>NC_073229.2:62190000-67527500 GCF_029281585.2 Gorilla gorilla gorilla
TGTGGCTACAGTGCTCTGGTTTCAGACATCCTGGAACTTCCATGATGTTGCATTTTTCTGAATTCTGAAAGGGGATATACAATCTGCATGTTCAAAGGTGAAATGAGGGACAGTTGACCAGCGCTGTTTTATCTGGATGAGTAAGTTGTACAATGCATGTCTCTAGGGGTGGAATTCACATAGTGGAGATGGTAGATCCAATTTTCTTGTAATAGAGTGTCCTCCTGTTCTCAGAACACCAGTATTTTGTGACAATTTTCCAGCAGGTGGCATAAAGTGTCTTGAGGAAGGGGCACCTTTTTCTAGTTCTCACAAAGGTAACATATGGTAAAGAGGTGGCCCTGAGTGGGAGGGAGAAGCCATCACCAACTCTTGGAATGTGAGATCTGAAAGGCCTCTGACAGAGTATTGGTCCATCTCTGGAACTGTTAGGACTCTTCCTTACAAATAATAGAAACCCAATTCCAAGTGGCTAACACAAATAGGAAACTAATAATCAGAATGCAAGGACAGGAATGCAGCTGGGACTCAGGAACATGCTGGATCCAGGTACTCTGACATGGTCAGGACTTACATCTCTCTCTTTACCTGCTTTTTTCCCTTAGTCCAAAACGTGGTGGTAGACAACTCCTGGGTGTCATGTGTTGGATGTTCAGCAGTCAGTAGAGACTGACCTCCTCTATGCTCCAGTGTTAAAATCTCGAAGACCTAGTATTTGATAGCGCAACAGGGTGACTATAGTAAAAAATAATTTAATTGTACATTTAAATTAACTAAAAGATTATAATTGGATTGTTTGTAAAACAAAGGATAAACACTTGAGATGATGGATACCCCATTTACCCTGATGTGATTATTATGTGTTGTATGCCAGTATCAAAATATCTCATGTACCCCATAAATATGTGTGTACTATGTACCCACAAAAATTAAATATAACAAATTAAATAAAAACCGCCCCATTACAGGAGAGGTCCAAATGAAAACATTTTATTTGAGTTTAACTGGCCACAGGTCCAATGGTTTCTTATCCACCACGCAGTGGGTAAACAGCTCAAGGGCGGGCTGCCCGCCAGCATAAACCTTTGAGTGGCAAACACTACCAGGGTGGCCATGGAAAATGCCCTCTTGCTGACCATAATTGCATAGAATGTGTGTAAATAAAAGCTAAAAGGAAAAAGAAAATTCTGTAGCTCTTCCAGAAGAGGCAAACGGAGAAATGAAGAAATATAAAGAGATAGGCACTATATAAATACTAAGTACTATAAATAGGGCATTTCCCAACCCACTAAATATTTTGATATTTTCCAGGGATGGAGCCAGAGATGTTCTGGAAGGATGAAGGAGACTGCATGAGTAATTGGGGTGGGGTAGCAGAGAGTTTGCCAATCCCTACCTCACTGGGTTTTAGTTATGTTTCAGTTAATCTGCCTCCTCATTTATGAGGCGGGTATTGTTAGCTCCACTTTTCAGATGAGGATACTGAGATTCAGTAAGGTTATTACCCAAACTTATGAGAAAGCCAAGATTTCACAATATTTCAACCCAACTCGACTTTGTCTAATACCAGTGCGTACCAATGGCATTATTAATCCAGACTGGGCGATGAATTAAAAACTCTGACGTGACATTTCTGCAGGTTTCTGGAACAAGCCTGGATCACCTGGGGACGGGGTGAAGTTGGCGTTGCCCTCCTTGCAGTAATAGCTGCTATTGTTTTGCAGCAGTTATTATGGATCAGATACTGTGCTGGGTCTATGATCTCATTTAGTCCTTACGACAATCCTGTGAGGCTGGCATTACTATGATCTCTATTTTACAGGTTAGGAAACTGAGCCTTAAATAAACTACTGGCTTTTCCTGAGTATTCTGTGAATAAATTCCTATTACTGAAATACTTAAAAGGGCTAGATTAATAAATTAACAAAGCCTTCTTCGGAGCAACTGTGCTGAAATTCCGTACGCGTGACGTTCCCACCCTCTGCCACTCGGTGACGTCACGATCAATCCCACCACTAAGTTCCCAGCCAAGCGCTACCGCCGCTATCTCGCGAGAGCCGTAGTTTCTTCCATTCTGTTTTGGACATGCGCGGGGCGTAAGGCGCTTTGGCCAGAGTGGTTTGATGGTTTTGTGTCAGTCTTCCTACAGCTGAGCTTCCACAAGACACTTTTTCCCTTTCAGCCACCCACGATCTCGCGAGACTTGCTATTCTGCGCCCCCTCCCACCTTGCGCTTGCGCAGATGTTCAAAGCAGAAGGTCGCGCTTGGAGGAAGTGGTGGCTTTGAGTCCGGTGGCCCAAGCGCTGTTACTACTTCTCTGAAGCTCCTCTCGGCTGCTTGCCGAGACACCCTGCCGCCAAGATGCCTCGAATTATGATCAAGGGGGGCGTATGGAGGAATACCGAGGTAAGTCTCCTTTTCCCGCCGTCCGCTGCCCTCCGCTCTCTCTAGCAGCTTGTGCGCACGCGCACGGAGGACGGGGAAGCGACGAGGAGACCCTGTGGGGTCTGCGTGGAGGGCAGCCCGGGGGCTGACCCTCGGGGCCCTTTCTGTGTGTCCGGCCCGGTGTTGTGCGAGCGCCAGTAGGACAGGGACCGTGATGTCACCACCTGTCTACTCAGCTCCAAGCTCACTTGTTAGGCCCTGAGTGAACATTTGTTGACTTGAATACGCCCCCTCCCCCCCCCCCCCCCCCCCACCCCCGGCCCCGGGAGGAACTCAGAGTTCCAACTCAGCCAGAGTTGGTCCCCCGGGGCACCATCCACTCTTAGTCCAGGCACCACGACTCTGTCTCATACTCAGAAATAAAGAAGTTGCCGTGGCCACAACTTTGTGTCTTCATTGACTTCCTTGCAGAGGGAAAGCAGTTTGAGTGCCAGGTTCAGAGAGCCCGTTTATGCCCGCATCTCTCTGGTTATCTGTTACCAGGGCATAACCTGTCTGCCATCCCGACAGATCCCAAGGTCTGTCTCTTTCTGTTACTGCCTTTGCCTGGGTAGAAGCCAGAAAGGAAAAACTGGCCTAGGATAGTCTCTGTTTCCAGAAACGTAGTGGATAGTGCCATTGGTGAGCCAAAGGGCAGTAGAGTGGGAGTGAAATAGAAATTAGATTTTAGTGCGTTTTGTGTTCAGAGTGTACCGAATTTATCAGTTTCTGGAGCACATCATGTCTTTTCATGCTCTGTGTCTTTTTTTCGTTACATTTTATGGCTTCTTTTTTTTTTTTTTTTTTTAACATCTTTTGCCTTCCTAGCGCTTGACATCTTTCTGATCATCCTTCAAACCTCGTTCGGAAACACTTCTTGGAATCTCTGTAAGAATTAGTTGCACCCCCGGTATTCTCATGGTACCTTTTTCTTCCGTTTGTTAAAACTTGCTTTGTCTTTTTGTAAGCATCACATCCTCTGTGTGGTACTGGGTAAGTTTCTTAACTTCTGAAAGCCTCAGTTTTCTACTTTTTCTAAATTGGGATAATAATACTTACCTCTCTTGAGGATTACACGAGTTAATACGTTTGGAATATTTAGATCAGAGTAGGGCACATAGTAGCCTCTGAGTAAGAGCTAGTTGCTCTTTCACCTCACCAGACAGCATGGCAAGAGGACCAGGTCTTGGTATCCTTAGAACCTAGGACAGTAACCAACATGAAGTAGGTTGCTCGACAGGTGTTTGCAGAATGAATCAAGTAGAGTAGGTATCTGCTGTATCTATTTAATTGAAAATGTGTTTAAGTGTAATTGTACTGCAACCAAGTTACAAAAAAGACAATGAAAACTGCCTCAGCTTCCACTGAGGGAACCAGACTGTTTAAATTGGAGAAGAGATGACTTCTGAGGGAGAGACAGATATAAAATCAAGTAACAGTAGGATTCCTATGCAGTGGTCAAAGCTCTGCAGTCTTTTTAAAAAGTATCTTTGATCATGGGAGATGTAGAGGATGGAGTGGGGTATCTCAAGAGGCACGTACCTCAAATCCAATGTGGGAAAAAAAGCCTAGAAGTAAAATCGCCTAAGTGCATGCATCTATGGCTCCATTAACTTTCTTGTCTTTGGCTTGGCTTGCCAGGCTTCCTTGAGGTTGGTGCATTCCACATGGCGATGGGTGCCCTGGTGAAATGGTATCTAGAGATGGGGGGAAATTGGAAGGAAAGCTGACTAGTGGGGTTGGGGTAGAAATATGTAATTCTTAGGTTAGACCTGAGATGTGGATTCTTGGGTCATAGTTGGGGTTAAGGGGCTGGAGGGGAAATGCCATGTATAAACTTGAGACAGGAGGCTTGGATTGGAGAATATATTCACCAGAGTCCCAACTTGCTTCTTGAGGCCTGGATATGTCCTCTTTGATAAGACCTTTCCCCAAGGGAAAGGTAGATGTTTCAAGGTAGATGTTCAGGAAGTGTTTTTTGAGTGAGTGTATAAATGAATGAGTTATACCTTTTTGTTGTTGTTGTGTTTTTTAGTTATCCTTTTTAAAGAGAAGGACAGCCACACGTCGAAGAATACTTTTTCTTAATTTTTGTCATAAAGTAGGGTTTCTCAGATTGGGCTGTTCCCACTCCCAATTTATTGGAGAGTGTGGTGTAAGGGTGGGTAGCTGTCTTTCTAAGGGATTTCTTCTTAATTTCTCAATTCTTGGTTGCTGTTATTATGGTTAATGAGGTTTTCATCCTTAGTCTTTTAACCTAGGGGGTGTGTATGTGCATGTTATGTGTCTCTTTCTCCAATAGCCCTATCAGAGTTAATTTAAATTTTGTCTTTTCCCACTTGGAGTTTTGTGACTGAATGTACTCTTTGGCAATTTTTTTTAGGATGAAATTCTGAAAGCAGCGGTAATGAAATATGGGAAAAATCAGTGGTCTAGGATTGCCTCATTGCTGCATAGAAAATCAGCCAAGCAATGCAAAGCCAGATGGTATGTATCAGTTTAATAAGTGGAAAACAGAAAAGGAGCTTAATTATGATGATGGAAAATGTCAACTCTGTGAACCTTATCAAAGAAAGCAGACATTGTAATATAACAAGGCATGGAGTGGGAGATGGAAGTTGGGTGTTTGACTTAGCTGTCACTTGCTTCCTGTGTGATCTTAGGCAAGCCATTTTTCTGTCCCTCTCCCCTGCCCTTGTTTTCTCCCAATTAGGGATAATAATACTTGGTCCTGACTGATAGAGATGTGAGTTGTCATCTAAATGGGTTAATGTATTTGAGAGTGCTTTGTGAAGCATACAAAGTCTACTTTCAGGGACAGATGAGCCCCAGCTTGTAAATTAATTGTGTTCTAAAAGTGCATAAGTTAGCTGTTTTAGAAATTACTTGCTCAAAGAAATAAATGATAAATAATGGCTAATTTTCTAAGTAAGCCTACAGTAGTTGAGTTTCCTCATAATACAGTTGAAATATTATATATTTTATAGTTAATATGTTATATATTATATATTAAACATATTTAATATGTTATATATTATATATTAAACATATTTAATATGTTATATATTATATATTAAACATATTTAATATGTTATATATTATATATTAAACATATTTAATATGTTATATATATTAAAACATATAAGTCAACTCTGAACCTGTGGTGTCACCTCTTTTTTATTTTTATTTTTTGGGACAGAGTCTTGCTCTGTCGCCCAGGCTGGAGTGCAGTGGCGTGATCTCGGCTCACTGCAAGCTTCACCTCCCGGGTTCACGCCATTCTTCTGCCATAGCCTCCCGAGTAGCTGGGACTACAGGCTCCTGCCACCATTCCCGGCTAATTTTTTGTATTTTTAGTAGAGACGGAGTTTCGCCGTGTTAGCCATGATGGTCTCGATCTCCTGACCTCGTGATCCATCCACCTCGGCCTCCCAGAGTGCTGGGATTACAGGCGTGAGCCACCGCACTCGGCTGATGTAACCTCTTAAATCATAGGGTAGTGGACACGTGGAGCTATTTAGGGTGTTCTTGGCATGAGTTATTTAGCACCATCCCCAAGTCATGTGGCATTAGGAAAATACTTTGGATTGTATAAGAATGACCTAATTTCCTAGGCACCTGGTTAGGGGAAAGGATCAGAATGTAGAAATTGGCCACGCGTGGTGGCTCACATCTGTAAGCCTAGCACTTCGGGAGGCCAAGGCTGGGATCACCTGAGGTCAGGAGTTTGAGACCAGCCTGGCCAACATGGTGAAAACCCCGTCTCTTCTAAAAGTACAAAAATCAGCCAGGCGTGGTGGCTACTTGGGAGGCTGAGGTGGGAGGATCGGTTGAACCCAGGAGGTGGAGGTTGCAGTGAGCTGAGATGGTGCCACTGCACTCCAGCCTGGGCGACAGAGTGAGGCTTTTTGAATGTAGAAATTGGCTGTTAAGAGGAAGATGATTTTTAGGCTGAAGAAATCGTTCTGATTTCTGTTTGTCTTAGTGGTACCAGTTCCTGCTCTCATATTTGGTAGGACTTAAGTCCTGTTTGCCTGCCTGTCATCCAGCTAAGTAGACTGGATGGAAAAGGTGGGCTGGGTGGGGAATTAGGAAAGACAGAGGGGATGTCATAGTAGTTTTACTTAAATTTTAAAACATATCAAATGAAAGGTTACGGTGAATTTAGTGAGTGTAAGTCAAATGCTTAAAGAAATAAGCCATGGTGTGAGAATCAAAGCATGAGAAAATAGTATGAAAACTGGAAACACTGTAAGAAACGTGATTTTGTATTGTCTTCCAAATATTTCAAAATTTCTAGAAAAGCGTAAATAAATAAAAACATGATAGATGAGAAAGAAGGCATATGATCATGATTCAGTGAAGTTAACCTTTTTTAACCATTACTAATCTTGCATAATTAAAATAAAATAGAATGTGATCAGATGGGGAATATTGACTGGGCTAAGTGTAACCACACAGCAAATATTCTGTTGTCAAAAAGAACAGTTTTTGTAATTGAAGGATGAGAGCACAAGTCAGTGTATCCATTGTGCAAATTGGATATTTATGCCGGGTAACTGATTAATATATAAAATGATCTATTTTTAATAGGTATGAATGGCTGGATCCAAGCATTAAGAAGACAGAATGGTCCAGAGAAGAAGAGGAAAAACTCTTGCACTTGGCCAAGTTGATGCCAACTCAGTGGAGGACCATTGCTCCAATCATTGGAAGAACAGCGGCCCAGTGCTTAGAACACTATGAATTTCTTCTGTAAGTGAGTCTTCAGAAAGAGCATAGAATATATGTATATGTTCTGAAAGAGGCTGAATAAACTTTGAGTATTTTCTGTCTTTAAACTTTTAATTATGGATGTGAGTAAACCCACAGCTAAAGCCATTGGATAATATTTTCCAAATCTCAGATGGTTGATCAAAATTATGCCTTCTGTCATATACTTCCTAAAATAATAATTTAAAAGAGTTATACAAGTCATGCATGTTCATCATAGAAAATCTGGGGAAAAAGTAGTAAAAGAGCAAATAAAAGTCACCCATAATCACACTGCTAAGAATTAACTACTGGAACATTTTGGTTCTTTGCTAATAGTTTTTTTTTTTTTTTTTTTAAATTGTATGGCTGTACTGCATTTGTGATTGGGATCTGTTTGGGTTCTATTTTAGAGTGATTGAAACCAGTCACTGAAATTAGCAAATTTTAATATCATTTCTTTCAGATGAAGTGATAGTAAAAAGGCTTTATGTTGTTAAAGCCCATCCATTGGTTTTTTTGGGGGAAAAATATCGTCAGAACTTGGAAATCTGGTAATTTTAACTCTAAATGGTACTGTAGTGTGACTAACTCCTATGGGCTTTTTTCTAGGGATAAAGCTGCCCAAAGAGACAATGAAGAGGAAACAACAGATGATCCAAGAAAACTTAAACCTGGAGAAATAGATCCAAATCCAGAAACAAAACCAGCGCGGCCTGATCCAATTGATATGGATGAGGGTAAGTGTATGCTTTGAGGAATTTATTTCTTTGGTAACTGTAAACTCCTTGGGCCTCACTCTTTTAGTTCCTTTCTGAACTCCTCTACTTTAGAATCCCTTTTTTTTTGAGACAAGGTCTTGCTCTGTTACCTAGGCTGGAATGAAATGGCACAATCATGGTTCACTGCGGTTTTGACCTCCTGGGCTTAAGCAATCCTCCCATCTCAGCCTCCTGAGTAGTTGGGACTACAGGTTTATGCCGCCATACCTGGCTAATTTTTAAATTTTTTTGTAGAGATGGGGTCTCCTTGTGTTACCCAGGCTGGTCTCAAACTCCTGGGCTTAAGCTGTCCTCCCTTTTCTGCCTGCCAAAGTGTTGAGATTATAGGTGTGAGCCACCATACCTGATCCCCAATTCTGTCAGCAGTGTTCTTATTCTAAGTATCTTTCCAAATATGTCCAGTGTTTTCTGTTATAGAGTAGTTGCTTTTTCTGAACAGCGCCCCTTCATCTTGTTTCTTCAATTCAGTTAATTAAGTTAATTAAGTGTTACGGGGTGTGGTGGTGTGTGCCTGTAGTGCTAGCTGCTAAGGAAGTTGAGGTGGGTCGATCTCTTTAGCCCAGGAGTTGGAGGCCAGTCTGGGCAACATAACCCCTTGAGCCCAGAAGTTGGAGGCCAGCCTGGGCAGCATAACGAGACCCTGTCTTTAAAACTGAGTAGTGTAATTCTACTGAGTAGATTTTTCAGAGGCTAGAGGTGAGCCCTTGAAGATCCTGTTTCTCATTCCGATTCCATGGAGAGAGACATCAAGTCAGAATATTGGACCTCAGTCCTCCTATTAATTACTTATTTGATTATAGGCAAGTTATTTATTCTGTGTGAGAAGGCAACCTGTGAGACGGTGTGGAGACTTAACAGTGATTCTGGGAGGCATTGAATCAGGAATTCCACAATAGAAAGTATATGGAATCAACCTAAGTGTCCATTAATGGGTGAATGGATAAAGAAAATGTGGACTGGGCATGGTGGCTCACGCCTGTAATCCCAGCACGTTGGGAGGCTGAGGTGGGCAGATCACTTGAGCCCAGGAGTTCAAGATCAGCCTGGCCAACATGGTGAAACCCTGCCTCTATAAAAAAATACAAAAATTAGCCAGGTGTGGTGGCGCATGCCTGTAGATGCAGCTACTGGGGAGGCTGAGGTGGGAGAATCACTTGAGCCCGGGAGGCTGAGTTTGCCATGAGCTGAGATCAAGCACTGCACTCCAGCCTGGGCAACAGAGCAGGACCCTGTCTCAAAAAAAAAAAAAAAAAGGCACACACACACACACACACACACACGAATACTATTTGGTCATAAAAATCATGTCATTTGCAGCAACATGGATGGCACTAGAAGTCATTATGTTCAGTGAAATAAGCCAGGCACAGAGAGACAAATACTGCATATTCTTCCTCATATGTGGGAGCTAAAAGCGTTGATCTCATGGAGTTAGAATAGAGTGATAGATGCCAGAGGCTGGGTATGGTGTGTGGGTGGGAGAGCGGGATTAAGAGAGGTTGGTTAATGGGTACAAACATAGATGGAAAGAAATAAGTTATAATGTTTGATAGCAGAATAGGGTGACTATAGTTAGCAACAGTGTATTACATATTTCAAAGTAGCTGGAAGAGAGGTCTGAAATAAATACTCAAGGTGATGGGTACCCCAGATATCCTGACCTGATCATTACACATTCTATGCATGTAACAAACTCTCACATGTACCCTATAAATATGTAAAGTATGATGTATCAGTTAACAGAATCAGGAATTGGATTTTCAACCCGTGTGTGCCACCTATTAGCTGTTTGACCTTAGACAAGTCATAAAATCTCTCTGAGCTTTGATTCCCTTTCTTGCGAGATGGGGAATACTAATACCTGCTTTACCTTAGCAGGGTTGTTGTGAAGCACTCAGTGAATATTTGTTAAGTTTCTAAAATGTAAAGTTTGAACATAGTGGTTCCCAAAGGCAGGCTGTGGCTAGGCTGGCTGCATCATTATCACAGGGGGAGCATTTAAAAATAGAAATATCAGGGCTTCTCCTGTATATACTGAGTCAGTACATCTGGGGTGGTGTGGGAGGCACGGGAAGAGCAGTGATCTTGGAATCTGAGTATTTTACAAGTTCCCATGTGATTTAGTTGGACAGCCTTGCATAGGAATTGTTCTAAGGCATCAATAGTGGCATGTATTATTCCATTCTATAGAGCCACGAAAAATGTATTGGATGAGAGAAATTGTTCTGAGGGGAAAAAAAAATATCTAATGATAGCTGTTCTCTCATAATTAAATAGTTTTTACCCTATTTCACAATTTGTGCTGTGCCAGTTAGTTGATGATAATGAAGGATACAATAATTGTAGCCACTGTTTAATGAATGCTTGCGAGATGCTTTACATATTTCGTTTTACTTAGCCCTTCTCAAAATCCTTGTGAAATAGGAATTGTTATTCGAATTTTATAGGGAAACCATGCTTAGGGAGGGTAAGTAAGTGACTAAGGTCACATAGCTAGCAAGTGATGGGCCTGGTTTTTAACCTAGGTTCTTTGACTTCAAAACTCAAGCTGTTTCCATTATGCTACACCATAAAATCAGTATTTTTATGTTTTTTTCTCATTTTGAGCAATAGACTGTCTCTTACGTACCTTGCTTCTAGAGTATGTAAGAACTAAGAAAATACTTAGTTTTTCTTCTTTTAATTTTTGCAGATGAACTTGAGATGCTTTCTGAAGCCAGAGCCCGCTTGGCTAATACTCAGGGAAAGAAGGCCAAGAGGAAAGCAAGAGAGAAACAGTTGGAAGAAGCAAGGTATGTGTGGATATAGGAATAAAAAGCAAAGTGTTTTTCTCACATAACAATCAACACAGAATACTTCTGTGACCAGATATGTGGTTTTTTTTTTTTTTCCCCTCTCCACCAGCAATCAGGCAATCAATTCTGCAGTGGATAGCTGGGTGTCCTCTAATTCAGTTAACTCTAATACTGTCTACCTGGAGATAGCTCCAGATCTTACAGGTTGAGGACTTAGTCCCACAAGACTGAACCCCAGTTTTGATGCTGACCCTAAACCCCAGGTTATTTTGCTTGTGTTTCTGACCAGCGAGCTGGGTTCCACCGCCCCTTCCTTGGGTTCCATTCATCTGCTAGAGGACTTACAGAACTCAGGGAAACACCCACATTTACAGAGGATATTTTAAAGGATACAAATCAACAGCCCCATGAAGAGATACACAGGGTGAAGCCTGGAAGGGTCCTGAGTGCAGGTGCTTATGTCCCATTGAAGTTGGGATATGCCACCCTCCCAGCAAGTGGGTGTGTTCTTGTTCACCTTTTTGGAAGCCCCCATGTATTTGGCTGCCCACAAGTTCTCCAGACTCTGTCCTTTTGGGTTTTTATGGAGGCTTCATTAGGCAAGATTGGTTACATCATTGGCCATTGCTTATCAACTCGACCTTCAGCCCTTCTCCCCTCCCCCTGAGGTTGGGGGGTGTGGCTGAAAGTCCCAAGCCCTCTAGTCCTGCCGTGGTCTTTCTGGTGACTGCCAGCTATCAGTCAACTCATTAACATGCAGAAAGACACTTTTCACTTGGAAGAGTCCCAGGATTTTAGGAGTTGCATTGTTGGAAACGGATGAAGACCAAATACATTATTTCACAATGTGTGCTTGTCTCCATTCATAGTTCAATAATTAGTCTAGGCATCCTTAGGACCAATAAAACTGCATGATTTATTAACCCTGTTGGGTGAATAATAATTGGAATTGTCCAGTTCCTATTTTGCTAGTATTGTTTACCTTCTTTATTTCTCTGAAACTATCTTGTATTTTTTTCCCCCAACCATTTCAGAATATTTATAGAAAACCATATTTAAAAAAAATTTAAGCTATGGCGGAGGTAATGCCCAGTTTATCCAGTATGTTGAGTGTGTTCTGTTGGCATATGAGAGCTTCATTTTTGTAGCTATTTTGGAGTCAGATGACTGTAGGACACACAAGATTATGTGTCTTTTGTATGACTGCCAATTAGTTACTTTCCTTGATTGGTATTGGGAAGGCACTGGCTGTGAAACAGGAAACTTGGCTGAACAAAGAGGGAATTAATGAGCTTAGAACCAAATTTTAGGCCCTCATAGAAATCTTTATTTAAAAAGTAAATGAATATATATTACACATTGTCTTTCACCCAGGATTTTCTTCACTTTCCCCTTTTTTCCTTTTGGTTAAGTCTATGATTGATATCAGTTCTAATAGCCCAGAAACCAAGATGATGTCACTAAAGGGCAAATCTGGACTGTGTAACAGCTTATTAGCTTCTGGGATTCAGGCCCTAGAATAACCTCCCTATCCTGTACAGTGCCCCTTGTGGCCCCCAGGTTGGCCTGCTGATTCTTCTTGACCTGATGACCAGCATTATGTTGTAATTAATGGCTTTGAAGTGCCAGATCCTGGGATGGAGGGTTTTTTAATGTCTGAGGATGCATGTTGGCAGAGCTGGCCAATTGCTAGCCTAGAATAGTTAGCTTATTTGGGGGTATTAGCTGCCGGGGACAGTAAACAGAAACCAAGAGGAGGTACTAACTTTTCCACCATTCTTGGCCACCTGTCTATTCTGTATACTCTTCAGAGTTAAGTACTGTGAGTAAGGTTGAAAAAAAATCACTTTTCCATTTTTATCCATGGTTGTAGGGGACCAAATTTTTAGAGCCCTTTAACCATGTGGATTGGGCCAGGGACACAGCAAATGCATATGTGAAAAATCTCCAAGTGTGGCTAGCATTGATTGCTTTAAATAAAATTTGCAGATTTTAATTTACCCTGTAATTTCTTGTAGGCATTCTTGTAGAATCTACACATCTTTGTAAGTTATATTCTAACAGGCTGGATTGGCCTCTATGCAAAGTGCAGCGCAGGGCTATTTGCTTTTAAATGTTAAATTACAAATCTACCTTGTAACTTAAAGCAGTTTTTTATTGATTATAAAAGTAACACATTTTTCCTTCTAGTATTGTTAATGTTCTCATTTTGGGACATAGGTAATATAATGCTATATGGCTTGGTTATATTCATTTAGCATTATTGTGTAAAGGTTTTCTAATGTGGATTGAAGTCCTTATTTCCATTATTTAAAGAATGAAATTACTTTAAAATTTGAAATATATTTTTCTAAACTTTTCTCTCTCTCAACATAGATGAGCATTTGTGTGTATATATGTACACTAACGTTTATACAAAGTTGGATCATACTGTACTGTTTTAATGAGAAGTCAGCTGTAAATCTTACTGAGATTTCCTTGTAAGTGTTGAATCATTTTTGTCATACTGCTTTTAATTTTAATTTTAATTTTTTTTAAGAGAGGGTCTTTCTCTGTTGCCTAGGCTGTAATGCAGAGTTCACTGCAGCCCTGCACACCTGGGCTCAAGCAGTCCTCTGCCTTAGCCCCCTGAGTAGCTGGATCTACAGATGCACACCACCATTCCCACCTAATTAAAATTTTTTTTGTCGAGACGGAGTCTCGCTATGTTGCCCAGGCTGGTCTTGAACTCCTGACCTCAAGCTATCCTCCTTTCTTGGCCTCCCAAAGTGCTGGGATTGCAGGTGCGAGCCACTGTGACTGGCCTGTCTTACTGGTTTTAAATCTTCTCGTCTTTGGCTTTCAACATTTTTAATATGATGTGTCTGTTTGTAGATTTCTTTTTGTTTATCTTACTTGGAGTTCATTGAGCTTACTGGATGTGTAGATTAATGTTTTTCAATAAATTTTTCAAAATTTCAGCCATTATATATCTTCAAATATTTAATTCTGCTCCTTTCACTTCTCTCCTTTTGGTACCCCTGTTCTGCTTATGTTGGTGTATTTAATAGTGCCACATATTTCTCTGAGGCTCTATTCATGTTCTTCATTCTTTTTCTCTGTTTAGATTGCATAATTGTTACTGCTCTGTTTTAAAGTTTGTTAATTCTTCTGCCAGTTAACATCTACTGTTGAGCCTCTCTAGTGAAGTTTATATTTCAGCTTTGTACTTTGTTTTTTGTTTTGTTTTTTGAGACGGAGTCTTGCTCTGTTGCCAGGCTGGAGTGCAGTGGTGCGATCTAGGCTCACTGCAAGCTCCACCTCCCGGGTTCACGCCATTTTCCTGCCTCAGCCTCCTGAGTAGCTGGGACTACAGGTGCCCGCCACCACACCCGGCTAATTTTTTGTATTTTTAGTAGAGACGGGGTTTCACCATGTTGGCCAGGATGGTCTTGATCTCTTGACCTCGTGATCTGCCCGCCTCGGCCTTCCAAAGTGCTGGGATTACAGTGTGAGCCACCACCCTGGCTACTTTATTTTTTTTTAATTAAATAAATATTTTTTTTCATTTTTGTTATTCCATTCCTTTTCTAAGTTAGCTGATCAGCTTTGTGCTTTTGAATTTGAGAATTTCCATTTGGTTCTTTTTAAGCATTTCTGTCTCTTTACTGATATTCTCTATTTGATGCAGCGTTGTTATCATACCTTCCTTTACTTCTTGGTTTCCTTTTGTTCTTGGAACATAATGGCTACTTTCAAGTTTGTTAATCTGACATCTGGTTGCACTCTCAGGCAGTTTCCGTTGCTTACATTTTTTCTAGCATATGGGTCATTCTTTCCTGTTTCTTTGCATGTCTTATAATTTTTTGTTGGAAACTAGACATTTTAGATGATATATTGTAGCAATTTTGGGTACTCCCCCAGCCTTCATTTATTATTTTCTTGTTTACTTGTTTGGCGACTGGTTTATTTTATGTTTTTGAGACGGAGTCTCGCTCTGTCACCCAGGCTGGAGTGCAGTGGCATGATCTCGGCTCACTGCAACTTCTACCTCCTGGGTTCAAGTAGTTCTCTTGCTTCAGCCTCCAGAGTAGCTGGGATTACAGGAACTCTCTACCGTGCCTGGCTAATTTTTGTATTTTTAATAGAGACAGGGTTTCCCCATGTTGGCCAGGCTGGTCTTGTGACCTCAGATGATCCACCTGCCTTGGCCTCCCAAAGTCCTGGGATTACAGACATGAGCCAGCGTGTCTGGCCAATTTTAGTCAGTCTATTCTTCCCTTACCTCCTGTGAGAAATGTGAAGCATCTGATGTTGCTCCTCACAGGGTATGCTCACAGACACCCTGGGATAGCATGGTTTGGGCAGGGCTCTCTTTGACATTCCTTTCCCTGTTTAAGTTTCACTGATTGCCAGCTGTTTGCTGCGTTGTTTTCAACAATGTCCTGGGGCATAAGTTGCACTACAAAGTGATCCAGTCAAATTTGGGCTCCTTTGAAGGGATGCTTCCTGATATCAGTGTTTGAGATTTATTCTCACCCCAGAAGGGCTCCTCCCAGCTCTTATTCCCTGTTTCTCTCTGGCAAACTAGTAGGCCTACAGATTTGGTATCTCCGTTAAGTCTGTCAAGCTTTTTCCCAACTTGCCTTTTACCAGAACTTCCACTGTTTTTGATAGTACCCTTAGGCTAGAACTTCTCTATACTCTGTTGCAATGAAGTCCTTTTGTTTGAGGAGAGATGTGGATCTCTCAGTTCTATGTCCTGCTTCTTCCCCAGGGCTCTGACAGGACATGTCTTCAAGTGACAGCCCTACTTTATTAGCTGAGTGTTTGGTGGGAAGTAGGGGATGGACAGCAGCCCAAGGTTTCCTTGGCTTGCCCTCCCCGTCCATCCGCAGCGTGGAGCCCTCATCTCATAAGCCAGGGCAAAGGCTATCAGGGCTCCAGTATTCTCAGCAGCACTGTGTCCAAAGCTAGGACTTCTGTTTGGATGGAGGAAGGAAGCCCACTTTTCAGCCACTCTTGATGGAACTTTGCCACCAGAAATACTGATGTCCTAATCCTCCTGGAATGAAAGCCCTACTACTGGGAGCTGGAGGGGAGAAGGAGTCCTGGGTTCTTGGCTGCACTTGTGTGGAGTGGAATCTCCATTTCTCTGAGCTGGGGGGAAGGAGGGAGTGGGTCTTGATTTAAATATATATATTTTTCTCTTTTTTAAATTTAATTTTATTATTATTATACTTTAAGTTTTAGGGTACATGTGCACAATGTGCAGGTTAGTTACATATGTATACATGTGCCATGCTGGTGTGCTGCACCCATTAACTCGTCATTTAGCATTAGGTATATCTCCTAAAGCTATCCCTCCCCCCTCCCCCCACCCCACAACAGTCCCCAGAGTGTGATGTTCCCCTTCCTGTGTCCATGTGTTCTCATTGTTCAATTCCCACCTATGAGTGAGAATATGCGGTGTTTGGTTTTTTGTTCTTGCGATAGTTTGCTGAGAATGATGGTTTCCAGTTTCATCCATGTCCCTACAAAGGACATGAACTCATCATTTTTTATGGCTGCATAGTATTCCATGGTGTATATGTGCCACGTTTTCTTAATCCAGTCTATCATTGTTGGACATTTGGGTTGGTTCCAAGTCTTTGCTATTGTGAATAGTGCCGCAGTAAACATACGTGTGCATGTGTCTTTATAGCAGCATGATTTATAGTCCTTTGGGTATATAGCCAGTAATGGGATGGCTGGGTCAAATGGTATTTCTAGTTCTAGATCCCTGAGGAATCGCCACACTGACTTCCACAATGGTTGAACTAGTTTACAGTCCCACCAACAGTGTAAAAGTGTTCCTATTTCTCCACATCCTCTCCAGCACCTGTTGTTTCCTGACTTTTTAATGATTTAAATATTATATTCTTGTGTTTCTTACCGAGTTAAAGTAGATTTTCTTGATTTAATGTTTATATATTTGCTGTATCTGCTTCAGATCCTCTTCAGAGACTTTAATTGGTTGTTTTTAAAATATATGTAATTTTCACCATTCTCCCTGGGTAGTGAGTTTATGGAGTTCCTCATGCTGTCATGCTGGAAGTTACCCATAGATACTGTTTTGTAACTTGTTTTCCATCTTTCATATTGTGAATAGCTTTTCTTATCACGAAATCATTACAGTTATAGCAACATAGGAAGATGCAAAGAAAAAAAGTAAAAATTAAATGGAATTCCACCCTCCAATGACTATCGTTATTAATATTTTGATGGACATCCTTCATATCTCCTCAGGCACATATTCATTGATAGATATGCATACAGTTCTTACGTGTTGCTCTGTAACATGTAAACTTTCTAACATTTTTTACACAGTGGTATGTCTTGGGCCTCTTTCCATATCAGAGTAGATTTATAGCCTTTTAAAAGTTTATGTAAATGTCTGTATAATATCTTATAAATTCATTTAATTTCTTACTGATAGTTGTTTAGATTGTATCCAGCTATCTACTATTATAAACAGTGCTTAGTGAACAGCTTTGTAATTAAGTCCTTGTTCATGGTGTAACTTATTTCCTCAGGCTAAAGGCCAAGGAGTGAAATTCCTGCTCAAAAAATATGAAAATCTTTGGACTATGAATGTGTATTTCTAACTTCTCTTTGGGAAGAGATGCGCCAATATACTTTTTCATTACCAGTGCAGCAGACTGTCCATTTTTTGCAGCCTTGCCGTTAAAACAAAACAAAAAACTGAATGGTGTTAATTAGATATGCACAAATGGTACTTGTTAATTTAATTTGTGATTCTTTAATTGTTAAATAAAACTTTTGTCATTTTAGTTACCTGCATTTTTTGCTTTGTGAATTGTTTCCTTTTGCTCTTTTTACACCCTTTGAGTGCATTAAAAAAAAAAAAAACTTTGCTTAGACTGTTTATATTTAACCATCATACTAGTTGCAAATATTTTTTCCTATTTGCCTTTTAATTTCATTTATAAATTTTCATAGTGTTACAGTTAGAAATTTTATATCTCAAAGCTATTCAATGTGCAGATGAGTGGATTAAAAGGAAAAAAAAGCTGTTGATTTTTTTCATTTGCCATTTATTTAATTTATATTTAGTAAGTACATTTCCATCCAGAGATAAGATATGTATTTACTTGTAGTTCCTTTTGGTTTTTCTTTTTGCCTTATTATGTGTATGTGTGTGTGCACCTTTAAATTAAAACTAGGATTTGTTTTGGTGAATGGTGTGAGGTAAGGATTTAAATAAATATTTCTTCCCCAAATAAATAGATACTTTTTTTTAACTGTATGGGATAATTTATCCCTGTCACATGGCAGATGATTTTCAAAGTGATTTTGCATTCTTTTCAGACGTCTTGCTGCCCTCCAAAAAAGAAGAGAACTTCGAGCAGCTGGCATAGAAATTCAGAAGAAAAGAAAAAGGAAGAGAGGAGTTGATTATAATGCCGAAATCCCATTTGAAAAAAAGCCTGCCCTTGGTTTTTATGATACTTCCGAGGAAAACTACCAAGCTCTTGACGCAGATTTCAGGAAATTAAGACAACAGGATCTTGATGGGGAGCTAAGATCGTAAGTTGCCTTTCTGATTTTGGAAATGGAAAGGAATAGTAGGAGGAGTGTTACGAAGGGCCAAGTATTATCCTTGTCAGAGCCAGATTTTTATTATTTATTACTTTTACATTTTTTAAAATCAATTTTTTTTTTGAGACAGGTTCTTGCTGTGTTGCCCAGGCTGGAGTACAGTGGCACAAACACGGCTTACTGAAGCCTTGACCTCCTGGGCTCAAGCAATCCTCCCACCTCAGCCTCCTGAGTAGCTAGGCCTTCAGGTGCACACCACCACACCTAGCTAATTTTTTTTTATTGTTTTGTAGGGTGGGATCTCCTTTTGTTGTGCAGACTGGTCTCAAACTCCTGGGCTCAAGTGATCCTTCTTAAAGTGTTGGGATTATAGGCATCAGTTACTGTGCCTGGCCTAGATTTTTATAGTACAATGTGGCCTACATATGGTTTTATTTATTTAATGGATTCATCTTTCTGAGAAAATCAGGGACTGTGGCTATCATGTTTTTAGCACAGAATGCTGTTTATGGCTCTTGAGTTGAAATACATGGCTCTTAATTGACTGTTTACTCTTTGAATCACATCTTAACTTTTATGTACATTTATGAGTAGGTTAGTTTTACTAGTGGCTGAGGAATCTGTCAAAATTGAGTCTGGTATTTTTAGCCTTAAAAAACAATTTTTTTTTTTAAGACAAGGTCTCACTCTTATCACCCAGGCTGGAGTGCAGTGGCATGATCACAGCTCACTGTATCCACCTCCCAGGCTCAAGCAGTCCTTCCACCTCAACCTCTCAAGTAGCTGGGAGTACAGATGTGTGCCACCATGACTGGCTAATTTTTTATTTTTTGTAGAGAGGTGGGTCTTGCCATGTTATCCATGCTGGCCTTGAACTCCTAGGCTCAAGCTACCCTCCCTTTGCGTTCCTCACAAAGTGTTGGGATTACAGGCATGAGTCACCACTCCCGGCCCTTTTAGTCTTTTCTAGTGAAAAATTTTACCTTGTTTTTATTAAGATGAAATTAAAAGAAAAAACTTACTGATCCTTTCGCTTGATGGGATAAATATACATTTATAAAATCTTTATGTTTTAGGGCATAGCAGATTTTCCCTATTTCTTGAGATTTTTAGTTTCTTTAAATCTCATATCTGAATATTGTAGGGAGAGTATTTTATGGTTGTCAAGGATTTTTTAAAGTTTTCTACTCCGTTGACCTTTCATTTCTGTTGACATGAATTGTTACAAAACAACAGCTATCAGCCATTGTAAAATAGGATTTTCTTAGATGTACTCCATTGTATTTATTCCTCAGATTAGGACTTTGCTTTAGGTAGGCTCTACAAATAAAGAGATTGAACAGGAAAACTATTCATTTGGAAGGAGTACTAAGTGGGGGAGGCAAGAAAGACACACAGAAGGGGAGGAGGTATTCCTGGAGCTTTGAAAGACTGCTTTGAGCCTGTCTTTAGGCTTCCTAACCATGTTTAGATGTCACTTGTCAGTATTAAGACAGCCTTTTTAAAAAAGTTGTGAATTTTAAGAATCATGACAATTTAATAACAAGTTTTAAAGGGAAATTTAAAAATTATGTTTTAATTTTATTTCTTTCATACACATTTTCCTTTTTACATACTTGTCATACTTTTTCCTATGTGCACACGTTTTTATTGAATGTATTCATAATATAGGAATAGTTTTTGTTTTGACATTATGTGGACTGTTTTGTTTATCACAATCTTCATACTTATATGTTTTAATATTTAGTACTTCAATTAGGGTACCTTATTAATAATTTTGTTGCTATTCTGAGTTTGCTTTTATCTTGAATATAGTAAGTAATGGTGTAGGGGACTACTTAATGTATATTGTTTTTACCTTTTTTTAGCTATTTTCTTTTTTTTTTTTGAGATGGAGTCTTTCTCTATTGCCCAGGCTGGAGTATAGTGGTGCGATCTCAGCTCACTGCAACCTCTGTCTCCCAGGTTCTAATGATTCTCCTGCCTCAGCCTCCCGAGTAGCTGGGATTACAGGCACGCACCACTATGCCTGGCTAATTTTTGTATTTTTAGTAGAGATGGGGTTTCGCCACGTTGGCCAGGCTGGTCTTGAACTCCTGACCTCAGGTAATCCACCCATCTTGGCCTCCCAAAGTGCTGGGCTCACAAAGGCGTGAGCCATTGTGCCTGGTCTTTTTAGTTATTTTCTTAGAAATGAGGTTGTTTGTTCAAAGGGTTTGAGTATTTATATGGATTTTAATGTTTTTGGCTATATGTAACTTAAAAATCTCTTTTCTACTTTGATCCATGACAGTGAAAAAGAAGGAAGAGATAGAAAAAAAGACAAACAACATTTGAAAAGGAAAAAAGAATCTGATTTACCATCAGCTATTCTTCAAACTAGTGGTGTTTCTGAATTTACTAAAAAGAGAAGCAAACTAGTACTTCCTGCCCCTCAGGTAATCTGATAAAAGCAAATTTTTCACTATGTGAATTTATATGCTTATATCATTTATTCAGCAAATGTTTGAAGGCCTGTGTACCAGGTTGGTGCTGGATGCTCTTAAGAAATTCACAGTTTAATGGGTGAGACACACATAAAAACAAGTAATTGTGGGCTGGCTGTGGTGGCCTACACCTGTTATTTCAGCACTTTGGGAGACCAGGACGGGCGGATCACCTGAGGTCAGGAGTTCAAGACAGAAGGAGTTCCTGCCCAGCGTGGTGAAACCCTGTCTCTACTGAAAATACAAAAATTAGGCGGGATGGTGGCACACACCTGTAATCGCAGCTACTCGGGAGGCTGAGGCAGGAGAATCACTGGAACCCGGGAGGTGGAGGTTGCAGTGAGCCAAGATGGTGCCACTGCACTCCAGCTTGGGTGACAGAGTGAGACTCTGTCTCAAAAAACAACAACAACAACAACAACAAAAACCAAAAAAAAAACCCCACAAGTAATTGTGATATAGTATGATAAGATAGCTTCAGCTTCTCTTTATAAATTATTGTATCAGATCTTAAACTGCTCATATGATGGTTTGGTAAGTAATTATCACCTCTTAACATTTTGTCAACAGGGTAGGGCTTTAGGCTTCTTTTTGTAGCTGATGAGGGTAAAGGTGTGGTTTGGCTTTGTGGACTTTAAGCTGCCTTCTCCCAGGGAATGTTTTGTTGTGTTATACTTCTCTTTTTTGAGACAACAGTTGTGAAAGTCAATGTGGGAGTTGTGGAGAAAAGCGATACAAACATTCTTTCATTCAGCTTATTACAGGCTGTATTCTTTTGACTTACTATAGTTGGTCAGAAACATGGGACCTTAGGGTAACCTTTTTTTTTTTTTGAGACGGAGTCTCGCTCTGTCGCCAGGCTGGAGTACCGTGGTGCCATCTAGGCTCACTGCAACCTCCGCCTTCCGCGTTCAAGCGATTCTCCTGCCTCAGCCTTCCAAATAGCTGGAACTGTAGGCGTGCGCCACCACGCCCCGCTAATTTTTGTATATTTACGACAGACAGGGTTTCACCATGTTGGCCAGGATGGTCTCGATTTCTTGACTTCGTGAGCTACCATCTACCCACCTCGGCCTCCCAAAGTGCTGGGATTATAGGCATGAGCCACCGTGCCCAGCTAACCCTTTTTTTTTTCTGTTTTGAGTAGTACAGCTTTGTAGAATTGGACAGATTTAATGGTGCAGAAGAAAGGACTTAGGAGACCAGAAGAACTCTTTTCCCACATGAGCACATTGGCTGCATCAACACAAGATTCTTGGGCATAAACGAGTTTTGTCATATCCTGACATTCCTAGTGGGGATATTTATTAAATTGAAATTTTGTCTTTAATTTTTTTCTTAGTACACCTTAGGATATTTATTTTGGTAAAATTACTAACACAACTTTAGATTTTCTTAGGGATCTTGTGGCTCACTGGACTCTTTCTGTGTGATATTTTAATTGGTTTTCAGTCTTCCTCCTCCAATTTTGTATAAATACTGCTATTTTACATTCTTGGTACGTTGATATGTTGATTTGAAAGAATTTCAGTTTAGAGATACAGCCTTTGTAGCTTGATTCTACATCATATGTGAATTTTCCCTCACATTCTGTAGGGAAGGCTTTCTAAAGCTATATTATGGAAACTTTCAAAGCCACAAAAAAGATGAGTACTACTGTGAACTCGTGATATTAATCACACAGCTTCAGCAATTCATTTTTCTGGAATATGGAAATTTAAAGCTGTGTCAGCTCTCAGTTAAAATGTTGGGTTTTTTTTTTTTTTCAATAGAGACAGTTTTGCTGTGTTGCCCAGGTAGGTCCCGAACTCCTGGGCTCAAACAGTTTGCCCTCCTCGGCCTCCCAGAGTGTTGGGATTACAAGTGTGAGCCACTGTGCCTGGCCTCAGTTAAAATGTTGCTTACTATGATAATTGTGTCCTTTTAGATTTCAGATGCAGAACTCCAGGAAGTTGTAAAAGTAGGCCAAGCGAGTGAAATTGCACGTCAAACTGCCGAGGAATCTGGCATAACAAATTCTGCTTCCAGTACACTTTTGTCTGAGTACAATGTCACCAACAACAGCGTTGCTCTTAGAACACCACGAACGCCAGCTTCCCAGGACAGAATTCTGCAGGTAACGTGTCACGTAGTAGAATGAGCCTTTTACTTTGTTTATTGTCCTTAGAAGTATCATGCAGGAGAACTAAGCGATTTGGTTGTGTTTCTTTTAGTGTAAATCGTTTGAAACTGAGTCCTGAATACATAGACCTTGCAATATTTCTGTAGTAGAGAAGCTAAATAGATTCAGCAATCAGGTAGTTTTATTTTCACATTTATTAAAATTTGTAATTTTTTGAAGCCAGCCCTTCTACCTTCATTAGTCTTTTGTACCTGTCAGTAAAGCATAGTTTTGTAAAATTTCACATTGCCTACCAATCCTAGAGAGAAAGAAATACTTCCTTGCATTTCTGTACTTAGCTTCACATAGTGTGCCCACAGTTCTACTTTCTTCCCTCTCTCTAACACGTGGGGTAGACACAGCTTTGTGTGTTCCCAGGGTGTCTGTATACCAGAGAATATCCAAACCTACAGTACAAAACATAGTTGGGTCTTTTGGTACACTTACATCTCATTTCCTCATCTCTAATAGTGAGGAATATAATTTTAAGGCTTTGATTCGAGGCAAACAGTTGTGTAAGGCTTAGCAAGAAAAACACTTGTGCCCCTCATCCATAGAGGTGCCTGTTACAACTCTTTGTTTTACTTACCGCTAAAAGATCTTTGTTACTCATTGACCATTTTCAGTTTTAGGCATTATCTGTTGTTTTTCCACATAGAATTTGACATTTGGCTTTCACACCCTCTGTGTCCGTCATGCATACATTTTCTATTCCCCTATTGTCTGTTATAATTTGGTTAGCTTTATATTCTTGGTTTATCTTATGACTCTGTAAATCCTATTCATTGCTAAACCATGAATTACCTTATAATTTGTGTAAGTTATACAAATATGTAATATTCGTACATATAGTATGTAATCCATAGCATACCATTGTACTTTGTGGTATAGTATTTTGTTTTTCTTGGAGCTAATACTTGTTTTATTCAGTTGCTAAGTTTTTTGACTAAGCAGTAATTCAACTCTAGACTACGCTGGCTGTGTCTGTTTTCTCTAACCTGTGCTGACTTTAGATAGTCTCATCTTTTTGAAGAAATCTTTCTTAGAACTTCCGAATGTTCTTGCCTAGACTGATTATTCTTCAGGGCTTGTTTATAGCTTGTTCTTTTGATTTCCCTTCACTGTCACCCTAGAGAGTCCCTTGGATCCCCTCTTTCCAGGCTCCCATGTCTTTGGCTTTCTTGGTTTACTCCCTTGTTCAATGAAGAATATCATTCAGTAGCTTTCAGAGAAAGGGTTCATAGGAGGTAGAATTTTTTTTATTAGTTTTTTTTCATTGATAAGGAAAAATTTTATCTATTTATGGTGTACAGTATGATGTTTTGATATATGTATACCTTATGGAATGGCTAAGTCAAGCTGTTTAACGTGTGCATTACTTCACATATTTATCATTTTTTTGTGGTAAGAACACTTAAAATCTACCCTTAGCAATGTTCAAATGTACAGTGTACTGTTATTCACTATAATCACTGTAGTGTATAATATCTTGAACTTATTTCTCCTGTCTTACTGAAATTTTGTGTCCTTTGACAGATATCTCCCTGGTTCCCTGACCCCTCAGCCTCTAGTAACCACCATTTTACTCTTTTTCTGTGAGTTTGACTTTTTTTAGATCCCACAAATAAGTAAAATCATGGGGAATTTGTCTTTCTGTATCTGGCTTACTTGATGTAATGTCCTTCAGTTTCATCCATGTTGTCACAAATGACAGGATTTCTTTTTTAAGGCTGAATAGTATTTTATTGTGTTTATGTATCACATATTTTTAAATTCATGTCTCCACTGGTGGACCCTTAGGTTGTTTTCAGAGGTAGAATTTTTCAAGATCTTGCATATCTGTAAATTACTAATCTACCCTCTTGGTTGATAGTATAACTGGGTATAGAATCCCAGATTGCAGTGGTTTTTGTTCACAGTGTTGAAGGTAGCACTGCAAGGTCTTCTGGCTTCCACTGTTGCTCTTGAGACTTCCTATACTGTTGAGTTTGTTAAAAGTAAACCTCGTTTTTTCTTTTCTTGAAGCTTACATTATCTTACATGATTTATGATGCATGTTTCTTGGTGAAGGTCTTTTTCAACCACTGTGGATCTTTTCATTCCAGAGACTCATGGCCTTCAATTTTGTAAAATTATTTTGAATTAAAATTGTTTTTCTCCCTTTCATTGATCTCTTTATGAACCTCCAGGTTTTCTATTAATTCCTCTGCAGTTTTCTATCTTATTGATTTTGATTTATTTATAGGAGGTTTTCTCAATTTTATCTTTATTCAGTTTTTAATTTACTATCGTATATGTAATGTTTAAGAGCTTTTTAAAATTTTGTTCAGTATTTTTTTTACCATCTCTTATTTCATGAGTATCTTATTTCTCTGAGGCTGTTAATGATGGTTTTGTTTTTATAAGCTTTCTTTTCCTTGCATAGTTTCTAAGTTTTTTGTTTTGTTTCCTTTCTGTCTTTCCTTATGGGTATTTCCTCAAATGTCCGGTGCTCTTTGCCTGTGTCTGGAAGTGGGTGGGGGGCAATCACAAGCTGATTGGAAGCTCCTTAGGTGTGGGTAGGGCTCCTTGACTCCTGGCTTCCCTGGAGGCTGATCTGGCTGGGATATTTCACTGGGAGAGTTCTTGATGTCAGTGTTAGTTCTTTTGGGTCAGTGTTAGTTGTTTTTGCTTAGGTTAGTCATATTCCTCAGAGAAGTAATTTCCAGTCTCCTATCTACAGGGTATAAAGTTGGCCAGTCTCTGGGAACCTAGTTGGGGAAAAAGGCTGGATGTCTCCAATCTAAAATAAAAACTTCTGCTTCATTTCTCTATTTTCATAGTGATAATTTTGCTCTTAACTCTTCCTGGTATTCTCTGGTTTAGAAATCTTTTTTGTACTCTCTTCAGAGAGTAAAGCCCCTCTGTTTTTTGTAAATCCTGTGAGAGACAGAGAGAGAGAGAGAGAGAGAGAGAGAGAGAGTGTGTGTGTGTGTGTGTGTGACTAAAAATCCTATAGACTTTGTTTTTTATTATCACTCTTTTTCTTCTCATTTTATATTGTTTCGTGAAAGTTTACAAAATTATGGCACACTAGTTATTAGCCAGCTCAAGGCTTTGAGGAGGTCTGAACATAGGGTTTCTCAAGTAAATAAGTAAAATATCTAGCATATCAGAAGCTTTAAAAACGATAATGTGATCTTGCATTTATTTCCTTGGATTCTGAACACAAGTAAGGAATGTGTTTCAGGGTGTTCAAGGCCAGGTAAAGTGTCAGATAAGCCTGTTCGGGCAGACTGGGAAAGAGAAAACCTAACCACTCACAGAGGAAATATGGAGGGACCTAAACAGTCCAGAATACAGACAGGAATCCACTTAAACTGTATAGACCTGTTAATAACAGGGGGCAATAATGGCTATAGGTATTGTAAGAATCCCACTAGCCATCTTCTCCTGGTGGCCCTGAAGTGATGGAGACGCTTCTGATAGAGGCTCTGTCAGTGTTACATGGCTTAGTATTGCTCGTGCATGTGCAGCACTTATCCAGCCCTTTCATTAAAATACAGAGCATGCTTTCCTGGTTCTGTCACTTCATCCACGCCTCAGCCTTTCAGATGTCTCCACTTCTGTGACAAATAGGAATAACCTGTCCCACACTTTTTTTTTTTTTCAGACGGGGTCTCACTCCCATTACCCAGGCTGGAGTGCAGTGGCATGATCACGGCCACTGTGCCCAGCCAGTTTTTTTTACTTTTAGTAGAGACAGGGTTTCGCCATATTGCCCCAGGCTGGTCTCGAATTCCTGGGTTCAAGTGATCTGCCCGCCTTGGCCTCTCAGAGTGCTGGGGATTACAGGCATGAACCACTGCACCTGACCCCCCACTTTTTTCAGTGGTGCTGTTTGAAGAAGTTTGCAAGTGTGAATATTCACACTTGAAATTAAAAAAAATAGTTTTTTTTTAATTTTGGGAAAAAATTACATTATAGGACAATATAAGGGACATTTAATGGAACTCCTTTCATGGTTTTTAAACAGTTTTATTGAGATATCATTCTTACAGAATTCACCCATTTTTACTGTATTTACCGAGTTATATAACCATCACCACAGTCAATTTTAGAATAATTTCATCATCCAGAAAGAAAACCCATACCCATTAGCAGTCATTCCCCATTCCCCTCAAACCTGCCAAGTTTTTAGGCACCCATTAATCTACTTTGTGTCTCTATAGAGTTCCCTATTCTGCACATATATGTAAATGAAATCATATAATATATGATGTTTTGTGACTGGCTTTTTTCACTTTGCATAATATCGTCAAGGTTCATACATATTGTAGCTTATATCAGTACTTTATTCCTTTTTGTCATTGCATATTATTCCATTGTATGAATATACCATGTTTTGTTTATCCACTTATCAGCTGATAGACACTTGAGTTGTTTCTACCTTTTGACTGTTAGGAATAATGCTACTTTGAACAGATGTTTGTGTGGACATGTTTTTTTCCTTACTCTTGCATATATACCTAGGAGTGGAATTACTGGGTCCTATGGTGACTATGTTTAACTTTATGAGGAACTGCCAGACTGT
The DNA here is from genome assembly GCF_029281585.2 of Gorilla gorilla gorilla. Lineage (NCBI taxonomy): Eukaryota > Metazoa > Chordata > Mammalia > Primates > Hominidae > Gorilla > Gorilla gorilla. The sequence goes on from NC_073229.2 coordinate 62,217,556, forward strand.
TTTCCAAAGTCGCTGCACCATTTTATTTGTTTATTTTTGAGACACGGTCTTGCTCTGTTGCCCAGGCTGGAGTGCAGTGGTGCAATCATGGCTCACTGAAGCCTTGACCTCTTGGGCTCAAGCGATCCTCCCAACTTGGCCTCCCGAGTAGCTGGTACTACAGGCATGCACTACCAGGCCCAATTAATTTTCTAATTTTTTGTAGAGATGGGGGTCCCACTGTGTTGCCCAGGCTGGTCTCGAACTCCTGACCTCAAGTGATCCTTCTGCCTCAGCCTCCCAAAACGCTGGGATTACAGGCATCAGCCACCGTGCCTAGCACATTGTACGTTTTTATTAGGAATGTGGAAGGGTTCTAATTCTTTACATCCTCACCAACACTTGTTTTCTGTCTTTTTGATTATAGCCATCTTGTAATCAAACAGATCCGAGTTGTGAAGTGATATCTTGTGTTTTTGATTTGCATTTCCCTAATAGCTAATGACATTTCATGTGCTTATTGGTTATTTTTATATCTTTGTTGTTGTTGTTATTGAGACAGGGTCTTGCTCTGTCACACAGGCTGGAGTGCAGTGGCACCATTATGGCTCACTGCAGACTCAACTTCTCAGGTTCAAGCAGCCCTCCCACCACGGCCTCTCAAGTTGCTGGGACTACAGGTGTGCACCACTGTGCCTGGCTAATTTTTTATTTTTGTAGAGATGGGATCTCACTATGTTGTCCAGGCTAGTCTCGAAGACCTGGGTTCAAGCGATCCTCCCACCTTGGCCTCCCAAAGTGTTGGGATTACAGGCATGAGCCACTGTGCCTGGCCTGGCCTGTGTGTGTGTGTATGTGTGTGTGTGTGTGTATATATATATATATATTTTTTTTTAGAAATAGCTATTCATATTCTTTACTCATTTTTAAATTGGGTTATCTTTTTTTTTTTTAATTTAAAAAATTTTTTGTAGAGACAGGGTCTTGCTGGTGTTACGTAGGCTGGTTTTGAACTCCTGGCTTCAAGATTCTCCCACCCGAGTCTCCCAAAGTGCTAGAATTATATACGTGAACCATTGCACCTGACTGGGTTTTTTATAATTGTAAGAGTTCTTTGTATATTCTGGATATAAGTTCCTTATCTGATATATAACTTGCAGATGTTTCCTTTCATTTTGTAGGTTGTGTTTTCACTTTCTTGATGTTCTCATTTGCAGTACAGAAGGCTTATATTTTCATGAAGTATAGTTTAGCTATCTTTTTCTTTTTTGCTTATGCATTTAATCTTATCCAAGAAATTCTTTCCAACCCTGGGTCATGAAGAGTTATTCCCATGTCTTTTCCTCAGATTTTATAGTTTTAGTGCTTACATTTAGGTCTGTGATCCACTTTGAGTTAGTTTTTTATGTACTGTTAGGTATGGATCTACCTTCATTCTTGGGCGTGTGGATATCCAGTTTTCCTAACACAATTTGTTGTAAAGACTGTTCTTTTCCCGTTGTATGTTCTTAGCAGCCCTTAAAAAATCAATTGACCATTAATGTAAGGGTTTATTTCTGGACTTTCAATTCTGTCTCATTGATCTATTATCTATCCTGTGCCAGTACCACACTGTCTTAATTCCTATAGCCTTGTAGTATCCTTTTGTGTTTTTAATAGGCTTTTTAACTGATTGTTAAAGAATATTGAAGTAATGAGTGAATGTTAACTGGGAGCGTAGTAGTTATTTTGAAAAAGCACAAAACAGGTTTAGAACCTGAGCCATATGCAGTAAGTTTGGGGCTTGTAACTTTGGATTTCTCTTCTAAAAGATGTGGGGGAAGTTATATATTTGTTGGAATTGGGTTTAGCTGTAACAGAAAACCTTTAACAGTGGCCTAAATAGAATAGAGGTTTATTTCTGTTTCATGTTCTAAGTGTTGAGAGATAAATCAAACTGGGGCTTGTGTGACACTCCCTGGTGTCAGGGACCTGGGCACCTGCTTTTTTGTCCTCCCCCATGTCAGGTTTCTCTTCTTAGTTTCTCCTTGTGGCAGGTATAGTCGCTGCAGGGCCAGCCGTCATGTTTGCATATAGCCTGCAAGAAGAAGGAAAAAGGGCACACCCTTTCGCTTCTTAAGAACACATCTCTTGCACACATCATTCTGTCTGTCCTGCTGGCCAGAACTTAGGCACACATGTCCTAGCTACTGGGACATGTGATATTTGTTCTGGGTAGCCAGGTGCTGGTTAAGAATTGAGGCTTCTGTTACTATGGAGGAAGAGAATGGGTGCTTGGTGACAAGAAGTCTTTGCCACAGTAAAATAAATATCTGCTAATGAAAATGGTTATGATTGGTTGAAGCCCTTTGGAACCTCTAAGATGAACTGACAGAAGTTGAGATTTAGTCTAGTCTGTGACATATTTTTTTGTAAAATTTTGATAAATTTTGTTTTCACTTTGTGAGCTTTTATTGGTTCAGTGTCTCTGTTCTATGTGTGATAAAGGTGGTACCTCTGGCTGCTGTTGTGTGTAGCTAGGGATAAGAGGAGTTTTGCTTCTGTCTCTTGGCCTCCTCTGATGTAGTCTAGGGCATATCAGTCAAGATTTAATTAAGGAAACAGAACCACTAGGAAAATCATGGAATGAGGAATTTGTTAGAGGAATTAGTCCCATATACAGTTATGGGAAAAGCAGGGCATTAAAGGTCTGAAAAGGAGTGTTAAAGATCGGAGAAAGGTCACCAGCCCTGGTGTGGAGTGAGTCGTAGCTTACAGGGAAATCTGGAGGCCAGGCATGGAAGTCTGGAGGGTTGTTGACTCTTTGTCACTACTGTTTCTGTGAGTTTGAAGCAGAAGTCTGGTCACCAGGGCTGCCTGTAAAGGAGGAGAATTGGATATATGGAGCAGTGGGGTGCAAGGACACACTGAAATTTGCCAGCTCCTCTGCAAGTCTGTCACTACCTCTGACCAATAATGGCCTTCAGAGTGTAGTGGTTGCTACTTCACCTCTGTCACCTCTGCTTCTCCTTCTGCCTCTACCTCTGTTTTACTTTTGATGAACTCTACTCAGTACCAAGAGGGAAGAGGATTCTGGGAAACATCCCAGTGTAACCAGGTCGACAAAGGATAATTCACCACATAGGAGACAGCTCTCAGATGCACCGGCATTTTACTGGGCCAATCTCATACTGGGCCAAACTCCCCCACTCCTTAGCCACACCATTTTTGGGAGTGTTGCCTATTTGTAATTTTGGGACATATGATATTTCACATCACCCACTCTTCCAGGAATATATACTTTTGCCATTTGATTCTTATTTCTCCTCTTTCCTATGCAGAAGATCTAAGCCTACATACGTTTCTTTCTAGTAAATGCTTTATATTTGGAATAGCAAAAAGGACACACACAGGGCCTTTGATAATGTGAAATTCAAGATTTTTTTCATGAATAAAGATATACAGAATAATGGAATAAGTCTTGCTCTGGTTATTTTCATTTTGCCTCAAAATTTAGTGATTTAGTGCATTTTACTATGCTTATGACTTCTGTGAGTCAGGAATTCAGACAGGGCACAGACGGAGTGGTTAGTCTGTGCTCCATGATGTCTAGGGCCTTAGTAAGGCGGACTCAGCAGTTCTGTGTGATTTGATGGATAGGGGATAGAGTCATTTGGAGGTGTTGTCTTTCCATGTCTGGTGGTTGATGCTGGCTGTTGGTGGGGTGGGTCCTCAGCTGGGAATGTGGAGTGAATCTGCATGTGGTCTTTCCATGTGGCTTGGGCTTTCTCGTAGCGTAGTGGTCTCAGAACAGTGGAACTTCTCACGTGGTATCTCAGGGCTCCACTGTGAGTGCGGTGGGAAGCTGCGTTATTTTTTCTAAACTAACCTGGGAGGTCAAGCATTGTCACTTTTGTTGTGTTCTGTTGGTTTCAGGTGAATCACAAGCCCACCTAGATTTATGGGGAGGGAACATAGACCCTACCTCTTGATGGAAGGAGTATCACAGTTGGATTTTAAGAACATGAAACATGAGAGAGAAGGTTGTGACCATCTTTGGAAAATAAACTTTGCCACAGGCCCTAAGTTGGACATAAAGAGATTTATGGGTACAAAGATAGCATTGAGGACAGGGTTACAGTAAAGGGACTAAAGAGAACATGGTCAGTTCTGCCTAAAGAGATCAGCAAGACTTCTGAAAGGGACCTGACCCCCACAAGTTGTTTTCTTGTGCAGTGGAAAGGTTGCTTGGGAGTATCTTAAGTTCCCAGTAGAAGAAACAGACGTCAGAGATACTAATGAAGACTGGATAGAGAATTCAGTGGTGAAGCCAGACTAAAACCCAGGCATTCAGACATTTGGCCTAAGCTGGGAAATTTGAATTCTTGTAATAGTAATTTCATATGTGAGGCCACAAAAGCACACCTCTACACATAAAACTTTATTTGATGTATAAAACTTTTTTTTAAATTTTATTATTATTATACTTTAAGTTTTAGGGTACATGTGCACAGTGTGCAGGTCTGTTACATATGTATACATGTGCCATGTTGCTGTGCTGCACCCATTAACTCCTCATTTAACATTAGGTATATCTCCTAATGCTATCCCTCCCCCCTCCCCCGACCCTCCAACAGTCCCCGGAGTGTGATGTTCCCCTTCCTGTGTCCATGTGTTCTCATTGTTCAATTCCCACCTATGAGTGAGAATATGCGGTGTTTGGTTTTTTGTCCTTGCGATAGTTTGCTGAGAATGATGGTTTCCAGTTTCATCCATGTCCCTACAAAGGACATGAACTCATCATTTTTTATGGCTGCATAGTATTCCATGGTGTATATGTGCTACATTTTCTTAATCCAGTCTATCATTGTTGGACATTTGGGTTGGTTCCAAGTCTTTGCTATTGTGAATAGTGCCGCAGTAAACATACGTGTGCATGTGTCTTTATAGCAGCATGATTTATAATCCTTTGGGTATATAGCCAGTAATGGGATGGCTGGGTCAAATGGTATTTCTAGTTCTAGATCCCTGAGGAATCGCCACACTGACTTCCACAATGGTTGAACTAGTTTACAGTCCCACCAACAGTGTAAAAGTGTTCCTATTTCTCCACATCCTCTCCAGCACCTGTTGTTTCCTGACTTTTTAATGATTGCCATTCTAACTGGTGTGAGATGGTATCTCCTTGTGGTTTTGATTTGCATTTCTCTGATGGCCAGTGATGATGAGCATTTTTTCATGTGTTTTTTGGCTGCATAAATGTCTTCTTTTGAGAAGTGTCTGTTCATATCCTTCGCCCACTTTTTGATGTGGTTGTTTGTTTTTTTTTTGTAAATTTGTTTGAGTTCATTGTAGATTCTGGATATTAGCTCTTTGTCAGATGAGTAGGTTGTGAAAATTTTCTCCCATTTTGTAGGTTGCCTGTTCACTCTGATGGTAGTTTCTTTTGCTGTGCAGAAGCTCTTTAGTTTAATTAGATCCCATTTGTCAGTTTTGGCTTTTGTTGCCATTGCTTTTGGTGTTTTAGACATGAAGTCCTTGCCCATGCCTATGTCCTGAATGGTATTGCCTAGGTTTTCTTCTAGGGTTTTTATGGTTTTAGGTCTAACATTTAAGTCTTTAATCCATCTTGAATTAATTTTTGTATAAGGTGTAAGGAAGGGATCCAGTTTCAGCTTTCTACATATGGCTAGCCAGTTTTCCCATGATGTATAACACTTCTGATGTGATGTGTTAGATTGATAGAAGGAATGGAAACATTGAAATCTGCCATGACTGGTATTCATTTTCTCTGTTAGCTTTCATTGAGAAAATGAGTAAGGATTCTGCCTGCTTCAAGATTTGTATAGTAGGACCAGAAGAGATTCTGCAAGCCTGTCTAAACTTTTAAACTTTTAAACTTGCTTCTTTGTCTTCTTGTTAATCAGGAAGCCCAGAACCTCATGGCCCTCACCAATGTGGACACCCCATTAAAAGGTGGACTTAATACCCCGTTGCATGAGAGTGACTTCTCAGGTGTAACTCCACAGCGACAAGTTGTACAGACTCCAAACACAGTTCTCTCTACTCCATTCAGGTATTGTAAATGAACACGTTTTTATTTTAGAAAAACTTGAATTCAAGGACTTAGCATATTTGCTTTAGTAATGTTTACGGAGAAGGACTACTTATTGTGTTGAATTTTCCTCTTTGATTTCTTCTTCATAGTAATAAATAATAGTGTCCAGGAAATGGTTAAATACTGTGGAGCGCCTCCCCCACTTTTTTTAAGATGGAGTCTCGCTCTGTTACCCAGGCTGGAGTGCAGTAGCGCGATCTCAGCTTACGGAACCCCTCTGCCTCCCGGGTTCAAGCGATTCTCGTGCCTCAGCCTTCTGAGTAGCTGGGATTACAGACATCCGCCACCATGCCTGTCTAATTGGAGTGTTCTTTTGCAAAGCTTCGGATCCTATCACGTTATTTTTGAATACTTTGTATTTGATTTTAGAGTAGATTGATTCATTTTTAATGATTACTTTGTGAATTTTATTATGTAATCCTTTTATGTATGTATTACTATTGCTTTCCCTCCAGCATTTTATTATGAAAATTTCAGGCATTTAGAAAGGTTGAAAGAATGTGTGGAAGTTATCAGTATTGAAATGGAGTCACTTATGTTACATTTTAATGAAAAAGGAACCCTCATGCGCGTATGCCTATGACAGAAATTATTGCAGGGACCTTCTGAAAACCACACAAATTCCAGATAAGTTGCTTCTGTGAAGACATTGCCCTACCAACAGCCAGTACAGGTTGAGCATCCCAAATCTGAAAATCCAGAATGCTCCAAAATCCAAACTTTTTTTTTTTTTTTTGAGACGGACTTTCGCTTTTCTTGCCCAGGCTGGAGTGCAGTGGCGCAAACTTGGCTCATCACAACCTCTGCCTCCTAGATTCAAGCAATTCTTCTGCCTTGGCCTCCCGAGTAGCTGGGATTACAGGCATGCGCCGCCACGCCTGGCTAATTTTGTATTTTTAGTAGAGACGGGGTTTCTCAGTGATGGTCAGGCTGGTCTCGAACTCCTGACCTCAGGTAATCCACCTGCCTTGGCCTCCCATAGTGCTGGCATTACAGGTGTGAGCCACTGCGCCCGGCCAAAATCCAAACTTTTTGAGCACCAACATGACACTCAAAGGAAACGCTCATTGAAACGTTTCAGATTTTGAATTTCCTGATTTGGCATGCTCAACCAGTAAGTATAATGCAATTATCCCCAAATCTGAAAAAATCCCATATCTAAAACTCTTCTGGTCCCACATTTCAGATAAGGGATACTCTTATCTATACCGGCAATGAAAACAAATGCCACCTCCTGTGATAAGTCCCCGTAACCAATGGTCTTTGTTTCAGAACAGTTTACGTAGACTCCTCCCTTGTATCTTTAAAAACTTCTCCTTGCCCCAGCACCCTCAGTTGTACCTATGGTCTGTCATAGCACACATATCCCACATTGTAATCCCTTGCCGTTCCCGAATAAACTCTTTGTTTTGGAGACCCAGTCTCTCACCCATTTAAGTTGACAAATGGTAAAGTGAACATCCATATACCCACCACTTAGATTCTAAGATCGTTAATATTTTACTATATTTGCTTTATCACATATCCATCCACCAATCCATCATATTTTTTAATGCATTTCGAAGTAACTTGCAGATAGCAGTTTGTTTGATCCCAAAACACTTCCACATGCGTTAACTAGAATTCAGTATTTCTTTATAACTCTTGCTTAGTTTTAAGCTTCTGTTTTTTAAGAAGAATCTTTAAAATACAAATGTTATGGAAGCATGTAGTAGGAAAATGGAATTGGAACTTACAATGGTTGGAAATATTTGGGGTTTACTTTGAATTTTAAGTGTTAAGATATGTCTTCCTACTGGTTATTTAGTAGAGAAAGCACTTCAGGCTATTATACATATCATGACAGCAGAACCAAGAAGCATTGGCAGCCAGTCTTAAACATTTAACACTTCTTGAGAGTCTTGTAAGAGAGCATAATCCCTCATTTCCTATGTTTAGTCGGCTCTCTGTATCTGAGGATTCCACATCTGTGAATTCAACCAACTGTGGATAAAAAATATTCCAAAAAACTCAAACAGTACAACAACAAATAACACAAATAAAAATACAATATAACAACTATTTATATAGCATTTACATTGTATTAGGTATTATAAGTAACCTAGAGATGATTTAAAGTACATGGGAGGATGTGCATACGTTATATGCAAATACGATGCCGTTTTATATCAGGGAGTTGAGTATCTGCAGGGAGTTGAGTATTGGTCCTGGAACCAATCCCCGGTGGATACTTAGGGACAACTGTATGTCTTGTCTCTCACCTAGATTGTAAAATCCTTGGGGGTGGGAACCATGTCTTATGTGATAACACCTTACCTATCAGTAATAGCTGTCTGGCAGCATCACCGTTCTGCAACACACCAATATACAGGAAATAGGCAACCAGGAAGAAAAAAGACTTTTAATAATTAAAATATAGGTTGCTGCAAAATCTGTGGATCTTATTCCTAGGAGAATCTCTTAGGCCTCACTCAGGAACTTACTCATGTTTAGATGTGATTCCAAAAGTGTGGTGTTTGGTTTCTAAACAAAATGTAAAAGGAGGAACTATTTAAAGTGTGTGCATTGGTAATAATGACAGTGATAGTGATGTGAGAACCAACAGCTTGATAGGGAGGGAGGAGACAAATATACACCAAACTCAAAGAGTTATCTGGGGTCATTGAGTGTGGTGGCCCACCTCCCTGCCCACTGCATGTTCTTAGTCGCCCTAATGTGCCAAGAAAAGGTTGAAATAATGTTTAGTGGACGTAGTTTAGGAAGGCAAGAAAATATCAAATGTAGTGATTATTGTAAGTCAGTAAAATAAAAATACCATGCTAGCTAGACCAAACATTGATTTTAACCTAGAGATCCTAACAAAATCAGCTAGACAGAATTTCTGAAATCTTTATTCTTTTTTTTTCTATATTTCCTGTGAAATAATTTATGTGAAAAACATTTGAAAGCACAATCCAAATGTAAGTGGCACTTCTGTTAATTTGGATTCCTGTCTTTCTAGGACTCCTTCTAATGGAGCTGAAGGGCTGACTCCCCGGAGTGGAACAACTCCCAAACCAGTTATTAACTCTACTCCGGGTAGAACTCCTCTTCGAGACAAGTTAAACATTAATCCCGAGGATGGAATGGCAGACTATAGTGATCCCTCTTACGTGAAGCAGATGGTAAATGTCAATTCCCTTTTAATACTCTTAAATTTTTTAAATATCTCATGGATGCCAAATTAAAATTTCTCCTGTTAGTGCATATCACATATACATTAAGAATCTATACACCTGTGGATGCCAGAAAAAGAATGATTTGTAAGACTTGATGAAAGGGAATATTTTGGGCTCAAAACCCACCTTTCTTTATGCTTACTAGGTTTGTGAATATTGATGTTCGTTGTTGATTTCACTGAAGTTTTCTTTAGCAAGGTGAGGTAGAAAGCTAACTGTAAAAGTTAAGTTTTGCTTCTGTCCATGTTACTGCGTTTATTACTTTGCTATTGGGCCTTATGATCTAATGCCACAGAAATCATTGTGAAATTTAAAAAAAATAACTTCTAATGATACTGGCTTGTCTTCAGTTTAGAATTAATTCTAACCTCATGTATATATTTGGTTGATTTATATATGTTTTTTAAAGTTCAAATTGATATCAACTAAAGCCAACTCTGAATGGATACATAAGAATTAAATAGATTAAGAACCTCATGCATGCAGAGCATGCATTTGGACATTTGAGGGGATCTAAAGTTGAATAAAGATGTCCTTTGTCCTAAGGAAATTTATATTCTGGGGAGATTGACAGTACTAAACTAAGTCCAAAAATAATTGCAATATCGGAACAGAATAAGCCCTTTGAGTAAAACCAATGTGCTTAGGGTAGTTAAAGAAGGGAATAATCACATTTGTTGGGTAACAGGAAAGCCTTATTAGAGGAGCTATGTTCTGAAGGAGGGTGGGGGCTGTCTCAGATGGAGACTACAATATGAGTAAGCATGGAGGATGTTTTAGATATAGCAACTCATCTGTTCCTCACACCTGGTACATGTAAGTACTGAGGATGGATGGGAAAACTCTGGGTACCAGGAGGCTTTTTTGGGAACCAGGACTCTACTCTCTTTCTTCTGCATGGGATTTAGTACTTCCATTAAAAATAAACACATACATACAAATTCAAGTATCTTTTAGAGTGGGTTTTATTAGTCCAAGGACAAACTAACTTTTGAACCTGTTCTTTTCATTTGCTGTTAACTTGCGGTGTCAGAAATGTGTTCCCTCAAAGTGGTCTTTTTTTCTGCCCTGGCCTCAGACCTCCTGTTGGAATATCCCAGAGTATCTTCAGTGATCACAAGTGAAAGTTTTTGGTTGGTCTTAATGTTGGGAAGAAGGGGGGATAGAAAATAAACATAAGACTTGTCTTAGCTCTGAAGTCAGGATTATTTTTCTAGAATTAATATTAGGCTGATTTTTTTTGAGACTTTTTTTCTCTTTCTGTAATTTTTAATTTTTGTGGATACATAGTAGGTGTATATATTTATGGGGTACATGAGATATCTTGATACAGGCATGCATTTGTAATAATCACATCATGGAAAATGGGGTATTCATCCCCTCAAGCATTTAACCTTTGTGTTTGAAACCATCCAATTATTCTCTTAGTTATTTTAAAATGTACAGTTATTTTGACTAGAGTCACCCTGTTGTGCTATCAATTTTTAAGAGACTCATAAAATACTGGTGGAATGTTTAATATGCATGAATTGAGAAGGACCACTTCTTTTCTACAGGAAAGAGAATCCCGAGAACATCTCCGTTTAGGGTTGTTGGGCCTTCCTGCCCCTAAGAATGATTTTGAAATTGTTCTACCAGAAAATGCCGAGAAGGAGCTGGAAGAACGTGAAATAGATGATACTTACATTGAAGATGCTGCTGATGTGGATGCTCGAAAGCAGGTGGGTAACTGTACTGAAAGAAGCGTGAGTTTGGCTGAATGTGTCAGTAGGCTGGAAGAATGAAGAATAGCCATTAAATGTTTCAAGATCTCTACCTAGTCCTTTTTAATATTGAAAAAACTTCTAAAGTAAATAACTTATGTCATTAATAATGTATCCTCACATAATTAATATACTCACAATATTTCGATGGACATTCTTAAAAATATATACATGGAAATTTAAATACATTCTGTCAAATTCATTATGCTTCTCTAAAATACACATAGGTAGTCTTTTAGACATTGCTTCAATCTAGCAAAGAAAAGATGTTATTGGTTAGTCTTAAAAACAAATACATCTTGGTTCCTGGGTGGTGCGATGTACGAGCCTGTAGTCTCAGCTGCTCGAGAGGCTGAGGTGGGAGGATTCTTTGGGCCCAGGAGTTTGAATCCAGTCCGGGGAACATAGTAAGACCTCTATCTAAACTGGAGTTGGAAATTTAGATAGAGTGTTTCAAAATAATATTAGTAACACTTTGTGCTAATATATCTTATAGGTAATTACTTTCTCATTTGCACGTAACAGCACAGTGATATAAATAGGATCGGTATTACAGGTTGAACATTGCTAATCCAAAAATCCAACACCTGAAAGGCTCCAAAATTCAAAACTTTTTGAGTGCCGACATGATGCTCAAAAGAAATGCTCATTGAAGCTTTTTGGATTAGAGTTAGTATAATGCAGATGTTCCAGAATCTGAAAAAATCAGAAATCCAAGATACTCTGGGCCCAGATATTTCTAGTAAGGAATACTCAACAAGCTCAGATGAATTGAGGTCTCATGGTCTCAACTTTCTCAGGTCTCATGGTGGGTAAGTGGTGAATCCTAAACTAGAACTGATATTTTATGACCCCTTTCAGTAAGTCTTGCTGCAGTCCATTGCTGGATGATTTTAGGGACCTTGAATCTCAGGGGATTGGAGTGAGAATGACATCAGTGGAAATAATATTTTAGAGGGGACCCATGTAAATGTGCTTTTCAGTGGGGAACAGAGGATGATACTTTTTGTGTTTAGTTCTCAGCTACTTTGAGTTACATTTACTCCTTCAGAAATGGCATGAAATTTTAATGTGTTATCCCACATTATTCATAAGAATCAGGAAACAATACATTTTTTGGCTGGCTTTTTGAGTTAAAAGTCAGTAATTTTGGAGTGAAAGGGAAGAAAGAGTTTTGTCGTGGGAGTCTCTTTGGAGTTTAGGTTTTCCATTTAGATGAGAAAAGTTTGTTACGTAATATGGATCCATGCAAGTTTGGAGAATGCTCTAGTAGACATTGGAAGCTCTTAGTTTCTATTATAATGAGAGTGAATAGACTGATTCATTTCTGTTGCCTTAGCATTGCCTTTCCACAAACTTAAACCGATTTCTAAACTTTAGCTATTGAACACACATGATCTTTAATAAACTTTAGCTTTATTGAATAGTAAAGCCAAAGTGTTTTTAGCTTTACTGAGAGATATCAAATACGCTATAGCTGCAATAAAGGATATAAAAATCATTTTTTAGGCCATACGAGATGCAGAGCGTGTAAAGGAAATGAAACGAATGCATAAAGCTGTCCAGAAAGATCTGCCAAGACCATCAGAAGTAAGTGTTAGAATTTCTGGTTTAGGAAGTTTTAAGTTTCTTTTTATATGATTGCTGCGTTTTACATCATTCATAAAGACTATAGAACAAAATTTCATCTACTTTCTGGAATATAGCAAAGTGGTTCTCAAATCCAATCTTTAAAATGTTTCAGTAGTACCTGAAAGAATTTAGAAGGAAAAAAATGGAAATTGCTTTTGAAAATGTAAAACCGCTGTTTAATTCATGCTGTAACAGGTAATAACATTAATATATTATAGTGATATGTTTGGTAATTGTATTTGTTTTAAAATTTTAGGTAAATGAAACTATTCTAAGACCCTTAAATGTAGAACCGCCTTTAACAGATTTACAGAAAAGTGAAGAACTAATCAAAAAAGAAATGATCACAATGCTTCATTATGACCTTCTACATCACCCTTATGAACCATCTGGAAATAAAAAAGGCAAAACTGTAGGGTTTGGTACCAATAATTCAGAGCACATTACCTATCTGGAACATAATCCTTATGAAAAGTTCTCCAAAGAAGAGCTGAAAAAGGTATGATTGAGCTGGAGTATTTCTTCTTGAGATTTAGGTAGTTGTTAGGTGCTGTGTATCATGGACAAATAATGAACTTATTTTTCCCTGTTGGTATTCATAAACAACTGAAATGTATGATTAGGAGATGCATGTTTAGATTAAGTGTTATGAAAAGGACATGCTTTAAATACCTCCATCCCCCGTGTTCAGTGTGATAGACCTTTAGCAAATAAACACCGCCAGGGTGTTTTTGGTTCATGGGTATTAATGGCTTCGTTGACAGTTGTTACAGTTGCCGTTTTCTGTATTCAGCTCTGCTATCTCTGAATAAAAATTAGATGCCTTTAGTACTTAAACATCACTTATTTAGAATAATATGAAGAGGTGAGAGAGACTAATATAAAAATGTTTATAGATTAAACCTTTTACCTATTGAAAGGAAGGAAGTATTTTTTTTACTGAATATATTCCCCTCACATGATTTCCCCCTACTCTTTTGGATAAGGACATGAAGAAATGATTTCTTGTATGAAGTCTGTATCTGGTCTTTTCTTCTGTATGCATTTTATTCCTTCTGTTTTGACAGAGCAAACAACTGTGATTGTAAATAGAAATCTCCATAATTGTATAAGAAGATACAGTGGGTCTCATAGTTGGAAGCAGAGTGGTCATTAGCTTAAAAGTCTTTTTTTCTTTAGCCTTCAGCCCTGAGGAGCAGTGATAGACCTATGGATTTGGAATGAGCTGCTGTATACTTAGGATAAAACAAACAAGATTCTTACAAACTCTCTTGTCTTCTCTCCTGCATTCTTCCTCTTTCTTCGCTTTTCACAATTTCTTACTTTGTGTTTTCTTTATTGCATAAGTAATACATATTTATTATAGGATTTTTAGAAAATAGAGAAAGGAAGGAGGGTTTCGATTTATATTTCAACAACTTGTCCCTGATTTCAGAATAACTGAGTCGCTCATTTTTTAGTAAGTGCAGTAGGGAAACTAACATCTGTTGAGTTGCCTACTCTGTCGAGCACATTTAATCATTGAACTGGGATTGAGAATCAGGCTACGAAATTGATACTTGCACAGTTTCCTCTTTTTAAAGTGAAAATATGAGGGGAAGAGGAATTTAGGAAATAAATTTTCCTAAATTGTATGTATGGAAACCTAAAACAAGGATCACATTGCTGCTTTTGGAGATTCTGTAGAGGGTAAACCCTAACACAATTTTTGAAAAATAATAATTCTAAGTATTGGTTTGTAATTGTTTGAAACAAAGTAGCTTAAATATTCTCTCATATTTTATCTGTGTATATCTCTCTTTGTTCCAAAAAGAATTTGAAGCAGCTGTTTAGTTAGCAGATTATTTATGGATAGTTTAAAGATAACTTAGCCATATTCTCTCGTAATGATTATAAGATCTGAACTTGTAAATTTTTACTGTGTGCAGTTTCAGAGTGAAATAGCATTTCTCTTTTAATAAACTGTCAGATTTTCTTTTTCTTTAATATACTTTAAGATATGTTAAAATTGATTTGTTTCCATTATTTCCCTTAAGGTATTAAGTGTCCATTTTTTCTTCTATAGAGATGATTTTCCATTTCTTTTGTTAAAATTTTTTGTTTATCAATCATTTCTCTTGATTTTGTAGATTTCGATGTGTTTATTTTCATTATTACTGGAAAGATTGAAAGCCTTCTGTAAGGCACAGAAGGTGGTTCCCAGTTTTTCATAAGCCATGAAGCAAAGGGCTGGGAAAAAATTCATATGCTTATGGAATTCTGTGTGTCTGGCATTGGGCTAGGCTCTATAGTATATTGTTCACTTAATCCTAATAACAAACACAGCTGATCTAAGGTCAGCATCATCATTGCTTGGAAAGCTGTTTTTCAGCTTTCCAGGCTGAAAAAGCCCTGAAAAATGGGCTCAGATAAATTAAGCAAGCTCAAAGAGCTGCTTCAATGGTAAAGCTGTGATCTGAACCCGGGCCTGTCCAGCTTTCCCTCTCATTCTGTCATTTTACACTATTTTCTTTAGTAGTGAACTAAACTGGTTTATGATCTATCATCTAATTCGTGCCCCAGTCTCATTATCTGGCAATGTCAGGGCATTCCTTCAGGATGGGAAAAATGCCATGTGACAAAAAGATGCCTAGCTCCCCTTTACCATCATGTGAGGTCCTGTACACACGGTGGAGTGGGAGAGTGGACGGGGCACACCCAGTGGTGCCATTTGTATTCTGCCTCATCTGCCTACTGACGATGTGGTCTTAACAAGTGGTTGAATCTCTATGAGCCTTAGTTTCATTAGCTTAATTTTTTTTTTTTTGAGACTGAGTCTCACTCTGTTGCACAGGCTGGGGTGCAGTGGCACGATCGCAGCTCACTGCAGCCTCCACCTCCTGGGTTCAAGGGATTCTTGTGCCTCAGCCTCCTGAGTAGCTAGGATTACAGGCATGTGCCACCACGTCCTACTAATTTTTATATTTTTAGTAGACACGAGGTTTTGCTGTGTTAACCAGGCTAGTCTTGAACTCCTGGCCTCGTTATCCGCCTACCTCAGCCTCCCGAAGTGCTGGGATTATAGGAGGGAGCCACCGTGCCTGGCCAAATTTCATTAGCTTTTAAATGAGGTTAATATTGGCTAATTTGTAAGGTGATTGTGATCTTTGGATATAATGTAGGTAAAACTTTTAAACCTAGTTTCTCACACACACAATAGGTACCTGAGAAATGATAGCTGCTGTTATAGTGAGTGAAAGCAAAGGATGTTTATACTTTTGAGGAAACATGGATGCTTGATTTTTAAAAAGCAGTCTGCATTGACTCAAAGGCTTCTTAAGCTATTTTTCCTAGGTATTGTTATCCACCGTTCCAAAAAACAACCAACCACATCTTGGCTTTGACTCAAGGCATGAGGGAAAAAATTAGTCTTCTAAAGCTCTCTGGATATGGCAAGTGTTTGTAGTACTTAAACTTATTGAAATTATTATTGTAAACAGGCCCAGGATGTTTTGGTGCAGGAGATGGAAGTGGTTAAACAAGGAATGAGCCATGGAGAGCTCTCAAGTGAAGCTTATAACCAGGTGTGGGAAGAATGCTACAGTCAAGTTTTATATCTTCCTGGGCAGAGCCGCTACACACGGGCCAATCTGGCTAGTAAAAAGGACAGAATTGAATCACTTGAAAAGAGGCTCGAGGTTGGTATCCTTTTAAAATTTTAATTTTAAATGTACTTTGATTGAGATAATGAACTAAATAATGCCACTGGAGACAATCTCAGAAAAATACACCTGAGGTGCTTATTGCCTTTTTAGTTCTTGGAGAAAACTACACTTAAGTGTTGGATCTTCTTGGCCTTGTTCATTGTTTTTTTTTTGTTTGTTTTGTTTTTGTTTTTTTTTAAAGAATTGTTGGCCTTCATGACTAAAGAGTGCCCTGCAAGTTGACCAGAGGTCAATCAGAACCTTTAGATGTGGGAGCAAGGAGCCAAGAAGCCAATACTAGTCACTCAGAACAGGCAGGTCATTGCTAGCATAGCCTGTTTTCTCTAAAGAGGAATCTCAGCAGTAACGAGGAGTTTTCTTTTTATAGCAAAGAGAGTACATTTACAAAACTTAAATACAATTCTGTTCATCCTTGGATTACTGTGAGTTTGAGTTAGGGATGGCAGAGCTGGATTATCTAGATAGTGGCTTCCATGATTTTCCATGTCTGTGAAAATGTTGAAAACATACTAGATGCAGTTTCAGGACATGTGGTTTCTTAATATAGTTTGCATATTTTGAATTCCAGAATCTGTGTAGGCATTTTGCCAATGGCATGTAAATTGTGGTTCACAGACCACCAGGCTGCCTTGTGCATTCTTTTTTTTTTTTTTTGAGACCTAGTCTCAGTCTGTTGCCAGGCTGCAGTGCAGTGGTGCAATCTTGGCTCACTCCGACCTCTACCTCCTGGTTTCAGGCGATTCTCCTGCCTCAGCCTCCCTGGTAGCTGGGACTACAGGCACGCCCCACCACACCCAGTTAATTTTTGTATTTTTAGTAGAGACAGGGTTTCACCATGTTGGCCAGGATGGTCTTGATCTCTTGACCTCGTGATCCACCCACCTCAGCCTTCCAAAATGCTGGGATTACAGGCGTGAGCCACCATGCCCGGCTATGCCTTGTGCATTTTTAATGGTAATCTTTAGGGGCATTTCTAAGGCCAAGGTGGGATGGGAGAGAAGGGGTACTTCAGGCAGTCATATACAGAAAATCGTCTTGGTTTCCTCTTTTATGTGATTACCAGTTTCTCTTTACAAAAAGTGCATTTGAAAATATTTTTATTTAGGGTTAAAGCCAGAAGTAGTAAAATCACTTGGGGTGGTTGGGGCTGTATGGGGCTGAGGAAATGAGCAGGAAAAAGCAGTATCTTTTAATTTGAGTTATTCTGAGTTTTAATTTAACCATTAAGATCACATATATATAGGTAGCTGATGGTTAATGCCTGTGAACCTCTTTTTTTCTCAGTGAGAAATGACTGGTTCTGAAGTAATTCTCATCTTGGGTAAAATCTTAGTTCAGTGCTGCTAATTATTTGTATTACCAACTTCCAGCAGGGTGTGCTGTTGCTCTGTGTTGTGGTTCAGTGTTAAAGCCAGGGAAAATAGAACATCAGTGGTTAAATTGTAAGTTACATTTTTTTTTGTTGTGTAGGCTTCATTTCTTATAAATGGTAGTTAGCAGTGTAATTGTGATCTAAGGTCAGCATCATCATTGATTGAAAAGCTATTTGGAAAGCTTCTTTGTATTATTTATATATAAATACTTAGGTTTCTTACTTAGTATGAAAATCCTCTCATTTGAGGTGGGTAAACTCTTTTTGCCGCAAATGGCAAGAACATTTTGTGCTTTTTTAAATGGTAGAAAATTTTTTTCTCCCTAAATCTCGTTTACTTTGTTGAGGTACTAACTTTCATGACAGCAAATAAATGTGTCACACAGTGAGTGGTGCCATAAAGTACAGTAATTTTTATTTCTGTGTTGAATTGGTCTTATGAATTTTAAAGGGAAAAATACAGAAAGAACCACTCCTGTTCTTTTGGAGATTTATTTGGGTCGTTTATGAGCAACCATTAAAAACATGTGGTTCTCTTTGTTCAGTTCAGTACCAGGAACTGAAATCTTCCGTTGAACTATTTTTGTTGAAGGATTGGTGATTTTGGAGAATATTCATAAAGCAGTCTGAAGTCATTTTTCTTTTCTTGACTCTTGGATAACTTACTTTATTGTTTACCCAGCTAGTTACTTTTAAAGAATACTTAATCAAGTCCTTTAATTTGGTAAACTGCTTATTTCAAATGAAAGTTCATGAAATATTTTAAAAAAAGAAAAGCAGCTCAAAGACTTGAATAAACAAACCCCCATTTTATTTGTATCCATTGCTAATTCAGAACTAGGTTTCTTTTAGCTTGTTTTAGTTTTTGAAGACACAGTTCTATTGGTTTGAAATACATAAATATTTTATTTCAATTGTAATTCTTTCATTTCAGTTGATTGCTAAATTATAAACATTATTCAAAGTTTGTTGTGGGGAAGGAACTCCAGTTATATTGTATAAACTAAATGCTATACTTAAATTATCCTTTCCACTCTTAGGTTCAGGAGATAAGCCCTTCTCTGTAAGCACTGTATACCATGGCTGCCAGTGTGTTTGATTTTTGCTGCCATGAACTTTGGAACTGTGAATCTAAATTATGGCCCTATCACTGCCTATCAAGCAAGATGAAGTCCAGCTTTGTTGTGGCTGGTGTCTCCTGAATGGATTAAAAAAAAAAATGCCCTGAGGTTTATATTGGAGGTAGTCTTTGAGCCATTCATTACTCATGATTAATATTTGAAACTTAGCACTTAAGTGAAAATCCTTAAGATACTCATTTAAAACTAATAGAACCATCTCAGATTTTATGTAGAATGTGGTAGAGGATGTGTATGTGCAAGGAGTTTGTTAAATAAATAGAATCAGAATGTAGTTACAGGTCAGAAATAAGTGGAAAAGACTTCTGAATTGTAACCAAGTCCATGTATTTTATTCTGCTTTGGAGGCAGAATTGAGTTTAGAACCTTGCCAGACTTTTGTGTGTAAAATAAGACAGCAAGAGCAAACACAGCAATGACAGTTAATATAAGGAAAGGAAAAGTTATGAGAGCATACCATGCTGAGTCCATTTTTACATGGTGGCAAAAAGCCCAGTGTATTTTAATAGCTTTAAAGACACTAAGATACATTGTAGGGGAGTAAAGTGATTGCTATTTATAGTGGTATCCCAAATTAATAAGAAAAACTTTATTTCTTTTCCGTGTCATGTGTCATGTTTTTTTAAAAGGGCGGGATGGCTATAATTCAGTGTAGGAAACATTTTCACAAATGGTTAAAAATAAAAGAGCTTTAGTACTTTTATTTATTCACACATTCAGTAATTATTACTGCCTATCTACCACGTACTGGATACTGTTCTAGGTCCTGGGGATAACAGCAAGGAACAAGGCAGACAAGTTCTCTGTGTTTGTGGGCTTCAGTTACCTGGAAAATGCTTAATGTGTGGAGAACCTCGTTTTCTGATGATGCCAGATAAATGAGTCATTACTGTATTTGGGAAGTGCAAATAGAATTTTAAGTGTTCTAATTTGTTTCTACTTTAAGTGGAAATAGGAAATCATCTGAAGACATAATTATTTTGAGTGAAATAATTTCCAGTGGGTGCAAAAGTGAAATGAGAAGTCTGAATTTAGGCATGCCATTAAATTTAATAGTATTTGAAATAGTATCTAAACTGCTGTGTTGAGGAAGTTTGGCTGAAAAGTGGATTTTGTCATGTTAGCTGTAAAAATGGAAAGGCTTTCCTTAGAGATAGAAAGTAGGTCCAGAAGTAATACTACTTCTCCCTGTAATTTACTGGCACAGTCAACTGTAGTCAAGAAATATTATATAACATTGACTTCTTAGAAGTAAAGTAACTTAAAGAACACAGATAACACACTTAAAATCCTTCTCAGTGTACTTGTAGCTCTTATGAGGACCCCTGACTTGTCTGAAGGTTATATTTCTGCAAAATTGGCTGCACAGTAGATCTCATTTTCTCAGTGATTTTCATTATAAAGTCAGATATTTTTACACAGGAAAAAATTTCCTTAATACTTTAAAGAGGGAAAACTTAGGGCAAGGATTTAGTTAGTAGACAGTTCTGGGTAGAGTGCTATATGTTGTCAGATATCAGCAGGTTTATGCTTATGTTGCCTTGTGTAGAGGTGGGGGAAGTGACTTGTGGTACAGGAGAGGAATTCACGGTACTTTGGAATACTCTCTCTTTCCCAAATTCTGTTCTTTGCTATGACCCTTATAGGCACTGACAGATTTCGTAGTTATCTCTGGTAAGAACTTTATGAGCTGGAACAGACATCCTGATACAACCACGTTGCTTCTGTTATGCCTCAACATGAATTGAATTTGTTTTATGCAGTTTACGTGTTTCACTTCCTAATGTATGCAGATGTACAGTGCTCTTGTATTGCTTTGTTCATGTATTACTGTCCTTATAAAGGTTTTTAGTAAGGTTTTGCCTTCCTGGTTAGCATACTTTTCAGGGATGCAATCTGATGGTTGCTAACTCATAGATGCAAACAATAATTACTTTCTTGGACCTGCATCTCATCAGAGTAGAGAAGGTTCACTGATAAAAATACTGGTAATTGGTATAGAGATTAAAGGAGAATCACTCATAGACTCCTGTTGTTTGCAAATGTTTTGGTGATTGAACCACATCTTGACTATTATATGGGATCATATTGCTGATTGATGGACTGGGAAGTGGAGCTCCTATTGACTGCCTGTTTATTTTGGGTATCCTTAAACCTGTTTTTCCAGTGGTATAAGGTTATATTCTGGGCCCCCAAGCAAGAGTTTCAGTGAGGGGTGCTCTTAATGTTTCTGAACCTCACTGTAACGGACTTTTACTGAAGACAGTATTGGAGACCCAAGGATAATGTGTTTATTTTGGAATTACTTAAGCTTAGTAACTTTAACAAACTTAGTGAGCTTGAAAGTAACAGTTACACTTTCATAAGTCCCATACAGCTCCCTTTTGTAATGACCCGAGGAAACACTTATGGTTCCACTGATTCATCTCCTGGGGACCATCAGTTTTCCATTGGTCTCTGGCCAGTCTTTTTGAGACAGTTTCTCTTCTATGCATTTAAAAAAATAACATTTCTAGGCGTCTTTCTATAAATAATACCTGTGCTTTGTAGAAGTTTTAAAAGAAGTAGAAAACATAAGAAAAGGAACCTACTATCCAGACATAATCACCTTAAACATTGTGGTGTATATATGCACCCCGCACCCCACCCATACTCCCATATATCTTTTTTTTTTTTAAATGTTTGGGTGAAGGTGTTTAAAACTAAACTGGGATCATGTTCTACATTTTTCATTTAGTAGTTGTAAATATGATTAAACACTAGTTATATTCCACCCTACTTCTAAAAAGGTGGTAAGTGGAACCTTTTTTTCTGTATAATTTTTTTGAGAGATATTTGTTTTCTTATAGTTTTATAGCTTGTTAATAAAAGAATTTAGAATTTTAAAATACAAACTGAGGAAAGTAAAAGCTTTTCTCAGGTGTCAAAATTCTTATAAGTGGGTACATGTAGGTGAGAGTCTAAATCAGGGTAAGAATGATGGGCAGAATTGCTAATTAAGGTCTTATTTCTTGTTTACATGTGTCTAGAATAATTTATTTTTCAGGGAGCTGTCTGGTGAAATTTAAGCCATTCATTTCCACAGCTTAAATTTTTTCAGGCATGTTTGCATTTCAGGGGGCTGAGCCAAGGAGGGGGACATTCAGTTTATTAGCAGTGGTGTGACCAGTGTATTGGACTTTCAAGTAGGGCACAACTGCATGGCATCATCCCCTGGTGGCTGTGGCCTAGGGCAAGCCACAAAGCCACTCGGTGATGATGCCAGCAGTTGTGCCCTACTTAACCTCTCTGGGTCTCACATTTCCTTATCTGTAAAATTGGGTGAGTAATAGTTTTTTTTTTTTTTTTGAGATGGAATTTTGCTCCTGTTGCCCAGGCTGAGTGCAATGGCACGATCTTGGCTCGCTGCAACCTCTGCCTCCAGGGTTCAAGCAATTCTCTTGCCTCAGCCTCCCAAGTAGCTGAGATTACAGGTGCCTGCCACCATGCTCGGCTAATTTTTGTATTTTAGTAGAGACGGGTTTCACCATGGGTCAGGCTGGTCTTGAACTCCTGATCTCAAGTGATCCACCCACCTTGGCCTCCCAAAGTGCTGGGATTACAGGTGTGAGCCACTGTGCCCAGCCGAGTAATTGTTTTTATTTGATGGAAGCATGAGTTTGAGATAATATAAGATTAAATGAGATACTGTATGATTAGCAAATGGCAGGTTTTAGTAAATGGGAATTCTCCTCCCATGTCTCTTCAAGTCTATATCACCCTTAGAGTTACCTAAATTGGATTATACTTGGTTTGATACTATGAGGTATTAGGAACTAACCTCACTTTAAACAATCGGGTGGCTAAGTTTTTATATTCTGTAAATTTTGAGGAATGTCTGAAATTTGAGACGGGCTGATTTTAGGAGAGAGATTGTTGTACTGAGTGAAGCTTAAAACTCAGATTTTGGTTAGCGTAAATAGATTTTACATCATCGTGGATTTTAATCTAACATTTCATGTATACATTTTGGTGTGTTGAAATAGTTGACATATTTGTAAATTTTAATGTCTCATTATATTTCACTACATTGATGTTTCATGGTTTGTGGTGTATGTTCTTGAGAAAGTAGCCTTTAGAGTAGATACAATATTGAATTTGACTTTTAAAAAATCTTATAAGAATTTTCAAATGTACCCCAGAGTATACTGGTGTAATAAATCCTCATGTATTCTCACCCAGCTATGACAGTCATCAGTCATAGCCACTCTTGTTTCCCCTGTTATCCCCCCTTCCACTATTATTTTGAAGCAAATTTTAGATACCGTATTATGAAATAGAATTACGGTGCGTGAAATTTGTCAGCTTGGCCTTCCTACCGATTTGTATGGATATATTCTTAATTTCCTGCTTTGAATTGAAGTTTACCCTTTCATATTTGATCAAGTCAGCTTTAATTGTATCAAGTGTCGGTCTACTTTAAATTCCTATCAGTGATAGTGAACTTCATTTTATTTAAGACTATTAGAAATTTTTTGTCGGTACATATTTAAAGCACAGTGTGGTGGCTTCTAAAGTAAGGTGTCCATCAGGGCAGTTGCTAGTGCTTGTTTTAAAAAATTAATTTAGAAATCTGACTGGTTAAATCTGAGTCTGATTTTCCCTTTTTCTTTGAATTTTAGGAAATAAAGTTTTATACTGTCTTGTACCTCAGTGTTATTTCTGTGTGTGGGTGGGTGTTGGGAGGAGCTGGGCTGATTTAAGCTAGTCCTGTCCCTGTATGCATGTACATTTCATGCTTGAGGTTTATTGGCTTGAAAAAGACCAGAAACTGTAGGTTAGGATTTTTCCTCTTAAAGCATATTGAGCAGTCATAGGTTGAGCATTTTACAAAGCATGCAGATACCCTCCTTCGTGTTTTAATAATCAAATGACAGGCGTAAGATAACTAAGTTCAACTTGAATATTAAAAGCTGTAGTCCATTTCTTCTTTATATATTTAATGACTATATAGTTATTTGGCTAAATTAATTTTTTTCTGTGCTTAAGTTAATTTTTGTACAATTTATGTCCATATTTGCTTGGAACCTTAGCGCAATATTTGAGCCAGAAGACTTACAAAGCTTGAGCTAAATGAAATAAAATTGTTGGCATTAAATGAAAGCTAACAACTTTGAAGTTTTAAAATCTCTGATGGTTTGAGCATAAGAAATGACTCCATTGTATGAGGTGAGGTAATTCCAAGATACAGGGTACTGATAATACTAAACGTACCTTGATGACTAATTAAGCAGTTTCTGAGTATAGGTATTATGCTGTAAAACCAAATTGGAAATGGACTATCCATGGAGCATAGTGTATAGCTGAGTTATCAATGAAAATGTTAATTCGTATGATTAATTTTTAAAAAGCATTATATGTATTAATTTGAAATTCTTTGCTGTTAAGGTTTTGGAATGTGTGTTTGAATCCAAATGTGATTGGAGTATGTAATAGTGGGTATTCTTAGAACATGCTGAATTGTTTTACTTTTTTGGAGACAGGGTCTTTCTCTGTTGACCAGGCTGGAGTGCAGTGGCGCGATCATGGCTCACTGCTGCCTCCAACCTCTCAGGCTTGGGTAATTCCCGCCTCAGTCTCCCAAGTAGCTGGAACCACAGGCATGTGCCACTATGTCTGGCTGATTTTTGTATTTTTTGAGAGACAGTGTTTCACTCTATTGTCCAGGTTGGTCTCGAACTCCTGGGCTCAAGCGATCCACCTGCCTTGGCCTCCCAAAGTGCTAGGATTACAGGTGTGAACCACTGTTGCCTGGCTGAACATGTTAAATTATAGAAGAAGGAACTTGAATGTAACTTGATGGATTTAGTTGTTCATATCTTATTGGAAATGAGAACTTTTTGGTAGATATAGTTGAGAAAACAACTGATACCTAGCTTGTGTAATGACTCTGGCTGAAACAGAGTTTGACATCCTAATTGCCTGTTAGAATCATTTGGGAGTTTTTAAGGACACAAAGATCTGAGGCCATTTAAATCAGAGTCTCTGGAGTTAGGGCACTGGTGCTGGTAGATTTTAAAAACTCCACTGGCAATTCTGAAGTTTAGCTGTGGTTGAAAACCACTGGCGTAAAAAGACATACTCCAGAAATATTTGAAGTGGAAGAGAGTGAGTACAAATTATTGTCTTCTTTCCTTGATGGTGTTGTAAAATTTATGTGGTGGAAGTTTTGTCTTTTTTTTTAAACTCCAACTCCATCCCACTACCGCCTTTCTAGAACTTAGAAAGTACTGCTTTTGATTTCTGGGGAAAAGTATTTTTGCATTTTGTATCCAGAAGAATTGAAGATGAGGAATTTTTTTTTCGCCTGTGGAGGTAATGTTTCTACTCCTTGTATACCTTATTTTTATAATATCCTTACTGAGATATAAATTACATACCATAAAGTTAAGACAATTTAAAGTGTATAGTTCAGTGGCTTTTAGTAAATTGACATAGTTGTGCAACCATTATTGGAACATTTACATCATCTCAGAAAGAGATTCTGTATCAGCAGTTACTCCTCATTCCCCCCAACCTGCTCACCCCTAGGAAACCATTAATCTACTTTTTGTATCTATAGATTTGCCTATTTTGGATATTTCACATAAGTGGAATCATGTAATATGTGGTCTTTTGTGACGGGCTTCTTTTATTTAACATAATGTTTTCAAAGTTCATCCATGTGGTAGTATATATTAGTATTTCTTTTTTATGGCTGAGTACCATTCCATTGTGTGGATAATACCACATTTTATTTATCCATTTATCAGTTGATGGATATTTGGGTTGCTTCTACTTTTACCTATTATGAGTAATGTTGCTATGAACATTCGTGTACAGGTTTTTGTGTAGACATGTTTTCATTTCTGTTGGGAAATACTGGGAGTGGAATTACTTAGATACTTCCTTCACCTCATTTGAACTTCAGGGTTAGAAAATCTTCCCATAGAGTTGGGAAGCACCGCGAGTCCATGTTCTAACGCTATTTTTACACTGTAGGACAGAGGTCCAGTGTGTGTTGTTTGGTCTTGTGGTCCACAAGGGGCAAACTCCTCACTTAAAAGAAGGACCAGCTGTTTTTCCTTGCTGTGTTTCCAGGAAAGGGTCCACATAGACTTATATTGAAGTTGGAATTTTAATGAAGCTTTTAAAGCCTTATCATTTTACTCCCTTAGTTGTTAGGGAAAAGAGCAAAATGTTTGAACTCTTAGTATCTGGAAAATAATAATGGTAATCAGACCTGACATTTGTTGACTGCTTATTCTGTGCAAGGCACTGGACAGCTGAGGCTTTTTATGTCTATGATCTTATTTAAGCTTCATAACAACTTGTAGCAATGACTGCCATTTTACTGATGGAGAAATGGAGACACATAGGTTAAATAACTTGCATCAGCTCAAAACAGCTGGGCGGCAATGCTGGGTTGTAAGAGTGACTCACTCTTACCCCACTGTACTGTGCTGCCTGCCTTCAACCAGTATATCCTAACTCCCTTAGGAGACATATAATCATTGCCATGGAACTTGGTTTGATTTATCAGAGGTTCATTTATAAAGGACATTAACAGTTTTCATGAATTTATTGTTCAAGTAAATTGCAGAGGAATAAAAGCTTAACTTTTATAAAAATCTGAAGAAATGAATGGTTTTAAAGGAGCTTCTTCATTTAAATTAATTTTAGATCCATCTCATGTTTGTAAGGCACATACATGCAGTGTTACTCCCCTGCCTCCACCTCCCATGGGCTTGACTTAGACTTTTTTTTTTTTTTTTTTAAGATGGAATCTTGCTCTGTTGCTCAGGCTGGAGTGCAGTCGCCTGATCTTGGCTCATTGCAACCTCCACCTCCTGGGTGTAAGTGATTCTCCTGTCTCAGCCTCCCGAGTAGCTGGGACTACAGGTGTGCACCACCATGCCTGGCTAAATTTTGTATTTTTAGTAGAGATGGGGGTTTTGTCATGTTGGCCAGGCTGGTCTCGAACTCCTGACCTCAGGTGATCTGCCCACCGTGGCCTTCCAAAGTGCTGGGATTACAGTTGTGAGCCACTGCACCTGGCCATATTTTTAAAAGTTCTATTTTAATTGACAAATAATAATTGCATATGTTTATGGAGTAAGATGTGATTTTTTCCATACACATATGTGAAGTGATTAAATCAGCTAATTAACATATTAATCCCCTCAAATACGTACCACTTCTTTGTGGAGAGAACATTTAAAATCCTTTTTTTTTTTTTTTTTTTTTTGCTACGGAGTCTTGCTGTGTTGTCCAGGCTGGAGTGCAGTGGTGTGATCTAGGTTCACTGCAACCTCTGCCTCCTGGGTTCAAGCAATTCTCCCACCTCAGCCTCTGGAGTAGCTGGGACTACAGGCGTGTGCCACCTTGCCTAGCTAATTTTTGTATTTTTAATAGAGATGGCGTTTCACCATCTTGGCAAGGCTGGTCGTGAACTCCTAACCTCAAGTGATCCATCCACCTCAGCCTCCCAAAGTGTTGGGATTACAGGTGTGAGCCACCATGCCCAGCCTAAAAATCCCTTCTTTTAGCTATTTTGAAATAAACATGATTCTGTGATTACCATGCTATGTAATAGATCACCAGAACCTATTCTTCCGTCTAACTGAAACTTTGTACCTTTGACCAACATCTCCCCTTTTTCCCTATCTACCCTTTACCCCAGTATCCTCTGGTAGCCACCATTGTACTCTCTACTTCTATGAGATTAACATTTCTAGATTCCATATACAAGTTACATCATATGGTATTTGGCTTTCTGTGCCTGGCTTATCATAGTTAGCAGAATGTCCTCTATGTCCATCTGTTGTTGCAAATAACAGGATTTCCTGTTTTTTAAAGACTGAATAGTATTCCGTTGTATGTGTATACCATATTTTAAAAATCCGTATCTTGGCTGTTGTGGATAATGCTGTAAAGAACGTGGAAGTGCAGACATCTCTTTGACATACTGATTTCAATTCCTTTGGATATGTATACCCAGAAGTGGAATGGCTGGATTGAATGATAATTCTGTTTTCAGTTTTTTGAGGAACCTCCATACTGTTTTCCATAACGGCTGTACTAATTTACAATACCACCAACAGTGAACAGGGGTTCCCTTTTCTCCACATCCCTTGCCAACACATACTGTTTTTCATTTTTTTAAATAACAAGTCTAACAGGTGTAAGGTAATACCTTATTGTGGTTTTGATTTGCATTTCTCTGATGATTAGAGATGTTAAGCATTTTTTTCATGTACCTGTTGACCACTTGTATGTCGTCTTTTGAGAAATGTCTATTCAGGTCCTTTCCCCATTTTAAAAATAGGGTTACTTGTTTTTTATTGAGTAGTTTGAATTTTTTTGTTTGTTTGTATATTTTGGATATTAACCCCTTATCCAGGCCGGGAGTGGTGGCTCACACCTGTAATCCCAGCACTTTGTAAGGTCTTGTTCTTTTTTTTTTTTTTTTTTTTTTTTGGAGACGGAGCCTCACTCTGTCGCCAGGCTGGAGTGCAGTGGTGCGATCTGGGCTCATTGCACCCTCTGCCTTCGGGGTTCAGGCTATTCTGCTGCCTCAGCCTCCCGAGTAGCTGGGACTACAGGCGCCCGCTATCATGCCTGGCTAATTTTTATATTTTTAGTAGAGACGGGATTTCACTGTGTTGGCCAGAGTGGTGTTGATCTCTTGATCTCATGATAGACCCACCTCGGCCTCCCAAAGTGCTGGGATTACAGGTGTGAGCCGCCATGCCTGGCCTACTCTATGCCTTTTGATTGGGGAATGTAATCCATTTACAGAGTAATTATTGATAGGTGAGGACTTAACCAGTGCCAATTGTTTTCTGTTTGTAGATCCTTTGTTCTATTCCTCCTCTCTTGCTTGTGTGTGTGTGTGTGTGTCTTAATGGCTTTCTGTAGTGGTATGCTTTGGATTTTATCTTTTTATCTCTTGTCTGTCTGTTACAGACTTTTGCTTTGTGGTTAACTTGAGGCTTACATAAAACAGCTTATATAACAGGGTATTTTAAGTTGATAACAACATAATTTTAATTGCATACACAAACTATACACTTTTACACCCCTTTCTCCCATATTTTGTGTTTCTGATGTTATACTTAAAATTTTTATATAATATTTATTCCCTTAACAAATTGTTGCACTTCAGTTGTTAATAGTTTTGCCTTTTAACCTTTATACTAGAGATATAATTGATTTACTCACTGCCATTAGAGTATTAGAATGTTTGGATATGACAGTGTATATACCATGCCCTGGCCTGGATAAGGGGTTAATATCCAAAATATACAAAAAAAGTTTTATACTTTAATAAATTTTCATGTTATTAATTAGTGTTCTCTTCCTTCAGCTTGAAGAACTCCTTTTAGCATTTCCTGTAAGGCAGGTCTAGTGGTGATAAAGTTAGCTTCTGATTGAAAAAGTCTTTATCATCCATTTGGTTTTGAAATACAGGGTTGCTGGGTATAGTATTCTTGGTTGGCAGTTTTTTCTCTCTCTTTCTTCTCTTTCTTTTTCTTTCTTCTCTCTCCTCTCCTCTCCTGCCCTGTCCTGTCCTGTCCCTGTCTCTCTTTCTTTTCTTTTCTTTTCCTTCCTTCCTTTTCTTTTCTTTTTTTTCTATTTTTAAATATATCATCCCACTCCCTTCTGGCCTGAAAGGTTTCTGCTGAGAAATTATCTGATAGTTTTGTGGAGGTTCCTTTATACATGGTGATATGCTTTTTTCTTGCAGTTTTCAATACTCTGCCATTAGTTTTTGACATTTTAATTTTGATGTGTCTTGGTGGGTCTCTTTGAATTTATCTTATTTGGTGTCTTTTGGGCTTCCTGGATCTAGCTTTCCATTTCCTTCCCCAGCCTTGGGAATTTTTCTGCCATTATTTATTTGAATATGTTAGTTGTTCTTTTCTCCTTCTGGCACCTGATAATGCATAAGTTGTTCTCCATGATGGTGTCCCATAAGTCTCTTAAGTCACTGTTTTTCATTATTTTTTCTTTTTGCTCCTGAGATTAGATGGTTCCAGTGACCTGTCTTGTAGTTTACTGATCCTTTCATCTGCTTGATCTAGTCTGCTGTCAAACCCCTATATTGAATTTTTCAGTTCAGTTTTGGTATTTTTCAGATCTATGTTTTCTCATTGATACTTTTTAATATTTTCTGTCTCTTTGTGGAAGTTCGTAGTTTGTTCTTGCATTGCTCTCTTGACCTCGGTGAGCATCTTTGTGACCATTATTTGGAATTTCCTGTTGGGTAAATCATATGTCTCCAGTTCACTTGAGTTGGTTTCTGTTGATTTATTTTGTTGCTTTTTTTTTTTTGGAATATATTTTCCTATTTCTTAATTGTTCTTGACTCTCTCTCTGTTGGTTTCTGTGCATTACATGAGACAACTGCCTCTCTCAGTCTTCTTAGCCTTGTGTAGCAGAAGGATCTCACCAATCCATCCAGCTAGAGATTTTAAGATACTTTTTAAATCTTTGTATTTGTTCAGACTGTTGTCTCTATTCTTGGTGCCATATTCCATTAATACACTGTGATCAGTAAGGCAGAAGCCAGATGCATAGATGTAGCTGGGAAGGTTGAGGTGTTGGGTATGTGTCCTAGTTCCTTCTGTCATCATGTTGAAGTCAAGTGCTTGATTCTTCCACTCTTTCTACACTAAGCCGTCTCTGTGGCAAATGCCTATGCTTGTGTTGTGGCTGCACTCTACGATCCTGGGGAGATATCTGCTGGAAGTGGGCTTGTAGTATGTCCACCTCTGTTTTCTGTGGTTTAGGGAGATTCAGGAATGCAAAGTCCTGTCACTTCCAGAGCTTAGGTTGTGAAGGGTACAGTCCCTTGTCTGTGTGGAGCTATAAAAGTGTGGCACTCAGTCTGTGGACAAACTCCTTTTAGGAAGAATGAGTAGGCCTGGAATTATCAGTGGGATGTGCTGGGGGAAAGGCTCAGGATATGCCAAGTTCCTGCTCAGTCTGCCTGAGGGGTACTGTTTGTCTCCCCCATTAGCTCTCTGATGCAAGTTAGAGGCCAGGCTGTCAAGTAGCGACTGGAAGAGTATGCAGTTATAAACCCTTTTTGGAGAGAAAATGAGAGCTGCATGTTCCAGACTCTTTTCTTCACTGCTCCCAGGGAGTGTAGCCCTAGAAAGTATTTGCACACCTGTTTAAAACCACCTCCTCGTTTTTTTGATCTAGAGAGACATGCATATGCCTAGTCTCTTCCATTACCACATCTAGGAGATTTAGGATATAGTCCTTTGGGTGGATGCTGTGCAAATTGAGGCATTTGATGTGTGGACAAACTCCTAGGAGGAATTGGTAGGCCTAAAGTTACTGCTGGGGCAGGCCAGGGGGAAAGGCTTGGAAAGTGTCCAGCTGCTGCTTAGGCTGCCAGAAGGCTACTTTTGCACTGTCCCATTAACTCCCCCATGCAAGTTAAAAGCCAGGCTGTCGAGTAGCCACTGGTAGACTGTGCCATGAGCCCCTTCCAGGGAGAAATGTGGAGCTTCACATTCTTAGCTGCTTCTCTGCACTGCCCCCAAAGGGTGCAGTCCCTGAAAGTACTTGCATGCTTGATTAAAAGTATCTCTTTTGTTCTAGGGATTTAGTGATCTAGGAAGACTTGCACTAGATCCTTCAGCTCCCAGAGCCAGGAGATTTAGGATGCAGGCCCTTGGAAGGAAATTATAAAAGTTGGGGTCTTGATGTGTGAACAGACTCCCAGAAATACATTTTTGGGATATAGATGATGAAGATGGCTTGCAGCTAGTCCCAAAATAAATACGTTGAATGATAGCATAAGTCATTTTCAGAAAGTAGACATTAGTTTTTCCCATACTGTGACATTCAAGCCCTCTTTGAAGTTCAATCAGGGTCAAATTATTATAAATAGATTATAGATTATTTAGGACTCACCTATAAAACCCTTTAGGTGCAAGATAAATCCTTCTTAAGCTTGATATTTTGTTACAGTAATTGAGCTATAAGGAGTTCTAGTGTATTTTTGCTTTGAGACACATACATGAACGCATGGTACCTTTTTAGCCCTGTTATTTAATAGCCTGCTTTTCTCATGTATGCTGATGTGATCTTCCCCTGCTCTCCAGATAAACAGGGGTCACATGACGACAGAAGCCAAGAGGGCTGCAAAGATGGAAAAGAAGATGAAAATTTTGCTTGGGGGTTACCAGTCTCGTGCTATGGGGCTCATGAAACAGTTGAATGACTTATGGGACCAAATTGAACAGGCTCACTTGGAGTTACGCACTTTTGAAGAACTCAAGAAACATGAAGATTCTGCTATTCCCCGGAGGCTAGAGGTAACGTTGTATATTGAACTGTTGCTTAAAAAGAGTGCTGCGAAGAATTATCAGGGCTGTCCTCTTTTACTTCTCCTATGTAGACTGTCTCTGAAGTTGGTACTGTCAGGCTTTTAAAAATGAGAGCCTAAAGTGTTTGACTTTCTAATCTAGAATTGCCTCTGTGTAGATGGATAGACCAGGCAAGTTGTAGATACAAAGGCCTTCCCTTACTCATTTTCTGTTTCCAATATGTAGATACACTGTGAAATGGAATACTTAGCCCTTGTAATTTGTCCCCTTGAAACTTAATTGCATCCCATTCATGTAGCTCAGTGAGGGGAAACTAAACCAGTATCTTTTTGTTTTATACCTTATGTTGCTGGGAACATAGCTAGTCCTTCCAGACCATCAAATTCCTATGACCAGGTTTGGATTGAGTTTATCTCCCAAATGTGCATAATAGCTCCTGTCCAGCTAAAGGGCAGTCAGGGCTTCTTGAAGTGCATTTGTGGGTATTGATAAGACAGTAGTGGTTTGTTTATTTGAAGTAGCAGCAGGATTTCATATGACCAAATCAAAGAATGGCTGTGATGCTGGATGTTTGTTTCTCTTTGAGAAATATTTAACTCTTAAGAATCATGATTTAACTCAGCTGGTTTTTAAGATAATAAAGTACTGTAGATTTTTTTCAGTATAGTTACATCTAAAATAATTACTTACTTTTTTTTCTTTAAGTGTCTAAAAGAAGACGTTCAGCGACAACAAGAAAGAGAAAAGGAACTTCAACATAGATACGCTGATTTGCTGCTGGAGAAAGAGACTTTAAAGTCAAAATTCTGAAGTACAGTTTATATTCTGTCACAGGATTAATTATTTGCCGGTTTTCATACTCTAGAAGGCTGAAACTGATGTTTATCTTCATTGACAAATTTGCCCACCATCTGTGGTTTTTCAGTTGTTTATTTTAAATGATATCGATCTTACACATTCTGTGTATAAAGACCTTAACTCCACAGGACGGACATTTTAGAGTTTAAATTATTAAGGCTATCATTCTTTTAGTAATGTCATATTTGCAAACTTTTTTAGTTTTGGCCTTTAATTTAAAAAGCCTAATTTTAAAGTGCTGCCTGTGAGTAACTCTTGAATAAAAACAAAATATAAAAAATTGAGAATGTAGCCTTTTGTTTGAAGTAATTAGATACTTAAGAGTGCCCGCAAACCAGCAGCTATGTACTCTGTGTCATATTTAATGAGTAACTCTTGGGTAATCAAAATGGTGATGCAGTATCTTAAACACTTAAGAGGCAGTTCTTTGTGGCTTTGTTAGTTTCAGCAAAGAGTGGTCATTTCTGTATACACTGACAAGTTAGATTAACTTTTTAGTACCTCAAATTTTTTTTTTTTTAATATCATTTTAAAGAAGGTCTCTTGTCTGCCAGCTACTTAAATAATTTATGGGTCAGGGCTTAAAAGATTTAACTTCCTTGCCCCATTATTTTCTTATAAGTATTTTTTGACAAAGGCATTTTAAAAGTTAATTTCAAGAAGGCCATCAAACTTAAAGCTCTATGTTTAGCGTAAGAAGTCAGTTACATCAGTGTAGAATTTGGGGAATGGATAGAGGTGGAGATATTTAATTTTATATAATTCATATAAATTCATTTAGTTACAGTATCAGCTGGCTACAAGCTCATTATAGGCCAGCAATGTTTTGACATCACCAAAAACGTTTGCCCAGTCTTAGAATACTAGGGACTATAGGAAGGGAAGGGATTCATTCATTCATTCGATATTGAATGTATACCCTGTGCCAGAGTCTTAGAGAGAGAACAACAAACAAAATAGGCCTAGTTCTTGTTTAGTAGAGCTTATAGTCTTTTGAGAATGACAGACAATTAAAATCCAAATGTTTATTTGGTGATTCTTATGTGTCAGACACTTAAGTGTTGGGAGATAAGCAGTTATTAAGACAGAGTTCTTGCTCTCATGGAGGTGACATTAGTGGGGAGGAGATACTAAGTATGTCCAGGGAAAGTATCAGACCATGAGTTTTAGATTCTGTGGAGGAAATTAAAGTAGGGTGATTATGAGATAGTGAATGAGTGGCTATTTTAGACTGGACGATCAAAGAGACCTCTTGGAAGGCAGCTATGCTCACCACTATACCACTGCACTATGCCGCACCGTACCACTATAAGCTGCACGGCCAAAGAGACCTCTTAAAGAAGTAACATTTAAGATAACATGTGATTGACATTTTAGAATGGGCTATCCTTGTGAGATTCAAGGAAAGAACATCCTAGGTGGAGTGAATAGCAAACATAAAGCCTCTTTTGTATGTTTGAGGAACAAAAAGGACAATGCGGCTAGAGTGTCAAGAATGGCATTTCTGTATATAAGACCTCGTTGTATAGAGCTACATAAATAAGGCTATAATAAGGAATTTGGATCTTACTTTAAATATGATAAGAATCGATGAGAAGATCTAAGCAAAGGAATGACATGATCAGATTTGATTTTAGAAACATCACTATCTCCTTAGTGTGTAAAATCTCACCAGGCTGGAGATAGGGAAGCCAGTCCAATTAGGAGCCTGATGCAGTGATCCAGACAAAAAAATAATAGTGATTCTAACTAGAGTCCAGGTAATAGTAGTGGAGATATGTGGAGAGACATGATAGGTATATACTTAATAGTCTTATCAGACGATAAATTGATATTTTCCTGGTATGTAGTCACTTAATTCAAATACTTTTTTCAGTAAGTTCTGGGTTTTCTAGGAAAAACTTCAGTATCATCAGTGAATAATGATAGTTTCTTCTGATAGTTTTATTTCACTTTTATTGCATGTTTTGTTATCTGAAATGTTTAGGACAATGTTAACAATAATGATGTTAGACATTTTTTTTTCTTATTTTAATGGGAATGTCCATAGTTTTAAGTTTGCTGTTGGGAGTTAGATAGTCTTTATCTGAAAGACAGTGTCTCTCTTTTAGTTTTTAAAGAGTTTGAATTAGAAATGGCTCTGGAACTTTAAACAATATACCATTTGGGCATCTATTAAAGCATTCATATAGTTGTTCTCACTTGATGTTTTGATGAGGTGTATTAATAGATTTTCCCACATTAAATCATCTTTGCACTCCTGGAATCAGGTAGATTAATTTTTAAAAGAAATTTTAAAGGATTTATAGTTTATTTGCATTTTTTGTAGACTTGAATTATATGGATTTAAAAGTTGATCTAATATTAATAAAGGCTCACTTTGTTTTCAAAATTTGAAGTAATTCACATACTTATAGCCTAAAAAAATCGGCAGGAATTACAAAATTTCAAAACTGGCGCATTGTAAACTGCATATGCATTTGCCAGGTAGTGGTGCCACTTGAAATGGTGAACAGACACACTGTTATCCTTTGTCAGTATCCTGTAAAGCCCAGGATTCTTTACCAGCACCATACAGCGATTTCGGTGACTATTTTAACATTCACACTGAGGCCAGGGGTGGTGAGTCATGCCTGTAATCCTAGCACTTTGGGAGGCCAAGGTGGGAGGATCATTTGAGCTCAGGAGTTCAAGATTAGCCTGGGTAACATAGTGAGACCCTGTCTCTATTAAAAAATAAAAATAACATTCACATTGGTATTGTTCACTAAGGTATTGGTTGTTAAGGCATTCATTAAGGTATTGTTAAAACTTGTGTTAAGCATGTTAAAGTCTCAGTAACTTTGGGATAGAAATAAAATGTGATAAAAAGCTGAAAGAAACCACCACAAGGGAGAGTCCTTTTTGAAATATTAGAGACATAATGCTGTCTAATAAAAAACGACATCAAAGAAAAACTACACTACAGTGACTGCAGACTTAATGTTGGCCAACCATGCATCCTCCCTAGAAATGCATTTGAATTTGATTTACTAATCTTTTATTTAGGAAATTTACATTTTTACATTAGTGAGATTGGTCTTTTGGGCTATTGTACTGTTTTTTTTTTTTTGAGATGGAGTCTTGCTCTCTCACCCAGGCTGGAGTGCAGTGGTGCAATCTTGGCCCACTGCAACCTCTGCCTCCTGGGCTCAAGTGATTCTCTGCCTCAGCCTTCCAAGTAGCTGGGACTACAGGCATGTGCCACCGCACCTGGCTAATTTTTGTATTTTTAGTAGAGATGGGGTTTCGCTATGTTGGCCAGGCTGGTCTTGAATTCCTGACCTCAGGTGATCCACCTACCTCGGCCTCCCAAAGTGCTAGAATTACAGGTGTGAGCCACCATGCCCAGCCTGGTTATTGTATTTTGATATTGGGATTTTGCTAGCTCTCTAAAGTAAATAGGATAACTGTATATCTTTTTCTGTGCATTAAGCAGTTATAACATGGGAATGATTTGTTCATGAAAGGTTGAAAGTCTGTACTTATAGAACTTTTGAGTTCACAGTGCTTTCTGGAAATAATTTCTTTATAACTGTCAGTTTCTTTTGTGACTATTATGTTATCTATTTTTAAATTTAAGCAACTTTAAATTAAAAAAATTGTTTTAAAATATATTCTTCCTTTTATGTTTATTTAGTAAATTTAGGTAATGTATACTTTTTAAGAAATATTTTATTCAAATTTAAACATCTGTTGTTAGCAGAAAATTCTAATAGCAATTTCTTTTCTATTAACTTTGCCATTTCTAAGTTCTAGGAAATTTACCTTCTCTTAATTCTACCACTTTTTACTTGACTAGACTTGTTAAGGATATGCATTTTCTGTTCAGAAAACTAGTGTTTTTATTGGCTTATCTATTGTGATTTTGTTTTAAAATATGTTAATTTCTCAATTTAGGCTTATTATTTTGTTTTCTGTAGTTTTTTGACTTTTTGAGACTGATGCTTATTTTTTGCTTGTATACAAATGAATGTGTTGAAGACTTTTGAACTGTCCTTTAAGTTCAAATATGTTCACATCCCAGCCATTTTGATATGTAGTAGTCTTGTTTTCTAAGTAGTTTATCATTGTGTTTTAAATTTCTGGTTCAATTAAGTTTTTCAAAATATCTGTATGGTTGGCTTGAATTTTTTTTTTTTTTTTTTTTTTGCTAGTTGTGGGATTTTTACCTTGTGGGAAAAAAATGTGGTTTATGTAGTTTCTGTTTATTGAGGTTTGGGGGCCTAGCATCTTTAAAAAGTGTTCTATGGATGTTATAAATGAAGATTTATTTAGTTTTTATAGGACAGAGGTGAATGTGTATTCATTCAACCAATTTATTCAAATTTAATGTTCTTATGGTTGTTATAGATACCCTAGAATAGTGTTTTCTTAAAGTCTCTGATTATAGTTGTTTCTCTCAATTTCATTTGTTTCTCTAGAGCTTTTGCTTTGTATATTTTGATAGTGTTATTTAGTATAAAATACTTGTGTCTGTTACATACAATTCATAAGGAAGACTTCACGGCCTAAAGCTATCCTTTTTGTTTTGTTTATGCTTTTTGCCTGGAATTTTACTTTCTTTATTAGAATTTCTCTTCTTTCTTTGCTTATATTTGCATGATAAATTGTCTATCCTTTTATTTTCAACTTTCATATATAATTTTTAGTTGTCTCTTAAACAGCATATCTTGTTGAATTTTATATTTCAAACCATTTGGAGAGTCTTTGGCTTTTAATAGGGTCTGTTTTGTTTTTCGTGCTAATTAATGACTTTAGTCTTCTGTAATCATGTCTTATACTTTCTCCCTGATGTCTGTAAATGGACTGTAATTTCTTGGTTTTAATTTTCTTAGTGATTTAGAAAATATACATCGTCTTTTAAATCTTACCAATAATTATGGTATCATTCAGGGTTTAGGATCTGTTCAGGAGAAAGAAAGCAAACCAGTAATTTGAACAAGGAAGACTCAATATGAAGATTACTGACCAGTAGTAGGGAGTTAACTACTAAGAGGGACAAAGACATCTCTAAATAATACAGGAATGGCAGATGTAGGGAGCAGCTGCTACCTGCAGACAGAGTAACCGAAGAAAGACTTGGAAGAGCCCTTTCCCGCCTCCTCAAAGGCTGAGATTCACATCTCACTGAAGAGAGTGTGGGTGGAGAAGTTTGCTGAGGTGCCAGGGTG
The DNA here is from genome assembly GCF_029281585.2 of Gorilla gorilla gorilla. Lineage (NCBI taxonomy): Eukaryota > Metazoa > Chordata > Mammalia > Primates > Hominidae > Gorilla > Gorilla gorilla. The sequence goes on from NC_073229.2 coordinate 62,255,898, forward strand.
CCAGGGAACCTCGCTAGGAAGTCACTTGCTGAGGGTGCTCGTGATACTTGGAGGAAACCTGCCTCCTGGGGCATTAGCAGAACTCCAGAGCGCCCACACCACTGGGTCTCCCATGCCTCCCCGGCAGAGAGAGGTGCCACTGGTGGCAAGGAAGCCACATGCTGACAGTGACACAGTAGGAGCAAGAAGTGACACAGTAGGAGCAAGAAGGAAAAGCGCCAGAACCGGAAGTGAAGCTGCTTCCACTTGTGTCCCTCAGTGGCTGTGCTGTTGGATCCACTGGCAAAACGGAAACGTTTCTAGGCTACAACTCCTGTATCATAAAGCAGGGTGAATTTGGAGCTGGCACAATAACGGTTGTTTTTCAAAATCACACTCAAGCCTGTAGTTTTCTGGACTTCTGAGTAAAGAATGAAGCAGTGGTTTGAGCCAATTTTAATTCCTTTAGCAGCTCCTTTATACTGCGGTCAGGGGACGGCTTATATATGTCTCTGGGGGATCTCCAGGGTATGCATCCTATTCATCATTATTTAAGGCTGTTTATTTCATCTGGTTGTCCCTGGTGGCCAATCTCTTGGTTTGGTTCCAAGTTTTTCACCTCTGCCTGGCCTCTTGGGCTTGGATTATTTGTTGAAAGTGTTTCCTTGGTTTCTCATCTTTCCTGCAGTCCTACATTATTTCTTTGGGTCTCCTCTGCACATTTGCTGCCAGAGATAAGGCCAAGGAGGGGAGTTCAGGCAATATTACAGTAGGTCCCCACTTGAGGTTTCACTTACTGAGATTTATAATCTGTAGTCAGCATGGCCCCAAAATATTAACTCAAAAATTCCAGAAAGAAGTAATTCGTGCTTTTAAAATTACACACAGTTCTGAGTAGTGTGATGAAATCTCTCATGGTCTCACTCCATCCTGCCCAGGAGGCGAATCATCCCATTGTCCTGTGTATCCCGGTTGTGTATACTACTGGCTCATTAGCCAGCTCTGCTATCAGATCAGAAAGTACAGTTACTCATCACTTGATGGGGAGGATACCTTTTGAGGAATGTGTTGGTAGGTGACTCTGTTGTTGTGGGAGCATCTTAGAGTGTACTTAACACAAACCCAGATGATGCAGCCTGCCACACACCTAGGCTACAAATCTGTACAGCACGTTACTGTACTGAATACTGTAGGCAAGTGTAACAGTCAACTATTTGTATACCTAACATAGGTATACATACATAAATATACCTATGTTAGTTATACAAATATATATATATATATAGAAAATATACAGTAAAAATATGGTATAAAAGATTAAATGGTGCACCTGTATAGGGCACTTAACATGAGTGGAGCTTGCAGGACTGGAAGTTGCCCTGGGTGAGTCAGTGAATGAGTGGTGAGTGAATGTGAAGGCTAGGACATTACACTACTGTAGACTTACAAACACTGCACACTTAGGCTACACTAAATTTAAAAAGTAAAGTAATTGTGTTACACTTTATGACAGCTATGACATCACTAGGTGATACAAATTTTTCAACTCTGCTGTAACTTCATGGGGACGTTGTCATCCATGTCTATTGTTCACTAAAACATTGAAGAGAGGTTAGTAATCTCAATGATTAATAGACTAACATTTTAAAGATAGGCTTAAATATTTCAAAAGCTTTGTTCTGTCTCAAGATTTTTTTCTTTGAAAAAAGACAATAACTTAGTAATATATGTGTATTAAAATTACCAGTTATAAGAGACTTGTTAATGTACCATGTAGAGCTGTGCTGTCCTGTATGGGAGCCACTAGCCACACGTGGTTGTTGACTGCCTGAAACATGGCTGTTGTAAAATTTGAGGTATGCTATTAAGTGTAAAATACTGGGTTTTGAAGACAGTATGAAAGTAAATGTAATATAGCTCAATTTTTTTATATTGCTTACATGTTGAAATGACAGTATGGTTGACCCTTGAACAACATGGGTTTGAACTGCAGTTTAATTATACAAGGATTTTCTTTTTCCTCTGCCATCCCTAATACAGCAAGACCAGTCCCTTCCCTTCCACCTCCTCCTCGGCCCACTCAGTGTGAAGATGATGCAGATGAAGACCTTCATGATGATCCACTTCCACTTAATGAATTCTAGATATATTTTGTCTCCCTTAACGATTTTTAAAATAACATATTCTGGCTGGTGTGGTGGCCCATGCCTGTAATCCAAGTGTTTTGGGAGCATGTAGTGGGAGAATCACTTGAGGTCAGGAGTTTGAGACCAGCCTGGGGGTGAGGTGGAACTAGAAGGTGTGGAGAAAGTGAATCCTTGTATGCTGTTGGTGGGAGTGACGATTAGTGCAGCCATTATGGAAAACAGTACAGAGGTTCCTAAAAAAGTAAAAGGTAAACCTACCATATGACTCAGCAATCCCTCTTCTGGGTATACACTCACAGGAAATGCAATCACTGCTTCATAAAGATATCTGGTCTCTCATGTTCATTGCAGCATTATCCACAATAGGAAACACAGAAGCACAACTAACTGCCCATCGACAGATGCATGTGTAAACACACATGCATACAAACACGATATCATATTCTGCCTTAAAAAAGGAGATCCTGCCATTTGCTGTAACATGGATGAACTTGGAGGACATCATGCTAAGTGAAATAAGGCAGACACAGAAAAATATGGCACCACCTCACATGAAATCTAAAAACAAAAAGTCTAACACATAGAGATGAAAATGGTGGTTACCAGGGATTGGGGGAGCAGGAAATGTGGAGATCTAATTCAAAGGATGCAAAGTAGCAGCTCTGTAGGATGGACAAGTTAGCCATCTAATGTACAATATGAGCACTATAGTTAATACTGAATTGTACTCAGGATTTTTGCTAAATGAGTAGCTTTTTGCTGCTCTTGCCACACAAGAAGGGTAATTGTGAGATGATGGCTATGTCAAACTTGCTTCACTATAGTAGTGATTTTTACTATCTATATGTATTTCATATATTTCATAACATGTTGTCTATGTTAAACACAAAATTTATAAAAGAAAGGATATGTGGGAGATGGTTATTTGATTACTCCAAGGTGAGCTTCCTGCTTCCCCACAAAAATGGTCAGGTCTGTCAACTATAGTTTGGGTTTTAAAACTCTTCATCTGAGGAAGGAGAGATCAAGAAAACCTGCCCAGATGTAGGCTTTGCTTGCTTGAGAAATCTAGAAGTTAGTTTTTTTGTAGTGACAGGATCTCTCTGTGTTGCCCTGGTTGGTCTTGAACTCCTGGCCTCACAGGATTCTCCTGCCTCAGTCTCCCAAAGTGCTGGGATTATAGGTGTGAGCCATCACACCCTGCCTAGACTTGAAGTTTCAAACGTCCATAGAAATTTCCAGTGTCTTCCCTCAAGCTTCTCTTAATTGGTTCTGAAAATCTGGTGGAAGAAAAAGGAGGATGGCAGCTGCCCACATTATTTTTTGTAGAGAAGGGGTTTCCTCATGTTGTCCAGGGTGGTCTTGAGCTTCTGACCTCAAGTGATCCACCGGCCTGGGCCTCCCAAAGTGATGGGATTACAGGCGCCAGGTCACGTTTTATTTTAGTGTTCAAGTGGCAGGGAACCGAGAGGCTTGGCGGGAGTGAGCCACCTCATCTCTGCTTGCTGAGTTAGGAGGAGCCCATGTGGATGAACAGCTACTAAATGCTTCAGGGATTACACCTTGGGAATTGAGCCTTGGAGAACTGAACTCCCAGGGAAGGCAGGATCTTAGTGGTAAGCATGCAGATGGGACAGGCACTAAACTAGAGGGATTTTTTTTTTCCAGCTTCTTCTGTAGAAGGTGTCATTTTCTGGGGGTGAGATGGAACAAGAAGGTGGAACTAAAGAGAATCATGACACGCAGACTGTGTGAGCCACAGACTGGGATTTTCTAAATCACATATTTGGGTTTTTTTTCCCACTATTGCTTCGATGGTAATCAATTATTAATATTTGTTGTTGTCTTTAATAAAAATCGGTTCTAAAGTGACATGCTGGCTGGGCGTGGTGGGAGGCTGAAGTGGGCAGGTCACTTGAGGCCAGGAGTTCCAGATCAGCCTGGCCAACGTGGGGAAACCCCGTCTCTACTCAAAATACAAAAATTAGATGGGTGTGGTGGCACACGCCTGAAGTCCCAGCTACTTGGGAGGCTGAGGCAGGAGAATTACTTGAACCTGGGAGGCGGAGGTTGCAGTGAGCTGAGATCTCGGCAGTGCAAGACCCAGTCTTAAATAAAATAAAATAAAATAAAATAAAATAAAATAAAATAAATAAAATAAAATAAAATAAAATAAAATATAAAATAAAATAAAATAAAAAAGTGACATGCCTGTATGGTTGGTTAAGGAAGTGGTGGGACATCTCTTCCAAATTCCACCCATCTCCTCTCTGTCCAGGCCCTCCTGGGGTGTGGTCCTAAACTCTGGAGCCAGCTGGCCCAGCCCACCGCGGCTCCAGTGCCATCTGGTGGTTAAACAGAGGAATGGCTTTTAACCGAGGGACCAAGAACTGGGTTAAGATTTTTTTGACCTTCAAATCCGAGAAGCAGAACATGTTCATTCTCAACTGTCATCACTATTTTTAAGCAAACTTGCTTTTTTAAAAAAAATATTTATTTTGAACTAGATGAATTCCAAAACAATACCGGGTCTTAAAATCCCTAGCAGATTATGAAACAAAAGCAATGCTTTTGCTTGATGACAAAACCATAGCAAATAAGTGCAGGGAAAAACCTAAACTAAACCAATGCTCTTTGAAAAACAGAGGTTCATTCGACCTGGGATTTAAGCCTCCCGAAAACAGACTGAGCGTGTAGGGTGGGGCTCACCGTATTTACTGCTGAAGCCTGAGCGTCCAGCCCTAGTGGGGGCTCCAGGGGTGTGGAGGAGGCAATGAGTCACTGGGATGTGACTTTAAAGTGCCACGTCTTTGGAGCTGATTACTGGGATTGTTTTGAATGCCTCCAGCAGTGCTCGGAAGACTAACCTGTAGGCAGGGCCCGTAAGGGGTTTGGAGAAAAGAGAGACTGAGGCAGGAAGACCGTGAGAAGTTATTGCAGGAGTCTGCGAGCAGATGATGACGGTGGGGTAATGGAGAAGGAAGCGGGGTGTATTCAAGAGCTTTGGGGAGGCAGAGTGGAAGGTGTTGGTGCCTGGATATGTCTCTGATGGACAATGATGATACCTCTGACAGAAGGTGGCATGAGAAACTGATTTTGGAGAAAAGATGAAAGGTTTGCTATTAGTAGAAATGTCAAGCAGGTGTTGGAAAATATGGACCTGGAGGTTACGAGGGAGGTTGTTTTTGGAGACTGATCTGTACATAGAACAAATATTGTAGGTACCTCTAATTCTAATGGCTTGTGTTGAGTAATCATCTGACATACTAGGGATGAGGTTAAACCCGCCTGTTCCTTGTCTGATATGATCCTCACAAAACAGAAGTGTCAGTACTCGATTGTCTTCCTCTTACAGATGGAGATCAAGTTTGAAAGGGCAAATTCCACCCATTTCCTTCCTACCAAAGACTAAGTTAAGTAAGAGAGAGGAGGAAACAAGAAGAAAGAAACAGATGAAAAATCAACACAGTTACTGATAAAAGCAGATAGGGCTTAGATTCATGCTAGCAGTGGCTTCCTAGAGCGCCCACCACCGTTGGGCCTCAGAGCTGCCCCTTATGGGCCAGGGCGAGTTTGCAGAGTGGACTCCTTCACCCAGGCTGATGCCTCATTCTGGTCCAGGATGAGAAGAAAAGGAGAAAGAGGCCTGGGACTCTAGGCTTTTGGCTGTCACCCGCCAGTCTGGTTACTCCTGCGTCTCTAGGCAGGAGGCCAGGAGAGTTTAGGGAAAACCCCTCTCTTAGAAAGCAGAGGAATGGAGAAGGAATGTTCCCCATGCCTTCCCAATACAATTCAGTAACTTGCAGGGGGCACACATGATTGCGGATGCTGCATTCAGAAGATAAACAAGATGTGATTCCTGGCTCAGAGGAACTAGGTCTGCTCCGCAGGTGGGGAGGGGAGGTCAGGTGTGGCAACATGGTGACAATATCATGTAGCAGGTTGTAAAACAGAGCTAAGAGTCATGGGCCATGGAATACAGGCAGGAGCTGCAGCCTGGACTGGGCAGGTGGTGCATGTGGGGTTGCGTTTGTTGTTCTAAAGGGCAGATGGTCTTTTACCAGCAAAAGAGGAGAGAAGCTTATTTAGGTTGAGGCATGAGTAAAGGGATGGCGATGTGAACAGCCACTGTGGGTTCCCTAGGGTGGATAGGGCAGGGAGAAGTTCAGGATTTCAGGGCTGGACTTGACGCTCATCATTCGTTTCGGCCTCATAGTATGTACAGTCTCTTGGTACGTTTGTGGAATCCTCTCCTTGCTTCCTACCATAGAAGCTGAAAACTTGCTCTCCTCGTCTTCCTGGCAGTGAAAGCTCCCCAGTCAGGTGCTGCTGGACTTTGGCTCAGGAACCAGGGATGCACAGGAGCCCAGGCTATGCATCCACACCTTCCACCTCAGAAGGACCCATGCATGCAGTTTCAGAGACAGCCATCACCACTGGAGGAATGTCCGGCAGAGGTGGTGGTGGTGCGAGTCTCAGGGTGTCTACCCAGTGGGCACAGGACTGATTCTGCAGGGTGTCTTTTGGACATTGTTCCGGGCAACACAGCCACCATGCCCGGTTCTCTGGGCCTGCCTGAGAGAGTGTGAGCTGTCAACTCCCTTTGTGCTGAGACTGGTCAGTAGTGGTTTCTGTGGCTTGCAAGCAAGAATTCCAGTGGGTAGCCCGGTAATGGATCCATATGGGGCAGTGGGGATGGACATGCAGGAGGTAGTGAAGCCAAGGGAGTGATGGGGATACCGGGCCCCCTGCTTCCTTGTGTGTGTCTAAAAGATACTGTAAGCTCTACTTCTTCCATGGAGCCTTCCTGATGTCTTCATTCCCAATCAGTTATTTCCCTAAATTTTCATTATATGAAAATTTCATACAATGAAATAGGGCCCAACAATTCTTTATTCTTCCATTTCTTCATAGTTGATTTGACACTCTTGACCTAATCTGGGCAAATAAAATCTTCTCTACTGGGAATCTGGAGCTGAAAGAGAGTTCAGTTTCCCTTAATGGTGGCATGAATGTGTAAAGCCAGGAGCAGAAGAGCTGCCACGTTTCCTCATGGGGACAGAGGAACAAAGAAAGCTGTTTCCAGAAAGGGGCAGAGATGAGACCTAGGGAGAATTCTAGTGGCTTCAGTCTTGCTTTCAGGATTTTCTTGAAAACTAGCTGCAGACCTCCCTTGGTTCCTGCGAGAGCCCCTACACATCAGCTAACTTGTGTTGGTTTCTTCTTTTTTGAGATGGAGTTTTGCTCTTGTTGCCCATGTTGGAGTGCAGCAGTGTGATCTAGGCTCACAGCAATGTCCACCTCCTGGGTTTGAGCCATTCTCCTGCCTCAGCCTCCCAAACAGCTGGGATTACAGGCATGTGCCACCACGCCTGGCTAATTTTGTATTTTTAGTAGAGACGGGGGTTTCACCATATTGGTCAGTCTGGTCTCGAACTCCTGGCCTCAGGTGATCCACTGGCCTTGGCCTCCCAAAGTGCTGGGATTACAGGCATAAGCCACCGCACCTGGCGTCTTGTATTGGTTACTGTTGCTTGGAACCAAACCATTCCAGCTAGCGCCAAAATGAAAGACTGAAAAAAAAAATGGTGGAAAACTGTACTTAGAGGACAAGGAGAGTTTCCAGCAGAGGCATAAGGAGGAGGAGTCAGCATGGGCAAAGGACTGCTGGAGGTCAGCTTACAGGTGAGCAGAGAGCAATGCAGACCTGAGCCATGGGGGCAGCAGTGGTGGTGAACAAGACGCTGACAGGTCTAAGAGGCGCTAAAGCGAGGGCAACAACTTGTGGGGAGTTAGGAACAGGCAGCATCAGGGATGACCTCCAGGTTTCTCACCTACATGGGCATCCAGGAAGATGATTGTATATATAAATCTCCCAAAGCTAATCTCTCAGGGCTTCTGAACTACAAGTTTGTTTGTTTGTTTTAGAGAATGGATCTCCCTCTGTCACCGAGGCTGCGGTGGCATGATCATAGCTTGCTGCAGCCTCGACCTTCCTGGGCTCAAGCAATCCTCCTTCCTCAGCCTGGGAAGTAGCTGGAACTGCAGGCGTGCACCACCACACCTGGCTAATTTTTAATTTTTTTGTAGACATGGGGTCTTGCTATATTGCCTATGTTGGTCTTGAACTCCTGGCCTCGGCCTCCCAAAGCACTGGGATTACAGGTATAAGCCACCATGCCCAGCCCTATCCTATAAATTTGGATGGGTTCTGGAAACTTCCTGGAGATCTGCAGATTGCTGGTTGCAGCAGGTGAGTTTATAAAGCAGAGCTGAATTCCTAGAAGGAGACAGGCTTCAAGATGCTCGTTTCAAGAGAAGCTAGCCTTCAGCAGGCAGGGTAGACCCGAGAGTCAGGGCTGGAAGATGTGGACGCTGTCTGTGAACTTCAGGGCATCGAGGCCTGCAGCGTCACTATGGGCCATGGCGTCAGCATCATCCAGCTCTGCTGAATGGGAATTTGCCTTTTAATGCAGGTGGTGTGCATGCACGTGGAAGTTTGGGAAACACTGTTGGAGCCTCACCCAGGAGCTGCCTATACATGATGAAGGAGAAGCTTGTTTTTCTCCTGGCTGTCCTCTGCTCTCCAGATGGCTTGATTAATATTCTCCTCCCTGCAGAGGTCTTCCTGTTCTGAAGGCAGCAACTGGCCCTTCCTTCGATCACTCATGATATTAACAATTTGTCCGTTATTTGCAACCAGTGAAAAAAGCCTTCTCAAAACATGCCCTGAAACTCATGGGGCATATGTGATAACTTACTCAAACCAACCTGATACTTATTTAATTTCCCTGCATAGTCCACTCCAAAGAGTTTTTAAAAAGTAATTTTCTGAAATCTTTGGATAGGCCATTTGTTGCACTATAAGACTTTCTTCCCAGAGGGATTTGTGATTATAACTGAAGGAGAAAGTTCTGTTATTAGAAATAATATTTGGTCCTAGAAAGCTCTAAAGGTGTTGGGTGGAAGGGGGAATGTAGAAAGGGCAGGGGAGCTGGGGTGAGGGAGGGGAGAACAAGGACTCTCCCTGTACCCACAGTTGCCATGTTTGTGCTTTGACAAAGGGTCAGAAAAACCCAAGGAAAAATCAAAGTTCAGAAAGGTTCTGGTTCTTCCAGAACTTTGCAGTCCAATATGGTAGCCACTAGCTATGTGCAGCTATTAAAACTGGAATTTAGGCCAGGCGCGGTGGCTCACGCCTGTAATCCCAGCACTTTGGGAGGCTGAGGCGGGTGGATCACGAGGTCAGGAGGTCGAGACCATCCTGGCTAACATGGTGAAAACCCGTCTCTACTAAAAATACAAAAAATTAGCCGGGCGTGGTGGCGGGCGCCTGTAGTCCCAGCTACTAGGGAGGCTGAGACAGGAGAATGGGGTGAACCCGGGAGATGGAGCTTGCAGTGAGCCGAGATGGTGCCACTGCACTCCAGCCTGGGTGACAGAGTGAGACTCCCTCTCAAAAACAAACAAACAAACAAACAAACAAAAAATGTATTTAAATTAGCTAAATTTAAATAAAAGTAGATATTCAGTTCACACATTACCACCTCACTGAGCTGGCAAGAAGCAGGACAGCAGCTCTGGGGCTGTCTTAGCACAGCAGAGACAGAGTGGAGCAGGGCAGAAGAAACCCATCAAATGCGGCAACACGGAATGCAATTAGAACACCTGGGAAAGGCCAGCATGGTGGCTCACACCTGTAATCCCAGCACTTTGAGAGGCCAAGATAGGCAGATCACTTGAGCTCAGGAGTTTGAGACCAATTTGCACAATATGGTGAAACCCCATCTCTACCAAAATTACAAAAAGTAGCCAAGTGTGGTGGTATGCGCCTATAGTCCCAGCTACTGGGGAGGTTGAGGTGGGAGGATCTCTTGAGTCTAGGAGTTTGAGAACACCCTGGGCAACATAGGGTGACCCTGTCTCTACAAATAATTAAAACATTTGCTGGGTGTGGTGGTACACACCTGTGGTCTAAGCTACTCAGGAGGCTGAGCTGGGAGGATGGCTTGAGCCCAGGATTTCAAGGTTGCAGTGAGCTATGATTGCCACTCCAGCCTGGGCTGGAGTGAGACCCTGCCTCAAAAAAAACAAACAAACAAACAAACAAAAATCCACAAAAAAACAAAAACAAAATAAAAACAAAACAAAACAAACAAAAACCTGGAAAACACTTTGCTTTTGTTCTTTAAGTGAGCAATTCCACATTTAGGGATTGATCTGGAAGGGAAATCCATCATTATTGCACTGTGATTACAAAAGACTGAAACAACCTAAACGTTTCTTCAGTGAATTAAACTCATGATAACACCCACGCAATGGAGGACTGTGCTGCCTCCGCCCTCAGGGTGAGAGTGCTTCCCGGGTCATCCCCTACTCCAGGCTAGTCTCCTCTCCATTCTCTCACTGGGTCCTCTCCATTCTCTCCCTTGTCCAAATCTGGCCGGGCCGGCTTCAGCCCACCCTCTGTCCAGAACCCCCGTGGAAGGGCAGCCCTACTGTCTGCTGACCGGCAGTCCATGGCTTTCCTGTCGCGTCGTGGTTTCTTCCTGTGTCATGTCTTCGCTCCTTAGCTAGGTCATAAGCTTCTTTAGATCACGCTTTCTGCTTATCTGCCCAGAAAGGGGACCGCTCGCTCAGCCTCTCTCTCCATCTCTGTCTCTGTCTCTCTCCCTCTTGTCCCCCAGCATGTCTGGCCATAAAACATCAGGCCCCCTCTGCAGTCTCCATCCCCAGCGCCCACACAATGGATGGGCTTCAACTCTGGAAATTACCACTTTTGCTGCTCCACACAGCAGGGGATGGGAAGAGGGGGAGACATTGAGGAGGAACTTCTTGGGAACAAGAACAAGCTCTATTCTCAGAGTTAGAAGTCCTGGGTTTGAGTCCTGACTCTGTTATTTTTAGGCTGTGTGACTTGAGACAAATTACTTGGCATCTCTGACCTTGACTGCCCTGTGTGAAGTGCAGCTGTTACTGCTTGAGTAAAAGGGGTCGTGAGTCAGGTTGTTTGCCTCTGAGCCCCCAAGTGCCCGCACCTGGAAAGCTTTAATACCACCCATGCCCTTCATGATACTGGGCCGTAGTTCATACAGAAAGATACCAGGGGTGAGCCTCACACCGGATTCAGGGCCACGAGTTTGGTTATTTTGACCAAAACTTGGTACTTGGGGAGGAAGAGAGGACTTGAGCGCCTGGAGACTCATCATTCCATGAGGTCTCATCTCAGATGTCCTTGGCATTGGTTTATGTCTCATATCTGGTTCACAGTTGTGCTTGGTGAACCAGAAGCATAACCCAAATAAGTCACTCTGTGGTATTTAAAAAAATTAACAGGAAGAGCCTGTGTGGGGTGATGAGTGTGGATGCACATTTCAATTTTAGTTTTCACCATTTAGCACACATGTCCAGGAAAACATGCTTCTGTCACCAAACAGTCAGCTGGGCGAGGTCCCTTCCCACCTAGTTGACCTGGGTGCAGTGAGGGTGGCACTTGTCATCCTCTGGTGTGGTCAGTGGAGTGGAAAGAGCTTTGAGTTCCTGCAGGCTCTACCATGAAGGAGCTGTGTGACCTTGGACAGGTTACTTCCCTTCTCCAAGCTTTAGCTCTTCACCTGTAAAGGGGGGCCCTCCTTTACTGGGTCTCGAGAAGGTGAAATGGAAAGTATCTAGGGCCATTCCTGGCACGCAGCAGGCCTTCAGTCGGTGGTAGGCATTACTGTCATTTAAAACATTCATACACGGGAAACAGAAGCAAACCACTGTTACTGCGGGGTTTTCTGTTACAGCTGAACTAAATTCCAACGAACACACTTACTTTACAGATAAATTCCACACTTTGGAAAGGAATCCAAAGTTACAAGCCCCACATTTCCTATACATGGCCTAGTCTCTAAATGTGTTTCATATTTTAGCAAAATCACCAGCACTCTCTCAATGGACATTCTCTGTAGTCTTTAACAGTCAGTCTTCAAAGCCTATATTAAGAAGGTGGCGTGTCTAAGTCCTGGCCAGTGGAACAGAACAGGAATGATGAGTGCAAGAGACGTGTTCTTAAGATGGGAGAGGTTGTACCCTCCTTATTCTCTTCTGCCAGCTAGAGGCAGACACTAGAGGCTCACAGCCCTGTGGCCACTGTACCTGCCACAAGGAGACACTGGGAAGGGTGGCCAGGCATGAGGGAGGACAAGACAGCAGGGGCCCAGGTCCACATACACCAGGGAGTGCCACGCCAGCCCGGATTGACCATCTCTGGACTTTCTGAATGTGCAAAGATATCCCTAAAGAGCATAATTATTTTCCCCAATGCAGAACTTAACATTGCCGGTGGTGGAACCAGGCCTTCAGGAGCGCCTGATGCGGTTGGGCCAACTGTGAATAACGGAGAGAAACAGGAATAGGGAACACTCCGGCCAATATTACTTTTCACGTAAAGTAAAGCTTTTCATTAAATAACGGTAAAAGTCAAGAGAAAGACTTAATTACTACCTTTGTGTTTACAAAACTTTGTTTTATAAAACTTGATGTAACTATGGTCAAGATAGGACAATATTTAAAGAAATAAAAGCACCAAGGTACAAGGTCAGCACAAAAAGTTGTGCTGATTAAGGGAATAGTGTCATCCCCAAGGGCGGTATCTGGCGGTGTGCCCCAGACTCTACCCTTGACCCAGGACTGCTTAACATTCCAAGCATTCACTTGCAGGAAAGCCTAAAAAGCACACTTATTACATTCCGGGATGATTTGAAGCTGGTCAGGAGAGCTCATGATTTGAAAAATATTGCAGGATGCAAAAAGTATTTTGACCAAACAGAATGATGAGCTGAATGTAACAGTATGAAATGAGATAACGATGAATAGAAGAATCTAACTGATTTGGGGCCTAGATACCAATGGCGTCTGTATAAGACTAGAAGGGGAATTGTGTTCAATTATGAACTTTGGGGGAAACAGAATCATCAGGGCGAAGAGATGGGAGTCGTGATTGGGCGGAGAGCTGATGGGGCGTGGGAAAATGACGTAAGAGCCCCGTGTTAGGTGCCTCGGGCTGCCGTAACACAGTGCCGCACACTGTGGGCTGAAACAACAGACTTTACTGTCTCTCCATTTTGGAGGCTAGAAGTCCAAGGTCAAGGTGTCATCAGGGTTGGCTCTTCTGGGGGCTGTGGGGGAGAACCTGTTCCTTGCCTCTCTCCTGGCTTCTGACAGTTTGCTGGCAATCTTTGGCATTCATTGTACTGTAGCTCCATCACCCCAGTCTCTGTTTTCATCTTCACATGGCATTCTTCCTGTGTGCTTGCCTCTGTCCATGCTTCCCTCTTTTGTAAGGACACCAGGTGTATTGGATTAGGGCCCACCCTAATGACCTCATTTTAGCTTGCTCATCTGCAAAGACCCTATTCCAGTTAAGGTCACATTTACAGGTATTGGGGTTAGGACTCTAACATCTTTTTTGGAGAAGACACAGTTCAACCTGTAGCAAGCCCTTCCCCAATTTGAAGGGCTGTCACATGCAAGAGGCTTAATTTTCTTTCATGTGACCCCAAGGAAGAGAAGCAGGGCCGTGGAAGCAGATTCCAGTCCAGCAAGAAGACCTCAAAGTATTAACTCATTGTTTGCTGTGTAGCTCCAGGCTTCTTTCCTCTCTCAGTTGTGCCCAACAGCAATTTTTTCCCCTCCTGCCCCCATATAAGCAAAAACAAAGATTCAAGTAAACCACTGACCATATATTTAATAATTTATCATCTAAACTGGGACACCTCTGAGAGTGGTAACAGTGCAGGTGGTGAAAGCAGTCCAGCAGGACATACATTCACTAAAGACTATATAAATGGGTAAGAATTGGTCTTTTTTTCATTATCACCATGCAGCAGTAATCAGCAATTCTGAACTATATCAGTGATAACCTACCCCCTCCTTAAAAAAAAATCTTTAATTGGTTTAACTCTTAAACAATTGCTGTGGTTACTATTGTGTTAATATACATGTAAGCTTAAAATTGGCTTGTTTTAATTTCTTACTTTTTTTTTTTTTGAGAGGGACTCTAGCTTTGTCGCCCAGGCTGGACTGCAGTGGCACAATCTCAGCTCACTGCAACCTTCACCTCCCAGGTTCAAGCGATTCTCCTGCCTCAGCCTCCCAAGTAGCTGGGATTACAGGCACCCGCCACCATGCCTGGATAATTTTTGTAGTTTTAGTAGAGATGGGGTTTCATCATGTTGGCCAGGCTGGTCTCGAACTCCTGACCTCAGGTGATCTGCCCACCTCAGCCTCCCAAAGTGCTGGGATTACAAGTGTGAACCACTGCGCCTGGCCTAATTTCTTACCTTTTACTAAATAAACATATTTTACATGGAAGTTAATTAGACAAACACCCAGTTACACAGTTGACCCCTGGCATACACTATACACATTTTTTTGTGAATAAATTCATAATTATTCAAAATCATCAGGCTTAGTGAACAGCTCATATCTCCAACCCCTGGCAGAGAACTCCTGGATTTATTTTTATTTATTTATTTTTTGAGACAGAGTTTCGCTTTTTGCCCAGGCTGGAGTGCAGTGGTGTGATCTCTGCTCACTGCAACATCTGCCTCCTGGGTTCAAGTGATTCTCCTGCTTCAGCCTCCTGAGTAGCTGGGATTACAGGTGTGCACCACCATGTCTGGTTAATTTTGTATTTTCAGTAGAGATGGAGTTTCAACTTGTTGGCCAGGCTGGTCTCGAACTCCTGACCACAGGTGATCCGCCCACCTCGGCCTCCCAAAGTGCTGGGATTACAGATGTGAGCCACCACGCCCAGACTACTCCTGCATTTAAACAATAGATTTGAAATAAACAATGATAACGCATTGATTATCATAAAGATGAAAGGAATTGAGCTACTTTAATTGTCATTCTATGTGACCACTTGGAATTTTTATTTGTATTCAGAATTTAAACACTGAAACAGTGCAAACTGTGAATTGTAATATTTTTATTTGATAACTGAAAAATTTTCAACATGTAAAAAGTGGGATGTATTAAACTAAGATTTATTCTGGGTATCACATATGCTGAGTCGGGGTATTAGTTCCCAGTTGTTTAATCTGATGTATCCCATACTGTGGTATTGGTGGTACTAATGCTATAATGGCGGTAACAATACCACTGGTGGTACATGGTGGTGGTACCAGTACCACAGTATGGGACACATCAGATTAAACAACCGGGAAATCTGGGAAAACTGGGCTATCGCGGGCAAACCAGGACATTCCATTACTGACCAAAGGTCAAAGGATGATTTTTGGGGAAAGAGTTCTTCCTCTTTTCTCAGAAGAGAAGAGGGAGAAGAGGTGCGTGGGGGAGATATAGTGACTCTAATGGGAGAGGGAGGACTAACAGGAGGGAGACATTTAAAAATGACCTGGGTATAGCCTTTGAAAATACACATAAATGTTTAATAAAAATGCACTAGTAATGGACATGCAGTTTGCGATTGGCTTTTAAAAAACGTTACATGGTAAGTTTTTATGGAATTCATTTTTTTCTGCAATATTACTTTTAGTGGCTGTCATCTTGCTCCTAAATTCCCTTCTGTGTGTCTCCTTACCTTATCTCCCCACCTCACACCATTCACAAGAATAAATTCCAGGTGCTTTAAGAACTTTTAAAAATTTAGGCCGGGTGCGGTGGCGCATGCCTGTAATACCAGCAATTTGGGAAGCTGAGGCAGGCTGATCACTTAAAGTCAGGAGTTCGCCACCAGCCTGGCCAACACAGCAAAACTTTGTCTCTAGTAAAAATACAAAAATTAGCTAGTGGTTGTGGCACACACCTGCAGTCCCAGCTACTCAGGAGGCCAAGGCAGGAGAATCGCTTGAACCTGGGAAGCAGAGGTTTCAGTGAGCCGAGATCGTGCCACTGCGCTCCAGCCTGGGCAACACAGTGAGACTCTGTCTCAAAAACAAAAACAAAAACAAACAAACAAACAAGAAAAAATTGAGCTGCCATTTGCACTCATCAGATTGAAAAAATTGAAGTCTAGTAATATCAAGGATTGATGAGGATAAAGAAGAAAATTGGCAATCTCATCCACTGAGGGTGAGAGAAAGTACTTTGGTAGAATCTAGTGAAATGGGTGTATTCTATGGTTCAACAACTCTGATTCAGCATTTATACACAAGATAAATTCTTCAACTTGTGCACAAGGAGAAGTGTACAAGGTTAGAAACGATTCAACCTTTCTAACTTTTCCCCACTCAGTGGTCCCCCTTGATTGCTCCACAGCAAATCCTCTTGAGACCCTCCCACATTTTATTTATTCTTTCCCTACCTTTGGACGTTCCATCCATCAGTAGGGAAAGAATAAATAAAATGTGGGAGGGTCTCAAGAGGAATTGCTGCGCAACAATCAAAAGCGACCACTGAGAAAAAAGAGGATGCAGAATGACATACTTAGCAAGAGAGCATTTGTGACAATCTAATTCACAGGTGAAACTTTCTTATTATTGGTAGGGACAGAAGTTGATATGCAAATATTTAGCTGGAGTGATAATGTAAATTACATAATTTAATAAATACATCCAATATTTAAAAATATTCTCTTTTATTGCCTAAATTCTGGCAAAAATGGTTTATCAAATACATCTTATAATTTCCAAGTTGTTAATTTTCAGGAATTGCTGGTGTGAGCTTCTGTTTGATGTGGTGGACCCTCGGTAAGTGATGCACTGGTCTGGGCCATGCTTTGATACAAGAGATGGCAGCAAACTCTTCCAAGAATTTCCCCACGAAATTATAGGCATGAGGTAACTTTTAGTCTCAATAAGCGGAAAATCTTTTGGAACATCAGATATTGTAAGTGGTGTTGATTTCTTCTCAGCTTCTGCTAAACTAACGGCAGCTAAATAAAACATTTTCGAGGCCTATAAAAATGTCAGAAGTTTCCATATATTCCATACCTCCATGAGTGATGAAATCATTGACATACCTTTCTTGAAACGTCATATTTAATTAGATCAAGTCTAATCTTTCAGGTGGATGAGAGAAGATGCTCAATGTGTGGGCTTTGTTGCCAGATTGCCTGGTTTTGAATTCTGATTCTCCTGCGTCAGTTTTGATTACCTCTGTCTTCAGGTTCCTCATTTGTAAAGGGGGGCAGTGATGATGGTGATGATATGGATGGTACTTAGTGAGGCAGGAAACACTTAAAATGGTACCTGGCAGTAAGCATCACTACATAAATGTCAGCTCTCATTTTTATTAAGTTTAGATTCTTAATGCCAGTGATGGGCGGGTGTTTCAATGTTTTAATACGTGTTTTATTAAAAAAAGGTGAAATTCAGCCGGGCACGGTGGCTGACGCCTGTAATCCCAGCACTTTGGGAGGCCTAGGCGGGCGGATCACGAGTTCAGGAGATCGAGACCATCCTGGCTAACATAGTGAAACCCCGTCTCTCCTAAAAATACAAAAACAACATCAGCCCGGTGTGGTGGCCGGCGCCTGTAGTCCCAGCTGCTCAGGAGGCTGAGGCAGGAGAATGGCGTGAACCCGGGAGGCGGAGCTTGCTGTGAGCCGAGATCGCGCCACTGCACTCCAGCCTGGGCGACAGAGCAAGACTCCGTCTCAAAAAAAAAAAAAAAAAAAAAAAAAAGAAAAAGAAAAAAGAAAAAAAAAAGAAGATGAAATTCAACAGGGACCTACCCCTGATGAAAGAGGGACCTACCCCTGAGGGGACGTGGCCCTCAATGCCCCTACAGACTTGGGCCCGCATCCCTCCTTCTGTCGCACGGGTGCCTCTGCTGTCAGAACCAGCAGCATTAACCAGCGCCGGCCAAGTCACTGCCTGGCTACTTGCTTTCCCACCTGGCAGAGCTCAGAGGCCGCAGTTCCACACGTGGCCACGTGAGGGCGATGCCAGGAGAGTGCCTGTTTATGGGGCAGCCACAGCCTTTGGGTGTGGGGGTCAGGGGATGGCTGCACCACTGCCAAGGAGTGTCCAGGCTGCTGGGCCAAAGAGGCATGTTGGGATAGAATCTCGCGCAGGAGCTTCAGAGGTTTAGTGGGTGCCGGGGCTCCCCAGCCAGGCCCTCTGGGACAGTAACCTAGGTGCTGGAGGCTCCGTGACAGATGTCAACTCTTTAGTTGCTGGATTGTAGCCAGGTGCAGGAGCCCCGGGGAAAGGCTCAGGTGGCGAGGGCCATTCACCAACCTGTAGGTAAGAACTTTGATTTTTTGCCAACTAATACAGCTGGGCACTACACAAACACAGATCCCTTGTCATGGATGTGTAACAAAAGCTGAATAGGCATGATTATAGCAGTTCATGCCTCCTAGTAATGTTCCCAGTGAAATTGAAGAACTCTTTTTTTTTTTTTTTTTTTTTTTTGAGATGAACTCTCACTCTGTCGCCCAGGCTGGAGTGCAGTGGCATGATCTCGGCTCACTGCAATCTCCATCTCCTGGGTTCAAGAGATTCTCCTACTTCAGCCTCCTGAGTAGCTGGGATTACAGGCAGGCACCACCACGCCTGGCTAATTTTTGTATTTTTTTAGTCGAGACGGGGGTCGAGACGGGGTGTCTCACCATGTTGGCCAAGCTGGTCTCGAACTCCTGACCTCAAATGATCCACCTGCCTTGGCCTCCGAAAATGAAGAACGCTTAACTCAAAGTGGCGTGTATATGAGCATTGTTACTCTTTATACTCCTTTGTAATAAATTAAAAAAATTCTCAGAGACGATTTGGATCATCCAATGCGTTTTTGAAAGACTAGAGGATATCTTTAAAAAATCAGCATAAACAAAGAAAACTACTAAAATGTCACTTGGCAACAGCAGCATTCTTTAGCAAAATTGCAAGTTACACAAATTTTACCTTCCAAATTCCTCATTCTAGTCCCTGTGCCCTGCCCTGCCTGTTATCATGTCCCAGTGACTGCTGCTCTTCCCCGTGGTGTAAATGCTGCCACTTGTGAGTTTCCTGTACAAAAAGGTGTGCTGTGACCTCTTCCTCATTCACCTGGCCTTCAGCTGTTTTATTCTTGATTTGGGGCTCAGAATTTTTCCTTCCCTGAAGATGATCAAAGGACATGCACACATCCAAAGTTCTGCTCTGTGATAGCAGAGACTTCTTGATTATGATTTTATAAAAACTGCTTTTCAGAAACAAAAGTCAAGATGCCAGATTTATAGAGGATTAGCAGCTTGTAGCCCCATTTTAAAACGAAGTAAAAATGAAATTCAATTGGCAAATTTATTATTTGCTAAATTATATCTTTAAATGTAATATATTCAACTTGATATTAAATAACAAATGAATACATTGCCTCAGTCCAAAAAGGATCAGAGATAATGTCAAATGAGATGATTCAGTGAGCAAAAGATAGCACGAGATATAAAATTACAAAATTACTTCACGCCTCTATCTTCGTGCCCCTTGTAAATGATAGCAAACTCCCTTTTCCCCACCCCATTTTTTCCTTTTACTTATCTAGTCTCCTCCATAGTTTGAACATTTTCAAAACTGTACAGTTCCTGCTTAAAGAAATGAACAGCTGCTGGTAGAATTTCAGGTGCAGACACTCAGTTGGACAGGTCTTCGGGGCCGGAGGTCCTTCCCAGGGCTGGTCAGGCTCCTCTACGTGGACAAGAGCGTGCCTCTGGGAAGTGAGAGGCCTGGGGCTGATAACCTCGTATCAGTGCAGTTGCAGACCGGTGTTGGCGTTGGCCGGGAAGGAGGGCAGCGGCGTGGCTTGAGGTCATGGAGGACGCGCAGTGCAGGCTTGAAGCTGGAGGGACATACTTTGCATACCAATTCCTTTTCTGGATCCTGTTACTGGTGAAAGTCCGAGTGTCCTTGTCACTGATGGCATGGTACAGACCACCTGGTCAGGGGACAGCCCTTGCATTATGTTTCCAGGGGGGTTCAGAAGCCTTAACACTTTTTTGGAAGATCTCTCTGCCATTGCCCCTGATAGGATAGATCAGCTGCTCTGTGGCTTGGTTTTTCTGACATCTCTCCTTTGGCCCCCTCCACCTGGCACCACCACCTCCTTTCCTCTTCCTGATGGGCTTCTAGAAACCTTCAAAGATTATTCCTCCTGCAGCATTTATATTTTAAAAGGAGACAGTGGAGCAGACACTCTAACTCAAATAGTAAAATGAAAACTATGCTGTAACACGCACCTACTGGGTATCAGGAGCTTGCACAAGTGTTGCTCATTTAATCTTCACTACAACCCTGCAAGGTTTTGCTTCCCTAGTTAACAGATAGGAAAGTGGAGGCCTGGGGGTTTAGGGAGGTACAGTCAAGCAGTCAAGTTCACAGAGCTGGAGGCTTTCTGGTGGGGCTGGACTTGAATACACTTTTGGTAGTCTCAGTCCCTAGGCCTCTCCTCATGACATCGCCCCCTCCCCTCCCATCCTGCTTCAGGGCCTGGGCCCAGAGCCCACCCGGGAGCCAGGACCCTTGCCCCTTGCCCGTGCCTAGGCTGCCGTGGGTGGCAGAGGAAGGGCTCTCTGGTCCAGACTACCCTTCTGTGACTTGAACAGGAAAAGACAAAGGTCCCATTTTAGAGCTGCAGCCTGTTTCCATGTCTCTAGTTGCTGAACCACCAGGAGGAAAAGCATTTGAGGTATTTCCATGGGAAATGGTAGCCAACAAAAGCGCCGTTGGGTGGTATTCTAGTTAATTGCAGGAAGGCGGGCAGCCCTCCAGGATATTACCTTTCTTAGGCTGGAAAGTGTTTCTTTGAAAAACGTTTTGGTTCAGCCGAGGCCTCCTAAGTTTTCGCAGATTTGCTTGTTCGTAACTATGAAGAGAGTCACCAAGTCGGTCCTTTGGGGGGCGGGGTGCGGGTAAGGTGAAGGCAGCATCGCTGGGAGGAAACTACTCCGATGACAACTTTTTACTAAATGGTGGCTGGAAAACACTGGATTATATTTCCCCCGGTATAAATTCCTAAAGGGGGCCAATCCCCCGAGGCCGGCCTCCCCCAGACAGAAACAGAATCTGTGACCCTGAATGAAATGTCTCATGCCCCTGCGAAGGGGAGAGGGCAGGAAATGAAGAGAAGTGATCGCTCTTCTTAAACACAATTTTTTTTTTTTTAAACACTGAAAAGAAAAGCATTTGCAAAGGTGCATGAATCCAAGCGTGTTGCTCCTGACACATCGGTTTTGCATGTGCTTTTGCCTTTTCAGAATGTTTTCACTTCCTGGCAGCCTTGGGAGGTGAGCAAGGCCTCCATCCATCTCTGCACCTGAGAGATGAGGACGCTGAAGTTAAATGGCTTACCCCGCAGGTCATCCCACTGGTAAGACATGGAGCTGGTGCATTCGATCAGTCTGTCGTGGCCACATATTCCTGGGCACGTCTTCTGTGCCCAGCCCAGGGCTGTGAAAAGGACATTGAGGTGGCCGCTGTCTAGCTGTGGATACACATGCCTCATTTAAGTAGAACGGTACAGAGCAGCCCAACATGAGGTACGGTCCTTCAACTTGAAGCTGACCTGGAGCTCTGTGCAGCCATTGCCGCAAGTGGGTTGGAGTAGGGGGCAGGCTCACTTCTTGAAGGAGGCGTGAACAGCTGCTGAGACTGCGGACCCCTGAATGGGGCTCTTTCCACCAGGACTTCACTGAAATCTAGGTGGTGTTCCCCAAATGGAACATTTTAATTACTGCTGCCAATGACACGTTTTATATCTGCTAGTTGTTATAAATGCAAATATAGAGAAATAAGAAGTAAAAGATCCAAGTGTCATTTCCCCTACTCCTGGCAACCGCAATTGGCCCCCAGCCCAAGATGAACACAGTTGGATATGTTGGGGTGTCTCTTTTGGACATTCTCATATGCATACAAGCTGTCTGGGCCTGTGCCCTGGCTGCCTCCTCCACCGTACTCTCTGCGCAGAAGCTGACCGGTGTGCACTGCATCAAAGGGCTCAACCTCTGCAAGGGACAGGAGGTGTGGCTAGGATATTCCTGTCGCTGGCTCCCTCTGTGCCAGGTCAGACCTTGTGGTCAGAGGGATGGTGGCAGACCCCATTGTCAGAGGGATGGTGGCAGATCCTGGGGTCAGAGGGCTGGTGGCAGACCCCGGGGTCAGAGGGCTGGTGGCAGACCCCGGGGTCAGAGGGCTGGTGGCAGCCCTCATGGTCAGGGGGCTAGTGGCGGCCCTCTGCTGGGAGTCGTAGCTCCTGTCAGGTGGCCCCTTCACACATTTTCCCTCTCTGGATTCCCATAATGACCTCTTCCCTTTACCCTTCAGCCCTGCGGATGGTTACTGGCCCTTCTTCCCTTGTTGATTTCCTCAAACCCTATAAGTAAAGTCTTTTCAAGTCACCCCACCCCATGTTTTTCAGAATCTTGACTGAGAATAAGCACATATATTGTTTTGTAATCTCTGTTTGTGTGTGCGTGTGTGTGTGTGTGTGTAAAAAGGAGTTAGTATATATAAATATCCTGTAAAGTCATGAAGTCCTGGGGGCCTCAGATAAACCCTTAGAAGGATGTTACTGCATCACCCTGTTATTGATTAGGAAACAGAGGCTCAGAGAGGGTGGGTTATCTGCTCACAGTCATAAAATAAACAGAGGAGTGGCCATTCTAAGGCCAGTGTGCTATTTTACAGCATTCCAGTGGGTGGGTATAGATTATTTATGTAATCAGTCCCCCTATGGATAAACATTTAATGTTGTATTCAGTTTTTCTCTTTGATATCAAGGCATCCCCAAACACAATACATAATTTCTTCTGGAAGCCTGAAGCAGGCACAGAGCAGTGGGAGGCACAGAGGGTGAGGCTGAGCCAGCTGTGAGATCTGGGACAAGCCATTCTGCTTCTCTCAGCCTCGATTTCCCCAGATGTCTACTAGGAAGCCTCGATTTCCCCAGATGTCTACCCAAAGGAAAAGCATAGACCTTTGGACTTTGAGGCATGTGAGAGCCTGAGATTCTGCTGAGGCCTCGTTTTTAAATAGCTGCTCGTCTGAGGCTGTAGTGTGGGCAGTGATCAGCTGGCCACCAGGGAGGTGGCTGACGACAGGGTGCCCTTGTCCCCATAAGACTTTTATGGTACCACCTTTCAGGCAGGTCCCATCCTGCTCATGAGCTGCAGAGACATTTGCTTCTGGAGGAAGCACTGAAGAGAAAACCAGCTATTAGTACTAGGATTGAAACAAAGAGAAAACGAAGATTCTGAGAAAGTGATTGTTCTTAGAATCAAGAAGTGTTATGGGGGAAACGATGTGTTCTTGGAGCATTTAGGGGAGGAAATAGGTAAATCCAGGAGAGGGTGCTTGCCACTGCAAGCTGGTCTAGCTCCCTGCACCCTCAGCTCTGTCCAGGTCCCTCTTCCTCCAAGTTCTTGAAGGCTGTGCGGGGCCCACGCTCCAAAGAGGACAGATGCAGCGGCCACTTGTCCTCCCCTCCCCAAGGACGCAGAGCCCGCAGCTCCAGCAGCATCTCCAGCCAGCTGCTGTCTGTAGCCGACGCCCCCCAGGGCTGCAGGGTTGGGCGAACTGGCCTCCCCTGTGCAGCTGACCAGGTCCCGAGCTTCCTTAGGGTTGCAGGCAAGGAGGCTCCCGCAGGGAATCTGGAGCAAGGTGCATCCGGCAGCCAGCAGGTGTCACTGCTGCCTCAGAGACGGCCGGCCACGGGCTGTGGCGGCGACACGGTGAGCTGGAACAAACCGCTTTGTTCCTGCTTCACAGTCTTTACCTTACAGCATGGTTAGGAGCCTGTTCACCTGCACTTCTGCCCAAGGAAAGGAGTAAAAGCCCTTCTCCTCCTTCCCTCCAGAGGACCCCATGTAGGCCTGCTGGGCTGCACCCCCCTCACTGGCCTGGCCAGGGCGTGTGGGAGCACCCAGCAGCTGGGGCTCCTGGGCACCCACTGCCTGCCGGGCTTTGCCCTGGGAGCTGTGGGGCCCACAGCCCTATGGACTTCATACTTCTGCAGGGGCATGGGGCAACTTGAAGGGGTGTTGGTAGGTGTTACAAAGCGAGGCCCAGCCTGGGTCTGGCACGGTGAATCCTCCTTCCTGGCCGCCTCTCCTCACTCTGAAGGCTTCGCGGATGGTCTTGCTCCAGGTTGTCAGTTGCTCCTCTGAGTGGTGGGTGAAGAGGAAGCGGCTCCCGTGTGTGGGGCTGTAGGTGGACCAGCTGTTCTAGTTTGCTCATCACTGAGGAGTTCCTGGATGCACACCTTTGGTGCTAAACTCAGAAAATCCTGGGCAACCCAACGAGTTGGTCATTTGGGCCAGGTACCAGCCACTTTTCAGACATCACTTTGCCTAACGCACATTGTTGGTCGTGTTATCTCCCCATTGTAAAGAGAAACTAAGGTTGGAAGAGGCTAAACAAGCTGCCCAAACTCTCTGGATGGGGAGGGAAGAGTGGACATTTGAATTTAGGACCACCTGACCTATGCTGTTTCTCCTGGATGCCTCTGAGGTTGAGAGATGAGAAGTGGCATTCACAGGCGTGAATCCGTGATGCCCAAATGGTAGGCAGCTGTGGGCCAAGGGCATGGACAATTATGCTGTGTGCTGTGGTGGTCGCCTGAACTGGGGCAGCAGCCCAGGGGTCCCTTGAGGGCATGGAGGTCTGAGGGGAGCAGTGCATCAGAAACAAGGGATGTGGGGACTTTTAGGAACCCAAGGTCAGAGCACAGGTAGCAGAAAAGCACACACTGGGCCAGGCCGAGGGGGCACAGCCAGGCTGACAGGGCCTGGAAGGGAGATACCACCGCCAAGAAGGCCCCGATACCTGCACGTGCCTCCTCCACGGCCCAGACGCTTATCTAAAATATCTTTTAGGACAAGAACCAAACCCCTAAGCCTGGTGAGCTGAGGACCTGGCGGTGTCTGGCTGGCTGGGGTGGGGGCTATGTAGGCAGAAGCAGATGCTGGTGGAAGTTCACCCAGGCCCCCTTTGCCAGGTGGCCAGGGACAGCATCGGCCACTTCCACAGGGGGCCATGAAATGGTGTCAGCTTCTGACAGATGCTGGATGGACATTCAGCCTGAGCATGGAAGCCAAAATGAAAGAATTGGCCATGTCCTCGATTCACTGGGTAAAATCAGCTCTTGTAGCAGCCAGGCAGCTGGCAAGCTGGATGCTATGCTCAGGGCTACTATTACAGAGAGAAGCCCCAGCCTCCAGGGCCTGTGGAAGAAAGCAACCAGCCCAGCAGCAGACAGGCCTTTCTGCAAGTCACTGCAGCGAGGATGAGTGACAAGCTTATCAAGACGGCTGGTCAAGGCACCAAATGCCTCCTCCTAGGATCTGCACATGTCTGCTGGGCAAGGCTGCTGCTCCCTTGACAGGGAGAATTAGGAAAAAGAGCCCTCTCTGGATGGGCACAGCCTTCAGCAGCACAGCTTTGCAAGTGGAGTTCAGTCCCCGCTAACCCTCTTAGCTGGACACATTTGTGCAGTGCATAAACTGCACAACTGTACATGACGGTCCTGCCAGCAGAGGCTGTTTGTATCAAGGACTGATAACTCTTTTGCAGGCGGGAAGCAGGAGGTACCTGAGACCTGGGTGATGCCCTCCCCATCTGGTCCCTTCTGTGCTCAGAGTGGTCAACTCTTCCTAGGAAGCATCCAGGAGAAGCAATACAGGAGGATAAGGAGGAGGACAAGTGCATTGGGTGAAGAAATGTAACGTGCAAATGCACAGGGGCATAAAACTTCCCCATTGACTAGAGAGTAGGGTGCAAGGTGGGGACAGCAGGAGATGAGGTGGGCAGGGGCCAGAGTTAAAGGCCTGGTCTTCTGTAGGCTGTTCTGTATTTGAGGCTCAGGGAGCTATGTGCCAGGCTGGAGGGAAGAGGGCAGCAAGGGAGAGCCAGGTGGGAGGTAACCTTCCTTTTCGTAGGCTCCTCTAGAGGCTTATTTCCATACCACATCAATGATATTCCCAGAAGCCTCCAGCAATAGTTCTGAGCTCTGTCTTCTGCCCATTGTGCCAGCTTCTGCTGGGAATCTTGGAAACAGAAGTTGGAGCCTTACTCTTAAGCAGAAATGCCAAGGCTAAAAAGGGAAGTCATGACCACACACATGTGTCTGCTGGGACTAACTGGGGACAGAGGGTGCAGTGGGGGGGTTGGGAAGAGTAAGCCGCTGCCGCTGTGCTTGGGGTGGTCTGGGAGGACTTCTCATACCGTGCCCACTGCTTGTGCACACCTGGGTATGAGCACAGTCTCCACCCCTGACTGAGGCACTGGATGAATCACACCCCCTCCCTTAGTTCCTCCACCTGCAAAAGGGTATAGCAGCCCCCACCCACCCAGGGCCCAGGGCGTAAACTGCCCCAATGCCTTGATTATTTACTCTTCCTCCTGGTGGGTGGCAGCATCTGAGGGGCCAAGTCTTGCCTCACCCACGTGTGCAAGAGTACAGATCGAAGTTTGATTTGCCAAAAAATTTAACTATTTTCTTTTCCTCTTAAGTTCTGGTTTCTCCTTTTGGGAGGTGCAGGAAAGAGGCTGGAAAGGGCCCCCTTGACTGCTGCTGATCGGGAAGGGATGGGAGTGTGTGGACAATGGCTGGTGGGCCAGGCTGGCCGTGTCCCAGGGGCCATGCCCCATGCTGGGCTGTTCTAACAAGAACTTGAACTGAACCGAACCATGACCCCCAAATTGGAAAACACTGCCCTGATTCACTGAACCCGAAACCGAATCCAAATATTATTATTTTTTGACTGAACTCTGAATTGAACTAATGTTTTTTCTTAAATACCTACCAAACCAGTTCGAACTAGACACAAACATATGTGTTTTCTGAAACTATTGAACCTGAACTTCAAAATAATCTCCTATCCGAGGGCAAAGTGAGACTTTATTTACTTGAGAATGTTCTGTTCACAGCAGGCCAATAAAGCCTCCTTTATGGCAGAAGTAGCTTTCATTTGTTCAGCGCTTTCGTTTTACTTCTCATTTTTAAAAACCGGGGTGTAATTTACATACAGTGGAATGCATTGATCTTAAATGTATAGCTTGATCAATTTTGACAACGCATATGCCAGAGGAACTCGGAGGAACCCCAGTCAAGATCTAGTGCCTTTACGTTCAGCCCAGAGGGTTCCCTCTGACCCTCTCCCAGGCCATTCCCACCCCCACCAAACAACCACTGTTCTGACTTTGGTCTCCTTTTGCTTCTCATTTGAGGCTTCTGATCAATCTCCCACCTCCACCATGGAAAGAGGGAAGACTAATGTGATGATACCCATTTCTTCTTTTCTGTTTTCTAATGTTTATTTTAAGTTCAGGGGGGTACATCTGAAGGTTTCTTACACAGGTAAACTTGTGTCATGGGGATCTGTGGTATAGATTATTTCATCACCCAGGTATTAAGCCTGGTATCCATTAGTTATTTTTCCTGATCCTCTCCCTCCTCCCAGCCTCCACCCTCTGATTGGCCCCATTGTGTGCCATTCCCCTCCATGTGTCTGTGTGTTCTCAGATTATAGCCATTTTATGGATGAGGGAATGAAGGCTCAGCTAAAGAGAAATGGCTTGTCTGAGCTCACAGAGCTAAGTATTAGCAGTGTTAGACCCAGCCATGCTTCTGGTCTTCTAGCTCCTTCTTTCCATCTCAGGCCGTCTGCTGAATTAGATACCAATAATGGATCAATGCCTCTATGGATTTCCTAAGGAACATATCCCACCTCTGGGCTCCAGGGCATGATGGGCTGCACTCACCCCACAAGCAGGGTGGTTTTATCTATTTTTAAAGACCTCTCAGCAGAGAGCCTGGCGTGTCTCATTCTGGGCTGAGCCACCCCAGCAGACGGGACATTCTCCTTGGGCCTCAGTGCATCCCTCTGGCAGCAGCCTGCACTGGGACGTCTGTCCCCTGTCTCCAGCCTGCCTGTGTGTGGCTGTCTGTCGGTGTCTCTGGCTGCCTGTAAGTAGACAAACTGTATCTGACCCCCGAGAAGCAGTGTCTGTCTCCCCTGACAGCCGAGCAAGAGAACATTGACTAGGTTCCCAGGCTGGGTTTCCTGGGGAAACATTTTCCAGAGCCTACAACAATGTTGTATTTGATTTGATTTCCCCCCCTTCTTTGCAGGCGATTGTGTGGTTTGGGGTGTTTTGCTCCTAGTTATAATCCAATAAAGAGCAGCTGCTGAGATTTTTCCAAGAGTACCGCTTTCAACCGCCCTCGTTGAAAACGCTCTAATTTATTTCAGTCGCTTGTGGGAAAACCAGCCTTAGCTCAAAACAAAGGCGTCCTGTGCTGATGTAATTGCCCCAAGAGTTTCTCCTCGGCGCTTCGGGCCTGTGGATGCTCACCAAGGAGACCCGGGAAGAAGCCTCCCTTCTCGAGGGCTGAAGTTGTCCAGAGGAACCTTGCTGTCTTCCAGCCTCTCAGGAGGACGCGGGAGTCTCAAAGCCCAGTGTGGGTTGGGGCCAAGATGTTCTCCATGGCTAGCCAATTTCCTGTGGCTCTCAGGGGTCAGTTCATCAGTCAATCACACCTTAGTATGAATTAATCTGATTTTTTCTGCTTATGTACTCAAGCCCTTTCCACTGAGGGGCTAGCACTGTGGGTGAAAGGATTGATTAGGAGAGAGTTTCTGCTAAACAGACCTTCAGTGGGACCCAGCCTTGGGGGAACCTATGGTAGGGATCTGGGCAGTTGGAGGTGAGGGAGTGGGAAGAGATTCCGAGTAGGGGTTGGAGGAGACCTCCAGGGTCAGCTTGCCCCGGGGCCATTCAGATTTGCCTGTTCTGTCTCCCGCCTGTCAAGGCCCCACTTGGGCCCTAACTGCGGTGATTAAAGAGGGCCTCATGAGTAACTAGGTTGTATTGCGCCCAAATATCTTTCTTCTTGGGAAGCACAAGGGCCTCCTGGACTCTAAATTTAAAAATGGCAGCCCCATGGCAGACTGATGTGTGAAATGTTTTTGTTACTTTGTCAACTCACAGATGCGACACTCTGATTGAATTACACCTGGTGGTGCTGTGTGTTTGGCTATAACTGTATTTCCAGGTGAGTGACTCTAGGGTTGTGCTTTGGGGTTGGCTATCTCCAAGGCCCTGTTTTCCGTTTCATTTGCAAAGCGATTTTCATAGATCCGTGGAGATCTCTTTGTTTCCAAGTCAGAGGAAGTCACATGCCAGGGAGCATTTGCCTGTGAAGTGCCCTGCTTTGCCCACAGGCTGCCCTCTGCCCTGCCACTCCCTCCCTTAGAACCACCTGCAGGGGCCAAGAGAATCAAGTTGACAGAGTCTTGCACAGGCAGGAGTGAGACCTCTTTCGGCCTTGGATTCTTAGCAGTTAGTTATAAAGCACTGGCATGGTGTAGACACAGAAGAGTTCCAAACACTTTAAAAGTGCTATACAGATCTCTAGGATTCATAGCCTTCGGAGATTCTGGCTTAGTCCATCTGATGTGGGATTCAAGCATCTTTATTTTTCTTTCAAAATATCTTCAGTATGTATGTTCATCTAGAAAATTAAGAAAATGTCAACCATCATGGTTCCCTCCCTCAGATACTCGCATTGAACATTTTTGCGACTTTCCTTCCAGGCTTTTTTATTGTGCCTACATTTATATTCAGATTAGTGCTGCACACTCAGTTTGGTGTCATTTTCCTCTGAGCATCGTATTTTCCCATGACATTTAATATTTTTTGAAAGCGTGGTTTGTACCGGCTGCGCATAAGGGAATCTTTGTCTGCATGTCTGATTATTTCCTCGAGATGGGTTCCCAAGTGTGTGAGAAAACTCTAGAGTAGAGTTTTAAACACTTAGCTTAGCTCATTTCCTTGTGCTGGATTCTACTCCCCCCCAGTGTATCCACCCCGTCTCCTGCCAATACGGAACATTTGCTCATTTATTTTCTTAGTTTTAGAATCACAAAAGCAGTGCATACTCAAGCAATAAGGACTGTATGAAACAAACGCACCCAGTCTTTGGTTTCCCCGGCCAGGCCTATCCCCCAGAGACTGGCACCATCAGTTTGGGGTGTATCTTGGAGCACCTTCCTCTTCAGCCTTCATTTTATTTTTCATACATTTCCCAGATGCTGCATGGGCAGACTGGGAACTATTGGTGTGGGGGAAAGGACAGCTTGGGAACCTGAGAACCTGAGAGCTGCCCCTGCCCCGCTAGAAGGTGAGCACAAATGTCCTGGACCTTGCTTTCCTCTTTGCAGTGTAGGCATAATGATATCTTTGCTGTTTGTTGGTAAGATTGTTCTGAGATTTGATTAACCAGCTGTAGCAAACAAACGAAACAAGAATGAAACAAACAAAACCAAGTAGGATGCCTAGTTAGTTAAATATGAATTTCAGATAATGAATAATTTTTGAGTATTAACATGTCCCATACAATATTTTACCTGCATTTTATCTGGCAGCCTACCTGAGATGAACATGTAGAAGGGACTTTGAAATGGGTTCTGGCAGAGCGTCCCGGGGCCCCAGCTGGCTCCTTCCTTTTGGTTAGAGAGGACTCCTTATCTTAGGGGAGATCAGGGCTTGTCCATCGTTGGTCTTAAGACAGTCCCTCAAGCACTGACAAGCGGCAGGAAGGAGGAGCCTCTTCAGCGGCGGGAGGAAGGGGGGGTGCACCATCATTTACTGAGCACCTACAGTATGCTAGGCTGTTGGTAAACACCCAGTCTCTGTGTGTGCCCAACTGCTTGTTGGTGCTGAGCCTGCTCCTGACTCTAATGCCCTCGCAGTCCTCAGCCCCCCATTCCTCTGCCTGAACCCATTCCCAATTCCTGCCTCACCTGGCAGCATATTCAAATATGCTTCTTGGACTTGAGCCCTTGCCTGCCTGCATGTGCCCTCAGACAGCCTGACACAGAGGCCCTGGGCAAGGGGCGAGTTCCTCCAAAGACCCTGCTCTCCCCTGGGGACTGACCCCTCTAGCCTCCTCTGGGGCTCCTCTGCTGTCCCTCAAACCCAGGCTCAGTGTTCCATGTGGGTCTAAGTGGGTGGCATTGGTGGTGTGATTTGGGGTTCCCAGGACCCCTGCCATTGTCTCCCTTCTTTGGTGAGTTGCATAGACTGCCTTTC
The DNA here is from genome assembly GCF_029281585.2 of Gorilla gorilla gorilla. Classification (NCBI taxonomy): domain Eukaryota; kingdom Metazoa; phylum Chordata; class Mammalia; order Primates; family Hominidae; genus Gorilla; species Gorilla gorilla. Next base: position 62,287,042 of record NC_073229.2, read on the forward strand.
CTGGCCGTCACTGAGCAGAGGCAGAGAGAGGAGTGTGCGAGGTGCCCTTTCTCTCTGGGGCTGCCTCCTAGGCTGCTGGGTGTGGTGCTCTCCTGCGTGCCCTCTGGGCCTCATCTGGCACCCTTCACCCCGGCCCTTCACCGGGGAGTGGGAGTCAGGACTTTGTGGAGCTCCCCCCACCGCCTCCCACCGCCCTCCCTGCCCAACCGGGAGATGCAGATACATTGTACTCAAAATGTCTGAGCGTGGTGTAATTTTGTTCTAAATCAGATGCCATTTTAACCTGTATTACACCATGGGCCAGTGGCATTTCAGTAGAGACACGTGTACAGTAGGGGAATGCTTTCATCTGAAAATGTTCTACCCTCTACGTGTACTTCACTCAAGTAGCAGCGCACCTCCTTCTGGGGCTGAGTTTCAGAACCTCCTGGAGCCTCACTGTTGCAGTGCCTTCATGCCTCTGTGTCTTGGCTCTGGGCAGAGGTTAGGAACTCTAAATGGCGGGACACGACGTTTTGCATGTATTATTTCTCCTGGCTAAAGTCACTAGCGCTACTGTGTCTACCTTATAAATAATGATGGTAATAATATCTCAAATTTATACAGCATGTTTTTTTCTAATCCATTTTAATAAGATTTAAAACAATATTGAGAAAGCAGTAGCCTCTTCCCTGCTCCCAGTTCAGTTCCCTTTATCTTCTAGTTTGCTGTGAACCCAGTTTGGGTTATAACCTTCTAGACTTTTCCATTCATACATGAACTATATGTGTGGTTTCTTTTTCTTACATGCCTGGCATCACACTACCCATTTTGCTCTGTAATCATGCCTTTTTACTCAGCAATAGATCACAAACATACAGTTCTTTTTCCTTCTTAATTGCACTGTCCTGTATTGTTTGGGTGTATACCAGTTCTTATATTAATCTTCTACTGGTTGACACCTAGATCGTGTCTCGTTTTTCCGCTGTCACAAGCAGTGCGGCAGTGAACACCTCTGTGTTAACTGCACACCCAGCTGTGCCCAATTAACTTAGAGAAACTCACTTCCATCTGATAGTTGGTGTGTGTAGGTCAAGCACTAGCCATCCACTTTACAGATGCAAAAACCCAGCAGGGAAGGGCAAAAGGTTCCTGTGGCCACACAGCCAGCACAGAGCAGAACAGCTTGCTTTTGAGGCCCAGTCTCAGGCCCTCTATATCCTCATGGCTGCCTCTTCCAGGAATGAGAGCGTTTTAGACCAGCACTTCTCATTCTTCCATGTGCACACACATGCCCTGGGGATTCCCTTAAAGTGCAGATTCTGATCCAGTGGCTGGAGGGCGGGGCCGGAGAATCTGCATTTCTAAGCTTCCAGCGACACCCATGCTACTAGTCTGGACCCACTTGAGCACTGAGGCTTTAGTTTAGTTAAAATCACAAGTGTCTAGAAGGTTTTTTAAGGGGTGAAGGGGGGGTCGAGGGGAGACACGTGGTGTGTGTGCCTTCATTGAACTCGAATCTTTGATCGCAAATACTGTAAGCACCAAGGTTAGAAGTGCCTGCAGCACCACACAACCCTATAACAAGGAGGGTTCTAAGAGACCAGCGAGTTCAGAGGACTGGGTGCATCAGGAAGCTGACTTGCCCAAGGCCCCCGAGAGCCAGGGCTGCACCAGATGCCACGGGACCCCACCCAGGACTTTCCACCTAGGGGACCCAGGATGCTGGGGTCTAGCTGCCCCACATGGATGTCCTGGATCCTGGCCCCCAAGAAATCTCTGAGAGCCCTTTCAATGTGAACATCCTGGGGTATGGTTTGAACTGGGATGAGAGAAGCTGGGCTTCTCATTTATTTTTATTTTTTTTGAGATGGGGTCTCACTCTGTTGCCCAGGCTGGAGTGCAGTGGCAGGATCATAGCTCACTGCAGCCTCAACCTCCTGGGTTCAAGTGATCCTCCTGCCTCTGCCTCCCAAGTAGCTGGGACTACAGACACGTGCCACCATGCCCAGCTAATTGTTTTATTTTATTTTATTTTATTTTATTTTGTAGAGACAGGTCTCACTATAATGTTGCCCAGGCTGGCCTTGAACTTCTGGGCTCAAACAATCCTCTTGCGTTGGCCTCCCAAAGAGCTGGGATTACAGGCGTGAGCCACTGCGCCCGGCCCAGGGTCATTTTTAAGGGCTTTCTTAGAAAAACCCAAATCATTTCTGAGTCCAAAAGTCACACACGCATCACACCAGGAGAGACAGGCAGATGGAAGAAGAAACAGAGGCCCATGTGGCCAGGGGCAGACACGGTGAGGGATGCAGAGAATAGGAAAGACTGGAGTAGAGACAGACAGCGAGACAGATGGACAGGGGGAGAGCAGAGGTGGAGTAGGGAGAAAGACGAGGGGCAGGGGGAGCACAGGAAGAAACGGAGACTCCCAGCTGGGTCTCTGTCAAGAGTGGAGCCTGCAGACCACAGCCCTGCCCCAGCATCCCGATCCCCCAAAAGGGGGCGCTGTCTCCAGCTTCAATTGAATCCACCTCAGACCTAAGGGTTCTCATTATTTCATTTCTCATGTTCATGTTTGAAAAAAAGACCTTGCCTTCCCTTCCCCCTGCCCTCCCCGTCACCAGACTCTTGCCACCATCCCAGCCCTGAAGAGGAAGGACAGAAAACCCTCTCCATTCATCAGTGCAGAGGCTGCGTAATGGCGGTGAGCGAGGGGCTGGAACTACCGTCTGATTGAACATTAGTCATCCTGCACGTTATATTCTCTAATGAGAAAATTATTTCAAATTGCCTCAAGGGATGGTTGTGATTAAACTATTTGCCTTGACTTCCTCTGCTAAATTGAACGTGTGCGCTTGTGTGTGTGTGAACACCCACATGCACACAGTCTCCCCCACCAAATGTGCTCACCAAAGGCCCTGGAACACATCCTCTGAATTCCAGAGGGTTTAGCTTCCAACCTGTTCACAGTATGCCTTTTCCTGCTGCAATTCAGAGCCAGCCAGGTCCTGAGAAGGGAGAGGGAGGCTGTTAGTGGAGCTGTATCAAGCCCTGCCAACCAGCCCCCATTCCTGCAAGGTCTTAGTTGCCTGTGTTTCAAAGGGAGCTGAGCTTCTATGGATGAGCTTCTCTTGGGTGTCAGATGTCTGTCTCTTAAAGAGAGAAGCATTCTTCAGGCAAGAATCTGGAGCTCTTTTCAGATCCCTCTTTATTTTCTCTGCTGTGAAACTCCAATTTTATTTGGACCTCCTGTGCATAAGCTGGGCCAAGCCATTAATATGCCACCCTTATTTGCCATTTTTGAAGGTTTTTGAAGCACATTTCAAAAGAGAACCAAAGCATACCATTAAGCAAGGAACTCGAAAGTTTTTATGCAGAATTTCTAACATCAAAAAAGAACCCAAAAGTGCATGGTCTTGATTATTAGGACATCAATATGCCATTACCCCAGTTCCCTTCTCTCTAAATCCTAGCCACACTTCAAGGGGTAGTGCAAATAGTCCCTTCTCTGGAATCTCTCTCTGACCATTGCCTCAGTCACAATTAAGCCCTCCTTGTTCTGGGCTCCCATGACTTTGTCTGTGATTGATAGAATTCAACAAATGCTTATTGAGTCCATATCAGTGAGCTGCTGCTAGGCTATACTTGTTAAAAAAACAACCCCCATGACTCAGTGGTTTATGGCAGTAGCCTTCCATGTCAGCTGCACACTGGTCATGACACTGCCTATTCATTCTGGGATCCAGGCTGAAGTAGCAGCCCCTGTCTGGGACATGCCATTCTCCAGGTAGATGGAAACAGAGGACAATCATCAAACCATGTGTGGCTTTAAAAACTCTGCTCAGATGTAAACACATCACCTCCATTCACATCCTATTGGCCAAAGCAGGTCATGTGGTCAAGCCTGATGTCAGTGGGGAAGAATCATCCTTTTACCATGTGCCCATGTGAGATGTCCTGGATATACAAGGATCAATTCAGTGCCTTTGGACTCACCATTTGGAGCACTTTGGTGTCTATTCTTAGCCTTCTACCAAAATCCTCTTCCCATGATCATTAGGGTCTTTACAATCACCATATTTAATAATCCTTTTTTCTTTTTGTAGGCAAGTTGCATGCTACTTGATATCTTGGCTGCGTGTGATTCTGTTGACCAGTCTCTTCTCTCAGCTTCTGGGATGTAGCTTTCTCCCAGTCCTCTTTCTACACCCCTGGATACCCCATCTCTGTAGCTTTTGGTCCATCTCTCCCACCTCTCCTTTCAATTCCTTTAAATGTTATGGTTCCCTTTGGGTTGGGGAAATCTCTTCCCTGGAGTTAATTTTAACTTCTGCTTCCATCTCTATGACCATAAACTCATTTTTTTGCTGCTAAACCTGGTCCTCCTCTTATGCGGCAGATTACATATGGGCCACACCATCTTTGCAGCTGCTCCTATGACATATGAAATTGACTTCCTCTCCCCCTGAATTTGGGCTGCACTTGTGGCTTGCTTTGACCCATGGAATGTGATAGAAGAGGCATTGTGAGAGTTCTGAAGCCAGCTGCCATGTAAAGAAGCCTGTCTAGTCTGTTGGAGGATGAGAGATGGAGAAGAACTGAGGTGTCTCCGGTGACAGCCAGTGCCAACTTCCAGGCTCAAGAGTGGGGCCAGCTTGGACCTTCCAGCCCAGCTGATCCTCCAGCTGAATGCAGCCAAATGAGTGAGTCCAGGCATGACCAGCAGAGGAGACATCCAGCTGACCCCTAAAGCTTTGCTATTTAAGTCATTAAGTTTTGGAATGGTTTGTGATGTGTGATAGATAATGGAAATATCCTGTATCCCCTAAATTGGTTAATGGCGCTGCTATCTAACCAGTTATATAACCACTGCTATCTAATGGCACTGCTATCTGACCCCTAAACCTGGTAGTCACCCCTCTTTTCTCTCTCTGCTTCAACCCTACATCCACTAGGTCAATGAGACCCATCAAAGTGATCTAAGGGGGGAAATGGGAAACTGGAGTTTAATGAGTATAGTATTTCAGTTTAGCAAGATGAAAAAGTTCTGAAGATTGGTTGTACAACAATGTGAATATTCTCACCACTGCTGAATGGTACTCATGAACATGGTTAGAATGTTAAACTTTGTATGTATATTTTGCCACAATTAAAAAAATGATCTAAATATTTCCTGATTTTGCCCCCTCCTCTCAATCCCCACCCTCCACACTGCTTTCTTTCTGAAATGCAGTTCCAGCCTTGACACTTATTTTAAAACCCAGAGCCTTCCTCTCTGCCTTCTGGGTAAAATCCAAACCCTATACCAGGAACTGTAGGGTCACCTGTCTGCCCTCGTGTCCCACCACTTCTGTTCTCACTGAGGTTCTCCTGTTGCTTGTGTGCCTTTCTATCTCTTCCTTGCTTCCGGACCTCCTTGCTTTGCACAAGAAGTTTCTTCCACTGGGATGTTCTTACTGCTTTTTATTAGACGTTGGCATCACTTACTGGGTCTTCAGGGTTCCTGTTTTTAATGCAACTTAAGCTACCAGTATATACAAATTTTTACTTTTTCTAACCCTTTGATCTAGTAATTTTAATTCTGAAACTCCAACACATGAAAATCATACAAATGCCAAATAACTAGCAGGACCCTGGGGATAATGGTTAAGAGTAGATGAGAGGGCAGGGAAGAAGCCATGGCTTACTGTGACAATCTTGTCACATCACAGGAGGTCAACATGTAAACACACGGTGTCATGTGTTGCTGCAGCCGGTGCTAGTGTCTACCACGTCGGGGTATTGCCCCAGACACTTTCCATCTGTGTCTCTGATTCTTATCACACCTGCATGAGGTGTTTACTACCATCCCTATTTCACAGATAAGCAAATTGAGGCTCACTGAAGTATCACACACATATAGAAATGTAAACACATCATCTAGAGAAAGCCATGTCCTGCAAGCTGAGAGAAGAGATTGGTTGACAGAGTCATATGCTGCCAAGATATCAAATAGCATGCAATTTGCCTAAAAAAGAACAAGAGAACCATGTATGGTGGTTCACACCTGTAATCCCAGCACTTTGGGAGGCGAAGGTGGGAGGATCGCTTGAACCCAGGAGTTTAAGACCAGTCTGGGCAACAGTGAGACCCGGTCTCTACAAAATATGTTTTAAAAAATTAGCCAGGCTTGGTGGTGCATGCCTGTAGTCCTAACTACTTGGGAGGCTGAGACAAGAGGATCGCTTGAGTCTGGGAGGTCGAGGCTGTCGTGAGCTATGATCGTGCCACTGCACTACAGCCTGGGCAACAGTGAGAGACTCTGTCTCAAAAAACAAAAACAAAAAACAAGAAAGAAAAAGAAAAAAGAATCACTAGATTTGGTGAACACCTCAATGGATTAGTACAAAGTGAACATGTCTGTTGACCACTGCCCAGAACAAGAAAGAGAATGTCACCAGTGCCCCAGAAACACCGCTGTGTCCCTCCTAGATACTAGTCCCACTGTCCTCAAAGGTAACCGTCATCCTGGCTTCTAACAAATCTGTGGGCAGTTTGTCTAAAGTTGTGCTGTGAGGAAAGGGACCGGTGGCTTCTGTACTCCTCTATTCTGTCACATGAGCCCCAAAGGTGGACAGTGTTCAGTGGCAGTGACAGGAGAGATGGGGCTGACTTCCCAGCTCTGCTGCATCCCGGCCCTGACTTTGCTAGGTGTGGGCCTGACCATCTGTGTGTCTGGGGAGAAGGCCATGCGTTTCTCAGCACTCAGAGAAAGACCTGCCAGGGGAGCCTCTCTCTTTTTGTCTGCCCCAGGCAGGGGCTTGGTCTTCGAGGCGTGTGCCTATACACATAGACACACACAGACACCCCTATGATCTGTCTCCAGCTTGGAGGCTGTTGCAACTACAAACCTTCCTAATAAATCCCTGATCTCTCCCAGAAAGCTGTTGTGAACTCAGTGGAAGGAAAGCTTTTAAAGTGACCCTCCATTTAAGCCCCGAGTCAAAGCCTTATGTGTTTTCTTTCCTTTTCTTAACTGGAAGGTTATGTGTTTCTTAGCTACTGGTCAGACTGGATGAGACTGCCAAAAAGCTTTCAGGGAATTTCCTCACCATGTAACAAATTTATGAGTCATATGAAAAACTGGGAAACGCTTCAACCAGCTGCCTCTCATTGACTCAGAGCCTTTCTCACAACACCTTGGTGCTCGGGCCTTGGATGGAGCCGGCAGCTGGGTTTATGATAACTACAAATGGCCTGCCATTGTCTGGGAGGAAGCTGTCTTCATCTCCCCTTTTATTTCCATTCTCCTGTCCTCCCCAGCAGAAAGCTATAAACGTTCTCTGAAACAGTTCAGCCACTGAAAGGGCAACTGCAGAGGTCTTGATTGTCCTATAAAAGGCCCTGCGGATGGGTGGGTGGGCTGGTAGGTAGCTGAAGGCAGGTTTGGGACCTCATTCTCCATCACTGTTAGATAACCTTTGGGCTTCTTAGACTCAACCTGCCTAAAACTGAGCTCTGATCTCCCCTTCTTCCACCCCTTGCTGTCTTCCCCATCTTACAAAATGCTAACTTCATCAGTGCCAGATTGTATTTTCCTGAAGTGGCCACAGTAATATCCCTCATCTCACATGTCCTTCTGCAATGTGACCTTGCCACTTTCCCATCAAGAGGTAGAGGTAATTTTTCCATCCTCTTGCAACAGGCCAGGCCCTGTGACTGCTTTGAATAATACAGTAGGGTAGAAGTGATGTGGTGCCAGTTTGGGGCACAGCCCTTAACCAGCCTGGCAGCTTCTACTTCCACCTGGAAGCCAGCCATCCCCATGTAAGAGGTGGGACTATCCAAGGACCACCGTGCTGTGAGAAGCCCAAGCCACATAGAGGAGCCCTAGAGGATGAGACAGTAGAGAAGGGGATGGGGCTGGGGAGGGAGAGAGAGAAAGAGAGACTAAGATTCTAGGAAGCGCCCAGGTGCTGCATGTGTGTGTGGGGGGTGCCATTTTGGAAATAGAATCTTCACCCCAGCCTCCCCAGCTAATGTCACATGGAGCAGAGACAAATTACCCAGCCAAGCTTTTTCCTAGTTCCTGGCCCACAAAATCATGAGCAAAATAAATGCTTGTTTTAAGCCACTAAGTTTTGGGGTAGTTTGTAAACAGCAAGAGGTAACCAGAACACCATCTTCCCAGTTGCCAGACCAAAGACTTCCTGAAGTCATCTTTGACTTTCCTCTTTCTTTCATACTCACTTCCAATCTGTAGGCAAATGCTGTGCATTTATCTTCAAACTATATCCAGAATATATCCACTCCTCATCACTTCCTGTGATATTGTGATTTCTAATAATATACATATTTGTCCTCCCCACCCCCCATGGCTGGCAGCCCCTGCATAGCCTCAGGATGGGAGCTGGTCACTAGAATGACCAAGGCAGGATTAGACAGTTGGGACTTTCAGCCCCACCCCCACCTCTGGAGAAGGGAGAGGGGCTGATGGTTGAGTTGATCAGCAATGGCTAATGAAGCAATCAATCATGCCTGTGTAATGAAGCCTGAAAAAGCCCCAAAGAACTCGGGTTGGGAGAGCTTCCAGATGTCTGAACATGTCCAAGTGCCTGGAGGATGGTGCACCCAGAGAGGGTATGGAGGCTCTGTGCCCCTTCCCACATGCCTTGCCCTATGCATCTCTTCCATCTGGCTGCTCATCTGTATCTTTTATTAAGAAACCAGTAAGCATAAGTGATAGAGTTTGGGTATTTGTCCCCTTCAGATTTTGTTAAAATTTGATCCCCAATGTTGGAGGCGGGGCCTGGTCGGAGGCGTTTGCATCATGGGGTTGGATCCCTCACAAATGGCTTGGTGCCTTCCTCGCCCTGGTAGTAATGAGTGACTTCTTGCTCTGTTAGTTCCCCCAAAATCTGATTGTTAAAAAGGCTTGGCACCTCCTCCCCACTCTTTCCTCCCCACTCACCATATGATGCCCACCTCCTTTCTCCTTCTGCCATGATTGGAAGCTTCCTGAAGCCCTTGCCAACCAGAAGCAGATGATGGCACCATGCTTCTTGAACAGCCTGCAGAACTATGAGCCAAAGTAAATCTATTTTCTTTATAAATTACCCAGTCTCAGGTGTTCCTTTATAGCAATGCAAATGGACTAAGACAGTAAGTAAAGTGTTTCTCTGCATTCTTTTTTTTTTCCTTGATGGCAACTGTGTTTCTCTACATTCTATGAGCTGTTATAGCAAATTAATTGAACCTAAGGAAGGGGTCATGGAAAGCCCCAATTTATAACTCGCTGGTCAGAAGTGTGGGTGACAGTATACTAATTGTGACTGGTGTCTGAAGTTGGGGCAGTCTTGTAGGGCTGAGCACTCACCCTATGGGATCTGATGCTACTTCCAGGTAGATGGCGTCAAAAATGAATTGAATTAGAGGACACCCGCTGGCATCCGCTGGAGAATCTGGTGTCAGAGTGTTGTGTTGCATGAGAGTAGTGAGCAGGAGAAACACTTGGGCTTTTTTCTTACCTGTATCTCCTACTTCCACTGCTGTTGCTCTAGCCTAAGCCCCACTTTTATTTCTCACCCTCTTTTTTTTTTTTTTTTTTTTTTTTAGACGGTGTTTCATTCTTGTTGCCCGGGCTAGAGTGCAATGAAACAACCTCAACTCACTGCAACCTCTGCCTCCCAGGTTCAAGTGATTCTCCTGCCTCAGCCTCCCGAGTAGCTGAGAATACAAGCATGTGCCACCATGCCCAGCTAATTTCTGTATTTTTAGTAGAGACAGGGTTCCTCCATGTTGGTCAGGCTGGTCTCGAACTCTCAACTTCAGGTGATCTGCCCGCCTCAGCCTCCCAAAGTGCTGGGGTTACAGGCATGAGCCACCACATCTGGCCTTCTCACCCTCTTAATCACACCCTTCAGTTTGCTTCTACAAAGATATGGCAGCCTGCAGGATCCTGACAAAAACCAAGTTAGCCTGTGCCTCTCCTCTGCTCAGAACCCTCCAGAGACCTCCGTTGCACTCAAGCCCTGCTCCCTCTGGCCTTGTCCCTCTCTGACGTCACTTCCTACTGTCCTCCCCCTTGCTCATTTTATTCTGGGGGCACCTGCCTCATGGTTGCTTCTCTGTGCAGCCTCAGGCCCTGATTTACAGCACATTTTTTTGCAGAAACACCCTTCTCTACGTGGCCGCATGGCTCTCACTGTCACCCCTGCACAGTCCTGATGCAGGTGACACCCGAGTGAAGCCCCTCCTCTTGTTCCCACCTGCCTTGCTATATACACTCCTATCACCCTTCCCTTCTTCTCCAAACATGATTTTTCTTCATAGCATTTGCCAACCAGTGGCAGCCTGGCAACCTGGCCCACTGGTTGGTAAATACTATGAAGAAAAATAGCGTTTGATGGCTTCTCGGACTTTTGGCTAAGATCGAGTGAAAAATAGTGTTTGGAGAAGCAGGGAAGGGTGATAGGAGTGTATTCAAAGTAATTCAAAGTAATGGCAAAAGTAATGGCAAAACCGCAATTACTTTTGCACCAACTGAATATTTAGTACTGTTTTCTCACTAGAATGTTTTCTCCAGGGGGCGGAGACTTTGATCTGTTTTGTTTACAGAAATAACCCTAGAGCCTAGAACAATGCCGGCACCCAGTAGGGGCTCAAATCACACTTGCCCAGTGCGTGAGCCTAGCTTTTCTGAGCCTCAGTTTCTTACTGCAAAATGAGAGAAATTACAGTTGCTTTCAAGGGGTTGTGAGGACTAAATAATAAAAGTTATATGCAGCACATGGTGTTGGGCCTGGTACAGAATTGCCCCGAGGAGCTGGGCCCGGAGAGGGTACAACTTCCAGTGCCTCTTTAAATAATGCCTATCCTTTTGAGACAAAGAACATATTTTTGACATTACCTTTAGGAATTCTTGAGTCATAATGGTGATTAACTCAGAGTCTACGATATATGGACTTTGGGTCGTTTTTCTCTAAGGCGTGTCTTTGAACTTGAATTTGTTCCATTAAAGTGGCAACTGCTCACTCACACAGCCAGGGCTTGTCCTGCGGGTTCTTCCTGGTGGTGTATGGGATGGACAATGTCACAACAGTCAGAGACCTTAGGACTTATCTTCTAATAACCCCACAGTGTCCTTTACTGATAGGAGAACTGTCCAGCTAAGGGAAATGACATGTCTAAAGCTACACAACCGGGTTGGTGGCCAAGTGGGGGCTTACCACATACCTCTGGACTCTGAGTCTCTGGCTCTTTCTACTCTCCCAATTCCTGAGGGTTAAATAACACCAAGCAGAGGAGAGTCAGGCCCAGGGAGAAATCTCATCCCTCCCTTGTCCCCTCCGATCCTTTCTTGTTTTGTGTCATTTGTTTGTTTGCACGTTCTAGTAGTTACCAAGTGACTCTATATGTCACACACAGTGAAGACACGGGCTCTGTCATGGGCTGTGGCAGACATTACCAGGACTCAAACACATGGGGCTCATGGAAGACTCACTTCCCACTTGGAAGGGATTTAGGAGAGAAGCATAATCTTGTAGGGGCTAAAGCGCTGAGATTTGGGGGTGGCTTTTTCCCACAGAATAAGCCCACGCTGACTAACACACAACTTGTGTTTCAGAAGGAGGAATGAAGACGTTGACATTGATGTAGCATAGATGAGATGATAGAATAACGGAAAAAAAAAAAACCCACAGCAGAGAGAGTGACCCTCTCCACCTAGCTTGTGGAGAGAGCCACAGGCAGCAATGCTAGGTCAAGTGTGTTTCTCACTTTGGGGCAGTGCTGGGGCCAGGTTGCAGCCCCAGCTTAGTCACCAATCTTCTGTGTGACCCTGAGCAAGTCACTTTCCCTCTCTGAGCCTCGCGTATGAAACGAGAGGGTTAGAGAGGATAGCCTCTGAGGTTCTTCCCAGCTCTAAAATTGTTTCAGGAAAGGAAGGGTGAGTTCATCTTGTGAGCTCTTGGTCTGCACTTCCTTCCTCCCGCCGGGCACTGGACCTTCTCCTCTGAGTCCACCCAGCCTCGTTGGTGAGGATTGATTGAGCAGGACACGAAGGGAAAGAAACAGTTGCTGTTCCAGCTTTTGGCTTCCAAAACAGTCATTGAGAATGCGGGGTTTTGTGGAGAGAAGAAAAGACACTTGAAACCATCAAGGGAAGGTGCAGCATAGAACTGTTGCCATGACAACAGCCTGGGCAGCTCCCCTTTCCCTTCCTGCTCCTCCTTGATTTCCCCACAGCCACCACCCAGGGGGGCAGTAGGGCAGGATGATGGGAAGGAGCCCACTGGACAAGTTTGACCAAATGACTCAGCCTCTGAGGGCCTCAGCCTCCTCCTTGGCAAAATAGGGCTATGGTACCTTGCTCCCTGCTGGCCGTGGGTGTCAAGTGGTAGCACGGGTGTGAAGCACCTGGCATGGGCATGCTCCAAAGCAGGTGGTTGAGGCAATGCATCCATGCCCAGCCCGGTCACTGCCATTCCTCAGTATGGCCTCCCCAGCCGTCCCTGCCTTGTTCATCTGCCTGCTCAGCCTCCCACCTGTCCCAAGGTGAGCGAGATGGAGTTTGGTTTCTGTGGATCACAACTTCTCCCAGGTTCCAACTCTCTCCCACCCCAAGTGTCTCCACCTACCAACCATTACAATCTCTCAACACCAATAAATGGTAGCTATGGCCTGTTATCAAAAAGGAGGTCTCTTGAGGCTGCAGTGAGCTGTGATTGTGCCACTGCACTCCAGCTGGGGTGACAGAGTAAGACCCAAAAAAGGCCGGGCATTGTGGCTCACGCCTGTAATCCCAGCACTTTGGGAGGCTGAGGTGGGTGGATCACGAGGTCAGGAGATCGAGACCATCCTGGCTAGCACGGTGAAACCCCGTCTCTACTAAAAATACAAAAAATAGCCGGGCGTGGTGGCGGGTGCCTGTAGTCCCAGGTACTCCGGAGGCTGAGGCAGGAGAATGGCATGAACCTGGGAGGCGGAGCTTGCAATGAGCCAAGATCATGCCACTGCACTCCAGCCTGGGTGACAGAGCGAGACTCCGTCTCAAAAACAAAACAAAACAAAACGCTTTCTTCGATTTTGCCTTCTTGGCGCCTCTATTGCCTCCCCTTATCCTGGCTGTCACACAGCCAATGTGTTGCTGATTTCAGTTAAGAATGTGGCGGTTCGCAAACTTCAGTGAGCATCAGAATCACCTGGAGGGCTGGTTAAAGTGGGGTTTGTCAAAACAGAAATCGCCAGTCTCAGCCCCAGAGCTACTAATGGAATAGGTCTGGGGTGGAGCCCAAGAATGTGCATTTCTAGTGAGTTCTTAGGTGATGCTGATGCTGCCTGTCCAGGGACAGCCCTTTGAAAACCACTAGCATAGAGACCTGCAGAGTGGCCCAGAACTCTCTTGAGGGTGGCTCAGGGAAGTTCTAGGAGCAGCAGCTCCCCTTCCCCAAGGCCAGGCTGATGCTGCATTGGTTTTTTCTGTTCTCTGGACTTGGTTGCCCTGGCTGCTTGTGGTACTCATTTTGCCGGGCTCCTGAGCCCACAGACGTTGGCCTAATTTATGGGACTTGGCAGACACTCAGAGTCTGAGGAGGACAGAAAACTTCTAACACACTGTACGCTGGCTCTGGTGTTTGGGCGTTCTTTATAGCTCACTGGGGAGAATGTGCATGTGGAAAGCCTGTTCCCTTAGTTGCTGTAAAACTTGGTAATGGAGTGAAATAGCTTGGTTATAGAGTTTCTCAGGGGCTGTGTCTTTGCCCACCCTGGAGCAGGCGGGAGAGGGTCTCTCTGAAAAGTGCAGGAGCTGGCATTCAATGGCAGTTGGCTGGGACACATGCGCCCTGTGGGCTGTTTAATGTCATTGTGTACAGTGTCTCCTTGGCCCTGGTTGCTCCCTCTCTCCCCCTCCTCTGTGCCCATTTGGGTGGCCCATACAGGGAATAGCCATTTAGGCTGTATCTGGTCAGGTAGAGTCATGAAGGCCTGAATCCCCATCCAGTAGGGGATTGGGAAACTCATGGCAGAAGATGACGATGCACCCAGGCATGGCTCTCCTTCTTGGAGTAGTTGGATAATCACCTCTCTGGGTGCTGAATGACAACCGATACCCTTTACTGATCATCTGTAGGTTATATCATCTCATTCTCTCCCTAAAAAGAAACTGTGAGGCCCTAAGGCCCTGTGCCTGGCTCCTAATATAGGCTCAGTCACTCTCTGCTGATGAGGGAGTGTGGGCTTTGAACCTGGCTCTTTCTTACCCCAGGGCCTTGTTCTTTCTGCATCACAAAGCAGGCACTACCCTCCTCTTGCCACCCTACAGTGGCAGGTTCCTTACACCCAGTGCAAACACCACCAAAAGCCAGGGCTCCATGACTTTCAGTTTTGGCTGAGTGTGAGCAGGAAAGCCAGCAAATGAATGAAGAGGTGCCAGCCATTTGTCTTTCTGGGAAGGTCTTGAGCTCTACAAATAGCAGCAGAACCAGCCAGCGTTACTCTCATTGGGTGTTGGGGCCACACTTGGTCTAGGCTGATATTTTCTCTTTTGTAAAACTGGTAAGGACAGCTGGAGGCAATGAGGAAGCCAACCCCCAAGAAGTCACCAAGCTCTCTGGAGAAAAGGAAGAGCAGATGGGCACTGTCCCCCTTTCTCCCTGCTTGGGCTTCCCCAAACCCACACGGCCAACTGCCCTCTTTTGCCTTCTAGACATAAGCGGGTGTGGGGGTGAGATTCTGTTTCCTCCTTAGTACAGCCAAGACAGCTTGGACTTTTCTAGAGAAACTTTCCTAAGAAACCAAGGATCAAGCCAATCCCCTTGCTGGGCAATAACAAAAGCAGTCGGCACTTACAGGCACGCTGGGTCAGGCACTCCCTCAAGGTTTTCCCCTCTGTAAACCCCTTTAACCCTCACAGAAGCCTTTGGTGGAGGTGCGTTATTCATTTCCATTTTGTAGAGGCGGAAACTGAGGCTCAGAGAGTTTCAGTTGACATGGCCAAGCTCACACAGCTAGGAAGTAGGGAGCTGGGATTTGAACCCAGGCAGCCTGGCTCCTGAGAGTCGGCCCACCTGCCTTACCAGCTGCATCTCCTGCTCCTCCCCCAAGTTCTCTGGAACCTAAATCCAGGATTTCTCTCCCTGTCGTGAAGACCGCAGGCTTTTCTAGGCTTCTTGACATTTGCATGCTTGGCCTCTGCTGAGGCGGGCTGTTTGCTTGAGCTCCTCCGTGCCAAGTTCCCACTCACCTGTCTGGGACCAGTGGAAATGTGTGTCTGTTGGGAACAGCCTTCTCAATCCTCTGAATGAGTTGGTCAACTGTCCTCTGTGCTTCTGGAGGCCGTTCCATCACTGTGGTACACTCAGTTGTAGAGACAACAGCTGTCTCCCTGTGAGGCCCGAGGGCAGAGGCTTAAGGCTGCATCAACAATCTGACTCCTAGGCCTGTAATTAAGTACCAGCGTTTGGTTCTGTTCTCTTCTCTGCAGCAGCCACATGGTCTCTGTGGCAGAGGTGGCGAGTTGTCCCCTAATATCCATTTTTCCTTCTTCCCCTGTCAGAGAACTTTCGGCTGAGGTTGTGTTGCCCAGAAGAGACATTCTACTTCCCAGGCTTCTTTGCAGCCAGGTGCATCTGTGTGACGAAATTCTGGCTGCTGGAATATGGGGAGAAGTGATATATGCAGTGTTTGGGTCATGCCCATAGAGGGAAGGAGCACATGCCTCTCCCCAGCCCTTTTGGTTGGGTATTGGACATGGTGAAGAGCTTCCTTGACCATGTGAGTGGTGGCCATGCTCTACAGATGGCAGAAAGCAAGATGGGAGGAGATTAGGTCCAGCTGCTCTCCCAGCTCAGACTTCTACTTCAAAGAGAAAGGAACATCTACCATGCTCAGGCTACAGACAGCTGAAGGCTCTGTCCATTATGCCCAAATCTATATCCTAAATAAATGCTCACTCTCCCATGTGGAGCATTGCCTTGATCTGGGAGCTGGTCTCCATCTTTCTTGGCAGTTGGAGGTCGAACAAAGGTCATTTCCTTTTCAAGTGCAAATCCTCCTCCAGTTCATATGCAAGGGACATGTGCAGATCATGGCCAAAGCCAGAGCAATGAATCCCAAACCTGGTCATGCAATAACACGCAGGGCTTGGTCTCCACCCAGTACCCAAACTTGACAGGTTCAGAATCTCTGGGCACAGAACCCAGACATTAGTGTTTTTATTAAGCTCCTCCGTCGGGTTTCCAAACCAGTTTGTTAAGTCCATTTATGATTTAGGACATCCCAGATTGGCCATAAACAAATAAATATTGTTTTTTTTTTAACAAATATTTATTGGGCAAGCACCTATTATGTGCTGGGTGCTGCTGGGGATATGGGCAACATCCCTGCCTTCGTGGAGTGCACTTTCTAGTAGAGGAGACAGGCCGTGAACAGCTAAGCATGCACATACGTAACTTCAGGCAGGGGGAAGGGCTATGCAACAACAGGAAGCAGGGTGACGTTATGGAGGGTAGGGAGGGGCCAACTCAGGTGGGCTGAGAGACAGAATGCTGCTTTAAGCAAGTGGCATCTGGGCAGGTCTGAATGACAAGAGCAATGTGGCTTGTGTTAGTTACAGGCTGAGCCAATGCATCAACTAGACCCTCAAAATCAAATGACTTCAAAAATAAGGCACATGGTGATTTCTCAACAATCCTTCAGAGCTGGTGTTTAGGCTGAGGGGCTGGCTGTCCTCTCTGCACACATTCAGGGACCCAGGCTGATGGCTGCTCTACCATCTTTAAATTTTGGCTTCCAAGGTCATCTCGGCATCACCATCTGGTTGGCTGGAAGGGAAAAGAGCTTGAAAGAGTCTCTTGGGAGTTTTCTATGGCCCAGTCTGAATGTGACAGGTACCATTTATGCCCATGTTCCATTGGCGTGAACTTGGTCACATGGTCATCCCACCTGCCAGCGAGCCTGGGAAATGTACTCTGGTCATGTGTCCAGGATTTTGGTGGACAGCCAAAGGCAGGTCTGCCAGGGGCAGAGGGGACAGTAGGTACAAAGACCTGTATGGGGGGAGTGAGTTTGGTGTGTCAAGGAGCAGCGAGGAAGCCAGTGTGACTGGGGTGAAGTGAGACTAGGGTAGAGGGCTAGCGGGTAAGGATGGAGAGACAGGCAAGGCCTATAGCCCAGGAGCTCTCCCCCTCCCACCCACCTTAGGAAAGGCTTAACAATGATAATCTTTTTGAGCACAGAGCATTTTCCCCATGTACACAAAAGTAAAGAGAATAACAGAGTGAACTGCTAAGCACCCACCAGCTTACCAACGTTTTGCCAAATCTATTATAATTTAAAAACAATGTACAAATTTCTCAGGTAGCAAGAAGAGAGACTGAGTCTCTTGTAGATTTCTCCTTACCTCGTATAATCTCTCAGGGAAAATCATGACAAGTATTTTAAAGTATTTTGGGATTTTAGAAGAAAAAAATACTATAACAATCCTGTGATTTTTGTTACTTTTATCAGAATTTCTAATTTTCATGTTAAATGATTAATTTTCATGTTAATCTTTTTAGAGATGGCATTAGTTATCTTTTGCTGTGTGATCCATTACCCCAAAACTAAGTGGCTTAAACTGACAATAAACGTTTACCGTCTTTCACAGTTCCCATGGGTCAGGAATGCAAGGGTGGCTGAGCTGGGTAGTTCTGCTCATCTCTCATGAGCAGAACTCATGAGAGTTGGAATCTCTCATGAGGATGCTGTCAAGGTGTTAATCAGGGTTGCAGTCATCTGAAAGATCTGCTCCCAAGGCGACTTATTCACCTAGTTGACAAGTTGGTGCTGGCTGTCGGTGATAGGCTTCAGTTCTTCCTTCACATGAGCCTGTCCTCAGAAATGCTTGAGTGTCCTCACAACATGGTGGCTGACTTTCCTCAGAGTAAGTGATCCAGGAGGACAAGGGTGGAACCACAATATCTCT
This sequence comes from Gorilla gorilla gorilla, assembly GCF_029281585.2. Taxonomy (NCBI): domain Eukaryota; kingdom Metazoa; phylum Chordata; class Mammalia; order Primates; family Hominidae; genus Gorilla; species Gorilla gorilla. Next base: position 62,304,968 of record NC_073229.2, read on the forward strand.
TATAACCTAGCTTCAGAAATCACACACCACCACTTCCATAGTATTCTTTTGGTCACACACATCAGCTTTGACTCAGTGAAGAAAGAACTACACAAGGTGTGAATAATAAGAAGCAAAGATCATTTGGAGGTCGAACAAAGGTCATTTCCTTTTCAAGTGCAAATCCTCCTCCAGTTCATATTGCAAGGGGCATGTGCAGATCATGGCCAAAGCCAGAGCAATGAATCCCAAACCTGGTCATGCAATAACATGCAGGGGTTTGTCTCCACCCATCTTGCAGACTCTCTACCAGAGGCCTTAGCTAAGGGCAGGATAATGATCTGTTTGGGAATGTTACCCACTGTAGAAGGGCCATTTTTGGAATTGGTACCCAAATAGGAATAAGCAGATTTCTGATGACTGATTTAATAGGATTGGGGGATTTATAGTTATGAAGGAACTTGGGAGTAATTTATTTCCACATTTACATTTTACAGAGGAGAAAATTGTTTCCAGAGAGACAAAGTGCCTTGTTTAAGGCTACCAGGTGAGTTTGTGGCTGAATAAAGATTAAAGATCCAGTCTCCTAATGCTTGGAGCTGTGGTCCATGGGGTATGGAGGGAATCCTGGATTTGGAGACTGGAGATCTGGCCAGAGGTCTCTGAATGGGTGACCCATTCCCTGATTCTTTCTCCCTGAGCTTATCTTCTGGATAAAATGTTGTCTTTCTGGGACTGTTAAATATTCTCAATAAAACTCAACATGCTCTCCAAAATGTTAGGTTGATGATGCTTTGTAGCCTTATCCATTTACTTATTCTGCCCCTGTAAACAGGAGTCATAAATTTAAGGCCATGTGACTCTACTTAATTCAGTATGGACCTCTCAGACGCGCTATCCAAGAAGCAGCAAACTAGGGCACCCAGGGAACACCAGAACTGTCTTGTCCATTAGTTTAGCTTTTTTGTTTTATTTTTGGTCACATGCAACAGAAACCCCTTTGACTAGCTTGGGCAAAGAAGAAAAGGACAGTAATTTGTTAGAAGGTCCATGGGAGTACCTCATAAATCAAAGGAAGGCTTGAACAACTAAGATTTGGAATGAAATGGGGTTACCCCTGATAGTTTAGTAGCAGGAGTGTCCGGATCCTCTCTTCACTGGACTCCCATGAACACAACACAGCCCAAAAGATTTCCAGCCCATAGATGTTCAAGTAGATGTCAAATTCCCAAGAAGCAGAATGTGCCAGACCCACCTGGGGTCGTGCATCCAGCTGTGGCCAGTGGCAGGATCGTGTAGCAGAGACACGGCCTTTGAGCCCACCTTGAAATGTCTGGCTGTGTCCACCACCAAAGGGGGAGTTTCAGTGAGCCAACCAAGAAGTGTCTATAGTACCTCGTGGACTTCTACCACACCAGCAAGGCTTCACCTTGGACAGTGTACAGAGTCTTTCCTACCACTTTACTATGCAGGAAACCAGCATCCTTAACACCACTATTAACTCACTTGTTTTTACTTATTTTATGCCCAGAGCTTTGGGACTCTGGCCAGGACCCTTTCCTTCTTGAATTTAGCTTCTCATCTATATATAGAGGAAGTTAGTTTTGCTGACCTTTGAAGTCCTTTCACCCTCTAATATCTTCTGGCTGTGGCAGCTCAACAGCCCCCTGCCCCAGTGTTCATTATTCCCTGACTGGGTCTCTCACTGTGCATTTGAATACATGCAAGTATACGTGAGTGAATATAGTCTCTAAGGGCATCACACATGCTCATGTACTCAGACACATTCTAAACTCCAATGGTGGTGTTCTCTTAATGAGAAGGGCTGGTTGAGACCACTGCCTTTGGACTGAGCTGGTCATGTGATGAGTAGGAACCATCTGAATGGATTATTACATATTCCAAGCAGGAAATTCAATGGCTGATATATCTGTCTCCATGATGTATAATTGTTGGTGTTATTTAGGCTAGAACTGGAATTAGAATCCTTCCAGGGTTTGACTGATAGGAACTGCAGTGATAAGTGGGAAATGGGAAGGGTAGGTCGGTGAGGAGCAAGAGAGGGCATGGGTGAATGAGAATGAGATTCCAGACAATCTCACACAAGCCCCTTAATGGTCAATAGCTTCATCGACTTGGAGGAACAAAATCTTTGGGAGGCTTGGAGGAACCCTCCAATCATCAACAATTGGGAAAACGCATATCTACCTCATGATTCATCTAGGGTTGTGGGGTGGTGTTAGGAATGGGGGTGAAGAGCGTGCCCATGGCAAGGACCCATCCCAAGGTGGGAAACACCTACCAACAGACTCTCAAATATCACCCCAGCTATGTCCCCACCCACAATGTGAAGTCCAACTCAGAGGTGGGTCCTGAACCATCCCACCCTTTTCTCAGGATCCCAAGTGAAAATCTTGCGGTTAGACTATGGCAACCAGCCAAGTCCTCAGAGATAACACAGCTCCATCCCAACACTTTCCTCACAAGTTCTCCTAAACTCAAGGAACATCTTGGTGGGTGCACACAGGCAGGTAGTTTTCCCCTCTGTGGTCACTAGTTCTGCACCTTGCCTGCTGCTGCAGAGATAAGCATCTCACCTTCACACCACTCAACCATTCAGGGATTATCACTTTTTTCATGGAAGAGAAGCTCTCTTGGAAGCCCCCAACAGACCTTTCCTTTTGTCTCACTGGTCAGAGGAATTGGGTCAAATGCCATCCTAAAACCAATCACTGTCAAAGAGCAATTGGTGGCTACACCCAGCTTAGACTACTTCTGCTTCATTCTCTGAGGTTGGGGACCAGGCAGCCCTTCCCTGAGCCCCTGGCTGCCCACCAGTTGTATGCAGAAGAATATGGTGGGTGGATGTGTGCAAGGTGGGGGAGCTTGAGTGGGGAGGGCTACTGGCTGACAGTGACATGCACTGTGATGGCACCCCACTTGGCCATCTCATTCATCCTTGGGATGTCAAGTGGCTTACCCAAGGTTGCCAGTAAACAGGTCATGTAGAGTTTTCTAAAGCATTTGTGTGTGTGTGTGTGTGTGTGTGTGTGTGTGTGTGTGTGAACATGCACAGAAAGAGAGTTATGACAGAAAGAGAGTTATGACCTTAGGCCTTATAATGTTCCTTCCTTAATTAGACTTGAGGATATGCACCATTTTTGCTTTAAAAGAAGTGTAATGAAGATGGATTATAGTTCAGGGTCTGATTGGAAAGAGCCAGGAACTAAGATTAATTAGCATCAGCATGTGGTTTATTTTCAAGGTCGTTTTTACTTGGCTTCCAGAAATCCTGTCGTAATATCTTCAAACTCTCACTGAACTTTTCGTGTGCAATGAGGTGGAGGATTTTGCATTCTTGTTTGATGGGGAGAGGCACTGGCCCTCCTGTAACACTCTCTGAGCGGCCAGCCCCTGTCACTAGCCATGTTGGGATGTCTGTGGATGGCCACCTCAAGCTAAACCAACCCCTCCCACTTTGACCCCGCATAGCTTCAATGTAAATTGCTTTCCAGCTGACATTTCTCAGGGCATGTGTGCGTGCTGGATTTGAGGGTGGTTTTTAATTCTGTAAGCTGTTTAAAGTCTCCTAAAATTTCTCATCATCTTTTCTATTACAGCTTAAGATTTCTAAGATTTTTCTGGAACAGAGTGAAAGCTTTAAAATAGCCTAGTCACTGCAGTCCCAGTGCTGGTTGGAGGTCTAAGCAACACTACAGGCAATTCCTTAGTTAGCGTTTGGAGATGATGCCACTTGCTCTTTCAGCCTTTTCTTTTCTCCTATGACACTTTTGCTTCCTTCTACCCAAGGCCACCTCTTCTTCCTACCGGAGGACTAGCTGTCGCACCCTGGTAAGACCATCAGTAGATGCCGCCCTCCTCACGCGGGCCTTCCTTGCTTCTTCCCAAAGTGGCCTTTTTTTCAACTGTCTACCAGCACGTCCTGTTTGGGTCTTCTGGTGCACTTAGGGCAATTTGCCATTATTTTGCCTGTTTGTGCATAGACTTGTTTGGTCTGTCTCCCCTGTGAGAGAGAGGACAGGATCTTGCCAGCATGTTCATCATTGTATGCCCAAGGCAGAGATGTGTCTTTATACCTCTCAAAAACTCTTGCGTCTGCTGACCCCCAATAAATAGTTATTGATTGATTAATTAAAAGAATTCTGTTACCAAGGAAGAATCTTTAGCTTCAGCTCAACTGACTACTGTGAAATGAAGCAAGAAACTAATAGACATTAGGCATTTGTATCAATTAGGATGTATTTGGGTTGCAAGAATGGAAGAATGGAAGTGTTTGTGGTTTAAATAATAAAGATTTAATGATCTCACATACTCACAGGGAACCCCAGTGGAGGACTCGCTACCTGCCAGCCTTTGTTCTAGACGCTTTCTTTCTATATATTCATATAGTTAATCTTGACATCATCCCTATGAGGGAGGTGCTATTATGATCTTCCTACTACAGATGGAGAAACTGAGCCTCAGCATATTAAGCACTCTGCCCGAGTTCATGTGAGTGGTAGAGCCAGAATTTGACTGGTTCTAAGGTGATGTCGCCCCAGGGTCTACACTTACCTACCACTTTGTCACGGCAGGTCTGGAGGCAGGTATTCTGGGTTTGACGGGAGCTCAGTGTCAGGATGCAAGAGTCAGTGTGTCTGATTCCCTGGGCCTCCCCTTCATGGCTCCATGCCCTGCTCCACTACAAGACTTCTAGAGCAGGAGGCTAGGGGTGAGGGGTGGGGCACAAGCGCTCTTCCTTATGCTGCCCTCACCTCTAATCAGGCAGGACAGTGTCTTCCAGAAACACCCAGAGAGTTCCCCTAACATCTCATGGACCAGAGTGGGGTCTTGTGGCGCCTCACATCAATGCTGACAAGAAAATGGAGTGACCATGAGTGAATGATTTCAGTTGAACCAGTTCTCATTCCTAGGGACTAAATGTGTTGCCACCTGAATGAAACTGGGTTCCGTCATCTGCAAGAAAGGGGGCTGGATGGTGGGTAGAACCCACCATGCTTGGCCTAGCACATTTGCTTTATCCAAGGGAGAGGACTCAGGCACAGGAACCCATCCTTGCAGGAGGCAGGACCTGACCCTTGGGTGACAGCAAGGACTCCAGTTCCCTTTCACTCTTAGTTCCCAGCAGGTCTAGTGTCACTCTAGAAAGGTTTATGCATGTGTGTGAGCATGTGGATGAGTCAGGTGGATCAGGGATCAGGCAGGGGACGATGGTTGGAGGTGGGGAAAGGGATGCAGCATGTTTTTCTTCTCTCTATAGAATTCTGACCCCACTGGATATGCAGTTTATCCTGGGATTTCAGGCTCCACTGACAGGTAGTGTATGTATGTGGGGTGGGGGAGTGAGGAGGGGCAGTCACTCTCTGTCCAGTGCAGGCCCTGAGCACCTGTTTGAGGGATCTGAGAATGCACATTGATCACTTGCCAGTGCTATGCTGGGTAGCAGGTACTTATGTCTACACCTCAGTTAATTTTCACAACTGCCCCATGAGATCAGTACAATTATTTTCACCCCCATTTTAAAATTGCTTCCTAGAGGCACCACTTTGGGCAGAAACGTTACTTAACCTTTCTGTGTCTCCTTTTCCTTCTCTGGGGAAAATGGGGATGACAATAATTTGCCTTCCTCATATAAAGCACTTAGAATAATGCCTGACACACAGTAGCCAGTGAATAAATGCTAGTATTGTTACTGCTGTTATTTTTCAGATGAGGAAACTGAGGCTTGGTAAGTGAGACACAAATGCCTGATCATATTCTAAGATGGGCTGAATCAGGCCCTCCTGATAGCTATGAGGATGATGAGGATGATGATGGAGGAAGAGGAGGGGAAGGAGAAAAAAGAAAAGGAGAAGGAAGAGAAGAAGAAAGAGGAGTAGGAGAAGAAGAAGGAGGAGGAGAAGGAGGAGGAAGAGACAAAGAAGATGATGTTGGTGATGATAAAGATGTTGGTGGTGATGACAATGTTGATGATGATGATGAAAGAGGAAGAGGCGAGGGGAAAAAGCAGCAGGAGAAAAGGGGGAAGATGATGTCAGTGGCTGTAATGATGTTGCTGACGATGATGATAAATGAAAGTGTTGATGATGTTGATAAAGCTGATGATGATGATAGTAAGAAAGACAAAGACATGATGAAAGCCAATAATTATTGAACATTCACCATGTCCCAGGCATTGTGCCAAGCATCTCACATTTATCGACTGAGGAAACTGAAGTGCCAAGAGGGTAAGAGCATCACTGGCATCATGCAGGTGGTGAGGGTGCAATCAGGACTCATGCCCAAGACTGCCTGACTCAATAGCACTTAACTCCATAACAGTGCCACCATTTTGAGAGAGTCTGGACCGGGAGCTCAAAAGAGTTGTCTCAATCTTCTCCGTATATCAGAATCACCTAAGGAGCTTTTTAAAAATACCAAGGCCTGAGTATCAACCTTAGAGATTCAGAATCAGTTGGTGTGAGGTGGAGCCTGGGTATCAACATAATTTATTCAGGTGATTTTGAAAACCACACTATCCAGATGATCACTAAGGTTGCCCGGTCCTGGTATTTCAGGCATCTCTGATCATCCTCTATTCTCCCTACCAAGGAGGCTGCAGGGAAGGAAGTCTGGCAAGACATCTCAAGGAGGAGAGGGAGCTGGAAAAGCCAGAGTCAAGTGAGCCCTGGGCAAGGCAGGCTATGAACTATGAAAGAACATGTGAATTGGCCCTAGGCACTGCCATCATTTTCCTCAACTTTCTGGCCATCTGCTGATTGTGGAGCATCTTAGAAATAAAAATAATATTCCTTGGATGTTATTTCATAATACTGTTCCTCCCTTTAAAGCAAAGGCAGTGTGTTGTCCTGGGAATGAATTTACAAAGAATAGCATCATTTTATTTTGAAACAGTCACCACCTTAGAGTTCATTTTACCCAAGCTTCTTTTTTTTTTTTTTTCCCCAGGGTCTTGCTCTGTTACCTGGCACTATCATAGCTCACTGTTGCCTCAAACTCCTGGACTTAAGCGATTCTCTTCCACTCTCTGTCCCCCACCTCCCAACTACCTGGGACTACAGGCATGCACCATCATGCCCTCCTAATTATTTCAGTTTTTGTAGAGACAGGGGTCTCACTTTGTTGCCCAGGCTGATCTTGAACTCCCGGGCTCAATTGATCCTCCCACCTCAGCCTCTCAAAATGTTGGGATTATAGGTGTGAGCCACTGGGCTCAGCCCCAAGCTTCTTATTTGTAGTGAGGAAACTGAGGCCCAGAGAGGGACAGTGGCATGCCCAAGCCCACAGGACCAACTTACTCATCATCCCTTGGAACGGCCTGCTTGCTGCTGCTGTGAATGAGAGCAGGCCAGGATTCTTGCTATGAAGACTTTATTTAAAAAAAAAAACCCAACAAATCAATATGCTTTATATAATTTTTGTTCATCTCTTGGAAAGATGCAATGTGGCAGTTAAGTCCACTGTCAATATTTTTATGAACTCTGTGGAAAATATGATGTTAAAGGCTTTTGGTAACCACTTCATTAAGCTTGGCTTTTTCTAGGCCACCACAAAAGGTAAATAAACCCTAATGAGTAATATGCCCAGATTGAGATCCTGTAAGCTATCCAAAGAGTCAGTGCCTCAAAGCACACTCATCCCCCCACACCAAGCCTCAGAGGAGTCTGAGAAAGGTGATCCTAGCCCTGTGCTGCACACCAAGACCTTCAGACAAAGACTTATTAACCCACAAATTAGATACTAACTAAATAGAGCCAGAAATTCCATAAACGGAAAAGAATTGCATAGCATCAGTAATACTGTGAAGCTAGCATGCCACCAGTTGGGCTCCCAGGACAGCAGAATGCCCTGGTAACCAGCACATAGAGATTAATGGGGCTGCTGGGCCTAACAATGACCCCAGGCCTTACTCTTTCATTCCTTCCACAAATTAAATGCTAGGTATTGGGGATTCAATAGTGATTAAGACAAAGTTCCTGCCTTTCAGGAGCTCATTGTCTTTTGGGGAGAAATTGGACTACAAGGAAACAGACTTGTCATCTGGGGGTGCAATGGGATGTGTGGTGAGTGAATGTCCCATATTGGGGAGCAGGGTCAGGAATATTTCCTTGGAAGGACTGCAGAGTTGAAGGAAAGAGCTCATCTTTAAAACAGGAGAAACTTGAGTGTTATTTACAGATGATGGCAAAAGCCATCAGAAAGAGAAAGAATTGAGGTCAGTTATTGGCCTGAGTTTCCTAAGAAGGTATAAGAGGGCCAGTCATGGTGGCTCACGCCTGTAATCCCAGCACTTTGGGAGGCCGAGGCGGGCGGATCACCTGGGGTCGGGAGTTAGAGACCAGCTTGACCAACATGGAGAAACCCCGTCTCTACTAAAAATACAATAAAATTAGCCGGGCGTGGTGGCTCATGCCTGTAATCCCAGCTGCTTGGGAGGCTGAAGCAGGAGAATCGCTTGAACCCAAGAGGTGGAGGTTGCAGTGAGCTGAGATCGCGCCATTGCACTCCAGCCTGTGCAACAAGAGGGAAACTCCGTCTCAAAAAAAAAAAAAAAAAAAGAAGGTATAAGAGAATGGAGCTGGGTTGGGGGATGAGCCTTAGGAGGAAGGAGAACCTGCCTGTGAAACAGATGAGAAAGAGACAAGGGTGGACACAGATGTGCATGGACTGGTGGGCAAGCAACTGGAGGTGAGGAAACGGGAAGGGGCAGCTGCTTTGGGTGAACTAGGAGGTGTGACATCATCTAAGAGTGTAGGGGCAGTGAAGAGGAAGAGGGCTTCATGAAAGGGGAAAGTTTAACAAAGTGCCAGGAAGAACTGACATGGGATTTACTGTGTCATAGAGGATGTCTACTGGGAGGTGGTGGGGGCCCAGCTGTCACCAGGGACCATGAAAGAAAAGTAGCCTCACAATGAATGGTTGGGTGGGTTTCTCCAGAAGTCCCCAGCAGCATGAGTATAGGAGCAAAGAAGGCTGGCTCCATTTACGATCAGTTTTTCCAGGTAAATATAAGGGCAAATACATCAGGCAAAGGAATTAAGAGTTCTTGTAAGACAGGCTGAAGTGATGGCATATAATGAAGGGAGTGGAGATAGAAGGGGCTGATAGAGTGGAGAAAATGAAGTAGCTAAGGGTCTGCAGGTCTTAATAAGGTTAAAAACAGATGCTGTGAGATTAGTGGAGGAAAATGCTAGAAGGACAGTGATCCTTACTGGACTGTGAAAACTTCAGTTCCAGATAATGGTGAGCTAGGTTATTTGGATCAACTGCCTGCTGAAAACAATCAAGAATGCTGCATAAAATATAAAAACATCTTAAAGGTAACAAGAGCTGACAAAATCCTAAGGAATTACCAGGCCATTTTTGAAGGGAAAAAAAGAAGCTAAGGAGCACAGAATCTGCTTTTGCCCTGAAGAATTCTGACATCTTAGCAAATCTGAAGTTTTGTTTTGTCTACCAAAATCAAAATCAAAGGCCAGCACAAAGTGTAGGAGTCTAATAGGAGGCCTCTGGCACTATAAGCTGGGCCTCCTAAGACTATTTCCTCTAAAGTAGGAGGTGAACTGAATTAAACCAATTCTTGCATAGTTTTGCAGCTCAGATTTGTACCACCTAGGTGGGCCAGGGAAATTCAAATCTTGATTTTGGATTAAGGTGAGATTTCCAGACACATATCCTCTATTAACAATTTTTCAATCATAATAGCCAGCACACAGTCAAAAATAACTAAATATACTTAGAAATCAGATACAATGAGGAACCCACAGATGTAACAGACCCATAGATTTCAGATATTGGTATTATTAGATACAGACTATGAAAAACTATGCTTGCTATGATTAAAGAAATAAAGATCCGTCCTGCAGGGAACAGGAAACCATAAAAAATGACATAGCAGATTTGAAAATCAAATGGAATTCGTAGAACTGAAAAATACAATAATCAAAGTAAAGAATGATGTTGGTTTTTGAGGTTTCTGAGATAGAGCAGTTGCTAGTGTTGATATCCAAAGCGTGGCCAGTGGGAGTTTGCAGCTGAAGTGGAGTGGAGGAGTCATTCAAGGGAGTTGAAGTGATGCAGAAACTGGGAGGCTAAAGGGTTGGGGGGATTTTTCACGTGGCCTGTGAAGTCATCCAAAATTATGGTAGGACTTGGGGCGGGGAGACAGGTGCCCGAGATATCACTAGATGAGGGGAAGTTTAGCAGACAGAGATGAAGAGAGAGAGTAGTCTTGACAAATGAGATTAAAACATAATGGAGTAAGGAATTCCAGCAGGAGTGAAGAAGTAATCTGGAAATGGGACTGAGGAGTGAGAAGGATGGATCCCATCTCTCTGCCAAGAACTGTAAAGGGTCTGGGATTTTACGCTACTTACAAGCTAAGAGCTGAGCCTGCTGCAGCTTTACGGATGCCGGCAGAAGACTTGAGACTCAGGTCAGAGATGAAGTTCAGTATATTACTCATGGCAATGGTAGCAGCCAGAGTATCTGCATTTGTATTGATTCTTTGAGTTGCAATCCCTACAGGAGGATGTAAAGAAAGTCAAGTTATACACACACGTGAAGTGGGTTAATTTTTAAGCAGAGGAATCCTGAATTTATGGACTCTGAATCTTTTATAATAAGCAGTAAATCAGCCTGCTGTTTGCTCTGGAGGGAAACATTATCTTTATTACACTGGTCAGTAAGCGTATCTGCCATTTGCTCCTGAAGAGACACTGTCTCCATCTTCGAAGCCTAATCGTCATACAAACACCTTGAAAAGAAAGTCTAAAGTGAAGGTAACCAGTACCTCTGCTGGCAAGAAGTGGTAAAATGTGAAAGACCTACAGAGAATTCTCAACACTTTTCAGCCCAGGTCTACTGGTTTTGAGGATAAATGGTTTTTATTTGCCAGAGTTTAAAGGAAGTGGTATCCTCAGAGGCCAGCAGGATTTTAGGTAGAGCCAGGAGGTAGGATATATTCTATAAGAAAGTTAAGAATTTAGAAAATTTGTTCCTACTCACTAAAAAGAGAAGTGCTTGGATCATTACAAATAAAAATTTGTACCAAAATTCTGTTTAGTACAACATAATACTGTATTCAACACTCAACACTCAACACCGTATTCAATACAGTATTCAACACTGTATTGTAGTGCATTCCAGAAAAGACAGAATGAAGAAGGGCCTGGGCACTGGGTAAGGAATGAGGAGACTTGCGTGGTGGTCCAGCTCTCCATTAACAGCTGACTTTCCCCTCGTGGTCATCATTTCCTCATCTGTGAAATGAAAAGAATGGAGATAGTTAATAGTTTTGAAATCTCTTTTTAGCTCTGTTGATATAAGATTTTCATGCTTAGAAAATTGGCAATATAAATATAATACCTTTAGAAATTGTCCATTAGCCAGAAAACCCTACTTTCTAGGACAGAGTTTACTAAAAAGACGACAAAGAAGAAGATAGTAGTGATAAGAATGACTATCAAATAGTAGATGGAAACCATGGCTCCCAGCCTAGTGCTGCGCTTTGTCTGCTTTGGACGCCAGAACTATCCATGGATATTATTGCTTAGAGAGTAAATTAGTTTTAACTTTCTGGAGAGGCTGACTGACCAACCCTGATTTCCTAATGCACAAGCAGACATTTAGAGTCTCAGAGAGGCAGCATGTGTCAGAGAATGAATGTGGGCTCTGGAGTCCAACAGACCTGGGAATAAATCCAGATTCTTCCACTTGCAGGCCATGAGACTAGAGTGTTACTATTTTGTGGCCTGCCCCATATCCCTCTTTTTTGGGAGCTGCACACTGACTTTCTGGAGCTTGCCCATACCCTACTCTATCCATGCGGTTCCTGTGGGAAGTGACACATTCTCACATGACCATGCCCCCTGGACACAGTTAATTGGTTAAGGGGCAGGTATCTGGCCCAGGCTGAGCCAATCAGAGCCTTTCCCTGTGATTTCTGTGATTGGAACTGAGGAGTGGCATCATTCCTCTGTGGGCAAAGGCTGAAGATGACAGGCATGTGAGAATATAGGCAGACACACTCCCTGCCATGTGCAGAAAGCCAGTCTGCAGTGAGAGCAAAGATGAGAGGTGGAGAAACAGGCCTGGTGGCGTCTGAGCCACTGCTTCTAGTTGTTCTGAGGCTTGGCTGCCCCTTGCCTTTCCCATGCATGGTTTGGTTCTTAAACAGTTTGTTGTATTTCCGGAACCATCAAGTGTCCCTTTTTGTGTAAGGTTGTCCAAGTTGGCTTTGAACATTTGCAACCAAAAGAGGTCTGACTCATTTAGAAATCCTGGGCAAATCGCCCTCGCAGTTCCTCCATTTCCTGATTTATAAAATGGTAAAAATTGGGATCAAAATGTATAGTATAGCCGTAGGGGTAGCTGAGAAGATTAAGTGACATAACATATGAGAAAACCTGGCACTGTGCCTTGCCAGTAGGGGAGCTTAAGAAATATTATTTTCTTTCCTCTTTGGCCTTAAAGTCATCCAGGGTGCTATTTTTAAAAGCTAACATTTATTGAGCACTTATTGAGAGCCCGGCATTGTACTTGGCGTTTACAATGCATAATTGCATTTAGCCCCCACTATAATCCTATGCAGTAGCTACTATGATCTTCATTTTACAGATGCGGAAACCATCATGAGGGAGTGGATAAGGGGACTGTGAACTGTTCGCTGGAGTTAAGGCCTCCAGCCCCATCCCAAAGCCAGCACTGATTGAGCCTCAGAGGAGGTGAGTTCAGACAATTAAAATACAGATGTGAGAGTAAATGTTGAGAACTTACTACCTTGAAAAGAGATTTAGGTTGAAAACAGAAACAGTTCTGAGATGGTTTGGCTGAGGTAACTATGATGGGCTGTATGGGGTTATTAAGGGAGGCTGAGGCATTTAGAGCCCACATCTTTTGAACTTAACCTCATGGAGGAGACACTCCCGCCCTCAGCTGATGAGCATGGCAGGGCCCTGTCACAAGAGGTCTTAGGACTGCCCAGAGTGGAGGGGAGGGAGATGCTATGGCTTGGGTGTCTGTGTCCCTCCAAAACTCATATGTTGGTACCTAATACCCAATGTGATAGTATTAAGAGGTGAGGCCTTTTGGGAAGAGATTAGGTCATGAGTGCTCTGCTCTCTTGAATGGATTAATGCTCTTATAAATGAGGTTGAAGGGAGTGCCGAGATGCCCTTCTACTCTTTTGCCCCTTCCACCACGTAAGGACACAGCATTTGTCCCTTCCACCACGTGAGGATGCAGCAAGAGGTGCCATCTTGAAAGCAGAGAGCAAGCCCTCACCAGATACTAAATTTGCTGGCATCTTGATCTTTGATTTCCCAGCCTCCAGAGCTGTGATAAATAAATTACTATTGTTTATAAATTGCCCAGTCTAATGTACTTAGTTATTGCAGCACAAATGGACTAAGCCAGGAGGGAAGTTCATTCAAATCCTGTTGGTGCTAAGATGCTACCCTGTGCCTCAAGGAACACGAAGCTTGGACACAAGACAGAGGTGGGGCGGGAGCCAGGGAAGGTGAGGGGCTGAACTGGAGCAGCAACCGGGGTGGTGGTGGGGGATGGGATGAGAGAATTTCTGAAGATTGTTTCTTGGACAGACTGAAGATAGTGAATAAATTTTGCCCCAGAAAAAAGAGGAAGGAAAGAAGGAAGGAAGGAAGGAAAGAAAGAAGGGAGGGATGAGGGAAGGAAAGAAGGGAGGGATGAGGGAAGGAAAGAAGGGAGGGATGAGGGAAGAAAGAAGGGAGGGATGAGGGAAGGAAAGAAGGGAGGGATGAGGGAAGAAAGAAGGGAGGGATGAGGGAAGAAAGAAGGGAGGGATGAGGGAAGGAAAGAGGGAGGGATGAGGGAAGGAAAGAAGGGAGGGATGAGGGAAGAAAGAAGGGAGGGATGAGGGAAGGAAAGAAGGAAGGAAGGAAGGAAAGAAAGAAGGGAGGGATGAGGGAAGGAAAGAAGGGAGGGATGAGGGAAGGAAAGAAGGGAGGGATGAGGGAAGAAAGAAGGGAGGGATGAGGGAAGGAAAGAAGGGAGGGATGAGGGAAGAAAGAAGGGAGGGATGAGGGAAGGAAAGAAGGGAGGGATGAGGGAAGAAAGAAGGGAGGGATGAGGGAAGGAAAGAAGGGAGGGATGAGGGAAGGAAAGAAGGAAGGAAGGAAGGAAAGAAAGAAAGAAGGGAGGGATGAGGGAAGGAAAGAAGGGAGGGATGAGGGAAGAAAGGAAGGAAGGAAGGAAAGAAGGGAGAAAGGGAAGGGATGAGGGAAGGAAGGAAGGAAAGAAAAAGAAAAACTAAAAATCAGACTATAATGTTTAATTATTGTTATGGTTTAGAAATAATTGTCATTTCTGATTTTGGAGGCCCAGTATGCATACATTCCAATAGACCTGTCATTGTCACAGCATTTGCATTTACAGCTGCTTCTGTCTGGAATCTCTGTAGTTCTGGTGGTCTCCAGGAACAAAGTGTAATGATTTTGACTTTTCAGCGGCTTGGTTTGGAGATTGGGTGGTAGAACCAACAAGGTTTGGCACTAGGAGCACTAAGTCCTGAGTTTGTACTGTAGTTCCTCTCTTAACAGGCTGTGTGATACAAGCAACTTGCTGCTTTTCTCTGAGCTGTGCAAGGAATTGTTTCAAATAATTTTTGCAGTGGCTACCTCTGGCCCTGCTTAAGGGGAGTGGAACCCCATCTTTACCCCACTTCAAGAGCCCCCACCTTCTATCTGTTTTAGACTCTGAGGTCTGGAAAAAACATTTCAATTTTTTAAAAACGTCTTATTTTTTGTTTTTAATTTGAAAAAAATAAATTTTATTGTGTATATTTAAGGTATACAACACAATGTTATGGGAGACATATAGATAGTAAAAAGGTTACTATAGGAAAACAAATTAATGTATTCATTACCTTATATAGTTACCCATGTTTTTTGTTTATGTGACAAGAGCAGCTAAAATGTACTTATTTAGCAGGAATCCCAAATACAATTTTATTACCTGTAAATCTCATGCTGTACCTTAGAGTTCTAGACTCGTTTATCCTACATATCTGCTACTTTGTGTCTTCTGAACTACATCTTCCCATTTCCTCCTCACCTCCCACCCCAACCCCTGGTAACCACTGTTTTGTTCTCTATCTCCCTGTATTTGATTTTTAAAAAAGATCCCAGGTTGGGCATGGTGGCTCACACCTGTAATCCTAGCACTTTGGGAGGCTGAGGCAGGCAGATCACCTGAGGTCAGGAGTTCGAGAACAGCCTGGCCAACATGGTGAAACCCCATTTCTACTAAAAATACAAAAACTAGCCGGGCACGGTGGCACACACCTGTAGACCCAGCTACCTGGGAGGCTGAGGCAGGAGAATCGCTTTAACCTGGGAGGCAGAGGTAGCAGCAAGCCGAGATCACACCATTGCATTCCAGCCTGGGCAACAAGAGCGAAACTCTGTCTCAAAAAAAAAAAAAAAAAAAAAAGAAAAGAAAAGAAAAGAAAAAGATTCCACATATAAGTGAGATCATGCAATATTTTCTTTCCGTGTCTGGTTTATTTCATAATGTCCTCCAGGCTCAGCCACATCATGGCAAATGGCAAGGTCTCATTCTTTTTTAGGGATGAATAATATCCCACTTATCTATCTATTATCTATCTATCTATCTATCTATCTATCTATCTATCTATCTATCTATGTATCTATCATCTATCTATCATATTTTCTTTTGTTCCCTTTTACTGATTATACTTTACATATTTGTAGGGTACATATGAGAGTTTGTCACATGCATAGAATGAGTAATGATCAAGTCAGGGTATCTGGGGTATCCATCATCTTTAGTGTTTATCATTTTTATATGTTGGTATCATTTCAAATCCTCTCTTCTAGTTACTTTGAAATCTACATAATATCATTGCTAAAGATAGTTGGCCTAGTCTGCTATCAATAATTAAAACTTATTTCTTCTATTAACTGTATGTTTGTACCTCTCTTCATCCCCTCTCCCACCCCCTGCCACTCTTTCCAGTCTCTGGTATCTATTGTTCTATTTTCTGTGTCCATGAGATCAAGTTTTTTAGCTCCCACACATGAGTGAGAATATGCAGTATTTGTCTTTCTGTGCCTGGCTTATTTCACTTAACACAGTGACTTCCAGTTCCATCCATGTTGCTGCAGATGTCATGATTTCATTCTTTTTATTATTATTATTGAATAGTATTCCACTGTGTCTATGTACCACATTTTCTTTATCCATTCATCCATGGGTGGGCACTTAGGTTGAATCCATGTCTTTGCTATTGTGAATAGTGCTGTGATAAACATGTGAATGCAGGTAACCCTTTGACATACTTATTTATTTTCTTTTGTATAGATACCCAGTAGTGGGATTGCTGGATTGTATGGTGGTTCTACTTTTAGATTTTTGAGAGATCTTCATACTGTTTTCCATAGTGGTTGTACTAATTTACATTCCCATCCATTCAACAGTGTATGAATTCCCTTTTCTCTGCATCCTCTCCAGCATCTATTCTTTTTTTGTCTTTTTAGTAATAGCTATTCGACTGGGGTGAAATGATACCTCATTGTAGTTTGGATTTGCATTTCCCTGATGATTAGTGATGTTGAGCATTTTAAAAATATATCTATTGGCTATTTGTGTGTCTTCTTTTGAAAATTGTCTATTCATTTCCTTTGCCCACATTTTAATGGGATTATCTGGTTTTTCACTGTTGAGATATTGAGTTCCTTACATATTCTGGATATTAGTCCCCTGTCAGAAGAGTTGTTTGCAAATATTTTCTCTCATTCAATAAGTTGTCTTTTCACTCTATTGTTTCTTTTGCTGTGCAGAAGCTTTCAAGTTTAATATAGTTCCATTTATATATTTTTTGTTTTGTTGCTTGTGCTTTTGAGGTCTTAGCCATAAAACCTTTGCCTAGACCAATGTCCTGAAGAGTTTTTCCTATGTTTTATTCTAGCAGTTTCATGGTTTTGGATCTTATATTTAGGCCTTTAATCCATCTTGAGTTGACTTTTGTATACGGTGAGAGACTGGGGTTCAGTTTCATTCTTCTGCATACGGTTGTCCAGTTTTCCCAGCACCATTTATTGAAGAGTGTGTCCTTTTCCCAGTAGATGTTCTTGGCAGCTCTGTTGAAGATCAGTTGCCTGTAAATATGTGCCTTTATTTCTGTGTTCTTTATTCTGTTCCTTTGGTCTATGTGTCTGTTTTTATATAAATACCATGCTGTTTTGGTTATTATAGGCTTGTAATAAGTTTTGAAGTTGGGTACTGTGTTGTCTCCAGTTTTGTTCTTTCTGCTCAGGATTGCTTTGGCAATTTGGGCTTTTTTGGTTTCACACAAATTTTAGGATCGTTTTTTCCAGTTCTGTCAAAATGACATTGGCATTTTGATAGGGATTACATTGAATCTTTAGATTGATTTGCGCAGTATGGTCATTTTAACAAAATTAATTCTTTTGATCCATGAGCATGGGATATCTTTCCATTTGTTTGTGCCCTCTTCAATTTCTTTCATCAGTGTTTTCTGGTTTTCCTTATAGAGATCTTTCACCTCCTTGCTTAAATTCATTCATATATATATATATATTTTTTTTTTTTGTAGCTCTTGTAAATGGGATTGCCCTCTTGATTTCTATTTTGGCTATTTAATTGTTGGTGTATAGAAACTACTAATTTTTGTATGTTGATTTTGTATCCTGCAATTTTACTGAATTTGTTTATGAGTTCTAAGAGTTTTCTGGTGGAGTCATCTGTTTTTTCTAGATGTGAGATCTTGCCACCCACAGAGAGAAAAGTTGACTTGCTCTTTTCCAATTTTGATGCTGTTGATTTTTCTTGCCTGATTGCTTTGGTTAGGACTTCCAGTACTATGTTAAATAGGAGTGGTGAAAGTGGGCATCGTTGTTTTTTTCCATTTCTTAGAGGAAAGGCTTTCGACTTTTTCCTATTCAGTATGATGTTAGCTGTGAGTTTGTCATATACAGCCTTTATTATTTTGAGGTATAGTTCTTCTATGTCTAGTTTGTTGAGAGTTTTTATCATGAAGGGTGTTGAATTTTGTCAAATACCTTTTCTGTTTCTAGTGAAATGATCCCTATGGTTTTGTCCTCCATTCTGTTCATGTGATGTATCATGTTTATTGATTTGCATATGTTGCACCATCCTTGCATCCCTGGGATAAATCTCATTTTATCTTGTTGTATTATCTTTTTGATATGCTGTTGGATTTGGATTACTAGTATTTTGTTGAGGATTTTTGCATCTACGTTCCTCAGGGATATTGGCTATAGTTTTCTTTTTTTGTTGTGCCTTGTCTGGTTTTAGTATTAGGGTAATGCTGGCCTCATAGAATGAAGGAAGATTCCTTCCTCTTTATTTTTTTTTGCAATAGTTTGAGGATGATTAGTATTAGTACTTCTTTATACATTTGGTAGAATTCCACCGTGGATCCACCTGGTTCTGGGATTTTCTTTGTTGAAAGACTTTTTTTTTTTTTTTAAATTACCGATTCAATTTTCTTACTCATTATTGGTCTATTCAGGTCTTCTATTTCTTCCTGATTCAATCTTGGTAGGTTGTATGTTTCCAAGAATTTGTCAATTTCCTCTACGTCTTCCAGTTTGTTAGCATATAGTTGTTATAAGAGTCTCTGATGACTTCTGTATTTTGTCGTATCAGTTGTAACGTCTCCTTTTTCATTTCTGATTTTGTTTCTTTGGATCTTCTATCTTCTTGCATAGCATAGTTAATGGTTTAACAATTTTGTTTATCTTTTTGAAGAACCAATTTTTTTTATTGTTCTGTTGTGGTTTTTTTCAGTCTTTATTTCATTTAGTTGTGCTCTGATATTTATTGTTTCTTTTCTTCTGCTAATTTGGGGTTTTGTTTTTTCTTGCTTTTCTAGTTCCTTGAGGTGCATCTTTAGGTTGTTTATTTGAAATCTTTCTTTTTCTTTCTTTTTTTTTTAAATAAAGCTATTTATTGCTGTAAACTTCTCTCTTAGCACAGCTTTTGCTGTGTCCCACTGGTTTTGGTATGTTGTGTTTCGATTTTCCATGATTCAAAAAATTTTTTGATTTCCATCTTAGTTTTTTCATTGACCAAATGGTTGTTCAGAAGCATGATGTTTAATTTCCATATATTTATATAGTTTCCAAGGTTCCTTTTGGTATTGATTTCTAGTTTAATTTCTTTATGATCTGAGAAAATACTTGGTGTAATTTTTATTTTTTGAAATGTTTTCAGACTTGTTTTGTGGCCTAACATGTGGTCAGTCCTGGAGAATGTTACATGTGCTGATGAGAAAAATATATACTCTGCAGTTGTTTGATAAAATGTTCTGTAGATGTCTGTTAGGTCCATTTGATCAACAGTCCCACTGAAGTCCAATGTTTCTTTGTAGATTTTCTATCTAGATGATCTGTCTAATGTTGAACGTGCAGTGTTAAAATCTTCTGCTATTATTGTACTGGAGTTTCTTTCTTTCTTTAGATGTAGTAGTATTTGCTTTATGAATCTGGGTGCTCTAGTGTTGGGTGCACATATATTTAGAATTGTTTTATCTCTTGCTGGGTTGATCCCTTTATCAATACATAATGACCTTCTTTGTCTTTTTTTAAACTGTTTTTGACTTAAAGTCTGTTTATCTGATATAAGTATGGCTACTTCTATTTGCTTTTGGTTTCTGTTTGCATGGAATATCTTTTTCCATCCCTTTACTTTCAGTCTATATATGTATTTCCAGGTAAAGTGAATTTCATGTAGGCAGCATATAGTTAGATTATGTTTTTTTAAATTCATTCAGCCAGTCTACAACTTTTAAGATCTAGAATTTAATCTGTTTACATTCAGGGTTATTACTGATATATGAGGTTTTTTTCCTGTCATATTGTTCATTGTTTTTTGGTTGTTTTGTATATTCTTTGTTTCTTTTTCACTTATTGATTGTCCTTGTGGTTTGCTGATTTTCTGTGGTGGTACCTTTTGAGTTTTTCAAATCTTTCTCATTTTTGTGTTTGCTTTATTAGTGAATTTTATATTTGTGTGTGTTTTCACGATGGCAGCTGTCAACCACTAGCTTCCAGGTTTAGGACTCCCTTGAGTATTTTTTGTAAGGCCAGTCTAGTGGTGATGACTTGCCTCAGCACTTGTCTGGGAAGGACTTTATTTCTCCTTCATTTATGAAGGATAATTTTGCTGGATGTAGTATCTTTGAGTGTCAGTTTTTTTTTCTTTTAGTACTTTAAATACATCATCCTATTCTCTCCTAGCCCATAAAGATTTTGCTGAGAAGACCACTGTTAGTGTGATGCAGACTCCTTTTTAGGTTACTAGATGCTTTTCTCTTGCAGTTTTTAGAATTTTCTCTGTCATTGACTTTAGACCGTTTTCCTATAACGCGTGGTGGAGACCTTTTTTGCATTGTACTTGATTGGGAATTGCTGGATGTCTAAATCTCTTGCTAGACTTGAGACATTTTTATTTATTACTTTGTCAAATAGATTTTTGAACCCTTGTTCTCCCTTCATCTTTGAGAATACCGATAATTCATAGATTTGGTAGTTTTGTGGTGTCTCATATGTCATGAAGACTCTGTTCATTCTTTTTTCTTTATTTTTGACTGACTTGGTTATTTCAAAAGACCTGTCTTCAAGTGCTGAGATTTTCTCTCCTGCTTGATCTAGTCTAATGTTGAAGCTTTCATGTGTATTTTGTATTTCATTCAAGGAGTTCTACAGTTCGATAATTTGTTAGATTCTTTTTTATTTATCTCTTTGGTAAACTTCTCATTCATATCCTGTATTGTTTTTCTGAGTTCTTTGTACTGTCTTTCAGAATTCTCCTGTATCTCATTGAGCTTCTTGAATATCACAATTTTGAATTTCTAGGATTTTGTGAGTTTCTTTTTGATTGAGATCTGTTGCTGGGAAATTATTGTGTTCCTTTGGAGATGTCGTATTTTCTTGCTTTTTTATGCTTCCTATGTCCCTGTGTTGGTTTGAGTGCATCTGATGTTATAGTCTCTTCCTCCAGTTTTTGAATTTGCTTTCATAGGGGAGTTTTTTTTTTTTTCTGAAGATGTATCACTTGTGTTGGTTGGATAGGGTCCTTTGGTTTTGATTCTGGGTGCATGCAGTAGTATAGTCTCTGTGTGATTTCTTTGGCAGTAAACAGCATCAGTTGTATCTGTGATCTCCTTGGTGGTTTAACATGTGGTTATTAGTGGAGGTTACAGTGAAATTTTGCTGCCAGGTGGACAGGGATAACAAGTGGGCTGGAGTGGTGGCAGCAGTGGGCTGAATGTGCCTGTTCTTGGGGCACAAGGTAGTGTATGCTGGCACTGATGTTAGAAGAACCAGGCAGGCCTATTCTGGGGCCTCCTGGTGGCTTGCTCAGATGCCAATAGTGGCAATTGGCTGGGTGGGTGAGCAGGTTCTTGGGTCCCTAAGCAGTTGGTGTGGAGTGGGCAATGGCACTACTGGGGCAACTCTCTGGGCAATGGGGCAACTCTCTGGATGCCAAGAGGTGCACACTGGTGGTGTAGTGTGCGTTGCCACCCACAGCTGAAGATACCCAGCTCTTAGGCTCACTTACTGTTAGCAGCAGCGACACTGCAGTGCCAAGCAGCTGGGGAAGGACCTGCCTTTCTTGCATGAGCATGGGCATGGAGGCCACATCACCATTAGGGGTGCAGTTGCCACTCATAGCCTCATACAGGCAACTTTCCAGCTCACCTTCCTCAGCCTCTGGTGGTAGCACCAGTGGCTGTGCCTTCAGTGGTGTGTGAATTGGGAAAAGCATTCCTGTTTTCTCTATACCTGAGCCTGTACGCAGAGGCCACTCTGCTGGTGGGAAGGGATCTCACTTGCCTCTTGTGAAGCTGAGCACAGAGTTTGTGCTGCTGCTGTGGGCAGGGTCACTCCTCACAGCCCCAGACAGGGAGTTCTCGAGCTCTGGAAAGCCTACACTTTGGTTTTCTTTGCCTTAGGAGATGCCTTTTAGGTGTGCTGCACCACCCTTTCCTTGGATTGTCTTATTCCCTAGCGTACTGGAGACCCCGGAGCACTGTGGGGTCCAGCCAGTGCCATGCCTCTGTAGCCCTCCCACTGGACACTAGGGGATGTCAGTGGGGGATCCTGGATGGAGCTATGGAGGCTGTGGGTCCCAGGTCATGATGCAGTCTTATGATGACCGTGCTCTCACAATGGTGCCCTAGCTGCTTAGGTCTAGGGGTTGGGGGTGTGGTAAGTGACTCAGCGCAAGCTCCCTGTCTGGTGCAATGCCCTTGTGGGGTCTCCTAATCACTGCCTAGCTAGTGTCAGGGTTTGT
The DNA here is from genome assembly GCF_029281585.2 of Gorilla gorilla gorilla. Lineage (NCBI taxonomy): Eukaryota > Metazoa > Chordata > Mammalia > Primates > Hominidae > Gorilla > Gorilla gorilla. The sequence goes on from NC_073229.2 coordinate 62,327,312, forward strand.
GTGGTAGAGGAGCTCTCTTGTGGTTTAAATTACAACAGTCTGTGGGTGGGGAGGGTGGGGACCACTGAAGTTCTCTCACCCCTTCCCAGCAATACTGAGCCCCTTCAGGCTCCTGGCTGATCACAATTGTTCTCCTAGACGTGCTATTCAAGGTCAGTTTTTCTATTCATAACTTTTTTTCTCTTTCTGAAGAGGGCAGATGTCTAATGTCTCTAGTCAGCCATCTTGTCCCTTTCACCTATATCACAGTTTCTTTATCCATTTGTCTGAAGATGGACATTTAGGTTGTTTCCATGTCTTAGCTATTGTGAATAATGTTGCAATGAACATGGGCGGGCAGATATTTTTAGGAGGTGGCAATTTCATTTCCTTTGGGTATATTTCCAGGAGAGGGATTGCTGGGTCATTTGGTAGTGCTAGTTTTAATTTCTTTAGAAATCTCCATACTGTTTTACATAGTGGCTGCACCAACCTACAGTCCCACCAACAGTGTACAAGAACGCCCTCTTCTCCACACCCTTGCCAGCATGTGGTATCTTTTGACTTTTTGATATTAGCCATTGTAACAGGCATAATGTGATATCTCATAGTGGTTTTGATTTGCATTTCCCCGGTGACCAGGGATGTTGAGCATCTTTGCATAATCACTTGTTGGCAATTTTTGTGTCTTCTTTGGAGAAGTATCTATTCAGGTCTTTTGCCCATTAAAATTTTTTTTGTTTGTTTTTCTACTATTGATTTGTATCAGTTCTTTATAAATTTTTGATACTAACCCCTTATCAGATATATGTTTTGCAAATATTTTCTCCCAAAGTGTGGGCTGCAATTTCATTTTGTTGTTTGTTTTCTTTGTTGTGCAGGAGCTTTTTAGTTTTATGTAGTCCCATTTATTTATTTTTGCTTTTGTGGCCTGAGCTTTTGGTGCGATATCCTGAGAATCATTGTGAAAGCTAATGGCTAGGAGGTGAAGTTTTATAGTTTCTGATCTTTCATTTAGGTCTTTTGTCCATTTTGAGTTTATTTTTGAGTATGATGTTAAATAAGGGTCTAATCTTATATTTTTTGCATGTGGAAATTCAGTTTTCTCAGGACCATTTATTGAAGAGACTTTCCTTTCCTCATTGTCCCCTCTTGGTGCCCTTGTCAAAATTTAGTTATCTAAATATGTTTAGACCTCTTTCTGGGCTCTCTATTTTGTTCTACTGTTCTGTGTGTCTGCTTTCATGCCAATATCTTAATGTTTTGATTACTATAGCTTTGTAATATTGTTTTAAATCAGAAAATGTGATGCCTCCAACTTTATTTTTCTTTCTCAACATTGTTTTGGCTCTTTGGAATCTTTTATGTTTCCATATGCATTTCAGAATTGTTTTTACTATTTCTGTGAAGAATGCCATTGGAATTTTGATAGGGATTGTGAAAGGCGTTTTAAACCAGTGGATGAGACTATATACCTAAAGATTCTTCCAGCACTTACATTTGTGGGTTTCCCGACCACAGCAGGCCTTAAAGGATTATGGCAAGAGCTAGACATGACTTCACCGTGTGCTAAACTGGGGCGCTCCTCATGTCCCAACTTTTCTAGTGTGAGTTAAGAATCCCTGTGTGTGTGCAGGTGGATATCAGCACAGACAGGGCCTAGGGATGCTGCTGACCCAGACAGGGAAAGAGTTTGTACCTGCACCTGGCAATCATTACCTCACTCACTCAGAGGGCCCTGTGCTCACTGGGAAGCATCTGCCTGCTGCTAGCAGGACTCGGTTTCACTTTCAGCATAATAATTTGGACATCAGAAGGTTTTGGGTTACTAGTGCTGCTTTAGTCCCACCTGAAGGAGTAAAAAGGGAGCAATGACATCTGAAATCAAGATTCTAATCATCTTTCAGGGGTTTTTGATGTGGTTTAAGCCTGGCTGTTGGCCCGGCCGGAGCCTCCAGGGCAGGCCTTGCCCAGAGGTGCGCAATGTGGCAAGAGTAGAAGGAGCTGTTACTTGAGCTCACGGCCAGATACGGAGAAAGAGCTCCCTCCAGACAGCGGATGGTGCCACCCACTCATCTCTCCCAGACTGTGCATGGCTCAACCCATCCTTCCTGACCAGTCCAGGTGGCTGTGCTCCTGCAGTCTCCTCCCTGGTCTCGCACACTTTGACTTCCTTACTCAGGAGGCATTGTGAAGTCTCCCCCCGATGCCACTCCACCTCCTCTGGGATTCTCTGCCACTCAAGGTCTGTCCTCCTGCCAATGGTCCCTGGACTTCCTGGGGAGGCAAAGACCTGCCCCAGCTGGCCAACCCTTCCTTGCGTGTGGCCCTAGATGGTGGCCCTTTCTGGCTCTGCTTGCTTCGTGGCTCTGTCCTGACCCTGCAGCTCACCCTTGGCCTGCCCTGGCCTGGCTTCCACTGGAAATAAAATCACAGGGTCTTAGACAGAGTCCCACCCTGACTTACTCACATTCACTAAATGAGTTGGAGATGAAGCCATTTAATATCTAGAAACCCCAAAGTGTTTGTTGTAGCAACCCCCATATCCACGGCTCTGAGCCTGTTTCTTTTCTGTTGTGCAGTAAATAATAATAATAATAATAATATCCAGCCCTTCAACACCTCCTCATTTTCTAAGGAATTAAATACACACAACTCAGTGTGGAATTTGAGACCCTGTGTGGTCTGGTACCAATCTACCTTGCCAGCCTCCTCCTACTACTCTGTTAATGCATGGCCTTTGCTCCCATCACTTTGCTGGGAGGCCACTTGCTGATTCCTGAATATGCCCTGAACCGCCTCCTCCATACCATGATTCTGGAGTCCTCTGTCTGAATGGCCACCCCCACCCTGCCAATCTGTGTGTGCTGGATGCTGGACCACCCTTCCTAGTCCCTCCCCAGCCACTCTCCATGAAGCTCCGTGGTCGGACGCCATGTCCCACCCCAGCCCAGCCTTCTCTGGTTTGGTGGTAGGTTCATCTTCCCTCCCTTCCTCCCTGCCTGTCTGTATTCCCGAGGTCAGGGATTGCATTTTCATATCCCTCACAGTGCTGGGACGGAAAGGAGGCACCCTGAGTTTATTGTGTGAGTTGAAGTGGAAGGTGATGAATGGCAGCTTCCCTTGGACAACAGATCTGGCCTTGGAGTGAAGGGAGGAAGAGGCCGAGTGCAGAATGAGGTTTCAGGGGAGGCTGGGTGGGGGCCTTTGTGAGCCCCCCAGAATTTGGTTGCCTGTGAGCCTATGACATGTATTGTTGGCATTAAAGCAACACTCAATACCATCAAATAAACTTTTATCATTAAAATTTTTTTCCCTCATAGACATAGGTTTGGGAATATTTTGTCTGCCAAACAAATTCCATTTATTTACTAATCTATTTTCCTATCTTTATCATTCAGAGATCCATGTAGCCACCACTGAGAACTTCAGACCAGAAGAGAGAAGCAGAGATACTCATCCAGAGCAGAGGAACCCTATTTTGAGTTTACCTATAGGACCTTATAACAGGCAAACATATGATGTCTTCATAGTATTAGAAATAATGAAATGAAGGACTATGTCAGTGACCTCCTGAAAGGTTAACTGGAAATCTCAGGATTAATCTTTCTCATTTTCTGTTAAAATGCAAATCCCTGGGTTGGAACAATGATTGAACATTGTTTGTTAGTTACACTTTAATGAATGGGGTTATTAAGGTTTAAGAGAATGAGGTCATTGGGGTTTATTAAAGCATCAAGGGAGAGGACTAAGAGGGGACCCTGAGATGCCCAGTAAGGCAGATATTTGGAGATAAGTTTCTTTTCACCCCTACTTGGCCTCCACAAGGCCTGCACACTTAAATATTGGTTTGAGAGAATTCTGAAGTCAGAGTGGCAGACCATGCTGGTCACACCCAATGGCCCGATCCTGCTACAGGAACACAATTTCACTCATGAGTGGGACACCCCCTGACTCTGGCTACAGGGGAAGAGCACGGTTCCATGCCATTTCCCTTTGCCAGTGATTGTTTTGGTGATGAATGTGTAAGCCATTTCTGGCCAGTGGGATATGAGGGCGTTTAATCTCACCCCTCTCTTGTAAGGAGAGGAGGAACTTCCTTCTTCACTCCAGCCTGCCTTCACACATGGTTCTGTGAAGATGTAACATTTGGTTTGTGACAGCCATCTTGTAACCACAAAGAAAAACCGCAATAAGCCTTGGCATCACCACGGGGCTGAATTAACCCACCCAGGGGCCCCTGACCTCTAGACTTCTCGTTATGAGAAATGATAAATCCTATTATTTAAGCAACTACAGTCAGGCTGTTTTGTTCCTTGAAGCAAAGGCTTATCCTGATGCATCCAGAGGTGTCACAGTGTGAACAGGCAGAGGCCGTGGCAGGGTGGGAGAGGGTCCGGGGGTGTCACAGTGAGAACAGGCAGAGGCCGTGGCAGGGTGGGAGAGGGTCCGGGGGTGTCACAGTGAGGACAGGCGGAGGCCGTGGCAGGGTGGAAGACGGAATGCCCCCTCCTGGTTTGCTTGCCCACAGCCTGATCACCATGAAGGCAGCTCAGGGAGGGCAGGGCTGGGCCTTCCACGGAGCTGGAGGTCTCGGGGGCTCTCTCAGCCTCAGGAACAAACAGCTTGAGCCCTGAGGACTCTGGGTAGCTCTCAAGTGTACCTAGCAGGGACCCACTCACCCAGCCCCACTTCCCGTCGCTTCCTGTCAGACTCCTGGAATGCGGCATGAATGGGCTCTTTCGTGACAATTTCGCACATCCCACCATTGATCCAAGCCCTTTAAAAATGACTTTCCTTCTTGTCTGGCATCTTCTCACTTCCTTCCTACACCTATGAAGTCTGTGCTTTTGTCAAGTCAGCTCAGACTGCCCTTCCCCCAGCCCTTAGCCCTGAGTGGCATTTTTATCCTCTCACTATATAGCTCACCAGACTGCCTGGATATCTCATTATGGTGGGAAATGAGAGCTAAATTTCCATTTGGCCATGTCTGTAGGGGACACTGCTGGTGCCTGGCCATAGCCCCTGGCCGCCTCCATTTCCGTGCACACTGGTGAGGTCCTGCTGCAGCAACTGTGACTGGCTGCCCGAGGACTTGGCTGGAAGCCCCAGGGGGTCCACTCTGGGGAGCACTCCTTCATGGATGCCATGGCGCATACATACCCCGGCTTTCTCACCGGTGTGGGGCAACTGTGAGGCATGCCCTCCACAGAGGTCCCAGGTGCCCTCAGTGGTAACCTGTTCACAAACACACACTGTGGTGGTCACCCATCTCAAAATCCTTGTCTCGGGGTCTGTCCCTAGGAGAATTCAGCCCAAGGCAATATCTTAATCCCATTGTCCATAGGATCAAGACCCAAATCTTTTGCCTGCCACATCTCAAATTAGACCCAGAGTCCATTATCAGTTCAGGGCCTGCTTTGGGTTTTCTTGCAAGGGAAAACCAGCTAAGAATCATTTGCTCTCATTTTTTCTCTGACCACTGGCATGGTCATTAGTACTGGGTCCCCACTAGCCACATGCCCATCTGTTACCATCTGCCTTGACCCCCAATGTGCAATCTTATTCCTTTGTTCCCTGCTGTGAGCTTCTCTGTCTTCCTGGAACAACTTCATCCTGTCTTCCCCTTCCCCGGGCAAGCACATCCCACAACACCCAGCATGGTCAGTAGCTCTTCTGAGAAGCCATCCTCAGCTGCTCTACTCAGAGCTGGAGATGCCCCTTCATCCCCCTAGGATGCATTGCACTTGCCTCTGCTAGAGCCCTCGCTACATGGCTGGCCATGGAGACATGCATCTTCTGTACCTGGTGTGTGAATGAAAAAAGGGTCTGTCCCACCTTGACCAAGAGCTTCTGAGGGACAGGGCAGTTCCCTAATTCTTTATACTCCCTGAAGGCACCTGTTCAACCAGGGTAGATGGGGTCCAGAAGATTCCCATCAGTAACTGAGCCTTCCCTCGACAAAGAGGAGGTGGGGTAAAGCTGGTTTCGTGGGGAGGCAGGCTCTAGAGGATGAGGATCAGAACAGAGCAGGAGGGTGGGGGTGGAGGGAAAAAGAAACAGAAAAACGTGCAAGTCATAAAGCAGCAGGGAGCCCTGCAAGTCATTAGATAATTAATCAAAGTGAAAAATCAGAAAGCCAGCTTTGGCTGCCATTATGGGGTTGCAGCTGTTTTTGGAGTTTGATTGAATAAAATCTTCATGAAGTTCACGTTTTGTCTCTAATTTCCTCCCTTGTTCTCTCCCATTCTGGGGCCTCATGTTCCCTGACTCGCAGATGTGGTGATAGGTGGTGGCAGGCAGCTGCCCTCCTCCACCCCCCACCCCCACCCGCCTCCCGCCCAGTCCCGGCTTGTCTCAGCCCCTCTCTGCCCTGGCTCCGGTTCAGCTTTCTCGGAGATCTGAATACCCAAGCCCATGCCTCTTCCCATCTTTGCACCCTTTTGGGCTACAGACCAAGTTAGGAAGGGATCTCCTGGAGGCTGACTATTCTCCTACAGAACGGAACGCATTGTGGAGCCCTCCAGATGCTGGCCCCTGCCCCAGGGTGTGAGAGTGGGCTGGGGTCCAGGTGGGTGGAATGGGGCATGATAGGTATGGTCAGGCAGGGAGGTTGGCTACTCAGTGTGTACACTGTCAAACAAACTCATCTTTGCTTTACAGGGGACTCAGTTTCTTCATTGGTAGCCTTGATTGACAAAGACCCATTATATGGAGAGTAAAGAAATAAAGGCATTGAGCATTTCCTGAGTTCCAGGGATTTTGCATATATGATTGAGTTTGCTTCTCACCACAGTGCTGCAAGGAAGGCATTTACTGAGGAAGGAGAGAATGTAGAATTGAAGAGCTTACGAGATGTCAAACTTTGCAGAATGATTCAAAGAGGCAAGGCCAGAGCTCCCAACCAGGCTTCTTGTTTCTAAAATCTGCCAATCAATATAACTCTGAAATATTGAAATAAGGCCCCAACCCCAACCCCACCCCACTGCTGTTGTAGGGGAGAAAAGCAGTGTATTTTCCTTACCCATTGCAAGGTTCATGGCTGAGACCCCGTAACGAAAGACAGATTAACAATAGAAAAGTGCTTTTAGAAAAAGCCCAATGTAGAAAAAGGTCCCTATTGTCCTTTATACACTGGCCACCCACTAGACTCAGCTCTGTGGACCTGGGGCCACTTCTTGTTCAGCTGCCGATGCAGGAGTGGCGTCAGAGGATGTGCTTTCTACCTTGGACCCCACACGCAATGGAAAACACTGCCACCTCTTTGTGGAAAGTTGTTGCAGGTTGGCTTCCCTGGGAATCAGACTCTGAGAGGGAGTTTGTGTGCTAAGAAGGCTGGGTGCCTGGGGAAGGGGAGAGGGAGCAGGCATGGGCAGAGAGAGAAGCCAAGCTGCAGGGCAGGCCCGTGGCAGCCCTGGCCCCACAGGGAGCTCTGGAGCTAGCATGGCCCATTTACAGTGGACCTGCTTTTGACCCAGGTGGCTCTTCCAAGTCCCCCAGTCTTGCTTAATCATTGGATGTGGGCTGGCCGGGAAAGGACATGGCCTTGAGGGAGATCGCTGTATACAGCTGAGTCAATGGCTGAGGGGCCAACAGCTGGGATTGTCTGCTGCTAACACTGCCCGCAGCTGCAGAAGCAAGTCTTTCCTTGAAGGGGGATGTGGGTGGTGCATGGCAGTGTCCACCACAGAAGGGGTCCCAGTACCCCCAGGAGTATAGCTGCTCTCTCCTGGGCTCATCTCATCCTGGGCTCATCTCTCCTGGGCTTTGTACGTGCTTGTATTAAAGCATTTATGGTGTAAAGTGGTGGTTATTGGGCCTGCCAGCCATCATCACTAGGACAGAGGCTGTGATGACACGGTCATATGGCTGTCTCCAGCATGGGGCTCAGAAGGGGATCTGTAGACCCACATATGGTCTGCTCAGGTGCCCTGCAGCTCTGCAATGTGTGCCATGAACCTGCCTTGTGAAGCCACTGAGCCGCCCCCACATACCCCTGGACCCCAGCTCCTTTTTAGGGGCCTGCCCAGTGTAGAGCTGGCCCCTCCCCACTACACCTTTGGGGTACCCACATTTTGCTTGCCTCTATTTTGGCTCCCAACTCTGCAATTTCAAGGTTATTTTCCTTTCTGGGGCTCTTTGGCTGGTGCTTGGATCCCAGGGACCGCTTCCTGGATTCTGGGAGTGATATGGGGAAGGAGAAAAGGGGGTTGCTTGTGGGCACCAATAGTGGTGCCAGCTCACAGAAGGCTGGAGTGGTGGTCCTGAGGCTTGGGGCTCGGCCTTCATCAGAGGTTTCACTCTGCAGGGAAGCAGCTGTAGACAAAGAAGCCTTGTTCTTGGGGGACTCAGCAGGGAGGCAAAGGGTCCTTTCACAGCGTCTTCATCCCTGCCAGGGAAAGCCGGGGCTGGCTGCCATGTGGAATGCATTTGCTCCTGAAAACCACAGTGAGAGCCGTGGCAGTGTGGGTTGGTCAGGGCTGCCTCCTCGAGAGGCCTGGGTCTTTGTGGGGCAGCCATGGAGTACAGGGTGCCGACAGGAGCAGCCTGGGTCAGGGCGAGCCCCCAGATTGACCTGCCCCCCGCACACCAGAGGAGCCCTGGGGTGGGAGTTCTGGACCTGGCCTACCTGGGCAAGTCTCAAGGCCTCCACAGCCATCCGTTTCCTCCTCCTTCCCTGCCCACCTGGCTGTCATGGGAGGCTTAGTCATGCACTTGCCTCAGTGTCCTCTGTGGGTCTCTGTTTCCCGGGCTGGTTCCTGATTTGCCTTGACTGTCCTCTTCTCCTCTCTCTTCTGGACTGTGCATCACTCACCTTTGAATCCTCAGGGCTGGAAAGCAGAGGCTATGTCCATCTGGTTCTCCCAGTCTCTGTCCCACAAGCTTCCCGTGCCCATTTCTATCTTTGTGATTTCTTCCACAGATTTTACGCCTTCTGCTTTCTCTCTCTTTCCCATGCCCATCCAAAGTTTGCCCCTCAAGCTGTCACTTGAATGCCACCTCCTGAGTGAAATTCACCTCGACTGCTCCAGCTGCCTGTGCTAGTTAGTACTCCAGTAGGGCAGAGCACATGATTTGCTTTTGTTTCAAGGCATGCTCATTCTTTTGCTCAGGAATCTTGACTCTTCAAGGCAAGAATAACATGATAATGAAGATAGTAATAGCTAGCTGAGGCTCAGAGACGTTAAGTAACTTGCTTAAGGTCACACAGCCACAAAGTTGCAGAGCTGAGGCTGGATGGGAGCTGCCTGGCTCTGAAGACTGTATGGACATTTGCTGTGCTTTCTCCCTGGGTCGCTGGTACTCCATTATGGCCTTGATAGAAACCACCCTTCAGGTTGTTCAGGTTGGAGAGTTGATGTGAAGGCAGATGAGGGCTCCTAGGAGGCAGGCAAAGGGGGGACTTGTGGCCAAACCTCAGTTTCTCATGCCAAGGAGACATTGGTACTAGGACTCTGAGGTCAGACCCACACTTAAAAAATTGTTGCTTACTTCCCTTTAGTTCTACATCCCAAGAACTTGCTTCATTTCTTGCTCTCGGTGCAGGAGCTCCTCTCGCTGTCTCTAGCAACTTACGCTTCCTGTGAAACCTCATCCAGGTAAGTTTTCACTTCACACTGCAAAGAATAATAGTGGGGGGTTATTTTTATAGAAAAAACTCCTCAAAGCTGAGCAGTCTTCCACTCCTGGGCAGACAGCAGGAGGCTGCAGGGCAGCAGTGCCTGGAGGAGCTGGAAAACGTTCACTCCATGTATAGATTTCCACTCACCCCTGACTACCACCACTTGCGGGGGTGAGTTTCAATATTCCCTGGTCATCTGAATCCACTTATGTGTCTTTAATCACAGGGGCCTGGGTGTCTTTGAGTCCTTCCTGCTCAGCCTCTCCAGGAATTTGGCACATAGGAATTCTTGGGACTCTCCTACCCTTTTGGAGAGATTCGACTCAAACTGCCTTCACAGAGCCTTCCATTTATTCCTCACTGGGGCAAGGAGGGAAGTGAGGTCTCTCAGCACCTACTATGTGCCAAGCATGTTGCTGGGTGCCTTGAGATCATAAATTACAATTCTTACCTTTTCTGCAACACATTGGTTTGTCAGAAGCAGATGCTGAGATGGAGTTTGGAGCAGAGATGTTTATTAGAGGTTAACACTAGGGCAGGAATGGGGTTGGGGGAGGAAGCAGGATATGCAGAGAAGACGTTGAACTGTAACACAAGCTCTACAAAGCTTTGATCATCCCTGAGAGGAGTGTAGAGCAAGAATTGCCCATCAGTGTCCGGTATTGGGCTGGAATGGCTTGGGCCTATATATCCCCATCTGGCTTTGTAGCTGGATGCAGGTTGTCCTGGGAAGGAAGTGGCCTTAGGAGTGGTACAGCTCTGTTGCTGAGCCAGATCCTGAAGGAGCCAACACCTGAGGGCTGTCTGCTGACTGCAGCCCCAGAACTGGGGGCTGTAATGGGTCCTGGAAGGGGAATCTAGGAAGTGCATCTTTGTGTCTACAATATACGAGGTGGTCTTCCTATCCTTATTTTACTGATGAGGCTCATAGAGAGTATGACACTGCCTGTGGCCACACAGCTAGTAAATAGCAGAGTCTGGATTTGAACCCAGGCCTGCCTGAAGTCAAACCTCATGCTTTTTCTGTGAAACAGAACCATGGGCCTCGGGGAGGAATAAGGAGCATGTAGTGATGTATAACATTTGTTTCTAGAGTTGTTCATCAGTGTTTGTTGTGCAACTCGGGGGAGAAAATTGTGTTCTAATAAGCAGATAACAGGTAGTAAAGGACAATGTGTTAACCCCAGGTGCCTAGGAAAAAGCTTTGTAACTCCAGAGGCTCGGAGGAGGTAGGCACTACATTCATCTTTGCAATGTGCCTGTGATTTGCCTGCATGGAGGAAAGGAAAAGGTACTCTAGGTAGCAGGTACAGCCTCAGCAAAGGGACAGAAGTTGGAATTGACAGGGGCTGGACAAGGGAAAGTGGGCAGAGGGGCCTGGTTTGACGGGAGCAGTGCAGCCAAATAAATGAAATGGTACTGGGACTATGAAATCCAGTTTCATTCTGCTCACCTCCACAAGCTTTTCCGGAGCACCTACTATGTGCCAGGCAGCTGTCAGTCCAGAGGAGCCCTGAGCATGCACACAGTGGGCCAGAGAGTGCTCTTCATCCCCTTGCCGAGAAGGCCTCAATCATCACTCTGTCCTCTAGGCTTTGTAACTGGAGCCAGAAAGTCCAAGCCAGTCCTAGGGATGTGCCCCCACCTGCAGGGGCCACTGCAGAAGAAATGCTGAGGTCAGCCCTGCCTGAATCTAAACCTCCTGGGATTGGGATGAGTCAGGGAGAGGCCCTGCTAGGGATGTAGGAGGAGGGCCACTTAGCTTCTCTACCTGCCATGGTGAAGGTAAGGCTGCTAATGCCGCCCTTTGGGTCCCTGGGGACAGAGTGAGGCTGAAATTAGTCCTCAAACATCCTAGGAGCCCTCAGGGTGAGGCCTGGGGGACAAGCCTACTTGGGGGTGAGGAGGCAGGAGAGTGGGTGCAGGGGACAATGCTCCCTCCAGCAGCTTCCCAGTGGTGGGATTTCACGCACCTGTAAAACAACAACAAAAATAAAGAAAAAGCAAATGCACATCTTGATTCGGCCTAAGAGCTGCCTGGTAAAAACATTAGGAAAAAAAACCCCACTGTTACGGGTTGAATTAGATCCCCCCAAAAAGATATGATGAAGTCTTAAATCCTGGTGCCTGTGAATGTGACCTTCCTTGGAAATAGGGTTGTTGTGGATGTAACTGGTTAAGATGAAGCCATGCTGGAGCAGAGTGGACCCCCTGATCCAATATGACTGGTGTCCTTGTGAAAAGGGAACATTTGGGCACAGAGGAAAGATGAGGTGAAGACACAGACACCGGGGAGAAGGCCGTGTGAAGACGGAGGCAGAGGCTGGCATGCTGCAGCTGTAAGCCAAAGAATGCCAAGAATTTCTTGCCCCCATCAGAAACTAGGAAGAGACAGGAAGGATTAGCAGGAGCATGGCCCTACCCACACCCTGATCTTGGACTTCTGGTTTCCCAAACTGTGAGACAATAAATGTTGGTTGTTTTAAGCCAGTTTGGGGTACTTCGTTATCGCAGCCACAGGAAGCTAATACGCTTGTCATCAATTTCACCCTTATTTAAGGATATTCTTACTCCCAAGGTAGGGATGACAATTTCAGGACACCCTTCAAGTTGAAAGCATTTCACTTTATGAAAAATCTAGTCTGGGGACCTATTTCTCTCCACTCAACTTGGACCAATGAAAATGCCATCTCAGACCAGCCCCCATTCCCACACTGCTGTAGCTGAAGGAAATGGGGGAGGGCATCAGCCACTGTGGTCCTCGTGGGTTCTTGCCCTTTCTGGGCCTTCGTGTCCTTGGGGGTTGGACTGTGAAATTCCTTGGGCCCCTCTCTCATCCGAGGCAGGGGGATCTGTAGGTGGGAAAGCCGTGTGAGGGCTCAGGTATCAGTGAAGCATTTCTTAGTTACTTCTCACCCTGGAAAATGCACATCCAGAGCTGTGGGATGTCCACAAATTTGTGAAGGGGAAATTGGCCATATTGAGGGCAACATGAATAATGCTTGTATCCATAAGACACTCAGAGGGCACTCAGTGAGCACTGGGGAGGCAGAGATGATGATGACTCCCATCTTCCAGGGCCTAGGAGAGAATGACCACTTTGGACTAGGATGAAAGGATAGGTTTTGTGGTTGAGTGCTAGGATACACACCTGAAGAGCATCCATACTGGTGGCCCATGAGCACGCCTTGATCCGTGGTACTGTTGCCTGTGCAGTTTTCAGCTTTTAGAGCTACCTTCTCAACGTATCTTCTATGGGACATGTGTTCATTGTGATGTTAACGGAAGTTAGGTGGAAACACGATTTACTGGTAAATTATACCTGAGAAAGATTGTGTCAAATGGCCATAAACAGATTTCGCTCCTGCAGGACTTCTCAGAGCCTTTAATATGCTAAAATGCATTGTCAGAATGCAGCCTTTCTAAAATTCAACTGGCAGTGGAATTTTTTTTCTCTTAAATATGGCGTATCTCCTGGGATTATTTTCTGGAGATTAATCTTTGGAGACCATTCTTCTAGAAACTAGATTTCTGGCCAGGCACGGTGGCTCACGCCTGTAATCCCAGCACTTTGGGAGGCTGAGGCGGGCAGATCACGAGGTCAGGAGATCGAGACCATCCTGGCTAACATGGTGAAACCTCGTCTCTACTAAAAATATTAAAAAATTAGCCTGGCATTATGGCACATGCCTGTAGTCCCAGCTACTTGGGAGGCTGAGGCAGGAGAATTGCTTAAACCTGGGAGGTGGAAGTTGCAGTGAGCTGAGATCTCACCACTGCACTCCAGCCTGGGCGACAGAGCGAGACTCCATCTTAAAATAAAAAAAAAAAAGAAACTAGGGTTCTGAAGTTTTCTAGGCAGTACCTAGTACCCTGTGCAACTTCATACTTAACCTTTCTTAATCATTCTTGCAGAATGATGTCAGAGTTGATGGTGATGATGGTAAGATGAGGTCATGATTTTGGTGGTGACACTGGTGATGAGAACATTGGTAATGAGGGTGGGTAGCTTCTTTTAACTTTAGTAATCCCCAAGAAGAAAGAGCTCCCTTTCTTCTTAGAAAGCAGACAGACCTTCAGTATATCCGTGACATTATTAGGCTTTAGAGAGTTAATGACCTGGGCTGGCAGCAAAGAGATGGTGCCTAAAAAGTCAGGAATGTACCACTTAGGGAGGTCTGTAGGCCCAGGACTAATAAGACCTTAGCAACATGGGAAACCCACTACGAGTGTGCACCCTTGTGTCCTGGAGCCTCTGTGGACACAGATGCAATAAAAAACATAAGATTTTCATCCCCGGGATTCCAGGAATGGTGAGTGGGTGGGTAGTGTTGTGAAGGCTGGTGGATTCATTCAGATATGAGGCTGAAACAACGTGTGGCTGCTTCTGAGCACATAAGTCCCCTCCATTCTCAGCTCAGCCATGCTGGAGAAGGCCAGATGATTTACAATATGGTTAGGCTTTGTGTCCCCACCCAAATCTCATCTTGAATTATAATCCCCATAATCCCCATGTGTCAAGGGAGAGACCAGGTGGAGGTAATTGAATCATGGAAACAGTTTGCCCCATGCTGTTCTCACTGTAGGGAGTGAGTTCTCACGAGATCTGATGGTTTTATAAAGGGCTCTTTACCACTTTGCTGAGCACTTCTCCTTCCTGCTGCCTCGTGAAGAAGGTATCTTGCTTCCTCTTCGCCTTCCCCCATGATTGTAAGTCTCCTGAGGCCTCCCCAGCCGTGCTGAACTGTGAGTCAATTAAACCTCTTTCCTTTATAAATTACCCAGTCTCGGTCAGTTCATGATAGCAGTATGAAAACAGACTAATACAATTTACTACCCTCCAAAGTGACTCAGAGAGTTGTGAAGGCTGCAGTAAAGTAGCTGGTGGAGGTTTTGATGGTGGAGGAATGGTACTGAGGTAGGAGAACAGGGAATTGAGGTGATCAGGGGTTGAGGCATGAGCAAGGGAACAGCAGGTGCAGCCAGTTTGTATAGGCAGGAGAGCAGCAGGTGCAGCACATAGGCCACATCCTTGCTTCCATGATAACAAGTCACGTCAGCCTCTGATTGGTCACAGGACAATCCTTCATGGGGTGTGGCCAGTTGGAGGCCTTTGAGGAGCGCCAAAGGGTGTTGCTGGATTCTTTTTAGCTTAATAAAAACCCTGATTGAAGAGGCTATTGAGCCCGCTCCCACTCTGTGAATTGTCTTCAATAAATCTGTGTTTTTGTTACTCCATCTCATTGCTGACAGGGGCTGACAGTAAGGATGATAACGGCGGTTGCAGCTTATGGTGAAGGCTAGGACAATGCTGATGGTGACAAGGGTTGTAACGGGGGTGACAGCGCAATGGTGGCAGGTGTACAATATGTGATGTGGCAGTGGTGGGGACTTCCCAAGTTGAGCTACTGGCAACCACAATGGGGAATCATGGTGAGCACCGGGCACCAATAAGATTCCACAGTGACTCCCTGTCTTCACAGGCAGGGCAGGCTCTGGGAGGTGAAAACCAGCCTGAGAAGAATGAGACCTTGCCTTAGGAGGCATTTAGTTGTCTTCTGTGTAGAAAGGTAGCCCTTCACTTTCCTCATAAATCAGCCCCATAAACTTTCCACTTTGCAATTTCAGGTAGTCAGCCCCATAAACCACTCCTGACTGGGAAACGGGGCTTGAACAAATAAATCACACTTATTATTTATGTCAGCAACAATGTCATCATTGCACAGGAGTCCAGACCTGGACCGACCTACCCAGGGGACGTGGGCTGCTCACCTCAATATTGTTCAAGTCAAGCATGCCATGATTCAACACTGAATTTTTAGACAGAGGCCCTTATATCAAAGTGACATAATTTAATAGCACTCTTCACCCTCCCCGGAGTGGGCCTCAATGGGGATGGCAGACATATTGCTTTTCTGGGAGAGGGGGATGATTCTCAGAGGAGGCTTGTGCCCTTTCCCTGTGAGAAGACCACTGTCGGGTCTCCAACCTATAATTCACCTCGGTGCTGCCACTGACATGTTACTGTGTACACCAGCACAGCCTTGCTCCCCTCCTCCTGCACATGCAGGAAATACAAGCTCCTTCTCTTCAGCATGGCTTAGCCTGGGCCTGTGCCAGGGTGGCCCCTGGTCCCCTGAAGGTGGTGAGACAGGTGATGGCTGCCTCTGGGTAGATTTTTAGCCCTTGTGTAACACATTCTGGCAAGGGCTGCCATTTCCTCATCTCAGGCTTGCTATTTGTGGGTCCTTGTTCCTTTAGCAGAATGCGTGGTCCAGGCCTTGCCGTCCTTTGTATGGATAGAGCTTTCACAATTGGCCACAACTTTCTTGGCACAAATCTGAATTCATGACAGCAGTTTAATTAAAGCCATCTCCCTGTGTTTCTTCATGTTGTTATGCAATGGGACAAAGTGATACTGGGGTTACCCTTTTTCTTTTCTGGGAGGATCCCCTCTCCTCCCCTCCCCTCCCCTCTCCTCCCCTCCCCTCCCCTCCCAGAAAAGTCTGAGCTAGTTAGCAGTATATTAAAGTAGGCATCGCATTTGTAGATGTATCAGATATTTTTTCATGATCTTTAATACTGTCCGGCCCTTTGGAATTCCAATTAGTTGGGGGTATGGGGGAGAAGAGTCCTGTTAAGAGGTCTAGAAATGAAAGTATTAGGAAAAATCTCTGGTTTAGTAAATTAAAAGCTCTGGAATATATTAGAATCAGATATTTTTGGTTTGGAATATAAATGTATAATATATGGAGAATATGTTTTGGGTCATTTTAGGTATAATTTGGGAGGGCAGAGCCTGTGTATGTTTGGGACCATAGCACTAAGGGAATGTTCACAACAGTTTCAATGCCATGAAGAACAGGTGATGTACAAAATACACCACATTTCCAGTGATTATAATCTGACTTTTGTTTTGAAATATTTTAAAACATAGTATACTGGGAGGTATACCATTACACCCCAAATGATTAACCAGCCTAAGGCAGTCATGCTAATTCCATCCCTCTTGCCAGAGATTGGCTTAATGCCAGGCAGGTATAAGCCAATCTGGGCCAATGTAAATCAAGGAGAGAGGCTTGCTCAGAGCTTCTGAGTAAGAGAGGCCCATCCCACCTGCCCTTCTCCCATCTTGCTGGATGTGAACACGAAAGCTGTGGTTCGAGGTGCTGTTGGCAGCCATGTTGGGGCCATGAGGGGAAACAGCATTAGGATGAACCCAGCACTGCAGCTGACAGAGCAGAGAAATGAAAAGAACCTGGGTTGAGTGGCTGAATCTACCAATTTTGATCCCTACTTCTGGACTTTCTGTTCTATGAAACAATAAATTTCACAATAATTTAAGCAAGTCTGGAGAAGGATTTCTGTTACCTAAAGGGGAAGCATCCTGACACAGCTATTTAATAATGGATAAGCATTTGTCATTACTAGCACTATTATAAATGCTAAGGGGAGATGAACAATAGAACACATAACATAGACAGTCCCGGCTCTTCAGAGTTCTCAGATGTTTATTGGAGAGGTGAGATAACTACACAAAGCACAAATATTGGAGGGTTGGAGAACTCTTGTCATTAAAGGGCCAGATAATCTTTGTTGTGACTACTCAGCTTGCCTGTTATAGCACAAAAGCAGTCATAGACAACAATAAACATGGGTGTGTTTCAATAAAACTTTATTTAGAAAAACAGATGCTTGGCCAAGTTTGGCTTGTGGACAATAGTTTGCCAAAGCCTGCTCTAGGAGACATCTATAGGACTATCCTACAGACATCTAGGAGACATCTATAGAAAGGAGCCATCTATAGGGATTGGAGTCATGGGAGAATTCCTGGAGGATGTGCTGGACAGACAGAATGGAAATGAATCGCTGCACTTCTGCATGTGTGCCTTAAAAGACCATGCTATTTCACTCTCTGATGTGATTGCAGGAAAAAAAAAAAGAGTGCATATCACAATCATACCTGACAGTCTCCCCAGAGATAAGCTAATTCTGCAGAACTTCTTCCCCCATTTCCCAGTAATCAGCCATGAAAAGATCAAATATCAGTAGGTCACATGCAGAAAGACTCCCTGCCAAGTCTGCCTCCTACCTGATGGGCCAAAGGTAAGTAGCAGGCAGCCCAGGGGTATATACGTCAGGTTCTTTATATTGGAGCATTGAGATCAAAGTGTCCAGGTACACCTGTAGGTCTTTCGTGAAGTGAGCTCTGGATTTTTCAAAAGCCGGAAGGTCTCCTGGGACTTACCTCCAGTGGGCCGTGTCTTGGGGAGCTTGGGCCACAATGGCTAGCTGGGACAGCTGGTTCTTAAGGGTGACCTTGAGGATGGATAGGATTTGAATAAGAGGCAGGTGAGCACAGGTGGGTTAGAGCAATGCTGTCTTACCCCATTTGTGCCGCTGTAACAGAATACCACAGACTGGGTAACTTATAAAGAACAGAGTTTATTTCTCACAGTTCTGGAGGCTAGGAAGTCCAAGATCAAGGCTTTGGTATCTGGTGAGGGCTGCTCTGTCCTTTCAAGATGGCACTATGAATGCATATTCTAGAGTGGAGGAACATTGTTTCCTTATGTGGTGGAAGGCAGAAGGAAAGAGGACCAAGCTCCTTCTGTCAAGCTCTTTTACAAAGGAATTAATCCATTGGGACCTAAACGTCTCTCAACACTGTTGCAATAGGGATTAAGTTTCCAACACATGAATTTTGGGGGACACATTCAGGCCATAGCAAATGTTATAAGCAGAGGCTTGGATGGGGACCCATCAAAGTTTATGAGGGGAAGTCTGATGGATGACGCCTTTACAGGCTATGCTGGTGGCCTGTTCTCCCTTGACATCTTGAGACAAGAGCCCAAAGTTTAATTTGAGGAAGTATCTAGGACAATAATACCTGTCAGTACTGACCTACAGTCGTAGGGTCTGGGAGCTATTAAACAACGACATTGATGTAGTTTACAGGGCTTGGATGAGGAGGGTGACCCCACAAATCTACGTTTCCTAAATATGCAGCAAGAAGTATGGTGAAAACACTGGTTAGCAGTAACCAGGGGAGAGGGGCAGTAAGTGGGAGGGAAGACCAAGGCCCAGGGAGAGAGGGAGGACCCTTTCACACTTCAAGGAGTCGGGCAGGGTGAGGGTCACATGGAGAGAAGGAGAGCTTCGAGGAGGCCAAGGTTTGCAGGGGAAGGAGTAGCATTTCTGAAATGGACAAAATTGTACCCAAGGGTGAGAACTGGCAAGCCCCTCACCCCTGCCCCCTAAAGGCTACCATTTAGGGGCTTAAACATTTCCATTCATGTTTTCTTACTTCCATGTATAAACACAGGCATACTTTGGAGAAAGGAGAAAAATAAACCAAACTGCTGAGTAATACCCTTTTGAAAAGAAATACATACTTTCAAAAAGGACCAAAACAACTTGTGGAAGCTTTGGAAGGGAGTTTTCTTATTTTTAAAAGCTCAAGGGTTTTGGTGAAATTAGTGTTGTTTTCTCAGACTCCAAAACAGATTAACATATGGGCAGCTTCAGCTTGTGGCTCAGAGAGACAAAAGAAACCACAAAAATAGCTTTCTAATAATTGTCCCCAAATATGTCTGTCGAGGGCTGGTTAGCGCCAACTCCCCTTTGCTAATCAAAACTTGAGGTGGAGGCACCGGCTTCCCCCGCCGCCATTTGATGTCCCTCTGGTTACTGTATTTACTCTCCTTCTCACTCCCAATTTCTTCCCGAAGCTTTCATCTGTTCCAACGCCCTGCTCTGCCCGTCTCGGCCACCACCGCTGGGGTTTAAGGCAAACCTTGCATCTGGTTTCTCTTTGCTTCTTTTTGCCTTTGTCTTTGTTTACTTTCATGAGGAGACAGACAGTTGCTTTATTAACTCCCTGCTTTGTTTTCTTTAGGTTTTTCAGTTGTTTTAATCTTCGCCTCAACTATCCCAATCTGCTCCCTCACCTTCCACTCCACTGGGCTCTCTGTGACCTAGCACTCGGGTCTTGTTTCTTGCCAGTTGGGTCCAGTGGCCTTGTTGATTCGTCTTGGCTGCTGCTGCAAACTCGGCTGTGGCCCTCAGCGCTGTGTGGCTTCCAAGTTCTCATTGTGAAGGTCTTTTCTTCTTTGTGTTTCTCCATGCAGGGATATGGGATGTTTATAAACTTCAGGAGAGCTTACTTTTGAAAGGAGAGAATTGAATTTCCTGGGCTGCATGCTGAGATGTATTATCTGTGGAATTCCTGTTTGAATGACTGGCAGATTTCTGAGCAGTGGTGCTGTTTCCAACCTGGTCTGCTCGTCAAGCTGTGTACCCCCCTCTGTGTGTGCCTCTGTCTAGAGCAGAACCCAAATTGAGCCCAAACCACTTCATCTGTTCACCACCTTTCTCCCTGAAACCTTGTCCTTTAAACCTGATAAAGAAATAACGCAAAAGGTCTAAGCATGGAAAAAATGAAAATTCTCCACAATTCTTCACCAAGTTATTAAAATATTGCAGTTGTGTGATACAGATTAGGAATATTGATTGCTGGCTGGATGCAGTGGCTCACGCCTTTAATCCCAGCATTTTGAGAGGCCGAGGCGGGTGGATCAGTTGAGGTCAGAAATTCAAGACCAGTCTGGCCAACATGGTGAAATTTCATCTCTACTAAAAATACAAAGATTAGCCAGGCATGTGGCACATGCCTGTAAACCCAGCTACTCAGGAGGCTGAGGCAGGAGAATAGCTTGAACCTGGGAGGCAGAGGTTGCAGTGAGTCGAGATCGTGCCACTGCATTCCAGCCTGGGTGACAGAAAGAGAGATTCCACCTCAAAACAACAACGAAACGTTGATCGCTCTTAATCCTTATTACCAACCCTCTAAACTTTTGCTACTCAAAGTGTAGTTCCTGGACAGCAGCATCAGCATTTCCTGGGAACTGGTTAGAAATGCACATTTGGGCTGGGCATGGTGGCTCACATCTGTAATCATAGCACTTTGGGAGGCCAAGGTAGAAGGATTGCTTGAGCCCAGTTGTTTGAGATCAGCTTGGGCAACATAGCAAGACCCTGTCTCTACAAAAAGAAAAAAAAATGGTGGTGCACAGCTGTAGTCCTAGATACTCAGAAGGCTCAGGTGGGAGGATTGCTTGAGCCCGGGAGGTCAAGGCTGCAGTGAACCATGATCATACCATTGCACTCCAGCCTGGGCACCCATGAGACTCTGTTTCAAAAAAAAAAAAATAAAATAAAATGCAGATTCAGGCCCCACCCCAGATCAACTGATTTAGAACTTGCATTTTATAAAGCTCCCCAGGTGACTAGTGTGAACATTAAAGTTTGAGAAGTCTCGCTTTCATAACCTTTAAAAACATTTAATGAAGCATTATACCAAGAGAAAATCGGCCAAGTACTTAAACAATCACATGGTCTAGCATGAAAACTGTGGTCAGAATATCTAGATTGTGCCTCTACTTACAGGTAAGTCATTGAGTTCACTTGGGTTCAGTTTTGGGATGACAAAAATGTCTCCCTCTTCACCTACCAGGGTTGATGCAAGAATTTTTGGTAGTGGTTAAGTGAAACAAATGGGTTAATGCATTCTGTGAAGCACCATAAAATGTTAGCTATTACAGTTTACACACTGCTTTATTCTAATTTTGGGGCATTTTAGTTTTTCCTTGCTAGAGCTAGCCAAATGCAGATATTAATTGTGAGAAGATACAGCAGTCATGGTGCATCAGGGACAGGACATGTCAGAAGACCTCATCTGTAAAGGGGGATAACTGTGAAAGGATAATCAACCTTGGGGCCCCCAAATCCCTAAGCTAAAGGGAAAAGTCAAGCTGGAAACTGCTTAGGGCAAACCTGCCTCCCATTCTAGTCAGAGCCACCTCACTGCTCACTGAGATAAACACATATCTGACTGCCTCATTTGGAGAGGCTGACAAAAGAATGCAACCGTTTGTCTCTTATCTACCTTTGACCTGGAAGCCCCCTCCCCGCTTTGAGCAGTCCCATCTTCACCTCGAGTTGTCCCACCTTTCCAGACTGAACCAATGTACATCTTACACATATTGACTGATGTCTCCTGTCTCCTTAAATGTATAAAACCAAGCTGTGCCCCTACCACCTTGGACACATGTTGTCAGGACCGCCTGAGGCTGTGTCACGGGTGTGCATCCTCAACCTTGGCAAAATAAACTTTCTAAAGTAACTGAAACCTGTCTTGGATATTTGGGGTTCACATAACAATAATTCCTACGTTAGGGGACATTTGCCTTGCTGGCCCAGGGCATGGGCAAACAACCCAGGCTCAACTAAGCCTACTCTTCTGTCCAGGACTCTGAACCTGAGACACATGATACAGAGACATGAGGATGGTGGAGAATTTGTTTAGCAGCAGCAGTGGTGGCAGTGGTGGTGGCAGTGGTAGTTGTGGTGTTATGATTTAGAACCAGGTCTTGGCTTCCCCTGTCTCCTGCTCATTTTCTGAACACTCCCTGTCATTCTCTGAGATGCCCAATATCCTCTTAGTAAATTGCTTTTCTGCTGAAACCACCAGAGTTGGTTTCTGTCACTACCAAGAAGCCTGACTGGTAGCTCCACCCACCTTACCAGCTTGCCCTGAGGAATAAGGAGGCAATGCATGCCAAGCCCTGGCACAGTGGATGGCACCTGGAAATGCCCCATTAGTAGCAGCAAAAGTGAACAATGCATCCACTTTTGTTTTAACTTGATAAAGCCTCATTCTTTCATCATTGAATTACAAGTTGTGACTTCCACTAACTCCTGAGCAGCTGGTCATCTTTACATTCTCAAGGCGAGGAGCTCAGCCACCTGGATGTTCTTCCTCTGCTCTTGGTCAGAGGCCAATTGTTGCCCTGGCCCTCTAAGGACAGCACTAAGATCCATCCCACTCTTCTTTCTGTCCGCAAAACCAAGGCTGACTGGCCCCCAGACTTCTCCCAATGCTTCATCCAATTTGTCCATGAGCCAACTACTCCAAAGCTGTTCAGGACTATCTCTCCATTTCTTTCTTAACCTGTCAAGAGATGGGTTACCAGATTCCCTCTATTACCACTGATAAATTGAAAATAAAACACATTTCATCAAGGCCACAATTTCTTGCTTGTGGTCAAAGCTAACAAGAAGGATCCCACCAGGAACCTAGTAGGATAAATTACATAATTAATGTTATTCCTTAGTTTGCTGATGTTGAAATCTGTCCCCAGTAGCCTTATTTCTCCTGCTTTATATCTTTCCTTCCAGGGCTGTACACTGGTGTTACCAGTCTTAGGGAGAGTGGAAATACCTTGTCATTATTTCTTTGAATCCAAGACATGCCTCCCTCCAGTAAAAAAGAGAACAAGATCACAGTATGGCATTTATTTATTTGTAAAATGGAGGCAAGTGAAAATTTATCTTGCATTGAAATCATCTGAGAATTCAGGTTGTCTTTTGAAACGTGACATCTTGACATTGAGAAACACTGCCTTAGAAACCTCCAAGTTACGTGAAAGCAACAGTTGCTTGGGTTCCTCATTTGATTCTTCTTTGTAAACTCACACCTTTATATGAAGACATTTATTTAATCTCTGACTTAGTTTTCCTGAGTTCAACCTGTGCCTTGCTGAAGGAGAGCACAAAGAGTCTGAATCTCTTGCACCCTGCCGTTTGCAAAATGGAAAAGTGTTAACACTCCCACCTTTTGCTGTTGCTTTTTCTTTCCCCTCTCATTAAAAATTTTTGTTTTAAAAACCTGAGCAACCTGTGCTCTAGAGAATCTCCTGTGCATCTGCACCAAGAGACCTACATCTGACAGCATATTGTTTAAAATAGCAAAAGACAGGAACCTCCAATATCCCTCAATAGGAAAGTGGACAAAACATGGAGGCATATCATTCATACAATGGAGTTCTATACAAGAGTGAACATGAATGAGAATACAGCTACCTACAATAACATGGGCAAATGTTAGAGACATTTACCATGGATGAGGAAAAGCAGCTTGCAGAGGACTGCATAGATCATGATGATGATTATTTTTCTTGTTAAAGCTCAAAAACCCAAGCAAAAAGTAAATATGTTGCTCAGGGCTAATATGGAGGAGCTTTCCAGGGCTTACCCATATCCGCGTATCTGTGCTCCTCTCCTGGGCACATGGAAGGATCAAATTTCTCTCCTCTGGCAGCCAAGTGAGGCTGGATAGCTGTCCTGGCCAACAGGCTGTGACTGTAAGGGACACGGGTCACTCCTGGGCTGAAGCAGCTCATTGCAGCTGAAGTGATCTTGCGGAATGCCTCATATTTAGGTGATGGCACCATAAGGTCAAAGCAACCTGGATTGTGGAGTTGCTGCATGAAGGATAGGAGGGTCAGCTGGATCTGCAGTAGGTAGGTTTTTTCTTGAGCAAGAAAAAAATGTTTGCTGTTGTGTTAAGCAGTCGAGATTTCAGAGTGTTTTGTTTCCACAGCATGACCTAGTCTGCCCTGGACAATACAGATACATACCTAAAAGTTACCAGAAAGGTGAGAAAGAGAATAATAAACCCACAGCTCAGGATGTGACTATCCTGGGGAGGGCAAATGGGTTGGGAATAGGAAGGAGCACACGGGGAGCTGCAAGAGCGAAGGTATGTTCTGATTCTTATTTATTTATTTTTAGAGACAGGGTCTCACTATGTTGCCCAGGCTGGTCTCAAGCTCCTGGGCTCAAGTAATTCTCCTGCCTCGGCCTTGCAAATTGCTGGTATTACAGATGATGATCTGATTCTTAAAGTGTTCATTGTGTAATTAAGCCTTTATAGTTTATACTTAATGTATGTGCCAAATATAGAAAACAAAAGCTTAAAACACTTTAAAATAGTTTAAAAACTGAACAGCATTAAAGGCAGAGTCTATGTATCAGGTAAATGGGTGGTCAGTGTAAAATTCTTTCAATTTTGCTGTAGGTTTGATGATTTTCGTAATAAAATGTTGCATTAAAAAACCCTGAATGGACCACAGTTACATTAAGAACTTTTTGAAAAAACTTGCCTATAATTCATTAAATCAACACAGCAACTATTTTGATCTTTTGAGCCCTTATCTCTATAAATACAGAATTTTCATGCATGTGCTCACAGAATATATAGTATTGTATGGCTTGCTTTTTTCACTTAACATTTTATTATCAACTCTTCCCCAACATTTATGCTTTTTTGGTGAGTGCATTCATGTTTGGGAATTCCTTCCATCCCAGGCAAGTGAGGGCATCCCCTTTCAACCTCAGTCATACTCCAAAAGCCAAAGATACTTTTAACTTGGTGTAAGATTCAACAAAGCTCTGACACACTGTTCCTTCTGAAGTTTTTGTAGGAGATGTTGTGTCTATCTGCCAACTACTGTTTCCTTGAGATAAAGTGAAGCTCTTTAAGACAAACTGGGCAAGTAACAGCATTCTCCACGTCATGGTAGCATGCCTGTTATGTGTTAGGCCAGGGGTCCCCAACCCCACCACCCCACCCCCCACCCCCACCATGGCCTGTTAGGAACCAGGCCTCACAGCAGGTGGTGCATTACTGCCTGAGCTCCACGTCCTGTGAGATCAGCGGTGGCATTAGATTCTCATAGGAACGTGAATCTTATTGTGAACTGCACGTGAGAGGGATCTAGGTTGCGCACTCCTTATAAGAATCTAATGCCTGGTGATCTGAGGTGGAACAGCTTCATCCCCAAACCATCCCTCATCTTCCCCAGCAGTGGAAAAATTGTCTTCCATGAAACCAGTCCGTCCTGCCAAAAAGACTGGGGACAGCTCTGTTAAGCAATGCCAGGGAAATCTCAGTCATTTCCTCCTTGACTGTTCTCCTTCAGCCTCCCTCTTATTACTGTATCTCACCATCGTCTCAAAAAGCAGCCCAGGCTGGGTGTAGTGGCTCATGCCTGTAATCCCAGTATTTTGGGAGGCCAAGGCAGGAGGATCACTTGGTCAGGAGTTTGGAGAGTAGCCTAAAGTAACATAGTGAGACCCTATCTCTATAAAAAAAATTTTTTAAAATTAGCCAGATGTGATGGTGCATGCCTATAAGCCAGATGTGATGGTGCATGCCTATAGTCAGGAGATTGAGGTGGGAGGATTGCGTCAGCCCAGGAGTTCGAGGCTGCACTGAGCTATGATCAAGGCACTGCACTCTAGTCTGGGTTTCTTTCCTGGTTATAAAAATTATTCATGGCCAAATACACAGAAATAAAAGTCATCTATCTTTTTATCACCCACGACTAGACTGCTGCTAGTAATTTAGTTTTTTAAAGAAATATATGCTTTTTAACAGTCTCCTTGCCTGAAGCCAAAGTGTTAAAAACAAGACCATTCTACTTGTTCAATTTCTACCCTATGCCTGCACATCCAGGGCTCAGATGAATTTAACATTAGTACCGGATGGCCCATGCTTTTTATCCATGTGGTAGCAGTAACAAGAAGCCTTCCCAGCTATCATTAAGAGATGATTTAAAATGTCGCCAAGTATATGAAAGGCTCCTCCTCTCAGAATAGCAAACAGCTGTTCACCATCTCCAGCAAGACTGGAGCCAAAGAAAGAGACTAAGTGACTGGGGCTCTGGGCAACTCCTGGCCCTAAACGAGGACAGCAGACAGTTCCTGGAGGGTTCTAGGTGAAACCCATGCCCCATGTCACTTGGACTGTCCATTTAGCTGAGACTGGGATATTTTGGCTTGAAACTAGAGAACAGTTTCCATTCTCTCTGACTTTTCAGGACGGCTTGCTTGGTGGTTTACAGTGGGAGGGTCAAGAGTTACCTAGTTCTCTGTAGGTCTTTAAACGTAGCTTATGGAATTTTCATCTGAAGGACTTAAGTGCGGCCTTATTGAAAAGCAGTGGGGTGGATTTGTGGCCTCTGGGGGTTCTCTCCACACGGATTTACTTTGGTATTTCTGCCCTCAGCTTCCTTTCCCAGAATTCAGTGCTCCTCTGTTCAGCTTCTGATGGCCACCATCTTGCCTGCCAGTCGTCTAGTGCCTGCCATCTCTCCTGGAGGAGGCCTGGGTCTATTACTCCACTAGTTGGAGGAGTAAAAGAACCTCTGGCTTGGAGCAGTGTGGGTGTCTGTTTAGTCCATGAACCTTTGTGAATACCTGACATGCACTCCACTCAGCACCAGGGATTTTGGGTGGTAGCTGACAGCATAAAAATCACAGACTGGGGAGCCTTGAGGCCATCATAGCAAACCTCCTGATATTATAGGTGAAGAAGAAAAGGCTAGAGAGGGCATGCCACTACCCCAAAGTCACAGCAAAAGAGAAATATAAGAAAGATGCTCCTCTAAATGATTTTACAGTCTCAATCCATATTGTGCACGTCTTGGTAGATCATACTACATACTCATTTGGAGCTGAAAGATTTTAGGAGATTATGAGAAAACTCAGGCTGGAAATGCATGTAAATAGAGACCCAAAGCCACCAAAACCCAAGCTAAAATGACTGTGTTAAGAAGGAATTCCATGTAAGGGAATATAGCAGGTGCTACTGGTACCTGTTAATACTCCTTGTCCTTATTTCAATATGTGCTAAGAGCATTTTACCACTTTGTACTGAAAGCACTGACAACTGAGGGCCTGAAGGCTCTTTCTTAGCATGCCTGCACAGTGGATTGAAAATTCCCAGTTCATGACCAGGAGCAGCCCTCAGCCATTGATAGATGGGAGTTGGAGGATAAATACCCCAGCTCCCTTGCCCATAAGGTAGGTAATTCTGAGGTATGTTCTACACTGTCTCCCAGAATTCCCCTGTAAGGTTGAGCCCCTAGTTGTTAACCAGTTGCCCCCAGTGGTAACCTGCATATTGACACTTCCTTCATTGGCTTCATTTCCTTCGATGTCTCACTTCCTTGCTAGTGTTTACTGGGGTTGCCTCCCAAATAAATGATGCATACTTGAATCCTTGCTCCAGGTTAGTCTTTGCAGGAACTCAAACTAAATCGGGAGGTATCACCACCAATTGACCTATTTGAGCATTTGCCCAAGACTGTGCCTCCACAGAGGGAAGGTTGTCAGCACACAGGACTCAATGTGAAAACCTACAGAAGATGGTTTGGGTGTCTATTTTGAGCCAAAACAAACAAAAACTGTGCAGGCACCCACACTCTTCCATGTATTTATAACCTCAACCAGTTGTCCTTGCAAAGAGGCAAGAATGGGTGGGTAAGGAAGCGTTTACTGAGCACCTACTCCATGCCAGGCTCTGCTGCATACTCTATGTGCAATAGAATCTTATTAAATTCGTAGATGAGCCTTGTGAAATACTCATTGTTAACCCCCATTTTACAAATGGGAGAAGTGAGGCTAAGCATCTTGATGAACACTGCCAGTAAGTGGTAGAGCTCAGATTTGAATCCGGTGCTGTCTGATGCCAAATCTGGTGCTTCTCTGTGCTCTCATGCTGCACCCTGGAGCTTACAAATATGTGCATCAGCCATGGCCCTGGACTTGTGATGCCATGCTGCTGGCAGTGGCATTTGTAACCACATCAGCAGTCCATAAACGTGCTGTCTTCCCTCTCCCAAAACAAGTCCCCACGGCAATGATCCTGCATGTCTCCTTTCATATACACATGCCCCAAGCTGCCCTTTTGTGGCTCATTTTCATTTTCGTTTCACTTAAACCTTGTAGGTCACATGTGCAAATATTCCTTAGCAGGAAATGAAGAAGGCTGGAGGCAAGGGGCCCCAAGCTCTCCTCAGGTTGGGGGACCCTGGTCATTAGCAAGCCTTTGGTGCCTCTAAACGTGCCTGTGGTGTGACCGTGTTTGTGCAGTGGGTTAATGTTGGCTGAGCTGGTCAGAGGGTGGGGTCAGTGGAAGAACCTGCAGAGTGAGGCTGAGCCTCAGCCATCCCAGCTCTCCCCACATCTCCCCTGCAGCCACATCTGCCTTGTTTTGTGGCAATGTCAGCTTTAGTCTCATTTCTCTTCAAGTTTCTTAAGGGCACTGGCTAAGTCTTCTTCAGTGTTGTGCCACCGAAGAATCTGGAACATTCTTTTAGCAACAATAGACAACTGCTGAATGATACGGCTATAAATAATGACATCTAATGATGTGGCTATGTTCTAGAATCAAGCGTCATGAGCATGAGCATTTTTAGACTAAACTTTAGGTTGCTATTAAATTTTTTTGACTATTATGAAACTATTTAAACTAACAGAAAAGTATAATAAATACTTTTAAATATAATGAATAGCCTAACGAATGCCCATATACCCATCACCTAGACTTAGCAAACAGTATTTGCCATATCTGATGCAGCTCCCAGAACCCAGGTTTCTTATCTACTCTGATTACAATAATGATACCATCTTGTGGTACAGGGACATCTTGTCAAGCACATCACGGGGATTGTATACACAGAGGAACTACGTCTCAGGATCTTCAAAGCTGTCTTCACCCAATCCCTCTATACTTACTGAAGATCTGCTATGTGTCAGGCCTTGTGGAAGGCACCCAGTGACACAGATGAGGAAGTCATGGTCCCCATCCTTGGGGCATTCACCTCCATTGGAGACTGGGAATAAACTTGTAAATAGACAATTGCATTGTGATGTGCCAAGCCCAACATTCCATTTTATAGTCCCATGGACCGAGAACCTGAGAAGGCTGTCGTCTCATCTATAGAGAGCATTACTAGATCCAAGTTGGGGAATCATGGCAGGGACTGGAGCCCTGCATTCTACCTTTGCTGTTACTTAGCTGTGTGACCTTTAGCAAGTCACTGGCCAGGTCTGGATCACGGTTTTCTCATCTGTACATGAAAAGGTCAGGCTGAAATATTTCAAAGGCCTCCATTCAGATCCAAGTTTCTGGAACTTTTTATGGTGAAGTATTTAACCCACCTCGCTGCCTAACTCTGCTTTTTTGCCTGTAACCTCCATTCTGAGCCAGAGCCTGCAGGGGTTTCCAGCTCTGCCTAGGTTCCACGATGGGTTCTAATTCCACCCCCTTGGAACCTGTGCCAGGGCTAATTCTCCCAGTCAGGAATTCCTTCTGTGGAACTAACCCATGTCTCTATTGCTGCAGTTTCCATTAATTTCCTTTGACCCGTCCTTGGGGGGAAGCTCATGATTACTGATAATTCTAGTTAATCCTTTAACTAGGAAAAGGAAACTAACCATCTAATAGGCCGAATGAGGGAATGACTTGGCACACCATCTGCAAAATATAAACCTAAAATATTCCGGAGTGTTCTCTGGGAGGCCACAGCCATTAACGCCCTGAGAGCCGGCTACTGCAGATACTTGCTCCTCATGGTGGGCACACTTCTGAACTGAGCCAGGAATGGGCACAGGCAGGGCAGCCCGTGCCGTTTCCCCCTCTCTGCATGTTTGTGGCATAACCATCATAACCATTTTACTTGCTAAGGCAGAACATCTCCAGCCCCGTAAAAAGCTTTCTGACATCTCTCTGAGCTGCTGGCTTCCCCATTTTCAGAAGATGCCATGGTTTATTAATTCTCTGCAGAAGCAATAAGAACTGGGTATTGGCTTAATTTGGGGCCAATTTATTGTTATGATAGAAAAATTGGGCTCCGTCTCCTCTTATTCAACACAAGGGCCTATAGTTCCCCCTTTAACCCCTCCTGTGCTGGGCTCTTCCTCCAATCCACTTCTACTTTTTTGTCTTTGGGATATTATTTAACCTCTCTGTGCCTCTGTTTCCTCAATTGGGATAATCATAGTACCTATTTCATAGAATTGTTTTGAGTAAATACTGAGTTACTGAGTTATTTTAGGGTCTCTCTCTCTCTACCAGAAACTTCAAATTGACACACTGTTTTAAAAAATCTGGGAATTTCACTTTCTAAAAATCCAGGTTTTCAGCTTCTCGTGAGTGACTGGGAGCCACACTTACCCTATGTCCACACAACCACCTGGAGCCGAGTAGAGGTGGCTTCTGCTAAAAATGACATCTCATGTCTGTCCAGGTCCTGGTCCTCCATTCCACTCAGGGGCAGGGCCTTTCTTCATGTCCTGGTTGACCCAGAGGCCCCGAGTCTGTGGTCTGGGTTCCCCTGTTTCCTTAGGCTGAGCCAGTTGTATCCACAGAACTCAATTCTCCTCCACACCCGAAGCTGCTCGGAAATGTCCTTCCAGCATTACCTGCACCAATGGTAATAGGCAGCTATGCTCACTGGGAAAGAAAATCTGAACAAGACAATCGGAACCTCTCCTGAGGCAAATCTACCCCAGTGGGTTGAAGATGGAATTGTAATTTGGAGACAGAAGAAAAGAAAAAAATAATAAACAGCAGCACGATTCCCATTTTCTCTGAATTCTGACATTGTTGAGTGCCAACTGGACAGGCGCCTCATGCGCATCCCATCTATGCCACACAATCATCCCAGTGAGGTGGGTGTCATGGTTCCTGTTTTATGGATGAGAAAAGTGAGGCTCAGAGAGGTTGAGTAACTTGTACAAAGTCACATACTTAGGAAGTGGCAAAGGCAGGCTAACCCCACCCTTGATTGTGAACTGGATTGGGTGAAAGTTCTTGCAGGGTGGGCCAAGGTGAAGGCCGCCGTGGTGGAACTCCTGAGGCAATGAGCGATCCTGCTGATGCCTGTAAACGGTGCCAGCAGCGCAGGAGATTCCTGCCCTGGGAGAAGAGGGGGAATTCAAGGGAATCATGTGGGAGTGCTACTGGCATCTGGTGGGTAGAGGCCAGGGACACTGCTAAACATCCTACAACGAACAGGACAGCCCACAACAAAGAGCATAAGATGTCAGTGGTCCTGAGACTGACAAACTGCCTTAAAGCCTTTTTTTTTTTTTTTTTTCTAGACAGGGTCTTCCTCTATCACCCTGTCTGGAGTGCAGTGACATAATCACGGCTCACTGCGGCCGTGGGCTCCTTGGACTTCTGGGCTCAAGCGCTCCTCCCACCTCAGCCTCCTGAGTAGCTGGATCTATAGGCATGAGTCAACGCATCTGACTATCTCTTTTAATTTTAAGAGTCTGATTCTAAGATGGTTGAGGGGTCACCAGAAGACCCTTTTCTGGTCATGGCCTGAGCCTTCTCTTCGCTGTCACCAAGGCTCCCACAGAAAGGTGGATGTTGTCTGGAGGAGGATTTATGGACATACAATTTGGCATAGCATTTGAGAATGCCAGACCTGAAAGGCCATCTAAGCAAATCCCTCAGTTGTACAGATGAAGAAACTGAAGCCCAGAGGAGAAAGTGCCTCGCTAAGACTGACCAGTCTGATACCTTATTCCTGAGGGCCAGAAAGTAGATTGCTGGATGCAGTACAGGTTGGGGGCAGGCATCACCTCTGTGTGAATTCAGGGTACAGCGTGCCCTCCGATGGCCCTCAGCTTCTCTATCTCTAATAGGAGGTGGAGGAGGCACAGGTCTGGGGAATTTCTGGGTCAGCTCTAGCACTGGGGACAGTCTAGGGCAGTGGTTCTCAGTATCGAGCAGCATCAGCACACCCCGGAGGGTTTGTGAAAACCCACATTGCTGGGCCCCACCCCTGAGTTCCCAGTCTAGTAGGGCTGCAGTGGGGCCTGAGAATGTGCATTTCTAACAGGTTTCCAGGTGTTGCTGCTGCTGGGACCACACTGAGAACCACTGGTCTAGGAGGTGGGGATGAGTAAATTGAGAGATACCCATCACTAGGAAGGAGGTGAAACACTGCCTCTGATTGGGTGGCTGTAAATGAGGTGGCTGTATCCCAAAGGCCCCAACTTTTACTCATATTTTGGCCTGAGGTGGGTCTGTGTCCCTGAACTTGGTACAAACTCCTGTTCCTGGGAAGGCCACTCTGCCCCATGGGCAGGTCACCATACACTTATCTTCCAAATTCAATCACACTTGAGTGTGAAAGGAGGCAGTGCTAATAACTGTGGGGACAGAAGGCGCAAGCTGGGCTGTCTGTGGCAAATTGAGCCATAGGAAATCAACCGGGCAGCTGGGCCTCCGGGAAGTAGCCAGGCCTACACAGAGCCTTAAATCTCCTTCACAAGCATTTTGATGTGGCCAACTTGTTTTCACTGAGATCAGAGGAAGAGAGGGAGTTGGGATGCTGGCTGCTGCAAAAGTTTTCAGGGCGGCCTCTAAAATATGCAGCGTAGAAGCCAGCAGAGCCATGAACCACACCCCCCTGTGCCGCGTGGTGGCTGGTCAGCATGTTGGAGTCCAGCCGGGACGGCTGCCCCACTCCCTAAGGAAGCTGTGCCACCAGAGCCAGCCTCACCTGCAGGGTCCTGTCCTGCATGTCCCAGCAGTCTGGGCTGGAAGAATTTGGGAGGTCCATGCAGGGCAGATGTGGAGGCCTCCCTCCATGTGCAAAAGGTGAATCAGAGAGGCGGGATGTGCTCTACATCACCCTCATGGTAGTAGACGGACCCGAACCACGAGTTCCAGGGCAGAGACCTTTTCATGCACACTGATCTCTAGATACATTGAATTTGGCTGTAAATTCTAAGGGACACTGTGCTAAATATTAGGGGGCATAATATTAGCTCAGAGCAGGCATCTCTCATCCAGATACAGAAGACTGGGCATGATGTCTGGTTGAAACTTTGTGGCCTATTTTTCCACACTCAGCAAAGACCTGTGTGTTGCCTTTGGACTCCTCTCCTCCTGTGCCTTTTTGATTCATATTTCCTTTAAAGTTGGGAGTGCTTCGGGTCTTCTTTATATTGCTTTTCACCTGGGTTCTTCCTTCATTCTGCATGGTGGAGTGGAGAGAGAAAGGAGGGCCTGGGGGCAGGGGGGCAACTACAAGCCCACCCCTTGCCTTCTGGAAATGCCATTTGTTCTAGACCCAGACCCAGCCCATGCCAGGAAAGCCAGACACACTACCCAAGTCATTGGCACAGACAAGCGGAGTGAGGGATGCTCAGGGGAACCCTAGACTTGGTCAGTACTCCATGGAAGATGAGGGGGTTCCAGGACCAGATCTGGGCAAGAGGGGGTAAGGATCACAAGACCACACAGCTGGAGGGAAACTTGGGAATTCTATAGGCCAAACCCTTGTTGTGCAGAGGGGGAAACTGAGATCCAGAGAGGGATAGAGGTTTTCCCAAAGTCACACAGAGTGAGGTCTACAACATCCCTTCTCTGACTCCTTGGTCCAGGGCTCTTTCCACCACATTTTGTTGGCCAGGCAGGAATTTGGTGTGGGTCTTGAGTCTCCCACACATCCTAGAGGCAGAAGGTGCAAGGAACGTGCAGCTGTGTGGTGCTGTCAGGGAGAGTGACTTCCTCGTGCCTGTGTCACTAGCACTTGGCACAGTGCCTGACACATGTGAGATGGTCAGTATATGTTTGTTCACTGAACCATGTAACAGCAATCCTTCAGAAGGGCTTGTCTCTTAAAACGAGTTTTCATAAAGTTAATTTACCTTATAATGCACCTCAGTAACTGTGGCAAGGAAAAGAAATAGGGGTCTTATGTGCTAGGGCATATAATGTAAATCTTCTCTTAACATTTTAATATTTCAGGCATTATATAAGCAATGCATATTTATTATGAAAAAAATAGATAAGAAAAAAATTAACACCTCCACAATGATCTGATGGAACCACGGACCCAGGGGGAGCGTGCTTAGGGGCTGGAATACCTTGGAGTCCTCAGGGCACTTCCTGCAGCACCAGACTTCTCCCCTGCTTCCTTATCTCCACTCTCCATATCTTTGACATTGTCATCTTGGAGGGAAGGAGCCCCATAAACAAACCTGGCTCTAGCATTCAACAGGTTCTCAACAGGTTCAACTTGAGGTAGAGCTGCAGCGTGCCAGTTGCATTTTTTTTTTTTTTTTTGAGACAGTCTTACTCTGTTGCCCAGGCCGGAGTGCAGTACTGCAATCTCGCCTCACTGCAACCTCCCCACCCTGGGTTCGATTGATTCTCCTGCCTCAGCCTCCCAAGTAGCTGGGATTACAGTCACGTGCAACCACGGCCAGCTAATTTTTGTATTTTTAGTGGAGACAGAGTTTCGCCATCTTGGCCAGGCTGGTCTTGAGCTCCTGACCTCAGGTGATCCACCCACCTCGGCCTCCCAAAGTGCTGGGATTACAGGCGTGAGCCAAGGTGTCCGGCCTGCCAGTTGAATGTGCTCAAATGCATATTCCAATTTTCCGGAAGAATGGAACCAATGTGTCTTGAGAGCTCATTTCATGCCTGTATGTTCACAGACATCATCAAATTTGATCCTCACCAGTGCTCACTATCAAATGAAATCTAGAGCTTACAAGAACAAAGCAGGCCTAGAGTGCCCCCAAACCATCCCAGACACTGGACACCATCACCATGGATAGTGCCTAAGTCAAGGGCATTGATTGGAGACACAGAAGTCAGAGCACCTTCCACACATCTGTCACATAACGTCTTCCCATGCCATTAGTGAATGATCCTGACATGAAGATGCAAGGCGTCTCCCTAGCCCCTCTGAGCTTCAGCTCTCTGTGTGCTGTGCCTATACTGGCTGACCCAACGTGATGAGAACCTGGAAGAAGTGGTTTTGAGGATTGGATTTACCGATCTCTGGCAGTGTGACCTACCAGGACAGGCCACTTGCCCTTTCTCGGCTGAGCTGTCCTTTTTGCAACACGAAGTCATAATCACAGCCTACCTACCCATTCACTGGGACCTTGCAGAAACCAAGCCTTATGGAGAGTTAAGGTGCATTATGGATGGAAAGTGCCACACAAGAGTACCTTCTTTCCACTAGCAAAACCTTGACTTGGCTGGTGCTGTTCTAGGATCGGCTGCTTTTCCTTTCCTTGGCCTCCTGCATTGAGTTTGCCTTTCTCCCCCCAGCCCCCTGTCTCAGCATCACGGGCTCCTTAGGAGCCCCACTCACAGCTCCCCAACTGCTAATGTTCACTTCTGTGGAAAATGATAGGTGACAAGTTGCTCTCGGAGATGCCCACAATCAGATAAGCCAGGAGGGGAAACAAGTTCTTTTGGAAGGGAAACAGCCTGTACTACGGAAATTAAATATTCCTTAGAGGAGAGCAGGAAACTTTAGATCCCAGCCACGGGTTTCTGAGGAAGGTTCACCAGAGAAACTGGGGCATCCCTGGGGCACGGACTGGGAAGGATGGAAGCTGTTACTCCTGACATCTGCAACTGTCATTTGGAGCCTGGGTCTGGGCTGTGTGTCCCCCTACCCCTGCCCCAACACTGGCAACCTGATCAAAGTCATACTTCCCCTTTTCCCCCTGTGGGGGCCTCAGCGCCCTTCTAGTCATTCAGCAATCAGGGCGCATGTGCTTTTCAAGTCAGTGTCCTGATATTTATCTGCAAGCAGGGATGTGAGAGGCAGCCTCCTGCCATTCCCGACATGGGGAAACTGAGTCACAAAAGGGCTGAGGTGAGTGGTCACGTGAAAGCCACTCTGAACAGAGCTCTGGATGTACTCTTCTCTGCTCTCCTTGTCTCATGTGCACATACAGACACACAGACAGACACACACTGAGTTTTACAGCTCTCTAAAATTTATGAGCAAAGTCAAGTACCCGGAGATCTCTTAATTAAGCAGCCTTCCCCTAGGAGAAAGGAAATGGCCTTCCATATTCTTAGCACCGACATTGGATTGCATGATTTACTACCTGAGGCTTGCATTTCTCCCCAAATCAACTCCCCTCTAGTGCAAACATCTATCACTTTGAAGGCAGTTCAAACACCACCTTCCCCTCGTCTTCCCCTGTCCCTGGTGCCCTCCAGACCCTTAGCATTTCCTCGGATCTGCCTCCTTGCCCCAGAGGTCCAAGATCAGGCTGGAGCCCTGAATAGACACCCTGCTGTCACCCATCCAGTGAAAGAGAAAGCCCTGCATGCCCAGGACTGGCACCAAGGGGCTGCCCTGCTGCTAGAAGGTGGGGCTGGTGCGGGGTCCCTCCTCAGCCCACTGTGGCTGCTGATGGCTGCCATGAAGATATATGGGTTTAATCAGGCCCCTGACAGGTAAAGACCCTGACAACGAGGACAGTTTGTTCTCCCAAACTGTTGAGTATCTAAGCCCAATGTTTACTTTGGAATTGAATGAATAACATTGTTCTGGGAAAGGAAATTTAAAAAAGCAGGCTTGTAATTTACAGTAGAGAGGAGAGCAGATCTGGAGGTCTTGCTACCCCCACCCCAGGCCCAGGCCCCCCTCCTGCAAACCCTCACTATGTCTTTTTGCTGTTTTAAACTTCTAAACACACCACAACCAACCAGCTCATCTTCTCAGCCCTGCCAGTAAAGGTCTCAACATTGCCAGGCTCCTTATAGCTGCCAAGATAACACATTGCTTCAAGGCAAAAGGTTTTTTTTTCCCCTTCCCTTTTTAAAAAATCAAAACCAAAAGCCACTGAAATTCCAAATGCTGTGAGACCCATTCAAAATGTGGAGTGATTATCTGGAATGATTATCTGGGGTAGGCCAGAGGTTCACCTGCACCCACTCCCACCAGGTCAGGACAGAGTGGCTTTTTATCAAAAAAAAAAATAAGGGGGAGAAGCCCACCAAACCCCCAAAAGCCAAACCTAGCAAAACATGCCCCTCTTCTGGGGTTGAGGAATCCCTTTGCTGAGGACGGTCAATTAACTTTAAAATTCTTGGGGGTGGGGGAGAGGGATAGTTTCTTTGTAGCCAGCATCTAGAAGACTCCTGGGGACTTCCTTTGAACAGAGACCAGTGGCAGCACCTCTTGCTTGTGCAAAGGCATGGGGTGACGCTTCCTAGTAGTGGGCATCTTGGCCGGCTAGAGGGTGCTCGAGACCAGCCTGTTTCCCTTAAACAGGAGAAGTCTCTTTTCTGAAAGAAGCACGCCTTTGATTAGGTAGAGACCGACTCAGAGACCTGAAAATTCCATGTCTTTCACCTGCCTCCCTCTCTGAACTTGTGCCCAGATGTAAGACAGAAGGAAGGGGTTGGGGGAGGGTCTCAGAAAGACCCATCCCCGGGTCTGGCCATAGACTGGAACAGGACCCTCACACTCTTCTTCTGGCTTTGGGCAGGGACACCTACTTCTCCCATCCTCCTCCATCAACCAGGGCCTCACTGCCCGCCTGCCCGCTGGCCTACCTCAGATGCCTCAGATTAGCTAATTGACATGGGGAGGCCACTTTGAACATTTCAAGGCCTGGTCAGGGGCCAAGTCTCATTACTTAGCTTCAAAGTCAAAAACTCCATAAAAAGTTCATTGGTGGAGCTGATTGTTCCAGATTGTCCTAACGGAACTGAGCCCACCACGGCACCCCGGGCCTCACGTTTTAATGTGGGGCGACAGCACGTGTGTGGTACTGAGCTGGGATGGGGGAGGGGGGCACAGGAGGCCAAGACCCAGTCTGCATTTTCTTTTCTCTTTTCAAACACTTAAAAATTACAAAAAGACTAACCACACTACACAACATTGGAAAACAAGAGAAAAAATAAAAGATTCCAGAAACCCATACCCTAATACAACAATATTTCTTTATGTATATTTTTTATATACTACTAATCAGCATATGTATACAAAAATGGCCTGCTTTTTTTTTTTTTTTTTTTTTTTTTTTTTTGCTAAGCATTAAATCATAAGCATTTCCTACCTCTTCATGACCAATATTTTAAGTGGGTATGTGATATTCTGTCCCGGAAGTATGGACTGATTGTTACACATTTAGGTTGTTTATAGTTTTACATTTTTACAAATAACAGAAAACATATTTATATTTTCCCACGATTGGTTTTTAAATTTTAAAAAAGTAACATTTTAAAAATTTTTTTAAACTTTTTTTTAAAAAGTCACACTTTTCTTTTTTTTTAGAGTGTGGAAAATCTGGGAAAGTATAAAGAAGTTAATAAAAGTCACCTGTGATTGTTCTACCAAGCGAGAATCACTGCTAACCTTCGGGGGTATTTCCTTCATGTGTATATATTAGAAACAGGATCGTGCTGCGCAGAAGTTTTGTAGGTCCCCGGGGCCGGGAGAATAAAATTGGCAGAGGAAATATTTCCAGGAGAGATTCAGTGTGTGACATGTGTGCATTCGAAGTTGGATGACATTTTCGTTGCGAATGTGGGACAGCCCTGTGCCCAGCCCCAGGGCCAGGCGGGTGGCCGAGGTGTCCTTGATCAGGGACGAGGATGCTCCCAGGGCCAGCAAGGCCACGGGGGCACAAGCAAACGCACTTTCCTCATTTCTTCTGACAAGCGCATTGGAGCCCCTGATTTATGGCCACACTTCATGGGACACTAGTAAACGTCCCATAGTATATTTTGTAAGAGTAATGAAGTCTCAGGAACCCGGCCCTCCCCGCGGCCTCTGCTAATAAATTTCCTTGGGCGAGGGGTGAGCTGCCAGGCGCTGGGCCAGAGTTGCGGGCTGCGGATTAGCAGAGGGGGCACCAGCCTGTGCCCCGGGGGCCGCCGCTCCACCCCGGGCTCTCGTAGGAGGTGGGGGGCTTTGCGGCGCCCCCACCCCAGCCACGCCGGGAGCGCAGCCCCGTAGAGCTCAATGTGGAGCTCTCAAAAGGCAGGAGGAAGATGAAAAGTGAGTCGAGAAGCTGGAGAGGAAGGGGGGAAACCCCAAACCATAATTGCCGCTTTCCTTCTGCAGCTCAGGTTGCTGGCCCGGGGCTGAGGGGCGGCGAGGGCTGTTTCTTTTTTGACTACTGTTTTCCTGAAGTTTGAGGCTGGACTATGGGATGAAAGAAGACCGAGGGGCAACTGGCATGGGCTGGGTTGTGCGGGGCCACCGCAGGAGCGGGTGGGGGCGGGGGGGAAGGGGACGGGAGGGGCTGAAGATTTTTCTATCTCCCCCCACCCCCGTCCCCAAGCCACACACACTTCAAAGGGCTGGGGACAGGGAATCCATTTGTCACTCCGCAGAATAGCTGCCCTCCCCCCGCCCCCCTTAATGCTCCCTTCCTCTTCATAGATCTGTTTCGAAGCTGGATGTTTCTTCACGAATTTTAATTCAACTCTCATTTCAGCCAGCGCCTTCCAGGTCCCACACCAGGTGCTGAGGACACAAAGACGAGTAAGACACACCACTCGCCTCAGGGAGGTCCCGTTCTGTGCTGTCAAATCACCCAGAGTGCAAGCTGACACTAATTGACTGCTTACCATGGGCCAGACGCTGTTCCAGACACTTTACATGTATTCATCCATTTACTCCTCACAAAACCTAAAGCAGGTGTTTTGTTATCATCTCACTGTTAATCGGGCACTGAGACAGTAAGTGACTTGCCCAGGATCCCTCTGGTTCTTGAGTCAGGTTCTCAGAGATCCCTCAAGTCTCAA
The DNA here is from genome assembly GCF_029281585.2 of Gorilla gorilla gorilla. Lineage (NCBI taxonomy): Eukaryota > Metazoa > Chordata > Mammalia > Primates > Hominidae > Gorilla > Gorilla gorilla. Next base: position 62,367,148 of record NC_073229.2, read on the forward strand.
GGACTTGAAACAGGCAGGCTACCCAGACTTCCTCTCTAACAAGCAGCTTACTCCACACACAAGGAAACCAAGGCCCAAAGAGGAGAAGTGACTTGCCCAATGCCACACAGAAAAGTGGCAAGGCTGGAACTAGACCCCAGCCAACACCCCCACTGAAACATCCAGCTGCCCTCTTTAGCTGTGTGGACGCCTCTCACACATATTCCAAGACATGAAGTGAGAACCATTTTCTGGCATCTGGAAACTTCCTGTTTGTAAGGACCACCCAATAGACCTACAAGGAACCATGGAGACAGTGATTTAAGGAAAGAAACAAAATGAACTCCAAATCAGAGAGCTGGCGGACATTTCAGTATCAGTGGCATTGGGAATGAGTTTCTTTAAGTTAAAAATTTATATTTTAGTAACCAGAAATTTCCCGTGTCTATCGGATGGAGTTTTACCAATCTTCAAGGAATCAGAAAATGATCAAGATGACTACATTTGATACTGAACAATGCTGAATACTGAGTGAGGTTTTGTGGCTGTGGGTCATTGCCATACACATCAGTGAGCATGGAACCACTGGTGAGCAGAGGCCTCCATTCTCCACCTGGACTTGCAGCCATGGCATGACAGCCTGGAACAGAACACCCAGTGTGAGCATCGGGAACCAGAAGATGCTTGGTAGCACACATCAGAAATGGCAGGAGAACCCTTGCTGGGTGTCAGAGCCCAAGTGACTGTGCACAGAGTGCTTGATCATGAAGCTACTCTGGTGCCCCAGCCAGAATTCCCACACCTTAAAAAAGCAATTGCAAGTGCTGCAACAGACCTCCTCGTGGAAAAGCAAACCTCACAAATAAAATCTGGGTTTGAAAATAAAATGCCTGACCTAATTTGATGGTGACTGCCTTCCAGGTTGGTTTGTGTGGGGGCACTGGGATGTCGGGGCTCTGGTTCTTATTAGAATTCTCCTGTGCTCTCAGGATGGGCAAACCTGGCTCATTGCAGGCTGGACCCACAGCAGGGCTGGGAAAGGGCCCTCAACTGGGAGTCAGGGACCTCAAATGTACCAACCAGCAGTGGCACATCACGTCTCCGTGATTCAGGTATGAAATAAGGGCAAGAAGATCTTACAGCCCATAAGGGGTGGCTGGGCCTGACCTGGTGCAGGCGTTGTAAGACCCTGACCTTGGCAGTCCTTGCAGCAACCCTGGGCAGCACGTATCATTGTGGCCATTTTACAGATGAAGAGACTGAGGCATCGAGGGATTACGAGGCCCACTGTGCTCTGTGGGTGGGTGTGAAATGACTCACAGCTAAGTGCTGTGTAAATACAGAAGATCATAGTTACAAACTGTCCCAATACATGCGTGTGTGTGAGCCAAGGCCTAACACGTCACTGGCAGATCTATTTGCTCAGTCGTGTTAGTCCCTCCCCTTCTTTCTTTCCTCTCTAGGGCAGGGGACAACAAAAGGAAGATGAAAGTATTCCCTAATACAGCTGGAGGATTCACGTTACCCATGCCAGGAGAATAGCCAAGGAAGGAAACCCCAGCTCACGCCCTCCTGCATTCTTTACAAGGACACGCGGGAGTGGGGAGCATGCCCTGAGCAGAGCGGACTCAAGCTTGGGCCCCTGTTCAAGGAGTGCTAAAAAATCTTGCGCCCTCTGGATGCTTTTTGAAATTTCAAAATGGATGAAACAGTGACTTCAAAAAATCAATGGTAATTTTAGATCAGGCTTTTTGCAAACTTCTCACTTCCTCCTGGAGAGCCTGATAAACACAGGTCAGGCACTGACAAATGCTAGTTTCATTCCAGGAAGGTGTGAAAATTGAGTTTGTTGGGCATGCCTGGGCTTCAGGCAGGAAAGAACGAATGGCCCTTTCCTGGGGACAACTCCTCTCACTGCAAGACTTTAGGGCCTGGGCAGAGTAAAGATGGTCCAGACCTGCCCTGGCCAGCAGTTCTTGGCCACAATGGAGAGGCTCTGTGACAAAATAGTGTGCTACACAATGTGCATGTCTTGATGTTGTTACTAATATTGCTGTAATTATTCCTGATTCTGTGATTTTCCACTAGGTCACACTGCTTTGTAATTTTGGCTTTGACTTCTTAGCAGGAATGAGCTGTAGGTGACTTAGGAGGTGTCTGTTTGCTCATCATTTATTCTGTTCACTGCTTGGATTTCATCTGCTATTCTTTTTTTTTCCTTCAGTTTACCTTATGTGAGCCAACATTTCCTGGGTATCCATGACACAAGAGGAATCTTGGGAAAGGCCCCGGCCCTGAAGGAACTTAGACTGGCCTAGAGGAAACCAGGCATAGACCAGTCATAGGTAAATGATTAGGTGTCACTATATGGTTGAGCGCCGTAAAACTCAGGCTTTCTGTCCAAGGTAACTATTTTTTCAACTTTCTCTTCCATTCTCTAAGGCCAGAACAAATCTGGCTTAATTACAACATGGCCTCTTTGAACATCAGTTGACTTGAAACCAAGGTTTGATGAGATGCTATTTAAAGGACCTTCCAGTTCTAGCTGAGGGGGTCTGAGAGACTCATGTCAGCACAGGAGAGGGGCTCACTGCCCTTGAGTCTGAATGTCCCTTGTCCCTGAAGCCCTCTGCTCCCAGCCGAGCCTCTACCCTGGCTGGCTTCTCATGTTGGCACCGCCCTACTGCATTACCTGGCTCCTGTGCTTTTTCAACTCCTTTTCTTTTTTTCTTTCTGTCTTTAGGGAAAAAGTGAAAAAGAGCAGACATTTCTAGCACACTGTGGGTGGCCTGTAGGGGAGATGATGAGTTAGAAGACTGGTGGGGAGGGACACACTGTTGACTCACCAGGTCACCCCTGGAGCCATTTTACATCACCAAGAGATGATCACCGGACTCGCTGTGACTCTGCTGGTGGGCACTGTCCTATGCCCTGCAGGAGGCCTCCCAGGAACCCAGAGCAATACTGGTTGTGTGAGCATAAGGAGGGACAGTGACTCTGCAGAGCACTAAGACCCTTCATGGGGCAGACGACAGAGAGCCCCATGGGGGCTCTGGTTCTCGCCAACTCCAGGCAACTGACTCCAAATGCCCTCTTCTCTCCAAGTCTACTCCCTCCACCCTGCAGACTGAGTGGCCCCACCCAGAGCCACACGGGCCACACCCTGGCCTATACTGGGCACTCAGGGTGAATAGCTGCTGCTTAGCACAGCGCCTGACCACATGGTGTGTAGGTGGCCAGAGAAATTCAGCTTAATGAATGACTGCTTCAAAGCCACAACATATTAAGCTAAAATAGTTATTAAATGAATAGCAATTGACACAGCACTTTTATATGTCTCTTATTTTCTTATTATGATTTATTTATCTTTTCCTGTCCAGCTCTCATTGTTTTGAAGACCCAAGGATAATGAGGTACACTTAACTGGCAATCAAGAAACCCTAGGGGCTGGGCACAGACGGCTCAGTCTTGTAATCCCAGCGCTTTGGGAGGCCAAAGTGGGATGATTCCTTGAGTCTGGGAGTTCGAGACCAACCAGTAAGATCTGATCTCTAAAAATAATAATAATAATTAGTTTGGTGTAGTGGCACACAATTGTAGTCCCAGCTACTCAGGAGGCTTAGGTGGGAGGATTGCTTGAGCCTGGGAGCTGAAGGCTGCAGTGAGCTATGATTGTGCCACTGCACTCCAGCCTGGGTGAGAGAGCAAGACCCTGTTTCAAAAAAAAAAACAAAAAGAAACCCCAGGAAAAGGCACTCCACCTCCCTGTGCTTCTGTTGCCTCAACTGTCTAGGCAGTGGTGAAAATAACATCTGAATATATTTCTCTGCAACCTTGCAGGGAGGATCAAGCCCACTGGTAGATGTGAAGTGTCTGGGGCAGTTAAAGAGGCAGTGACACGGCCAGGTGTGGTGGCTCACACCTGTAATCCCAGCACTTTGGGAGGCCAAGGCGGGTGGATCACTAGAGGCCAGGAGTTCAAGACCAGCCTGGCCAACATAGTGAAACCCCCATCTCTACCAAAAATACAAAAATTAGCCAGGCATGGTGTTGCATGCCTGTAATCCCAGCTACTTGGGAGGCGAGGCAGGAGAATTGCTTGAACCCGGGAGGTGGAGGTTGCAGTGAGCTGAGATGGCACCACTGCACTCCAGCCTGGACAACAGAGCCAGATTCAATCTCAAAACAAAACAAAACAAAACAAAACAAAACAAAACAAAACACATGTCAGTGACAGGTGTGATGGGCTACTTCCTAAGATGCTCTACATCTGTAAAGACCTTCAAGGAGGAGAACGTCCCCATTACTCTCTGGTCATCAGGCCCCAGGCCCTGAAGTTCTAGCATCATCCAAGAAAGCTTTTGCTGTGCCTGATACTACCAGTCCTGCAGTGGGAGATGTGACTCTGAATGAATGCAGCCAATTTCCCTAAGCCATCTAAGATGGCAAGTTCTATGATTTTTCTTCAGGATCTCAGCTTAAATGCCCCCCTGTCAGGAAGCAATTTCTGAAAGGACTGAAGGAGTGAGCTGTGCAAACGCAGCATCTGCAGGAAGAGAATTCAAAACAGAGGGGCTAGCAAGAGTCTATTTGGCTGGGACTGAGAGAGTGGGAAGAATGGGAAGACACAGGCTTAGAAAGTGGCCAGAAGCCACATCGCATAGAGACTGTGGGACGTAGGAAGGACTTTGGATTTTATTATAGGAGCAGTTAAAAGTCATCAGTGGGTTATGAATGGGAAGGTGACATGATCTGGCTGTCATGTGGAGAACAGGACTGTGGGAGAGGGAGGAGAAGCTGAAGATGGAATTTGCTAGTGTGTTGAATGTGGAGATCTGAGTATAATAGCAATCAGTGATAACTGAGATTTTTGGCTTAAGTAACCAGATGAATGGACATTCTGGCCTCCTGGAACCCAAGTCTTGCTAATTACCTTGTAATATCTCTGTTCATTCCTCTCTGTTCTTTCTACCACTGCCTTGTTCAAGTTCCCATCACTCCTCCTGGGATTCCTGCATTTATTGCCAATCAACCCCATTGTCAAAGAATAGGTTTTATTTCCCTCTCATGCTTGAAAACTCTGATGGCCACCTATATTAGTTAGTTATTGCTAAATAGAACTAAAAATCACAAACATTTATTATTTCACACTTTCTATGGATCATGAATCTGGGGACATCTTAACTGGGTCCCCTAGCTCAGGGTCACACAAGGCTGCAATTGAGGGGGCAGCTAGGTTGGGGCTCATCTGAAGGCTCAGTCCAGGGAGGACCCAGCCTGAGCTCACTCACGGGATCGCTGGCAGGATTCCATTCCTTGCTGGCTGTTGGACTGAGCACCTCATGTCCTCGCTCACTGTGGGCCAGAGATATCAGCTCCTTGACACAGAGGTCTTTCCACAGAGCAGCTTGCAGCCTGGTACTGGCTCCCGTCAGAGTGAGCTAATGAGAGAGCAAGAGAGAACACCCAAGAAGGAAGCCACAGCATTTTTGCAACCTCATCACTTTTGCCATAGTCTCTTTGTTAGAAGTGAGGTACTAGGTCCAGTCTACTCTCATGGAAGGGGCTTGTGCAAAGGCATGAATACCAGGAGAGAGGGCTCACTGGGTGCTATCTTCAAGGCAGATGCTGTCTCACCTCTTTCCTGTATCTTCTGCTCCAACTCCTCATGCTGGTCATTCACTTGCCGATCCTGAAAGAGCTATCTGTTTTCTGTACACTTTCCACCTTGGAGATTTTCTTCTGCTCATTACCTCAGGCCTGGAAGTGAAGCATTTGGCCATAATTCTCACTCCGCTTGCTTCTGTCGGCGCTCTTGGTCCATGTGTTTGTTCTTCCCAGTTCGAATTTGTGCTCAGTGACCTTCCGGACTATAACTTACTTGTTTGTGGGTTCCCATTGTCAAATATGGTGTCTGACATAAAGTAGATTGTTATTTGACTCTGCTCAGTATGAATGAGTGAGTTTTAATTAGAGCAAAAGAAAAAATTCAGGAAGGTAAACCTACTCATTGGGCAGATTCTAAAGTCAAACAAGGCCTTAAGATGATTTATTTTAGGTCATCTGTGCCAAGCTTCCTCTCCACTGGAAACTCCTAAAGAAACTGTTTAGCTGCTTCTGCAAGTATACAAGTTGCCACACTTTGGGCCTCTCAGAAATCTTGTGAGGTAGGAAGGGCAGGAATCATTGTACCCATTTTATTTTTTATTTTTATTTATTTTGAGACAGAGTTTCACTCTGTCACCCAGGCTGGAGTGCAGTGGCCTGATCTCAGCTCACTGCAACCTCTACCTCCCGGGTTCAAGGGATTCTCCTGCATCAGCCTCCCGAGTAGCTGGGATTACAGGCGCCTGCCACCACACCTGGCCTGTACCCATTTTATAGATGCAGGCTGAGGTCTAGGGAGGTTAAGTGTCAGGACCACATGCGGATAGCTAGCACCTGGTAGAACCAGGCTTAGCTCAGTTCAGTTCAGAACATATGTATCAATGCCTCTTACATTTCAGGGCCTACATTTTCATACAGAAAAGTAAGATACAGTTCCTGCCCTCAAGAGGTTCACAATCTCCTAGTGGAGACTGACATATGAACAGATCCACCCCATTCAGTGGGGAAAGCCCCTGGTCTTCTCTGACCACTTGAGTTGTCTCTGAAATGATTTACGCAATAAAAGCAGGATAGTGTAGGGCCAGAACAATGGCCCCCAAATCTAACTGGTGTTTGGAGCCATCTGGATGGCTTTTAGAAACACAGATTCTGATTGATGGGTCCAGAATAAAAACCAGGTGATATTGATGGGCGGGCATGTTTGAGACCCTCTGGTTTACGGGGTTTTTTGGTCTTTGGAGAACAATCAACTGATCTGAAAGTTTCTCAGTGGGAAGAAGGGAGACTTCTCATGGGCTCAGCCTGCTAAACCTCCCCAGGTATTTCTCTTCCGTGGACTGCACCATTAGAGTGGGCCCCTGGTCCTGCTGTCACCTACAGATGTCCCCTACTCTGCTCTCTTGTGTCCCAATCACACCTTTTCCTCATATTGTTGGTCCCAACTAACTCCCACCTGTCTTAGGCATCTCACGCAGGTTTTGAACAATGAAGTGCTTTCAGGGAGCAGTTCCCAGGCTGCAGTTACTCCTCTTCCCGGGTCACAGAGGGTTGTGGTCCTTTCCTTCTTGGGATGCCCCCCCTATCAGTCTGATGCTTTGCATGCCTTTTGCTGTGAACAGAGCTGCTAAACTCTAGAGAGTAGGTCATTTTGGGGTTTACGTTTTGACCCTTCACCTGCTTCCAGTCTTGATTCCAATGTCACCTCAGTGAGTCCTTCTCTGACTACCCATTTCAAATGCACTCCTGCCTCCTACATGCCCCATCCCCTAACTGCTCAAATGTCCTCCAGAGTACCTGATTACTTTCTAATTCACTGTATCTCTTACTGATTTATTCTGTTTCTCATCTCCCTCCTGACAACAGAGTATGAGCTCCCAAGAAGGCAGGGCTCTCTCCTCTGTTCATGGACATATCCCCAGGACCCAGTACAGTGACTGACACACAGTAGGCTTTCAGAAAGATGCATTGAATGTGTAAGTCTTGAGCAATGCCTTTGCATGCAACAGTGTTCTCTAAATGCTGTTTGGTTGGTTGGTTGATTGACAAAGCCAGCCAAATCAGGGCAGGCTCATCTGCTTCTCTTCCAGAAGATGCCCTGGACTGAGGCTTGGAGACTCATTTCTCAAGGTTAATAGAGTGAGCCTTGTTGAGACTGTCACAGCCTTCCCAGCTGGGCTGAAAAATGCCTTTGGAATCTGATGCTGGGGAGGCAATGGGCCAGCTCCAAGACTTCCCAAGGAGCTGGAGTCAGGGCTGGCTCCACATCCCGTTTGTCAGCCCCAGCATGCAGACGAGAGGCCATCAGTTGCCAAGGACTTTGTTTTATTGTCATTGCAGTTGGCTTCCCTCGGGGCTGGAGCTGCCGGGCAGCAGCCATCAAGCCCTGGCTGCTGGGCTGGGGTAATATTAGCAATTCCATAATTCTCACCCGAGCCGCAGCTGAAAAGAGGAACTGCTGGAGGTGGCTGAGAAAACAGGAGCCCCAGCGGCAGCAGGAGGAGGAAGAGCTAGTACTGGCTGTTCTCTCTCTAACTTCCTCACAGACCTAGCCTTGGGACGTGGCTCATGGAGCTTCCTCCAGCCCAGCCTCTGTTCAGTTTTTCCAAAGCTTGTCACAGAAAGAGGGCTGGGGTGTTGTTTTTAAGTCTTAGCTACCCAGAATTCTCAGGAAATTTTGATATCATCTTGTAGATCCCACCACAGACAGCCTGCATCGCAGGCTAGAGGGATTGCTGCTTGGAGATGTATTCAAAATGTTCCTTCTGTTATATATGCCTCCCAGACCTCCGGAAAGAGGTGCCGCCATATTGATAAATTACCCCAGGACAGTTCTTGCCACCTCTGGCCTGTGAAGCACCCCCACATTTGTGGGACAATGAGCCTTTGCACCAACCCTGGTCTGAGACATCCCTGGGCTCTGGCCCTAGAGCGGGCAGGCCTCTTACACTACGTGGCTGTCTGGGGATGGCTCAGCCGTTGTGGTACATCCCTGTTCCCTACTTAGGAAGAAAAAATAATTGATGTCCTAAAAGTTGTCTTGTCAAAGAGCTGCCCCGTGGTACCTAAAGGTGAGATCAGAATTGAGAGCCCAGAAGTTTCTCCAACCAAAGAGTCCATCCGAGGGACTGGGCAGGGAGGCAAAAGTAAATGGACACAGGTCCCCCAGAATCAAAGCAGATAGCTCATGTGAATTATTAGTCATGTAACAGCATGCCCTCTGTCCCTCCAAGCCCATATTTAAAGCTAAATAATGTTTCAGCCCCCAACTCTGACATCTATCTAGGCCAGCCTTTCTTGAAACCACACCCTGACACACGAAGCCTATAAGATGCTTCATGAAAAAGGGTTCCTAGATACAAATAATTTGGGAAACACTGCCTGCCTTCTTGGAGATTCACAGCACCTATGAAAGGCTCTGAGAAGTTCTGCAATGAAGAAATTTGTTTCATTCTATTTCATCCAGTATTTCCCACACTCAAACTCTTTTATCACCTTCTAATATCCCTTGTATTGGGGTTTCCCATAGAGCCCACTGGGAAGCACAGGTCCTGAGGATAGGCTTCTAGAAATACTGACGACTGGTTTGGCCCACTTGGCACCTTTAGTCCCCGACTCCATGTGATCTTCACTCATGGCTGCACAGCCTTCCACTGAAGCCCACCTGCTTGGTAGGGAGCATCAGACAGTTCAAGCTCACTAATAAGAGCCAGGAGCAGAACCTTGTTGTCTAGACCACCAAGCCTCTTCCCCAAGCTGTTTTCATGTGGTAGGGTGTTTTCACCATTCACTATGTCAGCACGGATGAACCTAGGCCCTAGCAAAGTTAAAATTGTATATAGGTTTGGCTTTAGGACCCTACTCCCACTTCCCTCCTTTCAGCACCTCCTCCTGCCACGCTGTCTGGTGCTGCCATCTGCTTACCCTACCAAGGCAAAGCAGCTACCCAGATTAAGTTCTTTTTTTCTCTTCATCCATCACACTGTTTCCTTTACCCAAAAGGCAACCTGGAGGAGGTAAGGTTGAATGCAGAAGTTGAAGAATGACCAGCTCACCAGGGGAATAAGACAAAGGTGGGTGGCATAGGCTCATTTGGTTCTCAAGACAATCTTAAGAGCTTGGCAGAATTGGTATAATTGACCTCATTTTTGCTGCTGAAGAAAATGAGGTACAGTTCTCAGCCCTGAATTCATCTTGATAACAAGGAACAGGACCAGGAACTGAGCTCAACTCTCCGGAGCTTATATCTCTTCCTCAACAGCTCTGGGACCCCAGGGCTATCCTCCTATGCCAAGGTGGCTGACTTTGGTGGTGAACATTTCTTTATAGTTTATCACACAAGTATGGATCCCTAAGCTCTGCAGTTCTGTTTTGCCCATTTCTTCCATATATATTTTTAAGCCTCTCTAATCTAAACATGTTGCCCCCATTCCCTTTTTATTTCACATGATGGATTTGTTGAAGAACCAGGGTCATTTAGCCTGCAGAGCTTCTCGCAGTCTAAATGTCACTGATTGCATCCTTGTAGTGTTGGTTAGCATGTTCCTCTACCCTGTGTATTTCTGCTAAGTTAGTAGTTGGACCTAGAGGCTTGATCACATTCAGGTTTGAGTTTTTCTCCTAGATGATAGGTAGTGGTGCTCTTCCATCAGGAGCCACATATTTTCTAATTGTTTCTCTTTATGTTGTCAGTAGCTGTTTTTATTAATTCATGCTTTGTTTTGATGTCTCCAGGCTCTGCTCCGTGGCCTTGCAACTGGTTTTGCCTCTGTGCTCAGCCCTCTGGAATGAGAATTATTCAAAACATGATATATCTGTATAATGGGAAATTATTTGGCCATGAAAAGAAATAGACTCTGTTTTTCTGATATCCCTGGGCCCTACCCTCTCAGTATACACATCCAACCCCAGTCTCCTGCCTCCAGGCCAGGCTCTCAGAACCTGTTCTGATTTTTAACCCAGATTAGGTAATTAAGTATTTGCAGAATTCTTTTATTAATTAATTTATTTATTTTGAGACAGGGTCTCACTCTGTTGCCCAGACTGGAGTGTAGTGGCATGATCACACCTGTAATCCTAGCGCTTTGGGAGGCCAAGGTGGGCAGATTGCTTGAGGTCAGGAGTTTAAGACCAGCCTGGGCAACATGGCGAAAACTCATCTCTACAAAAAGTACAAAAATTAGCCGGGCATGGTGGCAGCATCAACCTCCAGGGCTCGGGTGATGCTTTCACCTTAGCCTCCCAAGTAGCTGGGACTACAGGCATGTGTCACCATGCCTCCCAAAGTGCTAGGATTACAGGTGTGAGCCGTCACACCTGGCTGGTATTTGTAGAATTCTTGTTTGGCAGCCATGAACTATTATGGAAAGGAAAGATCTTTCCAGACTCACCTCATTGCCTGGCTCAGAGACCTGCCTTGAGGCCTTCTCCATAGTGGATCTGGTCACACTTGGTGAAAGCAGGTGACCAGAGAGACATTTCTGAGCTCAGAGGAAAGAACACACTAGGATAGCTTGGAAGTATCATAAAGATTTTGTCATTATGGCAGCTGAATTCTGCATTTGATATGTGTTCACCAAGATGCATTTCCCTTATCTCCTCGGCATAGGAGGCCTTGTCCCCCAGCGTCTTTTGAATTAGATGTGTCCATGTGACTCAGTTCTGGCCAATGGATTGTGGCTAAATTATATTACTCAGGTCTGGTGCATGAACACCAACAAAGGGATTCCCAGTCCCTCCTTTCCCATCTTTTAGCTCCACGGAAGGATCTAGCAGAGGACTTAGAGTCCTAAGAGTATGGCAGAGACACAAGATGGAAGGACCCTGGGTCACTGAATGACCACATGGAAGCCTGCTCTGTTGCACTGGACTTTGTGAGAGAGAGAAATGATTTTTTATTGAGTTAAACCATTGTAATTTAAGGATTGCTTGTTATAGCAACTGATGTCACTTATTCTCACTTATACAAGCCTTTTGAAGAGTGAGAAAGTGGCTCATGGTGAAAGTAGAGCAAAGAAAAGCAAACTCTACCAGGCTTCTCCAAGGCACAGTAATTGGGGCTTGACCACTTCTAATTACCTCAATGAATCATTTCTGAAGGTCATGGCTTTCTGATTACCTGAGCACTCCTCATGTGTGGGGTACTGACTTTGGAGAAGAAGAAATAAATCACTAACTGAATAATGCCAGGGGTGCTTTTGAGGCTGAAGAAATTGTGGAAGGAGCAGGGCAGTAAAATCATGGCCTATCCACTCTAGAAGTGGCTCAGGAGTCCCTGAATCACCGATGGGGCAGAGTCTGGCTCGATGGGCAGAAAGTTATTGTATTAACAGTTGTGACAAAGAAAATGATAACCCTAAGGTCTCAGAGTAAGGACTGATAGAAATCATCCGAGATCTGAAACTCCAATCTCACCGTTGGCTGACTCCATCTGACTTTATGTGTTCATTCATATGTGTCTTGAGCAGAGAATGTTAGATCCCATCTATGAGCGACTGTAGGACATCTGTCAGTTTAACAGCATGTGCTCTTCATGGAGCTGTTTTCCTTCTTCCTTGGGAGACTTTCCTTTTAAAAGTCTTTACAAAGACCCCATCTTCTTTCTAATGGTGTGTTTCAGGCTTCAGTGGTCATATGGATAATCTGGCCTTGGTCTTATTTCATCATCTTTACTCTTTAGACTTTTAGACATCTGGTGATTTAACTTCAGGTGAGATGAGCATTCTGGGTCACAGCTTTGGTTAGTTTCTGCTACTTTTTGTGACACACACACACACAAACACATATTCATACCCCAAAAGCTTCAAGATAGACAGTTGAGTATACTAGTCAAGAGAGGCCTTTGGGATGCCAAGACCATTCAGTGGGGAAGGAGTAGTCTTTTCAACAAATGGTGCTGTGACAACTGGATATTCACATGCAGAAGAATAAAGTTGGACCACTAGCCCACACTATATAAAAAATTAACTCAAAGTGGATTATAGACCTAAATATAAAATCTAAATCCTTAAAATTCTTAGAGTAAAACATAGGAGCAAATCTTCGTGGCCTTGAGTTAGGCAAAGCCTTCTCATATATGACATCAAACATACAGCAACAAAAGAAAAAAAATAAACTTAACTACACAAAAAGTAAAATGTTTGTGCTTCAAAGGACATCATCCAGAAACTGAAAAGACAATCAACAGAATGGGGGAAAAATTTGCAAACTGTATGATAAGAAACATATATTAATATTAAAACCCCTTACAACTTAACAATAACAAGAAAGATAACCATTTTTAATGGGCAGAGGATTTGAATAGACATTTCTAGAAAGGAAATATATATACAAATGGCCAATAAGCACATGAAAAGATGCTCAACATCATTAGTTAATAAGAAAATGCAAATGAAAACCACAGTGAGATACCACTTCACATCTGCTATGATTACATCCAGTTCACATCCATCATAATCAAAACAATGGAAAATAATAAGTGTTGGTAAGGATGTGGAGAAATCAGACCCCTTATGCGTTGAGGTGGGGATGTAACATGGTGCAGCTACTTTGAAAAACAGTGTGACAGTTCCTCAAAAAGTTCAACATAGAGTTACCGTGTGATTTAGTAATTCCACTCCAAGGTGCATAACCAAGAGAAAGAAAAACCTGTACAGAAATGTTCAGGGTGGCATTATTTGTAATGGCCCCAAAGTGGAAATAACCCAAATGCCCATCAATTGATCAATGGATAAATAAAATACAGTATATCTGTTCAATGGAATATTATCTGGCCATAATAATAAATAGAAATAAATGAAATACTGATACATGCTACAACATAGGTGAACCTGAAAAACATGCTAAGTGAAAAAAGCCAGACACAAAAAGTCACATACTGCATGCTTCCATTTACATGAAATGTACAGAATGGGCAAATTCATAGAGATAGAAATTAGATTAGTGATTGCCAGGGGCTGGGAGAACAAGGAAGTTGGGCATGTCTGCAAATGTGTATAGGGTTTCTTTTGAGAAGTAATGAAAACATTCTTGGATTAGATAGTGATGAGAATTGCACAACTCTGTGAATATCCTTTAAAAAACCACAGAATTGTACACTTTAAGGGGGCTAATTGTATGGTATTTGAATTATATACCAATAAATCTGTTTACAAAAAAGAGAGAGGGTTCTCTAGAGCCAGACTGCTTGAGTTCAAACCCCAGCATTTTTTGTTGCTATGTGTGTGATCTTTGCCTAGTCACTTGCCCACTCTGTGCCTCAGTTTCCTCATGTGTAAAATGAAGATGATAGTAGTACCTGCCTCATATGGTTGTTGTGAGGATTGCATGAGTTAATGGAATGGCTCCTGGCCCAGAGCAAACACTCCATAAGAGTTACCTACTGCTTTTACTGTTAATGACGAATGTCATGCAGTACAATAATCCTGGCCACATGCCCATAAATCAAGGGCCAAAGAAGACTTATAAAATCTTGTCAGCAGGGAGGGCTTGGTTCAGGGTGATGTCCACAAGCAGGATCATGGCCTGGAGATCTGGGTAGCTTCCACATTGAAAGAACCACTCAAGAAAACTGTAGGGCACTTAGTACATCCAAACATACATAAATACAGAGTCTGGCTCAAGATTTTTGGCCAGAGTCCATTGAGAGTTATGAATCCCTCTTTGAACAATGGCAGCTATTATTAAAATCTAGAGACTTTGAGTTGGATTCTTTCTCCAGCCCAGACACTGATTCAGAACTGCAACATTCTAAACAGTGAGGCTAGAAACTGATGCCATTTCTGAGCTGATTTATTGAGAGGTTTCTTGATTTGGGTCAGGTTCCTGCAACATTTGGAAAATGACGACTATAGCATCATTATTTCCCCCAAATGACCAAAATTATAGCTGGTAACTTGAGGCCAGTAAATTTCCCTGCAGCAGATGTTAAACTGTTTTAAAAGATGATTAACAATGGGGGACTTAGGCCCTATGGCAGAGCAAAATGGGCTGGTGTTGCTGAAGTCAACGTGTGAGGTAAGGGGCACATCCAGACCCTTGTGGTGGGGAGCCCAGGTTGGAGACTGTAAAAGCTCACAGGTTGTGGTGTAAATCAAATCTGTGGTCCTGGGTGGCTGAACATGTGGTGCTGTGACAAGAGACCTAGCCTGGACATTGGGAGGCCTGGGTTCCATGCTTGCTTCTGCCAGAATGTGACTCAGGGCAAACTATTTCTCTTCTCTGGGATACAGTATCCCCATCCTTTAACATAAGGTCAGGTCACATTAGGCAGTCTCTAAGGTGTTTTGTGAGCTTTAGACTGATTTATTCTGTTACTTAAGAAAGCAGATGAATTATCCATTCACCTCCGTAAGAATCTGTGAATTTTAGATGAAATGACCACAAAAGAATCAAGATGGGTTATACAATTTTGGTGATGCTCACTTCACATCACAACACTGGAAAGTATGGGAGTGAAAAGGAGTGAGGACGGATCCAGAGAGGCCACCCCTAGGATACCCAGACCAGGTCACTGGAAGCAGACACGAATGCTTTGCTGGTCTAGGACACCATCCCGTTGAAGTCTCCTTGAGAAATGCTATGCAGTTTTCACTCATCTTTCCAGCTGTCAAGTTCTCTACCTGTTCATCTCTGTTCCTTATTTCCTAAAGGGCAGTCATCTACCCATTACATTTGTGGATCAACTACTCAAAGTGTATACCTACACATATTTATACGTACACATACGTACAAACAATTGTTGGCTAGAATTGAATGGTGTTCCCATGAACTTCTCCGGTGAGGATGTCCTGGGACCCCTTCCCCATCAACTCCCACCTCTCCAATCATCCTCCCAGCTCAAGGTCACTGGAGAGTGGAAAGGAATTAATCCGATAGACATGAGTATTGAGATCCTTTGGAAAAGTCCTGAAGGATCTTTTCTTTTTACATCCTTTCATCTTTTCCCCCCACATTAAGGAAAAATGACCTGGGTCCTGTACCTCACAGCACTTCGGCCATGGAGCTCTGGGAAGTAAAACTTGAGTTCTCCCAGAATCCCTCTGCTGTATTATAAGATTCAACACAGGAACCCCCTCAGAAGAATCACCCATTATTTATTCATTCAATAAATATTTATTGAGCACTTACTAAGTGCCAGTTTCAGTGCTGGCTATGGAGATAAAACACTGCGCCAGTAGACAGGAAAGAGCCTGGAATGTTCTAGGAAATGAAAGAAGTCCAGTATAAGAAGCAATATAAATGAGGGGGAGAGTGATATAGGACAAGACTGAAAAGGTAGCAGGGGTCAGACCACAGAGGGTCAAGGTGACCTGAGAGATCAGTTTCCCCACCCACTGTCCTGAGGGAACTGGGACACACAAGAGACCTGGCTGAGAGAGGCCATGGGGAGGTGGGGCATCCCATGGACATTTCTTGGATCTCTCAGACTAAATTCTTAAGACAGTTTTAAACACAATGAAAATTGGCTTCTTAATGAAGTGAATTATTGAATGCACATGTGAAATATCTGGAACAGAAGAAGGCATGTAGGGTTTGGATTCAGACTTGAATTTAATCTGGGCTCTGCAAATTTCTGGGTGATTTGGGGCAGGCTACCTAACATTTTCGGCTTGAGTTTCTCTCATCTGTATGGTAAAGGCAGCAGTGTATCTCTCATGGTTCCTTAGGAGATGATCCACAGGTTGTGTTTGCACCACCTATAGTTGCATGCAGTTGATACCCCGCCTCCCACACCAAGCTCCTATCTACCCTATGGACATGAACATATTATGGTTCTCAGTTGCAAGCCACAGCATCTACTCTGGCTAGTTTAAACAGAAAATGAATGTATTGAGAGATATTGGCTAACTTCCAGACTTGGGAGGGCTGGAGAAACACATTTAGGACTGAGCATCTAGGAACACTCTGAGAACCATGCTGCAGAACTGTCCAGATCTGGAAGCTGCTTCCCCCACAAATGACCTAGAACCACTCAGCCACAGATGAACTTACTACCCACGCTGTTAAGAATGGAAACCCCGAGCCACAGAAGTTTTTGGCCCTTGGGGATTTTAGGCATGTATTCCAGGCAACATTCTGTTCACAAAATATCTGGGTAATAAAAGACTGGAAGCCCCCTGCTATTTCTGGCCACACCCACTTGAGGTACCCCTGTTGGCTCTTCCTAAGCTGGTCATCTGATTCTCCACAAGCTTAGTTTGGGGGCTGCACATTCTGTAATCAAGAATTTTGGTTATATGCCGGTGATTGATGTCAGTCTGTCTCAGAGCTCCTCGTAATTTTCTTACCTTTTCAATCTCTAGTAGGTTACGAAGATTAATTGTACCATATGCACTTTTCTTTTATAAAGCAGCTGCCCTCCTCTCTCTCTCTCTCAACCTGTCTCTCTCTCCCATCCCCGGGTCTTCTGCCTGTCACTCTTTATTTCAATCTCCAGTAGGTAATGAAGATTAATTGTACCATATGCACTTTTCTTTTTTAAAGCAGCTGCTGTTTTTTCTCTCTCTCTCTCCCTCCCTCCCTTCCTCCCTCTCTCCCTCCCTCCCCCACCAGGTCTTCTGCCTCTCACTCTTTATTTCTCTTTCTCCTTCTTCATTGCCTTAAAACTAAACCAAATCACACACTTACTTCTTGAGACATCTTTGCCGTCATGGGCCTAACCCTGATACATGCTACAACATAGGTAGCATGTATCATCTATGTAGCCCAGAGCAGGGCTGTGGCTTGTCTGAGGTCACACGGCCAGCTGAAGGTCCTTGTGACCTGCAGAGGTGGAATCAGAGGCTCTGGATTCTTGTTTTAGCCCAGCCACCAACAAGGTGGGAATGCTTGGCAGGGCACTTCCTGTACTAGTCAAGACTGCAAGCTGTAGATGACAGAAACCCAGCTGGAACTAGCCTTGGAAAAAGAGACTTTGATCACTCATGCAGTCTGGAAAGGTACAGGTGGGGTGGGGAGGTAGCAGTCAGGGACTTGAAGTCACCAGAAGTCTCTCTGTGGCTTTGTTCCACTTTTTCCTACCTTGGATGGGAATTTTCTACACAATGAGGCCATGGCTGTTGCCTGCTTTTGTTTCACATTTCCCAGAGTTAGCCCACTGAAAAGGAAACAGCTTCTCTCTTAGCTCCAGGTTAAACTGTCCAAGCAAGGTCTTTGGTCATGTGACTTACCCTTTGGAACAATCACAGGGCCAGCCAAGTGTGATTGGCTGAGTTTGACAAACCACCATGGCCAGGGACATGGGGTCATGCTGGTCTGAGAGGGAAAGGGGGACAGGGGCCCCAAAGAAGGTGGGTGGGAGCACAGATATGACCACAGGGGAGTCATTGACAGTCAGGTGGCCCCACGATTTATGTGGGCTCCACTTTCTCTAGGTTTGCTCTACCCATGTCTCCTGTGCATTAATATGGGGGTGGGGAGGCCTAAAGTGGGATAAACAAGATGCACTTAAAGAGAGGTCCCCACTGAGTTTCCTAGAAGAAAGAATGCCTTAACACCCATTGTCCCATGGATATGGGCTAATTCATTCTTGTCATCTGGAAGAGAACAGAATCCTGAGGAAATGAGACACAGGACTGGTCATTTTTACGTTGGGACAAGAAATCAGAGTGGTATCTTAGAAGTGTTGGGGGCATGGAACTGTGTCTTCTCCTGCCAGCAATACCAAAACCCAAGTCCACTCCCTGGTCCTTGAAGTTTTTCCTGTTTTGCTCACTAAACCATATGTTCTAGCTCGATAACAGGCTCTTTTAGGAAATAATAGCATTGCTCTCTAAACTGAAAGCATCGGACTCTGGCCTGAGAGTACTGTTGTTATTATGGTTATTATTATTTAAAGTGTGCTAATAAAAACACAGCTTCAGGACCCTAAAGTGATTTTATTGCGCTACTGTAGACTAGTCATTGAGTACCTCTCAAATTTAAAGGGCTTTGTTTGATTGGCTTTTCAGATTAATTGGTTGGCTAACAAGAAATCTTTTTGTTTGTTTGCTTAAAATCTTAGGGATGAAAATCCTGATGGAACTTATTAGACCCTATCCCTGTATCAGCAAGAAGAATGTAGCAAAGAGAGGATCTCTGGAGGCTGGAAGGCTCAGGCAGACAGCAGGTATGAAGCCATCGGTGCGCTCTGAAATTTATCTTTTGTCTATTTTTTTAATGTAACCTAGTCCAACAATATTTGCCTTTGTCATATTCTCTACCATTTCTTGACATTTTTTGTCAAAGGTAAACCTTTATTATTTTGCCATCAGTCACTGGCCACAGGAATTCACTTTTTCAGTTATCTATGCTGCTTCTAAAATGCTACATCGATGGCTGCTCCAGCTTTGTTCTGGGTTCGTGCCTGCCTAGAAACCAGTGACCCTGGGTGTGAACAGCGAGGGGGTGAGACACTGCTGAATTCCAGATTCGCTGAAATCTGGCTGGGACACATTGGGGGCAAATGTCAGTCAACCTCACACACTCAAGGCAGTGCCCTGTGGGGTAACAGCTCCAGAAGGGAAGGAAGGTTGCGTTTAACTAATCCCAGTGTTTATTCCGGAAGCTGAGCTTTTAAAGAAAATGCAGATGATTTCCCTCCGAAAGCGTAGACATTGTATAACCTCAAGTTCTGGTTACCCAAGGATTTACTATATTGTAGAGACTGGAAGGGGTCGGGGTGGAGAGAATTTGGAGTAGGTTGTTATGAAACAAGAGGCATGGGCAAAAGCCAGGCACAGCCATGCCTTAAAGATGCACTGATGAACTCAGACTGTCTTCAGAAAGCCTTCTCTGGCATGGACCCTCTCCTTGACACCCCACTTTTGATTGCATTAGGGGGATGTTGCATTTATCCAAATCCCGAACACTCACTGAAAAAAGAAAACAAACTTCCTTTAGAGACATCAAATAGAAAGGGACTGTCACATCCCATTCAAGGCCATATAGGGCCTAGTCACAGCACTTTCACAAATCGGGAGGACTTGTGCCCATAGACCAGGCATTAAACAAAGCTGAGCTTTCATTTCTCCATCAGACAGAAGGAAGTCACCTCATGTAAGTGAGGTCAGGCTCCATATGTTTTGTGGCACACGGTATATTGTTTTAATCTGCCGTGCTGTTTGGGGAGGAGAGGACTACATTGTATGGTTATGTATAGCTGAAAGGGCCCAAAGGTACCATCCCACTGTCCAGACTTCTTCCTGTGGCAGGGACCTGTTGAGTTCTTCCCATCCAGGCTACCCTCCTTTCTGCTTACCTGAATACCAAGCAGCTACCATCTCTTCTGTGGAGCCTTCCTGGGCTCCTCAGGTCTTCAAGTATATTTTGTCTAATATTAAGTTTGCCTTCCCGGCCTCCTTTTGGTTAGTACTTGACCGATGAATCTTTTTTTCATCCTTTTTTACTTTCAACTTTTCTGTGTCCTTATGTTTTAGGTGTGTCTTTTATAAGCAGCATATAGTTGATTTTTTTTTTCAATTGCAATCTGACAATCCTTGTCTTTTAAGTGATAATTTTAGTCTTTTTATACTTATGATTACAGACATATTTGGACATACCTATTGTTTTACTTCATACTTTCTATTTGTCCCTGCTTTTTCTATTATTTTTTTCTTCCTTCTTGCTCTCTCTTGTTGAATTGTTTGTTTTCTTATTCCATTCCTCCCATTTTCCCACTGATTTGGATGTTATTTTTTCATAGAAATTTTGTGAGGCATACTAGACAAACCCCAACTTAATCAATATCTGAACCCTCTTTGCAAATAATACAAGAACCTTGTAAGATATTAACTCTTTGTGCACACTTTCCAGACATACATGCTTTTATATTTAGTATTTATTTATGTATTTTTAAAATCCTACAAATTAGATATTGTTATAAATTTTATATAGAAATTGTTTGTTTGGATTCGTATACAGGTTTATTCATCTCTTTGTTTACCAATCCTCTTGCATCTTAGAGCTCCTTTCTGGGATCATTTTACTTCTCCCTAAAGTATATTATTTAGAAGGGTTTTTTTTTCCTACTAATTGCTTATTGGGTTTACTCTTAACTTTTGCATATCAGGAAATGTCTTGATTTCACCATAGTTCTAAAAGATAATTTTTCCAGACATACAAATATAGGTAGACAATAATTTTCTCCAAGCATTTTGAAGATTGTTTTCATATTTGCTGCGGAGAATTTTGCTCTCTGGTTGCTATGCCTTTTTTTGGATTATCTGTCTTCTCTCTCTCTGGTTGCTTTAATATCTTCTCTTTATTGTTGGTGTTCTACAGTTCATTATCATATGTTCAGATTGTGTGCGTGTGTATGTGTATAATCCTACTTAATATAGCTTGTGCTTCTTGTATCTGTGGATTCAGATCTTTCATCAGTTCTAAAGAACGTGAGGCCATTGTCACCTTGACAATTGCCTCTTCTCCATCTTATCTTTTCTTCCTTCTGGAATTCTGTTTAGAATTGTCAGCCTCCCCGTTCTGTCTCCCATGTCTCATAACTGCCTCTGGTCGCCATGGGTCTTCCTCTGCTCCAGACTCATACAATTTCTAGTTTATACCATTAAAGTTGAATATAGACACGATTTCTTCTGTGATTTCATGTTCAATCTGGTCTCCGTAACTAAACTTGAAGCCCCTTGAGTATAGCACCCCTGTCTTATGTACCATTTGTATTCTCATGGCACTTGGCTCAATTCCTGATATGATGAGTAGTCAGTGAACACCTTATTGATAGAGGCCTATTATTTCATGTTCCCAAATTGTCCCCTAGCTTGAGACTTACACACATCATCTCTTGGGAGCCAGATGTGTGCTTTAGGTCAGGACATGCCCGTTGTCTCTCTATAAGCCCTGAGAGCTTATAGTGCTTTGTGCAACGTGCCTCAGCTGACTTCCTTGGATTGTACCTTTTACCCTCATGATCCTTTCAGCACAGAAGGCTTGCCTGCATTATTGAAACTCACCCCTTGTCTTTTCTATCTGGACTTTTCAAGTCAGCCCTGTTTGGCTGCCACCTCCAGCCCAGAAATATAATTCCAAAGGCCAGCCTTGGAACTACGTGGGAATGAGTGCTGCCTCTGAACAGCAATTTAGAGTTTGAGCTCTGCTTCTGATGGTCCTATGGGCCTGGGTTCTGAGTCTTAGTTTCTGTATCTGTAAAATAGAAATGATAGAGTTGTGAAAAATAATAGAGATAATGAACATTAAAGTGCTTAACAAATGTGAGGTATGGTGGTTATTTGCAAAAACATTAAATGATGGCTATAGACACAGGAAACAGAAAATAGTCGTATACATTCATCTTTGGGAAAGTAAGGTCAAAACTATATTATTCTGCTTATCTTTTAATGGTTTTTTTTAAACTTCTGTCAATCTGACTTTTTAAAAATTATTATTATACTTTAGGTTCTAGGGTACATGTGCACAACGTGCAGGTTTGTTACATATGTATACATGTGCCATGTTGGTGTGCTGCACCCATCAACTTGTCATTTACATTAGGTATATCTCCTAATGCTATCCCTCCCCCGTCCCCCCACCCCACAACAGGCCCTGGTGTGTGATGTTCGCCTTCTTGTGTCCAACTGTTCTCATTGTTCAATTCCCACCTATGAGTGAGAACATGTGGTGTTTGGTTTTTTATCCTTGCAATAGTTTGCTGAGAATGATGGTTTCCAGCTTCATCCATGTCCCTACAAAGGACATGAACTCATCCTTTTTTATGGCTGAATAGTATTCTGTGGTGTATATGTGCCACATTTTCTTAATCCAGTCTATCATTGATGGACATTTGGGTTGGTTCCAAGTCTTTGCTATTGTGAATAATGCCGCAATGAACATATGTGTGCATGTGTCTTTATGGCAGCATGATTTATAATCCTTTGGGTATATAGCCAGTAATGGGATGGCTGGGTCAAATAGTATTTCTAGTTCTAGATCCTTGAGGAATCACCACATTGTCTTCCACAATGGTTGAACTAGTTTACAGTCCCACCAACAGTGTAAAAGTGTTCCTATTTCTCCACATCCTCTCCAGCACCTGTTGTTTCCTGACTTTTTAATGATCACCATTCTAACTGGTGTGAGATGGTATCTCATTGTGGTTTTGATTTGCATGTCTCTGATGGCCAGTGATGATGAGCATTTTTTCATGTGTCTGTTGGCTGCATAAATGTCTTCTTTTGAGAAGTGTCTGTTCATATCCTTCGCCCACTTTTTGATGGGGTTGTTTTTTTTTTTCTTGTAAACTTGTTTGAATTCTTTGTAGATTCTGGATATTAGCCCTTTGTCAGATGAGTAGATTGCAAAAATTTTCTCCCATTCTGTAGGTTGCCTGTTCACTCTGATGGTAGTTTCTTTTGCTGTGCAGAAGCTCTTTGGTTTAATTGGATGCCATTTGTCAATTTTGTCTTTTGTTGCCATTGCTTTTAGTGTTTTAGACATGAAGTCCTGCCCATGCCTATGTCCTGAATGGTGTTGCCTAGGTTTTCTTCTAGGGTTTTTATGGTTTTAGGTCTAACATTTAAGTCTTTAATCCATCTTGAATTAATTTTTGTATAAGGTGTAAGGAAGGGATCCAGTTTCAGCTTTCTACATAAGGCTAGCCGGTTTTCCCAGCACCATTTATGAAATAGGGAATCCTTTCCCCATTTCTTGTTTTTGTCATGTTTGTCAAAGATCAGAAGGTTGTAGATGTGTGGTATTATTTCTGAGGGCTCTGTTCTGTTCCATTGGTTTATATATATGTTTTGGTGCCAGTACCATGCTGTTTTGGTTACTGTAGCCTTATAGTATAGTTTGAAATCAGGTAGCATGATGCCTCCAGCTTTGTTCTTTTGGCTTAGGATCGTCTTGGCAATGCAGGCTCTTTTTTGGTTCCATATGAACTTTAAAGTAGTTTTTTTCCAATTCTGTGAAGAAAGTCATTGGCAGCTTGATGGGGATGGTGCTGAATCTATAAATTACCTTGGTCAGTATGGTCATTTTCATGATATTGATTCTTCCTATCCATGAGCATGGAATGTTCTTCCATTTGTTTGTGTCATCTTTTATTTCATTGAGCAGTGGTTTGTAGTTCTCCTTGAAGAGGTCCTTCACATCCCTTGTAAGTTGGATTCCTAGGTATTTTATTCTCTTTGAAGCAATTGTGAATGAGAGTTCACTCATGATTTGGCTCTCTGTTTGTCTGTTATTGGTGTATAAGAATACTTGTGATTTTTGTACATTGATTTTGTATCCTGAGACTTTGCTGAAGTTGCTTATCAGCTTAAGGAGATTTTGGGCTGAGACGATGGGGTTTTCTAGATATATAATCATGTCATCTGCAAACAGGGACAATTTGACTTCCTCTTTTTCTAATTGAATACCCTTCATTTCTTTCTCCTGCCTGATTGCCCTGGCCAGAACTTCCAACACTATGTTGAATAGGAGTGGTGAGAGAGGGCATCCCTGTCTTGTGCCAGTTTTCAAAGGGAATGCTTCCAGTTTTTGCCCATTCAGTATGATATTGGCTGTGGGTTTGTCATAAATGGCTCTTATTATTTTGAGATATGTCCCATCAATACCTAATTTATTGAGAGTTTTTAGCATGAAGGGCTGTTGAATTTTGTCAAAGGCCTTTTCTGCATCTATTGAGATAATCATGTGGTTTTTGTCTTTGGTTCTGTTTATATGCTGGATTACATTTATTGATTTGCATATGTTGAACCAGCCTTGCATCCCAGGGATGAAGCCCACTTGATCATGGTGGATAAGCTTTTTGATGTGCTGCTGGATTCACTTTGCCAGTATTTTATTGAGGATTTTTGCATCGATGTTCATCAGGGATATTGGTTTAAGATTCTCTTTTTGTTTGTTGTGTCTCTGCCACGCTTTGGTATCAGGCTGATGCCAGCCTCATAAAATGAGTTAGAGAGGATTCCCTCTTTTTCTATTGATTGGAATAGTTTCAGAAGGAATGGTACCAGCTCCTCCTTGTACCTCTGGTAGAATTTGGCTGTGAATCCATCTGGTCCTGGACTTCTTTTGGTTGGTAGGCTATTAATTATTGCCTCCATTTCACAGCCTGTTATTGGTGTATTCAGGGATTCAACTTCTTCCTGGTTTAGTCTTGGGAGGGTGTATGTGTCCAGGAATTTATCCATTTCTTCTATATTTTCTAATTTATTTGCGTAAAGGTGTTTATAGTATTCTCTGATGGTAGTTTGTATTTCTGTGGGATTGGTGGTGATATCCCCTTTATCATTTTTTATTGCATCTATTTGATTCTTCTCTCTTTTCTTCTTTATTAGTCTTGCTAGCAGTCTATCAATTTTGTTGATCTTTTCAAAAAAACAGCTCCTGGATTCATTGATTTTTGGAAGGGTTTTTGTGTCTCTATCTCCTTCAGTTCTGCTCTGATTTTAGTTATTTCTTGCCTTCTGCTAGCTTTTGAATGTGTTTGGTCTTGCTTCTCTAGTTCTTTTAATTGTGATGTTAAGGTGTCAATTTTATATCTTTCCTGCTTTCTCTTGTGGGCATTTAGTGCTATAAATTTCCCTCTACACACTGCTTTAAATGTGTCCCAGAGATTCTGGTATGTTGTGTCTTTGTTCTCATTGGTTTCAAAGAACATCTTTATTTCTGCCTTCATTTCGTTGTGTACCCAGTAGTCATTCAGGAGCAGGTTGTTCAGTTTCCATGTAGTTGAGCTGTTTTGAGTGAGTTTCTTAATCCTGAGTTCTAGTTTGATTGCACTGTGGTCTGAGAGACAGTTTGTTACAATTTCTGTTCTTTTACATTTGCTGAGAAGTGCAGCAAATACTTCCAACTATGTGGTCAGTTTTGGAATAAGTGCGATGTGGTGCTGAGAAGAATGTATATTCTGTTGATTTGGGGTGGAGAGTTCTGTAGATGTCTATTAGGTCCGCTTGGTGCAGAGCTGAATTCAATTCCTGGATATCCTTGTTAACTTTCTGTCTCATTGATCTGTCTAATGTTGACAGTGGGGTGTTAAATTCTCCCCTTATTATTGTGTGGGAGTCTAAGTCTCTTTGTAAGTCTCTAAGGACTTGCTTTATGAATCTGTGTGCTCCTGTATTGGGTGCATATATATTTAGGATAGTTAGCTCTTCTTGTTGAAATGATCCCTTTACCATTATGTAATGGCCTTCTTTGTCTCTTTTGATCTTTGTTGGTTTAAAGTGTGTTTTATTAGAGACTAGGATTGCAACCCCTGCCTTTTTTTGTTTTCCATTTGCTTGGTAGATCTTCCTCCATCCCTTTATTTTGAGCCCATGTGTGTCTCTGCACGTGAGATTCGTCTCCTGAATACAGCACACTGATGGGTCTTGACTCTTTATCCAATTTGCCAGTCTGTGTCTTTTAATTGGAGCATTTAGCCCATTTATATTTAAGGTTAATATTGTTATGTGTGAATTTGATCTTGTCATTATGATGTTAGCTGGTTATTTTGCTTGTTAGTTGATGCAGTTTCTTCCTAGCCTTGATGGTCTTTACAATTTGGCATGTTTGTGCAGTGGCTGGTACTGGTTGTTCCTTTCCATGTTTATTGCTTCCTTCAGGAGCTCTTGTAGGGCAGGCCTGGTGGTGACAAAGTCTCTCAGCATTTGCTTGTCTGTAAAGGATTTTATTTCTCCTTCACTTATGAAGCTTAGTTTGGCTGGATATGAAATTCTGGGTTGAAAATTCTTTTCTTTAAAAATGTTGAATACTGGCCCCAGTCTCTTCTGGCTTGCAGAGTTTCTGCCAAGAGATCAGCTGTTAGTCTGATGGGCTTCCCTTTGTGGGTAACCCGACCTTTATCTCTGGCTGCCCTTAACATTTTTTCCTTCATTTCAACTTTGGTGAATCTGACAATTATATGTCTTGGAGTTGCTCTTCTCGAGGAGTATCTTTGTGGGGTTCTCTGTATTTCCTGAATTTGAATGTTGGCCTGCCTTGCTAGATTGGGGAAGTTCTCCTGGATAATATCCTGCAGAGTGTTTTTCAACTTGGTTCCATTCTCCCCATCACTTTCAGGTACACAAATCAGATGTAGATTTGGTCTTTTCGCATAGTCCCATATTTCTTGGAGGCTTTGTTCATTTTTTTTTTACTCTTTTTTCTCTAAACTTCTCTTCTCACTTCATTTCATTCATTTGATCTTCAATCACTGGTACCCTTTCTTCCAGATGACTGAATTGGCTACTGACGCTTGTGCATTCATCATGTAGTTCTCGTGCCATGGTTTTCAGCTCCATCAGGTCATTTAAGGACTTCTCTACACTGGTTATTCTAGTTAGCCATTTGTCTAATCTTTTTTCAAGGTTTTTAGCTTCTTTGCGATGGGTTCGAACTTCCTCCTTTAGCTCGGAGAAGTTTGATCATCTGAAGCCTTCTTCTCTCAACTAGTCAAAGTCATTCTCCGTCCAGCTTTGTTCCGTTGCTGGTGAGGAGCTGCGTTCCTTTGGAGGGGGAGAGGCGCTCTGATTTTTAGAATTTTCAGCTTTTCTGCTCTGTTTTTTCCCCATCTTTGTGGTTTTTATCTGCCTTTGGTCTTTGATGATGGTGACGTACAGATGGGGTTTTGGTGTGGATGTCCTTTCTGTTTGTTAGTTTTCCTTCTAACAGTCAGGACCCTCAGCTGCAGGTCTGTTGGAGTTTGCTGGAGGTCCACTCCAGACCCTGTTTGCCTGGGTATCAGCAGCGGAGGCTGCAGAACAGCAAATATTGCTGAACAACAAATGTTGCTGCCTGATCGTTCCTTGGAGGTTTCGTCTCAGAGGGGTTCCTGGCCGAGTGAGGTGTCAGTCTGTGCCTACTGGGGGATGCCTCCCAGTTAGGCTACTCAGGGATCAGGGACCCACTTGAGGAGGCATTCTGACCATTCTCAGACCTCAAACTCCATGCTGGGAGAACCACTACTCTCTTCATAGCTGTCAGACAGGGACATTTAAGTCTGCAGAGGTTTCTGCTGCCTTTTATTCAGCTATGCCCTGCCCGCAGAGGTGGAGCTTACAAAGGCAGGCAGGCCTCCTTGAGCTGTGGTGGGCTCCACCCAGTTTGAGCTACCTGGCAGCTTTGTTTACCTACTCAAGTCTCAGCAATGGTGGGCGCCCCACCCAGCCTCGCTGCCCCCTTGCGGTTCGATCTCAGACTGTCGTGCTAGCAATGAGCGAGGCTCCGTAGGCATGGGACCCTCCAAGCCAGTCGCAGGATATAATCTCCTGGTGTGCTGTTTGCTAAGACCGCTGGAAAAGCGCAGTATTAGGGTGGGAGTGACCCGATTTTCCAGGTGCCGTCTGTCACAGCTTCCCTTGGCTAGGAAAGGGAATTCCCTGACCACTTGCACTTCCCAGGTGAGGCGATGCCTCGCCCTGCTTTGGCTCACGCTCAGTGGGCTGCACCCACTATCCTGCACCCACTGTCCCACAAGCCCCAGTGAGATGAACTGAGTACCTCAGGTGGAAATGCAGAAATCACCCGTCTTCTGCGTCGCTCACGCTGGGGGCTGTAGACTGGAGCTGTTCCTATTTGGCCATCTTGGAACCACCCAGTCAATCTGACTTTAATCAAAAAGTGCTGAAAGAAAAAAATACAATTTTTCTGGGATGTAAAACAAAATTTGTTAAAGGGGAAATTGAGTGGTTTATTTAAAACTCTGACCACCTTGGAACTATTTGAAACTCTGTGTCCCTTTTAAATTTTGTTGCTTCTGAGTTAATAGGTAAGATTATAGCAAGGAAGAATAGGGTAATAGGAAATAAGGGAGAGGATTTGAAACATAAGAAGTGTCAGCTTCAGAACTTCAAGAATGCTGAATTCCATGTCAAGTCCCAGCATCCTGCCCCTTAAGCCTTTGGTGAGGCCACTGCATTCACAAGGATCATCTCTGTTGCAAACTGTTGGAAATCAAAGCCATGTGCAAGGCTCATTGCTCTACCCCATGACCTGCCTTCAGCTGTGTGTGCCATTTCCTGCTCCTTGTGGGGTCTGAGGACCCTGGAATCTCTAAGCCTTTCCAAGTAGCAATTTCATCCTTGGACACTCTTACGGCAGCAAAGACAGAGCAAGTGATATCATTAAAATGGATGCAATGGGTGTCTCTTGTCTTTTTTTTATTATTTTATTTATTATTTATTTTTGAGATGGAATCTTGTTCTGTTGCCCAGGCTGGAGTGCAGCGGTGCAATCTCAGCTCACTGCAACCTCCGCCTTCTGAGTTCAAGCGATTCTCATGCCTCAGCCTCCTGAGCAGCTGGTATTACAGGTGTGCACCACCATGCCCGGCTAATTTTTATATTTTTAGTAGAGATAGGGTTTCACCGTGTTGGCTAGGCTGGTCTCAAACTCCCAACCTCAAGTGATCCGCCTGCCTCTGCCTCCCAAAGTGCTGGGATTACAGGTGTGAGCCACCTTGTCTGGCCTTTTTTGTCTTTTTAAAATAAGGCATTGTTACAGACATGAGATCATTTCTTATTCTCAACCACCAGTGACCTGTGTGCTGAATAGGAGAGACTGAATTCCCATTTCATAGGTGAGAAAACTGAGAGTTGCTCAAAGTCGCATAGCTCACAAGTGACTGAGATGGAATGACAGTTCAGGTTTCCATCTCTACTCTTCTCCCAGGCCTGCATGGGCAAGGGGCAGGGGCAGTTATGATATCATCACCCATGAAAAACAATCCCAAGATCATGGGCCTCCTAGCAGGAAAACAAAACAAAACAAAACCTGCAAGAGAAACCAGCTACAAGTATAAATCCAGTTTCATTAATAAGAAAACTGAGGCCCAAGCACTTACTCATGAAAATACCCACAGGGGATCATTTCCAAACCTGGGTTTTGTGACTTTTGTTCTACACGCACAGTGGATTTAGTGTTCTAGATTCTGATACTTTTAACTACCTAACTCAAAGAGCTCCTGAGAAAACATAATGTGATTGTGCTGGGTTCGATACCCGTCACATAGAACGTGCTCAATAAATATTAGTTGAATATTTATCTTTCTAGGACTTAGTTTTCTAGTTTGTTAAAGAGGGTCAATAATCCCTGCCTGCCTTCTCCATAATGTTGTTAAATGCTTCAGATGAGATTGTGCATATAAGATAACTTTGAGAAATAATGTTAAGATGCTTTGCAGTTATGTGAACTTTCTCAGTTAAAACTGTGTGTAAGTTGCAGGCATTCCCCTATAAGTGGGATTCTAGGCACATGTCAGCTTTTTCTCACACCCCTTTCACAGCAGAAGAAATGATTAGCCTTATTTTGGAGACAGAGCTATTGAGGAGTGATTTACTGGTATCGACATAGAATAGAAGACTGACCTTGTACTAGAAAGATGTAAGTGCCCAAAGAGAGGCAGAAGAAGGCAGGAGAGTTTGTATTCTCTCTTCTGTAGGGTTCACAGAGGGACAGAATCTGTGCTGGGCCTTAAAAGGTGGGTAACATTGGAGCACATGGAAATATTAGGGGCAATATCAGGCTCCAGAAACCCTGTGGATGCAGCAGGGAGACAGGAAGGCATTAGAGGATGCAGAGGAGATAGCAAGTCCCCTCATTCAGCTGGAGCAAGGGATGGGGAAAATAAAATTCATCAGACCCCACCCAGACCAAGAGTCCAGCCTCTAGACCAAAAAATGGACTGGAGGGTTCTGGACATGTGACAGGAAGGAAGATCCTGCCCAACCCCTGGGGAGCGAGGGAGGGAGCCCAATCTAAGGATTTGCTCTGAAAACAATGTAATTTCAAAGCTTTAGGAGGTGTCTTTATATTGCTAAGGGTGAGACCTGGGAAGATGTCCCTTCAGTTTAGCAAAACAGTTGATGGGTTTTTCTTTTCCCCGTCATTATTACTTTTAATGAAAAGTTAGGTTCAGATAACAATTAGGTCCAATAACAGTTAGGGCCAATAATAAAGGTTGCTAACATTTATTGAACATTTACTATGTGCCAAGCACTGTTGGAGTAATTGTGTTAGTTTCCTGGGACTACCACAGCAAATTACCATACACTGCGTGGCTTAAAACATTTATTCTTCACATTTCTGGAGGCTGGGAGCCCAACTCAAGTGTGGGCAGGCCATTGTCCGACCCGAAGGCCATTCTTCCACTGGAGCTCTAAGGGAAAAGTGGACGGTTTTTCTCAGCTTGGCTCCAGGTGTTCCTTATCTCATGGCTGCATCACTCCAATCTCTATCTCTTTCTCTCTCTCTCTTTTTTTTTTTTTTTGAGACAAAGCCTCACTCCGTCACCCAGGCTGGAGTGCAGTGTCTCGATCCCAGCTCGCTGCAAACTTCACCTCCCAAGTTCAAGTGATTCTCCCGCCTCAGCCTCCCAAGTAACAGTACAACAGGTGCACACCACCATGCCTGGCTAATTTTTGTATTTTTAGTAGAGATGGGGTTTTGGCACGTTAGCCAATCTGGTCTCAAACTCCTGGCCTCAAGTGACCCTCCTGCCTCAGCCTCCCAAAGTGCTGGGATACAGGCGTGAGCCACTGTGCCCAGCCTTCTGCCTCTGTCTTCACATGGCTTTCTCTGTGTCTCTCATAAGGACACTTGTCACTGGATTTAGGGCCCACTCAGACAGTCCAAGATGATCTCATTTCAATATCCTTAACTTCATCTGCAAAGACCCATTTTCCAAATAAGTTCATGTTCACAGGTCCTAGAGATTAGTATGTGGACATATCTTTTGGGGGGGACCACTGTCCAACCTATTATGGTGGCTTACGTGCATTATATCATTTAATCCTCAAAGGGTGGTTGCCCTGTGGGGTAGGTAATATCATTACCTTGATTTTATAGATGAGGAAACTGAGACTCAAGAGGTTAAGTAACCCGCTCAAAGTCATATGGCCAGCAGGTGGCAGAGTTGAGATATAAAGCCCTGCAGTCTGGCTCAGGGGTCTGTGTACTCGTAACCGTCATGCTAGTCTGCCTCTTTGTGATGTGTGAGAGAGCTATCATTCTAGGTAATTAAAAAACAAACAAAAACACTCCCCCAAACCCAGGAATTTGGAATCTTCCCTTGGCATGTAAGAGGATGGGGGTAAGAAATCTTAGAAAGGACAGAAGATGTGGTCATGGAGATGTAGCTCTGACAGGAAGAACAGATGCAGCCAGGCCTAAGGGGAAGGACAGCCCACAAGAGACTCCTCTGCATCCCAGCTACTTGGGAGACCAAGCTGGAAGGATTGCTTGAGGCCAAGAGTTCAAGACTAGCCTGGGCAACATATCGAAACCCTGTCTCTACAAAAAATAAAAAATCAGCCAGGTGTGGTGGTGCGCGCCTGTAGTCCCAGCGACTCAAGAGGCTGAGGCAGGAAGATCACTTGAGACTGGGAGTTCAAGACTGCAAAGAGCTATGATCATGCCACTGTACTGCAGCCTGGGTGATAGAGCAAGACCCCATCTTTAAATAAATAAAATAAATAAAGACTCCTTTGAGTGTTGTGTGACCGAGTGTGAGTGTGAGTGTGTGTGTGTATTGGCATTCAGCCCCTCTGGAGCAGCGAGGGCTCATACTGGATGTGGTGTTTGTTCCTGTTGCATCCTGGGCTGGTATCTTTTCACCTTCATCGGCCACCCATGGCAGGCAGGGATTCGAGGTAGGCTGAGGAAGGGAGGAGGAGCTGGGGGAGTCACATGAGGGGTCCCACAGCCCCGGGAGGGTAGCCCTGGGAGGGAAGCCCTGAGGATGGACACCTCCCAGGAGTCTCTGGAACTTAGGAACAAAGCAACATTTTCCACATTCCTCTAGGATGAGCCTGGAGCCATTTCATTCATTCGGCTGTCAGAGAAAAAGGGTCTGCAGAGGGCCGCAGGGCTCAGGTGGTCTGGACCACAGGAGGTCAGAGAGGTCACCTGAGATGTGGAGGGAGGGCAGTCCTCCCACACTCAGTGACAGAAACCGCCCCGTCCACAGGAGAGGAAGCAGCCCCTAGCAGCTGCCGTCCTGGGGCCAGCCAGCAGCTGCAGCCCCAGGAGGAGGGAAAGCTGCCTTCCCCACCCATCTCTTTCCTCCAAGGCTATTCTGGGAAGGAGGGGCTGTGAGGACTGAAGCTGGGCGGGGGTGGGGGACAGAATTTGCCTGGACTTTCTCTGCTGTATCTGTTTGACATGTTGGTTTCTTGTTTCTCACCTACACTGTTGGCCTCCAAATGAGAAAGTGCCCTTGGCAGACAGAGGGACAGCCTAAGGAAGGACCTGCCCTGTCCCCAACTTGTCCTGGCTCCTCTGGCTGGGTTCTGACTAAAGCCCGCACCTAATGGGAGTCACTGGGAGTTTTGTGGGGAAGGGATAATGAAACAAGGTGTCTTACAGCCCTGCAGGACCTCACAGTCCTACACAAATGCCAAGCAACTATGGCCACTGCGTCAAGGGAGTTGAAGGTCAAAGAGACCCAGCCACTGTCTCTGACTCTGGTCCCTACACCATTGTTCTGCTGACTTGGTTCTTGGTGAAACCTGGTCACTCAAGTCTACTCCCAGCTGCGCCTTACCCCAGTTAAAACAAATCAAGGGCTGGAGAGGAGGGGACAGCCGGTGACAAGCTGACATCCTGAAGGCTAGCAAATGGGGCAGGTGGGGTGAGGAGATCTCTTTGGACTTCATTTTTCATGACTGCTGCCCAGGCCTCAGGAGAGAAAAATTAAGTAGACATTTTTATGGGTGGCAAAGTATGCAGCCTGATGGGGGTGATACGATGAGGGTGGTGGCAGAAACCTGGGGCAGAGATAGAGCTCTCCAAATATTCCAGGTGCCATTGGACTCCCCAGCCTCCTGTGGAGTTAAGGTCAGTCATGGGGTTAGTTCTGGCCAAGGGACCACGAGCAGAATGATGTGTGTTTCTTCTGGGTTGAGGCAGGTAAAAGCCAGTGTGCCTTTTTCATTCCCCTCTTCCCCTGCTGCAGGAACCCTGGAGACCATGTGGTCCAGACAGCTGGACTGCAAGATGGAGAAAGGCTGCCCAACCTGCACTGGAATTTTCCTGAGGGAGGAATCCACCTTTATTGTGCCAAGCCACTAAGATTTTGATGTTTGTGGCTGCTAGGACTAATTACTTAGATTAATGCAACCGCTTATGTCAGTGCAGCTCCTGGAGTTATCCAATATCACTTGCTTTTCCTAACAACCCTGGGAGATCATTTTCATTTTTCCCATTTTACAGGTGAGCAAATTGCAACAGTGACTTACCCCAGGTCACGTAACTGGATAGAGAATAAGCAGATGGGACGGTGGAAGGTTAAGTGCAAGTAGAGAGGTGGCAATAGGGTGAAATGAAGAGGGTCCCCCACTTGGTGTAGAGAGCCAGGCAGAAGGTCAGATCGAGGTGGGGAGAGAAGGAAGGAAAGAAGGGAGTGCTTTAAGGAGAATCTTGACTCCTTCCTCCCTCCATATCCTTAGCCTCAAGGCAGACTTGGGACCCTTTGGAGTTGAGGGGGCGCCCTTGTGTGGGGCCCACAACACCAGGAAGGTAGAACCACGCAAATGTCTTTGGGGATTCATGTACCTGGTTCTAGGTGTGCTCTGGATAGGCAGGCAAGTGGTAATAAAACCACTGAGATTGCGTAAAACATGGTTGAAGGGAAATGGCCAAAGAAATGCTGTGCCCCAAAGCTGCCCTCATTCAACCAGGCTGGCATTGCTCAACCTGGTTTTGAGCTCCTCTTTGAAATGTGAACATTTACCAGCCACATCCTTTATGGTTAAGCCACTTAAATGCTGGTTCTGTTTTTCTCTTTCTGTATTGTTTTTTATTTATTTTTGAATAGATTATATATATATATAGTTAAAACATTAAAAAATATCTAAAGGTATATACAGTAAGAAGATGCTCTCCCACCCATGCCCTCTGTCTGTCCACTTCCCATTTCACCTCATAGGCACCCACTGTGTCTAGTTCATTATTTCCATTCAGATTTTATTTTGTACATTTGTAAGATAGTTGAGATGTGCATTATTTTTATCTTTGTTTTTCTCATGAATACTGACACTCTATACTGCATCTTGCTTTTTCCCCTTAATACAACTTGGAAGTATTTTATACAAGGATAAAGAATATCAAGATCATTCTCTCTCTTTTGAGTAGATGTATGGCATTGTAAGCATGTACCACAATTTATTTAACCAGCTTTTCACTGATAGACATTTAGCTTGTTTCCAACATTTTGCTATTATAAATAACAATGCAGTGAATATCCTCTACATATGTCACTTTGCATATTTTCAAATATACTTGAAAGATAAATTCCTAAAAGTGGAATTGCTAGGTCGAAGAGTATATGCATTTTACATTTTGATGATACAAAAGTGCCCTCTATCAGGGTTTGTTGTGGCAATTTTTTCCCCCTACCAGCAGTGTATGAGGGTACAATTTTCTTTTTCTTTTTCTTTTTTGAGACAGCCTGTTGCCCAGGCTGGAGTGTAGTGGTGTGATCATAGCTCACTGCTGCTTCAACCTCTTGGTCTCAAGCAATCCTCCCACATCAGCCTCCCTAGTAGCTAAGACTACAGGACTGTGCTGCCATGCTCAACTAATGTTTAAAATTTTTATTTTGTAGAGACTGCGTTGTGCAGGCTGGTCTCCAGCTTCTGGGCTCAAGAAACCCTCCTGTATCAGCCTCCCAAAGGGCTGGGATTATAGGCATGAGCCACTGCGCCTGGCAGAGAGTGCAGTATTCTGCAGTTTCACCAATAGAATGTGTTGGTGTTCAAACTTTCTGACGTTTATCATTGATAGGAGAGAAGTGAAAAAGATTTATCTTACATTTTTAATATCTTGAGTTAGGTTGGAGATATTTTCAAATGCCTAAAGGAGATTATGTTATTCTCTTTATATACATATAAATTACCGGTTTCTATTTTTGCCCACTTTTGTACTGTGGTGTTCGTCATTTTTCTATTAATTTTTAGGAGCTTTTTATTTATTATAGAGACCAGCTCGTTGTCAATGAGATAAGTTGCAAATGCTTTTTCCTATTTTGACATGTTTGTTTGCCTTTTTAAAAATTTTTTCCTTAGGTGTTTTTTGTTGTCTGTTTGCCACATTGAAGTTTTGATTTTCATATAGTCGAATCAGCCTTTCCTTTTATAATATGGATATGCTGTCACTAGAAAAACCCTCTTTATGCCAAGATTTTAAAAGAATTCTCCCATGTCTTCTAGTACTTTTATAGTTTTATTATCTTTTGTTTAAGTCTTTGATTAATTTTAAAGTTTCTAATTGAGTCCAAGCTTATTTTTATCTAGCTTGCTACCAAGATATACTGATATCATCTATTGAATAATGAATAATTGACTTTTTTTTTTTAACAGTGATTTGAAGTGCCACTTTTATCATAACACCATCTTGTATTATTTGGGTGCATTTCTGGTATTTCTATTCTGTGCCGTCTGTTAATCTGCATATATGCCAGTGTCAGAGTTCTTTCAGAACACTGAATATGTTTTAATGTCTAGTAGTGCAGGACTCCCTCATTTCTCTGCTTTTTCAGAGGTGACTAGGCTATTCTTATTTGCTTATTTTCCATACAAAATTTAGAATCAGATAATCTAGTTCAAAAAATACATTAGTATTTTATTGGAATTTCATTAAATTAAAACATTAATTGAGGAAAGATTGACATCTTTTTTTTTTTTTACATTGAGTATTCCTATCCAAGACCCCATATAACTTGACTTTCCATTTGTTTGAGGCTTCTTTTTTGCCTCTCCATCAGTTCTAGTCCTGTTCCAGGTGGAAGGCCCTCAGGACATGGAAACATTTCCAGATCTGCAGTGATTTTTAGCCGTTCACATTAACAGCAATAACTAAGGCCCCTGCTTTGTTCCCACTCATCTCCCTCTGAGCCAAAGCTCACTTGCTTTGACCTCAGGTGATGTTTGGATTGGGGTTTGTGGGGAGAGGGGAGGGTCTGTCACCAAAACATTGAAAAAGAGACGAGGGAGGGGACCTCGGAGGTGGGGAGAGAACACCATCTGTGTATCCAGAACTGAAAGTCGGCAATCGGGGACAAAGATAGAAAGACAGAGGCAGGCGCAGAGGCTGTGGGTTACCAGGGAGGCCTGCGGGAAGGAGGGGAGGAAGAGAAACCAGGAGGGAAGGGCAAGAGCAAGGTGCTGGGGAGGAGGAGGCCTCTGGGCAGGAGAGTGGTCCAGCAAGGCCCAGGAAGCAGGTGCAGTGGGGACAGATGAGACTGGTGGGCAGAAGGGACAGAGGAGAAGGGAGGATGGACAGGCTTCTCAACACTTCTCTTCCCTCTCCCTTCAGCTCCCCCTTCCTAAGGAGACTGCAACCTCTTCAAAGGCTGGGGAAATGTCTTCACTTTCAAATTTATTCTTTTTTTGTAATAAATAATATACATCTAGAAATGCATAAACATATAAGCACAGCTTACTGAATGGTTACAAAGTCAACTCCTTTTTACCACCACCAAGTCCAAGAAATGGAACATTGGCCAGGCATGGTGGTTCATGCCTGTAATTCCAGCACTTTGGGAGGCTGAGGTGGGAGGATCGCTTGAGGCCAGGAGTTCAAGACCAACCTGAGCACTTTGGGAGGCGAAGATGAGATGACTCCTTGAAGCCACTAGTTCAAGACTAACCTGGGCAGCATAGCAAGATCCTATCTTTACAAAAAATACAAAAAAAGTTTAGCTAGGTGTGGTGGTGCATTTCTACCTACTGGGGAGGCTAAGGCAGGAGGATCTCTTGAGCCCAGGAGTTCTAGGCTGCAGTGCGCTATAATTGCGCCACTGCACTTCAGCCTAGGCAACAGAGTGAGACCCTGTCTCTTAAAAGAAAGGAAGAGAGAGAGAGAGAGAGAAAAGAAAGGTGGAACATTTACCAGCACCCCAGAAGCTTCCCTCATGTATCTCCCACAGGTAACCATTGTTCTGACCAGAAGAAAATTGCTATTATAATAAAGAAAAAGACATTGAAGAATGTAAAACCAGGACTGAAATGTGCTAGAACACAGGCCCAGATGAGAGACCCGGACGGAAAGTCAGGAAACTGAGGCAAAGTGCAGGCCTGCAGACAGGCAACTTTTCCTGGGAACGCGGGCCCTCCCCTGCACCCCCAGCATCCCTGTGGGCCCCCAGCTGCCTGGTTCAGAGCATGCAGCCCAGGCCAGCCCTGACAGCTGTGGGGAGCAGCTTGATGCACAAGCCTTTGGGGCCTGGGCAGGGCCATCATACAGATTATCCTGGTTTCAAGGACTAGAAACCCACTGAAAGCAGACCAAGCCAGAAGGCGCCAAGGCCAGGCGGTGAAATCAAGAATATCAATTAGGTTTCTGGAACTCTCTTTCTGGGTTGTTGGTCTTCCTCTTCTACACTTTTCTCTGCTCTATTTCTCTCTTGCTTTCTCAGGGACATCCTCCTCTTACCAAAGGCCCAAGAGAACCGTTCTTTCTACTCCAAGACATTTTGTTTTCAGTTCCTGATCCTTAATGTCCTGCATGTCTTGGTTCCCTTCCCCAAGGGAAGAAATCTGAGAGCTCCTCCTACACTGCATCCACCCTGGGCCTGTGAGTGACACCCATGGGCCCAGACAGCCCACTTGATTCCTGGAGAGGGACCATGAGGGGTCTTTCGTAGATTGTCAGACATGAAGGGCATAGGCAAGCAGCTCCCATTTGGCTGGTCCTTGGTGTTCACAGGTAGAACATCTGTAGTTCCTAAGTTTGGTCATCCCCAGGAGTTAAGTAGGAATCTGCTGATCGGGTTTGAATCACCTCTGCCACGGGCAGCATGGAGGAAGGAGCCACCTGTGCAGCCAGCATCCCCTGTTCATCCCTTGTGGGTGCATCTCAGTCCTTTGTTTCTGGAGAAAAAGAGATCTGCAAAAGAGAAAGTGTTACTGATTATCTAAAGGATGGTTAGCTTAGGGTGTAAAGATAGATTTGGAAAACTCAGGATTCTCAGTGACTGGGGCCTGTAAAAACACCTGCTTTTTGGAGTTTGATTACATGTGAATGTCAAGGCCATCTGTGCTTGACCAGTCGGGAGTGAAAAAGGGCATGGCCTACATTAGGGTACAGGTGGAGGGGAGTATAAAGCTGGCAAATGCTGCCAGCTTGGCCAGAGCAGACAAGAAAACAGTGAGGGTGCTGGGTGTGAAGGGCTCAGGGCAAGCAGTGAAGGAACGGGAGTGTTCCTGGGGCGGAGGGCCTGCTTGGGTGCGGCTGGCTCCACGGTGAGGGATCCGGCATCTTGACCTAAAAAGATCACAAGGAACAAGGCTGGGGCCCATGCTCTCCCACACGAGGGCATGCAGGAAGGAACTTTATAGTATGTCTTTATGAAACGGAAAGATCAAAGTCATGCAGTCCCTTCGTGTTTCCATGAGGCGAGGCACAATGGACGGTGCTTACAGGCAGGCTGTGAGGAATCTTTGTGGGGTGCTAAGAGCTTCTGTAGATCATCTACCATCTTCCCCATCATCTTTCTAAAATTCTGAAATGCCTATCCAGAGTGAAGTCTTTGGCTTGAGCATGTTACTAGAAGGCCCATCATGAACTGTTCCCATGCTCAAACCACATCGCAGTGAGATCTACCTTGACCATCATATTTAAAACTGCAGTCCTGCCACCCAAAACTTCCTATTTATTTACTTATTTGAGACAGGGTCTCACTGTGTTGACCAGGCTGGAATACAGTGGTGTGATCACGGCTCACTACAGCCTTGGACTCCCGGTCTCAAGCGATCCTCCTGCCTCAGCTTCCCAAAGTACTGGGATTATAGGTGTGAGCCACTGTGCCTGGCCCCTATTTTATTTTTATTGTACTTTTCACCTAACATACAATATACTTTGCCTATTTATTATTTTCTGGCCCCTCCTACCAGACTGTACATTCTAGGAGGACAGGCATTTTTGTTTGTTATTACGTTGGTGTGAAAGTAATTGCAGCATGGCCTACATTAGGACGTGGGTGGCCATTACTTTTAATGGCAAAAACAGCAATTACTTTTGCACCAACCTAATATTTCACTGATATAAGTGATATAATATTTCACTGATATATCTAGGAACACGTCTAGCATATGGTGAGCACCCAACAAACACCTGTTGAGTGAGCTGAATGTCTATAACTTGAGGATGCTGAGATTTGGATAGGGGCTGTGTGATATTTTAATCCATGATTCCTAACCTTTTTTCAGTAGGGAGGCCGCTTTAAGCTCAAAACATTTCATAGATGCATATGTGATAATAGCTGTACTTGGAAAATACAGTTCTTTAAAATGAACTGTACTTTATTAATCCATATCCATTTGACAAATAGAATGTTACATTCTCTATTTGTATCAATTTATGCAATATACTGACACTACCTGATGCATTATGGATTCACAAACTGTTTGCAGTTTGTGTCCATTCTAAGGACACAAGGGACCCATAGTCCACAGGTCAGATACCACTGTTTAAAACCATTCTCAACTATGAACAACTTAGTGCTTATTAAGTTATTGGCTTTTTTAATTATCAGAGAGCTAGACTCAAAGGTTTAGAAAGGTTGACAGTTACATTTTGAGTTGAGGAAAGTAGGAAAGAAAGGATTTAAGATGAGCGTGGGTTTTGGTGCTAACAGAGATTATTTAAAATTTTCTTTCTTACAAGAGCCATCTGGGTGACCAGGAAGTTACCTCTCTCTCTGCGTTTGGGTCATGGAGATTGAATGTGATGGTGACTGTGAGGTGCTTAACAGAGTATCTGGGGCATCTAGCTGCTCAGCAAATGTTACCTCTCCCCAGAAAAGTCTGA
Organism: Gorilla gorilla gorilla; assembly: GCF_029281585.2. Classification (NCBI taxonomy): domain Eukaryota; kingdom Metazoa; phylum Chordata; class Mammalia; order Primates; family Hominidae; genus Gorilla; species Gorilla gorilla. The sequence continues at coordinate 62,407,459 of NC_073229.2, forward strand.
GGGACAGGGTGGTGTCCAGGAGGGTCTGGCACCTGGGGAAGGCACTGAAACAGGAAAGAAGAACAGCTGAAAGTTAGGCTGAGGGTGTCCTGTGCCAGGAGTGGCGGGTGATCGTCGGTGGTTCAGGGAATTAGGGCTCTGGGGAGGTGGAGAGGACCAATACTTTCCTGGTTTCTAGAAGAATCAACTTCAGGCAGAAAGACGTAGTCTCTGGATGCATTTGCGATGGGCAAGGGGTACTGCTGTCCGGGCAAGTGGTAACCATGTGTTGGTTGTTGAGTAGCTGATGAGACGCAGTCCCCTAATGAGAGAAAGTCCTGTTTGAAGGCTCAAACTGAGATTCTAATTCTAATCAGCATTCTAATTCCAGTATATTTGGCAAAATGAAAACAGCTGTGAAGAGAGCCAACAGAAAAGATAAGGGCTGGGTCCCTGTCCTTGCCTTTCAACCCTCCAGCTTCCAGAGATGCTTGGCCATTTCCGCTGCATTTCCTTTCCTCCCTTCCTTTTTAGACTTGCCACGGAACATGATACCTGCCCACAGGCCTGTGCTCAAATCCTCTCACCCCGGGAGCAAACCCCTGACTGATGCCCATTCTCTTCCGTGGCTCTGTGCTGGTGTCTGTCATTTCAGACGGACTCTGTGGCAGGACCGATCACACAGACGCCAGCCGCAGGGATGACAGCGGGTCTGTTTTCAAGAGACTGGGCTGTGAGCAAGTCACAAACAAAACCAAAGTACACGACCCAGTGCCCCAGAGTACCACTTTTCACCTACTGATGGGTTTGGCCTCTATCCTCACTGTTTTTGTGGGTCAGCAGAGAAGTGTCCACTTATGTAGGATATAATTTTAAGAGCTCCAAAAGGCCCAACTACCCTTTGGCCTAAAATAGAAATTCTCTTGCAGGAGATGGGCCTTCGGCTCAAGAGGCTCCTGTCAAAAAGCAATAGCTCACTAGGTGGGGCAGCCTACTCTACCCACTACCAGGCAACCATACCCAAGCAGGCTTTCTTGGGGGGAAGGCAGGCATGGTAAAACCCATGTAACCCAGGACAGCTGCCTTCTATATGGAGGTAGGTACAGGAGAGATCTGTGGCTCTGCCTGGGAGAGATGGCCCAGGGGAGGAAGTTTCTAGTGGGAAGAGCAGTCTGGGGAAGCTGTAGTGAGAAATTCAGAGAGGTGATAAGACCTTAATCTCACTGAGTTCATGGTCTTGGTCAACTGAGAGTGGGTTCAAGGGTAGGTACACATTGATCCAAAATTTCCTGGCATGAATAATTCATTTGTCATTCTGCCAGTGCTCTCCTATTATTCGATGTTCTTCAAGGGAAGTGGAAATCATGCTTCCACCTTCCCTAACATAACCCATGCATCAGGAACAAGGCCTAATAATCCTCTGGAAATGCTCCAAGTTGGAGGGCAAGGAAGTCACTTTGCTCACTTGAACATTCATTAGGGGCTGGGGCGAGTCTGATGCATGCCATTTTCTCATGCTCTCCAGTTGACGAAGGACCTAGCAACATGGTTTTGCTCTGTTCACCAGGGACATTAATTCAATGCAGAGAGCCTAACGAGGCTATGTCCTTCTCTGGTGCTGTAAAGTAGAATACTCTCAAAACAATGGTTGTTTCTGTACTTGAATTGGTTGATAAGAGGAAAGTAAATTCATCAAGCAATAAAAATATTTATAGTTCTCAATATTTCATGTGTGCAAAACTTTGTGCTATGTATGGTGGGGAAACAGAAGGAACATAAATTCGGGAACCACATGCCCTACTTGTCTGGCTTGCACCTGTTGTACTGGTGTAATTCTTACTGGCTCCTCCTTTTAGTCTTAGGAGCACCCTGGCTCAAACAATAAGTGATATGTTCACCCTCAACATAAAAATGCTATTAAAGGCTGGGTGAGGTGGCTCACGCCTGCAATCCCAGCACTTTGGGAGGCTGAGGCAGGTGGATCACCTGAGGTCAGGAGTTCAAGACCAGCCTGGCCTACATGGCAAAACACCATCTCTACTAAAAATACAAAAAAATTTAGCTGGGCATGGTGGTGCGTGCCTGTAGTCCCAGCTACTTGGGGGGCTGAGGCACGAGAATCATTTGAACCCAGGCAGCAGAGGTGGTAGCGAGCTGAGATTGCGTCACTGCACTCACTCCAGCCTGGGTGACAGAGTGAGACTCCGTCTCAATTAAAAAATGTATATATACTATTGGAGAGCTCACAATCTAGTTGGAAAAAACAAGCAACTCATGTTTTTGGAATAAGTGAAGTGAGATAAAGCTGGACTGCTGTTGAGGAGTGGCATATTGATATCCATGGGTTTCCAAAGAGTGAACCAATATTCTTTTCTCCTTTGCTCTTTAGGTACCTGTAGTATGAAGTAGGCACTCTCAGCAGTAGATCCAGATGGCACAGCTATGAGGCATCACATGCATCCATCCTGTTGGTGTATATTGGTGACACCCTCTGGAGACACCCCTAAGGTCTACGGTAGGAAGGATGCTCCCAGAGTGGTGCAATGCAGCACCCTGGGTCTTGAGTTTGGAAGGGGCTGATGTCATTGTCTTATTCTAGTTGTTCACTCTCAGGTGGGAGCTGGCAGGTGGGAGCTGAGGTTGACGGACATGTCTTGTTTACCCTCATGTGCCTTGGGACAGGTTTATGCCACGGAGCAGTCCTCCATAAATGTGGGCTGAACCAAGACACATTTAATGATCAACTCCTAATGTGAGCCCCTCAGAGACCTTTAATGAAGACAGTCTGACCCAGTGGTTCTCAACCATGGCTGGAGAGGCATTTAAGAGGATTTATGTGCGTGAGCCCCTCCTGGGTGTTGGCAGCAGTATCCCTGTGGTGGAGCCTGGGCATGAGTGGGGTTCTAATATGTGGGCTGGAGTTGAAACCTCTGGTCTTTCCTCTCCTGGACCTGTAGACTCTGTGGTGACGGGGAGGTCAGAACCTCCTTGCAGGCTGGTTCCATGTTGGATGGCTCTCATGGGGGGTTCGATGACTTCCATTTGCTGGGTTCACTTCAGAGGTGCTGACTCTGGGTATAGAGAACAAATTCAGGCTATAGGGCCTCTGCTGTGGGCAGGTTGCAATACTGGGAGTTGCTAATGAGAGGGGAGGGGCCTCTTTTTGGGAGAAGATGTGGCTGACAGCAGGAAGGGAATGGGATGTGGCTGTATTGTCTCCTTCAAAGTCGTCACTGAAGATTACCAACACCTGATTAAAATGTTTCCATCTTGGGCCTCTCCAGCAGGGCCAAGGGCAGGCCAGAGGGGAGCCGTCAGGGAGTATGGGTCTCAGACTTGGTCTCACACTAAGGCCTTCTGAGGATTGGTTGCAGAGAGATGAACCTTGGGACTAGCAAGCGTCATGAATCAGTTGAGAAAGAGAGCAGGGCTGGAGAAAAAAGGAAGAAGCGGAGACAAACAAGAGCATATCTGATTCCAGGAGAGGTCTTAGGGATACTAATAAAGGGAGGTTTCTCATATAAAGACAAGTGGAATTTGATAAAGCCTTTTGCACAAGATGAGTGACAGAATCCATAGGGGAGGGGTGGAGCGGACAGAGGGCAGGCAGAGGAGGCGCAGGGCACCCTTTAGATGGCATGAGGCACTGCATGCAGGCCCAGGCTCCTGCCTGACAGAGGGGTGTGTCTGGGCCTCAATAGTTCCTCTCCCCAGCCATGAGAATGAGGCTTCCAGATAGGTCCAGTGAGGCAATGACATGGTGGGGCAAGAAGGAAAATCTGAGAACCAGTCCCAGTGTTTTGACTGGCTTATAAAAATTTATTGCTCTAATTCCCAAAGTACCCAGGGAGCTGCTTCTCTCTACACTGTATCATTTTACTGGTGGGAAGCAAGAAACAGATGGTAAAAGCAGACGAATTTGGACTGAGGGATTTTGGTTCCCCCTAACCTGCTCCTAAAAGTTACCATCAAATCTTATATGCTGGCTTTTGTTCTTGAGCCAAACAATGTGTCCAATCCCTGTTCAGTCGCTTCTAATTTGGATGGCCTTGTGCAAGGCTTCCCACCTCTGAGCCTTGATCTTCTCAGCAGTGGACGGCAGGGCTGTGTGAAGCGTGAAGACAATGTGTATACCTGGCTCTGTGCCAGTCGTGTTGTCAGCGCTCGGAGTCCTCCGAGCCAGTGGCTGTGAATATTGGCCTGAGTAATAATAGGAAGGGCTGTCTCAGTGCTCACCAGCATCAGGAGTCCTGCAGAGCAACATCCACATCACAGCCCATTGTCCCATCAGCCCATTTCACAGATGAGGAAACTGCCATACAGAATGGCCCAGTGGAGTACAGAGAGGTTCTGTATCTTGCCAGTGTGTGGCAGAGCTGGGATCTGAACCCAGGTGGGCAGCTACAGACCCCATGCTTGCTATATAAAATTTTTATCAAGGCTAGAAATAAATCCTATCCCTCTTTGCCCTGTAAAATTGTCACATTGACACAGTTTGCCATGGACACCTAGTCCTCTCTATTGGGCTGTCTGCTTTTCTGTGTGTGTGATGGTCCAGATACCCGGAATCCTTCAACTTCTCCACCGTGGTGCCCCTTGGCTCCTGCATGCCTCGCGTACATTGGGGCCCCCTGATTGCATCTTCTTAGCAAATCCTCCCAGCAGCTCTTCTTTGAATCACCCAACATGGCTTCCCTTCCTCAAGGGTCCTTTATTCTGGGGGAGATTATTCCATGTAAAGGAGCCATGTGGGTAGAAGCTCTGAGGCATCATGGCCCTTTGGGGAATCTTTAAGTGTCTCCGTGGGCTATGGTGATCCCGTTAGTCCTCACACCACCCTCACAAGAGCACCTCACACACCTGCCCCGGTTAGAAAGCCTTCTCCTCTACCTCTGGGCCTGCTTTTCAAGTGGGGTCAGGGAGACCAGGCCTTATTTTCCAGCCTCTCCTCTGGATGACAATGGGGGACCACTCAGTCTCCTGTGACTCTGTTTCCCTGGAATGGAATCAATGTAAGTGTGAGGTTAGGTGCTTACTGAGGAGGGCAGCTGAGATCATGGCAGGGGCTTCCTGGGGGAGAGGCGTTGTGTCCAGGTGGTTTCCAGGAGGAGGTGGGCTTACCAGGGGCAACATGGAAGTAACCTGGAGACATGCTGGAGCCAAAGAGGGCTTGTTTCTAAAGGGGAGGAGGACTCTGACAGGGTAAAAAAGGCAGTCACGGCTCCCTCCGCACTCCTATTCCTGGGGTCAGCAAGCTGAGTGAGTCCAAACCACCCGGTCCATTCCGGCCAGCTCCTGTTGAAACTGGTCTCTGTGGGTTTCCTTCCTGGCTCTCCAGAGAGAACTCTGGCCTAGATGGCAAACGTGAACCTGTATGGAATGACAGTGCTCTCACCTTCCGATTCCTCTGAGAATCTTGGCCTCAGTGAAATAGGGTCTCACACCCTAGAGCTGAGGTCCCTAGATCCAAATTTTCCAGATTTCTGGTTGCCATTCCTCTACTTTGAGGCAGAAAAAGCTGTATGTTCTGCAACTTCCAAAATGTCCACAGCCACCCCGCATCTTCTGTCTTGAATGAACACAAGAGTCAGAAGCAGTGGCCCTGGTCCCTTTATCTGGGCTGGGTGGGGCCCACATCCCTGGGGCACAGGCATCCTGGGTGGTGCCTCTGTGTCCCAGTTTCCAAGAAAGTCTTGATTTCAAACAGCCTGCTGTGTTGGGAGACCACGTGTCAGGATAGTGCCAGACAAATGTGTTCTGATTTTTGTTTCAGAAAATATGGTCAGCATAACTGGGGAGAGAGAAATTGGAAAGGACAGTAATTGGAGCCCGGTTCTGAGTATGAGAAGGAGACCACAGAGAGGCTTCATTTCAGTTTGCTTAAGCAACAGTAGCTATCATAGCCGATCAGGGTGGAAGGCTGTCAGGGTCATCTGGTTCAGCCTCAGTCTTTCCATAACCATGTCCTGGCCATCCCACGGCATTTTGCACTGGCTCAAAGTCAGACAGATGTAGGTTTGAATCCTGGCCATCCACTTCCTAACAGTGACCTTGGGCAAGTTGCTTAACTTCAATCTCCACAATTGGTCAACCTGGAAAAAGAATGGTACCAATGCCAGAGGGTTGTTTTTAGGGCTAAATAAGAAAGTGAATGGAAACTAATTAGCCCAGCACCTGGCTCAAGGTGAAGCCTTCAATAATAGTGACCATCCTCCTTCTCCTCCTCCTCCTCATGTGCCTGGCACTGTGCTGGGTGTGGGGGCATCAGACAGAACAAGACACAGTCCCAGCCTGTAGTACACACTGCTCATTGCCTACGCTTTATCCAGTCCATCTCCCTCCCTCCCTTTCTCCTTCCTGTTCTTTCTTCTTTCCATGATGAACCATGGGTTTATTCAGTATCCTTCTAAAAACTACATATACCCCCTTTTTTTGGCTCATGGAGGTGGCCATACAATACAGTTTGGGCCAATAAGATGTAGGTGGAAGTCATTGGGTGGGATCTACCAAGACTCTTCAAAAGGAGATGATGCTAGAGGTAGGGTATTCACCTGTGACAATGACGAGACAAGCATGATAACAAAAGCCTTATGCTAAGGCACAGCAGCAAGAGAGAGGTGTCCTTAATGGCAGGAGTCAGCAAAGTAGGACTCATAGGTCAGATTTTGCTTGTCATCTGATTTGTCAATAGAGCTTTATTGGAACACAGCCATGCCCATTCCTTTGTGTATTATCTGTGGCTACTTTTGCACTACAATGGCAGAATGGAGTAATTGCAAAGAGAATGGGAACTTCCCAAAGCCTAAACTATTTACAATCTGGCCTTTTCAGAAAAAGTTGCTGACTCCCGCATAATGGGATTATTGTGTCCTGTACCAACTCTGAATTACTTATCCTAAGTGTCTTAGTGATAAAATCTAAACCTTACTTAAGGTATTTAACTTAGTGTTTTGCTTTCTGATTCTCCAATGTAATACTAAAATGTGCACTGACCTACAAGGATTGCTTCTGGTTCTGCCCCGAGACTGCAAGCTTCTGCTTAAAGATGCAGTGGGGAGGGTGTTGGTGAAGGGTCATAGGTTGCAAGCAACAGAAACATACTCTAACTGATCTAAGCAGAAAGAAAGTTTTTTGGACAGACAAGGAAAGTTTTGAAAACTGGTCTGGGAAAGGGCAAGAACTAGGCAGCTTAGGGGGATAACAGAAACCAGTCTCTCCCTGAGGCTAGAGGTGGAATGAATCATAGGGCTCTTGGCTATGGGAGGGCAGCACCTTCATAAATAGTCTCATCTGACAGTTCCATGGGGAGAAAGGTTCAGTCCCCAAAAGGATGTCAGGTGCTATTGGAGTGCTGAGACCATGCAAGTTCATTACAGAGAGGAAAATACCTGCCTCCAAAGTAACCTAGGCAGCACTGTGCAAAGCCTGCTGGTTGCCCCCAATCAGTTCTCCCCTCCTCTCCCAGGGTAACTTCAGGTTTTAGCAGGTTGCATGGCCACCCAGAATAAGGGTGAGTTTCCCAGTTTCCCTTGCAGCCTGGTGAGGGCATCTGATGAAGTTCTTGTCATTGGGATGAGAGCAAAAGTGGTATATGCATCATCTGGGATGTAAACTTAAAGGCTGTGCCCTTCCCCTTGGCGGCAGCCTGGAATGTGGATGCAATGTTGCTCCATCTTGGAACATGTGGGCCACAGCAGCAACCTTGGGGAGGTAGAGCATCAGGGGAGAAGGAGCCTGGGTCTGTGACATCATGGAGTCATCAAACCAGCCCCGGCCTGCTCCCCTGCAGAAGCCATTTACCATGACAGAAAGACACTTCTGTCAAAGCCACTGTTCACTCTGGTCTCTGTTATCCACGGTTGAATCTATTCCTAAATGATACAATGCAAAAAGCAATTACTTCCACTGAGCCGAGTGCTGAGCGCCAATAGCTCCCCACCTTAGTAGGTTCCCCTTGTGCCTATACACAACATTTCTAAATCCTCTTCCAAACACAGTCCATTGGTGATTTCCCAACAAGCATGGCATCCCCCCAAGCCATATGCCCACAGCACATCATCTCTCAGCTCCCGATTCTCCACTGCTCTCTGCAGGACCTGCCACTCCCTATGACACCTGTGTTCCATCTGTTTTCCTCCTTTGAGGCCTCACACCATGTACACTCAGGCCAAGCAGATTGGACACAGGCAGAATATCACTTACTCTATTTCAGATTTTTCACTTCAAACTTTCACAACCAGCTTTTATAAGTGGTCAGTGAATCACTTCAGGTCAGCCCTGAATGCTGTCATTTGCATCTTTTCTTCAGCCCCAATAGAATATATAATATATTGTATTCATTTTCTAAAGATGCTGCAACAAATTGCTACAAATGCAGTGGCTTAAAACACCACCATTTTATTGCATTATAGTTCTGGAGGTCATGTAGACCAGAAATCGGTCTCACTTGGCTAAAATCAAAGTGACAGCAGGGCTGAGCTCCTTTCCAGAGGCTCTAGGGAGGAATATTCCTTGCCCTTTCCAGCTTCTAGAGGCACCCACATTCCTTGGCTCATGATCTTCTAACATCTTCAAAACCAGCCATAGTGGGCCAAGTCTTTTCACGCCGCCATCTATCTGGTTCTGAATCCTCTTCTGCCTCCCTCTTCTACCTTGAAGGGCCCTTGTGCTAACACAAGGAGCTAATCCAGAGGGCGCCCGTATGTTAAGGTCAGCTGATTAGCAACTTCGATTCCATTTGCAATCCTCATTCCCTTTTGCCATGTAGCATAACATATTCATGGGTTCTGTAGACTTCTTTGGGAGGCCTTTATTCTTCCTGATGGATGTGGTTTAGATGTTTGTCCCCTCCAAATCTCATTTAGAAATGTGACATCCAGTGTTGGAGGTGGGGCCTGGTGGGAGGTGTTGGATCATGGGGGCAGATCCCCGGATCCCTTGTGAATGGCTTTGCATCATCCGCTTGGTGATGAGTGAGTTCCTACTCAGTTCATGAGAGATCTAGTTGTTTACAAGAGTCTAGGACCTCTTCCTTCTCTCTTTCTTGCTCCATCTCACTGTGTGATGTGCCTGTTCCCACTTGGCCTTTCACCATGAGTAAAAGTCCCCTGAGGCCTCACCAGAAGCCGAGCGGATATTGGTGCTGCGCTTGTGCGGCCTGCAGAAGCCTGAGCCAATTAGACCTCTTTTCTTTGTAAATTATCCAATCTCAGGTAATCCTTTATAGCAATGTAAGAATGAATTAACACACTGACACAGATATTGATGATGGGGACAATGACTATTATTTATTGAGGCTTTCTGAAGGCCATGCACTGAACTAAGAACTTTATATGCAGTGTCTTATTTAACCCCATAGCAGCCCCAAGGTGTAGGTAATATTATCTCCTGTGATAGGCAGAATTTTAAGATGGCCCCAAGAGTTCTGCCCCCTGGTGTGCATACCCTATATAATCAATGCGCTCCTCTCAAATGTGTGGGCAGGGCCTATGTATAGGATGGAATTTCACTCCAGTCGTTAAGTAACATGGCAAGAAGGCAAAAATGATGAGATAGGCTGGGCGCGGTGGCTCACGCCTGTAATCCCAGTACTTTAGGAGGCTGAGGTGGGCAGATCATGCAGTCAGGAGCTCGAGACCAGCCTGGCCAACATGGTGAAACCCCATCTCTACTAAAAATACAAAAATTAGCTGGGCATGGTGGCGGATGCCTGTAATCCCAGCTACTCGGGAGGCCAAGGCAGGAGAATCGCTTGAAACCAGAAGGTGGAGGTTGCAGTGAGCCAAGATCTCGCCACTGCACTCCAGCCTGGGCAAAAGAGCAAATCTCTGTCTCAAAAAAAAAAAAAAAAAAAAAAGTGATGGGATAGTTGCACTCACAATTAAGTTATGTAAGACTTCATCTTAGCTGACTGGGAGAGAGATTCTGCTGCTGGCTTGAAGAAGTAAGCCATTGTGTTGTGAACTACCTGTGGAGGGGACTACATGGCAAGTAGCTGAGGGCAGTCCAGTCCAAGAGCCAGCAAGAAAATGAGGACCTCAATCACACAGCTGCTACAAGCTGAATTCTGCCAATGCCCGAATGGAGCTTGGAAGCAGATTCCTCCTCAGACTGGCTGACACCTTGATTCTAGTCTTATAAATCCATGAGCAGAGAACTCTGCCTGGATTCTGACCTACAGAAACTGTGAGATAATAAATGGGCTTTTTAAAGGCTGCTGCTTGTGGCAATTTGTTAGGCAGCAATGGAAAACAAGTACATCTCTATTTGAGAGAATTGGAGCTCAGAGAATTTAAGAAAACCACCAAGGTCAGAGAGCTAATAAATGGCAGAGCTGGGATTCCAACTAAAGTCTACCTCTAAATCTGCATTTTTAACCATTACACTCTACTGCTTCCCAACTGACAAGCATGAATAATACATTCGATGTTATTTTTTATTGTGAGTACTCCATTTGTGCCTGATAGAAGGTTTTTTTTTTTTTCCTGGCATTAGGAGATGAAATTATGACTTTTATCTGTGACAAGGTACCTCGCCTATTCTTTACCATGTGGGGTGCTAATTCTTGGCATTTATGAACTTCTTCTGGGCTTTCCATTGTAAAGTGATGCTGTGTTTTTTAGTGCCGTGGCACCAAAACTTAAATTCTGAAACAAGCTGGGTGTGTGACCAGTCTTAAGGTTAGAAATGTTCGTTGTTTCAACCAATCTTCAAATTCATGAAAGCTACAAAGCAGCAGCAATGGGTTCACTAAATTACTCCAGCATAAGCAAGCCCATGTTTTGATGGAGACTAGAGAAATACTGTTATCGCACTTAGGCACATGACAAATGTGGGTCCTGTTGAAAGCAAGCCACCATTAATCAATTGAAAAATGTTACTGAACTTTTAGTAGTTTTTCATCTTTAGGAATTTTGTCTACCCCAGATATAAAAAATATAACTACTATCAACAACTTCTGCATTGAAAATGGATCCTGGTAGTTGAAAGCTGGGAGCCCCGACTCCTCCAGGGGTGCTCTAAGCTCACCTCTGCTCTCACAGCCTGCTGCTCTTCAGGAAAGTACAGATGTTCTGATGATCTTGGGTTCTTCTCTCTGTGGCATATGCCTTTTCTCTTTGCAGACTATGTCTATAGGCCCTTCTGATACCAACAGCATCTCACAGTCTTCTAAAAGGGAGGTTTGAATGAAGTTGTTGGGTCATCCTGAGTGATTTGTGGTTCACCTGTTGGGCTAATTATAAAGCAGGTGGTGGAGCAAAGTTGCTGGGCTCCTGGCTGTCAAGCCCTATTAGGCAATTAATTGGCACTCTGGGTAATGGTTAATTGTTGGTTTCCAGCTAATTCTCCTGGGCCTGAGGAAGGGGAAGGTTTTGGGTCAGAGGTAGCTTACGTGGAGTCTTCTGTATCCAAGGCAGATCAGGCTAAACACTAGAGTAAGATTTTCCTGCTGCTGGGTGGTCAGTCTTTGATCAGAAAATCCCAGAATTCTTAGCAGAGAAATGGACTTCCACCACCCCAAGGAACTGAGGATGGGAGCTGCTTCCAGTGTTTACAAATTTACAGAGGAGGAAGACAGGAAGAGTGAATTCTCACCCTGGCTTTGACACCAGATATTTGTGTGGCTTCAGGCAAGTCATTCTACCCCATGAGCTTAGTCTTCTGGTGTACAACGTGGATAAGCTCTGTAGGGAGAATCTGTAGAGCTAATGTGCCCATATTCGTTCTCTATTACTGCATAACAAGACCCCACATACTTAGTGGCTTACAAAACACATTTATAATATCAGTTTTTGTGGGTCAGGAGTCTGGACATGACTTGGCTAAGTCCTCTGCAAAATTTCACAAGGCTGCAATCAGGATATTGGCTGGGGCTCAGTTTCACCTGAGGCTTGTTTGGGGAAGGATCACTTTCATTCAGCTCCTTGCAGCTATAGGAGTGAAGTCTTCAGCTTCTTGCTGGCTGTTAGCTGTAATCTATCCTCAGTTCCTAGAGGTCACTCTCAGTTCCCTGCCACATGGGCCTTCCAACATAGGCAGCCCACAACATGGCAGCTTGCTTCTTCAAAGCTGGCAAGGAAGTGAGAGACTCCAGCAAGACAGCTGTTACAGTTTTATGTAATGTAACTCTCGTAATCACGTACATGTAACCAAAACAAGCTATCATGTTTACTGTATTCTACTAGTTAGAAGCAAGTTGGCTGGGTGTGGTGGCTCACACCTGTAATCCCAGCACTTTGGGAGGCTGAGGCAGGTGGATCACCTGAGGCCGGGAGCTCGAGACCAGCCTGACCAACATGGGGAAACCCCGTCTCTACTAAAAGTACAAAATTAGCTGGGCGTGGTGGCGCACCCTGTAATCCCAGCTACTCGGGAGGCTGAGGAGAAGAATCTCCTGAACCCAAGAGGTGGAGGTTGCAGTCAGCCGAGATCACATCATTGCACTCCAGCCTGAGCAACAAGAGCAAAACTCTGTCTCAAAAAAAAAAAAAAAAGAAGCAAGTCACAGGTCCCACACTGAAGGGGTGGAGGTCACCCAAGAACATGAATACCAGGAGGCAGCAGGCACGTGGACCACCTTATGAGTCTGTTCTCCATAGCCCCCAATCCTCTCCAAGCCAGGAAGTGTGTTCAAACACTGAACACCATTTCTTCCTGATGAAATCAAAGCCTGATCCTTCTCATCATCAGGCCTTCCAGGGACATGGTCAATAGTTACCATGGCCCATTCACTTGTTCATTTGCTGACCAGTTTAGCACTTACTGTGTGCCAGGCTGTGAGTAAGGCACCAATCCTAAATCCTTTTTTCCTACCTTCTCTTTCCTAAACTGAATGTCAGACAGAGTTGAGGAGCATATAGATCTAAGAACATGGGGACACAGTGAGAAATGTATCTTTTGGAAACAGAAACTATAATTACATGTATGTGATGGTTCATCTTGAGAAAATGTTCTCAGGAACAGCCCACCTTAAGATATGAATCAGGAATTGAGACCACTTTAGAACATTAGAGGAAGTCACAATTTAAAATGTGATTATTTTAAGATAAACTGTGGTTTACCTCATATTAATTAAATAGACTCAAGTGAAGTTATAGATTTTGATTATTTGTGGTAAAGATTATTTGTGGTAATTGATATTATCATTTCCAGTTATTTGCCACTTGCCTGTACGAGAACTATAAATCTATACTTGTTGCCAGGTGGCACGAGAAGTATAATACCTGGCTTCCTTGTTGGGCCTGGCCATGTGACTTGCTTTAGCCAATGGAATGTGAGTAGGAAGTGGTGTATACTATGTCTGAATGGAAGCCTTAAAAGGCATTGCCTGGTTTGGTTATTGTGTTTTTCCCTCTACCACAAGAATGGCATGTTCCAGATGGGGGCTTCTCCTTCAGCCTGAGCCCTGGAATAAAGAGATGTGGAGCAGGGCTACACCTGCAGGTACATGAAATGTGAGTGAGAAGTAAATCTCCTTGCTTTAAGCCAGTGAGATCTTGGGCCATTTATTCCCACACAAAACTTAGTAAAATGTGACAGAACATAATGCTGAGTCAATTGTGCTCTCCGTATACATAAGAGAGTGCTAGTTGATGGTGTCTCTGTTATCTCTGAGTTTCTGCAGATGCACTGGAGCAGAGAGGAAGAAAGGCAGAAGTTTGAATTGATGAGAAATTAATTTTTGGGGTTAGGTTGTATGGGATTTTTTAACAATCGAAAATGAGACTGTTATGCTTTCTAATGATTTCTTTATTTAAGGGATGGGGTCTCACTGTCACCTAATCTGAAGTGCAGTGGCATGATCATAGTTCACTCTAGTCTCGAACTCTTGGGCTCAAGCAATCCATCTGCCTCAGCCTCCAAGTAGATGGGATGACAGGCATGCACCACCATACCTGGCTACTTTATTTTATTTTTTTTGGAGACAAGGTCTCTCTCTATTGCTCAGGCTGGTCTCATACTCCTGGCCTCAAGCAATCCTCCCACTTCAGCCACCCGACTAGATGGGAAAGAGGTGTGCACCATTTTGCCTGGCTAATATATTTTATTTTATATTTTTAGAGACCAGGTCTCGCTATGTTGCCCAGGCTCCCGGCCTCAAATGATCCTCCCCACTCAGCCTCCCGGGTAGACGGGACTATAGGCTTGAACCACCACACCTAAGAGATTGGTATACTTTCTAAAGGGGACAAGAAGAGCCATCATCTAGGGTTGGAGTACTTAGCTCTGAGAGACTGTGACTAAAGGCAATAGCAATGAGGGAAATGGAGCTCTTTCCTGATGGTGCCAAAGTTGGCTCATTTCATTTGCTACTTTATTTGCTATGTATTTCCCTCCTTATGGAGAACTGTTGGTGCAGCTGCAGTGCCCTACAAACAGGTGCCTTGTTCTAGAGAAAGGCCCCTCCACCATGTGAGGATGCAGTGAGAAGGTGCTGTCTATGAGAAAATGGGCCCTCACCAGACACTGGATCAGCCAGCGCCTTGATCTTGGACTTCTCAGACTCCAGAACGATGAGAAATTTCTGTTGTTTATGAGTTAAAACAATAAGAATGGAAAAGACTCTAGAAGCTGTAGAATAAACCCCTTTATTTTACCAGTGAGGAAATTAGGATCCTCAGAGTAGACTTACTTTTCTTAACTCTGCTCATTCAGTGTCTTAGGGATTTGATTTCCAGAGCAGACCTATCCCCTAGGAAGAAAGGGCCAAGCCAGCTACCCTGCCATACAGGGCAGCTTGGCATTCACTTTTGTGCCTCCCATCCCGACCTGATTCCCAGGGCCCCTGCACCTTTGGTGCACTGACAGAATCAAAGTGTGAGCCTGACTGCACCATGAACTCGTGGGCTTCCCTAGGAAGCAGTGTCCTCGTTTCTCCTCACTGAAGCAGGAATGGGTCACACGCCTTCATCCATCTCTAAGCTCTCCATCCACTTGGCTCTGTTATGTCTGATCTTCCAGCTTCTCTGTTTCATTTCCCTTGACTGTCTGGTGTGTTCCCACAGGATGCTGAAGTGGGAGACACAAGCACAGGTGATGTCCAGGCCAGCCTAGGGGGACCCTCTGGAGGATGTCTCCCCCAACCCCAGGTCTCATGTTACAGAGACATTGCTTCTGTGGGTCAAGGAGGGCCTGGTGGATGTTCATATCACACACACATACACACGCGGTCACCCTCGGAAATGTCCCTCCAGCCAGTGCTGGACTCACAGCCCTCCCCTTCCACAGTAGCACCTCCATATAGTCATTTTGTCTGCAGGTTCCTCAAGGACAAGTCACCTCACCAGGACTGAGAATGAGAAAATCAGAGGTCACTGAACCCTTAGGAGAGGATGTCCTCAGTTACCGGATTTCACTGTTCACTGCTAAAGATTGAATCATTTTGTGGGTAAATTATGACAGCTGTGAGTGAAGACAATGTATGGAAGTTGTTACCTCTGGTGCCTTCTATTTCTGGATCTGTATTGACCCAGTCTGTGGCTCCATCCTGCAGGTATGGGCTTGTTACTTTGCACTTGTACATGATTTAGTCCCTGGGCTAAGTCCCAAGTGTGAGGCCAGAGCAGGTTGTGGTACAGGCCCCACAGGCAGCTCTCATGAATGCAGCCCAGTACCTGGCACACAGCAAGTGCTCAGTAACTCCAGCTCAGGGGCTTAAGCTTCTTAATGTGAGTGAAAACAGAACGGAAAACCCACCTGAAGCACAATAGGCCCTGTCTTTCACCCACAGTGGGGTAAGGACTTGCTCCTTGAGGACTCAGAGACATTAACGATAATGAAGGGTTCCAACCCAGCTGAGTTCTCTGGTTTTTGGTTCCTCTGTTTAGAAATGCCATGTTTGTGGCTTCAAATAAATCAAGAGATTTGAACCCAAAAGATGGGCAATTTGGCAGGGTTTCAAACCCACTTAAAACTACAGCTCCAAATTTAGATGTGATCTGGGAACTTGAGTTTCAAGTTCCCCTTGACTTGGGCAAAGCCTGAATTTCAATCTACTGCACATTTTAATTTATCCGTTCTCATGTTTTTAACTTCCCCAAATTTCACTCTCCCTTTTTGGAACTCATCACTCTGGTTGTGTTTCTCACGTGGCTGTTGCCGTGACTTCTCTTGCGTTGCTTTCTGTTATCATCACACGGACCTTATACTCTGCCTTTCAGTCTTATCTCCTGGGCTGGGCTGGAGACACCTTCTGGGCAGGGGCTGTCCTCAGGCCTCTTTCCTTTCCCCTCCATGAGACTTGCCCAGGGTCCAATACTCATGGGTCACAGTTAAGGACTGAGGGTTGCTCTGTTGTAAAGCTAGGAACTGGAGGAGGTTATGTTCCAACCAGATTTCCAGAGCCTTGGCTTCTGATTTGGTTAAGTATTCCTTGGAAATAAACAAATAAGCAATGCAAACATCTGAAGAACAGTGGTTTGAGTTAAGGAGTTTACAAAATTTAAGAAAAGTCTGATGAAGACAAAGCCATGTGCTGGGCAAAATCGAATCAATCCATAATAGCTTTCTGTCACTCCTGCCATGCCAATACTGCCTGAATTGTTTGTCTACAGTTTGTGGGAGGCTAAAAGAGTCAAAGGTTAGAATTTGGCACATGAGATAGAACTAGAGTTCAGATCACATGCACCTTTTCACACCTTCACACTTTTGGAGAAACAGTGTATTTGTTTGGTTGGGCTGCCATAGCAAGGTACCACAAAGTGGGTCGCTTCAACAACAGAAGTTTATTCTCTCACAGTTCTGGAGGCCAGATGGCCAAGATCAAGTTGTGGGCAGGGTTGGCTCCTTCTGAGGGCTGTGAGGGAAGCCTGTTCCTCGCTTCTGGTGGCTTGCTACGACCTTTGGTGTCCCTTCGCTTGCGGACCTCTGCCTTCGTCTTCACATGGTCATCTCCTTGTGTGTGTCTGTGTGTCTGTCTGTGTCTAAATTTCCTCTTTTATAAGGACATTGATCATATTGGATTACGGGATCATCATACTCTGTAGTATGGCCTCATCTTAACTGATCACATGTGCGATGACCCTATTTCCAAGTAAGGTCATATTCTGGTGGTACTAGGGGTTAGGATTTCAACATTAATTTAGTGGTGGTGGGTGAGCATATTTAACAGAGTGCAACAGCCTTCTTATTTGAATTTATTGTTCTCCAAATCAGGGTTTATCCACAGAATTCAGTCTGTGCCATACCTATGAATTGGATAATAAACATCTAGAAGAAGCTAAAGGCAGGAGTCCCTTTTCTCCTTTTCTACCCAGTGATCCATCCATCCATCCATCCGTTATCACACACGTGCACACACACACACACACACTTTATATAGGTGAGACTCTAGGGGTTCCTTACTGGAAGCCCCTGTCATCCAGGGACACTACTTGATGTCTTACTTGCATGGATTTGATGAGCTGCCTCAGAGGAAGAGCTATAAGGACTCTGAAGTAAGGCCTGGGTTCAGAATCCAGCCCTGCACTTACTGGCTCTGTGACATCAGTGACACCTTCCTCTTTGAGGCTTGGTTCTTCATTTGCAATATAGCAAATACTAGAGCAGACCCTATAGGTCCCTGAAAAATGGTGGCATTTATTGACGTTATTATTGTTGAGTGAGCCAAGGAGAGAGGGACAGAGTGGAGGCACGGCCTATCTTCCAGCTTCCAGAAGCTCACCACCAGGCACTCCTGGGGGCGCAAGTCCAAAGCTGTCACAGAGACTGCCTCATCTGGACTGTCTCCCCAGTTCCAGAGCTGTGGTTCTTAATCTTTTGGGGAACTGGATCCCTCTGGAAATCTAATACAATCTGTGGACTCCTCCCCAAATAGCACCTGTGCATGGAGTGTCCTCAGAAGCTTGCGTGTGATTGTGGCAGGTTTGCGTCTCCACTTGAGACCACCCACGGAGGCTAAAGTTTCCACTTCAGAGACAACAACCTGAGAAATTCATTTGCTCATCCAGTAAACATTTCTTGTGTGACTGTCACATGCCGGGTGCTTTGTGGGGGACCAGGATGTCAGGGAAAAGTCAGATAGGAGATCTTTCCCCAAACTGCTCACAGGCAGCAAAAACCATAATGAAAAGTAGAAATGATTCAATATTATAGCAGACATATGGCTATATTTTTTTGTCCCAGTTCAGAGGAGGACATTATTTCTACCATGGAGGGTGTGAAATAATCAGGCAGGTTCAGTGGAAGGAAGGATATTTGAGTTGGAAAATAACAGGTGAGTTAAATTTTGTTCTTAAAGGACATATTGGTATTCCCAAGGTACCCATCCCGACAGTTGACACAAGTGCACGAATATCTGTCTGCTGGTGTTTGCCTTCACCTGAATGTAACTTAGCTGCTAGATTCCTAAAACGCTGCACCTCTGATAAGAAGCCAGTTCGTGTTCTTTTCTTCAAATATGGGCTTCCAATTGTATCACTTCTATAACACAAAGCACAGTTCATTCATTTACATGAAACAAGAAGACATTGACATTCTGCCTGTCTTCAGTCCTTACCTTTGTTATGAAGGACTCTTTGGTGTCTCTGACCCTCTAGGGATCCCAGTCCTCCACCCAGCTGTGGAGGATGGGATGGGAGGTGCACATCTGGGAGTAGTTAACCACTATCTTCTACTTTCTTTCTTCCAGGGGAGGTGCTTCTTCACCCCACTCCTCTCTATCCACATCACTAATAGCCAAGAGCTCAGCCTTCCCGGGGTCAGACAACGTTGTGATCTGCTGGATCCTGTTCTGCTTCAGCTGTGTTGAATGCATATCCATTTGGTTCTGGTTCATAATTCTTCACTATCAATTTTTCTGAAAGACTTCAGTTCCTTTTGTGGTTCAGTGAAAAGTTTGGTATTTGGGGTTGGGTACAGATTAGGTTTAGCCTAGGGTTGAGATCTGCTGTGGTTTGGGTTTTGCAGGGTGGTCATTTCGTAAATGCTATCTCAACCCTTCCCAGGTGGAAGGGGCAGGGAAATGTGGCCTGGGAATCCACATCATAAAGAATTTTCAATAAATGATCTGAGAGGAACACAGTGTGTTCTCTCCCTGGCAGCAGCATCAAGCAGTCTCTGGAAGACACACTGAGCATCATTCTACGCTGTATGGTTGTAGGTTCACTGTCAAAATGAGCTTGATCCAGCAAGAATTTAGGAAAGTGACAAGTGGTTCAGGCTTAGCCACAGACTTGCAACGTGACCCTGGGTAAATCAGTTCCCCTCTCTGGGACTCAGTTTCCTTATGTGTAAACAAACAAACAAAGGAAATTGGATGAGAAACTAGGTGATGGTGAAGGTGACTTTCAGAGCTTAAATGTTATGATGCTGTGAACACAACAACTTTATTTTAAATTAACTGTGCCTCTAAGGAAAGGATTCAAAGGCTCTTTCATTCATTGAACTGTATCTCTCCCACGTTCCACTCTCTGGTCATTGCTCAAGAACAAACATGAGAGCATCCAGCCCTCCTGGAGAACGTACATACTTCAATGGAGGCCTTGGCTGCCTGCCTGGGGCTCCCTCAGCAACCAGGCTGTGTAGTAGCATGGTGGGCCCATGGGGTCACAGAACCTTCTCTCCCCTTCCTTCCCTCCTTTTTTCCTTAGAGGGAAGGAAGGGGGCAAAAGAGGACAGTATTAGACCAAATCCACACTTCTAAGGCTTTAGGCTCCAGAAGGGAATGTACCCCTTTAAGGTGCCTCCAGGCAGGGCCTATCCAGCCAGCAGGGTAAGGCAGAGGCCATCCCAGCCCCTCAGGATCCCCGTGGGGTGTGTCTGCTGAGGTTCTAAGGAACTTAATTAACATGGACTTTCCTCACTTATTCACCGCCTACCCCCATAAGATGTGCTAGCTAAGTAGTTTTTCCACACACCTGAATTTTACCCTTTAAATAATAAAATAGTTTTAATCATTTGAACAATTTTATTTATTTATTTTTGAGACAAAGTCTCACTCTGTCACCCAGGCTGGAGTGCAGTGGCATGATCTCAGCTCACTGCAACCTCTGCCTCCTGGGTTCAAGTGATTGTCATGCCTCAGCCTCCCGAGTAGCTGAGATTTACAGGCATGTGCCACCACGTCAAGCTAATTTTTGTATTTTTAGTATAGTCAGGGTTTCACCATGCTGTCCAGGCTGGTCTTGAACTCCTGACCTCAAGTGATTCACCTGCTTTGGCCTCCCACAGTGCTGGGATTACACGCATGAGCCACCGCACCTGGCCCATTTTCACCATTTTAGATGGGAATAGATACTTTTTGTTTCTTGCTTCTCAGCCCTCTCAGCTGGGTATCATGAAGAGAGTCAAACCTTCATCCTAACGAGTATCAATTGTCCTGCCTCAGGTTTTCGTGGGTAAACTGAGGAAAAGCATATCTCCCTCACAAGGTCCGTGTGATTATGTAAACAAAGGGCTAGCCTGGAAAGAAGGACATGCTTAGTTAATAGCGATTATTATTTTAATTGTCAGTTGATTACATGGTGATATATTCAGAGAAGATTGATTTATGAAGAGCAATTTGCCCTTCCAGGAAATGGCCCCTGGACTGTTAGGCATTTTGATTTCTTGGGCATGAATTAAATAGTTTCTCTTCCTCTCCCTTGTCACCAGTTGCATGGCTGGCTTGCACCTGACTTAGTGACCCTCCCTTCCTTTCTCCCTCCCTTCCTCCTTTTTCTTCTTTCTCTCTTCCTCTTTCCTTATTTCTCTTTTTAAAGTTTATTGGGAACTTTTCTCTATAAAATGCTCATTACAGAAAATTTGAAAAAAAAGAAAACAAAAAAACAGAAAGAAAACAAAATCACCTATGACACCTTGAGAAAACTACGTTTTGATATATTTCCATTTTATCTCATTTTTCAGTTTTGAGTGTTGTTTGTTTATTGCACATGTTGAAGTTACACCATAGATATAATTTTGCACCCTGCTTCTTTGTAGTTATAATGATAACATAAGCACTTCCCCATGCTAATTTTAAATTCATCACCAACAACATCTATATTGGCTGCAAATATGGCTGGTCATGGTCCCGTGGTTTAACTTACGCATTTCTTTAAGATTGATATGAAAAGATTGATATGAATTTCTTTCTAGTTTGTTGTTTCTAAGAGGCTGTGGCAGGGAGACCACTCACCAAGTGTGTTAGAACTGTACGTTCTCAGGAAGAGTTAATCAGTCTCAGAATCTTGTGGGAAGGCTGGAGAGGTTTTCCTCAGGAGCCTTTGGATATGAATTTTTTTGACACCTCTTATACTTTACTCTCTCAAAGGATCCTTTTACTTGCGTTTTCGGTTCTTGATCGAGGTCTGAATAGTTGAGATTATCAATTCATGGACTTCTTGATAAGTGAGGTATGACTGCACTAGTAAAAATGATAAAATCTACTTTTCTACCAGCAAGGTAGAATGGTGTCATTGTTCAGAGCTGCCTGCGTTCAAATCCCACTTCTCCCTCTTTCTAGTTGGGAGCCATCAGGCAAGTTTCAGTCTCTGTGCCTCAGTCCCCTTGCAAAATGGAATCATCATAGTGTCCACCTCACAAGACCGCTGTGCGTATGAAATGAATGAATGTCTGGAAAACACTTAGGACTGTGCCTGGCCCTTGGTAAGCTATAGTGAGTATTTGCTATTTTTATGTTCTAATTATGTTATGAGGGCATTTTAAAGTTTCTTTGAAACATTTTTGACCTACTCTTTCAGAATTTTTGTCTTTTACAGAGGCTCAGGAGCAGAAGGAGACGGCTAGGGCTGGAAGGGACAGCAAGGGAGTGGCACAGCTGAGAGCAAGGCTGACACCAGGTGCCCAGGCACCGCCTCCACCCCCAAGGCCAGGGAGAGCCGGCAGGGCCCCCCAGGCACAGCCAAGCTGGGCCAGGAGTGGGACAGGAAATGAGAGAGAAAGTCCAGAGTGGGGGTGGTGTGGAGCTGCAAATGAGAACCTGAAGGAGGAGGGGGCTGGCGGGGGGTGGGGTCACCTCTCTCCCCAGATCCCAGCCTCAGGGGTAGGGCCATGGAGTCCGCAAATAGAACCTTCAGTTCCTGAGGGGAAAAAGAAAGTCTAACTTTAGAATTTACAGTTTTCCTTAACAAGAGGTACAGCGCAGTTGCGTTCTGTAACGGAAGCAAAATTAAAAATATGAGCAGGAAATAAATTAATTTTAAAATATCTAAAAACATGTATTCTGTGGTTCCATCCAACTGGCCAGCATTGACTGGCTTGTTTTTCCCTGGGAGGGACTGATTAATAGGACAGAAATGAGGAGGTGTGAATTTATTTTGGACCTGGGTGGGGAGCCAAGAGAGGTTGGCATCAGCCCACTTAGGCTAAATCTGCATTTTAAAGTCCACAAGGGTGACCACCTACTGGATGCCCTGGAGGGTGGGGAGTTGGGAAGGGAGGTATTGCAGACTGAGCTCCTTCTCAGCAAGCTTCTAAAAGCAGTTTATTTCCCCCCCTTTTGAAAGTATAGTCATGCAGGCCCAGAGGCAGCCCTATGACCAGGGGACTCTCTGGGCCTTTGTCGGGAGAAGCCAACGACACAGAGCTGGCCTGGGACAGTGAATGCAATGTGGGTTTTTGAGCCCAAAGTGTTCCCTGGGAAGAGGTAAGAGGACAGAGCCCAGCACTCAGAGAAATAAAATCCCTCTGGGCTGTTTGTGCACCAAGCATGGAGAATCATTTAGCAGGATGAAAGGTGGTTGAGTAGCAATAAATAATCTTCAAATGGGGGAAAGGCCACTGTCTGGGAGGTAGAGAGAAGGCTGCAACGCAGAGCATTTTATCTGAGTTTAAAACGCAAGAGTGAGGCCGATTTCACTGTAGTTCAAGACATGGATAATTAAAAACAAAGACATCTTTAAGACAGATCTAAGGAGGCCTCCCATCCCATGCCCTCACCCTATAAATCCCCCATCTCCGTGCCCTCCCCCCATCTCCTTTTCCCAGAAAAGGCTGGGAACACCCTGAGAAGTAAAATCATCCTAACGAGAGAAGACATGTTCTTGAAGAAATTTTGACTTATGGCTTGCAGCTTTATAAGCATTTCAGTAGAAAGATGTCCCACACTCAGGCACTAAGTCAAGGACGCATAGTTTCAGTGCTAGCTTGGTCTTCTGTGTGATTATTTTTACAACATTTGCAATTAAATGCAGATTTTCTGCTGCCAGATTCTGACTGGACAAGGGGCTTCAGTGCTGCTGGGTCCCCCGGCACACAAGCTCAGACACACCAACCTGCACGAGGACACACACTTGGGTGGGAGGAACAGCCCGCCGCTGCACGCACACCAGTGTAAACCACCCAGGACACACACGTGCCTGTGCAAGCTGCCTTTCCCCAAACTTTCTTCATTAGAAACAGATCTGCTCTGCTTCTCTGTTACTTTATTTTGATGATTGAAATTTTCCTCAACCAAAAGTGTAGGCATAATGACCTTTTTCTTAAGACTTCAGAATTGTAGAAGAAAATATGATTATATAAGTTCATATATTTTGGTTTTGAAAGGAATCGATTGCTCTGTGTGTGTGCGTGTGTTTGTGGGTGAGTGTGCTTGTATGTGTGCATGTGGGTGAGTGTGCATGTGTGTGCTAGTGTGTGCATGTGGGTGTGTGTGCTTGTGTGTGCATGTGTGTGCATGTGGGTGTGTGAGTCTGCTTTGTGTGCATGTGTGTGCATGTGGGTGTGTGAGTGTGCTTGTGTATGCATGTGTGTGCCTGAGTGCTCAAGTATGTGCGTGTGTATGAGCATGCTAGTGTGTGCATGCATGTGCTGTGTGTGTGTCAGTGTGCTTGTGTGTTCATGTGTGTGCATGTGGGTGGGTGTGGGTGTGTGGAGGGTAGGGATTCTGGGAAGGAAAGAACAAGGAGGCTCTGATGAGATGAGGAGAAACGCAGTGGGTCTGATAGGCACAAGGAAACAGTAGTTGCCACCTTAGAAGAGAAACAATGACAGGAGATGAAGTGTGGTTTGGGGTACTCCAACAATCCCCTGTGAACTTAGGAATTTAGTGGGTTTCCAGAAAGTTCTATATTGCCTTTTCTCCTGGGATGGCCAATGCTGCCCAGCATTGGTCAGGAGCAACTTGCAGGAAGAGAAAAGGTTGATTTTTAGGCCTGCAAATACCCACCTCTGCGTAATTTCGCCTATTGTGAGATTTACGTTGTTATTTGCTTCTTCGGGTTGGTTTAAGAGGCGGTAAGGAAGGCAAAGCTTGCGTGAGGTCAGAGTCCACTCCACCTCACCTCAGCAGGCAAGCAGGGCAGGTAGAGGAACAAAGCAGGCCTTGAGGGAGAGAAAGGCCTGAACTAGAATCCTGCCGACCTCTCTCAGCCTCAGTTTTCTCATCTTTAAATCGGGGCCAATGACCTCCTTGATGTGCAGTCCTTGTGAGGCTGCAAGGAGGCAGTGTGAGCACAGAGGCTGGTACGGGCGGGTGCTCAGGGGAGGAGAGGGCCCGTGCTCTGGCCTCCCACCAAGGCCTCCTCCTGTGTGCTGTTGGAAATGGACTTGGCACAAGCAAGGCTTTGTTTCCTTTTAGAAAGCCACGCCAGTGCCCCACTCCCAGGCTGCCTCTCTGATCCTCCCCTCAGCACGTGGAGCTGGGGCTTGTCACTCAGCCCAGGAGGGACCTAGAGCAGGTCTTCAGTACTGGAAAGAGGAAGAACTCCCCTTGCGGGGAGGCTTCACCCAAGCAGGGCATGAAGCAGGAGGTGGTGGGCCGGGCACAGGAGACAAACCCCGCCTGCTTCCCAGTTTTGCTCCGAGAGTTAGCCTTGGCTAAGTGGAGCTCACCAGCCTCCCACACAGTGAACCCAGAAGTCTTCAGCCCTCAACATCCCCGTGTGTGTGTGTGCACGTGTGTGCGTGCGCATGCGTGCGTGTCCATATGCATGTGTGCACGTGTGTGCCCATGTGTGCGCATATGCATGTGTCTATGTGTGCATGTGTGTGCCCGTGTGTGTGGCGTGTGTGTGTGTGCATGTGTGTGGTGTACTTCCTGCTTCCTCTAGAGCTCTTTCCTTATTTCACTCTGACACTGTCTTTGAACACCCTGAGCCGCTCCCCCTCCCCCTCCCCAGTGGTTCTGATGCTGTCCCTTAGCAGGTAGCTTTTTCAGATTCCTTCACTCTTTTCCTGGGTCTGCCTCTTTGCCTCTTGCCTGATTTGCCCTGGAGCCCTGGGGGATCTACGCTCCTGCAGGGCTGTGCCAGCCCTGTGAGAAGGAAGCCAGAAGTAAGAATCACCACCTAGTGCTAAGGGCAAAACATTGCGCCCAGTAGGTGCTCAGGCCAGGTCTGTGAGGGTGGATTTCAAGGATGAAAGCGGAACCGTGGACATTGAAATGTACATTGTGATGTATTTTCAACTCTTCTTTCTTCAAAGAAAAATAATTGAATGTAAAACACTCCTCTCGCCCCTCACCCAGACTTCTCCTTTGACGCTGATTTTCCCAGCTCAGAATCAAGTATAGCATCGCTGAAGATCACCAAACTGCTACTTAGACATTTTAAAGATGCAATTTGAGTTCCAGGCAGGGAAAAGGGGTGGATAAAAGAGATTATATGATAATGACATGGCTGTGGGAAGCCTGTCAAATAAAGTGCATTTTCTCTGGTGGGCAGGCTATTTCTGGAGCTGTACATGGGTCCCTACACTGAGGGGTGTGTTTATCCTAATGGGAAGCAGGACTGAGCTAAGCCACAGCTCCCTGTACAGTTTTTAAAGTCTTAAGATACCACAAGAGACATTTGCAGTGTCCAGAGGACACATTTAGTCTGCCCTGGCCTGTTTAATGTGTGCTGACTTGGCTCTGACAGGGGCTGGAGGAAGGCAAAGGGAATTCTTACAGCAGAAGTGGGGAAAGGTGCATCCATCCAAATGTGCCCATTAGGATGCTTTTAGATACAAGAAAGAGAAAAGTCAATACTAACTGACTAAAATCGTAAGGAGTGCATTAGATCATCTCAAAGTAGCCCAGAGTTAGGGCTTCAGGTAGGGTTTGATCAGGGTGCCAATTCTGTTTTCCTGTGAACTTGTCTGCTCTGCCCCCTTCTAGTTCTTTGTCCTTAGGCTGACTTCCCTCATGGCTGCAAGATAGCTGCTGGCAGCAACTCAGGCAGTTGCTTCTTTGGTCATGTCCAGGGAGAAAGAGAGGAAAACATTTTCCTTTCGGTCTGAATGGGTCAACTGAAGCCACAAACTGGACAATTGGAACCACTAGGCTAACATCTTCTGCCCTTGGCTTGCCCAGAGTTCTGAACCCCACCCAAGCAAGGAGGTTTGAGTGACTCTAACTGCTGGGATTGGATTCCCACGAGGCACAGGTGTCACATAGGAGGGTCAGGCCCAGGCCCAGACTGGACTCTGCTAGGAAAGTGGGGGAAGGTGGGTTGGAAATGAAAGCAGTCAAGCAACTAACAGCTTTTCCAGCCAGAAACAAGGGAGCCCTGTTGTAGCAGAGCCTCTTTTGTGGGCTGAGACACTGTCAGCCTGGCCTTTCTGCCTCTCAGAGCTGTTGGGGATCATGGAAGATGATGGAACGGTAGCAAGGCAAAATAGACATATATATGTATGTATAAAATATATGCCTATAAATACCTCGTGCCTCAGTTTTCTCCTCTGTAAAATGGACATAGTAATCCTGCCTTATCCTTCACAAGGAGAAATTTCATGTACTATTTTCAGTGCTCCTAGAGACCAGCTAGGCTAGCCAGATTGGGCTTGTTTTCCCCCAGAGAGGAATGGTGACAACTCCAGCCCCTTGGTACCCTCTCCCTCTCCTCCCATCTCACCCTGTTCTAGGTTGGTCTTGGCAACATTTCCTCTGGAAAATAAGAAAAACAAATTTTCCCAGGGTTATCAATCACTGCCCTGCTTGACACATTGGGGCTGGGCTTCCTAGATCTGAAAGGGAGCACATATCGAAGCCCACCTGAGCTTGTGTGCCAGGTCTCTCCAGGAGCCCTGGGGCAGCTGGTCAGGGACAGTCAGAGGGGTGAAGCCTGCCTGGCTGGAGCCTGAGACAGGAAGGGTGAGAATGGGGTTGGAGCCTGTCCTCCAGGCCAGGGGCAGACCAGAGGGGTGGGTGAGCAGGGGTATTCTAGAAGGAACAGGGTCTGCTGGGGTGCTGGGGAGACACGGTGGGCTTCTGTACTCTGCTGTCACAGACAATGCAAGTTTCACCTGGAGCTGAAACCGCGGCCTTGAGGCTGCCGATTTCAGTCCGGAGGGAGCCCTTGGGAAGCGGAACTGATCATTTCCCAAGGCCTGGCCTCACTTTTCATGAAGATAAGGCAGCACTTCAGCTTCCTCTGAGGCCGGCAGCCCAGGAGCTCCTCTGTCCCCCTCCCTCCTTCTCCAGGTCTTCTCTGCAGCCTGTCTCTTCTAGTATGGAAAAAGACAGAGAAACATGCAAGCCCAGAAACACACATGCAGCACATGCATCTCTTTCTCTCTCTCCCTCCCTCCCTCCCTCCCTCTCTCTCTCTCCCTCCCTTCCTCTCTCTCTCTCCCTCTCTCTCTTTCTCTCCCCTCTTCCAGGCCTTCTGTGCCTGGGCCCTCTGGCCACATGTGGAAAGGTTGTATTCTGTCTTAATGTAATGGAGGCAAGGCACAAAAAGCCATTTTCCTCTGCAGGCCCCCTTGCTCACTAAGATGGAGGAACTGGGAAATGCCCTGAGGAAGGGCCATGGGGTTCCTCCCCACTCAGGCCCGTTCAGAGCACATTCCATGCCCAGTGCCCTGCGGGGAGAAGCTGCTCCTGGTCCCCTACAGTGCCTTAAACAAAATAGTGACTACATACATAGCATGTAAGAGCTGGAAGGGATCATAGGGGGTTGGATGGTGAGGCCAGGACAAACCTGAAGTTTGACAGAGGGACAGGGGCCCAGAGAAGACTCTGCTGCAGCTGCACAGGGCCCAGCCTCCCAGGAGACATGTCTAGCAGCCTAGGGAAGGGCTGTGTTCCCCAGAGCCCTCAGGAGCCCTCTGAGAAAAGCCTGAAGTTGCCAGAGCTCAGAAGCTCACCCCTGCTGACCACAAGATGGCAACAGAGCTTTGTATGAGCCCCAAGCTCGGGCAGGGGCCGGGGCGGGTCCAGCTTGCTGGGAGGACCGGACCCACATCCTTACCTCCATGGTCTGAGTATTCTTCTGATGCCTTCAGATCAGGATGAGAGTTAATTTAATGTAGGTCTGGGTGTGTCTCTTTTCCTGTTTTATTGCCTTGAGCTCAGTTCCAACTGTACCTGATGAGCGGTTCTGATTTTTCCTCTGTCCCTTTTACCTATTCTATAAGCTCCATAGGAGGGTGGGGATGGTAGGAAGATGCCGTTAAACTCACAGAACTCTTGAAAAGCTAGGTGGAGACAAGCCTAAGATATTAAAAACCTGTTAGACAGTATAGATGAATGTGCATAATTTGGTGCTATGTGTGGTGCTGAATTTATATTTTTCATTTTAGAAGAAGAGCTAAAAGTGGCATTTCAACCTGGAAACAATATTGCCTGGAGCACAAAACCCTCTCTCCGGCAGCCTTGCAGGCTCCCTTCACCCCACCCTGTCTGGTGCTCTTTCCCGTCCAGCCATGCCTGGCCCCTGGGTGGGGCTGGCAGCTCTGGGAGAAGGTTGGGAAGGGGAGTGGAGAGTGGGGGGTTCATACCATCCACTGGCCAGGATCCCACTCAAATTGCTCACTCCATGCCAGCGGACTCCTGTGACGTGGCCAGTCGGGTATCCATTCAGGAACTAATTCCCGTCAAGCTGTTCAAATAATGGTCATGGCTCCAACTCAGCCTTGGAAGGCTGTGGTGCCAGGGAAGGGAAGAACAAAGCAGAGAAGCCACCGTGCCTCTCAAACCTGCCCTGGTTAAGGGTTGATGGAGAGAATGCAGGAGGAGAATGAATGCATTGGCTGCGCGAATGAATGGTGTGAATTAATGAGTGGTATAAATGAAGAAAAGGACGCCGTAGTGAGGAGAGGCAAGCTCTTCATCATATGCCTCTGGCTGGCCTGTGTGTGTTGCCAGCATTTTCGTGCCTCACAGATGGCCATGTAGCTTTGCAGAAAGTGTTCATAGACACCCAAGAAGTCAGCCATTGGATGACAGGACGCTGTGTGAGGAAGGCTTAACATGTTCTCTGCTTTGCTGCTGTCTCTGCCCTATGGAGGTCCTGTTGAAAAGTTGACTCATGTAAAAATGAACATTTCGACCACGTCTGCCTGTCAGAGGCATTGGTTAGAGACCCTCTGCATGCTGCCCAAAAGACAACTTTGGAGGCAGCTCCGTGCATGGTCAAGGGCAAACATTATACATATTTTTATTAAGTATAGAAACTGTGTGTGTGTGTATATATATATATATGTCTCACATATATAAACGTACAGTTGATCCTTATTATTTGATAATTCTGTACTTGCAAATTTGGCTACTCACAAAAATGTATTTGTAACCCCCAAATCAGCACATGTGGTGCTTTTGCAGTCATTCTCGGACATGGGCAGAGTAGCGAAACATTTGAGTCACCCAACCGGTGGGTGCATTTCCAGCTGGGGACAAACAAGGTGAAGCTCTGCTTTCTGTTCCAGCTCTCAAACTGTAAATAAGAGTTCTTTCTGTGGTCTATTTAGTGCCACATTTTTCACATTTTTGTGCTTTTCGTTGGTGACTTCACTGTTTAAAATGGCCCCTAAACATAGCACTGACGAGCTGTCTGTGTTTCTGCGCCAGAGAAGGCTGTGATGTGTCTTACAGAAAGTAAGACGTCTTTAAACAGAAACACACTGAAACAAGGTTATGTATTGATCCGTTGACAAAATGTTGTGACCAGAGACTCACAGGGGCCTAACCTTGTATTTCCCCTGGAAGCAATGGTCCAGTATTTGCTATTCCAGTGCTTGCGCTAATTTTATAGAATAGAGCTACCACAAATAACAAGAACATAAATATATATATTCAGTATCCAAATGAAACAAATATAAGCATAAATAATAAAACATCTCCTATCTACCACTCTCCAGTTCTGCTCCTCTTTCGTAGGGAAACATTGTTAACAGTTTAGGGTGCAGCCTCTGACACCTCTTCTATTAATTTTCATACTTAAAAATTAATATATATTACATAACATGCATAATTTTTATGGGAGTATTCTATGAAAGGAATTATATATATACAAACTATATATATATAAACTATATATATATATAGTTCACCTTTTATCACTTAGATTAGGGGTTGGCAAACTTTTTCTTTTTCTTTCTGTATTTTTTTGGCTTATAAACAACAGAAAGGTATCTCTCCCAGCTCTGGAGGCTGGAAGGCTGAGGTCAGGTACCAGCACGGTCAGGTTCTGGTGAAGGTCTTCTTACTGGTTGCAGATGGCCAACTTCTTGTTGTACCTTCTCACCAAGACTGGAGAGCAGAGAGACTGGCAAACTCTATCTGTGAAGGGCTGGAAAGTGAATATTGCTGGCGTTGTGAACCCCATGGTCTCTGTCACATGCGTTGAACTCTGCTGTTGCAGTGCAAAAGCAGCCGTAGACTATATGGGAATGAATGGACATGGCTGTGTTCCGATAAAACTTTATTTGTGGGCATTGAAATGTAGATTTCATGTAATTTTCATGTAATTTTCATGGGTCATGAAATATTGTTCTTCTTTTCATTTTATTTCAACCATTTGAAAATGGGGAAGCCATTCTTAGCTTACAGGCTATTTAAAAACAGGTGGCAGGCTGGATTCAGCTTATGGGGCTTAGTTTGATAACCCCTGATTTACATTGTATCTTGGAAATCTCTTCCCGTTATGACATGTAGATCTACCTCATTGTTTTAATGGCTGCCCAGTATTCCATTGCATGCATTTAGCTCAATTTATATAACCTTTTCATTATCAATGGACAAGTAGGTTATTCCAAACATTTCACTTAACAGAATATCTTTGTGCGCATACCTTTATGGATATATGTATTTCTTTGGAGTAGAATTCTAGAATTGGAATTGCTGGGTGAAAGGGTTAAAAGGTACGTACACTTTGAAAGTTGATACATTCTGTGAAGACAGAATGAATACATTCTGGAGTAGGCCAGAGCTTTTTTTTTTTCTAGATTTATTATCCATCCATAGAGCTGGGCTTCTTGTGAGAAGTGGTCAATACTCTCTTGCTCTGTCCCAGAACGGAGTACCGCACCTAAGACACGCCTAAATAAACTCATGTCACAGGGGTGCCATGGCTCATGCCTGTAATCCCAGCACTTTGGGAGGCTGAGGCGGGCGGATCACTTGAGGTCAGGAGTTCGAGACCAGCCTGGCCAAGATGGTGAAACCCTGTCTCTACTAAAAAAATACCAAAAAACTTAGCTGGGTGTGGTGATGCACTCCTGCAGTCCCAGCTATTTGGGAGGCTGAGGCAGGAGAATCCCTTGAACCTAGGAGATGGAGGTTGCAGTGAGTCAAGGTCACACCACTGCACTCCAGTGTGGGTGACAGAACGAGACTCCATTCTCAAAAATAAAATAAACTCATGTTTATTTTATTAATATTGCTCCATGGCTGCCCTTATTATAGGGTTGGTCAGGAGATAGAGGCTAATAGCATCCAATCCTGCAGAGATGTTGAGTAAGAGTGTCCTGGAAATGGGCCTTACTTTGTTGAAGTAGGAACCAGAGGAGCTCTTGGGGAGCATAGCCTTAGGAAAGAGCTCCAGTGTCCTGTTTTCAGGGTTGGGCAGCTTAGAGGAGCCTGTTTATGGGGTCACACCAAACAGACTGGACTCCCGTGGGCTGGATGTTTGCCTCAGGGAAGCACAAGGAGCAAAGTCAAAGACTAATAATTCATGCCCAGCTTACTGGACCAAGGGTAAGCTGAGACCACAAACGGGAAGACAGCCGGGCGGGTGAGGCAGAGGCAGATGGGGACTAAAGTGGGGGGTTGGGATGAGCAATTCCGGGATTCAGGACGGAGGCCGTGAACCCAGGCGAGCAGCATAAGCCATGCCCAGCAGGGCTGCAGCTGAACTCAAGCCAGGTGGCAGGGAATCATGAGCGGGCCATCAGGAAATGTCGACAGTGTGGACAGGGCTTCCTTATGAGAAATTCACCTGTGTTAGGACAAAAATATGGCAAGAACTACGTAGGACAGCAGGGCGAGAGAAGATTTCTTTTAACTTCTGTACAGGCTGAAGGAAGCAAACCAGCAGAGAAGGGGAACATGAACAGTCAGGAGCGAGGAGAAGGGGTATTTGGCACCTAGTAGATTATCAACAACACTGGATCATTCATTCAACAAACATTAAACTACCAGGAGCCAAAAAGCACTCCAGGCTCTGGGAAGGCTGGAATGAATATGCCGTGCTCCCACTCTCTGGTTCCCAGTGGAGTGGAAGCAAACAGGCCCAGACACCGAGAGGCTTAATGCATTGCTACAAAGGCTCTGACCATAACAGGGCAGGGGTGGAGGAACCAAAAAAGGGCAGGGCCAGTTGCAGGGAGAGGAATGGGGCAACTGCCTGGAGAAAGATAGGTTTTTTGATGTGTTTGTTTGCTTTATATAGGCTTTGTTTTTTAGAGCAGTTCTAAATTCACATAGATACTGAGCTGAAGGTACAAAGTTCCCATATGCCCCCTACCCCCTCACACACACAGCCTCCCCCACTGTCAACAGCCCCCACTGGAGTGCTACATTTGTTACAATGGATGAACCTACATGGATACATCACTATCACCCAAAGTCCAGGATTTATATTAAGATTCACTCCTGGCGTTGTACATTTAATGGGCTTTGACAAATGTACAATGACATATATCCATCATTATAGTATTTGACAAATGTACAATGACATATATCCATCATTATAGGATCCTACAGAGTATTTTCACTTCCCTAAAAATCCTCAGTGTTCTGCCAATTCCCCCCGCCCCCCATCCCCTTAACCCCTGGCAACTACTGATCTTTTTACTGTCTCCACAGTTTTGCCTTTTCCAGAATGTCATCTAGTTGAAATCGTACAGTTTATAGCTTTTTCAGATTGGCGTCGTTCTCTTAGTAACATGCATTCAAGTTTCCTCCATGCCTTTCATGACTACATAGCTCATTTCTTGTTAATGTTGAATTCTATTGTCTGGATGCACCATAGTTTATTTATCCATTCACCGCTTGGAACATCTTGTGGCTTCCAAGTTTGGGCAATTATGAATTAAGTTGCTGTCAACATCAGTATGCTGGTTTTTATGTATGTGTGGAAATAAGTTTTCAACTCACTGGCATGGAGAAACCTTTTGTAGAGCAGATGAAACCTGAGCTGTCCTTAAAACAGGAACTCTGTGTTTATTGA
This sequence comes from Gorilla gorilla gorilla, assembly GCF_029281585.2. Taxonomy (NCBI): domain Eukaryota; kingdom Metazoa; phylum Chordata; class Mammalia; order Primates; family Hominidae; genus Gorilla; species Gorilla gorilla. The sequence goes on from NC_073229.2 coordinate 62,440,746, forward strand.
CTGGGGGGAATGAGAGGACAGAGAAGACTCTCCAGGCAGAGAAACAACGTGAGTGAAGGCGCAGACTGGAGGTTGCTCAGCGGAGCCCAAGGTAGTTGGTGAGGTGTGGGGGGATGGCAGAGCTCTGTGGCTAGAGGTACAGGCTGGGCACAGACCATGGAAGAGCTTATTCAGCCAGCCCAAGAAATCTGGACTTTATACTCACCTGATCAGGAGCCGTTTGAGGGTTCAGCATGACCAACTGTCTCTGCATCCCCAGAGTCTTTCTTTTCACTTGCTGAGGAATGGGTCTAATACAGCGAGGTTGAAGTGCTACCATGCATTGCTTTCCCCTCTACATTATCCAGTCTTCTATGCAGCAAATAATTGTTGGTCACCTCCAAGGTGGCAGGCACTGATGTTCGTGGGACACATGGCAATGGGTTCCACCTGCCACCCTTGAACATCTCCAGTTCTAGCCTGGTTTTCCCATTACACAACCCCCACCAACTTCTACTGCCTGCGAGTAGGCTAAAACAAAACTTCACTCCTTAAAAGAAGTCCAACACGAAAAGAATTTTCACAGCCTGTCCTTATTGCTGCCAAGAATATATATTACCAATTTCCAGTGGAAGCTCAAATGTCCATTTGTAATCACCCGGCCTCTGAGCACTAAGTTCAAGGGGGTCACAAGTCGAGGCTCCACCTGCAAGGCTTGACTGCCTGGCTGCCCGGAGAGAGGTGTGGAGGGGGAGGGGCGCCAGAGGCAGAGAGGGAGCTTGAGACCCAAGGGGTCTAGATGCATGCTCCCTTGGGTTACAGCCCAGGGTTAAGAAGAAAACATCTAGAGAAATCCTGGTTGGCATGTTTCTAGCCCAGATGGAAGAGAAATAGGACAAACTCCTAAAGGGTTCCAAAACCAACACATGAGAAGTGCCTGCTGCCAGCAAATTCGAGGTATGTTGGCATGCACAGCAGAGGAGAAATGTATTCACCCTGTTGGAAAGGGGAAGACAAGAAGACGGACGGCTGTTGAGAGAAGGCAGAGTGCTCCCTGCCAACTGCGAACCGCCAGCTCTGTGAAGGAAGGCTGCTTCCAAACGACCGAGTGGGGCTGGTGTGAGCCAGGAGGAAGGGGCGCAGACAGCCAGGCGACAGGCATCTTGAGATGGGGGCTCGTGGCCCATCAGTCTGCCTGCCATCCTCTGTGCCCGCAGCCACTCCGCCTGCCTCTCTGCACCACTTAGGGGAGTCAATCTCCTGTCCCAGATTCCTTGCCCCAGACCCTCCTTCACTTTTGTCCCCTTCCCCCTCAGCTTCGCCTCCATCCTGTGTTTATTCTAACTCTACCCATCTTTGGGGGACATTTGTCACCTGCTGGGACCCATCTCTGCATACCCTCCCTGCATTTCAGATATCCCCCACATTATGAAGGGAGAAGCTAGAAAACTCACATCTCTAGACCCCGTTGCCATGTATTGCATTGTGACATGTCCACAACATAATTCAGTTTGGGTGGCAAGGGGCTAGCAGAGATACTTGGTTCCTGAGGACATAGAAGGGATCCAGCTTCTGGTTTGCAGTGCAGGGGTTCCTAGCTCCCAAGTGGTGGTGGTGGGGGATGGGGAGATCTTTAAGAAACTCCTTTGTTTGGTTGGGCACTGCTTATGGCTAATAACTTCAGCATCTGGTTCTCCTGGACATTTTGTGAGCTCTCCAAGAGTCTTGATTAAACTTATCTTTTCCCTTAAAGAACCCAATGGATTCTGTTGTTTGCAACTAAGAATTTTGCTATTACACCATTTGTCTTAGTTCATCCTGCTGTAACAGGTACCATAGACTGGGGTGGTTTAAACAACAAAAATTTATTTCTCATAGTTTGGAGGTTGGGAAGTCCATACCCGGGTGCTGACAGAGTCAGAGTCTGGTGAGAGTTATTGTCCCAGTTTACGGACAGCTGACTTTCCCTTCCATCTTCATATGGTGAAGAAAGGTATCATCTTTTTTGTATCTCTGCTTATAAGGGCACCAATCTCGTTCAGGAGGGCTCCACCCTCATGATCTAATTACCTCCCAAAGGCTACCACATTGGAAATTAGGCATCAACATGTAAATTTTAAGAGTTCACAAACATCCAACCAATAGCACCATCCTTCAGGAGTAGCTGAAGATGCTATTTATGATAGCAAAGACATGGAATCAACCTAGGTTCTCTCCAATGGTAGACTAGATAAAGAAAATGTGGTACATATACATCATAGAATACTACACAGCCATAAAAAAGAACAAAATCTTGTCCTTTGCAGCAACATGGATGCAGCTGGAGGCCATTATCCTAAGCAAACTAACACAGAAACAGAAAACCAAATACCACACATTCTCATTTATAAGGGGGAGCTGAACACTGGCTACACATGGACATAAAGATGGGAATAACAGACACTGGGGACTACTGTGGGGAGAAAGGGACAGGGGGAAGGGCTGAAAAACTACCTACTGGTTACTATGCTTACCACCTGGGTGACGGATTCATTCGTTCGTACTCCAAACCTCAGCATCACACAATACACCTTTGTAACAAACCTGCATCTGTATCTCCTGATTCTAAAGTAAAAGTTGAAAAAAAAAAGAGTAGCTGGAGAAAGTGAATTTTCTGCTACTCTCTCTGAGGCCTTCAGATTCTGCAGCTGTGCCTGTCTTAAAATCTGCCCCACCCCAGCCAATTAAAAATTAAATTGCCTGTTGTCTTCAAATTTCTGCAGTGCTCGGGGCTGCCTGTTCACTGGGTTAGAAACTCTGAAGGCAGAGATCCTATCTTTTCTTCTTTTTGTCTTTTTCACACCCTAGCCTCATAGGTTTGCAGCATCCTACAGTTGGAACGGGACTGAGAGTATGCTGACCAAGCCACCCATTTTATAGGCAAGGTGGGACTCGGAGCAGTGACCAGTGAGGTGACTGGTCTAAGCAGGAGGAAGGGGAGCATGAGCTGGAGAACAGGAACCTGGCCTTTTCTGACTGTTGCCTCCTGGGAGAGTGCTGAAGCCATGTAGGGCTTTTGTATGGAAGATGCATCGTGTTATGACTTGAATTTAAACAGGGCCTTCTGAGGAGTTCAAAATGCTTCATCAACTTGAGAGTTCCAGGTTGTGTAATTTACACTCTTTGGAAGTACAAGGACAGGAGAAAGGCTCGTCTATTTGCAGTGTCAAAGTTAGGAATCTCCAGCTCCTTGCACTTCTGTGTCTGTTTCAGGAAGATAATGGGATGTGAGTTCTGGTAATAGAAACACCTCCCGGGATGCATGTGGGGCCGCTGGAGGCCTCCCGAGTAACACTGAGTTCAGGCGTTCCTTCTGGAGGAGATGATGGAAATTTTCCATTTCAGGTATCTATTGCTGCTCAACAAATTACCCCAAGACTCGGTGGCTTAAAACGACACCATTCATTTGTCATCTCTCACTGTTTCTGTGTGCCAGGAATTTGGGAGCAGCTCAGCTTGTCGGCACCTCTTTATAGCTTACAGCTAGACATGCCTGTGGCCAGGGTCATCCTGAAGGCTGTGTCTGGCAGCCGGGAGGGGAAACTTGAATGGCTGGGGCCTCTCGGGTATCTCGCTCTATCTCTGAGTGGTCTCTCCAGCAGGGTGGCTTCAGAGTCGCCTGAGTCCTCCACATGGCTCGGGGCTCCAAAGGTGTGTGTTCCGAGAGAGGGCACCAGGCCTAGCCTTAGACAACACGCAAGGCCACTTCTGCCACACTGTGTATTTCAATTAGTTAGGAGTGAGTCCTTGAGGAAGCTGTGTTCAAAGAGAGGGGGAATTAGGCATCCTGTCTTTATGAGAAGAGTTTAAAGAATTTGTGGACATGTGTTTTTTTTTTTTTTTTTTCCAAGATGGAGTCTCGCTGTGTCACCCAGGCTGGAGAGCAGTGGCGTGATCTCGGTTCACTGCAACCTCTGCCTCCCGGGTTCAAGCAATTCTCCCTGCCTCAGCCTCCCGAGTAGCTGGGATTACAGATGCCCGCCACCATGCCCGGCTAATTTTTGTGTTTTTAGTAGAGACAGGGTTTCACCATGTTGGCCAGGCTGGTCTTGAACTCTGGACCTCAAGTGATTCACCCACCTTGGTCTCCCAAAGTGCTGGGATTACAGGCGTGAGCCACCGTGCCCAGCCTGTGGACATGTTTTTAAACCACCACGGACCCCAAGTTCCAGAGGAGTGAAGTGATTTTCCCCAAGTTACATGGCTAATGTGTTAGCAGGACCAGGACTGGAACAGGAAACTCAAGGCTCATTGTCTTCTTCATGGCCAGCATTAAAATATTGAGGGAGTCAGATAAGGGGGTCTGATTTGGGGGATTTTCTCTAGAGTGTTACCTCATTTTTAAGCTGTCCTAAATCCTTGGGGGAACAAGATGGCTGAGGATAGCTAAACAAAAAGAAGCAGACAGACAAACGTAACCTCAATTAATTACTGCTGATAATAATGGGCAGAGTGTCCCTTTATGTTTGTATAACATTTGGTCCAGAAACACACTGAACAACTTGTCAAAGATCATATAGAAAATCAGGTCAGAAACAGAATTAGAACCAGACCCCAGGTGTCCTTATTCCTGACTCATCTTTGCTCTGCTGTGCTGGCACACCTCCCTGGATAACTTGTCTGCTTCTTTATGAGAATTGTCTCATTTCATCTTTCAAATAGCAGTGGTGTTACCCATTATTACTTCTGGGCAGTGGCAGGACAATATAACCAGGCAACTTGGCTCTGGCTGTTGCTGGGCATGGCAATGTTTTGCACGGTTAGGAGGAGCCATAGCAGTGATCGGGTGCAGCTCCCCCATTTCATAGATCTAGAAACCAAGGCAGGGCAGGCTGGCAGGATGTTGCATAGGTCCTTTGATGAGCCATGAGAAGGGTGGCCTTTGAATCAAGGTCTTTTTATGTAAAATCTAGTTTGTTTCTTCCCTTCATGTCAGATTCCTGTGTTTTTCTGAAATGAAAAACAAACTGGTTTTGAAAAAATGGCTTGAATTTAATCACCCATTGCTCCCTGCACAGACCCTGGAAGGATTATTACTTTGGGCAACTTCCCAAATCAATCAATCAATATGCAATTATTGAGCACTCTCTACTTACCCAGCATGGTGCTAGGTATGGATGATATTGAATGTAAAAACTGAATTTATACCAAGTTTATATGATGGTTCCTGGCTTCAAGTACCTTTATGAACCAAACCACACAGAATATAACATTTAACCAAATCTTGATCACATGGATGACACAAAATAACCTAATTTCACAGAAATCACACCTTAACCAGTACTTTCTAGGAAAAACAAATGATTAATAGCAGTGTGCTTTTATAAAAAACACACATACATATGACGGCAGTGAACTTAAGCACTGCTGGAAAATCTGAAATGTGCAGCAGGCTTCTAATTAAAAAGATCATTTCCTGCAAAGCCAAATGGAATATTCTTCCCCTGCTTCTATTTTTTTCCCCCATAAAACAAACTCTTTGCAAGAAATGTGAAATTTCTTATGAGACTGAACATGCTAACTTTTCAAACATCCCAGTCAGTCTGAGGAAACGAGGCAATGACGACTTGGAAAACACCTCCCTTTACACACACATCCATGCACGTGTGTCCAGGCCCTGTTCATCAGCTGGGCCTGAGTCAGTCCCTCAGCAGAATCTGACAGCGGGAGGGAAATGTCTGGCGAAGCAGAGCCATGTCGAGTCAAGTCGCCTATTGGGTCTTCTGGTCCTACCACCAGACTGATCCAAACTCCAGCTTTGTCTATTGTACATCCTCCGCGACTTTTCCCAGCCAGAGTTTAAATGACTCAAGCTCCACCGTTTTCCCTAGAGGGGTTATACTGCAGCCAACTAGAACGAACTCACCATTTGGAGTTGTATGCCTTTGATTGAGTCTAATTTTCCCTTTCCTTCTTTTCCCACTGTCATGTTTCTGCTGGATCCCTTTGGACCACCCGTGGTGCCTGCTCTTCAAACGTGTAGACCAAGATTTCGCAATGTATTGTGTCTGTGATACACTTTTGAATTTCAGCAGTCACAGCTGTGGTGGTGCAGAAGGTGGAACAGGGCACAGTGGGGTCTCACCCCTTAGATCCAGACAGGCTCTGGGTTGGGCCATCTGTCTAACCACACCTTTGTTCTCTATTACACACACATCTAAACACCATCATATCTCCCTCTGCCAGGGCCCTGCCATCTCTACTCTCAATCCCCTAAGCCAAATTTAGCACAGCAGAGTAAGGAAATCCAGAATGTGGCAAACTAGTAAGAAAGTCTTTGGGGCCAGGCACAATGGCTCACGCCTGTAATCCCAGTACTTTGGGAGGCCAAAGTGGGTGGATCACCTGAGGTCAGGAGTTCAAGACCAGCCTGGCCAACATGGTGAAACCCTGTCTCTACTAAAAATACAAAAAAATGAGCTGGGTGTGGTGGCGGGAGCCTGCCATCCCAGCTACTCAGGAGGCTGAGGCAGGAAAATTGCTTAAACCCAGGAGATGGAGGTTGCAGTGAGCCGAGATCATGTCACTGTGCTCCAGCCTGAGCAACAGAGCAAGACTGTCTCAAAAAAAAAAAAAAAAAAAAAGAAAAAAAGAAAGTCTCTGGAACCCAGAAAAAGGGTGGCCTGCCCCCAGTTGAGAATCACTGTCATATATAGATCTAAAGGAAGTGAAACCTCTAACTAATTTACTCCCCACTCCCTACCCAGTTTGGCATTTTTATTCTTTCTTTCGTCATTCTTGCTACTTCATTTTGAAATGCTGTGACAATTCTCTGAGTCCTCTTTTAAAACCTTAAGCCAAAAGAAACATGTGTAATTACAGACAACTTTAATTCTTTGGCTATTTAACTCAATCATAATATGAGATTACTAGAAATAAGCCTGATAACTATATTTGTCACTTATTGATAAATGTACCAAAACACATAGTCTTGTTTAATTCCAAGAGCTAGTACAGACTCCATCGTACAGGTGAGAACACTGAGGCTTAGCAGTGTTAGATACCTTGTGAAAGTCAGAGGCCTGGAATTTGAGTTTGGATGAGCTGGAAAGCTGAACCACAACCAACACTGTCTCCTGCTCTCCTGGAACGACCAAGGTGAAGGTAGAGGGGAGGCGGAGGTGGGGACCAGGCAGACAGTTTGGCGCCGTGGGGCTCGGTCTGCTGTTTCACCACATCGTGTATAGGACAGTATGTGTCAGATTTGTTTTCAGTTTTCAGTGATAGCTCTGCTGCTCCTAAATTGACTCATGTGCACATCACACAGATGTGACAACACTGCCCCAGTGGAGTCTAAGTCATCAGGTTGACACAGCCGGAGGTCATTAGGACTTTGCCTGTGGGGAAGGGATGCAGACCTGGGTCTGGGAGAGAGTGCGGCACGGCAATGTCCTTTGCTTTTGCTTCTGAAAATCCCATCAGGGCTGGAAATGATGCCAGTGGCTCCATCCATGCTTTGGCTGACTGCCAAACAGGTGAACTGGAGAATCTGTTAGTTACCCAGAGGTGCCTGCCCTGGGGACCAGAGGAAAGAGCTCTGATCCCAGGGCTGCTGTCACTTTCTTTATGGAACTCTGTTGTTTGTGCTTCAATTCCCTAATCCATACAATGGGTATATTAACATCCCTTCTCTCCCTTTCCCAGAAATGTCTCCAAATGACGCCACAGAACCACCTGCTATTCTTGCTGTGTCATCCAGGGGTAGGGCAAATTTTCCTGATGTTCCTCCCCTGGGAGGCAGGGCTCAGCTTTGTGCCGTGCACATTCCCCCAAAGCCCCCTGGAGGCTCTGGACCTGCTCTCTGTCCCAGAAGGCCAGTTCCTAGGGTGCCGCCCTCCCAACACCCTCTGCAGACAAACTGCTTCTCACATACCGCATTGTGAGCATCCAAAGTCCACGCTTTCCATCTTCAGGACTCAGCTCAAATTCTTAATCTGTGAACTAGTGGCAGTCATCAGTTCTAGGAAATTCTCAGCCATTAGGCCTTCAAACTGCCTTAGGCGCTTTCCCTCTTCCCTCACTTTTTGAAACTCTGATTACACACCGGACCATCTCACTTTATTCTCCATGGCTTTTAATCTCTTTTACATTTTCCATCTATTTATCTCTCTGGGCTACATTCTAGATCACTTCTCCAGTTCTGTCCTCCAGTTCACAAAGTCTCTCCTAAGTTGCTGTTGTTGTTATTGTTTTTGAGATGGAGTTTCACTCTCATTGCCCAGGCTGGGATGCAATGGTGCGATCTTGGCTCACTGCAACCTCCGCCTCCCAGGTCACACCATTCTCCTACCTCAGCCTCTCAAATAGCTGGGATTACAGGTGCCTGCCACCATGCCTGGCTAATTTTTTGTATTTTTAGTAGAAATGGGTTTTACCATGTTAACAAGGCTGGTCTCAAACTTCTGACCTCAGGTGATCCACCTGCCTCAGGCTCCCAAAGTGCTGGGATTACAGGCGTGAGCCACTGCGCTGGGCTGTCTCTCCTGAGTTTTAAATTTTTATTTTATTTTATGTCTAGACTTTCACTTTCTAGAAGTTCCATTCTGTTCTTTCACAAATATGCTTACCCTTTACTCATATTTTAAAGATGCTCTTTCATTTATCGAAAACAGTTATATTTGGTGTTTGATAATTCCAGAATCAGAAGTCTTTGTATGTGAATTCTGTTGTTTCTGCTGAATTTCCACATCTGTAAAATGGGAAGAATATCACCCACTTTGCATGGTTATTGTCTGGATTAGAAATAATACCTGTAAAGCAGCCAGCCCAGGAGTTGGTTTGTAGATGGAGGTGTTTAATAACTAGTAGCCATGATCACCGATGTGGTTGCTATTGTTAGAAACTTCTACCACAAATGTTCACCAGGGCCAGAGTTAAAAAATTAAGAACAAAAGAGAAAAAGATGGCATTGGGCAAAGACACAAGGAATAGTTCCCCTCAGCTCTGCCAATTAAAAATTGTCCCATGAGAGACATTGTACCTTGCATCTCTCTTTAGGGCCTTTGTAGTATCTGGAATTGTAGCAGCAACATCGGATCAAACCCACTGGGAGCTATTTGTGCAGATATTTCTGTCAAGACCTGCTGCTCCTGGCACTTCCTGGGGCCTCCAGGGCTTCCTGCATGTTCCTGATTGACAGATATGGAGGGTTATTTTCTTTTCTAGCCTGAGCTTGGAGGCTGTGATATCCTGGGGTCATCTTGGGTCTTCAAAGCTAGGCTTCCTGGGATGAAGAGAGGATGGATGAGAAGATGGGCACAATCTTCAGATCTTGAACAGATCTGGGTCCTCCTTCCTGAGACAGGGGCAGAGGAAGGGGACACAGCCCTGCTGAAGCTGCAGGTTCCGCAGTAGATTCAGCCTTGGGGCAACTTCCCAAGGAATGATGGTATAGGGATAGCAGGCAGGTTTCCCAGACACTCAAGCATCCCACCCAGGCACCAACAGGGGGTGTCCTCTGGGTGGTCTTGGTCTGAAAAGTAAAGGTGAGTGCAAATGCCAAGATGCTGGATAGGACATTCAGAGTGTCCCAAGAGACTGAGGGCTGCTTCTTTTGCAAAGGAGTCTTTCCCTTCACAACCAGATTTGTGTCAACGGTGAGCGGGCCCTCTGCAGTCCGTTTAGAAAATTACTCATAGGGTCCTCTTTGTCCTCTTTCCATTCCTTGTGTCCTGACAACTCTTCATGACCCCCAGTTATTCTTTGGAAATGTTTCTTGGATCTCTCCTGGTCTTTTTCTTCATCTGCAATATGAGGATAATGAAGATCACACCTTTGCAGGTGCTTAACACAACCCATAAATGGCTGAGCTGAGCTTCAGTCCATGCTTTGGGTCCCCAGACTGTGCTACTTCCAAAACCAGGCTTGTCTCCTCAAAAAGACAGTTGCTCCTTGAGGGCAGGGACTGTGCCTGCCATGTCCCCTGTAGCCCCTGGCATAGCCTGCTGTTGGAAACAGTCAGCTCATGAGGATTTTCCTCATGCCTGTTCATGGTGGCTTCAGCCTCTCTCACCTGGCATAGAAACCCAAGGGTCTCCCTGATCCTTCTCCCAACAGGACTGCTGGGCAGAGGAAGCCCCCCTTAGTTGGAGGTAGCCAGGCTGGGTTCCCTCCTGTGCTTGAGAGTGTGCTCCCATTGACATGTCCACCACTGTGGTTTCTAGGAGCTGCTCTGTGGATAGTGTATGTGTATCCCAGCCTCTTCTCCATCTTTCTCACCCCTCCTCCTCTTCCTCTTTGATAGTCTGAGTTCCAGGTCCACATGTGGTTCATTTAGTTATTTTTCAAAAAATTTCCTGGCCAGAGGATTTCAGCTTCCAGGAAGGCTCTCCCAGCAGAGCGTGGGAGTCTGAAGCTGCCCCGGGGGGGCCTTCTTGTGGTCAGGCTGTCTGCTCTCTCCACTCCTGGACACTATTTGTCTTTGACTCACCTCTTCTTCCACTATGAGTTATTCTTGCCTTGACCAGCCAGACCATGTGGGGAGAAGTCTTGGAGAAGCCCACAGCTTCAAGTTAGCTGGAAGGACACCTCAAGAGGACCTTAGGTGTGACCTCGACCAAGATCCCCTCAATACCAGCCCTGTTCCTGCACCTGCCCAAACCCAAAGGTTGAGCTGGGTCTGAGCTTCCACACTGATTTGTAACCCATTTCACCTTCTGATAAATATAAAAATTCCACGACTCCTTCTTCTGCCACCCAAAGATAATCTGAACAACTCCAATGAAGAATTACAATTATTTATATACCTGGCCTCATTTTTTGCTTTTTTTTTTTTTTTTTTTTTTCAAAGACAGGCTCTCACTCTGTTGCCCAGGCTGGAGTGCAGTGGCATGATCTTGGCCTACTGCAACCTCTGCCTCCCAGGTTCAAGCAGTCCTCCCACCTTAGCCTCCTGAGTAGCTGGGACTCCAGGCTTGTGCCACCACACCTGGCTAATTTTTGTGTTTTCCTGGGGTAGACAAGGGGTTTCACCATGTTGCCCAGGCTCAAACTCCTGGGCTTAAGCTATCCGCCCGCCTCAGCCTCCCAAAGTGCTGGGATTATGGGCATGAGCCACTGCTCCTGGCCTACCTGGCCTCATTTAACCCTATAGACAGACTCTAGGCACATGACCCCCAGCCAAGAAGATTTTGTAGAGCTGTCCTTTCTGCCTATTAATTTATAAAACTAATAGGGAGGGACCCTTTTATTTTCCAATAGGAAGTAATATTAGGATGTTTAATGAGTGTTACTGGAAAGGACAGGTGTTCTTCCCTCACCCTGTGCCCCCTCTTCCTAGAGAAATACACATAAGGAAGCCAGAGGAATGGAGGAGGCCCTGGGTCATGTGACAGGCAGAGAAGAGCCCAGAGCCTTATGATCCCAGAAGCTGTGCTGGGCACAGCCAGCTTGGCCAGGGAAAGGCCTGGCCCTCTCAAAAGAGGTCTTCTCACAGAATCCAAGGCCTATACACCTCCTTTCCCCACTCCTTCCTTCTCCACCCCTCCCCAGGGGGGCCAGAAGGAGCAGAGGGAGCCCAAGACTCCTCACGGGGGGTTAAGAAAATGAAGAGGCTGGACTGTAGGGGAAGGAACAAAGAGCTAAAGGCACCGTGAAGCCAAGGAGGGAGGGTGAGTGTCTTCCACACTCCTGTGAACTGCGTTCAGGACAGATGCTAAGACACAACTTCGAAGTGAAAACTGGTGCATTTGGTTTAAGACTCCCTGTATAAGAGTGACTGAGTAACCACAGCAAGGCTGATATATCCCTTGTAATGTCATAGCCTATGATTACATGTTTTTCACACCATGTTTTATTCCTCACCCCAAATACTGGCGGTTTCAACATGCCTGTTCCTCCCTCCCCACAAATCACACAAAAATCCAGCAACTCTGACAGTCCTTGTTCTATGGTCCTTGAGAAAGTCCTGCGTTTCCAATGTCAACTGCTCAACCACATCATGGCCTTGATTTCCCCAGAATTGTACAGATGAGAAGCACATCTAGATCCTCCTGCCTGCATCCCTCACTCTTGAAGCTCTCCCTTCCACAACATTGGCAGTGGTCTTCCAAGGAACCCCAGCTCCGTGGCTCCCAGGCTCTGAGTGGGCTTGCTGCTGGAGAAGTTGCTAACCCTGTGTGTGATGGTAAATTTTATGTGTCAATTTTCCTGGGCCATGGAGTGCCAGACATTTAGTCAAATACTATTCTGAGTGTGTCTGTGAGGGCATTTCTGCATGAGATTATCTTTTGAATCAGTAGACTGAGTAAAGCAGATGGCCCTGCCTAATGTCCGTGGGCCTCATCCAATCAGCTAAAGGCCTGAATAGAACAAAAAGGCCAAGTGAGAGGGAACTCCTCCTGCCTGACAGCTTTGAGCTGGGAAGTCAGTCTCTTTTGGCCCTTGGAACTCGAACTGAAACATCAACTCTTCTCGAGTGTCAAGCCTGCTGGCTTTTGGACTGGAACTTACACCATCAGCTCTCCTGAGTCTCCAGCATGCTCACTGTAGATCTTGGGACTTAGCCTCCATAATCATATGAGCAATTCCTTATAATCTCTCTCTGTCTCTCCCCTGCTCCTTTACACACGCACATGCACACACTGTTGCTTCTGTTACTTTGGAAACTCCTGACTGATATACCATGATTCTTACAACTTGAGTTTCACCCTGCCTTGTGCCTGGACCCCACGCATACACATTCCTCTTCTCTGCACCGTTACCACGAGTCACACAGCCTCTGTTCTTCCTGCTTCCCACTGGCCAAAGCCTTCTACAGAGGCCAAAAAAAACCAAAAGACCCCCGCTCACACTCTGTCTCTGGGTTGGAGTCCCTGCTCCACAAATGAGCCTTCCACCCTCCCAGTCCAGGGCCTTCCCACTGATGAAAGGGAAAATCTAAAAGGAGATAAGTATTTGAACAACAAAATAAATAGCACAGTATTGGATTATAAGCCAAAGTCTAATATAAATATCCACGAGTCCGTACTGATATAAATACATGACAGAATAAACAAATAACTGAGGAGAAGAGACCCATCTTCTGCAGAGGAATTCCAAATCCTGTGTAGATACTTCCTCCACGAGGACAAGGAGCTCCCCCTTCCTTGAGTGTAGACTGCACATAGCCACTCGATTCCAAAGAATAGAGTGTGGTGAGGGTAAGGGATGCAGGGAATTGCTTTACAGCAGAGAATTACAAGTCACCTGGCAAACACTACCTTGGCCAGGTGATCAAGTGACATCAGCAGTGATAAGTCCTGTTCGTAGCATGTACTCCCTGGTATGGTACAAAGAGAAGGGTGCTTCACCTCTGTGGTTGTCACCTAAACCCATAACTCTAGTCTAATCAAGAGAATATGTCACACCCAAATTGAGGGGTGTATTGCAAAACACCTGGCCAGTACTCTTCAAGGTCGTGAAAAACAAAGAAAGACTGAGAAATGGTCAGCCAAGAAGAGCTCAGGGAGACATGATGACTAAATGTAACATGATATTCTGGATGGGATCCTGGAACAGAAAAAGGATATTAGTTAAAAAAAACTGTGTGAAATCCAAATGGAGTCTGGAGTTTAGTTAATAGTAATGGACCCATGTTTCTTAGTTTTGACAATTGTACCGGGGAAATGTAAAATGATAACACCAGGGGAAACTGAAACTGGGTGACAGGCATACAGGAACACTCTGCACATCGTTGCAGACTTTTGGTGAATCTAAAATTGTTCCAAAATAAAGAGTTCATTTTAAAAGATGAGGTAGACTAAACTAGAATATTTCTTTCTTTTGTGTGCATGTGTTATTACGCAATTGACATATAAATACATTGTGCAGGATTCAGACAAACAGAAGTTTACAGAACAAAACCAGGAAGTCTCCATCTCTCCTCTACCCCTGCCTTCCATTTACCTCCTCAGAGCTAATAATGTTCATTATGGCTCAAACCGGGAAACTGCTTACTATGTGCCAGGTTTTGCTAGAAATGCTTTGCCAAAACTGAGTGGCTGAACTTAATCTTCATAACAACCTATTGGGATAGACACTGCTAGACTCATTTTACAGATGGAGAAACTGAGGCACATGGAGATTATGGAAACTGGCCAGGGAAGGTAGTAGGTGGCAGAGCTGGGATAAAAAGCCCAGGCCAGGCCAGGCACAGTAATCCTAGCACTTTGGGAGGTCGAGGCAGGTGGATCACTTGAGGTCAGGAGTTCGAGACCAGCCTGGCCAACATGGTGAAACCCTGTCTCTACTGAATATACAGAAATTAGCCGGGCATGGTGGCGGGCACCTATAATCCCAGCTACTCAGGAAGCTGAGGCAGGAGATGCGATTGAACCTGGGCGGCGGAGGTTGCAGTGAGCCAAGATTGCACCATTGCACTCCAGTCTAGGCAACAGGGCAAGCAAGACTCGGTGTCAAAAAAAAAAAAAAAAAAAAAAAAAGTCCCAGGTGAGTGAGTGCCAGTATTCATGCTTTAACAACCAAGAGAGGAGGCAGCACTTCCGCTTTTGGGCGCAATCCTTGTACACACACACACACACACACACACACATCTGTTTTATTGGGACTAACATCCATGTTGTTGTGCAACTTACTTTTCATTCTTAACACATCTCAATGCACCTTTCATGTCAGTATCTAGGGCCTACCACCATTGTTCTTAATTGTTCTATGCAAGTGCCTCTCAGCCAGGGGTGCTTTTGACCCCAGGGAACAGCTGACAAAGTCTGCAGACATTTTTGTTTGTCACAGATGGGACAGGGGATGCTACTGGCATCTGGTGGGTGGAGGTCAGGGATGCTGTTAAACATCCTACAATGCACAGGGCAGCCCCTAACAAAGAATGATCTGATTCAAAATGTCAATAGTGCAGCATGGTATCCTGTGGCAAAACTAGAAGATTCCTAAGCACCTTCTAGTTCTCACATGCCACAAGGATGTGTCACGCAGGGCCTTTCCCTCTCCCTTCCAGCTCTCTATGCTCAGTCCGTTTTCATCCCTTCCTGCCATGCACTCACCTCCTCAGCTCTCCTCCCAGTGCACTCTTGTGTCTGGAAGCCACTCTTTGCGGCATCTCCTGTTATAGCTCTTTTTTCACCTTGCAGATGCCATATTGTTGCTCGATGAATTGTCCCTGGAGAGCAATAATGGTATCCACTTCTGTAATATCCTCAGGGCTCAGCATGCTGTGCTTGGTGGGCGAATTGGAAATTATATCACTCCCATTCAGAAAGAAGTCTAACCATTCAAGATGATATTTTTACCCCAGGGCCTCTTAGCCCTGGCTGCACAGTAGAATCACCTGGGGAACTCTAAGTAAACACAAATGTCCCAGCCCCTTCCCAGACACCCATTGAATCACAACCTCTTGGGTGAATTCTGCACATCAACATCTTTCAAAACTTCCCTCGCTGATTCCAGTGCCCAGTCAGGGAAGAGAACCACCACGCTAGTCAGTTACTGCTGCAGAGTTATCACAAACATCTGAACCGAATTCTCACAGTTCTTGAGATAG
The DNA here is from genome assembly GCF_029281585.2 of Gorilla gorilla gorilla. Lineage (NCBI taxonomy): Eukaryota > Metazoa > Chordata > Mammalia > Primates > Hominidae > Gorilla > Gorilla gorilla. The sequence goes on from NC_073229.2 coordinate 62,456,257, forward strand.
TGCCTGGTGATAAATTCCTGTCAAAGGAAGGGTCACGTCTAATTTCTGTTCTCTAATCCAGGGCTTCTCTTACTCTAACGGGCACATGAATCACCTGGGATCGTGATAAAATGCAGATTTGGGTTCAGAACGTCTGAAGTGGGGCCGGAGGTGTTGCATTTCTAACAAGCGTCCTGGGCTGCTGCTGCCGCTGATCCAGAGACCGCATTGTGAGCAGCAAGGCTTGGAATGTTGCTTCAGGGTGTAGGGGCCTTCAGGCTCCTTCCCAAACTTAGGCTCCGAAATGTTTGCTCGTTCCTTAGCCAGGCACCGGGGTCATCCTCTTGGGAAACAGCTCCAGTGCAGGTGAGCTGAAACAAAAGCTCTGAAGAGAAATGGTAAATGTTTACTGGGAGTTAGGAAAAAACAAACAAACAAAACAAAGAAAGAAGCAGAGGAATGCGACAACTCCTAAAGCTTAGAAACAAAAAGATAAAACCCCAGAACTTCAGGGCGCCTTCCAGTTTTAACAGTCTTGGTTCGATGTCCGTTAGAATGTCAGCTAAGATCCATCAAGGGCGCAATTTCCGTCCACAGACTTGGGACCTCATTTTTGCTGCTTGAGCCGCACTCTGTTCTCCATCAGTGGGATTTACGCATATGGAACCGAGTGTGGAATTGGGCCCATTACATTTAACTTCCTATATCTGACATATTTAATACCTACTTTTCAAATAAATGAAATCCCTGTTTAGTGCCAGCCTGGAAAGGTGCAGTTGGTTAAGGAATTTTTCATGGGCCTGCGCAAGGCGACTCTGTCAAACCCGGCAGCCTCTTGAAGAGGGTGCAGTGACCGGGGTCTCTCAGAAATGGGGGTACAAGGTTATAGAATAATGGAACAGCTGTTATAATAAATGGGCAAATGCATTTTTTTAAAAAAAGTCTTAAGAGCTGCTTTGTGTGCAGAATTATAATCACTCACACATAAAAATGTGTGTGTCTCAGAATTGGGGAAGGAGAAGCTCTCAGAAGGCATCAGTTCTAAGAATCTACTTTCATTATGTGCCATTCCAGAGGGATGAATGGGCCTTGACTCTGTAAAGTATAATAGCAAAGTCACAACTTGGCCTAGCTTTCACTTAGCCTCCAAATCCTCTCAAACAACAGCATAGGGGGCTGGGGCTTGGAAGGGGGCAGCCAAGGCTAGGGGGTGATACCTACTCTCACTCCACCCTTACAAACCAGCTACCTGGTGGGACATGTCGAGGTGAACATGCCACAGGGCATCTGAACTGGGCCAGAGCTGGAACTCCAGAAGCTGGAGCTTCTGGGGTGAAGCTTGGGGCAACCCCACACCCTGTCTTCTACCCTAAGGATCCATTTGCAAGAGTTTCTATGCACAGCGTCCTTGGTTTGGGGCTAATGGAGAAGTGGTACGTGTGTGAGTCAAGGGGTACCTAAAGAAGAGAGAAACATAAAGATAATGCAGAGGATAGTGTGTGTTCCCTAGTCTCAATGGAGAAATAGAGAGAAGTTCTTTTCACGAGCTGCCCTCTGAGCTTCCAGGGCCCAAATACTGCTGCTTTGCAACCCAGTGACAGGATGGCAGCGGGGGCCAGCTACTTTCCCTTCTTGTTCACAAAACCCAGGCTCTCTGTCTTGTCACTGTCCTCAGTTTTAGAGTATGTGTCACTGGGTGTTGGTGTCACTGGACTTTGGGTCCTGGAACTGGCTGAGTGGAGATGAGGTGGGGGTGCCATCAAGTGTGCAGGTGGGGTGGGGACTGTGTGTGTAAAATTCTTTTCTCTATTCTATAGGATTCCCCTTTGGCTACTCATCTCAGCCCTGCACCCTCCAGAGCTTCAAGGAGCAGAATACTTAGAAAAGCAAAAGGGAATCTGGGAAACAAACAACAACAGGAAAAAAACCGCACAGTTGTTATGATGGGGTTTTTTTTTTTTGTAAATGTCTTCAAAATCTCAGTTCAGGCTCAGGGCTCAGCTCACCTGCCATCCAGGCTGGTTCTCTCAGTTCACTCAAGCCTATGTCATGCTGTGGCCACCTGGATGTGAGTATTCAACCAGGACTGGTCCCATCCCTGTTCCTTCTGCTGCCGGGGCCATCTGAGCTGCTCCTCACCCGGAGACAGAATGGATGCAGTGCCTCTCTGCACCCCCAGCCCCATCCCCAACTCAGCCCGACACAATAACAAACAGCCCTGTGAAAAGCACTTACATTTATGAACTGTTTATAAATTTACCGACATTGATTTATGACTCTTGGCTAGACCTGATGTGAGTCTCTTTAGGGGTATTTCTTCCTTTCTTTCTTTCTTTCTTTGAATTTTTTTTAAGTGTTAATGTTACGGTTCACATTCTTAATATAGCCACACGCCAGGAACTATCCGGAAGACAGCTGGGAGCCCGACCAATGACCCATGGGCAGGAACCTAGACTTGATTTATGCCGGGGCTGTGGCTGGTGGAGAAAGCTGTTTCTGGTTGGTTCGGGGACAGGCTGTTCTTTCAGAAGAAGACCCCTAAGAGAATGCCTCAGCTCTGAGGGGCAGTTGCAAGAAGCAGGAAGAGGGCAAACTGGATTTGGAACTGTGTGAACCTCACTGCTTCCTAGATATGTGACTTGAGACACCCTGAGCCCCAGTTTCCTCATCTAGGTAATGGGGATAATAAAACTGACCCTGAGTGGCAGCTACAAGAGTTAATGGGGCCCTATTGGTAAAATACTTAAATGTGGCTTCCCCATAGTAGGTGCTCAGTAAATGATGATGAGGACTTTCCAAAGCTTGATCAGCAGTGATTATTTATTAGCCACTTTTGTACACAGTTTGGAATGGAAATGTGCCACTAGCCTCTTCAATGAGGTTATAGTCAGGCTCCCCACACAGAGCCCAGACTTCCCTTTTCAGCCATGAAAAACGCTGGAGGGACCTGGAGGAAAGTGTGAATGAAGAGCTCCTCCCTGCCGCTGCTCTGCCTGTCACTGCACACACGAAGAAAATTGATATCACTCTGGCCAGGTGCGGTGGCTCACACCTATAATCCTAGCACTTTCAGAGGCCGAGGCAGACAGGATTACTTAAGCGCAGGAGTTCGAGACCAGCCTGGGCAACATGGTGAACCCCTGGTGGCATGCACCTGTGGGAGGATGACGCAGGAGAAGCACTTGAGCCTGGGAGGCAGAGGTTGTCGTGAGCCGAGATTGCACCACTGCACTCCAGCCTGGGTGACACAGAAAGATCCTGCCTCAAAAAAAAAAAAAAAAAGGGAAAGAAAGAAAAAGAAGAAGAAGAAAAAGAAAGAAAGTAAGGGAAGGAAGGAAGGGAGGGAGGGATGGAAGGAAGGAAGGAAGGAAGAAAAACGAAGAGGAAGGAAGAAAAAATTAGTATTACTCTCATTGTGTCACTAACTTTAATTACTACCTATATTATTATCTATGACTGTCTTTGCTAAGGAAAGAAGGAACTAACATTTATTGAACACCTTCAGTTGTCAAGAACTTGGCAGGACTTATTTTAAGTCTCATATAACCCTCTGAAGTGGGTGTTGTTATTCCTATTTTACAGATAAAGAAACTGAAATTCAGAGAGATTAAAGTAATTTTCCCACGATCCCACAGCTGGTAAGTGGCTGAGATAAGACAGAAACCCAGCCTCACTCCTAAACAACCCATTTCCCCCAAAACTCTTATCTACCTTATCTACCTACCTACCTACCTAAAAAAACAAAACAAACCGCTGAAATCCTCACTGAGGGCCTGAGAGCCTCATGGCGAGGTGTGAAAACCCGTGCAGAGCACAGCAAGTCCTGTGACATGAATATCAAGGAATGTCCCCAGGCAACCCGTGCCTGCTCAGCCGCTGTAATTGAGACAGACCCCACCTCTTGCGACAGAGCCTTTCTGGGTCTAAAAGAAGCAGGAACAACAAAGACAGAAGCAAACACCTGGGGCTCGAGTCTACCCGCAGGGACGCCCGCAGACACCAGGTGGCGCCCGAGTCTGGCCGAACGCTGAGCTCCCCTAGGTCTGATTTCTGAGGGGACACAGCGTCCACCGACTGTCAAATAGAGTGGGTGGAGGTGATGGCCAGCCAAAGAGAGGTGTCCTAGCTATGGTTGGGTGGCCTGTGGGGGAGATGCTACGTGAGGCTGCCCTATCCAAACACTGAGCACCGTGGGGTGATCCTGATGTCCACCACAGTGACCCGGGGAGGAGTTGTGGGCTCATGGTCCCAGAGTCCTGCCATGCAGGCACCAGGGACAGAAGATGGAAGTGGGGGTTCCTTCAGTTCCTCCAAGACATCCGCTTTCCATTTCCCAGCAGAGGCCCCCTCGGCCCCTCCGCAGCTCTGTGCTTGGCCTGGGTGGACCCTGACCAGTGGATGTGGTTGAGCAGGAGGAGTCCTTAGACCCCAGCTTCTGGTCACAGAGGGAAGGAGTCTCCTGCGTTGGGGATCCCCATCCCCCTGGAAGCCAGGCCCTTCTGTCCAGGGCCCTGTGCCTTCTCTTACTGTGGACTGAGCCTCCACCCTTGGTTTCCACTTGGTAGAATGTCTGGACGAAAACAAGCACACTTGGATTCCAGGTGACATAGACATGCCCAAAACCCTGGTGACATAGCTCAAGCAGAAAAAGGGACGACTTGATGTATCAGTCTCCAACCTTTGTCTGCCCCACCTCCTAATTACCGGGACCATCTCAGTCTTTCCAGGACTTGCCAATTTCATACATCCCAGTTTTTCTTATAAGTCATTGAAAATAGTCTGGAAAGCCCAATATTCAATGTGGCATCTCCCAAACAGCTTCTCTCAGCCAGAAGTGGGATAGAACTCTAAAAGTGCTGGGGTTTGGTTTACATACTAAGGTCACCCATGGCCTATCCTATATTCCTAAGGTGAGGCTGTTGGAAGGGGAGAGGCTCCTTCTACCCACGCAGAGCAACATAGAAAGGCAGCCACCTGCCCCCTCAGGTTGCAGCCTGGAGGCCCTTGCGTTCCTCTCCATTTATATGTCCTGGATTCCAGAGCCAAAATCTTCTACGCCCATAGACAGAGAGTAGGTTCATTCAGAGGCTCATTAATTACATGCCTAAGAGAAGGAAGGGGAAGAAAAGACTCATGAAAATGTTCATTTAAACTTAATTGCTGCCCATGCTCTTGCTAATTGAAGTAGCTCTGTTGCATTTCACTTATGTACCTGAGTGTATTTAAAATGGGATATTGCACAGTATAAACTAAGCCACATCACAAACTAACGATCTGGAAAATCTCAGTTAAATAAACAAAGCTGGCTTTAAGTTACACAGGAGAAACATGTAGTCTCCCGTGCATACACACACACACACACACACACACACACACACACACACACACATACAGCCAAAGCACCAGGATCTCAGACCTTCGGTTCATATCTTCTCCTTCATAGTTCAAATTAAACACAGTCTTAGTCTCTTGCTCTCTCTTTTCCTCTCTCTTTCCCTTATTAAATTTATTTTTAACAGTACCTTACAAAAATAAACTCACCCCTCTGTGCCACTCCTATGCCAGGTGCAGCCAGGGGCAAATTTTTACAGCTGAATTACATGACCTGAAAAATACGGAGCACATAATGAGAACATTGAGAGACCCCATCTCTAGCGCCGGGCCAGTGCTGGTGTAATAACATTCCTGGAGAGAGCAGTAGCCGGGGCAGCTGTGGAGTCAGGCTGAAGCCCTTACTCAGCATGAGGAATTATATATATCTTGGAACTCTTTCCTGAACCTAAACATTATTGCTGAGAAAGGGATAACAGTGTGAGTGGCCATCGCTCGCCAGCCAGGGCTCACACACTGCTTCGAATGTGAGCTTCCTCCCAAGGCTGAGGGGAAACGTTCCAGACCCAACTTTGCCTAGGGCAGCGATGAGGATGGGGCTGAAGGTCTGGGAAGTCTTTGACTCTGGAGTGGTGTTGACATGGCAGTCAGATAAAGCTTGGCACTCCACAAGCCCAGGCTCCGTCGCCCAAGGACCTCTAGGAGGTGTTGTGGGCTGCTTAAAAGTCTGAGTCTACTTCCCTGTAACAGCTCCCTGGGCGTTATCCTGGAACTCCCCAGTTATCTGGACTCAGACCAGAGCCCCTCAACCTCAGCTGTCTGCAGCCATGGCAAGAATGAGGGAGGGCAAAGCTGTTGAGCTACAGGAATCACAGCAACAAAGATGGCTCTTAGGCTGGGCACAGTGGCTCACGCCTGTGATTCCGGCACTTTAGGAGGCCAAGGCAGGTGATTGCTTGAGCTCAGGGGTTTGAGACCAGCCTGGGCAGCATGGCGAAACCCCATCTCTACAAAAAATACAAAAATTAGCTGGACATGGTGGTGTGTGCCTATAGTCCCAGCTACTCGGGAGGTTTAGGTGGGAAGATCACTTGAGCCTGGGAGGTGGAGGTTGCAGTGAGCCGCGATTGTGCCACTGCACTCCAGCCTGGGTGACAGAGTAAGATTCTGTCTCAAAAAGCAAAAAAAAAAAAAAAAAAAAAAAAAAAAGATGGCCCTTAAAAGGTGACCATCCTAGATAGAATTTTTTTTTGAGGTACAATTCACATAGCATAAAATTGACCATTAAGTAATTTAAAGTGAACAATTCAATGGCATTTAGTGCACTCATAATGTCATGTAACCATCACCTCTACCTAGTTCTACCCAAAAGGAAACCTTGTACTCCTTAAGCAGTCACTCTCCTTTCTCCTGTCCACCCAGCCCCTGGCAACTGCCAGTCTATTTCTGTCTCTATGAATTTACCTCTTCTGGATATTTCATACAAATGGAATCATACAAGACATAAGTAAAATATAGATTTTTAAATCTTTTATTGGTATATAATATGTATAAAGTACACAAACACTACAGTTGGACAAATTTCTGTAAACAGAACACATCCAAGTAACTACTGCCTAAATCAAGAAATAGAGCATTACATGCACCCAGAAACTCCACCATACTACCTCCCAGCCCTATTTCCCCCAGAGAACCACTCTCCTAACTTCTGTATCATGGATTACTTTTACCTTCTTTCCTACCATTATGTCTGATTGCAGTTTGCTCATTTTTCATTGTTGTATAGTATTCCAACATCTGATGACACCACAATTTATATATCCATTGGACTGTTCATAGATATTTTGGGTAGTTTCCACTTCCAAGCTATTTATTTTAATTGACACAATTCCAACAAACCTGTCGAGTGGACTTCTCAGACAATTGCTGATTAAAAACATCAAAATAGAAGAAATGGGGACATGGGGTGGTGTTGGGCTAGATGTCTTCTGGGAGTTTTGTTGGTTCGGACTACTGTGATTTGAAGCATGGTGAGAGCAAGCAGAATAGAATCAAATCTCCTTTCTGTGTTCTCTTAGGGGACATTTATGGATAAAAAGTAACAGAGTCAGAAAAGACCAGATGAGTTTCTAAGCTTCAGAGTCATCTGCCCCCCTCCAGCTCCCCCAGCCCCCATTTTGGACCCTAAACAGACAAATAGCTGCTTCCTCTGCCACAAGGGCACACCTCAAATCCCACCTGACTGCCATCCTTTGTAATCTGTATCATGCAAAGGGACAGAAAACTGGGCACACAGTGGCGGCAAGGTCTGACCAATTGGGTAATTGGTCTTGGGCTCCCAGTCCAGGGACTGTATTCCACCTTGAGCCAAAGCCTGGCCACTGTGGAGAGAGGACATGCCTTCAGTCTGTTGTCCGACTGACCTGTGGTCAGACCCAGGAGAGACATGAAATAGGCTTCCAATCCATCCCTCTACAGTTTGGCTGAGGCACATTCTCAAATTACTCCTCTTTAGAAATCAATAACAGATAAAAGTATATTTCCCTGTACACATATTGAACAGTGCCTTTTACCATTATACGGTCTTACATTATCTCACTACACACACAGCTAAAACAGACTTCTTCACCTGCAGATTCTGCCTTGGTCAGCCCTATTTCTGGCATAAAGGTTTGGGGTAGCCACTTTGAAAACAGAATTCTTACAGTTTATGCAGCTAAGATCAGGGACTCCCTCATCCTTTCATTTCCACCCTCTGTGTTAAATTCAGTCTGTGTGGGGAAATGGATAAAATGCTCACACACCAGCAAACTTCTTCCAGATACTTCCTTTGTGGGAAGAAAAGATGCCTTTGAGTGTGGATTTCTCAAGCTTAATTTCCTTTCCTATTATTGGATGCTGTTAGGACAGCCTCACCACCCAACATCCCCATGGATATTGCATCACCTGCAAAATGGGTTAGGAATGGAGTCCATTGCAAAGAAAACACAGCCCAGAAGGAGAAGGGGCTCGCTTATCACTCAGGAGAGCAGGGGGAGAGCTTAGAGCAGGGGCCTGGCTCCGAATGACCTTGGCTTTTCTGGCTGTTTTGTCTACTCTGCTCATCTGTCAAGGCTCAGCTCAAGTCTCCTATCCTCTGCCCACTCCATGCCACCTCCACCTCCATTTGCTGTGGTCTGACTGTCCGTGATCTGGCCCTGGTGTCAGGCTGTGGCTTGTGTTTTCCTGTAAGTCTCCTCTCCCTAATCAAATCATAAGCCCCTTAAGTTGTGGAAGAAGTTGGGTGAGTGGGCCCTGTCTTCTCTGTCTTCTGCCTGAATCCCATCATGACACTCAGCAAGTAGAAGTTCTCCATAACCTTTGGATGTGAAGTAATTGTGTGCTTAGGTTTTCTCTCTGTGGATGTGTTCTTGGTCAGGGATTTTTAAACTCACTTAAAATTCTGGGACATTGAAGGCTAGAGATGATAAGTACGTTTGAGGCAAGCATCATTTCCCTCTGATGGATTGCGTGTGACTGGAATCCTCCACTGAGTAGGCCCGGTATGTCTGGGCTCGGTGTGGAAAGGTGCTTAGCTCAATTAGCAATGCCTGTCTTGAGCACAGAGTGGTAAGGAGTGGCAAGTGTGCCACAAATTTGCCATGCTTGATCTCATCCAACTGCTTCATCTTACAGTGGAAGAGACTGAGGTGCAGAGAGGGAAGTGACTTTATCCAAGGAAAATCAATTTCCTAAAAGGACTTTGCACTCCGGGCGGTGAGCTAACACATTGGCACCATTCACAAGCAGCTGCCTAGAGCATGGTCTCTATAAGACCATCTTCTGCTTCCCTTTGAGGTGGTGGATTTTGACATGAGAAGACATATTAGGAAAAGGCATGAGTCAGATCTTCTGAAGCCGCTAAAGAGCATATTAAGCCACCGACAGCTTTTTCTGATTTTTGGTTTTCTTGCAGTAGTTCATCTGTTTTTCTTTTCTTTTTTTTTTTTTTTTTTCCTTTTTAATGTAAACAGACTTTCTCCTTTGTAGCCAGCCAAGTCTCCCCGGTGAATTTGTTAGAGTAGGACAACTTTTATGACTTCACAACTGAAAGAATCATAAAAAGCAACTGGATGTCATAAGAATTGGTGCTGCTCCTTCTGAGATCAGGCCCCAAGGTTTGAGCTGAGACTTGGCTCTCCTTGTTGCTTGGAATTGGCCACACCATGTCACATTGCTTAGAGTCTACTTAGCATTTCCTTTGTTCTGAATTATTTTCGCATTGATTGTTTAAACTAGCCCCCAGTGGACAGTGAACTCCTCTAGGGCAGGGACCGTGACTTACTTATTAAGTCACATCTCTCCCACAGCCCAGCAGACTACCTTGAACTCTGCCCATTCACCAGTTCATTCACTCACAGATGGCTGCATGCAAAAGCCATTTGTGGAATGCCTACCTTGTACTGCCAGAACTCATTAGGGAGAGAACTGCTCGGGCAAGATGGGTCATGCAGATAACATCAACTATTAAAATTCTCATACAACAAGGATTCAGCCCAATGTGACTTTCCTTTGCACAGCCTGAGCTTTTTAGAGTGGTGAACACCACTGACACAGGCTTCCAGAGGGATCTGATTAAAGGGAAGATTGGGGAAAGCTGATGAGAAGGTGACAGCGATTCTTTGAGGAGAAACAATATCTTCAGCTTCAGAGTCCTAACTAGTATTTCCCTTCTTTTATTCTTTTTCTTTCATTTAACATATTTTTTGTGAAAAAATATATATACAAAAGTAGAGAAACTAGTATAACAAGCTCCACGACCCATCAATTATCTTTAACTCATGACCAATCTTGTTTCTTCTTTGTTTTACTCCCTGCCCCTGCCCTGGGTTATTTTGAAGCAAAGCGCAGATGTCAGATATCATTTCGCTTATATGTTTCAATATGTGTCTCTAAATGGGAATTTTAAAAAGATATTCATGATGCCACTATATATCTAAAATATTAGCAATGAACCCTTTAATAGTATCAAGTATACAGTTCTGTAATTGTCCCATAAATATTTCTTTTTTTATTTTTAAACAGTTTATCTATTTGTTTCAGTATCCAGATAAGGTCCATACATTGTGATTGGTCAGTATGTTTCCTAAGCCTCTTTTAATTTACAGCAGGAGCTTTTAACTAGGGGCAGTTTTTCTCCTAAAGGGGTAACTTGAGAATGTCTGGGGACAATTTTGGTTGTCAAAACTGGGTTGGTGGGGAGTGTATCTAGTGGATAGAAGCCAGGGATGCTGTTAAGCATCCTATCACGCTCAGGACAGCCCCCGAGACCCCTAACAACAAAAAATTATCCAGCCCCAATGACAAGGGTGTTGAGGTTGAGAACGCTGACCTAGAGGTTCCACCCCCTCTCTCTTTCCCTTGCAATTTATTAGTTGAGGAAAATAGAGTTTGTGCAGTCCCACAGAGTTCCCCTATGCTGGATTTTGCTCCTTGTGTGCCAATGGTGCAATCTAACATGTTCCTGTGAGCTCTGTATTTCCTGTAACTGGGTGGTTGGATTGCTCACATTTTTCTCAAGGTGGCTCCTGTGCCCGTACCACTCACAAATATAGGTATTTTCCTAGTGGGTGCACTACTGCCTTGAGCTGGGTCCTCGTGTTGACCTGCCTTGTAGACAGGGCACACCTGCGGGAAACGTCATGCATCAGAGGAGAAGCACTTCCCCGGGCCCGGGCTCTGTCCTGGTGGCCCCATTTGGCCTCCCTGTGTGTCCTTCTTCCAACTGGGCTAGTCGTCCTCCAGCTTAAGCAAAACATCTGTCCTTTTGTGGTTTTCAATTTGACACTAAGAAACTCGACATTTACACAGATGCAAGTTTTCAAAGCAGGTTCCAGGAATTAAAGTTATTCTTAATCAAATTAGCCCTTGAAACAATCCGGAAGCTCTTGTGTCTGCAGCTGGCGTGCTGTCCATCCACACTCCCCAGATCTACAGGGGGCAATTCACACACAGCCCTTGCAGCGGCCCCCATGGCTTGTCCAAAAGCCAAATTCCTGCCATTCCAACAGTTGAGGACAAAAACCACAGAGACAAAGGTAGAGAACAAGACTCCTGCTTGTCAAGGAAAACAGCTCAGAGCCCTGCAATTTAATTTTTAAGACAGGCGAGGCCCTCACCCAATAATTGGGCATAAAGTAAGACACACAGTCAGCAGCAAGAGGTGAGAATTCACAGCAGAAAGAGCGGAGGGACCATTTCAAAGCCCCAGTGGTCTGCGCCTATTTAGGGCAGAGATAAATAGCCTACTCAGCTCTGTAGCCCCTAGGGCTGTAATTATAATCACCATCATCAGTGTCCAGGACACGTGTCTAAGTCATCAAGAGCAAGACAGAAGGAAAGTTGGTGCTGAAGTGATGGAGGGAGAACTGTTTATTACCCACTACTCTGGGCGCTGGGAGTACAAGGGGAAAAGACACAAGCCCAGCCTTCAAGAAGTTTATGTGGGCGAACAGGAAGGATTTCTGTGGGGTGAAATTCCATAAATGAGGGAGCACAGTAAGGTAGACCTAATGCAGCTTGAGAAAACTTCTAGGAGAAGCCGACAGCTGGGTTGCGCCCAAGAGAAACAGAAGTTAGCCAGGTAGAAGGGTGACAACAGGACTCTACAGTTCAGACCTGCAAGGGGCATGGCCTGGCTGGCAGGTGGGGCAGGAGAGTGTCCATGAGAATGTTCTGTGCAGCACACCAAGCACTCGAAGTTTGTTCTCTGAGCTGAAGGGAGTTTTGAAGGTTTTAAGTAGGGGAGGGACATGATGTGATTTACATTTTGGAAAAGGTTAATCTGGCTGAAAGGATCAGGACAGGAGGGGGAGCAAAAGCAGGGCTCCCTTAGTGGTTGACAGTAACCCAGGCAAGCAAGGGAAGGGCCTGAAGGCAGTGGAGGTAAAGAGGAAGGGGCAAGGGACGATGGGATTATTGCAAGGCATCCCCCAGAATGCTATCCCCTGCAGGGTCAAAGCCATCTCTCCGGGAGGAGACAGACTCCTGGTGCTATTAAGGTCACAGATAGGGAACGATGCTCTCTGGATCCCAACCCAGCTCTGACTCCCAACACCAAGCCAGTTCCAGGCTGGCAGGGCTGTCCTGCATTTTACGTCTTCGATGAAATTATGCCCAATGTGATATGTAATTTTTTTAAGGTAGGAAAGCATAATATGCTTTAGGAAGATTTCTACAAAACAATTAAAATATCAAAGAGTGCTTTCTCTGGAGAGAACCTGGTAAGTCATGAAGCTGGTGTCCCGATGCCAAGTGGGGACTGTAAAAGTATGTGTTCCAGCCACTGGGAACATGGGCTCCAAGAGAGGCCCCATCATTCAAGGTCTAGGGGGTGCCAGGGCAGGGTGGTGGTCCTTTAGAAGGGCTGTGTCTGACCTAGAGACCAATGGGGAGGTGAAAGATGAAAGGCTTTGAGAGAGAAGGACAGTGTGGGCAGCTTTTTAGAGAGGGCAGAGCCGGGCCCTGCTGCCATGGGAAGGGGCTCGCTGTGTTTACACGGTGACATCGGACCCACCACCAATAGCTCTTATTGAAAAGTGCGGTGGTCTCCACAGGAAGAGGAGAATGGTCTGTTTCAGGCTTTCTCTCTCTCTCTCTCTCTCTCTCTCTCTCTCACCCCCCCGCCCCCCCCCCACACACATGCATACACACACACAGTCTTTTTAAATGTAAAGAGCAAGGGGAAAATGTCTATTTGCACATCTGGCTTGTTCTTTAAATAGCTCATTCCAAGAAAGAAATATGTTCTCCCTGCCTTAATTTATGTTTCTACCTTTTTCTTCCAATAGACCTGCAGGAGGAAAGAGGGAGGGAGGGGAGGCCTGAGGCCTTGCAAGGATTCGGCAATGGCTTTGGTATGCTGCTGCCTACACAGCAGCATTTAACCCAATTACAGGATAATAAGGGCTCAGACAAATTATCTGCAAATAGATATGTCTATATGTAAACCCTCGTATTTGGAACAAGTGTCTGGAGCCAAAGAAAAGTTAAGTGCTTAGCCAGAGAGCGACTGAGCTCACAGTTTTTTTCCCCCTCAGACCTGCATGTGGAGATACTTGACTTAGATAAATAAGAAATCCCAGGTACAGGCTAGATCCAGATGAGCAGTTTGACACAAGGAGGAAGAGACTGTGCTCCCAGACTATTGCCATTTGGGGTATGTGCCTGCCCAGTGACCCAGGGGACACTGAGGGGCTTCGCTGGGTTGGCCCAGAGTGGCCCTCACACAGACTGCGGTCTCCGGGGGCTGCCTGGCCACCCTCCTCCCATTCCTTCCCAGACAGCAAGAGCAGACCACCTAGAGAAATGCTCACAGCCCAGCCCAAAAGAAATTGCTGCAAGCCTAATTCACAAAGGCCATGGGCTGGGCTAAGGGCAAGTGGGGACAAAAGCAATGGAAGCTTTGTGCATTTTAGGATTCAAAGCCATCAACCGATGCTCAAAGAACTCCTGTGCTCATCAGCCCCCACACTGGAGCTGCACAGCAGAGAAGGACACTGAGGTGCAGAGAGGAGCCTCATGTTCTGGCCCATGAGGAAGCCAAAGCAGAAAGAACCCAGGTGTACCCTCCACAGCACAGGACTCTTTTTGGGGCCAGCACCGCCCTCCAAGGAAGAACACGGCTGGGGAGTGGAAAACTGTTCTGGGCAGCACAGCTCTTCTCTGAGAGCACAATCTAGAAGAAGCTGGAATTTGTTTTCTTTTTTTCCCTTTGTCTCCCTAATAATTTACCCCTAGAGGAAACTTTTACAAATATGAATTACGTAATGCGCACAACAAAGGGTGCATTGCGTGATGCAAAATCCCTTCGTTGCCATGGCGGTATGTTTGCTTGAGTACAAACAGGAGCATGGTCGGGGACGGCTCTGTGTGTGGGTCTGTGTGTGTCTGTGTGAGTGGCCGTCCCATAGCGGGCCCAGCACTATGACCTCTGAACCATTGTGCTGGCTTAACAGTTTACCCATTTCTCCATTCCACCATGTGCTTGCTGGGCTACAGTTTTCTGCATTGTGATGTGTTCTGCTGCACCTTAAAAACTATTTTCTTTAGACAGGGTGTTTGCGGTTTTATATGGGGCTATTGAAACCAGCCCACATTTGGAAAATAGTTTTGATTCCCAGGGAAAGGGAAGTGTACCAACTGAGGCAGCTTTCCCAGAGGTTGTGGGGAGAGGGGGCTTTTCAGGTAAGGCCTGCTAAAGACACCTGGACACTTTCCCTTGTCATTTCCAGGAACATCTTAAATCAGTTTGAACATCTGCAAGGCTTTGAGGATGGTCAAGTCAGGGCCTGGTGGGGAGGCTGGAGGAGGGAAGAAGCCCAGATGTCCAGCCTTAAAAGTCCTCTGTCTTAACTCTTGGAAGATGCCCCCAATCCAGCCAGGCCCACTCCTGCCTGCTTCTACCACCTGTTTTAGTACCAAGGTTTTAAATTTAGTTCAGTGTTCAAAGAGCAGGGGCAGCTGAGTATGGAGCAGGACAGGGAACGGTGGAAAGACCAGGGTGTTGCTTTTTTTCAGACAGGAGGCCTGGCTTTCGTCGGGTGTGAGGAGGGACCCAGGTGTTTTTAGGCAGCCCCCAGAGCAGGCCTGGCTGTCTGGAGTGGATTTCAATTCTCTTTTGCCAAACTACACTTTCAAGAGGTGTCAGATATCGAAAACCTCTCCCACAAGCCAAAGCAAGCATTTGGGGAAGGAGAGGCACAGAAGGGGCTGGGGACGGTAGGAGAATATGCTGGCTTTTAAATTGGGAAAGAGAAATGTTCCTTCACATAGTGTTCCAGGATGGGTATTTGTTTTTAAAATAATTGGTTAAGCTGTTCATAAAACCAGGTAAGTCTATTCTGCATTGCAAAGAAGACTGGGCAGAGCCTGGTCTTCCTGGCACAGGTGGGATTTTTGTAAACCAGAGCTTTACAAGACAAGGGCAGGGGCTGTGTCCTGGTGACCTGAGATGACCCACTTCTTAAGGGAAACCCAGAGGAGGAGAAGGAGGGAACGGCAAGAAAAGGTGTGAGGGAAGTATTGGAAGGAAGGGAGGAAGGAGAGAAAGAGGAGAAGAAGGGAAGAGAAGGAGAAGAGGGAGAGGATGAAGGAAAGCAGGCGTGAGCACAAGTGTCTAACTCTGGGGTCTCAGGCCCCTCACCTGTATGAGGGACGAGGCTGGCAGAGCTTGGGAGCCCCAGGCTGTCTCAGCGCCTCCATCCTTAAGCATCAATAACTTCATTGACGGCTGCCCCCTCTATAGGGTTCAGCATTCTCTCTAGTGACTCATGAAAGCATAAAATCAAGACATTCTGGGAAGCCAAGGGAATCTGGTTTAAAATGTGTGTTTGGGGAATGGAAAGCATTAGAAGAATGCTTGTGTCTGGACTATTCTGTTGTTTTCATCCTCTGTTTTCTCTTCAAATTAATGGATGAGTCACGGTCGTCTTTAGGCCTGTGAAATGCCTCCACAGGGGATGTTGGGGGAGCTGGGATCTGACAGTCGCATTTGCTCCGGCTTTTTGGACTATTCAGACCTGTGGCTGTTTTCCTCTTCCTCTTTCTATGTGTCTCCAGAGAAAGGATCTTTCCCATTAATAAGCAAAACAACTTGAATGCGTTTCTCCTCCCTCCTCCTACCACCAGGACTAGACCGCCCACCTTGAATAAAACCCAGCCAAGTTACAGGATTTGCAGGCCAGGTTCCCCTGGATCTCTGCATGGTGCAGAATCTGGGAGGCCAGTTCCCATCTAGTTGAAGCCCTTCCTTTGCCCCACACACCTTTGATTCATCCCCCAGTGTCTGCCTTTTGTCAGTTCCCCAAACCAAGGGCACCCCTTCAGAGTGCACAGAAATAGCTTGTCAACCATCACAGGGTTAAAGAACAAGGTACAGCAGAGCCCCATTTTGCCGAGGTGCCTTCCCTCTTTTCTCCCTGCAGGTGGGCCCCTCCCTTCTCTTGCACTTCAAGGACTCCGCTCCTCCAGGGCCCATTGTCCAGCCTCCTTGGCCCTGCCCTGCTAAGCCTGCTCTGGCCCCACACAGCGCTGAGCCCCTGGGACTTTCACAAGCCAGCCATGCCCCATGATTATCTCTTGAGGGAGTCCTTCTTTCCTCTGCCTCCATAAAACCAGCTGTTCCTGAATGCTGGCATTAGGAATGTGATATGTGATAATAAAAGGGAGGAGAAAGAGAGAAGAGGGAGCATCTCATCTGAAGAGCTCCGCCAGCCTTCCCAAAGCCCTTTGCAGTTCCTACCCCTGCCGACAGATGGCTAAGTGACATCCTTGACTTGCTGTGCCGCCACCACCCTCACCCCGCCTCCAGTGTCCCTGGGGAAAGAGATCAAGACTTCTTTCATGGAGTGCCTACTATGCACCTAGAGCTTTTCATTATGCCCCAGGAACCCTGCCATTGAATCAGGAAACCGCTGAGGTTCAGGGAGGTTACTAAGCAGCCCAAAGTCACCTACCCAGAGAGGGGGGAAGCCAGATTCACTTCTGGATTCATCAACCTTCCAAGCAGGAGCTGACTGCCTCCTGGGCCCCAGAAACATCTTCCCAACCTCTAACTCATTTTTCTTCTTCCGGAAGACAGAACTGGCAGTATCCGCGGCCCACTGCTCTCAGAGTCCTGGCCCACAGGCTCAGTCTTGAAAGTACATCTTAGCTTGAGGCCAAGCAGTCTCCCGTGCCCAGATGAGACCTGCTGGGGAGAGAGTGGCAGAGAGGGCTGGAGAGCTAAGCCTGCCCCACCCCCCGTACCCGCATTTCCCCCTCTCTCCCCATCCCAGCCAACGTCCAAAATGCCTGAGTTTGTTGTGCCAAAATTAGGCAAAGAACATTTATACCTTATTACCAAGCCACACAGCAACAACTATGCAAATGATTAATTATGCATCAGATAACCTTCGCTGTACGTTTGATTTAATTACAACACTAAAATTCTAAATACATATATTCCATCTTTATAGATTCTTGCTTGTTGACTATGGTCATTTACTCAAAATAAATTGAGGGAACATTGTTTATATATGCCAGTTTCAAAGCCAGTAGAGAAAAGCTGATGTTTATGTAAGATGTGATTATAAAATAATGACTGTGTTTTTTCAGCAAACAGAGTAGGACTCCAAAGACATTCCATTGGAAGGCTCCATCCAATTCCAGTGGAGTTGCCATCGCTCAAGTTCCTTGTGGCATCTCTTTTGGAATTGCCTTCAGAGTCCATTTGTGTGGGCCACATGGAAAAAAAAATAAACCACTCCATCCCACCTCGTTATTGACCAAAAAATTTCATTACCCAGTTCGATTACTCACCTAATTCACTGGGATTGGCTTCAAATGATTTTCAGTTGCTTCTAAATATCAGATCAACCCTGAAATGATGAGAGTTAGCAGGCTTTGAAAGACATTTCCAAGTACACTGAGCAGGCTCTGAGAACAATCCCAACAGAGTCAGGATCCAGGCAGCGTTGGCGGCGAAGTCAGTTTTGAGCTGAACCTTGAAGGATGAGAAAGCTCTGAGTGACCATATAAGCGCTCTTCAATGTACCAAGTACTTTTTCCACCTAGCCCTTCTTTGGAGTCTCGCAGCAGTGGGAGGTGTTGTGATGATCACGCAATGGTAGGTGAGGGATTTAAAGGCCAGAGGGAAATCATTCATCCTAGTCCCATAGCTAGAAGACAAATAACAGGGCTGGAACTTGAAATCAAGGCTTTGTGTGCCTGCATGCATAGTGTCCACCTTCCCCCAGTGTTCTGCAGGATCTCAGGAGGCAGAAGCCAGTGAGTAGGCTGGGCTGCCTGAAAGAGAGGAGTCCTGTAAACAAGAGGAGGAAGGCAAGGCCAAGGTGGTAGTTTGGGCTGGATTCTGGGAAGCTGTTGGTGCCAGGTTAAAGAGCATGACAGAGATTGAATGCTGTAGCTCCTGGGCACAGACCAGTGGTAGGGACAGCATGGGACCCCCCAGCATTGTTGGCTCTTTCCAGACCTGGACAACAAGAGGTTCTGAGATGCCCCAACATGGTGAACACTGCAGGCTGCTTCACAAAACATCTGCCTAAACCAGCCTCTCTGACTTTCCCAAATATGAGGGGTTGGTTCTCTGCAGCCAGAGTTCTGCTAATGGCCCAGGTATAGCAAATGGCAGCCTCACATGTGGCAGGAAAGATGGCAGCCTCACATGTGGCAGGAAAGATGGCAGCGAGCAACATGAGTGGTGGCCAAGTGTGGGTACATTGGATCCCCTGGGGACATGTTTGTTTTTTCTGGAACCATCCTGACTGGTTCCCAACATCATGGGTGTAGAGTTTCTGCTGAAATTGTCCTGTGGTGTGGTTAGGTATTTGTCTAGTCTGCATTGTTTTTGGTTGGGCAGCATCCTGGCTTGGTTCCTGGGCCTCCCAAGAAACTTTGCAAACTCCCACATACTCTGTAAT
The DNA here is from genome assembly GCF_029281585.2 of Gorilla gorilla gorilla. Lineage (NCBI taxonomy): Eukaryota > Metazoa > Chordata > Mammalia > Primates > Hominidae > Gorilla > Gorilla gorilla. Next base: position 62,475,027 of record NC_073229.2, read on the forward strand.
AAACTCATTTTCATGTCAATAGCTAGAGTAGACTCTGTTGTCTGCAATTAAGCACTTTGTTCAATCCATCCTTCCATACATTGCACAGATGTATTCTTTTCTTTAAACAATTTATTCAACATCTACTAGTATCAAGATTTGTGTTTTGACTTGCATTTTTCTTGTTTAATACAACAACTGCCTTGTGACATAGTACCTACTAAGAGAGGAGTACACTGAAGCTCAGAGAGGTTAAGAAACATAACTCAAGCTGCAGAGCTAGATTTGGGCAGATTTTCAAGTTGTCTACCACTTTCCCATGACCTAAAGGTCTGAGAAAAGGATGCACTGGTGAAGGAACAAAGGTGTGTGTGTCTTTTTAAAGACAGGAGGTCCAGCGGGCCAGAGCGTTTTGAGAGGCCCTGATTGCACAACCTCAGGACAGATTTGATAATGAGAAACTGAGGCAAGGACCAGAGAGAAGGCTAATTTGGGCCCTTGTCCTCATTAGGTGCACCCTATCTTTGGGTGTGCCTTGCTTACTAATGGTGATGGATTCTGTAAAATGAGGCCAGATTCCTGTAAATTGAGATATGATTTTAAAGACACTTCGACAGCTCACTATTCACAAGACTACTGCAGAACCTCCATTTATCATGGGAAGAAGCCTTTTGTGATCATACTGTCTTCTCTGCTTTCCTTTGTAATTCAAGATTTTCACAGATGGAGTCAGTGCACAGTGGGGTTCACCTTCCTTCTCTGCAGCCTCACCAAGGCTTCCCAGTGCTCTCTGGGCAAAAGGTTAAGGCAAGAGGAGGGGGAGTGTTTTAGTTCCAAAAATATCCCCTCTCTTTGAAGCAGGTGAATTCTTTCTATGCTTAGTTCTTTGGAACAAGGGTTGAAAGCCCAGGGCTCAATCCTTTCTTGTTGCAGAGAAATGGTTTGATCAGGGCTAGTCTCCCTTTCTCAGCAACAAGGAACTGAAAACATGGAGGGCAACGATTTACATCAATGTGCTCAGCCTTCCCACTTCAGGTTCCCTCCATGACTTCTGGTTCCCCCCACGGCTTGAGGCAGGATGCCTCCCCTGCCCAATGGGAACAGCGTCCCCAGCAGCCAGAGGAGTGCTCCCGGCAGCTCTGGCCTGGGACAGCCCCTAGGAGGCCCCCCTCCCAACTCCTCCCCTCCTTAATTTCCTCACCCCCTTCACTCCCTTACCCCCTCATCTCCTTCAGCATCCTCACCTCCTTCACCCCCTTGCTCTCTCACCCCTCACCTTACTTATCTCTTTACCCCACCCTCCACTCCTCCCAAATTCTCCTAGCCCCCTTACACCCCTAATTCCTCTAATGTCTCTTACACTCGCAATCCCCAGCCCCTCAGTTCTTCTCTCCCCCTCCTCTCCCTCAGCCCCCCACCCCTCCCCTCCCTTACACTTCCCCACCATACCCTGCTCCCTTTGCATCCCTGCACCTTCCGCCCTGCACACAGCTGCTTCACCTCATCCGCAACCAGTTCCTTTTAGTAGAGGCTGGTCTGATGAAAACCAACCCAGGCCAATTTTCTGTAGATTCTGGATATGATCATTTATATTGCAATGAATAGAAAACTTAGCTCAAAAACTGACTCGAACAGTAAGGGAATAACATATTAGAAAATGCAATGGAAAGGCCAGGAGTGGTTCAACCTGCAGGAATGGTTTGATCAGGGCTATGTCTCCATTTCTCTGTGATCTACCCAGCTCTGTCCTTTTTGATGATTTGGCTTCATTTCATCCTGATTTCTCAGATGGTGGCAAAACAGCTGCAATTGTTCTGGGCCTCACGTCCGCATACCACGCTGTGGAGTGTGTGAGAGAGAGAGCTCTCCCACCCCACCCCCAAATATTTAACACGAGTCCTGTGCTTCACTCTGATTTAGCCAGCCTCAGACAGACATTATGGCCAGGAGAGTGTCAAGCACTGATGGGCTTGAGCCTAAGTTCCTTCCCATCCCGGAACAAATAAATCACTGTGGCAAGGGGGATGAAACTACATGGATTGGCTTATGGAGCTAGGAGAGGGATGATTTCCACCAAAGCAGCATGCTGCCCTACTGTGGGAGAGGATGGGGGAATGGGGTAGGGGTGGGCTGGGAGCCATCACATTGTCTGCCTCCCAGTGACCTGGTCTTTGGTCTTAGATACAATCTGAGCCTCAGGGCGTCCTAGTGAGAGCATGGCACTTAGATACTGACAGACCCTATTTGGATATCAGATCTGCCACTCTCAGGTTAAGGAAGCTTTAACAAGTTGCTTAATCTCAATGAGCCTCAGTTTTCCCAGCTGTAAACTAGGCATAATTCTTCTTGCCTTTCAGGGAATTAACATATGCAGGAGAGTCTGCATGGTGCCTGGACCCCACATCTGTCCAGATGCCTGGACAACTGATATGTGGTAACAATAATTATGAGAATTTTTAAGCCACAGATCTCAGGAGTAGGCTGTCTGTTCCCCAACCACCCTACCACTGCTGTCTGCTAGAAGCAAAAAGCTCTTTGTGTTGCATTTGAGCCAGAGGCCAGTACAAAGGTTTCAGGTGACCTGCTGAGCTTCTTCTTGTTCTCAAGTTGCTGGTGAGTCAGGGCCCATGGGCATGTGGCTGATCCCCTCATCGGCCCCCGGGCATCCTAGGAGAGCTTGTCCCAGGTAACACACTCAGAGCTGGCAGGCACATGGCTATGAAAAGCTTTTAGTTTGCTTACAAAGTACTAAGCAAGATTCTGGGAGTAAATAAAGGAATAGTCTTGACCCTGAACATTGGTGTCGGGCTTGAAGGCAGGAGCGTGGGCTTTGGAGTCAGACAGCACTGGTTCCAATCCTGGTGTTGCCACTTAGGACCTGTGTAGTTTGCCCCCTGGGAAATGATTTCCTCCTTTGTAATAAGAAAAAAATAATCAGGCTCATTTCATGGGTTTGTTTTGAGGACTGACTGCAATAAACCATGCAAGGAACCTAGGACTGTGTCAGAAATTAATGATTGATAAAGGTTAATGCTACCATGATCAACTGCCAATAAAAATATTTCAAGAATCTCTCTGCATTGTGTCTGTAACATTCTAGGATTTGTTGGTTATATCTGGGGTTCAAGAAAATTTACAGGATGCTCATATTATGCCAGTTCAACTTGCATCAACATCAATTCATTCAACTGATATTTACTGAGCACCTACCAAGTGCCAGGTACTCTGCCAGGAGCTGAAAACACAACTAGGCAGCCAGGTATGGTCATGCAGGTTGTGCACTGCACAATTTCATGTGCCTAGTCACATCCTAATCTGTGTAAATGCCCCCCATGCTCTGGAACTGTGCAGTGCACAAACTGTCTGGACATACGAGGTGCCCTGCCTACTCTCTACTCAAATCATTCCACCAATATATAATTCAAAACTCAGATGTGTGTAATGAGGAAAAGGCAAAGGAGGGCTGGAGTGAGGTCCAAACCATGTAGAACCTCATTGGCTGGGTTAAAGACTTGGATTTTTATCCTTGGAGCAATGGGAAGCCATTGGAGGATTTCTAAAGGGGAGCAACACAATCCAATTTGCATTTTTAAAATATCCTCTGGCTGCTATGTAGAGAATGGATTACAGGGACAAGTGTGGAAAGCAAGGTGTCCTCCATGAGGCTTTTCCAGGAGAAAAATGGTCATATCTTGGACTGGGTGGCAGGAAAAAATGAAAAGAGGAAGAAATTCAAGGGTTTACATGGGCTGGGGGTGGGGGGAAGAAGGAGTAGATGGAGGCTGGGCATTTTTTCTGAGAGGGGAGCCAGAAGGAAGACCACGTTTGCTCCAGACTTCCTAACAAAATCTTCTGTGAAGGGCTTTATGGTGCACCTTCTGTTTCCGTGCCTTGAGACACTTAACATTTCCTCAGCAGCTGCAAGAGTCAAGCTATAAAGGGCAAGCGGGGAAGTGGGTGGTGGGGCAGGCTCGGGGACAGAACTCCAGCTCAAAGCCCTGGCTCAGGAAGATGCTATAATCTCAACCAGGTCAAGGTCATGTCTAAGTCAGGAGCTATGCTGAAAGCCTCAACACAGAGCTGCAATCCTCATCTATAAGTGACAGCAAATCCAGTGTTTGAATTCCCTACGGGAATGCACCTTTATGGAAACCTGCCTGAGGCACTGGAAAGATGAGTCAATCCCAGGCACCGGAAGCATGCGAGACCTCAGAAGTCTACCTGTTGGAAAGCCTATTATTAGACTTCTAAACTGCCTCAATCTAGCCCACAGAGGCACGTCCTACCTGTATGCAAATCTCCTTTCCACCCTTAAGTCATTCATTAGTCACCAATGTCTCCCCAGCTTCCAAATCTAGTTCCGCTCTGGAGAAATTACCTAGGGCGGAGTGGGCACCTCTGAGGGCAAAGGTCCCACAAAGATCAACTGCCCTGATTCTCCACCACAAAGGGTGACAATGGGCCACTGCCCTGGCAAACAGGCCACCTCCTCCCCGGAGGACAGCTGGACCTCTGAGTACCTTTCTCTCCGAAGCTCAGCTGCAGAACCAAGCCTCAGAGTGGGTCACAGGGTGAGGGACCGGCAGGGTGCCAGATAACCCAGTGGATATTTACAAAATGGCTTGCGAAGCAGGTTAGGGTCAAACTTTACCAAAAATTCAGTCTTTCAAAGAGTATAACTGTGAGATGCAGGCTTCCCATCAAAAGAGTCCAAAGCACGTTGTCTTTTAGTGTGTGCTATCCCTCTGTTCATTCATTCATTCATTCAGAAAATGTGAATGGAGCACTTTGTGTTTGGCAACGTGCTAGATCCTAGGAAGAATTCAGACACTGAGAGGGGCAGGGTTGCCACCTGTTGGGAGTTTGCATTCTAGTGTGTTGGGACCTAACAGTCTCCCTTTGCCCGAGGTCTGAAAGCTTCTGCTCATTGTCTAGATGTGTCCCTATCATTCTTCTCAAACCTGAGAAGGGGTGCATTAAAAAAAATAACCGGTGCGCCCCCTGATTGTAACGAGACCTGCCCAGCAGAAACCAGGATACTCCTGGAGTATTCAGCCAAAGCGGATAACAACCATGAGCTCAACCCCTTGTGCACAGGATGTAGAACAGATTATTAAGTAGGGCTTGCCAATACCTAGAGAAGTAAATAGTAATAAAACTAGCTAACATTTGAGCTTTACATGTGCTATTACTAATTCAGTGCTCATAACCACCTTACGAAATTGGTATGATGATTTTTATTGACAAATAACATTTGTACAAATGATACTTTGTTACATGCATAGAATGTGTAATTATTGAGTCAGGGTATTTAGGGTAACTACTGACTCAAGTATTTACCATTTGTATGGGTTGAGAACATTTCAAGTCCTCACTTTTAGCTATTTTGAAATGTACAATACATTGTTGTTAACTACAGTCACCCTACTCTACTACTGAGCATTAGAACTTATTCCTTCTCTCTAACTGTATGTTTGTATCCATTAACCAGCCTCTCTTCGTCCTCCACACCCCATACCCACAACCTTCCTAGCCTCTGGTATTCTATCATTCTACTCTTCACCTCCACAAGATCAACTTTTTAAAAAGCTCCCACACATGAGTGAGAACATGCGATGTTTGTCTTTCCATATCTGGCTCATTTCGCTTACCATAATGACCTCCAGTTTCATCCACGTATGCTCAGCAAATGGCAGGATCTCATTCTTTTTTATGGCCAAATAGTATTTAATTGGCTAAGATGATTACTTGGACTCTGCAGATGAGGATATTGAGACAGAGAATGTGGTTAACAGCTTTGCCCAGTGCCACGCAGGTAGCAAGTAGCAGAGCCAGGATCCACATCGAGGCACCTGGCTCCAGGGCTGTGCCCTAACTGCTGCGCCACACTGCTTCTCCTGGGAGTGCCCCCTGGAGAGAAGCATGAATGCACTGGGAGAGAGCATGTCCATGCATCCATGTTGCCCTCCTGGCAGGGTGACAGGATTAGCATATCAGTAAAAGACAGTAGATATGGGGTTTCTGGACAAGACCAGAGAACTATACTGTGTGGTTGGGACAGTGACTGGTTGAATGACTGTCTTCAAGGGGAAGCAGTGACTGGGTTGGTGTTACCCTGGAGGGGCACATCCTTGAGGAGGGCCACAGGGCATGGAGTTTGCCACCTAGAACATTGGAACCAAACATTCCAACAAAGATGCCCTCAGCCTCGGCCCACTGAGCATGTTCGTCAGTGACTCGGATACACAGGGGAGAGGCTGTGCCTACTGAGTCTGCAGAGGCAGGAGGGAGAGCCAGTGCAGGCCATATAGACCTCTGTCTCCCAAGCTGGTGGTCTCCCTGGAGGAGGAGAGAAGACGATTACAAGCTTCAATGAGACGACTTCTAGCAAACAAAAGCAGTCACCGCTTAGCAGAAGGAGGCATTTATTGGCAGGTAGGACCTGGCTGGATGCAGTGGGGATGCTGGTTTTGTGGTCTCCTGTCCCAGTCCTAGACACTCTGGAGCCTGGGCTTTAAATCCCATAAGGCTGCTGGCTGAGTCAGCCTCAGAGAGCTGCTTAGCCTGTAGGCTGCTTCCTGTGACTGGATCCCTCAGAAGTAATATCAGAAATGAGATTTGTGAGCAGAGGCTGAGCTGGGACAAGAGTCGGCTCTGTTGGCTTGGTTTGCACTGTCACCTCCAACCCATGTGAATGCCTGGGAGTCTCCTATTAAATCCACTCCAAAGCCTCAGCTAAAAGACATCCATGTCACTGCTACTTACGTATTAGCAGGAATTAGTTTCTTGGTTCCCAGGCCAAGGACTAAGAAGCACCCAAGAGAGGCTAAGGAACCACCCAAGACAGACTGGCACCCAGGGGCCTCTGCAAAGCCAGATGGGAGGATGGATTATCTCCCATTGCTGTGGAACCACGAACTCTGTGGCTTAAAACAACACTCACTTATTATATCACAGTTCTGTAGGGCGGAAGTCTGGTACAGCATGGCTCAGCTTAGGGTCTCACGGTCCAAAATCAAGGTATCCACCAGCCTGGGCCCTGATCCAGAGGCTGTGGAAGAGAATTCAGGATTCAGCCCCTTTCTGATGTCATCCAAGAGCCTCTCTCTGCTCTGTAAAGCCACTCTCGCCACTGCTCCCTCCATCTTCAAACAGCAAAAGTGGGTCAAGTTCTTCTCACACTTCCAATCTCTCTGACTTCCCTCAGCCATATCTCTTCTGCCTTTCTCCCCTGCCTCATCTCTCTGACTCCAGCCAGAGAAAGTTCTCTGCTTTTAAGCCCCCCTGTGATTAGAATGGGCCATGTTTTCATGTAACTTGTGGCAAGCTTTTATTAAAAAAAATTTTCTTGTAGCATGTGTTGACCTACAGCTGGAATTCCATGTATGGGCTTAAAAAAAAAAAGATCTCAAAAGACAAAGGATAGAGAAGAGGTGGTAACTGGTGACAGCATCATTCCCTACCCTACACACACACATGCACATGTGCACACGCATACATGCACACACACACAGACCCACACATACGCACATGCTGGGTGCCTGCATTGCACTATTCCTGGAATATAACACACACTGAGTAGATGTCATGAGTAACATCACAAGCCACCCCAGCCTAGGGGTATCACAGCCCCCACATAACAGTGACAAAATAGTATTTCTTCACTCGTGCATCAACTGTGTGCACCACTGCCAGGAGTGCTAGGCCCTGTCTCTGTCCCTGCCTCACAGTTTAGCTGTAGAGAAAGACGAGTTACCCCTAGAACATAGTGTCAAGAGGGGCACGATAGGAGTCAAAAGAAAGTGTACAAGCCCCAGTCCGAAGAGCTGAGGGAACATCCCAGTTTCCGCTCCATGAACACTTTTCCCTGCCTTCATTCCCCTGGAGTGACGGTATCCACCAGCTTGGACCCTTATCTGGAGGCATGATCTCCCTGCCCCCATGACTCCACTTCCAAAAGGGATGGATGACACGTCACCCCTGCAAGAAACCCAGGGCTGGCATGGCAGAGCTGCTCAGGGGCATGCCTGCCTGTCAGCTGACTGTCTCTGCTCCAGGGTGTGTGTCTCAGTGTGTCTGTGTGTGATCTATTCTAGAGTCATGCACACGCACATACACACTCATGCACGCACATGTGCACACACACTCCAGGGCTTAGTGCCAAGATCCCTTCTCCCCTCTCTGTCTCCTCTTCTGTCCATCCCTCACTGGGCCACAGAGGGCCTTGGTGGGCCAGGCACACCTGTTTGGCACCCACATGACTCCACTGCTTCAGAGAGAAGGGGTGAGACAGAAGCCTCCTGTGAGCTGGGGGAGCTGCCCCGCCCGGCCTCCCCCTTGCTTCTCCTCTTGTCTCTCTATCTTATCCAGAGGTGGAGGCTCCATCTAACTCCAGCCCCTGCCTGTCCAGAGTGGCCCCATGATGCAACCCAGGCATCACGAGGGAGGTTCCCAATTGTGACACAGGCGTTTGATTCCACTTAATGGGATGTGTCAGTTAGGAACAGTTCTGGCTGTGTATAACAGGATACCCAAATTTTAATAATTTTATCATAAATACGTGAAATTATCTCACAAAACAAGAAGCCCAGATAGCTGGTCCCAGGGCGTAGTGGTTCAGAGATGTCCGCAGATCCAGGCTTTCCCTAGCATCTTCCTCTGCCGCCCTCTCATCCTGACAACACGGAGTGCCCCTTTGTCACAAGATGGCAGCCACAGCTTCAAACATTACACCTTCACACAACAGCATTCCAGGCAGATAGGAGTGATGCAGGGGCTTTGTTTTCACATGGCTTCTATTCCAAGTATGAGGTGGTTTCAGAACTCCTGTCAAGCCAAGACAATCAGGAGTGATTGCGACAGTTTACAGCTTAAAGTTTCTTGCTTTTTTTTAAAAAAAAATTATTATTATACTTTAAGTTCTAGGGTACATGTTCACAGCGTGCAGGTTTGTTACATATGTATACATACGCCATGTTGATGAGTTCATGTCCTTTGTAGGGACATGGATGAAGCTGGAAACCATCTTTCTCAGCAAACTATCTCAAGGACAAAAAACCAAACACTGCATGTTCTCACTCATAGGTGGGAATTGAACAATGAGAACACTTGGACACAGGAAGAGGAACATCACAGCTTAATGTTTTCTTTCCGTAGTCTCCTTTGTTCCCATGGAAAGAAGCTCAGAGCCAAGATTTGATTAAGCCCAACTCATTTACCAAGGAGGCTCAGTGTTCTCTTCCTGCGAGTTCTCACCAGCCACACCCATGCCCTCTGCCTGTCCTATTCCTTTTTCCATGATTTCTTTCTACCCATATGTCTGTGTGGCACCCCCAAGAGTGAAATAATGTCATGTAATGGATCTGCAGTCCCAGAGGTGGGGGTCAAAGTGACTCTGTCAAATGACTAAATCCACTAAATCTAGAAAGAATGTTTGTGATTCCTTCCCTTCCTTCATTTAACAATTTCACACTCATCTTGTACGAATGCCAGGCACTGTGCGTGGGAACAAAGACTCATGGCCCAGTCTTCATGAAACTCATAATCTACTGGGGAGAGGGACAATATCAGAGAGTCACAAAAATAAGTGCATTGTCACGCTTTGTGATAAATGCTCTGAAGGACACACGGAGGTGATGTGGGCTCTGAGAGCCTCTGATGTGGTCTGGGTGGGGGTGTGCAGAGTAAGGAAAAGCCAGAATCAAGAGGGGGTGGGAGTTAGCCAGGCCAATGTGAGATGAACACAGGCAGTGGTGGGCTGCAGCTGGCAGGTACCAGCTTTCCAGAGCTGACTGTGTGCATCACATTCCAGCTCTGCTATCAGCAACTTTGTGTTGGTGGCTTGAAATAAGCCACAGAGGGTGTATTTATACTACAGAAATTGGTAACCACTACAAATCAGGGCTTTCTTCCCTGGAGAGCCAGGAACATTTACCAGCCTGCCGCTGAGACACGGGGTGACTTCTGAGCATGTGCGAAGCTGGAGGCCCACAGTCATTATTTAAAGTCATTTCTCTACAAAGTTCTGCAGGCTTGTGCAGACAAGGTACAGATTCTCACCTGTCAGATGCATCACTGAACAACAGTTCTGAATCTCCCCACACTTAGGGCTGTGCGGCTGAGAGCATTAAGATCCTATGAGAAAGAGTGAGCCAGTATTTCATCGTGATAGGTGTGACCATGGCAACAAACCATCAGAAGGGTTTTTCGTTTGTTGTTTTAACCCACAGTGTATTCTAGGTCTCCCTGGTGTCCCCAGCTCTTCTTCAAGTGTGATCACAGGGTCTCTCTAAGCCCATCCTTGGTTACTCTCCTCTGCAGACCATCTGCTCAAATTAAAGCAAATCTAATTTCTTCCCTCCTTGACTCCTGGCTTCCAGATCACTCTCTTCCCCAGATCCGTCCTTTTGTGACCAGCTCACACCTTCTCAGAATGTAGTCTCTTATAACTGGGTACAGTGCATCCTCTACATTTCCCTTTTAAACCCACCTCCTTCAGGAAGCCTTCCCTGATTACCCCAACTCCACCTTGATGCCTCATTTTATTTGGTGTCTCTTAGTAGATGTGCTTTTCATTTTCCCCACAGGGGGTAGTGGCTTTGAAACTATTCTCAAGTTAATTCACAGGTGTGCAGTCAGACTTTCCCTTAGAGTATATGCTCCTTAAGGTCAGAAAGTTCATCTCAATATTACTATTATTATTATTTATAACTCCTAAAAATGGCAAAAATGAGGTAGGCACTTGGAGACATGACCCAAATGCATAGTCAACCATTATAAAGTTGTAACAGTGAGTTCTGGAAAGGAGGAGTGTGAGCAGAGGAGGAAGAGCATGAGGCTGTTTTTTACCTCCTTGTCCAAAGGGAGACAAGGCCCTGGGGATGGAGTTGTTAAGCCAAGGTCAAGCATGAGCCTTCTACCCCCTCTCCAATGACCAGCCATGGGGCCTTGTGCTCTTCTACCTCTCTGTCTTTCTCTAGACCTCCCTTTTCTCATCCCCACAATAGGACAGTAAAACCCAGCTCAGAGGTGGAGCATGGTGGGTAAAGAACAGTGCATGTGAGTGGCACGTAGCAGCGCACACCACGGCACTCAGAGACTGCGACTGTGCCCCTGGCAGAGGGGAAAGAAGAGGGTCTGACTCCTGTCCCCACAGGACTCTGCGAGAATTGTTTATCCTTGTGTGCACCATCTCTCCCTCCCTGGATTCATCTGTTTTATTTATCCTTGTTTCCCTGCCAGCCTCTGCACATAGTAGGTGTGCTTACTATTTGTTGAATGGAGAGACCAGTTGTGGAATACCCAGTCATCTGACAGCAGTCATTTTGACATGAACGGTGAGGTTTTTCCAGCAGCTTTTCCCCATCTCCCTTCCTCGCCTGCAGTAGTGCATTTATTTGGGTCCCATGATTCAGCCTCTGGCTTTTGCTTTGCCCCCTGGCTACCCAGGCAGCCTATGGCATCCTCAGCTGCGATGGACGCCCCCTTCCTATTGTTCCCCAGTCTGACCCTTCGCACATTGTCCCTGCTGTGACAGCTGCTCTTTTAAGTCTGTGCAGATTCTCTGACCTAACGTGTCCCTGCTCTCCAATCTCAGTCTTGCAGTTGCCGGGTCACCCTGTGGTTTGCTGAAGGTCAACTCTGGAGGACTCCCAATTTGCTCAAGTGGAATCTAAATCGGGCCCTTGGAGGGGCTCAGTGGAGAGTGCCGGGTGGTAGGTCCTGCCCAGAGTTCTGGCTCCTTCCTCTAAATGGGACCTGCCCCCACCCCCAAATACCTAAGAGGCATCTAGCATTGAAGGGGCCACTTCTCCTTTCATTTTTTCTGCTTCAACTCAGCTATTTATTAGCCAGCATCTTGACTTGAGAGAGGCCCTCTGGGCCAGCAGGTCTGGTTCCACTTGAGGTTCCCAGTCCTTTCCAGGAAGGGTCACAGGAGGCTCGACACCCCCTGGTTTGCTAGAAAAAAAAGGGGAGCCGTCGGCAGAGGTGGGCCCTGTCCTCATATACTCCATGGTGACGTCCTTGGCAGCTACTGCCAGCTGTATCCACCTTGGGGAGATGACTTCCTCAACCAGAAGCCTGAGACCCCTAACCCACAGCATAGCATTCCCTGTGGCTCTGGGCTCCCCTCCCACAAGGCAGCTGCCACACCCCTAAGCCCCTCAACAGTCCTCTCCAGGGATGGAAGCCAGGACGCCAATCCCAGGCTCTGTCCAGGCTCCCGTGTGCCACTTCCTCCTTTTCTTTCCTGTTGCTCCTTCCCTTCCCTCCCTTCCTCTCTCTGGCTCATAAAGCCAAGGCTGTACTCCAGCCATAACTCAGAATTGTGACCAGATGACCATGTAACTGAATTGAACTCTTCTCAGTCATGACATCACATCATTCTAGAAACCTCTGCTTTGGCTCTGCTGATGAGTTCACATCCACTTTAAGGTTTGGCTCCAAAGCCACTGGTCTTACTTGCTCCATATTACCTAAAAAGAGCTACTTATGCTCTGCAAACCTCCGCAGCCTCTGAGGTCAACGGCAGCACGTGTAGCGACCATTCCAACGTTCTGAAGCCCGTGATGCTTTTGGCTCCTCAGAGCCCTTCTGCGGAAATCCCTGCAACCACTAACCAAGTATTTTTCAAATCCCCTTTAAATAAGTTCGTGTTTTGAAAACACAGAAAGCAATGGTGAGGCTCAGCTACTCCCAGGCTACACCAGAAAGAGAGGAACAGGGACTCACCCCTCGCCACTTCCATCTCTCCCCTCTCTCTCATCCTCACCCTCCCACAAAATCTAGTTTTCTGCCAGGAGCAGCTCGTCACAGTTTGCGTAGTAAGTTTTATACAGACAGGTTCCTGGAAGGTGAGGTTTGATCCTTATCTTTGGAGAGCGGGCCACAGTAATAATACGTAATAATGTAATGAAAGAGTATTTCCACAGCACACCATTTTAACAACTGTTCCCCAGATCCCTTCCCAGGCTCCTCAACCAGTCATATGACCACTCTGACATCTTCTAGTGTCATGGACACATAGGTCTCTGACTCCAAGGCCATCACTCCACATGGAGGCTGTGGTGACTCAGTGGTTCTTTCATGGAGGCCTTCTTCTGCTTCTAATATTGGCCATGTAGCTCACAGGCTGCTCACAGCCCTGTCTTGTTGCTGAGTGCAGATGGCCTAAAGTGAGCAAAGCATCCTTCTCCCAATCAACAGCCCAGGAGGATCCGCTTTGGCACTAGCAACACAATCATTTTTCTCTCCCAGTCCCCTTTCTTGGGACCTCTGGCACAGGTACAGGTAACTTGTGTTGGAGAGCATGGGGTAAAGGAGCATGCAAAAGGACAGAATGATCTAAACTGCACACATGCAAATTATTTTCAGAATGTCCACACCCCTCTGGAGATAACCTATTGTCCTTGCATTGAGCATGTGCATTTGTACCTCTCTTTCCTTAAAGAAGTGACTCTCAAAGGTGGCCCATAGTGGGAGCACCTGGGGGCATTCCCAACCTTTACACACACACACACACACACACACACACACACACACACACACACACACACACACACAGATTTTGATGCCTCTACCCTGCATTGATGTAGTACACTGCTAGTTACCCACTGTGCCAAACAAGTTTGTGGTACTCACCAACTCCTCTGTAATGCGGGGGCTGGAAGACTGGGAACTATATTTCCCAGAATCTGTTGCCAGCAGGCTTCTGGTTTAAATTTCCCGATGAGAGGCACTCACTGAGAATTGGAAGATAGAAGGGGAACAGACGCCAAAGGTTTCCTTCAGCAGTGGTGGGCAGACACATTTGGGTTTTGCAGACATGGGGTTTTGCAGCCGCCTCTGATTTTCCCCTGTGAATCACCTGTCTTGGTGTTGCAGGTAGTTCTAGTCATTGGTGGTGGTTTTCTGTGGTCGTGGCATTCCCGTGTCTGAAATCAGGCAGTGAACCTGAGAGCCTGCTCCGACCTTCCCTTCCCTTCCTTCCTTTAGCTCTTTAAACCATCTTGCAAGCACAAGCACTTGATTCTTTGTATCAACTCCCTTTCTCTTTGAACTGCATGAAATGGGGTGTTTTCTGACTGATACACATCTCCAATATTTATTCATATCTTCTTCCTTATGAATAGAATCCTGAGTTTAGCAGGGCAGCCATTTGTTCAGCTACAATGTCCAAATGTTACCATCCTGACTGATAAGCCATCAGCAAAAGTCTACTGGGCATTTTGGGGAAACATTTTGCTTTTCTGATGACAATATTGCCCCTTCATTCTCATTTTCTCTCCTCCATTCCTGTTTTCTACTTTCTGGCTGGAATTTGGACTTAGTGGCTGAAAGTTCAGCAACCATATTTTGACCATGAGGAAAAGGCCAAGGGAGTTGTAGAGACCTCAGCCCTGAAGTCTGCAAATCCCTAAACTAATACAGGAACTACCTCTTCTGAACTTCTTACTTTGTGAGGGAAAATAATCTTCCTTAAATTCTGTGAGCTTGCTGGGTGCAGTGGCTCACGCCACTTTGGGAGGCCAAGGCTGGTGGATCACCTGTGGTCAGTAGTTCAAGACCAGCCTGGCCAACATGGTAAAACCCCGTCTCTACTAAAAATACAAAAATTAGCTGGGCATGAGGGCAGGTGCCTGAATCCCAGCTACTTGGAGGTTGAGGTAGAAGAATCGCTTGAACCTGGGAGGTGGAGGTTGAAGTGAGCTGAAATTGCGCCACTGCACTCCAGCCTGGGTGACGGAGTGAAATTCCATCTCCAAAAAAAAAAAAAAAAAAAAAGAATAATGTCGGCTTCTGTGTAGTCATGTTTTCTATTACTTATAGCCAAGAGTAGTCCTAGTTGACTTAGTAGAGGTGTTCGTCTCCCTTACCTCTTTGGAGAGCTCTGTCATATGAGCTACACTAATCCAGTTGTGTTGAGATATAAAAGCAGTTGCAAACCTCTTCTGAATGGAGAATTCTTTCTAGAAGCTCCCTGGGCTCTCCAGAATGTATGAGAATCAGTCCTACCTTGCTGCTTCCACAGTTCCCAAACATGTCCAGGCATGTCTGCATCCACTGGGTAGAGACATCTTAGGCCAGCCTTCCTGCATGAAAGTATGCATAGGTTTTATCTAGAACCTGTTAAATTCAGCTCTAAAATATAAAGTGTCTCATTTCTATAAGGCCTTCCTAATACTCACAATAATCTGCTATATATAAACTGGGATCACAAATTCATTCAAATCTTTTTTTTTAAAGATGATATCTTCAGGTTTCACTGTGGAACAAAACAGGCCTACTTTGGAAAAAGTTATATTTAACATAAGTTCTCGAGGCTATACTACACTAGGAATAATAGTGGGCATAGAAAAAGTACATCTGTTTCTGCAATGCAGTGAGAGGTGTTTCTGCTTATTAACAGAAAATCAGGCCACATGCAGGGGCTCACACCTGTAATCCCAGCACTTTCGGAGGCCAAGGTGGGTGGGTTATTTGAGGTCAGGAGTTCAAGACCAGTCTGGCCAACATGGTGAAACCCTGTATCTACTAAAAATACAAAAAATTAGCTGGGCATGGTGGTACGTGCCTGTAATCCCAGCTAATTGGAAGGCTGAGGTAGGAGAATTGCTTGAACCTGGAAAGTAAAAGTTGCAGTGAGCTTAGATGGCACCACTGCACTCCAGCCTGGGTGACAGAATAAGACTCTGTCTCAAAAAAAAAAAAAAAAAAAAGAGAAAATTATTTGTATTTTGAAATAAAGAATTTGATCCTGAACATGAAAGAGGATGGTAAAGGACAAAACCCCAATTGATATAGGAAGTAGTAGAAGGTTTATGAAAAGATAATTTTATTTGTTTGGAACTATAATACCTGAAGATAATTGAGCCTCATAAATAAGTCATTGAAATTTATTAAAATTTTGCCAAAGCTGCCTAAGTTTTTATGGGTTTATTAATACAATTTTATGTTATTTTTTAAAATTACAAAATAAACTGTATTATTTGTTTTTCTAAATTTGTAGTGTCAATTATACATACATACATACATAGTTTATATTTTTATTTCACTAGTTTTGGGGGAAAAGGTGGTGTTTGGTTGCATGGAAAAGTTCTTTAGTGGTGACACTGTACCCAGTGTATAGTCTTTTGTCCCTTACCCCCCTCCCTCCTTTCCCACTGAGTCCCCAAAATCCATTATATCATTCTTATGCCTCTGCACCCTCATAGCTTTGCTCCTACTTATAAGTCTGAACATAGGATGTTTGGTTTTCCATTCCCACATTACCTCACTTAGAATAATGGTCTCAAACTCTGTCCAGGTTGCTGCAAATTCCATTATTTTGTTCCTTTTTTATGGCTGAGTAGTATTCTTCGGTATATATACACCACATTTTCTTTATCCACCCAGTTAATGGAGATTTAGGCTGGTTCCATATTTTTGCAATTGCGAATTGTGCTGCTATAAACATGCGTGTGCAAGTGTCTTTTTCATATTATGACTTCTTTTCTTCTTGGTAGATACCCAGTAGTGGGATTGCTGGATCAAATGGTAGTTCTACTTTTAGTTCTTTATGGAATCTCCATACTGTTTTCCACAGTGGTTGTACTAGTTTACATTCCCACCAGCAGTGTAAAAGTGTTCCCTTTTCATCATATCCACACCAACATCTGTTATTTTTTTATTTTTAAATTATGGCCATTCTTGTAGGAGTACGGTGGTATCTCATGGTGGTTTTGATTTGCATTTCCCTGATAATTAGTGGTGTTGAGTGTTTTTTCATATGTTTTTTGGCCATTCGTATATCTTCTTTTGAGAATTGTCTATTCATGTCCTTTGCCCACTTTTTGATAGTTTTTTTTTCTTGCTGATTTGTTTGAATTCCTTGTAGATTTTGGATATTAGTCCTTTGTCAGATGCATCATTGCAAAAATTTTCTCCCATTCTGTGGGTTGTCTGTTTACTCTGCTGATTATTTCTTTTGCTGTGCAGAAGATTTTTAGTTTAATTAAGTTCCATCTATTTATCTTTGTTTTTGTTGCATTTGCTTTTGGATTCTTGGTCATGAACTCTGCCTAAGCCAATGTCTAGGAGTTTTTTCAATGTTATTTTCTAAAATTTGTATGATTTCAGGTCTTAGATTTAAGTCTTTGATCCATTTTGAGTTGATTTTTGTATAAGGTGAAAGATGAAGATCCAGCTTCATTCTTCTACTTGTGGCTTGCCAATTATCCCAGTACCATTTGTTGAATAGGGTGTCCTTTTCCCACATTATATTTTTGTTTGCTTTGTCAAAGATCAGTTGGCTATGAATATATGGCTTTATTTCTGAGTTCTCAATTCTGTTCTATTGGTCAATGTGCCTATTTTTATATCAGTACCATGCTGTTTTGGTAACTATAACTTTGTAGCATAGTTTGAAGTCAGGTAATGTGATGCCTCTAGATTTGTTCTTGTGGCTTAGTCTTGTTTTGGCTATGCAGGGTCTTTATTTGGTTCCATATGAATTTTAGGATTGTTTTTCCTAGTTCTGTGAAGAATGTCAATGATATTTTGATGAGAATTTCATTGAATTTGTAGATTGCTTTTGACAGTATGGTCATTTTCATAATATTGATTTTACCCATCCATGAGCATGGGATGTATTTCTATTTGTTTGTGTCATCCATGATTTCTTTCAGCAGTGTTTTATAGTTTTCCTTGTAGAGATATTTTTCACTTCCTTGGTTAGGTATATTCCTAAGTATTTTATTTATTTTGCAGCTGTTGTAAAAGGGGTTGAGTTCTTGATTTTATTCTGAGCTTGGTCATTGTTGGTGTATAGCAGTGCTACTGATTCAGGTACATTGATTTTGTATCCTGAAACTTTACTCAATTCATTTATCAGATCTGGCAGCTTTTTGAATGACTCTTTAGAGTTTTCTAGGTATATGAACACATCATCATCAATCAGTGACAGTTTGACTTCCTCTTTACTGATTTGGATGCCCTTTATTTCTTTCTCTTGTCTGATTGCTCTGGCTAGGACTTCCAGTACTATGTTGAATAGAAGTGGTGAAAGTGGGAATCCTTGTCTTGTTCCAGTTCTCAGGGGGGAATACTTTCAACTTTTCCCCATTCAGTATAATGTTGGCTGTAGGTTTGTCACTGATGGCTTTTATTTCCTTGAAGTATGTCCCTTCTATGCCAATTTTGCTGAGGGTTTTATGCATAAAGTGATGCTGGATTTTGTCAAATGCTTTTTCTGCATCTATTGAGATGATCATATGGTTTTGTTTCTAATTCTGTTTATGTGGTATATCAGATTTATTGACTTGCATATGTTAAACTATCCCTGCATTCCTGGTATAAAACCCAGTTGATCATGGTGGATTATCTTTTTGATAAGCTGTTGAATTCATTTAGCCAGTATTTTGTTGAGGACCTTTGCATCTATGTTCATCATGAATATTGGTCTGTAGTTTTCTTTTTTTGTTATGTCCTTTCTTGGTTTTGGAATTAGAGTGATACTGGCTTCATAGAATGATTTAAGGAGAATTCCATCTTTCTCCATCTTTTGGAGTTTCAGTAAGATTGGTACCAATTATTTGAATACTTGATAAAATTCAGCTATAAATTCATCTGGTCCTGGACTTTTATCATTGGCTGTTTTTAAATTACTGTTTCCATCTTGCTACTTGTTATTTGTCTGTTCAGAGTTTCTATTTCTTCCTGATTTAATCTAGGAGGATTGCATATGTCCAGGAATTTATCTATGACCTCTAGGTTTTCTAGTTTGTGTATATCAAGATGTTCATAGTAGCCTTGAATGGTCTTTTGTATTTCTGTGGTATTGGTTGTAACGTCTTCCGTTTCACTTCTAATTGAGCTTATTTAGATATTCTCTCCTTTTCTTGGTTAATCTTGATAATGGTCTGTCAATTTTGTATTTGTAGTAGAGACAGGCTTTCTCCATGTTGGTCAGGCTGGTCTCGAACTCCTGACCTCAGGTGATCCGACTGCCCCGATCTCCCAAAGTGCTGGGATTACAGGTGTGGGCCACCCCGCCCTGCCATATGCTCCATATTTCTTAGATAGTCCAATACTATCATGAAAGCTGTATGTGGAGTGTTGACAAATCAAAGCAGTAACATTTCCTAGATTTTCAGAGATTTGTATACATTACAAGAAGGTTCAGGAGGCTCACGAATACTCTTATGAGAAACATTGATCTAACCCGTATGTGATAGTTTTATATTATAACCTAATAGGTTTCAGTCTTCTCCATTCTTATTAGCAAGTAATTTCTGATTTCTTTTCATGCTTGCCTGAAAGATTTTTTTTTTTTATAAACTATAGCCTAGAAATTGGGTCTTCAACAAAGAACAGTCTCAGAAACCCAGTGGAAATGACTGCAACAGATCCTGTTTAATGATTACTACTTCAAGAAATAGACTTATAGATACAAGCTTCTGAGGTGATATCACTTAGACGAGTTTAAGAGAAAAGATTTCTAGGACATTTTCTATTTCAGAAACAAGTGACTTTTTGTAAACCACTGCTAACAAAGATCCAACAGAACCTTACACAGGACTGAGTTAACTGGTAAGGGTGATCTAACTGTGGTTATTTGTTTTCATTTTCATGTTCAATGTTCTATCTTATTATGGCTATGTGATGAAGCCCTTCCTTTTCTTGATCTATTGCTCACCTTTAAGTTAGTAGTCTATGCTTTTGTATGTAGAAATAAAACATTCTGGATGGGTACAGTATCTCATGCCTGTAATCCCAGCACTTTGGGAATCTTAGGTGACAGGATTGCTTGAGGCCAGAAGTTCGAGGCTGCAGGGAGCCATGATTGTACCACTGCACTCCAGCCTGGATGACAGAGTGAGACCCTGTCTCAAAGAAAGAAAGAAAAAGAAAGCAAGAAAGCAAGAAGGCAAGGAAGGAAGGAAGGAAGGAAGGAAGGAAGGAAGGAAGGAAGGAAGGAAGGAAGGAAGGAAGGATTATTTAAATAACTTGTTTTTACTGACACCTCAAAATTTAGGAACAAATATAATTTACTGAATCTCTGTGCTTTTAATGGAAGTGTAGTTTATTTATAGATTCAGTAAGAATTTGTCCTCTTTGTTTTTTAGCAGGATATAATTGGACAATTTGATTGTACAACCAAAGACAAATTCAGGTGCCATATTTGAGAATAAATTTCATTTTGTCAGGTATGACAATCCCACTGTTAAAGAACAAGAGTTGCATTTCATACGTGAAACCAATGTCCACAGCCCTCCTAGAAAACTGATCTGAAGGCTGGGCATGGTGACTCATGCCTGTAATCCCAACACTTTGGGAGGCCAAGGCGGGTAGATCACTTGAGGTCAGGAGTTCGAGACCGGCCTGGCCAACATGGTGAAACCCCATCTCTACTAAAATTATAAAAATTAGCTGACCGAGGTGGTGGGCACCTATAATCTCAGCTACTCAGGAGGCTGAGGCAGGAGAATCAGTTGAACCTGGGAGATGGAGGTTGCAGTAAGCCGAGATTGCGACACTGCATTCCAGTGTGGGCAACAGAGTGAGACTCTGTCTCAAAAAAAAAAAAAAAAAAAAAAAAAAAAGGAAGGGAGGGAGGGAGGAGAGAAAGAGAGAGAGAGAAAGGAAAATTGATCTGATATCTGTTCTATGGCTTATAGAAAAATCACTTCTTGGCAGTCAGGAATCTCTGCAGGTTTGAAGGACCTCGAGAAGAAATTCACTCTTATTTATAGATGTGGTAAGCAAAATTGATGGAGATAATTATTATCTTGGGCCTGGTTTTTTAACTTTGGAATAGAAGAGCAATTTAAAAATACTGGGATAATAGATATTATTGAAGATGCAATTGCTTTCACAGTCTTCAGACAGAAGTTAATTTTCTGGCCGTAGCAATGCCTCACACCATACGGCTGTAGATTTGCTGACCAGACTACGAGGAAGTTTACATATGTTAATCTACTTTTTGCTATATGTATATAAATTAATCAGGCCAAAACACAGTGTGATTAAAAATAATACCTGAACATTATTTATAATCACAAAGAAGATAATTCAGGAGAATTATCCAAAAGTTGGAAATAGACAAAGAGATTATTACACATTCTTTCAGTGCTAAGCACTGCTGAGCAGGCCCACTGGAAATTACCCAGTTCTCTAGGAATGTGTTCCTTCGATTTGCTATTTACTACTGATTTAGGCTACTTTATAAATCTATAAAGATAGGTATTAACTTGCAGAAAACTGAAAGCGATGCAATTGGCTTTTGTCCAATAGTAATGTAAATGAATTTTGTTCAGTGGAGACACAAGTATTTCTGTCTGGTAGAAAAGATGACACCAAAGGTTATAGTGTTATTGCTCCATGGCATATTAGCCAGTTTTGTGTCTAAATTAGCAATCATATTCAGGCATTCTTTCTTCCAGTCACTGTGAATAGTTTGCTCCCTCCAATCAGTCTACCATCTTGCTTGTTCCATTAAGAATACATACTCGCTTAGAAAAAAACAGAAACCTGAACACACAGAATGAAGAAACATGAAAGTTGAGATGTTTATTAATGTTCCTTTTAACATGTCATAAATGTTCATCTTCTGACTCTGTAGGAAACAAAGAAGATATCATACTAACAATCAACCGTAAGCTGAAATATCTCCCAACACCAGGCAACAAGCCCAAACAGAATGTCTTGTGACTATGGAAGTGCTGGGACAAAATAAACCAAATAATTTGTATTTCTGACATAAAAAACAATTCATAATTTTATTTTTTCAACAAAACATAGCTGGCTTATTTTGCTCATAATGTAAATGTGGGATGCAAATAGTGCTAAAAATTGTATCATTAGCCGGGCATGGTGGCTCATGCCTGTAATCCCAGCACTTTGGGAGGCCAAGGCGGGCGGAACACGAGGTCAGGATATCGAGACCATCCTGGCTAACATGGTGAAACCCTGCCTCTACTAAAAGTGCAAAAAATTAGCCCGGCGTGGTGACAGGCACCTGTAGTCCCAGCTACTCAGGAGGCTGAGGCAGGAGAATAGCGTGAACCCGGGAGGCAGAGCTTGCAGTCAGCCGAGATCACGCCACTGCACTCCAGCCTGGGCAACAGAGCGAGACTCCATCTCAAAAAAAAATATATATATTAAAAGTGGAAAGTACTAAACATTTAAATATTTTATCAGAATGGCAGTCCCATTCTGATAAAGCTCATAGCCCAAATTTTAAGTTTGCAATCATCAGTGAGGAAAAAAGCAGTTGATCATGAATCAATTTTCCATAAAACAGCATTTGTAATCATCAACATTTCTGACAAAGAGTTTATCAATGACTATTAATAAAGAGATAAACATTTTGAAAGTACTATTAGACTTCGTAACACTATAAGGTAGCTAGTTACAAATAAGTGAGTATTTACAGATAGAAAATATTTAACAAACTTCAAAAATCATTAATTTCAATATGGGTATATTGTTATTTATGATCTCGTTTGTTACAAAACATCTATTAGGATAAAAAAATTGCTTTTTGGAAGACATACACATTAACCAATAAAATGTCAACCATTATTGATAAAGTCTCAACATTGTTAACAGTGTACATAAATGTGAAATTTAAGACTGTGCAGGTAGTTTAATGGAATTTGTTGATCATATGGAACTGGAGGTAGTAATATCTGAAATGATATTGCTAAATGTATCAATGCTTGGGAAAAATAATTTTCCACTGAGAAATAGTTACACAAAAATCTCATTGAATTTTATAGAGTGTATCAATATAATGAGATGAATAAAATATGAGGTTTCGGCACAAATTTTAGAAAAAATTTCCAGGTGTTTTAATTTGGTATCATCTAAGTTACTGTGTTCAGTTCTCTTTGAAATATTCAATGAAAAATGTAAATAAGTAAATCATTTTAAATCTGTCCTCCATTAACTTTATGTGTATCACCTTTCTCCAAATAAGATATTAAAGATTAAATAATATACTTGAAGAGCTTAGAATTTAAATGACAAAAACCGGACAAATATTCAGCCTTCAAGAGCCAGCCTGTGGCATAAGACCTGCAAAGGCAGGTTGGACATTGTATCAAGGTTGAGATATTTATTTTAACAGAAATTATAAAGTGGCTATAGTTGAACATTTTGAAAATTTGTTTTAAGAGATGTGGCTTTAATCAATGACATTCATCCATTCTTTCACCTTTTAAGAAAGAAAAGTTTCTTTGATAATTAATTTGAGGACAATTATGGTATCTGAGCCTAAAAAACGAAATATGGGAAACCATGAAAGAGACACACAAGATGTTACAGAGACAAAGCAGTACATCTTCTGTCTGTTTCCTCCTGCCCCTAGCCCTCTCTCTCTCCTCTGCTCTGTTCTCTCACCTGTATGGCCCATCAAGGCTCACCAATGGGCTCCTGGGAGCTCTGCCTACCAACTGACTTTGGCCAACTGGAGCAGCAACAGAATGTCAGAGAGAGGGAGAAGTCTGAGGTCAAAGTGATCACTGTGAGGCTCCCTCCCTGCTGATAGCCAGTGCCTTCCTCGCACTGTGCACCCAGTTCTCTCTCCAAATGTTAGTAACAGCTCCATCTTCCCCTCAAGCCTGGGCTTAGTAATGACTGGCTGTGAGGTACTGCACTGACCTTTGTCTTTTCCCTGTGCTGGGCCCACCCCTTAGTAAAGAGTCTCTTTATGAACCTCTTCAAATTACTGAATTTGAGTGTTCATCTGTTTC
Organism: Gorilla gorilla gorilla; assembly: GCF_029281585.2. Classification (NCBI taxonomy): domain Eukaryota; kingdom Metazoa; phylum Chordata; class Mammalia; order Primates; family Hominidae; genus Gorilla; species Gorilla gorilla. The sequence goes on from NC_073229.2 coordinate 62,498,741, forward strand.
CTACTGGGACACTGACTGATTTATGTCATTTGAAACAACAAAAAAGAGTATCTGTTCTAAGGAAAAAAACAAAAACAAAAACAAAAAACAACAATGGCAGGGCACAGTGGCTCATGCCTATAATCCCAGCACTTTGGGAGGCTGAGAAGGGCGGATCACCTGAGGTCAGGAGTTCAAGACCAGCCTGGCCAACATAGTGAAACCTTGTCTCTACTAAAAATACAGAAAAGAATTAGCTGGATGCAGTAGCGCACGCCTGTAGTCCCAGCTACTTGGGAGGCTGAGGCTGGAGAATCGCTTGAACCTGGGAGGCGGAGGTTGCAGTGAGCCGAGATCATGCCACTTCACTCCAGCCTGGGTGACAGAAGAGACTCCATCTCCAAAACAAACAAACAAACAAACAAACAAAAAAGACAACAAAAAACCATGAGATTATTTTTAGAAGAAAGAAAATATGTTACATTGTTTGATAACACAAAAATTAAAAATATAATGAATGTTTATGTTCTTTCAATTTGTTAAATCTTGAAGCATGGCTAAGTGACATTTGGGTTTGAAGGTGAACAAACTTAATACATTTAGGCCAATTAAGTATGACGTTCCAATAAATAATTTTGTGTGACTCCTTCAAAAATAGAGACATAGAAGACAAAAACGTCATAAACAGTATGACAAGGGTTGGGAAAAACTTTACCTTGTTGCCATGAGTTTGGCAGGAACTGGGTGGGGGCTCAGTACTATGAACAGTGTCAATGACCTTAAGAGAAATTCTCTGTCTACTGAAACTGAAAGCCACCTGATGACTGTTAATTTATAAGGGAGTCTGTGGAAGGGTTCGATATTGTTCTATACATCAAAAATTGTTTGATATGTTTACCATTTGGGTAGTGACAGCTGAGGAAAGTAAGAATAGAAAAGACAACTTCTAAAACTCCACCAGTGATTTGGAAGTTATCGACTGGTCTGGTTTGATGATTGATTTGCAGCACAACTTCTTTTATTTTTATTTTTTTATTTTTTTATTTTATTTTTTTAAATTATATTTTAAGTTTTAGGGTACATGTGCACAATGTGCAGGTTAGTTACATATGTATACATGTGCCATGCTGGTGCGCTGCACCCACTAACTCGTCATCTAGCATTAGGTATATCTCCCAATGCTATCCCTCCCCCCTCCCCCCACCCCACAACAGTCCCAGAGTGTGATATTCCCCTTCCTGTGTCCATGTGATCTCATTGTTCAGTTCCCACCTATGAGTGAGAATATGCGGTATTTGGTTTTTTGTTCTGGCGATAGTTTACTGAGAATGATGATTTCCAATTTCATCCATGTCCCTACAAAGGACAAGAACTCATCATTTTTATGGCTGCATAGTATTCCATGGTGTATATGTGCCACATTTTCTTAATCCAGTCTATCATTGTTGGACATTTGGGTTGGTTCCAAGTCTTTGCTATTGTGAATAATGCCGCAATAAACATACGTGTGCATGTGTCTTTATAGCAGCATGATTTATAGTCCTTTGGGTATATACCCAGTAATGGGATGGCTGGGTCAAATGGTATTTCCAGTTCTAGATCCCTGAGGAATCTCCACACTGACTTCCACAATGGTTGAACTAGTTTACAGTCCCACCAACAGTGTAAAAGTGTTCCTATTTCTCCACATCCTCTCCAGCACCTGTTGTTTCCTGACTTTTTAATGATTGCCATTCTAACTGGTGCAGCACAACTTCTATAACTTGGTAAATAGTTCTGTTATTTACAGTATAGTTTATTTGGGAATAAAAGACAATATGTTTTTAAATTTGTGGTTTATACATTGATTTATATTTCAATTTGTTACCACATGAGTGGTTGCATTTTTTAATAGTGGCCATGTCATGTACTATAACAACGGCTTCTCCTAATATGAATTATGATCAATAGATGGTAGAAACCAATTTAAGGGAAAATTTAAATACAAATAATGCAATCCAGGTTTTTTTCTTTCTTTTACAAATCAACATTCCAATTTCTTTGTCATTGTCTGTGGTTGAATCATAACCACAGTTTTTCATAAAACTTCGCAAATGTTCAGAGGAACAGGGTCTGTGATTTTTTTTCCAGTCTATTACCTTCCCTCAGCAGAGGCCAGAGGAGGTACAAACTGATTTCACATCTCACAGTTGTAAGTGAAGACAGATCCCTGCCTTCAAACTCAGAGTGCTGTGTCATGCTGTAGGACAACAGGCAACATGGCATGGCAGGGGGAGGCCTGGGACAGTACTCCTAGTGGACTCCCTTGTCTCTGGGGAGGAAAATGGCTCCCAAATGGTGACAATCTGCTTCACTATCTCATTCCTCCTGAGAGACCCAGGTTACAACTCTGGGAGGGTCCAGGCCCTTCCTAAAGAGTTCAGCTCTAATGATGCAGGGATGTGTGTGAGGATGGAGAGAGGGTATCATCAACCTCGAGGGGTGTGGGCCCACTCCTTGTAGACAAGAGTCCTGCTCCAGCTGTCAGGGCTCTGGTTGGCAGCCCAGCCGGATGTAATCCCCAAGTGAGACCAACCTGGAAATCAATTGGCCGAAACCCTTGCTGGAGACAGTGGCATCCAGAGGGAAGGCTGTAGTGAATACACATGAGGCTCAGCCAGACCTGGCAGGTCTAATGGTGCTCTTGAGCCAGAGATGGCTTCTGCTACTTGGACACTCCTGACACATCCAGCACAGGGAGGCATGGGCTAAGGAGGGAGGTGCAAGGGCAGGAAGAGTAGCATGTGGGGTGTGCGGGACAGGAGGTGCATGCACTGCTGCCAGCTGGCCCAGCTGTGCTCCCTGCCAGTAGCAGAATGGGCAAAGCTGCCTGGGAAGGGCTGGCCTCCAGATGTGCTTTCCTAGAGCAGGCTCTCGGACCACACATTCCCTTCATGCTGGGGAATCGGGGATAGGCGATTTTGAGAAAGAAAATGCTCACAATGGCCAAGACCAAGAGGTGGACAGGACTCTAAAGGGCTTTCATTCATTCCTTCAACCCCCTCTCGTGCCCCTAAAAACCCATTGAGGGAGGTAGCAGAGGTATCTTTGATATATTCATGGCTTAGAGTCACACACACACACACACACACACACACACACACACACCAGTCATGCTCAAGCTTTGAAAAATGTCATTTACAAATTTTTTAATGTGGCTGTGCTGATGACATTCTTACATACTAGAGAGGGACTCCAGAGGGAGAGGCAGCTGGAGGGGTAATAGGATGGGGCAGACAGTTATAATCCTCCTGTGACTCCTCCAAGCACACAGGATAATCTGTCAGCCATTTAGGAACCACAGTGTCAGGCCGTGGCTGCCCCAAGAGGAGGCTCAGAGACAGTTCACACTGCGGCAGCTGTAACCCATGGTTTGGAGATGTGTCTCAGCTAAACCAGCTGTTGGCGCCCAACTCCGAGCATCAAACTACTTCGGAGGGTGGGACCAGGGCCTCTTGTGCTCCTCTTCTAGGGGTGCTGATTCTGACGCCATCTGTGGAAGTAAAGACAGGCATGGGCAGCAAGGACAGGGCCTGCCCCTTGGAGGTGGGAACAGCAGGGGCCTGAGCGTGATTCTTGCCTCGGGGGAGGGAAGGAGGTGTGGACAGGACAGGCAGCTGCCTCCCCAAATGAGTAATGAGCATAAAAATGAGTGTGGTGCCTTGCTTGGTGGATGGAGAGGACAGGCCTGGAGCAGAGAAAAGCAAGCACCTTCCCCAGCAGCATCCTCCCTAGCTAGGAAGGCTGGTCTTCTCTGGGTAGCTGTGATAAATCACCAGCACATTCTTCCTGGGACCTCAGCATCTTTTTCTACAGTGTAAGCCATTATCTTAGTGATAGTGGCTTATCACTAAGATAGGGTGGCTTATCCACTGTACCTCCAATTTATGGTTCTCTCCTCTGCCTGGTCAAACCTCACCCTGCCCATTCATTTACTCAACACATTTATTGAGCATCTACTATGTACCAGACCCAGTGCTGGAAAGGTCTCGAATTCAGACAGACCTAGACTCGAATTCTAGTTTGGCCACTTAATAGTTTTATGACTTCAGGTGTTGTCTAATCTCCCTGAGTGTCAGATGTCTTAAAAGGGGGACAAAAATACATACCTTAGAAGGCAGTTGTAACAGTTAAATGAGATAATACAAGGTGCTTAACATCATGGGCAACAACTCTAACACCTCTTCCTCGGTTCTCTTTCCCTTCCTGTAGGATAGAGCCCTTGCCTTGTGCTTCCCCAAACACCCTGCAGCACCTAGCACACTGTGAGCACTCCACAAACGTTGGGTAAAGGACTCTAGATATTTCCGGGTGAAGAGTTGGGACACAAGAATCACACGCCTTGTGCTGGGGGACTCTCACTGTGCCTCCAAGCCCTGGTTAGGAGCTTTATGGCTGCTTTTGGAGACACTGTCACTCTTTCATTTTGTTTTTGTTTTTATCCTCTCTCCCTCTTGTTAGCAAAAGAGCAAATCAAGATCTGGGGGACAGAAACTTGCCAATAGGGAAGCTGAGCTGCAGAGTGGGGAGCATGCTGGGTGAGGCCAGGAGACCTGGTTCAAAGCATGGACATGCTATGAACAGCATGTGTGCTGGGGCTAAGGCTTTGACATTCTCGGCAGTCCACATCTGCCTCCTCTGAAGTGTGGCTCATCCCTGCCCCATCTACTGTGTAAGGTTGTTAACAAGAACTGGGCCACCATATAGGCGCCATGAAAATGATTTGGAGAGTTCACAGTGCTTTGGCAACTGGGGCTGTCAACTGTTACTTTTGTTTCTCATTAAACCACGTGCACATTTGTGTTAAATGTTCTGTTGGAAAGAATAAGGAATGCGATGTTGGAATCTTAGGTTTAAATCTGGACACAGCTACTAACTTGTTGTGAGATCCTGAGCATCTCCTTGCCTACTCTGTAAACCCAGAGGTTGTGCGAGGTAATATATCACTGCCTTCCAGGATTTAAAGGCCGATGACTCTGAAGAGACTCTAGTGCCTGTGAGCAGACATTCATGGCATTGAAACTCAGCAAATTCGCTCCAGCTCTAGACGCTTTGGAGAGTGACAATCTGTTGACAATGAAGTAGCTGGCTCCTTTAGGCCAGACTTTTGGCAGTTTACCCAGAGGGTGCTCAGGCAGGTGGGGGTTGAGCCAGAGGCTGCTTGGGCCATTGCTAGAGCCCATGTGCAAGGCAGCTTGTGGGATTGTAAGCACATATTTGAGAGGAAAATAATTTTCCTTGAACAAAAGTCTGGCAGCTGCAGGAGATGTGGAACCCTGGTTCTGAGGTTTTCCAAGCCCTGTCAGATTTTTGACTCTTACCCAATGTGCTTCTGCACCAAAGTTGCAGTGGGGGAAACTTCTGATTCCCCCTTCAACCTCTTCCCCTGTTTAGTGCTGTTTGGCTCCTCAGTGGTCCCACATCACACTCCAGCCTCACAAGGCATCATAGAGAATCAGGGAGCCACAGAGCTTTTGTATTGGAATAATTGAGAGAAGCTTGATTCTACCGTCTTCACATCTTTCCAGTAGTTTTGCTAAAGAATAGGAAACCAACAAAAGTGGCATTTTGTATAAAGGCTTACTATAAAGTCAACATATGAGCATAGTAATGCTGTTTTGATGGTCCCCAAATGGAAAATTCAGAATTAGGTGTTACAGTTATAATCATATCAATATAAGCTTTCAATTTATGTTTGCATTGGTTGTTGTTGTGCAGATCATTAAGAAGATAAGGAACTCCAATGGCAAGTTTTTAGTTGGCTTGGAATCTGAGGATACCTTTCAATTACACAGAGGTGGCTAAGAAGCATCCTTTGTGATCTGCTTAAAAACAAGTTCACCTTCTCCCTCTCTTTCTCTCTCTCTCTCTCTCTTTCCAGGAGTAATGGTGGATTGGCAAATTTATAAACCACAGACTAGATTACTCAGTCATGGGGCATGCATTCCCCATCTGTGTCTGTCTGGTGCCTAGCATAGCACCTAGATAATGTTAAGAACTTTATAAATGTTTGTTGACTGAATAAAAAAATGGCCAGTTTACTTGATATTTTAATCTTGAAGATATCTTCCTGACAAACTTTCCACCATATTCTCAGTGAAAATAGAGAGATAGATTACAGGTATGTAGGTATAGAGATAGATACAGCTAGCCTCTCTTGCAGCTGGGTTGGTAGTCATGTGACTCAATTTTCACTGACGGAATATGAGCAGAACCGAGATATGTAGCTTCTGCATCGCTTGCTTAAATGAAAGTAGATTGCCCTTCATTTCTGCTCCACCTTGCTCCCTATGAACAGAGATGCTGACAAGGTGGTGACCCAGCTTTGATCCTGCAGATGAGGACAACTCTCAAGAGGATGGCAGAGTAACAGGGTGGAAGAGGCCTGGGTGCCGAGCGACTATGTGGAGCAGAGCTACCCTCCTGGCCTGAACCACTCATTTCCAGACTGCCACGTGGAAGAGAACCATGCTTCAGTGTGACTGCGGTCTCTGCTAAAGCAGCGTGTCCAGCCTTACATAAAGCCCTACATCCTAAATACTAAACCTGTCTGGGGCTTACTCCTCAGTCACAGTCACCTTTGCAGAGGGTAAAATACACACCTTGCTGAAATTACAAAAGGTCAAGGTCAGAGTATGGTATGTGGAACCCAAGAGGGAAAGTTAGAGCCCTCTTCCCTAGGAGCCAACCTTTCAGGAGTCTAGGGTCAGGTATAGAAGGGACCGATATGGAAAGACACCAGCAGAAGGAGTTGTTCTCAGGGATGCTGAGGAAAGACATCCAGCGGGGCTCACTGGCCTTTTGTAACCCATAGCTCTGATCATCCTTGGCCCAACCAAGTTCTGAACTCACAACGGTAGGAGCCATGTTTCAAAGAAGCAGCATCCTTAGTTCTCATGTCCAAGGATTCCTTTCTCACCAAGAACTTCCAAGTCTTCCCTCTTCATCCAGTGCGTGTGTGTGTGTGTTTGTGTGTGTGTAAGTGTGCACATGTGTGCACTGTGGGGGCTGGATGGAGAGGGCTGAGGTTGAGGGTTTAAACGGGGCTCCCATCTGGATGGCAGGCTCTACTTTTCATTCTAGATGCTGGGACGGTCGTCTGGCTATGATGGACTCTGACACTCACACCAGACCTGGCTTTCCCTGGGCCTCAGGGTGCACCCATCACTGGGTTATACCCCCTGGGGTGTGGAACCCTCTGCTCAGGCAAGCAGCCCCTTCTCGGACTAGGTCTTCCGTCTGTGCCTCCAACATGCAAATATCATGGAGCCAGTCATCCTCCCACTTCTAAGGGCCTTGTCTTTCTTCTGTTTGATCTTGCTGACGCTGACAGGAAGCCCCAGGACTCTGCTAGGGGACTTTGATCCGCATAATAGAATCAGGCAGAGGGAGTCACTAACATATGCTGAAAGGCTTTTTGGCTGGCTTGGGCTCAGGGCTAAGTGAAGCATGGGCTGGGATGCTTAATGAGGGCAAATTCAGGAAAACCAGGGAAATAAAAAGTGAAAGATGTAAAATAGGGAGAGATTATCGCTGAATTCTTGTAATTGTCTGACAAGCCCCTCTGGAGGGGCAGACAGTGACTAAGAAGGGACTCTGCCATGGGATGATGATTGGGGCTTGGCAGGCAGAGGTGCGGTTTATACTTGGTCTTGAAGGAAGCTAAATGTTCCAATCCAGGTTTTTTCGATCACTGGTTTTGTCAGTTTTCTTCCTCCCGCCCCTGCCCCAAAGCTCGTTAGCATGAGTCAGGCGAAGGATGCTGAGAACTTAGGGAAGTAGGCGGCTGCCTCCCTTTTGTTTGGGAGGGCTGGGCTTGTCCCAGCTCTGCCCTAAGCAGTCACATGAAGCGACAAAGCTTTCCTTTCGCCTCCGCAGGCCTCGGTCTTATTAGTAGTGTGGACCCAGTCACTTCTCACCATCTCTGCTGTGTGGCACATGCAAAGTTGGCTTGTGTGTCTGCCCCTCTATGCTGGACTCCAACTGTGGATCCCAGGGAGGGGCAATTTCAGGAGGCAAGAGGGTCCCACTGAGGCAGTGAGGCTGCATGTTGCAGGAACCTGACCTTGGTGTGATGCTCGGTTCTTTCCTGGAACTGACCTGACTTCAGCTAGCTGCATGAACTTGGATGTGGGACTTAGATTCTCTGAGCCTTACTTTTTTCATCTATAACATGGAAGTTGTGAAGAGGAAATAAAATGTTCCATATAAAGTGCTGAGCACAGTGCTTGTCCTTAGGGAGTGCTCAATTCATATTTACCATTACTATCATTCTTCTCCCACTTCTTAGGCTACTCCCTGTGGCACACTAGACCTGGCCTCTGATTATTCAGCTTCCCCTTGGCCTAGGACTCTGAAACAAAGTTTCATCTTTTGTTAAGATGATGTGACTCACTCATGGTGAGAAAAGATTTTCATCCAGCTGCTGGCTGGGGTCCTCTTAGGACACTGTGGGAAGAAATAAGGACCTAGTTGGAGAACAAAGACACACAGGCTTATGGAGAGATGACAGAAACTTAGTAAGGTGGAATTTTAAATTTGGACAAGAGCTGGAAATAAAGTGTGCTTTATTGCTATCTAGAAAGAAATAAACAGCTACCAGGCACTATGGTAGCCATTTTGCATACTGTATTTCCACTTTTTTCAGCACTCTCACAGGTAAAGTATTATTTTCTTCATTTTACAGGAAAGGAGATGGTATCAGAGACTAACGGAATTGACCAAGGCCACACACTTAGAAAGGGCTAGAGCCAGGATTTGAATCAGCTGAAGTGTGGTGCCAAAGCCCACGATGTAGAAACACTGCCTCTGCAGTGAGCCTTTCTAACTTTGCCCCATCTTCTGAGACCAAGTGCACTGTAGTGCCTGCCTTGGGCCAGGTACACAGGATGGGGCCTGTGGGCTTTGGTGGACCACAGCAGGCCAAACGCATGATTCTGGCCACACTGGCAGCAAACTCCAGGCAATGGAGCCAGCTGCTGGCTGGGGTCCTCCTTGGGACACTGTGGGAAGAAGTAAAGACCTGGTTGGAGAATAAAGACCCACAGGCTTACTGAGAGATGACAGAACTTCACTAAGGTGGAATTTTAAATTTGGACAAGAGCTGGAAATAAAGTGTGCCTTATTGCTATCTAGAAAGAAAGAACATGCCAAGCAAATTAATAATGTAAACAAGATTTCCCACAAGAATCTTTAATCCATATAATCCTGTCCAATTCAATAAACATTTTGTAAGCACTTACTGGGTGCTGAATTGAAGAACCGAGTGAATTTGTCCCTTTCAAAGGGAGTTCACAGCCCAGCCTAGAAGTAAGCAATCTAAGTGCACACACACGCGTACACACACACACACACACAAACACACACGCGCACACACACACACGCACACACATATACAAACACAAACACACACATGCAAAGTATTTTAAAAAGTAAGTTCTGCGTGAATAAAATGAAAAGAGGGATAAATTAGGTTTGGCAAGATCCAAGAAAACTTTTAAGACTCAACTGACAATTTTCATAAGTGCATTCCTTCCAGAGGTCCCTTTTATTTGAAAGATTAACCTAGCGATGAAAATTATCCCTATCAAATTATTAAAGCAGGATATCAAAGGGCTGATATCAACTCAACTTTTGTCAGCCTAAACTATCATGTGAACATTAAAATAATAAGACTTTTCCCCTTCTAGAGACATTCTAGAATTTAGATGTGCATTTGGTTCAAGCACATCTCTCTCTCAGCCCAAGCTAATGCAGCTTCTCTGTAGGTCATGTGTAGAAAAGTTATGTTTTCCATTTCTCAGGGGGTCCTGAAGCATTTTGCAATGAATGAACATTTACTAGAAAAAGGTGAAAATATGGTACAGAAGAATTCAGAGTTAAGATCAAACAGAGAGTACATGGGATGGTACCCTAGGAAGGGGAACTGGGCTATGGGCTTGGCATTTAACCAGTTCTCCTACAGAGACAGGAGAAGCAGTTGTGGGGTGAAGATGGTAGTCAGGAAATGGCAAAATTCAGACACAGAATTGGCAAGAAGCAAGAAAGATGGAGTAGGGTAGAGGCCTTGGCTCTGATGGGTCTATTTTGGAGGGTGGTTGGGAGGCTGTAAACCCTTGGTGACAGGATGTTGGGGCCATAGGAGGCTGGGAACCAGTGGGTGCTCTCTGTGGTTACCTCCCCTGGCTGTTGAGCCTGAGTCGGCTCATGCTCCAAGCCCCCTCTCTCAAAAACCAACATCCCTTCTTGAGTGCTCACTCAAACCCAACTACACTGACTCAGCAGGCCCGGGAAGCACCGAGAAACCTTTGGGGGAAATCCAAAGCCCAGACCTTCTTATTCTGAGAACCTCCCACCACCGGAAGGAAGAAAAGATCACGAAACTCAGCACTTTCCAGCCCACCATTCCTGTCCACCGTGGTGGCACCGGCCAAGGGTTGGCGGGTCTGCAGCTATTTTTACCCTCAGATTTCCGGAATTGCCAACCAATCCTGGTTACATGACACCACAGTCAACTCAACTACATCCGTAGTAATCACAAGAAACCTAAGCCACAATGTGCAGCTGTACAAGGCCACACTCACCCTTATCCTGGACACCCGGGGCCCTGACTACAGAGTCGAGTGCCAAGGCCCAAGCTGGAGAGCAAGAAGGCACCTCCTTCAGGCTTTCCAAGGGTCAGACGGATGTTCATAGTAGCCCACAGCCACTGCCTGTTGGAGGACACCAAAGTTCAGGGTTTGTGTTTCAATCCTTCCAAGGGCCTCTAAGTTAGATGGTCCTGTGGTTTGTGGTGGACTTGGTCCAGAATAGTATTTTACAGCCACAAAGAGCTACTTTGTTGAAGCGTGTCTCGCCCGACCCTGTGTTAATGGTTACCAACTCGACAATGGTTTCTTTCCTTTTTTAATTCTCTCACCTGTGAAACTCCAGCTGACTTACCTTTCGTTTTCCACCTTCCATCTGCCTCTCAGTCAACAGACTTCTTTCAGAGATTCTACAGGCTGGTATATTTTGAAAAGGAAATATTCCCTCATAGTGTGGATAGATAAAAAATGTCAATGTCAAGAAAATTTTAATCCTAAATTGATTTTTTTTTCTACCTGGAATATATGAGAAGAATCCTGTGACCTGTAAAGTCCCACTCAAGGCTTTTCCAGCCTGCTGGAAGGAGGGTATTTGGGAAGAATGAAAATGATCACAGTATTCTTTTCTCCAATGGCATCCAATGGCTTTGGTTTTCTTTGAAGTGAGAGCTAGAAGAGTCAAAGAATACTTGTTTATAATTGTTGTTTAAATAGCATTTATTGCTGTGTTATATAAAGATAGTCCCGGCTGCAGGCCAAAGGCTGGCCCAGTTGCTCTGCCACCATCTTCCCGGAAAGGAGACCCTCGCTCACAGTGGATGTTTCTGCCTCCTAGTGACCAAAACGTTGTCCACTGAAAGCAACTGAATATCCAAGCCACCATTTTCTTTTTCTTTTATTGACAAATGTTTTTTGAGCCTCAAAACACTACTAAATCATAAGACCATTCCCCCTTGGATTTCCCTCAGAAAATTAACTTGGATCAAGAAGGATTCAGTGTGAGTCGGTCTCTAAATCTGCCCAGCTCAGGGAGCTCAAATGTTGGCCTATAGCCCCTCTTTTGCAGGCCCAGCTTCCGGTGACCATTCATCAGGGGATTTGCAACAGCAAGTATTTTCTGTCTCAGTTACTGATCTGTGATTCACCAACTGCAGAATTACCTAGCTGGCCCATCAGCAAGGGTGCCTCAGGGCTCAGAAGGCCAGGGTGGGGTGGCAGTGGGGTGAGTTGAGGTGGGAGGAAGACGCAGAGAAAAGCTACAAAAACAACAGACTTGATAGGTGCACTATTTCATCATGTAATATTCAAATATAAGACCCTGGCCCAAAATAGCTGCTCACTTGCTGCCTTTTCTCTTTGTGCTAGCTCCAAGAAACACGAAGTGAGAAGGAGCTGAACAAAATGCCTCATTCATGAGAGCCTGGCGGATGCAAAAGAGTTCACAACTCGATAATCCCTGACAGCCCTCATTAAATCATAGCACTGCAGGTGCGAAGGCTGCTGGGAGTGGGGCTGTCACCCAGGTGGGCAGTGTCAGTCCCAAGCCAGAGGACTGGAACTCTGTCCCTTGATTCTCTGTAAGGCAGGAGAGGTCAGCTTCCAAGTTGACAAGGGGACAGCCTGGCCAGGGAACAGTCCCAATTCAGAATGAATACTTAAGGCAGAAGTCTTTCTGCAGCAAAAAGTCAGAGGCTTTCCTGTTAATTTGATGTATGTTCGTATAAAGGCTTGGTTTCTTCAATAAAATCGAGCCCCAGATACTCCAAAACCAGTAAGGGGGGAAGAATCTTTTGGTTCTTGATTCTCATCTCTCAAGAGTCACCCTCCTCTTAGAGGTCAATCCTAACTGCTGTTTTCTGCACTTCAACTTCAGGAAAGAGCCTTCCTTGGCAGCTGGAGCACAACATGTGATCCTACCAGCACCAGCACACAAGAGGTCCCTGGTTTCGTCATAGGGGAGCATCTCCAGCAGGCACAGGAGGGCATCTTGTTAAATTGCAAATATCATTGAGAATCATAGCCCATGATGCTGTTCCTAATATTACAAGGTGCCAAGAGGGGATATAAAGGAGTGAAAGAACCCAGCTCCTGCCCACCAGTGACCCCATCAGCAAACTGTTGGTTGGCAAGCAACAGTCACAAAGGAGAACTGACATAGAAGGCAGCTTTAGACAACCTCTCTTGTCCTGTTTCTTTTCACGTATAATGGGGATGATGATAATAAAAACAGCACCTGGCTCCACCAGATGGTTAGGAAAATATAATGAGTCTGGAAATCTAGTATGAGCCTCTCAAAATTATACTAGTCAAGTGAAAACTTCCTACGGCATCGTTTGCCACAAGACAGGCTCCAGGGTAGTGCAACTCTGCTAGACCCTTCCTGGTGGTTTTATTTCCTGGCCTAATAGAGGCTGTGCTCCCCAGGGCCATGGCATGTGTCCCAAGGACTTCACTTTGTGAGGTCTTAAGTCACTTTCTGCAAAGAGAAAAATCTGGCTGCTGGGTCTTTTGGTATACAAGTTGAACTTGTATCTACGGGGACATCAGGTTTTCAACTTTGATATGCACATTTAAGCCTTTACTTAGTGAAAATACTTTCTTAATAATTAAGATTTTGATTTGATTATTTGAGGGTATCAAATTGTCACATGCATCCCAAAAATATGTACATCTATTACACATCAATAAAAAAAAATTAACTCTTTCATCTGGTCACCTAGATAGCAACCAATATGTGAGGAATCGGGAACGAAAACACAGAAGTCATTCAAAGCAATCCAAACCATTGAAATTCAACCACCGTGTTAACACACTTTGCAAGCAGACTGAAGAAAAATGTAAAACTGAAGCTATTTCTAATGGCTTTAGTTAAACAAAATAAACCTGGAAGCGAAAGTAAAATTATTTCTCCCAACTGCAGTTTTTACAAGGGTAGAAAAATCAAATGCTTTCCTTAAACTACAAAACAGACAGAACCCTTCAAAAGTACATGAGAAATGGCAGGTATTTAGGTGATTAAGTTTGAGTGGACATGTAAGAAATGTTTCTGGAACACTGTGGAGCAACTGGACAGGATGGCACTCAGCAGAATCATCAGGACTGGATGGTGTTAGAAATGCAAGCCTGCAGCTACACACTTGTATCCCAGGACTTGGAAACTGAATCCATCCTTAACTCCCCCCTACCTTCATCTCCCAAGAGACTAAGACTTGAAAGTCTTCAGAAAGCTAGAATGTTTGAGAAATCACAGGCAAAGTATTTGAAATCATGAGCATTTGCTGGGGCCTTCCTTCTGTTTTTCTAATTGGCCTTCCCCCATGTGTTAGCCAGCTCGGGCTGCCATAACAAAATGCCACACACTGGGTGGCTTAAACAGAAATTTATTTTCTCACAGTTCTGGAGGCTAGAAGTTCAAAATCAAGGTGTCAGCAGGTCTGGTTTCTCCTGAGGCCTCTCTCTTTGGCTTGCAGATGGCCACCCTCATGCTGTGTCTGTACATGGTTATCTCTGTGTTCACACACATCCCTGTGTCTGTCTGTGTGGCTAAATTTCCTCTTCTCGTAAGGACACCAGTCAGATCGGATTAAAGCCCGCCCTAATAGTCTCATTTTAACTTAATCACCTATTTTAAGATCCTATCTGCAAATACAGTCCCATTCTGAGGTACTGGGAGTTAGGATCTCAACACAGAAATTGGTGGTGGGGAGGAAGGGGCACAATTAGCCCATAATGCTCTGTTCTTAATCTCCCTACATCTCTGCACTGGGGATATTCTGCTGGGGGCTCTCTTGCCTGCTTTCTCTTCCATCTCTGAACCTCTTCATCTTTCTGACTCGTCGTCCTCAGTTCCTTTGTGCATGTCTCTTCCACCCACACCCTCCGCCCTCTTACCTACCTCATTCTTCCTGTCTTTCTTCAAATATCTGTTCATTTCTATGTGCCTGTTGTAAGTAATAGTGTATTAGTCTGTTCTCACACTGCTAATAAAGAGATGCCCAAGACTGGGTAATTCATAAAGGAAAGAGATTTAATGGAGTCACAGTTCCACATGGCTGGGGAGGCTTTACAATCATGGCAGAAGGCAAAGGAGGAGCAAAATGACATCTTACATGGTGGCAGGCAAGAGAACTTGTGCAGGGGAACTCCCACTTCTAAAACCATCAGACTTCGTGAGACTTATTTACTATCACGAGAACGGTATGGGGGAAACCACCCCCATGATTCAACTATCTCCACCTGGCCCTGCCCTTGACACGTGGGCATTATTACAATTCAAAGTGAGATTTGGGTGGGGACACAGCCAAACCATATCAGATGGCAACAGAAAAATGTTGTCCCTGCCCCCTAGAAACTTTTATTCTGAAGTGGAGAGGAGACTTGACCTCAGATAACCATAATACAAAGGCAGCTTGTGATTAGCACCGTAAGAGACTAGAGCGGAGGTTGGCTGGGCACGGTGGCTCATGCCTGTAATCCCAGCACTTTGGGAGGCCGAGGTGGGTGGATCACAAGGTCAAGAGATTGAGACCATCCTGGCCAACATGGTGAAACCTCATCTCTACTAAAAATACAAAAATTAGCTAGGTGTGGTGGCGTGCGCCTGTAGTCCCAGCTACTTGGGAGGCTGAGGCAGGAGAATTGCTTGAACCCGGGAGGCGGAGGTTGCAGTGAGCCGAGATCGCACCACTTCACTCCAGCCTGGTGACAGAGCAAGACTCTGTCTCAAAAAAAAAAAAAAAGACTAGAGACTAGTAGAGGCTGGCAAACTACAGGCCATAGGCCAAATCCAGCCCACCTGTTTTTATAAATAAAGTTTTATTGAAACACAGCCATGCCCATTTTTGTGTGCATTATTTATGGCTGCTTTTGCAGAGTTGTGTAATTGTGACAAAGACTATGTGGCCTGCAAAGCCAAAGATACTTACTTTCTGGTTCTTTGCAGAAAAAAGTTCGCTGACTCTTGCACTAAAGTCAGATTTTACAGATGAGAGGTAGGATGAATCCCATTTGACTACTGCACTGGGAATATGTCCCTGAGGAAGTATAGTTTCAGCTAGGCTTTGAAGGATTCATAAAAGTTCAAGAAGTGAAGGTGGGAACAGGGTTCTAACAACATGAACAGCACGGACCAATGTGTGAGGCCACAGAAATCTGATGCATATTTGGGGCCAAAGTGAAGATAGGAGCCTGGATCTCAATCAGTAGGCTGTGGAGTATCTTGGAGGCTTTTGTAGCAGGGGTTGACCTATAATTAGCACAGATGAGGCACTGCATGAAATACACAGATGAATTAGACCTGATTCCTGCTATCAAGGAGCTTATAACTCTAATAATGGTAATGTGACAAGTGCCCAAACAATTACAGTACAGGGCAGAACAATGCCTCTATAGGGAAACCTAAACCTGGAAAGTGATCAAAGAGGGGTTCAAGCACAGTAAAAACTGATAATCAGGTAGAGGATGGATTATTAATGACAATAATAATGATAATTAAGATTCACTGGGCCGGGCACAGTGGTTCACGCCTATAATCCCAGCACTTTGGGAAGCTGAGGTGGGCGGATCACTTGAGGCCAGGAGGTCGCGACCAGCCTGGCCAACATGGTGAAGCCATGTCTCTACTAAAAATACAAAAATTAGCCAAGCATGGTGGTGTGTGCGTGTAATCCCAGCTACTCGGGAGGCCGAGGTGGGAGAATTGCTTGAACCCGGGAGGCAGAGGTTGCAGTGAGCCAAGATTATGCCACTACACTCCAGCCTGGGTGACAGAGTGAGACTCCATCTCAAAAAAAAAAAGAAAGAGAAAAGATTAACTGGACCTGTGGTATGAGCCAGGTCCTCTGCTAAGTGCTTTACACACCACATCTCAATTAACGTCGTAATAACCTTGTAAGGAGATACTCATATTATTCCCAATTAACTGATGAGGTAACTCAGTTAAGTCAGATGACCCAGTTAACTATTATTCCTATTTAACTGATGAGGAAATTCAAACTAAGCTGGGATTTGAACCCAAGTTAGATACTTCTATACTCCATACATCCAAATTAGATACTCCCATACCCCATGCATCCTAGTTAGACACTCCCATACTTCATGTATCCTAGTTAGTCACTTCCATACTCCACACATCCTAGTTAGACACTGCCATACTCCATGCATCCTAGGTAGTCACTTCCATACTCCATGCATCCTAGTTAAATACTCCCATACTCCACGCATCCTAGTTAGATACTCCCATACTCCATACATCCAAATTAGATACTCCCATACCCCATGCATCCTAGTTAGACACTCCCATACTTCATGTATCCTAATTAGTCACTTCCATACTCCACACATCCTAGTTAGACACTGCCATACTCCATGCATCCTAGGTAGTCACTTCCATACTCCATGCATCCCAGTTAAATACTCCCATACTCCACGCATCCTAGTTAGACACTCCCATACTCCATGCATCCTAGTTAGATACTCCCATACTCCATTCATCCTAGTTAGATACTCCCATACTCCATGCATCCTAGTTAGATACTCCCATACTCCATGCATCCTAGTTAGATACTCCCATACTCCATGCATCCTAGTTAGACATTCCCATACTCCATGCATCCTACTTAGTCACTTCCATACTCCACACATCCCAGTTAGATACTCCCATACTCCATGCATCCTAGTTAGACACTCCCATACTCCATGCATCCTAGTCACTTCCACTTCCATACTCCACGCATCCTAGTCACTTCCATACTCCACGCTTCCTAGTTAGATACTCCCATACTCCATGCATCCTAGTTAGGCACTCCCATACTCCACGCATCCTACTCCACACATCCTAGTTAGACACTCCCATACTCCATGCATCCTACTCCACACATCCTAGTTAGATAATCCCATACTCCATGCATCCTAGTCAGACACTCCCATACTCCACGCATCCTACTCCACACATCCTAGTTAGATACTCCCATACTCCATGCATCCTAGTTAGACACTCCCATACTCCATGCATCCTAGTTAGTCACTTCCATACTCCATGCATCCTAGTTAGATACTCCTTCCATGCTCTTCACCACTAAGGTGAGAGGGGCAGCAGGGAGAGACCTATTGGAAGACTTTTGCGGAAGTCTTACCATTTGGAGAAAAATGAACAGGAGGATTTAAGATTTGTAATTTATAGTTAGTATTTTAGTAGGTTCCAATTTTTGAAAAAACAAGGGGGGGGAATGTACAAGGACGACTGATGGCTCAGCACTTGGTTCCAATGTGTGGGTTGTGAAGGAATGGATTCCCTGCTGCTCCTTTGGGAGCAATGTGCTCCTCTCCCCATCTAGGAGAGAACTCTAAAGGTGTTGTTCTCAATAGTATGTGCTCACACCATAATAGTTTGTGCTTTACGTTTAAAAGTACCTCAAGGTTAGTGATATAACTGGAGACTCACTGAGGCTGAGGATTGCTGGCATTTCAGATAATGGGTGGTGAGGGGCGGGGGTGTTTGGAAGAAGCCCCTCTGGCCCTTCCACCATCCTCCTACAGAGTGCTGACAAGACTCCTGGAGATGTACGGGAGGCCTCATGGTACTAAGAACCACAGCTAAAAACCATGGCAGAGCAGGGGGCTTGGCGCATCAACAAGGAAGCATCCTCTGGGCAGCGAATGAGCTGGTGGGAAAAGAGACGCTCTGCAGTCCTGACACCCAGCAGGGAGGAGCAGGGAGGAGCAGGGAGGAGCAGGGAGGAGCAAGGAGGATCAGGGCCTCCTGACTACATTTGGGTCCTGAGGAGAAAGGTCAGGAGCTACTGCCCAGGGTGTCAGGGAAGACAGAATAGATTCAATGCAGGAAATCAGTAGCCCTTTGGTCCCCCCTTTTCCCCCCTGGGGTTCCACCACATACCACTGGGTCATAAATGACAAGGTGCAATTACAGCAAAGTGCTAAAGTTACAAGTTTGTTCTAAACACTCTTCAACAAAGAATATTCAGTGAAAAGGAACCCCAGGCAGTTATAAACCTTTTTTGCTGTGTAGAAACCATAAGGTTTCCATCCAAGAATGTGTTGTCTGTTTGAGGCTGGCCTTTATTCTTTCAGACGGGTGCCAGTGGCATGCATCTCAAATGAGCAGTTGTCTGTGGCCCCAGAGTCTGTGGCTGAGGCATATCTAATCAGGTTAAGCGGCCGTTCATCCCAGCTGTCAGCTCTCTGGAAATCAGAACATTATCTGCAACCACACACAATTCAAATAAGAGGCTGGCGTTCAGAGGCCTGAATCTCCAACTTCCCCCCAACCTTGCTGTGGTGGTCCCTGGTTTTCTCTTTTCCTATGTGACTATATACAATAGTAGCAAAGCTATTTTGGGGATTAAAACAGCTAATTGCAGATTTCCATCATGGCCAGCCACTCAGAACACAGGTTTGGAGAGCGAGCTGTGGTCTTTGCCTCTGGGGATGGTTTTGGCTCCTTTGCCTGTGAAGTCCACACCGCTGGTCCTTAAAGTTGTTAACGGGGGCTCTTCCACGTGGCCCATGTGGTTCTGAGCACGAGGAATTTGGTGGAACTTAGTGAGAAATAGTGTGTGATGGTCTCTTGGCTCTAGAAGTGTGGCTAGAAGGGCCTTTAAAAATCATCTACTCTGCCTGCTTTACTGGATCAAGAAACCAGGCTCAAAAAGACTCACCACTCTTGAAGTGGCATAAGGCTCCACGTGCCCTGACTGTCTTTCTGGTGTGCTCTCTTATGAGATGCCTGCACAACTTGATCCTGTTGCTTAACAGCATAAGGGAGGCAGTAAAACAGGACTAAAGTCAGGTTTAAATCCAGGTTCCCATATACACAGTGGTATGATTGTGGGTGAATTATTTAACCTGGCTGAGCTATAGTTGCTTTATCTATAAAATGGCAATAATAATACCTGCCTATCAGGTTGACCAAGTATTTAAGCAAGATCATGACTTAAAGCTTTCAGCACAATGCCTGACATTTAGTAAATGGCCTCTTGACAGTGTTTGGTGTATGCCTTGGTCTGTTCAGGCTGCTATAACAAAATACCATAAATTGGGTAGCTTATAAGTAATGGAAATTTATTGCTCACAGTTCTGGAGGCTGGAACGTCCGAGATCAAGTCAGTAGCAGATCTGGTGTCTGGTGAGGGCCCCCTTCCTGGTTCATAGTCAGTGCCTTCTCTCTGTGTCCTCCTCACATGGTGGGAGAGGAGAAGGAGCTCTCCGGGCCCTCTCTTATAAAAGTGCTAATCCCATTCACAAAGACTCTGCCTTCATTACCTAATCACCTCCCAAAGGCCCCATCTGCTAACACCATCACTTTGGGGGTTAGGATTTCAACATATTAATTTTGGTGGGGGTGCATAAACACTCAGCCCACTGCAGTGTCCCTGTTACTACTGTAATGATGATATGTGGATCCTTTTGCTGAGAGCTACTCTCCAGATTCTCCACCTAGGAGATGCATTGGACATTGATTTTCATGCAGCAGCTCCCTCCAGCTACCTAAATGCCTCCTGTCATTTCTGAGAGGTGATCTCCACAGGGCCAGTGGGACCTAATCCTGGGAAGGCTGGGGACATAGAGGGAGCAGAGACATTCAGGAGGAAAATACATTATTTTATCCCCAAGAATTAAATATCCTCCTGCAATGAAAATAAAGCCTTCCAATTGTGGTCCTCCTCTTTCTTTAGAATAGATTGGATGTGCAGGATAACGTCCTCACTCACCACTCAATGTCCTTGGCCTCTCCAGAGGAAGCCGTTTGTGTATCTCCACCACCGGCCCAGAGGACACGCTGCATGAGGCAGCCCGCAGTTGCCAGGTAGGGTTTCCCTCCTTCAGGGGAAAGTGTGGTTCTCACAAGAGAGGAAAGGATGGTTCCTGCTTTGCTCATTGCCATCCCAGCTCAGAAGGCAGTATCTTGAATTAATTTCAGAAGAGAAAGTTTCCAGTTTGGGGACAATGATAGACACTTTGCAGGAGAAGGGGGGTCTTTACTGGGGATATTGTTTTGGTGAGATAACTTGACTAGAAATAGAGAACGGAGCCTTGAAGATGGGAAAGAAAGAAAACAAGCATTTGGGCAGTGAGCTGGACTTGAGAACTGGGAGATGAGCCTGAGGAGCCTGGGCATTTGGGCAAAGGCTGGGTGAGGGGCTCTGCCCGTGGCTTCACTTCACAGAGAGCTTCTCCCCAGCTCTGGAAAGCCTTGGAAAGCTCTACCTGGTGTGCGCTCCTCGGAGTTTTTCCAATTGCCATGTGGAACTGCCAACATTTTCCACATTAAGAACAAATCAAAAGAGATTTTTCACTAAGCGTGAGTTAGTGGACGGGAATGAGAGCAAATCAAATTCATGCAAAAATAGAGGAAATTAATTTTTAAAAAGCCCAACCAAACACCCTGTAATTTTCAGTGATTTCCTTTCAGGGAAACTGTGACCACTGTCACTATAAACAAAGCAGAGAATAAATAAATAAAAAGGGAAAGAAGGTTGTGTTTTTTCTACTTGCCTCCCTGATGGATGGTTTATAGAGGCCTCGGGATAAAAGTCAGCCTCTAATCGTTCCCAGATGGCGCCTGCCTCTGCCCCTGCTTCAGCGTTTCCCCACGTGCCTCCGCCTGGCCTGCCAGACACACTGATGGTGACAGGAGCCGGACTCTCGCCTCCTTGGCTGTGGCCACAGCCCAGATGCAAAGGGGCAGCAGAAGGTCGGGGCCGCTGGAGGGAGGGGTAGATGGCCACAACAGACCCATCAGCACCGTGGAAATGAGCCACCCAAGCCAGCACCTTCTCTGTTCAGGGCATGGCTGGGCCGTGGGGGCCACCAAGGAGCCTATGTGTTTCCTTCCTCCTTGGAACCCTTCCTCAAGTGTGCTCACTGCCATGCTCCTGGGCTCTGCTGAGTTCCACCTCTGAGGGAGGGGGGCCTAACCCAGGAGAAGGATTCTGCCCTTCTGATGCACTGCTTATATTGGAGTATCTGGACCAAATCTTATAAGCAATCCAAACCCTTTCTGAAATGAGGCAGGGTGTCCATCAGAATGAAAGTCACCATCTTATATCATCTTTGCTCCTGGGCTATTGAGGCTGGGGGTCCCCAGGGACTGCCCTCAGTTGGCATAGCTGTCCCATCTGCCGGGAGTCTCCACAGCCCATGTTGCCACCCCCCAGCCCCTCTGCTGCTTGTCTGCCTCCACAAACCTCAGGAGGCTGCACTAGCAGAGCACATGACTGCACTGATCACTTGGGAAGCATCTTCTGTCTCCTTTCCTTCTCCCCGCCCCACCTTTTCAGAATGAAACCTGAGATGCCACATGAGTAAGTCCCCACTTGATCCCTCAATAACTGGGATTTAGCAGAAATGAGGGTTGGACGTGTAGCCAGATTTTGAGCCTCTGTTCTCACCATCTTGGCTTCTCTATTGACTATTTTAGGAATTCAGGTGCTTTTACAGGACGAGATGTTCTTTTTGTACACGAGAAGACATAAGCCTTTCTCTATGAAGAACTTGAAAATAACTTTTTAGCTATCAAATATCTCTTGCAAAACAAATATCATGATGAGTTGGGGTAAATGAATCAGAAACAGATGGATAAAATTTCTCTGAAATACACAGATTTTCAACCTAGAGGGAAGGGCAGAGGCAAAAAGCATTTGGGGTTTCCATGAGCCCAAAATACAAGGAAAAGGGCACGAGGCACTTGACTGATCCAACCAGCTCATGTGGGAGCACCCAGTCCAGCGTCAACAGAAATGTCTGTGCAGCCTCCAAGAGGCACAGTTATCAAGAACATGGAGCTGCTATCAAGTTTCTAAAACATGGCTTCTGAAAATAAGCTGTTCTAATTTACAGTATACCTTCCCTAAACCACTCCCCTGGAGCACTTCCATGGAAGATGAAAATTATTTTGGAGGTAACCAGTTGCTGGGTTTGCCATCCATTCTGCAACAGTTAGATGTGTGCATAGAGGCCCTGACTGGTGGGGTGGGAGTGTGCTGGATGGTGGAAGCGGACACATCAGTGGTTTCTGCAAGAATGTGAAAATAGTATATTTTGTGACAAAGTTGCTCCAGGGTAGGCAGATTGCTCTCAAATCGGTTACAGATTTCCCTGAAATATGCAGGGACTTCCATGCAGAAGAAAGGGAATTTGGAGCTGAAATGCATTTGGAGTTTTGGTAAGCTCAAAACACAGGAACAGAGTCGGAGATAATGGCTGGTCCCAGCAGTGGCCTCTTGGCCAGTCCTCACCTTTCCAGCACACCCGCTGCCTGTGCTAGCTGCACATCTGCAGGCTTTGCAGAGTTCTCAAGGGGAGTTGCTGCCTCCGTGGTTCTCCAGTCGGCGCTGTGGTATTAGTCTATCCTCCAAAGCTGAATGGAGTCTGTCTATCACCACCATGCAGCTATCTTTGTTGTTCAAAGGAGTTGTTCCTGTTGAGACATAATATTCTGAAAATGATGCCAAAAGGAAAAATGATTGGGGATCTTCAGAATTTGTCCTAAATTTAATGTTCTATGGAATTTTTTTAGACATTCCATCACAGGCCCAACTGTGGTCCTTCCTAGAAAATCAAAAGCATTATAAAATCTACTAATTCATACTTAGCACGTCTAAAGTGGGATTCTTTGTTTCTGTTACTGCCTTAGTATTCCCATGTCAGGCAGTGGCAGTGGCATCTACTCAAGTTGGAAATCTAAATTTCCGCCTCAATCACTCCCTCTTGCTCATTCCTTAGATTCAGTACACAAGGAAATCCTAGAAGTATGACTCCCAGGCCCAAAAATATGTCTTGAATCTATACACTGCCATCACCTCCTCCAGGCACCAGCATCTTCTGGCTGGACAACCTCAGTCACCTCCCAGGTAGCCTCTATCATCTCTACTCACTGCTCTTCCTGCCTTTCCACCAGTGCCTCCTCCAGACAGCTGTGCCAGAGACCATGTCACTTCTCAAAGCATAATTCAGATCATGTCATTTCTCTGCATAAAAATGTACAGTGGCTTTCCATTGTAGTTAGAATTAAATCCAAACATCTCACTGTGACCTGCAAGGCCTTGCTTGATCCAATCCTCACTTCCCTTAACTCTCTCCCCATTCCCACTCTGCACCCCATTCTGTCTTCCCTGGGCTACAGATACCTGCCCCCCAACCAACCCTGCCAACTCCCAGACACTCACACCCATCTCAAGCCCTTTACACATGCATATCACTGAGATCTCACTCTGAAGCTCTTTTTGTCATGGGTTCCTTCTCATTCTTTGAGTCTCAGCTTGAAGGTCTCCTCTTATTTGTTCATAGATTATAATAACAATCTCAAAGCCCTAAGATCTTAATGTAAATTGGCCATTGATTAGACAGTTTTCTGGCTGCAGATCTTTTTTTTGTTTTTTTTGTTTTGTTTTGTTTTTTTGAGATGGGGTCTCACACTGTTGCCCAGGCTGGAGTGCAGTGGCACGATCTCGGCTCACTGCAACCTCTGCCTCCCAGGTTCAAGTGATTCTCCTGCCTCAGCCTCCTGTGTAGCTAGGATTACAGGTGCCTGCCACCACGCCTGGCTAATTTTTTTTTTTTTTTTTGTATTTTTAGTAGAGATGGGGTATCACTATGTTGGCCAGGCTGGTCTTGAACTCCTGACCTCATTATCTGCCTGCCTTGGCCTCCCAAAGTGTTGGGATTACAGGCATGAACCACCATGCCTGGCCCTGGCTGCAGATCTTAATGTCTGTGGAGTCTTTGACACTTGTTAGCATAAGAAGGCACATTTGCATACATGTATGGGTATACACAACACACATACTAACATGCATTCACCTGACATTGGCATGGAGTATACTGGTGAGGAGGGTGATGATGGTAGCAGAGCTGGGAGACCCATAAGCAAATTTCCACAATAAAAAAAAACAATTGTAATCTTAGATCCTCCCAGCCCAGGAAACCCCACGAAGGTTCTGTGAGGGAGGGTCTCTCTCCTCTTCCCTGGCAGTGAAAGATGAGGATCCTAGAATGGCTGCTGGGTCTGTGCTGAGTGAGTTGGTAAGGAGGAGCATTCCATTGCATCGGGGGCAGGACAATGATATCTAATTTTTACCAACACTCGGGAGCATGAAAGGGTAGAAAGAGAGTAGGAGGAAGGCCTGATTTAGGACAGACAGGAGAGACAGAACAATACATGCTCTCTTGTAAACTTTTAAACATTACAATAAATTAGGATCTAGGGGGAACAAATCTCTAAGGGTGCCGTTATCCAAAGACAACTATTGCTATGATTTTGATGAGTTTATTTCCGCCTTTCCTTTATGTGATTTTTTTTTTAGTGTTACCAAGCAGCCATCATATTGTACATACAAATTTCTGTCCTGTTTTTTCCACGAACCTTGTAACCTAAGCATTTTCAGATTATTACTTAGCCACTGAGAATATTATTAACGGCATGGACATACTCAATATTCAGTTTATCTTTCCCCTACGTATGGGAATTTGCTTTATCTTGAACAGTTAATTTTATACATAAAGTGGTAGTTAACATTTTTTATGAAAGATTTAGGACAACTTTCTCAGGATAGATTAGATGGACTCTTTAAGTTAAGCTAGTAATTTTAATCTGTGACTTCAAATTACATTTATTTAGTTCACCATAGTCAGTAATCACTTTTACATCTCTACTTTCTCTCTTCATCTTTTGATTTCCCCTTTAGATTCTTTCTGAGGTAACTTCCAAATGTTTGCAGGTCTCACCAATGTCTGTGTAGGTGTGTGGCAGAGACTGATGACTGCTCAGGAAAACCCGTTCTCCCCTTCTTTCATGCACACAACTAGATCCACTTCCCAGCTTTCCTTGCCATTGGGCATGTCATGTCATTGACTTTGGCCATTGGAATGTAAAAGGAGGTGAGGTGCTCCACTTTCAGACTGAGCCAGAAAGTCTCCCACTTATGATCCTCTGTAGTTTTCTCCTTCTATCAACTGGGTGCACGATGCCATAGGGAATGACAGAGCCATGAGATAGAAGGAAACTGGATCCCTGAGTGACATGGAAGAGCGTCACCCTACCTTTCTGAACAACTGTCCAGAACTATTACATGAGCAATAAATAAACTTGTATTGTGTTGACATATTACAGCTTGGGACTATTTGTTACAACAGTTTAGCCCACATGCACAAATGCAGAGTGCAAATAAAACTGCACTAACATCAGTCCCAAGCTTTGGATGGCTCTAAGCCCCTATCAGTATGAGTGTAGGATTTTGTCTCCTCACCCAGGTATTCCTGGAGGTCCTGGGCACAGAAACAGTTCTCCTCATCTTCATCCATCTGTCTCACCATGGAATCCTGTTTCCTGCTCCAAAGTGAGTAAAGCACAGGTGTTTTCAATCTCCCAGGATGTGGCTTTGGAATAGACAGTCAGAGACATGCTTTGAGTTCCTCAGGGATAGGTACTATCAGAGTCTCTACCTGGCTGAAGGGTTCAGGAACCTCTCCTGAGCTGTCCCCTGTGAAGGGATCTCTGGACCTGGATAGGACTCAGAAGCAAGGCAGATCTGACTGGCATTGCCCAAGGCAAAGGCAAGGATAACCAAACCACAGTCCTTCTGAAGCCTCTTTCCCAAGAGGCAGGGTGGTGGGCAGCCAGAAACAGGGTGGGGATGAGGGGTAGATGGAGCAGAGGTGAGGCAACACACCCTGGTGAGTCCCAAGTGCTCCAGAGCAGGGCCTGTGTCCTTGCTCATGGGAGCTAATGGGTCTCCCAAGGGTGCCAAATCCATTTAAACATGTGCCACAAAATGATAAGGTGTTATTTCCTGAACTGCCTAATTTAAAAGCCCCCACATCAGTGACTTGGTAATAAAAATACCGTTTCATTTTCCATATATGATGAAAGCTTCCCAAGTGCCAGTGTTTCCACTAAGGAGCCTCTTGCTCCATCATGGTCCCACTCATTCAGTTTCACAGTCTGTCTCTGTCACAAGGTACAGTGTGGACATCGAATCCCAGCTCCAGTGGCTCTACTAGACAAGGGCTAGTTTCTGACATCTCTGTGCCCTAGTTTCCCCCTCTGGAAGATGGGGACAAAGGTGGAAACTGTCACAGAGGCATCAAAAAGATTGAATGAGTAAAAAAGCATGAAAAATCACATAACTACCTGGAAGATAGCTACAGGTTGAATATCCCTTATCCAAAATGCTTGGGAACCAGAACTATTTCTGATTTCATACTTTTTCATATTTTGGAATATTTGCATAGACCTGAAATGCTCCAATGAGCATTTCCTTTGAGCATTATGTCAGCGCTCAAAAAGTTTCAGATTTTGGAGCATTTCAGATTCTAGATTTTCCTATTTGGGAGGCTCAATCTGTATGATTACAAGAAACAGGCTTCTCTGGCTGAATTCTACAACTTAGACACAGACTGTGACCTTATATTTACCAGACACTTGAACCAAGTAAAATAGCTATCCAATTTGGAGAACACTTTTATGTTTTGTTTTTGTTCCAGTTCAAGTTTTTATTTTCATTTAAAAATTTTTAAACAGGTTCAATTATTTTTTTCCAAGTAGGTTTGCTGGGCTTTTAGAAAATCTTTGGTTTGGTTAATGGCAAAATTTGAAAAATATCATTTGGGTTTGGTTTGGCTTTCAGTTGAAGAGAGTAGATTGGGCTGGTTTGGGGTTCAGTTCAAAGCCTGCCCATGAGATTTTGACTCTTTTTTTCAAAAAGAATGTCTAGGGTGTGCAGGGCACGAGAGAACAGCAACACCCTAGATGTCAGTGCAGCTGCAAATATTAAAAGTTGCTAAGCTTTAGGCTCTGTATCAAAAAGTTACTTGAAAACTATGGCCTGCGAGCATCTTGCAATATAATAATATTAGAGGTCTCAGAACCACATACATCACATTGTAGGGCAATGGCATAAAGTTTTTGTTATTGTTCGGTTTTGGCTTTTTTTTATGTAGCATAAGAGTTTCACAAAAAAAAAAAAAAAAAAAAAAAAAGGCCATAGGCACTCAGAGCCTGCAGCAGAACCAGGTCTCATCCTGAAAGTTCAGCGTATATTTGTTCTAAATTCATGTCCATTGATGAATTTTAACTTTCTGCCTCACACTATTTCAGAACCACTGAATTTGTAGAAAATGTTGGAGTCACCCACCAAAACATTACTTTTAGATTTATTTCCCCCAACTACTTTGAACCAGAGAGGTTAAGCAAATTTCCACGTCGTGTAATGACACCTGAGGACACCAGAAACATCCCAGGACTCCTAACGTCTCATGTCCTGTGCTAACCTCCAGTATTTCCTCATCTTCAGGAGGGTGGATATGTTACTTAATGGTATCCCCTAATTCCCTGGTAAGTCCATGGTGATCTGACATGCAAGTGAACAGGCTGTTTTTTCACTTTCTTTTTTGGCATCTCAAATACTGAATAGAGAATTAGGCCCATAACACTGAAGAACAATCAGTAAGTAAATGTGCTATGATTTTATTTATTTATCCTAGTTCCCCAGGCCACTCCAGCAAATCAGCACAGATTAAGTCCCCATGAATGATAAGAATCCACAGTTCGCTGGATCTCACATCCATGTGCTTAGGGAGGACCTTGGCCCCTGCCAGATCTCCTCTGTTTTCCTTCAGCCTTCTAGCTCCTTGGTCCCAGAAATGAATCCATGGGGATTTCAGAGGGGACACAACAGAATGACAGATTTCAAGCTCAAGGTCTATTCTGAACTGTGGCTACTTACTGATCCCTATGGGTGTTTTTTTGTTTTGTTTTGTTTGCTTTTAACTTGCTCAAGTTGGCCCCATCTGGCTGCCTCCCATCTTGGGCTGCATTCTCCCAGCTGCCCTGTTTCCTCAGTCACATATGCCTCTGGTGACCCTCCCCATGAGCTCCCCAGACACACTCAGATAAGTCCTAATTCCAATTTAGGCCTCCTCTGTTTTTCTTAGGGTATATAATGCCTGTGGGTAGATGAAAATATCAGGAACTCAGGGCTTGAGCTATCTTATAAAGATATTTAAATATCAACACATGAAATAAGTAATGAGTCACATTAAATAAGCAATAAGAAATGAGCAATGAGAAATCACATTGTAAATTACAATGTGCTCTGCAGATAACAGACTGATTTGCCAAAAATCAGCCTGCCACCTCATCTGCCTGCTGGCGTTTCCCATTTCACTATATCCCTTATTAGGGGTGGGGTCAGGGGGATATGAGGTCCATTCCTGCCTTTAATTGGGTTGAATTTACCTGATCAAAACCATGTTTCTAGTAACTATTTACCAACTCACACTTCATGAAATGGTTTCCACAGCCTTTGGGGGTTTTCCTTATTTTCAGTTCTAGTTTTGCTGAGGCTTTCTAAAGCCAATCCCTGAAGCTGGCTTGTGGGAGGGAGCTCCAGAGACCCTATCTTTTGGAGCAACAGTGGTGTCCTCCCTTTCCCCACAACTTGCTCCACAATTCCCCTGAGTCCTGCCCTCATAAACACCTGGGAGCAAGCCCTTGACACCCCACTTCTTCACATAAAACCTGCCGGTTTGGGATGCAATTGTCATTTCTGGCAAATTGTCCAGGGGTAAGACTAGATTGTCTGCAAATACAGCCAATAACATTCTTCCCATCCCTTATGGGCATCAAGAAGTCCATTATCCCTCCCCCTTGAATCTGGGCTGACTTTGTGGAATGTGACCTTCTGGGACTTCTGAGCCCAGGCTTTAAGAGGTCTGGTAGCTTCGGTTATCTTGGAGCTCTGAGCTACCCCTTGTAAGTCAGGCTACCCTGCTAGAGACAAAGGTCCTGCCAGCTCTCAGCTGTTGCTGCTGTGAGGGCCAGGCATATTGATTTATTCAGCCTCAGTCCAGCCTCCAGCCTGTAGAATCATGAGCAAATAAATGGTTCTTGTTTTAAGCCACTAGGTTTTGGGGTGGCTTTGTTATGCAGCAATAGATAATTGATACACCATCTGTAGCAGGTTGATTACTCTGGCAGCTTGCATATGATTAACTCGAAACTTACTGGGGAAATGTGAGCAAATTTGCATAAGGAACTCAGGAGCCTTCTGGGAGAAACCAGAATTCTCTCCTCCGAGATTCCATATTGTGAACATTAGTCAGGATAAATCCAAAGCCCAGGCTATCATCTAGGGACATGAGCGTACAATAAATCTCCTGAAATAAAACCAGTGGAGTGGCAGTGATCAGTGCTTGGGACCCACATTAATGACCACCGTGATTTCTGTACTAAGGCAGTGGCCACAGGCAGAGGGACTCTCTAATTCCCTACCTAGCTCGGTTCTGTTAAGAAGAGCCAGATGGATATATTGGAGTTTCCTTGACATATGAAGAAGGGGAGGTGAAGGCAGAAGCAGGGTTGATAGAGACTCAGTATACTGGGACCTCAAACACTGCCCTTTGAGACAGTACTCGGGTGTTATATTTCGACTCCTAAACTGTAAAGTCAGACATCCCACCTGCGTTACTGTTACAATTTTCAGTTTAATTTTCTTTTAAAAAGTAGGAACTCAATCTTGAGCAGGAAAACATTTTTGAAAAATTAAACAGTAACAAAAATTGTAAAGAAATATCCTGTTCACAAGCAGTGTCACTCTGCCTTTCCAAATGCATACTGTGTATAGCAGAAAACAAAGAAATAATTTTTAGCCTATGAGGAAAATTGTTCTTAACATCCCCACACCTAGTGTATGAAAAGAAGCCTCTGCCCTCATTGAATGTATGAATGGTTAACATCTTGATTCTCTTTAAAAACAAAGCAGCCGAAAGAAAACTGATTTTGGATTTTTCTGGTGTGTGTGTGTGTGTGTGTGTGTGTGTGTATGTGTGTGTGTGTATTTTCCAAAACTCAACAAATCAGAACACAACTCCACCTCACTGAACTTGAACTCCAAACATGTGCTTAAGGAAGACAGGGCAGACAGCCTAGGGACTTGAAGGTCCCATTAGCAGTCATCCACACCCATTACCTTGTCTCACTGGATTTCCTTTTATGCCACTGTTCCAACACTCTTTGCAAAATGAACTGACAGACAGATTCTGAAATTTGCATGCAGATCCTTCTTGATAGTAAAAATGCTTCAAGATGTGGCTGGGAGAACTGAGTGGCTGACTTCTGAGGCTTTGAAAGGCACTCCTGGTCTCAGCCTCATTTCTCACAGTGGAGTGGTACCTGTAGTTGGCCCTCCCGACAGCAGTGACCCCTCACCTCCTCTGCACTGGAGGAGTCTTAAAAAGGACCATGTGACCTGGGAAGGTGACTTTCTCCAGAGCACTTGAAGGTCAAGATTCAGAGAGGTGGGGATGGGCAGTGAGGGGCTGTAGAAGGCAGAATGTGTGGACACAGTGGGTTTGCAAATCCTCTTCAGTGACTCGCATCATGGCTGGAGCTAATCCAATGACTAAGGGGGGACACAGGGTAAAGGAGAGGACATTTACTCATGGTCATTCTGCCATCTCACGGCTGCAGAATGTCACGGAAGGAAGTCAGCCTGCAGTCACCCCACTTCCCTACCTACAAATCTGTCAGGCCTTTTCCTTTAGCTTTTCCTCTGGAGCTGTCTCTCTAGCAGAGTTTCTTAATCTGAGGTTAAATTTTCAGGGGTTCTCTGAATTTGAAGGAGAAAAGAAAAACTTTATTTTTATTCCCCTAAAGTTGAAATGTAGCATTCCTTTCAAATGCAGTCTTTTTCACTGGCAATCACAGATATTTTCATATTATAGTTACAAATATCAAGAAATATTTTTTATATTACAGTCCCACCACAAGAGCTTGTTATGTAAGGTCTTAATAATGAAGCATATATAAAATTTTATCACACACCTCACACCCATTATGATGGCTACTATCAAAAAAATAGAAAATGGATGTTGCTGAAGATCTGAAGAAAGTGGAACCCCTTGTGCACTCCCTGCAGGAATGTAAAATGGTGCAGTTGTGTGGAGAGCAGTAAGGTGGTTCCTCAAAAACAAAAAAATAGAATTGCCATAGGATCCAGCAAGTCTAATTCTGGGTCTATACCCTAGAGAACTGAAAGCAGGATCTCACTTTGGGAGGCTGAGGCAGGCAGATCACGAGGTCAGGAGATCGAGACCACGGTGAAACCCCGTCTCTACTAAAAAATACAAAAAATTAGCTGGGCGTGGTGGCGGGCGCCTGTAGTCCCAGCTATTCGGGAGGCTGAGGTAGGAGAATGGCGTGAACCCAGGAGGCGGAGCTTGCAGTGAGCTGAGATTGTGCCACTGCACTCCAGCCTGGGCGACAGAGTGAGACTCCGTCTCAAAAAAAAGCAGGATCTCAAAGAGATAATTTGTACACCCATGTTTATAATAGCATTATTCACAATAGCCGGAAGCTGGAAGCAACCCAAGTATATATTGATTGATGAATGAATAATACGTAGTATGCACATTCAATGGAATATTATTCAGCCTTAAAAAGGAAGGAATTCTGACACATGGGTGAACCTTGAAGCCATTACGCTAAGTGAAATCAGCCAGTCACAAATTGACCGTTTGATTCCACTTATATGAGGTAGTTAAAAGTATTCAAAATCATAGAGAAGAAAAGTAGAATGGTGGTTGCCGGCGGGTGGGAGTACAGGGGAATGCGGAGTTAGCATTTAATGGGTAGAGTTTCAGTTTGCAAGACGAAGAGCTCTGTGGATGGATAGCGGTGGTGGTCGCACAGCAGTGTGAATATATTTACTGCCACTGGAACTGTACATTTAAAAATGGTTAAGATAACTTTTTAAAAAGCTGTCCTAAAAAAAAGAACCCCCCAAAAAACTGTATCACAAATTCAATTCAAAAGATATTGTTAATTATATTTTGATATGGCTTGTTTCCTTTATAATCTCAAGTGTTTTATTTTATGCATTTAAAACATTATTCTGGGGAGGAGTCCCTGGACTTCTTCAGGCAGCCAGAAGGGTCTGCAGCACACATACTTGAGATCCTCTGGTCCAAGGCTCTGCTCTTCAAACTGCCTGGAGACACAGAATTGGTGCCTGAATAAACAAGAATGGTGCCTGGAAAATCTGTTTTATTCAAGTGTTACACCTTCTGAACATATTTAAGAAGACCCGGATGTATCATGGAGTAGAAAGCAAACTTTACGTGAACTCTCAGGATAAAAATGTTAAATGCATTTTGTGCGTGTGGCTGGTTGTTTGGATATACCTCCAAAACCTCAGGGGTTTACAGTCTTCTCTGTGTTAAGGATTAGGTATGTTCCCTGAAAATCTGAGATGTCAGTTTCCTCTTTACTCTCATGGCCCTTCAAATTAGGGAGGCCGCGTGAGGTGGCTGAAAGAGGAAAAGTTTTCGCAGAAGAAAAACCTGGGTTCAAATCTGAGCTCTACTAGTTATAGCTGTGTGGCTGTGGGCCAGTTCCCTACCTGCCCAGGGCCTCCGTTTCCCCATCTGTAAAATAGAGATAGATGGCAGTATCTACCTCATAAAGTATACAAAACTTCTAGTCCCTAGAAGGGGCCCAACACAACTTAGCTTCAAAACAGGAAAACCAAGCTCTTTCTTGTCTGTGGATAGCTGTATCCAGGGCTGTCATGGCCTGGGTACCAATTTTTGTTTCAGCTCCTCCACCTTACTCCAGTGAGATGGGATCTCCCTTTCCGTCTCCCCGGTCTGCATTTGCGGGTCCTCAGTATTTTGGCTGTCTCCTCTCGGGGGCTTCCAATTTGACGACGAATCTGAACAGGCTGTTAACAGCCGCAGCCAGGCTAGTGGAAAACTCGCCGGATCTGAAGCTGGGCCCCCCCCTTTCACCGCCCTAGGAAGACCTCGACAATCCCCGCAGCTTTTATCAGCACACAAGATCGGCGCTGAGCACCACAACTCCAATCACCGCTAGAGAAGCTGGGTCCAGAGGAGTTGGAGGCAGCGCAGAACCTTGGGAGGGCCTGCACCTGCTGAGCATGCACGCGGCAGGCTCACCTGAAGCCCGAAGGTGAGCCCGCACAACGCACGCACATAAGCACGCACGCGCACGCACGGAGGCTCGCTGGAAGCTTGGAGGCGAGCCTGCACGATGCTCGCACATGAGCGAGCACGCACGCGTACACACGAGGCACGCAGGTGGGCATGCGTGCGTTAGGTGTACCTGTACACTTGCTGCCCCCCTGATGATTTGCTCAACAGTGTCTGCAATTGGCAGCCAGAAGGAGTCCGCAAGAAGCAGGAGGGTTCGGACCTGAGACCGGGCCACAGGAGGAAGGCCAGGATCCGGAAGCGCAAGGTGAGTGCAGGGGAAAACAGCCTGAGCAGGTCTTGAGCCAGCTTCCTGCTGCCTGGGGCAATGATGGCGTCAGGCCTGTGGAAATGAGCGCCAGGTTTGAATACTCAAGGACAGTAAAGCCAATTAAACAAGTGGGTGCCCCTCTCTCCTTTTCTGATTAGGCCTCTCAGGCCTTGCGCCGTCTGGTCCTAGGATGCCTCTTCAGTCTCTTTCTCACTACTTTTATCCTCACACTCTCAGCTCTGGTCGTGTGCCCTGCCTTGGGGCAGACACCTCCTGGACTGCACCCTGGAATGAATGTCTGAAGCCTAGCCCTGCCCTCTGGAAAGAACAGCCAGCTGTCCCACAGTGGCCTTACTGACACTGCCCTGCGCCTTCTGTTGGGAGCCCACCTAGTCTCCTGCAGGTGCGGAGCTGGTGCACAGCTGGCCAGGCCAGGCAGTGGGAGACTCAGGCTCTGCAGGCCTCCTTTTCCTTTGAGGCCAAAGATGGGCTGTGGTCAGCACATGTTGGATGTGCCTCATAGGGGCTTAGTGAACTGGCAATAATAATAGTGCTACAAAATGAAAAAGTAGTAATACCTTATATTTTGTGCTTTCAAATTTGAAAAGCCCTTTCATTAATATTATGAAAGTGTAATGCTTGCAACCTTTTAAGGTTAATGGTATCCACCCATCTTCTTATTCCCATTTTACAGATGAGGAAACTGAGTCACAGAAAAGTTATGCAACTTGCTCAGGTCACTGAACCTTTTTTTTTTTAATCATTCTGATTTGTAAGTGCCTCTATGGTTAAATTGGGGTAGCGAATAAAAGGACAACCACCGCAAAAATGGTACATGGGCAGTGCCTTGTCCAAAAGCGAGGGTCTCCAGGTTCTTCTGAAAGCATCTCAGACAAGAGAAGGCCACTCCTGGGCCCTGAGGGCTACTACCAGCCTGGTTTATAAGTTGCATGCTAAATGAGACCTGAGCTATTGGGGCTGGGGTGGAGGCCAAGGACCACCTGAGAGACAAAGCTGGGCGTTGCAGCAACACAGGTATAACACAGGTTATTACCTCAGCAACACAGGTTATTACCATGGCCACTTCACCAAACTGTAGTGATGTCTCAGCAGATCTTGCAGATCCTTAACACTGTGATGATTAGTGTCCCCATCTCCTGCCTCCTGTGTCTCCAGGCAGAGAGGAGGCTTCAATTCAACCATTTTGAACAGGGTGATACTACCAGCCGAGGGGCAACTAGCATTTTGCACACTGGATAAAGGATGCCCAATACCCTGCCATTCCTGAGACTGTCCTGCAAAATGAAGAATTGTCCTGTGCCCTACACAACTGTCAAATTACTAACTGGACAATTCTGGAGGTGAAAAACCTGACTTTATCATCTTATACCAGCACTTAATACAGATTATTTTTTGCACGGTTTTAGAAAACATTGAATGCATGCAACCAGTATGTAAATTAAGATTGTACTTTAACAGTGTTCACAATATAGGAAAGCATTGTATCTGACAGCAATGCTGCATGTAGTTTTGGAATCCCTGTATGACCCACCTTGTCACTCTGCATTGATGAT
This sequence comes from Gorilla gorilla gorilla, assembly GCF_029281585.2. NCBI lineage: Eukaryota > Metazoa > Chordata > Mammalia > Primates > Hominidae > Gorilla > Gorilla gorilla. Next base: position 62,534,194 of record NC_073229.2, read on the forward strand.
GTTGCTGGCACCGGGAGTCCGTTCAGCGGTGCGGTGCTGTGCTGCATCAGGGCTTCCGAAGTAGCCATGCCCACACATTTACATATGGCAATACACATTAATTTATCATAAGTTGCCCTTTTTACAGTTAAGATGTTTGACCTTTTAAAATTATGAGTATAATATATTACCTTTTATTTCAGGATAATAAGGGAGTATTATGATATATTTGTAACAGAATAGAGGCATTGAGTTTGAGAATCACTGCTCTGAGCAAATGGCAGTTTCCTTTTTTCCTAGAAATCATAGGATTTCAGGGTTAGAGGAGACCTTGAGTGTCACTCAGTCATTTCCCCACTCCATCTAGTACTCAAATCCCTGCAGTTTGAGGACCAAGGACCTTCACACACCTCTGTTTCCTTCCTCCTATGATGTGACCCTTTGGAGTTCCCAGGATGGAACCAAGTGGGAAATGGGCCTGAAGGACCAAGGGCCCAGGCTCAGTGAGCTTCACCAGATCTTGGCAGGTGGTATTATAGATATTGGGATCCAAGAGTCATTCAAGATCTCATCCACTTAAAGAGGTTGGCATCAGCTCAATGGAAAACCTAGACCTGCATTGCAGGAGGAAATACTCTACCCTCAGAGGCTCAGTCCATATCAGGGACCCCCAGAAATGCCAGGCTGGTGGACAAACAAACTGTATCTCAGAACATACCCTGGTGCTGGAGTTCTGAATGACTCCATGGCATCTGATTCTCAAGAAGCACTGGGCTAGGTGGAAAGAAGTAAATAGATGGGCTGGGATCATTGGGAAACTAGAGGCAACTAAGTGAAGGTGTCTCCTCTTGGCAGGTTATTCCAGGATCAAGCTTCGATGACTTCATATTCTTGGATGAAGGGGCTGTGTCATGTCAGAAGGGCTGGCTTAGTGAGCTTCAGCCAGGGCGAGCCCCAGTGCCTTTGCTGACTCAGTGTCCCAAAGCTGCCTTGACAGGAGACGGACCTGAGAGGCAGAATGCTGGATTAAACCACCTGCAACCATGCTCAAATCTTTCCCCCATCTTTCTTCTCCACTGCCCTCACTACCCAATGAATTTGCCACTCAGTTGTTCCTTCCCATGCCCTATGCCCTTTCCACTGGAGGCTGGACAGCTATACTCCACCTACTTCCCTCCAGCCCCCCTGGACTGACACAGAGCCCTCTGTCTTCCTGTGGAATGCAGTAGCAATTCTGAGCATGGTGCTGGACAAGAAGTCCAGCTCCCCTCATAAACTTTTTATAGCTTAGGAAAATAAACATGTGGTTTAAGGTCTTTGCATAGGCGGTGCTCGCGGAGTTTGAGCTTGCTTTACAGAACTACGAAAGAAAATATTGGTAGAGCTAAGAAATTTCTGAGCCAGCCAAGGGACAGTAGTCCAGAAATCTTGGGGAGGGTTTGATGGTTCAGGCAATAAAGAGAGAAGTCATCTACCTAGCTGTTATCTCGCTCTGTCCTGCTAAGAATCTGCCTGCCTGAGTGATGCAGCCAGGCTCCCTTGTTCCCTGGGGCAAGGAACCAGTAGAGGGATAGGGAATCACAGTGTTTCCCAGCTGCAAGGGCCTTTGGAGATGGTTTTACAGATGAGGAAGCAGGGTCCAGAGAAAGGAAGTGATCTGCTGGGAACCACTGTACTTTTCACACAAGCAACTTTCCAGGCATCTGCTATGTGCTGTCCACAGGATGGCGAGGGGGTAAGGAGACCACTTAATGCATGTGTGCCAGCTGCAGGGCAGCAGCAGGGGTTCAGGGGCCATTTGTAAGGTTTACTTCCTGGCTTTGTGGAAGAGAAGAGACCCTTGAAGAAGGAAGAATGACTATGAGGTTTTCAGTTGGAGCAGTGGGTAGTAAGAATAAAAATAATATCAGTATTGCTCTTGTTATCATTTATTAGACATTTACTCTGTAGGACCTGCTGTCACCCCACTGAATCCTCAGAACCCTGAGAGGCTCATATTAAAGTCCTCAGTTTGCAGTTAAGAAAAACTGCAGCTCAAGGGGGTTGAGTCATTTGCCCACAATCACCCAGCTGGTAAATGCAGAGCCAGAATTAAACCCATGTTGCCTGACCCCTGAAGCCTGGACGCCTGCTCAAATAGCTTGCTTGAACAGGTGATGGGAAAGCAGACAAGAAGAGTGGGTTAGGCCGGGCTAAATTTGAGGATCCCATGGAACAGTCAGGCAGAAATACAGGTCCAGGTTGGAGATGGGCATCAGAGAGGGATACGTGGATTGGGGTCACCTGCTAAAGGGATATTGAAGCATGTCTGTTTCCTGCCAAAGTCTCTCTTTGGGACACTGAAACTCTGTGTGTAGAGAGGGGTGCAGGAGGACCAGGTGGAAACCTGGGGCAGTTAGTGGTTACAGGCAGGCAGAAGGCACCTGGGGCTCTGTTTACAATGGGCAGGTCTATGCAATCCCACCCCCAAAGTCTGAAGAAGCTGAGAGGCTGAAGAAAGAGGCTGACAAATCCAGTTTCTTAGAAACATTTAATAGAGACTTAAGAAAAGAAACCATGTTTATGTCTCAGGTGGCAGTGAGAGGAGATGGTGGATCCACGTGTCATTACCCTCCACGTGTCATTACCTCCAGGGGAGGAGTGGTTCAGAAGGGAAGTGTAGGACAGTTGAAGTATGATAACATCAAGCAACCTTGATGTTAACCTGACCTAAGGGCAGGATTTATAGTAAGTACTTGCTCTTACACAAGGAACAATGGATATGCTGGAAATCTTAGAGGCCGTCCCAGAACTGGGGATAATCAGAAGTCAACATGGTGGGTAGCTTCCAAGATGGAGTTGCTTTGGCCTCCACAGGCTCTAAAGGCGGCTCTGGCCTTACTTGCGGCAGAGGAGAAGCCACACCACAGCAGAATGTTCCTGGCCTAGAGGCTGATACTATAACTCCCTAGTGAGAAAAAACAATCCCCATGGACGACAAGGACATGGAGGACAGGTACATGTTCCTCTCCTACTATGCCTTCCAGGCACACTCATTCTCTCCAGGCCAGGACAGCAGCATCTGAATCAACCCTGCAGGTAGGCATTCCATTCAAACCCAGCATTTTCCTCTTCTAGGAACTTATTCTGAAGACATAATGAGGGATGCATATGAGGATATGTATCACAGCATTACTTCTATTTGTGAAAAATCACAGATCATATAAATATCCCACAGGAAAGGATAGATTACATCATTAAATACATGCTGATAGTAAAATCAAATTGTAGATTAATATTTATGGCCAACATTTTTGACATATTATTACATTTTAACTGGCAGGCTACAAACAGTATGACAATTTTTTGTAATGAAAAGAATGGCTATGTGTACATATTTCATAGGAAAACACTAAGTGTGCATGCCAGGAGGTGAAGAGGATTCTTTTCGGGTTGAGGAATTGTGTGAGTGGGTTTTCCCTTTTTTCTTTTTTCAGATATTGCAAGGTTGGTTTGTTTTTACGTCAAGTATATATTAGGTTTGTAATTTGAAAAAAGAATTCTTTATGTAAGGGTTACTCATGAATAATATTAGCAAATGCTTGCCTGGTGCTTATTTTATGCCAACCTCTGTTCTGAGTGCTTTTCATGGATTAAGTGATTTAACCCTCACGAGAATTTAGACGTGGGAACCGTGGCTCAGGAGGGCTGGGCAGGTTGCCCAGGTCAGCAGAGTTGGTATGTGGCAGAGCTAGAATCTGAAGCCAAGCCATCTCCCAACAGGGTCCATGCAATTAACCACTGCACCACATTATTACTCCCCAGTGGAAAAAGACAATCCCCATGGCCAACAAGGACATGCGTGGAAATGCATGTGTTCCTCTCCTGCTATTGGTAGCAGAGGTTCCCTTGATACACCTTGATCCCAAGTGCTCCATGATGGTAGTGCTCAGGTACTATATTCAGTGAATGAATGCAAGTGACAGGTTCCACTTGTCCCCCAAGATCTGAAAAGACAGTCCAGCTTTTGCTAGATTTTGAGCATGACCATGATGGGACTCAAGGAACCTTCCCTCCCTAACTTGGCAGTGGGTGACTTGACTTCCTCACATGCTCTGGAGGATGGTTTTCCACTGAGAAACCTGTCCTGTCTTCCACTTTTCTGGGAGAGTAGAGGATGGCTCAGGGTATCATGGCTCTATCCCCTCGAGGGGGGCAGAGGGGATTCACCAGCTGTGGTAGGTCATTGCTTTGTGGCATTCAATGAACTATATCTCTTAGAAGTCACACTTTTGTGTGGTCTCTCCTGCATTGACTCTGGAGTTTGCCATGTGGCTTTCTTTGGCCAAAAGGATATTAACAAGCATGATCCAAGCCGTGGCTTTACAAGTGCTTGCGCACTAGGCTTGTCTTCTTAGAACAGTTCCTCTTGGAACCCAGCCACCCTGCTGCTAAAAGGAAGTCCAGACTAGGCCAGTGGATAATGCAGGGAACATGGGAGAGAAGCTCTGGAGGATAAGAGGCCATCTTGGACATTCCAGCTTCAAACAAGCTTCCAGATGAATGCAGCTGCTAAATGAGCCCTGCCAAACCACCCAGCTGAATCCAGTCAACACAGATTCATGAGAAATCATTAATCGTTGTTATAAGCCACTAAATTGGTAGTTTGTTCTGCAGCCACAGGTAACTGAAATACTAGTCTTCTTTTCCTGGACACGCCTGAAAACAGATCCATATATACTTATTAAGTACCCACTGTGTGCCCAGCCCTCTTCTAGGCACTATGGGATAATCATGAAAGGATTCTAAGAAATGAGAATCTGAGGAGACAAGACTGCTACAGGAAGTAAATCTGAAGAAGAATTATGGCTAAACTGCTGCATAGTAAGGAAAGGCGACTGATTTCCCCAACCCAGCCCCCAACATTTCACCTCACAGCAAAGCTGTTGTGGCTGATAAATTTGGCAAACAGGGGTGGCATTGTTGGATACATTGATCTTTTACTTTATTACGATGATGGTTTTGGGCACCTCGGGCCCCCAGCTTTGTTAAATGCTGTTCCTATGGCAAGACAGTATCCCCCATGCACTTAAAAGGGGAACCATTTGTGTGGACCTTCAGATCAAAGAAGGTAGATGAGATGGAGAATTGAGTGGCCTACTCAGCCGATGGACTGTGACACACCATCATTACTCTTTAATGGGTGGGAGGGGGTCTTGCTAGTGCATCTGCTTGGCTCTGGCTAGGACTGGCCTGCTCACAACTTCATGAATATTCAGTTGCTCCATGAAGGTCCACTGCCTAGAACATTGGAGCAACCCGGAGGGTCATCTGGTCTGATGTTCTCACTGTTGAAAGGAGGAAACTGAGGCCCAGAGGTGAGAAGGGCTTGCTGGAGGGCACACAAGATTTATAGCTCCTCCATCACTGGCGTTGGTGTTAGCCACAGCTCAGCTGTGGTTTGCAGATCCTCTGAGACCCCAAATCCCATGCTCTTTCTCTTACTGCCCTCCACCCTCCTGCTCAGGGCTTGCTTTGGTGGCCAAGCAACCAGGGAACTGAGAAAGTCCACCCAGTTGCAACAAGGCTATATACATTAACCTCTGCTTCAGACAGTATACATGAAACTGCAAAAGTGTGCAGAGACACAGTTCCACTTAAAGCATTTAAAGGTGTCCTGAGGGGAGTGCTTGGGAAAGCAGGCAGACAGCCCATCATTTCACTTTCTCTCTTAGTTTGATTTTCAATGTGGGTTTTGCTTCTAAGGGGCCGTACCTCATACTGCACACTTGAAGGAATGCCAGTTGTGCTTGAAACCCTACACATTCCTGAGCAGCCCCGTTTCCCATCTGGGCCAGTGCAGGTGGATGGCAGGACCCCTGGCCTCAGGAGCCTTGCTGCTGACACTGGCCCTGAGAAGCCTGTTCATAGGGCCTTGTGGAACTGGCCGCTTCTTTTCTTTGTTTATTGATTTTTTTTCACTGAGACCAGATGAGGAGAGCCAAGACTATGGGTAAATTCCACGAATCAAAGATACATCTGGAATCTGCTGGGGAGCCTGGGAGGCTGTTCAAGCCAAGGCATCATCATTTCTCAAATTGGGAAAACACAGGCATGGAGGGGCAAAGGGGTTTTCCCAAGGCCTGGGGCTGGTGGGCTCGATGCCAGGAGAAGACTCAGGGGCAATGCTTTCGGCTGGAGGACAGGATGAGTCAGGCCCCCAAGGTGTTTTCCCCACATGGTTTCAGTTCTTAGGTCAGGGTCTTGGCACCTGAAGGAAAGCCTGGTCTAGGCCATGTGGAAATCCCGAGCTGCTGCAGCATCTCACTCCGATCGGGCATGTCTGGGAGGCAGCAGGTTGCCAATAAGTGATTTACAGCATGTTCCCTGATGTTTTACATTTTCATCATTTCATGTTGCAGTCCTATCTCCAGTAATGGTATCTGCAAAGGAGTGCAGCTCCCAGCCTGCTATCTGCAGGAGCCCGAGTGGGGAAGCCTGGGTAGTCTCAGGTCCTCAGCCTTGATTTTCACTGTGTGACTGTGGTGTCTCAGGACTCTGCGACCCAGGATCGTCATTGTGACCACCTTCCTAGTCTTCACTGCTTCCTTTACACCTCAACTCTGAGGACCTGCTCTGAGCTGCACACGGTTCTGGGCTCTAGGAATGGCGGAGGACTTGGGTGCCATGAGAGCACCAGGTAGTAGCTCCAGCTCAGCCTCCCCTAACCCTGACTCAAACAAAACCATCAGATGCATCCCCTACCACTATCTATCTGTCTGAGGATTCTCAGAACCTTTCCACTGGTGGGAATGTAAAGTGATGCAGCCCTGCGGAAAGAAGTTTGGCCATTCCTCAAAAGTATATTATATAGAATTACTATATGACCTGGCAACTCCCCTCTTAGGCATATGCCCAAAAGAATTGAAAGCAAGGACTCAAACAAATACTTGGGCGTACATGCTTATAGGAGCATTATTCACACTAGCCAAAGGTGGGCACAGTTGTCCATCAGCAGATGAATGGCTACACAAGGTGTAGTATATACATACAATGAAATACTATTCAGCCATAAAAAGGAATGGAATTCTGATACATGCAACAACATGGGTGAACTTCAGAAACATGCTAAGTTTCTAAGCCAAGCTAACATGCTAAGAAGCCAGACACTGAAGGTCACATTGTATGGTTCTGCTTATATGAAACATCTGGAAAGAGACAGAAAGCACATCAGTGACTGCCAGGGCCTGGGAGGAGGAGAACTTGGGAGTGATTGCTTCGTGGGCATGAGTTTTCCCTTTGGGGTGAAGAAAATGTTCTGCACCTAAATAGAGGCAGCAGATGCACGACACTGTGAATGTACTAAGTGCTACTGAATTGTGTTTAAAATGGTTAATTTTATATTATGTGAATTTCACCTCTAAGAATTTTTTTTTCTTTTTTTCTTTTCTTTTTTTTGAGACCAAGTCTCACTCTGTCACCCAGACTGGAGTGCAGTGGTGCAATCTTGGCTCACTGCAACCTCCGCCTCCTGGGTTCAAGTGATTCTCCTGCCTCAGCCTCCCAAGTAGCTGGGACTACAGGTGCCCGACACCACACCACACCTGGCTAATTTTCGTATTTTTAGTAGAGATGGGGTTTTGCCATGTTGGCCAGGCTGGTCTTGAACTCCTGACCTCATGTGATCTGCCCACCTCAGCCTCCCAAAGTGCTGGGATTACAGGTATGAGCCAACGTGCCTGGCCTAAGAAAAAATTTTAATTAAAACTTGCCACTGCCTACAAATCTCACAGCACCCTGATGTCACATATATCAGCCGCAACTCCACCTGCTAACCCAGAGCTCCAGATTCCCGACATGAGGTAGTAGGTGAGACTGTTGAGGCAGGAATTTGAAGATTGGCCTGCAGTGGGGCCGCGTGCGGGTCAGGGGGTTGGCACGGGGGCCTCTCTTAGCCAGTGAGTGCACTAGAGGCCTCCCAGCACAGGCATCACACCTCAGATCAATTTTGTCCTGTCTCCCTATCCCCATGCTCACTGTAACACTCATAATGTGCTTTGCTGCACCTGGTGGGAGGAGTTAACGATATGTAATAGTGGTAGCTGAGAATTGTGGGGGCTAACATGGCTTCAAAACACTCCCTTTGTCACTGATTGGGAAGTAATGAGAGGTCTAGATCTTTAGCTTGGGCTTCCAAACTCAATGGATGGGCTCAGTTAACTCCCAGCATCACTCCCACCCCTCCGGGAGGACACTCCACTACTCTGGCACTCTCTTGAAGACTCAGATTATTACTTCCTTCACACCAGAGCACCACTCTTCTGTGAAGACTCTTTGGCCCAGCCTCCAGTTTTCCCTTGCTTGCCTGAACTCCTGAGGTCACTGTCTGGGCCTCTTCCCTGGTGTTTATTCTAACTGTGTGTGCATGTAGGTCAGTCATATGAAAGTTTGTCATTTTGGTAGTTAATATCAGCCCTACTTTGTATTTGCTTTAAGAGGAAGTGAAATACATTCATGCATTTATTTTGTCTTTTGTACTTGGCTGGGATTCTGTAATTAATACTTGCTGTTTAAATGTAGACTGGCTGTACGTGGCTCCCTCGAATCTGACACTAGCATTTCCTCTTGGGCTTGTCACAGGTGATCTGACCTGGGCCTGTCCCCGGACTGATGGCGGCAGCGTTGTTAGCGGGAAAGCAGGTGGAGCAGGAGGCTCTGTGGGATTGGGATGTGGACAGTGGGAGATGCCAGGGGCACCCCAGTCTTACCCTGAGAATGGTAAGCCCTTCTCAGCAGGGCTCCTGGCCTTCCCTGGCCAGGCCAGTCCTCAAAAGATACCAGCCAGTCCCTGAAGGAACCCCCTACCCCTCAAGTGCTGCTTTCCAGGAGGGCTGAGAGCAGAGGACCCTGTCTTGGCTTCTCCTGCGCTGCTGTAGAAGGTCCCCATATTTCCTTCTTTAGATTCTTATATATGCTTCCTGTGACTTTAGGCTTTGGCTTTGGAGCAATGAGGCCTCAGTGTGAAAACTAACAGGGTAAAAAGATGGGGCCTGGCAGAAGGTGGCACATCTGGAGCCTGAGAATGAGCCAATCCCCCGGGGATCTTGTGCAGTGCAGTGCACTTCTGTAGTGCAGTTTTGAAATTGCCTTTCTGACTCAAAGGAAAGCCCTTTGGCCTCCATGTGAGAGCAATGCTGATGATTCTTTGCCCTTCTTTGGCTCTGATATGGGCGGGGGATGGGGAGTGTGTGGATGTGAAGCAGTAGGGAGAACAGGCCAGCAGAATAAACAGACAGTGTCAGCCCAGGCCTGGGGTTGTCACTGGAGGAAGGGTTGTACCCTGGGGAGAGGATCATGGGGGTGCCCAGTGACAAGGAGAGAGGTTGGCTCAGGAGGAAGGAGACTGAGAACAAAGAAAGCGAACATCCACACACAGAGAGAAAGGGAACGTGTGGGGGCAGGGCGAGAACACAGAGACCAGCCTCCCCCTTCCCCACCCTCCTCTCCGCCCCCAGACACTGACGTTCTCAGGCTGCCCTTTCACATATGGGCCTAATTCAGGTAGAGTGAAATCTTGCATTGCTCCGGGTAAAAATTATTGCTTTGGATAATGAAATCTTTGTCATTGGAAACTTTAAAAGAAAAAAATGCCCTTCAAGCCGTGACTTATGGGCAGTGTGGTGATGGAAACGAATTCATCATCCCATTTCCCGCACTGGAATGGGAGGACAAGGTTGATTCATAGCTGGGCCGCGTGCGGCTGGTCCCGCGGGCAGGGTGGCGGCCGGGCCTGCTGAGGAGCCAGCAGGGGAAGCTCCAGCCGAGCGCTGGGGCTGTGGGAGCGGAGTGATAAGCGGCTGGTTGGCACGCTCTGGTCTCAGGTTTTCCTGAGAATTTGCCTGAGCTGTCAAAACATTTTAGGGCTGTGCAGAGACTGTGTGCCTCAACAGAAAAATCCCATAATGGCTCTATGAAACAAGCTGTATTTTTTTCTTTAAACTCTAAAACTCATACCCATAAAAAAATCTCCCAGCCAAAGCCATTTGACCAGCACGAGTGAACAGTATGGCTGTGAATCTCTCTGACTATGGCACCTTTCATCTGAGAAGTACAATGTGCTTTCAATTTTATATTTCATTGATGTTCTGGCCTCCCCACAGGGTAGACAAAGGGAACACATCATTGAATGTGTTTGATAGAAGTGGAGTTCAGCCACAGCCAGTGATCCTGAGCGTGTTGCACATGGAACCAGGAGCCTCCAGTCCCTAGCTCAGGGTCTGGGCCTCATCCCCAGGCCTCTAGCCAGTAGTCCACCTCCAGGCCCTGTGTTCCTTCCATTTCATGACAAGGGTTTGGCCACCTGGAGTCAGGGTCCTGACATCTTTATAGGGCAGAATTGTTTTTGTTTCCCTAAAGCCTAAAGGTCAGTGAGCATGAGAGGTTGTAGAAAGGCTGAAGGGAATTCCTGGGCAGACTTGGGGTAGAGGACCTCCAAAGGACCAGGGCAGACTGGTCTGCCAGTTTGGAGACCCACCAGGTAGGGTAGCAGGATCTGGCTTGGACTCCTGTCAGGTGACATCTGGTCCAGTTGTCATTCCTTCCACAGCAATTCTTCATGGGGAAATGGAGTAGAAAAGCTGCCACTGAGGTGGTTGGGCTGTGGAGAGAGGGTTATTGGTATGGGCAAGAGATGGCTTTTGCTGGTGTTCAGACTCTGCCGCCTCCTTCACTTTGCCAGATATTTGTATGTGAGTGCTGGCTGACCTAGGCACTGGGGATTTGGGAAAACAGGACAGATACATTCCACTTTCACGTTTAGGGCATGGGGGAGACAATAAGTAATAAACAAATGAGAAAATTTCAAGTAAGTTCCAAGAAGAAAATATGACAGAGTGAGGAGAGGGAGAGGGCCTGGGGGCTTCTTTGGATTAGGAGGTCAGCAAGGCTTTTGCAAGAAGTCCCCTAAACTTAGTCCCAAAGACAAGATGGGGCCTGCTGTACTGAAACCTAGTGGGAGAGTATTCCAGAACAGCGGCAGAGTCCCTGAGGTGGGAACAGACACACAATTTACCAGCCCCCAGCAGCTGAATATTCTCCCAGAACCCACATGGCACGTGGGAGACTAGGAAGCAGACGTGTGGAGTTTGCATTCTGGCTGCCTGTTTACTTACTAACTGTGGGGCTTTGAGCAAGTCACTCAACCACTGAGACCCTCAGCTTCCTTATCTGTGAAGTAAAAGGATGACTCTCTCTGGGGCTTACTGTGTGTATCAGAAATGATGTAATGTAAAAGGCTTTAGCACTGCTCCTGGCACCCAGGATTAGTAGCTTTGCTTTATGGCTAAAGGCGCCTTCTAGCCCTCCCAGCTCTGCCTGGTTTCTCATTCCTCATTGCCTGCGAGCAAAAGCCCAGCCTTCTGTGCCAGCCCCTCACACCCTGGCGGTCTCGGTCCAGCCACCTAACATAGGCTCCCTAGAACTCAGGATTGCCTGTTCTCAGGACTCCAAACACCACTGCTTCTGGAACTTTGACAAGGCAGTGGCACGCTCGCTTCCTGCCTGGGTCATGAAGATCCCCTCTCAGAACCACCTGCCCCTCTTGCAGCAGACCCCTCCTGCAGGCCAAGACCTCAGCCAAATCAGAGGCAGCCCAGAAGGAAAGGCAACTTTCTGTGAAGACAGATCCCAGTGCAATTCCAACTCTTCCTCTTGCTATGTGATCTTGACTGATTTATTTAAACTACTGAGTCCAGTTGGCCTCATCTGTAAAATAATGGTACTTTCAGAGGTAGGAAATTACTATTTTACCACAACCAGTACCAGTTTCACATGGGAAAGGAATGATCTTAGTTTAGTAAAATGCACAGTAGGTGGGAGGCTGAGGCGGGTGGATCATGAGGTCAGGAGATCGAGACCATCCTGGCTAACACGGTGAAACCCCGTCTCTACTAAAAATACAAAAAATTAGCCGGGCATGGTGGCGGGCGCCTGTAGTCCCAGCTACTCGGGAGGCTGAGGCAGGAGAATGGCGTGAACCCAGGAGGCGGAGGTTGTGGTGAGCCGAGATAGTGCCACTGCAGTCCAGCCTGGGTGAAAGAGTGAGACTCCATCTCAAAAAAATAAAAAAAAAAAAAAATGCACAGTAGGACATGAGGGTGGGAGGGGCCTCTAGGGGAGGCTGGAGTAAGAAGAGGACTAGGGAACCATCCTAGTCTGCATGAGAAGGGACCAGAATTGGTAGTGGGCTCGGGGAGGGGATTAGAGAAGAGAGGGCTGCAGCAACCAGGAACTGAGGCAGAAGGGTAGGAAATGCCCAGGGGCTTCCTAAGTACTTAAGTCCACTTTTAATTTTCCCTGCATCTTGGAGTGAGATGCACGTTTCCAGCTATTGCCCCTAAATCTTCAGAAAAATCTCTACATCCAACTTCCATGCCTGCTTGTACTCAGAAGCTTGGGGATCAGGGAAAGTTTCTGGGTCTGTGCTGGGAGGTGTCATAGGAAGAGACACAAAATGAAGAAGAAGGATAATTCAGCAGAATTCTGAAATCAGAGCCAGAAGAGGATAGAAGAAGCACCAATCTCTGAGAATTCCCAGAAGTCTTGGTGAGGGCACTGCATATGCCAGGGGGAGGGGTTCAAGACAATCAGGTCTAGATCTTAAGGGACAGATGACCCCGGCTGACACCAGGGTTGGGCCACTTTTTAAGGCACTGGAGGAGAGTCAGCAGCTTCTGTGGGTATTTGTATTCAAAGGGCTCTCTTACAAGACATTCACGGACATTACCCTAGCTGGGGGACTTGGCCCCCTGGTGGTCTCTCTTACCTGGCTTGGGTCAGAGGGTAGGGTTTAGGTGATTTGCTTCCTGAAAGCATGGGGATGCCTAGCTGGTTCCTTAATGCCTTCTGATGCCTCTGTGTTCCCAGTGCAGCCCTGAGGTGTGGGACCAAGCCTCAGAAAACAAATCACATGCACTGAAGCAATTTCTGCTTTGAGTGCTGGTCTGCTCTCCAGACCCACTGGTTATTTGAGTGAGCCAGCGAATGAGTGAAGAGCTGCTCAGGAATTCCATGCTGTCCAAGTGGTTGGAGTGATGCAGCCAGCTTCCAAGAGTGAGCTGAGTCCCCTTCGCCTTAACAGCTGCAAGGATGCGGGGAGTGTTGGTGGAAGAGTGGTGCATCTTTGCACAGAAATTCAGGTTCTAGGCTTGGGCTTAGAGGGAAGCCAGATATTCAGGCCTATCCTTGGCCATCCTGGTAACCAGTACTCTTGGAGGTCCTCCACCTCCCTAGGAGGGCTGCTGGTTCTACTCATGAGGGGAACTCCACAAGCTCCTTTGGATGGGGCTCCTTCCTTCTCTCTACCCTCTCCTCTACTGCGTGATCCCATTAAGCTGCTCTGGCTCCTGGAAGGCAAAGTCCAGGAAATTCATCGTCTCTAAGCAGACTTTAACCCCAGCCTGTACCACAAGGCTCCCCAGAGGTGCAGGAGCACAGAGAAGCTTCCCACTTGGAACAGAGGGAAAAATACAGCATGAATTCATGTCTCAATGAATTATCCTGCAATCATCTTCATATAAATCACCTCAAATGGCTCAGATGTAGGGGGCTGGTGCAAGTTTGTGTTGCCACAAGAAAGCTTTCCTGGGACATTTGGGAGCCCAGCTCTTTGAACCCAGGATTTAGAGAGGAATTGTAAGCTATATCCCTGGAGACCCCAGCCTCCTTCCTCAGCACTGTCACCTGTGAATGCCACTTCCTTACTCCAAAAAGGCTTCTAGTCCCTGTTGTCTGTTGACCTAAAAGGTAAAGAAGCTGAGGCAAAATTAATATAAGTAGAAAGTTTATTTGGGCCAGGCCTGAGGATTACAACCCAGCAGTATAGATTCAAGTTGTCCTGAGTATACTGTCTAATTAGCAGCAGTTACAAATGGGAAGGAAGAGGCCATTCCTGAGTTGTTTACCAAGACTTTACCTTAAAATAATATAAGCTATTGACTATACATTGTTAAGCTATAGACTGGGTTATAGTTTCTGGTGGAGCATTATTAGGTTACTTTGTAGCTACTAGTGGCAATAGCAAGCAGTTTTAAGAGATGAATACACATCTTAAAAATGGGGTGGGGGAGTAGGATGTGATTGTGGCTATAGTTTCATGCCTCTCTGGGTCTGATAATTTAAAAGGATTTGCGTTTCTCAGATAAATTTTCTTTTATTTTCTCATTTCCCCCTTTTGATCAGAAATATTTCTTCTTGAAAGCATTGATGATCAAAATCTGAGTGTCAAGGTGTCCCTCATTGCTGGGAAGGCTCAATCTTAGGGTAGTCCTGTCAAAGTCATTGATCTATAGCTGCTGTCACTTGTTAAATCATCTCTAGTCTGTAGGGTACCATGAATTTGGTTTTCTTAGAAGTAGTAAAACAATGAGAGATATATAGTAGAAATATAATATGCACAAGGACTATAATAAAGAAGAAAATGTGTATGCCAAAATTTTAAATAAATCTATTCCATTGGGGAAGTCAGTTAAACGCATCATGAAGAAAATTAAAGCCTGGTCCTTTTTTAGAGACTTGTATCCGGGAAGTAGTTCAGGATGTAGTCCAAATTGTAGGAAGATAATAAAAACTCAGAAAAATGGACAGGGCTAGAGTCTAATAACAGGTGTACTGTAGTTTTCTTCTGAAACATAATTTTTTTCTGTTTTCAGCCTCCATTTTTACCAAAGATAAATCTTAGTAGGACCAATTTATTTGTAAAATAAGTTTTAATGTTATACTTGGTCTGATTACTTGCATAAAGTGCAAGAAAAATGATTGGCCAAATAGGCTCTTTTAGGTTGACTTTGCTGGAACTTTCATAAGGAATTTTGGATTACACTGTTAAAAGTTTTGAGGTTAGGAAATCAAGCCAAGGATTCACCACTAGACTGCCATTGTAATACCTGTAGGAATTGGTAAATTCGTCTCTTCACAAGGTCCCCAAAATATCTTGAGGTTCCCAAACCTGTCTAAAAGTGACATTCTTTACTTACCACAAGGACAGAAATCTTGAAGGGGAACTGTGTAAGATAAGGTTTCAGGCCAGTCTTTCCAAGAGGCTTTTTATCAGCTCTATAAAGTCAACCTCAATTCCTCAAAGCAGTCTGATCATCTCTGAAAATATACCATTCCAGTCAAAGTCTGGCTAAAAACACCACCACCACCAAACAATGTCTTCAGTTGTGTCCTGTTACAGAAAACAGATTCTTATTGAACTAGTGCAGATTACTAGATTGCCATGAAATAAGAATACCCATGAATAATTTCCAAATTTGGGGGAAACAAAGTAGAGAGAAAGGCAAATGTTTCGATTTTGCTTATAAAGATATATTACCCAATTGCTATAACCTATAAATAGCTCAAAAGAAAAACGTATTTTTGACTCTGGAAAACAAAATATAAAAAAAATCAGCAATGTTTGAAATAAAAAGTCTTAAAAATCATTTCAGTTCTTTATCAGTTTAGTGACATGTAATTAATTCTTGTTCTGCTTGATGTTGGGTTAGCAATCTTCATGAACACATTAGTTTATTGAGTTTTGAAAATTTTTACTTAGTCCAATGGTATGATCTCTGAAGTTATTAGATGTCTGTACTCAAGAGTACTTGTCAGGGTCCCTTTTCATGAATTTCTTTGAAGAAAAAGCAAATTTTGGATTGTAGCAAATTTAAAAAAAATTTTATTATTGTACTTCAAGTTCTGGGATACATGTGCAGAATGTGCAGGTTTGTTACATAGGTATACATGTGCCATGGTGGTTTGCTGCACCCATCAACTCATCATCTACATTAGGTATATCACCTAATGCTATCCTCCCCTAGCCCCCATCCCCCGACAGGCCCTGGTGTGTGATGTTCTCCTCCCTGTGTCCACATGTTCTCATTGTTCACCTCCAACTTATGAGTGAGAATATGCGGTGTTTGGTTTTCTGTTCTTGTGTTAGTTTGCTGAGAATGATGGTTTCCAGCTTCATCCATGTCCCTGCAAAGGACATGAACTCATCCTTTTTTTTTTTTACAGCTGCATAGTATTCCATGGTGTAGATATACCACATTTTCTTTAACCAGTCTATTATTGATGGACATTTGGGTTGGGTCCAAGTCTTTGCTATTTTGTGAACAGTGCTGCAGTAGCAATAAACATATGTGTGCATGTGTTGTGGTTTTTTATTTTTTTTCTTTTTTTGAGATGGAGTCTTGCTCTGTCGCCCAGGCTGGAGTGCAGGGGCGCAATCTTGGCTCCCTGCAAGCTCTGTCTCCTGGGTTCACGCAATTCTCCTGCCTCCGCCTCCGAAGTAGCTGGGACTACAGGTGCCCACCACCATGCCCAGCTAATTTTTTAAAATTTTTTAGTAGAGACAGGGTTTCACCATGTTAGCCAGGATGGTCTTGATCTCCTGACCTCATGATCCCCCTGCCTCGGCCTCCCAAAGTGCTGGGATTACAGGTGTGAGCCACTGTGCCCGGCTGCATGTGTTTTTATAGTAGAATGATTTATAATCATTTGCTGGGTCAAATGGTATTTCTGGTTCTAGATCCTTGAGGAATCACCACACTGTCTTCCACAATGGTTGAACTAGTTTATACTCCCACCAACATTGTAAAAGAGTTCTGATTTCTCCACATCCTCTCCAGCATCTGTTGTTTCCTGACTTTTTAATAATCGCCATTCTAACTGGTGTGAGATGGTATCTCATTGTGGTTTTTATTTGCATTTCTCTGATGACCAGTGATGATGAGCTTTTTTTCAGATGTTTGTTGGCTGCATAAATGTCTTCTTTTGAGAACTGTCTGTTCATATCCTTCACCACTTTTTGATGGGATTGTTTTTTTCTTGTAAATTTGTTTAAGGCCTTTGTAGATTCTGGATATTAGCCCTTTGTCAGATGGATAGATTGCAAAAATGTTCGCGTATTCTGTAGGTTGCCTGTTCACTCTGATGATAGTTTCTTTTGCTGTGCAGAAGCTCTTTAGTTTAATTAGATCCCATTTGCCTATTTTGGCTTTTGTTGCCGTTGCTTTAAACCATTTTTTGTTTTGTTTTGTTTTGTTTTTCAGAAGAATCAAAGTAGAATACTAATTGTCTTTAAATGACAAAAGACTTAGGATAGCTATGGTTAAAGACACAATTGACAAGGAAATTTGGTTATTCCTGTGGCATACAGCAGTTTAATCATAATCATGACTGATTTCATATACCAAGACATATCTGAAGTGGAATCTCCTACAATTTTGGAACATATTAACATAGCTATACAAATATAACTCAAAGTTAAATACTATTTCTTATTTGACAGTGCTTCCCATATGATTTTAATATACCAAATAAGCCTAATATATCTCTCTTGGACTTCCAGGGTTTTCTTCTGGAAAAGACTTAATTTTAGAATTTTAAATTTGATTTTGGGAGTATGTCAAATACTGAAGGTTTAAAATATTTGATCAAAATAGGATTACAGGTCACTAATAATAGTCATTCATTTAACCAAAGTGATAATTCAAATATTTCTGAAAGCAAAAACTTTCTTTGCATATAAATAGGACCAAAAAACCACAAAAAACAAAAACACCTTTACTCTTTGATAGAGAGGAGACTCAGATTTCCAAGCAATCAAAAGACCTAATAAAGACAGCATTGGATGAAAAAATGTCTTTCCCTCTTTTTTTCACTCAGAAGGTGAACAAAAAATTAATCCTTATTAGTACTTCACAGAAATATTGTTCAAAAGAGAAAAACAAATCTTACCTTTGCATCAGTATATTATTAATGTAAAGCTAATTTTAATTAAACCTTATAAACAAATCTATCCAGATGTTTATTTACAAGATGGCTGAATAGGAACAGCTCCAGTCTACAGCTCCCAGCATGAGTGACACAGAAGACTGGTGATTTCTGCATTTCCAACTGAGGTACCAGGTTCATCTCACTGGGGCTTGTCGGACAGTGGGGGCAGGACAGTGAGTGCAGCCCACTGAGTGTGAGCTGAAGCAGGGCAAGGCATCACCTCACCTGAGAAGCACAGGGGGTCAGGGAATTCCCTCTCCTAGCCAAGGGAAGGGGTGAGAGATGGCACCTGGAAAATCGGGTCACTCCCACCCTAGCATTGTGCTTTTCCAATGGTCTTAGCAAACAGCACACCAGGAGATTATATCCCGCGCATGGCTCAGAGGGTCCCATGCCCACGGAGCCTCACTCATTGCTAGCACGGCAGTCTGAGATCAAACTGCAAGGCGGCAGCAAGGCTGGGGGAGGGGCACCCACCATTGCTGAGACTTGAGTAGGTAAGCAAAGCTTCTGGGAAGCTTGAACTCGGTGGAGCCCACTGCAGCTCAAGGAGGCCTGCCTGCTTCTGTGGACTCCACCTCTGGGGGCAGGGCATAGCTGAACAAAAGGCAGCAGAAACCCCTGCAGACTTAAATGTCCCTGTCTGACAGCTTTGAAGAGAGTAGTGGTTCTCCCAGCATGGAGTTTGAGATCTGAGAACGGACAGACTGCCTCCTCAAGTGGGTCCCTGACCTCCAAGTAGGCTAACTGGGAGGCACCCCCCAGTAGGGGTAGACTGACACCTCACACAGCCAGGTACCCCTCTGAGATGAAGCTTCCAGAGGAATGATCAGGTAGCAAAACTTGCTGTTCAGCAGTATTTGCTGTTCTGCAGCCTCCACTGCTGATACACAGGCAAACAGGGTCTGGAGTGGACCTCCAGCAAACTCCAACAGACCTGCTGCTGAGGGTCCTGACTGTTAGAAGGAAAACTAACAAACAGAAAGGACATCCACACCAAAACCCCATCTGTACGTCACCATCATCAAAGACCAAAGGTAGATAAAACCACAAAGATGGGGAAAAAACAGAACAGAAAAGCTGAAAATTCTAAAAATCAGAGCGCCTCTCCCACTCCAAAGGAACGCAGCTCCTCACCAGCAACAGAACAAAGCTGGACGGAAAATGACTTTGATGAGTTGAGAGAAGAAGGCTTCAGGCGATCAAACTTCTCCGAGCTAAGTTTGAACCCGTCGCAAAGAAGCTAAAAACCTTGAAAAAAGATTAGACAAATGGCTAACCAGAATAACCAGTGTAGAGAAGTCCTTAAATGACCTGATGGAGCTGAAAATCATGGCACAAGAACTACGTGACAAATGCACAAGCTTCAGTAGCTGATTCAATCAACTGGAAGAAAGGGTATCAGTGACTGAAGATCAAATGAATGAAGTGAAGTGAGAAGAGAAGTTTAGAGAAAAAAGAGTAAAAAGAAATGAACAAAGCCTCCAACAAATATAGGACTCTGTGAGAAGACCAAATCTATGTCTGATTGGTGTTCCTGAAAGTGATGGAGAGAATGGAACCAAGTTGGAAAACACTCTGCAGGATATTATCCAGGAGAACTTCCCCAACGTAGCAAGGCAGGCCAACATTCAAATTCAGGAAATACAGAGAACGCCACAAAGATACTCCTCAAGAAGAGCAACTCCAAGACACATAATTTTCAGATTCACCAAAGTTGAAATGAAGGAAAAAATGTTAAGGGCAGCCAGAGAGAAAGGTCAGGTTACCCACAAAGGGAAGCCCATCAGACTAACAGCTGATCTCTTGGCAGAAACTCTACAAGCCAGAAGAGAGTGGGGGCCAATATTCAACATTCTTAAGGAAAAGAACTTTCAACCCAGAATTTCATATCCAGCCAAACAAAGCTTTATAAGTGAAGGAGAAATAAAATTCTTTACAGACAAGCAAATGCTGAGAGACTTTGTCAACACCAGGCCTGCCCTACAAGAGCTCCTGAAGGAAGCACTAAACATGGAAAGGAACAACCAGTACCAGCCACTGCAAAAACATGACAAATTGTAAAGACCATCGATGCTAGGAAGAAACTGCATCAACTAACAAGCAAAATAACCAGCTAACATCGTAATGACAGGATCAAATTCACACATAACAATATTAACCTTAAATGAAAATGGGTTAAATGCTCCAATTAAAAGACACAGACTGGCATTTCGGATAAACAGTCAAGACCCATCAGTGTGCTGTATTCAGGAGACCCATCTCACATGCAGAGACACACATAAGCTCAAAATAAAGGGATGGAGGAAGATCTACCAAGCAAATGGAAAACAAAGGCAGGGGTTGCAATCCTAGTCTCTGATAAAACAGACTTTAAACCAACAAAGATCAAAAGAGACAAAGGAGGCCATTACATAAAGGTAAAGGGATCAATTCAACAAGAAGAGCTAACTATCCTAAATATATATGCACCCAATACAGGAGCACCCAGATTCATAAAACAAGTCCTTAGAGATCCACAAAGAGATTTAGATTCCTATACAATAATAATGAGAGACTTTAACACCCCACTGTCAACATTAGACAGATCAACGAGACAGAAAGTTAACAAAGATATCCAGGAATTGAACTCAGCTCTGCACCAAGTGGACCTAAAGACAGCTACAGAATTCTCCACCCCAAATCAACAGAATATACGTTCTTCTCAGCACCACATCGCACTTATTCCAAAACTGACCACACAATTGGAAGTAAAGCACTCCTCAGCAAATGTAAAAGAACAGAAATTATGACAAACTGTCTCTCAGAACACAGTGCAATCAAACTAGAAGTCAGGATTAAGAAACTCACTCAAAACCGCTCAACTACATGGAAACCGAACAACCTGCTCCTGAATGACTACTGGGTACATAACAAAATGAAGGCAGAAATAAAGATGTTCTTTGAAACCAATGAGAACAAAGACACAACATACCAGAATCTCTGGGACACATTTAAAGCAGTGTGTAGAGGGAAATTTATAGCACTAAATGCCCACAAGAAAAAGCAGGAAAGATCTAAAATTGACACCCTAACATCACAATTAAAAGAACTAGAGAAGCAAGAGCAAACATATTCAAAAGCTAGCAGAAGGCAAGAAGTAACTAAGATCAGAGCAGAACTGAAAGAGAAAGAGACACAAAAACCCTTCAAAAAATCAATGAATCCAGGAGCTGGTTTTCTGAAAAGATCGACAAAATTGATAGACCACTATCAAGACTAATAAAGAAGAAAAGAGAAGAATCAAATAGACGCAATAAAAAATGATAAAGGAGATATCACCACCGATCCCACAGAAATACAAACTACTATCAGAGAATACTATAAACACCTCTACGCAAATAAACTAGAAAATCTAGAAGAAATGGATAAATTCCTGGACACATATACCCTCCCAAGACTAAACCAGGAAGAAGTTGAATCCCTGAATACACCAATAACAGGCTCTGAAATGGAGGCAATAATTAATAGCCTACCAACCAAAAAAAGTCCAGGACCAGATGGATTCACAGCCAAATTCCACCAGAGGTACAAGGAGAAGCTGATACCATTCCTTCTGAAAGTATTCCTATCAATAGAAAAAGAAGGAATCCTCCCTAACTCGTTTTATGAGGCCAGCATCATCCTGATACCAAAGCCTGGCAGAGACACAACAAAAAAAGAGAATTTTAGACCAATATCCCTGATGAACATCGATGCAAAAATCCTCAATAAAATACTGGCAAACTGAATCCAGCAGCACATGAAAAAGCTTATCCACTATGATCAAGTGGGCTTCATCCCTGGGATGGAAGGCTGGTTCAACATACACAAATCAATAAATGTAATCCAGCATATAAACAGAACCAAAGACAAAAACCACACGATTATCTCAATAGATGCAAAAAAAGGCCTTTGACAAAATTCAACAACCCTTCATGCTAAAAACTCTCAATAAATTAGGTATTGATGGGACATATCTCAAAATAATAAGAGCTATTTATGACAAACCCACAGCTAATATACTGAATGGGCAAAAACTGGAAGCATTCCCTTTGAAAACTGGCACAAGTCAGGGATGCCCTCTCTCACCACTCCTGTTCAACATGTTATTGGAAGTTCTGGCCAGGACAATCAGGCAAGAGAAATAAATAAGGGGTACTCAATTAGGAAATGAGGAAGTCAAATTGTCCCTGTTTGCAGATGACATGATTGTATATTTAGAAAACCCCACTATCTCAGCCCAAAATCTCCTTAAGCTGATAAGCAACTTCAGCAAAGTCTCAGGATACAAAGTCAATGTGCAAAAATCACAAGCATTCCTATACACCATTCACAGACAAACAGAGCCAAATCATGAGTGAACTCCCATTCACAATTGCTACAAAGAGAATAAAATACCTAGGAATCCAACTTACAAGGGATGTAAAGGACCTCTTCAAGGAGAACTACAAACCACTGCTCAACGAAGTAAAAGAGGACACAAACAAATGGAAGAACATTCCATGCTCATGGATAGGAAGAATCAATATCTTGAAAATGGCCATACTGCCTAAAGTAATTTATAGATTCAATGCCATCCCCATCAAGCTACCAATGACTTTCTTCACAGAATTGGAAAAAACTACTTTAAAGTTCATATGGAACCAAAAAAGAGCTGACATTGCCAAGAGAATCCTAAGTCAAAAGAACGAAGCTGGAGGCATCACGCTACCTGACTTCAAACTATATTACAAGGCTCAGTAACCAAAACAGCATGGTACTGGTACCAAAACAGAGATATAGACCAACGGAACAGAACAGAGCCCTCAGAAATCATACCACACATCTACAACCATCTGGTCTTTGACAAACATGACAAAAGCAATGGGGAAAGGATTCCCTATTTAATAAATGGTGTTGGGAAAACTGGCTAGCCATATGTAGAAAGCTGAAACTGGATCCCTTCCTTACACCTTATACAAAAATTAATTCAAGATGGATTAAAGACTTACATGTTAGACCTAAATCCATAAAAACCCCAGAAGAAAACCTAGGCGATGCCATTCAGGACATAGGCATGGGCAAGAACTTCATGTCTAAAACACCAAAAGCCATGGCAACAAAAGCCGAAATTGACAAATGGGATCTAATTAAACTAAAGAGATTCTGCACAACAAAAGAAACTACCATCAGAGAGAACAGGCAACCTACAGAATGGGAGAAAATTTTTGCAATCTTCTCTGACAAAGGACTAATAGCCCTGACAAAGGGCTAATATCCAGAATCTACAAAGAACTCAAGCAAGTTTACAAGAAAAAAACAACCCCATCAACAAGTGGGTGAAGGATATGAACAGACACTTCTCAAAAGAAGACATTTATGCAGCCAAAAAACACATGAAAAAATGCTCACCATCACTGGCCATCAGAGACATGCAAATCAAAACCACAATGAGATACCATCTCACACCAGTTAGAATGGCAATCATTAAAAAGTCAGGAAACAACAGGTGCTGGAGCGGATGTGGAGAAATAGGAACAATTTTACACTGCTGGTGGGACTGTAAACTAGTTCAAGCATTGTGGAAGTCAGTGTGGCGATTCCTCACGGATCTAGAACTAGAAATACCATTTGACCCAGCCATCCCATTACTGGGTATATACCCAAAGGACTATAAATCATGCTGCTATAAAGACACATACACACGTATGTTTATTGCGGCATTATTCACAATAGCAAAGACTTGGAACCAACCCAAATGTCCAACAATGATAGACTGGATTAAGAAAATGTGGCACATATATACCATGGAATACTATGCAGCCATAAAAAATGATGAGTTCTTGTCCTTTGTAGGGACATGGATGAAGCTGGAAATCATCATTCTCAGCAAACTATCACAAGGACAAAAAACAAAACACCACATGTTCTCATTCATAGGTGGGAATTGAACAACGAGAACACTTGGACACAGGAAGGGGAACATCACACACCGGGGCCTGTTGTGGGTTGGGGGGAGGGGGGAGGGAAAGCATTAGGAGATATACCTAATGTAAATGACAAGTTAATGGGTGCAGCACACCAACATGGCACATGTATACATATGTAACAAACCTGCACGTTGTGCACATGTACCCTAGAACTTAAAGTGTAATTAAAAAAAAAAAAACAACCCCATCAAAAAGTGGGCAAAGGATGTAAACAGACACTTCTCAAAAGAAGACATTTATGCAGCCAACAGACACATGAAAAAATGCTCATCACCACTGGCCATCAGAGACATGCAAATCAAAACCACAATGAGATACCATCTCACACCAGTTAGAATGGCAATCATTAAAAAGTCAGGAAACAACAGGTGCTGGAGAGGATGTGGAGAAATAGGAACACTTTAACACTGTTGGTGGGACTGTAAACTAGTTCAACCATTGTGGAAGATAGTGTGGCAATTCCTCAATGATCTAGAACTAGAAATACCATTTGACCCAGCCATCCCATTACTGGGTATATACCCAAAGGACTATAAATCATGCTGCTATAAAGACACATGCACACATATGTTTATTACGGCACTATTCACAATAGCAAAGACTTGGAACCAACTCAAATGTCCATCAATGATAGACTGGATTAAGAAAATGTGGCACATATACACCACGGAATACTATGCAGCCATAAAAAAGGAAGAGTTCATGTCCTTGGTAGGGACATGGATGAAGCTGGAAACCATCATTCTCAGCAAACTATGGCAAGGACAAAAAACCAAGCACTGCATGTTCTCACTCATAGGTGGGAATTGAACAACGAGAACACTTGGACACAGGAAGGGGAACATCACACACTGGGGCCTGTCGTGGTGTGGGGAGAGGAGGGGAGGGATAGCATTAGGAGATATACCTAATGCAAATGACGAGTTAATGGGTGCAGTGCACCAACATGGCACATGTATACATATGTAACAAGCCTGCATGTTGTGCACATATACCCTAGAACTTAAAGTATAATTAAAAACAAAAAACAAAAAACAAATCTATCCAACCTCAATCTCAGTTTTTTTTTTTTAATTATACTTTAAGTTTTAGGGTACATGTGCACATTGTGCACGTTAGTTACATATGTATACATGTGCCATGCTGGTGCGCTGCACCCACTAACTCGTCATCTAGCATTAGGTATATCTCCCGATGCTCTCCCTCCCCCCACCCCACAACAGTCCCCAGAGTGTGATGTTCCCCTACCTGTGTCCATGTGATCTCATTGTTCAATTCCCACCTATGAGTGAGAACATGCAGTGCTTGGTTCTTGTGATAGTTTACTGAGAATGATGATTTCCAATTTTATCCATGTCCCTACAAACGACATGAACTCATCTTTTTTATGGCTATATAGTATTCCATGGTGTATATGTGCCACATTTTCTTAATCCAGTCTATCATTGTTGGACATTTGGGTTGATTCCAAGTCTTTGCTACTGTGAATAGTGCCGTAATATACATATGTGTGCATGTGTCTTTATAGCAGCATGATTTATAGTCCTTTGGGTACATACCCAGTAATGGGATGGCTGGGTCAAATGGTATTTCCAGTTCTAGATCCCTGAGGAATCGCCACACTGACTTCCACAATGGTTGAACTAGTTTACAGTCCCACCAACAGTGTAAAAGTGTTCCTGTTTCTCCACATCCTCTCCAGCACCTGTTGTTTCCTGACTTTTTAATG
This sequence comes from Gorilla gorilla gorilla, assembly GCF_029281585.2. Classification (NCBI taxonomy): domain Eukaryota; kingdom Metazoa; phylum Chordata; class Mammalia; order Primates; family Hominidae; genus Gorilla; species Gorilla gorilla. The sequence goes on from NC_073229.2 coordinate 62,559,694, forward strand.
ATTGCCATTCTAACTGGTGTGAGATGGTATCTCACTGTGGTTTTGATTTGCATGTCTCTGATGGCCAGTGATGATGAGCATTTTTTCATGTGTTTTTTGGCTGCATAAATGTCTTCTTTTGAGAAGTGTCTGTTCATATCCTTTGCCCACTTTTTGATGGGGTTGTTTGTTTTTTTCTTGTAAATTTGTTTGAGTTCATTGTAGATTCTGGATATTAGCCCTTTGTCAGATGAGTAGGTTGCGAAAATTTTCTCCCATTTTGTAGGTTGCCTGTTCTCTCTGATGGTAGTTTCTTTTGCTGTGCAGAAGCTCTTTAGTTTAATTAAATCCCATTTGTCAATTTTGTCTTTTGTTGCCATTGCTTTTGGTGTTTTAGACATGAAGTCCTTGCCCATGCCTATGTCCTGAATGGCATCGCCTAGGTTTTCTTCTAGGGTTTTTATGGTTTTAGGTCTAACATTTAAGTCTTTAATCCATCTTGAATTGATTTTTGTATAAGGTGTAAGGAAGGGATCCAGTTTCAGCTTTTTACATATGGCTAGCCAGTTTTCCCAACACCATTTATTAAATAGGGAATACTTTCCCCATTGCTTGTTTTTCTCAGGTTTGTCAAAGATCAGATAGTTGTAGATATGCGGCGTCATTTCTGAGGGCTCTGTTTTGTTCCATTGATCTATATCTCTGTTTTGATACCAGTACCATGCTGTTTTGGTTACTGTAGCCTTGTAGTATAGTTTGAAGTCAGGTAGTGTGATGCCTCCAGCTTTGTTCTTTTGGCTTAGGATTGACTTGGCGATGTGGGCTCTTTTTTGGTTCCATATGAACTTTAAAGTAGTTTTTTCCAATTCTGTGAAGAAAGTCATTGGTAGCTTGATGGGGATGGCATTAAATCTATAAATTACCTTGGGCAGTATGGCCATTTTCACAATATTGATTCTTCCTACCCATGAGCATGGAATTTTCTTCCATTTGTTTGTATCCTCTTTTATTTCATTGAGCAGTGGTTTGTAGTTCTCCTTGAAGAGGTCCTTCACATCCCTTGTAAGTTGGATTCCTAGGTATTTTATTCTCTTTGAAGCAATTGTGAATGGGAGTTCACTCACGATTTGGCTCTCTGTTTATCTGTTGTTGGTGTTTAAGAATGCTTGTGATTTTTGTACATTGATTTTGTATCCTGAGACTTTGCTGAAGTTGCTTATCAGCTTAAGGAGATTTTGGGCTGAGACAATGGGGCTTTCTAGATATACAATCATGTCATCTGCAAACGGGACAATTTGGCTTTCTCTTTTCCTAATTGAATACCCTTTATTTCCTTCTCCTGCCTAATTGCTGTGGCCAGAACTTCCAATACTATGTTGAATAGGAGTGGTGAGAGAGGGCATCCCTGTCTTGTGCCAGTTTTCAAAGGGAATGCTTCCAGTTTTTGCCCATTCAGTATGATATTGGCTGTGGGTTTGTCATAGATAGGTCTCATTATTTTGAAATACGTCCCATCAATACCTAATTTATTGAGAGTTTTTAGCATGAAGGATTGTTGAATTTTGTCAAAGGCTTTTTCTGCATCTATTGAGATAATCATGTGGTTTTTGTCTTTGGCTCTGTTTATATGCTGGATTACATTTATTGATTTACATATATTGAACCAGCCTTGCATCCCAGGGATGAAGCCCACTTGATCATGGTGGATAAGCTTTTTGATGTGCTGCTGGATTCGTTTTGCCAGTATTTTATTGAGGATTTTTGCATCAATGTTCATCAAGGATATTGGTCTAAAATTCTCTTTTTTTGTTGTGTCTCTGCCTGGCTTTGGTATCAGAATGATGCTGGCCTCATAAAATGAGTTAGGGAGGATTCCCTCTTTTTCTATTGATTGGAATAGTTTCAGAAGGAAAGGTACCAGTTCCTCCTTGTACCTCTGGTAGAATTCGGCTGTGAATCCATCTGGTCCTGGACTCTTTTTGGTTGGTAAGGTATTGATTATTGCCACAATTTCAGATTCTGTTATTGGTCTATTCAGAGATTCAACTTCCTGGTTTAGTCTTGGGAGAGTGTATGTGTTGAGGAGTTTATCCATTTCTTCTAGATTTTCTAGTTTATTTGCATAGAGGTGTTGGTAGTATTCTCTGATGGTAGTTTGTATTTCTGTGGGATCGGTGGTGATATCCCCTTTATCATTTTTTATTGCGTCTATTTGATTCTTCTCTCTTTTTTTCTTTATTAGTCTTGCTAGCGGTCTATCAATTTTGTTGATCCTTTCAAAAAACCAGCTCCTGGATTCATTAATTTTTTGAAGGGTTTTTTGTGTCTCTGTTTCCTTCAGTTGTGCTCTGATTTTGGTTATTTCTTGCCTTCTGCTAGCTTTTGAATGTGTTTGCTCTTGCTTTTCTAGTTCTTTTAATTGTGATGTTAGGGTGTCAATTTTGGATCTTTCCTGCTTTCTCTTGTGAGCATTTAGTGCTATAAATTTCCCTCTACACACTGCTTTGAATGCGTCCCAGAGATTCTGGTATGTTGTGTCTTTGTTCTCGTTGGTTTCAAAGAACATCTGTATTTCTGCCTTCATTTCGTTATGTACCCAGTATTCATTCAGGAGCAGGTTGTTCAGTTTCCATGTAGTTGAGCGGTTTTGAGTGAGATTCTGAATCCTGAGTTCTGGTTTGATTGCACTGTGGTCTGAGAGACAGTTTGTTATAATTTCTGTTCTTTTACATTTGCTGAGGAGAGCTTTACTTCCCCGTATGTGGTCAATTTTGGAATAGGTGTGGTGTGGGGCTGAAAAAAATGTATATTCTGTTGATTTGGGGTGGAGAGTTCTGTAGATGTCTATTAGGTCCGCCTGGTGCAGAGCTGAGTTCAATTCCTGGGTATCCTTGTTGACTTTCTGTCTCGTTGATCTGTCTAATGTTGACAGTGGGGTTTTAAAGTCTCCCATTATTAATGTGTGGGAGTCTAAGTCTCTTTGTAGGTCACTCAGGACTTGCTTTATGAATCTGGGTGCTCCTGTATTGGGTGCATATATATTTAGGATAGTTAGCTCTTCTTGCTGAATTGATCCCTTTACCATTATGTAATGGCCTTCTTTGTCTCTTTTGATCTTTGTTGGTTTAAAGTCTGTTTTATCAGAGACTAGGATTGCAACCCCTGCCTTTTTTTGTTTTCCATTGGCTTGGTAGATCTTCCTCCATCCTTTTATTTTGAGCCTATGTGTGTCTCTGCACGTGAGATGGGTTTCCTGAATACAGCACACTGATGGGTCTTGACTCTTTATTCAATTTGCCAGTCTGTGTCTTTTAATTGGAGAATTTAGTCCATTTACATTTAAAGTTAATATTGTTATGTGTGAATTTGATCCTGTCATTATGATGTTAGCTGGTTATTTTGCTTGTTAGTTGATGCAGTTTCTTCCTGGTCTCGATGGTCTTTACATTTTGGCATGATTTTGCAGCGGCTGGTACTGGTTGTTCCTTTCCCTGTTTAGTGCTTCCTTCAGGGGCTCTTTTAAGGCAGGCCTGGTGGTGACAAAATCTCTCAGCATTTGCTTGTCTGTAAAGTATTTTATTTCTCCTTCACTTATGAAGCTTAGTTTGGCTGGATATGAAATTCTGGGTTGAAAATTCTTTTCTTTAAGCATGTTGAATATTGGCCCCCACTCTCTTCTGGCTTGTAGGGTTTCTGGCGAGAGATCAGCTGTTAGTCTGATAGGCTTCCCTTTGAGGGTAACCCGACCTTTCTCTCTGGCTGCCCTTAACATTTTTTCCTTCATTTCAACTTTGGTGAATCTGACAATTATGTGTCTTGGAGTTGCTCTTCTCGAGGAGTATCTTTGTGGCGTTCTCTGTATTTCCTGAATCTGAACGTTGGCCTGCCTTGCTAGATTGGGGAAGTTCTCCTGGATAATATCCTGCAGAGTGTTTTCCAACTTGGTTCCATTCTCTCCATCACTTTCAGGAACACCAATCAGACGTATATTTGGTCTTTTCACATAGTCCCATATTTCTTGGAGGCTTTGCTCATTTCTTTTTATTCTTTTTTTCTCTAAACTTCCCTTCTTGCTTCATTTCATTCATTTCATCTTCCATTGCTGATACCCTTTCTTCCAGTTGATCGCATCGGCTCCTGAGGCTTCTGCATTCTTCATGTAGTTCTCAAGCCTTGGTTTTCAGCTCCATCAGCTCCTTTAAGCACTTTTCTGTATTGGTTAGTCTAGTTATACATTCTTCTAAATTTTTTTGAAAGTTTTCAACTTCTTTGCCTTTGGTTTGAATGTCCTCCCGTAGCTCAGTGTAATTTGATCGTCTGAAGCCTTCTTCTCTCAGCTCATCAAAGTCATTCTCCATCCAGCTTTGTTCCGTTGCTGGTGAGGAGCTGCGTTCCTTTGGAGGAGGAGAGGTGCTCTGCTTTTTAGAGTTTCCAGTTTTTCTGTTCTGTTTTTTCCCCATCTTTGTGGTTTTATCTACTTTTGGTCTTTGATGATGGTGGTGTACAGATGGGTTTTTGGTGTGGATGTCCTTTCTGTTTGTTAGTTTTCCTTCTAACAGAGAGGATCCTCAGCTGCAGGTCTGTTGGAGTACCCTGCCGTGTGATGTGTCAGTGTGCCCCTGCTGGGGGGTGCCTCCCAGTTAGGCTGCTCGGGGGTCAGGGGTCAGGGACCCACTTGAGGAGGCTGTCTGCCCATTCTCAGATCTCCAGCTGCGTGCTGGGAGAACCACTGCTCTCTTCAAAGCTGTCAGACAGGGACATTTAAGTCTGTAGAGGTTACTGCTGTCTTTTTGTTTGTCTGTGCCCTGCCCCCAGAGGTGGAGCCTACATAGGCAGGCAGGTCTCCTTGAGCTGTGGTGGGCTCCACCCAGTTCGAGCTTCCTGGCTGCTTTGTTTACCTAATCAAGCCTGGGCAATGGCGGGCGCCCCTCCCCCAGCCTTGCTGCCGCCTTGCAGTTTGATCTCAGACTGCTGTGCTAGCAATCAGCGAGACTCCGTGTGCGTAGGACCCTCTGAGCCAGGTGCGGGATATAATCTTGTGGTGCGCCGTTTTTTAAGCCCATTGGAAAAGCGCAGTATTTGGGTGGGAGTGACCCGATTTTCCAGGTGCTGTCAGTCACCCTTTTCTTTGACTCAGAAAGGGAACTCCCTGACCCCTTGCGCTTCCCAAGTGAGGCAATGCCTCGCCCTGCTTCCGCTCTCGCACGGTGCACGCACCCACTGACCTGTGCCCACTGTCTGGCACTCCCTAGTGAGGTGAACCTGGTACCTCAGATGGAAATGCAGAAATCACCCATCTTCTGCATCGCTCACGCTGGGAGCTGTAGACAGGAGCTGTTCCTATTCGGCCATCTTTCAATCTCAGTTTTGACTGCACAAGATTTCTGTAAACCTTTTAACCTTTACAATTTTCTATTAAAGAACAGATCAGTGCTCCAAGAAAACCCTGTTATTTTGACCCAGGGGCCTAACTCTGGCCCTGCATCTGTGTATTTTTGATATGCTCCATTTTTAGGAAAAATAATCCCCTTCTAATTTAGCCAACTTGATCACACATAAAATTCTTTTCATGAGATTAATCTACAGGCCTTCTACAACTTGCTTAAACCTTCAGTTTTGTGTTATATATCCCCTTTTTATATTGGCATTGTACCTTAGGTGAAAATTTACTTTCCTTGCCCTCTTGTTTTGACCACACAAAGTTCTCTCATGTAAAAGGAAAAAAATTATTCTTTTTTAAAAACTCTTTTTACATCTTACTTTCTTTATATACTCTGTATGTAGAATTGTTTGTCTTATACTTAGTAGTTTTAATTGCGTATATTAATTCCAGTGTTAACTCTTAGTAACCCTGATTTTCAGTGAAAAACCTAGGAACCGATTTTACTTATGTGTCAGATGCAGATCCCAGGACAAAAGTTGGATTCAGCCTTTCCCAGCATGGTCAAGAGGCATAGCTGACCCAGGGAGGATGCAGCCCAGGCACTGTCCCAAGGCCTCACCGTGGCCACTGTCTACACCACAGGATTTAAAGGCCCAAATTCAAAGACATAAGCTCACAGACAAATTAAGCAAGTGTCAAAAATATCATAAAAGCAACAGCTTTATGACTTTAAAATATCTAGTAGAGACATTATAAACAGATCTGATCAGTAGACCCAGGCAAAAATGTCTAAAATTCTGAAGACATTTCTATTATTTTATCAACAATTTAAAAACTATCTTTATTTACCAAAGAGTACTAAAGTCACAGGGACCTGAAAAGCATTTGGGTTATTTAACTTATGAGCCCTCATTTATTTATAAGTCAATGGTATCACAACCAATATACAAACAGCCATGTATATATGTACACATAATACAGACAGGCACAAATAAAGACATTATAGCTTTGATTTAAAACTCTTAACCATGAGACCTGTAAAAGTCACTAGCTTAAAAGGATGGTGGGATTCAAACTGTGTCTTTGTGAATGAAAAAGGTTAAAGTTTATCTCTCTCACAGGGCTGAAGCCCTTATGGAGTTTTAGAGAAAACATGGTAGCAAATTTACTTCTCAAATCAGAGAGAGAGAGACAGAGAGAATTTGGCTTTTTTCAAGAAGGAGTTTGGGTGTGTTAGAGAAAGATTTAAAATGGATGCCAAGGTAACACAAATGACAGGAAAATGCCATAGCATTATATAAGGAGACCAATTTTATTTAGATAAGTAGCTTTTAATTTAGCCTGTTTTCCAACTGGACTGCTATGTTCAGGGCATAGCCCATTAAGAAACATGACCAACAAAGCATTTGTAATTTTAGTGGCCTAATAATTTATGTGAAAAGCAGGTGCAGTTGGGAGGCAGAACATCTAGATATTTAAAAATCAAGGACTCCACTTTTACATTTTATCCTGAGTTCCCAGAAAGAGGAGAATGCCATGGGACTGAGCCATGCAATGCTTTCACAGTGCACTTTACTATAAACACATTTCTTTAAGTGTTTAAATCATGCCTTTTAAATCTAAACATGCAAAGAAATGAGTAGCCCTCTGTAATAGTAACCATTCATTATACTTCCTAAAGTAAGGAAGAGAAAAAAGAAAGCAAAAATAAAAATTTTAAAGTTTTTAGAAAATAACCATTCATTTTAAACAGCTGCTGTCAGCTACCTCCAAAACTGCAGCTCTTGCCATTGACTCAGCAGCCATCACACATACAAAGGTCAAGTGCTCTCTCACAGTACAGAGAAATCTCTGGTACCCCTCAAAGCCAAAGAGATCAGGTAACACAATACAAAAGAAAGCAGAGTTTTAGACCTGGGAGGAACTCATCCATGACTCTTCAGACTCCACAGGAAGACAGAATACCCCAAAAAGAGGGTTAGTGGTACTCTTTTCTGTGTGCCTTAAGGGAATTTGAGTCATTAGAAGTCTCTTCTAGATTCTTTCATGTGCGACCAAAGACAACAAACAGAAAGGAGGAACTTGAATATCAGCTTTTAATTAAGCTGACTTTGACCATAGAGCTTTTAAAAAAAAGTCTTTGCATATCTCTTATTATCAGATTTTAGCCAGGAAAAATAGCTGGTATTCCTGGCATTTGAACTTTTGTTTTAACCAAAGGCAACCTCCCAGGTGACTCACCAAAACCAATAAGGCTTAACCAAGGTATGACTTTTTTTTTTTAATTTAAGTTCAAGGGTACATGTGCACAACATGCAGGTTTGATACATAGGTATACATGTGCCATGTTGGTTTGCTGCATCCATCAACTCATCATTTACATTAGGTATTTCTCCTAATGCTATTCCTCCCCCAGTAGGCCCCGGTGTGTGATGTTCCCCACCCTATGTCCAAGTGATCTCATTATTCAGTTCCCACCTATGAGTGAGAACATGCAGTGTTTGATTTTCTGTCCTTGTGATAGTTTGCTGAGAATGATGGTTTCCAGCTTCATCCAGCTTCATCCATCTCCCTGCAAAGGACATGAACTCATCCTTTTTTATGGTTGCCTAGTATTCCATAGTGTATATGTGCCACATTTCTTTAATCCAGTCTATCATTGATGGACATTTGGGTTGGTTCCAAGTCTTTGCTATAGTGAACAGTGCTGCAACAAACATATGTGTGCATGTGTCTTTATAGTAGTATGATTTATAATCCTTTGGGTACATACCCAGTAATGGGTTGGCTGGGTCAAATGGTAATTCTAGTTCTAGATCCTTGAGGAATCGCCACACTGTCTTCCACAATGGTTGAACTAATTTACACTCCCACCAACAATGTAAAAGCATTCCTATTTCTCCACATCCTCTACAGCATCTGTTGTTTCCTGACTTTTTAATGATTGCCATTCTAACTGGTGTGAGATGGTATCTCATTGTGGTTTTGATTTGCATGTCTCTGATGACCAATGATGATGAGCATTTTTTCATGTGTCTTTTGCCTGCATAGATGTCTTCTTTTGAGAAGTGTATGTTTATATCCTTTGCCCACTTTTTGATGGGGTTGTTTTTTTCTTGTAAATTTGAGTTCTTTTTAGATTCTGGATATTAGCCCTTTGTCAGATGGGTAGATTGCAAAAATTTTCTCCCATTCTGTAGGTTGCCTGTTCACTGTGATGGTAGTTTCTTTTGCTGTGCAGAAGCTCTTTAGTTTAATTAGATCCCATTAGTCTATTTTGGCTTTTGTTGCCATTGCTTTCGGTGTTTTTGTCATGAAGCTCTTGCCCATGCCTATGTCCTGAATGGTATTGCCTAGGTTTCTTCTAGGGTTTTTATTGTTTTAGGTCTAACATTTAAGTCTTTAATCCACCTTGAGTTAATTTTTGTACAAGTTGTAAGGAAGGGATCCAGTTTCAGCTTTCTACATATGGCTAGCCAGTTTTCCCAGCACCATTTATTAAATAGGGAATCCTTTCCCCATTTCTTGTTTTTGTCATGTTTGTCAAAGATCAGATAGCTGTAAATGTGTGGTGTTATTTCTGAGGCCTCTGTTCTGTTCCATTTGTCTATATCTCTGTTTTGGTACCAGTACCATGCTGTTTTGGTTACTGGAACCTTGTAATATAGTTTGAAGTCAGGTAGCATGATGCCTCCAGCTTTGTTCTTTTTGCTTAGGATTGTCTTGGCTATGTGGGCTCTTTTTCTGGTTCCATAAGAACTTCCAAGTAGTTTTTTTCCAATTCTGTGAAGAAAATCGTTGGTAGCTTGATGGGGATGGCATTGAATCTATAAATTATTTTAGGCAGTATGGCCACTTTCACGATATTGATTCTTCCTCTCCATGAGCATGGAATATTCTTCCATTTGTTTGTGTCCTCTTTTATTTCATTGAGCAGTGGTTTGTAGTTCTCCTTGAAGAGGTCCTTCATATCCCTTGTAAGTTGTATACCTAGGCATTTTATTCTCTTTGTAGCAATTGTGAATGGGAGTTCACTCATGATTTGGCTCTCTGTTTGTCTGTGAATGGTGTATAGGAATGCTTGTGATTTTTGCACATTGACTTTGTATCCTGAGACTTTGCTGAATTTGCTTATCAGCTTAAGGAGATTTTGGGCTGAGACGGTGGGTTTTTCTAAATATACAATCGTGTCATCTGCAAACAGGGACAATTTGACTTCCTCATTTCCTAATTGAATACCCCTTATTTATTTCTCTTGCCTGATTGTCCTGGCCAGAACTTCCAACACCATGTTGAACAGGAGTGGTGAGAGAGGGCATCCCTGACTTGTGCCAGTTTTCAAAGGGAATGCGTCCAGTTTTTGCCCATTCAGTATGATATTGTCTGTGGGTTTGTCATAAATAGCTGTCATTATTTTGAGATACGTTCCATCGATACCTAGTTTATTGAAGAGTTTTTTTTAGCATGAAGGGCTGTTGAATTTGTCGAAGGCCTTTTCTGAATTTATTGAGATAATCATGAGGTTTTTGTCATTGGTTCTGTTTATGTGATGGATTACGTCTATTGATTCGTGTATGTTGAACCAGCCTTCCATCCCAGGGATGAAGCTGACTTGATTGTGGTGGATAAGCTTTTTGATGTGCTGCTGGATTTGGTTTGCCAGTATTTTATTGAGGATTTTCGCATCAATGTTCATCAGGGATATTGGTCTAAAATTCTCTTTTTTTTGTTGTATCTCTGCCAGGCTTTGGTATCAGGATGATGCTGGCCTCATAAAATGAGTTAGGGAGGATTCCTTCTTTTTCTATTGATTGGAATAGTTTCAGAAGGAATGGTACCAGCTCCTCTTTGTACCTCTGGTAGAATTTGGCTGTGAATCCATCTGGTCCTGGACTTTTTTTGGTTGGTAGGCTATTAATTATTGCCTCCATTTCAGAGCCTGTTATTGGTGTATTCAGGGATTCAACTTCTTCCTGGTTTAGTCTTGGGAGGGTGTATGTGTCCAGGAATTTATCCATTTCTTCTATATTTTCTAATTTATTTGCGTAGAGGTGTTTATAGTATTCTCTGATGGTAGTTTGTATTTCTGTGGGATCGGTGGTGATACCCCCTTTATCATTTTTTATTGTGTCTATTTGATTCTTCTCTTTTCTTCTTTATTAGTCTTGATAGTGGTCTATCAATTTTGTTGATCTTTTTAAAAAACAAGCTCCTAGATTCATTGATTTTTTTTGAAGGGTTTTTGTGTCTCTATCTCTTTCAGTTCTGCTCTGATCTTGGTTATTTCTTGCCTTTTGCTAGCTTTTGAATTTGTTTGCTCTTGCTTATCTAGTTCTTTTAATTGTGATGTTAGGGTGTCAATTTTAGATCTTTCCTGCTTTCTCTTGTGAGCATTTAGTGCTATAAATTTCCCTCTACACACTGCTTTAAATGTGTCCCAGAGATTCTGGTATGTTGTGTCTTTGTCCTCGTTAGTTTCAAAGAACATCTTTATTTCTGCCTTCACTTTGTTATGTACCCAGTAGTCATTCAGGAGCAGGTTTTTCAGTTTCTATGTAGTTGAGCGGTTTTGAGTGAGTTTTTTAATCCTCACTTCTAATTTGATTGCACTGTGGTCTGAGAGACAGTTTGTTGTGATTTCTGTTCTTTTACATTTGCTGAGGAGTGCTTTACTTTCCAACTATGTGGTCAATTTTGGAATAAGTGCGATGTGGTGCTGAGAAGAATGTATATTCTGTTGATTTGGGGTGGAGAGTTCTGTAGATGTCTATTAGGTCTGCTTGGTGCAGAGCTGAGTTCAGTTTCTGGATATCCTTGTTAACCTTCTGTCTCATTGATCTGTCTAATATTGACAGTGGGGTGTTAAAGTCTCCCATTATTATTGTGTGGGAGTCTAAGTCTCTTTATAAGTCTCTAAGGACTTGCTTTATGAATCTGGGTGCTCCTGTATTGGGTGTATATATATTTAGGATAGTTACCTCTTCTTTTTGAATTGATCCCTTTACCATTATGTGATGGCCTTCTTTGTGTCTTTTGATCTTTGTTGGTTTCGTGAAGTATCTCCAAAGAAGTTCAAAGCAGTCCTCACAAGATCCAGAACTACCCCAAAGACAGCTCAAAGAAAGGAAGGTTTTGCTAGCTGCAAACGGAGTAAACTCACATTTCTGTCTGGCCATGTTTTCTGGGATCTCAGCCTTTCAGCCTAGCACCTGTGCACAAGGACCCGAAGCCCCATATGCCCCACAAATGGAAAAAGAAGGGAGCCCAAAAGCTCTCCACGGAAAGGGAAAAGGACCAGTAACAAATGAGTATCCCGAAAGGTCATGAATCATGCAAATAATTTTAAACAAATCGGACTATTTCCCTGACCAGGGATTGAACCTGGGCCACCCTGGCCACTAGACTACAGGGTGGAGTGCTTTTTTGTGTGTCAATCCTGCAGGGGATCCAAAGCAGGAAGTTTGAGTGTTTAAAGGATTTTGACTTATTTCTGATCTGATTTGAATTGGACTGCTGCTTAGCTAATTTTCTGGATGTTAGCATTTCAAAGACACGATAAAGTTTAAAGGGTATTGTTTGATATTGGGTCAGAAAATCAGTGTATTTATTAGTCTTGGTTTAGGACAGTTGTTAGATCTGCATTTTTATAATCACAGTAGTTTTATTTCCATCGTGCAGTTGCTCCATTTGTTCCTTCTGTTCTAAATTTAAATTCATTTCCCCCTCTGAGAGAAGGAAATGTGTACACTGTAAAATTCCAGAATATCTCTGGCTAAAAGGTGTATGGGAGTTGAGGGAACAAGCAGAAAGGGATGAGTAGATCACAGGGCTCATCTGAAGGAGCAGTGAGAGGTGAAAGGGAGAAAACCTGTGAAGTCTATTTTAATAGTTTCAAATATTCCTTTGTTTACCTGTTGAATGGAAGAGGCAATTTTTTTCTGTTAGAGTTTCTTTTAGAGGTTTTGAGGTGTATTGGAAATAAGTCTCCTATTCAATTTATCTGGTTCTAAAACCAGCTCTTCCTAATTGTTCACAGAAATAATTTTTTTTTTTTTTTTTTTTGAGACGGAGTCTTGCTCTGTTGCCTAGGCTGGAGTGCAGTGGCACGATCTCGGCTCACTGAAACCTCTGCATCCTGGGTTCAAGCAGTTCTCCTGCCTCAGCCTCCTGAGTAGCTGGACTACAGGTGCGTGCCACCATACCTGGCTAATTTTTCTATTTTTAGCAGAGACGGGGTTTCACCATGTTGGCCAGGATGTTCTTGATCTCCTGACCTCGTAATCCACCTGCCTTGGCCTCCTAAAGTGCTGGGATTACAGGCGTGAACCACTGTACCTGGCCTGTTTTTGGTATTTTTAAAGGCCTTCATTTTTGGTCATTGCTGCTTATGACCATCCCAGGTTAGGTGGGTCCACGTTCCTGGATATCTACAAGAGGGTACCCTATAAGTGTTCTACATAAATCCAGCTGGTGTTTTTAAAAGGAGCATTGAGATTTTGAAGCTTGATTTCCCATCATTTAGGAATTTTTCAAAAGTGAGGCTGGGAATGTGTTTAGGGTCAAAGTGTGATGAGTCTCTGAGTCTGTCTAACTGCCAGGTGGCAGCAGAACGCTAAAAGTATGTGGGGCCAGACCCTTATAAGAGTCTGGAAGAGCAAAACGGGGGTACACTTTTCACTTAGTAACTAACAGGAACCAGTCACAAATGAAAGGCTAACCCTGAATTTTCAAGAGATAGAAAACAGCCACAATCTTAAAAGCATACTATGTAAAATGAAACCACCAGTGCCTAACTGCCAGTCTTTTGCCCTGAGTCTCTGCTGTGAGGCAGGCAGAAAAACCTTGACTCAAACCTCTGGTCCTGAGGCAGAGGTGGAAAAACCTTGACCCGAACTTCTGCTGTGAGACAGAAGTGGGAAAAAAGGCAGTTCCCCACAGAGCTCTCCACTAGAATCTCCTGTCCAAAGACTGAAGCCCTCACTCTTCAAGAAAGAGTTTGAAAAATGGTCCAAAGAAAGTCTAGACCTTTAACCAAAGAGTGGGAGGTCTGAATTCAGGAAAACTCATCTGAAACACCCAACGGGACTTCTGAAGACAGACTGTTTATGCTGGTACCGAGCGCTACTTTCTGAGAGAAACACCAAGCGGCTGGGGTCTGGGGGAGTCACTCTGAGTCCTGCTGATTTATGCCAGACATGTTGACCTAAAAGGAAGAAGCTGAGGCAAAATTAATAAAAGTAGAAAGTTTATTTGGGCCCAGCTTGAAGATTACAACCCAGGAGCATTGATTCAAGTTGTCCCAAATATACTCTCCAGTTGGCAGCAGTTACAAGTACACTGTTGAAGGGAAAGAAGAGTCCATTTCTGAGTTTGTTACCCGTGGCAGGCATCTGAGTTACTGGCGGTGAATCCATATGGGTCTGCAGCAACCTCAATTTTTGCCTTCTCAGAAGAAAGAATTCAACTGAGGGGCATAAGGCAGAAGAAGAGACCGAGGCAAGTTTTAGAGCAGGAGCGAAAGTTTATTAAAAAGCTTTAGAACAGGAATGAAGGAAAGTACACTTGGAAGAGGTCCAAGTGGGCGACTTGAAGGGCAAGTAGTCAGCTTGACCTTTGCCTTGGGGTTTTATACATTGGCCTACTTCCAGGGTCTTGCATCCTTTCTCCCCTGATTTTTCCCTTGGGGTCTGTTGTCTGCATGCACAGTGGCCTGCTAGCACTTGGGAGGTGAGCATGCACAGTGTGTGTACTGGAGTTGTACACATGCTCACTTGAGACATTTTTTTCCCTCGTTGGTAGAATGTCCACGGAGGGTCATATACCTGTTAAACGCCATCATTTTGCCTCTTAGTGCGCATGTGTGAGCCCACTCTTCCAACTCCTGAAATCTTATCAGGAAGCTGCTGATCACCAGTTTCAGGTTTTGGGTTTTTTTTTAAATCTATAGGGAGTCTGCTTTTCCCTGGCACTGACTGCGACCAACTGTTATTTTAGAGAGACAGTTAACAACTGCCTGGCCATCACCTGATGGTTGCCTGACCTTCCTTGTTGTGATGGGCAAGCTCTCCTGCCCTGCTCATATCTGCCTGACTACCTACTGTAACAAGTTGTTTACCAAGACTGTACATTAAAAATAACAACCTATAGATTGACTATACATTGTTAAGCTATAGGGTGTGGGTTATAGTGCCTGGAGCAGCATTATTAGGTTAGTTTATAGCTGTGGCAGTAGCAAGCAGTTTCAAGAGATAAATACAAGTCTCAAAAGGGAGGGAGTAGGATGTGATTGCTGCCTCATTTTAATGTCTCTCTGGGTCTGATAGTTTAAAAGGAGTCACATTCCCCAGATAAAAGTTCTTTTTTTTTCTTTGTTTTTTGTTTTTCTCTCACATCTGTCAGACAGGAAGGGTTTCCTCCACATGGATGTGATGCTTAAATTTTCTGAAAAATCAAGACCAGCTTTGTTCATTTTGCTTAGGATTGTCTTGGCTTTATGGGCTCTTTTTCTGGTTCCATATGACATTTAAAGTAGTTTTTTCTAATTCTGTAAACAAAGTCAATGGTAGCTTGATGGGAATAGCATTGAATCTATAAATTACTTTGGGCAGTGTGGCCATTTTCACGATATTGGTAACAAAGCTGGAGGCATCACGCTACCTGACTTCAAACTATACAACAAGGCTACAGTAAACAAAACAGCATGGTACTGGTACCAAAACAGATATGTAGACCAATGGAACAGAACAGAAATAATGCCACACATCTACAACCATCTGATCTTTGACAAACCTGACAAAAACAAGCAGTGGGGAAAGGGTTCCCTATTTAACAAGTGGTGTTGGGAAAACTAGTTAGCCATATGCAGAAAGCTGAAACTGGATCCCTTCATTACACCTTATACAAAAATTAACTCAAGATGGATTAAAGACTTAAACGTAAGACCTAAAACCATAAAAACTCTAGAAGAAAACCTAGGCAATGCCATTCAGGACACAGGCATGGGCAAAGATTTCGTGACTAAAACACCAAAAGCAATGGCAACAAAAGCCAAAATAGACTAGTGGGATCTAATTAAACTAAAGAGCTTCTGCACAGCAAAAGAAACTACCATCAGAGTGAACAGGCAACCTACAGAATGGGAGAAAATTTTTGAAATCTATCCATCTGACAAAGGGCTAATATCCAGAATCTAAAAAGAACTTAAATTTACAAGAAAAAAACAACCCCATCAACAAGTGGGTGAAGGATATGAACAGTTGCTTCTGAAAAAAAGACATTTTTGTGGCCAACAAACTCATGAAAAAAAGCTCATCATCACTGTTCATTAGAGAAATGGAAATCAAAACCACAATGAGGTACCATCTCATGCCAGTTAGAATGGCGATCATTACAAAGTCAGGAAACAATAGATGCTGAAGAGGATGTGGAGAAATAGGAACCCTTTTACAATGTTGGTGGGAGTATACATTAGTTCAACCATCGTGGAAGACAGTGTGGCAATTCCTCAAGGATCTAGAACCAGAAATACCATTTGACCCAGCAATCCCATTACTGGGTATATACCCAAAGGATTATAAATTATTCTGCTATAAAGACACATGCACACGTATGTTTATTGCAGCACTGTTCACAGTAGCAAAGACTTGGAACCAACCCAAATGCCCATCAATGATAGGCTGGATAAAGAAAATGTGGCACATCTACACCATGGAATACTGTGCAACCATAAAAAAGGATGAGTTCATGTCCTTTGTAGGGACATGGATGAAGCTGGAAACCATCATTCTCAGCAAACTAACACAAGAACAGAAAACCAAACACTGCATATTCTCACTCATAAGTGGGAGTTGAACAATGAGAACACATGGACACAGGGAAGGGAATATCACACACTGGGGACTGTCAAGGGGTGGGGAGCTAGGGGAGGGATAGCATTAGGAGAAATACCTAATGCAGGAGACGGGTTGATAGGTGCAGCAAACCACCGTGGCACGTGTATACCTCTGTAACAAACCTGTACGTTTAATATCCTTAATATATAATAAAATTTTACAAATAAGTAGGAAAACTTAAATTAAAAAAAGTCAAGACCAGAAGCCTCAGACATCTGTCTTTGCTGCTGATTACAGAAGCAGCCTACAATTTCAGACAGTTCTGGGCAAGTGTAAAAGCCAGCCTAGAGAAAATGATACTTATTAGCAGGCAAAACCTCTGCTGAGGAGAATCCACAGGCAGGGAAGTGGCAATAATTGGGCCAGAGGCCAGGCCAGAGCTTGCCCTCTTTACTAACTGCAGGAAGAGCTCAGAAGGGGGGAAAAAAAAGGAAGGCAGGGAGGAGGGGAATGCTTAACTGCCTTAGGAGAACAAATAGCTTTTAAATACTTTAGACCCATTTTTCACCTGTAACCAATTGATGTGCTAATTCCACTTCATTCTTCTTTGTGGCACCAAAGGAAGCTCTAAAGCCCCTACTTGCCAATAGCTTGTTTCAGGTTATACTGTTTGTCCGTAGAAAAAAAATAAAACTACATTTCTTTAAAGCTAGTGTTTGATTTCTTTAAGAACAGCCTATAATAGAGAGTTTTAATAAATTCCATTTATTTCCACAATTGCCATCCAGGTCAGCCCCAGGTCCCCCTCTGTCAGGGCCAGGGCCCAAGTAAGGAGGAACATGTCTGGGAGCTGTGGTGACATCACCCTCAAGAGGTTAGGGACATTTTGGAACATCTGTAGCTTCCTGATTCACAGGCCTCCTTTATGTTACTAAAGAAATGATGCAGGTCATCCATGAGCACCCCAGCTGGGAGTACACGCTCCATACTTTCCCACCTGGGAGATCAGCCTTCCTTTTATTTGCCAGAACTCAACTCTGCAGCCTCACCCAGCAGAATCTTTCATCTTAGACTTGGGGGTCAGGGGGATGGGGACGCAAGTCCTGGGTGTCCTCTTCTGGAGGGCACCCTTCCCAGCTTTAAGTCTCAGCCCCTTTCCTTTACAGCCTCATCTTGCAGCCTGAGGGAACAGCCTCATATTCAGGCTTCCTTTTGCCTTCTCTGCTTCACCTTGATTGAAGCTACCCTTCTCTGCACCTTCTTTAAGGTAAGCAAATGCCATTTTTTGGAAGCTGGTCTTGAAACTGCCTTTGCAAAATTATAAGTAATGAGGGAAATCTAACATGACTGACTGAGGTTAGAGGTTACTTCTAACCTTACAGGCTAAATTATTGTTTTGTTTTTGTTTTTTTGCTTATTCTAGTGTTGAGGCCAAGATAACTATGAGAGGACTTTAGTTCATAGGTAAAGTTTGAAGCAAGGAAAACTGATCCTCTCCTTGTCCAGAGATTGAAGCTACATTCATATGACAAGGCTAGAACTATGGTGGAGGCTTGAACTTTGTTAAGGAATCAGCATAAATAGTAACCTGCCATTGCTTAGTTTGCTTTTCTATAAATTGCTTACTACCCCACCATCACATAATCAAAGATTGCAAGATTTATAACTTCCCCAACTACTCCTATACATGACATCACTATTGTGAAACCTAAAGAACTGATCTTTGAGATATTTTTTCAGATTTAGCATTTTGGTAAACCAAAAGATGCCACCTGGTCCTGAGACCCTCCTCCCTACACGCTGCCACCAAGAACTGACTCAGCTGCATGAAGACAGTTTAGACACCCCTGTGATTTCATCCTAAGCCAATCAATTGTTTCATTTCTCCAGTATCCTGCTCACCAAAGTACTCTTAAAAACCCTAGCCTCTGGATTTATTTATTTATTTACATTTTTTCATTTAAAAAATTTCATGGTATATAGTAGGTCTATATATTTAAGGGGTACATGAGATGTTTTGATACAGGCATGCAATGTGAAATAAGCACATCATGGAGAATAGGGTAATCATTCCCTCAAGCATTTATCCTTCGAGTTACAAACAATCTAGTTGCACTCTTTAAATTATTTTAAAATGTACGGTTAGGTTATTATTGACTATAGTCACCCTGTTGTGCTGTCAAATAGCACAAAGTAGTTCTTATTCATCCTTTCCATTTTTTAATGCCCATTAACCATCCCCACTCCTCCCCAGTTCCACACTATTCTTCCCAGCCTCTGGTAACTAACCTTCTACTCTCTCTGCCCATGAGTTCAATTGTTTTGATTTTTAGATCCCACAAATAAGTGAGAACATGCGACGTTTATCTTTCTATGCCTGGCTTATTTCGCTTAAGATAATGATCTCCAGTTCTATCCATGTTGTTGCAAATGACAGGATCTCATTCTCTTTTATGACTGAATAGTACTCCATTGTGTATCTGTCCCACATTTTCTTTATCCATTCATCTCTTGATGGACACTTAGGTTGCTTCCAGATGTTAGCTATCGTAAACAGTGCTGCAGCAAACATAGAAGTGCAGATATCTCTTTGATATACTGATTTCTTTTCTTTTTGGTATATACCCAGCAGTGGGATTGCTGGATCAGATGGTAGCTCAATTTTTAGTTTTTTAAGGAACCTCCAAACTGTTCTTCATAGTGGATGTACTCATTTGCATTCCCACCAAAAGTATACAAAGGTTCCCTTTTCTCTACATCCTCAACATTTGTTATTGCCTATCTTTTAGATATATGCCATTTTAACTGGAATGAAATGATATCTCATTATAGTTTTGATTTGCATTTCTCTAATGATCAATGAAGTCAAGCACATTTTCATATGTGACATGGTTTGGCTCTGTGTCTCCACCCAAATCTCATCTCGAATGGTAATCCCTACGTGTTGAGGGAGGGACCTGTAATCCCCACAAGTCGAGGGAGGGAGGTGATTGGATCATGAGAGTGGTTCCCCCCATGCTGTTCTCATGATAATGAGTTCTCTTGAGATCTGATGGTTTTATAAATGTTTCACAGTTCTTCCTTCACATGTTCTCTCTCCTGCTGCCTTGTGAAGAAGGTGCTTGCTTCCCCTTCACCTTCTGCCATGATTGTGAGTTTCCTGAGGCCTCCTCAGCCATGTGCAATTGTGAGTCAATTAAACCTCTTTCCTTTATAAATTACCCAGTCCGTCTTGGGTATTTCTTTATGGCAGTGTGAAAATGGACTAATATGATATGCCTGTTTGCCATTTGTATGTCTTCTTTTGAGAAATGTCTGTTCAAATCTTTTGCCCATTTTTTTGATTGGATGATTAGATTTTTTTTTCTTGTAAAGTTGAGCTCCTTATATATTCTGGTTATTCATCCCTTGTCAGATGGGTAGTTTGCACATATTTTCTCCTACTCTATGGGTTGTCTCTTCACTTTGTTGATTGTATCATTTGCTGTGCAGAAGCTTTTTAACTTGATATCGTCACATTTGTCCATTTTTGCTTTGGTTGCCTGTGCTTTTGGGGTATTGCTCAAGAAATTCTTGCTCAGACTAATGTCCTGAAGATTTTCCCCAATGTTTTCTTGTAATAATTTCATAGTTTGAGGTCTAGCTTCTGAATTATCAGGGAGGCAGATTTGAGAAATAACATCGTCTCTATCATCCTTTCATTTGCCTGGCCCTGCAATTATTAAGCTCTTTCTTTGCTGCAGTACCTGCTGTTCCTAGTGCATTGTCTTTTCTGGGCAGCAGGAAGAAAGAACCCATTGGGCTATGACAGTCTGAGTTCCAGTGCCAGAGGAAATTCACTCACTGCAAATGTCATTTACCTAGTACTTCCAATTCTCCTTCCAGGCACATGGAAGTATTACATTTCCCTGCCCCTTGGAGCCAAGCTTGGCCATGTGACATGCTGTGTGAACCACAGTGGTATGTGTCACTTCTGGGTGGAAGCATTCAGAGCTAGTGTGTGATTTTCCGTGCTGGAGGTTTCCTTATGCTGTGGGAACCACTACTGTATCAGACAGTGGCTTCTCTGAGAAAGCTGCTCAGCCTCCAAGGGGGACACAGTCTCCAGAGCTCACTTCTGACTTGGCCAAAGAGAAAGAATATTCCAGAGGGCTGATCCAGAGATCTCAGAGGGCAGTGGACAATGGGAGCTTCTTTCAGAGCTGGAAATGAAGGCCTAATCAAGAAACAATCCCCATCCAATGATAGGTGCCCTCAACGTGGGCAGGGCGGGTGTTTGTTGTCTGCTAAATTCTCCATTCCCCTTTTAGGACTGGAGTGTCATTCTGCCCCTACACCACATTTGTACATTGTGGGTATGGGGCAGATAACTTGTCATAGGCATTCATATCAGGAAAAAACACACATCCAATGTAGACCTGATGATGAGAATATTGTGCATTGCCCAGGGATCTGGGACCTCCACCAGAGGTCTGCACAGACTTACAGATTGTCTTCCTAAGGGAGGAAGCACTTGCTTTGGTCAATGAAATGTTAATGGGGTTGATATGGGTCGCCTTTGAGCAGTGAACAATTTGCCATTTCTGTCTCTCCCTTTGCTGTGATGATAGACACTGTTTCAGATGGTGACGACTCCGTCAGACCAATTCCAGTGTGTTGATAATTTAGAGCTCCCAGCCAATTGAAAGACGTGTTTCATGAGCAAGAAATCAACCTTTTGTTAATCATTCTAAGCCAGTGAGGTTTTGGTAACCAGAGCATAATCTAGTTCATTCTGACTGATACTCTCTAACACACATTAATTCTTTCATTCAACAAATGTTTACTTAATGTGTGCTGTCTTGAGCCCCAAAAATGCAGAAATTAATAAAGTGCAGTTCACTGCCTTTAAGGTGCTCACTGTTTAAGGGAGACAGACCAGGCCAATAGACAAGCAACATTACCCTTCCACCTCATGCGTATCTGCGACAGATATTGGCACTCTGGCACTTTTCTAACTGTATTCCAATAATCTCTGTATATTTCCCCTAAAAGCTCAATACTCTCAAAGATCTTATAGGACAGGGATTGGTTGGGGGGGGTGGGTTGATGGATGGATGGATGGATGGATGGATGGATGGACGGATGGAGAGTTGTGTGGCTGAGTGAGTGGATGGATGGATGAATGGGTAGATGGATGGATAAATGGATGGATGGATGGACAAGTGGACAGATGGATGAAAGGAAGGAATCAGGTGGAGCTAGTTTGATTGAAGAAGCACTTTCTCAGGGCCCATCCTCCACCCTTTCTCCACACCATATCAAGCTCCACAGCAGTAGGAACAATCGTGTGATCCTTCTCTGGTTCTCAAGTATTAGCAGCCTGATAATATTGATTCTAGAAATTTGCCTGAGTGATGGCAATACATACTTCTCTATTCATTTGAGAAACCTTTATTAAAAACTTATAGCCGCCCTACCTTTGAAGGGTCAGATATGATTTATGATTCCTGAATAGATGTACCACATTTTTGGCCTCTGATCATCTTTCTACAAAAGCCCACCAAAACTCCTGTACCCCACATTTCTCTTGTCTACTTTATGCTGCCACTGACTTATTAGGAATGTGGAGTGAGTCTAAGAGAGCCTCAAACCTGCCTTCTCTCCACAGTTGCTTGTAATAGGGAGAGTGGTTTAGGTTAAATTAGCATATCAGCATGCCTTTTAAAATGTTTTGTTTGCTCCCAAACATAATTTGAGACAGTTTACTAAATAGCATATTCTGCAGTAGATGTTACTGTAAGAAATGAAGGTTAAGAGTTCCCCGGACAGCCTGACTACTTAATTTCAGGCGGGGCTGGTTCTAGGCTAAATTGTGAGGTCAAAATCATAATCTCTACCTCTGTTTTCAACATCCTTGTCTCACCTATATCTCCCTGATCCAGCCTGGGCACTATAAAGAACTGGCAGTCAGGAGGTCAGGGTTCATCCAGGATCCTCTGGTAAGTAGCTGTGTAGGTCATGCCATGTCCCTCAGTCTTGGCCCTCTCCTCTGTAAGAGTCCAAGGTCATACTCAGCATCCTCCTATGTTCTTGCCAGGCCCAGCACTCTAAAATTTTGTGGCCTACTTATAAGAGTAACATTTTAATTTCAAACTAAATGTTATTTATGATTAAAGAGGTAATATAATTGTGTACTTCAAAACTCATGATAATATGAAAAGATACACAGTAAGAAGTCTTGTCCTGCTCCATCTCTAGCCACCTAATTCCCTCCTCCCCCCATCTAGAACTGTGAACGGTTTGATTTTACCCTGCTTGCAAGGTAACATATAAGCCACCACTGTTATACAGGCAGAAGATGTAAGAATTAGGTAAGAAACAAAGGACTTCATTACTCATGGCACAACAGACAGCATGCATTTGATATTCATACCAGTTCCTTGTGTCCCTCAGGGCAGGCATGTGGAGTGGCCAAGGTGGGTGCCATGCATGCAGTAGGTTTGCATCATAATTCAGGAATCCCGAGATTAGGAAACCCTAATGTTTTATATTGGGCTGAGAACATACCTACCCAATATTTGCCCTGGAGAAAGACATTATTTTACTTTTACCAGACAGCAAACAAATCTCTTTTCTGCTCTGGAGAGAGACACTATATCTTCTAAGCCTGTTTTTGTACACACATCCTTGGAAAAATAATCTACAACATATGCTGTCAGGGTCTCTGCTCAGAAGACATGCAGAAAATTGTCTCCCAGCACCCCACACCTAGCCATCTAGATGTCTGCTCTTATTAGTTTCTTGTGTATCCTTCCAACATTTGTATATGTAACTATAAGCAAATATATTTTCTAATTTTATGCTGTTTGTTATATAAAAGCTGAACACCACATTCATGGTTATATACTTTGGTTTTTTTAGTTAACAATGTAAGTTTTTCTCTTTTATTCTGCTGCAGAGTACCCATTGTACAGACATACCATAGTTGATTTGGCCAGTCCCCTATATATGGACACTTTTTGCTGTTTCAAATAATGCTGCAATAGGTGATCTTGAACATTTAGAATGAAGAGGGATTGGTTACTGAGCTAGATGGTGATTGAATTTGTAATTTATTAGATATTGTGAAATTTCTCTACATAAAGGTTATATACTATTTTGTGCTTTCACCAGTTTTACCAGTTTTATCAGTGAAGGGGCTGGGCAATCTTCTCAAGAACAGTAACCAAACAGGAGGCCGACAGGTTGCAAAATAGGAAGGAAGGAGTTAACTTCTGCCCCCTCCAACCTTGCAGTCTCCATCTAGTGCCCCCTCTTGGCAGAGCCTAAGAGGTCAACAGCTGTCAAACTAGAGAAGGGGTTTGCAGAGGTCCAGCCCCAGCATTGCAAAGCAGAAGTGAGAGGGGTGGGTTTGGAGCTGAGAGTCAGTAACAAAAACTAGCACATCTCTAGGTGTATTTGTCAAACATTTGGATTTTTGCCAACCTAATAGGTGAGAAATGGTATCTCAATGGAGTTTTAACATGCATTCTTATGAGTGACATTGACCGATTTTTTTATAAGTTTAAGGGCAATGTATGTACATTTTCTGTTAACTCACTGTATCCATTGGCTATTTTTCATTTGGGTTGTTGGCTTTTTCAGCAACATCTTAGTGCAAATAGGCACAAGTAAGCTGAGTAATTAATCCTATCCAGAGTATGGCCATGCTTAAAGAGGCAGCAGAGCTCAACTCAGAAGAATGAAGCTCCATCGGGAGAGTCTTAGACATGGCAATGCCCAGCTTGGGAGATCATTAGGCCACCTGTGACCTTCACAGCACACACTCTTAGCTCAAGCCTATACTCCTTGTGTAGCTCAGGCCCTGGCCTTGGAAGCCACCCATGCCTGCCTTGCCCTGGAGTGGCCTGGCTGCCTCCACTCTGGCTTCGATTGTTATTTCCACACCTGTAGTCTCCTTGGTGAGCCCTTCAAGAGACATGCTGGATCCTTATTTGTGCTTGAAATACAGGTGATTTCTGCTGTCGCCACTTCCCCAAGTGGCTCATCCAAGGTAGGACATTCTGTCACAGGGCAGTGTTTGCAAAACCTGGAAAGTACTGGAGAGTTTTAGACAAATTCAGGGTGTGTGACATTGGATATAAAACACACTTTCCAAAAAGGGAACAGAAACCCACATACATGATTAAATCATAGAACACGTTGGGGAAAACTCCTGTCCTCTCAGCTGTGAATGAAGAAGGAAGCAGAAAAGTTCTCCAACCTCCCAGAGGTCAGTGTGCCCGAGATCACATGCTTCACTCATGCTGAGCTCCTCAGGCCTCTGTTCACAGCCTGCTAGTTCTTCTATTGACAGGGAGGGTGATTTGCAAAAGAAAAGCAATGTTTAGCTTTTAATAACAGTTACCATTTATTGAATGATGACTGTTGAGTGGTACCTGCCTTTCATGTTTTATTTCTAGTGTCTACAACAAGCTGGCAAAGCAGTGCAGTTATCCCCATTTTATAAATGAGAAACGGAGGCCCAGAGAGGTCAGGTAACATGTGCAGGGCACACACGTGGTAAGCCTGGAGTGAGTCTGATTGATTGGGATGAGAGCTGAGGAGCTGTAGTGTCTCATCTCCCAAGGAAAGCATGGGGTTGTGCTTGGTGAGCCCAGCAGGGGTGAAAAGCATTCAGGGGAGGAAGAGACTGTGGAGGCTATGGCAGCCCAAGAGGCCTTCTTGACGGAGGTGGGGCTTGAGCTGGGCCGGGAAGGCTGAGAAGGATCAGGGAAGCGGGGAGGGACAATGAGGGAGAGTAGCATTCCAGGCAGGTAAGCCCACTAGGGTGAAGGAATATGGAGGTCCTTGCATGGTGGGGACCTTCTGGCTCAGGCAGGCACTAACCATCTCCACCTTATTGTGATAGGCCCACGGGAAGAGTTCCTGCACTGACTGAATGCAGCATGGAGGGGCCTGAGCCAGGCACCCCGGGATGAGAACAGCACCTGAGAGGAGGTGCCCTCCCTTCCCAGTGCTGACTAAAGCCATGGTCCCAGTTGGGCCAGGGGCAGGACAGACCTGAGGCCTGCTGAAGGCGTACCTCTGATCCACCAGGGGCTCCCGGCACCCTCATGGTCTCTGTGGCGAGACACTCAGGCATTTGCGGGATTCACCTCTTGCTGCCGCTCTGAGCCTAGAGTTCATTTTTATTTATAAGGGTTTATTTGATGTTCAGGTTGCAGAAGTACGACATATTTCCTGCACAAAATAATAGAAAACACAGAAAATCACCAATAAGACAACTGAGAAAAGTAACCTATCAACTGATATCCCAGAGATTCCACTTGTTACTTTTTGGTAGAGAGACATCTCTGCTACTGTTTGTTAAGTACTCACCAGGTGGAGATACTGTGCCATGGGCTTCACATTGAGCCCTCATAACTACATGAAGAAGGAAGGGCCTTTCATCCCCATTTCATAGCCGAAGAGCTAAGACTTTGAGAGAATTAGTTAAGTTGCCCAGGTTATCTGAATGTTGAGTTTGAGCTCTTAGTCATTTTGCTATGCTGCTGTTGATTTTATACATATATATATATATCTCCATTTATCACATCTTTCTCACTTGACAATAAAAGATGCTTATTTTCCTACATCACAACATATTCTCCTACAACACATTTTAATGTCAGCATTTGGAGGCATAATGATTTATTAACCCATTTCCTATCATTGTTTCTAAGTGTTTTCTCAAATAAGCAAAGCTGCCACAAGCATTGTTTTACCCAAAGCCCTGTGCATATCTAGCAATATTTCTTTATGGCAAACCTGTAGTTTAGGGATTGGTGGTTCAAAGGGTTGGTCTGATTTAAGGGCTTTTGAAACAAACTGCCAAACTGCCTACCAAGAGTTTATAACAGTTTATTCTTTCACCTGCATGGGAACAGCTGTCATTCTACAATCTCACTGGTGTCAGATGTATCTTTTAAAACCTCCTTGCTGATTTGATAGGTGACAAATGGTGACTTGTTTTAGTTTACATTTTTCTAAGTGAGGCTGGACATTTTCCCTCAAACTCTTTGTGTCTCAGTATCCCAAAGTTCTGCAGTCCCCACTTAGAATCTATTCCCTTTAGAGATTGGGTCTCTGTCTGTGTTTTTCTATTTAAAATTAAAAAGTGGTGACACCCCAGACCCCTTCTGAGATCAGCAGGAGACACCGAGGCCCCCTACTTCCAGGTTCACCTCCCAGAAATTCTCCCTAATTAGGCCCTGCATGAAAACACAGAAATGTGCTTTGCTTTCCCCCCTTAAAGTGTATTTTTTTCTTTAATACAACATCAAAGAAACATTGTTTTTGGGAGGACTTATCCAAAAATTTTACTAGGTATATAAAGCAGCCATTATATACTCTCCTATAGAGAGGGAAAAGGAAAAGAAAGGGAAAAAGGAAAAGATTCTCACTCCGCAAGACTGTAAAGGGTTTCTCAAGCAAGGGCAGGGCTAACGGGGACCAGCCTGGAAACAGGATCCCTTCTGTCCCAGGGCAGCCACTTGGAATTCCTAGTCCTCATCAGGAATTGGGATGTAGCTTAGTCAGTGAGGGTAGAAACTGAATTAGAGAAGAAATAGAAAATCCAATTGCTCATGAAGGAATCCAGACTGCAAACAATGCTAAATGCTGCCTCCCTTGTCAGTCCACATATGGATAACTGCAGAAATGAATGTCCCAGGGACCCTGGCTTAATGTTTCAGGCTCCTGCCCTTGGCATCATCTAACAAAGAGCCCGTAGCAGGTTTGCACTAAAGAGCTGACCCTAGCAGTGAATTCCTAAAGTACCAACAGTTACTGGCTGGAAAGCAGGCAGCCTGGTGGCATGTGGGGGGCAAGATTCCCCTGACCTTGCCTTCTCTCTGGAGTGCGGAGTGCATGTTTGGAAGCTTCCACATTAGCATGGCTCACATTCAGCACCAGACCCTGGCCAGGGTGGCATGGGCAGTGAGCACTGTGGCCACACACATGTGAATGTAGGGATGTGTATTCCCTTGATGCCCTGCCCCTACTGCTGAGCAAGTCATCTGGAAGCACACAGACATCTGCCAGTTGCTTTAACAAAGTATGTTGGCAAGTGATCCATCTAGTAATATTCCTGGCTCAGTAGACAGTAGTGTACAGTAGTTAATAACCAGTACACTACATCACTAAGAACCAGCTATGTCACTTACCATCTGGGATACCTTTGGCAAGTTACTTAAGCACTCAAAATTTCACTTTCCTCACCTCTGAAATATAGATAATAAAGGTTCCTAAATCATATGGAGGGTGGCCGCCTCAGTGAATGGTGATCTCATTCCTCCAGTTCGCTCAGGTCAAAACCTGGTTGATCTCCGTGGTCCTTCTCTCAGACTCCATCTACAATCTAGCAGTACATCTTGCCAGCTCTGCCTTCAAAATATCAACATATATTCAGGATCTTACCATCTCCATTGCTCCTCTCTTGTTCAAGCCACCATCATTTCTTGCCTACATCATCTTATTAGCTTCTTAGTAAGTTCTCCATTTCTATCCTTGCCCTCCTGCAGTCTATTCTCCACACAGCAACCGGAGTGATTCTTGTTAAAACATAAAGTTAGTCTTTCTCTTGTATTACTTGCTCTTGGGGAAGTTAGATGTCATGTTGTCATGACACTCAAATAGCCTGTAGAGAGGGCCATTTGGTGAGGAACTGAGCCTCCTGCTAACTCCCATGTGTGGGAGCCATCCAGCTTCAGTCAAGCCTTTTAGTGACTTCGGCTCCTGCCAACATTCTGACTATAGCTACATGAGAGGCCCCAAGTAAGAACCTCTCAGCTAAACTGCCCCTGAATTTCTGAACCACAGATACTGTGTCATAATAAATGTTTTGGGGGTAATTTGTTACATGACAATCAAGAATACAGGTTTTTGGTATCTGCAAGAGGGGGTTGCCATAACAAATACCTACAGAAGTAGAAGTGGCTTTGGAACCAGGAGGTAAATGGAAGCTGGAAGGACATTAAAGAGAGTGCTGCTGAAAGCCTGAAATGCCTTGAACAGTCTGGATGAGAAGGCTGCTGATAGGCCCTAACAGGAACAAAGGAACATGTTACTGGAAGCTGGATAAAGGGAAATCCTGAATACCTAGTGGCAGAAAGGGTAGCAAAAGTGTCACCTAGAGTCATGTGGAAATTGAAAATGCACCTAATGAACTGTGTGATCTAGTAAGGATATTTCCAGCCAGAGTGTTAGAAGTTTCACCTGGTTCATGATGCTTCTACTAAAATGCGACAGGAGGGAGATAAGCTAAGAGGAGTAAGGACTTGTGATTTAGACACTTCCTAACATCTCTAGATGCCAAATGATGCTAAAAATTAAGAAATATCTTTTAACTAAAGATCAAATCAAGGGCACTGCTGGGAAAACATGGTCCAAAAATAAAGCTGAGGCTGTGGCTGTAAAATTCTTTATTAAGATTTCAGAAAAGATCTAAGGGATGCCTTAGAGTACCATTCAGATAGACAAAAGGTGCTAAAGTGTTTAGCACCTTTTGCTAAAGTTTCTAAGAAGCTTAAGAGTAAAGCTAACTGATTGCAGTAGAAGCCCAGGGTAGAGAAGGGCTTATCTCAAAGAGATATATATGTATGTGGCTTTTGTCTAATGGAGAAAACCCCCAATGACATTCATAGGAAAGCTACAAGTTTTTAGATAATAATCACAAAAACATATCCGGCTCGTACTGAAAGGGACAGAATTAGTACAAAATAAATAAAGGCCTTTGGACCACAAAATTCTGGCAGGAATCAGCGTGAGACAAAAAACAAAAATAAAGAAAAAAAGAATGACTCACAAGGGGAAATCAAGAGCACAGGGGCTGGAACTAAGAGCCTGGATGTTAGAGTCAAAATCCAAGAAGAATTGTTCTCTGGCTTTTGACTCAATCAGAAGTAAGACTGATTCCTAATCAGGGAATTTGCCCCCATGAGATTTCAGAATTGCTATGGGCCAGTGACTCCTTTGTACCTCCCATTTCCCCTGCTTTTGAACAGGAATTCCTGTAGAAATTATCCTATCCATGTTCCAACATCAAGTGTTGGGGGAGGAAGGGATAACTTGTCTGTCTAGTTTGAAGGTTTTAAAATCAAAAGTAGTGTATTCAAGGAGCTTGCTTAAGGAACTACCCTCAAAGGAACCCCATGAGCACCTAGACCTCATTTAGATGAAGGGATTCTGAACTTTGATCTGAAGCCATAATGGTATGAGACTTTTGGGAAACTTGGAAAGGGGGAAGTGTATTTTGCATGTGGGAGGGAAGTGAATTTTGGAAGGCTAGAGGGTAGACTGGGATAGCCTGCCTCAAAGATGCCCTCCTACTCAGACTCATGTCACTTACAAGTGCCCCTAAGTGTGACTGTTGTACCCCTGACTGATAGTGGGATATAAGAGGCTAGTATCCTTTTGTGTAAGTGGCATACATTTTAGGTGGTAATTCATACTTCAGAGCTCCCCACGGGATCAGACAGAGTAGACTTCCTCTGAACCCATTTCTTTGCCTATCTTCTTCCCTTGTCCTATCCTGCTTTCTTCACTCCCTCAATAAAACATTTATACACAGAATTCTTGCCTCAGGTTCTGCTTCTAAGAAACTCAACCTAAAACACCTAATAATTATAAAGTGGTGCTTGTTCAAGACATGTTTACTTCCTAATGGAATTTTGGGGCATTTCGTGAAATCGTCATGGATATCAGGAAAAAAAAGAATGAAACAGCCTTAAATCCAAAGTTGAGATATTCATGGTTGAGGTAACATTGGCAATCTTTGTTTGTTTTATTTGCTTGTTTTGTTTTTTCTGTTGAACTTGAGGAGCAGAGTAGAGGTAATTGTATCCCTAGTTGATAGTACACTGTCTTCACTAGCCTGGGCAAGCCCTTCTCTTGTTGCGTTTTATTCCATTTCCCCCTTCTCTCTGACTCACATTCTTATTTATTCTGAATATTCACCCTAATGCATTGGAATGATTTGAATACCCTTAAATTTGTTTGTATCTTTGTAAAATATGTACTGTTTTGTGTATATATGTTTTTAATTTGCATAAACAGAAATATGCTATAATTTTTGTTCTGCTTCATATTTTTTTACTCGGCGCTGTGTTTTGAGGACTATCCATGTGATTATATGTTCATTTAGCTCATTGCTTCTTACTGTTGCATGATATCAGCTCTTTAAGTTAAACTTAATTTTAATATAGTCAAGTTTGTCAGTATGATCCTATATAGTTTGCATTTACCTGTCTTGTTAAATAATTCCTTCCTGGCTCTGAGATCATAGAGATAGCCTCTCCCATTGTCTTCTGAAAGATGTAAACTTTTGCCTTTCACAAGTTTTTAACCCACCCAAAGTTGGTGTTTTTTTTTAATGTAGAGTGTGAGGTAAGGCTCTAAGTTTATTTTTATCTCACATAGATAACACATTGTCTTAGTTATATTGATCAGTCCACCCTGCAATGCCTGTTTTGTATTGGGTTTGGTCCTAGTTGATTATTCTCTTCCACAGGTCTCTTCGCCTCTTCTTGTGCTAATACCTCACTGTCTTCATTTTCATAGCTTTATTGAAAGTTTTGATATTTGGTAGGACAAGTCCCTCCATTTTGTTTTTCATCTTTAAGTTATTTTTGACTTTTGTTCTTCCATATAAATTTTTAGAACCACCTTGTTTAGTTGCTGTCCCCCTGCCACCACTGTCATATACACACACGTAATGAGATTTTGCTTGCACTTGCATTGACTGTGCGTCAACTGAGGAGAATATTGACAATTGCAGGATCTAGAGTCTTCCTATCTAAGTACAGTCATCTTAATTAGGTCTTTTTTGTATCTCTTAATACATGTTTATAACTTTATCTGTAGAGGACTTTCACATCTTTGGTAGATTTATTTCTGGATATATTTTTGTTGCTATTCTAAGTGCAGTGTTTTATTACATTGTCCAGCTGTTTTTACTGGAATATAGAAAGGGAATCAGCTTACGTATTAGGTTGGTGCAAAAGTAGTTGTGGTTTTTGCTATAATATCACTTTTAAAGTCTATTTTATTAACTCTAATATTTATCTCAAGATTATTTTGAGTTTTCTAAATGGAAAACCAAATCATCTGCAAATAATGGTAATTTTGTTTCTTTCCAATCCTGACATTTCTTTGTGTGTCCTGTGGAGATGGCTGGACAGCATTGAACAGGAGTAGGAAGGGACAGCCCCATGTTTCTGCGATCACAAAGGGAGGGCTTCTGGGATTTCAGGGAATGCGTTTGCTGCAGGTTCTTTGTGGATATTCTTTTTTTTTTTTTTTTTTTTTTTTTTTTTTTTTTGAGACGGAGTCTCGCTCTGTCGCCCAGGCTGGAGTGCAGTGGCGCGATCTCGGCTCACTGCAAGCTCCGCCTCCTGGGTTCACGCCATTCTCCTGCCTCAGCCTCCCGAGTAGCTGGGACTACAGGCGCCCGCCACCACGCCCGGCTAATTTTTAGTATTTTTAGTAGAGACGGGGTTTCACCGTGTTAGCCAGGATGGTCTCGATCTCCTGACCTCGTGATCCACCCGCCTCGGCCTCCCAAAGTGCTGGGATTACAGGCGTGAGTGTGGATATTCTTGATCAGATTCAAGAACAGGTCTTCGGATCCTAGTTTGCAAAAAGCTTTTGTTTTCCCATTGTCAATTTTTGAATTTTACCTAATGCTTTATAAGGAATTCATTGCTTTAAAAAGCAATGAGATGATCATAAGGGTTTTCCTCCTTTAATATAACATTAATGTAATGATTTATTAATTGTTAATATAATTATATAATTAATAGATTCTAACTTGGCCAGGATGTATTGTTTTACAATTTATTTCTAATAAAATATTTGTTTGCTAATCTTTTGTTCAGAATGTTTGGAGTGAGATTGTCCTGTAATATTTTTGCTTGTACTATGCTGTCATTTGCATTGATCTCTTTTTAGTCTCCTCGGTAAATTGGAGATGGGAGAATAAATTGCTCTTATTCCATTATTTTATTTGTATTGGAATGATCAATTCTTTAAATGATTTATGGAAGTTACTGTAAAGCCTTTTGGACTGTGGTTGTCTTTTTACTGCTATTTTAAACTAGTAATTTAATTTCCTTAGTACTTATAAGATTACCCTGGTTCTTTATTTTTGCTTGAGTCACTTTTGGCAACTTGTATTTTTCTAAGAATTTATCTATTTCATTTTATCTGAATTTTTAAATTTACAGACATAAAGTTGTTCATAGTATCCTCTTATTATCTGTTAATCTCTACAGGATGTGTGGGTCATGTTCCATTTTTCATTCCTAAAATGGAGCGCTTTAGCACCCTGTCTTTTTTTCTTGATTCATCTTGCCGAGGTTTACCTTTTCTAAGAACCCGCTTTTGACTTTGTTGATTCTGTTATCTATTTTCTGGTTCCTTAACTTCTACCTTAAGTTTTATTTCCTGCTTTCTTCTTTCTGTGGGCTGAGTGGTTCTTTTTCTGACTTCTAAAGTGGGAAGGCTGTCACTCATCTCGGTCCTTCCTTACTCTCTGAGGTAAGCATGTACAGTGTCCTGGCCCGTGCATTGCTCTTAGCTGCAGTCCTGAGTTCTGATATGGTATGCGTGCCCCGCATTTTTCTTATCCACTCCCCTAGAGGTTAACATTTGGGATTCTCTTAACTCTCCATCACCAAAGTAATACCACACAAACATTTCTGTACATATCCCCTTACCAAACTGTGTAAAAAGGATTGCTTGAGCTTGGGGAAACACATACTTGGTTTTCTTTAAATATTGCCAGATTTCTTTGCAGTGCGACTGTGCCTGTGCCCATTCCCACCAGTGGTTCCTGTGTCCTCACATCCAAGCACTGAGACATTTAAACAAGACCAGGGGAGCCTTCAGGTGGCATCAGAATTTCTGCCTTCACACTACCTCTACTACCCAAGTAGAGGAGGATCGGGGAGGCTGTCTAATCCCAAGATGTGCCACACCAGCCACTGCTGACCCGCGTCAAAGGACGCGGTGAGGAATGGGGAGAACAGCTTGAGCGGAGTCTGCTGTAACAACTGAAACACTTTGAGTCCCAGAGGTGAGCCTCTTTGTGGAGGGCCTGAGGCCTTGCTTGTGGGTGGGGAAGGCTCTGTCAAGGACAGAGAGCTAGCTCCGGCCCCAGGCTGTTTTCTGTCGTCTGGTGCCACCCAGGATTTTATGAAGGGCTCCATCTCCTCCTTTCCACAGGCCCCATTCCACATCCTTGACCCTAACCCATGGCCTATTTCACCTCTATTCCCATCTTCTCAGGCTCCCGCCAACTCTATGTCACCAGTGACTCAGCACATGTGCAGATGCCCACTGGAAGGGCCACTCGAGCCCAGCATGATGACAGGGTTGCCCCAGGGGCAGCTTCCTGGAAGATATTTTAAAGACAGAGCCCGAATCCCAAGCCCTCTTGTGATCTTAATTTGTGGCTTTGTCTGATGGACTTGCTTCCCTCTGCATCTTCCTCTGGCTGTTTATTTGGGTAAAGGATATTCTCCTCCCTTTCATGTCTGAGCGGTTTCCTCCTGCGAGCGTTCACTGGGAGGTCTTCTGCATGCTGCTCTGCGGGGAGGGGTGGGTTCTTCTTCTGAGAAGGGAGCCCTTGGGTGGGGGTCGGCCAGACCTTGTCTTGGGGCTGCCCCCTGTGAGGCCCAGTTTGCCCAGTAGGCAATCCCAGCAGATCTGACTCTCAGCAGATCTCTTTGGACTTGGGCTAATACGATTTTTCCTTTAAAAGGAACTTTCCATTGTTTGTTTTAAAAGTGAAATAAGCATTTTTTCCAACCGCAGAGGCGATGCTGAAGGAGCCTGTAATTTCTAGGATCCAAGACTGGAACTTAAAAACAAGAAGAATAAAAGGGGGGAAAAAGCTGTCCAATTAAAATGGGCCTCTTTCCTCCTCCCCTCAGGCTTTCTCCCGTCTTCAGCCTTCATCCTGGGGAGTCAGCAGGACTCTTATTTTTCCCTTCCACCCCAAACTCTCATGAGCGAATTCTGACATTTTCTTTTCACCAATAAAGATATACCTGCAGCTGATTAGAGGAACTGGGTTGAATCTGAAGTTGAAAATGAAGTCCCAATGCCATTCAGTTCAGTGCACACCTACTATGTGCCATGCAGTAACTACTGAGCACTTGCCCACAGCACGCCCCCGCTCTCAGGGCGCAAGCAGGGATTACACAGCCTGGTAGGGAAGATAGGGAGGGAGGCGAATATGCACAGCACAGAGTGAGGAGAATGAAATCATTGATGGGAAGGAGTGGGGAGCTCAGAGATGGGCCTGATGAACTGTTGTGTGGTGTTTTTGTTTGTCTTTCTTTTCCTTTTTTCCTCCCAGAGCAGAACAGTGGGTGCATACCAGGCAGGGTACCGAGGTGACAAAGACATAATCGCTGCTGTAAGGGGACGATAGTCTTTGGGGGATCCACTCACAAGTCTGGATCAAGGCAGGCAGACTAAGTCCTAAGTAAGTTGTATGACACAGTGGTGAGCACAGTGCCATGAGAGTCTAAGGAGAGGGAGAGATGATTTGAGACTGGGGAAGAAGGGTTTCAGAGGAAGCCAGAAGAATCCCTTCTCTTAAAACCCAGGAGAATAAGGTACCCCACCTGGGCAGACACCTGACACAGGTCTATGAGGTTGCTGCAAGGCATCAGAGCGGTAAGGGGCTGGAGGGAGTGAGGGCCCTCTGCAGTCGTGAGGGGGCTGCCAGGCATTGCTCAGAAGAGCTCAGAGCTGACCTGGCCCGAGCACTCAAGTTCATTACCAGTCCTGATTCTACCTTCCAGAGTTTGCAGCACTTGGCTGGAAAGTTTATGAGAACTGGCTTATTCTCTGGTGTCTTGGCACTTTCCCTTCATGTCCTGATTGGAACCAGGGAGGCTGTAAGTGCAAACGTTTTTGTACCTTAGAGTAAATTATATCTGCGTTCCTGGAGAAGGCCGTGGTGAAAGTGTCTCTTGTTTCCAGTGGCCCCACTCTCCCCCTCAGGAGACCCAAATTCCAAGCCGGCGCTACTATAAAGTTGATGAATGCATGCCAGGCCCTAATCCAATATGCAATTGCCCTTCTTTTCTCCTCTCCTTTCTGCAGGGAAAGGAAGCTGGATTTTTTAATAAGGTAATAGCACCTCTTTTATATTTTCCTTTCATAAATTATAAAGAATTGAAAGCAGAATAAGGCAGCAGCTTGGCATAATGGAAAGATTACTGAACGGCGTGGGAGTGTAAATTGGTACAACCACTTTTGGAGAGCAAATTGGCAATATCTAGTAAAGCTGAAGCCCAGCAGTTCTTCTCTCACGTGAATTCCCTAGAGAAACTCTGGGCCACGTGTCTAGGGGCATTGCAGCATTGACAGAAATAGCAACACACTGGGAAAAAAATGAGTCCATCAATAGGAAAATGGAAAACTGTGTCCCCCAAATACTTATTGCAACATTATTTGTAACAGTGAAAGAAACAGAACTAAATACCCATCAATAAAGGGATAAATAAATTACGGTACCTGAGTAGTTTGAACGAATGAACCAGCCCTGCATTTACCAACATGGTTTTAAATCTCAAGAACATAATGGCCATTTGGAGGACTTGTACAGGATAGTGATGTTTATATGAAGTTTTAAAACCTACAAGATGATTCTATGTACTCTTTATGTATACATACATATGTTGTAGAAGTATAAAAACACTTGGAAATGTTAAATACCAAATTCAGGTAACCTCGGGGGAAAAGGAGTGGGGAATGGAATTAGGGGAGGGTACACAGGGACTCTCAATTGTGTTATAATGCTTCATTTAAAAACAAAAGATGTACACTTTGGGAGGGCCTGAGGTGGGAGGATGGCTTGAGGCTAGGAGTTCAAGACCAGCCTGGGCAGTGTAGTGAGACTCATCTCTACAAAAAATTTAAAAATTAGCTGGGTTTGGTAGTCGCAGCTACTCTTAGATGGGAGGACTGCTTGAGCCCAGGAGTTCGAGGCTGCAGTGAGCTATGATTGCATCACTGTAATCCAGCCTGGGCAACAGAGTGAGACCCTGTCTCAAAAAGTAGGCAATTTTTGCAAAATATAAAAATTGAACAGAGCTGGGAGGTGGGTATGTTACTATACTTTTCTGCATGCAGGGGCCCTGGTTGCACCCCAGATTTGCCACTAATTCACTATGTGACTTTGGGCAAGCCATACCTCTCTTTAGGTCTCAGTTTCCTCATCTGTAGAATGAGAGGTTTGGACTAGATCATCCAGCGTCCCTTTTGTGGCTCAAAGAATTGAAAGGAAGCTTAGGGTGCTTATGTCATGAGCTTCCTGAGCAAGTGTCCAACGAGACTGGGGAAAGGCAAGTCAGTAGAGAGTGCCTCCCTCAGGAAGGAGGCTGGCCTGGCATCTTCCTGAGCCTGCCCATGTCCTCAAACTAGGGAGCTGCCCAGAGTATGGAGGGCGGAACTCTCACCACTCGCACAGTTCACCACTCAGCTTTCCTAGTGGCCCAAGGGCAGACAGGCAGGATTGCTGAACTGGGCGTCTGGTGATCAGGACTCCAGACCCAAATCCTATTAACTGGCTGTGTGACCTTGGGAAATTACTTCATTCTTTGCTTCATTAGTGAAAAAAGTAAGAATGGTACTCCTCCTTGTCCCCCCCTCCCCCAAGGAGGGGGCGTTGTGACAATCGAACCCTGTGAAAATACTGTAGAATGGAAGGCACTGCTGTCTTTGTCCTCTCCCAAATCCTCAAATCTGGATTTTCTTCTATTAATATAACAGTTTTTCTTACCCAGTCTGGACAAAGAGTTCCCTCCCTGCTCTACCCACTCTGCTCTTCCGCTCCTAACCTGCACTTACTTTTGGAACAGAAAGACTTTCCCCAGCTACATAGGAGTTTGTGGATTCATTCATTCATTGAGTAATTATTTATTGAATGCTGGGACTGTGCTAGGTGTTTGGAACACAAGGTTTCTGCTCTCATAGAATTTATATTCTGGTGAGGGGAGACAGAAAAGAACAAGGTAAATAAGATGACACTGAATGATATAAATAAAGTGAAAGTGTGACATGGCAGAGTGGGCCAGTGGAGGGGAGCTAGTTGAGGTCAGGGAGGCCTCTCTGAGGAGGTGACTTTGAGCTGAGGTATAAAATCAGGAGGGAGTCAGCCATGCTGCTCTGTAGGAAGGTAAGCATGGCAGCAAGAAGTTAGTAAGATGATGATGGATTCCAGGAGCTCAGGTCAGAAATAACGAGGTCTTGGATCAGGACTGTTGCTGTGGAGATGGAGAGAGATAGATGAATAAGGGCGATATTTTCGCTTGATGTATTGGATGTGGGATTTAGGGGAAAGAGGGTGATTGAGGGTGACTCCTTACATTTCGAGTTCCAGCACTTGGGTGAATGTTGGGGCCATTTACCGAAACCAGGAAGAACAAATTTGTGGCAGAAGATAAAGAGTTATCTTTTGGCTTTTAAATGAGATCTTTTTTGTTGTTGTTTTTTTGAGACAGAGTCTCGCTCTGTCTCCCAGGCTGGAGTGCAGTGGCGAGATGGTTCACTGCAAGCTCCGCCTCCCGGGTTCACGCCATTCTCCTGCCTCAGCCTCCAGAGCAGCTGGGACTACAGGCGCCCACCACCGCGCCCGGCTAATTTTTTTGTATTTTTAGTAGAGACGGTGTTTCACCGTGGTCTCAATCTCCTGACCTCATGATCCGCCCGCCTCGGCCTCCCAAAGTGCTGGGATTACAGGCGTGAGCCACTGTGCCCGGCCTAAATGAGATCTTTTAAGTGAAGACATCATGTAAGTGGTTGGATATATCAGTTTGATGCTCATTGGAGATGTCAGAGCTAGGGATATCTGGCAGTCACTAGCAAAGCGATGGTGTTTAAAGCCATAAGACTAGATGTGATCTTTTAGGAAGATACTGTAGGGCCAAGCACTGGGAATCTCAACATTAAATGTTTGATCAGAGGAGGAAAAGCTGTGAAGGAGACTGAGAACGAATAGCAACTGAAGTGGGGGGAAACTGGGCATGGATGGTGTCACCGACATCAAGAGTATTGAGGATGAAAAAGGAGGGGGCGATCAACTGTGCCAAATGCTGCTCAGAGGCCAGGAAAGAAAAGGAGAGAGAAATAATGACTGGATTGGCGGTGTGGAGTCCCTGAAGACCTCAATAGGAGATGAGGAAGACTTGGAAGATGGGTTTTGGAGTGGGGAGGAGTTGGAGCACGTGCTCCCATACTTCTTAGGGAGGAGGCAGCAGGCCATGTGACTCCACGCCCGGCCACAGATGAGAGGCACAAGAATAGACTTTACCCAAGTAGAGCCAGTTGGATTGTCTGTTCCAGGACAGAGGCCTCAAGATGCCGTGACTCCAGTTGATTGATCAGTGCCTCTGGGCCTGGAGTGCCTGTTTTTGTGCTAAATATAAAAGGGCAGTGGTTCACCAATATCCTTGCTTAGGTAAAGATCCTAGGATTCAGTTCCATGACAGAGACGGTGCTGGCGCCTTTACTTCCACACTCTGCCTCCTTCTGCGTGTCATTTCTCTTTGGGGAGCTCATGAGTGTCCTGTGCCATTACAGTAAATGCAAATTAGAATAGGGTGAACAGTGTGTTAGAACATTACTCCTGCTGGAACAATCGTCAGGCCATGTGCAGGCTGCCATCAATGGGAGAGCCTTGCTGACCAATGAGGCTACCCAGTGAGCTTCTGGATAGGCAAAGAATGGTGACCTGACCAGAAGCCTGTGGGTGTTGACTTGACAGTTTCTGGACAAGACTCTACTTCCACTTTCCCACTCTGGCTCCTGACAGTTTGCCTCATCATGTTCCCTTGGTGCCATCCATTTTGCAGCCTGTGGAACCATTCACCTCTGGGGTCTGCTGGTCTCTTTCCACACCTAATAATCTGTGCCATCAGTCTGGATTATGGCATCAATCCTGTTCAGGATTTTGCCTTTTGTGTTTCCATACCACAAAACTGATTTAAGGCCCAGCAGACTCTTTTGCTTCCACATTCGCTTGGTTCTTGCCAATCAAAAGCCCTGGCTTTCAAGACTAACGTTTTTGCCATCAGTGTCAGAAGTCTCTTTTCCAAAAGTGGGCATGGAGGAGGGCTTCTTTGTTTCCCTTCCTTTTAGATTGACAGCCCCAACATTCCCTGAACAATGGATGCCACTGCCTGAATAGGATCAGGTCTAAAGAAAGTTAATTATTCAAGATGTGATCTGACCTCATAAGAGAGAGGATGCTGGTGGGCAGAACTAACGGAGAGAGTAAAAGAGGTGCAGGGTTAAAGAGGAAGGGGAGACTCTGAGAGGCTGTGTGGGGAATGAGAGGGAGAAAGATGTTGCTGTGTTTCCTATAGCTAGCTGGTTCCAGCTCAGCCCCTTATTAGATCTGCCTTATTTACTGCCCTGACTCCTTACACCAAACTCACTTTTCCTTAAGCCAGCGTGAGTAGGCCTTTCTTTCTTGCCCACTGAGGCAGTGTGAATGACCCAGGGAGCTCATTTGGCTGATGTGTGCGCCAATGAAGCTGGTGACCACACAGATACTTTTCATGGGGCAGGGTGTGGCAAATGCTTTATAGACATTTAATCCTCACTCTCAGAGACAAGTCAGAGCTCACAGTCACTTCCACTGCCAAAGGAGTGTGTGAGTTCAATGAATTGGGTTTTGATTCTGCCATCTTTCTGGGTTTGCTGTAGTTTCTTGCATAGAGGTCAAGTTCTTAGAGCATGGAGGCTATATCTAGTGATCACGGCCACAGTAGATGCTCAAGAAATGTTTAGTAAATTGTTGATTAGTTTTTTCTAGAGAGCGCCTTTTACTTCTAGTTCAGTGCACCCAGAAAGCACTCAGCACCAAGAAAGGGAGCTTGGGAGCCATCTCCCTAACCCAAGACATGTGTCACTCTTGGTGGTCGCAGGTCTGAGACCTCCAATCTCATGCCACACCACAAAACCACTCTTCCATTGTCTCCCACAAGCCCTTCTTCTTCCTTTGCTCACTACCTACCCTGTAGTAGTTTTTAAAAACTCATTTATCGTGGAAAATTTCAAATATTTAAGTAGACAGAATAGTATAATGAAACTCAGAGCACTCATCTCCCATTTCAACAGTTATCATCGATATTTTTCCAATCTTTCATTTATTCTCCACCACTTTTATTTCTGAAGCATTTAAAAACAGATCCCATAGGTATTCATTTTCTATTAGTGCTGATGAAATTACCTCAGTGACTTAAAACAACACAAATTTATTATTTTACGGTGTCTGGCAGGGCTGTGGCCCTTTCTCGAGGCTCCGGGGGAAAATCTGTTTCCTTGCTTTTTCCATCTTCAGGAGGCAGCCCACATCCCGCATCCCGCAGCCCACAGCCCTCATCCTGCATCCTTTGTGTTATGGCTTCTCTTCTCTATCACTTATGTGATTAGATTGGGTGCACCTGGATAACCCAGGCCGATCTATCTGAAGATCCTTAATTTAATCATGTCCACCAGGTTCCTTTTGCCATGCAAAGTAACACATTCACAGGGATTAGAACACACCCATCTTTAGGAGTCATTATTCAGCCCACTACACTAGACATTATGTAATTCACCCTACATAATTCAGTGTGGATCTCCAACTGTTAAGGTATATCTCCATGCCATTATCATACCTTAAAAGTTTAAAAATAAGTAGTAATAGCCAGTCCATCGTCAGTTTCCTGATTTGTTATAGCCTTCTTGCAGTTGGTTTATTCAAATTAGGATCCAAGCAAGGTCCACACATTGTATTTGGTCGTTTTATCTCCTAAGTCTTTTTTATTCTTTAAAAACTCCCTTATCTACCACCTCTTTTTAATATCTACCACCTCTTTTTAATACCTTTGATTTGGTAGAGATATCAGGTTATGTGACCTGAAGGAGGTTCTACATTTTTGATTTGGTTGATTGCTTCCTCATGGTATTGTTTGGTTTGTTCCTCTGTCCCTTGGATTTCCTCTACACTGCTACTGAGTGTTGATCAGATTCAAGTTTGTTTGGCAGTACTTCAGAGGGAGTATATCACATTACGAAACACACAGTGTTCAGCTGCGCCCCCTTTACTGATGCCAAAACGGACTGATACATTCAGGTGGTGTCCACCTGTCCCTTCCACTGGAAAGCTCCCCATCAACCTTTCATCTGATGATTTTGGGACCTTCAATGATTGTTGCTTGATACATTATTTCATTAGGAGTTGCAAAATAGTGATTTTTATATTTCTATTTTTCTTTTTTTGCATTTATTATTTGGAATTCTTCTAAAAAAATTTTCACTAATAACAGTTTAGTTTCTCCAAAATACAGTTCATGCAGAAAAGACAGGATAAATGCTTAATTCCTCCCAATTTTTAAAAGCAAGTTTTCAGAATAATGAGTTGGTGGCTTAGTAACTTGAAAAAAGGTACTGTAAATTTTCATTGTACAATTGTTCTGAACCCATGGATGTATATCAAATACATATATTATTGGGTGTGTTTTAATCTTTTTGATGTTCATGTTATCCTATTGTAGGCCAATAGGAGCCCCTTCAAATAGACTCCGATGTCCTGTTTTAATGAGCAGACTCTCATTAAAATTAGTCTTTGATAGTTTCCCTGCTTTCTGGTTCAGGATATCAGGCTCATCTTGTATATTTATTGCACTAGACCTGAAGTCAAACATTTCTCTAAGAATGTTTGGTTTCTTTTGAACGGAAATTGCATTTAGAGGCCACGATGTAGGAGCTTACTGCTACTGGGTTGTCAGTTTCTAAGCCTTTTCAATAGATAGAGCTAGGAAATATGCTTTGTTAAGAGAACAAAGGATTCATATTGATTTTCCAATGTGAATTAAAATTACAATAAGACACCTGAATGCAGTATAACATCTCTTTGTAGTTCTTTTTGTCCTGATAATATACCTTACCAGAGATGTACAATCAAAATACTGTATTTTAAAGTGACCTGAAGTAATTCTTTACTCTGTGTGGCTGTATCACCAAATTAATACAAAGTTAAGATTATTTCAGTTTGTTTGAATAATTTTTAAATATTCATCTAAATGAATATTCATTCATTTGTATATTATATATCGCCATAGCAGTGATTACTACTGGGAACTTACCTTGTTCATTGTTTGTTTCTTATCTACTTCCCCCATTTAGCAGGTAAGCTCCGTAAGAGGAGGGTTCCCTTCTGTCTTGTACCCCGCTTATCCCCAGTACCTGGAATAATTTCTGACATGTAATACACCTTCATAAGATGCCCATAAGATGGAAGCTGCTTTCTCATACATATCCCAACAGTGAGAGGTAGCATTATTATCCCGAATTAACAGATGAGGAGGCTCAGGCTCATGCAGGATAATTGCTCATACAGGGTTTCACATGTAGTCACAAGTGGAAACTTGAGGGAGGTTGGGCTGGTGGATAAGATTCTGGGCTTCCAGTAATTCTAGATTTGGATAAATTCAATTCCTGAGTAGAGAAACAGAGGCCCTAATGCCCTTGGTTCCTGGAAAAGGAAGCTGTATGGAGAACTTCTTCACAGATGCAGGAAGCAAGGCAGGCCTGGGTCTCCCAGTGACTTCACCCCCTTGCACTTAAGCCATATTAAAAAATCCTCCCTACTTTTAATTTGCAACAAGAAAAAGGACTTATCCCAGAAGCGGTTCCCTGTGGTAGAAGGAGCATCGATGGAAAGTCAGAGACTTGCTTTAGAGATCTATCTTCATTGCATTTTGCCTGTGTGCCCCTCAAGACATGCAATCTCTGCAAACCTCAATTTCCTCATTTGTAAAAT
Organism: Gorilla gorilla gorilla; assembly: GCF_029281585.2. Taxonomy (NCBI): domain Eukaryota; kingdom Metazoa; phylum Chordata; class Mammalia; order Primates; family Hominidae; genus Gorilla; species Gorilla gorilla. Next base: position 62,602,739 of record NC_073229.2, read on the forward strand.
GGACTGACAGTTTCAGCCCTGATTACTTCTCAGTATTGTTGTAGGATGAAGGGAGGCAGTGGATGAGAAAGCTCTTTGTGCTAGTAAAAGACTTTCTAGACAGAAGGGGTATGATTGTTTCTCCCTCTACTCTCTTTTCTAGTGGCATTTTATTAGAAATGTGTTCACCTCTGCCAAAGGCTTTCAAAGAAGTTGGCCAGAAATATTCTTACCCAGGAGGCAGGCAGATACTTTTTTTGGAGGAAATTATCAAATGAAGAACAAAAAGAAAACCCCAAACCAGAGAGTGGATGGAATAATTGGCTTTTAGTGATTACTTACTGTGGAAGGGGGAAAAAAAGTAAGTCTTCAGAATAAACAATGGAGTTAGAAATTTATGCTGATGAAAACTGAATGTAGCAAAATAATGGGTCCCCCTCACTGACCACATGCTCTGTGCCAGTTGCATAACCAGCACTACCCCAAATCCTGCAAGACAGGAATTATCACCTCCATTTTATAGATGAGGAAATTGAAGCTCAAATAGGTCAAGTGACATGCCCAAGAATAGACAGCTGACCAGAACCAGAACCAGAACTCAAAGCCTATGAAGTTCTCACTCCTGTGTATCATCTTCAAGTCCAAGGAAGTTTGGCAAACTCTATTAAGTCATAAGGGTGAGAGAATTACACATTTAATGTGAACCTAGGTGGAGGAGGGCTTCACTTTACTTGGTTAAGGGAACCTGCATTCTCCCTGTGTTGTTGCTGTGTGGTACAGTGCTTGGAACATAGAGGGCTCAATGAATAAAAGAGGAAAGACTGTTTCATAGAGAGTTTTGGATGATCTACAGGAAAATGGAGTGACTATCATGCTTGCAGACACTTTTAAGAGCCATAGAAGCCAGTGCTCAGCTAGTGGCCATATTTGGCTTCATGGCCTCAGGGCCAGGCCAAGGTGGGTGGATCATTTGACATCAGGAGTTCGAGACTAACCTGGCCAACATGGTGAAATCCTGTCTCTGCTAAAAATACAAAGATTAGCTGGGCGTGGTGGCGGGTGCCTGTAGTCCCAGCTACTTGGGAGGCTGAGGCCGGAGAATCGCTTGAACCCAGGAGGTGGAGGTTGCAGTGAGCCGAGGTTGCACCACTGCACTCCAGCCTGAGTGACAGAGTGAGACTCCGTCTCAAAAAAAAAAAAAAAAAAAGGAAAGAAGCCCCAAGCAAGTTAATCAAAAGCCACATGATTCACTCTAGGAAGTGCAATAAGACAGGCTGCCATTTTACCTTCTCCATTTCAGGGCCAGTAAAAATGCTGATGCCCTTCCTGGTTCCATCACGTTTGGGTTCATGAAAGCGAGATCAACAGGAATGAGGAGACCTGTTTCAGACTGGGTTTCAGCACAAATTTATCGCATGCCTGCAGGCAAACCTACATTACAAAGCCTCAGTTTTCTGGACTATAAGTGGACAGAGATGCCAAAATCAACACTGAGCACTTTCTAACCCCTCACGAAGAGGTCTAGAACTTTGGCCATGTTCTATTTTTTATTTGCTTTTTAGCACGCACAAGTATTTGCTCTTGTGATTGTTTTTAATCTCCAGCGGTACCTCTCCTAAACCGTTCTGAGCCCCCTTTTCTGTTTAGGAGAACCGCATAGCCATCTCCAGTTCACTCCATGGTTCAATCTGTGTGGCCTTAAACCCCTCTTCACCTCAGATTTTCATCTGTAAAATGGAATAATAACATCAATCTCAGGACTGTGGTAAAGATTAAATAAGATATAAATATATATGTGTGTATATTTGAGATAGGTGTTATATTTTAAGTACTTTTAGACAGGATTTTTTTCCCTTTTTATTACAGAAAGTTCTGTCCTGTTCTCTGATTTCTTTTCCCATTCCATCATCAGAACACAAATGACAGGAGTCAGTTGGAACCTGGAACTTCTAATTCAGAAATCTTAACTTGAAACCACAATAGGGAGAAATGTTTTCCTCTGGTTTGAGACAAAGTGACAAAGAATGATGACTGCAAGTTGCTGGAGTTTAATTATTACACATAATTATATACTTATTCTATATAAATACTTTTGCTACTTTTATTTTTCCCTAGAGGGGAATAAATGACTTAATTCTCTTTCCATTCTTTTCCTGATTGGAATTTTTACTCGTTGACTTCCCTGTTTCTCTCTTATAAAACATATCTCAGGTGATGAAACCTTGGAGCGGAATGAACAGCTTGAGGAAACTCAGGGCTTCTGCAGAAAGCAACAAGCCGTTGCTAGGGAGGCTGGAGAGAAGTGTATTTGTTTAACATCCTTATTCCTGCCTTGCTGAGTCCAGTGGCATGTTATTTCCACTGGGTGGGAGCCAACATTGAGTTCCTCCCTGTTGTGTCCAAGCTTGAACATTTCTCTGCGATTATGTTTCATCCAGGGATTAGCAAAATGCAGAGGGGAAAAAACCTGAGAAGGTGTTTGGCACGGGGCTTAGTGCTGCGTTCGCACAATCTGCTTGCATTCTCGGCTAATTGGGGAACAGCAGCAAACAGAAGTGGCTCCGAAGCTCACGGGAACTCCTTATCTTAGCTTCTATAAATGGTTTATTTATTGAGTGTCAAGGTTTTTTGTTTGTTTGTCTTTTATAATCCCCAAGGAGACCCCAACTAAACACACAGTTCTCACTCCCTGCCTTGTCTTCACCATTACTTATCAGGAAATCTGAGAGCAGTGAGTGGAGCTAGGAATTCTCCCTTTCAGACTTGCCAAGAGTCATCACTTGGTGAATCTTGAAGATTCATTTTCCTTTTTTGTAAGTGGGATACACATAGCTGTTAGAAGAAGAAAAGGGGTTTCCAAATGAAAGATAAAGTTCTGTTACCTAAGATTTGCTTTTGGCAAAAGAAGTGCAAATTTCTGAGTTTGCCTTAGTCTGTCCATGGCTACCCCATCAAGACTTCAGAGTGGAGCTCTGTGGGGTCCACTCTGTGGGGGCAGTGGGGTAGTGTCTGCCTGAGGTGCAGGATTGTGTCCAAGGCAACATCTGAGTGACTCATCACCTCTTCTCTTCACACCAGACTTGGCCTCCCTCGTGTTGCTGCTTGTCTTGAGCATAGAGCCCTTAGTGGAGACCTCAGTAGAGCAGACACGTGCCAGGAGGAAATAAAAAGGAGGCTGGCTCAGAAAAGAAAAGCAGTCCTCTCTGGGCCCAGGAGCCTGCATGCAACAGCTTCCACTCAGGCTTTCAGAACTCGAACCTTTTACAGTCCCTCTGTGAGGCCAGGGGGGAAGCAACACTTTAGCAGGTACTGCGCTGCCACCAAGTCGCAACAGAACTAGGAGCTCCAAGTTTCTTATTAAAACTCCAAGGCCGTTGGTTGCATTTAAATGAGCTGCAGCAGTCAAGTAGCAAGTGAGGTCACCAGCTGGTCCTGTAAAAACTGGTTGAGAGCTGTAGTCCTGGGGAAAAAAGCCAATAACCCCGAGATCTCAAGAAGACATCAGGAGAAGGGAGAAAACAGATTGAAAGTGCAGGCAGTAGGTCTGAGGTTGGGATATGTAGCTGGAGACAAAGTGTGACAGTGGAAAGAGACAAAAGTTCTAAGGCAGGCTGGCAGGGAGACCCAGAGTTAACAAGGAATAAGATAATTAAAGTAGCATAAAATCTCACAAAACCATAGTCTGGAATGAAGTGTCTGAGGGTGTGTAGCGTACAGCATCTTGCTAGGATTATTTGGCTTAGAGGATTACAACACCGTGCTAGGGAGACAAGGAGACCAAGATGGGGTCAGGCTCCATATGGATTGTATAGCCCCACCCCTGCTCCCATCCTATGGCCACAAATTACTCCTTCCTCTGGAGGAAGCTATTTTAAGGGAACACCATTACCCCAAAGAGGATCATGAGTGTGAAATTTTGGAAATGATTCTGAACTTTGTATCAGAAGACCTGGATTCTAGTCTTCTAGTCCTAGGATTCTATCAGGATTCTAGTCCTGATACTGCCACTTACTAGCTCTTGGCAAGCAGCTTAACCTCTTAGAGTCTCTAGTTTCGTCGTCTGGGAAGTGCATGCGTTGGATATATTATGCAAGATCACATAAGAGAAAGCGCTTTATAATTATAAAGACATTTAATTACATCTAGAATGAGAAAAATAAAAGTTTTTTTTCTTTTTAATAGAGACAGGGTCTTGCTCTGTCACCCAGGCTGGAGTGCAGTGCCATGATCATGGCTAAGTGCAACCTCTAACTCCTGAGCTCAAGTGATCCTCCTGTCTCAGCCTACCAAGTAGCTGGGACCAGAGGTGCACACCACTGCACCAGCTAATTTTTAGAATTTTTTTTTTTTTTTAATAGAGACAGGGTCTCACTATGTTGCCTAGGCTTGTCTTGAACTTCTGGCCTCAAGTGATCCTCCCAGCTCGGCCTCCCAGAGTGCTGGGATTATAGGTGTGAGCCACTGCACCTGGCCAATAAAAGCTATTAGTAGAGAGTTGGTAGATCGATTGCAAAAATATCCACACTTCACCACCCTTCCCTATTGCCATGCCCTTTGCAGTGTCACTTTGCAGTTCCTCTCAGAAAGAGGTAGAGCCTACTTTCCCATCCCGTGAATGTAGGCAGGGCTTGTGGTATATTTTGGCCTTGAATGTGGCAGAAGTGACATTGACATTGTACCAGTTCTGAGCCTAGGGCTCAAGAGACCTGGTGTGTTTCCCCTCTCATGGAATCTTGCTGCCTCTATATGAACCACCCAGGGCCAGAAGGGTAAGACTACATGGAGAAGAGCCCACTTGTCTTAGCCATAGCCATCCTATGCCAGACGCAGTCACCTGACCCCTAAACAGATGATAGTGTCCAGCCAGGATCAGCAGAGCTGCCAACCAACACATAGAACGCAGATGCAGATGCACGAGTAAGTCACCTGAGACCAGAAGATCTCTGGACTCATCCACAATAATGAATGCATATTGGTTTAAGCTACTGAGTTCTAGGATTTTGTTAGGTGGCAATAGCTAACTGATATGGAACTTGTGGAGTATTTTGCCAAAAATTAATCAATCAGAACTAATAGTTAAGGGCAAAGTCAGTATGAGTAATGGCAGTGGCACATGCAGTCCATCACAGAGAGGGGCAATATGGCCACCAGCCCTGAGGGTCTCTTCCTTGGGTCACACTCTCCGGCAGGAGGATGGGATGGCACATCAAATGATGTCTTGGTCATGTCTTAGGTAGACTTGGGGTTCAGAACAATGTAATATGAGTCTGTGTGAGGCAGTTTCTGAAAGGAAAGTCCATGTTTCTTTGAAGTTTACAAAAACACAATTGTAACAATGAGTGAATTATCTCTGTGGAACCTGCTAAAATAATACGCAGCATTGTAAATGTAATAATTTGAAGTCAAAGTCCCCCTTCTTGACTTACAGGTTTACCAAATTAACCTGCGAAATTAACATCCTTCTTGCAAAGACAAAGAAACTTCCAAGAATGGACTGAAATGTCATGTGTCATCTCCAGCATAGCCTCAGCTCTGAGACATGCTGGGACTTCAGTGGAGGCTGCTGGGTGGGACGAAGTAGTCAAAAAATGTATGCTTCTGGAGTTAGGGTAGATAAAGGGAGTGTAGGACGAGCTCTAGTCCAAATTGCTGTCCCGAGTGTGTGATAAAGAGCTCTGGTGTGGGGTGTCCATGCACAAGTCTGCACTGCTGAGTGGGGCATGGCAGGAGTCTCTGCAGAGGCAGTGGTCAGGAGGCTGGCTCCTGGGGACCTCCCCCAACAAGCTGAAGCTGCATCATAGCCAGAGGATAAAGGGGTAGGAAACAAGAGTGTCCTGGCAGTGGTGGAGGGGAGTGACAGGATGGGTCCTTGCATCATTCCAGTGGACTGGGGCAGGGACCGGACCAAGACTGCAGGTTCATGGCCCTGAGTTCCTCTGGAAGTCTGTGGCAATCATGGATGACCAGTGAAGAGCATTTGAGCCACTGGTCATTCTGTGCAAATGGTAGACGTCACTGAGTGATTAGTGGCAGGTAGGTATTTCACAAACAACTTGTGGAAGAAAGTGGAGCACCAGTGGGTCCATGCCCAGAAATCAGAATACTTGCCACAAAATATCTAGAGCCATCAGGATGGGAGAAGAATGGATGTGGAGGGAGCGGCAGGCTCCCTTGGCTGAGAAGGTACCACCTTTGCGGATGGTGGGGACCAGCACTTCATGTTCCTGTGCTCATCTCGGAAACTTGTGAATGGATCTTAGAGGACCCAAGACTTCTTTCTGCTCTAAACTTCAGTGATTCCATGATTTTATGCAGATATAAGACCAGCTAGGCCACCCTCAGGCTGCATTTTCTCCAGTGCAGAACTAAACCAGCCCCTACTTTGGACGGAACACATAGCTCTCTCTCTAGATACGGGTTCTGCAGGTTTCTAGCTGAAAATCATTCCTCAATTTTCAATCAGCTGTGGCTGATTCTGGAACTCTGAAAGGTTCCAGACTTGCTGTCTAGGATGAAAGACCTTATTCTGTAGCACTTTTTCCATAGAAGCAATGACCTCATTTATATTCACTGCTGACCCAGCCAGCATTTAAGGTGCAGAATCTGCCCCTTCAGTATGACAAGTCCTGATTCCTCCAGGGCCAGCCCCAGGGCTTCTGCAAGCACACACAGTGACTTTGTACAAACAAGCCAAATGGATCCTCATAGGGCAGAAGAATTACGAAAAAGTGCCTCCTCTAGGTAGGGGAATGATAAAACAACGCTCCCTCTGAGTGGACCTTGCTCCTGGCTGACACAACTCCTGTGCCAGGACACAAGGCTTGGCAAATGAAGGCCAAAATGAAAGTTAGTCTCCACCAATGCCTTCCTGGCCTGGTTTCTTTGTGTAGGGCGCAGTATGTACAACTCTGCCGGTTCCTGTTTGCTGCTGCCTAGGACCAAACAGCCTCACACCTTGCTCTTATAAGGCCTGTGCCCACTTAGGACAAGTGGGATTCAAGTCGAGTGGCCAGGAAGTCTGAAGGGAGCTGGGGAGTAAGAAGGCATGACGAACAACCTCCTTCATTAGACCTGTGCTCCTGTCCTGACAGACTTCTTTGAACTTCTTGCCACTTGCTGATTAAGTGACTGAGGGGACTCAGGTGAGCTGGAGGACACCCCCGTCTTTCTCCAACAGGTGAAACAAGGTGGTTCTTTTCTGTAAGACAAATGTGGGTAATAAACAGAAAAAAGGCCAGCAAACAGATCAAGTTCCATAAAAACAAAAGCAATCAGTGCACCCTTCTATGACGTAGGTTCACAGAAATGACCGACCAAGCGTGAGACATGTCCTGTGCAGGGACACGTGTGACCTTCCGAGCTGTGGGGGAAGGTGCAGCTCAGCGCAAACCGTACTCAAGATGAGTTTTATTTCCCTTCTGGTGTATCTCCAGAGCATGCTGGCAAGTGAGTGAGTCCACTGTTTCTTGCTTCTCGGCACCAGTGACATCATCACTTAATAAGTTAGGGAATCACAACCACATTTCAAAGAATCATTCAGTTTTCTCATTAAGATTCTATAGGATTTTTTTTTCCCACAGCAACAGTCTTGCCAAAATAATGTTAAAAATAGACCTGGTAATACTTTTCACATTTGTAGGCAGTCATGAATGTTTAACAGTGTTTATATCCAGCAGATGCACATAACTTAGGAATTAGGCATGAGATTTTACACAGTAATACAGAGTACATATATTGTCAAAAGGATTTTTTTTTTTTTTTTAAATAAAGCAAATACCAAGCCTAGGGGAAGAAAAACCTGTTCCCACTTCATCTTCTTGTAGGAAAGTGTTTAATGCATAAAAAATTGGGAGGAAAAGGCATATGTAAAATGTATGTGAAAAAAGTTTTCAACAGTGATTAAATTTGGATATTTTGACTCACTTAAGTGCATATGGTAGATTCTCAAAATTCAAGGGTCTGAATTCTGGCTCCCGAAGAAGATAATTATTTTGGAGACAGGTAGCGTCCTATGCTTGTCTGAGTCTGCATGGCTTGGGAAAGGGACACATAGGTTTGGGGTGAGCTGAGAGGTGGTTAAGGTCAGAGGTCCCTCTGCTGAGAAAATGCACCGAGTCTGACTGCCTGGAATTTCTCAGTGAGATAAGCTCTACAGGTCACTGGCCTACAGAAAATGAGATGCTACCTTAAAAGAGGTAAATGAAGTAAAATGTAATTATAATGATTTTAAAACAGAAGTTCTACACATTAATAACTTTATTTGGGGGATTGTCCCTAGTGAGTCCCAATTAAATCACTGGCTCCCAAAAAACTGGCCTAGATGGCCTTTAAAGAATCTCTTTACAGCTGGGCCTACTTGACATTTTGGAAATGTAAACGTGCCTCCATGCATTTGGAGGATGGCTACATGGATGTTTCCTGAGTTCCCAGCTCTCCTTTTTTATTAATAGTTGTAACTGATCAACAGATGATAAAGAATTGATGGCTGTATAAATATAGCTCTTAAATATAGTCATCGTAACTTTCTGATTAGCTTTGGCTGGAACTTTTTTAACTTCTAGCCCTACATCTATGAATGGAAGTTTTCTTGCTTTGGGGGTAATCACATAGATGGAGATTAACTCTCTTTTTCTCCCAGGCTCTAAAAATTATTTTGACCAAAATGTTTAAGTCAGGGGTTTCATGTAGACACAGCTTAAATGAGTCATTAAGAATTTTATTGGTTAAAGTAGGCATATTTTTTTCCTAGTAGACATAATGACATAACAGTAATAAAAATGCAATATTCAAGTAATTGGTGTAATGTAATTACAGTTTGGTCATAAAGTAAGATTAGAAGTCTGAGATGGCTGTTTTGTGGGTGTGCATTTTAGCGTCTGAATGTAGTCTTCGAGGTGCCTGTCCGGTATCCCTGGAATGCTAGTGCAGTTCATCACATAACCAGGTGGCTGGGCGCCCAGCTGAGCCAGCATTATCTATGAGTCCTGTTTACCCAGTCTGCCCTGTCTGGACATTGGTGTCCTGCCTGCTTCAGATACCTAACCATCACAGGAACTGAAAACAGTGTTTCTGGTTTTATATAGACAACAAAAGGGGGAAATAAAGGCCAGGGTCCTCACGGGGAAGGGACAGATGGAGTTCCAGTGCCATCCTAGAATGGCCACCTCTTTGCCCACATGATGCTGTAGCTCCCCATCTCCCTTAAATTGCAGTGCTTAGAGCAGAGAGCTCCCATATGCCTCTGATGTGCTACAGTGTCAGCCTGTTCTGGCTTTTGGAGGGAAGAACAATTTCCAGATTGAGGCTGAACAAAAGGAGCTGTCTTAGGCATTTGACCAAAATATATTTTATCAAAGGATTTGCCATCATTGGAGATATTCTTTCAACTATTATAAATGAATTTCTCCCTGTTTGCATTTCTTATTTAGTGGCGTGGCCTGCAGAAACACAAAATGTAAGCAAGAGTACTTATCTATTTTTGAATACAAACATAACATTTTAATTAACAGTACTTACAATAAATAATTTAAAGAACATCAGATTTCTTTTTTACTATTTTTTCCTTTTTAATTAATCAGTAATTTGTGGGGAGACAATCTGAGACTACATAAACCACTTCTTATCAGTCTTCCTCTAGCATGGATGATCTTTTAATGCCACTATTCCTTCTATATTTATTAGTTGGCATTCTTCTGCAAAGAAGGCCTTTCCCTTTCTCCTCTGTTTACTTATTTATACTGCATGGACTCATGAATATTTATTCGATGGGTGACAAACTAGTACTATCATTTATTTTGACGCTCAAATTGTCCCAGATTTGGCCAGTAAGAGCCTCTTCCAGCCCCATTTTTGACATCTCCCCATGGTTCTTTGACCAGTTCCTTATTTTCTTATGCAATAAAATATTCAAGGCTCATTTTTCCAGGCATCTTTCCCTGCCCTGGTTCTGGGATCAGGCATTTCTCCAAGGAACCCTGAATACCAGTGGGGAATGACATTTAGAAACTAAGATCTGGGCACTAGGTGTGAAAGATCATCACTTTTTAAATGTGTAAAATTTATTTGGAAAAATTTAGGGTGCTTATAAAGAGCTAAGCATGTGCCACAGGTGAAGGCTGTCTTTGGATCCTGAAAGGGTTGGAATTCTAAGAGAAATCACCCCCCGCCCCCACCGGCCCTTGCCAAATAATGTAAATATGTCATGTAGTATGCCAATTACAGTTTCTGCAAATTGATAAGATCTTTAGGCTTTTCTCCTTCTAAGCAAATACTGTTGTCTAAACCTATTTCAAAAGAACGTTAGTATCACTCCTAACTGACAGCTCCTGATGTCTGCTAACTCACAGTTCAGTCATTCATCAACAGCGCAGAGTGATTCACAAACTTAATTTCTTGCCAATATCAGTGACTTTAAACATCCATTGTCTCCGAACCCCCCTTTATGAATATAAATCACACACCTACAAAGGCCTGTCATGAATGCAGCGGGCCACATGCAGTATGTCTGTGCCTCATCATTCCTTCTGGCATGTCACCTTAGTAAACAATGTATAGAGTCTCATTCTAACCCTTGAGTCTGTGATCTTGTTTTCTACAATGGTGGCTGCTGAGCTGAGGCCCCAAGGAAGGTGAGAAGCCAGCCATACTGAGCCAAAGGGCTGGCAACAGTGACTGGAGCAAGGCTGGACATACAGGATTCCCTGTCTTTAACTCCTTTAAGTAAAGTCAAGGGAAAGCAGAATTTGGTATCCAACTGATGCAGACTGTTGGCTTTTACTTGGCATGTACTTTCTTACTGCTTGAGAAATGTTATTTTTTCCTTAAACTTCTTTCTCATTAATCTTGTGTTAAGAGTGGTCTAACCCTGTTAGTTTGGTAGGCAGCTTCTGTTCCAATTAGCATATATTTCCATAAGTGTTGAGTGGGGAAGGGAAGGAAAACGCAGAATTTCTCAACTATTGACCTTGAGGGACTTGTAGGAAGGTGTGTCTGACATGCTTGTAATACAACTGACTCTGAAAAAGCTCTAGTAAATGGTTAAGTTATGGTTGGCTCTGATGATTTATGCTGAACAGAATAAACTATGATGGAAACATAAAATATTTCTAAGCTTACACTTTAGTCACTCAATATACATGAAACTCAATCTTCTTACTTAAAAAACAGATAGAGCACTGAGAATCTCCTAAGGAAATCAAGTTGTTTATTAGTCTCGTGTTCACCCATGTCATGCATACAAAGATTAAGAGCTGAAAATGCTTTGATATTCTCCACTGTAAGGCACTGTGTGATACCCCGCTTAAAACTATTCCTACCATTCCACCAAGGGACTTTCCTTTCCACTGACAAGTTGAAGGAGGAATTCAGAGACAGTGCTTCCGTAGCCAAATTGTTTCATTGTTCAAGTATATTGATAGGGTGGTTGCCTAAGCAGAAAATGCAGAATTAAATGAAGGAAGCTTGTTTTGAGAGCAGGTCTGTCACCATCTATGATACATATGACAAGGAAGTAAACAGGAAGTGCTGAATTGGCTTGGTTTACTCCTACAGGGACAGAGAGAAATAAAATCAGTGTTTACCAAATGGAAAAGCACAAAGTTGGTACAGAGAGAGATGTTATTTTCAGGCTTCTAAAACGGTATTACAAATAACACAAAGTTTCAAACCTATAATTGAAAACTATTTTTAAAAAGTTTTGATTAGGTTCCCTTCAAAAATAGGCATTTTAGGCTGAAATAAATTCTTAAAGTTTTGACTCCCACTTATGCTGGTTTTTCCATAATCCACACTCCATAAATGCCCCTCTTAAATAACAGATTTCAGGAGTAAAAAATATGTCTTAAAGTCATCTAGTAGAACTTCAATGCTCCCACTTAATAGATGAGGAATCCAAGACCCCAAAGTTAAAGCAGTTTCTCAAACACCACACAGCCATTAAGGGCAGGGAGAATTTAGGATCCAAGTTACTCATCAGGCAAGAGTTATGAATAGATATAATTTCTTAGTGCCAGATCCACGGAGGAAACAAACCTTGTGGTGAAGGGGCCAAATGTATTGTTGGTGTAGTTTTTTCCAGAAGCCAAGACTGGGCCTGTGGGTCCAAACCGAGTGTACTTCTGTCCTTCAGCAGCTCTGGACAAGAGCTAAATACCATCTAAATGCCTGACTCCAGAATCATAAGAAATAAAAAAAATCATGTTGCCTTAAAGCCACTAAGGTTTGGGTGGGTTTGTTACACAGCAAAAGATAACTGAAACAGAAATAGGCAGGATCACCCCATGAGGCAAGGAAGCACATCAGCTGAGTTGTTTACTAAGGGCAAAGGCGATATGGACTGGCTAACAGAAGACGGAAGTTATAAATACTAGCAAGGACCATTGGACCAGTTACAGAAATGATGACAGTAGTGGTTGTAAGTATTTCTTTCTTACTTTAATATGAATACAGCATTTTTTTGGTATTAATTTTCTTTACTCCCCCACTTCCATTCCCTATCTTTAATAGAAGATGTGTTAACAGTGGCTAGCCATATAGCTCAGTATTTAGGTTACAGGATATTAGAGGGAGTGTGACTCAGAGAAAAGAGGAAAAAATATCACCCCAAAATGGATGTGTCATATAGGACTTAATAGCCTTTTACTAAAAAAAAAAAATGCACTTTTGGCGGGGCATGGTGGCTCGCGCCTGTAATCCCAGCACTTTGGGAGGCCGAGGCAGGTGGATCACGAGGTCAGGAGATTGAGACCATCCCGGCCAACATGGTGAAACTCCATCTCCATTAAAAATACAAAAATTAGCCAGGCCTGGTGGCACATGCCTGTAGTCCCAGCTACTTGGGAGGCTGAGGCAAGAGAATCACTTGAACCTGGGAGGCGGAGGCTGCAGTGAGCTGAGATCATGCCACTGCACTCCAGCCTGGATGACAGAGCGAGAGACTCCATCTCAAAAAAAAAAAAAAAATTTATATTAGAACAGTTTTACATTTACTGAATTGTGAAGACAGCACAAAGTTCCCATATACCCAACACCTACTTTCCTCTATTATTAGTAATTTACATTATGATACATTTGTCACAATTAATGAACAAATATTGGTATGTTATTACCTAAAGCCCATACTTGATTCGGATTTCCTTAGTTTTTATCCATTGTCCCGTTTCTGCTCCAGAATTGCATCCAGGATGCCACATTACATTTATATCATGTCTCCTTAGGCTCCTCTTGGCTATGATAGTTTCTCAGGCTTTCCTTGACAGTTTTGAGGAGTGTGGTCAGGTATTCTGTAATGCCTCTCAAGTGACATTTGTATGATGCTCAAGATTAGAAGGGGTTATGGGTTACTGGGAAGATGACCACAAAGGTATTTATACCCTTTTTGGAGGACAGGGTTAGCATGCATCATGTTAGGTGGAAGCATTTTGCTGTTGACTTTATTTGGAGGTTAAACATGGTTAAAAGATGTATGTATGGGTACCAAGTAGACAAAGGTTGGATAGACTGCAGTCATTGGTAGTGTGCCAACTTGGTGAAACTTAATACTTTCCCATAGTCCCCTTCCCTACAGGGTTCTGAGTTAGAGTTGTCCAAAAGGGAAATGTATGCAGATGTGGAAGATGGAAATGAAGCAGCTATTGATCTTTGAAGGTCTTGCAGGTACAGAGAAGGCACAGAAATGCTGACAGGTTCTAGCTTGTCTTCACTTTCTTCTACTCCACATTCAGTTCTGACTGAAGAGGCTGTTGACCAACAGTGGCTCCCAGCTTATGCCAGACACTCGGTGGTGGGCCTGCCAAGGTGGCAGTTATACAGAAGCATGGCTTCCTGCATACCTTCTCATAAGCCATCACTTTGCAGCCACTTTTGGCACCTGGTTGTTCTTTGTTTCTCACATTGATGGGTTGGTCTTTTTTTTTTTCTTTTTTCTCTGATCCTCCAACTTCCTTCCTATGCTTTCACTTTCCCAGTTCTTCTCACAACTGTATAAGGTCTGATTCCTGTAATCCTCATCCCATAGTACACAGTGGTTCTGATTCTGTGACTGAACCCTGACTGATAACTCAAGGTATGAGAGACTGATTTTCAAACTGCAAACAACTACAGAAGCTGGAAAAAAAAATACAAATGCAGTTCTGTAATAGTTTTCTATGATGCTGTAACAAATTACTACAAATTTAGTAGCATAAATACCACAAATTTATTATCTTACAGTTCTATAGGCCAGAAGTCCAGTATAAGTCTCATTAGACTAAAATCAGTGTTGTCAGACTATGTTTTTTTCTGGAAGCTATAGGGAAGAATCCGTTTCCTGTTCATTCAGATTGTTGGGAGAACTCAGTTTCTGTTTCTTCAGTACCAAGGTCTCCATTTTTGAGCGGTCTGTAAGCTGGGGCCATTCTAGGAGGCCATCATATTCCTTGGCTCGTGGCTCCTTTACTCTGTCTTCAAAGCTAGAACATCAAGTCATGTTCATGTTGCATCTCTCTTACCCATTCTTCTGCTTTTAAGAGCTCATGTGATTAGACTGGACCCATGTGGATAATCTAGGATAATCTAGGATAACCTCTCCATCTTAACTTCCTTTGATTAGCAACCTTCATGCCATCTGCAACCTTATTTCCCTTTTGCTATGTGATGTAACATATTCACAGGTTCTGAGATTTGGATATGGACATCTTGGGGTAGGGGTACAAATTATTTGAAGCATCAGAAAAAAACCAGTGTGGCCAGGACTTGAGAGAATAAGATAATGGAGAAAAGTCAGGTTCTCTTTTTTTCTCATGAAATTTGCCAATTAACTGTGAGAGGAAGTGAGGCCAAACAGTCTGGGAATTATGGCAGTATCACTGGGCTGGGGAAACAGAGGTTGGAGTTTGGGGCTGCTAAGGCAGTTGAGGGACCATGATTCCCTGACCAGAGGAAACTACAGAGAAATAAGTCTATAATTCTGCATGCAGTTTCCCCTTGAAGCATATGTCAACTCCAAAGCTGTACATATGGTGGGGTGGGGGGTGAGAGCAGCAGATGGAAGGCTAAAAAGGTGAGCAAAAATTCCATCAATCTTGTTGGGTTAGGGGTTAGATTTCAGAGCTCACCAGGGTTGAAGGGGCCTGGTAAACACCATAGGCTCTCAGCTGAGACCCTAGGGATATTTTCTAGGAATAAAGGCAAAGCAGAAATAGATCAACCTTGATCCAACCGTACCCCATCTGCCTGCCAGAAAATTATATCCTCTCTACAAAAAATCACCATCCAGAGTTTCTTTAAGACAGGGTCTTGATCTGTCATCCAGGTTGGAGTGCAGTGGTGCAATCATAACTCACTGCAGCCTCAAATTCCTGGGCTTAAGGGATCCTCCTGCCTCAGCCTTCTGAGTGGCTGGGACTACTACAGGCACATGCCACCACGCCCAGTTAATTTTTATTTTTGTAGCGATGGGGTCTTGCTTTGTTGCCCAGGGTGGTCTTGAAATCCTGGGCTCAAGCGATCCTCCCCCCTACCTTGGCCTCCCAAAGTGGTGAGATTACAGGGGTGAGCCAGCGTGCCCAGCCCAGAGCGTCTGTATCTTTTGCATATGTGATGTCTGGCATTCAGTAAAAAACTCATAGGCAAAGCAGGAGGCACTGAAAACCAAGAGGAAAAAAAAAAAAAACAGACAACAGAAACATCCCCAAGCAACCCAAATATTGAGGTAATAAAGAAGGGACTGGAACTGGAATTTTTTTTTTTCAAAAAAGAATCAAATGGTGATGGTATAATTAAAAAAATAAAAAAAATAAAGAATTCAGTAGATGAGCTTAATAGATTTTAGAAGGAAAGTTCAATAAATACAAGATAGGTCAGTAGAAAATATTCATATCGAAGCAGAGAGAAAAGGAAATAAGAAATACAGAAAAGGGTACAGAAGACATATAATGGATGGTTAAAAAAATAAGTCTGACATACATCTAATTGAAATCCTAGAAGACATAAAGAAATATTTGAAGAAAAGTGGATAGGATTAAAAAAAATCGATGAAAAATATCCAGCCACAGATTCAAGTAGTTCTACAAATTCCAAGAAAGAGAAAAACAAAGAAAACTACATGTAGGCATGTCATACTACAACTGTTAAAGAATAAAAGGAAAAAAACCTCAAAAGCAGCCAGAGAAAAGCACGCACATTACCTTCACAGGGGCAACAACGAGGCTGACAACCAAAATGACAGAGGCCAAAAGAGAAGGAAATAAGTCTGATGTGTGAAAAATAATGCACATTTTATAATGCAAAACTTTAGGAAAAGAGAAATGTCCAAAAATAGGATACAATTGAAAACGAACCAGCCATCATAGTATGAAGAAACGTAGTGACAGGTCTCCCAACAGGTTATTTAAGGGTATATGTTCACTGCTTGAACCCTAAAGGCCAGGCAGTGATCCAAGTCCAGGGTGCCCAGCAGAGGAGCAGGTGTCCCTGAGAATCCAAACTTCCCAGAGAGTATCTGGGAACATACCAAGGAAAACAGTCCCATCACACACATGGTAGGCAAAGAGCCAGAAAATTAGCTTAAAAGCAGCCTTAGAGATGGGAGGCAGCGTGGATCTCTAGAGTTGTTCTGCTGCTGCCCAGGAGTTCCCTGTCTGTAAGTCTTAAAAAACTCATCTACTCACCAAGCTGGACTTGTCCGAATCATTCTTTGGTTTCTTGGCATCTTCCCAGTTTGGGGGTGGGAGCAGTGTTATAGTCTCAAAATTTTATTTTTACTGTTATTTTTTTTTTAGACAGAGTCCCATTTTGTTGCCCAGGCTGGAGTGCAGTGGTGTGATCTCAGGTCACTGCAACCTCCGCCTTCCGGGTTCAAGCAATTCTCCTGCCTCAGCATCCTGAATAGCTGGGATTACAAGTGTGCGTCACCACGCCTGGATAATTTTTGTATTTTTAGTAGAGATGGGGTTTAGCCATGTTGGCCAGGCTGGTTTCAAACTCTTGGCCTCAAGTGATCCACCTGCCTTGGCCTCCCAAAGTGCTGGGATTATAGTTATGAGCCACCACGCCCGGCTTCAAATTTTTTTCATAATAGAAATACTCTGCAGTCTTAAAAAAAAGTCATGAGAAAGTGTTACTATAGGTTACAAAGAAGTATGTACTTTATGAACATACTGTGTGTGTGTGTGTATGTGTGCATGTGTGTATTAAAATGTCAGTCACGTGTAGTCTCAACGTTAAAGGACTATAGCTAATTCTAATTGCATTCTTTGTGCTTTTCTGAGTCTTCTGAGTTTTTTGTTTGCAATGAATGCTTTAAAAATAATAAAAAGGGTGGTAAAGAACAAGTTAAAGAGTTAAAATGACAAAAATAAGTTAAAACCAAGAAATACAAGTTAGCATGTTAAGGAGTTATGATGAGGATAAGATTGTAGATTTAAATGTAACCATATCAATCATTACATTAGATATAGTCTAAAGAGTGGGATTAAAAGGCAGAGATTGTAAAATGGGTTAAAAAGCAACACCTAACTATAGGCTATCAGTGAAAAAGATACTTTAAATAAAAGTAAAGGATGAAAAAATATGTATAATATAAGTACTGAAGAAAGATGAAGTAGATTTATTAATATCAGACCAAGTACACTTCAGAACATGACATACTGTCAGGGGTAAAAAGGAAAATTAAGAATGCTAAAGGGGACAATTAATCAAGAAGATATGCCATTCCTAAATGTGTGTATGTAACTGAGAACAGAACTTCAAAATATACTAAGCAAAACCTAATAAAACTCAAAGGAGAAACAGATAAGTCCACAATATTAATTGAAGACATTAACCCTCCTTTCTCAGTAATTGATTGTAAAAAGTAGAAAATCAGTAAGTATACAGAAGGACTGAATAACACTGTTAGGTTGATGCAAAAGTAATCATGGTTTTTGCCATTACTATTTCAAAGGCAAAAACCGTGATTACTTTTGCACCAACATATCAACCAACTTGACCTAATATTTATAGAGTACTACATCAAAGAGCACAATACACAAGTTTTCAAGTGCATATGCACCTGTTCTGGGCCATAAGCAAACCTTAGAAAACCTAAAGGAACTGAAATCATACAAAGTATGTATTATAAAATTAAACTAAAATTTAGTAACAGGAAGATATCTAGGACATTCTCAAACATTTGGAAACGAATCAACACATTTCTAAATAAGCCATGAGTCAAAGAGAAAATCAGAAAGGAAATTAGAAAATGTTCTGAATTGGATGAAAATGAAAACAAAACACATTAAAGGTTGTGGGATATAGCTAAAGTAGTGTTTAGAGGGAAACTGAAAAGGAAGAATAAACAAATTGCCAATCTTAGGAATTAAAAAGAGGAGTGTCACTACAGATCCTACAGACATTTAAAGGATTATAAGATAATTTAATGAACAACTTTATGCCAAAACTTTTGTTAACTTAGATAAGGGACAAATAAGAGACAAACCATCAAAACTCTCTCAAGAAGAAATAGATAACCTTATATCTAATAGATAACCTTATATCTATCTAAGAAATAGCCTTATATCTAATATTATTCATAGCTAAAAGCTTTCCTACAAAAAAACACTTCAGACCCTGATAGCCTCCCTGGTGAATTCTACGGAATTTTAACAACAACAACAAAAAACACTAATTCTACAGAAACTCTTCCAGAACATAGAAAAGGAAGCAGCAGGCCCAAACTCATTTTATGAGCCTAGCATTAGCTGATATAAAAACCAGAAATGAGACATTACAAAAACTCCAGATCAATACTTTTCATGAGTACAGATACAAAAATACCTAGCAAAATGTTAGCAAATCAGATCCATCAAAATGTCACCAGGCACAGTAGCTCAGGCCTATAATCCCAGTACTTTGGGAGGCCAAGGTGGGAGGATCACTTGAGGCCAGGACATCGAGACCAGCCTGGGCAACAAGCAAGACCCTGTCACTACAAAATAAAACATTAAAAACAAAAATGCCAGGCATGGTGATGTGTGCTTATACTTCTAGCTGTTTGGGAGGCTGAGGCGAGAAGATGGCTTGAGCCCAGGAGTTCCAGGTTGCAGTGAGCTATGATCATGCCACTGCACTCCAGCTTGGACTACAGAGTGAGACCCTGTCTCTTTAAAAATACAAACACACAAATATATATAAATATAGACATACATATTCACACACACACACACACATGCCCACACACATGGAGGTTAATACATCATGACCGAATTGCATTTATCCCAGTAATGAAAGATTAGTTCAACAAGTAAAAATCAATCAACATAATCTATCACTGGGAAAAAAAAAAACTCATTGTCTTCAAGGATGAAGAAATCCATTTGATAAAATTCAACATCCATAAAAACACTCAGCAAAAAAGGAATAAAAGGAAACTTCCTTAATGTGATAAAAAGCATCTAAGAAAATCTTAGCTAATTTAATGGGGTAAAGGCTGAATGCTTTCCCCATAAAATAGGGAAAAAGACAGGATGTCCATTTTTACCACTCCTATTCAATAGTGTACTGGAGATCCTAGTCACTGCAATAAGACATGAAGAAGAAATAAAAACCATACAGATTAGAAAGAAAAAAAATTGTATTTGCAAACAAAATGATCATCTATGTAGAAAATCCCCAAGAAACTATAACTGCCCCCACCACCTCAGCAATCTGTTAGAGCTAGTAAGTTCAGCAAGGTTTTAGCATAAAAAGTTAATACACAAAAATCAATTTTATTTCTCTGTGAAATAAAATGAATAATGAATAATTGGAAAATGAAAAAAATTTATTTCTTATAACATCAGCCATGAAATATCCATGCACGAACCTAACAAAATATGTACTAGGTTTATATTCTGAAAGCTATAAAACATTGATGAGAAAAATTTAAAAAGACCTTTATAAATGGAGAGCTATATCATGTTCATTAATTAGAAGGCTTAATGTTGCAAAGGTGTCAGTTCTTTCCAAATTAAGCTATACATTGTAAGCAATCCCAGTGAAAATTTCAGGAAGTGTTTTGTAGAAATATGAAAAAGCAAAGAATCTAAAATATGCAAAGCAATTTTGAAAAAGAAGAGCTGAGAAACTCTTAAGACCTGATTTCATGACTTAGTATAAAAGTCATAGTAATCAAGACAACCAGGCATTAGTATCAGGATAAACAAATAGACCAATGGAACAAAACAGGATGCAAAGCAGAGCAATATTTATATGGTCAATTAATTTTAGACAAGGGTGTCAAGGTAATTCAACACAGAAAGGATAGTTTTCTCAACGAGTGGTATTGAAACTATCTGACATCCATATGCAAAAAAACAAAAAAATAGAACCTCAACTCTTATCTTGTATTAATACCATATACAAAGTCAAAATAAATAGAAAACCTAAAAGTAAAAATTCAAAACTTAAATATCTAAAAGAAAACATAGGAGAAAGAAAGCCTTTGTGAGCTTCGGTTAGATGAAGGTTTCTTACATAAGACATACAGTATAAGCCATAAAAGAATAAAAATTGATAACTTTGACTTATTCAAAATTAAAAATATCAGCTTTTCCAAGGGCACTTTAGGAAAGAACAAGCTCCAGACTTGAAAGTTTTGAAAAGCACATTTCTGATAATAGATCCGTATCTAAAAGACATAACACTTATATTGTAATGAGACAAACAACCATGTTTTTAAGGGGCAAAAGATGTGAATAAACACTTCAACAAAGAAAAAATACAGATGGCAAATGAACACATGGAAAATGCTTAATATCATTGGTCATCAGGGAAATGCAGGTAAAGCCACAATGAGATATCACTATGCACCTACTGGAATGGCTAAAATTAAAGCAAAATAAATAAGCAATACACCAAATGCTGGATCATACCAAAAGCTAGTGAAGATATGGAGAAACTAGAAATCTCATATTTCTGGTGGGAGTGCCATATGGTACATCTGCATTGGAAAACATTTTGGTAGTTTTTTACAAAAATAAATATTCACTTACCATGAGTCAGTAATCCCACTTCTAGGTATTTACCCAATACAAATGAACACGTGAGTCCACACAAAGATCTGTCCATTTGTGTTCAGAGCAATTTTATTTTTAATAGCAAGGAAATGGAAACAATGCAAATGTCCACTCAATAGCGAATGGATGAACAAATTGTAGTGCATCCATATGATGGAATATTACTCAGCAATAACATATAATGAACTAACACACGAAACAAGATGGATAAATCTCAAAAGCATAATGCTAAGTAAAAAAGACACACAAAAATCTTGAAATTCAACTTGATATGGAATTATTGCATTTAATATGCCATTCTGGAAAATATAAAAAATGATAGGGACAGAATGAGTGTTGCCAGGGGTTAGTGATGAGGTGGGGGAATCATGTTACAAAGGAACATGAAAAAACTGTTTTGGGTTCTTTTATTTTTATTGTGATGGTGATTACACAGCTGTTCATTTGTCAGAAGTCACTAAATTGTGCTGTACATATAAAAAGGGTTTATAACTATATGCAAACTAGATCAGACTAAGCATTTTTTTTTTAAAGAAACATAGATAAGAGTGGTGATTCATGCCTATAATCGCAGTACTTTGGGAGGCTGAGGCAGGAGGACAGTTTGAATCCAGGAGTTTGAGATAAGCCTGAGCAACATAGTGAGACCCTGTCTCTATAAAAAGAAAAAAAAAATGCTGGGCATGGTGGCATGTGCTTTGTAGTCCCAACTACTCAGGAGGCTGAGGTGGGAGAATTGCTTGAGCCCAGGAGCTGTGATCATGCCAATGTACTTCAGCCTGGGTGACAGAGCAAGACCCTGTATCAAAAAAAAGAAAAAATAAAAGGAAATATATTCTGTTTCTATGTGCCATATCTAAAGAACTTCTCCAACATATGAAGTGATAAATAATACATGATTTTTTTAATAGAAATGGTAACCTGGAGCTGTGGTAAAAAGAAAATTTGAGCAAGTGGTGAAACAGATATATCAAAATAGGCCAGGTGCAGTGGCTCACGCCTGTAATCCCAACACTTTGGGAGGCCAAGGTGGGCAGATCACTTGAGCTCAGGAATTCAAGACCAGCCTGGGCAACATGGTGAAACCCTGCCTCTACCAAAAAAATATTAGCTGGGCATGGTGGCATGTGCCTGTGGTCCCAGCTACTCAGGAGGCTGAGGTGGGAGGAACATTTGAGCCCAGGAGGCAGGGGTTGCGGTGAGCCAAGATCACGCCACTGTACACCAGCCTAGGTAACAGAGTGAGACCCCATCTCAAAAAGAAAAAAAGATACATCAAATAAAATTTGACATAATATTACTGAAACCTAATGACATCACAACTAATTTCTGCTTGTAGTGGTCAAATTTCTTATTTTGTTGGAGATGCACTGTGATTTAGGAAGTATCAAAATGCAAAAATGTTTTTTAAAAGAATTATGTTGAAAAACACAGTTGAAGAAGTTCAGAAGTCTTTGGAAAGTCAAGGGGAAGCTGAATGTTGAGATATGAAGATGACGAGCCAGGACAGAAGTGAAAAGGAAAAGCTAAAGGCTGGAGAAGAACCAGAGAAGTATAATAACATGGGTATAGTGTTGCAAGAATTTGCAGAATTAAGTACTGATCAGTCATTCATTCATATAATACTGACTCAACACGTATTATGTGTCACGCACTGTTCTAAGTGCTGGGATATAGCAGTAGGCAAAATAGACCATGATCCTTAATTGCAGAGTCTACATTCTAGAGAGAGAACACAGTAACAAAATAAACAGATCTATGAAATGGTATTTTAGAAGACAGTAAGTGTTAGAGTGAAAAAGAAAGCAAGGAAAGGGATATGATGTGCTAGAGCAGGGGTTGGGGTCTCAATATTTAAAAGGGTGGTCAGAGAAGGTCTTATAGAGAAAGTGATTTATGTTTTTTTGAGACAGGGTCTGGCTGTGTTGCCCAGGTTGGAGTGCAATGGCACTATCCTAGCTCACTGCTGCCTTGAACTCCTGGGCTCAAGTGATTCTCCTGCCTCAGCCTTCCCATTAGCTGGGACTACAGGAATGTGCCACTGTGCCTGGCTACTTTTTAAATTTTTTGTAGAGGCAGGGTCTTGCTCTGTTGCCCAGGCTGGTCTCCAATTCTTCGCCTCAAGCAATCCTCCCACTTTGGCCTTCTAAAGTTCTGGGATTACAGGTGTGAGCCACTGTGGCCCGGTCTGAGAAAGTAACATGATATTTCATGTATGGCTTGAAGAAGGTAAGGTAGCCATGTGGACAGCTTTTTACGGTGGATGCTTCTAAACACCGAGTACTCATGGTATGCACAGCTAACATCCATCTACTTTGTTGAGACCCATTTAGCTTCCATTGAAATGATATTCAAATATACCATTAATGTGATAATTGGTTATGACTGCTGATAAAAATGATTTACAGAATAATCTTCATTTCAACTGAGCAAGAAAAATTTGAGGTCCAACTGAAAGAAAACCACATACCTCACTTTATTTTTAACTACTACTACCCCCCTCTCTGAAACCTGCCCCTCTTTCAATTTTCATTATATGTGACTTTGGGAATGCTGAATATACTTTTTTAGTATCATTAGCTGGGAAAGGGGGTTAGAAAGAGCGGGAGGAAATAGCCTATCCATATGAAAACAATAATCACATAATATTTATTGTCTGGGATTGAAATGTTTCAAATAGGCAAAGCAATAAAATGTCAGGAAAAGCAAAACTTCCTAATGTTAAAAATATCATAAATTTTTCCCAAAATAAGACATATGAAAAAAGTTCCAGTGATAGTTTATGTCAAAGGAAGAAAAAAGCCCTCAAATCCACATTAAAGCTGCCTGAAATCTTCAGAAGGCACAATCTACTCACCATTGGAGAACGAGGAGACAATGGCAATTATGATAAAGTACAGAAAGCAACGATTACCTTTTATTGAGCTTGAGAATCACTTTTTAACATAAACTCACTGATCCCTGCATTCTATAACTTGGCTTTTGCTATCTATTGTTTTAAAAAAAAAGGTAGGGTCAAAAAGCTAGCAGGATTTCAGTATCACTTTAAGGTGATTTTACATTTTATAATTACAATGGGACTTATGTGTATATTTATTAATAAAATAGAGTAGCACCTACATGGGCAAAATATGCTTTATTGAATCTACAGATAATTTAATCTAGGTGGATTCATGAACCCCTTTCTATAATTTCACGGTTCCCCTCAGGCTCACTGTTTGGGGCCTGCAGACTACATGTTGATTGCTTGATTTTCATAGGTGCCAAATAAGATTTCTGAAGGAATGGCTATAAAGAACACAGACATTTTAATTTCAAGCTACTCTTTGGAGTAGCTTCCGGTTCACAAAATGTTATTTTTAGTCTAAATAGATCTTTATATTTGCTTTAAGTTCAGTGGACATGTTATTCCATTACCTTTAGGGAAATTTGATCCTAAAAGGCTCATTGTCTTTACAGTGAACCAGTGGGAGAACTGGTAGGTTTTCAAAGATGGACTATATACAAAAATAGTCCTACTAGTTTGTAATTCTTTTTCAAGATTGTATAGATTCAGATGGAACTCAAAGGTTCTTAGGTCTTAGTAGTGCAAAGTAATGCAAATATGATTAAGGTCATCTGTTTATGAGGTCCTTAACCCCTTCACACAAGACTGATGGCACAGTGACCTACTCACAAAGGCCACAAGAAACCTGATGCATGCGATGCTTTAAATTGGTTTTTCTGAGACATTGTATTTGTCTTTAAGAAAAAAGCTGTGATCATCTAAAGTTCATAAGCTGTATAGCCAAATAAGTGAAATAAGAATTGATGAGATTAAACGAAGATTTTTAAAAAAGGATTCTGAGCTTATGTTTAAATGCATTTTTTTGGCTGGGCACGGTGGCTCACACTTGTAATTCCAGCACTTTGGGAAGCTGAGGCAGGTGGACTACTAGAGGTGAGGAGTTCAAGACCAGCCTTTCCAACATGGTGAAACCCTGTCTCTACTAAAAATACAAAAATCAGCTGGATGTGGTGGTGCATGCCTGTTAATCCCAGCTACTCTGGAGGCTGAGGCAGGAGAGTTGCTTGAACCCGGGAGGCGGAGGTTCCTGTGAGCCACTTCAGCCTGGGCAATAGAATGAGACTCCGTTTCAAAAAAAAAAAAAAAAAATTTTTTTTTCTACCAATCAAACCACAAATGTTTATGAGTATCTGTGTATATGAGAATGACAAAGAGGTGTTAATTCAAGACTTGCCCTCAAGAAATTCTTAATCTGGTGCAGTCTAAAGGCACATGGACAGATGATCAGGGATACTAAATAGGAAGCAGAGAGAACAACAAGGGCTTAGAGTTCAGAGGAAGCAAAGGGTGCTATGTGCTGAGACAGGCAGGAAACTTTATGGGAAAGAGCTAGGGAAGGAGACCACCAAGAAAACCTAGGAAAGAAGAGGCAGATTGATTTTGCATACTGCTAACAGAAACACCTGACCTTCTACACATTGCCGTGGAAGGGCTCCCAGGAGACCTTATCTCCACATAGGCCACGCAGCCCTACCTAGGCCATAGGGACCTTCCTCTGTGATTGTCACAGGAACACAGCAAGACAGCCACTCTTGAGAGGAGCTGCCACAGGTAGTTTTGCATCTGACTCCCTAGTTCTGGTAAGGCAAAGGTCTTTCCACCTCAGCCCCCTTTGGGATGTGAATGCAAGCTATAAAACTGCTTGGCTGGCCAGGCACGGTGGCTCACGCCTGTAATCCCAGCACTTTGGGAGGCTGAGGTGGGTGGATCGCCCGAGGTCAGCAGTTCGAGACCAACCTGGCCAACATAGTGAAACCCTGTCTCTACTAAAAATACAAAAAATTAGCTGGGCGTGGTGGCAGGCGCCTGTAATCCCAGCTACTCGGGAGGCTGAGGCAGGAGAATCGCTTGAACCTGGGAGGTGGAGGTTGCAGTGAGCTGAGATCAAGCCATTGCACTCCAGCCTGGGCAACAGGAGTGAAACGCTGTCTCAAAAACACAAAAAACAAAACCAAAAAACTGCTTGGCTGTGGTTTAGAGTTGGCTCCTCCATGACATGGTAACTCCCCACTCACTCATGTCTTCTGTCAATTGGCCCCTCTGGCTTGGTATCTTCCTGTGGGATTAGGAACGTGGGAAGTTGACACTGTGCCAATCTTGCTTATGTAGCTGTGTAACAGACTGTCTAAAGCCATTTGGGCTCACCGTTTCCTTACAGGCCAAACCTATGGAAGTGTGGCAAGCCAACTCATGAGCTGCAGTAGTTGGTGCTGCTTAGTGTCTGCTTGCTTGACTGACTGGTATGTTTAGGTCAGGGAGGGGTGACAAGTGGCCAATGCATTGGCAGGTGAACTAACTCTTCCCAAGTGAAGTAGCTGGAAGACACACTTAAAACCATTCAGAAATAGCTGGGTGAGGTGGCTTGTGCCTGTAGTCCCAGCTAATCAGGAGGCTGAGGTGGGAGGACTGCTTGCACCTAGGAGTTGGAGGCCAGCCTCAGTGATATAGGGAGACCCCATCTTAAAAAAAAAAAAATCAGAAAAGAAAGTTGTACCACAGGCTGGTGCAGTTATTTGGAAACTTAAAGGACATAAATCAGAAGCTGGCTTGTCCTGAGGCAGAACAAACTTAGGGTTGAATTAAAGAAGCTCTTGGCTGGGTGTGGTGGCTCATGCCTATAATCCCAGCATTTTGGGAGGCCAAGGTGGGAGGATCACTTGAGTCCAAGAGTTTGAGATCAGCCTGGGCAACAAAGAGAGACCTGACTCTCTCTCTCTCTGTAAAACAAAGCTGCTGCTAACTACTGAGTGGAATGGAAAACTATCCTTTGTAATTCAAATTGTGCATGGTAGCTTTTTTTCCACTTTGCTATTTATTTCCATACACCACTTCCCCCCAGACCTGCCTCACACACAAACATGTCAGGCTGGGAAAAACTATGACTACTATATAATTAATGAATTAATGAGCAAGCCTTTAAAAGGGTCATTTATTTAAAGTTTCAGGGCATTGCCATATGTACTTCTGTATCTGCCGCTGCAAACACATGTAAACAAGATGGGAATTATTTTATAACATGGATACATACCTTGTATGAAAGCGTGAAACGGTAGCCTGTAAATAGAGCCTTCTGGGGAAATCTGGTCTTCAGAAAGGAGAGAAGCTTTTTATACACGGATCTTTGAGGAATTTTTTCCCATAATTTGTATAGGGACTTTTTAGTATATTCATTGATTATATACATTTATCTTGAGGCTTAAGACAGACATTATTAAAAACTTGGCATGAGCCTATATAATTATATTCTATTGTACATGATATAATATTCTATTATATACATAATACTTGGCATTAGAGGAGGAATGTTAAGTTAAAATTTTCTTGCAATCAAATTTTCTGGTTCTGAGAAGTGCTTCTAGGTTCAAGGTCAGGCAGCAATTCTCTTTAATATGCTCTCAGAAATCTCTACTCCAGTACAGTCCACGTTGTGTAACAGTGGTTAACAGCATGAGCTTTGGGATCAAAGTGCTGGATACAAAAGCCAGCTCTACCTTGGGTAATTCTGCATAAGACATTTAATCTGCTGTTCCTCAGTTTCCTCTCTCCTGCCTGTGGGCAACAGGGCATATCTGGTAGTGGGGCTGTGAGTATTAAATGAGATAAATCGCACAAACTGCTTAGTACACAGGGTAGCACATGGTGTGCCATAATTATTATGTCATAGCTTATTAAAATGCTGACACAATACATCATCATTTTTGGTAGCAAGTAGAGTGTTAGCTGGTATAAGTAAGTAAAACTATATTTTGATCATCTTGAGCCTTGCCTCCTTTTTTTTCCCTATCTTTATCCTCCTTTGAAAAAAATGAGAATAGTGAATATTCAGTAGTGATGAGCAGAAAAGGGATCATGAACACAATGCTGTACAGATAATTACAGTGGCTCCCAACAATGAAATATGTATGCGGTGTTCTTGTGACTGCAGGAATTGATTGCTTTAAAATATACTTCAATTGCCAAAACTTCCATGACTTATGACAGCTTGAATACTTACTATCTTGCTCTGGAAGACAAATGCAAGTCTCGTCTCTTTCTTTAGGTATCATGGTATCAGTATCCGACTTACAACATTTGAGACTTACTTTAAGAGATATGACTTTCTAATATTTGAGTTTTTAACGACATCTGGCCCTTATTTAACCACATTTACATCCAATTCCTGCAGGCAAAGTTTTGTTGTTTAAGCTTGGCTAGATGCCCTCTGCAGAAAGCCTTTGCTTTAATGAACACAATTCCACAAAAACTGCTAGAGTTCCCTGCTCTCTTCTCACCCCTGCCACTGTACAACAATAGCATGTAAAGTTTCATCTTGAGTTTCAAATAAGAAGGTAAAAATAAGAAACTGTGTTGCTGGAGAATTAGCTTTATGTAGTGGCCACTGCTATGACATATTCAACTTAATGCCCTTAGATTATTTGCAGAGTGTTTATGTACTATGAAATGTTCGGCCAGAGCATACAGGAAACTGTAAAATATTTTATGAGATGTATACATGGTTGATGGTAGAATTTTAAATGTAGCCTGGAAAGGTTCTGTCCAAATTCCAGGGGGGCAGATGAGAGAATATGTTCTCTTTAGTGATTCAGTTTTACACAAGAGGTTATATGAACTGGAAAGCATTGCCTGATTTGAGAACTATGTAAAAAAATTCATAAAATTAAACTTTATAATTCTAAACAAGTAAACATGTTTTCTTTCAGACCAAGAATCACCAGTTATGTTTATTTGTCTTCTACATGGTAAAAGCATTAGACATGGCTTGTTTATTATTTTATAAAAACAAAGAACAGAAATAAATGAAGGGTTCTCCCCAGATACAGGAATTATATACACCATTTAAAAAATATTTGTGCTTCTGATGGTTTTCAAATAAAAAGTCTTGGTTTTAAAATTGAAACAGTATTTTTGAATCACAACTATTACAATCTAAGAAGGCAGGAAAGCTAATGACATAACCTCTAAATGGCATGTTCAGAAAGTTATACTTCCAAATTTAGGTGAAGGGAGAAATATTTCTACTTTCTTTACCCTTAAATCTAGGAAGCAGTATCAAGAGAGGCTATTTATTTATTGGCTTATTTATTTTCAAATTCAGTCTCTAAAATACAAGGGACAAAAAATAGAAACTAGCTTTGTATATTTCCATTTGACTTAGAGTTAAGCCTGATGTGTAAGATAACAGACTGTTAATACCACAGTCACGCTGAAGATTTTACTATATAACAAACACGTATGCTTTAGGATGTATCCATAATTAGTACAGTTTTTAAATAAATTTACATTGTTGTCTAGGATAAATATGCCATAAAACCCCAACATGTCTTAGTAATATTCTTATGCTAACCCAGTATGGTAGAAAATACTGTATAATACCGACTGAAAATTAGGGACCATCGATTCTCATCTCTGGTCTGTCACTACATTATTGAGTGATCTTAGGAAACTCACTTTCCCTCTCTAGGCCATGGTTTTTTCATTTGTAAGATAAGCAGCTGTTCTTATTGATCTCTAAGACTATCTTCTGCTCTAACATTATGATTATTGAGAAAATAATTTACTGAAGTTTTCTTAAACATTCCTTCTGTACATTTTCTTTTATTTCTATAGTCACTGCTGAAGGAAATTTTATTTCACTTCAAATTTAGTATTGTGCAAAGAGTCAGAGAAAGAACCTAAGTATAAAAAATAGAAAAGGGAATTAAAAATATTGAACAATTATGGGGACATGTAGGCTGGTTCAGGACAGACATAAATGACCTTGCTTTATTCTAAATTCAGCTTACTGGCTTATGATGAAAAATGAAAGGTTATTATATGAACTTACTGGGCAAAACCAGATTTTATAAATAATTACCTGTCAGACTGTTCAAGATAGACAAACATATGCCAGACCAACAAAAACACAGACCTGTCATATTTCTGAGAGAAATGTACATTGAGTCTTCCTTCTCTGGGACTATAAGGAGATCAGGTGGAATAAAACGAAGGAAAAAAACCCAAACCCTATATTTTCTGCCTTGTGCATACTTTAAAATGTATAATGTGGGAGAGAAGGAATTTTGATGTGAAAAATTATCCCCTGAAAATTTTATACCATCTATAAGCCTGGCAGATCAAAACCAAATACAATAAATGCTATCGTTTAAAAGTTAAGTTAGGATGTTTACTGCAAGCTTGTAATTTTCCATGATTATGGATGCCAAGGAAAATAAGAATGATAAAAAGTTTAATCATACATTTTAACAAGCATAGATGGAACATCAAAATCCTTTGGGAATATTTTGATATTATATATCTATCTGTGCTTTTTGTTTCTGAAATGCAAATTTTTTCTAAAAAGATTAACATAGAGCAGGTAAATGACAGTTAACAAATGTAAATAATGTGGCATAATCATATTAATTAACTGAGACTCATAATTCTTTGAGTCTGATGGTTTTCAAATAAAAAGTCTTGGTTTTAAAATTGAAACTGTATTTTTGAATTGCAACTATTACAATATAAGAAGGCAGGAAAGCTAATGACATAACCTCTAAATGGCATGTTCAGAAAGTTATACTTCCAAATTTGGGTGAAGGGAGAAATATTTCTACTTTCTTTACCCTTAAATCTAGGAAGCAGTATCAAGAGAGGCTTGCTCTCTTGAGCAGTATCAAGAAAAAGGAGCAGTATCAAGAAAAAGATCTTTCATATTTCTCATTTCTGTTTTTATTAATTCTTTAGAAACAGTGTTTCAAGTATGTGTAAAAACCATAAAAGCAAAATTATACAAAACTCCCACAGAATTAAAGAAATAACTTTCTTTTTTGCAATTGAAGTTTAATCAGGAACTGTACAATTACATCTGCTACATTTTGGTTTGTTCCAAAGAGTTACGGTTCCTCATTTACTGGAGAAAGTATAGATGCCAGAAGGGTAGCTTGGCTGCTAACAGCAAGAAATTACCCAGCCCACATTTCCAGTCTAGGTGTGGTAGTGCTTTGAAGGGAGGAAGCAAGAAATCACTCTGCTCCCCTTCTACTGATTCTGAATACTTGGCTTCTAAATGTGTATGGCATGTGCAGGAGTGGTGGATCTGGGGATTGGAGGAACAGGAAAAGGAGGGAAATGAAGATGGAGGAAGAGGTTCTGTGTGAGGAAAAACACACATGAAAGGCAGATGGCAGGAAGGTGGGAAGCAGGCATTGAAAATGACACATACTATAAGTGGAGTGAAGGGGAAAGGAGGTGGGAACAGGTGATTTATCAGGTCTGTTAGATCTTTGATTACTGTAAGTTTATAAAATGGATAGCTGTCACTAAAATACATGTAGTCAACAAATGTTGGAAAGTAAAGTTGGTGGTGTAAGGGAAGGCGAAAACTCACTGTCCTTTTAATTTTGTTTCCTTGTTCCAAACCTGGATTATAAAATATATCAAATAAAATGCAGACAAAACGCTGGACGGGGGCAACCACTGCTTTTAAGGTATGCGAGCTGAGGGCAGTAAATCTACTCAAATTAAAATTTCAAAATTGTGTGATCTGCATTCTTGTCCACCTACAGACTATCCTAAACATCCTGCCATTAATTAGCTGAACAGCCCATCTAGTAAACAAGACCGACGGTTGAGGGGCTGGAAAAGAGGAGGAGTCAGCAAGTTGAAAGTCACAACAAACCAGCCCACTCCCTCAGATAAAAGAAAGGTAAATTTGTATTTTATTTTGTTCACAAGAAATCACCTTAATGTAACATTGCCTTTCCTGTTGTTGCAGGCACATCACAGTTGTCACATCAGCAGGCTAGAAAAGCCATCCCATTCCTGCGGTAGGCATTCTGTCAAAGAAAAAGAAATCTGCAATGAATTATCACATCAAGTCAAACAAGGAAAGGAGGCAAAAAGCAAGCAGAGCCCTCTTCCTGTTTTGTAGACTCTGCTGGCTACAATCTAATAGAATGCTTAATCTGAATATTTCTGGTGGCAAAACTATAGCAACCATTCTGTCTATTAAAAAGTCAGTGTGGTTAACAAGTGGTTAGTGATTCTATTTTTGGGAAGTAGCAGATACATAAAGTAAGACATCCCATTTTGTTAACTGATTGGGCTTGGTTATGCCAAAGAGATGTATTGAATCTGTTTGTCTTTTATAAACATGTGTTCTCTATTCGATATGCTCAGGAATCACTTCTAACTAAGTATCTTAATAGTCTATAAATTACTGACTCATTACTGGCCCTTCCCGGGCCTAATTTATAGTCTGAGTGAAAAGCTTTCGGAACAGACACTAATAGAGGCCTCTCCTCCTCCCTAAAATATGATGATCTCAAAGGAGTTCTGTATAGTTCTGCATATTGTAGACAGTATCAAAAATGCAAATCTTATATAATTTTATATACATACCTGTAGGTACAGATGTACACATGGATATGCATGGTGGGATAAAATACTCCCATAAAAGAAAATGGGAAAATGGATTCTAAGTGCAATAATTAATACATTTCAGTAAAGAAAGAAAAGTTGCATGCTTTTCATTCCAAGAGACATATTTTGCATTTCAGTGTTAGGAGACCTGGATCACACAGGGTCTCTGTAACATCCTGAATCTCACCATAAGACCCAGAGGGGAGCAGAACTAAAATTCAGGACTTAGGAATAAAATTTCCCTTTCCCTGGCACATTTTTAATCATTTAAACTAGTAACAGTCACATCCAGAGAATTCATAACTGTCAATCTTTTCAGAAAAACAAAGAAAATCATAAAATTCAGGTTAGGGATTTTTTCCCCCTTAGGCTAATAACTCTGAAGCAGTTCTGGAGTCTGTATACTTCCAGCCCAATGAATTAACCTTGAACAGCCACAGCCATATTTTAAGAAATACAGAATAACCTTTTACGATCAAGATAATGCTATGGAGGCAGTGAAATCTTCATCTTAAAAAATAATTAAACCACATTTATAATTTATACTAAAAATGGAAAGTAGACTTAACCCTTTTAGAAAGACCTCCATCAACATGAGGTGAAACAAATATAGTTTTCTAGATAACCTTCTGTTAATCATAAAATTCAATTAACTTGAAAACCTTCTCTCCAAATATCCTGCTTAAGAAGATTTACTATGCTTGTCAGGCTTTGGCGCCCTGGCTGAAATGTCTTCGGTTAGTTATGCTGCTATGCAGTTCACTCCAGATCAGTGTATCAGGGATGACAAAACAGTGGCACATTCCAAGTGTCATTCCTCAGTGTTCTTTCTGTGAGCTTGTTCTTTACCATGGGGCTTTTTGTGTTGTAGAACACTTCTGGATTGAAGAAAACATTCTAACAAGGACTAGAACATTCCAACTCTACTTCCTAAAATTGCGCTATAGAACAGTGTTAAGTGAATGCCTCAGAGAGTCACAAATAACTTGCAGGAATGCATAGGATGTCTTCCCACAACCACAGGCAGTGGAGCCTCAGTCTGTGAAACAGCTCCTACCACCACGGCTGCCTTACAGAGAGGCTTATGCCAAAGTAATACTCCTAGCTTCTTGACCTTGATATTTTAAATTTTACAACCACAGTGACAATCTTTAACATCATGTATTATTTAAAGCACAGGGATGGTTTTATATGGAGTTAAATGGACCTAGGAGTAAGGCTGCATTCCTTCTAAACATACAGTGTTGAAGTGAGCCTTGCTTGAGAAAGGAGGTTTTGGCTTAGAGGGAGACTGAGTCTTAGCTGAGTTCACCTGAGAAATAACCAGGTTTTAATCTTTTCAGACGGGGCAATATAAAATAGTTCTTATTAGCATGGAAAAGGTCACTTTTGAAAGATCGATTCGATTCACCTTCACAGATGATTTATCACTGCTTTGCAAACAAAATATTTTTTTTAATAACTTATTCAATAACACAGATCCTATGAGAAAACCAAAGTTTAGAGTTGACCCAGATTTCTGTGATGTTCTTCCTATTTGAATTCTAAAATAAAGAAGGAATAAACAAGCATGTGTAATTAGTGAAGAGCAATTTCAGTAAACATATTCCCTAGGGTCCTCTATTTTGAGTCACTGCTTTTTCCTTTTGATGTACAAAGGATGTACATTGTCTATGTAGGGCAATTATGGTAACGGCCCAACTTTGGCATGCTTTCCAGAGTAAGCAACTTTACAGGAAGATGGATGAAGACAGCTCATCTTCACGTCAACTGTAAAGTTCTCTCTATTTGTGTTGCAAATGTTGAAACTAAATTTAAACATTGCTTGGTGTGAGGGCCTTCCAGAGGCCACATTCTCATGGAATACTTTGTATCCCACTTACTTTCTTCTGTCAGACCCTATGAATGATTCCCAGTTCTGTATCTTTTTACAGACACTCCTAGTTAGTAAAATCCAGGCTTTGACCAGAAAGAGTCAGGACTTCCACCCACTACTGAAAATTAGAGATTAATCAATAACACAATTAGACCTCCCTAACAAACTGGATCCTACATGCCTATATACTACTTAAGGTTCATTTCTGGTTTAATAAAGCTCTGTTCTCAACATCAGTTGCTCCTTTGTGAATTTGCTGAAAAGCTCAGACATTTTAGCATCTCTTAAAGTTCACAGCAAAGACAATACTTAATGTTTTTAAGGCCCAATTAGTTATAAAATTAGGAATTCATAGTTCCCATTTTTTTTAATTGAGGACCCAATTTTTGACATTCATTTATTCATACAGTGCCAAATTATGACCTGTGCCAGAATGTCAATCTACCTGGATAAGCAGATACAGATTTTACCTACTGCACTGGGCACTGTGGGGTAATTAATTTCTAAGTGTGTACTTTTTAAAATGACTGTTTTTTACTTCATATGGACAAGGTAGAGAAAACATTTAAATCCCATAGTGGTTTACTTCTGTTTTTTATGGGTTATCATAAATTGATACATCTTAAGGGATACAAATGAATATTAAAAAGCAAAAGATTAATATTTTTCTTAAGCAAAAGGACACATGCTACAAAACTTATTTTGTAGTTCCAACTTAAATATTACTGTGTATTATTTTTGCCATTAGCCTAATTATTAAAACATTAACTATAAACACCAGTCTTTCTTCCAGTACAGACTTGTTTTATTCTATTACCTTTCCTGATTCTCTTCTGCTTTCTCAAGTCTTAAATAAACTAGCATAAAAATCTCACTGTA
Organism: Gorilla gorilla gorilla; assembly: GCF_029281585.2. Classification (NCBI taxonomy): domain Eukaryota; kingdom Metazoa; phylum Chordata; class Mammalia; order Primates; family Hominidae; genus Gorilla; species Gorilla gorilla. Next base: position 62,637,951 of record NC_073229.2, read on the forward strand.
GTAAGTCCCAAACTCTCTTACAAATACTTTATTTCTCAAAGGCATAAGAAAGAGGTTTTGGTTCTATTGTCTGAATTCCTATAAATTTGCTTAATATGATTTCAGTAAATTTTTACTGAGTTCTTATTCTGTAAATCACTGTGTGCTTGGTGGTACAACAGGACACTAAGATAAATAGACAGTCCCTGGCTTCACTAAACTTCCAGTTTCACATTCAAGTTTTAACCACCACAAGTAAAATGCACTGAGAGGTCATTCTCAAAGTGAGAAAGGAGGGAGAAAACAAAGCAGGCTTTTGTTTTTTTGCTTCTAATCACAATATTTAATTTGAACTTACTTACACTTTCAAAAGGCATGAGATTTGTCTATTTCTCAAAGTAGGGAGGGGCAAAGATTAAAAAATGCTGAGATACATGGTTTTATGGTTTATGAAATATTTTCATGTCTGTATCTAATTTGAGCCTTACCACAATTAGTAAAAGAGTAGATTTTGGATTTAAAACCCAGGGCCTGTGTTCTTTTCATTATACTACATTGTCTTACAATAAACAAAACAAACCAGACAGTCCCCTGCCCCAATTCCACCCAGAGCACTGTAGATACACATATTCTCTTAGTCCTAACAAACTCAATTCTTGCTAAACATCACTTAAAGGGTAAATTACAATTTTATTTCAAATTTAAGCTAAATCAGCCAGGTATAATACTTCAGAGTACAGACAATGGACCTTAAATCTAAATCATCTTCACTTTGGAGGCTTTCTCAACTACTGCTTATTTTCCAAACTAACTTTAAGAATAGTGTATAGTATAGAACATTGCACCCAAATCACTTGGGGAGCTTTAAAAGATACAGATGCTGTAGCTCCAGTTCTTCAAAGCCAGTGGGTCTGAGTGGAGTTTAGGCTTTGGAATGTCTTAGAAGTATCCCAGGTGCATAGTGAGAGCTGAGAACAATGGTAAAATGGATGAGGAGATCATTAACAGGACCCAATAATGGTTTTGTCAATAAATGGAACATTTTCAGAATCTGTCATGATTATGGAGTAAATATTTCCTAATGGAAATTCTAATTTTGGCATTTAGTAAATTCAACATGGAAGAGGCAGAAATGGAAGTTTTCAGACTGTGGCTTTTACCCACAGCAGATGGGTTACCTGTATCTCTCACTTTAGGTTATCTGTATATTAGGCATTGCTTTCCGCCCCCAAGATGCTGAGATGCCACTGTTAGGAGCAGTCTGTCTACTGCCACAACATGTTTAATACTATAGTGAAAAAGGAATTTGGAAACTTAAGCCTGCTAAACCAAGCTGAACAAACCTTTACTAACATCTAGAATCAAGGAACAATAGAACTTTGGAATTGGAAAGTATCTTTGTGAATTCCTCTGGCCCCATTCTTAATTTAACAGATGAAAAAACTAATGCCCAGAGAGAGTGACCCATCCACAGTCACATGGTTTTCGCCTAGGATTCCTGACTCAGTTTAGGGCTTGTTGCAGATGGTTCTGATTCTGCCCAAAGCTATGTGTTTAGCTTCCCCGGCCTTAATGGGGAAAACAGATGCAGGGAAAGAAACAGTTTTTCTGGATAAAGAACAGCCCTTGGGAGCAGAACAAAAGTGAAGAAACTGGTGGAGTTGGCGGAGGGGCGGTTAGGGGAGGGGGAAGGAAGGAACACAACTTAATTATGTCCGAAACAATATAGCTGAGCAGGTAGAGGTCAAGCCATTATAAGCTTTGAGTTCTACCTTGGGCTTTTCTGCTTTATGATTAGCCCTCCCCTGGAGAATCACTTAATTTTCCTGAGTGCCCAAAATAATAATTCTGATAAATGGACAAAGCATCAAAATAAGATATACATAGCTGAAAGGTTCTGTGGCAAATGTATGCATCTTTAGGACCTTCAAGGGGTTGATACACCATGTGTTTTCATGGAAGTCTTACTATGGCTATGCTCAGTGTCTGATTTTGGGTTGAGCAAATAATATGGCCTGCGTGGAGCTGTTTGGAGTTGGCAAGTTTGGGTTAAATCCAACAGTAAAAGGGACGATAAAAAAGATTTGGAGCATACATTCACCCTCTCCCAAACTACTGTTAACTCCTAATTAACTAAGTATAGAGTATAGATGCTCTGTCTCTAGGATGATCTGTGGGCCACAGGAGCTGCCCTGTCACCAAGAGCCTGGGGTTTTCCAAATTCTTCACATCTTGGGATGTGAGGGCACAGAGGGTTGAGGTTGAAAGGGATGAAGATGGGCACAGAGGGTTGAGGTTCTACGCTGGCTTGGCTTTGCTGGGAGAAAAAGGTAGGGAGGTAGTAGAATAAACTAGAAGCAACAGGCTTTCACTAACTCTTACTTGTTAATCTAAATGTCTGGTTTATTGGAATACTCAGTTGAGCCACAGTTGGGATGGTAGGTACATTTCTGAATTTCATGTATAAATGCTGTTTCGGTCAACTAAATTAGTCCCCCTCTCTGTCCCACCCCACTCCCAAGCTTTATAGTAAAAATCAGTTGTGCTTCTAACAGGCCTTTTTCAATCTCTCTTCTGGTAGAAGAGAGACTATGCCAAGTTGTCTCAAACTTAGGTTGTTTCAAATTCAACTGCTCCCATATGTCCGAATTCAGCCCTGGCCTCTGTGAGGTCATTAGATTCCGAGTCTAAGTCCTCTCTTTTGCCTAAGATTCAGCCCTGGTCTCTGTGAGGTCATTAGATTCCGAGTCTAAGCCCTCCATTTGCCTAAGAAGATGACCGTGCTCTGAAAGACATATTGTTTTGCTTTAATACTATAAATCTTGGAAGTTCAGGAGTTTCATATGAAAGCTATGCAATCGCTTTTTAAAAGATAAAATATGCCCCTTTCTTTGCTGCCCTTGTGTCTGCGTGTGGGCAAGATATTTAATTATAATGAATAAAGCCGAATGGTGGTCTAAGACTCTTAAAATCAAAGTGGGAATCATGGCTGAATCTCATTAGCAAACATAAATACAAATAGGCACATCTTGTTTGCACCATGCCATGTGACTTTTCTCCTTTTGATAATTTCATTCTAACTCTGATATTTCAGAGGACCTAAATTAAACCATATGATGTATAGCACTGTATAACATGCAAAACTCATCATTAAACATTTTTCTTTTGTATACTTGCCCTATGTTATAAATATCCTGTCAGAAGCAGAGCCTTGATTTAACAACAGTGGAGGGAGCCCTGCCCTTTAAATAAGAGGTCTTCTCTGGCTGGCAGAATGGGAAAAAAAACATAGTATTAACTCTCATTGTAGTCCATGTAACCCAGAGCCCATAAATCTTGAGGAACTTGTCATTTTATGCCCGATTTTCTCTAACTCTATGCCAGTCTCTTCTTATTTTATTGAAAATACTAACATTGGATTTTTATAAATTCTTGAGTTATTACCAAGTTGTTTCGGCAGTCTGAATACAAAAATCTCTAGATTAAATTTAGTTATTAAAAGTTACCATTCATAATTGCCCAAGTCATTTCAAATTATGAGATATATTAAGACTTTTTTGTTGTTGAGCAAAATAATTAAGTGGCTAATAAATACAACATTGTATTTTAGGAAAAAAAGGTTTTTTGCAAATATTATCTTCAGCAATTTTATGAGACTATGTATAAATTCTTTCCATGACACTATATGCACTTACATACATCTATGTTTAATAGTAACTTAACACCAATAATATTAAACTTGTCTTCAGCTACTTTTATATTAAAGACAATCAAAACAAATGTCTCAAATTATTCCAAGCTGCAAACACATATAAGTAAACATTTTAGGTTCACAGACTGTTACCAAAAATTAGAATCAATAGTAGGTTTGTAATAGATAACATCAAATACTCTTTTTTTTACAATCTTGGTTTTGTAGTCATGTTACTCAACTGCATTTTCAAGGTCTTAGACAATACTGATACAAGATAAAAACAAAAAGAACGGCCAAAAAGTGCCAAATTGGCAGGAGTTAGTAACCCAAATAACAATTGTTTGGGGGCTCAGCTCTAACAACAGTTAATTCTCATTTCGCTTGAGTAACCTATAACCTCCAGAAGGAAGGGAACTTACTGTTCTATTTATTTCTGTATGTCTAAGGCATAACCCAATGCATGAAATAAATTAAATGCTTAATAAATAGTCATCTAATGAATGAATGAATTTGACTAGCAGGTAGCTTCTTTTCCTCTGGGCAATAATGGGAAATGCTGATGTGCTCATCATTAGAGCAGGGGCTGGATAGTCTCAGTTCCTAAAAATTGGGCTTAGACCACACACTTACCATTTTGCAAGAGAACCATCAGCACCAGTTATTAAGAAAACTAAATTAGTGACCTTGATAGCCCAACCACCAGCAATGTTGCAAAGCAGTTATTCTGATATTAGGTCTCAGTTCCCACTGGGAGCATTTCTGGGCTTCTTCTTACTGATTATCAGTCAACAGTGAAAAGTTATGCATCAATCAAGCCAATTGCTTTGTTTGCCAGAAAAAGAGTATTCAATTCATCTAAAACAACACTGTGAAATTATTTTGTTGAGTCTATAAACATTTTAGGTTCAAATACTCTGTTACCAAAAATTATAATCAACAGTAAGTTTGTAGTAGATAATATAATTTTTTTTACAATCTTGGTTTTGTAGTCATGTTACTCAATTGTATTTTCAAGGTCTTAGACACTACTGATGTAAGACAAAAACAAAAAGAAAATACTGTTGCTATGGCCTTCCCCCGCCTTCTCAATGGCCTTTGCCACATTAAAACACCACACAAGGAGTAAGAACACAGATAGCAATAGCTGTTTGCCAATGGTCAACACCAATTTGATTGGACAGTAAGTAAATTACAATTAAGGTCTTTAAGAATTCTTTAAAAACAATAAATAAAAAATTATGACAAAAATCAGGAGATGGTAGTTAATAATATCAATTACATTCGGTAGCCACCTGAGAAGATATATTTTTACACTTGATTTTAGCCAAAAGGCTGAGAAATGATAGAGAAGGTGTATGTCTGTATGAACCTACTGTCATTTTACTTATTCATTCAAAAAACACAGAGTACAAGGTACAGTGGGTACAGCAGGATCACAGATGTGGTTCCTGCCCTCTGTGGTGAACAGGCTGAGGGGGAAGACACATACTGAATGAGAAATGCCAAAAGTGATGGAAGTTACAAAATGAGAATAGAGTGTAATGGGCTGTGTAAGAGGGCAGTAGAGGGAGATGGTGGTCATCAAGGAGGTTTCTTGAAGAAGTCACACAGCTGAGATCTGAGTTGGGGACGGGAAGGGGATGGGTTCAGGGGACAAAAAAGTGTTTTAAGTAAGGCCAAGAGGAGAGAGATCTTGACTTATCTTGTTTCCAAATGCCAATCTATAGGCTAGTCAATAAATGTTAAATCTGAGACACCAACCCAAACTACCTACCACTAAAGAGCTTATCCAAATTCAGGTCCGAGATACTCATAAGCATTCAACCAAGTGATTCTCTTGAATCACTGCTTTAGGGCCTGGCATAAACTCTTTATATTAAATTAGAGTACTCTCTGTTGGCATTTATTTCCAAGCTGAACTGCTGTGGACTGAAAATAGGGGGGCATGCCTCTTCCATGCCTTTGTGTCTCTTTCCTTAAAGTTAGGTGTTCTTGAGACACTGTGAACATACTTTTACCTTGTACATATTACACATCTATATTTCTAAAACAGAGTTGTGTTAAATTTGCCATGGACATTTACAATAATATGCCTTAACCATTCTGAAAATTTATCTCCAACATATCATAAATAACCAAAGTGTCTCCTCTGATGTGAAAGATTAATTTGAACAGAGCTATCATATTAAATGACAAGATCTGAGTTGTGGAGCCATCCCAAGTCAGATATATTATTTATGTGGTAGTGACAGTACTCATTTTATTGGGTATTATTCTAATTAATTCTAAAAGGTGAGCTTTTGGGCTCATGGTAACTAGGATCCTGCACTGGCCCAGATCACCCTTATCACACTATTGTCCAAGTCAACTGCCTACTGGTTACATTGTCTCATAAACACAGTGAAAAGGCTTAAGCGCATCAAAAATAAATGTTTGTTTCACTATTATTATTATTTTTTTTTTTGAAACTGGGTCTCGCCCAGGCTAGAGTGATGTGGTGTGATCATGGCTCAATGAAGCCCCAATCTCCCACACTCAAGCGATTCTCCCACCTCAGCCTCCTGAGTAGCTGGGACTGCAGGTGTGCACCACCACGCTCAGCTAATTAAAAAAAATTTTTTTAGAGATGAGGGTCTCACTTTGTTGCCCAGGCTGGTCTTGAACTCCTGGGCTCGAATGATCTTCTTGCCTTAGCTACCCATCATGCCTGGCCCCTTGTTTCACTTTTAACATAAGTTATTACAATTAAAAATACTTATTAAAAATATTTTATTACTCAACAGCCAAATTAACAAAATGGATCCTCAAAAGGGCCTATGAAAAATTCAGCACCATTTTTTTTTTTTTTTTTTTTGAGACGGAGTCTCTCTCTGTTGCCCAGGCTGGAGTGCAGTGGCGCCATCTCGGCTCACTGCAAGCTCCGCCTCCCGGGTTCACGCCATTCTCCTGCCTCAGCCTCCCGAGTAGCTGGGACTACAGGTGCCCGCCACCATGCCCGGCTAATTTTTTGTATTTTTAGTAGAGACGGGGTTTCACCGTGTTAGCCAGCATGGTCTCGATCTCCTGACCTCGTGATCCGCCCACCTTGGCCTCCCAAAGTGCTGGGATTACAGGGCCTGAGCCACCGCGCCCAGCCCAGCACCAGTTTTTGACTACAGAATTAAGAAGTCAGTTGAAATTCTTGTCCAAACTGGTTGGCAAAAGTTGAGATCAGAGTCATCCTTACAAAAGAATGTGGCTGTTATATTTCAATAACTTTTACTGCGATTTCTTGAGGACCAGCTGCATAAATTCTACCTTTATGTATTCTATTCATGTAGCAGTCAAATGAAATGTAAACAGGCATTCTATAAAATATAGCCTCACAATGTATAATCTCTATGCTTAATTCAAGGAATAATTTCAACTAGGTTTTAGGAGAAGGGCAAATGGACCTTCCTCTGTCTCTCCAGTCCAATTGGTGGTGGGAGTGACTGGGTAAGCTGGTCTCACCACTTTTGGGACTGCCTGGCCTCCTGTGCATGCAGCCAGTCTCTTGTTCAGCAGACCCGTGGGAGGTGAGAGGAGGTAAGCTAATGCACAAGTAGCTGCCAGAAGAAAAGATGGGAGAAAAAAGCAAAAGAAATATAGTATTTCAATCAAAGTCTAAAATTTGTAAAAGTGGTTTTGGTCTCCATATAGTAAAAATATTTATCCAAGAAACTCCTACTCGGGTGTGAACATCCTACTTCTAGTGGGATTTTGTTTGGCAAAGGTCTGTGAAAGAGTGGAAGCTAATACAGAACATGTCTATAAACAAATTTATTTAGTTAGTACAGACTGACACATTCACTATAGGATTTCAGCAATTACATGTGTAAAACTATTTCCTATAGTGGTTTCCTTTTGTGATTTTGCTAATTTATTCAATCTAGGCCATTTTCATGCACTGACTCTTAGAAGCCCTTTAGCCACCCAGGCTGAAATGAACATATGGAGACTCTACGCCTTCTTCCCAATTCTTTGTGTAAACATAATTATATGGTGATATTAAAGAGTCAAACTTCCAATGAAAAAGTCAAATAAGGTTGCAATACCTTAAAACATGATGTTGTCATCTAACTTTGGAGAAGAGAAATTTGAGAGTTTGGCTATGATAATGTACATGAAAGTATTATCTCTCTGTCTGTCTCTGTGATGTGCCTGCTTTCCCTTTGCCTTCTGCCATTATTGGAAGCTTCCTGAAGCAGATGCTGCCATGCTTCCTGTACAGCCTGGAGAACCATGAGCCAATAAAACCTCTTTTCTTTATAAATTACCTAGTCTCAGGTACAGGTATTTTGTTATAGCAAGCAAGAATGTCCTAACAGATATTATTATTAGTTGTTATATGAATTAATAAGTTCCACCTTTTAAACCCTGTTTTAGCCATTATTATATCTCCTGTAATGTCTGACATTTAGATGCTCAATAGGTATTTGGTGAATAGAATTTATTTAAATACTATTCAAGTTTAGGTAGTCCCTGCTATGCTGTGAATATGGTTTTTCCCCACCAAAACTATTTTTTTAAAGCCTCACCAAAACTAATGGTAAGGCTTGGTCCTCAATGTGGAAGTGTTGGGAGGTGTTTAAAGACACCCACATAGGAGGTGCTGTACTTCCCGTAGCCACTGACCAACAAAATATGTAATGATTGAAAGCCTTCAATAATGTGTTTAAATAAATTTTATTAATCACAATGGTATCTAATATGTAATGACTGAAAGCCTTCAATAATGTATTTAAATAAATTTTATTAATCACGATGGTATCTACATACCACTGAAAAACATCAAGAAAAATCAGTTATTCTCCCTACAGACAATGCTTAATGCATCTTTGGGTCTGCAGATGTCCCATTGTAAGCATAAGGCTCTTGGGGAACTCAGGTTTGGAAACGCCTCTCTGGCCTACTTTTGCTTATTCATTTGTTCACTCACTCATTTACAAGTATTTATTAAGTGCCTATGACATGTCAGGCACAGTTCTTAGTGCTGGAGATGTATCGTGAATACATGTGAATCCACTAAATCTTACTTTCTAGTGAGGTAAGATAGATAGTCTCTATATGTGTGTGTGTATATACACACAATGACAGTGGTAAGTGCTATAAAGACAAATAAGGCAGGATGAGGTGAGAGAGAGAGATGGGGTGAAGGTGTTACCTCTCTGATAAAGTGACATTTAGAGGCCTGAATGGAGGAAGCCATGCAGACACCAGAGTGCAGATGGCCTATTAATGGACAGCAGAGTGTGGGTGCTGAAATCGTGTTTAAAAGGAAGGCTTTGATAGGATGCTGGGAACACTAAGAATGACTTGTCTTTCCAACATTTTTTTCTGTGTATATTCTCTGTGAAATGCACATGGCAGGCTCTGAGGAATCAGTTAAACAGTCATGGTTCTTATTACATAGGAGTCTCACTTTGGGCTGGGGGTGGGCAGAGGAAGGAAGTTACTTAGATGTCTCTGTGTATCATGTATATGCATACATGCATATTGGATTTAGAAATATAAATATTATTCATTAATAAATAATGTTTATTAACATTTATTTAGAAATAAATGTTTCCTCTACAAAAACAGGTAAGTGGTATCAGTGTCAGGACATGAGATCATGAGGCTAGTCAGTGCTGTCCAATTGTCTTGGGATTATTTCAATATAAAGAAATGAATGGAAAGAGAGTAAGACATTACCAACTATAAATCATTTAAAGGCTTTTCATGCTGTCATATACCTATTTTAAAAAAAAATGCTTACATGATACATAAAGATAAGAAAGATTATTTTTTAAAATACCAGTGATATAAGAGCAGTTTGATGGTCTGTGCTTTGACACAAGGGGAACATGATTACAGACAGGCCTATTTATCCAGTCTCCTGTGAGACAGAAGGGACCATTTATTACATTACTATATATCAGCACAAGATTATGGTGGTGACTATGAATACATGCTCACATCAGAATGAATCATAATAAATGTTAATGATGTCACTTGTTTTCGGTGGGAGCAAAAAGACATTGCTCAATGAAAAAGACCCACATCTACTGACTTTTGAAAAGAAACATACTGTTACATGGAAGGGAATTATCACCTGGGCACATTGTGGCTACCCAAATGTCCATCCACTGAAGGGAGACTGGATAAAAAATATCCAATATTTCTAGAAATTTTAGAAATAGTAAAAAATAAAAGCCTAGTTTCAGGACACATGCAATTCAGTGTGCTGACAAAAAACCTTTTTGGTAGCAGCAAATTATTATAAATTGTTTTATATCGGTGCTTTAAGTGATATACATGAAGAAGCATTAGAAATTTCAAAATGAGTTGTGTATACATACACAAAAATAGGCAAGAACAATGGTGCTGTACAATCTGATAAAAGACATACATAAAAACCCCACAGCTAACATCAGTCTTAGTGGTGAGAGTCTAAACAATTTCTCCATAAGATCAGGGATAAAGCAAAGATATCTACTCCCACTGCACCTATTTCACCATTAATACCAGCTGAAATAAGGAAAGAAAACAAAAGGCATACAGATTGGAAGTGTTGAAATAAACTGCCAGTATTCACAGACAATAATACAATTGTTTACATAGAAAATACCAAAGAATCTACAGAAAACTTACTGGAACTAGGGAGTTTAGTAAGGTTATAGGATACAAAATCAACACCAGAAAAAAATAAACTATTTCTATATCTAGCAGTGAACAAGAAGAAAAAATTAAGAAATTAAAATGGCATAAAAACATAATATTAATTAGGGGACTCTTAAAATATGTGTAAGACCTGTACAATGAAAACTACAAAACACTACAGAGGAAAAATTTTAAATATTAATATATAAGTGGAAAGAGATACCGTGTTAAGGGATCAGAAGACAATATTGTAAAGATATTTTTCCATAGACTTATCTATAGAGTCGGTGTAATTCTTTTCTAAATCCTACCAGGCTTTTCTGTAGAAAGTGATAAACTGATTCCAAATAAAAACTCAAAGGACCTTGAACAGCCAAACACACACACACACACACACACACACACACACACACAGAAAAAGAACAAAGTTGGGAGGATGCACACTACCTAATTTTAAAGCTAAAGTAATCAAGTCAGTATGGTATTGGCACAGATAGAAATGCAGATCAGTGAAACAGATGAGAGAGTCCAAATAGACCTACACGTTTTTGGAGTCTTTATTTTCAGCATAGGTGCCAAGATAACTCAATAGGGAAAGGACAGTCTTCAATATATGATGTTGGAACAACTGGACATCCATATGCAAAAAAGTGAACCTCGATTCTTACCCCATACCATGTACAAATATTAACTGAAAATGAATCACAGACCCAAACACAAGTAACCATAAAAATTCTAGAAGAAATAGGACAAAATTTTTGTGCCCTTATAAGCAAAGCTTTCTTAGCTAACATACTTATCTGTAAAAAAAAGATTGATAAATCAGACTATGTCAAAATTACCAACTCAAGAGAAATGAAAACATGTCCGTATTTTATAGGTGAACATTTATATATTTTTATGTAAACTTTATTCCTAATTGCTCAAAACTGGAAATATCCCAAATGTCCACTACAAAGAAACCAAATGCGGTACACCCATAGAAGGGAACACTCTTCAGCAATAAAAAAGGAATGTATTATTGATATATGCAATAACACAGATGAACTTCAAATGCATTATGCTAAATGAAAAGAAGTCAGACTCAAAGGGGTACATATATACAATTTGCATTTGTATGACATATTACAAATGGGAAAATTATAGGGTCAGAAAACACATCAGTGGTTGACAGAGCTATGGATGGTAGGGGTAGAGGACTGACTATAATGAGATGTCAGGACATCTTTTTTGCAGCAATGGAAATGCTCTAATATTTTAATTGTGATGGTGGTTTTACAGCTATATACATTTGTCAAAATCATCAAACTATATATTTTAAAAGAATGAATTTTATTGTATGTAAATTATAACTCAGTAAAATAAAACAACAACCCCCCCCCCCCCCCCCCCCCAATAATGCTTTTGTTGGAGATGGTCAGGATTTGTACATCACAGGCAGGATGTACTTGTTTGGACTTGAACAGTACTAGAAATGAAACACAGCACTTAGTAAGTTTCCAAGTTGTTAGTTTTCTACATGGCAGCACACTACATGTTCATTAGAAAGTCCCAGTTGAATAGAAAAATTATATGACTAGAGTTCCTTAAGACCAAGGTAAACTGTGTATATAATTATACAATAAATTCCATTCATTTTGGCAAACATTTATTGAATGCTTACTAGTACCAGACACTGGGGTAGAAACTGAGTGGGAGAAAAACAGATACGTGAGGCATAAAACAGGGTCTCCTGGGACTCACAGGAGTACATCTAAGCCATCCATTCATAAGCTATCATTGTGAAGTGATATACCAATCACTATACAGCTCTGAAATGGCATTTCTCTATGGAGGGCTTGAATTCTAATTCTGAAGAACTGCTCCTTGATAAAGGTATATGAAGTAGCAGGCTTTCAAAAACTGTTTTGGTACTGGTATGGAAGGGGGGCAAAGAAGTGCTGGGAAGAGAAGGGTGGGTCCCTGGTGAGGGCTCCACCCTAGGGCCTGTACCCACAGACCTAGGTGAGGACAGGCACTTCTGCCCAAATGTTGCATTTCCCAAGACCACCCTGATCCACCACGCCCCGATCCTGTGCCTATAAAAACCTGAGACCCTAGTGGGCACACACACAAGCAGCTGGACATCAAGAGGAACACATTGGCAGAAGAAGACACAAGAGGCTGGATGTCAAGAGGATGTTGAGGGGAGCTCGCTGGCATGAGCCCAGGCCACTGAGCAACCCGACACCAGGGGAAAATATCTCCCTTCTGGCTCCCCTATCTGCTGAGAGCTACTTCCACTCAATAAAACCTTGTGCTCATTCTCCAAGCCCATGTGTGATCTGATTTTTCCGGTACACCAAGGCAAGAACCCTGGGATACAGAAAGCCCTCTGTCCTTGCGATAAGGCAGGGGTCTAATTGAGCTGACTAACACAAGCTGCCTATGGACGGCTAAACTAAAAGAGCACCCTGTAACACACGCCCACTGGGGCTTCAGCTGTAAACGTTCACCCCTAGACACTGCCATGGGGTCAGAGCCCACAGCCTGCCTGTCTTTATGCTCCCCTAGAGGTATGGGCAGCGGGGCACTGAACAAGCGAGCCACACTCCCACTGCATGCCCTGTGAGGGGGACAAGGGAATTTTTCCCGTTTCAGTACCATCCCTGATCCTTTGTCCTTTTCATCACTTTGCCTTCCAACTTTGCACTCACTCTGCTCTGTAATTTTAGGCTTGTCAATCATGAACTTTTCCTCAACTTAATGCAAAAGGCTAGTTAAGGATACCAACAGTTGGATTTACTAATCTCTTCAAGAGTTACACTTATGCATATTCCAACAAGCTAACCACGCAGATAGTGACAAGAGGCTCAAAGGTAGTTCAGACACCAGACAACCTTACAGTTGAAGGGAGGAACCTCAGAGCCCTTCAATAAAGCATGTGCACCAGACTACAGAAGAAACAAGGGAGGTTTTAGAAGGGAAGGAGTGGGAAAAAGGAGGTAAGACCAGGATAGATGTCTATATTGCAGGGAAACTGAGAATGGTCTTTGGAGAGAACAGGGGAGGCCTGAGCTTTCTGAACATTTTTGTCTTTCCCAATTGAATTTTTTTTTTTCTTTTTGAGACAGAGTCTCCCTCTGTCGCTCAGGCTGGAGTGCAGTGGCGCAATACTGGCTCACTGCAACCTCCACCTCCTGGATTCAAGCAATTCTCCTGCCTCAGCTTTCTGAGTAGCTGGGATTACAGGCATCTGCCACCACACCTGGCTCATTTTTGTATTTTTGGTAGAGACGGGGTTTCTCTGCTGGACAGGCTGGTCTCAAACTCTTGACCTCAGGTGATCTCTCCGCCTTAGCCTCCCAAAGTGCTGGGATTACAGGCGTGAGGCACTGTACCCAGCCCCAGTTGAAAAGTTTTTTGAAGACTAAAACAATTTCCACATCAGGGATGGAGTTTTTAAGGCTTACCGTTTGACTTTCTTGGCTTTTTCTGTGTTTAAACTGGAAAACACATAAATGTGATTTTTTTGTTTTTAGTAATTGATATTAAGGATGAGATTGAATCCTTGGGCACAAATCAGGACAATGCTCTGAGAACTGGACCCTTAGCATCACAATGAAAGACTAATATTTTGTTTCTTGTATTTTAGTTTGGGACTGTGCTAGCTACTATATACTTTTCCAATTGCTGATACAGTTATTTTGTTAGGCATAGAAATGACCTGAGACTACAAGTCTGGTCACAATCAAAGTGTCTACACATTTAATGGAATCAGCCATGATTGGTTATAACAACACAGATTAGCTGTTACTTAAATATTTACTACAGGGAACAAGAATTGTGAAAACAGCACTTATACTTGTGTTTACGTATACCTATTGCCACTTGACTCATTCTATAGCTATCATATTACTGGTTGAATACTAATTTTTAAATGGAAACTTAAACAGTTATGGGAAGATTTTTTTTTTTTTGAGACAGAGTCTTGCTCTGTCACCCAGGCTGGAGTGCAGTGGCACAATCTTGGCTCACTACAACCTCTGCCTCCCGGGTTCAAGTGATTCTCCTGCCTCAGCCTCCTGAGTAGCTGGGACTACAGGCATGTGCCACCATGCCCAGCTAATTTTTGTATTTTTAGTAGAGATGGGGTTTCACTATGTTGGCCAGGCTGGTCTCGAACTCCTGACCTCGGGTGATCCACCTGCCTTGGCCTCCCAAAGTGCTGGGATTACAGGCATGAGCCACCGCACCCAGCCTACGGGAAGATTTTTTAAATGCTTTGTCTTTTCTTCTCCTGCTCTTGTCACTGGTGAGATGTCAACCTAAGCTACTATAGACTATTGTTGGAGATGTATGGATTCCACTAATTTTCTTTACCATTCATTACAGAAATATTTTCTTCCAGTGTTGACAGTTATCTCTGTGTCTTTTTTTTTTTTTTTTTTTGAGATGGAGTCTGGCTCTGTTATCCAGGCTGGAGTGCAGTGGCGTGATCTTGACTCACTGCAACCTCTGTCTTGCGGTTCAAGTGATTTTCCTGCCTCAGCCTCCTGAGTAGCTGGAATTACAGGTGTGTGCCACCACACTCAGCTAATTTTTTTTTGTATTTTTAGTAGAGATGGGGTTTCACCATGTTGGCCAGGCTGGTCTCGAATTCCTGTCCTCAAGTGATCCACCTGTCTCAGCCTCCCAAAGTGCTAGGATTACAGGGGTGAGCCACTGTACCCAGCCTGTGTCTTCATAACTAGACTTCTGGAGGTCTTTTATTGATTTCTCTAGCACAGTGACTTTTCTCAACACTGGCTGGTTGTACATTAGAACCACTTGGGGAACTTTTAAATATCCTGAGACCCACTGGCACCAATTAATTTCTGGTGATAGGCCCCAGGCATCAATTCCAAAGTTCAGCCAGGGCAGAGAACCACTAGGCTAGGGAGAAAAATCAAAACCTTATTTGTCAGGTTCATTCCTAGTTTTAAATCTTTGTTGTCTTTATTCTTGTGATAAGAACAGTATTAGAGTAATAGTCTGTATACATTTGTTGTGTGGATCTCTGCAACTGTCCTTTTCTTATGAAGGTTTTCCTGTGAGCTGACTTACAATTATAAGAGAGTCTTTTCTATTACAGACCAATAGATATTATAGAGATAGGCAAGGTACTTCTACAAGCATTCTCTCATGTGAACCTAACTGTAATTCTGGAAAGCAGGGGGGATTACTATGCCCATTTTAGATGAGAAACTGTGGCTCAAAAAGGTTAAATGATTTTTCTAAATTTCGTGGTTCAATGACAGACTCAGGACTCAAAACAATGACATCTAACATTTAACCTATTACACTTCCTACTACTTCATTCCCCCCAACCTTCCTTTGAAGGAAATCAGAAGTGAATAAGAGATGACTTTCTTTTTAAAGGCATTTTAGTCTAAATAACTGATAAAAACACTACCTTATAACTTTAATTTCAACTCCAATGTGACATTATAGGCTAAGTCATAGCTGAAGCACTGGGTACCATACATGGGAGCAGTTTAATTTCATGAAGTGCCTAGAATATAACATATGGCCAACAAATATTTGTTGAATAAATTTACAAACTTCCACTTGTTTCTTGCCATGTATATGACTTTTCTATAGGGCACAGCTGTAGATATAAGCACTACAAATGAATACTAATTTTTATTCTAGTTTGATCTGCCTATAATCATGAGGATCTGGAGAAAGGGTCAGAAAAAGTAACTAAGCATTTAGGCTGAATTAGTCTTGCAGGAAGACAAGGACAGACTGATGGACAAAAAGAGACACAGACATAGTCCTCTATTCTTCTCTCTGGAATAATAATCTCAGGAAATAACTAAATATGTGCAGGAGAAAATATTAACCAAAAACAGCTTACAAGACCTACACATTAAATTAAAATCACTGGGCAGGAAAAATAAAGGATAGCTATTCCAGCAGATCAACCAGATGTATGGCCTGAGTACAACTGTAGAGGTGATATATTTATACATTTATAAAAGCGAATTCATAGTGTTGGCAATGTATTTAGCTGGGGAGAAGACAGTTACTATGTATTTGTAACAATGCCCCCAGCACACCTGGCCTGAGGACCACCACTGGCTGACATTTGGAGCAATGCATAGATACCACTTCCTCTTCAGACATTCAAGTCTGAGGAGTTGCAGAGTGGATATGAGGCCAAGAACTGGTCAGAGATGATGACTAAAATCTGTGAAACAAAATGCTAGTTAATGGTAGAATAACTTCCAAGAAAAAGAATCAACAATTTTAAAATGCTACTAATGTAAGAATGCACTAATGATCAGATTAAATTTTAACCAATAAATGATTTAAGGAGGCCTAAGGGACAATCTCCTTATTGAAAAATAAAAACTTAAATAAAATAAACAGAAAATTGTTTGAATCACAGTTCCCCTCCACTTCCCCCTAACCTTTTTTTTCTGTTTCCTTTCAGTTTCTTTAGTCTCTCAGAAATTCCCTGGTGGGGCTTTAAAGGGACACACTCTTCTTGACATATATTAGGCAGGTCAAATCCAGATGTATGTTTTTTGAATTAAGATGGCTTATTTAAAGCAATAAGAAGCTGCCACAGAATAGCCAAAATTATAGATATTAGAGATGGAAAAGACTTATTAGATCATCAAGTCTGTCCCTCAGGGCCAGTGCAGGAGAAGCAATCAAAATAAAATGATCCACTCACTCCAACTGTTCTCTGTGGTTAGCAAGACAAAAACATTCTCAAATAGAAAGGAGTCTTGGAAGTTTATGACTGAAATACCGAACTTTCTTTTTTCAATTATTTTGTTCGTTGTCAGTCAGAATCCAGGGAAGCTGGGCTTATTTTGCTTTTGGTTTTATATACGTCTATCTATCTATCTATCTATCTATCTATCTATCTATCTATCTATCTATCTATCTATCAATGTACCTTGTATGTACAAACATATATAGATGCTATGAAGCCACCATTTAGAGCTTTCAGTTTTCTCAGTTATAGTCATATTAGCATTCATAATAAGCTACTGGTTTATCTAGAGGTTTCTGATAAAGCTTATGGTTTGTTCAAGATTTGCTAGTAGGAACCCACCCATAGACCAAGTTCTCTCTTTTTTGGGAGCTCAAGGTCTAATGACATGGCTGTGACCTCTGACAGATGGTGTACATGATGGATACTGAATTTAATTCATGTGATGGAATTCTGGAAATAAGCATCAAGGACTTGGGGATTTTTCTATGTGTAGAGACCACAGGAAGGGATCAGCCTTTAGCCCTCCTCATAGGAATGGCTTCAATAAATTTGAATACCTTTCCATGGCCCTTTATAAATATATTTTTTGAAATATTTACATATAAAGATGTACTTAAATACAGGAGCAGAATAAAATAACACCAATATCTAAGGAATAAAAAGAGTTTTCTAAACTGGCTAGGATGAGCAGAAAGTGGGGATGTAAGAAATTCTCCTTCATTGGTAAACAGGCAGTCTTGGAGAGACACTGATGTGACTCACGCTTGTGTTCATATTCACCACAATTATGGTTGGCAGAACAGACAGACTTATCAGGCAATTAGAAGGAAATAAATCCAACTTCAGATTGATCTACCAAAATACTCAGTCTCTAAGACTTGTGCTAGATACAGTGGAACTAGTGATGAGAAAAAGTGTGATTTCTTTATTGAAGAGCCATCATTGAGTTATCCTAGGTCTCCTTGGAGAAACTTGTCAAAATGATCCCCGGTTAGCCTTTTGAATTTCCATACCAATGGAGACATATTATTGCCTTCTAGTTCCTTAAAATAAAAATGTGATAGGATAATTTTTAAAAAGGATTCCATATAGCTATGAACTTATTAAAAATACATAAATATCTAGGTTATGAAATACTAGAGTGCCTTTTAAAATTGATTCAGTTGATGAAATCTGGTGTCTGGAGTGATTTCTATAAAAAGCTGCTCATTGAGCCCCTGATCAAGATTATAAACTCCTACTGAACACTGTTTCTATGGGAAAATCGAAAACGGACTTACATCATTTTGACTTGTCAGGCCTTTTCCAGGAACTTAATCTGCCAAAGAGACAAAGATTGACTCCTTATTTAAATAAGAGGGGCCCCATTGGCATTTCCTACAAATTTGGGTGCCAAATGAAATGGAAAATCCATCATCCTCACACATTAGAGGACCAATTCGTGGTAATAATACCATATCTTCTATTTTCCAGCCTTGGGGAAACTCAAAAACTTTTGCTTTTAATTTTCACTGTATTCTAGTGAGGAGGAAAGAGGCTGAGAATCAATTATTTAAAGTATTTAAGCCAGAGTTAGGCAAACGGGCACCTGAGGAAAAGTAATTATAGGTGGCACTAGTCACCTTTTCCAGTTTGCTTTCTTTACCTTTCAACTAATTCCACTTTACTATTTTTTCCCTAATTTTGCATTATGCTTGGCTGAGGCATGCTCAGACCTTGCTCAGCTTCATTTACTACACTGAAAGCCATATTATAGAGCTGTGAACATATAATATGGCACCTACCTCAAAAAAGGCTTTGGAGGTCAAGTTTCAGCAGGGCTCTACTTTTACATTTTTACTTAACCTCTTCTGGTTCTAAGGCTATTGAAGGACTTCATCCTTTGAAAAATTAAGTGGAGAAGGAACAACCTCTTCTCCCAAGCTTTCTGTTACTTTCCTTACCCTCTTCCCAACCTCCCACAAGAGAAATAGTATTCATGAACATTAGAAGAAAATGAAAACATCTTAAAAATTTATGCTGTATTTACTCATTCTTCTAATTTGGAGAACATACTATTTTCATAGAAGAACAGCTATGGTAAATTCTCTATATTTTTAACCTTTAAGTGTTTTATTAAACAAAAACTCCTATCAGCATACAAAAGGTCTTGCTCTCCCACAAAACAAGTAATTTGTATAAAAAATTCTACTTCTTCCATAGTTGTCTCTGTTCTGTGAGCTGACCTTAGGGCAAGTGCAGAGAAAAGGTGTACGTACAGTATTAGCTAACTATGCAGCAATTTGTTTTGCACTTTGTCTTGTAGGAGGTTCCAGTCTACCACCTGGTTCAAAACAATTCTAAACAGAGTTTTACATCGATATCTTTAACATTTTTAAATAATGTCCTAGTGGCTGTAGAAAGTATGTTACCTAACGACTGCCTTGCTCTCTAGAGATTAAAGAGAAATAAGCTTTTGTTTTTTAATTATAATAACAAAGTCTAACATACTGTGTTTACTCTGTGCCTGGGACTATTCTAAGCATTTAACATGTATTAACTTATTTAGTCCTTATAACAATGCTATTACACAGGTGCTTTCAGTAAGGTTATATAACTTGCCCAAAGTCACACAGTTGCTAAGTGGAGAGTCATGATGTGAACCTAGGCAGTTGCTCCACAACCCATGTTCTCAACTTCTACGTTGTACTGGCCTTCGAATCACTGATAACCTCGAGAAGCTCTAAAATCATCATAGGAAACATGCATTCAATAAATTCAAGTGGTGCATGAGGTGGCTCATGCCTATAATCCTAGCACTTTGGGAGGTCAATGCAGAAGGATTGCTTGAGCTCAGAAGTTCCAGACCAGTCTGGGCAACATAGTGGGAAACCATCTCTATCAAAAATAAAAAAATAAAAATTAAATAAGTGCATGTGTACAGGAGGAAACAATGCTTCCTTTTACTCTTTCCAGGTTCTCTGGTCTAAGAATTAAATCAGTGTAAGACAGATTAACAGGAGAAAAAAACTTAATTACATACATATGCATGAGTGTTTTACAAAAATGAGGCTCAAGGAGATGGGCAGATAATTGAGACTTACATACCTGAGCTATAAACAGGAGTAGTGGTTTAGGGGCTTCTGGTGGGGGGAGTGGGAGGCAAATTATGGGAAGGTGAGGGGAAAAATGTGTAGCAAATAAAGGTTGCTTTATTATGCAGGTAAGAGTGATAAGAACTACTGAGAGTAGTTCTCTTCCTGATAAAAATACTTTACTAGTGGAAATTTCATTTACAAAAGTAAATTTATACTTTTATTCTAGATAGTTGAGGGGGAGGTAAAGAGCTTTTCCTGCATTGGCTGGTTCTCAATTGCCTTTAGCTAAAAAAAAAAAAAGTCAAAGTGGTATATTTTGAACCCCTTCACTTATAATAAATATACACAGAGAGCTCTTGGAGTCTGCACTGGAGACAGAAGAATAAACAAGACACAAATATCACTGCCATGACATTCAGTCATTTAAACAAATGAAAAGTTAATCCATGCTTGGGGCCTGAAAATGCACATAGAACAAATTATAAAATTTATTTCCCCAAACAGGGGAATAAAAATGAATGCAGGAATGATTTTTTTTGTCTTGTTAACAGGCAAGAAAAAAATAGGCTGAAATCAGCTTTCCCAAAACAAAATGCACTGTACCATCATCCTTCTATGGACTCTTAATAACACCCTAACTGGTCTCCTTGCTTCTCTTCTGGTCTGTAGGACACTCTCTTCATAGCAGCCTGAGTGATCCTTTACCACCTATTTTGAAAAGAAGCTATCTGTCAATCAGTATAAACTAATACTGAACAGTAGATACTAGGAGTCATTCTGCTCTTCTGTTGAACTTGGTTCTGGAGCGGGAGAGCTTAGTGGCATCAATGTTACTGAATAGCTTCTCTCTGCCGAGGTTCCTTCTCCTTTTTCCCATTCTATATGCCCTCAATCCCTTGCAGCCAGAATTCTCCTCTCTTTTCTTTACGCTTCTTGCAGATCCAGCTCCATTCAGCTTCTGCACTCAGTGAGCACCCCCTTATGAACCATCTCTGCTTATGACCACAAACACATTAAAGTAAAAATGCCAGCATTTAAATGTATCTAAAATGTGATTTTAAAATATTATTCATATGAAAGATAAGAAGAAATTTATTTCCATCTGGATAATTCTTTTAAACTAAAGACTTTCTTACAGAATCTGGAAACATGACAGCTATCTTCAAATACCTGAAGGACTATCTTATGTGACAGGATTCATTCTATTACTTAAGTTCAAGAAACCTCCAGAGATAAAACATAGTATTTCCTTATCTAAAAGATAAGCACGAAGAGGAAGCACAAAATGTGTCCTTGATGTTTTCACCTTAGAATGAAAACAATCATAGAGTTCATTTTTCACCACTCAGTTGAGCAACTTGCAATTCTTGGGTTATCAAAGAACAGTCAGATTATATTAAGAAACTCATGTTTTCTGATCTCAAAGCTTTTTCTATCACATGGAATTGCACACAAACATCTTGCACTTTCTAGAGAGGGTCATATAATACCGCACACTTAACTTTGCCCCTCTTCTCCCAAACTGCTTTGCTGTGGATCAGGGAGGTGCTGACGGGCTTGAGTCCCATCTCTTGGGCTGGCCAGTTTTGACTGGCAGATGCTTCTACTGAAGCAGCAGTTTTTCATCTCCCCAGCTTTATGGCCCACACTGTAACAGATAAGGGGTAGCAGACATCCTGGCTCTAGTGTGCTCAGAAACGAATACAAACTAATGCAAAACAGAATCAGAAGGCACAGTTTTTCTTATTTGCTCTCCTAATGAAACTGTCATCTTTATTCATAGAATGGTTTCTTCATATCTTTTCACTACTTCTGTGCAGCCATAGGTACTGGTCTGAAATGTGCCGTATTTGATTCTTGGTCAATTCCAGTTTCTTCAAATATTGCAGGGAATCAAGAATTAATATACAGCAAAGACTACACAAAGATGGTGTGTAGACGATAATGCAGATAGACAACAGATACATCCATACATCTTACACAAAACCATTATATATGCGCTCACATTCTTTTTCTGTTTCGGTTCTAGGACAGCCTTTAGGTCCCACCCCACCACCCTGACAATCAGAGACACTTTTGACTACTTCAGAGGCAGTCAAGCATTTACACTACCATTATTCTCGTTTAGTAACAATACTGAAAAGCCTCATACTGTCTGCCATTATGCCTCCTCAAGCTGTCTTTTAATAGTTTCAATGAAAGCTGTGCAAGGAAATAATATTCTACAATCTCCAGTCTCCAGGGAAGAATATGACTGTTCCCAGAGGAGAGTAAGCCTTTGCTGAATCTGCTACTTTATGAGTAAAACAGGAAGTTCGGTCCTCTTTTATTGTACCTTTTTCATTTTTGAAAAGCTGCCCAAATGGTTCCAAATATAGTTGAAGCACTTATTAATGTCAAGAAGCCAAGATATTTCTCCATGGTTTGCTGAATAAGAAAGGAAGAAAACTGCTTGTACTCAGTTGTCCTTTGCTTCCCTTGCCAAAGAAGCAGGAAGGAGAGCGAATGAATAAGTGAAAAGGGATGGTGTTTATCTTTCAACAAAATCATAATGTTCTGCACTCAGCTCCTGCAGTCAAATGTGGCCACTGCATCTTTAAGACAGCTAGTCTCTTCCCTCAGAGACGACACACTAATTATAGTGCTTCTGCCAGAGGGAACTCACACATGCAAACCATTATGTAAAATATAATTTCTTTTTCTTTAGGAATACTCAAGATCATTAGACATGGTTTCTTCAATGCTAGAAAATCAGGCCAAAAATGAAAATAAACAGTTTCAAGTATTTGCAACATAATTCCCTCATGCATTTATGGAAATACAGTAAAAGTGCCCTAAAATGTGGTTTGACATTTCATGCTGCACTGGTTTTTTCTATTTTTCCAATTCTCTAACATTTGCCCTCTTATCCTATATCATTTCAGTTTCACTATATTTCAAATACTCACATAGCAATAGCCACAGCTATTGCCAAATAGTTGGGCTTTCAGGGAGCTAGTGAACAACAGGAAGCAGCCCAGAAGCTTGTTGTAAATTAAACAAACGCCTTATAAATTAAACATGGTAACACATGAACACAAATGTAGGGCACGGCAACATGACATAACTTTTAAAAAGAGCAATTAAATGTATAGCATTGCTTTCCCTAATGATGTGCTATGCTAATTTAAGGCAAAGGTAATGATTCCGTTGATTTAACAGTTTGACATGGAACTCATAAATGAGAATAAAATCCATAATAAATCATGGGGACTTCGGTATTCACGAGTATAGAATTAGGTATGTTATTATATGGGGGAAAGATATACATTTCAATTCAACCAATTTTCTATATCATAAACTAACCCAAAACATAGGCTCAACGGTAAGCAGTCTTTTGAGACTCAAAGAAATAATCCCTTTATTAAAAATTCAGATTTTCAATAGTATATTAATTGGTAAATTTTCTTTTTTATTGTTACTGTCTGCATTTGCTTCTTCCACATTGTTTACCTTTTTAATCTTTTTATCCAGATGTTCTGAAAATACAAAATAAATAAAGCATCACTTATAATACCCTTATAAAACACAAAGCGCCATAATGGACGCATAAGTTTTATCTTAGTAAAAGGACAAAAGCGGAAGAGAAACACATTCTCTTAAGCTCGTATGGGTTTGTGAAAGAAAGGGATGTTCTACTGGGGAGAGCAGTCTCATTGGGAGAGATCTGACTGCTACAATCGTTTGCTTTAACTGGTTTACTTTGCTCTATTAAAAAAAATCCATATCAATTGGATTGATTTTTAATGTCTATGTTTAGCTCAATGTTAACTGGCTTTGTTTTTGAAAAATGCACTCTTTGGTTATTCAGATAAATAAGTAATCCAGCTCTTCTACAATCATTTTACTATTGCTATTATTATGTAGCATTATTAACAGATTTTCTTTAAAAGTTCTTTTCTATTCTGGAGGCCCAGTTTTTACTTTTTAGTCGATTTTTCTTACCT
Organism: Gorilla gorilla gorilla; assembly: GCF_029281585.2. Lineage (NCBI taxonomy): Eukaryota > Metazoa > Chordata > Mammalia > Primates > Hominidae > Gorilla > Gorilla gorilla. The sequence goes on from NC_073229.2 coordinate 62,662,104, forward strand.
AGGATTACATAAAAAATACCTTTAGAGAATAGCCACTTCTCTACAGGACAAAAACATTACAGCTGGAATCCTTTGGTAAGCAACTCTCGAACTATTCAAATAGGCAACTAGCAATAAGCTCTTGGTCACATTGGTAAAAATCATATACATTTTTGCCATGGTGTCAACAGATGAAACCGGTTGATATACGGGGTAACAAGTGCAAAACAGGAGGGAAGTAAAGACTTGTTCTCAGAACACATAATGCTCTCTCTCCCTCCAGCCTCTATATTCATGCTGATGAGTCTGTTCCTCCTGGTTACTTTTTCTTGGCTAACGTTATTAGTCCTTTAGATTTCAGCTTAGCTGACATTCCCTGCAGGAAGCCTTCCCTGATCATTAAGACAAAATCAGGCCTCGCCCAAGTGCACTAAGTCCACAGCACCTGCTAGCCCTACAGTAGCACTTATACTACATTACTACTACACTACACTACACTACATTATAATTGAACCTTGAGGGTAGGGAATATAGCCTATTCAGAAATGTGGCCCCAGCACCAGGCAGCTTGCCAAATAGTCAGAAGCCAATAAATATTCATTGAACAAACAAATTAGTAACATGCTGATAATGATGACAATGTTACTAATGGCTAAATTTACTGAGTGCTTGTTACATGTCAAGTGCTATTCTAGGCCTTTTACATTCAATCTTCACAACTCTACAAGGAAGGTGCATTTGTGCCATTACCACCTCCATTTTATGGATGAAGAAGCTGAGACACAGAGAACCTTCTGTATTTTGTTGCATTGCTTTGTTTTGGTAGTGGCTTGTCAATTTAGATGAATTCAGATTATATGCTCGGAGCAAAGGTGAAGTGAAGAGTAACTGCTAATTGATAACAGATCAAAATAATTACTAGGTTGAACCATATAAAACTGTTGGCATTCAATTGGGTTTGACCTACATAAATGGCAATTTCATCTTTATCCCTGTGCTTTATCTCTAAATCTACCCACAACTGGGTAGCATGCACCTACATATTGCCATGCTAGAGTGACACGCACCTGGAGAGGGACCTGAGAAGGTATTTATGCACATAATTATTTTTAACTGTGTCAACAGAGCTTTGTTCCTATGGCTGTCTAGGACTTAATGATATTTTTGGGATATATTTGCTATAATACATTTTGCCTGTGTAGACAAAGTCAAGGGACTCAAAAGAGGTAAAATCAGTAATGATGGTTTTTCCATAGTTCTAACTCATCCAGGATGACAAAAAGCCAAAGGTAAAAGAAAAAAAGAATCTGGAATTGAAAATGATTTAAATTTGCCAGTTCCCAGCACTTCTGGAATACTGCCAGGGTTAATTTGGATTGGGCCTTTCAGAGTTTGCATTACTTTAACTTGATGTAACCTAAAAAATAGACTTGATATAAAGAGGTAAAAAGAGTCCATCTAACTCAACACAACTGACAGTCTGTTCTCAAGTTGCCTAGCCCTGAACCAGAATGTTTTATTTGTTTCACTCCAGAAGAGGGTGATACTGTGTCTCTTAGTGAAAGGTATTTGTGATGAAAATAACTTATAGACTAATCCAAAGCTATGTAAGGCAAATGCTCACAGAAGGAAACAGAACTTGTTTTTTAAGGTGGAAACATTTTTAGAGTTTGCTGGAGATTTTCATTTCAAAATCTCCAAATTCAACAATTCTTCAGCCTCTGTAAACTTTCAAATGGAAAGCTCCAATATTTAGAGTAAATAACGTCTAAGCTTCCCCTTCATAGCAAGTTTTCTTTTTCTCTCCTGTCATAAGAGTGTTATATCCTGGCAAGTGAAATACAGAACCCCTTTGTAGTAAAGCTATCATACTATACCACTCAGAATGTGGTGCTAATGAGGTTATTGCTTAATAGAACCATAGAAGGACATTGAAAAAAGAAAATACCCTGACAAATGTGTTGACCAAAGGATGCCAACAACTCTCCTAGGGTCCTGTCCGAAATTCAAGGATTTAAAAAAGTAAAAATGAACTTTAGTGTATGTCAAAAATCATAACATTGAAACATAAGTCCATTTATCTTTTAACTATTTTTCTAGTTCTCTTCCAAAATTTTGCTGGTTATTAAAACACTGCTGTGTAAATAAAAATGTTCTGCTTTATAACTTAACCCCATTTCTTGTCCTTACAATATAATAATGTCATTGTTTCTTATATCACACTTATTCTCAAAGTAATAGGGCTTGATTTAAAGGACTTTAAATAGCACATTGAGGAAGGGCTTCTGCAGAAAAATGAGATTGGGGAATCAAACACAGAATGGGGAATTCAGAAATGGACTATGAAGGACTTCTATTATTCTGAGAGTCCTAAAAGAGTTTATATACCATGACTCCCACTGAGATAAGCACAGCTCTTCATAAACACTCTTAATAAACATCTGCTAAGTGGGCTGTCCCAAGGCTGAACTGTCCACTGATAAGGTCGTGGGGAATTTATTACTAGAATTTCAGTGAAGCCATTCAAATTCCCAGACTGTGAATATAGTTGCAAATAAATGAACTCATTTCATTAATACATATCCTCTGCCCTGATGAGTAAATGCCCACTTTTGCGTCTCTTCAGAGATATTCACAATCAACTGCTTCATGTACCCAGCTATCCTTAGTCATTCAGACCACCAAAAATGAGAGCTTGCAGCAGTCTATAACATTACCACTCTCACAGATAAAACACAACACACCCTATAATTAGAATCACAGACTGTAGGAGCTGGAATGGGCATTAGAACTAATTTAGTTCAACCTTCTCATTGTACAGTTGAGCTTGAGTGACTTTTCCAAATGTTATTCAACCCGTTAATGGCTGGACTGGGAGTAGAACCAGGTCTCCCGACTCTTATTCAACTGCTTTTGCCATTATAACAGGATTCAGCCATGACATACTATTTAAGCAAGGTCAGTAAACAGACACTACTAGGACTTAATGGCAAGTGATTTCATTAACAACAAGAGGCTGTAACAAAAAACTCCCTGTATCTAATTCCTAAAAAATTCAAGTTGAGGGATGGTAACTTGGTATTTTAGCCACTAACATAAAAAGGCAAAGAAACTATATGGACTAGAAACCAATTCTAAAAGAATCTTTTTTAAAAAAGTCTGCATTAATACGATTAATAAGGATATACTCAATGTAGAACAATTATTCTACTTGGGTGATATATATTTTTTTAATCTCACCTATTGCACCTGCATAAGAGTGAGGAATTTCTGTATTAAACAGTAAAAGTTTTCTTTTGCCAATGATAGTACATTACACTGCAGAAAAGAACTAGATTGAGAATCAAGAGTCCTGGGTTCTGCTATTAATTCACTGAGATACTCTAATTTTCTCATTTTCTCAGTCATAGCTTTCTTTTGTTTTGTTTTTTTATTTTTTGGATACAGGGTGTCACTCTGTCATTCAGGCTTGAGTGTAGTAGCACGATCACAGCTCATGGCAGCCTCAACTTCCTGGCGATCCTCCTGCCTCAGCCTCCTGAGTAGCTAGGACTACAGGCAAGCACCACCACACCTAGCTAGTTGTTTTATTTTTGTAGAGATGGGATCTTCCTATGTTGCCCAGGCTAATCTCAAACTCCTGGGCTCAAGTGATCCTCTCACTTCAGCTTCCCAAAGGGATTAAAGGCATGGGCCATGATGCTCAGCCACAGTTTTCTTTTCTTTTCTTTTTTTTTTTTTTTTTTTGAGAAGGAGTCTCACTCTGTCGCTCAGGATGGAGTACAGTGGCACAACCTTGTCTCACTACAACCTCCGCCTCCTGGATTCAAGCGATTCTCCCACCTCAGCTTCCTGAGTAGCTAGGATTACAGGTGTCCGCCATCATGCCCAGCTAATTTTTGTATTTTTAGTAGAGACAGGGTTTCACCATGTTGGTCAGGCTGGTCTTCAACTCCCGACCTCAGGTGATTCACCTGCTTCAGCCTCCCAAAGTGCTGGGATTACAGATGTGAGCCACCACCATGCCTGGCCCTAGCCACAGTTTTCTAATATAAATATTGAAAGGGTTGATTTTTAACAGTGTGCTAAGAAGGGCCCTGGAAGTTTCCCAGAGTTGTCCTAGGAGCTGACAAGAGGGGCTAGGGAAGAATAAGGAAGATACCAAGCTTGGAAGTTCTGTGTTTTCCACCCCAACCTCAACTGGGCAGTTCTGCTTTGATCTGATTTTAATATTAAGCTAAAATGTAAGATCTTGTTTGAAGAACAAGTTATGTGGCTGAAGTTTCAAAGCCACTGAAAAGTTGACAGTACCTATAATACACCTTCTGACTCTGATGTTCGCTTAAAAGCTCTGCAAGGGCACTACCTTAAGGATTAAACCCAAGCTCCTAAATACAGCATTCTCCATGCTTCAGCCCCCGCCTCTCCTTTTCTTCTCATCTCCAGCCATTTCTCACCATGTACTTCATGCTTTAAGCATTTCAAAATGTTGGTAATAACCTGACAATGCAGTGCTGTTTCACACCTCCTTGGAACTCACTTTTGCTCATGCTCCTTCTGCATTTGCCCCCTTCTCTGCTTGGCTTAACTCTCCTTACTCTTTAAAATTCAGCTCAGGCAATCCTTTCTCCATAAAGCCTTTTTGGAACCCCAAAACCAGGTGAAGCGCCCTCTACTTGCTCTTACTACAGCCTGTGAAGGATTAGCACAGTAATTACACCTTATAAAGAAATGATACAGGGCCAGGCGCAGTGACACACACCTGTAATTCCAGCACTTTTGGAGGCCGAGGTGAGCGGATCACCTGAGTTCAGGAGTTTGAGACCAGCCTGGCCAACATGGTGAAATCCCGCCTCTACTAAAAATACAAAAATTAGCCGGGCGTGGTGGCAGGCGCTTGTAACCCCAGCTACTTGGGAGGCTGAGGCAGGGAGAATTGCTTGAACATGGCGGGTGGAGGTTGCAGCAAGCCAAGATTGCACCACTGCACTCCAGCCAGGGCAACAGAATGAAACTCTGTATCAAAAAAAAAAATTAATATTAAAATAAAAAAAGAAATGATAGAATTCTATAGTTTCTCTTTCATTTGGGCTATAATTGTCTCATGGGCAAGGCCCTTCTCTTTTGTATTTGTTAAAATATTAGTGTCTAAAAGTTCAATAAAGACATATTGAGGACATTAAAAAATTTTAAAAACACCTTGAACTTGATCAAACAATTTAATTTCAAAAACTAAAAAATCCCGATGGTGTACAGCTTCTCTCTTTGAAGGCATATTCTCTTAAGCAAACATTTTAGTTAAGAAAGGAGTCTCCACAAGGTTTGCCTGCAGCTGACATCTGCTTGTTAGGAAGCAAGAGAGCAACACTCCACCTAAAAACTGTTATAAAAACTCCCCTCAAAGAACAAACCTAAAAATTACTAATTAAAAACAAAATAAAATAACAAAGTTCACCAAAGAAAGGGCTAGTATATTTGTAGAATGTATGTATCTCTACTCTATCTTTAATCCAGTCATGCACTGATTACTTACCAGTCACTCTTCTAGGTGTGGGAATGCACCTGTGAGCCAAACAGGTAAAGTCCATGCTCTCACACAAAATATTACAGTGGAAGAAATATGCAATAAACACACACACAGTATTTGTGGGTGACACATGCTATGGGATGAAAAGGGGTAATGTGCTATGGGGAAAAGATATCCTGGGAAAAAGCAACGGTGAGTTCTAGAGAGGAGGTGGTGTTCCTATTTCATGTAAGGGGTCAGGAGGTCCTGTTCGTGAAGGTATCATTAGATCAGGGAGCTCTATAGTAAATGACAGAATAAGCCATATAGTATAATATATGACCAAAAAGCACTCTAGGTAGAGAGAAGTGAAAGTGGAAAGACGTTGGGGTAGGAACATAAGTGGAGTCTTTGAGGAAGAGGATAGAGGTCAGGGTGGCTGCAGCAGAATGAGCAAAAGGGCAGGTATTAAGAGATGAATTAAGAGGTTGTCGGGGGCCAGATCATGTGGGGCTGTATTTTCATGCTGCTGATAAAGACATACTCAAGACTGCATAATTTACAAAGAAAAAGAGATTTCATGGACTCACAGTTCCACGTGGCTAGGGAGACCTCAAAATCATGGTGGAAGGCAAGAGTCACGTCTCACATCGCAGCAGGCAAGACAGAGAATAAGAGTCAAGTGGAACAGGTTTCCCTTTATCAAACATCAGATCTCATGACACTTATTCACTACCATGAGAACGGTATGGGAGAAACTGCCCCCATGATTCAATTATCTCCCACCGAGTCCCTCCCACAATATGTGGGAATTATGGGAGTACAATTCAAGATGAGATTTGGGTGGGGACACAGAATGAAAGCATATCATTCTGCTCCTGTCCCCTGCCAAATCTCATATCCTCACATTTCAAAATCAATCATGCCTTTCCAACAGTCCCCCAAAGTCTTAACTCATTTCAGCATTAACTCAAAGTCCATAGTCCCAAGTCTTATCTGAGACAAGGCAAGTCTCTTCCGCCTATGAGCCTGTAAAATCAAAAGCAAGTTAGTTAATTCCTAGATATAATGAAGGTACAGGCATTGGGTAAATACAGCCATTCCAAATGGGAGAAATTGGCTAAAACAAAGGGGCTATTGGCCCCATGGTGCAAGCTGTCAGCGGATCTACCATTCTGGAGTCTGGAGGATGGTGACCCTCTTCTCACAGCTCCACTAGGTGATGCCCCAGTAGGGACTCTGTGTGGGGACTCCAACCCCATATTTCCCTTCTGCACTGCCCTAGGAGAGGTTCTCCATGAGAGCCCCACCCCTGCAGCAAACTTTTGCCTGGACATCCAGGTATTTCCCTACATCCTCTCAAATCTAAGCAGAGGTTCCCAAACCCCAATTCTTGACTTCTGTGCACTGGCAGGCTCAACACCACGTGGTAGCTGCCAAGGCTTGAGGCTTTCATCCTCTGAAGCCATGTCCTGAGCTCTGTGTTGGCCCCTTTCAGCCATGGCTGGAGTGGCTGGGACACAGGGCACCAAGTCCCTAGGCTGCACACAGCGTGGGGACCCTGGGCCTAGCCCACAAAAAAACCACTCTTTTCTCCTAGGCCTCCGGGCCATGATGGGAAGGGCTGCCATGAAGACCTCTGACATGCCCTGGAGACATTTTCCCCATTGTCTTGGGGCTTAACATTTGGCTCTGTGTTACTTATAAAAATTTCTAAAGCTGGCTTGAATTTCTCCTCAGAAAATGGGATCTTCTTTTATATCGCATTGTCAGGCTGCAAACTTTTATGTCTGCTTCCCTTATAAACCGAATGCCTTTAACACACCAAGTCACTTCTTGAATACTTTGCGGGTTAGAAATTTCTTCTGCCAGATACCTTAAATCATCTCTCTCAAGTTGAAAGTTCCACAAGTCTCTAGGGCAGGGGCAAAATGCTGCCAGTCTCTTTGCTAAAACATAACAAGTGTCACCTTTGCTCCAATTCCCAACAAGTTCCTCATCTCCATCTGAGACCACCTCAGCGTGGATTTCACTGTCCATTCCATATCATTATCACCATTTTGGTCAAAGCCATTCAGCAAGTCTCTAGAGAGTTCCAAACTTTCCTACATTTTCCTGTCTTCTTCTGAGCCCTCCAAACTGTTCCAACTTCTGTCTGTTATCCAGGTTCCAAAGTCACTTCCACATTTTCAGGTATCTTTTCAGCAGCACCCCACTCCTGGTACCCATTTACTGTATTACTTCATTTTTATGCTGCTGATGAAGACATACCCAAGACTGGGTAATTTACAAAGAAAAAGAGATTTAATGGACTCACAGTTCCACGTGGCTGGGGAGGCCTCACAAGCATGGCAAAAGGTGAAAGGCATGTCTTACATTGCAGCAGGCAAGAGAGAGAATGAGCACCAAATGACACAGGTTTTCCCTTATCAAACCATCAGAACTTATGAAACATATTCACTATCACAAGAACAGTATGGGAGAAACCACCATGATTCAATTATCTCCCACTGGGTCTCTCCTACAATATGTGGGAATTATGGGAGTAAAACTCAAGATAAGATTTGAGTGGGGAAACAGAGCCAAACCATACCAAGAGCCTTAGAGGCAGGGACTTGAGGTACATCACATATATTAAGTAGAATGTTCTCCAATCTTCTAAAGAGTTCTGCTGTAAAAGGGCAGTAACAATAATAGTCATCTGCACTGCCAAGGAGAGGACTCAAGATGGGGGAGACCTGAGTCTGCTAAAATACAGACAGGAAGCAGAAAGCCAAGTGGGAGAACTTGCAGTGAGGGAGGGGAGTTCAAGAGCTCTGCTTGACAAACTAATCAGTACTTTCTCCTCAGAAACAGGTCTAAGAGAGATAACAGGAATTAAATTACAGAAATGTTGAGGTGAGGAAGAAAATAATTTAGAAAGCCTACATCGGCTTTTTTTTTTTTTTTTTTTTTTTTTTAAGCAAAGTAGATTGCCTGTCTAAGAGTCACAGGGGCAAACTGGGGGCTTGAAAAGAGTGAATAACTTTTGTATGATTCCTATGGGATAAATGAATCCTCCAAATTCATTACTTCTCTACTCCATGACTTGAGGGGGAGGTGGCACATGAATTATATTTTATTGTTTAACTGGGGAAAAAGAAAGAAAATACTAAAAATGACAAAAGCAAACCCGGCTTAGCAGTGCACGCCTGTAGTCCCACTTACTTGGGAAGTTCAGGTAGGAGGATCACTTGAGGCTAGGAATTTGAGGACAGCCTAGGTAATATGTTGAGATCCATCTCTTAGGTAATATATATATATTGAGATCCATATCTTAGGAAAATAAAAAAAAACATAAAGCTTTACAACTGTCTTCTATACAAGCAACTCCTTCTAGTGCCCAACTCCTTTTAGGCTTTACTGTGTGTCAAATTAGGTTTGGTCTTTTTCTGCAGCAGCTGGTGTGACAACTCCTTTTCTGGTCTAGGGGCAGCAGTTAAAGACCTGAAATCATTGCCTCAGCTTATATCCTAGAGAAAGCTCTGACTATTCATATTTATTATTCCCCACAGCCTTCAATGGCTACTTGAGTTGAAGTTCTAAATTATTCTTCAGCTGGTAAAACATTAGCTTGCAGTAAGGGAAGTCTAAGGAGTGACTTAAATCAGTGTAAACACAAATCATTACCAAGGGTTGCGCTTAAGTCAGAAGAATAGCACATTTAGTACAGACATATTCCATAGTAATAAAGACTATCACAATTTTAGATATTCTCAGATATTATGGAAAGGAGAGTGAAAGGAAACATCACTGTCCTTTAACTGCACATGTAAAAATACTAACAACTGAAGAAAACTATTTCTTAAGTAAATGGATTAAAAACAGCCACTATGATTACTGAAATTTGGGCCACGAATAATTAAATCTTTAAATAACTTTTTAGACAGTTACTTATAAAGGAAGACACACTTTTTTTTTTTTTTGAAATGGAGTCTCACTCTGTCACCCAGGTTGCAGTGCACTGGTGTGATCTCAGCTCACTGCAACCTCCGCCTCCTGGGCTCAAGTGATTCTCCTGTCTCAGTCTCCTGAAGAGCTGGGATTACAGGCAGGCAACACCACAGTCAGTTAATTTTTGTATTTTTAGTAGATACATGTTGGCCGGGCTGGTTTCGAACTCCTGACCTCAAGTGATCCTCCCGCCTCGGCCTCCCACCTTTTTTAATAAAATTCATGTCACAATAAAGGGCTACCAAATATTCACTCTTCAATTCAGAATGCTTTAAATTTCATCTTCTACTATAGATATGATTGATTCACTAACATCTAAAAAAGATTCAGCTAGTCAGAATTGCTGTCTCTTTCTAGCAAGTTTTCACTTTTTTTAAGCAGTAATAAGCAATTCCATCCCCAATGCGGACTTAGAATCACAGCCTACATGTGCAAGTCTATAACAAACCTGCATGACACACAGTAGAATCTCATTGGTTCACACCCTTGCAAAAACCACAACCCCTCAACTTTCAAAAAAGCAAAGGCCCCTTTACCTAAGTGCACATTAGCTGCTGGCTTAGGCAGGCCTTATGACATGGCTGCCTCCCCAGTGGGCAGGCGTACCACAGCAAGGCACTCATTAAGCTATTGAGTTTCATTCCAGTAACCGTTCAAATACATTCTTCATTGTACCATAAAGTATGTTTGTTTGATGCTAGAACTTTGATTTTCCTCCTCCTTCTCTTTTTCTATCCCCCATCCCTACCTTCTCAACCATTTTGGTATTTTTTTTTTTCTCCCATGCTAACACACTCACAAAAATCCAGTAATTCTCAATGGATCTCTTGGTCATTAGTGCAAATTAGTGAGGTTTTACTGAATATGCTCAGATTTGATTTGCCAAGTTCTTTTCCCGTTAAAGTTTTAAACCCATGTGTATTTCAAAGGAAATCTAATTTGTAGGTTTCGGATTCATTTACACTCAACTCACAAACGTGGTTCTGTGAGTGCCCCCATAGCTGGTGTACAAGAAGCCACAGGAGCTGGTTTCCCTTCCTCTTAACAAGTTCTTGTTAGAATGTTTGCTTTGAAGTAGGTATTTGGACCATGCTGGAAGCAAACAGAATAAAACCCCAGGAAAACGTAAAGTAAAATTTAAAAACCAAGTTCATGTTTTTCTTGCCCCAATAATTATACTTTTTAAAGAAAAGTCTCTAAGGATGGAACCATCCATTTCAGCCTTTTAAGGATGATGTCACCATCTACCTGCCTGGATGAGGCCGTGTCTCATAATGCTTCTGTGACAAGGTAGTCATCTGTGAGTATATGGCTTTCTCTGCTTAGGTCCTGTCTTGTCCATTTTGTCATGCTATGGACTCTGTTCAGCTGCTAGGCAACCCAATGCTGCTCCACGATTCCCTCTAAGACTCTGTTGCTGGGAGTCTTGAAGGTGCCATTTCTGCCTGTGGGGGTCCCCACACCTATCAATTCCTGCCTGTCTTCCCCTCTTTGGAGCTCCTTAGCTCTGTTTTCTTGGACTTCATCACAGCAACTACTTCCTGTGTTTCCTGATGTTTGTCCCAAAGACAAACATCAGGATAGATTCCTTGTCAACTCATCTTGGATTCCCAACGCTTCTTGGCTAAAGTCACAACTGCAGACCTCCTGCTGCAGTCATGGAATACCATGGTTTTGCCTCTGTGCTGACAATTTCCCCAATAGCTATGCTATCCCAATGGGTGGACCTACTGCCTACTGCTGACCCTGGCTTCTCTTTGTCACTTTTGATTCCTCTGAATAAAAGAGCCAAATGTCACTGATGTTTCTGTTTCTATTACCCATTTCCACAGTGTGAGACCAGTAGCAGGTAAGATGTGAGTGCTGATGAGACTCTGTGCTCACATGGATGGCATGAGCTGTGCCTCAAAAGGCAGAACATCTCTAGCAGTGCCAGCTCTTGTCCAAACATCAAAAGTAAGCAGCAATTCTTAACACTGAGTATAGGCTGCTTTGTCTTTTTTTTTCTTTGAAGACTGCCTCCTTGGAAAGACAAATAGCATATCACACCCCAAAGGCTGTGACAATACTGAAAAAGCCCTTCTTTACCAACTGTCTTCTACAAAAACAACTCCTTGGGAGTTCATTTCAAGGGACTCGAGAAAAATAGCCATGCATGCTGCTAAATGCTGGGTGACTCACTGAGGCAGAGGTGAACCTCTGAGCAGTGAACCAAGGGCTGAGATATAAACCACTAAGAAAACCCAGTAGGCTGAAACAGACGATATTGCAACTGTTCTGAAAATCTACAACTAATTTAGAAGAAGAGGCACGTATGTAGGTAATTACTCCTAATATGCCCAGACAACTTCAATGTGTGTATCTGTGTGTCTTATATATGTAAATGCAAAAAAACCTAAACCAATTCTACCTACATACCTAAATGCAAAGAAATATAAACCAAGTATACCCATGAATCAGAAAGCTCTTTTCTAACCTGCCCCGAATCCCTTGCTCTAAGACTCCTTGAAAGCATTGTGCCACAGTCTACTGGAAGATATAGCATAATTATCTCATAACCACTAGTTAGGAAGTCCCTAGGAAGTACCTTCTGACTGCTAAGAATAGCTATTCATTTATTTTCACTCATTCACTCACCTATCAATCTTTAACAAGGTGTCAAACATGTCAGGACAATGTGAGGCTCTCTGTATTAGATAAGAAAGAATTTCTAGGGAGATAGTGGAGATGAGAAACAATATCTCTTTTCATTTCCCTGCCTCTACATTTACAAAGCAAAAGTAGAAAGCAAATTATACAAGCAAGTTGTGTACGAGGTACCCAAACACCTATAACCAGTCTTTTGCCAATTATCAGCCAATTTTGCTTTTTTTCCCCCAAAGAATTTCAACATTTCTCTTCATTCATCCACTTCCCAACCTTGTCCTTTTTAGTGATTTAACTTTGATCTGGCAAATAATGGCGCTTTCAACAACTAACAAGTTATAAACAGCTTCTACCAATGGAACAGTGCCTCTTTCCTCACAAAACAGCTCTTTCAATTAACATGTATACAGAGCACAGCAAGAGTTAAAATGATGATCAAAAAGAGTTTCATCAGCATAGTATGCTTAAGATTTGTGTATGTCGGCCAGGCATGGTGGTTCATGCCTGTAATCCCAGCACTTCGTGAGTCTGAGGCAGGAGGATCTCTTGAGGCCAGGAGCTCAAGACCAGCCTGGGCAACACGGTGAAACTCCATCTCTACGAAAAATACAAAAATTAGCCAGGTGTGTGGTGGTGCACACCTGTAGTCCCAGCTACTTGGGAGGCTGAGGTGAGATGAGCACTTGAGCCCAGGAGGTCGAGGCTGCAGCGAGCCGGGACCGTGCTACTATACTCCAGCCTGGGTGACAGAGTGAGACTCTGTCTCAAAAAAAAAAAAAAAAAAAAGAAAGAAAAAGAAAAAGAAAAAAAAAGTGTATGACATTGTATGAAAATTTTATCTTAAAAGAAAAAAATTGAACATTAGTTAATAACATGCATCCTTAAATGCTGATGTTTGTAACCTACTTAGAAATGCATTAAAAAGATGGGGTAGGTTATACCTCAAGGAAACTGGAAAAAGGATTTGACAGTTATGTCTAGTGTATTTCTATAAATTTGCTTTTAAATATCTGATCCTATGTCAAATAATGTAGCCTTCTTAACTCCTTACAATATGCTGAGCATTTTCCCAAGCCATTCAACATTTTACAAAATGTTATTTTAATGGCTACTTAATATCCCAGTGCATGGGCTGGGCACGGTGGATCACATCTGTAATCCCAGCACTTTGGGAGGCTGAAGCAGGCAGATCACCTGAGGTCAGGAGTTCAAGACCAGTCTGGTCAACATGGTGAAACCCTGTCTCTACTAAAAGCACAAAAAAATTAGCCAGGCATGGTGGCGCATGCCTGTAGTCCTAGCTACTTGGGAGACTGAGGCAGCAGAATCACTTGAACCTCAGAGGCACAGGTTGCAGTGAGCCGCGATAGTGCCACTGCACTCCAGCCTTGGTGACAGAGTGAGACTCAGTCTCAAAAAAAAAAAAAAAAAATCCCAGTTTGTAACACAAATTATTCAGGTGTGTCCTTACAGGTAAGCAGATTATTTCCACATTTTCACTAACATAAGTGTACTACCAGGAAAACCCTTAAATGAAAATTATTCAATCCCATTTACTTCTTCAGCATGGCTAAAGGGTAGGAACAGTTTATGTGTGTGTGTATCTATGTATCTATACATTTTTTAACAGACCTAAGGTTGCATTTCTCATGCAAACCTCTCCTGCATCAAACATTATGTTCAATTTTTTTTTGTCAGTGATGTAGACATTGGTTTATCATTGTTTTCATAGAATTCCATTATCAGTGAAGTCTGCCATTCATATTTTTAGATGAATTGTCGGTGTTTGTTCTCCAGTTCTGCACTGTGATGTTGGTATTTTTTTCCTTATTGACTTCCAAAGGTTCTTTGAATAAGCCTGATGTGCTTTTCATCCTGGAACCTGATCCTGTTTGTAAATTCCTTAGTATGTCTAAAAGGAATTTAATATAAAATGTATGATATGCCGTTTCTTCATTTGGTGAAGCATTAAAGCTATTTTGACACCCAACTAAAGGAGTCCTTCCAGGACAGAATGCTAACATGGGCCAAACACTGAACCCTAGCTGCCAGCATTTTGCTTTTAAGTCTAACAAATCCTAAATAATTCATATGCTGTTGTAAACAATTAGATATGATCCTAAATAGTGATAAAGTAATATAGAGCAGTGTTGTAACAAGGTTTTATTTGAAATTGTTTTCTAAAATGTGATACTTTACTGATTTTGACACTGTTTGAAGCAAAGTCCATCATCAAATGTGATGCTTATGATGAGAAGATACATGTATTTGTAACGTTTAATGGAACCTAAACTCTTTTAAAAACAACGTGCCATTTGTGGGTATGTTTCTAATCTCCTATCATAAATCGTGAGATAGGCCTTTTTTTGGAGATATTTGGGCTTGCACTAAAGCCTTTTTTTTTTTTTTAACTAATGAGAGTTTTGAGAAATAGAAGATCGTGTTGAAGTTACTGTGTATGTGTGTGAATCCCTTGCTTAAAAATATTTCCGTCCATTGGTTAGGTTGTGGAGAAACTGGAACACTTACGCATTGCTCGTAGTAATATAAAATGGTATAGCTGATCTCGGGTGTGGATGGCAAGATGGCTGAATAGGAACCGCTCTGGTCTACAGCTCCCAGTGAGATTAATGAAGAAGGCGGGTGATTTCTGCATTTCCAGCTGAGGTACCCAGCTTATCTCATTGGGACTGGTTAGACAGTGGGTGCAGCCCACGGAGGGCAAGCCAAAGCAGGGTGGGGCGTTCCCTCACCAGGAATAGCAAGGGGTCGGGGAACTCCCTCCCTTAGCCAAGGGAAGCCGTGAGGGACCATGCTGTGAGGAATGGTGCATTCCAGCCCAAATAACTATGCTTTTCCTAGGGTCTTCGCAACCCTCAGACCAAGAGATTCCCTTGGGTACCTACATCACCAGGGCCCTGGGTTTCAAGCACAAAACTGGGCAGCTGTTTGGGCAGACACCGAGCTAGCTCCAGGAGTTTGTTTTAATACCCCAGTGACACCTGGAATGCCAGTGAGACAGAACCATTCACTGCCCTGGAAAGGGGGCTGAAGCCAGGGAGCCAAGTGGTCTAGCTCAGCAAATCCCACCCCCACGGAGCCCAGCAAACTAAGATCCACTGGCTTGAAATTCTTGCTGCCAGCACAGCAGTCTGAAGTCGACCTGGGACATTCGAGCTTGGTGGTGGGAGGGGCGTCCACCATTACTGAGGCTTGAGTAGGCAATGTTCCCCTCACAGTGTAAGCAAAGCTGCCTGGAACTTTGAACTGGGCAGAGCCCACTGCAGCTTGGCTAAGCCGCTGTGGCCAGTCTGCCTCTCTAGATTCCTCCTCTCTGGGCAGGGCATCTCTGAAAGAAAGGCAGCAGCCCCAGTCAGGGGCTTATAGATAAAGCTCCCATCTTCCTGGGACAGAGCATCTAGGGGAAGGGGTGGATGTGGGCACAGCTTCAGCAGACATAAATATTCCTGCCTGCTGGTTCTGAAGAGAGCAGTGGATCTCCCAGCACAGCACTCGAGCTCTGCTAAGGGACAGGCTGCCTCCTCAAGTGGGGCCCTGACCCCTGTGCCTCCTGACTGGGAGACAATTCCCAGTAGGGGCTGACAGACACCTCATACAGGAGAGTTCTGGCTGGCATCTAGCGGGTGCCCCTCTGGGATGAAGCTTCCAGAGGAAGGAACAGGCAGCAATCTTTGCTGTTCTGCAGCCTCTGCTGGTGATACCCAGGCAAACAGGGTCTGGAGTGGACCTCCAGCATACTCCAGCAGACCTGCAGCAGAGGGGCCTGACTGTTAGAAGGAAAATGAACAAACACAAAGGAATAGCATCAACATCAACAAAAAGGACATCCACTCAAAAGCCCCATCTGAAGGTCACCAAAATCAAAGACCAGAGGTAAATAAATCCACAAAGATGAGAAAAAACTAGAGCAAAAAGGCTGAAAATTCCAAAAACCAGAATGCCTCTTCTCCAAAAGATCACAACTCCTCTCCAGCAAGGGAACAAAACTGGATGGAGAATGAGTTTGATGAACTGACAGAAGTAGGCTTCAGAAGGCGGGTAATAACAAACTTCTCCGAGCTAAAGGAGCATGTTCCAACCCAATGCAAGAAAGCTGAGAACCCTGAAAAAAGGTTAGAGGAATTGCTATCTAGAATAACCAGTTTAGAGAAGAATATAAATGACCTGATAGAGCTGAAAAACACAGCATGAGAACTTCATGAAGCATTCACAAGTATCAGTAGCCGAATCGATCAAGTGGAAGAAAGGATATCAGAGATTGAAGATCAACCTGAAGAAATAAAGTGTGAAGACAACATTAGAGAAAAAAGAATGAAAAGGAGTGAACAAAGCCTCCAAGAAATATGGGACTATGTGAAAAGACCAAACTTACATTTGATTGGTATACCTGAAAGTGACGGGGAGAATGGAACCAAGTTGGAAAACACTCTGCAGGATATTATCCAGGAGAACTTCCCCAGCCTAGCAAGGCAGGTCAACATTCAAATTCTGGAAATACAGAGAACACCACAAAGATATTCCTTTAGAAGAGCAACTCCAAGACACATAATCATCAGATTCACCAAGGTTGAAATGAAGGAAAAAATATTAAGGGCAGCCAGAGAGTAAGAAAGGGTTACCGACAAAGGGAAGCCCATCAGACTAACAGCAGATCTCTCTGCAGAAACCCTATAAGCCAGAAGAGAGTGGGGGCCGATATTCAACATTCTTAAAGAAAAGAATTTTCAACCCAGAATTTCACATCCAGCCAAACTAAGCTTCATAAGTGAAGGACAAATAAAATCCTTTACAGACAATCAAATGCTGATTTTGTCACCACCAGGCCTACATTACAAGAGCTCCTGAAGGAAGCACTAAATATGGAAAGGAACAACCAGTACCAGCCATTGCAAAAACATACCAAATTGTAAAGACCATCATCAACTAATGGGCAAAATAACCAGCTGGCATCATAATGACCGGATCAAATTCACACATAATAATATTAACCTCAAATGTAAACGGGCTAAATGCCCCAATTAAAAGACACAGACTGGCACGTTGGATAAGACCCATTGGTGTGCTGTATTCAGGAGACCCATCTCATGTGCAAAGACACACAAAGGCTCAAAATAAAGGGATGGAGGAATATTTACCAAGCAAATGGAAAGCAAAAAAAAAGCAGGGGTTGCAATCCTAGTTTGATAAAACAGACTTTAACTAACAAAGATCAAAAGAGACAAAGAAGGCCATTACATAATGGTAAAGGGATCAATGCAACAAGAAGAGCTAACTATCCTAAATATATATGCACTCAATACTGGAGCACCCAGATTCATAAAGCAAGTTCTTAGAGATCTAAAAAGAGACTTAGACTCCCACACAATAATAGTGGGAGACTTTTAACACCCCACTGTCAATATTAGACAGATCAACAAGACAGAAAATTAACAAGGATATTCAGGACTTGAACTCAGCTCTGGACCAAGCGGACCTAATAGATATCTACAGAACTCTCCACCCCAAATCAACAGAATATACATTCTTCTCAGCACCACATTGCACTTATTCTAAAATTGATCACATTATTGGAAGTCAAACACTCCTCAGCAAATGCAAGAGAATGGAAATCATAAACAGCCTCTCAGACCACAGTGCAATCAAATTAGAACTCAGGATTAAGGAACTCACTCAAAACTGCAGCTACATACAAACTGAACAACCTGCTCCTGAATGACTACTGGGTAAATAATAAAATTAAGGCAGAAGTAAATAAGTTCTTCGAAGCCAATGAGAACTAAGACATGACGTACAAGAATCTCTGGGACACAGCTAAAGCAGTGATTAGAGGGAAATTTATAGCACTAAATGCCCACAGGAGAAAGTGGGAAAGATCCAAAATCGACACCCTAACATCACAACTAAAAGAACTAGAGAAGCAAGAGCAAACACATTCAAAAGCTAGCAGAAGCCAAGACATAACTAAGATCAGAGCAGAAGTGAAGGAGACAGAGACATGAAAAACCCTTCAAAAAATCAATGAATCCAGGAGCTGGTTCTTTTGAAAAGATTAACAAAATAGACTGCTAGCAAGACTAATAAAGAATAAAAGACAGAAGAATCAAATAGACACAATAAAAAATGATAAAGGTGATATTACCATGGATCCCACATAAATACAAACTACCATCAGAGAAAACTATAAACACCTCTACGCAAATAAACTAGAAAATCCAGAAGAAATGGATAAATTGCTGGACACATACACCCTCCCAAGACTAAACTAAGAAGAAGTAGAATCCCTGAATATATCAATAACAAGTTCTGAAATTGAGGCAGTAATTAATAGCCTACCAACCAAAAAAAAGCCCAGGCTCCGACAAGTTCATAGGCGAATTCTACCAGAGGTACAAAGAGGAGCTGGTACCATTCCTTCTGAAACTATTCCAAACAATAGAAAAAGAGGTACTCCTCCCTAAATCATTTTATGAGGCCAGCATCATCCTGATACCAAAACCTGGAAGAGACACAACAAATAAAGAAAATTTCAGGCCAATATCCCTGATGAACATCAATGCAAAAATCCTCAATAAAATACTGGCAAACCGGATCCAGCAGCACATTAAAAAGCTTATCCACCACGATCACATTGGCTTCATCCCTGGGATGTAAGGCTGATTCAACTTATGCAAATCAGTGAACGTAATCCATCACATAAACAGAACCAATGACAAAAACCAAATGATTATCTCAATAGATGCAGAAAAGGCCTTCGATAAAATTCAACACTCCTTCATGCTAAAAACTCTCAATAAACTAGGTATTGATGGAACGTATCTCAAAATAATAAGAGCTGTTTATGACAAATCCACAGCCAATATCATACTGAATAGGCAAAAGCTGGAAGCATTCCTTCTTAAAACCAGTGCAAGATAAGGATGGCCTTTCTCACCACTCCTATTCAACATAGTATTGGAAGTTCTGGCCAGGGCAATCAGGCAAGAGAAAGAAATAAATGGCATTCAAATAGGAAAAAAGGAAGTCAAATTGTCTCTGTTTGCAGGTGACATGATTGTATATTTAGAAAACTCAATCATCTCAGCCCAAAATCTCCTTAAGCTGATAAGCAACTTCAGCAAAGTCTCAGGATGCAAAATCAATGTGCAAAAATCACAAGCATTCCTATACACAAACACAGAGCCAAATCATGAGTGAACTCCCATTCACAATTGCTACAAAGAGAATAAAATACCTAGGAATACAACTTACAAGGGATGCGAAGGACCTCCTAAAGGAGAACTACAAACCACTGCTCAAGAAAATAAGAGAGGACACAAACAAATGGAAAAACATTCCATGCTTATGGATGGGAATAATCAATATCATGAAAATGGCCATACTGCCCAAAGTAATTTACAGATTTGATGCTGTCCCCAATCAAGCTACCACTGACTTTCTTCATACAATTAGATAAAACTACTTTAAATTTCATATGGAACCAAAAAAGAGCTCATATAGCTAAGACAGTCCTAAGCAAAAAGAACAAAGCAAGAGGCATCAAAATTGTAACTATACTACAAGGCTACAGTAACCAAAAAGCATGGTACTAGTACCAAAACAGATATACAGACCAATGGAACAGAACAGAGGCCTCAGAAATAACACACCACACATCTACAACTATCTGATCTTTGGCAAACCTGACAAAAACAAGCAATGGGGAAAGGATTCCCTATTTAATAAATGGTGCTGGGAAAACTGGCTAGCCATATGCAGAATAATGAAACATGACCCCTTCCTTACACCTTATACAAAAATTAACTCAAGATGGATTAAAACTTAAACATAAGACCTAAAACCATAAAAACCCTAGACGAAAACCTAGGCAATACCCATAAGCATGGGCAAAGACTTCATGACTAAAACACCAAAAGCAATGACAGCAAAAGCCAAAATTGACAAATGGGATCTGATTAAACTAAAGAGCTTCTGCACAGTGAAAGAAACTCAACAGAGTGAACAGACAACCTACAGAATGGGTGAAAATTTTTGCAATCTATCCATCTGACAAAGGGCTAATATCCAGAATCTACAAGGAACTTAAACAAATTTACAAGAAAAAAACAACACCATCAAAAAGTGTGTGAAGGATATGAACAGATACTTCTGAAAAGAAGACATTTATGCGGCCAACAAACGTGAAAAAAAGCTCATCATCACTGGTCATTACAGAAATGCAAATCAAACCATAATGAGATACCATCTCACGCCAGTTAGAATGGTGATCATTAAAAAGTCAGGAAACAACAGATGCTGGAGAGGATGTGAAGAAATAGGAATGCTTTTACACTGTTGGTGGGAGTGTAAATTAGTTCAACCATTGTGGAAGACAGTGTGGCGATTCCTCCAGGATCTAGAAGCAGAAATACCATTTGCTCCAGCAAATACCAAAGGATTATAAATCATTCCATTATAAAGACACATGCACACATATGTTTATTGCAGCACTACTCACAATAGCAAAGACTTGAAACCAACCCAAATGCCTGTCAATGATAGACTGGATAAAGAAAATGTGGATCAGGAGCCAAGATGGCCGAATAGGAACAGCTCTGGTCTACAGCTCCCAGCGTAAGCAACGCAGAAGATGGGTGATTTCTGCATTTCTATCTGAGGTACTGGGTTCATCTCACTAGGGAGTGCCAGACAGTGGGCGCAGGTCAGTGGGTGCAGCGCACTGTGGGCGAGCCGAAGCAGGGCGAGGCATTGCCTCACTCAGGAAGTGCAAGGGGTCAGGGAGTTCCCTTTCCTAGTCAAAGAAAGGGGTGATAGATGGCACCTCGAAAATCGGGTCACTCCCACCCTAATACTGCGCTTTTTCAATGGGCTTAAAAAACGGTGCACCAGGAGATTATATCCTGCACATGGCTCGGAGAGTCCTATGCCTACAGAGTCTGGCTGATTGCTAGCACAGCAGTCTGAAATCAAACTGCAAGGCGGCAGTGAGGCTGGGGGAGGGGCGCCCGCCACTGCCCAGGCTTGCTTAGGTAAACAAAGCAGCCAGGAAGCTCGAACTGGGTGGAGCCCACCACAGCTCAAGGAGACCTGCCTGCCTCTGTAGGCTCCACCTCTGCGGGCAGGGCACAGACAAACAAAAAGACAGCAGTAACCTCTGCAGACTTAAATGTCCCTGTCTGACAGCTTTGAAGAGAGCAGTGGTTCTCCCAGCATGCAGCTGGAGATCTGAGAACGGGCAGACTGCCTCCTCAAGTGGGTCCCTGACCCCTGACCCCCGAGAAGCCTAACTGGGAGGCACCCCCAGTAGGGGCAGACTGACACCTCACACGTCCGGGTACTCCTCTGAGACAAAACTTCCAGAGGAACGATCAGACAGCAGCATTCGCGGTTCATGAAAATCCGCTGTTCTGCAGCCACCGCTGCTGTTACCCAGGCAAACAGGGACTGGAGTGGGCCTCTAGCAAACTCCAACAGACCTGCAGCTAAAGGTCCTGTCTGTTAGAAGGAAAACTAACAAACAGAAAGGACATCCACAGCAAAAATCCATCTGTACATCACCATTATCAAAGACCAAAAGTAGATAAAACCACAAAGATGGGGGAAAAAACAGAGCAGAAAAACTGGAAACTCTAAAAAGCAGAGCGCCTCTCCTCCTCCAAAAGAACACAGTTCCTCACCACCAACGGAACAAAGCTGGATGGAGAATGACTTTGACGAGTTGAGAGAAGAAGGCTTCAGACGATCAAACTACTCTGAGCTACAGGAGGAAATTCAAACTAAAGGCAAAGAAGGTGAAAACTTTGAAAAAAATTTAGAAGAATGTATAACTAGAATAACCAATACACAGAAGTGCTTAAAGGAGCTGATGGAGCTGAAAGCCAAGGCTCGAGAACTACGTGAAGAATGCACAAGCCTCAGGAGCCGATTCAATCAACTGGAAGAAAGGGTATCAGTGATGGAAGATGAAATGAATGAAATGAAGTGAGAAGGGAAGTTTAGAGAAAAAAGAATAAAAAGAAATGAGCAAAGCCTCCAAGAAATATGGGACTACGTGAAAAGACCAAATCTACGTCTGATTGGTGTTCCTGAAAGTGACAGGGGAGAATGGAACCAAGTTGGAAAACACTCTGCGGGATATTATCCAGGAGAACTTCCCCAATCTAGCAAGGCAGGCCAACATTCAGATTCAGGAAATACAGAGAACACCACAAAGATACTTCTCGAGAAGAGCAACTCCAAGACACATAATTGTCAGATTCACCAAAGTTGAAATGAAGGAAAAAATGTTAAGGGCAGCCAGAGAGAAAGGTCGGGTTACCCACAAACGGAAGCCCATCGGACTAACAGCTGATCTCTCGCCAGAAACTCCACAAGCCAGAAGAGAGTGGGGGCCAATATTCAACATTCTTAAAGAAAAGAACTTTCAACCCAGAATTTCATATCCAGCCAAACTAAGCTTCAAAAGTGAAGGAGAAATAAAATCCTTTACAGACAAGCAAATGCTGAGAGATTTTGTCACCACCAGGCCTGCCCTAAAAGAGCTCCTGAAGGAAGCACTAAACATGGAAAGGAAAAACCGGTACCAGCCACTGCAAAATCATGCCAAATTGTAAAGACCATCGAGGCTAGGAAGAAACTGCATCAACTAACGAGCAAAATAACCAGCTAACATCAAAATGACAGGATGAAATTCACACATAACAATATTAACTTTAAATGTAAATGGACTAAATGCTCCAATTAAAAGACACAGACTGGCAAATTGAATAAAGAGTCAAGACCCATCAGTGTGCTGTATTCAGGAAACCCATCTCACATGCAGAGACACACAGAAGCTCAAAATAAAAGGATGGAGGAAGATCTACCAAGCTAATGGAAAACAAAAAAAGGCAGGATTGCAGGGGTTGCAATCCTAGTCTCTGATAAAACACACTTTAAACCAACAAAGATCAAAAGAGACAAAGAAGTCCATAACATAATGGTAAAGGGATCAACGCAACAAGAAGAGCTAACTATCCTAAATATATATGCACCCAAGACAGGAGCACCCAGTTTCATAAAGCAAGTCCTGTGTGACCAACAAAGAGACTTAGACTCCCACACAATAATAATTGGAGACTTTAACACCCCACTGTCAACATTAGACAGATCAACGAGACAGAAAGTTAACAAGGATACCCAGGAATTGAACTCAGCTCTGCACCAAGCGGACCTAAGGACAGCTACAGAACTCCCCACTGCAAATCAACAGAATATACATTTTTTTCAGCAATGCACCACACCTATTCCAAAACTGACCACACGGTTGGAAGTAAAGCTCTCCTCAGCAAATGTAAAAGAACAGAAATTATAACAAACTGTCTCTCAGACCACAGTGCAATCAAACTAGAACTCAGGATTAAGAAACTCACTGAAAACCGCTCAAGTACATGGAAACTGAACAACCTGCTCCTGAATGACTACTGGGTACATAATGAAATGAAGGCAGAAATAAAGATGTTCTTTGAAACCAACAAGAACAAAGACACAACATAGCAGAATCTCTGGGACACATTCAAAGCAGTGTGTAGAGGGAAATTTATAGCACTAAATGCCCACAAGAGAAAGCAGGAAAGATCCAAAATTGACACCCTAACATCACAATTAAAAGAACTAGAAAAGCAAGAGCAAACACATTCAAAAGCTAGCAGAAGGCAAGAAATAACTAAAATCAGAGCAGAACTGAAGGAAATAGAGACACAAAAAACCCTTCAAAAAATTAATGAATCCAGGAGCTGGTTTTTTGAAAGGATCAACAAAATTGATAGACTGCTAGCAAGACTAATAAAGAAGAAAAGAGAGAAGAACCAAATAGATGCAATAAAAAATGATAAAGGGGATATCACCACCGATCCCACAGAAATACAAACTACCATCAGAGAATACTACAAACACCTCTACCCAAATAAACTAGAAAATCTAGAATGGATAAATTCCTCGACACATACATCCTCCCAAGACTAAACCAGGAAGAAGTTGAATCTCTGAATAGACCAATAAAAGGCTCTGAAATTGTGGCAATAATCAATGGCTTACCAACCAAAAAGAGTCCAGGACCAGATGGATTCACAGCCGAATTCTACCAGAGGTACAAGGAGGAACTGGTACCATTCCTTCTGAAACTATTCGAATCAATAGAAAAAGGGAATCCTCCCTGACTCATTTTATGAGGCCAGCATCATCCTGATACCAAAGCCGGGCAGAGACACAACAAAAAAAGAGAATTTTAGACCAATATCCTTGATGAACATTGATGCAAAAATCCTCAATAAAATACTGGCAAAACGAATCCAGCAGCACATCAAAAAGCTTATCCACCATGATCAACTGGGCTTCATCCCTGGGATGCAAGGCTGGTTCAGTATACTCAAATCAATAAATGTAATCCAGCATATCAACAGAACCAAAAACAAAAACCACATGATTATCTCAATAGATGCAGAAAAGGCCTTTGACAAAATTCAACAATCTTCATGCTAAAAACTCTCAATAAATTAGGTATTGATGGGACCTATCACAAAATAACAAGAGGTATCTATGACAAACCCACAGCCAATATCATACTGAATGGGCAAAAACTGGAAGCATTCCCATTGAAAACCGGCACAAGACAGGGATGCCCTCTCTCACCACTCCTATTCAACACAGTGTTGGAAGTTCTGGCCAGGGCAATTGGGCAGGAGAAGGAAATAAACGGTATTCAATTAGGAAAAGAGGAAGTCAAATTGTCCCTGTTTGCAGATGACATGATTGTATATCTAGAAAACCCCATTGTCTCAGCCCAAAATCTCCTTAAGCTGATAAGCAACTTCAGCAAAGTCTCAGGATACAAAATCAATGTGCAAAAATCACAAGCATTCTTACACACCAATAACAGACAAACAGAGAACCAAATCATGAGTGAACTCCCATTCACAATTGCTTCAAAGAGAATAAAATACCTAGGAATCCAACTTACAAGGGACATGAAGGACCTCTTCAAGGAGAAGTACAAACCACTGCTCAATGAAATAAAAGAGGATACAAACAAATGGAAGAACATTCCATGCTCATGGGTAGGAAGAATCAATATTGTGAAAATGGCCATACTGCCCAAGGTAATTTATAGATTCAATGCCATCCCCATCAAGCTATCAATGACTTTCTTCACAGAATTGGAAAAAACTACTTTAAAGTTCATATGGAACCAAAAACAGAGCCTGCATCGCCAAGTCAATCCTAAGCCAAAAGAACAAAGCTGGAGGCATCACGCTACCTGACTTCAAACTATACTACAAGGCTACAGTAACCAAAACAGCATGGTACTGGTACCAAAACAGAGATATAGATCAATGGAACAGAACAGAGCCCTCAGAAATAACGCAGCATATCTACAACTATCTGATCTTTGACAAACCTGAGAAAAACAAGCAATGGGGAAAGGATTCCCTATTTAATAAATGGTGCTGGGAAAACTGGCTAGCCACATGTAGAAAGCTGTAACTGGATCCCTTCCTTATACCTTATACAAAAACTAATTCAAGATGGATTAAAGACTTAAACGTTAGACCTAAAACCATAAAACCCTAGAAGAAAACCTAGGCATTACTATTCAGGACATAGGCATGGGCAAGGACTTCATGTCTAAAACACCAAAAGCAATGGCAACAAAAGACAAAATTGACAAATGGGATCTAATTAAACTAAAGAGCTTCTGCACAGCAAAAGAAACTACCATCAGAGTGAACAGGCAACCTACAAAATGGGAGAAAATTTTCGCAACCTACTCATCTGACAAAAGGCTAATATCCAGAATCTACAATGAACTCCAACAAATTTACAAGAAAAAAACAAACAACCCCATCAAAAAGTGGGTGAAGGACATGAACAGACACTTCTCAAAAGAAGACATTTATGCAGCCAAAAAACACATGAAAAAATGCTCACCATCACTGGCCATCAGAGAAATGCAAATCAAAACCACAATGAGATACCATCTCACACCAGTTAGAATGGCAATCATTAAAAAGTCAGGAAGCAACACGTGCTGGAGAGGATGTGGAGAAATGGGAACACTTTTACACTGCTGGTGGGACTGTAAACTAGTTCAACCATTGTGGAAGTCAGTGTGGTGATTCCTCAGGGATCTAGAACTAGAAATACCATTTGACCCAGCCATCCCATTACTGGGTATATACCCAAAGGACTATAAATCATGCTGCTATAAAGACACATGCACACTTATGTTTACTGCGGCATTATTCACAATAGCAAAGACTTGGAACCAACCCAAATGTCCAACAATGATAGACTGGATTAAGAAAATGTGGCACATACATACCATGGAATACTGTGCAGCCATAAAAAATGATGAGTTCACGTCCTTTGTAGGGACATGGATGAAATTGGAAATCATCATTCTCAGTAAACTGTCGCCAGAACAAAAAACCAAACACCGCATATTCTCACTCATAGGTGGGAACTGAACAATGAGAACACATGGACACAGGAAGGGGAACATCACACTGTGGGGACTGTTGTGGGGTGGGGGAGGGGGGACGGATAGCATTAGGAGATATACCTAATGCTAAATGACGAGTTAATGGGTGCAGCACACCAGCATGGCACATGTATACATATGTAACAAACCTGCCCATTGTGCACATGTACCCTAAAACTTAAAGTATAATAATAATAAAAAAAAAAGAAAATGTGGCACACATGAAATACTATGCAGCCATAAAACAGGATGAGTTCATGTCCTTTGCAGGGACATGGATGAAGCTAGAAACTATCATTCTCAGCAAACCAACACAGGAACAGAAAACCAAACACCGCAAGTCGGAGTTGAACAATAAGAACACAAGGACACAGGAAGGGGAACATCACACACTGAGGCCTGTCGGGGTTGGGGGACTAGGGGAGGGATAACATTAGGAGAAATACCTAATGTAGATGACGGGTTGATGGGTGCAGCAAACCACCATGGCACATGTATACCCATGTAACAAACCAGTACATTCTGCACATGTATCCCAGAACTTAAAGTATAATAATAAAAAGAAGAAGACCTCTTAAGAAGTCAAAAAAAGAAATAAAAAATAAAATGGTATAGCTGCTGTGGAAAACAGTTCGGTGGTTCTTCAGAAAGTTAAACATAAAATGACCATCTGATACAGAATTCTACTTCTAGGTGTCTAATCAAAATAACTGAAAGCAGGAACTCAGAAACTGGTACACCAATATTCATGGCCACATTATTCACAATAGCCAATAGATGAAAATAACCCAAGAATCAATTGACTAAAACAAATGTGGTTTATGATGGAAGATTATTCAACCATAAAAGGGAACAAAATTCTGATACACATTACAATAAGTATAAACCTTGAAAATATTATGAGTGAAATAAGCCAGACACAAGAGACCACATATCATATAATTCCATTTATATGATGTATCTAGAATAGGCAAATTCTTATAGATAGAAAGTCGATAGAGGCTATTAGGGATTGGGGTTGGTGAGGAAAGAATGGGTTGTTATTGCTTAATGGGTACAGAGTTTTTGTTTGGGATGATAAAATATTTCTGAAAATGGATAGTGGTGGTGGTTGTACAACACTGTGAATGTACTGAATGCCACTGAATGTACACTTAAAAATGGTTACACTGGTAAATTTTTTATTATGTATATTTTACAATAAAAAAATAAAAGATTCATTCGAGGAAAAAAAAGATGGTTGATGGAGAATGGACACATTAGTGACCAAAAAAAAAGACAAGTAAAATATTAACTGTCGATATAGGTGGTAGGTATACAGGTGTTCACCGTAAACTTTTATCAACTTCTCTGTATGTTCCTAAGTGTCCTAATAAAATCTTGGGGAAAATTCCATCAAAATGTTCTATTCTTTTATATATTTATTGTTTCTCTTACTAATTTAGAAAGCTCATGAAATGTTAGTATTTTCTTCCTTTTTAATCTAAAAAGGAGGATAGTGAGTACAAACCATCTGGAATGAAGAGAATGTCTAGAGTGAAATGAAATTCCGGGAGAACTGCTATGGACTGAACTGTATCCTTCCAAAATTCATATGTTGAACCCCTAACCCCCAATGTGACTATATTTGGAGACAGAGCTCTAAGGAGATAGTTATAGTTAAATGAGCTCATATGGTTAGGGCTCTGACTTTACAGGATTGGTGGCTTTATAAGATGAGGAAGAGAGGGAGAGAGGGATCTCTCTCTCCACAGACAAGTACCAAGGAAAGGCCATGTGAAAATACAGTGAGAAGGTAGGTGGTCATCTACAGCTAGGAAGAGGGTCCGTACCAGGAACTGAGTCACCCAGCAGCTTGATCTTGGACTTTTCAGCCTCTAGAACTGAGGGAAAATAAATTTCTGTTGTTTAAGCCATAAAGTCTGTGGTATTTTGTTATGGCAGCGCTAGCTAACTAAGACAAAGTCTGCAGTTAAACATCTATGGATATTTAGATAATCTGCATGCAATTAATACACAGGGAAAAAAGGATCTGAAACAGTACATGCAGAATTTGAATGATGGAATATTAAAGCTTGAAGACATTCCAGCAACCATACTACTGTCAAACCTTTCATTTTACAGATAGGGAAACAGAAGCCCACATAGGTCAAGTGATTTATCTGAGGTCCTTCAGACAGATTAGTGGTAGAGCCCAGGACGGAAGCCCAGGCCTCTTGACTTCTGCTCTTTTCACCACAGCACATGGCTTCATCAAATCAAACACCCTGAGCCAAGTGTTAGCAGCCAAAATTATAATTACTTTCCTTCCACTAAAATCTCTTTCAGAAATTCAGCTGAATTTTTCTGATTTTGTACTTTACTCTTTTTTTTTAAACCCACAAACCAACTATCCAAGCAGGATAAAAACTAAAGAAGTCTTTTGAACAAATACAAAATGTATGTAGGAATACAAAAATACAAAACAATATATACAAACACACACACACATAATTTAAATTTGGACAAATGTTGACTCAATTATTCATTTACAGCAGAGGCCTGTGTGCCTAAAGGTTGCATATGTACACAGAGAAGGTATCTCATCTCACTTCCTTCTAGTTGCCTATTTATAATATATAAAGGCATTCTTGAAAAATAATAAAAACGTATTTTTTTATTATTATATTTAAAGTTTTAGGGTACATGTGCACAATGTGCAGGTTAGTTACATATGTATACATGTGCCATGCTGGTGCGCTGCACCCACTAACTCGTCATCTAGCATTAGGTATATCTCCCAATGCTATCCCTCTCCCCTCCCCCCACCCCACAACAGTCCCCACAGTGTGATGTTCCCCTTCCTGTGTCCATGTGTTCTCATTGTTCAATTCCCACCTATGAGTGAGAATATGCGGTGTTTGGTTTTTTGTTCTGGCGGCAGTTTACTGAGAATAATGATTTCCAATTTCATCCATGTCCCTACAAAGGACGTGAACCCATCATTTTTTATGGCTGTATAGTATTCCATGGTGTATATGTGCCACATTTTCTTAATCCAGTCTATCATTGTTGGACATTTGGGTTGGTTCCAAGTCTTTGCTATTGTGAATAATGCCGCAGTAAACATAAGTGTGCATGTGTCTTTATAGCAGCATGATTTATAGTCCTTTGGGTATATACCCAGTAATGGGATGGCTGGGTCAAATGGTATTTCTAGTTCTAGATCCCTGAGGAATCACCACACTGACTTCCACAATGGTTGAACTAGTTTACAGTCCCACCAGCAGTGTAAAAGTGTTCCCATTTCTCCACATCCTCTCCAGCATGTGTTGCTTCCTGACTTTTTAATGATTGCCATTCTAACTGGTGTGAGATGGTATCTCATTGTGGTTTTGATTTGCATTTCTCTGATGGCCAGTGATGGTGAGCATTTTTTCATGTGTTTTTTGGCTGCATAAATGTCTTCTTTTGAGAAGTGTCTGTTCATGTCCTTCACCCACTTTTTGATGGGGTTGTTTGTTTTTTTCTTGTAAATTTGTTGGAGTTCATTGTAGATTCTGGATATTAGCCTTTTGTCAGATGAGTAGGTTGCGAAAATTTTCTCCCATTTTGTAGGTTGCCTGTTCACTCTGATGGTAGTTTCTTTTGCTGTGCAGAAGCTCTTTAGTTTAATTAGATCCCATTTGTCAATTTTGTCTTTTGTTGCCATTGCTTTTGGTGTTTTAGACATGAAGTCCTTGCCCATGCCTATGTCCTGAATAGTAATGCCTAGGTTTTCTTCTAGGGTTTTATGGTTTTAGGTCTAACGTTTAAGTCTTTAATCCATCTTGAATTAGTTTTTGTATAAGGTATAAGGAAGGGATCCAGTTACAGCTTTCTACATGTGGCTAGCCAGTTTTCCCAGCACCATTTATTAAATAGGGAATCCTTTCCCCATTGCTTGTTTTTCTCAGGTTTGTCAAAGATCAGACAGTTGTAGATATGCAGTGTTATTTCTGAGGGCTCTGTTCTGTTCCATTGATCTATATCTCTGTTTTGGTACCAGTACCATGCTGTTTTGGTTACTGTAGCCTTGTAGTATAGTTTGAAGTCAGGTAGCGTGATGCCTCCAGCTTTGTTCTTTTGGCTTAGGATTGACTTGGCGATGCGGTTTTTCAAATTATTTATAGTCTAATTTAGCAAAGTATTACATATTTATTTAAAATATGTATTTTGAGAAAATGCCCTTATAGGCCAGGAAAACCATGTTAATAAGCATGAGTGTTTCACAGGGCAATAATATATTTTATAACATTTTAAAATAATATAAAATATAAAAAATGAACAATCTAATAATTGAGCATTATTTTGTTTAAAAGAGTTCTTATAGAACTTTTAATTTCACTTTTCCACTAGGTAAACTTAAGAGTGCATGAAGAGAAATACTTCTAATGATGTTGATATAACGGGAATGTGCCAATGATATCCAGAAATGGTAATAACCCATTATTACCATTCAATACTTAAACATTTTCTTTAACATTTATTTTTTTCCTCAATTTAGATTTATTATACGCAGACAATGAATTGAAGCATAAGAAAGTCCATTCCATAATTTTTCTTTTTCATATTAAAGTCAGATGTATCAGAGGTGGTCTTAATCTATAACTATATGGTATAATAATAGTGTGATTTGTTTGTCATCACTTAGTCTTTTTTTTTTTTTTTTTAAGAGACACAGTTTCACTCTGTTGCCCAGGCTGGTCTCGAACTTCTAGGCTCAAGGGATCTTCCTGTTTCAGCTTCTTGCTGGGATTACAGGCACACAGTACCATACCTGGCTCAACCATTTAGTCTTTTCAAAAGGACGTGCTGAAAGCTCTGAAGATAATTATTAAAACTGATTTTAAAAATATTTTGACCAAAGGCAGCACTGTTTGGAACTGTAGATGATATTCAAGGACATTTTGTTTTGAGAGACAGTCTCTGAGAAATAATGCTCTAGTTATATTTGAAAACAAAACAAGCAATAACAAAACCAGTGAAATTACTTTCTAGTATCACCTGTCTTTTTAACATGGCTAAAACAATGTTTGTATTGTCTGGGGCTGTGGTTCAGCCTGATGGAATAACTGCAGTGAAGGGAATGGGATTTTACTTTTTATGCACTTACTCAGGGCAGAACCACAATTAGTGGAAAAGATTGGAGAACTGGAGAACAAAGAGTCGATTTCAAAAGCAAACAATTATTTTACTGCTTTAATAGGCTGTATAATGTAAAATGAAGTTCATTCTCTTTAACCAAATAAGTAAGAAACGTGTAGACATAACTAAAGTAGGGTAAAAAAAGTGAAGCGGTCACTAATAGTGCTTGGGGAAAAAAGCAGAATTCTCTTCTACCTTCCTAGGTAGTGATGCCCTGTAAGACTTCTTACTTTTGAAGGAGGGAATTGTATATGTCCCATGGGCATTCAGAGGCCTGGGGACAAACAACATTACAACTTCTCATTCCATGCTTTTTTCTGTAACACAACCTATAAAAAACGCTGGGAGAGTGTGATTAGGGGTCCAGCTGTGTAGATGCTGTGCTAGTCAATTAGTATTTCAAAACCAGGTAACGAGGTTTGAAATAAATATGTGCAAATAATGTGGTTTGATGGAATTCATAAGCCTTGAATTCAAGTTCCAGCTGTATAAGCTCTAAGTAACCTCAGAAAACTTAAGTAACTGTCATGAATTTCAGCTTCCTCATCTGTAAAATCATCATCATCATTATTAACACTTAGGGTCCTAAATACATCGCAAGTAATGTTCTAAGGACCTCACATATTTTAATTCATTTAATTCTTAACATCCCCAAGAGAAGGCACTATTATTGGTCACATTTTCTACATAAAGAAACTGAGTTACAGAGAGGTTAAGTAACTTGCTCAAAGACAGGAACACTTATTCCACAGGGTTGTTGTGAGATGAAACAAAATCAATAATCTGGTTAGTGATGGAACAGATTCTGAGATCATCCAGTCTAGGCTCTAACAGTAACTAAGAGGCATCACAACAAAATTGGTTAACTGCAGACATCAAACCAGGTCTTCTGGTTCTTATTCCTGTGCTTTTTAAACACATCTCCTTCCTATTTTGCTTTCCTGTAAGTAATTTTCATATATTTCACTTATATGTATAAAATTCCTCTAGGGTAGAAAAGTGGGAGAGTTGTAATTTCTATTTTTTAAAAAAACAGATGAGAAAATGCAGGATACCCTGAAGTCAGCATGTATACAGCACAGCTAGACAGAGGGTCAAGGTCAACTGAATGATAGTGACAATGATGACACAATGAAGACGGCTGTAATACCATCTCATTTATCAGATCCAGATTCTTTTTAGGGCACTGTGCCAAAGCGCCTTACGCAAATTATCTCATTTAATGCTAAATCTATTTCTGAGTATGTGACTTAAAATCCTGTTAGTTTTAAAATCACAGAATGGCTAAGCCTGAGGTATACAAAATGCAGACTTTCTGGAGTCAGGATCACAAATCCCAGTTGTGTCGATTCAGCCCAAGGTCCTAATACAGAGAATAAACTGAAGGCCAAGCAGATTAGTTAGTGTGGGCTTTGGGCTAGACATTGAGAATGAAGACCTTTTCTCTACAGTGAGGATACACACTTGGTGCTTTTTGAAAAAGCTGGGGTTAACTTCAACTCTTTCGACAGAATATCAGGTTTATTTGCCAAAATGGATTTTTAAAAATAATGGCTGAATTGCCCTACAGTCCATTAGTCATCCTATAGAAATCTAATGTTAGAAAAATATTCACTTAAAATATAGTGGGAAAAACTCTCTGAACTATGTTCAGCAGTTCTTGGCTGTGGTCTTTTATCCAACAGAAATTTCCTCTTTTGAAATGACCAGTTACTTTGTGTAATATAGCCTAATCTTCAGCATTTGTACTTATGGAGAAGAGATTAAAGCTCCTGACTTTGCATCATGTTTTTACTGATAATGTGATGTACTGGAACATCATTTCAAGCAAAATCATAAAACCCTAACCAAAGGCCATGCTTCAATTTTTAGCTCTCTGTACAATATTCTCCACATCCTACGAACTCCAGAAATTAATCACTGGACATCTACTTGTATTATGCAGTGTGCTGGTTCCTGGGGATACAACAGCGAGCAAAGGTGACCCAGACCCTGCTTCTGGAGGGAGCTCAAGTTCAGTTTATTTCTCATATCCCCCAGTTAAGGGTATCTTTGCTATGCTCTTCTTTCTCTGGCTCCCCCAAACTCCTTCTTCACTGAGCCCTAGGCCTCATCTACTATCGTCCTGTCAACAAAGAGTTGACATTTAATTTTTTCAGTCACCAAATCATACTGTAGTTTCTTGTTATACAATTATATAAGACATTTGAGAAAACGCCAAGATCTCAGAACCATTCCATCCAAAAAAACTTATAACCATTTGTCACATACACAAATTATTATTACATAACATACTTGCTTATCCAATTTTAATAAATAAGGGACTAAGAATTTGCATCGAGACTAATAATTTGCATCTTATGATCCTTTGAGGCCTTTTGTTAACTTGAAGTAGAAATGATCTCTTATCCTAAAGATTATATCCTTCTTAAGGTATGGTGGTAGCCAGCTTCCAGATGGTACCTGACAATTCTTGCCTCCTGGTATTCATGCCCTTATGTAGTTCCTTCCCATACTGAATGTAACAATGGTGAAAGGAACAGTATGTGACCTTTAGGGTTAGGTCGCAGAAGGCACCGTGGTTCACACCTTGGTCTCCTGGATTGCTTGCTCTGGAGTAAGCCAGCTGCCATCCAATGAGAATGCTTCAGCCCTCCCATGGAAAACCGAGGCCCCCAGCCAACTGCTAGCATTACTCTATCAGCTACGTAACAAATCAGTGAACAGCTGGCTGACATCTGACTGCAACCTCACAGGAAATTCCAAGCCAGAACTGCCCAGCCAAGCTACTCCCAAATTCCTGCCCACAGAAATCACCATATAAGTGGTTACTGTTGTAACAGTAAGTTCTAAGGTTATTGCTATAATAGATACAATATAAACCAGGCCTCCCAGCCAGCCCCCTACACCTGAGGTGCCTGCATTCTTGCACTGCCACAGGGCCTGGCCACCTGGTGTGCCTGTGCACACCCGGACTGCACAGCGTGACACCTGGGCACTGCATGACAGGAGCAGCTGGCTCATGCCTTTCACGTGCAGTGGCAGTCGCTGCACCAACAGGGTATTCTTCCTATGCTGCCTGCATGAGCTGCTGCATGACTACCCCGACTTGGCCAACGTGGTGAGCTGTCAGTGGTCATTGACATCAGAGGCAACTGACAGTTTTTTTTATCAACAGAAATTTGGTTGTTGCCCCCAAAGTTCTATGAAATAAGAAGACTTGAAACCTCTGCCCCCCTCCCTGATTTGCAAAAATTTTGTTTGGATCATGAATTAGAAAGGGTGGAAAGATGGCTGGGATCACCTTATTAACTGCTGATGGGATGCCCAGCTTTTACCAGGTTATGAGCTGGCTTTGTTTACCTAGAAGATTCACACTTTTTAGAAAATATTTTGTCTACTGAAAAAAAGACTGACAAAATCATGAAGGCAAGAAATGTCACTGAGTAGTGACGTACAATTGCCATCTTTACAATATCCATGTGACTATTCAAAGTAGAAATACATTTATCTTAAGAACTATATAGTAAGTAAGAGTCACTTGTAAGGTGCTGCCTGGTTGTAAGCCAGTCTATCTGTAGTCCTGATGAATAATGAGGGTTGACTAAACTTGCTTGAAATTTAAGGAAATTTGTGCCTATAAAAGTTATAATGTGGCCGGTGTGGTGGCTCATGCCTGTAATCACAGCGCTTTGGGAGGTGGAGGTGGGCAGATCACGAGGTCAGGAGTTCGAGACCAGCCTGGCCAACATGGTGAAACCCCGTCTGTAATAAAAATACAAAAAATTAGCCAGGTGTGGTGGCGGGCACCTGTAATCCCAGTTACTCAGGAGGCTGAGGCAGGAGAATCGTTTGAACCCGGGAGGTGGAGGATGCAGTGAGCTGAGACCATGCCACTGCGCTCCAACCTGGGCAACAAAGTGAGACTCCGTCTCAAAACAAAACAAAACAAACAAACAAAAAATTTCACAAGGGTTCCCACTCTGTATTGTTTTATTATCTCAAAAGTTTAAATGAGATGTTCTACTGCCATTGGCCATTGTTATTCTTGCTCTCAAATGTATTAGTACTTTTCCTGATGTACTCTGGAGGTTGATCCACGAATTTCATAGACTTTCTGCTGGAAACTAAGGGTGTCTGATTAGATGGTGGAATGTAGATGGAGACAACCTTCAAGTGATAATGTCCTTGTTTTCTTGCTGTGTCATTACCTTGATGATTAAGATACAATTATTTTTAAAACCAAAAGGCACGAGGTACGTTTCTCAAATTAGAAAACTATTTTAGGATGATGGAGCCAAGATGGCTGAATAGAACAGCTCCAGTCTACAGCTCCCAGCGTAAGCGACGCAGAAGATGGGTGATTTCTGCATTTCCAACTGAGGTACCCGGTTCATCTCACTGGGGAATGTCGTAAAGTGGGTGCAGGACAGTGGGTGCAGCGCACCGAGTGTGAGCTGAAGTAGGGCAAGGCATCGCCTCACCCGGGAAGCACAAGGGGTCAGGGAATTACCTTTCCTAGTCAAAGAAAGGGGTGACAGACTGCACCTGGAAAATCGGGTCACTCCCACCCTAATACTGTGCTTTTCCAAAGCTCTTAGCAAACGGCACACCAGATTATATTCCGCGCTTGGCTCGGAGGGTCCTATGCCCACGGAGCCTCGCTCACTGCTAGCACAGCAGTCTGAGATCAAACTGCAAGGCGGCAGCAAGGCTGGGGGAGGGGCGCCTGCCATTGCCGAGGCTTGAGTAGGTAAACAAAGCTGCCAGGAAGCTCGCACTGGGTGGAGCCCACCACAACCCAAGGAGGCCTGCCTTACTGTGTAGACTCCACCTCTGGGGGCAGGGCTTAGCCAAACTAAAGGCAGCAGAATCCTCTGCAGACTTAAATGCCCCTGTCTGACAGCTTTGAAGAGAGTAGTGGTTCTCCCAGCATGCAGTTAGAGATCTGAGAACCGAGAGACTGCCTCCTCAAGTGGGTCCCTGACCCCCGAGTAGCCTAACTGGGAGGCACCCCCTAGCAGGGGCAGACTGACACCTCACACGGCCGGGTACTCCCCTGAGACAAAACTTCCAGAGGAACGATCAGGCAGCAACATTTGCTGCTCACCAATATCCGCTGTTCTGCAGCCTCCACTTTTGATACCCAGGCAAACAGGGTCTGGAGTGGACCTCCAGCAAACTCCAACAGACCTGCAGCTGAGGGTCCTGACTGTTAGAAGGAAAACTAACAAACAGAAGGAACATCCACATCAAAACCCCATCTATACGTCACCATCATCAAAGACCAAAGGTAGATCAAACCACAAAGATGGGGAAAAAAACAGAGCAGAAAAACTGGAAACTCTAAAATCAGAGCACCTCTCCTCCTCCAAAGGAACGCAGCTCCTCACCAGCAACAGAACAAAGCTGGACGGAGAATGACTTTGACAAGTTGAGAGAAGGCTTCAGACAATCAAACTACTCCGAGCTAAAGGAGGAAGTTCGAACCCATGGCAAAGAAATTAAAAACCTTGAAAAAAAACTAGACGAATGGCTAACTAGAATAACCAACGCAGAGAAGTCCTTAAAGGACCTGATGGAGCTGAAAACCAAGGCACAAGAACTACGTGACGAATGCACAAGCCTCAGTAGCCGGTATGATCGACTGGAAGAAAGGGTATCAGTGATGGAAGATCAAATGAATGAAATGAAGCGAGAAGAGAAGTTTAGAGAAAAAAGAATAAAAAGAAACGAACAAAGCCTCCAAGAAATATGGCACTATGTGAAAAGACCAAATCTACGTCTGATTGGTGTACCTGAAAGTGAAAGGGAGAATGGAACCAAGTTGGAAAACACTCTGCGGGATATTATCCAGGAGAACTTCCCCAATCTAGCAAGGCAGGCCAACATTCAGATTCAGGAAACACAGAGAACGCCACAAAGATACTCCTCGAGAAGAGCAACTCCAAGACACATAATTGTCAGATTCACCAAAGTTGAAATGAAGGAAAAAATGTTAAGGGCAGCCAGAGAGAAAGGTCGGGTTACCCACAAAGGGAAGCCCATCAGACTAACAGCTGATCTCTCGCCAGAAACTCTACAAGCCAGAAGAGAGTGGGGGCTAATATTCAACATTATTAAAGAAAAGGATTTTCAACCCAGAATTTCATATCCAGCCAAACTAAGCTTCAGAAGTGAAGGAGAAATAAAATCCTTTACAGACAAGCAAATGCTGAGAGATTTTGTCACCACCAGGCCTGCCCTAAAAGAGCTCCTGAAGGAAGCACTAAACATGGAAAGGAAAAACCGGTACCAGCCACTGCAAAATCATGCCAAATTGTAAAGACCATCGAGGCTAGGAAGAAACTGCATCAACCAACGAGCAAAATAACCAGCTAACATCATAATGACAGGATGAAATTCACACATAACAATATTAACCTTAAATGTAAATGGACTAAATGCTCCAATTAAAAGACACAGACTGGCAAATTGGATAAAGAGTCATGATCCATCAGTGTGCTGTATTTAGGAAACCCATCTCATGTGCAGAGACACACAGAGGCTCAAAATAAAGGGATGGAGGAAGATCTACCAAGCTAATGGAAAACAAAAAAAGGCAGGATTGCAGGGGTTGCAATCCTAGTCTCTGATAAAACAGACTTTAAACCAACAAAGATCAAAAGAGACAAAGAAGTCCATAACATAATGGTAAAGGGATCAATTCAGCAAGAAGAGCTAACTATCCTAAATATATATGCACCCAATACAGGAGCAGCCAGATTCATAAAGCAAGTCCTTAGAGACCTACAAAGAGACTTAGACTCCCACACAATAATAATGGGAGACTTTAACACCCCACTGTCAACATTAGACACATCAACGAGACAGAAAATTAACAAGGATATCCAGGAATTGAACTCAGCTCTGCACCAAGCTGACCTAATAGACATCTACAGAACTCCCCACTGCAAATCAACAGAATATACATTCTTCTCAGCACCACACTGCACTTATTCCAAAATTGACCACATAGTTGGAAGCAAAACACTCCTCAGCAAATGCAAAAGAACAGAAATTATAACAAACTGTCTCTCAGACCATAGTGCAATCAAACTAGAACTCATGATTAAGAAACTCACTCAGAACTGCTCAACTACATGGAAACTGAACAACCTGCTCCTGAATGACTACTGGGTACATAATGAAATGAAGGCAGAAATAAAGATGTTCTCTGAAACCAACGAGAACAAAGACACAACATACCAGAATCTCTGGGACACATTAAAGCAGTGTGTAGAGGGAAATTTATAGCACTAAATGCCCACAAGAGAAAGCAGGAAAGATCTAAAACTGACACCCTAACATCACAATTAAAAGAACTAGAGAAGCAAGAGCAAACAAATTGAAAAGCTAGCAAAAGGCAAGAAATAACTAAGATCAGAGCAGGACTGAAGGAGATAGAGACACAAAAAACCCTTCAAAAAATCAATGAATCCAGTAGCTGGTTTTTTGAAAAGATCAACAAAATTGATAGACCGCTAGCAAGACTAATAAAGAAGAAAAGAGAGAAGAATCAAATAGACACAATAAAAAATGATAAAGGGGATATTACCACTGATCCCACAGAAATACAAACTACCATCAGAGAATACTATAAACACCTCTACGCAAATAAACTAGAAAATCTAGAAGAAATGGATAAATTCCTGGACACATACACCCTCTCAAGACTAAACCAGGAAGAATCTGAATCTCTGAATAGACCAATAACAGGCTCTGAAATTGAGGCAATAATTAATAGCTTACCTACCAAAAAAAGTCCAGGACCAGATGGATTCACAGCCGAATTCTACCAGAGGTACAAGTAGGAGCTGCTACCATTCCTTCTGAAAGTATTCCAATCAACAGAAAAAGAGGGAATCCTCCCTAACTCATTTTATGAGGCCAGCATCATCCTGATACCAAAGCGTGGCAGATACACAACCAAAAAAGAGAATTTTAGACCCATATCCGTGATTAACATTGATGCAAAAATCCTTAATAAAATACTGGCAAACCGAATCCAGCAGCACATCAAAAAGCTTATCCACCATGATCAAGTGGGCTTCATCCCTGAGATGCAAGGCTGGTTCAACATACGAAAATCAATAAACGTAATCCAGCATATAAACAGAACCAATGACAAAAACCATGATTATCTCAATAGATGCAGAAAAGGCCTTTGACAAAATTCAACAGTCCTTCATCCTAAAAACTCTCAATAAATTAGGTATTGATGGGATGCATCTCAAAATAATAAGAGCTATCTATGACAAACCCATAGCCAATATCATACTGAATGGGCAAAAACTGGAAGCATTCCCTTTGAAAACTGGCACTAGACAGGGATGCCCTCTCTCACCACTCCTATTCAACATAGTGTTGGAAGTTCTGGCCAGGGAGTAGGAAATAAAGGGTATTCAATTAGGAAAAGAGGAAGTCAAATTGTCCCTGTCTGCAGATGACATGATTGTATATCTACAAAACCCCATTGTCTCAGCCCAAAATCTCCTTAAGCTGATAAGCAACTTCAGCAAAGTCTCAGGACACAAAATCAACGTGCAAAAATCACAAGCATTCTTATACACCAATAACAGACAAACAGAGAGCCAAATCATGAGTGGACTCCCATTCACAATTGCTTCAAAGAGAATAAAATACCTAGGAATCCAACTTACAAGGGACATGAAGGACCTCTTCAAGGAGAAGTACAAACCACTGCTCAGCGAAATAATAGAGGACACAAACAAATGGAAGAACATTCCATGCTCATGGATAGGAAGAATCAATATCATGAAAATGGCCATACTGCCCAAGATAATTTATAGATTCAATGCCATCCCCATCAAGCTACCAATGACTTTCTTCACAGAATTGGAAAAAACTACTTTAAAGTTCATATGGAACCAAAAAAGAGCTTGCACTGCCAAGTCAATCCTAAGCCAAAAGAACAAAGTTGGAGGCATCACGCTACCTGACTTCATACTATACTACAAGGCTACAGTAACCAAAACAGCATGGTACTGGCACCAAAACAGAGATACAGACCAATAGAACAGAACAGAGCCCTCAGAAATAATGCCACATATCTACAACCATCTGAACTTTGACAGACCTGACAAAAACAAGAAATGGGAAAATGATTCCCTGTTAAATTAATGGTGCTGGGAACACTGGCTAGCCATACGTAGAAAGCTGAAACTCGATCCCTTCCTTACACCTTATACAAAAATTAATTCAAGATGGATTAAAGACTTAAACGTTAGACCTAAAACCATAAAAACCCTAGAAGAAAACATAGGCATTACTATTCAGGACATAGGCATGGGCAAGGACTTCATGTCTAAAACACCAAAAGCAATGGCAACAGAAGCCAAAATTGACAAATGGGATCTAATTAAACTAAAGAGCTTCTGCACAGCAAAAGAAACTACCATCAGAGTGAACAGGCAACCCACAGAATGGGAGAAAATTTTTGCAATCTACTCATCTGACAAAGGGCTAATATCCAGAATCTACAATGATCTCCAACAATTTACAAGAAAAAAACAAACAGCCCCATCAAAAAGTGGGCAAAGGATATGAACAGACATTTCTCAAAAGAAGACATTTATGTAGCCGAAAGACACATGAAAAAATGCTCATCATCACTGGCCATCAGAGAAATGCAAATCAAAACCACAATGAGATACCATCTCACACCAGTTAGAATGGCAATCATTAAAAAGTCAGGAAACAACAAGTGCTGGAGAGGATGTGGAGAAATAGGAACACTTTTACACTGTTGGTGGGACTGTAAACTAGTTCAACCATTGTGGAAGTCAGTGTGGCGATTCCTCAGGGATCTTGAACTAGAAATACCATTTGACCCAGCAATCCCAGTACTGGGTATATACCCAAAGGATTATAAATCATGTTGCTATAAAGACACATGCACACTTATGTTTATTGCGGCACTATTCACAATAGCAAAGACTTGGAACCAACCCAAATGTCCAACCAACAATGATAGACTGGATTAAGAAAATGTGGCACATATACACCATGGAATACTATGCAGCCATAAAAAATGATGAGTGCATGTCCTTTGTAGGGACACGGATGAAGCTGGAAACCATCATTCTCAGCAAACTATCGCAAGGACAAAAAAACCAAACACCACATGTTCTCACTCATAGGTGGGAACTGAACAATGAGAACACATAGACACAGGAA
The DNA here is from genome assembly GCF_029281585.2 of Gorilla gorilla gorilla. Classification (NCBI taxonomy): domain Eukaryota; kingdom Metazoa; phylum Chordata; class Mammalia; order Primates; family Hominidae; genus Gorilla; species Gorilla gorilla. The sequence continues at coordinate 62,704,169 of NC_073229.2, forward strand.
GGGGAACATCACACACCGGGGCCTGTTGTGGGGTGGGGGGACAGGGGAGGGATAGCATTAGGAGATATACCTAATGTTAAATGATGAGTTAATGGTTGCAGCACACCAACATGGCATATGTATACATATGTAACTAACCTGCACATTGTGCACATGTAGTACCCTAAAACCTAAAGTATAATAAAACTATTTTAGTTATTTTGAAGAAATATAAAGTCATAACAAAAGCCATCATGCTTTTTACTCGAGTATTAATGAATGCAAAGAGATTAGATAGTAGTATTTAATTAATGATGTTTATCTTCAGTATATTTAATATGAGTAATTTTTCACCTCCTTTACAGAGGAACAATGTTTATTGTTTAAAGGTGGGAAATGATGGTTAAGCCACCAAATCTATTTCACGATATTTGACTGTATCATGCATTGTACAGTGGATTTCATTTTTCATGTAATATCTCAGTTTTCTTACCTATAAAATAAAAGCAGTGGCCGGGCGCAGTGGCTCATGCCTGTAATCCCAGCGCTTTGGGAGGCCAGGTGGGCGGATCACGAGGTCAGGAGTTTGAGACCAGCCTGGCCAAGATTGTGAAACCCGTCTCTAATAAAAATACAAAAAATTAGCCAGGCGTGGTGGTGGGCGCCTATAATCCCAGTTACTTGGGAGGCTGAGGCAGGAGAATCGCTTAAACCTGGGAGGCAGAGGTTGCAGTGAGCCGAGACTGTGCCACTGCACTCCAACCTGGGCAACAGAGTGAGACTCCGTCTCAAAAAACAAACAAAAAAAATTCACAAGGGTTCCCAGTCTGTATTGTTTTATTATCTCAAAAGTTTAAATAAGATGTTCTCCTGCTATTGGCCATTGTTGTTTTTACTCTCAAATGCATTAGTACTTTTCCTGATGTACTTTGGAGGTTGACCCATGAATTTCATAGACTTTCTGCTGGAATTTAAGGGTGTCTGATTAGATGTGGAATGTAGACGGACACAACCTTCAAGTGATTAACGTCATTGTTTTCTTGCTGTGTCATTACCTTGATGATTAAGATACAATTCTTTTAAAAGCCAAATGACACTAGTTATGTTCCTCAAATTAGAAAACTATTTTAGTTATTTTAAAGAAATATAAAGCCATAACAAAAACCATTATGTTTTTTACTCCAGAGTGTTAATGAATGCAGAGATTAGATAGTAGTATTTAATTAATGATGTTTATTTTCACTATATTTAATCTGAGTAATTTTTCACCTCCTTTACGGGGGAATAATGTTTATTGTTTAAAGGTGGGAAATGATGGTTAAGACACCAAATCTGTTTCACGATATTTGACTGTATTAGCATTGTACAATGGATTTCATTTTTTATGTAATGTCTCAGTTTTCTTACCTATAAAATAAAAGCAGTGGCCGGGCATGGTAGCTCATGCCTGTAATCCCGACACTTTGGGAGGCTGAGACGGGCGGATCACCTGAGGTGGGGAGTTCAAGACTAGGCTGGCCAACATGGTGAGACCCAATCTCTACTAAAAATACAAAAAGTTAACCAGGCATGGTGGTACACAACTGTAATCCCAGCTACTTGGGAGGCTGAGGCAGGAGAGTTGCTTGAACCTGGGAAGCAGAGGTTGCAGTGAGCCCAGATCATGCCACTGCACTCCAGCCTGGGCAACACAGTGAGACTCTGTCTCAAAAAAGGAAAACAGTAAAATTATTATACTCTAATTTGTATGTGGTTGTTACAGGCATTATTGTTTTGGAAGGTGATATTTTTCATCTTGTACACAACATGGCTGTCTCCATTTTGTGAGATGCTGACTTCACAGGCTTTCAAAATTTCTGATTTGCTAAAAATATTAGTAATGAATGTTTATCTATATTTTCCTCAATGTTAAGTTAAAGAAAAAGAAAAACAAAACTTGCTTAGTTACCTTCTAAAGATAAGTTTTGATGATGTGGCTCTGACTATGGTAAAGTAAGGAACTGTGGAGTACCAAAGAGCCAGGAGAACTTGAAAGAGTAGCAAGAAATAACCAAATCTGCTGAAATCCATTTCATTGACCTTCTCAAGGAAAAAATTTTAACAACTCCCCATGTGTCCAAAGAATTTAATTTTAACCAGTGCAAAAATTTTTAGCAAGATTTTTAGAAATAACTTTTTTTTCTTTTTTTTTTGAGATGGAGTCTCTCTCTGTCACTCAGGCTGGAGTGCAGTGGAGCTACCTGAGCTCACTGCAAGCTCTGCCTCCTGGGTTCACATCATTCTCCTGCCTCAGCCTCCCAAGTAACTGGGACTACAGGCGCCCACCACCATGCCCGGCTAATTTTTTGTATTTTTAGTAGAGACGGGGTTTTACCGTGTTAACCAGGATGGTCTTGATCTCCTGACCTCGTGATCCGCCCACCTAGGACTCCCAAAGTGTTGGGATTACAGGCATAAGCCACCGCACCTGGCCAGAAATACTATTTTTAAAAGCTAGACACTGGGCACTGAATCTCAATTCTAAACAGAAAAGACATACTACACATGAATTCATGGAACTTGCCTGGCTGCCAAAAATTTGCTATTTCACACTGGTACTATGGGGAAAGTATTTAAGAGAACTGCCAACTACGCAATCTAGCTTCCTAAATTAGACCCATTCCATGTGTAAAGGAAAGTCACCTTTACACTCCAGAAAGTCTTCACTGCAAGCCAACGTTGTGCCTAGCACTATGCAAAGAACTGTGGAAAGGTAGGTATATATAATTCCTGACATATCAGACATCTAGGCCACTAAAATATCTGAGTACAAACTAAAAAAAAAATATTGAAATATTTGGTTTATAGAAATACTCACTGGTTCAGCCTTACTCTGAGCTAATATTGTCTCTAAAATTTTAATAAATAGGTAATACTGGAAAATTGGTTTAGAAACTCCAAATTATAGCATAGGGAAATATTAAATAATAAGCTTTCATCTATCTCCTCAGCAACAACTACTTTTATGATTTTCATGTGTCCTTCCAGATAATTCTATGTATATACTAGCATATATATGTATACACATATAGCTATAAAAATATCTTTAATTACCCCCTTAATATAAATAACACTATGTATCTTAGAGGTGTGTGTGTGTGTGCGTGTGTGTGTGTGTGTGGTTACTAACATATTTTGGGAATTTTTTCTATATCATATGCTAAACTTGCTATCCATGTTTGGGTGTATTTCTGATCTTTCTAGGCTGCTCAATTTATCTATTTATGTATTAACATCAAATTGAATTACTGTAGCTTTGTAATGTTTTGATATTGGGCCTAGTTAATTAATAACTCCCTCCCTAATTATACTTTTCAAGAAATTTCCTGGCTCTTCTTATATATTTCATTTTCTATATGAAATTCTGGATCACCTATTTAGTCCCTTCCCCAACCTCTGATTTTGATTTTTAAAAATTGGGATCAGAAGTGCTACATCTTTAAGCTCACACTTATCCTATAAAATGCTCAGATTAAGTCTTAACCATGTGGCATACTAATATACAACAGTTATCTTGAATTTTATAGTTATCTAGAATTTTCCTATGTACGAAGACTGTTCACTTTTATTATCTCCTTTAACCTTTTCAACCACTATGGCACCATGCAGGGGCCTGTTTTTTGACTCTCACATTACAGATGGAGAGAGGCGCATGGACTTGTCCTCAAGGCCTGTAGGTAAGGGCTCTGACACCTAGCTCAGGCCCAGGGCTCTTCCCATTATACCAAAGGCTGAGGGCATTACGAGTCTTCAGGAAACATTTTCAAAACAGGGAATGCTACCATTTTAGAAATGTTGGCAGGCTATCAAATTTTCAAACTTTAAATGAAGTTTAAAACACAGTAATACTGGCATGAATACAGTGAAATGAGAACTCTCACGAATTGCCGGTGGGAGGGTAAACTAGCATAGCGCTTTTGGAAAGTATTTGGACAATACATACCAAAAGTCTTAAAGTGTTTCAGAGGAAGAAGAAAATTGCTACTGGGATTTCTGGGCTGCAGTTCCCTCTGCTCATGAACCCACTTCCCTTGCTCCAGTTGGGCCTATTTCCCCACTGTCTTCTGAGTCCTGTAATCATGCTCAACTCTCTACCTGTCTGTAGAACCTCCCTTCCCCTACCTTCTCCTTCTCTCTTTTCCCCTACACCTTGGACCTTCAGGCTGGCAAGATGTCACTGAAACCTGACCTTCCATGTTTCCCAACATTTCCCATTAGCTCCAGATCCTTACATGTCATGCCTTCATTCCCAGTCTCTTATCTTCTCCCAAGGTTTCTCTACTGCGTATCTTGCTGGTGGAGAAAATTGTTTACTATATTCCTTTCATTTTTATTTCAGAATTAATAACCATTGTTCTCATTTTCCAATTAAATGACAAAATTAAAACTTTTTCAAACAATGCACATCCCCTTACTTACTTCATGGGATTTAAGTAACTTTTCCAGAAATAACAACAAAATAAACCCCAAAATGATAAGACAGTCACTGAAATACTTTTCTCTGAATAATATGCCTTTATCTACAATGACAAGAAAATATTATCTAAAGAAATTAAGATTGTGAATCTTCTTCATAATTAGGCAAATATTTTCATTTCCTTTTTCTAATTTCTCTTTGATTTAGAAAATGTATTTTCTTTCAAATTAAAAAAAAAAAAGGGGGCCAGGCATGGTGGCTCACGCCTGTAACCCCAGCACTTTATGAGGCCGAGGAGGGTGGATCACTCGAGGTCAGGAGTTCAAGACCAGCCTGGCCAACATGGTGAAACCCCATCTTCACTAAAAAATACAAAAATTAGCCAGGTATGATGGCAGGTGCCTATACTCCCAGCCACTCGGGAGGCTTAGGCAGGAGAACCATTTGAACCTGGCAGGCAGAGGTTGCAATGAGCTGAGATCATGCCACCGCACTCCAGCCTGGGCAACAGAGTGAGACTCCATCTCAAAAAAAAAAAAAAAAAAGTAGCTTCTTTTATAAATGAAATAGTCTAACTTAGATATAATTGTTTTTGATGAGTTTTTTTAAAGCTATTGCTAACACTATTGGTAAGCTTTTGCTAACATTATTATCCATATCAAGTAACTATTGATAGCACAATTCAAAATTGATTTCATTTTCCTCCAAAAAGGCTTTGAGAATCTTCTGTTGTTCTCTTTTAGTGCATCTTCTTTTGTCTTAGAATTAATCACTTCAATTTTTTAGTCAGCATTCCCACCACATGTTTGACAGTGGTTGCAAGGTCAAATTTGGTATATATTTAATTAGGATGTTTTTTCCTTTGAGCAGATTCAGAAAATATCATAACTATCTTCCAAATTGTTCCAAAGAATGTCACTGTTATTGACACAACTTCTAGCAATACATTCAAAAGACGATGCATTACTTACGGCATAAAAAATACTTCTGGAATTTATGCCAAAATTCTGGCATGTATACCTTTTCTTTTGTCAGCTGTATTAGTACCATCATGATGGTCTTGCCCTTCAGATGATTTTAAATTTTTAAAATAAAGCTGCAATTTTTATTATAATTTTTTGAAAATTTAATGGACTTATTAAATATTTCTATTTTAAAGAAGGTATTCACAATTCTAATGTCTACTATCCATATAGTTGCCAATATAAGGAATGACTATTACATTTCATGCACTTTACATCTAGGCCTAAATATGTACCAGTGTAAGGGTAATACGAATTGTTACTGTTTTTCAGCTAACATTTGCAACTGCTGTGGATACTGTGTTAATTTGTGAGCATATTTGGAACCTTGAATTAGAACATGGAGAGAGGCAAGAAAACTGATGCTTGGCACCACTAGGAAACAATGCTTCCTTATGCCAGAAACTATTGCATTCATACCCAGAGAAAGGCTTTGATGAGTTAATTTCCTTTCCCTCTTAAATAAAAGCTCTGCAGCTCAAATCTTCCCCTTGCTCTTACTTAAGCAGTGTCTGTCTACGAAGTCATGACAGCACAATCCACAGAACTTCATGGAATTCAGCAGCAGTTTCCTTTGGAGGCAGGGGGTGTTAAAATATATATAACAAAATTTGTCATTTTAACAATTTTTAAGTGTACAAGTCAGTGGCATTAATTACATTAATAATATTGTACAAGCATCATCATCTACTTTTTCATCATCCCGAACAGAAGCTCTGTGCCCATTAAGCAATAATTCCTCCTCTTCCCCCACTGCTGTAGCTTCTAATCTACTTTCTGCCTGTGTGAATTTGCTCATTCTAGATATTTCCAGTAAGTGGGATCATACAGTATTTGTCCTTCTGTGTCTGGCTTATTTCACTTAGCATAATATTTTCAAGGTTTATCCATGTTGTAGCACGTATCAGAACCTCACTCCTTTTTATGGCTGAATAATATTTCATTGTATGTATATACTATGTTTTGCGTCCCCATTCATCATCAGTTGCTTCTTATTCAGGACACAGTGTAAGAGATGTGGAGAAGTGGAACCTGAACAACGTTTGTGATAGGAGATACTCTCTACACTGTGGGACCTGGGGCAGGAGTCCTTCTGCCTGGTCTGAGAGCAGTAGTGCTGCTCCACAAGAATCACTGGCAGAGATTCTTGATTATTCCAGTTGTTGTTCCCTTTACCTCTGGATTCCTAAAGCACCTAGAACCAATGATGTGAAGTTTAACACTTATCTACAGAATGAGTTACTGTTGCCCTCCTTACAATTAAATGTAAAGTCTCTTTTTGTTCTCAGCTGTTGGTAGTTGATACAGAAGGAAATGAACACTGGCTCTGAATGTGGCAGTTACTGTGCTAGGTGAGGAGGCACCATAGATGTTCAGTTTCTTCCCCTTCTCTCTTCTCCAATGTCTAATATTGCACTGACAATACACTAGGAATTCAAAATTATTGTCGATTCATTGATTGGAAAATGCCTTCTTCCCAAGAAAATGTGTGAAATACTCGAATCTCATTCTTCTTTGTTCATCAGAAAAACTGATTTCCCTGGCCAGTAAGAAGAGGCAAACCAAAGCTTACCCCTCAGGAAAAAGAGGCTTCAGAGAATTGCATTTCCTGATCGTAGATGGGAGAGGGGATTTCTTCTCCCTTTCTTCCTAAGGCTCATCTCTATCTGCATAATGGAGTAGAATCATCATCCTTCCAGTTGACAGTCTACATTAGGACACATTTCTTTGCATTATTTTTTCTTTGCTACAATGCTGAGAATTCTTCTCTTTTTCCCAAGGAAAGCAGAGTCACAGCATACCTGTGTTTATCATTGGCTTTTATTTGGCATAATTAAAACAAAAAAAGATGAATTCTCCTCCAGTCAGGAAACATGTGAAGCCCCATCTTCAACTTGCAGCTGTCTAGCTTTTTTATTTAGCCATATAGCACAAAATATTTTATGTTGGGAATTTCTTTTTTTTTTTTTTACAATGCCATATTTCAAATATTTTATGATTCATCTTTTTTTAATTAATTTTTTTATTATACTTTTAAGTTTTAGGGTACATGTGCACATTGTGCAGGTTAGTTACATATGTATACATGTGCCATGCTGGTGTGCTGCACCCACTAACTCGTCATCTAGCATTAGGTATATCTCCCGATGCTATCCCTGCCCCCTCCCACCACCCCATAACAGTCCCCAGAGTGTGATATTCCCCTTCCTGTGTCCATGTGATCTCATTGTTCAGTTCCCACCTATGAGTGAGAATATGCGGTGTTTGGTTTTTTGTCCTTGCAATAGTTTACTGAGAATGATTTCCAATTTCATCCATGTCCCTACAAAGGACATGAACTCATCATTTTTTATGGCTGCATAGTATTCCATGGTGTATATGTGCCACATTTTCTTAATCCAGTCTATCATTGTTGGACATTTGGGTTGGTTCCAAGTCTTTGCTATTGTGAATAATGCCGCAATAAACATACGGGTGCATGTGTCTTTATAGCAGCATGATTTATAGTCCTTTGGGTATATACCCAGTAATGGGATGGCTGGGTCAAATGGTATTTCTTAACAGGATGAGAGAAGGGCTCCTCATTAAGAACGTAGACAACTACAGTCTGCATGGGAACCTGATGCATTTCATGGCTGCATGTGAATTTGTTATCCAAGAAGAGAACATAACTTCCAAATTTGAAAACAAGACGTGTAGACTCTTTTCTTAATTGATGACTACACACAAAAATGTATCATAAAAATGTGTCTGCAACTCTACAAAAGCATCCCACTAACAAAAGCACTTTTATCAGAAAAATTAGGTTGTGTCTATGAGAACACACATTCATCTAACAAATAGATGCGTCTTACTGTCCATATTATTCTGCTACTTGGGGTTCTTCAAATTTTGTTTTCCAAGTGGTTATTTTTGGTATCTAAAATTTTTCAGACAAAAGCTTCCTAAATGGATAGTGATGATTCGGTGCCACCCCTATCATATAGTTTCATGTGTAACTTGTGATTTTCATAACAAATGTTTATCAACTATCAACTTGAGTCCTCATTAAATATTTTCCATTTAATAGCTCATAAAATAGTCACGAGTAAAATCTGCCTTCATCAAGTACCATTACAAAGAATAATATTCTATTATAATAATATTCTATCCAGAACCTAATAGTAAGGCATTGCTCCTTTGAATACATTTTTTTTAAAAAATTGCTGTCAAGAACAAATAGGTAGACAGAATGGACTTCTGTGATAAAAGTAACCATGAAGATTAAATGTTTTATACATATTACCTAGTCACCTAAAAGCCACTTTTGCAAAATGATTAAAGAGTTTCATCAGTGAAGTTAAAAGATAATCCTCAGAGGCTTAAAATTGACAGCAAAGTTCTTTCTTGTTAGTTATGTGGAGCTTTGCTCCTCAGTGCTGAATGAGGTGCAGAGTGCAAAGATCAATTAAACAGGCATTTATTAGCTCCAATTATAGTTCCAGCATGGTGCTAGGAGCACAGCTTCATAGTTTTCCCAGTATGGTTAGGGTAGTACATAACTACCCACTGAACATATTATTTCAAAACAGGTATTACTCATGAGGTAGCTTGGGCATTATTTTGCCTTGGATTCATGAGGAATCAATGATCAATCCTGGACAGTAATAATCAAACAATCTTTTTTTTTTTTTTTTGAGACGGAGTCTTGCTCTGTCACCCAGCCTGGAGTGCAGTGGCGCGATCTCCGCTCACTGCAAGCTCTGCCTCCCGGGTTCACGCCATTCTCCTGCCTCAGCCTCCCGAGTAGCTGGGACTACAGGCGCCCGCCACCACGCCTGGCTAATTTTTTTTTGTATTTTTAGTAGAGACGGGGTTTCACCATGTTAGCCAGGATGGTCTCGATCTCCTGACCTCGTGATCCGCCCGCCTCGGCCTCCCAAAGTGCTGGGATTACAGGCGTGAGCCACCGCGCCCGGCCTCAAACAATCTTATGATTTCTTTTGGCTGCCCTGCAGTTACCCATATACAAATTAATCATAGGTAATGAAGTGTACATTTATATAAGGCACATTAAGTTTGAGGGGACTAAAACTGATTAGGGAGATTAAAATTGGACTCTATCAGGTGGCTGTTGTCTCTTCAGACCATCATTCTGTACACTTGTCCATCCATTCATCCATCTTTTATGTTGAGCTACAAATAAACAGAAAGTACTGTCCTTTGCTGAGAGAGGAACCCAAGATGATTAAGATGCAGTCCTTTGGTCTACCTGAGGATACAGGTCCTCACCAGGTGTGGATCGGATCAGGAAATACGATGTATCTTGGAGCAAGTGGGTCAAAGCTTAGGACTAGATCCAAAAGGAGAAAACAGTTCAAACAAAGTCAAGGAAGTAAGAAAGAGATGAGATCTGGACTCTTACTACCATGCCCTGTATCACCAGGAATTCCCTGGGCACATATCTATCTAAATCTGAACATCCAATTCTTTCTCCTTACCTTACCTCTAAAGAAAGTATGAGTGCTAAGAAGCCATCTTGGGATAAAAGTAAAGAGAGTGGCAAAATTCTCCCAACTGAATGCATGAGAAATACTGCTACCAAAATTTGGAAGGGCCTCAGAGAGTTTGTTCATATAACATTACACATTTTTCTTTCCACTGAGGAGAAAGAAACACTTTCAACTTAGGTTTGAAGAAAAGTATGTAACTATCAGATGCTAAGATAACCTGGCGACCAAGATTTCACAATTAAATTCTTAGGAAATTTCTGGAAACTGTATACATTCTCATCTGTCTTGAATAATTTACGGTTCTGCTGAAATAGACTAAGAGAATAAACCAAAGATCATACTAGTTACCATAAACCAAAAATAAAGTTCTAAGGCCCCCCAACCATCTGAATGGACTTTCTCCTTGGCCAGTGCACTCTAAAATTTAACCTGAAAGACTAGTTCATGCCATGATGGGAAGTGGGGGTTGTACATGCCACATTATACCCTCCAGCATTAACATCAACACAGACCTTAAGTCTGATAAGAAACATTTACACTCTATTCTCTCTGAAGTCTGCTACCTGGAGGCTTCATCTGCATGATAAAATTTTTGGTCTCCACAACCTCTTATTGTAACTCAGACATTCATTTCTATTGATAATAACTCAACCAATTGCCAATCAGAAAAATTTTAAATCTACCTATAACCTGGAAGCTCCTGACCCCTCCCCACTTCAAGGTGTCCCGCCTTTCTGGACCGGACCAATAAATGTACTTGATTGATGTCTCATGTCTCCCTAAAATGTAAAAAACCAAGCTGCACCCCAACCACCTTGGACATATGTTCTCAGGACCTCCCAAGGGCTGCATCATGGGCCATGGTTACTCATATTTGGCTCAGAATAAATCTTTTCAAATATTTTACAGAGTTTGACTCTTTTCGTCAACATTATCAACTTAAAGTGTTATTGCTGAACAATTTTGTTGAATTATAGATTCTCTCATCTAGATGCTTGAAACGTTAAATTTTCACAGGTGTACAAAGACATATTTTAAGAGATGACAATGACTCTACACTAGTAGAAGTTTAGGAATCAGTAAAAGCAGAAGTAGGAACTATTTCTGGGTAAGGATCCTTTCCTGATGCTCAAGCTGGAAACTTATCATTAAAGCCAATTCACAATACACTGCATCTTTCATTTTTTTCTTTCAATCTAAAGCTTCCAACTTCAGTAAGCTCTCATTCCTGGAAATGATTTTGGTAGTTACTTTTTGGAACCCACAATTTCTGTAGATCCTCATCTTTTTACCATACCCTTACTGCCTCTAAGCCTTATTCCCCATATGTGGTCAGTAATGCCATGGACACTGGGAAGTAAAATGGTACTCAGAACGGGTCTGTTTGCCCACACAAGGGCAAACATGCAGGGCAGGAAAGGAGTCCAGCATTCGTGGATCTCAAGATATTCTGAAAGGTTTTGGTATAGAGAACATATTATTACTAACTGAAAATGTACATAGAAACATTAGGGAATTTTTTGAAGGCTATAAAGAAAGCCAATTATGGGTCTGGGTCTCTGTCTCACACTCAAATGTCAGGCTGGGCCCTTTGTGATTCTCTGAAGGGTACTATTGGCAAACTAGCATTGTAATCTACATTTAAATTCTAATATGATAATAATGATTTTTAAATACTGCATTTCTTTAAGCATGTTCTATGTTAAGCACAGTGCTAGAAGCTTTGAAGTATTATTACTGACACTTATTAAAAGTTGCTAATTTGGGGGCTAGGCACAGAGGCTCATGTCTGTAATTTCCCAGTACTTTGGGAGGCTGAGGCAGCTGGATCGCTTGAGTTCAGGAGTTCAAGGCCATGGGTAATATGGTGAGACCTTGTCTCTACAAAAAACAAACAAACAAACAAAACTACTTGAGCATGACAGTATATGTCTGTAGTCCCAGCTATTTGGGAGGCTGAGGCGGGAGGATTGTTTGAGCCTGGGAGGTTGAGGCTGCAGTGAGCCAGGGTTGCACCACTGCACTCCAGCCTGGGTAACAGAGTGAGACCCTGTCTCAAAAAGAAAAAAAAAATTGCTAATTTTAACAAATCACAAAACTGACTCAGGCAAGTTGTCTGACTCAAAAGCCCTTGAAAAACCATCAAAGACAGTAGAATGTTAACTGGTCATTTACGTAAAATAGTATTCATTAAATTTTTGGTTCATTTAGGATAATCATTTTAAATGAGACTGTATTTGAGACTGTATACACATACATATACATGTTTACACACATATACGTACAATATATGTACATTCTATCTAAAAGATCATATATGTGTGTACATATATGTTTTTAAAAGTCAAACTGACATATTAATGGAAACAGTGCTTACATCTCTGGTAGTGATTTTCTATTAGCAGCAGCCCTACACATGCTGCGTCTCTGAACAGCATGTCAGTGCCATGACTGTCTAAACATGCAAATATGACTGACACACTCTTGAGACAGCTTTCACCTTGGTAGAGCACAGGGAGCACCACATAAATTTTCAGGAGTATAAATGAAGCCTCATGAGTCTTTTAGAATAAATACCTCCAGGCTAGGTGGGACCACAGCCAAGCAGCCTAGAAGTTCTATCCTTGCTTACAATAGTTTGTGAAGTATGATACTGAGAGCTGTGTAATCCAAGTATTTTAAATACTTCCACACCATTTCCAGTACAATCATGGAAATTTAAAAATACTCCTCTATCATCATATATTATATAGAAAAAAACCAGTTCTTTGCAAAGCTTGCTTAAGTAAGATATTTGAGTACTTAAAACCTACTTTAAAATTTCTATCAGTAATGCCATGCTCTATCAGCACAATATTGGCTTCCTCATTAGCAAATTCACTCTAAGTAAATTCACTGGGGGTAATCTAGTGATACAGCTGGTAACCTGTGACATTAAGTTAAATGACCAATGTATCTCTAGAAAATTAGTTCAAAATGATGCATCATTTTGTCAAAAGCTCTTAGGAATTAGCTAAGATCTCTCTTTAGAAATATGAATCCCCTTGAAACCACTCCCACAAATAGCCAACATTTTAAGTAACTGCTAAGCCACCTGGTTTTCTCCAAGAAACATCATGAAACTCACAAGTTAGTAAAGTTTTGGAAAGCCTACAAAATCCCTATTTTTCTGACAAAGTTTACATATTTTGTTTCAGTGACTTTATTTCCCCTTTTCTGAGAATTAAAAAGTCCCCACATCAGATTTATAGTTCAAGGTACAGACTTATTTGCAAAAGAAGGACTTGTAAGTAGATGCCAAAGAACACTTCTTCATCACTTTAGTCTGGACTTGGCACAGTGTTTCAGATGGTATTCATTTGGAATAAAGAGATCGATGATATACCTTGTCCAGTTCTCCTTTATAAGTGACTTTACTAGAAGTGGGTAAGGGCATAAAAATATAAATTCATCTGACTGTAGGCAACCAAAAACATACCAACTCATCTTGGAGTAATTTAACCAATAAGATGATTTAGAGGACAGTTCAGTGGCACCATTTTTGGAAGGCAAAAGCTTAGCAGAAGGAACATAAATCAAAGGTGACTGGCAGGTAAAGGATATATGCTGCAATCAGCCAAACCATGTGCCTACTGGCACAAATTCAATAAGATCATTTATAAAATTGTTAAGGCAGAAGTACACAAAAGGGGGTCTGGTGCTAACTAAATCCACAGATAGCTTACATGCCACTGAAATAAACACTTCCAGATGCGGGTGTACAAAAACCTTTCACAGAAAGAAATGTTTTCTTTCATAAATCTGAAGGAGGGACACTTAGCAGGGAAGGGCAAAAATGCCTGAAATTGAGCCTGAGCTTCTTACAGACTGGAAGTGCTTGTTGAGGTGGAATGATTGTATGGGTAATGATGAACTACATAGCAAGTCTCCTTTAGAAGCATCACTACAATCAGTAAGGCTGGATTTCTGTTAAATTGTACAAAAAGCGCTAACTCATCATTTCATAAATCGTATAAAATCTGGTGTGTAAGTTAGTGCTGCTCTCATTACGTTCCTTACAGTTTCTTTTTCGGGGGCGTGGAAGAGCAATGACAGAGACGATAGCTTCTCACAGAGATAAAAGCTGCTAATCAAAGTTTAGGAAAATAATGCTTTGGATCTTACCCAAAGCTATTGCAGGCATGGCTTTAATGAAGGAAAAAAAAAGTCAAAACCTGGTTAGATTAGGCGTCTTCTAAGAATGCATGACCAAATTCATTAACGGTTTAGAAAGTCAATTTGTTCATCAAAACAGCATAATATGTGGGACTTTCTGGTCGTATATACAAACACTCTCAGAAGTTCAAACAGAAAGCTATAGTGTCTTTTTTTTTTTTAAAGTTTAGATGACTTCTGCTTTGAGCTACCCCCACCCTTAACCAGGAAATCCCCCTGAAATTAGTTTCCCTGGTGAATCTTTAAATTTAATGCAAGTTCTTCATTAAGTATATGAGCATTGAATTTAGTCTCGAGAACATTTCTAATTGTCTGTTCTATGCATTCAGCCAAATTGTAAACTTGCTATTTTTTTATTCTTCTCTCACTCAGGGTCTTATTCTACTTATTCTATACGGCAAATATATCTTGAATACATTTTGTCTTCTCTGGTCTCACGCCATTGCCTCAGAAGATGCTCTTTTAGCCTCTCGCCTGCAATACTGCAGTGCCACCTAATTTGTTTCTTTGCCTATTATATCCCCTCACACCAGTCTCTTCTCAACACAATCACTTCTTTTTCCTTTTTCTTTTTTTTTTGAGACGCAGTCTTGCTCTGTTGCCCAGGGTGGAGTGCAGTGGCGTGATCTCGGCTCACCACGACCTCCGCCTCCCAGGTTCAGGTGATTCTCCTGCCTCAGCCTCCCGAGTAGCTGGGATTACAGGAGCATGCCACCACACCCGGCTAATTTTTTGTATTTTTAGTAAAGACAGGGTTTCACTGTGTTAGCCAGGATGGTCTCCATCTCCTGACCTCGTTATCCACCCACCTCGGCCTCCCAAAGTGCTGGGATTACAGGCATGAGCCACTGTGCCCAACCCACAATCACTTATTTTTCTACAACACAGAGCTGTTCATATTAATACTTTGCTTAAAAAAATCTGAAATAGCTCCTTAATGACTATGTCTGTTGTTTAAAAGAAAATTTCCCACTGGGTGTGGTGGCTCACATCTGTAATCCCAGCACTTTGGGAGGCCAGGGCAGGAGGATTGCTTGAGGCCAGGAGTTAGAGACCAGTCTGGGCAAGAGAGTGAGACCCCATCTCTCCAAAAAGTTTTAAAAAATTAGCCAGGCATGGTGGTGCATAACTACTTGGGAGCCTGAGGTACGAGGATCACTTGAGCCTGGGAGATGGAGGCTGCAGTGAGCTATTACTGCACTACTGCGTCACAGCCTGGGTGATAGAATGGGACCTTGTTTCTTTCAAAAAAAAAAAAAAAAAAGACAGAAAAGGAAAAAGAAATTTAAGAGACAAAAATTTGTGTAACTAGAGAAAACACTATTATTTGTGTGAAATCCATAATGTATTTTGGCAGAACAGTTTGCTAACTGTTGCCCTAAATCATAAAGTCTGGGTAAACTGGCTTGCAATTAAAAGTCCTTCTCAAAATGGCATCACTTTATCTTTGATGCTTCATCTCATCTCAATGTACTCCAGATCCAGTTCCTCATCTTTGCCTGAACAGCCATGCTACTTTCATATATCTATTTTATTTTTCATTTTATTCCTGCTCCTCTGTGTGCTTGTATTATCTTTTCAAAATCACTACTCATTCCCTTCCCCTCTGTTTTATAAAGTCAAATATTAAACACCCTAAAAGTTTTCCTTCACTTCCTCAGGCAGATTGTGCCATCCTTTCACTGTATCTAAGGCACTGTCCCTCTTTTAGTTACAACATCAGTCACATGGCACTGCTTATTTATTCACCTCCTTTGCTATATTTGGATAACTGGTTTCTTATCTCCATACATCATACCTCCCTCCCAATATATTTCTAACACAATGTTTGGCACATGCTTATTGAATAAATGCAGGTATCAAAGCTATAAGGATCTCAGGACACATGTGGATGTTAATAATGGTCACATGTAGTTCAGTTGTACAGATACGGATTCTTGTCCATACTCAAAAATCAAGTGCTGTCCTTTGTATGCGAAGTGTGCTTTCATTCTATCAGGAAGGCATGTACTTTGGATTGTTTTTCTAGCAGTGGTGGGTGACAGATTGACTCATAGCAGTATGCAGTCTTGCCCTGCCTCCTTATTAATTTTTTATTTTAACCATTTGCAAGCTGGTTGTGTGAGCAATAGACATTGTTTGCCATCAAAAATTAAGGCAAAGTTAGGTGACCAACATGAAGATCAACCCCTAATAGTTTCTTCTTTAGACAGTGGCTTCAGAGAAAAGCACAGTGTAGAAACCAAGCTAGCTCTCTTTTCTTTTTTCTCTTTCTCTTTTGAACACCAAAACCCTGCTTGGATGAGAAATATTTGTCAACTATAACTCATTTACTTATTAGGATCTTACCTAATTAGTCTCGAATACAGGTATGGGTTTTTGGGTTAGATCAGGAATACAGAGTAAAATCAGAGCCAGAAATGTAGTCTCTAACATCTCTACTGGAAACTGTAAAATCTACACAAGTGTTTGAATTGGATTGACAGAAATCTGTAGGCCAGGCTGTGAACTTCTACAGCCAGAAAGTCAACTCAAATACTCCCTCCCTGCTATTTCCACCAGAGAGGCACAGCAGCCCAACTGTCACCTTGAATGCACCTGGGCAAACTCAGAGCCTGACACTGGGCTCTGTCCTCATGACCTCTGCCAACTAATCAGTCAAAATATTTCCTGATCTAGAGAGCATACTCCACTTATTGGGCATATGCCCAGAGCTGCGAGTGCACTCTAATCAGGTGGGAGAACCTATCCAGGTGCCAGGGCAAAAATTAACATCTGACTGACATATGGACTATGAATTTTCTCTTCTCGCATCCCAGAGTCATGCAGAGGCAGTATGTGGGGGTGGGAGATTTGATCTGTGCATACATAGCCTAGGGGATTTGGTTTAAATCAAATCATAATTAAAACACTGGTTAGGAAAACAAGGCATAATTATTTTTTTTCCTGCACATTTTAACTAACTTGCATATAGTCTTAAATATATGTTGGGCACAATAAGAGTAAGGTATCAGTTTCATTTTTGAAAGGTGCAAATTTCCTATTTAAAACAATCCACTTATTATGTTCTGGGATTAACTTTGCAGCTACATCAGTAAATTAAAGGACATTTCAATGATTACATTTGTTGACTAAAGTTATGTAACACTATTTAAGAAATTACCAAAAAGTAAATCACCTACAGTTCAACAGGCTCTCATCACAGGTATTTGGAGGGGATTTTTTTGTCACACTATCAATAAAAGAGTATACAAATGCTTCACTTAAAACACACTTATGAATGTTAGATGTTTCTGGCAATAGTAAATAAATAATCTATTTAAATAGAACTGATATGTTATTTTTCTAATATTCAACTAATTTGTATATAAAATACTTAAAAAATGAAAATAATATTTTTGCTAGGTCAACATGAGCAACTTAATGTACTGAAAGAGTCATCTATCTGAGTATTTATAATCTTCTTGTTTCTTCATAGACTTTAAAGAAGTTTCTTGCCATTTTTACAGCACAATTTTAAAATTTAGAAATAGCTCAACTTAGTTTAGTTCCTCCTGGCTAATCCTTGTGCTGCTTTCATGAATTCATGAGTTAAAAGAATCCTGTAATTTTTTTAAAGACATATTTTCCTTTTCAGAGTCACTCCAAGGATTTTCTTCATTCGATTTCCATTCCTCCAGAAGACTGCAAAAACCCAGAAACTATAACAACATTTAAACCTCAAGATTTAGTCCTTTTAGAATATTCCACTCAAAAGGTTTCTATTTGGTATAAATTACCCCTTTCCTTGCACTCACGATCAAATTCTTCCTCTATTCCTCAAGATATAGTATACCTGTTATAACAAAAATAGATTAATTTCTTGAAGTACTACCAATTTAAAAAGACTTTGAAATATATAAACTTGGAGAAAATACAGAGGGATGATTAAGACTGTCATCTTTCATTGCTGCTTTATGTCCCCCATTAGAGAAAAGTGATTTGCTTTTCCAGACTATGTTCCTGAAAATTCTAGGATTCTTTGGAGTATTCTAGGGTCTCCATAGATGTTTGGTTTGAATGTCTATCACAATTTTTGTGCTACTCCAAATAAAGGTTATGTCATCCACTGTTTTATATTTGAACTTTTCATAATTGTTCTGTTGATTAGTAAGTTATGTCTTGGAATTTAGGTTTTGTTTTTGATATTTAAAGCAGCCCAAATATACTCTGTATAAAATTGTGCAAGTAAGTCTATCACCTCAGGATGTATGTCCTGTGCTGAACTAAATTTGAGGTGTTTACTAATAATACAAAGTGAAAGCAGGAAAGAGCAAAATGTGTTTGAACAGTCACTGTATACCACAGAGACAAACATTAGTTATTGGCAATACCAGGATTTTTCAGAACAGAACTGAATAATTTCTTATAAACAAATGTACTGGCTGCCCCAAGGTAAGATATTGCTGCAGAGAGTTTAAATGAGATAAGATCTCTCTTCCCTTCTCCCCACATCTGCCTGCTGATTAAAAAAAACAAAAAACAAAAAAAATTAAACAATTTTATAATATAACATGATCGTACCAACTCCAGTTGGCAATGTAGAATCATGATGTTATGCTTACAATAGCAGAAAATGAAGTTCACCAAATATGGTTTCAATAGACGAAGCAAAATAAATTTAACTCTCAAACTTCAATAAATATTTGTCAGAGAAGGATCCTCAGATGATGGAGATTTTCTTTGTGACATCTTTAAGTAGCTTACAGTGTTTTAAGATTCATTTAAAAATATTTTCCAGAAAACCATGAAGAATTATGCTGGATAAGAAATCCATATATTGATTCCCTCTAAACACTTTCCAGTTTAGAAATAGAAGCACGTGCCAGATATTGTTAGTGAAACAACTTTCAAACAAACAATTTTTACTATTTCTTTTGCACCAAGACTATTGCAGGCCTGTATAGCACATTATTAAAAACGGTTGTATTTTGAATCAAACTCTTTTCAATGCTGTGCAATTAAAAATATACAAAAATAAAGTGGACATTAATGGATATAATATTCCAACTGTCATCCATAACTTTGACTTCAAAATACACCTATACTTACTGAATGAAATTTTAAGAGTGGATCTTCCTTACACAAATACAGACTTAATACCTCTTGGAATACTTGTCTTCTACAGAATTTAGTTTAGGAAATGCTGTAGTTTTAGAATAAAACCACTGAAAGAGTTAAGAATACAGGTCAACCAATAAAGAAAAAGTTTAATGGGTAGGATTAGTAAGAATTTATTGAAGCCTATGGTACCAGTAAGCCACAGAGTATTTAGCTGCTGTACACAGAAAAGGCTCTGGTGATTAAAATTAAAAGTAATTAAATTAAATGTTTCATATCTTTCTGGGAAATACTCACTTTCAGGTTATTCTTATATGATAAATATGCAACATGTTAATTTTTTTCCTTAGGATCAGTGGCCTACAGTTTTAAACATATGTTTGGGTTCCAATCTGTAATAATAGATTTAGTACTCTCAAAAAATTTATTATGAAAATTTTCACTTTCAGTAAAAACACATATAATTTATTTCTACCCAATTTCTACTTGGTATTTACATTTGAAAATTATTCTAATATTTTGTGACATTTAATTTTCCAGGTTGAACACATAAGATGCAGACAAACCTAATGTGCTCATGACACAAATATTTGCAAATATGAAATTCTAGATCAAAATGATCAAAACAATCTGCCATGCCACTTTTGTTTTTAAAAGTTCAATGTGAAGAATTCTTTAAAAATTTTTCATATTTTCGATCCCTATTAGTCCATTATGAACATCCCTAAACTAATGATATGAAAACATCTCTAGTACCCTCTAATAAATTTACATCAAAGTAAATGGGCACAGTAATCTGAGAGTCAGGAGGCTGGATTCTAGGGTTAGTTCTGTCATGCACTTGCAAAGTGTCTTTGGGTACATCACAAAGCTTCTCAGAGGTCCAGACCAACTGGCTAGCTCAAGTCCTCTCCAGTAAAGACTAGAGATTTGTTTCTACAGATGCACTTAAGGTATTATTCAGGTTAATGACCATGCTTAAATGAGCAATTTTATTGTCTCACTATTCTAGTTCAATAGAAAGTTACCTGATAACATGCAGGTTCAGAGGGTTAACATTTTTCTACTGTGAATATCAGGAGAAACTAAAATAGATTTAGGCATTACAGATGGGATTATGTCATCACACTCGGCGAACACAGTTTCCTTTCTCTGGCTTTCAAAATTACAGACCTGGGTTTATATCAGCAATTTACAGCACTTCCCATTGAGAGCTAGGCTTGAGTAGGTAACCATGGGTACCACCCACTGCTTGTAAATAGTGAAGATCTAGATAAAACATGTCTGACCACCTTCCCTGTGACATAAGAGAACACTAGACTACCCCTCAGAGTATTTTCTCTGAGAGAAAACACCAAATGCTCTAATCATAACATTTTAAAATGCTCTTTACTTCTAACCTTGAACAAGTAAATTCTAAGAATGTTTTTGTTAAAATCATTACCATTACCATTCAAAAGCATTTGAATTTTTAGGTTGTGAAAAAAATATTCTTCAAACAAATGCCAATGAATTTTCTGATGGGACAATTCATTTAAACCTTTGTTACACCCATTTTTAGACCCTGATGCCCTTCCTAAATATTGTATTCTTTATATATTCAGGTAGTACATACAAAATATTATCAACAATTTTGGAAAATACAGAATAGAAAACAGAAAGACCCGCGATACGCTTGTAGTAGTTTAACAGATGATAAATAAAGTAATCCTAATAAATAGGAACTGGATAGATTACTCATTTAATTGATTGGCATATTTTGATATTTAGTTTTTATATTATAGAAACTCTCATACCGTATATTAGATAAAAATGTAGAATTATAGTTGAATAAAAAATACAGATGTGTATTTAATCTCAGGTTATACAATTTTTTAAATCATAAGACAACGGAATATTATAGAGGAAAATACCAGTAGACCTAACTACATAAAATCCTATATATTGAAAACATATCGAATTAGAAAAAAATTAAGATAAATGGAGAACTGGGAAAAATACCTGCAACAAACCTGACAAAAAGTTTTACTGTTCATAATTGATAAATGTCTTAAAAATTTTTTTAATTACAAAAATTTATTCACATAAGTTAGTAGATTCATACAAGTAAATCTAATGCCCTACAAAAAATGGCAAATACATAATTCAATTCAAAGAAATACAAATTATTAGTAAATATATAAAAATGTTCAATATCATTAGTTATCAAATACAAATTAAAACAAAAATATCCTATCACTCACTAGCTGTATGTTAACTTGGGAAGGCTAGTAACAGTTTTAGTTTTCTCATCTATAAATTAACAATAGTTTCTATTTGTTAAGGTCATCATGAGGCCTGTGTGAGTCAGTACAGTGCAGTGCATGATGCATGAGTGCTCAACAAATATTAGCTGCTATAATTGCTACTTTATTTTTGCCTGGAAAATGACAAAAATAAAACTGATAATATTCAACGCTGATTTGAGTTTATACTCTCATATATCACTTATACAATTATGAAGTCATTCATGTTTTCTAAGAATTATTTTGGTAAGATTATCAGGAAATTTAAAAGGTCCAATCCTTTGATCCAGGAATTTCACTTCTAGTAATCTATCTTAAGGAAACAACTAGATAGATGGATAAATATTTACATACAAGAATATCCACTATCACTATTTATAACCTAAAGAACAAAATGGAATGGTTAAGTGAATAAAGGTACAGTTAGATGTATAATGTGTATTATGAAGCTATTACAAATCATGCTTTTAAGGACTACATAATATACTATAAAATGATAAGTAACAATATTAGAATAATCTCAATTTTGCTAAATTATTAATATGTATATACAAAGAAAAAGGGCAGGATGAAAAGGTAGTGATATATTAACAGTAGTTATCTCTAGGACGTAAGTTTTATTCTATTCTTTATTTTTCTATATTTTCATAATTTTCTAACAGTAGCATTTCTTTCATAATGAGTAAACTGAAGAAACTTTAAAAGTTGAGAAAAATAAGCCCAGTAATTAAAAAATGTATCAACTTTGATATACTCATCAATTTCTGAAAACCTTTTCAATAACTTATGCAAATATGTAAAATCACAAACACTGAAATTGAAGAAACTTTATAAATTAGGTCACCCATTTGTTCTTTAGATTTCTGTTCCACAGAGCTAGTATGCAAAACCTAGCTAGTATGCAAAAAATCGGGTGGTAAGTATGTACACTCAGTTGCTAAGACTTATTTATGATGATCAGTGATTAAAAAAACAATTATATTCTTTAACCGTTATTAATCCAAAGAGTAAAAATGAACATTTATTTTCAGGAACAATAATTTTTACATGGTATTTAAATTTTAATGGTACAAACTATTAGTCCATAAATAATCCACATTATTATTGAAATTTTTAGTTTTTTTCCGGGCTTATAGAGTAAGGCCAGATAGCCTCAGTGTGTACATATGTGTGTGCACAGGCACACGCATTTGAGTGTGGTTGAGTGGAATGGTTTCCGCTTACTTTGTATTATTTATGTCTTTTAAAAAATATACCGTAGCTACTACTACTTCCACTATTACTAATATAATTTATTAAGAGCTTACTATATGTTAATTAAGTTCACAGTACTTCTTAAACCCTATCATGAAGTATAATCTAATATCCTCATTTTTGGGATGAGGAAACAGCCATTAAGCGGTGAAGAAACCTGTGTAAGGCTACTCAGCTTGTAGGTAGCAGGGCTGGGATCTGGACCCTAGCCATTTAGCTCCAGGATCAAAGTTCTTAATCACCACACAATATAACTTCACACATTATCAACTACTATGAATAAAAATGCAATATAAGATGGCAAGCATCAAAATCACTCAGGACATTCTAGGTTGCAAAAGCACTCTAGAATACTGCAGATCATAGAATCTGAAGTGATTTTTAGAACTAAGAAAAACAAGAAGCAAAAAAGTAAAATTAGTTTCTCTAAAGGTTCTTTACAGTGTGTATACAGAAAGTGAGGTACGGTGGGCACAGTTGCAAAAGTGTGTATTTCAGGAGAAAGTGTTTGAAGCTAGGGGTTGGAAGGCCTGAATCTTAGCTCTGGTTTAATTTAATTTAATCTAATGAATAGCTTGACTTAGGAAAATTACTTAAGAAGGTAAGATACCTTCTCTTCTCTTCTGTGTAGGATTGAGAATAAATGAGAATACAGAAAAGACACAAATCACCAATGAAAACCAATATGCCAAAGAGAGTACTGTTGTTAACCGCTGAGTGGGGATGGATGGTGTGTGTCTCCACAGCACACATGAATGTGGTGTTCACAGGTGTGTGGCAGGTGACTGATGTTTATGCCATTCTCCCTGTGTACTTCCTACTCCAGGAGCTACTACAATTCAAAGCATTGTTTGTACTCTTCTCCTTCTTCCCCAGCTAACACGGCTTTAAGTATTCCTTTCTTCTATCACTTTAAATAATTCCTAAGGTGAAAAATTCACTTACAATTCTTTATATAATGAATTATATTCCTGAAATTGATCATGTCATTTGGTATAAAATTATTTCAGAAGTCATAAAGTAGACAGAAAGATGACTTGCTAAAAGCAGATTTTTAAATATACTATCTGAATTATGTTTCCATGTAAACTATTAACAATATCAAATTATTGGTAAATGGATATATATATACACATTGTTATGGGTATTCTAAATTAGATGTTACATTTAAATATATACCAAAAACTCTAGATTTGGGATGACATGCTATGAAGACAAAATCTCTATGCTTCATAAATATAAACTAGTTGTTCATTGGCATTTTAATTTATGAAGTACATTTTACATTGGAGGCAGTCAGTTCAGCCTTTCTGTATGAAAATATAGGTGTCAATCTATGATTACTATAAAAGCAGTCCACATACCTTTTCTCTTGTTAGGAGCTGCAGCTGAAAGCCAAGGTGGCAAAGTGTCCCCACTGCAGCTTAAAGTACCATGTCAGGTCCTCAGAGTGGACCTTAGGGAAGTGAACATCAGCATCCCCAATCATGGTAAGTTTCTACCATGAGCTCCCCTTTTTTTTTTTTTAGCAGCTTGAGGTATGTGGGAGCCAAGACAGGGTGGCCGCGTTATTGACACACACAGTCTACAAATCCATCCCATTTTAATGAGATAATTTTTAACTTTAAAAGAAAGATTTATGTATTATATACCGTGAAACCTGTGTCACCCTGGTCATGCAATTCATGATATAAAAAAGCATAGGTAGCCTGGGCGCTGTGGCTCATACCTGTAATCCCAGCACTTTGCGAGGCTGAGGTGGGTGGATCACCTGAGGTCAGGAGTTCAAGGCCAGCCTGGCCAACATGGCGAAGTTCTACTAAAAATTACAAAAATTAGGCTGGGCGAGGTGGCTCACGCCTGTAATCCCAGCACTTTGGGAGGCTGAGGCAGGCAGATCATGAGGTCAGGAGATCGAGACCATCCTGGCTAACATGGTGAAACCCCGTCTCTACTAAAAAACACACACAAAATTAGCCAGGCGTGATGGCGGGTGCCTGTAGTCCCAGCTACTCAGGAGGCTGAGATAGGAGAATGGCGTGAATCCGGGAGGCGGAGCTTGCAGTGAGCCGAGTTCGCGCCACTGCATTCCAACCTGGGCGACAGAGTGAGACTCCGTCTCAAAAAAAAAAAGAAAAAAAATTATTACAAAAATTAGTTGGGCATGGTGGCAGGTGCCTGTAATCACAGCTACTCAGGAGGCTGAGGTAGGGAGAACTGCTTGAACCTGGGAGGTAGAAGTTGCAGTGAGCTGAGATCGTACCAATGCACTCCAGCCTGGGCAACAGAGTGAGACTCCGTCTCAAAAAAAAAAAAAAAAGTGCAGGCATATTCACTCTTGTAGTGCGCAAATTCTCATAGCTGAAGAAAATGGAGGAGACCTTTCCAGGTGGTGGTCCCCTCCTGAGGAATAATAACACCTTGGGTGCCCCTCTGGGGTGGAGTTTGTTACCATTTGTTGTTGATTTTGATTGTTCTACTAGCGGCTAACTGAACCTTCCAGGTCATGGCTTGTTTTATTTTCTAGATGTATTTAAATTAAGCATTTTAAAATTGTGTCATCAGTTTTAAAAAGCCCATTCTTTATGTTTATTAGATCCAAATTAGCTTAGGCAATATCTGAAGCTAGCTTAAAGTACATTTTTATCATATACTAATACTACAGTCTTAGATTGTAAAAGTAGTAATACATAAGTACCAGGTTGGACATGGGGGAAAAGATATACACACACACGTATGTAAATAGTCTCATCAACCAAGATGGCTCTCAGGTGATCTGTCCAGTCTATTTTAAAAACAAAAACTTTGAAGAGAGAAGCAGCTACCGCTTCTTTTTGAGGAAATAATGCAGACTTCATGATTAGGGCGTTTTCTCCTTGTATCAGATACATTTTCCTTTATGTAATTTTATTCATTACTTTTAGTTACCATTTTAGGTTATTTCTCAAAAATCATGTTTCCCTTTGCTATCTTTTAATTGCTTCTAGATTATTATCAAACACTGTCTCTTTTTTCTTCTTTTTCCCTTCCACTGTCTCAACCTATTCGTCATTATTTGACTGTTATCGATGGATTTGATATTTTTAATCTTTCATTATAAGTTTTTTTCACTTTCAGTTGGTTTTTAAATTCTTACTTCCAATTATCTCTTATTTTTCTCATTCATAATTTTTCATGTTCATCTTCCTTTTGGCCTGTCATTTAAAACAGCTTCACCCATCATGTAAAAGAAACTTGATTTAATTATTTCTTTTCAATTATAAGACTTTAAAAACATTCATGAAAAGGATATATTGCTTTAATCAGCAATATTAAAATCATGTTCTTATATAAGATAAACTTCAAATATTAAAAGTGCAAAGTTTCACCATTACAGAGAGCTTCTGGAGACATTTATAAAACATGTTCTTCCTGTTACACAGAGAATCTATCTACATAATTAACAACAACTAAAAAAAATAAAGGATGGAAAGAAAGCATTCTATTTAACTAAACATAAGGAAAAAAGATAATATAGACAAAATCATGACTTTTATGAATAGTAAAATCCACTCAGGTAAAAATGTATACTATGTAATACTTACTATTTATTTTCTCATTTGTTTACATATAATGTTATACATTTTCATTAGCTTGTTAAAACAGAGTATCAAAAAAGTAAATCTGACTTTCCTCAGTTAGGTATATCAAACTTTACTTTCTGTTGAACTACTTCCTTATAAACAGAGTAGGACTTGAAGAAATTTCTCTTAACACAAATAAGATCTTTTTTTTAAAGGGCCATAAGATGAGCATTTAATTAAAGCACACACACCTGCACACACTTTCTTTAGACTGTTGAAGTATCAGGTCTTTAATTCCCCATTAAAACAACACAAAACCCTGATTATAAGTTTTCAAATCATTTGAAGATGTAAGAGGCTGTCTGCATTTCAGCTTAGTTCAAAGCCAGTAAAGAAATATCTCTTCTTCTTCCAACTAAAAGCATGTTTAGGAGAAGGATATCTGATAGAAGTGGTAATGCCAATCTAACCAATTTTAAAATATAAAGTGCTACTAGCAATATTTGGATACATATAATTTGAGAATAACGTTTTATAAACCTAAGCTTTGAAAAATAGAAACTATAAACCTCAACAAAAAAAAACTTAATTTGTAATTGAAAGAAAATAATATTTTGTAGAAAAAAAGTGTCCTTCCAAAAAGAGATGAAAATGACTTTCATTTCCCAAGAGAATTATGCCACTTTTATACAACAAAATTACAGTCACCACAAATTGCTTTCAACAATTCCATTGCTTCTTCATTTGACCACTTGAAAATCAAAATTCTTTCATATTATAAATATAACTTTTTATAACTCTGTTATTACGTACTGTGAATGGGGAAAGTGGGCCAATCCTGTGGCTGTAGCGTCGAATGGCCTCTCTGATGTGGCAGGGCTGGATGGCATCGCTGTGAGCCTCAACACCACAGGCTGCAGTGCTCTGCGACAGAAAAACACATAAATTGTTACTAAATCAAAAACACGCAACAGAACTACAGTGTATAAATATGAAAATAAACCTTTACAAAAGAGACCGGTTTTTCCCTTAGGATGCACATCACTACTGCCATATACTACATCTAAAAAAGAATTCCATTAACAAATCAAAGATGACTTTTACATGACCCCTTTCTAGCAGACCTACCAAATGCAATTTTTATGCCCACAATATTTCACCTAAGCCTGCATGTCAAGAAACAGGAGAATACAGCCACTTGCCTGCAGATAAAAAGTGTCATGAAAGCTTACTGAAAGAACCACAGGAAGTTATTTTTTAAAAAAAAACATTTTAACATTTATTATTATAAACGTTTCTTAGGAGCTTCTTTGGCACATTTCTGAAATAACTTGAGGGTCATCAACTTAAAATGAAAAATGTTAAATTATGATACATTTATTTATCATACCTGGGATTGTCATAAGACCATTTCAACTTGGTTTCTAATTTTCTAGGTATCTCAGGACAAAACAAAAACGAAACCAACAACTTTCTGTTTTAATTTGCCGCATCTGTAAAAGGCAGGTTTGCAAGCACAAAAAGATACAAGAAAGATAAGGATTATTTGCGAAGAGAGTGTGAATACAAACTTAAGAAATTATAGATGTGTATATGTGTGTTCAGCATGATTTTTCAAAATAACTTATAGGGCTAGGGTTTAGCCCTACAAGTTACCAGCTCTGCCAAGATACATAATATCTCGGGCCTCGGTTTCCTCACCTGTAAATTGGGAAAACAATTATAATTGCTTGTAGGACTGTTGTGAAAATTAAATAAGTTGAAATACATAAACCACTTAGAACAATGCCTGACACATGCTAGGAAATTGTTTTATTTTTATAAAGAGAATGATGTTTCATTTTGTCACCTAGGCTGCAGTGCAGTGGTGTGCTCACAGCTCACTGAAGCCTCAAACTTCTGGGCTCAAGCGATCCTCTGGCCTCAGCCTCTGAAGTAGCTGAGACTAAAGGCAAGTGCCACCACATCTGGCTAAAAAAAGGATTAATTTCTTTAGAGATATGGTCTCGCTATGATGCCCAGGATGGTCTTGAACTGCTGGGCTCAAGTGATCCTCCTGACTCAGCCTCCTGGGTAATGTTAGCTAGTAATAGTATTAGGTTATTTAAATTAAGTGTTAAAAATGGGATCGCTAAGTTTTTGAAATGGAAGCTCATTTACTTCAAAGTATAGTAGGTAGCAGATGGCAGGCCATCAACATTAAAGAATTAACTTGCATATTACTATAACGGGTCTAGAAGTCATTTGTAGTCACACAATTAATATTATTTGTTTTTCTGATAATTACTGTAATTTTTTGATAATTAATACATTTTTTACTCTCATAATTCTTTGTAGGGAATATAACTCTATAGATAGCAACCTCTATGGATAGCAATTTGGCAAAATCTTATAAAAATGAAAAAGAACAACCTCTTTTACTCAGCAATTTCACCTGTAAGAATTTATCCTACAGATATATTGCACAGGTACAAAATAATATATATACATAAGGATACTTACTATAGTACTAAATGTTCATTAATGAGGGATTGGTTAAATAAATTATCCATTCAAAGAAACAGAAACCAAAGCAACCACTGAAAAGAATGAGGCAGTTCCCTACATACTCCTATGGAGCTATCTCTAAGACATTATATGAAACACTGATCAAAAACTGAAGTAGGAGGTTTACTATGGTAAGTCTTTGTGTTCCCCTAAAATTTGTACGTTGAAATCCAAGCCCACAAAGTGATGGTATTAGGATAAGAAGCCTCTGGGAATTGATTTATCCATGAGGGTGGAGCTCTCATGAATGGAATTAGCTCCCTTTTAAAGAGACCAGGGAAAGACCACTCACCCCTTCTGCCATGTGAGGTTTGGGTGAACAGATGACTGCCTATGAACCAGGAAGTGGGCCATCACAAAACACTGAATTTGCCAATGTCTTAATCTGGGACTTCCTAGCCTCCAGAACTATAAGAAATACATTCCTATTGTTTATAAGCCACCCAGTTTACAGGATTTTGTTATGGAAGCCCAAACGGACTAAGATAGAAGCGTAAGTTAGAAAAATTTTGTGACTGCCATTTGTAAGATATGGAGACACATAAGCCAGCCTGGCTGAATCATGCTATTTTTGCCAAAATGTGACATTAAATTATATTAAAATAAAAACATTGAATTTTGTGAAAAATGTCATTAGAGTTACCATTTTGCCAATTTCAGGCTTATCTGCCATAATTCAGCAACTGTTAACATTAGCATAATGAAGCTACTAGGTGCACTTTTATACTTTCTTGATTTGCTCATTGAGTTCTCCGGAAGCAAGCCTTTAAACGTTATAATCCCAGTTTTTTTTTTTTCCACCTCAACAAATATCTTCACATTCTCTTTGTCTGTTAACATCTAGTCCTTTATCAAGGTGCTAATAATCTGTTCAAATTAAAAATGTATCCCAAGTTTAGAATTTTTAATATAGCAGTGATTCTAGCATTATATTCTTCAAAATTGCTTCAGAAGAATTAACATAAAATGTACATATTTATTAATAATCTTATATCAGCTATAAACATGTGTGAAGAGCATTATACTTACACATCAATTCATCTTTAGCATCCTGATTAGGCCTAAATTTTAGGATATTCTTTAAATTTTCAAAAACTAAACCCAAATATTTGACAAAATACTGAGTCCTGTTTACAGAGTATTTGCAGAAATCTCTCTGGGAAATAAACTCTGTATTTCTTTAAGAAAAGTACTAGCTGTTTGGAAAAGTTCTCCATATGTCAGGTCCTCTTCCTCTTGGCCACATTCACACTCTATTCTTGTATCCTTCCATTTTTGTATTAATAGTTCTTCAACTAGAAACTGATGCTGGTATTAGAAGCTGAAATAGCATATGGAGTTCTACATATTTTCCGGATTTGACTGTTGTCTCTCTGCTTTTCTTTGCCGGTTTACAATGAACAAAATATCTTAGCAGTTTAAACTCTCAACTGTGATGCAGGAAGTTATACTGAAACTTAGGTTTGCCCCTGGATCTCTCACTGAACCTTTTTCTCCCAACTTAAAAGTTCTTGGCAGGGTTAGTGTCCTATCCTTTCTCAGCCTTCCCCTTACCAGAGTGAGTGTTTAAGAAGGATCTAGAATCTCAATCAACTGCATCTTATTCTTTCCACATCTATAATGGTAAACTAGATCTTTTGCTAAATGTAAAATCTTAAGTCTTACAGAGAAGTAACACTTACCTCAGACTAGAGCAACTGAAAGGCTAGTACTACTATTACTAACATTTTGCAGACCACAAAAGTTGATAT
Organism: Gorilla gorilla gorilla; assembly: GCF_029281585.2. Taxonomy (NCBI): domain Eukaryota; kingdom Metazoa; phylum Chordata; class Mammalia; order Primates; family Hominidae; genus Gorilla; species Gorilla gorilla. The sequence continues at coordinate 62,734,834 of NC_073229.2, forward strand.
GATCTGGCCAAGGAAGTATTGTCTTTCTCCCGTTACACACATAGCTCCTCCAAAGTTTCATCCTTATGGAGAATTTTTTTCACATGAAGGTGGGCCATTCACTGGCCAAAGGATATAGTGTACAACATATGTAATTTTCTCATTTAAAAGTTTGAGATGGTAACTGTTAAAATGTAGTTCTTAATAACTAGAAAAAGCTTTTATTTATTTTTTTCTTTGTATAAATGTGTGCAGTACAAGTGTGATTATGTTACATGCATAGATTAGAGTGGTAAAGTTAGAGCTTTTAGGATATCCATTTCTTGAGTAACATAGTTACTCATTAAGTAATTTCTCATCATCTACCCCTACTTACTCCCAACCTTCCAAATCTCCATTGTCTATCATTCCACACTCTACCTCTATGTGTACACATTATTTAGCTCTCACTTATAAGTAAGAACATGCAATATTTGACTTTCTGTTTCTGAGCTGTTTCACATAAGATGATTGCCTCTAGTTCCATCCATGTTGTAAAAAATATTATTTCGTTCCTTATTTCTTTTTTGAGACAGGGTCTTGCTCTGTCCCCCGGGCTGGAGTACAGTGGTGCGATCTTGACTCACTGCAACCTCTGTTACCCAAGTTCAAGTGATTCTCATGCATAAGCCACCCAAATAGCTGGGACTACAGGCACACCTACCGCGCCTGGCTAATTTTTGTATTGTTAGTAGAGACAGGGTTTTGCCACATTAGCCAGGCTGGTATCAAATTCCTGACCTGAAGTGATCCACCTGCCTCGGCCTCCCAACGTGCTGGAATTACAGGCATGAGCCACTGCACCTGACCCATTCTTTTCCATTTCTGAATATTATTCCATTGTGTATACATGCCACATTTTCTTTACCTATTCATCTGTTGATGGAAACTTAGGTTGACTGCATCTTTGCCAAAGTAAATAGAGGTGCAAATAAACATTTGAGAGGAGGTATCTTTTTGATGTAATGATTTCTTTTTCTTTGACTAGATACCCAGTAATGAGATTGCTGGATTGAATGATAGTTCTATTTTCAGTTAAGAAATAGCTATACTGGCCAGGCGCAGTGGCTCATGCCTGTAATCCCAGCACTTTGGGAGGCCGAGGCAGGTGGATCATTAGAGGTCAAGAGTTTGAGACCAGCCTGGCCAACATGGTGAAACCCCGTCTCTACTAAAAATATAAAAAAAATTAGCCAGGTGTGATGGCACTTGCCTGTAATCCCAGCTACTCGGGAGGCTGAGGCAAGGGAATCGCTTGAACCCGGGAGGTGGAGGTTGCAGTGAGCCCAGATCACGCCACTGCACTCCAGCCTGGGTACCAGAGTGAGACACTGTCTCAAAAAAAAAAAAAAAAAAAAAAAAAACTGTACTGTTTTCAATAGAAGTTGTACTAATTTACATTCCCAACAACAGTGTACATGAGTTCCCTTTTCTCCATATCCTCACCAACATGTTATTTTCTCTTTTTAATAATAGCCATTCTGATTGGTGTAAAATGATATCTCATTGTGGTTTTAATTTGCATTTCTCTGATTAGTGATGTTGAGCATTTCTTTATATGCCTGTTGGCCATCGGTATGTCTTATTTTAAAAAATGCCTATTCATTTCCTTTGACTAGTTTTTAATGGGATTACTTGGTGTTTTTTTTTTTGTTGTTGTTGTTTAGCTGTTTGAGTTCCTTGTAAATTCTGGCTGTTAGTCCCCTGTCGGATGCACAATTTGCAAATGTTTTCTCCCATTCTGCAGGTTCTTTGCTCACTATCTTTTTTTTTTTTTTTTTTTTTTTTTGAGGCGGAGTCTCACTTTGTAGCCCAGGCTGGAGTGCAGTGGTGTAATCTCATCTTACTGCAACCTCCGCCTCCTGGGTTCAGGCGATTCTCCTGCCTCAGCCTCCTGTCACTATCTTATTTCTTTTGCCATGCAGAAGCTTTTTAGTTTAATTAAGTCCCATTGTCTATTTTTTTTTTTTTTTTACCTGTGCTTTTGAGGTCTTAGTCATGAATTCTTCACCTAGACCAATGTCCAGAAGAGTTTTCCTCAGGTTTACTTTGAGTATTTTTTTTATAGTTTCAGGTCTTATCTTTAAGTCTTTATTCCATCTTGAGTTGATTTTTGTATATGATAAGAGATAGGGGACCAGTTTCATTCTTCTGCATATGCTGATCCAATTCCCCAGCTCCTTTTTCTGAAGAGGGTGTCCTTTCCCCAGTGTATGCTCTTGTTAACTTAGGCAAAGTTCAGTTGGCTGTAAATACATGGTTTTATTTCTGGGTTACCTACTCTCTTCCATTGACCTATGTGTCTATTTTTATATCAGTACCATGCTGTTTTGTTACTATGGCCTCACAGTATAATCTGAAGTCAGGAAATGTAATGTCTTCAGCTTTGTTGTTTTTGCTTAAGATTGTTTTGCCTATTTGAGCACTTTTTTGGTTCCATATGAATTTTAGGATTTTTTTTTTCTAATTCTGTAAAAGATGGGGTTGGTATTTTGATAGAGATTGCACTGGATCTGTACAATGCTTTGGGCAGTATAATCATTTTAATGATATTAATTCTTCTGATCCATAAGCATGAGATGGTTTTCCATTTGTCAGTATCCTCTACAATTACTTTCATCGCTGGTTTGTAGTTTTCTTTGTAGAGATCTTTCATTTCATTGGTTAAATATTACTAGATATTTTGTTATTTTCTTTGTAGCACTTTAAATGAGATTGCCTTCTTGATTTCTTTCTCAGCTAGATTATCGGTGAATAGAAACACTACTGATTTTTGTACAATGATTTTGTATACTCAAACTTTGAATTCATTTATCAAATTGGAGAGGTTTTTGGTGGAATCTTTAGGTTTTTCTAGATATAAGATCATATAATCAGCAAATGGGAATAATTTTACTTCTTCTTTTCCAATTTGGATAACTTTTATTTCTTTCTCCTGCTTTATTGTTCTGGTTAGGACTTCCAGTACTATGTTGAATAGGAGTGGTTAAAGTGGGCATCATTGTCTTGTTACAGTTCTTTGAGGGAACGCTTTCAACTTTTTGCACTTCAGTGTGATGTTGGCTGTGGCCTTTACTACTGTGAGGTATATTCCTTTTATGCCTAGTTTGTTAAGGGTTTTTATAATGCAGCGATGCTGAATTGTATCAAATGCTTTTTCTGTACCTATTTAGATAATCACGATTTTTGTCCTTCATTCTGTTTATGTAATGTATCCCATTTATTGATTTGTGTATGTTGCATCCTTGCATCCCTGGTATAAAACTCACTCAATCATGGTAATTATCTTTATGATATGCTAGTAGATTTGGTTTGTTAGTATGTTGTTGAGGATTTTGGAGTCTGTGTTCATCAGGGATATTGGTCTGTACTTTTCTGTTTTTGTTGTGTCCTTGCCTGGTTTGGTATCAGGATGGTAATGACCTCATAGAATTATTTATGGAGAATTCCCTACTCCTTAATTTTTTGGGGCAGGTTCAGGAGGACTGGTATTAATTCTTCTTTGTACACATTTGGCTGTGAATCCATCTGGTCCTGAACTCTTTTTTGTTGGGAGATTTTTAAATTACTGATTCAATCTTGGTACTTGTTATTGGTCTATTCAGGATTTCTATTTCTTCTGGGTTCAATATTGGGAGGTTGTATGTTTCCAGGAATGTATCCATTTCTTCCAGGTTTTCTATTTTGTGAGTGTATAGTTGCTCATAATAGTCTGTGACAATCTTTTGTATGTTTGTGGTATCAGTTGTAATATCTCCTTGTTCATTTCTGATTTTGTTTATTTGGATCCTCTCTCTTCCTGGTTAGTCTTGCTAGCAATTTACCAATTTTGTTTATCTTTTTGAAGAACCAACTTTTAATTTCCTTGATCTTTTGTATTTTTTTTGTCTTTATTTTTATTTAGTGCTGCTCAGGTCTTTGTTATTTCTTCTGATAATTCTGGGTTTGGTATTTTCTTGCTTTTCTAATTCCTTGAGACAGAATGATAGGTCATCAATTTGGGATCCTTCTGCTTTTTTGATATATAGGCATTTAATGCTACAAACTTCCCTTTTGCAATGCTTTTGCTGTATACCACAGGTTTCAGTGTGTTGTGTTTCCATTTTCATTTGTTTCAAAAAATCTTTTAATGTGTCTTAATTTCTTCATTAATCCCATGATCATTCCAGAGGATATTGTTTAATTTCCATGTATTTTTATGCTTTCTGAAGTTCCTCTTGTTACTGGTTACAGATTTATTCCACTGTGGTCTGAGAAGATACTTGATTTAAAAAATCTCTTAAGACTTGTTTAGTGGCCTAACATGTGATATCTATCTTGGCAAATGTTCCATGTGCTCATAAGAAGAATGCATATTCTGTAGTTGTTGGGTAGAATGTTCTGTAAATGATTGTTGAAGTCCTTTTGGTCTAAAGTCCAATTTAAGTCCAATATGTCTTTGTTGACTTTCTGTCTCAACCATTTGACTAATGCTGTCAATAGGGTGTTGAAGTTGTCCATTATTACTGTATTGCTGTCGATCTCTTTAGGTCTAGTAATAGGTCTAGTAATATTTGTTTAGGTCTAGTAATATTTGTTTCATGAATCTGAGCCTTCCGGTGTTGGCTGCATATATACTTAGAATTGTTTTAGCCTCTTGCTGAACTGATTCCTTTATTATTATGTAGTGACTTTCTTTGTCTTTTTTCCTGTTTTTGATACAAAGTCTGTGTTATCTAAGTATCACTACTGCTGTTCACTTTTGCTTTATATCTGCATGAAATGTCTTTTTCCTCCCTTTCACTTTCAGTCCATATATGTCTTTATAGGTAAAGTGAGTTTCTTGTAGGCAACATATAGTTAAATCATGTTTTGTTTTTTCCATCCATTCTGCCAATCTTTATTTTTTAAGTGGAGCATTTAATCCATTTATGTCACGGTTAATATTGATAATTGAGGTTTTGCTCCTGTGATATTGTTAATTATTTTCTAGTTGTTTGATAAATTCTTTATTTCTTTTTCTCTTTGTGGTTTGGTGGAATTCTGCCAAATTGCCATTTGATTCATTTCTCTTCCTTCTTTGTGTGATATTTTATAAGACCTGAGAATTTTATACTTTTGTGTCTTTGTATGATGGCGAATATTAACCTTTTGTTTCCATGTTTAGGACTCCTTTGAGCATTTTGTGTAAGGTCAGACTAGTGTGATGAAGTCCCTCAGTGTTTGCTTACCTGGGAAAAGCTATTTCTCCTTCATTTATGAAGCTTAATCTTACTGTATACAAAATTTTTGGCTGACAGTTTTTTCTTCTTTCAGTACTTCGAAAATGCCACCCCATTATTTCCTAGCCTGCCTGTAAGGTTTTGCTGAGAAGTCTGCTGTTAGTCTGATGGGGTTTTCTTATAGGTGACTGAAAAAGGTTTTCTTTAATTAAAACCAGAAAGGTGTTTAAGGAAAAAATAATAGAGGTTCACTAAATGCAAGGATTCATACATTATTATCTCTGGATGGGACATAAGAATGGTCTATTCTAAATGTTTCCAACTCCTACACAATTTTATAGCTGAAAGAGTGAAAATATGGGACATGTCCAAGGCTACAACAATAGTATTACAGATATAACTATACATCAAATTTCTTGGCTTGTAATACACGTAGTGAGTGTAGAGATTTTATTATTATCTGCAGGATTACTTGAACCATTATAGCATCATAGCTGAGGTTTCCAGTGAGTAAAACTCAAAATATAGCAAAAGTCTGAATATAGAAAGAAGTGTATAAATGAGTAGAAAAATAATTAAAGCCTCTGAAGTGGAACATTATTAATTCTGATGCCACTAATTTCAAATTCAAGAGAATACAGACATAGACTGGGATAATACTTTCCTCAGGAAAACTTTGTTGTAAAATAACTCCAATTTAATAGTTTTCAACAGGATTGGGAAGAAATGTTTAAATATATGGAGAAAAATGTAAAGAATTTCTAAAAACTTATAAAAAATTAATTTATGTATACATATCACTAGGTTAATTACAACTCCTTCTCACATACTTTGTGAATCAAATTAACTGAAGAGGTCTTTTAGGTAACATTTTGTTACCATAGTTTTAGCTACTGAATGAGTTGCAGAGTACAATAGCTGAAATTCTTACAAGCTTTGAATAGGTAATAAAAAAAAAAACACCAAGTATATGAAAGCACTGAAGACTGATCAAAACCAGACTGAAACTGGAAACGGTAGTATGTACTTTTAGAAGGGAATGTCAGTGGGTGGATTTCCTGTCTTTACAGTTTTAGCCTAAGGGCAGCATCCAGTGGGTAGAGGAGTGGCTAACATATAATCTTAGATCCTTGATAAACGAGATGCCAGAGTTCGGGCAATCACAGTAGGTGCGGAATGAGAAAGGAAATCCCCAAAGGGACAGAATAGAAAGAGGGGGAGCCCCAAATTCGGTGTACAAATTTTACCCAAATCTTTTTTTGTGGGTGGGGAGAGATGGAGTCTCACTATGTCCGGGCTAGTCTGAAACTCCTAGGCTAAAGTGATCTTCCTATCTCAGCCTCCTGAGTAGCTGAAATAACAAGTGCCATCACGTATGGCTTTCCGCAAATCTTTTACTAACCCCTAAGTTCTTCCTGTATGGTATGAAATGCATGCAATCTCACTAAAGCAAAAAGAAATGAAAAGACATTCTAGTTGCTGCCACTGAAGAGGAGTTCAAAGTTTACAGGTGAGTCTAGAAAAGTAACTTCCCTGCTGAACACATATACCAACACCACCACCACCACCACCAATAAAAACAATATATTCACAGGAATAAAACAGAATCCTAAAATGCCTATGATGTATTACTCACAATGTCCACTTTACAACTCAAAATTACCAGACATGCAAAACACAAGAAAGCATGACTTATATTCAATGGAGACCAAGAAAATTCACATATTTAATTTTGCAATCAAGAATTTTAAAACAGCAATTCTAACCATGCTCCAAAGCACAAAATAAAATACATTTGTAACAAACGGACAAATAAAAAATAATGATAGATAAATGGAAACTATAAAAAATCAAATAAAAATTTTAGAAGTATAAAATGAAATATCAGAAATAAAATATTACTAGATTGGGTGTCACAGTAGATTGGAGCTGACAGAAAGAAATGTATAGAAGATAAAAGTTCAATAGAATTGCTCCAATCTGAAGAACAGAGAGAAAATATTAAAAGAGGAATTAAAAAGCACCTGAGTTACCTATGGAATAATATCAAAGTAACTAATACAATGTACTTGGAGTTTCAGAAGTGAAGGAGAGGGAATAAGGCAGAAAAAAATCTGAAGAAATAACTGCCAAAAAGTCCCCTAATTTGGTTAAAGACATACACTGTCTTTGATTCAAGAGATTCAAGATTCAAGAATTTCGGTGAATTTTCGGCAGGATAAATACAAAGAAAACCGTGTTTATGGATATCATGGCCAAACAGCTGAATATCAAAAGTAAAAATACAATTCTGAAAGCATCCAGAGAAAACACCACATTAGACACAGGGAAACAATAATAGAAACCTACTGACTTATGATTAAAAACAACAGAGAAAAAAGTGGAATGACATCATTAAAATATTGAAAAATAAAACTTTCGAGATAGAATTCTGTATCTAATGAAACATCATCCAACAATGAAGAAAAAGTAAAGACTTTTTCAGAAATATCAAAACTAAGATAACCATCACTAGCTAACTTGCACTACAACAAATGTTAAACAAAATTTAGCAGAACAGAAAAGAAAAATGATACAAGAAAACTCTAATTATGAAAGAGAAATAAACAACAATGGGAATGGTAAACAATAAGCTCTTTTTTTTAGTTGCTTCTCAGCCTTTTGGCTAAGATCAAGTGAAACTCTATTTTTTCTCTTAGTTTCATTAAAACGCACTAGATTATTTAAGACAAAAATTATGGTATTATGGCTTATAATATATATAGATGTAGTATGCATGACAATTATAGCATAAAGGACCTGGACCTATATATATACACAAGAGTCTTACATTTTATGTGAGTTAAACAGTATAACAACTCCCAAGTATACTGAACATTTAAGGATGTACATTGTAATCCTTACCATGACTACTGAAAAAAGGATGCAAAAAGATATCATAAAGAAATCAATATATAAATTAAAGGGAATTTCTAAAAAACACACAACCCAAAAGAAGACAGGAAAGAGAAACAGATAAACAGTAAGAGAGGAAATAAGCAGAAAACAAATAGGAAAAGTTACCCTATATCCAACCACGTGAATTAATACATCAAATATCACAGAATTATGGACTACAATTAAAAGATACAGATGGGGGGAGGGCACAGCAGCTCATGCCTATAATCCCAGCACTTTGGGAGGCTGAGGTGGGTGGACCGCTTGAGCCCAGGAGTTTGAGAATAGCTTGGGCAACACAGTGAAACCCTGTCTCTACAAAAAAAAATACAATAATTAGCTAGGCGTAGTGGTGCATGCCTGTAGTCCCAGCTACTCAGGAGGCCGAGGTGGGAGGATTGCTTGAGCCTGGGAGATTCAGGCTGCAGTGAGCTATGATCATGCTACTATACTCCAGCCTGGGAGACAAAGCAAGACCCTCTCTCCAAAAAAAAAAAAAAAAAGAAAAGAAAAAAAGATACAGACAGAAAGGAGGAATAAAGAAGCAAGACCCAATTATTTGCTGACTAAAAGAGATGACTTTAAATATATTTATCTTTCAATACAGGCATACCTCACTTTATTGCACTTTGATTTACTGTGCTTCACAGATGTTGTAAGTTTTGCAAATTTAAGGTTTATGGTAACCCTAAATCAAGCAAGTCTTATCAGTGCCATTTTTCCAAAAGCATGTATGTGTCCAACTTTATGTCTCTGTGTCATATTTTGGTACTTTTCACAGTATATTTCAAATATTTTCATTATTATTTTATCTGTTATGGTGATCTGTGATCTTTAGTGTTACTATTGTAATTGTCTTGGGGCGCCACGAACTGTATTCATATGAGATAGCAAATTTAATAAAAGTGTTTGTTCCGACTACTCCACTGACTAGCTGTTCCTCCATCTTTCTTCTCTCAGGCCTCCCTATTCCCTGAGACAACAATACTGAAATTAGGCCAATTAATAACCCTACAATGGCCTCTAAGTATTTCAGATGTAAGGAAGAGTTGCATGTCTCTCACTTTAAATCAAAGCCTACAAATGATTAAGCTTAGTGAAGGAGGCATGTTGACAGCCAAGACAGGATAAAAGCTAGCCCTCTTGCCCCAAATAGCCAAGCTGTGAGTGCCAAGGCAAAGTTCTTGAAGAAAATTTAAAAATGCTGGTCCACTGAACACACAAATGATAAGAAGGTGAAACAGCCTTATTGCTGATATGGAGAATGTTTCAGTAGGATGAATAGAAGATCAAACTAGCCATGACATTTCCTTAAGTCAAAGCCTAATCCAGAGCAAGGTGCTAACTCTCTTTAATTCTGTGAAGGCCAAGAGAGATGAGAAACATGCAAAAGAAAAGTTAGAGGCTACCAGAGACTGGTTCATAAGATTTAGGAAACAAGCCATCTCTATGATATAAAAGTGCAAGGTGAAGCAGCGAATGATGATGTAGAAGCTGTAGCAAGTTGTCCTGAAGGTTAAGCTAAGATCAATGATGAAGATGGCTACATGTAACAACAGATTTTCATTGTAGATGAAATGGCTATTAGAAGAAGATGCCATCTTGGCCATTCATAGCTAGAAGAGGAGAAATCAATGCCTGGTTTCAAAGCTGCAAAGCTGACTCTCTTGTCAGGGGCTCATGCAGCTGGTGATTTTAAGTTTTAGCTAGTGTTCATGTACCATTCTAAAAATCATGATCCTGAAAAAGTATGCTAAATCTATTCTGCTTATGCTCCATAAATGGAACAACAAAGCCTAGATGACAGCATATCCATTTACAGCATGGCTTATTGAATATTTTAATTCCAGTGTTGAGACGTACTATTCAGGAAAAAAAGATTCCTTTCAAAATAATTACTGCTCATTGACAATGTATCTGGTCACCCAAGAGCTCTGCTGGAGAAGTACAAAAAGATGAACATTGTCTTCCCGATAGCTAACAAAATCCATTCTGTAGCACAGCTCAAGAAATAATTTCAACTTTCAAGTTTTATTACTTAAGAAATATATTTCATAAGACTATTGCTGCCATAGATAGTGATTCCTCTGATGGATCCAAGGAAAGTAAATGAAAATCTTCTGGAAAGGATTCATTATTCTACATGCCATTAAGAACATCTGTGATTCACGTGAAGAGGTCAAAATATCAACATTTACAGGAGTTTGGAAGAAGCTGATTCCAACTATCATGAATGGCTTTGAGCGGTCCAGACTTCAGTGGAGGAGGTAACTGCAGATGTGGTATAAATGGCAGGAGAACTAAAAGTGCAGCCTGAAGATATGACTGAACTGCTCAATCTCATGATAAAACTTGAATGGGTGAGAGTTGTTGCTTATGGATGAGTCAAGAAAGTGGTTTCTTGAGAAGATGTCTATATCTGTTGAAGATGCTGTGAACATTTTAAAAAATAACTACAAAAACTCCTACAAAGGACTTAGACTTAGTTCCATAAACTTAGCTGATAAAGCAATGTCAGGGTTTGAGAGAACTGACTCCAATTATGAAAGAAGTACTGCTATGGGTAAATGCTATCAAACAATATCACGTGCTACAGAGAAATCTTTCAAGAAAGGAAGAGTCAATCAATGTGGCAAACTTCACACTGTTGTCTTATCTTAAGATATTGCCACAGCTACCCCAACCTTCGGCAACCACCACCCTGATCAATCAGTAGCCATTAACATCGAGGCAAAACCTTCCACCAGCAAAAAGATTATGACATGCAAATGACTCAGATAATAATTAGCATTTAAAAAATATTTTAAAATTAAGGTATGTACATGTTTTAGACATAATGCCATTGCAGACTTATAGACTACAGTATAGCATAAACATAATTTTTATATGCACCAGGAAAGCAGAAAATTTGTGTGACTCGCTTTATTGCAATATTCACTTCAATATGGTGGTGTGGAAACAAACCTGCAATATCTCTGAAGTATGCCTGCAGAAACATACAAATATATTGAAAGGAAGTGGATGGAAAAACATATTATGTAAACAGCAATCACATGGCTGGAATGGCTAAATCAATCACATAAACAGACTTCATATGTACAGCATTTTCAGTAATAAAAAGAGATATTTCATAAATATAAAAAAGAGAGAAAATCCATGTTCATGGATTGTGAGACTTAGTATTGCTAAAACATATCCCAAACTGATGTAAGCAGTCAGCCTAATTCCTTTCAAAATCCCACCAGGCTTTTCTTTTTTTTCTTTTTCTTTCTTTGGCAGTAACTAACAAGTTGATTCTAAAATTTACATAGAAATGCGAAGAACACAGCATATCCATATTAAGCTTAAAAAATAACAGAGTTTGAAGACTTACATTATAACCAAATAAACACAAATGAAACTCCAAAAATAAATCCATTTAGATATATTGTTCAAGCAATCCAATGGGAGAAAAGAGTCTTTCAGCAAATAGTTCTGCAATAACTAGATATCCATAAGTAAAAATTGGATTTGGCTTCAACTCATACAATAAATGGATTTTAATTTGACCAGATTAATAGAACTAAATACAAAAACCAAAGAGATAAAGCTTCTAGAAGAAAACACAGGACAATATCATCATGACATGGGAGTAGCCAAAGGTTTCTCAGGACACAGGCAATAAATATAAAAGAAAAAAATTGTGTAAGGAAGGGATCCAGTTTCAGCTTTCTACATACGGCTAGCCAGTTTTCCCAGCACCATTTATTAAATAGGGAATCCTTTACCCATTTCTTGTTTTTGTCAGATTTGTCAAAGATCAGATGGCTGTGGATGTGTGGTATTATTTCTGAGGGTTCTGTTCTGTTCCATTGGTGTATATCTCTGTTTTGGTACCAGTACCATTCTGTTTTGGTTACTGAAACTGGATCCCTTCCTTACACCTTATACAAAAATTAATTCAAGATGGATTAAAGACTTAAATGTTAGACCTAAAACCATAAAAACCCTAGAAGAAAACCTAGGCAAATACCATTCAGGACATACGCATGAGCAAGGACTTCATGACTGAAACACCAAAAGCAATGGCAACAGAAGCCAAAATTGACAAATGGGATCTAATTAAACTAAAGAGCTTCTGCACAGCAAAAGAAACTACCATCAGAGTGAACAGGCAACCTACAAAATGGGAAAAAATTTTTACAATCTACCCATCTGACAAAGGGCTAATATCCAGAATCTACAAAGAACTTAAACAAATTTACAAGAAAAAATCAAACAACCCAGTCAAAAAGTGGGCGAAGGATATGAACAGACACTTCTCAAAAGAAGACATTTATGCAGCCAAAAGACACATGGAAAAATGCTCATCATCACTGGCCATCAGAGAAATGCAAATCAAAACAACAATGAGATACCATCTCACACCAGTTAGAATGGCAATCATTAAAAAGTCAGGAAACAACAGGTGCTGGAGAGGAAGTGGAGAAATAGGAACACTTTTACACTGTTGGTGGGACTGTAAACTAGTTCAACCATTGTGGAAGACAGTGTGGTGATTCCCCAAGAATCTAGAACTAGAAATACCATTTGACCCAGCCATCCCATTACTGGCTATATACCCAAAGGATTATAAATTATGTTGCTATAAAGACACATGCACACATATGTTTATTGTGGCACTATTCTCAATACCAAAGACTTGGAACCAACCCAAATGTCCAACAATGATAGACTGGATTAAGAAAATGTGGCACATATACACCATGGAATACTATGCAGCCATAAAAAAGGATGAGTTCATGTCCTTTGTAGGGACATGTATGAAGCTGGAAACATCATTCTGAGCAAACTAACGCAAGGACAGAAAACCAAACACCGCATGTTCTCACTCGTAGGTGGGATTTGAACAATGAGAACACTGGGAGACAGGGTGGGGAACATCACACACCAGGGCCTGTTGTGGGGTGGGAGGAATGGGGAGGGATAGCATTACGAGACATACCTAGTGTAAATGACGAGTTAATGGGTGTAGCACACCAACATGGCATATGTATACATATGTAACAAACCTGCAGGTTGTGCACATGTACCCTAGAACTTAAAGTATAATTAAAAAAAATTAAAAAGTAAATAAATGCAAGCGGAATATTGTCAAAAAAAAAAGAAAAAAAGAAAAAAATTGGATAAATTAGGCTTCATCAGAAACTTAAAATTTCTCAGCTAACAAACTGAGAGAAAAATATGTGAAAAATATGTGTTTGATACAGGACTGTTGTCACAAGATATGTAAAGAACTACAAACTGGTAATAAAAGTCAGCCCCTTTGCCTGCAAAAAAAAAAAAAATGGGTAAAGGATTTGAAGAGATACTTCTCAGAGTAAGATACATAAATGGCCAATCAATACATTAAAAAGTGCTCAACCTTATCAGTCATCAGAGAAATACACACTTAAACTGTTATCAGAAAATATCCACTAGAATGGCTAAAAGTAAAAATGACAATGCCAAATGTTGATGAAGCTGTGGAGCAACTGGAACTCTAATACACTGTTGGTGGAAGTATAAAATGGTACAACCTCTTTGGAAAAAAAGTCTGTTTCTTCAAAAACCAAACACATGCCTAACTCTATGACCCAACAATTTCATTCACTGCCATCTACCTAAGAAAAACAAAAGCATTTGTCCTTCCAGACTTGCACAGTAATATTCATAGCAGGTTTATTCATAATACCTCAGAAACTGGTGACAGTCCAGATACTCACCAACATGAGAATGCATAAACTGATATGTTCAAGGAAGTCTGTTCTTTCTTTATGGAGAAGTACTTTTAAATAGTTGAAGACTTATCTTTCATAGCCTCTTCTCTTTAATGGTCAAACACCTCAAGTTCATCCCAGCAGTTATTACAAGAAATGTTTTTCAGTTTCTTCAGACACCTGCCCCCTTTCCCATTACTCTCCTTTAGACATGCTCCACTGTGTCAATGTCCATTCTATAGGATGATGCCCAATACTAAAAAAATTCCTTATCAGTCACATCACAATATTGGCTCCTAAGAAATTCACAGGCAAATAAAAATCTCAAAATCATTTTAATGTATGGTATTATTAATCTACATTTTCCTCATTATCAATCATACCAACTGCACTACTGGCCCACAATTCTTCATAATGTATTTTAAAAAATAGCTGAGCATAGTGGTGTGCCTGTAGTCCCAGCTACATGGAAGGATGAGGCAGAGAGATGGCTTGAGTCCAGGAGATCAAGGCTGTAGTGCACTATGATCATGCCTGCGAATAGCCACTGCACTCCAGCCTGGGCAACATAGAAAATCTAGAAAGTTAACTTGAATTAATATTAAACTTGCTAATCTAGTAAGATCCCAAGCTTAACCAGCCCAGTTCCTTATATGGTTAGTGCTCAAGAATGATACCCCTTAAAATAAAATGCACTGTGTATTAACCCACATCTTGAGTTTCCAATTCTAATCCACTGTACATGGCACTACCATTTGGATCTTAAAACACCCTTTTGAACTCCTCACCCTTCAGCCAAGAAACCATCAACAATTCATTCCTTCCTAACTCTAGCAGTCTAAGACTCTATATAATCTGAGCCTTAATTTTCTAATCCAAATGCCTACTATTCCTCTTTAATGAACGTTAATCCTTGAATATTTTAAACAGCGTTGGGTTTTTTCTCCTTCTAAAATGGTACTTATGCTGTCTTTGAGTCCTAGAGTATTATCCTAACTTCTACCTTATCATAGTCCTATTTTTCTTTTAACCTTAGCTTTCTCTCTAAAGTCTTTGACTGCAACTAGAGAAGGTTTTTATTTTGTTTTTTTTAAACTTCTGTATTTTCTGTCTGAGTCACTCATTTGGAAACCAGTATATGCCATCTTAAACTGTTCAATTATTTGCTTATTTGTTTTACAAAATATCCTGTCTCCCTGAACAGAGATCACATCAGTCTCCAGAGATCCACTTTGGACTCAATTTGGTATAGTATTTGATGTACAGGCCCTTGATGTTAGCTGCTGATTTTGTCAAGTGATAAAGGGCAGGAAGGAAGACTTCCAGTCTCTGAATATTCATCTTGACTACCAGTCACAGGAGAGGAGGGGTGTCTGACAGCCAGAAAAAAGTTTGAGGCTTATACTAACATATTTTGTCAGGAGGCTCTCTGACACTCATGCTCCCACCTCCCAGAGAGCCCAGGAAATCCAGCACATATAGGATATTCCTCTCAACTGCTGGGTAGCTGGGAACAGCGGCTGCGGTTGCTGAGCAGTTGCCTAGGGCAGCTTGGCCACCCTGGAGAACCAAGAAAAGAGGGGAAATAAAGAGTTTTCCTAGGCATGCAAGCAATCACTTGAATGTTAAAAGAAAACTAGGCCCGTTGTGTTCACAGTAAATTTTCTCAATTAGAAATGTTATAACAAATTTGTCTGATGTTAATGGAAAGCATACTTATACACATATTCATAAAGTGAACAAACATCAAAGACATTTTAAAGGGTGTTTTTTGACATCATAATTTGGGTTTGTAACATAAAGAAAACAAATAGTGATTAATCAACTAAGTAAGCTTTAGGGACTTTTGTATGTTGACTGATAATGATGTATGACCTTTTCTAAGAAAAAAATGGATTTTTAATGGGCATAAACATTTTAATCCCTATTTGGTTTCCAAGCCAATTTGATTTTCCAAGGGGCATAAGAAAATGTTAAATTGTCCTTTTGTTTGTAATAAGATGCTATATGGGCATATATGTTAACATATTTTCTATGTATCCTAGAGCAGAGAAATTTAAACCTGGGGTCCATAGGGTTCACAGATCCCTTGGATCCATAGAATGGCTTCAGAATGTCTCTGAACAATCTGAAACTGTAGGCAAAATTTGTGAATGTGTTTATAGAAAAGAGTTTATAGTTTTCATCAGATTCTCAAAGGGGTCAGTGACCTAAAGAAGATTACAACTACTTCTTAGAAATGATTTGAACCACTATCCTTGCCTATAGATATTTAACAAGGAGTAGAAATGTGTAATCAAGGTATGGCTATAAAACAGAGCTTAGCCATTTTCAGGTTATATATTTCAACCAACTTGATCCAAAACTTACTTCACAACTCTACATGTAGATGCAAACTTAACCTTCTTGCTGTCTTATCTATGGATATTCGATTGAATTACGTGAAACTGCTGTTTTTGTTAGTGAAAAGGGTCAAATATTGGCAAATACATTCAAGACACTGCAATACACTTCTGGTTTTGAGGTAGATGCTGTTTACAGAGGATATTCTGTATATTAAAAGTGGTGCACAGTTATTATACAGAGCCTTAAAATTGGAAAGAAAACTTTACGGTTCCCATAGCAAAGCCAGATCAGAAAAGAATATAATTTTCACATAGTAGGGGCAATCTAAAAACTCAAGATGAATGAAGACAAGCTTCTTTAAATCATTTTTAGAGACGAATCAATAATTGAAATGGAAAGTTATCAATAAATGCCAGGGATTATTATGTGAATAATAATGATAACCCTCTTATCTTTTGAAGCACAAAGAAATAAATGACTTTTCCAACATTCAGTTTTTCATCTCCCATAAAAATAAGAAATGCCTTGCAACTATCCCTTTCAATGAAGGGCTAGGAAAGCTAAGTGAAGCAAGAAAAACGTGAAAAAAGTCATTGTCTTAAGTGGACTGTCAGGGCCTGGCACACAGTAGGTGCTCAATTAAATACTTATTTGAACGTCTAATGTATTAAGATTCTTTGACTGAAGGTTATACACTCCTGCATAATCTTTATTAAAGAACCACTAATGTAAATACCAGATACGTGTCAAAATTCACAAATGTTTTAAGACAGATTTTTTTTGTACTTACCTCAGCAGAGTTGTGATACTGAATGAAGGTTGCAGAAATGGCATGGCTGAAGGGGTCCCCTGCCTTGGTTACCATGTCTTGCCTCACAAGAAGAGCCAGATCCACTAACTAGAAGACCAGAAGAATGAAAGTCACATAGCTAGAAATAATCATGAATGCCACTGAAGTGGCAAACCTAAAAGCAATACATTCTGAATGTTACTGATAATCCTGCTTGCCTAAAAATCTATATTGTAGACATGAGCACACACTTTCATTGACTGGTGAATGGACCTAGTCATGATATATTCTGACTTTTTAGGAGAGTAGTTCTCAAAATTTATTTCACAGTCACTAGTGCAGATTTCTGGGCTTTAAGTCCAGAGATTCTAATTCAGTAGGTCTGTTTTAAGCATATAGTCTACGAATTTGCTTATTTTATTTTATTTTATTAATTTTTGAAACGGAGTTTCGCTCTTGTTGCCCAGGCTGGAGTGCAATGGTGCGACCTCAGCTCACTGCAACCTCGGCCTCCTAGGTTCAAATGATTCTCCTGCCTCAGCCTTCCTGAGTAGCTGGGACTACAGGCGCCTGCCACCATGCCCGGCTAACTTTTTTTTGGTATTATTAGTAGAGATGTGGTTTCACCATATTGGCCAAGCTGGTCTTGAACTCCTGACTGCAGGTGATCCACCCACCTCAGCCTCCCAAAGTGTTGGGATTACAGACAAGAGCCACCGCGCCTGGCCAGAATTTGCATTTTAAACAAGAACCAAGGAGATGCTGATGCCTGTGGTCTAAAGACCACATCTTGAGAAAGTCTTTTAAAGGGCGAGATTCCAGACCCAGAATTTGGTAAGTACTCCTAAATTCTCACATACGTAGAAAGGTGTTTTTCAAAGCTCAAAAATAATCTCTAAACAAGGCAGATGTGGACTTGAGTTCAATGTCAAGAAAAAGCATGCAGGGATTCCATTTCTCATTAAGATAAAGGTACAAGAAACTCTTTTTTATCCTACCATCCACTTGAATTGAGGATGCAGAGACACATAACTGAACTAAATTTTAGAAAATGATGTAAATGCCACAGGAGAGAATTCATGGCTGTTATTACTGGTAGAGCAGCAGGGAGAAGAAGAATTGATCATGGGCAGAGATAAAGAAAAACCAGCCAGTGTGGCCCGATATGACAGATTAGAATTCTTACCTGTGCCACAGTTTCATACGCTAAATATGCTAAGATTTCCATTGCGACAACATTGGGTTTTATCTCCATACTGCTGCAGTCCAACCAGTCTCGAAATTTGGAAGCTTTTTTGGCTGGCCATTTAAAAAAAACAAGTGCAGAAATTTTAATTTTTAAAGTGTTTTAATACTGCACATTACTATCACAAAATTAAAAAAGTATACTCAGAATTGTACACAAAAAATAATGCACATAAAATGCATAATTAATGTCTAGATATTCTGGCCCCAAGAAATCCAAGTTTTAACTCTCAGTTATAAGGCAACACAATGGTTGTTTTCAACAACTCTCTTACGTATTTGGGTCTTTTATTTTACACCTATGCTATATGACATAGTATATTAAAGCATTTAATGTTTAATACTTCTCACACTGTCAGATTTACCATTGGCTACAGCTCATGTTACAACAAGAAGTCAGAAGATGTTCTTGTGTGATGTAACCTTAATTTACTCATATAGAAAGAAAATCTTGCAAGAAAGAACCTGTGATGAAAAAAGAAACATACAGAAACTATTGCTAATACTTTTCAAAAATATTCTCTAGTCTCAGAAGAAAATGGCAGATAGCAGGCAGGATTCACTTGCAGCTCCCACTTGGATGGGTAGAGCAGCACGTGGAGACCCACACTGTGAACTTTTGCTCCAAGAACTACCGTAGGAAGTTCATGTAACTAAAGATTCATGTAACTAAACACCACCGGTTCCCAAAAAAACCTACTAAATAAATACATTTAAAAAAAGTGTCTAGGTCGGGCGCGGTGGCTCACGCCTGTAATCCCAGCACTTCGGGCGGCCAAGGTGGGCAGATCACGAGGTCAAGAGATGGAGACCATCCTGGCCAACATGGTGAAACCCCATCTCTACTAAAAATACAAAAAATTAGCTGGGCGTGGTGGTGTGTGACTGCAGTCCCAGCTACTCCTGAGGCTGAGGCAGGAGAATTACTTGAAACCGGAAGGTGGAGGTTGCAGTGAGCCGAGATGGCGCCACTGCACAACAAGAGCAAAACTATCTCCAAAAAAAAAAAAAAAAAAAAAAAAAAGTGTCTATTACCAGAATGGCTCAAAGTTGTAAATTTAAAGTTAAATAAACTGACATCTGGTCTAATCTAAGCCTGTGGTTACATTTTTTCTGATTATGAAGATGTCTAAATTCTTAAGCCTGACTCAAAACCATCCAGACTGATTCCAAGCAGCCTCTAGGCTATTTCCCTATTAAACCATCACCTGGCCTTGAGTCTTTTCCTCTGTGCGTCTACTCCTACTCCTTTCCTTCCATGGAATGCTCTGCCATCACTCTTCTTCATTCATATGAATCTTGATCATACAGGCCAAAGGTATACTTCCCTACTCTAGCCATTTATTGAACACTGATACCATCAGATATTCTTTCACAAATGCTTATAATTTCTTAAGCCATATTACAAATTTTTGTGGGAGAAGACCATGCCTTATGTCTCTGCATGTGTAATAGTACCAAGCATATACAGAACCAAGCACGTATGTAACCTTTAGTTAAATATCTCTACACTGCCACAGTGCTAAGCAGTCTAATATTGATATAGGGACTTCATTAGACATTATTCATTTAACTAGTAACCTAGAGGGAAAGATTGATAGTGAAGATTTTATGAAATCTGTAAGATTTTCTTTATAATCCACTGATTATTCTTTTGATTAATCTGGCCCCACAGGTCTATAAAACACTTAATAGTAACTCAAAGCATGATATTTTGATCCCTCTATATAGAATCTTCAAGGATTCCACATACAGAAGAGTTCTCTTTTAAATAAATCATGGAAAACATTAAGTCCTGCTATCGAAGCATATACCCAAAGCTGTCAAATATGGCAGAATTATGATAATCCCCCTTAAAGCTATCTCCCCAAAGTAACAAATCTTCCAAATACTTTCTGACATGCAACATTCCATCTAACTAGTATGCTGCGATAGCTCACAAACACTTGTTTAACATCTGTGGAATACTTCTGAAGTTAAAGTTAACAGGCAGCAATTTGGCAAGATCAATGAGATGTACATTAATCACTTATCTCCTTGACAGATCTTTAGGACAGAAACAGATATTTTGTGACTGTGCTCTAAACAGTTGATTTTAAAAGTGAGGGAAAGGATCATTATTAATATTCAGTTGGATCTATCCACATAACAGAATTAGCTTCCTTGCTAGATTGTAACCACCGAGAATGCAGGGACAAGGACCATATATCTCCAACTGTATCCCTAGCACCTAGAATACTGCCTGGCATTAGCAGACTCACAAGAAATATTTCCAGAAGAAATGAATAAATGAATGAAGTATTTTTTAAATAAAAGAGTAGAGTCCAAACTTTTGTATTCATCAAAAGACATGCATAGAAGTCCAAAAACCACTTGGGTTATTGCTGTTCCACCAAGTGGTGGAGATTCTTTGAGAGCTAATTCCTTCCCTGTCACCTGGAGAAGGATGGCTTTAGAGCCTGACCCTTCCAAGGTATTGTTGGTGCCAGCAAAAGATGCACAGATATCTCTAGTTAAGACAATTTGTTTTCATCAAGAGGTGAGAGGGGCCTCAGAATAAACAAGTTCCTTCTCCTTCGCCCCTCTTCCCAACGTATCAGGAGAAACGATAACCTGGAAATTGACTAACAAACAGAATCCTGAGCAATGGTCAAAAGTTCCTTGGATTATTAGCTTTGTAATACTACCTGGATTTTCAGCCTGCGCTGAACTTAAAAAGCAACTTCACATGATAATTTCATATGGAAATTTAAGGTTAATCTCACATACTTTTTATCTTTCTTATCAATGATCACTAACAAAATTTAAGTTTCTTGCAATATTCCATTCTCTCATGCCTGCATACTATTCAGTGATTTCTATCCCATCCCTTCCCAACAGTCTTTCCATTCCCAGTCCTTTCCTTAGGGTCCTCTGGAATGCTCATTCCACTCAGAAGAAACTACTTTGCAACTTCAACCTAATTGAAAATAGCCTTCTTCAGAGGGCATGGTTTTCCCTGGAAACTTCCCTAGCAGGAGTTCCTTATTCCTTTCCTTTATACATATTTATGGGCAACTACTTTGGCCAGTGTGTTCATTTCCCCATATAAGGGGGGACCTGGCATCAATGTCTTCATTCTCTTAGTTTCTTCCACAGGAAACATACATAATAAGTAGACTGACAGCAAACTTCTACCAACAACAGGGGCCAAAAGACAAGGGAATCATGTCTTAACAAGTTAACTATCAGCTTACCATTTCCTACCCAACTAAACAATCATTTAAGTATGGGGGCAAAATAAAGACATTTAAGAAAAAAAATGGGTGTTTTTAAGCTTGTACAGAGCTGTAGGAAAAAATGACATTAGGCCAAGAAGGAAAGTTTAAGTACTTATCAATGGTTTTTTTTTTTTTTTTTTTGAGACGAGTCTCACCCTGTCCCCCAGGCTGATAGTGCAATGGCGCGATCTTGGCTCACTGCAACCTCCACCTCCCGGGTTCTAGTGACTCTCCTGCCTTGGCCTCCCAAGTAGCTGGGATTACAGGCATGCACCACCACGCCTGGCTTGTTTGTTTGTATTTTTAGTAGAGACAGGGTTTCACCATGTTGGTCAGGCTGGTCTCTAACTCCTGACCTTAGGTGATCCACCTGCCTCGGCCTCCCAAAGCGCTAGGATTACAGGCGTGAGCCACCGTGCCTAGCCAAATATTTAACAATT
Source organism: Gorilla gorilla gorilla (assembly GCF_029281585.2). NCBI lineage: Eukaryota > Metazoa > Chordata > Mammalia > Primates > Hominidae > Gorilla > Gorilla gorilla. The sequence goes on from NC_073229.2 coordinate 62,756,809, forward strand.
TTAAAAACTTTAAGTCATGGATGTATATCAAAAAAAAGATAGCAACTGAAATAGTACAAAGAGAATATAGGACTTACAAACTAGCAGAGGAAAAAGAAATGAAGAAAACCCAATCAATCTAATACAACATAGAAAAGGAGGAGAAAAAGCAAATTAAAAAGCACAGAAATTTAAAACACAAGACAGCATATACAATATCAGTAATTAAATCCATATAAATTAATCAATTAAAATACACAGAGCCTCTCTGATTACAAACAAAATCTAGATAAAACCAAATATAAAATAAAAAGTTGAAAGTAAAGGACTGGAAAATAATTTACCAATTATACATTTTAATTATAGATTATAAATTTTAATGATTTAAATTATTATAAATTATTCTTTATGATTATGAGCTTTGTGTGTCAATATTAATATCAGATTTTAAAAGACTTTAAGAGAAATAACTCTCTGACTTATATACATATGAAAACAAAAGACTGAATTGTGAATTAGATTAGCGTGCCGATGCTACAGCTTACCCTCAGCCTATAAAGTTACAGACTCATTATTTTAAAATGTACCAGTAATTCCAGGGATGGCTATGATCAAATACTTAAGAAGATACATATGGCAGGACCACAATTCCTGTATCTTGGTAATTTATTAGAAGGAGAAGAATGAAAAGAGCATAACACTCTGACGAGTGCAGGAATAGCTTCTGAATTTGCTGACCCACGTGGATTAAAGCATTCTCAACCACAGTATTTTGCCATATAAAACAGATTTCCCCACCAAGGTTTCATAACAAAACACCTATGGGCACCATATATAAATAGTTTTAAATGACCAAGTCCTTCCACTCTAAAGAAAAGAAAATTAAACATAATACACTGTTTATACTATAGTTATTTTACACAGGTAAAATATTATTTTTTAATCTACTATAGTTTATTATTGAGTTAAAAACAAAACATGGGCCGGGCACAGTGGCTCACCTGAGGTCAGGAGTTCAAGACCACCCTGGCCAACATAGTGAAACCCCGTGTCTATTAAAAATACAAAAATTATCTGGGTGTGGTGGTGCATGCCTGTAGTCCCAGCTACTCAGGAGGTTGAGGCAAGGAGAATCACTTGAACCCAGGAGGAGGAGGAGGAGGAGGCTGCAGTGAGCCGAGATCGCACCACTGCACTCCAGACTGGGCAACAGAGTGAGATTCCATCTCAAAAAAAAAAAAAAAAGAACAAAAGCAAAACAAAACAAACAAAAACAAACAAAAAAACATGAAGTAACTGAAAATCTGATTTTCAAAGAGAAGGCATATTAGGAGACTTTATGAGTTTTAGTGTGAAAGTAGTATGTCTGCTCCTTTAAGTGAATTAAATTTAAAATATAATTTAAAAAAATAGTTCAATTGCACTAAATGTTACTTTATAAACTGGAGGTTGATACTTATAAAGACTTGAATGCCATTTTTAAACCTAAAAATTACAATACAAAACCTTTCATTTGCTGAAATTGCCATGATCTGAAGTGCCATTTACTTAATGCTTCACAGATGTATGATGCCAAGTTGTTAGTCAAATTGGAAAGTATATTTAGTCAGAAAAAAAAAATCTTCCAAAACATGTTTTCCTATATTTTACTGACATTTACATGGGATACTATGCAATGTGTCATTTATTTGCACTTTATAATCTATAAATGAAGCTCTCCCTTTCTTTTTCCAAATCAAATATGCTGTTATTGTGACCACATAATAGCTTTCCATTTAAAGACACCATTGTTTCTATAATCCCTCAGACCATGGTCATGTGCTACTTTGTCATATTTTTGACTGGACTTTTCATCACACTTTCTTCTTTGACCTTTACCCCGAGAGCCTTAGTCACAACCGAAACTTTGCTGTAAGGATGTTTTGCTACACAATCTAGCTCACTATTACTAGTCATTATACACTTTCAATAAGCTGATGTGCAGTGATGTGAAAGTACTAATTTTACCACGAGGTTACTAGTGTTACTAGAGCATGTACAAATAAATTTGGCTAACACTGAATACATGCCACGGTAGGAGGTTAGACAAAAATGGAAGAGACCAGTGATATGTTCCTTTGTGGTAATGAGTATATATAAAGGAAAATAATTAATATTAGGGTCCTTTAAATGTCATGACTACTATTAGAGTCCATTACGGATCAAATGCAATCAGAAATACTAGTGTAAATATGACTAGGAAACTAGAAATTAAAATGGAAATATTAAGACAATGGAATTTTTATGATTAAAAGTACTGTAAATAATTACCATAGCACTCTGTATATTACCAGCATCACTTAAGACCTCTTAATGTTATTAACTGCAAAGCAGTAGAATGTAGGAAAATCGTTTATAGGCTCCCCACAATGTAGAGGTTGTTTGTATAGCACTTACAACTACACATATATTAAATCCACCAATTTCTAAGAAACAGATCCTGTCATACTTTAGTACATCTATAACACAAATCTCTTATGCATATAATTACGCAAAGTTAAATAGTTACTTACAGAAACTTAATTGTCGACTTTCACAGAATTCTGCATATTGAGCTGAATCCATAATTCGAGTTTGTCTTTCTGCTCTCTAAAAGATAAAAATACATAACATTTTTTAAAGCAAGCAGATTATTATATATGTTTTCACAGCTTAAACTTAGAATTGAAGTACCATTTTCCTTTCCTTATTCCAGGTGAACAGGGTAATACTACCACATAGATCACGATACATAAAATCACAATAACTAACACTAGTTGTGAAGCTGGTGTCTTTTGGAAATAAAGTTTAAATATTACTTTCTGCTCCTTTGTTATTGAAACTAAAACTAAAGGACCTCACGTCTAAATTTTCTGACTTGTATCATCCTTTTAAAGAAAAAGAAAATGATGAGGGAATAATAAACCAAACAGAAAAACTGTTACAAATATTATTGTCAATCTGCTTTAAAGCTGTGATGTTCAATGTTAAACAAGAATCAGTGAATGGAATCCATATATTCCCTTTCAGTTAGAATCTGGGGCCACAGTTGACAAATCCATATTTTAGATTGCAAGAAAATAAAGAAAAAGGTAAACACAATACAGATCCTTTAATCTGAGTCCAGGTATGATTCATTTGGTATAGTTTCATTTGTGGAGTTTTTGATTCAGTATAGCAGATGTTTACTGCTTCACTGTCCCACAAGAGGTAGGATAATTATAATTCATCCATAGTTTGGTGGGAAAGAATATGACCACTTCCGCTTCCTTGGTAAGGAGAGCATTTTGAAATGAGACAGGCTGGTACTTCTTGGAATGAATTTCTGCCCGGCGAAGAAAAAAAAAAATCCCTGAGATTTAATTTTTTTTTTCTGTTGTGGAAGAACTTTCAGCAAGTTACCTTTACCATCGTTGTTAGAGCACATAAGTACCATTTCTTCTAATGTCTGTGGATGTTTTTGTATTTTTGAAATAGAAATTATTCTTTTTTCTTTTATTTGTGTGAGTAGTCCATTCCAATGATAGGTCAGTTGATGGAATGAAAAATGGTGTACTAACTGGAGCTTAATAGAGAATATAGATGGGGCAGTAGGAGTTAAGGTAAAAATTACTAGTCACTACTGTGGCTCCTTCTAAGACCAATGACTGTTTTTCCCCTTCCTTATTTTCTGTCTCCCTTTTTTCTTTCTCTCCCTCTCTCCCTTCCTTCATTCCTTACCTCCCACACATCCACATACTCACAAACGCAAGTCTATCTTGGTTATTTACCCACTAGGTTCAAGTATCCTTTTTGGGCATATACAAACATTTTATATATATATATATATACATATAATGTATATATGTATGTGTATATATATACACATATAAAGATAAATATATAAATTATATATGTACACATATATACACATAAATTTATTTTTTTATATATACACACAAACACACATATATGTATATATGTATGTACACATCTTCTTGTGCATGTGTCAGAAATATCACGTCTCGGCTGGGTGTGGTGGCTCACGCCTATAATCCCAGCACTTGGGAGGTCCAGGCAGGTGGATCACTTGAAGGCAGCAGTTCGAGATCAGCCTGGCCAACATGGCAAAACCCTGTCTCTACTAAAAATACAAAAATTAGCTGGACATGGGTCTGTAATCCCAGCTACTTGGAAGGCTGAGGCAGGAGAATTGCTTGAACCTGGGAGGTGGAGGTTGCAGTGAGCTGAGATCACGCCACTGCACACCAGCCTGGGTGACAGAGTGAGACTCTGTCTCAAACAAACAAACAACCACACAACCATGTCATCTTAAGAGTATATTATTGGGTTAATTTTTATTTACTTGGAAGTATTTTTTGATATTTAAATGCATGATCTAGTTTTAGCCCTCTTTTTAATGTATCTGACACATGACTCAATAAATGTTTCCTGATGAAAATAGGAAGCAAGAAAGGGAGAATTTATTTACGTGTTTTCAACATTACAAAAAAAGTTGCAGCTGGGCGCGGTGGCTCATGCCTATAATCCCAGCACTTTGGAAGGCTGAGGCGGGTGGATCATGAGGTCAGGAGATTGAGACCATCCTGGCTAACACGGTGAAACCCCATCTCTACCAAAAATATAAAATATTAGCCGGGTGTGGTTGCATGCGGCTGTAGTCCCAGCTACTCGGAGGCTGAGGCAGGAGAATCGCTTGAACTCGGGAGGCAGAGGTTGTAGTGAGCCGAGATCATGCCACTGCACTCCACCCTGGGAAACAGAGGGAGACTCCGTTTCAAAAAAAAAAAAAATTGTTAATGTGTTTATTTAAATAAACTCTCTAAGACTGATAATACTAACGTTAATTTGTATCTATGTACGTATGTTTGTGTATATATATCTGTTTGTCTGTGTCTCACTATAGCAGGAACTACTCAGGTTTGAATTTTTAGCTCCTAGGAAAATATCTGACAGATGGTATATAAGCAATAAACATTTGTTGGATGAACAAATGCCACTGTTTTATTCCACAGGGCAAATGACTATCACCATAATGGAACTAGATCGAGAATGATTATCTAATGATTCCTACATACCATCTCTGCTGCTCTCCAGCTTGGTAGCCTCCTCCAACCAATAAATGGCTGGACAGAAAAGATTTGGATAACTATGGAAAAAGAATGTTCCTAAAGGGATTCTTAACACTAACTTTTTCTTCCACCAAGTTGGACAACCAAGATTTGGCCTCTGCATATATGCTTACATAGCTGATGTATTGGCAATAAGTGTTTCTAGAAATGAGAGGTAGCAAAATTTATCGTCAGAGGTTAAGGTTGCCAGAATTGCCAGCTACAATATTTCAAAGATATCCATAAACATCTGAAAGACTAAATTATTATGGCAAACTTCATTCCTTTCAGACACCCTCTCCAATGCCTATTCTCTTTTCTTCATTAAGCATCCTAGTTCTTTTTTAATTCCTCCAGCATCGAAGCAGTAAACTTTGATCTGAGGAGCCCCACAAATCTGACCCTAGGGTATATATAAGAAGCCATTTATCCAGTGCCTAGCACACAGGAAACACTCCACGCAAAGCAGCTGACTCAACAGCAAAGACTTACAGACAATACAAAATCATGGCTTAGAGATAGAAGGCAGCTTAAAGTTTATCTTGTTCAAATCTCTTCAATTCAAAGTGAATTGAGGCTCAGAGAAGTGATTTGTCAAAGGTGGACTAAGTTAGAATTCAAGCTCAGGACTCCCAATTCCTAAGTCAGCCTATTTTCATTATAAAAAGCTGTCTTCAACTAATGGTAATTTTTTATTCCAATGTTTTCCTTTGGGATGCTCTAAATTTCATATATTGTCTTACTAAAACATGTCATGTAGCTCCTACAATTAACATGCTTAAACTATTCATAAGAAAAAGAAATTAGTGAGGCCCTGGGTCAGCAAATAACGTACAAGCTGGGGGTAATCTAATGAAGAGTGTAGGAACTGTAGTGTATCTGATAGTGCAAGCACGTCACAGGTGTGTAGAGATACTGATTCCATTCACTCTCTGGATGCTGAATGAAGCTGAGGCAGCAGAACCCCTAGGCTGGTATCTGCCACCAGCTGCCTTGTCCATTTACCTTGGTGGGTGATAAAAATATTATCATTTTCTATGTGTGCCATGATGTGAGAAAGACTGGAAGCACTGTACTAATACTAATGTCCTTGAATATTACATGATATAACACATGAATGGTATTCACAGCATAGTCAAGGGAGTTCATGAAATCAGAGATTCTTTGAGCTATATATGCACTGACTTGGATTTGAGGATGATGAAGATGATTTGGATATGCTTATCACCTAATTTTTGTTTATTACTCTCTCTTCCCCTGAATTGTTTAAAAGAAAAATGGAACAAATTTTGGCCATATGATCCAAATAATTCAACATCTGAGTATTGTATTTTCTCCTGTGCTTCCACTATCATCTTAAATACCGAGAAAGGGAGTAAATATCTAACTTTCATGAACTGTATGTTCTCCAAATACAGGAACCATGCTGCTCTTCTAGAGTGCTGAGGCAATGCTTTGCTTGGATTTGCCTGGGCCTCACTAGCTGAATCAAGGGACAGATGAATGGATGGACTAGGACAAAAGAAATGCATTTAAGTACGTGTTGACCGGCCTAAGACCAGAAACTGTAAGAATTAGGATCAAACTGTAATCCAATTTTACAAATCCCAGAGAGACAAGGCAGTTTTAAAGACAAAAATCCATTAAAAAAATCAAGACAGTGGTCAAATATTAAATAAGTGTGGCTCTTATTTTCTGTGGTGCCCTAATTCTACCTTCTCCTCTGCCTCTATTCAGATCACCCATTCTGATCCATACTAAAGTATACACTGGCAGTCCTTTTCTATTCCTTTAAGAAATCTATGGAAAAAGATTCAAGGGGACAATATCATAAGCCTAGTAAAACATCATGATCAGAATAATGCTTACTCTTTATTGAGATGGTTTTATTTTTAAAATGAATATAATTTTTTTATTTTTAAAATGAAACTAATAAAACTGCTTATTCTTTGAGATGGTTTTATAAAATAAAATTTATAAAATATTTATATTTATATACATATTTAAAATATTTATAAAGTAAAACCATCTCAATAAAGAGTAAGCAGTTTTATTAGTTTCATTTTACAAATGAAGACACTGATTTAGAGAACTTAAAGGAAAACTTTAAAAGCATACAGTTAATAAAGAGGCAAAACTAGAAGTAAAACTTGGGTCCTAAATACCTACCTCTAAGGTATACAAAGTTTCTCAGAAAACAGTTACTATTCTAGATCATATTACTTGTAATGAAGGTTGTACTCCCTTTAGGATCTAGTTTCTTTTGAACTAAATATTACAATGCAAACTTAATTTTAAAAGACTTACTTTGGCTATTCCGTATAGTCATTAAACTATAATAAAAAAGACATCATATCATTGTCAAAGGCACTGAAAACAAATCTCTGAAATAAAAGTCACTGAATAATCACAGATGATTTATCATGGCTTTTATTCATACTGAACATTCTCAAATTACACAATGCTCTCCTATCTCAGACTGCCACATAAATGTAAGGTCATCTTTGGATTAGTCATACTCTTGTATCTGCAAGTCCAGTTTGTCTTCTGCTTAATCTGTCAATTCCATCCACTCCCTGGTTTCTTTAGGTGTCAACAACAGCATTCTTGAACATTCATAAAATATGCAACATACTTAGAGGATTTTAGGAAATTAAATCTTACTAGTATTACAACATAGCTAAGTATTATAACATAGGCGCAAATGTGGAGAAACTACTTGTGAAAGAATTATTCCTAAAGTTTTCCAAATACTCAACAGTATTTTAAAATTTAATTGAAAAAATTTTTAAAAAGGTAAAACAGAATAGTTGGTGACTAGTTGCTCTTCTCACTACCGGGAAGTTACAGCGTTTTCTTGTTATTGTAAAACAAACAGAGAAGGCAGACTTTTATGCTAGATGAACTCACTTTCTGCGTCCTACTTAAATGAAAACAGAAATGCTAATATCCCTACAGATACAGTGCCTAATATAATTTGTTTGTTCAATATCGTGAATACAACAAACTCTCGGTACATATTTGTTAATCTGAATTTTCAGTGAAAAGTTTTTATTTCAATTAATGTGAAGTTGATTGTGTCTTTGAAAAATACTTTCAGTACGGACAATCATCATTTGCCCTGTCTATACCACTTTGAGGTGTAAGGCTGGATTACTTACGCAGCATGCAGTTGCATTTAAATTCCGTGTGCTTTCACTGAAGCATTTTTAAAGGTTATGGAAGCTATGTGCTGGCATATCTCTTGGCAGCTTCTCAAGGCACATGGCATTTAACTTTCTTCAGCAACACAAAAACACAGAGCATAACTTTCAAACCAAGATGAGAGTATCTGCTCTCACTTCTACTTCAACATTTTTTTCATTTCTTTTTTGAGACAGGGTCTTGCTCTGTCACCCAGGCTGGTGTGCAGTGACACCATCATGGCTTACTTCAGCCTCGACCTCCCCAGTTTAAGTGAGCCTCCTGCCTCAGCCTCCTGGGTAGCTGGGACTACAGGTGCATGCCATCAGGCCTGGCAAATTTTTTTCTTATTTTTTTATAGAGATGAGATCTCTATAAAATTTCCCAGGCTGGTCTTGAATTCCTGGCCTCAAGTGATCCTCCCGCCTCGGCCTCCCAAAGTGCTGGGATTACAGGCATGAGCCACTGCACCTGGCCAAAAAATTTTTTTTAATCTTATTCTGATTACTCTTAAAAGTCTTACAATTGAAATGCAGAGTCCTTTTTGCATGGAAAAGGCAAAATGCCTTTTACCAAAATGGTAATCTACCAACAATCTCATGTTCAATAGGCATTGGTTGTTGAACTTGAAAACTTCAAATGGAGTGGTTGGCAGCAGCAATCAGCAATGTGGCAACATGTAAATTATGAAATGTGTATGCATGTTTATATATGTCTAACGTGGTCCACTTGCAGAAGGATAATATTAACAAGTCAGTAAATACCATAGAATGCCGAAGAAACCATATCTCTAACTCACTGTAGGTAAGGAAGCTGAGGTCCAGAAAGGTTAAAGGATTTACTGGGATGGTTGCAGAGGCAATCCAGTACCCCAGTGAGTGCTCATTCTGCTTGCTGGGTCAGTTTGTAATTTGGTAGACTCCTTACCCAAAAGCTAAGTAAGCGTCCCTCAAAACACATGGTAAAGCACCCTTTCTTTTTATTCCACTGCAAAAGTCATCATTTTGGTCCTGGGGTATTGCAACAACTTCCTAGCTTTCACAGACCTTTCCTCTCCTAACCTATCCTGCATACTAGTATTTTAAATAAAAACATGGAGAAAAGGCCCTCGTACATTGTAAGATTCACTGTAGTAGGCTGTCCTGTGTCCCCACATCACTTTCTTTTCTCTGACTCATAAACAAATGGCTCTAAACTAAGCACTGCATCAAATTTAAGCTCAAACGCTTGACTTCTAAATACAGACATAATCTCGGCCATTCTACCTCAGCACACACTGTTCTCACTAAAACCAAATTTATTCTTTGTTTTTAGTTAGGTCACCCTTTGTCATATGTGCCATGTACTGCTGCCACCCTGCCACTCCCCCATTACTGTGCTGGCCACCCCTCCCCATCTTCAGGGTCATTTAAATCATTCCCTTTCTTCAAGGTCTTGCGTAGGTCCCACCTCCTCTGGGAAGTTTGTCCAGTTTACACTGATTTCTCTCTTCTGAAATTATTTGTTCTTCTAGATAGTATTATACCCCTTCCTGTACTTTTCTATGTGTGCTACTTTTGTCTCTCCTCAAAGATTAGCTGCAGGAATGTATTATTAATGGAAAAATCAAGTTGCATACTAGAATGCATGTACCTTAATTCCATTTATGTTTGAACATACACACACATATGCACATGTGTATGCCTGCAAATACACGGAAAGTCTGGAAGCATATACATTATACTTTTGATAGTATTTATCTCTGGAGGTGAAATTATAGGTAACTTTAACTTTTCAGTGACACATTTCAGTAATTTTTTTTAACAGTGAATTACAAACAGAAAAAGCATTTCAAAAGTAAAGAAATCTTCTTTCCTCTTGAGTTAATTTTGCTTGACTTACAGGAAGTCATTAACTGTGCACACATAAAAATAATCAAAGCAGTTACCCAAGAGGCAGAAAATCACAGAGAAACAGCAGAGGCTTGAATATATGTTTTTAGAAAAAAAATCAAAAAACAAAAACACACATACGCACACAAAGGAGAACGTCATGCAATATTTAAGGGACCAACTCAGAATCCTGACTGATGAAGAAGAAACCAAAAGTTCACTTAGGTTTGACCTGCAATTTTCACTGAATTATATCGACTTGAATAGAAATGCAGTATATTTTCTATATCACAGCCTTAAAAAATAGGTTTCCAGTGGTGCTAATTTGTTTCCCCAGAGTGGCATTCATAATATACCAATTTTACATGTCCAAGGTATTAAGAATGTCTTACAGTAATTATATGAAGTTTCCTAAAGAAAGAGCTGTAGACCCTAGAAGATTCAAATGATTTAAAAGAAATTTTGTGCTGAAAGTGAGTAATCCTCAGCAAGTACAAAGCATCAGTGATTGAGAAACACACAAAAAGATATTTGTGCTACTATGACATAATAGAGTTGTTTCAAAATATTGAATTCAGTTTTTTTTAATCTATATCCTATGGGTCTAAATATATTAATTAATGTCATCATAGGAGCTTTACCTTTTTTATACATTTTAAACTATCACGAGTGGGCATTAATTGGTTATATAATGAAAAATATAGTTATTAAAATCAAACTAATAAATTTAAAAATGTTTTAATGCCCATTAAAAATTTTTAATCTAAATTTATTAAGCCAGTAATGGGGAAAAAAACCATATGTAATAAAATATTTCCCATCTTGGGATAAAATGTGTGCTAAGAAAAGTATCATTTTTAAAACCATACAACCTAATTACCTGTCAAGTTGTAAATCCCAGTGTTTAGTGTTAGTACCAATTTTTGCTAATGTTTCCTTAAAGTTGTAAATATGCTCTGGAATAACTCGGTTGGCAAATAACATAAAAAGCCATGTGAGTTTCTGCCCAAACTATTTCTTTTAAGTAATAGAACACTGACTTTGACTTTTTGTTTTCCTGATTAAGGATGTTACAACCCTTTTTTTTTTTTGGTGATTTTTATTTGGCTATATATAAAAAAGTGAACATGCTAGTTTAATATGTGTAAAATCTTCAGGCATTTTGAATAACATTCCTAAAAATTCTCAGAGGTTTACATAATATCTAGATGAGCTGAAAGGCTTTACAGTAGAGCAAGCATATAGGGATATGGTTAAATATTTTGGTCATTTTGGGTAAAACTTTAGAATACTGCCTGAAAAATATATAAAGCCATTAATTCATAAAATTTAGTTCATACTTTCTCTTTAATCTTGAGTTAGAACTGCAGATCTTTCCCTCTTGGTTTAGGCAAGATCAAATTCTCAAGTAGTCAAATATGCACACTTTATGGAGTCTGGCTTTACTTACATAGAATAAAAGTCTAGCATCTTTAAGGTAAAATCTTGTGAAAAGGGAAGCCTGTCAGTGCAGCATGGCTCTCACCATCCTCCCCAAGGATACACAGAATTCTGTAAAGAACAAAGGAGCCCTGCTTGCAATCTCCCTTTGTTGCTACTATGTGATTTATCTTAGTTTTTTCAGTAAGGACTTTTTCTAAACATGTGAAAATAAAAATTTTTATTGCAGATTAAGTCATCAGTTAATTCCCTCTAAGCATTTTCCATCAGCTCTATCTTTAAAATATAACTAAAATAAACCACTTTCATCACCTTCTACTGTCACTGATACTACTCTAGTCCAAGCCACCATCATCAACTCTCCTCTGGATTACTCTATTAGTCTGTTCTCATGCTGCTATAAAGGACTGCCTGAGACTGGGTAATTTATAAAGGAAAGATGTTTAACTGACTCACATTTCCACAGAACTGGGGAGGCCTCAGGAAACTTACAATCATGGCAGAAGGGGAAGCAAACACATCCTTCTTCACGTGATGGCAGGAAGGAGAAGTGCCAAGCAAAAGGAGGAAAAGCCCCTTATAAAAACATCAGATCTCCTGAGAACTCACTCACTATGATGAGAACAGAAGCATGGGGGTAACTGCCCCCCATGATTCAATTACCTCCCAATGGGTCCTTCCCATGACACATGGGGATTATGGGAACTACAATTCAAGATGAGATTTGAGTGGGGACACAGCCAAACCATATTAATTCCACCCCAGCTCCTCCCAGATCTCATGTCCTCACATTTCAAAACCAATCATGCCTTCCCAACATCCCCCAAAGTCTTTTTTGTTTGTTTGTTTTTTCTTGAGACGGAGTCTCACTCTGTCGCCCAGGCTGGAGTGCAGTGGTGCAATCTCGGCTCACTGCAAGCTCCGCCTCCTGGGTTCATGCCATTCTCCTGCCTCAGCATCCCGAGTAGCTGGGACAACAGGCGCCTGCCACCACGCCCGGCTAATTTTTTTTGTATTTTTAGTAGAGACGGGGTTTCACCATGTTAGCCAGGATGGTCTCTATCTCCTGACCTCATGATCTGCCCACCTCGGCCTCCCAAAGTGCTGGGATTACAGGCATGAGCCACTGCGCCAAGCCAACATCCCCCAAAGTCTTAACTCATTCCAGCATTAACCCAAAAGTCCAAGTCCAAAGTCTCATCTGAGAGAAGACAAGTCCCTTCCACTTACAAGCCTGTAAAATCAAAGACAAGTTAGTTACTTCCTAGATACAATGGTGGGACAGGCATTGGGTAAACACACCCATTCTAAATGGGAGAAATTGGCCAAAATGAAGGGGTTACAGGCCCCACATAAGTCCAAAATCCAGTGGGGCAGTCAAATCTTAAAACTCCAAAATGATCTCTTTTGACTCCATGTCTCATATCCAGGTCGCACGGATTCAACAGAGGTGGGGTCCCAGGGCCTCTTGTCAGCTACGCCCCTGTGGCTTTGTATGGCACAGCTCCCCTCCCAGATGCTTTCATGGGCTGGTGTTGAGTATCTGCGGCTTTTCCAGGAACACAGTGCAAGCTGTCAGTGGATCTACCATTCTGGGATCTGGAGAATGGTGGCCCTTTTACAGCTCTACTAGGCAGTGCCCCAGTAGGGACCTGTGTGGTGGCTCCAACTCCACATTTCCTTTCTGCACTGCCCTAGTAGAGGTTTTCCAGGAGGGCTCTGCCCCGGCAACACACCCCTGCCTAGACATCCAGGTGTTTCCATACATCCTCTGAAGTCTAGGTGGAGGTTCCCAAACCTCAATTCTAGACTTCTTTGCTCCCACAGACTCAACACCATGTGGAAACTGCCAAGGCTTGGGACTTGCACCCTCTGAAGCCACAACTCTTTTAGCCATGCTGGGACACAGGGCACCAAGTCCCAAAAGTGCACAAAGCAGCAAGGCCCTGGGCCTGACTCATGAAACCATTTTTTCCTCCTACGCCTCTGGGCCTGTGATGGGAGGGATTGCCGTGAAGACCTCTGACATGCCTTGGAGACATTTTCCCCTGTTTTGGCAATTAACATTCTGCTCCTCATTATTTATGCAAATTTATGCAGCAGGCTTGAGTTTCTTCTCAGAAAATGGGTTTATCTTTTCTATCATATCACGAGGCTGCAAATTTTCCAAAGTTTTATGCTCAGGTTCCCTTTTAAACATAAGTTCCAATTCCAAAGTGTCTCTTTGTAAATACATAAAACTGAATACTTTTTACAGCACCCAAGGAACCTCTTGAATGACTTGTTGCTTAAAAATTTCTTCTGCTATATACCCTAAATCATCTCTCCCCAGTTCAAAGTTCCACAGACCTCTAGGGCAGGGACAAAATGCTGCCAGTCTCTTTGCTAAAACACAGCAAGAGTCACCATTATTTTAGTTCCCAACAACTTCCTCATCTCCATCTGGGACCACCTTAGCCTGGACTTCATTGTTTACATTACTGTCAGCATTTTGGTCAAAGCCATTCAACAAGTCTGTAGGAAGTTCCAAACTTTCCTACATCTTCATGTCTCCTGAGCCCTCCAAGTCTCTAGGAAGTTTCAGACTTTCCCATATTTTCCTGTCTTCTTCTGAGGCCTCCAAACTGTTCCGACCTTGGCCTGTTACCAACTTCCAAAGTCACTTCCACATTTTCAGGTATTTTTACAGCAGCACACCACTACCTGGTACCAATTTCCTATATTAGTCTGTTTTCACACTGCTAATAAAGACATACCAGAGATTGGGTAATTTATAAAGGAAAACGGTTTAATTGACTCACAGTTCTGCAGGGCTGGGGAGGTCTCAGGAAACTTACAATCATGGCGGAAGGGGAAGCAAACACATCCTTCTTCACATGGTGGCAGCAAAGGGGAGAAGCCCCTTATAAAACCATCAGATCTCCTGAGAACTCACTTACTACCATGAAAACAGCATGGAGGTAACAGCCCCCATAATTCAATTACCTTCCACCAGGTCCCTCCCACGACACTTGAGGATTATGGGAACTACAATTCCAGATGAGATTTGGGTGGGGACACAGCCAAACTGTATCAATTGCTATAACAGACTCCTAATGAGTCTTCCTGCTATGGCTCACATATATTAGGTAACTTGTCCAAGGTTGCTAAGCAATGTGTGCTGCAATCTGAAATAAGATCTGTCTTACTCTAAAGTTTATGCTCTTTTTACTACAAAAGGGGTTTGGCTACGTGTGTATATGCTGGGTGGGGTAGGTGTATGTGAACATTTGAAAATATGTATTTGTGTATATATATATTCATATATACATATGTTTGTATATATAAATATACATATGTCTGTATAACTATATACACACATATATGTATAATGTGTGTGTATAAATTGTGTGTGTTTGTGTTTGTGTAATTTAAGAGATACCTTATGGAACCCTCATAAATGAAGGTGCTGAAACCAGAGATGCTTTGATAGAGGTGAGGGAAGAAGACTCACAGTCCTCCAATATTCTTTCTCCTCTGCAAAGTACTTCTCAATGAAATACCAAAAACTGCAAAACACAACTTGAAAACTACTGTACTATACACATTGACTTCCCTTCAAGGAGTAAGCATTGTGCTTCTGGTTTCAAAACAGAGGCCATTTCACAGGAAGATCATGGTACCAAAGGAAAAAGTAATCCCCACACACCAGACAAAGTGACCTTTTAAAAATGCAAATCATGCTGTGTCATTTCTATCAAAACCCTCCTTGGTCCTGACATCATGGTCTGTTGCAAAAATGACAGGCTATCTATAAAGCACTTAGGAAAAACTGCTCCTAAAACAGACTAGAACAAATGTTGCTATATTTAACTTTCCTGAGTCAATACAATAAGACCTCTCTTCACCTCTGATAAAAATTCGATACCCTATGTGAAAGCTACCCTACTGCTGCCAGAAATGTTAATGAGTAGCAGAGATAACTGGCTCAATGATGTATTAAGATGACCAGTTTATTGGGAGGCCGAGGCACGTGGATCACCTGAGGTCAGGAGTTCGAGACCAGCCTGACCAATATGGTAACACCCCGCCTCTACTAAAAATACAAAAATTAGCTGGGCATGGTGGTGGGTGCCTGTAATCCCAGCTACTCAGGAGGTTGAGGCAGGGGAATCACTTGAACCCAGGAGGCGGAGGTTGCAGTGAGCAGAGATCGGGCCACTGCACTCCAGCCTGGGTGACACAGCAAGACTCCATCTCAAACAAACAAACAAACAAAAAAAGATGACCAGTTTATAGCTTTTACTATCTGTAATGTATGTTCTTAGTTTCACTCTCCCAGTTTATAAATATTTTAAAAGTTGACTCTTTATATAGAAAACCATAAGTATTCTAACTAACGAACTAAGTTGGGCCTAAATGCCCATCAACCAACAACTGAATAAAGAAAATGTGGTATATATATACCATGAAATACTACTCAGCCATAAAAAGGAATGAAATAATGGCATCTGCAGCAAGCTGGATGGAGTTGGAGATCATTATTCTAAGTGAATTATCTCAGGAATGAAAAACTAATTATCTTATGTTCTCACTTATAAGTAAGAACTAAGCTATGAAGATGCAAAGGCATAAGAATGATATAAGGAACTTTGGAGACTTGGTGGGAAGGGTGGGAGGGGGTGAGGGATAAAAGACTACACTTGGGTACAGTGTACACTGCTCGGGTTACAGGTGCACCAAAATCTTAGAAATCACCACTAAAGAACTTATCCACGTAACCAAAAACCACCTGTTCCTCAAACACTATTGGGAAAAAAATTGAAATGTCAATATACTTGGAAAGAGTCCTATTAATAATATAAACATCAAGTTACTTCTGATTTTTGATAAGCAGAATAAGTAAAATGATGAGCTCATTATTAAAAAAAAGAAAATATGAAAAAAGCAAACTCATGTTGAGTATGTCATGCTCCAGCAAGGAAACAATGCCACCAGTGTGGGAAAAATTCTCGAGGAAAAATAGGCTTTTATAACTGGATAGCATTTGAGTTAAGATTAGAAACAAAACAAACAAAATTAAATTATTTATTCCTCTAAATGGAACGTTCTTAATCATCTTAATGCTAAAGTTTCCTTTCTTGTAATTGGCTGAGTTGTTTTCACGAGTCAGAAATGAGCAAGTCCATCAATAGAAATCTGTCACAGAGACTGATCTAAGCTAGAAGCATGAGTTAACATAAAACAAAAGGAAGAAAATTTTTTTCCTGAGAATGCCAAGATTTAGTCACTAAGAAAAGGAGAAAATGATAGTCTTTACCAAGTATGACTATCACGAAGATACAAGAATAATCATAACAATCAAAAATGCTTTGCTTCAGATGTAGTAAATGTAAATTCCTAAATACTTAAGAAAAAGCAGAAATGTCTACACATTTGGAAAATTAATGTCTTTTTTTTTTTTCTTGAGACAGAGTCTCGCTCTGTTGCCCGGGCTGGAGTGCAGTGGCGCAATCTTGGCTCACTGCAATCTCTGCCTCCAGGGCTCGAGAGATTCTCCTGCCTCAGCGTCCCGAATAGCTGGGAATACAGGTGACCACAACCATGCCTGGCTAATTTTTTGTATTTTTAGTAGAGATGGGGTTTCACCATGTTGGCTAGGCTGGTTTCAAACTCCTGACCTCAAGTGATCTGCCCACTTCAGCCTCCCAAAGTGCTAGGATTACAGGCATGAGGCACTGCACCCGGCCATATTTTGAATTCTTATCTGAAAAGTCTACTTACCTAAACTAAAAATATTTTTTAAAAACAGAAATAATCTTTAAAATAATTGTGGGTGTGAAAATCTATGAATTATAAAGTCTTGCAGGGACTTTTCTCTTGAAGAAGCCCTGGCTATACTTAGATTCAGTATAGGTATTTCAAGTAGTCTGAACACAATGGCTGTCCCTTGAGCTTCTAAGAATGCAGAAGAGCAAAATCCTCTGCAATCATAAGTGCAAAACCTGTAATTATGGTTATTTAACAAAATGCTTTCTGTTAAGATATTTGATGATGAAATTTCCATTCTCTTAGATGTCAGTGCCCACATTTTATTCAGGCTTTACTCATGAGTAAATGTATTATAACTGTTATTTGATTAAATGTCAGTGGCCACCAGGCCTAGTTCATAAGCAAGAAGCTTAAAGAAGGCAAGCCACAGAGGGTGTGGAATGATTACAAAGAAAGATGATGAAAGGAGAATTGTTTTTGCAACTTGGTGATGTGAGGCAGTGTTTCACCTTAAATAAAGTAACCACAAAAGCTTTAAAGAAGCAAAGGACTATTTTGGCAGCAAGAGGAAGGGAAGATCAGTAAAATGGGTGAAGTCAAGTAAGGAAGAATCACAGCATAGAACAGCAGTATTTTAAAGTTTTATGTACACTGCCTTATTTACATGTTTATCCACTCAACAGCTGTGTCAGGGAGAAAGATAAGCTATTATTACATTTCCATTTATAGAAGAAACTGAAACTTACTGACTCTCTGGATTTTTTTAAAAAATTTTGAACTAATTTTAGATTTGCAGAAAAACTTCAAAAATAGTACAGAGAGTTCCTGTATACTCTTCACCCCACCTTGCCACCCTACATGCATCTTATCTGATCTCACAAGCTAAACTGGGTCAGGTTTGTTTAGTACTTGGATGAGAGTTTTGTGGTTTTTCACCAAGGTAAAACATATTGCTAGAAAGAGTTTAAGATTCCTATTCCAAAATCAGTGCTCTTTCTACTATACTAATGACTTCTACACAAAACTCCTTATTCAGATATAAAATTTTCTATCTGATCAAGTAAAATTATGCAGTTCACTTGACATTACTACTACATGTTACAACTTTAGAGATGTATAAAATTTGCAATAATCTAAAAAATTCTACATGAAATGCTCTGTAGTGGCCCTGATAAGAAACTGGTTTTGTTTTATAGAATTGAAACCCTCAGATTGCGCTACATGCAGTTTTCATAAGATCTAGAAATGTATTCTAAAATGAATACATTGCTTAATGAAATATAAGTGGACGAATGTCATGGAATTATCATAGTGCCTACTGAATATTCAGACTACATTTTCTGAGTCATTTTACTCGGTGGTAGTAGTAAATATTACATATTCCACTAACTTGATGTTATGCACGCTGCAAATCCTTTGATTCTGATTCTAGTCACTATGAAGGGAAGATTATTTCTAAAGTAAATTCCATAGGAATATTGCTATATTATATATTTTCATAAAGAAGATTCTGTCAATGACAGCTACCATTTCTTAAACACCCATGTGCTGAATTGAGCCAGGTATATTACATATGTTATCACAAATCCTTCCCAACACTTCTAAGATGCAGGTCCAGATAAAGGAATCTGAGACTCAGAAACATGTAGTGATTTGTCCAGGTTAGTAACATACCTTGGATAAAGAATGGAACTGTGATTTTAATATGTAGGTCTATCTGACCCCAAAGCCCATGCTCTGGTCATAATACCATACAATCTAAAGAGAGTATCAGAAAAAAGACAAGTATACTACAAACAGTTTGGTAAAAGATAAAAACTGTCATTCTATAATAAAGAAAATGATGCAGAGGGAAGAGATAGATTTGCTAAACAATGAGAATATGCATACTGTGTATGTTTCATTAGTTTGTAGGCTTTAAGTGGGAACACAGTGTTGTGACATAGCATGGTCTCATCTGTCTGGGAAGGTCATCCTTCCTTTCTATTCGTTCTAAGTAATAGAATAATAGTTATTCTATTGAGTAAGAAGCAACATGAAGGATCCACATGGGAGGACTAGGGTGAGGGTGAAAGTAGGGAGAGAGTTTGGTCTGTCAGAACAGGCTAAAAACCCTATAATCACTGGGGCAACAGGTTTCATGACCAGATTGCCCAAACGTTGTATGCAGATTAGAAACAAAACAAAACATGGACAACATTGAAATAAGTAACAGAAATCCACACAACGAAAATATGTCCTTGCCAAAATAATAAATTAATATTCTTCAAAGCACAAAAGCAATCCTGTTAATATTCTTTTCTATTGGTGCCTTTTAGGTACATTTACAACATGATAAACTAAATTGGATTTTATACAATTCTTAAGTAATACTCCTATTGTACCACACCAGGTATCCCATATAGTTAAATGAACACGCCTTGTTACTTTGCATACCCTCCTTTGCATAATGTTCTTTAGAGGTAGAAAAACACACAGCCCAGATGGTACTTATTTTTCTGTAGCACAGTATTTTAATTTCTCAAGTCGCAGAACGAATATTTTGATTAACAAAAAAGCCTAAAATCAAATCCTCCCATTTTCTTTCAGAATTTAAGAGACAAGAAACATACTAATAAATACTGAATGATTTCTTCAACCATTTGATAGGTTGATAGGTTTCAATGAACAAAATTCTTCAAATTAGTATGAGTCTTAGGCTAAAACATGTTAAGATATTAACACTTGGCCTATGGTTATTATTGTTCTTTGAAAATCATAAACCATGACAAAATACTCTTTCAATACAAAAAGTAAACTCAGTTTTTATCAATTATCTGTGAAACAATGAACAAAGTGCGGGGGGGAAATCAATGTTCTATGTAAAAGGTTAAGTGGAGCTTTGGAATTGACAGTGAAAAAGTCCACACAAAAGCTAGGATGAGTAATCTCTACAGCCTCCTTGACCCATTAAAAGGTGATGAGTTTGTGTGACAGCCAAGAATTATCTGCTCTCATGACATGGGACAAAAAAAGTTTGTTTTACATCTTATGAGCTTACGAGTTCATTTCATTGGCACAAATGAGAAATAAGACTGTATGAGATAACCTGGATTTCTTCAAGCATCAGGTAAAACAGACTGCAATTACTGTCAAACAGATTGGAATTATTAAGTTTCCATTTACCAAACTGTTAACTAAAACAATTTTTATAGTAGACCAGGTCTACCTTAAGACACTAATTATTTTCTTGAAGTACGTTCTTATTAATCCAGGGGGCTCATTCACGTTTTATTAGTTAAGATTATTTCTGGCTACATATATAAGCCAAAATTATAGTTGCTTAGGCAAGATCAAAGTTTATTTTTCCTCACATAAATGAATTCTGGAGATAGGTATTCAGGCTTTACACGAACACTGACTGAAGTCTCCAGGGCCTCAATCTCCTCCAGTATCTGCTCTGACATTTTGTGATTCAGAATGTCTTGGCTTCTAAAGCTCCAGCCTTGAATCTGCATAAAATAGACAAACGCAGAAAGGGTAGGGAGTGTACCCTTTCTCTAAAAAAAAAAAAGAAAAAATGACAGTAAGTCCTCACTTCATCTCATTGATAAGTTCTTGGAAACTGAAAATTTATGTGAAACAACATATAACAAAATCATTTTTTTCTTTGTCCCTCATCAATGTTATAACAAAATGACAGTGAAGGAAAGGAAGTTGAGGGCCTGCTGTACAATGATGTTACGTGAGGGCTTATTGTACTAGGGATTCCCATAGAATGCTTACATTTCATTGGCCACAACTCAGTCGTGTGACCAAACGTGGCTGAGGGTAAGAGAAATGCAGATTTTCTTTCTTTCTTCTTGTTTGGTCTGGATGGCAAAATACCCAGCTACAAATCAGTTTTGTTACAAAGGAAGGAGAACATGGATACTGAGTGGCAAGTAGTTGTGTCTACATGGTGGTATATGACTGAGGTTAAAAATTCATTACATCTATGTGACCCATCATAATCATTTCCAGAACTGATTTTTAGCAGTCATAGGAACCTCTGATAAGTTTAAGAATGAGGATTCTCTTCCATCACATCACTTACAAACATTTTTTTAAATGCAATTTATGTAGCTTTAAACTTCACTGGAGTACTTTCAGAGGATAAGGAGAAGGCAAAGTTAAGTCAAACAAATAACCATGTCTAATAACTGTCCTAATTCCAAAAAGATTAAGAAGCGCACGTCTGAAGAAGTAGATTTAGTGGCATTTAATCTATTCATACCTTAGAGTTAGCATAACAACTCCTCAAGGAAGGCAAGTGACAGGAAAAGGGGTTTGACAAATGATTCACTCCAATGCCTACTTAAATGCTTTGCCGTTTTGCGTAAATGCCAGCTGGTGGGATGGATCACTGCTACTGACATGTTCTACTCTAACTCTTTACTGGAAGCCCAGCTATAGCTGCTATCCATCTCAAACTTCATCTTAGGGAGAAATACACTACAGGATATGAGGGGTAAAGTGATTCCAAGAACAAGGAACTTGAAAGTAACAGAGAATATTTGCAGAGCTGGGTATAAATAAATGAAGGATGGATTTTAACGAAGAAGTCATATACCTGGAAAATATTGCTTCACTTGTTAACAAAAAGCATGAAATTACATTTTTATAGCTTTATTTTGATGAGAGAGATATGAATAAAGCAAATGACATTTAAGATATATTTGAAAAGGAATGGACTGGGTACATCATAGGGTAAATACGATTCCAACCCAATCCCAATACATTCTGTATATCAACAGTGCTTAAGTGTTGTAACTCAGTGGCAAATGAGTTTTAATCATAACCCAAATATTTTGAAATATTCTTCTATAATATTGAGAAACATTCTATACTATTAGAAAAAGATTAGCGTGAGTGGTAATAGGAATGTTTACCTGGGAATCAGAAGATCTGGACTCTAGGTCTCAGTTTTACCTCTAACACAAGATGGGACTCTCTAGGTTAAGTTGCTGCATCTCACTGTGACTGAGTTCTCTCTTCTTTAATATAGCTCTGAGATTCTGTGGTTCTACGTGTATTCTCTTATCTCAGGGAACTCCTGAAAGCCTTAGAAACATTTTGGCTGGGCATGGTAGCTCATGCCTGTAATCTCAGCACTTTGGGAGGTGAAACTCCATGTCTACATAACATGAAAAAAAAAAAAAAAAAAACAAAACTAGCTAGGGACCGTGGTGTGTGCCTGTAGTCCCAGCTACTGGGGAGGCTAAAGTGGGAGGATCGCCTGAGCACAGGAGTTTGACACTGCAGTGAGCAATGATCTCACTATTGTGCTCCAGCCTGGTCAACAAAGTGAGACCCTGTGTCTAAAACAAAGCAAAGCAAAACAAAAGAAAAGAGAAAGAAATTTAAAAAGCAAAGAAATATTTCATAGTTCTAAGATTTAAGAGATAAGACAACCTGGCCAAATCCACACTGAGAAAATTTCAAGCTGTTTGCAATGATTCTTTTTGTTTGTTTGTTTGAGACAGTCTCACTCTGTCACCCAGGCTTTTTTTTTGAGATGCAGTCTCGCTCTGTCGCCCAGGCTGGAGTGCTGTGGCACAATATCAGCTCACTGCAAGCTCTGCCTCCTGGGTTCACACCATTTTCCTGCCTCAGCCTCCCGAGTAGCTGGGACTACAAGTGCCCGCCACCATGCCTGGCTCATTTTTTGTATTTTTAGTAGAGACAGTGTTTCACCATGTTAGCCAGGATGGCCTCCATCTCCTGACCTCAATCTCCCGGCCTCCTGAAGTGCTGGGATTACAGGCGTGAGCCACCATGCCCAGCCCGATTCTTTATATAGAAGAAATGTCACTGGAAGAAGCCATAAGGGTCCTAACTTCTGGTAAACATCCAGATACTTCAAAACTATGAGTGTGTTAGAATCACTTCACTTGTATCAAAGATACAGCTATGTACTCTCCTGTATCAACTTTGTACTAGTCTCCTATCTCTGCTCTATCTTGCACAGAAGAATTTTTTGCTGATTTAGAGAATGAAGAGGCCTTGTGATAGTGATAATGAAAGACAGACTATGGCATTCGTAAGAATCTGTACTTTCATAACAGAGAATGGAAAAAGAATTCAGGTACTTCTTAAAGTCAAGAAAATAAAAGGATAGGAAAAACACCACTACTCTGGCTTCAAATAGTTCCTCCTAGAGATGCTCGTATAGTGAATTAGGTCCAACACAAGAAATCTAAGAAGATGTTCTAAAGAACTTTGCAAAAGGTACCAATCACCATGGGATTCACATAGAGGCTAAATATTAAATCTGTCTTTTTAAGATAAAATATATGTTGAAAGCTATTATCAATAGTTGTTTTTTGAGAGAAGTATATTTAAGAGATTATGGTATTCAAATGTATGTCAATGCTCTTTGAAAATAAGTGTAAAAAATTCTAAATGGATGTTTGAGTCACATAAGCATAGATGAGCAGAAGCAAATGGAAACTCCCAAATCAAATAATGTCAGTTATTTGTAGATCACCATAGCCTCATACTTTTTCACTATATTAGTCTATACAGGGTGACTTGTTCGGTAAAAGTGGACATTCTAGATTACAAGAAAGTCTTTGGTATTCTGACAATAAGGAGATAAAGTGAGCCTTCAAAAATTTACATTAAATTTATTGGACACATTTTAAGAAAGTGAAAGTTCATTTTCTAATAGCTAATGAAGGCAGTGTGTACCTTCAGTAGGCAAGGAATGTGAACATACCTTTACATATTCTTTGAGAAAAGCATATCCTATCCCATTAACTGAAGAAAGAAAGAAAGAAAAAAAATCCCCTACCATGTCCCTATTAAAAAGAAATCAGGCTTGGTATGCTTATGACACTTCAAAGAGCATATTATGTGGGAAAACAAAATAAACATTTAACCTGGCAAATGAAAATGGACTTGGGGTTTTGACATACTTGGCAGACAGGTAGAATTAAATTCAAGTAAAGAATGCAGAGAAACTAATATAGTATTTAAATATTTGCTTAAGTAATATAGTATTTAAAATAACATTCAAAGAACCGTTTTTATTGAAATGTTTTACAGGTTTAGTGAGGATGTTTTTTAACTGAAAGAGCTTGACTGGAAGTACACTTTACTTTCTCTCTGTCATTCTGTGAACTTTAGTGAGGTTTTCTATTTACTTTTTCATTAGGCATTTTCCTGTAAGTCTAAGATAACTGTACAGTATGCTCTGTAGCTTTTAAAAGAAAATTTAGATGACAAAAGTCATTTTTGAAATAAAATACTGACAGTCTCAAGATCAACCTAGCATATATATGGCATATTATGAATATAAATGTTGAGTGGATGAATGAATAGAGGGTCTAATCTAGTAAGGAGCTAAGGCACTGTCTGCCTCCTCTTGCCTCCATCTCCGCAAGGTTGCCTAGAAGCCTCTATGTGAGAGAGGTGTAACAGGATCCTGCCTTCTAGCGATGGTGCCAAGTCCAGGCCTGGACACTAGACACAGCTGAATCAAACAGAGGCCATTTCCTGAGACTTAAGATTGGTAATCCAGTGAGCTGGGCCTGCCTCTCTCAAGGTGATGAAGCTAACTTGGGAACTACTGGTGGCATGTAACCCTCTAAGTATAAAGCATAGCTCAACAAGGAGAGAAAAATTAAGCCTATGTAGAGAGAAGTGGAGATCAGAAATAGTGAATAAAATTTTTATTTTATGGGTGTCTGAGTTGTAGTTCTTGAGGCCCAGTTGTATACCCATCTGTAGGTTGCTTAGAAGATACACATCCTTATAAAATGAGAAATTTGTCTATGTAGTTAACTATTTTTCCAAACAACATGTCAAATAGAGTATAAGTGAACATATATTTAGCATCTTTGCGATCCCCAGTCTCTACATGAATCCATGATCTCTGTATAGTCTGTCACCAATTGCAGGAAGAACAGTAGCAACTCCCAATGAAATAAAACTCCCATCGCAACTTTGCTTCAGCATCCTGACAAAACTGACCTCTTTCCTATATGTAACTAACTTTTATTACTAGTAGCACACTTAATTAATATACATGTTTTAATTACCATAAGGACATTAACCATCAGGGCATTGCCAGAAACATAAACATAAATTACATAAAGGCCAAAAGATCAACACAAAGTCCTTTACATAGTAGGAAATATTATCTTCCTAAATAGCCCATAATAAATCAGGTAGAGGTGCCAAATTTTGCTCAGTATTCATCTAATACTAGTTTTCTGTTCCCAGAGAAAACAAGCTTGATGAAAGAGTTTTGGGGGATGACGAACAGTTTTGTGTCATTGAAAATTTATGATCACAAAAAAGTCACATTCAAAACTAAAATATAGGCTGGGTATGGCAGCTCATGCCTGTAATCCTTGTGTTCTGGGAGGCTGTGGTGGAAAGACTGCTTGAGGCCAGGAGTTCAGAACCAGCCTGGTTAACAAAGCAAGACCTCATCTCTACCAAATAAATAAATAAATAAATAAATAAATAAATAAATAAATAAAATAAAATAAATAAATAAATAAAAAAAATAGCCAGGCATGGTGGCACGCATCTGCAGTCCCAGCTACTTAGGAGTCTGAGGTGAGAGGATCGCTTGAGCTCAGTTCAAGGATGCAGTGAGCTACGATGGCACCACTGCACTCCAGCTTGGGTGACACAGTGAGACCCTTTATCCAAAAAGTTAAAAAAAAAAAGAAGATATAGAATCTCCCAATTCATAAATACGTTGTATCCTAAAAGTCTGTTTAGGGTACAACATCCTAAACAAATCCATCTTCCCATAGAAACACTGTCCTAAACGGTGGTTAGGTTCCCAAGTAATCTACAAAAACCTCTTTAACCCATATGCACCTGGACATACTCAGTTTATGCAGGAATCAGAAGGGACATATTTAAGAAAATTTTGTCCTCTTTCTACAAGTACCAGTATTAGGCAAAATTCTGAAAGCATAGAGTTGGTCTTTGACATATTTTCACTTTATTTCTGAAATCTTCTCAACTTCTTAGCATCTCTCTCTAGAATTTTCTCCTTCCAACAAGTACAGCACCTCACTTAATATTCCCTACTCTTTAAGGTTCAAAACTACTTTACCTCTACTCTTTGCCAACCAAAATTCTTTAAAGTCCCTCTTAGCTAATGATCAAGAGGTAAGCAATCTGATTCACACTAATATGTAAATAACTGAGTGTCCTTGGCCCTTCATGTGTTTTTAAAATTTTTGAAAGAAGATAAAGTAATCTCTTATCAACTATGGTTTTATAAATTGTGGACTTAAGATAATGAGGGTTCACGTTTGTAAACCAAGTATGATAAGTCCATTATCTTTTAATATGTGATTCTGTTCAGAAATTGACATGGCCAAGCAAAAGTAAAATATCTTTATCAGCCTTAAAATTAGGGAGCCTAGCAACTATACATAACAAAACTCGAGAAGTTTCTTCCAGATAAAGGCCAGAATGGAAGAAATATAAAACTTTCCCAATACTTTCCTTTTCCAGATAGTGCATGCACAGAGGAGATTGCTTTCCTGGTACTTTTCACTTTGTAACTGTGACCCTAGACAAGTTACCTAATCTCTGTGCTTCAGTGTCCCCAACTATAAAGTGAACAGGGTAACAGAAACTATCCCATGGGTAGACTGTGAAGAAAGGAATACATCAGATAATACATATATTAGGGTTTAGAACAGTATCTGGCATGCAGTAAGTGCAATGAATGACTCTGGTACTACTACTACTACTACTACTATTGAGGACACTACAATTTATTGCACTTGGTAGAGGGAAATGTCTTGGCTATGGTCAATTAAAATTATACCATCAGTAGTCAAAATCTTTACAATACTTTGAGTTGAGATGTAGAATGAATGTCAAAATCCTTTATCCTACCCAAAGGTTCCCTGGTTTGCTCTAAGCAAAGTAATTAAAGTAATTAAAGGTGGTTATTATGAAATTTCTGAACAGAATCACATACTAAAGATATTTTCATTATTTGTTTATATAAAATATATTTATTGAGCATCTACTATTATTACACTCTGTTCAGGGTACTGGAGATACTGCAGTGAACATAATAGATGAAGCTCTTGTCTCCTGGAGCTTTCTCCTCAAGTAGAGGAAGACAGAAAAAAAACCAACATATAAAAGATCACAGATGATAAGTGCCATGAATAATATAGTAGAGTAAGGATTTAGAAAAGGATTGATATATGGGAAGTACACTGTTCCTTTTGTCAGTCTGCTGGGGCTGTCATAACAAAATACCATAGAATAGGTGGCTTAAACAACAGAAATATATTTCTCCCGGTTCTGAAGGCTAGAGGTCCAACATCAGGGTGCCAGCACACTCTGGTTCTGGTGAGGGCTCTCTTCCTGGCTTACAGATAGCTGCCTTCTCCCTATGTCCTCACATGGCAGAGATCTCTAGAGGTTCTTCCTGTTCTTACAAAACACTAATCCCATCATGAAACTCTACTCTCATGACTTAGTCTAAACCTAATTAACTCCCAAAGGTCCCATCTCCAAATACCATCACACTGGGCATTGGGAGTCAGGGCTTCAACATATAAATTGGGCGGGGGGTGGGTGGGAAGAGGGCAATTCAGTCCACAGCCCCTTTTTATGGGATGGTCAGAGAAAATCTCTCTGAAAATATGATATGTGAGTAGAGATCTGAGGAAAATGAGAGAGCTAGAAAACAGCACATGCAAAATTCTGGAAGTGGCAGTGTGCTGGTTCAGTTCAGGGCCACTGAGAGCTGATATCCAGAGAAAGATGGAGATGGAGAATTGACCAATGTATTTGGCAACAATGGAGGTTATTAGCAACCTTAACAAGAGTAATTTCTTGTAGAGTGCTGAGGATGAAAGCATGATTCAAGTGGGTTCTAAAGAGAATGGAAGGAGAGGAAATGTAACCTCTTTTGAGAAGTTTTATGCTGAATGAGAGCAGAAAAATATAGCTGAAAGCTTTTTTTGCTTGTTTAAGATGGGGGAAATTATAACATTTTTCTGTGCTGATAAAAATTAACCAATAATGTAATGTATGTCGGTGCTCTGGTAGCTTGTGAAAGTACTCTTCTGATTACTTCTTTTTTCTCAGTGCAACAAGATGAAGTGAATCTGGAGAATGAGTGAACTAGGAATGAAGCTGGAAAAGGGAAGAAGTGCAAAAAGTCTGAAGAGAGGAAAAGGTTTAAATAATCATTAAGTACCACGGGAGAATGGGTACACTAGGGAATGTTCTAGGATTGCTGGGCAGCGCCAAGGGTATTTGAGATTCTTAGTGAAATAAGAAAGTAAGATTAGTCTGCTTATTTTTCTCCAGTTGTGTTCTGCTACTGGGGAATAGACATAACATAGCTATGAAATGGGCAAAGAGTGAGATCTAACCAGGATTGGGGTTTTACTAGGGCAGGCATTGGTGCAGTGTGAGTTTTCAAATTTTTACTGAAGAGGGTCTGTGGTCAAAAAAAATTTCGGAGACTAAGGATGAAAAAGCATTAAGTACTACTAATACTGATGATCTAAAAGATACTTGAAAACCTTCCTAACCTGTCCATGGAACAGTTGTAAAAAGCCACTACATATCAATGTCACCAAGAAAATTCTAATAAATTCCTTATGCTATATATCTAACAATCTAACTACTATGCAACAAAACAACTAAAATAGCTAATAAAGGAAGAAACATATAAAACACCCAGCCATTTGGAAAATATATATCTATATATTTTAAATATTATAAGTAAATTAGGCCAAAGGGCAATTCAAAAGGGAAATTACAGACTATGTATGAAAGGCTTAAATAATAAAAAAAAAACTTTAAAAAAATGTATGGGCTACACCAAAAGCAATATTAAGATGAAAGTTTACAACACTAATATTTCTATTGTTAAATAAAAATTTTCCTATTTTTTAAAAAAATGACTACATTTGATTTTAAAACATATTTGTAAAATTATTTCCCTAGGAGAGTACCTAGAAATGCAGTTTCTGCATCAAATAACATATAATGGTTTTTAACATGTATTTGATAGATATTGCCACATGTATTTCCAGAAAGCTGTATCAATATATGCTTCCACTAATATGAGATTGTCTATTTCTCCACACCCAAGCAAACACTGGATAATTCTTGGTACAAATTAAACAAATTACATTTTCTAGCTTAAATAAAGTGTGGCTTCTTTTCTTCCTGGTTTTGATTTGGTTTCTGGGGTGGGGAGATTCAATATTATTAGAATTTATTACGAATGAATTGTAAATTTTCTTATAGATGTCTCATGCCTCAGAGATCCCACAATTCTTTGAATAACACACATTTGGCCTATAGTTGTATGTGAAAGTACCCAAGTCCCACACAAGTGGATGGAATGATTTATAATAACATGAGACATTAAAAGAATATTTAAAAATATCTGATGAGTTTGAGATGACTGATATCCCAAGGAAATAAAATCCAGGCCACCAAAATAACCCATCACCCTTTGGTTACACTGCATGTATAAGTGAGATCATGCAGTATTTTTCTTTCTGTGTCTGGCTTACTGCACTTAGCATAATATACTCTAGGTTCATTCATGTAGTCACAAATGGCACAATATCCACTTTTTTGAAGGCTGAGTAATATTTTATTATATATGTGTGTATATCTATTTCACAATTTCTTTATCCATTCACCTGCTGACAGGTCAGGTAGGCTGTTTCCACATCTTGGCTATCTTGGCTATTGTGAATTATGCTGCAATGAACATGGGAATGCAGGCATCTCTGTGAGGTATCAAGATCATTTCTTTTGGATATATACCCAGAAGCAGCATTGCTGGATCATCTGATAGTCTACTTTTAACTTTTTGAGGAACTTCCATGCTGTTTTCCATAATGACTGTACCAAACTTACTTTCCCACAAATAACGTACAAAGGTTCCTATTCCTCCATGCCCTAACACTTATCTCGTCTTTTTAATAAAGGCCATCCAAATAGGTGTGAGGTGATATATCTCACTGCAGCTTTGATTTGCATTTCCCTGATGATTAGTACTGTTAAGCATCTTTTCATATACTTGTTAGCCATTTTTATGTCTTCTTTGGAAAAATGTCTCGTCAGGTCCTTTGTTCCTTTTTTTAATTGGGTTGTTATTTTGCTATTGAGTTGTGTGAGTTCCTTATATATTTTGGGTATTAACTCCTTATCAGATGTATGATTTGCAAATATTTCTCCCAACCCACAGGTTTCCTTTTCATATTATTGACTTTTTCCTTTGCCATGCAGAAGCTTTTTAGAGTGATATAGTCCAAATTGTTTATTTTTGTTTTTGCTTCCTGAGCTTTTGGTGTGATATCCAAAAAATCTTACCAAGGCCAACGTCAAGGAGCTTTGCCCTATGTTTTCTCCTAGGAGTTTTACACTTTTACGTTTATCTTCAATCCATTTGAGTTAATTACGGTGAGAGATAAGGATTCAATTACATTTTTTTCGCATGTGGATATTCACTTTTACCAACACCATTTATTGAAGAGACTATCCTTTCCCCATTGTGCATTCTTGACACCTTTGTCGAAGATTAGTTGACCACATGCGTGTAGGTTTATTTCTGGGCTTTCTATTCCATTGGTCTCTGTGTCTGTTTTTATGGCAAATCTCATGTTAAAATGTGATTTCCAGTGTTGAAGGTGGGGCCTGGTAGGAGGTGATTGAATCATGGGGGCAGTAGGGTACTGTTTTGATTACTATAGCTTGGTAACATAATTGGAGATCAGGGTGTGGTTCTTTCTCAAGGTTGCTGATATGGTTTGGATATTCTTCCCCTCTAAATCATATGTTAAAATGTGATTCCCAGTGTTGGAAATGGGGCCTGGTTGGGGGTGATTGGATCATGGGGGCAAGTCCATCACGAATAGACAATGGAACTTTACACAGAGCTACTCTCTAGGAAAAAAGGCTTCACTTCTTCATCCATTCATCTCTCTTTTTCTTCCCCTACCTCATTTCTTTCTGTCTCTCCCTCACTTGAATAACTTCTACAGTTACAGTAAAGGTATACGGTAGTATTCTTTGCGATATTTGTGTATGTATTAAATTTTGGCAAAGTCTTATTTTAAATTACTTAAAAGAACAATGATTTAAAATAAATTTATTATTTTAATAAACAAGTTATTTATTAAAAATAATTATTATACTTTTATGTAATAAAAGTATTCTTGCAAAATGAAAACAATTACCCAGTGATTTTGGATTTTTCTAAAGTTTGTTTTCCTAAAGGTGGCCACTTTTGTAATTTAACCTCTATATTTGAGAGCAGCTCAATGAATCCATTAGTCATGACTGTCTTCTACTATTTGAGGTGAGAATAACGAGGAAATAAAAGTCCTTTCTTCAAGGTAGGACATGTAAAAGTAAGATATAATAAATATTTTTAAAAAATGAGATAAAATGCCCAAATTGTTAATACTTATTATTTATCTGAAAATTAAACACTCAAAAGTTTATTTCATGGCTATTAATTGTGAGAGTAAAAATTTTCAGAATTTCTATAGCAATGCAAAACACTGCCCTTTGTAACTGAATATTAAGTGCCATAGTGGTGACAGTAATAATCATATTAATCCCATGCTAAGGAATTAAGACTGCTCTCTAGAAAATGGAGAATCATGAAAAGGAGAAGCCTGGTAGGATCTGATCTGCCTTTTTGACTGATGCTATGAAAAGTTCCAAACGGATATGCTAATACAATAGATTATACTAATCACTAAATATTTATGGCTTAATCCAAAATTCTTTTTATTTATTTATTTATTTATTTTTAGATGGAGTCTCCCTCTGTTGCCTACGCTGGAGTACAGTGACACGACCTCAGCTCACTGCAACCTCCGCCTTGTGGGTTCCAGCGTTAATCCAAAATTATTAATTCTAAATGAGGAACACAATGATATAGAAAAAAATCGAATTACATTAAACAGCTTGAGTTGCACATTTTCTATAAAGTAGTGGCAACAATAAGAATTAAACTAAAGGCAGCTCCTCAGCATGGATGCACATAAAGAAATGGGGGAAATTATCTATACCAAACAAGTAATGATCTGTTAATTCCACTAAATAAACTGAAACATTAAAAAGACAAAAATCTTGCCAGAGAATACACTTATTTTCATATTTAGAAACACTAACTTGATGAGATTAAACCAATAAAGATAAATAAAGGCCAAACTATGTAACAACCATCTGCCCACCTACTGTGGGGAATGTGGGTAAGGAGAAAGAATAGGGAAATATAATCCACAAAATATTCAAGGCAAAAATATTTTGGTTATTACAACAACCACAATTTGAGAACTATAAACATTAAATGTAAATTAGTGGCAAATCTTGTGGTTTTCTAAAATTCAATGATATTTTAAAATTCATCTTTGCCAAGGTGTTTTATAAACAAGCTAGAAGACTGATCTCTAAGAAAACCCTTGAAATGTATTTTTTAAAAGAGAAGGATCTCATTTTAAAAAGAACAAACTGAAATTACTTGAGACAGAAAATATTGAATGATTCTATAAAAAACTTAACTGAACAGTATAATCACCAAGTGGCAGTCAAATATCCATTTAGGCAAGACTAAAAACAGCAGCCCGGTAAGGCCTGCATCATGCATCACCAACAGTGGACACGAGTGTTCACAGCGTGCAGTGCTGATGTCTATCTTTACCCAAATAAATGACTCTGTTTTACTTCCCTTGATGTAGGAAAGGTGGAAATAAATAGCAATCATTATTCCAATGCTTTCCTACCAAATCCAGATAGAAAATATCATGTCCCCATAACAAAAGATACTTGTGAATATCAGATAATATATTCTGATCTGGATTAGGGAAAATAGGATTACTATGAGTATGGTTTCAATGCTGCCACCATGTATTTTGCTCCCCTGCAGACTAAAGAAAGGAATAGGGGGAAGAAAACTTTTAAATTTCATCCAAAAACTAACAGTAAAGAATCTAAATAGGTCCGAGGGTGGGGGACAAATGGGAATGGTACTAATATTGTTTTTAAAAAGATGGTAGTCATTTGATTAATCCTGCTATAAAATTTCTCTACAGCAAAGCAACAACTGTAAGAGATTATATATCCAGAAATGTTAGAGAATGATTAAAAAACAGTGCCAGGCTTGGTGCCTCACACCTATAATCACAGCATTTTGGGAGGCCAAGATGGGAGGATTGCTTGAGCCCAGGAGTTTGAGACCAGCCTGGACAACATAGTAAGACCCTGTCTCTACAAAAATATGAAAATTTGGTGGGTGTGGTGGCACATTCCTGTAGTCCCAACTACTTGGGAAGCTCAGGCTAGAGGATCATTATCAAGCCTGGGAGGTTGAGGCTGCAGTGAGCTGTGATTGGGCCATTGCATTTCAGCCTGGGGAACAGAAGGAGACTCTGTCTTCAAAACAAAACAAAACAAAACAAAACAAAACAAAACAAAACAAAAACAGAATAAAACAAACACAACCACTCTAGTTTCACACCTGTATGTGAGGTGCTCTAATCATCAAAGCAGACGTCAGATTCCACCCTCAGCTGAAGCTCATATTTCACAAGGTTAAGAAAAGCATAAAAAGATCCCTTGAGAGCCATCTTCAAATTGGATATAGTAAGCTACAGAAAAATAGGGATCTAGGTAAGAGTTAGGTTAGAGTTCCATTTTTATAGATCTGTAACTTGCTTTTTATTTCCTTAACTGAAAAATGCCTTCTCCAGAAGGCACTTTCCCCAATTTTAGACAAGCACTTATGACAACAAATACACAATTCTTTACCATTTTATCATAAAAGTACAGCTATAGCGATGGGTAAAATGTAATTTGATAGTATAAAAAGTCACAGACGGAAATCACTTTCAGAGCTACATATTACATCTATTTTGGGTTCTTCTAAATCAAATAATACTACCTCTTCTACAGTTCCTATGCCAGAATAACATTTACTGAATGACATTAATCCTGCACTGTGCAGCTAGATTTACCACAGGTATCTTGTTGGTATTTCTACTAATACTCCCTTCAGAATAATTTCATAAGTATTTTGAAATTGTTTGAACAAAAATTAACCTTTAATAAACATAACAATGAGTTATCCTAATGAAACTCTTCCAGGAACTAACCTTGACGTATTACATTGTTTCATGTTTTTCAATGCACCCTAGCCCTTTTCAAGTTTATTTTGCAAACCACCCTGAAGCTAATTCAATGACCCTGCCTAAATGTCTTAAAGAAGTAATGTGCCCTATGTCAGAATGAACTAAATTTCAAATTATGTAGCAAGTAGAAAATATATGGCTCAATAACACAACCAATAATCCATTAAGAAGGTTCAAAATTAAAAACAAATATAGTAATAATTAGAATAGTAACCCATTTATTGAGGCTGTATTCACCTTTACTAGATACTTACTTTTGATTGGTCAGTTATTACTCTAGGACTGTGAGGGCAAAGGCCATATTTTATCTTTTTTTAATAGTCACAGCCTCAGGACCTAGAACAGTGATTGACTTAAAAAATCTCAATAAATAAATGTTTAATAAATAAAGGAGTGAAAGGATGGATGGACGATTTGCTTGACTCCAAAGAAAAAGATTTGCATTCATTTTTACCACGTTGTGTCTTAGAGAAAACTTCCTAGAGAGTTGAACACAGCGCCAAGATTCTAAGACATCATTCTATTAATTCACACTGCCATAATGTTAAAGACCTTTACACTGAAGGACCTTTGTGGCTATCTTTTCACACCCATTACTTCTTCCTAAAGTTCCAGAGATCCAGGGTTTTGCTGAAGTCTGACTGTACACTCAACTTCAGGGATGAAGCATACAGCTTAGGGTAAGCCAGACAGGACATTTCATCCTACTAGCTACTGCCACTGGCAGGGACTGGGGAGATGTTGTGACCCAAGCCTTTTTAAGAGTAAATCTTGGGACAAAGGCATTCTCTCTCCACCTGGACCTAAAACTTCTATAGTCATTTGTGCTCCTATGTGAGAAATAAATATTCAATATGACCTGAAGATTAGGCCAACAAAAACATAAAAGGGCAGGAAAAGCAGAATAGGGAATTGGAGCTAGAAATCCAATGTACATTGTGAACTTCAATATCAAACCTTGCTTGAAGCCAAATCTACCTCTGGGCTTTGTTATCTGAAACAAAACCTTTCCCTAGCTGCTTAATTTTGTTTGAATTGGTTTTTTTTTTTTTTAATTAACTGCAATCAATAGCATCATGCAAAAATATTAACTGTTTTCAACTTTTACATCATTATTACTGCTCTGAAGATGGTCTGTATGACACTATGTAGGGTTATAGTCCCCTACTCTTCAATTATATGATGTAATATTATACCTATACATCTTCAAATTGGAACAGCAGCTTTCTGAAATATTTGAGAATCTAAACTCAAACTATAGCTGAATAAAACATTTAAAGGACTAAAAATAAACACCAATATTAATATCTATTGATATTTATTTATTGAGAGCATCTAATAGATGTTACTGCATTTATACAAAAATACCCATGAAACTAGAATCTTCCTGATATAATCATGTCTCAAATAAAATGCAAAATAAACTTTATTACTTTCAGTATGACAATTCACAGACAACTTTTTCTTCCCTAAAGATCTATTTTATTCCCTACCTCTTTAAACTGTCTTGCATCTAGAAACAAGGGACAATTAAAAGGGAAAACATGCATAAGAAACAACGGCTTACTTAGCAAATCACAACTAAACCACCATACTTTCTTATGTCTAAAATTTAACTGACACTTTACGAGTTTCTAACTGCTGGTATTTCAATCTGGCAACAGGCGCCTTCTCTAGATGAGATAAAATCAATGGTACATCTTTTTGCACAACATGCATTTACTTGTATTTACATGCATATTATATGTGTATATTGCTTCATACATTCATCTGTTCAGTCTTAACTGCAAGCATCTAAAGAGCCTATTTAATTTTCTTCATAAAGCATATCCTTCAGCACCACTTACAAAGTAAATACTTCTGATGGGAAAAATAAAATAAAATGAAAAGAGAAATTGCAGAACAAATGAAATCAAATGAGGATTAAGAGAAATATAACAGAGATGGTAAATATGTAAATTCAAAACAGCATAAATTTATAAATTCAGTAAACTTGTAAATCTCATCCTCCACTGTCAGCCACTATTAGCATGCTGGTATATTTCTCCTTGCAGCCTTAATTTCAATGTGTTTGCAAAACCTGAATATTCCCTTATCATCAGGTAAACAGGGTTCTCAGCCCATTTCCAATACTATGAAAAACATTGTGATGAATAGTTTTGTGCATATGAATGTGCACATGAACAAAATTCCTGATATCTAAAGAGAAATTACCAAATGTAGGTCTACTAGGTTGCAGTATATTAATGCTTCTAATGCTTCTAACGGAATTGATATTTTAAAATACTTTCTCAGTTTTACTAATCTACATTTCCACAGTTAATGTGTTACCACTCCCATCTTACTTTTGACCATTTTATATACAAAAATGGCATTATTTCAATACCAGTAAGTAGATACTTTATATATTTATTTTTATTTCTTCTTGTTTTTCATATCCTTTGCCAATTTTCCTACTAGAATGTTCTTATTGATTTTAAAAGATCTATATAAATGATACTGATAGTTATGTCATATTTTTATTCATTTGCCTTTTAATAATTTTTGTGTTTTTGAAACAGACATAATTTTTATAAGATCAAATTTAAAAGTCACTTCCTTTTTGATTTTTTCACCCCCAAACTGGGCTCTGAGTGACCTTTCAGAATATTTTAATAGAGTCTATTTCCTCTCTTGAAAAATTCACAAAATTTAGCATACAAAACCCTCAGAAAATTCCTAAGAGAAACTTCTTAAAAATTTGAACTTAGCATTTCACAAACTGATTTGAAAACAGACCACTCCCTACTCCCACAGTGTATTTGACAACATCTTGAGGAATAGCATTTCTCAAAAGCTTTGAAACAAAAGCCTAGAAAGTCCTTCCATATTACCTTTGGTTATTTGTATTTTTTAAATGGTTTTACTTTTTATACCAAATTTTTAATATTCTGGAATGTATTTTGATGCATGTATAAGGTTAAGAGTTATCATTATGTTTTCTTTTTCAGTAGTTCTATAATTGTCTTGGCATCTTTCTCCCACTGATTTCTAATACCATCTTTATTGTGACTAATTCTTCTTTATATTTAATTGTATCATTTATTCTCTTCACAGGAGTGCCTGTGGGTTTTACACTAGTACCACACTATTTTGACTGTCGTAGTTTCATGGAATCTTATATTATTTGGTGATATTAGGTTGGTGCAAAAGTAATTGTGGTTTTGCCATTAAATTAAACTCAATCTCCTACTCTTCTTTAATGAAAACTTCTTGGCTATCCTAATTTTTTATAACTTCAGATGAAGTCTAATATCATTTTATAAAGTTTTTTTTTAATCTTGCTGAGATTTCTGTTCAAACAACATTAAGCCAATACATTAATGTGGAAACAACTGAGCTATTTACAACATTTAGTCTATATCCAGGAACATAGTGCTTTTTCATTTATACACTCATGTCTCAGTACATTATTAAAAATGAGTTACATATTTCTTTTACATTTTTTGTTAATATAAAGTTTATCTCCAAATAATTTTTTTCTTGTATTATTCTGATTGACACTGTCTTTTTTCTCAATTCTACTATTGAATATTACTGAATTTATTATTGAGTATTACTGAATTATGGAAGAAGCTCCTAATTTTGGTCGGTGTCTATCTGACTTAATGAAGACTTTTATTGGCTTCAGTACTTTTTACATTGATGCTCAAGGATTACCAAAATTAATAAATTATGTTATCTGTATGTAATGATAAAATTTTTGTCTCCTTCCAATAGCAATGCCTTTTATTGCATCGCCTAGAGCTCCTTGAACTCTCGCAAATAAAAGTGGTAACAGT
Source organism: Gorilla gorilla gorilla (assembly GCF_029281585.2). Classification (NCBI taxonomy): domain Eukaryota; kingdom Metazoa; phylum Chordata; class Mammalia; order Primates; family Hominidae; genus Gorilla; species Gorilla gorilla. Next base: position 62,795,175 of record NC_073229.2, read on the forward strand.
GGGCATTCTAGAATTTAACAGAACTCTTAATATTTTTAAAACTATCATGATGTCTGTTCATTTAAGTGAGATATTTTCTATCATAAAGTAGAAGGACTTTTCTATATCTAGTTTATTAAGATTTTCTAAAAAGTCTAGGAAGTGAATTTTGTCATGTCTCTTTTTATTGCCAATTAAAACTATCATATGGTTATTCTTATTTGACCTAGCTATTTGATATATGATAGTAATATATTTTCTAATATTGAAGCATACTCGAACTCAAGGAAAAAATCTTACTCAGTTGTGATACATTTTCCATTATATATACTTTCAAATTAAAATTGCTAATACTTTAAGATTTATGCATCTATATTCCTAAGGAAGGTATTATGAGTAATTTTCATTCATTTGAGCTCTGTCTGAAGTTATGCTTGCTTTTTAAAATTTAATGACAAGTTCTCCTTTTTTTTTCTTTTCTATGCTCTGAGATAGCTTGGATAGCATGATAATTAACTATTTCATGAATTAAAGAGCTCTTCCATAAACTGGGTTAGATTCAGAGACTTCTGAGGATACAACTGTTTAAAAAAATTTGGCATTTCTTTGAGTTACTGATTTATCCAGGTTTAGTACTTCCTGATGAGTAAAAATTACACATTTATATTTTCTTAGAAAAATACTCATTCATCAAGATTTATAAATAAATTGGTTACTAAATTATATGAGCATCTATGACTATATCATTATTCACTGCTAATTTTTAGTATTGATTGGTGCAAAAGTAATTGCGGTTTTTGCCTTTTTAAGTGGCAAAATGATAAATTGTGGTCTTCTGCCAATAGCTATACCTTTTATTGAGAGCTCCTTGAACTCTGGCAAATAAAAGTGGTAACAGTGGGCATTCTAGAATTAAATTTTTTAATGGCAAAAACTGCAATTACTTTTGCACCAACCTAATACTTATTTTTTATTTTTCTTATTTAGAGGTGACACAGATTCATTCTACCACTTTGTTCTTATATTTGCAAAGAATTTCTTAAGTTGATAAATTTAATTATATGTCTTCTTTTTATTTCTGCTTATCTTTGTATTTTCATTTTTCCTGTCTATTTTATTGTAAAATTTCTATGCTTTAGTTGAATGTTTGGTTTATTTTCATTATTTCCAATTTAATAATGAAAGACTTAAAAGCAAAAAAGTTGCTTCTCTTTTTAACAAAGCTTTGTCTATACTTGTTTAATTTTATATGGACTTTTCTCGTTGTTACTATCTAAACAGTCTGTGACAGTACTGTTAAATTTATTTTTGGTTCATTAGTTGCCTCTGTGATTTTTTTCCCTTTTTAATTTTCAATCAGTCAAGGTTTTGTTTGTTAGTTTAACTTCCGTTATTACTTTCTAGGTTTTCTTTCCATTCTGGTAAAGTAATATGCCCTATAAATTTTTGCATTTTTGGAGTTTGTTGACTGTATGTGTGTGAGAGAAAGTGACAGTAAGAAAGAGAGTGAGAGTGAAGGTGGGTGTGAGAGACAGAGACAGAGAAAGATTTCGTTTGATTCTTCATGGATGGTTGAATAGTGTTTCGGTTTTTCGTTTTTAACAGACGAGGTCTTGCTATGTTGCCCAGGTTGGACGTGAACTCCTAGGCTCAAATGACCCAGTCTCCTGAATAGCTGGGACTACAGGCGTACACCATCACGTGCACCTGAATGGTGGTGTTTTGTAACGATTTTCAATTTTAAAAAACCGTGAATCACTTTCTTCACTGATGATATGTACAGCCATTACATAAAATTGAAGATGTGCTGGTTGAAGGTGTGAGGGCAGATGGAGGCTACAGCCCCACCAAACCTCTTCTCTCTTCCCTGAAGAGACCCATGGAATCCTTGGAGTTGTAAGATTTTAAGACTATTGCTCATTTATAAAACATTATATATGCATCTATTAGATAAACTTAGATATTTATTAAAGTCTTTTTTTTCCCTTGAATTAATCAGTCAAAGATTGGGATGGTGTGTTCTAGTCTCCATAACAAATGTTTTTCTCTGACCTCTCCCCACATACCAGAAGCTTTCAATGCTCTGGAATTTGATGATTAACAGTTTGCACCTACTATATTTTCACTATAGGTGTATCTTTTAGTAACATAAAATTATTGCCTTTATTCCATTTTAAAGCTTCTCTCCTTAAATTCTCTTTTCTCTGAAATTAATACTGTAACCCCCAGTATTACAGGGTTTGTATGATATACCTCTGATTGTTCTTTAACTTTTACCTTTTAAATAATCTAGAAAAATTACATTTCTATTTCTATATATGTATATATGGGCATAGTGTACACATGTATGTACATGAATTTGCATATGTAAATGTATATACATATATAAATGTATATACATAGATATATACATACATGTATTTATTACGTACATATGTAAACTACATATATCTTTCTAGTATATAATTCTATCTTTATTTCACAGTCCCATATATTATAACATATTTAAGAGTTTCAGTTTTTAACTCAACTTTTTAAACTTTTCTAGTATTTGTGAATGTTTATCTTACTGGGATTAGCCTTTTTCTTTTATGTTAAGTATTACGTAAGATATTTTTGGACTGTTAGCTTTACAGACATTTTATTTTCCTTTTCCTTATAATTAAAATAAATCATGATAGGTAGAAATGGGAATGGTAGAAAGACTTCAAAAACAGGATGGACAACTTCTACAGGCATCCACCTATTTCTTCTTTAATGAGTTTTCTAGTCCACTTACCTCCAAAAACCATAATCCTGGGACTCAAAATCCCCAGGAATCATAACCATGCTACACTTGGGCACAACTGAATGATATATCTGATTTCTCTTATTATTCAGCCTTTATGAGAAACTACATGTTTTCAAATCTATGGTCAGTTCATTTCAGGTTAAGCAAATTCAGATGACTACCTGGCACCTTATTTAATTTAAAGCTTATTATCAACAAATTTTAAGCTGCCTTAAATGTTATGTATATCACTCTGCTTTCTCTCTAGATTCCACTATTAAGCCTCTGATATGAAAACACAAGATAAAAAGTCACTAGGGATTTTCTGCACCCCAAACTGTTTAAAAGCTGCTCTCTCTGGTAAGCTCTAATCCTTGCTCTCTTGTTTACTTTTATCAATTTGAGGATTACTCTGAAGGTAGAGTTCTCTCAACTTTTTAAGCACCCATTGTTTACATCTCTTTACAAACTTAGGGGCTTACAAGACTAGATAGTTTACTTGATTACTGACAAACTTGAGCTTCTCAGGTTCCTCTACAAGCAGCAAAGCAGGTTCTTAGGCACAGCTCTTCTGTGGGTGACCACAGTTCCTCACTGACAAGAAAACTCAAAGCTATTTGAAGCTTTTAGTGACTGTATTTTGGTCTTTGGTTGACAATATTTGATTAGATGAAAAAATTAGAATGAAAGAAACATTAGCTACACTTAGACACACCTGCCTTATTTTAGGATGGAGGTGGGTGGGGTTGGAGGGAAGCTATAGTTGTATGTATTTCCCTGCTCTTCTTTCTCAGTCCCTCAAATACACTAAAGCAACTCTGAGCATTATTTAATCTTTATTTGATCATTTAAAAGGATGTTCTGAGATCATGGATCTCTACTATAGGTATGCCCAAGTGCTAGAATCTGCTGCTAGAGAAAAATAAATGTGTAAGAGTTACCTAACTATCACGATGATGAACTAGTAAGGCAAAATGGATGTAAAAATTCAGATTTTTTTATATTTCAAGTCACATAAATTAATAGTAATGAAGTAAATTATGGATGAAACTAAAGCCAAGCACACATACATCAGCTGAAAACAATAGGAAAGAACTCAGGCTGTTTTTTGTATGTTTGCTCAATGTTTTGAGAAGAAGCTAGAATACCAAGTGAGTTTTTATATCTATAAAGAAGAAAGAAAACTAAAATTAAGCCTGTTGGTAGGTCTATACCATTTTCATACATGCTAGGGGAGAAGGTAGTAAACAAAGTTTCTGCAACCATAAGTGATGCTTAGAGGAAAGTTAAGTCATTGAATGATGCCAGGACTGATTACTCTACTGAACTTTAAAAGCAAGAGATTGCAGTCTCTGAGTCCAAAGTGGTTTCATATGAACTGCCACAGTTGCGGTTTACTCTTGAAACTATAACCTATCAAATTAGAAGCAGGCAAGGCCTATGCTCTTAACAGTTCCACTTTCTACTGTCTACAGTTAAGTTATGTCTGCAAGCCCAGCATATTTTTTTCAGTTAAACTGTTATTTGGATGAGTAGAATATAAAAGCTACTCTGTTATGTTGGCCAGAGAAGATTTTTGTTATGATACAAAGCTTAACGAAGTTGCCAGTCTCATGTTTATTTGTACATATGAAGACTTTCACTGTAACTAGTTTTATCAACTTCTGATATTTTATTATCCTGGTTACCAGTATGTAATACATAACTATAAAGAAGAAGTGTACAGACTGCATAAGTACCCAAGCTTTTTCTACCCTGCATCTCCAGATATTTTATTGACTTTAGTACCCTGCTGACCCCCAGTTTTCTAGGTCTACAGTAGCCTGCTATTATAGAGCTACAAAATGTTCCATTTCTTCTCTTCTTGATTGTGGAATGCCCTTTTAGGCAACAGGTTTGGCTAGCCAAGATCTTCCCATCAAAATTGAAAAGTTACCTGTTCAATTTTACTAATGCTTTATGTATTATGCTTTATTCCTTAATGAACCTTTCTCAGTGGCCATTTTTATAATATAAAAATATTTAAAAAATAAAGCATAAACAATATTTGCTCTTTGTGTAATGCATCATAAGTGAAACCATGCCACTAAACAACCATATCCTGTTTGGGCATTGATGACATCAGAAATACATGTTTATCATCTGCTTTGGACAACTTAGCATGTTTTTGGCCCAAGGCAAAGTTGAACTAAAACCATTTGCAGTTGTACCAAACCAAGATAACCACACATTTCTAAAGTAATTGATACCTAAAAGAACACTGCCTTTAGATCACAGTTCATGATCCAAGCATGCTAATTCTTTAAAGGTTGTTGAAGTTTATAAAGCATGTATGTCTACTGGACCTCCTCCAAAGTTTAACATAAAATAATTATATCTTCAGCATGCATAGAAACTATAAAAAAGTTGGCACTTAGCACAATCTTTTGCAATTCTGAAATTACCTCCATTGCCCAACTGAAAGAGAAGGGGAAAATGGAGATTCCTTATATGTGAAAGTATGATAATAGCAATATGAACTGTGAAAATACTGTCTTGTAATTTGGAAGGCACTCAAATGAAATAAATCATTTTACTTTAAATTTTTCCTTTAGTGTTTAAAGAAATAATAATTTTATGTATAGATAGCTAAGGTAAATAGAAGACATATAATTTTCAAATGCATTGTTAAGACGTATCCAGGGAATCCAAATACATGTCACTAATTTTGTCTTGCAGTGATATAAAGCATGTAATTGCCCTGGGTACTACCCTAGCTAGTAAGTCCAATCACAGCCTGCAACCATAGCCAGAAGAATAGCTCTTCACACTATATATGCCAACATAAAAGCAGTAAGAATTAGTTTTGTTTACAAATAAAACTGGATGATTTGAAACAAAAAAGGTAAATATTTAATTAGAAATTAGCTTCATAAAATAAAATCAGTAAATGTCAGATCCAGAGTAGGGAAACCTAATCATTTTCAAAACAGGAAATAAGGAAACAGAAAACAGAAGTCGTTTCCCAAAGTTGATGCTGAAGGCAGATCTGACTCCCACTTCAGGGGCTGATCCTCTGCACATCGCTGCCATCAGACATAAAACCACTGACTTAGAGATTTCAGACAACATTTAAAGAACATGAGAATAGAACCAAACAGCATAGGCACTGCAATGATTGTTCTATTTCTGTAAAAAGGGAAGAATGTACTATACCTCCATTCTTTCTTGTTTAACTTCATCAATTTCGTCATCTTCAAACATTGCTAAAAGTTCTCCTGTCTGGTCAATAGAGTTGAGGAAGTCCTGAGCAATCTTTTGTCTTTTGTTCGCATTATTGCTGCCACTCAATTTGTCTTCATGAAGTCAAGGGAAAGAAAAAAAGAAATGTTCTCAATAGGTTTACATCAGCACTAATTATTACATGTATTAAATATAGTATACCAAATTCAGAATTGGGATTCTCTGAAAATAATCTTTTAAAAAATTCTTGCATTCAAAATAAAAGTATAAGTCATACAGAATTAAATAATTTTTCATGTCACAAATTAGACTGAAAGAATAGAACCAAATGATCAATTACCAAAGTAAGTGTGAAAGGGCTAATTAAATCCCTTATAAAAAAGAGAGAGTGGTGTGCTCAGATTTGGAAAAAGAATACTGTTATATAATATTTATAACAAACACCTCTGAAATGAAATGACAATACAAAAAATGATGAGTAAGGATATGCTAGGCAAATACAAGCTAAGAAAGCAGAACTGGTAACATTAACATTAGAAAATACAGCTCAAGACCAAAAACACTAAAGGAGACAGGGTGAAATAGTATCTAGTAATAAAAGGAATTTTAAACGGCCATAAACTTTTATGTAACAAAATAATAGCAAAATGAATAACACAAAGGAAATCTTAAAAAGCACAATTATTGTGAGATATCTGAATATATATTTTTTTAAATTTGACAACTTAAGGTTACAGAAGATTTAAAAAATATATATCTCTAAGCACATTAACAACTATATACATATAAGAATCTATATTATTATCTTAGGTCCATAGATCTTTTTCTTCATTTTTATCATTTCTTTTAAATTTTTACATCAAAAAGTTTTATAAACATCTATAAATTAAAATATATTAAAATATCACATCATTTTTGCTTGATTACTCTTTCCCATTTCCTTCCCTTTTACACGATCAGCCAAATTCCAACTCAAAATCTTGTAACTCATATTAACACCACCCAATATGTATTCTCCATGCTCATATATCCATAAAAATACATTCATTTATAGAGCTGTTTTATTCACTTATATTTTCTAGAAAAGGGTTCTTATGATATTCCTTCTATTTCTTTCTTGTCTTGCACTTCATGTTTCTTCGTCAATTAGGAAGAAAAATCCCTCCAAGTCAACTGGTACAGCCCTGATTCCTTCTTAACGGCTGTGTAATATTTTACAATATGTATGTACCACAGCTTTCCAGCCAATCCCCTACTGATGGGCATAAACTTTGTTTCAGGTTTTTGCTACCCAGGGGAAATGCTGTAATAAACATCCCATCCATATGGCATTCTGTATGGTTGGCTTAATGTTTATGGCATAGATTCACAAGGATGGAACTACTGAGTTAAAAGGTACAAACATTTTAATGGAAGTTAAGAGATTGTTTACCAGTGCATTAACCCTTCAAGTTTCCAAGACTAATGAGGAATGCCTTGTCTCTCCATGAGAAAAGTCTGATAAATGTAAAGTGATACATCATTGTGATTAAAATATTTAATTTCCCTAATGAATCTAAACATGTTTTCCCATATGTTTGTTAGCTATCTGAATAAGCCTTTCTTTTAATTGTCTAGTTTTATCCTTTGCCCATTTTCAACTGGGTTGCCTTTTTCTTAACAATTCAAAGGGCTCTTTTATATTACCCCTTTGTTATCTGAGTTAAAAATGTTTATCCTAGTCTTTCATTTGCCTATGAATTTTAAAGCATCTTTTGCCACTAAAAAATTTAAAATTAGCCAGGCGTGGTGGCTCACGCCTGTAATCCCAGCACTTTGGGAGGCTGAGGCGGGCGGATCACCTGAGGTCAGGAGTTTGAGACCAGCCTGACCAACATGGAGAGACCCTGTCTCTACTATAATCACAGCTACTCGGGAGGCTGAGGCAGGAGAATCGCTTGAACCCGGGAGAGAGAGGTTGTGGTGAGCCGAGATTGCTCCATTGCACTCCAGCCTGGGCAACAAGTGCAAAACTCCGTCTCAAAAAAAAAAAAAATTTTTAAATTTCTATATTGTCAAATAAGTTCATTTTTTCTTTTATAACTTTTGTTTGAGATGACTTCTCTCCACTCACACAGGTGGAATGGATCCTATCAGATATCTATTCTTATTTAAATTTGTAAAGGTTCACTTTGTGGCCAATTTTACAATTAAGTTTTGTAAATGTTCTGTAGGTATATTGAAAAAATTCATAGACCCTCTATTCCAGATAAACACAGGTCGAAGCATATCTTGCTATTTTGCTGATTTACTATTTAGTGCTTACGGGTCTATTATGTTAAAAATTGTGTCTTCTATAATTATTCCTCTTTATCCTGTTTTATTATTATTATTATTATTCCCCTTTATCCTTCTGTAAAATATTCCTCTTTGTTCTGTTTGGGCTTTTAAGGTTAAATTATAGCTTGCATGATGCTAATATTGCCACTTCCGCTTTCTTTGCATTTGTGTATGCATTTATTTACCATTTATTTGTTCATCGCATTATTTATAACCTTTCTTTATGTTCAAGTTTTATTTTTGTGGTTGTCTATAATGTCTCAATGTAAGAATTTAATCCATTTCATAATTAGTGCAATGACCGATATATTTCATTTTTATTATTTTCTCTTGCTTTGTATTTGGTATTTATTTCATATTCTTGTTTTTTCCTTTTCCTTTCTTCATTTTTAATGGTTTGGCCATGTTGATAGTCCTTCCATTTCTTCTCATTGTTAATTTGAAATTGTAATATACTTTTCTATTCTGTTAATGTTTACCATCCCTTTTTCCATTTTCTTTAATGTTTACCTCGCTCTTTTCTGGTTGGACACATTGCTTGAACATATTTTAAACAACAGTTTCCATTATTATTTAAAATAAGATATCAATTATACTCCTACCAAGAGGTAACATTTTCCCAATCAAGTAACTTTTTCTTCTAACGTTTCACCCTTTCCAGTATCAAGAGACCTTCAGAACACTTTCATTTTCCCTATCTCAGCTTCCTATCAATAGACCTTTGAAAAATTTTTACTTCACCCCTTCTCCATCTCTAAACTTTTGGCTTTCCGATGAAAAGGGGTATTATTTTTACAGTATTAACAGAATTTCACCAGTATTTTAAGAAATTTAGCACTTATATTGCATGCTCACATATTGTATCATTAGAGATAAATACTGAGTCCAAACAAGATTAACTACTCAACATACTTCTTTCCTATTCTTCCTTTTTCTAACTTTGAAGTTTATCACTGGGATCTATGGATGATTTACTTTCTGCATTTGCATTTACTTTCTGCACTTGATATTTGCATATTGTCGAATATGTTTCTTTAGCACTATAGACAGATATCTTATCTTGGTTGGGTATAAAGTCCTTGGATTGCAGTCCCTTCCTCTCATGAATCGATAAATATGATTCTAGTGCCTTCTAGCTTCCGGTGTTATACATGAGAAGTCCAATTATAATGTGATTCATTTAATAATTCCTTTTTTGGAGGTAGAGGAAGCTGAGCTTTTGTAAGATTTTCTCATTATGTTTAGAGATCAAGAATTTTACTAAGACATTCCAGGTGTTTATCTACTCAACTTTTTTTACTCTGCAGTCTTGGATTTTCTTAGCTCTATAATTTATTAATAATTGCCTCTCCTCCATCTCCTACTTTTACTTTCTGAAATGCCTATCATATGCATCTTAACTCCTCCGAATTTATCCTCTATATCTCTTACCTTTTTCCCTCATAATTTTCATATCTTTACATTTTTCTATGTGCTTTGAGATAACTATTGCATTTTATTCTCCCTAATTAGGTCTGAAGAGTGACTTTTTGAACAAAAAATTATTAAGTTATTTAAGTTATTTAGTTGTGAATTACTGTGTGTTAACTCTAGAAAATCTCTTTTGTGCTACATTTGAGTCCCACTATTGTTCTCCTTACTTTTTAAAATTTCAGTTGTCATCTAATCCCAACTATTTTGCTGGCAGGTATTACGTTCTGTCTTAGCTTCCTCTATGTTGGTGCATTACTCCCCTCACCCTAAGTATTCCCCCCCACTTTTTTTTTTGCTGCTTGTTGGGATTCAGTTGTAATGTAATCAATGGTAAGGGTTTGAGTGGAGGATTTTAATGGGATTTTAAATGATTCCCTATCTCAATCTTCCCCTCCGCCAACTCTAGGCAACCACTACTCTACACTCCATCTCTTTAGATTTGCCTATTCTAGACATTTCATATAAACAGAATAAAATATCTGGTCTTTGTGATTAGTTTCTTTCATTTAGCTTAATATTTTCAAGGTTCATCCATGTTTTAGCATATATCAGTATTTAATTCCTTTTTATAGCCAAATAATATTCCTTTATATGAATATTCCATACTTATTTATCCATTCATCCACTGATAGACATTTGGGTTATTTCCTTTTTTATTATCATGAATAATGCTGCTAACACTCGTACAAATTTTTATGTGAATACATATTTTCATTTATCTTATTCCACTTCTTTTGCTAGGAATGGAATTTCTGGTTCAGTTGGTAAATCTATGTTTACCCTTTTGAGGAACTTCCAAAATGCTTTCTGAATTGTCTGCACCATTTTATACTCTAACAACGTAAGAAGGTTCTAGCTCTCCATGTCCTCAACAGCACTTGTTACTATCATTTTGTGTGTTTGTTTGTTTTTAAGAGATAGGGTCTCGCTCTGTTGCCAGGCTGGAATGAAGTGGTGCAGTCACAGCATACTGCAGCCTCTAACTCCTGGGCTCAAGTAATCTTCCCACCTCAGCCTCCTGAGTAGCTGGGTCCACAGGCACATGCCACTGAGACTGGCTAATTTTTTTTTTTCTAGAGATGGGGTCTTGCTTTGTTGCCCAGGCTGGTTTTAAACTCCTGGCTTCAAGTGATCCTCCTGCCTCAGCCTCCCAAAATGCTGGGATTATAGGTATGAGCCACCATACTCGGCCTTGTTTTTATCTTTTTGATCACAGTCATCCTAGTGGGTGTGGAGTATTATATCAATGTGGTTTTGATTTGCATTTCTCTGATGGCTAATGACTTTTTTTTTTTGAGATGGAGTCTCCCTCTGTTGCCCAGGCTGGAGTGTAATGGCACTATCACAGCTCACTGCAACCTCTGCCTCCTGTTTCAGGGTATTCTATTGCCTCAGCCTCCCAGGTAACTGGGATTACAGGCACACACCACTACACCTGGCTCATTTTTTGTATTTTTAGTAGAGATGGGGTTTTACCATGTTGGCCAGGCTGGTCTTGAACTCCTGACCTCAAGTGATCCACCCGCTTCAGCCTCCTAAAGTGCTGGGATTATTTATAGGCATGATTTTTAAGTATCTTTTTCAGTGTCTATTGTCCATTAGTCAATCTTCTTTGTAGAAATGTGTATTCAGACCCTTTGCCCATTTTTAAATTGGGCCACTGTCTTTTTATTGTTAAGTTGCATGCATTCTTGATATATTCTATACAAAAGTACCCTATCAGATATATAAGAAAAATTTTCTCCCATTCTGTGGTTTGTCTTTTCACTTTCTTGATGTTGCTCTTTGAAACAGAAAAGTTTTAAAATTGATCAGTTAATTTATTAGTCATTGTTTTGACTTTGAAATAATTGATCAAGTCCAATTTTCCCTTTTTCTTTTGCTGTTTGTGCTTTTGGTGTCATACATTCAGAATGCTTGGCCTCCTCCAAAGTCATCAACATTTATTACTCTATTTCTTTTTAAGAATTTTATAGTTTGAGCCCTTGTATTTAGGTCTATGATCCACATTGGGTTAATTTTGTGTACTGTGTTGTTGTAGGTGCCCAAATTCTTTTTTTTGGACGTGGATATCCAGTTGCTCCAGCAATATTTGTCAAAATGGCTATTTTTTCCCTATCAAATTCTCTTGAAATCCTTGTCAATATCAACTGACCCTAAATGCTTATTACTGAACTCTCATTCCATTCCATTTCATTGACAAATATGTCTACACTTATGCCAGTACTGCTCTATTGTAATTACTGTAGCTTTATGGTAAGTTTTGAAATCAGTAAGCATGAGTCCTCTGACTTTATTCTTTGTTAAGATTGTTCTAGGTATTCTAGTTCCCTCACGACCTAGATGAGTCATTTCCATATCAGAATCTGGCATTTCTATATGATTGGTAGAATCAGCGTATTCATGATTAGTAGAATCAGTGTACTCATTTCTACAAAAAAGCAGATGAAATCTGTAGGCCAAGTTGGAGAGTATTAACACTTTAATAATATTGAATGTTCCAATCCATGAACGTAGGATGTCTTTCCATTACTATCTAGGCCTTCTTTCAACAATATTTTGTAATTTTCAGTACATAAATCTTGCAGGTCTTTAGTAATTTTATTCCAAAATATTTTATTCTTTTTGATGCTATTGTAAATGGCATTGTTTTCTTAATTTCATTTTTGAGCTGTGCATAGCTGATATATTAAAATATGCTTGATTTTTGCATATTTCTCTTACATCCAGCAAACACATCGAACCAGTCTATTAGTTGTAATAGTTTTTATTGAATTTCTTAGAATTTTCTATATACAAAATTATGTTATCTGTAAACAGAGGTAGTTGTACTTCTTTTTTTCTAATCTGGATGCCCTTCATTTCTCTTTCTGACTAAACACCTGGCTAAAACCTTCAGTACAATATTGCATATAAGTGCCATTAATGGACATCTTTGTCTTGTTCCCGATCTTATAAGGGAAAGCATACAGTCTTTTACCATTAAGTATGATGTTAGGTGTGGGTTTTCCATATATGTCTGTCTTAGCTCAGGCTGCTACAACAAATACATCATAAACTGGGAGGCTTAAACAACAAACATTTATTTCTCACAGTTCTGGAGGTTGGGAAGTCTAAGATCAAGATGCCAGTAGATTTAGTGTCTGGTGAAGGCCTGCTTCATGGCTTACAGATGACATGATCTAGTATCCACATATGGTGGACAGCAGAAACAGAGGAAACAAACTTTCTTGTGTCTCTTCTCAGAAATGCCCTAATCATAAAGGTTCCATCCTTATGACCTAATTTTTAATGCTTCCCACAATTCTCATCTCCAAATACTACCACACTGGGAATTAGGCTTCAACATATATATTCAGAGGGTGAGGAGGGACAAAAACATTCAGTCCATGCAATCATCTTTATCAAGTTCAAGAGGTTTCCTTCTCTTCCTAGTTTGTTGAATGTCCCTCTCATTAAAAACTTTTGAAATTTTGTTAAATGCTTTTCCTACATTTATTGAGGTGATCATGTGATTTTTCTCCTTTATTCTGTTAATTTGATGCATTACATGAATTGTTTTCTAAGTTTAAAACAACCTTATATCCCTATGACAAATCCCATTTGGTCATGGTTTATAATCCTTTCTATACTTGCTGAATTCAGTTTAATGGCATTCCGTTGAGGATTTTTGCATCTGTATTAAAAAACATTGCAGTCTGGTTTTCTTTTCTTATGATATCTTTGTCTGGTTTTCATATCAGGCTCAATCTATATTACCTTTATAGAATTAGTTGGGAAATAATTGGTATTCTTCTTTAAACATTTGGTGGAATTCAACAGTGAAATAATCTGTGACTGAGCTTTTCTTTGTCGAAATTTTTAAGCTACTAATTTAACCTTTTGCTATTGTCCTGTTCAGATTTTCCATTCCTTCTTGATTCAGTTTCAGTGGTCTGTGTCTTCATAGTAGACCAACTGTATATTTATGTAGTTTGTTATATTAACCATTTTATTTGCCACTTCTGGTTCATTTCTTTCTATAACTTGAGGTGCCATTTCCTTACCCCAGTACAGCATTATTGCCACTTACCTCATTCGTGTCATTACTGTCAAATATATTATATTTCCAAACATTACAGACCCAACATAACAATTTTTATATACATAGTGTTTTATATAGCTGCTTTATAAATCAATTTTAAAAAGGAAAGGAAATATACAATTAGACTATCTCATATTTATGTACTTAATTATCTTTATAAATGTGTGAATTCAAATTATTTGGTGCAGCTTGCTTTTAGACAACTATACTTTCTCTTATATTTATGTACTTAATTATCTTTATAAATGTGTGGATTCAAATTATTTGGTGCATCTTGATTTTAGCCTTAAAAACTTTTCTTACATGGGTCTGACAGCAAGAAATTCTCCTGGTTTTTGTTTATCTGGGAATGTATTTTGCATTCATTTTTGAAAGATAGTTTTGCTGGATATAAGTTTCTCGGTGGAGAAGTTTTTTTCTTTCAGCACTTTGAATATATCATCCCACTGCCTTCTGATCTCTATGTTGATGAGAAGTCAGCCATCAATATTGTCAGGGTCCCCCTGTATATGCTTTTTTCTTGTGACTTTCATGATTTTTTGTCTGTTTTTTTTTTCCCACATTTTTTGTAAAAGTGTCTTAGTGTAGATTTCTTTATGTTCATCCTAATTGGAGCTTGTTGATATGCTTGAATTAGCAGACTGGTAGTTTTCATCAAATTTGGGAGGTTTTCAGTCATTATTTCTTGAATATTTGTTTTTCTACTTTTTCTCTCATCTTCTGATACTCTCATTATGTGTATTTTTACACACTTAATGGTGCTCTACATTTCTCTGAAGCTGTTAATTTTTCTTTATTATTTTTTCACTTTTTTCTTCAGATTGTATACTCTTTAATGTTGTCTTCAAGTTCAGATTCTTTCTTCTGCCAGCTGAAAACAACTATTGAGCCCTTCTGAATTTTTTCATTTCAGTAATTGTATTCTTGAACTCCGTAATTTCTATTTTTTAAAATAAATTCTGTCTCTATTGATACTCTTTACTTTGTGAGACACTATTATCATATCTTCCTTTTTTAAAAATTTTATTTCCTTTAGTTATTTGAACACATACATAATAGCCGCTCTGACGTTTTTGTCTGCTAAGTCCTATATCTGGGCCCCCAAAAAGCATTTTCTATTGTCTACTTTTTTTTGGTCTCCTTTTTATTGTTCACACTTACCTATTACTTGGCATATCCAGTATTTTGTTGTTGTTGTTGAAAAGGGACACTTTAGATAATACAGTGTAGCAAATCTAGATAACTCCCTCCCCTCCCTGGGGCTTGTCATTGTTTATTTCATGACTTGGCTGAACTAGTACAATGAAGTCTCTTCCCTTGCAGTATGCAGCCTCTGATGTTGTTCTTCAGAGGGTGCAGCCTTGAGTATGCAAACAATCTCCTCCATAACCAGAGATGACTGTAGTTTTAGTCAGGGGGTGTTTGGCTGTTACCTTCCCTGATCTCCCTATTAAGTTTCTGGCTGTTCTGCCTCTACTGTTATCACATACAGCTGTTAGCCCCCACTAATTGACAGCTGTTTGCTCCACTGTTTCTGATAATACCCTTGGGCATAAATTGCTCCAGAGATTGATTGATCTAAATAATGTTGGGCCCCTGTGAAATGTTGCCAGCTTTTAAGTTTTGCTCTGACTGCAGGAGGGCTTTTTTAACTATCTCTTTCCCTTGTTTTCTTTGTTTAACATCTAGCTGACCCACTGTTTTGCTTTTTGCTACCAGTATCATGGAGCTACCAGTCCCCTCTTAATCACTCATCACCAGGATCTTCATTGTTGTTGTTGTTATTTTTACAATGAACTTAGGTATGAACTTCCACACACTCTGTTCTAAGCAGTTCCAAGCAGTGATGTGGAAGAGCTGCAGAGCTTTCTGCTCCTAAGGTCTGAGCCGAATATCTGTACCACTGTACTGAAGCTGAGGGTGGACCTGCAATTAACTTCTCCTGGAAAGACTTCCCTGGATCTGAGAATGGGGATATGGAAAGGGAAGCAACCCCTAGACTTCTAGACTTGTCTATTCTGGTATGTAGCTTTGCTCCCTATGAGAGCTAGGGTGGTGGCAATCAGAGCCCAGTATTCTCAGACTACCGTGTCTGAGGTAGAGCTTTTATCCTATGAGCTGAGGTTAAGTGAGAAAAGGGAGCCCCAGTCATCTCAGCTGTGCCTGCCTAGAATAAAGCTTTTGCAACATGTGGCTGAGGGAGATGAGAGATGCCTACCTCTTGCCCCTTCTGGGGTAAAATTGTTGCCCTAGAATAAGAACTGGAGGAGCAAGCTACACTCACTCAGAGTAGAGCTTCTGTCACACTGAGTTAAGGTGGCAGAATGGTGAAGAGTGATCATGTGAGCAGGTCATGGTTTAAATGCAACAGACTCTCAATACTGTTCTTAACAAGATTTAGTTGATCTTGAGTATGTGTTGCCCTGCTTGCTGTACGTGCTTAGGACAATTTCTACAGACTTTAAATGATTATTTCAAAAAAAATTTACCAGTTAAATGTATTTCACTGGGGAGAGACTCTGCCATACTCCTTACATAGCCATTTCAGAAGTCCCACGTCAAGATTAGATGTGTTCTACCTGAATATTTTACTTTATAATTTCTATCAACTGTTTTTTTTTAAGTTTTAGTGTGCTTTTTGTAAGACACACAAAATTAGAACATACAAATGAAGATAAGGGGGAAGATTTGAAATGAATGAGAGGACATCAAACTAATATGATGGTTTAGCGAAACTGAATATTACTCTTACCATCCCAAACTTCATGGTGTCTGAAGCATGGTGTTAACTGCTATCATTCATTCAGTGGCAGGCATGTATCAAGTGCTTTTCATATATTATGCTAAACTCTTCTAAGCACTCCACGTGTTACACAATATAATTTCCCTCCACATAAATGAGGAAACTGACCCTCAAGGTCACACAAAGAAAGCAGAGAACTGGTATTGATTGGAATTCAGGTCTGTTTTACTCTAAGTCTGCATTCACTATGTGCTCCATAAAAAGAAACATTTCAATTCATCTGCAGAACATTTTTCAAGAATTAGAATCTATGAGAAGTGTAGTAATATTAAATAGGTAACACGGTATAATATGTTTTATCAGAAATATATACTTTTGCAAGGGTATTCCACTTGATTTGTTGACAGTAAACAAAATTAACTAGTTCTCCAGTTACATTGGAATTGCATAAATGTGTTATCCAGCACACGTGTCATAAGCTCATGTTTTAGTTTTGTGTTTTGTTTTGGTTACCTTCGAGAAGATCATCCTCATCGATGCCTTTGACAATCTTTGATTTGTAGTCTCGGATAAACATGTATTTTAGCAGTCTTCTAAGTTTTTTCTATTAAAAATATAAAATAAGTAAATAAGAAAACCTATACGTATATTTACTTTACTGATTAAAGACTACTATAATTTATTATAATTTAATAAACTTGTACCCCATGATATCAGAGAAAGTAAAGTAATCCTTAGCATACTGCTATGACATAAAAAGGTAGTCATCAAACACAAAGGCTAAAATACAAGTCTTTTAAAAAGCAGTTTTCATTTACAAATATTCGGATGTTCCAGAATCACAATAGTCACACATTACTTAATGAAGGGGATCTAAGAAATGCCTCCTCAGGAGACTTCATCGTTTTGTGACCATCACTGAATACACCTACACAAACCTAGATGGAACAGTCTAATGCACACCTAGGCTACATGGTACGGCCTGCTATTCATGTGCTACAAACCGGTATGCAAGGGTAAGAAAATGGTAAGTATTTGTGTATCTAAACATTTCTAAATATAGAAAAATTAGTTAAAATACCATGTAAATGACAAAAAATGATACATTTGTAGAGGGCATATACCATGAATGAAGCTTGTAGGACCTGAAGTTGCTCTGGTTGAGTCCATGAATGAGTGGCAAGTGAATTTGAGGGCCTAGGATATTACTGCATGCTATTGCACACTTTATTTTTAAAAAAGCTGTACACTTAGGCTACACTATATTTAAAATTTTTCTTTCTTCAATAATAAATGTGCCTTAGCTTACTTACTGTAACTATTTTACTTTATAGACTTAATTTAAAAAAAACTTCACTCTTACAGTAATACTTAGCTTAAAACACAAACACCTTACACAATTGTACAAAAAGGTTTTTCCTTTATATCCTTATTCTATAAACTTTTTTCTACTTTTAAATTTCTTATAGCTTTTTAAACTTCTTTGTTAAAAACTAAGATGCACGCGCACACACACACACACACACACACGCCTATGCCTACATAGGGTCAGGACTGTCAATATCACTGTCTTCCACCTCCACATCCTGTCCCACTGGAAGGTCTTCAAGGGCAATAGCATGCATGGAACTGTCAGCTCCCTTGATAACTGCTTTTTTATTGGTATATCTCATGAAGGAACAACCTCAGGTGGTTCACAGTTAAGTGTTTTTTGCAAACAGTACACTCTAAAATAATGATGGAGTATTATAAATACATAAACAAGTAACAGTCATTTGTTATCTTTATCAAGTATTATGTACTATACATAATTTTATGTGCTACGCTTTTATACCATCAGCAGTACAGAGGTATACACCAGCATCACCACAAAGTTGAGTCATGCATTGCACTACAATGTTAGTATGATACCTACAACATCACTAGATAATTGGAATTGTTCAGCTCCATTATAATCTTATGGGACTACTGCTGTATTTGCAGTACATTTTTGAAAAAAAGTTCATCATATGGTACTTGACTATAATTGCTTTTTAAATTTTTTTTATTTCTTTATTTTTTTATTTTATTATTATTATACTTTAAGTTTTAGGGTACATGTGCACAATGTGCAGGTTAGTTACATATGTATACATGTGCCACGCTGGTGTGCTGCACCCATTAACTCGTCATTTAGCATTAGGTATATCTCCTAAAGCTACCCCTCCACCCTCCCCCCACCCCACAACAGTCCCCAGAGTGTGATGTTCCCCTTACTGTGTCCATGTGATCTCACTGTTCAATTCCCACCTATGAGTGAGAATATGCGGTGTTTGGTTTTTTGTTCTGGCGATAGTTTACTGAGAATAATGATTTCCAATTTCATCCATGTCCCTACAAAGGACATGGACTGATCATTTTTTATGGCTGCATAGTATTCCATGGTGTATATGTGCCACATTTTCTTAATCCAGTCTATCATTGTTGGACATTTGGGTTGGTTCCAAGTCTCTGCTATTGTGAATAGTGCCGCAGTAAACATACGTGTGCAAGTGTCTTTATAGCAGCATGATTTATAGTCCTTTGGGTATATACCCAGTAATGGGATGGCTGGGTCAAATGGTATTTCTAGTTCTAGATCCCTGAGGAATCGCCAAACTGACTTCCACAAGGGTTGAACTAGTTTACAGTCCCACCAACAGTGTAAAAGTGTTCCTATTTCTCCACATCCTCTCCAGCACCTGTTGTTTCCTGACTTTTTAATGATTGCCATTCTAACTGGTGTGAGATGGTATCTCATTGTGATTTTGATTTGCATTTCTCTGATGGCCAGTGATGGTGAGCATTTTTCCATGTGTTTTTTGGCTGCATAAATGTCTTCTTTTGAGAAGTGTCTGTTCACGTCCTTCGCCCACTTTTTGATGGGGTTGTTTGTTTTTTTCTTGTAAATTTGTTTGAGTTCATTGTAGATTCTGGATATTAGCCCTTTGTCAGATGAGTAGGTTGCGAAAATTTTCTCCCATTCTGTAGGTTGCCTGTTCACTCTGATGGTAGTTTCTTTTGCTGTGCAGAAGCTCTTTAATTAAATCCCATTTGTGTTTTTTTTTTGAGACGGAGTCTTGCTCTGTTGCCCAGACTGGAGTGCAGTGGCATGATCTTGGCTCACTGCAAGCTCCGCCTCCCAGATTCACTCCATTCTCCTGCCTCACCCTCCTGAGTAGCTGGGACTACAGGTGCCTGCCACCACGTCTGGCTAATTTTTTGTAATTTTTTTAGTAGAGACGGGGTTTCACCGTGTTAGCCAGGATGGTCTCGATTTCCTGACCTCATGATCTGCCCGCCTCGGCCTCCCAAAGTGTTGGGATTACAGGCGTGAGCCACCGTGCCTGGCCTGCTTTTTTTAATCTTACAAAAAGTTTTAGGTTGCGTGTGGTGGGTCACACCTGAATCCCAGCACTTTGGGAGGCTGAGACAGGTAAATCACAAGGTCAGGAGATAAAGACCATCCTGGCCAACATGGTGAAACCCTGTCTCTACCAAAAATAGAAAAATTAGCTGGGCGTAGTGGCACATGCCTGTAGCCCCAGCTACTTGGGAAGCTGAGGCAGGAGAATCTCTTGAACCCGGGAGGCGGAGGTTGAAGTGAGTTGAGATGGTTCCACAGCATTCTAGCCTGGCGATAGAGCAAGATTCCATCTCAAAATAAATAAATAAATAAATAAAATAAAGTTCTAATATTTTTTGAAGATTGTATTATCAGTCTTCATACCAAGCTGACTGTACTTAATGCTATAGAATTTGGTATATCCTCAAGATGAAATTTTATTTTAAAAAATTAACTTATAAATACCTAGACAGTGAGTTTGTAATAGCTGCTTTAAAAGTCAATAAATTCCTTTTTACTTTTTTAAAAAATTTTCTGAGAATCTTATCTTTTTGCTATTAGATTTGGTTTCTGTGTTATATTTATGGAAAACAATCTGTAACCCAAAAAATGTAGTTCTATGAAATTCAAAGCTGATGAGTGATAGTTAGGTCTTAATGGTGGCCTTCTGTTTTTTTTTTTTTTTAATTATTATTATACTTTAAGTTTCAGGGTACATGTGCACAATGTGCAGGTTAGTTACATATGTATACATGTGCCATGCTGGTGTGCTGCACCCATTAACTCGTCATTTAGCATTAGGTATATCTCATGCTGACCCTCCCCCCTCCCCCCACCCCACAACAGGCCCCAGAGTGTGATGTTCCCCTTACTGTGTCCATGTGTTCTCATTGTTGAACTCCCATCTATGATTGAGAACATGCGGTGTTTGGTATTTTGTCCTTGCGATAGTTTACTGAGAATGATGATTTCCAATTTCATCCATGTCCCTACAAAGGACATGAACTCACCACGTTTTATGGCTGCATAGTATTCCATGGTGTATATGTGCCACATTTTCTTAATCCAGTCTATCATTGTTGGACATTTGGGTTGGTTCCAAGTCTTTGCTATTGTGAATAGTGCCGCAATAAATATACCTGTTCATGTGTCATTATAACAGCATGATTTACACTCCTTTGGGTATATATCCAGTAATGGGATGGCTGGGTCAAATGGTATTTCTAGTTCTAGATCCCTGAGGAATCGCCACACTGACTTCCACAATGGTTGAACTAGTTTACAGTCCCACCAACAGTGTAAAAGTGTTCCTATTTCTCCACATCCTCTCCAGCACCTGTTGTTTCCTGACTTTTTAATGACTGCCATTCTAACTGGTGTGAGATGGTATCTCATTGTGGTTTTGATTTGCATTTCTCTGATGGCCAGTGATGATGAACATTTTTTTCATGTGTCTTTTGGCTGCATAAATGTCTTCTTTTGAGAAGTGTCTGTTCATATCCTTTGCCCACTTTTTGATGGGGTTGTTTGTTTTTTTCTTGTAAATTTGTTTGAGTTCATTGTAGATTCTGGATATATTAGCCCTTTGTCAGATGAGTAGGTTGTGAAAATTTTCTCCCATTTTGTAGGTTGCCTGCTCACGCTGATGGTAGTTTCTTTTGCTGTGCAGAAGCTCTTTAGTTTAATTAGATCCCATTTGTCAATTTTGTCTTTTGTTGCCATTGCTTTTGGTGTTTTAGACATGAAGTCCTTGCCCATGCCTATGTCCTGAATGGTAATGCCTAGGTTTTCTTCTAGGGTTTTTATGGTTTTAGGTCTAACGTTTAAGTCTTTAATCCATCTTGAATTAATTTTTGTATAAGGAGTAAGGAAGGGATCCAGTTTCAGCTTTCTACATATGGCTAGCCAGTTTTCCCAGCACCATTTATTAAATAGGGAATCCTTTCCCCATTGCTTGTTTTTCTCAGGTTTGTCAAAGACCAGATAGTTGTAGATATGCGGCGTTATTTCTGAGGGCTCTGTTCTGTTCCATTGATCTATATCTCTGTTTTGGTACCAGTACCATGCTGTTTTGGTTACTGTAGCCTTGTAGTATAGTTTGAAGTCAGGTAGTGTGATGCCTCCAGCTTTGTTCTTTTGGCTTAGGATTGACTTGGCGATGCGGGTTCTCTTCTGGTTCCATATGAACTTTAAAGTAGTTTTTTCCAATTCTGTGAAGAAAGTCATTGGTAGCTTGATGGGGATGGCATTGAATCTATAAATTACCTTGGGCAGTATGGCCATGTTCACGATATTGATTCTTCCTACCCATGAGCATGGAATGTTCTTCCATTTGTTTGTATCCTCTTTTATTTCATTGAGCAGTGGTTTGTAGTTCTCCTTGAAGAAGTCCTTCATGTCCCTTGTAAGTTGGATTCCTAGGTATTTTATTCTCTTTGAAGCAATTGTGAATGGGAGTTCACTCATGAGTTGGCTCTCTGTTTGTCTCTTATTGGTGTACAAGAATGCTTGTGATTTTTGTACATTGATCTTGTATCCTGAGACTTTGCTGAAGTTCCTTATCAGCTTAAGGAGATTTTGGGCTGAGACAATAGGGTTTTCTAGGTATATAATCATGTCGTCTGCAAACAGGGACAATTTGACTTCCTCTTTTCCTAATTGAATACCCTTTATTTCCTTCTCCTGCCTAATTGCCCTGGCCAGAACTTCCAACACTATGTTGAATAGGAGTGGTGTGAGAGGGCATCCCTGTCTTGTGCCGGTTTTCAAAGGGAATGCTTCCAGTTTTTGCCCATTCAGTATAATATTGGCTGTGGGTTTGTCATAGATAGCTCTTATTATTTTGAGATACATCCCATCAATATCTAATTTATTGAGCGTTTTTAGCATGAAGGGTTGTTGAATTTTGTCAAAGGCCTTTTCTGCATCTATTGAGAGAATCATGTGGTTTTTGTCTTTGGTTCTGTTGATATGCTGGATTACATTTATTGATTTGCGTATATTGAACCAGCCTTGTATACCATGGATGAAGCCCACTTGATCATGGTGGATAAGCTTTTTGATGTGCTGCTGGATTCGGTTTGCCAGTATTTTATTGAGGATTTTTGCATCAATGTTCATCAAGGATATTGGTCTAAAATTCTCTTTTTTGGTTGTGTCTCTGCCCGGCTTTGGTATCAGGATGATGCTGGCCTCATAAAATGAGTTAGGGAGGATTCCCTCTTTTTCTATTGATTGGAATAGTTTCAGAAGGAATCGTACCAGTTCCTCCTTGTACCTCTGGTAGAATTCGGCTGTGAATCCATCTGGTCCTGGACTCTTTTTGGTTGGTAAGCTATTGATTATTGCCACAATTTCAGATTCTGTTACTGGTCTATTCAGAGATTCAACTTCTTCCTGTTTAGTCTTGGGAGAGTGTATGTGTCAAGGAATTTATCCATTTCTTCTAGATTTTCTAGTTTATTTGCACAGAGGTGTTTGTAGTATTCTCTGATGGTACTTTGTATTTCTGTGGGATCGGTGGTGATATCCCCTTTATCATTTTTTATTGCGTCTATTTGATTCTTCTCTCTTTTTTTCTTTATTAGTCTTGCTAGCAGTCTATCAGTTTTGTTGATCCTTTCAAAAAACCAGCTCCTGGATTCATTAATTTTTTGAAGGGTTTTTTTTGTCTCTATTTCCTTCAGTTCTGCTCTGATTTTAGTTATTTCTTGCCTTCTGCTAGCTTTTGAATGTGTTTGCTCTTGCTTTTCTAGTTCTTTTAATTGTGATGTTAGGATGTGAATTTTGGATCTTTCCTGCTTTCTCTTGTGGGCCTTTAGATTTATTAGACCGTAATGCTGCTTAATTTTAAAAGTAACTGATAATCCTTTGTAGCTTGTTCTGTGCTTACACTTAGAATGTATTATCAGTCGTTCTTGACCTTCAGGTTCAAGATTTCTATTAATAGCTGAAACATACTGCATTTTACACAGTTCTTTAGATGCACATTATTGGATATCTTCAATAGTTTCTTTGCATCTGGCGCCTTGTACCTAAGACTGCCTCACCCTGGGCAGAAACTTTCACTTTAAAAAATCCTACAGTCTCTCCATCTAATCATACAACCTTGAAATTTCATGACTCTTAAAATGCTTCTTCAACTAAATCATATAGATACCCTATGCCAAATAATAATTTTCTTAATAATGAAGATTTTCATTTTGTAATATTCTTCATTATCATCTAAGAGTTGATTAACTGAAACATGTAAAATATTAGAGAATATTTTTGACTACCTACTCATGAAAAATAATTATGGCAAAAGTAGACACACAAATATCAGCTTAAATATTTTAATACCAGATTTCAAAGAGTGGTATATGTTTATCCCACTGGAAATTAATCTTTATTAATTTACTTTTTTCAATAAGGTAGAGCTAGAGACTAAACTTTGTATTTCAGGCTTAAAAAATTACTCTATGAAAGTCTATAATCCTGGTAATGTTAATCTGTAAGAAGAGGAGAAAAATAAATATGCCATTCAGTTATAACCCGCTTATGACAACAGAACACAGAGTCAATATTTAGTGAGTATCATGTAGCAATGAAAGCGTCTACATAGATGCATAAGGATAAGTGAGGGTTCGCTGTTAGCACAGTTTTTATATAAGTGCTTTTGTCCACATAATAAATATCAATTCTTTTGTAAACCCATTTTGTCGTACAAACTATGAAGACTAAAACATCAGTTCAGTAGTTATTATTTTAATGAAAGGTACATAACAAGGATATATAGTTTCCACATGCAAGTTCAATTAAACAAAACATGTGGATTTTAATACAATAAAATTATGTTATATTACCTTATCTTTGCGCATCAAAAACAGAAGATCTTCAGGAGTGATTACCCTTGCTCCCCGCAGCTGAGAAACTTCAGCAGCTTGCTGTAACTAACAATAATGAAAATTTAGAAATTTTTCTCAGTAACACAAAATATATATAGTACAGTCATGATGTCTCTAGAGAGATAAATATACTAAGAGTTAACCTTTGGGAAATAATCCAGCAATCACATTACTGCTTTTAAGAGTAAAATGTCTTATGTTTTTAAGATATAAAACATGCAATTAAATTAACTTATGAGCCCACCTGTAACCAACACAATAAACAGAAATCTTTTATTTGTTTCTTGCAAAAGAAAAATCATACACAGCTTCCAGAAATGCATTAATGCACCTGAAAATGATTTCATGAAATTTTATCCTTCATACTTATGTGAGCAATGGTTTCACTCAGTATCACTAGTTGAATAAGTATATTATTAATCTGAGCTCCCATGCTGCTCTGATTTGAAATAGGCCCATTCAGAACTTTAAAAGATCAACAAAAACAGTAGCTGTTTCTAATATCCAAAGGAAAAAAAATACGTTTAGTTTTGGCAAGTCTTCAGTGGGTAAAGGATTCAGTCCATAAATCATAATACTGGACTGCATTAATTTCTTTCCATACTAATCACATGCACACAAAAAGTTAACTGTATCTGGAATGTACAACACAAAACATTACTGCACTAAAAGTTAGATTCCCCCTAAAATGTTCATCTAGCCCCTTATATCTACAAAGTCAAGATTTTTCAGGAATTCATAAGTCCTAGAAACATAATCTTACTTAAAAATGACCTGGAAAATAAAAGAATGTGAAAAATGATAGTTCCGTTTTTTGGCACAGGCAAACTCAATTTCTTATTTTGATTAGTTGGAAGCAACATAAAATATGCCCATCTGAAAAAAATAAAGATGCTACAGAAAACACTATAAAAATGTGTCTGTAACTTCTTCCAAATTTGATCAAATCTTACTGATTGCACCAAACCAAGTCTATCCAATATGAAATACTATAAAAATAGTTACATATAAAAGCTGTTCCTGAATGCACCCTTCTTTTAAAAGATAAACCTAACACATTTTCTTGAGAACTAATCTTTAAAATGTGACACACTATTATCTCAACAAATATATGAAATCCAATAGTACATTTGTGCTAAAGAAATTCTGCTTGAATGTTTAATCCTTTTTGCTAAGTAAGCTTCAAACCTTCTCTAAATACACAGACTACAAAATAGACTATAAACTCGCTATGTGTCAGCTTTACCACTGAATTTCCTGGATACTGCGGTTGGTATATAAACACTATCCTATCTAAATATAGAAATTTAAATTTAACTGTGAACCATTTAAAAAGAAATCTTGGTGGGGGGGTAGGTTTTTAAAAAGATGATGTTATCTACTCAGAAACTGTTTTCAGCAGGCATGAACATATTTTTTCTAAAAATTGGTAGAGTGAGGGAAATATATGTGCACATGCTTTTCAAATAAAAATATTTCTATCACAGTCTAAAATACAGGCAATCAGTGTTGAGAAGAATATGGGCTATATATACATGTGTCTGGACACATACACAGTAAATTTATTTTCTTAAATGAAGAATGCTGATCATTTGAAATCTGAAAAACACTATACAGACATATGTAATTTTACTCACATTAAGAAGGATCAGGAGAAATATGTATCCCTAAATAGTTTTCTCAATTAATCAACAGTTTATGCACACTACATATAAATAATCTCTATTCATAACATTCTCCAAAGTATCAGTTTACAAACATATTAGCCAGGATAAGTATGATGATAGAAAATAAAGACACAGAAGAGTTGAACATTTGGAATCACTGTTTTTTTTTTATTTTCAGAACCAATACATGACCACTGTAAGGATCTGGAATTTATATCATGGTTATCCTGTCGTATGTAGTAGGAAAAGTTTATCTTTGTTTTTTATTTACCTGATTTTCTAATTTATCTCAACCAACATAATATCCTTACTAGGACTAGCATTGGTACCACTCCCTTGTCTGCCTTGGACCTCTGCCTAGTTAGTATGTCTCTGGAACTGAAAGTATCACTATGTTACCTTACCAAGGCCTGCCTATCCCGGATGTGTCCCAAACCCCAAAATTACCTCTCCCAAACTCTGACCTCCTCTTCTCTACCAAGTGAAGACAGAAATCTTATTAGCTAATTAAAGTAACTCATACAAAAGTCATCTACTACCCCCATACCAAAATACTCAAGTCCTGCACTCAGCCCTATGGAACCTGTGTATCCAAAAAGTCAGCCCTCCTTATAGAGGAGTTTCACATCTCAGGAATACTATTTTCCATCCATGTTTGGTTGAAAAAAATCTGCATATAAGTGGGACCATGCAGTTCAAGCCCAAGTTGGTCAAGGGTCAACTGTGTTATTATGCATTGGTTTACTTCTCCTGCAAATCTTTGCCTATGACCAGAAAGACTAAAGAAAGTTTTCTTTAACAATACAAACTTTAAAAACAGGTGAGCATTAAAAAGTGGGCAAAGGAGAAGAACAGACACTTTTCCAAAGACGACATAGATGTGGCCAACAAGCATTTGAAAAAAAGCTCAGTAACACTGATCATTAAGAGAAATGCAAATCAAAAGCACAATGAGATAGCATCTTACAGCAGTCAGAATGGCTATTATTAAAAAGTCAAAAAAAAAACAACAGATGCTGGCAAGGCTGTGGAGAAAAGGGAACACTTATACACTGTTAATGGGAGTGTAAATTAGTTCAACCATTGTGGAAAGAGGTATGGTGATTCCTCAGAGCTAAAAGCAGAACTAGCATTGGACTCAGCAATCCTATTACTGGGTATATACCCCAAGGGGTATAAATCATTCTACCATAAAGACACTTGGACACAAATGTTCACTGCAGTACTGTTCACAACAGCAAAGACATGGAATCAACTTAAATGCCCATCAATGACAGATTAAAGAAAATGTGGTATATATACACCATGGAATATTATGCAGCCATAAAAAAGAATGAGATCATGTCTTCTGTGGGAACATGGATGGAGTCAGAGGCTAACTAATGCAGAAACAGAAAACCAAATACTGCATGTTCTCACTTATAAGTGGGAGCTAAATGATGAGCACTTATGAACACAAAAAAGGAAACAGACACTGGGGCCTACTTGAAGGTGGAAGGAGGGAGAGGAGAAGAAAGGATAACTCTTGGGTAGTGGGCTTAATTCCTGGGTGATGAAATAATCTGTATAACAAACCCCAGTGACATGAGTTTACCTATGTAACAAACCTTCACATGTACCCCTGAACCTAAAATAAAAGTTAAAAACAAAACAAAACAAAACAAAAAACAGGTGAGCAACTGGGCAGTCCAATTCCACAGGCATTAAACTTAAAATTGGTGCATTTAATGTGAAAACAATAGTAGAACTGGGAAACCAATATCAAAAATGTTCCTCAAAACTTCAGTGTTAACAGCAGTTCAGTTATAGCATTTCTGTTTTTTTCTGATATTACTTCTATTTGTCAAAGTAAACAAAATATTAATTTGTAACAACTTTGTTAGGAAAAAACTCCCTAAAATATTAAAACTCATTTTACATTTTAAGTATGTTATAATACTTTATTAGGAGGTTGAGAAGTAAAAGGTACACTATTACATGTCACCTCAAATGCCACATCTTTGACCCTATAAATAAATCTGTTCTCAATTTCACATTGCTATCCATGACATTCATTTTTTTCTCACTGTATTATATTTTCACCAATTTCTGTTTATTTTGTTGTTTCTTTTAATCTTCTCAGGGGTCTTGAATGTGCTATTTCCACCATATTTGTTCTACTATAATCTCCCTTAAATATAATGTCTGAATTCTTGCTCTAAGATTAATAATTCCCTGTTATCTAAATTCAATGTGGTCTTTAAAGCTCGAATAATTCACATATTTTCCCTGCCTTTCCACTAATTATATTTATTGTTTTTCTCTCATATAATTCTACATTTAGGCTCCAATAATTTTGGTTCTTTTTACCTTTGTGTACTTGTGATGGTTAATTTTGTGTGTCAGTTTGACTGGACCGCGGGGTATCTAGACATTTGGTCAAGCATTATTCCGGGAGTGACTATGAGGGTGTTTCTGGATGAGATTAACAGTTCAATCAGTAGACTGAGTAGCAGACTGCCCTCCTTAATGTGGGTGGGCCCCATCCAATCAGTTGAAGACATGGATAGAACAGAAAAGGCTGAGTAAGAGGAAACAACTTCTGTCTGAATGCATAACCTGGGACACTGGGCCTTTTCTGGCCTTTGGTCTCAGACTGAAACATCAGCTTTTCTTGTGTTCTGAGGCTGCTGGCTTTCATACTGGAACTAAACATCTACACATTGGCTTTCCTGGGTCTCCAGCTTGCCAAATGAAGATTTTGGGAATCCTTAGACTCCATAACTGCATAATTATAATTTATTATCCTTATAATAATACATAAATCTCTCTCATACACACAGGTGTGCACACTCA
This sequence comes from Gorilla gorilla gorilla, assembly GCF_029281585.2. Taxonomy (NCBI): domain Eukaryota; kingdom Metazoa; phylum Chordata; class Mammalia; order Primates; family Hominidae; genus Gorilla; species Gorilla gorilla. The sequence continues at coordinate 62,824,517 of NC_073229.2, forward strand.
CACATACTTACTGCTAGTCTCTAATATAGTACTATAGTTAAATTATGAGAAAATCTTGATTCTTTATAAGATGTGGCATTTTTTCTTTAAAATACGAGCTTTAAAATAATTTTCTCAGAAAAATAAGATGTATGATTATTTTCACACAACAGTGTTTCTCATCTAACGTAGATAGAAAACTTAAATGCAGTTTATAATATCTTAATTGCACTTGTTTCAAGTTTTGTAACACTCCTGCCTCCCAAATTTCTTTTGAATTATACACGTAGGTCCAGAACCATTGACCCTGAACAGGCAATTTATAAATGTTTGTTAAATGTTGGCAATCCATCTTCCCCTCCATGATTTTCAGTTTTTCAATTTAAATGTAACAGAAATGAGTTAAGCTATGTAAAATCGATGGCCTTTTGCATTTGGCTGGGGCCCACATAAATTCAGCACAAAGATTTCTCTAAAGTTCTAAAAGGTTTAAAATGTACAACAGAATTGGCCAGGCGCGGTGGCTCACGCCTGTAATCCCAGCACTTTGGGAGGCCGAGGCAGGCGGATCATGAGGTCAGGAGATTGAGACCATCCTGGCTAACATGGTGAAACCCAGTCTCTACTAAAAATACAAAAAATGAGCCGGGCGTGGTGGTGGGCGCCTGTAGTCTCAGCTGCTCGGGAGGCTGAGGCAGGAGAATGGCGTGAACCCAGGAGGCGGAGCTTTCAGTGAGCTGAGATCGCGCCACTGCACTCTCGCCTGGATGACAGAGCGAGACTCCGTCTCAAAAAAAAAAATGTACAACAGAATTAAGTTGATTATTCCACAATTACTAAGCTACTGAAAGTATTTTAATGAGACTTCCATTGCAGCTCTTTCTTTTAGGTTTTGCCTAAGACCTTGGATTTGTCCTTTTTGAAGATAAATGGTAAACGGTAGGAGTTGTGGTGAGCTAGTATCATGAAGAGGCAGAATCCTAGGTAACGTTGTTGCCTGGCTTAAAATTATTTATTTTTCCCTCTATTAGTCTATCTATTATGCACTCATTATCCATCAGGCCAGATTCTAGGTTAGGCTATGAATGGTCAGCTCTGCTTGCAACCATATTTGCTAGCCAGAGATAACCTCAAAGGTCTTCTCTTAAATCCTCCATGATAAGACTGAAAGAACCTGGAGTTAAATTTCCTAAGTTGGAGTTAGGAAACTCCAGTGTAGTTTCATCACTAAGTGATTGCACAACCTTAGATACATCAAATAAGTTCTCTAGATTTGTGGGTTTATGTTTCTCTTTTATTTGAAATGGGTAATCAATGACTTTAATTACTAGTAGGAGAATTATAATCTTAGTGGTAATAATAGTGGCCATATATTGTGTCCCTAATTTGTGCCAGGTGCTGTGCTATGTGTCTTATATTTAACTTTTAAATTTTATATCTAATTTAAAAAATATATAAAACATTAAAAGTCAAATAATACTATACATTTTATGACAGATAGGAATACCTTGCCACACTTCTTCTCAATCTGTAATTCTGCTTCCAGTGGCAATCATCTTTAACTTTTTAAGCTTGTTTCTATTTTATTTACCAACATATTTGAAATAAGGTTATAATACTTGTTTTATTTTTCAGCTTTAAAAATTATCAGATGACTTATTATGAGAGGTGAAAAAGATTTAGTGTTCTTAGACACCCCAAATTTGACCATCTCTCCTCTTGACTTTACCTATGAAATATAATTTTTGTTTAAATATACAGTGTTTATGTTATACCAAACTATTTTTGAAAAATTTGAAATGTATCAGAATTTATTTCAGTTTTGCTTTTGATGAGACATCTCATCTGGAGCCCTCCAGACTTCCCTTCTACTCTTCTTTGGATCCTTTTTTTTTTTTTTTTGAGACAGGGTCTCACTCTGTCATCCAGGCTGGAGTGCAGTGGTGTGATCACAGCTCACTGCAGCCTCAACCTCCTAGGCACTATAGATCCTTCCACCTCAGCCTCCTGAGTAGCTGGGACTATAGGCGTGCATCATCACATCTGGATAATTTCTGTATTTTTTTGCAGAGACAGGGTTCTGCCACGTTGACCAGGCTGGCTGGGAACTTCTGGGCTCAAGTAATCTGCCCACTTTGGTGTCCCAAAGTGCTGGGATTACAGGCACGTAGGAGCTACTATGCCCAGAATGGATTCTTGTTTTCTTGACCCCATTTCTGCTCTTTCTCATTTCCTTCCTCATTTACTTCCTAATTTCAGCAAAGCATATTATCTGAAAGTTTCCTTTTTAGTTGATGAGCATAGTTATGATAGCTGCTTTAAAATCCTTGTACATTAATTTTAACATCTGTGTCATCTTGGAATCGGTCTCCATTGACTATTTTTTCTTGGCTTTGGGTCATGTTTTCCTGTTATTTCAGATTTTAAGTAATCTAGTGTTTTATCTGAGATATTGTGAATAACATACCGTAGGAACTCTGGATTTTGTTGTATTCCTTTGAAGATTAAAAAATAGGCACATAACTAGAACGGATTCAAACTGCAACATCTTTTTCTCCCCTGTGGTGGGCTACAGCTGAAATATACTTGATATTACAGTTTTCTGAGAAAGGGTGCAAGGGAAATAAATTTTTAAAAATCTTGTATGTCTCAAAATGTGTTTATGTCATCCTTCTATTCAATTGATAATCTGGCTGAGTACAGAATTCTAGATTAAAAATAATTTTCCCTCAGAATTTTCAAGGCACTGCTACCTTTTCTTCTAGCTTAAAATGTTGCTGTTGACAAGTTGATTACATTATGATTCCTAAGCCTTTGTGTGACTTTTCCCCTAGTCTGAGAAACTTTTACTATTGTTCTTTTTATACTTCAAGTTATGAAAATTCGTGATGCTTCTTTGAAGGTCTATCTTGAAATATTTTTCTAAATACTCATAACAATACTTCAACCTGTATGTTCTTGTCCTCTACATTTGAAAAATGTTCTTGGACTATTTTGAAAATTTCTATTGTCTGTTTTTTGTTTTGTTTGTTTTCCTGAAATGTCTATTAAATGAATGCTGGTGGACTTGTGTCTAGGATTTCTAATACTGGAGATCATTTTATTTCACCTTTCCACAAAGTAAAGTTATACTATTTTGCCAGAATGGCACAGGGGTAGCTAATGGCCTACGTGGTTTGGATAGGGTACTGGGATAAAATTATGCCTTTTACCAATCTTCCTGTTTCTAGTCTACACAAGACTTCTTTCTTCAGAGGAACCTTCAATCCCAAACTTTTCCATGTTCCAAAGTTTCATTTTCCTCAGGTCTGTTAAGCCTGTCTACCCACTTTAAGCTTTCAGATTTTTTTTTTTGACAGTTCTCACCTACTATTTAGTCCTCTCCCATTTTCTATGTCTTGTAAGTTTATACACTTATAATTATTTTGTTATTTAGTGGATTTTTCAGAGTTTGAAGCATGTGTACTACCCGTATTTAACAAGAAGCTGACACTCATTTTTTATGCTAACATTTATAGAATTTATTATCCTATGCTTCATGTCTTCTATATATTATCTCATTTAACCTTCACAGCAAACTTATGAGAGATGTCCAAACACACAAAACTATTACTAAGTAATACATGTTTAACATTAAGCCATTCATGTTTCTCTCCTAGATTTCTTATTCAGAATAGAGGAAGATGCGTTCACTAAATCAAGTCTTACATTGCATAGAAAAGTCTAACCATAAAAACGTTTATTTGCCTTTCAAAACATTTTCTTTCTTGGTGAATAAACAGTTGCCAAAAAAAAAAAAAAAGAAAGAAAGATAAAAGGTTTGGATCAAAACATCCAAGCCAGTGGCTCCATGCAGACCCAGCCTAAGGATTGTGAGCTAAGTAAGTATTTGAAAGGAAATGTATTTGTAACTAAAGTTAACATTCAGAATACTCTACATTTAAGGTATTTGACATAGTATTTTCCTACCATATAATCTTCTTATTCTTTTCTGATGATTGGTATTCTGTTTTCTTAGACATTTGAAACATAAATGAGTACATAAATTGACAAAAGATGTGCCTAACTTTTTAGAGTTTCATTTTAACTGTTCTTTTTAGAATAGTAAGTCAAGCACAATTAAGTCAGGTTTTAAAAAGTATATAAGGCTATAATTACCAGGATCTCATGGCTCAAAAAATTCATTCATATATACTATGTGTGTATATATGACATATTTGTATGTATATATATATATATACATATTCTTTAAAATATGTGTGTGTACATATATTGCATGTGTATATATATATAATTACTCAGTTATAATCAATGTGACCTCTAAAGCTTAAAAAATATCCAATAAACAATAACTATATATTTACTGTATGAAGATAGCAGCCTTAACATGGAACTAATTCTGTGGTTACTCTGTGATTTAAATGTGAAATTAGGAGAACAAGAAGCAATAATCATTTGAACATTTTCTTTTAACCTGTTTTGCACACAAGCTATTCATAAGCAACTTTCAACTCTAAATATATCTAAGTTTTGAATGTAAGCAAAGGCACATTTTAGAAATTTTTAAAAGTTGAAATTAAATAAAGTCATAGTTTAAATAACATAGTATTTTAGTATTAATTAACTGTAATTGATAACTGTTTTAAAATTTTTCTTTTTCTTTTAAGAGACAGGGTCTTGCTCTGTCACCCAGGCTGGAGTGCTGTGGCACTACCTTGGCTCACTGCAGCCTCAAACTCCTGGGCTCAAATGATCTTCCCACCTCAGCCTCCTGAAGAGCTTGGACTACAGGCACATGCCATCATGCCTAGCTAATTTTTGTATTCTTTTTGTAGAGACAGGATCTCACTTTATTGCAGGCTGTTTTCGAACTCCTTGGCTCAAGTGATACTCCTGCCTTGGCCTCCCAGAGTGCTGGGATTACAGGTGTGAGCTATCACACACAGCCTCTTTAAAATTTAACTATTTAGTATTTAACTATTGAAATGAAAATACAATTTGACTATTTACTGAATCTAAAATACAATTAAAATTGCAGAACGACGGAAGCGTACCTTGAATTTGTTCAACATAATATATAGTTATCCTTTGGTAACTCAGTAACTGGAAATTGATGTATTTTTGAAGTCTAAGAAAAGGTTACATTTGCATTTCTTAAAATTCAGAACCATAAGATATTTTGGTAGCCTATATAATATGTGCTTTACTTGACTACATTAATAATGCCTCTTCTTTCTCAGCTTACTTCTTGGCATGTCCACACCCCTTTCCATATTCCCTTCTGTTCACATTTGTAAACAGGCATCTACTGAACGGGTTGTAGCCCTTACTTGTTTCTTCAAAGGACAAAAATATAACATGTAAGAGACTGAATTTCTTGGTTTTTTTCAGAACTCTTCCTCATTTGTTTTTACAAGATAGCCTGATTTCATTTCACCCTAGAATGTTCAGGAATAAACACAGGTCTTGTGCTAAGTCTTCATGGCTGGATCAGGGTACTAAAAGCACTGAATTACACCAGACCACACACAGGCCAATGTAATGATTAGAAAAGTTACCAAATGGAAAGAATAAAGTCCTGCTTTAGAATAATTATGGGGAGTAAGGAAAGTTGATATCTAATTTTATCTCTATTACTAATTACCCTTGTTTTGGCAAAAGCAACTTTATAATTTTGTCTTTTTGTTGAGAAAATATATAGAGAAAGTGCCAATTTTAGATTTGCAGCTTCTGATGCTGGATCTAAGAACCTGATCCATGCAGAGGGCAAGGATCTGCTATGAAACTCGGTTAAAATGTGGCCTCCTCTGTTAGTGTGGTACATCCCAAAGAGTGTTCCAGAATCTTTAGATTATTACCTCCAAGTTATAGTCAAATACAGTAGTCGAAGCTTTAAAAATCATTACTTAGAAAATGTTTCCCAAACCATCTTGACTTTCTTTGTCTCATAACATTTTTTAAATGCCTATGATTTCATGTTTTAGTGAGGTAACATCATGCAGCATATAGCTAGCCTGATGTAAATGTTATTGACATTTATTTAGAAAAGATAAATTGTGAAGAACTCATAAAAAAGTTTATAACTTTTAGTACTCACAAAGATTAAAGGTTATTATCAAATTATTATTAAGTATTAATGACATTTTCCCATTAAAAAATTTAGGATGTAAATAATTTGTGGATAAATGTATTTGTATATATGTGTGATATTTTTATCCTTAATTATAATACATATTTGTGTGTGCATACATAGATACATACCAAACATGTCTGTACATCACTAGAATCACTTTCTTGTAAAATGTAAGCTAACTTTCATCCAAACTTCAAGGGAAAAATAATGTGGGCTTTTTTGATAGAGAACGAATTGTTTCTCTAATAATTTCTCATGTAAAATTACCTCAAAATGAAATACAATGCACACATTAGTTTTGTAGTTACGGTTTTTAACAGAATAGCTGATCTTTTTGGTCCTCAGGTTCTTCAAGTGAGAACTAAAGAGAGGTGAATGTCAAATAAGCTCCAAAGATCCTTTTGGCTTTTCCTTTCTGATTCTAGTGTTTAACCCTGGGTATAGTTTTGGTTCCATAATTAAGCACTTACATCAATAAGAGAAAAAATAAAGAAGAACCATAAGAAAGAATGGCGCAACTTGGTAAGGTGCAGATGGGAGTCAATGCTCTAAGGGAAACTCATTTAGTCATACCAGTGGAAATAGCAACCAGCTCAACTAGCTGCACGTGCATGAAAGGAAGTATGGGGTTGGGTTCTTATTTAGCAGTAATAACTTATCTTACCATAATGTTTACCATGGTACACAAATCAGCAGGTGATATAATTACTTTAGTATTCTATTCAATAGTTCCAGGTGTATTTGAAAGCCAAAGACAGTTGCAAAATGGGATTATAGCAATGCAATTGCTAATTAATATGTAAAAGAGATTGGTCTCTATCCATTTCTCATCTGCCCTATGCTTTCATCATACGATGAACAGAGATAATTTGTATATACTTCTCCCTCAGTTTGTCAGAGAAAGTAGCCCTTATTCAAATTCTGTATCCAAAGATTGCTTGCATAGGAAAACCAATACATGTTGTATACAGTATTTATCAAATTAGATGCAGTATATGTAAAATGAAATGAAAAGTCAGGTTTCCCTAAGCTCGGATGTCAGTTCCATATTTCACTATCAGGTTATTAAAAAGGGCTCAAGAAGGTGACAAAGTACAGATTTTATTACACTTACAGATCATTGTAAAGATCAAATGAAATAATGTAGTAAAGACAAATAGAGAATTATAAAACACTACACCCGCATAAGTATTGCTTAGGGATGGCTCATTTTTGGCTAGGGAGAAGTTAAGACAGCAATGTATATAGAAAAGGAAAAGAGATTCCACTAATAACTTGGTAGGCTGAGAAAATGTTTAGCTCTGGTCACTAAAACCAAAATCAGGATATTCCTGGGAGATTCATTCACATCAGGATAAAATGGTACAATTATGCAACACTCATACACTTACATTCTAAGGAAGCAAACAGCGTAGAGAAGATGGAACCTCATAACCTTCATAAATAAAAATGAGACATCACTGTCTCTTTGAGGTCTTCTCTAACACAAGCATAGACCTAAGCACTCCCTTTCCATTGTACTGCCCAGGTCCTCATAGAACTTCAGCCAACTTACCACTCAGCACTCTACTCTACAAAGCTCTCTTTATAAGAAGGCGCCTTCCTTTCTACTAGGATGCAAACTCTCCGTTAATGTGTGTTAGAATGAGCTAAAACAGTATTTAAGCAATTCAGTAAAAGCCTCTGAAGACTCTGAGTTGTAGGCAGATGTAGGGGAACAGGCACAGGAAGTAGAGTAGGAAGACTGAGCGCTGCTGGATCCTGCTGTGTGCTCTGTGTGAATGTGATCAATAACTAAATATAGAGAAGATTGTACTAACTCACCAAAACAAAAAAGCAAATATAAGAGTAATACCAGTTTCCTTGCAGATATGTTAAGAAGAACAAGTAAGGGGAAAAAAACAGAGAAAAGATAATGTCTGAAATATAGTAACAGCCCAACATATATTAAACTTTTATTTCTATCTTGTGATTCTTAGGGCAGTAATATCACAAAAGAGAAGTCTCAGAAGGATAAATCTTCAAACTACAGTATTGTGGTTGAACCTAAAATAAAATAAGCAAGCATGGAGATTTTAAAAATCTATTATTTTTAGTTAAACACTGGTAGCCTCTTTGTTCCTTCAATATATACTTATTGAGCATCTAGTATAGGCCAGTCATGGGGCTGAGAATGGAAATTATGCTAACCAGAAGCAAACCAAAGCAAGTACACAAACAACAAAAACAAGAAGAAAACAAATGAAAACATGGTCCTTCACCTCACAGGGCTTACAGACTGCTTACTTTTAGATGTACAATAAATATTGTACAGATATTATGACTATCACTATGAAAAGTTTATTCTAAAATAATTTCAATGAGTTTATGCTAGAAATCAGACAATTGCAAGATAGGTATCATAACTTATATACTATATTGAGGAGTGTGTAAAGTTAACATCTTTCTAAAGTTGCACAAGGAAGCCAGACTATATTAAGGTTATGGATTTTAAGTGTCTCAAAGAGACTGCCACAGATTATCTAAAATATCTAAAGAAAATATTCCTACCCATCTTGAGTTAGTGTTCAGTTAGATACTAGCCATGATGAATTTTAAGCCTGAAGGCAAATCAGATTATGCCTCCAAGTCTCTAATCAGGATTTGGAAAAAGTTCAATTTTGAGAATTTAACTGGCTGAATCTCAGCTAATATATGTGTGTCTGAGGCATCTTTGGGGATGACCCCAATGGAAGTATTAATATTGATTTGAATATATGTATATTAGTCAGGGGCTTGGAGGGAAACAGCACAGTTAAACTGTGTAACTGAAGAAGAGCTTAATACAGGAACTGTTTATAAAAATGTGGGGAAGGCTTTAGGGAAATGACCAGGGAGATTGTGGTGCCTCCTCACCATCCTACCTCCTCCTCCTCCAACAGCAGCATGAAACCATTACTAAACCTAGGCCTAGAGGATTAAGGGGGAATTAGCTGTTACCTGAAGCTGGAGGCTAGAGAAGCCCACCTGATAGGGATACAACCAACCCTGTACATTCATCCCACTCTCAGAGCTCCCCAGTCCCTCCCACAGGCCAAAATCAACCAGAAGTCAGAGGGCAAGAGAGATCCAAAGAGACTAGCCTCCTGGAACACAGAAAAGAACAAAGGGTGAAAAAAGGATCTAGAGGGAGAAAGAGAAGACATTTAGTGTCATATAAGTCTTTAGAATTATCAAGAACAGCCTCACCAGGGCCACTTTCCACTTAAAACACTTAAAGCAGAATGTTTTTAGTCCTCTTTAAAAGTAGCTCTGTTCAGACTATTTAAAAACATAAATGGTGGGAGGTGTCCAGCACCAGATAAACACTATGGTCCAATGATGAAAATTGTAATTCCAGATTCCAAGACTTAATTTAAGAAAGGACAACACCAATAATAACAGTAACAAGAACATAAATTAGCATTTGTTGAATACAACATGAAATTTCTGACACCTTACATTATTTTTACAAAATTGTTAGTTCTACTAACCCTTGTAAAAACCTTGTTAGGTGATGTCAGTGTTTTATTATTTTTAATAGATATTTTACAGATAAGAAATCTGTAGTTGAGAACAGCTAAGTGACAAAAATGGGATTTGAACAAATCTATCAGACAATAACTCCTGTCTCCACTGTAGTCCACAGCTAGTAGACAACTTTTCCCATTTTCCTTAGGACACTAATATTTAATAGTTTGCTCATGGAAGCTAATATTTAAATATGTAAAATTCAGTAATTTGACCAATCAACATCCAGCATGCTAGAGGACTTACACAAAATTAGTTTAATATAGTTTCTATGGAGTATTTAAAGTCTCTGATAAATTTCTGTCAAGTATTTCTATGTAAACATGTTTTGTTTTTGGTGTAGGGTAAGAATTTTTCATATGGTTTATAACAGATGTACTCTTAAAATGCATTACTAAGACTTTCATTAAATTCAAAGTTTTCAGTTGACGGATTAGACCTGACACTGTTATGTGACTTTGTGCTAGGTAACTGATGTCTCTTACCTTCAATCTCCCAGTTTTTAATATGGATGTAATGATACCTGCACTTCAGGAGTGTGTATGGATCATATTAAGCTATGTATACAAAGTGTCTGGTACTGTTTATTATCAGACTCTCAAGAAATATTCATTTGTATCCTCACTGTTTTATGTCCAAAAGGTTGTATGGAGAGGTAATGTGAAAAGTACTAGCACTCTGTCTGACTCCTTACTAGGTAAGGATGGAGGTGGAGCTTAGTTGCGAATTGTTACCAACTCAACTGGATGCCAATGCCATTCATGTACAGACTCTGATTACTTCCCTACCTCCATCAATATTTATATCATGTATTTTAAAAATGTGTTTAGTTAATGTATTGCCACAGTCGTAGGTATGAATTAGAAGGGAAAAATTATCCAAAACCGTATTTATTTTAGAGACACTGTGACCTGATAAAGGTAAATAGTTATTACAGATTGTGAAATAACTGTGGGTAGAAAACTCACTTTCCATTTTAATTTGCTTCTCTTAAAACACTTCAGTCTAGTATATTAGTAATTAACTAAGACAAGAAATGAAAAATAAAAAAGGTAAGTTAGAGGATTAATACAGTTCCAATATCCCAAAATGGATGTTCTGGAAGAGAAAGAAAAAAAAGAGAGGTGAAAAAACTATTGAAGAATCAATTCAAGAAAATTTCCCAGAAATGAAAAAATCGGATTTTTCAAACTGAATCTACTATTATAATTCCTAGGCACAATGGATGAAAAGAGACCATACCAAGTCACATTCACTATTCATATTGAAAATCCAACAGAATTCTCAATGGTAGGGACACAGCATTGAATAAAAACAGATAACGCCCATGTTGTCATGAAGCTTATCGTTTAGTGGTCAGGAGAACAAATAATAAACAACTTGCAATGTCATAATAACTGCTATGCCAAATAAGAAGAGTAGGCAGGGTCAGGTGAGGGGAGTTTGTGGATTACTTTATACAGGGTAATCAGGGCAGTATTCACGAACACCCCATGCAAAGGGAATAGGAAGTGCAAAGGTTCTGAGGCAAGACTTTGCTTGAACATGTTGGAGGAAAGGGAAGGAGCTAACACAGCTACAGTATACTGAGAATAAGGAGAGTGGCTGGGGATGAGATCAGAAAAGTAGCCAAGGTGGGGTGGGGGACATGTCATGTAAAAGATTCTAGACATATCATTGTGAAATTTCAAAATTCTGATGAACAGTAATACTAAAAACAGAGATAAGAAAAAATGAGGTCACAGGTAAACCTTAAAAAGTTACACTGCCATTTCATTCTAACTGTTTAAGTTATAATAATTCTAAACACCAGAAAATAATGAAAAAATGCCTTCATAATCTGAGGAAAAATAATTTCAAACCTAAAAGTTTTCACACACAGCCAAACTGTCAACAACCTGTGAAGGTAGATTAAGGTAGTTTAAGACATGCAAAATATATAAAAATTCACCACTCATGGACTCTTTCTCAGGAAGTAGAGGATGTGTTCCAGCAAAATAAGGTAACGAATCCAAGTAAGAAGATGACTTTTCATTGGTTTATGCCTAAGAAGTAAGATAGGACATAGGGGGTCCCAAACAGAATAGAGGAAGTCCCCAAGATGTAAGGGTAGATCCCAGGATAGATGTGCAGGCAGCTTAAAGAGCAACTTCCAAAGCAAGCAGACAGAAGAATCTAGGAGAGGTATTCCCCAAAAAGATGATATTGTGGGAAATAGTTATTTTATTTATACTGACAAGAGAGTCACACTCAGAGCTGGATATGAATTATTGGTACATAGAAAACTAAACAAAGGAATAAGATAATTATTGTGAGGAAAATAAAACAAAATTATAAGAAAATGCAAATATAGTACCATATACAATTCAGCTATGAATTCAGGTGATTTCAGAGCCAAAACGATGACCAATAAATTAACTGAAAATTATGATATAATTGTATTAGAAAGCTTTGGTAGGAGTGGCTGCAGTGGAAGAGGGGTAAGAAATGGAGGCAGAAAAGAAAAGATGCAGAAAAAAAAGAAAAGAAGAGGCTATGAAAGTAGATGAACATAATGATAAGATAGAAATATATGGCAGGGTGCAGTGGCTCATGTCTGTAATCCCATCACTTTGGGAGGCTGAGGCGGGGGGATCACAAAGTCAGGAGTTAGAGACCAGCTTGGCCGATATGGTGAAACCCTGTCTCTACTAAAAATACAAAAAAAAAAAAAAAAAAAAAAAAAGTTAGCCAGGCGTTGTGATGCATTCCTGTAATCCCAGCTACTCGACAGCCTGAGGCAGGAGAACTGTTTGAACCCGGGAAGTGGAGGTTGCAATGAGCTGAGATCATGCCACTGCACTCCAGCCTGGGCGACAGAGCGAGACTCTGTATTAAAAATTAATTAATTAATTAAATAAAAAAATAAAAGAAATATATGAGAATTTTAGATAAAATAAAAGGGGTAGTTTATTTCAGTAGGAAAACAGAATTAATTAACCAGCCTGGGCAACAAGAGCGAAACTCAGTCTCAAAAAAAAAAAAAAATACTAAAGAGTAGTTTTATCTAGATAACGAAATCATATGTGATTTTTATTTTCTATACCTTTCTGTATTTTTCAAATTCTCTACAATTAACTTTTCTTACTTTTACACTAATACAGTTATACAGTTAATGTTTTTAAACTATCTCTTCAAGTTTAAAGGATAGGTTTAATCATGTAAATATTTTGTCACTGAGGAAATTTTAACTGGGGCTCATAGACTTTCTGAAATTATGCGTAAAATGTTGTATTAGATGGGAGGGAATCCACAGTCTTGTTAAGAGTCTTGACGACATCCATGACAAATCAATGAAAGATAAAATTAAAAAGAATAAAAACACCCTAAAAATATCCAGTTCATTTATAAAAACTACTCAAGTTTTACTTATGCTATGAATAGTCTCAAATTTATCTCCCTGGGCCTGAAAGAGAAACTGCTAGCTGGCTTGTTCAGAGGGTACTCAAATTAATTCATCAAGGTCCTCCAAAAATCAAAGTACTTTCTTCTTTAGATAGGTTTTACTAGCATTAAAACACATATGACAAGTTGTAAAATCAAAATGGATGAAAAGAGCTGTGTGTCTAACACCCACCAACAGCTCACAATGCCTAATGATTAGAGTAGCTATTCATATTGAGAGCTATTCATGTTTTTTGTTTTTACATCATTTGTCATAATAATCAGAAATGAATGATTTCCACTTCATCGTACCTAGAAACATTGAATAATATTGGTTAGTAAGTGACTGAGTCCACTTTTGGCTTTAAAACATGTACAAATAGCTATCTCATTATATGTAAACAGGAAAGACTCCTCTGGTTGTTATATTGTTTGAGGTATTAGGACTTCTTTAATTCTGTAATTATTTTTTTAATAACATTAGGAGAAAACTATTTTTCAACATAAACAAGGCAAGTGAATACAGCACATAAAATACACATACACAATTTGAAGGAAATGATTTTGACAAAGTTTAAAGGTGTATTATACCTTGGTATAAAAACTAAAACTTGATAAGGAGTAATTTGGCAATTCATTAAATTATACTTTACTGGGTGTATATATTGCATGGCACTGATTTTTAAATAACTGAATAGTTATTAAAATCTTGGTATTATTTCAAAGTAGCATGTAACTAGATTTAATCATCAGATATTTCCAGGGAAAAATTATGTTTCTGTTCTTTAAGGTGTATTTTAAAATTAACATTCATTTCTCAAGGACATTGATTTGAAAGAGCTATTTCACTTCCCGTTAGTGCAAGGAAAAAGGATCCCATTTAAACTTTGGAAGGGCACAGAAAAAAAATAAACAAATCTGCTGAACATAATTTCCTCTTTATTGCTTTTGAAAAGTTATGAAATCAAATCTATTATTTAATTACATTGGATCAAGAAACAGGAAGAAAAAGACGCATTTAAGTCACAACACTCCTAAAAGAATAAATTACTATACTTCCTCTGGGAAGAAAAGTGTTTTAATATGTGGATGGGTATTGTCCAAACATTTCAAATCTACTTTGCTGAGGTGGTACGTGTGATAAGCTTTAAACAAAAAATCAAAACAAAATAGCAAAATGTCAAAATTGAAGGAATTAAAAAACTGCTAGGATTGATTTGAGTATTTCTGTACTATTAAAGAATTTAATTTTTGCTCTCAAATCTGTTTCCATCACCTAACTTTAAAAAAATACAACTCCTGGGCCGGGCATGTAATCCAGCAATTTGAGAGGCTAAGGCTGGTGGATCACTCGAGGTCAAGAGTTCGAGACCAGCCAGGCCAACACGGTGAAACCCTGTCTCTACTAAAAATACAAAATTTAGCTGGGCGTGGTGTTGGGCTCCTGTATTCCCAGCTACTTGGGAGGCTAAGGCAGGATAATCGCTTGAACCTGGGAGGTGGAGGTTCCACTGCAGTGAGCCGAGATTGCACCACTGCACTCCAGCCTAGGCAACTAAGCAAGACTATGTCTCAAAAAAAAGAAAAAAACAAAAACAAAAAACAAACAAACAAAACCCTCTGACCTAATCACAGCAAAAAAAAAAATTTTGCTAGATAAATAGAGTTTATCTTTGCTATGCTTGAATAAAATGCACAAGATGTTCCAGATTAGGACAACTGTTATACAAATAAGAATAAAGGCTTTCAGCTTTTTAAACTGGCAACAGGATTTTGCAGTTGGTCAGACTCTGTCAGGGGACTTATGGGATGAACAGTGATCACACAGTCACTGCCCTTATACCATCTGCAGCAGGGTTTGACAAACTTTTAATATAAAGGGCCAAATAATAAATATCATCAGCTTTTTAGGCCATATGCTGTTTCATCTATTCAACCCCAAGGTTGTGGCATGAAATCAACCATAAACAATACATAAGTGAATGAGCATGGCTGTGTTCTGACAAAACTCTATTTACGAAAATAAGCAAAGGATGCCGTATTTGGCCCATGGGCTGTAGTTTGCTGACCCCTGGTCTACTGTAGTGTGGGGAAAATATGAAAATTATATAGTGGGAGGAAAAATGCTATACTATAATGTAAAACAAAAACGAGCAGTACTGAACATGAACTTAGACTTTATTGCAATCTACATTTGTACATGCAGATTAAGAATAGTCACAATAAGAAATAGTTGTTTGAAAGTTCTGACACAACTGTATGAAGTATTGTTAAGACAGCATTCGGAAATGTTGACAGTTAATTGCAAATTATATACTTGCAAAGTCCTGTTTTCTCCTAATGCTTTCACCATTACCAACACAGAGTGGCTTTTCAAAAACAAAAACAAACAAAAAAGCTTTTCAAAGAGAAATTCATACTCTTGAACAACACACTAAATATTCTGTTTTTACGGTTCTTATTTGCTCTCAAATAATAATACTAATTACCAATAATCCTGTTGAATAACAGAGAAGCCCCACAACTTTAACAAGTGTAATTAATTAAATATATTGAGGTTGATACGGAAATTCAGACTACAAACCCACAATATGTCACAAGTTTTTAACTTGTTAGTTTTAAACTGAATATTCTGTTTCCTTCTCTTGAGAGATTTTTCCCTCCCTTATATGTGAGGCCAAGTAATTGGACCCCAAGCTCTCAATGAGCAATTTATTTTTTCCATTTCAAAATCTTAGCAAACAAATCTCACCAAAGAACTGGTGGCTACTTTCTATCTTGTCCTAGAGAAGCAAGACTAAAGTGAGCTTTAGTTTTCAATCTGTTTTCATTCATTTACTTAACCATACTTACTGAGTGCCCACTACACACTAAACACTGTGCTAGGAGCTAGGGTGCCATCGTGATAAAAACAGCAATATCCCTAGCTTCAAGGGGCTTCCATTATGTTAGGGAATAAATAAATAAATAAATGAAAGATTTACAAGTCATAATAAGTAAAATAAAAAACTCAGTTCACTGAAACTGCACTTAAAGGCAGGGGAGACACCTACATTAGACAATGGTGTCAAGGAACGCCTTTCTAAGTGGGTGACCTTTTAGCTGAGACTTAAAATCTAACGGATTAAAGGGCTCTGGTTATTCAAAGGGCATTCACTGGAGAGAGAGTGGTGGTGAGTAGCTACCAGGTACAGGGAAGAACATATCCAAAGACTTCTGGACAGCAAATAACTTGGTCTATATGAGAAACTGAGAGATGACAATGGTGAAAGAGAAATAAGAATGAACAAGTGAGGACACAGAAAAAGGCAGTTGCCAACTGATGCAGGGAAGTGTTGGCTATTTGTTTATAAACCTTCAAAATTAATGAATAATAAATGCCAAACTTTCCAAATCAGAAAAATTGCTTTTGAAACAGAAATTTCCAGGAGCAGCTGAAAATGCAAAGAAAAAACATGCCATTTTTCTTACCTTCCACCTTCTTTTTCTTCTTTAACATCTAAACATTTCTTCCTCACTAGTCAGTAGTCCTAAGTACAGGTAAAATTAAGTGTCTCCTACCAATAGGATATTGTAAAGATATCTGTATATTCTCAGGACTCAGTAATTTTTCTGGGTTCCAATGTCCTCATTTCAAATATTGGATAATGGCTACTCCTTCTTAGGGTTATGAGATGATTATGGGCTTATCCTACAAAGTATAAAGATACCATGGTATGCAGGCCTCCATCAAGGGTAAAACAAAGTGAAGCATAAGTGTGCAGCACGTCTTCCAGAAGTGTCAACTATATTAGAGACAGTAAATAAAGTATCATTTTTATGTTAAAAAATACAGATACAGTATGGCATAGAATAAAAAACTTGAATTTAATATTACGAAAGAAAGCTTTTTAAAAAACATCAAACTTGTTTAAAAATCCATTCAGTCTGGCTGGGCGTGGTGGCTCACACGTATAATCCCAGCACTTTGGGAGGCTGAGGCAGGCTGATCATCTGAGGTCAGGAAGTTGAGACCAGCCTGGCCAACATGGTGAAATCCTGTCTCTTCTAAAAATAAAAAAATTAGCTGGGCATTTTGGCAGGCACCTGTAATCCCAGCTACTTGGGAGGCTGAGGCAGGAGAATTGCTTGAGCCCGAGAGGCAGAGGTCGCAGTGAGCCGAGATCACGGCATTGCACTCCAGCCTGCGGCACAAGAGGGAGACTTCGTCTCAAAACAAAATCCATTTAGTCTAACCCCTCCTTATAGTGGTAAATGCATACCTATAACATGATATGGTTGCTTACTATATGTCTGGAATAGGGCAGATACTCATATTTGGTATCATAAGCGAAAATTAGTTGTTGTTTTTTTTAATTATACTTTAAGTTTTAGGGTACATGTGCACAACGTGCTGGAGAGGATGTGGAGAAATAGGAACACTTTTACACTGTTGGTGGAACTGTAAACTAGTTAACCATTGTGGAAGTCAGTGTGGCAATTCCTCAGGGATCTAGAACTAGAAATACCATTTGACCCAGCCATCCCATTACTGGGTATATACCCAAAGGATTATAAATCATGCTGCTATAAAGACACATGCACATGTATGTTTACTGCAGCACTAGTCACAATAGCAAAGACTTGGAACCAAGCCAAATGTCCAACAATGATAGAATGGATTAAGAAAATGTGGAAAATTAGTTTTTAATGCTTAAAAAACTGCTAGAAGCTAAGTTATATACCTATAACTATTTATTTTATTAAAAAATTACCCTTTCTCAACATTTTGTTCAAAGAAGGATTTTTACAAAACGGCAGTGTCCTCCCTTACTAAATATTTAAAGCAATATAGCATACATGAAAAAAGAATCTTTTCTGTTTCATTGGTTATTTGAACTATCCCATAAGAAGTATACTTTTCTGGGAGCCTTGTATCTTACATACACACACACACACACACACACATGCACACGCACAAACACCAAAACCAAGGCAAATTACAAAAAGAGTATAAAATCTTTAACTTAATTAACACCTATTTAATTTTGTTTTGTTCTCTATGAAAATGAGAGAAATGACAAATGCACACAAATAGAAACAAACGGTCTTATTTATTTTTTCAACCTTTATTTTAGTGTCAGGGATATATGTACAGGTTTGTTACATGGGTGAGTTGTGTGTCACTGAGGTTTGGTGTATGAATGATCCAGTCACCCAAGTAGTGAGCATGGTACCTGAGATAATGTTAGTTTTAGCACAGTCCTTTTCCTCCGCAGGCAAAATTCCCACAGGGAGCAATGATGAGACTTACACCTAAGTTAAAAATCCCTTCATGACATAAATTCTGAACATTTATTCTACACTCAGACACAATATTAGATGCTTTTTAGAATTGGAAATGAAGAAGAAAAAGAGGTGAAAACATGGAAAGCAAAAATGTCCCAACTTGCCTTCAAGGAGCTTATTCTACTATGGAAGACTATACACATACTAAAGGCTGAAAAAAAAGGAAAGAAATTCACAAATAAATATGATCTGATTATAGCTATGCACCATTACTGTTTGATGAAACCACATTAATTCAGCTTTCACTAGTTTCAAATTTATAATTGTTGGGGCATGGTAGAGATTGAAATTCAGCTTTTACTCACTATGAATAAAACTAAATGAACTGAAGCTACAAACAACTCAGGGCTTTCAAGAACCCCTTACTGCCTTTCTAAAAATGAGAAACTCAGAAATGTACACCATATTAACAGAATTTATTAATCTCAGGTATGTAAGTCAAGAAAAATACATTTTTCCTATACTTTTATTTGTAACAAAGTGGGCTGAATTATTTATTCAAATTAAGCTACTATAGTTCCCTCCCATTTACCTAAACATCTAAAATGCTAATGCTGCTAATAAAATAGCAGTAGTAGTAGAGGCAGTGCAGTGTTAATGCTAATGGTAGTGTCCATTCATTGATTTCTTAAGCCTCTGTGCAAATCTCTATTATCATTTCCAACCTCGCCCCTATGCATTTTTCACTGCAGGGCTGAGTTCTCTACACAAATCCTGCTTTGTATGCCTTTGAATCCTTTATCAGGTTGGAATAATCTTTCCAATTTTGTCTAGCTAACTCCTATTCAACCTTTGAAACTCAGCTCAGGTTTCATATCCTCGAGGAAACCCCTAATCCCCTGGTTCTCAGGATATCTACAGCACTAGGGAATAGGTGATAGCACTGTAATGTTAGGCTAGATCTCCTTTTCTACCTCCACTACTTATCTGTAAATTACTTGAAGTCAGGAATCACATCTTACCTTATTATGCATCCAAACAGCTATCATTAGAAGAGACAGTCAATATATTACTTATTGAATGAATGAGTCAGGCACTATACCAGGAATTTAATTATGGTAAAACAAATACTTTAAAATTTTACTGCTAAAAATAGCTCGAGAGATGGAATATAACATGATCAAGGTCTCATGGTTACTGGGTGATGGAATCAGAAATAAATCCAGGCCTGCTGGGTTTCAGGCCAGGTGACCCTACGCTTTCAACTCAAAGTGTTATCTTAGATTCTTAGGTCTTAGATTCTTGGATGGGATCTCTTCCAGTTTTAGAATAGAGCCACTTCTCTCTGGCCAACTGAGGAGTCAATTTTAAGCATGCAAACTGGGATTTCAGTTAAAAAATAAAAATTATTTTAGTGTTACAAATTGTCAGTGAAGGACTTTCTCAAAGCTTTAATCATATAAATAGTTTGACATCTCTAAGGTAGCAGTTCTCAATTTCATATTGTGGATTATTTCATGAGAGGAAAAAAGAGTGACCAACTCCATCTATACCCACTATGCCACTGAAAAGAAACCTCATCATGACTCAAGGGAAGAATGGCATCTGAAAAAATACTTAAGAAATGTCACAAGTAAATTATTAATCCATGCCATAAAACAGACTACAGATACTGTCATATTATAAACCTTAGAATTTCAAGAAACCAGCTGGAAGACCACCCAGAGAATCCTAGAAGACCATCAGTGGTCTATGGGGACCATACTTTGAGAACTACCGTTATAAGAAATGAAACTGCTTCCTCCTCAGGAACTTCATCTTTTTGTTGGGGGAACACACTGTCCTTCAAGCCAAAAACATCAAAGTATTAAGACCTCTAAATTCTTCTAAAATACTGTCATAACCCCAAACTACCTTGTTCATGGGATGTAGTCATGTAGTTGTAAATGCAGATCTGCTTGTCTATTGTTGGTGTATAGGAATGCTTGTGATTTTTGCACATTGATTTTCTATCCTGAGACTGTGGAAGTTGCTTATCAGCTTAAGGAGTTTTGGGGCTAAGACACTGGGGTTTTCTAAATACAGAATCATGTCATCTGCAAACAGAGACAATATGACTTCCTCTCTTCCTATTTGAATATCTTTTTTTCTTTCTCTTGCCTGATTGCCCTGGCCAGAGCTTCCAATATTTTCACATGTGCTTACTGGTCATTCACATACATTCTTTTATAAAGTGTCTATACAAGTTTTTTACCTGTTTATCATTGGATTCTTTGTCACATTATTACTGATTAATAAAGAGTACTGTATATATTCTAAAGGCAAATTCTTTGTCAGATATATGCATCACAAATATTTTTTGCCTGTAACCTGCCTTTTCATTTTCTTGACAGTATCTTTCAGAGTGCAAGTTTTTTAATGTTGGTGAAGTTCAATGTATCACTTTTTCTTTTGTTGTTCTTCATGCTTTCTATGTTCTATCTAAGAAGTCTGTCTAACTGAGGTCATGATATTTGGTGAAAGGGGCATCCTTGCCTTGTTCTCATTCTTAAGGTGAAGGTTTTCTCCTACACATTTTTCTAGAAGTTTAATAATTTTAGCTATTTTAATATTTGCACATGGCACGAAGAAAGGGTTGAGATTGTTTTTCCACATGGATACCCAGTTGCTTCAGCACCATTTGTTATAAATAATAACCTTTCCCCATTAAATTATCTAACCTGTCAAACTGCAGAAATTCAACTCAACATATGCTTGTCTTTATATCTGCATTTCTTATTCTGTTCCATTGATGTATATGTATGTCTATCTTTATGTCATTACCACACTGCTTGTTTTTTTTGTTTGTTTTTTTTTTGAGATGGAGTCTTACTCTGCCGCCCAGGCTGGAGTGCAGTGGCACGATCTCAGCTCACTGCAACCTCCGCCTGCCAGATTCAAGTGATAATCTCACCTCAGCCTTCCAAGCAGCTGGGACCACAGCTGTACACCACCACGCCAGGCTAATATTTGTATTTTTAGTAGAGAGGAAGTTTCACCATGTTGGCCAGGCTGGTCTCAAACTCCTGACCTCAAGTAATCCACCCACCTCGGCCTCCCAAAGTGCTGGGATTACAGGCGTGAGCCACCGCTCTCAGCCCATACTGCTTTACTATAGGTTTACAGTGAGTTTTAAAACAAACATCTAACTGTTCTTTTCTAAAAGTGTTTTGACTTTCTAAGTCCTTTGCATTTCCATATTAATTTTAGAATTAGCTGTCAATATCTAGAAAACAGCCTGCTGGCCTTTTAACAGAGGCTGCAATGAATCTGTAGAACAATTTGGGGAAAAATGATGCCCAACAATATTGAGCTTTCTAATTCCTGAAAAATTACTCCTCTCAATATAGTTAAGGCTTCTTAAACTTCATTTAGCAATGTTTTATAATTTTTTGTGTACAGGTATTATATACAATTTGTTAAATTTACCCCAAGATACCTTATGTTTTTGGTACTAAATTCTGATGTCACTGCCGATATATAAAAATACAATTACAATTGAATTTTGTAGATTAACATTGTATCTTTGACCTTGCTAAATTCATTTATTAACTCTAGAAAAACTTCTTTGGTAAATTGTATAGGATTTTCTAGCTATATGATTATGTTTCCTGCAACTAAAGTCAGTTTTACTTTTTTCTTTTTATTTGCTATGGCTTTTTTCTTATTGTTCCTTATGCAATGTATAGGGCATCAGATACAAAATGGTCAAGATACTTGGTGAAAGGAGCATCCTTGCCTTGTTCTCATTCTTAAGGTGAAGGCATTCAGTCTTGAGCTTTACTAAGTAGGTTTGTATTGGTAGAGGTACTGGTATGGCAATCCTGCAACCATTTCTTATGTATTAGAGCACTGAACAAATAAGTAAGAATATTAGGGTTGTTGGTAATCAAGTTCTTAGTATGCAAGAAAGGAGAATAACATACAAAATAAGCAAGAATTGGACTGTGGGAAAAGTGATGGGGAAATAGGAATTAAAGATGGCCCATACAAACAACTATTTTAAGGAATTTTGCTATTAAGGGTAGCAGCTATAGAAAGAAGGTTTTTTAAAAAGGAGTTTTCAGATGGGAGAAATAAGAGCATGTCTTTATTCTGATAAGAATAATCTATTTTTAATTTTTTTAAGGAAAATCCATACTATTTTCCATATGGCTGTACTAATTTATATTCCCACCACTAGTGTGCAAAGGTTCTCTTTTCTCCACATCCTCTCAAACACTTCATATCTATCATCTTTTTGACGACAGCCATTCTAACATATGCAAAGTCATATCTCATTGTGGTTTTAATTTGCATTTCTCTGATGATTTGTGATGTTCAGTAATTTTTCATATATGTGTCAGCCATTTCTATGTCTTCTTTTGAGATATGTCTATATACAGTCTTTGCCCATTTTTTTTTTACACTGCCCTAATATCAAATCTTTATTCCATTAGCAAACAAACTTTTACATCATCGCCAAGGCTTTTTGTTCACTTAAGATTTGGTAGTCTTTGGACTAGACCCTGGAATAGACAAAGAGCATCAGTGGAAAAACGCAAAATCCAAATAAAGTTTGGATTTTAGTTAATAGTAAATTGTATTATTTTCTTACTATTGAGTTCCTTATAGATTCTGAATATTAATCCCTTATCAGATATATGGCTTGAGAATATTTTCTCTCATTTTGTAAGTTGTCTCTCTACTCTGTTTTTTTTTGTTTTGTTTTTTTTTTTTTTTTTTTTTTTTTGGCAGAGGCTTTTTAGTTTGATGTAATCCCATTCATCTGTTTTCACTTCTGTTGCCTATGCTTTTGGGTTCATATCCAAAAAATCATTGCCAAGATCAATGTCATGGAGCTTTCCTCCTGTGTTTTCTTCTAGTAGTTTTACAGTTTCAGATCTCACATTTAACTCTTTAATCCATTTTGAGTTGATTTTTGCATATGAAATAAGAGTCTAATTTCATTCTTTTATATGTGAATATCCAGTTGTCTCAACACCATTTAAAACAGAACTACCATATGATCCATCAATCCCATTATTGGGTACATATTCAAAAGAAGTAAACTTAGCATGTTTAAGAGGTAGCATTACTCCTATGTTCACTGCAGCATTATTCATGATAGCCAAGATGGAATCAACCTAGGAGTCCATCAGTGGGTAAACGGATAAAGAAAATGTGCTATATACAATGGAGTGTTATTCAGCCTTAAAAAGGTGGGAAATTCTGTCATTTTTGACAGCATGGATGAATCTAGAGGATATTATGTTAAGTGAAATAAGCCAGGCATGGAAAGACAAATGCCACATGATCTCATATGTGGAATCTAAAACGTCTGACCTCACGGAAGTAGAGAGTAGAATGATGGCTACCAGGAGCTGAGGGGGAGGGAGGGGTTATAGAAGGGTTGGGGAGGTTTTGGCCAAAGGATACAAAACTTCAGTTACACAGGAAAACATACAAGAGAACTGTACAGCATAGTGACTATAGTTAATAACAAATGTATTCTCGCAAATTGCTAAGAGTGCATATGTCTTCTCACTACAAAAAATTAATATGTGAAGTAATACATATATTAATTAGCTCAATTTAGCCCTTCCACAATGTACACGTTTCCAAACATAGTGTACATGACAAATATATACAATTGTTACTTGTCAATTAAAACAATTTTTTAAAAAATCAGCTTAGAAAGAAAATGAGAAGAAAAGAAGGATGCCAAGAGTTCAGCCACCGATCTGCTTCCAACCCTGAGCCTTCTGGTGCTGGATCTCATTTATGTGGATCCTTTAAAAGATAACCTTCATTATTCAGGGATGCTCCAAGGGGCCTGTGTCCCACACAATCAGCCTTACTCAAACAGTCAACACAAGTTACACTCATTCACAGGGATAAAAACAGGAAGTTAGGTCTACATGTGACACCATGAGTCACTTCTCCTTTCCACAACTCAACTTTTACCTTCACAAAATAAGGGGTATGAATTTTCTAGGTCCCCTTTTATTTTCCTAAGTTCTTGTATCAAATGAAACTATAATGACATTTCACGACTTGCCTGCCACTAATTTTGCTGCCCGCTGGCAACCAAACTCACAGTTGGGCCAACTCAGAGTTTAAGTGACTGTAAGAGCAAGGCCTTGGCTAAAGTAGTCTTTGAGTATACACAAGTAGCTTCATTGTTTATAGCTTAACTCAGAAAGGAAACGAGAACAAACAAGCAAAAAACCCCTTCACTTTTTACTATATTTACCTCCTGATGGAATTATTTCTACTCAATTCTAATCCTTATAAAATAAGGACAATATTGACAATATACTCTTAAAGCAGCCCCTTACAATTAAAATACAGATCAATTTGCGTAATAGTTACATAATAATATGGAAAAATTCATGTTATGTATCCATCAATAAAATAAGAACCAAAAGAATAACCACAATAAGACTAATTACTTGACAGTAAGAAATATTTGGTACCCTCTTTTTAAGCAGCAGAATGTTCTGGGGAAAATGAAATCATATATGAAACCCCCTTACCATGAACAGGTAAAACAGAGCTCCTTTAATTCAAGTACTCCAAGTATGGCAAGTCTAGGATTCCACCCACAAGGACATCATCATCTCCTGAGTAAAATCTCCTGAAGTACTTCTATAAAAGACAGTTTGAAAGCCACTGCAGCAGATTATCTAGGTAAGCTATAGCTTAAGAAACAGGATACTCAGAGCCACCTTGCCAGTCAGTCCACACACATGGTTTAGCAAACACTGCTTTTTCTGCAGTGTGTGTGTGGGGGTGTGTGTGTGTGTGTATAAAAAGAAGATACTTCCATTTGAAATATCTATAAACCACAAAATCATCTGGGATCATGGACATTTTCCCAAGAATATTTGCATAACACAATTAACACAAAATAACACAAGAAGTTAATACAGAAGCATTGAAAGGCAAAGAAAAAATAACCCATAGTTTGGTTTTCCATTTAGGAAATTTTCATGGGGGCGGGCAGGGAAAGAGAGGGAGGCACAATAATCATTTGAACCTATAAATTAAATACAATTACTAAAATGTTCTTGGTCTCCACTGCAGTATTTAGTAGAAAATAAACCATGCCACATATATTTGATATTAATTTTGTTTTAAAGCCTCATGGAAGAGTTTTCTGATTTTGCATGTTGATAATACAAGGTCAATGAGTAGGCATGTTACACTTCAAAAGCTACTTTCTCACATTCCCCAGTGTTCAAATACTTAGAAACTTGATGTTAAATTTATATATTGGCTAATTATTCTCAGAATAATCTAGTAAAGAGTAGAAATGTAATAATGCAGGAGAGAAAAGTGCTGATGTCCTTGTGTGTATAAGAGGGTATGGGATTTTTTTTTTTTTTTTTTGAGATGGAGTCTCACTCTGTAGCCCAGGCTGGAGTGCAGTGGCATGATCTCGACTCACTGCAAGCTCCGCCTCCCAGGTTCATGCCATTCTCCTGACTCGGCCTCCTGAGTAGCTGGGACTACAGGGGTCTGCCACCATGCCCAGCTAATTTTTTGCATTTTTAATAGAGATGGAGTTTTGCTGTGTTAGTCAGGATAGGACGGTCTCGAACTCTTGACCTCGTGATCCGCCCGCCTCGGCCTCCCAAAGTGCTGGGATTACAGGCGTGAGCCACTGCGCCCGGCCTAAGGGTATGGGAGTTTAAGAACAAGTGGAGAGGTTGGGGAATAGACAGTTAAGCTACAATATGGGGAGGGAAGACAGGTATGTGGGCATAAGTACAGGAAAAGAGCAGATGAAGTAGAAACATATGAAAGGCCTGTTATATTTCCTCATACTTCCTTAGAGAGGTAGAAAGCACAGCTATAAGCTGAGAATCAGGATAGGAAATAACTTGTTAGAAATTCAAAGAAAAAGAAAAAGGTATAACACATCATCCAGGATACTGGGAGAGTGAAATAAATAGGGAAAAATTTATATATATATCTATAATACATATTTATTAAATATATATTAAATATATATTTATCAAATGTATGTATTTATATATATTTATTAAATATATGTATTTATACATATATCACAGGACAGTATTAACAACTCATTAAAACTCTAAAGTTAGTGGTCAGGAATTACTGTAAGCATGTTGTATTTATCTCTAGCAATATTCAGCTGCATTGGTACAGGTTAAAAGCTGCTAAAGAGCAGAATTTAACCAGTGTTGAGTATTGCCAGGTGAATAAGACAAATGAAATGAGGCCAAGGGTATTAAGTACATATGCAAAGGAGTAATTATAACTATTGAACATAAACCTTTAAATTAGGTGACAGACAATGGGAGGTGGTGATTGGAGAGTAGAATACTCTAAATTGAAGTTACACAGGAGTTGCAGTCATTGTAAACAACAAGGTCTAGGGTACAATCATGGAATTAATGGCTGAAATAAATTGGAGGACAGTGCCATTGGAGAGAAAATGAAAAACTGAAAGTCCAGGATACTGGAAGGATCATGCACGTGGCTACTGAAATGATCAAGAATTGTAACAGGAGTATTATAGACAAAAGAACAATGAGCCAGACAATAAAATCTTTTGAGAAATCAGAGGGAATCACCTAGGTATTTGGCAGTATTGTCTGATAGAATGATATATTTAGTTACAAGGAGGTGCATAAAAAGCTCTTTTGAAGAGAGTCGGTGATAGAAGATTCGGAATATATTTTCTGAAATGGGATAATTAACTGGTGGAAAGACTATGTCATTAAGTAGTTATGAGTTTTTAAAAAGCCCATTTAAAAATGAGATTGCTGTAATTTATTTATGTTGTGATATTCATTCTGAAATTTAAATTAAAATTAAAGAAAAGCATGAAACTTGTTTATCAGGTGACAAGAGCTAAGGACTGTTGCAGATACATAGCTATACCAAGTTACATTGAAATGTTTTATAGGAATGTGCTGAATACAATTTCCAGATTATGGCATGACTACCTTTCAGTAGCTTTGCAAAAAATCCAGTCATACAAACAGTAGCATTTTGTATTGACTGCGTTTCTCAGTGGATGACTGTCAACGTAATTAGACACCTTTGACTCAGACACTCTTATTTAGCTAAATTTAAAGCAATAACAAAACAAAACCTCTACATAAATACGGTTCTTAGAAAATGCCCCATTATTACCAACAGACATTACCTTAGTCCTAAAGTCATGAGAAATAAATCCATAGACTACACCTTACCCTAAACTCCTGTACTGGACACTACACCAGAGGCTGGGAATGCAAAGATGACTAAAATGTGGTCCTTACCTTAGGTAGATCATAGTTTAACGGGCAAGACAGACCAGAAAAGGAGGGGTGAGTAGAAGAGTATGAAAGAGGATAAGGACATGTCAGATAGAATAGGCAATGCAGAAGGGGGTAAAAAAGGTATGTGTGATATGAGAGTGAATAGAGTGAGAGAGGAAAAAGGAAGAGGGGGAAGAGAGAGGAAGAAAGGTAGAGAGAAGGGAGGTAAAAAGGGAGGGAGGAGAGTTGAGAATAATTTCTTGTTTTCGGTGGTTTTGTTTTTTGAGACAGAGTCTTACTCTGATGCCCAGGCTAGAGTGCAGTGGCACAATCATAGCTCACTGCAGCCACAAACACCTGAGCTCAAGCGATCCTCCTGCCTAGGCCTTCTTAGTAGCTGGGACTATAGGCATGTGCCACTGGGCCCAGCTTTTTCGTTTTGTTTTGCCTTTTTTTTTTTTTTTTTTTTTTGTGGTATAGATGGGGTCTCATAATGTTGCCCAGGCTGGTCTCCAACTCCCAGCCTCAAGAGATTCTCCTACCTGTTCTCAAGGGCATTGTCGAAAACAACAGCAATTGGTGGCAAGTAATCAGGAATACCAAGTGTGGCTAAAATAACAGCAACCAAAAATTTAAAATGGAAACCTGCAGAAGATACCTGATGGGGTTCAAGAAATACTACCCCAAAATATGGCACTTCAGCATTTGAGAAAACAGTATGATGAGGTGCAAGAAACACAACTCCAAAATAAGGCATCTTGAAAACTGAGAAAATAGCAGAGGCAGAAAGGCCACTCTCATTTCTCCTTCACCCTTCATCCCTAAAGCAGGCTATAAAACCTAAAAGGGTCACTCTGATGGCCGGGTGCAGTGGTTCATGCCTGTAATCCCAGCACTTTGGGAGGCCGAAGCAGGCGGATCACCAGGTCAGGAAATCAAGACCATCCTGGCTAACACGGTGAAACCCCACCTCTACTAAAAATACAAAAAAAAAAAAAAAAAATTAGCTGGGCGTGGTGATGGGCGCCTGTATTCCCAGCTCCTCGGGAGGCTGAGGCAGTAGAATGGCATGAACCCAGGAGACAGAGCTTGCAGTGAGCTGAGGTCACGCCACTGCACTCCAGCCTGGGCAACAGAGCAAGACTCCGTCTCAAAAAAAAAAAAAAAGTCACTCTGACTTTCTCCCTCCCTTCTCCCCTGAAGACCCTCAGGTGACAGGTGAGCTCGCCTATACCCAGAGAGAGGGAATGAAGGCACTGAAATGCCAAGAAAAATCTGAACAAACAGGACTTGCTAAGTTCCCTCTAGTTTATGTGTCACATAAAATTTATATTAAGTAAATTTGCATGCCTTTCTATTGTTAATCTGTCTTGTTATAGGGGTCTCAGTCATGAACCTTGCAATGACTGAGAAATCTTCTCCCCCCTGTAAGCTGTAGTAGGAAGGTCTCTCTTACCTTCTCCTACCCTTCTCCCCTGAAGCAGGCCACAAAAGAATTCTCTGGCCTTTCTCTGAAGTAGGTCTTAAGGCCCTCATGTACCCCACACACAGAGGCAAGGAATGTCGCACAGGGATACAGAGAAGACTGAACAAAAAGGCCTTGCTGAAATCTCTCCAGTTTATCACTATTAGATCATATCTCTCTTTATCCAATCAGACTTCTGCACAAATGTCCACTCTTCATTTAA
The DNA here is from genome assembly GCF_029281585.2 of Gorilla gorilla gorilla. NCBI lineage: Eukaryota > Metazoa > Chordata > Mammalia > Primates > Hominidae > Gorilla > Gorilla gorilla. Next base: position 62,853,856 of record NC_073229.2, read on the forward strand.
TGTAGCATAAAAATAGTTTTTCCAGTTTTTTTAGGTTTTAATTTCTGAAGGCTCCTGTGTCATGTAAAATTTATATGAAATAAATGTGTATGCTTTTCCTTTGTTAGTCTATCTTTTAATACAAATATCTCAGCCATGAACCTTGCAATAAGTGAGGAAAAGATAAATCTTTTCTGCCACTATGTAGCCACTGGGGGCTTTGAAAAGTTCCAATATATTCCTGAGAATCTGAACAGATTACACATGCACCAGGTTACATGCATGCTTAGGAAAGACCAGAAAAGACCTCAGCTGCCTACTTATCAATTGTAGACCACGAGATCCTGTACACCCTGAGCAGACTATGAAGTGAAACCACAGGCAGACTTGTAAACTGCCTGAACTTTGAATGTGTGCCCTAATATACATACAGATTTCTCAGCAAAAGTGGAAGCCTTATGGGTTCAAAATGTTTGAACCCATAAGAAAACTTTTAATCACTGGCTGACCATTAAAACTTGCTGCCCCAGGGGTAATCACTAAAAAGCCATGTTTAAGCACAATAACAACTATTAAATTAAAAAAATTATTAAATTAAATTTAGAAAAAAACTTGAGCAGAGACTTCAGCGGTTATATACAGAAAGGCAGACAGATTTTATGGAATTAGTAATTTCACTAAATAAACAAAAATATGAGAAACAACATCCCTAGAGGTGACAGAGATTCTGAGAGTTGCTAAAATATATTATCTAAAGGTTCCATGCTCATGGAGGGTAGAATCAGTATTGTGATTGCCAAAAGCAATCTACTAATTCAATGCAATTCCCATCAAAATACCATCATCATTCTTCACAGAACTAGAAAAAACAATCCTAAATTTCATATGGAACCAAAAAGAAGGCTGCATAGACAAAGGGACAAAGGGAGACTAAGTAAAATGAACAAATCTGGTGGCAACACAGTACCCAACTTCAAATTATACTATTAATACATGGCTGTATTCACCAAAACAGCATGGTACTGGTATAAAAATGGCACATAGACCCATGCAATAGAATAGAGAGCCCAGACATAAAGCCAAATACAGCCAACTGATCTTCGACAAAACAAACAAAAACATAAAGTGGGGAAAGGACACCCTATTCAACAAATGGTGCTGGGATAATTGGCAAGCTACACGTAGAAGAGTGAAACTGGATCTTTATCTCTTAGCTTATACAAAAATCAACTCAAGATGGATCAAAGACTTAAATCTAAGACCTGAAACCATACAGATTCTAGAGGATAACCTTGGAAAAAACTCTTCTTAGACACTGACTTAGGGAAAGACTTCATGACCAAAAACCCCAAAGCAAATGCAATAAAAACAAAGATAAATAGATGGGACTTAATTAAGCCAAAAAGCTTCTGCACAGCAAAAGAAATAATCAGTAAACAGACAACACACAGAATGGGAGAAAATATTAGCAAACTCTGCATGTAACAAAGGACTAATATCCAGAATCTACAAGGAACTCAAACAAATCAGCAAGAAAAATACAAATAATCCCAACAAAAAAGGGGCTAAAAACATGAATAGATAATTCTCAAAAGAATATATACAAATGATCAACAAACATATGAAAAAAATGCTCAAAATCACTAATGATCAGGGGAATGCAAATCAAAACCACAATGAGATACCATACCACTTTACTCCTTCTAGAATGGCCATAATCAAAAAATCAAAAAGTAATAGATGCTGTCATGGATGTGGTGAAAAGGGAACACTTTTACACTGCTGGTGGGAATGTAAACTGTACAACCACTATGGAAAACAGTGTGGAGATTCCTTAAAGAACTAAAAGTAGATCTACCATTTGATCTAGCAATCCCACTCCTGGGTATCTACCCAGAGGAAAATAAGTCATTATATGAAAAAGATACTTGCATATGCATGTTTATAGCAGCACAATTCACAATTGCAAAAATATGAAACCAGTGCCAATGCTCATCAATCAATGAGTGGATAAAGAAAATGTACAGGTACATCATGGAATACTCCTCAGCCATAAAAAGAAACAAAATAATGCAGCATTTGCATTTGCATTATTTGCATTTGCAGCAACCTGGGTGGAACTGGAGACCATTATTCTATGTGAAGTAACTCAGGAATGAAAAACCAAACATTGTATGTTTTCACTTACAAGTGGGAGCTAAACTATGAAGACACAAAGGCATGAGAATGACACAGTGGACTTTGGGGACTTGGAGGGAAGGCTGGGATGGGGTGAGGGATAAAAGAGTATACATTGGGGAGAGTGTACACTGCGTGGGTGATTGGGTATACCAAAATATCAGAAATCATCACTAAATAACTTATCCATGTAAGCAAACATTACATGTTTCCCCAAAACCAACTGAAATAAAAAAAAAGTTCCAGTCTTAAACAACAACAAAATTACCAGATACGCAAAGAAAGAGAAAAAATCTACAGCCCACACACAGGAAAAAAGGCAATCAATAAAAAGTGTCTCAGAGAGAGCTCAGATGTTGGACTTAGGAGACAAAGGCTTTAAATAAGGTATTATAAACATAGAATTGAAAGATGTATTTGAGTGTATTTCACAAAGACCTAAAACAAATACAATTGTCTTTCTAAAACGTAAAGAATATATTAATAATATGAGATATACCTTAGGTAAACAAAGAAGTTCACCCTAAAAATAAAAGATATTGATTTAAATTGTTTAAATGATTTCTTTGATAATGTTTTTCCTTTTTAAAATCCTTCTTATTATGGACTCAATCTTTTATCAATTCTTCCTAGAGAGAAATCAGGTAATGGTACCATATTTTATAATTTGAAGACAAAGTTTATATCAGTCTTTTATCTCATTTCTAGACATATGTAAAAGTACATTAAATTAAATAAAGCAATGTTTCCAGCAATGTTCACTTAGAAAAATCAAGATTTTTTCTTAAAAAAGAATTGGAACATAGAAGGTATTGTGATGACACAAAACCCAACAGAGCCTGACAAAACTAACTAAACTAAAAAAAACAAAAAACAAAGAAACAAAACAAAACAAAACCTAATAGAGCCTGACAAAGTGAAATGCTAAACTAAGCTTTAGGCTTCTACCTTGAGGAGGACTCAGAGTTGAGAGGATGGCAGTATATATTTTGCTGCTCAGTGTAACTCGTAGTTTTTCAGTAGTCATGTGTCTCATTGAGACAAAACAAAGAATGCTTGGACAAATGATAACCACATATTTTGCAGGGCCTGGAATATAAAGTTTAATTATTGGGTCTGTGAACAGAGGCAGTTACTTTGAAAACCTGGATTTGTGAAAGACTGCCATTTCTGCAGACAAACTGTTGGGAAAGCCACAGTGTGAGGGGAAAAATGTCACTTCAATCAGTAGGATCAAAAACAAGAAAAAAGAAAAATCTAGGACAAATAATTGCTTAAGTAAACACAGCAAAGGCAGTTCCAGAGAGAACTAACATATTAATGTGACGGTTACTAGCTGAAAATGTTGACAATTTTAGTTACGCACATGAAACAATGCCAATTAGAGAGTGATATAAGTTAGTTATCTAAGTTAAAAGTATCTTTTTAGACACACAAATGAATGTGAGAAAATTATGGGGTGCTTATTTTTTTAACTTTAATGTGCATTAGTGGATTATTTTGATAGAAAATAGATTCCATTTTAAACTCCTTATTATTGGAAAGAGTAAGATAAGAGATGAAGCAAGATGAAACTAAAATAATCCATGTGAGATCAGAGCCTCCAAACCTAAAACAAACCCTCACACCAGACTCTTAGTCCTAGAAATTATGCACATTTTTGGCAGTTTAGCAATTGATTTCTTACAGTCAAGGTTTTTGTACCTTAGTTTCCTCATCTGGAAAACAGAAACACTAATAACTATAACTTATATTCACTATTTAAACTCTTATTTATACATTCAACAAATATATACTGAACGCCTTCTATATTCTAAGGAATATGCTATGCATACAATTGCTGTAAAGATTAAAATAATGGATGCAAAGTACTTAGTACAGTGTCTGGCATAAAATACTGTTATATTATACAGAGTGATTTTCAGTTTGGGGATACACCCTGGCGAGGCTCTTATCAGAAGTACCTGTGGGGCTCTTTGAAATCTTACATACTGGTTTTAAGATTCCAACCCTTCCTACTAAAAGGAGCGTTCAGCTATTGTTGAGAAACGCTGCACTACAGTATAACTTCAGCTCCCTTTCCAGATTCATTATCCCTTCCCCTGCCCCATCATTTTTAGCTCTAGCCAAACTCACTACGCATTATTTACCAGTCTATGAAGTTGCTCATATGAACACCTATCTGCTCCTTTTGGCTTTGAACGTTTTCCCTCTCCACTTATCCATCTTTCCATGTGAAATCTTATTCATCCAGTAAGATCTACCCAAATTGCAAGTGCTTTATAAGGCTGTTTTTGATGCTTTAAGTAGGTCTGATCGCTCTCTTGGTTGACTATTTAAGCACTTTGTACCTTTTTCTTTATGACACTTATATTTATAATATAGGTGTAAGATAGGAAGCATCAGGAGGATAAGATCTGAGTCTTACTAATCTTTGCTTTCCTTTCCTTCATAGTATTTTCTACATAGCATAGAACCAAGTTTTGGTATACAGTACTGGAATATACTCTATTCAGAAATTAGGGATTGTTCCCTGATGAACATTGGTGCAAAAATCCTCGATAAAGTACTGGCAAACCAAATCCAAAAGCACATCAAAAAGCTTATCCACCATGATCAAGTCAGCTTCATCATTGGGATGCAAGGTTGGCTCAACATATGCAAGTCAATAAATGTAATTCATCACATAAACAGAACTAAAGACAAAAACCATATGATTATTTCAATAGATGCAGAAAAGGCCTTTGATAAAATTCAACATCCTTTCATGTTAAAAACTCCCAATAAACTAGGTATTCAAGGAATATACCTCAAAATAATAAGAGCCATATATAAGAAACCCACAGCCAATATCATACTGAATGGGCAAAAGCTGGAAGCATTCCCCAGAAAACCAGCACAAGACAAGGATGCCCTCTCTAATCACTCCTATTCAACACTGTATTGGAAGTTATGGTCAGGGCAATCAGTCAAGAGAAAGAAATAAAGCATATTCAAATAGGGAGAGAGGAAGTCAAATTATCTTTGTTTGCAGATGACATAATCCTATATCTAAGAAAGCCCATTGTCTCAGTTCAAAAGCTTCTTAAACTGATAAGCAACTTCAGCAAATTCTCAGGTTATAAAATATTGATTTTAAAATGAAAAAATCACTAGTATTCCTATACAACAACAACAGGCAAGCAGAGAGCCAAATCATAAATGAACACCCATTCACAATTGCCACAAAAAGAATAAAATACCTGGGAATACAGCTAACAAGGGAAGTGAAGGATCTCTTCGAGGAGAACTATCAACCACTGCTCACGGAAATTACAGAGGGCATAAACAAATGGAATAACATTCCATGCTCATAGATAGGAAGAATCAGTATCGTGAAAATGGCCACAGTACCCAAAGTAATTTATGAATTCAATGCTATTCCCATTAAACTACCATTGACATTCTTTACAGAATTAGAAAAAAAAAACTATTTTAAAATTCATATGGAACCAAAAAAGAGCCCGTACAGCCAAGACAATCCTAAGCAAAAAGAACAAAGCTGAAGGCATCATGCTACCTGACTTCAAACTATATTACAAGGATACAGTAACCAAAACAGCACGGTACTGGCACAAAAACAGATGCATAGACCAATGGAACAGAACAGAGATCTCAGAAATAAGATCACACACCCTACAACCATCTGATATTTGACAAAACTGACAAAAACAAGCAATGGGGAAAAGATTCCCTATTTAATAAATGGTGCTGGGAGAACTGGCTGGCCATATGCAGAAAACTGAAACTGGACCCTTCCCTTATACCTTATACAAAAATTAATTCAAGATGGATTAAAAACTTAAACTGTAAAACCCAAAACTATACTAGATGAAAATCTAAGCAATAGCATTCTGGACACAGGCATGGGCAAAGATTTCATGACAAAACCACCAAAAGCAGTTTCAACAAAAGCCAAAATTGACAAATGGGATCTAATTAAACTAAAGAGCTTCTGTACTGCAAAGGAAACTATCATCAGAGTGAACAGACAACCTAACCTACAGAATGGGAGAAAATTTTGCAATCTATCCATGAGATAAAGGTCTAATATCCAGAGTCTACAAGGAACTTGAACAAATTTACAAGAAAAAAACACACAACCCCATTAAAAAGTGGGCAAAGGACATGAATAGACACTTCTGAAAAGAAGACATTCGTGTGGCCAACAAACATATGAAAAAAGGATCAACATCACTGATCATTAGAGAAGTGTAAATCAAAACCACAATGAGATACTATCTCATGCCAGTCAGAATGGTGATTATTAAAATGTCAAGAAACAAGACCCTGCCAAGGCTATGGAGAAATAGGAACGCTTTAACACTGTTGGTGGGGATGTAAATTAGTTCGACCATAGTGGAAGACAGTATGGCAATTCCTCAAAGATCAAGAAGCAGAAACACCATTTGACCCAGCAATGCCATTACTGGGTATATACTCAAAGGAATATAAATCATTCAATTATAAAGATACATGCATGTTTATGTTCACTGCAGCACTACTCACAATAGCAAAGATATGGAATCAATCCAAATGCCCATCAATTATACACTGGATAAAGAAAATGTGGTACATATACACCATGGAATACTATGCTGCCATAAAAAGGAATGAGATCATGTCCTTTGCAGGGACATAGATGGAGCTGCAAGCCGTTATCCTCAGCAAACTAATGTAGGAAGAGCTAACCAAAAACTGCATATTCTCATTTATAAGTGGGAGCCGAACAATGAGAATACGTAGAAACACGGTGGGGAACAACACACGGGGCCTTTTAGAGGGGGCAGGGAGAGGGAGAGCATCAGGAAGAATAGCTAATGCATGCTGGGCTTAATACCTAGGTGATGGGTTGATCTGTGCAGCAAACCACCATGGCACAAGTTTACCTATGTAACAAACCTGCACGTCCTACGCATGTACACCGGAACTTAAAATAAAAGTTGAAGAAACAAACAAAAAAAGAAATTAGGGATTGTTTATGCTTTTAAAAACAATTTCTTACAATGTAGATTGATAATCTTTATTATAAGCTTTTGCAATATGTGTATAGTTCTAAAATCCATTATATGACTATATATATCAATATCAGACTAATATTTTATGTGATACTTATGAATAACATAATTCTGGTCATGATATCTTTGAAAATGATACCATTGTTCTGAGCTGTAAATTCAGAGTTACACCCCAAAATCAATTGTGGTACAGCCAGTTTTTTATCCATAAGGTGTTTTTTTTTTTTTGGCAAAGACTCAAATTATAATTGAAAGGTATTAAATTGGGTGATGTGTTATATGAACACTTACACACTAAAACACACACTTAAAATTAGAGTGTTATTTAATATCCAAATTTTCTTGATATTAGACATTATCCAGTATCAATTCACTTTTAAACACAAAGTAAACAAATTTTTATATGAATATACACCTTATCTAGTATTTACACTGGCGTCTGATATGGCAAAGGATACAGATGCCTCTTTTAGGCGAATTATTTCAATTCAGTCCATAATAAAGTTGTTGTAATACTGTTGGGAAAAGTTAGTACATTCATCTCAGAAAGTAATTTACAAAGTAACACAAATAACATTTGAAAAAGTTGAAATAATAAAAATTATAAATCTACACTGTAATAAATTCTAGTTTTCAAGGCATAAATCCAGAGCATTATAAATATCATAAAATTATAATTCTGAGACACTAACAAATATTACAGCCAAGACACACTAAATGGAGCATCAAAGCAGATCAGCCTTCTAAAGAGTACACTGTATAGCTTCCACCTGTGATTCCTAGTGTACTTTACAATGCTTAGAGCACAATAGAGAATCAATAAGTACTGTATGGAACATGTGAATGTAAAATACTGAATTAGAAGGTGAAGGATAAAGAGGGATTATCTGTGGCCTTGTAACCAAGAAAATTATAAAGGTAGTAAAACAAGATAACAGATTGTAAATACCACAATAACAGTATAAACCAACTGTATTAGAGGAACCAAAAACTTCATGCAGAACGTGTTAAACAACATTCTAGGACTCTGAGCAGGCAAGAGCAACATGACAAAAAACGTGTTTAGGTTGAACAGTATGTGTTAGACAGGGAGGACACAAGAGGGACTAACACTGAAATCTGGATATCATCACCTGGTCTAATTTTATAGTTGTAAGAAGAGAGTATGGAAAAAGGATGGATCTGTGGTCCTAATATTACTTAGATTTATAGGCCCCTATAAATTGGCATGGCATATTTGGCTTGGTTTAAAAAGTGTTTTGAGGGAAAAAATGTAAGTATGATCCGTATAAGTATATGTAAACTAATGGAAGGAAACAGTACACTCATAGTCACCTTCCTATTTCCTAGAAAGTTCCTGTGAAGAGTTTTAAAAGATTAACTGCTTAAGCATTATACTAAAAATAATCTGAAATATATGAGGGCGAGGAAACCACCAAAAAATCCATAGATTAACTCAACAAAATTATATTTTGCAGAGAACTCTTATTTATTTATTTTTAAAAGTAGTCACCGAATTGGTTTTATTTTTTCAAAAGTATTTGAATGGTAATATTTAATTTTCTGCAGGTCTCAGATAACTTCCATGACACAAAGGAAAAAAAAAATACATTAGCTCCCTTCCACTGATTTAAATATGCCTAGAGAGGAGCCTGCCAACAGCTGCGGGTAGCAGCATTTCTAACTGCCAGAAGAGGAAAACATCTCTGCTCACTTCAGCAAAGGTGTGCAACAAAGCGGGCACATTTGGCAGAGCCATCAGATCAATGCCAGGTATGAATATATCATGGTCATTCCCAAGGAGGACTTATATCAGAGTCTGCTTTGAAGTTACCTAAAGCATAGAAGAAAATCTGCATGTTTTCATAGGCTATGAATCCAATGATATATCATTGGATTTTCCAGATTTACTTCGCATAATCTGGAAACTTAAGGGGAAAAGGACCATTGTTATCCAATAAACCCATTTTATCAAAAAAATATTCACTATATTGATTGAAGTTAAAACACATTGAAATTTATGAGAATTATATATAGTTTTCAGATCAACAGAAGATTTCTGATCTTTCAAGACCACCCAAAGCCAATTTGGAAACTCCAGGATCCAACCTAATCTTATTTGGTATTCAGAAGTATATACTTTTGTTGTTGATGAGGTCACATGCATGGACAACAGCTGGTAAAATGAAATGCTTTGGCTGGGCATGGTGGCTCACGCCTGTAATCCCAGCACTTTGGCAGAGGCAGATGGATCACCTAAGGTCAGGAGTTCGAGACCAGCCTGCCCAACATGGTGAAACCCCGTCTCTACTAAAAATACAAAAAATTGGCCAGGCATGGCGGCACGCGCCTGTAATCCCAGCTACTCCTGAGGCAGGAGAATCACTTGAACCTGGGAGGTGGAGGTTGCAGTGAGCTGAGATTGCACCACTGCACTCCAGCCTGGGTAATAAGAGCAAAACTCCGTTTCAAACAAAAAAAGAAATGCTTTAATCTCAAAATGAAAGCAATTTCTTTTTACAAACTGGAGTGATGACAAGGAAGAAGTGTTACTACCAGTGTATAGCAGAGAGTTTATATTACTAAATTTAAAATCACCATTAAGTTCACAGGAAACAAAGCAGATGTACAAGCAACAAACATCTGAGCCGCAAAACAAATTCCCTATTCTTTGTAAGTCTTTTCTTGCCATTTATTCCTAATTAATCAGTATGTTTGCTATACTATTAAAATAAATATGATAAAAAGTAATCAAACCAATACAGAAAAAAGATGTTTCCCATATTTTGTCTCTGTTTACCTTTTTTGGAGAATGTAAAATGAAGAAAAATGGACATAGTAATAGAAATACGTATCTTCATTTCAGGCAGGTTCCTATTTGGCAAGAGTTTCAAGTTAATTGGGATATATGAACAATGAAAGCATGGTTAACAGACACCTGGGAAACCTAAATTTTTATTAATCCCATAGGTCAGTAAACCAAGGATTCCCCAGACCCACATCAAGAAAATCTAAATTATATTTTAAAATTGTTAGAAACATTGAAAAAAACTGCAAAAGATACACATGAGGAAACTACCTAACCAAACCCAGTAAACTCTTTTTTATTTTCCTGTCTTTTTTTGCCCCATGATATCCATTAAAGATCACTGATCTGCAATCTGAGTCCTTATGATGCTTGGAGTCAAGGAGAAAGAGTCAGCAGCCAGAAAAGGGTAAAAGAGAATCAGTTGTCTTAGCCTGATACCCAATGCAGAGGACAGGTAAGATATTATATGTTCACATGTCACCCAAGAAACAGCTTTCCCAGAACCCTGAGCCATGTACATTGTGACTGGGGATCTGTCCCAGTTATTAGGGTACACTCCAGTTTTCTTTTGGGACTAGAGTCCTACTGAGAACATTGATCTGTCCAAAATGAGCCCTGACAAGCCATCTTAAGTCTTTACTAGATTCCTCTCTCTGAGAAGGGAGATCATGACTTTCTATCAATTGCTTACTAAAGACCTGTTTCAGCTCATTCAGACATACGTCCTTCAATGTGATACAGATCTCTGATGCCCAGACCTACCAAAGAAATGCAAGGCTGTTGGTATTCCCTGGATTATACCTGAATTCAAAGGTCCTTGAGAGCCAGCTCTTTGAGGAGGGGTAATCTCCTGGCATGCTAATAATCTCTCTACAGTGCCCTGTCATTGAGTTCCCATGAGGAAAAGTCTGGGTGAGTATGACAATATGCTTTAATATATATGACATTCCTACTACGTCCAGTCAAGTGATTTCCACAAATTTTCTTATTTAATGATTACAACAATGCTATGAAGTCAGAACTAATATTATCCCCACTTTACAATCAAAAGGCTCAGGCTTAGAAATGATATGGGACTTCCTCCAAAGTTAACTAGGCAGTCAGACTCCTAAAACAATGCTTTTAAAGAAATTAGGCAATATACACCAACTATTTCATCAAACCTCTAACACCACCAAGTGTAAGATCACCATTATTTTGGTGGGTTAAGAAAAAAAAGACACAATGAAAATTAAACTGATAAAATGTTTTCTTATCAGTGCCACTCAAAATGTGGACCCTGACCACTGCCAGACCATAAACTGTTATCAGTCTACAAGGTCAGAAAATAAGAGTGTTTAGAAACTTTTGTAGCATTTTAATATTGCAGTGAAAATTTCAAATATATTTTATAAAAGTGGTGAAGGTAGAAAACAAAAAACTAGACCTTGGCTTCAGATAGTCTAAGAAGCATTGACTTAGAATTTTTATTTTATTCTCATTTTTAAATTTCTTTTAGATTTAAGGCATAGATTATCATTATAGATCATACTTGGGCGTTATTGTTTCACTTCAGCTAAAAAAGGAGGAAAACAGCAGCAAAAAAAATTGGTTAAAGTATTCGTAAAATGTTTTCACATTCAGAGTCTGACTCTTCTGAATCTCTTTTTGATGCAGAGTAATTGGTACCCATCTTTCTTTGTGTTACCAAGGCTGCCCAATCTAGGATTAAAAGCTCCTGGGTTTTAATCTGAGGCACTGACACCTTCTTCAAACTTGGATACTGGCCCTCTCTCTATCTTACCAGAACTCAGGAAATAACAGCTGTGTCACCACACATCCAAACATCAGAAAGTTAAAAAGTTTAAAAAAAAAAGTACATCTTAGAAGCCATGAAACAATAGTATCATTTATTGGTCTGTCATTTCTAAGATTTCTTGATGTTTTCTGATGTTTATTTGCCTAAATATGAATTTGAAAGAAATGACTTTGTCCGTTAAAGTCTATTTCTCATCTCTTATCTATACTCACAGACGAGATTTTGGTTGATACTTTGACAGATAGTCTTCATTATCTACGCTGAAGATATGTAGGTATTCCATGAGCAGTGTCATTCAAACATATGTGTCTATATAACTCAAACAATATAATGAAACCTACCAACTGAAAGCATTCTAGAAGCTCAATTCTGTCTTCTATTTATAACAGCTTGAGAATTCATTAATCAAAGTGCCCTAGTATCCACATATACCTTGTTAATTAATTAGACTACCAAAAGTTTAGAGAATACAATCTACCCATGGATTTGTTATAAAAGCAATAAATGTTTATCATGGAAAGCTCAGAAAATACAAAAAAAAAAGCTTAATAAAGATACAAATCACAAATAATTCAAAACTCAAATCCAAAAATGGATCTTCCAATTTATGTCAGTTTATGGCGAACTCATAAAATATATTTAATGTGAAAAACCACAAATCCATCTCCTTTGATGGGATGCATCCAAAAATGAACACAGATGACTAGGAAATTTTATATAGAAGAGTCACTAATTTATGCTACTATATCTAATACCTTGATTTATACTACTATACCAAATACCTTAACATGTTAGGGGCATCATGTTCTAAAACCAAAGCTAAATAGTTTCAGAAAATACTTAAGGTCTTATGACTTGTTTTGTGAGGTACTGAAGTTCGTTTCTTTACTATCAGCTATGAAAAGGGCAAGAAAAAGGAGCTATATAAGGTGAGAATAGGAGGAGGGATACAGGATAGAAGTTAGATACAAATTCTACAGATCACTTCTTATTGACAAAATTAATTGATTCTTGAGTATTTCTATGGAAGAGAACAGAAAACTGCAATGAGTGCTGACATCAATTTGTTGAAATGTTATGAAAGACACAGCTTAGTGATTCACTAGTGGTTAAACCTGCAAGGGTTCAGAAAAGCACCTAAACAGAAAAGCAATTAAATTAAAGGAGGAAAGAGAATAAAAATGTTAACTCTATACGTAATTTTAGTCACACAGTCCTTTATTTATGTCCAAAAATGTTGCTGAAACACAGGTAACAAATGTTACTGAAACAGCTAAATGGAAAACAAAAAAGTTCCACTATCTATCTAATTCAATACCTAAAAAATAATTAAATATGGACCACAAAAGTAAGCATAAAAACTATAACCATAAAGATAGTAGGTACCATATAACTATAAAGATAATAGATACCATATAAACATAAAGAAACCTAACAGAAAGTCTTCTTGACCTTTGGGTATGCAAAGATTTCTTGGACAAAACATAGAAAGTATTAATAACCCAATAAAAAGGAACAAAAAGTTTGAATAGACACACCACAAAGTGAGATATATGAAAGGCAATAAGCCAAGTGAAAGGTGCTCAATATCATTCATCTTTAAGGAAACAGAAATGAAAATCACAATAAAATAATACTGCACACCCACTAGAATACATAAAATAAAAAAGACTAAGAAAACCAAGGAAAGCTAGACACAAAAGGGCACACTCTATGTAATTGCACTTACATGACATCCAAGAACAGACACGCTAAACTATGGTAATAGAAACCACTGGGGGAAGTAAGAAAGTTGTGACTGGAAAGGAGAACTTTCTAAAGTACAGGAAATATTATTCCTTGCTTTTGGGGTGCTGGTTACATGGGAGTGCAGAACTGTCAAAACTCCCTGAGTTGAGCACTTACAATCTGCACTTTTTCTGTTAATCTTATGTATACAAGTATGTGTATTTACAGATATTATACATACACACATAGATATAGTTTAAGAAAGGTGTTAATATAATTAAGTCTTCTTGGTACAATAATTTAATAAACATACATATACTGAGTTTCTGCTATGTGCTTCGTGCTACAAATTATTTATTTTTGTGTTAAAAATGAATGTCTTAAATTTACTTAAGTGTTCTAACACAAATACTATGACTGAAGTAGACCATTCTTTAAATCTCTCTCCTAAGGAATGATAGCTTGTCAATTCTCAGAGACTAACATGGTTCAGTGCCTTTTCGGCATACAATTAATATATTCCATATCTTTTAAAACAGGAATACGCCACTATTAGCAGAAATGGAAACTATAATTATAGTATTTTGAAAATTATTCGTTTGCCATCAGTTACTTTCCACTTATGTGCTTGTACATTTTTAAATACCTTCCTAAACAGTTAACCAAGGCCTGAGAAAAGCACCTTTACAACAGTGGCCCTAATACCAGATATGGTCATACTTGATGTTACACTATATTGAATCACCAGAAATGTCCTTGGCTTCTCTGACTACATGGTATTTGTGAGCAATACTTAGGTTTCTCCAGACTAGAACATTTCCAACACAACAGTATTAATCATCTACAAAACAACCACTGAATAACAAAATATTTCCTTCGGAGAGAAATGCTTACTGTCTTCTGCTTAAATTGTTCTGCCTGAGTCATTACATTATCTGGTACATTTTCTCGTCATGAAATTCCATCTCATGATAGCAAATCCTCAACACTGTTGTTACAGATCTTTCACAAGTATGTGTTGTTAGAAATTCCTGTGCTTTGTGATTTCAAAACTGCTATTTATATAACGACTGCAAGTTCCAGGCAGAAGAAACTATTATTATTTAACATACACGATATACCTGCAGAATGCAAAGCACTGCCCAGGATGAATTTTTAATTCTTCCAAGTTCCACAGTAGTTCTAAATTCAATTAAGGGAAAAAAAAAGAAGTCTTCTTCCTGATTTATAATTCTGAGCCATTTCTTTTCATAAATAATAATGATCTAAAATTACTATGCTTGTGTGTACCTAGGATTATAATAAATGCCATGTGTCAAAGGGAGTATTACTAGAGTAATTTTCAGTATCTATATAATTAGTTCATATAATATATTTAATGGCCTGTTACATGTTTAGCTGGCAAGTTTCTACATTTATTAACCTCATAATTTTAAATTAGAAAATTATATTTTGACCTACCTACTGCTTTTATTTTGACTGCATCCCAAATATATTAATAGTGGCATATATGCTTAATAAATGAGCCGTTATTTCTCCAAGGTGTATAACCACATACACAGTGATGTCAATTGCGTTAAATGTTCCTGCCAAACAGGGAAACATTTAAGTTGTGTTAACTATAAAATCAGGATTACAATAATTTTAATGAAAGATTTACTTTTTTAGAAAACTTCAGACATACAGTCATGTGAATGGTAATGTAATGCTGACTGTATAAAATATGAACTATGCAAAGGTTTTACAGCTGGTTTTGATCAGCTTCCTTTGTTTAACATTAAAAGTTAACTTCCAGAAGACACATACAAGCTCTACATCCTACAGGTAATGATTACCAGATGGAGATGTTCTTCCTGTTACGTGTCTGATTATCATAAAGAATATACTACAAGAAGAAAAAAAAAAAACTAGGGCAGAGACTCTGATGTATTCTCTGATACAAACAGGCTCTTCCAAACTTTAGTCAATTAAGTCAGACTCACACTCAAAAATGCTTTTGTACTTGTAAAATAGTGATACAAGGTTATATTCAGCATATATGGTCAAATGTTTTAAATAATTAAATTGACGCCTTTAATCATTAGCCCCCTTTGGCTGTCAAAATGATTAAGTTGCAGCCTACTGAGTAACACTAATGATTTCTTACAATCTGCTTGAAAGAAAATCCAACCTATTGTCAAGCCCTGGCAGTCTAGATGCCCAGTTTCCTAGCAGGGCCCCCTAGAAATGGCCTCCTTGCCTCAAATTATTCCATGCACAATACTGGGTTATCAGCTAAAAACACCAGCTGAAACTAGGCTCAAAACTTTAAATGGCTCTAAATTTCTACCGAATATGGTTTGGTAGTTTTTTAATCTCCCTTTGTTCCTTTTCATGCATGCTATGTTCCCCTCAAAATGTTCTATTCACTTTTCTTGACTTGTTCTCCTACCTGTACTTCCCACTGTCTCAACTCTCTTTCTAATCTCTATGTGGTCAGATACCACCACTTCCAATACCAGCATAAAAATGATTTCCCCCATGAAGCGTTCCCTCATTCTTTTAAGGAAGAAGTAATTTCTCCCTTTTTGAACCACTGTGACACTTTATAAAACATTACATCTTTATTAGTAGTATATTCATTCCTGAACAGACCATATCCCATACAAACTATATCCTCTCTATTGAGATAGAAGGCCTTGTCCATAGTACCAACCATAGGATTTTGCTTATGATAGGTGTTTAAGAAATGTTCATAGGCTGGGCATGGTGGCTCATGCCTATAATCCCAGCACTTTGGCAGGTTGAAGTGGGAGGATCGCTTAAGTCCAGGAGTTTGAAACCAGCCTGGGCAACATAGTGAAACCCTGTCTCTACAAAAACTTTAAAAACTAGCCAGGTGTGGTGGCCTGTGCCTATAGTCCCAGCTACTCAGGAGGCTGTGGTGGGAGGATCACTTGAGCCCAGGAGATTGAAGCTGCAGTGAGCCATAATCATGCCACTGCACTCCAGCCTAGGTGACAGAGTGAGACCTTGTCTCAAAAAAAAAAAAAAAAAAAAAGTGTTCATGAAACAAATCAATAAAAATCTGTATTTCTGCAAGGCCAAGTGCATTTCTACTGATAGTGTCAGATTATCAGTAGAAAAACTCAATAAACACAAAAGTAAAGAAAGATAGATCAAAATGACAAATAGCCCACACCTCAACTTTTTGTTTTGCCTAAAATTTCAAGAAGTTTTAAAAAGGTGTATTTTGGGGGAAAAAAGAAAAGCTTCAAAAACAATTTTGGAAAATAAAGAATGGTATTAGTGAGCCAAAACTGAGGAATTGCTAAAAACAGAAATTAAACAAAATCAGATGGATAGAAGGACTGGTTGGGGTGGTGGGGGAACACACAATCTAAAACATAAGAAAGACAGGACTGTCAGTACACCTGGCTAATTTCAGTATTTTCAGTAGAGACAGAGTTTCTCCATGTTGGCCAGACTGGTCTTGAACTCCTGACTTCAAGTGATCTGCCCGCCTTGGCATCCCAAAGTGCTGGGATTACAGGTGTGAGCCACCATGCCCAGTCCTCCGGTCATTTTATACCTCCTTTCTTCCTTTCATGCTCTACTGTTTACTGCTTTGGTTTTGTTCTCTTTTTTGTTTGTATATCTGCTGTAATTAATTAAATGTTGGTCACATAAAAATACTCTCGACTTTTCCACTCTGCCACATAATTCATATTTCTGTGGCCTTAATTTACATTTTTATTTATTATGTGTTCCTTAGCCAACATTGCAGTTGTTGTTTTTGACCATTTTGACCTTAAACCTTCATATTAGTTGACTGAAAGATTTACACAGTATCATTACAGCATTGGGGTGTTCTTAGTTTTATTATAAATTTAGCTCTATTGGTGAGTTTTATACTTTCACATGTTTTCATTACAATGATTCTCACCTTTTTATTTCCTGTTGTAGCATTCCTTTAAGAATTTCTTGTAAGTCTGGTCAAGTGGTGATAAATTCCCTCAGCTTTTGCTCCTCTGGGAAGGTCTGTTTTTCTCTTTCATTTCGAGTGATAAATTCCCTCAGCTTTTGCTCCTCTGGGAAGGTCTGTTTTTCTCTTTCATTTCGAAAGGAGAGCTTTGTTGGGTACAGTATACTTGGCTGACAGGTTTTTTATTTGTTTGTTTGTTTGTTTGTTTTCCTTCCTTTCCTTTCCTTTCAGCACTTTGAATACAACATCTCATTCTCTTCTGGCCTACAAAGTTTATGTTGATAAATATACTGATAGTCTAATGGAAATTCCCTTATATGTGACTCAGTGTTTTTCTTTTGCAGCTTTTAGAATTCTCTGTCTTTGACTTTTGACAGTTTAATTATAATGTGCTCCAGAGAATCTTTTTCACTTGAATCTAACATGGGACATTTGTGCTTTCTTGATCTCAATGTCCACATCTCTCCCCATACTTGGGAAGTTTTCAGCTATTATTTTGTTACATATATTGCTGGGTGCGGTGGCTCATGCCTATAATCCCAGCACTTTGGGAGGCTGAGGCTGGTGGATCACTAGGTCAGGAGATCGAGACCATCTGGCTAATATAGGGAAACCCCGTCTCTACAACAAAATACAAAAAATTAGCCAGGCGTGGCAGCACAGGCCTGTAGTCCCAGCTACTTGGGAGGCTGAGGCAGGAGAATCGCTTGAACCTGGGAGGCAGAGGTTGCAGTGAGCTGAGATCACACTACTGCACTCCAGCCTGGGCGCCAGAGTGAGACTCCACAAAAGGCCCAGAATAGCCAAACCACACTCAGCAAAAAGGAAGAAAAAGAAAGAAGAAAAAAGAAGAGGAGGAGGAGAAGTGGAAGAAGGAAGAAGTGGGGAGGAGAAGGAAGAAGAAGGGGGAAGAGGAGGAAGAAGAAGGGGGAAGAGGAGGAAGAAGAAGGGGAAAGGAGGAGGAAGGAGGAAGAAAAAAAAGAAGGAAGGAAAAAAACCTAGAAGAACCATGTTACTTCACTTCAAATAATATTACTGGGCTATAGTAACCAAAACTGTATGGTGTTGGCATCAAAACAGATACAGTGGAACAGAACACAGAACAGTGGAACAGAAAAGAGAACCCAGAACAAATGCATACATATACAGTGAACTCACTTTCGAGAAAGATGCCAAGAACATACATTGGGCAAAGGACAGTCTCTTCAATAAACAGTTCTGGGAAAACTGGATATCCATATGCAGAAGAATGAAACTAGACCCACATCTCTTGCCATGTACAGAAGTCAAGTCAAAATGGATTAAAGACTTAAATCTAAGACCTCAAACTATGAAACCATTCAAAGAACTCACTAGGAATACTCTATAGGACATTGGACTGGACAAAGATTTCTTGAGTAATACCCCACAAGCATAGGCAATCAAAGTAAAAATGAACAAATGAGATGACATCAAATTGCAAAGCTTCTGCACAGCAAAGGAAACAATCAACAAAGAGACAACCCACAAAATGGGAGAAAATATTTGTAAACTATCCATCTCACAAGGGTTCAATAACCAGAATATATAAGGAGCTCAAACAATTCAATAGGAAAAAATCTAATAATCTGATTAAAACATGGGCAAAAGATCTGAAGAGACATTTCTCAAAAGAAGACAAACAGTACACAAGTATATGAAAAAGTGCTTTACAACTGATCGTCGGAGAAATGCAAATCAAAACTAAAATGAGGTAGTATCTCACCCCAGTTAAAATGGCTTTTATCCAAAAGTCAATAACAAATATTGGTGAGAATGTGGAGAAAAGGGAACTCTCATACATGTTGGTTTGAATGTAAATTAGTACAACCACTACGTAGAACAGTTTGGAGGTTCCTCAGAAATCTAAAAACAGAGCTACCGTATGATCCAGATATACCTCTGCTAGGTATATCCCAGAAAAAAGGAAATCAATATATTGAAAAGATATCTGCATTCCCGTGTTTACTAGTCACAGTAGTAAAGATTTGGAAGCAACATAAGTGTCCATCAACAGAAGAATGAATAAAGAAAATGTGGCATATACGCAATGAAGTACTATTCAGCCATTAAAAAAAAAGAGATTCTGTTATTTGCAACAACATAGATGGAACTGGAGGTCATTAAGTGAAATAAGCCAGGCACACAAAAACCGACTTCACTTGTTCTCACTTATTTATGGAGGCTAAAAATTAAAACAATTGAACTCATGGACATAGAGAGTAGACAGATGGTTACCAGAGGCTGAGAAGGGAAATGAAGATGTGGAGGTAAAGTGGGGATGGTTAATGGGTACAAAAAACGGAAAGAATAAATAAGGTCTAGTATGTGACAGCAGAACAGAGTGACTAAAATCAATAATAATTTAACTATAGCTGTAAAAATAACTAAGAGTATAAATGGATTACAGTAGAAAGCACAAATGCTTGAGGTGATGGATGCCTCATTTACCCTGATAAAATTACTATCCATTTTATGCCTGTATCAGAAAATCTCATATATCCCATATATATATACGTACATATATACATATATATGTACGTATATATACGTATATATGTACATATATATACAACTATGTATCCACAAGAATTAAAAATTAAGAAATTAAATGAATAAATAAACAGAACCTTCTCTCCTGAACAAAGCCAAAGAGAGTGAAATTGACAGAGAGAAAAACAATGCCTACATAATCTGGTCCCTATCTAACTTACATTTCAGCTCGTCCCATTTGATCCTTAACTCACTTCACTCCAGACATACTGATATTTCTGTTTCTGGAGTACATTCCAATCTCAGTACGTTTATACTCCCTGTTAATACATGGTATTCTCCTTCACATTATTTAATTCTTTGCTCATGTATCATCTTCTCTGAGGTAATCTAACATTATTACTCCCAGTCCTTGTCCTAGATTATTTCCTTCATAGTAGTTAACACTATGTGATACTATTTATTCATTTACTTATTGTCTTTCTTGCATACCAAAATATAAGCTCCATTTAGAGCAGAGACTTTCTTGTATATACCATTATATCCCCAGTACCTAAAACAATGGTTGCCACATTTATCAATAAGTCTTTGATGAGTGAATGAATGATAGAGCTCCTCTGTGGCTAGAAATCACCATCCAATCTAACTCTACGTCTTATATATACACTATAATTGTGGAAACAGGATTTTCTATCATATCTGAATCCACATACTTATACACCATTTAACAGGGTTCTACCTTAAGAGTGGCAATAAAAACACTGCAGTAGTTGCAGAATATTTTACTCTTGGGCCTGATAAAATATTGACAGAAACAATTCTAAAAGAACTGCTTGCCCAGCAATTTCAGCCAATTTTTGAGCCTGGAAAAAATAGGGGGAAAAAGTCAAGTGAACTTTCACTCAGTTACATGAAAATGCAATGCATTAGTTTTATTTCATTTGGGCTTCTAAATAAAATAAGCAATTTAAATAAAGCCAATCAACTTGCAAATAAAGAAAGTGCCACATCTATGGCATTTTACACAAACTAGAAAATCTAGAGGAAATGGATAAATTCCTGGAAATACATAACCTCCCAATATTAAATCAGGAAGAAATTGAAACTCTGAACAGACCAATACTGAGTTCCAGAATTAAATCAGTAATGAAAAGCCTACCAACCAGAAAAAGCCCCAGACCAGACAGATTAACAGCTGAACTCTACCAGACATACAAAGAGTTGATATCAATTCTACTGAAACTATTCCAAAAAAATGAGGAAGAGGGACTCCTCCCTAACTCATTCTACGAAACTAGCATCACTCTGATGCCAAAAGCTGGCAAAGACACAACAACAACAACAAAAAGAAAACTTCAGGCCAATATCTCTGACAATTGTAGACACAAAAATCATTAACAAAATACTAGCAAACCAAGTCCAGCAGCACATCAAAAAGTTAACTGACCACGATCAATTAGGCTTTATTCCTGAGATGCAACGTTTGTTCAACATATATAAGTCAATAAATGTAATTCACTACATAAACAGAATTAAAAACAAAAACCATATGAGTATCTCAACAGACACAGAAAGAGCTCTCAGTAAAATCCAACATTCTTTCACGATAAAAGCCCTCAAGAAACTAGGCATCAAAGGACATACTATCATATCATACTACCAACATCATAGTAAAAAGGCAAAAGCTTGAAAGCATTCTCCCTAAGAATAGGAACAAAGTATGGATGCTCACTTTGACTACTTCTACTCAACATAGTACTGGAAGTCCTAACCAGAGCAATCAGGCAGGAGAGAGAAATAAAAGGCACTCAAATAGGAAAATAATAAGTCAAATTATCTCTCTTCAGAGACAATAGGATTCGACACCTAGAAAACCCTAAAGACTTGACCAGAAGGCTCCTAGAAATGATAAATGACTTTAGTAAAGTTTCAGGATATAAAATCAACATACAAAAATCAGTAGCACTTCCATACATTTATAACATTTTAGCTGAAAGCCAAATCAAGAACACAATCCCATTTACAATAGTCATAGACACACAAATATCTAGGAATACATCTAACAAAGGAGGTGAAAGATCTACAAGGAGAACTATAAAACCCTGCTGTAAGAAATCACAGAATGACACAAATGGAAAAACATTCCATGTTCATAGATATTAAAGAATCAATATTATTATTATTATTATTATTATTATTATTATTATTTTTGAGACAGAGTCTCACTCTGTAGCCCAGGCCGGAGTGCAGTGGCGTTATCTCGGCTCAATGCAACCTCCGCCTCTCAGGTTCAAGTGATTCTCTTACCTCAGCCTCCTGAGTAGCTGGGATTACAGGCACACGCCACCACACCCGGCTAATTTTTGTATTTTTAATAGAGACAGGGTTTCACCATGTTGACCAGCCTGGTCTTGAACTCCTGACCTCATAATCCACCCACCTCAGCCTCCCAAACTGCTGGGATTGCAGGCATGAGCCACTGTGCCCGGCCAAGAATCACTATCTTTAAAAAGGCCATATGGCTTAAAGCAGGGTACAGATTCAATGTTATTCCTATCAAACTACCAACATTGTTTTTACCCCAATTAGAAAAAACTCTTCTAAAATTCTTACAGAACCAATAAAAAGCTTGAATACCCAGAGCAATCCTAAGTAAAATGAATAGTCAGAGGCATCATATACCTGACTTCATAAGGGTACATTAAAAAAAAAAACAAAACACCATAGGTCTAGTATAAAAACAGACACATAGACTAATGAAACAGAATAGATAAGCCAGAAATAAAGCCACACATCTACAACCATCTGATCTTTGACAAAGTTGACAAAACTAAGCAATGGAGAAAGGATTCCATATTCAATAAATGGTGCTGGGATAACTGGCTAACTATAGACCTTCCCTGCATGCATTTAGCTAGCTAGCCAGTTACCCCAGCACCATGCAGAAGAATGAAACTGGACTCCTACCTTTCACCATATACAGAAATTAACTCAAGATAGATTAAAGATTTAAATGTAAGACCTCAAACTGTAAGAATCCTAGAAGAATATCCATGAAACACCACTTTGGACACTGACCTTGGCAAAGAATTCATGACTAAATCCTCAAAAGCAAGCGCAACACACAAAAAAATTGACAAGTGAGACCTAATTAAATCAAAGAGCTTCTGCACAGCAAAAGAAACTATTGACAGAGTATGTTAGAAAACTTGCAGAATGGGAGAAAACATTCACAAATATCCATGCGACAAAGGTCTACGTCTAGAATCTATAAGGAACTTAAACAATCCAACAAGCAAGAAACAAATGATCCCATTAAAAAGTGGGCAAAGGACATGAACAGACACTTCTGAAAAGAAAACATACAAGCTACCAACAACATATGAAAAAAATTTCCATATCATTCGTCATCAGAGAGATACAAATCAAAACCACAGTGAGGTACCATCTCATACCAATCAAAATAACACGTTGGCGAGGCTGCAAAGAAAAAGAAACTTTCATACACTGCTGGTAGGAATGTAAGGTAGTTCAACCACTGTGGAAAGCAGTTTGGAGATTTCACAAAGAACTTAAAACAGAAGTATCATCTGACCCAGGATCCTATTAATGTGTATACACTCAAAGGAAAATAAATCATTCTACCAAAACCACACATGCACTCATGTTCATCACAGCCCTATTCACAATAGCAAAGACATGGAATCAATCTAGGTGTCCATCAACAGTATATTGGATAAAGCAAGTGTGTTACATACACACCACGAAATCCTATGCAGCCATAAAAAAGAATGAAATCATGTCCTTTGCAGAAACATAGATATAGCTGGAGGCCATTATCCTAAGTGAGTTAATGCAGGAACAGAAAGCCAAATACTGCATGTTTTCACCTGTTAGTGGGAGCTAAACACTGGGTACAAATGATGTAAAGATGGGAACAACAGACACTGGGAACTATAGGAGGTAAGAGGGAGGGAGGGGGCCAAGGGTTTGAAACTACCTGTTGGGTCCTATGCTAACACCCTGGGTGATGGGATCCTTCATATCCCAAACCTCAGTGTCACTCAATATACCCATGTAACAAACCAGCACATACACCCCTTAATCTGAAATAAAAGTTGACATTTTTTAAAAAATTAATTAAAAATAAAAAAAATGTAGAAAAGAAAGTGCAAACATCTATACATTTGCACTAAGTGCCAGGGGAAAAATGTGATTTGAAATTTTTTCTGTCCTGTCTCCCAACACAGGTTTAAATATTTAATTAAATATTCTGAAGCATCTCTATGCACCCAGAAACAAAGTATTTATATACATTTTTGCTATTGCTGGAATTTTTATTCAACATAAATGTGTGTGACATTCTCAAATGATAATTTTCAACCCATTTAAAGCCAAGGAAAAACTACATACTCCATACTACCTGTTTTGTTTCTCCTTTTTTTACATCTGACAAAGTTCCTTTCAGACCTTCTGTGTCACCTGTTCTAGAGATACAACTGAACAAATTTGGTACCTCATTTCTAAGAACTTGGTTAATTCTAGAATGAACTTGATGATTATGGAAAAAATTATTCAGAAATTATGGAAATCCACCCAAAAACCTGATTATATGAGAAATGTAGCAGAAAGTATTTAACATTGTAATCAAAATTCCTTTCTACTTATCTCTTGCTTGTATATGTTTTCCACATTTCTATATACTTATCTTTTCTGTTAATTAAGACAACATGAATGACAACTTCATTTGGCACTTTATCTCTTGAATGAGATTCAATCGAATACTGGATGATTAATAAATAGTTGATGAATGGATCAAAAGAAGAATGATAATTTTTGCTTGTGTGGGGAAAAGGTATTACACGAATTATAAAAACAACAGCTTATTAGGTAGAAATAAAAAACACAAGTATATTAAAAACATCATAACTATTATTTAAAACAACTCAATTATGATCCTCCTATATTTACAATGTTTGATCTTTAGGTATGAGAAACACACTTCTCTGAAAATTACATTTGGAAAGTCAAACACTGAAGGTTGCAGGAGTTCTATCAGAAATTACTTGAAACTTAGTTTCTGTCACTGACTTTGTAAAGTTAAGCATAAATTAAAGGCTCAATCTTAGCTAAAAATTTTCATCCTATTAGTAATATCATTCCCCATTTTAATGAGAGACACAAAAAATAAAATGAACAAATTTCATTATCTGTATTGGCCAACTATATTTCTGACATACCAAATGCTTACTGCACAAATAAATTTTCTCTGAATTATATATACAGTTTCACCTAATTGTGTAAAATCGGATATTAATCGACACCTTTAAACCTTATTACTAGGAAATCTGGGGCATTAAAATCATCCTTAGGAACTCATAGGAAATGGTAAACATATAATATCACCAAGTCTCCCTTTTTGAAAATTAGAAATAACTCAATCATGCTCCATTCCTGGTCAACCAAGAATTTTAAATTTATAATGCTTGCATGACTAAATGTGATTTTGTTCTATGACACAGAGACTAAGCATACATAAACTAAATCAGCCACTTGGACACGTGGCTTGAAGTACTTATGTACATAACAAAGCACTGGGATTTTAAGAATCTTGGTTTTAAAAACTCCCTCCAGCAATTCTTCCATCTCTAAAACTCTAGGCTTCTTAGAGTTTTGTTGCATTCAAAATGGCCTCAGCAATTGGTTCATAATGATGTCACAGGAGTAACCAGAAAAACTGTGCATTACTGGTACTGAAAATGAGAGTTATTTATCTGTGAATAGGTACACGGATAAAATATGTTGAACGTAAATCTATTTCCATAATTATTAATAAATAAAATTTAATATTTAAGATATCAGTAATAGTGAACACTAGGTGTCAGTGTAAGAAACGGAAAAATATTTTTAAAAACCTGTTGTTTCCAATCAGGTGTATAACAATAAAATCAAAAGCAGCTGTGACCACATTTACTTATAATTACATAATTCGGTTAACAAGCCAATCTTTCTTTCAAACAAAAATTTCTGTTCCAAAACCATCAAGAGTTTAAAATCAGATTAAGCTAATTATTAGAAGTTACAAGTCTTTTGTAACCTTGGCTACATAAAGCATAGCAAATTTTTACTTTTAAGAATATATATTTTGAAGAAAATTCTACTTTTAGGAATACATATTTTGAAGTGTTAAAGTGTAGAACTACTATACTGCATTATTTTCGTTGGTTATTTTTCAAAATAATAATGCTGGATGATTAATAAATGATACTGAATTTTAAGCTTTTCCCCAAACAGAAGTTTCCCACATAAATTTCAAGTTATTAAAAGTTAAGATGTTTAAAGGGTCAATTCACAAGAAAAGGGCACACGAACTTAGGAAGTACAATTGCTTCTCTTAAAATTTTAGTACCTAGAATTTTTCTAAAGTATAAATGCTAACATTTATACTAAAAATATCATCTAATAACTTTACCAATATTTCAGATAAAGAGTTTTCTCTATAGACTTTTGAGGGTAAATGCTTCTAAAACACAAGTTTTAAAAAGATTATTATTAGCAATAATAATAAAAGGAAATGTCAACATCAAAACAGTGTCCCTAGTTTTATGAAAAGGCACTTTACAATTTACAAACACATTCATAGTATTACTTAATTTACACCTAATAATAATAATATAAGAAATCTATACTCATTTTAGCACACTGGTCAAGTTTGGGGGCTTGAGCTCTTTGTTTCATCTACCTATTTATCCATTTCTCTGTTTCACCTCCCTCAAACTCCACATTACTATGTACTTATGAAATCATGTATTTTTCAAGAATGTTGGGAAATTTCTTCACACAATATTCTGAAAACCATCAAGTTTGAAAAAGGAACAAAACTAAACATAGAAGTCGCCACTAAAATACAATATCTTAGGACTCGAAGATCATTTAGGAGAATATTCAAGGATTTGCTGGATAAAAATAAGTGCTTTTAGTCAATGCTGTTTCTTATTTCAATGATAGTTAAGTTCTATTCCAATTATAGAGATAAAACGAGAAGGCATAAAATTAATGGAAAAGCTTCTTCCTAAGTCTCCAGGATTGAAATGAATTAAATTTAGATCATTCTGCGTCTGCAGGTTTCTTCTCAGGGACATAAAATCAGACGGGAACTGAAAAGGAAGGAACAAGGAAACTCATGTATAATAAATTATCTAAACTGGGTTTTAAGAATGTTAAGGTATATAAGAATATTGGCAATAAAAAGTAGAGGTAGGAGAAATAGTGACAAAACTGTATACGGCATGACATGCTAAAGCAGAAGAGTGGCCTCAGAAATACTGCATGCTATGAATCTTCGAGCTCTCTTTCTGTCTCTTAGTGTCTTTGCCTTTGACACTCTGTTACCCCAAATGTCAAAAAAATTTTTGGCTGCCATTAATCCTGTTCCCATTGGCAAATAATGTAGACCAGTGTTAGGTCATTTACACACATTATCTTATATAATGCCTATGATGTAGGTAAATTCCAAGAGATGACTAAATGAGGACGTGGATTAAGGAATATGCTCAAGACTGTATAACTGGCAAGTTATGAAGCCAAGATTCAAATCCAGCAATGTCTGTCTCCAAAAACATTCCAGTCTACAAGCATTTACCAACTCATGGCTCACGAACCCTGTGGGTTTTGCAAAAGTAATCAGGGATCAGGGGAGTCACATCTAGAACAGTGATTACCAAATGAGAATATACCAAGTTAGTACATATAAATGTACTAACAACTCAGTATTTCTATCAGTTTCTCACTCAGATCAATACTGACAGCTGTCATGGTAGATTTGATTGTTATATGATTTTAAATTCATTTATTCTCTGTGATATGGAATTTAATTTATACCCATACTGAACTATTGTTTACAGGTAGTAAGCATAAGTAGTTGAAGCTAAAACAAAATAATATATAACAATTACACTAACTTTGTAAATTTGATATCTTTCTTTACCAGAATAAGATGTATTCATCTGAAGGAAAGTAGAATTCAGTACATTGAGATATGGACTTCAAAATATCATATGAATGGAAAATATAGTAGCAAGTATACACAATTTAGCTTTTTGTTTATCCATATCAGAAAATTTTATGGCAAAATGCTTGCCAAGAGTAGCCTATAACATTTTCCTTTAGTCCACCTTAAAACAAAAGTAAAAATATATAGGTTTTTAAAAACATCCCATTCATTTCAAAGCATTATGAGTAAGAATTCCAAAAACAGCAGTTTTGTATCATTCTAATAAAATTAAATTTCAATCTATATGTTACATTTCTTATTTCAATGATGTTCTTCCCTTTTACAATCAGGACTCAATTCTTCTCTTTCCAGGATTCCTGGGTATCCTCTTGGGTGGCGTCACCCATTTCACTTGTAACCAGGCCTCTTTGTAGGCAAACAGTATCTTCCTGAAATGCCATTCGCCTTATTCTAAAACACTTCTTCTTCTGCGTCTCTCATCAGAGCTTCAAATTCATGTCTAAAACCATCATTTCTCTTCCAAATCTGTGCTTTCTGACCTATTTCAATTCACAAATCTGTCATTCTCCCAATTGCTTAGGAAATATCTCTGACTTGCTCTCCCTTATCTTTTATTTAACCTTCCTGGCCCTGAATTCCTGAACCCATGAAATCTTGCATATTGCAGCTCTACATTTTTTTTTCAAACTAGGATGTGTTAGTTCAGAACCTGTAACCGTGCAACTTAGAGCTAGCAACATCTTTTTCCTAAATACTGCAATATCCTCCTTATAACTGACCTCTCCAGAAGCAGCATCTTGAGTCTTTCACAGTTCGATATAAAATAGCCAGGTTATTCTATCCACTTCACTTACTATGCCACTCTCTAAAATTTTTAATTGTCCCCAGCTGTCTACAGAATTACATACAAATTACTCAGTTTGAAATTCAATGACCTTGAAAATCTGGTCCCAAGTGTCTTTTTCATCACCTTTCTCCATCATACAATTAAGAAACATTGCTCATACAACTGGAAACCCATATGGCTTGATCAGAGGTGATATAATATCAACCAATAGCTGAATTTGGTTCTTGGCATAAAATGCAAAAGCTCTGCAATATAGCTGACATTGTAAAATAGGCATTCCATTCCTGACAACATCATTCACATCCATTCTGAAATCCAAACGGGGTTAGCTATTAATCATTACTATGTAGCTTATTATTCACACAAAAATATTATACTTACTGAAAACAAAGAAGCAATTGGTTTTGAAACTCAGTGTAAATAAAAGGATAATTTATTAATTACCATTCTCTCTTTTGGAGAACAGCCATTAGGTCTTTAATACTGACATAGATAAATAACTTCCTTCTTGTCTTATAAAAAACTTTCAGTTCCTGACTAGCGTAAAAAGAGAACAAATAAATTAGATATGTTAGAAATGGGAAACTGAATTCCAGTATTTTCTTTATTCTCACAAAAGAGACATTTGAAAATATCACCACCTGATCTCTGATTTTTATGAAAATGCAGGGACTTTTTTATCCACCATGATAGAAAATACCAAAGTTATTTAGAAAAAGAGTATTAATACTTTTGCTTTTAGTGAAAAAACGAATTAAAAAATATTGAGTTTCTACTAAATATAATGTACTCATTGAAACCGTATTCTTATCAGTGAAATCAAATGCTTGCATATTTAGAAAAAAAGGCAATATTTGATTTTTAAAACCTGCCATAGACAAAATAATTGAAAAGGATAAAGCTGAGACTTTTATGATGGGAGTAAAAGTTAGTGAAAAAATTATTATTCTTTTAACTATATGTGAACCATAAACATTTTATTAGGAACACAGTTATTTTACTTCTTGTATTATCATCAAATCTTACATCGAGTCTAGTGATCTTCTTAATAAAAACAGTCTAAAAAGAGAAACTTTAGTGCTCAAGGAAAAAGATTCTACTAAAACTTTTCTTCTTAAAGCTTATTACCAAAGCAAGCAATAATATGGTTGATTTCTGGAAAAGTTCACAATATTTTAAATATCCTTTTCAAGTATGTTTAAATTCCTTCTTTCTTATATATTGAATTACCTTTGTCCAGTGGTCTATCAAATGATTTCTATTTTAATGTTATGAAATTATAACTTATGCCTACATTATGTTTTGTTGGTTATTAAAACTATTTCTCATGTTAAAGAATGCTATTCTCTTTCCAAACTTCAAATATGATAAATATTTATCATAGACTTGAAACTGAATTTGTATTTTCCACACCAAAAGAAGATTGTGCTTACCTTTCTTGGCACTTCTCTTTTTCAATTACTTCTTTTTCAACCACTCCTCACTATTTGCAAAATGTAAATACTACTCTGAAAACAATATTCTTTTTACTGCAGAGAACCACAGAATACTCAGAATTAGAAGGGACCTTACAGACATATAGTAAATTCAGTCTGATAAGTACCCATTAAAAAAACAGCATATTTTCTATACTAAGGAATCACCAAACTCTCTAGAGAAGAAATGGTTTGAATTCCCTATCTACTACTTATAAGCTGTGTGACTGTGGGCAAGTTGCTTAATCTTTCTGTTCTTCAGTTTCTAAACCTATAAAGTGAAGAGAGTATCTTCTAACTCTCTAGGTTTACTGGAAGTATTCAGTGAAATGTTTCTCATAAGTGATGCCACTCTGTCAAACTATAGATAGAAACACAGAAAGTTTTAAAAATATTTTTCCCTTAATTCCTTAAGGATATTTGCTAAATTATGGAATCTTTATATACAGTTTTGGGGAGAAAAAGGTTTTGGTCATTTAAAAGTCTTTGGTCATTACAGTTTTGGGGAGAAAAAGTTTTTGGTCATATAAAGTTTTTGGTCATTTTACATAAATAAAATATAAATTTTATATTTTATATGGTTACAAATATCAATAAGCATACTGGGCTAAATACAACAGAATGATGTTCTCTGAAACCAAAAAGTTAGGAAACTTTTGATATTTTAATATATATTTTCTGGAACATACTTTACATTATATATTTTACTTGTAAACCAACTAGATAACCTATAATTGTGTGTATTTGTGTTTTTAGCAATTATTTTATCTTGGCTCTACACCGTCACAACTTCTTGCTGTTTCTTATCAGCATCTGCCTTATTAATTGCCTTGGTCCTTTCCATTCCATTTTCCTCCTACTCTACTGCAAAAAAAAACCCAAAAAACACATAAAGAAACTCTTAGATTAAATACATTCTGGGTACTGAGCATGATTTTTACAGTATTTATGCTGATGTTTATTACTTAATGCCATATTATTAGTTGAATTAGAAGTGCAAAGTCAGTGAAAATTTTACTGATAAACATCATTTTCAAAGTTCTATCCTGAAGATGTTTTCTTAAGCCTTTTCTAGTTGACACATTTATTTAATAGACTTTCTCTTTCCATTTAATTTAAAAATTTGAAGTTGGCCGGGTGCGGTGGCTCACACCTGTAATCCCAGCATTTGGGAGGCCGAGGCGGGTGGATCACCTGAGGTCAGGAGTTCTAGACCAGCCTGGCCAACATGGTGAAACCCTGTCTCTACTAAAAATACAAAAACTAGCCAGGCGTGGTGGCAGGCACCTGTAATCCCAGCTACTTGGGGGACCGAGGCAGGAGAATTACTTGAACCTGTGAGTTGGACGTTCCAGTGAGCTGAGACTGTGCCATCGCACTCCAGCCTGGGGAACAACGGTGAGACTTCGTCTCAAAAAAAAAAAAAAAAAATTAAGTCAATTTTATTCTAGTGCTTCAAATATAAATACCTTTTGTATTTCAGATTATATATATACTTAGAGTTTCACAACAACTTACTAGAGAAGTCTCTAAGGACAGTTAATATATGCTTGGGAAACTAAGAATGTGATTTATAAATTCACCCAGAGATGTGAGAACGACTAGAATTGAAATTATCAGCATAAATAATCTGTTCCCTAACACAATGTAGTAAAATAACACCCCAATAAAACATCTAACACAATGTAGTAAAATAACACCCCAATAACACATCGCAATGGATGTGAAGAGTTCATATCAGAATCTAAAGGGATAAAAATACATATTTTACAAAATAATTGTATGTTCTTCAAATGTAGAAAAATATATAATACTGAGATCTGATAAATAAATAAAAGTTGCTAATTATATTTTTATAAAAAATAGGATAAATTCAAGCTAGGTTAAAATTTCGTAAGTTAAAAAGCTATACAGAAATGTTTGTATTTAAAACCTGGAAAATGGCCTATATATATACAATAAAATAATATAAGCAAACTCTTTAGAAGACGGCCTCACACATAGTAGATATTTACTAACTGTTATTTTCTTCTTTTCTGCAGAAACTTAACACTAATCAAGAGTAATGGCAGCAATGGGGAAAGAAGATGCAGAGTTATGGATAAAGAAAAGACATCCAAAGATCGTGGGAAAGGAACTGGAAAGAGGAAGTTTTAAACAATCTCTTAGTTCAGATACAGAGGAGAAAAGAAAAACTGATAAATGAGAATAGAATACTTGGAAAACATCTGCCAAATTAAAAAGCACAAAAAGTAAGAACAAAGAAAGAGGGAGAAAGAGAACTTGATGCATGCTAATCAAGATGGGAGACTGAACAGTCACTCTTCACAGATATGTTTATTCTTCATTACTTTTTATAATTCAAGATTATAAATAATCTCAAAAATAATCCAGAGAATAGATTCACATATGAAAGCATAGTTCAACAGACTGAATGGCTTACTAGTTGTTGAGTAGATTCACATAGACAAAAACCTAATATGATTTTCAAATGGAAGGTTAGATAATTATATTCTATGCATAAAACAAATTATATTCTACACATATTTAATAGAGTAGTGAAAGCAGCCACATAGCCATCAGAAATCATGACAATTTTTGAACTTCATTTAAAATTGGATATTATCAAAAGCATAATATAGACTCAGTCACACAATTTCAAGATGGCGCAAATCTCTGCCTATCTCTATTAAGACATGCAATTCAATCTGGAGAGTGGGAGTTTTATAAAAAGTTTGCATCTCTCTGGTAAATCTAAAACACTTGGAACCTAAGCATTTATGAGAAATTTTAGCCTGAACTAAAACGTTCAGCACAGATTAAAAATCCAAGCATGGCACAGGATACAAGTAGCTAGAACTTAGCTTAAGTCAGGGGATAGGAGTCTAGCAGACCAGCGGAGAAAAAAAGGAAGAACCTTTAGGGAGAAAAGCCTGATGCAAGAAAAGAAACACAAATGGAAAGGTGAGAAGACGCTATTTTATATCTATGCTAAGAAAACCAAGTAACATGAGACAATAGTTGTAATTTACTGGAAGTGAAAAACAATTTATACTCTGAAATTCTGTGACACTGAAGACTGCTTTTCAAAATGAATTGGTTAGTAGGATATACTACAGCAGGAAAAAAATATGTTAAGAGTGGGAGAAAGGACTGGGAATTCCTTCCCAGTTGATCCTCTGTGTCATGCCTTTAGCAAACTATCCATGGCAATTGGTGGGGAGAATGTAGCATAAGAGGCATTCTACACAGAATATGCCCATTTTAAAAACTAAGTATCAGTCAATAGTTACTTATTATTTTTTTAAAAAGACAATTGTATTTATTGATGCATGAGGTAGTAATATATGAGAGAAAATAAGACTAATTTAAGTAGAAGATATTAGGAGTGATCAATTACAAACAAGTGGTGCTATACAGAAATAATCACGAAATTTTCCATAATACTTATTCCATAATACTTCATTTTTACTTAAGAAGTAAAAATGAAGAAAAGTAATCAGATTTTACCAACACAAAATATTCT
Source organism: Gorilla gorilla gorilla (assembly GCF_029281585.2). Taxonomy (NCBI): domain Eukaryota; kingdom Metazoa; phylum Chordata; class Mammalia; order Primates; family Hominidae; genus Gorilla; species Gorilla gorilla. The sequence continues at coordinate 62,887,742 of NC_073229.2, forward strand.
ATTTTGAACAACTCTGTACGCATATGTGACCATATGTGTGTGTTTTCCCCAAAGCAGGTGTGTTTTTAGTCTGTTTATTCTAAACATATGCTTAATATACTCCACAGTAGCAGACAGAAAGGCCGAGAATTTTTTCCCAGATGGTATTTGTGGACTACCTCATATTCCATTCATGTAAACACAGAGTGTGTTCTGGTTTGCTGAACTACATATACATGCTCTGGCTTAGTACAAAGTATGAATGTTTAGTTAGCAAGAAGACTGTTTCCATCCTATGATTCATTAGGTCCCCATGGTACCTCTGCTTCCTTTATTTTATGCAATCACAAATTATATTAGTTTGTCCTATTTTGATAACCCTTATAATTGAAGTTCTACGTAGGAAACTTTATTACTATTTTAAAACACACCCATAAAACATTACTGAAGTGGCATAAGTGACAGCCTCACAGAACTGGTGATGAGGACAGAACAGAGCTTTGCATGAACTGCATCTACCAGGGAAATTAAAAAGCATTACAGGAGGGAGGGGTGAATTCAGTGCATTTTAATCCAGATCGGAGATTAAGCCATAACTCTTCACACTTATAAATTTGTTCTTTATTACTTTTCATAATTAAGGAGAATTAGCTAAACATGATAAATTGGTTCTGATGTGAAAACTAGTGTAACCAACTATACAGCTTACTACTGACTGGTAGATTCATATAGTGAAAATCTAATATGATTTTTAAATGGAATGGTAATTACATTCTATGCATAAAATGTAGTGAATCTTTTGATATTTAACTTTGAATGAACAGAGAAATGAAAGCAGCTATATAGCCATCTGAAATCATTACTTTTTGAACTTGAAAGAGATATTGACAGCATCATAACAGCAACTCAAACATAATTTGCAGTTGGCACAAATCTCTACTTACTTCAAATGTGATTTAACTCAACCTGGAAAGTGAGGATTAAGGAAGCTTAGGATATGAAAAAGTTTGCATCTCTCTGGTAAATGTGAAATTCTTGGAAATTTTCTAATCCATTTCTCATCTCAATCATGCCATTAAATAGCCCCATTATTAACGACAATAGCAACTATTATTACTGTTACTAGTAACCTAGGGAAGGGACGCTATGTTCCAGGAATTTCATTAACTCCTTCATATATATATAATCTTTATGATGCTTTATAACTACAGTAAAAAGTAAATATTAGCATTGCAACATAACAAAATAAAGAAACTAGGAGTTTGAAACCTTTCTCTAGTGACAATTTCTAATTTGTATTGCATTGAATCATATAAAATCACCAATATTCAATCATTTATAGCCTGTAAATATGTCAATTTCATTTGGTTCAAACTTATGTAAGAGTTGGTTTAAATAATTTCTCAAGTGTAATTCAACTTTAAAATTCTATGACTTTATTGTTCTAATCTGTTCTTGAAATAGTAAAATCGAAAGCTTTATATAGATTTTAGATGATGTATTTTCATTATTTAACATAGTATATAATCTACATGTACATAAACTTCAGGGAAAAACAGTCAACTCAGGCCTAAGCTATCCACAACCTAACAAGTGGAAAAGAGTGGAAGAAGGTGAAATTAAAATGAAGCACAGGCCTAAGTGAAGCACTGGATAAGAATTATGCATTAGATGAGAGGATATAGATTCCACATGGGAACAACAGGTCAAAGAAAGACGAGACAAAAAAAATGATTTAAGTAAAAACTTCTAAATGTAGTTTATTGCCAGTCTTATGGTAGTATTCCCCAAATGAAACAATATGTACCTACTGCCAAAATAATCTAAAAAATGTCCATCATTATTGGTAGTTGATATTCAACAAAATATCAACAGTAAATATTCAATAAAAATCTGTATTGACTAAGGGAGGTTTCTTTTTTAAAGAGTCAAAGTATATCATAATAAGTCTTGTCAAAAACACAGCTTCACCTGCTTCGAGGTTCTATATTCAATCTTGATATATATCTATCAGGAGATAATAGCTAGAAATAGTCCACAGTCCCAAAATAAAATTTTGAGGAGCTGAAAGGACTGACATAACTGATACTGAAAAAATGCTGTAGGACAAAGAGAGTGTAGTATAATATATATCAGGCATCAATCTTGTGGAACTTGTTATCCTATACATAGTGAAATGATGAAAAGATAACACTGATCAAAGATGGACTTCAAAAATTTTTGACTGACAGAAATCTACAATACACAAATAATCAAAAAGGAACTGTTCTGGTTGAATTTGGGGTAGGGATCTCAGAGCCCCATCTTCTTCTCTTCCTCAAATATGAGGTGTCCCTGAACATTCTTTTGAATACTGGTGTTTCATGGACCATGCTAATTTGAAAGCCACTGCCTTAGTCAGGAAGTTTGCTACAGGACACAAGTGTCAAGCCCAGCTGTGAGTTTTCTGGCTTCCCAGAAACTCTAGAGAGAGAAGTCCATGCCCTGAAGGAGAATTGACAATGGCTCACAATTTCTTGAGCTGCCACAGAAGCAAAGGCAGAGGAAAGAGATGTGATAAGGAAAGGGGGGAGCCCACCTAGCTTAAGATGGGCCAGCACAAGGCAGCCCTGTGCAGGCTGTGAGAGGCTTCCAGCCACTTGCTGATTTGTGAGAAATTCAACTGTGGCCACACAAAGTCATGCCACTGACATCTCAAAGAGATCCACTGTTACAATTACAGGTGACTGTAGCTACAATGGGTCCCCAAAGGTTCCTGCTATGCAAATACAAATATTGATGAAGATAATACTGCTGTCCTTCTACAAAACAGTAACAACACTCATGTTTCTTCTATCTCTAATGATAAAAATATATATACTGTGCAAAAAGACATACAGGTTTTTATAAACTGAAAGTCTGCCCTTGTATCTTCTTCTCTCCAAACTCACTCCCTTCTTAGAAAGACCTATCATTAACAGGGAAATTAATTTCATACTGGACAAAGACACTTATGAAAAAACTGGACTGCAAGGTCATCCATTTCAGTATTCTTGCAGAAAAATCATGAAATTTGGGGCTGGGTCTGATAGGATTGTGGCGGTCCTCTCTCCCACCTCAACAGCTACCACTGCCTCCAGATGCTCTAAAGATGGCGAGCTCTCTGGGTTCCCAAGCGTACAACACGCAGAACTGGGAGGGGGTGGACTTTCCTGTTCTGTGCCAGGAATGTCTTGCAGAAATCTATATATATTAAATAGCCAAAGAAAAAAGCAGGAAGGAACGCAAAATTTGTGCCAGGCCATTCAGTGTTTTGCTTGTGCCCTGGGGTCCACATGCATTTCAAGAAGACAGAAGGGTGCCAACCCCGCAGTAAGTTGAAGCATGTCTGTTAGGCCTAAATCTGAAGACCTAAAGCATGGTCTGCCCACCCAGGTTAATAATGCAGAACTGTCTTCTGAAGGTGACCTGCCAAAGTCTGATGTCAAAAAAAGAGTACTGCATGTAGAATATGTGAGAGAGGGATTTCTAGCTCTGATGGAACGTGGCCAGTTTGCCTGCTGGGGAAAAAGCCACACTGACCAGAGACATGCTACTCAGTCCAGCTTGGACCACACCCTCCTACCAAAGGAGTAAGCCCCACGTTTGCTCCTCCTGGGTGAAAGGAGAGTATAAGAGAGGAGAGGAACATCCATGCAGACATGAGAAGCCTATAGATCCAGATGATCCCCTTGCCAATCAGAATATTATGGAATCAATGATCCAGAAACAGATAAGCATCTAAAGTGGGCTTCAATCATGCCCCATCTGGACCCATCAGAGGACAAGGTTATCCTCCCCATATGTTGGTAGTCTGGATAATACCATTTCTGAGACAGATCTAAGACATCATCACTACCAGTTTGGAGAGATGCAGATTGATTACTGTTGTTCAGAGAGAGCAGTGTGCTTTCATCCAGGTTTCCACAGGGCAGGCTGCAGAAGTGGCTGCTGAGAAGTCCTTTGATAAGTTGATTGTCAATGGCTGTAGACTCAACATAAAATGGGGAAGATCCCAAGCATCCAGAGGAAAAGAAAAAGAGAAGAACAGATCACAGACTCTGGGATCCAGCTACAGCCTATTCCAGCACTGCCATGAGCTCTTCCTCCTCCTACAGCAGCAGAAGATGCATGTGCCAACTACTTCAACCTGCCCCAACATGGTCCTCCAGCTGTGGTGAACATTGCCCAGCCACCAGCGCCTAATCTTCCACACCCCCAACCCCAGGATTTAGGCCACACATATTCACCTCAATGGGACCACCCCTTTCTTTCATGACGACTCCAGGATTAATCCACTATCTTTCTCATGACCCTCAGAGGATGGGAGCTCATGCCAGAAAACATAGGAAACCCTAGCACACTATCAACACTCTGGGACTCTATGGAAGAAAGAACACTTAAAAATCCGAATCAATGAACCTTGGAATAAATGTGTTTTCCTTAAAAAAAAAAAAAAAAATCATACTGTAAATGGAATAAAACACGTTTCTGTGTCACATTTTGGGCCAAGTTTATAACCTCTATTCCAATGCTTACTTTCCTCAATTCAACTCAATAAATACATGTTGAATCCTATGAAAGATTTATCATTTATTAGAGACATGAATATAGAAATACATGAAGAATTCCAGCCCAGAATAATTATCTCTTCTTAAAACCCTCATCTCACTCTGGATATCAGTATTATCACTTACCATAATGTTTTAAAATTAGCTTCTATGTGTTAATGTACCTGACAAAACTGTAAACTCTTATTCATCTTTGTATCACTATAACCAGAGCTATACCAGTGTCAATAAATAAGTGTACTAAATAAATGAATAAAACATGAAAAAGTAAAAAGTACCTAATAATTTATTAAAGCAGAAAACCATTCAAAACAGTAAATGGCAATCTAAAAACGAAATGATGACCTCATTTACACTTTTGTTTTCAGGATAATTAAAAAAATTTAACTTCGATGTGCAAAGAACACCTCAGGGCCATTTACATATTACTTTAGATTGTGTGGCTAAAGGCTTAGCCAGATAGGGATTCCTACATATCAGAACAAAAAAATAAAGACAAGAATATTCCCGAGAATGGTGAGTCTTTTCAATAAACAGTGCTGGAAAACCTGGATGTCTATATGCAGAAAAATAAACTAGACCCCTATCTCTCACCATACTCAAAAAATCAACTCAAAATGAATTAAAGACTTAAAATCTAAGACCCAAAACTTTAAGCTACTAGAAGAAAGCACAGGGGAAAATGCTTCGGACATTGTTCTGGGAAAATATTTTATGAAATGGAACTCAAAAGTACAGGCAACAAAACCAAAAATAGACAAATGGAATTATATTAAACTAAAAATCTTCTACACAAAATCAAGAGTTAAGAGACAACCTGCAAGATGGGAGAAAATGCTTGAATTTCTTCTGACAAGGGATTAATATCCAAGGAACTTAAAAGCAATAAAATGAAAAATCCAATTAAAAAAATAGGCAAAAGAGCTGAATCAACATCTTTCAAAAGACACAGTTGGGTGCAGTGACACACACCTGTAATCCCAGCTACTCATGAGGCTGAGGGGGGAAATGGCTTGCACCCAGGAGTTTGAGACCAGTCTGGGCATCATAGCAAGACCCTGAACTTAAAAAAAAAAAAAAGACACACAAATAGCCCACAGTACATGAAAAAACTCTAAATGTCACTAATCATCAGGGAAATGCAAATAAAAACAACAATGAAATAATCACCTCACCCTAATTATTAGAATGGTTATTATCAAAAACAAGGTTATAATTAATAATACCAAATGCTAGCAAGGAGGAGGAGAAAGGGAATGTCTTATACACTCTTGATTGAAATGTAAATTAGTATAACCATTATGGAAAACAATAAAAAACTAAAAATAGAATTACCATGTGATCCAGCAATCCCACTACTGGGTCCACATACAAAGGAAAACAGTATGCCAAAGATATATCTGTGCTCACATGTTTATTGCAGCAATACTCACAATAGCCAAGACATGAAATAACTGAAATGTCCATCAACAGACGAATGGATATCAAGAATGTGGTATATATTCACAATGAAATACTATTTCACCATAAAAAAGAAGGAAATTCTGTCATTCGTGGCAACATAAATGAGCTTAAATGACATTATGTTAAGAGAAATAAGCCATGCACAGAAAGATAAATATCACATGTTCTCACTGATACATGAAAGGTAAAAAAGTTGGCCAGGAGCGGAGGCTCACGCCTGTAATCCCAGCACTTTGGGAGGCCAAGGCAGACAAATCACCTGAGGTCGGGAGTTTGAGACCAGCCTGACCAACATGGAGAAATCCCATCTTTACTAAAAATACAAAATTAGCCGGTCATGGTGGTGCATGCCTGTAATCCCAGCTACTTGGGAGGCTGAGGCAGCAGAATCGCTTGAACCCGGGAGGCGGAGGTTGCGGTGAGCCGAGATCGTGCCATTGCACTCCAGCCTGGGCAACAAGAGCGAAACTCCGTCTCCAAAACAACAACAACAAAAAGTTGATCTCATAATAGTAGAGAATAGAATAGTAGTTACTAGAGGTGAGGAAAGGGAAGTGGAGAGAAAGGTATAGCCAAAGAGTTGTACAGAGATAAACAGCTAGATAGAAGAAGTAAGTTCTAGTGTTCCATAGCATTATATAGTGACTATAATAGTAATAATTTATTGTATATTTCCAAACAGCTAGGAGTGGATTTTGAATATTCTCAACACAAAGAAATCATAAATGTTTAAGGTAACAAATATGCTAAATACCCTGATATGATCATTATACATTGTATACATGTGACAAAATAACACACTGTACCCCATAAATATGTACAATTATTATGTGTCTATTAAAAATGATAATAAAAAACAAAAAAAAAACCTGGCAGTGAGTTTCATTGTTTTTATTTTCTACTCACATCCCCTGTATTGAACTCAAAGGGAGTATGAATCTAGGAACTGCTTACCAAGTATAGACAAAAAGAATTAAAAGAGAAGTCTTCTCCTTCTTTGACAAACAATGGGGACCTCATAGTGGCAGACGGTTGGGGTAGAAAAATTTGACAATGGGTAGAACAAGATAATTTTTTGGGGAATGAGGGAACTGTTCTGAATCAATTTTAGTTATGGTTGTAAGACTACACATTCGACAAAACATAAAGAACTGAAAAAAGAAAACAAAACATAGATTTTGTTCTATGTAATTTCACCAAAAAATTTAATATTATAAAAAACTAACAAATATAATGTATACTGGTTACACAGTATTCTACAGTAAGGGAATATTAACACTTAAAAAACAATTTGCCTACTATTTTTCCCTTTCTTCTCAAGCATTCAAACGTACAAGTTTAAGAGAGACACAAAAGAGGAAAACGTACAAGTTTAAGAGAGACACAAAAGGGGAAAAGCCAAAAACAGCAGCAGAAAGCAATAAGAATTAAGGAGAGAGGTGACCTCCTGTCTACAATATGGGGGAGAAAACATTTTATGTCCAGCCAAGTTACCTGCCAGCTAAAACAAAACCAACAAAAAGTCTTCAGAAGAGTCACAATAATGTATTATATAAAATATCCACTTTTAAAAAAATTATTAGACATGCAAAAAAAACCCCAAAAGAATGACACCTAGTAAGTAAAAAGCAGAGTCAATATAAATGGCTTCCAATGTGGTACAGTTACTGAATTTAGACTATAAATACTTCAACAAAGCTATTATAAAGATGTTGACCGGGTGTGGTGGCTTACGCTTGTAATCCCAGCACTTTGGGAGGCTGAGGCGGGCAGATCCCTCAGGTCAGGTGTTCGAGGCCAGCCTGGCCAATATGGTGAAACCTTGTCTCTCCTAAAAATACAAAAAATTAGCTGGGCGTGGTGGCACACCTGTAATCTCAGCTACTCAAGAGACTGAGACAGGAAATCGCTTGAACCCAGGAGTTGGAGGTTGTAGTGAGCCGAGATCATGCCTCTGCACTCCAACCTGGACGACAGAGTGAGACTCCGTCTCAAAAAAAAAAAAAAAAAAAAAAAAAGATGTTCAAAGAGTTACAGGAAAAAACTGATCTTAATAGGCAAATGGATAAAGAACTACAAAGAGATTTAAATGAAGAGTACAAAACACACACATATAATTTGTCATGACTACATGATATTCCATGGTAAAAAAGGACTGACTTTTTGAAAATAACTGTTCTCTATAATTCTTCCTTTCCTCTAAAGAACTCATTCTGACATATGCCTGGATATTGTAGAGGTAACAAAACAAGGTTTTCCTCTAGTTAGGTATATCATTCAATGTAATATTTAGTGGAATCTGGACAGGATGAATCTCACAAATAGGCATCAAAACTATCATTCAAATATTAAATGGGTAAGGAGAGGTAAGTGTCTATTGTAATAAGAGGATTTCTCATTATAAGTAAAGGCACATACTATTTCTTGTTCATACTAGTGTAGCAGTCATCAAATAATGTTCCGACTTCTATATTTAAAATAGAATATAAAAGTATGTATCCATAATTCAAAAGGGGTTTATAACCCACTAAGATACATTTTCAAACAGATACTGCAATAGAAAATACTATGGGCTACACTGAAAAAAACACTAGCACTGACTAAATAGCATATTAGAGATGGCAGAAAAAATAGTAAACTTAAAGGTAAAGCCATAGGAATTACAAAAGTCAAATGAAACAAAACAACAGAACAAAAAGGGGCAGAAAAAGTTTGGAGAAACACTAAAGGCCCTGAAAGTCTTGTGAAACAATGTCAAATGGTAAAACTTATGGCTGAAAACTTCCACGAATTGATACCTAGTGTTCAACAAGAAAATAACGATTTCAAAAATCACTCCTAGAGATAGCAAACTACCCAAAGCCAAAGATAAGGAAAAAATCTTGAGAGCAGCCAGAAAAAAAACTACATGTTACATACAGGGGAACAAATAGAATAACAGTTAACTTGTAACAGAAACTAATGTAGGTCAGAAAATATTAGAATGACATATTCAAAGAGCTGAAAGGAAAAGATTATCAACATAGAATTCCATGTAGGGAAGAACATACTTAAAGAATAAAGATAAAGATATGTTCAGACGAAAGAAATGTAAGAGACTTCATCATTAGCACAGCTGTACTACAAAAAAAGTTACAAGGCTTCTTCAGGATGAAGGAAAAGACTGAAATGGCGACTAAAATCCGTGAGAAGGAATAATGAGCATGGGAAATGGTAGATATGTGGGTAAATACAAAATAGGCCATATGCTTCCTTTTTTATCTACATTCCTTAAAAGCATTTGACTTTAAAGGAAAAGTTATAATGTTGTCATATAAAAATAGTAACATGCATAGGTTTAACATGAATAACAATACCACTAAAGAGTAAATATCTGGTGTCCTTATAAGACAGGAGGACACGTAAAGAAGGGGAGAAGGCTATAGAAAGATAGAAAAAAAGAACAGTCAACCTAATATTCTACATTCAGTACTTTAAAACTGTTGTGCCGTTTCATTCTAGCCTGCCTGTTTTCTGATAAGAATTCCACTATCTTTCAAATCATCCTTCCCCTATGATAATAAACCTGTCAGGCTTTAAGATTTGTATTATGTTATTATTGTTCAGCAGTTTGAACATGGATTTCTTTTAATTTGTTCTAAACGGAGTTGGCTCATCTTGAATCCGTAGATTTATGTATTTCATTAAACTTTTGAATGTTTTCAGCTGTTACATAATTATAGAAGAAATCCATTAACAATAGCAACAAAGAAGATGAAATAGTTAAAAAAACAAATTAACAAGAAATGTGTGAAGCTAAAAGAAGAAAAATGTTAAAACACCACTGAAAAACACAAAAGTAGTCTCAAACAAATGTAGATATCCCCATTCATAGAATGACTCAAGATTTTAAAGATGCAGCTCTCCTTAACTTATAAAATCATGTAATCTCAATAAACATACCAATGAAAATTTTTATTAGCTAGATAAGTTGCTACTAATATTCATGAGGAGCAATAAACATACATGAATAGCTGGGAACATACTAAAAAAAAGAAAAACTACAAGGAAGTTTAGCCCTAATAACCATTAAAATATACTATAAAACCTGTAATAAATGCCATACTAGGATATACATATACTAAACCCTTAGTATAGCATATACAATGAGAAACAGACACCTATATATATAAATTTAGTATATTATAAAGAAGGCATTTCAAATCACTAAGGAAAAGATAAATTTTAAAATACATGGTGATGGTAAAACTGAGTTCCCATTTGAAAAAGGATAAAATTAGATCCATATCTCACAAAATAACAGGAATAAACAACTATATGAATGAGCTAACTATAAAAATAAAATCATACAAGGATTAGAAGGCTACATGAGTGAATTCCTCTTTAAACATGGTACAGGCATACCTCAGTGATACTGTAAGTTCAGTTACAGACCACTGCAATAAAGTGAGTCAGACAAATTTTTTTTTAATGTTTTAACTTAATTTTTGTGGGTACAGAGTAGGTGTACAGTCAAATTATGAGGTTACTCAGTGCATATAAAAGCTATGTTTACACTATACTATAGTCTATTGATTGTCAAATGGCATGTCTAAAAAATAATGTACATACCTTAATTTAAAAATACTTTATTGTTACAAAATGCTAACAACCATCTCAGCCTTCAGTGAGTCATAATCTTTCTGCTGTGATGATGATGGCTGCTGACTGCCCAGGGGAACAAGGGTTTGTTTTAGATTATGCAAATTTTCGATATCATGATTGTGTTATAAGTTAATATTATAATATTCCATTGTCGAGGCTCAGCAAATTATGCATTAAACTAGTAAATTTTGTTATATATAAATTATACTTCAGTAATGCTAACAAAAAAGAATTCCAGCTGTAAATAAAATGTTTTTAAAGTGTTGGGTTACCATCCTAATAAAAGAATGCAGAGAAGAGAAACCGAATCAAATTATATATGCTCTTACCAGATTAATTAACTGAGTGTGTACCACATCTTCTACCAAAACTGCTGTTTCATGAAGAGGCCTTCTAGCATCACCTAAAGAATACCTGCAAAATAATTTTAAACACACCAATATTAAGGACTATAAAACTAAGAAAGGCAAAAAGTGAAACACTTATTACATGAATCAGTTTAGTAAGGAGAATATAAATTGTTTGCCCAAATGTCTGAATGGGTGTGCAATTTTCTTGGCCAGGTGTGGTGGCTCACGCCTTTAATCTCAGCACTTTGGGAGGCCGGAGCGGGAGGATCACTTGAGCCCAAGAGTTCATGACCAGCCTGCATAACATGGTGAAACTCCGCCTCTACAATAAATACAAAAATTAGCCGGAAGCAGTGGCATGTGCCTATAGTCCCAGCTACTTGGGAGGCTGAGGTGGGGGGATGGCTTGAGCCCAGGAGACAGAAGTTGCAGTGAGCCAAGATCATGCCACCATACTCCATCATGGGCAATGGAGTCAGACCCTGTTTAAAAAAAAGACAAAAGAAAATAAAAGAAAGTCTTTCCCACACAAGTTGCAACTTCAAAAGAAAAGTGCAGTGTTATCTATGCTATTTCTGGATTCGTACAGTTTTTATTTTTTTTATTTTTTTGAGACAGAGTCTCACCCTGTTGCCCAGGCTGTAGTGCAGTGGCACAATCTCGGCTCACTGCAACCTCCGCCTCCCGGGTTCAAGCAATTCTCCTACCACGGCCTCTAGAGTAGCTGGGACTACAGGCGCGTGCCACCACACCTGGCTAATTTTTTATTTTTAGTAGATACAGGGTTTCACCATGTCAGCCAGGCTGGTCTCGAACTCCTGACCTCAGGTGATCCACCCACCTTGGCCTCCCAAAGTCCTGGGATTACAGGCATGAGTCACCGCGCCCGCCTTGTACAGTATTTTTTAAAGGGAAGTTATTGTTTCAAAATGCAAAATACTAGCAACTACTTCACAACACTGGCAACCAGCAAATCATATAACCACATCCCAATTACCAATACAAGAGCTAGTAAGAGCCACATAGAAAGGTATAAAAGTGTATGATGTAATCAGCTTTGAAAGTTGGTAAGAAAAATTTATGTAAATACCATTGAATATGACTTGGAATTATATAGAAGCAGATTTTCAAGAATGGATTAAAAAGGCTGGCCTTAGAATTCCTCTTCTTAAAACTTAAAAGTAGACTGGATGTGCAAAGAATACCTTCTTGGTAAAGACCACTTGAAAATGCACAATAATATATTTAAAGTATGCTTTAACCAGCAGTAGGGAAGACAAAACCAAAGTCAGACAAGATGAAAAAAGAGTTCTATAATAGAGTACTGAACCTTCAAAATTTATTCTGAAGGCATCTACCTAATCACAGTAACCTACAGTCTATACTGAACTAGTAGAGAATTCAAGGTATAGAAAAGAATGTGGGGACCACAAGAAAGGTAGGAAATCAGTTTGAGAATCCAATATAACATTGAGAAACCTAACATAAAGTGATGGTGACACCCTCAATGTGTGAACTAGGAAAATACCCATTCCAGAGAATGCACTTTGCCTACCTCACCCGAAGCTTTGAGTAGGAGAGGAAAAAAATCTTCCCTAAGAATTGTTAACTATAAATTCACTTCCATGGTGCTAGAGTATCTGCTGCCCATATAGCCTTAAAAAAAGGCCAAGCATTAATTTAAAGTGATTTATATTGATAGTGCCCACAGGTACCTTGTAGAAACAAATGCAACTCATTTGTTGAAGAACATATTTCGAACAAATAACTGAAAGAATTCCCATGGATGACATATCAAGGACCATAAATTCAAAATCAAAATTCACTACATGTACCAGGAATCAAGTGATCAAGAATGAGAGTGAGCAGGACCAACAAACTGCAGAATCAGACCTACAGCCTATACATACCTGAATAAATAAGTATCTATTAACTATAGTAATTTATGTTTTTTTAAAAGAGAAATGAGAAGTATATGTAGGACAACAAAAATCTTACCAAATGCTTAGTCATTTTTGAAAAAGTACTAAACAGAAATAGAAATGAAAAATATAATAGCATTTAAAAAGTTAATGGAGAAAAGTTATCAATCTGATAAAGACCATATATGAAAAACTCACAGCTACCATCCAACTTAATGGTGAAACACTAAAAACTTTTCCCCTAAGATAAGCATTAACACAATGTCCAATTTTGTCACTTCTATTCAACATAATACTGTAAATTCCAGCCAAAGCAATTAGGTAAGAAAAAGAAATAGGCCAGGCACAGTGGCTCATACCCGTAATCCTAGCACTACTTTGGGAGGCCGAGGCTGGCGGATTGCATGAGCTCAGGAGTTTGAGACCAGCCTGGGCAACACAGTGAAACCCTGTTTCTACTAAAATACAAAAGAAATTAGCCAGGCACGGCGGCATGCACCTGTAGTCAAGGACTATAATTGTCATGATTAGTTCCTCCTTGTTTTGATATGTGTGTGTATGTGTGCATGCATGTGCATGTATCTCATATGTATGTGTGTATCTCCTTTATAAAATCCTATTGCTTGTATTTTTTCTAGAGAACTTTGACTAACATAGCCAGGAAAGGAATAGCTCAATATTGAATAAATATATTAATATAACTACATTAATTTAGAAAATGAAAAAAGACAACTTACATAATCATTTCAACAGATGTAAGAAAACCACTCATCAAAATCCAGCAACCACTCATGACATAAACCTTTAGTAAGCTAGCACCACAAGGAACTTTCTCTAATTTGATAAAGTGAATCTGCTAAGACCCTACAGGAAACCACATACACAGAAGCATTTAAACCCTTTAAGAACCAGATCAATATAAGGATAACTATTATCACCACTTTCAGTCAATATAATATTTAAGATTATAGTCAGAACAATAAAACAAGAAAAGACTAAAACTATAAAAGTATTGGAAAAGAGAAAACTACACAGTCCTTATGTGCAGATAATATGAGTATCTACATAGAAAACCAAAAATCAAGAAACAAATTATTTGAATTAATAAGTTAGCAAGTTTCTGGCTATAAGATCAATCTACAAAAAATCATCATTAACATAAAGGTAGAAGATGCAATTAAAAGTAAATATAAATTGGTTCTAAACATTATATGAGATGGTAAAGAGACAGGAATAGTCAAAACACTTTTGAAGTATAAGATGGGAGAGTATTTTCTACAGGACTTAATATAAAGCTACAATCATTAAGATAGTATGTTATTTGGTGCAAACAACCAATAGAACAAAAAGAGAATAAAAAGTCCACAATAAAAAGCAAACTCCACAAAGGCAAAAATCTTTTGTTGTATTCACTGATATATGCATTATTTAATTCTTTGGAATACTTGAATAAGGTTTTCCTTCCATTATTCTAAGTTACTTCGACTGTCACTGTTAAAAAAAGTGCAAAGTTATCAAAGCTAAATAATTGGCTTAACCATAAAACTACAAATTCAATTGACATCTATAGTAAAAAAAAAATTAAAAATACTTCTTGTATCAATAAAAGACACAAATTGCCTAAGCTTTTATGAGAAAGTTAGGCCTTTGTACTAAAAACAGTTTTCATGAGCATACACATGTAAAGTAAGTACCTAAATTAGTTACAATGACTGGTATCAGGTGTATCATTTGATGAGTATATTATTTTAATTTTCAGGGTTATTGGTACTTCAGTTTTTCTCCAACAGCTTTTATAAATAACTTCTGCCATTTTTCCCCTCATACACAGAAAACTAGATATTGTTCTAGTCATTTTTGGAAAACAGAAATGAAAACTGCTGTACCTGGCCACAGTCACTTCCTTTTTTGCTCTGCAATGTATGTACTACTTGTAAGCCACTTAAAGACAGACAAGTAATTGATACTTATACAACTATTTTGATTTTTTTCCCCTTTGAAGACCTATCTCCCAGTGCTCTGATGTCTTGACTGACTTATCCTGGGTCTTGTCCTAATCAATAGATTCTGATACCCTATTCATTTACATACTATCTTGATGCCTGTGACAATACCAGTACTGCCTGACTAGCGTCCACTAAAGGTCTTTCAGGAAACCTTCTGAAAAGGCTGCCCCTCTCCTGGTCTCCTGCAGCAGTCTCGTTGCTATAACACACAACCCTCCATTTTAGGAAGGACTGTGACTCTGGCAGCCATGATTATAACTAAGGCCAGAGCAACTTAATAATGATCGGGGCAGAGCAACTTACACCCTATCTTCTCATGCAAACAGTATCGGCTTTATTCAATCCTGGGATGAAATGTCTCACTTCAACCTAGGGCAACTGACTCTGCAATCCGCTTGACAGGTGCACAGTGAAACTATGAAACAAACAAGGGCATTCATGAGATGAAGTTAAACTTTTTATTCTGTATACTTATACTGGGATCCAGGAGGATGAATGCTGAACAAAACCATTGGATACTGTTTCAAAAAGACAGCAGAATTTATGACTAACACTTTTAACATTTTTGTGCTATGTATATGCCCAATACTATCTAAAATTAGGGGAGATCCTTCAAATAGACATCTATTAAAATATACAATAAATGTCTAGTCATTTTGCTCTCAAAAAACAACAGAACCCCTTTTCAGTGGTTTCTAACATCAGCTTTTTTAAAAAAAAAAAAGGAGAAAGATTTCTTAAAAATGAAGGAGCTTTACTATCTTATGTTGAACCCACATGTGACATCTTTGGTTAGTAATCTATGCCAAGATGCTACCCAAATATAGCAATACTCTTTTAATCTCTCTATAAATTCTAAAGCATCATTTCATTTGCTAAAATCTTTTGCTAACCTCTGGACCCTATGTAAATGCATGTATTTGATGATGTATCAATTGCCCTATTCTCCTCACATCTACATATCCCCAGCTGTGAAAGGCAGTCAACTCCAAACTCTTTTAATGGCATAAACTGTAAGGGGAAAATAAATACTTTTTGAGAAAGTATATGTAATGTGTGTACATATGTGTGTGTGTGTTTCTTTTCAAGTTATACAAATTAATATAATAACAAAACAGCATAAAATAAACACAAAAGAGAAATATCAAAGGAGGTAAAAAATAAAACAAATGATACTTTTTTTTTTTTTGAGACAGAGTCTCACTCTGTCACCCAGGCTGGAGTGCAGTGGTGCGACCTTCGCTCACTGCAACCTCCGCCTCCCGGCTTCAAGCAACTGTCCTGCCTCAGCCTCCTGAGTAGCTGGGATTACAGGCGCCCGCCACCATGCCCAGCTAGTTTTTGTATTTTTAGTAGAGACAGGGTTTCACCATGTTGGCCAGGCTGGTCTCGAACTCCTGACCTCGTGATCTGCCCACCTCAGCCTCCCAAAGTGCTATGATTATAGGCTTGATCCACTGCCCCCAGCCAAAATGGTATTTTTAAAAATATATTTTATTTATTGGTGTTAGAAAATCTTTTTGCATTCACTAACATATATACATTATTGTTATCAGCATGACCAATCACCCTAGTTTGCCTGGAATTGAGGGGTTTTCCAAAGTGTTCCCTACCAAGTAAATCAGCCTAATTAGTACTAGAAGGTCATGGCATACATTCCCCCTTCCCTCCCCGCCGCAAAAAAAACAAGCAAGAAAACAGTTTCATTTGTTAAGGGAATGAATTAACAATAAATAAAACTTGTATATTTGTTTTCAAACAATTACCCTTATTATTTCAGTTCTAAAGTCTCAAAACAGAAACGAATAGCATATGGGAAATTTATTCCTTCATCTGAAGATAATGGTTTTCTATTCTCTGATGTTGAGGATGAAGTTCATGAGAGTCAGTGGATGAGTAGGTGCCCAGCTGACATCTCACTGTAGTTACGGCCCCCCCCACCCCCACTCAGGGAAAGAAATAGCACCAAACTAAATGACCAGCCAGAGATTTGAGCCCAGAAAAACGGATGAAGTTCACAGGGCTTGTATCCAACTAAAAAGATTACAATAATGCTGCTAGAAGTCATACTATATTCTGGCCATCAGCTACAAAGTAGGAAAAGTCAGTAACCATGAAAATATCCTGGAAGTTAGATGATCTGGTTCTAGTTCCCACTATGCTATTAAGAAGTACTGCAATGAGCAGGTAACATCTCCTGGCACCTCAGTTTCTCAGCAGTATAAGGAGGGGACTAGATTAGATAATTTTAAAGAAACCCTTTCAGAAACTTTATTTTGAATCAAATATATCTGATTCAACTATAATTCGTAAATCTTAAAGACTTTCTTCAAGAATGGGGCAACACTGTTATGAGAAAATCAAATCGCACAGAGTAAACTGTGGGAAAATCATGAAATTAAGAAAAACATGTTAAAAATGAGTAACAGAATGAAATAAATAAATAAAAATAATTAGAGGAAGGAAAAGAAAGCTATAGTTTATCCCTGGCCTTATATGTGGAAATAATTTCTAAGAAACATGTCATTGTTCCTTAAATTAAAAAAAAAAAAGGTGGGGGGTGTTGAACATATTATCACGGAATTTTACATTATTCTTTTTCAATTAAAAGAATTTAACAGGCCTAACTTTGAGTCTAAAATACTTGTTTTTAAATTTCCAAGCCCTGATTAAGAATAGAGGGGAAGGACTGATTAAGTTTCTAACAGAGGGGAAGGACTGATTAAGTTTCTAACAGAGGAGAAGGGCTGATTTAGAGGGGAAGTGCTGATTAAGTTTCTAACAGAGGGGAAGGGCTGATTAAGTTTTAATTAAAGAGATTCTGAAAAAGAAGCAAAGGGGATAAGTTTGGTGATGATCTGTGAGACAGCCTGCTGGGCCAGTCACCAAGCATACAAGGCCTACAAGCAGATCTACTCATAAAGCATCTAGAAACCAAACATAAAGAAAGGATAAAGAGATGTTTCTTTGCTGCCATGTGTACATCTTCTTGGATGCTGAGTTGCTTTCAATACTTCCCACTGGCTACAGACTCTAATGTGGTTAAATCATTCTGGATACTCCGGTTAAGTAATTGCTGTTGTCTTGGGAGCTAGTCACTTTTTTTTTTTTTAATTAGTTCTGGTTTTTTTGGATGTTTTCCTACCCCAGGTAATTGACATTACTTTAGAATGGACACTGTGTGACTATTGCTTGGTTTAAGAAGGCTCTGGGTAACTTGCTGTCCCCAAAAGAAAGGTTTTTTTTTTTTCCCCCTTCAAAGCATTTTTTTGATTACACTTTTATAGACTAGGTATTACTATAATACCCAAGAATTTCTCCTAAATGGAATTAGAGTGAATAGCAGGCTACAGCCCTACCATACACTCTAGTCAGCTAAACTAGTACTAGATGATATATGTGAACACAGACATCATACTGTTGTTTATGTCATTCTTACCCAATATCTGTTGACACTGATTTGTCCACTATCCAAAGTGGGGAATAAAAGTGCAGAAGTTTGGCCGTGATCAGTCATTTAATGCAACTGGAAAGTTATAAACACTACAAATTAGCCTTGCTCTTCAAATTTTAACAGCTCTTTCACAAATCTATGATTTTACCCACCTGTTTTCAAAGGAAGAAATGAATTTTATTAACAATAGCTCTAAGAAACCCCAAGTGATAGGTAAATCAAAATATCAAATAAGGCTGGGCGTGGTGGCTCAACCCCAGCACTTTGGGAGGCCAAGGTGGGTAGATCACCTGAGGTCAGGAGTTCCAGACCAGCCTGGCCAACATGGTGAAACCCCACCTCTACTAAAAATACAAAATTAGCTAGGCATGGCGTGGTGGTGCATGCCTGTAACCCCAGCTACTTGGGAGGTTGAGGCAGGAGAGTCGCCTGAGCCTGGGAGGCAGAGGTTGCGGTGAGCCGAGATTGAGCCATTGCACTCCAGCCTGGGCGACAGAGCAAGACTCCATCAAAAAAAAAAAAAAAGAAAATCAAATAAACATCTAAGACAACAGATTTCCTAGCAGTGATGATTTTTCTCATTGCTTGCTTGATTTCTCAACAACCATTTCCCCATTCCCCTTCTGATAGTAAACATTCATATAATTTAACTGAACTTTGAAAAAACTTTTAGAATTTTACAAAACACCATGAAATAAATATAAATATGTGAAGATATATAAAAAGCAAAATTAAATTATTTATGATATAAAATAATGCTGATGTAAAAAAATACAAATATACTAATATACATATATGTTTAAAATAAAAGATAAAACAGTATAAAATTTTGAAAAGGTAAACACATAATACCTATAGGTATTAATCACTCAATCAACAAATATTGACTGATTGCCTGGTATGTGCCAGGCACTGCTCTGGTTGCTTGGAACATATCAGTGAACAAAACAGACAAAAAATGAGTCAAGTTTATATTCCAATGAGGAAAGGACAATAAACAATATAACTAATGAATTACTAAATAAATAATTTGTATGTTAGAAAGATGAGAGAAAAAAACTTAGAACAGAATCATGAAATGTAAAGTATGCAATGGGCAGTGTGAAATATTAAAACATGTATTTATTAAGATCTGATGTGTGAAAGAAATAGCTTTAAATAGAAAAAATATATAAATCAGAAAATTTTTTTAAAAATCAAGATTTACATAAGCTCATCCATAAATATTTATAAGAAAGCTCATAAAATAAAACTCATCTACAGTGCATGAAAATGTGCATCTGAGAAAGTTTACAAAACTAGCAGAATATCTCTATGAATTTCTTCTAACAATTTACAGGGCATTTTTCCTCATATATCCTACATTTCTAAGAAGCAAATATTCCCATCTTCAAACTCTTAATAGATAGCAGCATAAAGCAAATTATTATAAACCGTCCCTATTTGAGGAACAGGAAAGATCTATATAGCAATCATTGAATGTTAGGTCAAAAAATAATCTAAAAGATTATGTAGTCCTTTCATTTCGTTTTAAACAGATGAAAAATGAAAGTCCAAGAGGTTAAATAGCCATCTCAAGGTCATAAGTCCAGTTAGAAGTAAAACTAGGACTTTTACCTCATCCAGAACTCATTGTACAACAACACGCTAAATGAACGTCTATTAAGCCTCCAAAACATTTAATGGACTTTACTATCTTAGTTTGACTGAAATTTAGTCAAAAAACTAACTTCCTATAACATTGAAAACAGATACACTGTAATCACAAAAACACCTCATAGTCATAGAGGACTTTTCTCACCTATCATTTAAAGCAAACTGTAAAGCATGCAAACAGGAAAGTTTCTCCCATGTTACATAAACATGGAATCAGAGAGAGTCAAGAAAGTTAAGAGATTTACCCGGGAAGTCAGCAACAGTAAGCGTCAAGATTACTTGGTATGAGATAGTCACAGAGATAAGAGAATTTTGTACCATCAGATCTTTAGAAAATTATCAATATAAAATGGATATAAATATGGCATACTGCAACGACATTTTTCAGATTGACAGTGTTCAGAAGAAAAAGTATTTTGTAGTTAAATGAGCTTGGAAAATGACATATTTTATTCTTCTCTAGATTTGCAATGCATGTTACCATACTAAACACTCTGAGAGGTTCTGAAGAAAAGAAACTCTTGATTTTAAACGTATTTACTGTGTATGTAATCCTTTTCTAAGCCCATGGAGTTACATAGCATTGAAAAAAAATTAGGAAACACTGATTTAAACAAACAAACAAAACAACTTCCAAAATAACTTAACGACTTTAGTGAGAGGATTCCAAATAAAATGCAACTTAAGATTTTAGAACTTCAAAGCCGAGTTCTGCAGTTTCTAACAATGAGATGATGATGGTGGTGATAATGGCAAACATTGTGAGCTTTTTAAAAATGCACTTACATTCAACGAATATTTATTGAATACTGGGTCTACATCATGTCAGGCACTGAATATTATACTAGCTGAGAATTTTCAAAGTTCCCACAAACTTAAAGACATGACTGATTTTCTGTAGCCATGGTAATAAACAGCCACCAGAACCAGGAACAGACTCATTCCAGTAAACACACCCTTGAGTGCCAACCAATCAACAACATTCTCATCTCTCTTATTATAGATTATGTCAACTCCAGAACACGACCAATCCCTGAACTCAATGCTTCCTGAAAACCCGAAAGATCAGCAGCCTTCCTTGCTAACAAACTGTGCTTGACCGGCATGTATCTCTCCTTTATGATAAGAAGAAATAAATCAAGTTTTCTGTTTTTATTTCAGATACTGAATGACAGGCTCATTATTTTTCACAGCATTTAAGGAAGTTTGCCCTCACAAACTAGTCAGCCTAGCCTCCCTTCCTCTCCTTCTTCTCACATTTTATTTTGAAAGATTCCTAACCAACAGAAAAGCTGAAATAACAGTGGAATGAACACCTGTAAATCCTTCACCTAGAATCACCAATTGTTAACATTTTAGCACAACTGTGCACGTTTCTCTCTCTCTCTTAAAAATTATACACACATACACTTGTATCTTTATCTGTATTAATTTTTCTTTAAACAGTAAGCATGTATTAAGTGCCAGGTATACTTATATATGTCATTTAAACCTCTTAAAGACCCTGCAACACACTATCACTATGCCTGTCCCTCTGCATCTTGGAGAGATATTTGTTCCAGTAAGTGAAATTCTGGGTTTTTAAAAATTAATTTCCATATGCTGGGATTAGCTTTGTCCCCTGGAACTGATGAAATGACAAATCCTTTTACATGACAGGTCTTCAAAAGTATGAAGAAAGCTTACTTTAAAGGTCTGGTTTTGTTTTGTTTTTGCTAAACAGCATCTGTTTTAAACAGCTTTATTGAGATATCATTTACATACCATAAAATCCAGTTGTTTAAAAGCGTACAATTCAATAACTTTTAGTAAATTTAAAGGGTTTTACCATCATCACCACAATCTAGTTTCAGAACATTTCCATCATTCCAAAACAATGTCTCATGCCCATTTACAGTCAGTCCTATTTCCCATCCTCAGCCAAAGACAACCACTAATCTACTTGAAGAAACCATACATTCTCTCTAGGCTTCTTCAAGGTTAAAGACTTCCTATTTCTTATCATTTTGGTCTCAATGTAAATAGCATATCTTTGAAAAGACTTTCCAAAACTACTACCACTTTCAATTCTCACTTGAATCAGAGTAGTTCGGCATTTATTTGATTTATATATTAAGGTCCTAGCCAAGTTTTCATTAAAAAAAAAAGTTATAAAACTTTTAGTAAACAAACCAAAGGAATGCAAACCTCTAAGTGTTGAACAAGTCATAGGCCAATTATAAAGCCCTGTAGCAAAGAGATATCCTTGAAACAACAGATCCAATAATCAACACTTTGTGGGCTGGGAAGAGTTGATCCAGGTTTCAAGCTGTCTTTGTCTGAAATATAACTCTCCATCTCATCCAGCAGAACATCAGGAGAGATGACATCAAATATCTCATTTAAATTTTTACTCTACAACTGTGACATTACCTTAATGAAAGTAAAATTATTTTATACTGATATCAATTGTGAGCTCATGCAAGTTCCTAATAATTATAGATTCCAAAATTTTTCTTGAGATTGATGTCAAGTTCATCAGGGTATAATGACTAGAATCTCCTTCACCCAACATTTTAAAAAATGAAGCAAACTCATGCCAAAATTACAACTTTATTACACTTCCTTACAAAGCATTCTAGAAAAACCACCTGACAATAATTAATACCACTATTGTACATAATCTTTTTCCTAATGTAGTTGTATTTGCAAAATCTAATTTGTCACCAAAAACAATGGCTTTGGTCTCAGAATATGAATAAAACTATAAATTAAAAAATATGGAAATAATGCAACTTCAAAATTAATTGTGTAAATATCTGTGACTGCCAGTAGGAGAACACATAATATATTCCAGTTGTACTACATAATATATTCCATTAGTTTCTTCACAAAGGGCTTTCGCTTGAATCAGGACGTATATAAGACAATTGTCTTATAGTGATCAGTCACTTTTAAGAACATTAAGAAAAAGTTCATCTCTAGTCTCAACAATACTGTATTCCTCAAATAAAAATGAAATTTAGTATGCCCAGAAGAAATGTGTTTTCAGTTTGTTCTCTAGAACATGGATAAAAAAGTGATGACATGAGAAAGACATTAAGACACAACTCTACTGAGAATAAACACATAGCATACATTAAATGATCTTTTACTTTAGTATAAAGTCTATAACTTAAAAATTTGGCATGCATAAATAATAACCCTTTATAGATATTTATATACACTATTAACACTGAAACTCACATTAACCTTTAAATTTTACTATGAAAAGCTCAGTATGTACTTGTAGAAGCTTACAATGAACATATAAAGTCTTTAAGTATACTGAAAATATTAGTGAAAACATACATCTCTGTATCTACCTACTACCACCCTGTACACGATTAAGATCTTCATAGGTACAAGCTCTGTGGTAGCAAATAAAAATATTAATAGGCAATACCAGGCAATTAATTATTTATAATAGTTAATATCAATAAAACAGTAATTAAGACCCTAGCTTAGAGCCTTCACAGAATCCTACAACTTTCAAACTCCTCTGTTTATTATATAAAAGTCTTTGACATCTGGCTTCTCTCTGGTTCCACCCTTATTTCTAGCCATGCACCATTTGTTCCTAACATATCAAACTCCCTATGGACAGCTGACCACACAACAGGTTTCAGGTCTTCTCACTTTTGTACATGATATTTTCTCTGTCAAGTAAGTCTTTGTTTCTTCTTCCATTCAGCCAATGCCTTCCAAACTTAGTTCGAGGGGTACGACCCTTGGGAAATTTTCCATAATACTCATTTGCTGCTCTAGGGCATATTGCACTGATTGCCCTAACTCACCTTTCACCTCATATTATATCCATTCCCATTGCCAAGTAACTTTAAGTAGCCCTGCACTATAACCCTGAGCTCAACCCTGTTATGTTCTTTGGCCAATGGGATATTATTAGCAGCAGAGGCTAAGAAGTGCTTAAGCATTTCAACTTGCACTCTTGCACTCTGCCACTGCCATGAAAGTATGACAAGGCTAATCTGCTGGAAAATTAGAGATACATGAAGCAGAGCTCAGTCACCCCAGTTATCGTAGTTGAGTTATCATAGATCAGCTGGCAGTCAGCTGACCCTCAGATAGATAACAGAGCACAGTTGAGATTGGTGGGGTTGCCTAATCTACTGTCATACACATATAATCATAAATGCTGAGGTTTCACAATGTTTTGTTATGCAGCATTATTGCGGCAATAAATAACAAATCCCACTCCTAGATGCTTCCATAGCACTCTTCACAACCTCCTCATAGTATAGTTACATAGTTGTATAGTTATGTAGTTACATAGTCATACTTTTACATGAACTAATTTGTCTCTATTCTCCCCTATGCATTTAGAGGAAAATAATCACCTGTTATTTAAATTTGTATTCTGAGCACCTAAGAAGATGCCAGTTGTATGTGGGCACTCAATGTATGTCTAGGGAAGAGAAGGTATGAGGACGGATTCACCTCCCAACTGATTCCACTATTATCTCAGACCACAAGGAGCCTTCCCCATGTTGTGAAAGTTCAGTGGGCACACAAACTCGATACTGTTAGAGCAGATTAAAACCTTAAGCATATAGGCTTTAATATATGCTTATTATATGTATATAGCTGCCTGTTGGATGAGCACAGATGGCCACAAATTCATGCGATTTGTGGGCATAATGTTAACAGGAAAGAGTCCATAATTGCAGCACTTTGGACCAAATACAGAGTGGAATTAGGTTATGCAGTAAAAGATGCCAGGGCAGAGAATCAAAGGGTGTATTCCTAGAAAACTTAAGATTTTCACATGTAGAAGGAAAAATGTTTGAAATTTCATTAAACTTGGTATGCATTTGGGGCCAAGTAAAAAATATTCAAAAAGGAACCAGATTAATGATTTATTTTTTTAAAGGCAGCGAATACTTTTAAAAAAGAAAAGGAAAAAATGAGTCTGAAAATATATACAATTTAGAATCTGTTTAATAATGATAGTTATGACAAAATGACAATGAGTCGATTATATCCATAGTACATACTGAGGATTTACTGTTTGCTAGACACCACTGAACTGATTCAAATGTCAAAATGACTCTAAAAGGTAAGTACTATTACTATTGCTACTTCAAGACTTGAAGAAGTTAACTAGATTACCCAAGTAACATAGTTAATAAGTGGCAGAAACGAGATTCCAAATCCCATCAGTCTGACTGAAAACTAAAAAAAAACAAAAAACAAACAAACAAAAACCCTCTAACTGCTCTATAATATTGTCTTTCATAGAAACTGAAGAGACTTCGGAAGTAATTTATTTCAGTTTCCGCCACAATAAAGAAAATTTTAAAAGTGAAAAGACTATATAGGCTAGGCATGGTGGCTTCTGTTTATAATCCCAGGATTTTGGGAGGTTGAGGAGGGAGGATCACTTGAGCACAAGAGTTTAAATCCAGTCTGGATAACAGTCTCAGAACTTGTCTTAAAAAAAAAAAAAAAATTACTATATAAGCATATATTCAAGTTAGGGTGACTGGAGTAGGATGATGATGATACTTTGATAAAATTGGAAATAACTTTTTGACAACCAGTGTGGTACATGCAGAAATGCAAACCAATATATAAATGCCACAATAGTTGAATTCAGAAGATTAAAAGGAAAACTAAAGAAGTTGAACAACAAATGATGTCTATATCAATAACCAAAAAAAGAAATCTATTAAAAGGCTGAACAAATTCTTCCAAGTCAAAAGCAAATAACTGGCTTCCTCTCTATTCATGCAAATAGCTGTTTGCCACATGAAATTTACCTTGCTTTTAGGTTTCAAGAATTAAGGGTAAATATTAAAGCTACAAACCTGGGGAACTCCATAGTGTCTTTATGCATAAATCACATAGAAATTTCTCAGGTTCTGAGATAAAGTTCAGGAATAATTGTACTAAACAACACAAAAATTTCCCAAGGCTAAAATTTGGTAAAAATAAACTGCAGAAATATTAGAACAATAATAAGGTTATTATTATTATATTATATATATAATATATATAATATATATATTATTATTATAATAGGTTAACTTCATCATACTATTAATAGATAGATTATAATACAAATATTACACAGAGATTAAAATTGATACTTTGGAACAGGTTGATTATCTAGGTATGTAATTATTATTATATTCAGAGAGAAATATTCCTTGCAGCATAAAGACACCAATACCATTCATATACTGTTTCCAGAGAGTTTGATAAACAGAAAAATTCCACAAAAATCTTGGCCCAGAAACTCTCCACAACCAGGATCTCTGATTTCCATAACCTCTAGATCCTATAGGAGTAAAAATTAGAGCTTCTCTTATGGTGAACAAATTTCCTATCTCAAAGCCCTTGGAGAACGTCCCATTTTTTTCTAGAGAGAGAATGCCTGGGCAACTCTGAGAGGAAAGAAGGAAATTGTGATGCTCTGTATGTCCTGGGGACCAGAGGTTTCGAGGATTCAAACAAATGTAAACAATTTGACTTCCTGAGTATTGACAAGGAATTAGAATATTAGATTACTAAATCTGGGTTTTCTCAGTTGCAGGAGTTTCCCTTTCCCCCACATTCCAAAGATTTCAAAACCCTATGAAATTATGCGGGGGGGGGGGGGGGATTATCTAAGTATATCTTTGACAGCTGAATGACTCAAAACAATATTTAACATTTCAAATTAACCTGTTCATAATGCAGTATTCAATTCTTCACTAAACTCACATAACTCATTTCTACTTATAGATTTGTTTTGTTTTTGTTTTTGTTTTTGTTTTTGAGACGAAGTTTCGCTATTGTTGCCTAGGCTGGAGTGCAGTGGCATGATCTTGGCTCACTGCAATCTCCGCCTCCCAGCTTCAAACAATTCTCCTGCCTCAGTCTCCTGAGTAGCTGGGATTACAGGCACCCGCCACCACGCCCAGCTAATTTTTGTGTTTTTTTAGTAGAGACGGGGTTTCACCATGTTGGCCAGGCTGGTCTCGAACTCCTGACCTCATGATCCACCCACCTCAGCCTCCCAAAGTGCTGGGATTACAGGCGTGAACCACCGCACCTAGCCAGATGTGTTCTTTAAAACTCTGAGTAAAGAAAGTTAAGTGAAAGATATCTTTCATTTAAAAACAAAAAAAAAGAAAAATTAAAAATGAACAAATTGTATTTTCTACATATATTAACTTTAAAAAAGAAAATGCAAAATTAATCTATTTACCATAACTATATTTTCACACAGGTGTCACCTTTATTATGCTGTAAAATGCTAGAGCCTACAATAATCTATTCCAGATATGGGGTTGGGGTTGGGAGCAAGGGTTTGGCAAGGGAGTGGAAAAGTAACAAGGCTGTCTGTAGCACTTTTAGTACATGTTATAAGAATAATCCATAACAAAAAAAAAATTGATTCAATTCAGTATAACTACTTAAATTTTCTTAAAATCACACATACTTTATATAGTTAAAACCCTAAAACACTTTCTCTCTCAAAAACTTAGGAATAATTTCACAGTACCTAAGGATTAAGAAAAAAGGTTTTTAAATAAAATATTGATGTTTAAAATGTCTCTTTAAGCTATTTGCTAGCAAAACAAAACAACAGACTTTGAAAGAATACTAAACCCACCATCATTAATTTTATTTTGGTAACTAACTTTATCCCAATGACTTCATAACAAAGTTAACCTTTAAGGATAAATCACCATATACACCATTAAAACACCAAAAATAGAAGACAGAATTGCTCCTACCTCCATGACATTCTGTTTGTAATTAAAAAAAAAATTTGGGAGTATTGTTGAAGAGAATTCATATTAGAAGATATATCAAATTAAACGAGAGGCACTTCATGTCTATTTTCTAAGTTTATATCATACTGAAAACTGTGCTTGCAGACCCAATGAACAAGAATAATCATCCACAAATTGCTAGACTCTTTCATTTTGGATTCTACACTGAAAATGAAAGGTGGACATTTAGAGTCTACATGTTCTATTTTCAGCTTCATCATTAACATGTTTGAGAACCTGGGGTAAATTTCTTTACAACAGGTAAATATTCTAATACCCTGTTAGTTAATGGAAGCTAGGTCCAAAAGCTGACACTTAAGTGGAATACTAAATAAATATAGTCCTATTTTCTTTATTGGGTTTTCTGATTTAAAATTCTACCACATATATACATAACCATCTTAATTTACATATAAACTTAATTCACTTTAACAATATTCACTGAACGTCAACCAAGATGAAAGTCCTCTCCTGAAGGCTGAGGAATGCAAATGTAAACACCAAGTCCTTGTGAACTCCAAAATTAGTACATACCACACTGGTAAATGAGATACAAATAAGCACACATGAAACTCTCTTTCAGACAGTCTAATTTAATTAAAATTCTACTATGACAATACAAAAATCATCAATTTTTTTAAGTGTGAATTTTAAATTGTATAATTTCTTTCTTTTTTTTTTTTTCCAGATACGGTCTCGCTTTGTCACCCAGACTGGAGTGCAGTGGTGTGATCATGGCTCACTGAAGCCTCCACCCTCTGGTCTCAAGTGATCCTCCCACCTAGGCCTCCCATAGTGCTGGGATTATAGCTGTGAGCCATTGCACTTGGCCACTAAATTGTATAATTTTTTTAAAGTACAATTAAAAATTTGTACTATTACAAAAAATAAAACAAAGATTATATATATATAATCTATTTTAACCTGTGTGGTGAAGTGTAACAGGTTGGGAAAAAAACTATAGGTGTAATCCAAGGGTCAGCAAATATTTTCTGGAAAAGGTCAAACAGTAAATATCTTCAACTTTGTGGGCTATAAGGTCTCTTTTGCACAATGGCCATCACAATACCAAAGTCACCAATGACAGTCCATAGATGAATGAATGTGTATAGCTATGCTCCACTAAAACTTATGAATGGTCACTGCAATCTGAATTCTGCATCTCACATAATTTCATCTCATGTAAGTGCTACATCTCATGAAATACTACTCATCTTTTGATTTTTTCCCCATTTAAAAATGTAAAAAATATTCGTGGTTACACAGGCTGCTGTACAAAAACAGGGAGCTATGTTGATTTCGCCTTCAAGCCACAGTTTGCCAATCCCTGGTATAATCAAACACCAGTATCAAATAATATGAATTAAGAGTGACTAGTAGCTGACCATAATTGCCACTGTTCAGAGAGGAGAGAAAGGAAAACATATTCAAATAATCAAGAACTTCTTTTAAAGAAGTATTCGAGTAAGAGCTTGAGTTAATCTAAGGATGATGATAACTCATTTACTGTAGCTATTATATTATTTAGTAACTGCAAGAAAACTGTTCCACTCTTTAAAAAAAAACACTAATTTGTCAAAATATATGGAAAACAAGCAATCAACTTCATGTTCTTATTTAAATTGTAAAAGTACAGTTGAAAAATTGTACTGGCTGAGCACAGTGGGCTCAGGCCTGTAATCCCAGCACTTTGGGAGGCCGAGGCAGGTGGATTACTTGAGGTCAGGCGTTCAAGACCAGCCTGGCCAATATGGTGAACCCCCCCCCCCCCTACTAAAAATACAAAAATTAGCTGGGCATGGTGGTGCATGCCTGTAATCCCAGCTGCTTGGAAGGCTGAGGCAGGAGAATCCCTTGAACCCGGGACGCGGAGGTTGCAGCAAGCTGAGATTGCAGCACTGCACTCCAGCCTGACAGAGACTCCATCTCAAAAAAAAAAAAAAAAGAAAGAAAAATTATACTATTTTTAAACTGTACAGCTTACCAATTTTTAAAATATTGAATATTCATGTTTAAAATAATAAAAAAACTGTTATAGGTTGAATTGTGTCCTTCCAAAAACAATGTATAAAAATCCTAACCCCTAGTACCTCAGAATATGACCTTATTTAGAAATAGGGTCTTTACAGAGATAATGAAGTTAAAACAAGGTCATTAGGGTAGGCTCTAGACGAATAGGACTGGTATCCTTACAAAAAGTGGAAATTTGCACAGAGACAGACACACACAGAGGGAAGGCAATATGAAGACAGAGGAAGAAGACAGTAATGTGACTGGAGTGATGAATCTAAAAGACACAAAACACCAAGGATTGCTGGCAAACACGTAAAGCTAGGAGAGACAAGGAAGGATTCTCCTCTAGAGCCTTCAGAGAACAAGACACTTGATTGTGGATGTCTAACAACCTCAACTATGGGCAGTAAGTTTCTGTTGCTTTAAGTCACCCAGTTTTTGGTACTTTGTTATAGAAGCCCTAGGAAACAAATACACAAACTTATCAACGTATCAGGCGTGTTTTTCACTTTGTAATTCTATCACTATAGTAATCAAATAAC
This sequence comes from Gorilla gorilla gorilla, assembly GCF_029281585.2. Taxonomy (NCBI): domain Eukaryota; kingdom Metazoa; phylum Chordata; class Mammalia; order Primates; family Hominidae; genus Gorilla; species Gorilla gorilla. The sequence goes on from NC_073229.2 coordinate 62,918,163, forward strand.
ATGTCATCATTTAATGAACAAAATTTTAAGTCCAAAATAAACCATGAATTAAAATTGTCATGTTAAAATTAAATTGACTTTCTATGCATGATATGACTACCAAACATTTTTTTTCTACAATACTTTGAACCAAATTTTGTTTGGTTTTTGGGTTGTATTACTATTGATGGCAAATGCACACTACTGTGGAATGGGGAAAATTAAGTGGTAGAAATGCATGGGGTCTTAAATCTTCCTCTCATACAGTATGGATGCAAAAGATTCTTGCATTCTAAAGTACCATTTTCAATAGTGCAACGTATCCACTTTCTTGCATCTCTTCCTGTTTTGATTTGTGATTTCAGGGATAGTAATGATGATAATATGGTACATGGGTCTCCACTTACACTCTTGCTCTGTGTCCTACAAATTTTGAGGTGGGCTTCAGCAAAACCTGGATCAGATTATGGCTTCAGTAAAGTCTCATTTCTAGCACTGATTTGTTTTTCAGGTAACTGAACACAATAGTATGTGTTTGAAATACTGCATTAAAAATATAAAGAACTATTGACCTTAAACTATTACCAAAAAAAAAAATATTTCTGGTTTTAAAAGACTTCCAATAAAAGAAAGTCCAAAATTGTATTACTCTTTACACTAAAAGTTTCCATTTTCAGTTTATTTGTATCCCATTTTTTTTCAGAAGTTTTGAAAAAGGAGATTCACATAGAATGTTGCCCAAATTTTCTGAGACCCAAACATGATCTCTTAAAATATGAACCAACAAGCTTCTGCATGTCTCTGAACTCAGATTTGTGCATTTCAATGTCACCTGGATGCCCAAATTTAAATTTCAGGGCTGCCTATCAAGCACAGTAACTGAAAACTTGCACTAAACTCAGAAGTGTGCAAAGAAGTAAATACCCATTGGAAAAAAAACCTCTGATTTACAGGGTGGCCCATTTAAAACAGTTCCCATTTAATAATGTGGCTGTGTACAGGGCCTCTTTTAAATGGGCCACCCTGTATGAAGCTTAAGTCCAAGATAAAAAATGTCCTCCCTTGAGAATTTTTAAAACCCAAAAACATTGTAGGTTTAGTGGTTATTTTTAAGGTTTTAGATGGTTTCTTTGGACTCCTTTAGAACTGAAAAAAGATGGATACACATTTAAAAAATGAAATGTTACAACCACACATCTGTAATGAGAACCAGTGCCAGTGGATATTTTTAAAACAAATTAAAACGGTCAATTTTTTTTAACTTAGGCAAACAGCTGCTATACACACAGTGCACAGTAACTACTTTTCAGCAGAAGTTCAGAAGGAATTTCCTAATGAAGATTTATAGAATGTTCTGGGATTGATAATTAAGGGTTCCCCCATAAGATATGAAGAACAGTGTTAGCGATGTAAGGATTAAGGACACTGACTATGCCTATCCTCTAAGGGAGAAGCCTGGAATTTAGAATAAAAGATACACACTAATAACCACTGAGGGAAATCAGGATAAAATAGGTACTGTATATCTTTTCTGTACTGACTTCAAAGTGTTTTGAAGGATTCCATAATAATTTCTAAAGTTTAAATATCTCTGCAATTTAGTTCATTTTTTAAAAAGGGGGAAGAGACAATGCGAGGAGAAAAAATGGAAAAAGCTTACCTAAAAAAAATTATATTGATACAAGAGATCATGAGTTCTGAAAATTCTGACTTCCACTCTGTACCTGACTTGAATAATGCTGTTTTCCCTCCAAAACCAATATTATTAATAATAAAAAATAACAACTATGGGCTGTGCACAGTGGCTGACGCCTGTAATCCCAGCACTTTGTGAGGCCAAGACGGGCAGATCATGAGGTCAGGAGTTCGAGACCAGCCTGACCAACATGGTGAAACCCCGTCTCCACTAAAAACACAAAAATTAGCTGGGTGCGGTGGCGTGCGTCTGTAATCCTAGCTACTCAGGAGGCTGAGGCAGGAGGATTGCTTGAACCTGGGAGGTGGAGGTTGCAGTGAGCTGAGATCCTGCCACCAAACTCCAGCCTAGGCGACTGAGTGAGAATCCGTCTGAAAATAAATAAATAATAATAAAAATAACAACTATGAACACTGTCCTCATACACTGTCCTCATACACTGTCATCATACAGTGACATCATACACTTCCCAGGCACCTGACATCATTAAATCATTTAAACTCCACAACAATACTATGAGGTAGGTACTATTACCTCTTCTTCACAGATAAGAAAAATGATGCACTAAGAGATTAAATAATTTGTCTAAGGTCACAAATATGGTAAAATTACCTTTCATGATTCAAACAAAGACTCTAAGTCCAGAGTTAGTATTCTCAAACACACACTCATAATTTATGTTTTTTTCTTCATGTAGCTAGGAGTTTATCTATTTTTTGATGTTCTCAGAGACTTCTATTTTCAATGACTTTTGTCTATTGTCTGTTTTCTATCTCGCTGATTTCTACTCTCATGTTTACTATTTCCTTTTATATTTACTTTGGATTCAATTTTCACTTTTTTATCTTCTTAAGGTAGAGGAAATACTGATTTTCAACATTTTTCTTTCTGTTCTAACATAAGCATTTAGAGCTATAAATTTCTCTGTAGGCACAGCTTTAGATTCATCTAATAAATTCTGATAGGTTGTGTTTACTGTCATAGGGTGAATTTTTAAAATTTCTCCTATTTTGTCAGCTTTGCTTGCTGTATTTTGAAGCTCTCTTATTAGGTGCACAAATATTTAGGACTACTGTTTCTTCTTGACAGACTTTTATCATTATACCCCTCTTTATTACCGATAATGCTTGTTATTCTGACGTTTACTTTGTCTGATATTAATATAGCCCTATCAGCTTGCCCAATCCTTATGACTGGGCTTTGCAATGTACAAGAGAATCAAGGCAGTTTTCTTAATGAAAAAGTCACAAAAATAGCTCACAAGCTAAAGTAAACTGTCTTAGAAAATATAATTATCAGCCAGGTTCAGTGGCTCACGCCTGTAATCCCAGCACTTTGGGAGGCAGAGGCAGGCAGATCACGAGGTCAGGAGATCGAGACCATCCTGGCCAACATGGCGAAACCCCGTCTCTACTAAAATACAAAAAACTAGCCAGGCGTGGTGGCATGTGCCTGTAGTCTCAGCTACTCAGGAGGCTGAGGCAGGCGAATCGCTTGAACCCAGGAGGTGCAGGTTGCAGTGAGCCGAGATTGCACCACTGCGCTCCAGCCTGGCAACAGAGCAAGACTCTGTCTCAAAAAAAAAAAAAAAAAAAAGTATATATATATATATACACACACATATATACACGTATATATATACACACACACACACACACACACATATATATATATACACACACAATTATCCACAAGAGTCCAGTCTATAGAATGAAAAGTATTTTTTTCTATTAAAAGATTCTTTTTTTTTTTTTGAGACAGTCTCCTTCTGTCACCCAGACTGGAGTGCAGTGGCACAATCTTGGCTCACTGCAACCTCTACCTCCTGGGTTCAAACGATTCTCCTGTCTCAGCCTCCTGAGTAGCTGGGATTACAGGCATGTGCCACCACACCTGACTAATTTTTGTATTTTGAGTAGAGACAGCGTTTCACCATGTTGGCCAGGCTGGTCTCAAACTCCTGACCTCAAGTGATCCGCCTGCCTCGGCCTCCCAAAGCGCTGGGATTACAGGCATGGGACACCACGCCTGGCCTCTATTAAAAGATTCTTTGTCACATTAAGTATGTATTCATGACAAATTTATTATTAACTTGTCCAATAAGCAAAAGCTTTTAAAAAAGAAAAAGATGAATATTTCCTATACATAAATAACTTGAATGTGGTTTACTGTAGTTGCTGTATCAATTTTTATAGAGCAGAAAACCATTAATAGGGCTCATCTGAATTGCCCTCTACTCAGACTCTGACCTGCTATTACACTGTACAAAGCCTTTCAAATTCATTCTCTTTGCATTGTTATGAAAAGTGCTATGTAAAAGACAACTATTTACTCACTACTGATGTATGTTCTACACAGGATCTTTGGTGGATAAAGAAGTTTTCATTTGGCAGTCTGGACAATGGTGCCCATTAACGAAAAACGCTTAGTATAGGATATTGAAGATCTGGAATCAAGTCCTCGCACAACAAATTTCTAGTTATGTGGTCTCGCACTTCAAATTCTTGGTTTCCTTGTGTAGATATTTAAGCAATAATTTCATGTTTATGATAAGGAGAACTGGACTGCTAAAGATCATTCATTGAAAGTTCACCGCCCTAGATACCCGTATGAACTAAATGTCAGTCATTTGATTACTACCTTCACAACTTGCGCTGGTTTTTGTACTAGTTAGGCAGCTACTGATTTTTGTACGTCAATATTTATTACTATTTTAATAAATTTAAAAATAAACTTTCTATCATGAAAATCTACCACAGAAATCAATATCATATGCCAGAAAGTGAAGACGTATACTACTTATGGATTTTTTAAAAAAAATCCATCAATCAATCAATTGGATATTCTCTTTTGGGGGAATTTTGGGGGAATTCTGAATGAAGAACTTAGGAAAGGATGGAGAGGAAGATTGCAGGAGAAAAATAAGGAGAAATAAATAGAAATGAGTCAAAACACACACAAAAAGGCAGTGTTAAGATTGGCGTAATGATTGGTAAAAGCCACTTGCGAACTGGCACAAGACAGCTAAGTGATCAAAATATTCTAAAGATTATTTTTAACACTTTCACTCAGATGTAAACATACCATAAAATTCACCCATTTAAAGTGTACAGTTTAGTAGGTTTCTGGACATTCACAGAGTTGTGAAACCATCACATTAATCTAACTGTGAAATATTTCATCGACCCAAAAAGAAACTCTCTACCCATCAGCAGTTATTCCCCATTCTCACCCCCTCTCCCAGCATCTTCCCTGCCTCAGACAACTTTCTGTCTCTATGAATTTGCATATTCTGGATATTTAATAATTGAATTATACAATATGTGGCCTTTGTATCTTTTCTCTTTTACTTAACATAATGTTTTTACGGGTCATCCATGTTGTAACATGTTATCACTACATCATCCCTTTTTATGTCTAAATGATATTCCACTGTATGAATATACCACATTTTACTTATAATAAAATTCAGCTGATGGACCTTTGGATTGTTTTCATCTTTTCAGTTACTATGAGCAATGCTGCTATGAACATTTGTATACGAGTTTATTCCATCCTTTTTGAGGCCTAGCTCTGTAGCTGCTGGGATGGTAGGTCCATGTGTCTGTACTTCCTACTGCATTTTTACTGTAAATTCTCATCGTATGAAGTAATTTACGGGTATCCTTTATCTTTTGAACTTTAAAGAGTCACACTGGTGAAAGCATACCTTACAGGAAAAAGACAAAGGTTAAAAAAAAAAAAAAAAAAAAAAAACACTTTTTTTTTTTTCAGATGGAGTTTCACTCTTGTTGCCCAGGCTGGAGTGCAATGGCATGATCTCGGCTCACCGCAACCTCTGCCTCCCAGGTTCAGGCAATTCTCCTGCCTCAGCCTCCCAAGTAGCTGGGATTACAGGCATGTGCCACCACGCCCAGCTAATTTTGTATTTTTAGTAGAGACGGGGTTTCTGCATGTTGGTCAGGCTGGTATCGAACTCCTGACCTCAGGTGATTTGCCAGCCTCGGTCTCCCAAAGTGCTGGGACTACAGGTGTGAGCCACCGCGCCCAGCCAAGAACACTTTTAAGTAGCAAGCAGGAGCAGAGGACTAGGACTCAAGGATCTGAGGTATCTTCTCTCAGTGCTGTTGCTATCCTCTCCATGACCCTGATTAGATCACTCGCCCTGCAAGGAGCTCAGTTTCCTCAGATGTAAATATGGAATACTGGGCTAAATTATAGGTTGCTTTATGTTCTGAAGTATTATAATTTAAACCTATAGTCTCATCATTCCAGATACGGCAAAATAAGGCAGCAGAAAGAAAAATCTCATGAGTTTTTTTCCTCAATGTTCTGCCTAATTCATTCATGCATGATTCACAATCACAGTCTACAATAAATTAAAAATCTATTCACTCTCAATTTACACATCTTATCCAGGATACAGCATAACTTAATATTTATTTCCAAGCCTATATGTAACCACTGTACCTCAAGTATAGATGGGTTTCTAACATACATATTAACAGCTTATGTGCCAGTTTTGATAAAGGAAGCCATTAAAGTCAAACTGTTACCATATAAGCCAAAGCCCTCTACCTTGCATCACATATAAAAAGATATTCAGATTGACGGAATATGTATAAATATGAAAAAAGAAGAAAATCTAACATGTTAACTCTTTACTTTTAACCACTGTAATCTAGCTAAGCATCAAAAATAAATATTATTCCCAAAAAGCAACATGAATAGAGAAAAACAGGTAAATTATAGCTTAAGTATTATTTCATTGTAACTACAGTCCCCAAATATTCAGGCTGGTTGGAACAATGGTGGGTTTACAATAGTCCCCCTTCATTCATGGGAAATATGTTTTGAGATCCCCCACACTCCTTGGATGCCTGAAACTGGGTAGTACTGAATCCTAAACACACATTGTTTTTCCTATAAATACCCATAATAAAGTTCAATTTATAAATTGAGCACAGTAAGATATTAACAACTAATAATATAATAGAACAATGATAACAATATTCAGAACAGTACATTATTTAAGAATTATTTCTGGAATTTTCTATTTAATATTTTCGGACCATAGTTGACAGCAGGTAACTGAAACTGCAGAAAGCTGAACTGCAAATAAGAGGAGGACTACTATATTTTCCTGCTCCTGGCACTGGCAATTCCAGAATTCCTATAAAATTAAATCTGCATTCTCTGGAAGCTGTCCAAACTGAGAGAGAGGAAGTGTTGCTTCGTCAGACTGTTTGTAAACTTCCCATCAACCCTGGTACATAAAATAAGCTAACTTCTAAGACCTTTTACAGTTCCCTATTCCCTTTAAAATTTGCTACAAAAGATTACTTTAAACCTACTTTTAAACATTTTCCCTACTGCTTGATAACCTATTTCAACGTCCGTCCAACAAAATAAATGACAGGAATAGAAGAGCAAATCTCTTTCTGCTATCTTACATTTCTCTTTGACCACTAGACCTTTCCTGAAACCAACACATTTTAAATATTAAATTCTCTTACAGTGTGTTATATTTTGATTGCAATTTTAGTAATATTTCTACAAAAGACTTGGCAGATTATCATGTCACTATTTTTTATTGATGATTCTTCCAATATGCCAGTGCACTATGCTTTAGAAGAACCCAATGGAAAATAACCCATCTGAATTTATTAAATTTAGGAAGTGATTCTATTCTTAAAAAAATTTCCTTACTTTGCAAAATGATTCAACACTTGTTGTCCAGATTAGTGTTGGTCTAGAAATAGAACACTAACAATAATAGAAATGATCTAATTCAATCCTCATACAAGTACATAAAATGGTATTATTATCACCCCCTTTACAAAAAAGGAAACTAAGACAGAAGTCACATGATTTATCCAACAGGACAAAAGTAGTAAGTGTTTGAATCTAGGTCTGTCTGAGTACACATCCTGAGCTCTTACCAGTACAAATATTGCCGCCCATGAATAGACACTACTTGAATAATAAAGGGATAAAGAAGGAGAGTAATCTTTTAAGAGTAAACATACACACAGACAAAATTAACAGTTATGACCTTGACATGCTTATTTCTTGCCCAATTCTACTTAATTGCTTAGACTGCTTAGCACACAAATTGAGAAGGCAGTATCAAAGTTCTAAACTTGTGGGAAAAAACTGACTCCACACAAAGTTCTTTTCTTCTTGCTAATACTCCATATTACATGTTCAGATCTCCAACCAACATATTTAGTTTCCTGCAGTCTTATCTTCAAAAAGTGTTTTGAAATATGAATTAATGAAGCTCTTTCCTTCCCCAGCAGAACTGTTCTTTCGAATACAGAATATTCTGACGTGGGAGAGAATAGCCAAGCAAAACTGAACTTCTGATTATCTTTTACATTTTAATCATTGTAGAACTGAAAATAAACCATACCAGATACTTAGTTAAAATGCTAAGATTGATCCAGTCCTGCTTGAAGGGAGGACAACAAATCTTCTGCCATTTCCCCAAAAATATAAAGCTTGACAAAACTGAAAAACAACAACAACTATTTCAGCACTCAGAAAACCAACCATAGGCTTACAAAAATCTGAGATGTGATTATTCATGAAACTACTGAATTTTGGGTAAAACAGCATGACTCTGTGGATATTTTTTCCGGAACATCTGACAACCCTCCAGATCTATTTATATGGTAGTTCAATCAGGAGAAAGCAGGAGGTGATAACTAAAAATTCTGCTCATGTTGCTAAAGAGGAGAAAACTTGATTTAGTATTGTCAGTTAAAGTGGCAATATTAGTGGCACATGAACAGGGAGTGCCAGCACCTCCACTCGCCTGAAGTAGTGAGCCTTCTTTCGGCAAGAAACAGATTAGCAGTGCATTAAACTGAAGATTTGGATCCCTGCAAAATTCTTTTGTTGAATTACAAACCCCCAATGTGATGTTATTAAGAGGTGGGGCCTTTGGGAGGTAATCTCATTAATAAAGTTTGTTCCTATCTTTGTTGACTTCATGTTAATATAAAAGAATATCTGAGAATGAGTAATTTATAAAGAACAGAGATTTATTTCTTATGGGTTTGGAGGTTGGCAAGCCCAAGGGCTGGTTCCCAAGCCCAAGGGAAGCCTTCAAAATTCAAGTCCTTCTCACAATGCAAAACACATTCATTCCATCCCAATAGCCCCAAAGTCTTAACTCATTCCAGCAGCAACTCAAAAGTCCAAAGCCTCATCTCAGTGAGATATGGGTGAGACTCAAGGCATGATACATACTGAGGCAAATTCCTCTCCAGCTGTGAGCCTATGAAAACAACAAGTACTGCAAAAATAAAATGAGGGTGAAGGCATAGGACAGACATTCTCATTTCCAAAGAGAGAGACAGGAAAGAAGAAAGCAATAAGTAGTCCCATGTAGGTCTAAAACCCAACAGGAAAAACAACATTAAGTCTTAGTTCTCCCAGGATGGATTTGCATGCTGGTAGCTCGACAGCTCTGGATTCTCAAAGGCAGCCCCACTACCAAGGCTTCACTAGCAATTACCCTATGGGGACTATCATCAGTGGCCTTGTTCCCATGGCTCCACTAGGCACTGCCTTGGTGGAGACTCTCTGTGGCAGCTCTACCCCTATAGCAGGTTTTTTCTGGGACCTCCAGGGTGTCCACAACATCCACTGCAATCGGGTTAAGGATCACCTTGGCCCCAAATGTCTTGCATTCTGTGCACCTGCAGAATTAGCACCATATGGACACTGCCAAAGTTTACAGGTTGTACCTTCAGGAGTAGTGGCCTAATCAGCACTTGAGCCTGCTTGAGCCATGGCTGAGGTGGACAAGAAACAATAAACCACAAATAGATGAGTAGAGTGCCAAGGCAGCACAGGGCAGTGAAGGCTGAAGTCTCCCTGGCACTTTGCTAGAAACTTTGCCCTCAGAGTCTTAGCTTGCCTCAAAGGTCTCTAAAAGGCCTCTGGGGTCATCTTCCCATTGTTTTAATGAATAGTAACTGGCTCCCTTCTATATACAGTAATCTCTTTAGCAAACAGTTGCTTGGACACACCCTTGGTTTACTCTCCTAAAGATGCCTTTTTCACTCTTTACATGGCCTGGCTGCAAATTTTCCAGATTTTTAGGTTCTATTTCTCTTTCGATTATAAATTAAATTATTTATATCTTCTCACATCTTACTATATGTGGTTAAAAGGCCATGGAGCGCCTTCAATATTTTGCATAGAAATTTCTTCCACCACATACCTAGTTCACCACTCTTAAATTCCGCCTCTTATGAAGCCCTAGGGCATGGACACAACTTAGCTAAGTCCTTTGCTAATTTATAACAAGGATAGTCTTTACACATACTAAAACCATAGCAGTGCCCTTATAAAAGAAACCACAGTTTTTGCCCATTCCACCATGTGAGGTTATACCAAACTTTGGCAGTCTGTAATCCAAGAGGGCCTTCACCAGAAACAACAATGCTGGCACCCTGATCTCATACTTCTAACTTCCGGAACTATGAGAAATTGCATTCTGTTATTAAAAAGCCATCCAGTCCATGATACTTTGATATAATGGCCTGAACTCAGACAGGCAGGCAAGCCAGGGATTTAGCAGGTAATTCTGGGAGGTGATTCATCCATATGGGGATTGATGTGATCGCTAATTATCCTGCATTGACTGAGGTTGATAATATGCACAGCAGAGATCAAAGTGAGTTATCAGCCACCCATACTTCCTTAGCCAACAGAAGAGAGCTCACTCACAGAAGACACACCAGTGAATCCAGTGGAAAATAAGAGCCATGAAAAACTTAACAGCCTGAACAATGAATGTACCCTCCATGATCAAACACAGATCCATAAGCAGAAAGAAGAAGCATTGATTCAAACTATTTGAGCACAATCTCTGAACTGACTAAACACAAGGCTGTAAGAAACAGAAGAAAAATCCAGAAAGTCAAGCCTAAAATAAAACAATTTAAAAAATAAAACAGAGACATCAGTGGCTACATGTTTGGGTGACAGACTTAGTCTAGACAATTACCAAACACACAAACAAAAATCAACAATAACAATAACCCCAAGGGGAGAAAAAAGTAAAAAACTGTAATTGCTTGCTACAAAATACTATCTTAGTCCAGTGTTCAAACAAAAAATTATAAGATATAACAAACAAGAAAGCAACTTATTGACCTGGGAAAAAGGGAGTCAATTGAAATACAAGTCAAGCAGTCATTATAAATATTTCAAAGAGCTAAAGAAATTCAAGTTTAAAAAAACTAAAGCAAAGTATAACAACAATAATCCACTAAATGGAATATCAACAGAGACATTATTTTAAAAAAAAAACAGAAATTCTGGAGTTGAAAAGTACAGTAACTGAAATGAATAATTCACTAGAGGGGCTCAATAGCAGAACTGAGCTGTCAAAATAATCAGTGAACTTGAACACAGATGTATAGAAAGTATCAATTCTGAAGAAGACAAAATGAGTAAAAAAGAAATGACATACCCTCACAGAACATGATAAGTGTTCTGGACACACAAGTGTACCAATGTGCATATAACAGAGTCTCAGAAGGAGAAGAAAAAAAGAGGATAAAAATATTTACAGAAGTATGGCCAAAAAATTCCAAAAGTAATGAAAAACATTAATCTACACATCCAGTCTCAGCAAACTCCAGATAAGATAAATTCAAAGAGACTCATGCCAAAAGAGAGATTATTGACAGAAGCATAAGATAAGTGACTCATTCCATACAAGGGAATTACAACTGGATTAACAGCTGATTTCTCGTTTTTTAAAAAGTGAAGACAAGAAGCAATGGAATATGTTAGAAGGGCTAAAAGAAATGTCAGCTAAGAATCCTAAATCCAGCAAAACTATTTTTTAAAAATAAAGGAGAAACAAAGACATTCACAGATTAAAAGAAAAGAAAAGAAAACGCCTGAGAGAATGTGTTGCTAGAGGACCTACCTTGTAAGAAATACTAAGACAAGTCCTTCAGTTTGAAAGGAAATGACATTATGTGATAACTCAAATTAATCAAGCAAAAAGAAAAAAAGAAGAACGCTCAAAAAGTTAAATATGGGGGTAAACATAAAAGACTCTCTAAAGACACTTTTTCACATTTCTTCCCTTAGTTTCTTTTAAAGACATATTATAAAAAGCAACAATTACAACAATGTACACCAGGTTTAAATATACCATATGTCTATGTATACCAACATATACCAATGTAATCTATATGACCATAACAGAACAAAAAAGAGGAGAATATATATTAGAATAATATTTCAATATTTTACCACAATTAAGGTACTATTCTGCAGCAGATTATAACAAAGTTGCAAACTGTAATTCCTAGAACCACAAAGAAATAATAATAATGAATGAACAGAGAAATATAAATTGTAAACTAAAAAATATTTATTTAACAGAAAGGCAATAAAGTAGAAACCAAGAAATAAAGATATAAGATTGAGAACAAACAGCAAAAAAAGCAGTTATAAATTCAACCATGACAATAATCACATTACATGCAAATATACTAAACACCCAACTTATAAAGCACCGGCAATAAGTGACAAAATTGACAAATTGAACTTAATTAAAATGAAAAACTTTTTCATTTCAAAAAAACAATATTAAGCTAATGAAAGGACATGCCAAAAAGAGGGAGAAATTACTTGCATATCATATATTTGAAGGACTTGTACTCAGAATATAAAAAGAACATGTAAAGCTCAATAAGAAGATAACCCAATTTGTAAATTGTAAGATTTGAATACATGTTTCTCCAAAGAAGATATACAAATGGACAACAAAATAATAAAAAGATGCTCAACAGTATTAGTCATTAAGAACATGCAAATCAAACACACAATGAGATATATTTCATACCAACTAGGATGACAATAATCAAAAAGATAATAAGAAGTGCTAGGGAGGATGTGGAAAAATCAAAATCCTCATATATTGCTACTGAGAATGTAAAATGATATAGCCATTTTGGAGAACAGTTGGACATTTTCTTAATATGTTAAACACGAACTTCTCATATAACCCACTCCTAGCAATTCCACTCCCAGCAATCCATCCAAGAGAATAGAGAACATATGTCCAAAGATTTGAATGCAGATTTTCACAGCTACATTACTCATAAGGCAAAAAAGCAAACAATACCCAAATGTCCATCAACTGGTGAATGGGATAAAAAAAATATGGCATGTCCATACAACGGAATATTTTTTAGCAGCATAACTCAAGGAAATACTGATACAACATGAATGTCCCTCAAAAACATCATGCTATATAAAAGAGGCCAGACGGAAAATACTGTGTGTGTGTGTGTGTGTGTGTGTGTGTCTGTCTGTCTGTCTGTGTGTGTGATTTCATTTATATGAAATGCCCAGAAGAGGCAAATATATGAAGACAGAAAGCCAATCAAGAGGAGTAGTTATAAGAATAGAGACTGGGTACAAATAGGATCAAAAGAATTTTAGGGGGAGGTGAGTAATGTTTTACAACTGAATCACAGTTATGGTTACACAACTCTATAAATTTACTAAAAATCATTCAACACTTATGACAGTGAATTTTACACTATTTAAATTATACCTCAATAAATCTGAAAAAAGCTAAGTAAATGATAATGACAATAATGCACTTGTATTATTACTGCAACACTGACTTCAAGTCTAGTGTCAGAGAATAGCATCAAATCCCCTAGTGACTGACATGTTTGGTGGCACTGCTGTCATCTTAAATTGCAGAAGAAAAAAATTCCTAGCTACCTCAAGCATATAAATGCAGTGCTTATTAAAAGTCTACCCCCCTTTTAAGTCAGACTGTCATTAAATCTGCAGCCTATCCTTCCTATGAAGGTCACTATTTTTACATTATTTTCATAAATTAAAATCAAAGCTAAAGTTTTATGACTTAAAAAGATACTCAGGTAAATGACACTTAAAAATATAATTGGCAATAAAAACACAAAATGAAAATTTTTCTAATTTCATAAAACAACCTCTATTATATTTTACAAACAATTATTGTGTGCTAAAAATTCTGGTGAAGCATCAGGTCACATTCTGTTTAAAAAATATATTTTCTTGACAGAGGTAGGGGAAGATGGCAGAGAGGAGACAGGGCTAACAAGCAGCTCCCACTTGGATAGACAGAACAGCACATGGAGACTCACACCATGAGCTTTTGCTCCAAGAAGCACTGCAGCAACATACCAGAAAAACTGAAAGAATTCACAGATCCTTTGAAACAAATGGCACACTGCTGCAGATTCCACGAGACAGGAGAAAAACTGTGAGTTCCCAAAGTGTGAGAGGGGGAAAACCTGCCTCTGAACACATATCCCCACTGAAGAATGTGAAACTCCAGATAACAGGAGAAGGATTTACCTTACGTAAAGCTGAAATGTATTAGGGAGCCACACGAAATATAAAAGCAGAAGAAGCAGCAGGAAGAGTCTTGCAGGCACTCCCAGTCTATAACATGAGCACAGGGAAGCCCACCTTCATATATCTCACAGGGGCCCTTGGGGAAAGCAGACAGCGTACTTAGGGAGGGGGTCACAGGGTGAACGAAGCTTCCAACTGAAATTTGTAATAATTTTGACTGGGCACAGATTTACTTCAGCAGAATTCAGGGGGCAAACAGGAACTGCTACAGACACAAGCACAGGAGCTGCTGCCAACAATGTGGGCAGACAGGGAGGGTTGAGGCCTGAAAGCCATGCTTGCTTTATCAGACTGGGGCAAGGTCTGAGCGGGGTACTATGGGAACAAGACCAGCCTCCGGAACTGCATGGGAGCTGGGTGAGGCCTTTCACTACTGATTATCCCCCACTTCACTGGTGAACTATATGATACAGCAGAAGCAGCCCTAATCCCCTATGGAAAATAACCCCATTGGCCTGCAAACCACCCCCTCCCCATCCTCCACAGTGGCCATGGCAAGCTCCAACCAACAAGAGTCCGAGGCCAGACCCACCTTAGCACGCCCCTACCTGATGGTATTTCTTTACCCACACCAGTAGCCAAACACAAGAGATGTAACTTTTGGGAGCTTTATGGCCCCATCACCTGAGAAGCCAGAATACTTAGCATATTTACCTTGGCCAACTTAGAGCAAGCTTAGATCCCCCTACTACTGCCACAGCTGGCACTTTCTTCAAAGCACCACCCAACTCAGGCAATTACATCAACTCATGACAGAATAACCCTGCTCCCAAGAATGAGAAAACAACAGCTAATTTCACCGCCTGCAATACCCTGCCTAACCAAAGGTCCTGAGTCTGTCCACAGAACAACTTCATTGCTAGCATAATCAGCATTCAAAAAAGCCAGTGCACTAAACATATCTATAACTAAGGACTCTCACATAGTGTAAATCACTCCCCTGCCACCTCCAGCACAGCAGGTTGCTGGTATCCATGGCTGGGAGACCTGAAGACGGATAACATCACAGAACTCTCTGCAGACATTCCCCAGCACCAGCCCAGAGTCTGGTAGCCCCACTGGGTGGCTAGACCCAGAAGAGCAGTAACAGTCGCTACAGTCTGACTTTCAGGAAGCCCCATTCCTAGGAAAAAGGGGAGAGCACAACATCAAGGGGTCACCAAGTGGGACAAAAGAATGTGAACAGCACGCCTTGAGTTCCAAGCTTTTCCACTGAAAGAGTCCAGAAAAGTAATTCTGGTAATATGACAAAACAGCATTCTATAAGATCATAATGTTCACCAGCAATGGATCTAAACCAAGAAGAAATCTCTGCATTGCCACATAAAGAATTCAGAAGAGGCCGGGTACAGTGGCTCATGCCTGTAATCCCAGCACTTTGGGAGGCCAAGGCGGGTGGATCACCTGAGGTCAGGAGATTGAGACCAGCCTGGCCAACATGATAGAACTCCATCTCTACTAAAATTATAAAAATTAGCCAGGTGTTGTGGCACATGCCTGTAATCCCAGCTACTCAGGAGGCTGAGACAGGAGAATCACTTGAACCCGGGAGGCGAAGGTTGCAGTGAGCTGGGTTGTGCCACTGCACTCCAGCCTGGGAGACAGAGCAAGACTCCATCTCAAAAAAAAAAAGAAAAGAAAAGAAAAGAATTCAGAAGGTTGATTATTAAGCTACTCAAGGAGACACCAAAGAAAGGTGAAAAGCAACTTAAATAAATTTTTTTAAAAGTACAGCATATAGATGAAAAATGATCCAGAGAAATAGGTACAGAAAAGAAAAAAAATAATGAAGACTTCTGGAAATGGAAGACACACTTAGAGAAACACAAAATCTCCTAGAAAGTTTCAAAAATAGACTAGAACAAGTAGAAGAAAGAACTTCAGAGCACGAAGACAAGGCTTTAAATTAACCCAAAAGACAAAGACAAAAAAAAATTGTAAGTGCAGACAGCCTCCAAGAAATTTGAGATTATGTAATAACAAGTTGTGAGATTAAAACAGTAATAAAAAATTGCCAACAAAAACAAGTCCAGGAGCAGATGGATTCACAGATGAATTGGTGTTCCTGAGGAAGAGGAGAAATCTAAAGTGTGGAAAACTTATTTGAGGAAAACTTCGCTAGTCTAGCTAGAGATCTAGACATTCAAATACAATAAACTCAAAGAACACATGGGAAATTCATCACAAAAAGATCATTGCCTAAGCACATAGTCATCAGGTTATCTAAAGTCAAGACAAAGCAAAGAATCTTAAGATCTGTGAGACAAAAGCATCAGGTAACCTATAAGGGAAATTTCCCCTGTAAGATTAACAGCAGATTTCTCACCAGAAACCTTACAAGCCAGAAAAGATTGAGGTCCTATCTTTAGCCTCTTGAAACAAAATAATTATCAGCCAAGCATTTTGTATCCAGGAAAACTAAGCTTCATAAACGAGGGAAAGATAAAGTCTTTTTCAGGCAAACAAATGCTGAGAAAATACATTACTACCAAGCCAGCACTACAAGAAATGCTAAAAGAAGTTCTAAATCTTGAAACAAAACCCTGCAATACACCAAAAAAGAACCTTCTTAAAGCATAAATCTCACAGAGCCTATAAAATAACACAATGAAAAGAAAAACAAGGTATTTAGGTAACAACTACCATGATAACTACAACAGTACATCACATCTCAATACTAACATTGAATATAAAGGGCCTAAATGCTCCACTTAAAATATGCAGAATTGCCAGGAGCGGTGGCTCACACCTGTAATTCCAGCACTTTGGGAGGCTGAGGTGGGCAGATCACCTGAGGTCAGGAGTTCGAGACCAACCTAACCAACATGGAGAAACCCCATCTCTACTAAAAATACAAAATTAGTCGGGTGTGGTGGTGCATGCCTGTAATCTGAGCTACTCAGGAGGCTGAAGCAGGAGAATCGCTTATCCTGGGAGGCGGAAGTTGCAGTGAGCACAGATGGCGCCATTGCACTCCAGCCTGGGCAACAAGAGCTAAACTCCGTCTCAAAAAAAAAAAAAAAAAAAGCAGAATGGCAGAATGCATAAAAATCCACTAACCAAGTAGCTACTGTCTTCAAGAGACTCACTAACACATAAGGACTCACATAAGGTAAAGGAGTGGAAAGATATTTCACGCAAATGGAAACTAAAAGCAAGCAGGAATAGCTATTCTTATATCAGACAAAACAGATTTTAAAGCAACGACAATTAAAAAAAAGACAAAGAGGGACATTACATAATAAAAGAGTAAGTCCAACAAGAAAATATCACAATTCTAAATACATATGGACCTAACACTGGAGCTCCCAAGTTTATAAAACAATGACTACTAGACCTAAGAAATGAGATAGACAGCAACACAATAATAGTGGGGGACTCCAATATTCCACTGACAGCACTAGACAGGTCATCAAGACAGCAAATCGACACAGAAACAATGAACTTAAACTACACCTTAGAACAAATGGAACCAACATATTTACAGAAAATTCTACCCAACAACTGCAGAATATACATTCTTTTCATCAGCACATGGAACGTTCTGCAAGAGAGACCATATGATAGGCCACAAAACAAGTCTCAATAAATACAACAAAATCAAAAGTATATCAAGTATCCTCTCAGACTACAGTGGAATAAAACTGGAAATTAACTCCAAAAGGAACCTTTGAAACAATACAAATACATAGAAATTAAATAATCTGCTTTTGAATGATCTTTGGGTCAAAAATGAAATCAAGATAAAAAAATTAAAAATTCTTTGAACTGAATAACAGTGACAAAACTCATCAAAATCTGGGATACAGCAAAAGTAGTGCTAAGAGGAAATTTCATAGTATTAAATGCCTACATCAAATAGTCTGAAAGAGCACAAATAGACAATCTAAGGTCACACCTCAAGGAACTGGAGAAACAAGAACAAACCAAACCCAAAGCCAGCAGAAGAAAATAAATAACAAAGATCAGAGCAGAACTAAATGAAATTGAAACAAAAAAACGCAAAATAAAGTGAAACATAAAGCTGGTTCTTTGAAAAGATAAACAAAATAGATACACCAGTAAAAGATTAACCGAGAAAAGAAGAGAGAAGATCCAAATAAGCTCAATTAGAAACAAAATGGGTGATATTACAACTGATACCACAGAAATACAAAAGATCATTCAAGGTTACTATGAACACCTTTATACACACGAACTAGAAAATCTAGAGAGACGGAAAAATTTCTAGAAATTTACAACCATCCCAGATTGAATCAGGAAGAAACAGAAACTCTGAACAGACAAATAACAAGCAGTGAGATTAAAACAGTAATAAAAAAATTGCCAACAAAAAATAAGTCCAGGAGCAGATGGATTCACAGCTGAATTCTATCAGCCATTCAAAGAACTGACGCCACTTAGTGAAACTATTCCAAAAGATAGAAAAAGAAGAAATCCTCCTTAAATAATTATCTGAAGCCTGTATCACCCTAATATCAAAACCAGAAAAGGACATAACAAGAAAAGTGAACTAAAGAACGTGTTCCTGATGGACATAGATGCAAAGATCCTTAACAAAATACTAGCTAACTGAATCCAACAGCATATAAAAAAGATAATATATCATGATCAAGTGGATTTCAATAAATGTGATATATCACAAAAACAGAATTTAAAACAACAGTCATATGATCATCTCAACAAATGCAGAAAACGCATTTGACAAGTCCAGCATCCCTTTATGATGAAAACCCTCAGCAAAACTGACATAGAGGTGACACACTTCAAGGAAATAAAACCCATCTATGACAAATGTACAGCCAATATTATACTGAACAGGGAAAATTGGAAAGAATTATCCCTGAGAAATGGAACAAGACAAGGATGCCCACTTTCACCACTCCTAGTCAACATAGTGCTGGAAGTCCCAGCCAGAGCAATCAGACAAAAACGAAAGAAATAAGGGGCATCTGAACTGGTAAAGAGGAAGTCAAACTCTCACCATTCACTGATAATATGATCATACACCTAGAAAACCCTAAAGACTCATCCAAAAAGCTCCCAGATTTGATAAATGAATTCATTTGATAAATGAATTCAGTAGTTTCACGATACAAAATGAATGTACACAAATCAGTAGCACTGCTATACACTAACAACAACCAAGCTGAGAATCAAATCAAGAACTCAAACACTTTGACAACAGCTGCAAAATAAATAAAATACTTAGGAATATACCTAACCAAGGAGGTGAAAGATCTCTAGAAGGAAAACTACAAAACACTGTTGAAATAAATCACCAATGACACAAATAGAAACACATCCCATGCTCATGGATGGGGAGAATTCATATTGTGAACATGAGCATACTGCCAAAAGCAATCTACAAATTCAATGCAATTCTCATCAAAATACCAACATCATTTTTCACAGATCTAGAAAAAACAATCCTAAAATTCATAGGGGACCAATAAAGATCCCACATAGCCAAAACAAGACTAAGCAAAAAGAACAAATCTAGAGGCATCATATTACCTGACTTCAAATTATACTACAAAGCTATAGTTACCGAAACAACATGGTACTGGTATAAAAACAGGCACATAGAGCAATAGAACAGAACAGAGAACTCAGAAATAAAGCCAAATATTTAGAGCCAACTGATCTTCGACAATACAAACAAAAACATAAAGTGAGGAAAGGACACCCTATTCAACAAATGGTGCTGGGATAACTGGCAAGCTACATGTAGAAGACTGAAGCTGGATCTTCTTCTTTCACCTTATACAAAAATCAACTCAAGATGGATCAAAGACTTAAATCTAAGACCTGAAAACATAAGGATTCCAGAAAATAACATTAGACAAACTCTTCTAGACATTGGCTTAGGGAAAGAGTTAATGACCAAAAACCCAAAAGCAAATGCAACAAAAATAAAGATAAATAGATGGGACTTAATTAAACCAAAAAGTTTCTGTACAGCAAAAGAAATAATCAGCAGAGTAAACAACCCACAGAGTAGAAGAAAATAGTCACAAACTATGCATCCAACAAAGGACTAATATCGAGAATCTACAATGAACTCACAAAAATCAGCAACAAAAAAAGCAAACAATCCCATCAAAAAGTGGGCAAAGGACATGAATAGACAATTCCCAAAAGAAGATGTACAAATGGCCAACAAACATATGAAAAAATGCTCAACATCACTAATGATCAGGGAAATGCAAATCAAAACAATAATGAGATATCACCTTACTCCTGTAAGAATGGCCATAATGTAAAAAATCAAAAAATAATAGATGTTGGAGTGGATGTGGTATAAAGGGAACACTTTTACACTGCTGGTGGGAACATAAACTAGTACAACCACTATGGAAAACAGTGTGGAGATTCCTTAAAGAACTACAAGTAGCACCATCATTTGATCCAGCATCCCACTGCTGGGTATCTACCCAGAGGAAAATAAGTAATTAAATGAAAAAGATGCTTGCACACGCATGTTTATAGCAGCACGATTCGCAATTGCAAAAATATGGAACCAGCCTAAATGCCCATCAATGAATGAGTGGATAAAGAAAATATATGTATATACTAAATGGAATATATAAATGGAAACCCAAATATCATATGTTCTCACTTATAAGTGGGAGCTATACTATGAGGACACAAAGGCACAAGAATGATATAATGGACTTTGGGGACTCAGGAAGAAGGGATGGAGGCGGGTAAGGGATAAAAGAGTATACACTGGGTACAGTATATGCTGCATGGGTGACGGTGCACCAGAATCTCAGAAATCACCACTAAAGAACTTATCCATGTAACCAAAAACCACCTGTTCCCCACAAACTATTGAAATAAAAATAAAATAGATATTTTGTTTCTTACTCATCTTTAATAGCTAAACATATTAAGTGCATAATACATGTAGCAACCATATAAATACAATCAATGCCTAATAACCACTACAAAAGGTGGTTGGCCTTATAAAGCATCAAAATTGGGTGAAGTAGATTAGCCTTGATTTCCTTTCATCACTAACTCACACCTGAATCTGGTAAGTGGTAAGATTTTCTTTATTCAATTGAGAAGAAGCATCACATCATAAGTAAGTAGGAGAGAATGGTATAAGCAAAGATGCTCCAGAGCAATGGTAGGAAAAAAGTCCTTGAAACTTAACAGCAAGTTATAGGAAAAAAGTCCTTGCAACTTAACAGCAGGGCATTAGTTCATAGTAATTGAGAACAACAAGAATAGGTAACATCTATTATTTACCATATGCCACCTAAAATTCTAGACACTTTACCAGTAACAGTTTATTTACTCATTATAATAAGTTGATGAAACAAATACTATTATTATTCTCATTTACCAGGTAAAGAAACTGAGGCACTGAGAGGTTTAGTAAATTGCTGAACTTCATCAAATGAATAAGTAGGTGAGCGAGAAATCTAACCAAGGAGTCTTCAGTCTAGCTTCACAGACTGTTCTGACTACTACATTATATTGTCGAGATATTTAAAATACGTTGCCCTCATTTTAGAAAAAAAGAAAAAGAAATATGAAATTAAACACTGAATGATAAAATATGAACTAATTCATTAACTTGAACCTAGGTGTTCAATTTTTAAACATTTTGACCTACCTTTTCTTCATTGTTCCTTCCTTCCTTCATTCATTTCCCTAATACTAACTGGACAACTAGTATATGCTAGACCCAAGAGACAATAATACAAAATCTCTGAACACAAAGAACTTAGACTTCAGTGAGGCCATAAATGTGAAAAATATTATTATACAGTGTAATTGTTGTTGTAGGAGAGATATACATAAAGGAAGGGTATAAGGGACCTGACCAGACAGATATGATCCAGACATTTCCAACAGCACAGACAAGAATTAGATCATCTAGGATGGCTTCAGTGCCTGGTGTCATAGGAAGAGGTGGCTGGAAGGTGAGGAGAAAATTCTAGCAAGGAAACAGCCTGATCCCTGTCACTTTGGCAGTGGTATGGAGGATGAATGAACTGGGGGAAGATAAAGGCAAATCTTAGTGCTAGAAACAGGAAAGGGGCAGATGACAGAGGAATGTGATTATATTATGGTAATAATGAAGATGAAAGATTAAGACAATGAATGCAAGAGAAAGAAGAAAGATGATGAAATAAATAGTGTCAGTTAGCTAGCAGTTAAATAACTGTACTATTTTAATAAATAAATTGATGATTACAGAAAAAATTAAGCAATAAGAACATGCTAACTTTCTATCATGTATTTTTATCACGTACCCATGGGTAAAGCAAAGCATCACTGCTGGTAGCAACTAACTGAATTATAGACATAGATTTAAATTATCTACAATACACTAAATCTATATATGTAACATCTATGTCTAACTGAAGAAATAAAAATCACAAAAACATACATTTTTAATTTCTCCAGATGGGATGATTTCTAAATAGGAGTTATAGAAAATTCCTTCCTTTTTAACAAACATATACCATATTCTATTTTAAACTTGTATGTATACATTCATTTAGTCCTCCTCAAACTCCTATGAGGTCAATACTACTATCCCTATGTTACACATGAGAAAATCAAGGCTCTGAGAGTTAAGTAATGTGCCAAAGCTAACTAGACGGTACAATCAGTTCTGCTATAATACTTACTCTGAAATGCAAATGTGTCCCAATCCAACTGATACATTAGGGAACAATTTGAGCATAACTCAGATTTCATTTTGCTTATGAGTGACTTCATCCATAAGAAACATGAGGTGACTACAGAAAACTGAACCAAGTCATACAGGAGGACACCAAAAGCACACGCTCAGACATTAACCAGCTATCTCAGTTCACCATGTGAGTTGTGACTGATACCTATTCAGATCTGGTACTACAACTTTTCTTCTGACTTCAGATAATCCTCTTTCCATCACCTCACAACTCACAAGCTGCAACCTCTTCTGCTTCCACGAGGGAATTCAGGTCTTTTTCCATATAAAGTGCCAAATATATTGCAGTATTTATTTATCAACCATTTAACACTTATGATATTTTTTAAATGTGTTACTGAGTTTTTGAGTATTGTGCCATAACCCCATTTTCCCGTAAGTCCTGTGGTTTTGTGTAATTCTGAAATGCATGCTGACTTGTAGGAGCAAATATGTTGCATTTTAGCAGGACTGACTCTAAGTAGTGGAGTTATATTCAAGTTTGCTGATTTCAGTGCCCAGGCTTGTAAGTTACAGTGTTTTCCCATCTTTATTTATGTAGTCATCCCAAACTTTTAGTACACAATATGTTTTTGGACATCTTAAATTTCCAGTTCTCTTTTGTGTGAACCGTTGGGATTACTAAACATATTAATATATAGTAGTTGTAACTTGAAAAATATTATAACACATACCTGTGACAAATATGCATTGGTATGAACATTGCCTATACATAAGAATAACCCCATCATAAGTTACAAATTATAAATACTGTCAAAAGTGGAAATGAACTGTCACTGTCAATTTTCACTCCAATTATTTCCCATAAATGCCAACTTGTAGCTATCTATGACCCACTACAGTTGAAAGGAAAATCATAACCAAAAAAAGACAGAATAAGGTTTAATAATTTAGGTTAAAAACTCTGCATAACACTTTTAAATTCAGTTTCCACTATGTACAGTCTACAGTAGCAAGTTAATAATGGAAATGGAATCCCCTACTGGAACTACTCAAGACTTTACAACTTTTCCATTAGTTGATTTACTTTATGAAATATCATCACTGCCAAATCATTTGAGAGAAAATAAATTTGTCAGTTGCAAAAACCATTTAAAAATTCTCTCTCCAATGCTTAAGTAGAAGAAAAGCTGAAATCACATAAAATCCGTATTTAGGTAGACACACTTGAACTCACATCAATGTCCTTAAATGTAGTATAAACCAGGAATCAAAGTAAGAATATACTAAGGTAGATGTTATCTGATCAGTGCTAAGCAAAGTCTAAAAAATGTTAACAATCTGGACAAAAAACTTTTTAAAAAATTCCAAATATTTCTATGTTTAGTATTAAATAGCTAAAATATTAGCATATCTAAGTATAATTTCCCATCCTTATTCAGCGATACTGAGTGATGGCTTCAGCATCGCTTCTTGGCCTTTTGGCTAAGATCAAGTGAGTGACGGCTTCAGCACAGTGGTTCTAACACTGGCTGAATGTCAAAATCACCTGAACAATTTTTTTAAAAAAGGTCCAGGCTACACATCAGGTAAATTGAATCTGAATATTTGAAATTGGGGCCCCAGCATCAATGTTTTTTTTAAGAGCTCCTCAGAATGGTTACAAATATGTGCAACTAAGGTTGAGAACTGTTATACTAAAATAATCATGATTTCTTTAATGAAGCTTATTTTTTTTACTCATGATTCCAGGAGCTACTCATGAATCAAAAGAACCAATTAGGATATAAGAAAATTATACATTTTAAATTCTAAAAGTTCAAAGTTTTATTTTTGTTCCTTTTTTTACTAAAAATAGTAGCATTCAGATATAGCTTAACATATGGGTCCCTAAAAATATTACTTGGGAAATTTTTGTCAAGTCTTAACTGACATCAGTCAAATATACATGGAAATGTCTGATGAAAAAATGACCATTGTTGGAAATTTCTGTTCTTCTAGAGCTATCATACGAAATACACAAATATATAAATACTTAAAGAGTCTACTAAAACACAGCTGAGTAGAGAGACAACACAAAATGAGATATTTTTCTCTAAACATTCAATATTGAATATAAACTAAATTCAGAATCAATATTGAATATAAAGTAAACTCAGCATGGGACACCATGCTTTATAGTTTTCTTCTATCTCAGTGGCAGCATTTTCTCCGTTTCTTTGGTTGGTTCTCTTTCTGTTCTTGAAACATTACCTTGTGCCTGAAGGCTCGATTCTTTCTACTTCTACTTATAATCTTTATTCTGCGTTTTTTTTTTTTTTTTGAGATGGAGTCTCACTCTGTCGCCCAGGCTGGAGTGCAGTGGCGCCATCTCAGCTCACTGCAACCTCTGCCTGCCATGTTCAAGCAATTTTCCTGCCTCAGCCTCCCAAGTAGCTGGGACTACAGGCGTGCGCCACCATGCCTGGCTAGTTTTTTGTATTTTTAGTAGAGACAGGTTTCACCACCCTGGGCAGGCTGGTCTTGAACTCCTGACCTCGTGATCTACCTGCCTCGGCCTCCCAAAGTGCTGGGATTACAGGCGTGAGCCACCGCACCCAGCCATCTTTATTCTGCTTTCAAAGCATTCAGTGAGAGAAGTAACCAGAAAACAAAAAAGTTAACTTCTTGAAATCCAAAGAAAAAGATGTTTCATACATATTTCTCCAACTGTAGCCTTTATGGCTATTTACAGGACAAAATTTTTGAAAAATTTTGAAAAGAGAAAAGTGGGTATGCAGATAGCAAACTAAATGAGTTCAAACTAAACTCTTAATAAATTTTAGTACTTATAAAAAGCTTTATTTTTTCATCTAGTATTTTTAATTCAGTGTTGGGAAAAAACTATGCTAATTGGCTAATTTCTACAAACACTATTCTAAATCTATTTTCAAATATCCTCTGTAAAGCAAGTTTCAAAAAGATTGAAAGCCCATATACTACCATATATAGCATTCATATTGACAAAAGTATTTCAGATTATCTGTAATTAAGATTGCTCATATCAAACTGATATTCTTAGAAATATGTAGCCATTTAAGACTATCACACAGAGACTAGACTATAATGGAGTGAAGCTGGGCAAAGAAATGCTTAAATCAGGCCCTTAGAAACAGAAAGTTAACTGTACTCACTTTAAAACAAGTTAAAAGTGTTTAACCTTCCTCCAACACTGGGCATTAAATCTTACAGGTAATTAATTATGACTTAAAAATGTAATTCTAATTCATAATTGTAACTGTTTTCTAAATCAAAGTATTTTTAAAATTAACATCAATTTATATCAAGTTTCTCTTTTCTAGGCAAGTATTGTCTACCAATAGGCTAGCTAGTTAGCCCAGTGATAAAGGCTCTTAGCATTAAAACAGTTCAGTCTTTCCTTTCTGAAATCCTTCTTCATTTGGTTGCTGGGACACCATGCTCTACTGGTTTTCTTCTATCTCAACGGCAGCATCTTCTCAGTTTCTTTGGTTGGTTCTCTTTCTGTTCTTGTAACATTAACTTGTTCCTGAGGGCTCAATTCTCAGATCAACTTCTCTTCTATATCTACAAATACTTTCTAGGTGACCTCATCTAGTCCCAAATCTTTAAATACCATCTATAAGCCGATTCCCAAACTTCTATGCTAACTTTTCCCCAGAATTCTGGACTCTCTGATCCCACTGCTAACTTGGAATCATAAACAGAACACACCCAAAATTAAGAAGAAAATCTTAATTTTCTTCTCCAAACGTAGTTCCTCACTATCTCATTGGCACCACCATTCCCAATTCTTAAGCCCAAAGGCCTTAAAATCATCTCCAACATTTTGCTTTTTCTTGTGCACCACATCAGATCTATTAGCAAATCTTGCGAGCTACCTTTAGAATATTTATTTCCACAATGCAATCAATTTTCACATCTCCAACTGCTAATGCCTTAAGCGAAGCTGCTATCATCTCTAGCCTGGGCAGTTCTAGTAGACGTCTGTCTGGTTGTCTGCTTTCACCTCTGTCCCACCTGATGTGTTTCCTCCACAAAGCAGCTAGAGGAATCCTTTTATTTTTATTTTTGAGACACAGTCTCATTCTCTCGCCCAGGCTAGAGTGCAGTAGTCCTATCTCAGCTCACTGCAAACTCTGCCTCCCGGGTTCAAGTGATTCTTGTGCCTCAGCCTCCCGAGTAGCTAGACTACAGGTGTGCAACACCATGCCTGGCTAATTTTTGTTATTTTTAGGAGAGACGGGTTTTCACCATGTTGGCCAGGCTGGTCTCAAACTCCTGACCTCAAGTGATCCACTCGTCTCAGCCTCCCAAAGTGCTGGGATTACAGGCATGAGCCACCATGCCCAGCTCCTAGAGTAATCCTTTTAAATTTAATCATATGCTCTCCTAATCAAAATCCTTTAAGTAAAAAATATATATACATTTAAATAAAATCACAACTCCTGATCATGCCCTACAAGGTCTGGCTTCTTTGCCCTCATCTATATATACCTTCTACCCTTACCAAATAGCCTTTGTGATGTTCCTCAAACACACCAAATACATTCCTCCCTAAACGTCTTTACATTTGCTATTCTCTCACACAGGAAGAGCAATATAGCAGTATCTGGGGCATTCTGGCATAATGGCATTCAGATCTTAGCTCAAATATCACCTTTCAGATTGGCCTTTCTTGGTCATCATATTGAAAACATCAGCTTCTATCATATTCCATCCCCTTATCCTGCTTTATTTTTCTTCCTAGGACTTACCACTATCAGACATAATATCATGTATCTGTTTGTTGTCTACTTCTGCCATTAGAATGTAAGCTTTATGAAGACAGAACCTTCATCTTCTTCACTAGTGTAGCCCTAGTGGCCAGAACAATGCCTGAGGCATGATAGGCACACAATAATGTTAGTTGAATAAATTAGTCCCTTAATAGGGACAACAATAATTAATCACTTAATAGGAACAACAGGTAGATATCAGAATATATGTCTCATGTTTGTGAAACAACTCTCAATAATAAAGTAAAATTAATAAGGCAACAAGGAAAAGAAACTGATGACTCAACCTGCATAGGAACTATAATAATTAAAAATTAAATGAAAAATGTGCATATTTGTGTTACCAAAGATAGGTCAAAAGATAATGTTGGCTGGGCACAGTGGCCCACACCTGTAATCCCAACACTTTGGGAGCCCGAGGCTGATGGATCACTTGAGGTCAGGAGTTCGAGACCAGCCTGGCCAACATGGTGAAACCCTGTCTCTACCAAAAATACAAAAGTAGCCAGTAGTGGTGGCACATGCCTGTAGGTTGGAATTTGGGCAAGATAAAAAATCAGAGCTTAGGCCGGGCGCAGTGGCTCACGCCTGTAATCCCAGCACTTTGGGAGGCTGAGGCGGGTGGATCAGTTAAGGTCAGGAGTTCGAAACCAGCCTAACCCAACATGGTGAAACCCTGTCTCTACTAAAAATACAAAAAAATTACCTGGGCGTGCTAGTGCATGCCTGTAGACCCAGCTACTCGGGAGGCTGAGGCAGGAGAATCGCTTGAACCCGGGAGGCGGAGGTTCCAGTGAGCTGAGATCACACCACTGCACTCCAGCCTGGGCAACAGAGCAAGACTCTGTCTCAAAAAACAACAACAACAACAACAACAAAAAAACAAACAACAACAAAAAAAAACAGTGCTTAGTCCTCCTATGTTAGAACTAATTTCAAATAAAGAAAATCCCAAAGGTCAATCAATACTTTTGGTTTTGCCTACTTAGTTTAAAACACAAGTAGCTTGAAATCCATATAGTCAATTCATTCACATATTATTTACTTCACACCTACTATATAGGAAGGAATTCTAGGAAGTGTTTGAAACGAAACAATTGGAGGATGATGCTTAGTCAATGTCTGTTCAATGAAGAAATGACTGAACAATTAAAAAAAAGAAGAAGAAGAAAACTTCCAAGAATGGCATCAGGGCTAAGAAAGATATCTTATGCCAATGTTGTGGCTCAGAAAATAACAGACCTCCTCCCAAGAATCTCATCAAATAATCAAGACCAATTAACCACTAGAGAAGAGAGAAGACCTCAGTGAGTAGTCACCATGCTCATATAGACTTTTCATCTATTCTGAGAGCAGCTTCTAGAGATTACCTGAGGGAATTTATGTGCATAATAGGACAACTTTTGTCCACAGTGAAGTTGTGCTTCTCACCTTCCTGCTCCCTGACTCCAGTTCAGAGGAACTTAGTCCCAGGCCATTGTTCTTCAGGCTCATTCATCTCCCCTAAAAATCATTTACTCCTACATCCTGCCCTGCACCCATCAACCCTACCGCCAATGAGGAAGAATATGTAGCATCTAAACCTCATTGGGTTATTGGGTAATCATTCTCTTGCAATTCCCCTGTGTTATACCTGTTAAATAAACGTGTATGCCCTTTCCCCTATTAATCTGCCTTTTGTCAGTTCATTTTCAGAGAACCTTCAGAGGGCAAAGGGGAAGCTCTCCCTTGGCCTCTGTGCCTACGTGCCTGATAATATGGACAGGCAGTACATGACTTCCGTGGAGAAGGTAGTGTTTGATCTGCAATTTGGAGTGAAACTCTGTTCATCTTAGAAGGAAAAAAGTTAGGTTTGAAAAAAATGGCACAACAAAATTAGTGTGAAACAAAAAATGCATCTTACTGGGCTCATTAGAATGTGTGATTAAGATAGCTCTAACTTCCTATTTCAAATATATATGTTGAACCATAAATATTCTCATAAAATATTAAGTAGACTTTGCTTCATAAGCAATTAATTGAGAATGTTGTTTTACAATGAATTGTAACGAAGTTCAAAGCTCTTACCACTCGCCACATGACAGCCAAGATGTCAAGAGGCAAGGAAAGTGACTTCTATTTGGAGAGCCAGCATACCAAGAAGATGGTGAACTAGTGTCCTAAAGAACCATCTTAAGTTAATATGAATTTTAGGCTCCTTTTATGTGGGGGAAAGGGAGATGAGGGAAGGGGCTGATGTGGGCAGCAGTGACGGTCAAAGAAGACTGAAACTTCTTTGTCCTTGGTCAGGTCACAATGCTTCAACAAATCTTTTAACACTACATTGTTACTTCTGTGTAAACCCTCCTTATCTCCTCAGGAGTTAGTTTCAAGGAAGGGACTATTATCATCCTTGCTTTAAACTATAAGCTAAATTCCTCCCATAGTTAGCTTGGCCTATGTACAAAGATAAGCAAAAGCAGCTAACCTAAAAGAGGGCATGAAGGATGGGGAGTTAGGAACAAAAACGGAGTTAGTCATGCTAGGCCTCCTTTTCACTGTTACATAATTATAGATAAATAAGGGGAAAAGGACTAAGGGGCAAGACTGAGATTCCAGGGTCACTGTACTCAGGAAAACCCCCACATATTAGGGCAATGGAGCTAACTTGAAGCTACTATGAAGCATTCTGTTGAAGAAACCAGTAAAAGTTCACTTATATATAAATGATAGGCCAATCTACCCAAAAATGGGCAAATTTATATTTTTGAACTATACCTTACAGCAAATAATTCATCTAACGTTCAAATTCAAGGAGAATAAAGCCAAACTCATTACCTCTTAGAGCAAATAATATGTTTATAATTTCTCAACATGACCCATCTATGTTCTAGGGGATTTAAAAAAGAAGAAGAAAAAAGAAAATAGCTTGTCACAAAAAAACAGCCAATGGAAGATTCTATGGCCAATAATTATGCTACCAAGCTACACGATGCTTAAAAACATTTTAAGCATGAGCATAAGCTCATTTTGCATATGTAACTTGTTTCTCTCAGTGTCTGAGACTATCAGAAACAAAGAAACCCACATCCTAAGCCACAGAATACAGCCACCTGGTTTTACTCTTATCACAGGATGACAAAAATGCTTTCAGTCTCCTAAGGTCATGCAGATATCCTCAACATTTGTATAGTGTTTTTTAACTAACAAAACTGTTGCATCCTTCCTGAGTTCTAGAGTGGTCAAAAGATACAATGCAAACACTTCTTACGATAACCTTCGCTGTCACATTTAAAGGCATAGGCTCAATGACTAACATAAATTTCAAAATGCTAGCTCCCTTTTCTTTCCCTTTTCTGTTCTGATACTAATATAATAATATATATTTTCTGTTCTAATACTAATATAATTAATATAATTTCAATAAATTTCTGGAATCTTTGTTCATAAAAATGTTAAATCAGTGTCAGCTTTGCAGAATTCATCTGTCAACCCAAAGAAACATAAATAAGTTTATGAGTATAACAAGAAATGAGTTTTTTAAAATGTCCCAATTCTATATTTTTAAAACCCTTGGTTTTCTCTTAATATATATATATATTTTAGAATGATGAAGTTTTTGATTTTTTTATCAGAACACTTTTTACAATAACTTCCAAAGCTAGTGTGAAATATTTGTTGACACACAGACATTTAATGAAGTAATTCCATGATTTAGTACCATAATTTTTATGGTTTTAGTGAAAAAAAAGTGAGACTTGGATAATCTAGTTGAAATCAAGACACATGTGTAAAGAACTTAACAGAAACTACCACCTATACTTGATCTGTTGATTTGATCAGAGAACATTAATAAGTTAAAGGAATGCAACTTCCAATAATTTTCCATGAAAATGCAATCATCTGGCAAAAATATTATTTATTTCTGTTAAAACACTGGTGAAATCTTCCCATCCTTTTTTTAACTTCACAAATGTATTCAACTTCATGGACTATGTTTATATACAACATCGTAGAAAAGAGTTTCAATAATGTCATAATAATTGGAGAGGCTTAACAATCAACATATGATTAAGAAAAATGGTTATCAATTTTTATATTTTGAAACATTCTTTTTAAAAACAGTATTTAAGAACCAACCTCCAAAAATCAATATATTATTTAACATTTCATTTATAATGTATCATCAGATCATACATTTATAATGTATGACAAGACCAGTCATTCTCAACTTGGCTGCACATTAGAATCACCTACAGATTTGAAAGACGTACCAATGCCAAGAACTCCAACCCCAAGAGATTCTGATTTAATTGGTCTGGGTAGAAACCACATACATATATGTATATATATGATGCCTATGTTTTATATATATAAATATATACATACATATGTATTTCTTTTTGAGATGGAGTCTCACTGTGTCACCCAGGCTGGAGTGCAGTGGCACTATCTCAGCTCACTGCAACCTCCGGCTCCCGGGTTGAAGCTATTCTCCTGCCTCAGCCTCCTGAGCAGCTGGGATTACAGGCGCGCACCACCCTGCCCGGCTAATTTTTGTATTTTTAGTAGAGACAGGGTTTCACCATGTTGGTAAGGCTGGTCTCGAACTCCTGACCTCGTGATCCGCCTGCCTCGGCCTCCCAAAGTGCTGAGATTACAGGAGTGAGCCACCGCACCCGGCCAGCATTATATTTTTAAAAAGCTTTTTAGGTAATTTTAATGTGTAGCCAAGGATGAGAATCGTTATAGATCATGATCAGCATTCTAAAAACTATATATCTAAATTTATAATTTCTGTAATTATAATAATTATTAATAATACATAATTATAATTCCTCAACATGACCCATCCATGCTCTAGGGGATTTAAAAAAGAATCACATTTATAATTTATTTATAAATTATTATAATTTATAATTAATATATTTATATACTAATATATAATATTATATAATTATTTTATAAATTCAACCCCTAACAGAGTCACTTCTTCCCTGACTCTGATCTACAATCATTTAATTGGTCTAGGTAGAAACCATAGCGATAGATAGATAGATAGATAGATAGATAGATAGATAGATAAATAATGCCTATGTTTTATATATATAAATATGTGTGTGTGTATAAATATATATATATATATATATTTTTTTTTTTTTTTTGAGATGGAGTCTCACTATGTCACCCAGGCTGGAGTGTAGTGGCACTATCTCGGCTCACTGCAACTGAAATAGGGTAATGTTCAACTTGATAAACTGTAGTGTCCAGAAGGAAGCATACCTAGGACTGGCAATAAAAGTAAATCTTGGGCCCTAGAAGAAGGAACACTAGTTCACAGCCACGTTCTAAGTTCTGGGTTGACTCCACCAACCTCAAAAGATCTGAACTCTACACAGGATAACACTCTTCTAGATCAGACATTTTTGGAATCCTGCTAAGGAAGGGATGACTTGGGGATACCTTTGATTTGGGGTGAGACATACCCAGCCACTTCCTTGTATGGTTATCGCTAGCTGTCAGAGTATAGGAATGGCTTCCAGAAATATTCCTATTGCCCACCCTACTCACTCACCTATTTTATACTATGATGGTGCAGAACCAGAGGTCATATCCTGATATGAACACATTCTATAGCATCTGTCACCAAGAATATGTAGGTAATGGGAAAACAAGACACTCCACTACTACTAGTCACCCTGAGGTGGGTGGTCCTTGCTGGTCAGTGGGGCTATCTCATCAGAAAGTGTGGTTACAAGATCAAAAAAATCAGAGCAAAAGGACTCAAATCCAATGGCAAGGAAGACACATTTCAATTTGACTGAGTGTTCATCACTGCTGCATTCTAAAATCCATAATGTAGTATGTCAGGATGACCTATGCAGTTGTGTTAGAATCCAGTCCCTACATTCCCATTCTCTCCTCCCCACTGAAGGGGATGACCAAGATGTTCAGTTCTCCAGTCACCTTTCTTCGTAGGTTGTCAAGCCTCTGCTCTTCAAGCACAATATCCTATTGAACTGACCAGATTTGATCAAGCTGTACTTAACTTACTGTCAATGCAGCAGACCCATTTTCCAATGATGCAATATGGGATTCAATGACATTGATTCCACCTCTACAGAGGTGAAAGATTGTTACTGGGCACACCTGAACGTAACTGGCTCAAATTACTTATCATGAAGTCACTATTTGAAATGACTTAATTGGCTGCCTAATTAGGCATCTAGGCTTCAAAATCAATTAGCACGATCAGTTATCTGAGGCACAGATCAAAATAGTCATCCCAGACAAAGGGTTTACAGAGAGACAGGTTGTCATCCTTGGATCTAGAGCCATCATTAGCCTCACCCAATATCTAAACATCAAGCTTTCTTCAGTCATGGAGGCCAGCAAGAACCATGTAGATTCACCCATAACTCACAATTCATCTACATAGTTTCTGAACAGTCAGAGATCCTGTTTTAAATAAATTATAAATGTGTACTTGCTACACAACTCTATCATAAATTTCTGATGTTTAAAGTGTTCAAACTCCTTTCTTTGTTTAGCTACTACAACAAGATCCACGTTTAGTTAGCTTATCCTTATTACTTTCTTGGTTTGTTGGTTGTTCTTGCTCTTTATTTTGTTTCCAAAATGTAAAAGTAAAATATTAATAAATTACAGTTCAGTTATGTCAGGAATTTTTCAAAAACAATTATTGGTCTGAGCTTTTTTCTTGAAGACCAGAAGTCACAGTTAAAACACACCCACACCTACATATACCCAAATAACACAACATAGTCCGCAATCCCAAAAATTAATGCGAGTTATAAACTAACAAAAAAAATCTGGGTTCAAATAATTAATTTATGGTACAGTCATCAGAGAAATAAAATAGAACTTTAAAATAGTATTGCAAAGTAGGTACCAGAAGAACTAATATAAAGCATAGCATGTACCTCTCAAATGGTTAAAGCCAAGGTCATTAACAAGGATACCGAAATGTTTCTCTTAAATAGCCATTTGGCAGGCTAAGACTCACATTCAAGTTCTTGTCAAAGAAATACAAACTCACTAAAATGTTGTTTATTTTGAAAAATTGTTAATATGAGGCAGGTCTTCAAACAAGGCAGTTAAAGTTTCTGGAATATTAAAAGGGACTTACAAAAAGATCTACAGCAAGTATTCACAGTAGTCGTATAACAGTAGTGCTTCAATGTAGAGGACAAAATAAATGCATGACCAAATGTTTTCTTGAAAATCAGTCTAAAATTAGATGACCAAAGACGTAAGTACTACATCTACAGTCAAGATATAAAGAGATTTTCCACAAAAATGAATGAGCACGACACACACAGATTCTGCAAGCATAGCAAAACCCGAAACTAAAAATATTGTTTTAGCTGGGAAAAACATTTTTTATATATAAGTGAATTACGGTGAGTTTCCAAAAGGCCTGAAATGCATACTGAATTGAAACAAAAAAAAATCCATAAAATTTGTAAATTTAAGTGAGGAAGGTAGAATAAAAAAGTAAAGTACAAAGGAAAAAAATTAACGAACACAGTAAAACTACTCATAGACACAAAAGAAATACAATATGTAGGCAATACAAAAATTTGTTATACAAGAAAAAATATGGATACCCAAAGTTTCTATTCTAGGTCTTGATATGAATCTCCCCCTATAAAATCCTTTAACTACACCACAAAATTTTCCTGCCTCTGAAACAGGTAATTGATATAGTTTGAATGTTCCCTCCAAATTTCATGTTGAGATAAAATCTGCAGTGTTGGAGTGTGGGCCTAGTGGGAGGTGTTTGGGTCATGGGGGCGGATCCCTCATGGCTTAGTGCTGTCCTTGAAATAGTGAGTTCATTCTCAGGAGCTCTGGTTGTTTAAGTGTGTTCCCCCAACACTCTCTCTTGCTTCTGCTCATTCCATGAGACGCCTGCTCCCCCTTTACCTTCTGCCATGATTTGTAAGCTTTCTGAGGTTTCCCCAGAAGCAGATGCCAGCACCATGCTTCCTGTACAGCCTGTAGAACTGTGAGTCCATTAAACCTCTTTTCTTATAAATTACCCAGTCTCAGGTATTTCTTTATAGCAACACAAGAACAGACTAACACAGTAATGTTTATCTGATGAACTCTTGTGTCCAGAAGGAAGCATTACCTGGGCCTGACTATAAAGGTGACTCCTGAGCCCCAAAAGAATAGTTCACAGCCACATTATAAACTTTCAATTGACTGCACCTACCTCAGGAGATCTGATCTCTATGTAGGGCAATACTTTTCTATAACAGAAGTCTCTTGAGAGTATGGACACTAGAAAAATATCTCTACTCTCTGAACTCTTATTGCATTTTCTCTTCTCTACAACAAATTGTGTGAGACTCTCATAAACTGCATTTTTTCAAAAGCACTTTTGGAAGTACCATTACTGCTAAAGGCCACTGTACATGAAGTCAGAGCTCCTTGAAGGCATGAATAGTGTCTTATTTGACTTTGACCCTCCCTCCATACCCTAAAGCTGCTGACCACTCAACACACACACAAAGCCTGTCTTGGTGCTTTAATCACAACTGACACCCAATAAACATTTGATTAATAAAGACCTACTACATTATTCTTCTCTCGAATTTTTTCAGCATCACACAAGTAGACATTTTATTTTATATGGCTTAATTTAAACACTATTTTACACACTATTTCTGTACTATTTAATTCAAATGTCTTTATCACTCAACAAAACAGTAAAACCAGGAGATGAAGGATGATGCCTGTTGTTTTGTATCTTAGGCAGTGTCTTAAATGTAACACGTACTAAATAAAGACAATGACAACCACAGTATTCCAACAAATACATAGGAATGTGTATAACTCTTCAGAACATGTTTAAAAAAAAAACAAAAACAAAAACATGGAACTGACAAAGGTAATGCCACAGTTTGCTTTCAAGGGTATGGATATTTTTCACATTCCCCAACCTGACAGGCAGGTCTTTGCCCCATAGATTTACCAATGATCATATAATTGCCAGATTAATTCAGTGTTATATGACTTGCTACAAATTAATGAGCCTCATTAAAAAAAGAAGAAGAAGAAGAAGAAGAAGAAGAAAGAGCCAGGTGTAGTGCTTGTAATCCCAGTGACTCAGTAGGACAAGGCAGGGAGGACTGCTTGAGGGCAGGAGTTTGAGGCAGGCCTGGGCAACATAGCAAGA
This sequence comes from Gorilla gorilla gorilla, assembly GCF_029281585.2. Taxonomy (NCBI): domain Eukaryota; kingdom Metazoa; phylum Chordata; class Mammalia; order Primates; family Hominidae; genus Gorilla; species Gorilla gorilla. Next base: position 62,954,939 of record NC_073229.2, read on the forward strand.
TCCCTTCTCTACAAAAATAAAAACTCTTAGCCAGGTGGGGTGGTGTGCACCTATAGTCCCAGCTACTCAGGAGACTGAGGCAGGAGGAACACTTAAGCCCAGAGGTTTGAGGCTCCAGTGAGCCAAGATCATGCCACTGCATTCCAGCCTGGGCAACCGTGCAAAACCTCAACTCTAAAACAAAAACGAAAACATTATACACAAATTAAAGATAATTAGACTCAACAAATGGGTATAAAACTCCCTATTTAAGGCCATGTGCTAACTAACAGCTGAGGATATAAAGGTAACAGGCGGTACCTAACCTTAAAGTGTTTACAACTCTATGAGATGTCTTCTCTAGGTAGTTCAAGGGAGACAGCCAAGAAGAGACTTCAAGTCCCTTAAAATGCTCATTCTTTTCTAAGAGTAACGATGCTTGTTCATAGTGACAGATAATAAATTATTTTCATGATAAGAGTAATGAACTGTCTATAATCAATGAAGATCAAATGGGGGAAAATGACTTCAAATATAAGGAGAAACTTCACTTAAATATAAGATTATTTGATCACTCAAGAAGTTAAAGACTAGAGTATATTCCAAAGACTGTCTGCATCCCTGGAGATCTGTAGGGTGTGAAGTGACAATTATTTTCTTGTTTTGATAGAGCACAAGAACAACTGATGTTCAAAGATCTTTTGCTGGCCTATGAAATTACAGAACAACATATATATTGCAAGAGAAGTGGGGAGATTACATATCTAAAACATTAGTGAGCAATATGGAATTCCTGAGCACTAGTTTCTGTATTTCCAGACTTTCTAGGTGAACTGCAGATAACTGGAAACAACTTAAAAAGCTTTGCATTGCATTACTAATGACTCAAAGTAATAATGTCATGAAAGACAAAGCTCAAGTTGGTACAATTCATTTCACTGCTAATTGCATTGTTAATTGTGGTTATCAAAAGAAATGCACTACAATACTGCACTTAACTTAGCATTTAGGTAATTTACTGTTACCTAAATCTGGTCAAGAATACAGCCAGTTAAAATAATCTTCTATCTAATATAGTACATAAGTATTACATATGTAAAGTAGTGAGCATAATCAACTGCCAGTAAATACATTAACTTTCTATTTTTAAAAAAACTTAAGTAAAAGCTGGATTATTGGCTATGTCAATTGGAAATCATTCTTTTCCAAATAACAGTAAGCTTAACCAACAGCAGCTTAAATATGTAGGTAGTTATTTTTCTCAATTAAAATGACTGTCGGTAGGTGGTTGCTAGGATGGGTTTAGCTGCTCATCGCTATAACCAAGGACCACTGTCTTTTTACCTTACAGCCCTGCTTTTCATGTTTATACTTGTTACCTTGTTGTCAGAGGATCACTGCCATACTTTTCAACTCAAATCAACATTAAATCAGAAAGAACAGGGTAATGCAGCACCACTTGTCACTTTTACAGAAAAAAAAAACGGCAAGAGGTCCTCAGCATACATTTAATTACTTACCTTTAACCAGAAGAACTCTGTCACATACCTACCCCTAATTATTAGGGAGATTTAAAAAGTAAATAGTTGATCCTTATTATTTGCAATCCCGTATTTGTGAATCAGCCTACTCACCAAAATTTACTTGTAACCCCAAAATCAGTACTTGCTGTGTTTTCATGATCATTAACAAACATGTAGAGCAGTGAAAAATCTGAGTAGCTGATACACATATTCCCAGCTAAAGGTCTAACAAGGAGACACTCTGCCTTCTTGTTTCAGCTCTCACACAGAGATGCCCACCAGAGGACAGAGCTGTGGGGGGCAGTGCAGTGTAGTTCAAGTAGCTCCAGCTCTAGAACCAGCTGAACGAGTTTGAATCCCAAATCTGGGACCTATTCATGGGGCATCAGAAAGTCAGTTAACACTCTGAACCTCAGTTTCTCTTTTGTTAAATAAAGAGAGACTCTACCAGGATGAGTAGTTTTCAGCATTAAGATTATATAGCCTACATGAAATGTGTGGGTGTATGTGTGTTTGTTCATATTTTCCTTAGGAGCAATAGTTGAGAATTTGCTAATTCAGTCATCATGGTGACTTTACAGAATCTAACTACCAAGAATTACAAAAATTGACTGTATTTAGCTTTTCCAGTCTCCTTTATACAGGTAGACAGGAGAGGTGTTAGGGAATGAGTGCTTCGTTAGTCAACCTACAAGTGTCTGCCTCACTGATGACTCACCAGTGTTTTAAGGTGGGTTTTTCTGCCTTTGTTTTTTGCTTGGCCTAAGCCTCAGTACTTCTCAAAGTTTCCACAAAAGTTCCCCTAAGGTCAGAGAAGACAAACATGTATACTAGAAAGTCTGAGGAGTGTTTCACAAAGCAGCTTGCCATAAATAGGTATTTCTTTGTGAACTTACATTTTGTCATAAAAATTCATCCCACTTTTTTCATATTTTAAAAAGTATAGTAAAATTTTTCGGAAGTTCTCCTTCTACTTCAGGATGTAGAGATCCACAATAACTGTTCTCTCATACCAAACAAAAGTTTAAGCCACCAGAGAAGAAGCATGAAACTTTGGGTCAAGACTTTAGCAGAAGTCATCTAAAGCCCAAGACCCCAAAGATACAAGGCAAAGTTTGATTGCATAGGAGGGTAAGGCACATACACAGAGAAGGTCACACCCCCAAGGCACATGTATGCAGGGCCCACCTAAGATTAAGGTTGAGAACTAAGAAATTTCCATTCTGTCCCCACTGCAAGGCTCACATCCAATAACAAGGAACAGCAGTTTACTGCTAGGGGAAGAGCAAGAGCACAGAGAGAAATTCCCTGTCTGTGGTGCAACCCTACAGGCACTGATGAAAGCTATCCTAAAAGAGCTGGAACACTGAGAAAAACCACCAGTACCAGAGAGTCCATACTAAGCACAAGGTAACATTATTTTCTACTGGAGAAGACTGAAGCCTGGTGTACTAAAAATGAATGTAGCAACACCAAAATCCAAAATAGCTCAACTACTGATTGACTCTACCACTCACAGTTAGCAGAAGAAGAAATGTGCCTATTTCCAGGAGTAAACACTCTTTAGCACAATCTATACTGTTCATTTAAAAGCATTATCCAGCATTTCCAAATAAAAAATTATGAAACGCAAAAATACAACCATTGCCAAAAGATAAAGTTATCAACAAATATAGTATCAGAGATAATCCAGATGTTGGAAATATTGTATAAATGCTTTAAATTAACTAGTATTAATATGTTAAAGGTCCTAGTGGAAAAGGGCCCAATATGCAGAGAAGAAGGATTGCAAATGAGAAACAAAACATACAAAAAATATCAAATGAAAGTGCTAAGAATAAAAAACAGAATATCAAAGATAAATTCATTAGATGACCTTATTAACGGTAAGGACATAGCTAAAGGAAGAATCCAAAAACATAAAGACAAGTGAACAAAAGTGATCTAAACCGATAAACAAAGGGGAAAAAAAAGACTGAAAGAAAGGGAACAGAGAACACAAGAGCTGTGAGAAAATACTAAATGATCTAACATAGGTAAAACTGTAATCCCAGAAAGAGAAGAAATAAGATGCATATTGGAGGAAAATATATGTAAAACACATACCTGATAAAAGACGTGTATCTAGACTAAATAAATAAATCTAGGCTAAATAAAGAAATGTAGGCCAGGCACAGTGGCTCACGCCTGCAATCCTAGCACTTTGGGAAGCCAAGGCAGGAGAATCACTTAAGCCCAGGAATTCAAGACCAGCCAAGGTAACACAGGGAGATGTCATCTCTACAGAAAATTTAAAAATTAGCTGGAGGTGGTGGCACGCGCTTGTGGTCCCAGCTACTTAAGAAGCTGAGGTGACAAGATGGCTTGCATCTGGGAGCTTATGGCTGCAGTGAGCGTGATTGCACTGCTGCACTTCAGCCTGGGTGACATAGTGAGACCCTGTCTCAAAAAGCAGGGAGAGGGCCAGGTGCGACGGCTCACGCCTGTAATCCTAGCACTTTGGGAGGCCAAGGTGGGAGGATCACGAGGTCAGGAGATTGAGACCATCCTGGCTAACACAGTGAAACCCCGTCTCTACTAAAAAATACAAAAAATTAGGCATAGTGGCAGGTGCCTATAGTCCCAGCTACTCGGGAGGCTGAGGCAGGAGAATGGCGTGAACCCAGGAGGCAGAGCTTGCAGTGAGCAGAGATTGGGCCACTGCACTCCAGCCTGGGCGACAGAGCAAGACTCCATCAAAAAAAAAAAAAAAAAAAAAGAGGGGAGAGAAGAGGAGGGAGAAAAAGTAGAGAAAAGAGAAGAGTAATATCACGACTCAGTAAAAGGATAAAACAAAGAGCAAAATCCCCAAAAATAAAAACTGAGTTTAGGATTTGAATAAACACTTCACAAATGAAGATATCTGAATGGCTAAGAGGGACAAGAAAAGATGTCCAACATGATTAGTCATTAGGGAATGCAAATTAAAACAACACTTACACACCATTACATATACCCACTAGAATGGCTAAAAGTTAAAAGACTGACAAGAGCAAGTGTTGACGAAGATATGAGTAACTAGAACTCTCATGCATTCCTTGCAGGGAAGTAAAGTTGTACCCCACTTTGGAAAACACTTTGGCAGTTTTTTAAACAGTAAACATACACTACATGACCAAGCAATTCCAATTCCACTCTTATACATATACACCCAATAAAGTAATCAAATAATTTTTTAATAAAAAGCCTTAACTTTGAATTGCCAGGAGCACATTAAGATCTCTGAAAAGGCACAATCTTGTAATATAAGAGTGCTCCTGGGTAGGATTCCTCAAATGGGCTAAGGGCTTAATGGACAGAAGTGTAGGTACTATAAAAGCTAGCCAAAGTCATTGGTTTCCTCTCACTTTAACCTAATGCATGGCAAGAACAAAGAGGAAAAGAAGTGATAGCAACCGGAAGAATGCTTTCCAAGTATACCAAAGTCTGATGGTCTCCTGGAATTTCTCTTGGAACTTTACACCTGGCTCCACTGCTCTGAATGGGCTTACTAAATGATAACTAAGCACTTATCTTTCCTGTGAAGTTGCTAGAATTCTAATCCCTATGTGAGAGATTAAGATGAAGTCATATTAAGAAACCTTTTTGAAGTAATTTTTGGTAGTAAGGCCAATTGAAGGTGGGGGGTGAATTTTTCTCACCCTTTTTCTGTCTTTGCTTATGTGTTATGTTTTCTGCTTCATAATTAATGTTTTGATCATCTGTATCTTTTGGTCAAACTCAACATTTTTTATCTTAGGAATTGTAGCACTCAATGAAAACTTCTAGGACACAAGAGACTTGTGATTTTGGCTGTTTTTTTTTTCTAGCTGGAATAAGGAAAATTTAGAAAAACATTGAGAGAAATATTTACTTAACTTTGATGAAACACAGCAATATCTTCACTCAAGTTTTGACTCTGATACTGGCAAAAGAAGTTCACTTCTTTATTTTCATTTATTTTTTTTTTTAGACAGAGTTTCACTCTAGCTGCCCAGGCTGGAGTGTAATGGCTCTATCTTGGCTCACTGCAACCTCCGCCTCTCAGGTTCAACTGACTCTCCTGCCTCAACCTCCCAAGTAGCTGGGATTATGGGAATGTGCTACCATGTCCGGCTAATTTTGTACTTTTAGTAGAGAAGGGGTTTCTCTGTGTTGGTCAGGCTGGTCTCGAACTTCCCACCTCAGGTGATCCACCCACCTCGGCCTCCCAAAGTGCTGGGATTACAGGTGTGAGCCAACGCGCCTGGCAAAGTTCACTTCTTACATCATATGAAAGTGTACCTCTCACCAAAGAATCAATTATGCTCTTTTCCTTTTAGTTTGTTTGGAAAATTGTTTACCTGTGTTCTTCAGGGCACTACTGCTTTCTAGGAATCTCACAATTTATGCTAGGATACAGTAACGGGCTAAATATCCATTATCCAAAATGCTTGGGATCGGAAGTGTTTAGGATTTCAAATTTTCTCAAATTTTGGAATATCTGCATTACACTGGTTCAGCATCCCTAATCCAAAAATGCAAAACCCAAAATGGTCCAATGAGCATTTCCTTGAGTGTCACATTGGCACTCATGTCTCCCCAAAATGTATAAAAGTAAGCTGTATCCCGACCACCTTGGGCACATGTTCTCAGGACCTCCTGAGGCTATGTCACAGGTACATCCTTAACCCTGGCAAAATACACTTTCTAAAATGACTGAGACCTGTCTCAGATATTTGGGGATCACACAGTGAATCAGTAAGACCTGAGGTAAAATCCTGGCTGCATCTGTTTTTAAATTACTTATAAACCCTGAGCCTCAATCTCTAATTCCATGAAGCTCAGGTAAATCTGGGCCAGAGAAAGTTGGATTCTGGTTGTTTCCAGGTAAAGTGAACACTGTGAGCAATGGGAGGTAAGTATACATGCACCTGGCATAGTATGGGAAAGAAAAGCGTTTTGCTACCAGAGCTAAGAGCAAAAGAGAAAGCTTAGCTTAAACTGTTAAGGGTCTTCAATACCATTCAATGTCATAAAGAGACTTAAATTTTTTCAAAAAATCAGCCAGGAAGTTGTCAAAAACTGATCAGATTCTGCTGATCTGGTACTCAAGAAACACAACTGGACTCGTTAATTCCAGTGGCACTGTTGAACTTTGAATGAATGACTGATTTTAATGTAGTGATGAGTATGAAGTCTGATTGTAATGGATCAGAGAATTTTAAAAAGGGTGATAAAGGAGCATACAATTAGAGTCCACATATTCTTCTTTATAACTACAAAAACATTCATAAAATTTTAGAGCTGAAATCTAGCCCAACTCATTCATTTACAGATGAGGGAAAAAATTAAGCCAAAATTAGTGGTATAATTTGGTCTCACATAAACTCCATGGCTGATTTTTTACTACTCAAATGCATTCTTATTTTCAGATTCAACAACTCTGCTGCTGTTACACATAATGCAAACCAATTATTCTGGGGAAATAAAAATCATTCTAAATTATTAAAATTATTCTAAATTATGAGGAATATTAAATTTATACTTAAAATTGTAAAAAAGGCTCCCAGACAAAATAATCATTCGCTATGATCCAACTGTATGCAGCACTAGATGCTACATTATTCCAAATCAGAATTATTCATTAAAAAAGCATTTATTATGTTTATCGTAAGAACTATCCAAAGTATTGCTTGAACATAAAAAAATGTTTTTAGATGTTCAGGTCCTATTGTAAACTTGCTTCCAATTTAATATCAGAGTTTAGAGTCTTTTAAAAGCATTTTGTATAAAAATATCCAATCAAATTATCTGGAGAAATTTGTGGAAAAGCTCTTCAGATTATTCTGCAATAGCTCCTTGATGAGCAATGTTAATAAATCTAAGAGCTTTTTTCTGTAAAATGTAGTTTTATTATTTTCTAGGCAGAACAGTAATATGTTTAAAATCTCTAAGATTCATCCTATGATTTCAAGGACAATAGTCAAAGTATATGAATATAAAATCAGTTAAGAGGATAAACTGCTTGCCATGTCATTTTTTTAACTTACAAAGTTAAGGTTCAAACCAGTATATAAAGAAGATGCTAAATAAAATTATTTACTTTTGAGTCTGGCAGCTCAAAATAGATCCACAGGGCACAGCCCCAGGGGGTGGGAATGGTCACACATTAAGTCAGACTCCTGGAGCTTGCCTTCATACTTCCCACTTCTCTCTTTCAACACAGAAAGTTAATAGTTGCCTTACTTTGATTTAGGACAGGCTATGATTTAAAAAAGAACTCTTCGTAGACTTCTAGGTAAGAAAATTTACCTCTTAAAAGTGCAAACTATCAATATTTGTAATAGCTACAGAGATGTTATTATCGTTCCTAGGGCTGACAGAACAAGAAAAAATCATTTCTGAATAATTCTATAGGCATTGTCCTACACTGGCTGCAAATGAGTCTTGCTGAATTAAAGACAATTAAAAACCTTGAGCAGTACTTTGTGTTTCCTCAATTTTTTCTGGATTAAAACAAACAGTAACATGAAATTTTCCTCAGTCTACAAATAAAGAGCATATCCCCACACTCCTTTCTACAGAAAAACCTCTCTGCCCTCTCCAGCCAAATAAAATGTTTATGTTCATTGACTGTTGACTACATCCGCAAATCCCCTGTAGCTGAAATCAGTTCAGCGAAATTCTGTTTAAGGGAATTAAAGCCCATCTGTGTAGTTTATCATAATCTTTAAAAGGTGTGTTAGTTTATCATCACTGAAATAAAAATGACTACCAAGGGTGTTTAGGTGCATTTTCTTTTTTTCTTTTTCTTTTTATTTAAAATTCTGAATCTGGTAGAGTCCCTTGAATTTGTGTTCAGAATGTGAACATGGCAACTGGCTTTTACTTAACTTGGATCCTACAATTACTTTTACTTCCATAGGTCCTAACGTTTCTCCACAGCTGTCATTTCTAACTATTAACATAAGAATGCTAGCATAATTTCTCTCTGTTTTCTTTTCCAAAATGCAATGGAATGTCATATAACTTAATTCTGTGATATCATAAGCCCAATATTCATGACAATAATTTTAAAATCAAGACACTTCCTTGAGGAATATAGAAAGAACATGGAATCTAGAGCCAAACAAACGTCTTAGTGATATCAAAGTGCTATGATACAGGCAAGTCAAGTAAGCTCTCTGAGACAGTAACATTCCCTTATCATATTGGCGGTGGAATCAAAAGGACATACTGGTTCTATAAATAGCAAAATGTTATAAGCATGTTAGCTACTGGTGTATTTTAATTTCTATTAACTGTCCAAATTTCTGAAATGTATTCATTTTTTGTATCTATATTAGTTTTGAGCATGAGCATTAAGATGATGAAAACAAATTTTATTTGATCTCAGGGCACTAATTTATCAGAAGATACATAAAATCAAAGAAAAAAAACAATCTGTCATATTATTTTCTAAAATGAATACCTTATTTAACGTTATAAATTGTGTATAAATTTATACATTCAGTTTTGTTGTTTCTGTGTTTTACAACATAAACAAGGCAAAAATACTCTTAAGAAATATTTGCTAGAAATAAAGGCAATACCAACACTGAATAAATATAAACAAATACGGTAAGTACACCTACACAGAAATCAAGTACATGCTATTTTTAATCAAAACCCAAAACCACCATGGTATTTTCATGCCTTATAACTGAAGAGTACCTTTCAAACCAGTGTCCCCAAATTGAACAGTGAGTCACTTCAAGACTGATAAAAGTAAGATTATGATCTTATGTAATACCAACACCTAGCTGTCATAAAATGCAGACGACTATTTGAAATCATTCCCTTCTGGTAAGGCATTAACAAAAATTCCACTTGTTTTTTTTTTTTTTTTTTTGACAGACTCTTGCTCTGTCACCCAGGCTGGAGTGCAGCGGTGTGATCTCGGCTCACTGCAACCTCTGCCGCCCAGGTTCAAGCGATTCTCCTGCCTCAGCCTCCTAAGTAGCTGGGACTAAAGGCATGCACCACCATGCCTGGCTAATTTTTGTATTTTAAGTAGAGACAGGGTTTCACCATGGTGGCCTGGCTGGTCTTGAACTCCTGACCTCATGATCAGGCTGCCTCGGCCTCCCAAAGTGCTGGGATTACATGCGTGAGCCACCACACCTGGCCTCCACTCACTTTTTAAAAAGTGATGGCATTCCAATGGAATATGGTCATTTATTTATCTTTTTTTTTTTTTTTCTTTTTGAGACAGAGTCTCACTCTGTCGCCAGGCTGGAGTGCAGTGGCGCGATCTCGGCTCACTGCAACTTCCATCTCCTGGGTTCAAGCGATTCTCCTCCCTCAGCCTCCAGAGTAGCTGGGACTATAGGCGCACGCTACCACGCCCAGCTAATTTTTGTACTTTTAGTAGAGATGGGGTTTCACCATGTTGGCCAGAATGGTCTCGATCTCTGGACCTCATGATCCGCCCCCCTCGGCCTCCCAAAGTGCTGGGATTACAGGCATGAGCCACTGTGCCCAGCCCTATTTTATCTTCATAGTCTATAAAACATTATCCTTACATTATCCTCTATTTATCTCTAACAATCCTGACCATCTCAGAACGTAAACTCTTTGAATCCAGGGAATGTGGCTTGATTTATGATTAAATAGGAACACAGTTGATGATTTATGATTAAATAGAAACCCAATATGCCTGAAAACAGAAAAAAAAGTCTGAAGATAAATCCTTAAAGATAGATATATTTTTTTTTTTTTTTGAAATGGAGTCTGCTCTGTTGCCCAGGCTGGAGTGCAGTAGCGTGATCTCAGCTAGCTACAACCTCTGCCTCCCAGGTTCAAGTGATTCTCCTGTCTCAGCCTCCCAAGTAGCTGGGACTACAGGTGCGCACCACCGTGCCCAGCTAATTTTTGTATTTTTATTGGAGATGCGGTTTCACCATGTTGGCCAGGCTGGTCTCGAACTCCTGACCTCGTGATCCGCCCATCTCAGCCTCCCAAAGTGCTGGGATTACAGGTGTGAGCCACCACACCCGGCCCAGATATTTTTAAAAATTTGTAGTTGAGGAATTATATTGGCTATCCTTCAACAGATAAAAATCTGAAAAATATCAATGAGACAAAAAGTCCTTTATCAAAAACTTCTCAGCTTCCATATATGATGAAATAAAGATGCAAACAAAGCATATAGATTTCCAAGTCCTGGAGAAGGTACATACAAATAATCAAACACTAAACATCCTGATCACACACTTAAGAACTCTATTGGTAAATTCTTTGTGGATTTCTTCAAAAAACACTGTTTTAATACCTATCACCAAAATAAGAATGTTAATTCTTGTTTCTTCACACAGGTTTAAATTTATGGTTACTACTTGAAATATTATAAATCTTACATAAACTTAAACAGAACATTTTCCCCACTATTTGAGGCACAAACTTAGTATCAAAGGTAACGTGGTAACCATTACATTTTTGCAATTACAAATACAAGCTCATTTTATTAATAAAAGCAGTTAACACAGTACTGAGTATATATCAGGCACTGTGCTAAGAGCTTCATAAACATAATCTTATTTAATCTACAAAACTAGTGTTTCACAGAGATTACCTGCTTTATCCATGGTCACACACTATAGGAGCAGGATTTAAATCAAATCAGGTTTACCAAATTCCAGAGCTGATCTCTTTTTCCTAAGAAAGCCAACCACTTTTCATTAAATGATTTTATCACTGACATCTGACACCTGTAGTAGATGCAGAAGTTTGATTATTTCTAATGGTTCTAAACCAATAACTGTAAACCATACTCTGTCAACTGAGACTTGGAATCTCGGTGTTGGGGAGAACTTATCAGCATAGAGCCAGAAAAGGCCACACACATACTTCAAAAACCTAAGAGATAGATGCTGCAGAGGCATTAACACTTCTTTAAGTCATGCCAATGGCAAAATTGAATTTAACTGTCCTCTTTCAGGGGAAGACATCACTGATGCCCCCACCATGTATAATCAAAAAAATTTTACAGTACTGCTCACCTTGCACTATCAATACCTACTTTATTGTTCTACTCACACCACTGCCCTCTGCCTTTTTACTTTTGTGCCCCTGCTGCCCAAAGAGTTACTGGAAAATAGTGCATCTGTTTGTGGCCACAATGGTTTGCTTGGTGATCTCACCCAGTAATTCTTTCATTCAGGGATAAATAGAATCCACCTGACTCTAACCTTTCAATCTAGCTGACTTCAGCAACTAGGCTTCAACATCAAAATGTGAAGAAACCTGAAAAAGACTTTTCAATGTGCAGCTTTTCTTGGCTAAGTACTGAACAGTGCTTACAGTGGTTAAGAGTCAACAGTTTTAATCTGGGTTGTCCCATTAACGTTCTACGTGATCATAGGCAAGATTACCCATTGATGTGATCCTCAGGTTTGTCAACAGGCATAAAGACACATTCTAGTGATAAAGCAGAAGTGTATCGCCTTTCTCTAAATAAACAAGAAATTAATCTTTTACATCTCTGGAGTTTGGTTCCTCTCTTATGACACAAGGGTATTTAAGTATATTATTATAAAAGATTCTGACCTCTTTCTTTCAAGTCTATAATCTATGCTCCAAATCTAAGATACAGACCATGCGGCAGGTTAAGAATCATTGAGCATAAAGTGAGGTGAATAAGAGAAAAATTGGGCAACGGGAACATCAACAGCCATAATGGTGCACAATGCTAACTGCTTAAAACAGCTTTCACTTTTATGAGCTATAAAACAGCACCTTTACAAAATACTCTAAAAGAAGAACACACAGTCTGTAGTAACATGCTCTATTTTAGAGCAACATTTATAAAAAGGTTTTATATTATATCTCATCTTCCTGATGTTCTGAAACTAAATTATATTCTCCAAAAGTTTTGCACATATATATACAGAAATTCTGTTAGACTAAATTAGGTATAGAATAAAAATAAAAATAGCCATTCTTTGAAATACCTATCTGAAGTATCTTCATTAATTTCTCCTTACACATGATTCACCTAAAATGTCACTTCTAAACCAGGCATGGTAAATCACGCCTGGAGTCCCAGCTACTCGGGAGGTCAAGGTGAGAGGATCACTTGAGCCCAGGAGTTCAAATCCAGCCTGGGCAACATAGTGAGCCCTCGTCACTAAAAAAAAAAAAAAAAAAAAAATTAAAAAAATTAAACGTCACTTCCTTGTCCACATTTTTGCTGAATACTAGATTGTTATTTACTTACATAGAACTTCCTACTGTATCACTTAACATCTAATAAAAATTATTTGTTTGTATATATATACCGTATATGTTTGCAGATGTGTGTGTGTGCACATAAAATCTTTTATTACTAGATTGAACTGCTGTATTAGTCCGTTCTCACACTGCTACAAAAAACTGCCCGAGACTGAGTAATTTACAAAGGAAAGAGGTTTAACTGATTCACAGTTCAGCATGGCTGGGGAGGCCTCAGGAAACTTACAGTGACGGTGAAAGGCAATGGGGAAGCAAGGCACTTTCTTCACAAGACAGAAGGACGAAGTGCTGAGCAAAGAGGGATCACGAGAACAGCATGGGGGAAACTGCCCCCATGATTCAATTACCTCCACCTGGTCTCTCCCTTCACACGTGGGGATTATGAGGATTACAATTCAAGATGACACATGGGTGTGGACACAAAGCCTAGCCATATCAGCTCCTAAATGGAAGAGGTTTGGGTCTTTGACCAATCTTCTTATCTCTAGCAGCAGTACTCATGAGTTTATTAAATAAACTAACAGATTTTGAAGGCATCCTACATGAATACGATACCATGGTGCTAGGCCCTGAGGCAGACTCAAGTGATATTCAAAAAAAAAAGGTAATTTTTAGGCTACGTATTATGGAACCCAAAGTTTTATGAAATCCTATTTAGAATTTGGATAAATTACACTAAAAATAAGCTTATACTGAGAAACAGATAACTCCATGATTCAAAGCTTCTCTTTATAGACACCAGTTATTCTCATGTGACATCAAGCTTATTGCTAGACTGGCTGATTTCCTTTGAATTACTTTAGACTCTTTGGGAGGAAGGTGAAGGGAATTTCTTCCTAGCAGATATCTCCAATATAACTGAATTTATTTTGTATCTCCCAAGCAATGACTCAATCTGATTGCTCACCTTGGTCCAAGATTGGTATTTAAAACTATATCTTGGGGGGAGGAGCCAAGATGGCCGAACAGGAACAGCTCTGGTCTACAGCTCCCAGCGTGAGCGATGCAGAAGACGGGTGATTTCTGCATTTCCATCTGAGGTACCGGGTTCATCTCACTAGGGAGTGCCAGACAGTGCGCGCAGGTCAGTGGGTGCACGCACCGTGCGCGAGCCGAAGCAGGGTGAGGCATTGCCTCACTCGGGAAGCGCAAGGGGTCAGGGAGTTCCCGCTCCTAGTCAAAGAAACGGGTGACAGACGGCACCTGGAAAATCGGGTCACTCCCACCCAAATACTGCGCTTTTCCTACGGGCTTAAAAACAGCACACCAGGAGATTACATCCCGCACCTGGGTCAGAGGGTCCTACGCCCACGGAGTCTCGCTGATTGCTAGCACAGCAGTCTGAGATCAAACTGCAAGGCGGCAGCGAGGCTGGGGGAGGGGCGCCCGCCATTGCCCAGGCTTGCTTAGGTAAACAAAGCAGCCAGGAAGCTCGAACTCTGTGGAGCCCACCACAGCTCAAGGAGACCTGCCTGCCAATGTAGGCTCCACCTCTGGGGGCAGGGCACAGACAAACAAAAAGACAGCAGTAACCTCTGCAGACTTAAATGTCCCTGTCTGACAGCTTTGAAGAGAGCAGTGGTTCTCCCAGCACCCAGCTGGAGATCTGAGAACGGGCAGACTGCCTCCTCAAGTGGGTCCCTGACCCCTGACCCCCGAGCAGCCTAACTAGGAGGCACCCCCAGCAGGGGCAGACGGACACAAGGCCTGGTACTCCAACAGACCTGCAGCTGAGGGTCCTGTCTGTTAGAAGGAAAACTAACAAACAGAAGGGACATCCACACCAAAAACCCATCTGTACATCAGCATCATCAAAGACCAAAAGTAGATAAAACCACAAAGATGGGGAAAAAACAGAGCAGAAAAACTGGAAACTCTAAAAAACAGAGCGCCTCTCCTCCTCCAAAGGAATGCAGTTCCTCACCAGCAATGGAAAAAAGCTGGATGGAGAATGACTTTGACTAGCTGAGAGAAGAAGGCTTCAGACGATCAAATTACTCTGAGCTACGGGAGGACATTCAAACCAAAGGCAAAGAAGTTGAAAACTTTGAAAAAAATTTAGAAGAATGTATAACTAGAATAACCAATACAGAGAAGTGCTTAAAGGAGCTGATGGAGCTGAAAACCAAGGCTCAAGAACTTCGTGAAGAATGCAGAAGCCTCAGGAACCGATGTGATCAACTGGAAGAAAGGGTATCAGCGATGGAAGATGAAATGAATGAAATGAAGCGAGAAGGGAAGTTTAGAGAAAAAAGTATAAAAAGAAACGAGTAAAGCCTCCAAGAAATATGGGACTATGTGAAAAGACCAAATCTACGTCTGATTGGTGTACTTGAAAGTGACGGGGTGAATGGAACCAAGTTGGAAAACACTCTGCGGGATATTATCCAGGAGAACTTCCCCAATCTAGCAAGGCAGGCCAACATGCAAATTCAGGAAATACAAAGAACACCACAAAGATACTCCTTGAGAAGAGCAACTCCAAGACACATAATTGTCAGATTCACCAAAGTTGAAATGAAGGAAAAAATGTTAAGGGCAGCCACAGAGAAAGGTCAGGTTACCCTCAAAGGGAAGCCCATCAGACTAACAGCTGATCTCTCGCCAGAAACTCTACAAGCCAGAAGAGAGTGGGGGCCAATATTCAACATTCTTAAAGAAAAGAATTTTCAACCCAGAATTTCATATCCAGCCAAACTAAGCTTCAGAAGTGAAGGAGAAATAAAATCCTTTACAGACAAGCAAATGCTGAGAGATTTTGTCACCACCAGGCCTGCCCTAAAAGAGCTCCTGAAGGAAGCACTAAACATGGAAAGGAACAACCGGTACCAGCCACTGCAAAATCATGCCAAAATGTAAAGACCATCGGGACTAGGAAGAAACTGCATAAACTAACAAGCAAAATAACCAGCTAACATCATAATGACAGGATCAAATTCACACATAACAATATTAACTTTAAATGTAAATGGACTAAATGCTCCAATTAGAAGACACAGACTGGCAAATTGGATAAAGAGTCAAGACCCATCAGTGTGCTGTATTTAGGAAACCCATCTCATGTGGAGAGACACACATAGACTCAAATAAAAGGATAGAGGAAGATCTAGCAAGCAAATGGAAAACAAAAAAAGGCAGGGGTTGCAATCCTAGTCTCTGATAAAACAGACTTTAAACCAACAAAGATCAAAAGAGACAAAGAAGGCCATTACATAATGGTAAAGGGATCAATTCAACAAGAAGAGCTAACTATCCTAAATATATATGCATCCAATACAGGACCACCCAGATTCATAAAGCAACTCCTGAGTGACCTACAAAGAGACTTAGACTCCCACACATTAATAATGGGAGACTTTAACACCCCACTGTCAACATTAGACAGATCAACGAGACAGTCAACAAGGATACCCAGGAATTGAACTCAGCTCTGCACCAAGCGGACCTAATAGACATCTACAGAACTCTCCACCCCAAAGCAACAGAATATACATTTTTTTCAGCACCACACCACACCTGTTCCAAAATTGACCAAATAGTTGGAAGTAAAGCTCTCCTCAGCAAATGTAAAAGAACAGAAATTATAACAAACTGTCTCTCAGACCACACTGCAATCAAACTACAGCTCAGGATTAAGAATCTCACTCAAAATCGCTCAACTACATGGAAACTGAACAACCTGCTCCTGAATGACTACTGGGTACATAGCATAATGAAGGCAGAAATAAAGATGTTCTTTGAAACCAACGAGAACAAAGACACAACATACCAGAATCTCCGGGATGCATTCAAAGCAGTGTGTAGAGGGAAATTTATAGCACTAAATGCCCACAAGAGAAAACAGGAAAGATCCAAAATTGACACCCTAACATCACAATTAAAAGAAAGAAGAATCAAATAGACGCAATAAAAAATGATAAAGGGGATATCACCACCGATCCCACAGAAATACAAACTACCATCAGAGAATACTACAAACACCTCTACGCAAATAAACTAGCAAATCTAGAAGAAATGGATAAATTCCTTGACACATACACTCTCCCAAGACTAAACCAGGAAGAAGTTGAATCTCTGAATAGACCAATAACAGGAGCTGAAATTGTGGCAATAATCAATAGCTTACTAACCAAAAATAGTCCAGGACCAGATGGATTCACAGCCGAATTCTACCAGAGGTACAAGGAGGAACTGGTACCATTCCTTCTGAAACTATTCCAATCAATAGAAAAAGAGGGAATCCTCCCTAACTCATTTTATGAGGCCAGCATCATCCTGATACCAAAGCCGGGCAGAGACACAACCAAAAAGGAGAATTTTAGACCAATATCCTTGATGAACATTGATGCAAAAATCCTCAATAAAATACTGGCAAACCGAATCCAGCAGCACATCAAAAAGCTTATCCACCATGATCAAGTGGGCTTCATCCCTGGGATGGAAGGCTGGTTCAACATACACAAATCAATAAATGTAATCCAGCATATAAACAGAACCAAAGACAAAAACCACATGATTATCTCAATAGATGCAGAAAAGGCCTTTGACAAAATTCAACAACCCTTCATGCTAAAAACTCTCAATAAATTAGGTATTGATGGAACGTATTTCAAAATAGTAAGAGCTATCTATGACAAACCCACAGCCAATATCATTCTGAATGGGCAAAAACTGGAAACATTCCCTTTGAAAACTGGCACAAGACAGGGATGCCCTCTCTCACCACTCCTATTCAACATAGGGATGGAAGTTCTGTCCAGGGCAATTAGGCAGGAGGAAATAAAGGGTATTCAATTAGGAAAAGAGGAAGTCAAATTGTCCCTGTTTGCAGATGACATGATTGTATATCTAGAAAACCCCACTGTCTCAGTCCAAAATCTCCTTAAGCTGATAAGCAACTTCAGCAAAGTCTCAGGATACAAAATCAACGTACAAAAATCACAAGCATTCTTATACACCAACAACAGACAAACAGAGAGCCAAATCATGAGTGAACTCCCATTCACAATTGCTTCAAAGAGAATAAAATACCTAGGAATCCAACTTACAAGGGATGTGAAGGACCTCTTCAAGGAGAACTACAAACCACTGCTCAAGGAAATAAAAGAGGATACAAACAAATGGAAGAACATTCCATGCTCATGGGTAGGAAGAATCAATATCGTGAACATGGCCATACTGCCCAAGGTAATTTATAGATTCAATGCCATCCCCATCAAGCTACCAATGACTCTTCACAGAACTGGAAAAAACTACTTTAAAGTTCATATGGAACCAAAAAAGAGCCCACATCTCCAAGTCCATCCTAAGCCAAAAGAACAAAGCTGGAGGCATCACACTACCTGACTTCAAACTATACTACAAGGCTACAGTAACCAAAACAGCATGGTACTGGTACCAAAACAGAGATATACATCAATGGAACAGAACAGAGCCCTCAGAAATGACACCGCATATCTACAACTATCTGATCTTTGACAAACCTGAGAAAAACAAGCAATGGGGAAAGGATTCCCTATTTAATAAACGGTGCTGGGAAAACTGGCTAGCCATATGTAGAAAGCTGAAACTGGATCCCTTCCTTACACCTTATACAAAAATTAATTCAAGATGGATTAAAGACTTAAATGTTAGACCTAAAACCATAAAAACCCTAGAAGAAAACCTAGGCAATACCATTCAGGACATAGGCATGGGCAAGGACTTCATGTCTAAAACACCAAAAGCAATGGCAACAAAAGACAAAATTGACAAATGGGATCTAATTAAACTAAAGAGCTTCTGCACAGCAAAAGAAACTACCATCAGAGTGAACAGGCAACCTACAAAATGGGAAAAAATTTTCCCAACCTATTCATCTGACAAAGGGCTAATATCCAGAATCTACAATGAAGTCAAACAAATTTACAAGAAAAAAAAAAACCCCATCAAAAAGTGGGTGAAGGACATGAACAGACACTTCTCAAAAGAAGACATTTATGCAGCCAAAAAACACATGAAAAAATGCTCACCATCACTGGCCATCAGAGAAATGCAAATCAAAACCACAATGAGATACCATCTCACACCAGTTAGAATGGCAATCATTAAAAAGTCAGGAAACAACAGGTGCTGGAGAGGATGCGGAGAAATAGGAACACTTTTACACTGTTGGTGGGACTGTAAACTAATTCAACCATTGTGGAAGTCAGTGTGGCGATTCCTCAGAGATCTTGAACTAGAAATACCATTTGACCCAGCCATCCCATTACTGGGTATATACCTAAAGGACTACAAATCATGCTGCTATAAAGACACATGCACACTTATGTTTACTGCGGCATTATTCACAATAGCAAAGACTTGGAACCAACCCAAATGTCCAACAATGATAGACTGAATTAAGAAAATGTGGCACATATACACCATGGAATACTATGCAGCCATAAAAAATGATGAGTTCATGTCCTTTGTAGGGACATGGATGAAATTGGAAATCATCATTCTCAGTAAACCATCGCAAGGACAAAAAACCAAACACCGCATATTCTCACTCATAGGTGGGAATTGAACAATGAGAACACATGGACACAGGAAGGGGAATATCACACTCTGGGGACTGTTGTGGGGTGGGGGGAGGGGGGAGGAATAGCACTGGGAGATATACCTAATGCTAGATGACGAGTTAGTGGGTGTGGCGCACCAGCATGGTACATGTATACATATGTAACTAACCTGCACATTGTGCACATGTACCCTAAAACTTAAAGTATAATAATAATAAATAAATAAATAAATAAATAATAAAACTATATCTTGTCTAATAAAACTGCTTTTGAAAGTGCTAAGTAAATTTATGCTTTGAAAATAAATACAAGTTGTATTCTCAAAGGCACAGTGGTTGAGAGTAAGTCCATGCTTTTTCTCTGAACATAATCATAATACGTTTCCTTTTTTGTTGTACTTTACCTTAATAAATTTTTATGCACCAAAGGTGCTGGAGCTGATGTCTTCAAAAGCTATTCATAATAGAAGGAGCTGATGCCTGTAACAAAATTCCAACGTTCAGTGTTGAGTATTCTGAAGAAGCCACAACTGCTGTTACTGTCCCATAGAGCTTATAGAGAAATAGCTCATTTGTTTGCCTTTTTTATTTTTATTTTTTAGTTATTTATTTTAAGAGACAGAGTCTCACTGTAACCCCCAGGCTGGAGTGTAGTGGCGCAATCTCGACTCACTGCAACCTCCGCCTCCCAGGTTCAAGTGATTCTCATGCCTCAAGCCCTCCAGGTAGCTGGGATTACAGGCACCCGCCCCCACGCCTGGCTAATTTTTGCATTTTTAGTAGAGATGGGGTTTCACCACGCTGGCCAGGCTGATCACAAACTTCTGACCTCAGGTGATCTGCCTGCCTCAGCCTCCCAAAAGGCTGGGATTACAGGCGTGAGCCACCGCACCTGGCCTGCCTTTCTTTTTTAAATACAGTTTTTTAGAGCAGTTTTAGGTTCACTGCAAAAGGTTTCAATTTTTAAGTGGTAATTCCTATATGGTATTTGACCTACGAAAGCTTAATATGAAGTCTCTTATCTACACAGGACAGGAATGGAAGGCTGTATTTCTTTTTTGGATGACTTATTGTTACTTTGAACATAAAAAGCCATACACACAGAAACACAATGAGATACAACTACATACCTACCAGGATGTCTATTTAAACAAAAAGGAAAATAACAAGTGTTGGCCTGTTGTGGAGGAATTTGAATCCTGTTACATTGCTGGTGGAAATACAAAATGATCCAGTCACTGTCAAAACAGCTGGGTGGATCCTCAAAAGGTTAAACATGTAATTACCATAAGATCCATCAATTCCACTCCTAGTTATATATGCAAAGAACTGCAGACATACATGGGTATTTGTATATCAATGTTCACTGCAGCATTATTCACAATAAATAGCCAAAAGGTGGCAACAACCTAAGTGTCAAAAGGTGAATGGATAAACGAAATGTGGTATATGCATACAATATTATTCAGCCAGAAAAAGAATGAAGTAGTGATAACGCTACAACATAAATGAACCTTGAGGACACTGTACTAAGTAAAATAAGCCAGACACAAAAAGACAAATATTGTATGACTTCACTTATATAAAGTATCTAGAATAGGCAAACTGATAGAGACAAAGTAAGTTAGTGGTTACCAAAAGCTGGGGGGAGAGAGGAATGGAAAGTAACTGCGGAATGTATACAGAGTTTCTGTTAGCTATTGTGTTAGTCCGTCTTCACGTTGCATAAGTAATGCACATAAGTAACTGAGACTAGATAATTTATAATGAAAATATAAACAAATTTACTCATAGCAGAAGGTAAAGTGGGAGCAGGTACATCACAAGGCAAGAGAGGGAGCAAAAGAGAGAAGAAAAAGGTCCCACAAGCTTTTAAACAACCAGCTCTTGCGTGAACTCAGAGTAAGAACTCACTCATCACCAAGTGGATGGTACCAAGCCATTCAGGAGGGATCCCATCCCATGATCAACAACTCCCACTAGGCCCCGCCTCCAACACTGGGGATCACATTTCAGCGAGATTTGGAGGGGACACACATCCAAATCATATCAAGTATAATGAGAGTGCTTTGGAAAATATTCAGTAACAAAAAGCTTATTAAGTCACAAAGACACAGAAGAACCTTAAACGTACCTTGCTAAGAGTCAAAGAAGCCAATCTGAAAAGGATACTTACTGTATGATTCTGATACAACATTCTGAAAAAAGCAAAACGATGGAGATGGCAAAAAGATCATTGGTTATTAGGGGTTGGTGGGGGATGAGGAAGCGAAAGATGAAGGGATGAACAGGTAGACACAAAGAATTTTTAGCACAGTGAAACTATTTTGTATGATACTGTAATGGTGCATACATGTCATACATTTGTCACAACATACAGGATGTATTTGGCTCATCAGTTTTAACAAACACGTCACACTAATGCAAGACGTTAATAAGTGGGGGAAGGAGAGAGTACATGGAAACACTCTATACTTCCTTTACATTTTTCTGTAAACTTAAAACTTCTTAAAAAAAAGTCCATAAATCTTTTTAAGTTTTAGAAACAGTGTGATGATTGCACAACATCGTGAATGTAATTAACGCCTCTGAACTGTATGCTTAAAAATGGCTAAATTATAAGTTTTATGTTATATATATTTTACCACATTAAAAGACAAAGCACTCCTTTTTTTATAGGAAAATAATCCTGTTATTCTAACAGGGGAAATGGTAATAGTGAATCACAGCCCAATGTCCAAATTGATGAAAATCTTCATGGAAAAAATTCTCACCAAATATTACTCCACTATAATAATGAGATTTAATTTTATTTTTGAGTGCTTCTATGTGAACAAAAACAATATTTTGAAGGCTCTCTGGTTGCATCAACGTGGAAAGCCCCAGAGCTCCCAGGTCGTTCCTCTTACAACTAAAAAACCCAAAACACAACACAACAAGAAAAGCACAGGACATCACTGAAAGGTAGAAAAAAAGAAGGCTGGCTGCCTAGGGACGTCACTATTTGATAAATAACATGGCAATGAGTCCCCTGCATCTCCTTATTGCTTCCCATATATCCCAAACAGGGTGATAGAGAAGACTCCGATGTAGAACCACCAACAGGCAGAGGGAAAAAAAAAAAAAAAAAAAAGCTCCAAGGAAAGCCTGTTCCTAACTAGCAAAGCAATGATCATAAAAAGGGTGGGCAAACAACAAAAAGCATTTTTGGCAGTATCAGCCAATCATCAATGGAAAAACAGCTTTACCACCCACTTTCAGCAGGCCAAATGGTACATTAAATTTCCACTCCAAAAATCTCTAACCTATTCCGTCCTTGCAGGTAGCCTAACTTACCCAACAGTAGTCAATCAGGAAGTTTGGCAGGCTAATTTTCCATCATCTACCAGATCGGCTAAGGGTACTTTCACTGGGGCAGAAGCAGGAGGAACTGATTTTACACTCCCCTCTGTGGATCGCATTCCTCCAACTGATTAGTGTCTACAGGGTGCAGCAGCAAGCTAAGCCTCCATCCTGACCCAGCAGCAAGGAGACTTTATTAAGAAGGAAATCGAAAGCACAGCTAATCGCCACTATGTCTGTTGTTAGTGGGACGCAGGAAAGAGTTGAGCCTGAACTACCAGACAGGAACAAAGAGACTGTACAAGTGGGGGCTAATTGGTATTCTACTTTTCTCCTACCCTTGGTGTCACTGATGCCCAATGGAAGCTGGGTCTCCATACCTACCCAGAAGCAAAGAGACTTGTGAAAACTGATTATGCAAAAGAGACTTTTTTTGTCATACCCAACAAAAATAAAGTGGGAGGAGTCTTAGGGAAAAACATTCTAGGAACTATCTCACAAGCCCAGTCCAAAACCGCAACAGCCTGCCATAACTTTAAGCTTACAAGTTTTACCTAGAAACTGTCACTCACCAATCAGAATTCACCAGCCCCTGTAAGACACTGCCAACACCAATGAACTTGCAAAACAAATTACATAAGCTTCCTCTGTTCCCCCAATAAAGCCCCAGACTTTTCCTTTGTTCTTCAGACACACCTAGGGGCTACCCCAGTTTTTGTGTTCTGAACTGCAATTCCTGTATATTATTTCCAAATAAAACCTTTGCTTGGAGACTTGTCTCTATATATTTATTTCATGCTGACAGACTGAAGAGGCAGTGTCAAGCAGGGCTACTCAGCACTCCTGTTCTCCACTCCACCCATCAGGATCAGCAAAGCCCAGAGGGAAGCAGAGTCCCAACCCACTTTGTACCAATGAAGCCAAAGAAGGTGAAGGAATGCAGAGCTGGTGGGCACTCCACTTTCCCCTCCTACTCCTGTAGCAGTGGGTTCAGCAGGGGACCAATGTTAAACTCAAACCAGAGGCAAACAGGAAGGGAGGTAGACCACTTTCGCAAGAAGGCATCAGTGGGCTGAGGAGGTGAACATCCACATCCTATCTGTAAAGGCAATGTAAGTCAGTGTCCCACTTTGCTGTAGTGGTACTGGGGGAAAGGGCAGGCAGTGGGAAGGTGAGAATATACTCACCCAGCCCTCATGTTACACTTCAACAACAACAAAAAACATTCAAAGCCTCATAATATCCAAAAATCACTGTCATCCCAAGAACCAGGAAATCATAATATGAATGAAAAAAACAACCAACAGATGTCAAAACTAAGATGAATCAAATGTTTAAATTATCTGACAGGATTTTAAAGTAACCATCAAAGACGTATTTCAAAAAACCTTCAAAAATCTCTCTCAAAAAATGGAAAATCTCAGCAAAGAAACACAATTAAAAAAATAACCAAATAGAAATTATAGAACTGAAAATATAATAGCCCAAATGAACTCGCTGGATGCACTCACTGTTAGAGTGGAGATGACAGACAAAATCTCCAGGCTCAGATAGTTTCACAGGAAAATTCTACCACACTTCTACCAGATTTAAAGTAGAATTAACATCTAATAAGGTTCAGTACACACTCCTCCAAAATATTTTAAGCTGGAAAAATTTGAGAAAATCTCAGAAGCAGGTAGACCACTCTTACCTTCCTCCAGCTCTTCTCCCCTGACCCAGGTCATAAAATCTAGAAAGGATTTTCTGACATTCCCATGAAGCAAGTCATAAGAGCCTCGTTTGAGGTGTCCTTCCTATACTCAGAGGAAAGGAACATCCTGATTTCTGATGATTTAGGGTCACAGAGAAGAACCTGAATAACACCTTGCTATGTTCCCTCCAGTTTATTACCATTAGGTCATACTTTTTAATCCAGTCATACACACACTATCCACTTCTTCATCAAACCTAGCACTAAAAGTACACAGGTTTAGGCCAAGCACAGAGTATGCACCCCTGTAGCCCCAACTACTTGGGAGGCTGCGGCCAGTAGATACCTTGAGCCCAGGAGTCCAGCCTGGGCAACATGGTGATACTTTTTTGCCTTTAAAAAAAAAAGATGGCCAGATGCAGTGGCTCATGCCTGTAATCCCAACACTCTGGGAAGCGGAGGCAGGTGGATCACCAGAGGTCAGGAGCTCGGGACCAGCCTGGCCAACATGGCGAAACGCCGTCTCTACTAAAAATAGAAAAATTAGCTGGACCAGGTGGCGGGTGCTTGTAATTTCAGCTACTCAGGAGGCTAAGGCAGGAGAATCGCTTGAACCCAGGAGGTGGAAGTTGCAATGAGCCAAGATTGTCCCACTGCACTCCAACCTGGGCGACAAGGGCAAAACTCCGTTTCAAAAAAAAAAAGACAACCCACACACAGATTTACCTCTTTCTTCAGGTTCCTTTCCCTTATGAGGGCTGTGTGCCATGTAAAACTTCTATTATATAAATGTATCTTTTCTCTTGTTAATCTGTCTTTTCTTATACTGGCCTCAGCCATGAACCTAAGATGTGAGGACCTAAGAGTGAGGAAAAGACACTTTTCCTCCCAAACACATCAATTTTATATAATCTGTTCCAGGAAATAAAGGATGAGGGGAAACACCTGATTTTATAACTATTATTATTACTGTTATACCAAAACAATACAGTACAAAAAGACCAAGGCACAACAAAACCAAAGGGAAGTACAAAACAGAAAATAACAAACCAATATTTCTCATGAACTTAGATGCAAAATCATCAACAAAATGTTAGCAAATCAAGTCTGGCAATATAGAAAAATAATTACAGCAGTTCCCCCTCACCATAGTTTCACTTTCTGAGGTTTCAGTTATCTACTGTCAACTGTGGTCAGAAAATATTACATGGAAAATTCAAGAAATAAACAATTCATAAGTTTTAAATTGCATACCATTCTGGGTAGCATGATGAAATCTCACTCTGGCCCACCCAGGACATGAATCACCACTTTGTTAAGCATGTACACACTTCTATAGGCTACCTGCCCATTAGTCACTTTGCTGCATTCTAAATTCTATCAGATCAACTGTCACAGCATCACAGCGGTTGTGTTTAAGTCATCCTTATATTATTTAATAATGACCCCAAAGGGCAACAGCAGTGATGCTGGCAATTCCAATTTACCAAAGAGATGCCATAAAGTGGTTTCTTAAATTGGAAAGGTAAGACTTCTTGATTTAACAAGGAAAGGAAAGAAATCTTATGCTGAGATTGCTAAGACGTATGGTAAGAACGAATCTTCTATTCATGAAATCGGGAAAAAGGAAAAAGATTTTCTTGCTAGTTTTGCTGTCCCACCTCAAACTGCAAAAGTTATGGCCACAATGCATGATAAGTGCTTAGTGAAGGCGGAAAATGCATTAAATTTGTGGAAGATATGGAGAAATGTGTTCTAATTTATAGCAATCAGGTTTGGTACTATTTGTGGTTTAATGCATCCGTTGGGGGTCTTGGAATGTATCCTGCACAGATAAGGAGAGACTACTGTGTCTACAATAATCAGTGGAATTTATTCCAGGCATGCAAGCCTGTTACAACATTTGTAAATCAATCAATGTAATCCACCATGTATACAAACTAAAGATATTTATATGATCATATAAATTGATGCTGAAAAATCATTCAACATAATTCAACATCATTTCATGATTAAAAAAAAAAACCTCTCAGCAAATGCTGGTTCTCACCTCTACTGTACTCACTGTGTACCTCAGCACTTAAATACCCTTAAATGATGGTACTCATTTTTATAGGTAGTTTGAGTTCACGTCATTGCAGACTTTTTGTTCTTTAAAATAGGTAAAAAAGTATTCGTTGTACAATAAACCTTTAAGGTGGCAATATCGTTGGCACTTCTCTTTCTGGTTTTTTGTTGTTTTTGTTTTGTTTTGTTTTTTTGCTAGAGATGAGGTCTATGTTGCCCAAGGTGGTCTTGAACTCACGGGCTCAAGTGAACCTCCTGCATTGGCCTCCCAAAGTGCTGGGATTACAGGCATGAGCCACCAGATCCGACCCATTGGCCGTTTCTTAGAAAGAACTTAAAAAAATAAAATAAAATGTGAGAGATCATTTGTCTTATTTGACAAACAAATAAAATTATATTGGGCAAAAGCAACTTTTATGAGTGAGAAACCCTAGTAAGTAAAATAAAATGTTTCAGATAATTAGTGTATCACTTAGTGTTATTTTTCTCCTTACCATGTTTATAAATCACAAGGTTCAAAGTTTTAAATATAAAACAAAACCTTTAAGATAGTCTCTAAAATGAAAAATTTAATTTTTAATGTGAATATATTTCAGGTTCATTTCAGTTCAACTAATAAAAAATGTTAATGTTCTCATCAATCCAAAATTTCAGAGAAACATGGTTCCCTTATTAAAAAACCAACCCTCAAGGAAGTTCATGAGCCAATCCTATTCATTTGACCAAATCTATAGGGGAAACCATAAGATGGGGTCTGAATAAGGAGAACTGTAATCGTTATTTATTTGAAAAGGTAAAGGAGGATTTCTGTGTCAATCCCCAAGGCCAAAAGACCACCCAAAGACATTTTCACTGGTCAAAGCTTAGAAAAATCAAAGAGGAAGTCCTCACCACCAAAGAAAACAACACTCTTTCCCGTAAAATTTATTTGTGAAACAAACTAAGAGCCTTACCTTTGAAACCCCTTTTTTACAGAGGAATAGCGCAATTGATTTTATTTTTATTGGAAAGCCATTAATAACCCCACGTTCCTTGATGTCCCAAGTTATATGTAACACAATTGGCCACTTTTAATAAGCATAGGATTGGAAACAGTTTCTGAAAAGTTACCACAGAAAAATCCCTTTAAAAGCACAGCAAAATTTAAACTTTTTAATGTATCTTCCCTTTGGAACTAGGCCAAGGGAATGTCCCACTGCATGCAGATCTAGGGCATCATTTATTTCATTAATGTTCTGCACAACAATATTCTGGAAGCTTTAATATATGTTCCAGAGGAACAGATTCCATTGTCAAAGACTTCAACTGTTGCGTTAAACTAATGAATTAGGTTTCTTTACTACAAAACTTGTTAAAGCTTTAATATGCATTGCAACTCTCCAAGTGATAATATATAGCATGAAATATTTCCCAAAAAATGGGACTAAGAAATAAAAATGTTATGGTTAAAAAAGAAATCTATACATATCTTGAAAAAGATTCAAATTCCATGAAATACAGTTTGAGAAATAGTATTTTAACTGCAAACTAAAATGGATTAGGAATTCTCATTGGCCCAAAGAAATCAGTGGTTTCAATGCAAAGCTTCCCAAAGCAACACACACCAAGAATAAGATAAACCAAAAACCTAACATTTAATTTTTACAAATGTTTTTCCATATGTAAACTCCGTATACGGGCCAATTCTTTGTGCTGAAACTTATGTGAAAAAAAAATGATAGAAGACTTTGTTGGGTTATTCTCATTTAAACTATTAAATTGAGTTGTGAGGAGACCCATCAGGTAGAATGAAAATAGATTTTGAAAACGTAGATAGCTTATAAGGGAAGATTTTAAAAATAAATGTTTTAAAAGAATAAAAAGACAAGCCATAGACCATCTTTGTAAAACACTTATTTGATCAAGGACTGGTATCCAAAATATACAAAGAACCCTTAAAATTCAAAAGTAAGAAAATAAGAATCTCAAACATGGGCCCGAAGATCTGAACAGACACCTCACCCAAGAACATACACACATAGCAAATAAGCACAGGAAAAGATGCTCAACGTATGTCATTATGTTGCAAATAAGACAACAATGAGTTACAACTATGGCTAAAACCCAAAACACTAACAATACCATATGCTGACAAAGGTGTGGAGCAACAGGAACTCTCATTCACTGCTGGTGGGAATGTAAAATGATTTGCCACTTTGGCAAATAATTTGATAGCGTCTTATAAAACTAAACATATTCTTACTATATGATCCAGCAATCAAATACCTTGGTATTTACTCAAAGGTTTGAGTAAAAAACTTATGTCCACATATAAATCTACACACAAATGTTTATAGCGGCTTTATTTATAATTGCCAAAACTAGTAAGCAACCAAGATGTCCTTCAATAGGCAAATGGATAAACTGTGGTATATCCATATAATGAAAAATTATGCAGCAATAAAAAGATATGAGCTACCAAGCCATGAAAAGACATGGAAGAACCTTAGATATGCACTGCCAAGTAATAGAAGTCAATCTGAAAAGGCTACATCATATATGATTCCAACTATATGAAATTCTGAAAAAGGCAGAACTATGTAGACAATAAAAAGATCAGTGTTTGCCAGAAATTCAGAGGGAAGGAGGGAGGAATAGGTGGAGCACGGGGGATTTTTAAGGCAATGGAACTATTCTGTGTAGTAATATAATGGTGGATAAATGTCATTATACATTTGTCCAAACCCACAGAATGTGAAACACCAAGAGTGAATCCTAAACTATGAACTTTAGTTAATAATAACATATCAATATTGGCTCAACAAATATAATTGAAACTGTAGGGAGGGTGGCAGGTAGGAACTCTGTACTTTCAACTCAATTCTTCTGTAAACATTAACTGCTCTAAAAAATACTGTCTACAAAAATAAGATAAATGTGGGCACTTTAAGAGAGAAAAAGTTAGCTACATTCAAATTTTACAAAAATGTTTATCAAATCACCAATTCCACATTAAGACCAACAACAACGTATTTATGTCATCTCCCTAGCAAAAGTAGAGAAGATATTATTTACTATCCCAGCACTTCCAGTGTCTGTGGCTTAAATAATTCAGGTCATGAGACTAAAAAATATTAATATACCTCATTTCTTAAATTTATATAATCAAACTTTATAAGCAATACAAGTCTTCAACATTTTATTTCAGTCTCCTCATATTCACTTACTTTACTGAGTAAACTGATGTCAGAGAAACTGCTGTGTCGAAAAGGGCAACATTAGTTCACTGAAAGCTCTGCCACAGAAATAAGTTTTTCGTATCTGTTAGTCCAGTACTCCCATTCTCTAAATCCCTTCAATTTAGATTTCTAGGAGTTGGTATTCCCAGTATACTTCTAATACCTTTTGCAGGCAGTTAACTGAATTCTCTTAGTCATCTGATGAAAGGAGAAGTCAAGGTTCCCATGGTGGCATTATGGAACTGGCTGTAATATAGATTTTGCAAGGGGAAAAAATCAGTTTATAGAAAATACAATGTCTTCTGTTTATATAACATTTTGACTTATTAAAACAAAACTGTTTGAAAAAGCAAAAATCTGATTAAGCACAAGAATTATATTCTTTGAAATGAGAATGGTTAACTTGGGATCAGATGAAAATGAAACTTGATTACTTCAAAAAAATACATTTTAATTTATTTCAGCTTTAATTTTATGTTTTTAAAGAGTATGTTTATAACCCAAATAAGTCAGCCTAACAAGGATGAATAATTAGGTAATTTTTGGTGTTTCTCTTTAAATTATATTAATAAGCTATTTAAATAAAGTGTTCTTAATCTTAGATCTAACAAAAGAACAACTTTGCACACTTTATAAGCCTTTATCATATAACAAAGCAAAGATTCCTTACTTAATATTTCGAATCAAAGCAAAGTGGTTAACTCCGAGAATAAAAGGCACAGAGAACTTAATAACTCATTGATTATGACTCATCACACCACACTAAAGCAGATCCCTACCGCAGAGAATTTAGCTACAACATATAAAGAAAATCAGAAATATAAAATTCCATAAGATTTAAGACACAAAAATAATCACTCTGACTTCTAGTATTATAGATATGAGAAATGCAAAATTGTAAGAAAATGTATCCGACTCTTTTGCTCTTTGAACCATTTTCTAAAAAGGTTTTGTTATGACCAGCCTGCCCAAATTTTCTACATTTGATGAAGGTACTTACTGTAGAAACCAGGACAAAAACAGAAACAGCACCCATAGAGTTCCAAAGAATTCTCTTTGACAATGTTTTTCAAACTAAGTAAGATTCGTTAAGGGACCATGACCACCACGCTTTAAGAAATAAATATTAGAGTGTATGTATGTAAAGTAGGAATAAATGTCCTTTGAAACTCTCGATTCAGAATAACACATGTACACCAAAAAAAACCCACTTATATCCATTTATATATAAGTTTGTGTACACTGGTTCCTAATGTAAAATCTACTATTTATAAATAGGCCATGATCAGAAAAGTTTAATGTCCTAAATAAGCTTTAAAATTTAGTTCCAAATTTTAAAAGGGATTGTTTTTCATTAAGAATCTTTGACTTTTTAAAATCAAAGCTATTTTAATATTTCAAGATTATGTCAAGAAAAAGCTTCTGTAATGTCAAATTAAATATCAAGATGCTGTATCAAATTCACTTTTAAATCTCCAGGGCCAAGCAGAGTCAGTGTTCAATAAATACTCCTTCATTGAACAAAGTTGAGTAAAATAATGTATTCCTCAAAAAATTAGCTGGGCATGGTGATGGGCACCTGTAATCCCAGCTACTTGGGAGGCTGAGGCAGGAGAACCGCTTGAACCCGGGAGGCAGGGTCTGCAGTGAGCTGAGATGTGTCATTGCACTCCAGCCTGAGCAACAAGAGCAAAACTCCATCTCAAATAATAAAAATAAAAATAATGTATTCTTGTTAGCTTTCTTAGAAAAGTTCAATCAGTAGAGTCACACCCGGTTGTAACTTACATTAGGGATTAAATCCCAAAGATTGCAATACAGAATTCTTAGAGTGAGCCCTCATACAGATAATTAACATTAGTTCTGTAAACTAACATACAGCTTTTGAAATTTTAAGTATTTTATCTATTTAAAATGTGTCTTAGTTTAAACACACATTGAACAGAGTATATATCTGTTCCACATTAGAAATTTAAACTGTCCGGTTATACACTTGGGTCTTCAGCTTCCTTTTCCAGTGGGTTCATTCATTAGAAATTAAAGACAACTTTTTGTTGATCATTATTAGCAGGCCTTTACACGGTCTATGTGGTTATTTCACAACTGACATACTTTTACAACCAACAGGATTCTGTCAAACTTTACATTTTATGGTATGCATTTAAAAAATAAAATTTACATTTTTTCCATCATCCAAATAAGAAAATCATCTTATCTTTATTAACTATATTTCAAACACAACACATGTATCCCTGGTTTCACAAGAATCATGCTATATAGAATCTGGTTGAGAAGAAAAAAAAATCAACTCAAAATGATACTTTAAAGTGTTGTTTGTGGTGTGGAGGAAGAAGAAAAACCACCTCTATTATATATCTACAAATATAAATTTTGTTTTACTAAACCTATTGTTTACAACAAAATACAGAAATCATAAGTTTAAAGAATACTATTCAAGTGCTTGTTGTATTCGTGATAACTGTTTTCTACCAAAAAAGAGCAGAGTAAAATTATCATTCAATCTTCTATGACTAAATTGGTTGAAGTAAAAATGATTTATTTTCTAATGCCTTCATAAGCACATGCTGCAAAACATTTTAGTGAAATACACACACATATGTATACAATCAAAAGAAGTTCTCTAAAGTGGCATCAAGGTTAATAAAAATACATTAATTCTAATAAAAAATACACTACGGTTATAATGCAACAAAAAGAATGTCATTGCAATAGAAAAAAAATTAAACTGAACCTGCTGTGATATTTTTATTACAGTCATTTAAATCAATACAATTTAAACTCAATCTCATCCTAAGTAGTATTCATCTAATCTCAGAATGCTTAGCAATTTTATTCCAAAAGAAGCTGACTACTATACTTTAGACAAATTTATCTGTTTCTAGGATACCAAATCATAAAAGGCAAAACTAAAATGCTTTAACTACTGTGAAAAGACCTATAAACTGCAGTGTAATGTTTTTCAGTTGAAATCTGTGAATCTAATTCTTGAGAGTCTGCAAATTTTCTGTAATATTTCTTGTATAATTAAATTTTTATGTCAATAAAAGACAATGAATTGGCACAAAAAATTGGCTTTTTTGTGGCAGGATAATGGAAAAGAAAGAAGGGACGTGAAATGAGGCTAGCTTAATATAAAATAATGGCCAAGTGATGCTATGATATATTATACAATGGTTTCATAATAACTGGAACAGAGAAAAGTCACAGGAAATTGTGTTTGTTATCTTACAGAAAAAGAGAGCAATGATCAGAGCTTTCCGACCCATGCCCTTAGGAACAAAAGCCACCAACTAGGTACAGGTGTGTAGGTTTTAATGCTCTCAGCCTATGGAATGCCTGACTGGTGGGACCAGAGGCATTTAGGAACCCCTGAATTGTCTGCTGTCAAGAGCAACCTTGTGCTTCTATATCCAGTGGCCCTATGAATATTATCACTTTTCACTTGTGCCATAATGTCAAAAGAATTGCAAAGCACTGGGAAGATGTAACAAACTTTTAGAACACAGCAGTCATATTAAGAAAGGGAATTTATTTTCAGGAGTTAAAAGTCTGTCATATCAAATTAAGGTTATTATTTTGATTGTGATGTGATCGATTTGTTTTTCATTTCTGATTTTTTTTGACTTAGTAGTTTCAATAGATTTAAATGCAATGAGGAATTGCTATCTAGATTTTTATGTTTGTTCATATTTCAGTAACATCAGCAGAAAAATGCTTGAAGTTAAAACTAGGGTACATATTATTTCTTTTCCTCTTTTAATAGTATCTGCCCCAAACATAAGGTGAAAAACAATTGGATTCATGAGTCTTAGAGAAAACTAGTTTGAATCTCACTGAGGTCTGTAGTTACAAACTTTCTGATCGCGGGCAAGTTACTTACATCAGTTTTCTTATTTGTAAGATGGGAATAATGATCGTTCTTACCCAAGGAAGGAGAAGATTCAACGCCTATAAAGTGTATATGCCAGTAGCTGGCATATAGTAACAAATATTTACAGGTTAGAAAAGTGAGCTGACACTAGCATGCTAAAAATATATTTCACATCTATCAAAATATACTTTTAGTTTAATTTATCTAATCTACCATGGATAATACACAATAGATATCTGACTTTATATCTGTGACAATATTCAATCATTTTAAAAGGGGGTAGGGGGCAGATATATTGCTTTAGAAGTACTCCTACCATTCTAAAAATACTGTCCCGCAGCTGTTTAAAATTTATTTTTTTAGACCATAGCACCACTGTTTGGTTGTTTCCAATTTCTAAAACCACAAATAGTAAAAGTGTACTCAGTCTACTGCAAACATAAATAGCAAATGCACGCTTCAGCACTTTTTAAAGGATATGGAAATTGGCAACAAAAATGCAGTTCATGTTGAAAATTTACGACAGCCCTGCCATATTTCTTCAGAAATACAATCAGGTAAAAATTAGGAAGATCTCTACCAGCTGGGTGGTATTTTTGTGTTTTTTATACTTATATTTTCACTAACTGAAAGACTTTCATTATGCAATTTCTGGCACTTGATAAAATAGAGCAATAGTACCTTTGCTAAAACCACAGCTTCTTTGGTTATGTTTAGCATTACACAAACATCTTTCACCTTAGATATCCTTTTGCATTAGAGTGTTTAATTTTAAATTGACTGAAGGGAATAACTTTTTTCAGAATATTATGCTTTCTGGATATCACTAAGCACAAGAATTGTATTTTCATGATTTCTCAAAGATCATGTGTATGTGTTTCAATTATTAGGCATTTGGTTCCATAAAAAGTGTGACAACTACTGATAAAAGATGAGAATACAAAAATGATTCAAGAAAACATGGAGAAGATTGACTTACAGTGTTGCTATATTATTTTTTTAAAACCCTGTCTTTCTAAAATAGGTAAAAAGCCACAACATGGATTTACCATCTCTTCCTTGGTAAAGATACATCTAAAATAACACATCCTCAGCTTCTGAGGAGAAGAAAAAAAAATCCCTGGTACAAAAGGTTAACATAAAAAATATTATGCTAAATTCAACAGTGGAGGAAGAAGTTTTGTTTTAAGACATAATTCTTCAATACATTTCTCATTTTAATATTAAAATTGCTACTACATATTTAAATTGGTTTTAAGTATCAGTAATAGGAATAAAGATTATTTTTTAATATTTTGATGCATCCAATAAAATTGTGTTCAATTAACACTGAATGAACAAATAATCAAGTAAATGGAGAGAAAATGGCACTTGATCATTTCAGATTTTTTCATGAAATTTTTAAAATAAATGACCCAAAAACTCATGAACAATAGTTCATACTATGATCTAATAACTGAAATGATTTGAAAGAAAAATAAATGTACCAAGGAATTTTTAAGTGGCTCCTGTTTTACATGGTGTTTCTTCTTTACATGCATTGTTACTAAGTGCATTTAACCAATAAACATTTTTCAAAGATCAGTTAAATTGTGCTATTTGGTTGGATGAATACTTCATATATCCTCTATAATACATGCTTTTTAAAACTAATTAAAAAATAAGAATTCAAATTGAAATATGCAATGTAACAAAATTAAGGTAAACTGAGAAAGACAAAAGTTTTGGGGTATTTGCAGAAAAAAATTGACAGTACTATTTTTTCATTTACATAAAATAACAAGATAAAGAGTGAAAAACCATTATGCATTGTATTTTTAGGGCCCACACGTATTGGGACCTAAAAATACAATGCATAATGGTTTTACCCCATGTCTTTTAATAAGAATTTGACTTTGTTAGATAATTGCTTTTCTTTGAATTTACAAAGTGTAAAGTGAGTCTAACTGCCAAATTAATCACCAAAAAAACCCAAATTACATACAACGTAAGAAACTTAAAGCTGTATTTCTCATCTGCAATTTAGCATCTATTCAGAGTGTAAACTTACAAAAGCATTCAGATTTCTTCTTACTCTGAATACTGTTTAATAACCCAAACTTGATAATGTTCCATCACTGCATTTCTAGAAATAAAAAAATCTCTCAAGGTTCTCAACTTATCTTTTGGTCTGCTGAACAAGATATTATCTGAAATGTTATATGCTTTGAATACCCATTTTTACTTTAAAATGATACTTAATCATATCTTCTTAAGAGCTGGTCTAATCAATATGAAAGCCAGGCAGGAACAAAAAAATATTTTAAAAATAGCTTTTCAAAATAGGAATACATACTCTAGTGATGCAGTTTTCTGATTTGAAACAGGATCACTTTTACAAATACTGAGTGTCATTTCGTATTCAACAGCAGCAGAAAAAAAAGGTATAAATGTCTACCTCATTTGCTATAATGTAAGTTCTTAGATGGAAATACTGAATTAAACACTGGTGGCTTATGGAACACACAAGCCTTGCAATTTAAAACTAGAAACTTTCCTCCTAATACTTTGTTATATCTTTAGGTTAAAATATTTGTTTTCTTAATTAACCATAAGAAAACGAAGAAAAAGAAAAGAATCAGTCCCAATACATTAATTTGCTGAAATTTTCACTTGTGAAAACAAATCAAGTTTCAGAACTTGGGAATAGCATATAACAATGAATCAATGTCTCATCTGTAACAATGACACAGTTAAAATAACTTCCTGATATAAGTTAATTTTTAAGAAAATTAGTTTGATCCAGGGTTATTTATAACAGGTAACATGAGTGGTTTTTGACTAAGCTGCTATATCTTTTTAATTCTATATACACAGTCCTTGAGTTACTCTGAGTTAAGTCACACTACCTGAAGTTACATTTGGAACACCAATATCTTAATTATTATCATGAAATAGCTACCTATTATTTTTAAGTAAACGTAATAACCTCTAATCATATCTGTTATTTTAAGCTTTGAATAATATGAAACTAAATCATGTAATTAAGGATATAGAAAAATGCAATAGAATAGCTTTATAACAGACCAATTACAACACTTTATTTCCCATATTGTTACTTAACAAATATCTGTGCTATTTTATAACATTTTAAAATCTTAAGACTAGAAATAATTACATCTTTTACTAGTGATTATAAGGGCTGTTGTCATCTTTAAAGACACAACATCTTTAAAATTAGAAATGCATACAATTTTATATTTCAAAATGTATTAACTCAAAGACAATAAAATATACCTATTTCTTAAGATCTATTTTAAAATACTGTTGTTGCATTGGATTAAATGTCTATATGTGATTAATGAATGCTTCCAATATAAAGATTTAAATCTATTTTTCCTTGCCAGAAAAAAACAACTCAGCTTAATTTTTAACTATTTTATTATACCCTTCAGAACTTAAAATTATATACAAATAATGTAACCTGAGACCTGCTCTGGTCATCTGAGGAATTACAATTAGAGCATGAATCTCCACAATTATGCAGTACCTTAAGTAATTTTATAAAAAAAAGTATTTTTTGCATATTTCTTTAACTCCATTAAGATCATTTCCTGGGCTTCTTACAGTGAAAAAAAAAGTCATTTGTTTTAGAATAAAGAATACAGCAAAAATACTTCGTCATCCAAAAGACTATTTTTCCTACATTATGGTCAGGCAACGAACCCCACTAAATATAGAAGACTGACATTTGTAGGTAATTCAATAGTCAGATGATAATTCTTCAGTAGTTTCACAGTAGCGTAATTTTTCACATTACTTGAAACCACTGTTAAACCTATAACACATTTTCTGTTTCTCTGTGGGTATTTTTTTCTGTCTTTAACCCTAAAAGGAATATGTTTCATCTGACAGCAGTACAAAAGCCATTCATAATTCAGAAATGTTTTCCTTTTGTGCAATACATGACTTTGAACTCAGGTTTTTCAAAGATTAGTTAAACATTATGTTTCTTTAAGTCTAGAGCCTTATTTATGTGAGTCTGTGGCTTAACTGACAAGAATTTTTCTGTTCCAGGGAAAGTCAGTCAGTTTGTATCTGAAATACTATAATCTAGCTTCCGTCCATATAAACATCTGCAAAGACTCACTCAGTCAAATGTTATACACCCCATCAACCAAATCAGAGGCTGTAAGAATCATTATTCTGTGCGACAAATAAAAATCTTCTGTGCAATAGAGAAAAATGAAAAGCAAAATGATGAAAGAAAAACATTTATAATTTTGAAAATTAATTAGTAACAATACTCAGTGTAAATATCTGTTAACATTTCTTATTCAATTCTACAAATGTTTAATAAAATCCTAAAATGTAAACATAATGAGTGCTGTATTTATACGTTCTCTAATTGTATTATCATACAAAATATTGTTTGTATAACTGCCGTATATATTTTGTCTATTTCTAGTAAGTTACCATTAAATGAAAGTTAAATTGTTCAATGTTGAATGAAAGCAAGTATGACTTATTACATTAATAAAAAATTAACCCATGATCAAAATGTCTAAAGTATATCCCATTTTGATGCACATTTTAAAAATATTAACAAACTTAACAAGATCCTAAAGCCTCATATTTTTTAGGTGCAGCTGGTAAAAAAACTAACAGATATCATATGCTAATAGTACATATGATGTGCAAAGTACTGTTTGTAAGCACTTTACATTTTTGAACCTTCTTAATGCTCAGAACACCTTTCACTTTAGAGACAATAAAAAATGAAGCTCATAGGGGTTAAGCAGCTTACCAGAAGTCACACAGTTATTAAGTGACAGTTTGGTTCCAAAGTCCATTCTCTTTAGGCCTACCCTGAAAAGCATCACTGTAATATAAGATTTTTTTTTAATTTGAAAGAAGAAAACTGTGGTATTCACTGACATAATGCCTAGAACAAATATGTCAAATATTCTTATTTGAGGATGCTACCATAAACTTTATATAAATTACATACTGGTAATAAATGTACCTTATTTGTAATCATTTTCATTCAAAGTAACAAAATCAAAGTTTCTCTCTTATCAATTTGAATTAAACAGTCATGTGTACAAATATACACATAAGCATCTATGTATTACTTCCTTATGGGAACAATACGAAGATTTCAATATAAACGAATTTACTAAAATCAAGCATAAAAATATTTTCTGATGATTAGTAACTTATATAATAATTAAGTATACATGTTAACTTGCATTTCATTAACCAAAATTTTAATATTTAAGCTTAAGTGAATGATACGGGTAACATAATCATTCATTTTATTTGTAATGTGAACTAAAAGTTACCCTTTCAACTGTCTTATTTTTTAAAGTTCAGTGTAATCCTAGAGTTTAACATATGAATTGGTAAATGCAAATAATCTCATACTGCAACTTGCCAACTTAAAATGCAAGAATTCATTTCTAATTGCTTGGTTTATTGCTCACTCAGAAAATTTTTATTTCTTTTTCAGTGAATACTGTTTCACATTTGGTAAAATACAGGAAGTCACACCACCAATGGAATGCGATTATCTATAATGAGAGTTAGTTATTCCATATTCCCATTTTTAAAAATAAATTAATATATCAACACACTCTGTAAAATTTATATAAACTTAAAAATACTAGTGAGCTGAAAGTGGAAAAAAACATAATCGGAATAATTTCATAACATACATAATCATTCTTCACAGAATTTTTATTACCCAGTATGGAATGGATTATAGTAAATGTACTTCACACATGCTGTTTCTTATTCAAAAGGAAACACAGAATAGGACAGAGAGAACTTCCAGCCAAATCTTCATGCTAATCCAACAGTCATGGACGCCACTGTAATTTAAAGACATTTCCAAACAGATAGCTGTGGACCCCATTTTCCTTTAAAATAATATGTCTTTCACATCTGTTCCAAATAAAACATGTGTGTTCTTAAAATTTACCAAACTGCCTTATGCTTAGTTTTTAAAATATTACAGTTTTATATTGTTCTGCTTAATTTGCAACTAGTTAAGCCCATAAAATGTACATTTTCAAATTATGTTAACATGTTAAAAAGTAGTAGAATATGCACGACTAATCAACATTTTACATCTGTGATTTCCAAAGTTAGGAAACCTCAATTGTTTTTCACTGACTCAAGCAACTTCTTAAAATGGTACAAATCATATATTTTGCCATTATAATATTAAGGTGACTTCATTTTATTTTCACTTTGAATATCTTCCAAAATAAGAAATCCAGCTCTCAAAATCAGGCATCAAAAGCAATACTATTAACTCTTTTGACATACCCAATAATTGGAAATTAAAAATAAATCATGCAATATTTAGACATTATCTGTCATAAGAATCTTTTAATAATGATGATACCTTCCTTGGAACGTTTACAAAATTATAAAATTGCAGATAATTATGAAACAGTTTAAAAAAAATTTCACATCCAGAATATAAAAATAAAATAGTATAAAAGAAAGAAGAGGAGAAAACAGAAAAAGGAAAACAATGAAGGCCTTACATACTTGTTAAAGTCAAAACTACTGCAACAAAAATTTAGGATTACTTTTTATATAACAGTGTCTTCAAAAGCATTTACAAAGTTAATAAAAACTTAATCAGATTGCTTTTACCCAATGATCTTTTGTATAACGTAGTCAAATATCTCATTTAGAAGTTTGCCTAAATAATTGTATCCATAAACTTTTCCTAGTCATTAACGTCAAAAAATACCTTGTACATTATTACTACTCGTACTATCAAAATCTCTATTTTGAAATATCTTTGTCATTCCATTTGGAGCATTAACCTAGAACGGACAAAAAATGTTTATCAATATTATAAATCTGACATTTATAAATAATATACAATTCTATTTAATGAACTAAAGAGCAAATTGATTTAACAAAGGTAGTACTTACACATTTTACACTGACTTTCAGGTGCAGATATTCATAATGTAGAAATAAATGATAATATAAATTGAAGAAATCCTACAAATGTATGTGTGTGTGTATATATATGTATATAAATCACTAGAGATCAATTACAGAGCAGCATCAAATACAAGACAGTAAGATACAGATTATACACAAATACTGATAAACTATAAGGTAAAGATAACATAATCAAGGATGAGAATATTGATGAAAGACTCCATGAAGGAAGTCTTGCACCACAGTTTGGAGGAAGATCTCGAAATAAAATAAAATACAGGTTTTATAAAGCAGTCATTTAAGTGGATAGAGAATACAGGGCATGGAGTAAATGGCGA
This sequence comes from Gorilla gorilla gorilla, assembly GCF_029281585.2. NCBI lineage: Eukaryota > Metazoa > Chordata > Mammalia > Primates > Hominidae > Gorilla > Gorilla gorilla. The sequence continues at coordinate 62,995,757 of NC_073229.2, forward strand.
GGAACACAGGCACTGAGGAGACAGAAAACACCATGTAAAGACAACATGCAAAACAACCGAAATAAAGGAGGTGCAGTCCATAAAGTTTATAAACGGCACTAACATTTACCCAACTGTTCAGGTCAAAATCTAAGCCGTCATCAATGATGCCCTACACTCTGTACCTAAATGATCACCAATTCCTGTTAATTCTACCTCTTAAGTATATCCTGAGTTGTCTTTAGTTCCCCAGCAGCACCACCTGTTATTCAGACTATCTCTCATCTGAACTATTTTTGTAGCCTCCAAGGTAGTCTTACTGCATCCCCTTGCCCTCCATTTCACTTCTCCCTCACTTGAAACCTTTTCTGCATATTTCTGCCCAGGATGATCTGTTTGAAATGCAAATCAGGTCACTTTATGCCCTCACTAAAAAACCTTTCAGTGGATTACCAATACTGTCAAAATAATGTCCGGAATCTTTAACATGACATGTGTTGCTGTGGTCCTAATCTATCTTACCAGTTTTACTTTGTACCTCTCCAGCCTCATGCAGAGCCTTCTGCCCCAGCCATGAAGGACTTCTCTCAGTTTTTCATACAACCTATTTGTGCACTTTCTCTCTCATCTCCAGGCAAGATCAATTGTAACTTTTCCAAGAAAGCCCCCCTTGACCATCCCTCTTATGAAACATGACAGACTACACTAAGTCTACTTAAACTCTGAACTACTAATACTTCTCTGTCACAGCTTTTAAATGGCAGCTTTCTATAATAAATTATTAGTTCCGTTAAGAAAGGCCACCCAAACACAGTGGCTCACGCCTATAATCCCAGCACTTTGGGAGGCCGAAGCTGGAGGATCACTTGAGGTTAGGAGTTCAAGACCAGCTGGCCAACATTGTGAAAACCCATCTCTACTAAAAATACAAAAACTCGCCGGGTGTGGTGGTGCATGCCTATAGTCCCAGCTACTCGGGAGGCTGAGGCAGGAGAATAGCTTGAACCCAGGAGGCGGAGGTTGCAGTGAGCCGAGATTGAGCCACTGCATTCCAGTCTGGGTGACAGAGCGAGATTCCGTCTCAAAAAAAAGAAGAAGAAGAAGAACCACCTATATCTCTTTTGTATTCTATACATCTTCAGAGCCAGGTAAGAGTCTAAAATAATAAACATTTGATAACTGCTAAGGTGAGAAGAAACAACAAAAGATACAGCGATGCAGAAGATACACAGGTTATCACAGACAGGCAGTTCACCAAATACTGGATCTACGGGAACACTTATAAAGAATCTACTTTGGTGGTTTCTGACTATACTCATCAGAGCCTTTAGGTTCAAGGGGGACAAGAGTCAGGAAGATGCTCGTTCCTTCCACACATATTCTCCACCTCTTCATCAAACAGATCTGCTTCAATCTTATGTGTTTTTAACATATCGAGTCATCACATAACATTTCATTTGGGGGGAAAAAGTTTGAAAACCTCTATGCTGAAAAATTTCCAAATCTTGATGCAGTCCTTCCATTCAAATACAATCCTTTCCTGGAATCACTCCCAGGCTACCGACTGACAGAAACCACCCCTAATAACTCAGGCTGAAACCCAAAATCACCTTAATTTTTGATTCCTTGACTCCTCCATATCTAATCAATCGCCAGATCCTACTATTATTCCTTTCTTACATTATCCCATTTTTCTCATTCTCACCATTGTCAGTTTAAAACAGATTCAGACCCTTCTTATTCCTGAAATTACTATACCAAGTAATTTTACTTCCTAACTTGCTTGCTTAACTCCAATCTCCCCTTCATTAAATATGCCCATGTTGGGCTCAATTTTCTCATGCAGTACTTTCATTTTAACTATAGAAATAATATCTCATAGATTCCAGTTTTATACTATACTATAAAGCAAAACCAAATTCCCATCTCTGACTTTTGAAATCCTCTTTCTATAACCTGCCCAAACTAGCTACTCAACCTATTAGATTTCCTTCTCCTTCTATCAGATTGGTTTTTTAGTTTTCTCAAAAGTACATTGTAATCATTTAAGCAGGATGTTTTACACTTCTATCTACAGATGCAAAGTAGTATGCCCTAAGTTACTGAAGACCATCCGACATAACATAGAAGGACTCCATGTTGCCAGTTTTCCGAGTTTGCACTATTGGAATGATCTTTATTTATTCCCACATTTTCTATAGTTTCCAGCTCCATTAGGTCATGGCATACCATTCCACAATTACATAATATAAAATTCCTGAAATTCTGATAAACTTTATATAATGTATAGCTTACAAAATGCAATTCATAGATAAGAAAAGGAAGCTCAAAAAAGCAATGGTTGGGGGTGGTGGCTCATGCTGTAATCTCAGCACTTTCGGAGGCCGAGGATGGCGGATCACTTGAGGTCAGGAGTTTGAGACCAGCCTAGCCAACATGGTGAAACCCCATCTCTACCAAAAATACAAAAATGACCTGGGCATGGTGGCAAGCGCCTGTAATCCTAGCTGTTCAGGAGGCTGAGGCAGGAGAATTGCTTGAACCTGGGAGGCAGAGGCTGCAGTGAGCCAAGATTGCGCCACTCTACTCCAGCCTGGGTGACACAGCAAGACTCTGTCTCAAAACAAAAAACAAAAAACAAAAAAACCAGTAAGCAATGTGTTCAAAGTTACACCACTAAGTTAATGGTAGTGCTGAAAACAGACTACCAGTTGAGATCAGCTCACTGCCTTTTTCTTATGATCAGCTACAACTACTTTCACAGAAGGCCTTAAAATTCAACAATTATGAGAAATGATTCTAGAGTCACAGTGCTGGAGTTTGAAAATAGGTCACAACACTTACTTGAAAATAAAATTTGACATTCCATTATATTAATTTTTAGCTACGTATCTATGCAGTATGTAAGACTCATTCATTTAACCAGCATTTAGCAAGCACCTACCATGTGTGAGAGATAAAATACTGAACAAAACTGACTAAAATACATTTATGAAGAACATGTGTTAGTAAGGAAGAATAATATATGAATGAATAAATGAATATGTAAATTAGATATTTACAGTGTCACACAGAGATAAGGCTATGAAGAAAAATTAGGTAGAAATGGCAAGTAGAGAAGGGAAAGACTGCTATTTCAAATATGGCGATTAATGAGGTCTTCAATGATGAGGAGACCCTTTAAGCAGGAACATGAGGAAGAGAGTAAGAAGATATTTGAGGAAAGAATATTCTAGAAGGTGAGGGCAAGAGCAGAAGAAACTGAGATCAGAAAAGTAGTGAAAAGTGAGGACACACAGCCCATCATAAAATATGTGACTTTTACTCTGAATAAAATGAGAAGCCATTAAAGAATTTCAAATTATAAAAGTAAAAAAAAAATCTAATTTAAATATTTAAAATTTCACTCTTAATATCACAGGAAGAATAAAACAAGGGGCAGGGGGTAGAAATGAAAAACAGGAGCAAAAGTAGTTGCAGAAAGACAGACCTATTACAAGAATAAAATCCAAGTAAAAGATAGTGATGACTAAGAGCAATGTGTAGCAGTGGAAAGAAATGTGGGCTGTGAGAGAGTTAAAGATAACTCCAAAGATTTTGACCTGCTGGAAGTAAAGAATTGCCAAATAGATTGCTGAGATGAGGGGGAGATGGCAGCAGGAGCATGTTTGAGGGAATATAAGGACCTGGTTTTGGCTACACTAAATCTGAGAAATCTACCAGACATTCAAGTGGAGAGAGAGGTATAGTACTGATTTCAATATGTGAACAAGGAGTTCAGAGGAAAGCTCCATGTGGAGTAGTCAGAAACAGTTGGGTATATGGTATTTAATATTGAAAACCACAGGACTGGATGAGATCAACTATAGGTTAAGTTTAGATAGAGAAGATAAGAAACAAAGGCTGAAACCTAGCACAATCCATTGTTCAGAGATCCAGAAGAAGAAAAGCAACCAACATCTAGGAGATAAGTAGAAACGACTAGTGAAGTTAAACCTAAATAAATAAAAATAAACCAGAAGACTGAGGTGTTCTGGAAGTCAAGTGAATGAAGTCTTTTAAAGAGGAGGGTGAACAACTGTGTCAAATGCTATTGATAGGTCAAGGAAGATAAGGACTGAAAACTAGCCACTGGATTTAGCAATATAAAGGTCAGTGGTGAACCTGAGAAGAGCAGCTTTGGTGGAGTGATAAAAGGAAAAAGTCTGACTGAAGTAAATTTTAGAAAGAATGGGAGGATAAAAACTGGAGATAGGGAGAAAGCAATTCCTTTGAGAAATTATGCTAGAAAGGAAGCAAAGTAATGGGATGGTAAATGGAGACTAATGTATGATCTAGATGTTGTGTTTGTTGTTTAAGATGAGTAAAATTCATGCAAGTCTGTATGCCATTTGTGGCAAATCTACTTGGTGCCATTTTTCAACAGCATGGGCTCATTTCATATCTCTGTGTCATGTTTTGATAATTCTCACAACATTTTAAACTCTTCACTAGTTTCACACCTGTTATAGTGATCTGTGATCACTGATTTTTGATGCTACCACTGTAATTGTTTGGGGGCACCAAGAACCAGGCCCATATAAAATAGCAAATTTAATTGATACATATTGTGTATATTCTGACTACTCTACCACCTGGCTATTCTCCCATCTCACACCCTCTCCTGGAGCCTACCTATTCCTCAAGATGCAACAAAATTGGAATTTGGCCAGTCAATAACCCTACAATGGCCTCTAACTGTTTCAGTGAAAGTTAAAGTTTTACTTCTTCTACTTTAAATAAAAAGCTAGAAAGAATTAAGCTTAGTTAAGAAGGTATGCCGAAAGTCAACACAGTCCAAAAGCTAAGCCTCTTGTGCCAAACAGTTAACCAAGTTGTGCATGAAAAGGGAAAGTTATTGGAGGGAATCAGAAGTGCTACTCCAGTGAATACAAGAATAAGAAAGCAAAACAACCTCATTGCTGCTATGGAGAAAGTTTTAGTGGTCTGGGTAGATGATAATACCAGTTAGAACATTCCCATAAGCCAAAGCCTAATCTAGACCAAGGCATTAATTCTTCTCAATTCTATGAAGGCTGAGAAAGGTAAGGATTCAGAAGAAAAGTTAGAAACTGGCAGATGTTGGTTCATGAGGCTTAAGGAAATAAGCCATCTCCATAACATAAAAGTGCAAGGTGAAGGAGCAAACAATGATGTAGAAGCTGTAGCAACTTAACAAGAAGATCTAACTAAGATCACTGATGAAGATGGCTATACAAAAAAAGAGATTCTTGACTGGGCGTGGTGCCCATGCCTGTAATCCCAGAACTTTGGGAGGCCAAGGCAGGCAGGTCATAAGGTCAGGAGATTGAGACCATCCTGGCCAACATGGTGAAACCCTGTCCCTACTAAAGATACAAAAATTAGCCAGGTATGGTGGCATGCACCTGTAGTCCCAGCTATTCAGGAGGCTGAGACAGGAGAATCGCTTGAACACAGGAGGTGGAGGTTGCAGTGAGTGAAGATCACATCACTGTACTCCAGCCTGGGCAACACAGCAAGACTCTGTCTCAAAAAAAAAAAAAACAAAAAAAAATTCTCAGTGGAAACAAAACAACCTTCTACTGGAAGAAGATGCCATCTAAAACTTCCATAGCTGGAGAGGAGAAGTCAATTCAAAGCTTCAAAGGACAGGCTGACCCTCTTGTTAGGGGCTCATGAGGCTAATGACTTTAAGTTGAAGCCAGTGTTCATTTACCATTCAGAAAAATGTCAGGCCCTTAAGAATTATACTAAATGTACTCTTCCTTTGCTCAGTAAATGAAATAACAAAGCCTGGATGGCAGCATATCTACTTACAGCATGGTTCACTGAATAATTTAAGTCTACTATTGAGACCTACTACTCAGAAAAAAGATTCCTTTCAAAATATTATTGCTCATTGACAATGTACCTGGTCACCCAAGAGCTCTGGTGGAGATATACAAGGACATGAATGTTGTTTTCATGCCTGCTAACACAACATCCATTCCATGGATCAAGGAGTCAGCTCAACTTTCGAAATCTATTTCATGAGGCTACAGTTGCCACAGATAGTGATTCCTCTGACAGATGTGGGCAAAGTAAGTTGAAACCCTCTGGAAAGGAGTCACCATTCTAGATGCTACTAAGAATATTTGTGATTCATGGGAGAAGGTCAAAATATCAGCATCAATAGGAGTTTGGAAGAAGCTGATTTCAGCGCTCATGGATAACTTTTAGGGATTCAAAAATTCAGAGCAGGAAGTAACTGCTGATGTGGTAGAAACTGCAAGAGAATTAGAATTAGAAGTAGAGCCTGTTGTGTGACTAAAGTGCTGCAATCTCATGATCAAACTTGAAGCAATGAGGAGTTGCTTCTTATGGATGAGCAAAGAAAGTGGTTTCCTGAGATGAAATCTGTTCCTGGTGAAGATGTTGTGAACATTGTTGAAATGACTACAAATAATTTAGAATATTCCATAAACATAGTTGCTAAAGCAGATACAAGGTTTGAGAGAACTGAATCCAATTTTGAGAGAAGTTCTGCTGTGGGTAAAATGCTATTAAAGAGCATCATGTGCTATAGAGAAATCTTTTGTGAAAGCAAAAGCCAACTGGTGCAGCAAAGTTCATTGTTGTCTTATTTGAAGAAATTGCCTCAGCCACTCAAACTCAGCAGCTGTCAACATCAAGGCAAGATCCTCTGCCAGCAAAAAGACTATAACACACTGAAGGTTCAGACGATACCAGCAAAAAGACCATGACACATTGAAGGCTCAGATGATACCAGCAAAAAGACTATGACACATTGAAGGCTCATATGATCAAGATAGCATTTTATAAAAATAAAGTATTTTTGTAATTAACGTATGTATACTGCTTTTTTTTTAAAGACATAAGGCTACTGGAAAGGAAAATAAATCTCGGGACCCAAAAATCACTAAGCCAAAGGGAAAAGACAAGTTGGAGACCGTTAGGCAAATCTGCCATCCATTTTATTCCTAAATAAGACAGCTACAAAGACAAAAAGCTACATACTCACCTCACAATTTGCCCAGAAGGAAACTGCTTTTAGACAAAGGACAGACAGAACTCAAAGTCATACTTCTGTTCACCTAGGACAAATGCATATCTGATTGCTTTCTCTGCCCTATTGTTTCACTAAGCCTGACAAAGGCATAAGTGACTATTCCTCTATCCTCCTCTCACATATAAATTGTGTCTTCAGTAAAAGGCTAAGAGGCTCAAAAGAATGTAACCATTTTTCTCTTATCTACCTATAACCTGGAAGCCCCCTCCCCCACTTCAATAGGTTCTGCCTTTCTGGACAGAACTAATGTATATCTTACACATATTGATTGATATCTAACGTCTCCCTAAAATATGTAAAACCAAGCTGTGCTCTGACCACCTTGAGCACATGTCATCAGGACTTCCTGAGGCTGTCTCATGGGTGCATCCTTAACCTTGGCAAAATAAACTTTCTAAACTGATTGAGATCTGTCTCAGATACTTTTGCATTCAAAGACACTTAATAAACTATAGTATAGGGTAAACGTAACTTTTATAAGCACCAGGCAATCAAAAAATTCATGAGACTGACTTCATTGCAGTGGTCTGGAACCAAACCCACAATATCTCAGAAGCATGTCTGTGCTTCCAGTCTTTCTCTTAAAGATCCAAGACCAGGTCCAAGTACGAGAATGGAAAAGAGAAGAAAAGGGAGCAAAAAGTAAAGTAAGCTCCCATCTGAACAAGCCTCTTTCAAGCACCAGTCCCAAAAGTTTTCCACCCAGTGACTTTCACTTTAACTGACCATTCCACAAAGGAGCATGGGAAAAGGTGTTTTTTATTAGACTCATTTTATTACACTTCCATTTTTTTTAAACAAAGAAGAAAAAAATTTTAATGAGTCAAAATTTCCCAACATAACTGTCTTTGAAAATAACAAGTATAAAAGTTACAAGCAAATACTTACATGGTTAAAAAACCTAATTTTTGTAAATGTAAGTAAACTTTTATTTCTTAATGTTCTACAGTATCTCGATATCCATCTCTGTAAGGTGAAGTTGTAACAGTAAGGCTCCTACTCTCTCCCCTGCCCTTTCACGGTCCTCATACTTTATCTCTACGTTTATTTTTATACTATAAAGTTTATTAAGATTCATATTATCTCCCTTAAATACAAACAAGTCACTTATGTTTTGACCACAGAATGACTCTAAATTCTAAAAATCAATAAAAATGATTATTTTTATTATAATTATGTTCTGTGCTTTCCAAGTAGAGGACAACGAACACATCTCCTTCGGTATTTGTCCAATAACATGATCTCTAGGCCAATTAAAAGAGAATTCTGGGCCAGGCGTGGTGGCTCGCATCTGTAATCCCAGCACTTTGGGAGACCGAGGCAGGCAGATCACAAGGTAAAGAGATCGAGACCATCCTGGCCAACATGGTGAAACTCTGTCCCTACTAAAAATATAAAAATTAGGGAGGCGTGGTGGCATGTGCCTGTAATCCCAGCTACACGGGAGGCTGAAGCAGGAGAATCACTTGAATCCCGGAGGCGGACGTTGCAGTAAGCTGAGATAGCACCACTGCGCGCCAGCCTGGCGACACAGCAAGACTCCGTCTCAATTAAAAAAAAAAAAAAGAGAGAGAATTCTTCAGCCAGGCACAGTGGCTCACATGTGTAATCCCAGCACTTTGAGAGGCTGAGGTGGGCGAATCACAGGAGGCCAGGAGTTCAAGACCAGCCTGACCAAGATAGCAAAACCCCATCTCTACTAAAAATGGAAAAAGATTAGCCAGGTGTAGCAGTGCATGCCTGTATTACCAGCTACACTGGATGCTGAGATGAGAGAATTCCTTGAACCCAGGAGGCAGAGGCTGCAGTTAGCCAAGATTGCACCACTGCACTCCAGCCTGAGCCACAGAGCAAGACTCTGTCTCAAAAAGAAAAAAGAAAAAGGAAATTTTTCTAGCAGCAAGATCAAATATACACACTTTTCTTATGCTGAATCAATTGCTCAAAAATCATGCTTCATTTTACTATACTTGGTTGTTCTTCCCTGAACTTTTAATATAACTTTTAGGGTTGGAATTTTACTTGTTTTCATTCTTCTTGTTTAAAATGAAAAATGTATCTCAATGAGTTTAAGTATTCCACTCACTTCACCATGGCTTTATTAAAAGGAGTTTCCTTTTCTTCCTGGAAAATGCTCTCTTCCTCAGCCGTGGGTTCTGAAACTTCCCTCCACCTCCACTATTTTTGTGTGTGTGTGTGTGTGTGTGTGTATTGACTCTACTACTCACTAGGTCCTATGACTTTGTTTTTCTTGATTTTCTTCCTTATTTATTGGAGAAAGTCTTCAAGAAACTTCCAAAGGGTATATAGAATGTAGTACTAATCACTTGAATACCTAAAAATAATCTTTTTCTGTCTTCAGGGCTGACAATTTGCTTAGGTATCGAATTCTACATACAAATAACCTTCCCTCACAGTTCTTAGGACATCATTCATTGTCTTTTAGAATCTACTCTTGATACCTGATTAAATACCATTCTTGTTTACCTTAAATATCCTTCTGTTTACAGGTGATGTCCTTCCCCCACCATGGATGCATTTACATGATCAAAAATTATACAAGGTTGTTTCCAGGTAAGGCAAGTTTATTTTCCAAGGATGACAAAACCCAAATACCAAAATATGCCACAATCAGCACAAGAAAGGAAGCCGATTTTGAATGTAAATGCAAAAATATACTGGTTTAGCCAAACAAATGACACCAAGCTCCCACCAATATTCTAAAATATGAGAGTCAAAAAGACAAAACAACTGTGTTTGTCACACAATTCAATTAGCACATATCCTGAAGAGTGACATGAATCTAAGTTCCCTCATGATTCATTTAGCTTGAGCTTCTCACCACAGGAAGTGTGCCTGGAAGAGTTTGAGTATGCATTGTTCAAGCAACAGGACCCCTAAAGGCAAGCATTCTGGTGATGAACTGAATATAAAGAAAACTGAATAAAACATATAACAAACATGTATTTTTTAATAAGTTAATGTCTTTAACATATAAAAAGCCATGTAAATTTAATATGAAAAAAGAATGCTCCAAAAGAAAAATGAACTGTTTTATAATTCACAGAAGAACAAACATAAATGGCCAAAACATTTTTTTAAATATTTAACATCACTGAGGGAATATAAATTAAATAACCTATTTTTCTTCATTGGCAAAGATAAAACAGATAAATACTGTGTTGTAATATGTTGGAGAAACAAATATTTATAGTCAATGTAAATAAGAGAATGAACAAAACATTCATAAATCAATTAGGTAATATTAATCATAAGTGACCAATTCTGCTGAAACAGTAAGCAAACTTTTAAGGATTATATCCTATGATAATTAATCAATCAAATTATTAAGAACAAGGAAGCCCATTAAATGTTCGTTATTTATTAAAAGCTAGAAAAAAATCTAAATTTTTATAAGTTTTTAGTCCAAGTCACACAAAAATTATTCCAAATTTTGAATTAAGACAGCAGTCTTTATTACCAAATCTCTATCATTTTAAACAGAAGATAAAAATTCTCATCTGGGAATCAATTTGAAAGTTGGTACTAAAAAGGGCTTATTTCAAATTTCTAAAATACATTAAAATTTACATAATTTACTACTTAAATGTAATCAGCCATGTCCATAATCATGTTAATAGCACTCGGAAAGCCTTTTGAGATTTTGAAATGCAAAAACAAACAAACAAACAAAAAAAAACAAGTCAATAGACTAAAAGCAATTAACTCCAGGAAGAGATTTTAAACAATAAACCAATGTATAAATGAGCAAACACAGCTCACAGCTACAGTATCAAACGATTCAGTGACCACCCAAGTACATAACAGCTCAGAAGGAAAAAATCAGTTTTCTACAACACCTTATGAAAAAAATTTAAATAAGTGACCACACACATTCTCAATCCATGCTGAGAAAAGTGAAAATAACAGAGAAAAAAATCTAAAAATAAAGAAAAAGTAAAAATTGCCAAATGGGAATGTAATGTGATTGACAGTATTCAGAAAACTAATGATAGTAAAAGCTGGGGCAAGAAAATCAGCATTACTTGGAGAAAGGAAATCAGCATTAAAGAAAAGAATTACATACAAAAAAAATGAAAAAATACAGAAAGGAAAGAAATACAGAAACTTGTATCTAATAATTAAACTCTTCATGTAAAACACTGAAAATAAATATTTAAAGATGGATCATAAAGTACAATTTTGAAATAAAGACTGAAAAGCCAGGTGTGGTGGCACACATCTACAATCCCAGCTACTCAGAAGGCTGATGCAGGAGGATCACTTGAGGCCAAGAGTTGAAGACCAGCCTGAGCAATACAGTGAGCTCCCATCTCTAAAATAATTTATTTCATGTTAGCTGAGTGTGTTGGCACATGCTGGTAGTCCCATTTACTCGGGAGGGTAAGGGAGGAAGATCACTTGAGCCAAGGAGTTTGAGGCTGCAGTGAGCTATCATCATGGCAGTGCACTCCAAAATAGGTAACAGAGACTTCATTAACACTGGAGCCAAGACCTGCTGCTTGTAACCCCCTCACGACCGAGAATCGGCACTCCATGCCCCTTCCTAGTGATACTACCTCTGCAACCAGCAGAGCCGCCGTGCCCAGTGTATTCCATCCCAGACCTGAGAATCAACCTACCCCATGGCTCCTACTCCCAGGAAAGCTGCACGACAGCAACAACAAATACCCACAGCCTAGGCCACAAAGCCAATCACAGACACCACTGATATCAAATAGAGCTGAAGAAATCACTGGAAATTTATACTACCACTACTGCACTAACTCAGAACCAAAAATCAAAGCCTACTCAACCAACATAATAGGACACAACTAGCAGGAAAAATGTTATCCCTAATTAACAAAATTAACATAAAATCTGAAGAGCTGATTGTCCCACTAGATTTACAGAAACCAAGGTAAAGACACAAGAAACATGAAAAAGCCAGAAAATATGAAACCGCCAAAGGAAGACAATAATCCTCAGTGACAGACCCTAATGAAAAAGATAACTATGATATGCCTGAAAAAGAATTCAAAATAATGATCCTTACAAAACTCAATGAGATACAAGAGAATACACAGACAATTCAACCCAATCAAGAAAACAGTATGTGATCTACAAGAAAAATTATATGAAGTGATAAATATCGGGGAAAAAAATCTTGGAGTTAAAGAATTCAATGAATGAAATTTTTAAAAATGTAGTACAATTGAGAGCACTAACAATAAACTAGATGAAGCAGAAGAAAAAAATCTACATTAGAAGGCAGATCTTCTGAATTAATCTAGTCAGACAAAAAAGAAAGGAAAAAAAGAATGAAGAAAGCCTACAGAAATTATGGGAAATTATTAAGCAAACAACAGCCACATTACAGAAGTCCCAAAAGGAGAAGATACAGGAAAGGGCACAGAAAACATGTTTAATGAAATAATAGCTGAGAAGTCTGGGGAAAGATATGGACATCCAGATTCATAAAGCTTAAAGGCCAAATAGACTGAACCCAAAAATATCTTCTCTGAAGTAGAATATAGTCAAACTGTCAAAAGTCAAAGCCAGAATTCTAAAAACAAGCAAGACAAGTGTCAAGTCACATATAAGGGAATCCCCACTAGACTAACAGGATTTCTCAGGAGAAATCATGCAGTCCAGAGAGACTAAGATGATATATTCAAAGTGATGAAAAGTGTGGGGGGATGGGGGTAATGGTAGCCAAGAATATCATACACAGCAAGGCTATCCTTCAGAGATGAAAGAGAAATATACACATTCCCAGACTAGAAAACTGAGGAAATTCATCATGACTAGACCGAACTTACAAGAAATGCTTAAGGAAGTAAAAGGATGGTAACTACCATCTGGAAGTAAAAGGATGGTAACTACCATCATGAAAACACACAAAGTATAAAACTCACTGATACAGCAGATACATATGAGAAAGTGAAAGAAATCAAAGCTTATCACTGCAAAAAGAAACCCACGAAACTTAAAAAAAATTAATAAAGGAACAAAGTATATATAAAACAACCAGAAAACAATTAACAAAATGATAAGAGTAAGCCGTTACTTATAAATAATAACTTTAAATAGAAAGTTTTAATTCACCAATTAAAAGATAGGCTGGATAAATAAACTGAATAAATTATTTTGAAAAAGATGCAAACACACTACCTACAAGAAGCTCACTTCAGCTCTAAAGACACACATAGACTGAAAGTGAAAAGATGCCAAAGGTATGCCATGCAAATGGAAATTCAAAATGAGCAGCAGTAGCTATATTTATATCAGCTAAGACAAGCTTTAAGTCAAAATAGTAAAAAGAGACAATGAAGGTCACTATGTAATGATAAATGGATCAAAACTGCAAGAGGATATAACAGTTGTAAATATATTTGTACCTAACACAGGAACACCTGATATATATTTTAAAATTATTATACCTAACGAGAGAAACAGACTCCAATACATGTATGAGCCCGGAGGATATTATGTTAAGGGAAATAAGATACTCAAAGAAAAATAAGTACCACATGTTCTCACTCACATGAGGAAGCTAAAAAATTTGATCTCACAGAAGTAGGGCATAGAATAGTAGTTATTAGAGACTAGGGAGGGCAGAGAGATTACAAGGTAGGACAACTTTGGTTAAAGGATATAAAACTATTCTAATTTGATCATTACACATTGTATTTAAATATTGCTCAATGCCCCATAGATACAATTATTATGTGTCAATGAAAAATAAAATAAAAAGCCAAAATGTAAAGAGACCTAAATAAAAATAAAGTTTCTACATTTCCTTAGAAAAATAAAATGATGGCCAGGCATGGTGGCTCATGCCTGTAATCCCAGCACTTTGGGAGGCCGAGGCAGGTGAATCACAAAGTCAGGAGTCCAAGACCAACCTGACCAACATGATGAAACCCCGTCTCTACTAAAACTACAAAAGTTAGCCAGGTGTAGCAGTGCGCGTCTGTAATCCCAGCTACTCAGGAGGCTGAGGCAGGAGAATCACTTGAACCCAGGAGGCGGAGGCTGCAGTGAGCCGAGATCATGCAACTGCACTCCAGCCTGGGCGACAGAGCAAGATTCTGCCTCAAAAATAAAATAAAATAAAATAAAATATAAAATGATGACATCAGTAGACTAGAATAAGTCACATGTATGTATACCCTAAGCAACTACTAGGAAAATTATACAAAATATAGTCAAAAATATTATATATTTTAATCTGGCCGAATGTGGTGGCTCACGCTGTAATTCCAACACTTTGGGAGGCCAAGGCAGGTGGATCACTTGAGGTCAGGAGTTCGAGACCAGTCTGATCGACATGGCAAAATCCAGTCCCTACAAAAATACAAAAATTAGCCAGGCGTGGTGACGTGTGCCTGTAGTCCTAGCTACTAGGGAGGCTGAGACAGGAGAACTGCTTATATCTGGGAGGCAGAGGCTGCAGTAGGCCGAGATCACACTGCTGCACTCCAGCCTGAGTGACAGAGCAAGACTCTGTCTCAAAAGAAAAAGAAAAAAAAACAAAAAAACATGTATATGAAGCAAGGTGGAATCTGAAAAAATGTTCTAGTATACACAGGAAGGCAAAAAGAAAGAATGAGAGAAATGAGAAATAGAGGAAAATAAACAGAAAACAATAAATAAAATGGAAGAAAAGCTATAACATATTCATAATTAAATGAAAATTGTTGAAATATACCATTTAAAGGGGCAAAGTTGGGCAGAGTACATAAAAACACGTGAAGGTAATCCTTTGAAAGCAAAAGAGTGAAAAATATATAACATGGAATATTAATAGAAAGCAGAAGGAGCTGTATTAATATCAGATAAGGTGAATTTCAGAGCAAAGAAAATTACTAAACATGAGAAAAGATATTATATAATGATCAAAGGAGCAATCTACTAGGAAGACATAGGAATCCTGTAAATACAAACAACCAAAAACAGAGTCTCGAATACATAAAGCAAAACTGATAGAGCTGGAAAAAAAACTGATATATCCACAACTATACGTGGGGATTTCAAAAGCCCTATCTCAACAATTGATAAAAGTACTAGTGGCCGGGTACGGTGGCTCATGCCTGTAATCCCAATACTTTGGGAGGCCGAGGCGGGTGGATCACCTTAAGTCGGGAGTTCAAGACCAGCCTGACCAACATGGAGAAACCCCACCTCTATTAAAAAAAAATTTAAAAATTAGCTGGGCATGATGGCGCATGCCTGTAATCCCATCTACTTGGGAAGCTGAGGCAGGAGAATCACTTGAACCTGGGAGGCGGAGGTTGCGGTGAGCTGAGATCACGCCATTGCATTCCAGCCTGGACAACAGGAGCAAAACTCCATCTCAAAAAAAGTACTAGTGAGAAAATCATCAAGAATATAGAAAATCTGAACAACACACTCAACAAAATCAAATTAAAACATACAAATACTACACCAGAAAAAAGTACCCATTGAATATTCACTAAGATAGACCACGTCCTGAGCCATGAAACAAATCTCAACATATTTCAAAGAGTTAAATCAATATAGAACATGTTATCTAACCATAATTGAATCAAACTATTAATCAATAACAGAAAGATAATGAGAAAACCTCTAAGCACACTTCTAAATAATCCATGGGTCAAAGAAGAAGTTACAAAGAAAGTCTAAAACTCATAAAACTGAATGAAAATAAAAAGACAACACATCAAAATATGTTTGATGCAGCTAAAATCAAGAGGAAAAAGAAACTCATATCACTACATGCTTACATTAGGAAAAAAAGTCTTAAATAAATGATCTAAGTTCTTATCTCAAGAAAGTAGAAAAAAAGCAAATAAACCTAAGCAGGTAGATGGAAGGAAATCATAAAGATAAGACACAAAATTTAAAGTAGGAAAATAGTAGAGAAAATCCATAAAAGAACTGGTTCTTTGAAAACAGATGAATAAAATAGATAAACCTACAGGAAGAATAACAAAAATAGAGAAAAGACACAAATCACAAACGCCAGGAATGAAAAACTAACAAAAATAGAGAAAAGACACAAATCACAAACACCAGGAATGAAAAAAACGACATCACCACAAATCCTGCATCTACTAAAAGATTAAAAAGGGAATACCACAAACAACGTTAGACTTACGAATCTGACAAGGTAGAAGAAACAAGCCAATTCCTTGAAAACCACACAGTACCAAAATACAACCAGTGTGAAATGGACAATATGAACTGTCCTATAACAATGTTAAAAATTGAATTCATAATTTTACAGCTCCCCCCAATTCCAAAACAATTATCTAGGCCTAATTGGTTTGAGTGGAAAATTCAAAATTCTCTAGGCCTAACTGGTTGGGTGGAGAATTCAAGTAAACTTTTAAAAAAGAATTGCCAGGCGCAGCAGCTCACGCCTGTAATCCCAGCACTTTGGGAGGCCGAGGTGGGTGGATCACGAGGTCAGGAGTTTGAGACAAGCCTGGCCAACACAGTGAAACCCTGTCTCTATTAAAAATAAAAAAATTAGCTGGGTGTGGTGGCACATGCCCGTAGTCCCAGCTATTTGGGAGGCTGACGCATGAGAATCGCTTGAACCTGGGAGGCGGAGGTTTCAGTGAGCCAAGACCATGCCATTGCACTCCAGCCTGGGTGACCGAGAGAGAGACTCTGTCTCAAAAAAAAAAAAAAAAAAAAAAGAATTACACCCATTTTCACAATCTATTAAAAAAAGATGAGAAAATGCTTCCCATTTTATCAGGCAAATATAAACTGAAACTAAAACCAGACAGAAAAAGATTATTGCAGACCATCTTCTCTCACAAATACAGACATAAAATACCTACACAAAAATTAGCATATCAAATTCAACCATATATAAAAATAATTACATATCCTAAAAAAGTGGGAGTTATTCCACAAGTGCAACATGGTTCAACATTCAAAAATAAAGCAATGCAAACAATCACATCAACAAGCTAAAGAAGAAAAATAATATGAACATATCAATTGAGGCAGAAAAAAAAATCTGACAAAATCCAACATTATTTCATGAAGGGAAACTTTCCCAACAACCAAAAAATGACAGCTAAAATTATTCATAATGATAGAAGACTAAATGCTTTACCCCTAAAATTAGTAACAAGGCAAAGATATCCACTCTCCCCACTCTTTCTCAACATACTACTTACTGGAAGTTCTAGCTAGTACAACACCATAAGAAAAAGAAATAAAAAGCACACATATTGGAAACAAACAAAATATAACTGTTCCTACTTGCTAATGACATTACTGTCTGCATAGAAAATCACAAAGAATCTACAAAAGCCTCCTGGAAAAAAATAACAGAGTGAACCCTAGAAGAAAACCTAGGCCATACCATTCAGGACACAGGCATGGGCAAGACACTGTTGGTGGGAGTTCAACCATTGTGGAAGATAGTGTGGCGATTCCTCAAGGATCTAGAACTAGAAATACCATTTAACCCAGCAATCCCATTACTGGGTATATACCCAAAGGATTATAAATCATGCTACTATAAAGACACATACACATGTATGTTTACTGCAGCACTATTCACAATAGCAAAGACTTGGAATCAACCCAAATGTCCATCAATGATAGACTGGATTAAGAAAATATGGCACAAATACACCATGGAATACTATGCAGCCATAAAAAATGATGAGTTCATGTCCTTTGTAGGGGCACGGATGAAGCTGGAAACCATTATTCTGAGCAAACTATCACAAGGACAGAAAACCAAACACTGCATGTTCTCACTCATAGATGGAAATTGAACAATGAGAACACTTGGACACAGGGCGGGAAACATCATACACCAGGGCCTGTCGTGGGGTGGGGGCATGGGGGAGGGATAGCATTAGGAGAAATCTAATGTAAATGACGAGTTAATGGGTGCAGCAAACCAACATGGCACATGTATATATATGTAACACACCTGCACGTTGTGCACATGTACCCTAGAACTTAAAGTATAATATAAAATATAATAATAAGAGTGAAATAGTTACAGGATACAAGATTGACACACAAAAATCAAGCTGTTTATAAATGCTAACAATTAACATGTGAAAACAGAAATTAAAATACTCCAAAGAAATTATAATTACTCCTAAGACAATTACTTAACAAAACATAAACAAGAGTTATATACTCAAAAGTATAAAATGTTGATGAAAGAAATCAGACAACCTAAATAAATGGAGACACAGTTTATGTTCATAGATTAGAAGACTCAACATACTGAAGATGTTAATTTTCCCTAAATTGATATATAAGTTTAATTTAATTCCTATCATAATCCCATCAAGGTTTTTTCTTTTTGTAGACATAGGGAAGCTTATTCTAATTTGTAGTGCTTTTCTCACTTCATGATCACAATAATTTAAGAAAATAATAATTTGTAGAACAGCTACTTCTAGAACAGCTAAAACAATCTTATAAAAGAAGAACAAATGAAAGGACTCACTCTACTTAATATTAAAGTCTACATATAACTACAACAATAAATACAGTGTGGTACTGTAGATGGACAAAAACATAGATCAGTAGAACAGAATACAGAACGCAGAAACGGACCAAGCAAATAATGGCTCACAGATTTTTTAGAAGCTTAAAAGTATAATTCAATATAGGAAATATAACCTTTTCAACAAATAGTGATGGAGCATTTGGACATTCATAGGCAAAAAAATAAACTTCCACTTAAACCTCACAGCATATATAAAAACTAAAAAATGTATCACAGGCCTAAATATAAAACATAAAACTTAAAAAAAAAGTAGAAGAAAATCTTTGGAATCTAAGGCTAGGATTGACATCAAAAGCAAGATCCCTAACATTAGATACATTGCACCTCATCAAAATTAAAAACTTTTGCTATGCAAAAGAGCCTGTTATAAGAGGATGAACAGATAAACTACAAACAGTAAGGAAAACACTCAACGCTTGACAGTAAAACTACAAACAATCCAATTAGAAAATGACAGAAGGCAGGAATGGACATTTCATGGAAGATGACATACAGATGGCAAATAAGCACACGAAATGGTGTTCAACATATTAGCCAACAAGGAAATGCAAATGTAAACCACAGGAGATTATCACTACAGGACCATCAGAATGGCTAAAATTTAAAAACAGTGACAACAACAAAGACTGATAAGAATATGGAGAAAGTGAATCATTCATACATTTCTGATGACAATGTAAAATTGTACAGATACTCTGGAAAAAAGTTTATCAGTTTCTTTAAAAAATTAAACACACAATTACCATAATGACACAGCAATTATGCTCTTGGGCATTTATTCCAGAGAAATGAAAACATGTGTTCACACAAAATTCTGTATATAAATGTTCACAGAAGCTTTATTTTTAATAGCCCAAAACTGGAGACAACTCAGATGTCCTTCAATGGGTGACTATTAAAGAAACTGGTATATCCACACCATGGAATACTCTTATCAATAAAGAGCTAGTAACTACTAATGAATGCAACAACATGGATGAATCTTCATTGAATTATGTTTGAGTAAAAAAAATCAATACCAAAAGATTACATATTATAATTCATCCATTTAACATTCTTAAAATGTCAAAACAATAGAAAGAAAGAACAAATCAGTGGTTGCCATGGGATAGGGAAAGAGGTAGAGAATATGAGAGAAGAGTTGGTTGAGGCTATAAGAGGGGAAGCAACACAAGGAATTTCATGGTAATAGAACTGTTACGTGTCTTGACTGGTGTAGTAGATACATGAAACCGTATGTGAGAAAAAAAGAAGAGAACTAAACACTAAACAAACACACAAGTTCAAGTGCAGAAATCTTCACAAAATCAATGGATGTTATTAATGTTAATATTCTAATTTTAATAGTGTACTATAGTTTTACAACCTCTTACCATTGGGGGTAACTAGATAAAGGATACACAAGATCTGTCTGTATTATTACTTGCAACTACCTTTGAATCTACAATTATCTCAAAATAAAAAGTTTAATTTTAAATAACTAAAATGAAGAAACAGAAATGATACCATATACTATTGTAAAAGTTCAGTAAGGTATGCCATACTAAATTCGTATGTACCTAGAAATTCCAATCTAAAATTTCAGATTCCCAGAATTAAAACATCAATTATAGAACTTTTTTCTAACTATATAAATCATACCCTACAAAGCCCCTAAATTTTATATTTAATAATGAAATTTTTTCTTAATCTGATATATATCTTCTCAATTAATCTTACCCTCTTATAACAGATAAACTAAAGCTAAGTTGCAAGCTCTATCAAATTCTAGCAAATTCTGAATGAGCAAAGTCTAAAATTACCAAATATTTAAATTTAATTTCAAGGATACATTTACTGTAATTATCACATCATGATGTAAATTATTGCAAATATAAGTATAATCAAAGCTAGAGCTCTACTTAAGAATTTACTATGAAGCACTAAATTACTAGTTTATTTTAAATTCCTCAATTTAAAACATTAATATAATCTTAATCTAACAATGTTAAATTACAAGTAGAATACTAAAAATGATAGAAATACTTACCAACAGTAAATTACACCAATAAGCCCTTAATAAAATATATCTAATATCTTAATATATATTATATATACATATTAAATGTAAAATATATCATAATGTACCAAAAACAAATCATTTGAAAAAAAATTCCATAAAGAACCAAAGGCAATATATTTTTAGTTAGAATTCACTCACAGGATTGAAAGACAAACATAATATATATATATATACATATAAATGTAAATGTCATTAAAACTAGTATCATTCTTACCATTCACTATACAGGTTTTCCTGTTCCCATTGTATTGTCCACTTAAAGATGTTCTCATTACCCACATGTAAGTACTCCCTCTAAAATGCATAAAATTCTCTCAATGGGATTGTTAAAAGATCTACAGTACTTCATGGTTTGAGCAGAACAAACTATGACATGCTGAAAGAATGTTTCTCGGCCGGGCGCGGTGGCTCACGCCTGTAATCCCAGCACTTTGGGAGGCCGAGGCGGGCGGATCACGAGGTCAGGAGATCGAGACCATCCTGGCTAACACAGTGAAACCCCGTCTCTACTAAAAAATACAAAAAATTAGCCGGGCGTGGTGGCGGGCGCCTGTAGTCCCAGCTACGCGGGAGGCTGAGGCAGGAGAATGGCGTGAACCTGGGAGGCGGAGCTTGCAGTGAGCCGAGATCGCGCCACTGCACTCCAGCCTGGGCGACAGAGCGAGACGCCGTCTCAAAAAAAAAAAAAAAAAAAAGAATGTTTCTCACTGTGTGGTTCTGTCACCACCTACATACTGAGTTTACTATTTTAAATAAATGGTAGTGACACTTCACAGTGTACAGCATTTTAGTATCAATACATCTTCAAAAAAATTTAAATCTCTATATATTACCATCATTTGACAAAAGGATGAATAGGCAAGCAAGAGTTCATTCAAAACTATACCCAACTGGATCAAGAGGTCAGGAGTTCGAGACCAGCCTGGCCAAGATGGTGAAATCTCGTCTCTACTAAAAATACAAAAATTAGCCGGGCATGGTGGTGTGAGCCTGTAATTTCAGCTACTCTGGAGGCTGAGGCAGGAGAATTGCTTGAACCTGGGAGGCAGAGGTTGCAGCGAGCTGAGATCGCGCCACTGCACTCTAGCCTGGGCGAAAGAGTGAGACTTTGTCTCCAAAAAAAAAAGAAAGATAGAAAGAAAAAAACTACACCCAACAGATTTTATTAACTATTAGTCAAGGTAAGATAATTTTTCATTTATTATAATATCTATCACTGCCACTATAATAAATTTTGACACAGAAATAAAAGTTATCATTATGTGTATTTCTGAACACATAAAAGGTCCCATACATTTAAGTTATTAAACTTCTAAAAATATACAATCTGCCAGGCGTGGTGACTCACACCTGTAATCCCAGTACTTTAGGAGGCCAAGGTGGGTGGATCACCTGAGGACAGGAGTTCAAGACAAACCTGACCAACATGGTGAAATCTCATCTCTACTAAAAATACAAAAATTAGCCGGGTGCGGTGGCGTGCGTCTGTAATCTCAGCTACTCGGGAGGCTGAGGCAGGAGAATCGCTTGAACCTGGGAGGTGGAGGTTGCAATGAGCCAAGATTTAGCTACTGCACTCCAGCCTGGACAACAAGAGCGAAACTCCATCTAAAAAAAAAAAAAAAAAGACAATAAAAATATACAATCTATACTGTCAGATAGGATTTTTATGTTCTTCACTAACAAGGACAAAAGAACATTTAGGCAAATACAGCTACTTCATTTAATCGACATTTTGTGAACTATCTTATATGCCTTAATTTTCAATATTAAGAATCAACACCAAATCTTTACAGATAGCTACTGTATCATAATCAATATTGGCCCCAGCTAAATCTATACAAAATTTCTTATAAAAATTAATATTTCTGACCATTCCACATATGGAGAGAGATTAACTGGTTGGATTACTACTTTCTTCCACTAACTTCTTCCTCATCACTGAATAGATGGTATGCTAGTATGATTTTTGGCAACCCTGCAAGTATCTTGGAGGTTTGTTTCAAGTCTTTTATTAAGTGTATATAACAATAATCCACTTTTTAACAGAATCTGCTGTAGAATAAAACATACAATTTAGTATATTTCTGTCTCATCACATTATTAAATACATACAAAAATCTCTTTTATACCCACAGATCAAGCACAATCCCAAAAGACCTGAAGAAATAACAGCCTTCCACATGGTTGTAGTAATTTATCAGTGAAACTAAAATACACCACTAAAACATTCCCTACTCTACATAACAAGCAATAAACATGGAGCCAACTGTTTAGTACAATGACAAAGAGTGCATAAATTTGTTAAGGACAAAAAAAATTAACCTAAACACTGTCATCTTCACAAGACATATATACCAATGCAATCCTCAGATATGTAAGAATAAGTCATACATTATATTAAGCACTTACAATGTGCCAAGTAGTGTGCCCTTTACATTTATCAGTGAATTTAATCCTCTTGATAATCCTATAATTTTACAGCAGATATATGAAGTCCAGGAAATGGTGATATTTTTCAGTTGGGTATATTAAAACTCTAAGTTTTATTTCAGAAAAGTATTCCTATTTTAAGGCAGCTAAATTGTTTTGCTTTCTGCCACCAGGGGATGTACACTATACAATATGACTCTAAGCATACAATATATATTTGTATGTGTGTATGTTTGAGTGTGTGTGTGTATAACGTTTACTCAAATACAGAAAAAAATTAAATTTTAAGCCTGCATGATGACTGACTGTGGTATTGTGCTGTGCTGGTAAAATAGGCTTATTAAATTGTCATGCTTTGGGAGGCCGAGGTGGAGGATTGCCTGAGGCCAGGAGTTTCAGGCCAGCCTAAGCAACATAGGAAGACCCCCATCTCTACAAAAAAAATTTTTTTCTTCTTTTTGAGACGGAGTCTTGCTCTGTCACCCAGTGCAGTGGCGCAATCTTGGCTCACTGCAACCTCCGCATCCCGGGTTCAAGCGATTCTCCTGCCTTGAGTAGCTGGGATTTCAGGCCCATGCCACCACGCCCAGCTAATTTTTATATTTTAGTAGAGACGGGGTTTCACCATGTTAGTAAGGCTGGTCTCGAACTCCTGACCTCGTGATCCGCCCGCCCTGCCCTCCCAAAGTGCTGGGATTACAGGCGTGAGCCACTGCGCCTGGCCAACAAAAATATTTTTAAAAAACTACATGTACTCTGTGGCAAGTGCCTGTAGTCCCAAGTGACTAGGGAGGCTGAGGTGGGGGAATGGCTTGAGCCCTGTTCCAGGTTACAGTGAGCTACGATCACGCCACTGCACTCCAGCCTGGATGACAGAGTGAGACCATCTAGAAAAATATATATATATTTAAATATATACTAAATATATATATTTAGTAGAGAAAAGGTTTTGCTATTCTCAAACTCCTGAGCTCAAGGGATCATCCTGCTTCAGCCTCCCAAAATGCTGGATTACAGGATGAGCCACAATGCCCAGCCAAAATTATCAAATTTTTAACCTATTTAATGATAGTTAGTATATGAAATAATACTAAAATAAATTCCATGATTGAAGGAAACTAGAATATGTTTATAAGAGAAAAATTTCTGGAATTAAAATAATTATGAAAATTTATTTATATTAGATATCTTTTGAAAAACATATTCTACCTCAGACATTTTCAACATTAGTAATATGTTAATTAGTTTGATGATTCCTTAACTCTGTGATGTTTATGTGCTTATGCCTTCACAATTATGTTTAACTTATTTAACTTAACTGTAGATTTCAGCTTTAAAAATAATCATAAAACTAGATACTGCTCATAAAAAATAAAATTCATGCAATTTCAGTTATTAGCTTTTCCCACTAGTTTTAAACTATTTCCAGGCTCCCTCCAAAAAAGACTATTTATACTTGGACTTCCTTTTCCATTTTATGTTTCAGATTAGGAACCTAACACATAATATTAAACAAAAGGTTACCTGGACACCTGTTGCATTCCTAGATCACAACTGGTTTCCCAGTGAGACAGGACACCCAACCCACCAGGCAGCTTTATGCCATGAACAATAAGATTCAAAGGTAGAGAATAATAATAAAAGGTCCAAAACACAGGTACCAATCACTTCAATGATTAAATTATTCCTTAATTTAACATTGTGTCTGGCCTGACTAAAAACACACTAAGCCCATTAAGGCAATATAGCTAATGTTTTCAGATGATACAGTAAAGCTTGCTGAGAGTGAGGAATATATTAAAAATAAAACAAAATGAAACTTTTATATTTTAATTTTTATCAAAATAATAAGAATGGGGAAGAAAACAAGCAAAAAACAAAAACTACACTCAAAGTACATAATGATCTGTTGCCAATATGAAAACATACAGAGCAATGCTATGGCAATATCACACTGTGAAGGTGTAACTTCTACAGGTGAATCATTTTCTATCTGCTCCTCAAGTGCAATCGGTAAGTGAAGCCAAAAATGTCTGCTTTTATTACTTTCTGCTTACCTTTTACAATGTTCAATTTTATGTGTGACTTAAATGGGCCAAAGGGCACCCCAATATCTCATGAAACATTATTCTAAGTTATTCTATGAGAATGTTTTGGGATGAGATTAACATTTAAATCAGCAAACTAAGCAAAGCAGATAGCCCTCCATAATGGCAGTGGTTCTAATCCAATCAGTTGAAGGCCTTAATAGAGCAAAAGGCTGACCCTCCTCCAAGTAAGAGAGAATTTTGCTGCTTTATAGCCTTAGAAATGAAACATGAGCTCTTCTTGCCTATTGTCTTAAACCTGAAACATTGCCTTTTCCTGGTTATATAGGAGCTTCTAGCCTTCAGATTCAAATTGGTATGTTGGCTCTGCGGATTTTAAACTTGAATCATGTGAGCCAACTCTGTATAATAAATCTCTTTCTATGCAAACACCCACACGCGTGCACACACACACACACACACACACACACAATCGGTTTTCTCTGAAGAATACACCTTCTAAAAATAAAAATAAAAAAAATTTTTTTTTTGAGATGGATGGAGTCTCACTTTGTGGCTCAGGCTGCAGTGCAGTGGCACAATCTCGGCTCACTACAGCCACCGCCCCCAGAGTTCAAGCGATTCTCCTCCCAAAGAAGCTGGGACTACAGGCATGCACCATCACACCAGGCTAATTTTTGTATTTTTAGTAGAGATGTGGTTTCACAATGTTGGTCAGGCTGGTCTCCAACTCCTGACCTAAGGCGATCCACC
Source organism: Gorilla gorilla gorilla (assembly GCF_029281585.2). NCBI lineage: Eukaryota > Metazoa > Chordata > Mammalia > Primates > Hominidae > Gorilla > Gorilla gorilla. Next base: position 63,021,670 of record NC_073229.2, read on the forward strand.
CGTCTTGGCCTCGGAAAGTGCTGGGATTATAGGCATGAGCCACCGTGCCCAACCTAAAAATAAATTCTTAATAATCAATTTACCAATAGGATTATCAAACTTTTGCTATGATGATAAGAAGATATAATCTTGCATGAAAGCATTTAATTGAATGAATTAACAAGCCCTCCAAAATATGCTAAGATTAAACCCTAACATTTTTTAAAATCATATATAAAATCAAAATTCTGGAATCCTTTTTTATAAAAATCATGAGTTTGGTAAAAACTGAGTTATTTGAAATATTACTTACTGGTTTGGGTTTTTTAATTTTATTTTTTAATTTTAATTTTTTATTATTGCAATAACCATTTTTACCAAAATAGCCATTATTTAACTAACTTCTTGGGACTCATTGTATCACAGCAGGAGTTATGTCTTTAAACTCATTCTGTTTCCTAGGAGAACTACAAATCAACTTATACTGAGAGAGTTTTCTTTTGCATTCTGAAAGGTGATACTGCCCCACTGCATGAAATACACAGGATGAAATAGGAGTATGAGCCATGTATTCTACTATAGCAAAATACTAAAATAAAAATAACAATATCTGGCATGAACTGAGTACTTATTACATTCCAGACATAGATGGTGTTCTATATATATATAATCTTCTAAAACAGATTATCTTGTTGATACAATTATCAGCCACATTTTGCAGATGAGAAAACTGAGGCCCAAAGATAACAACTATTCCGAGAACACATTAAAGACTAAGTAGCTAAACCTCCTTCAAACCCCAGCCTAACTCTAAGCCCACATTTTGTTTCTCTCTTTTATTAATACATAATAATTTATATATTTTGGGGATATATGATAATGTTTGTTACATGCAAAAAAAAGTGTAATGATCAAGTCAAGATAAATGGGGTAATCCAACATCTTGACTATCTATTATTTTTATGTACAGGTATCAAGTCCTCTAGTTACTTTGAAATATATATAAATATATATAATATTCTTACTAGTACAGTCACCCTATTCTGCTATCAACCATTGGAATTTATCTCTTCTACCTAACTATACATTTGTACCCATAACCAACCTCTATTCATGGTCCCTTTCCCCCACCCTCCCAACTTACCCTGTCTCTGGTATCTATTCTTCTATTCTCCATGTCCATTAGATCTAGTGTTTTAGTCCCAGATATGAGTGATAACATGTGGTATTTGTCTTTCTGTATCTGGCTAATTTTCATTTCACTGAACACAATGACCTCCACTTTCATCCACAAACTGGATAAAGCTGTTAGATAAAATGACTTCCAGTTGCATTCACAGGATTCTGCAGTTAGTGGATAAAATGTTCTATCAATGTCTGTTAAGTCCATTTGGTTTAAAGTCTAGTTTAAGTCCAACGTTTCTTTATAGATTCTCTGTCTAGATGACCTGCCTAATGGTGAGAGTGGGATGTTCAGGCCTGCACAATTATTTTATTAGAGTCTGTCTCTTTCTTTAGATCTAGTAATATTTTTGCTTTATGAACCTGCATGCCCCAGTGTGGGGGGCTTATGTAACAATTGTTATATGAATTCTTCACTTTATCATTATTATATAATGACCATCTTTGTCTTTTTTTATGGGTTTTGTTTTATCTAAGTATATCTACTTCTGCTCACTTTTGGTTTCTGTTTGCATGGACTATCCTTTTCCATCCCTTTACTTTCAGTCTGTATGTGTCTTTACAAGTAAAGTACATTTCTGGTAGTAAACATTTAGTGAAATCATGTTTTAAATTCATTCAGCCTATATATATATATATATATATAATTTTTTTTTTTTGGGATGGAGTCTTGCTCTATCACCAGGCTGCAGTGCAGTGGCACGATCTCGGCTCACTGCAACCTCTGCCTCCTGGGTTCAAGCGATTCCCCTGCCTCAGCCTCCTGAGCAGCTGGGATTACAAGCATGTGCCACCATGCCTGGCTAATTTTTTGTATTTTAGTAGAGACAGGGTTTCACCATGTTGGCCAGGATGGTCTAGATCTCCTGACCTCATGATCTGCCTGCCTCGGCCTCCCAAAGTGCTGGGATTACAGGCGTGAGCCACTGCGCCCAGCCAATCTATATCTTTTAAGAATTTTAATCATTTACACACAGGTTATTATGGATATGAAAGGTTTTTCCCTGTCACCTTGTTAACTGTTGTTTAGTTGTTTTGAATATTCTTTGTTCCTTTCTTATTTTCTGATTGATTGTCCTTGTAGTTTGCTGATTTTCTGTGGTGATACCATTTGAGTCTTTTTTTCTTCCTCATTTGTTGCTTTACCAGTGAGTTTTACACTTTCAAGTGTTTTCATAATGGTAACTGTCACCCTTTTGCTTGCTTCTAGGTTTAGGACTCCCTTGAATATTTCTTGTAAGATAGGTGTAGTAGTGATGAATTCTCTCAGCATTTGCTTGTCTGGAAAAGACTTTATTTATCCTTCCTTCATGAAGAATCATTTTGCTAGATAAGGTATGCTTGGCTGGCAGGGTTTTTGTCTTTGAGCACATTAAATATATCCTCCCATTCTCTGCTGACCTGTAAGGTTTCTACTGAGAAAGCTGCTGTTAGTCTGATGGGGCTCTTTTATAGGTGACTAAACGCTTTTCTCTTACAATTTTTAGGGTTTTCTATGTGTCACTGACTTTACGCAATTTCACTATAATGTGGGGTGGAGAAACCTTTTTACATTGCATGTGATTGGGGGTCACTAGGCTTTCTGTATCTGGATGTCTAAATCTCTTGCTAGACTTGGGAAGTTTTAATCTATTAATTTGTTTAATAAGTTTCCGAACCCCTTCATTCTCTCCTCACCTTCAGGGATACTAATAACTCATACATTTGATCACTATGTGGTGTCCATATATCATGAACACTTTGTTCATCCTTTACTCCTTTTATTTTTGTCTAAGTGGATTATTACAAAAGATGTGTCTTCAAGTTGAGAGTCTCTCTTCTGGTTGTTCTAGTCTATTGCTGAAGCTTTCGAGTGTATTTTGTATTTCATAAAAGGAATTCATCAGTTCCAGAATTGCTATTTGATTCTTATTTACGATTATCTGTTTGATAAATTTCTCATAAATATCCTGAATAGTTTTTCTCATTTTTTGTATTTTCAGAATTCTCTTGTATCTCTCTGAGCATTTTTAGTTTAATTTTACATTCTTTTTCCAGAATTGTGTAAATTTATTTTTGATTGGGATCTATTGCTGAGGGATTATCACATTCTATTTCATACTTCCTGTGTCCTAACATTGATATCTGCACATCTGGTGGAACAGCTGCTTCTTCAGGTTTTCTGAATTTGCTTTCTTAGGGGAGAACTTTTTCTGAAGATGTACCAATCGTGCTGGTTGGGTAGGCCCCTTTGGCTTTGATTATCAGTGTGTGCAGTAGTGTCATCACCATATGATTTCTCCAGCTGTAAATGGCTTCAGTGGTATCTGTGCTTTCCCTGGTGGCTTAGGTTATGGTTATCAGTAGATCCTATGGTAATGTTTTGTTGAAGACAGAGATGCCAGGTGGGCTAGTCTTAAGATCCCAATGATGGCAGCGATGAGCTGACTGTGCCTGATCATGGGCTCCAGGGCAGTGTACATTGGTATGAGGGTATTAATGGGACCAGGCAGGCCAATTCGTGGGCACCCAGGTGGCCTGCTCAAATACTGGTAGTGGAATCAGTGGATTGAGCAGATGAGAGGGTTCTTGAGTCACTGGATAACCTGTGTGATGTGGGTGATGGTAGTAGTGGTGGGATGATCCTCTGGGGCCCAAGTGTTGCACACTGATGTTGACACTGGCTACAGTGCACGGTCACCAGCCAGAGTCCCAGACACACAACTCTCAGGTTCTTCCACTCTCTGTGACAGGAGCACCACAGCACTGCATAAGGGTTAGGGGGAGGCACCCAGCCCTTCACACACAAACCGAAGATCCCACTGCCAGTGAGGGTGCCGTCACCATTCACAGCCCTGGAAAGCTAACCCTCCAGTTCGCCTGCCTCAGCCTCCAGGAGCAGCAACAGTGGCTGGGCCTACAGAAGCGTCTGGAGTGAGACAAAGGGTCCCTCTCTACATGTGAGAGCCTGAACACAGTGATAACTCTTACGGGGGGAAGAGATCATACTCTCTGTGTGCTAGGCCGAGCACACAGTTTATTTCAGCTGGGGGCAGGGTCACTTCTCACAGCCTGAGACAGGAGTCTCTCAGGTTTTAGAAATTACACACTTTAGTTTTCTTTGTACAAGAGGCTGTCTTTGGTGTGCTGCACTGTCCTTACTCCAGGGATTAGTACTCCCTGTGGGCTAGAGTACTGAGGACCCTTCAGCACTTTTGGGCTGGGTCCAGCCAGCGCTGTGCTGCTACAGCCCTCCAAATGGACTCTGGGAGACATCAGTGGTGGCTCACAGGATGTGGAAATATGGGAGCTGTGGTCCCGAAGACAGGATGCAGCTCCATGACAGCTATGCGCTCACGATGGTGCTCAGCTGCAGTCACTCAAGTCTCAGGTGTGTGAGTGAGCCAGCGTGAGTACCCTGTCCAGCCTAATGCCTTGGTGAGGTCTTTAAATGGCTACCCATGCTAGTGTCAGAATTTGTGAAGGTAGAGAAGCTCTCTCTGGTTCCAACCACAGTACTGTGCAGTGGCAATGTTAACTGCTGAGGTTCTCTCACTTACTCTTTCACCACAATATCAAGCCCCTATGGGCTCCCAACCAATCTCAGCCAAGTCTCCAATGGCTTCCTTCTTCTGTGCTGCAGATGTTTCCTGTGACTTCTCTGTTGGATTCTGGTGTTCTCTCCTATATATTCTATTCAAGGTATGATTGTCTATTTGTAATTTTAGCTCTTCTTTCTAGAGAGGATGTGTGTCTGATGTCTTAGCCATTTAAACTGGGATCTCTAAACCCACATTCCTAACCACTACGATAAAGCCACCTACAGCTACTCTAAAGGAAAATCTTTCCCTTTCTATTAACTCTTTTAGAACAGTATGACTAAAACTATAAATTACCTTAAAAATAGATGTCCTTTATTGGGATAATAAAAACACCCTTGCTGTCACTAATAAATTACTAAAAACAACTAAAATGGATACATTCTCAAATTCTTACTGTCTAAAAAATAGTCACCTAGTCCTTGCAAGGTATTTGAATATGTACTAAATTCTAAACTGGCTCAATGTTGTTAGAAGTACTCTCTTTCTTTTTAAAGCTATAAAATCCCCTTTTCCTTTGTAAATATTACCTATGTATAATTGACTTTCATAAAATATATTGCTCAGTAAATACTGACATTATATTCAATTATTGTCTGGAGTGAGTATCAGTTACAAAGGATAAAATTCTTTAATCCTTTGGTAAAATACATTGATGTTGTTGAATAAAACCAAAGATACACTTTGGGAGGCCGAGGTGAACAGATTGTCTGAGGTTAGGAGTTTGAGACCAGCCTGGCCAACATGGTGAAACCCTGTCTCTACTAATACTACAAAAATCAGCTGGGCATGGTGGTGGGCACCTGCAATCCCAGCTACTCAGGAGGCTGAGGCAGCAAAATATCTTGAACCCAGGAGGCAGAGGTTGCAGTGAGCCAAGATTGCACCACTGCACTCCTGCCTGGGAGACAGAGCGAGATGCTGTCACAAAAAAAAAAAAAAAAAAAAAAAAAAAAAAGAAATACATATATATATACACACATGACCTGAAGTTCTAAATTATTATTGGGCTGAACAAATGCTTATTTTCAAATAACTGCTGCAATTTTTAAAAACTTATTTTTTCCTTACCTAGTCACAACCCTTATAGCATGCCAACTTAAAATTATTCAACTTAAAAACTTTGAAAATGTAAACAAACTATAGCTATCAAGTTACCCACTTTTATATCCAACTGATAATTTTCTTCATTTAAGTGGCAACTTTTCTGGAGATCTCTGCTGATCAGAAACTATTCCATGGTACAACAGATTTTTATGAATTTTAACACTCCCAAGTCCTTAAAATGCCTAGAAATAGTTTGACAAGATACAAAACGCTTCTTAATAAAATTTAAGAGCTGAATGAACCAGTAGTTTACAAAATTCTGCCTTAACCTGTCTAACATGAAAATACCTCTCATGAGAATTTTTTCGGATTTAGGAAAAAAATGACACAGAAATTAGACGAGAAAAAGAGAATGGAAAGAAATTAAAATTAACACTGGAAAGAAAGCCAATGATACAAGTGACAAATGCTTTATCTAAAACTATGGATAAAACATTTGAAATTACAAATTAAAGAGAAATGATATATATGTTTCCAATGAATTTTTCTGAGTCAGTATAAACATTATTATAAGGCCACATTTTAAATAAAATAGCCCCACCTTATAAACACTTATGAATAATTCTAATAACTGAAAAGTTTAAATTACTGATAAGGACAATCTCCATTCTGTACTGTACATAAATATGTCTTCATTTTTACTCAAAAGTCACCATTAATTCTCTTTTGAAATCTGGGAGGATCAAGTAGCATTAAATTTGTAGATTCTAATATAAATATTATTAGGGAAAGAGCTCCTTAGAAACAGAAAAATGTAATATATGTATTTGATAACTTTTATATTTACAGGATATATACACGTGTGTGTGTGTACCTGAGACCTAAATTGTACCCAGTACCTAAGACCCTAAATTGATTTACTTTACAAACACACACGTGCATTTATTTTTAAGTAAATCAATTTAGGGTCTCAGGTACTAGGATGGTGAGAAGGTGGAAAATTGGGTTTCTACTGGACAAGAGAATTAAGGAACTGGAGAAAATAAAGTTAATCTTAAAGAAGAAGGCAGATTAGGAGTGTGCTGGGAACAGACCCCCAACTCTGGCCATAAGCTGACCTCAAAAGCGGCCATAAACAGAATCTCTGCAGCACTGTGACATGTTCATGATGGCCATGACTCCCATGCTGAAGGTTGTGGGTTTACTGGAATGAAGGCAAGGAATACCTGGCCCAACCAGAGCAGAAAACCACTTAAAGGCTTTCCTAAACCACAAATAATGGCATGAGCGATCTGTGCCTTAAGGACATGTTTCTGCTGCAGGAAACTAGCCAGAGCCCATCCCTTTGTTTTGGCCCATCCCTTTTTTCCCGTAAGGAATACTTTTAGTTAATTTGTAATCTATAGAAACAATGTTTATCACTGGCTTGCTGTCAATAAATATGTGGGTAAATTTCTGTTCGGGGCTCTCAGTTCTGAAGGCTGTGAGTCCCCTGATTTCCCACTCCATACGCTATATTTGTGCATATGTCTTTAATTCCTCTAGTGCTGCTGGGTTAGGGTCTCCACGACTGAGCTGGTCTCGGCAAGTGGAACCCAACGTGGGGGCTCAAACCCAGGTCGAAAGGTCGCCGGGGCAATGGTTGGAGAACGTGGAACTAAGCTGGAGGACACCCGAGTGCTCTTAAGCAATCCCTGTGGTGAGTAAAAAGGGGAGCTCAGAAGCATCAGGGTAACAATGGGACAAGTGTGGGCTCTGGTTAGTTCCATCTTGGAACCTTTTCACACTGATGATGAGGAAGGAGAGTATAACGAAGTAACAGAGCAGGTTTGTTTGCCAGCTAAAGCTAAAGTGGCAAAGGAGGCAGATGTTCATCCCTACCCTTCTGCACCCCCTCCTTATTTTGAAGAAAAAGAGTGGCCTAACCCTCCAGATCTTTCTTTTCTGGAGGACCTTGGGTGAAAAGTAGTTGCCCCAGTGACTGTTCAAGCAGTGCCTCAAGCAACCTCTCTCAGTTCTATTCAGGCAGGAATCCAGCAAGCTAGAAGAGAGGGTGATTTAGAGGCTTGGCAGTTCCCTGTTAGAATACACCCCCCGAGATCAACAGGGAAATATTATAGCTACATTTGAGCCTTTTCCTTTTAAATTACTCAAAGAATTTAAACAAGCGATTAATCAATATGGACCAGGTTCTCCTTTTGTAATGGGACTGTTAAAGAATGTTGCTGTCTCCAGTCAGATGTTGCCAGTGGGGATGGCAGGATTACTTCTAGGTAGGTCTGGTTTAAATTTAAAAGGAGTGCAAGTACAAACAGGAGTCATTGATTCAGACTACAATGGGGAAATTCAGATTGTTATATCTACTTCTGCTCTCTGGAAAATAGAGCCAGGAGAGCGTATAGCACAACTCCTGACTGTGCCATATGTGGAAATGGGAAAAAGTGAAACTAAACGAATAGGAGGATTTGGAAACACAAATAAACAAGGAAAAGCAGCTTATTGGGTGAATCAAATTACTGATCAATGTCCTACCCATGAAATAACTATTCAGAGAAAGAAATTTAAAGGTTCAGTAGATACAGGAGTGGACATTTCAATCATTTCTCTACAGCACTGGCTGTCCACATAGCCAATTCAACCCACTCAATTTAACATAGTTGGAGTTGGTAAAGCCCCTGAAGCATATCAAAGTAGTTACATTTTGCATTGTGAAGGACCCGATGGACAACCTGGGAATATTCAACCAATTATAACTTCTGTACCTATAAATTTATGGGGAAGAGATTTATTACAACAATGGGGAACACAAGTTCTAATTCCAGAGCAATTGTACAGCCCTCAAAGTCAAAGTATGTTGCATGAAATGGGGTATGTCCCTGGTATGGGACTAGGACAAAATTTGCAAGGTTTGAAGGAACCGCTTCAAGTGGAAAGACAAAGTTCCTGCCAAGGTTTAGGTTATCATTTTTGATGGCAGCCATTGTTAAGCCTCCAGAACCTATACCTTTAAAATGGTTAACAGATAAGCCAATTTGGATAGAACAATGGCCGCTAAGTAAAGAGAAAATGGAGGCTTTAGAGGACTTAGTTCCTGAACAATTAGAAAAAGGACACATAGCTTCAATATTTTCCCCTTAGAATTCTCCAGTTTTCATAATTAAGAAAAAATCAGGTAAATGGAGAATGTTAACTGACTTAAGAGCCATTAATTCAGTTATACAACCTATGGGAGCATTACAGCCAGGATTGCCTTCTCCTGCTATGATTCCAAAAAACTGGTCTTTAATTGTCATAGATTTAAAATACTGTTTCTTTACTATCCCTTTAGTTGAGCAAGACTGTGAACACTTTGCACTTACAATTCCTGCAGTAAACAACCTGCAGCCTGCTAAGCATTTTCATTGGAAAGTGTTGTGACAAGGCATGTTAAACAGTCCAACAATTTGCCAGACTTACGTAGGGCAAGCAATTGAACCTACTCATAAAAAAATTTTTAGTGTTACATTATTCAGTATATGGATGATATACTTTGTGCTGCCCCGACTCGAGAAATATTACTCCAATGTTATGATCACTTGCAAAATTCGATTTCTTGCACTGGTTTAATTATAGCTCCTGACAAAATTCAGACTACTCCTTACTCCTATTTGGGGACCTCAGTAACTGACAGTACAATTGTGCCACAGAGAGTAACCATATGTAGGGATCAATTTAAAACACTGAATGACTTTCAAAAATTACCAGGGGACATTAATTGGATACGACCTGCTCTAGGCATTCCTGCCCATGCCATGAGTAATCTATTTTCTACCCTTAGAGGAGATCCTAGTCTCACTAGCCCTTGGCAATTAACAAAGGAGGCTGAGGCAGAGTTGCAGCTGATTGAAAGGCAAGTCCATAAAGCTCAAATACATAGACTAGATCCCGAGAAGACTCTAGATTTGCTAATTTTTCTGACTTAGCATTCACCTACTGTTGTTATTTTGTTATTGTCCAAGAACAGGACTTAGTAGAATGGCTTTTTCTTCCACATGTGAATTCATGGACTCTAACTCCTTATTTGGATCAAATTGCTACTATGATAGGAAATGGGAGAACTTGAATTGTTAAATTACATGGATATGATCCTGGAAAACTTATTGTCCCTCTCACGAAGGCACAAATACAGCAAGCTTTTATAAAGAGTCTTACTTGGCAAACCCATTTAGCTGACTTTGTGGGTATTCTCCATAGTCATTTTCCTAAAACGAACTGTTTCAATTTTTGAAATTAACTAATTGGATTCTCCCTAAAATAACTAAATTCAAACCAATTGAAGGTGCTGAGAATGTTTTTACAGATGGGTCCAGTAATAGTAAAGCTTCTTATTCTGGATCGAAAGGTAAAGTTTTTCAGACGCCCTATACTTCAGCTCAAAATGCGGAGCTTGTAGCTGTAATTGAGGTATTGACTGCTTTTAATATGCTTATTAATGTGATTTCTGATTCTTCATATATGGTTTATTCTACACAATTAATTGAAAGTGCTCAGTTATGATTTCATACAGATGAACAACTGATGACTTTATTTACCCAACTGCAAACAGCAGTTAGGAGTAGAATGCACCCTTTTTACGTTACTCATATTACAGCTCATACATGTCTTCCAGGACCTTTAACTGAAGGGAATCAAATGGCTGACTGCCTAGTTGCTACTGCAATATCTAATGCTACACACTTTCACAATTTAACCCATGTTAATGACTCTGGTCTCAAGCGCAGATACAGCATTACCTGGAAAGAAGCTAAAGCTATTATCCAGTGATGCCCAACTTGCCAAATGGTGCATTCCTCATCTTTTACAGGAGGAGTTAATCCTCGAGGATTGGAATCTAATTCTCTTCAGCAAATGGACATCACACGTGTTCCCTCGTTTGGGAGACTAGCTTGTGTACGTGTATGTGTGGACACCTTTTCTCACTTTGGGCTACATGCCAATCAGGAGAGTCTTCTGCCTGTGTTAAACATCACCTTTTGCAGTGTTTTACAGTGATAGGCATTACAGCTTCTATTAAAACAGATGATGCCCCAGGCTATACTAGCAAAGCTCTAGTTACATTTTTCTCTATACAGAATATTAAACACAGTACTGGCATCCCATATAATTCTCAAGGACAAGCCATTGCAGAACGAATGAATCTCTCCCTAAAATAACAATTGCAAAAGCACAAAGGGGGAAACAGGGACTATGGAATACCCCATATGCAACTTAATCTAGCATTATTGACTTCAAATTTTTTGAGCCTGCCTAAAGGCCAGATGCTATCAGCAGCTGAAGAGCATCTACAGAAACCAGCTGCAAAGACAGAAGCAGAACAACTGGTCTGGTGGAGAGATCCGATAACAAAAAGTTGGGAAATAGGTAAAATAATAACTTGGGGTAGAGGTTATGCTTGTGTTTCTCCAGGCCAAAACCAGCAGCCAATTTGGATACCATCAAGACACCTGAAACCTTATCATGAGCCAGATGCCAAAGAAGACATTCTAGCAGGACTGCGAGGACCCCCCAGTTGCAGCCATGTTGACACTGATGCTGAGGAGGACCCCAGCTGTCACAGATGGTGGAAGAAAACCTGAGGAAAGCAGACAACCTGTCACAAGGAGTAATTTAATGATAGCTATGATAGCGGTGGTGACTACTGCTGTGAGTATTCCTTCAACAAGGGCTGACACAGAGAACAATTATTCTTATTGGGCATATTTATCAATCTTGGCTGGCAATAATGCCTGGATGTAATCACTCTATGACACATATACACATGCTTTCTGGTCTCAGTATTTACCATAATAAATCTGCTCCTATAATTAGGCGTACCACCCTCAAAAACCTATCTGTAAACGAATTGGACCTGGCCAGAAATAATGAACTTACTTGTTTGGGAAGATTGCATTACAGAACAGGCAGAGGTGCTGCGCAACGATTCCTATGGAATCATTGATTGGTCCCCTAAGGGGATGTTTAATTTGAATTACACCTCTCAGTCTGCGTGCCATGGCCACACTATGTTCAGCTGGTCCAAACAAAACAATCAGATGGTAGAAATAGTAAGAAATACGGCAAGTTCCTATTATTTGGAAACATGGTGGTATAGAGGCACCTCAACCTCAGATGATATGGCCTGCTGTAGGAGCTTAACATAAGGATTTGTGGAAACTATTAATGGAAAGAATAAAAAAACATCTAGAAGGACACTCTACAAACTTGTCTTTGGATATTGCAAAATGAAAAGAACAAATATTTAAAGCATCCCAGGCACACCTGACCTTAATGCTAGGAACTGGAGTGCTTGAAGGAGCTGCAGACAGATTAGCAGCTAGTAACCCATTAAAAAGGATAAAAACACTTGGAAGCTGGGTGATTTCAATGATGATTGTGCTTTTAATCTGTGTTATTTGTCTTTGTATAGTCTGCAGATGCAGATCCCGACTCCTGCGAGAAGTAGCTCACCGTGACAAAGCTGCCTTTGTTTTTATCACTTTGTGAAACAAAAAAGGGAGACATGTTGGGAACAGGCCCCCCCCCAAATCTTGCCATAAGCTGGCCCCAAAACTGGCCATAAACAAAATCTCTGCAACACTGTGACATGTTCATGATGGCCATGATGCCCATGCTGAAGGTTGTGGGTTTACCAGAATGAGGGCAAGGAATACCTGGCCCAACCAGGGCAGAAAACCACTTAAAGGCGTTCTTAAACCACAAATAATGGCATGAGCAATCTGTGCCTTAAGGACATGTTTCTGCTGCAGGAAACTAGCCAGAGCCCATCCCTTTGTTTTGGCCCATCCCTTTTTTCTCGTAAGGAATACTTTTAATCTATAATCTATAGAAAGAATGTTTATCGCTGGCTTGAGGTCAATAAATATGTGGGTAAATTTCTGTTCGGGGCTCTCAGTTCTGAAGGCTGTGAGTCCCCTGATTTCCCACTCCACACGCTATATTTGTGTGTGTGCCTTTAATTCCTGTAGCGCTGCTGGGTTAGGGTCTCCACGATCAAGCTGGTCTCAGCAAGAGTGAGAGGTCATCAGTGAGAAAAGAGGTTTGTGGCCAAGAAAGTACATGACCAATGAAAGAGAGTTAACAGAAATGGAAGGGGGAAAAAGAAAGGTAACTAGAATAAAAACTACAGTTTAAAGAGAATGGAATATAATTAGGAAAAAGCAAAGTAAATTTGTCCAGAAGAATAAAACAAAGCATAGGCTCCTTTGAGGAAAGAACACAAGGCAAGAAAGCAAATTGCTAGTCGTGAAGGACTACACAAAGTGGTTATGTTTTACTCTATCCAATAAAACATGATTAATAAGGAACCAATCAATTACATTATTCCAACAGTATTCTAAATAACATTCCAGACAGTTCCACTTGTGGAAACTACAGAGCAAATTTACTTGACTTGGTCTTCTGCTGTAAACAACCAGAAAACTAGATAAAATACGTGAAATAACTGGCCTCACACAACAAACAGAAACCATGCATAACAGCAATGACTGAAAGAAGCAAAATAACACCCTATGCTTATCCAGCCTTTCGTGTGTAGGTACTTTCTAAACAGAATAAGGACAGTGATAGAACATAGAAGCCAAAGTTCAAGAGACAGAGACAACAACTTGAGAGGTAGAGGCAACTGAAGTGCCTAAGTGTACTGAAGAGATAGTATTTCACCAAGAAAGAACTTTAGAAGTCTCCACTGATGTCCCCTTGAGGCTTTGGCTAAATACTAAGTTGAAAATGCATAAAGACAAAATTCACAACACAAGACACAACCATAGGGGAGCTTGAAGATGAACATTCTCAGAGCTCATATCAAGCTGGGAGACATTTAAGTTCACACCAGTCAGAGTGTAGACATCACTGAATACAATAGTGGCATTCAATAGTGACTCTTGGAAAGCAGTAGACTATAATGGCCCTAGAGTAAAAAGTATTCCATACTAATTCTAAGAAAATTTTAAAAACTCAACAAGATCAAGTGTATCTATAACTAATCTATAATTAAATTGCCTGGAAAAACAAAATTCACCATTCTTGAAGGAAGATAACAAAATCTAGAAAGTCAAAAACATGAATCACAATGACTCACCACCAAATAATTTATTAGACATGCACAAAAGCAGGAAAATAAGGCCCATAAACAGAAGAAAAGTCAATAGAAACAGATGCAGAAATGGCATAGATAACAAAACCTGGCAGGAAAAGCTTTTAAAAGAGCTATTATAAGGCTGGGCGTGGTGGCTCACGCCTGTAATCCCAACACTTTGGGAGGCCGAGGAGTGTGGATTACTTGAGGTCAGGATTTAGGACCAGCCTAACCAACATGGTGAAACCCTGTCTCTACTAAAAATACAAAAATTAGCTGGGCATGGTGGTGTGCACTTGTAATCCCAGCTAGTCGGGAGGCTGCGGTGGGAGGATTGCTTGAGACTGGGAGGCAGAGGTTGCAATGAGTTGAGATAGATCGTGCCACTGCACTCCAGCCTGGGAAACAGAGCGAGACTCCTTCTCAAAAAAAAAAAAAAGCTACTATGTATTATATATATACAAGCTCAAGAAATTAAAATGAGCAGACAAAAAAATCTAACAATGAAAAAGAATCTTAAGAAAACTTCTATAGCATAAAAAATATATACAAAGTGAAAAAACTCACTGCACAGCTTAACAAAGTCAGCCAATGAAAAGAAATAATAAAAATTTGAATGAAAATCAAATAGAAAACAGACCAAAAACACAGAAAAATTACTCAAACCTAAACCTGATCTTTTTAAAAGATTGATAAAATCAATAAATCACTAGTTAAACTAACTGAGAATGAGAAAAAGAACACAAATTATGAATCTCATTAATACAAGAGATTGTAAAAGAAGAGGCATAACTATATATTCTACAAACACTGAAATGATAATAGGGTAATATTTTGAGTTACTTTATGCCAATACATTCAACAACTGAGATGAGATGGACAAACTCCTTGAAAGACACTACCAAAAATGGTATAAAACTTTGAAAATCTGAATAGCCCTATACGTATTAAAGATATTAAACTACTAAGTAAAAATTTTCCAATAAATATCATTCTGAATTACAAAGAGCAGTTCTTCTTCTTTGTACTAATACTGTTGCCTATATTTCCCCTGTATCAGATTACAATATACCCGATCTGTTTTATATTTTTAATTTACTATTTGTTCATTTTATTTTATTTGAGACAAGGTCTCACTCTGTCACCCAGGCTGGAGTGCAGTGGTGTGATCATGGCTCACTGCAGCCTCAACATCTGGGCTCAAGTCATCCTCCCACATCTGCCCTCCTGAGTAGCTGGGAAGACAGGCACGTGCCACCACACCTGGCTAATTTTTTTCTATTTTTTGTAGAGACAGGGTCTCACTATGTTGCCCAGGCTAGTCTCAAACTCCCGGGCTCAGGTGATCCTTGGCCTCCCAAAGTGCTGGGATTACAGGCATGAGCCATGGCATCTGGCTGTTTTGCTTTTGACTGATTACCATTTAGATCAGAGATGGCACGGCCTCCGTAATTCACCTATAGGAGCCATTACAACCAATCACAAATCTTTTTCCTACTGAAGCCCAGATACACTCCCACAGTTCTTCTCAAACATTTCAAGCAACCAAGGGGAGCTGCATATAAAGATAAAACCTATTAGCCACACCTTATTTATATCCTTAATAATAATTTCATTATTCATCTCATTTTTAAATCATTATTTTTCCCAAATAGCTTTAGGAAAATTTTCCAATCTTATGCTCTCCTTCATTATTTAAATCTTACACAAAACAGTACTCTTGTATAAGTGAACATTTTAAACAAAGAACCCCACTACCTTTTCCTGAAAACTGGTGCTGTCCACACAATACTAAATTCTTCCTGGTTAATACCTTCTATTATAATTTTACCCAATTTTCTTGCCTATCATCTCTACCTGTTTAACACTGTTTAGAGTTTAATTGTATGTAATTTTCTAACTCCTTACCTGTTGCTATTACACCTCAGTAAACTTCTATCTCTTCCACACCCAACATTCTCTTTCACATTAACCTAATTCCTACTTCCCTGTCTTCTAAAATACACATGTTCATTCCCTTCTCCATTCCAATATTTCAGCACTTTTCATTCTGAGTTTTAAATTTCTTGAGAATAAAGTTTTCTATGTGCTTATAATATAGATGTATTATAAATCTATACTAAATAAATGAAAAATCTTATTATTTGAGCTGCGATTTGACATAATAAATACAACCAGTTACTAAATATCCATGAATGCACCTAAAATTCCCATTTCATTATTTACAAATTCTTCCACAGTAAAACTAGCTTTACCTTCGAGCATTAAAAGATTTTGTAAAAATCATTTTTTAAGATTGGTAATGCTTTGATTGGTAAGATCATAAATATTTTCTACAAGTTTTTCATTGCAAATGTGTAGTATTTCAGATATTTCACATGTTTTTTCAAGAATATCTATTTTGGTTAATCTGGGAATTTAAGTCCCTAAATAATACCATTACCAAGGTAATGTGTATTCTGAGTTCCAAACAATTAAAATACAAGTGAACTTTTCTTTGTGCGGTAAAATATTCATAACATAAAATTTACTATTGTAACCACTCTTAAGGTTAAAATTCAGTGACATTAAGTACATTCACATTATTGAGCAAACATCACCACTATCCATAACCAGAAATTTTCTATCATACCAAGCTGAAACTCCACACCTATTAATCAAAAGCTCCAAATTCCCCCTCCTCTAGCGCGTGGTAATCTACTTTCTGTCACTATGAATTTGACCATTCTAGGTACGTCATATAAGTGGAATCGCATAACATTTGTCCTTTTAGGTCTGGTTTATTTCACTTAGCCTAATCTTTTCTAAAATTATCCATGACGCAAGAAGTTCAAAATTTAATTCCTTTGTAAAACTAAATAATATTCCATTTCATGTAGGTACCACATTTTTTTATCCATTCATCCACTGATGGACATGTTGGTTGTTTCCACCTTTTGGATATTGTGAATAATGCTGCTACAAACACTGGTGTACCAATATCCATTTGATACTCTGCTTTCAATTCTTTTGGGTATATAACCAGAAATACAATAGCTGGATCATGTGGTAATTCTGTTTAATTTTTGAAGAACCACTATACCATTTTTCACAGCAGCTCAACAATTTTAAATTCCTACCAGCCATGCAGAAGTGTTCTAATTTGTCCATGTCCTTGCCAACACTGTTTTTTTAATAAATAGCCTTTCTAATGGGTATGAAATGGTAACTCATTGTGGTTTTGATTTGCATTTGTCTAAGGACTGGCAATATAGAGCATATTTTCATATTCTACTTGGCCACCTGTGTATTTTCTTTGGAGAATGTTTATTCAACATTTTTGCCCATTTTTTAATTGGGTTGTTTGGGAGTTTTTCTGTTGAGTTTTGGGAGTTCTTTATGTATTCTGGATATTAACCCCTTATCAGACATATGATCTAGAAATATTTTCCCATTCTGTGGATTTCCTTTTCACTCTCTTGACAGCGTCCTTTGATGCACAAAACTTTTAAATTTTAATGATGTCTAATTTTTTATTTTTCTTTCGTTACCTGTGTTTTTAGTATAATATCCAAGAAATCACTGCCAAATTCAATGTCTTGAAGCTTCTTCACTATGTTTTCTTTTAAGAGTATTACAGATTGAGCTCTTACATTCAGGTCTTTTATCAACACAGGTGAACTTTTAACCATTATCGTAACAGGAAGTAGAGTGCAACTTTGCACTAAGTTAAAATTATCAGTCCCATGGTTTGTTTTCTCCAAATTATGAAAAGCATTTGCTCTTAAGAATCAATATTTAACTCCTACTAGCACGTAAAAAGTAGAAAGTAATGCAGATTCGAAATAGGAAAATAAGACGCTATTACTTCTTACAAAGTATGTTCTCTGACCATAAATAACCTAGAAATCAACAAAAGGAAGGTACCTGTGAAATCCCCCAAGTAATCAGAAATTGTAAAACACATATCTAAGCAATTCACGGGTCAAGGCAGATGTCTTAAGGGGATTTAAACATATTTTTAACTAAATGAAAATGTAAATACAACATATCAAAATTTGTAAGATACACCTAATGCAGTGCTAAGAGGAAAACTTACAGCATTAATTGCATATATTAGAAAAGAAGGTCTTATGTCAATAACCAAACCTTCCCTCTTAAGAAACTAAAAAGATAAGAAGTAAACCTAAAGTAAGCAGAAGGAAAGATGTAATTGAGACAGAAATCAATGATATTGAAAACAGAGTAAAATCAATAAAAGTAGAAACTTTAAAATTGATAATTTTCCAGTCAGTCCAAGCACAAAGTACAAGAAGAGCTATCCCAATGGATCCCACAGATGCTAAAAGGATAATAAAGGAATACTATAAGCAAATCTCTGATAATAGCTTTGACGAATTAAAAGAAATTGATGATTTCCTTGAAACATACAAACTACCAAAATTCACTGAAGTAGAAAGAGACAACTGGAATAGCCCTATATTTTTCAGGAAAGAGTTGAGCAGCCCTTCTGCTATCTTTTGGGGAGCCTGACTGCAGAGCTGGCCTTCAGCTGGCATGTAAAAACTTGGCCTTTGGGGTGTTCCCATGTAACATGGTTATTTCGCCTGTTTTGGGCACAAAACCCTGACATACCAGCTTAATCTAGGTCTTTTGTAGAAACACTGTGATTTATTATAAAGACCTGTTCTCTTTCTTGGAGTCAAGTATTTTACTAGTTATGGCTAGTCATGCAGGTACCATGTGCCTACATGACCAACCCTTAATAAAAAAACTCTTAAGTCTTAAGGGGGCTTTCAAGATAGAAACAATGCACATGCATTACTACAATTCACTGCTGGAAGAAGTGTGTTCTTTGTGCCTACCACTCTCAATAGGGAGAACTTTGGAAGCTTAAATCTAGATGCCTCCAGACTACTGGATTCTTTTTCCATTTTTTTTTTTTTTTTTTGTAGACATAGAAACCCAATTCTAACTTTCATACAAAAAAGGTAAGAAAACAAGAACTAGAGCCAAAAATGTTGAAAAAGAAGAACAAAAAGAATTCACTCTAAGACATTTTCTGACTTATTACAAAGCTACAGTCATCAAGACAGTGTGGTAATGGAGAAAGGTTAGACTCAAAAATCAGTGGAACAGAATAGAAGGTGCAGAAATAAACCCAAAGAAATACAGTCAACTGACTGTTCACAAGGATGCAAAGTAATTCATTGGAGAAATGACAGACTTACTTGTCAACAAATAGTGCTAGAATAACAGGACACCCATATGCAGAAAAAATGAATATTGACCCATACTTTACAACTTATACAAACGTAATTCAAAATGAATCACAGACTTAAATATAAAACAGAAAAAAACCTATACAAAAAAACTATGAATCACTTAGAGAAAAACTGAAGAAAATCTTTGTGACATTTGTTTATGTACAGAGTTCCTAGATATAATACCAAAACCATGATATATAAAAGAAAAAATCACCAATTGAATTTCATAAAAATTAAAAGCTTTTGCTCTGCAAAAGATGCTGTTGGAAGAATGAAAAGCTACATATTTCCATGGGAGAAAATATTTCAAATTACATATGAGACAAAGGACTTCTAAAGGACTGGTATCCAGAATGTATAAAAAGCTCTCCAAATAAAAAAAATAAGAAAAACTATCCAGTAAATAAAAAAGGAAAATGCTGAGCAGATACTTCACCAAGGAAGGTTTACAGATAGCAAATAAGCCATCAACATCATTAGTCACTAGGAAATGCAAAAGAAAATCATAGTATGACACATCTTCACACCTATTAGAATGGCTAAATCAAAAAAAGAGAAAAAACTGGCAATGCGAAGTGCCAATGAGGATGTGGAAGAATTAGAATTCTCATATATTGGTCAGGCGTGGCTCTTGCCTGTAATCCCAGCACTTTGGGAGGCCAAGGTGGATAGATCACGAGGTCAGGAGATCGAGACCACCCTGGTCAACATGGTGAAACCCAGTCTCTACTAAAATACAAAAAATTAGCTGGGCGTGGTGGAGCGCACCTGTAGTCCCAGCTACTCGGGAGGCTAAGGCAGGGGAATCACTTGAACCCAAGAGGCGGAGGTTGCAGTGAGCTGAAATCACGCCACTGCACTCCAGCCTGGTGACAGAGCAAGACTCCATCTCAAAAAAAAAAAAAAAAAGAACTCTCATACATTACCGATGGCAATGCAAAATACAAAGGACACTCCGGAAAAAAATTTGGCAGTTTCTAACAAAATTAAGTATATACGTACCATGCAATCTGGGAATTCTACTCCCAGGAATTTACCACTTAGAAACCACGCAATATCGTTTCTAAACTTTTTTAGCAACAAAAAAAGGAGTTGAAGAATAGCAGTTATTCTTTCCCAGATATAAGAATATTTCATTTAAATAGTTTCCTAATATTCATGTTAATCTTCCCTCATTTTCTGATTTACTATTTCATTCAGAGATTTACTTAGCATTATTCTTTTATTTTGCTTATAGTTTCTCTGTATTGCATTTTATTGTGTATCATGTAGATAAAACTGTAAGCAAACATTACATGCTCTAACTTAAGAAGGAAATAGTATATCTAGTCAAATGACATTTAACTCTGCTCTGTACTAAAGAGGCAAAATTATTACTCTTTTTATTTTAGTAAAAATTCTAAAGGAATACAAACAACAGACACACACAAAAAAAAGGGAAAGGAAGACAGCAGACAAAAAATGTTAATAGCATTTTGGAAGCTAGAAAGCACACCCGATGAAATAGAAACCTAAGCCCGGGGGATTAACTCAGCAACAATCAAGAAGCTGTATGCCACAGAACTCTGACAAAGTTTGGGACCTGAAGGCAGGGATCCACGGTGGCACTGACAACCAAAACACACTGTAAATTGTTAAAGGAAACAGAACTCCAAATCCCTTTTCCAACCTCACTCAAGCCATGCCACTATTCCTTCACCACTCCTGCAAAACACTGAAGCTTTCATCTTTGGGGAAGTTACACCAGAGAAACGCTGTGTTTGTGAACAACACATCTGTGGGGGGTGGGGGCCAAGGGGAAAGGGTTGATGATATATCATACTGAAAAGAAAAATCTACATACCAATTTATGAGAAAACACCCTCAAACCTTATACCAGATCCCTTCTGCTCAGCTGCAAAAGTATTTACAACCAGGCTTATAAACCCTAGACAAAAGACTAAAAGGTTCCTGTTTGGAGAAATGTTCAGTCTAAGAGAAACAAAATCTACAGTTAATTCTATCACTGAGGAATCCTGCACAAAAAAACAGCCAGATCTCTACCTGGTCATCCTACAATAAAGGTCTACCTCAAATACATTTTGATGCCTCGGTCTTAAGTATGAACAGGCATCAAAAATCACCAAAGAATAAGGAAAAGCCTCTGACATGAAAGATGGTGAGCAAAACAAAAAGGATAAAAAGGAAATCAGAAGCAGCAGAAAAATAAAGGGAGTAAAAGAAAACTTCATGCAATCATGACAAATATCTAAGGCAGACAGAATCTTACATCTATGAAAAGACCCCAGAGGCTTTTCTTTCAATGAAAAAAAATGTAAAAGAAACATTAAGGCAACAAAAAAATAAAACAATAAAAAATAAAACAAAAAAAGACAATAAAAAAAGCTCTTACAAATTAAAATTTTGACTAGAAGAATAAAAAACTGTTAAAATTTTCCAGATAAAGTTGAGAATAATCTCCTAGAAAGTAAAACAAAAAAGTAACAAATGGAAAACAAGATAGAAAAGAAAGTTGAAGGACCACTTCAAGAAAACCAATAGCTGAATAACAGCAATTCCGGAAAGCTGAAAGATGGAAAAACAGAGGAAACAGGAGAAAAAAATTATCAAAGAAATAATTCAAAAAAATTTCCAAGAACTGAAAGATAACTATATCTAGCAAATTGATTGAAAAAACACCCATCTCACAGCACAGTATCACAAAATTTCAGAACACAACAGAAAAAAAGATCCTAAAAGCATCAAGTAAGGGGAAAAAAGGTTTATAGAAAAGCTCATGGATCAGAAGGGCATAAGACTGCCTTTTTTTTTTTTCTTTTGAGACAGAGTCTTGCTCAGTCACCCAGGCTGGAATACAGTAGCGCTATCATAGTTCACTGCAGCTTTGAACTCCTGGGCTCAAGCAAGTAGCTGGGACTACACATGAGCACTACCACACCAGCTATTTTTATTTTTTCATTTTTAGTAGAGACAGGGTTCTCGCTATGTTGCTCAGGCTAGTCTCAAACTCCTGGGCCCAAGCAATCCTCCTTCCTCAGCCTCCCAGAGTGCTGGGATTACAGGTGTTAGCCACCATTCCCAGCCAGGACTTCTCAACAGCAACAATACAAGCCAGAAAAGAGCAGAACAAAGACTTCAAATTTTTAAGGGAAAATGATTTGCAATATAAAACCTATTGTCAAATAATATGAAGTTTATATACAAATGATCAGAGATGTATGTGTATGTATGTGTTCCCAATCATTATTCTCGGCTTTAGAATTTATGTTATGTATATTCTTTCAACAATAGTTAACATCTAAATTATGTTTCTCTAAAACCAACTAGTCTCTTCTTTAAACTTATTCTAAATGACTAAGAAGAGAAGCTGCACACACACACACACACACACACACACACACACACAAAGTGTTCGATGCCAGCAGAAAGCCAAAGTAAGACTGAAAATTTGCTGTAATTCCCAGGCACAGGTGAGTATAAAGAAATTTATAGCTGTCAATTTCCATCTGAACAGCAATCTAGTCACAGAATTCTTAAGTCCTAATAAAGAGTAAAGTAAAAATTGGAAAATTTAAATGAAAAGATAGGTATAACAGAAAAAAAGAAGGTATTTTCAAGTAGAAAAAGACATGCTTAAATAAAACACCTCTCTGATATTTACAGAACTGAATAATTTCTCAAAAAAATTCCAGTGCTAGTTTCATTCTACCATAAACAAAGGCCAGTGCTAGTTTCATTTTACCATAAACAAAAACCAGAGTAATTGAGTGAATTACTCCTTGACTGATGATAAATGTCAGTATTTCTTCCACTAGGCTAGATGGTCTCCAAAGGTTTAGATATGAACTGTTCATAGTATAAAAGAACAGGGTCCCAAGATAAGAAAGGTCATCGA
Source organism: Gorilla gorilla gorilla (assembly GCF_029281585.2). Lineage (NCBI taxonomy): Eukaryota > Metazoa > Chordata > Mammalia > Primates > Hominidae > Gorilla > Gorilla gorilla. The sequence goes on from NC_073229.2 coordinate 63,044,710, forward strand.
TAAGAAAAAAAGAAAAAAAAAAACATTATCTCAAATATTCAATTTCAATAAATTATGTTTAAATAAAGAAAAGGTCTTATAAATGGGGTGAGGGAGTGGAAATAAGAAAATAAGCAGCTGACCAGAAGATGAAGATATGGTCAACTTTAGCTCTATGTTCCAAATTAAAACAAGAATGGATGAGAAAATACTGCAAATGTTTATTGACTCTCAACTATGTTCTACATATAATATTATAGACATCTCATTTAGCTCTCATCAACAACAAACATATTAGTCTCATTTGTAGAAAGAGAACTGTGCTGAAAATGGTTAAGCAGTTTGTCCAAGGTCACAGTTCATGACAGAGAGGTAAACTGACTTAATTCTCCAGCTGAAGTCACTCTAATCCAAAAATGAGTAATGCACAATTTAAAAATGAAATGTTATACTTTTGCTTCAATATGTTTCTGATGCTGTGAAACCAATAATATTTCTATTAATGAAATAATATGATGAAACAACACAGATTCAGGGAAAATAGATATTTGCCAATTGTCTGTATGCTGCCCTTTAGCTCAGTTCCATTGAATAATTCACTCGTTTCCTATGATGTGACAAGCACTGTTCTGGCGCTGCAGTTCTGTCCAATAGAATTTCACATCCAGGAATGGCACAGTAGACACCTAAACATGTAAATTTGAAAGGGTTAAGAGTTCTAAGGTACAATACAAACAGGCAACTGAAAAAAAAAAGGATGCTGTCAGAAAACATCTATCAGAAGAGGTGATTCATGTGCAGGTTCTTGAAGTTTATTCATTCATTAAAAGAATATTTTCTACAAGCCTGTTATATGCCAGTCATATTTAGTGGTAGAGCAACAAGACAAATGTTAGTGAGTAGGGTCAGGGCTGTGATGAATAAAAGAAAATTAGAAATAATGTATCAGAACACAAGAAAAAAACCAAGAAAGAAAGCATTCCTATGGATTATTCCTGGGAGGACTGGATTCAAAAACTAACAAGCATTAATGGAGACTAAAAATACAATATGTGAGCCTAACCATCTTCAGTGAGTTATTCATAGAGGGCTATGAGAGGACGACTTAATACTAACCTTACCAAAAAGTAGTTACCTAGCATGACATCGAAGCTAGAAAAAAACAAAAAAAAGACTCATGTGTGACATGACATAGATTTTTAAACTCCTGAATAAAAATAAGTACTATAAACATATGTTTATTATTTCAAATAAACTAAAAATTTCTTATAAAAAACAAAGAATTGAAGAATTTCTCTCAATATACAAAGATTTCTTATAACTCAGTAAGGAAATACAAATATCTCAACACTTTTACATGGGTAAAGAATAGCAGATAATTTACAAAGAATTAGTCTGCCTGAAGTAAGGGCAGAGAGCTAGGCATCAAAAACCTATTTTTGTAGACAACAATGATCTGATAACTATCTAATTATCAAGCACTACTGGGCATTTTGAAGTGCCCTCCAAAGAAAACAGTGTAACTGAGCACAATTTTTAAATTGTAATTGATCCACTTCTCCATTTACCCCATTCCATCTCTATCTCAGAATCAAAACAAATTATAAGCTGGGCCCAGTGGCTCATGGCTGTAATCCAAGAACTTTGGGAGGCTGAAGTGGGAGGATCACTTGACCCCAGTAGCTCGAGACCAGCCTGAGCAACCTAAGCAGAACCTTGTCTCTACATAAAACTTAAAAAATCAACTAAGCGTGGTCACACGTGCCTAGAGTCCTAGCTACTTGAGAGGCTGGAGCAGGAGAATCACTTGAGTCCAGAAGCTTCAGGTTACAGTGAGCTATGACTGTGCTACTACACCCGAGGCAACAGACCAAGACCCTGTCTCTAAAATAAATAAATAAAATGTTAAGTACTGGAGGAAAAAATACACACATACACATATACACACACACATATATATATATACACAGTACATATATAGAACCAAAAGTTATGTGGAAGCACCAGAACAAAAATACACACATATACACACACATACACATGCACAGACACACACACATTCATATCTATACCTGTATCATTACTGATATGTGAAGCAATAGGCACCGAACAACAAACAAATCTTTTGAAATGTACCTCATATGTTTATATTTTATATCTTTAAATGAGTATTAGTACATTTATAATCAGCAATGGGACCCACTCTATTTGGCAACTGGGATAAAAGTCTGGGGCAGATAGTTACTAGCATTTTAGAGATATTTCTACTTTAATCAGAACTGAAATAGGAACCCAAGTTGTATTAAACCAACAAAGGGAGACTTCGACCATGAAACACTGACAAACACAGGATAGAAACAGCAGAAATTAGTAAATTTTAGAGGAGGCACACAATTTAAAAGCCATTTCCTTTTCTCTTGTACTAATACATGATTAACCACCTACTATTAGCAAGCTCAAATCTGTGCTCAGCAATTTAATACAAAGGACACTAAAATTTAAAACAGTCTATGTCCTCAAAGAAGTGTTCATCAGTAATGAGATAAAAACTAAAACTAAACACACACACATTAGTACACAGAAAGGTCAAAGATTGGCAAAGATTCTAAGTGCAGAAGTTCAGAAAAAGTGACAGTTTTATTGCTCTGATAAGGAATAAATAAAATTACAGAAGAGAGCTGTAGTATCAGGTAAAATGCCTTCCATTGCAAGAAACAGAAAACGCTGAATCACATGCCTTATTTTTATCACATAAGTAATCCCAAAGCAGAGCGGACCAAGGCCTTTCCAACTCTAAAAAATTCCTTCCTCTGCTCCCCATTATCCAAGGTTCACTTACTCATGGTTTAAGTTACCTACAGTCAACTGCAGTCTCAAAACATTAAACAGAAAATTCCAGAAATAAACAATTCATAAGTTTTCAATTGTGTGCCATTCGGAGCAGCATAATGAAATCTCATGCCAACTTGCCGCATTCCCCTCTGGAATGAATTCTCCATTTGTCCAGCAGATCTACACTGTATAGGCTATCTACCCATTAATCACTCAGCAGCTGTCTAGTTTATCAGATCAACTTGCTGTACTGCACCACTTGTGGGCAAATAATCCTTATATTACTTAATAATGGCCCCAAAGCATAAGAGTAGTGATGCTGGCATATTGCTATGATTGTACTATTTTATTAGTTGCTGCTAATCTCATACTATGCCTAATTAATTAAACTTTATCAAAGGTATATCTGTATGGGAAAAAACACTATATATATAGAGAGAGAGAGTTTGGTAGTATTTGAGATTTCAGGCATGCACTAAGGGTCTTGGAATATATTCCCCGGATAATGGGGGACTATGATATTGTCTTCTTTCTGACTAGCTCCTCTAAGGGCTATAACTAATTTTTACCATATTTATCATTATATGAGTGCTTGCTCTGCACCAAGTATTGTTCAAAGAACTTTATGTTCATTAATTTATTTCATTCTTAACAACAACCTATAATAGTTTGTTTTTTTTTTTTTTTTCAGTCAGGGTCTCGCTGTCTCTCACCCAGGCTGGAATGCAGTGGCGAAATCATAGCTCAATGAAGCTTTGAATTCCTGTGCTCAAGCACTCCTGCCACCTCAGCTTCCCAAGTACCTGGGACTATAGGCAGGCATCACCATGCCCAGCAATGTTTTTTTAATTTTTGTAGAAATGGGGTCTCACTATGTTGCCCCGGTTAGTCTTGAACTCCTGGCCTCAGGTGATCCTCCCGCATCAGCCTCCCAAAGTGGTTGGACTAAAAGCATGACCCATCAAACCCAGACTAGGTAGATACTATTATTGGCACCATGTTTCAACAGCTTTATTGAGACATAATTCACAAACCATAAATCCACTCACTCAATGGCTTTTAATATATTCGCAGATATGTGCAACTATCACCACAGTCAATTTGAGAACACTTTTATCACACAGAAAAAATAAAACTAGTGGCCGGGCGTGGTGGCTCATGCCTATAATCCCAGCACTTTGGGAGGCCGAGGCGGGAAGATCACGAGGTCAGGAGATCGAGACCATCCTGGCTAACACGGTGAAACCCCGTCTCTACTAAAGATACAAAAAATTAACGAGGTGTGGTGGCGGGCGCCTGTAGTTCCAGCTACTCAGGAGGCTGAGGCAAGAGAATGGTGTGAACCCGGGAGGCGGGGCTTCCAGTGAGTCGAGTTTGCACCACTGCACTCCAGCCTGGGTGACAGTGCAAGACTCTGTCTCAAAAAATAAATAAATAAAAATAAAACTAGTATCCTTTAGCTGTCATTCTGTCGTGGTCTGTTCAGCCTGCTATAGCAAAATGCCATCGACAGTAATTTATAAACAACAGAAATTTATTTCTCACCATTCTGGAGACTGGGAAGTCCTAAACCAAGACACCAGCACATTCATTGATCTGGTGAGGGCCTATTCCCCATGAATGACGATTTCTCTGTTTACTCACATGGAGGAAGGGGTAAAGGCTCCCTCAAGCCTCTTTTATAAGGGTACTAATCTCATCGATGAGGGCAGAGCCCTCATTACCTAATCACCTCCTAAAAGCCCCATCTCTTAATACCACAACAGGAATGAAATTTCAACATGAATTCTGGAAGGACACAAACATTCTGACTACAGCACTCTCCATCCCCCACCCTCCCTCCACTAGTCTTCCTGAACCTCCACCACCACCACTCTAAGGAACCACAAATCTGCTTTCTGTTGGTATAAATTTCCCAATTATAGACTTTTGTAGTAGTAAAATAATATAGTGACTGGCTTTTTTCATTTACCATAGTGTTTTCAAGCTTCATTCATGTTTTGGCATATGTAAGTACTTCCGTCCTTTTTGTGCCTGAATAATAATCTGTTATGTGGATATACCACATTTTGCTTATCCACTCATGCACTGATGAACATTTGGGATGTTTCAACCTTTTGGCTATTATGAATAATGTTGCTATAAACATTCAAGTACAAGTTTCTGTGCTGACATATGTCTTCAGTTCTCTTGAGTGCATACCTAGATGCAGAATTGCTAAGTCATGTGGTAAAATTCTATGTTTAATGGTTTGAGGAACTACTAGTTTGTTTCCCAAAGCAGCTGTACCATTTTACATTCTTACTAGCAGTGTATGAGGGTTCCAATTTTTCCACATCCTCACCAACACTTGTCGCTATCTGACTTTTTGATCCTATCCTAGCGAGTGTGAAGTGGTATCTCATTAAGGTTTTGATTTGCACTTCCCTAATGATTAATGACTATAATGGCTTTTTCCAAACGACTAATGTTCCATTTGAATATGAGCCCCATTTTTACCATAAGAAAAACTAAGGTACAGAGATACTAAATAAATTATCCAAGGTCACAAACCTACTAAGGGAAATGCTGAGATTTTCACCCAGGCAGCCTGGCTCCATGCCCAGAATTTTACATTATACTCCAGCAGCATTTCTAGGCATTTCATTCAATGCAAGAAGGATAGACATTTCCAGAGAGTCTGTTTTATCAGTGAGAAAACATTCTCAGAAGCCATTCAAACTTTTTAAATGTCATACATAGACTAGGTTTGGGTCACATGACCCTTCTTAAACCAATTACTGATAAGAAGAATACAGTCATCATTGTTTCAGTCTGTTTTGTGCTACTATAACAGATTACCACAGACTGGGTAATCTATAATAAAAATTTATTGTCTCACAGTTCTGGAAGCTAGGAAGTCCAAGATCTGGTGAGGGCCTTCTTGCTGCATCATCCCATAGGTGGAAGGTGAAAGGGCAAGAGAGAACAAGAGGGAGCCAAACTCACCCTTTTACAATGTCACAGTCCTACCCATGAGTGTGAAGCCCTCATGGCCTAATCACCTCTTAACCTTTTTCCCATGTGACCTGAGAATACTCACTGGGGGCGATTGTGGCTGCAGCATTTACCCTGAGATAACTTTGCCACAAAATATCTCATTTTTATTATTTTTGCATTGGTCTAATATATTGACTTTGGAAACAAAAAACATCATTCTATTTACAGCATTCTGTTTTTAATAGTGATATTTCCATTTACGAAACATAATAATTCTCGATCACGGAAAACCTCAAATCCCAGAAAACGTAGCATTCCTAGGCATGATGTTAACATCGTTCTTGAATAATTGTTAGCCAAAGATTCATTTATTGAATCCAATTTTTCTGAAATAGATGATTCTGATGAATCAGACAATTCTGATATTAGTTCTGTTTAGACACAACTCCAAGAAGAGTTTTTACATTTTATTTTCACATTGAAAATCAGATTTTCTTCAGCCTCAAAGAACATGTTTATGTAAAATTAAATGAGCGTTGTCAGCAAACTGCACTTTTCTAAATGGGAAAAGGGTTAAAAGTCCATTTTCTTTATTACAATGGCAATTAAATTTCGACATGAGTTTTAAAGGGGAAAAACATTCAAACCATAGCAACCATAATTGGCTGAGATTATTCAAGATTTCCAAGCAAAATCAGGGCTCTTCGAGAAAGGTAAGTCTTGATCAGTCAAATCAATAGTATCTGCAACAGGTATAAACAAACAAAACTTTGTTTTCACTTTTTACACCATCTCAGAAATAAGAAAAGTTACCAGATTTAAAGAGTTATCATTCAGCTTCCATTGCGCTAGTGTTATTTGCATAAGTATGAGTAAATGGATAATTACAAGTCAGTCAGTAAAAGACTTCACAACAAAGGAAGCAACCATTGCAAAAAAGCAAACAAACAAAAATTTGCACTAGGTTGAAATCTGTCTATGGAAAACTAAGCCTTCACTATAGGAGCAAAGCATTAAGTAAAAAAATTTATTTGCACGTTTCCTAATCTTCGAAAACTTGAGTTATGTGGAATTTAAAGCTGAAAAACAGCAATTAATCATTAATAAAAAACATGATTTTAAGTTACAAGGCTTCAAAGTATCTCTTCCAATAAAATGTCACTGATATAACAAAAATTTTTGTTCATTTTAAAGTTTTTTGAGGCTTAGATAAGCTTGCCTTAAAAATGTAAAGTTTAATTTAAAATAATTTCAAGTACTATGTTACTCTAACAACTGTACTACCAACCAGATTTCATCAATCATATTTTAACCATAGTATTAGTTGATAATAGACAAATTTTTTCTGTACTTTTTATAATTTTATACTTGTAAATTAGTGTGTATGCTCCAAAAATGATGCAGTACACTTTAGCATTTGCTTGTTGGGAAGAGATGAGAAAATAAGATGCATTTATCAGATCTTCCAATTGCGCACCAGAAATACTTTCAAAGTACCTATGTTGTAATTTCATTTTTTAAAAATTCTTTTCAATTGGGGGGGGAGGGTGAATAAGTAATTACAAAGAATGGCTGCCTTTAGATAGAGGTTTATCATGTAATTATAATAATGATTATTTAAAAGGATCCAAAATGTCTCCACTAGTTTAAAGGGCTAGGCAGAGTTATTTTTAAAATTAAACGTATGTGCTTTTTCTGTTTATGTCTTTGGAAAGAACATTCTGTATAATGAAAAACATGACCAAATTTTTCACAGTACATCACTATAAAACCCTGTAATTGACTTTTGGGGTTGGTTTACTCTATATCTATTTTTGACCTCGTAGAAAACAGCAATGATGTGGTGAAAGGCCCAAAATTTAAGTCTCATTGCAGGATAAGACTCCATCCTGATTAGTATAGAAGTATCATATTTGTGCTGGGAAATGTGCCCATTCTAGTAGAGAAAACTTCAGTGCTTAGGAACCACCTCTTTTCTAATCAAGCCATGTAAAAACTAGTAACTCTGGTGTCTAGTCTGGGCCTTGGATGGAATGTGGATGTTGTTTACACTGATCCCCTCCATTAAAGGCAGCATAATGTTGGTCTTCAAAACTGATGTTGGAAATGACAGGTTCACTGCAGTTAATCTGATGGAAAGTAACAATGTATGTTACAGGTAAATTATAAATTAACCTTTAAACATATAAATTATCATTAGATAGTTCTTTTTCTCTTGTGTTAACACAGATTAAATAAAGAACTTAATCTCCTTCTAAAAGCTTTGAATTCCGTTACTAAGGAACAAACTAATATGTTATTCCTAACAAAAAGCACTGTTCTTCATCGAAGTCTAAAATACCTCTGAATGGGTACTCCTGCTTTCACCAGTAAAATTTACATACTACCAAGTAAAATAAACTTATGTTATATGGTATAAAAATCAGCCCTGTAACAACTACCACAGATTTATCTCCTGTGAGTTGACTCAATCATTCCTTCTTTTCAGTAAATAAACTACATTCTACGCAGGGAACTGCAGGAAAGTTTTTCAGAGGCCAAGTGAAAGAATATGTTTCACATGGAAACTTCCAAATTGACAGCCTGCCCATTTTTGGTAGGTATTAAAGGGTCCTCAGCACTTTATGAATTAGCTGTGGTTTACCTAAATAATCATGGCCAAAGCTGCCACCGTCACTGCATTCAACTTATTCCTATCAAAAAAATCAATGTACCTTTGAAAAAATTAACACATTTTCTAAAATTCAGGCTAAATAACAGCTTTCTAGCAGCACTGTTGATTGAATGATAATCATAATAAATCATTTTTAAAACAAGTATATTAAAATTAGTCCATTTTTATTAGTCTCTCATAACATAATCTTTTAATCTCTACATTTTAACAAGCAAAATAATGAATTAACATTAACTACACAAGATTATTTAACAGCTTCCACCAACTTCTTGAGGAACAGTTATACAAAGATGTTTGAAGAATATCCTCTTTATGAAAAATAAAAAGCTCCTGAAAATCCTTACATGAATTGCCTATATAAAAGATCATCTCTGAACAATGAAGGAACTTCTTACCAAGCTAACAAGATAGGCAAATAAAATAAGGTAAACAAATATGTGACAGCCTGAGCTATATTAGAAGTCACCAAGATGAAAATCACTGCAAGACTTTTGACCCAGCTGCGTCAGGTGTCCTGGTCCAATTCCCTGCAATAAATTCCTCATCTAAACAGATGAAATTGCCCACAGTATACTACTTGCACACCACCAGATAGGCCAGCTGATGTTTATAACTGAAAATAAAGCCAAGAATTAGAAGTATATTTTAAAATAATTTTTTTAAAAACCTACCAATCAAAAACAAAAGCCCTGGACCAGGCAAATTCACAGCCAAATTCTACTAGACATACAAAGAAGAGCTAGTACCAATCCTAGTGAAATTATTCCAAAAAAAAAAAAACAAAAATCAAGTGGGAACTCCTCCTTTAATCATTCTGTGACTCCAGCATCATTCTGATACCAAAACCTGCCAGAGACACAACAAAAAAAGAAAACTTCAGATCAATATCCCTGATGAACAGAGATGCACAAATTGTCAACAAAATACCAGCAAACTGAATCCAGAGGCACATCAAAAAGCTAACTGACAATGATAAAGTAGGCTTTATTCTTGTGATGCAAGGTTGGGTCAACATACGCAAATCGATAAATGTGATTCGCCACACAAAAAGAATTAACAAAATCAGAAAAAAAAAAAAAAACACATGATCATCTCCATAGATGTAGAAAAGGCTGTCAATAAAATTCAACATCCCTTCATGTTAAAAACTCTCATCAACGGCATCAAAGGAACATACCTCAAATAGTAAGAATCATCTATGACAAACCCATAGCCATCATCATACTGGACAGGCAAAAGCTGGAAGCATTCTCCTTGAGAACTGGAAGAAGACATAGATGCCACCACTCTCACCACATCTAGTCAACATAGTACTGAAAGTCCTAGCCAGAGCAATCAAGGAAAGAGAAGAAACAAAAGGCATTCAAATAAAAACAAAGGAAGTCAACCTATCTCTCTTCAAAAATGTATCACTCTATACCTAGAAAATCTCAGATTCTGCTAAAAGGCTCCTAGAACTGGTAAACAGGGTCAGTAAAGTTTCAGAATACAAAATCAACATAAAAAATCAGAAGCATTTCTATATACCAATAATGCCCAAGCTGAAAGCCAAATAAAAAATGCAATCCCACCTACAATACCCACAAATAGCATCAAATACCCAGGAATACAGCAAACCAAGGAGGTAAAAGATCTCTACAAGAATTACAAAACACTGCTGAAAGAAATCAGCGATGACATAAACAAATGGAAATATAGTCCATGCTTGTGGATAGCAAGAATCAATATTGTTAAAATGGCCATACTGCACAAGGCAATTTACAGATTCAATGCTATTCCTATCAAACCACCAATCTCACTCTTCACAGAATTTTTTAAACTATTCTAAAATTCTTATGGAACCAAAAAAGAGCCTAGACAGCCAAAGCAATTCTAAGCAAAAAGAAAAGCATATTACTGGCACAAAAACAGATACACAGACCAACAGAACAGAATAGAGAACCCAGAAATAAACCCAAGCACCTACAACCACCTGATCTTCAACAAAGTCAACAATAACAAGTAATGGGGAAAGGACTCCCCATTCAATGAACAGTATACGATAACTGGCTTACCATATGCAGAAGATTGAACCTGGACCCCTTCCTTTCACCACATACAAAAATCAACTCAAGATGGATTAAAGACTTAGATGTAAGACCTAAAACTACATTAAAGACTTAGATGTAAGACCTAAAACTACAAAAACTCTAGAAGAAAACCTAGCATACCTATCTGGACATCAACCTTAGCACAGTTTATGGCCAAGTCCCCTAAAGCAATTGCAACAGAAACAAAAATTGACAAGTGGAATCTAATTAAACTTCTGCACAGCAAAAGAAATTATCCGTAGAGCAAACAATGTCTCCTACAAAACGGGAGAAAATATTGGCAAACTATGCATCCAACAAAGGTCTAATACACAGAATCTAGGAGGAACTTAATATGTGAAATACAACCCCATTAAAAAGTGGGCAAAAGACATGAACAGGAGCTTCTTAAAAGACAACATACAAACAGCCAACAAATATATGAGAAAATGCTAAACATCACTAATTATTAGAGAAATGTAAATCAAAACCACAATAAGATACCATCTCACAACAGTCAGAATGGTTGTTATTAAAAAGTCAAAAAATAATAGATGTAGGTGAGGTTGCAGAAAAAAAGAAAGCTTATACACTGCTGGTGGGAATGTAAGTTAGTTCAGCCACTGTGGAAAGCAGTTTGGAGATTTCTCGAAGAAGTTAAAACAGAACCACCATTTGACCCAGCAATCCCACTACTGGATATATACCCAAGGGAAAATAAATCATTCCACCAGATAGACACTGGCACACATATGCTCAGCACAGCAGGGTTCATAACTGCAAAGACATGGAATCAACCTAGATGCCCATCAAGAGTGGCCTGGATAAAGAAAATGTGGTACATACACACCATAGAATACCACACATCAATAAAAAGAACGAATTATGTCCTTTGCAGCAATATGGATGCAGCTGAAGGCCATTGTCCTGAGCAAATTAACAAAGGAACAGTGAACCAAATACCGTATGTTCTCACCTAAAAGTGGGAGCTAAACATTGGGCAGACATGGACATAAAGATGGCAACAACAGAAGGTGGAAACTTCTAGAGGGTGGGTGAGGGAGTGGGGTATGGGTTGAAAAACTACATATTGGGTACTACGTTTACTACCTGGGTGATGAGATAATTCATACACCAAACCTCAGTAACATGCAATTTACCCACGTAACAAACCTGAACATGCACCCCTGAATCTAAAATAAAATTGGAGGAAAAAGGCTATCATTTGAAAAGCTACAGAAATGAACAAATGTGAAAAACGGACTTGCTGCATGATGATAAAGGGAATGCCATTCTTGTATCCCTACAGTCTCAAATCCAACAAAAGAAACAAACATAGTCCCTTCTCACCCCCCAAAAATGTGCTTTTTCTTGCCATAAAATCGTAACCATCACACAAAGGCACCTTGGTGATTTCATAACATTGTATATTATAGTCCATTTTCTATTAAAAATACCACTAAAGTAAATTTTTAGGAAAATTATGTTACCTGATCAGTAACTTGTACTTAAACATCTATTATGTACATCATTTGAATACCATCCAGAGGATCGATTCTCCAACATAAAATTCAAAGAAAACCAGATCCAATTAAATAAGCAAATTCAATTTACAGAAAAAAATTACTTATTTCATTAAGTCAAACATTGTGGTGGTACACCAGAGAAGTAGAAATCTATTAGCTATGAATTAATTAATGAAAAAGAAATGAAAACACTTATTTTTTTAAAAATTTACATAAGCATTATAAAACAGAAATGACAAAGTGCATTTAAAAAACTGATTGGATCTTGAAATCTGTATTTTTTAGAAACAGCCAGAATAAGATTTCAGAAGAAGTATTTTTATATACATTTTTAATTGTTGTGGTGTAAAAATTGTTGTGGGTAAAAGTTCACCAGCCAGTCATTTTTCTTTCATTTTCTAACTTCCTCAAGAAAACTGGCTGGGCATGGTGGCTCACGCCTGTAATCCTAGCACTTTGAGAGGCTGAGGCAGGTGGATCACTTGAGATCAGGAGTTCAAGACCAGCCTGGCCAACATGGTGGAACAATGTCTCTACTTAGAGTACAAAAATTAGCCAGGCATGGTGGTGCACACCTGTAGTCATTAAGATTTAATGAACATTGGTTATAAGGTTCCTGTTGTTTAACTTAATAAACAAAGCACAACAGTTCATCAGCTATACCAACCCTAAACTGTCTAGCCCTGCACTTCTTGTGAGGCAGGATAAAATAAATAAAACACCACTTACTTAAGTCACTATTTGTTATGTTTTCATTACAACAAGTCTAATATGAGCCTAACTCTTATAATATTTGCTACCAAGAAAGGAAGGGAGGGAAAGAAAGAGAAAAGAAAGAAGGGAGGAAGGAAGGAGAGGAAAGAGACAAATGAAGACAAGTAGGGAGACGAGCAAAATTTAGAAAACATGAGAACTAGTTTAAAGAAAAGAGAAACTATTTTTAAGTGAGAGAAGGCAAAACATATCAGAATAAATGTAAAAAGGATAAACATCTATTAAAGGAAAAAAATCACTTTAATGAGATTAATTTGAACTGAAATTTCCCCTATGAAGTATTGGAGTGAGAAGACAACAACTCTAGTTACAATGAATTTTCCTTGATATACACACAATTATTTCAAATCCAGTGCATTTCCTCAAGAAAATCTTAATTATTCAGATTAAAGCAATATTTTTGGAAATGAATGAAATACATACAATAGAAAAGACCTCTCAATAGGACACCTAATATTATCAGTGTATTTTAAATCATCCTCAATTTTAATAAAACCGTACTAAACATAATTGAAAATTTTTCTTAGGTAAGACCTTATGTCCTTTCCACATACTTTCAATTCTACTTTGTTATATCACAAAAGAAACCTTGTATATTTCATTGTTAGTTTTTCTAAGTTGTTGACAGACGGAGAATGTTTAACTGAACTTTGTCCTGTCAAACAGAATCAACTACTAATTGTTTTGGCTAATGATATTTAGCATGAGTCTAGTCCGGCTAGGTCTTAAATAACTTTCAAAAGTTTTTTAACCTTCATACTTCCTGGGATATACATCTTAGCAATCACAACCTTGAGCTAAGCCAAGAAAAGACTGCACATTGAGCAACACTGGTGATATATTTAAATACATTAAGGTTAAAATCTAGTACTTTTGAAAAATCCTTAAATATATAAGGCACACCAAAGTAGGGTTTTTACTTTTACCTTTAGAAATAAATCTGCAGAAAAAGTACTAACAGTATTACATGGCCAAGAAAAAATATCACATAAAATTAGTGTGTTCCCTGCAGCATTCCAACAAAAATTATGCCATTTGGATAGAGGTACTGAATATATTATGCAAGCAAGAATGTTATGTTTGACCAATTAATCTCCTTAAAGTAGTTAAAAAGATCACACTATAACAATAAAATAGATATTTGAGAAGATAAAATATATCAAAATGTATCTACCAAAAAGTGATCAAAAAGAAACTCATTCATTCAAAGTTTTTCAAACTTTGAAACTCATTCAAACTTTTGCCCAAATATAAGTCACCTTTCACAGAATTACTGTTCAGAAACAGTTGCCTCACATTAGAATCCTAACAAAGATTCTCATATTACACAGTACCACCACGATTTTTTATTTTTAATCAAAAAGTAACATTTGAGAAAAATATACTAGCCTGAATTGACCTCAATCAGTTGGAAGCTTATAGAGTTATAGCTTGAAAACTTATAAACGTAACCTGACAAATTTTTTTTAAGAAAGAGAAAAGCCACAAGGAAATTCAAAATGGATTTAGCAGTTATTCCCAGGAGAATTACTTTACAATTCCAAATGCTAGATGTTACTGTAAAAATTTTTTTAAAAAATCTAGAAACTTCAAAAGAAATAAAATACAGCATGGACATCAAAAATAATGAGTGCTTAGGACGTGGTAAAAATTTCTAATGATTTCATCAAAGTGATACTTTACCTCAAACCAAGAAGAAATAAAAATCATATACCATGGAAAACTCAGTTGATATCTTAAAAAATATTTCTAGGATTGATGAATACACTTAAGTCAAATGCATGTAACAATATGAAAAGGCTCAAGAAATTTAAATAGAAAAATAGTATATTTAAATTAACATTTGTATGATTTGAACGTATATTAAATTATTAAATATTACGAATAGACATTTGATGACATCTATATCCCTAATAATTTTCACATTCAACTAAGTAAACAACTTTTTTAAATTCTTCTCATCTGATAAACAGAAATCTGCCTTATATTCAGAGACACTATATTCAGTCATATATAAAAACTCTGAGGCATAAAATGAAAAATATTTTTTCACATATTTACAGAGGTAGCCATTAAGGAACATCTTCTTTACAAATCATGTTGGCATATTCAATAAATGAGTACAGCTTAAGCATTCCTAACCTGAACATCCAGAATGCTCCAAAATCCAAAAGTTTTTGAGCACCAGCATGATATCTACAAGTTGAAAATTCCACAACTGACCTCATGTGACAGGTTACAGTTTACATAGTCAAAACTGTTCAGTGAACAAAATTATTAAAATTATGGTATAAAATTAACTTCAGCCTATATGTATAAGGTATATACGAAACATAAATGAATTTCATGTTTAGACTTGGGTCCCATCCTCAAGGTATCTCATTATATATACACAAGTATTCCAAAATATGAAAAACAAACTCAAAATCCAAAATACTTCTGGTCACAAGTATTTTGGATATGAGATACTCAACCTGTATTATTGAAAAGGCTGACTATGCCACACGTATCTCCGATTTTAATTTATATAACGGATTTAGAGAATACGCATTTTAAGACCTAAAATTCATGCCCTAATTAAGGAATTAACAAGGACATCTAAAATCCCTTACTTCTTCAATCTATTCCTTTTATAGAGTAAAAAGGAAAATATTTAATTCTCTCTCCCATATTCATACATAAAAATATGCACACATTTCTGCACATGCATACAAGTGCAATGTTTTTATTGCAAGCTTTAAAATGATCCCAATGTCGTCGGCCAGGGCAGTAAACTGAAAGTTATTGAATTAAAAAATATATTTGAAAATAGTTGAGATATTAAGAAATTATTTTAAAAACTTGGCTAATATTCAATTTCTTAGTGTTATTCTTCAGTGCCTAATACCTATCTCCTTTGAACTCTCACACTGCGATAGATTACAATATACACCGTCTACATCCAATATATTGCACTTAGCAGAGTTACTTCTCTGCCTCTTGACTTTAAATTGGCCAATGATAAATAGGCAGTAGTGACAAAATGTGCCAGTTAAGAGCCTAGGCCTTACAAGGACTTAAGAGGCCCTCTGGTGATGCCACCATCACCAAAAGAAAAAGAAAAAAAGCATGACCTAGGTTGCCCCCTAATCCAAAAGTAAAGATGAAAGTCACGTGGAGTAGCACCAACCCAGCCTACCCACACATCTGCAATGCGAGGCAGAGCTGCCAACTCACATACAAATAATTGTTGCCACTGAGCTACCCATTATTTGCTATGCAACAATAGTAAAAAGAGTTACAGGTACATTATTCTCATTGACATTAAGGTTGAAACATCAACAGTATACAACAATATAAAATTAGTTCTCTTCCCATAGAATGAAAGGCCTTGCTATTCAAACTTAAAAAACAAGTGAAATCATTAAGGTAAACACATCAATGGAAACAATTAGTTCCTTCTTTTATCTGGAATACATATATGCAATCATAGTCCCGCTGCTATGACATGACAGACTCAGAGACCCAAATAATTTATATCTTGTAATTACAATTCACACTTTTAGAAATTAAAAAGGGGTGTGTGTGGAACTCTCAAATTAAAAAGGGGTGTGTGTGGAACTCTGAAATTAATGGCAAATCCTCCAAAACATAAAAATGCCATCAAACTTGAATGTCAAATATTTTTCCACAGCTTAGCATCTAGATACATGATTTACAGATCTGCCTAAATAGAGTAAAAACAACAACAAAAAACATCATTCTCCATAAAAGGACAATAGAAACCCCTTAAAATATTTTTTAATGAACAATTTGGGTAAATTGGAGGTCATTTAAAATACAATCTCCAAAACATAATCATGACATTCTTATATACGTCAACTGACATGAATTTTTATTCTCACTGTAAGCAATTATACAAGTGTATAGTATACCTACTTGTAAAAAGGGTCTAAAGTAAACTACAGCAGAGGCACATAGAAAACAAAAACCATAACTATTCAACAAAACTAAATGTTAGATAACTAAGAAGAATGTGTGCACATAGAAAACAAAAACCATAACTATTCAACAAAACTAAATGTTAGATAACTAAGAAGAATGTGTGATAGTTTCTGAAAGAAACTTATTTCAGATAACCTGACAAATTGAATATGGATTTTTACTCTGAACTTCATCCTAGTCAAAATTATTAAAGATTTAATGAATATATTGGTTAAAAGGTTCCTACTGCTTAACCTAATAAAATGAAGCACAATTCTTCAGGAAAATGTAACTTTTTTGCTGTCTTCAAAAAGATGGTGTCATGCAGAGCTTTATGAAAGAGAGACATGAACATTATAACTGAAGGTATTGTTCTGGAAAGTCAATCACCTAGAAAGCCAAATAAGTAAAGCTTGGGTATATCATACTCCAATCACCACAGCTAGTGAAAAGAAAGAAATTTGAGCAGCACATACTAAAATATGTTTCAGAGAAGGATAACGGCAAAACATGGTAACAGGTATCGTCAAATCAAATGGATACTGAATGAACTAAATTTGGGAAACCCTTAGTTGAACAAAATTAAATAGTTTCCTTACTGTAGGACTATTTGGAGCCTTTAATATGGTACCTACACTGTTAAGTACAAATAATACCACATTCCTCATTTGTTTAACACCATTTTATCAAGAAGCATCTGAAGGAAAGCCTTATTTAGAACATATTTTAGAAAACGCTAAAGAAACAATTACTTCCTCAGACTATACCATTTTAATCATCAAAATTATTAGTACTGTTGTCTCACCATGACAACTACAATTTGAGTCTACTAAGCTCTGAGTATTAGGCACGCACTTTATCTCTACTTAAACAGAATCATTTGTAAATCTCTCAAAGTATTATCCCCTCAACCGACATTTGAATGGTTAGGAAAGACAATTCCCTCTACAGAGATCCCTTCCACAGTCTGACAGGTAAACAACTAGTCAACCTTCAAGCTTCACAATATCTTTAAGCTATTGCACTTACCACGTTATCAATTTAATTGTTTGCTTTATACACTTGCCTCCCATATGAGACAGATGTTTAAAGCGCAAGGGTTATTGATCATTTAACAATTTTATTGAGATATAACTCACATACCATAAAATCCATCCACTGAAATTATACCATTCAATAGTTTTTAGTATATTCATAGTTGTTCAACCATCAACACAATCTAATTTCGGAACATTTTCATCACTCCAAAAACAAACCCTGTCCTTTAACAGTCATTCCTCTATCCTGACCCTACTCACTCCCTGCTCCCAGCCCTAGGCAACCACGGATCTATCCTGTTTCTATAGATTTGCCTATTCTAGATATTACAAATAAGTGAAATCATGCAATACGTGGTATTTTATGACTGGCTTCTTCAACATAATGTTTTTAAGTTCATATGAAGGGACTTCATATGACAAGTTAATGGAAAATGTAATTAAAAGATAAAAATAAAAGAATATAAACCTTATGTTCAACATAAGCTCCATCAAGGTCAAGACACTTGTAAATGATGATACCAGCCACTTATTACTCTATCCCTAAAGAATTGAGAGTCCTGGGAATTTAGCCATGTCAGTGCAGTCTTTTTTTATACACTATTAACTATATTTAAAAAAAAAGTGGTTGACAGATATGGTTCGGCTGTGTCCCCACCCAAGTCTCATCTTGAATTCCCAGGTGTTGTGGGAGGCACCCAGTGGGAGGTGACTGAATCATGGGGGGAGGACTTTCCTATGCTGTTCTCGTGATAGTACATAAGTCTCACGAGATCTGATGGTTTGATAAGGGGAAACCTGTTTTGCTAAGCTCTCATTCTCTCTTAGCCTGCAGTCAACCATGTAGCACAGGACTTGCTCCTCCTTGCCTTCTGCCATAATTGTGAGGGTTCCTCAGCCACGTGGAACTGTAAGTATAATTAAACCTCTTTCTTTTGTAAATTGCCCAGTCTCGAGTACGTCCTTATCAGCAGTGTGAAAATGGACTAATACAGTAAACTGGTACCACCAGAGTGGGGCGCTGCTGAAAAGATACCTGAAAATGTGAAAGCAACTTTGGAACTGAGTAACAGGCAGAGGCTGGAACAATTTGGAGGGCTCAGAAAGACGGAAAATGTGGGAAAGCTTGGAACTCCCTAGAGACTTGTTGAATGGCTTTGGCCAAAATACTGATAATGATATGAACAATGAACTCCAGGCTGAAGTGGTCTCAGATGGAGATGGGGAACTTTATGGGAACTGAAGCAAAGGTGACTCTTATGTTTCAGCAAAGAGATTAGTGGCATTTTGCCCCTGCCCTAGAAATTTGTGGAACTTTGAACTTGAGAGAGATAATTTAGGGTATCTGACAGAAGATATTTCTAAGCAGCAAAGCATTCAAGAGGTGACCTGGGTGCTGTTAAAGGCATTCATTTTAAAAGGGAAATAGAGCATAAAAGTTTGGAAAATGTGCAGCCTGACAATGCGAATGAAAAGAAAATCCCATTTTCTGGGGAGAAATTCAAGCCAGCTGCAGAAATTTGCATAAGTAACAAGGAGCTACATGTTAATCCCCAAGATAATGAGCAAAATGTCTCCAGGGAATGTCAGAGGTCTTCACGGAATCCCCTGCTATTACAGTTCCAGAGGCCTAGGAGGAAAAAATGGTTTCCTGGGCCAGGCCCAGGGTCCCCGTGGTGTGTGCAGTCTAGGGACTTGGTGTCCTACGTGCCAGGTGCTCCAGACATGACTAAAAGAGGCCAAGGTATAGCTCGGGCGGTGGCTTTAGAGGGTGGAAGCCCCAAGTCTTGGCAGCTTCCACGTGGTGTTGAGCCTGTGGGTGCACAGAAGTCAAGAATTGAAGCCTGTGAGTCTCCACCTAGATTTCAGAGGATGCATGGTAATGCCTGGATACCCACGCAGAAGTTTGCAGTAGGGGCAGGGCCCTCATGGAGAACATTTGCTCAGGCAATGTGAAAGGAAAATGTGTGGTTGGAGCCTCCACACAGAGTACCTACTGCGGCACTCCTTGGTGGAGCTGTGAGAAGAGGGCCACCATCCTCTAGACCCCAGTATGACAGATTCATGGACACCTTGCATTGTCCATCTGGAAAACCTGCAGACACTCAATTCCACCCCATGAAAGCAGCTTGGAGGGAGGCTGTACCCTGCAAACAGAGGGGCAAAGCTGCCCAAGACCATGGGAACCCACCTCTTGCATCAGTGTGACCTGGATGTGAGACATGGGGTCAAAGGAAATCATTTTGGAGCATTAAGATTTGATGGCCCCACTGGATTTCAGACTTGCACAGGGCCTGTAGCCCTTTTGTTTTGGCCAATTTCTCCCATTTGGAATGGCTGTATTTACCCAATGATGTACTCCCATTGTATCTAGGAAGTAACAAACTTGCTTTTGATTTGACAGGCTCATAGGCAGAAAGGACTTGCCTTGTCTCAGATGAGACTTGGGACTGTGGACTTTTGAGTTAATGCTGAAATGAGTTAAGACTTTGGGAGACTGTCGGGAAGGCATGTTTGGTTTTGAAATGTGAGGACATGAGATTTGGGAGGGGCTAGGGATGAAATGATATGGTTTGGCTGTGTCCCCACCCAAACCTCATCTTGAATTCCCACATGTTGTGGGAGGGACAAGTGGGAGGTGACTGAATCATGGGGGCAGGTTTTTCCCATGCTGTTCTTGTGATAGTGAGTAAGTGTCACGAGATCTGATGGTTTGATAAAGGAAACCCGTTTAACTTGGCTCTCATTGTTTCTTTGCCTGCTGCCATAATTGTGAGGCTTCCCCGGCCATGTGGAACTGTTAGTCCAATTAAACCTCTGTCTTTTGTAAATTGTCCAGTCTCGGATATATCTTTATCAACAGCGTGAAAATGGTCTAATACATTGACCTTTAAAGACAGTTTAAGATTAGTAAAGAAAAAGAAGTCAGAAGAAGCTGAATCAGGACTGTAAGGTGGATGCCTAATGATATCTCATGGAAACTCTCACAAAATTGCTCTTGATTGGAGGAAAGACAGGAGTACCGTCCTGGTGGAGAAGGATTCTAGCTTTACCAGGCATTTTTTTTCTGCTAAAGCTTTGGCTGACTTTCTCAAAACACTCTAATAATATAAGCAGATGTTATCATTCTTTGGCCCTCCAGAAAGTCAACAAGCAAAATGCCTCAAGCATCCCCAAAAAAAGTGTTGCCATGACTTTTGCTCTTGACCAGTCTGCTTTTGCTTTGCCTGGACCACTTTTACCTCTTGGTAGCCATGGTTTTTATTCTTCTTTGTCTTTAGGATCATACTAGTAAATACACATTTCAACTCCTGTTACAATTCTTTGAAGAAATGCTTTGAGATCTTGAGCCCATTTGTTTGAAATTTCCACTGAAAGCTCTGTTCTTGTCTGCAGCTGATCTGGGTGCAGCAACCTTGGCACCCATCGGGTGGAAAGTTTGCTCAACTTTAATTTTTCAGTCAGAATTGTATAAGGTGAACCAATTGAGATATCTATGGTATTGGCCAGTTTCTGCTGTTGTCAATCCTCTTCGATAAGGCTACAAACAAGATAAATTTTTTCCTTGAAAATTGATGTGGATGGTCCGCTGCTGTGGGTTTCACAGCATCGCCTCATCCCTTCATGAAATGAGACGTTCATTTGTAAACTGCTGATATCTTGGGGCATTGTCGTCCTCATATACTTCTTGTGAAGCATCAGTGATTTCACCATTCTACCACCCAAGCTTCACCATAAATTTGATATTAGTTCTTGCTTCAACTTGGGCAGAATTCATGTTGCTCTTTTCAAATGGATGTCTTATCCATCTTAGTCCCTCAAACTAGATCCTGTCATACATGTTATAACAAGTTAGTAAGAGTTTATTTTGTTGTTTAAAAAAAATGTGAAACCCAGGCATAGTATTTCATAATTCATTTTCCACAAACTTTTAAAAGACCCCTTGTATATCAGTAATTAATTCCTTTTTATTATCAAATAACAATATTTAATTGTATGACTCCTCCACATTTGCTATCCATTCATCAGGTAACAAATATTTGGGTCATTTTTATTTTTTGACTGTTAGAAATAATGCTGCTACAAACATCATCTACAAATTTTGTGTGGACTTATATTTTCATTTCTCTTCATTCTGCTTCACTAGGAGTGAAACTGCTCGATCACGTGGGAAATCTGTATTCATTTAACCTCTAGAAAAACTGCTAAAAATGTTTTCCAAACTAGCCACACCATAGCACATTCCAATCAACATTGTAAGGTTTCAATCTCTCCACATCATCACATTTGTTATCTTTTTGATCATAGCTATCCTAGTGGGTGTGAAGTAGTCATCATTGTTGTTTTCATTTGCCAATAGCTAATGACATTGAGCATCTTTTCATGTGTTTATTTGGCCATTTGTAAATCTTCTTTGGAGAAAAGTCTATTCAGATCCTTTGCCCATTTTTTAATTGTAATATCTTTTTAATTGTTGACTTGTAAGAGGTTCTTCACAGATACAAGTAACTTACAAATTTGTGATTTTCAGAAATTTTCTCCCATTGAGTGAACTGTGCTTTTATTGTCTTGAAAGTGTCCTTAAAATACAAAAACTTTTAATTACAATGATGTCCAATTTACCTTTTTTCCTTTGTTAGCTTGTTATATCTAAGAATGCTTTGCCATACTCAAGGTCATTGTGTTATATCTAAGAGTGTTTCGCCAAACTCAAGATCATGAACATTTACTCCTATATTTCTAAACATTTTATAGTTTGAGCTCTTATATTTAGATCTACGATCCACTTTAATATCTATGTACGGCATAAAGAAGAGGTCCAAATTATTTCATGTTGTCCCAGCACCATTCCTTGAAATAGCTATTCTTTCCCTTTTGAATTATTTCAGAACCTTTATCAAAAATCAGTTGATTAGCTGGGAACTGCAGCTCATGCCTGTAATCGCAGCACTCTGGGAGGCTGAGGCAGGTGGATGGCTTGAGCCCAGGAGTTTGAGACCAGTCTGGGCAACACAGTGAAACCCTGTCTGTATTAAAAATGTTTTTAAAATTTGCCAGATGTGGTGTTGTATGCCTGTACTCCCAGCTACTTTGGAGACTGAGGTGGGAGCATCACCTGAGCCCAGGAGGTCGAGACTGCAGTGAGCCAAACATGCACTGTGGCCTGGGTGACAGAGCAAAACCCTGTTTCAAAAAAAGAAAGAAAAGGTGTTGGACATTGTCAAATATTAATTTTTGTATGTATCTATTGAGTTGATGCTTTGATTTTTGTCTTTTTTTCTATTAATGAGGCATATTATATTAATTGATTTTTGGATGCTGAACCAACTTTGCATTCCTGAGATAAATTTCCCTGAAACTTGGTATATATGTTTTATATGCTGCTATTATTTTGTTGAGAATTTTTGTACCTATATTCATAAGCCATAGTAGTGTACAGCTTTCTTTTCTTGCAATTACTGTTTTTTATATCACAGTAATATTAACATCACAAAATAAACTGGGAGATGAAAAAGTAGTGGGCTTGGTGACTGGGAACATGAGGGAGGATTCTAAGATGAAGGCAATCTTCTATTTCTTGGTCTGCTTACTTGTTTCATGACTATGTTCAGTTTTTCAATATTCATTCATCTATAATATTCTTATAATCTGTGTTATTTTTGAGATGTATGTTTTACTTTACCATTTTTTTAGAAAAAGAAAAAATCACTGATATATTTCTAAATTTGTTCTTAAAAGTGTTCTTTTTAAAATTATCTGTTACACATTGTGTAAAATTATTGTCAGTATTCATCTAAAGTATCACGTCTTGAAAGACAGGAAAAGAATGAAGAACTGTCACAGATTCGAAGAGACTAAGAAGATAGAATATTTAAATGTAATGTGAAATGACAGACTGATTCCTGGAACAGGAAAATTCCACTGGAGGAAAAACTGGTGAAATTTAAATAAGGCCTGTAATTTAGTTAATAGTATGATAAAACATAGCATTTCCTAGTTCTCATATTTATACTTTGGTTAGGTAAGTTGTTAATATTAGGGGAAGTTGGGTGAAGAGAATACTTAAATTCTCCACTCTATTGTTGCAACTTTTTAGAATGACATAAATTATTTAAAAATAAAAAGGTTTTAAAAATATTACCTTGTGACTGAATAATACATTTATCTAGCTCAATATTCAATAGGTTAAAAAATTAAAAAAGAAACACACACTGAAAAGTCTCCCTCCTATTATTGTCTACTAACTATCTAGTTCCCTTACTGAAGAACAACCAGTATTATCTTTTTTCTATTCCCTTCCAGAGATTATTTTTTCTAATGTACCATAAGAAAATACATACCTGTCAGGTATGTATATTATTTTCCCCCAGAAACAGCTTTTCATAAAACAATTCCAGTCGCAGAATTTATGCTAACAATGCACTAAAATATTCTGCTATTTACTGCATTACTGTTTATTTTACCAAAAATGTCAACAAACATAAACATAAAAGCCTAAAAAGTTTACTAAAAACAGTGTTTGAATAAACCCACTCTGCAGACATATAAATAGAATAATATAGCACAACTAAATGGAGTTTATATATTAGTACCATTTAACATTTCAAAATTAATGTAAAAAACTACACAGCTTTTCAAAATTATAATATGAAAATAGAAACCTCTCCTATAAAAACTTATACAATATAATCAAATACTATATAAAGAAAAAAGTTATGCACTAAAATAGTTATTGTTCATTTGCTTTTGTTGCTTTAGGGTCTGTGAGACAGATTACAATAATGGCCCCAATTCTTCACCCCTCCCCATATCTGTATCTTTTTCCATGTGGTTTTGCAATTTTTGCAATTCTTTTCATTTAAAGGGTCAGCGTATATTTCCCACTCATTGAACCCTAGCTAATTTTCTGATTTACTCTGGCCAATAGATTAAAGTGATGGCACACCAGCTACAAGATTAGGCTTTAAAATGTATTGCATTTTTTGGTCTTTATTACATCTCTCCCATTATGAGGAGAACACACCTGCTACTTGATGAGAGAGTAAAACCAAGTCAACCAGTTCCTCCAATTAAGGCCATCCAAAATCAGCAGAGCTGCCTAGCTGACCATCATACACACATGACCAATGAGGACTTAACTGTTGCATGCCACAGAGACTTTGAACTGCTTTGTGATATTGCATTACTGTAGCAATAGATAACTGATACAAGATACTTAACTATATACTACTTAGGACACTGGTCACCAGAAACTACCTTTTAATTACAATACTTCCAAAGATAAAACACATTTCTATTTTCTATAAGCTTTTCTTATGATTTTATATTACATAAAACTCCTTATCCAATGTAAACTCAATATATTAAACCATTTAATCTAATGTAACATTATTTAATAATGACTTATTCTTGCTTTGTGATGCTTATACTAAATTCTTAAATGCAACTGAATTCATTTTGGGACTCTCCATTTTATTCCACTAATGTCAAATTATTATTATTAGTTAAGATAAACTCTAATACTTCATAGAAATACTTTTCTCTATTAGAAGTGTCCAAATTATATATAGCTATTTTTATGTTACTGCATAAAATATTACAATTATTTTTCCTTTACAAAGAAAAGGAGGTTTAGATTAGAATTATTATCTAGGATTAGCACTTCTAATATGTCTGGAATCCTCAGGCTACAATAAACGTACAGGTTTATATGGAATATATCCCAGAAGAAAAGAGAATTTTTTTGTACCAGTGAAAATAGATGACAATCAGTGGGATGGATACAATCTTTATCTCTACTAGCCATAAACTTTCCACCACAAATGGATCTGTAGGGCCACAGACCCTCCAAAACTGTAGACATATGGTGAAGCAACAGGCAGGCATTCAAGTAAGTGGGAATTATTACATGACTCTGAATAAAGCATTACCCTATAGGGACTCAGAAGAATACAATTTTTGGTGTAACTCCATATTCTCTGTGTCAGGATTTACACACACGCAATTCCAAACATGACTTGGATCTCCGATTAGAAGTGATAGACTGGATAAAGAAAATGTGGCACATAAGGAAAATTACCTCCTTATGACAACTAGCTAATTAACTAGCTTACAAAGCCAGTAACAGTAGCTTACAAAGTCACAGCTGTTACTTTTTCAAACAACTAAATGTTGATTTCATTTTAAATGTCATTTCAAAAGAATTAATGATTTCCTCAAAGCACTACAATTTATACAGCATGGAATACTATGCAGCCATAAAAAAGGATGTGTTCATGTCCTTTGCAGGGACATGGATGAAGCTGGAAACCCTCATTCTCAGCAAACTAACACAGGAACAGAAAACCAAACACTGCATGTTCTCACGCATAAGTGGGAGTTGAACAATGAGAACACATGGACACAGCAAGGGGAACATAACACACTGGGGCCTGTCGGCAGTGGGTGGGGTCGGGGGAGGGTTGGGAGGCTATGGGAGGGATAGCATTAGAAGAAATACCTAATGTAGATGATGAGTTGATGGGTGCAGCAAACCACCATGGCACATGTATACCTAAATAACAAACCTGCACATTCTGCACATGTATCCCAGAACTAAAAGTATAATTTTAAAAAAAAGAAAATATACTTTAATGATATTCAAGTCTACACAGGTCTTTTTCCAACTATGGTACAAAACAAAAATCCTATAATGAACATGTTAAGTATAAACTGTTGCCTTTCAAAGTTCCATCATTATCCTATTCCACAAAAGTATTAGCAACTATGAAAATAAGTGGGTGGGAATGTGTAATTCAAAAATATTTGGGCAAAGAAAAAGCCCACTATGACTAAAACAAAATGGCAAATGACTTCATCTTCTTTTGGAAAATGACCTCATTATGACAACTAGCTAACTAGCTTCCAAAGCCACTAACAGTAGCTTACAAAGTCACAGCTGTTACTTTTTCAAACAACTAAATGTTGATTTCATTTTAAATGTCATTGCAAAAGAATTAATGATTTCCTCAAAACACTACAATTTATAAGCAAGAATTACACAGAGAAGAGTACAATAAGAAGTCTATGACTTGTTCAATACAGATTATAGAAAATGACAGAACAATCATTTAAAAAACACTGGACTGTGAGCAACAAACAGACATATTTAGGAGCACTGCAAATTATTCATGAATAAGACAATAAACACAAAAAGTGCTAATTGTGACCTTCAAGCAACACAAAAATCATTTAATTGATAGAGTAGATACAATGTAGAATATTTTACAACTAGCATATTTCAAAAAAAAAGACATTTGGATAATATTTCTGAAAAAAGTTAAAGTAATTCATGAAACCTAAAACTCCAGATCCCAAGTACAATGAAAAAACTGTCACCTAATTAAAATTTTTATTTAATTCTCGATTAAGATACTTATGTTTCTTAGTGTTAACTACAACTTTTATTATTTAAAAGTTTAAAAACAGCCTTCAAATATCTAAAATCTTTTGACCCAAAATGGGATTAATGAAACCAAATTATGACATCTGCAAAATAAAATACCATGTGACCAGTAAGCATTACACTGTAGAAAATATTTAGGGACAATGTAAAATGTACATATTTAATGAAAACAATGAGAGAAACCATTTAAGTAGAGGTTATGTGTATGTTTGTGTGCATGTATGATATGGTTTGGATATGTGTCCCCTACAAGACTCATGTTGATATGCAATCCCTAATGTTGGAGGTGGGGCCTGGCAGGAAATGTTTGGCTCATGGAGGCAGATCTCTCATGACTGGCTTGGTGCTGTCCTCCTGACAGTAAGTTCTGCCAAGATCTGATTTTTTAAAAATGTGTAGCACCTCCTCCCTTTCTGACTTGCTCCTGCTCCTGCTATGTGAGATGCCAGCTCACCCTTTGCCTTCCACTACGACTGTAAACTTTCTGAGGCATCATAAGAAGTCAAGCAGATGCTGCCATCACACTTCCTGTACAGCCTGCAGAACCATGAGCCAATTAAACCTCTTTTCTTCATAAATTACCGAGTTCACATATTTCGTTATAGTGATATAAAAATGGCCTAATAAAATGTATTTATACAAAGACATCTATAAAAGCTATCATATTGATAGAGCTGTTATATCCGGTCCAGAAATCTCTCCAGACTCACATCCAATAGCCTAGTTGATATTTCAACTTGGTTATCTAACAGATATCTCAAATTTAACATAACCAAAACTTAATTTCTAATATACCTGCTCTACTTCCACTCCATGATAGCTGATGACCATTCCTATTTAGTTGACAAGAACAACAACTTTTGAGTCATTTTAACTCCAGCTTTATTTTCAATCCCCACATCCAATCTCTTAGCAAATTATCTTGACTCTTTTAAATATATCGAGAATCTAATCATGTCTCACCATCTCTTCTATTGCAAAAATATGTATGTATAACACGGGAAGCCAAATTTTTCCTCAATCAAAAACAGTTTCCAAGAACTAAATGAGGGTACACCAAGAATGTGAGCACAAACTTAGGTATAGGCCAGGTGTCGTGGCTCACACCTGTAATCCCATCATTTTGGAAGGCCAAGGTGGGTGTATCACTTGAGGTTAGGAGTTTGAGACCAGTGTGGCCAACATGGTGAAACCCTGTCTCTGCTAAAAATACAAAAAAGAGTTAGCCAGGCATCATAGCACATGCCTGTAATCCCAGCTACTCAGGGGGCTGACACAGGAGAACTGCTTGAATCCAGGAAGCGGAGGTTGTGGTGACCCAAGATCATGCCACTGCAAAATCTCAAAAACAAAACAAAACCAAAAAACAACAAAAAAAACCTCTTAGGTATAGATACAGAACCACATTTTCCAATCAGCTTATCATTAAAAAACAGAAAAAGAAAAAAAGGTTGATACTTTGATTATGATTTGTCTATCTTCTGTGCCTTTTCAATATATTCAGAACACGTGAGGATTATTATTAATTACTCCCCTTGTAACACGAACTGGTAATAAAAGGTCTATTGTGGATAAGAGGAAACCAACTACAGAACTCCTAATGGCTTCACCTAGAGTGGTAACCGTGGGATAAAATATATGGGCAAATTATTAAGAATAGTTTATGCCTTATCAACTTTATTTCTCCTATTTAAAAATGTAACATGTTCTATAACAACAGAGTGGTTAAACATTCCTAAATATTTAAAACTTCCTAAAATGGTTGAGTAATTGCCATTAACATCTGTAATGTCCATAAAAAACATACAATTAAAAATAGCTAACAAAAATAAAGGGGGAAAACTGCACTTCGATGTAACCAGATGTAGATTATTTGTTTTTCAAAGTAATAGTAATTAACTGAGATAGCTCATTTCAAATTAAGCAACTTATAAAAGATTGTTTTAGTTTTTAATATCTTAAAAAATTTATGGGGGGTGGAGACAAGATGGCCGAATAGGAAAAGCTCCAGTCTACAGCTCCCAGCGTGAGCGATGCAGAAGACGGGTGATTTCTGCATTTCCAACTGAGGTACCGGTTCATCTCACTGTGGACTGTCGGACAGTGCGGAAAGGACAGTGGGTGCAGCGCACCAAGCATAAACCGAAGTAGGGCAAGGAATCACGTCACCCGGGAAGCGCAAGGGGTCAGGGAATTCCATTTCCTAGTCAAAGAAAGGGGTGACAGACGGCACCTGGAAAATCGGGTCACTCTCACCCTAATACTACACTTTTCCAATGGTCTTAGCAAACGGCACACCAGGATATTATATCCCGCGCATGGCTCAGAGGGTCCTATGACCACGAAGGCTCACTCATTGCTAGCACAGCAGTCTGAGATCAAACTGCAAGGTGGCAGCGAGGTTGGGGGAGGGGCGCCCGCCATTGCCGACGCTTGAGTAGGTAAACAAAGCAGCCGGGAAGCTCAAACTGGATGGAGCCCACCACAGCTCAAGGAGGCCTGCCTGCCTCTGTAGACTCCACCTCTGGGGGCAGGGCATAGCCAAACAACAGGCAGCAGAAACCTCTGCACACTTAAATGTCCCTGTCTGACAGCTTTGAAGAGAGTGGTTCTCCCAGCACCCAGCGGGAGATCTGAGAACAGACAGACTGCCTCCTCAAGTGGGTCCCTGATACCCAAATAGCCTAACTGGGAGGCACCCCCCAGTAGGGGCAGACTGACACCTCACATGGCCGGGTACCCCTCTGAGACAAAACTTCCAGAGGAACATTCAGGCAACAACATTTGCTGTTCACCAATATCCGCTGTTCTGCAGCATCCACTGCTGATACCCAGGCAAAAAGGGTCTGGAGTGGACATCCAGAAAACTCCAGCAGACCTGCAGCTGAGGGTCCTGACTGTTAGAAGGAAAACTAACAAACAGAAAGGACATCCACACCAAAACCCCATCTGTACATCACTATCATCAAAGACCAAAGGTAGATAAAACCACAAAAATGGGGAAAAAACAGAGCAGAAAAACTGGAAATTCTAAAAATCAGAGCACCTCTCCTCCTCTAAAGGAACGCAGCTCCTCACCAGCAACAGAACAAAGCTGGATGGAGAATGACTTTGACAAATTGAGAGAAGAAGGTTTCAGACAATCAAACTAATCCGAGCTAAAGGAGGAAGTTCAAACGCATCGCAAAGAAGTTAAAAACCTTGAAAAAAAATTAGACAAATGGCTAACTAGAATAACCAATGCAGAGGAGTCCTTAAAGGATCTGATGGAGCTGAAAACCATGGCACAAGAACTACATGACAAATTCACAAGCCTCAGTAGCTGATTCGATCAACTGGAAGAAAGGGTATCAGTGATGGAAGATCAAATGAATGAAATGAAGTGAGAAGAGAAGTTTCGAGAAAAAAGAATAAAAAGAAACAAAAAAAGCCTCCAAGAAATATGGGACTATGTGAAAAGACCAAATCTACATCTGATTGGTGTACCTGAAAGTGACGGGGAGAATGGAACCAAGTTGGAAAACACTCTGCAGGATACTATCCAGAAGAACTTCCCCAATCTAGCAAGGCAGGCCAACATGCAAATTCAGGAAATACAGAGAACGCCACAAAGATACTCCTCAAGAAGAGCAGCTCCAAGACACATAATTGTCAGATTCACCTAAGTTGAAATGAAGGAAATAATGTTAAGGGCAGCCAGAGAGAAAGGTCAAGTTACCCACTAAGGGAACCCCATCAGACTAACGGCTGATCTCTCAGCAGAAACTCCACAAGCCAGAAGAGAGTGGGGGCCAATATTCAACATTCTTAAGGAAAAGAATTTTTAACCCAGAATTTCATATCCAGCCAAACTAAGCTTCATAAGTGAAGGAGAAATAAAATACTTTACAGGCAAGCAAATGCTGAGAGATTTTGTCACCACCAGGCCTGCCCTAAAAGAGCTCCTGAAGGAAGCAATAAACATGGAAAGGAACAACCAGTACCAGCCACTGCAAAAACATGCCAAATTATAAAGACCATCGAGGCTAGGAAGAAACTGCATCAACTAATGAGCAAAATAACCAGCTAACATCATAATGACAGGATCAAATTCACACACAACAATATTAACCTTAAATGTAAATGGGCTAAAGGCTCCAATTAAAAGACACACACTGCCAAACTGGATAAAGAGTCAAGACCCATCAGTGTGCTGTATTCAGGAAACCCACCTCACGTGCAGAGACACACATAGGCTCAAAATAAAGGGAAGGAGGAAGATTTACCAAGCAAATGGAAAACAAGAAAAGGCAGGGGTTGCAATCCTAGTCTCTGATAAAACACACTTTAAACCAACAAAGGTCAAAAGAGACAAAGAAGGCCATTACATAATGGTAAAGGTATCAATTCAACAAGAAGAGCTAACTATCCTAAATATATATGCACCCAATACAGGACCACCCAGATTCATAAAGCAAGTCCTCAGAGACCTACAAAGAGACTTAGACTCCCACACGATAATAATGGAAGACTTTAACACCCCACTGTCAACACTAGACAGACCAACGGGACAGAAAGTTAACAAGGATACCCAGGAATTGAACTCAGCTTTTCACCAAACAGACATAATAGACATCTACAGAACTCTCCACCCCAAATCAACAGAATATACATTCTTTTCAGCACCACACCACACCTATCCCAAAACTGACCACATAGTTGGAAGTCAAGTACTCCTCAGCAAATGTAGAAGAACAGAAATTATAACAAACTGTCTCTCAGACCACAGTGCAATCAAACTAGAACTCAGGATTAAGAAACTCACTCAGAACTGCTCAATTACATGTAAACGGAACAACCTGCTTCTGAATGACTACTGGGTACATAATGAAATATGAAATGAAAACAGAAATAAAGATGTTCTTTGAAACCAACGAGAACAAAGACACAATGTACCAGAATCTCTGGGACACATTCAAAGCAGTGTGTAGAGGGAAATTTATAGCACTAAATGCCCACAAGAGAAAGCATGAAAGATCTAAAATTGACACCCTAACATCATAATTAAAACAACTGGAGAAGCAAGAGCAAACACATTCAAAAGCTAGCAGAAGGCAAGAAATAACTAAGATCAGAGCAGAACTGAAGGAAACAGAAACACAAAAAACCCTTCAGAAAATCAATGAATCCAGCAGCTGGTTTTTTTTTGAAAAGATCAACAAAATTGATAGACCGCTACCAAGACTAATAAAGAAGAAATGAGAGGAATCGAATACATGCAATAAAAAATGATAAAGGGGATATCACCACTGATCCCACAGAAATACAAACTATCATCAGAGAATACTATAAACACCTCTATGCAAATAAACTAGAAAATCTAGAAGAAATGGATAAATTTCTCGACACATACACCCTCTCAAGACTAAACCAGGAAGAAGTTGAATCTCTGAATAGACCAATAACAGGCTCTGAAATAGAGGCAATAATTAATAGCTTACCAACCAAAAAAAGTCCAGGACCAGAGGGATTCACAGCCGAATTCTACCAGAGGTACAAGGAAGAGCTGGTACGATTCCTTCTGAAACTATTCCAATCAATAGAAAAAGAGGGAATCCTCCCTAACTCATTTTATGAGGCCAGCATCATCCTGATACCAAAGCCTAGCAGAGACACAACAAAAAAAGAGAATTTTAGACCAATATCTCTGATGAACATCGATGCAAAAATACTCAACAAAATACTGGCAAACTGAATCCAGCAGTGCATCAAAAAGCTTATCCACCATGATCAAGTGGGCTTCATCCCTGGGATGGAAGGCTGGTTCAACATACACAAATCAATAAATGTAATCCAGCATATAAACAGAACCAAAGATAAAAACCACTTGATTATCTCAATAGATGCAGAAAAGGCCTTTGACAAAATTCAACAACCTCCATGCTAAAAACTCTCAATAAATTAGGTATTGATGGGACATATCTCAAAATAATAAGAGCTATCTATGACACACCCACAGCCAATATCATACTGAATGGGCAAAAACTGGAAGCATTCCCTTTGAAAACTGGCACAAGACAGGGATGCCCTCTCTCACCACTCCTATTCAACATAGTGTTGGAAGTTCTGGCCAGGGCAATTAGGCAGGAGAAGGAAATAAAGGGTATTCAATTAGGAAAAGAGGAAGTCAAATTGTCCCTGTCTGCAGATGACATGATTGTATATCTAGAAAATCCCACTGTCTCAGCCCAAAATCTCCTTAAGCTGATTGTCAACTTCAGCAAAGTCTCAGGATACAAAATCAATGTGCAAAAATCACAAGCATTCTTATACACCAATAACAGACAAACAGAGAGCCAAATCATGAGTGAACTCCCATTCACAATTGCTTCAAAGAGAATAAAATACCTAGGAATCCAACTTACAAGGGATGTGAAGGACCTCTTCAAGGAGAACTACAAATCACTGCTCAATTAAAAAAAAAAAGAGGATGCAAACAAATGGAAGAACATTCCATGCTCATGGGTAGGAAGAATTAATATCGTGAAAATGGCCATACTGCCCAAGGTAATTTATAGATTCAATGCCATCCCCATCAAGCTACCAATGACTTTCTTCACAGAATTGGAAAAAACTACTTTAAAGTTCATATGGTACCAAAAAAGAGCCCACATCGCCAAGTCAATCCTAAGCCCAAAAGAACAAAGCTGGAGGCATCACACTACCTGACTTCAAACTATACTACAAGGCTACAGTAACCAAAACAGCATGGTACTGGTACCAAAACAGAGGATATAGACCAATAGAACAGAACAGAGCCCTCGGAAATAATGCCACATATCTACAACTATCTGATCTTTGACAAACCTGAAAAAAACAAGAAATGGGGAAAGGATTCCCTATTTAATAAATGGTGCTGGGAAAACTGGCTAGCCATATGTAGAAAGCTGAAACTGGATCCCTTCCTTACACCTTATACAAAAATTAATTCAAGATGGATTAAAGACTTAAATGTTAGACCTAAAACCATAAAAACCCTAGAAGAAAACCTAGGCAATACCATTCAGGACATAGGCATGGGCAAGGACTTCATGTCTAAAACACCAAAAGCAATGGCAACAGAAGCCAAAATTGACAAATGGGAACTAATTAAACTAAAGAGCTTCTGCACAGCAAAAGAAACTACCATCAGAGTGAACAGGCAACCTACAGAATGGGAAAAAATTTTTGCAATCTACTCATCTGACAAAGGGCTAATATCCAGAATCTACAATGAACTCAAACAAATTTACAAGAAAAAACAACCCCATCAAAAAGTGGGCAAAGGATATGAACAGACACTTCTCAAAAGAAGACATTTATGCAACCAAAAGACACGTGAAAAAATGCTCATCATCACTGGCCAGCAGAGAAATGCAAATCAAAACGACAATGAGATACCAACTCACACCAGTTAGAATGGCGATCATTAAAAACTGAGGAAACAACAGGTGCTGGAGAGGATGTGGAAAAATAGGAACACTTTTACACTGTTGGTGGGACTGTAAACTAGTTCAAGCATTGTGGAAGTCAGTGTGGCGATTCCTCAGGGATCTTGAACTGGAAATACCATTTGACCCAGCCATCCCATTACTGGGTATATACCCAAAGGATTATAAAACATGCTGCTGTAAAGACACATGCACACGTATGTTTATTGCAGCACTATTCACAATAGCAAAGACTAGGAACCAAGCCAAATGTCCATCAATGATAGACTGGATTAAGAAAATGTGGCAGATACACACCATGGAATACTATGCAGCCATAAAAAATGATGAGTCCATGTCCTTTGTAGGGGCATGGATGAAGCTGGAAACCATCATTCTCAGCAAACTATCACAAGGAGAAAAAACCAAACACCGCATGTTCTCACTCATAGGTGGGAATTGAACAATGAGAACACATGGACACAGGAAGGGGAACATCACACACCGGAGCCTGTTGTGGGGTCGGAGGAGGGGGGAGGGATAGCATTAGGAGATATACCTAATGTTAAATGACAAGTTAATGGTGCAGCACACCAACATGGCACATGTATACATATGTAACAAACCAGCACGTTGTGCACATGTACCCTAAAACTTAAAGTATAATAAAAATAAAAAATAAAAAAAAAAAAGTATAACATGAGTGAATGGCCGCTATCGGTACTCTGATGTTCATAACACCATTATTCACAATAGCCAAAAGGTCAACAAATCCAACTGTCCCTCAGCAGATAAACTGATAAACAAAATGCTGTATATCCATATAAGGCATTTACCCTTAAAAAGAAAGGAAATTCTGTAACACACTACAATACGGATAAACCTTGAAGATTGTTTAGTGAAATAAACCAGTCACCAAAGGATGAATATTGCATGATTCTACTTATAGCAGGGACCTCATATAATTTGTATAGTCCAATTCAAAGAAAGAAACAGTAGAATGCTGGTTGCCAGAGACTGGGAGGATGGGGGAAGGAGCAGTTATTGTTTAATGGTTGCCAAATTTCAGTTTAGGAAGATGAAAAAGTTCTGGAGATGAATAGGAGTAATGATTATGCAATGTCAAGGTACTTAATGCCAATGAACTCTACACTTAAAAATAGTGCAAATGGTAAATTTAATGTATCACTACAATTTTCAAAAGCACACGACCATTAATCAATTTCAATAGTTTCCAAAAATAACTGCAACTTCCGAACTGTAACAGACTTATCCTAAAAATTACTTAAAGCAACTTACCACACTTAGTTCTTCCTGTTATTTTGTAACTTTTTGAAAATGAGATCTGCTGCACATTCCTTTCCTGAAATTTTACTTCTGTAGCTGAGAACGGCTAATTGTTATATTTGCCTTTAAAGTTTCCAGGTTAACATGACAGCCATTCATGTATTTTATGAAATTATAAGGCTTGATGCACCTATTTCTTACTAGAACTTACCTAATACTATTTTCTAAAGAGAATCCTAGAGCAGCCACCAGGTAGTTTCTGAGTTCACATCTTTTATGTGCCAAAGCCACCTTCTGCTACTCACCTTTCACAATATGACATCAAATCCAGTCCACCTCAACCTCAAACATAACTCAATACTTAACTGACAACTAAAAAGGGCTGAAACTAATGTATCTTTTAGGGATTATAACTGAGAAGCATAAATAACAATATTTATTAAGAGACTTAAGGATAGTTTTTGAATCAGTAACAGTGGTTTCCTGCCATTTTAAGTCAGAAGGTAATTTCTTTAACACAAAAAAATCACATATTCAAACATAATAACTATGCAATGCAGATTTAGAATATAGATGGCAAAATTATTATAAATTCAGTAATGTTTTAAAATGTATTTGTACTTTATTAATCACAATATTTACACACAATAAGAGATATAGTGTGTGTATATATATATATATATATATATATAGCAAAGCATTTTTCAGTCTACATGCAATATTCTGAGTACTATTTATAAATTCATTAATTCCTTGCAATAATCACACTGTGGGATACTTTAATATATTCTAAATATTCACCGTTTGATAAAGACAAACCATTACCATTATAAAGAACACAACTTTTTCTGACAGTTTTCACAAAAAGACATTTAAAAGAAAGAAAAAGAGAGAACTTTTTGCCCATCCTCTGTCCATTGATCCATCTTTCCACTTATCTTCTCTCCCTTCCACTGACTCAATTTTAAAGAATTACATGAGATGAGGTCCTATATACACATTCTACATTTGATACAGGTGATAAACATTATACAGTGTCCTCTAATATAGGATCCATAGGAGCTATTTCTCTCTACTCTCAGCATCGGGCCAGGATTAGTAACACATTTCTTTTAATAAGAAACTGTATCTTAAAACATCGTTCTTTCTAATGTGTTTTTCATATTCCATGTTTAACCATCTTGCATATCAGCATACTATTGCACTCTTATTTGCTTAATATTTTCTTCAAGTATTTTTTCAAATGATCAACCCTTTATGTTGTTAAATTGTTACTAAAATTAATTTTAAAGGGGATTTTTATATCCCTACCATAAAAAAATCCAGAATCATGTTTAATAAAAGAGAACCGTAAGAAGAGCCAAAATAAGATATTAATAAATTCTAATGACAAACTGCTTCTCACTCATTTTTGAAATATAAAGTACTATAAAGATACAGAGTATTACTGAGGAAATAGAAAGCCACCATCCACCTTTCTTTTATCAAATAAAATATTGAGAAAGTGGAAATCTGAGGATTTCTCAGTAATTCACTGTATCTTTAAAGTAATTCATAATTTAAAAAATAATAACATGAAAAGTTTTTGTCTTATCTTCGCTGAGCCACTCTCCTTCCATTCTTAGTGGCATATTAAAGAGATATCATCTGAGTAATTTGAGAGGTCAGATAATATATTAACACATAGGCTTTTTAGAAAATACTTATGCATAAACCATTATTGCTCTTCAGTTCCTCAAAAAGGAATGAGTAAACATGAGAAAACATCCATCAGTCATACCTCTATTATGTCATATGCTATAAGTTTCACAGGTAAGGATGAGATATTTACTAAATACGCTTGCTGTTTAGATTTTAAAGAAAAAATGGTACATCAGCTGGTAACACTAGTACAGAGGAGACTGAACTATGATTGTTTTTAACAGCAACAATTTCTTAACAAAAATATTAAAGTCCTGGTGCAATGGTTCACACCTATAGTCGCCTAGCATGTTGGAGGCTGAGGCAGGAGGACTGCTTGAGCCCAGGAGTTCAGGACCAGCATGGGCAACAGAGATGCCATCTTTACAAAAATTTTAAAAAGTCAGTCAGGCGTGGTGACACACACCTGTAGTCCCAGCTACTGGCAAGCCTGAGGTGGGGCAATCGCTTAAGTCCAGGAGTTCAAGACTGCAGTAAGCCATGATCATGCCACTGCACTCCAACCTGGGCAACAGAGTTAGACCCCGTCTCAAAAAAAGAAAAAAAAATTAAATATATTTTTCTTCCTTTGGACAAATTCAATCTAAATTTTAAAATCATTTGGAAAGTAAAAAGGCTGTTGCTTTTATTTGTGAACAAAAAGGAAGACAAATACTGACTTAACATATAACTACCTTGGAGTTGGTCAATTTGAATTATCTACCAGGCACAGATCAAACTACATTTGTAGTACTCCAGTCAGGTCTGAACTGCACTGTCATAGGATTAAGTGAATCTCTTCTGGAAAAAGATCAGGGCATGGATGATTTAAAAAAAAAAAAAAAAAAAAAAAGCAGAGGGTAGGGAGTGGAATGGAAGAGAAATCTAGCATTTATTTTGTATTTACTTTTCCGGGCACTGTTTTAACTATATACTCCTTTAAACATCAACAAAAATCCCGTAAGTTGGGCCTTATGATCTCTCTTTTAAAAATATTTTTAAAAAACTAAAAACTAAGTCCAAAGAAGTGGCTGAAACTCTCATTCAAAGCTAAAAGCAGAGTTAGACCAGATATCAGGTCTATCCAATTCCAAATTATTTCTAAACTATTGTTGGTAGTGTCACATGATAACAGTAGCTAACACTGAGGACTTACTCTATGTACTAAGTATCCCACAGTATTGTATCACATAAGCCTATGGAGCCAGAGGCTTTTCTAGTCTCATTTCACAAACGAGGAATCTGAGGCCCAAGAAAATGGATGGATCATGGCAGACAGGAGGCAGGACTAGACTGCAGCTCTAACTCGGATGGACAGAGCAGCATGTGGAAGCTCGCATCATGTATTTTTGCTCCAGAACGACTGCAGGAATAAATCAGGAAACCTGAGAGGACCCACAGACCCCCTGAAGGAAGCAGATTGCTCCTGCAAGACCCTGGAGACACCCCAAATACTGTACTGGTATACACAGCTGAGAGACTCATAGATGGTTCACATCACAGGACTCTGCAGACAACCTGGAATACCAGCCCAGAGCATGGTAGACTTGCTGGGTGGCTAGATCCAGAAGAGAGATAATCACTACAACTCGGCTCCCAGGAAGCCACATCCATGGGAAAAGGGGGAGAGTACTACATCAAGGGAACACCTCATGGGACAAAAGAATCTGAACAACAGCCTTTAGCGCTAGACCTTTCCTCTGACAGAGACTACCCAAATGAGAAGGAACCAGAAAACCAACTCTGGTGATATGACAAAACAAGGTTCTTTAACAACCCCCAAAATCACACACTGGCTCACCAGCAATGGAACCAAACCAAGAAGAAATCCCTGATGTACCTGAAAAAGAATTCAGGAGGATAGTTATTAAGCTAATAGGGGAGACACCAGAGAAAGGTGGCCACAATGTAAGGAAATCCAAAAAATATTACACGAAGTGAAGGAAGAAATATTCAGGAAAACAGTATAAATAAAAAACAATCAAAACTTCAGAAAACAATGGACACTCATAGAAACGCAAAATGCTCTGGGAAGTCTCAGCAATAAAACTGAAAAAGTAGAAGAAAAATTCAGAGCTTGAAGACAAGGTCTTCTAATTAACAAACTCCAACAAAGACCAAAAAAATCAGAAAATATGAACAAAGGCTCCAAACAGTCTGGGCTTATGTTAAACAACCAAATCTAAGAATAATCGGTGTCCCCAAGGAAGAAGAGAAATTGAAAAGTTTGGAAAACATACTTGGGGGAATAATCGAGGAAAACTTCCCTGACCTTGCTAGAGACCTAGACATCCAAATAGAAGAAGCAAAAGGAACACCTGCAAAATTCATCACAAAAAGATTACTGCCTAGGCACACCAACATCAGGTTATCTAAAGTTAAGATGAAGGAAAGAATCTTAAGACCTGTGAGAAAAAAGCACCAGGTAACCTACAAAGGAAAACCTATCAGATTAACAGCAGATACCTAAGCAGAAACCCTACAAGCTAGGAGGGATTGGGGCCCTATCTTCAGTCTCCTCAAACAAAATGATTTTTGTCAAGAATTTTGTATCCAGTGAAACTAAGCTTCATATATGAAAGAAAGATACAGTCTTTTTCAGACAAACAAATGCCGAGAGAATTCGCCACTACCAAGCCACCACTACACGAGCTGCTAAAAGGAGCTCTAAATCTTGAAATAAATCCTGGAAGCACATCAAAATAGAACCACTTTAAAGCATATATCTCACAGGACCTATAAAACAAAAATACAATTTTAAAAAACAAAAACAAAAATACAATTAAAAAACAAAAACAAAATCTAATGTATACAGGCAACAAATACCATGGTGAATAAAATGGTACCTCACATCTCAATACTAATATTGAATGTAAATGGCCTAAATGTTCCACTTAGAAGATACAGAAATGCAGAATGGATACGTATCCACCAACCAATTATCTGCTGTCTTCAAGAGACTCACCTAGCTAACATATAAAGACTCACACAAACTTAAGGCAGAGGGGTGGAAAAAGACATTTTATGCAAAAGGACACCAAAAGCAAGCAGGAGTAGCTATTCTTATACCAGACAAAAGAAACTTTAAAGCAACAGCAGTTAAAAAAGACAAGGAGGGACA
The DNA here is from genome assembly GCF_029281585.2 of Gorilla gorilla gorilla. Classification (NCBI taxonomy): domain Eukaryota; kingdom Metazoa; phylum Chordata; class Mammalia; order Primates; family Hominidae; genus Gorilla; species Gorilla gorilla. The sequence goes on from NC_073229.2 coordinate 63,085,524, forward strand.
TTATATAATGATAAAAGGCCTTGTCCAACAGGATAATATCACAATCCTAAAAATACATGCACCTGACACTGGAGTTCCTAAATTTATAAAACAATTACTAACAGACCTAAGAAATGAGATAGACAGCAACACAATAATAGTGGGGGACTTCAATACTCCACTGACAGCAGTAGATAGGTCATTAAGACAGAAAGTCAACAAAGAAACAATGGATTTAAACTATACCTTGGAACAAATGAACTTAGCAGATATATACAGAACATTCCATCCAACAACCACAGAATATACATTCTATTCAACAAGGCGTGGAACTTTCTCCAAGACAGACCACATAATGGGGCACAAAACGAGCCTCAATAAACTTAAGAAAACTGAAATTATATCAAGCACTCTTTCAAACCACAGTGGGATAAAACTGGAAATCAACTCCAAAAGGAACCTCCAAAGCCATGCAAATACATGGAAATTAAACAACCTGCTCCTGAATAATCAGTGGGTCAAAAATGAAATCAAAATGAAATTTAAAAAATTCTTTGAACTGAATGACAATAGTGACACAACCTATCAAAACCTCTGGGACACAGCAAAGGCAGTGCTAAGAGGAAAGGTCATAGCCCTAAACACCAACATCAAAAAGTCTGAAAGAGCACAGACAGACAATCTAAGGTCACACCTCAAGGAACCAGAGAAACAAGAACAAACCAAACCCAAGCCTTGCAGAAGAAAGTAAATAACCAAGATCAGAGCAGAACTAAACGAAACTGAAACAATAAAAAAAAAAAACAAAAGATAAATGAAACAAAAAGCTGGTTCTTTCAAACAATAAACCTGAGAGACCATTAACAAGATTAACTAAGAAGAGAGAAAATCGATATAAGCTCAGTGAGAAACGATACATGTGAAATCACAACTTACGCCAAAGAAATACAAAAGACCCTTCAAGGCTACTATGAAGACCTTTACATCCACAGACTAGAAAACCTAGAAGAAATGGATAAATTCTTGAAAAGATACAACCTTCCTAGCTTAAATCAGGATAAATTAGATACCCTGAACTGACCAATAACAAGTAGTGAGATTGAAATGGTAATTTAAAAATTACTATCAAAAAAAAAGTCCAGGACCAGATGGATTCACAGCAGAATTCTACCAGACATTGAAAGAATTGGTACCAATCCTATTGACACTATTCTACAAGATAGAGAAAGAGGGAACCCTCCCTAAATCATTCTATGAAGCCATTATCACGCTAACACTAAAACCAGGAAAGGACATAACCAAAAAAAGAAAACTACAGACCAATAACCCTGATGAACACAGATACTAAAATCCTTAACAAAATACTTGCTAACCAAATCCACAATATATCAAAAAGACAATTCACTAAGTTTAAGTGGGTTTCATACCAGGGATACAGGGATGGTTTAACATACACAAGTTAATAAATGTGATACACCACATAAACAGAATTAAAAATCACATGATCATCTCAATAGAAGCAGAAAAAGCATTCAACAAAATCCAGCATCACTTTATGATTAAAACTCTTGGCAAAATCAGCATACAAGGGATATACCTCAATATAATAAAAGCCATCTATGACAAACCCACAGCCAACATAATACTGAATGGGGAAAAGTTGAAAGCATTCCCTCTGAGAACAGGAACAATACAAGGCTGCTAGCTTTCACTACTCCCCTTCAGCACAGTACTGAAAGTCCTAGCCAGAGCAATCTGACAAGAGAAAGAGATAAAGGGCATCCACATCAGTAAAGAGGAAGTCAAACTGTTGCTGTTTGCTGATATGATCGTTTACCTAGAAAACTGTAAAGCCTCCTCCAGAAAGCTCCTGGAACTGATAAAAGAATTCAGCAAAGTTCCCAGACACAAAATTATTGTACACTAATCAGCACCTCTTCTGTACACCAACAGTGACCAGGTTAAGAATCAAATCAAGAATCAACCCCTTTTACAATAGCTGCAAAAAAAAAAAAAAAAAAACCTTAGGAATATACCTAACCAAGGAGGTGAAAGACCTCTACAAGGGAAACTACAAAACACTGCTGAAAGAAATCCCAGACAACACAAACAAATGGAAACACATCCCATCCTAATGGATGGGTAGAATCAATATGGTGAAAATGACCATACTGCCAAAAGCAATCTACAAATTCATCAATGCAATTCCCATGAAAATACCACCATCATTCGTCACTGAATTAGAGAAAAACAATTCTAAAATTCATATAGAAGCAAAAAAGAGCCCACATAGACAAAGCAAGACTAAGCAAAAAGAATAAATCTGGAGGCATCACATTACCTGATTTCAAACTATACTATTAGGCTATAGTCACCAAAACAGCGTGGTACTGGTAGAAAAACAGGCACATAGACCAATGGAATAGAGAACCCAGAAATAAACCCAAACACTTACAGCCAACTGATCTTTGAAAAAAACAAACAAACAAAACATAAATTGGGAACACTTTTCAACAAATGGTGCTGGGATACTAGGCTAGCTACATGTAGGAGAATGAAACTCAATCTTCATCTCTCTCTGTATACAAAAATCAACTCAAGATGGATTAAGGACTTAAATCTAAGACCTGAAACTATAAAAGTTCCAGAAGGTAATATTGGAAAAACCCTTCTAGACATTGGCTTAGGCAAGGATTTCATGACCAATAACCTAAAAACAAATGCAATAAGAACAAAGATAAATTTCTGGGACTTAATTAAACTAAAGAGCTTTTGCACAGCAAAAAAAAAAAAAAAAAAAAAAGCAGAGTCAACAACCTACAAAGTGAGAGAAAATCTTCACAATCTATACATCTGACAAAGGTCTAATACCCAAAATCTACAATGAACTCACAGAAATCAACAAGAAAAAAACAATCCCATCAAAAAGTGGGCTAAGGACAGGAATAGACAATTATCAAAAGAAGATATGCAAATGGCCAACAAACATATGAAAAAATGCTCAACATCACTAATGATCAATACCACCAAATCCTGCAAGAATGGCCATAATCAAAAAACAAAAACTGGGTAAATGTTGGCATGGATGCACTAAACAGGCAACACTTCTACACTGCTGGTGGGAATACAAACTAGTAAAACCACTACGGAAAATGGTACAGAGATTCCTTAAAGAACTAAAAGTAGAACTACCATTTGATCAAGCAATCCCAATCCTGGGTATCTACCCAGAGGAAAAAAAAGTCATAGGAAAAGATACTTGCACACACGTTTACAGCAGCACAATTCGCAAGTGCAAAAACTTGGAATCAACCCAGATGCCCATCAATCAACGAATGGATAAGGAAATTGTGATATATATATATAAGTATATATACACACATATACATATACATACACACATATACATACATATATACATACACATACTATATATATACACACACACACACACACACACAAATGGAACACTACTCAACCATAAAAACGAATGAACTAATGGCATTCACAGCTACCTGAATGAGACTAGAGACTATTATTCTAAGTGAAGTAATGCAGGAATAGAAAACCAAACATCGTTATTTTCTCACTCATAAGTGGGAGCTAAGCTATGAGAATGCAAAGGCATAAGAATGACACAATGGACTTTGGGGACTCAGGGGGAAAGGGTGGGAAGGGGGTTAGGGATAAAAGACTACAAACAGTGCCAGGTGTGATGGCTCATGCCTGTAATCCCAGCACTTTGGGAGAGCAAGGTGGGCAGATTACCTGAGGCCAGGAGTTTGAGACTAGCCTGGCCAACACGGTGAAACCCCGTCCCTACTGAAAATATAAAAATTAGCCAGGTGTGGTGGCACATGCCTGTAATCCCAGCTACTCGGGAGGCTGAGGCAGGAGAAGCACTGGAACCCAGGACATGGAGGTTGCAGTGAGCTGAGATCGTGCCACTGCACTCCAGCCTGGCCAACAGAGTAAGACTCTGTCTCAAAAAAAAAAAGATTACAAATAGGGTGCAGCGTATTCTGCTCAGGTGATGGGTGCACCAAAATCTCACAAATCACCACTAAAGAACTTATTCATGTAACCAAACACCACCTGTGCCCCGTGGAGATCATGCCACTGCACTCTGCATTCCAGCCTGGCCGACAGAGTGAGATTCTGTCTCAAGAAAAAAAAAAAAGGAAAGACTACAAATGTATAGCGTAATCTGCTCAGGTGATGACTACACCAAAATCTCAGAAATCACCACTAAAGAACTTATTCATGTAACCAAACACCACCTGTTCCCCAATAACCTACGGAAATAAATTTAAAAAAAATAAAAGGAAAAAAAAATGATGTGCTTCATCCCCCATTACAGAACACATAGTAAAGCCAGGTTTCAGACATCATGAAGTTTAACTCAACCATTATACAAGCAAAAATTTTAGAGGAAGGGATATCTATCTACCTGTCATTGTTAACTAAAATTCTGTATAGTAGACTTGTGTCTTAGGTGCAGATTTATAAGGAAAAGAGGAAATCAACTGTATTCAGAGTTATCCTACACAAAGTCCCTTAAGTTTTTAATAAAGTGCAGAATAGTACTGTCTCATAGGCATAACAAAGCTAGATTTTCCTTCACCAGTGCGTCAGATCACTGTCTTTTTTGTACTTCTAGATAAAATAGTTGGTTTGTGTTTAAAGGTTCGTGTTATACAAAAATTACATAAAATATTTTAAACACTAGGAGTCCCTCTGTCACTGAAGTTCCAAGACAGGTTGGCAGAAATGCAAGTTTAGAAGGATTACTATAAATAGGCTAACACATTTATTTTAAATCTGAGCTCATTTTATTGTCTTCTGGGAACCAATAAATTGTTGGAGGCTTTTTAAAACTTAACATATTAACAAACTACACACACACAATGTTACACACATGTTCATAATGAACTTGAAGTTCAGTAAGATACTTCCCTTCTCCCCATTACTAATGGTATATAAAATTTTAATACTTTAGTATCTGTCTCCCTATGCAGCCTATCACCCAGAGAAAACTTAGCACAGAGTAGACATCCAGTATGTATTTACTGAACGAACGATTCAACATGAATTGCTTATCAGCTCCTTGTATTAGGTACTTTACACATATTATTTCATTTAATGCTCACAATATCCATAAAAAGATTATCATGCCTACTTTAGAGATAAAAAAGCATAAAAACACAGAAGTTTAATAACAAGCTTCAGGCTACCAAGCTGATAATTTGTAGAGCCAGGAGTGGAATGCAATTTGACAAAATCTAAAGCTGGTAACTTTTTACAGCTTCATGCAGTTCTCACAATGAAGTTCATCTCTTTTCCACAAGGCTACACTGAGAAGTTTTATGAAGAGTTAGGACTTTCGATAATTTAATGAATGATCATGACTTCAGAAAGTGGAGACAGGAAGATTATTATAGACCAAAGAACAAATAGGAACACGAACACAGAAGACAGACTGGAAGGATGACAGTGCCATTAAGAAATTTTGTTTTCTACATTTTAGCAATGTGCATGAATAAGTTTTAGAATCAGGAAAAACTAAAATTATTTTTGTCACTTAAAAGAAAAAAAAGTAAGTTATCAAGAGGAGAATGGGAGATGTATCACAGTTAATTCCTAGATATCTGTTCTTTGATCCACCTGTAACATATCAAAAAAAGTAATTTACAAAAATCAGAAAAGAGCCTTCCAAGATGGGCCTAACACATATGAAGAATATTCATTAAAATGTTATCTCTTTTTTTTTTTTTTGAGACGGAGTCAGGACGGTCTCGATCTCCTGACCTCATGATCCATCCGTCTCGGCCTCCCTAAAATGTTATCTCTTAATGACCAATAACTCAAACATCCAAACAACACTTTGTAAAACATACAAAGTTATCAGATCTGCTCAAATGAGACAGAAAAATGACTAAAATTGGCCAATGTAATTGTTACTTTTCTATTTACTGAATGGTAAAATCTAAAAATATCCCATATTGCAAACTAAACCTCTCCACTAAAGTTCTAGAATATAGGAAACCTTTAAAAGTATATAACCAAATTTATCTTTTAAGTTCCTGTCAACTTTACCTTGATCTCACAATGATCCCTGTGTCTTTTTATATTAAAAAATTTTAATTATTCATCAAAGAATAAAACTAATGCTTCTAAAACATGGACCATTTTAATCCTGTGGCAATAAATTATCCTTGACAAAAAACCATAAAACCACGTAAGTGCAAAGTTTAAAAAACATCAAAATAAATTAAAATGTTTTGTAGAATTACATGAAGTGCCCAGGAGCAGTGGTCACACCTATAATCCTAACACTTTGGGAGGCCAAGGCAGGTGGATCATTTGAGGTCAGGAGTTCGAAACCAGTCTGGCCAACATGGTGACACCCCATCTCTACTGAAAGTACAAAAATAAAAAAATTAGCCGGATGTGATGGCAGGGGCCTGTTGTCCCAGCTACTTGGAAGGCTGAGGCACAAGAATCACTTGAACCCAGGAGGCAGAGGTTGCGGTAAGCTGTGATTGCGCCACTGTTCTCCAGCTTGGGCAACACAGCAAGACTCTGTCTCAAAAAAAAAAAAAAAAAAGAATTGTATGAAGTAATGATCTTAAACTGATGACTATGTTAAAAACAAAAGCAGTAATATAAGATATGTGTCCCCTGAAACAAAAGAAATCTTAACTGAAGATTGAAGATTAGAGATTTTAATTCATATGCACACACAAAAATGTGTCATATAAATAAAAGTTCAATTTTATTTATCTTTTTATGAAAATGCTGTAATATCCACAAGGAGGAATACTGTACACAGTCATTAAAAATCACACTATAGAGATTTTTTAGTCAATTCAGAAAACAAATATTAATGGTAGCTAAAAAAATTAACAAGCCTATAATCCCAACACTTTGGGGAGGCTGAGGAAGGAAGATCACTTAAGCCAAGGAGTTTCAGACCAGCCTGGGCAACACAGTAAGACCCCGGCTCTGCCAAAAAAAAAAAAAAATTAATTAATTAACAGTATCATGTACATATATATACATCTCAAATACATACAAAAATAGACTGATTTAAAATTTTTATCTATAGGAAAAATGTTTTTATGTTCTTTTTATTGTCCAACATTTTGTCATTTTTCTTAGTAAGTATATAACATGACTTTTATATGCGTATTATATATGTGAATATATATATAGGTGCGCACACACACACACACACAACAAAACATATCAATGGGAAATTCTGGCATAAGTGGCCCTTTAATTAATAGCAGGAACTGAAAATGAAACTGAGCCCCAATTATCTTTTCTTACACTGAAACTATGTCAAGAATAACATCTCTCAAATGTAAAAAGGGACAACCAAAAGCTTAATACTGTATACTTCTATTAGACTGCCCAATAGTTAACCACAACTGAATTTTATTATTTTCTTTCTATGCCAAGTCTTATAAAACCAAAGATAGAACAAATCTTTTAAATCCGATTTCAGTTTGAATCATACATCACAAGTAAAGGCATCTATACAGTGCTTTGTAATATGCCAAAAGTTTTCTCTCACAAGTTGATTCTCACAATAATGTTAAGAGGAGAGTTAGTTCAATTTGAAAGAAGAGTATCCACAGCCACTAGAATGACCCTCAAAATAAAATTGGAAAATAACAAGCATTGGTGAGCATGTGGAGAATCAAAATACTAATACTTCAAAATTGCTGGTAGAAATATAAAATTACATGGCCCTTTTGGAAAACAGCTGGCAAGTACTTCAGTGAGTTAAATTACCATATGATGAGATAATTCTACTCCTTGGTGTTACCAGTGGCTGCTTAGGGGCCGGAAGATAGGAAGCGACGGCTTAATGGGTTTGGAGTTATCCTATGGGTTGATGAAAAAGTTCTGAAAAGAGATAGTGGTGACAGTTGCACAACGTTGGGAATATACTTAATGCCACTGAATTGTATACTTTAAAATGGTGAAAACTGTACATTTTAAATTATGTATACCTGATCGCAGATTTTTTAAAGGGCTGGGGAAAGTGGGGGTGGGTGTTAGGTCAAGTCCCTGAGAGGCAAAACCTAAGACAGGAACTCTGTGCACATGATTGAGGAACTGCTCTTAGTAAAAAATTTAAAGAAGTGAATGAGGCAACAAAACTGTGGGTTCAGCTAAAGACTAGCCTCAACCTGATCTCAGAGTGAGCTCTGGAGTCTAACTGGCACCAGGGAGATGTCACATATTGAGACAAAGACAAGGCCTTATACCCTTGTATCAACCAGTCATTGACTACAAGTCACCTACCTACCCCCTGGGAAAGTGGGAAGCTTAAGATCTCTGGGGTTTCTGGGCAGGCAGGTCCTGGCAATTCTGTGGCACTAGTGAGAACTGAGAGCTGTGAGTCACCAACACTATGGGTGAGGGATAGGTAAATAAACCATCCAGATAAAAAAGGGACTGGATGGGGTACTAACAGCATCTACTGCAATGAGGAAACGGAAGCTTACAAAAACTGAGTGACTTATCTGGAAACACAGAGCAGGTACAATTGGAACTTGAAACTTATTCTCTTTACCTTATAACTCATGCTCTTTTCCATTCCAGCTTTATATAATTTCAACCTATTAAAACATAATGGGAAGTTCTCTTTTTTCTATTCATTAGCCCTTTAAGTTTTTCCCCTTATTCTTTTTAGTTTAGGGTTTTTCTTTTATTGTTTTGGGTCTTTTTGGTGCAGGCAGGGGTTGAGGATAATTGCTTCATCTCTGCTTGAAATGACCTTTGCCATCAGTTCTCCCTCCTGGCAATCTCCTAGTTAATGTTACATCACCTTACAGAAGTGGTTCTTCTAATTTATGTCCCTAAAAATCCTGTTTATAGCTATGATTTGTATTATTTCATATGTATCATGTGTGCAAGACTGTTTACTCTTAACATTGTCAAATACTTGAAAGCAAGGATCATTTTAGTTTATCAATCTTTATATTATCGGTATGTGGCACCTAATGGGAATTTGAAAATAGTTTGTTGAATTAAGCTGTACTTTGTTTTAATATAACTAGAAAACAGCCAAAGGTACAGTATTTTTTCAACTTTGTATCTTTCAGTGTCCTTTAGCAAGTGGATTTGATTTGTTAAAGTTTATGGCAAGCGACTGTTTTAGACTAGCCTCCCACACTAAACTTTAGCAGACAAGACCAAACCAAAATGGAATCACTCGTTAAGTGCCAAGTAAATGAACTGTATTTTGAGATAGGCCAGTTTTCCACAGCAACCAATGAGGCCCAGTTTACCTGGAGCCAGCATGATAAGGAAGTCCCCTCTGTTTCAATTGTATGAGGGAAGTAACTTTTAAAATAAATTTATTTCCATAGGCTTTGCAGGGAAAAGGTGGTATTTGCTCACATGAGTAAGTTTTTTAGTGGTGATTTGTGAGATTATGATGCTCCCATCATGCAAGCAGTATACGCTGAACCCAATTTGTAGTCTTTTATCCCTCACCCCCTTCCCACCCTTTTCTCCAAGTCCCCAAAGTCCATTATACAATTCTTATGCCTTTGCATCCTCATAGCTTAGCTCCCCCTTATGAGTGAGAACATACAATGTTTGGTTTTCCATTCCTGAGTTACTTCATTTAGAATAATAGTCTCCAGTTCCATCCAGGTGCTGTGAATGCCATTAGTTCCTTTTTATGGCTGAGTAGTATTCCATATATATATATACGGAATATATATATATACGGAATATATATATATACGGAATATATATATATACGGAATATATATATATACGGAATATATATATATACGGAATATATATATATACGGAATATATATATATACGGAATATATATATATACGGAATATATATATATACGGAATATATATATATATACGGAATATATATATATACGGAATATATATATATACGGAATATATATATATACGGAATATATATATATACGGAATATATATATATACGGAATATATATATATACGGAATATATACGGAATATATATATACGGAATATATATATATACGGAATATATATATACGGAATATATATATACGGAATATATATATACGGAATATATATATACGGAATATATATATACGGAATATATATATATACGGAATATATATATACGGAATATATATATACGGAATATATATATACACGGAATATATATATACACACGGAATATATATATACACGGAATATATATATACACACGGGATATATATATACGGAATATATATACACACGGGATATATATATACGGAATATATATACACACGGGATATATATATACAGAATATATATACACACGGGATATATATATACGGAATATATATACACACGGGATATATATATACGGAATATATATACACACGGAATATATATATACGGAATATATATACACACGGAATATATATATACGGAATATATATACACACGGAATATATATATACGGAATATATATACATACGGAATATATATACGGAATATATATATACGGAATATATATATATATACAGAATATATATATACGGAATATATATATATACGGAATATATATACGGAATATATATATATGGAATATATATATACGGAATATATATATGGAATATATATATGGAATATATATATGTAATATATAATATATAATGAAGTAACTCAGGAATATATATATATATATATATATATGCCACAATTTATCTACTTATTGATTGATGGGCATTTGGGCTGGTTCCATATTTTTGCAATCGCAAATTGTACTGCTGTAAACGTGTGTGCAAGTATCTTTTCTGTATAGCAACTTCTTTTCCTCTGGGTAGATACCCAGGATTGGGATTGTTGGATCAAATAGTAGTTCCATTTTTAGTTCTTTAAGGAATCTCCACACTGTTTTCCAAAGTGGTTGTACTAGTTTACATTCCCAACAGCAGTATATAAGTGTTGCCTTTTCACCACATCCATGGCACCATCTATTAATTTTTTATTTTTTGATTATGGCCATTCTAGCAGGAGTATAGTGGTATCGCATTGGGTTTTGGTTTAAATAGGCACAGGACCAATGGAACAGAAGAGAGAAGCCAGAAATAAACCCAAATACTTACAGTCAACTGATCTTCAACAAAGGAAACATAAAGCGGGGAAAGGATACCCTATTGAACAAATGGTGCTGGGATAACTGGCAAGCCACATAAAGGAGAGTGAAACTGGATCCTTATCTCTCACCTTATACAAAAATCAACTCAAGATGGATCAAGGACTTAAATATAAAACCTGAAACTATAAAAATACTCGAAGATAACATCAGAAAAACCCTTCTAGACCTTGGCTTAGACAAAGACTTCATGACCAAGAACCCAAAAGCAAATATAACAAAAACAAAGACAAACAGGTGGGACTTAATTAAATTAAAGAGCTTCTGCACAGCAAAAGGATATAAACAGCAGAGTAAACAGACAACCCACAGAGTGGGAGAAAATCTTCGCAAGCTATACATCCGACAAAGGACTAATATCCAGAATCTACAAAGAACTCAAGCAAATTAGCAACAAAAAAGCAAACAATCCCATCAAAAAGTGGGCTAAGGACATGAACAATTTTCAAAAGAAGATATAGAAATGGCCAACAAACATATGAAAAAATGCTTAACATCACTAAGGAAAGTAACTTTGAAAAAACCAATTTGCTTTTTGTTTCTCATTTCTGTTTTCTTCAGCCATTTTTGGCCTATAAAGCCAACTATCTCTGCTCAGTACATTCTATTTAATAGAATGAGATGTTGCCTGATTCTAGAAGTAAAAAAAAAAAAAAAAAGAAACAAACAAACAAAAAAAGCCAGGCCGGGCACAGTGGCTCATGCCTGTAATCCCAGCACTTTGGGAGGCCAAGGTGGGCGGATCACGAGGTCAGGAGTTCAAGACCAGCCTGGCCAATATGGTGAAACCTCATATCTAATAAAAATACAAAAATTAGCCGGGCATAGTGATGCATGCCTGTAGTCCCAGCTACTCGGGAAGCTGAGGCAAAAGAATTCCTTGAACCCAGGAGGGGGAGGTTGCACCACTGCACTCCAGCCTGGGCAACAGAGCAAGACTCTGTCTCAAAAAAAAAAAAAAAAAAAAAAAAACCAAAGCCAATTAAATCTTTAAATTAAATTTGTTCTACTTCTCTTTTAATAGACTATATACTGTAGAAAGCTAAATATGTTGACAGATGAGAACTAAGTACTAGTATATTACAGATCAGGATCGGTAAGAGTTAGTCACTCTCACAAAGTGGATGCTTTATAAATGGAAAAATAATATACTTTTTATCTACTTAAATGTGTAAACAGCAATATCTAATAATTATATTTCACTTAAAATATATTAAAAGACATTTAAAATTGCTTTATACAGGAAAATATTACAGATAAAAGTTACTAATCTCTACCCATCCATCCAAATTATAGAGGTCTAATTTTGAAAATCAATTTAGCAGAGTGAGGAATGTTACTTAATTTAAAGGAAAAATCACTTTGATAATTATGCTCAAAGACACACCTCAATGAAACCATCCAAAAAACTAAATATGTAATAAATTTTTCCACTATTTTATCGTTATGTTTGGCATTAATAACACTTGGTATTCTACTGCTCTACAAGGCTAGTATCATTTTCTAAAACTAAACAGACTGTTAGCAGAAGTTATTTCAAAGCTATACAAACAGACCTCAGAAAGTTTCTGTTAAATTTTTTTTCCTAAAAAGAAAGGTCAAAGAGGAAGAAGTTATTAGGAATACAGGGTGAGAAAATAAAAGTAGTAGTACTCAAAACAAAACCAAAAATACGAATAGAAAAGAATGGCTTCAATGATTTTTTTCCAGTTGCTTATCCTAGCAAAGTAACCACTTTAATGGGTAAGAATGCCAAAAATATCTTAGAAAATGCACAATGCCATTACACCTAGATTCTTTTTAAGCACCAATGGCCACCATCAGTCAATAATGTACTTAAAATGAAAACCCACTTGAGCACTAAAAGAACACAAATAGAAGAAATCAACAGGCTGAAACATTTATTTTTACAAACAGTTGATTACAGAAACCCAACTCAAGAACACCATGGCCTGATCTTCTTTTTGAGCACAAAATGTATCCAATAGGAATCAGAGGAATAGGCATTTTCTTCACGCTTTTATATTTGCTTATTCGTTTGCTTTTCAAAGAAAAGTATTATTTTCATGAGGCATAAATTCCAGAAAATGACATGGCTAATTATAGTTTGTAGAACTTTTGAATCTAAGCTATTAGACTCCCTGAACTACCTCAAATGAAAAACATCGGCTTTTAGCTCTAAATCTAAATGAATTGTTTCCATATTACTGGAACATAACTCGTTTCATCTCACCACCTGTATTACATAATATCATGGTCTTTTCATACCAACTCCAATATAACTACAATATTTATTGCTTCCGCTATACCTACTGCATTTTATGATTCAGTGTTATTACACATATAAAATGAATGGTCATGTTTTGAAATTTTCAAGAAGTTACAAAAGTCTTTTCACAAATACATCTACATAAATTCAGCTAGATTATTCTAATAACATTTGACAAAATGTTCCTTCTGCCAGCTTGTTTGTTTATAAATTAAATTATATGCACAAAACTAATTTTCAACCAGTTTTCAGAGTTCCATTTCTTTATGTGGTTTTAGTTCATTCAAGCCCTCAGCATTGTTCACTACAAAATCCTTCTGGTCCCTTCTAATATATACTATATACCACATTGCTATTAGATGATTCAAAACCATACATCATGTAACTCCTTGCCTTAAAAATCCAATAATGGAAATGACATCACCAACGACAGAGTAGAAGCCACTATCTTTCCCAACTCCACACCTGCCCCAACCCCAGAACTGCAGTCATTCTACAAATAACCCACTCCAAGCCCAGGCAATGTGGCTGCACTGGGCCCACATTTCAGATATCTGAGCCATCACCTTAGTGAGCAACTTCATATTCCCTGGGCTAAAAGCCAAGCCCTCACTGCTCATGCCTGTACTCCAAGTACCAAACCAGCTATCACACAGAGCTAGGCCCCACCTCTACCTAGGAGCCTCTCTAATTCTGCATATACCTGTACTCCCAATTCTCATCTCCACTGATGTGTTCACAAGCCTCCAGGCATCACATACTGCTGCCAACATGGCAGGTGAGGTGCCTACATGATACATATCAGTGCCATTATGGACCCAGATGCCAGAGCCATACTCCCTCCACAAGTACCCAGGCTTCAGGTCTCAACTCCAAGGCCACATCACAGGCAACACACATCACAAACTAGTACCACTGCTATTTCAAGCAAGTCCACAAGCCATACCCAGTACCAAAACGAATCCACGCTCAGCCACAACTTCCCTGTTAGGAGTAAAAGAGATCACAAGACCTTAGCAGCCATTGTCACCAAAGACCCCAACAACCCTTGCTGCCACCACAGACATCAGTATTAGCCACTGAGGATTCACACTATTGGCCACTGAGCATCCCTCCAATCTTGGTCTAAAATCAACCTCGGCTGGCAGAGCTACACAGATTACCCAGCTTGAACCCTCACTGGTGCCAGAACTGTTGTACCCTAACCAACAAGGGCCCTCATAAGGTGAAGGTCTTTCCATAGCAAAACTAGCCCAAAAAGTCTGCAAGGGGTGACTACTCCACCAAATGCTCAGACATCAACATAATGCAACAAGAACCATGAAAAACCAAGGAGACAAAACACCACCAAAAGAATACAATCGGGCGGTTAGAAGATGGCTGAATAGGAACAGCTCCAGTCTACAGCTCCCAGCACGAGCGACACAGAAGACGGGTGATTTCTGCATTTCCAACTGAAGTACTGGGTTCATCTCACTGAGGCTTGTCAGACAGTGGGTGCAGGACAGTGGGTGCAGTGCACCAAGCATGAGCTGAAGCAGGGCGAGGCATCGCCTCACCCTGGAAGTGCAAGGGGTCAGGGAATTCCCTTTCATGGCCAAGCAAAGCTGGAAAATCAGGTCACTCCCACCCTAACACTGCGCTTTTCCAATGGTCTTAGCAAACGGCACACAGGAGGTTATATCCCGCATCTGGCTCAGAAGGTCCCAGGCCCACGGAGCCTCACTCATTGCTAGCACAGCTGTCTGAGATCAAACTGCAAGGCGGCAGCAAGGCTGGGGGAGGGGCGCCTGCCATTGCTGAGGCTTGAGTAGGTAAACAAAGCTTCCAGGAAGCTCGAACTGGGTGGAGCCCACGGCAGCTCAAGGAGGCCTACCTGCCTCTGTAGACTCCACCTCTGGGGGCAGGGCATAGCCGAACAAAAGGCAGCAGAAACCTCTGCAGACTTAAACGTCCCTGTCTGACAGCTTTGAAGAGAGTAGGGGTTCTCCCAGCACGCAGCTGGAGATCTGAGAACAGACAGACTGCCTCCTCAAGTGGGTCCCTGACCCCCGAGTAGCCTAACTGGGAGGCGCCCCCCAGTAGGGGCAGACTGACACCTCACATGGCTGGGTACCCCTCTGAGAAGAAACCTCCAGAGAAACAATCAGACAGCAACATTTGCTGTTCAGCAATATACGCTGTTCTGCAGCCTCCGCTGCTGATACCCAGGCAAACAGGGTCTGGAGTGGAGCTCCAGCGAACTCCAACAGACATGCAGCTGAGGGTCCTGACTGTTAAAAGGAAAACTAACGAACAGAAAGGACATTCACACCAAAACCCCATCTGTACATCACCATCATCAAAGACCAAAGGTAGATAAAACCACAAAGATGGGGAAAAAGCAGAACGGAAAAACTGAAAATTCTAAAAATCAGAGTGCCTCTCCTCCTCTAAAGGAACGCAGCTCCTCACAAGAAACAGAACAAAGCTGGATGGAGAATGACTTTAACGAGTTGAGAGAAGAAGGCTTCAGACGATCAAGCTTCTCCGAGCTAAAGGAGGAAGTTCAAACCCATGGCAAACCTTGAAATAAGATTAGACGAATGGCTAACTAGAATAACCAATGCAGAGAAGTCCTTAAAGGACCTGATGGAGCTGAAAACCAAGGCACGAGAACTACGTGACAAATGCACAAGCTTCAGTAGCCGATTTGATCAACTGGAAGAAAGGGTATTAGTGATGGAAGATCAAATGAATGAAATGAAGTGAGAAGAGAAGTTTTGAGAAAAAAGAATAAAAAGAAACAAAAGCAAAGCCTCCAAGAAATATGGGACTATGTGAAAAGACCAAATCTACATCTGATTGGTGTACCTGAAAGTGACGGGGAGAATGGAACCAAGTTGGAAAACACTCTGCAGGAGAACTTCCCCAATCTAGCAAGGCAGGCCAACATGCAAAGTCAGGAAATACAGAGAAAGCCACAAAGATACTCCTTGAGAAGAGCAACTCCAAGACACATAATTGTCAGATTCACCAAAGTTGAAATGAAGGAAAAAATGTTAAGGGCAGCCAGAGAGAAAGGTCGGGTTACCCACAAAGGGAAGACCATCAGACCAACAGCTGATCTCTCAGCAGAAACTACAAGCCAGAAGAGAGTGGGGGCCAATATTCAACATTTTAAAGAAAAGAATTTTCAACCCAGAATTGCATATCCAGCCAAACTAAGCTTCATAACTGAAGGAGAAATAAAATACTTCACAGAGAAGCAAATGCTGAGAGATTTTGTCACCACCAGGCCTGCCCTACAAGAGCTCCTGTCGTGGGATGGGGGGAGGGAGGAGGGAAAGCATTAGGAGATACAACTAATGTAAATGACGAGTTAATGGGTGCAGTACACCAACATGGCACATGTAAACATATGTAACAAACCTGCAAGTTGTGCACATGTACCCTAGAACTTAAAGTATAACAAAAAAAAAATTAAAAAAAACAGTCAAAAAAAATAATGAAAATTCTGAATTAAAAAAAAAAGGTGCACAATTCGGTTATGCAAATTTTTGCTTTTCCTGAGCTATTCAGCTACTTTAAAATATGCATATATGCTAGCTAGTCATTTTGAATAAAAAGAAAAATAAATGGAGAAAGGATTATGATAACACTGTGAGTGTTTATGCCTTTTAAAAATAGATGTCTAAATATTTAGGAAAAAAAAAAAAAAAAGAATACAATCTCCCAGTGCCTGACCACAAAGAAATGAAGATAAACTGCCTGAGAAAGAAATCAGAATAATCATTTTAAGTGAGCTCAGTGAACTTCAAGAAAATAAATGACCAAAATGAAAAACCTAATAGATTGAAATTATAAAAAGAAACAAATTCCAAAGCCGAAAAACACAATGAAATGAAATTAAAACTTTAACTGAGTTATCAACAATATCAGAACTGATCAAGCAGAAGATCTGTGATCTTAAGGACAACTTAGTTAAAAATATATAGTCAAAAGAGAAAAAAAAACTATGTAACTGAAGAAAGCTTATAAAATATATGAGACAGCATCAAAACAGCAAATATTTGGGTCATAGGAGTTCAAGAAGAAGAAAGAGAAAAAGTGATAGAAATCTTATTTAAATAAATAGCAGAAAATGTCCCAAATCTGAAGATATAAATATCAACATATAGGCAGGGAAAAAAATCTCCCATCAGAGTTAATCCAAACAAGAATAGACGAAGGTATATTATAACCAAACTGTCAGAAATCAAACATAAAGAAAAGATCCTGAAACCAACAAGAGAAAAGAAAGAAATCACATATAACAGAGTTCAAATCAGGCTAACAGCAGTTTTCTCAGTAGACACCTTACAGACCAGGAGAGAATAGGATGATATAGTCAAAGTGATGAAAAGGATGGGGAAAAAATGTCCACCAAGAATAGTGTACCAGATTGTGAATGTTAGCTTCTGATCAACTGCAGGAACAAACCAGCAATCCTGAGAGGACCCACAGAACCTCTGAAGAAAGCGGACTGCTCCTGCAGTACCTGGGAGACACCTCAAATGCTCTGGGAAGTGGAAAGCCTCTGGTAAGTTATCAAGCGTGCCCTCCACCTGGAAACAGACTTGGGGCTGTTGTGGGCAGCACGGTGGGAATGAGACCAGCCTTTCAGTTCGCTTGGGAGCTGAGTGAGGCCTGTGATTGCCGCTTTTCCTCACATCCCTGACAACCTGCATGACTCGGCAGAGGCAGCCATAATCCTCCTAGGTATACAATTCCAGTGACCTGGGAATCTCACCCCATCCCCCACAGTAGCCACAGCAAGACGGGCCCAAGTAGAGTCTGAATTCAGACACACCTAGCCCCATCCCCACCTGACAGGATTTCCCTAGGAAACCTGGTAGCCAAAGACAAAGGACATACAATCCTGGGAGTTCTAGGGCCCCACCCACTGCTGATCCCTCTCCACACTACTACAGCTGATGCTTTCTGGAAAGCACCACCTCCTGGCAGGAAGTCAACCAGCACAAAAATAGTGCATTAAACCACCAAAGCTAAGAACCCTCACGGAGTCCGTTGCACCCTCTACCACCTCCACCAGAACAGGCACTGGTATCCACTGCTGAGAGACCCATAGACGGTTCACATCAGAAGGACTGTGCACAGAAACCCTCAGCACCAGCCAGGAGCTGGGTAGACTCACTGGGTGGCTAGACCCAGAAGAGAGAAAACAATCAGGCAGTTTGGCTCACAGGAAGCCATAACCACAGGAAAAGGGGGCAAGTACTACATCAAGGGAACCCCCTGTGGGACAAAAAAATCTGAACAACAGCCTTCAACCCTAGACCTTCCCTCTGACAGAGCCTACCCAAATAGGAAAGAACCAGGAAATCAACCCTGGTAATATGACAAAACAGGGTTCATCAACACCCCCATAAAATCACACTAGTTCACCAGCAATGGATCCAAACCAAGAAGAAATCCCTCACTTACCTGAAAAAGAATTCAGGAAGTTAGTTATTAAGCTAAACAGGGAGGGACCAGAGAAAGGCAAAGCCCAATGCAAGGAAATCCAAAAAGTGATATAAGAAGTGAAGGGATCAATATTCAAAAAAATAGATAGCATAAAGAAAAAACAATCAAAAATTCAGGAAACTTTGGACACACTTTTAGAAATGCAAAATGCTCTGGAAAGTCTCAGCAATAGAACAGAACAAGTAGAAGAAATTGAGAGCTCAAAGACAAGGTCTTCGAACTAACCCAATCCAACAAAGAAAAAGAAAACAGAATAATATGAACAAACCCTCCAAGAAGTTTGGGATTATGTTAAACAACCAAACCTAAGAATACTCTGTGGGGAATGCACAATTACTAACAGACCTAAGAATAATCAGTGTTCCTGAGGAAGAAGACAATTCTAAAAGCTTAGAAAACATATCTGGGGGAATAATCAAGGAAAACTTCCCCAGCCTTGCTAGAGACCTAGACATCCAAATACAAGAAGCACAAAAAAACACCTGGGAAATTCATCACAAAAAGATCAACGTCTAGGCACACTGTCATCAGGTTATCCAAAGTTAAGATAAAGGAAAGTATCATAAGAGCTGTTAGACAAAAGCACCAGGTAACCTATAAATGAAAACCTACCAGATTAACAGCAGATTTCTGAGCAGAAACCCTACAAGCTAGAAGGGATTGGGGCCCTATCTTCAACCTCCTCAAACAAAACAATCTTCAGCCAAGAATTTTGTATCCAGCGAAACTAAACATCATATATGAAGGAAAGATACAGTCATTTTCAGACAAATGCTGAGAGAATTCACCATTACCAAGCAACCACTAAAAGAACTGCTAAAAGGAGCTCTAAATCTTGAAACAAATCCTGGAAACACATCAAAACAGAATCTCTTTAAAGCATAAAGCACACACGACCTATAAAACAAAAATACAAGTTAAAAAGCAAAAACAAAAAAAAACAAAGTATAAAGGTAACAAAGAACATGATGAATGCAAGGGTACCTCACATTTCAATACTAACATGGAATGTAAATGGCCTAAATGCTCCACTTATAACATACAGAATTGCAGAATAGGTAAGAACTCACCAACCAATTATCTGCTGCCTTCAGGAGATTCACCTAACACATAAGGACTCACATAAACTTAAAGGGGTAGTAAAGAGCATTTCATGCAAATGGACACCAAAAGCAAGCAGGAGTAGCAATTCTTATATCAGACAAAAGAAACCTTAAAGCAACAACAGTTAAAAAAGACAAAAGGCCGGGCATGGTGGCTGACACCTGTAATCCCAGCACTTTGGGAGGCCAAGGTGTGCGGATCACGAGGTCAGGAGATCAAGACCATCCTGGCCCTGGCTAACACAGTGAAACCCCATCTCCACAAAATATACAAAAAAATTAGCCAGGCATGGTGGCGGGTGCCTGTAGTCCCAGCTACTCGGGAGGCTGAGGCAGGAGAATGGCGTGAACCCAGGAGGCGGAGCTTGCAGTGAGCCGAGATCATGCCACTGCACTCCAGCCTGGACGACAGAGACTCCGTCTCAAAAAAAAAAAAAAGACAAAAAGGGACATTATATAATGATAAAAGGCCTTGTCCAACAGGAAAATATCATAATCCTAAACATATATGCACCTAATACTGGAGCTCCCAAATTTATAAAACAATTACTAACAGACCTAAGAATGAGATAGACAGCAACAGAATAATGTGGGGGTGGGGGGGACTTCAATACTCCACTGACAGCACTAGACAGGTCAACAAGACAGTCAACAAAGAAAGAATAAATTTAAACTATACCTTGGAACAAATAGACTTTGAGCAGATATATACAGAACATTTCATCCAACAACTGCAGAATACACATTCTATTCAACAGCCATGGAACTTTCGCCAAGATAGACCATATGATAGGCCATATAAAGAGCCTCAATAAATTTAAGAAAATTGAAATGCTATCAAGCACTTTCTCAGACCACAGTGGAATAAAACTGGAAATCAACTCCAAAAGGAACCCTCAAAACCATGCAAATACATGGAAATTAAATAACCTGCTCTTGAATGAGCACTGGATCAAAAATGAAATCAAAATGAAAATTAAAAAATTCTTCGAACTGAATGACAATAATGACACAACTTATCAAAACCTCTGGGACACAGCAAAGGCAATGCTAAGAGGAAAGTTCATAGCCCTAAACGCCTACATCAAAAAGGTTGAAAGCGCACAAACAGACAATATAAAGTCATGCCTCAGGGAACTACAGAAACAAGAACAAACCAAAACCAAACCCAGTAGAAGAAAAAAAATAAGAGCAGAGCAGAACTAAACAAAATTGAAACAAACAAACAAAAAATACAGTACAAAAGATACATGAAACAAAAAGATGGTTATTTGAAAAGATGTATAAGATTGATAGACCATTTGCAAGATTAACCAAGAAAAGAGAGAAAATCCAAATAACCTCACTGAGAAATGAAACAGGAGATACTACAACTGACACTACTGAAATACAAAAGATCATTCGAGACTACTATGAACACCTTTACACACATAAACTAGAAAACCTAGAACAGATGGATCAATTCCTGGAAAATACAACCCTGCTAGCTTAAATAAGGAAGAATTAGATACCTTGAACAGACCAATAACAAGCAGCAAGACTGAAATGGTAATTTAAAAATTATAAAAAAAAAAAAAAAGTCCAGGACCAGACGGATTCACAGCAGAATTCTACCAGACATTCAAAGAAGAACTGGTACCAATCCTTTCAACACTATTCCACAAGATAGAGAAAGAGGGAACCCTCACTAATCCATTCTATGAAGCCAGCATCATCCTAATAACAAAACCAGGGAAGGACATAACCAAAAAAGAAAACTACAGACCGATATCCTTGATGAACATAGATACTAAAATCCTTAACAAAATACTAGCTAACCAAATCCAGTGACACATCAAAAAGATAATCCACCATGATCAAGTGGGTTTCATACCAGGGATGCAGGGATGGTTTAACATATGCAAGTCAATAAATATATTTCACCACATAAACAGATTTTAAAACAAAAACCACACAATCATCTCAAGCGATGCAGAAAAAGCATTCGACAAAATCCAGCATCCCTTTATGATCAAAACCCTCAGCAAAATCAACATACAAGGGACATACCTTAATGTAATAAAAGCCATCTATGACAAACCCACAGCCAACATAATACTGAATGGGGAAAACTTGAAAGTATTCCCCCTGAGAATGGGAACAAGACAAGGATGCCCATTCTCACCACTCCTCTTCAACATAGTACTGGAAGTCTTAGCCAGAACAATCCGACAAGAGAAAGAGATAAAGGGCATCCACATCGGTAAAGAGGAAGTCAGAATGTTGCTGTTTGCTGACAATATGATCGTTTACCTTGGAAACCCTAAGTACTTCTCCAGAAAGCTCCTAGAATTGATAAAAGAATTCAGTAAAGTTTCCGGATACAAGATTAAAGTACACAAATCAGTAGCTCTTCTATATACCAACAGCGATCAAGCTGAGAAATCAATAACTCAATCCCTTTTACAATAGCTGCAAAAATAATAAAATACTTAGGAATATACCTAACAAAGGAGTCGAAAGACCTCTACAAGGAAAACTACAAAATACTGCTAAAAGAAATTACAGACAACACAAACAAATGGAAACACATCCTATGCTCATGGATGGCCAGAATCAGTATTGTGAAAATCATCATACTGCCAAAAGCAATCTATAAATTCAAAGCAATCCCCATCAAAATAGCACCACCATTCTCCACAGTTAGAAAAAACAATTCTAAAATTCATATGGAACCAAAAAAGAGCCCACATAGCCAAAGCAAGGCTAAGCAAAAAGAACAAATCTGGAGGCATCATATTACCTGATTTCAAAATATACTATGAGGCCATAGTCACCAAAACAGCATGGTACTAGTATAAAAATAAGCATATAGACCAATGGAACAGAATACAGAACTCAGAAATAAATCCAAATACTTATAGCTAACTGATCTTTGACAAAACAAAAACATAAAGTGGGGAAAGGACTTCCTTTTCAACAAATGGTGCTCGGACACTAGGCTAGCCACATGTAGGAGAATGAAACTCGATCCTCATCTCTCACCTTATACAAAAAACAACTCAAGATGGATTAAGGACTTAAATCTAAGACCTGAAACTAAAAATTCTAGAAGTTAACATTGGAAAAACCCTTCTAGACATTGCCTTAAACAAGGATTTCATGACCAAAAACCCAAAAGCAATTGCAATAAAAACAAAAATAAATAGCTGTGACCTAATTAAAGAGCTTTTGCACGACAAAAGGAACAGTCAGCAAAGTAAACAGACAACCCACAGAGTTGGAGAAAATCTTCACAATCTATATATCTGACAAAGGACTAATATCTAGAATCTACAACAAACTCAAATCAACAAGAAAAATCAATCAATACCATCAAAAAGTGGGCTAAGGACATGAATAGACAACTCTCAAAAGAAGATACACAAATGGCCAACAAACACATGAAAAAATGCTCAACATCACTAATGATCAGGGAAATGCAAATCAAAACCACAATGCGATACCACCTTACTCCTGTAAGAATGGCCATAATCAAAGAATCAAAACACAGTAGATGTTGGCATGGATGCGGTGAACAGGGAACACTTCTACACTGCTGGTAGGAATGTAAACCAGTACAAGCTGCTATGGAAAACAGTGTGGAGACTCCTTAAAGAACTAAAAGTAGAACTACTATTTGATCCAGCAATCTCATTACTGGGTATCTACCCTGAGGAAAAGAAGACATTATTCTAAAAAGATACTTGCACACGCATGTTTATAGCAGCACAATTCACAATAGCAAAATCATGGAACCAACCCAAATGCCTATCAATCAATGAGTGGATAAAGAAGCTTAGATAGAAAGATAGATAGATAGATAGATAGATAGATAGATAGATAGATAGATAGATAGATAGATAGATAGATGGATGGATGGAATACTACTCAACCATAAAAAGGAATGAATTAACAGCATTTGCAATGACCTGGATGAGATTAGAGACTATTATTCCAAGTGAAGTAACTCAGGAATGGAAAACCAAACATCGTATGTTCTCACTGATATGTGGGAGCTAAGCTATGAGGACACAAAGGCATAACAATGATACAATGGACTTTGGAGACTTGGGGAGAAGAGTGGGAGTGAAGTGGGGGATAAAAGACAACAAATATGGTGCAGTGTATACTGCTCGGGTGATGGGTGCACCAGGTTCTCACAAATCTCCACTAAAGAACTTACTCATGTAACCAAATACCACCTGTACTCCAATAACTTATGGAAAAATAAAATTTTAAAAAAATAAAAAATAAAAATGAATCAGGGGGATGTCTATGTTGAAAGCTGTAAATACTAAATAACTCCTATAAAAAGCAAAAAAAAAATACTGTATCAAGCAAAATTAGATAAGAGAAAGAAATAATAGGCATCCACAGGAAAAAGTTATATCATCTCTGTTTGCAGACAACATAATCTTTCATGGAGTAAAACCTAAAGACTCTGGAATAAACTGTTAGAACAAATAAACAAATTCAGTAATTCTGCAGGACACAAAATTAACATGTGAAAATCAGTATCATTTCCATACTATTCAAAAAAGAAATTTTAAAAAAACTCATTAACAATAGCTACCAAAAAAGGTAAATACTTAGAAATAAATTTGACCAAAGAAGTACAGCCTGTACACTATACTGTGAAAACTACAAAACACTGATGAAAGAAATGGAAGACACAATTAAATGGAAAGATATCCTAACTTTATGGATTGAAAGAATATTGTTAACACCAGGCGCAGTGCCTCATGCCTGTATGAACACTGAGGAAAGAAATGGAAGAAGACACAATAAAATGGAAAGATATTCTAACTTTATGTATTGAAAGAATATTGTTAAGGCCAGGCACAGTGGCTCATGCCATATGGAACCTGTAATCTCAGAAATTTAGGAGGCCAAGGTGGGCGGATCACTTGAGCTCAGAAGTTTGAGACCAGCCTGGGCAACATGGCGAGACCCCATCTCTACAAAAAATACAAAAATTAGCCAGGCATCGTGGCATGCACGGATAGTTCCAGCTACTCAGGAGGCTGAGGTGGAAGGATCACTTGAGCCTGGGAGGTAGAGGTTGCAGTGAGTTGAGATCACACCACTTGCACTTCAGCCTGGGTAACAGAGGAAGACTCTGTCACAAAAAAAAAAAAAAAAAAAAAAAATTGTCAAAATGTCCAGACTACCCAAAGTGACCTAAAGACTGAACGCAATCTTTATCTAATGACACTTTCCACAGAAACAGAAAAAACAATCCTAAAATTCATATGGAACCACAAATGACCCCAAATAGCCAAAGCAGTCTTGAACAAAAAGAGCAAATCCAGAGGCTTCACATTACCTAATATGAAAATCTACTATCAAGCTACAGTAATCAAAACAGCATGGTACGGGCATAAAAGCACACACACAAACGGAACAGAACAGTGAATCCAGAAGTAAATCCATACATTTACTGTCAACTGATTTTCAATAAAGATGCCAAGAACACAAAATGAGGGAAGGATAGTCTCTTCAATAAATGGTGCTGGGGAAACTGGTTAGCTACATGCAGAAGAATAAAATTAGATCCTTATCTAACAACATACACAAAAATCAACTCAAACTGCATTAAACACAAACATAAGACATGAAATTGCAAAGCTGCTAGAAGAAAACAGAGGGGAAAAGCTCTATGAAATTGGTTTGGATAATAATGTTTTGGATATGACCCCAAAAGAACTGGCAACAAAAGCAAAAATAGGCAAATGGGATTACAATAAACTAAAACACTTCTACAGAACGAAGAAAACAATCAACAGAGTAAAGAAACAAGCATACAGAATGAGAAAATGTATTTGCAAACCATACATCTGCAAAGGGGTTAATATCTAAAATACATAAGGAATGCAAAAAAACAAGTAACACAATTTTTAAAACGGGAGGTTTTCAGGTGATGAGAGCCTCACCCTCAGGAATAGATTAACACCATTATGAAAAGGACTTGCAGGATCGGGAGTCAATTCCAGCTACATGACATACTGGAAAAGGCAATACTATAGACAGAGTAAAAAGATCCGTTGTCACAATCGTTAAGATAGTAAATTTATGTTATATGTATTTAACCACTATTACATACATGTATCAGTAAAAAGAAAGGGAAGAAAAAAATAGTTATTAACAGGGATTGTGGAGAGAGATGGATAGGAGGTGCACAGAGGATATTTAGGGCAGTGAAACTATTCTGGATGACACTGTAATTTTGGAGACAGGACATTATACATTTGGCAAAACCTACAAAATGGTACAACATAAAGAATAAATCCTAATGTAAACTGTGGACTTTAGCTAACTATAATGTATCAATATTGGTTCATCAATTGTAATTAAGTGTAGACCACCAATGCAAGATATTAGTAAGAGTAAACTGAGAGCTGCTGGCAGTGGCAGGAAGGTGAGAGCTTATGGGAATTCTCTGTACTTTGTGATCAATTTGTCTGTAAATTTAAAACTGCACTGAAAAATAAAGTCTGTTAATTTAAGATATTATCACTAATCAACTTTATAAATATTTCATGCAGTAAATAACTAAATAGCAATGCTAGAGTATACACCAACCAGTTGTATTGAATAATTCATAAATTATTTCAAAAATATGCCATCTTTAGGATTTCTCAATTTTCAAAAAACATGAATTTATAACTAAAAATGACAGGAGTCCTAGAGATTTAAAATAGTACCAAGAGATAGTGAAATAAATAAAGTAAATCTATATTAACCATTTATTATTAGTCAAGATTTTATTTCTCAGAGATTTTCCTACTACATGATCATTATATAACTTTAAATGTCAAAACTATTTTTAATTTATTAATTTTGGATGAAAATCTTCCCTACATAAATATTAAATATTTCCCAGTCTTTCATAAAAAAGTATGTTTAAAAAAATGTTCCTCTTGTCAACTAGTTCATTAAATTCCTACACTGATATCTTTTAAAATGTACTGAGGCAGACAGGGCAATCAATCTGCCCTCACATTAAATGACCCTTGAAGATGCTTTTTGGGTTTGTATATGTGTGTGTTTCCCTCTCAGACGAGCTATCTTTCTTACTGCTTGCAATGATTTATGTGTTTTATAATTAAATAGGTGTCTTATGTGTCTTATGATGAGTCTTATAATTAAATATGGGAGGTACAAACAATCACTTTGGAACTTTATCATAAATGCGAGCAAACAGGCAATCACCAGAGTTTGTAAGGCAGGAGGAAGCAGGCAGAAAGATTCCTCCTCCATAACAAAATTACTTGAGACATATTCTTACCGGTATATCTAATAATTAGAATTGCTTAAAATGATCATGGACAAAATAAAGTACACAATAATTTGAACTGTAAGCTGTTACTTAAAGCCATCCCATTTATATAAAACCTTAAGTGTTAACAGGCTAAAGATCTGAAATTCAGAGCAGAATACAAGCTCAATTTTTATTTACCAATAAAAATACATAAAATATTACTTTTCTTACTCAGTAGTAACCACCATCATCAAATAATACTCAAAGTCTACCTAATGTAGGTAAATCCTCAGAAAATGAATTTACTTTGGATATTATGTCCAATGGAAGATGCAATGACTGTTTCTGGAAATACATAGTAATATCAAATATAACTAGTTACTTTTTCCACTCAATGAAATTCAAATATGGATAAAACAGAGGGAAAATAGCTGATCATAGTTGTTACTAAGATTTCTGCTAAAATATTTCATGCTTAGGCATTAAACGTAGTGAACTCTAAAAGAGAGAACATTTCTGTGGATAATAAGTACATAAATCTTAACATCTTATTAGTAATAATGAAAAGTAAATAAATTAAATATTGAGATTTAAGATAATTTATAGATGGACTCTATTGAAGATTATTTGGATTCCACCCTCATCCTAAAAGGACTTTAGGGTGACACAATATAATGATTATACGATCAAGATGAACTTGCATGACTCAATTCAAGAGATGGTTATTACATACCATAGACACGATCTTTCACGTAACAATATTATTAAAAAAATTTCCCAATACTTCAAGAATTCTATTATAATATATAAATAAGAAACATGATCTTCATTATTACAAGTCATTCTTGCCTGTTCTATAAGAGGAGTGGACAAACCACTATGGCAGCTTCCCAGGGTTTTTTTGTTTTTTGAGACAGGGCTTTGCTCTGTCGCCCAGGCTGTAGTGCAGTGGCAAGAACACAGCTCACTGCAGCCTGCACCTCCTGGGGTCAGGTGATCCTCTCACCTCAGCCTCCCTAATAGCTGGGACCACAAGCGTACGTCACCATGCCTGCCTAATTTTTCTTTTCCATTTTTTTTTTCTGGTAGACATGGGGTCTCACCATGTTGCCCAGGCTGGTCTCGAACTCCTGGGGGCAAGTGATCCTCCCACCTCAGCCTCCCAAAATGCTGGGATTATAGGTGTGAACCACCATGCCTGGCCACAACTTCCTGTTTTTGTAAATAAAGTTTTACTGGACTTCAGCCATACTCATTTGTTTACTTATCATCTGCTTTCACAGGGCAATGGCAGAGTTAGGTAGTTAACAGAAATCCTATGGCCCGCAAAGCCAAAAATATTTACTACCTGGCCTTTTAGAAAAAGTGTGTCAATTCCTGGTAGGGCATCAACTAGTATAACACAAATTCAAAATTAATACTTTGTACGTAGGGACGTAGTCTTCTGATCATTAAAATACTGCTTGTAAAGTGTAATGTAGTAGTATAAACAATTTAGTAGTATTAGTACAGTTGTAGTAGTATAAATAATTTGGTAACAGTAGTACCATATAATAGTATTTAATGTAAATAAACTTTTTAAGGCTTTTATATATATATTCCAGAAGCATACAGCTAAGAATACACAAATGACATACCAATAACAGATGCTTGTTTTGATCCTCTAAAAATTTCTAGCCTTGAATTACCATAATACAAACTCATAATTCTTAAAGTTAGGATTTTCAAAAATATTTTACCATCTTCAATTTATATTTGCCATATATAAATAAACTGTGAAAACTAGCCATTTTTTTACTGTGAATAAAATTTAAAGAATAAAACTATAAATTAAAATCTAAAATTGCTGTATAGCCCAAGCTACTCATATTCACTCATTTTTAAAAATTTATTTATACATGAGTGAATTTTCCTCAAGTATCTGATTTCCATTTGAAATCAAATTTCTGTATCACTTAAACATAAAATGGTTTACCTTTCAGAATTCACTGTTTAAGCTGAAAAATGCCTATATATCCTTTACTTATATTCACCAATTAACATTTTGACACATTTATTTAACAAATGTATTTATTTTATGAATGTATTTAATTAAATTTTATTAATTCAGCTCATATCTCTTTTAAGACTATGGATATTGTACTATAAAAACATGATAGCATTATCACATCTAACTTAATACATATTCCATAGTATCGTCGCTATCCAGTCCATATTCCAAGTTTTCTCAAATATCCTAAGAGTGAACTATGTAGCTCTACTTTCAATCTAGCAACCAATCAAGTTTCACATGCATGTTGATTTCTGACAGGTAAGGACCAGATCTTTCTCTAAACAATCTATTTGTATGTAATACATTCTCTCTTCTATCCATAAACTTGTTCTCTTGAAAAGCGATAGGAACACAATTTCCCACTACTTACCTGCCAGAATCATTCAGCAATGGAAGGATATTGTGATAACAATAGGGAAAAACTGATTTTCCAATTATTTCTATAGAATCTGTTTTCCCTATGAAGCTAGAAAAAAAATTGTAATCTCACCTTAGATGGTTAAAACATATTATAAATAAATACCTAAGAAATATTCATTAATCATCAAGTAAAAAGTCTTGTGACCTCCCAGTTCTCAAGAAGTTTTAATATTGTTAATACTAATAACTTAATAAGAATCATGAATAATTATCCAATGCAGCATTTTATAAAAAGAAACAATTAACATTTTATAAAAGTCTAGAGTGATCTCTACTGGTCACTAAAAAAGCTAGTTTTAGAAAACTAGAAATACTTATTTTTAAACATATTCAAACAATTTCATAGTTCATTAAGCTGAATAAAGTTTTAATCATCCCATAAAAAGACTGGATAACATGTATATTATGCCTATGCATCAAGAAACAGACTTCTTCAGGAATTAGTTTCAATGCTTTCAAGCTTCTATTAAAGTGTAAAACCTACATTTTAAACAATGCTTTATTATACAAATATTATAAAAATGCATACTTTTATAATTTTCTAATATTAATATAATTAAAATATAAGAATATTTTAACATTTCTTTCCTGACTTCCTTAATCTTAAAAGTAAAATTAGTGCAAGTTTTCACTGCTATGCTTTCTGAGAAATTGAGATTTCCAATGGGAATACTGTCAAATATATAAAAACAAAAAGATCAGTATTCTAGCGCTTCATTTTCAATATATTTTCTATATTGTTAATTATGCTTGAACTCAAGGTATTTTCCAGCATAAGTTATACACAAGGCCTAACAAATAGAGACCTAAATCTGCGATCACCTTTACTGAAACCAATGAAAAATCTATACACAGTAATGAAACTGGCATGCAAATAAAAGAACTGTCAAGACATGTATTCCTAAAAATAAGCCTACAATAACTATTTTAAAGGCTGTGTGTGGTCTCGCCCATATATTTTGGCAAGATGCACTTTCTCCAACCACAGTTAGATTCATCCAAAAGCAGTGGCACTGGAGAGCCTCTGTCTCACCTGTCAAAGTTGAAGAACGTTGTTCCAAAGACCACCACGAGTCCATGGAGAAAAGCCACAGTGCTACAGCTGTTATTGATAAGCAGTTTCTAAAGGAGAAAAAACTTCAAACAATTAAGCAAATCATCCTTAATAGAGATACAGACAGACATACGATGATATTCATGTTTAAATTATGAGATGACAATTACTGTGCCGGTTGTGAAACAAAACACTGACAATTTACATACTGGAATGCTCAGAGGGGAATCCTTCATAAGTAACACTAACTTACAATCTTCTCTATTCTTCCTCTAACTAAACTTGTATACATTAGTTATCAATTCAAAAACTCTATTATGTTCGGTTAAACCTTCAACAACCTCCTTTATAAACCTCAAAATTCATCTAAATTATTAAGTTACTAACTTCATCAAAATTGCTGAAGTCTGACAGCTAACAGCACAGTGGATTAAGATTTATAAACGGAAACCTTAAATATATTAAAACCCGATTTTTTTAGATGATGCCTTAACATGTTTTTCAACCACATTATAAAAGCAGTTCACATTTTTGCTTTAGAATAACCTCCCTACAGTAAAGCACATAGACTGATGGAGCAAGCCATTAACATAAATAAAGAGCAAGAAAAACAATTACTTGAAAAAGAAATATGCCTCAGTGGACAATTCAAGTCCCACCCCCAACTTGGCAATAAAAGACATCTTAAAACAAATTGTAACGAAATATACATGACTATATTAAAAGTTTAGATAATGACAATGAATATCTCAAAATTTAACTTATTTTTCCAAGTGATAATATCCTCTAATCCTATTTAATACTAAAAGAGTTCAATTGAAAGAGAGGAGATTTTCCTTTTGTACCTTTTCCAAGAAAGCTAATATACAAAAGATTCTCATTATAGGACAGTTTTACCTACAGCCATGTTCCATAGCACAAAGTTACAGCAGTGCTCCAACATATACAATAATGTCCTACAGTTTCATTTACTATATTCTCTAAGTACAAAGGTTCTAAAAAGATTACTTTCACTTCTCCCTAGATACGTTAAATAGCATAGCTGGGATATTATTTTTCTTTGGTTTTGTCAGTAGCATGTTTGATATAAATTTTATTAAGTGGTAGTGTATGTAACATTGCATTGTGGGTAGTAGTTTCCTGCTTTAGTCTAGCCACATCCTCAGCTGTCATATGAGCATGTTTCCCATATTTTCTGCAAGTTCTCGCCTTTTCTTATTATTACAAAAATGACAGCATTCAAAGATGAATTGTTCTAATAATTACAAGAAACATGAATTACTTATACAGCTACATTAAACAAGTATGGATCACTCTGCACTTCAAAGAATAATCAAAGAAAAAAACAAAGTAATCCTCATAATTAAAGTGTTAATACTATGTGAACAATGTATTAAAGTAAATTAGCATAAAAGGATTCAAGAAACAATTAAAAACAGCTGAAAGAAATTAAGTCTCTATAATCAGATGCCAATACTATCTAACAACTGAGGCATTACATATTAGAATATAACAATTTGTAATGAATGTTAAGAGCTCCAAATCTACCGAGTATTCATTAGTGAGGATAAATGTCAATATCCCCTACTAGAACTTAAGAATCTACTTTGAGGCTGTATAGAAATGAGGGAAAAAAGGAAGAGAAACCAAAAAAGCCTGAAGGAGAAAGAAAGGGAAAGAGGAGGAATAGGGGAGACAGGTAGAGGGAGAGAGATTGGTAGAGGGAGAGAGAGAGGGAGAGGGAGGGAGGGAAGGCGGGAGAGATTGACTTAGCATTTTCTCTTCTGGCATCCAATTTCCAGATAATCTCACATTTAGACAGCTGCTAAAACTAATCAAATGAAGTTGTTCAAACAATCAGGGAAATGGTGCTAGTTTGGGTTTTTACCTGATCTAATTAACATAAACTGAGAAAAATGCTCTCATTACAAAAAGTACTACAAAACAATGCCTTGTATACATACACAATAAGACAAATGTGCATGCAGTTGTGTACATAAACATATACCCCATTAAACAAGGAAATGGAATACTGCACAGGCCCCATAATTTAACAGATGAAACTATACATATTTTACTAACAGAAGTAGTCAATATAAGGCCAAATAGATCCCGTGTAAGCTTAAACAGCTATACATCAAATCCAAAAAAAAGAAAAATTGTCAAAAAAAAAGTAAAATAAGAAACAGTCACATACCAAGATGAAACAATAAATTAAAAACTTCCTTCGTAAAACCTCATAATCAGAACATTTTAAGCCAAATTAGGACTTCTACAGTTTAAAAATTCCTCCATCAAACCATTTTCTCCTTTTTTTTTCAAAGAATTAGCAGCAAATAAAAGAATAGAGTTAGCAGCAAGTAAGTCTAAAATAATCCTTAAAAAATGCATAGAAATGAGCACAATATTGATAAAGTAAAACTAACGTATTAAAATATGATCATTAGTTAAGAAAATAAAAAATTACTCAAATGGTTACAATGAAGACACACATAGCATTTAAACACAAATACCTTGGTATTTTCAGAAGTTCAACCAATTCTAACACATTTTATTCACCACAAAGCAATGGAGAAGCAAGATACCAACAACTTTTTTTCTTTGAAATTGATTTCAAGATCAAAACTGTATTTCATTTCCGTGGCATTAAAGTATGTGATTTATACAGTATACCTAAACTTGTTGCTTACTTCAAAACAGCAAATACTAACATGTCCCCAAAGAGGATAAAATTTTATGGGTCTTTAAAAAGCAAAAATAAAAATAAAAATAAATCTGTGGTTCTCAATTTCTGATTATAACCATGGTATAAATCTATAATCAAGAGCTTTATTTGCATTGACTTTTCTAAATCAGTATCTCTTCACCACGTGTAGTAAGCTATTTCTAATGAAACACACTGTTATCAAATGTGTACCAATTATCAAATGTGCCCCAGTTATCATTGTTTTTTAAATTTTTACAACAAAGTAACATTTGCTCCAAAGAGGATATATTTTCATTTTAGGAAAAAAATTCATGTGGATAATGAATATACTAACTTAAAGCACATGATTTCACTATCTTTCTCCTGCTAGAATTTGATAGGCCTCACACAGGACAAAAAGTGCATATATAACAATATCTACTAAACTCTCATGTGTTAAGAATAATAATCCTGGTCCAAAAATTACATGCAGGAGGACTACCTGCAAAAAGTGAACAGGTAATTAAATGACAAATAGATGTTAAAAATTACTTAAATTCTTATCAGGTCCATTTGAAGAGCCAAAGTTTACATAAAGAAGATTTTAAGGAAGAAAATAGCAAAATGTTGGGTTTGTAAGATGTTTCAGTGAATGCTAATGTAGAAACTATAAGCTTATTTGAAAAGAAGAAAACCATTTGCTGATCATACTACAGCAGCTACCTACATATTTTCAATTAAGTGATTCTGCTATTATAGGTACACATGAAACTATGTTTGGAAATCCCACAAGCTATAAGGACAAAACCCTCCTTTTGTTTACTTTGGATACTAATTAGAGATACACATAATATGGATACGACTTATTTATAAAAGAGAAAACATGAATAACTGCATGTTAAATGAACGCTTTTACCTTTCAATGTAAAATCTGTTTACACATACAATAAGGCATGATAAATCCATAGTTAAAATAAAACACCAAAATGTATTTCTGGTTTTTTATCACTAAAAGTTTATTCTGAAAAGGTTCTGGACATTTGAAAAATAAAGGACTAGAATCATTCCCATACCCTACCAGTGTATTTTGGGAAAATCAAATTTTCTGTAAAGAAACTTATGAACATATTTGTACAGTTATTGTGATCTAATATGAACCAAAAGCAGATAAAGAATAGCACTAGGAAGAACACAGGGATATTTTAGTTCTAACACCCTCCTGTCTCCCTAGCCCTTACCTCCTTGTACATTCCAAATAATCTTTTGTAATTCACTGTCTCCGCCCACCCCATTTACTTTATGCCACTCCTAGTTACTGTCACACTAGGAAGAAGTCTAACATGCAGATTTAGAGTGGCATGGATAAATGGCAAAAAAATGCCTAGAAAATTGGTCTGTTCGCCTTTATAATTTTTGTTGAAAAATACTCCATCGCTCCCAACTGATGAAAACAGGAAGCTCTATTCATAAATATAAAATTCACTGCCTATGATATATAATCATCCTAATAAGAAAATGAGTTCTATACATACTTGTCCAAAGGGGCAAAAAAGGAGATAGTTTCCCAAAGATGTTTCCAATTTTCTTCTGAATCAGAATTAGCAAATCGAGACGACTAACATACTCTGTCTGTGGGCATTATTCCTTACTACACACAGCATTTTGTAATTTATTTCAAAGCTTCCATTAGAAACAAAAAAATACATAGCTTCTGTTAACCCACTCTATTCTAAGCTCATAGTATCAAATACTGAACAATCTACATTATAACATAAGCATTTTACTTTATAGAAGATCTGCTATCAGAAACTCTATTAATGTCTAAACTACTTAAAGAACTATATAAACTGAATACACTTCCATGAAAGACAAAAAATATTACAATCATAAAGAAAACTAAGATTCATCCAATAAACTATATTACAATCCCTGTCATTCATTTTTTTAAGATCTTCAAACTAGGCATGAGATAATGGTATACATGAAACATTACATTTAATCTTTAATGTAAAGGCCGCCATCTAATAGATTGATAATAAACTAGACAGACGTGATTTAAAATTTGTAAAAGAATGCCCAGACTAACACTTTCATGACAGCCAATTATAGTCAAGCCTAGCAAGCAGTTTGCAACCAAACCTTAAGGTAAACTTTTTTTTTTTTTTACAATGAGTTACAGATTCACAAGTTTAAGAAGACAAGAAAAAGGAAAACAGAAGGAATCCAGCCACCCAGCAAATATGAAGCAGACCCCAGAATGTGATACAGTCCAAAGATGTGAATTATTGTAAATCATCACTGTTGTTCAGAATTTCACACAGACTCTTGAGCCAATTTTGTTCATTCTTCCACAGACACAATAATGAACTAAAAAGAGGAGGCAAAAAGGCAGAGGTTGAGCGGGCAGTAGAAAGGAAAGCCCTTAACTGCAGAGCTCTGCTCTACAAATGCTTAACCTTACAGGAGTTTGGGCTCCTTCAGCATTTGTATTCTATCCAAATCCTCATGAGTCACAAAAATTAAAAAGCTATATCCTTCTGGATGCCAGGAAAGGCCTTACCACAAGCCTTTTGTGAGAGAAAGAGAGAGAGAGAAAGAGCAAGGGGGAAAAGCCACAGTGGTAGGCAGTCCCACTTTACTTAAGAGTACTGTGAGGTCACAAACCACATGATTCTGCCTCTCCAGTAATAGTGCTTGCAAAAAAAAGGAGTTTTAAAGCTTTTGCTTTTTTGGATTGTGTGAATGCTTCATTCGCCTCACAAACAACCACAGAACCACAAGTGCGGTGCAAACTTTCTCCAGGAGGACAGCAAGAAGTCTCTGGTTTTTAAATGGTTAATCTCCGCAGGTCACTACCAGCCACCGAGACCAACAGAGTCAGTGAGTGCTCTCTAACCACAGTCTATGCAGTAATAGTAGGTCCTTCAAATATTTGCTCATTCTCTTTTTGTTTTGTTTCTTTGCTTTTCACATGTTACCAGCTACATAATTTCTTGACAGAAAAAAATAAATATAAAGTCTATGTACTCCAGGCATACTGTAAAACTAAAACAAGGTTTGGGTATGGTTTGTATTTTCAGTTTAAGGCTGCAAGCAGTATTTACAACAGAGGGTACAAGTTCTATCTGAAAAAAAAAGGAGGGACTATGGCATCAAACAGCCTCTTCAGCACAGTGACACCATGTCAGCAAAACTTCTTTTGGGGTAAGTGTTACCATTTTTAAAATCCTGTAAGATATGAACCTGTTAAACATAAAGGTATGATTCTTTGATAAACTGCTAGCTTTTCCAAATAGTATATTAAAGATCCTAATTATGCTATCTTGTTGCATTAAGAATTGAAAAATGAAATTTCTGTATATATTTGCATTTGGTATCTGTAATGTATCTAATTTTCAAAGTAATGACTTGAAATAGACAAAATTAAATTATCTCACATTGATCAAAATGTTTTCTAGAGTTATAGAGGTGAGGATATGAAAACAGTAAAAGAAACAGTTTAATACTCTCATTAACCCTCACCAGAAGAAAAGTCAGATCCTAAATTAATCAAAGCATTATAAATTATTGACTCCGGCAGCTCCCAATATTTGAGCAAACTTCAAAAAGGAAGCATTTTTACAAAATAACAGACCACAGAATTATCTCAACGTTATGGTCTACCATGTATAACACAGAAATAAACCTGTAGTACAGTTAACAGTTTAACCAGCTCAACTAAAAGAAATCTACTTATAAATTCAAACTGTATCCTATCTAAATAAGTTTGTTTCTAAACAACTTTATATAAGTATACATTCAGCTGAAATAAAATTATGATAAGCACATCACAGCCATTTTTAAAAGATCTTTATAGTTGCCCAGGATATTAAAAAGTTCATGGAAGTATTTTAAAACTTACATGCAACTGCATTTTTCTATGTAATTTTAATTTTACATCTACACACTGTTATCCATAGACCTTGTTATAAACACACAGCAAACACTGAAACGTCTAAGATTCTTTTAATCACATTCTTGGACCTACCAAAATGAATAACTGCTGTTTAGTCTCATGAAAAATAAAGCTCCATAAGGATACCCTGTATGATTTTTAAAAGCCACAACTATTAAACCATGCTGGACTTTAAAAGAAGTAGGCATAATCTTGTCCCTTAATATTTAATTTCAAGTTACTGTTGATACAGATATGTAAATGACTTTAACATTCATCAGCTGATGTGTTATTATAGCAAAATATCTAAACACACTTACAAGATTCTCTTTATGATGTCCAACATGTTCCAACTACAAGGCAAGTTTTCAAAAATTTTTCTTATATCCATTAAAATAAACCTTCTTGCTGTGTACATCTATTATTAACTCTGCTTTTAACTTACAACTAATGACTGGAGTTTCCTTTACTCCTCCTACTTCACACATTTTAACTGGATACTACTAGAGGATCAGTCTCAGTTTAGGTCAAACAGAAATAATTAAACCTGAAGGGAGAAAAAATGGTTTCTCTTACAGGGTGAGGAAATGTACCTTGTATTTCACAAAAAAATGTAAAATTGCTGTAGTGACTCCCTCAATAGCTGTAAGTGGGCCCCCTCAGTTATAATATATACAATATAATAATCACAGATTAATTTAAAATTTTAATGATGGGTACCAAGTATTACTCTAAAAACTTCTATATTAAGGAAGCAGGACATAAATACAGCTAGACTACATTACAACACATAGCATAATTATAGCTTATACATCAAAAGTTTTGTTACTACTACCCAAGAGATAAAAGGAAAAAGAATAGTTAAAACTACTGTTACACAGAGGGATAACTTGAAACAGGGATAACAGAGATATCAGGGAGGGATAACAGAGGCAGTTAAGTTACTCTTTCACGTTATCACTCTGTTTAACTATTCATTTTAAACACATTTTAAAAACCAGATCAGGAACAACACAAGTTTCAAAAAATTCTTCGGTATTAGAAGTAAAGTTATCATGAAGAATATGTTAAAATTCTCACAAAGAATATATTAAACTGCTTCTTATTCTATCATAACAGGGATCTTATACTTCTGTAACATTCTTAATAACTATTCAAAATTTCCAAAACTTGACAGGATTCTAAGCAAGGCATGGTAGTGAACCTTTTTTTTTTTCCAACATTACAACCAATTCTTCCTCTTTTGAAAAGTGGGCTGCACCTTCCCTCCCCGCCAGCCCCTAAACAGTATCTTGAAGCCTGAATAGAGAACTTAACGTCAACCCACTACCTCAGACTAATTACAGGTGAGTAGTGGACATCATGTATATGTTATCACATTGCAAACATTTCCCCATTCTATAATCTATGCAAAGCCTAAAACCTCACTTCAGGCTTTAGATTTTTATATAATGATTATCACCGCCACCTAATGAAACGTCTTAAGTATGTGCCCCAATTTTGTAAAATAGTTAAAAAGAAAGTTTAGGATTTTCCTAGGTGAGGTACAAAGCACACATTAACAACTGCTTCACCTCAAATACAATGAGTGGTGTGTGTGTGTGCGCGCGCACACACACGCTAGAGAAACAGAGTATGTCTGTGTCCTTGATCTCTCAGCATACTTCACTTTGAGTTAATCAAAAATTTTCAGTCTGTACTACTCAAAATCTGTCCATCATTTATCATAAATATAGCTTGCTGAAAATCACAGATGTGACTCATAGAGTATCTTAAAATTAATGACTCATGAAAATATATCAGCTGACTGATTATCTACATAAAATCTTTGTAACTGCTTGAACATGATGTGTGAACACTGATTTCCAAAACAGCAGTTGTGGTCCATATCAATAATATATTTATAGTTTCAAGATTTAGTAGTGACAAAGTTTTATAGCCTCTTTTTAAAATACAGAGCTAAATTCCAAAACTAGGGAGCAGAATTACAAAGTTAAGAACAAACACAGAAAATCACTCTAACACATATCAAAAGCTAAAAATGTAAAAGTAATTCCCAAAGACTCATATAAATTATTTTAAATTATAATAATCCTAATTTTACATTACAAACTGTTAAAGATTTTTAGTTTTTATTTTTAAAAGATGTTTTGAAATCTAAAACACTGAAAAGAAATTGTGGAAAAAGATCCGGCTGGTCTGTGTGACTCTCCTGATCAATCCGTCTCTATATCACAAGGCATGAAATATACATGATTACATTATGATATATTTTAGTTATTTTAAAAGAACAAAATATTAATTTATTCAATTACACTCTTCCAGCTAACAACTGATAGTTTGACTTGTTTAAATCAGTCATGCTAAAGTTAAATTCAGTAAGATAGAAATGTTCCAGTTTGTTAAAAGAACACTGAAATATTTGATGGTTAAATAAACTGCAGGGGCGGGGGGAGCTAACTCATTGAAGGCACTAAGATTTTATCAAACACACAGAATTAATCTTTATTGAATAGAACCATTCACAAATCAAAACTCACTGTACTCCAATACTTTAAAGCAGCGCTAATCAATTACAAACCTTTTCTAGTGCTTCAAAATTCATGTGCTTTCAATTTTACACACTGGTGGTCCTCAAGTACTGTACTGAGGCTGAGTTAAGACATTCTGTAT
Source organism: Gorilla gorilla gorilla (assembly GCF_029281585.2). Taxonomy (NCBI): domain Eukaryota; kingdom Metazoa; phylum Chordata; class Mammalia; order Primates; family Hominidae; genus Gorilla; species Gorilla gorilla. Next base: position 63,125,668 of record NC_073229.2, read on the forward strand.
CACAACTTTTTTTTTCAACAAATATTCATCTAGAGGGCTTTCCCCCTCCCCCCGATTCAAGAGCTGCTCACATGAAAACTGTGGTAATATTTTTATACTGTACTTCTTTGTTGAAGCAAAAGGTTAGGGGTTACCTAAATACCTCAACTGTATATATATATTTTAAAAAAAGGAAAAGGTAAGTATTCATAGAAAAAAATCCAATGGGACTATATTATTTATTTTTGCATTTCTCATGATTAATGATGCACCCGTGCATACTTGAAAATTGACGGCAAAACAGGGTAACATCTCAAATCCCTCTCCAAAGCATACAAATACCAATCTTCCATACTGTTCTAACCTTTGTTCTAGGATACTAAGATATGACAACTCTAAGTCAATAGTGAAGTCATGCAAAAGCTCATCAAATGCATTAAAACTGCAAATACTATTACCTAACAAAAATCTTTAGACATTTTTATATGAAGGATTCACCAAAACAGTCTACCTCTATAGCATCTACTAAAAATATATAAAAACATGTGACCAAATAGACAAATGCCATCAACTCAATGTGAAAAAAATCCTTCCTGCAAATACTAAAATTGTAATTATGGCAAAGCATAACTACTTTTTCTAGTCACTCACATGTCAGACATTACTAATCAGGTGCTAGCAGATCCAATGGTAATTTAAGCAGAGACTTCTCAATAGGTTACCTTAATGTACTATTTTTTCTCCTATACCAATGAACGCTGCAACTTCCACTGAAGATAGATAAAATTCTGCCTCTCCTCACCCCCCAAAAAATCATAAAACTCCCATAATAAAGATAACAATGAACTCCAATACTTGGTATTTTCTAAATAATAAAATATTCTAAGCTAACTGTCTAAAGCATGTGAAAATTCTTCATCAAATCTGAGATGTTTAATATCTTAAAACAAATCTTTAAAAGAAGTCTCACATAATGAAATTTTATGCCTTAATATAATCTCTTGCCATTTCAAAAAGATTATGAAATTCACTGGATATATATTTTGATTAATGTGTTACGATTCAAAAAATAACAGGGAAATTCTATACCTTATTAAAAGGGAGTTTCCTTACATTTTTAACCACAGTCAACCACAAGCTTTTGTCCATTCAACAGCACATACACATGAAACAGACCATACATTCCCATACAACTGTTTTAAGACCTGTGTAGCAATTCAGATTAAATGCTCTTTTATTATATTGTATACAGTATCTTCACTTTATGTAGAATTCTTAGGAATTTCCTCCCCTTTATACTATTTATTTAGGGCATAGGACTCAAGATTTGGAACAGTGTTGAGTGGATGTAAGCAACATGTTATCAAACACTTTAGGTTTTGTTGTTACTGCTGAATAGAAAGAAGCCTAACTAAAGCAAAGTTTTTCATAAACACTAATAAACAGAAACTGCATTATTTAACATGATATAAAAAACAATCATTTTTTATATCATTTAACCTGATATAAAAAACAATCCCCAAATAAGATGAGCTGTAGAATTAAAACAGGCCTTTAAAGGCTAGTTGCTACATAAGTACTTAATACATGAAGAGAAAAAAATTGTTATTCATGCACTTCCTCTACTCTATATTCTTGTTAATACTCATAAATCCAATATACACCCAAGGAACAAAAATCATACCAAGGGTGACTTGAGCTCTAAATAAAAGATAAATGTTTACCTTGATAAGATGATTTTCATCTTTTAAATCAACTGCCCACAAAACAAGGAAATCTCCGACATATATACATACGCAATTTCGATAATGTTTGAGATATTTAAAAATTATCATACTGATGTTAGAAAATTTACCAAGTTAACATTATTCCCAGAAATATATCTAAGATTATTTTGGCAAACAGTTTAAAGACTCTTTTATCTCTACTATTCCTATTGCCAATTCTCTTAATTATACATTAGTTACATCAGATTAGTGACATTTCTAAAAAGGTATATCTAAATATCCTATGTAAGGCAAATAATTTTTACCACAGAGTCAAATAAGGTAATTTTATTTTACATTTCAGTTACATTGATTTTTTACATCAATGATGTCTACCAGAATCATTATATACCATCAACTATAAACATATATTTACATAATAGACTAAGTTAAAACTCAAGAACTTAAATACACATTTGTAGGTTCCCCTAAATTACATGAACCATACCATTATTTACATATTCCTTATAGTCATGTATCTTACACCTACATCTATTTTGTGCTTCAGGAAAAGCAAAAAAAAAAAAAAAAAAAAAAAGACAAAGTTAAATGCTAGCCAAATCACAATAACAATCATCAATAAGGTTTGAATACATATATATGCAGTCTTTCTTTGGAAATATCAGAATAATAACGTGATATGCCACAGAACTTCACATGAACACGATGTATTTTTACACAGAAACAAAACACGTGTCATATATGTTCAACTTAAATTTCTTCTGGCTATGTTTGTCTTAACATTTTTATACATGGCATATACACATGCATGAGTGTGAATGCATTCACACCAATGACTACAGAACTTGTAATAATGATTATAAACCAGGAAAAAAATTGTAAATTATGTAACTGAGGTACTATAGTTCTGTCATGAAATATAATCAAAATTTTTTTGCATGTAAGTTAACAAATGTCAATCTATAAAACCAGTAACAGGGATTAGGCATCTACTAGGAATTTCAAGACTAAAATAATCAATCTTGTAAAATCCAAAGATGTTATTTTCCAGTTATAAACTTAAGTAACAATAATTAAAAACTGATATCAGTTAAACAAAGTATTAGAGTTTATAAGGGCAAATATGAATGGAATTAATTTGCTAATAGATTCCTATTTATAAATATTATCTCAAAGAACAACTCTGGCTTGAAGCTAAACAGGTATATTTTCTCATTGACCATGTAACCTGGGTAAACAATTTAAGCATTGAATTTCTAATTTTTCTATGATAATTGCTAGAATTAACTTTCTTTTTAAATTTCTGTACTGAACTTCCCAGTTTAAGACTTCAAATTCCCAATATAATTTTAAGTGAAAAGATATAATTCTACTAAATGATTACAAATTATTTAAATGTATCTAAACAATGTGAATTTACTTTGAAGCTTAAAAGAAAGAATCACGACATTTATTTTACTATGTAATATGGTATTACATTTTACAACATGTCAACCTACTGCTGTATCACTATAACGATCCTAGAAAATCCATGTGTGTCAAAAAGGTACACAGTATGGATTCTCTTCAATCAATTACAATTTTATTATAAGATACTTTAACGCAAACACAGCTCATTAAAATACATTTTTTTAGATAAAAGTAAATTCTCATTTTATTTCATAAACTGTCAGATTACAGATATCTGTAACAACTGTACAGGATCACAGAAAGGAAACTTCTTTATGCTAACAATCCACATTATATCAATCACTGTGTTTTCCATAAAGCTGATACCTGTGAAAGTACATAAGCATTTCATACTAAGAACCTAACACCCAATTCAAAAATATTAAGACGTCATGAAGTAATCTATGAGAAAACTCCCATCAAGACAACAGCATCTTAACATTAGGCAGGATAAATGGTTACAAAAGATAATCTAATAAGATTAATTTTTTTACCTCTCATGAAATCTGTAAAGCATTTCGGTAATTCAGCTTTTGATAAAATGCAGAAAAACTTGCTACTGCTCTTATAAGAGTCAATGCAAAAATGAAATATTTAAGAAGATAATGCCTATGGAGATATTACTTACAAAGACAATGTGCTACAGTGTATTTCTAAAGAAATGGAAATATACAAGTCAATGTACTCCAACTTTTGATCATTAATCCAACCTCCTTTCCATAGAAGAAACTCCTTTTCACATATTATAAACTCCAGTGTCCACCCAGAATTCTTATATTCTCCCAGTTTTCAAAACCAAACACATATACATTCTTTCTCTCTCTGTAATTTAGAAGGAAAACTTAACATTTTAAAAACTTTTTACCACTAGTAACCACTTCATTTTAAAAGTGTTAGCTAGATAAGGACAATGAGTACTGTCAGGAAAGCTTTATTCTTGATTATGTAGTAAAGATTTAACAATATCCCTCCCTTATAACACGCATAAGCATATTGCAGAATATTTTTCTACACCAATAGGACTAGAGAAAACACATAAAGTGATCTGTTTTTAACATTATCACTCACAAGTACCCAGGAAGAAAATTTAGAGCCATGTGCTGATTATTAGGTTTATTTTTATTTTCATAAATATTCTGGTCCTATCAAGACACAAGACACTAAAATCAGAATGTATCAAGATACACTTAAATATTTTTTAAAACATCAAAATACTTGGCTTAAATTGCTAAATTATTTAATTATTAAATGGTTAAACCACTCTACATATGTAAAATAAATTTTTACTCAGACGTATTCAAACAATTTTCTTGACTATAAAATTAAATCCTGTGCTCCAAGAAATAATGTAACACAGTATTTTTAATAAAGTATTTACTTACAAAGTAAATATATATTAGATGTACAAGAAGATAGGAAGTGATTTTCTATAATATAGCTTCATTAATAATACATGTAACTCAAATTTTCTACCTCTGTTTTAAACTTCCTTCATTCAAATACATGGTCAATTCACTGAATTTTTTTGATCCAGAAACATCTTAAATGCTGTTTTAAAGGAAACTTTAATAAAAATGGCCTTACTCATTATTATAAACTGGCATAAAAATATTTTTTGAAACTTGCTGTGAAAACAGTGTGATCTGAAAACTTACATACTTAAAACTTATGACATGAACACAAAAAATGCAAGCAAATGCATAAAACCACGTAGCAACAATATAGTGAGAAGCCAACCCCGAACATAGGAGATATACATATGCTTTTTAAAATAAAAGCTCAAATTAAAGCTTGCCTTTTGAACTGCCCATATGAACAGAACAACATGCCAATGACTTACAGAATTTTTTTCTAGACTGGCAAGACTAAAAAGAATCACATCCAATCCCTATTTTGCAATTATAATGTGTGATACTTTCTTTAACCATAAGACTGTCATTTATTCTAAATTTGCTGGAAAAGCTTGCCATTGCATTTTTCCTGTACGTACCTCTTCCTTATCAATTATGGTGTATCTCCAGCATTCGAAGAAAAAAAAGCTCCAAAACTTTAACTGCATTTAAAATATATAATTGAATCAATATATTCAAGGGTTACTCTAAAAATACTCATTTCTAGAAGGCCAGAAAATCTTATTTTTTTAAGCTGATGCATCTACACACAGTAAGCAACTTTTAGTAAGTTCTTTTGCTACGCCATAATGATCTGCTCCAGAAACTCAAGGGTACCTAAAACAACGGACTACCTGTTCTAGCCATGCTTAGGAATGTGTCCAAATCATTTTTATTGATTTAACCTTTATAGGAATGCTACATATCCTCAGAGCAAAACATTTTGAATGTATTTATAATATGATACACTTCTAGAAGCCATGAAAAAGAAAGCTAAAAACAAATCTAAGACGCCCCTCCACCGTTGGTTGTTATGTTTATTTTTGTTTATTTGAAACAAATATTAAATACATATTAAATAATTCTTTTTGCGAAAACTCACTTTGGTACTACTGTAAGTAGAAATAAGATTTTATTTTTTTAGAGAAAAAGTATATTTAAGTAAATTCTAACTTTAAGAAACAAAACTCCTGACTTGACAATGATGTTACACCTATAAATTTTAAAGGATTCTAAATGCTTCTTTCACACTCTAATTACACATTAATCATGGAACCTATAAACAAATCAAACTTAAACTTACAGAATTTAGTCTTTATTGAATAAACTTAAGTTGTACTCTAGTTTTCATCCTCAGAGTTTACAGATAAAGTTCTGTGTAGCCTATCTTTCTAGCTTTCTGTAAGTGGTACTTTACAAATGGTTTCAACAGCTAATGCCTGTATTAGGTATGTTTGCCAAATAATTCACAATATTATGCTTCCTCACATTATGGTTCATCATTTGCTAACTTAAATATCACCTCTAAAGAAGTTATACTTTCACTGCAGATTGTTTTCTCAAAAAAGGCAAACAACTTTTGAGCATTTCCAGATGTAGCTCTCATAAAAAAAAAATTATAGGCAACTTCTCAAGAAATTCTAAAATTAGTAATAAAAATACAATAAAACTGGTATTTCTGATTACTTCAAATGATCACATATAATAAGCTTATATAAAAAGCTGATGGTACTATATTTTGAATTAAGAAACTTTGACAGCTACAAGAGCACTGATTTCAGGTAGCTGCCAGTAGGTAAAACAACCAAGTGTATTTCAGTGTCAGACAAGATTCTGCTGAACTGGAATTTAGGAAGCTCTGAGGGTTACTGACCATGTGATAAAAATAATAATGCTATCTTTCTCAAATAGTTAATTTATTTTTATACTGGGCGATATAAATTTGGGTTCAGCTATACTATTTCGTTTTGTCATCAATTTTTTTATAAAACATCCAAGTATGCATGAGATTATGCTAAACTAAAATAAAAATAATTTATATGCAGCCTATTTCTCTGGAAGAGACAAGGGAGGCATCCAGGGCACAAAATTTAAGGAGGTACTCACTCTTGCACAGTCCTCAAAGAGACAGCCTCCTTAAATTTTGTGCCCTAGGCACTTTGCTTGCCTCATACAAATTCTACTCCTGAGCTGAAGACACATAAGTATAAACTATTTATACTCATGTGAGTATAAAATGACATGTAATAAGCAGGGTGACATAAAACATTGAAATAAGGTAATATAAGAAGAAAAATTAAAAATAAGAATATTTACATTAAAGAAGACATACTTGCCATAAATATCTTGCAAAGTAAGATAGTTATGGCCTTATTGCTTGACCATAAGGCTAAGTAATCTTATTACTTGACTATAAGGCTTTAAGAAAAAAGGGATTGAAAGAGTATTCCATTAAAGAATTCACTAGCCTATACAAGACTTCTTATGTTACAGTGGTATCCAAATCTGGCTGATCAACAGAATTACCTGGGGAGTAAGTCTTGGGGAAGAGCAGCTTGTGGAGAGAAAGCCTTCAGAACTTTTTTAAAACAAAACTCCCTAGATAAATTAGCCAAGATTGTGAGCCAATAGATAGCCAACTTTTAATACTCCTAGAAATAAGCTAAAGACAAAATGCATATCCAAAATACATTAATTCCAAATTGTGTCCCCAATAAACATTTGTAAAGCTTGTTCACAAGAAAAAATTAGTTCCTTTCTTTCCTTCCTTTTCTTCCAATAGAGGTGATAGTCAATGGTTATGTGTTTAACCAGTAATATTAATAAGAAAAATAAAGTTGTATTTAACAAGCTATATTAATAAGGAAAATAAGAAGTACAGAGGATTCCATAAGATGACTATAGCCAAAAACATTAATATTCTTATTTTTCTATTAGGTTCAAATAGCTATTCTAAGTACATAATTAATCTAATCCAAAACTTTATTTTAAATGTTATTTGTTTTAAATTATTTAAAATTTATTAAAGTTTTAATTTAATTAGACAACATATTTTGAAAAATCAATGTACCTAACATAGTCTATAATTTTTATAGCGTATACCTTAATTGAAACTGTACTTTGTTAGCTTTCATTGTTGAGCGTTTACTGTACCAGGTACTATGCTAAGCCATTTATAAACATTATTTCCTTTAATTCTTACAACTCCCTTCTATGAGACATGTATCATAATTATTTACAGATGAGGAAGCTGAGAATGAGGTAAAGGAACTTGCTCAAGGTTACAGAGTTGAAGAGATGGGATTCCAACCCAAGCCTTTTAACTCTTAATTACTACTTTACAGTGTTATACACGATCTAAATGAAGTTACTTCCTAGTCCTCAATCAATTTCATCTGTAAAGGTGTTAGTTCTCAGAAACATAATTATTCTAAAGTTATTAAACCGATAAAATACAAACAAGAAGATAATCTTGGAGTCTTCAAATTACCCTGCCACATATCTTTAAGAAATACTAATCCGACAGAACCAAAGAGATTAAGAAAAAATAAAAGTATATCAAGGAATAAGATTAAGGTGAGGTTTGTTTAGCCCCCTTCCCCCTCAAGACAAGGTCTCACTCTGTCACCCAGGCTAGAGTGCACTGGCATGATCACAGCTCACTACAACTTCGACCTCCTGAGCTCAAGGGATCTTCCCGACTCAGCATCCCAGGTAGCTTGGACTACAGGCACGCACCACCACGCCCAGATAATTTTGTAATTTTTGTAGAGACAGGTTTTTGCCATGTTGCCCAAGCTGGTCTTGAACTACTGGGCTCAAGCGATCCTCCCACCTCAGTCTCCCAAAGTGCTGAGATTATAAGCATAAGCCACCGCACCTGGCCTTTAGGTCGAGTTTGATCAGAAAAAAAAAGTTTCAAGGAATTAGATAATTCTTAATCATTATAATTAATAGTCTTAATGTCCACAATACACATATATACTCTATGTGATATAAAAATATAATTTAGGAGTAAAAAATTAAACAAACACCAAGAATGTATAATCCTCATTTATAAAATTAAAATAATCATGTATCATAAATATGATTATAATCATAGGCTTTGGTGTCAGATCTGGAATCAAATCCTACTTCCTGTATTTATCTGTAGCATTCCTTATACTATGGTCTCATAGCCCCATCTACAAAGACCTATACCCCTACACATATGCTAAGTGATCCAGACAACCTTAATTTCTAAGCTTTAACTTCTAATTTCTTAAATTCTAATTCATTTGATATTCACAAAAATCCACTAGTAAGTGTACTTTTTCCTGTGCCTACCAAAAAAATACTGCACAAGATTCTAAGAAGTAAATCCTTGACATGTACTATTCACCCCAATTTTATCCCAATTTTAACCACAATTATCCACATTATTACTCAAAACAAAAAGTTCTCAAAGAAGCCACAAAAGTGCTCCGCTTTTTTCTCTGGCAGAGGGTAGGAATAAAGCTATGAGATTATATTTTTCAGTCTATATGGTTTTGAGAAAAAATGCTGATTAGAAACCATAGGTTATGATATGATACATGAGATATTTTTGCAAAGATAAAGCACTAAGGAAAAGAGAAAAGCTGTTTGGGGATCTATGAATCTCAACAGACTTCTCCAATCATTCTGCACCTATATTTAACTTGATAGGTAATATTTTAATGAGCAAACTAACAACTTTTAAAAGCTACATGAGGTAGGATCACACTAATACTAAATAAATACATATGCAAGTATAAAGTCATAACTACATTTTAAAAGGAAAACACAAATTTTCATATTAGTTTTCATTAGAAACACCCACTGAAAAAGGTTAAAAGTGAGTTTGTCTCGGCAACTTCATAAAGAGTACAATGGCATAAGACTCCAGGTAACAAAAAGAATGAAATGGCAAAATGTATACACATGAAAATAACTACGGAATAACAGACAGTTAAAAGTCCTCAGCAGTAGCAAGATTATTACAAGTTCTCAGATTCTGGTACCCTATCTGGCAATGAAGGCAAGAAGTTAGAAAAAGATGTGGTTACAAATTAAAAATGACACACTAAGATAATTCATCGCTTTTAGTTTAAACCCTACAATTATTCACACTTATTTCATCAGAAGCCACTAAAAAGATGTATGATAGACAAAAGGTTCTGTGTACAGCCAGAACAGTCAACCAAAACAGCAGAGAATAAATTCACAAATAACATGGTGATTTAGTAGTTATTAACCTAGCATTTAAAAAAAACGGAGACTGGACTGAAAAATATGGGCAAGTTGAAGAGATATTACAAAGAAACTAACAGAAGAATTTGGCAGCAGTTATGGAAGAGGCAAAGAATAAGGAAAATGAGACTGCCACTTAGGACAGAATGGTTGATGGTGCCAATGATCATGAGGAAAATAGGAAAGGTTTTTAATTATAAATAGGATGAGTTCTCTGTCACTATAGTTGTGCCTAGTGAAAAAAAATAGAATATTAAGTTATATATAACACAATCTCAATTTTTTTTTTTGAGACAGTGTGTCGCTCTGTCGCCAGGCTGGAGTGCAGTGGCACAATCTCAGCTCACTGCAACCTCCGCCTCCTGGGTTCAAGCGATTCTCCTGCCTCAGCCTCCCAAGTAGCTAGGACTACAGGTGCGCACCACCACACCCAGCTAATTTTGTATTTTTAGTAGAGATGGAGTTTCAACATGTTGGCCAGGATGGTCTCGATCTTCTGACCTCGTAATCCGCCCACCTTGGCCTCCCAAAGTGCTGGGATTACAGGCATAAGCCATGACGCCCAGCCCTACAATCTCGATTTTTAAAAATAATATGAGAGTGCCTCTATATCAGAGGAACTCAAAACAGTCATATTATAAGGTTTAGAAAGTAGCAGGATTTTGGAAGCCTTTTTTTTTATTTGCCAATATTTTTCAATTAAAAACCATCAATACATAAAATTTCAAAAATTTAGTTAATAGTTTGCGTTAATGTTTTAAAAGCTTATTTTTCCTCAACCCATACAAAAAAATACATATGAAGAACAATGTTTTTAATTTTTCATGCTCAAGTTGTAAGAAACAGAACAAAGTCCTCCAATTACAAGATATTTGTAAATCGAAAAAGTATTCTCACGAAAACCATAGAATGTCATGGAAACACAAGGACAGCACAGGTTTTGGTGTTAAGTTTAAATTCCAGTTATAGCGCCTAGTATATAACCCTGAGCAACCAACATTTAAGCTCCCTGTGTCTCAATTTCCTCATCTGTAAAAATATTACCACCTACCTTGAAAGTTTCCAGTCAAATAAAATGTAAAGTGTCTACACTGATCTGACAAAAGCATTACAATTATTAAATATAATCAACTTTCCAAACCTTAAATCATCTTAAGTCTAAACTCATACTCATAGTGTGGCTCACAAAACAGCAGAATCAGCATGACCTGAAAGCTTGTTAAAAATGCAGAATCTCAGCCGGGTGCGGTGGCTCACACCTGTAATCCCAGCACTTTGGGAGGCCGAGGCAGGCGGACCAAGAAGATCAAGACCATCCTGGCCAACAGGTGAAACCCCTTCTCTACTAAAGGTCCCTAAAGTTGTTCACTTGATCTGTTTCAGAGTTCTGATACTGAGTGAAGAGCACCTGGTAGTTTACTCTTTATTCTTAATTCTGAAGGACTCGAGAGACTAACAGAGATCATCTAATCTATAATAATTGCACCTCCAAAAGGCAGCTTTTCAAACCTGAATAGAATTTTCACATTCATACACCCCTCAGTTTACCCACAATGACTGATTAAGAGAGAAGGTCCAATGTACATAACTCTCTCTTGTAAAAAATGCCTTCAATAATTTGAGACATTCTGCAAATTATTAAGTTGCATAACAGTACAAACTAGCTACTAGTCTATATTTCTTCATGTTGTCAATGATGTCTCACCACAACCTTGTGAAAAGCCTTGATGAAGTTTAAAAATGGTGTCTCTGTCCCATGTTCCTGAGACAGCTATCTAGTAGCTCTGATGTAATACAGAAGTTTGTGAGGCATGACTACTGCTGAGGAAAACCATTTGGCTCCAACTACTCACCTTCTAGGTGCTTAAAATCATGCTTTTAATAACCCATATTAGAATCTTAGCCATCAAAGACCTCCACCTGACGGGTCTACAGGCTTTCATTTTATAACCAGTTGCCCTTGATATTCTATACTAGTTGTTTACTGGTAAAATATTTTACAATCACAGGTGCCTATTCCTGTCTTTTTTCCTCTCCATGACTACTAATTGAATAAAACAGAAAATATGAGAGACAATTGTATATATGAAAAATTGTCAAACTAAAGAGCAATTCAAATTCCTTTTATTCAGAGAGATAAAAGTTGATATGAAGTGGATATGACAAAGAGAAAGAACATCCACTAAATACTTAGTAGTATACAAAGAGTTAGACCATGACAAAGTTCCTAGAAGTTTAGCTCCTCTGCAGGGGTTTCTTAAACTACTTGAACCAGAATTTTCTATCTTATTTCTTATACAGTTGGGAACCACTTCATTTATACTTGGACTAAACTTCCCCTTGTCTGTATACTTATTTTTGCTCTCCACCCTTAAAACTGACTTGCCCTTAGCTATAAACAATGTACTTTGTTGCCCATTCATGCAGTGCTTTACTGTTTTCATTCTCTGATGGTTTTTTTTTCATTCATGTCCAAATGAGCACTGCCTTAGATTCTAAATATCCAGTGGAGAGCCCATATATGTACATTTTCCTTTGAACGTCTAGAATAGTAACATTATCAATTAAGTACTTAACTGCTTTACGATATGCACAACAAAAACTATTAAGAGGCCACAAAAAGCTATGACTACCACAAATTTAAAACCCATTAAAAATCAGGAATGTCAAAAGCATGTTAACTTTTTGGGTAAAGTGTATAAACTAGCTCTTCATGGTTGGCTAAGAAAGCTTAGAGAAACAAAATCCTAAATATGAAAGGTGAGTCTGCCTTTAAGACAAAAGAGAAATATACTTGGTGGACCTAAAAAAGAAGGCCACTTCAGAAGTTAAAAATGCAATAAGCCAAGATTCAGACTATGACAAGGGAGACGATAAAACTAATGGTACAGAATTTTTAAATCCCTGAAGTTTAAGGGACTCTTTACAAGCAGGATAGTTTAGTAGTTGCCATGGACTATGCTCTGAAGCCAGGCTTCATTCTGGTGAGTTTAGAAATCTGTTTCACCTGGCTGAATCAGAATTTAGCAAACTGATTTATGTAACAAAAAGGCTGTATATTAAAACGTTCCTCATGGGATGAAACAGAGGAGAAACTACCCACCCATCTGCGCTGCCTCACATGGATGTTTTGAGATTTAAATGAGATATTAATACAAGATGTCAGAATACTTATAAAAATCTTTGACACTTTATAAAAATATCAAAGATAAGCTATTACAATTTAGTATTATAAATAAATCAAACTTTTGTTCACTTGATTGTTAAAGATTGTAAAATGTCATGCTCAAATGACATGTTTTCCTATTTGCTATGAAGTTGACTGTAAAACTTTTGCCCCATCTCAGCAACCAGAGGGACTTTATTATATGCATCTCTGCAGACTTTTACCTCCTAGATTAATTTTGTATCTCTATTCCTTTCAGGCTTCATCTCAATTTCCATTTTTTAATCCTTTAGTATTACAAATAATTATGATAGACTCCTCAAATCTTTCAAAAATCAACCAGGATACAAATGATAAACCAACGCTCAAACCTGCAGCTTAACGGCACGATCAGCTTGCTAGTCCTCTAAGATAGAAACCTTGGAATCATTTTTGGTAACTAATTCTCTAATCTCATAAATCCCCAAGACCTAACAATCTAACCTATGCAATATCACTTACACTTGCTTGCTATATTCTTCATTCCCATTCCCTCTTACATGGACTACTACAATAGGTCTTTCCACAGCCAACTCATTTTACATGATGCATTATCAATTCTTCTTAATGAGTATCAATGCACACTGTACCTTTATCTTTCAAACATTTTTCAAAGGTTTCCAATTGTCTTTGAAAAAGACTTAACTCCTCAGTCTGCCAAAGCTTGCCACATTTTGATACTAATCATGTTTTATCTGTATTTTCTATGACCCAGTTTCTCTCTAGACACAGTAAGCTATTTGCTCCAAATGCCTCATCCCTGCCTCTGTGTCTTTGATCATGCTGTCTCCCATACTTGCAATATTCCCTACCTATCCTCACTGTCACCCTACCTACAAATCTCTACAGGGCTAAATATTGCCTATCCTTGAAGAAAAATCTCAAACGACAGTATTTTCACTGGCTTTCATCCTCCAAATTGAAAACTCTCTGATCCACCTCCATATTCCTATAGTAGCACATCTGTAACTCTTTTCACATACTTACCTGCATCTACCACCTGTCATTCTCTCAGTTTCTATGTGTGTAAGATTCTCACTCTACTTATACATATATGTAAATATATATAATTCTACTAGACAGGTGATACTGAAGTTTTTAAATTGCAAAATCCATTTTTCATAGGAAATGCTATGAGAAAGCCCAACAAATAAAATAGATTTTTAAAGGAGTCTACAGGGTTGAAACGAAGAAGGGTGAGAGGGTAGCTAGAACCTCGCATGCCCTCCTGAGCAGCCCCACAGGCAACTTCATTAAGCACAGAGATACAATACAGTACACTAAACTACACACTCTCTTGGTAGCACAGATACACAAGAATTCCCTCTCTCCCACTCTTACTTTCTTTTCACATCATCTAGCCAAATGCCTGGCATATAATAGGAATTCAATAAACATTTCTTTCTTTTTTTTTTTCTTGAGATAGGGTCTCACTCTATTGCCCAGGCCAAAGTGCAGTGGTGCGATCTCGGCTCACTGCAACCTCCACCTCCCGGGTTCAAGCAATTCTCTTGCCTCTGCCTGACTAGCTGGGATTACAGGTGCAGGCCACCACGCCTGGCTAATTTTTGTGTTTTTTTAGTAGAGATCCAGTTTCACCATGTTGGTCAGGCTGGTCTCAAACTTGACCTCATGTGATTCGCCCACCTTGGCCCCCCAAAGTGCTAGGATTATAGGCGTGAGCCATCGCGCCGGGCCTCAATAAACATTTCTTAAATGAATTAATGAATCAGTAGGTGGAAGTGGATGGACAAATAAACAAGTGCCTAAACAAAAAGTAGGAGGACTTAGCAAAGGGACGTGGTAACAGCTAAAGAAATACTATATAAGAAAAGAAAATGCCTTAAAAATAACTTATATGGCTGAAAAGAGAGGTGGTACTTTATATAATTAAAAATTGAACACATTTTAAATAAAAATACCCCACAAATATGTGTGACTTTACTATCAAAGAAAGAAGCTAAGACTAAAGAATTATTTACATGTATCATATTAAGATAAGTGAAATAATGGGATATCTGGCTAACATCTAAATTTAATTTATATTCAACACCTTAGAATTAAGAGATATAGTAAATTAAACTACAGTGAACAATTAAATTTCTTTAAAATGAATTCGATTTCACTGATATATATATGACTGTTAGGGAACAGTGTTCTGATTTTAAGATGTATTTCCTTCTTTCTCAAGTTACAAATGTAAAGTTCTGCAATTGTATTTAAAATCTTTTGGTGGTAGATGTGCACAAAAGAAATACCTCAACATAAATCACTATGGCACATAATGAACCCAAAAGGAATATCCATGTATCATTATAGGCAAGATGTTAAGTTTGACAAAAACAAAATCTGACCTTTAATATATTTTTTAAACTGGTTAATAAACATAAATGCAGCAAGGCTTACATTCCATATATTTTTAAACTCCCCAGCATTCTTGGGGTCTGTCTGCAAAAGCAAGGGAATATGCACATGACAGAGAAAAAAATTTTAAATAAAAGAAACATAATCCTGTGAGATTATTCCCTTTAAATAGAAGAGTGAAATCCAAATACTTTATTTTTCTACATCCAAAAAAGAACTTCACAATTCTTTTTTTTTTTAAAGACGTATATTTCATTAAAACACTGTTTGTCTATTTATCAGAGAATAATTCTGTATTCACATTGTAATTACTATTTTTAAAAAATACTACATGCCTACTGAAATAATGAAACAGAATGTCAGTATGGTTATCTGTGAATGAAAAAATTATTTCCCTCTTTGGTTCTAGAGATTCCAAAATCTCAAACAAATGCATTACTTTTACAATCAGAGAAAGTTTAAAGTTATATAAATAGGTATGTATGCATGTGTACACATGTGTGGATATGTGGATATGTGTATGTATCCCTCTAAATGGCCTGCTTATGTCTAGCTTATAGTTTTTACATTAAAAGCAGCACCTTTCTCATTTCCATAGAAATGAGAAAAAAGGGGTATACTTACATTACTTAATAATTAAGAAAATAAGTTTAAATCTAATATAACATAGCAGTTAAAAGTCTGACTCTGGAGTCAGAAAGACCAAATCTAATCCCAGTTCTACCACTGAATAGCTGGATGACTCTGGAAAGCTATTTAATTTCTATTAAAGAAATTCTAAATTCTAAAAAAAAATTCTCTACCATTAGTTTTATCGTCTCCTCGTTTTCTTAATCTAAAATTTGGCAATAGCCAGGCACGGTGGCTCACGCCTGTAACCCCAGCACTTTGGGAGGCCGAGGTAGAAGGCTCACTTGAGGTCTAGAGTTCGAGACCAGACTGACCAACACAGTGAAACCCCGTCTCTACTAAAAATACAAAAAAAAAAAAAAAAAGTTATCCAGGTATGGTGGCGCATGCCTGTAGTCCCAGCTACTCAGGAGGCTGAGGCAGAAGAATCACTTGCATCCGGGAGGTGGAGGTTGCAGTGAGCCAAGATCCCACCACTGCACTCCAGCCTGGGTGACAAAGTAAAACTCCAACTCAAAAAAAAAAAAAAATTGGCAATAATATCATTCAACTAACAAGGCGTTAAATGAAATAATATATAGGAAGATGTTAGTGCACATTACCTATTTAGTGATGGAAGTGATATTTCCTCTTCCCACAACTCTGTGTAACCAAAATTCCTATCTATCCTTCATGTTTCAGCTTAAATGAACTCTCTTTGAGAGGCTTTAGTTCCCCCATTACACTATCTCACAGTATCCTGTACATTTTCCTTCAGAGTCCTTATCACAATTTATAATTATTTATTTCCACAAATGTATACACAGTTCATGGCACACCACATGTACTTAGTAAATGTTGAATAAATGAATTTATGAGTGGAAAGAGGTCTATAATCTTTCCACTGGTATCATTAAATTCTGTCTCTACATAATCAGTGGGATCCTGATTATAAATGTTACTGCCTATAATACAAATGGGGTATTTAAATTTCAATTTAGTTCTTCTAGGGACAACTACACTAGAGGGGGAAAAAAGAATATCGCTAGTATTTCAGTCTACTTCTACATATTTAAAGTCACAATTATGGAATCACAATAATTCTCTATATTTTGTCCCACAATCTTCCATTTAATGAGTCCACTAAAATAAGGATTAAGAAAAATGTGGGTTCTTTCTTGGCTTTCAGTTTACCTGCTGAGTTTTCTTTAAGTCACCATCTGCTACAACTATGATTAAATTAGCTACTTATTGATAAATCGGGGCACTACAAGATGACATTATATAAAAGCACTAGTTTTCCAAGTATGGTCTCTGGATCACCAAATCAACATCACCTGGGAATTTATTTGAAAGGCAAATTGTTGAGTTCACCCTTGATTTATTCAATCAGAAAGGCTGGAGATGAGACCCAGCAGTTTAATGGTTCAGCAAGGCTCTCAGGTGATTCTAATGCACACTAAAGTTTGGGAACCATTGCACTGGAAGATTCATTTTTTTAAGTCATAGGTTGTTTCACTGGTTTTCATCAATTTGCTGCTATTTATATTTCATCATTAAAATTATATTATTTCAATATAGTCTCTAAAATACTCCGAAGTCTGACAAACAGGTCATCTGTCAGAATATAAGAAAGGCAACCAAACAATGGTTGCTTAACATACAATTCCATCCACTGCATAATCAGTTCATGTTGTCAATGTTCTCTTTTATTCAAAATTAATTCCTTTTACATCTCTTTTTAAATAAAAAGATCTTTGCTTCAGAGAAACTAATTTCAAGTAAAACTGGGAAGTGACTCAAATAAGCAATTACTGTTTTCAAAGGTTTTATTAGTCACAGGAAAAAAAATTACTAGAGCCAAAAATATAAAGTAGTATTGCCACTATATGTAAAGATACATACAATTAAGTCTAAAGTTTTTATACACAAAACTGTAAACTGCAAGAATACAGTTTACTACAACAACAAAAGTATTTCTGAGAAATGAGAAATAAAATTGATATTTCTAATACAATTAGAATGTAGCCCTGAGATTAAGGATTTTGTGTTTGTTTTATTCACTGCTATATCTCCAGAGCCTAGAACGGTGCATAGTACACAGTAGGCACCCACTTGGTATTTGTGAATGAATAAACAAAAAACATTTGTATATAATAATCTTCTAGATTAAATGTGGTCTGCCCAACAGGTGCTAGTCTAAAAACTGTTTCAAGTACACAATAAAATACAAGGAATTTGCACCAGAATGTAAATCAATTACATTAGGTAATTTGTAATACACACCATTTAATTTCTCCTTTTATCACAAGAAAACTATTTCAACAAAGGAAGCAGGGAATTGGTTTACATTTTGGCTCAAGCTGCTTTCTCACAGAAGACCAATAACAGTCACAAACTTGCTGAGTAACACTGCTTTAGACTAAATGTTGAGAGTAGAAATGAGAGAGAAAAATAGGGGGATGAAAACTAACTTCAAAGCAAATAATAATTTCTAAAAATAATTTCTGGCTGCTAAGATGTGGTCATAATCATATTACTATGCCTTTTAAAGGAAGCTTATAAAACACATGAAAACAACAAAAAATTTTAAGGATAAGCTCTTTTTGTCAGCTAAATGCCAGGTTCTAATCAGGAAATTTAAGATATCCCAGTAGTGTCTAAATGAATGAAGTCTTTACATTTTCAGACTGATTTATAATAGCTCAGGGGTCCCCAACCCCCAGTTCCAGTTCGTGGCCTGTTGGGAACCAGAATGCACAGCAAGAGCGAACACTACCACCTCAGCTCTACCTCGTGTCAGATCAGTAGCAGCATTAGATTCTCCGACCCTATAGTGAACTGCACATGCGAAGGATCTAAGTTCTGCACTCCTTATGAGAATCTAATGCCTGATGATGTGAGGTGTAACAGTTGCATCCCAAAACCATACTCCCCATGTCCCCACCCCACCAACCCAGTTCTGTGGAAAAAATGCCTTCCACGAAACTGGTCCCTGCTGCCAAAATGGTTGAGGACCACTGTAATAGCTGGTCACAGAAACTAAGATACATACAAAAAAATTATGCTCTAAATTAGTGAAAACACTTCAAGTATACAACTCACTCATCACTTCAGCCACTCCCACAGAGACTGCCCTCCTACGCTATACTAACCCATCAAGATCACAACTTCCTATGCATTCTACTAAATTCAACACCTACCAGGCATACTTACGTACCAGGCACAGTAAAACATGAAATTTAAAACAATCCCCATAATCAGGGAGCTTATGGTGAGGAAGAGAGAAAAATAAAAAGATCACTGTAACATAGTAAAATGAGGACTTAAAAGAGTATTATAAGTTACCACAGCACACAGAAAGGAAACTGAGTGGAGATGTCAAAGAAGACTTCCAGGACGATGAGATTTCCAAGGTGATACTTGTATTTTCTGTTACATTTTCTGTTCCTCCAGCTCTCTTAATTACTACTTCTACTCTACCTAGTTTTATACTTCACTAAAATCTCCAATCCCTTCTCCCTCCCCATTTTTCTCCAAATTGATCAACTCCATACTTTCTATTCTATCCCTCCCAACCAGCCCAAACTTAGTGATCAGAACCTCCAACATCTCAAATTTCAATAGCCTTCTGCCACATCTGCCCTTCAAATACCTAAATTAACCCAATTATCTTTCTTTCCCAGCCCTACGCCCAGCTGCTGAGCACTTTGAAAAAGAGTAATACAGCCTGTTAGAGGCCTTATAAATGCTGACTAAGCTCAGCTGAGTCACTGACAACTTAGGCAACAATTAGTATACTCCTAATTAGCTTTCTGTCCCTAATTCTACCGCCGACACAACAAACCTTTACCACTCTCTTCAAACTCCCCTACCTCAAATCTTTGCCATCCCAACCAGCTGTCTTGCCTGCTTCCTTAAAATGATATGAATGGTAATTAGGCATAGCTGAAAATAAATATTACCTGACCTTTTTTATAAGCAAAAAAAGTGTATTGAACTACAGCAATCTAACTAAAAATCCTAACAGTATTTCACTGAGAAAAAGAGTCAGTCCCAAAGGACTTACAAATAACCTTTGATCATCTACCTGACAATTTCAGCCTTAGAAAATACAATAAAAAATCTGAACCAAAGAGTAAGCAAACCCCTCTCAAAACTGATATTATGTTTATGCACCAAAGATCAAGTAGTTTTTTTCAGAAAAGAAAGTGTATCAAGTTTTCCTAGTTTATGAACTCTTATTATAGACACAAATCTAATAAATTTGATTACTATACTGTTGTAGACTGGAAGCAACATTCAAAAGGAAAGAAGGTGAAACATTGCTGGAGTCTGGTATGACAGCAACAAAATTACCAGCCAAGGGGAGAGAAAACAAAAACTATAAAAATAAATCTATAAATTCAAACAAAATTACAGATTGGGACTATTTATCGTAGGAACAAAGTACATTTTATGCTTCTATGATTCACTAGGACATCACTGTATTACAAGTAGAGTACTATGGAGCAACTGTACCTAGTATTCTGTTTATAAGTAGTCATGAATATTCATAATCTACTGTAGAAATAATTTCTTTAAAATAGAACCATTTGATCACTTAGATCTCATGTATTTACGAAATAAAGAATACATTAAATACCTTTATTCTTTATTACTTATATTGCATAGATATCTACATATATAATTCTATTAGTCAGAATGCAGTTTTATATATCTATAAAAAAATTAAACTGGTCATTTATTTCCAGCTATGACTACCATTCAAAATTAAGACATTAACTGCATGATTTAAAATTGAGGGAATAGTTTGGCTGATTTTTACATACTGCAGTCACAACACAATTCTACATTCTAGCAAGAAAAACAAATATTAAAGAAAACTGAGAAGTTCTTCAGAGTCTCTAATAGTACAGTAGTTAACCGGCCCACTCATTAGTCAGTTGTTTTTACTGTTTCTCTCCAGTGTTGTTTCAAATAAACTTTCTAAATGTAAAATGATTTCATTAATCAACTTTAAAAGTAAAATGAATTGCACAGACCAATGTCTGAAATCTGAGTACACAGCAAAAAGCAGAAAAAGAAAAGAAAAATGAAACTACTTAAAATTTGCACTTAGAATTTGTTTTGGAACTTGATAAAATGATTCCTAAAAATTCATCTGGAAAAATAAAAATAGGAAAAGAGTCAAAAATATTTTAAAAAGAAAAGTTATGCGGATGGACTTGAACTATAATACTAACTATTAAAACATATTAAGAAGCTATAATAACTAAAATAATGCAGTACTGGCAAAGGAATAGACTACTCAACAGAACAAAGCAGAAAAGTTTAAAATAATTTATTATCTGATAAAGGTAGTATTTCAATTCTGAGGAGAAATAAAGGCTTATATAATTTGAGATGGTAAGTACACTGGCAAATCAATTTGAAGAAAAATTATTCTAACTTAGAACCCTCCCTGACATCATAAAACAAAACAATGGATTAAATATTAAACCATAGAAACTAAAAATATGAAATGTAAGAAAGTGCATGAAGATATGTATCAAAATCAAGGGTAGGACATTCTGTCAAAGACAGAAGCAATAAGATATATAAGACTGATTCAACTATATGAGCAATGAAAACTCATTTTTTTTTTTAATCACTATATACAAACCTTAAGGCAACCACAAGATTTAGGAGCTGGCGGGGAAAATAGGGAAAATGCCAAATATAATCAACCAAAGGTCAGTGCCTTTAGTATATCAAAGGTCCTTAATAGGAAAAAAAAAATACAGTAGAATTATACTAAGAATACAGACAAGCACAAAAGAAGAAATAAAAATGGCCAAAGTATTTTCAAGCTCAGTTGTCAAAGAAAAGCTGAAAACACAATATTTTTACTGTTAAAAATTGTCAGGGAAGATGGAGGGAGGTGCTCTCATAACTTGATAGAAATACATTAGTTCAACTTTCCTGTAGGAAAAATTAGGAAGTTAGTATCAAAAAAGTCTTTAGACTCAAAAATTCCTCTACGACTTTCAAATAGTAGGTATCAAGATTCCATTATATCATTTTTAATAATAGTGGAAAAACTGGACAAAACCTAATTACTTAACAGCAGGGATTAAAAATAATATGATAGATATACATACAATGAAATAAAAAGATCTGATAACATAGTTGTTCACAATATAGTACGTGAAAGGAAAAAAGGACAGTTACCAAAAAAGCACAGTAATGACTAAAAATTACTAAGAACATAATAAAAAATTAAGTCACACACACATTTGTACACACCCCAAAGTGTATGCCTCGCTTGGAAAGGAATCATAGATGCTTTTATGATCTTCTTTTTTGCTTATCTGTGTGAGGATCTCATTACTTCTACTGCTGCTGCTAACTCATTTAGGGATTGTCTCAGTTTCCTTGGATAATAAGGGGCTTCACTGCATTTAAGGCTTCCTGATTTATTCAAACAGTAACTACACAAATGCACGCACGCATACACACACACACAGTCTCCTATATGTTGCTATGCAGAGATCTCTAGACACATTTAAAAAAAGAAAAAAGAAGTTTTAGGCCAGGTGTGGTGGGTCACCCCTGTATTCCCAGTACTTTGGGAGGCTGAGGCAGGAGGATCGCTTGAGGCTAGGGTTTATAGTGCAGCTTATAAAGATAATGCTGTGTATTTATCAACATGGAAAAGTCCTGTGATATATATTAAGTAAAAACCCAAGTTACACAGTAGTAATTATAACATGGGCTTTTGGTATTTTTTAATTTTTTGTATGCATTGGAAAGAAACTGGAAAGATAAATACCAAAGCCTTAATAGCACTTTGAGGTTTTTTTTGGAGACAGGGTCTCACTCTGTCACCCAGGCTAAAGTGCAGTGGTGCGATCACAGATCACTGCAGACTCAACCACTTGGGCTTAAGTAATCCTTCCACCTCAGCCTCCCAAGCATCAGGAGCCACAAGAGCATGCCAAAGACCTGGCTTTTTTTTTTTTTTTTTAGAGATGGGGTACCACTGTGTTGCACAGACTGGTCTTAAACTCCTGGGCTCAAGCAATCCTCCTGCCTCAGCCTCCCAAAGTACTGGGATTACAGGCATGAGCCACCATGCCCAGCTCCAATAAGCACTTTAATTTAATAATTAAGGTGTTAATTATGAACTTTCTGTATTTTCTGATTTTTTCCTTTTCAGAAAATAATATAAACTGTCTCTATGAGGAAATATAAAAAATAATTAATTTATTATAGAATAAAATGTTGATATAACAGTTCCCCTACCCATAAAATTTCCAGGGTTTTTCATTGGGAGTGGGGGTTAATTGTTCCTAAAATATAAAATCCACCAATACAGAAAGAAGTGAACCAAGATCTTGCAGCTCCAAAACTAGTCTTCTCCACTGTATCATGCTACCTTATCACTCAGATGTAGCATTATTTTTCTTTGTATCAATTTGCCTTTTGAAATATTTATATTTAATTACAAATTCCAGATAAGTGAAGTTTTATTTCTATTAAAAATAAACATTAACTATGTTCACATACTTCTAAGGGATTAGAGATATATAAAAGACATTGATATGCACAAATTCTAAATTGGAAGAGGCAGAATAAAAAATACTATCAGTGCTTGACTTAGAAATGGGTTGTATTCCAAGTCTGAATGTTTGGAAAGTAATTCCAACCAAAAAGAATGTTATTTTTGTTGAATAAATAAATATTAATTGATTGCCAGGCCAACCCCAAAAATTTAATTTCCCCCCCTTCCCCTATTAAACACACATCACTGACCAGTGTAATACAGGAATAGAGAGAAAGCCATGAAAGGCTAATAGGACTCTACTAGCCATGGCAAAAACTGGTTGTAACGTAGTTGTTTTATGACACAGAAACCTATGAAAGGTAAGAAGAAGAAAGCAGTCAAAGATAATAGATTAAGGATTAGTTCTCACTCCTCTTCTCTAGAAAAGTGGTTGTGTACTCTATTCTGTCATAGGAAAAAAATGTTATGCCAATTAGAAAACTTTCTAATGACTACAACAACATTTTTTTCAAAGGCATATGGTATTTCACAGCTAAGGTTTTTTTTAAAATCTACATAGATGTCCAAAAAAGATATATTTGCAAAAGATGCCATACTCATTTGAATATATATTTTTTATATATTTTAGTATATTAAAAACACACACACATATACACACATATATGTTAATATATGTTAACATCTTAAAACACATTGGAATATATCAATTCTCATTTCTTTTTTTTCTTTTTTTGAGACAGAGTCTCGCTCTGTCACCCAGGCTGGAGTGCAGTGGCGCAATCTCAGCTCACTGCAACCTCCATCCACCAGGATCAAGCAATTCTCCTGCCTCAGCCTCCTGAGTAGCTGGGATTAAAAGCGTATGCCACCACGCCTGGCTAATGTTTATTTTTTTTTTTTTAGTAGAGACAGGGTTTCACCATGGTGGCCAGGCTGGTCTCGAACTCCTGACTGACCTCAAGTGATCTGCCCACCTCAGCCTCCCAAAGTGCTGGGATTATAGGAGTGAGCCACCTCGCCTGGCCCAATTCTCATTTCTTTGGCTGTAATGTAAAAGTGTCCATCAGTCTCATATCTAGAGATAATCAAAACTGTGCTTTGGCAAACTTAACTATCATGGGACTTCAGAACCAGCAAAAAGTCAAAATCAACAAGATTTATTCCTCTATATTAAGAATTAACTACTCTTTTCTAAAATTACTCACCTTTTTTAATTTACAGAATTTCCTGTAACGAGGCAAATCAATATATAATATAGGCATCAAATATTACTTTCCTATCTAAAACTACTAACCACTCTCTGATATATTTTTAGTAATGAAGAATCCATTTTTTTCTTTTCTGAGACAGAGTCTCACTCTGTCGCCCAGGCTGGAGTGCAGTGGCACGATCTCGGCTCACTGCAAGCTCCGCCTCCTGGGTTCACGCCATTCTCCAGTCTCAGCCTCCAGAGTAGCTGGGACTACAGGCACCCGCCACCAAGCCTGGCTAATTTTTTTGTATTTTTAGTAGAGACGGGGTTTCACCATGTTAGCCAGGATGGTCTCAATCTCCTGACCTTCTGACCCGCCCGCCTCGGCCTCCCAAAGTGCTGGGATTATAGGCGTGAGCCACCGTGCCCGGTCAAGAATCCATTTTTATCTAGTACCTTTTTTATTTTTTATTTTTTGAGACAGTCTCACTCTGCTACCCAGGCTGGAGAACAGTGGCAGGATCATGGTTCACTGCAGCCCTAACCTCCTAGGTGCAAGTGATCCTCCTGCCTCAGCCTCCCAAGTAGCTGGGACTACAGGGCCCAGATAATTGCTTTTAATTTTATTTTCTGTAGAGACAGCGTCTCAAGTATGTTGCCTGGGCTAGTCTCAAAACTCCTGGCCTCAAGAGCTCCCCTGACTTCAGCCCCTCAAAGTGCTGGGATTACAGACATGAGCTACCACACCTGGTCCCCCTTTTCTAAAGATTAATTTTGAAGCTCGTACATTTAAACTAACAAGTTTTCAAAATCTCACCATAATAAAAATAATGAATTGACAGAATACTACATAACATTGCTAATTTTACAGCTACCAGAAATTTTGTAAATCTAGCTACATAAAAATGAGAACCTAAAACTCACAATGACATTACATATTCAATTACACATGCTGACATAATAATCAAGTGTAATACATTCAGAGCTAGTCATAGGATTTTTCAGAAAGACTAAGAGTATATATATATAAATACATTCACAAAAGAACATTTTTAAGAAACTGAACACATTTCTTTATTATTCATACTTTCTAAAAAATGGAACATAAATATTAAACTTCTCAATCAAATCTGACTTGCCAAAGCAGCCAAAAATTAACATCTTCAAAGCTATAAAGAACTGTGGGACAATGACAACTTAAAAAAGAGAGACAGGAAAAAAGTAATCAATGACTGTGTTAAAATCAAATATAAAAACAGGTTATAACATGTAAAATGTATTTTTCCCATCTCAATAAAAATGTAACACATGCAACCCACAAAAGAAGCATTCTATAAATAATTTGTATTTACTAAATTTCTTCTGTGCTGCCCAATATGGTAGCTGTTTGCTAAGTTTATGGCTAAACTTAAATTAAATTAAATCTACAATTCAGTTGCTCAGCTGCCTGGCTTATTTAATATACTCAATAGGTACACGTGGCTAGTGGCTATCACATCGGACAAAAAGGAAATAAAATTTCTATCACTGTGGAAAGTTCTACAGCATGCTATAATGTAGACAAATCCTTTCTTCTCTATAATTATGAAATTCTTCCCATTAAATTGCAAATATTTCCCCCTATACTTGAATTACTTTTTATAAACTCCTTAATCAGTATGTTGATGATGATATTTATTTTTTAAAAAGATAATGGTAACAAGAGCACAATGTTTATCATCTGCCAGGAACTACACTCTGTGTTTTAATTCAATCATCTTATTTAATCTTCGTACTAACCCTGTGAGGTAGATACAAGTTCACAATCTCTTATCTGAAATACGTATTGCAGAATATAAAGTTTTCAGATTTTTGAAAGTTAATACTGTACATAAATCACATAATACTTTCAGCAGAGTCTAGAGAAGCATTCAGGAACATGGTGAAACGTATGAATATTCACTCTAAAAATAAAAAAAGACTATAAATAGCTATATATCAATTACAGCATGGATCTACCATCAAATTAGTTCAGAACAGAGATTGCCACTCTCCAGTGTGATAATCAACAATTATACTGCAATTTTAGGCTGATGGGTCTGTGAATTTTCACCTGTTTTTCCCCATATAACTAAGGATTTTCATCACAGAATTACTCAAATAACTTCATCTACCTGAATTTCAAGAATTCATTTCTGTAAGTAAGCAAGACACTTTTTTCCCTGGTAATTACACATATAATCCTAAACTGAAAGTTCTAGTGATTACCTTCTCATGAGAGAATTGATAGTAATATTTAAATAAAAAAATCAATTATGTAGCCACATTTATAAAATAACATTTTTTAACACAAGCACTTAATTTCACTGGATCTAGAAACTTAAACATTTCCTATTTCATTTCTGAAAGGAAAAAAGACTTTCCATTATGCAGTGTTTTTATGTTCTCAATCTGCTTTTATACATAATCTCACTTTCAGGAAATCTGCCTTTATACATATTCTCACTTACATTACAATTTGAAAATATTCCTAATTACTATTATAGTTATAAACTAAAGTATATCTTAAAATATCCCAAACAGATGCATTTCACAAAAAGTAAATGGCTAAGTTTACCACATATTTTAGTGTAATTTAAATATCAGGAAGATCAATTATTATTTAACAGTGATAAAACACAAAAGTAGGATAGACATTTAAATATTCAAATAATATGGCCACATTTGTATCCAAAATTATGAAATAACACAAATACAAGCATCTAATAAGTATATAGTAAGTATATAATTTCTATGAAAAATTATACTTTCTTTTGGTTACTGACATGCCCTTGCTGAAAAAGATCTGTTGTTAGATATAGGAAACTGCAACAAATGCTATGATAATATAAAAACGACAGGCTGGGCGCAGAGGCTTATGCTTCTAATCCCAACCCTTTGGGAGGCCAAGGTGGGAGGATCACTTGAGCCCAGAAGTTCAAGACCAGCCTGGGCAACACGGCAAAATCCTGCCTCTACAAAACAATACAAAAATCAGCCAGGTGTGGTGGCTCACCCCTGTAGTTCCAGCTACTTGTTGAGGCAGGAGGATCACCTGGTCCTTGTTACTAATAACCGAGCAATCAACTGAAAAAACATTTAGCTTTCACATTTTATTTCATTATAGCACAGTAGTCACACATAAACTGTTGAAAGTCATTTATAAACTAAATTTTGTAAATCAAAATAAAAAGTTTATTAACTGAAATTAGTTTAGCATAAGTGCAACAGCACGGAATCTGGAGTCAGACTTCCTGGCATTAATCCAGAATTTGCCACTGACTATAGGATAATATTTGGTGAGTTACTCAACCTTTGTGGCTCTATTCTTTCATCTATAAAAGGGGAATAATAGCATCTACCCTCACAGAGTTGTGTGAGGATGAAATGAAATGGCATATGGAAGTACTCAAGAGAGTGCCTGGTACACAGCATGTTCTATACAACCATTCATTATTATTACTGATATTATTAAAGCACCCTTGGAATTACAGTATGTTCGTACTTTTTACCTTCAGGAGCTTTTCTTTCTCCCAGTTTCCTGAAAAACTTAAATGAACCAGGGGAACAATATTTGAAGGAAGCCTGTGTTAGCTTAAAAACCCATCTACTAAAAATTCAGAGACTATACATATCAGGGCTCTCTAAAGTCAGATGAAGGGGGCACACATTCTTTCACAGCTCATATCTTCATAATACTTAAAAAATAGTCAAATGATACCATTTCACATATAAAACAAAGCTCTAGTATACTGCAGCAATGAATAAATGGTCATTGCTATTTATCCCAAACACTCTCAGGAGAAGAAGCAAATCTTACTGAGAAAATTATTAGTTCAGTTTTGGACATTCTAAATTTGAGGTGCTCGCAGAACACTTAACAGACATTCCAGGAAGCGGGCAGAACTACAGACCTAAACGTAGGTAGCTTATCCTCAGAAGAGTTCCTCATTCCCTCCTTTGCACTACCATGGAATTTTTCGCATCCTATTGCATTACAAATATTTGTCTCCTTCTCTACTGCTAGACTATATGCCTCTTGAAGGCATTCAGTTCCTGCCATATAATAAGGACTCACTGAATGATTTTTAGCTGGGCACAGTGGCACATGCCTGTAGTCCAAGCTACTCGGGAGACAGGGGCAGGAGGGTCACTTGTGCCTAAGAGTTTGAAACCAGCCTGGCAACATAGAGACCCCATCTCAAAAATACAAAGGTAATTTTTTAAAACGCAAAAATTGCAGAACTGTACAATTTTAAAAATGTATTTTATTATATATAAGAAAATCCTGATTAAAATTTTTTTAATTTGTGGATGTTAGATAAGGATGAAATTTTCATTTGGAAGAATTCTTACAATATGAAAGTAACATGTAAACAAGATTTTTTCAGTGTTATTGCTATTTATCCCAAAAACCCCCAATTTTTAAAAATGTGGTGACACTATAATTACTAAGCACTACTGAGCTGTGAAATCTGGCATCATTATCATCAGTCCAGTAACTCTGAAAAAGTACATGACAAGGCAAGAAATATATAAATGGGTAAAGTAAGGAAGAACTCAGAGAACTCAGTGAAGACTCTCAAAGTGCATTTAAATTAATTAAAATTCTTAAGAAGTTTGTTAAAATACCTGTAATGTCAACTGAAAAGATTTCACTTTCAAATTTACAGGCTGCTTGAGTTCAATAACCTAAAAATGAAAAACCTCTGGACCATTCCAGTACAGGTTATTCAAAGGAGCTGTGATAAAGAGCATATAGCAAATGTGCTCAGTTATATGCACTAGGTAAGGCACAACTGCTATCATCCCAACCCACTAACACTTGTTAGACTACTAATCCTTTCCTTTGAAATCTGTAAGAAGGGGCCAGGCACGGTGGGTCAAGCCTGTAATCCCAGGCACTTTGGGAGGCCAAAGCAGGTGGATCACTTGAGGTCAGGAGTTCGAGACCAGCCTGGCCAACATGGTGAAACCCCATCTCTACTAAAAATACAAAAATTAGCCTGGCGTGGTAGCGCATGCCTGTATTCCCAGCTACTTGGGAGGGTGAGGCAGGAAAATCACTTGAGGCCGGGAGGCGGAGTTTACAGTGAGCAGACATCAGGCAACTGCACTCCAGCGCCTGGGCAACAAAGCTAGATTCCTCTCAAAAACAACAACAACAACAACAACAACAACAACACAACTTCTGTTAAGAATGCTTCACTGGTGGTATTTACCACCCAAATTCAAAATATGGTAAGTTCTTCAAGGCTCTAATACTAGGACAGATTGGTTGCCAGTTCTAGATTTAATAGCAGATCATGACTATTTCATTTGTGCTTGACAACTAGACAACTTTCAGTGAAACCATTCCCCAGAAATGACACTACAATATTGTTACTTATTTAGAGACCAGGGAGCCAAAAGAACAACAACTCATTAATAGTGAATGGATTGGGGAAGACAGCAGCAGAGGATTGAAAAGCAGCAATATAAACAGGCTTAGAACTATGACCAGCAGCAGTAGGGATTCACAGAATGAAATTACTGTAACACAAAATAAACATAGCAGCATAAGTCCACACTTTCTCATTTGAAATATACATAAGCAAGAATTAAATGTATATTGAGTCTAATTTTATACAATCAAAAGCCTAAAAATCTCATAACAATAGAAATACCAGTAAATTTAAAAAGATTCTCCCAATTTTGGCCCTATTTCCCTGTTCTATAAAGAAATTCCTAAGGGGGAAAAAAATAACTTCAGACTATAAATGATGAATGTAACTATTAGGAGTGGCCTCTCTATGAGGTCTGAAATAGAAAGAAAATGTACATTTCTTCCAGAGCTGTAGCCAACAATAACTTTTGCATTCCGAATTCAGCTTAGGTACATTGGTTGGGAAGATGTTTGCAAAAGTATTTAATAAGAAAGTGCTGAATTTAGCCTTTATTTTTTCTCAGTTTTTTTTAAAATGGCCCAAGGTCCATCAAATGCACTAAATAGAGGCTCTCCTAAGTATAAATAACGAAAGAATATAATACTCTACAGCTTTTAATTTTTAATTTTTGTGGGAACAGTTTGGTTTTTTTAATATTTTATTTTTAATTTTGGTAGGTACATAGGTTTTTTAATTTTTATTTTTAATTTTTGTAGCCTTCCTCTTAAAGGCAACTGTCTTTTACAGATCAGAGATTATCAAACTTTTTCTGTAAAAGACCATATAGTAAATATTATCAGCTTTACAGGCCATATAGTCTCTGTTGCAAACACTCAACTCTGGCACAGTGCATGAAGGCTTCAATAGACAACAGATAGATGAATAAGCCTGGGTATGGTACAGTAAAAAGTTATTTACAAAAACAGGCAGCAAGTCCATGGCCATAATTTGTTGACTTCTGCTATAGGACATCTGTTTTTAACTTTACTAACAAGTATATTGTTTTAATAAATACTATAAATTTTGAAATAAGATGTCTGGGATTTACTTTAAAATACTTCATATTTTTTTAAAAAGGGAGAGTAGGGAGAAAGGTTAAATAAGACTGGAAAAACACAATTATTGTTAAAGCCAGATTATGGATATATAGGTTTCATTACACTGTAAGTTTGAAAATTCCCAAATTAAAAGTTTTAAAAATACAAAGTAAATCAATGAACCAGCTCTACAGAAAATGAATTTTTTCACCTTATTCTAAACCTTTTAAAACATGCTTAGTATTTTTAAACATAATTAACATAATACAACATAAAATATTCTTAATATAAAGCCACTAAACTATAATGAAAAAAATTAAACTAATCCACAAAAATGTATATAAGCATAAACCCTTATAATTTTCCATAATGTAAAATATAGGCTCACTTCATGCAGTTGCTAAATATGTCAAATTTATTGGCATCTCATCTGAAAGGTGTAATCAATTTTTGGCTTTAGAATATTTTTATAAGAAATATATTATTTATATTAACATATAATAGGTTTACTACTTTTCAAGTTAATGCATAAATTTCTTTCTTTTTAAATTCTAAGTAATTCTGGCCAACATGGCGAAACCCTGTCTCTACTAAAAATACAAAAATTAGCCGGGTGTGGTGGCACACCTCTGTAATCTCAGCTACTTGGGAGGCTGAGGCAGGAAAATCGCTTCAACCTAGGAAGTGAAGGTTGCAGTGAGCCAAGATTGTGCCACTGCACTACAGCCTGGGCAACAGAGTGAGACTCTGTCTCAAAAAAAAAAAAATTTTAATAATAAATTCTAACTAATAAATATTAATAGATATAACTCTCATAAACAAATATTCTTCAGGATCTTCAATGATTAAAAGTATAAAAGGATCCTAAGGCCAAAAAGTTTGAGAGCTCCTGAACTAAATGTTTTCAATATTGTATAAAGTAAGTTTATCATGCAATTATAAGACATATGCTCAAACTCATTTTACCTTTTAACAGTAATCATCACATAGTGACGTTAATTCAACTATGAAGGCTATCAATTTAGCCACAAGAGGAAGACACTTAAACCTTCAACAGATATATTCTTTTAAACTACCTGTTAAGTCATGAATAATGTATCCACAGGAAAAGAGCACTATAATATGTTGTCCCCCACCTTATACAGACAAAATTGTCTCCCGAACCAATATAATGAAAAACTACTATGTGTCAACAGACATTTCTAATAAATATGCTACCTCTTATCAAATCAAGAGATATAGTTTCACTTAATGCAAGAAACCAGAAATCAAGATGAACAGAGCCTTAAGAAATCTTAATGACTCTGCAATTTCCCAAAGATTGAATACATGTTTTTCAAATATTCTAAGTTTTTCCCCAATGCTCTGAAACACAGTGATTTCAAATATTATCAAAACTAAAAACTAATTTAAATTAGGCTTATTGAATTATTACAAGAGTTGAGAAAAACTAAGAACTTCCATGTGAAAACATTTCAACTGTCCAAGAATATAATCAGTCTCAAAATTTCCTAAATCTATAAACTAGAATAGAAATAAACAACACATAACACAGACTCAGGCAAATAATTAGAGCAATTGTGTCCACCTGATTATTCATTCTATCATTTATAAAGATGAACCAATACTCATTTTTCAAATACAGTACCACTGTAGCATTTTTAACCAATTTTGCCTCTACATATGGCAATTTAAAATGTTACCACAGTATTTCATTTTTACTTGATTAATAACAAATTATTTCCAAGTTAAGTTTTATAAATGTTGTTATGTCTGTTGTCTTTCAACATGAATAAATTTAAAATAGTAATAGCAATAGCATGCAGGGACATACTTACATCATACTCTGTAATTCTGTTGCAAAGCTTATAGACTTCCCTGTACTCCTTCCACTACTTGAAGTTGCAGTAGACATTGGACTAGCTGCCGTATTATTCATCTAAATAAAAAGGAGAAATAAAGCTTACAAAATGTACCTAGCTATAAGTAAATGCAAAAAAAACAAGAAAGCAAATATAAATTACTTCAAAAAGTAGAGAAAATTTAAATTTCTGATTTGTTTTGCACAAAACTGATTCACTTATACTTAATGTTCTTTATTAAAGGTGGAAAAAAACTAGTCAAGTAAGATGTCAGCCAATTACTCACTTCAGTGATAAATACTTTAGCACCTATTTTACAATAGGTAATGTAAAAACAGTATTTATTAACATAGTTTACTAGAGCTCACTGGTTTTCAAAATGTGCTTCAGGGAGCCCTATGGTTCATCAGCAATGCTTCAAGGCATCCTAGATGGACCCCAAGCACAACACACCCCCAGTTTCATTCAGGCCACGGAACAACCCTGATTTTTCTAGTTGATATATGAAGGTTCCAAGTAAGATCTCAGTTAAAGAAACAATTCCACAGCTGAAAGATACAAAATTAGAAAACTACAGCATAATCTAAATCCTATTTGAAAAAAAGCCTAAAATACAAATAATAATGTCAATCAGTAGATCAAAAGCATTATGGTATTTTATAATCCTATGGGTAAATAACTTACTCAATTTTAAATGTTACATTTTTCCCAATAAAATTAAGGTGATGCATAACGATAAAGTGGGTGCCAATCCTAATGTATGACATTTTATTCAATGCATTAAAAAAATTGGCAAGATTTAGTCACAGTAACATTAAAATAATGTCATGAAAGTAGGTAAACCCTCATCTATTACACTATTATACTGGAAGTGCTCAATAAACATTAGTTATTATTTCATATGCTTGCATAAACTTTGCAAAGCTGTAATTTTCCTCAAAATATTTTTTGCAGTTTCTAAAGAAGAATGTAAGATATTTAGAACATATGATAAAGTAAAGCAGTGCAGAGGACTTTTAGTAAACTAACAGGGCAGGTTCTGGAGTCAGACTGCCTAGATTTGAATCCCAGCTCTGCTCCTTTGCTAAGACTTTGGGCAAGTTACCTAACTTCTCTGTGCTTCAGTTTCCTCATCTGTAAATGGCAATGATAATCTCACCTTCTTAGGGCTGTTGTGAGAATTAAATGAATACATACAAAAATTTAGAGCAGTACTGATAGCACACAGGGGATACACAATAAATGTTAGCTATTATAATAAGCAGACCTTAAGAACTCCCTCTTCCGTTAAAGGGGAAAGTTAAAGAAGAAAAAAGAATTCCCCTCCTTAATCTGCTAAAAACTTTTATATAAATTTAGATGTATTACCCTTTTTTTCACAATCAGGCAAGTTTTTAAAACTTAAAACATTTTTACTAAAAGACCTCTATGCAACTAAACAAATACTAAGTAGCTTCTTTATAAGTTGAGTTTTCACTGATGACATCACTACAACTACTAGTCACTTGGGCTCAAAATCTCAGTCACTACCTTTGACTCCTTCTCCTGCACCCTACAAATTGTAAGAAGTCAAGTAAATTCTACTTTCTGTATGTTCTCACACCCTTCCCCTCTTGTCCTACAGCTATGGCCTTCTAAAAACTCTTAGCCACATCTTCTATCTCCATCTCAGTTCATTCTCCATACTGCTGCCAAATTTATCTTCTTAATATATCTTTCTAATCTAACCACTCCTGTGGGTAATGATAAAATTCATAAAGGGAACCTAAACCAGGGTCACTTACCAAGGGCTGCGATGGAAGGGCTGGGCCCCACGAAAGAAGGTTGGGGAAAAAAAGCTACTACAAATCACTGATGGAGATAGGCTTTATTTGAAGCTTTTGAGAAGGCGACAGGACACAGATCTAAGGCAAGCAGCACACTAGCTAGGTGACTAGGTTTGGAATATCCCAATATCGCTCTGGTCTAGTCTGAGGGCCCTAACAGCCAGGCCAAAACCACTATACCAAGAAGGCAAGAGCACAAAAAGCGAAGGAAAACAAAAACGTTCCACTTAAACTGAGCCCAAAAACCAAAATTCTAAAACATATGAAGAACATAATGCTAAGAAAGACCATCGCTTTTTTTAAGCCTAAATTTGTGCCATTGTTTAAAAAGACTTTTGGAATAAGTACTTTTCTCTACAAATAACACAGGAAAAGAAACATAACCATTTGAGACTCGGATTAAAACAAACAAAAAAAAAATCACAAGTCCAAGACTGGGGGAAAATAGGAAACAAAGGACTTCCCTAAATAGTCCTGGAGAATTGGGACAAAATGCGAAAAAAGGGAGCCTGGATTTCTCAAAGACCTCAGGAAATGTTCCCTTGTCCCAATAGAAGGCTGACAGAGCTATCTTCGAGAACATGTTAAACTCAAAGAGTAAGTAGTAACCCCAGCCTCCAGAAAGTTATGATTTGAGTTGACTTGTCTGATTTGACAGACATGCCATTCCATGGGATTATCCTATGGTCAAATGTCCTGAGACACTGCTGGAGCAATCTGCTCCTTTTTCATTTTCAAATCCAGTCACCAAACCTAGTTTATTATAACCATGATCATGCTTTCACAGTCAAGTCAATTTTTATATCAAACAGGTGAATAACATTTTTCTTGACATGATGAGCTGATAGGTCATTAGACTCTTTAAAATAATTATTTCCCATACCCACATTGTTTGATTTAGATAATTAACTTCTTTTGACATTAACTTCTTTACACATCAAAGTCCTATCATTCCAATGCTCTATTTCCTTTCTTCTAGACATTAAAAAAGAAAAGTCTGTTAAGAGCAGAAGCACTCAAGTCAATTTTCACTAATAAATACAGTTACTGTGGAACTGAAAACCTACTGTAATCTTCTCAATGGGTTAATGTCCTGCAGTTGTTTCAGCTTTCAATTGAAAATGCATCTGTTTGCCATATTTTACAAAATGAATTCAGATGTGCAGATTGGGACCTAGATTATTTCAACATGCCAGAGTTTAAATGTGAACCCAAGGAATAAGTTCATATCTGATTAATAGTATTTAAACCTGATCATTAAGCTAATAGCTAATATTATAACACACCTGTAAAACTGTGTTCCAGAGAAGAAAAATTGGCATTTAGCTTTCAATTTAAAATGAAGGAATTTAAGTATACACCCCTTTCCTCAGAAAATATTGCTATCAAAAAAAAAGTTT
Source organism: Gorilla gorilla gorilla (assembly GCF_029281585.2). Lineage (NCBI taxonomy): Eukaryota > Metazoa > Chordata > Mammalia > Primates > Hominidae > Gorilla > Gorilla gorilla. The sequence goes on from NC_073229.2 coordinate 63,161,952, forward strand.
TAATTGTAGTGAAGTTAATCACAAAAAGTGAGTTAAACAAAATGCACTGAACATGCTACTGGGTTTCTAGTTAGATCTCATATTTTGGGGGACCAAATGACCACAGAAGAAATACCATGAAACATCTTTAAGCTTAAAAGACCTCAAATTGTTGAGAACCTTATTACTAGTTTCTGCATCCTCCAAACATCATCAAAATCTGGACTGTGAAAACTATCAGTCAATCCACTAATTAAAAGAGAGAAGTTTTAATCTTTTCTTCTATATTGCTGAAGAAAACTATTTCAGCAGACCTATGTACTGATTTTGAGCATCTACAGAGTCTCAATTCTACTGATAACCTGAACATCCCACATAATATAAATTAATAGAAAACTTTTATAATTAGAACATTTTTATTTTCATAAAATTCCAAAGGCAGGAAGCAATTATGGTTAAGCCAACACTATTATGCACTGAGTTTTAGTTTTGTTGTTTAAAAAAATATCAGGTTACATCATGATCTAAATTTCTTCTGATGTGAAAAATAATGCCAAATGGTCAATCACTGAGAATGAAAAAAATTAAAAATTAAATACATAAAATATCTATAAAAACTTCTAGACCTAGTGTTTAGAATAACACAAAGGTAATCTCAATATATTAATATATGCCCCATTTTAAGTGGACTTTGGAAGGTATTAAAAAGCCTGGTTTATAAACTTATCTCAAATCAGTCACACCTGACCTCCCCAGCCTCCTTTGCTACCGCAGTCAAATCAAACTTTCACTATCTCCAGAACCATTCCATGTTCTTTTGAACCTTTACCCCTACAGTTCTCTCTACTTGCAATACCTTTTGAAACAATACAGTGTCTCTCAACCTACCCAAACTCTACTGACCTAAGCCCATCTCCAAGAAACCTTCCCAGATATGTAAACAAAAGAAATTCTTTCTCTGACATCTAATTATTTTAGTTTATATTAGTTTAATACTAAATTACTTTAGTGCATACTAATTATTTTAGTTGAATAAGCCTCTGTCCCACAGTGAATCCCTCCCCTAGCTATGGACAGTTGACATCATCTACTTCCAGAGAAATAAAAAGCTATCATTTAGTCATTCCCTCCACTCTCCTCCACCAAAGACAGTGTATCGTATCCTCCCTTAATTCCCTCCTCTTATAATAAAGACACCCTCTTATTTAAAGCCAACACCACCAGTGCTTTCGATTCTTCATATCTAAGTATTTACGGGGCACCTACTACAGGCCAAACACCGTTCTAAGAGGTAGGGATATAGTAGTGACTAAGTCAGACAAAAAGAAATACATTATAATGCAAGAGACAAGCACATAAACAAATATAATTTCAGGAAATAACAAATACTATGAAATCAAAAAAACAAGTTGATTTCAACTGGGAGGTGGCATTTAATATAAGATCTGGGAGGGAGCTCTGGAGAACTTCCCAACAGAAAGAACAGCAAAGTACCAAAATCCTGTGGCCAGTGTGGCTAGAAAGATATGAACACAGGGGTAGCAAGAGGGCAGATCTTATAAAGCCTTTAGGCCACAGGAGTTTCACTTGAGTGTAATGTGAAGCTATTAGAGAATTTTGAAAAGGGAAGTTACTTGAAATGTTTTAGGTTTAAAAAGATAACTCCAGCAGCTGGGAGAATATACTATATGGAAGCAAGAGTGCAATCAAGAAGACCAGTTAGGAAGTTATTGAGGTTGTGCAGACAAGAGATGACAGTGGCTTGAATTAGTTTAACAAGCGGAGATGATGAGAAGTGGTCAGATTTCTGGAACACATTTTGAAAGCAGAACTGATTTGCTGATGGATTACACGTGGGGTGTGAGAGAAGCGCAGTCAAAGATGACTGAATTCTGGAGCCTTAGAAACTGGTTGAATGGTGGTGCCATTTACTGAGATCCAGAAGACTGGGAAGGAAAAAAAAAACAGTTCAGTTGGGCCTATGTTAAGTTTGAGACAACTATTAGACATTCAAGTAGAGATTTTAAAAAGCTGCAGAAGCTTTGTGAGAGATATTGTAAAGCAGAAAACTGAAATAAAAGCCATGGTCACAAGATTTTTGTTAAGGATAATTAATCAATATAATAGAACTTTGTATAAGGATATAAGGATCAACTAATCTCATAAGTTCAGTTTCTCTGTCAGGAATAATTTATCTCACAGGAATCCATATAATGGGCACTAAAAAAAATCTGAATTGAAAATATCAAAACACTCTGTAAACATGAAAACTACCCCCATCCTCTCTCTCTGGATGATAAACAGCTAAAACTGTGCAGCATTACATATCCTACCTGAGCATCTTTTTGAACAGACATAGGAGCCCAGTGATAGACTGCTCCGAGACACAGGAGTTTCTAGCATATCCTCCTTCTTTAGTCTCACATTAAGTTTCTATTCCATATGCTTTCATATCCAGTACTCTCACAGAAAAATTGAGTTTAAAAAAAAATTTCTTTGCAAAAACAGTCCCTAAAGTGCACTGCGAATGTGCCTATCAGATTATCCTTAAGCCCTGACAAATGGCACATAGCACACTTACTTTTCCAACATTAAAACACTGTTGCTCTTACACAAACTTAATTAAAGAGCTACTTAATGGTTAACTTTTGAGATATGTGGAAGATTCTGGCAGCAATTATACTCCTAACAGTAAGAGGTAAGTGTATTTGACAAACATGTCAAAAAAATAAGCAGCTCCCTTAAAAATCAAAACTCTCTTCCAGTCTAGAGTCACATTTCAGAAATATTAAAGCTTATGAGAATTCTGCATTAAACATAAACAATTTACAAAATATCTGATGTGTTTAAAAAGAGTTTATGTGACCAAAAAGAAAAAGGACTGGGGGATTTACTGTAGGCATGTAAAAAATAGAGGAATTTGGAGTTTATAAAGGGTGCTTCACCAGTATTAGCTCACTTTTTTTTTTTTCACAATTACCCTACAAGACAAGTATTCTCCCTCTACCAATGAGGAAACTAAGACTGGCTGAAGGTCACAAATCCAATAAACAACAGGTTTTGATCCCAGATAGCAGATAACCTGAAATATTCAGGCCATTTAGATATACTATGTTTTAATGACAATCCTCTCATTTTAGTGCTTTAGTTTTTTCACTAGTAAAAGATCTCTATCTCCTAAAACACTAAAATATTTTGAAATTACTGAAAAGTTGTAAACATAGCAGTCAGGGGATTTACATGGTCATTAAGTTATCTTGGAGACTGATGACTTTAAACACTCAGTTAAGAAATTCTTTGTTTAAAAGAAAATCTTAGGTAGATGGATAAGCAACTATAACAGACAAACATACATGCAAATTGGTGGGAGGGAACCAAAGACATCTGAGCAGACTTCAGAACTACAGTTTGAAAATCACTAATTTCCTCCAAATCCCTCATTTTTCAGGTGAGGAACTGAAGTCCAGAGGGTTTTCTTGAACTGCCCAAGGACACACTACTATTTAGTGATACAAGCTGGGACTAAAACTGAGGTCCCCCGACACCTGGTCCAGAGTTCTTTCTACTATACATCAAAGAATATACAAATAAAAGTTTATCATAACTAATCCAAAAGGCCTCCACAATGTGTATGTCACAGTGAACTGTGTTGTGAAATATTAATATCTGCCTATGCCAAACCACAATGGAAGCAGTAAAGAGCTAGGCTCTGGAGTTAAATTATAGACTCTAACACTTACACATGACCTTGGGCAAGTTATGCCACCTCACTGCCTCAGTTCCCTCATCTCTAAAATGGAGATTAAAATTACTTCTCTTATAGGTTACATAAAATAACATACGTAAAGCCCTTAGTAAACCACCTTGTACATATAAGGCATTTAGTTCATGCCGATGATGATGATGAACTCATGCAAAAGCATAGCTTCTTGAAAATATATCACAAAAGATTATTGTTAAACATGTATATTCTCAAAGAATGTTATGACTAAGAGTAGACCTTTAAAGACTAATATGAATAAAGTGAAATATACAGAATTCAGTCATAAAACCACTATAGCATTTAAATCAGCAAAAGTACATTTCAAGATTTTTTAATGATTTATATTTGTATGTTATTTTAGTTTATAAAGTATATTCACATAAATTGTTTCAATTTACTGTCCTGTGAATTCAACAGCATCTTTTCAGTAACTCCTACATACCATACACCAAACAGAGTACTATTTTCTTTTTGAGACAGGGTCTCTCTCTGTTGCTCAGGATGGAGTACAGTGGCACAATCTCAGCTCAGTGCAATCTCCACCTCCTGGGCTCAAGCAATCCTCCCACCTCAGCCTCCCAAGCAGTTGGTACTACAGGCACAAACCACCAAGCTCGGCTACATTTTTTTTTTGAGATGGAGTTTTGCTCTGTCACCCAGGCTGTAGTGTAATGGCACAATCTTGGCTCACTGCAACCTCCGCCTCCAGGGTTCAAGCGATTCTGATGCCTCAGCCTCCCGAGTAGCAGGTGCACGCCAAGACACGCGGCTAATTTTCGTATTTTTAGTAGACAGAGTTTCACCATGTTGGCCAGGCTGGTCTCAAACTCCTGACCTCAGGCGATCCACCTGCCTCGGCCTCCCAAAGTGCTGGGATTACAGTTGTGAGTCACTGCACCCGGCCCAGCTAATTTTTGTTTTAAATTTTTTGTAGAGACCAGGTCTCACTATATTGCCCATCACTCTTAGGCTCAAGCAACCCGGGCCTGTCTTGGCCTCCCAAAGTGCTGGTATTACAGGCATGAAGTCACAGAGCCGGCCACGATTTTCATGTTCATTATCTTATTTAACCTATTTAACCTTCACTACCCATTAACTATGGGCCAGGTATTTTCAGAGGGAGAACTACAGTACAAAAAAGCCTCACAGACCCATTCTAGAAAGTAAGAGCCTCATTAGTATAACCTATTAGGTGGGAATATGTTTGGATAAATGAGATACAACGGAAGGAACACATCAAGTGCCCAAGAAAATGTTGGTTCTCCCTTAGCAGTAGTATGGGGTTGTTTTCCGTAGAAAATATATTGTGGCCAGATAAAAAAAGCACCATTACTGTGACTTAAAATATTATTTGTGTGTGTGTGTGTGTGGTTTTTGAGACAGAGTATTGCTCTGTCGCCCAGGCTGGAGTGCAGTGCACGATCTCGGCTCACTGCAACCTCCGCCTCCCGGGTTCAAACGATTCTCCTGCCTCAGCCTCCTGAGTACCTGGGACTACAGGCATGCACCAGCATGCCCGGCTAATTTTTTTGTAATTTTAGTAGAGACGGGGTTTCGCCATCTTGGCCAGTCTGGTCTCCAACTCCTGACATCAAGTGATCCACCCATCTCAGCCTCCCAAAGTGCTGGGATTACAGGTGTGAGCCACCACACCCAGCCTGTGACTTACAATATTATTTGTAAAAGAGAACTGTCTTCAGTAATAGTGCCTATTATACACTATCCATGCTGTTACACAAAATTTACAGAACAATTTTTGCAGGTCACTCTTTAGTGGAGGTTGAAGGTAGACAAGATGAGACAAAACCAATTCAATATAAAAATGTTTGTAAAGTAAGACGATAATTTTTAAATGTAATTCTCATTTGATGCCACCAACAGTCCTATGAGAAAGCGGGATGAGGATGGGTACTAATTCCATTTTACTGATAAGGAAATTGAGGCTCTGATATTAATAAGTTAAATACCTTAACTGAAATGACAAAAGAATGTGCCAGAAAAGGGCAAAAGCTAGGTTTACAGAATTGGGTCTTAGTGCTCTGTTCACCAACCCACATAACATCTCAGAACACTATTATCACTTCCAGATTATCCAATAAACTTAAGGCTACAGCAGCTAATAGTTACTGAACTGCACACAACCCATCACGAGTTATTTAAATTAACCTCTTATGAACCTAGAAGCAGATGCCATTACCATCTTCATTTTATAAATGAGGAACCCAGTATTCTTAGGAAGATTAAATAATTTGTCCCAAATCACATGGTTAGGAAGCAGCAGAGTGAGAACTCAAATCAAGTGTTAGAGCCTCAATAAAATATTTTACCCACTTCAGTATAAACTTAATATAATAATGCATATGGCTGAATTATTTTTCATTAAGTAAACTGTAAGCAAAACCCTTCTTTAACATTCTAATACATAATCAGATTTCTGACAGATTTCACTATTCAACCTCACCATAAAATAAAATCAGTGTTATTTCAACACAAATACTCAATCTCCTGATTTGACTGACATAGACTAACATGCAGTCACCCCCACCAAAACATAATTTTCTTCCAGAGGGAACCAAAACTCAAGCTGCTAAAGGTTTCTATTCAAAGCAAAATTTTAAAATTATCAGTGGCTTAAATGGGAAAGTCACTTGCTGGCCTTATTCCAGGTATCTCATTTATTATTTAGACACAAAAACAGTAATTTTGTCACTGTTTTAAAGTATATTTCTGGCCGGGCACAGTGGCTCACACCTGTAATCCCAGAACTTTGGGAGGCTGAGGCGGGTGGATCACTTGAGGTCAAGAGTTCAAAACCAGCCTGGCCAACATAGTGAAACTCTGTCTCTACAGAAAATACAAAAATTAGCCGGGGATGCTGGCATGTGCCTGTAATCCCAGCTACTCGGGAGGCTGAGGCAGGAGAATTGCTTGAACCCAGGAGGGGGAGGTTGCAGTGAGCTGAGATCGCACCATTGCACTCCAATCTGGGCAACAAGAGTGAAACTCCATCTCAAAAATAATAATTAGGTATTTCTGATATTGCAATGTGGTTAATCATCCTAAAACTATATATTACAAGTCCCAACAAGGCTAACAGTAGGGTGACATTATGATGTGGTCCCAATTCGAACATTTTTGATAGTGAAAGGGGTTCTATTAAATAAAATAATTGTGCTGGAACAATCAGGCTTTATACTACGACTGTCTCAGAAAAATTAAGATACCATAGTCACCCATAAAAGCACCCCATTCTGATTTGTATATTATGAGCTATTCTCTCCATCTGATTTAACACGTGAGCTTTAAGTTATTGTTCCAGATCTAACAATTATCTTCAGCCTTAAGACCAAGAGCATCTTTTTTTTTTTTTTTTTTTTTTTTTTTTAAGAGACAAGGTCTCCCTCTGCAGCCCAGGCTGGAAGCCTGGCCTGACCATGATTCACTGCAGCCTTGAACTCCTAGGTTCAAGAGATCCTCTGGCCTCAGCCTCCCAAAGTGCTGGGATTACAAGCATGAGCCAACGTGCCTGGCCCAAGGGCACCATTTTACAGACATCAGGCCAAGGTTAAGGGTGCTACCGCTACCTATAAAGGTTTTTTATTTGTTCTTTTAGTTTTATTTTCAAATTTGACTTTATATACACTTGCTTTAAAAAAAAAAAACAGATGCACATATTTCAAGTAAAGTAATTTTGTGAAACATCTATTACCTAATTTCACTTATCTCTCCAAAAGATTTGGATAACCATAAAACTAGTTCTAAAATGTCCTAATGCTCAAGAGTTACAATTTTTCAAATCGCTTTATTACACAAAAGGTTAAAAAAGAAAAAAAACTTGAATAAAAAGAGCTGGAAACTTCTCACTGAAAAACCAACCAAAGTGGTAAAAGATAGCAGAAACCGACAATCACAAAATAGTACAATAATGTTTAAAGAAAACTCCAGTTAATACTGTCATAGCTCTCTGAATCTGGCATTAGCTGTACAACCTAGGAGACAACGTTTTGCTTTAATTTGTCAAGATGTAAATAATTACTAACAGACCCATGGTCTGAACTGCAGTATTTGAATGAAAGGCATTATTTGAATATAATTACAATTCCCTATGGCAATAAATGTTCCAAAGAGCTGGCTTCTCTGATTTAAAACTCAACCATATCAAGACTCGGAAGGACTCTCAAAATCTAAATTGTAGCCCTGTGCTGTCCAATGCAGTAGCCACCACTAGCCACATGTGGGTATTTCAACGTAAATCAATTTATTAATTTATGAATAAAATTAAAAATTAAGTTCCTCAGTGACACTCATCACATTTCAAGTGCTGAAGAGCCACTGTGCCTAGGCTACCACTAGTGCCTAAAGGCACAGATTATGGAACATCTCCATCAAGGCAGAAACTGCTAGTGAAAAGTGCAGCCCTAGACTTAGGCACACTTCGCTCCAATGTCCCGAATATCCTGAGATAAGAAACTTTCAATAGCACAATGAAGAGCATTCCATTCTTGCAAAGTACTATCACGAACTGTTTCTCATAGGCAAATTCAGCCTCTTTGAAACATTCACCAGAAATTCCCCAAGTTTTGTCCTTCAAGTAAATCTTTGCAGGGCGAATTTAATTCCTCTTCCAGAGTCTGCCCTTCACATATACTAAGACCCCAGGTTCTCTCCTTCCAAACACATACATACATACATACATATATACACATACATATACTTATATACACACATATGTATATACATATATATACACACACATTTCTTTCTACCGAAATAACTTAACATTTCTATTAGCCTCATGGAGAAATGCTAATTTATCCACGTGTACTACGTCCAGGATCGTCTGAGTGTCAAATATTACATCTCACTGTCTTCATAACTTCACTCTCACGTGTGAGACCAAGTGTCCTGATTCTCGGAGAAGATAAGGTCACAGTCATTCTGAACTCCTAAAACGTGGAGAGCAAAAGCAGAGCTAACATGTACTGAGCAGCACCTGGCGCTGTTCTAAGCGTCTAACGTGTATTTTCTCACATAATTCTGAAATAGGCTATAAGATCGCCATTTTACAGACCAAAACAAGGCAAAGAGAAGCTAAAAAATTTCCCCAGGGGTCACAGACGTGAGCTCACCCCACAGAGAACACAGCGGATCTTTTCCTCTTTCTGGATGCTACACTCCCACTAACTACCTAACTCTTCTCTCGCCGTGCTATAAAGCAACAATTTCCCTCTTTAATGATTCCTCCGGCAGCCCCCACACTACCTAGACGACCCGCGCACCCCGCTTCTTAGCACAGCCCAGCCCCCCCCACCCCACGCCCACCCGCCAACAGGGAGGAGTCGAGAGGCAACTCCACGCTCGGCAGCGGAACCAGGGCGCTGCGCCCGGTCAGCGCCTCCCACAGCCGCCCTCCCTTCAACACTCCGGCGTAGACGACGAAGACCCAGGCAGCCGCCCTCGAGCCGGGGCCAGGGCGTGGCCGGCGCGGGGGCCCAGCGACGCTGGGATCTCCGCTCTGCGTCCCTCCCGGCTCTCTGACGTCTCCCCCGCCCGAATCCCCGCACCGCCCCCCGCAAGCCCCCCGCAAGCCCTACAACCTCTGCTTTAAGAACCCTTGGAGGCACTGCTGCGCTTCCCGCGAGGAGAATGTAGGGGTGGAGATGGTGCGGTTTCTGCTGCTGCGGCCCGGGACACGCTTGGAAAGGGGCGGGATGGGGGACAGAGAGTGTGGAGTGTAGAAAGGGAAAAGGTGACTCGGCTGGGTGACGGGGCGATGGGGGGGGTGCAAGATGGCGTGATCCCGACTCTCGGTGGGGCGGGGGTTGCGGAGACTGAGGAGTAAGCGATACGGACGCCCCCAGCACTGGCAGTGCAGGCGCATGCGCGCTCGGCCAGGTGGCGCGCGGTCTCCCAGCCCGAGCGAGCTACTTCCGCCACGCTCGCCGGGGGCGGGGCGTTGTGCGCGGCCTTCAGGGCCGGGCGTGGGCAGCGCTGAGCCACGCGGCGGCGTTTAGAGCTGGGGCCGCTGGGAGCGGAGTGGGGACGAGCTGAGATCGGTCAGGGTGTACAGGCTTGAATTCTTTAGGAATTGGGCCCGAGAGGGCTAGGATTTTTGGAGGATTGGGTGACCGGCACTGGAAGTTGATTTTCAACTCCGAGGAAGAGATTCACCGTTCTAAGCTTCTTTCCAGGAATTGGAGTGAACGGGATCTCAATGGGATTGCGCGTTTACAATGGTGAAGGGAAACGGAGGAGTCTGAACGCTCCCCGCAGGGCCGCAGTACGGGCGTGCGGACGTGGAACCCTTTCTGGGACGGCGAAACCAGCTCTTCCGCCGCTTCCGCGCACCATCACTCCCTACCCTGACCTCGCACAGAATCTGTTTCATTAATCTGCTATTAATGTTTTTTCCCCAACTCATGTTACTAGACGCAGGCGTTTAACTACCATGTTTTGTTATTGAAAACTTTTTCTACTTGAAGGCTTTTTTTTTTTTTTTTGGACGATTCTGTGTTTAGATTTTGGCCTGTTCCTCATTTTAAAATCTTGCACCCCCAGTATTGCACTGTACATCCTGTCCTGCCACATTTGATTGATATAGATGTAGTTCTTTAAATAATACAGTAGTCGTAAGGCAATGCTTTCAGTCTTTCACTCTTTATATTATATGAAGTCTTATTTATATTTTAACATTCTTATTGGCTGCTTAGAGAAGAAAACTGGTTATCCATGCTCACCTTCACACCTGTGTTGTCAAATACTATAAAATACTGTATTTTATAAGGATTCAAGTATTAACCCTCACCAAGTCTTTTTAAGCATCACTGCTTCAGTTATTTTCTTGCCTATAGATACTGTGAGTTCTGAAATCCCTTCCATTTGCTTAAATTGTTTAAAATAGCAACTTATTTGGTTATTTCCTCTGTGGATTGTAGTTGAGTCTGCTAGTGTTGTGTTTGCTTCTCTTTAATCTCCCCAACGCTTCAATATTTGCCAGATACCTAAAATTCCAAAAGAATAGATATATTTAGGATGTGAGAGCTCAGCTTGATGTGTAAATCAGGGATCAATTCATTGCTGAGCAAAGTGTGCAGTATAAGGGAAAGTAACAGAGTGAGTATGGTGATAACTTCTTACATGGGAAGACTGGTTGAAAGCTGTTTTGAGTACATTACCAAGAAATTAGTTAACAGAAGATTAAGAGAAAAATCAATGTTCACATCTAAAGAAACATAAAAGTAGATCATTTCAATTAAAATTATGTTCAGTTAATGTTATCGTAGAAGTTCCTGCACTGGAGTTTCACCTGCATCAGGTGAGTACCTGTTTGATCCAGTTTATCAGGATAGAATCCAGATCATCTTATTCTAGGATACTGGTGTCCAGCCTGCATAAAATCACACACAGGCCAGGCGCGGTGGCTCACGCCTGTAATCCCAGCACTTTGGGAGGCCGAGACGGGCGGATCACAAGGTCAGGAGATCGAAACCATCCTGGCCAACATGGTGAAACCCCGTCTCTACTAAAAATACAAAAAAGTATCCGGGCGTGGTGGCACGTGCCTGTAGTCCCAGCTACTCGGGAGGCTGAGGCAGGAGAATCGCTTGAACCTGGGAGGCGGAGGTTGCAGGGAGCCGAGATCACGCCACTGCTCTCCAGCCTGGCAACAGAACTAGACTCCGTCAAAAAAAGAAAAAAAAAAATCACGCACAACAAAAGTTAATGAGAGTGACACATGGAGAAGGGAAACTGAATTAAGGCATTGATACAGGAAGTTTAAAAATTTATTCTTAGGAAACTGAATTGGGCTGTTGGCAGAGATCTGAGTTTTAAAGTCACATGAGTTAACCAGGTTCCTACCTCCTGGAATTTCTTAAAATCCATTTTTGAAAATCTCATTTAGCCATAATTTTGCTCATAGTTTGAGACCATTGCTATATACAAAAGGCCAAAAATATTTTTGCATTACATTCATATCAAATATCCTAAACTATCAATGGTACTAGGGTATCTTAATTATAACAAAGCTAAAACAGCGAAGCTGTTGCTGAAGTTAAGGCTTTGATGACTACCACCTCTCAGAAAAACAAGTGATTTTCCAAGGCATGTGGGGAAAACACATCAGGAGACCAAGTTAATTTATCACTCCACAAAAATGTCTCCATGACCTGGACAAAATTGTTAAAGAAAAATGAAGCATTGTTAGCGTAGACTTTAACGTTCCTCTGGCATGTAACATTCACGTAGACTCACTAGTGCAAAGAGAAAGTGCATGTATCTAAGTAAAAGTGCCCATGGGCATCTTAAAATGATTAGGTAGTAAGCCCACATTCTCAAAAGAGCAGCAGAAGTCATGGCTAATATGGAACCATCTCTCTGATTCCATGGAAGTGGTTTCTTTTTATTATTATTTTTTGAGACAGAGTCTCGCTCTGTCACCCAGGCTGGAGTGCAGTGGCCCGATCTCGGCTCACTGCAACCTCCTCCTCCCCAATTCAAGCGATTCTCCTGCCTCAGCCTCTTGAGTAGCTGGGATTACAGGCGTGTGCCACCACGCCCAGGTAATTTTTGTATTTTTAATAGAGACGGGGTTTCACCATGTTGGTCAGGCTGGTCTCAAACTCCTGACCTTGTGATCTGCCTGCCTCGGCCTCCCAAAGTGCTGGGATTACAGGCGTCAGCCACCGCACCTGGCCAGGAGTGGTTTCTTCTCATGTGGATGCTACAGTGAAGGTTCAGGTGACTTGGAAATTCTTTGTTGTTTGAGATTCATAACCCTTACTTGCTAGGATGTTTGTGGGGACTTTTTATTTTCTATTTATCAATTATTTCATCCTTTGCTATATTTGCCTTCTATTTTTAATGCTTAAGTTGTCACCATGGAAATAAACTGGGTAGATTGCATATTGTTTAGAACCGTATATTGCAATTGTTGCTATATTTGTTTTCTGACGTTGAGAACTGTTTTCCAATTGCATTCTCAAAAGTATCTTGTTTTATGTTTAGAGCAAGTTGTTCTGACCAAAAAGATTACTCAGCCCGGTAGTACCTGAGCAAGTCACTTAACATCATTGCACCCCAGTTTTTGTATCTGTGGAATGAGATGATAGAACCAAATGAACTAAAACCTTACAGCCCTAAGATTCTATGTTCCTTCAAAATGGGAATAGCTAAAGGATGGATCCTAAAGTTGTGCAGAATAATTTCAGCATTTGTGCTACAAAAATTACAAAAGTATTCAGGGCTTTTCTTTTTTTTTTTCTTTTGAGACAGGGTTTCCCTCTCTGTTGCCCAGGCTGGAGTGAAGTCATGCAGTCATAGCTTACTGTAGCATCAACCTTCTGAGCTCAAGCAATCCTTCCACCTCAGCCTCCTCAGTAGCTGGGACTACAGGCATGTGCCACTACACTCAGCTAATTTTTAAATTTTGTGTATAGATGGGGATCTCCCTAGGTTGCCCAGGCTGGTTTCAAACTCCTAGGCTCAAGAGATCCTCCTGCCTCAGCCTCCCAAAGTGCTGGGATTACAGGAGTGAGCTGCCATGCCCTGCCTGATGTTACACATTTCAAAAGAAAAACCAACATGAAAAGATGTATCAAATATGCTGATGCACTGCAGGGGGTTGGGGTGTCACAAAATTATTAATGTGTAATCAAATTGGCTTCCCCTACCTTCCAATTGCATTCATAAGGAAAAGCAGTACAATGATTAGAAAAGAAATGTTAAAAAATTTTACAGTACCAGGTAGCTTGTAGAATTGTAATCATGATCATCCTCTTAGGGACCTATCATTGTAGATTTCACAGTCCAGAGTCTTTTAAAATTAGTGCTTGGCTGCTGAAAAAATGATTATGTTTTTGAGAGTCAGAATGGTAAGGGAACCATGGAATACCAGAGTTTCAAAGAGCCTTTGAGCTCTTCAGGCACATGAAAACTTAGTTGTTCTCGTTCGCGTGGAATCCAATATGTAATACTCTTGTACTGGAATCAAACAACTTTTACATTTCAACAGATTGTTGTAGGCCTACCATGTACCTGACACTATTCTCGAAGCTGCAGATAGAGCAGTGAACAAAACAGACAAAAACATATGCCATCATCAAACTCACATGCAGGAGTTAGACAATAAAAATAAATGCCTAAAATAAATACCTAAATTATATAGTATGTTAGAAGGTCATGAGTGTTATCAGAAAAGTTTATACAGGAAGGGATGTGGAAGGAGACCAAGCACAGGAGAAATGGGGAAGATGTCATTTTTAAATTGGGCAGTTGAAGCAGGCCTCACTGAGAAAGTAGTATTTGAAGAATGACTTGAAAGTGAAGGAGATACCTGCACATATCTAAAGAAAGAGCATTCCAGACTATGAGAACAACTTGTGCAAACCCTAGGGTGGGGACAGGACTGGTAAGTTGAAGCAACTGCCAGGAGGCCACTGTAGCTAAAGAAGAGTAACCCAGAAAGAAAATCATGTGATATGAGGTTAGAGAAGCACTAGGCCAGATGGTGAAAGGCCTTGTGTGCCTGACACTGAGAGGCTATTGGCAGAAGATTGACATTGTAAGATTTAGGCTTTAAATTGGTTACCTTGGCTGCCAGGTTGAAAATAGTCTGTAGAGTGACAGGTCCTATTGCAGTAACCCAGGCAAAAGACGATGGTAGCTTGTACTAGGGTTGTTACAGTAGAGGGCTTAAGACATGGTTGGGTTCTGGGTATATTTTGAAAACCAATATGATTTGTTGACACATTGGATTTAGGGTTCTAGAGAAAGAGAGGAATGAAGGATGAACAATTTTGTTCAGAGCAACTGGAAAAATTGATTTGCCTACATTAGCTGAGATGGGGAAGATTGGGGTTGGAATATGCTGGGTAGGTGCAAGAGATCAGGAATGCAGTTTGGGGAATAAGTACATAATTAAGCATGATGTTTGTATTATCTTTAATGTTTTGCCATCAAAAATAAATAAGTTCTGGGCCGGGCACGGTGACTCACACCTATAATTCCAGCACTTTGGGAGGCCAAGGCAGGTGGATCATTTGAGGCCGGTTCAAGACCAGCCTGGCCAACATAACGAAACCTCGTCTCTACAAAAAAAACACACAAAAAATTAGCCAGGTGGGGTGGCACATGACTGTAATCCCAGCTACCAGCTACTTGAGAGGCTGAGGCAGGAGAATCGCTTGAACCCAGGAGGCAGAGGTTGCAGTGAGCCAAGATAGCGCCACCGCACTCCAGCCTGGACAACAAAGCGAGACCCTGTCTCAGTAAATAAATAAATAAGTTCTTAAGGAAATGAGAAGTTTGAATTTGTAACATTTTATAATAATTAAATTAATTTCTAATCTTGCTCATGTAATAAAGTTCCATTTAGACCTATCTAATATATGTCAAGGAATACCTTTAAGAAAGTTTGAGAAAAGCTAAACATCCCCTTGTTTAAAAAAAAAGAAAAAGAAAAATATTTTTTGGTCTATCAATCCGTGAAAGTAGAGAATAAAGTTAAGACGAGTATACAGAAACATCCAGTTCTCCAAAGTATTTTCATTGAAACTGAATCTATTTCAGTAAATTATTCAAATAACTGCCTTCTTTTTCTATTCCATGTGGAAACAGGACCAAAAGTTATTTGGTGTCATATAAAATAAACTACAGTGTGGCTAAGGCAACCTGTTATTCCTACTTCACATTCTGAAGGTGGATGTAACAAACCTATTTTGACTAAGTAATGCTCAGATCATTTGTTAAATAGTAATCAGGGAACTGTACCAACAGGTTTCACCAGGTTACTTTGTTTTTATTTTTGGCTTTTTACAGATGCAGCATAAGCTGTATTTTCCTCTTTCCAGAATATGTTTAAAACCATTTCTTTAACTCAGTCAGGTATAGTGTAAAAAATAAAGGCTTTGGTGTCACTTTAGCCATAATGCTGGGCAAGTTATTCAACTGAAAATAAGTGTCCTCCACTGTAAAATAAGGATAGGAATACCTAATGCAGGAAGGTTGATATCAGATTTAAATGGGAAGTTCCTGACACATTGAAAATATTTAATAATTTGTAGTTATTGTTTTCCAGGGGTGGGGGGGGTGGTTGGGTTTTGTTTGTTTGTTTGTTTGTTTGTTTTTTAGACAGAGTTTCGCTCCATTGCCCGGGCTGAGTGCAGTGGCATGATCTCAGCTCACTGCAACCTCTACCTCCAGTGTTCAAGCTATTCTTATGTCTTAGCCTCCTGAGTAGCTGGGACTACAGGCATGCACCACCACGCCTGGCTAATTTTTGTATTTTTTGTAGAGACAGCATATTGTTATGTTGGCAAGGCTGGTCTTGAACTCCTGGCCTCAAGTGATCCTCCCACCTTGGCCTCCCAAAGTGCTGGGATTACAGGTGTGAGCCACTGTGCCTGGCCAGTTTTCTAGTTTTTATTATAATTAGTTATTGAGTAATTTTATAATGTTTATATTTTTAATGTGTTAGACATAGTACTATTAAACACAAAATCTTATCTCAAGTATTAGACATTAGGGTGTCTTTTTTTTTTTTTTTTTTTTAAAGACCGGGTCTCACTCTATCTCCCAGACTGGAGTGCAGTGGCACAATCATAGCTCACTGTAACTTCAAACTTCGGGGCTCAAGCAATCCTCCCACCTGATGCTACAGATGCACACCACCATACCCTGTTAATTTTTTAAAAAATTTTATGGAGATGGGGTCTCACTATGTTGCCCAAGCTGATCTCAAACTCCTGGCCTCATGTCATCTTCCTGCCTCAGCATCCAAACTGCTTGGACTACAGGCATGAGCCACTATGCCCAGCCTATTTTTTCTTAATTCAGTAAACTTATGTAAATGTGACAATTATTCTTTTAATAAACATTTACTGAGGACGTAGTAAGTACACTATTTGTCATTGTTAGACATTGGGAATATAAGATGAATAACAGAGTCTCTGCTCTCAAAAAGACTTCTTACTGGTGAATTTAGGAGAGACAAAGGTATATAAACAAGGAAGAGCAAAGGTACTATGATAATATGTAACCTGGGTGTCAGCTGAGATCTCCCTGGGTTTTAACCTCTCGGTTAGGATTGGTTTGAACCTCCATTCCACCTCATTTGCAAGTCCAATGCCCAACCCAAGTTTTTTTCTTATTTCTCGGGAGCTAATATTCTCACTGAACTGCTTTGGCTCTGAACTTCCCCTTACGGTAAACTAGTGAGGTTCATGGATGAGCTGCCATCTGTCCTTATTCCACAAACATCCACTCAGATGTGGAACTTATCCCTGTTCCTAGGTTTCACCCAAAAGCATTTTCACAAAGCTCTGTGTGGGCACAGCAGATTTACTAAGGTTGTGAAATGATGAAAGGGAGTTAACATCACAACATCACAGAAACACAACTTAAAAGTACTGTAAATTTCTATTCTTAAAAGCAGGCCAGGTGTGGTGGCTCAAACCTATAATCCCAGCACTTTGGGAGGCCAAGGTGGGTGGATCACTTGAGGTCAGGAGTTCAAGACCAGCCTAGTCAATATGGTGAAACCCCGTCTCCACTAAAAATACAGAAATCAGCTGCGCGTGGTGGTGCATGCCTGTAATCCCAGCTACTCAGTAGACTGAGGCAGGAGAATCTCTTGAAGCTGCGAGGCGGAGGTTGTGTTGAGCGAAGATCACAGCACTGCACTCCGGCCTTGGTGAAAAAGCACTCCTGCCACAATGTTGTGCTTCTCCACAGTGCCCCTTTTTCTTCTTTCTACTCAGTCCTCTGCTCTTCCTCACCCACAAATTCTTATTTGTTTTTAATATTAAGTAGTTTTTTCTTTTCTTAGATTCCAGCAGGCTGCAGTCTTTGAGGGCTTACTGGCCACCCAGCAGCTTATTAGTGCATTTTTTTTTTCTTTTTTTTTGAGACCGAGTTTCACTCTTTTTGCCCAGGCTGGAGTGCAGTGGAACAATCTCGGCTCACTGCAACCTCCGCCTCCCAGGTTCAAGCGATTCTCCTGCCTCAGCCTCCCTAGTAGCTGGGATTATAGGCATATGCCACCACGCCTGGCTAATTTTGTATTTTTAGTAGAGATGGGTTTTCTCCATATTGGTCAGGCTGGTCTCAAACTGCCGACCTCAGGTGATCTGCCCACCTCGGCCTCCCAAAGTGCTGGGATTACAAGCATGAGCCACCGCGCCCGTCCTATTAGTGCATTTTCTCAAAGAAATTGGAGATCATTTCCTTCAAAACTATCTGCTCTGCTATGAATTATCTTACCTCCATATGTATAGATTGTAGCAGAGACACAATTAGGGAGTAGTCATTTGAGGCCACTAAGTGTTGACTGGAGCAGAGAAAGATGTCAAGGAAGATAACTTCTCTGAACCTCAGTTGTCTTCAAGGTCTTGTGATGAGGATTACATGGAAATGTATGCAAAGTGCCTTGCACATGATAAGCTCTTAATAAATGTTGGGTTTCTTTCTGTCATTATTGTCGTTACTGTTGAGAAGATGACGCATCACTCAGCCTTGAAGAGTAAATGATGTTTTAACAAAATGAGGAAGGATAATTTAGGCAGAGGGAGCCGTATTAGCAAAGTCAGTGTGTTGGAGGAAACTGCCAGTTGTCCAGCATGATGAGATCATAGGGTATGAGAAGGAAAGCTAGAAATTTGACAGGAGCCAGATCAAATAAAGTCTTGGGCATTAAGTTTGGGCTTTATCTAATAAAAGATGGTGAGCCTTGGAATAATTGTTTTTAATGCAATGACATAGTTAAATTTGCTTTTTAGTTGACAGTAATGTGTAAGACAGGTTGGAAGGGTGAAAAACTGGAAGGAGCTAACAGTTCAGGAAGAGGTGATACGGGCTAGAGTTAAGTCAATGGAGTAGGAAACAATAGAAGATGGCAGGAGAAATGCTAAAGAAGTAGAATTTTATATAACTTGGGTACTTGTAAGACATGAGGATAGAAGTAAGGCAAAGAAGGACCTCAAGTATCATTCCAAGGTTTCTTGACTTACTGAGTGGATGGTAGTACCATTTATCAAGACAAGGAATACTAAAATGGCAGTTTTGGACATATGTTTGAGGTGACTGTACAAAATCTCAGTGGCTATGACAAGTAGCAAACTGGAATATTCAGGCAAAATAGTCAAGATAGAAGCTAGAATAAATTATGTAGTTCAAGAGAGTGGCTGCACATTTGGGTTTAGGAACCAGAAGCACACAGCACTCATCATTCCACACACATAACTCACATGCGACACACAGCCCTGTTCCTAGATTCGGCCTAGAAACATTCTCGCAAGAATCTATGTGGGCACAGTGGAAGCCAAAGGAGACAATGAAATGCCCGAGACAGTGCATAAAACAGTAAGAAGTGAGTCAAACATCAAATCCTAAATATCCACATTCAATGCTTCTAGTTCCCAGATTTAAATGTCCACATACTCTCCTGATCTCCAGACTGTATTCTAGCTTCTATCCGCACCATTCTGCCTGAATATTCCAGTTGTGCTACTGGTTATAGCCACTGGGATTTTATACAGTTACCTTAAACACAGTCAATGGGAGGAGGAGAGGAAGAGTCAACAAGGAACATTGAGAGGGTGCTTAGTGGTGTCACAGAAACCAGGAGAGCAGAGTTTCAAAGAGGCACATTAATGATGCTAAAACAAGAATCAGGATTAATTGGACTTAGCCAGTTGAAGGTAACTGTTGGCAAAACAGCTTCAATAGAGTGGTAGGAATAGAAGCTTGGTTATAGTGACTTGGAAAGTCCTATAAGTTCCTTATTCTTCCCAAGAATTTGCCTGTGAAAGAGAAAGAGTAGCTGGAGAAATATTCAGGGCCATGATATAGATGTTCAAGATCAAAAGACTTGAGGTTATTTACAGGCTTTCGAGAAGAAGCTGGTAAGGAGGGAAGGTTTGAACACTTGGGATAGACGAAGGCTAATGACAAAATCACTGTGATGCAAAGATAGAATTAGACCCTAGAAAAGAGCCCAGAAAGTGGGATGAGTCTTAAATTAGAAAAGAGGCAGACTGGAAAAAAGAAATGAGAACTTGAAGCAGACCATACCTAATGAGCCCAGTTTTTTCAGTAATGTATGAAAGCAACTATTTTGCTGAAAAAGTGAGGATGACAGGGTAAATCCCGTATGAGGTGATAAAGTTTTGTTGCCACACTATGAGAAATAGGACAGAGATAACCAGAGGCTTGTTAAATTGCAGCTAGCCCAGAGCATACAGCAGTGGCTCTAAAAGTGTACTTGCAGCATCTGCTTCTCGTTAGAAATGAATATTTGGGCCCCGCCCCAAACCTGCAGAATCAGATACTCTGGGGGGCGGAGTTCAGCAATCTAACTTAACAAGTTGTCCAGGTGATTTTGATGTAAGTTAATGTTTGAGAACAACTTGCACTAGAGCATCTACAGAATTTGTGACTCCTCCAACTAGCAAGCAATGATGAAGCACAAACTATGCTACTCAACCACATTCTAGTCATTTTTGGTCATATTTTTCATATTACAAATACATTTATTTGGAACAATATTGTTAAGGACTTTTAAAAATCTACTGGTTTCTCTCTAGAAATGGGTGTCATACAGGATTTAAAAATCTAAACCAAGAGATTTCTTTCTTCCAAGTTTTACAAAGCAAATACTATAAAAAAAATCTTGCTTCTCTACTCTCATTTTATATTTATAATAGAGAAATAATAAAATTGTTGTTCATAGCATCAGAAATATTCAGCGACTCCCCCTATATAGCAATTCTCAAATTATGCTCCAGCACTGGTATCATCTCATTCTAATCAAATAATGGCAGTCATTTCCCAATTCATGGGGAAGGAGTTTATGAACTGAATTTCTCAATTTTAAATTATCCTCCAACAAATGTTTCTTAAACCTTTGGCTTCTACTACTACTTGTCTTGCAGCAAGTGCTAATTGATGACCAAGTAAGTGAACAAATAGTAAATGAATATTAATGAAACTTGAAGTTAGCCAGGCATACTTAGTTCAATAGTTTCTCTTCAATAGAACACATGTTTATGACTGTGATTTTTATATTGCATACCAATAATAAAGTCATTTTCTACTATTATTGTCCCAATAATCTTGCCATTGCTCAAATATTTGGAACCTAACTTGGAACTACTTTCATGATCTGGGAGATATCCTTTTGGAAATCCTGAACAATGAAACAGCCAACAGATCGCTGGTCTAGAAAGATCATAAAGACTTATTTTTCAGCTAAATATGTGTTTAGGTGATCAAGGTGATTTAACCAGGTATGTCTTGCTTGAAGAAATATGGCATAATATGTAGAAATCCGTATTTGTAAATCATAGATGGACATATAGATGACAGTGAGACATTCTCCAGTTACTTACAATTAAGACTAAGTGCTGAAAGTTAATTTGTACAATAAGTAAATAATGGATCACTGTAGAGATACAGATCCAAGACAGCAAGCCTTAATTATAACCTGATTAAAATATGATATAAATAAGAAGAGAGGTTAGCCAGGAAGCACAGAAAGAGCAGAATTAGAACATATTGGCAGGCCGGGCATGGTGGCTCATGCCTGTAATCTGGCACTTTGGGAGGCTGAGGTGGGCAGATCACTTGAGGCCAGGAATTAGAGACCAGCCTGGCCAGCATGGTGAAACCATGTCTCTACTAGAAATACAAAAATTAGGTATGGTGGTGCACACCTGTAATCCCAGCTGCTTGGGAGGTTGAGGCACGAGAATCACTTGAACCTGGGAGATGGAGGTTGCAGTGAGCCGAGATTGCACCAGTGCCCTCCAGCCTGGGCCACAGAGGAAGACTCTGTCTCAAAAAAAAAAAAAGTTATTTCACATTCCAATTCTGTGGAGGTAAATGAGGAAAAGAAATAGGTCAGGCTATGATGGTCTTTGTATTATTTAAAAATTCAAATTATGTAGATAACTCTCATTATCCTGATTCTGTTGTGACCAAGCAACCTTCAGATTCTTTGGCTTCCATGAATAGTATTTGGCTTCTCAGTAATGTGATAATAATGTCAATGATAATGTCAATAACTCAGCATTTTGTTTTTTATGCTGGGTCTCTTATAAGTTGAGTCAGCACTGGAACAGCAATATGTTGTCTGGTGAGGGTCAAGGGGGTCAAACCCCAAACCCGAGCTCCACTCTAAGAGGTTCAGGCCATCTTCCTTGGCAGTACCCCAACCTGGAAACCTGTTTTTCTTCTGAACAACTACAGGAAACAGATAAATTATCATGTGCTTTTTCACCTCATAAAAGGATCGTTTGCTGTATGAAAATGTTTTAAAACATTGGGAACTTAAAGAAGATGAGAAACTGAGAAGTGACTTTTGAGTTTTCAGAAGTTCTTTAATGTTGACATAACTAGTCTTGATGGTGTGGTGAGGGTATAAATGTGAACATATTGAACAGATCACTCATTTGAGAAGGTTAGCAGTGAAAAGAAGGAAGGGAACAAAATGGAAGGTGAAAGTGTAGTTGGGTAATTGAAAAGAGTTTTGGTTGTCATTTTCCCCCATGAGAAAGAAACTAGGTCAGAAAAAAAAAGAGAAAGGCCAATGGAAATAGAAATAGAGATATGAACATCACAGGAGAGAAGCTGGATAACTGGGAATACAGGCTCCCTAAAAAGATTGGGTTTGTGGGGCAAGGGAGTACATTTCCTTCAGGGAAAACTCCTTCAAAATTACTCTGAAACATAGTACTTCTTTAAAATACATAACTTTATTATTATAGAATGGCTTTAGATTCTCTTCCCTCTGATCAAATATCTCTCAAATGTTATTTATTTACAAAATATGAATGAAGCGTCTCTCACAATTAAAAGAGGAAGAAAGATGTGATCCCTGTCCTAGAGAAGCTTATAGTCTAACTGGAAAAAATGGACTTCTAAACAAATCATTGCATGTCTTGTATAGGTACAAGATTCTATGTGACATGGTTTGGATGTTTATCCACACCAAATTTCATTTTGAAATGTGATTCCCAAAGTTGGAGCTGGGGCCTGGTTGAAGGTGACTAGATCATGGGGGCAGATCCCTCATGAATAGCTTAGCACCATCCCCTTGGTAAAAGTGAGCTCTTGCTGTTAGTTTATATGAGATTCTGTTGTTTAAAAGAGTCTGAGACCTTCCCCTTGCTCTCTTGTTCCCACTCTCGCCCTGTGATGAGCCTGCACCTGCTTCACCCTTCATCATGATTATAAGCTTTCTGGGCAGATACTGGTACTATGATTACTTGTACAGCCTGAAGAACCATGAACCAATGAAACCTTTTTTCTTTATAAATTACCCAGCCTCAGGTATTTCTTTACAGCAATGCTAAAATGGCCTAACACAATGTATTAGTCTGTTTCCACACTGCTGTAAAGAACTGCCTGAGACTGGGTAATTTATAAAGGAAAGAGGTTTAATTGACTCACAGTTCAGCATGGCTGGGGAGGTTTCAGGAAACTTACAGTCATGGTGGAAAGCGAAGGCAAAGCAAGGCGCCTTCTTCACAAGGCAGCAGGAAAGAGAAGTGCCAAGCAAAGGGGAGAGAGCCCCTTATAAAACTCACTATCACGAGAAGAGCATGGGGAAACTGCCCCATGATTCAATTACCTCTACCTGGTCTCTCACTTGACACATGGGGATTATGGGGATAAAAATCAAGATGAGATTTGGGTGGGGACACAAAGCCTAAACGTATCACACACTATGGAAGCATAGAGGAGATTAGTTTTGCTTTTTAAATATTCAAATAATACTTCAAAACTATTTAATCCATTTCATTGGTGGCTCATCTTTTCACCAGTTTCCAGTCCTCATCTGCAGGCTCTCATATATGTAGTCAGGCCTTTATACTTGTTTCCAATCGGTTAAACAAACATACATTTTCCTTGCTTGTACAGTATAATAGAACTAGAGGCTCTGGGGAACTCAGAATTATGTAATACATAATCCCTGCCTTCAAGAAATCTGCACACCAATTGAGGTGTGCAAGCTAATAGAACATTTTATTTTTTACTGTTTATATTTAAATATAGGCTGGGCATATTGGCTCATGCCTGTAATCCCAGCACTTTGAGAGGCCAAGGCAGGAGGATTGCTTGAGGCTGGGAGTTTGAGACCAGCCTGGGCAACATTTTGTGAGACTCTGTCTCTACAAAAAAATATATAAAAACTAGCCAGGTGTGGTGGCATCCAACTATATTCCTAGCTACTTGGGAAGCTGAGGCAGGAGGAATGCATGAGTCCAGGTTACAGTTAGCTGTGATCACACCACTATACCCCAGCCTGGACAACAGAGTGAGATTCTGTCCCTAATAAAATAAAATAAATAAAAATAAATACACTTTTACTTCTTAAAGGGAAAACTAATTAGGCTGTATAATCCGCATAATAATTCTGTGACATTTCCCAGACAGCAAAGACTCTGGGTGGGGAGGGTCAGAAGAAAAAGAAGGGAGACCAATACATTGTAATGTTAATTTCTAGGTGTGGAGATTACCTAGAAAATGCCTAGATCTATTTTTTTTTATATTTATGCTGTTTGGTGTTCTCTGAGTTTCCCAGTCTAAGGTTTAGTGTCTCTCATTCATTTTGGGAAATTCTCAGCCATCATTACTGCAAGTATTTCTTCTGTTGATTTCTTTCTTTCTTCCCCTTCTGTTATTTCCATTACAAGTATGTTACCTTTAGTAATCGGCCCACAGTTCTTGGACATTCTGTTCAGATTTTTTTCTTTCTACTGGCGTATCTTCAGGCTCACAGGTTCTTTGTCCATGTCACATCTTTTGATGAGCCCATCAAAAGCATTCTTTATTTCTGTTACAGTGTTTTTGACTTCTAGTATTTCCTTTTATTGTTTCCTAGGGTTTCTATCTGTTTACATTACCCATTTGCTCTCACATGGCATTCTTTTTTTCTCAATTAGAGTCCTTAGCATATTAATTATAGTTATTTTAGATTTCTAGTCTGATAATTTCAAAATCTCTGCTGTATCTGAGTCTGGTTCTGATGCTTTGTCTATTCAGACTGTACTTTTTGCTTCTCAATATTTCTTGTAATTTTTTGTTGAAAGTCAAGTATGGTGTATTGGGTAAAAGGAACTGAGGTAGATAGGCCCTCACTGTGTAGTTTTATGTTTTTCTGGCTAGGAGTTAAGCTGTGCTTATTGTTTGCTATAGCTGCAGTGTCAGTGTCTAAAATGTACTATTAATGTGTTCTTGCATTGTGTAAAGTAAAATTTTTTTTTTTTTTTCTGGAAACAATGTCTTGCTGTGTAGCCCAGGCTGGAGTGCAATGGCCAATCTTGGCTCACTGCAACCTCTGCCTCCCGGGTTCAAGAGATTCTCCTGCCTCAGCCTCCTGAATAGCTGGGACTGCAGGCGCCCGCCACCACCCCGGCTAATTTTTCGTATTTTTAGTAGAGACGGAATTTCACCATGTTAGCCAGGATGGTCTTGATCTCCTGACCTCGTGATCTACCCACCTTGGCCTGCCAAAGTGCTGGGATTACAGGCGTGAGCCACTGCAACCGGCCCGGTAAAGGAAGATTTATAAAGAAAAGAGGTTTAATTGGCTCATGGTTCTGCAGGCTATATAAGAAGTGTAGTGCCAGCATCCCTTTCTGGTGAGGGCCTCAGGAAGCTTACAACTATGGCAGAAGGTGAATAGGGGAGCCAGTGCATAACATGGTGACAGCAGGAGTAAGGTTGGGGTTGGGTAGGGGTGCCACATTCTTTTTTTTTTTTTTTTTTTGTTTGAGACGGAGTCTCACTCTGCCCAGGCGTGATCTCGGCTCACTGCAACCTCTGCATCCCGGGTCCCGGTTCAAGCAATTCTCCTGCCTCAGCCTCCTGAGTAGCTGGGATTAGAGGCGTGCACCACCATGCCTGGCTAATTTTTGTATTTTTAGTAGAGACGGGATTTCACCATGTTGTTCAGGCTGGTCGTGATCCGCCCTCCTCGTGATCCGCCCTCCTCGGCCCAAAGTGCTAGGATTACAGGCGTGAACCACTGCGACCAGCTACCACACTCTTAACCAGATCTCACATGAACTCAGAGTGAGAACTTACTCATTGTCATAAGGAAAGCACCAAGCCATTAATGAGGGATCCGCCCCCATGACCCAAACACTTCCCACCAAGGCCCCACCTCTAACACTGAGGATTATATTTCAACATGAAATTTGGAGGGGACAAGCATCCAAGCCATATCAAATGTCCTCTAGAGTCCTCCTTTTAGCCTCGCCTGTTGTCTTTGGGTTTCCCTAGAGGCTCCTTTTTAAGTAGGGTCTGAAGCTTACAGATCTTTTAGCTGTGATTCTCAGTGAGTATAAGGGACCCTGACTGATGTGGTGGTAAAGCACAGGAGCAGAGGAAGTGTTCCATAATTTTATTATTAGCTTTCAGTCTTTTAGTGAGCCTGGCTCCCTGGGCTGTGAACTTCACAAGTGCTTCTCATCTTCTCCTCCTCCCGACACTGCCATCAAGTTAGATAGAAAGGCCAGTAGGGGCTGGGGTTATGTATTTCTCTTCCTCCATGTGGAATGCTGGAGGAGGCTGGAGTTGGGTATTTTATTTCCCCCAGCTCAGCTAAACCCGGGTAAAATAGTTTGCCTTAAGGGCAGGCGTTGGTTAAGCAGAACAAAGTGCTCTGAGCATATTTCAAATGACTGCTTTCCCCTCTTTCCACAGGAAGCTTGAGAGCATTTTTCCCTGATCTTTATCCTGAGAACCTAGTGGGACTCCTGGAGGTAAAACTCAGGAATGGGTGTGTGTGGGGCGGGGGAGGCAAGACTAGGGCCCCAGGAATTTTATTGTTGCTGTTTTTAATATCTCAAGCTAGTCCACAAGCTTAGTCTCCAGCGATTAATGAATTACCCTTTAAGTGTCCCTACTAGGTTTCAGCCACACTTCTGCTCCTGATAATCTGTGATTGTCTATATTCAGTCTGTTTCTCCAGTGTTTGGGGCAGTGGTTTGTCCTGTGACCTCCACTCTCTGATGGAACTAAGAAGAATGGTTGGTTTTCAGTTTGTTCAGCTTTTTTTCTTGTGAGAGTGGAAGTGACAACTTCCAAGCTCTTTACATGTCACATTGGAAACTGGAAGTCCACTTCAGTCTCATACATAGAAATAATTGATGACTATTAGAATCTTAACATCTATCAGCTGAAGTCACGCTGGTACTCAGTGGTAGAATGACATACTGTTTTATGCTCAAATCTGGTTCTTAAACCTCCTAGGTGTTAGGTTATTTCAGTTGAATTACTGAACCCATAAGAGCTCATATATCCTCTTCTATAAAATGAGAGTAATACAAATTCTTCCTAAAACATAAGAAGAGAGTAAAATAAGAACATATAACACAAAATTTAGGGGAAAATGTGTGACAAAAATTTAGCAAAAGAGGAGGCAATTTCTATGGTTCTTTACCTTACATTATAACCTATAAAAGTAAGCATTTCAAATGAGTCATACACTATTTAATCCAAGACTTTTTTGAGACAGGGTCTTGTTCTGTTGCCCAGGCTGGAGTGAAGTGGCACCATCTTGGCTCACTGCAACCTCCACTTCCTGGGTTCAAGCAATCATGCCTCAGCCTCCCAAATAGCTGGGATTACAGGCATGTGACACCACACCCAGCTAATTTTTTTGTATTTTTAGTAGAGACGGATTTCACCATGTTGGCCAGGCTGGTCTCAAACTCCTGGCCTCAAGTGATCCACTGGCCTCGGCCTCCCAAAGTGCTGGGATTATAGGCATGAGTTACTGCACCAGCCTTAACCCAAAAAATTTTCAACCCAGTATATTAATTAGTAAAAGATTATGAAAAGATTTCTTAATTGGGTAATTGCTTTAGAATAAAGACAGTTGAAATCTGAAGTGACATCACCTAGTGACAAGCAATTATAAAGCTTTAGTATAAAAAACTCTCCTAATAGATACCATAATATGCATCTGTCAAAATAAGCATTTTATAAAATGGAAATAGATTCCATACTAATTCTCAGATATTACATAAAAACCTGAGAATTTTAGTCATATAATAATATTTTATAATTTTAAAACAATCATTGAGGTATAATTACATATCATATTTACATATCATGAAATTGTTGTATAATTCAATGGCTTTAGTACATTTACCGAGATGTGTAACCATCACCATAATCCAGTTTTAGAAGGTTTTCATCACCCTAAAAGGACTGTTAATTCCCATTTCATTTATGCTCCCATGCCAGCCCTAGACAACCACTAGTCTACTTTCTAGAGTTCAGTGGCACCATTATAGCTCACTGCATTCTTGAATTCCTGGACCCAAACCATCCTCCTGCCTCAGCCTCCCAAGTAGCTGGGACTACAGGCATGTGGTACCATGCCCAGCTAATTTTTAAATTTATTGTAGAGAGAGGGTCTCGCTATGTTGCTCAGCCTGCTCTCAAATTCCTGGGCTCCAGCGATCCTCTTGCCTTGATCTCCCAAAGTGCTGGGATTACAGGTGTAAACCACCGTACCCATCCCACTAATCTTCTTTCTGACTTTGGACATTTCATATAAATAGAATTATATAATATGTGGCCATTTGTGACTGGTGTCTTTCACTTACCACAGTGTTTTCAACCTTCATTCATTTTGTAACATGTATCAGTATTTTATTCCTTTATATCACTGAATAACAATATCCATTGAACAGATACGGTATATTTTATTTATCCATTCACCAGTTGATGGACATTTGGATCATTTCCACTTTTTGGCTATTATGAATAATGTTTTTATAAAAAATGCTTATACGTACTTTGTCCAAATTTTTGTGTAGATATGTGTATAGTATATATATGTAGTATATATGTTTTTATTTCTCTTGGGTATAAACCTAAGAGTAGAATTTCTGAGTCATATGATAAATTTATATTTAAAACTTTTTTTTTTTTTTGAGACTGAGTCTCGCTCTGTCGCCCAGGCTGGAGTGCAGTGGTGCGATCGCAGCTCACTGCAAGCTCTGCCTCCAGGGTTCATGCCATTCTCCTGCCTCAGCCTCCCAAGTAGCTGGGACTACAGGGGCCCGCCACCACGTCCGGCTAATTTTTTCTACTTTTTTTTTTAGTAGAGATGGGATTTCAACGTCTTAGCCAGGATGGTCTCAATCTCGTGACCTTGTGATCTGCCCACCTCCGCCTCCCAAAGTGCTGGGATTACAGGCGTGAGCAACCGTGCCCGGCATATATTTCAAACTTTAAAAAAGATCCAACTGTTTTCCAAAGTAGCAGTTTGGAAA
This sequence comes from Gorilla gorilla gorilla, assembly GCF_029281585.2. Lineage (NCBI taxonomy): Eukaryota > Metazoa > Chordata > Mammalia > Primates > Hominidae > Gorilla > Gorilla gorilla. The sequence goes on from NC_073229.2 coordinate 63,190,986, forward strand.
TGGTACCATTTACCATTCTCTCCAATAATATTTGAGAGTTTCTGTGTCGCAGCATCCTTGCTAACATTTGTTATTGTCTGTCTGATAGTCATCCCAGTGGGTGTGAAATTGTGTCTCATAATGTTTTAATTTGCTTTTCCCTAATGACTAGTGATGCCAGATTCATGATACTTATTAGTATTTCAAAAATGGTATATTGGCCATTTTTACACTTTCTTTGGCAAAATGTCTATTCAAATCTTTTGCTAGTCACATAATATTTTAAGGGACCAAAATTAAAGAATTACTGATAAATTATTTCGATTGAATTTGATATTTTATGCAAGAATCATGCATATATACTTAATATAGTTGGTGCAATTAATCATTTTTAAACTTATAACATTAAATATAAACAACACAATGGAATATCAATATTGACCTATTGAGGTCTTCGAGGCAGGGAGGATCTTATCTCATTTTAGTGTTCCCTGCGTGTGACATCGAACCTAGCATTGTGCCTAGAACATTTTGAGTGTTCAGTGGATGATTTACGCTCAGGTTTGGAAATCCAGTCTGTGTGAAATTATTTTCTCCTTAGGACTTTGCCAGTGGTTTTGTTGGGCTGCCTCTTTGGCTCTGGGACACATGGACATAGAATATAGCAGTTAAGGGTGTAAGCTATAGATTCAGATTGCCTTGGCTTCACTGCTTTCAGTGTGCACTTAGGAAAGTTACTTAGCCTGTTTATTAGGCCCCGGGTTCCTCACCTATTAACTGTACTTGCTGCCTAGAGTTGTAGTGGGAGGTAGATGAGACGATCCATGCAGAGCTCTTCACACACTGCCTGATAACAATAAGTGCTCAGTAAGCATGAGCTATTATCGTTGAAGTTGTTAAGAGTCTGAACAGTGAGACTTCAGCTTTAAGTCTGATTAACAAAGAGGCAGTTTAGCTGCACTTTCTCCCCTCAATTTTTACTTAAAATATTTATATATATAGGCTTTCTTTTGAAACCAATATACATAACATTACAAATGTTCAAAAGATATGTGAAGATTTTAAAGAAATTGGCAAGTACATACAATATGGTAACTTCATTACTAATCCTTCAATTTTAACAAGTATTTCTTGACCACAGTCTGGCATCATTCATCCCCTGACTTATGTAGAACATTTTTTTCTGTCTCACCTTAGATCTTTATCTTGAAGTCAGTCAGTCCTTCAAAAGAGCTCCTTTAACCTTCACGCTAGTTTGTCATCTAGAGTTCCAACTTAGGGCTTTCCTCTTTATAACATTAATAGCTATCTTTTAATAAGTGCCATGTGGCATGTGCTCTAATACAACTCATCTCTAATTATCACAACAATCTAAGAAACTAGGTATTATTGGTCCCATTTTAGACATGAGGACGTTGAGACACACTGTGGCTATGTAATTTTCCCAAGTCACACACCTGGTAAATGAAAAGCCTATATTTAGTATAATATCTATGTAACTCTTGAGGGCTGTATTCTCTTGCAGAAAAGATGTTTGAAGCTTTTGTTTACAAAAGCGAGCTGTAAAGAAATTTCTAGTTAGGGATAAAAAAATCATTGAGCTACCTGTAACAGTGAGTTTGATTTGCTGGGACTCAATTAGAAAAATTAGTGATATTATTCACATAAGTTTCTCTCCTCTTCCCTCCCATTTTTCTACTCCCCTGACCCCAGTTTGTTTCCTCCTCTCTTCATCTGTATTTCTACTAATGAATAGTGTCAAGGTGGAAGCAGAAATTGAGCAAGATCAGCATTGGAGGCAGAGAGAATTGCCCATCTCCCAAAGTGGCTTCTTTTTCTCTTCCCCCTTTCCCTTTTTTGTCTTCCTGTTTCTCTCTTCTTTCTCATTTCTTTCTTTTCTTTCCATTTTTTTTTTTTGAGATGGAGTCTCGCTCTGTCACCCAGGCTGGAGTGTAGTGGCGCAATCTTGGCTCACTGCAACCTCCACCTCCTGAGTTCAAGCGATTCTCCTGCCTCAGCCTCCTGAGTAGCTGAGATTACAGGCGTGCACCACCACGCCCAGCTAATTTTTGTATTTTTAGTAGAGACGGGGTTTCACCATGTTGGTCAGGGTAGTCTTGAACTCCTGACCTCATGATCTGCCCACCTTGGCCTCCCAAAGTGCTGGGATTACAGGCGTTAGCCACCTTCTCTCTCATTTCTATCTCTCCCTGTTTCTTTCTTTCACTCTCCAAAGAAAGAAAGAAGAGAGGGAGGTAGGGAGGGAAGTGGGGAAAGAGAGAAAGGAAGAGAGGAAAGGAAGGAAGGAAGGAGGGAGGGAGGGAGGAAAGGAGGGAAGGAAGGAAGGAAAGAAGGAGGGAGGGAGATTGAATATAATACATTCCTATTTTTAAAATGCCTCCAGCCATATTGTTTGCACTGTACCTTGAAATTCATTTTCTTTAGAAAGATGAATTCATTTTCTTTAGAAAGGAAGGAAGGAAGGAAAGAAAGGAGGGAGGGAGGGAAGAAAGGAAGGAAAGAAGGAGGGAGGGAAGGAAGGAAGGAAAGGAGGGAGGGAAGGAAGGAAAGAAGCAGGGAAGGAAGGAAGGAAAAAAGGAAGGAAGGAAAGAAGGAGGGAGGAAAGGAAGGAGGGAGGGAGGGAAGGAAGGAAAGAAGGAGGGAATGAGGGAAGGAAGGAAGGGGAGACAGAGGGAGGAAGGGAAATTAGAGAGGTGTGAAGGAAGGTGGAGAAAAGAGAGAACCATTGGCAGTGGCTGGATCCTTTATGACAAGTTCGGGTTTTCTTTCCTGTCTAACTTGTTCCTTCCTTCCCTGCCTTTTTCCCACCACAAATATTGCCTCTAGTGATAGAACACCTCTAGTTCCAGTAAATGGTAACTGAGAAACGAAGTGGTAATTTACTTGTCAACTGGTATTTGCCTGTTCCTTAAATGATCTAGATAAATGGGCTTAAATCCCTATTCACACCTTGTGCAAAATCTGATGCCCTCCCCAAGACTTCTCCAAATTCCTGAAAGTTTACAGTCTTGTGATCACCTCTAGTTCTAATTCCCTGACTCCAATAAATTTGGGTTCTTCCCATTGTCTTATGTATTTTTTTATTTCAGTCTCTCTGCATCTATTTACACTTAGAACCCAGCCATTTTCCTTGATTTCTATTATTGAAAGACACCATCTTCACAAAGACTCTCTGTGTGGTGAGCTTTACCGAAGGTAAAGAGAAATGAAGAAGAATTACAGTGCAGCAAAACAAACAACGTAAATTGAATATAATACGTTCCTATTTTTAAAATGCCTCCAGCCATATTGTTTGCACTGTACCTTGAAATTCATTTTCTTTAGGAAGATGAGTTGCTGAGTAGATAGAGGTGGATAGATGTACAGATGTATGATAAAGCAAGTATAATAAAATATTAATGTAGAATCTAGGTGGTAAGTACATGAGTGTTTGCTGTTTAAAAACAACTTTCAGCTTTGCTATTTATTGGAAATTTTTCATAATAAGATATTGAGAAAAACAAACAACAAAACCAAAAAGTTTCTTCAGCATTTCTATCAAGTCGTTCAGTCATCCATCCTACCCTCTCTCTTAAATTCTGGATTATCTTCCAGTGGGTAAACCCTGCCAAAATTTCTGTTCATTTCTAATGGAAAGCATTTTATCATTCTTTGTTATCTTCTACTAACCACAATCTCACTGCATTCTCACCCAAGCTGCTTATGATCTCCTCCTAAACAAAGACTTCCTTAAGAATTCTTTAAGAACAATAACATCTTACACATATTTATATACTCTTTAATCCATTTAACAATGCCTTGTTCATAGGAGATACAAATATATATGTGAGGCTATATTGTACAGTAGAATTAAGGAGGAGATATGAAGCCAAAAGAAGTTGGTTTAAGTCCTGGCTCTGTCACTAACTCTGACTTTGAACTAGTTGTATAACTTCTTTGAGTCCATTTCTAAGTCTTCTAATCCAAAAAAGAGGTATGATTTTTAAACAATGTGTACCTCACAGGGCTGCCATGAGAATTAAATTGGATAATGCAGGCTTTTAAAACTGCAACCAGTAATTGAATAATTGGATAATGAAGAGAAGGCAAAGATTGTTTATGTGATTGGACTGTGTGTCCGACTGTTGGGGCCCCTGCCTTTCTGGCTAATGAACAACAGGCATACAAATGCCAGTACATCTTCCTAATGTAGACGTTCAACCTCTTCCAATGGCCTCTCTTCTCCTACCCCAGCTGCAGCCTTAGTGGCAGTTCAGACAGTTCTAGAACTGCTACTTTCTGCGGTACCCATTTGGCACAAACAAAACTCATGTATCCTTGTCAACCACTCAGTGGTAATGTTGAGACCCAAACTCTCTTTGTCTTCAGCTTTCGCTCCTAGTGTCTTGGGTTCTAGAGTTACTACTAGGATATCAAGAAACGTCCCATTCGACATCGTATTATACTGTGAGTAATGGATTAGATAATTCAAGGAAAGTGTTGGTTAATTATGCTGTTAGAGTGCATAATGGTATTTCACTGTGAATATTCATCTATCTCTCCACAAATTTTCTTTGTCCATGTTTGTTTGCCACTTCACTTTCTAAAAATAATTTAAATATTTCTTACCTCTTTTAACTTATCTACTTCTTTAGCTGAAGCTAGTATAAATGGGAATTTTAAAACAATGATTCCCTTAGCAACTGGCAAATTTTGCAAATTTCCTCATGCTGTTCAGAGTTGCAAAAATCATATACCACAAGTAGCATTATGAAAGATCAATTAATATCAGGATGTCTTCCAAAGCAAGCCATTTGAAATACCATTAAAACAGAAGAATACAAATTATTTTAAAGAGCCCTGAAATGTTTTCACCCAAATTGGGTAAATACATATTAATTTTATTTATCTCTCAACAAATATTTTAGGAATTTTTATAGAGCTTCCTATAACTTGCCAAAAGATAATAATCAGTTATATAAAGCATTAACAAAATCTTGGCTATGATAATCAATACTTAAATATCAGCTGGGCACAGTGGCTCACACCTGTAATCCCAGCACTTTGGGAGGCTGAGGCAGGAGGATTGCTTGAGGCCGGGAGTTCAAGACCGGCCTGAGCAACATAGAGAGCCTCTGTCTCTACAAAAAATAAAACAAAAAAATTAGCCGGGCATGGTGACATGCTCCTGTGGTCCCAGCAACTTTGGAGGCTGAGGTAGGAGGATTGTTTGAACCTGAGAAATCAAGGCTACAGTGAGCCATTCATCATGCCACTACATTCCAGCCTGAGCTACAGAGCAAGACTCTGTCTCAACAGCTCCCACTCCCCTATCCCACAAACAAACACATTGAAATATCTATTTAATAGTCCTTTTTTGGAAAAACATAAAAGTATATTTAAAAAAAATACCTTTATCACATATATAGCAAAAACATTTTGGCAGATCTATGAGGTTTAAAAAAGTAATCCATACTCGATGGACATTTTTCTTCTTAAGATTATAAAACGCAAGGATATGATTACAACAGCCTTATAATAAAGATCCAAGTTCATTACATTAAGTTTGTTATTGACACAAAAAATAGGATTTAAGGATTTCTTTTATTTATCTTTAGCAGTTGGCCATGGGTTTAAGGTCTCTTCTTCCATACTTAATTGTTGAGTTTCTTTTTTTTTTTTTTTTTTTTTTGAGATGGAGTTTTGCTCTTGTTGCCCAGGCTGGAGTGCAGTGGTGCAGTCTCGGCTCACTGCAACCTCCGCCTCCCAGGTTCAAGCAATTCTCCTGCCTCAGCCTCCCAAGTAGCTGGGATTACAGGTATGAGCCACCATGCCCAGCTAATTTTGTATTTTTAGTAGAGACCGGGTTTTTCCATGTTGGTCAGGCTGGTCTCGAACTCCTGACTTCAGGTGATCCGCCCGCCTCAGCCTCTCAAAGTGCTGGGATTACAGGCGTGAGCCACTGCGCCTGGCCTGACTTTCCTTTTAATTAACATAGATATGTTTAATCTAGCTGACCAATGCTGGAGATGTAGTCTATTCAAGGAACTAGACCACCTCTGCCACTTTTGATCATATCTTCATTTACTTGTATTCTAACTAGTCTTTATTGAATGCCCATTATGTGTGAGTCACTGTTCCAGGTACCAGGGATTCAATAGTAAGCAAAAAAAACAAGCTCTCATGGAGCTGACATTCTAACCTATGTGTGACTTGGGGGAAGAGGGAAGACAGAATATAAACAAACAAACATGTAAATATATATCAAATGGTAAACTATCAGAGAAATGGAGAAAAACAAAGCAGGGGAAGAATAGGGAGCCAGTTTGGGCTGGATGGTGTGGGGAGAGAAAATCGCTATCTCCCATACCTGATCTGGGGAAACTCACTGAGGTGACATTTAAAAAGATGAGGGAGTAGGCCGGGCGCAGTGGCTCATGCCTGTAATCCCATCACTTTGGGAGGCCAAGGTGGGTGGATCACCTGAGGTCAGAAGTTCGAGACCACCCTGACCAATATGGTGAAACCGTACCTCTACTAAAAATACAAAAATTAGCCAGGTGTGGTGGCGTGTGCCTGTAGTCCCAGTTACTAGGGAGGCTGAGACAGATGAATTGCTTGGAACCAGGTGGCAGAGGTTGCAGTGAGCTGAGATCGTGCCACTGCACTCCAGCCTGGATGACAGAGCAAGACTCTGTCTCAAAAAAAAAAAGAAAAAGAAAAAAGAAAAAAGAAAAAAAAAGTATTCTAGGCATAAGAATCTGCAAGTGCAAAGGACCCACCTTCTTGAAACTCTCTCCTGCTCTAGGATGTCTCCATTCCCCATGGCCCTGCCTCTTCACTACTTCCTCCTCTGTGTTCTTCAATGGTGCTTCTTCTTCTCCCCATTTATTGAAACGGCCAATGTGAAAACAGCTTTCTGCACCTTTCCCTTTAACAACCCATCCATTCTTTTTGATAGTGTTGTTGTTGATTAACATGTATTAATCGATTCTTTAAAATATCTATGCAATTGAACAAAATTTACAGTTCTCAAGGTGCCTGTCAGCAGCATATTAGACATCAACAGACAGACCTGATTATTACTAGGAAATAGACCAGAGGCCAAACTTCACAATTTACCAAAAAAGTATATTAGATTTTATTTTAGCCAGAGGAAGAGTCTCAACATTGCAGAATCAGAACATCCCATTTTTAAAGATTAGATTTCAATGCTCCCTTCATGAATGTATTTCTGGAAAGGCAGTGATATAGCCATATGGTCAGATAGGCTAATGAGTTATAACTATACGAACCAGCAAACTTGGAAAATATTTCAAAATGTCATCTGATTAACCCTCTTGCCTTTTGGCAGATCAATGTTGAAACTTATCCCGGTTGCTGGAAAATTTTTCATTGAGAGGAGTTCTACAGTTTCTCTTCACAGTCTGCTTTGATGAAAGCATTAACTCATGTAAATAACCCTTTTTGTTCCTGTTCTTACCAGTATTTAGAATGTTTTCCTTTTCATCCATGCAAATTCTGCAATGATTTAATAACTTGTTAATTCTCCATAAAATCTTATTTGCCCATAGAGGACACTGCAATTTTTCCACCTGTAAACCAATATCTACAACATTTATCTGGCAATTAAGTGTGAACTATTATTCCTCTTATAAAGTTACATACATATGTATTATTTAATACTTCACGGCAGCAAATATCATCTCTTCATTTAGAACATCACTACCATAAGGGCAAGAGTTGGAGCTAAACAATTTTGTGCCTTGACAGAGTGCTTCTTGTATACAATCATAATTTGATAAATCTTTGTTCAGTAGTGCACTACAGCTAGCTCATATCAGCTACTAGAGCCAGTCGTGCACATCTCCTTCCAACCCATTGTTTGGTGACATCATGCTGGTAGCTTAAAAATCAACTATGGTAGGCTGGGCGCAGTGGCTTATGCCTGTAATCCCAGCCCTTTGGGAGGCCGAGGCAGGGGGATCACCTGAGGTCAGGAGTTCAAGACCAGCCTGACCAATATGGTGAAACCCCGTCTCTACTGAAAATACAAAAATTAGCCGGGTGGTGGTGGGCACCTGTAATCTCAGCTACTTGGGAGGCTAAGGCAGGAGAATCACTTGAACCCGGGAGGCAGAGGTTGCAGTGAGCTGAGACTGTGCCACTGCACTCCAGCCTGGCCAACAGGAGTGAAAATCCGTCTCAAAAAAAAAAAATCAACTATGATGGGAATATTTAGACCATAGAAATTGGCAAGTGCTATAGATCGGTAGAATGGGTTCACATCTAGCATTACGATTTACTACTTGTGTGACATTTGATGAGATACCACCCTGTGCCTCTCACTTTCTTCATCTGAAAATAGGGATATTATATTACCTATTTCATACAGTTGTTGTCAGGAGAATAAGAGTTTATATATGTAAACCACTTAGAAAATTCGTTGGTACATAATATATATATTCAACAACTGTTAGCTTAATTTTTATTAAACAATCTCTCTACCTATTTCACAAATTCTCGACTGCTCTGTAAACGTTTTGAGGAAGTCTATGATATGATCATAATCTATGCAGCATTATTTTCCACAACTCCCCAGTAAACACCCTCTGTTGTCTCAACAGACTCCTCTTCACCTACCCCTATGATAAGGGAACTTAACCATAGCATAGGAATCCCTCTGTCTGGGTGACTACAGTAGAAATTATCATGGGGAGGCTGGAACTAAAGTAGTAAGTGTTCTGGTATCCTGACTTCTCAGGTAAAGGTTGGGCCCATTTTTTGTAGACTCAATGGAAGAATAAGACTCTTAGCATTATATTTAATATTCTTTTTATAGTTGTTGTTGGAAGAGTCTCTCGCTCTGTCACCCAGGCTGGGGTGCAATGGTACAATCTTGGCTCACTGCAACCTCTGCCTCCCAGGTTCAAGCGATTCTTGTGCCTCAGCCTCCCAAGTAGCTGGGACTACAGGCACGCCTGGCTAATTTTTGTATTTTTTGGTAGAGATGGGGTTTTGCCATGTTGGCCAGGTTGGTCTCAAATTCCTGGCCTCAAGTGATCCGCTCGCCTTGGCCCCCCAAAGTGCTGGGATTAGCATTACATTTAGTTTTATTGCATGTTAAATAGGCTTTCCAGGGCCAGATAAGAATTTGACCAATTTTTATATTATTTTGTGGGAAAGGATGTATTTGTTCCCAATCCCCGAAAATACTAAAAATAATGACATGAATTTTCCAAACCAATCTCCAGCCCAACCCAGTACTAGGAAATATATGTGCTTTAAGACATAGACTTTGATATTCAGAACCATAGAGCTTTTAAAAATTGCTCTATTAAATACTGAGTAGTATCAAAATATAATATTGCTGGGTATAAAAAATAGCAATACAATGAATACTTGTGTAGCTACCACCCCACTTATAAAATAAAACATTATACATACCTGTAAAACCCTGATCTGATCTCTGAACCAATTCAGAGGTAAACACAATCTTGAATTTGGGGGTTATAATTCCCTCAATTATATTTTATTCCCTCAGTTTTATTTACTATTAATATTTTTTGAGATGGGGTCTCACTCTGGAGTGCACACAATCTCTGCTCACTGCAACCTCCGCCTCCCGGGCTCAAGCGATCCTCCCACCTCAGCTTCCCAAGTAGCTGGCACCACAGGCATGTACCACCAGGCTGGTCTCGAACTCCTGAGCTCAGGTGATCCACCTGCCTCGGTCTCCCAAACTGCTGGGATGCAGGGATGAGCCACTACTAGCAGCCTCAGATATGTAATGCAGGGGAAATACCACAGTGATGTGAGACACCTTCATCCATTAAAAAAATACATGAACAAGATCCTCCTCAGTCAGAAATTTTGCATTGTTTATTTTTATCCCACTCTTATTCTTCTTCCACAAAATCATTTTTATTGTTGTTTTTGAGATAGGGTACCCCTCTGTCCACCAGGCCGGAGTGCAGTAGTGTGGTCATAGCTCGCTGCAACCTCTTAAGTCCTGGCCTCAGGAAATTCTCCTATCTCAGCCTCCCCACTAGCTGGGACTACAGGAACATGCCACCCAAGCCCAGCTAATATTTTTTTTTTTTGACTTTTTGTAGAGACAGAGGTCTCGCTATATTGCCCAGGCTGGTCTTGAACTCCTGGCCTCAAGCGATTCTCCTGCCATGGCCTCCCAAAATACTGGGATTATAGGCATGAGCCACTGTGTCCAGCCCAAAATAATATTTTAATGGTGTATTTTTTTTTTGCTTTAGAGTCTCAATTAGTCATGCTTCACTATTTTTTCAGCAGAAAAATAAGTACATAAATTGAAATTGCAAGTAAGTAGTTAAGCTTCCTAGGTCCATGAGTTTATAACTGTTAAAATAATTCTTCTGGTTTGAGTTATTATAATATTATTATTAGCATGGTATAGAATTGATGAAAGAACATAACTACATTATACTTCTTATAAACAATTATTAAACATGAAAGTTAACTGTTTTTTTGGAAATACATCTCTTAAGGAGTTGAAAGAAGTGGTGCTTTTGGTGCCTTGATTAATGGAGGCTCTGTGTGGAGGCCAGGAGATTTTTATTTTTATTTATTTATTTTTTTTTTTGAGACAGAGTCCCACTCTGTCACCCAGGCTGGAGTGTAGTGGCATGGAGGCCAGGAGATTTTTTTATGCCCAAAGGCAATGCATAACAGTAAGGGAAGGTGGCCTACTTTTGCAAAGTAGGAAAAGGGAAATATGAAGGGAGAAAATGGGAACTATGGGCAAGTTCCTAGGCATATCACTTTTAGGAAGGAGTATATATGACTTTGAGGATTTGGGAATTGATTCTCTTAAACCTGTGTCTGTGGAAAATTTTCAGGTCTTGCAGGAGTACATGTACATCTTGTGGAAAACTACCTTGATGCAATGCAGCCCCTAAGAACACTAAAGCAAGCTATCCTAAAAGTCACTGAATCAAATGTCTTTCAGACTAAAATAAGATGCCCATGTCATGTGATTTAGTGAATTAATTGAAAACAGAAGGATAAGCAAGGGGAGAGGAATGGTGTAGGTTAACCTACACCTAGGCTAGGGTCAAGCAGAATGGAAGGATTACAGTATTTGAGCTCATACATCTTGTCTCTTCCTCCTGTGTATCAACCTTCCCCTGATGGTGTGGTTACAAGACAGAGTCAAGGTTTGAGCAACAGGACTTGGCAGAAGGATGGTGCCTCAAGCGAACACACTGGCTTTATTTTAGACCTGGCCACAGCTGTAGCTTGCCAATTACACTGACGAACAGCTATGGAGTTTATTGGGTAAAGAACACATGGGCTAGAATGGGTTTTGTAAATGAGAAGTCAGTTTAAGACCTTATGAATATTGAGTGCCTGATATATGTTTACTGTATGAATATTTGGTGCTCTTGGTCCTACTATTCCTCCCAACTGAAATTAAGCACACATATGCTCAACTTCTTTTATGTCTAACATACCTCACAAGCCACTAGCTTTTATATTTAGTTTCATTCATTTTCCTTATTTTTCTCATTTTTCATAGCATACTGAATATTCTTAAATAAAACAGCAAATATTCATTGCACCTGGTTGGAAGAACACCACCAATATTGGAATGGAGACTTGTCTCTTCCTTTTGAACTCCCTTCCAGGAACAGAGCAACAGGATCACATGTAAACTATATATCTTCTCTGCACATCCTAAAAGAGTGGGTAGACTGAAAAATGGGAAGTGCACTGGGAAGCCTTTTTAACTAACTCACTATAAAACCTTCCATTCAGGACAAGTGCAAGATATTGATCTCCTGAGCCGTTAGGATACCCATATGGGCTAAGGTGGCTGGAGCTGTACTCTTTTGCCTCCAAACACAAGCTTCTCATTTCTTTATTCCAGTATGACATACAACGTATTATAATTTTCTATGTATATCTAGGGTAGATACTTAGGTAAGGAATTGCTAAGTCATACAGCATATGCAGTTTCAACCTTAATGCCAAACTATTATTTCGAGGTTTTTTCCCCAATTTATATTCCCAACAAGATGTAAGAAAGTTCCCATTGAGCCACAGCCTAATCAATATTTGATAATTTCAGAAAGAATAATAACAATAATATGAAAATTTCCTATTTTAAAAGGATAGAAAATTCAGGTCTAAAGATAATTTAATAGGTTTATTTATTCAGTGACTCATTTTAACAAGCATTGATTGGCACTTATTTCACTCTTGGCATTATGCTAAATGCTGAGGATAAAAGATGACTAAGACTAATCCCTGTTCTCAAGGAACTTACACTCTATATGGAATGCATATATGTCAACAGAGTATTCAGGTGATAAGTGCAATAATGGAGGTAAATGCAAATTTCTGTAGCACTGATGAAGGAAAGAGAAAAATGAGTCTGAGTTTGGGGCAAGAGATATCAGGAGATGTGTAGGTTGAGGTTTTTCACAAGATATGTTTGTTTTCAAATTTGGGTTTTACTTTTTAAACTCTATAGTCATAGTTCTGTAGTGATAACTTGGGAAGGCCAGGACATGAAGGGGTTTTGTATGATAGATGATATGGAACCACTTAAAGAGTTTTAGGCAATGCAACAAAATGAACGAAATTGTATTCTAAAAAGAGAATGCCGATGGCAATGTGGAGGATAGACTGGGATTGAGATGGGCATGAATGGAGGCAGGGAGACACGTTAGGAGTCCATTGTAGTTGAGGTTCAAGATGATAAAAGCCTGAACCTAAAGCAGTGACAATGGATATGGAAAGAAAATAGATATGAATAATATTCAGGAAGTAGCATTAATAGAATCAGGTGATAGACTAGAAGTAGAAAATAATGGGAAAAGATTAGTCTATCATGATACCTAAGTTTCTGCCTAAGGGGATATATTCATTCATTCACTGATCAACTAATATATATTGATCACATGCTACATGCCAGAACTTATGCAGACTGTGGGGGCTATCTAGGGATAACATGTTAACATGGCTCCAGGGGACACTATTCACGTGGCATATACATGGAATATGGTAGGGATGGTGTTTCCAGACTTCTTCAATAGTGTGGTTCCAGATTTTCTGTGGATAGGACATAGTTCCTACGGTTAAGGAGCACACAGTTCTGTGTACAGTTGTACTGTTAACCAAGATGGAAAAAAAATAAGGACTGTGCACCAAGCCTTGGGAACCTACATGTTGCCCTTTGTCTTTCTTTTCACCTGAAACAATTAGTTTGGCATATTGGACATGCTGACCTTGAAGGGTTTATGGAATGTTTAGATGGAAATTTCTATGAAACCACTGGACATGTTAGTCTAGAGCCCTTGGTTAAGGGTTTATAGTGAGTTAGTTAAAAAGGCTTCCCAGTGCACTTCCCACTTTTCAGTCTACCCAATCTTTTAGGATGTGCAGAGAAGAAATGTAGTTTACATGTGGTCCTGTTGCTCTGTTCCTGGAAGGGAGTTCAAAGGGAAGAGACCAAGTCTCCACTCCAATATAAACCTTCTGAAAGTTTTTTTCTTTCAATGGCTCCAAATTGCACACTCTACAATTGAGAAGTTCAGAAAATTGAGTAACTCATATGAAAATTTTCAAGACCGCAAAGGTTTTTCACATAATAGAACAATTTTAAGGGTGAAGTAAATGAATTCAAACTAATTTATTTTTCTTTTCATATATGTCTAATAAAAATGACTGACGGATTGTTTGGACTTTAACGTGTTTAGATGTGAGTCTCCCCCCTTTTATCCAGTGACAAGTGCAAAGCAACTTGCCAACAATTTTTTTTTCAATTTTGTAATTTTAACACTGACAATAAGAAACATTCTATAGAAAGTTTGACTTTGAACTGGAATATTTTTGCCAGATCTCTGCCTAGAGGGAATTTTTATGGTTGAGTTTGTAAATGCTAGCAAAACAAAGCTGAAAATGGAAAAGCTTTCAATTTTCAAGGCTAATGTAAGATGAGTTATGCTTCTTATGCATCATACTTCCGGTAATTCTCTTATTTTTTATTTTTTGCAGTTTAAATTTTATCAGAGAAGCCTTTGAAAAAAAGATATTTATTTTTGTATGAACCAATACCATCAGCATCAGAGAAGCTATAATTAAATTATGAAGGACTATATATTATAATAAGTTATAACACTTCAACCAGTTTTCATGTTTATAGTTACGGGCACACTATAATAATTCCCTTCAGTAAGGGTAAACACCAGTAAAGGAAGTTAAAAACAGAATAAATTAAAAAACTATGTTCAATGAAACTACTAGATGCAACCCACATTTCCAGCAATCCTGGAGAATAGTAAGCATTAAGCTTAAGATCTGGAACATCTCATTCAGTGTGATTTACTGTAGGATATCTTACTTGAAAATAATAAGAATAATGTCACTCAATAGCGTTTTAGACTTGTTGATTATCTATGTACATATAAATCTGGTCTAAATGTTGAGGTAAAAATCCGAATTAAAACTTGCTGAGGCTGGGCACAATGGCTCACACCTGAAATCCCAGCACTTTGAGAGGCCAAGGCCAGAGAATTGCTTGAGGCCAGGAATTTGAGAACTAGCCTGGGCTACATGCCCAGTATCTCCAAAAAAAAAAAAAAAAAAAAATTAGCCGGGCATGGTAGCTCATGCCTGTAGTTCCAGCTACTCGGGAGGCTGAGGTAGGAGGATTACCTGAGACTGAGAGTTTGAGGCTACAGTGAGCTATGATCACACCGGTACACTCCAGCCTGGGTGACAGAGAGAGACCCTGTCTCAAAAAATAAAAAATAAAAAACAAAACCACAAAAAAAAGATGACTTGCTAAGATTCTTTTGTACATATGAGAAGTAAAGTAAGGGTTTTGATTTTGAGGCATGTGAAAAATCCCTACTTCAAAAAGCCAGAGAATCAGCATATCATGGTTAAGACTCAAACCTAGTCATCAAAAACTGTAGAAAGAGGTTTCACTTAGGAAACAGAAATAAATATATTCTCTGGGCAAAGATGTGAATTCAGAGAAAAATAACTGCATTGACAAAGGAAAGAATACTGGCCAAATAAACTTTTTTTTAAAAAACAGTTTTTTTCCTACTTTTTTTTTTACTCTGGTAAAAGTTTACCTTCATAGTGGCACTGGTGGGAACTGCCCCTTTTATTGTTATTTATTTACTTACTTCTGAGACGGAGTCTCACTCTGTCATCCAGGCTGTAGTGCAGTGGCGCAATCTCGGCTTACTGCAACCTCCGCCTCCCAAGTTCAAGTGATTCTCCTGCCTCAGCCTCCCTGAGTAGCTGGGACTACAGGTGTGTGCCACCACACTTGGCTGATTTTTGTATTTTATTTTAAGTAGAGGCGGGGTTTCACCATGTTGGCCAGGCTGGTTTCAAACTCCTGGCCTCAAGTGATCAGCCCACCTTGGCCTCCCAAAGTGCTGGGATTACAGGCGTGAGCCACTAGGCCTGGCGGGAACTATGTCTTATAAACTCTTGTAAAGATTTGATAATGGAATCTATTTTATTTACTAAAGGAGAATCTAATTAATTTAACATCAAAGATACACTTATGGGAATGAAAGAAAATAAGCCCCAAGTGTAATGTGTTTGCAATGTATTTAAATAAAATCAAAGACAATTCTAAAACAGACGGAAACAACAAAACAGGAATGTCTACTTTAAAATTACATAGTAATAAGCAGATAATCCGTATTTTTGTTGTTAAAGAGTGATAACCAGGTAAGCACAGGACGCACACACACAATCACCCTTACATAGTGAAGGTCAAAATTCTGTTATATCTGCTATCAATACTTCAAGTAGATACAGAAAGTTAAAAGATACATTCTTTTTTTTTTTTTTTTTTGAGACAGCCTGTTGCCCAGGCTGGAGTGCAGTGGAGTGATCTGGGCTCACTGCAACATTTTCCTCCTGGGTTCAAGTGATTCTCCTGCCTCAGCCTCCTGAGTAGCTGGGATTACAGGCACACGCTACCACACCCGGCTAAATTTTGTATTTTTAGTAGAGATGGGTTTTCATCATGTTGGTCAGGCTGGTCTTGAACTTCTGACCTGGTGATCCGCCAGCCTTGGCCTCCTAAAGTACTGGTATTACAGGCATGAGCCACCAGAGCTTGGCCTAAAAGATACATTCTTTTGAGGAAGAATATGCAATGGTTGCAATTTGTACTTATATTTAATAACATATTAAAAAAATAAAGATGCTCGTAATGAAGCAAGGAGGTCTGAAATCACTCGGTAAGTTCTCAATACCCACAGACCTAGGGCTGGGCCAGGATGAGATGAAATGATGGAGGCCCTAGCTAGCCTTAGGGGCAAAACTTAAGGGAGTTCCAAACAAACCCTAGTATTCAAGATATTATTTTAATGGAATATTCTGAAAAATGAAATTAAATACCAATAAATACATGATAAACAAAATATCAAAGTATTAAATAATGAGGGGATCCACTCCCACACCTGCATAACTCTTCTGCTTCATCTTAATGAGGACTCAAGAGGAGTGAAGAGTCATGCCCAGAGAAACTTTCATTCAACTCTCCTTTTTAGATCAAGGAAGGTAATGGGCTGTAATAGCGAGGAAAAGACCAAGATTGTGGCTTCTGGAAGCAACATGAATATTCTCCCTCTTGTAAATGTGCACAAAAGTGGGAATCATGGTACCAAGGCCCTCTTTGGCTTGGCTGCTTGTAGCCAAGCCAACTTCACTTCTCCACTACATTACAATATTCCCTTCTAGACAGAACGGTTCCTTTAATGTTCCAACACATTTTTTTTCCCACTTTGATTTAGCTCAGTATTTTCTAAAAATACTTCAAAGACCTTTAAATTCCTTTAGAAGCAATAATTAAATAAGTTTGTAAATGCTGTATTTTAAGTCCGTCTAGTGGAGATTCAAAATGCATGTAGCATATTAAAATCTGGGATAAAATTGACAATACGAAGTCTGTTTATTTTGTTTAATACAGGGTTTTCCCAATTTTATTTTATCATAGAGTCACAGCACTACCCAGTCTCTGACTTCAACTGCAATAAGGCAGCAATCATCTAGCCCTGCTCCCTTTCTTTCCTTGGTGGTAGCATTTTGCTTTTCTGATTCTGTAAGGTATCTCTCCACCTTCCCTGATCCTGGCTTTTTTTTTTTTTTTTTATCAGATCTAGTGATAAGGCAGCTCTGGAATTTTTGCCCAGGATTTTGTTTATGTGTATTTTAGTTTCAGTATGGACATAGGATCATGGGATTTCATGGAAGATGTCAGGACGACTGTGGGAAGAAACATTGACCAATTTTAGCCTGTGCTTTAAAATATCCATATCTATACTCTCTGTCTACATCTTCTTCTCTTTAAAATATATGTCCTCTAATTATAGGTTTATAATTAGGAAGAGATAAATCATTTAATAGATGTGATATGGTGTTGGAAATCCTCATCTTATAATGACCCCAGTGGAGTGATCCAAAATGGAAACCACTATGAATAGGCATGTCTTGGGGATCAGCAAAGGAAACCTTAGCATATCAGTCTAAGTCCAATGAGGACAGAGAAACCATATAGTAATTTGAATAAGAAAAGTTTAATGTGAAGAATTATTGACTATAACAGAGGATTGGAGAAACAAGGAATTGGCTAGGAAGAACTAAAAATAACTCTAAAGAATACAGGAATAACAGCATCCACTACCCTCAGGGCTGAAATACAGCAACCAAGTAAGAGTCCTCCCCTCTTCTCAACCAAGGCTGAATCCAGACCCTGCACAGCCTTGGCTCCCTGGGTGGCAGAGAAGTTGTGCTAGTAGAGCTTGCTGCAGATCTGCTCTCTAGGGTGCTGGGGAAGGCTGTTCACACGGAGTTGCCTCACCAGAGCCACACTGCTGCAAACAGCCCAGGAGGGGAGGGTGCTGGGGGAAACTTCTGGCTACCGGTGCTTCAGGAGCCTGGCACTGGAAAAGCTAGCTTTACTGCAGCAGCTGGGCTTTGGAGAAGATGTGGGTATGTATGCACTTCAGGAGCTAGGAGCTGGGAAATCTATATGTCCTGCACTGCAGAAACCTGCTGTGTGAGCACAAGGGAACCAGGAAGCAAAACCCTTTCCTCCTGCAATGTCTTTCTAATGTCCCCACTGACAAAACATGATTGCCAACTGATAAAGAGAAATATTTAATGGATTCGGATTCATTTTCACAGAGCAGGCAAAAAAAGGTGAATTTGGAGCTGCAAGACAATAAACTGATAACTGGCACACCTAGGGAAGAAAAATGATCTGGAAGAAATATTGTCACTAATAGGAATATGAGTCAGGAAAAGATCCTGCCAATAACGAAGATAATTCAGGAGAATCATCTAATGTCAGAAAAGATGAGTCATTGCTTTTAGAAATTGATTATGACTAGATGGGAAGAAGAAATTGTTTTCTCTGAGAAAAGTCTAGTTTAGAAAAGCATGGGGAAAAACACTGAGAGAACAGTTTCTGAGTATGAAATCCAGAATAGCAAAAAACTTAGAATGGTGACTTATAATAACTGGCATCCCCTAGGATTGCAGCTAATAGAACCAAGTTGAACTCTTACTATTCTATTTTTTTCTGTTCTATTTTTTCTTACTTTGCTAGTTTGTAATTCAAATTTCTCACACTGTGCAAATGTTGTCATTTTTGGTACTTTACTAGATGAACTGAGAGTATTATGATTTACATTTTTCACTTTGATGGCAGGGTGTAGGGAGGGGACAAATAATTGAAGTCACTGCCCTAATGCCTAAAGTGAAATTTTGGAACCTTGGGCAGTGAGATTAGAATAGGATAGCACCTTCCTTGGTGACTTAAAGGCAATATGTGAGCAGCTGGGTAAAGAATGGCTGAATTACTACAGGAAATCTTTAATTTTAGGGTGTTCTTAGAAGTTTCATCACAGACCTCTGTAAACTTTTATATATAACATTCCACTGCTGCTCAAAGATCACTGCTACTGCCATAGGACAATTGCCAACACCAAAATACCAGAAGGCTGATTTGAGAAAATTAGTTTTCTCTGACTCCTGGGTAATGAATTAGGCTCTTTTTAGAAATTACATTGGTTTCTTAAGGTAACTAGGGTGTCGTTTAGTAAGTTGGTATTTTAGTCAAACAAAATATATACCTCTTTAGTCAGTACCATGCCTGAAGAGTAATTACACAGATGCTCCATGAATGTGGTTCTGAAAGGTCATATGGCAAGTGTCAGCCTTTTTATGACAACACTGTACTCTCTTGTAAGTGCCTGAATATGGCCCTTGGGAATGCTAACTAAAACAACAAGGAAAGGTTTATGATGCTAAGTCCTCCACTACAAACATTTCATCTCTTGTTACAGCCATGCAAATTATTATAGGTCCATTGACAATGGGAAAAATTTACTGAGCTTAAAACAAATCAGACAGTATTTAACGGTATAAAAAGTTAAAATGGAAAAAATATGTCAAAAAGCTTTGGGATCACTTAAGTTACTAAGCTAACTGTCTGAAAACTGTATATAGGTCTTACAAATATATTGTATACTAGAAAATTATTGGTAAGCTCATTGAGTTTCTTGTGTAATCATGTGCAACACAGTTGGAATAAACCTACTAAAACCTTACCTATTTTTTATGTTCAGACTACATGAGAGTTTCTTCACTCTTCTTCATCTATGCAGTTAATGTGTTCCCATTATATTTTAAGGACAATGGAAAATGCTGACATATGGAGATGTGTAAGAAAATTGTTCTTAAGGAGCCTGTGAAAATGTACTCGCTCCTCATTCTTTTCTTTCTGTTTTGGCACCTCCAAAATTATTAAGTGAAAAATATTAATCTAATTAACAATTTATGCAGAAAAGAATAAGTTAAATGTTACGTTGTTCACTTTTAGAGAACTAATCTGAACCACATGCACACCCATTCCAGTATCTTTATAAAATATCTACTCTTTTCTGCTATCTCACTCCTCCACGGTCTTGCATCCCTTTCACTTTAAGGCAAGGGTTGGCAAACTTTTCTGTAAAAAGTCAGTAGATATTTTAGGCCTTGTGACTCGTACAGTCTTTGTCACAACTACCCAATTCTTCTGCTTTAGGTGAAGGCAGCTATAGATAATACACAAATGACTGACCATAGGTATATTCCAATAAAGCTTTATTTGTAGACACTGAAATTTGCATTGCATATCATTTTCATGTACTATGAATATTATTCTTTTAATTTTTCAACTATTTAAAAATGCAAAAAACATCTCTGAGAATTGTACAAAAACAGGCATTAGGCCAAATTTGTCCCATGGGCCATAGTATGACGACTCCTGGTCTACTGGCAATGCTGCTTCTTCAAGGGCTGAGTAACCTTCTGTCAATCAGAGTCCAAATGAAAATTCTCTAAAGATCGTTCTGTTTATAAAGTTTTCCCATATGAGACATTCAAAGCTTTAGGGATCATCAATGTGCCCATAATTTTCCATTGGTTTTCCCACTTTAATAGCTGGTCCATTGAAAAATATTTTAAGATTTTACAGGGACTGATTCTACTTTTCATCATAACAAGTATATATAAAATAATGTATGGGGGTTAGAAAAGGAAACCAGGATAAAAGGCCTATGGGTTCTGTTCCCAGTCAGTTCTTTGACTGGATAAATAACCTGACTGCTTCACATCTCATTTTCTTTGTCTAGAAAGTCAGAATTGTCAGGTGTTGTTACTAAAGTTATGTTAAATGTTAAAGGACATGGTAGGGAGTGGTGGGTGGGATTATGTTTGTATCTTCCAGAGTTGCCACATTTTCAGAAAAAAAGTGTATACTTTTTAGTGCCATCACATACAACTGAAAAGATGAATATTTCTGAAGAGAAATAGGGTGGGTGATTTGTTTCAAACATTTTGACGTAGAAAATCTAAACCCAAAGATGACATCAAGCAAACTATAGCACAAAATACACATATGTAAAACCTCATGGTTTTCCTATGTGCCTACTATTAACAGGAGAGGTTTGGTTTAGGGGTCTGTAAAAATGTTTTCTTTCTTTAAGCATAATGCTCAGAGCCAAGACATCATCAGCTCCAGGCTCAGTCAGTTCCAGTCGAAAGTGTGAATGTTCAGCAAAAGGATGTTTTTGAAAGGAGACTGAAAACCCACTGTGCCAGATACCTGAAACGTTGTTAGGGTATTCAGTGGAAAATTTCATTTCCACATTATAAATAACTGTAGGATATTTTAAGAGATCCAAGACTAGTAACTTCCAAGAGCTGCTTATATTAGTTCCACTGAAATGTGAAATGGAGGAAGGATACTGAGAAAGGCCATAAAGCTGAGTTACTAGATATGATTAATTAAAATAAATAATCTCACTATTGATTAAATTGCCCTTAAAATCCCCAACCAATGAGGACTGCATAGTTTGCTATCCACCAAATAAAAGAAAGGACAAAACAGCGATGGAGAAAAAAGGAGGAAAAGTCCCCAAGGTAACTTCTTAAATTCAATTCTAGAATTTTTTATTTGGAAAGCCCCTCTGGTGGTCCATATTTGAAATATTAATTGTTTCTTACTGTCTTCAAAGTTCCAGGAGTTCTCTGTTCTATGGACTTCCTGGGAGGAGGACAATCCCAGAGAAGGTGGCATATCACGCACCATGGTAGTTATGGAATTTTGATGTCACTTTTACCATAGAAATAATCAATTCCCATAACTGCTTCCCCCCTTTGCAGCCCCCACAGATTTAAAAACAAAAAACGAGCCAGGGATCTCTGTTAGACAGTGGCACAACATGCCCAAAGTAAAACTAGCCCCCTAAAAAGAAAAAAAAAAAGGCAGGAAAAAAAAAGCCATGACTATATGAGTGTGTATGTATTTATGTGTGTCTGCGTGTGGACGTGCAAGAGTGTGTGTCCGAGTGCACATGAGTGGACGTGTAAGGTAGGACAGCAATGGATGCAGTCTCTCTCTTTTTTGAGGCGAAAGCCTGGCTTCCCTTCCCGGATCGGCCGCCTGTGGGACTCGAGAGACCTGTGCACGCAGGGGACGCGGCGGTGCCCGGGGTTAGAGCTCTCCCCTGTGACCGAAAAGATAATTAAAAATCGCACGCGCAGGAGCCAGCTCAGCTCCTGGCTGCGCTTCCAGTTGCTCCGGTCTGGCTAAATGGGTTCTCGCACCCTGGCGGCGCCCGGGCTGGGAGGCCAGTAGGCCGGGCGCGAAGAGTAGGTTGGGGACCAGGTGTCATAGCCGGTGGCGCAGAATCGCTTCTCGGAGTCACCGAGGGTGGCAGTGGCAGGCGGCTGTGGGGCGGGAGGGGCGCGGCTCGGGGCTAGTGTCTGTGGAGGGATTTGGGGAAGAGGCAGGAACGTGGAGAGAAACGTGGGAAAGGGAAAGACCGACGAGGGAGGCGTGGAGCAGTGCATGGAGGAAGGGCAGGTAAAAATAAAGCCCCAATTAGGAAGGACAGAGTAGTATCCCCTGAACTCCATCCTTACCCCTCGAGAGCGCACACCTGGCTACCCCGCACCCCCACCTCTGCTCCCGCGGTCTGGCAGACCCTCAGTCCCCCGCGCATCTCTTCAGCGGGGCGATCCCGAGTCACGCAAACACAGCCCCCCAAGCTCATCTTGTACTCGAAAGGGCTCCAGAGTCCGCGACTGGCACCAGGCCCCCATCTTCCGTGCCCCTCATGCTCTCAGAGCCCTTCCAGGCCCCTTCTAGGGCGCAGACCCGGGCGTGGGCTCAGCGAGTGGGAGCAAAGCTTTAAAACCAGACAGGGAGGGTCGTGGCAGGTCGCTACGAGGGTGAGGGAGGCGTTTGCACTGAGCAATAAAAACACCCAGTAATGGGTATGTGAATTGCTTTAAATAAGATGGGAGGGCGTGAGAGATGACCCAACCATCTTTCTTCCTTAATGCTTCGAGGGGGAGGCATTCTAATTCTTCATTTATTTTATAAAATCACTTGTTACTGTGTCAGCTACTCCACTAGGAATCTTTGAAACTTTGGCAACTGATGATTTTTTTCGCAAACACGTTTTCAAGCTTTGGAAGGCTTTAAAGAGTTTGGTAATAAGCAAGAAACGTAGTAGTACACAACGCCGAGGGTAAAACAGCCCTGTGCCCCCTTCTTGGGGTGTAATAGCCTCAAGCGGATTTCCCGGCTTCTGCGGGCGCAGCACATTGTTTTATTTGTTTTGAAGGCTCAGAGTTTGAGGCTGGTCGTAGACACCCACGTGCTCTGACTCTCATCAGCGTAATGATCGACTTAGCCAGAGTCGTGTCTATATAAACCACAAAAACCTAATCATTAGAAATCCCAGCCTCCAAAAACCACATTTTAGGTAAAAAGTGCCGCTTTTTTTCCGCGCTCCTTCATCCTCTCGACCACAACTTTTTGGGGGATCCAAAGTCGCTTTTTAAACCCACACTAGGAAATAAATACATAAATAAACAGCCACGGAAGCATTTTTAATTTTTTAGTTCGTATTTTTAATTTTTCCCCGTGAGCGCTGGGGAAGACAGACACGAAACTTAGTCTTAGATGTAGAATAGACTTAATAAAATATTTAAATTCGTGGAAAACAGCTGGTGCTTTTCCCCAGCAAGGGTTTTGCAACTTATTTTAATCACAAAGCTGACAGTTTTTCAGTCCTTAAAACAAAAACAAACAAACAAACACCTCATTCTTGTTCTCTAGGAATGTCAAGATTGAATATATAAGAAAAAAGAAATGTCCAGCTATGCACTTGAGTTCCTAAAAACTATTTTGACTAGATCTCCCTCCACCACCCCCCTCATTTTTTTTGTGTCACTTAAAACAAAAAACACCCAAACCCTGCAAAATCTTTTTCCCTTGGGAGTCGCTCAGACAGAGGTGGGGGTGGAGGTGGGAGGGTGAAGAGTGCTGAGAAGTCAGCACAGACGCTCAAGAATTTTCCTTCCTCCTCTCCTGAAGTTACAACGAAAAATAGCGACAGTCAGATCAGCCGGGGGCTCTGTGGTGTCTCGGCTTCAATCTCTTCCTACAAAGAGGGGGTTCCTTGTCCTAGGGGTGGGGAGAGCAAGAGGACGCGACCAGGCGAGATTGCCCCTAGTCTGGGGCCGCCTCTAGGCTTCGGAAACTGCACACGGCGCGCGGGGGGCTCCTTCTCGCGGCCGGCTGGCGGCGGCAGCGGCTGCGATTCGCAGGCTCGAGATTCGTTGCCCCGAGATCCGCTGCCCACGACTTACCTCTTGGCACCTTGAAGCGCGAGAGACAGGGGAGCTTTGCAAATTGCAGGAGGGAGTGGATGCAAAGAGGTGGCTGTGAGAGGGCGAGAAGAAAAGAAGGGAAAGGAAGGAGCCTAGCCGGGGAGCCGGGCTGGCAGCCGCCGCGGGAGGAATCTGAGCGTGCAGCCGGCGCGGGGGGAGCGGCGGCCGCCGCGGAGGCGGCGGCGCGGGAGGGCGGAGGCGCGGCCGCCTGCAGCTGGGTAGCAGCGCGCGGCGCGGCGCGGCGGTGGCGGGCAGCGCGCGGCAATGCCGGCCCCGGGGCTGGACTGCTGAACCCACACCGCTTCACCACCGGACTCGAACTGGGAGGGGGCGCCAGCGCACCCAGGACGCGGTGCCCCAAGGGACCCCACTCCAAGCTGCAAACTCAAGTCCCCCGCCTCCCCAGGCCAAACACACCCCCGCGCCCGTTCGCAGCTGCCACCCCGGGTGTTCCAAAGGCTCCGGCAAAGATCTGCGCCTCCCGGGTCTCCCTACCCGCCAGCCCGACTGCGCCGCATCGCCAGACTCTGTTGGCCCATCAGACTCCGCCCGGCAGTCGGCCTCATCAAACTTGATTTCTCACCTCCTCAGCCCCATCACCTCCATCCTCTTTCCCCCCGTCTCGCCTTCACCCCCCCAATTTCCTCCTTGCCCCTCATTTCCACCCTCCTCCCCCTCCCCCGGCCACTTCGCTAACTTGTGGCTGTTGTGATGCGTATTCCCGTAGATCCGAGCACCAGCCGGCGCTTCAGCCCCCCCTCCAGCAGCCTGCAGCCCGGCAAAATGAGCGACGTGAGCCCGGTGGTGGCTGCGCAACAGCAGCAGCAACAGCAGCAGCAGCAACAGCAGCAGCAGCAGCAGCAACAGCAGCAGCAGCAGGAGGCGGCGGCGGCGGCTGCGGCGGCGGCGGCGGCTGCGGCGGCGGCAGCTGCAGTGCCCCGGTTGCGGCCGCCCCACGACAACCGCACCATGGTGGAGATCATTGCCGACCACCCGGCCGAACTCGTCCGCACCGACAGCCCCAACTTCCTGTGCTCGGTGCTGCCCTCGCACTGGCGCTGCAACAAGACCCTGCCCGTGGCCTTCAAGGTAAGAGGCTACACCGCCCCCCGCCCCCGGCCGGGAGCCGCGGAACCTGCCCGCCGGTGTCTTCCTGCCCACGGGGCTGGGCCCCGGACGTCCTCCAAGACCTCCTGCCTTGGCGGCTCTAACCCCAGAAACCCCCGGCCGGGCCTCTCCCTCAGGATGCCCTGGCGGGCTCGAGGCTCAGTCCCTCCGCGCAAATCCCTCCCTCTCCCACCTGTGCCCGCTGCCACCCCGACTTCAGCCCTAGTCCCCCTGACCCGTTCAGCACTCCTCATGCCTCCTGCCCGGCCTCGGTTCTCACTCACTCCTTCGCGCCGTCTCCCTTTCCCCCACGATTCCCAAAGTACCCACTCTTGCACTGCGAGCGGACTTGCTCCACCCCGCCCCTTTCCCGGGGGCGAGGATCTCCGACATTGTCCCCTGGGGCTCCCGCGTCTTCCCGGGACATCCCGGCCTGGCCGCATTGCGGGCTGCCCGCGCCGCCTCTCTTTGGGCCTCCGCGCGCTCTCACCCGCTTCCCTCACAGCCAAACGCCCCTCTTCAGGTCTCGGCGTCCCCTTCCCCGACCCGCAGAGTTCAGCGGTCCTGGTCGCTCCCGGGCTCCCGTGCCGGGATTCGTGGGGTGCCGGTGCCGGGCATTAGTGCCCGGGGCTGGGCGTGGGGTGCTGACTGAGGCGCGCGGGCTGCGCTACCAGTGCCCGGGAGGGTCCTTGACAAACCTAGGGTCTCCAGAGGAGGGGATGTCAGGACGGGGGCGTTTGCTCTGTTCGCTGACCCGCGCCAGATCCCGTTACCGGGAGGAAGGCGGGGCCGCTGGGGCGTCCGCGAGCCCCGAAGCGGGGGCGTTCAGGGGGCCTGGGCGCTGAACCCTCGAGTGCTGGGAGGCGCGGGCCAGGGGAGGGGGCGGGAGCTCGGGCCGCTTCTTTCAGCCGGGACCGAGCTCTGCGCCTCGCCCCGCCAGGGAGGGATGAGGGAAACCTGTGGAACAACTTTAGCTCGCCCAACTTGAAAACGGAGGCGAAATTTTGTATTTTTGCTTTATTATTATTTTTAAAGGACTTAAATCTAAAAAAGATCCCTCCTGCTTCTGAAAGGTGGTGAGAGGCTCCTGCCGGTGGCCTGAGCACGGAGTGAGCTCGAAGGCTTGAGAGCGGCCTCTGCGCGCCCCGCGGACTCTTGTGCCTGCCCGGCCCGTTAGTTTGAGGGCGGGTGGCAGCCGCGGGAGTCGCAGGCAGGTGCTCCACAGGTTGAGGGTTTAGGATCTGGAGCCTCTCACAGTAGCCCGATGGCTCTCCATAACCCGATCCAGATTTCCCGGGGTAGCCCTCTCCAGGGGGGAGACGCGGAGCCCCCAGGGCCCAGCGCACACTGGGTTGATGGGGAAACGGGTTCCCGGGCTGTCCACACTCGCAGGACTGTCCACACTCGCAAGACGCCAGGGATGCAGGGGTGGTAAGCCAGACGTGGAGATGAGCACTCTCAGAAAGGTGCTTTGGGCCCTTGCTAACCTCTGAACTTGAGTAGGTGGGCCTGGGTCCCCTGGGTTCTGAGGTCTGTGGAGAGCAGGGCAAGCAAGGCCTTGGGGGAGGTTAAAAAAAAAAAAAAGTTGGGGGAGGAATCATGCCAGTTTCTCCGCTGGGGACCCTGGGGCCAAACTCCCACGGGCCACTGACAGTTCCCAGTTGTTGATCACCCCCACCCCACGCACCAATTCAGATTCCGTGTGTGGGTGGGATGGAAAGAAAGAGGAGTCCAGGTCAGTTAGACCTGGTTATCTCGCTAGGTCTTATATCAGAACAGAAATCAGAATGAATTGTTATGGAAAGGGGATGTTGCATTCTGGGGCAAGTTTCATTTTGCAGTTGGCTCAAGAAATTTTTTTTTTTAACCGTCACATTTCTCCTTTTATAAACCACCCATTTTGTAGGTTAATGTTTGCTTCCTTGAAATAGGAAAAGCTCAGAATACATGTGAATTGTATAAATTTAGATTTCCATACGATATATATCTTTTACAATGTCCATCGTCCAAGGGCCCAGAATTTTTAAATTAGTCTTATATGAGAATGGAAATTTGTTTCCACCAACGCCCTCCAATCCCCCAAACCAAAAGCCCCCAAAAACCCCAAACCTGGATGAAAACAGCAAAAAACACAAATAAGTAGATACCTTGTCTGCACAATGCCACAAATCAGAATATGTGAAAATATAAGAACAGATGCTTACATTTTTAAAGTGTTCCATATACCATTCTGCTAAACATATTTAAGGTCTATCTTGAACTGTTCTCTTGCATTTATGCTGCTGAATTGATTTGAACATGAGCATTTTGGATGGAAAGGTTGTTTTTTGCACTTTAGCTTTAGCTAGTCTCAGATATTTTGGCTGTCATCTAAGATTTTTCACTAGCACCCTTTAAAAATTATTTTGAAAAATTATTTGAAAATAAATTTTGCTCTTTGTTATTAATCAACTTGTTAATTACACAGAGTACATTTTTGTATCTTAAGCAGTAAACAGACCGTAGGTAACAAGACCATATTAAATTGACTATTTTAATTCATATCAATTGAATAATGAATTGAGTTAACCTAAAACCTGACTGTCAATGTCTTTCTATCAACATACCTGTGTTAAATAGAATTCAAAAAGTGGGTGATAGCTAAGATCTACTCAGTATAGAAAATACTCTGTTGAGAAAAAATGTATGGATGTTTGGAACATCCAGATTGTGACAACCTCTCTTTACCCTACTTTTTGAATAAAAGCCTGAGAGCACTAGACTTTCTATACTCTTACAATATAATCAAATACATCTGCAATGAAGAAATAATATGAAGAAGTCTCCCTTATAAAAGTGGTGACAGCAATTTGGCCATGATATTTAGAGCTATGTAAAAAATAGATTATAGTGGTTGTCAGGTCAATAGCAGATAGGTAAATGGATTTAAACACACACATACACACACACACACACACACACACACACACACACAGCTTATTTGTTGTGAAGTCTGATATTCAAATCAATACAATATTTATTGAGCCCCTATTTTGTATCTGTCACACTGAGCTTGACACCGCAGAGAATCAGAAATGAATTCAATAGACTGTTTTGAAATGTCAGTTTAAACTCGTGTTTAAACACGATATTGACAATCTATTTCATTAAGAATGTATTAGCGTTGTTCATCTACTCTTGTTTCGAGATGATATAAAATTTATTTTTACATGTAAAAATGCAAAAACAACTGGTATACTTTATATAAAGTTGTTTATTAACATTGTATTTTTAACAAAGTTCTGCAGTTTTGAAATGTTCGGTCCCCCCAGGTGTCAAGGAAACGGAAATAAATATTTTTAACATTTTCAGGTGTATCTCACTGAAACCTTAAAATAGTTAAGGCATACTATTAGAGGATCCCAGACCCTTTCTATCCTAGATAATTCTAGTGACAAAGAAGTAACTTGCAAATTCAGCTCATTAGCTGATGGTCAGGTAATGGTGGAGAGAGCGTGTCAACCATGCATCCAGTAGCACCCTTTTAGTTAGGGGTCTGTCAGCATTTCCACTGTGAAGCCTGGTGTTCAGGGTTCGTAACTTAGTTGCCTTAAATAGCTTCAAGCTGAAACACTATGCAGAAATTTTAAGTCCAGATGTATATTTTAAAACTAAAAGTAGTTCAAGCCTATTCTGCTGTTTTAAGTTAGAGAACACTGGACTATATATATTTATCAGTATCATATGTTTTTCTGGCAGTGTTAAAGAAAACACATTTTTAGATATATAATCTAGCACTCATAGTTAATTCTGTCTATTTAATAATACCTTTCAGTGCTTGTCAAAAGGAGGGGTTTCAAAATGACAGAGCAATTTCTGTTTGAAAATAAATTTTTGGCATCACTAGCCATTTTTCTCTCTTCGAAAACAAATATACAACTAGTAAATACTTGATACCAGTGAGTAGTATTTTTCTTACATAGTTAATGATCAGATTTTATGTTTATATTTTTTGAATCTCATTGTATCTAAACTAGGGAAAATAGGTTGTTAAGCCTGTTAAATCCTTATTAACCGTAATATAAATTATTATGCATAATTATGTAAATCAATAGATTTCAAGTTGTATGAAGACAGACACATTTTTGTGTTATGCCTTTGAATTCAAGAAAACTTATTTAAAGTTAAATATTTTGGGACTGAATATATAAAACTTCTAAGTAAGGAAGTTGGAACAAAGAATTTCAGGTGGAAAATAAATACTTATAAAATTTTTTAGAAAACCTATTAAATATTTGAAAATAGGTATGGTAGATATCTTTCATTATTTTTTCCTCTTTGGCATTATTGTTTGTATCCTTTCAAAATTCCAGAATATCTATTGTTAGATGATCTAAACCACCATGATACATGGCCCACAAATTGCTGCTTTAAATTGAAATAATTTTTATCAAAATTTATCTTTGACATATATATTTTTAAAATTATGAAATGATATATTGTGTTTTTTCTCTAGAATTCAATGGGCTTTTCCTAAGTTCTAGGATAAATTCAAAATATTAACTGTACTATTTGTTGAAATGTTTTGATACTGTATTTGAAGTTATCTTTAAGTAATTGTGATAGGAATAACATTTTTGCTTTTCGCAATTAGACTCACTTCTCTTTTTATTGCAAAGAAAGATTTGATCAGATTTTATCTTGAAAAATAATTATATTTCAATTATACCACAAGTACAATATCCTGAATTATGTTGGCCTATAAGAGTAATTGATTAGTTAAGACTAGACTTCTGTCCATGGAAATGTCATAGGCAATTTTAATTTCCATATAAAAAGATGAGAAACTGTTTTAAGGGTTTGAGCTAATTCTTCATTCCTCTTCTTTTAGTGATTCACAGATTTAGTCATAAGGAGTCTCATACAAAATTTCAATAGCATTACTACAGTTAAATATCCTTCTACTTTATTTTGTGCAAGCCACATATCATGTGATTTAAATGCTAGTTATGGTGAGGTGCGCTAAATAAAGGAACGTCTTTCTCTATTCTGAAATGTCAGGACAGAAAATTACTTCTCCTTTTCTCATGGAGTTTCTTGAATTTGTAGATTTTATATTTTAAAAACACCTAGAAATGTGATTGTTAAGATCATCACAAATTATTCTTTGCAGAGCAGTACTTTTGTATTGGGTAGGATGGAAGCAAATTTTAATTTGTGCTTATTCCTAACTAAAGAGCGAGTTTTGACTGCACTTCAACCCCTTCAAATGTTTTTCCATTGCTTGGTTTTGGTACAGATGAAATGTGTAAAAATTTTTTGATTCTTTTGGTTTTCTTTTAGATAAACACAGTTGAGAATCTCCAAGGGAAACTTTTTAGCTTCAGAGATCTACTTAAAGAAAAAACCTCTCAAACACATAATTATACTTCTGATTGATATAAAGTCAAATACAGTACTTCCCCCAACTCCCAACCTTTTCTCCCCCTCAGAAAAACATCAGGCAATCTGATTTGGTAGAGTGAATAGCAGAAAAAAAACCAATATATTTAGCCATTAAACTAGAGTTCAGCTTTAACAGGAAAGATTGTCGCTACATTGCATTAGCATTTTTTTTCAGGTCTTGCTCTCAGCCTCATAGAAGGCTCACACAACTTGTAATTATTTATTTGTTTTGTAAAATGTGATATGTAAAACACACTAATATTGAATATGGTCATTATTATACTGCTTAAGCACAGTAAAATGGATGTATGTATTTCACTCTTAGGGATCTTTTCTTTCATATTTTCCCATATTGAATCAATTTTCCATTTCTTCTAACTAAAAAAAAATCCATTATGTTAAAAATATGCAGTAAAATAATAATGTCCCAGAGCTCTTGAAAACCTTTATATTGGGGCAGATTGCTCTTTTTTTTTTTTTTTTTTTTTTTTTTTCGGAAATGTAGCCAGACTTGAGTGAAATCCACCAGCAGTCATCCTGTATCTCTCAACAACATCAAAGAACATCTCAGAACATGAAGTGAGGAAGTATGTATTCAGTTGAACCCTTTAAGAATGCTTATAAGTAAAAGCCTATGTTTAACAGACAGCAGATTTGGAACAGAACACTGTGTTACCCTCCTCATCTTACAAAAAGCACATCATTATAATTACACTCTATACTTATATAGTATCTTCTACATTTTGCAGACTTTCCAATTCATATTGGAAAACTGTGGTTCCTGGAGATGAAGTTATTTTGTGTGAGGTCATAGCAGATATGTAGCAGAAGTGGGGAAAAAGTGGAGCCTCTTGATTTTGGTATATTCATTCTCTTCTAAACAGTACAACTTTTCTCCTGCCTTTATTAATATGCTTACTGGGTCCATATTTACTTTGACGTAGAAAGCCACGCAGCAGGTGTTAAAATACAATATGCTGAGTGTACAAAATGTCAAACATTCAGATGAATCCTGGCAAATGTAGTCAATTATTGCAGTATTTTCAAATGTTCACATTTTTGGCACGGTGAATTTGAAAAATTGAAAAGCACATTGCCTCCATCAGGAGTACAGCATTACCTGTATTCAGTAGCCGCTTGAGATATGAGATGAAGTGTACAGGGAGGAAGTCTTATTTTCAAGGGATTTTACTTTTGACCCAGGAGACTTCTCATATTGAGAATAACTATATACTCCAGGGAAAGGGAGGCAGCATGGTTCCGTCTCCTCTGGGATGAAAACAATGTCAGAAAACGAGCTGGGGGCAAGGGGGCACATTGCTGTTAGCAAGGGGTGCTGACTCAACATTAACTGGCCCTCTCAGAGTTTTAGTGGGTAGCCCCACAGACTTCTGTCTCTGCGAAGTGGGGCTCTTTATGGAGCTCTTTCATTTATTTCAAAAATGTTTACCTGGCTGGGCTCGGTGGCTCACACCTGTAATCCCAGCACTTTGGGAGGCTGAGGTGGGTGGATCCCCTGAGGTCAGGGGTTCAAGACCAGCCTGGCCAACATGGTGAAACCCCTTCTCTACTAAAAATACAAAAATTAGCCAGGTGTGGTGGTGCACACCTGTAATCCCAGCTACTCGGGAGGCTGAGGCAGGAGAATCACTTGAACCTGGGAGGTGGAGGTTGCAGTGAGCCGAGATCGTGCCACTGCACTCTAGCCTGGGTGATACAGTAAGACTCCATCTCAAAAAAAAAAAATTAATCAAACACTTACCATGTGCTGGACACTTTTGGGAGCAGGGTTGATAAGTGGTGAACAAGACAGATGAGATGAAGGCCCTTCTCTCGTGTAGTTTCCTAACTCATATAATCTGGACTCCTAGGAGTGAGTCCCTCAGCTTTGGCCTGGTATATTTAAAGTAGTCATAGACCATTAATATTAATATATGTACGTTGAAATGAGGATCACTTGAGTACAGTGGGAGGCTGGGGAAAGTGGGGCCTGTAATTTAAGGAAGGCTTTATTGATTTTGAACTGAATAACAGTACTAAATGGAAGGAATGGAACTGAGAAACAGCCTAAGAGAAAAGTAAGGGTGACAAAAATATTGACAAGTTTTTTGTTTGATTGTTTTCCTGGCTGGAGGAGAGGACATAGTGAAGGCGTGTTGCAATAGGGTTCATGGATGGGGGAAATTCAGCCCTAAAATATAGGTATAGTGTGTATTATCACACTGTAAGAAATCTACTGTAATATGCCAATTGTATTGGCAACATGGAATTAAATGCTTAGGTTTGTCTTATGGAAATCTTGACAAAGGAGGGAGTAGCACTAGAAGGAGAAAAAGATAAGTGGGAGGTTCACCAGACAGGCAAGCACACAGGGGTGTTATTGTCAGACAGTTGTGGGCTACTTTAGCTGCGGTCATTGCTGAGTTACCATGAGGGCATCTGGAAGCTGAATGAGGAAGACATCGAAATAATCTGAATATAGAGTCCTGGAAGTTCGTTGAGAGAAAGGATTGTTACCAAGGGGCAGGATCTTGGCAATGGATTAGGAGGAGTGTTTCATATATGACAGTGAAGGATCTGCACCAGCATCTCCTTACTGGGCTCTGTGTTAATCGAAGGCACACATTTGCAAGTTAGCTGACTCAGGTTAAAGTGTTATCTCTAGTCTTGGAGCAGAAAAAATGTTTGTTAGTTCCAAAGATGGATTAATCTAGATCTTTTCTTGATTGAGTTAATTTGCTTCAGATTAACTGTTGAAGATTAAGCAGTCAAGTATGTCATTCCAGGATGGCAGATGGGACACAAGACATAATAGAACTGAGGCTAAGGGTATATATTGTTTTTTTCTTATTTATCATCAATTATTTTCACCTTCAGTTTCTTGATGACTTCGGATATCACACTGGGTCCCACCGCAGCGTGGTTTTCAGTAAATATACTGTTATTAAAAGCTGAAGTGCTAGCCCAAAGTAAGGAGATAAAACAGACCACACGATATCTAGGCTCTATGTAGTGAGGAGCCCCAGGGTTTCACTTAAAAATCTTCTCCCATAAAGTTGACCAGACTTGATATTTTTTAGCCTGTGATGGGATAAGACCACACCTCAGGGCTCTCCCTGAGAGAAAGCCTGCAGACAGGTGGTGCCTTGATCTGTATGATGCAATCTGCAGATGGGGCATCCCTCTTCCTTCTGTGGCATAATTCCTCTGGACAACTTAACATGGGGATTTAATAAAAATGTACATATTTTCTGTGAAGAATCCAACAACAAATGAAGGAAGTTTTTGCCTGCCTTTGAAATGGGTGGACCCTGAAACATTGGTCTGTTTGAAGTGGCATCACAACCCATCCACAGATGCTTCATTCCTGTCGGCCATTACTGGACTGGACTAGAACACTAAGTCCTGATAAGACACATCATTTGCAATGAGAATATATTCTGTTTGTAAGCCTTTCTGATGTGCCATTATTGCTGCTGTGTTTCCTGTTTTATGTAGGTGGTAGCCCTTGGAGAGGTACCAGATGGGACTGTGGTTACTGTCATGGCGGGTAACGATGAAAATTATTCTGCTGAGCTCCGGAATGCCTCTGCTGTTATGAAAAACCAAGTAGCAAGGTTCAACGATCTGAGATTTGTGGGCCGGAGTGGACGAGGTAGGTCTCTGACTTTTGATACTGATAATAGAATAAGCGCATTAGGCTCCTTTGATGAAATGTAGACTAGTCTGTATACAAATCAGCACCTTCTTTTTCTGAATAGAATTACTGAAGATTTGATTTAAATACATCCAGATGAAGTTGAGTGTTTTTCTGAGTACTCAGGCCTTTTTCATTTATTTTATGATATTGAAAATTCAAACAATGTTTTCAGAAAAACTAGCTCCTAATTTCACTGGGTGTGAGCATATAAGGTAGAGAAAAGAACAGTTGGAGGATCAACTTCTGAATTATGAGGAGTCAAATAACTGAGTAAATTGAGTGGTAAAGGGGAAAGAAAAATGGATATGTTGGATCAATTTCCTGGTAATATCAATTTTGGTCTAAGTTGTAGCAAGGACAGCTGGCATAATGCTCTTCACTTATCACAGGTTACCTCTATATGATTTAATTTACTCTCATAGTAAGAATTTATTAAAAACCATGGTTTTTTTAACATAAGGCTTTTCATTTGAATAAGTGAATAATGTATTACTTATGTTAGAGTGACTATGTAAGGTTGCCTAAACAGATGAATGGTTAGTACTCTAATATTAATAGTTCCATACTATGTAAGGATTCCCACCATCTGAATCCATATTCAAAAATTAAAGATCCTTAAATAGAAAATTATCCCTTTTAGGGTTTTTGTAACTGTTTGATAAATGAGGTTAATGTTTTTTTAAAAAGTCTTTAAGGAGGCCAATATTTTGGCTTTTATTTACTTATTCTACAGAAAGACTTTTACTAGTTACTCACTATTAGAAGCATTATGCTTATTTATTTACTCAACTGAATCTAATATTTCCATTTTGAGTATTTTGATAAGAAGAAAGAAGATAGACCACTTTAGAACTGAGGTGAAATAAAGCCTTATGGAATCATTGCGACCCAGGTTTGAATAGGAAATGAGGAGCACCACTTTTTAAACCATGTCTAATAATTGCTCTTTAGTTTGGATCAGATGTCAAATTATTACCATTGTAAAAACTTGATAAGGGAAATTCAAGCAAGGCTGTTTCCGATGAGTAGCGTTAGTTTACTTTCTAGGAACAGGGCCAAGAAGTTGTACTTTTTAACTTAAAAAAAATGATTCATGCTAATGAGATACTGTCACTGACAGGTTGTTTGAAATAAAATGAGGCTCACAGCCTCTGGTAGAATCAAAACTAAGGGAGTTATTTCTGCATCAGGTTTAGTTAACTTTCATAAAACGAGGAAAAAAAGACACATCCTATATCACTACTGACTGATTAGGTTTGGAGTATGTGTGTGTGTGTATTCATTCTTCCTTTTTCTCATTTACTTATGCAGGTCCACTATGCAATTAAAGTTTTCCTTTTTTTCTAGTTAGAATCAAGAAAAATGTGAACATGATGATTTACCTGTATGCTCTGAATTGCATCTTTCTTCTTATGTAATAATACTTTTTTTTTTAACTAGAGTAATGAATTTTAGTTTTTAAAGGATTGGGTGCCATGCTTAACTTTACATTACAGATTCAAACTAGTGTTTTCATTTATCTTACTTTTGTATTATATAGATGCTGCATAACTTTTTTCTGATCAATTTAAGTAGAAACTATGGCAAAGTGATAGTGTACTTTGTAAACCCTCAACATATTTATTTAAGAAACTTCAAAGAGAAACAAAGGGTGTGCACTGTTTTACTATATTGGCTTTCTGAGTTTTGGCTGGTTTCCCAAATAGCAATTTTTATATTTAAAAAAAAAGACAGACTTAACTGCTTGCAGACTTTTCACGCATGGAAGATGAAGAAAGCTTCTTTTGATGAAGTGTAATTATGTCCAAACAGAGCTGACCCCCTCCCCCTATATTTCTTATGATCTTAACTGAAGAAAGTAGGATTTTTCCTTTGAAGCAGCCGGGACTTGGTGGAGGATCTGAAATGCTACAGTCTGCTGCCAGAGGCAGGATGGAGAAATTGGTCCAGACTTGTCTTCAAGACTTAGGTGGGGGGTAGGGGGAGTGGGTGGAGAGAGAAAGAAAAATTGATTTATCACTAATAATATATTTTTATATCACTGCATTAACATTGTATGAAAGGAAACAGTAATATCAAGCTGAGATGAAGAGGAAAAAAGGACAGAGAACACTGATAACAGATCACACTCTGAAAAAAAAAATGGGTCAGTTTTTCAGTGGCAGGAAACCCTTTAACCTGCCTTTGTACCCTTTGTACCTGACCTGCTTTATAACAGACTCTTCCAGCTTCCTCTTTGATTTTCACACTTCTATATTTCTCTTAAGCTATTAAGTGTGGATCAACATGCTGCTACCATTGTATTTTCTTTCCCGGCTTTAAATATTTCTATTTTCAGTAGTGTTATAAAAAAACACCAAGTTCCTCAAATATTACTCTTTTTTTTTCTTTCCACTGGTAGAAACATAAACTCTCAGAAACTGAAAAACAATCTTAGATTATAAAGGAGTCATGTCACTACTGACTTTGACTTTATGGGTCGTCTTATGACCACAACTTTTGAAAGTGCTAGAATAAAAGTAGAGCATCAGTGGAACTTGCATTAAGTTAGGAGAGGCTTAAGGTTTTTCATTGTTTTTCCTTTTTTTTTTTATCCTTAATCTTTTAAAGAGAAGTGTTTAAAATGATTTTGGCCCTTAAATTTTTTTTTGGTATGCTTTCTTTTTCCTGATGAAGCCATGGATGACACAATTAGTTATCTACTGACTGCTAGCTCCCTATTTGAGAGCCTGTATTTTAAAATAACAGGCTGTATTTTATCACTTATGGAAAGTGATAAAAAGGGGATTTTTGAAAAAAAATTAATTTAAGGAAATCATGAATGCCCACATAAACATTTGACTTAAGAAGTGCATTATTATTATAGGATGAAGAACCAATTACTAAATTGGTTGGTAATTTCTGAAAATTTCTTCAACATTGCATACATATTTCTTCTGAAGGGGCAATAAGAAGCAGAAGGAGCCTCATTCACTTTTGCTGTAGTTGTTAATTACATCTTGATCCTTAGGGTTTGATTTTGGCAGATCATAGTTATACTTAACTACTTGTTTCCTCCCCCAAACCCATCTCTTTTTAAAAGCAGTTTTTTATAGAGAACTCACTCTACTCTGTAAATTTAAATGCTTTATACTTGAAGGGTGAATTTTATTTTTGGCTTTTGTTCCTACATGAGGCGTCGCCCTGAATTTAGGGGAAGCATAGATGACTTTTAATATCCTAAGTAAGTTGTAAAGGTCTCAAGTAGAACTATTACCAAAACTGGTTTAAATAAATTTATAGACAATCTATTTTATCTTTTTTTCTTTTTTGAGATGGAGTCTCACTCTGCCACCCAGGCTGGAGTGCAGTGGCACCATCTCGGCTCACTATACCCTCTGCCTCCTGAGTTCAAGTGATTCTTGTGCCTCAGCCTCTTCAGTAGCTGGGATTACAGGCGTGCGTCACCACGCCCAGCTAATTTTTATATTTTTAGTAGAGACAGGGTTTCACCAGGTTGGCCAGGCTAGTCTTGAACTCCTGACCTCAGGTGATCTGCCCTCCTCCACCTCCCAAAGTGTTGGGATTACAGGCGTGAGCCACCGCGCCCAGCCGACAATCTTTCTACCAGGTTATTTAGAGACATTAAGGATAACTGAGATCTGTATATATCCTTGATTTATTAAGATGAGTGCCATAGATGAAAACTGACTCTGAAACACAGCCATGGGAGCCACTGTTAGAAAGGCAATCCTGGGCCCATAGACCACTAATCTGACCCCAAAATGGCACTTTAAAATGTTTTAGTGTAAATTAACTTTCAATCTAGAGATTCAGCTGTTTTACTTTTTGCGATCTTTCCATTGTTTTGAGGTTCTAACTTGGACCCAGTGGCTTCCTATTCAAGTTTCTGGTTTCTAATTCTGTAGGCTTTTAGTTTTCTGTAACTAGTTTAGACTCCTGGCTGGTTTATTCTTCTGGTTAGTCTTAATGTTTATAATAAAGCCTCTCTTTGCTAACCAATTATAAATTATTTAAATCCGTGTAATAGCCAATATAGTGGATAAAATATATCAATGACACTTTAAAAATAGATGCTTTCATCATCCTGAGATATTGCATTAGTCCATTTATATTTACTGTTTCTTGGGCACATAGAGCTGATTGGGACGCATCTAGAAATAAATTACTTATTAATTTTTTTAAATGGCAAGTGATCAAGCCACTTAAGGAAGTGGCCAAGTGACAGAATATTTAAAAAAAAAAAAGAGCATTAATTTTAGGGTCTGAAAAATGAGGTTCAGATCCTCATTTTTTCATTTACTAGTTGTGTGAACTTGGGTAAATTACTAAGTCTCTCGAGGCTTCAGCCTCCTTATTTGTGCAATGGGGGTGAGAGATCTAAGTGGGGAGGGTTAATTGAGATAATGTGTATGAAGTGGCACTTAATACGTTTCTAATTGTTATTCACCTTTCCCTATTCAAACTGCACCCACCCCATTCCTGTCTTTTCTTTCCTGTTTTTTTTCCCCTTGGCTATGGAAAAGTATAGCCAAGGAGACTTAAAACTATTTATACTCAGTAACAAATGATGTGCGTCTTAAACAGATTTTAGGAACTTACATGGTCTAGGTTGAAAAGAAAACCCATTCACTAGACTTGACAGCCAAAGACCTGTTCTCCATTAAGCCTTTTATATAACCTGTTCCATATTAAGCTTTGAAAAGACTGCATTAAACTTTGCACTGGTACATATTGTCAAAGATTTGTGTTTTGGTTTAATACTCTCAGTTTTCAGTAAGGGAAAAAGAATCTCTGACCAAAAAACAAAGCAAAACAAAATGAGCTTTTTAAAGGTCTGTTACAGGAGCAGACTAAATGAGTACTCTGGCCTGAGATTGCTGAATGTTTTATTGAGTCACTGTTTCACGCCCACCTCTTCCTGTCTTGTAACAGTTTGCAGTTTTGACTATCTGACATGATTAACCGTTGCAAATCTAACTGATTACGACTGTTAGTAAGTCTGTGCAACAGAGAATGGTATCTTCTGGAGAAAACAGACATCCAAATATGCTACCAAACTTTTCCCTGTCTCTTTTCCCCTTCTTATTCATCGCTTTTAGCTCATTAATTTGAAGCATCAGATGTAATATTTCAATGAAGCACACCTTCTGCTAAAAGCAAAATTTGAGTTTATACTGAGAGATGTCATGTTCATTTAGCAAAAAGTAAGTCACTGTCAGGGAGTTATTTCAAGATTTAACAGCAAGGATGTATGTTAGGGGAGGGGTGGACAGGGAGGAGAAAAACTTTGTTCCAGTAATGATGAAATCATCATACCACAGGCACATTAAGGCCAGGACAGGAGACACTGGCTCCTGTTAAAATGATTCCCATAAGAACTTTCCTCTTTTATCTTCTTATTGTAGTGCAGCTAAGCAAATGAAATGCTAAAGCTATGTGAAGTAAATAACATAATCAACAATGATTTACTATTGTTCTCTCGTGAGGTCATGACCTAACCCTAAATAAAGACTTCTAAAATTGTCTGTGCTTGGATGTGTTCCTGATGTTGGAGAAAACTGAAAGAAAAAGAACCTTCCTCAAGTGGACCAGGGTTTTGTTTTCATTACAACTGTTGCTACTGAGGAGCTTTTTTGGAATTGGAGTCTTCCTGTGTAGCACTACAATGAGGATGATGATCTTGACTCTAAGCAAATTTGGAAATGTCCTAACGTGGTCATCGGAGGGTTTCCAATTTAGAAGAAGGAGTCCTGCCTCTTGTCTTTGTTTCATTGCCTCCTTAGAGATGCTTAAATGCAATTTGGAAATCTATGCTGCTGTGTAATCATCAATACTGTTTTTTAATATTCACTGTATATTTTCCCCTTTTATATCTGCAGGCAAGAGTTTCACCTTGACCATAACCGTCTTCACAAATCCTCCCCAAGTAGCTACCTATCACAGAGCAATTAAAGTTACAGTGGATGGACCTCGGGAACCCAGAAGTAAGTACTCCCCTTTTTATTGAAGAAACTAATAGAGTTTCCAGAGACCCTATGAGGAATTTATTCCAAATGAGTTAGTGTCACTTTCATGTCCATAGTGTCTTTGTGGACTTTGCTATCTGCATATATTTTTTTTAGTGAGGGAGAGTTAGTCAAACTTCAGAGTTAGTAGAAAATAAAACTGTGGTTTTAACCTTTGCCACACAATCACTAAGGCCTCCGTAGCTTTGGGAAATGAGTGAATAATTATTCAGTCACTGTTAACTATTTGCTAAGAAATTTTGCTCATGTACTGAACATAATGGGGCAGAATAGACCCATGAGAGCTGAGGAAGAAAAGAGCAAACTTAAAAATCTTGAGCTTAGTCAAGAAGCACTGGCATGTGTTTCCCATGGCCTAAGAATGTGTTTTAGCTTTTTAACTCGCCCACTCAATTCCCTTTATGAAGAGCACACTGCTTAATTACAAAGAATTTATTTGCAAATGATAACTTGCTTGATTGTTACAACACTGTTGTTTGGTCATGCTCTAGTAATTGTTATAGGTAGTTTTCTTTTAACAGATAGAGTCAAACCACGTTTAAATCCATCTTGGTTTATTTGTCTGTCTGGACATCCAGAAGGTTTCACCGGCAATCAGTTTCAGGTAGCGCGCATAATCTATTTGGGCCAATGTGTATGTTCCTTCTAAATCTAAATTGACCGAGGTTTGCTTCCCCCACCCCCACCAAAAAACTGCTTTGAACAAACTCAGCATAGCGGTATTTGAATATATTTAGAGATTAAAGATTATTTGACATATAAACCATTAACAATTGTGTGCCAATGGAAACATCATATAGAACTCTGCCTTTGCTGAGTGAATACATTGGAATCCTAACCACTGCATTTAGGGAGGTCAATTTGGTTTGCGGTGGAGGCATAGCTGGCAGAAGTACTTGTTCTATAACAATCAACCTGCCTAGACCATGAGAGTGGCATATCTTTTCTTCCCCTAAAATGAGAGAAAAGGTCTCATAAAGTTTTGCCTCTACCCAAGCAGCATACCTTCCTAGCAGTGGGAGCATATGGTGGGTCCCGTCCCTTTTGCTGCTGTCTCTTTTCACAAAGGCTGACTGCTTGCCTGAACTAGGGAGGTTTCCTGCCTCAAAAGCAAGTCTTTGAGGTTTTTGTTTTCTTCTCCTTTCATGTGTATGGCATTGTTCCAGGTTCATACTGTTGAGTCAGTGCTGGCCCTGTCTGTTCAGTTTGGGAATGTCCTGTTAGGTGATTGCTGTACACATGTGTGTGAGCACCAAGTCTGTAGTCCTAAGGGCTAGTGGTTATGGAGTGCAGGTGAATAGAACAGAGCTTTGCCTGGTTTGGGGCTTTGCCTGCCTTTTCTGGATAGCCATAAGTTGGGGATGATGCCTTATGATGGAAGATGTCTTCTAACTTTTGGTCAGACTAGCCCCGGAATTCCTGAAAAGGCAGGACGTCCATTTTAGTAATGCATATAGCAGGATAGTTGGTTTTTAAAATGTAGCACCGCTAACACTTATCTCTTAAAGATATTTCCTGCTGATCTCAGCTGCTTTTCTCAGTTCTTGGAAAAACCATTTGCGTGTGTTTGTGTGCGTGTGTGTGTGTGTGTATGTTTGTGTGTGTATATATGTACATACACACAAGAGTTGATGCTCAAAAGTTGATGGCTGGGAGAGGAAAGAGGGAAGGATAGGTGCTCCCTGTTCTGAACGATATGACAATAAGTGAGAAGGCAAGGTAGCTTTGGAAAAGTCACTTCTGTTTCAAGTGTGCATAGCAGTACCTTATTTCAGAGAGGTTTTTGTCCAAATTAGTCAATAGACTAATT
Source organism: Gorilla gorilla gorilla (assembly GCF_029281585.2). Classification (NCBI taxonomy): domain Eukaryota; kingdom Metazoa; phylum Chordata; class Mammalia; order Primates; family Hominidae; genus Gorilla; species Gorilla gorilla. The sequence goes on from NC_073229.2 coordinate 63,233,284, forward strand.
TATAAAGGCAGAGAATTGCCTTGTAAAGGCAGAGAAGTGCTCTGAAAGCAGTGAGAGTTAGGAGTAGAGGGGCCAGGTGGTATACGTGGGACCTGAGTTCAAGCTTTGTGTGGTGCCAGGGTGGGCGGTGGAAGCAGATACAGATCTGCAAGTGGTAGACCACCTGCCCTAGATAAGCCTGAGTAACATTTCTTATTAACTGAAAATATCGGTGAAAGTGCGGGGTCATTTTCCTGACATCATGGGGTGACTTGACGAAGTCAGTGTCTGGAGAGAAGCATGGGTCTGCTTTGAGCAACAGCTGAATCCTATAACCTGGATTCTGTGCTGGATTATTTTTTTCCTCCCTGCTCTTGGCCATCCTGGGCATTGAATATTTGTAGCATAACACTCTTCTCAATATGGTTCTTTAATTTTGACACTCCCAGGTGTGGGAAATGCACAAGATTTCCAATTTTCTTAAACAGTGGGTATGATAGGAGTTTGATTAGTTGGTGCATATAATGTTAAATGGGAGATCCTCTAGAACACAGACTGGCACACGTTTTCTACAGAGTGCCAGATAGCAAATCCTTTAGACTCTGTGGGCCGTATGGTGGTCTCTGTCACAACCACTCAACTCTGCCATTGTAGCTCAAAAGCAGCATAAGCAAATACATACATTCATGGTCATGGCTATACAGGTTGAGTATCCCTTATCCAAAATGCTTGGGACCAGAAGTGTTTTGGATTTCAATTTTTTTTTTTTAATTTTTGGAATATTTGCGTATATAATGAGATACCTTGGGGATGAGACCCAAATCTAAACATGAAATTCATGTATGTTTCATATACACCTTATGCACATAGCTTGAAGATAATTTTATACAATATGTAAATAATTTCGTGGAAGAAACAAAGTTTGTGTTATGTATTTATGTGTGGAATTTTCTACTTGTGACATCATGTTGGTGCTCAAAACTTTCAGATTTTGGAGCATTTCGGATTTTCAGATTAAGGATACTCGATCTGTATTCCACTAAAATTTTACTTATAAAAATAATTGGTGGGCCAAGTTGTAGTTTGTCAACCCTTGCTTATTCAAAGTGGCTTATTTTATTGATCCTTAACAGAGAAGGGCTTTAGTAAAAGGCTTTCCTGGGGCAGTGTTGGGGCAGGGGGAGTGGAACAATTTATATGCAATTGTTTAGCCTCCTCTCCCCCAAATTATAATTCCTTAATTAGTGGTTATTAGTCATAAAAGTAGTATACTTCTGTTTATCACTTATAGTGGCTTGAAGTTGAGGATTTTGTACTATCGGTTCCTGTTGATGGAATTTCACTCCTTCCTCTAAAGATCTGAATATATATTGAAAAGCCTGCTTCTGGTAGCTCAGCTGTTTGAACAAGGACAAGTTCTGGGTTAACTGGTTGGGTCTTTATGTCGGACTGCTTGGATCGAAATCCCAACTCCATCATTTGTTAACTGTATGGAGGCAGGCAAGTTACCTAACTTCTCTTTGCCTTGGTTTTCTCATCTTTTATGTGAGAATGATAATACCTTCCTCATCAGTTGCTGCAAGAATGTTAAATGTTGTAATGTATGTAAAATGGGTAGCACAGTGACTGTCATGTAGTAAGTGTTCATTAAGTGTCAGCTATTATTACATCAATTTTCTTTAGTGTCAGAGGTTGGCTGTAGAGTTTTGCTTATGGTATACCTGTAGGAAACAGATACCATGTATAGATTCTGTTCTCTAGTATATTACTTTTTTCCCCCTGCAGATGGCTTTACTAATTTTTGCTCATTAGTAAATGACACTAATAAGTATTATAAATTATGCCTGAGCAGATATTCATGCTGCTCAGGGAAAGCTGTGCAGAACTGATGATAAATTTAATTTGTTTGCAGCAAAGTCCAAGAGCAGATGCTATGGCACTAGTACCCCACTGTGAGGCCTTGCCTATCAACACATCTTCCAAGACTTGCTTTTCACTCAAAAATCCAAAAGGTTTCATCCTTCTATGTTTTCTGTCTCTGGCAGCTGAACCAGTGCTGTCACATCACAAACAACTTCTTTTCTTAATATACACATCTGGCGTTGGCAGTTGGACTAACTTCATAAGAGCACATGATCATCACTCATTACAAGATTAAAAAGTACCCTATGGCATCATTGATGTTTTTTAACTTTGATCTTTTGCAGTTGTGATTCATCTCAGTTATAAAACTTCCCTTTAAAGGAACATAGCCGATGACTTATTAGAACCTTCATCTTAAGTAGCGTAAACATGAAAATGGTACACAGCTTTACAAAATGCCATTTATTTTCTTTGCCAGCTTATCATTTTAAGACATGACATCATACTTAAGATCCCAAATTTGTAAGTCTTGTGTTTAGGCAAGGCATTTTGACCTTCTGTTGGCAAGCTAGCTCTGAAGAACAACTGTCAGCCGGGGAAATGGTGTAGCAGCAGCAGCAATAGTAATGCATTTAGATACCTAGCTCTTTGAAACATCGGTTTCTATTAGGATCCCTTGTTCCATCTGTGGACTTGGTTCCACCTCCAGTCTGATTTAAATAATTTCTACAGGAATGTGAAAACTTGGTTAGCAACATCATATTCTATAGAAATGGTTCAGAGTTAGGGAAGAGGACTGATGGAAGAAGGTATTATTTGTTGTGCAGAGGATGGAAAAAGTAAATAAGCTTACATAGGATACTATAAATTCTCTTGCTATATTTTTTAGTTGTCTATTACTAAATAATAAACTACCCTCAAATATAACATCCAGTTTATTATTTCTTATGATTCGTGGGTTGATTGGGGTTCATCTGGATGGTTTTTCTATTTGTCAGGCTTGGGGTCTATCATGTAGCTGCAATCAGATAGTGGCTGGTGCTGGAACATCCCACATGCTTCATTTATGTGTCTGATGCCTTGGTGGGATGGCTGCATGGTTGGGCTCAGCTGGAATGATGCAACAGCAGGCCCCACTGCATCTCTTTCCATATAATCCTGGATCCTCTTCCTCTCCACGTGGCCTCTCCATGTGGTCTTTCCTGCTGAGTCTGACTTCTCACATGGCGGCAGCTCAGGGCTCCCTAAGGTACAAAAGTGAGAGTTCTCAGGCCTTGCTTTTTTTTTTTTTTTTTTTTTTTTTGAGATGAGGTCTTGCCCTGTCATCCAGGCTGGAGTACAGTGCCATGATCGTAGCTAACTCCAACCTCAAACTCCTGGGCTCAAGTGATCCATCCTCTCACCTCAGCCTCCTAAGTAGCTGGGACTACAAGTATGTGCCACTATACCTGGCTAATGTTTATATTTTTTGTAGAGATGGGGTCTCACTGTGTTTCCTAGGCTGGTCTTGAACTCCTGGCCTCAAGTGATCCTCCTGCTTTGGCCTCCTGAGCAGCCGGAATTATAGGTGTGAGCCACTGCACCCAAGGATGTTGGGCCTTCTTAAGGATTAGGCTCAGAACTGGCATGGAATTGCTTCCTCTAGATTTGATTGGTTGAAGCAAGACACAGGTGCAGCCTGGATTTAAGGGAAAAAAACCACCAATGGTGTGAATGTTGGGGGATGTGGTTCATGACACCAATGTCATCAACTTACATAGGTGCTTAGCTGGCAGTTGTCATTGTCACAACAGGAAAAATAATTCTTTTCAAGGTGCCATCTTCTGAAAGGACTCTTGGCTTTTTCAATCTAGGGGACATTCAAAGAAAATGACTCCAAATTTACTAGTCTAATCGTAGTGTCATTCTGAATTGAACAGATTTGGTAAATATCAGATGAATTAGTGGTGGGTATTCCCTTGTGGTGCTTGGTATTAGCAGATCGATACTCAAGTGAGAAGAACATTAGATGTTTGAACAAAAAGAAGTATGAGCCTTACCCAGCAACATCACAAGTCTGTAGCAGAAATATCTTATGAATCCTCAGATGGTTAAGATTAGAGTTTTTTTTTTTCAATTTAAAAAATTTTTTTTCGAGATGGAGTGGCATGATCTTGATCTAGGCTCACTGCACCCTCCATCTTCCAGGTTCAAGCAATTACCCTGCCTCAGCCTCCCAAATAGCTAGGATTACAGGCGTGTACCACCATGCCTGGCTAATTTTTATATTTTTAGTAGAGACGGGATTTTGCCATGTTGGCCGACTGATATCGACCTCCTGACCTCAGGTGATCTGCCTGCCTCGGCCTCCCAAAGTGCTGGGATTACAGGCGTGAGCCACTGCGCCCGGCCAAGATTAGAGGTTTTATACTTTGTATCATCCAACTTTGAAATTCTTGCTTGCTGGCACCTTGGCAAACCTACTGCCTGACACATGTGAGTGGGTTTCTAAAAATTTTTGTGTGTCGGGTCTCAGGTAGGTAAACCGTATTTACTCTCAAGGAGAGACCAAAGCTGTGAATTGTGTACTTCCTGCCAGGGCACTGGCATTCACCACTGATCAGCCAGCCACCTGTCTCGACCTGGTGGGAGAAAGGAGAAGCTCTGCCTTTTTCCCTCCGGTGATCTAGCTCCTTTCTTGCAAGCTCAGAGTACATGGCTGCAACATTTCTCTGCTTGTCTTTGTGTGTGGCTTCAGTAAGAGTCTGGGGCTTAGGTTAGTGAGAGGTTATCTGGAAGTATAGGGTACTGTTGGTATTTCTAGGCTTGCCTTAGTATCCTGCTTCACTCAGCTTGTTAGGCTTAGGTCCCGCAGCTAAACTATTTTCTTTTCCTGTTTGCTTATTCTCAGTTGTGCCCAATTCATCAACAAATCTGTAATTGTTCAGATAAGTTTTATTTCTTTGTATTTTTGAGGCATGTCCAATTGCAGAAGTTTTACCTTAACAAACTTGAGTTAACATGCTTAACGAAACAGGTGGTGTAGGCAAGACATCATCTCATTTTTCTCTCACGCTGTTCCACCTAGTTCTGGGACTGCTTTCCAGCCTGGTGAAGGGTGGAGAGAATGGAGGGGTTGTCATTTTTCTCTTCCTCATTCCAGCTGATGTCAGCGGCAGCTCACTTTTATCCTCCATTACTTTTCATCTTAGTTGGGTGAAGGAATAGACTTTTTATGCCAAAGGCTAGCCCATGACTTTTGCTTATTTACCAAAAGAGGATGCTTATTTTATTTTATTTTATTTCAGATGGAGTCTTGCTCTGTCTCCCAGGCTGGAGTGCAGTGGCGGGATCTCGGCTCACTGCAACCTCCGCCTCCTGGGTTCAAGCGATTCTCCTGCCTCAGCCTCCTGAGTAGCTGGGATTACAAGTGTGTGCCACTACACCTGGCTAATTTTTTGTATTTTTAGTGGAGACGGGATTTCACCATGTTGGCCAGGCTGGTCTCAAACTCCTGCCCTCGTGATTCACCCGCCTCAGCTTCTCAAAATGTTGGGATTATAGGTGTGAGCCACCGCGCCCGGCCAAGGAAGATGCTTATTTAGAGATTGGTCACATGTGAAATAAGGTGAGGGTACATGTAAAATATGTTGGATAGAGGGACAGCAGATGTATTTTTTAAGATTATTTGATTCTTCTGGACACAGTTCTTGCATTCACATTCTTGCAGTCTGTGAAGATGATTTGAAAAAACCTTGATAGGCTTTGCGCCATGCCCCAGATGCCGCAGGCCTGGGTTTTAGTCCTTAGCACAAAGCATTAGTAGAGAAGCCCTTAACTTCTTGACTTTCAGACTTCCCCTGGGTTCTTCACTGTCTCCGAAGTGCCCAAGGAATAGAATTTATGGGTAAATGCCATGTTTTGATATTACAAGTTGGAAAATACAAGCAGCAATTTGATTGTCATAGATATTAATCACTTGGCTACCAGTATATAAAACATCGTTGAAAATCTTTAACTTAAGAGAATAATAATAGTAAGAAAACCCCACTGTTCTCTGTTTCCCTTTCTTCAAGAAGGATGAGGGGGGCGGGGGGATGGGTCAGAAGCGCTGGTGGAGGTTATGTCTGGTGGTTGGTGGAATGTGCTCTTGAGAAGACCAGTTTTAAATATCTTTCAGTCCTTTTTTTTTGTTGACTGGCTGTCAGGAGCTGGGAAGATAGCCAAGAAGGAAATGACACATCGAGAGGCATTTTGTGTTGTGCAACATTCTGTGGAACTGATGCAAGGATATATGGCCTGTTTACACATTCCTTCGCTCGCAGACTGCATGGCAGTAATTTAATTCAGCAGCACATGGCATGCTGCAGCAAGGAGCTATGGCATTAACATCCTTTCATGGCAAATTATCACAGCCGTTAAAACATGCTCATGTCCCTCCTTTGCACTCTTCCCTGGCTTCCCAGCTCTGAATGTGCGTTTTCATTGTATTGGACTTGTGTTAACAAGGTGCTGTAGCTTTCACAGCAAGAGCACAGTTTCCACATGCATGTGTTCCAGTTGATATATTTACTTCTAACTAAATATAGCATGGCAAGTTTTCAAGTGATATGTGTTCTAAAAACACATACATGCTTGATCCAAATGTGTCAGTAGTTTGTATCTTAGTGTAAGTCAGAGATCATTCATTCTGAAAATAGTGTTAGGGACTTGACAGGGACTTGAGAGAAAGAAGTTCCCCTCCCCCTTTTTTTGGTCTCTCTCTCTCTCTCTCTTTTTTTTTTTTTTTAAATAAAAATGACCTTTCCTTCTCAAGAAAGATAATTCCTGATAGATCACTGAAATACTCTGTTCACCTCTATTTTGTTTGTGCCATGGCAATTTCTTCAAGGAAGGCTAGACCAGTGAATAGGACATACTTAAAAATAGCAGGGAAAAAAAAGATTTGTTGTATTGCTTTTCCCATTCATACCTGTCCCTACCTAGCATTTTTATAGGATACATTTATGATGTCAACTAAAGAACATCTTTGGCCTTCACATAAAATCTCTAAAGTTTTTATTTAGGCAGTATAAAAAATAATTAATTGCTCTTGTTTGTTCAAGTAACTTTTGGAAATTAAGAAAAGGCATAAAAACCATTTAGGTCTAAAATATTAATTCAAGATCATATGTAACAGTTAAAATAAAAGACTGTGTTTGTAAGTAGCAAAGGAAGGGCTCCAGTTCTCATAATTTCTCTGCTACTGCACACTGGTGGTGAAAATCTATTTGTTGGAAGACCAAAACCCTTCATTAAAATTTAGGATTAAGGCTTAAACCCAAGCACCCCTGGAAAAGGTAACTCAGACTTAAATTCTTATTAAGATAAAAACAAGTGACATAGAATCATTTTTTGGGAAGTAGGTTTTGGAAGATAGGGGGAGAGTGGTCAGTGAAATCCTGAGTAATAGAAAGTAAACAGTAAGTGGCAGTGTGCAGCAGGCAGGACCTTTGCCGGCCTTGAGGCCAGTGGTTGCCAACTTCAGGCATCACAGTTTTGCTGCAGGTCAACTGTAGCAATGAGCATTCCTGATGCTTTCCAGTTCTGATATACTCTTAAGAGTGCAAGATTTTGTTATTGAAAGGTGAGAGTTTTGGGTTTCTGTATTTCCATATCTCTCTCTTTTGCAAATGTTTTCCTTTCAGAGTATTCCTTTTCTGTTGTTCTAGATACATGCTAGCTTTCCTACTCTATTGGTTTGCAAGTTATCATTGAAAGTGTTTCTTTTATTTTAGTATTATCTTTACCATTTTAATATGTATATTTGTCTTATTAAAATTAATCATGATCTCTGTCCATACAAGAACTTTAGCATTCTTTAAACTGCAGTCTCACCCCCTCTCTTCTAATGTCATTATCTGATATTTTAGTAGATCCTTGTTTTATATTTCCTGGATTAGTCATTATCAGTGTTTAAAAAATGTTTATACTTGTATTTATCCATTATGTTTATTGATTCATTTGCTTATCATTCCTTCTTTCACCTTAGTTCTTCCTTTTAAGTTGAGTTTGCTTTTTTCTTGATGTAGATCCTTCAGTAATTCCTTCAATGAGAAACTGTTAGTGTGAAACTCTCAGAGAGTTTTTATTCCTGAAAATGTTAGCAGTTGTGTGTGTTAGCTGCTGCCAACATGCGGTGATGTGAGAGGCGTTCTGCTGAAAGCCTGTCTGCTTTGGGTGCCTGAGATCCACACTTCCAGTCATTCCTTTGTATTGAAACTTTCAGGTCATTATTATCAGGTTAGCTGGAGTAGTATTTAAGGAAATGGAACACAGGACATATAATATTCATGAAAGATGGTGGAAGGGAAATGTTTCTAAGCTCCTGTCACTCTGGAGAACAACTCTGGAGAGGTCTAGGGTCAGTGAGTGGGGAGGAGGTCAGAGGGAATGTTTCTGCAGAGGAGAAAGCAAACGGGGAGGAAATTAAATCCCTTATTTTACACTTTTGCCATGGGCAGGCACTGAGTTGCTTTGGAACTTTTTATCCAAATTTATGTTAAAGAACTCCATCATTACACTTGCTCTGCAGAGGTCATGTGGCTGTTGCTCCCTGAGCAACCGGAGCAGAAATCCTTAGATATTGGTGTCCACACGTTTCTGTCATTTTGGTGAGAGTACAGGACTCAGAACCACAAGAGCTGTCTTTTGTAGGGTAAACGAATCAATGAATTAAGAAGAGGGAAGAAAATAATGTGTGGACTAGAGGAACATGGTTTAAAAGGGCCAGGAGACCACGATCTGGGGTGAGACTAGCTCTGGGCAAGGTGGATGGGGTGACTCCAGTGCTGGCTCGGTGTGTGTCTTCCTGGGGTTGTGCAGTAGTTGGCGGGTGGGGAAGACATCAGATGACACTGAAGCAAGCTGGTGCTTTCTGCCTTTCCGTGAACTCTCAGAATGCATATGCACCCTCCACAACATGCATTCTCATCTTCTCATTTACCTCCTTGGAGTTAAATTTTATGAGATACAATCTGGGTAAAAACGCTAGCATGTATTTTGGTTGCGGGGGATACTCAGGATGATTAATCTGGGCCTTATGCCTCCTTAGGATTGGCCCAGGAAATTATTAGTAGGCAAAGATGGGCCCTTCAAGGAGATGATGAAGGTACCAAATGCAGGTTGTTCTACAGGAAGTGAGGAGAAATATAGATGTGTAAAAAGAAGGGTGAGTGTGAAGTCTGGGTTACTAATTCTAGAGCTTTGGTTTCTGTTTCACCCCCTCACTGTTTACTCCAGCCTACAAAAACAAGTGACAATGTGTTTTCTACCATGAAGGCTATTTCAGAGTAGCTTAACAGGGAATTAATCTGTAAGGGTAGTTTGTGTTTAAGAGGTGGATTCCCTTATGGCTAAGGGGATTGGAGGACTCAGGAATTCTTCTTTTGAGACCTCATTGCCATCTTTGTGACCTTAAGCAAACCACTAAACTTTTCTCTACTTCTATTTCTTCATCTTTCAAATGGAAATAGACATGAAGGCAACTTCACAAAGTAGCTGGGAGTAACTCCTAAGGAATGATCATAAAGTACTTGGCACACATGAAGGGCAGCTTAAATACCAAATAGTAATTATGTAGCGCCTTTCTGCCAAGGAGTTCCAAATGCTTAGACATTACCTCAGTGATTCTGTGTACATCCCTCTGAGGGAGGCATTATGCATTTTACACATAGGTAAACTGAGGCATGGACACCTGAGAACTCATTTGTCCTATGTTAGTTACTCTGCAAGTCAGCAGATGATTTATAGAGACAGGCAAGGATTCCAGATATTTTCCTATTTATCCTGTTGCCGTTTGTCAAGTCTGTGTAAGTGTTGGGCCCAGGGGATTCTTGGTTGATGTGATGAAGCAGTGTTACATAAGAAGCATGCTTAGTGCTGCAGTAGCATCGCTGAATAGTACAGAGGTCAAAGTTATAAGGCCTGGCACAGAGTGGGCATGCAGTTCATGGATATAGGCATGTTTGTTGAATGAGTATTGAATTCATTTTAGTTTAACAGCTGAAAACACTGAATTTTGTGAGATGAAAATAATACATTGTATAACTTAACCTCAATAGAATCTTACTTTGAATACCAGTGAAATGAATTTAGTACTTAAAAAAAATTAACTTTAAAAAATTGCACAAGTGAAAAAATTGCACACTAGAAAATAAAAACTAATAATAAAAAAGAAGAAGACAGAGATCACTCATAATTGCATCTCCCAAGATTACCACTGCTAACATCGTGATGTGTATCTCCCAGATATTCTGTGATAGATAATGCTGGTACTGTTATGAAAGATAACAGAAGTTGGGGAAATAACATCAGGAAAATGATGGAATGCTACAGAATGGCATGACCACATTGAAGCTCAAAGGAGAGCGAATAACTGGAAACGAGGATAATTGCTGTAAGGAAAAGGAGCATGACAATAGAACCGACAATTGTTTCCAGTTAGTGGCTGCCTCTGTGATGTGAAGGGCCTGTGCTGCCTGAATGATGTGGGACTAGATGGATCTGAGAAAGATCCGTTCCTCCCCCAACCCTGTCCCACCACTGAAAATACCATCTCCCTTTAAAATAGCTGACAGAGCCTTTTTTTTGGTGACAATTAGAGATGTGTTTTAAAATGTAAATATTTCCGGCATGGGAACATTTATTCATTCAAAAAATTACTTTTGAGTGCTTACTGTTAGCCAGGTGCCAGGCAGGTGTGATCCTCCCTTTGAGGAGCCTACATTCTGTAGAGAAAAAAGGCAAGAAACAAGTAAACAAACATTTCTCTATAATCACATCTAATTGCAAATTGTGATAAGTGCTGTAAAGGGAACTGATGTCATAGTAAAGAGTAATGGAGTGGGAGGGAAAAGGATGGAACCTATTGAAGAGTGGTCCAAGGAAGGCCTGTCTGGGGAGATGACATCGGAGCACAGACCTAAAGGGTGAGAAGAAGCCAGTTTGAGGAAGAGTTGGGGGAAGAGACATCAAGGCAAAAGGTACATTGTGTGCAAACCTTGAACACAGTCGGTATCAGAATCTAATACCTAATTTTGCAAGGTGAGAGGGCATTAGCAATGCCTACATGGTTGGGAAGAGGTTGCAAAAAAAGTAGACTGGACTCACACCCAAAAGTGGCTGTTTATAATTGTCCCCAAGGCTGGTGTGGTGTAATTAGAGGAGCACAAAAGGACTCTTCATGTTCATCCCTCCTGGCCCCAAACCACTTTCTTATCATTCTCACCAGGTGCCTGAGATTCTTCTTCGAGTTAAGGCTTCGAGGACAGGATGTTCATAGATGTTATCTACAAAGGATAACACATTCTAAGCCATTTTTGGTGAACAACTTGGTTTAAATAAGTGAATCAAATCAGATTAGCTAGATACTTATTTTATAGCAGAGGACCACAAGACCCAAATTGGTAGGGAAAGCAGGTTGAGAAAGACCTTGAAGAGCTCTGGTGAGAAAAATCGAGTGGGAGGAGGTGGAGGGGGAATGGCTTGTCTGTAGCTGGGGCTCTGTAAGAATTCTGGGTCCCGAATAACATGTTTTCTTAGATAAAGAGCAATAGGAGTGGGCTTGTACTAAAAATAACCCAAACAAAGCTGTAGGCTACCTATATAAGTAGATTCTCTTAGGACTATGTGTCATGCAGTAAAGCCTTGGCTTATGTGGACAATGAGAAGCAATCCCAAAGGTGATCTGGGTTTCAAAACATAAGAGCAACATGGAAAACTTCAGAATGTTTAGCGAAGAGCATTGATGATGATTAAAGGCTTGTAAAATTGAACCTATGAGGATAAGTTGAAAGACTTGGGATCGTTTAGCTTCAAGAAGAGGAGACTGAAAAATGACTTAATAACAGACTCAAAATTATGAGAGTTATTAAGCTATGTATGGTGACCAGCTGTTTTGTTTCTGGCAAGGTCAGAGAAAGAATAGGTTTCAACTGAATTAGGTTAGATTTAAAGAAGAACTTCTTGACTACAGGAATTGTTAAATAGTACAGGTTGCTGAAGGATGAGGGCTTGAATGGAGGGCTTTTCGAATACCTTCCATTTTAGTGATTCTCTGTGTGTTTATAAAGTGCAACAAAGTGCCACCTTTCTGCTTTCAAAATCAAAGGCATGATTTCTGTTTTCCATTATAATTCTGAAGCTCAGACTCACAGAGGTTTGTGGACATAAATAATGAGGGTAATTTGTCTTGATTCAGTGGCCATTAGAATCTTTAATTGAGAAAAATATGACCAAAAAGAGAAACAGATCTGCCATATGATCAAAAAATTGTTACTGATAATCAGAATAGGTGCATTATTAATTTTGGACTGAGAGGGATAATGTTTTATTGTTAGAAAAACCCACGTTCATTTGATTTGTATATTCCAGATAGAAAAGGTAGGGGGCTTTATGAAATTGATTCATTTTTGTCTGTTCCTTCCCTACTGGGAGAAATTAAAAACATTTCCAGGTGACACCAAAGTTCGTATAACCTGGAGCTTGAGTGATGCAATCCAAAAATCAACCTCAAGGAATTTATTGTCACAGGGAAGGAAAGAGAGAGGAAATAGGCAGGATTTATTTCTGAAAACAGAAACCTTCATGCATTTAAAGGCTGGCAGAGAAGTGAAGTTGAGCAGAGCAAGTCTGAGAAAGGCTGGCTGAACACACCATTCCTTTCAGCTTTGGAGCTGGAGCTGCAGGAAAGAAAGAGCCCTGTTTTCAGGGTTAACTTTTCTTGGAGAAGCCAAGCATCAGAGTTTGTATTTTTAAGTTTATTTTTTAATTCATTCTTTTGCTTATTAAATACCTGTCTGAGCAACTTTTATAATAATTAATTAGTATACCTGCACATGGTTTGCTTTAAGCACTCACTGATAGCTCACTGATGAAACGATGAGAAACAAAGCATGTGCACACACACAGACACACACATGCACATGAACACAGTGTTTTAGATGAGTTCTTGTTTTGAACTAAGTGCATACAATTTTCTCTAAGGGTAAAAAATAATCAAGAGACCAAAGAAAGAGACTTCGAAACAGGTGACACAACAAGGAAGAAGTCTGAGTGGGTGTGGTGCCAGGCTAGGGGAAAGGAAAAATACTCAGAAAGCCTATTTTTCTTTCCTCCCAAAATAACTTGGGCTCCATGGCTCATTAAGAACATTTAGACCCTTAGCCACTACACTTTACCCTTCCAAAGCACCATCACTGGTGGAGAACCACCCACAGTTAAAGGTGGGTCAGAAGTCACAACTTGCTTTCTTCCACTGCCCTCCTTTCTTCATTGTCCATGACATTTTCTTAGTGGTCCTTGGCACTTCTTATGTCCTGCTTATGATTTTTACATTTGGGTCTCCCCCACCCCTCCCCCGCAGATGATTTATTTTCAAACCTCTTCTAAAGATTTGTAAAAGCTACAGCTGTCTCTTCATGGGAAAAGCCAACCTAAAGGGGATTAGTGGCCCTCCTTTTTTGCTGTGAGGCCAGAGGATTGATAGTGGGAAGGAAAATCAGCTGGAGAGAGGTTTGGTTTCCTCCTGTTGTTTATCTTTATAAAAAAGAACCCTCTTCTCAAACACTTTGCTATAGGAAAGGTCTCTTCATTACCTATGTGGGGACAGTGGAGGGCCAGTTCCATATTTTCTGCAGTAACTGAGGCTGGCTCTGTTTTCCTGAGGAATAAGCTGTGAAACTGAGGATATACTGGGTTATCTGAAGCAACAGAACACCCACTGGTATACCCACAAAAAATGTTTGATTATCTGTTCTCCCCTGAGGACTTTACTTAAGACTTATAAACCAGTCTCCCTTTCCTTAAGAGGTACTGTGATAGAGACAGAGTGAGGGCTTTCTAGAAGGCTGGACACATGGCCATGATAATGCCTAAAGCACAATCAAGAAGGATGGAGGCTTTTATGAAGGTCTTGAGATTCAAAGGGAACAAAAGTGGATGGTTTGGAGAGTGTGTCAGTGAAGGTCCTGTGCTTTGATCATGTCTCAGGAGAGTCCCACATTGACTCTCTTTGGGTATTTATGAAAGTCTACATTGTTGGCACAGATCTGACATAGCAAGGAAATTTGTTGGGGCCAGGGATCCAAGAGTTTTTGGACTGTATAATTAGGAAAGCATTGATGGTCCAAAACGCAGGATGAACATTCATTTTATTTTTTACAGAACATATTTTTGTCCCCTTTCTGTATATTATATATTGGTTCTATATTTTGTGAGACCTGGTGCAGCAGTTCCTTGGTAGAGCCAAATAGCCTGAATGAAGAGAAGGAGAGATGCCTCTTCCTTTGCTTTCATTCTAGATTGTGTTGGAGCTATGCTGAGGATGGTGAATAGAGAAACTGATTGTAGTTAATTTGTCACCTCGTAGCCCAGTGGTAGCATTTGAATGGAAGTAAGTTAATGGAAAAGGACTTTGCAAGACATACCAGCCCCAACCACTCATTTTTGCTGAGGGTCAACCCACTGTCAGATATAGCTGGAGAAGCCCTTCTGTGGTATGGAGGCACCATTTCTTTATTCTCTTGTTAGGAAAACGGAAATATAAATAAATAAAAATTTGCAACTGAATTGGAAAAAATCTGACACTGAAGGATGAAATGTAGCTTTTGTAGCATGAGATTTGTGGCACAAACTGACCAGAGGAAGGAAATCTGATGATCTAGATAGATGCCTTTGGTTATTACCACTTTTGCTAAATGCCTCTCTGCTAAGAACTCAACAGGATGAGTCATCTCTTAGCTGTAAACAAAAACTTTTATGGGGAAGGGAGAAATCCTTGTGTTTGAAGGAATAGGTGGCATTTCCGGCTAATTTATAAATGTCTCCTTTCATTCCTTTCTAAATTGGAACAAATTGCTCCAAAAAGTCTATCAGAAGATTATGTATGTATGTATGTATTTATCTATGTATGTGTGTGTGTATGTATTTTTGTTACAGCAATGAGCTCCTGCAGCTGAACCATAGCTGAGTTCTATTCCTACTTCTATTCCTGGTGCTATTTGGTCAGTTCTTAGAATGGATTTAGATAGTTTTCACTTCAGGAAAACACAGTCTCAGGCCGGGCATGCTGGCTCATGCCTGTAATCCCAGTACTTTGGGAGGTCGAGGCAGGTGGATCACTTGAGGTCAGGAGTTCGAGACCAGCCTGGCCAACATAGTGAAACCCCGTCTCTACTAAAAATATAAAAATTTGCTGGGCATGGTGGCAGGCGACTGTAGTCCCAACTACTTAGGAGGCTGAGGCAGGAGAATCGCTTGAACCTGGGAGGTGGAGGCTGCAGTGAGCCGAGATCGTGCCATTGCACTCCAGCCTGGGCGACAGAGTGAGACTTTGGGAAGAAAAAAAAAGAAAAGAAAACATAGTCTCACCGTTCTCCTCCACATAAATGTGGCCAGGCTGTTGGAAAGCTCGTGGTTTAGAAATTATTTAAAACAACTGCGTTAGAAAATATTATTTGTACAATAGCATCTTAAATCCCAAGACCTCTATACAACTTACAAAGTAACTGTAGAAATTCAGGGAAATTCTTCTTTTTTAAGTTTTATTTCATTTTTAATTGACAAATAATTATATTCCAGTAAAATTCTAATGTTGATATTTAGATGCTTTTGTTCTTGGTGAGCTTGGTAATTAAAAGAAGGTAATTTTAGGAAAGAAAATCAGCTTTAATAACGTATCTATATTGTTTATTTCTACGTTAATTGAGCAAACATTTGCACCATGGCTGCTCTGTCCAGGGCTTTTGAGAATGCTAAGTGCTGATGAAATAACTTTGAGAGTCTAACTTGAAAGGGCCTCCAGCAGAATTGAGTATAAACCCGAGATTAGCACCCGTAAAGGTCCATAAAGGGCTTAATTTGTAGTCCTTTTATTTGTCTTTAGCACAGTGTAAAGTGTGATGGACTAGGGTGGAAGGTGAAGGAGCAAGGTAAAGAGAGACTCCCGTGACAATCAGCAATACGCCTTTAAGTTCCTTGGGCTTTGCTTATCTTTACTAAGCCATCTTTTCTTCTTAGAGAAACTGCAATTATTATTGGTCACAAGAAATGAATATTCTCATGTACCTTACAAGATTTGTTTATCCTGTTAGTCTTTAATATCATTGTAGATAAATGCCCTGCCATTGTAGAGAGGTAATCATACTTTTAGTTTTTGATAATTTAGATTATGTGGAAAAAATTCTGTTTTGGTGAAAATACGACATTGTTAGGACTAGTAACAAAAGCATATATATGATGCTCAGTGCTGCCAATTGTTTCTTTTTACATTTTAAATAACATTTACTTAATTTAATTAGTATACAAGAAGATCTGTTGTAAACATTTCAGAAAATTCAGAAAGCATTGAGAAAAAGGTAAAAGTCATTTGAAACTCAACACCAAAGATAATCTCAGTTAATATTTTGATGTAATTCCTTTTACGACTTTTTCCTAAATGTATTTGTATGTACGAATATATATTCACATATACTTTTTATTTTATACATTTTTGCATTTTCTAAACTGATTTTATTTTTTAATTATTCAAAGGAATTGACTGACCTATACCCTGAGTCTTAATCGCAAAATGGTAAATCCTGTTTGATTAAAAATGAACATTTTGAAAATTGATTTACAAAAATTGGTATAAAATCTATTCCTTTAAAAACATTACAGCCCACTGCATTATTTTCTGATATGGTTGCCTGCCTCAGAAGACAACTCATATTAAGTGTACATTCTTCTCCTTGCTTTTCTTCTTGTCTCTTTTTTCCTTTTATCTCTGTTCTGTTTTATAGGTGCTCACAAGATGTTTGGTATGCTAATCGAATAAGAATATGCTATGTTGGGCACTCTAAGCATGCTTTGAGGGTCTCTTGGGTTTCCTCTTCAGACTTCCTCAAGGCTCCATCTCTTTATGTCATCTTTTGGAGTGGCTTATGTATACCTTAGCATAGGATGCTCTGACCTGCCCTATGGTCTGGGTTTTCAGAAAATAATATATTCTATATTTGCATAGCATACAAAGTTTGTAATAACACTATGACTTCACAACAACTCTGTAAAGTAGACAGAGAAGATGCTCTTTTACAAGTGAGAAAGAAGGCTGGAGAAATTAGAGAACTTGCCCAGGATCACACATCTGTGTTGAACATTTCATATTTAAAATTGGTTAGTATGATTCAAATCAAATTCAAGTTGAAAAAAGGTTCCTGCTGTGAATTTGAAGAAAAATGTGTAAGATGTCACTATTTTACCACATCCAAAATAATTTCAGATTACTCTAACTAGAAGCTAGCCAATTTTTATATGCATTTTTTGGGAGGAGGGGGCAAAAGTAAGTAGGAATCAGATACATGTGAAGAAAAAAACAATTCAAATCAATTCTGGGGGTTACATAGTTGTAGTTTTTGTTCTGAATTGCTCTGGTGGAGGATCAAAGAAAAGCGGAATTAATGGAGAAAAAGATATATGTAGAAAAAAAGAAAACATTGCCTTTTTAGTGTAGCAGCTTGTTCATTACTAAGGATGGAAGGGAAAGGTAATGCTTAATCTTTCCCAACAGAAGAAGGCTGCAAGTCAGGGCAGGGATGGCTGAATCAGCAGGTAAGGTAGTTCTTTTTTCCTCCTGGACCATCTCCATAGGAGATAGGGTGACTGGAGAAGGGAAGGTGGAAGGAAGATCCCATGTCAGACAATGCTTTTTCCTATTTTTGGAATTCTAGAAACATGAAAGATGAGAGGATGTAGATTTGAAGACTCTAAAAATCCTGAAAAGTATAACATTTTCAGTTCATAAGTATATCTAGAAAAGAAGCAGCATTCTGCTTGGCACATGCTTTGCCTGAAGCTACTAAGTCTACCTGGAAATGCAATTTGAATTATTGTTATTTTTTATTCAACGCTTGTAAAAACTAAAGCAGCCTTTCTAGTGTGACTTTTGACATCAAGGAGGCTAAGTGAAGTAGAGAAAAGTAGGAGACTAGGTTGGGGAGGCTGGCCCATAGAACAAAGTAGAAGAAATAAGCCAGGGCAATGGCAGCTTGGCTGATGAGAGCCTGGGACTGAGTGGAAAAACACAGAGGCCCAGTCAACCACTGTGGTTAAAAGCTTTGTGAAAAGTGTGCAGAGGTGGCTCTAAAATGCATTTGCCTGGTTAATATGACAAGGAAGCTCACAGGCATATGAAGGTTTAACAGGCAAAGAAGGCTCTCTGACAGACTATATGGGATCTAATCAAATGCAATGATAAATTCTGGGATAGTATTTTTTTTTTTTTTTTTTTTTTTTTTGACAGAGTTTCACTCTTGTTACCTAGCCTGGAGGCTGGAGTGCAATGGCGCGATCTCAGCTCACTGCAACCTCCGCCTCCTGGGTTCAAGAGATTCTCCTGCCTCAGCCTCCTGAGTAGCTGGGATTACAGGTGCCTGCCAGCACGCCTGGCTAATTTTTGTATTTTCAGTAGAGACAGGGTTTCTCCATGTTGGTCAGGCTGGTCTCGAACTCCTGACCTCAGGTGATCCACCTGCCTCAGCCTCCCAAAGTGCTGGGATTACAGGCATGAGCCACCGTGCCCGGCTTGGGGTAGGAAATTAAAAACAAAAACAGTGCCAACTTTTAGGCAATGAAGAGTATTTGTTAAGCATCTTACATTCTTGATGAAACTACCTAGAGTCTGTGTTTCACTTTTGTAACATTGAGAAATCAGATAGAAATATTGGGTTACTAAGGAATCAGCTGTGACAACTTTGATAAACTATACATTTATTCCATGCCACCAATGTGTTAACTGGCAAATACATTATGATCTCCTTCAGTTTCTAACCCTTTTTGCCAAGTAAATAAATTAAATCAACAAAAAAATTTTGATTATTTTTCCTCTCTGGTATAAGACATTTCAGTAAAAATATATGAAAAATAAACTGCGAATGGAATCTTCCAGTTAGCTGAATGGACCTTTCAAGGTTCATATATTCATTCTACATAAAACTCATATGTAATAATCTGTGGCAGGAGGGAAAAAGTGGCTCTAAGTATGATCTGGAAACATACAGAACCTCTTGACTCCTTCAAATTCCTGAGGTGCTCTTTTGTTAATGTCTCTGGTTTGAGAGGGCAAATGTTATGGATGCAAAACCTCAAGGTCCACAATCTGTCCTCTTGGAAAAAACTTGCCAACAGAAATGCGTAGCTGTATTCTCTGTTTCTAAAACCCGACAGTAACCTGCAGCTTTGAGCCACTTGCCTTCTTCCTTCCCCTCTCCTGATTAATTTCCTTTTCCCTGTGTGTATGTGACATTAAGCAGCCCTTATTTCTGTCTGGATTTCTTGACATCCCATATTCTCTCTTTAGTCTCAACCCTTACTCTTCTTTCAGTTGAATTTACTTTAGCTTGGGTTCTTGCCATAAAGAACCCCAGAGCTTGACATGTTTATAGTTATTTGTACACATTCTTATGGTCACGTACATCATGATCTTCCATTTTCAGTATCAAAAACCGTATTCCCACAGAGCAGAGATATAACAGTTAATTTTCTTCGTAAAAATCATAGAATTACCTAAAAATAACTGAATATACTTGAATTGCTGAATATACTTGAAATTCTGATCCTGCTTTTCTCTACATTGCTCAAATCAACCAGGCAGCCACAGTATTTATTGAGCACCTGCTGTGTGCCTACAAGTATGCCAGCTACACACAAGTTTGGAATATAAGGCACAAAGTTTTACTTTGGAAGAATTAAAATATGGTCCTGGAGATAGTGCTATAATTAATAAACAATTAGATGGCACTGTGTATTCAATTCAGCTATCACATGTTCATTCTTTCAACAAGTATTTATTGAGCCCTGCCATATGACAGACATTCTTCTATGTGTTAGGAATATAGCCTTTAACAAACTGTACAAAATTGTTTCCCTCTTGGAACTTGCGTTCTATTGAAAGAGAAGACAATAAGCAAACAAATGAATATATATAATATGCAAATATGCAGATAGTGATAAGTACTTTAAAGAAAAAAGAACCAGGGTAAGGGGACAGAGGGAGGGAGGTGGATGATTTTTCATGTAGGTCAGGCAGGCCTTGCTGATGGGGCAACATTTGAGCAGAGACTTGAATTAAATAGGGAGCGAGCCATCTATCAATATCTAGGTAGCAGAATGTCAAGAGCAAAGGCATTGAGGCCCAGCTCTTTGGCATGGTTATGGGATAGCAAGCAGGCCAGTGTGGCTGCAGCAGAGTGAGTGAATGGGAAAGTGGTATGACATGAGGCCACAGAGATAGTTGAGGGCAGAGAATGGTGCGTGGAAGGCACAGATCAAGTAGGAGCTAGACCATGAATTGGCCTTCAGGCTCTAGGTCAAATCTGGTGTGGTATTTAAAGTCATAGGACTGGAGTAAATAATTTTAGATAGAGAAGAAGGCCAAGGACAGATCCCTGGGGTAATTCTCAACATTGGAAATAGGGATTAGGAAGAGGAGCCAATGTGGGACCCTGAGTAGGTGCAACCAGTGAGATAGGAAGAGCCCCAAAGAATGTGGTATTCAGGCAGCAAAGGACTCTGTTCAAGAAGAATGTCACCAACTGTGTCAAATTTTGCTGACCAAGGACTGTCATTGAGTTTGGCGGTGTGGAAGGCATTGATGATCTTGAAAAAAAGATGTCAGTGCAAGGATAGATTCAAAAGATCATTTGTTGAAAATTAAGAGAAATGGAGGCTAGGAGGTGAGTACAATGAATTTAGAAAGTGAACACACTTTCAGGATGTTTAATGGGAGCAGAGAAATGGGGCAGTAACCGGAAGGGGATATGACATAATGGAGCTCTTGTGCTGAACTGCTAAGAACAAGTGACCCTTGAGCTGGGTGTGGTGGCATGCACCTGTAGTCCCACCTACTTGGGAGGCTGAGGCAGGAGGATCACTTGAGGCCAGGAGTTCGAGGCCGTCATGTGCTATGATTGCACTTGTTAATAGCCACTGCACTCCAGCCTGGGCAGTATAGCAAGACCCCAACTCTTAAAAAAAAAAAAGAGTGAGTGACCCTTGACAAACCACTTTGTCTCTCAGAGCCTTGGCATCTTCAGCAGAAAAATAGAAATAATAACACCTACGTATAATGGTTATTTTAGAGGATAGTGTATAGTAAAAGTTTGTCATTTGTAAAATGCAACATAAATGTAAAAGTCATACTATCCTTAGCGTGTAATAGAAATTTTGAAAGAAAGACAAGATCACTTGGAGGAAATTAGGTCCTGAAGAAAATGGTTATGATGGATTAGGTGGACTGAAGGCATGTGTTACAGGCACAGGGAAGGGAAAGACCAGGGAATGTGAAGAAGTAAGAACAGCTGGTTTGGAACAGAGGATGAATGTTGGGGAGAAGAGGAAAATCACATTGAATAGGTAGAATCAGGCTAATGATGCAGGGCTGTAAAAGCTATTCAGAAAAGTCTCAGTTAATGGAGCAGGCAGTAGGGTGGCCTCATGAACTCCCCAACAAGATAGTTGAAGGGAGAGCTTTGGATTGCCACCTGACAGGGAATTACAGGGACTGGATCCATTCTACCTCTGTCCGCAGAAGAGCTCCAGTGTTGTGAAGCAACAGAGATATTTTGATTTGGTGGGGAAAACAAGAGGAACCAAATATAAAGAAGACGTAGGAGGGAAGGGATGTATAGAGGCAAAGAAGCCAGCTGGAAAAGTACTCGCACAACCCCAGTGTGATGAGACCCAGGAAATGTATACGCCATTTAAAGTCAGTATCAACATCATGGAGAAGGAAAGTGCAAAAGGAAGGAATGTCTTAAGATGGGGAAACACTCATGAAATGAGTCTGAAGTCAATCGACAAGAATATTAAGCACCTACTACGTACCATTGCTGTTCTTGGCACTAGTCTGGGCACTCTTCTAAGCTCTGTTCTAAGCATGGACTACAAACATGCTTAAGGGCAGGAAATGTGTGGGAGGAAGCCAAATAGTGATACAATGAGGCTTACTATTTTTTTCTTTTTGTTTTTTGAGGGATTAGGTCCATTAGATTTTGTATTTCTTTGGTGCCTACTACATAATTTGCTAAGTGAATTAATGATTTTTATTAAATGAATTATCAATATTAATTGGTTGCTGCAACTTTTTTTAAAATGTGATTTGACAATATAAATTACTAGCTTTAAAAATGTTCCCAGGGCAGCTGTGGCTAGAACACATGACCAGATTTGGCTTGTCCAAATGCTAAAGAATTCTGTCAAATATAAGCCCCCCAGCCATTCGTGTGACCCTCATACAAACAAATAATAAAAAAGACATTCAGATAAATAAAGCAAAATGTACAGAGAAACACTGATTAAAAATAAAGAGAGAAAAAAGAGGTTCCATTCCTGACAGTCTGCTTTAAGGAAATTGCCTTAAATACATGAAAGGATTTAGAATCAATGAGGTGCACTGCAGTTATTTATATCCATATGTTAAGCAACCCATGTTTCTACTTCTAATTCAGTGAAAGTGCTGGTTGGATCCTTTCTAGGGAAATAAGAAGGGGGCGGCATTGGTACTCCACCGTTTACTCAACATTAAGCTGATGGGGTATGACAGTTCTGCCATTGCTTCTCATTGACATCAATGGTCTTATAGGTCTTATGTGTATCTGTGGGAGGGATGTATAAGCAGACCACAGAACATTGTACCTGGAGATTTAGGTGAGAATAAACAGATACATGAATAAATGAGCTCTCAAGCTGGCTAAAAACAACCTTAAGCATGAAATAATGTGCTTACTAATTTCTGAACTGTAGTTTTGAATAATTCGTCAGGGCTAGGACTCTGGTTTTAATGATTTGTGTGGTGACAATATGCCACTATTCACAATAGAGTTTTTAAAACAGTATATTTGTAATTGATGTTGTTAAAATGATGGACTTGGGTTTGGGTTTTAAAGCAGATGTTCAGTGGTTAAGATTAATTTCTAGCAATGGTTTTGGAGGTTGAAATCAAAGTGTGTACAAAAGTAAACAGTTGCCTTTCAGAGCAAATAATTTGAACTTGAATGAAACTTAAGCAAGTGAGCATCAATTGCAAGTTAATTTTGACAAAGATGTCTGGAAGGCATCATCAATTACCACAGTGAGTCGTAGTGTAGTATTGTCCCTCTGTGTTCATGTGAGTAAAAGAACAAGTTGCTTGTCTAACCCCAGAGTTCTGCTGGCTGGGCAGAACCTGAGGCTGAAGTTGCCCCCATCTGGCCCTATGTGAAGGATGCATACAGTGGCACAGGCACCTTTACAGACCAGCAGCCACTTGGGTATCTGACCTGAAAGGAGCACATCGCAGGCAGTTTCTCTTTCTACCAAATATTGATCAATGACTTTTAAAAAGAAGGAGTCTTTACCAAATGGTTTAGTTCCTGGGTCACTTTTCTTTTTGGTCTTGTAAGCACAGGAAATAAAATACATGCTGATACTTTCCAATGGAAATAAAATGCATACCATTACTCTCCAACAGAAATAAAATCTTTCCATACAGAAACAAGAGGAAAAGTCTGTACAAGGAGGCATTTATATCATCCTCAGGCATATTAAAAACAGAATGAATTGACTAAGACATCAAATATTAAAGTAATGTTATAAGGTGGACCATATGCTAAATAGACTGCCATTAAGGCATTTTAGGTGACCTTATTATTCCAAAACAAGGAGATATTTTCTTTCTAGCTGGGGAGAAAAATTCTTTCCAACTTTAGTCTTTATTTCATTTGGTGTATGCTGGTTTTTTTTCCTTTTGTCTTGCCAGTAGAACTAAAACTGATGGATTTTCTCAGTGTAAGTATGATAATGTAAAGCAAAGAAATCTATACAGCGATACTCAAATTTGTTTAAATGCTTTTTTTTAAAAAAATGAATTCTCCCTCCTTTTATTTTTGTTCCCTTTTTCTTTCAGTTTACTTTTCCCTGGAAAGAATAGGGTATCTCAGTTTATTCATTATTCTGGGTCAGCTTTGAGACAGTACAGTGAGGGATTTGCATCCAGATCTTTACTTTGTCTTGGAAATACACATATTAATGGAAATGTTTCTATCTTCATTAATTTGTGAGATAAGACTAATTTGACAATGAGTTGGACTCATTGTGGACTGTGTTTGAAATTAGAAAAATGTTCACAACATCAGCCGGGCACGGTGGCTCACGCCTGTAATCCCAGCACACTGGGAGGCTGAGGCAGGTGAATCACGAGGTCAGGAGATCGAGACCATCCTGGTTAACACAGTGAAACCCCGTCTCTACTAAAAATACAAAAAATTAGCCAGGCGTGGTGGCAGGTGCCTGTAGTCCCAGCTACTCGGGAGGCTGAGGCAGGAGAATGGCGTGAACCCGGGAGGTGGAGCTTGCAGTGAGCCGAGATCACGCCCCTGCATTCCAGCCTGGGCGACAGAGTGAGACTCCGTCTAAAAAAAAAAAAAAAAAAGTTTACAACATCAGAGACAGTTTGGCTCCTAAGTGATCATTTATTGGTTCTCTGTGTATCAGGGACTGTGTCTTTTCACCCTTATGTGCAAGGTCCCAGCCCAGTATCTGTCAGGTAGTAGTTAACAGTAAAGTTTTCAAATGAATAAGTGAACTGTTAATTGATTGCTAAACCCAAGACGTTTATACCCTAAATATAAACATTTTTTTTTCTTTTTAGTGATGATGGGCTAGAATGATGACATGAGAATAATGTAAAGTGAAATACAAATCCTTTACTTCTTTTTGATAAGTGTCAGCATTCTAAAACTCTATCTACAGTGGCCCTTGGGTTGCATGAGGTGCTTCAAACCAGATTTTTCTATCTGTTGCTTTACTCTCTACAGAGCTGGAAAAACCAGCTTAGGTCAATGTCCGAGCATTATCCAAAACTCACTTTCTTACAGAAAACAAAGGAATTTCCTCTTTCAGAATCTGTATATGATTGAGCAGCTAGGTAGCCTGTTCATTCACTTTTCTCATTTTACCCTAATGAATATTTTCCTATCAGTCACATCAGAAGCTGTCATTTTCATAACCATAGGTATTTAACTGTGCCTTGGTAGGATATAAGTTTTTTAAAGTTGTCTGGACAAACCCTCTGGTGGGTGTGAATCACAATATCTCTTGATGCACAGTGGGATTGTGGCAGCTCCTTAAGTGTCTGGAACATTTATCTATCATATGGCCAGTTCACTGCTTTCAAACACAAGGAAACTCTGGGAGTGGTGCTGATTCTTGAGTATATACAAGATTTGCTATCTTTTGAGCCTTATAAGAAAAAATGTTTATAAGCTGGGGAAATACTTTAGAATTTATATGTGACTCTTTCTTTTGTCTCTGCCATGGTTCCTTATAAATCACTCGGTGGCTTGGGGAGAGCAGTATGCTTCTGAAATAAGGTTACCTGCTTTTTGATGTATTTATAAGCCTTGGCCAACCCATCCATTTCTTGTAGGCATTCCATAGATACTCTGAAAACTCCAAGTTCCTGTTATAATCCCAGAGGATCTTTCAGAGACATTGCTCAGCAAGATCATCTAAGGACAGTGAAATGGAAATATGACAACTCTTATTTCATCCTTCTGAAATATTAATCCTTCATGGTTAATTATATGATATTTTGAGGGTGTTCTGCCTGGATAATAAATATTATTGGTCAAGAGTCCTATTCTCAAAGGACTCTAATTTTAGTACTATGCATACCTTATATAATAAATATTAATATTTAATTAATCTGAACAAGTATAAACTTTTCAGTTAATTAAAAAGCAGACTTGTCTAGTTGATATGGTCATATGATGTTTTAGAAATTTGCCTTCTGGTCTGTATCTGTAGAAACTTGACGAAAACTACTTAATTTTTCTGTTTTTTTTTTTTTTCTTTTTGGTTTTTTTTTTTAGACAAGATCTCATTTCAATTGCCCAGGCTGGAGTTCAGAAGTACAATTTTGGCTCACTGAAGCCTCTAGGCTCAGGTGATTCTCCCACCTCAGCCTCTTGAGTAGCTGGGACTACAGGCACACACCACCATGCCTGGCTAATTTTTTTTTTTTTTTTTTTTGTATCTTTAATGGAGACAGGGTTTCACCATGTTGCCCAGGCTGGTTTTGAACTGCTGGACGCAAGCAATACACCCACCTTGGCCTCTCAAATTTCTGGGATTATAGGCATGAACGACTGTACCCCGCCCTACTTCTTTTTTCTATGCCTTAGTTCCATGCCTACTAAATTGCAGCAGTAGCTCTAATCTTGAGATGTTAAGAAAACTAAAAATAGGCCGAGTGCAGTGGCTCATGCCTGTAATCCCAGCACTTTGGGAAGCCGAGGCGGGTGGATCACTTGAGGCGGGGAGTTCGAGACCAACCTGGCCAACATGGTGAAATCCTATCTCTACTAAAAATACAAAAAAAATTAGCTGAGTGTGGTGGGTGCCTGTAATCCTAGCTACTCAGGAGGCTGAGGCAGGAGAATCGCTTGAACCAGGGAGGCTGAGGTTGCAGTGAGCCGAGATCCCGCCATTGCACTCCAGCCTGGGCAACAAGAGTGAAACTCCGTCTTAAAAAAAAAAAAGAAAACTAAAAATAATAACTAATATTATAAAGTATTTACGATAACCCTATGAGGTACTAGTGTGATTTCAATTTAAATGTGAAGAAAAAAATGGGGAGAAGTTAGGTAGTGTGCCCAAGTCCTCAAACCCAGTGAGCTGCAGAGTCAGGATTGAAATCCAGCATCAACATCCAAGCCTGAGCCCTTGCCAGGCTACAATATAGCTCCCAGTCTGGTTGTGTGATGATCTTTCAGGTCTCCAAGAAGGGTGGCCAGGATGGCATTGACATCTCTTCACAGGTGGCCTTGGTGAGAGACCTTCCAGTATTCTAATGCTGTGTAGTTTTTAGTAGGATTCCAGTAGAAGTACGTAATTTATCTTTTCCCCTCTTTCTCTCTCCTGGAGAGATAAATCCTATTTCCACTAAACAGATTTTTGTTAGGAATGCTTCATTTCTTAACCAGTGTAATTTGTATGCCTGAGTAGCTCATCATAGAACCTTAGAGTTGTAACAAAGGCTGCTTTGATTCAGTTCATTTATTCGACAGATAAGAAACTGACAAACAATTCCTGCAATGCTTTAATATTTATTTGGTCAGATTGTGCTAAAACATCCTTTTCCTTTCTTACTCTTTTGAGATGATATTTTATTTTTCTTGCTCCTAACCACCAAACTTCTGGAAGGAGTCACTTAGACTTGTCGCCTTCATTTCCTCATCACCTACTCACGCTGAGCCTCCTGCAGTCTGGCTTCTGCTCCCACGGCTTGACTGTTGTCTTGAAGGTTGCTTAGCCATGGTCCATGCCTTACTCTGGCCGACTTTCAATCCTCATCATCCTTGGCCTCTTTGCAGGTATAATCCTGTTGGTGACCCCTTCTGCCTCCATCCTTGGTCTCTTCCATATCATATTCTAATTTTCTCCTGCCTGTATGACTGGTCCTTTTTCTCTTTTGCTTTATCTTTTATTTATTTATTTATTTACTTTTATTTTTTGAGACGAAGTCTCACTCTGTCGCTCAGGCTGGAGTGCAGTGGCGTGATCTCAGCTGACTGCAACCTCTGCCTCCCGGGTTCAAGCGATTCACCTACCTCAGCCTCCCAAGTAACTGGGACTACAGACACATACCACCACACCTGGCTAATTTGCGTATTTTTAGTAGAGGTGGGGTTTCACTATGTTGGCCAGGCTGGTCTCGAGCTCCTGACCTCAAGTGATCCACCTGCTTTGGGCTCCCAAAGTGTTGGGATTATAGGCATGAAACACTGCACCAGGCCTGCTTTATCTTTTAGAACCCCTCCCCCCCCCCCCCACCGCCCCCAGCCACTCATCTACCTCGTACAAGTGGACAAATGGACATTACCAAAAGTTCTGACTTGGCTTTCCTTTCTTCCTGTTTCCTTGCTTGCTCATCAAAGACACTATCATGTGAGCAGTCACCTTGACTTAATGAACAACTCCCAAATCTTTATCTTTCATTCTAGCCGTCTTCAATGTCCCATCTCCCTTATGCCTAAAACTAATGGCACAAAATCCTTTTGATCTTTAAATAATATATCTCTGTAAAAACTAACCTTTCCTTACCTTAATATAGGGAATTGTAGTGATTACCAATTATTCTTCTAGCTACCAGCCTCTTTCTCCTTAAAGTTCTTTTCATGCAGTGCTGCAACTCAGTTTTCCTCAATCTCAGCTTTGATCATGTCAACCTGAGGCCTTCATGTTGTGAAACTCTCTGTGGTGCCCCACATGCTACTCAACCAAGTACAGGCTTCTCAGGCTGTTTCCCTATGCCCAGAATAACTTAGCCCAGTCTTATCATTACAACTGCAGTCACTTTCTTACACACATTTTAGCCCCGTACTTCTCAAATGTATTAGAGCCAACACCTCCTTTTTGTAACGAATACTCAATAATCTCTCTTTACTATCCTCAATGAAATCTGTAGATTTTCTAAATATATCCACACAATTTCTGAAAGATCACTCTGATGCCATTACCGTAGTATAAAAGAAAAATAAAGGAACCTAATTTAAAACAAAATTATATTCATACATTTTAATATCTAAATACTTAGAGAACATGCTAGAAAACACAATGAACTAGCCAGCTTCTTGAACATGTGTAAAACCACCTTGAATATGACAGCTACAAATCAAGACTGATGCAGGTGCATATTAGTAACTCAAACACTAAGAATGATGTTACTGTTAGTGAAGATTTTCTGAAATGTAGAGCAACTCTTGTTGAAGCTCCTAATGAAACAAAATATGCTTTGTCTTTGGTTTCTAGATGGTTTTATTCCTAGAAAACCCAATGTGTTAAAACTTTAGGGAAAAAAATCCCTTTATATTTAAGTAGAACTAGGTTCTAGGCTCAGGTAATTATAACCAGATTTTTTTCACCTACTTGAATTTCTGGTGTATGTCCCAAAAGTCATGAGGAATGTGGAAAAACTTTTCATTCTGTGGGACTGTCCCATTGCAGGACAACTGGCATCATTAGCCTATGCCCACCAGATTACAGCTGCACACCCCCAATCATGTAACAATCAAAACTGCCTCCACATATTTCCCAGACTCCTGAGGAGTTTGTACTACCTGAGCTGAGAACCACTGCTTTAGCCAAACTGCTCTCACTGTTGATGAACATGCCTTGCCTTTTCCCAATTGCACATCTCTTTTCATGTGGCACCTTTTGATTTGAATATATTTCTTTCATTTCTACCTTTTGAAATTTTATCTCTTTAGCTTAAATGGCATACACCCCATTAAATTTTCCTTCAGTCTAAAATTTTGCAGCATCCAGACTGTGGCACTTAGAATTCTTAAAACATACTGCTTCATGTTAGTTATTTGTGTACAGCTATTACCTACCAGCTTGTAAGGTCCTTGGGGATATAGACCCTTTATGTTATTTACATGTTATAAGAGGTTATATTCCCCGGTGTTTCTATTAATAGCAAAGTGTCTTGCACATAGTAGGTGCCCAGTGAATGTTTATCGGGTGAATGAATGGTTAATTTTAAAAGAATATTTGTAAAGAAAAAAGAAAAGGTTGGTTTTTATTTTAACATTTAAAGCTTACTTTTGTTTTTATAACATTTACATTTTATCCTCATGTCATAAACTTCTAATAGTACAAAATAATATCAGAAAAGCACATAGCCTATAGGCCCTATGGTTTGGTCTGTACACATACTTATGAATATGTGTCCACTGGAATTATTATTAAAGATAAGGTCATTCTCTACACATAGCAAGAACCAGCATTCAAACACTGTAGAGAAAATACGGAGAAAGTGCTTCTTTTTCATTCAGTTCTGAAATGTACAGATCAAATCAACTTTTAAAGTCAATTGGGATGCCTGTACAATTTCCCTGTTTTCTCCCTTTATTCAAAAACCTCAAAACCACTACGGGTAATTCCCTCAAGAGCTCCTTCTAACACATAGAGTCTAAAGAGTAAGCAAGATTTCCAAGAACTGAAAGCTTTCAACTTTTTTGAGTATCTCTCTCCAATGACATGAGCTAGGAAAGCTCAGTGCTCACTCCACCCACCTTTCATCTCTAACTAGAGGAGCATCAAGCATTTGTGCAGTCTTTCCTGCCATGGCTTCATTTTCTGTCATCTTAACTCCGTCACGAACCCTCAGCTTCCTAACAATATCCATATGAAAGAAATCAGACCCCTTTGACAATGAAAAACACATTTAAGCTACTGCACACACTATCGCCACTGGAAAAGTAGGTATTTTTTCTGCCAATCCAACTGCAGTACTCTGGCAATGTGTAGTTTTCATGGTTGTGTTTTCATTTATTAAATAATTAGTCGAACCATAGGTGCTAATCAACAAAAGTTCATTACTATTTACAAGAAGAAACTTAACAGCTCTTTGTGTATAATTTTTTCTGAAGTAGGAAGTATTTGTCTTTGAATGTAGAGACCATGTAAAGTGATCCAAGAAAATGATATGGCCAAATGACATGATTAATTTTCATTACTTTCTTTCCATCTCTTGCCTCAGATGCATTTGAGCCTCGCCCAGAGCCCAGCTTGATAGAAAAATGCCAGACTTGGGTTGAATCAGTCAATTAAAAACCAGCTCTTCTTGTAGTTTGAGAGACACAATGGAGTATAAAGATGTACTCTGCCTTCAAGGATTTTACGTAGAACTGGGAAGTTAAGCATCTGCCAGAGGAGATTACAAAGAAGTGTATGATAAATGTCACATGAGTGATACAGACAAGAGTACCACAGATTTGGGGGATGAGATCACTGTGGACCCTGATACTCAGAAAAAGCAACCTGGCCTCCATGTGAGTCCAAGATTGTCTTTTGATCAGATTGTCCTTTCTTTGGTACCGGAAATACTTCTCCTGGTCTCTATGAGGTTTTCCCTTGGGACTCAGAAACTGTGCCTTTTTGTAGCACCATGGTTGGGCATTAAAATGTCTCACTAACAGGCCTGTTTCCCCTTGTAATATATTTCTCTGAAGACATGCCTCAAACTCTTGTAGCTCTTATACTTGTTAGCTCAAGACTCTGGCGAGTCCTGTGGCTTTTGTGAGGGCAAAAAAGTTTCCATAGAAATTAAACTGATTCATTTTAACCCATTCCCTCCACCACTCTGTCCCAGAGAAATTGGCTTAGACTTTGTGGATTCAAGGCCCCAAATTTGAGATTTGACAAAAGCTTACATAATAATGGCATTGTGGGAATAATAACGGTATAGCTTTTCAGTTTTGCTAGTTAGAGCCAAGATGATAGAAAGCCAACCCAGGAGCCGTCTTGGGACGTGGACACTTGGGGGGTTGGGAATGGGGGTGGAAAATTACTACTGCATTTTTTCCCATTCTTTTTAACAAAGGTGCCTCAACTTTTAAATTTGGTAAAGTGATTTCCACTCATTGATGTCACCAGATTTGTTACATTAAAAAGTAGGTCCAGAACAAATAAGTTCCTGGTTGTAAGGAGTGTGTATGACTTCCTAACAAAGTGCTAGCGTTTGGGAGATATTTATGGATATAAGTCAGGGAATCATCCTCTTTCTAAGTTCCTGAAAAGCAGGGTGTTTTGTGCATATTTTTTCCTGTGCATGTAGAACTCAAGCGGTACCTACATCCCTCGCCCCAGACATTTTCTTTCCTTCTTTTTTTTTTTTTTGAGATGGAGTCTCGCTGTGTCGCCCAGGCTGGAGTGTGGTAGCGCGATCTCGGCTCACTGCAAGCTCCGCCTCCCAGGTTCATGCCATTCTCCTGCCTCAGCCTCCCGAGCAGCTGGGACTACAGGCGCCCGCCACCACGCCCGGCTAATTTTTTGTATTTTTAGTTAGAGAGATGGGGTTTCACCGTGTTAGCCAGGATGGTCGTGATCTCCTGACCTCGTGATCCGCCCGCCTCGTTTTTATTTTATTTTATTTTTTTGAGAGGGAGTCTCGCTCTGTCTCCTAGGCTGGAGTGCAGTGGCGCGATCTCGGCTCACTGCAAGCTATGCCTCCCGGGTTCACGCCATTCTCCTGCCTCAGCCTCCCGAGTAGCTGGGACTACAGGCGCCCACCACCACGCCCAGCTAATTTTTTGTATTTTTAATAGAGATGGGGTTTCACCTTGTTAGCCAGGATGGTCTTGATCTCCTGACCTCGTCCTCCTCGGCCTCCCAAAGTGCTGGGATTACAGGCGTGAGCCACCACTGCCCGGCCAACATTTTCAAAGCTATTTAAATAGGATAATCATGAAGACAGTGTCCTATTATTCCATCAAAATCGGAAGTTAGGTATTGTCTATTAATGGTTAATTTCTCAGATTTACCTTCCTTTTCTCTATTAAGCGCTGAGTTTTTCCTTTGAAGGGCATATAGTAGAGGCTGGTCTTTTTTCTTTGATAGAGCCCTGTTTTTGTTTTACTGTTTTAGCCAGTATACTATTAAAGTTAAACTTTGATACTGCTTGTGCTTTAAGAAAATAAATCTGATGAATGAAGGTAAGTGGGTTCTTGGTTCTTCTTTTTTTTAATTTAAGAAAATTAACTGAAGTTTGTTTGATAGTAAGTCTCATGCACGACTAGGCCATTTTTTAATTGTTTCTGTTTTTAAGAAATTTCAAGATTTTTAGTTTATTTTTTATCTAAATAGTCCCCTGGATTGTTAAAAACAAAATAGCCTTAGTGCTGCCTGGTGCAAAAACTAGATGTAAAGGTATTACTGGAAAGGAAAGTGAGCAGAGGGCTTTCTCTACCCAATAAGTAAGCAGACATCAGAAACGGATAGCAAAAGTGAGAAACAAAATTTAAGTCTGGGTGTCAGGAACAAAGGCAAAGTTTCAGTCAGATGTATATGATGTTGGAATTACATTCCCCTCTCCCCCAGAAAGAACATCCTTAGGTTTTCTCCCATTCTGCCAAATATTCCCTCCTAGGCTTTCGATATGTTCTGCAGGCCACACACACAGGAGCGGGGCTGTCTGTCACTGAACCCAGATGCCCAGCTGTGGAAGATATTCTTTCAGCAGCATCCGTCTGTTTCTTGGCAGGACTTTTAGGCAGTCTAAAGAAAATAGTCCCGGAGCAGCCTTTGGGCCTGCCTTGTGGTTAATACTGTGCTGGCTTGTATCTGGTTCCTGCTCTGACCTTGTGGCCTGGACACTGCTTTCCTTATAGTCTTTGTCTCTGTCTCTCTCTTTTAAAGAGTATTCGTGATTTTGGTTCGATTTAGTGAAACACCCGTGGACATCTAGAGAAACTGTAATTTTTTTTGGTTGTTTCTGTATTGATTCAAAGAGAGGTGGGTGGGTATTAGAAAGCAAAGATCTTATGGGAGGAAAAGGGTATCTTTCTGCAATGGGCCAAGTATGTTGGCAAAATAAAAGCCTGTTTTCACCAGTTCATTTTCAAGCTCAATAATCTTTAGTCGTCTGTAAGGAAGAACCAGTTCATTTCATACCCAGCTAGTGTAATAAAATTGAGATTCAGGGGCAACCTGGTGTGAGTTAGCATATTTTGTTCTTAAGGGAATATTCTTAGGCTTAAAGGGTGGTCTTCTTTGAAAGAACTATTTAATAGTTGTATTCCTTGGTTTAAATCTTTATTTATACAGCATTTGTGTTGTTCAGCCTTTGCGCTGAAGGGATTTTATTTTCCTATTCTCTTGATTATTTTAAGGTTAGCAGTTGAATGTTGCTAGAATTTACACAAGGGAGTGGTTCCCCACACCCCCCAGCTCCACCCTCCCCCATTCCTCCCACCTGCCAATTGTGTCTGAAGTAATTTCCCAGCAGTGCTGTTGACTTTGGGAGATGCAGTATTTCCAGTTCGTGTGTATGCGCGCATGTATGTGTATTTGTGTGTATGTTTGCCTTAATATCTAACTGATAATAAGTTGTTACTTAACTTGGAAGTCATGTCCATCTCTCTCCTTTTCTTTGACCCACTCTGAGAATTAACATGTGGTACTCAAAGGTGGGGGAGGGGTGGTGGCGGTGGTGCCTCATGCATGACGACAGGTGCTAATCTTCAAGGAAATTTACCTTGCATTCCACCCATTAAGGATATGGTACATAAAAATGGCTTAATGTCTCTTTGAAGGTGTCAGCAGGCATGTGTGGACCACACAGAATGGGTTTCACTGAAACTAATAGAGTGAAATTGTCTGCATAATTATTTTCGTTGGATTGAGAATCAGCAGCCCTCTCTGGGTTCAGGAAATAAACCTCTGTTAAAACCATATGGCACTATTCTCAGAAGAGATGTTATTACAGGGCCACTTCCCTCTGAAATTTTGAGTCAGGAGTTCTTGAAAGGAGTCACATATGTGGGAATGAATGTCAAGTTTTCTTCCTCGGTCATAGCTGTGAAAGTTAGATGTTTTCTTTCCTTTTTCACAAATGCCACCATGGTCACCAGGTCCTGGGAAGAAGCAGGCTGAGCTGCCGCAGCACCGCCACTTCAGGTGTAAATGTCTGAATTATTATCTGCGCCAAATGATTTTGTCCTTAAAAGAAAAGAAAAATTGCCCTTAATCCAGTGAAATGTGATTTGTCAACCCTGAAAACACATCTTAAGGTCAGGTTAATTGCATTCTGTCTGTCCAAACCCTTAGTGCAGATTTAGTTGGCTTTTCTGTTTTCTTTTTTTTTTCCCCTTTGCCCAGCATCAGGGGCTATAAAACTTTCTCTGAACTAATTTGTCACAGTGCTATTGTGCCCTAGAGATAGGTATAGTAGAGTAAAAGGTAAAGTGAATAAAAGTTTAGTTTGTATAATGGCTAGGGAATATTTGGGGATAAACTAAGTTAGGAAAATATATTAAATAATGCCCACCATATTTTTATGTTTTACATATGTGTGTGTGTGTGTGTGTGTGTGTGTGTGTGTATTTCAGTAGACAATACAATGTGTGCATTGTGATAAATCATTGTGGATTTTATCTTTTTTTTTGAGAGGAGTGGACAGTCTTCCTGGTTAGTCTTTGCTGTAGAAGAAATATAAACAAACCATCGATGTTTGTTCACATCTGTTAATAAGCCTGGGATCTTATCAGAGTCTGTAGAGTTTAGTCTGGCTGTTGGTAATGCTGGGGAGTTGAAATGTCCCTTTGAGCATCAGACTCTCGGTGAGTACTTAATAGACGTTGAGTCCAGCTTTTCATTTCTTATCCTAGAGGAAGAAGGCAAAATAATCTATGACTGTGAATGGTTGAGATGGCTTTTTCTATTGCCTTATTTGTTTTTGTAGTGAGAGCTGCTTTTATTGAGTAGAATGGTTGCTAGCACATAGAACCTTTGGTCACTGAATCACACTCTGAATTCAATAATTTATTTATTCAACAAACACTTACTGGGTACCTGCCATAGGCACTTTAAGAAAGGGCTGTGGGAATTCAGAGATGATGACTGAGTTCTGACCCATCTCTGGCCCATCACATGGGCTAGAAAGAAGCTTAATTTCCGGGTGTGGTGGCACGTGCCTGTAATCCCAGCTACTGAGGAGGCTGAGGCAGGAGAGTCGCTTGAACCTGGGAGGTGGAGGCTGCAATGAGCCAAGATTGCACCACTGCACTCCAGCCTGGGCGACAGAGTAAGACTCCATCTTAAAAAAAAAGAAGCTTAATCTGTTTAAGGAGATAAGACATGGGTATTAATAACTATGATTATGTGACAGAAAGTGATAGAACATGAGAAAGGGCATAAGAAAGTGGCAACTGGAGTGACATGGAAGTTCAGAAACATTTTTACTTCTATTTGAGGGTGGAGGGGAGGTTTTATTGAAGTCAAGGCGTTTGAGCTGAATCTTGAAGATTAGAAATTAGACTTATTGGCAGAAATTCTTGGTTATAAAATTCTAGGTAGATAGATGATGACTTTTAGGAGACTAACACTATATGTCTTTCACTGTCTTGTCCCTGGCTCCATGTGCAGGTATACCGATGGAAGGTATGGCATGGAGATATAATATCACATGCCTTAGTGCTTTAGCTTAGGTGGTTCCTTCCACCTCAGTGGTGATCTGCTCTATTAATCTAGGGCCTATTCAACATTCAGAGCTAATTTTAAATGCCACTTTCTCTAGTACTTTAACAATTCTGTCATTTTTTAGTTCTGTATTTATTGATCTCCTCTACTAGAGCTGTACCACTACAATGTGATAACGTTTTGCACATTCTAGATATTCAATTGAATATGATTCAGTTGAACAAAGTAGATCAGGTATCTGAATTAGTCTTTTAAATACATATTGAAGTTTGTTTTCAGATTAGTGTTAAGGAATAACAATTTATACGGTGAACTGGTACATAAAATTATAGCCCTAGGGCCTGATCTTGAAATACTAGAAAATAAGCCCATTACAAAACGATGATAATCATGTTTTTTCAAGGGACATTCTAAATTGTTCTAGATTTTAGCAACCTCTGGTGTTCTGTTTTTTATAGGGAAAAGTAAGAGGTCCAAAGATCTTCAGGCCAACTTGGTGGCTCAGACTTCCTTTCTCAAGCCCTTTTATATGTGTTTATTAGTTAAGTTTGCAGCTCTATAAATGATATCATTTGTACTAGTTGCATTGGATCCCTGCCATTTCTCCATCCATAACAGATGGATTCTGTTCTTCCATTCCACTATACATTGCTCAGGGTTTGTTACTTTCTGATAGACAACAGAAATGAGAATGCAGAAATAGGATGGAAAAGAGGGAGTGAGTCTGTTTTATTTTGTTTCCATATTTCTCCTAAGCTTACTGGAGTGGCAAACGGTAGGATAAGCGGTCAGCTATACTGCCCTATGAGATTCAAGGAGGCTTCGGGGAGGAAGGAACCTTGCTCAGAAGATAGGCTGGGGAGGATGGTTAATTTTGGAGATTTTTGTTGTTGCTTCATGTTTTCTTTTGATTTCCCTCATCTTTGATGCTGACTCTGATGTTGGCTTTCCCTATATAATATTTGGACGAGAACAAATTTTGCCTACTCTCTGGCCTGTGCAAGTGACAGGTACAGAGCCATTGTCTGACTTGTGACTTGGCCCAGAAAGGGCTGATTGTCATGCAGTTGGGAGGGCTTTTAGACTGGGTAAAGAATTCTCCCATTTGTTTAAAATAACATGACTAAGATTGAACTCAGAAGACACTGTGCATGCATTTCTTTTCAAATTAGTGTTAAGAAATAAAAGTTTATACTGCGACCTGGTATATAAAATTATAGACCAGTCTAGGGCTCCATTTTGAAATATTAGAAAATAATACATCTTTGTATAAGAATACCTCTAATAGTATTTAGACATTTTTCCCTTCTAAATCTATCTTTCCCTTTAAATAATGAATATCATTAGAGGTATTCTTATGCAAGGATGTACAGGAAGCATTTAGAAATATGAATCTGAAGCTTGGTAGAAACTGGAAATGCATTTTCCATAGTCATAGGAACTTGAAGCCATTGGGATTGATGAGGCTGCATGAGGAATGGGTATGGAATGAATGGAGGAGAGTTATCCTTTTTACCATTGTGACCTAACTTTGTGTCCGTTGCCTGGACACAGACAAAGGTTCTCTTGCTAAGCTCCCCTGGGTCCCTGAAGCAGCAGAAGAGCAGATTCAGAACCGTTTCAGTGGCCACTGCATGGGTTGTCTCCGCCACTGGCTCCTCATCTTTCTCTTTCCTAGATCACTTTTTGTGTTCCTCTTCCTTGCCTAGCCACCCTAGGTGTGTTTGCTTCTCAGGATTCCCTTTTAGACACTTTTCTCCACTCGTTCTGTACCCATTCCCTGAGTGTCCTCATTGACACCATTAACTTCGTGTTCCCATGACCACTGAAAATGCATCTTCAGTCTCTTCTGAACTTCAGACTGGTATTTCTAGGTTGCTTCCTGGGTGTCTGCACCTGAATATGTCCCATGGGTACTTCAAACTCATGGCCAACACAGCGTTAGGGATTCCCCACCTCTACTTCAACCAAACTTCTCTGCCCAAACATGAACCTCCTCCAGTTTTACCAGGTTTGAGTGCCCTACAATTCACCCAGGTGACCAAACCAGAAACCTGAGACTCACCTTCTCTGCCTTACTTCTGACATGTAATTATTCCACTGTACTGTTGTCTGTACCTCTATTCTATGTCTCACATTCACTCCCTCAAATCTTTTAGTGCTGATTTAGCTTAGTATACTCTCTCAGTGTTTATCTTCTGACTTATAACGTAAAAACAATTTCCTAACTGGTTTTATGTCTCTAACTGCACTCCCTTCTAAATCTATCTTCCCCTGTAAGTAAAGCAATCTTCCTAAACTGTAAACCAATGCATGGCACACCCTTGCTTAAAATACTTCAGTGTCTCCCTGTTATTTGCAGGATGAAGTTCAGACTTGGTGGCACACTGACAAGGCCCTTCAGCATCTGCTCTGCCCAACTGCCTTCCACCCACACACCTGTGGCTGAGCTCCAGTGATGCCAAATTGCTTCACTCTGTACTTTCTCATCTCGGTGTCTTTGCACCTGCTGTTCCTTCTGGTTGGAATGTTATCGTCTTCTGCATTTGCTTGACTAAATTCTACTCATTCTTTAAGTCTACTCAAACGCTGTCTCCTCTGGGAGCCCTTCCTGACTGCTCTTGAAAGTCAAGTATTTAATCTTTGGCTCCTCTTTGGTTTCCTTTTCATACTTTAATTATATTATTTATCACACTGCTGTAATTATTTGTTTTTATGATGCCTCCAGTATACCGTGAACCCCCTAGTTTAGCATAGTTCATGAAACATAATAGTGCTTAGGATATTTTAATTGATAAGGGAATATTACATTTGCATAGTGGTTTTACCTGTGTAGGACATTTTCACCTCTTATTACATTTTGTCCTGATGACATCCCTGTGTTGTAGATACTTTGTTTTTTTCTGACAGATGAGGAAGTTGAGTCATAGGAGGAAATTGAGTCATAAGAGATGATAGATATTTGCCTACAGCCTCACAACTAACTTAGTAGCAGAGCTAGGAATAGACTCCCAAGTTTTCCTGTTCCTTGTATAGTCAGGCCCAGAATTAGAAATGAGATTCTCCTTTTTAATCAGACACTGCCTTGGTCTTTTAACTATTCCATTAAGTTCACTAATTGTGTGTAAATTGTGTGTGTGTGTGTGTGTGTGTGTATTTGTGGAACTCATAGTGACAGGTGAGGAATCCATAGCATTATTGATTCTTAGGATTGCAAATTAGGTCACCTGTTATTTTATAGATGAAAAAATTCTGTACCTGAGAAGTTCACACTTGCTATTAGTAGCAGAACCCATGTCTCCTTTCAGTCACATGTTCTCTTTCATACTGCATTTTGGGCAGTCATCAATTCCATAGGACAGACCCTTTTTTTTTCTTTTCTTTTCTTTTTATTTTAAGATGGAGTCTCTCTCTGTCGCCCAGGCTGGAGTGCAGTGGCGCCATCTTGGCTCACTGCAACCTCCACCTCCTGGGTTCAAGCTATTCTCCTGCCTCAGCCTCCCGAGTAGCGAGATTAAGGTGCACGCAATAGGACAGACTTTCTGTGTTGAATTGCATGGGTTGTTAGTAGGATTTGTTGAGACATTAGGCAAGTTAAATCTTGAGAAGAGCCCATCCTCTGAGCAGAAAGAATGCCATTCCTGAGAACATTCTCAATGAAAGGTCCACAAAAGAGATAGGACCCAGAAGAGAAAGAATTAAATGATAATATTCTTTCAGGGATTATCCCATTCTTCCATATTGCATTACTTCTTTTCCAGTGAGCTTCATAGGTTCTTCGGTATGTATCATTTTGAACTAAAATGAAGGCATCTAATTAGGCTGAAGGAAGAGAACTTCCTATTGCAAAGAAAGGTATGTTTCTATTGCAAAGAAAGGTATGTTTGTGATCAGAAGTGTTTGTGATGTCATGTGGCAGAGTATAAAGCATGTGGGGCCTTGAGAGGACGGTATCCCTAAGTACCTGGATAGAGACATGGAACTAATGTTAGTAGTAACGCTGTTCCTCTGGCTGGATTATTCCTCTCTGTACATATAGGTATGCATATAATAGAGATAATATAAATTTATAACCACATATATGTATGTATATGTGGAAAAGGGAATATATTTCATATGGACCAAAGAAAAACATTTTGCCAAACTGTCATTATTGATTAAATAATTCAGCATGAAGCCAGCAGGCAGATATCCACAAAACTTAACACTACGCTTGCTTTTGAAAAACAAAAAAAGGTTTTAAATGTAATCGCTCGAAGGATGTTTTTTAATATTAACCCACACCAACCTGCTTCCTTTGGCTTGAGAATAATACACTTTAAAAAAATCTGTTGTGCCTTGAAAAGAAGAGTAAACCTTGCTATCTTCTAACTCCATTTAACACTACATTTGATTCCTTTTTATATAACGATAACTTGATCCTACTCAAAATACTTGGCACCTTTAGTGACAGAGTGGAATGTAAGAACACTTTAACAGATTTGAATGTGAGTAAACTCCAGTAGTTCTGAAATGAAGAGGTAGAGTTTTCAGTTCCTTATTCAGAGTTCACAGAAGATAAGAATACTGGGATTAACACAATAGACTCCCCTTCATTACACCTGGCTGAATAAAGCAATTATCTGTCTATCAAGACTAGCAACTTGTGCAACAGCATTAAGAAAGAGTGGATGGATAGGTGGATAAATGCTATTCCATTGGAAAGCGGTGCTGATATATGAGGTAATCCTTTGAGTTTAACTTGTAAAAACTGTTTTATTTTGGAGTTTATATCATGTTACCCTTGCAGCTTAGAGAGAAATGATTTTTCAAAATATTGTTGACTGCATTTTTCAGTTCTTTACCCATCTGAATTTTATTAGGGGGGTTATTTCAAAGACGTCTCTTGTTTAATCATGTTTAAACAATCTGTTTAAGACCTGTTGTGTAGATATAAACACAATAGTCCTTTAATGTCGTAAAACAGACTTCTGACAGACATAGCACGTAACAGACATGCATCCATTATTGCTTAAGCTGCTGTTCCTTCCATGCCTGACCTGAGAGGGTAACCACAGAGCTCAGCTGAAAGCGTTCACTGGTTAGAAGACACTGACATGTGCCTATGCACTGTATTAATAATGTCTAGCAAGCAGAGAATTGCAGAGCAGCATACAATTGAAAAGGTCTTAGACTAGATTAAAACTAAGTACCTTAAATCTGTTTTAATGGCTGTGTTTACATCTCCTTCTTCTTCATTCCTTTAAAAAAAGTAATCAGGTTTTGCAGGCGTTAAGAAAACCACCTCTTCTTGCCAGCTGGACTAGGTCCAGTTTAAGCAAGAAATTCTCTGCCTCCTTTTTTCTGTCTTTTTCTTTTTTCTTCCTCTGTGATCTTCTCTGCCATTCAGCACAGCAAGACCAGGCTGTGGGAGTTGGCTGACTTTTTCTTTGGTTATTACTTTTTAACATTTTCTTCCTGTTACAGAAATGAGAAAATTGAGAATGATGTTCTGCTGCTGCAGCAGTGAATGTCAAGAGAGGAGCCCTTTGCCTTTTTAATTACATCTGTGTAGTGTTTCTTTTTGCTTAAAACACTCTGTCTCTCTGTTTCTCTGTCTCTGTCTCACTCTCTGTCTCACATAAAATATGCACAAAACCTTAATAATGAAAGAGAAACAGAAAGGATCGCATGCTAAGGAAATTGAGCCAGGATCCAGGAATTGCGTGACAGTCTGTTTGTAGGCTAGTTGTCACTGCACTCTTTGAAGAATAATGCCATCCATGTTTAGCTGGATTGGCAAATAAACAGTGATGCTTTTTGTTCAACTACGAAAACTGCTATTTCCATTGCTAAAAATGTTACCGCTAAAAAAATCTTTGCATCTCTCAGTGGGGTCTCTATAAGTGCTCGAAACACAAAGAACTGTGGTATGTGTGAACATGTTACAGAAAAAGAAGGCAAAGAAAATGTTTTTGGAACTAAAACACTCAAGTTTTACTAAGTTTTGGAAGTAAAGTGTAGACATAGAGAAAGAGTTTTTTTGTTCATTTCCCATAAAGTCAAGGGAGAGATAAAGATTCACATGGTCCAGGATGGTGTGAATGTTCAGTTGTAATTAGTAGGAGAACAAGTGATAAAACGGAGTCAGAGAGACTGGGCATAATGTAATAACATCTTTGAAGTAAGCTTCTGCACTTTTTCTTAATGTGTCCTTCTGGTCTCTTTGCTCCACGTTTTCTTCTTTCCCTCAGTGGCAGCCTGGTATAGGAAAAAGGAGGCTCAGGCAG
The DNA here is from genome assembly GCF_029281585.2 of Gorilla gorilla gorilla. Classification (NCBI taxonomy): domain Eukaryota; kingdom Metazoa; phylum Chordata; class Mammalia; order Primates; family Hominidae; genus Gorilla; species Gorilla gorilla. The sequence continues at coordinate 63,275,412 of NC_073229.2, forward strand.
TTTAGGGGACTGCCTCTCAGTGTCACTGCCTAGTTCCATGACTTCAAAGCTAGTCTCGGTATTTTTCTGGGCATTAATTATTTCTCTAAAACGAAGAACCCGGTCTGATGAAATCTATATTCTCTTACAACTCTGAAAAATCCTAATTCATATAATTTTACTTTGAATTGGAGTAAGGAGGGATGGAAGCATCCCTTGGAAACAACAGGCAGACAAATTTGAGTAGTAGGTCTGAAATGAGAAAATACCAGTAGAGTTGTAATAAAGAAGCATAGTAGGTTAGAGGTGTATTAGGACATGGGAGAGGAGCTACGGCGAAGTTAGCCAGATTCCCGGTTAGCTCTTTTTTTCCTGCCTGCAAAAAGTATTACTTCTCGTCTTGTATATTTCCATGATGCTTTCATCCAATCTTTTTAAAAAAATTTTTAATCCTTTTTTGCTTCCTACCTCCTATAAAGTTTCTTTTTCTTCAGACGTCTCAAGTTTTTTTAGTCCATTATCTGAAGAAAAGGGATTATACTGTAAGCACGTGTTTATTATAATTTATTTCCTGAAGTGTGACTGATATTGGCATAGCCTGATAACTGTCCTTTCTCCCAGACATTGTATGCTTTGATTGTTGTGATTCGCCACAGCCTAAAACCTAAAAGTTATAAAGGAACTTGCATTTATAGACATTCAAATTAACATCGTACAATTCTTTTATTTATTTATGAATTTATTCAAAGATCTCGAATTCTTCAATCCTTAGAAGCCTAAATTTTGGAAGGAGCAGGCCTTCACTTCTCTCTCACACACATCTAATTGTATTTAAAAATGACTACATATGAGATTGAGATAGTGAACTGTATGTCACTGGTCTAAATGGGTGCCTTTTAGTATTAAAAGAAACCAAACTCAGCTTTTAACATTTTTTCTATGAAATGGAGTCCCTAGAATATTTCTATGGAGTCTATGGCTTAACCATGTAATTATGTCTCTTGAGTAGATTATATTTTTCTTCCCATAATTATGTTTCACCCAAGAGACTGGAAAGGCTTCAGACCTGTCTTGGGTGAAATTGTTCTTCCTCTCTTCTCTCTTGATAAACGCCGAATCCTACGTGCCTGACTCTGTTTAAGAGCTGAAAGGGGACTCTTGAAGATATGTGGTAGTGATTATGATTTTTTTCCTTTAGAAATTGGTTTATGTATTAAGAAGGGCCCTTAGAGAGAAGCTCTGTTAGCTCATTTTTGAAATGCCATCAGAGAAGAATCTTCTGGAAGCAGATTTGTTTATGATCTGTGGTCCTGTGTCTGAAGCCACACACTAACATTGTTCTAGGGCTGTCTCTACTCACGAGCTATCGTGTATCATATTGCATGGCTATTAATTTCCAGCGGCTCAAAGGGCTAGAGGCCTTAAACATAAAGACAGTTTCTTAGCCCATTTCATTATTCTAGTCCAGAAATAGTTTCTGACCTGAATCAGACAGTGCACTCTTAGGGAAAAAGATGACTCAGCAGCCTTTCCCAGCAAAGATTATAGACTCATCAATTTTACTGTGGGAAATGTTTCCCAATAACCAGCTTTTTTTTTTTTTTTCTGTCTTCTTTGTCTTTACTGGACAAAAGTACAGATAATTTTAAATTTATCCATGTTCTTATTTTTTAATTCAGCAATAATTTGTTGTGTGACTTCTCTGTACCTAGGCTCCAAGTTTGTGCTAGACATAAAATGTGACACCCATCCTTAAGGGGCTCTCAGTCAAGTCTAGGAAAATCTAAAATATTAGGGTTTGAAATTTTGTATAAATATTTTATGTCAATTCATAGTAAGGGAATGCTTACTGGATGCCTACTGCACATAAGCATAACCACAGGTAGTAGACAAAACATAGTTGTCGCTGCTGTCAGCTTGCTGGGATATAAATCAGAGGGATCATCAAGGCTCTCGAGACAGGAAACACCAGAACAATGTGATGACCAAGTTGAGCTTGGAAGGGATTTTGCCAAACGGAGTTGACACGGAGAGGGTGTTCCAAGTGGAAGGGACAGCTTGAGCAAAGGCACAGTGTGTATTTGGACTGTCGATAGACCAGTGTGAGTAGAGCACAAGCTGGGAGCAGTACAGTTGTAGCCACTGGAAATGAGAGTGACAACGCATATTGCGACCATATTTTCCAGGTCCTTGTTTGCTGGGCTCAGGGGGCTCTATTTAATTCAATAGACAATGGAAGACAATTGAAAGGTTTTGAGCAGGTAAGTGACATGAATGTTAGGATTTGGGGGCAGAAAGAATTTCAGAAATTATGGAAACTAACTCTTCATTTTTTGGTAGATGAGGAAACTAAGACCAACAGGGTTCCATTTTGGTGCCCTTCCAAATATGCCAGGCTGCTCCTCTGTTGTATTAGCCACAGGCCAGAGGTTAGGAGGGTTCTAGTAGAGGCCCATTCCTGAAGAAACTATAGAAATGGGCTGGAGTGGATGATGGGGGTCTAGGAAAGGAGGTGACAAAGATATGCCTAAGCTGGATTTTGAGTCTGAGAGACTAGAAAATGATGATGATGAAAATAAGGAAATCAGAAGAGAAGCTGGTTGGGATGGTTTGAGGATGAAGGGAGGGACAAAGGGCTTAATTAAACATTACAAGAGTATAGGTCTTTGATTTCTAGACATTCACAAACCACCAGTGAAAAGTAGTCATCTGAAAGTAAACAGAGGAGCAGACTTTCACTTTTCTCCGTAGTATCTTCATTTTTACATGTATGTAGGAATGCAGAAAATCAAAGTTTTTTAATCTAGAGCCTCAATAGTTATAATAAAGTATGTGGATGAGAACTTTGCGTGGCTTTCCTAAGAATGTACTTGAGTCTGGGTAATCTTCCTTGTGCTATTGCTTTTGCTGGAAACCATCGACTGAACTCCCTAAGATACAGTAAGGCTCATCCTTAGAAGTAGAAATGCAACAATTACATGTGGAATGCAATCATGACTTTAAAATTAGTCAACCTGTTCCCTAACGCTTCCCTACAAACACACTCCTTCATGTAGCACTTTTAGGATAGATTAGAAGTGAAAGATCTCTTTATTTTTTTCTAAAACTGCTGTGGAATAGGAGCTCTGTGGACATATAACCAATTTTCTCTGAGAAATAGTAATTCTGATGCAAGTCTTCTCCTCTCTTCCTTTTTACTCCAGGGATCATTGTCACAACATTCTGAAACTGTTACATCCTGTGGCTTGAGCCCTAGAGTATTGGACCAGACTTTATTCAATCACATACTTGGTGACAGCAAAATTAGCTCATGTCTCCCCAGTCACCCCTCTCTTCCAGTGAAGTCTGAATGCATGGTGGATGAGGTTCATGGACTGCCAAAGTATGGTTTTATTCATTAAGAGAGCTGTCTTTTTCCTTTCTTTTCTTTCTTTCTTTCTTTTTTTTTCTTTTTTGAGACGGAGTTTCGCACTTGTTGCCCAGTTTCTCACTTGTTGCAGTGGCGTGTTCTCGGCTCACTGCAACCTCTGCCTCTTGGGTTCAAGCGATTCTCCTGCCTCAGCCTCCTGAGTGGCTGGGATTACAGGCATTTGCCATCACACCTGGCTAATTTCATATTTTTAGTAGAAACGGGGTTTCTCCATGTTGGTCAGGCTGGTCTCGAACTCCCTACCTCAGGTGATCTGCTCGCCTCGGCCTCCCAAAGTGTTGGGATTACGCGTGTGAGCCACTGTGCCTGGCTGAGAGCTGTCTTTAAAGGGCAGATTCCCATAGGTACTGCATAGCTTAGAAGAATTAACGTATAGTAGTAAGACTAGAGTTATAAAGTGGTTTGAAGAATGGTGTGCATCTGTTTAGATTGATATCACACACATATATAGATAAGTGTATATATATGTGTGCATGGATATGTATGTGTGTGTGTGTGTATATATATATATAATACATATTTAGCATCATCTTGTCTCACAAGATATTTATTATCAGGTTTTCATCATTTTTCTTCCAGCTAACTTTCTTTGTTTCTTCTCTGCTTATCAAAATCCTGGTCAACCTTCAAGGACAGGCATCATGATTTTGTCAGTGACGTTTCCTCTTTCCTCTTAGTCAAAATCAATTGCTCCCCTGCACTTCCTATAATACTTCAATACTTTTTAAATTTTTTATTATGAAAAATTTCAAACATAAAAATAGAGATTATATTGAATACAATACTGTCTACCCATCACCTTTTATTTATTTTTTGGCATATTTCCTCACCTACTATTTTGCCCAAATATTGTAAAGCAAATACTGGATGCCATGATATTTAACCCCTAACTATATGTTAGCCCTTCTAAATAAGAAGGACATTTTTCTACATAATCACAGAAAGTACCACTTCCTTAATATTTAAAAACAGTTCATATTCAGATTTTCTCAATTGATCCACAATCATGGCATTTTAGTGATTGCCCTCACCACAGCCTCTCTTCAGTTATATTTAATTGCTTTCTTCCCCACTAGACTGTGAACTCCTTGAGGGCAAGGATATTATCTTATATATTTTTCTATCCTCTCCTCCTCACAATACCTAGTGAGGCTTGCATGTAGTAGATAACCAGTACACATTAGCTGCACTAACTGACCCAAATATGGACATGGTACTGATTCCTTATTGATGCTCTATTACAGATCTTCTTTTAAACTTTATTTTATTTAAAAATTATGTTTTCGTGATACTTAGGATACAGGTAGATACCTAGGGAATTTTTAAAATCAAGTTAAAATACTACTCCAAAAAGATGAGCTGCCAAACATCATGCCCTAGTGATCAGCAAAATGATTCTGCTGTGCCATATTAGGGTAGACTGGGCATCACATGGCACACTCTTCATGAAAAGTGCCTTGTTTTTTGTAAGTGCATTTTGACATTCTTCAGGGTGCGCTGACTGGTGCAGTGCATCAGGTTGTGGATATAATACAGAGAATGTAAGTTTCTGGCTGGGGAGCCACGTAGCTCTCCGAAGTTGTTAAATGTTTCTCAATCAACTTTCATAAAAATGGGCAAAATGGGTCACATCACACAGAGTCAAGTTCACTTTCATAGTTCACAGACCACATTTTCAGAGTCTTCGTGTGCCAGTTTCAGATGTGTGATTTTTGAAAGCAGAAGTTATAATGGTAGTATTACTAACTTTCATTGTGGGTAGGGCACAATGGGGGTGATTTGCTAGACTATGGCTTAGGGACTTAACTGTTTCTCATTTGTCTTTGCTCTAAGGATGTGTGAATGCTGTGACCTTTTGATTATGCTTTCTTCTTGTGCCCCTGAATTTATTGCAGCAAAAGTCATATTCAGCTAAACACACTCAACTTTTTGAAAGAAATCTTTTCTGGAAACCACTTTTTTGTTTTTAATTTTAAATTGATTTTTGATCATGATTTCCCCTGAATGACTGCTGCTGAACTATTATGAGCTGAAATAAGCTGGTTGGCAATGGGAGAGAAAACAGCCCCAGACCAGCAATCAGGAAAACTGAGTCTGGTCCTGCCACTAACTATATGACTTTGGGTAAGGCATGTCCCCTCTCAGGGACTCAGGGTCCTCATCCATAAAAGAAGCATGTTACTCCAAACTTTAGAGTCTAAATGATTTCTATTGCCCTTTCATCTCTCTGATTCCCAGTGACTTTCAACAATGCTTAAGAATTACAGTGAAAGCGAATAGGGTTTTCCAGAAAGAAAGCAAATTTTCACTTAAATGAATGTCCTTCAGTAAAATTTTGTAGGAAGCACTAATAAGGGCTTGTCTCTAGAGAAAGGTTTTGCCCACTAGATTCACTAGATTGTCAAACAAGAAGAACTTTTTTGGGGAAAGAATATGATATATATAATATGATGTCCTGGACCAGAAAATTTTCTTTCACTCAAGGAATTTATCTAAAAGGGGAGAATATTCATTCATTCACTTATTGCATAAATATTTACTGAGCACCCACTGTGTAGCAGGCACTGAACTAGGTTGTGAGATTATAGCTGTAAACAAGACAGAGGGCTCATTCTCATGAGACTTACAGTCCTACAGGAGAGACAAAAATAAATACACAAGATAATTATAGATTGTGGTGACTGCCATAAAGAAAATAAAGAGAGGGTGTGTTCAAGAGGGTGGGAACCTATTTTGGTTATGGGAGGCAGACAAGGCCTCTCATAGGAGGTGGTGTTCATTCTGAGGTCTAAGGGGTAAGAAAGAGTGGGCCCTACAAGGAATCAGGGGAGAGCACTTCAGGAATATGGAAAACTCTTGAGATGGGAAACTGAAAAGGAGACAGATTTTCAGCTGCCTAGAGAGAAATGCTAGAGTCTTAGGCCAAGGTTATATCAGTAGAAATGGAGAGAACTGAATCGATTTGAGATATAGCATTCAAATAGAAATGACAGGACTCGGTAATGGATTGAATGTGGAGAGTGAGAGATAAGGAGAAATCAAGGAAAATGTCTAGGCTTTTGCCTTAGGAAACTGAGTGGCTAGTGTCATTTACTGAGATGGGGGACTATTAGAGAGAAATAGGATTTTTTTGGAGGGGAGAATAAAAAATTCTGTTTTGAATATACTGCATTTAAGATGCCTTTGGAACATCCCAGGGAAGATGTCAAGTAGGCAGTAGAACACACAAACCTGGAACTCAAGACAGAGGTCAGGGCTCAACCAGAAAAGGGGGAGTCATTGGTATAAATAGGTAGTATTTAGTGCATGAGACTGAGATCGCCTTGGGCAGTGGTTCTCAATCCTGGCTGCACATTGGATCATGTGGTGAAATCTTGAATAAAAGAGACCTTTCCCCCAGGTCCCACTATCAGAAATTCTGATTTAATTGATCTGATATGGGGCCTGGACATCCATGTTTCAAAGCTCCCTAGGGAATTTTCGTATTCAGCAATGATGGAAGGATTCAGGGAGAAAGTTCAGCTAGAGAAGGGATCCAGGACTGAGTATTTTTACATAGAGTCTCAAGTATAATACAGGAGTTTTCCATTCTTCATACCCTCCTCCTGTTTGGAACATCTACTCATTGGCCCTTTGGATGAGGTTTAGTCCTCACTGCACTATGACAGAGTACCCTGTCCTTGATTTAGTCAGTGTGTCCTTGGTCTTCCATGTTCTTGATTTCTGAAGGAATTGCTTGGGTGCTGGGGATTTAAGTACACCTTCTTTCAGCCCATCATTCGAGTGTTACCCTGATGTGGTTTAGTGGTAACAGGTATTTGTCATAGTTGAAATGTGAAGAACTTATTTGGCTTTTGCTCTTCAATGTACTTTGTTCTTCAATGTACTTCATACATCACGAAGAGTGCATTTTGTTGTGGTCGCAGTGGTGGCTGTGAAGGGGCAGATATCTACAAAGAAAAATGCGTATGTTTTTGTATGTGTGCATCTGCAGATAAATGTTTCCTGAATTATTATAGGGTGCCTGTAGATACTTGGAAGCGCTCTTTGAAGATAATTTCCAAAAGATCATGAAGAGTTTTAAAATTTCACCTGCTTTAAAATTTTTCACACTTACCAGTCCTAGCCTAAGTCCTTTATTTTTGCCTGCAACCTCTTATTACTCCCGAAAGCGCTGGGCTGAGAGAAAGTAAAAATGTACTCACACATGTACAGTCTGAGCTCACATCTCATACAGCCTCTAGGAAAACCTAATGAAAAGGCTATAGAAAGCAGAGGCAAAGCTTATTAAATTTTCTTGTGACCCATGGCCCACGTAAAGTCCTAGTGTATAAAGGAACCATGCAAGATCATGTAGCCCTCCCCTCAGCCCTCAGGGAACCTGCCATTCCAAAAATATGGCCTATTAAGAAAAATAACTTCCAGGGACAATTCCGTAAGCTTTCTTGTTAATGTTTACAGCTGTATCAACACCACACCAATACTATGTGTGTGCATGTGTGTGTGTGTGTGTGAGTGTGAGGAACAGACTCCATGGATCTGTGACAAGTACTATATAATTCCCTAATTGTGAAACTAGTTAGACCCAGCAAGATGTACTGATGGAAGTTTGGTGAGTTAGGCTACAGCCATTTATTTAGGGTAATGGGTGAATTATTAACTTTGTAATTGAATCCTTGTTGCTACTTCTGCTTATGTTGAAAGCCAGACTTGGCACCTCACTGGGCTTAGTTCTTAGGTGTTTCGCTCTATATGATCTGGATATTTTCAGTCCTCCATAGCAGCTGGAAGAGGAAGGGAAGAGAAAGCTAGAATACCAGCACTGATGGTGCCACATGATGAATGGAAAGCTCAGTCAACTTGGACGAGGGCTATATCCTCGTCAAGGCTGAGCTAGTCGGCAGCCGAGGACCATAAGCTAGTTGTTCTACCTCTGCGTGCCTCAGTCACTTCATAGGTGAACACCTTACTTGCCAGGGTCTAGGAGCTGTTTTGGGTCATCTCTAAAAGTCCTCTAGGGATCTAAAATCTATTTGTAATCTGGATACAAAACAGTAATGGTGGGGAAAACAACCATTAACAATGAATTTCTCTAATTTTTCCTGTTCATTTTTCTCCTAGGTGTAGTCCCTCTGTTATAGCAGATGCCCAAAAACTTGCACTGGCAGGAAATAGGGTGGTGGGTGCATTTCAGTTAATGGGCCTAGTTGGAACACGTTTGGCCGTGGAGACAGCTACACTCATATTACCAAGCCTTGGCTTCCTATCTGTTTTCTTTGGGCTGGGTAGGCAATGAAAAAGGAGACAGGAAAATACATTTTGGGGCAAATAAAATAAGGAATTTGTCTTACGAAGACAGCTTATAGTTGGGAAATTCTAATGTTCAATTTAACCCTATCCTGATACATTCCTCTTGTTCTGTATTAAGTGGAAGCTAAGGCGTTTGCGCTACCCATAGAGTAGTGAAAAACTCCCAGGCTTGAAGGCTTTTCATAAACCTTCTTCAAGGTTTCTTTCTTTTATGGATAATATTCTAATTCCCTTAGTTTCTCTTCAAGGGGCAAACTCTTAATCCCATCATCATCTTGGTGGTTCTTCCTCGAATCAGCTTCAGTTACTTAATAGTCATACTAAAATGTTGGGGCAGCACCCTAGGGCCTCACTGGCACAGAATCTGGAGGAAGGAATCCACAGTCCATTTCTGTTTCTCTATTAGCATTGCATTTGTCCCCAGTAGCACCACCCTATAGATTTACTCTACTATGGTACACCCAGATTCAGATGCTTTTCTGTTATACTTGCACCAAGACACTAGTATGTCTTTTGTTAAGAATGATTTGATGATTTTTAAGAAGTCTTAGTATCTTGGTTTGTTTTAATTTGCGCATTTCTCTAATACCCAGAATTTCTTTAGCTTTTAGACTTGAATAAACTAGAAGAGAGATAGAAAGGCTCCCCCTCTCCGCCAAATAATGGATTGTCACAGTCGCATGTTTACTTAAAGAGTGTATTTCAGCTTCTTTTCCAAAACCACAGTAGTGGATTTAAAATAAAAAAGCATTCTCTCTGATTTAACAGAGTTTATTATACACATTCCAGCTTTGGCATATCACAAAATATCCAGATTCCTCTTGAGAATTTGAGTTTCCCTGCTTACATTTCTGTTTTTTTATTTCTTAAAGGGGTTTAGGTTTGAGTTTTAATTTTCCAGAAAAGAGTCTTAGTAAAGAGTAGTTGTAACGTTAAAGAAAAGTCACTATGGTCATCGTGGAAATTTCCCTTTGACAAATGTGTTTGTCTGTGTCTCTGCTCCAGCTTTGTGACATTGTGGCTAACATGCATGGACTCTCTGAACTTTCAGAGGGGATTTCCTCCATCATGAAACAAGCAAACACCCCCAATACACATCTCTCCTGTTTTTTGTTTTGTTTTGTTTTGTTTTGTTTTTTTACTGAGAGGGCCAGAGAAGGTGTCTAGTATCCTGCCTCTCTATTGATGCTTGACTTCAAGTTGTCCTCTGAGACCTCAGCTCTCCATTTATAAAACAGAGCTAGGAATGCTGGCCACCAGATACCGCTTATAAAGCAATTTGAAATGGAAGGCATTATGTAAACAAGTCATTATAAATATTAATATTGATAATTCCTTGGCTTAAACTCCCAGTTTGTATGTTCACATATCTATTTAGCATGGTCAATTGTTCAGCTAATTAATATGCTTTTATTTTATGATTTGCTATTTCCAGGGCACAGACAGAAGCTTGATGACTCTAAACCTAGTTTGTTCTCTGACCGCCTCAGTGATTTAGGGCGCATTCCTCATCCCAGTATGAGAGTAGGTGTCCCGCCTCAGAACCCACGGCCCTCCCTGAACTCTGCACCAAGTCCTTTTAATCCACAAGGACAGAGTCAGATTACAGGTAAGACAGACTCATAGGTTTCACTTGCATAGACGCTGGCAGGCTGGGGGTGAGGGGCTACCAGAGGAGATGTGTTCACTTCAAAACTCCTGGAGCTGTGAAGCGGCTTATTATTAAAGAATCAAGACTTGAAGACACTGATTTCTTCTTTTTTACTAAAAAAAAAACATTCAATAACTTGGGGATAACATTTTGGGGGATATTTCTACTAATGCTCTACTCTGCAGCAATCTCAGTCTACACCCTGGTGGAACGGTAATAATGCACTTTGGGAGAATGTTTATTATACATTTCTATATTGTATCCAGGTGGTGCAGGGGATAACATCACACCCTTACTATTAGAAAATTAGTGTTACCCTCTCAGATTTGGGCTTACATTTCTTACATGTATAACTATTTCATTAAGTCTGCTTGAAAATTGCCCAGGGCGAACAGGAAGCCTTGATTGGTAGTTATAAGGCAAGGTCAATGTGTGGCTCATCGGGCACACACAATTCACTTCTGATTTACATTTAGCTCTGGTTCTCCATTAGACATTTCTCTTTATAAATTCTAGTCAGCTACTTACTTTACCTTTCTTCTGAGAAATTAACATCGGCATTACATTACAGACTAATCATTCACATTTGGTGCATTAAGACCCCCAACTCTTTTCTTTTTGTCCCACTTGTGCAAAAACAGATTTATTTAAAGACTAGTTTGAATGCTTTTAGGTCATGATGACAAGAGAGTGTATTAATTATTATAAATCTTTAATTTGCAGATAAAAGTATTGAGAGCTGAAAGGAAGTTTACATGTCATCTAATTGCTATCATTGGTAGAGGTGGACTAGAATAGAGGGAAAGTAAGTCAAAATAAAATGTGTAATAAGCCCTCAACATGGATCTTTTTTATGGTTAGATTTTTGTTTATAGTAGTTAGGCTCGAATGTTCTTAATGGTCTCAAAACATAATTGTTTATAAACAGAATGACCTATCCCTTCTTCTCTCCTGCCCATATTATGTAAGTGTATTCTTGGATAGTTACTTAGAGTAGGTTTCAGTTTCTGTGAGTGTATATATTTTAGTCGGAATGTATGAGTTTGCATGAGTGTATATTTTAAAAAATGATATAGAATTATAAAAATCAAACATCTAAACACTAAAGATAACCAGATATCTGCATTAAGGAAGAACATTATTGCTCTTTGAAGAATGGCCATGTTTTAGACTGTATAAAACTTTAATCATTCATATGTGGGATTGAAAGGTCAATGTGTTCACTAGACATATGTCCTTGATAAAAATACGAGAGTACAATTCACACTAACTTGTGAATTTGAAGCTTGTAGCTATGGGTGCTACTGCATTTAAAGTAGTGGACTTAGAGACTACAAAAGATGGGAGAGTGGGGGGGGGTGGTGAGGGTTGGAAAATGACCCATTGGGTACAATGATTGCTGTTTGGGTTATGGGTGCACTAAAAGCCCAGACTTCACCTCTATGCACTATATGCATATAAGAAATCCATACTTATACCCCCTAAATATATGTAAAAAAAAAGTAGTAGACTTTAGATTATTCATTAAGGCATAAAATAGCTTTCCTTTTGTCTTTATAGTAATCTTAGACTGTGTGTGTGTGTGTGTTTGTAGAAGCAAATGTATATATATACACACATATATATAAGTGTTTATATATGATTTGTAATGGATTTATGATGACTAATAAAATATATATAAATATATGTTCTATGATTTGGCAACCACTGGCTTTTTAAATGTTTGATTTCTATATTCTGATCATTATTTGTTTGCTATTTATGCTGTTGATGACTAATGCTTTAGAAATGGCCTTTGGAGACTGCGTGTTGCCAGATTCACTTAAGAAGATGCTTCTCTCAAGGCTTTGTCCTTAAATCTAAAGATGAGATCATAAAGTAGATCCAGAGGACATTTTAGAACCTAAAGGTACCTTAGATATTGTGAAACCAATGGCTGGAAAAATTGTGAAGAGGATCTGTGTTTTAGCAGCATCCCCGCCTAGCAGATACACGTGCAGAGAGTGAGGCTCAGAGGAGGTGTGGGGCTCGCCTGTGCCACAAATGCATCTGAGCAGATCGAGAGTGTGGCCACCTCCACAGGCCTGGCCCTCCTCCAGCTGTCAGCTTCTCTTCACCCTCTTCCCTGTTAGGGGGCTCAGGAAGTTAAGCTTCTTGTCTGCAGTTGCACAGCAAGTTACTGGCAGGGCAGGGAACACATTCACTGGATATATTTCTGAAAATGAAAATATAAAACAAGTTAATTTCTAGGTACTGATAGCTTCTTGGAATTTCTATGAGTATTAGTGCTCTTCATTTTGGGATTATAGTAGTAATAGAATTGATTTATAGACCAGTGTTCTTTTTTTTTCAACATCCACTAGGTATTGGACCCAACAACTTTTCTCAAACTTTCTAAATTTCCAGATGTCCACATACATACTTGTCACCCCAACCACTCTTGGCCATGTGAGCTTTCTTTAAATGTTCCCATATTGTGAGTGAGAGAATGCCTGTATCTGTCCATAACCAAGGAGATGCAGTGTTCTACTGTGACCCAATTTTTAAAGGAAAGCCCAGGAACATCTGGAGCAGCAGCAATGTGAAAATGAATTGAATAGGTTTAATTTCTTAATCTCTGGATTGACTTCTTTGTTTATTCAATAAGTATGATTTGGGGCCTACCACATGTAGCAAACTGGGTGTTAGGTAATATGGAGAGAGAAGAAAAGCGCTGTTCTTAGTTGTAGTTGAAGAGATAGTTATCCTCGCCAGCCCTGGCATACCACATCCTGTGCCCCAACTGTAATACCATTCCTGAGTACATGTGCTTCTCTCTGTACCCCTTTACTCAGCCAGCCCATCTACAGTAGTCTCTGTCTGCTGACAAGATTCCACCCATCCTCCAAGGCCACTGTGTTATCTTCTTCAGGAAAAAGTTCTGGAACCTTCATCCAAAGGCAGTGCATCTCCCCTCTAAGCTTTAGTTAAGATTGCCTTCTTTTAAGGATACTGTGTGTTCATCTTTTCTACCCTGCTACATTGTACATTCTTTGAGGGATTTATTACAGGGATTTATTTTCTTTTGTGACTAACCCAGTGGCAGTGTCTCATTAAATATGAATTATTGAAAGTTCAGGTGAGAAGCAATCGGTGCAATAAGGGTTGAGAGGATATCATATCTGTCTTAGTAGCATTAACTCTTCTTTCTAATTTCCTGTCCCAGGATGTCATTGTTCCCCAGTGATGGGCAGCAGCTTAAATCACATTTCAATAAAACATTTACTTAAACTGTTTGGTTTTATTCAAGTTTAGGGTCAATGTAATTGCATGACTAAATTTAAATTCTTGCCTGTAATGGATTTTGTAACTTCTTTGCAATATGCCATATCTGCATTTTAGTTCATGTAATCCTTTGGACAAGACGTTTGTAACAGGAAGGGCCCAGTTACCTCTCTGCGATTGGCTTGCTACTCTTGATATCTCAAGCTTTTACCCCAAAACTGTAGATAATGATCATGGTTATATAGTCCCCTCTAGTTCTCCCACTTGCCAACATAAAAGGCAGAAGACGTCTTTAAACTCCCAGAAGAGTGAAGTGAAATTAGCAATCATAAATTGAGGAGGTCATAAGCATTTAGTGTTTCATAGTTAGCCTTTTCCAGTGTCTCTTGAAGTTCCTAGGACCAAAACTTCTAGCCATGTGGTAGCTAGAACCTAATTAAAGTGGTTTCCACCTAACTTCAGTCTGATTCTGTATTCCCTCCCTGGTATCTTTGCAGTGCTTGTCTGATGGTGATATTTTGTGGAAGTCTTTAATGGCTGATGTTCAGCCAGGGCCTCCCCACAGCTTCCTGGGGAAGTTGCTTCCTCTAGACCTCTTATCATTCAGACATCTGCTGCTTGTCTCTAGGTGCCAGGAAACACCTAGTCTGTCACAAATGTTCACTTCTTTTGATTCAGAAAGCAGCGATAGCAATAGAGTAAGGATATGATGTTGGGAGATATCGCTTAAGATATCTTTAAACTCATTATCCTCTAGATGGGTCCGCTACACCTAAAAAATAATGCTGATTCAGGCCCTTGGGTTTGGTGGATTGGGACGTTCATCTCGCTTTTAGGGTGGGGGATGTGCTGCTATTCTGTTTTTCACTCATTCAAAAAATACTTAATGAATGCGTATTATCTGCTAGGCATTGATGCAAGTGAGTGAGAGAGACACAGCTTCTGCTCACAAGGAGCTTATATTTTAGTGTCAGACACCGTCAATAAATAGGTAAATAAGCATACATATAAGATAATGTCTGATAATAATAAATGCTATGAGAAAATGAAATAGGATAATTGCTAGGTAACAACTCGGAGAGGGAAGGAGCTAATTTTGATTGGAAAATTGAGAAAAGGTCCTTTGAAAAGCTTTTAAGATCTGTGAGGAATGACATTTCAGGCAGTAGGAAACTCATGCAAAGCCTAGATTATGGGGAGTCTTGGGGGCCACAATAGTGGCTTGGGTTTAGTTCTGATTGCAGTGGGGTACCAGTGTAGTGGGGGATGTGAAGCAAGGGAATGACATTATGTCATTTACATGCATAATAAAACCTGTTTGGATGCTGTTTGAGGGGACCATAAGGGGCTAAACAAAGAAGCAGAATTATGTTCAGGAAGCTGCTACAGTAGCTCGAGAGAGTAAATGGTGGTAGCAGTGGAGGTGGAAGGACACTGAAGGATTCTGAATACTCTCTTTTTTTTTAATAGAGAGTTCACAACTCTCGCTGATGGTGAAGGGAAAACAGGACTTCAGAGTTTTGACCTGGGCAATTGGAGGATGGTGGTGCCATTCACTGATGTGGGGAAGACTCAGGGAGGATAAGGTGGAGTGGGGCTGGGGAGCTCAGAGAAGCAGTTGGGTGGAGAAAAGAAGATGCTAAGAAAAAAGAGACTCGACATTCTCACTCCTACAGTAGCTTGTAAAACTGCCTTTGCAGACACCCAAGGGGCTTCCCTTCTCATGATTCTTCCTAGGTTGCAGCGTTCCCTTTCGTGATTTCCTTTCTCCTTTAAAAGCCGCTCTTGGTTCTTTTGAGTCTTGGTTGTTTTTCTAAGCAGTCAATGAAAGTTGATTTTCCCTGCATGTAAATGCTGGAAGGAAGTGCACAGGATATTTTTTTCCTTGGTTCAGACCCCTATTTGCCCTTCACTCAGGAGTAGATTCTGGACACTTCTGCATAGGCTGCTAGATAGTCCATTATGTTATTTATTGTGACTTTTTCTCCTTTCGTAATGTACAAGCAATTCATTTGAAGTTTCACTTATTTTTTTATTTTAAATTAATATGTTATTGTATTTTATGCTTTTTTCTCTGCCTAGACACTCTTCCTTGTCTTGTTTTTCCAAACACATTTTTATTGTTTCTTCAAAACTCAGATCAAATGCTGCCACCTCTGTCAAGCCTCTTCCAACCTACCCAAGCAGAGTTGAATCAGGCTCCCGTGCCACCTTGTACAACCCTTGATTATATCTTGTTCCATGTGCTGATGATTACTGTTCACATGTCTGTCTCCTCCATCAGACTTTGGACTTTTCAAAGTCTAGGGCCATGTTTTGTTCATCTTTGTGTCCCCCCATTGTCTTACACGGTACCTGCTTACTACGTGACTTTTGGTTCGGTGATCAATGAATAAATGGGTCACTGACCTCTTCAGGAGGCGGGACCCACTATTATCCTAGCCTTAATATTTTTCTAGTGTCTGTTTGATTGAATTACTATTAGTTACCATTTATTAAATGTTTGTCATGTGTCAGGCATTGTTCTAATTAGTTTAACTCATACGTTCCTCACAATAGCTCTATGAGATAGGTGGCATTCTTATGGAAACTGATGGTAGACAGGTGGAATAACTCACCCAAGGTCCCACTTACTACTAGTAAGTGGTAAATACAGGAATTAAAGGCAGCTCTCCATAGCTCCATGGCCCTGTGTACTTACCACCAAGTACTCTTGGGAAGCTGAAAGGTACTTTTATCATGGCTCAGCTTCCTCCCATTTCTGTACCTCACTTTCATTTATGCAGTTCTTTACCACTTACAAACCAAAGGCCTAAAACAATTCTAAAGATACATATTTCACAGATGGAAGAAATTGATTCTTGGAGAAATGACTTGCTGGAGGCTACTTCAGCTATTGCAGTTGACTGTGAGTTCCGGATTCTTAGCAAGCAGTCACCTTCATCCCTATCAAGTTGGGCTTGTTGCCAACAATCTAAGTGACATGTGTCCTGCAGGACTAATTTCTTTTTCTTCTGTCCATTATACATTATTTAGGATACTGAGAGAGAATATTTTCATAAAAGGGAGTTAGCATTAGGAATATCTGAATTATACTTTAAAATTCAATATAATCATTTAAATGATTAAATTCCAGTTATATAAGGCATGTATTTAAGGTAAAAACTGCTTGCCAGACATCCTGTCTAATAATAATCTTATCAGCGGTTACTGTGACTGAAGTGGTTTCCACCTAACTTCAGTCTGATTCTGTATTCCCTCAGCAAACAGAACTCCTTTAAAAATTAAGGGGACCTCAGCCAATTAGGCCAGCTGGAATTAGGCTGTGTATATGTTTGGCTGTCCTAGGATTCTAGTGCTTGTCCCGAAACATTTACTAGTGTAATCCTTTCAGAAATCAGAAAGCACAGCTGAGTTGCATGTGTCTTAAGTTACTGTTCTGTTCAAGTGCTGAGTGACCACATGATTCTTTAATGTGAAACAAGTTGGGAGATGAAGTGGGCCTGGGGTGATGGTGGCTGTGAGTGTGAGGGCGGACGGACCCATAAGAGGCTCAGATACTGTTGGTGAGCAGGAAGAATGACAGTAGGGTACCATCAGTGTGGGTATGGAGGAGAGTGGGAGTCAAGTGAATTCTCAGGCTTCACAGTCACTGTGGTCCTGCTCACTTGTAGGCAACTTGTGTCAAGGAACTGAAGTCACTGCATTGAAAGACAGATTGTTGGAAGTGGTTCTTTTTTACTTTGGTGGTGCAGTGTTGTAATTTCTGAAGTTCCTGGGAAGTTTTGCCCTGTCTTCTTCCTTTGAGATGTTTCAGGTGGGGCAGCTGGGCAAATTTGCTGCTGCCTTGCACATGTGTGAGCAGGGAATCTCTGTACAGGAGGTTGCTAGTCACAATCCTTATTTTTAGAAAGGGCTCAAATCCTGTGTGTAAACACTATTTCATATTGATTCTGCTCTGGTGGCCACATTATGAGGAAGAGTAGACTTTAGGTGCAGCCTGTGCTGGCTTTAAAGAATAAAGCTGCCTAGGACTCTGTGAAGGGCTGGTGGTCAACCCGTTATGTTGTTGCTTAGCCTGTTAGCAGTATCCACGGGTGAGCTTCTTAAAGGTGCTCTGTTTGGATTTCTGTCTGTTGGCATTCCCTTATTAACTGAAGATGGTCTGACTTTATTACGCTTTCAGAAAAGTAGAGAGGGTGATGTTCCCAGAAAAATTATTTTTTTGTTTCAAAAAGTTGTTTTTGTAATTTTCTCCTATCTGGGAATATAAGATGCATAGTTAACACTTAGTTGTGATAAGAAGGGTTCATCTCCTATATAATGCCTTGTTTTATCCTTCTTCCCCCAAAACAGTTCCATTTCTAGCCTGTCTTTAAGTCTCCATGCAGAGGAAGTCTTGATTTTGTTCTCCTATTCTTTTCCAACACATCATCCTTCTCTTTTAGTTTTATATTTAGTTTTAGTTTTATATACATATGTATATGTACATATATACGTACACCCACGTTATGCATACCTGTCCCCTTTACTAGTTGCTTAGGGTCCTTTTTTGTCCTGTTTTACCTTTTGTGATGGACTGTGGGCAAAAGGATCAGAATAGGAGATTAATGTTGAAGGAAATATTAACTTACGGGGTAACCCAGCAGAGGGGCAAGTTAGGCCTGCACTTTGTGCAAAGATGCCCCGGTGGTATATTTTCACACTAAATAATGGATATGCTTCACATATCCATTATTTATGTGATATGCTTCCACATGTCTCAGGGCTTCACACAGAGAGTTGGTGTACATTGACTGTTCAGTATTAATAGCAACAATAATATATTATAGATATGATCAGTCTAAAAAGTGTTTTCATTTTAATGTATGCAAAAGTATTCCAGGAATAGAACTGTATGGCACTACTCCCAGTTAGAGGCATCAGATTCTCTTTAGGGCTTTGTTTATTGTAATAAAGATTTGCTTTTTAATGGCTTAAAACAATTGGTTTTAATAGACTTTAAAAGACAAGATTTAACGGAAGAATCAGATTGTGATCCATATAGAGAATATGAAAACTGAGGTGCTAGGAGATTTCTGAAATCCTCAGTGCTGAAATTGGAAATCTGTGTCTTAGGAAGGTGAAACCTGACAGATAGTTTTAGGTGGGGAGTGGGTGAAGGTGTAGGGGGAAAGATTTAGAATGAAAAATGTTTGGCGCTGTTGCCAGGGTGAATGGCGGGAATGGAAAATGACTTTGGATGAGCATCTTTGAGGACCCAGCTGAAGGTAGAGGTCATGGGAAGAGCCAATTGGCATGATTACGTGATTCTCTCCCGCAGTGGTTACAGTTTGTGACTAGGAGTGGGCTAGGCTGTTGTGGACCGTCTGTCTGCTAGGACTAGGTAGGATTCAGTACAACACAGGGGAACAAGGAAGATGTTGAGCCAGTTTCCCATGTGGGGGAATGTCCTGCAGGTTCGTAGATGGAAGAACTTCCAAAGAGGACCTGACCCATCTGGACTGGGAAAATGAGCAGCAGCCGAGTGGAAGGGTTAAGAGGGAAATTTAACGGGGAAATCCGAGTGTTCGTTCAGGTGGGAAGGGGAAGGAGTGTCATCTGGAGAGGTTGAAGGTAGATGGGCGCTCTTAGCCATTCTTCAGCTATTCCTCATATGACCGATAGAGGTCCCACACCTTGTCCTGTCTTCTCCAGTGCTCTAGCCTGATGCTGCCTCTTGAGAACACAATCCTCTAGCTATGCCTGACCAGGTCAGTAGGGGTCTACTAATATTCTGTTAATATATCTCAAGTTTGTGTTAACTTTTTGTTATCCCATCACATTGTGGCTGTCAGTCCATGAAAAACTCTGCTCTTGGAGCAGGCTCCCCCATCCTGTCTTGTAGTTGACAAAATGCAGCACTGTACTTTTGCTCTTATTTCATTTCATCATGTTGCTTTCACCTCCTCTTTCCATCCTGTAGGGTTATTTTGTAGTTCTGATTCTTCTTCTGTTGTGTTGGGTTATTCCTCACAACTTTGTCTCATCTTGAAGCTTGGAAAGGTCCCTTCTAATCCTTCAAGACTTTGGTGAAGATGCTGGACAGAGATAAGACTATTGTGCCCTGGATTATGCCACCATGTAACTCTGTCTAAACTGACCACGATCTATATATTAATGACCACTTTCTGGCAGGCTTTTTAACTAGCTATAAATCACTTAGGGATAAGGCATATATCTTGCTGAGGTCCAGATATGCAATAGACAGATGAGCTGCCTTCTAATCTATTGCTTTAGTAATTCTAGGAGACAGTTTTTTAGTGAGCCCATTCTGCTTTCTGATAGTCACTGTGGGATGAAGTGTGAAAAGTTCTTTGCACACTGGCTATTGAAAGTGTTTTTAGTGGGCTGCAAGCAAGTCAACACCAACAGTGGCTCCAAAACAACTTAGTTTCAGCAACTTAGATTTTACCAATAGCAATGCTGTTTTCAGAATAAGATAAATGGAATAAGGGAACGTAAAACCTAGTGTATTTTGTGTCGTAAACTTTAAAGGCATTATCTTCAAGTAATTTAACAGCTGTCATGTGGAGTAGTAATCCCAGAGAGCAAAACTAAGATTAGTAGTGATTGGAGTTACAGGGAGGCATATTTTACTTAATCTAAGGAAAAACTTTTTAGACCCTGCTCCATCAAGAAGCAGCCCCTTGAGTACTAGTTACCTACATTTTTGCCATGTTGTGGGATATCATTTATCTTGGAGCAGAGACTTGAATTCATCTAAAGCAGCACACTGCTCTCCCTTATCTCCTCACTTCTCTTGGGCCTTAATTTCCTCTTATGCATGTTTGTTCTGCTCTTTCTATGTAAGATCATCCTTTTTGATAGGGAAGATTAAATCAAAATAGGGTTCGGTAATTTTCCTTTCTAACTTTCATTAATAAAAATTATGCCTATTGTTCTTGAACTTTGGCACATAATCACATCACCTGGGGAGCTTGTTAAACATACAGATGCCCAGGCTCTACCGCTGAATTAGAAGGTGTGAGGTGGAGCCGGCCCAAATCACTCCCAGCTGTAGGCCCAAGGCAGGCCTATTACTCAAGGCTCACCTTACCCATCCAGAACTCATCCTGATCCAGCCTGAGGCCATCTCAGGAGCCTCGCCCCCATGATCAGGTGATGTGTGGAGGCAGCTAAGAGCCTGAAGCCTGAGTGCAGCCCCTGGACTCCACCCCTGTGTCCATTCCAGCTGTTGTTTTCTCTCCACACCCTTTCCTGCATGCCTGGTCCTAGACTGGACTTCTGCCCTGTTTCTTTTAGGATGCTGCCAGAGGGAGATTTTAAAAATGCATGTCTGATTATGTCACTCTATACCTAAACATCTTCTAAGGTGACCTATTGCATTTAGGATAAAGATTAAAATGTCTAGCATGGCCCAGCAGGGTCAGCACAGCCTGGCTCCTCCCTGCCTGCTCTCCATTCTCATCTCACAATATTTTGAAACTTTTTCACAATGCTCTAAACACAGGCCTTCTATCAAGTCCATAAAAAAATGATATTGCCTTCTTCCCAGGAACTGGACATGGGCCTAAAGCCCTCTTAACCTCCCTTACTCATCTTCTAGACTTATGCTTGTCATTCAGGTCTTGGCTTAATCTTTACTACCTTAGAGAAGCTTTCCCTGATGCTCAATGTGGTTGGAATTCCCATTTTATGGTACCATGAACATCCTTTTTCAGCATTTACCATAGTTATATGATTATTTGATTAATGCCTGTCTCTCCTACCCAACTGTAAAACTCCATGGGACCAGGGATTAGGTCATAAAACTCCATAGCACCAGGGATTAGGTCTATTTTTATTCAACATTAATATTCCAAGTGCCTACACAATACCAGAGTACATACCTGATACATATTTTTTTGAATGAATGAATGAATGAGAGACAATTACTAGAACGATGGATACAATCATCCATGTGACATCAGGTATCACCATGCCTGGGGACCTTCTGTAATACCCCGACTGCCCATATCTGATTTCCTGGATGTTGACATCAGCCTGATTTGAACCTGAATTTACCACACCCAGTTCAATACTATGATTCGAACTAAGGGCCACTCTCCCTTGCCAGCATCACATCTCAGTGGCATTTCAAGTTCTTGTCCCACCCTTTTGTATCTCATTTCTTTCCCTCTTCTAGCTTTGCCATTGAGATTCAGGATATGCCAAGGCTGAGAGGCCAGGACAGGTATGACATGTGGTATAGCCTCTTTCTTCTTCTATTAGATTTTTTTAAAACAAGAAATGCCTGTCCTTTTCTGTAAGACAGTTATGATCCCTATCTAGCAAAAGTTGGTGATACATAAGAGTGCTTCTCATCACCTTGTCTTAACAATGCAACTTCCTTCTGGTTTTTCTTTTAACATTTTATTACAGGATATGATATCTTAGGCCATACATATCATTTTTCATTCTCTTCTCTGCTTATTGTATTCTAAGTTTACTAATTCTCTCCTCTCCCATTGTTTGTGTTGTAATACAACCTATGGTCATGCCGGGTGTACCCTGCATAGCCTCCGGTTTTAACCAGTTTGCTGCTTTTTTTTCTCAGATTTCATTTTTAGACTCTGTCACTCGGGTCTGTCTCCTGCCGGATGATTCTGGTAGCCACCAGATCAGTTGGAGGAGGCCCTTGGTGGGGACAAGGGGGGTCTGCACCTTGCTCTTGGGGCTTCTCAGCAGACATGAGCCAGATGCTCTGTGATGGGAGGCGCTGCATTGTCAGCTACCTTTCATAGCCACCCCAAGTCAGCTCTGCATGGCTTCAGTCATTTCTGATGCAGTTACAGTCTCCAGAAAGGACTGAGGGTTGGGAGCTCACTCTTCTGAGTGGTTAGCATCATAGCATTTTGTATCTGGAAAACATCTTAGAGATAACCCACCCATTCCCATGTTACACGTGAAAACAGTGAGACTCAGAGGCCATAAATTATTGGTCCACGGCTGCACAGTTAGTGCCAGAGCCTCCAGTCTGGGGCTCTTCCTATGCTTGGAGGAGGCCATTTGTTTGTAAATGGTTTCCTATTAGTCAAGAGAACCAGAAATGAGTGAAGAAAGCTCATTCTAAAACTCCAGTCTTGCTGACAGGGTTATTAGAAAAGACATAGAATTTAACATTTCATATTTAGTGTAGATTGTTTTGAAATGGGAATCTCTGTATGTATGAATGTGTATATGTATAAGTGTGAGTATGTCTGTATTATGAATGACAGTAATATGACAGAAATAGTTTAAGATAGGAAATGGCAAATCTGCTCCTCTGTGTTAGGATGATTGACCCTGGTAGCAATTAAGAGGCATAGTTCTAAGCCAGTAGACTCTGTATATCATTTTTGACACCCCAGTTTTCTCAAGAAATATTTGAGGTTTACACAGCCTGATTTGAGTACTGTTTAGGGGGAAAATGGGTGGAGAATAAGGGGTGGGATTGTGGGGATCTTTGATTATACCTTGTTGCCCCAATACGGCAGGTACTCCCTGCAGACAGCTTTGGCAGAATCACTGGCTGTCATGGTGTCCTGTTACACAGAAGCCTGCTGGCCGCAGGAACAGGAAATAGCCTTTTGTGTGCGGGTTCAGGCTTTGCTCCCATTGACTTGTTTCCTCCCGTCTGCATGAAGTTCAGCACCCTGTCCCTGGTGTGCCTTGTTGTGAGCAATTCCTAGGAAAGCAGATCCTCCTTCACACCCACACATGTTTAACCAAAGTGTTTACAAAAGGATCCTTGCTAATAGCAGCTGCCTTGTTTCCAGCATACCTTTGGGCTTTCAGAAAGCTCTCTGCCTGCTCTGCTGCCCCCACTCAAACTTACTCATTCAGAAGAGAATTGGACATGTTTTCCCGGAGTCAGTTCATTTTCCCGGGATGCCTTTTTTTTTTTTTTTCTTGTCTGCCTTCCTCCCTTCTCAATATGACTCCAAGTGTTTAGGGTTCAATTATGCAGATGCGAAATTTGGCTTTTTAGTCATTTGAAAGTATGGAGACTCCTAGAGCTCATGACTCTTATATATCACTGTAGGAAGTGCACAGCCACCCCCTTTTTGTTCCCCATACCAGTGATTGTACTTCAGAAGCTGTGGTCCTGCTCAAAAAAGACTGTTTGCTTTCCTCATCTCCACAGGTTTACATAAAGGGTTGTCTCCATTTTTGCCTGATGAAAGGCAACTTGAGACAGATGAACCACCCCTCTCCCAGTTAGCATTTTTGAGCACCCCCTGGGTATGGTTTTGCCTTCTGTACTTTTATGTTTTGTGGTTTATAGGATGGAAAGCAGATGCAACCACTCTCCAAGAAGTCTAAGCTGAAAGAACACCACCCTAGAGGGAGAACTTATAAAATCGATTCTGACATTGGTGCTCCATGGTTCCTTTCCATCTTTAGAGCGTTTTTAAAAACACAATTCCATGCTTGTGACAGACTTTGCTTCGGTTGAAACACATGCTGAAGGGATTCCTTATGTCAGATGACTGGTTCCTTTTTACGGCTTTCTGTGGCTTCTACCTTAGACAGAAAAAGAGAAATTAACCTGAACTCTTAATAGCTAGATTTGGTCTACTCTCACGGAGGAAACCATGATTGCTTCTGAAAATGTGTTGTTGCAGATCTGAGGGGTCCAATAAATAGCCTTCCCTTTATTCCTGGTGGTGGTTCTTAGTGTGCTTTCTCGGCCCTGGGGACCCCTTTCTGCCTGGGTTCATCCTCAGGGTCCGCAGGAGCAGCCCTGGTCCTCTGCTTTGTTCTCTTCTCTCGCATGTAGTCATTTTGATCAATCACATCCTGTCTGTGAGTACAGCAGACCCATCAGATAGGAAAGACCTGATTTTCTCTCTCAAGTTTATGTTACAGGTCAGATTTGATTACCACTTCCCTCTAAGACCCCCTATTTTAGGTGGCAGGAGAGAAGTTGGTGGAGAAATAAGAGTGGAGTCATCTTTAGTGATATGTAGTGCCTCAGATTTCCCAAGCACTCAAGAGTGTGTGCATAAAAACCCAACACCAGAGGGTTGTTCATATATCATATCCATATAAAAACATGTCAATTTGTTGAATTTCTCTAATATAGTAATTAAAATAATATTGATACTGTTTCTGAAGATTGCCATATAAAAAGGATGAATTATGGTTTTTAAAAAAACATACAAATATTTAAAGTTCAACAACAGTTTTGTTGTTGTTGTTGTTGTTGAGACAAAGTCTCGCTCTGTCGCCCAGGCTGGAGTACAGTGGCGTGACTCAGTGCCTCTCAGGCTCAAATGATCCTCCCTCCTCAGCCTCTAGAGTAGCTGGGACCACAGGCATGTGTCACTGCACCCGGATAATTTATGTATTTTTTTGTAGAGGTGGGGTTTCACCATCTCTACAAAAGCCTGTTACCCAGGCTGGTCTCCAACTCGTGGGCTCAAGTGATCCACCCAACTTGGCCTTCCAAAGTACTGGGATTCCAGGCCTGAGCCACCGTGCCTGGCAACAGTTTTCTTTTCTTTTTTTTTGGAAACTTTCTGTGAGATAGCATTGATTTAGCCCCTGAAAACTTGTAGGTAGTTTATGGCCTTGAGGTGACACTCTGGCTGACCTATAACTGCAGTCAGCCAGGGTGTCACCTCAAGGCCATGATTAAAAGTCAAGGATATTTGTGTTTATGCTGGAGTGTTAAGACATGGTTCTTCCCTCCATGTTTCTGTAGATTTGAAAAGACACACCATCCGGTATAACTCTGGGTGAGGCAGAGTGACGGATGGATTATCCTTGCTCTGTGGGACCTGAGGCTGAGATAAAGACGGTTTCTTGTTTGTCGTTAATTAGTAGGTTTGTCTCAGAGCTAGGCCTTGTATCTTTCCTATTAGTAACTTTAGGATTGACTGATGATGCCTGAAAAACATCTATCACCTGTTCTGACTCATCCAATTTGAGAGTAAATCTCAGAAGTCTCAGGTTTCTTCAGGAAGTTGAGTTCAGAAATTGTTTATGAGATCAGGTTAAGGTGACTTTCCTCTACTATAAGCACTAATAATTGTCCATAAAAAGCAAATATGTTGTAATCATGTATTTATGACAGGATTATATTTTCTTGGTGATTGCGCATTTAGGAAGTGAAGATATTTTACAGCGATTTTTTTCCCCACTAAAAGATTGAAAAGATTAAAGTGTACAGTATTTGAAAATACACTTAGAAAATTAGGATTTCTCTGTGAAGAAACCAAAACTTAAGAAAGAACATGATTAAGGTTAAGCCATTGTAAAAGGATATCAACGTGACTAACACGGACATATAGGCTCCAAATTGTGAACTACACGGTACAGGAAGCCCTCCTAAAAATTGTACTCTGCCAGAAAAAGAGGTCAAGGGCTAGAAACAAATATAAAATGAAGGTTCAGTAAGGTAGAGTCTTTAACTGCGGGAAACATTTATCAGGTTCTTTCCATATGCTAAACTCTATATTATATTATCTCATTTAATCATCAGACAACTTTATGAAGGAGATATTCTTATTTACTCCCATTTTATAGATGAGGAAACTTTAATCTTAGATACGTAATTTGTCCAATCACGCAGTCTGGAAATGGTGGAGCTTGGATTGGTAATCACTCATTCACGAGGTATTAGAGAAGGCATGGGGGTGTTTGGAGACCATGGCTTTTGTTTAAAAGGTTGCTATCCTCTTTAAAATTGTTTTTTATACTAGATCTAGTGAACCCCATAACCCCATATAGCAGTTCTTATATTTCCCCTTTTTTTTTTTTTTTTTTTGAGATGCAGTTTTGCTCTTGTTGCCCGGGCTGGAGTACAATGGCGTGATCTCGGCTCACCGCAACCTCCGCCTCTTGGGTTCAAGAGATTCTCCTGCCTCAGCCTCCTGAGTAGCTGGGATTACAGGCATGTGCCACCACACCCAGCTAATTTTGTATTTTTAGTAGAGACAGGCTTTCTCCATGTTGGTCAGGCTGGTCTTGAGCTCCCAGCCTCAGGTGATCTGCCTGCCTTGGCCTTCCAAAGTGGTGGGATTACAGGTGTGAGCCACTGCTCCCGGCCTATTTTATTTTTCTGTAGTAACTCTTTCTTTAAGTCATTATCATAGACTCTTAGGACAGTGACCTTGAAAGAGACTGGCTTGACTCTAGCCTATCCTCTGAGAGACAAAAAGACAAAGATAGATCTTCTGACTTGTTTAGGGATCTTGAGAACTTATTTTTCCTAATCTTGGATATTGGGAAAGGCCTCCACTAAAAGCAAAACTATCTTTTAATAGACTTTTCTAGTATATATTCTGGCAGTCAGGATGTAAAACCTAAAACCTCACGATATAAACCTCTTTGGTAGCTTAAAGAGAAATTAGAGAATTACTAATTATGACTTAATTTTAATATTTTATTATTCACTCAAGCCACCCTGAAAGGTTCATTCAATAGTTGTTTATTGAGTACTATGTGCAAGGCATTATACTTAGTTATGCTGAATCTGATCTTGGAAGTCTTTAAGAATAACAACATGAGACAAACCCAGCTACCCTAAATAGCATAGAGTCATATTTTAATATTTATTTTTAATAATGATGATTTTCCATTTACCATATATTATTTAATCTTCAGTCTGAGGATTCAACTCTTTGAGATAGTATTATCATCTCCATTTTGCAGATGAGGAAATTAAAGCTCAGTAACATTGAGAAACACAGCCCAGGTCACAAGGCTCAGGCAGGGCCTTCACCATGTGAGCTCCTAAAGAGAGTCAAAATAGTTTTTCTGTAGTACTTTATAGGTATCAAAATGCTTTTACTTGCATTATCTCATTTTCCAAAAATGAGAGTAGTTATTGTATTCGTTATATAGATAGCTCTTGTATTTATTATATACTTAATATGTGCTAAGAGTGCCAGGTACCATATTAGATATGGCCTAGTTCATGTAATCCTCACAAAAACCGTAATAAGTATCATTATTCCCATTTTATAGATGAGCCACCAAGGCCTAAAAGTTTAAGTGATTTGCTCAGCACAGCAGGGAGGTTTAACTGAAGCCTAGGCTTGTCCGCACAGCCAGGATGCGTGACCACTTTATTATATTCACTTTTCTGTATTATGCTGCCTCATTTTCCAGATGAGGAAACTGAGATTCAGAGTTAGCTAACCCAGATGAGGTCATACAGCTTATCAATAGCGGAGCTGGCACGCCAACTCAGATCCTCTCACTAGAAAGCCCACTTGTTTCCCACTGTACTGAGCCGCCTTTCTGCACAAGGAGAACTGTATCTTACATCCAGGTTGAGTACCCTAATTCCTTTTCGTCATTTTTTACATTTCTTTGTATTTATTCTCGTTTTTAGGCAGGGGGCCCTAGACGGATGACTTGTTACAGGAGAGGAATGGTATAGGTTAAACTGCTTGCTCAGGAAGTCATCTGGGGAAGTTAGATGAGAACTCAAATCCAAATTTGAGTCCTGTGTACCCAACTTATTTAGCTATGTGGTTCTCAACCTCTTTGTCTTTTGAAAATGTTGCTTGAGAGAAGGACTTGCCCTTGCGAGACTGCTTTCCTGTGCTGTAAGGAATGAATCTTTCTCCATCTGAAGATCATTTACCGTTTCTCTGAATACTGAATTACATTAATGGTGTAAGGCAAGGAAGTATGTCAATATCAGATATATAACAAGGACCAGTCACTCAGATTTGAAATGTTGCCAATCTCTACAATCTCAGCCTTGAGAATTTTAAGGCACAGAAGCCCATTACTTTAATGATCAATTATCCTTTAGATTTCTGAAGGAAAAGTTTGTTAACCACTTATAGTACTACTTTTTTATTCAAATTGCAAACTCAGGTAAATGTTCTTTAAAATTGAATTGGATGACATTTTTCTGTATATGTCAATGTCAGTAAACATCAGATAAATATCCAGGTGTGTTTAATTATTTTGACTCAAGGAAGTATGTCCTATTTAAACAATCTTTAAATAAATTGTTTCTGAATTGAACAAATAAACAAGAAATAGCTGAACTAAACTGCTGTGACTGTATAGAAAAACTGAGAGGTTTTAACGGAAGAATCATCTAAAAATCCACATCTTATTATACTCATTTTTACTTCTAGAGATAAACCTGAATTAACTGTTCAAGTATATTAATAGTTTTTATTTTCAAAGAATAATAGGTGATGTGTGGGGATAATTTGAAACCTATTCCAAGTGTATTAACTCCAGTTCAGATATGTTTGAAACATGGAACTATCCCTATGTCACCCAGAGTTTTTTTTTAATATATATATATATATAAAATAATTAATGCCTATTAAGTCTGTTTTGTGCTAGTTTTCTCTTAATTGTTTTCTCATGTAATTTTCATATCCTTATGATTCAGGTATTATTGCTGCCCCTCCTTCCTCACCTTTTACAGATGAGGAAACTGAGGCTCAGAGTGACTGAGTAATTAAGCCAAGGTTACACAAAAGGTAGAAGTCTCAGAACTTGGACCTAATTCTGAACATTCCAAAGTCCATGCATATTCTAAGATACCAAGCTATCCTGTGAACAGCCTGGTCTATTAGAATTTTAAAAATTAACATAATTTAAAAATTAGCATAAAAACGTGTTAAGAGAAATTTGGTTATGATTTTGTTTGATTAGCCCTCAAGTAAGAGCAAAAGAGTTTGAAATACATACTTTTTTTGCTTTGGAAACATACAGCACATTTACCTTTTTTTCTGTATGTAAGCAGAAGGTCTTTTAATAAATCTATGTGGCCTTGAGTTTGTACCTCCAAGAAACTCCTAGAGATACATCAAAAAATATTGTTAATGTTCAGCAATTAACCCTAAACAGCTGACTGCCCATTAATTTTATTATTACAATGACTGTAGGTAACACTAGGCCAAATTCCAGACATGTGACTTCTTCTAAACAGATTCCAGCAGGATTAAAAACATTTCCCCGTTCTCCTGTTTTGGGCCATTTTCTTACTGTCAGAAACTATGGTGCTTAACATTGAAACTGGCTGGTGATGAAACTTTTCAGTTCTTAATGGTAGTTGACTTTGAAATTAAATTTTTGTCTTTTTCTTTCGTGTTATTTTCTGGTTTAGCTTTAGCATGAGAGTAACGTAACTGGCTTCCCTCCTTCCTGTTCATCTTACGTGCTGCCCCTCCATTCTCATTCCTGCCCTTATTCCCTTCACCCCATGCTAGAAAGGGCCATTCCATTGACCTGCCTGAAAAGAAAGTGCCCTGAGATGAAATCATGGAATCATACACTTTAAAACCAAAAAGCATGTCTGAAAGATAGTAAGTAGCTGGATATGCAGCAGCGAAAGGCACAGTCTTAACCAAGTTAATTTTTCAGAAAATATTCTAACTTAAAAAAAGTTATCCATGTTCACTGGAGGAATTTTAGAGATACAGAAAATAAATATAATTCCACTTTGTAAAGATAACCAAAGCAGATTGTTTTCTAAATGACTATTAGACTTTCGAAATTGAAATATTTGGAAGAGAGAGACAAACAGTCTTTATGCATCATCCATTTTGTTGCTTTCATTGAGACTCAAAGCCTAGAACGCTTTGTGCTATTTAAGGCCTGAAAGGATGGGGTTATAAGAGATAAATAGCCATTCCTTATATATTATATATATATAAGCCATTTTTTTTCCTCTCCTTGTTTTTCTGCTTTTTCCTTTCTAAGTTTTGGGTTGCATGTTTCTAAGGCTGCAGTGGTTGCTATACTAAAGATTTTTCTTTTTCTTTTTCCCAGACCCCAGGCAGGCACAGTCTTCCCCGCCGTGGTCCTATGACCAGTCTTACCCCTCCTACCTGAGCCAGATGACGTCCCCGTCCATCCACTCTACCACCCCGCTGTCTTCCACACGGGGCACTGGGCTTCCTGCCATCACCGATGTGCCTAGGCGCATTTCAGGTAAAGACCGTGCTTTAACTAAAAATCCATCCCTGCACAGGGGTCGGGGAGAGTGGGATGAGCTGAGCCTGTCTCATCCATGCTCACAGTGACTCTCTATTAGAGGCATGTGGGCAAGGGAATGACAACTGGCAAATTAAATCTTCTGAATTATGGGGTTATCAAACACTGGAACATTTTAAGTCAAGAGACTGAAAATCTGCTAGAGATGGCATACTTTTAACATGGTATTTAATGCCACCCAGTTAGTGTCCTGCTGAATTGTATCCCATTTGGTGGGCACTGTCTCATAACTAGGGCCTTTTCCTGAGGGTATTATGCCAGGATTTCCTCTGCTTGTGTTCCTTTCTTTTCCTAACATCTGCCTATAAACCAGATTGGTGGCACAGCCCTCCATTCCTAAAGGCTTATAAGTCCCAGGAGTCCAAGCTAGTCAGTTCCAAGAGAGAGCACCTGCAAACTTAGGATCTTTGTCAGAAACTAGTCATTTGAAGTGCCGTGAGGCCTGGAAGAGTCTTAAAAGGCAATGCGTGGCCTCTGAGTGGCTAACTCAAGAAGGAGGCAGACTTTCTGTGAAACATAATGCATGCTGCTGTCACTTGCAGCCCGGCAGCCCAGTGCTCACAATTCCTCTGTTCTAAAGGCACCACAGAAATGTGTGGCCCATGGGGGGAGTGTGTGTGACAAATGACCTGGCTGCCCCTCTACCCTGGAGAATTCATCACAGAGAGCCAGAAAGTGTTCACAAAAACTCCAAACTGACAAGTAGAGAAAAGTTAAAGGCCCTTAGCTGACTATATGAGTCCCATGAATAAGAAAAGAAACCTCTTGGTCCACCCTGACATATGAACTGCAAACATTGTCCCCACTCAATGACGTACATCCACAGAGGCACACACCCCATTGGATCCCACGTTTGCCAGATACTCTTCTCAGCGTTCGGGCCCCTGCACCTGTTTGACTCCTGGCCAGGTTAATGCCTTTCTTTCTTTCTCTTTGTGTTTCTGTCTCTGTTTCTCTCCCTCTCTCATTTTCTGCAAAGCTCGAAGCCGTTACTCACTCCGCTGAGTTGCATCACTGACAAGCTGAAGCTCCACCAGCAGGCTTGCGGGTTTTGATTAGTTCAGACTCCTTTATTTCTTTCAACTTGGGAGGAGGGAAGGCTTTGTTTCTCAAGCAAATAGCAGGAAAGGGCTCTCTGGTCCTAGTGCCTCACATTTTCTGCAGCAGATGGACTCCCATGGGGGTGAGTAGGGAAAGAAGAGGGGTGGAGGGAGAATTGCAAGGTTTTTTGGAAAACCATGTTACCACTTTTCATTATGACTCCTGTTATCATTTTTACGAATCACATAGTATTTATTGGGGAATTGTATAGAGTATAGAATTTTAGTTATCATTTCCCTTGCCTGGGATCACCGTCGCCTTCAGGCAAACATTAATTAAAGATACGGGAAAGGATGAGTAAGGCACAGTGGGGATAACGAAGGCTGATGCGAGATTAAAAGCATAATGTTGATGGTGTTGAGTTAGTTCTGGTTATTCCTTCTGCATTTCATACTGAGAGCCTGTTGTGTTTTACATAGGGCTGAAAGGACACTTTGACAGAATAGACTTATGCAAACTTGCTTCTGTTTGGGATCCCTTGGGGCTTCCATCTGCCTAACCCACTGTGGCTGAAGCAGATTTTGCTGTTTTTTTCTCTAGCAGTACCTACAGGAAAAAAACCTCAGGGAGTGATGGTAGCATTAGAGACACTTATCTACAGCAGTTTCCTACTGAGGTATATTCCTGTGAGTTCACCAGGAAAGCCATTGAAAATAACATTGGAAAAATGCTGCATAAATGAGTAGTTGTCATTGTTTATCATGCACATGTGTAACGGAAAACAGCCAGATTATTTCAAGTTACTTTACTGAGGGTTACTTAAAACATTTCCACAAAACAGTACCTTTCCCATTTCACAGACAGGGAGGCAGGAGCAGAAACTGGTTAATTTTCCAGCCATATATCTATCTTAGGCCAAAGGTAGGAGTGAGCCTCTGGTTTAAACTGGTTTATACTGAGTTTAGTCCAGTTTTTTCCTCCAACCCTTAACATTTCTGGAGTTGTTACTGGTAAAGTAACATGGTGCCAGGGTAGGAGGTTCTGTATAAACAGTAAAGAGAACAGAAAATCCCTCTTGTCAGCATGTAGATAGGGAAACAGGAAGAAACAACTAGACATGGACTGTCAGGGAACTGGAGGAGCCGTGACTCACCTGACCTTGCCCTGGGCTGCGGGGCTGTGCCTGCACACCCAATCACTGCCTGGTGGACTCAGGGACCATGTCATCAGAGTGTGCACCATTTCTAATTCCCTGGGGACTAGTCCTGGGAGCCTTCTTGGGGGAGCCTGTCTCATAGGTTCCCAGGTACCAAGTTAGACAATTTATATCTTATGATTCCTCTCAACATCTAAACCCAGTGTCTAAGTCCATGACCTAGAGGCTCCTACATGTGAGACTTAAGCACGAGGGGTTTTTTAATTTGGGTTTTTTTTGTTTGTTTGTTTGTGTGCTTTAGTAAATAAAGTCCTTTGGATTGAGTCCATTCCTGTGCCTTTAGTCTTCATAATGCTCTCTGCCAAATAATGCTGTTTCCACATAACGCGGACAGCTAAAAATACTAACCTCTATCCCTGTTTACAGGCAGTCCTGTGGTCTCTTTCTGAGATGCTTTCCAGAACAGTTTATGTTTTTGTGTGCATTGATCAATTTTCATCTCCGTATCTAAAGGGATACACAAAATATTCTCATATGATTTTGGGTGAGAAAGAATAAAATTCTTCACTTCACAGTAGGATTGGATGTTCGGACCCAGGTTTTTATCCCAGCTCATACATATATCAGGCAACTTCTTACTTCTCTGAAACTTAGTTTTATTATTTGTAAAATAGGCATACAATACTCATCTTCAGGGTTGGTGTGAGGATTAAGTGAGATACTTTATACAAAGTGTTTAGAACTGGCCTGGCACATGATATGTGCCAAATAGATTGTAGCTGATATTATGAAGCTAAAATTGTTTTGTAAAAATTCTATATCCATATGTAATTTGCAGGCAAGTCTTGTTAAGTGAGTCAAATTAGATTAGATAAAAATCTAAACTTTTAAAGGGGACTTTTCCTTCAGAAAATAGGTCACCACAGGGCATATTTAAAACAAAGCCCTTAGATTATCTAAATAAGTTAATACCCACATGGCATTCATAAAGCACTTAATGCAGTACCTAGCACATAGAACTCCTCAAATGTTTCCCATTATTATTATTATTCGTAGATTTAAAATAAATATTTACAGAGCAAAAAGCAATTGGGAACCATTCACAAAAAAGTCAATAAAGCATTAAGAGAAAATAACGATTCAATTATGTCAGACAATAGAAAGTGCTGAGTTACACTTAAATTAACTAGGCATGCTAATGCTGTGTTCCAAGGGATCATAGGAATAGAAATGACCAGAAAGATCCACCAGAAAGAACTGTTCCTAAAGAAATTCCATTTTCTCCTAAAAGACCATTCCAAAGAAAGACCATGATTTAATCTACCTAAAGACCTTCAGAGAATCCAGTATTTCACCGTTCTTTATTAGTATCCTTTCTTCTGAGTAATTTTCAAGCATGGCAAACAATTCTAGAAGTTAATAAATGACAATAATCACAGTGATATTATATTAGATAGTCTTGTAGTTTTCCTCAGACCATTTTTGGAAGCAAGGTATAAACAAAATAAGATAAAATGATAAAGGTATGTTACCTACAATCCTTACTTTACTGCAGAGAAAGATATAATACTAGACGTCTTCAAGTTCAGAGGTACAATACAATGATTCAGGAAATATTTCCTTAACATTGGGTAGCCTTAAATATTGTAACGGAACAACAAGAGCACATATAAGTTTGTAATTGAATGAGAAGTTATTGCCATGTAATTGACTAACAGGTGTACGTTATGGTAATGAGTTTGAATCATATTCAGTTGAATTATAAAAGTCAGCACTAGTCTCAGAAACCAGTCTAGTGATGTTACAGTGCAGAAGACACCTCCTTTCCTACCATAATTATTTTGATAAATATGGCCTCATCATAAAATAATCTGTATTTAAGTAGCACTCCTATCCCCAGGTGATTTTATACATTATCTCACTTCATCCTACATGTTTCTAAAAGATTATTCACTATACAGAGGTGGCCAAAGTTATTTCTCATTGATTCTAGTCAAGGGTAAGGTGTGACAAGGCAAGGACCAGCAAGCCTTATATGACCCGAACCACTGCATGTCTTTATAATTGCAATCGTATCACCCATGGCAGTTTTGATCTTCAAAGCACTTGTGAGGCTTGACACAAAGATTATAATTTCATTTCTGGAAGTCATTACAAAATACTATGTAAATAAATAATTGCTGACTTTCAAAATGTATTTTATACAATTATCCTACTATGGAAAGAAGCACAACTCTTTATTGAGGCTGATTGTTTGACTTATGGGTCAGAGTATGAGTCTCCTAGAGAGCTTACACAGGTTTTTTTTTTTCAGTACAAATAACTCCTCCACTATCCCACTCATTTGAGTGAAGTAGCTTAGATTAACCTAAGTTTGTACCACTCTTTGGCATAATGAGGTAGAAGGGATTTATACCTTTCTGATGCTTTCTGGAGGTTTCTTAGAGACTTAGGATATGTTAGTTAAAGATGCACAGGTAAGATGCATCTTATTCATAGATGTTGGCTGCCTCAGTTACTCTGAAAGAGGTCACTATAGATTTTTTTTTTTTTAAAGAGACAGGGTCTTGCTCTATTGCTCAGGATGGGATGCAGAGGCGTGATCATAGCTCACTGCAGCCTTAAATTCCTGAGCTTAAACAATTCCCCCATCTCAGCCTCCTGAGTAGCTGGGACTAAAGGCCTGCACCACCTTGCCAGGCCAATATTTTT
Organism: Gorilla gorilla gorilla; assembly: GCF_029281585.2. Taxonomy (NCBI): domain Eukaryota; kingdom Metazoa; phylum Chordata; class Mammalia; order Primates; family Hominidae; genus Gorilla; species Gorilla gorilla. The sequence continues at coordinate 63,310,962 of NC_073229.2, forward strand.
CATAGGGACAGGATCTCACTATGTTGCCTGGGCTGGTCTCGAACTCCTGGTCTCAAGTGATCCTCTTGCCTTGGCCCCCCAAAGTGCGGGATTACAGACATGAGCCACCTCTCCCTGCTTGCCACTATAGATTGTATGGAAGATTCTTCTCTGCATTTATGGGGTTTTTGTTTGTTGTTGTTGTTAACATAGGACAGAGTTAATCTTTCTGTAAGGTTATTTTTTTCTTCTGCTTAGGAAAGTAGTCTTGAATCTCTTATTTCAAAATATGTAAATATTAACACTTTTCACTTACTCAACTGCACAGGACTATTGAAGATGTCTCCAGTTTTATGACTTTCAGTGGCTAAACTGTAATATTCCAAGGTCAGGAGAATAAGCATTAGTTTAATAATAAAATTATTAAAAATTATTTTATCACTACTACAAAATCTAGAAATTGCCAGTGGAAAAACCCCATTTGATTACTCAAGGTCTGTCAGGAGGATTCAAACCCAGTAGAGTTTGATGTAGTTCATTTAAAAATGTCGCTTATAGCCAAGTCTCTATCAAGTCCACCAAGTCAAGTTCTTGAAACCAGCAGCTTTGTAATGTGCCAATTATATGTGAACATTTATTTTAGCAGAGCAGCTCTTAACTCACAGAAGGGAGGAATGCCTTAAGAAAGGTTAAAAGGAAAACTTCAGCAATTAATACTAATAAACCAGAAAGTTAAAGCAACCATAATAAAACACTAGAGCATCTACTTTTTACTACAGAACCATTCCTTTATTAAGAGCCACCTGTTTGGTAGACATACCCTGCCACAGCAGCCACAGGCAAATAATTAAGTTTAATAGGAGTAACTCTTATTTTGAAGAAGTTCTCCACTTAAAGCCACAGAGTGGGGAAGTTATTAAATTTTATGGACCCTAAACAAAGGCAAGCCCTGTGTCAACAATTGAATGTTCCGTATTCTTCATTATATCGCCACTGATTGGATGGATTACTTTTGCATTCCATAAGTTGAAATTCATCTTGCTTTCTCTAAAAATAGCCTATCTTTTGACATAGCAGATGGTGTTCTAATCTTACCTGGACCTCCATTTACTCCAATTTTTGATTTACTGCTGCTGAGGCCCAAAGAAGTGGTTTTCATTCCTACTAGATCAGTTGGAGATAATAGTTGGTCCAGCTCGCAAAGTTTACTAAGCTTGGTTGTGTGACTAATTACTGTTATTTGTAGCTACACTGAGATACTAAAGCTCAGAATGAAACCTGTGTACATGGTTTGACTCTGATTTTATACATGGTTTTTCTCAGTTGTTTTTGTGTGGATTTATTTCTGACACATGTACAACCACCCACACATAGGGAAAAGATTTAGTAATGAAAGGAATCATGCTTTTGCAGGGATGGCAAACACATGGTTATATATTTTATTGAGGATTTGCTGAAATCTCCTTTCCATCAAAGAAAACTTGAGTGTATGAACCTCATTTCACCCAAAGTATTAATTTTCTAACGATAGATACAGTGGCTTCTGCAGTGCACTGGGGTCTGAGAAGGGGGGGGGCGCAGTTTAACTTAGGACACCTGAGTTTTCATTTCATTGTCACTAAAGAGTCTTTGTATCATTCTCAGATACAGTTAATTTATTGTGCCTCAGTGGTCCTATGTTAATGAATTACTAGAAATCGCTGAATCATATATCTCAGAGGCTCTGCAAGGAGTAAGATGCTATCTGTTTAGGGATTTGATGTTCTTAGGACTTTTAGTAAAGTTTGCCTTACCAGATAAATGCTAGTGGAAAAAGGAGGTCGCATAATTATCTTCTAAAGAGTAGAAGTGCATGCGACATTATTACTTTTATGTATATGTCTTAAAATTAATACTTTATTCTTTTGAGTGATTTTAAGTTTACAGAAAAATGGAGCAGAATGTATAGTTTCTTATATTCTCCTCGCACCATCTCCCACTTTCTCCTGTTATTTACATCTTGCATTTGTGTGATGTTTGATGTAATTGATGAACCAATATTGATACGTTGTTATGAAATAACGTCCATAGTTTACACAGGGCTCACTCTTTGTGTTGTGCATTTCTATGGGTTTTATCATAATGCCATGTGTCCACCATTACAGAATCATAAGGAGTAGTTTCATTACCCTAAAAATCCCCTGTACACTACCTGTTCATCTCTCTTTCCCTTCTCTTTTCCTGAGCCCCTGGCAACCACAGATTCTTTTTTTTTAACTGTCTCTATAGTTTTGCCTTTTCCAGTGTTATATAGTTGGAATCATACAATAAGTAAGTAGCTTTTGCAGACTGGCTTCTTTCACTTGGTAATGTGCATTTAAGTTCCTCCATGTCTTTTCATGGCTTATTAATGCATTTCATTCTACCCCGAATTGCATTCCATTGGAAGGATGCTATTATATATATGTGTGTGTGTGTGTGTGTGTGTGTATATATATATATTTGAGATGGAGTTCGCTCTTGTTGCCTCTGCTGGAGTGCAATGGCATGATCTCGGCTCATGGCAACCTCTGCCTCCCAGATTCAAGCAATTCTCTTGCCTCACCCTCCCGATTACAGGCTGGGATTACAGGCACCCACCACCACATCTGGCTATTTTTTTGTATTTTTAGTAGTGATGGGGTGCCACCATGTTGGCCAGAGTGGTCTCGAACTCCTGACCTCAGGTGATCTACCTGCCTTGGCCTCCCAAAGTGCTGGGATTACAGGTGTGAGCCACTGCACCCGACCAGATGCTATTATATTCTTAAACTCATCAAAGGTGCTCTACCTGAACCTGAGGATACTATCCTATCTTCCATTTTCCTTTTGTTGCTGACTTTGTCAGTGATCGTTCCTATTAGAAAGCATTTCACACATTTCTTCCTGGAGAAGCATGTTTTCTATCATAGCAATTGTCACCAAATGGTTTTCTGTATCTTGGGTGCATTTTTAAATTAAATATTTTTTTCCTAATCTTGCCCATAGATAAATTCCTGAACATCTACTTTTTGGTGGCCATGCATACCAATTCAAATACGGAACATACCAAGTTAAAATAACAATCCAGTTATGTGACTGCTTAGTTGCCTCCCAAAATATTTGACTCTCCTAGGTAAAGGGGGCCTTTTCTCTTAAAAATGCCTGGCATTCCTTAAGTGTGCTGTGCTATTTCCCACTTCCATGTCAGCCCATTTCTTTGCACTGCGGGGCAGGGCCCTGTTGTTCCCTCTTGGGCATCCCTTTCCCAAACACCACTTTCTTCAAAGTGAATCGCTGTCTCATCTACACCCATTTGTATGTCATTTCTGTACTTTGGACACACCTCTAATGTGTACGTATCTTTCTTTTTTTTTGAGACAGAGTCTCACTCTGTTGCCCAGGCTGGAGTGCAGTGGTGTGATCTCGGCTCACTACAGCCTCTGCCTCCCAGGTTCAAAAGATTCTCTTGTCTTACCCTCCCGAGTAGCTGGGATTGCAGGCATGAGCCACCACACCCAGCTAATTTTTGTAGTGTTAGTAGAGACGGATTTCTCTATGTTGGCCAGGCTCATCTCGAACTCCTGACCTCAGTTGGTCCACCCGCCTCGGCCTCCCAAAGTGCTGGGATTACAGGTGTGAGGCCTCATGCCCAGCCCATATTGTCCTTTAGCATAAAAATTTAATTGCATGCTATTCTCCTTTTATAAGCTTCTTAAGGACAGTGGCTATGTTTTGCATATTCTTGAATCCTTATAACCTAGCACAGTTTTTGGCACATGGTAGGTGCTTAAGAATGTTTAATGAAACAAGTATTAGTGGGAAAGAAGATTGAAAAAAAAAGAGGAAGATAGATATGTAGGAGAGAAAAAGGAAGAAAAAAGATTTTGTTCACCTGGAACAACAAAGAAAGGGCAAAACAAGAGAAACTTTCATTGCTGATAAGGACAGGAAATAGCACAGTAAGAGTGTGCATAAGCAGTATATATTTTTATCTCCAAGTCTTTTTGCAATATGTTTCATATTTAGAACACATATCAAGACTGTATCTGTTTCCATAACTTGCTGCTAACAGTTAGTAACAATGCCAAAACATATTTTAGGTCCAGCTTGAAACCAAATGATCAAATAGAATTTTTGATTTCCACTTTAGAGTCTGACATTAATTATAGCCATCATGTAATAAAGTGTCAAAGCTCTTTTCTGAGAAAATGATAGAAATTATGTTAACCAATCTGTAAACTGAAGCACAGCTATTCCTCTACAACAAAGCAAAAGATAGGGTTTTGACAGCTATCATTTCTCATAGTCTTATCTTTTTGAGGCTGAATTTTTCCTGTATGCCCCACCTCTGCCCGTTTTTTTTAACGCTTTCTGTATAGTATGGTTGCAGGTCATCCTACTGATCTGGTCAGTGGTCTCTGACACAGTTCATTAGTGTCCATCTTAACGCCTCGTACCCAGAACCAAACTATTCCACTCTTCTCAGGCTCTGGTAGTGCAGGCTTCAGTGGCCTTTGTTCTTTTGGTGACCATATTACACTGTTTTCTCTTATTTGCCACTTCTGTCAATCTGCATTTCTCCAATTATTTACTTTTAGAGCTGTTTTTTTGTAGACCCAAATATGATACTTTACAGTTATCCCTGTTAGGTTTTACCTTATTTAATTCAGGTAATAATTTCTGCCTGTCTAGAACATTTTAGATTTTAATAATGTCACCTAATATATTAGTAGTCCCTGGCATTCCTTCCTGTTTGGAATGCTTTTCTTTCATTCATTTCAGTCATTTCAAGTCAGCTCAACAAATATTTGGCATGTACTTAAAATGTGCTTATGCAGGTGAGGAGTAAAAAAAGAAATAGAAGATATAGTCTCTGCCTTCAAGAAGCTTTCAGTCTCATTTAGGATACAACATAAAGCAAATGTGATGGTTACATTATAGTACTAGCCCATGTAGATGCCAAAAACATGCAAAGAATGCTCAGGATTTTAGGAAAGGAGATCTCTTTTGTTCCTTTGCTCTATTATAATAATTCACATCCGTAACCAACTTAAAGCCATCTGCATTAGGAAATTAAAAAAAAAAAAAAAACAATCCCATTCAGCTCAGATTATACTTTCACTCTGAATTGCTACAACAATTACGTTTTCAACTTTTAAAAATTACATATGTTTGATGTGTGTGGCTTCATGTTTCTTAAGATGTGACAAGGATATGGAGGATCTTGTCTTTTCCCAGCTAGACTGAAAGCTCCCCTAAGTCAGGGGCCTAGTCTTCTAATCCTTTGCTATCTCTCCAGAGCTCCTGCTAGATTGAAGACTCCCATTGGCCCAGGGCCTGGCCTTCTAATCCCTTTCTATCTCTAACTCCTACTCCGATGCTCAGCATGCATAATGTCGTGGGAAGTACTAGCATTCAGTAGAAAAGTCTACCCAGGAATCAGTGCTGCATGCTTCAGGGTTCTTATGCTGTGACTGTTATTAGAAATTGGCCAATAGATCTAGAAGTAAGATTCTATAGTAGACTAAGACAATTTCTGTTTACCTTTATTTCATATTTTGTAAATGCATGTATGGTCTCACTATGCAATATGTTATGGAATATGCCAGCAACTCTGATAAAATCAAACAACGTTGTTGCTCTGCTTCAGCATATACATCACCATATGCATGAATCCACCTACTCATTATGTTGATAATGAATATACATATAAATAGTCTTGACAGGTCTATTATTTTTGATATTAATAAATATTAGCCAAGTTCATACTTTTTTCAGGAAAAATAGGATCACTGACATCCCTATGTCTTAATATTATTTGATTACTTCATTAAGCATTGATTTCTCAGGAAACATTAACTGATCACTGTTGATAGAAAGGTAGAAAGGGGACAGAGGAACTGCATGATTATTATGATTATTTTATTAATTTTTTGAGACAGAGTTTTCTCTTGTTGCCCAGGCTGGAGTGTAGTGGCATGATCTCAGCTCACTGCAACCTCCCCCTCCCAGGTTCAAGCGATTCCCCTAACTCAGCCTTTCTAGGTAGCTGGGGTTATAGGCACCTGCCACGATGCCTGGCTAACTAATACAAAAATTATTAGTAGAGATGGGGTTTCACCATGTTGGCCAGGCTGGTCTCAAACTCCTGACCTCAGGTGATCTACCCCCCTCGGCCTCCCGAAGTGCTGGGATTACAGGCATGAGCCACTGCGCCCGGCCTGCATGATTATTTTAAATTAGCTCTTAGGTTTGTTAACATGCAGAAATAGTTATAAGGGGAATCTTAGAAAAGAGATAACTAGGCTGGGTGTGGTGGCTCACGCCTGTAATCCCAGGACTTTGGGAGGCAGAGGTGGATGGATCACGAGGTCAGGAGATAGAGACCATCCTGGCCAACATGGTAAAACCCCATCTCTACTAAAAATACAAAATTAGCCAGGCGTGCTGGCACATGTCTGTAATCCCAGCTACTCAGGAAGTTGATGCAGGAGAATCACTTGAGCCCAGGAGGCAGAGGTTGCAGTGAGCTGAGATCACGCCACTGCACTCTAGCCTAGCAACAGAGCGAGACTGCGTCTCAAAAAAAAAAAAAAAAAAACAAAAACAAAAACAAAAAAAAAGAGATAACTAAACAAGTAAAAAGCTTTTTTCTAATTAAAATATATGATAAAATGCAAATGACAGAACTTTAATTTGAATTGTTCAAAGTCATTTGTGGACAACACTTTGTTTCAAATAGTTCAGTCATTTTCAGACTTCTTTTTTGTTTTCCTGAAATGCAAACAGGAAGGCGTATTTTATGGAACTGGGTCAGAATTTAAGTAACTTGGTCTGAGGCAAATCTAGGACCCCATTTGACTATACTGTCTAAATTTTTTTTATATGACTCAATAAATTAATGAATTTCAAATCCATGAAAGTAATGTAAATAAAAATAAAATACTGCACAGGCAACACTGTTCCTAAATATCTCAGAGGATTTTTTTTAAAGTAGAAACATGTCATGTATTTCCCAGAGAGACTGTGACCTTAAGTGATCAACCCATAACTATGCAGCGAAGCATGGGAGACTAGGAGGAGCCCTGTGCTTTTGTATCTAAAGCTTATCGCCGTCTCGCGCTCTACCCAAAATGGTCACTGTTCCAGCTCTCTGTGGTAATTAGTAACAATGCTATAGTTGATGGAATAAAAATAACACATATAATGATGGTTACAAACACACCCTGACCTGTGCCAAGGAGAGCAGTGATTCATGAAAAATCAATAAATAAACCCATTGATGTGGTCACAATAAATCCGTACATAATTAAGAAGAACCTTTTCTAAATAAAAACTACAAAGGAAATAAAAACAGGTTTGGAAAAGAGGAAAAAGTCTGATAATAGCGTTATGGTACTCATCATTAAAGAAAACAAACTTGTAAGCTCCCAAACTACACCTTAGGAAAACAGTACATTCTCAGTGTGGCTTAAAGATATGGTAGAAGCTGGGCGCGGTGGCTCATGCTTGTAATTCCAGCACTTTCAGAGGCCGAGGTGGGTGGATCACAAGGTCAAGAGATTGAGACCATCCTGGCCAAAATGGTGAAACCTCGTATCTACTATAAATACAACAATTAGCTGGGTGTGGTGGCGCACGCCTGTAGTCCCAGCTACTCGGGAGGCTGAGGCAGGAGAATTGCTTGAACTCGGGAGGTGGAGGTTGCAGTGAGCCAAGATTGCGTAATTGCACTCCAGCCTGGGTGACAGAGTGAGACTCAGTCTCAAAAGATATAGTAGAGAACTGACCTAAAAGATTCCAAAAAGGAAAGAGTTTGGCCCTCAGAGCAGTTAACAAAGAAAGTTAAAGTTGTTCTCTAACCTTAGAAATTGGCAAGTGCCACAGATACTCTTTGAAGGGTTAATAAAACCTCACATAACCTCTTTAATCCAGTAGGTGGTTGAAACTTTTGAATTGGGTCTTGCCTCCCAAAGAAGAATTGAGTTCAACACTGATAAAATAGCAGTTGCTCAATAAAATTGTGTTGAATTGATTTGGTTTATCAGGAAAACATTTCTTCCATGACTCAAGCATGTAGAGTGGTAATGAAATATTCATAGCATCGTTGACAGTGTATTGGAAATAGGAGTTGGCTGGGAATTGAGGAGCCTCTTTTTTGAATTTCAGATGTGCCTCTGAGTTCTTGAGCAGGTCACTAACTTCTGTAGGTCTTAGTTTCTTTAAGCGTGAACTGAGTTAATTGGGCTAGTTTTTCCCCAAGATATATCATAAAGTTTTTGATGTCTGTGATTCTAAATTAAGGCCTGAAAGGGCAGGTTTTCTTACAGGAGAGATTTAGTAATCATCACATCAGAAAACTAAATTCCGGCTGGGCGCGGTGGCTCACATTTGTAATCCTAGCACTTTGGGAGGCTGAGGCGGGCAGTTTGCTTGAGCCCAGCAGTTGGAGACCAGCCTCAGCAACATGGCAAAACCCCGTCTCTACAGAAAATACAAAAATTAGCTGGGGGTGGTACGTGCCTGTAGTCCCAGCTACTTGGGAGACTGAGGTGGGAGGATTGCTTGAGCCAGGGAGGCTGAGGCTGCAGTAAGCTGAGATTGTGCCACTGCACCCCAGCCTGGGTGACAGAGCGAGACTCTGTCTCCAAAAAAAAAAAAAAAGAAAACTAAATACCATCATCAATAATAACACTAAAGGCTAATATAGCATTTAATCGAAGAACTAAATTAACAGGAGCAACTATGATAGATGTCAGGAAAGGTTTTGTTTTGTATTTCAGTTAAGAGATTCTGATGAGAAGCAACCTAAGATCAGGTTATTTAATACCAAAAAACTGTACATTTAGATCTTGATAACTGACCACAGCTGAACCTGTCTTTAAGGTGAAGCCTTATATATGTGCATGTGTGTCAGAATCCATAGACAATTTTTGAAATCCCAGATTTAATGTAAAATTAAGGAATTTTATTGACATCTGTCATACCCTTGCATGGTTTTATGTAATTTATTTGTTAACCCTCTTTACATGAGAATGGTACATTTGTAAGTGATAATTTATCTTACTGGAGAAATGAGAACCTTATAAGCTAAGAGTTATTAAAACGGATGAATTCTGTTAATAACAGAATAAATGTGATCACAGGACCAGGCTTTCTATATTAAAGAAATTAGATCTATTTAAAGAAAATATGATTTGAATCATAACGAGATTTCTCTTAATGAAACATTACTGTCATAGTGTTTTATGACCGCATGATAAAAATATTTAACACAAGTTATTGCCAACATTAAATTTACTCATTTATTGAGCGCCGTTCTGCCCACTGGAGATACTCTGATGATCAAGACAGAAAGGCTCTTGGAACTTTTTCTATTGGCATATGGCATAATAATTAAACAGTCTTTAGAGCCAGGTCTAAATTCAGGCTTCTTTACTCACTAGCTTTGTGCCTGTGGGGAGGTAACTTAGCTTGTTTGTACCTCAATTTCCGCATCAGTTAAATGACCATATAATCTAATAATAATAATACCTGCTTTAATAGGTTGTTATGGGGACTAAAGGATAGTTAATATATGTAAAGCCCTTAGAATAATGCCTGATGCTCAATAAATGTTAGCTATTACTACCAAAGGGTGGGCAATTGAAAATAATAAAATATTATCTAGGGATAAGTACTATGAAAGAAGTAAAATAGAGTGATGTGATGAGGAGTCAATATTGAAGCTGAGATCTAATTAACAAAAAAGAGTTAGCCCTGTCAAGATCAGGAGGAAGGGAGGGCATTCTAGGCAGTGGGAAAATCGAGTGCAAGGGCCCAGAGGTGGGAAGACTGTGGGGTGTTTGAGAAGAATGCTCAGTGGCTGGAGTGTGTAGATGACATGAAGTTAGAGAGATAGGCTGGGTCCAAGTTATGCAGGGCCACTACAGGTCAAGATCAGAGGTTTAGATTTGCTGTTATGTGCAGTGTTAAGCCATTTGGCAGATTTTAAGCAGGGTCTTGATATACACTGATTTATATTTTTCAAAGCTCACTCTGGCGGTTGGGTGGAGAATTGTAACAGGGGTAGGGAGGAGGTTAGGAGGCTGTGGCAGTCACCCTAGTGAGAGGACAGTGGCTTGGGCTTCCCTGGAAATGGTGGGGATAGAGACACTGGAGTAGAGAGAGAATTTTGCTGGTATCATCAAAATGCTTTAGTAATGTTTTCTCCCAATTGTTAGTTTACTTTAAAAGGAATAGTATTGCATCTTTTACAAGTTTAATTAATGTTTAGACACTATTATACACCCTAAGTGAAGTGGTAATTCAGGAGTTACTTGATTTATTAAACAAATACAGAACTACTAACCTGGAAATTTCAGGCCAGAAATCCATTTTGAGATCTGAAATGTTTTGTTTGACTGAAAATTATTAGTTTTTTGTAGTCACATTTTGTTAATCTTCTGATTTCCAATAGCTTTCCTTCCTTGGCACCATGCAAACCCAGATTTTAGTACAATGATGTACAATGATGAGATGAATTTTGGGGACTGAAAGAACATTATATGTCTGTATTAGTCTGTTCTCATGCTGCTAATAAAGACATACCCAAGAACTGAGTAATTTATAAAGAAAGATGGGTTTAATGGACTCACAGTTCCACATGATTAGGGAAGCCTCAATCATGGCAAAAGGCGAAAGTGGAGAAAGGCACATCTTACATGGTGGCAGGCAAGAGAATGTGTACAGGGGGCAGGGGAACTCCTCTTTTTAAAACCATCAGTTCTCATGAGACTTATTCACTATCACGAGAACAGTATGGAAGAGACCCACCCCCATGATTCAGTTACCTCCCACCAGGTCCCTCCCATGGCACGTGGGGATTATGAAAGCTATAATGCAAGATGAAATTTGGATGGTGACACAGCCAAACCATATCAACGTTCTTCTCATCCTCAAAGTGTATCTTCTGTATCTTTCATACACACCAGTTCTTTCTACTGCTTCTAAAATGCACTTTAGGTCAGGCGCGGTGGCTCAAGCCTGTAATCCCAGCACTTTGGGAGACCTAGGCAGGCGGATCATTTGAGGTCAGGAGTTCAAGATTAGCCTGGCCAACATAGTGAAACACCGTCTCTACTAAAAATACAAAAATTAGTCGGGTGTGGTGGCACGCAATTGTAATCCCAGCTACTGGGGAGGCTGAGGCAGGAGAATTGTGTGAATCCGGGAGGCAGAGGTTGCAGTGAGCCTAGCTCATGCCACTGCACTCCAGCCTGGGTGACAGAGGGAGACTCTGTCTCAAAAAAAAAAAAGATGCACTTCAATGGAAAGCATCACGCATGCAAGTGTGACCAGGCTGGCTTTGCAGGCAATCATTAGATGATCACACTGGGCAGTGTGTGGCAACAGCTCTGAAGTGAAGAAACACTTAGGCAAGGGGCTATCAGTTCCTTCAGGCTGGCGAGCTAATATCCAGCAGTCAAGAAAAGTCAGTCCAGGTGAGAAACCAGCACTTGTCCTCCCTGTGGAGTCAGTACCCAGAACAGCTTCTTCAGAGGACTGAGAAATTGGGGCTTACCTTAAATAGCAAGGAACTTGAATTGATAAGGGATGAGGAACATGTTCTAAGCAGAATCTCATAACCACAAGCCAAGCTTATAGGAGAAAGCTTTAAACAGGTAACCCTGTTGGCATCACAGTTGTAGTAAGCTATCACTCCATTCTCAGATCCTTCAACCATGCCCTAAAAGGAGATTCCTCCTCATGAAACTCTAAATTTGGGGCTCTGGAAGTTAGCTTCAAGATCTTATGCAGATATGAACACTTTTTCTTATATTTCCTGTTTAAAATGTAATGAAGTTCCATTTCTCCATGGACACAGCTTTCTGTTCTTTCTGGAATCCTGAAGTGCAGAGGTGTGTGTACTGAAAACTATTACAGCCATTTGTTAGTTTGTTTTAAAGGAAAGGAGAGTAGTAAAATCAGGACCTGGAAAGCACATTTCCCAGTGACCAAACCTACTCAAAATGTATTTGATGGATTTATTTTGAGTTTTGAAAGCTCAAGGACTCCATAGAAGATACAGTTCAAAGGGTGTCAGCATGGGGAATCCAGAATAATTCTCAGAGCTCCAAAAACTTCATAGATTGGAGCTTTGGATGATGGGTTGGCTGTTTCTTTGGCTGTCAAACCTAGTTTTTAACCTTTCTCCCTGGTTAAAAACTAGGTTTGACAGCCCATTGAGGGAAACGGGAAGAACAAAGAGATTGGTACAAGTACAATCTGTGAGTTAGGCTTATTGCATTCCCTTTCATTTAGGAGGGTATAGTAAAAGAGAATGGAGGTGAAAAAATGTAATGTGAATTTTCTCACCAGAGTCAGAAGCAGCAGATAACAGATAACAGCCCCTGGAAAAAAACAGTCACTTTAAAAAGGAATAAAATTGGTAGGGTAGTTTATTGGAAGAGGCGTGCTTTCTCCCTATGAGCCAAGAGGTCTGAATCCTGACAATTCACATGTGTGTAATGAATTCCCCTGCTCTTCAGATGAGTGGCTGGACTTGCTTATACTCATGCCCTCCCCCTCCCGTCTTAAGGCATTGGTACTGATCTTTTTCACTCCAACAACACCGTGGTATAATAGTGAAAATCACCGCACAGGTGGGTTAGGAGATAGGTAACTAGGAGATAGATTAAAACTAGGGAACTGGAGATGTGGTTATCTTTCAGCCCATTTGCAGACTTTGCAAGCTAGTATTTGAGGTGTCAGCTTTGGACTTGCCAAGCCACAGCTTCTGCAGATGGCTAAGTTGCCTTCCTCCTGCACTTTACCACATTCCCTGGTACCTAAGAGAGAAAAACTATTTCTCCAAAGTGAACCCCTCCCAGGGGTCTTCCTACCACCATTTTAATAAAAAGGTTAAATCTCAAACTGCAAATTATAGAATGTCTAGTTAGAAGTTTGAAAACAATCTTTGTAAAAGTTCATTAAAATCAAATAAGCAGTACCACTTTAGGTTATATAGAAGGCGAATTGGAGGTAAATCCCTTCAGTTATCTAAAAATGTGGCAAGTAAATTCCAACAAGTGTAACAAGCAGGTTAACATTGAGGGAAACGGGAAGAACAAAGAGATTGGTACAAGTACAATCTGTGAGTTAGGCTTATTGCATTCCCCCACAGTATCCTATTGCATATGAAGAGGTCCATGGTCCAGTGCAGTTAGACGACAGTGGACTCTGGCAGCTTATCAAGCTGCTGTCTCCAGAGGATGCTGCTGGTCATCCAAGAGAAGTGGAAACTCAGGCATGTGCAACAGAATGTGTACAGACAAACTGAGGGCTCCCCCAGGAAGGAGGAGGCATCTTAGGAGGTCACCTTGAACTCTTCTGCTCTCCTTCAGGAACTCCAGAGAGTGAGGGAATTAAAAAGAAGCAGGACAATCGGGTCCTCTGTAATAGCTCTTTTCTGATGGCGGAAAGTACTTAAAGCTCACAGATGAAGAACATCATGTTAGAACCTCAGACAAATTAAGTGCAGGGGAAGATGGGAAGAATTTTAGCAACTAACTCCAAAGGTGAGAGTAAAAATAAATGCATAGCAAGACTTAGTATTAATAATACTTAGATAGTGCTTTACATCTATAGAAAGCACTTTCATAGACATTATTTCATTTAATCATCACAACGCATTGAAGTATCAATACTATTATACTCAGTAGTTTGCCAGCAGGAAATTAGGGCTCAGAGACATTTGGAGATTTGTTCAGGGTCATCAAGCGAAAGGGATAGAGAGTGAAAACTCAATTCCAGGTCTTTTAGCTCCACATAATATGCTTTTCCCTACTCTGCGTTGCTGTAGGAGTCTCCATATCAGAATCGGACTTTGCTACAAAGGCCTGTTGGCTATCATTCTAAGAGGAATATTTGTTATCACTGATCTTTCCAGCCCAAAACTGGATAACACCATTAATCCTTGCTAAGTAGCCCAAATTCATGGTTTGATGCAGATCAGAGAACCCAAAATAAAGTAAAATGGACCAAATCCCTAACCAGAAATAATAGTGGAAAAATCTACCTCCCAATTTTGTAAACATAAATTTTATTCTAGAAATTAAAAATGTACACATTAATGAAATCTTAAAACCTCAAAATAGGCCAGGCACGGTGGCTCACACCTGTAATCCCAGCACTTTGGGAGGCCGAGGTGGGCAGATCACAAGGTCAAGAGATCGAGACCATCCTGGCCAACATGGTGAAACCGCATCTCTACTAAAAATACAAAAATTAGCCAGGCATGGTGGTGCGCACCTGTAGTCCCAGCTACTTGGGAGGCTGAGGCCAGAGAATCGCTTGAACCCAGGAGACAGAGGCTGTGGTGAGCTGAGATGGCCCCACTGTACTCCAGTCTGGCAACAGAGTGAGATTCTGTCTAAAAAAAAAACAAAACTCAAAATATATGGTTTTATATGTGGGGCGAGGAAATTTAAAGCTACTTAAATTATGCACAATATATTCTACCTTGCGAGAGCTGGAAAGGTTGATACAAAAAATCATTTATTTTAACTTTGGATAATTCAGATCAAACAATTTGCTTAAATAATCTAGAACAGAAAAGAAAGAGAAATAGCTCACATGGTATCTCCCATCGAATATGGGAGCCTGAAGTGTTAGTTTTAACCTCCTTTACTGCTAAATTTAAGGAAGAAAGACTTTCTTAAAAAGTTAGTAGTGTTCCCATTTTCTTTTGGCCTGTGTTGGGAACTGTTGTTAACAATTACATTTTTTTAATTTTTAGAAAAGATCCTAAATTTTTGAATTGACATTTTGTACATAGAAAACCTAGATTTTTTTTTTTGCACATTGAATGTATAGATTTATTACCTCATTTTGAAAACTAGTACTGCTTTTTAATGAATGGGGACCATTCTTTACAGGAACAGTATTTCTAGTAGAATTTTTGAAGGTATTTTTGGAATTCTCAGACTTGTCCAATATGTAGCAGGATCAGAATTTTAGAGCAGGGAAACCCACAGAGATGATTTCATCCCCGCCCCTCTTTTTACTGACAAGGAATGTGTGGGTCAGGGAGGGAAAGGGACTCCACCGTGATCACCCTGTGAGGCAGGGACAGCACTGTGGCCAGAACCCACATCTCCAGTTGCTAGTCCAACACTCTAGAATTATTTTATCCTGCTATGCTTCTCATAGGCTACTGACATTGTATTAAAATTGCTATCCAAGGCCATTGTGACCTGAAGAAGAAGAAAAAAAATGAACCCCCAATGACCTCTTCCTCCTCTGCACCTTTCCTCTTTTCACCCGAAAATTAAGTCCTTATGAAAAGATTAAATAGATGTGGCCCTGCATCTGTGGCAGCACTGTCTCTCCTGACCAGTCACTGACTGTTTTGGTCCACATCTGGAGTGGACTCAGTGGACATGATTCTCAGGCTGAGAAAAATAGGACTTGGATTTTGTCCTTGGCAGGCAGAGAACTTCCACTGTTTGAGGAGCTACTACTGGACTACTGTGTGTTTGTCCCACATCCCACAGCTAGCTAAGCAGACCGGGCTCTTTTTTTTTTTTTTTTTTTTTTTACGGTCATCAAAACAAGTAGCTCCTCTCAGACACCTTAATACATAATTAGGTGTGTCTGTTTACACTTGGGAGACAGAGGGCTTCATGTCCCAAAGAAATACAAGATGTCTGGGAACAGCCACAAACAGATGTTGAAAATGTCCATTTGTGGCGAGTTTATTACTATAGCACCAGGAATAAACATTGAAGATGAAACCCCTCTGAAGGGGTGTGTGTGTGTGTGTTGAGAGGGGAATGTTATCGAGCAGAGTAGAAAGTGAAAGGAGGTTCTATTTTTTAAAAAATTTGCTCTAGTATTTGTTTATCTCCTACAACAAGGAAAATTTCGCTATTTGGCTTTGGCTGTTTGAAGGCTTTTGCCAAATGCTTAACAATCTGTAGGGTTTGATTTCTTTCAGAAAGACCACTTTGAGAACAAGGCTCTATGTAACTAAGATGTGTTTGTTTTTGTTTAAATCACTCAGAAGAGAAATCATCTCTTGTCCATTGTTAAAAGAGAGTTTTCAATCAAAGGAAAATTCTACATATTCTAAAATATACAAACAGCTCTTTGAAACTGATGCCAAATCAAACTCTAAAAGGGACGTTTTTCTTGCAGAAGTTTTGAGTTAATTCTGTGTGCAGGGCTTGAGTGGAAAAACGCTGAGACTGTCAGAGGAACGAGTTACTACAACACTACATTTGGATTCGGAAGTTACATAAGGAGCATTGTCTCAGGATAGCAGGAAGACTCTTGTACATGGTTTTAGGCTAAATCCTAACAACAAAGAGAAAGAAATTCTTTGCAAAGTCAGTTTTTCAGTTAAATAAAAGGTAGTAGTTTGGTTCCTGATGTCATCACTGGATATAAACATCCAATGCGAGAAGGCATACCAGTCATGGCTTTAAAAATATCAATTGAAATGTGCCCTGTTTTTAAAGAAATACCGTCCTTTCCCCTGTTGAGACTTTTTTTTTTGGAGACAGAGTCTTGCTCTGTCATCCAGACTGGAGTGCAGTGGCTCGATCTTGGCTCACTGCAACCTCCGCCTCCTGGGTTCAGGTGATTCTCATGCCTCAGCCTCCCGAGTAGCTGGGACTACAGGTGCCCGCCACCACGCCTGGCTAATTTTTGTATTTTTAGTAGAGATGGGGTTTCACCATATTGGTCAGGCTGGTCTCAAACTCCTGGCCTCAAGTGATCTGCCTGCCTGGGCCCCCCAAAGTGCTGGGATTACAGACCTGAGCCACCACGCCCAGACCTCCCATTGAGACTTCTGTTTGGATGGAAAGTAGTAGATGCTAATGAGGCACCTCTATTGGGGGAAAAAAAGGACACAAATTGGAAACCCAACGCGTTCACTTCAGCTCTGCACTAATGAGCTGTGTCCTCGAGATGGTGCCTTCTTTCTCTGATGAAGCTTCCTTATCAATGAATGCCTATCCTGACTACCTCTCAGGCTCTTTGTGAAGGTAAAACCAAATGTATGTAAAAGCAGTGAAAACTTAAAAAGCAAAATCTGAGATGTTACCTTATTATTTCATGATGATTTTTGAGAGGTAGGTTGATGTGGGACCTGATGGTTTGCTGGGACTGAAAAAAATCAGAAACAGTTTTTGTTCATAGGATAAAGGCGGCAAGCCAGGGAACTGAGGAGAGCAAGAGACGCTCCACAGAACTAACTGGTAGTCAGGGCAGAGCTGTGGCTCCGCAACTAACCTGAACCCTTTCAGGTAAACAGAGGTAGAGTAAGTAGGAAAGGCAGTTAGTTGAAGATGTACAGGCAGAAGGCAGATGACACACACAAATTTCAGTGAAAGACAAGGATTTAGGTCAAATCTGCTATTGCCATCATTTTTCCCTTAGACACACATTTAAATACTTTTTGTATGTAACTGTGAGAGGGGCCATGGTGTGTTTAAAGATAAATAGGACAGCATTCCCATTTTTAAGCAGTTTAAAGGCTAGTTGAACACAGCCATAAAAAAGAAAGATCATGTCCTTTGCAGGAAGATGGATGGAGCTGGAGACCATTGTCCTTAGCAAACTAATGCAGGAACAGAAAACCAAATACCGCTGCATGTTCTTATACGTGGGAGCCTGAATGATGAGAACACATGGACACATAGAGGGGAACGGGGCACACTGGGGCCTATTGGACGGTGGAGGCTGGGAGGAGGGAGAGGATCAGGATAAATAACTAATGGGTGCTAGGCTTAATACCTGGACGATGAAATAATCTGTATAACAAACCTCCGAGTCACAAGTTTATCTATGTAACAAACCTGCACATGTACCCTTGAACTTAAAAGTTAAATTTAAAAAAAAAGGCTATAGAGGTGATTGTGCGATTGTTCCTTCCCCAGCACACTTATAAGAAAGATACAAATGGGCTGGGGGCGGTGGCTCATGCCTGTAATCCCAGCACTTTGGGAGGCCGAGGCAGGCAGATCACGAGGTCAGGAGATCGAGACCATCCTGGCTAACACGGTGAAACCCCATCTCTACTAAAAATACAAAGAATTAGTTGGGCGTGGTGGCGGGTGCCTGTAGTCCCAGCTACTGGGGAGGCTGAGGCAGAAGAATGGCGTGAACCCGGGAGGCAGAGCTTGCAGTGAGCCGAGATTGCGCCACTGCACTCTAGCCTGGGCAACAGAGTGAGACTCCGTCTCAAAAAAAAAAAAAAAAAGAAAGAAAGAAAAAGAAAGATACAAATGAAGAACTAATTGCCTGCAGAGAGGAAGGGGAGGTTACTGTGGGCTAAAGCAAGAATATATGAAGAAGCTTCACAGCAGAGGGGGACTGTGAGGTCGATTTTAAAGGCTGCTTAGAATTTTAAGGAGCTGAGATAGGGTAGGGGGCTAGTGGGATACTAAGGGTGGAGGGGCCAATGTAAACCCAGGCAGGAAGGTGGGAAAAGGTAGGGTAGCACAGAAGATGGAAAAGGGTCTGGTATGACTGGATTGTAGAGTTCATGGAAGTAAAATGAGAGACAAGACTGGAAAGGTAAGTTGGGACAAGATTGTTGCTCTTGCAAATGTTTGTGTGCCCTTAACACAGAGTCTAGAAACACACACACACCTGAGCGAAAAAGCCTGACGTGAAGTCACAGAACAGGTAGGCAGACATGAACAAGGAAATCCCAAGGAACCAGAAAGTCAAACAAGATAAAGATTCAGGAAGCCAGATAAACCACCCAAGCAGAAGATGCAACACAGAAAGTGAACCTTGAATATAAAGCCAGCTTCTGTCACAACCCGGAAGTATTTCCTCCTGGGGCAGGAACCCCTCCCAGGGCATGGTCAGCCCAGGCCTCCAGTGGGGCACAGGTAAGTGGCTGCATCTGACTGTAGAGGGAGAAAGGGCAAAAATAAGCATAGGTCCTCACAGGATACAGTTTGAGGCTGAAGCCTGTGGCTTTGATCCTAGATTAATATGGATTGCGTTAGGCCTGGGGTAGCTGTATCTTTTGGAGCTGAATTATAGAGACTGAACAGCACTTGGTAATCTGGTTCAAGTCCTAGGTCTAGGGGCATCAGGCAATTCGAGCCACGTGCTTTAAGGCCCAGGATGGCCTCAGGGCTGTTGGACCACACCTGGGGACCAAGCCTTTTGAGATCTATTTTGGGAAATTGTATTTGAAAAAAATAGTGCCCCCAGCTTGTCAGGTTTTGTGTGATTCGGCCTTGAAAACAGCCGCTGCCTGCAGCGGACTCTTCCTTTTCCCTGGCATCTCTCCTGGACCAGTGCTAGTCTCAGTTACAGGTGTAGTCTTAGATTGGGTTGGTTTTAGATTTAAAGGAGCAGCTTGAGTCCTACTTTAAGAAGCAGAGTCCAACCAGAACTCTTCAAACTCTATCTGAAAACATTGGACTTTGTGGTGATTATTCATTTCATAGTCTTTTCCTACCTCAACCAGCATCTCTCTTCTCAGTTATGGTTTTTTTACAGAAGAGTTTGGCTGGACCTGCAGCTGGGTGTGTGGGGTTAATCACGAATTTCAAGATTTTGATTCTCAATTTATGCATTTTCTAGCTTGGAGACCCATTCTTTTCGGTTTCCTTCTTCTCTGGCTCTACTAGTTCAAATAGTGCGGGTAAGGAGGAATGCCCTTTTAGGATGGAAATGTTTGCTATTTGCTGTGTACTGCTACCAATTCCTGCTTACAAGAGTCTCATGCAATGAGTTTGCCTAAGGAATATAAAACATGGTTTGCTTCATATCATTCAGAACACCAGTGGTAAAGACAATATCAGAATTCTGGGGCTGGGTCAAGCATGGCTAATGAGTGCGTGCGTCTGCCTCCCATTCCACCTCCATCCCAGGGCTGTCAGTGATAATTGGTCAGAACGCTTTTCATCATTGCCCTCCAGGTAGCCATGGCCAGGATGCTAGAGTCACATGAAAATGACCCCGAATCCCTGCACCTTAGGGGAGACAGTGACAGCAAAGCCCCCACAAGTCTGGGGCCAGGTCTTGGGCTACCATGTACTGATCTGTAACTTCGACGAAATCACTTTTTTTGAGCTTGAGTTTGCCATTCATATAGTATAGTCAGTGGCATTGCTACCTTACAGAGGATTTAATGACAAAATGGCAGTGGGAGTGCTTTGATCGAGTACTTCTGCAGATCTGAGCTGTGGCATCCCAGCTGTTTGGTTAGCCACTCTTTCCTCTTAGTCAATTTTTGCTAACACCATGGGATGCTGTGGCTATTCCATCACTTATAGGATTCATATGGTTAGGGAAAAGCAACTGACTAGTCTGTTAAGCAATAGGCAGTTCTAGTTCCCAGCCCATCATCAAGCAGCTTCAAGTCAGAACATTCCTGCACCAGGGCTTCAGGCTTGGTAGCAAGCCTGAAAGAAACGCTGCGCAGATTTTTCCACGGGAGCGCCTCAAAGGGCAGAGGAAACTCAAGGGCTCCTTCACTATCCCTGCTCTCCCCGATCTGCTGGCATAACCCAAAACAACCCCAGGTCCCCAAAGAGAATATTTTCAAGTCTCTTGTTTTATCTGAGAATGTATGTGAATTTTATTTTAGAATATGTATGTTTTTGTTTTAATATATAAATAACGTTTTAACTTACTAATATCAGTTAAATGTCCCTCTTTAAAAACCCTTCTCCATTTGTCCACTTCTTGTATTTCATGCCTTCCTATCAGTTAGGCTTTGGTGTCTAATATATAACATCTCAACCAGTTCATAAATTTCTTTTATATTGCTTTTAATATAGACCAAGTTACCACTAGCGCAGGCCACAGGAAAATACCAGTCTGTCCTGTCTGAATTCTGGCTTTTTTGAAAGATTTACTTAGGAACAATTTATCATTTAGTTTGCAATTTTTAAAATAATCTTAATTGACCACATATGTTATCAAATAAGAGTTGGTCTTGTAGCCTCTGCCTCGCTCGCCATCTCCCCGCCACCTCCCACCCCCTCGTTTGCACATGTGTACAACCTTCTGCCAGGATGTCAGAAAATTAATTATGCCACTCCAGGCAGATACCATCGCAGGAAAGGCTCTCTCTGATTTAAGATAAGATTACCAATATCGAAGCTGTTATTTTTAGGAGGGAAAGGCTATCACTTTTAAACCTCTCTCCCTCATTTTCCTAGTTCCTTCTCTCCTAATTGTGGCTCCATGTTTTGGTAGCCATAAGTCATTAGTGGTTTTTAATTTTTCTGAAACTGAAATAAGGTCTGAAAGGGTGGATTTGTCCCTTTTTTCCTCCTTTTTTCCTTTTTTTTTTTTTGCTGGCTAATCGGAGGAACGCAACCACATCTGAAGCCACTTGGCTCATTATGAATTTCATGGAAACTGATTCTCTGAAAGTGTTTCCATATGTGTTCCCAATATATCCCATCCTCTCTAAATGGGAGCACAGACGTGTGCATGGGCTGGAAATGGCTTCAGGATGTGACAGGGCAGTCATATGACCGCCACGGCACTGTGGGTGGCCCCTTCTGAAAGACACGGTGTCCTGGGTGCTGGCCTCCTTCCTGCAGCGGATCTGGTTTCAAAGACTATCCACCCTTCCTAGGATTTAAAAAGTTCTTAATCAAGGCCTAGCAGGAAGATCTCTCTCATTTTTCCTCCCTTTTCTCTCCCCCTCCATCTTTGGCTCGTTCCTTCCCTTACTCTCCCTCCCTGTATGCATACACACTCACTCACACATCTACTGCCTGCCCCCTTTCCCTTTATAAAAGGAAATATATTCTTCCAACAATATCCTCAAAATTTGGGTGGGTTTAAGGAATGGCTGAATTTTCTGAAAATTGCCAGGTTTTTTTTTTTCTCTCTCTCTTTTTCCTTCAGCATAACATACTTTCTTAGCCTTAGGATCAGCTAGTTCTTTCAGAATTTGTGAGCATGCAGTGGAAAAGTACAATTCATTACAACACAGAAAACAAATATTTAGACTGGATAGTCGAGGGACTTTCCCTCTCTTTTGCAAAAGAATGGAGTTTGCTGGTCATTTCATTATCTTAAAATGATTTTACAATCTCATTTTGCTGGTTTCTTCTCCATCAGCATGATCCATTGCATGTCTTCTATATATGGTATATTTTCCTAATTATTATCTAATGAAATGAAAAGTGAAACTAAGTTAGTGATGGATAGTTGATCATTTTTTAGTGTGAGGGGAGAAATTCAGGGAAATTTAGAAAATTGGTCCCTTAGAACCTCAGTGTGGAAAATGCAAAGTAATATTTTGCATATAGTCTACATTTGACTTTTGGATAATGTTTATATAGCATTTCTACCTCTGTCGTGTTTGCCTCGAGACTTTGGTAGTAATTCATCTGCTTAGCAAAATTTTTTGAAGCATCTGTCTTCTCAGCACCATACTATAAGGTAGGATCTGGAAGAAGAATATGTGGTTCTTCCTCTTAATTTGCTTCCTCTTTAGTTGGAAAATGAAAATTCTTATCTAAAACCAATGATAATACTTAGGAATGTGTGCAGCAGTAAGATTTATCTACATAGATGTCCAAGGTTAGTTTGGTAAATGAAATATTATGGTAAGAATTTGTGTGCCCAGGAAATCCTTGTGTAGTGGTGAGCTTTGAGCCAGAGCTCGCTTACTTTGGTCTGGCAGAGAGAAGAGAGAAAACCATGGGTGCTGGGGAGAGCATGGGCAAAGCTCCTGTGGGTGTCCTGAGTATATAATCACTCCACCAGGAAGAGGGGCCATGCTTAGGAGCAGTGGGATATGACTTAGAAATAGGGCAGAGGACTCTGAATATGCCCATAGCCTCCTTCCTTTTCAACCCTTCATTACAGAATTGCTCAGATATGCTTTTTGAAAGGTGGCTGGCCTATGCTTGAGTAAGGGGTAATACACTCTTGTTTTAAGGCCCTGCTGCCTGTGTGACTTAAAAAGGCAGTAAGTGGAAGAATTTCCCTTTTCATGTGTGTTTTCATAGAATGCAGATCTCAGGAAGCTCAAGGCAGACCCTCTATGTTTTCCTCTGCACCCTGCATGCTCTGTCAGGGTGCAGAGGTAGAATAGAATGCTGGAGCTAGGACGGAGAACCATGTTAGAGTCTCGTGTTGCCGCTCAGATCTACCATGCCCGCAGGTTTCCATGTCTATAAAACTCATCTATAGAACTCATCTATGATTCTTGATGACTCTGACTTCTGCTTCTGTATACTAGTCTAAAAAAATTCAAACAAGATGCTAGTTTCACTCTCTGTTCCTTTAAACTATTCACTCCAAATAAAGATTATGATCTTAGTGGCAGCGATTAACCCAGGATCATAAGGAAGGACGAGTGTGCTTACCTAACAGCAGGCCATGGGTTTCTGGCCTGGCCCTCTTTCCCCTTCATCTAGTCTCCCCAGGGCTCCCTAGTGTGGATCTACACCCAGATACTGGCTGGGAGGCAGGACAGGTGCTGGGAGTGAAGAGGAAATAACAGTGGAAGCAAAGCAGAGGCATCCGTTTACTAGTGTCAACTGCTGTTTTGGGGGCTCCTGTCTGCAATGTGAGGTCAAGTGATGCAATAATGCTTGGGAATAGCTTTGAATGCTCTTTAAAGAGAGTTTTACAAGGTTTTATAGGTATGGAATGTATTTGAATTACATTTTAGGTTTGATGTCAGCATTGCTCAATGCTTTTCGTACCTTTTTCTTTTGTGTTAAAACTGTACAGAGTTATTGTACAGAGTTCCCAATCCTTAGACTCATTTACGTATTCATTTATCCATCCAACCATGCACCGACATTTTTTTTTTTCATTTTAGCCTCTTACAATGTACTAGGTTCCAAGAGGGATATGAGAGGAAAACATATTCTTTACCATCCAAAGCTGACTTTATAGTTGGAGAAAACAGACTAAGAAACAGCTAATAATTCAATAAGGGAGTGAGTAAGGGTCCAAAAGAGTGATACAGAAAATAAATGCTATTGGAACAGAAGTAAAATAGGAAATTAAATAATAGAGCTGTTGGGAAGGGGGCAGCCAAAACGTTTAAAAGGGGGAGAAGATTCTTGGTTACCAGGGGAGAGCAGCTCCACATAGGTCTTGTGTATTACATGTTCCAATAGAAAGAACTCTGAGAGGGGTTAATAAAACGTCCTTCGGATTTATTTGAGATTTGTTGAAGCAATAACTCCTACCATTTAAAAGGCCCCAATGAAGCTTTGAAGTTAACACCTCATTGCTGAGAAGTACAATGGCTCTTCATTCTGTACCTTTATCCCCTCACATAAAGTGGGCAGAGGACTCTGAATATGCCAGCATATGTTCAGTCTGGATTCAAGGCCCCCTTTCCTTTTTTCTGCCCTGACCTGCCTGCTCTGCTGGGATGTGTGAATGTACTGCACAGAGGCCAAGAGGACATGGGGCATGGGGTTTCCCAGCTGACAGCCCCAATGGCAAGTACCTGGTCTGTTATTTTGCTCAAATTCCAATTTCTTTTTTGTTCTAGAGATCTCCTTACCCATTTTCCATCAACCAACCATATTTATTGGGGGCCTAGTCAATGAGAAAATGTATGTTAAAGTAAAGGCCTTGGTAAAGGCCTACAAATGTCAAACAGGTGTGACTGTTATGAAGTTCTGAAGGGGAGGCAAAGAAGTATCAGACACTTCTCTACCCTCCACAGCTCACTCTCAGTGGGAGCCAAACGTGACTCAGGATAAGCAGCATTCGAAAGCAGTGTGTGAAAGATGCCACAGGGAGGATTCCAGGCCCTGAAAATTGAAGATCAGACATTTTGTTTGATTCCCTCTTATCTTGGTTTCACACATTTTCCACTTGAAGACCCAAGAAACCTAGTTGGGTAAAGAGAGGCTATTTCCTTTTCCCTCATAGACCTTGGGAGGAGGGGCAAGATGTTTTAATTTTTATTAGTGATTTTATTTTTATTTGTGCTCCATGGAAATTTTATTAATATATTCTTTCCTGTGTATATTAGGTTGTGAAAAATTGCTGCTGCCGCTGCTGTTACTATTTTAATGAGCAAAGTTCTTGCAGCTCTTTTTATGACAGCTACATTTGTTTGCAAGCTGTTTGGCTTTGGCTAGGGGTGTAGACAGCAGTTTTGGAATGAAATGCATCTGTAGGAAGCCAGCAGGTCCTAAGGGGATCGTACCCTTGACCTTGGTCTCATTCACATCTTGCCCTGAGCAGCTAAACTAATTGCCCATTATTTAGCAGATTAGATCAACAAGGCCTAAAAGAGTTATTAATAATATCCCAAAGATAGGAACTCTCACTGGGGCAACACTTAGGCAGTAGAAGAGTCAATTTAAGTATTTTGAGATATTTTGAGTATTTTTCATTTAGGCAAATCAACTTCTAAGATAGCAGGTGTGTATGTGTATGTAGATAGACCTGTGATCATGTTAACCAAATTCCTTAAGGGTAACTAAGATCGCATATCCTTTGTTAGAAGTCAAAGAGGTCTGTCTAGCTGTGGCTGTGATTTTGTGATATTGAGTAAATGGCTTCTTTTCTTTAGATACCAGCTTTCCTATTTGTCAAACAGGGGTTAGATTTGCGTTACCTAAGCAGCAAATTAAGAGTTTAGACTTTTCCATCAGAGTTCCTCAACCAGCATAAAGGAGTATTTGAGTACCTTGGGGGATCTCGGATCATAGCCTAAAGCTTTACAAGCGCAAAATTTTGTTGAAGTCATTTTTTATTTATCTAAAAATTCACATAAATGTTGCATTCTCCTCCACATCATATTCATGTTTATTGTATAGTGTATTATTTTCCCCAAGTTGAGTAAAACCAACCCATCAGGAAAATGCACGATGATTATCTTGGGCTTCTGGTAACTCCTGGCAGTCCCCCAGGAAGATGTAGGCACATACCATTTTGAAACTCTTCGCACCAAGTGATCTAGTGTTGGCTATAGCACTCTCAACTTCTCCACTGTTCAGCAAAGCCTAATAGCCGAATGTACTTTGTATATGGAGGAGATAACATGGATAACAGCAAAAAGAATGGACTTGTGCAAGTTGTTCCTTGCTATTTTAAAAAGGTCCCCAAACCACCTTTGGCTTTATCTATCCAGTAAGTTGTAGTCATGAGTTTTAAACTGGCTCTTGGGAGCTCTGAGGGTACCAGGCCTATCACTGGGGGAGTGGCTGAGCTTTGGTTTTATATTTAGAAAATCAGATTGGGGTTGCACTGCTTTTAGAACTCTAGGCCTTCATAATATGGACTCTTAATAAGTCAAACTTATATTTTGCTTACTTTAGTTGATGTAACATCCAGTTAGTTCTATGTTGGTAAGTTTGTGGCTACAATTTGGTTGGTGACACGAGGATGACTAGTTTAGGATACAATGTCAAAATAGCCCAAGAAGGGGTTCTAAAAGAAAACCTGAGTTCATGTACAAAACAGACATTGGAAGCACAGATACAACCTTATTCAATGAAAGAAAATTTAATGATATTATTTGCTCCTGTAACTATTATTATTTAAAAAATTTAAGATTAGGAAGGAGTTTATAGTCTTTCTTTTAAGTTTAGGATTTCTCCCACCACCTTATCATGATTATTTTATAAGGGATCTCGTATGGTACTAGAGCAAATTGTTACTCTTTCTTCCTAGAGAACATGTTGCAAAATGTTTCAGGAACATTTCTTGGTAACATAAAATGACTAAGCAAATTCCAGAAAATTCTATTGTTTGTAAGTTGAAAAATCATCCTATAATCCCTTTCAAGTCAACATTAGCGCTCTTTATCAAGAAAGAGTCCATTCTCAAGACATTAAGACTCAAATGCCTAGAAGTGATTGGTTAAAATACTGTAAACCTAGCGGAAATTTGTTGCATTGTTTTCTATAAACCATAACCAGAGCTCGTTAATTGAAAAACGAATGTCATTTTGTGTTAGCTAGCATCTATAAACCAAAAAGGTACAGTGATCCTGGCATGTGATGGGCAATAAAAACATCAGCAAAATGTATCAGGTAAAATTGAGAGGAAGGAGTGGGGAGGGGTAAATTCAAAACCATATTGGAGTTTACTGCCAGGGCCCCACATAAAGAGTTTTAATGAGTCTTCTGCATCAAAATAAGTGAAACCATACGGAATTGTAATTATTACTGCAGTGTATTTTAAGTACAGATACACCTAAGAAGCAGTTTTTACATTAACATGTCTATCTGTGTGAACTCCATACTTCTGCAGGGGGCACATGTTGGCGTTTTAAGTGCGACTTCTTTCTGATACACGCTGTTCACATTATTCTGGTTCTTCTTATATGATCTAAATATTGAACTTAATGCATACAGAAGTGCTCTGCCCATCGCTGTTAGTTCTGCCAGCTCAAGGTCACCTGGATGCCCTGCAATGCAGAGGCTGCCTGAGGAACGTCTGTGGCCTCCATTTGGCCTCTGTATTGTACGAGGCAGGGCACAAGCACTGGGCGGGGGAAATGTTATGGAGCATCTGCTCCCATTTCTGATTCTGTCATAATCGCTGTTTCCACATTTTTAAATTTAAGCTTGTCAGAATTTCGTTTTTGGGAGGAATAGGTAGAGGCTAGTTGAGGATGGAAGAATTTATAAAAAGCAGAGAGTGACTGCCTGGGCTGTCAGTTTTGGTTCTTCATCTTGAAAGTGTTTGCTTCTGGCCTTAGAAGCTGCTCACTAGCTTTTACCCTCTGCTTATGGGCCTGCAGACTCTGGGAAATACTAATGAGGGATGGGAACCTCTCTGTCTACCCCTCCCCTAAGGCTGTTGCTTCTCCTTCTCTCTTGGAATTCATAGTCATAGAACATTAGAGCTGGAAGGGAACTTAGAGCTCATCCCCCTCATTTTACAGATGATGACACTGCCACCTCTGACTTCTGCCTCTGGCCTTCCACTCTCAGTAAGAAGAGCCAGGCAGGTGAGACTTTTAACAATTGCTGGGCTGGGCAGGGCTGGGCTGGGCTGGGCTGTCTGGTTGTTACTGTCCGATTTGTGAGTTTTGTTAACCATATGTTGCTTTTAAAGAGTCACTTTTTATTACAAATGCACATCATGGCACTTAACCCTTGCATTTTGTGAAGATTATAAGCAGTGTGCATTTTAACAAAAATTAATAACCTTCAATCAGCACCTTTAAAGAAAAGTGTTCGGATTATTCCCTTAATAAACATCGTAATATCCAAGAACAAGGTCTGAATAAAAATGAGGTGAAGGAGTACCCATTCATTAAAGTCCTCAAGAATTGTTTAGTGCTTTCCTTTATAGCTAAAAGCTGTAGGAGAAACAAATATATGAGATCTGAATAATCAAAATATTTTAGAAGGGAACAATATCTTAACAAGAGCACTGGTATTAGAAAAGGGCTTGTCACAATTCTGTCAATTCTAGAAAAATAATAATAAACCCAATCTTTAAAGGTCACAACTACAAGATTCTAGCATTTCAGAAAACTAATTTCCACATGAAATGGTTTATAACGGTGGTTTCATAACTTAGGCACCAGAAACATCTATTAAGGAGGCCTACTGTTAGCTTTAGAAGTGAAAGGACTTCATGTTTTAGGGGAAAACCATCTTTGCCTTCAGGTTACTGCTTCAAGTTGACCTGAAGCTGGTTCTGTAGGATGTGGTGCTGGGGCCTGGGAGACGGGTGGGGAGTGCCCTCCTCTTAATCTCCTCTAGGCAGCGAGCCTCTCACAAAAGCTACTGTTAGCACCTGGTCTAAATCAGGTCACAAGTCTCCCATCAAGACTTGAAATCAATGATTCCTAAGGTACCAAGCCCCCTTGTGCCTCCTAACTCCCACTTTCAAAACCGACTGATCTAGTAGCTTATGACCCTCCCTATCCACCCCCAGAGAAGTTATGAGTTTCTGGTTTGATTTCACTGTTGCTAAGATGAGACCTCTGACAAGATTTTAAATTCTTTAAAGGCGTTAAAGGAAATGATAGGAACATGATAGGATATCTTTTTGATGTTCCTTCATTGATGAAAGAGCCTACCAAGAGTAAATAACAGTAAGACATTATTTTGGAATTTCTTTATATTGAGTTGAGGAAAATAAACTTGTCTGACAGTAAAAATTTCACTTCAAATATCTAAAGTGCAACGAGAAACAAAAAGAGAAAAAAAATCCATGAGGATTTGGTTTTAAAGTCTGGTGAGTGAACCTATGTGATCAGAGTGTTGGGTTGGTTTACACATTGACCTGGCACACATGTGGGTTTTTAAAGCCCTCTGGGATTCTCTGGGGGTGAAGAACTTAAGGATCAATGCTGTTAAGACTGCAAAGTGGGGGAAAAAGACTGTAAAGTGACTGGTGCATTTGAAGGTCTGTCTGTGGCTTGCTGTTCCTTTATGGGAAAGCTAAAGTTTTCTTTTTTTTTTTCTTGTAACAATTCTATCATTATTTTAATTGATATTTACAGATTTTTCCCTCCATCTTCTGTTATAATTTTTAGGTGCTTCAGAACTGGGCCCTTTTTCAGACCCCAGGCAGTTCCCAAGCATTTCATCCCTCACTGAGAGCCGCTTCTCCAACCCACGAATGCACTATCCAGCCACCTTTACTTACACCCCGCCAGTCACCTCAGGCATGTCCCTCGGTATGTCCGCCACCACTCACTACCACACCTACCTGCCACCACCCTACCCAGGCTCTTCCCAAAGCCAGAGTGGACCCTTCCAGACCAGCAGCACTCCATATCTCTACTATGGCACTTCGTCAGGATCCTATCAGTTTCCCATGGTGCCGGGGGGAGACCGGTCTCCTTCCAGAATGCTTCCGCCATGCACCACCACCTCGAATGGCAGCACGCTATTAAATCCAAATTTGCCTAACCAGAATGATGGTGTTGACGCTGATGGAAGCCACAGCAGTTCCCCAACTGTTTTGAATTCTAGTGGCAGAATGGATGAATCTGTTTGGCGACCATATTGAAATTCCTCAGCAGTGGCCCAGTGGTATCTGGGGGCCACATCCCACACGTATCAATATATACATATATAGAGAGAGTGCATATATATGTATATCGATTAGCTATCTACAAAGTGCCTATTTTTTAGAAGATTTTTCATTCACTCACTCAGTCATGATCTTGCAGCCGTAAGAGGGTAGATATTGAGAAGCAGAAGGCTCAAGAGAGACAATTGCAATCGAGCTTCAGATTGTTTACTATTTAAGATGTACTTTTACAAAGGAACAAAGAAGGGAAAAGGTATTTTTGTTTTTGTTGTTTGGTCTGTTATCATCAATAACCTGTTCGTATGCCAATTCAGAGAGGTGGACTCCAGGTTCAGGAGGGAGAAGAGCAAAGCCGCTTCCTCTCTGTGCTTTGAAACTTCACACCCTCAAGGTGGCAGCTGTGTATGGACCAGTGCCCTCCGCAGACAGCTCACAAAACCAGTTGAGGTGCACTAAAGGGACATGAGGTAGAATGGACGCTTCCATCACAGTACCATCATTCAGAATAACTCTTCCAATTTCTGCTTTCAGACATGCTGCAGGTCCTCATCTGAACTGTTGGGTTCGTTTTTTTTTTTTCCTGCTCTAAGAAAGTGACTTCAAAAATAACTGATCAGGATAGATTATTTTATTTTACTTTTTAACACTCCTTCTCCCCTTTTCCCACTGAACCAAAAAGAAATCCCATCCCTAAAACCTGCCTTCTCCTTTTATGCAAAACTGAAAATGGCAATACATTATTATAGCCATAATGGTATAGATAGTGTTTGCGTTTGGCTATGTGTTATTTGTTTTCTTTTTTTTTAAATTATGAATATGTGTAAAATCTGAGGTAACTTGCTAACGTGAATGGTCATATAACTTTAAAGATATATTTATAATTATTTAATGACATTTGGACCCTTGAAACATTTCTTAGTGTATTGATATGTTGACTTCGGTCTCTAAAAGTGCTCTTTATTAAATAACAAATTTCTTCAGTGGTCTAGAGCCATATCTGAAATATTGCTAAGCAATTTCAGTTCATCCAGGCACAATGTGATTTTAAAAAATACTTCCATCTCCAAATATTTTAGATATAGATTGTTTTTGTGATGTATGAAGGAAATGTTATGTTTAGTTCTTTCAGATCTTTGAATGCCTCTAACACAGCTTTGCCTTCTAAAGCAGTAATTAGGGATTTAAAAAACAACCTTTAGCCCTTTATCAGCATGAAATGCTGGAGTGATGTGGTTTTCTAATTTCTTTGGGGTAATTATGACTCTTGTCATATTAAAAAGACAAGCACAAGTAAATCATTGAACTACAGAAAAATGTTCTGTGGTTTCATAGTTAAGCAAAACTCTAAATCGCCAGGCTTCATAGCAAAGACATAGTCAGCTAAAAGCCGCACATGTGGATAGAGGGTTCAATTATGAGACACCTAGTACAGAAGAGCAAAATTGCACCAGGGATTCTTAACCAACCAGCCTTACCAAACAACACAACAGGGGAACCCCAATCTGCCTTACCCAAGGCCCCACTGGCAGCTTTCCACAGAATTTGCATTTAGAGGAGCAGAATGACATCACTGTCCTTTGGGAGTAGGTCCTCTGAAAAGGCAGCCAGGTTCCAGCAGGTAGCTGAGCTGAGAGGACATATGGCCCACGGGGACCTACAGACAGCCTTTGACATTTGTATTTCTTACAATGGAGGGCCAAGGAGGGCAAGGGGGTGTGGAGTTTGGTGTCTACTAGTGTGTACGAATTTGAGCTAGAGTCCTTCTGTGGCATGCACTTTGACCACTCCTGGCAGTCACATGGCAGATTTCCAAGTGCAAATCCTTAATCCAAACAAGGATCATCTAATGACACCACCAGGCCAATCCCTGCTCTCCTCCCCGAAAAGTCAGGGTCCCTTCATTGGAATCTTCCACCCACCCAAGCAGAATTTAGCAGAGATTTGCCTTCAAACCCTAACGGCCCCCTTGTTCTCTGGTCCTTCTCAAACCCACCTTTGTAGGCCACCCAGCATTGCAGGACAGCGTGTGGGGCAGCTGGACCTGTGCTTCCTGCCTGGGAGTCTCCCTTGGAATTCATCCTGACTCCTTCTAATAAAAATGGATGGGAAAGCAAAACACTTTGCCTTCTAAAGGCCGTATACCAAGTATGCTTAGATAAATAAGCCACTTTTCTATTACTTAAGTAAGATGGAAGTAGTAATTGATACTATTTATTGTTTGTGTGTGGTAGCTTGAAGCACACCACTGTCCATTTATTTGTAAGTGTAAAATATGTGTGTTTGTTTCAGCAGCACTTAAAAAAGCCAGTGTCTGGTTACACATTTCAATTTTAATTAATTGACATAAAAATGCTACCGCCAGTGCCAGCTGCATCCTATTTAATTAAAAAGGTACTATATTTGTACATTATTTTTTAATGTTAAAAGGGCTTTTTTAAGTTTACAGGACACATACCGAGTGACTTTAGGGATGCTTTTGTGTTGAAATGTTACTATAGTGGCTGCAGGCAGCAACCCAGAAACACTTTAGAAGCTTTTTTTCCTTGGGAAAAATTCAAGCACTTCTTCCCTCCATCCTCACTCCAACCACCCCAATGGGGGTAATTCACATTTCTTAGAACAAATTCTGCCCTTTTTTGGTCTAGGGATTAAAATTTTGTTTTTCTTTCTTTCTTTTTTTTTTTTTTCACTGAACCCTTAATTTGCACTGGGTCATGTGTTTGATTTGTGATTTCAAGACCAAAGCAAAGTCTTACTACTACTGTGGAACCATGTACTAGTTCCTGGGAATTAAAATAGCATGGTTCTCTTTGTAGCACAAACATTGCTGGAATTTGCAGTCTTATCAATGCAGCCACATTTTTATCCATTTCAGTTGTCTCACAAATTTTAACCCATATCAGAGTTCCAGAACAGGTACCACAGCTTTGGTTTTAGATTAGTGGAATAACATTCAGCCCAGAACTGAGAAACTCAACAGATTATCGTTTGCTCTTTGGACGGTCTCACTGCCTCTCCCTTGCCAGGACCCTTTCAAAATGAGCAGAGAAGTCCACACCATTAGGGACCATCTGTGATAAATTCAGAAGGGAGGAGATGTGTGTACAGCTTTAAGGATTCCCTCCATTCCGAGGAAAGGGACTGGCCCAGAATCCAGGTTAATACATGGAAACACGAAGCATTAGCAAAAGTAATAATTATACCTATGGTATTTGAAAGAACAATAATAAAAGACACTTCTTCCAAACCTTGAATTTGTTGTTTTTAGAAAACGAATGCATTTAAAAAATATTTTCTATGTGAGAATTTTTTAGATGTGTGTTTACTTCATGTTTACAAATAACTGTTTGCTTTTTAATGCAGTACTTTGAAATATATCAGCCAAAACCATAACTTACAATAATTTCTTAGGTATTCTGAATAAAATTCCATTTCTTTTGGATATGCTTTACCATTCTTAGGTTTCTGTGGAACAAAAATATTTGTAGCATTTTGTGTAAATACAAGCTTTCATTTTTATTTTTTCCAATTGCTATTGCCCAAGAATTGCTTTCCATGCACATATTGTAAAAATTCCGCTTTGTGCCACAGGTCATGATTGTGGATGAGTTTACTCTTAACTTCAAAGGGACTATTTGTATTGTATGTTGCAACTGTAAATTGAATTATTTGGCATTTTTCTCATGATTGTAATATTAATTTGAAGTTTGAATTTAATTTTCAATAAAATGGCTTTTTTGGTTTTGTTATGTGTGTACCTTGGGTCTTTTCTTGTTCACGGTTTCTCCCTAGTCTGATGTCTACTCCTGCTTACACCTGGGCACTGTTTGGTCTTAGGACTTGCCAGGGCTAGTTAAGAGAAGAGATGCTATATTACTGGGGAGAAGAAAAAAAATCTTGGTAAACGGTGTCTTCTTGTTTTGTCCTATTCCTAGAGAGGGGTGGGCAAAGAATCTAGCAGTGAACTCACTTCGTTACTAGCTTGTGTCTGAAGGAAGGAGTGCTCACCTCATCCTTGAGTAAGGCCATTTATTCCAACTGGGGGACCTATCAGGCGTATAGATGCAGTCTCGATGGCTTCATGATTCTAATCTCTGAGAACATGAACAGGGACACCCAAGTGAACCTCTGGCTATCAACAGAAGATCTCGGGCAGCCCAGATATAGGCTAGTCTGTTTTCCTTTCCACATCTCTTTTGGGTTCTTAAAAATAAAGTCAACCAAAGCCCAAGGATGAGTAAAAATGGACCTTGGCCTGGAGGGCTATAGCCTCAGAAGAATTCTCCTAGTGAACATAACTATAGTTTGGAGATTTTTTTTTTCCCTTGGCCATTGTTTATTTTTGGTAAGTCCCCCCCCTTGTGATAAGGTTGAAGGCCTGGGGTAGAAAGGTTGCTTTCTCTGTGTCCTATGCTTTCTGAATGCTTTGGCTCACCACAATTCTAAAATAGGGACCCAGGAAATCATGGTGCAGAGAAGGTCAGCCAGTGGCCAAGCTGACCCACATCACAGGGAGAGTTAGAGACCTTGAAGATCTGCTCATTCTTAACCCTTTGGCACTATTTTCTAAGAAATCTTGGAAATAGTTAAATTCCAAGAATAGGAAATGTCCTGAAACCACTTGGGTGAGCTTAAGCCAGGGAACTTGTCTGCAACTCTGAGGATGTAGATTTATTTATTTAAAAAAAAATCAAACATCTGTGTGACTTTAAAGGGCATTCACAAGGGAGGTGGTCACAGTGGCTTTCTTTCTGTCTCCAGTTTTCTCCATCAGGATGGTCTAGGGCAAATCCCTTTATTCCTCTGTGTCTCAGTTTCTTGGTTTATGAAAAGGCATTGGGCTAGATCTTGGCACTATTGACATTTCAGACTGGGTAATTCTTTTTGTGTGTGTGTGTCAGAGATGCTATCCTGTGTATTGTAGGATGTTTAGCAGCATTCCTAGCCTCTACCCACTAAATGTTAGTAGCACCTCCCTAGTTAGGACAATCAAAAATGTCTCCAGATGTTGCCAAATGGTCCCTGGGTGGCAAGATCACCACCAATTGAGAACCACTGAGCTAGAGGCTTTATTGACAGAACTGATATAAGAATACATTGCTTATTAAATCAGAGTAGCCAGGCAGAGGCTGAGGGACTTCCCAGTGATGGCTACACCTCAACCTTTTCCATCCCTTCACTTGATGGCACCCCAAGATTTGGATGTATCGTGAGGGCTGCTGTTGGCTTTTTCGTCTGCACCTCTTCACTCCTCTCTGCAACATGGGCTGTGCAGCCAGTGAACAGCCCAGCTGTGGGGCTTTGTTAAGCCTGGATTGGTTGGCCATATTTATCATGGCCTGTTTCTCACTGAAACGGCAGGCGGAAGAAGAAAGCAATTTCTGCAGTGTTTTTGACCCCTGGTGTCCCCTATCCCCCAAATATTTAACCATCAGGCATTTCTGCAAGAGTGGGTGTTTCCTGTTAACTCAATCCCAGCCGGGACTGGCCCAATAAACACCTCAGGTCTCTGTCACAGAGTTTATTTGGCTGGGAAATGGGTATTGCCATGTAAACAGGAAGGCCCCTGAAGTTATTATCTACAGACGCAGTGGAAGAGCCGCATGTTTATATTTATGGGACTTGAAAACAGTATGAAAGGCAAGGGAGGATGTCAGGGAAGCCCTCATTGGCAGTCAGTGAGAGCAGGTCCTACAGCTCTTTATTAGTTAATTTTTCATTCTCTCTGGAAACGGTTGGTAAACAATAATGACCTAGCCAAGAGCCACTGCAGAAATGGAGGTACTGGCTTGCCTGTACCTAGATTACCAGGTTAACAATAAGCAATGCTATCAGTTGGCCTCTCTGTCCTAACTATTCGAAAATTATTTTAGAGACCAGTCCTAGGAAGCAACAATTTGGAGGTATCTAAAAAGGATGCTTATGAAACAGTGTCACCATCTCTAAGTTCTTCCGGGGAAGTGGAGGACAACTCAACTGACTGCTCCAGTTGCAGTGAGTGTGGGCCAGCTCACCTGTGAAAATCCCAAGCAAACTCTCATGCATTCACTCCTTAGTCAGTTTCTGTGAGGCTGGAAAGGACATCTTCATGCAAGAGTTCATAACACCTGAGCTGTCCAGGTATTGGTACTGGGAATCAGGCTTACACCCTAGGCCTATGCACCCCAGGTATACTCCAAATTGCTCCCAACCCATCTCGGCTCTTCCATTGTCTCTCTCCTCTGGCCCGGAAAAGGTGCTTAAGAAAGGCCAGGTAGGAACCAGTATGTGGAGAGCTGATACTCTTGATTTAAACTCTGGGTTCTGAGCAAAGGCAAGGGAGTCTTTCCTTCCTCACCACCATTGCTGTGGACCCTGAGAAGCCTCTTTGTGTCTTCCCAGGGGCTTCTCAGTGGTAGCTATTCAATCAGGAGGCCTTGGAAAGGAAATTTTAAAAAGTTATGAATCAAAACTTACCAAGGAAAAGGATCCAGTGAAGACGCAAAGGGTAATACACCAGGGATATGTGTGTGTGTGGGCGTGTGTGTGGTGTATGAGTGTGTGTGGGGGGGTGTATGTATGTGTGTGTATATGTGTCTGTGGTGCATGTGTGTATGTGTATTTATGTGTGTGGTGCATGTGTGTATGTGTGTGGTGTGTATGTGCACGTGTATGTGTATGTGTGTGTATATGTGTATACGTGTGTGTGTGGTGTGTGTCTGTGTGTATGTGTGCGTGTGTGGTGTGTGTCTGTGTGTATGTGTGCATGTGTGGTGTGTGTATGTGTGTATATGTGTGTGGTGTGTGTGTGGTGTGTATGTGTGTGGTGTGTGTGCATGTGTGTGTGTGGTGTGTGTATGTGTGTGTGGTGTGTATGTGTGGTGTGTGTGTGCATGTGTATGTGTGTGTATATGTGTGTGGTGTGTGTGTGCATGTGTATGTATGTGCATGTGTGTATATATGTGTGGTGTGTGTGTGTGTGTGTGTGTGTGGTGTGGTGTATGTGTGTATGTGTGTATATGTGTATGCACACACAGGTATGTGTGTGCCTGAAGGGAGGGAGGGAGGAGGGTGAAGTTTGGAAAGGGTACCTGAACAGCCACCCACTCAGAGAAAGATGGGGCTCACCACCCCCGCACATGTACTCAGGAGACACAGTGTTTCTTGGCCTCAGTTTTTTATTTCTGCAAATTCTTCAAAAAAAAAAAAAAAAGTACTGCCTTTATCCCACAAGTGATAAAGAAACAATTACTTGTCTTCAAATAGGTTACTGGGACAAGGGACACTGGATGCCCCTTGATATGTCAATTAAGGGAGCAGGGAGAAGCTAACATTTAAGGAATTTTTAGTAATTTTTTTAAAGCTATTATTCAAAAGTTTGTGACTCAATCCAGCCCTGCTATTCAGATATGCTCAGCCATTTGGGAAGCAGAGGGATCAAATTTCTGGAAACACATTTAACATTTACCAAAATGTCTTTTAATTCGTTTCTTATTATCTTGTTGCATTGATGTCAGGCCACTTAGTGGGGTTTTCTGCAAAACTTGCTTCCTGTTTGAGCATTGCAGACATAGCTCACTTCTTGATTGCTATCTATTCTTTCCAGGTCATTCTGTCCCACTCCGTAGCCAATAAAAAGGGAAGAATTTCCCCCACCTGCTATTCTTATAAAGAAATCAAGGACATAGAGCAAAATGCTTTTAACAAAAAGGCAAAATTCTTCCACATAAGCCCTTCAGGGAGTAGCTCTTGGAGCAGTAACATTAAATGGGACCGGAACACAAAAGCGCACAGGTTCATGTGGCCTTAGGAAATTTCTCTGGGAGGACCAAAAGTACTAGAGTTAACCCGAATGTGGAAAATGGAAATAGGATAGAGTGAGCTTCGTGGAATTAGAGATACAGTATATAATGGCAGAAACTAAGGGTGTTTTTGAGAGATGGGAATGCCAAGAACACCCGAAACACAATTGGATGATGGATTGATAGAAAAGTACAAATTTATTTAAAAGCAGCGAAAAGC
The DNA here is from genome assembly GCF_029281585.2 of Gorilla gorilla gorilla. Classification (NCBI taxonomy): domain Eukaryota; kingdom Metazoa; phylum Chordata; class Mammalia; order Primates; family Hominidae; genus Gorilla; species Gorilla gorilla. The sequence goes on from NC_073229.2 coordinate 63,348,912, forward strand.
AGATAACAAAACCATGTGACATGTAGAATTGTGGCACGATTAATAAAACAGTGTTAGGATTTAAATCACCTTCGACATCCTTTCTTTCCTAAACCAAGTCACCTATGTATCCTAACTCCATCTATCTCCAGCAGTGAAATAGTTGGACCAATTTCACTTTCTGTTTCTCTGTGAGTTTCCCTTCATTCTTCTGCCCCCAGATGAGAGGAGCGTTTTGCGGGATCATTATTTATCCCAGAAATGCTTCAGCCTGATTTTGTTCTCCCTAACTATCATTTAGTATTTAAAATCCTAGAAATCACAATGACTTTACTCTTTTTTTAGTAGAGTGCTTAAAGAGTCTTTGTGTGTGTAGATTTGGGGGCGTAGAACATTTGGCTCCTTGCAGAAATCTTATTTATGGCTTCACAGATGAGAAATACACAGATTATTACTGAATACGATTCTCAACCACACCTTCTGGAGCACAAACTGTGAGCTCAGGTTGTGCAGGGAAAGATTGGTGAACCAACCGTCATTCCTCGTGGGCATGAGAGGGAGAGAAGGATCCAAGGAGAAAGCAAGTTTGAACTTCAGCAAGGAGTTAAGTGGTTAATAGGAACTCAGTTTTTTTTATTGGCTAATAAAACCTCTCAGCGTTTTTCATATTATATGGTCCCTTCAGGCTCCTAGCCCAATGGCTTAAAAAAAGGGAAAGACAAAAACAACAACAAAAAGCTGGAGCCTAAATACCAATGCAGTCCCAGTCTTGTTTACTTTTTCATTTCCGCAGTTGTAAAAAAAAAAAAAAAAATTCCTCTGGTAGTTCAACTTTATCATAGGAATTGCAGGAACGGACCGGTGTTTGAACAACTCCAGTCATTCCTGCCTCCCAGTGAAAGGAAAAAATATGCTCTGTCTGTGTGTGCCTGTTTCAGAAAAAAAGTTGACCACGCTGCAAATGATGGATGCATCAGGAAATCTTAAAATGAAAGCAGGGGTGGAAGGAGGGAGCGCAGATATTGAACTGAAACACATCTCTGGAATCCTGAATGCAAATGATCTCTGTCCTTTTATTGCCAGTGGTGCTGTTCTCCCAACAGAGCAGGATGTTCTTGTTTTTAATAATAGCCAGGCCAGATGCTAAATTCTCCTCAGCAACATGCTGTATAAGTGAGAAGGCAAACAGCTGATTCCTGTTAAGACGAACACCAGGAGAATAAGCCAGAAAGTATGAGAGTTCTCTGGAGGTTTTTGCTTTGTAAACCCCTGTTTGGCAGAAAGATCACAGAATCTGAACTGAAAACACAGTGTGTCCCCTGCACCCGTTCCTCGGCGGAGCTGCTTGCTGGGGGCCTTTGAGCCTCTCGCCTTCGCCATCCAGCCCTTTTCTAAGCTGTCCAGAAGACGAGCTCACAGGTTTCCCAAGAGGGAAAGTTGGAAGCCCTGAGCCCTTTGACTTTTAATGACTGTAGAAAAATACTCAATAGGAGGATTTTTTTTTTACTCGTTCCTTGCCGTAAAAAATAGCGAAATCCTGAACACGAGCCAGTATTTTTAAATGGCATCTTTGTTCCATCTTTTTCACTACCTTCTTCCCCCTGTCAGAGTCCATCAAATCCCTCAGATACTATTCCTTTCAGAATAAGCCACACATGCAAGATGCTGCTTTCTTCTTTCCCAGGGAGCTGCCAGAGCCTGTGTGGTGTTCTGTGCGGCTGGGCTGACCAGATCAGTCAGTGACCAGGCTGCACGCCGCTGCTAGCTCATGCCACCTCCAAATGCTGCCCTGAAGGCCCTTCCTGGAGAGCAGGGGTACCCTGTGGAAGGGGTCTGCAGAATGTTGTCTTCCAGTCATTCCTGGGGGCTTTGCTTCCAAGGCCTGCAGGAAAGTGAGCGAGAGAAGAAGGGGATGTTAGGAGGAGGTTGAGAGGCTCGCCCCAAAAATAAGTTCCCCAAAGACCCCTTTCATTACCTTTCCTGTTCACATCATCCTCCTAAACCCTCATACTTTCTCTCTCCAACTGCCACATCCTCCCCTGAAATGCAGAAAGTGCACATTATCCTTTCTATTTTGTCCTCCCTAGCTGTCCTTGAAGTTCACTTGGCCTTGATCTCACTAGTATGAACATCCTGGGGGGAAAGGAATGGGAGCCAAAGATGATTTTCCTCCTTCCCTACTTAGGATGGCACTGAAGCCCATTGTTTTAATGTCCTTTTGAGGAGAAGTCAGATTTGGTACCAGTAGCATGATCACATATGTACCTGGCACTTTTCTTAATGTTTCACGTGCCTTATCTTAATCTTCCCAGCAACTTATGAAGAAGTTAGTACTGTGTTTATCCCCATTTTACTGATAGGAAAACTGAGGTTCAGACTTGTCCAAGGTTATACAGCTATTAAGACTCAAGTCTAGATCTGCTTGATACCAGAGACTATGTTCCTAAGCTCAAACTTTGGGCACAATCTCTTTATCATCTGTATAATGGAGGTTCTGAGAAGTAAATGAATTAATGAGATCTAAAAATGCCCAGCAAAGTGTGTGGCACATAATAGATGTAAACTAGATGGTACGTATTATTATTGTTGATAATAATTAAGATTGTTTTTAAAAGCATAAATAAAATTTTCAATTAGTTGGAATCACAACAGAGCTGAAGCCGGAAGTGGAAGATTTTTAAAAAATGCTATTTTAACATTTTTAAAAATGTTGCTCTTTGACAGAGGTTTTTTTCCTATATATTTTATAAACTATTTTTCTACTGAACATTAAGGTTCAGGCTGTTACAACAGCCATTAGTCCATTTCATTAAGGTTAAGTTTGGCAGTTGGCTTGCTATGGGCTGCTTCCCTAGGGAACCCGGAGATATCGTATCACGTAAACCATGAATGGAATACATCAACACCTTCAGAACAAGAATGTTGACCTTACCCCCATCCCAGTCCTCAATCTGTAGTCTCTTCCAAGGTTTTCCATGTAGGTATGTTGTGTTTTGTGTGAACATTGTCACTGAAAATGTTATTATTGCACTTAATTTGGCAGCATTGGTTTCATCTAACTAGAAAGAGACCCAAGCCAAGAAATTCCTGTCAACTTCAACCCTTACCTTTCTATGAATGGCTCTGGGGTCCTCCTTGCAATCTGACAAAGGGGCACTACCCAGTTCCCTCACATCTGAAGTGGAACCCCTGATCTGGGCAAGGCTTTGTGTTGGTGTGCAGAAGCCTGGAGGAGCCCAGGGATGGGGCCCGACCGTTTCTTGCCCTAAATGATTTAAATCATTTTGAATGAATAGGTAGGCTTCTCTCCAAGTATCTTAAAGTACCTTGCAGACTATTTTCTTAAATCTATATGGAAAAAAATATTATATTTTACTGAAAGTCCAGATAATAGAAATTATCTCTCTCCCTCTCACACTCTCTCCCTTCTTTTCTTTCTTCTCTTTGAAAATATTTATTGAACAGCTACTATAGGCAGACCAATATGTTGGAAGGCTTGCCATCATTAAGAAGCGTATTGGAAAGCATGTCTGTTCAACTTAATCCATTTCAGTAAAAGAGGTTTTTGTCACGCCATTCTTTATTTTAAGCAAATTCATGAATTCTTGAGATTGCAAAAAACAGATATTAAAAGTAGTAATTAGTTTATAGAGAGAATTTAGACAGTTTTGATTTCTGTTTATAGCCAGTTTCATTTTCCATTTCTCATTTCCTAAAGCAAACACTCAAATATTTGTAAGGTACTTGGCATCTATATTTAGTCACACAAGACTTTCATTCCCACCACATATATGGGTGGTTTGGTATTCTAAAAGTGGGTGATTTTCATACAGTCAAAGAGGGAAAATCTACTCTTCCATTTTCTCCACCCTGTTGTAGCAGCCATGAAGCCAACTCTCCCTGAAGGGGTTGAGCAGTGTATTGAAAGGGGGACATCAGAAAGTGGCAAAAAGTTCTGGGTTCCAGATCCTTAACCCCTACTAACTAGATGCGTGACCTTGAACAAGCCACTTAACCTCTCTTGACCTTCTCTTTAACTCGGGACAATAATATATTGCCAGCCAGATGGTCTGCTGAAGGACCATGGAGCTCTTACCTATAGATTTGGAATGGCTTTTAGAATGGAGAAATTATGGGGAGTTTTAAAAGACTAGAGTCTGTCTAACATTAAGAAACAGAATGGGGTCCATTGTTTACTGCAGAACTGGCAAAATGGTCATTTTGTAGAGGATGGGGAAATGGAATCCCAGAGAAGTCAAATCACTTTTGAAGGATCACCCCATAGACAGATGATTGGAAGTCAAGGGTCAGGACATCTATTTCAAGCAGTTTCTATACTCACTCACCGTAAGAGATATTTCCTTCCTTCATAATAGTAGCACCTTCTGCATTATATTTTCATTAACTACTTTTTTAATGTCCTAGTTTTCATGAACCTATTTTCATTTGTTATAAATTTAGGCAAACTGATTTATTAAAACTTTCTTATATAAATTAATTTCCAACGTGCTGATCCCATACCATGCTCCAGCTAACCTTATTAATTAAAGACCTGTTATATGTTACTTTATTTAAAACATAGATGAAGTTAGCATACCAGGCCTGACTTAGTGGATGAGAAATCCAGTCTAGGAGCATCAGTGCCATTTCTTCCTGGAGAAAGCTGATATATCTGTTGGCAACATGCTTCAAGTTGATTTCCGTTTAGTGGACAAGAGGGATTTTCTCACCCAGACCCTTGCCATCAATGCTAAGGGTAGTGGCAATGGCCTTGCTATGGAAAGGTCTTTCTATTTGCTGTTTCAAGCTTTGGCCTCTAGAGATGGGGCCATAGTCTTGACTTCATTAACATGATGTCCTAGCCACCTAAACAAATCAAAGCATAACAGCTATTCTTGAAAAAGGGCTTGCCATCTCAATTGTACCTTTTATCTGCTTGCTATCTAAGTTACCTATAACCAATATCCCTTTGTATTAGCCCATTTTCACACTGCTGACAAAGACATACCCAAGACTGGGCAATCTACAAAAGAAAGAGGTCTAATTGGACTCACAGTTCCACGTGGCTGGGGAGGCCTCACAATCATGGTGGAAGGCAAGGAGGAGCAAATCATATCTTACATGGTTGGTGGCAGGCAAAGAGAGAGAACTTGTGCAGGGGAACTCCTCTTTTTAAAACCATCAGATCTCATGAGACTTATTCACTATCATGAGAACAGCACGGGAAAGATTTGCCCCTATGATTCAATTACCTTCCACCGGATCCCTCCCACAACACGTGTGAATTCAAAATGAGATTTGGGTGGAGACACAGCCAAACCATATCACCCTTCAATTTAAAAAGTAGAAGGGGAAAACCATTCTAATGGGGTGATGATAGAGCACACAGGTATTAAGTATAGTGTTATAAGACTTATAACATAGTTCATCTGACCCCTGTTTAATGATAGACACAGCCATTATTGTGCCAAGTGATTCTCAGACATAAGTGTCAAGTCATTTACAGGGCAGAGGAAGGTGGAAAGCTAAGAGGAGGAGGAATTTGTGGCTTCACCCCATCCCTTGCTTGAGAAAATAATTGTCATTGCTTTGCTTCAGTCCCCAACTCTAGTCTGATCTTAAGGGAGGGGTTACATTTGTATTCATTCAAAAATATTGATTAAACACTTACTAGAAATGATGGAAATGAAAATGAACGAGATATATCTCCACCCTCATGAAGCTCACCATCTGCTAAGAGAGACAGAAGTATAAACTTCACGGCCAGGTGCGGTGGCTCATGCCTGTAATCCCAGCACTTTGGGAAGCTGAGGCAGGTGGATCACCTGAGGTCAGGAGTTCGAGGCCAGCCTGGCCAACGTGGTGAAACCCTGTCTCTACTAAAAATACAAAAATCAGCCAGGTGTGGTGGTGCACACCTGTAGTCCCAGCTACTCAGGAGGCTGAGGCAGGAGAATCACTTGAATGTGGAAGGCAGAGGTTGCAGTGAGCCAAATTGTGCCACTGCACTCCAGCCTGGGTGACAGAGTGAGACTCCTTCTCAAAAAAAAAAAAAAAAAAAAAAAGAAAAAAGAAAAGAAAAAAGAAATATAAACTTGTACAGTGCAGCAGGTGCCATATGAACCAAGGGCAGAGGGGGCCCCAAGGAGGCAGCAAGTCCTGGGAAAGGCAGGAAGATGACATCTGGGCTGGATCTGGAAGCCTGAGTAATTCCTTGCCACTCAGGGTCTGAAGCTGAGCTAGTGTCAGTTCCTGCAGTGCAGCACCTGGGAGTGGACACATACTGCCAGCATGGAGCTCCCACGTGTAGCTCTTCAGAAAGAAAGAGAAAGAAAGAAAGAAAGAAAGAAAAAGAGAAAGAAAGAAAGAAGGAAGGAAGGAAGGAAGGAAGGAAGGAAGAAAGAAAGAAAAAGAAAGAAAGAAAGAAGAAAGAAAGAGAGAATGACCCCAGGCTCTGCAGCATTTTTTAGCATGCCAGACTACACGTCCATGGATAGGATGAGCAAGGGGGTGGAGTGGTGGGGTAGGGTGGGCAATATCAGAATTTCTGTGGGATAGGAGTCATACTTGGGAAAACCATAGTCAATAGTAGAATTTAATAATTAAAAACCTAGAGAAACACCTATGTTGTTAAAACAGATAACATGAAAAAATGTGAGATTTTAATGTTTAACAAAAGAGAGCATAGATATAAAAATGTTGAGAGGACAGCATAAAATGTCAAATTTTCAGTACAGAACAGGGATGTATTTTATCTGATTGCTCACCCTGTACCTACTACCAAGTGAACTAGAGTCTTGATAGAGCAGTGAGGGATAATTTTGGCACAAAGGACCCTTCAGCCTTCAATAGGAAAGGTTGTCAAGCATAAATGGTTGGGGTAAGACCACTCTGCATGGTCACACATTCGAAGAGCTCGACAAGAGCTATGCTTGTGACTGATCCTATGTAAAATTTTAAAGCAGGATCTTGGTGTCTTCTCTACCCACACCTCCAGAGCTCTCCTTTGGAGGCCCACCATGCCCCTAGAGGACTTCACATGGACTCCCCTCTCTCTAAGCCCACATCAGCTAACCCTTTCCCGTGGACCTCCCCTTTTATAAAATGAACCTGTCCTGACTCTCATCCTGGAGGGGTGAATTTGCATTTCCAGGGAAGTTTTCTGGAACTATGAAAACCTTACCTTCAAAGCCCCATAGCCTCGTGGAAAGGCAGGAACCTTCCTAGGGATGCTTTTTTGGCATCCTCACTTCCCATCCTGGAGCCGCTGCCTCCTTGCGGGCTACTCTTCCCCGCCCAGTTGAGAGCCATTCTTCTCTCTCGCGCCCAAGCATCCAGCCCAGATCCCTTGAAGTAAGAGAGGATCTGAGCCCATAGCCACTGTGGGTTAGGGTGAAAATGAGAGAGAGTTCTGATTATATCAGAGGCCCATTTTGGGAGCTTGCATTGATTTCTGTCTCTGTGAGAGTTATTTTATTGATTCATGGAATCTTTATTAGAGTTATTAGAACAAATAAAACACACGCATGCACACACATGTTAATTCATCTATACCCCTCCCAAACCACTGGCTGGCGAAATGAGTTATATTTCCAGCCCTGACATCTTGCCCATTTGTCATTCTCCTTCCTGGCCACATCAAGTTCCATCGGGTTTGAGTTTATTGGCTACACAGTGAAGTTTATGTTGTCACAGAAATTAGCCTTGATGGACAGGGATATGGCCAGGAAATCAGGAGAGCTCGGCAGCTTCATGGTGTTGGCATAGCTGAGATGTTAGGGTGCCTGGAGCCCTCTCCAAGAAAAATCAAAGCTGGCTCTTTGCAGCAGCAAATAAGTGCAACAAGACACTCCTGAGGGACGAGAGCCTGGACGTGATTGTGAGCCGTCCAGTTCTCATTCTACTCATCCACCCTCCCCCCTTCCTCCCCAACCCTTCTGGTGCCCCCCACTGCCAAAAATCCTTCCCCGTGCGATGGAGGCAGGTCTGGGAGGCCTGAAGTTAAGCTGCTCTCTTCTACAGTTCGTGGTTAGCTTTCGTAGCTTCTTGGCTGCTTGACAACGTTGGATAATAATTCAATATTTCTTACTGAAATACTTGACCTTATTGTTAGTTTTTGTGACAAGGGGAATTTAAAGGAGCTGCAAAAATGCAAGCAAGTGTGGCTGAGAAAGGCCAGGGTATGCCACTGAATAGTGAACAGTTTCTTTTTCTGACATCTATAAAATTTAGGTGAAAACAGGTCAACATTGATCTTGGCAAATGGGAAAGCCAGTTCTATTGTTAGCAAACGAGCTTCAGAAATAAATGTAAGTCTGGTTCAATCAAAACCACGTTTGGTTTTAGAGACTAGTGATGTACTTTCTATAAAAAAAAAAGTGTATTTATATAGACACATGAAGTAAAAATATTCTTTGGCCAAAAGGATCATTTTCTAAGTATCAAATCAACTTGTTGAAGTACCAGATGGGACCCCTTTCATTTTCTTTTAAAATTTGTAGGGTGCCTGCTCCCGGAATCTTCTTTTCTCTTTATTTTGAATCGGCAAGGGCTTTTGAAGATTATAATCATGTATTAAGAAAAATCCTGCGTCACCTAATGTTGGGACTTATTGCAGACTGCGAACTCATGGTTGAGAGAGAAATGAAGTTATAGGATTCAAATATATAGCTCTCCAGATTTGGCCTGAGTCTTAGAATCATTTTTACGGGCTGCTCTCAAGAGTTTCATATGATATGTTTGAGCTCACAGAGGAGGAACATAAGAGAAGTTCAGTCACTTGCCAAATCCAGATCGTGGAGGGTCAGTTAATTTTAGCCTACTGGCAGCTTGCTGATGTTATTTTCTCTCTGTCCTGTCCTGGGATCATCTGGAGTCCTTGTCCTGCTATAGGAATTAGAACAATCATAGGGGTCAGAACTCTTTCTTCTCCCACAACCTCCCATTAACAGATGAGGAGACGAAGCTCCAGAGTTAAATGTGTGTTGGTTTATAGGATTCTAGAAGGATTGACTCTTTATCGGGAGATTTAAAAAAAATTGAGTTGAAATTCACATAACATAAAATTAATCATTTTTAAGTGAATGATTCAGTGGCATTTAGTACACTCTCAATGTTGTTCAACCACCACCTCTGTCGAGTTCCAAAACATTTTTATCACCCTAAAAGAAAACCTTGTGCCCATTAAGCAGTTGCTTCCTAGTCTCACCTCCACATCCATTTTTTAGTATAAGTTGACCTGATCAGCTTGATTTCCACAGAGTGTCCAGTTAGGGATTCACAACTTTAAATAAGGCGTGGCTGTATTTCTGGATGGGACTGAGAAGAGAGAGGGAGTATTTCTCATGGGGAGCAGCAGAGGTCCTGGGCTGGGATCGGGGTGGGATGTGGGAGAGACAGAGTCTGGAGTCTCATGGTAACAGAATCAAAGACTTTCTGAATGTGAGGGAAACATCTGTTGGGGTAGCTGCTCTTTCTGGGGCAGATTTTTGGTCTCCTGCAGAGGTGATGATCCCTTTAAAGTTCTCACCATTCTCACTCTCGAGTGTCCTGCCTTCCCATCTAGGAGATGTCTTATTCCTTTAATTTGTGTTGGTAGGCATCCAGGTCTGGCACCAGGCAGTCCCCATTCTGGAAGCCGGGAGGTAGTGTAGTCTCACCCAGGTCTTGAGAGAGAGGTCTCCCCGGGATGCTAACTGTAAGCTGTCTCCTTCAATACCCATCATCCCCCCATATAATCATTTTCAAATGGCAAATGATAATGAAAGCTTTCCTCTATTTTGCTTCCAAGTGTCAACGTATCTACACAGGTTATAGATGCATATGTGAGTTGCCTGTTTAAGAAAAAAAGAGGTTTGAGGGGTATTCGAGTATGTTCAGGGAAGACTGAACATTGCCTTGGGTTGCTTTCCAAATGCTCTGTGGGAGGAGGCCAGGAGCATGGTCCAGAGACTGAAGAACTAGGTTGTTTTTAAGCTGCCTCTGGGCAGGGTCAGCAGGTGGTCTCTCCTGAGTCAGGTTCCTTGTGAATCTAAGGGTAGCTTAAAGTTGGGACTGAGACAGGAGTGGGGAACCCAGAGGCCAGTTATGGCAACTAAAGATCTGTGCGTAGATCCTGAAAGGAAAAACCCAAGTCTCTGACCCCCTTGAGGTCACATGTTCTGGGGCACACAGTGTCCAGGTCTCATGGTGACCCTTCTTCATGGGGCATCTGTTTTACTGAAGAGATTGGGATGGGTGGGGAGAAGTTAAACCATGTAATTGGTAAGTAATTTCAACCATTTTTAAAATTAAAATGTAGATGACTAAATTATGAAATGCAGTATAAAATTCATAGGAGTTGTGAAGATAAAGCAGGACTTTGGTGAAATCTACTTTGGGCCAAACCCAGGCAGACTCCCCGGTATTGAAGCAGTTAGGTGGCTGTGATAGAAATAATTGTGAAGTCCTGTCAGTGTTCAGGGCATGTCCCCAGAGGCCTATGGAGTGGTTAGCTCTTGTAGAATTTTCTCCTGCATACCTTGTCCTTTCACTCATCCAACTCCATCCCTTTCTGCAAGCCATTTCCCACCTCCATGAAGATCTCCTTGCCATTCTGACCCAATTGCTCAGTGATAGTATATGTAGCCTGCACTGTGAGTTTGGTCCTCCAATCCTCTTATACTCTGTTTCAGTTATCTATTGCTGATTAACAAATTATGCCTCAACTTTGTGATTTAGAACAACAGTCATATTATTGCTCACAATTCTGTGGATCAGGGATTCAGTCAGGAGTCAGCAAGGCGGTTCTGCTCCACAGGGGATCAGCTGGGGCCATTCACTTGGATGCATTCAGCTGGAGTTGGGCTGGAAAGTTCAAGTAGGCTTCACAAACATGTCTAGTTTCTTGGTGCTTCTCTACGTGGCCTTTCTCTCTCCCAAATGGCTAGCTTGGGCTTCCTCACAGCATGATGTTCCCGTGGTAGTTAGAATTCTTACATGGTACAGGCTTCTAGGAGGCACAATAGTGGAAGCTACAGGTCTTTTAAGGTCTACCTTGGAAGAGGGGTGGGCAGGGTCACTTCCACTGTGTTCTCTTTGTCAAAGCTAGTTACAGGGACCTGCCCAGAATCAAGGAGAGAGGAATAAGCGGAGAGGCAACAAATTTAGAGCTGTCTTTAAACTATTACATGTATTAATAGTTGAAACCCATCGTGACTGACTTGGAAGCCCATGATCTTAATCACTTTGCAATGATTCCTCTTAGATATCATGGTTCTCAGTGATCCCTCTCAGTGCTGATTGCAGTGGGACTTAGTGAACATCTGGTGATTATTTCAGGGGTCCAGCATCAGTAACAGGTGTACAAGGAGAAGAGATTTTGGGCATGAGGCATCCCTGCACAGGCAGACACCTCTTCGTCAAGGCACAAGGATAGGAAGCATCATGGTGATAAGGAAAGTGAGTGTTTGGCAGGAAAAGATGAGTCCTTAGTGTTTTGTGAATGGAGTCATTATATGCTTTCTTGAGTCCTGTAATAGACTGAGTATATGTCAAATAACCGGCAGTTGAGGGAGCCTTGGTAAGGGGGAAATAGGGACTCACATCACTTTACGTTTCAAGATCTGCAGGGAAGTGCAAGGTGGCAGGAGTCCTCTGAACTTCCCAGTGCACCTGGGGGCTGCCCTGGCCATCACTCAGAGATCCAGCAGGGTCCAAAGAGCAACCCTTCCAGGAAAGCAGAGCTGGGACTCTCCAGAGAAAGAGGCTATTGTTTCTTGCCACTTTAAGTAGCTGATGACAGTACAAAGGAATGCAGTTACGACCCTCCCTTCTAACTATGAAGGATTAGAGACTGAAGAACCAGACTGTGAAAGCCTCTGGGCACGAGGTGTGGGAAATGCTGCAGAGGCAGAGGGGAGCCAGCGTTTCTTGGGGATGGCAATGTTGATTCTAGAATTCTGCCCCTCTACTTCTCAACCATGGGACTCTATCTCACTGGGCCTCCGTTTTCTAATACACACATTGGTGATATGAGAAATGCACAGTTGTGCTGCTCAGGATTTTTTTTAAAGAATTAAAAATTTAAAGGATCTTGCATGGTGCTTGCCACAGGATAAGCACTTACTAAACATTAAATTTTTTATCTCCAAAATGTTAGAAAAGTTGCCTTAGAAATTGTTGAATTCCATTTGTGAATGACCACGCTGAGGCCTGGAGATGTTAGAATGATTTTCAACATGTTGGTGAATCCACATGTCCTCCTCTTGGCCCAGGGCTCTTGTTTCTGTTCCATAGACATTGAAGCCCCTCTGTCAATGCATTTTCATCATAGCCACATTGGCCTTTGTTCTTGAGCAGAGTACTTTATATGACCCCAAAGAACACGGGGTGACCCAAAGAGAAAATCCTAGCTTCAAAAAACAAAGCAAAACGTTAAAAAACAGACAACCAAATAAAACCAATTAAAACACCAACAAGTTTTAACATGAAAATCTTTGAATAAAGCCATTGCCATCCACTTAAATCACATTAGTAAGCCCTTACTCTTCTCTTTGTATTTTTTTCTATTTTAGTTAAAAAAATTATTTTAAAGATCAGAGTTCAGAATTCTTATTATTTAAGGGATGGGGTCTTGCTCTGTTGTTCAAGGTGGAGTGCAGTGGCAGGATCATGGCTCACTGCAGCCTTGACCTCCTAGGTTCAAGCAATCCTCCTACCTCAGCCTCCTGAGTAGCTAGGACTACAAGTGCATGCCATCACATCTGGCTAAACATTTTTGCAGAGATGGGGTCTCACTGTGTTGCCCAGGCTGGTCTCTAACTCCTAGCCTCAAGCAATCATCCCACCTTGGCAAGTTCTGGGATTGCAGGCATGAGCCACTGCACCCAGCCAGAATTATTTTTTAAAAAAGAATATGTTTCCTTCCAGGCTGTGCCCCACTCCACCCTTGCCTACCACTTCTATACCAGACAAGTTTTATGCAAGTCCAAATTGGTCTCCCTCTTATCAACAAGTAGCACTGGGAACTTCGTGGTCCGTTGACAAGGAGTCAGGGCATTTCGGTCAATGGAAATTAGTTGTCCAGATGAGATGAGAGTCAGGAGGCCTGGGTTCCATGAGACATTATACCAGGGCCCTGTTATGTTTTGTTGCACAACAAATCACCCCAAAACTCAGTGGTGTCAGAGAACAACATTCTATTACGCTCGCAGACTCTGTGGATCAGGAATTGGAGCAGGCACACTAGGAATGGCTCATCTCCACCCTAAATATCTGTGGTCTCAGCTGGCCACCTCGAAAGGCAGGGGGTGACCTGAAAGGCTGGGGGCTATAATCTTCTGAGGCTTCTTCACTCACATGCTGGGTGCCTGACGGGGCTGGTCAAAGGACAATCTTAGCTAAGACACTCTCCGTGGCCTCTCCAGGATAGCTGTCTCAGGGTAGTTAGATTTCTTCCATGGTAACTTGGGCTCTGAGAACAAATGTCCCAGCCAACTTGGCTGGAGCTGTGTGACCTTTTATGACATAGCCTCAGAGGTCATGTGGTGTCTGTCACTTTCACCATACTCCATGGATCGAAGCAGTCACAAGCCTGCTCACATTCAAGGAGAGGGGACCCCATCTCTCAAGGTGGGAGTGTCAAAGATTTGCAGGCATGATGTTAAATGGTCACACATGGTGATCAAGTTTTGGAACACTGAGAAGCCACTGCCTGACCGGATTGGTGCTGCTTCCAGGGAAAAGAGACAGTCTAAGAGATCAGACTTGGACATTGATGTATTGGATCTTTGGGGCATTTTTGAAGGTTTAGAGACAGAGTAATTAAAAATGAGACTATCTTGGGTAATCCTGGGAGGGAGGTTAAGAGTTTTAAGCAGTTTGCTTAAGATTTTCATTTGCCACATCTGAGAAGTGGATTCACCACCATCTGCTTTTTAACTGGAGTGGGACTGCCCAGGTGACACCAAAGGAAGCTTTCGCTCAGAAGCATGTGTGGGCATGAACTAGACTTTACATTTTTTTCTACCAACAGCAAAGGAAATGGCAGTGCAAGGAACTCTCCCTAAGAGCCGAGAAGAGGGAGCAGTGGCTTCATTAGGAGGAGGTGGTTGGTTGGGCCCCACCCACTAGCCTTCCCCCCACCTGTGTACATACCCAGAAGGAACATCGTTTGTATTGAATCCAAAGAGGAGCCTTTGAAGCCCTCAGAGATCTTCAGAGCAAAGTGCTGGGTGAGGTCAGGGCATTCAAGAGGCCTGGATGGAGGGAGGGAGACTGGGTGTGTGCCAGCCCAGGCCACTTTGAGGCTGCATGCAGCTGGAGGGATGCCCCACTCACAGCTAGGCAGCCCCAGAACAAGTGGTCTGGGGCAAGAAACACAAGTCACCATGCCGTTCCTGACCTCCCTGTGTTCCCAGAGTAGCAAAAGTGTGTGGGGAGGGGAGAATTAGAGGACTGAGAGCTTGCTTTGTGTTGGGCACTGCGTTAGTCACTTTGTGTCATTAGTCAGCCTCATTTAATCCTCACAGTAATCCTATGAGGTAGGCCTTATGAGTCTTAATTTACAGTTATGAGACTGAGGCTCAGAGATCTTAAATATCATTTTTAAGGCCACAGAGCAGTAAGAGGGGATGATAGAATTCCAAAGAGGCAGATTTCATTTGCCGTTCCAAAATCAGCATTGTCACAGGACAAGGACACCACCCTCTGTTCTCCTCTTCCTGTCTTCATTCCATTCCACACTTTTTTCATTAAACTATAATATTTCCATCGCTAGATTTCTTGATGCTTGCAAAACCTAATCCCTTCATAGTCAGGGTCAAGCAGTTTTCTGCAAAACATATTTGAAGAAATGATGACCTAGAGTTGTGCTGTCCAATGAGATAGCCTCTCTCCACATGTGGCAGCACAGCTCTAAATAAAACTAACAAAATTAAATTTAAAATGCAGTTCGCTGGTCACACTAGGGCTCTTTAGCCACATGCAATGTATTATTGGACTGTGCTGCTTTAGAGAGTAAGTCGAGAAAGAATTGCATTTTCATAACTAGTTCTACGGCTAGTTTAATTAATACTTTTAATGGTACTTGAGTTACTTATTTATTCCAAGTCTTTCTCAGAGATAAAATAATAGACCTTTTTTTTAAACAGTACTTTGTAGTTTACAAACTTCATTCTAATGCAATAGCCTTGCAAAGTAGAGCAGGTAATGAGGTTATAAGTGAAGTAACAAAGGTTCCAAGAGGTTAAGCAGCTTAGCCAAGGTTCTACAAACAGTAAATGGTAGAGCTGGGGCTTCAATGCAGATTCTCTTGCGTGTACTCTCCAAAGGGAGAACTTGTGTATATGATGCCTGAAACTATTCTCAGGCAAAATTGTTAAATTAAAAGTAATTTTTTTTTTTTTTTTTTTTTGAGATGGAGTGTCACTCTGTCATCCAGGCTGGAGTGCAGTGGTGTGACCTCGGCTCACTGCAACCTCTGCCTCCTGGGATCAAGCAAGTCTCATGCCTCAGCCTTCTGAGTAGCTGGGATTACAGGCATGTGCCACCATGCCCAGCTAATTTTTGTATTTTTATTTGAGATGGGGTTTCGCCACATTGGCCAGGCATGCCTCGAACTCCTGACCTCAAGTGATCTGCCCGCCTCAGCCTCCCAAAGTGCTGGAATTACAGACAGTGAGCCAACATGCCTGGCCTAAATCAAAAGTAATTTACCATAGCTAGGTGTGATGGAGGATAAATATCCAGTACATGGAAAGGTAACCAACAATACCTAGTCAGGTATGATATGTGTCAAATTAATATATAAAGAATAAGTCATTCATTCATTCATTCATTCATTCATTCATTCATGTATTTCATGTGAAATATGTCCCATCCACTGTTCTAGACACTAGAGACAATAACAAAGGCAGATAAACAGTAAATTCATAATGAAATAAACAACATCATATCAAGTTTTGGTAAGTGCTTTGCATAAGCGAAAAGCAAAGAAAGGGCAAGGAGTGGGCGGCGATGTTGTTTTAGATAGGGCTGTTAGGAAAGAGCTTTCTGAAGTGGGCACACTTAATGGGAACCTGAAGAAAGTGAGAGAGTGAGCTGTAACTGTAGGAGAAACAGGGCCAAGCCACAGGAGCCATGAGTGTGAGGGCCCTGGGGCAGACACATGCTCTGTTTTTCTTCTTGCACTAACTAATCTTATGTTCTTTATCTGATTATATATTTATTGTCTGTTTCCCCGGGTATAATGCCCACACTTGGCTCAAGAAACAATCAGGAGGCTTATGTGCCTGGAATGTAGTGGGAGAGTGGGGAGCGGTAGGAGAAGTCAGGAGCAGACAGGGCCGAAACATGAAGGACCAGCAGCAGGCTGTGAAGGACTTCAGGTTTTCTTCTGAGGTGACTGGGGAAGCCGTGGTGGTAATGGATGGAGGGCACAAGCTTTCTTAGGCTTTATTTGTTTTATTATTATTATTATTAATTTAGAGACATGGTCTTGCTTTGTTACCCAGGCTGGAGTGAGCACAGTGGCAGGATGCTAGCTCACTGCAGCCTCCAACTCCTGGGTTCAAGTGATCCTCTTTCCTCAGCCTCCCAAGTAGCTAGGACGATAGGTACAAGCCACAACACTCAGCTAATTTAAAATAATTTAAAATTATATTTTGTAGAGATAGGGTCTTGCTTTGTTGCCAAGGCTGATCTCAAACTCCCAGCTTCAAGGATCCTCCCACACTGGCCTCCCAAAGCACTAGGATTTCAGACATGAGTCACCAAGCCAAGCCTGTTATATTAATTTTAATCCAAATTTTTATTTAGAATACTTTTAAGCTTTCAGAAAATTTGAAAGAATTTTACAATAAATACTCTACCTAGATTATTCACCAATTAACATCTCACTGCATCTCTCTCTCTCTTCTTTCTCTATTTCCCCCCCTCAACCACTTTAAAGTAAGTTTCAGATATCATGACACTTTAGGCATAAATACTCATTACATATATATATCTATATATCTCTATCTATCTATCTATCTATATATATATCTATATAGATATATTTATATATATACATCTCCAAAACATGACATCACACCCAAGAAACTTTAATAAAATAATATTATCTATTATTAATATTATCTATTATTTAAATATTAAAATATGTTAATACATAAAATAATATTAAATATACTAAAGAGCAATATATTAAAATTTTCAAATTAGCTCAAGAATATTCTTCATAGCTCTTTAACAAAAATTCTCTGATTTGATCAAGGATCCCATATTGCATTAGCTGTCATGTCTCTTTCCTCTCTTAATTTGGAATAGACTAGACCTCTGCGGTCAAATTAATATATTAAGAGTAAGTCATTCATTCATTCATTCATTCATTCATTCATGTATTTCACTTTTCCACCTCAAAGTTCCAGGAGAGGACTGTTCTAATTCAAGAAAACCCAGCTCAGTGAGTGCAAAGGCTTGGATGTCTGAGAATAGGACCCCTTTAGGAGAGGCCCAGGGAAGAGAAGAGGAGCCTGGTTCGAAAAGGGAGACTGGGGCCAGATAAGGGAGATTTTAGGTATGAAGCGAATGACCAGGGCCCTAGGAAGCCACTGAAGGTTTTTGTCAATGGCCCAGGGAAAGCAGTGTTCATCTGGCTGCAGGGTGCAGAGTGGATTCGAGCTGAGAAAGCCTTCATGGTGGAAACGTGTGACATGGTGGCATTTGCTTCTGCCCTTGTCCTCTCCCCAGCCCCACCCAACTCTTCCTTCCTTCTGGTTACCAGAGCAAAGGTGTTATTTCCTATGCCTTCCTCCTCTGCTTCTGGCTGTGTTGACCTCCATCCTCCGTTTCTCATCCTCTTCCTTCTTTCTTTCTGAACTGCCCCCCACCACTCTTCCTTTGAGATCCTTTACCTAAAATGGGAAGCTGAGTGAGAGGGAAGTTGGGGTCTTTGTCACGGGAACCCACGGAACAATAGTGGAGTCCACCTGGCCTGGGTTTTCTTGAGTTAGAACAGCCCTCTCCTGGAACTTTGAGGTGAAAAAGTGAAAGCCCCAAACCCAGGAACTTCATAGTTTCCAGTTTAAACTCACCTTGCTGCCTCTACAAAGTTCTCACTCTTCTCGCCATTCCTATAGGCTCCCTCTCGCAACCAGGAATCTAAATCATAGAAAGCTTCAGACTTAGCTGCCATTCTCATCGGCATGGAGCCGTGGTCCTCCTGTGTCCTTGCCAGGCACACCTGTGCTTCTGATGGCAGTTTCCTCATGGGGCCCTGGCTATTGCTTTTGAGGCCACAGCAGGGCAGAAGTCTAGTCCACAAGTGGGGTCCTCGGTGAGCATGGCCTTGCTTCTGTGGTCTGGTCTGGGAAGTCGCTCAGGCTGGGGTGATTGCCCTGGCTGGAAGGGACAACATAGCAAATGAGTCTTGAACAGGTTGGAGTTTGTAGGGGCCACTCAAGGCCCACCAGGTAAGCTGGCTTCTCCGCTGTTTCTCACTATGAAACTCGTTCTTTTTTGTTTTGCTGTGCTGTGTTGTGTTTGAGACGGAGTCTTGCTCTGTTGCCAGGCTGGAGTGCAGTGGTGCGATCTTGGCTCACTGCAAACCTCCGCCTCCCGGGTTCAAGCAATTCTCCTGCCTCAGCCTCCCGAGTAGCTGGGATTACAGGCATGCATCACCACGCCAGGCGAATTTTTTTGTATTTGTAGTAGAAATGGGGTTTCACCATATTGGCCAGGCTGGTCTCAAAGTCCTGACCTTGTGATCTGCCCACCTCGGCCTTGAAACCCGTTCTTGCACATGTTGGTAAATGTTTAATAACTGGCTCTCTGAGAAAAAAAAAAGGAAGAAAACAAAAGCCTTTTTAATGGTGTTTACTGATTTCTGTGATGTAAATATGGCAAAGTTCAAGCTATCAATATGATGTCACTAAAACCAGGATTGAGAAGTGATGCACCGTTTTTTCTCACAAGCTGGTGTGAAGAAGACCTGGCAGTGACAGATACTAAAATGACAGAGGATTGTATGGGACAGTGTGGCAAGTCCCGTGGCTGAGAGGCCATATGGTCATGAAAGCACGGCTCTGTAGGTCACCACTGCTCTGTCTGGTGGCTCAGCTTCCTCGTCAACCGTGGTAGTAGGAGCATGAGATGGTTGAGTTCTGAGGGGAAGTATGGAGGAAGAGAAAGTCCCCTGAGTTATTTTGTTTGCCAAGCAAAATATAAATTAAGAAGCTTGCATGCAGCATGGGCAGTTAGCTGTAGATCCATTGGATGGAATTTTCTACAACCTTAGGATGGATAGAAGCTAATGATGGTCTAGTTGTGCCCTCTATTCAATATTCTTTGACTGAAATCGAATTGATATAGGAGCAGCGTGTTGGTTTAGAATGAAATAGGACATTTCATAAGCCAGCCAAAATGCAAAAAGCAGACAGGAAAACCAAGCAGGACAGGAAAAACATCCCTTGAAACATGAGCCAGGGAGGGTTAGGTTGGAAATGACAAAAGATCTGAGCTCCAGAGAGTCCGAGTATTACATTCTGAACCAATTCCTGACAGAAGTCATGAGGCTATGGACCTGGGGAAGGACATCCATGGGTAATGGAAGCAGGTGGCTTAGAAAAAAAAAGCACCTTTCCTCTAGGCACACTCCTGGGTAATCTGGTGTGTTTGGAACAAGTATGAGCCTGAGACTGAGCTATCAGGACACAGGCCATGGTGAGCCAGCTGGGGTGTGCCAGGTGCATGTGGATCATGCATTCCCCTATTGAGTTACAACATCCTGTGGGTTCATACCAGCCTCACAGTGCTCCTTGCACAACCTGCTGTTTAGGGAGCTTTGCCATAAGGGCAGGTGCTTCCTCACAATGAAGGGCATGGACACCTGCTGCACTATGCAATAGTAGTGAGGATGGGAAGAGCATGGAGAAGCCAAATATGTAGGAAAGGCATCCTCTTCTTAACTCAGACTGCTGAGTCCCTAATTACCAGCTGCAGACCACCAATAAGGGTAATTCCGGGTTAAGGATGAAGAAGAGATGTCATGATGAGTTAGAAAATCTCTTGACTCAATGTGGGAGGCTGGGTGGCATTCTCTGCCAGGGGCCTGCATTCTTAGCGCCACTCTGCCCTGGCTAATCCTGCTACTAGGGCAAGTCTCTTCAGTCTTGAGGCTTTATCTTCCATGCTAACAAAATGGTGATGGTGGTAGTCCTAGCTGGTTTGCAAGTTCCTGTCTAATTGCTTAATTCTCTTTTCCACCAAGGCAAGTGCCAAGACTGGCTTCTGAGGAGTACAGGGGTGGCCTAGGACCCAAACTAGCCTATTTGGTAATGCAGATGTGATTCATTAGCATCACCACCTCCATCACACAGCATTTGCCCTTCTTTTGTTAGATCCAGTGCAGAATGCCCTGTGTATCTTGTCCATAGTGTTTCCAGCCTAGCCTGGGAAGTCGATACACGGCATTCACATTCTGTTTGCCATACCATGTGCCAATGGCATATGTTGTGAAATAATTCCTGGTTCCTCACTGTATCTGGATTAGGTGTCAGGATGCTTAATTTCATTGCAGGTGGAGCACCGTGCCTGGACATAGTGGCCATGCTTTTATATTTGGACTGGACAAAAGGGATCTTGATAAGAGTTTAGCCTTGGAAGGACTCCTACAGAGAGCATCTATGACCCCCAAAGACAGATTTCAGGCCTACTAAAAGTCTCTTTCTCATGAGACACTTACCCATTGATCAAATGACTTCTCATTCATGGTGTTATCAGTCCTGTTACAATGTTGTTTAACCTGTAACATGGATATAATATCTGCCCTGCCTTCATTTTAGGATTCTAGGGAAGTGCTTGGAAAAGCACCAAGTGCAATGCAACTATAGGGTTATTAATAATGTTGCTATTATACATTTTGATTGATGAGATTTTGACAATGGGAAGGCCCCTCTCTCCCCACTCTGGCCACAGGATCTGTTCCTAAAAGTACATCTCAGTCCACACTCCAAAGACATTTCTTGGAAACGCTTCTCATTGTGGTTCATTCTATAAAAAAGGTGCTCCGGCTCCAAGTGGGCATGAAAGTTCATCACATTTGCCATCAATAAAAACCCAATTCTTTCCATGTGAAAAGCATTACTGCTGTCAAATGGTTATTGAGTGATGATACCTGAATAATGGGAATACAGGAACCGGAAAATATACAAAGGGAAACCTCACTGGGATGCCAAATTGTAAAGACAGAAATGCGAATATCTGAGGGAAATTAGTTAAGCAGAGCACAGCACACATGCCTTCACCAAGGAGGGAAGATGAGCAGGCAGGATCGGTGGAAGGTAGGGAGAAGAAGTGCTGGGTTGAGCATAGCTTTATCCACTTCCTGGTGGGCCTGGGGCAAGTCGCTGAGCTATATTCAGGCCCAGTTACATTGTCTGTTAAATGGGAATGATTCTTCCCTCATGGATGTGTATGAGAAACAGATGGTATCAAATGGTGGAAATGAGAGCATCAACAATGCCCTTTTGATACGTCACAGAAGACGGTAACTATGACAGCCCATAGACCACGCCCACTTTACGGCCAGCCCTCTCAGTCCAGGAACTTGTTGAAAGTTATCGTCTCAAAAATTCTGTCACAACAGCTGGTGCCTTTGCAATTAAGCTCCTTTGGTCACACAGGACCCCTGGAGCTCATTTGAGACACTTCCACGCCTAAGGGACAGAAGCTGGTCCAGAACACCAAGGGAGCAGTCTCTTTTGGCAACCCACCTGGCTGCCTGTGAGGCTTCCTGGCCGGGATGCCCTGCTGCCTCCTCTTGAAATGCAGCTCTGCCCTCTGCTACTTCAGCTCCTGGCCACCTTCCAGTTCAGCTGCACATGCTCACATGTTACCAGCCCACTCCTGTGCCATTCTTGGCTGACCAGAAGGAATCAGCATGGGTCAGTGTGGCAGACAAAGAATAAGGCTTTGAAGAAGTGTTGGGTTGAGCACGGCTTTATCCACTTCCTGGTGGGCCTGGGGCAAGTCGCTGAGCTATATTCAGCCCCAGTTACATTGTCTGTTAAATGGGAATGATTCTTCCCTCATGGATGTGTGTGAGAAACAGATGGTATCAAATGGCTAGTCCCCTGTGTATACAGCTATACCCACGTGAAGTGTTGGTAGAGTGCTCATACTCCGGTTTGCTGGAACACTCTGTTTAGGACTGTTATCCCGATGAAATCAGTAAACAGGCCCTATTTTATTCTCAAAAGTGTCCTGGGTTGAGTAATAAGTTATATCACCCTGGGTATTGTGATATCTGGAGGGAGTAAATGAGTCTGGGAACTTTCCCCAAAGATGTTCAGATCCTTAGAATTCCAGTCCCTTCCTCCTCTTTTGGAGCACAGAACTTCGCATCCTTCAGTCTTGATTCACTTTCAAAATAATAATTCTTCAGTTAGTCCATTAAAAGAAATAACAGCCCCGTTTTAATTTCAGCAACGGCCTTGGAATGAAAAGACTACTAATTACTCCAATTAACCAAGCACATTAAGTGCACATGTTCAAACGCATATTAAGATACCATCTATCTCGGTCCTGAAGTTCTCGAGATGCTGGAATGCATAAACATTCAGTGGAAGAATTGTGACTGCAGAGAAAACACAAACAGAGCAGGCTGTTTGTTTGTGTGACTGCCTACTTGTGGAGAAATAACCAAGAGATGTGGAAAGACATGAGGGCTTCTCCCCAGTTTATGTTTGTAATTATTGCCCAGAGGAGACAGAACAAAGAGGTTTCTATTTATAGCCAAAGTCTAAAGGGGTTAGGAGGGTGGGAGGAAGAAGCTTAGTCATAAGAAAACACAATTTACTATTGGCATTAATAAAATTATATAAAACTGTAGTTTATCAAAAGAACAAACTGTCTTCAGGGAAAATAAATAACTCCTTCCATTTCCTGACTCCGTATACAAGGTTATTAACTACCACTGTCCTTACCAGTGAGAGTAGAGTGGAAGTCGGCTAATGCCATGGGAACGGACGGGCTTCCTGTGGAAGCTAAGTCTGGAGCAGCGCAGGCACAAAAGCTTCAGGGCTGGTCGTGTCTGAGTACCTGTAACCAGCAAAGCCAGTGAAGGCCGCATTTCTTTAGGCACACTTCTAGCTCTCTGGTTGTTTCTCAGAGCTCAGACCTTGGGAAATGCTATGAAGGAGCACAGAAGAAGCTCAAGAACAGTGCTGGCTACTCGTAAAGGATTCTGGTTGATAATATGCAGGTAGCCTCTAGGTTCAGAATCCCATCTTGCTTGAGAAGAGACCAAATGGGTGGAAGACGCCACAGTGGTGGCCTCCTCCATGTGGAGGAGCTGCTTTCCCAGCTCCAGGAGACAGTACCTGCCTCACATTATGGTTTGTTCCCTCTCTTTCCTTCCCTTTCTCTCCCATCTCTTTTTCTTTCTCCTTTTCCCTTTCTCCCACTTGTTCATCCACTCTTCAATGATTTATGCAGCACATATTCATTATTCATTATTTATGCAGCTAATATTTTGTTTTTTAGAACTAAAATGTTTGACCTATGCTCAATGCTGTGAGCACAAGGGAGCAAGTTTCTTGCCTTCAAGATCTTACAGCTTCACTGCAGAGACAAGTCTTTCCCTTCTGACATCTTTATTTTGATCACTGATAAAGTAATTTCCATAATAGGCCAGGCTTTAACATTCTAATTCCTGAAGATTCCATTTCTTTCATCCCCTCTCTTCAGTCCTATTGATTCTACTTCTCCTCTATTTTTCTCTCTCTCTTCTTTCCTTTACATTTCCACTAGCATTTCTACAGAAATGGAAGGGTTTTCTTTATCTTCACTTTTTACAAAATTAATTTTTAAAAATAAGTATTGAATTATTAGATTGGCCAATCACTGTGCCAGGTAATTTCTATATTATCATCCCATTGAAGCCTCCCAACAAACCTTTAGAAGTCTGTTACTGCCATCCCCATTTTACAGATGAGGAAACTAAATCTCAGAGAGGCTAAGTGACTTACGTAGGCCACACAAGTGGAGCTCTAGAAGGCCTAGGGAATGGCCAGTTTGGATACCATTCTAGAGGTTGTGAAAATGATTATAAAGTTGCCTCCATTTCCAGGTAACTGATTCCTTGCCTTTCGGTTGCTTAAGATCTTGTATCTAACCACTGGACAATGTGACTCCAGGAAGTTCCTGGTCTAGGGCACAGAGGGTACACTTGGCAGCCCCATTCGAGAACCCATGGCATGGTTGCGGTACTTCTCCATCCCTTCCAACAATTTATCTGAAGGTCCAGAGCCTCTAATGTTGTGGACTGGAATTAGGGAGGGTCCTTGGAGGACATGCAAAAGAGGATTTTTTTTTCATTCTAATCAAATTGACTTGTGTTTTAGGAGGCTCTCAAGACCATAGTGGTGCTTCATCCTCTGTTATGCCTAGCAAGGGAAGATATGGAAGATATCGGGGAGGGATTCACTATTCTGTATGAATGCTCCAGAATGTCCAGTAAGTGAATCTTCTGCAGAAGCAGAGTAGAGCAGGCACTGTTATCATCATTAAGTCATTTTTGCCTCTTCCTTCAGTTTCACTCAATTGCTCTTCCTATGACTGACCTGCTAGAACAAGAATAGTGAAGAAGTTCTGTTGCTTCTTTTAGATTTATCCATTCCTTCTATCTTGCATTTATGACACTGTCCCAGACAATTATTTTAGTTGTTTTGATTTGTTTCTCTGGTTCCAGTTTTTGTCTCTGGATCTCTAAATCCATCTTGTTCTCTACTTCCCACATAATATTTTATTCTCAAGCCCTTCCTGACTAAAAAATCTACAGTATCCCATTGCCTATTTTTAAGATTTTTTTTTTTTGAGACAGGGTCTCACTCTGTGTCTTAGGCTGCAGTACATTGGTGTGATTACAGCTCACTGCAGACTTAAACTCTTGGGCTCAAGTGATCCTCCTGCCTCAGCCTCCTAAGAAGCTGAGATTATGGGCATGCACCACCACACCAATAGGTTTTGCTATATTGCCCAGGATGGTTTTGAACTCCTGGCCTCAAGCAATCCTCTCACCAGTGTTGAGATTATAGGCGTGAGTCACCACAGCCCGAGTTTTTTGTTGTTGTTGTTAATTGTAAAAAAGTAAACTTACTTATTGTCCCAAATTCAAACAATACATAAATATATAAAGGAAACTATCTCATATATATGCATACATACACACACACACACACACACGCACACACACACACACACACAGAGTCATGCACTGCAAAATGATGTTTTAGTCAATGGAGAACTGCATATACAACAGTGGTCCCCTAAGGTTACAATGGAGCTAAAGAATTTCTATCACCTAGTGAGATCTTAGCCATGATAACATCATAGTGCAACACATTATCTTTTCTATGTTTAGATACACAAATACTTACCTTTATGCTATAATTTCCTGTAGTATTTAGTACACTAACATGCCATATATGTCTGTAGCCTAGGAGCAATAGGCTACGCCATATAGCTTAGACGTGTAGTAGGCTAGTCCATCTAGGTTTGTGTAAGTACACTCTATGATGTTCACACAATGAAGAAATCACCTAATGATGCATTTGTTAGAACATATCCACGTTGTTAAACAATGCATAACAGTATGTGTGTGTGTGTGTGCATATATAAAAATATATATATTCAAACCAAAGAATTGTTCCCTATTTTTTCTCCTTTGTTAACTTTAAATATTTTATCCTTGTAATTCATCAATATGCTAAATGAAAGTTCATTCAAACAATAGTAAGAAGTCTTACAATGAAAAGCAGCAATCTCCTGCTCCATGCTTCAACAGCACAGCTTTGAAGTCAAAGGCCTCAGCTAAACTTTGAAAGCACTATGTGACTTGGTGCTGCTTGGGGTACCTTTTGAACCTTTTTCCCACTTCTCAACTTGGACTAACAGCTCCCTCCAGGTCAGGCACTTGTCTGTCATTCTTTTAAGTGGAGAGTTTAGGCCATTTATATCATTTGTAATAGCCAAACTGTTTAGATTCATTTCTACCATCTTATTTTGTACTTTATAGTCATATTTACCTTTTTTTCTATATGTTTTTTCTTTTTTCTCCTTTGCTTCCTTGTTTTGGATTGATTGGTTTTATTCACTCAACTCTGAATTCCATTTTTCCCCTCTATTCCACCCTAAAAATTTTAATATGCAACTTTAACATAATTTAATTGAAAGCTAATTAATATAAGCTTTTTCTGAACAATACAAGAAACAAAGAACTCTTGAAATCTAATTATTCATCTCTAAATTTTACATGAAGTTATCCAGATTTTAATTATCTCTTGATTTTTAAAGATTCATAAATTAGACATTGTTGTTTGGTACATATAAGTGTTTGTTTAGATTTATCCACATGTTTACTTTTATCTTTGTCATTGACTCACTTGCAATGCAGATCTGCCTTCTGGGATGATTTCTTTCTAAAATGAATGTCCTTTAGATGTTTCTACGATGACAATATTCTGATAATAAAGTCTCTCAATTTGTGATAGTTTAAAATTGTGTTTCTTTGACCACCCCTCTTTTTTTTTTTTTTAAAGGAAAGATAGCTTTCTTTGTTTAGAATTCTAGATAGTTATTTGACATTAGTTGGTTGATCTGAATTTATTCAATTTTCCCTGCTGGTCTTGAGAGCTCAGCTATGACCTTATCATTCTTTTTCAGACAATCTACCTGTTCTGTCTAATTGCTTTTAAGGTCTCTTTGTCTTTGTTGTTCTGCAGCTTCACTACAGTATATCTAGGCAGGGATTTCTTCGGTATTTTCTAGGCTTTCTCAATTTGTGCACTGGTGTCTTTCATTAACTCTGGAGAATTCTTAGCTATTATCTCTTTTAATGTTGCTTCTCCTCATTCTCTTTATTGCTTCCTATAAAACGTTCTCAAATTATTCTTTATATTTTCTCACCATTTTTCACATTTCTCATTGCTTTTTTTACTACTAGATTCTGTGTAATCTCTTCAGTATTACAGTTCATTGATTTTAATGTTTACCCTATTTATTTAAATTATTTCATTTATTACATTTTTCATTTCTAAATTTCTGTTTGGTACTTTTCAAATGTGGCTAATTTTGATAGTCTCTTTTACCTTTCACATAGTTTCAATCTCCTCTCATATTTATAAACCTATTAAACATACTAATTGTATATTCTATATTTGAATAATTCCAGTATCTGTGGTCTTTGAAGGTCTGATTGTAGAGTTTATTGTTTCTGCTGACTTTCACTCAGGGTTGTTTATTTACTTTTTATTACTGATTTTTTTTCTACAGAGCTCATTTTCTTTGTAACTTAATAATATGTAGTAATTCTTTAAGGCTCCATTTAAAAGTATTTTCTTCCAGAGTGTATCACCAGGTGCTTGAAGGTATCACCAACTTGGAATCAATTTAACTTTGTAGAGTTTTATTTTAGCCACATTTGTTGTGTATATTCAGGCCCAAAGTCATAAACCTACACATCTGTAGTTAGAAATAGGGAGGGGGAACTTTTTCTTTTTCTTTGTTTTTTTTTTTTCCTACTCAGAGTCAAGACCAAGCCAGTCATGTATCTCCACCTTGTTCTGTGGGATAGATGTTTTTTTAGCTCCCTCAATGGAGTGTTGCCTTTCCATGATATCGGCTTATTTGTGGGTCTCCATTCTGATATTTCACTCACCTTGAGTTTCAGATTTTTTTCTCTCATGTGCAGGAGATGCTGACTCCATCACGTGATGATGACTCTGGATTTGGGCATTCTGATCATTCATGGGGCCCAAGGAATTACTTTCCAGATAGATCTGTCATACATTTAAAATTTTTTTAATACTTTTCCTAGTATAGTGAGGGATTTTTCTTAAAATCATGTCTACTCTATTGTCAAAAAGGTAAGACTTCACTTTTTTGCATATTGGGTAAATTATGTCTCTGAACTTTCATTTATTTCCTCAGTGAGGTGAAAAAACACATATCATTAAGATTTTTGTGAGGATTAAATAAAAGACTGGATATAAATGCCTTCCATGTAGACATTTAATAAATGATGATTGTTACTATTACTGCTGCCACTATTCTACTATCAATATTAGTACAACCTATTACTAACAACACAAAAGAGCCTGTTCTTCCATGGAGAATCAAATAACTATCCAATTAAAACAAAAATAGTTAATTTTTAAAATAGTTAAGATTTAAGCTTTCTAAACATATTCTTCATGTGTATTATGTTGGGGAGGGTCTTTTGTTTTTAAACACTACCCCTTGAGTAGTTAATAATAACAGACATGGGCCTGTACTCTGAGCTATATCTTTGATAGTGGTATGTGTGTGGGCTAGAAGTTGGGCTCCAGTCAATAACCAACACCAGAGTCCATAGTGGAAACACTTCCGTTCTGTGCAGCATGGGTGGGCAAGCTGAAAGAACACCATTTATTGGAAGAAAGGTGCTACACATATACAACGAGGTGTTATATTTATTATTATTTCTATTTTAAATTATCCATTGAAGAAAGAAGACATGGAGAGAATTTTTAGTGAGGTCCAGGGTCAAACTGGGTTCAGAAGCCCAAAGGAGAACATGGTAGTTTTCTGACTGGGATGCATGTGACCTTGGGCAGGTCAACTAACCTCTCCCAGCTTCATTCCCATCATGGGTAAAGCAGAAGAGTGGGACTGTGTAGTTTTAGGGAACTTGTACATCTAAATTCTATGATTCTCATCTTTTATTCTTATCCATATCCCCTGGACTCCCTAGTTCACTGACTTCTAGGACCCATAATTATGACTGTGTGAAAGAATACTCTTTAATCCAGCGATGCATTCCCAGAGTGACATGTGCTCTAATGTGAGAAACAGTAATGAGAGCTACAGTAGAAACAGAATCCTTCAGTGGCTTTGGCCTCCCCAACTTGATGAGATGCTCATTCATCTCGGCTGTGTGGTTGGAACATGAGTGGGTACAAAAAGGTGCCAAAATTGCTGCCTGAGGAAGGAAGTAGTTGGAATTGATACCCTGTGAATGGGGTTAGCTATGTGCAAAAGTAGACCACACCTAGAAACAGGGTATAGTTGTGTTTCTAAGAAGACTCAAGAAGCAACTTGATCCTGTCAGGGGACTGGGCCATATCCCTCAGCCTGGAGTGCAGGGGGTGAAATGTACAGCACTGGTACACGAAGGAGGAAATGGCTGAAGTGCAGTGGTCTCTTTGGAGTGGCTTGGAAGCAAAGGCATATTTCTGTTGATGGGACATATTAGGAAAGGACAGTGATGTTAGAGATAGTTAGAATGAGGCTCAAAGCATGGCTTTTGGAGCCTCTCATCTCTAACTGGAGGCCAAAAGCAGTGGCATGGGGGCTGTTCTGTCATTGTTTCCCAAACTTCAGTCATTTGGATGCCACAGTTAAGATGTTTGCTGTATCCACCTGCTCTATTATTTCTTTAACATTTGTATTGAAGTTGATTTGTTTTTATTGAAATGTTTATTTTAAAAGGAAGCTTTCTATTGTTATCAGAAAAAAACCAGTATCACTTGCCATAATTAGAAGACAATCATCCTGTCTCCCCCCGCACACCATGAAAATAAAGCAATGTCGTGAAGTCCTAACGAGGTTATCTTACCTGTAGAAGGCTGTGGGCCTGAGGATTGCTCCTTTCCTGTTAGAGGGAAGATTAGAAAGTGTTGGACTCACCAGCACACCCAGACTTTCTTCTTGGAGTAGTAAGAAAGACTGACAGATCATAGTAATGGGTAAAATTTGTTGAGTCTCTTTTTACATATCCTCCCATTGACACCTCCAGATTTTATGAGACCAGTGATCCTATCATTTCCATTTGTTTTCTAGCTGAGGACATCAAGTCTGAGAGAATAAACCACTTGCTCAGAGCACGCCAGCTAGCTAGGTGTGTAGACAATGGGAAGCGAAGAAATTTGACTCCAGACCTGGAGTTCTTCAGCACAGGACTATATCTTCTCTTACGTGTCAGTCTGTGCTATTGAATGCTTTGACTTCATGGCCTCTGAGAGCATCTCAAGTGCCTCCTACAGGCATTTGCTGTATCAGGAGTTTCAGGAATCTTACCTGAAGGTGCTTAATAAGGATTGGTCTCTTCTCGTCCCCACAACCCTCCTGTTCATGGGACAGACCATCCTGAGCCTTGGTTCCAGTATTCAAGGACGCTGGAAGAGAGGTGGCCACTTCATCTCAAAACACTCGTCCTTGTCCTCTGACAATCCCAGAATTTCCAGGCAACCTTCCAATGGTGACCTGCTTTCCACAGTGGGCTTTCCAACTGGGGTGAGAATGAACCCATCAACTGATAGTAACACTTGATTTTTGGTTCACAGATGTACCTTAGTGATGGGTACAGGGCCCTCTATCAATATTTACTGAATGAGTGAGTAAATGTTTGGCAGTTATATTTCTAAAACTAACAATGAGATTAATAATTAAATGGCTACTTTATGAAGCTCCTATGCTACACCTGACTTGGTCTTAAATGTCCATCCTGTGTTATTTCCTCAAACAACCCTATGAAGTAGGTGCTGTTGTCCTCTTTTACAGATGAGGTTGGAGGCTGAAGAGCTAAGTAACTGTTTGATCCAAAGCCTTTGGGTGCTCCCAACTCTTGCTTATGCTGCTCCCATCAGAATTGCCCACATGGCTCTGAGTTCGGATGGATTTGGTTAATGATGGTCAGGCCCTTTGAACACCACCTCTGACTTTACTAACAAGCTGAGTCTTGTTTCCCTCGGCCCCAGTTTCTTCATCTACAAACAGAATATTACTGAAGAGAGCACATGAATGCACTTGGTACATGGCCAGCATTCAGTAAAAGGCATTTCTTATTATGGGGAGGAAGCAAAGAGGAACCACATGGGGAAAGAGAAGTCACTTCAGGAGGATAATGGAGATGGAAGCAACGTTCTTTCTGTTTTTGGTAACTGTGGTGAAGGTGTCAGACAAGGCCTCCAAGTGCCAATTCCCCCCTTTCTCAGAAATGCCCCAGAGAGCAAACTCTCCCACCCCAAGTTCCCCCAGAATGAGTATTCAGCACCCTTAGTGGTTGGATACACATCCTCCTGGGCCATGTGGCCCCCCTGCTGCCCGTTGCAGAAACAGCCTGCTGCAGCTGTGGCATTGCAGGAAGTTAATCCCCTCACTCAGGGCGGAGACCAGAGATGGGTGGAACACCCAAGAAGCACAGGCAACGGTGGTGATAATGAAGAGCGTGTGCGAGGCTGGGGGGGCCACCAGGGAGGGGCGGGAGGGCTGCCTGGAGGTTGCAGGGAGGAAAGGGTGCTGAGGCCTCTAGTTAGCTGAGCTCAGCCCCTCCAGCCTGGACACTGGCAGGGTACAGTCCTTCCCAGGGCAGTGTCAGCAACTTGACCCTGGCACCCGAAGATCCCTTCCACCGTGGAGTGTGAGGTCTGAATTTGAGAAAGACTCTGTTAATGTGATGTGGTCTCTTGTCCTTATCCATCGTCATTACCCCACACCCCCGCCCCTTTTCAATCACTGTATCAACCCTCAGTTGCCTGTTTACTTGGTTTTGTGGTTTTTCACTTAGATGTGGTTAGAGAAAGGTGGGGTCAGAGGACAGGTTCTCCACCCCGCTCCTTCACCCCCACCCAAGTGTTCTACTTGGTCTCAGAGAGCAGAACATGACACTCTTGGCACAGCAGATAGGGAAATTCTGATTCAGTTTCTCTGGGGTGGGGTCCACGTGTAGGTATGTGCTCTAAGCTCCCAGGTGATTGAGAGCCACTGCTCTAGTTATTGAAGGTATTGGATGACTCACTGCATTTAGAAGGCAAGTCAGTGGGGAAAAAGTTGAACCCAGCTAGTAAGAGTTAGCATTTCTTATTCCTGCACAAACATTAGCTAAGGAGGTTTTGACTACCTAGAGTCTTTTGACAAGGCTCTCAAAAACTTATTCCCAGCACTCCATGGATGTGGACAAAGAGTATATATTGTCCAGCTCATTTTATACCTGCAAAATGGCATAGTTAGTAAATCACCGGGGAACTAAGAAGTTATGATAACAATGGAATGACTTAGCAGAGATGATGGTGGTGGTGATAAGAGGGACAAGCCAAGACCTGAAACCTTTGATGCTCAGATCATTCCACAGTTCTTCAGATGCTATTGAACCAATAGGT
Source organism: Gorilla gorilla gorilla (assembly GCF_029281585.2). Lineage (NCBI taxonomy): Eukaryota > Metazoa > Chordata > Mammalia > Primates > Hominidae > Gorilla > Gorilla gorilla. The sequence goes on from NC_073229.2 coordinate 63,381,065, forward strand.
CTGCCCTAGAATAATGAATTCCATCCAATACCATCTGCCAGATCCTGGAGGCCATCTTAAACCTACCAGGATAGCTTGGAGGGCACAAATGCCACTTAAGGAGAGAGAGGACAGAGCCAGGGCTGCTTCCTGCCAATATATTTACAGGAGAGATTATGGGCTTAGAGCCTCAGTGAGACTCTGTAGAAAGATATGAGGAAGTTTAGGGATTTTTAAGGAAAAGATAGCTTACCTCGTGGGCAGTGCCTGTGTGTTGGATAGTCAGTGGGGCAGTGGTGTGGTGTCAGGACATGCCAGGTGCACATGTAGCAGGCCTGCAGAAGTCTCAGTTATGAAAAGCGTGGAACACACCATCAGTGACAGATGGAGAGGCCCCCCACCCCCACTCTCACCCTGCCACACCCTACCCCAGCCTCTTAGACCACAGGTGCAGACCCAACTCCAGAGTTTGCAACACAGATCAGTAAGAGTCTCCTTCATTGTGTTATTTATATTTTCCCTTCCCCAGCAAGATTGCCTGGTTCAAGATTTGTTATCCACCAGCAGTTACCATTGAGAAATGATGATAGAACATGAAATACCACTCACTATGACAGCTAAACCCACAACATACCTGGGAATTGACCTCACAGAAGATCCCCCAAAACGTTTTTGGGAAATTAACAAACAAACTATTTTAAAGAGTGTAAAAATGAAAGGATGATATTATAGCAGAATACCTTCAATGTAAAGTAAAACATGTATACTCCATTTTTAAAAATGATATAGACATATTCAAGGACTTACAGTAAGTAAGTGGATAACCCTGGGAAGAGGGAATAAACTAGGGGCTCATATACATAGACACATATATATTATCTAATAATACCTAAACACATTTCCTCAGCAAATAATAGTTGCTTTCTTGAATACTCAACCCAAACAGGCAAAATGTGTGTATCTTCCATGGTGCTTAGCTCAGTGCCTTGCATGAAAAAGGTGCCCAATACACATTTTTGTAAAAGTTCCATTAAAAATAATATTTATATAATATTTACACATTATGAATGTACATTATAGAAAATTTAGAAGATGTACATTATAGAGAAAATCTAGAAAATACACATTATGAAAATTTATAAAATATCGATAATCAAAAGTATGTTAAACTCACCCATACTACTCCTTATGGATAACCCCTATGAACATTTCTAGATTTATTATTCCAGATTTCAATTAGGGTATTTTTTATGATTGATTGATGATTTTTACTATGTTTTCATCCAGTAGTTTTAGCCAGTTTGTAGTTAGAATGCAAACCATTTTGAAATGAGTTCAGTGTACAAAATATTCACTATGCATGAAGTGTAGTGTGTGCAAGGCAGGAGCAGCTAGCCTGGGAGTGAGTCCGAAATGTGATGTCAAGGAAGAAGAGGGGTCAGTCAGGCTCAATGTGATGTGGTTGATCAGGAGAGGGACAACAGGGTGTTGGCAAACCTTCTGTAAATAGCCAGATAGTTAATATTTGCAGGTCCTATTATCTCTGTTACAACTACTCTACTGTGCTGCCATACTGTGAAAGCAGCCAGAGGCAATATGTAAACGAGTGAGCATGGCTGTCTTCCAATAAAACTTATGGGCATTGAAATTTAAATTTCCTATAAGTTTTTCATGTCACAAAGTATTCTTCTTTCGATTTTATATTTAAAAAAAACAATTCTTAGCTTGTGGACCATACAAAAACAGGTGGTAGGCTAGATTTGGTCCATGGACCACCGTTTGCAGACTTTTGGGGGTAACGTCACAGGACGAAGGAAAAGACCAGAGGCAAGAGAAACCTCGGCAAGTTAAAGAGCTAATGGAAGGGTGTGATAGATCATTGAGTGGGAGGCTGGAGGTGAGGCGTGCTCCTGGAGAGGCTTCAGACACCCGTAGCTCTGCTCCATGTGCCACTGAAAGGTTGGGAGTAGTGGAGAGAGATCAGCTGGAATGGACTTCAGAAGAGGATCCATTCTGGGATTATACCAACATTCAAACCATTGCTCAAACTATGTTAGGCCAGAAAGTCTGGTTTCAGGTTCTTCTGAACTCCTTCAAGAAGAAAAAGCAACACACAGGAAAACAATGCCCCGCCTTGAGAACACCCAAGATTTAACACAAATAATCATCTTGAGGTTGGAGTGTGAGAGGTTTACATAAATAACTTCACCAATAGGGTGGATGGTCTATGGCGTCCTTGCAAAGTCAGCTGTGGCAGTCTATTCCTCCCCCTACCCTCCTTATAATGATATTCCTTTCTACTCATTTTTGGTCTCCGCTTCCCACATCCCATTGGTGTTGTGTTCCCATCACTCCCACTTACCTCATCCCCAGCTCTCTTGAGTGCAGAATCAGATCACCTTGCCTAAATGGCACTGCTACTGTCTTGATTGGTCTCATCCTGATTTAAATGCTACCTTGAAACCTTTGTAAATAGAGGTTCACTATTTCCTTAGTTATTTCGTCCCCCACTTCCCACACCTCCTTGTGACACCAGGCTGCCAGTGTATGCAATAACCTGGACTGGACTGGGCAGAGGAAAGATTATGTTTACTCTCACTTAATTATATTTTACTGAAATTAAATGTGTACCTCAATGAAACATGACACATCACAAAAGCTAAGCAGACTGTTCTTCTACACCTAGTACCTGATCTTAGCCTGGTTTCTTGCACCTTTTTCCAGATTTCCTGGACATGGTGTTTTGGTGCAATACCTACCTATTTTAACTCCCTCTCTCTTCCAACTGCAAGAAGGCTTTGGCTTTCAGCATTTGGAGTTTAAGATTTGATTACTCATCCAGGGGAAATATTCAGAAGTGATCTCATAGGCATGATTTGCACCTTGCAAGCTTGCTTAGAATTTTAAGCAGGGGGTTTTCCAAGTAGACTTGCCTCACTGTCCTGTTTGCAGGCCTAAATTATGAAGCAATTAATATACAGCACATAAAACTGTCCAGTCTGTTTGTTCTTGCTGTCATATCATCAGTAATGATGGCAGGAACTGACTAATGAACCGGCCCAAGTATCTATGTACACTGAGAAAGAGAGAGGAAGAAAGGGGGCCAGTGGCAGAGAACACGCAGAACAAGTATAACTCATATTTCTCAAAGAGCACGACTCTTCCATTTCCTAATGCTTTTCTCATGAATAGTTTGGGTCTTTTTTTTTTTTTTTTTTAAAGTCTGTATGAAATTTAAGCCCTGTTTCCCATTTCATTGAAAAACCTTTAAGAAAAGACATTTTTCATACTTAAGACTTTTTCAAATCTCTCCTAACCAGTTACACTCTGTATTGTATCTTTCGTAGCTGGCAGCCATCCAGCGACAATCCTTAAAAATCCCTTTACAGTTTTAAAGGAAAATACAAGCTCTCATTTACCACTGGATCGAGTCAGAAAATAAAAGCTTAATGCCTTGACAGGCCTGGATATTTTTTTGAGGCCTAAGTCTGATTTATGGCAGTAGCCGGCAAACCAGGCTGGTGAAATATTTGCTGCTGCTCCTAGGGATATGGAAAAATGAAGTGTGAAGTTCTGGGGAGAGCAGGCCACAGCCTTCCAGTCACTAAACACTCCCACCAAGTTGGCAGGGGAACAGAGCCCTGGGCTGCAAGATGAACCTCAAAGGAAAAGGGAGGAGAAAAGGACTGTGCACCGTGTCAAAATACTGCCAAGGCTTAACGCTCACCATACATTTTGTGACCTGGGGTGGGATGTTTATGAGGGGGGTTTAGGGAGGAAAGAGAAGAGAAACATTTTCTTCCTTCTTTATTTATTCTATTTTCTTTACAGCTTCCCTGTAGGGGTTTCAGTCCAAGTAGAAGAAATTAAGAGCAACAACAGGAATGTAGGAAGTTGCTTAAGCCCCCATCATAAAGTTGTTCAGATCGAAAAATATGATCTGGTTAGAAAGAAAGCACTGGCCTGCCTTAGGGCTTGCAGCTTCAAGGTGGGGTGACAGACCCACTCCCCCATACCACGGGTCTCCAGATCTGAGAGCATGGAAGTCGAGATTTTCATTCCCATGAAAAGGGAATTTCCTAGAGGTAGAAGTGAGGTGAGTTTTCTCCCCTAGAATTTTGTTGAAGTGAGTCATCACAAATGCACAAGCCAGGCAAAACACTTGGTGTTTTTATTTTTTCTTTCCTTTATCTAAAAAAAAAAAAGTATGTATATATATAAAACAATTAATATCCACTGTTTAGATTTGTTTTTAATTTTAGGTTTCTGAAGTAGAGTCTTGGATACCCGTGCTTGTCTCAAAGGGCTTTATCTGTACTTGGTGTTATTCACAGAGGAGATGAGTGGAGCCCCCACAGAAAAGCAAGGGTTGATTTTAGTTGTTTTCTGAAGTGCAAAAAAGTTCTCTTCTAGTTGATATTTTTGATAAACAAAGGCAAAAAAGGGCAAAGATGGAAAACATGCATCTCATTTTCTCCTCACACGAACTTATCTTCGGAAGATCAGTTTCAAAATCTGATTCATTTGAGGGTTGAATAAGGTTTTTTTTTTGTTTCTTTTTTTCTTTTTTTTTTTTTTAAATAACAGCATTTCTGTCTGCTAGGCAGAGATTTATGTTCCTGTGAAGTCTTGGGTCAGTTAAAGCCGTCTCAGTAATTACAGAAATGTTTATATCCATGTGCAGTCATCCCCCTTCCCCTCACTAAATCACTAATAAACACACCTACTCTCACTCAAACAGACTCCCAGACTCACCTAACGCCCCCACAAAAACTGTCTCACTCATTTACTCCCTTATCACAAAGTTAAACGTAGAGGTAATTCAAGTCAATAAATATTTATTGATGCCTACCATGTATAAGGCACTGTTAGGCAATGCAGGGGATCAGGGTCGGGGGCTGCGGGTGGAATACAAAAGCAAGATTCTGGTCCCAGGCTTCAAGATATTTGCAATTTAATGGAGGAGGAAACTGGACTTTGATCCATTTGCCTTTTAGTAAAACCTACATTTTAAAAGCAATAAAATGTGGCTTTGTTTTTCCTACATGGACAGAGAAGAGGAAGAAATAGGGGTCTGGAGAAACGGAGTGGACTTACTTGCCCCATGCCACAAACAGTAATAGCAAATATGATTGGGCTTGTCGTATGTGCTGGGTGTGAGGCTTAGCACTTCCGATGCCTAATCTCATTCAGTTCTTCACAATTCACTGAGAGGTAGGCTCATCCTTCAACAGATGAGAAAACTGAGGCAAAGGGCAGTTAAGTAACTTGTCTAAGATTATACAGCAAGGAAGTGTGTGGCTGAGGTTCACAACCCTTTTCAGAACTCTCTTGGTCCCATCATAAATCTGAGATTTAAAACTTTTGTCTCCTTCCTCCTGGTCCAGTGATTTTCCTATCTGTCTCTGGTCCCCAAGCCTGTGATGATGTGTTGGAATTTAGAAAAGCAACAACAACAACAAACACACACACAACATTTTACCTTTTCATTTATTTTGAAGGGGCTTGGAGTGCAGAGGCTATGGAGTGCTTTGCAAACTATTTTTGTTTATTTGAAAGCACCTAGATTTCAGCCTTAAGGAGGTTTGTAAATACTTGTAGAAAAATTGAAGATGGTCATTTCCTAGCCATCTGTCTTGGAAAAAAATCTGTTTTAGGAAACTGACTAATCCAGGGCTTGTACAAGGGTGACCAGACCTCCAGCGTGGCTGCCCTGGTTTTTGGTAACCGATGTGCTGAAAGAGATCATCAAGCTCTGAATTTCCTCAATGGTGACTACCACACACATACAGGCCTTAAAACACATACCCACAGTTCAAATATTTTAGCAAATGTCCTGGCTTTCCTCCATCACTAAAATGAAAGTGAAGGTGAAATCATTTGGGGGCCACTAGAGTAGAATTCTCACCCTTGATAGCTGCCTATAGATTTAAATGTCTCACAGGAGACCCAATTAAATATTAGTGAGATCCCAATTCACCAAAGGATCATATTTCCTGGCCATTTTCATCACTCACACTTCCCGGCAATTTAATGATGAGTTTAGGATATGACCTCTTCCCTCAGGCTCCCCTCCTACCTTTTTTATTTTCTTTTATTTTGGATCTGGAATCTAGATGGCTCAAGCATCTGGAAATACCGTACATAGGTTTTTCTAACCAAGTCACCAGTTGCTGTCTGTACATACCCGAGTTTTGCTGTGATATGAAGTTGTCACAAATGAGGGCTGATAGGAGTCTCCATATTTTGATGGCAGTGATTATCCAAGATGACCCCTAGAATGCAAGGCCAAGGGAGCACACATAGCACTGAGCGTCACACAAAGAGGATGTTTGTTGAGTGAATAAATGAGTGAGGCACCCTTGGTGAGGCCTCTTGCTTGCAGCGGCTAGAGAAGCAGAGGCAGATATTGGTACAGCAGGTGTTTCTCACTGCTTTCCCCAGAATGACCCCCAGCTTGTGTGTTTGATCAAGAACAGCCATCTTCACACTATGGTGTGTATCCTTCTGGGGAGTGCCTGAAGATTTTTCAGGGGTTATGCAGATGCTGGTGGCTTTAATGCTGTTGATTTTCAGATGCTCAACTTTCATGCGCACCCTTTCCTAAAACTCACCATCCTGAGAACACACCTCTTGTCACTCTTTCCCACCATCCCTTCACAGTTGCCCTTCTCACACTTTTAAAATAAAAGGCATCCTTTCAATCATCCCCCTCCCACTATAGAGCATTTCCTCAAGGTCTAAATATCCTCTGGGTCTCTAAACATTGGGGACATGGGCCTGGCATGGTGGCTCAAGCCTGTAATCCCAGCACTTTGGGAGGCCAAGGCAGGTGAATCATGAGGTCAGGAGTTCAAGACCAGCCTGGCCAACATGGTGAAACCCCCTCTCTACTAAAAATACAAAAAACTAGCTGAGTGTAGTGGCTGGTGCCTGTAATCCCAGCTACTTGGGAGGCTGAGGCAGGAGAATCACTTGAACCCGGGAGGCAGAGGTTGCAGTGAGCGGAGATCGTGCCACTGCACTCCAGCCCGGTCGACAGAGTGAGACTGTCTCAAAAAAAAAAAAAAAAAGCCAAAAAGCGTGTTGGGGGGAAATACTGAAAGGGGGCAGAGCACCATTCTGTCCCATGGCAAACTCCTGGCAAGCCTCCATGCATGTATGTAGTGTCATAACTATCCATCTACCCATTTATCCATCTGTCTATCAGGATGACACTTCAGAAATGAATTAGTTGCCCTGGGGAGACATATTAACACACTCATTTGAATTGGAAAATGAAGTTAGAATTTCTCCATGAGAAAGTGAGTATGATTTGGCTAATTGGATTGACAGTGAGGACTGCTTTACCATTTAGGTCATATGGCAGACATAAACAGAATCACCTAAATCTTTTGCAAGAAAGTTTTGATGAAAATATAGCTAAAGCATAAGCAGAGTGCACAGGATGTCAGGTGGTACATCCTTCATAACAACCTAAACATATGTTGATGAAATGTAGGTGTCTTCTTAAAAATGTGGTTAAAAATTATTTTAGGGTATACACAAACAAATAATTCAAAGACCTCTGATTTAGAGAAGGGTTAGAGACATAGGCAAGGAGGAAACTCATTAATAGGCAGAAAGGTGCTGTGGGATTGGAAAAATGCTCTTAAAATTGTAGAAATCTGAAAAGAGGTGGAAAAGAATTAAGAGACCCTGGGAGAGAAGATCCTACTGTCAGCACTATGGGCGTGAATTTTGACATTGTGTCATCTTGGTGAGCTGTCCTATCTAGAATGAAAATACCCAAATCACTCAGGTTCATTTGTTTCATCCATCTGAACACTCTGAAATTTACTTTCCTTTTTTACCAACTTTTACCAAGGTCATAAAAACAGATGTACAATAATCATGAACTTGTCAGTCTTTTTTTAAAGCTAGTTAGCAAGAGTATGACTGCTACTAAGAAGTCATTGTTGTTATATTTAGCTGTTCTTCCAATAATAGACTGTGACAGTATATTACACAGATATTAAGTAGGTGACTCTGAAATAGCTGGGGCAATGAAAGTGCTGAATACCAGTAGGCCAAGATGCCCACAAAAGTATTTATGCTGAGGTTCCTTAAAAGGAAAACACCTCATAAAACAGATACACTTCTAAGAATCTGTGAGAAGTGCCCAACACTCTACAAAAGATGTGCTATTTAGTGCTGATGTTATGCCAGAGATTGCAGTGTTTAGCTGCCTAATTTACTGCTATCTGGCCTTTGCTACAACCCCATTAATCTGTCAGCCGAATGAGCTCTAATTATGCATCTTGTAACCTGGTGTGCCATAGCATACTGCATTCCAGGGGGGATAGATCTTTAAGATTTACTGCACAATTGCTGATAATCTCATGGGGTCTCTCAACTGGGGGGAAATTCGCCTCCTCCCAATTACTAAGAACGCCAGTAGAGGCACAGAGAAGCAGATGGGCATGGCAGAAGAGGCTGAAGTTTCAGCCAGTGATTCAGTGCACTCTTAACAGCCTGACAAAATGCAAAATACATTTTAGCACGTTGCTTTAACCTAGACCTTGTACACTCTAGAATATATAGTATACTCAGTTTGTTTGAGAGGTTATTAGAAGCACTACTCCTTCTGCTGCCAAACTCACGTGTTCTGCCTCCTTCTGTGGCTGGCCCATTTTCTGGATAGATGTGGCAGTGAGGAGGAGAAAGGAAAGGGATTAACAGGGAACTGCCTTTTTATTATGGATCATCATTATTATTTTTTACTGAGATCATCTCCTTGGATCCTCATCAAATCCTATGAGGTATACACTGTAATCCCAACTTTAGAAATGAAGAAAACTGAGTCACAGAGAGGTTCAGACTTGTGTGTTTGCATGTGTGTGTGTATGTTGGAGGAGGCATGCAATCCTGTAGCCTCCAACTCCTTGGAAAAGCTGAATGCCTCAAATTCCTTTCCCTCAGCTTGCTTTATCCTAGGGAAGTCATTGATATCTCCTAACATAGGCTTTACGGATTTCTGATTTGTGTTCCTATCTATACTGCTGGCTTTCCCTCCCATCCTACCATCTACCCGAAGCTTGTAGGGATAAGTCAGATAATGCCCATAAAAGGCTTTTAACGCCTTAGGAAAAAGTTGCCCACATACAAATACTGTATCCTATAATGTTTCTGTGTGGATTCATAGCCCCATCCATCCTCAAAGAACCAGAGACAGTCTTAGGTGAAGTGGAATCATCTCCAGCTGCTGCCGGGTTCATTCCTTCTGGGGTAGACAGTGGGACTGGCTTGACTCTGCAGTGCCATGGCACCCAAAAAGATCTTTGCAGAGAGCAAGAAGAAAAAGCTCTGTTTACAAACACTTTTACTAACTTTTCTTTTTTTTTTTTTTTTGCCATTCATCCCTAACTTGACCAGTGTCACACCAGTGACTTTAGGTGGTGTGAGTTTGATCTTCACATGTGGCCATGATACAGGGTTATTTTCAATTTTAGCATGAAATCTTATTTGCTTTTAGTCTAATTTATTTTAGGCTCACCTTGGTTTTGCTGGCATAGAAAGCAAATGATTTCACTTCATTGCAATTCGATGGACTAAATAAAAAAAGTTAAGGTGCTGGTGTTTGGTTGAGACTCAGGCAAGCCCCCAGTGGTGGAAAGGATGTTCAAATGACTCCAAATGTACAGGACTCTAGTTTTCATGGGCTACCCTAAATTCTCTGCCAGCAGCCCTGAGTTCCCTTTGACCTCATCGGAAACTGAGTTCTCTAAACAGAAACTGTAACCATGATAAGTTGTGTCACTTTGGTGATATATCTCTCAGAATATTGTAAACTGGGTAGCAGAATTTTTCATTGCCTTACAGACATCCACAGCCAGAGATCTAAGGATAGAGAGTTCATGTCTCTCTCCATTAAGAAATTTAATTCACATTTTACTCAGTCTCAGCCTTTGATTAATACTCTGGATACCTTATGCAGCAGTCCTTAGGATTACAAAAAGTGATTTGTCTAATCTGCGTGTCAGTCTCCTTTGGAGTATACATAGGGGAAAAAACCCAAAACCAACACTCTGTAGCTATTGATTTCATAGCATTTGCTCAGCGTTTGCCTTTACATTCTGGCCAAGTCAAGTGGATAAAGAGCAATTTGATCCATGGAGTGTGGCGGGAGTGTTGTCACCATCTACAGAACTTATTCATCTGGAGGATTTCAAGTTGCACATATCAGCTCTGGAAGTGGGTTTTAATGAAATCGCTAGCAAAATGAAGTTCATATAAAAGTGAATGTAAAAACATATGCTATGGTTCCAGCTGGCTGGCAGAGATGTAGTCAAGTTTGCACAGGATTTAGGTCCCCATTTCTGACTTTCGGCCCCAAGGAATAAATTTTGGATGATCTGAGTCAAGACTAGACTGAAGGACAATTGTAAAGATCAAATGTGTCATGCCACTTTTCTGAACGTGAGCTTACCCTCCTCTCATTCGCTTTTCCTGTCTCAGTACCCATGGACTCATTTATCCACTATGGCAAAATCTCAACTTTTCTACCTTTCTTGGCCATAAATCAAATTTCCCCGGATGTAAATTGATGTTATCTTAAAGCCACTCCTTCTTCCAAAGGGATGCCTAGCCAAGTTGATGTGTGCATCTATTGAAATAGATGTGGCCACCGTGATACATGTGTTTTACCAGTCACATTCTTGAGACTATACCTTAACCCAAAGTATTAAATGGGGATTTTAATGGTAGTCAGGAAGAAATGCTTGAGCAAGTGGGGCTTTTACACACTTTCGTATTAGAACTCACATAGTAGTTGTTTATATCTGATAAACAGATTTGGCCTGCCTGAAGGGGGTGTATCTTGCAAGAGTCTTGCTTTAATTGGCTACATGAACCAGAGAGAGGTATGGAGACACAGAGATGAGCAGAATATGGAGCTTAGGCACCAGGGAGGTTGGATGGGGAATCTGTTCTTCTAATTTGGGAAGGGCAGGTAGGGCTGAAAGAGTCTTGCAAGTCACCCCCTGCTTTTACCTAAGCCATACTATGAGGAGAATTGAAAAACAATTAGTTGTTGAAGAAGATTACATAATCTTTTGAGTAACAAACTTTAAAGCATCTCCTGAATCCTTGAAAGAAGTGAGATTTTTCTGATGAAATAAAAATATACTTCTATTGCTTTGCTTTGCTTTTTTTCCTTCAATGAAATAAACATTTAGTGCTTATCAGCAAATGTTAGTATCACTTCATGTAGTTAAAGATTGCTATTTTTAGCCCCTCTCTAGACCAAATTGTCCCTCATGTTAGTTTTCTCCATTGATTTATAGTTCTAAATCTTACATTATTTTTATTAATTTTCTCAGGGCTCTTTCCATGTTTCCCACTTTATTTTTAGCAGGATGACATTCCAATTGAGGGAGACTATTGAACTATGTCCAACACTAGGCCTTAGAATCTGAAGTCTGTGTTTGAATCCTGTCTCTAGCACTTAAAACATGAGATGTTCCTGTGTCTCAGCTTCCACATTTTCATAGTGGGCATGACTAGGTCTCACTCCCTTCTAGTATTGCTATGAGGGTTACATTTGAAATACAGTAGCACATTGCTTGCCATCTGGAACATGGGGTGTACATCATAAAAACAACTTTTATCTGCATCATCAACACCAAAACAGAGTTACCAGAACCATCAAGACAATAGTGTTGACTCCTAACCTTGTCAAGATATGCAAAATTCTTCAAGATGGCATCTCTATAAGGGGGTGCATCTTCAAAGGATCAGGAACAATTCAGATCCCTGGTGTAGAATCCACAAAACACTGTACTGTCTTTGAGAAATATGAGTCATGACTTCCAGCAAATTACTTAATCACTCTGAAGTTTGTTTCCTCATCATATATTGGTAATAATAAAATTACCTCATAGTATTTATGAAGATTAAATGAAATATAGAATGGAGACTTGTGGAACTTCTGGAATGGTAGAATGAGAAGCCTGTCCAACGCTCCCCAAATACAACAATGAAACTGGGCAAAATTGTAAAAAACAACCATTTTGGGACTATGAAAAATTAACTAAAGATACACAACAAATTGAGAAGTATTTATTCATTACAAACAGCAGAACCTTAATTAAGAACAAAGGGAGTCTGTGCCATGGTAGACTGGGACTGCTCCTACCTCCCCAACTCTCACTCCAGCTCCATCAGCACAGTAGTTCCTAACAGGGCAGGATAAGCCATAAAACCCAGCAGGTTTGCTGCTGGAGGGGGTTGACTTGCTTTGGAGTGAAGTGCAGGAAAACCCTGTTAAAACAGTAACCATCTTGGTGGCGAATGAATAAGAAAGGCCAATACAGCAGCCATCCTGAGTTTGTAATTCTGGTTCAGGCAAGCAACAGAAAAGACAACTTGCCCAAAAAGAACAGGAAGATCCAAGGAGTGGGATAGCCACCGTGGCCATTGATAACATTTTTGGAATTGTGGAAGGCTGCACACAGATGCAAGTCTGTGCACACACTCAGTAGTGACCAGAGAGGGCCGTGATTATCCACACATCTCTGGCTAAACATTAGGTATAGGAAGTTAGGATTAAAAAAAGAAAAAATTTTAAAACTTGAGCAGATACATCAGTGGCTACATACTGCAGGCAGACAGACTCTACAGAATTAATCCAAGGATGTCACCAACCAACCAACCAAAGCAGCAACAACAACTTTTGAGGAGGAGGAATCAGAATCGAGACTGGCTACAATACATTAACTGAAATCTTCAGTTTTCAACAAAAAAATTGTAAGACGTATTTAAAAAAACAGAAAAATATGATCCATACATAGAAAAAAAAAGCTGTCTTTGAGAAAATCCAGATTTTGGACTTAGCAGAGAAGGACCTCAAAGAAGATATAATAAACATGCTCAAAGAACTAAAAAAAATCATATTTAAAGAATTAAAAGAAAGTATGGTGATGACACATCAAATAGAGAATATAAATGAGGAGAGAAACGTATGAAAGAATGAAATTCTGGAGTTGAAAAGAACAATAAGTGAGATGAAAAATTCACTAGAATCCCTCGACAGCAGATTTGAAATAGCAACAGAAAGAATTGGCAAACATGAAGATAAATGAACAGGAATAATCTAAACTGAAGAATAGAAAGAAAATAGCATGACAAAATGTGAACAGAGTTTCAAAGATTTGTGGGACTTTATCAAGCATATGCCATATGTGTAATATGTGTTCCAGAAGGAGAAGCAAGAGAGAAGAGGCAGAAAAAATTTTAAGGAAATAATGGTTTTATAGTTCCAAAATTTGATTTAAAAAATTAATTTAAATATCAAAGAAGCTCAACAAACCAGTAGTATGAGAAAAAAAAGCATTATACCTAAACACGTCATAGTCAAACTATTAAAAGGTAGAGAAAAACTTGAAAGCAGCAAGAGGAAAGCAACACATTAAGTACACAAGAATAACAATGTGATTAAAGTTGAATTTCTACCACAAACATTGGAAGTTAGAAGGCAATGGATAACATATTCAAATCCTGAAAGAAAAATGTAAACTGAGGTTATTATATTCAAGAAAATTGTCCTTAAAAAATGAAGGTGTATTAAACACTTACCCAGAAAAACAAATATTGAGAGAGTTCATTGCTAACAGACCTACCTTACAGGAAATATTAAAGGAAATCCTTTAGGCTGAAAGGAAATGACACCAGAGAATAACTTGAATCCACGTGAAGTAACAAAGGACACTGGAAAAGGTAACTATGTAGGTAAATAGAAGAACTGTATTATATATTTTTGTCTTTTCTTCTCATATCAGATTTAAAAGATCATTGTGTAAAACAATATTTATAAAACTGTATTGTTGGGCTTATAACATATAAAGATTTAATGTATATAGTAATAGCACAAAGGAAAGGAGATAAAATGGAGCTATATGTATGGGAACAAGTTTTCAATATTGTACTGAAATTCAGTTAGTATTAATCCAAAGTGGATTTTGATAAATTAAGATACATATTATAATCCCTAGAGTAACCATATGAAAATATTTTTTAAAATAGTTTTAAAAGCCAATAAAGGAATCAAAATGTCATATTAGAAAATACCTATTTGACACAGAAGAATGTAGTAAAGAAAGAACAGATGAATTTAAAAAGCCATGGGATTAATAGAAAACAAATAGAACACGGAAGATGCAAATCCAAGCATATCAGTAGTTGCATTCAAGGCAAATGGTTTAGATACTTCAATCAAAAGGCAGTGATTATCAGCCTGGAAAAAAAAAACAAGATCTAACTATGTGCTACTTTCAAGAAACACAATTTAGATTCAAAGACACAAATAGATTTTTTAAAATGGAAAAAGATACACTGTATAAATAGAAACCATTAGAGAGCTAGAATTGGATCGATTAATGTCAGATGAAATATGCTTTTAGACAAAAAGTATTATTAGAAACAATGAAGGACATTTTGTAATGATAATTAGATCAATTCACCAGGGAGATAAAAAAAGTTATAAACTTATGTACACTTAAGAAAACAGTCCCAACATATATGGAGCAAAAATGGAAAGAATTGAAAGGAGAAACAGATAATTTGACAATAGTTGGAGCATTTAACATCCCACTCTCAATAACTGATAGAATAACTAGACAGAAAATCAGTAAGGATTTAAGAAGACTTGAACACACTATTAACCAACTTGACCTAACCGACATCTATTTCTATAGATGTATAGAAGTCCACCCAACAACAGCAAAATACACATTCTCTTCAAGCATATATGGAAACTTCTCCAGGACAGACTATATCCTAGGTCATAACGCAAAGTGTCAATAAATTTAAAAGCATTTAAATAATACAAGGCATTTCTCTGAACACAATGGCATTACATTAGAAATTAACAAGAGAAGTAAATGTGGGAGATCTCCAAGTGTTTGGAAATTGAACAACACATCACAAAGGAAATAATAAAATATTTTTAACTGAATGAAAACAAAAGCACATCATCAAAATATATATGATGCAGCTAAAGTGCTTAGAAAGAAAAAATTTTAAATAACAGTTTTATTGATATATACTTCACATACCGTATAATTCATACTTTTAAAGTGTACAGTTCAACAGCTTTTACTGTATTCACCAAGTTTTGCAACTATCATCAGTCATTTCAGAACATTTTCATTATTTCAAAAGAAACCCTATACCCATTACCAGTCACTGCCTATTGCCTCCTTCCCCCATTCCTTTGCAAATACGAATCTAATTTTTATTGCTATGCAATTGCTTATTTTGGACATTTCATATAAATTGAATCATTCAGTATGTGGCCTTGTGTGTCTGCCTCCTTTCACTTAGCATAATGTTTTCAAAGTTCATCCATGTTGTAGCATCTATAAGTATATCAATCCTTTTCATGGCTTAATAATGCATTGTATAGATATACCACTTTTTTTTTAATCCATTCTTTAGTTGATTAACATTTGGGATGTTTCTGCTTTTTGACTATTATGAATAATGCTGCTATGCACATTCATGTACAGGTTTTTATGTGGATATATGTTTTCAATTATTTGGGGGCATAAACCTACTAGTGAAATTGCTAGGTCATGTGGGAGCTCTATGCTTAACCTTTTGAGGAACTGTCAAAAAGTTTTCCAAAGTGACTGCACCATTTTACATACCTACCAGCCATAAAGTATATCTATGAAAATCCCACAGACTTAATGGTGAAATACTTCCTAAAGTAAGAAATAAGAGAAGGATGTTCTCATCACTGCTATTCAGTATTGTGCTGGAAGTTTTAACCAGGGAAATTAGATGAGAACAAGAAATAAAAAGGTAAACCAGATTGGAAAGGAAGAAATAAAACTATCTCCACATGCAGATGAAGTGATTTTGTATACAGAAAATCCTAGGTATTCCACAGAAAAGAACGTTTAGAGCAATGGAACTAGTCCAGTAAAGTTGCAGGATACAATATCAATGTATAAAACTCAGTTGTAATTCTATACACTAGCCATGAATAATCCAAAATAAAATTAAGAAAATGATTCTATTTATAATAGAATCAAAAAAAGAAAGTACTTAGGAATAAATGTAACTAAGGGAGTATAAAGCTTTATAGTAAAAACTACAAAACATGGATGAAGGAAATTAAAGAAGACATAAAAAAATGGAAAGCCATTTCATGTTCATTGATTAGAAAACTTAATATTGCTAACACGGTGTATTAGTCTGTTCTCATGCTGCTAATAAAGACATACTCCAAACTGGGTAATTTATAAAGAAAAAGAGGTTTAATGGACTCACAGTTCCACATAGCTGGGGAGGTTTCACAATCATGGAGGAAGGCAAAGGAGGAACAAAGGCATGTCTTACATGGTGGCAGGCAAGAGAATGTGTGGCAGGAGAACTGCACTTTATAACGGGCAGATCAGATCTTGTGACACTTATTCACTATCATGAGAACAGCATAGGAAAAACCCACCCCCATGATTCAATTATCTCCCACTGGGTCCCTCCCATGAACATGGGGATTACTGGAGCTACAATTCAAGATGAGATTTGGATGGGGACACAGCCAAACCATATCATGGCCATACTCCCCAAATTTATCTGTAGATTCAATGCTATCTCTATCAAAATTCCAACTGCCTTTCTTGCAGAAATGGAAAAGCTGATCCTTAAGTGTTCCTTGGATTATTGCAAGCCTTTAGTTAATTTAGAGTTCTGAAAAAAATTCATTTTGACATTTTTGCCAACGTTCTCAGCTTTATAGAGGAATTGACTTTCAAACGTCCTTTCTTAAGAGGGTCCATTTCATAAGAGGGAAATTTATAAATTTCTGCATCTATATTTGAGAAGAAGAAAGATCTCAGATTAATAATCTTAGTTCATATCTTAAGATACTAGAGAAAAGAAGAGAAAACTAAGCCCAAAGCAGAGGGAAGGAAATAATACAGATTAGAGTGGAAATGAATGAAGCAGAACACAGAAAAACAAGAGAGAAATTTAAGGAAACCAAAAGTTGATTCTTTGGAAAGATCAACCACACTGACAAAACGGTAGCTAGACTGGCCAAAGAATGAAGAGAGATAAGACACAAATTACCAAATTTAGTAATGACCCTGCAGAAAGTAAAAGGATTAGGAAATACTATGAACAACTTTATGCCAACAAATTAGACAATTTAGTTGAAATTGATAAAATCTTAGAGAGAAATGATACCAAAACCAACTTTTTTTTTTTTTTTTTTTTTTTTTTGCGATGCAGTTTTGCTCTTGTTGTCCAGGCTGGAGTGCAGCTGCACTCCAGCTGCACTCGACTCACTGCAACCTCCACTTCCTGGGTTCAAATGATTGTCCCACCTCAGCCTGCCAAATAGCTAGGATTACAGGATGCGCCACCACACCCAGCTAATTTTGTATTTTTAGTAGAGATGGGGTTTCACCATGTTGGCCAGGCCTGGTCTTAAACTCCTGACCTCAGGTGATCCACCTCCTAGGCCTCCCAAAGTGCTGGGATTACAGGCGTAAGCCTCAATGCCAGGACCAAAACCAACTTCTTTAGAGAAGAAATAGAAAATCTGAACAGATCTATAACAAGAAATTAAATTTGTAATTAACACTCTTCCAAAAAGAAATATGGTAGGGAAGATGCCTATCAAAGTCTTTGGCATAGAATTGGCCCCAAATAAATGTGAGTCCATTCCCTCTGGCCCTTTCAGACAATGAGGTATCAAAGCCCTGAGCAAAACTTCTCTCCTCTGTTGAATTCTATGGGGACCTGCTGTACCCACTGATGTAATTTTAAGAGCTAAAAGTTACTTATCTGTGGGGAACTCACTTTAGTGCTAATTTTAAATGATAAACGCTAAGATCATGGATCATGCAAACCAAGACATCTTGACCTCAACCAGACTCCATCATGAGCAGGGTCAGTTTTTAATGACACTTACCCACAGTAACCTCCACCTCCCCCACCAGCCGACTCAGCACACATCTACCCCCACACATCCCTAAGAACACAACCAAACAACCAAACAAAAACTCTTAAATATGGGCGGCTCTTTTTTTTCCAAAGATTGTGATCTGGGAGGGACAAGAAAAGGATCGTATTTCTTTTTTTTTCTTTCTTTCTTTCTTTTTGTTTTTTGGAGACAGAGTTTCGCCCTTGTTGCCCAGGCTGGAGTGCAGTGGCACAATCTCAGCTCACCGCAACCTCCGCCTCCCGGGTTCAAGCGATTCTCCTGCCTCAGCTTCCCGAGTAGCTGGGATTACAGGCATGTGCCACCAGGACCGGCTAATTTTGTATTTTTTTTAGTAGAGACGGAGTTTCTCCATGTTGGTCAGGTTGGTCTCGAACGCCCGACCTCAGGTGATCCTCCCGCCTCGGCCTCCCAAAGTGCTGGGATTACAGGCATGAGCCACTGCACCTGGCCGGGAAGGATGGTATTTCTAGTTGACAGATGAAGAAACTGAAGCAGAGAGTCAAAGATATTATGACACTATGGGAGGTACAGCGACTACTTAAACAGTTCTCTTAGTTTTCCAATTAGTACAACAGGGAAAAGAGACAGAGGACCTAGGGTCTAGGTCCAGCTTGCTGTTGATTTTTGTCAAACTGTTTCTTTCTCTAGGTCTCAATTTCCTCATTTTAAAAACAAGACACTAGTCCTTGAACTACTGTGAGGACTGCTATGAAGAGCAGTGTCTGATCCTGGCCTGCAGGCATGCTGTGTTTCTTGTTCGTATTCTTCTAAGTGAAGCTGTTTCAAGGGAGGTTTGCTGTGATTGTGTAATTGTCTGTCTGAGAATGGGCATTACAATTAGAAAAGAAAAGAAATATTTATATCAATGAGCTAAATCCCCAACTTAGGAAGTTAGGAGAAATAGAAGAGTAAAGATAAAGAAAGTAGAGAGAGGGGAGAAATAATAGTACCAGAAGGGATTAATGAAACAGAAACAAAGATTCAACTGAGGATTGTCGAAAGCCAAAAGCTTGTTCTTTAAAGACTACTGTATATCTGCAGAAAAATTAAGCATGAACAAACCATGAAAAAAAGGACAACTATAAACATAAGAGTTTAAAATTATTGGGATAACTTAAATAACCTTATACCATAAAGTTGAAAATTTAAGTGGACAATTTCCTATTAAAGCATATTACCAAAATTGACTCAGAAAAAATACAAAACCCCAATTGACCTATAACTATTGAAAAAATTAAAAGGAGGTCTCTTCTAGCCCTAGTGGTCTATGAAAACTTCCTTTCCTCTCTCGCTTTCTCTGTCCCTCTCTTCTTCTACTTCTCTGTCTGTCTCCGACTCTGTCTCCCTCCTTCTGTCTCTCTGTCTCTCTCTCTCTTTGTCTGTCTCCCTCTCTCTTTGCGTGAGTGTTTTGAACATGCAGAATCAACGCTGGAATAGTTTCTACTTGGAGTGACTATCTCTGGGTGAGCAAATTAGATGTGTGTTCAGTGGGAAGTGTTATGTCTAATGCCCTCTAAAGAGCAGGCAGTTGTGTGTGGGGGGGATTTCTTTTAGGATTGGTGCTATTGCAGGGTGTGGGTGTGGGAGTGATGGCCTCACTGAAGTTTTCATTTGAGGCAGGCAGAGCTCCTGTTAGTTCCTAGCTCCTGAAATGTAGTAGAGGGAAGAGCAGTGGGGAGGGGCCGTGGGGCGGAGTTTTATGTGTACCTCTGAGGTGTGCACAAGAAGGCAAGGACAACAGGTTGGGGACAGAGTCTGAAACCTCTCAACTTCTACCCCACTGCTGCAGGCTCAGCAAGGATGAACATATTCTGCACCTGGCTTCACACTATGTGGCTGGCCAGCTTTTCTCAGGCCAGTCATTTTCTGTAGAAAGGCATACTTGGGAGAGTTTTGTTTAGGGTAAGATGCCACAGTCGAACCAAATGGCCACGTGTACGGCTGGCCCTTTAGAGACTTACTGCTCTGTGCAGGGATGAAGGGGAAGGTGGGAGGGAATCCTGTGAGGTGCTGAATCCAGGTTTTCCCTTGTGGAATTAGGGAGAGGATTATACATAACCGCTTCACCTCATCTCACCCCTCTCCAGGAGGCTGTAGGTGCCTGAAATGCTGAAATTAACTTTTGTTTCTTAAGTTGTATTCCCTAATAAAACAAAACAAAACAAAACAAAAACTACTTTCTGATAACATATTTTTACAGGAAAGAAGGAGGTTTAATTAACCAGATGCTGTGCCCCTTCAGTGAGGATGGGACTGATTGGGAAGTTAGCCACAAAAGGGACATGAGTACAGGTGTCAAGGAGCACTTCATTGTTTAGGGGAGGACTGTCCCCAAAAAGCTTCCTGCTCACTGAAATGCTCTCAGGAAAGTGGCTTGCTGAAAATGGATCATAGACATGTTTTAATCCAACTGCTGTTTTTCAGGTTAAGCAAGATAGGTTTCATTTGATTGCTTTTCGCATTTTCTTTTTTATCTTAGATAAAGGGTGTGCCTGGTTTTTCTGCTGCGAACAATGGCCTGATTGTTAGAAGTCTTGCTTACATGTATATATGTGTGTGTGTTTTGCCATGACTCCTGTGTTTTGGAAGTCTTTGGGGACAGATGATATTTATGAATGATGTCCCAAGGGTATAATCAGTATGACTCATTCTTGGAACCAGTTTTATCCGTTAAGGGGTGCCAGCTGCACCCAGTTCACAACTGAACATACTCGAAACATCTTCCCGCACTAACCTACTCCTGGTTTGGGGTCAGAAGGACATATTCTAGTAGCTTTTCTACTTCTCCAGGGGTTTAATTTCCCATGACGGGGTCCTGGGGACTTTCTGTTAAGAATTCTGACAAGGTGAAAACTGTTACATAGTTGAGAATGAAATTGTGTTTCAGGATTTCAGAAAACACCCCCACAGGAAATTTTATGAATTTCATCATACTAGCAGTCATAAAGAATCCTATTTATTCTCTGTCATTCTTTAAGTAATTCAGAAGAATGTCCTGATGTTATCGTCTCTGAATTTATAGGACACCAGTGAGGCTGGCAGGGTGGATTTCATCATCTCTTTTATTCTGCCTCTTACCCTCCCAACAAGTCACCTTGAAAACGGGGGTTACTGAGGCACACATTGGTCATAGGATGTTCAAAAACCACTACAATAAGGCAGGGTCAGAATTAGAGACCACGTTTTGGTTTCTGGGTTAGAAAGCTTTCATTTTAAATTCCACTCCTATCTAGTCAAGCCGGAGTTCCTGATGGCATCTGAGACTTAATTTGAGATGCTGAGGTGTGTCCTACCATGACCTTTACTGAGGGCTGGCTTTCAACGAATCTGATTGGCTCACTTCTCCTCAACCCAGCATCACCTCATCTCAAAGGCATTTTCAGTTCTCTAGGAGGCGCCTGTTGCTCCTTGTGCTTTGCTTTCTTGGCTTTTCCCATAGATGGCGGTCCCGGAGCACGCGGATCAGCCCAGTCGTGGTTCTCTGTCTCCCCTGCCATGTTTTCTGGTGTCTTCATGACCACAAATTATTGGATCCTGGGAAATTGCCCTGTTTTCACTTTGTTCACCCATTTTGCCAAATCAGACATGTGACCAGCCTGTGGATTAGGTAGGCAACGCCCTCCCTTTTTTTTTT
Source organism: Gorilla gorilla gorilla (assembly GCF_029281585.2). Taxonomy (NCBI): domain Eukaryota; kingdom Metazoa; phylum Chordata; class Mammalia; order Primates; family Hominidae; genus Gorilla; species Gorilla gorilla. The sequence continues at coordinate 63,402,673 of NC_073229.2, forward strand.
TTTTTTTACCCATCTTTGAAATAGCTGTCTGACCTCGTCTCTGGGAGAGAAGACATGTGGAGCGTGGAAACACACTTCAACCTGCACATCTGGCGGAAGAACAAGAGTGGAATTCCTGGATCAGTTTCTTGGTTTGTGGTCTCTGGGGATTGCTCGTTGAGTAACTCCACATCACATCACTTCACAGATAAGGAAGATGTCATCCCCATGGCATCTCTGATTTCGGCACACGCTTCAGAAAACCCCCAGCAACTCATCTAGAACATGATGTTTTAAGCTGCTATAATCACCAGCCAACTTTGAACATGTGCCATGCACATGACGGCCTTCCTTCTTGCCTGTGAAGCTTGAGCATGAGTCTGCCTTAGTGCACTCCCTTTGTCCAGCTCCTATTGAAGGTGTCAGTGCTGGACCCTGGGAGGCAGTCCCGAGCCCTGGGAGGCAGTCCTGAGCCATAGTGCCTGCAGGATGGAATTCTTCTGGCAGGCCCGGGCTGTGGACCTAGTACAACACCAGGACTTCCTGGAACAGGCACTGAGTGGAGGTCAAGAGCCCTCGGTTCGTTCCTCCCCTGGCACAATTTGTGAGATGTTAGGCATGTCCCCTCTCTGGGGCTAAGTGTCCTTAACAGCAAAATGGGAATAATTAATACTTGTCTTACATGAGGCTGGGAAGGATCTTGACTATTTTGGAAAATGGTGTCAGGATCCAACTGAGCCAGGCTGGAACAATAGATCAAATGGGCTAACAAGATAAAGTTTAATGGGGAGAGATTTAATGTCCCAGTCATGGGCTCAGAAACAACTGTACCAGTCAGGAATGGGGAGGAGCTGAATAGGCAGGAGCACGTGAGGGTGAGTGTTGGACGTTGCAGTTAATGGCAACACAGAAATGAGGACTCTGGAAACTCCAGGTGCAAACAGGCTGCATTAGTAGAAATGCAGTTCTCAAAACAAGGAGGTAATAGTCACATTGGCTAGACTAGTGCTGAAGAACTGGGCTGGATTTGGGGCCCCACCTTAAGAGGGCAATGAGGTCCCAGGGTGTATCTGGGGAAGACTAACCAGCATGGTGACAAGTATGAAAGCCTGGGGCATCCAGGGATCAGCAGACAGACTTGAAAATGTTCTTTTCCTTCCTGGAAAGGGTTCATTTAGCAGGATCTGATCGCTGCCCAGAGAACCAACCTACGACAAAAAAGCAGGAAAGCAGTTTTTTGTTGTGGTTGTTCAAACTGGTCCCCCAGCTTTTAACCTTGTCTCCTGACAGCAGCCAGAGAAATTCTTATTAAATATAGCATACATTCACATGGTTCAAAACCCAACCAACCAACCAAACCAACCCACCAACTAACCAACCAAATAAATAAATACATAAATAATGAACCAACTAACCAACCAACCAACCTAACTAACAAAAAGCATAAAGACAAATACAGGACAAAGCCTCCCTCCCACCCTTGTACTCTAGTAGGGACAGTTTGTGATGGTCCTTAAGAGTGTAGTCTCTGAAAGCTGTGCTGCCTCAGTTTGTCCCAGTCCTGCTACTTCTTAGCTGTGTGGCCTTTGGCAAGTTACTTAACTTCTCTGAACCTTAGCTTCCTCATCTGAAAAATGGGGATAATAATGGTACTTATCTAATAGGATCGTTGTGAGAATTAAATGAGTACATGCACATAAAGTACTTAGAACAGTTGCTGGCATACAATCAATTTCACAAATGTCTTAGCTCTCATTTTTCTCTACTTAGTTCTCCCCTTTCTCCAGTATTCAACCATTATTTTTATATTTCATCTGTATTTTATCAGAGTTTTAAAATGCATATATTGTATATGCAAATGTGAACGTCAATTCTTATTTTTCTTATTTTTTAAGTTCCAAAGCTAGTATATTAGACATATTGTTCAGCACCTGGCCTTTTTTTTTTTTTCAACTTGATAGTATATCTTGGAGATTTTTCCACATCAGTACAGAGAGAACTTCCTCATTCTTTTTCACAGCTGCACATATAAGGAAGAAGTTTCTAACAATTAGAGCTTGTTTTAAAATAAAACTCTGTCAGAGGAAGCATTCAGGCGAGGAATAGACAGCCACTTCTCAGGTATGATGGAGTAGAGATTTATGTGTCAGTGAGGCAGTCAGGCTAGAATATTTCTACTGTTCCTCCAACTGAGATTTCTTGATCCTATGTTAAGTTTTCCAAAGAATCACAGAAGAATTAAAACCTGTCTAGAAACAGTACTGTTGCTTTGTTTATCTGACTGGATTCTGACCTGGGGCTCAGCCAGCACTGGGTGAGGGGGACTTTAAAGAGGCCCTCTTGCAGGGCCCATCTGTGCCATCTTAGAAAGCAGGTGGCTCTGAGACAAGGTCCAGGTTGTCCTCTAACCCCACCTAAAGCTAACCTGGCCCAGGTATTATTACCTGGAGGGAAGAAGGACTCTGCTGCAGGGAGACCTCGAGCCACCCGTTGGCAGGCATAGTCTCATTGAAATGTGTTTTCATAGGACACTGAGTTTATCCCCCATTTCTCAGCCTGGAACTCACCATTGCAGGTACAACTTCAGTGGAGACCAGCATGACTGAGCTTCCAACAGGCAGCAATGACTCCAGGGCTCTTCTACTACCTGCCCTTTCTGAGTGTTGAATTAGAAGGGAGGTGAGAGATTAGCTCGGCTTCCCTCTACCAGCAGGCCAATAACCAGAGGGTAAAGGTCTCCAACTTTGAACATGTGCCATGCACATGCAGAAGGTAAGTGATTGCAGGAGATTGTCCATGCGGTGGTAAGGTCCCCCAAGCTTCAACAGAGCCTGAAATGTCCTTTCTAGACATGAAGCATTTTGAGTTTTTTTATTCTGCCAGTATATAAAAAATGCAGGTCTTTTTGAAAGAAATAGCACAAGTATTTTTCAAGCACGAATTTTTCAACCTGAGTAGCTGAGAACAGAGTTCCTCACTGGGCACTCGGACAAGGAAGCAAGACGGAGTCCACATGGGAATGGGGCATGAGAGGTGGGAAGGTTATTGGGGTCTGGCCCTGGCTTGGGCCAGATGGGACCAGATTCTAAATGGAATCACTCTTGTTTACTTGTTAGGATTCTTAGCAGAGTCTTTGCTGCAGCAGCAGTGCTTAATGGGGGAGGTGGGGGAGAGGCAGGCATGAGACTCCCTCCCACAATCTCCATAAATACAGGGAAAGCCATGGTGCATCTTGATTATACACTGTCTATTGAAAGCTCCCCAAGGAGAGGGGCTATGCTTTATACTTTTTTGAAGTATAATTTACAATAAACTACAAATTTTTAATGTGTACAACTTAAAAAGTTTTGACATGTATATCTACCCTTGAAACCATCACCACAATCAAGCTAATCAACATATCCATCACCCCAAAAGGGTTCCTTGTGGCCTTTTATAATTTCTCCCTCCTGGTCCTCCTTGATTCCCCCTTCATCCCTAAACAATCACTGATCTGCTTTCTGTCACTATAGATTAGTTTGCCTTTTCTAGGATTTGATATAAATGGAATCACACAATAAGTATTATTTTTTGGTCTGGCTTCTTTCACTCAGTGTAATTATTCAGAGATTCAACTATGTTGTTACATCTACCTAGTTCATTCCTCTTTACTGCTGAGTATTATTCCACTGGACAGGTATTTGACACCTGTTTATTCATTCACCCATTGACAAACACTTTGGTTGTTTTCAGTTTTGGGCTATTACAAACGAAGCTGCAATCAGCATTCATGTACAAGTCTTTCTGTGGACATACACTTGCATCTTTCTTAGGTAAATACCTACAAGTGGAATGAATTATGTGGTAGTTGTGTATTTTTTTGTATTTAACTTTTTAAGAAAGTGTCAAACTACTTTTCAAAGTGGTTGTACTATTGTACCTTCCCACCCAGCATTGTATGAGAGCTTCAGTTGCTCCATATCCTTGTCAACACTTGTTATGGTCAGTCTTTTTAATTTTAGACATGCTAATAAGTATCTAATAGTTAGTGGTATCTGACTGTGATTTTAAGTTGCATTGTGTCCTTAATGTACATTTTCCTAATAAGGACTGGCACCTTTTCATCTGTGTATCTTCTTTGGTGAGGTGTCTTTTCACATCATTTGCCCAATTTCATATTGGGTTGTTTGCTTTGTTATCATTTAGTTCTGAGAGTTCTTTGTATATTCTAGACACAGGTCTTTTTTTCAAATCAGCTATGTGACTTACAGATATTTCCTTCTAGTCTGTGGCTTGTTTTATCCATTTCGTAATGGTATCTTTTGAAGAGCAAAATTTCTTAATTTTGATAAAGTCCAATTTATAGTTTTTCTTCTTGTATGGATGTGCTTTTGGTATCATATCTAAGAAATCTTTGCCTAACCACAAAATCACAAGTATTTTTCCCATTTTTTTCTTCAAAAGTTTTAAAGTTTTAGGTCTATAAGCCATTTTGAGTTAATTTTAGTATATGGTTTGAAGAATGGATGGAATTCCATTTTTTGGCATGTGAGTACCTAATTGTTCCAGCAACATTTATGGGGAAGAATTTCCTTTCTCCTCTAAAAAGCTTTTGTACCTATTTCAGAAATCAATTGACCATGTATTTGTGGGGCTATTTTGTAAGCTTGAACCCTACTCTGTCATAGCCCCAGCTCAGGGCCAGCACATGGCACGTGTTTAATAACAGCTCAGGGATATAACTTGACTCCAGCTGTTTTCAGGAGTTTCTCATTAGATGCAGTTTAGTGCTGCTGGTTTTAGGGACAGTAATGCAGTGAGGAAGTCAGATGGCGTGAACGAGCAGCAGTGTTCTGTTAGTGCTGCGCCAGCACATGCTGGTTCTTGTTCACAGTGCACCCAATCGTCAGCACTAAATAAATCAGGGTCAGCCTGAGTTCCTGAAAGACTCTATGGGAATAAACCTTCCCACCAAGCCAGCAAGTTTCAGAAACCACGCCTCCAGCTTGAGAAACCTGGGATTAAATCATCAAAAATGCCGTCTCTAGCAAAAGTCCCTTGATCTCTGTTAACTCTCCATAGCAGTGCTGTTCAGTAGAAAGCAAATGTAAGCCATATATATAATTTAAAATTTTCTAGTAGATGTATTTTATTTTTTATTTACTTGTTTTTTTGAGACAGGGTTTCACTCTGTTGCTCAGGCTGGAGTGCAGCGGCATGATTATGGTTCACTGTAGCCTCGACCTCCTGGGCTCAAGTGATCCTCCCACCTCAGCCTCCCAAGTAACTGGGACCACAGGCATGCACTGCCATGCCAGGCTAATTTTTTATTTTTTGTAGAGACAGGGTCTCCGTATGTTGCCCAGGCTGAACTCCTGGGCTCAAATGATCCTTCTGCCTTGGACTTCCAAAGTGCTGGGATTACAGATGTGAGCCACCTCACCCGGTCAATGTATTTTAAAAAGTAAAAATAAGCAGATGAAATTAATTTTATAATATATTTTTAAACTCAGCATATATAAAATATTATCATCTTCATAATTAGTTGATATAAAATTATTCATTAGATATTTTATATATTTTTTAACTAAGCCTTCAAAAATCTGGTGTGTGGTTTATAGTTATAGCACATCTCAATTGAAACTACCCACACTTTAAGTGCTCAGCAACAACATGTGGCTAGTGGCTGCCGTATTGGAGAGCACCACTTTTAATCACGCATCACATTTCTTGCTTTAACACTTCCCCTTTCTTAAAATCTTTATTGAATGGGAAAGTCCTTCCCTCTGGACATCAGCTTCTCTTCTCCACCATAACCTCTCCTGTTGCAGAAAGCCAAAATCAGAGGAGGGGGAGGAGAAGCAAAACATCTTGAAGATGGAAAAGATTAAAACAAAATCTGCTGGGCATGGTGGCTCAGGCCTGTAATCCCAGCTCTTAGGGAGGCAGAGGATAGCTTGAGCCCAGGAGTTCGAGACCTGCCTGGGCAATATAGTGAGACCCGGTTCTCTACAAAAAGGAAAACAAAAACATAAAAACAAAACCTAAGTTCAGGTAAAACAAAAGCTCATGAGTCAGGTTGTATTTACACAGCAAGATGAGTAAGAGGTGAATAGGAGGGCTCAGTGGTGCAATGGAGTTGGCTGATGCTGGCTCCACAAAAGCTTACACTTTTCAGGAATTTTGCAAGCCAGTTGTCAAATACAGCCATTAATAAGAATTAAGTTATACAACCTTTCCACTGAACAAATTATATTGAAAACATACAAAATATACAAAACTCACCATATCCAAATTCTGTTACTGCATTTCACTATTACCTATGCTTTTGAGGTTATTGATGGCTATTCCATCTGAATGGTGGAAATACTATATGATTTCATACTCTTGAGCATCTCTTCCCGACTTGGTGTCATAGCTTGAAATTGGTAGGGGTATTTACACCACAGGAAATGGTAAATGCTACAAGCCAGGGCTTTCCTCCAAGATTTGCCAGATGCTAACCCTTCACCAGCACACCCCTAGGAAAGCTCCAGGAGGTGTGAACTCATTGAGATGAGGGATGCCTGACACATTATAAATGTTGAATAAATGGTTGTTATGATTACAGTGATTGAAAGTCTGAATAAATCCTATCCCTGTCCCTTTTCCCTTCCCCCACTCACAAGAGGATGCTTTTGTGTGAAACAGCCTGCATTGTTCCTGTAGTTTTTTTTTTTTTCCATTCACCTCTACTCTGGACTATTCCACATTCAGAGTTCAAGAGTGAAGTCAAGAGCTAGCAGGTACAGCCGACTCTCAGTGTGGTCTAGGTCATGAATCCCTAAGCCCTGGGCCACGGACCAGTATTGGTCATGGCCTGTTAGGAACCAGGCTGCACAGCAGGATGTGAGTGAGCATCCCTGCCTGAGCTCCGCCTCCTGTTGGATTACTGTCAGCATTAGATTCTCATAGGATCCCGAACCCTATTGTGAACTGCCCATGTGAGGGATGTAGGTTGTGCGCTCTTTATGAGAATCTCATGCTCCCCACTCAGCTCTGTCTGTGGAAAAATTGTTGTCCATGAAACTGGTCCCTGGTGCCAAAAAGGTTGGGGACCGCTGGTCTAGGTTATACAGTTATTCTCTAACTACCCTCTTTCCCATTGTTCTAGAGGATAGGAGGAGAAAGAAGGCTTGAAAACTTACATGTTAGATATTCATAGAATTCTCTCTAGAAGGTGAGGGTTTTCTTTTGCTTACCTGCATTTTCTAATTTTTCTACAATGACACTCCCAGTTTTAAAAAAGTTAAAATTTAAAACAACATATAAGAATTTTCAAATGTCTTCAAGGGCCCATTTAGACATAACTGGCTAGTGCTAAAAGTAGGAAGTGAGGTATTAAGAATGAAAGAGTTTTGGCTGGAATGGATGAGTCTTCCAGTGTTTGGGGATGAATCAATTAAAAGGAGGTGAAACAGGAAGGCAAAAGGCAGATCTCTGTAAACCCTGGAGTGTTTCTCTTGAGCTACTCTTCCTCCTACACAAGAGCTCCCATCCATCCTCATAGTTGACATTTGGGATGTCTATAATGAATATGGATTTGATGTGATTTCGTCTCTCTGCCAAACTAACTCACAGAACTAATTCCACTTTTGACTATGTTAAATGAGGTTTTAAAAAGTGTATTAAGAGGATAACTTTTGAAGTCTCTAAGTTAGATCAAGAGGTGCATTTGGGAGAAAACTTTGGGGACCCTTCTTACCCCTTGCTCACAGTTGGAGTCATATTTTGATGTCTTTGATTTATAAGGGTGAGAGACTATGGGGATCTGTCTTGAGAGGGCTTTGACTTTTAAGGGATTCAACTAGTTGAAACCTTATGTGCATTTGGAAATAAAGCTCTTTTATATCACAGGGTCTAAAAACTTGAAGGTGGAATGGGACCTCAGAGGTCAATACTCTAACCTAATTTCGATGCCCAAGTCCCCTCCTTTTTGTCTCTGCCCAAGTGTTCAGCTCTGCCTGATACTTGCTGTGGCAGCCCAATTCCTTTCAGGTGTAGTCCATGGAAGGTCCTGCTCACGTTGACCCTAAACCCCACTTCCTGTAATGTACAGCCATTATTCCAAGATCTGGGAGATGGGGGCAAGCACAAACATGGATATAAGCTAGTGAGATCGTATAAGGAATAGAGACCATTTTTGTTGAAACATAATTCAACATGACTAGCATCTCCTGAGCCATTCTTTCTATGCAAGGCCCAGATCTAGGTGCTGTGGGAGACATAAATAAAATAGAGTCCCCACCCTCAAGGAATTCACAAGATATCATTTAATGTGTGTAAACAACAAACTCCAATACAAAGGCAGAAGATGATCTGATGAGGGAAATGGAACCAATATTTTTCAAGTTCCTTTGATGTGCCAGGCCCTGCTTTCATTGACATAGGTCTCATGTAATCCTTGTGGCACTGTGCATTAAACTCCCTGAATCTCCCTTCCTTCTTTGTAAAATTTAATGTTGGACTAGATACCTTCTGAAGTCCCTTCCAGCCCTCATATCCCATGATTCATCCCTCTTTCTCCAGTCAGTGGCCCTAGGCTTCCCTCTCCTGGATTGGGCTGGCTAGGGAAATGGAAGGGCAAAATACTTTTTTGTTATTATTCGCTTTCTCCCCTCCCTGCGAGATGTATTGTTGACTTAAAACCAGTTTGAACAAAGCACTCAGGAATAAACCACAGAGAACCATCTGGAATTGGCAGAGGATAACCCTATGACCCCAGAAGCCTTTTCCAGCTCTAATTTTTATGATTCACTAATTTGCCACACCACATTCAACTCTGTCCGGGAACTCAGAGTTCGAAAAAGATGCAATGTAAATTGCTGGAGGTAATGAGAAGGCTGAAGGCATGGTAGGGCCAGAAGCTTGGTTTTCTGTGAAATTAAATACAGGAAGATATTTAAAGAAGCCAGAAAGCTTCCCCCTCCCCTTTTTCTTTTCCCTGAGAGATTCCCATTTTAAGACTGGTAGGGCAAATTTCAGGTTTCCTCTTTTCAGTGGTATGACTAGGTTTTTGCTATGTTATGACTCCAAAAGCGCTGCCTGTTTGTTTTATAACCTCCCAAAAAGCTGTTGGATGTGGATGTGGCTGTTTTAGCAATAAGTTCTGCCACAATTTTAAAAATCACTTTTGAAGTGGTGGGAGAACACTGTAGGAAGACCACTGTTCTCTAAATATGCAGGTCATTTTTTTTTTGAGGAAATTGCTGAGGGCCAGAAAGTTATTGAGATAACTTGGTATTTGATGGATCTCATGAATTTTTAGTGCTTTCTACATTTCCCAAACTTTTGGGGATCATTAGGCCCCTTGGTGGCACCTTTGCAACTTGCATTAAATTTATGGACTGAAGATAAGATACAAGCAGGATAATTGTTCCAGAACTCCATGGCTGCTGAAAGACCAGTAGGCCAGTAGCCTTTGGTGCTTGTGGGAGCTTGGTAAGAGTTAGCTCAGTGTGGGAATGAGGGGTTTGGGTAAGCTCAGGGCATACCTGTGCAGAAGGATAATGACCAGGCACTACAGTGGAGCCGCGTTGTGCCTGGGTCCACGTTCTGCAGTCAGCTATGCAGTGCACACCATGCATGCTTAAATTATTGGCAAAAATACCATAGAAGGCACCATGTTAAGTATCAGATAAAAAGGTTGTCTTGTGTTTAGAAACCATGCTATATGAGAAATATATCTTTGAATGTTGGACTTGCACTCAGCAGAAGCACCTGAGGCCTGAAGTCACAGATGAAACAGTAGATTATATTATTCATCTTATATGTCCTCTGGGGTAAATGCCTATAGAGACAAACACTGGGCTTAATTACCAGCACTGCTTATTTATTTTGCTAATTCTATTTTTCTCTAATTTTCTCTCCAATGCCCCCAACAAATATGGAAAGTTCAATTTGCAAGGTAAATGAGTACATGATATAAACTGACTGTATCAAGATTTACATGGTTTATCTCCTTTGCTTTTCACAAAAACCCTAAAAAGTAGGTGGCATTGTCCCCATTTGCAGATGGGAAAACTGAGAGAGGTCACAGGACTAGCCTAAGTTTTCTCAGTGAATAGGCAGTAGTGGAATTTGAAGTGAGGCTCCAAAGCTGGTGCTCCTTTTTCTATGCCTTACAGACTAGATTTTTTTTAAAGGGGGATGAGAAAATAGAAGGCATATGAAGGAGGAAAGAGATGAAGAAAGGCATGCAGGGAAGAAACAAACATTTCTTCATCTCAGATGCCCTCTGGGGTAAATGCCTACAGAGAAGAACATTGGGCTTGATTACCAGCGCTGTTTATTTGTATCTGCTAATACCATTATTGTGCTTGGCATTTTCACATCTCTATGTTCCAGACTGTATTAGTTTCCTATGGCTGCCATAACGAATTACACAAACAGTGGCTTGAACAGTAGAAATGTATTCCTCATAGTTTTGGAGGCCAGAAGTCTGACATCAGCATCCCTGTGCTGAAATCCAGGTGTCAGCATAACCACACGCTCTCCGGAGGCTCCCGGGGAGAATCTGTTCCTTGTCTTTTCCAGCTCCGGGTGGCTGCTGTCATTCTTTGGCTTTGACCACATCATTCCCGTCTCTGCCTCAGTGATCACATCGCCTTCTTCTCTTCTGTGTGTGTCAAATCTCTTCTGCCTCTGTCTTACAGGACATGTGTGATTATACTTAGGGACGTGTGATTACACGCAGGGCCCACCCAGGTAATGCAGGATAATCTCCCCATCTCAAGAATCCTTAAGATTTGCAGTTATGTTTTACCATTTAAGGTAACATCCACAGGTTCTTGGAACTAGGGCATGGATATCTTTGCGGGGACCACGAATCGACCTACCATACAGACTAATCATGAATGTTACAGAGCAGCCTAGGTTGACGGCTCGGCCATTTACATATTTTGTTCTTGTTGTTTATTTTTCTGACTCCAGAACCCACAGCTTAAGTCTCTTCACACCAGTGTTGGTGTAATAATTTGTAATGTGTTTGTGCCATGTTGTTAACTCCTCATTGACATATAAGCCTTAATGTTCACTGTTCTCATAAGATTAACTTTCAGTTCAGATGGTTAGCTTGTGGTTGCCCTTGGTCAGCACTTACTCAGAAGGCCACAGCCCATCTGGTGCCCACAACTTCTGAAAGCACTGGGGCTCACATTGTCATGAGAGAAATTTAGATGAGCTATGTAGAAGATCTGATTATAAAGGCAAGTGATGGGTTCACTGCATTCTTTTCAACCTGGCAAGGGACAGGGTTGGAGGAGATTTGAGATGCCTTCAGAGACTGCAGCTGCAAAACAGGAAATGACTTTTTAGCATGTTCTTTGACCTCTGAGTGGAAGACTACAATTTGGAGGAGGCAAGAAGGTGTGCAAACAGGGAAGGGCTGATGGCCTTCACAAACCAAATGTGTTACTAGGATGTTGGCACCATGATGAGGTGGGCACTGCCATTCACAAGCACTTGCAGCCACTCTGGGGTGTAGGAAGTGCTCCTTTACACAAGTGCTGGTTCTGATCCCAAAATACACAAACCCAGAGGGGTTTTGGGTCTTCTGAAATGCCAGTGATGTCTGCCAAGGGCTTGAGGTTCTCTTTTGACCTGAAAATTAGATAGTTGGGTGTCAATCCATCATTTTAAATTCAGGTTTTTCCCATTCCCCTGCTCAAACCAGCTCACTCTGCTGATGTGCCCACTTTGGACATTTGTACAGGGATTCTTTCAGTTACTCAGCACTGAAGCCTTGATGTCAATATTGACCTTTTCTTTCCTTGGCTTCCCACCTTCTTCAATTCTTTCAGAGGTGAAGTAGATAGTCTAGTGATAGGACTGTAGGATCTGGAGTAGAGAGAGAAACAAAAAATAAAAGTTGGGTTGGAACCAGGCTCTGCTACTTATTTGCTGTGTGACCTTGGACCTGTTTTAACCCTCTTAAAAACTAGGGTAAGAGACAACTTACCACATAGACTTATTATGATGATTATATAATAATAGTAATATGAGCTAATAATAATAGTTATTATTGTTCTTCTTTCTTTCATTGTGATATTGTGAAATATATATTTAGTCTTCTACCGTTTCCTGGCATAAAACTCCTAAAATCCTTAGCATCTCTAAAGCGATAAATCTTTGTATGCTAATGATTGACCAATAGCTGGCAACCCCTAGTTAGCTTGAGGATGGGGGCTGGTCACCAGAAAGACCAAGGCATGATTAGAGGGTTGGGACCCTTGGTCTTTCTGGTGACCAGCCCAACCCCCACACCTCCGGGGAGAGGGGTTGAAGGTGAAGTTGATCACCAGTGGCCAATGGTTTGATCAATCATGCCTGTACAATGAAGCCTTTATAAAAACCCAAAAGGACAAGGTTTGGGGAGCTTCTGGGGTATTGGAACATGTGGAAGTCCCTGAATGGTGGCGTGCTCAGGGAGGGCATGGAAGCTCCATGTCCCTCATACCTTGCAGTACACATTTCTTCATCTGTATCCTTTGTAATATCCTTTATAATAAACCAGTAAATGTAAGTGTTTCACTGAGTTCTGTGAGCCACTCTAGCAAACTAATCAAACCTAAACTGGGAGTCACGGGAACTCCAACTTGAAGTCAGTCGATCAGAAGTTCCAGAGGCCTGAATTTGCAACTGGCATCTGAAAGTTGGACAGTCTTACGGGACTGAGTCCTTGACCTATGGTATCTGATGCTATCTCCAGATAGTGTCAGAACTGAATTAAATTAGAGGACACCCAGCCACTGTCCACTGCAAAATTGATGGCTTGCTTGGTATGTGAAGAAAATCCTCATGCATTTGGTCACAGAAGTCTTCTGTGTTGATCATTGTGGAGTGAGAGCAGTGGAAAAGTGGTGTGAGTATTTTCTACTCACTCATACTTCCAATCTAGTTCAGGCTTTGGTGGCCAAAATTAACACTGTAATAATAGATTCTTTTAAAGTAGTAGTTTTCAAACCTTTTAACCATGACCCACAGTGACAAATTTACTTCATTACTAAATTATGACATTAGAAACACATCCACAACGTTAAAGATTTTATGAAATATCTTGATGTTTTCTATTCTTGTCTCACTTACTGCAAAAAATAGTGTTTTTTGTGTTTTTTTTTTTTTCAGATGGAGTCTTGCTCTGTTGCCCAGGCTGGAGTGCAGTGGCATGATCTCAGCTCACTGCAACCTCCACCTCCTGGGTTCAAGCGATTCCCCTGCCTCAGCCTCCCAAGTAGCTGGGACTACAGGCACATGCCACCATGCCTGGCTAATTTTTTTTGTATTTTAGTAGAGACAGGGTTTCACCATGTTGGCCAGGATGGTCTTGATCCCCTGAACTCGTGATCCGCCTGCCTCGGCCTCCCAAAGTGCTGGGATTACAGGCATGAGCCACTGCACCCGGCCAAAAATAATTGGTTTTAAATCAAATTGATTTTATGACCCACTAAGAGGTAAAGTCCCACAGTTTCAAAAAATAATGCTCTAGAGATAGTCCTGACTGCAGTCTCTACTTCCTTCTAATTCATCAAGTATCTACTTTTCAAAAGGAGAACACTTTCCATATTTTGTGAGAAAGCATTACCATCTACCATCCACATTTACATCATATTTTACAATTCCAAGTGCCTTTGTATATAGCATCTCATTTAATTCTCAACAGCCTTTGAGAAAGAAGTTATTTTAGCTTCATTTTACCAATGAGGAAATTCAGATTCAGGCCAGTCACATGTCTCATCCAAGATCATGTACCTGGAAATGACTGAATCAGGATTGAATCCAGCTCTTCTCAACTGGATCCAGGGCTCTTCTACACAAAGCAATGAATTGAAAGGGGGATTTATGTTTTTAGAACCAAATAAGAATACAAAATGGATTAAAGTCATGGGCAAATCTTCTATTTTATGCTTTCTTTCATAAAACAAAACATGTAGGATTACAACCACACAGCTTTCTCTAAGAGAGTCACATTCTGGAGCCAACATTAGCTTAATGGTTGTGCCACTTATCTGCATCCCCACTCATTCATTCATCCATCCACTCAACAATGCCATTCATTCATTAATTCAAGAAATAGTTTTTGGGTGTCTACCATGTACCAGGCACTTAGTATATGGATACTAAGATGAACATAAGAAAATTTAAAATGTCCCCAATCAGCACATGGTACTAAATGCTATGTGGTACTAGATGCGTCAACACGTATAAGGTGGTACTAACTGCTATTATTAGCATGTAAGGTGGTACTAAGTGCTATGTGGTACTAAGTGCATCAGGATGTAAGGTGGTACCAAAGTGCCATTATTAGTATGCAAGTGCTATTATTAGAGTTTCAGATGGTACTATGTGCTATGAAGAAAATAAAACACGGTAAGAGGAAAAGACTGTTAGGGTTTTCTTGTGAATAGTATGGTTAGGAAGGGTTCTCAGATGAGGTGACATTTGGACAGAGACCTAAATGAAGTGAAAGGGCAAGCCATGTGGATATCTGGGGAGAATTTTCTGGAAACAGGATAAGGCAAGTTAAAGAGAGTGTGAGCTTGGCAGTGATTGAGGAGGAGCAGGGGAAGAGTGTCAGGAGATGAGGTCACAGAAGGGGTTAGATCATATAGAACATAGGAGCCATTGTAAGGACTTCAGATTTTTTAAAATTAATTCTTCAGAAAAGAACTCTATGGAATAATTCAAAAAACATGTTTTGTTAGATCATTTTTCTTTCACACAAACTTCTTTAAGCCCTAGTAGTTTAGTAAGTTGCCCCAGCTGAGAGCCCCCATCATTATCATTGTGATAAGAATCTCAAGTTATGGCTTAAGAAGAAAACCCACCCACTCAACCCATCCTCCATCCTCATTCATTCCCTCTGAGCATAGCTGTATCCTCAGGCTTCAGCTGACCTTATTCTAGATGATACTTTAACTTTGATCTTTGATCTATCTGTTCTTTTTTTTTTTTTTTTTTTGAGATGAAGTCTTGCTGTGTCGCTCAGGCTGGAGTGCAGTGGCACCATCTGGCTCACTGCAACCTCCACCTCCCAGGTTCAAGCGATTCTCCTGCCTCAGCCTCCCCAGTAGCTGGGATTAAAGGTGCCCAACACCTCACCTGGCTAATTTTTGTATTTTTAGTAGAGAAGGGGTTTCACCATGTTGGTCAGGCTGGTCTGGAACTCCTGACCTCAAGTGATGCACCCACCTCAGCCTCCCAAAGTGCTGGGATTACCGGTGTGAGCCACCATGCCCAGCCTATCCATTCTTAACAAAAAATTACCATTGGTGATGAACCATCAAATTTTAAAATGCATCATAGGGAACATATCACTCATGTAGGTTCAGTCCCATGCTATTAGGTTGGTGCAAAAGTAATTGCAGTTTTCGACATTACTTTTAATGGCAAAAACCGCAATTACTTTTGCACCAACCAACTATGATGTTTGACCAGGCGTTTGGCCGGGGATGCACTCTGAGCACTAATAGCTTGGTGTCTATGGATTACCTGGGTTTACAAGGAGGCCTTAGGCATTTCCTTAGTGTAGCTAATTCAGCAGAGCTAATTTTCCCATTTTACATGCTGTGACTTCAGAAGCCTTGCAACCTGCACCATTCTTGTCTTCCTATTTGAAGAATACTTCCTCCTGTAGACACCTCCGGAGTTCAGGTAATCTGTGTTCCTCCCTAATAATAAAAATAGCCTACATAGAGTGAGTCTTTAGTGGGGAAAAGTTCTGCATTATTAGGGCAGAGCTTAACATGCTTTATTCCTTTTAGTCCTCCAAGTAACCCACTGAGGTAGGTTCTAATATTCACTTCCTTTTATAGAGTAGGAAATCAAGGCCTAGAAAGGCTAGATAACTTTCCTAGAATGAGAGGTAGAGTCTGGATTTAAATTCGAAACATTCTCCGTTAGCTTGATTAGCTACTGGGCCACAGGCGCTGTGTATATCTTAGATGGGTTTGTAAGAAAGGGAAGTATGTTTTGCAAGAAGGCCCATTTTCTCCTCAGCGCCACTGCCTTTGCCTTCCCTTTCTACTTTCTTTCCCTTTTCTGGATGGCACCTTTTATGTTCTGGCTCATTTTGTCTCTCTTTCCCTCCCTCCCTTTTCCTTTTTTTCTCTCTTCTTCTGCCAACAAAATAAAACCCAATCTCAGGAGGGAATCTGATGAGTGCACACATATGAGTGATCATAAGGTCACAACTCGTGAGCAGGCTAGTCTATGGCAGGAACATATCTGATCACCGACTATTTAGAAGTACCCTCTACAAGCAGTCTTTGGGGCTGTGTCACTTGATTGATTCAGTAAATTGCCATTGCTCTGACCTTTGGGGACGCCTGGCACATTAGGGACCAGAGAGCTGAAGTGACTGCCTGAGATCACACAGCTAGCTACGACAGAACCAGTAGGAGGACTGAGGCCCCTGATTCTCAGTCTCATGTTCTGTCCTCTAGATTATACTGCCTCTTCGATTTGCTTTTTGGCATACAACAAAAACTTTAAGCCAAATGAGTCACTCTTGATGGTAAACCTCGAAGTGGCCTTGAGTCAGAGGTGGAGAGTTTTTGGGATGTAAGAGGCTCTTTTAAATTCCCAGCATATAGAAAGTGGCCTGCTCCAGTTATTTTTAAGGATTATCCTGGAAAACACAGTAACAGGGAGTAATCATCTCCTATTATCAGTGTAGACACACAGGACAGGCAAGCTTTGATGAGTAGGGAAAATTAGAGGTAAACATCTGGAAAGAGCAGCATATTTCCTTACCAGCAAAGGCACTGTGTTGAGAAGTCGTGGGTCTTTTAGACAGACAAGAGCCCAGAGAACCTACTGGAAGAGGAAGGCCCTAAAACAAGAGGTGGAGTGACCAGGACAATCCTGCTTCGCAATTGCCCTCATCACATCGACGTAAGCTGACCCTTCGCTAATAAGGGCATGCAGAGAATCTTCCAGTAGCCAGTTAATCTTCAAGTTTGTAGGTCAGAACATTGCAGGGCTGAGTTAGCTGACCCTTGGATCTGCATACTCTTCCTCCAGGCTTACAGGCTCACAGATCATTTCTGTCCCCTACCCCCAAGGACCCAAGTGCTTTTAACTCTCCAGGCCAAATCCACTTTGCTCCTGGGCTGAAGCACACTGGGCACATTCTTGAACAGAGTTCAAACTAACAGGATTTCCCTAAAACAAGCAACTCCCTGGATGCCCTGGGAAGCACTGTGACTACTTGTGGGGATTAACTTAGCCAGAGCAACGTGGCTGTGGTCCAGAAAGAAAATGTATGTGCTTACAAAAAAAAAGCTGGCTCAGAGTCTTGGGAACCCCATAATCAGAAGCATACTCATTCTGACAGTTTCAAAAGACCCAACACCCACCTCAGTGTGACCTGGCGAGGGTTCAGAGAAATCCACCCCGTCTTTTGTCTTTTGGATGGAATGCAAGAGCCATGTAAGACTTCCTGCCCAGAAGGCAGAGAGTGGGCAGGCCTTTGCCACTCGCCTCAGCAATGTAGGGAGACATGGAGGCCATCCTTTGGCTCATCTTTGGGTGCTGTGACTTCATCTTATGGCATGAGGCATTCTGTGTTAATTCTACATGGCGCCCAAATCATTGCAAATCTGCTACCTAATCTTCAGGGTTTCTATTGGTTTATGTTTTGTTTTGTTTTGTTTTGTTTTCCTGGGGAAGAGCTACTCATAGGTTGGGGTGTGGGTGGCTCCTGTCAAGACTGGAGCTTGAAACAACAGCACTGGCTGGTAGAAAAGTCAGTCTGGGTCTAAGTAGGAGCTGAGTCACCTCTGGCTTCTTGGTTATTTCTAGTAGGCTAGGGAAAGGTCTGGGGCTCAGGGGAGCCTACTGTCTGTCTTTAATGAGCCAGATTCTAAGGTTTGAGGTCTGGGAAGAGGGAAAGTCTTACAGCCACTAACAGACACTCTCCTGTGGTCTCTAACTGACACTGCATAGGACTTTGCCTGTGGGTGTTGGGTTTGCAGGCCACTCCCGCAAAGGAAAATGAAGAAGCTGTCTGCTGCAATTTGTTATGATCCACATTTTCTGCAACTGGAAATGCCAGTGGAGGATTTTAAAATATTGGATCCATACTGAGCCAACTTCGTGGGGGGACTCTGGCAAATGGATGGCTCAAACATTTCCTTAGAAATCTTAATTTTCTAATACTGGCTGAATCTTGGGACAAAACTACTCTTGCAGGTCCAGGTATAGCAGCCAGCCTTCCTCTGTACACATGGGTGCTGGTCTGTGCCTGGGGATGAGGCTTCAATATTATTCCTTGAAAGTCTTATTTTTGGCATATGACTCCAATGATGATCACGGATGAGCATGGTACTGCACTTAAAGCAAGATTTCTAAACCAGTGCTTTGTAGACAACCCTTAACACATCATTGATTGCTTCTTACTCCAAATTCATCATCCTTGCATCTATACGTTCATTCATTCAACGAACACTGAATGCCTTCTACTTGCCAGAACCTACCAAGTGCTGAGGAAAGATACAAAACTGATTAAGAAGGAAGAGGTGGAAGCATGATCTGAAGAAACATTGAAGAGTAGCAGGGTCAGTGTCTTGCTTGGAGTAGGAAAAGGGAAGATAAAGAGATCTTCTGAACATGTAGGCCAAGACAACCCTTGAAGATTTAGTAGATTGGACTAATATGTGGTCAGATCACACATGGCAATGATATGAATGACCAGAATGTCCAAATCTGGAAGAGACTGGGATCTGAACTTGAAGAGGGAGAATATGGTCTCCTTTGTGGGAGTACATGTTGTTGCCTTCTTATATGAAGGACCCTAGTGATGAGGATTGCTGTGAGGATGACTTTGAAGGGATGTGCTTTTGTTTGTGAATACCTCTATTGAAGCTGCTGGAAAGATTCTGGTCTGTGAGGAATTATCTGGCTGTTTCGATTGGAATGGATAATTCTACGTCAGTACTACAGGTTCTAATGGCAAGGGCTGATCCTAGAAAGGACATGCACATGATCACACTTGTCCACTAGACTAGAAGTTCCTTGTTGTCAATAGTATTTTGTCCATTTCGTATCCCCAGGCTTAGCAGATGCTTAATATATGCTGGTGAATATATGAAAGAAGTGAAATTTGGGTAAGACAGTGTGGAAAGGATGAGTAGAAACCCATTACTATGACATGAGAAACCCCTCTAGTATCTACCCACTTTTACTGAGTTAGGGGGAAAACCTGAGTCAATTTTCCTTGTCTTCTACCCTCACCCTCCACACAAAGACTGGGTGCAGAATTACCATTCAATTTTCCTCTTCAGCAACACTTTGTGTATTGTTGTCTTCAAGCAATGGAAAAAAATGATGCTAGCCTAGAGAACTTAAAAATCTTGGAAGGGCATCAGTTTTGGAAAATTCTAATCCCTAGAGTTGAAAGCATATGTATCAGCCAGTGTCTCTCCAGAAAAAACAAAACCCATGCAGAATAATTTAATAGAGGAAATTTAATATGGGAAATTAGTTACAAAGGTTTTTAGAAGAGTTGAAAGAGCAACCAGGGTAAGGCAAGGCAACCCCAAGATTAGCAATTGCTGAAAACTCCTATTTTCCCTAGGGCTGGAGGAACAAAGGTATTACCTGAGCCAAGAGCCTGAGCTACCTGCTGAAAGCTGGTTCTGGGGGGAATCCAACTGGTAGTGTCTTGGTAGAGAAGTCTCAGCCCCTAGTAGGGGAAGGGTGTGAAAACCTGGCTTCTCTTTTCTGCCCATTCTCAAATATCTGCCCATGTTTGTCATTTGCCAAACCAAGCAGGAAGCAGTGGGGAACCTTGGTAGTTTATAGAGGTCATCCTTCTTTGAATACAGAGAAGAGCTGGGAAATGGCAGAGTCTGGATCTTAGAGCTTGTTTGCAGATGTCCAGCACAGCATCCACTTATCCATCCCCAACACTCCTGCTGACTCTCCTGTATGGTGTGAAGTTGAGGGAACATGGGTGCACTCTGCTTGGATAAATGGTGGCCCCTTGGGAAGGTTATACTGAACTATTCTCCTCTTTCTTCCATATTTGGCCTTGGAAAATATTCAGATTTCTTACTGAAGCCACTAAATCCCCAAACTAGCCTCACACTTAAGACTGAAACTTACATGAATGGAACACCTTTTAGGCAGCTCCTCATTAAATAAACACTTGACCAGTAAGGGGACAGGCTGGGTGAACTTTGTTTGTCCAGCCTTTGCTTCTTCATTTGCCCTCACCAGTGGGATGGAGGTGAGCAGGAGGGATAAGAGAGGACTGGACATGTGCTGTTGGGTTAGAATTCAGATTCATGGGTCTGCTAAGTCCTAGTTCACAGGAAATGAGGCCAAGCAGATCTATAGGAGAGAAATGGGGGAAACTGAGAGGCTCACTGAAACCACGGATGACATTTTACATGCCTTGTAGGCTTCCACGGGGTAGACTTCTGGTTGGGGACACATTCTGTTTGGAGATCCTGTGATCGCATAAGTAGTCAAATGCCCTGTGTCAGTTAGAATTTGATCAAGAAAGCTGAACCACTATGAGGGACAAGGTGAATGAGGGCTTTTCTGTAGGGATTATGTTTTACACAGTTGTGGAAGCTGGTGAGGAAGTCGATAGAAGGCTGTTGCCTCGTCTGGTGATGGGCCTGCAGCCATTGCAAGTCTGTAGGATCATCAATTGGAAAGAAAAGGTTGGATATGAAGTGGGAATGGCCAAGGATAAACTGGAATGCACCAGCATGAAGCCTTGAAGACAAACTGGAATTCACATGTGTCACTCATTGCTTTAGTCCATTCAAGCTGCTCTAACAAAACATCTTATGTTGGGTAATTTATAAACAACAGAAATGTATTTCTTTCAGTTCTGGAGGCTGGGACACTCCAGATCAAGGCACCAGTAGGTTTGGTGTCTGGTGAGGGCTTGTGTTCTGCTTCATGGGTAGTGCCTTCTAGTTGTGTCCTCATGTGCTCCCTTTAATCTTTTTAATAAGGGCACTAATTATATTCGTGAGGACATAAGCACTTCCCCACAGGCCTCTCCTCTTCCCACCATCACATCGAAGATTAACTTTCAACCTATGAATTTGTCAGGAGACACCAGCATTCAGACCATAGCACTCACCACCTTGACAAAGCAGTTGGTTTGCAGAAGCAGGTGTCCTTCTCCATAGAACTGGGCACATGCCTGGTTCAGGACCCAGAGGAGCTGAAGGAAGAAATCTTGTAGGATCTGAAAGAGCCACAGGACCAGCTCTGCTGTCTTCCAGCAGATGGGCAGTGGACCTGTAGCAGCAATTTAAGCTAAAAAGATGCCTGGAGCCCCATACCTCCTTCCCAGCATAATGGAGGCTAATTCACTTTCACCTCCCAGATCCGACTCTAAAGTCTCTTGTAGCCAACCCTAACTTAGAACTGTACAAGGAAGAGAATTCTGAGAATTCTAGTTACAGTTTAGCTAAGTCAACCCAGGACAAAGCCAGCATATGTTGCAAGAGAGCTTGGAAAACTAATGGTTGGAGGAGAGATGCCTGTTTGGATACAGAAATGAGCTTTCATCACCCCTGAGAGAGGGAGGTATGTCTTTCACTTCTTGGTGATTGGCAGCAGTAAAGCTGGTGACCTCCTCTCTGGATGGCTTCTGCACTCAGGGGAAGCCAGGAGATCTACAGCCCTTGGAGACCTGGGAGGGCCCTAGCTGACCAGAGGCTGCCAAGAATTTGCATCTCCAGGATGTATCTCTCTCAGGCTTAGGGAAAAGAGAACCTCTTTGGGCCACCCCAGCCTCTCTCTCCCACACAGATATAATCACACCTCCCTGACAAGGCCGTTGTGAGAATTCATTCGTTAATACTGGGGAAAGGGCTTTGAAGGTGAAGAGTGCATTGTGAATGCTGTTATAATTGTACACAGATGCCTGAATCCAGACTGGTGGCATTTTGCTGACTAATAGTAGAATTTGTTGGAGTTGGTGGTGACCTTTTCCTCCCGTTACATTTCTAAATATTTTGCTTGTCAACTATAAACAAGCCCATTCCAAAACAAAAATCAGTTCTTCTACTGATGCTTATAAAATTGTACTTGTTCTGTGGAGGATTTCCGGTTTCCCTCTTTCTCCCTCCTTTCTCTTCTCTTAGGCCAAATGAGGTTTACTTAGCTGTCCGCTTTCCCCTAGAGGAGAGCCTGCTGAGAATTGAACACACCATTTCTTGTTTACCTTCACATTCATTTCTGACCAGGTGGACAGGATGTCAAAGCTTTTAGCCAACTTTTCAGGGTGGCAAACATATTACAGACATGCATTGTTATAAATTACCATCAGCGGTGGACCACATATACAATTGTGGTTCCCTAAGATTATAATAGAGCTGCTCTATACAGGTGTACTATTTTTTTCTCTATTATACTGTATTTTTACTGTGCCTTTTCTATGCTTAGGTTTGTTTAGATGCACAAGTGCTTACCATTGTGTTGTAATTGCCTACAGTATTCAGTACCGTAACATGCTGCCCAGGTCTGTAGCCTGGGAACATAGGTCATACCATATAGCTTAGGTGTACAGTAGGCTTGCCCATGTAGGTTGTTTAAGTATATTCTACGATGTTCACACGATGACAAAATTGCCTAAGGACACATTTCTCAGAACTTATCCTGTGAAGCAATGCATGACTGTGGTCAAACATTTAGATTCCCATTTTTTTTTTTTAAATAACTAGAGAATTGGCCTTTCCTACTGCACTTCTGGCATCATGTCGGCAGTGCTGCTGTTTGTATCTCTGTCCTTTTTTTTGAGATGGAGTCTCACTCTGTTGCCCAGGCTGGAGTGCAGTGGCACCATCTTGGCTCACTGCAATCTCCACCTCCTGAGTTAAAGTGATTCTCCTGCCTCAGTCTCCCAAGTAGCTGATTACAAGCATGCACCACCACACTTGGCTAATTTTTCTATTTTTTAGTAGAGACGGGGTTTCACCATGTTGGCCAGGCTGGTCTCAAGCTCCTGGCCTCAAGTGACCCACCTGCCTCGGCCTCTCAAAGTGCTGGGATTACAGGTGTAAGCCACTGCACCTGGCTTTGTATCTCTGTCTTTCTGAACCTTCATCCATTTCTTTCTTGTCCCATTTGCTTCTGTATTATAATTTTGAAGTGTGTAATAAGGATAACAGGTTGTAATACATACTTATAGCCTGTCTCCCCACCTCCCCTTTGGAGGAAGGCCTTTAATTTTTCAATATCTCTTACATTGTTTAAGATAAGATGAAAAGAAGAAAAGAGGAAGAAACATATCTCAAATTACTAGAGAGGCCCAGTCGACACACGTAATAAAGAGCTGAGCCAAAGAGGGGAGCAGGGAGAGAAAAATGAAAGCAGGCATGAAGTGGGCTTTCAGGAAAGTGTGAGAGCCATAGAGAGGGAAGGAGTAAATAGATTTTTAGGGGGAGCCACTGATAGGTGTAAGAGAATAACCATGAAAGATATCTAAAGAGGGTTGGATTAGTCTGCTGGGATTGTCATAACAAAATGCTGCAGAGCAGGTAGCTTAAACAGCAGAAACTTACTTTCTCACACTTCTGGAGGCTGGAAGTCCAAGATCAAGATGTTGGGAGGATTGGTTTCTCCTGAAGCCTCTCTCCTTGGCTTGCAGATGGCTGTCTCCCAACATGGCCTTTACTCTTTGTACATGGTAACTTGATGTCACGTCTTACAAGGACTACAGTCATATTGGATTAGGACTGCCTCTCTAATGTCTCTAATGACCTCATTTAACCTTGATTACCTCTTTAAAGGTCCTATTTCTAAATACAGTCACATTGGGGATTAGGGCTTCAACAAATGGATTTTAGGAGGACACAATTCAGTCCATAACAAGAGTTTTAAAACTATTTTATTATATGAAATATATGTCCTCCCCTGATTTGGTGTTTTCTAAAAAGAACAAGAAAGGATTTAAATAGCTTTCAATTATATTTATCTATCTTTTCTGTTGAATTGCTTTTAACATAGCACTTCACCAAGCCTGGGCCACAGGGCCTCTGGGTTTATATGTGTTACATTCAGATTCAGGCAACTCTCTGTTACCCAATTTCAACTAATTAGAATGTAATAAAGTAGACTTGATAAGAAAATCAGAAGGAACCTAATTTAATCTCTCATTTGTAATTCAAAAAGCCTCTTAGGAGTTTACTTATCCCCAAATATGAAAATTATATGTATGAAAAAAATCCAGCTACAGTTTTGTTGTTGAAAAAAACAAATGTCATGTAACACTTATTTTTTGTAGGTATAATCAAGTATTTATAACCACATGTAGCTCTATATAGTTATAATGCAGATTTTCTTTTGCTATTAAGAAAAAAAGAATTATAGCCTCAACTCTGCTAGTTTCATTTTTGATGATCATCTAAATGAAACCTGTCATTTAGTGACTGCAATTTGGAAGTATCAATAACTGTTTGAAAATAAGCAAACCACAATCTGGATGGGAGAATAAAGCCTGTCCTCCAAGACCATGGTCTGCTTCTCTGATTACTGCTTGGAGCTGCTGCAGATTCACATAATGGCCCCTTATCCAGTGCTCGGGGCAGTAGCTATGAAATCTGGAGCACATTTTGCCGAGGCTGCAGACACATGTTGTATGTCAAACATACAGTGCCTGTCAAGATACAGTTCTAAAGTATTGGTGGCCCCACACCCTCCACGAGATGTGTCAAGAGCATAGAGAAGTGCATGTGGCACCTTCCATTGTGGGTGCAAACAGATCTGCAGCCCCTGGACACATCTGAGCTACTGCATCACGTTGACGTGGTTATTTGCAGGGTCTAACCTCAGATCGTCTTGCTGAGGAATGGCACACAGAGCAAATATGTTAGAGTGGAAGAGAGAAAGAAAGAGAGTGTGGGAGAAAGTTCTGTGAGGGACATAAATGGAAGAAGATATGAATGTCTTATTTATTCAGGGACAATTTCTAGGCCAATCAAATCAATGCTATAATAAGGCTATCTGGTGCCTACTCATGCAATAAGACAATAGTGAGATGTGGGTCCAGTTTTACAAATGCCATAGTAGTGGGTCCATATTTCCCTGGGATGGGCCTTTTTTAAAGCCATTATTATTTATAATTCATTCACATATGGAAGACGATGGTTCCTTATGGTTCAAATGATCCAAATCTGGACCTTTAAAGCCATGCATGATTTATTTGCACAAGGAAATCATGTTTTCTTTGGAGCTTTTCAATGGAGGCATAATTACAGTGTTGCAAATACAGTGCTCTATTTAAGGGTCTGTCAGCATTTCCATAATAAACCTCTATTTTCAGGAGTCCAGAACATTTCCAAAGAGAGAGAGAAAGAAATCCTTCTAAAATATAAGCTTGGTGGGTCCATCCGGGGACTTTATTTTTAATCCAAATCTGTAAATGCATTTGCAACCAAACAGTCTTCTGTATTTGTGTGGTGGTGCCAGTCATGTGCCAAGCGTCGCTGGACCCTGCCCAGTGGGGCTTCAGCTTTAAAGCAGGATCTTCCTGGGAAGCAGCAGCGTGCTGGGTGGCTGGCCAGCTCCCTTTCCAGACCCCAGCTGATTGCCAACTTGCATCTCAGCTTGAAGAAAAGAAAAAAATATTTTTGCTCTTGCTTTTTCTCTCTTCTTTTTCTGTTTAACTTAGGCATATGCTAACTTGGATCTTGAATAATAATAATATGAATAGGAACATTAAGCCTGATTTGAGTGCCCGGTATGTGCCTGGCGTTTTACAAATACTTAATTTTTAAACCTTATAACAATCCTGCAAAGTAGAAATGGTTATTCTTGATTTTTAGATGATGAAAACAGACCGAGGGGAGGTAACTTGGCTGGCTAAGAACAGGAGAGCAAGATTCGGGCAACTAAGGCAGTAACTGAGATATCCCCATGATGGGCTCCACAATCTTTTGGGAGGCATCTCTCAAGTTGGAGCAGCTCTTTTAGAGGGAACGAGCCTAGGAAAGGCAGATGGACTCAGAGAAGACGTAGGCAGGACACAGAAGGCTGGTGGGAACCGGCCAATCAGTAGAAAATGCCTTGGAAGACATCTAACAACCTCCCAGAGTATGGTTTCATAGGTAAGTGTGATTTGAGTTGAACCTGGATAAAAATATGTGAAGTTTTTGGAGGCTTGCTATCTGGCAAGCCTACACTTTACATGGATTATCTCATTTATTTCCCCATTTTACCAAAACAGAGAATGAGTTTTTATAGAGATTGGATAAAATGCCCAGGATTATATAATGAGGAAGTGGCAGAGTTCCCAGGTCTGGAATCTTGGTTCTTGACCATTATGCTTTATGGCTTCCAGGGGGCCAGTCTCCCTCCTTTTGGAAGGTACAGTGTGAATGGAGACAGGAAGTTGAAACTCAGGATCTTCCTGCTTTACGTGGGAGATCCTTTCTCTGAATTGCTGATGGATCGTTTCCAGGAGTTTGTGTGTTGGCATTTAGCAGAAGGAAAAAGGTAATATATACCCCTCTGGCACAGGGAGGACAAGGGACAGGCAATGGAGGGTAAGAGACCACCCTCTGCACTGCGTTTGCAGCCAACCACGGGGAAAGTGTTTTGTAAACTCCTGATCCCTCGTGGGTGGTGTGATTTAATTCTTTTTCCTTCTCTTTTCTGGGACTGCTTTTGGGTTGCTAGTTCCAGCTGAGACTAGAAGTGGTAACACACAGCCCAGGGAGCGGCAGTAGAGGAAAGAAGGGTTTTCACTAAGAAACTTTTCTTCCTTCTTCCTGAAGCAAAATCAGGTAACGCTATGGGGGATATTGCTTACTGAGGTATTTTCCTGCTGTTGAAGCTGGGGTCAGGGCTTAATGTTTAGAGGGAGAGACTCAAATTGTCTTTAGAAAGCAGGATGCACTTATCTTATGGAAAACGATTCTTGGGGGTGGCAAAATCTGTTCAGCCGGGATTTACTGAGGTCCTTCTAAGGGGTCTGTGTTGGGCATTATTCTCCATAAGGGAAAGTGTCTTGACTGGCATGGAAAAGCTGATTCAAGTCAGTGTTGGAGAGAAATGGTAGAGGGAGGTCCCTCCATGCTGCCAAAACTTCCACGCTAATTTGAGAGATTGCCACACTAGTCCTACTGAGAATAGGAAGTGAACTGACTAGTGTCTATTTAGAATAAGTGCTATTCATTTATTCAGTCATTCATTCATTCAGCCAGTATTTACTGAGCATCTACTATATGCTGGACACTGAGATAGGAGCTAGGGATTCAATGGTGAACCAGACAGATGTGGTTTCTACCCTCACAGAACTTAAAATCTAGTTGATAGAGACATTAAGCAGATAATCACACTAATACTTAAATAATTATGACTGTGATAAGTTCTTTAGAGGAAAATACAAGGTCCTGTGAGAACAGATGAAGGAAGAATTAAGTCCTTTACAATGCATTCAGCTGCAAATAACAGAAAACCCAATCAACAGTGGCTTGCCTAAGTAGGGTTTGTTTTTTTCACATAACAAGAAGTCCAAAAGCAGACATTTGCTGGCATTGGTTCAGAGATATCAAGCCTCCAGGCCATTTCTTGCCTCTTCCCTGCCATCCTCAACATAATGAATTTCCACCCATAGGCTTGTTGCCTCATGGTTACAGAATAGCTGCAGCAGCTCCACTTTCAAAGACTGGAAGCACAGGGAAGGAGGTATACTAGAGAACTCTTTTCTCTAACATAATTGTATTTCATCAGCAGCAACATTTTTTTCCCAGAAACCTTTCAGCAGACTTTCTGCTACATTTTATTAGCCAGAACTGAGTTTGTTTTTTTAATGAAGACTACAGAAAAGACAAACTAATCAGCGATTATATGTGTATAATGATAAGTAATATTTGTGGAATGCCTTATAAGCCACACTTGTGTGTATTAAGTCGGCTGATTCTTACATCAATCCTGGGAGAGAGACAGAGCAATTTTTCAGATGAAAGCATTGGAGCTCAGTTGAGGGACTTGACCAGAAACACGTAGTCAGTCCCCCTCCAGCTAGAGGTCCTCATCTCACCCTTGGGTGCTTGTATCACCAGGTCTCTGCTGTGTTTGGGAGAGTGGGATGATCCTGAGCCCTAAATGCAGTAGATTCCTAAGGGGACATGATGGTTTGCTCGTTGAGGTATTTGCTTAGAGTCTCGAAATGTTGATAGTGTCTCTCTGATGTTTTCCTGTGGCTATCCCTGGGATTCAAAGTCACATGGTAGGAAGGAGACCAGCTGGGAAGAAAGAAGCTTTCTTCTCATGGTGAAGTCAGAGTCTCACAGTGGAGCCTTTGGGGTCCTTACTTGCCAGGATATAAAAAACAGGTATAGAAAATCGTGTCTGCTGATGGAACGATGACCTCATTTCCAGAGGACTTTGGAAATGTTGATTTTAAGTGTTTTTGAGTAACCCTCCCCAACCCCTGGCACCCCACCTGGGCAAAAAGCAGTGCGTTTAACATCTAGGATAAATGAATGAACATTTAAACCACAGATTCTCATGTTATTTTGAAGGCACCCAAAAGAGGCAGGCTGCCAATGATATGCAACATCCTAGTCTGCTCCCCCCAGCTCCCAGCATGCAGTGTGTGCCCGTCATAGCAGGGTCATGTCCTTGGGTCCTCAGGTTGTTTCACTCTTCTCACCTCTCTTGCTGCCTCTTGTATCTGGGCTCTGAGGTTGTTGGTTGTCTGTTGCTGGTCTGGTTGAAAGTAGAGACAGACCTGCTGGCTTGAGACCATCCTATGAAAATCAGGACTGGCAGGGAGCCCAGAGACGCACCAGCATGGGGCTCTGCATCCCTGAGTTACGCCAGTGGAAACAAGAGTCATGTACCCTGTGCTGGAGAACGTGTAAAGTTGACACCGTTTACCAGATGTTCCAGTGTTTTATGAGCTTTACGAGGCCTTCTGTTAAGTAACACTTACTTTAAAAAAAGTAAAGCTTGCCTGTTCTGAGTGGAAAGTTTTTGTCTTTTGTTTTTTTAAAAAATCTTTTGGGTGAACTCTGAGGCACCTGTTTGCACAACAGAGCTCTGGCCTGTGAGGGGCTGCTTGTGCTGAGTGACAGGCAGGAGAGACGTATGTGGCAGACAACCTGGTACAGATTTTAAAAGGCCAGAGACCAGAGGCCCAGGCTCCTGGATGCAGAAATACACATGCAAACAGGGACCCAGATGTGCCCCCTTTCACTTTAATACAATAAATATGTTCCTGAAATGTTGAGTACAAATCACGTGTTTTTGTAGCCCCAAATATTAATAGGCTATTTCTTTCTTATGCTAGGAATTGTTGTAGAAACAAAAAATTACCATCTAATTCATTTTTAGTGTACTTTGGAATTTTCAAAAGATAGATTTGATTAACATAACATCCATTTTCATCACATGCTCTAGAGTGCAGCATATTACAAAGTGGGCATTTATCATATTTGGTGTCTTGAAGATGTCATTCAAGATGGTGAACAACTGGCATGCACAGACAGGCATGAAAAGTTCAATGCAGAGCATGGCAAACCTACTCAGGTGAAGGTCAGGAAGGTCAAGATCTAAATAATTTGATGAGAGAAAGTCAGGAAGGAAACAGTCGCTCTGTGGGAGCAGTGAAGGGTTCTGTTCAGTAGTGTTGAGGAGAGGCCATCAAGAAGGCTGAAAACAACCTGGTTTGGTACCATCCTGTCCAAATCACTGCCACACACAGACAATGGGGCAATGGGGTGTGTTAAAATCAACACAGACCCCTGTCACCTTATTATCCAACTTAGCTTGGGGAGAAGGAGGAGGAGGAGGAGGAGGAGGAGGAGGAGACTCTGTTTGTCCCACAAGTATATTTTGAGTGCAACTCAGTTATGGCCCAGCAACCATCCAACAATCTTTATAATTATAGCAGCACATCAGTGTCTATGGGTTAGAGGTCTTCTGACTCCTTAATTACATGTGTGGCTCTCCATCCTTGTCTCTACCAGGGTCCATTGTCTAAAATCAATGCCTTCAATGGGAGCAGGGCTTTCACTGGGCTCTGCTGCATGCGGAGAGAGTAGAAAGGAGCTAAGTGTGGAAGGAAACACCTCAGGTAACACTGGTTACCTGGAGCAGGAGCGTTGAAGAGGGGAAGGTGGGATATGAGAAAAAAAGATCATGGAAGAGAAAAATGTGTGCACTGTATTAAAAGACAATATGTGTGATATCCCATTTATATAGAAAATGTATCTATGCTCACATATATAAGGAGATAGATGAAAGGATGGTTATCAAAATGTTGGTGATGATTAGCAGGTTAGTGGGCTTTAGGTTAGCTTTCATTTTAAAAAATACTTTCTGGAGTTTGAACTTTTTACAGTGTTTATTATTTTAAAATCAGAAAACAATAAAGCTACTTTCGATGTGAAAATAAAAATAGCAAAATAACACAAAGACAACTCCCTGCATTTCAGAGCTCAGGGTGTCTCTCCTCCTCTCTCCCCATGAAGCCTGGCTGCATACTGGAAATGTGGCCTCCAGGAGAAATAAAAGAGGATACAAGACATGGATCACTGATGCCACGGCTGGGGTTGTGACGTCTTTTTGGAAAACCAGTTGTTGGTTACCAGGTGGATATCTCAGAGCATCAGCACCAACCTTGTGGAAACTAAGCTTGCAGAGGCCCCTGTGATCAGAAGGATTGCTCATATTTTTGCTTTCCAACGGATAACTACCGAGAAGGTACTTATTGTCAAATAAAGTTAGGCTTGTTAACTTCTTGCAGCAAGGGAGAACATACCCCAGGGACCCATCTCAGGAGGATGGAATGGGGAGGGGCATTTTATAAGCTTTGAACTCATGCTTAATGATGGTAAGGAGGGACTAGGGGAAATGTGGACCTGTTCTGAATTGCATGCCAACATGAAGTGGGGACAGGTTGGGTATCTCAGCAACTTCTGAGGCAGTAGGAAAGAGACAAAGCTGGAGAAGTCATGGGCAAGGCAATCTCTAAAAAGAAGAATTGTTAGTCACTTTGCAGCATGGTGTGGCTTTGGGAGAAACACTGATTTTTGTGGGCCTTGCCTCAGGCCCTGTCAAGTCTTTCAGGGATGTTTCTGATGAACAGCGGGGTTGATTTTCGTTTTCCCTCCCTGGGGCCCAGGGCTAGCTGTCATTGCTGGAGAAGTGGTTAGTGGTGGTGAGGGTGATGGAGGCTGCTGTGTCCACAGTCCTGGCTGGGAAGGGTTAGGGTGGAATGCATGGAGCTTTGGCTGCTGCCCAGGACTTCATCCTTCATGGTGTTGTCAGGCATTGGAAGCCTGTGGGAGTGAGGAGAAAATTGCTCATCAGGTTCCACAGGGCAGGTCCTGTACCCACTGACATAGAGGCTTCTGGGGACAGATGCCCATCAAACCCACTGAAGATGCCTCCAGGCCTCCCAATAGGTGTTCGAGCCCCACCCTTGCTGTGCAGAGGCTGGGAAACTCCTCAGGAATCCTGCCTGACTTCCTCTGATTCACTTCATTTTCTCCATACCTCTGTTTTCTCTTCTATGAAGAGGGGAAAATCATACCAACTTCTCTAAGTAAAGCCAGGATGGCTTCAGGGGCCACCCAGATTATATTCTCCAAGAACTCCTAAGTTCAAAGAGAAAGAGGATGCAGAAATGTGTAGGTCTTAATGTGGGGTGAGCTCTTATTCTGTGGTCAGAAACACACAGTGGCCCCACTGACGATGGCGCCTGCCTGCCTGCCTGACGTCCTTGTGGAGTTACGATGGTGGCTGCCGCTTACTTTTCTTCCCTCCCTTTGCTTACCCTGAATGACAACTTCTTCAGGATGATACCCCTGAACCGTGGCTTCCTCCTGTCTCAGACACGCCTCTTTTTCTTCCTGTTCCTATGGCATCCACCCCTAAATTTGCCCTGGACTCATTCTCCCAGGAGGAAGGTGGAGGGCAGGAGGCAGAAGGGCCCAGGATGGAAGGTCTCCGAGTCCTGGTCTTCTGACTCAGGCCCTGAGGCTACCTCTGTGGCTGCCCAAAGTGACAGGCGCGGCCTCCGCCTTAGTGGCTGGCCCGGACTCACTTTGTCGGCGGAGGGTCAGGACTGGCCGTGTAGTCTGCTCATAGGACCTGGCTGTCACCCACAGGCAATTCATCCTGACCGCGTCTGCAACTGTGTATGGAAAACAACAGCAGTCGCTTTAACAGCAAAAGCAACAAACACACACCAAACGGGACCGTCCCTGTGCTCCCAGGTGGTGGGAGGCAGATACGGGAAGGAGGACACATTTTCCTGCGATATTGAATAAGATGAGCAATGGTTATTTTGGGCCAGTCTCCAGCAAGCACTTGGAGAGCGCCTCAGAACTGCAGATGAAGCCCCGGATTGACTTTATTGGGTGATTTCAGCACGGCCAAATATTTGTAGTGTAAAGAAATCATAAAACGTGCTGGTGGTCCGGGAGCTGGATGGGGTACAGTCTGTGCATATTTGAGATGACTGTGATTTGGTGACAGGCCTGTTTGATCCCCTCACCTAGAAATAAGTTAGGATCCGCCACAGAAATAAATTAAATGAAGATGGCCTGGAATCCATTTCATCTGCCCGTCCCTTTTCCCCCCTTATCTGGAGAAATCAGCAGTTTTTTTGGCCTCCAGGTGCGATTTGTACTGAATGATCACAGTTGGGCTTTCTCTCCGGCGCTGGAAGCCTGAACTGGCTTCCTTGCCACCCGCCTGCTGCGGAGGACAGGGCTCCCTCTTAGTGATTACGTTCGCCGTTTGTGTAGTCTGCGGCATGTGCAGTAGAAGGCTGATCGGTTTGCTTTAATTAAGCTTCAAAAGAGAACCCAAGCCTCCGTCTTATCTCCTGTTTGCTCCTTAATTCCCTTTCCACGGTCCCTGCTGTAGGTGGGAAACGGAGCCTGTGGTCAGATGCAGGGTAGGACCCTCACGGTCTGGGTGAGCCTTGCCTTGAGAATGAGTTTCTCTGAACTTCTTCCAAGGGAACTCTTTTCGAATGTTCTCTGATTTCCACAGGGAGCTAATTGCCAATGACCTTTTTTAAAAAAATCCTCTTGGGTGTTTCTCAGTGCAGGAAGAAGCGGTGGTGGGGAGGGGGAGCTGCGGCCGGCACTAGTGAGCCCACCGTCTGAGAGCTTCTAACAGGGGGCGAGTTTCAGCAGGCCCCGTGGAAAGCCCTCAGTGAGGCCTGGTGAAAATAGGCCCCCCGTACTTTTGTAGAATTTTCCTTCTAAAACTAACATGCGGGCCGCAGCAGCAGCTTTTTGTCCCAAGTAATCACCGGATGGATTTTTTTTTTTAAACCAGCTTCTGTGCTCCTCAGAAGGAACATTTGTAACCATGCATTCTTTATGTGGTCTTCGATTAATAAACAGGAACCCACCTTTCTAGACCGATGGGGAAACAATTTTTTTTCTGTGTGCTGCTCCTGTGTGTAGGGTCCATGAATGGGGGCTTTGAGAACTTGTCCTTTCGTGGCCAGATATCAAAGTGCTGCTCACACATACAGATTGACCGCCTCAAGGTGCGGCCCGGGCCGCCGCCCGCGTGGCCGCCCACTGCGCTTCCACGCTGGCCGCCTGGTCGGGCCGCAGGGCCAGACTTGTGATGACCCAGTTTTCTTCCCTGGGATGAACGCCGACCCACCAGGAAGAAGGGGGAGACCACCAGCAGCCATTCTCCACCGAGTCCTAAAATAACCATATTTATATTGACTTGTATGGGCTCTTTTTTGTGGCATTCCTCTCCCATTCATGTCCCTCTGGGAAGAGAAAGTTCATTTTTAAAGATTTTCTGGCCTGATGTTCTTCCCTTTCTTTTCTTTTTTTCCCCTCAGCTCCTCTCTCCTCCTCTCTCCTCTCCCCTCCCCTTTTCTCTCTCCTGTCTCCCCTCCTCTCTCCCCTCCCTTCCCTTTCTCTCTCCTCTCCCCTCTCCTCCCCTTCTCCTCTCTCTCCCCTCCGCTCTCCTCCCCTTCTCCTCTCTATCTCCTCCTCTCTCATCTCCCCTTCTGTCTCCCCTCCTCTCCTCTCCCTTCCTTTCCCCTTCTCTCTGCCCTCCTCTTTCCCCTCCCCTTCCCTCCTCTCTCCCCTCCCCTTCCCTCCTCTCTCCCCTCCCCTCCTTTCCCCTTGCCTCCCCTCCCCTCCTCTCTCCCCTCCCCTCCCCTCCTCTCTCCTTTCCTCTCTCCCCTCCCCTTCCCTCCCTTCCCCTCCTCTCTCCCTTCCCTTTCTCTCTCCTCTT
Source organism: Gorilla gorilla gorilla (assembly GCF_029281585.2). NCBI lineage: Eukaryota > Metazoa > Chordata > Mammalia > Primates > Hominidae > Gorilla > Gorilla gorilla. The sequence continues at coordinate 63,436,876 of NC_073229.2, forward strand.
CTCTTCCCTCCTCTCCTCTCTTCCATCTTCTCTCCCCTCCCCTCCCCTTCTCTCTCCCCTCCTCTCCCCTCCCTTCCCTTCCCCTTCTCTCTCCCCTCCTCTTTCCCCTCTCCTCCCCTCCCCTTTTCTCTTCCCTCTCCTCTCCTCCCCTCCATTCTCCCCTCCTCTCTCCCGTTCCCTCCCCTTCTCCCTCCCCTCCCCTCCTCTCTTTCCTCCCTTGCCTTCCACTCCTCTCTCCCCTTCCCTCCCCTCCCCTTCCCTCCCTTCCTCTCCTCTCCCTTCCTCTCCCCCTCTCCCCTCCTCTTCTTTTCCCTTCTTTCCGCTCCCCCTTCTCCCTTCCTCTCCTCTCCCCTCCTCTCCTATCCCCTCCCCTCCTCTCCTCTCCTCTCCCCTCCTTTCCTCTCTTCCTTCCCTTGTCCTCCTTTCCCTCCCCTTCTCTGTATCTGCCATTCTCTGTTGTCCTTGGATACTATGTCCTTTCTTTCCCACATCACAGACTGGGGTTCCCCCAGAGTCTTCTTCCTTGTGCTGCCTCAAGCACTGAGCTGTGACTTCAGGGAAAGGAAGCAGGCAGCATCAGGCTGGGGAGTAGAGATCATAGTCAGGTCCCTCCAGACAGAGCAACATGTGAAGGGCTGGGACTCTGTCTAGGATTCCTGAAGCCTGAGATTAGGCTGGTGAAGACGTGAGCAACAGCCAGGAAGACAAAGGGCAGCAACGTAGTAACCGGAAGTGTGTATCCTGAGCATTTTGGCAGTACTGGGTCCTCTGGAGGGCTCTCCTGTCTGGCAAAGGCATCTCCTGACCTTTGGCTTCTATTTGATTATGCTGGGAACCAGCTTCAGAGTGCCTATAAGCAGCAGCACTGGCCATGACCATTGACTCAGAGAGGGGTGAAGAGGCAGGAGTGTCCCCATTCTGTTCCCTCCTCCTTCCTCGCCTTCTCCCACCAGTCCTCCAACCCTTGTTCTGGTTACTCTAGAAGATCCTGTAAGGAGGATAGAGTTATGGTCACCTGGGCTAAAATCTTGATAGGTTAAAAGTAACACTTGCTCTGCCACAGTCTTCCAGAGCTTCTCGAGAAGCTCTTTGCAGAGGTGAGCGGTGAGGAGACTCTCAGGCGTAGTCAGGGCTGGGTTTGTGGCAAGAGAGGGGCTTAGGCTGTCTTTGCTGTGATTCACACTGTTCATCATCCAAGGTGAGGCAGCTAAGGGGGCTCTCACCGTGACATCTGCAGCTGGAATCGAATGAGGTGGGACCTTTGGGTCTCCTGTACCTGCATATGTTGGCAGACAGGGACAGTGCGGGTTTGATCTTCCTAGGGAAGAGATGCTGGGTGGCAGGAATGGGATGTTTTAGGAAATGGTAGAGGGACTAGTACTCAGCTCTCTCACACTCCTGCCCCCAGAGCGCCCAGAGGCCCCTGGCAGACACGCTGTGGGTGGGATGGGGAGCCCTTGTGCTCATGCTGCAGATGAACACACTGAGGCTCCCAGTTGCAGCATGACTTGCACCTTCAGAGTGTCGGTGTCCCCCAAGCTGTGCTTTCCCAGCTGCTCCCCCAACCCCAGGTACGCATGCCTTTGCAGAGGAAGAAACGTGGGTGGGCCTGCAGTGCTGGTTGTGATTCTTAGCAGCCCTGATGGTTGTCCAGGGGATATCACCTGCCCAAATCTCACATAATTCTTACCCCTCTTTGTAGGGACAATGCCAATGGGAAATGGGAGGAAATGATGGGAGTATACACTCTGGCCACAGCAGGGCAATGGCTGTAGGCTTAAACATCCTTTGCACAGGGTGTGCCCTGTTTCTCAAAGCTTCCATGCTGATGGTGCCCTGTGGGAATACCCCACCCTGCCATTGGCTTGGCTGGGACAGTCTCCCTTCTCCTCCCCTCATGCTCTCAGGCATCGCCAACACTCTCAGGAAGCAAGAAGACTCCCCTCTCCTTTCCCTGATTTGAAGGAAACAAAATTCGTCCATGGGCACGTGTCCAGGCCATAGGGCAGTTTGGAGACTTCTTGATAAGGGCCCTGTCACATGGACCACCAAACTGAACCCCCAGGGAGCCAGGAGGTGAGAGTCAATTACTGAGGGGCTTGGAAGAAGTGAGAGCAGGTCCAAGAAAGCAGGCAGCAGGAGGGGAAGGGCTGTAATTAAGTAGCCACAGGCCAAGGTGCTGAGTCTGTAGTTTTTAGACTTTGAAATACTTTTGTTGTGCTAATGCAGGTGCTGCTGGGGGTGAACAACCGAGGGACCTTATTGTGAGAGGAGTAGCTTTGGGTGTCTCTCTGTTAGTCCATGGCTGAAACACCCCAGAATAAAGTCTCAGAGTAAAGCAAGTCCTCCACTTGTCAAAGTGACTGTTGAAGGTTCTGGAAGATGAGGCCAATTCTGTTTTTCTGGCTTGAAGGAGGGCAGAGGTGCTGGTCTCTGTGAAGGGGTGGCCTATCCAGGATCCTATGCTGGGCACGGTCCATAATTCCAGAGTGGAGCCAGCCTTGGAGGAGCTGGCATCTCCCGCAGCATTGGTCAACGGGATGTTTGCCTTGCCTCTCAAAATATTTCTTAGAAAAGGGGAGTTTCAAATAAATTTGGAAAAGTCTACATTCTGCCTCTCTCTCGGATGTTTATGATGCTCTTTATCATGTTAAGGTCCTCAGAATTCCTAAGGGAAGGAAACCATTTAACTGTGTTCAGCTCAGAATGTTCTAGCATGTCTATCATGGGACTGAATTTACATAGACCCTAGGAAACAGCCTCTAGGAAACCCCCTTTTAGAAGTGAAATACTTCTCTGGTTTGGTTTTTGTTTCTGCAGGGGTGAGTAAAACATTTAGGGAGGGGACTGTATCACCGTATGAGACACAGTCCCTACTCTCCTCTTGTTGAAGAGGCAACACACAGCTCCCCATACCCCCAGATAACCAACCAGCCTTGAGAGGGAGGTTTGGGGAGAGATTTGTTAAAGGATCCAAAATTACAGCTAGATAAGAGAAATAAGTTCTAGTGTTCTGTACCACTGTAGTTAACGGTCATATAGTTTCAAATAGCTAGGAGGAGGATATTGAATACTCCCAACACACAGAAATGGTAAATGTTTGGGAAGATGGATATGTTCATTACCCTGATCTGGTCAATATACATTATACATATCAAAACATCATCATGTATCCCATGAATGTATATAATTATTATGTATCAATTAACGATAGGATTAAATTTAAAAAAGAAGAGAGTAGGTTGCTGGGGGTAAGGAGCTAGGGCAGACTGAGGGTGGGAGTGGAGACCAGTAGGAGAAGAGGGAAAAAGAGCGAATGTTGGGGTTGGGGAGAAGCAGGTGAGGAAGAGTAAGGAAGGAATGAGAGACAAAGAGGGCCCAGGGTGCTTGCTTCGGCAGCACATATACTAAAATTGGAAGGATACAGAGAAGATTACCATGGCCCCTATGCAAGAATGACATGCAAATCTGTGAAGCCTTCCATAAATTTTAGGGGGAGGCGGGGTGGGGGGAAAGTGAGGATGGTTAATGGGTACCAAAAGAAAAAACTGAAAGAATGAACAAGACCTAGTATTTGATAGTACAACAGGGTGACTATAGTCAATAATAATTTGATTGGATTACACATAGCACAAAGGATAAATGCTTGAGGGGAGGGATACCCCATTTTCCATGATATGGTTATTATGCATCACATTCCTCTATCGAAGTATTTTATGTAACCCATAAATATATATATACCTACCATGTGCACACAAAAATGAAAATTACAAAAAGAAAAAAAAAAAAGAGCCCAGGTACAGGAGGAAGGGTGCCTGGTTCTGTCCTGTCCCCAGGCTCAGGTTCACTTTAGCCCTCCCTCACTGGGTTCTTCCGGTCTGTGGGGAGCAGAGAAGTGGGACCCTGACTGAGAATTCTCGGATGAGGGTGGTGTGGGGATGGCAGTAGCTGTTTAGTCCCTGTGTGGGGCCAGAGAGCCAGCGTCAGTGCTCCCTCCTCCTCTGGGGACACTCTGTCCCTTGCAGTGATGCCAGGGAGGTGTAGGGTCAGTGGAAGGGGGTTCCTTTAATCTGTTCAGGGTCCTTTAGCTGAGGGTAGAGGGCAGAGGGCAGAGGGAATGTGACTCTGGGCCCCATTTTGTAACTGGCTGAAGTCTGACTGCTCGCCGCTCAGAGGTAGAAAACAGAAGAAGAGAGGTGTGGAGAAAGGAAAGCAACTTTATGAAAATGCTGGTGGTTGGGGTATGGCCAAGGTCATGCCTTTGGAAGATCATTCTAACTTTTTAGGCTGAGGGAAGGGTTTTAGGAAGGAAAAGGTGTGGGAATAGGCAGGAGTAGTGAAAAGGGGTGCAGGTCCGCGTGTCTGCTCTGTGGCCATCTCGGTGATGGCTTGTGGGGAGGTCTGATTCGCATCACACTGACTTCAGCCCGGCAGTGGGGGACTCACTGTTCCTAACTCTTCTTGAGTGGGAGGATCCTGCAGCTGGGCTTTCTGCCTGGTATGTTTCAAAGTTGGTCCCTGGAATTTCTAAGCAAGCTCATAATTAGACAAGCGTGCACGGTGGGAAAGGAAGAAGCAAAGAGTTTCAAAGTCTGCCTCAAGGCTGAAAGCAAGAAAGGAAAAGAAAATGTTTAAATGCATCTTGAGGCTGAGATACTGGGTTACAAAGAATTCATCACCTGGGGCCTATCTTATGCTCACAATCTCCATGGCCTCAGGACGGGCATGGGGCCTGAGAGTGCTGCTTGTGAGAGCCAGTGTGTATCCCTGATCTGGGATGTGTTTCTGTGTGCCCAGGGGAGGATGTGACACATGCAGGCATGCCCAGCCGCCAGGCAGCACCTGTTTAGGGACACAGCTGCAGCCAGGACAAGGGGCATTCTTGGCTGCTGCCTCATGGCCACTGTAGCAGCTGCCTGGGTGTTTTCCCGCATTTTGGGTGTGACGCTGATGTTGGGAAGTCCTAGTGGGGAAGAGCCACCCAGGGCCTCCTGTGCTCCTTGGTCAGCCAGGCTCTGTTCTGTCACCATCACCAAGCCTCGACACACATCAGGCTTGGCTTCAGGGAGCCTCACTCAGTAACCTGTTTTGGCAATTGGTCCAAGAGGCAGAGCAAATTTTAGAGCCAGGGCTCAAAGTCAAATTTATTTCAATCTATGAACGTGTATATGAGAATAGAAAGAAGAGGTGTAGGTGGGGAGCAAAGGCAAGGGAGAGGAAGGGAGGAGAGACGAGGAAGTACTCAGGTGGACAAGGGCCCACCCCAACTCAAGCAACTTCCTTTCTCATCATACAGATTAGAGGGGAACAAGTTTTGGCTGCATTAGAAAGAAAAAAAAAAGGAGAAGTAGAATAATAATTTTTTTTAAAAGGTAAAGAAAGCAGGCCAAGAAATTACTTAAAGGCTTTCTGAAGGCCTCATAGCTCATACTACTTGTTCCAAGTTATATAAGACACAGGGGAAGAGTTACAGGAAACATATGACAACTAAGCAGAATTCCACTCTATAATAACATTTTTTTCTCATATAACTTCTTTAATCCAAGGATCTTAAAACACTTCACAAATTTGCAACAATTAAACCTCATGGCATAGCTGTGGGAAAGAGTGTTGTTTTGCTCATTTTATGTGTAAGTGAGCTACAGCCCAGAGCGTTTGAAAGAAAATGTTTCCAGAGCCCGCCAGTGAAAGTGGACTGGGTCTGGGTCTCACAGAAAGCCTGGGCTCCAACTGCGTACATCCGGGGAACTTCTGCTTCAGGGGAAGCTCTGCTTCCAGGAAGCCTCTCCCAGCGGCCTGCACCTCAACAGGCAGACAGCAGATGGTAGAAAACGGTCAGCTGGGAGAAGGAAAGGCTCTGCTGGCTTACAACAAATAAATAAGCAAATGAACAAATAAAGAAATAATAGAAATATGTAATAAAATATAATGTATAATAAACATTTTTAAATAAAAATGTAAAAGTTATAGTTCACTAAAATTTTATTCTTCTTTGCCTCATTTTGTTCTCCTTTTGCTGTTATATGTATGTGAAAAAGCAGCCATTCAGAATTTTTTTTCCCATAATGAGAAGGAAAGTGGGAGCTGTCTTTTTCCGGGGTGGTGAGACCATGGGCCTGTGTGCTTGCGTGTGAGAGGACAGGGGAAGTGAGGAAAGGGGAGAAAAGCCTGTGGAGAAGAGGACAGTTGCCTTCTTCATCTTAGTTGAAAGAGCCCTGGAAAATATTGATCTCACGTTTCCCTCAGAATGGTAGAAAGTATGAGAACTCTGTTGTGGCCTCAGGAACCAGGTCTGGCAGGTGGTACAACGTGCCAGGCTGGCAGCTGCGATGGGGAGAGTGGATAGTTTGACCCCAGCATAGCCAGGGACAGCAGAGCAGCCCACCTGCCCCACCACCTCCATCTGTTACTTGGACAGTTGATACCAGCACACAGGAAAGGCTGAGAGGAGAAACAGGGCCTCTCTCCTCAGCAAGCTTTTCCTTCAAGTTGAGATTTTCCTTCCCAAGTTATGCTTTCCACAACTAAGGATGCCTTGACCCTTCCTGAGAGTCTTGGGCTAGGAGATAAAGGGCCTAAGGGGTCGGAGGTGCTGTGTCCTATTTTCCTCAATGCCTGCAACTCACTTGATGTCTTTGCCCCTCAGTTTCTGCATTTGAAAGACAGGAATAAAGATATTCACCTCTAAACTCTCAAGGATATTAGAAAGTCTTTTCTTTCTTTCTTTCTTTCTTTCTTTCTTTCTTTCTTTCTTTTTCTTTCCTTTCTTCTTTCTTTCTTCTTTCTCTTCCTTCCTTCCTTCTTTCTTTCTTTCGTCTTTCTTTCCCTCCCTCCCTCTCTCTTCTTTCTTTCTTTCTCTCTCTCTCTTTTTCTTTCTTTCTTCTTTCTTTCTGTTTCTTTCTTTCTTTCTTTCTTTCTTTCTTTCTTTCTTTCTTTCTTTGTTTCTTTCTTTCTTTCTTTGTTTCTTTCTTTCTTTCCTTCTCTTTCTCTCTTTCTTTTCCTCTTTCTTTCCTTCCTTCCTTTCTTCCTTCGAGACAGAGTGTTGCTCTGTTGCCCAGGCTGCAGTGCAATGCCGTGATCTCGGCTCACTGCAACCTCTGCCTCCCGGGTTCAAGCAATTCTCCTGCCTCAGCCTCCCAAGTAGCTGGGACCACACCTGGTGAATTTTTTTGTATTTTTAGTAGAGTCGGGGTTTCACCATATTGGTCAAGCTCGTCTCGAACTCCTGACCTCAGGTAATCAGCCCACCTTGGCCTCCGAAAGTGCTGGGATTACAGGTGTGAGTCTATGCTACATTCATAAAAGACGTTCATCTTCTTTGGCCCAAAGAGCTGAAGCTAGTGAACCTCAATGATGGTGATACCAACAATTCCTTGCTACAATCTAACAGTTTGCAAAGTGCTTCCCAGAATCTGCTCCCATTAACCCGGGTTGAGGCAAAGTTTCACAGATATTTAACAGTCTCATGGTAGAACTCCATTTGTTTTAATTCAAAGATCTATCGAAGGATGTCATTGATTTTCATTGAGCTTCTCCCCCAAACTCTTAGGGGTAATTCTAAACTATCACTAGCAGAAACTGATCATGGCTGGACTCCACTGGCCAGGATAGCCAGTTCTGGTAGTCAGAACTTGCACATGAAATTGTAATGAATCTACTTCGTTTGAGTATTTCAGATGGGTTGTCAACATCAATAAAATTGCATAGATAGTTCTACCTACCTGGCAGCCCAGTTCACCTGGGTCTCTCAGAGGGTGTGTTAGGGTCTCGGATCTTGTCATTGTGAATCTGGGCAATGCTTCTCCTTTCTTCTCCATTCCTCTCCTCATCACCCCCTCCTCCCATTTTCTAAATGCCCAAAATATAAAGAGCAATGGAACCATACAAGAGAGCTTAATTTTTAAAGGAGGTGAGCTGCATAAACAGGGATCTTTGTGTAGTTCTGGAGAATATTAATAGTCTGATCAAGTTTGTTGTAAATATATTTCCCTTATCTCCTCCAACTTGGGGACTGTACGGAGGGAGAGTCAGGGAGAGGGAGGGGGCCTTCTGGATTTTTGCCCAGGGTTACTCAGCAGGGACATGGTTTTCCTAAAGTTCCAGAAGGGAGGGGAGGCCACTGCAAGCTCCACCATGTGTCCCAGTATATCATGTTGACTCATGACCAGATCTTGAGAAAAACTCACAGAAGTCAGGAAATTCCTGGCAAATGCTCTCATCTCACCCTCTGCTAACCCTGCAGGGAGAGCATAGGTAGGGTCAGATCGGAGGACGTTTTTAAAAGGAAAAATCAAAGCATGTCTGTAGCTTCTGCATGCCTGTAGTGGGACAAAGAGTCCTAACAGGCCTGGCTGAAGATGCAGAAGCAGCTTCAAGCCCCAGTGACCAGGGGCAGCCAGCGCTGGTATGTTTCTTCATTCTAGATTTTTATTTCTGCAAAAGTTTTTCCCCCTCTCCTTGGCGTTGTTTCCCCATGGGGAGTAGCATCTTTCTTTTTGAGCAAAGCCAAATGACCAAGGCACCACCCCCACCCCCTTCAATGGACAGGGCCAAATTTAGAGTTGGGGTTGCTCATTTAAGCTTTGTATGTAATTGAGCCTGGCACAAAGGGTTATCATTAGAAGGAATGGCATGAAATGAAGGAATGGAAAAGCTCAGACCCAAATTAGAAAAGATGTCCTGAGGGAGAGACACAGTGGCAAGGCTGGGAGCTCTGGTCTCAGAGGAATTCTTAGGAGAAAGGACTGGGCATTAAAAGTGCCTGGATGGGACAATTAGGGAACTGAATATGGCCCTGCCATCTCTTGGGATTATTTGCTTCTAAGTGCAAGGGCGTGGTGGTAAGAGGTGGCAACAGACACCAGAGGCATCAATTGTTAAGAGCCAGCGTCTGCTCCCAGGGCACCATGGAAGGCCGAAACAGGATTATCCTCTTACCAGATGTTTACCAAGTGTGTTCAGGTCTGGGCAGTGTTACTTTATTCCCCAAGCAAATGGAAGGTGCTAGAGGACTCAGCCAGTTCCTCTGACTTACTGAACATCCTTGTCGGAAACCTTGCTGCCTATTGCTTTGGGGAATGGAGCCATCACCTCCCTCCTCTCCAGATGGGGTGTGCTACTGCTTGGTTGCTCAGTGTGGGTTGGGGACTTGGCAAGGGGACACCATGGAACAAACCAAGGAGGCTTTTTCTCTGAGGTGCCTGTCCCGGCTGACACATCTGTCACCCTTGGCTCCCCCCGGAAGTCCTGGAGCTTGATGGTGTGAAGAGGCCCCAAGTGAACTCCATATGGCTGGGCACAGCTTGCCCGTTCACCCTGCAGGATCAGTCCTCCTGCCTGCCTATCCTATCTGTCTCCCCGTCCTCCTAGTTGACTCACGTGGGAGCTGGCAGCAGGGGGCTGCAGTCGTTCCTTCCGCTCCTCGCCAGACTGTCTCTGCTCCCCACATTCCTGGTGGTGTCCCAGCTCCATGTGACCCCGGCTTCTAATATTCTTGGGTTAGTTCAGACTATACAGCTGGCCCCACTCTAGGCTTCCCAGCCTTGTTAAAGCCAAAATGCTGTCTTTTACTACCCTGCTCTTTCCATCAAGTTCTTCAAGCAACCCGAGTTTTAGAAGCGAGATGACTCTTTTGGTGAGCTCTTCCTCTCGGGGTAGGGAGCCTGGGTTTCAGTAGGGCCTGGACTGGGCTACATCATTGTTATTTTTTTTTAATGGTAGTTTTAGAAAAGAAGGTTCAAAGGTGAGTGACCCTCCAGGAGGAAGGATTAAGTGGGTTGACTTGGGAGCCGTTCAACCCAGGAGGCATTGCTAAGGAACATAATCTATTTTGCATTTCGTTTCATGAGCCAAAGTCAGTTATGGCATAAGAATAGCTTTCTCATGCTGTCTCTCCCTTTCTCCATTCTACAAAAATATTCATGCCAAAGAATATGCAAGTTGTATAAACATCCCTTCAAAAAGCACATAAAGATATTATATATAGTCACATATGTCTCCTTCCAAATGGGTGTGTTCCTAGAGATGCATAGAGATATCTTTAACACTCTATATGTAAAAAACAGCCAATTTAATAATTGGCAGAACAGCCTTGCCTAAGTGAGTAGAAAACTTTGGCTCAGGGCTCTCCAAACAATCCCATAAAACCCATGCTTGCTTTTATTGAATGGTGATGCATGAAAGACCAAGGGTGGCGAACTTGAATGAGGGCAGGAGCCAGCGTTCACAGGATTGTCATAAAGGGTGGCAGGAAAGTTTCTTTTTGCTGAAATTCAATCTATTCCTAGAAAAAAAAATTGCTTCTAATACTGTCTGGCTGGATGTCACTCTTATGTTCACTTCTGCTGCAACATCATTTGAGCTCATCAGTGTTCAAGATGTTACTTTTACATTTGGTCTTCTCGCCTCCAGCCTCATCCCATCCATTTCAGCCTCCACTCCACTGGCTGCCAAAGTAATCTTTTTAAAAGGCAAATCAAATCTATTACTTTCCTACTTAAAACCCTTTGGTGGCTCCCCATTGCCTGCTAAAGTTCAAATTCCTTAGCTTGGTAGACAAACTCCCTCAACTTTCTGTCCTCATTACCCTTTAAGCCATTCCATGAAGTCCCCCAGCCCCATGGACGCTCCACTCCAGCCATTTCAGACGGCCTTTGAAGCCACAGTCTTCCAAGCCTCATGCATTTGCACTTGCAATTTCCTCCACTGGCATATTCCCTGGGGATATGAGTGGAACAGTGATAGCATCTGTGGTCAGAGCAAGGGGGACAGGAAGATGATGTGGTAGAGTGGGGGGTGGCACTTTTAACTAGGGTGGCCTGAAAAGCACACTTGAGAAGGTGACTTTGAGTGAAGGCTGAAGGAGATGAGGGAGACAGCCTGCAGATAACTGAGGGAAGAGCATTTCAGGCAGCAGGAACAGCAAGTGTAAAGGCACTGATGTGGGAATGTGCTTGGTGCCTTCAAGGAATAGTTGGAGCAGGGTGAGCAATAAAGGGATGAGGTGTCTGGAAGTCTGGGTGAGGACCATGGGGCTCTTGACCCAAACACTTGCCAGTGTTGCCAGTGGGAATGAGTGACCTGAGCCAGAAGGTTGGCTGTGAAATTCTTGGAGGTTGCAACACTTTGCTTATAATGCAGATGAGTGTAAGAGTGGTTCTGAAAATGTCAGGCTCTAGACTTTACTTTCTCCCAAACTGCATCCACACAGTCTCAACAAAGCCATTTTACTAGAATTTGACACCCTGATGACTAAAAAGCCAGACATCTTTGAGGAGGCATTAGTGTTTAGTTAGAGTCCAGGACTGGGTAAGTAATCCTTATCCTCAGGAGCCTCCGGGGTGCTTAACCCATACCTGATCTATCATGTTCTCCATAGCAATTTATTTTATCAGCTCTTCCCATTCCCATTTTATAAACATTTATGGTAATGCCATATATAGATCTTTCAAGTGCTTGGACAAAATTGTGAATTAAGGTGTCAAACTTCTCCTCCACCTTTTTATTGTGGTAAAGTATACACAACATGAAATTTACTATTTTAACCATTTTTAAGTATATAGTTCTGTGGCATTAAGTACATTCACACAGTTGGGCAACCATCACCAGAACTTCATCCTTCCCAACAGAAGCTCTGTATCCTTTAAGCACTAACTCCCCCTCATTTTACTCTCTGTCTCTATGAATTTGACCACTCCAGGAACTTCATACAAAAGAAATCATACAATGTTTTGTGTACTGGCCTTTGTGACTGGCTTATTTCACTTGGCAGAGGTCTCCAAGTTTATCCATGTTGTAGCATATATCAAAATTTCCTTCCTTTTTAAAGCTGAACAATATTCCATTGTATGTTTGTGCCACATATTGTTTATTCTTTCATTCATGGATAGACACTTGGGTTGCTTCCACCTTTTGACTCTCGTGAATAATATTGTTATGAACATGGGTGTACAGGTATCTGCTCTCACTTCTTTCTCTTCCCTTCTTTAAAGGTAGTCTTTGAGAAGCACCTCTTGGCTGCTTGAATCCATCTGGATGGCTGCCCTTCTCCCTTGTCTTGACTTGGCTTTATTAACTCAATTGATGATGAAGTCTGTTTCTGATGAGCTCAACCCTCAGCCACCAGAAAATTAGGCTCTGAATGATATATACAGAAATAAATGTGTGATGACTTTTCTAACGTCACTCCTTGGGAAATCACTAGCACTGCTGGAAACAGAGACTAGGGATTTCCCCAGGGCTGGGCCTTCTCATTCTCAGATGGTGGCCCCTCAGGGGTCGAAGCCACAGAAGATGGCCAGTATTCTGCCTGGGAGAGTCAGTGGGCACCTCCCAGCCAGGGCTCCTGGACATCTCTTCGGAGGTCCTGGTCCATTGGCTGCAGCAGAGCCTGGATGAAGCCAAGGCCGTGGTTTCAGCCACCCCTGGGCCAACCCACCTGACTCAGTGGCTATAGACTGCATTGCTCCTCTCAGGCAGCTGACCTAAACAGCACTTGGACTTGAACAAACAAAATGAAAATTGCAAAAGAAATTTATAATAAAAAAAATCACGTTTTCAAAATAGAGGATGCCCAAATATGAGAGAGAATGGAATGAACTGAACAAACACGGGTGTTGGAATCAGCCAGATATAGATCAAGACATGGGTCTTATCAGCCATGGGGTTTGTGCAAGCCATCCAAATTCTGTGAGCCTCAGCTTCCCCATTTACAAATGGATATAGGGTCATTAAATGAGCAAAAATAAAAAACATGAAACTTGCTTTTATTGAGCAGACCTTATTGCATATTAGAATCACCTGGAGAACTTTTAAAACCTAGGATGCCTGGGTATGACTCCTAGAGATACTGATTTAATTGGTCAGGGGCACCGATAGTGTTTATAAAACTCCCCAGGTGATTTTAATGTGCAGTCAAGATGGCATATAACTGGCCTAGAGTGTAGCAGACCCTTCTCAAATACTAGCTCTCCTCAGTCCTCCTCCCATGCCTGCAAAAACTCTAGAAAGCACATGCCCTCCCTCACATGGAATAGCCTTGGCATCAGCTGCCTTGGTTCATATCACAGCTCTGTGCCAGCGACCAGGGTTCCTAACATAGCTGAGCCTCAATTTCCTCAATGGTAAGATGGGATTGATGACAGAAACCACTTCTAGTTTTCTGTGAAGATTAGAAGACATGGCTTGGAGTGTCAGATCTTATTGTGAGCATGGTCAGCGTCAAGTCAAGAATCCCATCATTTCCACTGCAGCCGGCCCTTCTCACCCCCTCCGTCCCCAAACCCCAAAGCAGAGAAACCAACCCTCCTGTTCCCTGCAGAGGGCTGGTCAGTTCCAGCTCTCCTGCTGAGCCATGTTCCTAGGAGATGCCTGGTGAGAACTTGGGATCAGATTGAGTCAGAGGTATTTGTAGACTTGACTCACCAGGTCTTAAAACCAGAAGATTGCCCTGTGGGTCTCATGACGTTCCTGGAAAATAAAAGAAGTGAATATTATCGGGCTGAGTTCATCAGACACTCAGCCCTCCCTTTTGTATGCCGGTGCTTCTGAAGAGAGCAGGCAGCAACTTAGCCAAGTCTGAACCATCAAAGGCAATGGCCTGGTTGCAGTGCAGGGAGATGTTGCTTCTCCTGAAGACAGGTCTGTTCCTCTTTCCATTCCTCTTCTCTTCCAGTCCCCCAAGGCTATTGACTTTCTCCTCCCTCCAGGTTCCTGGGAAAATGTTTCTGAGGGCTGCCTCTGGTGAGGTGTGTCAGAGCTGAGCTATTTTCGAGAGCTGGGTGTGGGCTGGGAAGGGGCCACCCAGATTCCAAAGAATAAGAAAGGGAAAGTTCCCCTTCTGGAGCCAGGATTTCCGGAACCTTGCACTGAAGCAGCAGCCAGGTAGGGGACCCATTTCTCTGAGGCCTTCTTTCCCCACACCACGTCACATCCCTAACAATAGTAAGTCCTGTTGTTTCCACGTCCCAACTATCTCTAGAATCTACTTCTCTGTATCTCCAGAGCCACAACCCTAGCAAAAGCCACTGCCATTTTATAATTTCTCACCTGCAACTGCAACCTCCTGTTTCTACTGTTTCTATTCTCTCTACCCTTGTCTTCCCAAGCTGCCACCAGCAGACAGGTAAAATTTTCAAAATATAAAACTGATCATGACACATACACGCATATGCACATTTAAGCTTAATACTCTTTCAAAGCTTCACATTGCTCTTGGGATAAAGGCAAAACCTCTAACAAGTCTGACAAGGTCATGTAGATCAAGATTTGGTTTGGCTATGAGTGACAGAAAACCCAAGTTAATAGGGGTTTGAATAGATAAGGTTTTCTTTTCCATGTGAAGAGTCTGCATTTCAACCAGTGAGGATTGGCACAGCAACTCCTTAAAGTGATGGGGGACTCAGACTACTTGAGTTATCTGCACTGTCATCCTTAGTATGCAGTTTTCACTTCACAATCCAAGAGGGCTGCTTGAGCTCCAGCCATTGCAGCCAAATCTCAGCTCACAGGAAGGAGGAATTGCACACAGCACTTCTACTTGCATCCTTCAGTGCAGAATTTAGTCACATGGCTACAGGTATCTGAAAGAGAGGTTGGAAAATGTAATATTTTTTTCCAAGTGGCCATAGCCCACCAAAAATGGAGGAAGAAGGGGAGAATAGATATTGAGTGATAACTGGCAGTGTAAATCATATAGTACTCCTCTCCTGAGCATCATTATACCTCATGCCTTCTTCCCTTGGCTCTCTCCACTCCGGACACACTGGCTTTCTCCAGATGTTCCACACATTTGCATTACTCCCTCCTGCCATAGGCCCTTGCTCATGCTTCAGTGTTCTCTCCTCCCTCCTACTTAATTACTAATCCTTCAGAACTCCACTCAAGCAGAGTTCCCTCAAAGAACCTTCCAGAGGTCAGATCCTCATATTTAGAAGGGATTTTTTATCCTCCTCTTGTATGTTTAGCTTATAACATGTAGATTCTGTCACTGTTGCAATCACACATTTGTTTTGTATGATTATTTTCTGCCCCCATGATGAGGACAGAGTTTAGGCTTGGTTTTGTGCACTATGGAGCATCCTGCCTGGCACACAGTAGGTGCTCAATAAGTATTTCTTGAATGAATCAATGAATAAATTTAGATATTACCTAAAATGTATTAAAGGGGGACCAAGAATTAGGCAAAGGGTTTTCCTGGGGCAAGTCATAGGGAGTGGCTGAGAGGGGTTGGGAGATGCATTCTAAATAGTCCATCCAAATCTAGTAGGCTTTAGGTGTGGCAGAGAAAGTGTTGACCTGGAACTCAGAAGACCTGTTTTCTGATCTCAGCTCAGCCATCAACAGCTGGGCCACTGCCTAGAGACAGAAATGGTCAGATGTTGGGTATATTTTGAAGGTAGAGTTGACAACAATTGCTGACAGATTGGATGTGGGAATTGAGGGAAAGAGAAGGGTCAAGGATTAGTCCTGGGTGTTTGGCTGAACACACAGAAGGCCATTTATGGAGAAGGGGAAGACAGTGAAAGGAATAGCTTTTAAGGAGAGGGTCTGAAGGTCTTATTTGCAAATGAGCCACATGTTCCCATAGCCAGGTGCACACTTCAACTCTTCCACAGAGGAAGCCTAAGCCCCAGGCTGGAGGGTGTCAGTGGTGGAGAATACTAAATGGATGTAAAAAAAGTTAACTGAACCCCACCCCAGCCCCCCAGAAAATGCCCAAACAACTGGACTTTCAAGGTGCATAGTTACCAGCCAAGTTATTCAGCTCAACTCAGCAACAAGATTGAAGAGAAAGTGGTCAGAAGACCTTGATACTAGGCTTGGTAGGAAGCAGTCACTTTGGGCTCAAAAGTTAGTGATGAGGGAAGGCATATCCATGCATAGTCACTGCAGAAATCTTTGAAAATTCAGAAAATTACAATCCCAGTACATGCCTCACATGCCTAACATCACCATGTATTTTCTCCCAATCTTTATTATACACATTTTCCTGTAAGCAGTGGCACTCATCTGAATAATGTGATTTGGCAATTTCCCTTTCTCACTAAACATTATCATACATGTTTCTAAGTTGCTTTCTAAACAGGCTATACTGATCTACTCAACTAGAATCAGTATATTAGAATGCTTCTCTCCTGGCAATCTTGTTCACAATGAGCGTTAGCAAAAGAATACTTTGACAATTTTATAAGTGAGAAATAGTAATTCATTATTATTTTAATTTGCAGGTTTAAAAAAATTTCTAGAGAGCCTGACCACTTCTCAAATGCTTGTTAGTTACATTTTTTTTTCCAAGTGACCTTTGCAAAGATATTTCTAGACGTGGAAGGAACCAGAATAACCAATATTTAGTTAAATCCCACTTCCTTCACCTCAAGAAGCAGCATCTCTCCCCTCAAAAACCAACCATATGTATGAGGGGGATGGGGGTGGCAAAGCAGAGAGAAAGAAGTGCTGTGGTAGAAAGTTTGCACTCAACTGCTGCGTGACAATGGCTCACCACCAGCCTCTAGTCCACCTTCTTGTGAATGAGGGTGAAAGCTTTATAAGCAAATCAGTGCTAACTATAGCTGGTGGATGTCTGCTGTGCAGCTCTTTTGGATTTCCGCCCTAATCTGATCTGCCATCTGGGTTTTGATATGCACAGACAGGCAGTCTGTTTTGGTGAGATCTGCACCCCGTGTGCTCTCCCACTGACTCTGTGGGAGGACAGAGAGCCCACAGCCCGATCTGCTCCTTCAGGTAGGGACTCTGCCTGGTTTGGCTGTGTCTTAGAATATAGTGTAGCACCTGGCACACAGTAGGTTCTTATAGATATTTGTTCTGTGACTGAGTGATCAGGATCCTGAAGGGATAACTAGGAGAGAGGAGACGCTGTTCTCTCTGTTCTCACTTCTATTCTCAGCTGTGTCACTAAACAGTAAGTCACTTTCTCTCACTGGCCTCTACTTCCTTGTTTTAAGCAATTAATCCAAAACGGCAGCAAAGATTCCTTCTAACTCTGAAACTGTGTGAAAACATTTAACCCATCTTTGCTTTAGTTTCCTCATCTATGAAATAGGCAGGATGAAAATGTCAATCTCCTATGAGGGTACCAGATAAAATACAGGATGCACAGTTTAATTTGAATATCAGATAAACAAGAAACCCATTTTTTCAAAGTATAAATATGTACCCAATATTGCATAGGCTCGATAAATAACTGGAGTGCTGAATGACCAAACAACATGCAGCTGGATCTGTTTATTGCATTTAGAGTTGTGTTTCTAGACTATGATGATTACATGGTGTTCAGTCAACAAGTATTTATTAAGCATCTACTATACACCAGGCACTGTTGAGGTCCTGGTGATACAGCAGAGAATGAAATAAGCAATGTCCCTGTTTTCACTGGGCTTAAATTCTAGCTAACAAAAGGTACACAAAATGTCATGTAGTCTTCATGCTCAGAAGGCTAGCAAAGCAGGCTAAGGGCCAGAGACCATGTGGAGGGCTGAGAAAGGGAGTTAAGGAGGCTGAGGAACTCAACTCTGTGCACCTGAAAGCCCACAACCTCCACACAGACCTGTGTTTGTACAGCAAGACTGTGATATTATTTTGTAGCAATCCCCAAAGGTGCATAAAAATGTCATTGATTCAAAAAGCTCGTGCACCAAATTTGGGATAAAATGAGTAGTAGCTTGGATGGAAGAGACCTATAAATCATTTAGCCAATTTTAGCTGAGCTAGGGCTGCAACCAACTTTCCTGACAGCCAGGAGAAAGTTCTGGGAGGTGATGTGGCTTGTGAAAAAGTGATTCTGATTTTCAGTTCTGTTTACCAGTGTGGTTGGGTTAAGTCTTGACAACTTTTGTACATGTTTTAAAGTTTTAGCTGAAACAACAGTGAAGCGTTTTTCTTTGAGACATCTTTATACTCACTGAGCCAGTGCTCTTTGGTTCAAGGTTTTGCTGGGGCCTATTAAGTGAATGGCTGTAGAGGTCTTCTTTTCTTTTCTTCTCTTCTCTTCTCTTCTCTTCTCTTCTCTTCTCTTCTCTTCTCTTCTCTTTTCTCTTTTCAGATGGAATCTCGCCGCGTTACCCAGGTTGGAGTGCAGTGGCACGATCTCAGCTCACTGCAACCTCTGCCTCCTGGGTTCAAGAGATTCTCCTGCCTCAGCCTCCGAGTAGCTGGCATCACAGGTGCATGCCACCATACCCAGCTAATTTTTGTATCTTTAGTAGAGACAGGGTTTCACCATGTTGGCCAGGCTGGTCTCGAACTCCTGACCTCATAATCCGCCTGCCTCGGCCTCCCAAAGTGCTGGGATTACAGGTGTGAGCCACCGCGCCCAGCTGAGGTCACCTTTCTTATACCTCTGGTAGCCCAGAGAAATCTCAGCATCATTGCTATCACCACTTTTATGATGGCATTAGGTCTCTAGGTTGCTTCTATCCTAGAATATTCTGTGTGCTTGCCTCTATTTCATTTTACACATTAGACTTCTATTTGGTTTAATACAGAGATTTTATTGTCTGCTACGAGAATTGGATATGTGAAGCTCATTAACATTTCTCAAGTAAAACTAGAGAAAACAGTTTGTGGAGTTTCTTTTTTTATCATTTTCAATTCATAGTGGTTGGGTTCTTAGAACTAGCCATGATTCTTGGTTTATAAAAGAAAATAATCACAGACACCTGGGGATATATAGCTTTGGTGGGGGAGAGGCAGTTCTGTGAAAGTCAACAGCAGAAAGTACCCATGAGCTTTTTTTTTGCCCAGGCTGGAGCATAGTCATGTGATCATGGCTCACTGCAGCCTCAACCTCCCAGGCTCAAGTAATGCTCCCACCTCACTTCCTGAGTAGCTGGGACTATGGGCACATGCCACCAAGTTTTTTGTAGAGATGGGGTTTCACCATGTTGCCCAGGCTGGGCTCAAACTCCTGGACGCAAGCAATCTATCTGTCTTGGCCTCCCAAAGTGCTGGGATTGCAGGCCTGCACCACCATGCCTGGCCCCATGAACTTTTTCCATCAGAGAAGCTCTTAGGCACATTGCTGGCTTCTCCTCAAATGCTGTCACCCGAGGAATAATTGCCTTTCTGATCCCCTCAGACACAATTCCCACACAAACTGGACATCTGAACATCTGGGGCCTGTGAGCTCTGTGAGAACGTTGTTGGACACTGGAGTCGGGAGGGATGAGGGACCAACCTCTCCCCAGATGACTAGGGCTTCTCTGAGTCTGAGCCAGACACCAGATGAAGGAACAGCTCACCCATGACGAGGGTGAGAGCACACATGTTCACAGGCAGCGGGGGATACGTTTACTCACTGACTCTTTCATCAGGCCACCCTCCCCAAGATAATAAGCTGAGGTACTCGAGCAAGTTCTGCCTTTGAAAAGCTTGGAATCCCCATCCTCCCTAACTCATTTTATGAGGCCAGCATCATTCTGATACCAAAGCCGGGCAGAGACACAACCAAAAAAGAGAATTTTAGACCAATATCCTTGATGAACATTGATGCAAAAATCCTCAATAAAATACTGGCAAACCGAATCCAGCAGCACATCAAAAAGCTTATCCACCATGATCAAGTGGGCTTCATCCCCGGGATGCAAGGCTGGTTCAATATACGCAAATCAATAAATGTAATCCAGCATATAAACAGAGCCAAAGACAAAAACCACATGATTATCTCAATAGATGCAGAAAAAGCCTTTGACAAAATTCAACAACCCTTCATGCTAAAAACTCTCAATAAATTAGGTATTGATGGGACGTATTTCAAAATAATAAGAGCTATCTATGACAAACCCACAGCCAATATCATACTGAATGGGCAAAAACTGGAAGCATTCCCTTTGAAAACTGGCACAAGACAGGGATGCCCTCTCTCACCGCTCCTATTCAACATAGTGTTGGAAGTTCTGGCCAGGGCAATCAGGCAGGAGAAGGAAATAAAGGGTATTCAATTAGGAAAAGAGGAAGTCAAATTGTCCCTGTTTGCAGACGACATGATTGTTTATCTAGAAAACCCCATTGTCTCAGCCCAAAATCTCCTTAAGCTGATAAGCAACTTCAGCAAAGTCTCAGGATACAAAATCAATGTACAAAAATCACAAGCATTCTTATACACCAACAACAGACAAACAGAGAGCCAAATCATGAGTGAACTCCCATTCACAATTGCTTCAAAGAGAATAAAATACCTAGGAATCCAACTTACAAGGGATGTGAAGGACCTCTTCAAGGAGAACTACAAACCACTGCTCAAGGAAATAAAAGAGGATACAAACAAATGGAAGAACATTCCATGCTCATGGGTAGGAAGAATCAATATCGTGAAAATGGCCATACTGCCCAAGGTAATTTACAGATTCAATGCCATCCCCATCAAGCTACCAATGACTTTCTTCACAGAATTGGAAAAAACTACTTTAAAGTTCATATGGAACCAAAAAAGAGCCCGCATTGCCAAGTCAATCCTAAGCCAAAAGAACAAAGCTGGAGGCATCACACTACCTGACTTCAAACTATACTACAAGGCTACAGTAACAAAAACAGCATGGTACTGGTACCAAAACAGAGATATAGATCAATGGAACAGAACAGAGCCCTCAGAAATAACGCCGCATACCTACAACTATCTGATCTTTGACAAACCTGAGAAAAACAAACAATGGGGAAAGGATTCCCTATTTAATAAATGGTGCTGGGAAAACTGGCTAGCCATATGTAGAAAGCTGAAACTGGATCCCTTCCTTACACCTTATACAAAAATCAATTCAAGATGGATTAAAGATTTAAACGTTAGACCTAAAACCATAAAAACCCTAGAAGAAAACCTAGGCATTACCATTCAGGACATAGGCGTGGGCAAGGACTTCATGTCCAAAACACCAAAAGCAATGGCAACAAAAGCCAAAATTGACAAATGGGATCTAATTAAACTAAAGAGCTTCTGCACAGCAAAAGAAACTACCATCAGAGTGAACAGGCAACCTACAACATGGGAGAAAATTTTCGCAACCTACTCATCTGACAAAGGGCTAATATCCAGAATCTACAATGAACTCAAACAAATTTACAAGAAAAAAACAAACAACCCCATCAAAAAGTGGGCGAAGGACATGAACAGACACTTCTCAAAAGAAGACATTTATGCAGCCAAAAAACACATGAAAAAATGCTCATCATCACTGGCCATCAGAGAAATGCAAATCAAAACCACTATGAGATATCATCTCACACCAGTTAGAATGGCAATCATTAAAAAGTCAGGAAACAACAGGTGCTGGAGAGGATGTGGAGAAATAGGAACACTTTTACACTGTTGGTGGGACTGTAAACTAGTTCAACCATTGTGGAAGTCAGTGTGGCAATTCCTCAGGGATCTAGAACTAGAAATACCATTTGACCCAGCCATCCCATTACTGGGTATATACCCAAAGGACTATAAATCATGCTGCTATAAAGACACATGCACACGTATGTTTATTGCGGCATTATTCACAATAGCAAAGACTTGGAACCAACCCAAATGTCCAACAATGATAGACTGGATTAAGAAAATGTGGCACATATACACCATGGAATACTATGCAGCCATAAAAAATGATGAGTTCATGTCCTTTGTAGGGACATGGATGAAATTGGAAACCATCATTCTCAGTAAACTATCGCAAGAACAAAAAACCAAACACCGCATATTCTCACTCATAGGTGGGAATTGAACAATGAGATCACATGGACACAGGAAGGGGAATATCACACTCTGGGGACTGTTGTGGGGTGGGGGGAGGGGGGAGGGATAGCATTGGGAGATATACCACCAGCATGGCACGTGTATACATATGTAACTAACCCGCACAATGTGCACATGTACCCTAAAACTTAAAGTATAATAAAAAAAAAAAAAAAAAAAAAAAAAAAAAAGAAAAGCTTGGAATCCCCAAAGGGCGGGGCACCAGGGTGGGCACCCAAACGGACAATGCAGAAAGCCAAGCGCAGACGGTTCTAGCTGGAACTGGGAGAGAAGCCTCTAAACCTGGCTCCAGTAAAACTCAGAACTGTTTCCAGGGTGAGCATGGACCATCTCCCCAAAGGCGGTGACCAGGGTGGCTGAGATAGCTCAGTTAAGGTAGCTCGCACTCATGTGGCTCCTTTGATCTGAGGTTGGTAAACCTTGTTACCACATCCAGTCACAAAGAGCTGCCACCTGCTTTCTACCTGGAAGCTCAAGGGATTAGGGGAGAACTAACAAATGTCGATCTGTAAAGTGCTTCCAGATTTTTAGGTGCGTTCGCTGTGAACTTAGATCAATGCTTCAAGCTGCAGACTTTTGAAGGCAGAATGATCTGTTCTGAAGGGTCCCAGAGGCTATTGGCCCCAACCTTCTTATATAAATGGGAGGATGTAACCAAGTCTCCAAGGAGGGATGGGGCTTGCCCAAGGTCCCATGGCATTTTCTGGCAGAGCAAGAATCAGCACTAAGGTCTCCTGGCTCCCGGCCCTGAACTCTTTCTTCTCCACCCTGAGAGCCTCGCTCTGCTGGGGCGGTGGAGGGTCATCTGTTTAACACAGTTCTGTTTTTGGCAATCTTGGGGAAGGCCCTTCTTGTCATAGTCTTCAGGGCTGTCCTTGGCAAGATTGCCTCCAAATAAGCTGCAGCATGGTCCCCTGCCTGGACGTCCATCTCTGTCTTCACACCTGTGCCACCTTTCGAGACCAAGTGGAGAGCTAGGTCAGGATGCCTTCTTGGACTCGCTGATCTTCTCTGCCCCTGAGTACCTAGGCTCTGTACCACACCCTCTTCACTTTGTTCTCCAGTCATTAACTGCTCATATAACCCACTTTTCCTTACTGAATTGCAAGCTCTGATGGGTAGGAAATACATTTCCACCTTCTCATTCGTTTAAGCACCTAGCATGGAGCTGGGCATAGAGTTGGCGCACAATAAATGCTGATGAGCATGCATGCCTGAGTGACTCTCTCGTTTCTTCCTTGACAGATTCAGAGCCCAGTACCTTGGACTCCCAGTCTTCGACCACCTTGTTCCTCTCCTCGGAGGAGCCAGGCCCCTCCACCGCCGCCCTGCCATCTCCCTCCTCCTCTTCCTGCGAGCCCCAGGCCTTTTCCCCAGGTCCGCCAGTGCTGCCTCCGCTGTTGCCTCCGCTCCCCGCAGCCTCGGCGCCCCCAGGCCCCGGCGCCTCCCGGCGCACAGGCCGCTACTCAGTCGTCGCCTCCTCCCCGGAGGCTGCTCCGCGTCTGGTCGACTGGCTCCCCGGTTGCCCTTCGACCACCTCTCCCAGCACACGCGGGGATGACAAGGAGCGGCCGCCGCCGGTCCTGGCACCGGCCGAGGGCCCGGAAAGGAGCCGCGCCCCGCGACCCAGCACTGCGGGCAGGGAGGAGGGCACCGTGGACGCGGGTACATCCCCGCCACCCCGAGCCCGGCCCGCCGCTGCGGCGAGCTTGGAGGCCCACGTCGGGGACATCCTGGTGGAGCTGCGGACCATGAACGGCCACCTGGACAGCATAGCGCGGGCCCTCACCAAACTGGCTTCGTCCCTGGGGCCCCAGCCTGAGCCCCTGCCAGATGTTCCGGATGCCAACTAATGGAGCTCGGCGAGGCTGGGCCGCCCCGGGGCCAAGGGATCGCTTGCACCAGGCATCCCTGCCTGTCCCTCCCCAGCAGCGAAGCGCTCCCGGCGGAGGAGCGGTTGCTCTGCGCAGCTGCCTAGCGGAAAGCACGGCCCTAGCGTTTCAGCGTGAAACAGACCCGGTTGCGCCTCACATCCTCCTCCTCCGCTCTCACACGGCGGCCCCTTCCCCGGCTTCCTGGCCCTTCACATGCCCTTCTCTTGTCTTGAGCTTCTAGCAGAAAAAGTGCCTGGAAACGGCGGTGGCACCCTGCGAAGGATGCTTAGAGAAACACTCTTTCACATCCCATTCCTGCGACTTCCGCGTGGCGTGGAGGGAGAGGAGCTCAAAGCAAGTCGCCAAAGCAGCAGCGAGGCCAGCTCCAGCGTTGGTGGGGCATCCATCTCTGGTGACGTTCACAAGTTTGTTTGTTTTTAAAATCGTTTTTGGAAAAATATTTTTTTCCTCATAACCACATTTCAAGAAGTTTGGAAAATAGAGAAATGAAACAAAATCTGGTGTATTTGTGGAAAAGGGGGGATATTTAAGTCTTTCTTATGAGTAAGAAAGTATTTTGTGTAATAAAAAAAAAATTTATATCCACTTTCTGGGCGTTGGGCTATCCCTACCACATTTCTTCCTTTGCACGGCCCCTTTCTCTCTGTGCTTAGTTGCTTGTCCCAGCCCTCCTATAGTCCTTGAGTTGTTGAACTTTTGTCATACTTGTGAAGTATAAGCTTCTTTTTAAATTTAATATACTTTATTTTTTGTTAAGAGACAGTCTTACTCTGTCACCCAGGCTGGAGTGCAGAGGCACGATCTCAGGTCACTGCAGCCTCTACCTCCCAGGCTCCAGTGATCCTCCCAACACAGGCTCCTGAATAGCAGGGACTACAGGCATGAGCCACTGCACCTGACAAGAATAAGCTTTTAATGGTTCTTCTGATTCTTTCCATAACTCCCAGATCTTCATAAATTTGATAGACCAACTCCTCTCATTTGGACTGAGTGGAAACCAAGTTCCAGAGCGACTGGGCAATAAATATGGAGGAAACAGCATCCCCAGCCTCTACTCACTGCCAGAATGACCAGCTTCCCCAGTTGAAACAACCAAAAACTGTTTCCAGACATCGCCACTGTCCCCTGGTTGAGATCCACTAACCTATGTAGAATTTCAAAAATTTGGGATGATCCACACTCTCCAGAATCTGGCTTCCCGTAGTGAGGCAGGGCTCTTCTCCTCTTCCTATTAGAATTTTAATAAAGTGTGCTTCTTTGCTAGAAGCAAACATGCTATGCTGCTCTTTCTTCAGAAACAAACAAAAATATTCATGCACAGTGGCTCACGCCTGTAATCCCAGCACTTTGGGAGGCTGAAGCGGGTGGATCACTTGAGGTCAGGAGTTCCAGGCCAGCCTGACCAACATGGTGAAACTCTGTCTCTACTAAAAATACAAAATTAGCTGGGCATGGTGGCACATGCCTGTAATCCCAACTACTCAGGAGGCTGGAGCAGGAAACTGGCTTGAACCCAGGAGTCGGAGGTCGCAGTGAGCTGAGATCGTGCCATTGTACTCCAGCCTGGGCAACAAGAGCAAAACTCTGTCTCAAAAAAAAAAAAAAAAGAAACAAATAAACGAAGGGTCTGAGACCACATTGCACAAAATAAAACCCTGTCTGGGAGCACTTATAGGGCTCACAGCTGGCGTTCTGCGGCTGGTAGAGTTTGTGCACCTCTAGTGCCTCACAGACTTTGATAAGCAGGAACTACGTGGAGAGCTAGTGAAAATGCAGATTCTGATTCAGAAGTTCTGGAGTGGGGCCTGAGACTCAGCATTTCTAGACAGCTCCAGGGAGATGCTGATGCTACTGATCCAAGACACACTGTGAGTAGCAAGAAAGTAATGAGGGGTTTTCTGCTCTGGAATTCCTGCTTATTTGAGTTGCCACTGCTCCCCAGGAACTTCTGCTTGTCTTTGTATCCCGCAGTGCCTAGATTCCTCAACTCTAACCAAAGCTTTTGGTTTTTGTTTTTTTTTTTTTTGGCAGAGTGTTAGCTCTGGCCTCCTACTTCTAAAACTGTTCCAGTGAAGTTCAATCTAATTCAACAAACATTTACTGAGTGCTACAATGCTGGTGCATCGGGGGACACAAGATGAATAGGATAAGGTCCCTGCCCTTAAGGGGATCCCAGCCTGGTGTTTCACACAGGGAGGGATTATCAACAGTTCCAGTGTGTAAGCAGTTTGAAGGTGGTGGAGAGAGGCAGCAGGGTGTGGTGAAATTAGTATTCGCAGGGAGGCCAGGCTTCCTGTGGTTTGACTTTGGGAGTGTTCTTTAATCCCCCTGAGCCTCAGTCTCCTAATCTGAATCAAATGGAGATAACATCGCTGTACCGCAGTTGATCAAAATCAGGCATGGATGTGATGGGCTCGGTATTCCAGAAAGTGCTGTCCAAATGTCCTTTTATGGTTATCGAGTTTTGTTACATCCTCTCTCTTGAGTCCTGTATCATTAGGAGGCCACTCTGGTAGAGTGAGAGTCATAGACTCGGGTCTGAGCTGAGCTTTCCCCTTCTTTTCTTCAGGAGGAGAATTGATGGCCCAAAGTGACTGTCGTGCCCTGTGATCTGCCCTTTAGTGGAAGAAACAGCAAAACCGGCATCAACTACAGCAACTGGGAACATCAAGTTTTTATTCATTTGTTGATTTGAACAGTATTTCATTCTGATTTTAACTGACTTCTTTTGCATTAGATTAAAAACAACAACAAAAGACTGAAATCTTTCAAGAACAAAGAGGAGCTGGCCTATAAATCCTAAATACAGATGTAGTGATTGAACCCATCTAGGTAGCTTATGAATATAAAACTCACCCAAAGGTTCATCCACACTTAAGAGATAACCACTGTTAATATTTTGGCAACTACTCTTTGACGTATTCGTGTCTAAATACAAATACCTATGCGTGTGCAATTTTACTTAACTGTGATCATAGTAGGCCTGCTGTTCTGTAACCTGTTTTTTTAATCTTGATAATAGATGATAGAAATCTTTTCATTTAAAAAGCAGTGTTATATATGAAGCAAAATTTGCTTAACCAATTTTTTATTTATGCTTCCAATTTTTCACTATTACATGTAATGCTGTAGTGAATCTATCTGAGCATACATTACTCAGATCTGAGCATACAATTACTCTTCTGTAATTATGTTGTGTAAGTAAATTCCTAGAGGTATGATTGCTGGGTCCAAGGGCATACACTCCTAACTTCTTTCTTTAGTGCTGTTATGGCTTCACCAAAGTTCAGAAAGGGGAAGTGAATGAATGGTAGGAGGAACACTGGGGTCTCGGGGTGGCTCCATTTAAAAACTTTGTAAAAGGGAAATAAAAACAAAGCTATCTTCTGAAGATTAAACTTTAAAATCAGCACACAGCAGGCCAGAACAGAGATGTGCAAAACCATGCTGAAGAGATGAATCATGGTCACTCAAGTGGTGTATGAGTCCGGTCAGGAAACAGAAGTCCTCCTGGTTTTTCGCGCTGAGGGGATCTAATTGAGGAATCAGAAACTGGGTGATGGAAGGACTGGAGGAACAGTGGCAGTCAGGTAAGGTTATCCGAAGACTAGCGGCTGCAGGAAAGCGCCACCAGCTGTGGGCTGGAGGAGCCAAGGGGGAACGTCTCCTTGGAAACCAGAATCGGTGTGATTCCAAGCCATGGCTGTAGAACTGAGCCACTTCAGCAGGAAGCCAAGAGCAGCACTGCTAGGCCGAAGCCCCTGACACTGCAGCCACTGCCACTGCCACCCTTGGGTGTCAATAGCACTGTCACAACTGCCTGAGACACCACCAGAGGCCAGCAGGGAGGAACTATCCAGGCTTTTGGCAGTGCCTCCTCTTCACAGAACCTCACTGAAAGCCTGTTGGAGGGCGTCTGGGAAATGCAGCATGTGGAGTCTCACCCTGCTATGCTAGAGCAGAGCAAAGAAGGCTGGGAACACAGCTGACAGCGAGTAGGCAAATGATCAGCGCAGGTAGTACTGTGGGTCAAAGCAGTGGGATAGCTAAAGAGAGCAGCTGTCAGTCAGAGGAGGGGCATTGCAGCCACGGAGGCACTGAAGATGGGGCATCACAGAGTGACATGGGCAGTGCTCATGCCAGCAGAGGTGGGCTTGGCTCTCTGGAGCTAGCCGCAGGAAGAACCCTGTGGTGACCGCCGCCCCTTGGCTCTCAGTCTATGCCACGAGAACATGCTGTGGGAGACTGGCCCACAGAAGTGGCTCTGCTGCAGAGCACAGACAGATGGGGTTTCTGAACCTTCTTGGTGGACTGCTAGGCCCTGGGCAAGGGCAGGCTAACCAGTGTGCATTGCCATTCTGGGAGACAAGGAGCCAGCTTGCCCATAAGGCAGATAAGTCTTAGTAGTTTTGTGCTGCTATAACAAAATACCTGAGACTGGGCAATTTATAAACAACAGAAATTTATTTCCTCACAGTTCTGGGGGCTGGGAAGATCGAGGAACCTGCATGTTCAGTGTCTGGTAAGGACTTAGTCTCTCCTTCCAAGATGACACCCCTTGTTGCATCCTCACATGGTGGAAGGTGAAAGGGCACAAGGAAAAACATCTTGCCAATTCCCTCTAGCCCGTTATAAGGGCAGAGCCCTCATGGCTTAATCACTTCCCAGAAGGCCCCACCTCTTAATACTATCACATGGAGTCTTAGGTTCCAATATATGGATTTTGGAGATACAGACGTTCTAACCATACCCACATACCTCCCAGGGACTGGCCCTTGGCCGTCTTCCTTTACCAAAAGGACATCTGCACAAGTGTTTATTGGGTTCCTATCAGGTCCTGGCCTTGTGCTATGTGCTCTACATATAGGATCTCATTTACTCCTTTCAGTAACCCTGTGTGCAAGGTTAGGAGGTAGGGCCTATCACTCCCATTTCACTGATCAGGAAACTGAGGCACAAAAAGGTCAAGTGACTTGCCCATGGTCACATAGCTGGTACCGAACAGAGACAGGATCTGTTTGTCTCCAGGGCTCTGGCTGCACCACCATCTGGGGCTGCCTCTCCCATTAGACTTCCTCTTGGTAGCAGGTCAAAGCCCTGGAACTGTTGAGCTGCCTTTGGCTAGTGGGTCTCCCGCCGGGTGGCGGCAAAGTTGCTCTCTGGAAGCACTAGGTCTCTGAAAAATAAGAAAATGCCAGGAAACTAGAGCAGAAAGCTGGAAAACAAGGAACCTTACCAATACCCTCATCCCCCATCAGCCACAGCATCAGTGTCGTGTGGGGAGGGAGAAAGGAGGTGCTGAAGGAGAGGACAAGATGCAGGAAAGAGGAGGAGAGAAGCCGGTGGGCTGTCCAACTTGATGGCTCTGAAGCACCAATGGCTCCTAGGCCCTTTAAGGTCAATGTTATTAATCACGTTCCATGTACAAGGTGACTTGGCTGTTACTGTATGTTATCACCCTCCTCTCTCGTCCCCTTAGATCATCTGACTTCAACAACCAACTCTGCATGAGAACTAGAAAATGCAAGGATTTCTATAGGTCTCTATGGTGACTGTATTAGTATCCCAAGGTCCAAGGGCATTTGCTACCAAATTATTACTAAGCCTCCTACAAAGCAAGGTCTCCACTACTCCTTTGCTCAAGCATGGTGACTCTAACCTTTGCATTCACGGATGCGGCTGGCAGGATGCCCCGTGGGCTCAAACCATTTCCATAAAGTACACGTGCAAAGCCCCTGCTGAGAGACACCAGGAACATCTTTCAAGGCTCTCAGCTCCAGCTTCTTCTTTCAAAATGCACAAGGTACAGTTTCTGCTGCCCACGTGGTCACTGGAGGGTGTTAATTCTCCGACCCAGCCATTCCTTCCAGAGCAGGCACGGTATCCTGTCCACCCTGTCCCTATAATGCCCAACACCATCTAGGCGTGTAGCTGGTACCCAATACTTGCTGATGGAGGGAGCAGTCCTTGGGCCCACGCTGGCAGCGGTGAGCTCCGTCTCTTACTTCCTGAGGGATGCCTGGGCTGCCTGGATGGAGATGAAGACCTGTCCGCTGGCCAGTCTGGCAGTGGCCCGGGAGGGAAGGTCATGATGACCTGTCTCCGCTACAGCTTCCAGGCCTCGCCTTTGCTTGTTTTCTGGGAGACTCGGTGTCTGCCCACAATGGCATGGCTCCTTCGAGCTGCCCAGATTCTTGGCCTGGTGTGCGGGCCGCATGGCTTGTTTCCATGGTGAGCATGGCAGGGGTGGCTGGCACCCCCAGGCTGACAAGCATTCCTCCCAGGTCTCTCTGAGCAGAGCTTGTGCCAGCCACTCTGCTCCCAAAGGGGGTTTTCTGATGTGGGGGGTGGTCACCTCAAAATTGGCTGTGCTTTGAGCTAGAGTGAACAAATAGAAGACATTTGTATCCATTCCTTTCTCTGACATCCTCATTTGGTCCTAAATGGGTTTGGGATGCCTACAGGAAATATTGCTTTTGGGAGGGAGCTTGGACATCATCTGGCCTGACCCCCTTCACCCTGCAAATGGATCTCAGAAGGTCACAAAGGGCAAGTGACGGGCTCAGGGCACAGAACAGATGCAGCACTGAGCTGGGAGGAATCCTCATGTCTCCTGAAGCCTGTGTTCTTTCTGCTATAGCGCGTCTTGGCTCTCTGGAGTGAGTTTCCCAGTGTTACTTCTACCCTAGGAAGGTGAGGTGTGGCGCGTTGGGACTGCCTGGAGCTGTCAGGCCACACGCTCATGCACATGCATGTATGCACAGTGGGAGTGGATACAAAATTTAAAATAAAAAACAATTTTAGTTTGTCTAAACCGTGGGTTGGGGTGAGGGGTGGTCAGCAAACCACGACCAGTGACTTGCTCTTGTACAGCTTGTGAACTGAGAATGACTTTTACTTTTTTTTTTTGAGATGGAGTCTCGCTCTGTCCTCCAGGCTGGAGTACAGTGGCGCAATCTTGGCTCACTGCAAGCTCCACCTCCCAGGTTCACGCCATTCTCCTGCCTCAGCCTCCCAAGTAGCTGGGATTACAGGCACCCGCCACCACGCCCAGCTAATTTTTTTTTTTTTTTTGTATTTTTAGTGGAGATGGGGTTTCACTGTGTTAGCCAGAATGGTCTCAATCTCCTGACCTCGTAATCTGCCTGCCTCAGCCTCCCAAAGTGCTGGGATTACAGGCGTGAGCCACCGTGCCCAGCCTACATTTTTAAGTCGTAGTGAAAAAATAAGATGTGACAGTGATTGTATGTAACCCTCAAAGCTGGAAATACTTAACCATGTGACCCTTTCCAGAAAAAGTTTGCCAATCCCTGACTTGATGACCTGTCTGATCGTTCACCCAGTAATGGTTGGCAGTCTTCCTAGGACATTCAAGACTCCCTCTTTATAGGTAGATCTGGTCGGCTTCATAGGCTCAAACTCTGAAATGCAGAATTGGCAGCTTTCTTCCTTCGTCTGTCAGATGCCTATGGCTTTTCTAAGTTTCTTGCTGTTGCTGAATTTTTCTCTCCTCAGGATAAATCAAGCAGTGGAATCCTTTGTCAGGTGAGTTAGGGTGCCGAGGCTGGTGATGGACATTTACTGCTGGTACCCACGGTAGGGCAGGGAGGCAGGGACACTGTTGCCTGAGGTGTCCTGCAAATAAATGACTCGGCTGGGGCTAACCAGAGTTGGAGGCTGAGAACAGACAGCTGCCAAGAGTGTGACAGGGAAAATGTCTTTCCCATCAAAGAAAAACATAAAGATGCTTGCAATCTGAGTATTTCTGTTTCTTCCCCTCCACGACAGGCTTCTCAACTAGTTCCTGTCTAGCCAGGCTGCTCATTTCTTTACAGTCACTGAACCAGAATAACCACAAATCAAGCCGGAAGCACATGATAACCCGCTGAACTCCGCACAGCCCTGGCTGGGCTTCTCTGAGTGAATAAACGCTGCCCTGGTCTCCGCAGCTGTGAAATATCCAGTGAGCATCCAGCTGCGGGTTAGTTACTTCCACAGTCAGAGAAGGAAAGAAGAAAATAAGAGTGACAGATGCACAGAACCACGGACATTCGAGACTGTCATAGCTGTTCACAGTTGTTAAAGATTTACAGGCAAGCCGTTTGGAGTTTAAATGTGAGATGACACCAGGGGCCTCTAATGTACAGTGGAGCTTTAAGCATGATATGGGGGCAGAAAATGGTCTGGGAACCCCCTTCTCTGAGATCTTAGAAGTTCTGTTCTATTGACTCCAGGCAGGGCTGCAGCCACGGTGCACTTCATGGACTCATAAATATAACATTATTGGACAAAAAAACCCCAATCCTTCTCTGACTGATTAGGCCCAGATTGGTCAGCCCATAAATCAATGCTGAATAAGAGCTATAAAGTTGTGAATCAATGTGTCCCAGATCTCCAAACTGGAATGAAAAAGCAGGAATAAAATAGCTGGAGCTCTTCCAAGATCGTTCTTTTCATCCCCCTCCTCCCACCGCCCCATATGCTAGTATGCTAATTTTAAAAGGCTTCTCTTTTCCGCTCCTTGGCCTGGCTGTGGACAGCATTTCAGGGCAGGAAATTCGGTCTAGAAGTGTGGCTGAGGAAACAAGAGGCTGTTCTGTTGCATTTCTGTTCAGGACTGATCTGTAGCTCTGTCGTGTATCCTTGGTCATGTATCCTTGGCCAGGGTCTCCACCTGTGGCCGAGAAGTGATGGCATTTGTTGTCTGTGTCACAGACACAGGAAGGGAACAAGAGTGATCAGGTCATGTGTGGTCCATGAATGGTTTTTTAGGTCCAATCAGTTTAAGGGCCCTGAGTCCCTGCATTGAAATACTAAATATAATAATGGATTCTCACCTGTAATCCTAGCACTTTGGGAGGCTGAGGCGGGTGGATCATGAGGTCAGGTGTTCAAGACCAGCCTGGTCAAGATGGTGAAACCCCATCTCTACTGAAAATACAAAAATTAGCCTGGCATGGTGGCAGACACCTGTAATCCCAGCTACTCGGGAGGTTGAAGCAGGAGAATTGCTTGAACCCAGGCAGCAGAGGTTTCAGTGAGCCAAGATCATGCCACTGTACTCCAGCCTGGGAGATAGAGTGAGACTTCATCTCAAAAAAAAAAAAAAAATGGATTCTCCTCTTAGAACTGCACATCAGGTTTAGAAATGCCACCTGGTCATCCCTGTTGGACGTGGTTACCCTCTTTGGATCTGGGAGCTGAGGTGTCTGCTGTGAATGTTGTCCACGTGTACTTGGAGGGCATTCCCTGTCCTTATTCCTCTGGAGTTCCAAAGCAAAGTTTGTTTTCTGAATCCCCCTTCGCTACCACTCTCCTCTCCAAAACACACCCTCAGGGTACTCTTTCCCCTCCTTTTGACAGCTCATTTCAGGGACACACTGTGTACATGTACCTGCCCCTCATAAGAGCTCGTTGTTAGGGGCCTGCTCTCCTGGGCTGGGAGCTCTCACTATTTCCTGGTCACCCCGACGCTGAGCTTCCCTGCTATCTTCTCCCCTTTGGGGAGGACACACACATGGCCCCACGCAAATATTCTGTGCTGGTGGCCTCCTGGTTTTCCCCAAACACAGACTATAAAGACTGGAAGGAACCGCAGGCTCACCCAGTTCCACCTGCTCATTTGGGGAAACTGAGGGGTGCCAACTTACCTAAGGTAGAACTCACACATCTTTCCACCCATTTCACTTTATCCTGGTATAAACCTGAGCTGACTGCATTCTTGTTCTTTCCCCTGTAAAGAAATAAAGTCCCATTTAGGTTTTCCCAAAGCACTCTCTGTACAGTTGGCTGTTTCCTGTGGACATTTTCATTTTCTCCTGTGTTTTTCTCTCTCTTTGCTGTGACTTACAAGACCATGAACACATAAGCACAGGACCCCAGAGGAAAAGTTCTCTCTTTCAGTGTGTGCCTCCAGGAGGAATGAGACTACCGGCAGTGATGTTTGACTAATGAGCGCCATTGTGGTGCTTTACCACTAGCGGTCATAGAAACCTTGCAGGATGTGTCTAGGGAAGTGGATTTTGTAGAGTTGGCTAAATTTGTACCACCCACCACACAATAGCACCACTGTACAGAAAAGGTGGCTTTGAAACAGGTTCAGTTTTGCATTACTG
The DNA here is from genome assembly GCF_029281585.2 of Gorilla gorilla gorilla. Lineage (NCBI taxonomy): Eukaryota > Metazoa > Chordata > Mammalia > Primates > Hominidae > Gorilla > Gorilla gorilla. Next base: position 63,470,634 of record NC_073229.2, read on the forward strand.
TGAGGTACAAAATCAGGTGAAGGGCCATTTCTATAGCTTAAGAATTTATATTTTTCCTCTTAGACCTGAAACTTTATTCATCCTGGGTCTTCTACCTTTAAAAAATTGAGACATTATTTCTCCCCATTTTCTGGGAAGACAATCCACCCTCAAAATTAGCTGTAAGAAATAATGTGATCATCAACAAAGTAAAAAGGTAACCCTCAGAATGCGAGCAGATATGTATAAATCATGCATCTGATAAGGGATTAATATCCAGCATATATAAAGAACTAAAATTCAAAAACAAAGAGCCTAATTTAAAAATGGGCATTTCTGGGCCAAGTGTGGTGGCTCACACCTGTAATCCCAGCACTTTGGGAAGCTGAGGCGGGCGGATCAAGAGGTCAGGAGATTGTGACAATCCTGGCTAACATGGTGAAACCCCGTCTCTATTAAATATACAAAAACAAAATTAGCTGGGCGTGGTGGTGGGCACCTGTAGTCCCAGCTACTCGGGAGGCTGAGGTGCGAGAATGGCATGAACCTTGGAGGTGGAGTTTGTAGTGAGCTGATATCGCACCACTGCACTCCAGCCTGGGTGACAGAGTGAGACTCAGTCTCAAAAAAAAAAAAAAAAAAAAAAAGGCATTTCTCCTAAGAAAATATACAAATAACCAACAAACACATGAAAAGAGGCTCAACATCACCAAACATTAGGGAAACGCAAATCAAAACCATAATGAGGTAACACTCACACCAAATAGGATGGCTACTATCAAAACACCATAGCAAAAAGCAAGTATTAATGAGGATACACAGGAATTGGAACTCTTGTGCCCTGTTGGTGGGAATGTAAAATGGTACAGCTACTGTGGAAAACAGTATGATGATTCTTCAAAAAATTAAGAATAGAATTACCATAGGATTCAGCAACTTTGCATCTATAGGTTGGTGCAAAAGTAATTGCGATTGTTGCCATTAAAAGAAATAGCAAAATCCACGATTACTTTTGCACCAACCTAATAGGTCTATACCAAAAAGAATTGAAAGAAAGATCTCAAAGAGATATTTGTACACTTATGTTCATAGCAGCATTGTTCATGATAGCTAAAATGCAGACACAACCCAAGTGTTCCTCTACAGAAGAATGAATAAGCAAAATGGTATGTACATTCAATGGAAAATTATTCAGCCTTAAAAAGGAAGGAAATTCTCACACACGGTACAACATGGATGAACCTTGAGGGCATTATGCTAAGTTAAATAAGACAGTCACAAAAAGACAAATACTGTATGATTCCACTTATATGAGGTAATTATTTGAGTATAAAATTACTAGATCTAATCTAAATCTGCTAATTACTATTCAAAATAATAGAGATGGTGGTTGCCAGGGGATGGGGGCAATTGAGAGTTATTGTTTAATGGGTAAATAATTCCAATTTTACAAGATGGAAAAAGTTCTGAAGATAGGTGGTGGTGATGTTTATACAACATTATGAATGAGTGTATTAAAACCACTGGAACTATATACCCTGAAAAATCTTTAAGAGGTTAAATTTTAAGTTATGTGTATTTTATCAAAATAAAAAATTGGAAACAATATTGTAAAGTTTTAATAATCTAAAGAAAACTCTTCCTTTAGGGTGTTATTCCCAAAAACGTGGTGTTGGTGTTCTAAATATCTAGGATATTATTTTTATGATTTTAAAACATGCAATCATACTGCTGGGACATGACTCTTTTAACAGCAGATCTTTGAGTGAATGTGAATGTGATAAACTCTGCTTTCTAGAGAATCCTTTTTAACCACTTAATGCCTCTTTTAGCTACTAGGTCTAAGAATCTATAGAGAGGGGATATGGCAGAGTGTAGAAATGACCCTAATTATTCATCCCTCCTGTATCTATGTCCTTCACCATACACATCTGTATTGCTGTCCAATGCTGTTTCTGAGCCTAATCATGGACCTGTTTTGGCCAACAATGTAAAGTGTAAGTATCAGTTCCACATATAGAACTTCAGAGACTGTGTGTGTTTCCTTTTGCTGTCTTGTGTATCTGCCATTGCCATGACAACACGCTCAAGCTAGCCGGCTGGAGGAAGAGAAACTGAGCAGCAGAGCTGAGCCATCTCTGTTGCTCCAGTCAAGGCCAGTCTAGATCAGCCAACTGCCAGCCGACTCTCACACATATGAGTAAGCCCAGCCAAAATTAGCAGAGCCACTTAGCTGACCTCCAGCTGACCCTAGATGTTTACTGTTGCATGTCCCTGAGGTTTTTTTACTGCGAGGGAGCATTATTGTGGAAGTAGATGACTGATTTAGGGAATTGCCTCATAAGCTTTTTTTTTTTTTTAATCACTCCTTTTCCCCTTGTTTCAATCAACTTGTCACAAATACATCTGAACATTGTTAGGTGTCTACCAAATATCCACTCTCCTGCTTTTTCTTACTGCCAGAACCACATGCCCAGCTAAAAACCTACATTCTCTGGCTTCCTTTGTAGAAAGGAGTTGTCATGTGACATTCCTTTGGCCAATGAGAAGCAAGTGAAATATTGAGTAGTTCCTTGAAGGAGGATGGGGAGTCCTTTTGCCTTTCTCCTTCTTCCTTCCTGGAATAAAAATCTGATGCTGGAAAATATTATGGCCCCAAAGAGCCAGCACAAGCTGAGAATGATTGAGAGGAAAGCAGAAAGAGCTTGGGTCTCTGATGGTATGACTACAGTACCAGCCATGGGCTGCCTCCTTTTTCACTTCTAGCTACATGTGAAAAAAATAAGACTTCTCAACTAATTATGCCACTGTTTTTTTTTTGTTTTTTGTTTTTTTTTACTTCTTTTACTTGTAGTTCATTGTAATTCATTTTTTTCTTTTTCTTATTTGTGACAGAGTCTCACTGTGATGCCCAGGCTGGATTGCAATGGTGCAGTCTCAGCTCACTGCAACCTCCACCTCCTAGGTTCAAGGAATTCTCCTGTCTCAGCCTCCCAGGTAGCTGGGATTACAGGCATTTGCCACCACACCCAGTTAATTTTGTTTTTTTAGTAGAGATGAAGTTTCTCCGTGTTGGTGAGGCTGGTCTTGAACTCCCGACCTCAGGTGATCCACCTGCCTTGGCCTCCCAAAGTGCTGGGATTAGAGGCATGAGCCACCATGCCTGGCCCATTGTAATTCTTAATACCACACTCTAGCGCCTATTTTATCCTTATTTGAAGAAACTGCTTAGAACAAATAAAGATAAAGATATTTCACATAAAATATCATTGTGAATTACTATGCAAGTACATTAATCACATACATAAAAGAACAATGACTTCCATGCATTTATGTCAGTTTATATTTTTGAAAGTTTACAATATTCTTAATAGATTCCCCTCAATACACATTTGATTAGTACCCCATGTCCATTCTGTATTGGGGGAAACTGAGATAAGGAAAGGTTTAACTGAGTTGTCCAAAGTAAAACAACCTGTTAGTCAAAGAGATTGGTGGGGGGACTTGAAAATGGGTTATTCAGGATTCCTGAGGAAGGATTGGATGTGTGTCTCAATTAGACCTAACTATAATGATTGAACTTCTGTACTTTGGACTGTGACCAGCCTTTACTCAGCGAGACCAAAGACACTGAGTCTTTTTAACTCTGAATGGACCAACCAAGACAGAAAGTCACCACAGTCCAGGACAGTCTTGTTTATAGGAAGAGAGAAAAGGAATAAAGGGTAACTTGTTGCCTTTTGTGCCCACAAAATTGTCTGCTCTCTCCTTTCTGCTCTAAAGTGGAGTGAAGTCAACTGGTTATAAGTCTGTCTCCCCAGAGCTTTCTGGTGGCCTCCTCAAGAGCATGACTAGATGTTTTTGTTTATATATCCCTGGCAGACCAGTGGGTACAGTTGTGCAGGTTGGTCACTGCCCAAGGGTACCAGGCTAAGGAGTGAGTGAAATCCACACTTATCAAGCAGTAGGGCCAATGGGATTATTCTACATCAAGAGGAAGGGCTTTTTTTTCTAATTTGCACACAGGTCCTCTATGGTACAGCGGGAACCCTGGTCCTTGATGCCCAGAGCAGAGTACAAGAGGCTTATTTGATGGTGAATAACCTCTCAGATGACTGCTTCTTTTTTGAAGCTCAGTTTAATCAGGTTTTAGTAGCAATAAAGTGTTTCTCAGGTGGGAGCTGGTGAGTGTGACAGACACTTAAATTTTTTCTCGCAAGTTGCCACAGAATATTCACAGAAGTGAATCAGCAGTTTCAAAGTTCAGAGAAGAGAAAAATAATAAACAGCTACCATTTATTAAGCAATTATGTGTCAGATTTATACTTATTATCTCATATAATCCTTACAGCAAAACTGTAAGGTAGGTTCCATAATACCCCCATTTGAAATATAAGGAAATGGGTTCCAAACTGCTCAAAGTCATATAGGTAGCAAGCAACAAAGTTTGGATTTGAGCCCAGGCTTGTTTGATTTTAAGCTCTTTGTTCTTTGTCATGCATTTTCCTAAACTGTAAATTATTTGTCATTAGTGTAGGTGTAGCAAAGACACTGGTATTCACCAGTTGTTCCATTGACTCCCCTACATTTTTCACTCTTGCTTGTAATTATGTTGGGGCTATATGATTGGGTGCTTCCAATAGAATATAGGTGGGAATGATGTCCAACCACTCCCAGGCGTGACATTTAATAAAATTCTTGGCAAACCATCATTCCTCTCTTCCTCTGCTACAATGACTCTGGAAACCAGATGTTCAGATGTTGGCATCTCCAGATGGGTGGAGCCTGGATCCCTGAATCACTGCATGGAGGAGAATTGCCCTGAGCAGCCACTCAATTTACACCTGACTTTACATGAATGAAAAATGAGTCTTGTATTTATTGAAGAATAATGTAGCCTAGCCTAACTGAGATAGCAGAAGTAGTAAGAATACTTTTATATATTTATTTTATACAATTGTTTATACTGCACAGAATACTTTATTGATTCTCATAAAAATTATGAGAGATAAACAGGGATTATAAGCCCCATTTTATAGGAGAGGAAATCGAGGCTTAGAGAAGTGAAATGATTTTCTCAAGACCACACAGTTGGTAGGTGGTCAAACCAAGGTTAGGATCTTGGTATTTTTCCCACACTCTGCAATTTTATAACTTCCTAGCTTAATGTTATAAAAGCAAGCAGTAACCTCAGAGGGAATGAGGGTCCCACTGTATAGAGTTCTGCAGATTAAATTAAACACCTTGAAGGACTAAAAGGCTAGGTAGCCAGGACAGACAGGTGTAATACATTCCAATGGTTCATATTCTTAAGTCAACAAGATGCTGGCATCCTGTGGCTGCTCAGACTCCTGGGTGGTCCTGCAGGGGAGTCCCAAGCCTAGCTTTCCAGCAGTCCAGTAAGCAGATCTCCAACCTGAGTCATAGGCTTTGAATTAAAGATAAAAATGCACATGCTCTGGGTGAGAGCCCTCAGTCTCTCCAGGAGAATCAGGGGACTGTTTTTCCCTCTTCATACCCACACAACAATAATCATTTTATTTTTTACAGAATTCTTTACAGTGCACAAAATGTATCCCTCTCCATTATCTAATTTAATTCTCCAAAAACCTGATCATGTGTTTTTGTGGTGAAACCCAGAAAGGTTGACTTATTGTAAGATAATAACAGTGATGCCTCTGATAATAAAATTTGCCATTTTTTAGACGTCTATTATCTCATTCAGTCCCATAACAGTCCTCCAAGGTTGGTATTACCACACCTTTTGTGCAATAAGGAACCTGAGGAATGAGAAGTTTAAAAACATGTCCAAGGATATTCAGCGAGGAGGGCTCTGAGTGGGCTTCATAAAACCCATGATGTAATTCTTGACAAAAACCAAAAGGGACAGGCTGGAGTGTGGAAGCCCTCAGTTATCCCACCCCATACTGGGGACGTGCTACAAAAACCCAAGGGTCCACTTTATGCTCTGGAAACTTTGTTAGACACAATCAATTTAAAACTTCTTTAAATCTATCATAGTTTTTGATCTTACCTTTTTTCAGGGAAGGGGATCCACACTTCTGGAAGATCCCTTTTGCAGGAAGTGGCTTCCATTTCATTGACCTCCAACGACAACTTCCTACTAAGAAGATGGTAGGAATCTCCTTGTTTAAAGGCCTTCGTCATAACTTTGTAAATGTTGACCTTGCCCACCTTCAGTGTCTGTTGCTGACTAAAATCTCCAAATCTTTTCTCTCTCTGGGTCAAGCTCCTATGTTCCTTCTTCCACAGCCTTGAGCTGCCAATGGTCTGAATGGAGCAAGGATCCAAGTCATGTCTGTTTGTGTTAGTTGCTATGCTCCATTCCTTGATATGGTTGGGTCCTCTGCTGGCATCCTCCTCTGTAAAGCTCATGTTATTGGGACAGGAGACCATCTTTACATTGAGGGTTTCCCTGCAGGGTCTGCAGCTACCCAAATCCAGGACATCTTTCACTCTGTGCTCTGTGCATGTGCCCCCTTGGAGTAGGTAAGGCAGGACTGTTCTTAGACTAATTCATTCATTCAGAAACGTTTATGAAGCACTGGCCATACCTTAGAAACTGTACTGGTCTCTGGGGATGGAGTGGTGAATAAATCATGACTGTCCTAATTGATGGGAAGGTGCCATCCACATGTGTGTCACTTGGGAAACTCAAGAGTCACTATCGACTTATTTTTCACCCTTAGTCCTCACATTGGAATCGAACATCAAGTATTACAAATTTTACCTTCTGAACATCCATCATACTCATCTCTACTCTGCATCCCAGCCAACACTCCCCTAGTTTAGTCCTTTAATGCCTCTTCTGTTGATTATTGTACTTCCCCCATAACTAGTGTGTCTGATCCGGTGTCACCCTCAGAAATCCCTCTCCCATACTGTAGCACACAATCTGCCTCACATACACTTCTAACTAAGTTGCTCATTCAGATTTTCAAGTGGCTCCCTTTTGCCCATTTTACATGGAGTACAAAGTTCTTGGTGCCTGGTTCCTACCTGCCTCTCTTGCCTTGCCCCTCAGTAGTTGCTATTCCACCACCAGCCAGATTCTTCAGCCCTTTTGGACTGGCCGGCCTCCCGTCTCCTGGTGGGTGAGGGATTTGATTCTTCCCTCTGTACATCTCTCCCCTGACCCCACTGCCTCTCTGCCTTTGTTCCCTGATCCACGCAGTCTGGACCCTGCCTCTTTCCTAACTTCTGCATCTAGATAACCCCTTTTTGTTCTTTAGGGTTTGTTTTAGGGCCTAATTCCTCCAGGAGGTTTTTCTTGATTCCCTGTCCATTTCATGAGGGGCATCTTTCCTCAGTGGGCCCATGGTGTCCCCTGCACAGCTCCATCTTTGCTCCTGATCCCTGGCATGGGAGTCATCTCCACTGAGCCTTGGTGCTTCACTGGACTCTGGACTCCACGAGCGGAAGGGCCCAGTACTCAGCACACAGTGGGCCCCCAATAAGCTTGCTGAATGGTTAAGCAAATAATCCCAGTGCAATGGAAAACAGGCAGCTTGAGGGCATGACTGACTCCACCTGGGGAGTTTGGACGTGGTTCTAAAGAAAAGACATGCAACTGCATGTTGAAGGAAGCAGAGAAGTTTATGGGACGGGTGTAGGGATAGGGCAGGCCCCAGCCCCCTGCCATCTTCCTTGTGGTCGCCTGATTTCTGGTGCTGGGCAGGAGCTGAGCTATTTCAAAGAAAATGTAGTCAATAGCCTTCGAGAAAAGCAGATTGAAAACCCACCAGAGCAAGAAGCCATGAAGCAAGATGAGTCAGCCACAGATCCGACTCTCAGTGGTTTCATGGTCTAGCGGGGAAGCAAATGCAGTCTTTTTTTCCTCCCTGTTTTATAGCTCTATTTGTACCAGTACAACGTTCATGCAGGGTTACAGGTTACAGGGAGCGCAAATAGACCTCACACCCACTTGTCTGTGTGGTCTGAGAACCTGTCTTGTCCCTGTGCCGTGCTCATCATCCCCATGACTGCCCACGGTGTGATGGCTCAGTCCACTGCTTCAGGGCCGGCTTCTTTGGGAGCAGAGCAGCATCTAGGAAGTAGGTCCCTTCTGGGATTGGAGAGTTGAGGCACGAGGTACCAGGGCTCCAGTGACACTGCTGCTGCCCTCGCCGGCCCCTCTTCTCTTGGGTCTTTTCTTGGTTCCTGGAGTTTTTCCTTTTTCCTGGTAATGGATGTTGGAACTAGGGAGGGTCAGAGGCTATGCAGTTCTGGGCACAGAATGGTACACTTGGAACAAATGGAATTTCAATCCTAGCTTTTCAGTGGAGGGGGCGGTCAGCTCCAAATGTCCATGCTTTTGTGATAAAGAGCCTCAAGAAGCCCCCACAGTCTGTTTTGTAGTAGGCATCAAAAGTGTTAAAAATGGGTGCACTTTCCTGACTATATAGTGGAGTAAGACTCTGCACTAAAAAGGAATAAACTAGTGATGCAATAATATGAATGAATCTCCAAATAATTATGCTGAAGAAAAGAAACCAGAAGAAAAGAGTACGTATTGGGTAACTCCATTTATAAAAAACCCTGGAAAATTCTACCTAGTCTGTAGTGATAGAAAGCAGAGCAGTCATTGCTATGGGGAAAGGAAGGGGAGAGAGAGAGGGATTAGAAAGGGCCACAAAGAAACATATGGGGGTGACAGATGTGTGCATCACCTTGATTGTGGCAATAGCTTCATGGGTATATACATATGTCAGAAATTACGAAATTTTACACTTTAAATACGTGCAACTTATTGTATGTTAATTATACATTAGTAAGTCTTCTTTAATTTTTTTAAATGTGGGTTCATTTTGACCCAATAATTCCATTTCTAGCAACCCTTCTAATTAAGTAATTGAAGAAGGGCAGTTTATGTTCAAGATAATCAGCATGTTGCTTAGAACAGAAAAAAGGAAAACAATTTGGAAGTTCAATAATAGGGGATAGTTAAAAAAATTAATAGTTAAATAAATTCCAGATGATGGTGGAATATTCTGTATGCTTTAAAAATCACAAAATATTATTTATTATGATGGAGAAAATGCTTATTATGCAGTGTTTGGTGGAAAGTCTGTTTACAGTAGGAACATTATGACATCAATATGTTATAATAAAGACACATGCAGAAGAAAGACAGGAGGACTGGTACAAAATGTCCACAGTAGTCATTTCTAGATGACAAGTAGGTAACAAGTAACTTAAATTTTCTTCTTAGTGCTTCTTTTTTTATTTTAGAGATGGGGTCTCTGTCACTCTGAGTGGCGTGATCACAGCTCACCGCAGCCTTGACCTCCTGAGCTCAAGGGATCCTCCCACCTCATCCCCATCAGTAGCCAGGACTACAGGCATGCCACCACACCTGGCTATTTTTTTTTTCTTTTACTTTTAGTAGAGATGAGGTCTTGCTATGTTGACCAGGTTGGTATTGAACTCTCAGCCTCAAGTAATCCTCTTGTCTTGACCCCAGCAAAGTGCTGGGATTACAGGCGTGAGCCACTGCACCCAGTTTCTTAATGCTTCTATGTACTATTTGAATTTTCTACTATTGAAATATATCACTTTTTAAAATAGAAAACAACCCAAAGCAATACAAGATTTCTTTCTTTCTCCTTTCCTTTCTCTTTCCATCTTTCTTTCTTTCCATCTTTCTCTTCTTTCTTTCTTTCTTTCTTTCTTTCTTTCTTTCTTTCTTTCTTTCTTTCTTTCTTCTTTCTTTCTTTCTCCCTTTCTCCTTCCTTCCTTCCTTCCTTCCTTCCTTCCTTCCTTCCTTCCTTCCTTCCTTCCTTCCTTCCTCTTCTTTTTTTGAAGGCCCCACAGCCTCCTGTGTGCAGAGGCTTCAGGGGAAGGGCCCAACTCTCCCATTCTTTTACTCCTGTGGCCAAGTAGGTGCTGTCCCTTGACCAGGCCACTGCTCCACAGGGCTTAAGAATGCTCCTGTCCAGGCGTTCACACTCTGTCTGGGGCCCTGGCTCTTCTCAGCTGGCTGCACTGTTAGATTGCACAAGGGGCCACTTGCTCCCTGTGCTGTCAGGGCAATAACTGGGCAAAGGATGCTTGCGGCCAGGCCATGGGGGGCCTGGGCATTGGGGAAAGTGGCAAACCTTGGCATTCCGTGATCCTTCCCAGCTTCATTTTCCCTGGTTAACTGCAGCTGTTAGGAACACTTAGGAAGCAAAGCATTAGCTAGTGTAGCCTTGCCCAAGTCACATGTCTATTACCTTCCAGTAAAAGCTGCAGCCACAGACTGGGAGCCTGGGTGCAATATGAGCAAGTAGGTTGGCCTGAATTTCCCAGCCTCCTTTATCTTTCTTCCTCCAGCAACAGAAACTGAGGAGGACTGAAAGAAGTGCTGTTAGCTGCAGACTTGTTGAGAGCGGAATGGCTTTCTTTGTACTAGGTGTCCTGCTCTCTGGGTTGCTAGTCTGGACCAACCAGCTGAAATCAAGAGGTTTAACTGGTACTTTGAAAATGCCCCTGCCTGGTCTGCTAAGGATGACAGGAGTTGGAAGGACTGAGGTGACTTGTCCCAGGTGGCTGACACTGAGAGATTGTTGCTGAATGAACAGTGGAATCCACCAAGACCAAGAAGGTCTGTGACTTGAAAACCAGTTTGCCTGAGTGGACAGAGGCTTGTGGGGGAAGCCACTGGGTGTAGACCATTGGTGGCCCTAAATATATGCAGGGGTTGGCAACATGATGGATGAGCTGCATAACCTCTGTGAGGCTGTTTGCTCATAGGTACAATGGGATGTGAACACACACGTAGGATTCATTCATTCAGCCATTTATTCACTAAATATTGACTGAGCATGCACTGTGGGTGTGTAGATACAACAAATTGATTAGGCTTGGTCCTTATCTCATGTTCTCTGTGGTTCTTCACTATCATGTTGCTGAGATGCCTGGGGATTATACATATTTATGACCAAGCTCATGACACATTGTGGATACTCAAGAAATGCTACTGTCACGGAGGCCAGGACTCTTGCAAGGGAACAATGCCTGGGCCTGGTTACTGGACCTGTGGCTATGAGGCAGAAGCCTGGATACTGGGGCACTGACCATTGAGGGATGTCCTACAAACAGGCATTGACAGTGAGTCACCTGCACTGTTGCACTGGTGTGCCTGAGGGCAGGGTTGGCTAGAGAACTTTTGGGAGCAAGGGAAGGGCTTAGCTATAGGGAAAGAAAGGTATGGGAACCATGCTGTCATTGGAGAAAGGTTTTCATTGGCTGCTGGAAACAAATAAGTATTCTCAACGTGTGTATATACGTGCATATTCAGGTGAAAGAGTGTTCATTTTGTATATTATTCACTTATATAAAAAACATTTATTGAATACCTGTTCAGTGCTATGTACTGTGATTAGAGCTGAAAATAGGCGAACCATGAAACACAGCACTCCCGGATCTTACAATCTGAGGGGAAGAAAAGGAATTGCATATAAACAAGGCAAAGTGGTGGCCTTAAGGGCCAGGATGAATGATTGAGGACATAGTGTGCACTCAGTGTTAGAAGGCCAGTGCATGGAGAGTTCAGAATGGGTGAGATCGGTTTGATTTGGAATGGGCAGGAAGTTGGAAAATATCTTACAACAGATAAATGGATGTGGGGGTTCTTAGCTCAACCTCACACTCTGTGCCGTGGGGAGGTTCATAGGAGAGTCAGCACACAGGCCTCAGGAAGTGGAGGTTGCTGTTGAGTGGCATTGATTCATTCACTCAACAAATCTTTACTGAGCACCTACAATTGCCTGGCACTATTCTAAACTCTGGAGACTCAGTGATGAACAAGACAGGAAACAACTCCTGCCATATTATGGCATGCATTGTAATGGAGGAAGATGAAAAATAGTTACAGCAATAAGTGAGTTATATGCAGCAGCAGTTCTCAAAATTTTGGGTCCCAGAACCCCTTTATATTCTTAAAAATTATTGAGGACCTCAAAGAACTTTCATTTATAAAAGTTATCACTATTGATATTTACAATACTAGAAATTAGAATTGACAAACTGAAAATGCATCTATATGAATACTTAAAAGTAATAATAAGATACCCATTACATTTTAGCACAAATGACATATATTTAGTGAAAAATTATAGTTTTTTCCCAAACAAACAACATTTTAGAAAAGAGTGATATTTTAAAAAGTCTTTTTTTGCAGATTTCTTTAATTTACAAGTAGAAGACAGCTGGATTCTCATATCTGCATCTGCATTCAATCTGTGTTGATGTACTGTTTTGGCTGAAGTATATGAAGAAAATCTAGCCTCACGCAGACATAGTTGCACAAGAGAGGAGTATGTTACGAGCCTTTTCATTTAATTGTTGAGTCCTTTTCTTTGCTACTACACCAGAACTCAACAAGTAGTTGTTTCTTAAAGGTCATTTGCAACGTTGAATCTGAAACTATAACAACGTTTTGTTTTATTGAAATCCATTGGTCTATGTTGCACTTTGAATGAGTGTTTTATCAATGCATTGTGAATGGATCTTTTGAAAAATATAAGTCCACCCAATTACGTAAATCTTTCAAATGTTACTACATTTTATTATCCAATCCCCAAAATCACATTTATTAATATCATCACCAATTTCATTAGAAAAGCCTTTAAGTATTGAATAGTGACAGATATAAAATTTACAAAATTTTAAATTTTTGCAAGAAAGCCTATATTTTATCCTTGGCAACAAATGCATTAGTTATTTTTCAGAAAATGTCTGTCAAATACTCAAGTCTGAGTAACCATACCTTGTCTGTCAGTAGTCATTCTTGCAAGCAAAAACGTGATGCATAAGGAAAACAGCTAGTTCAAAGGCATAAGAATGATACAATGGACTTTGGGGACTTGGGAGAAAGAGTGGGAAGGGGGTGAGGGATAAAAGACTACAACTATGGGCCGGGGGCACAGGCTCACGCCTGTAATCCCAACACTTTGTGAGGCCGAGGCAGGCAGATCATGAGATCAGGAGATCAAGACCATCCTGGCTAACACGGTGAAACCTCGTCTCTACTAAAAATACAAAAACAAAATTAGCCTGGCGTGGTGGCGGGTGCCTGTAATCCCAGCTACTCGGGAGGCTGAGGCAGGAGAATGGCGTGAACCTGGGAGGCGGAGCTTGCAGTGAGCTGAGATCGCCGCCACTGCACTCCAGCCTGGCGACAGAGTGAGACTCCGTCTCAAAAAAAATAAAAGAAAAGACTACAACTATGGTGCAGTGTACACTGCTCGGGTGATGCGTGCACCAAAATCTCACAAATCACCACTAAAGAACTTACTCATGTAACCAAACGCCACCTGTACTGCAATAACTTACGGAAAAAATAAATTAATTAATTTTAAAAATGTAAGAAACAAGATGAATAATGATGAAAATATAATAAGATGAGAAGGAATAGGCAGACTTAAAAATATAGAACTTATAAAAATAAAAAGTATGGTTAATGCATTAAAAGCATGTCAGTGGATGCACTGAACAGATAATTAGACAAAACTGAAGAAAGAATTAGCAAACTGAAGATAAACCTGAGGGTATTACACAGAATCCAGCAAAAAAAGAGAAAGAGATTAAAATACATGGAGGATAAAATGGAAATATCCAGCAAATATCTAACTGGAATTCCAGAAGGAATAAACCGAGGCTGGTATTAAAAGAGACATTGTCTAGAAATGAGGCATATAAGGTGCCCAATATGTTTGTTTCTATTTCTTATATTTATGTAACTCTGAAGTTCAAACACCGTTAACCACAAGAAGTCTGTGATCACCATAGACCTTCTACAATGTGGTATAGTCATGGCGTGTTATACATGGAAAGAATTTTATTTATTTATTTATTTATTTTTGAGACAGAGTCTCGCTCTGTCACCCAGGCTGGAGTGCAGTGGCACCATCTCTGCTCACTGCAAGCTCTGCCTCCGGGGTTCAAGCAATTCTCTGTACCTCAGCCTTTGAGTAGCTGGGGTTACAGGTGCCCATCACCACACCCAGCTAATTTTTTTTTTTTTTTTTTTTTTTTTTAGTAGAGATAGGGTTTCACCATGTTGGCCAGGCTGGTCTCGAACTTTATTTTATTTTATTTTATTATTATTATACTTTAACTTTTAGGGTACATGTGCACAATGTGCAGGTTTGTTACATATGTATACATGTGCCATGTTGGTGTGCTGCAACCATTAACTCATCATTTAGCATTAGGTATATCTCCTAATGCTATCCCTCCTCCCTCCCCCCACACCCCACAACAGTCCCTGGAGTGTGATGTTTCCCTTCCTGTGTCCATGTGTTCTCATTGTTCAATTACCTATGAGTGAGAACATGCGGTGTTTGTTTTTTTGTCCTTGCGATAGTTTGTTGAGAATGATGGTTTCCAGTTTCATCCATGTCCCTATAAAGGACGCGAACTCTTCATTTTTTATGGCTGCATAGTATTCCATGGTGTATATGTGACACATTTTCTTAATCCAGCCTATCGTTGTTGGACATTTGTGCTGGTTCCAAGTCTTTGCTATTGTGAATAGTGCCTCAATAAACATACGTGTGCACGTGTCTTTATAGCAGCATGATTTATAATCCTTTGGGTATATACCCAGTAATGGGACGGCTGGGTCAAATGGTATTTCTAGTTCTAGATCCCTGAGGAATCGCCACACTGACTTCCACAATGCTTGAACTAGTTCACAGTCCCACCAACAGTGTAAAAGTGTTCCTATTTCTCCACATCCTCTCCAGCACCTGTTGTTTCCTGACTTTTTAATGATCGCCATTCTAACTGGTGTGAGATGGTATCTCACTGTGGTTTTTATTTGCATTTCTTTGCTGGCTAGTGATGATGAGCATTTTTTCATGTGTTTTTTGGCTGCATAAATGTCTTCTTTTGAGAAGTGTCTGCTCATATCCTTCACCCGGTTTTTGTTGGTGTTGTTTGTTTTTTCTTTTAAATTTGTTTGAGTTCATTGTAGATTCTGGATATTAGCCCTTTGTCAGATGAGTAGGTTGCGAAAATTTTCCCCCATTTTGTAGGTTGTCTGTGTTTATCTCAATAGATGCAGAAAAGGCCTTTGACAAAATTCAACAACGTTCATGCTAAAAACTCTCAATAAATTAGGTATTGATGGGACGTATCTCAAAATAATAAGAGCTATCTATGACAAACCCACAGCCAATATCATTCTGAATGGGCAAAAACTGGAAGCATTCCCTTTGAAAACTGGCACAAGACAGGGATGCCCTCTCTCACCACTCCTATTCAACATAGTGTTGGAAGTTCTGGCCAGGGCAATTAGACAGGAGAAGGAAATAAAGGGTATTCAATTAGGAAAAGAGGAAGTCAAATTGTCCCTGTTTGCAGATGACATGATTGTACATCTAGAAAACCCCATTGTCTCAACCCAAAATCTCCTTAAGCTGATAAGCAACTTCAGCAAAGTCTCAGGATACAAAATCAATGTACAAAGATCACAAGCATTCTTATACACCAATAACAGACAAACAGAGAGCCAAATCATGAGTGAACTCCCATTCACAATTGCTTCAAAGAGAATAAAATACCTAGGAATCCAACTTACAAGGGATGTGAAGGACCTCTTCAAGGAGAACTACAAATCACTGCTCAATGAAATAAAAGAGGATACAAACAAATGGAAGAACATTCCATGCTCATGGGTAGGAAGAATCAATATTGTGAAAATGGCCATACTGCCCAAGGTAATTTATAGATTCTATGCCATCCCCATCAAGCTACCAATGACTTTCTTCACAGAATTGGAAAAAACTACTTTAAAGTTCATATGGAACCAAAAAAGAGCCCGCATCACCAAGTCAATCCTAAGCCAAAAGAACAAAGCTGGAGGCATCACGCTACCTGACTTCAAACTATACTACAAGGCTACAGTAACCAAAACATCATGGTACTGGTACCAAAACAGAGATATAGATCAATGTCACAGAACAGAGCCCTCAGAAATAATGCTGTATATCTACAACCATCTGATCTTTGACAAACGTGAACAAACAAGTAATGGGAAAGGAGTCCCTATTTAATAAATGGTGCTGGGAAACCTGGCTAGCCATACGTAGAAAGCTGAAACTGGATCCCCTCCTTACACCTTATACAAAAATTAATTCAAGATGGATTAAAGACTTACATGTTAGACCTAAAACCATAAAAACCCTAGAAGAAAACCTAGGCAATACCATTCAGGACATAGGCATGGGCAAGGACTTCATGTCTAAAACACCAAAAGCAATGGCAACAAAAGCCAAAATTGACAAATGGGATCTAATTAAACTAAAGAGCTTCTGCACAGCAAAAGAAACTACCATCAGAGTGGTCTCGAACTTCTGACCTCAGGTGATCCGCCCACCTCAGCTTCCCAAAGTGTTGGGATTACAGGCGTGAGCCACTACACCCAGCCAGAATTTTAAATGTAACTTAATGATGTAACCTAATGAATAAACCTGCATTTTCATCCTAGCTGTGGTGCTTATTAGGCAAGCATTTTGCTTAAACTCTCTAAGCTCTGGTTTCTTCAACCATAAAATGGGAATAAAAACAATCCCTAAAAAGGGTTTCTGTGAAGATCAAAAGAAAAATCCATTAAAAAAAAGAAAACAGCCAGTTCAGCTTGCAACTCAAACAATAATACAAGTACTTTTCCTTGAGACAACTATCATAGTTTGGTAGGTGGCAAAAGACCTTTATGTATATTTTTCAGAGTATTAAAAGACATACTGCAAGTGTAAGAGAGAAAGGACATATACTGCAAGGGAAAAAGGACAAGTAATGGCTTCATGTTATTACGAAAATTCTTTTGATGTGTCTCAGATACCTTCAGGGCTTGTATAGTGTACTCTGAGAACTGCTGATACACACCATTTTGATGGTGATGTGTGCAGTGGAGAGAGATGTGGTGGGGAGAGGTGTAGGGAGGGCATGGGGAGAGTTACAATTCAAATTGGGTGGTCAAGGAATGCTTCAATGAGAAGGTGACATTTGATAGGTGACATTAAAGTAGGTGAGGAAGTGAGCCCTGTCATATTGTGGGGAACAGTGGCCAAAGACGAAAGAACAGCAGGTGCAACAGCACTAAGGTAGGAGCATGCTCAGTGTATTCAAGGAACAGCAAGTAGGCCAGGGCAGCTGGAAAAGTGGACATAAGGAGTAGTAGAAAATCGGGTCATGGGGGATATGAGAGCCAGACTGTGTGTAGGGTCCTGCAGGCCATTGTAGAGGACTTAAGCTTTAATTTGAGTTAGCTGGAGAATGCTTGAAGAGTTCTAAGTAGAAGAGTAACATGATTTGTTTCCATTGAAGAAGAGACTAAAGCTGAGTTGGAAGGTGTGGTCAAATTCTGTATTTGTAAGGTTTGAACATTTATTCTTGAATAATCCCTGACACACAGTAGGTCTTTAAAATAAGTATGTTAGGTGAAAGAATTTCCTTTACTCCTGTACCTGTCAAAACAGGGTTATGTTAGCCAGTTTTTGCTACAATAACAAACAGCCTCAATAACTCAATGGTTTAAAAGAATAAACATTTATCTCTTGCTTATATTTCTTGAAAGCTGTGTTGGCAGCAGCTCTGGTGGAGTGGAGAGAGGAGAATTAATATTTGGGAACAATAATACAATCTAAAAAGGACACTCTGAGGGTGAGATGAAGCCATAGTCAGTCAATTACAGCCCTACCTGAATTAACACACTTGACTAAATCTTTTGCTTATGGAGCCTTGCAGAGGCCATCTTACAAGAAGCCTGCTGTCAGAACTGAGTCATCAGCTTGCGTGCATGAAGAACAAATGCTTAGTCCTCCTTCTGCAATGCATTCCAAAAGAACGACCACAAAACCATGGCCTTTTCACCCCGGGAGCACAGAGCTTATCTCCGGGTTGCTCAACCCTGACTACATGTGTTCTGTTTGGGGCCCATGAGTGGAGCCAGACATGCGGTTCTGGGAGAGGGTTTTGGTCACGGTAAGTCCTTGAACCACCAATATCAGAATCCCTTGGTAGAGATGGGGTCTTGCTAACCTCACAGATGCCTGGGCTCCACCCTAGGAATCTCTGGAGGTCAGGCCTGGGATTCTCCGGGTCTTTTATACTCTAAAGAGAAGGGACGTCTTAACAATATGAAGTTAGAAAATGAGCTATATCATGATAGCCTGCTCCTGGCTTCTCTTCCCTTGCCTCTGTTATCATCTGGGAGCAATTATGAATTGGATGCTGGAGCTGGTGTACTGTACCAGGACAGCCTGAGGATGATTGGAGAGGTGGGTAGGGCAATTTTAAAACCTGAGTGACTTTCTTAATTTGAAATTACATCCATGACCTCACCAGGTCACCAGCAGCCCTGACTATCTTCTCATTTTTATACCAGACTCATCTGGATTTGGCTGACTGTTAGGCCAATATTAAAAGGAAGCTAGGCTGGGTGCGGTGGCTCATGCCTGTAATCCCAGCTCTTTGGGAGGCCGAGGTGGGTGGATCACTTGAGGCCAGGCATTTGAGACCAGCCTGGCCAACATGGTGAAACCCTGTCTTTACTAAAAATACAAAAATTAGCCAGGCTTGGTGGCATGCACCTGTACTCTCAGCTACTCTGGAGATTGAGGCTGGAGAATCACTTGAACCCGGGAAGCAGAGCTTGCAGTGGGCTGAGATGGCGCCACTGCACTCCAGCCTGGGAGACAGTGTGAGACCCTGTCAAAAAACAAACAAACAAAAAACAAACACAAAAAAAGGAAACTAGATAGTTAAATGTCATTCTTTCCCGACCTGGACCCTTTAACCTTGAACCTCAGCCTCTGGGTCTCAATGCATCCTGCTTTTGAGAAATGCTTCCTTAAAAATTTCTCAGCTACCAGGACAGCACAGGTGCCAGGTTCATTTTTGTTGGGTGATTTTGTGCCATCAGAGCTATTGCCCTTTAACCACTTCAAGTGATTAAAAATGGATCGTAGTCCTCCCTTGACCTTCATTGGTGGAAGTTTCTTTTTTTCAGGACTCATCAAGTTCAAGCAGCTCAGGGACACCTCCACTGAGGCCCTCTTTATGGTCCACAGTGATTTATAGTAGCACTAGAACTTCTCACAAAAGACAAATTAGAATTTCTCACAAAGGACACCTTTTCACTGCTTTGTAGTGCTTCCTTTGAGAAAGAGAGTTTTGACCCAGGGCTAAGACGTGGGAGGCAAGTTGTTCCCCTTAAGCCTTATTGGGTGGTAGCCTTTAGGATCACACCCATCTTGGCCTGATGTCCTCCTGAATGCTTCAAAATTGGTCTCTGCTTTTGACATGATTTCTCTCTCTTTGTTTCTCAATTTTGGTTTGTGTGAATTCGTTGTTCCGTGATCAAAGGAACACCATGGAAACACAGTGGGTTTCAGGGAGAGGGTGAGTTTTGAGTGTTTTGCCCATCCTGGGTTTAAGTCAGGTTTGCTTTTCTTTTTTAGAGGATCTCATCAACGGTTCCAAATACTTTAGATTTGGTGGCATTGTTATATTACTAAAATTCTAGTGAAGTCTTTGAGATTTATAATTAAAACAGATGAGACTCTCTATCCTCCAGTAAAGAGGAAATAAGACCCTAGAGTCTTAGCAGAGGAAATTGTAGACAGTCTTAGTGAGGGAAATACTGAGAAAAAGAGTGAACATCTACATGGGAAATGGCTAACTTCCAAAGGTCATATAAGGTGAAGCATTTTTGATCAGTGGGATGTGAATTTTCATATTTTTATATGTGATGATTAAATGAGTACAATAAGGAACTAAGAAGTATACTGGTTGCTATTATGAGTTTTTTTTCCCTGCCATGTGGCAGGGTTAGGATTAGGCCTGTTATCTGCAGTTTTAATCGCAGATAAACAGAAGGGCTTGTAAAGTTGTTCTTCAAAATGTGTTTCTGCCTGGAGGTTCCTTTGTCCAGAAGCAGTGATTATTAAACACCTAGAGACTGTTAGCATTCCATTCATGCTCAACCCAGCATATTCTGAATCAGTAAGTCTGGGGTGGGTCCTGCTAATATAGACAGAAGGCAGGGAAATACTGGGCAGAAGAGGGCAGGTCTCTGGCAAAGGCCCCACGCTGAAGCCCGGAAATCTGCAGTCCTAAATGGGAACAGGCATTCCTGTTTTCATACCCAAATGTGGCCTTTTGGCCTGCCATGCCTGCCTTCCTATCCTGTACCCATATAAACCCCAGACCCCAGACTCCATGAGCAGCAGAACAGCAGATTGGTGTAGCAGAGAAGCAGAGAAGAGAAGGAGTGTCTGAACATCAAGAGGAGTTTGGTTGGGGATGGTCAGAGAGGAGATTGGCCGCAGGACAGCCAAACCCCATGGGAAGATCATTTTCCCACTCCATCCCACTGAGAGCCACCCCCTTCACTCAATAAAAATCCCCATATTCACCATCCTTCAAGTCCATGTGACCTGATTCCTTCTGGACACCAAACAAGGACCCAGGTACCAAGAGGGCAGGGTGTAAAAGGACGGCACCCTGACTATACACTGAGCTGGTTTACCACTTAGCCATCCATGGCTGGTAAGTACTGAAAAAGCATTTTTGTAACACCTCCCTAGATGCTACCATGAGGCCGGAGCCCAAAAGCGCTTACCCCAGCTCCTGCACTTGCCCGTCTGCATGCTCTCCCTCCTGTAAAGGGTTTGTGGTGTTGCAGCCAAGCAAATGAGCCACACTCCTGTCAAAAGTCCCAGGAGGGGGTCAGGGAACTCTCCTATTTCCTTGGGAATCTGGGTTGTAAATAAATGCCCGGGCACTCCTGTTGCAGCAGGTCTTATGTTTGGGAACTTCTGAGCTAGAATACTGAGGTCAAATGATTATCAGCTTGTGAACTTGGCTTTGCTCGTTTACCCTGAACCTTGACTCTTGGAAATATGGGACTTTAATTTTAATACATGCTCATGACTCTGGACTCAGATATTCTACTTCTACGCTTCTATCTCAAGGAGAATATTCCAAAGCTGGTATGTGTGGAGACAAGCCTTTGCACACAAAATTATTTGCTATCATAATTTATAAAAGGGCAGTGTTAGAAAATAAATGCTTTTCCAAGAGGGGAATGATTAAGTATGTATGTTAACTCCACTTAACAGAATACTTTGCAGGCTTTACAAAAGATATCTGCTAAGTCTGTATGATTACAAGGCAAATGCTCATGATATAACAAAAAGAAAGATGCAGAATATAAAACGCTTGCAACAAGGTTAAGAAGGGAAAATCCCTCATCTATGCATAGAGGACTGGCAGGTAAGAAATACAACAAAGTGTTAACTGAGGTTGTCTTTGGATAAGGGTATTTGAATGCCTTTGTTCATCTTTACATTTTCTTTAATGATCAATTATTGCTTTTATATTACATACACATATGCATCTATATCTATGCATAGATATAGATATATATTTTAAAAACAGAAGAATTGCATGGATTTGATCATGAAACAGGACCTGGTGCTACAGTGTGTGTGGTTAAGACCAAATTTGTTTCTTTTATTAGGAAGTAAGTGGGTGAGATCAGTGGTGTGCGCCTGCAGGTCGCATATAAGCAATGTCCTCTAGACCAGCAAAAAAGATACGTGTGTGACAATATTCAGCCACTGAGACTCTTTCCCTGCATAGAGATAGGCAGCTGCCATTTCTGCAGACAATAGACATTGAATTCAGTGTGAGTTCCTTGAGGTCTAAATGGCTGAGATTGTTCTAGCTCCAGGGGAACCTAGGACAAAGATGCAAAGGGTGGACTCCCTCCAGTGAGCACAGCTGCCTCCATTCTACTCAGAAAGCCTCCAAATCATCCCTGCAGGACATAGAAGCTCCAGAAATGCTCCTTAGTAGTCAGATAATAGGCCTCCTGACTAAGGTAGGGTGATTCTTTCTCTTTAGGATAGAGACAGAAGAGCTTTTAAACCATACTGATTGCTTGAAGCCCTGTGTTAAAAAATATTGTGAGAAAGTCTGGGGATTTAAAATGCACACAAATGGGCCGGTTGAGGTGGCTCACGCCTGTAATCCCTGCACTTTGGGAGGCCGAGGCAGGCAGATCACCTGAGGTCGGGAGTTCAAGACCAGCCTGACCAACATGGAGAAACCCTATCTCTACTAAAAATACAAAATTAGCCAGGCATGGTGGCACATGCCTGTAATCCCAGCTACTTGGCAGGCTGAGGCAGGAGAATCATTTGAACCTGGGAGGCAGAGGTTGCAGTGAGCTGAGATTGTGCCATTGCATTCCAGCCTGGGCAACAAAAGTGAAACTCCATCTCAAAAAAAAAAAAAAAATGCACACAAACACAAACACAACTCCACGTAACTGCAGTGCTGTCTGCCTTGAGTGATCAGGGATAGAAGGTGTCAGGTCATGCTGGATGTCTCCCTGAATAGACCAGCTTTTTCCTCCGGCTTCACCTGGCCTCTGAACATCCCTGACAGAGCTTTTTCCACTTTTCACTTTCAGCCCTTCTAAATATTATCACTGAGGCAAAACTGTGCAACTTGAACCAAATCAACCTGCCCAACTCCACTCCTATGCATCCTGCAGAGCCTTGTGACCTGCTTCATTACTCGTTCATAACAGGGTGGAAGTTCAAAAAAAAAAAACACTGCGCAGTTTTCAAAATCTCCATCCCCTGGCCCTCAGACAAGTCCTTCTTTTATTTAGCACTTAGTTCAAAACCTGTGCTGTCTAGTACAGTACCCAATGGTCACATATAGTTATTTTAATTTAATTTAAACTAATTAAAATTAGATAAAATTTAAAGCTCAGTTTCTTAGCTAAACTAGCTGTACTTCAAATGTTCAAAAGTGGTAAGTACACAGGGTACATAGAACATTTCCATCAAGCAGAAAGTTCTAGAAGTTCTACTGAGCTATATTACAATTTCTCTTATCTATGTAATTTATTTTAAGTTTCTCGACCCACAACAGATTAGAAATAGCAAGTTAAGGGCATAGGGAATGATGACAACAAAAAACCTGATATAAAGGGAGGAGATGAAATGATTAGAAAGCAAAACACTCATCCATTTATTCAATCACGAAACAAATGTTTATTGCACAACTACTATGTGCCAGGCAGGTCCAGGTGCTTTAGCTAAAGACAAAATCTCTGCTCTCCTGGAGTGCACTGAACCAATAATACTTTGAGAATATTTAGTATAAGAAGCCTTGTTTTCTTCATTATCCTCTGAAGGCATCATCCTCTAACAATCTAATTCAACAATTGGTTTTTATCTTGAGTCACTAAGAATAATTAATATGGTTTAAGAAGTCAACATGTATATACATTTTAGAAAGATTACTCATGCAGTAGCTAAAGGAGCTGGTTTCAATTACTTACAAATTGGGGCTGCCTACTCTTTTTTCTTTCTACATTGGATACCTGGCATTTTATATGTAAAGAATCCAAAAAAAGTACCCAATTTCTACAAGCTCCTTTTTGCAGATGAGTTTATGTATTGACTTACTTTCTATTTTTTTTCATGTCAATATAATTTGCTTTCCAGTTCTGTCCACTGATACTGTATGACTCTGGATAAGTCATCTGAACTTTTTTATCCCTCAGTAGGAAAGTGAGAGAGAAACAGAACTAACACAGACATAATCGTGGGTGGCATAAATTTTATCAACAAGATGTCTGAGAGGGTTTTCTGAAACAAGCAAGGACCAGGTGGGATTTGATGAACCCATACAATCTCCCTTTTCCCTCACTCTCTTTCTTGTCCCCCACTCTAAACCCAGAATGAATTGTCTTCTTACCCTTCCCAACTGGTGAAAAAATGGAAGTCAAGCAGTATAAAGCTTAAATATTTGCTTAGAGAAAGAATTCAATTCTGATAGTAAAATAATTGTGTCAAAACAGGTGAGGAAGAAATTAAAGTCTTTGGGAACACTCCAGGGCTTGGAATACATAATTCTTCCAGGTGATGGTCGGAGTTCAGTGAAGGAAAGCAGAGACATATATCTCAACTGCTTCTAAAAAGTGTAGGTCAGAATCAGGCCAGAAACCCCTAATTTAAAAATGATGTCAAAGGCAGAGTCTAAGATCACTGATAAATGAGAGGTAGTATGATGTCGTGGGAGAAAACACAGCATTTGGGGCCAGACAAATCTCAGTGAAATTCTAGCTCCAGCGCCTACTAGCTGTGACAACCTTTCTTAACTTAACCTTCGCAACTTAACCTCTCTGTGTCTTGGTTTACTTATTTGCAAAATAAAAAGGATAGTGATCATACCTACCATGCAAGACTGTTGCAAGTGTTCTATGAAAGTAATTTGTGTGAATCACCTGCCATACAATAGGTAGTTGTGTTAGTTAAGGTGACACTAGCTTTTCTAACAATTAAATGCCAAATTCCAGTGGCTAACATAATTAAAGTTTTTTCTTGCCTATGTGATAGACCAAATGGAGAAAGCTGGAGCTTTCCTTCATGTGGTGACTCAGGGATACAGGCTTCCATATTGCAATTTCCCTTTGTCCCTCTAAATACAGAAAGCAGAGGGCTTTTCTCCCTGTGGTCACTCAGGGATTGTGGCTTTCATCTTGTGACTTCTGCATCCCCTGAAACCTCAAAGTCTCTGCTTCCAGGTGGCAAAGAGGAAGGAGAGAGTGTAGAAGCTTTAACTGTTTCTTAAAAGTCCTGGCCTAGAGATGAGACTTATCTAGTTTCACTGACATTCCATTGATGAGTACTAGTTTCGTGGCCTCCCCCGAGAAGAGCTGGGAAATGTAGTCTTAGTGTAGCAGCCACCTTTTAGCAATAGCTTACACTCTGAAGGGGTGGCAAATGCATTTGACCAAAAGGTAGCTATTTTGCCATTATGTCCAATAAATGGTACTCATGCTTACACTCTTTGGTATGAAACACATAGTTAAGTGAGCAGTGATTTTGTTGTATAACAAAATTAAGTATGCTGTAAAGTGTTCAAGGATAGAGAGAAAGTTCAAAATCCAGATGATAGAGCTACAGGAGTAGACTAGTTTTTTTTTTTATTATCATACTTTAAGTTCCAGGGTACCTGTGCACAACTAGTTTTTAAGGTTCAATAGTATTTTGGGTCATGTTTTATTTGGTCATATATGAAACCAAAGAGTGTAATGTTTTTATTAATCCACCACAAATATTTATTATACTGATCATATGCAGGACACTGGTCTAGGCATTAGGTGTGGGCTGGGAAGGGTGTACAAAGGGTGTGAGACCTGGCTCTTGCCTTCAAAGAATTTATATTCTGGTAGGGGAGGGAAGATATGCACATCCTCAAAGACTCGTAAAGACAGGCAGTTTGGGCAGTGCCCTGAGAAGTACAAAGTGCTTTGGGATTTGAGAAAGGGTGGGATGGTTTCTGTCCAGCGTGATTCAGCTGCAGGAGAATATTCCAAGCACTCAGTGTCTATTTGCCCCTGGACACCACTCTACTTGCTCCATAACACCACCCAACTTTGTTTCTCAAATCTCCTCTTTGCTCCATGTCTGCTCTCCACGGCTCAGAGCCCTCCTTTTCTTTTTCAGTCTGGGTCCTTGGTTTGTCTTTCCTCTTTGGCAGGCCCTAGGTTTACAAACTCCATTTTCTGCAGTGAGTCCCTTCTCCTGGCAACTCTCAAGGGCTTTGCTCCAGGGAGCTGCACTTCCTAGGTGTGGCCTTGTGTCCCAGATGCCACTCAATCTCCTTGGCTCTTTTCTGTCTTGGGGTTGGAGGGAGGGACCACTTCATGAATAAAACTGCATTTCACTTAGGCCTTGAAGGATGCACAAAATTTTGTTAAGTAGAGATGAAGCTTTCATTTCAGTAATGCTCAACTCAACAAAAAGGCCCTTTGTTACCACGGATTGATTTTAATTGGAATCTCTTCAGTTTCATCTATGTTTTTGGAAAGGCCACTGTATATCAGGCATCTTGCTGATTGCTGATTGTACATGGGATACAGAACTCCCATGATATAAGTAGGGTAGCTGGTATCACATCCATTTAATGGACGAGGGAGACTGAGGCTTGAAGAAGTCAGGTGACTTTCCTCGTGTTAATCAGCCAGTAAGTAGAATAGACTGGATTTTTCTCTAGTTCTCTTTCACCCTAGTCCAGTGTTCTTTTCCATGTCACAAAATGCTATGGAAGTTCAAATGGAAGAACTGAATTGTATCAAATTAAATTTCATTCAAAAAGACATAAGACCCCTCAAGAATATTTGCAATGTAATACGGCATTCTGAAAGACTATAAAACCTCCAGCAGTCAAAGAAATAAACCTTGCAATCACTATTTGCTGCATGCGTGAAGGACTGCATTAATGAACTAATGAGTGTATGGTGCCCTGATAGTTCCTCTAATCTGAGTGGGTAAGTAAGTCCATACCCTGTCTATTCAGAAGCAGGTGCTGACCCTGACAGTCTAGTCTATAAGTGTAGAGGACAAGCAGTCCTCATCCCTTGCTTTTGTGATCCCCTCTGGTGAAAGTGTGCCTTGCTCAGATTAGCTGAAACTGACATTTAATTTCAGTTCTACTATTACTCCTTCCCCTTCAGATTCTCAGGGCAGGGTGTCAAGGTGGAGGGGCCCTCCTTGTGAGGAAGCAGCAGCAGCAGATTTTGCTGATGGTTGAAGAGGGATTTAAAGAGAGGAAGGGACTTGAGAACAGAATGGTTTGATGAAACAAGAAACGGGTTGCCCAGAATACAAGGGACAACTTTGAAAACAACAGAGATGTGAAGCTGGTGGAAGGGATGGAGAGGTAGATGCAGGACAGGAAGTGGGTGCAAGGGCGAAAAGCATGTTTTGGGTGTTTATTGGGCAAAATGCTTAGAAGATTTAATAGCAATGCTGAGCAGTCATGGCTGGGGAAAGAATCCAGAGAAATGGCATCTGAAATGAAAATGATGAAGTTCACCACTATCCCAGGGCTCAGAACCTGTCCTACATGCAGAAACATAACCCTTGCCTGCTTTGGAAAAATGCTGAATTTTTCTATTTGAGAACAAGCTGCACCTCTTTCGCCCCTGGAGGTAGGGACAGGGAGGTGTGAAAGAATCTCTCTCAGTTCTAGCCATGAGCACTATTTTAAAATGCTGCTTTTCTTAAATGCCTCATATTTTGAAAGGTAACAAAATCTATGTTTGAAATTAGAAAAATAAATGAGCAGGAAAATGGTGCAGCAGGAAGAATCTGAAGAGGCCATTGAGAGATGGAGGTAGCTTTTCAGTTCTGAGCTCCCCAAGGGTGGGGCCTACCTCATTCACCTGGGGCTGCCGTCTCCGGCAAATGTCGGGAAAACAACGTACAAATGAATGACTGATGCATAAGGAAACTCACTTCTGGCTAGACTAGAGAAGTGGGAAATTGAAACAGGGCACCTGTTTCAGACAGGCTTTGTAGGGGTGAGGGTGTGAACCCAGAATGTCTCAAGGTCTGAGTTTCCTGGTTGTCTTTTCTGCCACCAGTGAGCAAAGTACAGGAGCAGTAGTAGACTTGGCAGAAAAGATGGCAAGGAAGGTGTTTGGGTGATGTGTGTATCTCTCAGGATTAATGTAAGGACAAAATGAGAACATCCACTCATGGAATGTGCATTTGTTGAGCTCCTTGTATGCACCAGGCAGTTAGGGACACAGCAGTGAACTAAATAGGCAACAATCCTTGCCTTTGTGGCACTGACATTGCAGAGGGGGCAGGCAGACAATGAATGAGCAGACAGGTAATAGCAGTGGTATATTAGATGGTGGTATGTGATGGAGAAAAACATAGCAAGAAAGGGGCTGAGGGAGTACAGGATGGCTGTCAGAGAAGGCCCGTGGAGAAGATGACATTTAAAGCATATGATAGAGCCAGAACTGCATCTATCTGGGGCAGGAGCATTTCATGCCCAGGGTACAGAAGGCACACAGGCCCTGTGGGGGAGCTGTCAGGTGTATTCTAGGAGCTTCAAAGAGGCTGCTGGTGTGGCTGGAGCCCAGTGAAATGGGCAGAGTGTGCTGAGGATGAGGTCAGAGAGGAGCAAACCCTTTGAGCCTTACAGGCCATGCCTGGAACTTGGGCTTTTACTGTAAGTGAGATGGAACTTGGGCTTTTACTGTAAGTGAGATGGAACTTGGGCTTTTCCTGTAAGTGAGATGGAACCTCTGGAGATGAACAGAGCTTGGACAGGATCTGGCTTAAGTTAAAAAGATCATGCCATGTGGACTTAGGTTGTATGAAAGTCTCTTAAGGTACTGGTGAGAACATAGCACTTAATAAATGTTAGCTGTCGCTATTATTAAGCTTATTAAAACATAGTGGGGAGAGGAGATCCCAGAGTGGTAAGTGGTTTCTTGTAATGCATGTTACACTTCAGCTCCACCAGCTTCTCACACATTGGTTCTGATAAAACTCAGAACTAACCAGATATCAGATGGTAAACATGCTTGGAGATTACAAGACCTTGGGCCTAAAACTAGATTAGCAGTGTCCTGATTTGGTGACAAATTGCCTCATGGATGGAATAAGCATCTACTGAGCATCTCCTACATGTCCGGTGCTGAAGCAGACACTGGTAATAAACATAGACATAAGTGGGACAGACAGAGTTCCTGCCCTCACAGGTATTATTTAATTCATACCTCCTCCTCTGGGCAATGTATGAAACAGACATGAAGCAAACAATTATGTAAACCATTATCCTGATCTAACAGTGATGAGTGAAATGAAAGATGAGTGCTGGGTGCTCTGGAATGCACTGCAGAAGGTCATCATGAGGGGCCTCTCTGAGGAAGGGACATTTAAGCTAAGACAAGAGAAAGGGGGAAGGTGTTGTGGTGGGAAAGAACCCTCTGGGAGATGGAACAACATATGCAAAGGCCCTGTGACAGGAAGGAGAAAGTGATTCCCATGTCTGGGGAGCAGAGGGCTTGGGCAGAAGCAGGGGAGCCCAAAGGGGTGGACAGGGCTTGTCAGGTAGGAGCTTTTGGCATGTGGGGATTTGGGCCTTTATTCTGAATGTAATGGGCAGTCTTAAAGGGTTTTCAACAAGGGAGTGACCTGACCAGACTTGCAATCACTCTGGCTGAAGGTGGGGGGCAGCCTGGGTGGGAATAAGCATGGACTTGGGACCTGTTGGGAGGCCCTTGCAGCACTGAAGGGGTCAAATTTCTACATGATGAAAATTGAGGTTCAATGAGCCTTCATGGTACTGACATTGCAGAAGGGGCAGGCAGACACCCCCATCTTCACTAAGGCTGTTAGCCCTTGACATAAAGACCACGGGCATTGGGCTTAACCTGGCCTAGGATCTCAATTCTGTCCCTTCCTGTTTTGTGGCTTGGATGTCTCTCAATTCTTCATCTCCTAAAATGAACAAAATTACACTTGCCACACTGGGTGGTTTGGGAGATACGGGAAAATATCACAGTTACCTTGGGGCTTAACAGCCCACTAGTGCTCTGAGAATCAAAAATTGGACCATTTCAAGGGATCTGAGTAAAAGGTGCTCAACGAATGTGAGATATAACCATTGGAAGATAAGTTTCTGCTGTCTATATAAACCTCGTTTCCAAGATTAATCAACGCTTATTTAAAAAGGAACAAATGGGCGGGCGCAGTGGCCCATGCCTATAATGCCAGCACTTTGGGAGGCCGAGGCGGATGGATCACCTGAGGTCAGGAGTTTGAGACTAGCCTGGCCAACATGGTGAAACCCATCTCTACTAGTAATACAAAAAAATTAGCTGGGCATGGTGGCGCAAGCCTGTAATCTCAGCTATTCAGGAGGCTGAGACAGGAGAATCGCTTGAACCCGGGAGGCGGAGGTTGCAGTGAGCCGAGACCGTGCCATTGCACTCCAGCCGGGGCGACAAGAGCAAAACTCCGTTTCAAAAAAAAAAGGAACAAATATTATTAGCATGTTGAATAGCGAAATGGTCCCTAAGAATAAGACTAGGCCCTGTATTTCAGCTGGTGTGGACTGTATGCTTATGTATTTGCATCTATGTACTTATCATTCATTTGACAAATAATAATTCATTATCTCATGCTGCTGACGTGGTACTAGGTGTTATCTATGGGTGACACAGAGTTGGCCCTCATGTCTATTTCTTCCACAGAAGACTACAGAACTTCTGACTCAATTCCTTAGTTAGAAACCGGAGGGCGAAACTCTGGTTTTTCAGTTTCAATGGGTGTTTTAATTGTTCCTTTAAAGTGTCACATTTCATCACGTGTATCATCATCTCTTAAATTACATTATCTTGAAAGTTGCTACTCAAACTTATGCTATTCAAATTTCAAAAAAAATTTTTAAATGATGAACCTCAAGTAATTGATCCCGTGAAGTTCCAGAGGATGAAAATGTGGCTCGGAGATGATTAAAAATCAGACAGTAAAATATACATGTGGATACCTCAGAATTTGTGATGTACTCCCAGGTCCACTGAGACCTGTGCACAGCATGAATCACTGGCTTCTGGTATTGAACCTAAGACATGAGGTGGGGGCAATGTGTGTCCCACTGTCCCCCATTATAACATGCCCCTCGGGCCAAATGTTCTATCCTGATGTCCCCTCACCCCTGGAAAACATGCAGTTGTCAGAAACATGATCACATAGTGAATTTGCCAGGCAAATTGTGAAATATGAGTCATGGTTCTATTTGTTCTGCAATTGTGAAAATTGCAAACTTTTTATCAAGATAAAAACCGAAACTTTGAGTGTCACCTCATGGGGGGAGCCCTGACACTCTCACGTCAGACTGTTCTCCTCACCCACCCCCACGGCTCTAGTCACGCTATGCCTCTGCCAGGGACCAACCTGCCGTTTAGTGTTCAGCACCCAGAGAGTGGCTTGCCCGGAGGCCCTTTCAAATACTGGTCACAAGCACTGCTGTTAGCCTGACCTCCAGCTTGCCTGTCAAGTAGAGGCTTGGTTGTTCTGGAGGCACTGCCTCTCTCAGCCCCCTCCCCTCCTACTGTCCAGACTCGAGTCCAGCACTCCCTCTACCCGTGTGCTCTCCATATCCCTGCCCTGTAGCCAGGGACTCCCAGTCACCACTTACCTAAGTTTCATTCTCTAAAGACCCTGGTAATTGGAAATAGATTCCTACTAATGCACTAATTTGTTACTCCTCAAGAAGTAAATGTGATCTTAAAGTGATCTTAGGTAGATAAAGTCTTAATCCACTGGCTTCCTGAAGTCCTCATCTTCCTTGGATGTACCTGAGGGTCACTATAGAAAGCTTGGAACCCTCCGCCCTCTATCAGAGCTCCAGCCAGAGCTGTTCTGATTTTGTATGCCTCCTTAAAAACACTCTATACTGGGGTCACACAGTGTGATCCATGAGAGGGTGGGCTCTGGAGCCAGACCAGGCAGGATGGAAACCCAGCTCTAGCACCTACAGCTGTGTGATGTTGGGCATATCATTTAACTTCTCTGTACCTTAATCTTGCCATCTGTAAAGTATGAACAGTAACAGCACACTGTATCTACCTTGTAGAATTGTTGGACTAAATGAGTTAAAACATCTGGCATACAGTAAATACTACTTAAGAATGCGCTAGTATCGTCTACATAGGGGCCCTCAGAGATTTTGTTTGAAAGAGGGTTTCCACTGCTTTACAAAAAGGTAAAACAAACAAAGCTCCAAACTCCCACTCCCTTCACTCAAAATATGAATAACTTACTGGAATGCCACCACCAAGGGTAAGTTTCTTGGCGCTCCTCGGATCTTACCTAAATGTGGGGCTGAGCCGGCTTCAGGTCTGCCCATGAACTGGATCAATCAACTCAAACTAGCATTGTTGTAACTGCTGACTTAGGGAACGGAGTTAAGTGCAATATCTGAGGCACTTTATTCATTTTATTGTTCTCTAGGTTTTTAAAAGTTGTTATTATTAAGCTAATAATGTTAGGCTCTATACCTCATGAGTGCCCAGCAAGAGGCCATTGGCTCACGGTGTCAGAGGAACCATGTGAAGAAATATTTCCCAATTTTTGAAGTGAGAGGTCAGATATTAGTATCAAAGATCAGATGTTAGTATCAAATAACACTGTGGCATCTGCTTGATTAGAAATGAATGAATAAACTAGCCCACTTTTCAATTATTGGTGACAACTTTTTTATTTTTATTTTTATTTTTAGAGACAGAGTCTCATTGTGTCACCTAGGCTGGAGTGCAGTGGTGCGATCTCGGCTCACTGCAACCTCTGCCTACCGGGTTCTAGCAGTTCTTCTGCCTCGGCCTCCCAAGTAGCTGGGACTACGGGCACATGCTGCCACACCCGGCTAATTTTTTGTATTTTAATAGAGACGGGGTTTTGCCGTGTTGCCCAGGCTGGTCTCAACTCCTGAGCTCAGACAATCCACCCACCTCGGCCTCACGAAATCCCAGGATTACAGGCGTGAGCCACTGCGCCCAGCCTGGTGACAACTTATTATTGGACAACATCTTGACCACTTGGGGCAGGTGTCATAGTTAATTTCTAACCAATCTTGAGGTCCTCAAACGTGGAAATGATGCTCTTTCTTCCTTTCTTTTTAAGACTTTTTTTTTTTATTTTCATGGACTCAAGGAAGGTACTTATTACACGACAATGTAATTCTCATGAGCAGGGGCAGCAGCGACGCTGAGTTGCGCAGCAAACACTGACTTGAGCGTGGCTGAGGATCAAGGAGGAGAACTGAAGCATGCACCAGTTGCCACCACCAGGGCAGTGTCCCACCGAACACAGGGCTATCAGCACCATGCCCCACTTGTACCCCAAGCTCCACTATGATGCTGTAAATATTCCATTGCATGAAATGAAGGGTCATCATGGTGAGGATGAGGACAGACGCAGTCTCTTTGTGTCTGAATTTGAGTAATGGGTAGGGGGTGGGTGCTTCCACAGGGTTTTATTGCCCTTGGATCTCAGAAATATTTATTTTCAGTTGATTAATACTCTGCCATTTATACTGACCACATGGCTTCAGTTTTAGAACTCCAAAAACACAAGGGCTGTTGGGTAGAACAGGAAACAAATTTTAGGAAGTATGTATCACAGTCCCCCATGACATTTTCTTGTGGGTTAGTCTTAAGTCATACAGGCATCAGAATTTTAATCCTGAAGAAATTTCTTGTAGAAAGAGAGGATTTTCTTGTATGTCTGTACCTCTACACTCAGAAGAATGTTGTGGTATTATTTTATTAGCAATGTAATGATAGCAGTTAACATCTGGCGAGTGCTGACTATATGCCAGGCATGGTGCTGAGTGCTTGCTTTTTTTTTTTGAGATGGAGTCTCGTTCTGTCACCCAGGCTGGAGTGCAGTGGCGCGATCTTGGCTCACTGCAAGCTCCGCCTCTGAGGTTCAAGTGATTCTTCCACCTCAGCCTCCCGAGTAGCTGGGATTACAGGCACCCGCCATCATGCCCGGCTAATTTTTGTATTTTTAGTAAAGACAGGGTTTCATAATGTTAGCCAGGCTGGTCTTGAACTCCTGACCTCAGGTAATCTGCCCACCTTGGCCAACCAAGGTGCTGGGATTATAGGGGTGAGCCACCTCGCCTGGCCCCTGAGTGCTTTTACATAGATTATCTTATTTATTCCTTGCAATAAGTCTGTAAAAGTAGGTGCCGTTACATTTTAGAGATGAGAAAATGGAGGTTCAGTGGTTCTAGGTGACTTATCTGAGGTTATCTGAGTAGAAGGTGACAGGGTTGGGATTTGAACCAATGTCTGGCCCCAAAGCCTGGATGCGTCCCTTTATACACACAGGCTCTTCTAATGAAAACGGGGCATTTATTTCTGTATATACTGTGGCTACGTTCTCCAAACAGTTCGGAGCTTTAGAAAATATTTTGAGAATTCTCACTCAGATAGACTTTCGGGCAAATACAACTTATTTTGCTTGAGAATTTCCCTGTTTCTTGCACCTTTGTCTATTCAGCTTGGAGAACCAACCTTGGGGAACAAAATCTCCTGCCACCTATCACAGACATTTTCTTTGATTGCTTTGAGACAGCAGCTGAGCCACCATCCACAGCTTCACCTATCAAGACAGGTGTCTCTGTTTTCCATGAAAGGTGTGACTACCGGAGATCTCTGTCTTCAGCATTCTCCACCCTTCCCTCCCAGTGCTGCAGAAAGCCTGGCATAGGGTCAAGCTGGTGAGGCTGGATCCAGGCCTACCTTCTTGAACTTTAAGCCATAAGTGGGACATTTACAAGCGAAAGATCCCTTCTGTGGAATCTCACTGTGAAGTTTCAAGGGCTGCTGCCCCACGCCCACTATGGGCACTCATAGCCAGGGCTTCTCTGCGTGTCTTACTCTCATCTCTACATCTTTCACTCTCACCGTTATCTCTGAAGAACCAAAGGGAGAAATCACAGGAGTTGGAAATTCCGATGAACCTTTTGCTCTTAGTTGTTGTGCTGAGGCTGGGTGAGTCTCATTTTTAGAAGAAGATGGTGAGAGATTAGTGACCGTGGCTGCTAATCAGCCTTCATCTGAGGAGGAGGACTGCAGAGCCCCATTTTGTCAAAATGAGAGGGAAAATAAGGCAATGAGGCATGTGAAAGGGAAATGTGTTTTTATTTCCTCAAAACCATGCTTTACTGAAAGAGGCACACTGCTCGGGTCTCAGGCGCCCGAGGTGGACTCTGAAAGCTGGCTCTGAGAAGGGAGCGGGAGGGCAGAGAAGGGGAAAACCCATCTGGGACTTTAGCGAATTTTGAGCTATTCAAAAGTTGTTGATCTTGCCAGATTCCAACTTCTGACAGCTGCTAAATATGGCACCTGAGAAAATAGCTTTGATTTTGTAATTTGGAAATGGGAAGGGAAAATTCATTAGGGTTAAATGCACAGAAAGAACACCAGCGGCTTTCCTGTGTCCATCCAGAGGCTTTTAGAGACTTATTGAGTCCTGGTACACAGAGAGTAGATGTGAGGTCCCGCAAGGACGAAAAAGACATTTCCTGCCCTCTGAGCTTGGGCACTAACAATGACAAGCTGAAGGCAAAGCCTGTTAGGAATTCGCCTCTATGCAACATCCCCCTCTACTGGATTCTTGCATGGAAAACAGCACCCTGACAGCCTCTGCTGCCCTAGAAGGTTTTCAGAGCTCTTTCTCTATGTTAACACACACTTTGGAGTCGCCAAGGCAATTTCCCCTGCACTCTCTATTATTTCCTTGATTAAGATGAAACATTCTGTAAATGCACACACATCCAAGAAAGATAAGACACATACCAGAGAGAGAGGAATGAAATGATGATGGGGTCAGCATGGAATTTTAGGACTCCAGAAGACTGGGTTGTTTACCTAGTGTGGGATTGAGGGCCAGAGAGGGGGGCCTTGCTGGAGGCACACAGCTGGTAAGAGGCAACACTTGTGCTGGAACCCCACCTCTCCCGACTCCCCTTTAGTGCTCTTTCTCCTGTGACAGAGTGACATGTATATTCAGAGTGATTGAACCTTGAACGTGGTTTCTGGTCATGGAAACCACAGGGCTTGTCTAAGGAGAAGGTGATCCTTCTGATTGTTTCTCTTGCAAGATCTCCTTCTCTGACCTGGGTGGACTTACTGCAGTTGCAACTGACCCCAGGGAATGGGGTCAGAAATGGTCTGGCCCCAGGTCATTGGTGATCCATAGACCATAAGTCCAGGCAGAGAGCCTGATACCATGAGAAGCACCTTCATGTCTTCCCCAGTCACAGGGCTGGGGCCTTCCCTATTAGAGTCAAGTGCATCTACAGCAGTCTGCCCAGTAGAAATTTCCACAATGGTGGAAATGAGCCATGTCTGCACTGTCTAATATGTAGCCACCAGCCACATGTGACTTCTGAGTCCTTGAAATGTGGCTAGGGTGACTGAGGAACTGAATTTTGAATCGTATTTAATTGTAATTAATTTAAATTTAAATAGTTACATGTGTCTAGTGGCTACTTGATGGACAGGACAGTTCTAGGAAAGACTTGTTGACATATGTACATCACTTGGCCAAAGACACAGTAGTTTTCTTATTAGGTGCTGCTTGATAATTGGCAGGGCTGCGAGGAGAGGACAGAACCTGGGATGTGGCAGAACAGCTTGTACAAGCAGTGCTGGAGCAGGAGGAAAAACACCAAGGCTAAACTCTTGCTTCTGCCCCAGAGTAGCCGCATGAATTTGGGAAACACTTGGGACTCCATGTCTTCATCTGTAAAATGGAGAGGTGATTTGGTTCTCCACCTCTTTGCCTCAAAGGAGCCCTTTTATTATTTTTCCTCTATTGATTCTTTTTTAGACAAAAAAGCCTGTCTATGACACAAGCAATATTTACTGAAAGAGGAATTGTTAACATTTAAAATGACAAACTTGTAATCAGAATCTTTAACACCAGCTAACTAGAATGAACACAGTCAGTGGATATAATTCCATCCAAAAGCAAAGCACCTGAGGCATAATTAGCATGTCTGGTCTCATGTGTAGCACACTCATATGCTTATGAATGGCTTTAAAAATACGAAGAATACCTCTAGGACTCCCGTTATGGCCTGCTAGGGCATTTAGGGGGCTCAGGGACCCAGGTTAGGATCCAGATGAGATGATCTCTACCTTCCTTCTGGGTCTTAGAGTTGTGAGTCCAAGGAGGATTTGATGGGAGGATGTGGTCAGGAGTGAACAAGTTAGTACAGCACTTTTGGGGGAATCTGGGCCTTGTTGAGGGGAGGATACTGAAATGTAGATGGGAAAACCATGCAGGAGAATCTCACCTGATTCACGCTTTTGCTTAGGGCACTGCTTGGGGGCTACTGGAAAATGTTAGAGCCATTTGGGCCAGAGATGGCATCCAGATCAGGCAGCCACCAGCTGCCAGCCACACCAGGCTGTTCTTCCTTCCCTCTGGGCACCACCTCCAACAGTGGGGGACAGGGCATGAGGCAAAGAGCCATTTGCCTCCCAGGGTGCGACCCTCCAAGGCTGTGGAGGTGCCACAGAGAGGGTGGTGGGCGGAAACCCAGAGCAATGAAGCAGAACCTGAGAAAACTTCACACAGGAAGCTGCAAGGAAGCTCCTTCTCCCCCTCAGAGGGTCTGTGAGAGTGGAATGTTCTCTTTGAAGGATGTGCTTTAAGGCCGAGCTGACATCTGTGCAGCACTTCTGCATGCTCTGGCCTCAATTACCTCATTGGATTCGTACAGTAGTTTTCTAGGAGGGAGAAGATATTAGTCCACCTTACAGGCAAGGGAGCAAAGGACCTGGGAGGCCAAAAGACCAGCATGAGATTATTTAGCTTGCAGATGGCAGCTCTGGTATTCACACCCAGGACGGTGGAGGCTCTGACCCTAGGCAGTATGCCCTGACCCTGTGATACGCTGCCTCTGATGACAGGACATGACCTGTGATGACCTCATCGCTGTTGCTCCTATTACCTGGTACCGTCTTGGGAAAGGACACCTCCTTTAACTCAAAACCAAGAGCGATCTCTCCTTGGTTTTCACATCTTCTGTCCTTTACTTATTGTGGCTGGTTTATGTGTATACATTTTGATTTTTCAAAGATCTTTTTCACACAATCTAATTTTATTTTCTCAAGAACCCTTGTAGGTAGGTGGAGCCAACCTCCTTGTTCCTACTTTACAGATGTATAAACTGAGGCCCAGAGAGATACATGACTTTGTCATTGACTACAGGGTTTGATTGGCTAAGTAAAAGAAATTTTCTGGCTGGTACATTTTTGCCCTTTTGACCTCTACATCTGAAGTATCCACCTTATAATGTCAGTACCCTTCTGACACTTTTTGTTGGTGGTGGTGGTAAAAAAGAGGTCTTTATTCACTCCAGTTTTGATCATGAATCAGTGTGCTCCTAATCTCAGCAATTTTTGTAGTAAGGATAGAGGTCTTAAAGTCTTTAGATGGTTCAAAAATCTTGTGAGAACAGGATTTTCTCAGTGTTTGTGGGTGTCTGTATTATTCCATTCTTTGAGGGACCTCCGAGAGGTACATCCCTTCGAGGCCAGGTGCAAGCTTCGATATGCTGCATTAGTCATAGCAACTAATGAGCATGAAGGCGCTTTTGAACAGCAGAGCATGGTCTCAGTGTGGGGACTCTGGTTTCAACAACTTACTTTGTTTGGTCAGGCTGGGGCTTGGCCGAACATGGTGCACAGTGTTGCTTTGTACCTATGCACTTACTTATTTTTAAATAAACATTAATTGAGCATCTACTATTTGCCAAATGTTGTTTTCTGCACTTGTGTTGTCATTTTCCCTTTGAATAAGGCTCATGTTTAATTTGGGTTTTGTTTGGGGAGAGTACCTGGGCATCTGGAATAGGATTAAAATAATCATAGCCCTCTCTTTTCCCTTCTTAACTCTTCAGAATTTATTTCCCAGGGGATGGTGTTCAGTTGTTTGATTTTACAATTTATGATGATGGAGGATTTTTTTTTTCTTGCATTAAATGCTTGCCAAGGAGGTGTGTTCTACAGAGGGTAGACATCAGGCTGGAATGAGAGTCTGTGGTGAGGACAGCTTGACAGGGGAGGGGCCTGCGACATTAATAAACTGAGATCATAGAGGAATGGGGGTGGGGAGCACAGGGCTTTTGTTGGAAAGATATTAATAGGGATAATGCTTACATTCTTAGCTGAAGAAAGTATTTGATCTCCTGAGCATAGCTCTGATGTCCCTTATGATATGTATTAAATGTAAAACCTCCCTCCACTCAGAAAGTCATTTGTCAAATCAAGCGGTTGGAAGTTTCTACAAAGTCCGGAGCCTCAGGAAGAAAGACAGGCATGGCTGGTCC
The DNA here is from genome assembly GCF_029281585.2 of Gorilla gorilla gorilla. Lineage (NCBI taxonomy): Eukaryota > Metazoa > Chordata > Mammalia > Primates > Hominidae > Gorilla > Gorilla gorilla. Next base: position 63,509,376 of record NC_073229.2, read on the forward strand.
ATCAGCAGCTGTACTGAGATGGAATAAACGGGCTGGGAAGGCTCCGTAGGATGGGGAGCTTCATCACTGGAGTGTTGGCATATGGTCTGTTGGGGTCTGAACTGTATAGTTTTGGTGGACAAATGTGGGAGATGGGAAACACAATTAAACTGACGTTCATAAAGTACCCATGATGTGCCAGGCATAGAGTGAGGTGAGGCACTTTTAAATCTATTTTGTCATCGAATTTGGGCGATGATCTGATCACCTGGGGTATATGATTCCTCTTTAAGGGTGGAGCGGGGTTGGGGAGAGTGGGGAAGAAAGGGAATAAGGGGTGGAGAAGAGCCTCAAGCTGCCCCGGGGCCCACTCTAACCTATTCAACCAGAGAAAATGAGTGACTGTAATTCAGTGGGTGGGAGAGTGCTTCTAAAGGGCCTTCTGGTCAAAACTATCTCCTCCATTGGACTAAAATTCCAAACAATTGAGCCACTGGTGAATCAGATTTTAAGCATGAGCTATAGACTCGAGGAGCCCTCTGTTTTTGTTCCTAAAATTCTCTGTGGGAGAAGAAAAGTCCCCTGGCATTAGCATGTGTTTCTTTTTCAGGTTGATAGAAAACTTGGGGGTTGGTTTCAAAGAAAGGGATGGACATTCAAAATTTTACACGGATAGACCCTGCCTCTCCTCCTTAGTACCCACATAGCAGCAAAGACCATGTCCCACCTTGGCCTATAAATTTCCTGTGTCGTTCTACGCAGGTGAAGTCCAGCTGTCTGTCAGTCATGAAGGAAGCAGAGGAGGCTGGTTTGGCCAGGACCATTGCCTGCCTCTGGTATGGTCCTGGGAGGTAGAGGAGAGATGGGAATGGAGGAAAAGAAGACCTTGCTCACCCACCCAACTGGGCAGTCAAGTTACTCAAAGGGAACTTTAGGAAAACCGGGCAAGAATGAGAAGGAAGCAACAAAATCAGTTGGAGCCAAAAAGTAGGTTCTTCTAAGGAAAAACGAAAGGTGGGCTATGGATCTAGTAACTGTGATCACACATGAGGATGCAGAATAACAATCATGTCCAGGATACCTCAAGAGTTTCTTGGATATTACGTTAAGTGCTTTCTGTGACATATGTGACTTCCTCTTCAAAACTACCATATGAAGAAGATACTGTTGTCACCCACATTTTACAACTGAGCAATCTCAGTCTGGAGGATTTTCTAGCCTCTAGAATCAAGCAAGAAATACAATTAGTTACATATTTACTGGGACGATAACATCAGAACAAATTAGTAGCTTAAGAGAACATAAATATACCTGGTATTGAGATGAGCTCAAATGTCTCTTTAAAGATATGTGGATGATCCACCATCGCAGAATAACACAATTTAAAAACCATATTATGCCAGAATCTACATCCAAATGAGTGCTGGGCTGTTAAGAAGATCTGCGCCCCCTTCACCTCCTGCCCAATGTTAACAGCATAAAAACTGGAGCTCCAGGAGGGCGGTAGTTCTCACTTCCAGTGAAGGGGTGCTGGTGTGTGGATGGAAATTTGTCCTGCCTGGAAATTGTAGCTGACTTCTAACGACACCAGCACAGCTGGACATGTGAATATCCTCTGTGGTAGCAGATGGTCATCCTGGGGAAAATGGCTTCAATTTTTGGAAGTTGAGGTCCAGTGAATAAAGTCAATGCTTTTATAAACTTACCTTTGGAGGGAGAAATGACAAGGCCGATTTTCTTTTATGGTCTATAAATCAACTAGATTCCTAGAAAGAGATTCCAAAAATCTTTTGGCGGCAGCCTTGGAATAAGTGTGTATGGATTCCCAAGATGAGAGCTTTGGAGATAGTGTTCATTTGTAGGAATAAGTCCTGATGTTTCAGTAAATAATCAATTCTGTTATCTTGTATGTCTTTTTTCCCTGATTAAAATATAAGATCCTGAAGGCTGGGAGGCCAGAGTGGATGCATAGCTGAACTTTGGATAGTGGAATCATTATATAAGGTCATGTGTTCTCACCTCTGTGGGGAGCCTTCCCCATGAACAGTAATTCCATTCTCCCATGCGCTGAACAAAATCCATGGAATCAGCCTAACTCTTCTCCTCCTGCCACCCTCCATGTCCAATCTGTCAGGAAATCCTAATGATTCTCCCTTTAAAATATACCCATCATAAGACTGCTCCTCACAGTCCCACTGCTCTTATCCACGCCACCCTCCCCTCTCATCTGAGTAACTGCTGTAGGTGCTTCACTGTTGTCTCTGCCTCCACCTTTGCCTCCTGTGGCCCATTCCCAGCCCTGCAGCTGTTTGGAAAGCAGGTCATGTCACATCACTCCTCTGTCTACCCAGAACCCTGCAGTGTAGATGGTGGTCAGCAGATTAAAGGCTCGCAAAGATGTCCACAGCCTCATGCCCAGAGCCTGTGAATGTGTTATCTCACATGGCAAAAGGGACTTTTGCAGATGTGATGAACGGTATAGATCTTGAGATGGAAAAAGTATCTTGGGTGGGTCCAACACAACCTAGGGTGACACGTCTTGGGGACATGAGTCCCTGGGAGCAGAGACCCTTTCCAGGCTGAGGTCAGAGAAGTTGAGTTGTGGGGGTGGAAGAATAATTAAAGAGTTGTGAAGTGAGGTGGTCTTGACCCTTCACTGCTGGCCTTGAAAATGGAGAAAGGGAACCAAGGTCCAAAGGATGCAGTCAGCCTCTGGGAGCTGGAAAAGGCAGGGAAAGGGTTTCTCGAGAGGCCCCAGCAAGGGACGCAGCCCTGCCGACACCCTGATTTTAACACGTAAGACCCGCGTTAGACGTCTCCCCTCCAGAACTGTAAGATATTAAATTTGTGTTGTTTTCAGCCACTAAGCATGCGTGTTTATAGCTTTGTTACAGCAGCATTAGGAAACTGATAGAATTTCTCATCCCACTTAAGTTAGTTCCAAAGGTTTGATCACAGCCTCCAAGGCCCTGTGTGATCCAGCCCCCATTACCTCTCTGACTTCGCCTCTTTCTAGGCCCCCTCTTGTTTACCCTGCTTGGGGCAAACGAGTCTCCATGCTCTTTCCATGCACACACCAAGAGGGCTTTTGCTTCAGGCCTCTATTCTTGCAGTTTCCTCAACCTGGAGTGCGTTTCCCGTGTGGCATCCTTCCTCTCCCTCTGTTCAAAGCTCTAATAGGGCAGTCCAGGGGCCTTCCGCAGTTCCCTTAGCTATGACAGCACCCTCTGCTGGCTGGCATTTCCACCCTCTCTTACCCTACTTCCTCCTCTTCATAGTGCTTCCTGGCACCTGACACACAAAACAGACACGCACACACATATTTCTATGTTTGTTGGCTTGTTTATTGTCTGTCATCACCTATTAGAAAGTAAGCTCTAGAGGCCGGGTGTGGCGGCTCATGCCTATAATCCCAACACTTTGGGAGGCTGAAGCAGGTGGATCACTTTGAGGTCAGGAGATCGAGACCAGCCTGGCCAACATGGTGAAACTTTCTCTCCACTAAAAATACAAAAATTAGCTGGGTGTGGTGGCGCACGCCTGTAGTCCCAGTTACTCTGGAAGCTGAGGCACGAGAGTCCTTTAAACCAGGGAGGTGGAGGTTGCAGTGAGCCGAGATCGCGCCACTGCACTCCAGCCTAGGTGACAGAGTAAGAACTTGTCAAAAAAAAAAAAAAAAAAATCAAGAAAGTAAGTTTTAGAAAGACAGGAATTTTCACCTGATTTTTATCTCTGATATGTTATCAATGCTTAGAATATGGCACGTGCAGCTGCTCAATAAACACTTACTGTATGCATGAAGGAAAAATGGTTAACAAGACATTAATTGTCACTTGCTATAAACAAACCCTTTGTGATAAAATATTGATCATTCCTTAATTTGGCTGAGCCTAAAATTAGCCCTCAATAATAAATTCCCTGAACAGGCAAATCTTTTTTTTTTTTTTTTTTTTTTTAACAATTTTAGACTATGTTGTACACTAGCTGTTTGCATGCAAAGCCCAGAAATAGCATAATTTTATTACCTCTGTTCCTGCAAGCTGCCTGGATGGCAACTTCTGCTTAGCAACACAGAGCTAGGGTTCCAGGACAGCTTCACCTCACTGGCCTGGTGACGCTGGGCAAAGCACTTTCCTCTGGGCCTTTGTTTCCTCCTGGGATGGGGGCTGGACTAGATAATGATTCCTGGACTTCCTCCACCTCTGTAAGTCTCAGCGCCCACTGATTTAATAACTGCCTGGCTCATTCCTGGTGGCTAACTATAAGAAGGTTTAGACACCATTTCTTTTGGTGTCTTTGAGAGACAAATGCTCCTTTATGCTCTGCCCTGGAAGCACTCCACATTCCTGAGGGTGTGGCTTCTCTCCAGAAGGGAGCACAGGTGGAGTGTGGGTGTGTTTTAGCCAGTGTTATTGCTGGGAAGACAGGAGAAGAGACATTCAAGGTGAGGGAAGAGAAAACCAGTTAGAGAGGGAGCAGGGGAGAGAAACAGGTCATGACACATGAAAAATTCCTAAGCTCTTAGAGAGAAAAAACGTAAAATCAGGCTCAAGGATGCTCCTGGCAGGCATACTGAAGAAGGCGAGTGGCTGAGTTAGGAAGAAGTAGGTCTTGAACGTGGCTTTTGAATTGACTTCTTTAGATAACAGTTTGGCAATATCTAGTAAAGCTGAAGAGATGTATGCACCATGACCCAGCAGCTCCACTTTGCTGTGGGCCGAATGGTGTCTCCCACAATATTCATATGTTGAAGCCCCTCGTCATCTCTCCACCATTGATGGTATTTGGACATGGAACCTTTGGGAGATAATTAGGTTTAGATTAGGTCATAAGGGTGGGGCCTTCATTATGGGATTAGTGCCCTTATAAAAGAGACACCAAAGGCCGGGCATGGTGGCTGATGCCTGTAATCCCAGCACTTTGGGAAGCTGAGGTGGGCAGATCATGAGGTCAGGAAATCAAGACCATCCTGGCCAACATGGTAAAACCCCATCTCTACTAAAAATACAAAAAATTAGCTGGGTGTGGTGGCACATGCCTGTAATCCCAGCTACTCAGGAGGCTGAGGCATGAGAATCACTTGAACCCAGGCGGCAGAGGTTGCAGTGAGTCTAGATCGCGCCACTGCACTGCAGCCTGGGCGACAGAGCAAGACTCCATCTCAAAAAAAAAAAAAAAAAGAGAGACAGCAGAGAGCTTGCTGTTTCTCTCTCCATCATATGAGGATAGGTAGACGAAGAGGCTGCCTATCAGCCAGGATGAGGGCCCTCACCAGGAAGCAGCTATGCCCACACCTTGATTTTAGACTTCTAGCCCCCAGGACTGTTAGAAAATAAATTTGTGTTGTTTAAGCCACCCAGTCTGTATTCAGTTATGGCAGCCCAAGCTGACTAAGGGACACTCTTGGTATTTATACCCTTGAGCAACTCTTGCATGTGTGCACCAAGGGATCAGAATGCTTATAGCACCATCATTGTAGCAAAAAGTGGGAACAAATTAAATGTCCATCAATGGTAAAAAAAAAAAAAAAAAAACTAAATAAATAGTGGTACATTCATATAGTAGAATACTATACAGCAGTAAAAAGGAATGAATTCCAGCCCATCAACACAGATGAAACTCCCAAGTTGCAGAAGAGTATATGTAATGTGAACCCATTTCTATGAGATTCAGAATCATATAAAACTTAAAAATATATTATCACACATATGTGTATATGTGTATATGTACATAGATAGTAAGATTATTGAGAAAAAAGCAAGGTGATAAAAATCCCATAAAATTCAGGGAAGTGTTTACTCTGGAGAAGAGGTGAAGGGAATGAGAACTGGGAGGGCACACAGGATTTAAAAGCAATTATAGTGGCTATGTGTTAGGCTTTGTGGTGGGGGCATGGGTTTTGTTTTGTTATTCTTTATACCTTCTATATAGTGTTATGTATATTATTACATATGTATATGAAATATTTCCTTATTAGAAAAACAACTTAAGCAATGAAACAAAACATCATAAAAGCATAGGTTTTGGAGGCAGGCCAACCTGGGCTCTGCTCCAGGTTTTGCAGTTCTATTAATGAGGAATCTGAGCAAGGCTCTTCCCTCTGTGACTAATGGCATCTCCAAAGAAAATCGGGAATCAAGTGAGAAGAGCCTGTGTATATAGTATGTGTTCCATGATGGGGAGTGATGATAATGAAGGTGAGAGAGGAAGACCTACAGAGCTATTGAAAGGCTTTTATTCTTCTCAAGATGATAATAGGTGCCGCAAAAAGTTTCACCAGTGATACCCTGCACATGAAGCTTTGTGGTTTGCGAACCCTCTCCTCCTTGGAGCTGACACCTCTTTGAGGCAAGTGAGAACAGATAAGTTTGCAAAGGTGGAATGAACTAAAAGGAGTGACCGTGAATCCCACATCAATGTGGGAGATGTTGAACACGTCTATTTTAGATCCATCAGACCACAAGTTAGTACAGCTGAAGAGCCTTTGAACAACTCAAAGAACAAGATCCATTTGGTGAACCTATAGGGAGTCCTGCTCCCTACACTTGGGGCTTGCATATTCTCCCCAGTGTAAATGTTTATAAAAACTGGCCACATTTTAGGCAATAAAGAAATCAGGAACACATAGACAATGTTTTCTGACTACAATGCAATTAAGTTAGCAACTAACGACAAAAGGATAACACACACACACCTTTGGAAATGTGAACATACTACTAAATAACTTGGGAATCAAAGAAGTAATGTAAAATTTAGCAGAGAGGTTTTAAAAAGCTATGAGTAGGCTGGGCACGGTGGCTCATGCCTGTAATCCCAGCACTTTGGGAGGCCAAGGTAGGTGAATCACGAGGTCAGGAGTTTGAGACCAGCCTGACCAACATAGTGAAAACCCATCGTTACTAAAAATACAAAAATTATCTGGGTGTGGTGGCAGGTGCCTGTAATCCCAGCTACTCGGGAGGCTGAGGCAGGAGAATCGTTTGAACCTGGGAGGCAGAGGTTGCAGTGAGCCGAGATCACACCACTGTACTCCAGCTTGGGCAATAGGGCAAGACTCCGTCTCAAAAAAAAAAAAAGAAGAAGAAGAAGAAAAAAAAACTCTAAGTAGCTACTACCACTGTTTGTTAAGCTTTGGTTGGCCCTGGAGAACATGACTAGGTTGGTGATGTTTGTCCTGGGTCCTGGCCTTTTAGGATTCCTCTCCTTCATCCAGGCTTCACGTAGCTGCCTGGGTCTTTAGGCCAACGTATAATGTACTGACTGCTTTTATCCTACTCCACTCCTTGCCCCCACCCCACATTGCTCCCTTTTCTCATATAAAAATCTCCCAGCTGACGGTCGGAGTGGAAGAAAACACATGTTTGTGGAAGGCTGGCTATGTAGCAGGTGCTGGGACAATGAATAAGATGTAGTTCTTGCCCAGGAAGAGCTCCCAGTTGAAAGGGGGAAAGAAATATTATTATATCCATTTTATGCACTCACAGACACACATAAAGGAGTATAATACCCATTATATTCCTATAACATGGGACCATGTCACAAATGCGGTCTCCAGAACTTTGGGATGAAGAGACTGGCAGGACAGAGTGCCCAGAGTGAGGTGGGCTGTGGAAACCCAGCACAATCCAGAAAAAATATCAGGCTCTCGAAGGGTGGGGTGGAGTTCTTCAGGAGGAGAAGTGGAGCAAGGCCAATGGAAGCGCATGGGAGAAGACAGGAGTGAAAGGGCCTGGATATTGAGAAGAATGCTGGGGAGCCTGGTGTGCAGCATAAGGCGCTATGGGTGGGGTGTGCCAACTGAAGGGCCATGAGCTCCCTGCAGGGGCCAAACCACAAGAGGCCCTCAATTCTAAGGACCCTAAGGAGTTGGAGTTGTATTTGTAAATGAAGGGGAGTTAGCAAAGCATTTTAGAAAGGGAAGCGACAGGGACTGATATGGGCTGTTTTAAAAAGCAATTGCTGTCAGAAGAGGACAAGATGAATGGGAAGGCGGGGAGAGCAGTGCCAGGCAACCAGCGATGATCGGGCTGAGGGTAATGAAAGTGTGATAAATGAATTCTTGGATGCTGGAGACTGATACTCAATGTGCTATCCCTCCCAGAAATTTTAATATTTTGACAGAGGACACTATCTTAACCCAAAAGAATGAAACTCCAAAGATGGTAATTCCTTGGATTATGACAAGTCTTCAGGAGAGAGTTTTTTAAGGGGCCATTAGAGTCCTTTAAGTAGGCACCATGGAGGTGGGGGTCACCACACTGCCTTCGAAGCGCTGTTCCTGGTTATAGTCAACATGGATCTTAGTCCTGTTGCATTGTAAGTATTAGGAAAAGAGTTGTAGGCCAGGCGCGGTGGCTCACGCCTGTAATCCCAGCACTTTGGGAGGCGGAGGCAGGCAGATTACCTGAGGTCAGGAGTTGGAGACCAGTCTGGCCAACATGGTGAAACCCCGTCTCTACTAAAAATACAAAAAAATTAGCCAGGCATGGCAGCACGCGCCTGTAATCCCAGTTATTCAGGAGGCTGAGGCAGAAGAATTGCTTGAACCCGGGAGGTGGAGGTTGCAGTGAGCCCAGATCACACCACTGCACTCCAGCCAGGGTGACAGAGTGAGAATCTGTCTCAAAAAAAAAAAAAGGAGTTGTAGCTGAAACTGTCTAAAACCATAATTCAACCGGATTTGAAAAAGAAAGCTCTTTCTTCATCTAGACCATGCAAGACTCAGAACCTTAGCCAACCAATCCTAAGAGCATTCACTTTCCCCCAGCCAGTCAACGTGATGATGTAACAGGTATTAATATAAGTCTGGGCCTGGGCCAGTCCAGAGGCAGGGCTTTTCTGCCAAATCAGTCTTGGCATAGAAGCTGCTGCAGGGCTGCCATCTTGGGTGCCACAGGGCCAAAGTGGGAGGCTGGAGCAGGAGCTCTGGGAGGAGAGGCTTGTACTCAGGGAAATCCCTGTGTTGTCTTTGGGTCTGGGATCAGTGCTCTTGCTGAAACAGTTTATCTGCCCTCAGGAATCATTTACTATCTTAGCTACTCCTTAAGTGGACAGACAAGGTATCTGAAATCCATCACAATGAAGTTAATGAGAGGAGATGACGTCTGTTTCTACCTCTTCAAAGCTGGGTTAGATTCTTTCTGTAGTTTCGGGGACAAGTTTCCCTGAACTGTCCATATTCTTACTTAGCCTCCTTGCTGTCTACACATAGGCATTATTAAGACGGCTGGCTCAGGTTAGGAATGGGAGGAGGGCGTGTCCATGGCTCAAGGCTATGACCTACCTGGGCCACCCAATATTCCCACCCTTGGCCTTGTGAGCATGGTGTCTTGTATGCACCTGGCACAGTTTCCTGGGCACCTCCCAAAACTGGCCTGAGGCACCTCTTCCCTGATCCTACATGCTTCTTTGAAGGCACAGATGTGAATAGGACAGGTGCACACAGAGTCAACACAGCCCAAGAAGCAGGGAGCTCAGATTTCACTGGGGCTTAATTTCATCAGAGGCCGGGGTTGCCAGCTGAGCTCCAGTGCCTGCATCTCAGATGCCCGACCAGGGTCCAGGCATCAGCAGGACCGAAGTGCACTGGCAGCCCAGGTGGTGATCCCCAAGCCATACAGCTTCTTCCTGCAGCTGTCTTGGCTCTGACCTTAGCCTGCCCTTGCAGAAAGGGGCTTGTGGTCAATCAGGTGGGCAGATGTGACAGGAGATGGATGTTCTGGGCAGAGGAAAGGAGGCCAAGGCCTGGCTGCTTCTCAATCACTGTAGTTTTCATCACATCCTAACCAAGAGCAGGGTGCCCCTGGAAGTCCAGCCAGTGGAAGCAGTGGTGGCAGGTGCTTGGTTCTTGAGAAGGCTAGAACTTGGTGTGAGGGAAGAGGAAGCTGCCAGAATCCTGTGCGCACTTGGCTCCAGTGGGAGGGGAGATAGAGGGCAGGTGGAAGACAGGTCCTGAAATGTGTGGCAGATATTCTGAAAGCAAAAGATGGCAACAGTTTTTTTCCCATTAAATATTTGTTGCCACGTTTCAGCTTGGCTAGTGACTTGAGAACTCCTGGGAAGATTCTGGAATGTTCTAGAATATGGATGGTCATTTGAATTCCAGCATTTTCTTAGCCCCTTTTATGACAAGGCTGACAGAAGCAATTCAGCCTCTAAAACCTGTTACCCCTTTTAAATGGCTCTTCCTGTTGCAGTGTGGCCTGGGACCAGAGCCAGACTTAGGCAAAATGTGTGTGGAAGACAAATCCTTATGACAATACTCATTCTTCAATCCCTTTCAGGCTCGGAGGCATATGATTCTGTCTTCCACTCCTCTTGGCCTTGCTCCAGTGAGACTTTGAATCTTGCAGTCAGAGGGACCCTGAGGCAACTCCTGAGTCCAGGGTTTTCCTTTATACACTCTTACCCTCTACTGAGGAGCATGATGATTTTATGCCGGCCAAATTCTGACCCCTGCTATGAACAGGACTGTAAATTTTTATGTATATTTCTACCAGCAAGATTTTGTTGAGCTTTATATCTTATAGTGTGTATTCTGAAAATCATTTTAAAAAATAAATTTCTGAGTATAAAATTAAATTACTCTAATGGTGTTTGTGTAAAGGTTTACAGTCATAGGGTAAGGGGTTTGCACCTGATCCCAAAGGCAGTGGAGAATCATTTATGCACTCAGAATATAGGCCAGAGTCAGGACTTAGGGATTTATGCACATTTTGCCATTTAATCTCCTTATCAATCCTGTTGAGATAATGATAGTCCCATTTTAGAGATAAGGAAACTGAGGCTTGGGAGGTTAAGTGACCTGCTCTAGGTGCTGTAGCTTAAAAGATCAGAGGGAGGAGTAAAACCCATGCCTATTTGGCTTTGAAACCCATGTTTTTTAAGATTCCAGGTGTCTTAGGGAACTGTCACTCCCCATTACGGTGCATCTGGGTGTCTGTCTCACCATCAGGCTAGTCCCATGTACCCCAGTCCTTTTTCAGATGTAATGATTGGTTCAGGTTTTCCCAGAGGGGCATCTCCTATACCCAGTTGGACCTGTCAAAATCCTCCTGGCTATTGACTGAGCTCATGTGGCCCCTTCACCATGAAACCGCCAATCTCTTCTGTTTTTCCTGTGAACTCTAACTCTGTCCTGTTTGTGCCCTGAGTCCTCACTGCCTTCTATTGTTGTCCACTGTGGCTGTGCCTAAGGGCCCTGGTAACTGTGTGGCCTTGGCTTGGGTCCTGCAACGTCCACCTTAGAGGTCCATCCTTCAGGACTCCCTCACCTCAGGAAGGGTGGGCCTTGGAGGGTGAGATGAGTAAAGGGGAGGCATGTGAGGAGGGGAGAGCAATGCCCCAGAGTGGAGCAAGTTTAGGCCAAGAAGTGGCATCAGTCAGGAGCCACCAGAGTCTTAATCCCTGAGATTTAAGGGAGAAGGAGGAATTCCAGGTTTAAGGAAGTGTCACCATAGGGGAGTTATTGGATGGGAGTTGAGATGGTAGTAAAAAGTGAGATGGAGGTAGAAGCCTGGAGGTGTGCATTAGGCATCATTCCTGCTGGTGGGTCGGGGAGGAGGCCGTTTGCATGAGAGGAATGCTTTTTGGACAACTGCATGGTGGTGACACTTTCTTCCTAGTGTGGAGGCAGGTGAGGCTGAAGCTCAGAGCTCCATGGAAGAGGCTGTGGGATTTCATATCCTTGGTAGGCCATAGGGACACAGGAGTAGCCTGGTGAGTAGGGTTTTTAATAACTTTGATCTCTCTCTGTTGCCATGCCCACTTGTTGGCATCACCTCCTACTCCCTGTTCCTCTGGGAGGGACATGCTGCCTGGTGAAGCAGGCAAAGCAACAACAAACGTACCCAGCAATAGCCACCTTCCAGGGAAGGGGTGGAGATACAGCGGTGAATAAGATCCATGTAGCTCCCATCTTCAAGAAACTCACTAGCTATTTGTGTGATGTCAGTATCAGTATTTCTGAGTGATTACTTGTTTATCCACCTGTAAAATTAGTCAATTTGTATCCACTCCCAAGACATTTAGAAGGTGTCCATCTGTTTGTGGGTGGTTGAAGCAAGGATACATTACCATGTCCTTTCATAGGGTCAATGTTCAAGGTATGTTGAACACTTCCTATTTCTCCTGAGCCCCCTTTCTTCTTCCTCTTCACTCTACTTGATAAGAATTATTTTCAAGATACCAATTTTTAATTTCTTGGTGTCCTAAATTCTTTATATACATTATTTGACTGAATCTTTAAAACTACCCCAAATATGATTACTCCCCTTTAGTAATAAGGAAACCAAGGTACAGACAAGTCAAGCAACTTTCCCAAGGTCACACAGCTAGCAAGTGAAGAGGTGAGAATTGAATTCAGCACTCTAAGGTGCGTACACTTAAAGACATCCTCAGCCAGCATATCTGGTGGTGTCAGGGTCCTTCTCTTAGAATTCTCTGCCCTGATCTGCACAAAGGGGTGGGGCCACTCAGTGGTGGGTGTGTGGGTTGTTGGCTACTGCACTCTAGGGAGATCCAGGGAGTCGATGCTTAACATGACCTGGGTGGCCAGGTTTGGCCTGATTAAATGAAATACTGATGTGAAACATATTTGATGGCTAAAAGTATTAGGTAAAAGCAAGGCATTGTTATGGAGACATTAGGTATTATCTTTATTGAAGAGGAATAATGTGAAGATCAGAGGGGAAAATTCTTGCTTAAGGTCACAGATAAGAAAAGAAGAGCCCAGACTTGAACCTGGGCCTCCCTATTCTTGTCTCTCCCAGCAGGGTCTGGATTCTGCTATTTTGAATTCAAGACTGGGCCAAAACCATGAACGCTTTAAAATGTACGGTTTTCCCCATAAAGAATGCAGCTTTGGTGAAATAGAGATGATATAATTATTTCTCTTGTATGTATTGGGATTTGCATGTATCATGCTCTAGAATGAAGGCCTGTGAGAATGGAGCCATTGTCCCTACATGTGGGACTCTGCCTGGCACATGCCAGCAGCTCAATTTCTACAGGCTGCTGAAATGGATCCTATGCCATTGTCACTTCCAATCAATACATTGTCCAAGTAACCCAGGATTTCCAAGCTGGTATTGAAGTAGCCTGGAACCTCAGAACACACTCTGGAATTTCACAAGACACTTTGCAAATGAGGGATATACTCAACAGGAAGCCTGGGAATATAAGCTGGTAGGTGGCATAAAAGTAAAGATAAATGTGAAACAAAAATGCAGAGACGAAGGATAAATGGTCCAGAAGTAAACTTTTAAAAGGAAGTATTCAGGTGACTACAATGACCGGAAGGTGACATGGAGATGTGCACAGTGTGACATGAAGAAAAGGCATGGATTGAAGATGGACAGATCCAAATCCTCTGCCTTTGACTAGTGCTGTGACCCCAGGCTAGTTCATTAACCTTTCTGAACCTCAGTTTTTCCAACTATAAGATAGGAGTTGTAAAGATTAGATACAATGTTATAAAGCGCCCATCAGGTGGCTTCCTCGCCTTAAGTGACTGGAGTCTGTTATTGTTATTTTACCAAAAAGGAGGAGAGCGAAGTGTCCTCACCATCCTCGCCATCCTCACATCACCATTGTCACTATTGCTATCATCATCGTTAACTTCATCATTGTGATTTTCATTAATGTTTATTACATTTTCAATTGGGTCAGGTGACTGTCATGGGTCAGGTACTGTCCTAAGTTCTTTACACACATTAATTCATTTAATCCTCACAAGCCCTTAAATAGGAATATGAGGGAGGTTGAGTCACCCATCAAAGATTACATACTGGGGACATGGTAGCAATTTTATAAAGGCGTGGCTCCTGTCATTGTCAGGCTGTGCACCCTATCCGAGCATAGGGTCACCCTACACACACCCCAGGATGTAAAGAGACAAGACCAGCAGACTTCCTGCTGCCTAGTGACTGGCAGAGTGTGTATGAAGGAATTCTAATCTGCAAAGCAGTATTCAAACGGGAAGCATTATAATGATGGCTTGCATAAAATACACCATCTGCAAGTATCCTGACTTCGGAAGAATTTCCAATATCCTGCCCCCACTGAACAATGAGGAATAGATGAACCCCACTGACTTCCAATTTACTCGTGTCTCCCATCTTTCAGTGTCCTCAGGTGGGCCCCTAATCTTACCCCAACAACCACAGATGAGATGCAGCAAACTGACCACCCTTTGGCACTCACACTATTGGAAATAAACACACAGAGGAAATCTCTGGTTAAAATGCATGCAATGTTTCTTTAAAATACACAAGCGCTTTCTAAGACAGCCATTTCACTTGGCAGCCCAGTGCTCATGGCTCCAAATAAAACAAGAGTGTTAGTGAATTGAGCCAATTCATCCGCTTCGCTCTAATGTAAATGTATACACCAGTGTGGCCATGGGTGTCTGCGTACAGCCAGGGAGTGTTTACATGGTAAGAGTCGAGCTTGGACAGTGAGGGGTTGGTCTCTCTTTCCTGCTTTGCTTCTGGTGCTCAGTGGAGTCTACTCTTTCTTGTTCAGAGGTGGAAATTCCCCTCAGAGGGTGAGCTCACAGCCAGCGGTTCTGGCTTCCCAGCTGAGGAAGCAATGTGCTTCTTGTAATGTCCTTTTCCCTCCTCAGGTTTTGGACCATGGCTAAAGGTGTGGACACCAGACATCCATGAACCGAAGGAAGGATAAGCAAAAGGGGACAACGAACTTCAAAGCTCCTCTGAACCTGGCACAGGACGGTCCTTTAGAAAAGGTGCCATTTGTAATGGAGAGATTTGAAAATAAAACTTCCAATACATGAGCAAAAGATTGCAGACACTCACTTAACCTTCATTGCCCTGTGATCTTATCACATCCCCATTTTACAGATGAGGAAGCTAAGGCACAGAGAGGGTAAATCACTTTCCTAGAGTCCTAGGGGTTGCAGTGGTGGATCTGGGATTCACAGTCAGGGAGTCTGGCTCTAGAACCCATGTTCTTTTTTTAAAATTTATTTTATTTACTTTTAAACTTTTATTTTAGGTTCAAGGGTACATGTGAGGGTTTGTTATATAGGTAAACTCATGTTACAGGGGTTTGTTGCACAGATTATTTCATCACCCAGGTATTAAGCCTAGTACCCAATAGTTATCTTTTCTGCTCCTCTCTCTCCTCCCACCCTCCACCCACAAGTAGACCTCAGTGTCTGTTGTTTCCTTCTTTGTGTTCATAAGTTCTCATCATTTAGCTCCCATTTATAAGTGACAACATGTGGTATTTGGTTTTCTGTCTCTGGGTTAGTTTCCTAAGAATAATAGCCTCCAGCTCCATCCATGTTCCTGCAAAAGACATGATGTTATTCTTTCTTATGGCTGCATAGTGTTCCATAGTGTATATGCACCACATTTTCTTTATCCAATCTGTCATTGATGGGCTTTTAGGTTGATTCCATGTCTTTACTATCGCGAATAGTGCAGAGACCGTGTTCTTAATCACCAGGTTCCCTCTCTGTTGCTTCACTCTGTGGAGATGGCACAGCCAGGATTTCAGCTTTGGCGTCTTCTCTAAAAGCTGACTCTGCTATGTAACAGGTGTGAACTTGGCCAAGGTTCTTCATGTTTCTGCATCTTGGTTTCTTTCTGAGGCAATTGTCATATAGGGATAATATTATCCCTGTTACATATCTCACAGCATTGTAATGAGGGATTAATAACAGAGAAAGTGTATGAGAAGGTGGTGCACAGATTAGGAGGAGCAGTGAAGAATTACGTGTTTATAACACTTTTTGATTTACAATGTGTTTTACTCTTGCTACTTAAACTTTCTTCTAACTTTTTGAGCTAAGTCTTATCAATCCCAACTCAAATATGAAGAAACATACTCAAAGAGAAAAAATGACTTCCCTAAGGTCCAGGCAAACCAAGGTCTTCTGAATTCAAGCCTAAGACTCTTCTATAGGACCCTTTTAGCAGTTCATAGGCTTTTGCGGGGCATGGAGAATGCCATGTCTTTATTTTGTTTTGTTTTATCTTTAAATATCCCTGACCATGTAGCACAGTGACTTGAATATGAAAGAATTTAGTTGCTCTTGACTGAATGAATCCTGAGTGGATGGAGAAAAGGCTTGATTAACCAGAAACTTGGAGAAATGCAAGTTCTGACTGAGTTTTATGATGACTCTAGAATCCTCTTGGAACAAAAGCATTGACATAGTATATCTAAATTGAAAATATATCTAAAACAGTTCACTCTTTTCCCCCTGGAAGAGACGTGTAGGGCATATAAGTGAATGTTTATTGGTTACCTAAGGATCTTACAATGTTGCCCTTTCATGGAATTACGGAATTTTGAAAACTAGAATGCATCTCAAAAGTCATCTGATCCAATTTTCTGCTCAGTGGATAGATTCCTTTGTCCCTATGAACCTCATTGGGTGGGTGAAAACCCAGGTCAACCCTCCCTCTCTATTATTTTTCACAATTGAAATCAGATAAACTGGATTCAGATACCAAATCATTTACAAGAAGCTTTTACAAGTAACCTCGAGGAAGTTCTTTAAGCACTCTATGCCTCAGTTTTCTGATTTGTAAAAAATACACTTTGATACCTTGTTTTTTTTTTCTTAACTATATACCTGGGATAATTTTCTATGTCAATATATATAGAACTGCATTAATTCTTTTAATACACACATACACACACAATTAATTATTTCCGTACCAATATAGGTTTCCTATATTTTGCTATTGCATACATTTTATAAAATATTTTATAAAATATTTCATAAAATATAAAAAATATTTTATAAAAATAAATATTGTCAGACAGAAAAAAGTACCTACTTCATATGTTGTTGTGACAAATTAATTCATATAAAGCACTTAGACCAGTGGCTTGGCCACAAGAAGCACTCTATAAATGCTAGCTAGTATTTTAATTTGTGTTAGCTGAATAATTGAAATTGTTGGAAGAGGAAATAAAGGGAGAAAATACGTAACCTATTGAGCGAATTTATCAATTACAATTAGGCTTAGCTGTGAGTAGCACCTTAAACCAGATAGAAGTTTATTTACACCTTATGTTCAAGAAGTTTGGAGGTGGTCAGTCGAGGGCTCCAATGGCTCTTCGTGGTGTCAGAGGTAGAGGCATCTTTAATCTTAGCCGTCCATTATGTGTGACTTCTCTAGGTTATCTCATGGTCCCAGATGGCTGCTGGAGTGCTAACCATTATATCTATATTCCAGACAATGGGCAGGAAAAAGGCAGGAGGAAAGGGCACAACCTGGCTTTTTAAACCACTTCCAGCAAGTTATACACACCACTTCAATCACAAAGGCAAGGTCTAAGTTACATGGTCACACTTAACTGCAAACAAGGTTGAGAAATATGGTCTTTAATCTGGCATCCAGGCACCGCACAAAAAATCATGGATCTTAGTAGTGTGGAAGAGAGAGAGCATAGCTAGCTATTGGGGGATAATTAGTAATTACTGATGCAGGGGATTTACGGAATTTGGAGAAAGGCAGCCCTGCAACCTTTGCTTTGATAACAGGGAGTCTTTTGATCCAGGCGAAAAAGCGTTTTGGATTTGTGCCTCAGGGTGTTTTATTAGAACTACCTCCTTCTCCCAAAACCCTTGTTTCCTGCAGCCGTGGTCTAGCAGGCCCTGGTAGCAGGGTAGAGTCTTCCTACCTGCACAGTGGGGATGTGTGCCTCGGCTGCTCAGCCACTGGGCTGTCTGCAGTCGTCTGAGATATGAGAGCTGCCTACCATGTGTGGCTTGTGGAATCAGCTTTTGTGGCCTATGTCATCAAAGGTCAGCTTGATTCAATACTGAGTTCAGGTCAGACTTTGAGAGTTTTAGCTGCTTTTCTTCTAGAGAAAAAGCAAACAAAAACCCCCCGAAAACCATCCTGATAGGATTCACTAAGTCTCTTCTAACTATGTAATATGGACATGCTGGTTACTTAAAACATCTGGTAAACCACAGTCTTACTGATTGGGGCCCATCTGTATTCATTAGAGGTCCTCTTCTTATTCTGGATTCTATCTGCTCTCTCTTTTTCCATCCAATAAGTGATCACTACCTAAAGTAGTTCCACCTGCAGCAGGAATTTTCTCAGGGTATATGCAAATTAATTTTTGGAAATGGAAACAACCTTAGAAGCAGTTATTCTCCCTATGTGGAAGATTATATATTTCTCCCTCTCCTTCTTTCCCTTGATCCTTCTATTTGGAAATGCCAGGTAACATGGAGTAGGGTTGTTGGTCCCTCTGTGACCCATTTCCTCAGGCCAAGACCTCAGAGTGGACAGATGTGATCTGGGCTGAATGATGGCCTCAGTCAGACGAGGGTAGGACTGGGAGGGATTGCTGCAGTCCTTGCGGCTGGTGAGGGGACTTTTGTTTTTCAGGGGAGCTTGTACATTTGTAGGAGGGTGTCTTCTGTCTGTGGTCAGATTGTGGATCCTCACCCTCTTCAAGGTCCTAGCAGCGTCCCATTCTTCTAAACGTTTCTTAATGTTAGAAATTAACTCCTCCAAAACCCCTTAGCACTTTTCTGGGGACTGGGCTACTAACAGATGAATGAGTCTCTACTAAATATGTCGACTTCACCACAAAGGGGGAAAATGTGATTTTTCGTATTATAATAAGACAAATTTTAGAACTCAAAAGAATCATTAAGGTTTGTGTCAACAACCTGGTGATTAACCCACATAAGACCCCACAGATAGTATGTTGCGGGAGTGGGGTTCAACTTCAGATTCTTTGCTGATCACTGTCCCTGGCCCCATAGGGGATTTTAGAAAGGTAAACAGGGGCAATAGGGACAATTGGGGGCATACGGATCTTTCAGGGTAGGCCCTGTCCCTCCTCAGACTGGCTCTGCTCTTCTGGAGCTCAGGGAGTGGGCCACCAGGATAAGCTAAACATGTAAGGGTTTGGGTTCACAGTTCGACTTGAATCTAGCTGGGAGGAAGGTCGACCAGGAAACAGAGAACCCTGGAGGTAAACCAGGTGCGAGTTTTTGTAGGAGAAATTGGAATAAGGCTGGGGCAACCTTTCCACTTCTTTCTTCTCCTCGACTCAACCTGAAAGTACGTCAAATAATGTGGTTTTGGCTCCGTTTAGCTTCTTTCAACCTGAAAGTCAAATCTTCTCTCCAAAGGAGGGAAGCCTGCATGAGCTGAAACTGAAAGAAGTTAACTCGAACCCCTGTGAACTGAAACTGTCAAATTTCACACAGCTCCAGTTCATTTTTCTCTTCTCCCTTCCACCCCCACACCCCAAGTCATATTCATTCAGGGAACAAGTCAGATTTAGATGTTTTTCCAATGGCCAGGCTCACAAAATAATCCAGACACCAAACTTGTAAGCTGGCTAAAAGCGGCAAGGAATGATTCTTGGCTTATCTCCCACTGGATTTTACTTACTGGGCTATTCAAGTGGATTATTTCATTGAAGGTAGAAAGCCCTCCACACGGAGGGCTGGACAAATTCCCAGCACACCCAAGCTATTAGAAGGCCTTTCAGGGATGACAAGAATATGTTAGCTTCATTTCTCCTATCTCACAAGAGACTCTTCCCTCCCACGAAAAGACTGAAACAATAGATTTACCCAAAGATGGCCGCTCTGAGGGCCTGCCCTTGATGAGGTTAAAGGAAGTGGCTGAGACAAGTAGGATTCATCTAACACTGGAAAAGCCAGTGGGTGACTACAGAATGGGATTTGGAGGTTTCCACAGAAGGCTTGCCTCCAAAATGTCCCTCCCATAGCCTAAAATATCTGCCTGCGAGGCATCAAAGGGAATCACCAACTCTGGGAAGTGAATTGAACGTAGAGAGCCTGCCTATTGCATGGACAATTCTGTTTCTCTTGGGTCACATGGGTAGAATCTAACAATAATTCTACTGGACAGAAAAGGGTGCAAAGTAGAAATTTCCTTTTGTCATTTGGATGGGTTTCTTTGGTTAAGAAACTCATACTTGGCTGGGCCCGGTGGCTCACGCCTGTAATCCCAGCACTTTGGGAGGCCGAGGTGGGTGGATCACAAGGTCAGGAGATCGAGACCTTCCTGGTTAACATGGTGAAACCCTGTCTCTACTAAAAAATACAAAAAATTAGCCGGGCGTGGTGGTGGGCACCTGTAGTCCCAGCTACTCAGGAGGCTGAGTCAGGAGAATGGCGTGAACCCGGAAGGTGGAGCTTGCAGTGAGCTGAGATCGCGGCACTGCACCCAGCCTGGGCAACAGAGTGAGACTGCGTCTCAATAAAAAAAAAAAAAAGAAAGAAAGAAACTCATACTTTACTTGAATGCTCTGTTAATTCAGGGGGTAAGAGGAGGGGGTCTGAGGAGAGAAAAGGAATCAAATGGAATTAAAAAGAATATGTAATTGCATCTATTTTGCAAAAGTGCTTCCACGTCTCAATTCAATTTCCCAATAAATGCCTACCAATGGCTGTTCTGAAACTCAGAGACAAGCCCAAGGTCACCTGCTTAGGAAGTGACTGAGTTGGGAATAGAACCCTTATCTCTCTGACTCCTAAA
Source organism: Gorilla gorilla gorilla (assembly GCF_029281585.2). Lineage (NCBI taxonomy): Eukaryota > Metazoa > Chordata > Mammalia > Primates > Hominidae > Gorilla > Gorilla gorilla. The sequence goes on from NC_073229.2 coordinate 63,529,877, forward strand.
TCCACACTCCTTCTACAACCTCAATTCTCTCTTTCTAAAAGAAGGGTTTTTAAGGTCACCTTGGACAATCTGCCCATTTTATGGACGAGCAAGCTGAGGCCAGAAAGGTAAACATAGACGCATATAGCTATTGGCGTCAGAGCAGAAGACTATGTTTCTTGATTACTAGACTATGATTCTTTCAACTACTTTACCTTCTTGCAGTAAGGTGAATCAAAAGGCCCTCTGCAAAGGCCAGTAAAAAATATCAGAGCATGCCAAATATAGTGGCTTATGCCTATAACCCCAGCATTTTGGGAGGCTGAGGTGGGAGGATGAGTTGAGGCCAGGAGTAAGAGACCAGCCTGGCCAACATAGTGAGACTCTATCTCCACAAAAAGTAGAAAAATTAACTGGGTGTGGTGGTGTGCCTGTAGTCCCAGCTACTTGGGAGGCTGAAACTCGGGCCTAGAAGTTTGAGGCTGCAGTGAGCCATGATTGCAGCACTACTGCACACCAGCCTAGACCCCAACTCAAAAAAAAAAAAAAAAATCACAGTATGGGTATGGAGTGTAGAGGAGAGTGATTTCATTTTAGACATTACCAAGGGAAATTATATTAATTATACTTGAGGCTTCTTGCCACAAATTTTCATTATTATAAGCAGAATATTTTACTGCTGCAAAAGTTAACCTAGCATAATGCATGCTGCACTACTTTGTGAATAAGACTCTCTATAGGTATGAATTAAAAATACCGCAGTTCAGGTGATTCTAGTGTGTAGCCAGAGATATCAACCACTGCTAAAACTCAGTAAGTCTTTTATTAACTTCTTTGCCTTTAAACTCACCTTAAACTAAATGAAAGTATTTGAAATTAATTTAATTGTCATAATACAGGCTGTGAATTAAAATCCTGGCTTTGTCAGGTGCCATCTGCAGACTTTCAGTAGACTGGCTGGACTGCAGCTGGGTAGATATTTCTCTTTGGCTGTAACCCATGTTACACTTAATGCAGGTATAATTCACAGTGCATTATAGTAAGAGAGGAAATTCTACTATAAGCACCCTTCTGACCCTGAGATTATATGATTTCACATGTGTATATGTGCATTGTATCACATACCCAGATGTATTTAAACATAAAATATAGATACCTGCATACAACTTAACTGAAATGATTACAGGTTTTTTTTTTTATTTCTTTTGCAGAGTCAATGATTTCCAAGAAATGTGGCATTATTTCTGGGGGAGATTTCTTTCCTCTTCCTCAGCCCTGGTGAAGATCTTGCTAGAAACAATACATCTTCTATGAAACACTCTCCACAGAACGTTTTGGAAATAAATCTTCCCTTTCACCACTGGAGCTGAAGTCAAACCGAGCAGTGCACAGAGGATTTGGAAGGATTGACACACGAAGGAAGAAGGAAAAGTGTCCTGAAAGTAGAGTGTGTCGTGGAAGGGCCCAGGATAGAATTCTCTTCCGGTGTCCGTTCTGTGGCACTGCAAGGATGGGAGTTAAGGCGAAGAAGAATACAGGGCTTCCCCTTAATACATTGTTGGCTCTCACCTTTCGTGCCCCTTTAGAGGAGAATCAGAATAGCATGAAAGGGGACATGGAGCTCTCCTTGCCTTACCCTCTCTGCTTTAAGGGTGAGCCGGCCAGAGCCAGTTGCACAATGTGTGCTCAAGAGAGGCCACTTGTTCCAACTCGTGACCAGTCAGAGGTGCAGTTCTAGGCCTCGTGAGCCTCCGAGGTGGGCTGGGCAGAAAGGGGAGCAGGATCTTCAATGGGGGAGGCCTCTGAGGCTCCCCAGCACTATCCGGCTGTGCACATCTGTTCTAATGAAGCCACTTGTTAGGGCTAGACATAGGGTGAAAGAGCCCCCTGGGGTGAAAGACGTCCTTTGTGAATTAGGACAAGATTATTATAAATGACGTTTGCTTTGTTTAATTAATTCAAAAGCCACCTTCCTTATCACTTTATTACATGGCGCCTGCTCTCCGGGTGCCGCGGTCTCCCGAGCAGGCTTTTTCTCCCCTTTTTGCCGTAGCTCATGTTGCCTTTGTAGGTATGAATTTGTTTTCTTGTTTATTATATTGTTTTTCCCCCTGTTCTTATGTAAGTAAGATCCTTGTGGTCAGGATCTTCGTCTGTTTTGTTCAGAGAGGTAGCCCAGGCCTCTAGAACAGGGGTGCATAGTAGGTGCTCTGTCAATATTTGTGGATTCAAGAATGAATGAAAGCACTCACTGAGGCAGGCAAGATGCTAAGTGCTTTCCTCTACTCCTAAAAACATCCCCTCCAGGCAGGTTCTATTACTGTCCCCACTTTATACACAAAGAAACCTCGTGACGAATGTGATTGATTGACAGAAGCCATCTGAGCAGCTTGATGAGCTGGTCCCTCAGAGGTCATTGGCAAAGGTGCAAAGTCAGGCAGGCAGGCGGTTGCCCTCTCCCTCCTGTTTCTGCCCGCTCTGTGGTGAAGGCCTGGGCTTCCAGAAATTTCTTTGAAGGAGAAGCTCTACACTCTGTGGTTCTTGAGGCACTTTCTGGCCTTGCTGTGGGTTCCTGAAACCTGACGTTCCAAACAGAGGCATTTGCTAATTTCCTGAAGAAAGCTCCAGGAAGTCTTGTCCTTGGGTAAAAGCTGTTCACAGTAGGTGAGAAAAAGGGAAGTTTTCAGACCACCACACACTTGGAGGTTTCATTTTCAGTGTTGTGTGGAGCTGACAAATAAACCTATCTGACTTGGCTCTCCTTCCCTCTCCACCCCCGCCCCGCCCCGCCCCGCGCCTCTCCTCTTTTCCAGATTCATGTGAATGTTTTGGTTAACTTTATCCCCTCCTGTGTTATTGTTGTTGTACCACATATTAATGTGGGGCTTCTGTAGCTGAGAGGAGTACGGTTGAGTTACAGTAACAAGCTACAAGCTGAAGGAAAGTGCTGCGGTTTTTGGCTGGTCCAGTCCCAGATATACACCCTCACATCTGGACAAGAGATCATGTGACAGCTTGAAAAGCCAGAAACATATCCTGGATACCATAAAAAATGGGTTCTGTTAAATTAAAAAGGCTTTAAATACTGGCTCAGCTGGTTTGAGGTCTCATTCTCTCTCACACACTCGATTGTTCTGGAATGTGTTATAAGATTTGTGATTGCTGAATAGTTAATTTAATATCGTGAACCCACCTTATGGTAAATTTGTTTGCATGTCTTTCTGAAGTCCAGCCAGCCCTTCTCCATTTTCCTAACTTGGGGCATGGCTTGTTGATTTGAGGATCAGAACTTGGTGTCCTGGTGATAAACACTCTTCCTCTATTCCACCCCCACCCGCTTGCCAACCTTCAGGTACCCCCCCAGAGAAAACCTCCAAAACTTCTGGCCAAAGCAGCTTCCTTTCCTAACCTTTAAGAAAGAGCCTATAGGGTAATAAGCTTTAAAATATTATTAATGGAGAGAGATGTCATAGTTCTCTTTGAATAGAATCAAGAACAGATTGGAAATAAAAAAGTTTCTTGAGATGAACGGATGTTAAACACCAAAATATGGTCAAGACTCTATTCCTGCAACTCAGAAAAAAAAAATCTATTTTCTTTTTCTTACGCAAATAAAACATTCTTGTGTTGCCCACTGGACATATCTTTCTCCCTGATTTACCAAGATCGCAGAAACCAGGATTAAACAAGGCGCCCATTCCAAAACCAAAAATTTGTTTTCTCAAACTATCAAAGAGAGAATGACTTTGGAAGCAAGCATGTGATCAAAAGACAAGATAGGAAAATAGTGCCTGGTTTTCTTTTTAAGAATAAACAGTCAGTTAGGCCAAGCGCTGTCTCCTGGCATCTGCATTATCTGTTGGTGACGGTTAATTTTTTAATTTAGTAAAATGTAATAGAAACAATATTGTTACGTACCACTAGCTTTGTGTTTTCTAAAATATCTTGAAATCATCTTATTTTAACATATTAATTAGTTCAACATTTCTCCTCCCCCATTAGACTCTAAGCTTCCTATGGATAAGGACCTTGTTTGTTTTGTTCACTGTTGAGCCCTCACTGTCTAGGACAAGGTATTGCTCAATGCTACTGCCCAGCTTTGTGTCGATCTACTTTGTCCTTCCAGGTCCACTCGCTACACTTCCTCCCTGCGTTGGGCCAGGAAGCTGACTTTTATGAACTATATCAGTGGGCTCCCTCGCCCCCGGCTTCCCTTCCGTGCAGCCCATGGAGGAACCAGGAGTAAACTTGCATACAGGTTGGTTGAGTCCCTCTATTGAAACAGCAGCTCCTCTTGGGCTCAGGGAGGGTGATGGCTCCCTCCGTTTCTAGCCTCAGGGTACTGTGCTATCCTTGGTAGTAGTCTCTTCATTAAACTCATAAAATGACTCCATCTGAGGTTATCTGTTTCCTCCATTATCCACATCCTGCTGGGAGCCTGACTGATGAAATGAAGATTTATCGAATAAACAAATGAATGAGGCTTCACTGTAGTAACTCTTGTTTCTGGACAATCGCAGCGAGTGGGTTCCAGAGCCATTTTCTCCTGTATTCGGGTGTTTAGAGATGTAGTTGTCACCATGACTTCGAGGCTCCAAGCATGAGCTGGAATTGTTCGTCTCCAGTAAATACCCAACCCTGCTCCAATTCCACCTTACTTGGTTTCTCTTGTGATCGATGGTATGAACAAACAAAACAGTTTGCTGCATTTAGAGAGGTCTACAGTTGAATCAACTACTTGTTCATCCATTCATTAATCCATTTATCTATTCATCACCATTCAATAAAAATTTAATAAGCATCTACCATGTACCATGGATCTGGGAATGATAATTTTATTTCATCTTGAATGCTACATAATAGATTCATACAGCATGACACTCCGGAGACTTCTGAAGCAGTCTGGATCAGTGAGAAAATGTGCCAAGAATGGTTAGTAATGTCTACTCTGGGTAGAGAAGTGGAAGTACATATAACAAGTATTTACATGAATAGTATTTGCCATCCCTATGTTAGACGCCACTGGGTGAGCAAAAGCAAAACAAAACAAAAACAACTAGTAGCAAGATTATTTTTGTCTCCAGTTTGGCTGTTTCATGTTAAAATTGCATGCTTACTCAAGAACTCCTGATATAACTTCTTATATACAATAACCACCTCCACCTCAGACACACCTAAATGATAATTTGATTGTACAAAGGTATCATTGACCTGTCTATGCTTATTTTCATTATTTATATTCTGGATTGTATTTTCAGGGTTACAAAACACAAATTAAATAGAACGTTTTAAATCTAGTTTCCTGGTATGTAAATCATGACCTGCAATGACTGGACAGTTCCCAAATTTATAGATGAACATTTGCTAACTGGTTTTTATCACTCTAGGGTAACTTGCCACAGCCATCCTTTCTGAAAACTTTTCTCTCCAGGCCTCTCTTCCTGGATTTTCTTATCAAGGAAACACATCTTAGGAAAGTTTCTGTCCATAGCCTTTTTATTCTTGATTACAATAAAATTTGCTTCTCTATCCAGTTCAATTCACAAGACACTGGATTTGACATGCAGATTTCCTTGAACTGAACTTCCTGTGTCCTTTGCACACACTATGCTTGGATTAGGTCTTCCGATAGACCAGGCTTGGCACCTAATCCTCTTTCTTAAGCCCTGTTTCTTTTCTACTACCTAGCTTAGCATTCCTGGGCAAATCACTTACCTAACCTGGTCCTACATCTGACAGCATGGGATTAGATAATAAGAACTAATGCTTATTGAGCACTTACTTTGTTCCAGGCTACATGCTAATGTATTTTACTAAATGTGTATTAATTGCGTTAGAGTAAGGGTCACAAACTTTTCTGGAAAAGGTCAGATAGTAAATATGTTCAGTTTGGCAGGCCATGAGCTCTCTGTTGCAGCTACTCAACTCTGCCACTGATGTAAAAATAGCCATAGATAAATATGTAAACAAATGGGTGCGGCTGTGTTCCAATAAAACTTTATTTATGAAAAGCAAGGAGTGGACTCAATTTGATCCACAGGCTGTGCAGATGGATCCCCGTTTTACAATGGTTCAACTTATGATTTCTTTTCTACTTTATAATGGTGCAAAAGCAATACACACTTAATAGAAACCAGACTTTGAATTTTTAATTTTGCTCTTTCTGGCCTAGCAATATGCCATATGAGGTTCTTTTGTGATGCCTGGCAGCAGCAGCAAGTTGCAGCTCGCAGTCAGCCACACGACCATGAGGGTAAACGGCCAATACTGTACTCTATGGTATAGTCTTACCTGAGTTATTCAACTCCTAAATATAAAACAGGCTTACATTAACTGATTTTACCCAACTGTAAGCTAATGTAAATGTGCTGAGCATGTTTAAGGTAGGGTTGGCTTAGCTGTGACATTTGGTAGGTTAGGTGTATTAGATGCATTTTCAACTTACAATGTTTACAATGGGTTTATTGGGAGGTAACTCCATTGTTAGTCAAGGAGCATCTGTAGCGTTCCATCTCTGCTTTATTTGAATTACTCTGTTTAATGTTTGTAATAACCCCATGAGGTAGGTACTAGTTAACTAGATTTAGTCACTTTTCTGAGGTTGCCCAGAAAGAAAGCCCTAAAGTCAGGATTAAATCCAGTCTAGTGGCCCCATTTTTTTTTTATTTTTTAAATTTTATTTATTTATTTATTTTTTTTGAGACGGAGTCTCGCTCTGTCGCCCAGGCTGGAGTGCAGTGGCATGATCTCAGCTCACTGCAAGCTCTGCCTCCCGGTTTCACGCCATTCTCCTGCCTCAGCCTCCCGGGTAGCTGGGACTACAGGTGCCCGTAGTGGCCCCATTTTTAAACCACTTTTCTTCTGAGTTTCTAAAAGCACCAAACATTGACCCACTTCTCCCTGCACCAGGACCTCTTTGGCAGTCCCTGCATCTCAGGCTGAGTTCTACCAACTGTCTCCTTTCCCTGTTCTCTCTCTCAAAAAGGCCGCCCCTCTCAGCCATTCATTTCCTCTTAACTCACTGCCTGTCCTCACACCGAATTTGGCATCAACCCTAGAACGTTCTAAATCCTCTTACATTCTAATTAATACGTCCTCTGTCAGACTGGGGTTTCTCTCAGTCTACATACAATTGGAATGAAGTCACCAGATGTAACCCAAGAGCTCACAGTTGAACAAAGCCTATTCAATAAATATGTTGACTCTCCTGTGGTTTTTAGCTTGAACTTTAGTTCCACTGTTAATTTGCCATGTGACCCTATGCATGTCAAAATCTCCTGGTGTCTTATCTATCAATGGTGATTTTAAAAAACCAAATACATAAGTTTGTTGTGACATCTTGCCAATAAAAGCATTATGCAGTTATAGTATGCGAAGATGCAAGCCAGACCTTATTCTTTTTTTACACTGCTTTTCTGAGAGTAATAAGAAATGGAATTGTTAGAAGTGGGTATGATTTAGTTGTCCTGTGACTTTCCTCACCTCGTGTTGAGGGATGACTGTAAAAGCATTCTATGCACTGTCAGTTCATGGTGTGTCCTTGTGTCTAGTGGCCCCTCTGTTTCCGGCAGGTGAGTAGAAAGCTGCTGTGACATGGCTTCATCTCGTGCTCTGGGTACAAAGCCCAGCACAAGGTGAGTGGTAGAAGCATCAGTTTCAAGTTTCAACTCTTGTCACCTATACTGGGTTAAACTCCAGCAGACAGTGGACCCATAGATCCATACACTCATTGGGGCAATATTTATTGAGTGCCAGCTCTGTGACAGGCAGTATGCTGGCTCTAGGGAATGTGATGGTGAGCAACACAGCCTAGGTCTCATATGCCCTAATGAGATCCACAGATACTCAACAGCTCATCCCCAGGGTTGCATTTACAAGTATAGTACAGGCCATGAAGCAGGCAGGTGTCATGAGAGCATATGACAAAGAAGGACTCCAAACTGGGGTGCAGAGAGTTTGGGGAAGTCCTGCCGGGAATGTGCCTTCACCTTACTCTGTCAATCCCTCCTGGCTTGTGTGAAGGACCCAAGGGCAGGAGGACAGGAGAATTTGGGTGTTCTGAGAAAATGAGCCCAGAATATTGGGGGTCTTGGGGATATGTGTTGAGTCAAGAGAGATATGCTGCATCAGGCGATGCTTGTAGGTGTTGGGAAGAAGTATTGATTTAATACCAAAGATAATAGGAAGCTATCAAAAGATGGTAAATAAGGAGTGATGTAATCATGGATGGGCTAAGAACATAAGAGCTTGACAGGACATTGATCTTAAGGATTTTGAGGTAAAAAATTGGCCCCAACCAATTTTCCCATCCATCTTTTTACTATTTATTTATATTCTCCCACCCTTCTCTTTAACAGATAGGTCTTCTTTATGTTTCCTGGACCCCTACTCCATTGCCACACCTCTGGCACTCTCCTGCTCCCCACAGGAAAGTTCTCTGCTCCTCAGTACTTATCTAACTGTTGCCCTCCTTCAGAACCTGCTCACATCTGACTTTTCCATGAAAACTTCTTGGGTGGCCATTCACCCATTCATCAAAGTACTAAGTGTGGTCAGCATATTAGGCATACAAGAATGGTAAAGGTCAAAGTTCTACCAATCTTACTTTAATCATTTCCTTCAGAGTTCTTTCCAAGGTTCCCAGCTGAGCTCTTTAGCACAGCCCCTTCCCACAGCTCTAGATGTCTTTTAGTTTTCTATTGCCGTGTAAGAAATTACCATGAAGTAATGACTTAAAACAACTCACATTTATTATCTCACAGTTTCTATGGGTCAGGAGCCTGGGGAAAAACTAAGCTTGGTTGTAAACTTCAGGGGCTCACCAAGCTGCAATCAAGCTATTGGCCAGGGCTGTGGTCTCATCAGAAGCTCATCTGGGGAGGAATTCACCTCTACATTTATTTAGATTTTTGGCAGAGCTTATTTCCTTGTGTGGCAGGACTGAGGCCATCCTTGGCTACCAGAGGCCTCCTGCAGTTTCTTGCACTATGAGCTTCCACTTACTTTATGTCAGCTTTCTTTCTCACAGCCAGCAAGGGAAAGAGATTCCAGGCTAGTCTTCTAGGAGTCTTATGTAATTGAATCATGGGAGGAACATATCATCACTTTTGCCATATTGTATTGATTAGAAGTAAGTGATAGATCCATCCCACTCCCAAAGGGAGAGGGATATACTAGGTCATGAACACCAGGAGGCAGGGATCTAGGATCTGTCTGCTACAGCCTATATCTCCCACCGCTGCTTTTGAAAAGTGGATGCCACCAATATCAGATGTTTCTAGTTCTGTAAACATACCATGTCTTTTTAAATCTTTAGGAATTTATATATGCACTTGTGTGTAACTGAAATGTCCTTCCCTACTACATCTCCTCCAGTAATTCTTCCTCAGTGTTTTCTACCTTATATAAATGTAATCATTCCCTTCTCTGATATCTCTGTTCTCTGGATCCATATCCATGGTCATCCTCACCAGGCAGTGAGGTATGTTGCTTGTATGTCTCTACTGTATCAGACTGTAATTTCCTTGAGACTGAGGAGTATGTGTTCTTCTGTATCTCTAGGGCTCACATCTAATATTTGATTAATAAGCCTGGAGAATGGATAAAAGCTGGCTTATATAATGGGAATTGATCATTGATCTAAAATGTTAGTCTGTAATATATTTGCCCTCATACTCTTTAAATAAAACTTAAAAAGGTATTTAGCCTCTCAGATATATTAGTCAGTTTTAATTAGGTTATGTTTTTGTATAACAGCATATAATATAAAAATTAAGCATATAATATATAAAATTAAGCATATAATATATAAAATATAATCTAGATTTATAACAACAAAGTCTTATTTCTTGCTTACTTGATACTTTGGCTGTGACTCTGCTCCACATGGATTCTTTTTTCCAGGATCCACATGGAAGAAGCACCTGCTGTTTGGGACATGCATTTTTTTTTTGTTTGTTTATATTTTTATTGGGTACAGAGTAGGCATATATATTTATGGAGTATATGAGATGTTTTGACACAAGCATGCAGTATGAAATAAGCACATCATGGAAAATTGTTTATAATTTTTTTAAGAGATAATATAGCTCTGCCAGAACCATGTGATCATTCTTAAAGCTTCCATGCAGCTATGGCTCACATTGAACGGGCAAAAGAAGGTCATATGAGCAAACCTGACCCAAGTATAGTATTAGTATGAGGATGGCAGCAAATAGAAACAAAAATGCAATCTATCACAACATCTAAAAATTTTTCATTACAAGTTTACTAGTTGCAAATTTTGTAATTTATGACATATTGTGTATGTGCTTTAAATATTTTTGTCATAACCTTAGAACTCATTCAGTTTTTGAAAATGTCCAGTCATATAAAATCACTTTGGCAAAGGCAGTCCACACAGTCTTATTTGTTTTGTTTTGTTTTTTTTTTGCCAGAAAAAAAAAATCTGACTTAAATTTTCAACTCAAATTGGTGCAACCCTATGGCAACCATCCATTCCTAACTCACAGACAGGTAGATAGGCACGCAGTTAAAGGCACAGAGCTATGCCATTAATTTTTTTTTTTTTTTTTTGTGGAAGAAATAAGGTTCTGGCCCTTCAATAATTCTTACTAAAGACCTTGTTGTTTCATTGTCAAGGGGTTCCTTTCAGGAGCCATGCATTATTGAACTGTCACCTTGTTTGGTATCCTAGAGATTTATACTCACCAAAGTAAAGTTCCAAAGCAAGATCTGAGTGGGCAAGAAATATGCCATGTTTTGTCAAGTAGGGAAAATGTTGTCTGTGAAAGGGAAGTGCAGAGGCAGAATGGCAGGCTGGTCGGGGAACAAGTTCAAGAGCATTTCTGGAGTCAAGGATCTGGAAAATGATTCCCAATTTATTCACATTTGTGTATCCCTCTGGAAAGTCTTTGGTTCCCCATAGAGGTATACACAGCCAATCTGAAGATTATTTCTGTAGTCCTGGAATGCTCTAGGTGCAGGTAAAGGTGCACCTAGAAAAATGAGTAAAAAGACCACAGCGGGAAAAGGAACCAGAAGGAAGAAAGTGGAATAACAAATGTAATATTGTGAAATACGTATTTGGTCTTCCTTCTGTTTCCTGGGATATAACTCCTAAAATCCAGGGACTCTCCCAAGTGATGTGTCCTTCTGTATGCTAATGAGATAACTGGTGGCTGGGGGTCCTTAGGTAGCTTCAGGATGGGAACTAGTCACAGGAAAGACCAAGGCAGGATTAGAGAGTTGGGACTTTCAGCCCCACCCACCAGCCTCCGGGAAGGAGAAAAGGGATGAAAGTTGAATTGATCATCAATGGCCTATGTTGTAATCAATCATGCCTTTGTAATGAAGCTTCCATAGAAACCCAAAAGGACTGAGTTCCAGGTGCTTCTGGATAACTGAACACATGGGGGTTCCTGGAGGGCAGTGCACCCAGGGTGGGTATGGAAGCTCCATGTCCCTTCCCCCACACCTTGCCCTATGCACCTCTTCATTGTATTATTTGTAATATCCTTTATGATACACTGGTAAATGTAACCAACTGTTTCTCTGAGTTCTGTGAGCTGCTCTAGCAAATTAATCAAATCCCAAAAGGGGGTCATGGGGTCCCCAATTTATAACTGATCAGATAGAAGTATAGGTGACAACTTATTAATTGAGATTGGTGTCTGAAGTGGGGGAAGGCAGTCTTGTGGGGCTGAACCCTCAACTTGCGGGATTTGATGCTACTTCCAGGTAGATGGTGTCAGGATTGAATTGAATTCGAGGACACCCATCTGGTGTCTGCTGCAGAACTGATTGTTTGCTTAATTTGTGGGGAAAAACTTGGACACATTTGGTCACAGAAGCCTTCTGTGTTGATGGTGTAGTGTGAAAGCAGAGGAAAAACAGTGTTTTTTTGCTTCATAGAGAACACTTACAGAAAAAGTGTGAAAGCTGAGACGTGAAAGTTTTCCCTGGCTGAAGCTAGCTAATGGGATGACATGAAACTTGCTCCTCCAGGAGAGCAGGAGAAACCAGTCATGGGGTTGGATAAGAAAAGAGAATTTGGGGGTGCATCCCAGAGTGAGGAGTGATCATAATAGGAAACTGTCCTGGAAACCTTAATAGGAAACCACTGCACAAAGGATGAATATGAGTGGCAGTTTGAGGAAACATCATATATGTGGTTTCTCCAGTAGATTTCAGAGGAAGTTGGGGGAATCATTGATTTCATCTGCTCATCGCCAGTATGATTAATACACACTTCAGAATACACACACACACACACAAACTTTCTTATTAATGAAGCCTGCATGCCTTATACAAGAAGCAAATCACAAAGCTTGGGAAACACTTTTCTAGGACATCTCCTGTCCCTGCTCCTACCCCTCTATCACCCACCACCACCACTTCTATCTTCTTTTCTTTACCTTATCTTTCTTTCTTCTCCTTTTCTTGTTTTCTGCCCCCTTCTTGCTCCTCCCTTTTATTCTCATCCTCATCCCCAAAGGCTTTACCTTCCCTCAGTTTTCCAATCAACAACGAACACTGAGTTAGAAAAAAATCACCATACTTCATCCTTTACCTCAGAAAATCTTAGGAAGTGCTTTAGCCTGGGAAGAGCATCTCTGCTGGGAAAATGAATCATGGACGGTAGTGTCTCTAGCCAGGAAAGTCTCTCTAGCCAGGTACAATGTGGCACATCACCAAAGGGCTTGCTTAGCGTCCTTACTCAAATCTATATGTTTGCATAGAATTGTAGGATGCCAGAAGCGAAAAGAAACTTAGTGATCATCTAATTTAAAATGTTCTTTTTACAAAAGAGGAAACTAAGGTCAAAGATGGAGAAAGATGTGTCCAAAGTTACATAGGACTGGTAGTTTTAGCAAATGTAGTACACAGTGTGCATATGCTGCTCTTTATCTCCTTTCTGTTGGGTTTTTGATTGATGACAGCCAGCTCCTATTTAGCAAAGAGTAGGATACTTATGGTAATTCAGTAACTCATTAGCCCATTTGTAACCATGCAGCAGTTTTAGGTCATGCTGGAAGGGAATGAGGGCCGCACAGACAGTGACATATACCTGAGCAGACTTTTGTCAGTTCTGAGGCACATACCTCTCATGGAAGTCTTAAGCAAAATATACCCGAGGTTAAGACTGTTTAAAATGATCTATTCTCCTAGGAAGTGCTTGGCTGGTTGTGAGAAGATCTGGATTCCAATCTAGCTTTGCCACTGGGTTTTCTCTGAATGGCCTTGGGTAGTCCTTTCCCCTCTTGAGGCTTCTGTTGCAGCATTTTAAAATGTGAATCGTACCCCATGGAGTTGTGAGAAGCAAATGCATTGACGGGTGTAAAAGCATGTGATCGATGTTCCCTGCTGCAATAATAAAGGGAGTTTAATTTGTATGACTGCCTTCCACTGCCAAGGAGAATTGAGGGTTGTGTTTTCATAGGTGAACGATACCCTCATGCCATGCTCTCACATTGCACTGCAACCCCCCGCCAGGGTCTCCCCTTCAGAGAGGCTTTTCTGACCAGCCCCTTAACATCTGAAGTGCTACCCACTGGGTCCTTCTCTATCTTCTTCACTGGTTCTATTTTTATCTTTTGCACTCATCAGCCTCTATTATGCAGCATTTGTTTATTATCTTTCTCCCCCATCAGAATGTAAGATTCAGGAGGGCAGGGTCTTTGCCAGTTTTACTCACTGGCCTGATTCCCAAGGCCTAGGACAAACAGCGTCTGGCTTTTTTTTTTTTTTTGGTGACAGTTTTGCTCTTGTTGCCCAGGCAGGAGTTTGGCTCACTGCAACCTCCACCTCCCAGGTTCAAGCAATTCTGCCTCAGCTTCCCGAGTAGCTGCGATTATAGGCACTCATCACCATGCCTGGCTAATTTTTGTGTTTTTAGTAGAGATGGGGTTTCACCATTTTGGCCAGGTTGGTCTTGAACTCCTGACCTCAATTGATCTGCTAGCTTCTGCCTCCCAAAGTGCTGGGATTATAGATGTGAGCCACCACGGCTGGCCCAGCGCCTGGCTCTTCGTGCCTGTTCAACAAACATTTGCAAATGAATGAATAAACGGGAGATCTCTTGAAGAAATTTGACGCAGGCACATGTAGCATTGAGCCCATCAGGAGTTGTAGTCGCAATAGGAGATGGAGGTGGCTTAGGGGTGATGGTGATGGCTTGGGTGATCCACAAATTCAGATTTTGTGGCCTGAATGGATGATTTGAATGCCCAGAGATATTTGAGCACTTTTGGCAGAATTTTACTTCTTTATTGTACAAGGAGAGTTAGGGATCAACATCTAGACATGGGTGGAGGTGAGACTGTGGGAGAACAGCTCATTCTTATTTTATGTTATTATTTTACTTTAAGTATACATGTGTCATGGTGGTTTGCTGCACCTATCAACCCGTCATCTTGGTTTTAAGCCCCGCATGCATTAGGTATTGGTCCTAATGCTCTTCCTCCCCTTGCCCCCGACCCCCGACAGGTCCCAGTGTGTGATGTTCCCCTCCCTGTGTCCATGTGTTCTCATTGAGAACAGCTCATTCTTATAACATTAGCAGCAGGAGAAGATGAGGAGGCAAATAGGGGGTTAAAAAGGGAGGCAGAAGGGCCTGTGGCACTTAGAGGAGACTCTTCTGCCATCTGCAAGTGTGAGCCCACTTTTGCTGAACAGAAGACGTGATCAGGGATGAACTGTTTACCCAAGCTGGGGAGCCTATTGATGATTGGCTGTACATGTAACCTGGAAGCTTCTGTTTTTGTGAAGTGAGAAAAAAAAAATCTACCCACAAAGAACATTTGGAGCACTGATGGGAAGTACAACTGGTATTTCCTCAGAGAATGATGGTAGGGGCACAGATCTCAGAGCAACCTTGCTCTGAACTGACTTCCAGCAAACTGGGGTTGGTAAAACGGACTGTTGTCCACAAGTTGGTTGAGATCGAGGGTCTTGATCTCAATGGTGGTATATAAGGATATTATATTGTATGATATTATCTTTTACTATGTTATACTGTGTTGTGTTGTAAGATTTTATATATCTATATTTGTATCTACACACACAGATATGCATACGCGCATACGCACCTGTGTTATGAGAAAAAAGCAAGGAAAGAGGGAGTTGGCAACGTGTTGTGTGTCCCTTGAGCAGTGTTGACCAGCTGCAAGAGTCTAAGGGAACTCCTCTTGTGATTCAGTTGTTTCAGCACACGGAGTGCCTCTGCAGTGCTCTGCAATCCTTCAGGAGCCCCTGGTTGAAATGAGCCAAGCAGCACTTAAAAGAAATGAAAGAAAACAGTTAAATGCAACTAATCCCCACTGCTGTCCCAGGTGGTAGCTGTGGAGCAGAATGCCAGCCGTCCAGAACCTCACTCTGGGTCACTGATGCTGGTCTGCCTGTCAGCAATCCCAGTCGTGTTTCTGTCCCGAGGCACACCTTGCGGCTGGGTGGTTAGGGGTCTGCCCTGGGCTGGGCAGGCTCCAGGATGGGAAAGCTGCAGGGTCAGCAGGGCTTTGCCTGGGTCTGTCTCTCCGAGAGAACAGCTCGCACTTCCCAGGCGTGTCTGAGTGTGGTAGATGGGGGAGTGGTGAGGTGGGGACCCTGGTCCTGTTGCCCTCGAGGGTGTGGAAGAGACATGCTCCACCTTGTGCTCTCCCTTCCTATCTCTTCTTTCTCAGGGTCTGAAGAGGCTTTCTTGGTGTGGCTGGGGGATCCCTTCCCTCCACACGGTCCTCCTGCCTTTGAGCAGTGGGGCTCATTTAGGGCTCCTGTAAGTTTCCTGTGACGTCCCGGGCAAGCTGCTTTTCTCCTCAAGATGCTTTGTCCAGCCAGCCAAGTCATGTTCCATTGAGGTCATGGGAAATGGAGTCCTTTACACAGATATTTGCAAATGAGGGCTCAAACTTGAATCCACAAGTTGGTGGCAGAAACTTGCATATGTCTATACCCATCCTCTGGCACCCTCCACCCCAGCATCTGTTTCACACCTTTCTGGCTTGCAGAAACTCTCTGGTCTCCTTTGAGTTTCAGTCTTCCCTGGGGTTCAGTGGGAGCCATGATGTGTGTGGACCCTGGAGCCAGGTGTGGCTGGGAGCCTCAGGTCACCCTGTTGAGCAAAGGCTCAGGGTTCAATTGGACTGGCAGGAACCTGTGAAACCAAAAGTTACCCATCAATTGCCAGAGTGTGTGAGGAGGACCACACACCATTGTTTTCTTTTGTGATACACTCCCTCCTTGTCCCCCACCACCACATGTTAGACTCAGTGTTATGTTATATCCAGGGGAGTTTTTCTTGGCACAGTTATGGATTGGTCTCTATTTTTGATGTAGGCCACAGAACAATTGTTCTCAAAGACAGCAAAAAAGAAAATGGAGTAATTGTGACCCAATCCTCCTCTCAACTACCTGCTCCTTCATTTCCTGCCTCTCTGAAGAGTTTTAGACAGTACCATGGTTCCTTCTGCCCTCCTCGAAGCCCCACAGCCTGCCACTTCTCCCCTAAGCCCCCTTAGAAATTGTGCCATTAGATAAGGAGAATTTTAGAACAGCCCACAATAATAAAGGTTAGTCAACTATGATATGTTTTACTCTAAAGGTTTTTTTGTTTGTTTTTTTTTGTGGGTTTTTTTTTTTGCCTCCAGTCAGCTCAGAAACTGTTAATTTGGATCATGATTCCTCAGACTCCAAAGGTATTCAGACTGTGAATGCCAAAAGCCAGGGCTTTAAAGCACCACAGTTTCTCTCCTTTCCCACCCCCAAATTGGTGGTGAATTATTTTTGACTTGCTCATTTCCAAAACTCTTCCAAGTTGAGTGCATGGTCCCCAACATCCTATATAAAAATCAAATCCTGACATCTTACTCAAAAACCTTCAGTGCCTCATGGCTACCTGCAGGATGAATTCCAAAGAGTTAGCCAAACTGCTAAGTACAATTGTTTAGGTTGTACACTGCAAAATGCTAAGGTGCACCATTCTATGCACAACCATACTGAGGTCCTGTAATAAGCAAAGCATTCGAAGCACTTCATAGTATATTTCCAAGAAACTCTTCTACTCTTATGTTCCCTAAGCCTATAGATGTACTGTTACCTTTAGCCAGTCTGGACTCACTGCTTTTAAATGCACATTGAAATTTCCACATCTGGACCTTTGCACAGACTTTTCTCTTAGCATGAGTAACACTGCTTTCTCATCTTTACATGGTTGAGTCTTCCCAGTCCTTCAAGATCCACCTTAAGTTTCACCCTCTCTATGACATCTTCCTTGCCCACACCACCTGGAAGCCATCTCTATTTCTTCTGAACTTCTCTAGCACTTGTCAATAGATCCCATGAGACACATTACACATAGCTGGAATTTTAGTTCTCTTTCCATTCACCCTGTATCTGTAACTAGAGTGTGCACATTTGAAGAGCCTGTGTTTAACATTTCCTGAATTTCCTAAAGCATCTGACAGTGCCTGATACACAATGTGTGTTCAACAAATTATTGACCTGCTAGCTGGTTGGTTCAAGTTGCATTGTGAAGAACCCATTGGCTCTCTCCCCCATTCCCTTGCTATTTTATTCCAGTTCCTGGAATTTCATAATAACAGAGATTGTTCCAGAAAGCTGACACAGAGATGGTTCCAGAAAGCTGACACAGGCCATTTCCTCTAAACAAACCCATGTTTTCACAGGACTTGCTGTGGAGCTTTCTCTAAACACACACACACACGCACATGCACACACACAGACACACACACACACCCGTGTTTGGGTTCTATCAAACACATTCCAAATGATAATAATAATAATAGTAATAATAATGATAACAAAACAATAACCATTTATTTGGTGCTTACCAACTGTAGGCACATGGACTAAGTACTTTCCACACATTCTCTTGTTTAATCCTCAGTAAACCAACAAGGTAGATATTTATATTTTCCCAGTTTTACAGATGAATAAATGAAGGCTCAAATAAGTAAAGCAATTTGTCTCAAGTCACAGAGGTAGTTAGTGGAGGCCCCAGGGATTGAACCTTGTGCTGCTGAATCTCTAGGGTCTTAACGACTGTGTTGGTATACAAGGTTTTCCATGTCTAGTCAATAAAGCATCTCAAGCTCATCCTGGTGGTAAGGCAATCTGTGGGTTCAGGGAGGATCCTGATATAGCCAGAGGCTTTAGCCCTAACGATGTTTCTGCCAGAAACTAGTTAATATGCCTTATCTTTCAAATTAAGTGATTGGACGAGATTCCTTCCTATTCTAAGAATTTATGTAACTACAAAAAAGGAAAGACATGGGCCTTGCTCTCAGGAATTTACAATCTTGTTGGGGAGGGAAGATATAAACCTTAGTAGAGAGAAAATGCTAGCTAAGGTAGGTATGTACCAGCAAGGAGAGTCGTCAAGATCAGCAGCTCAAGCATGGCAAGAGGAGCTGAGAAGCTGGCGCTGTCTCCCTGCAAGCAGGGTGAGCTTGGACCTACCATCAGAAGGACGCCTTTTCTTGCAAGATGATGAGCTTGACCTTCACAATGGGGACCAGGGAGGCCCACTGGAGGAATGGTGCAAGTCACAATCCCAGGATGTTTATCAGCCAGGCCTTTTTGACCCTTCAACAAGATGTTTCTTGAGCAAATTTTTTGGAATTTTGGTGGGCTCTGACCTGCAGTTTTCACTTCCAAAATAACTTGACTTTTCTAAAGTGGTAATTTCATTTTCATGATAATACTAAACTGAAGCCACATGATCTCTAATTGGAAGCAGGTCTTGGGCCTCAGAGTTGCCAAGAAACAGTAAGAAACATGCTTATTCTACTACTTTGCTTCAGGCACTCAGCATTTTTGAATGCCTGGGCAGAAATATAGTTTTTTAAATAAAGCCAATCCCTGAGAGAAGAGAGGGTAAGGGGAGGGGAAAGGAAGACACGGGTGGGGGGTGGTTAGAAATAGGAGAAGGGATTTTTTTTTTTTTAATCCAAAGAGAGGAAAATAATACTCTATATTTTTGTATTTAAATTTTCCTGCCTGTCTCTGCCATCTTTTAGTATTAGTGAAACCGGGGTGTGTCCCGTCTGTCTTGGGGTTGAGGTGGGACTGTAGCTGATGTTCTTTTAACTTTCCAGTTAGTATTCTGATTTGCTTCCTCCCAGCAAACACTGGGACCAACTTCATGAGGAAAATGAGGAATTATTTCTTTTTCTATTTTCCTTCCCACATCATTTCCCATGTCCTATTAATTGTATCCTAATGAGTCAAGTCCCTCTCCAGTGGCAGTAGAAAGACTGTTTTAATAAGTCTGTCTTTGCCCTTTCTTTTCCTTCTTTCCCTCCTCTCATCCCTCCCTTCCTCCCTTCCTTCCTTCTTTTCTCTTTTCTTTTCTTCTTTTTTCGTTTCATTTCTTTCTCTCTATTTTATTTTCTTTTCTTTCCTTTTTTTACAAAACAGCATAAATTGTCCCAGGGAAGGCCCAGAAAATACTGACACAAAGGAAATCTTTTAATGACATTTTAAAAAAGAAACAAAACAAACCCCTTTCTGAAAACAAAAATTATATAACAGATTAAATGCATAGCAGAACTTTCTGCCGGAAGCCAAAGCTGTTTTTTAAATACAGTTGGGAGCTTAGTAATCACATGGTGTTTTTTGAGATTTTTTTTCTTTTCTGTTGCCCTCAGTTTCCTGCAAGCGCCATTTTAGACAAATTGCGGGGAGGAGACTCCGGGTTCTGTGGTTCCGTCCCACCCTGTCAATTAACATCCTCCTAAGTGCTGCTCTGAGCCCCGTTGGCCGCCAGCCCCTCGGGTGTCCTCGGGGTGGGGCAGCATCCTGCAATGTCTCTGTTCCTTGTGCCTGGATCTCTGTACCCCGTGCCTGCCGTTCCTTCCTGCTTGGCCTGCCATTGCCAGCACTGAGCCTTTTCTGCCAGGGGTGCCCATTTCTCGGCTGTACCAGAAGAATCCTTGGCATGATTGTTATGCTCCCTTTCTTACTTTGCACATGGTAGGAAAGGAAAGCCATAAAATAAGGTATGAAGAAAGGAGCAATGAAGAGGAAAAGTGATGGGGAAAGAGAAGGCTCTACATTTCAGCTTCAATGGCTGCCTAGAAAAAAATCCACAGCACCCTGGGTTGGAAAAGGGCAGGCCAGAGCTTGGGCTGAAAGAGAAAGTCTTGAGGGGCAAAAAAATCTTTAAAAGGGCAACCACAACGCCTCAAGATCAGTGTGACTCAGTGACTTCCCAAAACGTGTATTTCAGATAGATATCACATTATGTCCTTCTTGTACTTTTCACTTGGTTTTTCTAAGGTGGTTGTTGACATTTTTAATTTAAACCCCGCTCACACCCGCTGCAGTTTCCAGGGAAGGCATGCAAGAGGTGAAGGTCCAGTGGGGACATTTGCTTTCTCCTGATGTCCCCAAGGACTGCTAGGCCTTGAAGCCCTAAGAATCCAGAACATCTGGTGCATTTCAGCAGTTTATTCACAAGTTCAGCCAGTCATCTGGATGTTTTGTCTATGCAGTGCCAAACATCTGGATTGACATTTTTTTTTTTAAACCAGACTTACTAGATGTTTTGGCATTGTGTAGACAGGAATTCAATTTTTTAATAGTTCTTTCTCTACTCATCTGAGATTCTTAATAACCGACCCTCCAGTACAAAGCAGGAGAGAGACAGAAGTTCTTTTTTTTTTTTTTTTTAATCATTGTTGATGGACTTTCTCAATAAGCCTGTGTTTGTACAATCATGAAAAGTGGGCAATTTTGGTGATGACTTTTTTGGCAGCATCTACACAACCTTATATAATCGGTTTGCTTTACTTTTTTGGCGGCACCCACACAATTCTAAATCAGTGGTTTGACTACTTTGCTTTTTTGCTGGTGGACTAAATTGACCAAAATAATATGGTGTGTTGATCTTAGATGCTCCAAATTCATTTGAAAAGAATTAGAATTTTAATGCTTTTAACAAGAGCTTAAAAAGTTAAAGAATCTAGTGATTCTTGAAAATAACTTATGAGAATTAGTTTATCTCTAGTTTTTACACTTATCATTTCAAGTAAAATTGTAAGATCCTGGAGAGCATGTATGATTTTTAAAAAGCGTTAGCGTTTAATTGAATGGTGGTGGTGACAATGGTGGAGATAGGGGTGGATAGAATGTGAGCTTACTTTTTTTGTTGTTGTTGTTTACTTAGAGTTGTATTATGCTGTTTATCTTTCTTTTGTCAGTTCTACACTGTAAGTAAATATAAGTGTAGTGATTTGCACCTTGAAAACTCCTGGTATTTCAAAATATTACTGAACTAGAGAGATCTTTCCTTCTCCTACAAATAGTAGGAAAGTTGTTAACTTGCAGATTTTTTTTTTTTTTTTTTGCTAAGTTGCTTCAGTCTTGAGGAAGGGAAGAACTTAGTATTTGCAGAATGATTTGCCCTGATTCTGGCCGCAGTTTTACCGTCAACTTTCTCTTTCTATGTCTTTAGCAAGTCTCTTTTCAGTGAATAAGCCGTGGTGGAAGGAGGGGGTTACACTCAGTGAGTGATATTGGTCTGGCTGGGAAATCCAAGACACCAGACTCTGTCTTCTCCTAAATCAAGCACAGTAATTAATCAAAGACATTGTGTGAAGAGTTTGAGTACAGAGCCAGGGAAGCAGCAGTAGGTCAAGAAGCAGCAGCAGGTCAAAAGCGATCAAGCATGGGTCCTAGGCAAAGATCTGGAATTGGAACAGTTGAGGTTGGACCAGCTGAGTCTATGCAAACTGATTCTTATGTGCCTGATATGTTGTCTTGTAGGAGTCCAGGTATATTTAAAGGGCCAGAAATGGGACAATGCTTCAGGTCTTGGGATTCTCCTTTGTTAACTCAGATGTGAATCTCTTCCTACTCTGACACTATGTAATTCCCTTGAAGAAATGCTCAGGAAGCTCATGATGCTTTCCTATTGCAAAGACATCAGATATTCAGTTGCTCTGAATCTCATTTTATCCTTGCCCTACTGTCTGTATGACTTTTCAGGAATCAAACTTTGCCCTTCCTGAAGCAGACAATAAATAATGCTAACCAAATGACCAACAGTGTAAACAGAATTTACCTTTTAGGCAAATAAAATCTCAAAGAGTGAAATGAAAGGTTTTAAGGGACAAGATTTAGGATTCTAGGCTACCTGTTTTTTTCCCACTTTTGAACACAATATCCACTTCTTAGCTTCTCTCAATGGATATATTTCAAGGTCAAAGAGTAGCTGGCAGTGCATGTGGTAGCTCTGAGGATTTATGGAAGATCAATGCCTTTCTCATCCCATTATGCATCCAGCTTCACTTAAGAGCTAACCATTGCCAATAATAGGAAATGCGGGAAGGGCTGCCTTTGGGACCCTTTTGTACAATTGTGGTCTTTTGTTCCCACTAGGTCTTAAATTCCTCTATGAAGGAAATGTGTGCCCTTGTTGCTCCCCCATGATTACTTTATAGGACATTGGCAGGCATTCAGCAGATGTCTGATTGATTGAATTTCCATGTTTTTCTCAGAGGTCCTGAAGCCTCAAGATACTTCTTGGCTATCCCAGGCATGCCAGTGTGGTAACCACACAGACTTCTCTTTCATACATTTTCTCTTGCCACTTCTAAGTTGTTCTCTTTCCTCTTCCTCTGAATTGTTCCTGAATAGATAAACTGGGATCAGTTTAATCAATTACTCAACAGGGGTGATATTCAAAAGATTCAATGACTAGTATGGCACACACACCAACCAAACAAAAAGATACTGGTCATAGAATTGGAGCAGGTTTCTGAAGGATCCTATGTCTACCGAACTAGGCATTAACCCTTTAGTTGCTGGATAACTGGATGGTCTTGGAGAACCATGAGAATGGCTGGGATAGTTGTAGATGTCTTGGAACACTTGGGCATCTTCAGGTAGTGGCTATTTACCAACCTGCATAGAAAACACTGTCAATATTGTAACAACTTGTGTACATGTTCTAATGCATCTTGGCTTGAGAATCCACCCTCACAGTATGTAACTATTACTTTTGTTTTGCCTGGAGAAAAATAGCAAAGATCAGTTGTCCTGAGATTCTTGTATTTCTCAGATTAGTAAAATTTAGCCCAAACTATGTAGGGTAGAGGGGATGAGGAAGGACTTATATCAGGTTATTAATTGCTTTCCTCATCCCCAGGTTTTTTAATCTATAAAATGACCCCATGGTAATCAAGGAACGCAAATAGGAATAAAATTATATATTCTTCATCTATTATATTGGCAAAAATTATTGATGTTGATGAATGTTTTCAGAATAACTTTCCTGTGTTGTTGATGGAATGAACATCAGTACCATATTTCATCAAATCTAAGTGCTACCAATTAAAAAATCTACTATTATTTTATGTAAAAGTAAGCAAGAAAAATTAAATTATGACATGCCATTAATTATTGGATGCATCTTGATTTCATAAAACTTAAAATGGAAAAGTTAGTTTCTTAGAATCAATGAAATATGGTATATTCTTTCTAAAGGATTTTGTGCAACAAAAGCCTTTAAACAATGTAGTAGCCATACTGTCCACTATGCAATTAAAAAAACTGATAAATATGGAGAAATATGGGAAAATGTGATTTATAACCAGGAGAAAAATTAATCAATATAAATGACAGAGGTGTTGAAATTGGCAGACAAGGATTAAAAAGTCCTATTTTAAATATAGTCAAAGATTTCTAAAAATATATGAAATATATATAAAAAAAGGAAATCCCAATGGAGAAATGGAAATTATACATAAAAGAAGAATCAAATGGAAATTCTAGAATTAAAAAATACAATGTCAGGTTATGAAAAAATTCAATATACAGGCGTAACAATAGATTGGGCACTGCAGAACAGAAGATCAATAAGCCTGACAACAGGGAGATAAATTATCAAAAATGAAGCATACAGAAAGAAGAAACAAGAAAAAAAAAAGCAGAGCATCAGTGATCTGTGGGACAATATTAAGTTGTCTAATGTGTGTAATTGGAATCCCAGAAAGAAAAGATAGAAAGAATGGGACAAAAACTTAATGAATCCTAGGCAGAATGAAGACAAACCTAGCCATATAATAATCAAAATGTTTAAAACTAAAGATAAAGAGAAATTCATAAAAGAAAAAAGACATTCTGCAAACAGGAGAACAGTCATAAAATTGACTGCTAAATTCTCATTAGAAAAAACACAACCCAGAAGACAAAAGAAAGCATCTTTAAAACACTGAAAGAAAAAAAAAATCAATGAAGAATTCTGTATCCCACAAAAATGCGCAAATACTTTTCAAAGATTAAGGTACAATAAAAGACATTTTTACATAAACAAAAGCTCAGAGAATTTGTCACCATCCAAACCAGCACTAGGAAAAAAGTTAAAGACCTTCAGTCAGAAGGAAAATGATTCTAGGTAGAATCTCAGAGCTAGAAGTAATAAAGAGATCTGGAAATGCCAAATATATTGTAAATGTAAAAGACCTTTTTTTTTTCCTTTTTTCCTAGTTTTCCCTAAAGACTAATAGACTGCTTAAAGCAAAAATAGCAACAATATGTTTTGCGGTTTATAACAAATCGAGAATTAAAATGTATTCAAAGTACAAGATATGGGTAAAGCTCCTACATTATACATGAAACAATGAAATCTTGCTTTTTGGCAGAATGTGATATGTTAAAGTCACATATTGTAAATCTTAACTAAAAACAAACAAACAAACAAACAAACAAACAAAAAACACCACAAGATGGAATAGATGAAAAGCCAACTGATAAGGCAAAATGAACTCAAATCCAAAAAAGACAGGAAAATAGCAGATAGGACAAATAAATGAATAGAAATGATGCTAGACTTAAATCTAACCACACCAATGATTATACTAAATGTAAATGGACTAACCACTTCATTTAAAAGATAGGATTCTTAAGACTGAATTAAGAAGAAAGATCCAAAACTGTGCTGCTGTCTGTAAGTAACCCACCTTCAATGTAAATACATATAGGTTAGAAGTAAAAACATGTAAAAAGATATACAAGGAAAATGGTAATTATAAAATAGTTGGCATGGCTATTAGTATCTGACAAGATAGACTTCAGAATAAGGAGTATTTCCAGAGAAAAAGAGAGACATTTCAAAATTATAGCAGGGTCAATTCATAATAAATACGTGATAATTCTAAATATATATGCACCTGATAACCAGACCACAAAATACATAAAGCAATTAACGTACAGAACTAAGGAAGTAAAAGACAGATTTACAATAATAATCGGAGATTTTTGACACTTTCTTCCAGTAATTGATAGAACAAGTAGAAAATCAGTTAAGACATTGAAGACTCCTTAAAACTATCAATAATTGGTAATTTTGATATCAATTACATTAATTTATCTAATTAATATTTATGGATTACATTTACCAAATAACTGCAGAGCATAAATTCTTCTCAAGATCTGAAACTTTAATTAAGCTAGATCCTATTCTGGGCTGCAAAACAGGTTTCAGTAAATATTAAAAGACTGAAATCATATAGAGTATGTATTCTTACTACTGTGGAATCGAATTAGAAATAAATTTTAAAAAGAGGACTGGAAAATTCCAAAATATTTGAAAATTAATCAACACAAGTAATACATGGATGAAAGAAGAAATTACAGGGGAAGTGAGAAAACACAATAGCAGATTTTGTGAGATGCAGCTACAGTGGTGCTTAGAGGGAATTTATAGCTTTAAATGCGTATCTAAGAAAAAAGAAAGGTGTAAAATCAATAATGTAAACTTTCAACCTTAAGAAGTTAGAAAAAGAACATATTAAATAAGTGAAATAAAAGAAATAGTAAAATTAAGAGCAGAAATTAATGAAATAATGAACAGCTAAGTAGAATATCAACAAAACTCCATACTAGTTGCTTGAAAAGATCACCAAAGTTGTTTAACACTTAGATTTAAACTGATCAGGGTAACAGGAGAAAAATTTTAAAAAAATCAGGTAATAAGGAATGAAAGATAATTTATCAGGACATACTGTAAGACATGACAAAATAATCAAGAAATATTGTGAACAACTCTATACCAACAAATTTGATAGCTAAGATTAAATGAACACATGAAAGATACAAATTACCCGAAGGACACAGGAAGGACTAGAAAATCTGAAGAGCTCCATGTCTTTCATATTTATAAACTTCGCAGAGGACTTCTGCTACTGGCCAAGATTGAGTAGGCCTACTAGAGCACATCTTTCCCATTGAAGACAACTAAAAACTCTGGACAGAATACAAAAAGCCCCTTCCCCTTCCCCTTCCCCTTCCCCTTCCCCTTCCTCTTCACCTTCCCTCCTTCCCTTCTTCCCTCCCCTCCCCTTTCTCTTTCTTTTTTTGTTTTTCTTTCTTTCTTTCTTTCTTTCTTTCTTTCTTTCTTTCTTTCTTTCTTTCTTTCTTTCTTTCCTTCCTTCCTTCCTTCCTCCCATCCTTTCTTTCTCTCTCTCTGTTTCTTTCTTTCTTTCTTTTTTCTTTCTTCTTTTCTTTCTTCCTTTCTTTTCTTTTCCTTTCCTTTTCTCTCTCTTTCTTTTCTTTCTTTCTTTCTTTCTTTCTTTCTTTCTTTCTTTCTTTCTTTCTTTCTTTCTTTCTCTCTCTCTCTCTTTCTTTTTTCTCTTCTCTAAGGCAACCCCAGTGGTGCAAAACTGCATGACAGCATAGAAGGCTAAAGCTCTGAGAAGAACACATATTTCTGGCTATAAAAACTGTCTAAAGGAGTCTTTAGAAGATGAAGGTTTGGAGGAAATGAATAAGAGAAGAATGCAAGAAGATAAGGTCTCCAAATGTCATGGATAATCTAACGTAAGTGTCAGGCTTGCCCCTGAACTATGCATGTGTGGGTAAGAACCTAAGAAGTATAGTAAGGTATTTGAGAACTGAGCTAAGATACAAACTGCCCAAGCACCTACCAGACTAACCCCTGAGTGGTGCAAACACAAACAGCAGTGCAAAGGCCATGAAAATGAACTGCCATTAAAACCAACATTCACAAAAAGCAAGGTAAGACTGCAGACTGAACCTACGATGGTTGATTGTGTAATAAAACAAATAAGAGATGAAAAATTTTCAAAGATTTTAACAGAACCTAGAGGATCACAACATACTATTCAAATTTCCAAGATGCAATCCAATATTACGTGGCATACAAAGAAAAAAAAAAGAAACATTAAAATGGGACCACTTCCCAAAGGAAAAGACAATCTACTGTTGCCAAACCCAAGGTGATTTAGATGTTGGAATTATCAGACAAAGAACTTTAGAGCAACTTGTAGAGTCATGCTCCTTAGTATAAAAGCAAACACTTTTGAAGTGAATGGAAGAGAGAAATTCTCAACTGAATAATACAAACTAAAAAAATTAAATGGAGTTTAATTTTTAGAAGTATATAATATCTGAAATGAAAATTTCATTGGATGGGCTCCATAGCAGAATGAAGATAACAGAGAAGTTTGTGAACTTGAATATAGATTAACAGAAATTATCCAACCTGAAGAATATAGAAAAGAGAAAAAAATCTATGGGGAATAGATTGTCAGGGACCTATGGGACAATATCAAAACAACATTTATATCAATGGAGTCTCAGAAGGATAAGATAAATAGATTGGTATGAAAAATTTGAAGAAATAATGTCTGAACACTTCCAAAATGTAGTGCAAATACAAATATATGGATTCAAGAATCTCTGTGAACCCCAACAATAGAAACCCATGGGAAACAAAGCCCAAATATATCAAAATCAAACTTCTGAAAACGAAAGATAAAGAAAAAAATTTCAGGCATCCAGAGAAAAACACCACATATAGGCCAACACAAATTGGAATGAGAATGAATTTCTCATCAGAAACAAAAGAGGCCAAAAGATGGTGGAACAGTATCCTCAAAGTGTTGAAAGAACAGAACTGTCAAACTATATTTTTTAAAAGCCCCTGAAGAATAAAGATGAAATAAAGAGTAAGGTAATTTTGCCAGCAGACTTGTGTTAAAAGATATGCTAAAGGAAGATTTTTAGGAAGAGAGTATCAGGGAAAAACTTTATACTTTGGGGATGAAGGAAGAGCAAGATAAATGGTATATATCTGGCTGTAATATAAGATTATTTTTCTCTTATGTTTCTTAAAATATGTATGGCTATTGAAAGCAAAAATTATGTTGGTGGAAAATGTATACAAAAGTAATACATATGTCAATTATAATAAAAAGGGGATATTTAAAGAGATATATATATGGTGCTAAGGCAACTACATTTTACCTAAAGTCTTCTACATCTTACTCAAAGTAAAATGTTAACTATATTTAGTCTGTGAAAGGTTAGGTGTGTAGTTTGTAGAATAGCAAGTAAGAAAGTACAATGAGATATAACCAAAAAGTGAAAAGATAAATAGGCAAATAATCCAAAACAAGGCATAAAAATGAGGAGAATAAAAAAGGACAAACAGAAAATAATAAAATAGTAGACCTAAATCCAACCATATTAATAATTACATCAAATATAAATGGCCTATACATACCAATTAAAATACAGAGATAGTCAGATTAAACAAATGACACCTCAATGACAATCCATATTTAGTGACTATTCAGAAGTTTTTTGGGTGACAGTTCCTGGGGGAGTGTGTTACAAATAAGGAAAAAGAGGGGAACAAATTTGTTTAAAAATATTGAGTTTAATTTTGTGATACAGTCTTCATTGCAGGAGCTTGTTTTTCCTGTGTTGAAAATCATGATTTATAGTTATAAAGCTTTCACTTAGTTCAATGATTTTGTCAAGCGACCACCTATGACCACTGCCTGGGTTGGATGATTGCACTACCCTCTTACCTCTCCCTCCAGGCACAAGTACTCTGAGACTTGCAAAGTTGCATCTTGGTGGCGGAAGGAAGCCCAGATCCCTAACCATATAAGGATACAAGTCACCCTCAAGTAGCTCAGGTTTATGCCAAGATAGAGAGGCTCTTTCTACAGTTACTTATGACACTTGGGAGTTTCATGTTTTCCTGGAGAAATCTTGTTTTCGCTTTTGGTGCCTTTGCCATTGCCCTGGCAACTAACATCGGAAGAACTGGCTTTTGCCCAGCATCATGATAGGATCTTAGTTATCACAAGCCTACACTATCAGAGCAAATCTGGTGCTCAAGGTTCCTGAAGAAATATATATCTCGATGGATAATATACCCTCAGATTTTATTTTAGGATTATGTTGAAGACAATTTTTGTGTTTTCTCTGCAACTCAAACTGAAGACATAATTGCATTTTGGGGCTTTATATATAGGGCTCTGTGTAATATTCCAAGCACATTTTAGCACCAGGGAAATAATTTATTTCATTAGAAGGCATCATGATCTCCTTTTGGCCTAGGCTGCTAGGAATCTTCAAGCCAAACTTAAAGGGTTTCAGTTTTACATCCTAGGCATTTAACAAAACAGCATCCCCTCTCATTAAATTGTTTACAGTTTCTCATATTAATTTTCTAAAACTGCTTTTATTTCATTACAATGTTGCAAACTCAGTGCTTCGAAATCCGAAGTATACAAGACATAAATAAAGAATATCTACCACTAAGAAGAGTACTTAAAGTCCTCCAAAGAAGATATTATCCATACCCTCTATGCTAAATTTATTAAAATGTGTATAAGTAATATAAATTAAACACTGCACAATGAAACGCTAAAAAATCCTACTAGTTAAACAAAATAAAGATTATAAGATATTCCTGTATAAGATACATTATAATGGGCAGTGTTTCCGGGTTAGATTCGCTTGCTTTTGTTTTTTTCACAAAAGTGTCAATGGAGGTTATTAAACTCCACATAAATGCTATACTCTTCACAAACTGGATTGTGGCAGGAGACAGTGGGAATTGACTTCTACCTTGGTGACAAGTAATTATTCCCTAGGGCCACAGGACAAATGGAGACTTAAGAAACAGAGTAGATTCCCCCAAGATGACAATCTTGCAAGTTGAATTCCATGGTTTGAGTGCTGATGTCATTGCTTTCAATATCTTTCTTCACAACTCTAAAGACATAGACATAGTATTGAATTTGAGGTTTTGTTCCTCCTCCCATGTTTATTTATTACAAATCCTCAGCAAGTGTCTTGTGAAAGTTAAAGACTGGGACCAATCTTACTATGGGACATCAGCCTTAAATTAGACCTCCCTGCCTCCTTCCCAAGTTCCTACTCAACACTTTGTTATAAGTGTGAAATCAGCATTGTTATAAGTACGGATTCATGTTAAAATAAATCAAGAGAGGAAAACTATAAACTTAACCCTATGCTGCCACATCATGCCCTCTTCAATATCAAGCCAGTTTGTCTTTCCAGGCCCCAAATTTCAACCAATATCTGGAGGGAGAGTCCACTAATCCACTGTGCCCTGGTCTCTGGGATTTGTCTTCTAATAAGCTTCCCTTCCATAGAATGTGAACATGACTGCTTCAGTGAGAAACTAACTTCAGTAGAATGTGAACATGACTGTGTCAGTCAAAAACTGGGGAGAAGAAACTTCAAAGATGGGGAAGACCTTGGTTTTTTCTTTCCCCATTTTTTTGCTGGCTGTAAATGACAGATACTACCACTAAGAGAGGAAAAGGATCTAATTAGAAAGGTGAACAGAGGGTTCCCTGAAGAAGTGAGCTACAGGCTCAGTAAGCAAGAGAAGCCATCATTGTCTGAATAAGGAAGAGAAACCATCATTTTGCAGGCACAAGGAATAGTGTACCAAAGTTCTGATGGCAGGAGAAATCAGGAGAGAACAAAGGATGGAAGAAGTCTAGTGTGCATGGAGTGGAGAGCCATGTAGGGCCTTATCTGAAACCATCAGAAGAGTTCTGTTTTAGCTTCGTAAAAATAGGAAGTCATTTAAAGATTTTAGATGGTAAAAGGGATCAGATGTTTTTGTGGAAAATGGTTTGCAAAGAGGCCAGTGAGGATGCAGGGGGACCCCTGGGCTAGTAGCACACAAAAAATAGTGCTGAACATCACTAGTTATCAGGGAAATGCAAATGAAAATCACAATTATATGCACTATTCACCCACTAGAATGGCTAAAAATAAAAATGCTGTCAACACTAAGTCTTGGCAAGGATGTGGAACACCCAGAAGTCACATACATGGTTGTTAGGAGGTATAAAAATGGCACTACCATGTATTAGTCTGCCATAACAAGGTACCATAGACTAGGTGGCTTAAACAATAGAAATGTACTTTCTCACAATCCTAGAGGCTGGAAGTCCGAGATCAAGGTGTCAGCAGGACTGGTTCTTCTGAGGCTTCTCTCCTTAGCTGGTAGCTGGCTGTCTTCTCCTTTTGTCTTCACATGGCCTCCCCTCCATGTGTATCTCTGTCTTGATCTCCTCTTTGCAAAAGGACACATTCATAATAGATTGGGCCCACTCTAACCACCTCATTTTAACTTAATTATTATTTTAAAGACCTTATCTCCGAATGCAGTCATATTCTGAGATATTAGGGGTTAGGACCTTAACATATAAATTTTAGAGGGACACAATGTAACCTGTAACTTATTACTTTGAAAAATAGTAGTTTGGCAGCTTGTAATAAGGTTAAACATAT
Organism: Gorilla gorilla gorilla; assembly: GCF_029281585.2. Lineage (NCBI taxonomy): Eukaryota > Metazoa > Chordata > Mammalia > Primates > Hominidae > Gorilla > Gorilla gorilla. The sequence continues at coordinate 63,561,470 of NC_073229.2, forward strand.
TCCTACCCTATGACTCAGTAATTCTATTTTTAAGTACCCTAGAGAAATCACATATTCCCCCTCCAAATGTCTTATACAAGAATGTTTATAGTAGCTGTGTTTATAATGGCCCCAAAATAAAAACAACCCAAATATCCATAAGCAGGTGAATGGATAAATTTGGGATATTCATATAATGAAATACTACTAAGCAATAAAAGGGAATGATTTACTAATACTGGCAACATGGACAACCTTACAAACATTATGTTAAGTAAAGAGTCCAGATTGCAAAAGAGTAAATACAGTATGATTCCATTTACATAAAGTCTTAGTATTAATCTATTGATAGTACTAGTCAGATTTCTTTCCGAGTAGGTTAGCTTTAGATTAATAGATTAGCTTTAGTACTAGTATTAAACTAAACTAGTACTAGTACTAAAGCTAATAGATTATCTTTAGTACTAATAGTCTAGTAATAAAGCTAATCTACTGGGAAAGAAATGAGAGCAGTGGTAGCTTCTGGTAGTGTTGGGGAGGGGTGTTGACTGGGAGGGAAATTTCTGGGGTAATGAAAGCATGCTATATCTTGATAAGGGTGTGTGTTACATGGACATGTGCATTTGTCAGAGTCAATCACAGTTACATGTAAGATTCAGGATATGTAATTTATACGTCTACAAAAAGCTTAAATACATAAAATCTAAACAGTACATGAAAATGGTCATAGAGTGGACCCTGTATAATTGCTGTCAGTGTGTTATGGCTGGTCTGCTCATCGCCAGGGCAGCCTCCAGGCCTGGGGTAGCTCCAGCTCCCACAGACCTCCTGCTTCAGCTTCTCCAGTTCCTGGACCAGGTGTGAGTGCAGATCCACCCGCACGCCCCTTGCATTACCGGATCGGAGGTGGTGAGAGGTGCACAGTGTTCCTGTTTGTCTTTGGCCTCCCCTACTTCCCTGCCTTCCCCTTCTGCCTGCCCACCCTGATAGCGAGCAGATGACTGACATAATCCATGTAGCTTACTTCCATGACTGCAGAAGGCCCAATCCCAGAACACATGCCATCCAGAGGTTATGCTTCTGTGAGTGAACCCTGATGATAAGAATTTGCTGGATTGGGACAGGTACTGTGCTTGGTGAAATAAGCTAGGAAAAGACTCACAAACCGTGGAAACTATTTCCAGGAGAAGAGTGCAGTGTCGTGAGAACACCTGATTTGGTGACAGGTGAGTAGTGTTTGTGTTCTGGCTTCCCTATTTCCTTGCTGTGTGACTTTGGCCACATCACCTAATCCAGCCTAGGTCTCCTGGCCTGCAAAATGTGGGTCATAACACCTCATCTCACTCCCTTGCTGAACTCCCAAGAGTTCTACAAAACATCAATTGTGACTGTGATTTCCTTCCTGCCCTCTGGGAATGTGGTCTTACACAACCCAGGGCCAGGGAGTGGGTGGTTAGGGTTTTCCTGGTCTGAATTTGGATCCTCTTAAGACCTTTAAGTAAGACGGAAGAAAAGTTAAATCAGGGCCAAATGGAAAAATGAAGCTCTCAAGGAAACAGGAAACTGGATGTGCTGTGGGATTTTATTTCTCATATGCAAAGCACATTTTCTTCAACCTATCATTTCTGAAATAAATGATCCACGATCATTTAATGTGAATGCATCCCAGACCTGGGTTGGGCCCATGTAATTTGGAATAACAAGTGACTGACGGGTTGACAGAAAAGTTCTGCCAATAAATTACATACATCCTGTTAGTACAGTCTCATACCTAAAAATATCTTCAGAGACTAAAGAGAACTGGCAACGTCTATAGATTGACTGAAAAAAAAAAGTCAACCATAAAAACAAAGCAAAATTATATCCACATTCCCTAAACTGTAGTTAAAATTAATTTGCTTTTAGACCAAAGTCAAACATGTCAGTGCAACATGTAGTTCATTGAATCCATTCAGTCAATGTTAATTCAAACTGGATTTTTGTTGTGTAAATTCAGCATCCAGATAGAACCTGTGTTTTGTTTTTAATAGAAGTGCGGGATAGTACCCTCCTGTGGAAGTGGGCTGCATGAAACTCTGTTTCAGGAAGAAGAGTTGGTAACAATAATAAAGAAAGAGATAGATTCTAGTTCTAGACAATCAGATTTGCTATTTGCTACAAGTTTGCTATCCAAAAAGCAAGACCTTTAATTCCTATAATACTATTGCCTTGTAGCTGGAAATCACTTCCACACAATTGGCCACACAATTTGCCCACAGGAAGCAATTTGGAGCTTTAGTCCTCAGAATTGTCTTCCCCTTCCCAAATGGAAGACCAGTGTCTGGTTTCAAAGGAACTCGAGGTGAGCATAGTTAAGGCTGACGTTGAGAAGGCCATTCCTCAGCTACTGCTCCCCATCACTGTTGCCAGGTCAGGTCAGGAAAAGCTAAATAATTTGTTTAACCCGATCCCCTTTCCCTACCTTGAGGGAAAACTCCTATAAGCTCACTGTAAACACAATTATGCCATGTGGGGCTTTCATTAATCTAGTACAAACCACAACCTGACATACACTGGGCAGGATTTGCTTTATTTTTTTTCTTAGCTCATTTTCAACACCAGCTTATCCTCACACTTCCTACCCAGAGGTGGTTATTTGTACAGTGTGAGTTTGGGGGAAAAGAGAAGTTACCAGAGCCAATCTTTGCCATTGCAAAAGTGTTTTCCAGGACGCAGAGATGGTCTTGGATTCTCAGGATTGGGTTTCAGGGGACTCGGAGTTCACCATAAAGTGCTGAAAACTCATTTTATAAGTAGGGGACTGAGTCCCACAGGTCACCTAGCCAGTGACTGGTGTTCATTCATTTAGCAAATACCTATTTTGTGCAGATACTGAACTAGATGCAGGGATGCCTTCACGAATAAGAGAGATGTGATATCTACCTTGAGAACCCAGAGTCTAATCGCCTTGACCTAGTGTTCTTTTTATTAGATAGCCCTGTAGGCTCAGACATTAACTAGGGACAGCCACAGCTTTGGGCTGGGGAAAATCTGTGTTCATCAAACTCTTTTGACCATAACTCACAATAACAAAGACACTGACATTTCATCACAGTGCTTGAAGAATATATATGTGTATGGATATAGAATATATATAGGATATATATAACTAAAGTATTAATGTATATAAAAAAATTCCAGAAACAATATTTACATTTATTGAATATCATGCACTCTGGTGTTTTCTATTTTGTTTTTTTAAAATGATGACTATGATCCTCTGCTTTAGAAGGTGAAGGTTTGTGGCAGAGCATTCCCTGAAGCTTAAGGGTGTGGTGACATTGGTGGAACTGGGATTTAATGAAGGTTTTCAGGGATTTGAAGGATTACGGTGTAGAGGATGAGGAACCAGCTGCTCTTGCTTGCTTGAGGCACTGGGGACCAACCTGGAGGAAGTGGGCTTAAATGGTAATGGCTGCGATTTAGAGTAGTAGACAGAGAAGCTAGCAGCAAAGGCTGCCAGGGGACACTGGCAAAGCTCTTACCTGCGAAAATACCATCTGTTGAAAATGGAAGTGGGGGAGGATGACAGACCCCCAGAGACCCTACAGCATGAGGGTGTGGGGACTTGTGGGGAGAAAAGATCAGGCTCATCGGGAGACCTGGCTGCAAGTGGGGGTGGAAAACATGCCACTGAGAATCATGGCACAGATACAAATGTTCAGGGATTCATGTATCTAGCCTCTGGAGGGATCCCTCTCCTCCCAAAATCTATAATCCAACCCTTCATGCAACCCATCTTTCTCAGTAAATTAGAGAGAGACAGGAGAATACAACGCTACTGAAAACAGCATGTTGGTTCCTTTGCTCTAGAAAGGAACTGGAGATGTTTTTGAGAGGAAAAGACTAAGAAGACCCAATGAGTATCTCCAAATATTCAAAAAGTGGTCACGGGGAAGAATGAGTATGTTTGTTCTATGTTTCTTTGGATGACAGAACTAGAACCAATGGGTAGTAGAAACAGGAAGATAGACCTAAGTTCAAATAAAGAAAGAACTTTCTAATGATTAAATGCTGCCCAAGCCTGCAAGGGAGATCTAAATTACCAGAATTGTTTAAGAAATGGCTGGATTACTTTGCTTACTCACAAACCTTGACTGAGTTCCTCTTGTGTGCAGTGTACTGTGCCAGCCCAAGGAATATGCCGCTCTTGAGGATCTCGTAGAAAAAAAATTCTGCACTGTTTGAGGAATAGGATTTTATAACTTCTTAGATTTCTTCTAATTCTAAGATGTTGTTCAAGGTTGCCAGGGTGCCCTTAACTTAGGAAGAAGATCTGTTAAGACCACATGTGAGGGGGCACCCTTGGGTAGTGTAGTGTTTCCATGGTTACTCAGTGCAAAGACTACCACTGATAGAAATGATCAATATCTTAGGCTTAGGGAATTTTGCATGACCAACAGCTTATCTTTCTGTGTTTATCCAAAGGGTTCCCTATTATTCACAGGATGAAGTCCAAGCTGCTTAGCCTACCCAATTGATTTACCCAGTTATTGCAACATCATAGCGTAAGTTGCCAAATGGTGATTCTCCATGCTAGCCTGCCTGAAATGCTCAATCTCCTCTGATATGGGTGCCTATACTCAGTCTTCCAACTTTCTGGAAGTCTCTCTTTTCCTCTCCACAGTACCCTTCATGACTACCATTCAAAGCCTTTCTCTGTGAAGCCCTTCCTAACGTGCCCAGTTCATTCTCTATCTTCTTGCCTACTGTATTAAATACATCCCATCTGTATTGTCTAATGGCATCTCTTGGGTAGATCATTAACTTTGGGCACCTGTATAATTTACCTCACCAACTGGATTGCGATCTTCTTTTGGGTAGAGGCCACACATGCTACTTTATTATGTCTTCTTTTGCCATAGGGCAAAGCATATCTTCGATTCATATGAAGTTGGCTGCAAGTGAACAAGACCTTTCCCCATCTGGTCTTGTTACAACACAGTCACAGCTCATGCCTATTATTTATATGAATGGAGAACATCTTACAGATAACAATGCTGAAAATGTTTCAAAATGTATGTGGCAGGCTTATATTTCACATGGGGTTTGAACAATAAGGGTTTTAATTTTTATTTTGTGTATTTACAAACATTTCTATAGCATTTACCCTGTGCCAGGCGCTGACCCTCTGGGTCCATGAGCCTTTCCAGGAGCAGGCCCTTTCTTGTTCTCATTTTCTTTGCCATGCCCTATTGGTGTGTTGCTGCACGGTGTATGATGCACTAATTTTAGTTTTGTCTGCCTGGTGAGGATGTGGAATTTTAGAAGGATTGAAGGGCCTTCTGGGGGAAGCCTTATGTTTTCTTTTGGGATTGTAGCTGTCTAGGATGAGCCACATCACTCTTACTTCTCCCGCAAGACTTGCAATGTTTCTCCACAGTCCTTTCTTTTGAAACTCTCTTAGCTCCATTCTTTTCACATAGGACTCTGCTTTTTTCCTTCTTGAACCATTTCAGGATGGTGGCCTAAGGTCTCCATTCTCTAGGAATTTTTCATCCGATGGTGGAGTAAAGGGTGGGCCTTGAGAAAATTATCAGAAGAAATATTTCATCTTGGAGGGCTGTCTCATTGATAAATATGAACATGGAAATGTGGTATGATGTGAGAAAACTGTTTTCTTCCAGAATGAGGGGAGCCTAAGGGGTGCTTATTATTAAACTCTTGCCTTATCCAACCCTCCTCACCTTCCCCACCCCATGTTACACACATACACACATACACACACACACACACTCTTCTCCAGCCTTCCAGACATCTTATGGAGCTGTTACATTAAGTTAGAGTAAAATAGAAAAATCTGCTTTCTCAAAATTAGAAATCAAAACTTCATTCTGAAAACAGTATTTTCCTTGATCAATAGATTTAAGTAAATAGAATTCTGCGATTTGTGTATTATCACCTTAGTCAGTAAGCTTTGCCTTTTACAGATGAGGAAACTGAGGCCCAGACAGGCTAAATCATTCACCTGAGGTCACACAGTTCACTGATGATAGAACTAGGCTGAGACTTTCCATCTCCTGTGTCTCGGTTGGTTGCTCCTCAAAGGAAATGATGACAGATCCCGATAGCTCATGGATAAGCCTTTTCCTCCTGAGGCTCAGCACCAACAGTCATGCTCTGAAGAAAATTGTTGGTTGACTGCTGTTTTATTTGGATGCACTAACCCTGAGATTTGTTTTGAAATTGATTGGCCCTGTTTCCTAGTATCACAAATAGGCAAAGATTGAATTTATTCTGTTGTTATTCAAATTGCTTGCTTTTCTAAAAGGCTTATTAGATGGAACTCTTGGGAAACTAAATAGGTTGGATTTTTCAAAGAAGTTTTTTAAAAAAGAAAGGACCTTCTCCAGATGACAAAAATGTAATGATTATTAGAGATTGATCTTATGTATCCAAGGGGAACACTGAAAGTACGAAGAGGGCTTGTAGAGAGACTATATTTACCAGCTCTTCCAATGAATCTATGTAATTAGATTTGTTTCAGCAAACATTAATGACCACTGAATATATACAAGGCATTGTGTGAGCAGGAGAATTAGATGGGTATGAAGGAATACAAGACCTAATCCTTGCCTCCGGGTATTAGCAGACTGATATGGAAATGCAAAGACCCTTAAGCAATGTTGTCCAGATTCTTATTTTTGGTTGAAGAAGACAACTTCCCCTGCCTAAGAAACTGACTATTCTTTGGGCAAAGATATATGGAGATGCATTTTCTTTAAATAAAGCTCTCAAATTTATCTGTATTTTTCTAACCTTTCTTGAATATATTTATAACATCCGCTGGATTCTTTTGATAGAATAACAACTTCCATGTATTTCCCATGGATAAATGTGATGTATCCTGTGATGTATCACACAATACCTGTGATGTATCCTTTAAATATATATTGCTTTATTGAATAAATAGAGTATGCTTTTTGTTAGTCTAGCCCCCAAACTACTTTTTCTAAACTCCTATGAGTGTGAGGAAGGAAGGGAGCCATGGGAAAACCCATGACCACCTTGCTTTCTCCTTTGTAATCTCGTAGATATTAGTACTATCCCTTCTAAATGTTCCCGACTAAAGAAACTTCCATCACTTTAATTATTTCAGTTTCCTTTTTTTAATATGTTTCAGTCTGCCTCCATTTCTCCCCTCCCTCAATCCATTGTCCTTGTTTCTTTTGCTCTGTTTTCTCTTTTTGTTTTCTGGGTTGCCTTGCTCAGCTAATTACATCTTTTCGGGGTCGAGGTCAGGGGCTGTGGGAATGAGAACAATGCAAATTACCCCGGTTGTGTTGCACCATGCCTTTATTCAGGAATCACATAAATTGTCTATATTTTCAAAAAAGCAATCGTGCTGATGATGTGCATAGAATTTTACTGGCCTTTTTGGCCCTAGCTACACATTGGGATGATGTCTTCAGGGAATACCCTATAGAGTCTCCTGAATTCCTTTCTTATAACTAGTTGATTGTGGGGATGCCAGTTGGTTATGAATCTGCTAGATGCCAAGTGTTTCTTTTTATTGTTGTTGTTAGGCTTCCAGAAATGCTTACATATTTTGGCTTATTTTCTTTCCATTTCCTGCACCTGTTGGTTGTCTGATTAGGTGTACAAATTGTCCCAATTTCTTCTTATGTGAATGGATTCTTTCCAAACCCCTCTAATAAGAATCCTGAATTTCAAGCTTACATTCTTCTTGTTGGAATCCCAGTCTGTTAGAGTGGAAAGCACCCCAGTGTCTAGTTTAGCAGTATTGATTATTTTTCTTTATAGCTGGGGAAGGCTTTTTACAAACCAAATTTTAAATCTTAAATGGAATCTCATTGCAGTAGCATTAGGTTATGCATTCGAACAGATTTCATCATACATACGTGTGTGTGTGTGTGTGTGTGTGTGTGTATGAGAGAGAAAGAGAGAGAGAAACTTGGCTCAATGACGGCATACCCCAGAGTAAGTGTGAGATGGGAGATGCTCTTCCTCACTTGGTTGTGGTTCTTTTGTACTTCCCACAGTAAACATTTGGGTGATTTAGGATTTTTTAAGAGTAATTTTGACTCCATGCCATTTTCCTTTATGAGTCAATTCTAGGACTTTACAAATATGGCTACTTGATGGAATTAGGGATGAGGACTCACATCCTATCCTCATTCCCCAGCTCTTTCCTCTCCTCCCTAATACAGGTTTCAAGGAGCATGGTTTGTAAGTCAGTGAACCAGACTAATTCCATTTTATGTGCAAGGAAACCTGGACTTAGATATAGGCATTGATTTGCTTAAGATTGCACCGCTGATTGGTAAGCATTAGAAATGGAATTTCTACTCTCAAGACCCATAGGCCATTGCTCTGGAAAGAGCATATCGGCTTCCCCTTCCTTCTTTTGGTTTAAAATCTCTTCTAGCACCTTGTAAATATTTATTGTCCATGTCTGGTGCCACTTTAGTTCAAGCTGAGAGTAGGTTTTCTGTGGATCTGCTGCCAAGGATCTCTTCTTAAACTCTACTAACTTTCTATTGTCCAAAACTTCACTCTCCAACCCTGCTTTTCCATCATCTCCTGCATGGAAGCTCAGATTGTTCTTTGTCAACCAGTTGTTTGGGCCCTGTTCACAATGTGAGCAATGATTCTAGAACCTAGAGGTCTATCTAGTATCCTGACATTCATTAATGATCGCAAAAACGCACTGGATTTGGGGAGAGATTTACAATGGACCTAGCACTGTGTTAGTCACATTACAAAAATTGTATTCGTTAACTCTTACAACAAGGTCTGAGGTGAATACTGTTTTCCATTTTTCAGATGAGGAAATGAGGCTCAGAGAGACTGCCCAGAGAGCGGCAGAGCTGGAATCTGAGCCTCGGCCCGTCTGACTCTAAAGCTATACTTTAGGCCTCCAGGCTCTCCTGACTCTCAGTCATTTGGAGCCAGGACTTCCTTATGCCGTCAATACCCACATTTATTGTATAAGTAACTGTAATAATTAGGGGAAGGTGTGGGGTGGGCCGCTGCTTTTTGTAGCAGGCTAAAATGATTTTAATCTCATTTTATAAAGCAAAGACTATGGGTGAACTCGTTCATCAAATTCTGAAATACAGGGCAAGCAGGCAGTTTAGAAGCTTGAGGTAAGTTTAGGGAAAATAAGGAAATAATACTTCTCCTAGCACGTAATAAAGTTATGGAACTCATTACCCTGAGAGGCTGTACAGACAGGAAATGTAAATGAATTAAAAAGGAGTTTGGACAAATTTATGAATGACAGAGTCATAAAAGCCTTCTAACAGAAGCTGGAATATACAAGATATGACTATGAAGCAATGAAAATTTTTTTAAAACAAACACTAGAACTTGTATATCCAAATAAATGTATACTTTTCCTGCGAAGTATTTCCTTGGGAGAATACTGGCTTATTTTAATATTACTTACTTGTTCAAAACATTTTTGAAACCCATGGAAATTTAGAGGTTTAAGTTCACCCCTCTCCTTTTGCAGATGAGGAAACTGAAACCTAAAGTAATTAAATAACATGCTCACAGTTCTGGGCTTAGAATCCTGGTTGGCTGACTTCTGGCTTATTGCTCTCTTCACAGCCATAAGCTGTCTCCTGCAATTGATTTCTTCAGAGTCCATGACTAATTCTTTAGGATACCCTAATCGTGGTAAGTCTTTATCCTTTGCAAATGGGTTTTTGGAACAGCCAAAACTGATTTAGATTTAAGATTGATGGTTAAGATGTGTGTTCAAGCTGTACATTAATATTATTTGTTCAAAACCTGAGAAGTTTTTTATTTTTATTTTTTTTAATAGAGAGGCAGTAAAGCCATGTTTCTTTTGTTCCCTATAAACTGACTTTCTGCTAGCCACCTTCAGCCAGCCTGAGGAATGTATAGCACACCTTTTAGATCACTTTTCATAAGCCACAGCTTTGAGCTGAGTTGCTTGTGGCGCCTCCTTCTCCATTACACTTAACGAAAGCACAGACAAGGGAACTCACTCTGTCAAGGGCAAAAGGAAGAGAGTGGAGAAGCAGCCCCCCTGGGGCAAGAGGAGAGTCTTTGGAGCTCTCAGAACGCCTGGAAGGAATGTTTCAGGTAGCCCAGAGCCCTATGTCAAGCAGATCAAAGATATTTTGAATAATGAAAAAGGAAAGAAGAGACTAGACAAAGCGGGGTTAAAATCTGGACAGAGACCACTGTTGTCAATGAAAAGACAAAAAAGAAAATTCAGAGCTCAGATGGAACAAAAGGAGATTTGGCTACAATTCCCTAGAGGCAGCAAATGTGTGTACCTGGGAGGGATCTCATTAAGATCCAACCAAGGACAGAGGTCACTGGGAGCTCATTGGTTTGTGTTCATTTATGCCCTGCCAGTCGAATTCACTTTGATCACTTTAATCACTAAAGGATATCCAACTGAATATCCTTTTCACTTCGATTTCCAAGGAAAATAAGGAGGGAGGGGAGTGACGGAAGGAGGGGTCAGGCATAGAGAAATCCCACAATCCATGAAGCATATTAGATGACTTTTGCTTAGGCTTGGACACTTTGCTTCCCCAAATGGATTTACAGCCCTGAACCAAAGCTAACAGAGAAAAGAAAAACATGTCACTGAAAGTAACATGTTGACATGTGTTGATGTCTCAGCCAAAATTTATAGCATAACCCAGAAAAGACACTTGAGATGCAGGGCCATGCATCCTGGCCGATGGCATGTTTCTGGAGACTGCTGGTAGGCGATATCCCAGACAGGTCAAGGCCAGTAAGGAAAGTGCCCAACAGTGGCTCTAGATAGAATCACTGAGGCTCAGAATTTAACCTCTGTTTTGTGATGCTTGAAGCAGACATAACAGAAAGTCTGGATTGGGTAGAAATGGAAAAGAACAGTTTTTAGATTTGATGAAGACTTTGGAGGAGAATGAGGAAGAAGAGAAGGGATAAATATCTATCTATGTTTATACACACGCAAACACACACGCACTGAAAACACTTATATAAGTATCCACTATATATATGTGTATATATATGTATATGTGTGTATATATATATAAATGTGTGTATATATATATTTGGAGAGTGGGACACGTCCATCTCTGCAGTGTGGTGAAGGTAGGGATATGGCTGTGCAGTCCTTGTGTGTAGGTGTGTATGCACTCACAAGGACCACTGTGCACATGTGTACCTACAGACACACACATGCACAAAACACACACTTTATCTCACAAAACAGAATTATTATATATGTCCTTTTTGGCTAAGAAAGGGGAAGGGGGATTGAGCCTTAGCTATGGGTAAGAAGTTGCTAATAGTAGGAAACTGCTTATTCTGAAAACTTCTACAATTCCAGTTAATCCTATCTTGGCTCCAACCCAACTCCACAGAGCCTTGTATGTTTTGCAGAGATAGAGAGGTTAAAAGGGACCCCAGGATGCTATTTTGAAAAACTCCTCATTTCCTGGGGCCTGCTTTGGGTTCCTGGAATGAGAGGAAGACAGCCCCCTCAGCCTTGTGGAGGGGCTGCTGGGCAGGTTGTGTCCCCTTTGGGAGGCACAATTTTGGAAGGGCTCAACGTACTCTGCTGTGTGGTGACAGTGTAGATAGGGTTATTGAATCCTTATTGTCTTTACTTAAGAATGGGGTAGGTTTCTGGCTTAAAAATTGTTTCTTTGTTTTTAAGACCGGATCTCACTATGTGGCCCAGGCTGGAGAGCAGTGGTGCAATCACAGCTCACTGCAGCCTCGACCTCCTGGGCTCAAGAGATCCTTCCCACCTCAATTTCCTGAGTAGCTGGGACTACAGGCACAGGCCACCACACCCAGCTAATTTTTGTAGAGGTGGGTTTTCATTATGTTGCCCAGGCTGGCCTCCAACCCCTGAGCTCAAGTGATCCGCCTGCCTGGGCCTCCCAAAGTGCTGGGATTACAGGCGTGAGCCACTGTACCCAGCCAAAAATAATTTTTTGGGTGCCTGTCTCTGTCCTGCTGATCACCAGACTGGACAAGCATTTGTTACTTCACCTTGGCAGATGTGTGTCTGGGTCCAAGGTGGCCAAGGCCCACAGGGCTATGTCACAGTCAGGCCACAGTGGATCTGGAAATGCTAAGTCCAGAGAGGGGACATCAGGCAGCTCATTGCCACCCGTCTCCATCTAAACCCCTGGTTCTGGCAACTTGTTTCTCAGCGTGGAATGCAATAAGCCTCTTTAGTAGGTGGCAAGTATTATTTCTTCTAAGAAAACTCATTTGTTTTCAAATTAAGCTATGTGTTTCAAATTGAAAAAAAGAAAAAATTAACAGACCCTAAGAAATAAGGGACAGTCAATGCTTGTCAGACTTGAAGGGGGCAGAGAAAACAGTAGAATCATTTGATCCATGAGTAACCTCAGGGCTAGGACAAGGAGCTGCCTACTGGTTCTTTTCTGCCTCCTGTGTGTCCCTCAAATGGAACCTTGGAAGCTTGTTGTCCCTTAACAGACTAAAACAAAATCCTTGCCACTCCCCCACCCTACCATTTCTAAAAAGTTGAACGCAGACAGTCAACTCTGGCTCATGTGGCTCTCTTCTTGAGTTTAGACGGAAGGAACTCTTGGTTTGTGCATTCAGGTTTCAAATGAAAACCTCATCAATGAAGACTAATGGAAAAAAATAGACCTTTGGCAGGAATCTCAGAGTCTGACAAGCCTCACAGAAGATTGTGCAGCTTGAGGGTACCTTCAAAGTCCAGTGCAGGCCCTTCTCCAGGACTCTTCTCAATGGATCTTCTCATTACCTCAATCTCAAGAGCTTGTCTCTTTCCCTAAACAACTGACCGTGCCCATATTATTTAAGTACCTTAAAAGGAAATGGAGAGTAGGAATTGGTCCCGTGGATCCATTTACCTGATCCTTGTGTAATGCTGATAAAGGCAACATCTGGCCCATTTTAAATCCATGTGGGTTTGAGAAAAATGGCACCTGTCAGAAAAGAAAGCTTTTTCTTGAAGCATTTGTTCTGACTTCATATTTTTCTTTAAAAAGAACTATTATTTTTTTTTCGTCTATTCTTCAGACCAATCCCACACAGTAAGCTACTGGGCTATTAACAGGAAAATTAAGGCACGAGGTATGAAGGAACTTGTCCAGGCAGATTCATGATCCCGGACACTCAAAGATCAAGCCCTGGCCTGGGAGAGGCATAGGAAGATGAGTAAGCAGATGACCTCTAGGCTGTGCAGCTCAACCCCAAGTCCCGTATGAAACATGAGGCAGTGCTGTGTGCTAGAAAGACAGGCACACAAGCCAGCCAGCCAGCCTGGCTCTCGCTGTGTGAATGTGACCCAGTTATTTAATTTCTCTAGAGCTCAGTTCCTTCATCTTTAAAATGGGAAAAATAGTGATAATGTGACAATTTGACTTGGCATTTTGGTAGAGATTTTTGGCATTCACAGTAAATTTTTATGATACTCAAAGAAAACCATTAAAATGTCAGCTTTAATATATAGATTTATATCTGTGATGCTTGTATGTATTTGAAAGAACAGGGAGGAATAACTGGGCTATTAGCATTAATTACCATATGAAGCAGAACTTGTGAGAGGAATTATTAACTTATTCTTCATTTATCACTTTATTATTTAATTTGTTAGAAGAATCATTGATTACTTTTGTTTTTAAGGAGATCTAATAAATAAATAAAATAAATTAAAAAAATAAAATCTATTTAATAAATAAAATAATAAATAAAATAAAAATTAAAATCTATTTAAAAAATATCAGCTCTAAAATTTCCCCAGTATCTTCTGAGGAAGACACCTTAACACATTCCTGACTCCTACCCCATCCCTAAGCCTCATATTAGGGATGGAGAGGGTTTGGATTGGAATAAAGCTCAAGACGGGGTGAAGTTGAAGTAAAGTTCAGGGATGGGCTGAGGGCTACAGATCAAATGGAACATTTAATTATATGACTTCTGAGCTTTATTTAATCAAGAGGGCATACTTTAAAATGCCGTGTTTTGAATGATAAATCCCATAGGTTTGGGGGAGGTTTAAATGAGATACTGTCTGTGAAGAGCACAGCACACGTTGATGATGGAATTACTATTAGCACTCCTTGCCTGCTTCCTTCCTCCTTCTTTCTCCTATCCTCCCTCCTTCCCTCTGGCTACTGAAAGAGCGAAAGACACTCTTACTCTTAACCCCATGCTATGCTGCCTTGTAAACTTGCCATCTCAAACACAGAGCCCTGTCATGATACAGAGGGGCTGGCACTAATTTTCTGGTGCCTTCAGGGCACACACCATGGTCCTCAATCATTTAAAAGATGGTTCTTGTTGAGCCTTCCCCGCATCACCTCAAGGACACTCTTCTCAAGGATCTTTTAGAACTCTGGGTTCTGCCTCATACTAGGTCATTAACTAATCATTCATTTCCCCAGCTAGGTCGAAGGAGAGTGCAAGACACAGGCCAGGATTCCAGAAGCCCTGCACGGAGCTGAGCTGGGCTCACAGACAAGTGAGCAAACAGTAGGGGCTTAAGGGCTGCACTGTACGGGAGGGGCCAGGAAAACTCTGAGGAAGCCAAGTTGGCTGAGAAGGCCACATTGGCCTTGCTTGTCTGCACTGCCCCTTGGGCTCTGAACAATACTGCTCTAGGTCTGACTGGGAAGCTTGGAATAGGGTTTTGGGAGAAGTTCACATGCTGTGATTGTTTTAATAATTTAATTTTTCAGTTACCCAGAACGGCAGGGATTTTCTTTCTCCCCACAGCCTACTTTCTTTTGAGCCTGCATCCCTTTTGAGAAAGAGATTTCTGAGAAATGCGTACAAAGCAGACTTTTGTGTGTGTGTGTGAAAAAACTTATCAAAGTTACCCTGCATGAGGTGGTCAACGTGACTGGCAGGGAACTTTTCTGTGTTTGGAGATGCGCCTTTCTGAGATATCCCAGGAACCTAGAACCTCAGTAATGAAGGATCTCACATTTCCCCCTGCAGGATGGAGCTGGAGCAGGCTGGCCCCAGAGATTGGATCCTGGGTTGCAGAGGAGGAAGATGCGTACTTTCCACTCTCCATGCTGACGTAGACCGTTTTATATATATATATTTTTTCATATCACATAATTTCAATCACCTTCCTGCCCTAAAAAACGTAGATTTCTCCAACATCATTCTTGAGGCTTGCAGTGGATTCTATGAGATGAAGGTACATTTTCACATATGTTCAAACTTCATAGCCTGTCTTTCCCAGTGGCTTGTGATGGAGTCCTCATCAGTGTAGCGAGCTGGGGAAACATCACCGAGGAGGAAGCAATGACTGACTGGCCTGATGTGAGGTGCTGCCCCAGAGGTCCGTCTTGGCCTGAACCCCCTGTGATGAGCGGGGTCGCAGGCCCCCGTTGTTTGCAGCCATGGTACATATGTGACATTTCTGCCAACACACATAATTATACTATCCCTTAATTAGTAACCCTGTCTTTATACCAGGGAAAGCTTCAGCTGCTTGTCAACACAAACATATTTGTCCCACGGCCTTAAAAACACATACACATAAATTGCCAATTATTCCCCGTTCATAGACTTTGGCAAGACACCGGAGAGCTGTTTGCTTTCCCTTAGGCCAAATTAAGACTTACCTTTCATGGCAACTTATTTGCCGGAGTAATTTTCCACCTCATTTAATTAGGCTAATTGATTCAACAGCCCTGTCAAGGGACAACGCAGTGCTGGGTGCTTGGGGCAAATTATTCTGACCTCCTTTGAGCAAAGGCCTGATTAGTCTTCCTGTTTTCAAACCCAGATCAGCCTTTTTTTTTAACCTTGTGTGTCTCACTTCGTGCCACATGGGTAAGTACATGTGGAGAGCCACTAATTTATTAAGCACTTTGAAAAGGGCTGGGTGCTGAGCCCAAGCTGGTGATTCCATCCAAGGAACAATGAGCTCACTGAAGCCTGAGAGTGAATAGAAATAACTGGATCTGGGGGAATCGTGAATTCAACAGATTCCAGCGCAACTAAGAATTGTCATTCTCTTCAGCTGTTAGTTCAGATGTTCCAGGAGGCATTCTGCAGGCCGTGTTCTAATGCATCCAGTTCAGAAATTTTATGGTTTTTAGGAAAAATAAATAAAAATCAGTGTAGTAAGCTGGGGAAACAGCTCTGAGAAGGAAGCAAAGGCTGACTGGGCTAGGTAGATCTTAGATCTTGCTAAATTGCAAAATGGATTTCTATTCTCTTTTTCCATGTTCTCCTTCTTGCCCCTTTTCTGATACATGTGTGTTTCACTGGATGTCAAGTGTAGAGGAATGGCTACACCACACAAAGCAAACAATTAGAAGCCAATGCTCATTGAGGCCACACTATGGGAAGGGACTGTTCTCGACTCTTTACGTGTATCGATTCATTTAATCTTCATTACAACCTGATGAACTAGGTATGATCACAATCCCCGTATACAGATGAGAAAAACTGAGGCATGAGAGACTGAAGGACTGGCCCAAAGTCACACAGCTGGAGAGCATGGAGTCAGGACTCAAATTCTCTGTTCTTTACCGCTACTCTAAAAACTGCTTCTTGTATAGAAAAGCAGTGACATGCTTATAAGATATGAGAGGGGGTACATTTTGAGGAAGGGCCATGTGTTCTATTTTTGCATTAATATATAAACTTCCTCCTGTTAAATTAGTGAGGAAAATGAGATTGTGTCAATGTTGGTCTAAAAAGGGAGTTGGCAAATTTTTTTGTAAAAGGCCGGATGGCAGATATTTTAGGCTTTGTGGACCACATACGTTCTCTGTTGCAACTACTCAACTCTGCCTTGTGGCACAAAAGCAGCTACAGACAGTATGTACACAAGCGAGTGTGGCTGTGTTCCAATAAAGCTTTATTTACAAAAACAGGCTGCTGGCCAGATGTGGCCCACAGGTCATACTTTGCCAACCTGTGGTCTAAAAAATGATATTTGTATGGGCTTAAACCGTCATGAAAACATTCTGAAAACTTAAAAACAAAACAAAACCTATAATCCATTTATGGTCCTTGTAATCTAAATGCATTCATCTTTCCATGCTCAGATGAACTGATTTCTTGAGGCTCTCTCTCTCTCTCTCTCTGTTTTCTTACAGGTGACAACTTAGTGCATCGCATAAACCTGAATTTGCCATTTTCCCAACCTGAAAGCAAGGGTGGCCAGGCCACCCAGGGCAATGGTGAACGGTGGGTGAGAGGCAGAGCCCCTCTCCAATAAACAACCTGGACTGTTTATTGGTTTTTTGACCAACAAGACCTCAGGGAAATTCCGGGAGCCTGAGGTTGGCAGAGACACATAGAGGGGTGTGCCCTGTTGTCACTGACCAATGGCAGATGTGCCCTTACTCTGAACGCCATCAAGAACACCTCTGTAATAATTTTCCTGTCCTCATTAAGTTTGAGTTTGCAAGGAGACTCTTGCAAGCCAAGTTAAATATTCTGAGGCTTTATGTCTGAGATTCAGGTGGCTGCCACCCTGAGAGGGGAAATGCCTGGCATTAGAGCTTCTCCCACACAACAAGGTGGGAGTGCGGATTTCCTTCCAGAGAAATCACCATAACTCAGCCAATATTGTAATTAAAATAACAGTCACATAAAGAAAAAAGATAAAGCAACTTGAACACTCATAAGTACAAGTCTCAACAATAAGATACACTATGTATTTACATATTTTACTACAGTATGACAATTTAAAGAAATAAAAAGTATAGTTTTAAAATGGGAAGAGCGATGGGGAGACGGTGATACTTTTAATCTTTATAAGTCTTTTCTATTTCTCTAGCAATATAAATCATATTTTTATAGAAAATCATCAAATATGAAACCATTTACAACACAGTAATGATAACAAAACAATGGTCTCGCCCTCTGCTGCTGGCTGAATGTGTTTTTCTGTGGCACCAATGTACCTGGTGTACTTGTCTAGCTACGCTTCCTTCTTTGGAAGTTCCTTTGTGTAGGGCATACATCCATTCTGGTTTATTCAGGAAAGTCCCAGCTTATGCCTGTTGGCCTTGGGGAAGAGTGTCCCTTTCACTCCCTAAAATGCCTAAGTTTCATTGATATTATGATACAGTCACCCCATCCATAAGCCTTGATGAATAAATAGACCTAGGAAGACATGTTCTTCCCTGGTGATCTGCTTTTATGTCCACATCGGGTTGAATCCCTCATGAACTTCTGTCCAAAGCAGAGCCAACTGGAGTCCCTCTCTCAACAATTTGGACTGAGTCACTAAGGTCAAGCCAAGCAGATTTGAACAATGGAGTTGAGGTCAGGTGGAGCAGTGGCCAGATCTGTTATGACAACAACCTAAAGGCATATTTGCATGTCATTATTATGGGGGTAAAGGAGTCAAAGGCTTTGGAAGGGAGACAACAGGGAGAAGGAGGTCCTGTTTTCTTGTCATTAATGGGTCAGACATCACCACTGGGCTGCTGAGAAGCATGGCTTTTATTATTCCCCATCCCTTCTTCCCATAGCTATCAAAGGCCAACTAAGAGTGGAATAAAACTGCCTATATAAGGGAGTGTTATGTGGTCCCCCACACCATTCTCCCTTCCCCTTCCCAGGGGCTTCTGCTCTCTTTTCAGTCAAAGGATGGAGCACCACTCATACATTTTTATGCAGACTCTTGAAAGTAAATCCAACTGCAGAAGGAGTTGTGCTTTTCATTTCCTGGTGGTGGCATCCAGTCACCAGGCTTGAGAGCCCATATCTGGGCTACTACAGCAGCAGAAAGAGATGGCATGGTGTGCTACCAGGCAGCAACAAATACTGTCCCTCTGGGGTTCCTGAGAGGATGGAAAACAGATCCTGTACACATCATGGGCCCCAGATTTGGGGTTAGGAAGGGTAATTGGGACTTGGTTCAACAGTCTTGCCGGAGACCAAAGGAGTTCGGGGCATCAGAGCAAGTGGATGAACCCATTGGCTGGAGGACAAGTGAAAGATGTGGCCTAGTCTCCAGGAGACCACCTATGCCTAGAAGAGTTTTTTGTCAGCATGGCTGTTGGAGCTACCACTTGACCAGGTTGAGTTCATAGATAATGAACAAAGTCAGCAGTTACTACCAACCAAGGTGGTGTCTGAAAGCTCACTGTGACATTCACATACTAGATACACACCTTCTCTTTCTCTGCTCTCCATTCCAACACAAGAGGAGAGAACAGGAGGAAGGAAGCATGTGAGAGAGACTGTGTCTCACTGTTCACCCCTGGCCAATCCAGTCAAGCTCTATGCATAGCCTTCCTTGAGGCTGAGAAGGTGGAAGGAGGAGCACTACCCCTTGAATATGGAATTGGAGATTTAATATTGACAGCACTGACTCTTAGAGAACTGAAACGAGACAGGAAAGGCATGCTGCCCTTTTGGGTGTTGCTAAGAGTGTCCCCACCAGGGGAAAAGTGTAGTTCGACAGAGTCCAGTTGGTAACAGACACTCGATAAAAGAATCCGTTTTATGTTTATTATCTAATGAATCAAGATTCCTCATTAAATCAGTTTGTGGAGAGAATATTAGAGGTTTCTTCTAACTCAGCAACTGTCTTTCCTGAAAATCCTAGCTCCCAGTACACGGAGCTGCCACCGTGAAGCTTCAGTTTCCCTGCCACCTGACACCATGGTGACTGCTCCCCACTTCCAGTGGAAATGTGTCACAGAAGCTGCTAATGTGAGTAAAATCAGATGCACAACTTTAATATACAACAGTTGCCACCCCCGATACATGTGGCATGGTTCAGGTACCAAAAGTCTGTTAGATTCTGAGCCCAAAACATAATTGCAAGATTTTTACAATGTTTTAAATTAAGCTGGTCCACTTAACTATGGCATCAGAGTCCGGCCATCAAATATTGCAACAAATGGCTCCATATAACTCCTATCTAACAGCAAAGGAACATTGGAAGATTGTGTGATTGAGATACTCAGGCATTTGTACCTGTGCAGGAGGTGCACAGCCCTGGGCAGGAACAGGTGAGAGTCTTCACCTGGAACATACTTAGAAGGTAACTCATGTTCCCAGAAGAGACAGAAGATGGGAAGGTAGCTGCCTGATTATGACTTGCCAGGCCTTTTAAGACTTCCTGACACCAGCTTTCCTGACATTTCTTTAATAGAAATAAATCCCTTTTTACTTGGGTCTGGACTAAAGCATACTAATAGTTGCACTCAGATAAAGGAGAATTATTGTCATTGTAATTCTGAGGACAGGATATTGGTGCAACCTTAGAGGTGGTTTTAGACTATTCCTTTCTTCTGCTCTAGTGAAGAATTTGGCACTCATTAGTTTAGGACATGCATTCTCAACAGGGGCAATATTGCTCCTAAGGGGCTAAGATTGACTGGGGAGGGAATTAGATATCACACTGGTTTGTGGCCCTTCAAAGCTCAACTTTACCCAACAATATCTACAGTATATCTATGATACTCAAATTTCATGGGGAAGACAGGGAGACACTTAGGAAATATGTGTCTAAAAAGGCTCTTTAGAGTGAGACATAATGAAAAAAGTTTAAGAAACACTAATTAGGGGAAAACATAGAAAACAGAGCTCTTTCAGTTTAAAATGCTGAACAATGTTTTTCCACTTTCTTCGGCATGTATGAATTCCTTTCTTGATGACTAATATGAGAGAATTAGATTTACAGATGGCCTCTGCTTCTGAATGGAGATTTGCCTTTGTTTCCTGGTTTCTCTAGAGGTCCTAGATTCAGAGAAGGATCTTTTGCACACCGGATATTGCCTGTTTTTTCCAGGCTGCTTAAGTGTTATATAGAATTTGGGCTAGAAGGAACTACTTCCAAGTTTCATCTCCCACAGACACATTATCCTAACTTGTTAGCAATATTCAAGGTCTATGGGTATTTTTATGACTTAGCACTGGATAAATGTGGCAAAGTCTGGGATTTGTTGAAGAGAATTTATTCCACACAAATAAAAATGCAGAATGAGTTCTCAGAGTGTAGCAAGGCAAAGTAGGCAAACATGAGAGTTTCCATGCATGAGTACTACATTCCAATAATAGCTGGATACATTCTTCCTTCCTGCTTTGCATGGCTGTAGGCATAGTTAGTCAGAATTAACCAACCACATTGTTCTCTAGTAGGAATTGTTGGCCAACTGAAGGCTAGTGCCTCACTGGGCACTGCAGGCAGCAAGCTTGGCATGGAGGGCACATCTCACTTCTCCCCTGAGCCTGATGCATCCATGGCACTTCCTTGCTTGGAACACTGGCTGCCCCACAACACATGCCAGCTCCATGGCCTAGCAGTCCTTGCCTGAATTAGTGTCCATACAGCTAGCATTGGCAACCTCTCCAGCCCATGAGGAAGTGTGGTGAGGTCAGAGAAAGGATGGTGCAAAGATATCACAACCAGTTTACATGAATAATCCTTGATTTTTGTGCCTTCTAGGGATGCAAGGCTGTTTCAATATTTGAAAATTAATCAGTGTAATTTATTATATAAACAGGTTAAAGGAAAAAAATCATAGGATCATATCAATTATCCAGAAAAAGCATTTGACATAATTCAGCACCCATTCATGAAAAACTCTTAGAAAAATAGGGATAAAGGCAACTTCCCTAACTCAATAAAGATGATCTGCAAAAACCTACGTCTGCCATTATACTTAAAGGTAGTAGATTGAATACTTTCCTCCTACAATTGGGAACCAGGCAAGGATGCCTACTCTTACCTCTCTTATTCAATATGATGCTGAAGGATCTAGCCAGTGTAATAAGGCAGAAAAACAAAATTAGGGCTTGTAGATTAGAAAAGAAGTAATAACACTGTTCCTATTTGTAGATGATATGATTGTTTATGTAGAAAATCCTAAGGAATCTATAAGCAAAATCTCCTAGAACTAATAAATGATTTCAGCAAGATTACAAAATGTAAGATAAGCATATAAAACTCAGTTGTATTTCTATATACTTGCAAACAGCACATGGACAGCAGAATGCAATACTATTTATAAGTGCTCAAACTAGATAAAATACTTACATGGAAACCTAACAAAACATGCTCGGGAGTTGTATGTTGAAACGTATAAAATGGTAATGAAAGAAATTAAAGACAATCTAAATGAATGGAGAAACATACTGTGTTCATGAATAGTACAATAGCAAAGATGTCAGTCCTCCCCAAATTGATATACAAGTTTAGCTCAATCCCTTACCACATCCAAGTAAGATATTCATTGTAAATATAAACAAAATTATTCTAAAATATATATGGAAAGGCAAAAAACCCCACTAGAATACTAAGACAATTTTGAAAAATGAGAATAAGTGGTGAAGGGCCGGGCACGGTGGTCACGCCTGTAATCCCAGCACTTTGGGAGGCTAAGGCGGGTGGATCACGAGGCCAGGAGTTAGAGACCAGCTGGCCAACATATAGTGAAACCCCATCTCTACTAAAAACATTAAAAATTCGCTGGGCATGGTGGCGGGTGCCTGTAATCTTAACTACTCGGGAGGCTGAGGCAGGAGAATCACGTGAACCCTGGAGGTGGAGGTTGAAGTGAGCCAAGATTGCACCACTGCACTCCAGCCTGGGCAACAGAGCGAGACTCCGTCTTAAAAAAATAAAAAAGAATAAGTGGCGAAGAATCAATCTACCTGATTTAAAGATTTATTTTATAGTTACAGTAATCCAGACTGTGTGGTATTGATGGCATGATAAACACATACATCAGCAGTATATAATTAGAGAACCCAGAAATAGACTCACACAAATATGCCTAACAGATTTTTGATGAAAGTGCAAAAGCAATTTCCTGCAGGAAAGATAGCCTTTTCAATAAATGGTGCTGAAACAATTGGGCACCCACAACACCTCCCCCATAAAAAAGAACCTTGATCTGAGTCTCATATCTCACACAAAAAGTAACTCAAAATGGCTAGTGGCCTTAAATATAAGACATAAAATTATAAAACTTTTATAAAACACAGAAGCAAATCTTCAGGATCTAGGGCTAGGCAAAGAATGATTCTTATGCTCTTCTCTTTTGCCTATTTGTCTTTGTTGTTGTTGTTGTTGTTTTTTGTAGAGACAGGGTGTCGCTATGTTACCTAGGCTGGTTTCAAACTCCTGGGCCCAAGTGAGTGCTGGGATTAGAGGCGTGAGCCACTGAGCATATTTTTCCAATTAAGTCCTTTTTTTTTTTTTTCTTTAGCAGTTCTTAGGAATTTCACTATATGTTGAGGAAATTATCTTTTTATGATATGAGTTACAATTATGTTCTTCCATTTCATCAGTAATTATTTGACTTTTTGTGGGGTTATTTTCTGTGATACAGAAATTTAAAATTTTCCTTAAATCTTTTTATGGCTTCTGAATTTTGTGTCATACTTATTAGTTTTTTTCCTCTAAAATTATTTTTAAAATCTCCCCACCTTTCTTTTAATACTTTTATGATTTTGCTTTTCATCAGGGATCCAGGCTCTCTCCATCCTTTTTTATTAGCTTCCTTACAACGTAGGCTTCAGTCCTTTTACTCACAAGATAGCGTGTGCCTCTAGACATCAAGTCCACATTCTAAAACAGAGGTGGGAAAAGGGCAAAGGTATGAAACGGGATGATAAGTTTGTTTTTTTGAAAAAGGCATCCGGAAAGTTTCAATTCAAACTCAACTTCTGCTTACACTTACTGGCCACAACTGGGTTATCTGGCCACTCTTAGCTTCAAGAGAGTCTGGTGATGTAAATAATTCTAGCTGGGTACATTGGTTACCCACCACCCTGCCCCAAGAAACCGGGTTTCTGTTAGGAAAAGAAGGTAATAGTTATATTGGGCAAATAACTAGCAGTGTCTTCCTCCAGTTTTCTTGCATGATACACAGTTGCATTTTCTGGGTCCCTTGCTTCTCTCCAAATGTGTATATTTGCATTACTTAACTGACTTTTAGCATCTACTATTAGCAACAAGTAGCATCTACTGTTAGCAACAAGTACTCTGATGTTAGTGTGATTCAAGTTCCCTTCTAAAAACTTTTTCTCTTAGAAACTTTTAAAGTTTTCTTTTTATTTTTTAAAATACTGTAATATTTCCTATCCCCAGGGTGGAATTTTTCTGGCAGTTTGTTGAGATCTTATGAACCCCTTCCAACCTGCAGATTCTTATTGCTCCCCAACCTAGGGAAAGTTTATTCCTCCTTTCTTTGATTGTTTTCTCCCCTCCCTTGTCTCTGTTCTCGCCTTCTAAAACTTTTATTGGACATATACTGGATCTGGTAGATTTCTCCTCTTTGTCTCCTAACTTTCTTATTACATTTTCCATTTCATTGTCTTATTGCTCTACATTATGAGTGGTTTGCTTCATTGTAGATTCCAGACCATCACCCTCATCTTTAGGCATTTTTGTTTTATTGTTGATATGGCTGTTTTATTTTGAAAATTGTTATTTTTAAAATTTCCAAGTACTCTTTCTTGTTCTTTGAATGCTTCTCTTTTTTTGTATAGCCTGTTCTAGGTTTCTGAATGCATTATCTTCTTAAAACTCTTTGTGGATACTAATTATACTTTTTAAAAATACCATTTCTATTCTCTGAATTACCACTGATGTCTGTATTCATCCAATCCTTTTATGGAATCAGCTTTTCTTCAACATGAGATGACCTTTGGTCATAAGGTTCCCTTGTTTTTTTGTAGGACAAGGCTGTTCACCCATCAAACCTCTCCCATAAATAGGGGAGCGGGCTGTGTGCTCTGATTAAGTGGGCACGGGCCTCTCTATAGGGTAGAAGGGCATGGAGCAGCCAGGAGAACCCTAGAGGGCCAAAAGAAGCAGGGCTGTTGTCTGGGAGTATTGCCCTTCAGTGTATTTTACTCCTGGGTGGAGCTGCCTTTTTGGTTCCCTAAGAATCTAATCAGGGTGATGGCTACAGTTACCAAAAGATTTGTTTCAATACTCAGGCTCAATCCTATACCTGGATCCTTCCCAGGCAGAAAACATATTTTCTTCAGAGACCAAATGTCAGGCTTTTTCTGGGGACAAAAGCTGTCAGCAGATGTAAGATGCTGTTAGGAAGGGGAGAGGACTCACTGCCTCCGCTGTTTAGAAAGCAGCTTTAAAATAATAAATAGCCTGATGATCGCTAGAAGATTCTCAACAGAATGTGAGGGCCAAGTAAAATGACTGATGCTCATAATTGGAACCATCATGAGTCACTGTTTACAGTCTATAGCATGTTGAGAATTTTCTGTTTAAGAAGGTGGAGTAGTGTGTATTTTCTTTTAGAAAGTTTTGTGATCCCAATTAAAGAAATGTAACTTTAAATGAATAAGCTTTATTTACTTGGGAAATGTACAAAAATAATGTCAGAAAAATGAAGCATTAATCTGACTGCAGATGTGTGTGTGTGTGTGTGTGTGTGTGTGTGTGTACATGAAAGAATTATAGTAAGGTCTTAACTTGGCTTAATGTAACTTGATCAACTGTCAGTTCCATACTTCAGCTATCTATTAGGTGCACAACTCTGAGCTACGCGCTGTGACTAATTCTTTTAAGAAATGGAGAGGTGAACAGAGGGCCCTGGCCATATGCTTTTCATAATCCGGCTGCACATTCAGTATTCAGAGTTTTCTGTATTTTTTTATGAACTTAGCTTAAGATCCTTTTTTCCCCTAAGATATTCAAGATAGTCACACAACTTTTGAGAAATAAACTATGGAATCATCACTATCCCAACATATGATTTAAATTACGTATGCCCGTAATCAATGAAATGCTCAATACTTGTTCCTTGTTTAATACTCTTAGCCAAATAAAATGATATATCATGTAAACAGATATATAGCATAAATCACTATATTTCCTCATTGTGGGTGGGCTTTTATGTGTGCACATATGTAATATATGTATGTATATATAATATCTACACAGTATATTTTTAACAGAGAAGAGGCTCAACATAGTGCCCTGACTATGTGACTCATATGACCATAAGGGATACAAGCATTTATCAAAATTCATGAGTTTATTGATAAATTTGTGATTCAAGCTTTTGTGCCATTTCAAGAACTGATATTTTCTCTAATACCTTTATCACCAATTTTAGCTTTATTTAATTTTCCTAATCCATATTTATTAATGTTATTTAAAAACTGAAAAATTTTACCTCTCATAAAACATGTATTTTTTAAAATTTGTAACTATTGGCTTCTAAAGCAACTAAAATCTCATTAACTTCTTTTTGTCACCAGCTTCCAGGGATGAAGTGTAGAGATCTTTTATGACTCTTACACTGTATAAGGTGTCAATAGGGACAGATGGTGTGCTCCAATTAGAATTGTCCAAATTCTGTGAGAGCTTATTTGTTATACAGGTGCAGGGGGCATGCAGAGGAGCCACAAGGGAGGGGGCAGGAACAAGGGCTAGAAGCAACAGGGTCATTGCCACTGCTAGACTGACAGGAGAGGGAGGGGCAAGGAGAAGACCTTGCCAGAACCAGAAGGAAGAGAGTTCTGAGAAGAAGAGTGAGGGACAGAGCAGCTCAGGGCAGCCTCACAGGGAGGGAAGTGGGGGAATAAATTTCCAGGATACCTAGCTAGAATAAATACCCAGAATTCATCCTTCTTTTTTTCTCCTAACTCCATCAGGGCTCTTCACTAACCAAGTGGGCAGTAGAAGATCCAGGAGACTACTGGTGGGGTATACACTCACATCAGCCTCAGGGCAGAGATCAGGTGGAGAGGGACATGGAGGGACAAACCAGATGACCAGTGCATCCACACTCCCCTCAACCAGATGACCAGTGCATTCACAGTCTCCCCAACCAGATGACCAGTGAATCCACAGTATCACAAACCAGATGACCAGTGCATCCACAGTTCCCCAACCAGATGACCACTTCATCCACAGTCCCATCAACTACATGGCCAGTGCATCCAAAGCCCCCCCAGCCAGATGACCAGTGCATCCACAGTCTCCCCAGCCAGATGACCAGTGCATCCACAGTCCCCTCTGCCAAATGACCAGTGCATCCACAGTCCCCCAAGCCGGATGACCAGTGCATCCACAGTCCCCTCAACCAGATGACCAGTGCATCCACAGTACCCCCAACCAGATCACTAGTGCATCCACAGTCTCCCCTACTAGATGACCAGTTCATCCATAGTCCCCACAACTAGATGACCAGTGCACCCACAGTACCCCCCAGCCAAATACCCAGTACATCTACAGTCAGTGTTTGTGTGTTCGCATGCATGTACATGAGGGTATGTGTATCTGTGGCAAGGGGGCAAGCACATCATGTATGGAAGTGTCAGAGGAGATGTCTCAAAGACTGAACCTTAATTTGGCATAAAATTCAAAGGAGATACATTGTGCACATGTACCCTGAACTTAAAGTATAATAAAAAAAATTCAAAGGAGATAAACAGTGACATTTTATTTGGTCCATAGGAAGGATATCTCAATGTCTGTAAACAACTAAAGGATAAGGTGTATGTGCTGCCGAAGTGAGCTCTTAAGGATAAAGAATACAATGTAGGAATCATTGAAAGTTAGAGGCGGACAGGATCTTACAAATCTTAAAATTCTTCCATTTTTCTAGGTGATGATGAGGCCCACATGGCGAAGTAACTTCTTAGAGGCCACCCTAGATTAAGATCCAGTCCTCGTGGCTTCCCAGCCTTCCCTCTTTCCATCACACTCACCTGCCATTCTCTAAATTCTGCTGACTTCCCAGTGCATGGAATTCTGTGAAATTTGGAGAGTTGGCCATTTGACATACACAATCCACACACTTCTGCTCTCCTGGGCAGCCTCTGGTTTCATTCCCTGCCAACCTTGAATCAGGCATAGCTCTTTGTTATACACCCTGTCCCCCAGGCTAATCCACCCCATGGAGCATCACTGAGGAATGTAGGTTCTACTGGAAATCAAGAGGGGAGACTAATAAAAATCCTCATTAAAAACATGTACCATCTACTCCAAAGTTACCCTTAGGCTATAGACCTTTCCTTCCTTTCTCCTAACCTTCCCGACCCACTTCTGTGTCTCTTTCTCCCATCTCTCTCTCTCTCTCACACACACACACACACAATCTCACACACACACACACATGCACACACACACACACAGACCCCTGCCCAAATCTACTTCCGTATTTTCCAGACTGGATCATAAACCAACAGTGAGTTGTGAAATCAATTTATTGGGTGACACTGTCATTTCTAAAAAATGAAATAAATTTTAAAAAATGAAATTAAAATGGTGTGTGTTGGTGGGGGACTATAGTGCAAAATGTATCTCATATTGTAAGTCCTGGTGAAAGGCTTTGGAAAACATCTTTCATCACATTGCCATCAACATGTGCAAGCCCATTATTTTGAGAACCATAACGCGGGGCTCAGCTTATTAAAAAGATCTTCTAGTTTCCAGAATTCACTCCTTTCAGGAGACATGGTGGGAGCAGAAATGACAAATGATAGATTATTTTTTTCTGTCATATCCATTAGTTGGTGAGCAGCAAGCGATATTTTTAACATGTTGTTGAATGAGATGTGGGAAGCTTCCCTATCCCAAAGAGTACAGGAAGAGGTTGGGGAGCTCAACCACTCTTCATGAAGAGCGGACAGAAAATAGGGGGCCAGGGGACTACCAGTTACATGTGAGGAACATCCCAAAGGGAGGCCCCAAGTGCGATAGCTGTAATCCTCTTGAACGTAGAATAAGAGTTAATTCAAGGAAGGGTCGATACCTCACCAGGTTGGAAAACCTGTGGATATCGAGGAGTATAACTCAGGGTACACAAGCTTTGCCTTCTTTTTTTTTTGAGACAGAGTCTCGCTCTGTCACCCAGGCTGGAGTGAGGTGGCGCAAACTCGGCTCACTGCAAGCTCTGCCTCCTGCGTTCACACCATTCTCCTGCCTCAGCCTCCTGAGTAGCTGGGACTACAGGGGCTCGCCACCACGCCCGGCTAATTTTTTTGTACTTTTAGTAGAGACGGGGTTTCACTGTGTTAGCCAGGATGGTCTTGATCTCCTGACCTCGTGATCTACTCGTCTCGGCCTCCCCAAGTGCTGGGATTACAGGCGTGAGCCATCGCGCCCAGCCGCCTTCTTCTTTACATTAAAAAAAAATACATATTAACCTTCATTTCTGATCCTTTTACATCAGGAAAAGATTCTATGTGATGGCAGAAGATGACAGAAAGGTGGTGTCAAATGTGGGGGAATCCTAAAATGCCAGTCTTAGATAAGGGAACTAAATAGCTGGCTGGGGCTCCTAAGGATGGCATTATTCATGTCACCTATATATGTTCCAAGGCTTTCTAAAGAACCAAGTTATGCTTTCTTAAAGTGCAAGATTGTGAGAACATGAGTTCATGCCTGCAGACTTTCTGGACAGAACCATCTCCAAAATGTCACTCAGATGCTCTGAGAGTTTTGCAGAAGGCTGTGATTGGAACAAACCCTCAGGTTCCATCTTCTGATCTTGCTTCTGGCTGAGCGTGGAATAATCTGATATTGCCTCTCTGCTGTCTCATGTGGGTATTGGCTGGTGATGACTTGACTCCAGCCTCAGGGTGAGGCGCTGCTCACCTCAAGTTTACAGGCAGGGCTGGTTGCTCTTGACCTTCCTACTGGCACTGGGACACCAGATGATTGGTACTGGTACTGGTACAGGGCCTCACTGCTTGAGTTTATAGGGCATCACAGCTGCTGCCCTACATCCTGGCTGCCCAGAAACTGGCCATCTCTCTACATTGCTGTTGCTGCTGGCTCCTGCCACTTTCCCAGGGACAGCTCATCCTCACTGCTGGAATTGATCCAGGATATCCGTGTCTTAGAGTCTGGGCCCAGTGAACTACTGGCCTGAGAGAAACAGGAAAATCTTCCTTCCCAGTCCAAAGATTGTGCCTTATTTCTTCCATTATCCTATTGTCTTCCCAGTGGAAATTTCAGATACACCAAAGTGTGGGCTTCTGCCATTGCTCCAGGAAGATATAACAAAATAGCTCTAGATTGGTATATGTCACAAAATCTGGCTTATCCTGTCCTATCCATTGTCACCTTGGTAAAGCTTTCTAGAAACTGTCATTCATTGCTTGCTGGAAAGAGAGGCAATGGTTGGAGTTGTTTGCAAAATGACTTTACTAGGTACCTTCTCTCTGCATTTCTCCTCATTCCACCACACTTTTCATTTCTTCTCTTGCTTTGCAAACTATGAATATGGTTCTTCTCTATTCCTCTAGATCCATAGGCCCACTGAGTTTTGTTGATACAGATTAATTCAACACATACTTTTTGGACATTTATCGTGTCCTAGTTACTACTGCCAGACTACACAGTTTGCTCCTACAGCAGAGAGGCCTCATAAACTCATCTTGCTAGTGTAACATGCGTCCAATGGCCCGTGTCTGGAAGCTGCCCAAAGAGAAACAAACATGGAGGAAGATCAGAGTATCTATGCCTGTGAGGGCTGCTGAAGATTTGTCTTAATTCCAAATGGCAGGAATAAAATCCGTCTGGCCAGGGTGTCTTAGGAAGCTACAATAAACCAGAAGTAGTGTTTTCATGTCGATTTTACAGGATTTCAGAGAGAAACCATAAATGAGTGTTTATTTTTAATCCCCCTTACAGGGGTCATTTTAATTAAAGTCTTAAGTTAAAGGGAGTTGATGAGTTTATCAGCCTAACATCTGACCTAATGTATTTTCTGTTTCTTTGCAGGGCCATGAAATTCTTCATGCTCTGGGATTTTTGTTTTCCTGAAACCTTTGACACAGAGCTTTCATTGAGAAGAGGAAATGAAGAAAGAAGCATGGTTCCAAGTACCATGAATAGCCTCACCCGAGGGGAGCAGTTTATGTGTGCAGAAAGCGCCCTGGGGTGAGTAAAGGAGCTGCCATTTAGTGGACAAGAGGCCCACTGTAAACCACAGAGGTAAAGGGAATTTCAAGGGAGGAGAAGTGAATTGACTGAAAAATGTCCCTTGCGAGTGTATCCTATTTTCTCGTTCAACCAGCGTCAAATGCAATCCTGGACCAGCACCCAGCCTGGCCTAAGCATTGTCACTTTGTCTATCACTGAACTGAGAGTTGAAAAATCTCCTGGGGGAGAAAGGTTATGAGGAATAATAAGAAAGCTTCTGGCCAAATTTGGTCCAAACTTCATGATTTCTTAGTTTTGAGTCAGATTCAAACCTTTTGGGGCCCAGCTTTATTTTTTTTCTCTTGGCAAACCACAACATCCTATTTGTAAGAAAGGAGCTTTAAGAAAGAGTTTTTGGCCATCAAATAGCTGTTAGAAAACAACATTTTGATGAGTTAAGTGTAAATGAATCAGAAACATGTGGATTAGATTTACCTCAAGATACATGTGGGTTTGAAGGGAGAGGAGGAAAAGGCCTAGGCAGACTCACACTTGGGGTTTTGCTGATCCTTAGATGAGTGAAACATAGATTTGAGGGGGCATCAACTGCCAGCACCAGGAGGATGTGGCCGGGCCTGTGAGTATCATTGTCATTGTTGTTCTGATCATTATTGACGATGCATGTGGCCATTTAGAACCTAGCAGGGTCTCTTTATCTTTCTTATGCTTGTTGCTCAGACCATCCATCCCTATGAAGGGAACTTCCCAGCACAGTGAGGTGTTAATGGCAAGACTGGGCTTAGGACCGAGAACTTACACTTGCTTTGCCACTGAAGGATGATTTGTCTCTCCAAAGTTATGAGAAGACAATGTATAAAAATAGCCCTTATGGTGCTTAAAAAGGGATTTTGAAAGATTTTACGGGAGGCTTTCCAGCATAAAATATGCCTACGTTCTGTCACTCAAGAAGCCCAATGGTTTCTCAATGTGTTATGGAAGTAAAAGGGAATTTCAAAGGAGCAGAAGTATATTGATGGAAAGATTAAGTAATGTCCTGGTAGTTGTACTAAATGGTCTTGAAAACTCCTCCCAATATCCTTCATTCATCTACCACCAAATCTTCAAACCTTCCTGCAGCTTTTCCTTTCTATCTTTCAAGGGAGAAAATGTTGTTTACTCCATCAGAGGTCAATGCCTCTACCTGTGCTCTGGACCTGGGCTGTCCAATATGGTAGCCAGCGGCCACATGTGACTATTCGCACTTGAAATGTATCCAGTCTGAGTGGAAATATGCTATAAGTGTAAAATAGGATAAAAATGAATGTAAAATATCTCATTCATAATTTCTTACTTTGATTACATGCTGAAAGGGTAATATTTTGAATATTTTGTGTGGGGCATAATATGTTATCGAAATTAATTTCACTTCTTTGTTTTTACTTTTGCTAACATATTTACCTAGATAATTAAAATTACATATATGGCTTGCATTGTGCTCTAGATGCAACATTCCCTGGAGGCTCAGGAATATTACTCTTCTAATATTGTCATTTCTTTCCCATATCTTCAACCACCACTGTTGTGTGGATCATTGTGTTAGCTTTCCACTTGGGCAAATGGCTCTCCAAACAAAATCAAACTAAATCCTCCCTTGACCTCATCGCCCTCACTAGTTTCCACCCTCTCCCATATACCGTCATTAGCCAAGCTTCCTGAAAGCACTGCCTACACAGTCTGCCTCCGCTTCCTCATTAGCCTGTCTCAGTCTGTATTCTCCTCACCGCAAGCCAAAACCTGCTATTGCTAAAGTGATACATTGTCTCTCTAGTGCAAAATCCAAAGGGTACATCTTTCCTGACCATCTCTGCAGTGTTTGACATAATTGATCACTCCCTGCTTCTTAAAACTCTCTTCTCTTGGCCTTCACCTTGGGTGCCTGGCTCCCCTGCTCTCTCTGGCCATTTCTGCTCATCCTTTTTGTTGGACTTACATCTTTCACACCACCTCTAAATGCTGGGGCACCTTAGGCTTTCACCCTGGTCTTTTTCTCACAATATATTCTTTCCTTAGACAACCTCTTCTAATCTTATGAGTTTAAACATCATTTATGCTGAAAACTCCCAATCTAAAGACACCAACTGCAGACATGGAAATACCCAGACCTCTCTTCTGCACTCCACACTCACATCTAAGTGCCGAATTGACTCACATCTAAGTGCCAAATTGACTCTTTATTTAGGACTCTCTGAAACATCCCAAACTTACATCCAAAAAAGAAGTTGTAGGCTTCTTCTCCAAAGTTTGTTCTCTTTCATCTCAGGAAAGGTTATCCCCATTCACTCAAGTTCTCATGTCAGAAACCTGACAGTTTATCCTTAATTCTTACACCCTCTTCAGTATACAAATATCACCAAGTATTCTCAATTATACCTCCAAAATGTGTCTCAAATCCATCAGCTTCTCTCCACACCCTGAGGAAGGGTCCATCCTTTCTTCCCGGACTACTGCTGGTGTCTCTTAACTAATCTCCTTGCTATTGCTCCCACAATCTGCTCTTCATATTGTAGCCAGAGTGACCTTTGAAAACAAGAATTGGACCATGTTACTCTCCTGCTTAAAAACCCCTGATGGTTCTCCATGGACTTAGAATAAAACCCAGAGTCTTTAATGTAACATGCAAGAGCCCACATGTTGAAGCTGTTGGCCACGGCTACACTCTGGTGGCATTGCCCCCACTCACACACACACACTGGCCCTCCTGGAGCCACATTGGCCCTTCATGTCCTTGCAGCTATAGTATGAGTCCTGCCTGAGGGATTGCACATATGATAGCCCCTTTCTTCACCTAACTTACTCTTCCAGCATCCTTCACTTCCTTCAAGAGGGATTCTATGATTCCTGCAGCCTAAATTAATCCTTACCACACCCCATTAGTGTCTCCTATAGTGCTTTGTGCTTTTTCTTCATAGCACTTCTCACAATTATGCAATTATGTGCTATATCTACATCTCTTGCCCAATAGTTTAAAGCTTCCAAACTGGGCTGCATCTTACAAACTATGTGTGCCTGTGATGAAGTTGTATTTCTTACAATTGATAATGTCTTAGATCAAAGAAACAAGGCATTTATCTGTGCTTATTTGTTAATATCTGTTTCTTCCACTTGGCTCTAGCCATGTGTGGGCAGGGACTATGTCTCCTTGGTTGTCCCTCATATTCCCCAAGCTGCCAGGACTGTGCTACACAGGAGGTATTGTATGAACATTTGTGGAATGAATGATTGAATGAAGGAAGGAGGGAAGGCAGGATATGCACACTGTGTTGTGGCCACTGCAGCCTCCCATTCTCTCCAAATGTGTCCCCTACTATTCATGTCCGTAGGCTGTGCACTCAGTAGAGGAATAACTGCTCCATGCCCTCTTCTTTTGATTTTGTCTTTCCTATTCCAACACATATACTAAGACTGAACATGATTTCCAGCTCCTCTAAGAGGACTTCTCCCAAAATAATGAACTTTGCTTAACTTCCTGAGTTAGAACCCAATCAGATCTTGTCCAAGACGTCTTTTTTACAGGAAATATTATAGCCCCAGGGAGGAGACACACCTGGGTTCAAATCTCAGCTTTCTACCTGTGTGAGCTTTAGTGTAATATTCAGTTTTCTATTCTATAAAGTGGGAATAGTAACAGAAAACCTACCTCACGGGGTTGTGGAAGGATTGAACAGGATATTGAGAGTAGGGTGTCCAGCTAGCATAAGAGCATTAGTGAATGCAAGTTATGATTATTATTTGATCTATGTATTCTTAATTGTCATGTGTATTTTTAGGGCTCAAAGGAAAGGACTATAAGTTAAAATCCTTCATATTCCTACTGAGTGAAGTTTATTGCTTGTTTTGGGGATATATAAGATGCATCAATTTTATTAAAGCTCCCTTTCAGCCAATAATTGCTGTCTGTGGTCATTTCTGTTTGGCAGAAGCCTCCTTCACATATTGGCCAGAAAGTCTAACAGCCATCCCACCATAAACTCTCTCTTGCTCATTGCCCATCCATCTTACCTAGCCTCCTTCTACCTGCTACAATATAGTGGAAAGACTCATAAGGCAGGTAGTGTCAGAGCCAGATCTTGAACTGAAGGCCATGGTTCTTGTATTAGTCTGTTTTCACACTGCTGATAAAGACATATGTGAGACTAGGCAATTTACAAAAAAAGAGGTTTAATTGGACTTACAGTTCCACATGGCTGGGGAGGCTTCACAATCATGGTGGAAGACAAGGAGGAGCAAGTCATGTCTTACATGGATGGCAGCAGGCAAAGAGAGAGCTTCCGTAGAGAAACTCCTGTTTTAAAAACCTCTTGAGACCAATTCACTATCATGAGAACAGTATGGGAAAGACCGGCCCCCATGATTCAATCATCTCCCACCGAGTCTCTTCCACAACATGCGAGAATTATGGGAGCTATGAGATGAGATTTGGGTGGGGACACAGAGCCAAACCATATCAGTTAGTGTTACATGTTGTTCACTTTCCTGCTTCCTATGCTCACTGTTTATTTTTTCCTCACTGTTAGAAAGTAGGGAGCTAGAATTTGAACTTAAGTCTCTCATAATTTTTTAGATTGAGTAGGCAAGGAAGATCTCAAAACAGGTGATACTTAAGCTACTATCA
Organism: Gorilla gorilla gorilla; assembly: GCF_029281585.2. Lineage (NCBI taxonomy): Eukaryota > Metazoa > Chordata > Mammalia > Primates > Hominidae > Gorilla > Gorilla gorilla. The sequence continues at coordinate 63,596,965 of NC_073229.2, forward strand.
GAGTGACAGGAAGGAACAAGGCATGAGAAGATCAGAAGACAGAGCAGAGAGAATTGCAAGTGCAAAGGTCCTGGGGTGGGAATGAACTTGGTGTACTTGAGGAACAGAAAACAGGCAAGTAAGGTGGAGTTGACAGAGGGTGTGTGAGCCTGCACTGGGGGTCACTGGCTGTGGGTTTGAGAGGGGAAGTTGTCAGCTTGAGCTAGATGATATCAATAGAGATGCAGAGAAGTAGATTTGTTTGAAATGTACTTTGAAGATAGAATCAACAATACTGGCAGTAGATTGGTGGTAAGAGAAGGGTAGGCTCAAGGGTGACTCTCAGTTGGGTCTGGCTTGAGCAACTGGGTGGATGGTGATGCCATGTACTGGGATGACGAATACTTGAAGAAATAGATTTGAGCATATGTTTGTGATCTCTCTGGGATACATCAGTGATGCCAGACAAGTAACTGAATATGCTAGTCTCAAGTTCAAACACAAAGTTAGAAACTAGAGATGCATGTTTTAGAGTCATCAGTTTATAGATGGCATTGAGAGCCATAGGAACAGATGAGAATGTCTAGGGAAGGAGGATAGAGAGAAACAAGAAGAGGGCCCAGGAGAGAACACTGACATGATTGGTAGGTGCGTAAGAGAAATGGAACTGGGAAAGGAATGGCCAGAAAGGAAAAGTAAAACAAGGAGAGGATGGGTTTCACACCAAATCTAGGAGGAAATCATGTTTCAAGAAGAAGGGATCAGTCTTGTGTCAAATGCTACTACAAAGGTGATGGAGACGGATTAAAAAAAATGTGTCTATGGAATCTGGCTTCATGAAAGGTTGTGGATGACTCTGACAAGAGAAGTGTAGGTAGAGTGGAAGGGAAGTGACAGATTGCCTGCATAGCTAATATTTTTAAAGAACTTATTTTAAGGAATAACAAAGAAATGGGAATATGGGTCAAGAGGTCCTTTTAGTAGATGGGAGACAGGAGGCGCTGTTTTCTGATGAGAATTATCTGGAAGAAGTAGAGAGATATATGACACAGGAAAGACTAAGACCCACATCTCTCCCTCCTCTAAAACTGGTGCCTTTAGTACTTATTTGCAGAGTCACAGTCCGTGTGGCCTTTGCTTGCTTCTCCTCCATATTGAAATTAGCTTGGAGAGGGTGCATTGATTCCTTCAGATCAAATGAGAGTCTCTTTTTGTTTCTCTTTGCCTAGACATTCGTGTGACCTTCACAGACAAGTGTTTACTGGAGTTACTCAGAACTGAGCAAGGACAGCTTTGGTCTGATAAAAGCACACTCCCCACACTGGCTCAGAACCCTCAACCTTCCCTTTGAACACAATATAAATGCTACTGTGGACCTCAGAGGTTAATCCATTACAACAAGGCAATTAAATTTAGGGACTGTTTGGAAGATAAAAAGCAGCAAGTAATAACCAGGTCAGAAAACTCAGCCATGATGGATTTCTATAATTTCCTCTGACTTCACGGAGCTGCGTCTGGTGACCTGAGGCAGGATGGTGTGACTGCCCGGTGGTGTCAGAAATGTGAGGGGGAGATTATTTTTATTAAACTAGTTATTTCTGAGGCATTGGCCTCTCTTGCTTCCCCTTTCTCTCTCAAGAAGGTCATTTGCCAGCTGGTAATACATTTAACCCTTAAGCATACAGTCAACCTCAGGTTAGCAAGGAGGATCATTTTACAAAGGCAAGCGAATGAAACTGATGTTTCTCCTGGTTAGTGTTCCGAGTTTTGAATTTGGGCTACTTCCCCCTTTCTTGTTAAGCCACTTTGGTTTAAGTGCCTAACCTTCTCTGGTGGATTTTGTATAGATTTTCCAGTAATAAGATGGTTAGTTTGTCCTCATCTAAAGTGCTTTACCCATGAGAAAGAAGAGAAAATTGCTCTATGTCAGACTGGAGCTGGGATGAGAACCCTCAGACACTGATTTATTGCTCTTCAGCTTTGTTCCCTCCACTTCTGTCTCACACAGCGTGTGGTCATCCTGAATCATTCGTGCCACAAATGTTTCTGGACACCCACTCTGCCTGTGACACTGCGCTAGGCACCATGGCAGAGTGTTTGACTACATGGCCCCTGCCCTCTGGGAACTGGTTCCTGCTCTATTTCAGCGGGGAGTGCAAAGAGGTTGCTGACACAGTCATTTTAGGGGTTTGTTTTCTCTGCGCCAAATTGCCCTGTCTCATTAATGACAGGCTCAATTTCCATCAGGTTCCTTGATGAATCTTGCAAGACATCCAAGAGGGAACTTCCTTCCAGTGCAGAAATGTAATTCCCTGTGGATATGTGTTGGCATCCGCCAACTCAGAGACATAATGAAGTTAATTTTGAGGGAAAGCAAACACAAATATAACGGTGATCGGAAGAGCAGCCACAACTGTCTGAGCCATTTATTTAATGGACTAATTAGCTTATTAAGTACTTTGCACTGTCTTCTTTTCCACAAAGGATTTAGAGAGATGATTGTCTGGCTCAAAGGACTGGTTTTGGATTTGTGGTCAGGACACTGAGTTCGAGTCCCAGTTCTGATCATCTGAGCTCTGCCTCTAGCTCAGCCTGTATGGCCCCAGTGTCATTAAACCATTTGTCTTATCTACTTTATGAGACTGATGGGAGGATAAAATGAGATAATAATATACATGAAAGAACCTTGTTAAAGAATAAAGCGCTATGCACATGTTAGTTATTATTTCAGAAACCAAAGTTAACAAGAGATAAAAATCTTAAATCTGGGAGGAATTTTTCTATGGAGCTAGTTGGCAGGTCACTTCTTTTTCTCATTTCTTCTTTGTTTGCATCTCAGAGAATTAGCAACCAGATAGGAAGGAAATGCCATTATTAGAATGTGGGCTGCCTGAGTGGTGGGGAGGTGCCAGCCGAGGCATTTTTAACAGTGTGGCTTCCAGGGCTCTGATTTGCATACTTGCAGCTGTCTAGCCCACTGATGACCACATATACACCCAAGTGATATGTGTATCCATATTATGCTTCAGTTTGCCAAGGCATCTTTGATTTTTATCTTCAGGTTCATTCTTTTGGGTAAAGGCATCAACTTCAAACAAATAAACAGATAGCTCAGAATAGTGCTTAGGTGTGTTCAGAGGAAAAATCTCTTAGAGAGACTGGGCATCAGCAGACCAGGCTTTGCCACTAATATTCATATTGTCCTAGCTGTGAGAGGCCACGCCTTGCATCTGATAGGAACTGGCAAGTAGCTCAGTAGGTTGTATTTTGAGAAATCCATCTTAGAAATTTCTTATTTGAAAATTAAAATGGCGCACACACATACATACATATATATATATATTTTTTCCTCTCTCTCTCTCTCTCTCTCTCTCTCTTAAATTTCTAGTCTTCTGTTTGTCCACCAACAAATAGGTGTTTACCAATTGGTTTTTCATCAATATTCTTCAAGCGTTTCTCGAAGAGTGGTCCATTAAAAGTCTACCTTTAAGAGAATCGCCTGGAGCGTTTATTAAAAATTCAGACCCCCTTCTTTGGACCCATCAAATAAGCCTATCTGAAGGAGGGGCCCTGGAATCTGCATTCCCAAAAAACTTCCCAGGAAGACATCAAGCACACTCAAGTTTAGGGCCCCTTTTGTGAAGATTGTCTACAAGGGTTTGGTAGTTCTATCGCTATTTCTCTCAGGTTAAGTTTCTGGGCCAAGACTCTTGATTTCATTTTGGGCAGCTGGACCAGCTTATCCTGGCTACACATCCCTGTTGAGCTTTGGGAGATCCTTCACCAATTTTTATATTGCTCTTGTTGGCCTGAATATCACTGTTCTTTCCAGACAGGACAGAAGCAAAGCCGGAGTTGGAGAGCTCCGCTTTCATTATGTCATCCTCCAAATGTACAGAATCGACAACAGCCTCAGACCCCTCTCAGATTGTGTAGTTGGTCCCATCCTACCACAATATACCCTCCTTTAATTCTTACATTGTCACTAGCCTCACTCAGTGTGGACCAGGATCAGGGTGACCAATGGTCCTTTTTTTTTTTTTTTTGGACTCTCCCAATTATAGCATTGAAAGTTCCATGTCCCAAGAGTCCCCTCAGTCCCAAGCAAACTAGAGTGGTGGGCCACCCTGTCAGGGAGGATATTGCCCTCCTTGACGCTCTCTTTCCTGTTAAGCCAAACTTGTATTTTCATGTTTGATTTAATGTTCATCTTTTGTACCTATCTCTTAAATATTCCCCTGAGAGCTTCCTGAGCAAAAATACGGGTTTATTCAACTGAGTGATTATTTTTATTAAAGCAGGTAGAGACGTTGCTTGACTTCTGTTGAATGAAGGAATACTCAGGACTCCCCACTAAACATCCTGGGGGTAGAAGGAAAGCTGCTCCAGGATTTGGCTGCATTTTAGTCCCCTGACTTTCTGCATCCAGCAACGCATCAGCTGTTTTGCTTTCCTTGTCTTTTAGTAGGGTTATCCCCTTAATGTCTTAGGATATTTTGTGTCATTCTCTTAGTCAAAAGTAGGATCAATGTGGCTAGGATTTACCTGCAGGTAGGAATGGAACCCAAACATCAAGCCAGCTAGGCCTTATGGCAATGCTTAACAAGACATCAAGCACTCACAAGAAGACCCAAATATTGCCAAGTTTATCCCATGCCTTCTACTAATACACCCCTCCCTGTGCCTCTTTCTCTGACCTTCTGATGTGGGTGGTTCTAATATCATTTGGCAGGAGACTGAAAACAGAAGACTATTGCCTTGAGGTAAGGAAGGGAATGTCTTGAGATTTGTATTTGTCTTGGTCAAAATGTACACATTTCCAACAGACTTGGGACATTATATTATCTGTCTCCTCTGTGGTTCTTTGGTTTCAAATGGATAGAAAGTTCTCACAAATTACTTCAAGCCAATTCCACTTTTGTCCATACACCCAGCACTTCTATTATCATGGCTGCAAGGCCATCTGAAGACTCCAAGATAGGTCAGTAGAAAAGAGGGGAATGTTAGGATGTAGAAAGCCAACTCTAGGACTGGCCTCCAAGGAGGAGGGCTGATTAAATGTCATAGTGACATGGCCGAACTGAGATTGAATGTGTGTTGATGAAAACATCCTAAGATACCAACATGGTGGCTGAAACTCCGCAGCAAAAGGATCTGGGCAGAGGCATATTCTTCGTCTGGAGGGTGGGCGCCTCTGTGTCTAGGCACTTTTGTCTGTTAGCAGCAAAACCCAAGCCAGTAGGGAGGCGTATGGTGAAGAGTCTCCTGAACCTAGGCTATGTTAATAGGCCTGGATAGAATGTTGTGTTTTTCAAAATCATGAATTTCTAACACTCCACCAGCTGCTTATCATCGCTACAGGTTCCTAAGGCAGAGGGGCAAGGGGAAGATGCTCTATTTCTGACTCAGGTTCTGGCCATAATTACCCATAGTCTTCCCTATGGCAGTGGGCTGGGTCATGTACGAACTGTAAGGACCCCATATTTCTCCTCTAATCCAAGACCTAGATTAAAGTCAGGACACTTTGACATATCACTCTGACACGAGGATGCACACAAAAAGAACCCAAGAGAAAGAGAAATTGGCCAGGTTCATGCCCATTTAATCTCCTCCCATCCAAAGCTTCACTGCCTAGGACTGAGATTGAACTCTGTTCTAAGACTCCATGATTTCAGAACTTTTCCTCTTGGAAGCAGACAGAGAGTGAGGGGATTGAAGAAGCCACTTAGAGAAGAGAAGCCTTGAACTATTTCTACAGGTGAGGGTACCAGTAACACTGTTAGGGTTTAGACCTGCGTCAGTGGGCTGTGATTCAGAGCAGGGCATTCACCCCCATGGAAGTAATGGAATATGGAGTAGCAATGATTGAGAGGAAAAGGCTAAGTTTAGTGACTTGGTGGGCACATAATGATCACCTAATTCCTATGAGCTATCAGCTTGTATGATGATCCAAACTAACTCCAAACATGCCTATTGATTAGGATAGGATTTCTAATTTACTGCCCGGCTTCAGCTGGCTCAGGGCTACAGTATGTCTGAGGTGTTAATGAAGGGTGTTCAGTTCCTACAGGGCATGAGGCTGAGGCAGAAGAAAGAGTTATAGTACCTCCAGAAAGATGCTGTATGCTCTCTTTCTCCACTAGGAAGACCTACATCAGTTTTTTGTAGCTTACCTGCTTAACCCTCAGGGTGGATGGAGAAAAGAAAGAGTAATCTGTAGTGATTCTGCAATGACATCCCTGATACACCTGGGAGAGAGTCAGATTTTCATACTGCAGCAGGACCTTCTGAAATTAAATGCTCATTGCAGACCCTGGTATGTCTTTGACTAGTTGTTACCCAGCTATTCTGATATGTTGTTTGAACATATTGGTTTCTTGACTAAACTTATTTCATTTAATACATTTTAACAATATGCAACAATCGGTTTGACACTGGTTTGGACAATCAGAAGGGATGCCAAGATCAAATGGAACGGGTGCCACCTCCAATCAGCATGCTATCAATAGCCTGTCCAATCAAAACAGAAGCTGAGCAGAAGCAACCAATGCATCCACATAAGCTCAGACCAGCTGAGGAGCAGCCCAGTCCAGATGAATGCTTGGAATAATTAATTCCAAAGGAAGCCTTCTACTAGAAAGAGTTTCAAAAAGTATGTTAGACTTGTTGAGTTTGTGGTTCTGTAAGTCCTTACAAGAGCTTTCTTGAGGCAAGGCTGGTCTTAGCATATTGCATGGCTTTATGTAGTGAAATATCTTCATGCAGGGTAAGGCAGCAGCTGGAGTTTGGCCGCTGGCCACAACTCTTCCGCTGCGGACTTGAGAGCAAATGTGTGTATGGGATGGAGGCAGAAACAGAAAGATATATGCCAAGATTGTGCTTGAATTCCCTGGAGATGGCTTGGAGGCTAATACACTGACATTCAAATGTGTGCACTCACACGGCACTCTGTGCTGGTTAGTGCTGCCTGGGTAAAGGGAGCTGGGCCCAGGCAGAGCCAGCGGCAGTCAAAGGCATTGTTCATTGTGTTGTGAGTGACATGAAATCCACCATTTGACAGCTAGCCCACATAGCTGTGGTGATACGAAAGGCTCACTTTAGATCATGCATTCCACTGCTGTGCATGGATTAATATGGCTTTAAAAGGGCTTTTCTTTCTTTCTTTCAAATTTAATATGGGAGTATATGAGGAAGAACATGGCAGCAATTAGCTGCTGCTATGAATTTTATGAGCAGTTTGCTAGAAACCACATTAATGACTCCATGGGTAGTGCAGAGATCAGTTTTGTTATATTATTTTTTCTCTTTTTCACCCCTTTCCCTCTTAAAAGACCAGTTTGAAACTGCAGGATGGTGTCAGGCAGATGGTCCTAATAGACAAGGTTTTCTTTTCCAGGATAGGTAGCCCAACACAACCCTACCTTGGATCTTGTAGTGAGTCTGCTGGTGGGTCCAGCCCTGTTTCTAACCCTGCAGCATTATAAAGATGGGAAGTAATCTGGCACTGGTTCTGACAGGTGGAGCAAGACTCTTGCAGGAAATGTCCACAGGGAAGTTGCTACCAAGGAGGGAAAAAAGAAAATCCTGAGTGTTTCTCAATGTTAGCAATGGGAATAAGAATAAAATGTGGGCATTAGCTAGGAAAAAAATGGAAACAAATAGTCTTTATATATTCTCAGGACGCATGGAGATGGTTTCTAAAATATTTCCCCAGAAGCCAAGGGAAAGGGTGGGTATTGGATAAAGGGACTGGATGCAGGAAGCAAACAGGGCACAGCTTCCTGGGAATGTGTAATGAAGCCAACTGAGGTCTGTATTCAAAAACGGTTTCGATGTTTGGGTCTGGAATCATGAAAGAAACAAAAATAAGTTTGTGACCAAGTCACAAGCCTTGATCAAGTCCCGAGAGAAGCACCTGTAAACACAAAGCAAATTAGGTGCAGTCTCAGCCACAAGAGTGAATCAGCAAGCAGGGGAGGTTAAATGGAAAAACAAAATCAAAACAAAACAAAAACAAGCAAGAAATAACCTCATTCTTCTAGAGGAAAAAAAATAGACACAGGGAGGGTTGCAGCATAGCTTTTACTTCCGATTCTTTTCTCCAACATGAAAAGTTGACAACCAAGAGCTCTGGAAGTAGAGCCAAGAAGGTAAACTGAGGGCTTTTCTGCAATTAGACATGGGATAGGCCCTCTGTGATGAGAGACGTAGGAATATCAGGCTCTTGAGAACAAGCACTTGCAAATCTTTGAACTGAAAATTATGGCTTTATCTCCAGGAAGCTGTTTGGCTTTTGACTCAAGCAGAGATTTAGATGGACTATAAATGGTAAGCTATGGATCAATGACATAATGGCACCTCATTAACATATTTTTCCCTAAAATATACAAAATGAAAGTGATTGGTTAGTGCTAGTAATTTCAGATGTTTTCATGAAGTGGTGTCTTTTGGACTGATATGAAGTAGAAAATTCATGACAATAACTCTAGGGAGGTTTGAATCTCTAACTCGCTTGGATCCCAGGCACATCTGCTTCTTGGCAGTTTGTTTGAATGATGGGAATGATACCATCAAATATCATCTGAGAGAAACATGATTAAATGGCCTGTTTCCTGACATTTCCTGATGAAAACATTGTTTTAGCTCAGACATGAATATTTTAATAATAGAGAACTAGACTCTTAATAAACTTGGCTCCTTGGAAACATTCCCCCTTTTAAAGACTTTTTGATGTAGTTTGGGACTTTTTAGAATGGGCCGTCTTATAAAATTTTGATGCCTCAGCTAAATTTTGTCAGATTTGAAGGAGGCTATAACAAACATGTGTGTAAGAGTTTAAAAAGTATCATTGGTTTAAAATCTAATCAGTGAAATCCAAATGTAAATGTGATTTTAAACGTAATCACCCTCCACCTCCTCTCAAATAAAGCAAAATCAAACACAAGGTCAGTTTTAATAGAAAAAATAACTTGTGGTGGGTGCATGCTCTCTCATTTTATTTTGTTTTTTTTTAAACTGTGCTTGTATGTTATATAAACTCTTTTTGATATCCTTCACAAAGAAAAAAGTTAAAAAAATTAACTTGTTGGAACTGTAAGCTAAACTTCCCTCCTACACGAACATACACAAACTCACACACACACGCACTTAGTATTAGTCAAATCCTCATAAAATTTTGAGTTCATGCCTCTACAATTTGAGTGACACAGAGTCATGAAAATAATGAGTTAGAAACCAGCAACTATGAGGGAAAGCTGAAGGCATTGGCGTCGTTTAACCTGGAGAAGACAAGGACCCGGTTGATTGGTTGATTTAATAATGGTCTCCCAGTTTATGGCGGGTTATTATGCAGAAGATGGTGTCCATCTGTTTTTCATTTCTAGTGAAGACAGAAAAAAACTGAGAGGCTAGAATTGCATCAGGGGAGATTAGGGTGAGAGATGAAGAAGGTCTTGTTTGATAGGGTTGCAAGACTGGAATGAACAACCAAGGAGGATTATGAAATCCCCATCTTTGGAATTCTTAAATTAATGTGATCTGCATGAATCAACGCGGTGGGATGGTTTTGTTATCTGCCTGCTAGCCAGCAGAGGGATGGCGGAGCCAATGATTCTGTAGGCCAAGTCTCCTGGTGCGCCATGATTCTTTGAGTTGAGTGTATTGCCTGTGGCAGGGAATCCAGTGTGCAGAGCCAGGAGCCTGCTGCCCTGTGGCAGGGCTGCTGTCTCTGTGTGCTGGGGTAAGCTGACACTTCACGTTCCTTTTGACTCAAATGGCTCCAAAGTCGTTTAGGATCTTTCTGACTGCCAACTGCCACCTTGAAATAGGAAAAGTATTTTAAACAAATCCTCCAGGACATGCAGGCAAAGAATGCATTTGCAGTACTCAGAATACATGGTCACCGGACACCTCCTAGAGACAACTGAAAACTATTAGCACAGCAGGAAACCCCATGGAAAAAGAGGTGGGAAACAGGAAGATTTGGGTATTAAACTTATCTCCTCCCTTTCTCATTTTGAGACATATTTTTGACACAAAGCTAAATTTTCTTGATGAGCAGATTTATTCCTCTCTCCCCCTCTTTCTTTCATTTTCCTTTCTTTTTCTTTCTCTCTTAAGTTCTTTCAAGCTTTTTTTTTTTTTTTGCTTGAAAGCAAAATATCTCAAGTATGACAATTAAGTCTTATGGATGCTAGAGGTAAACCCTGAGAATTTGAAGGAGGCAATTAAAATTTTTTTGTGTGTGAAAAATAAAAGTCTAGTGCTTTGCTTTACTTATAAAAGGATACTCTTACTATGTCTGTTTTAAATATATTTCTTAAGGTGATGAAACATCCCAGGGAACAGAGCTGTATGTGAAGAGATTTGTGTGGAAAGGAAGATTTTAAAAGTTTTTTTCATCTTTCTTAACATTCTCCCAAAGCAGCCCAACCTCACACTTCAAAGGAGCAGAGCAGAACTTTTACCTAAGGGAGGCCCTGCCTCTCCCAGCAGGCTTGGTTTCCATACCATGGTTTTTCTGGAAATGTCCTCTTTCCATACGCTACCTCTGAGTCACGCCTCATTGAGAGTGATGATTATGATCTCTGGACGTTCGGATGCTGCTGAGAATCGGGAGGATATTTTGAGCCGTGGAATTCGGGCTCTGCCACATGTTTGGATTAACAACCAGTTAAACCTTGCTAAGGCAATATTTTTCTATGCAGTTAGTTTTCATACCAAACAAGGTTTGTAGTAATTGGATGCCCTACTTGAGCAAAACTGTTTACCAGAAAATAAATCACTCCTGGCATTAAGAAAACACAAGCCCAGGGATTCGCCAGTGCAGCATCATCCCGTTCATTTCTCATAAAACTAGCCCCAAACATGTGCATTCTCATCTATGATGACTTATGCTTTGAATTGTGGTCTCTTTATTTCCATGCCCATTATAATGCTTACCTAAACATTTCCCTCTGTTTAGCTGCGGTGCTTCTGGTAATGACTTCTATTTGGCTGCTGGGAAGCATTTGCCAGGAGAGAGAGAGAGAGAGAGAGGGAGAGAAGAGAGGAAGGTGGGGGGAGAGAGAGAGAGACAGAGAGAGAAGGAGGGGGGGGGAGAAAGAGAGAAGGGAGGGGGAAAGAGAGGGGGGAGAGAAAAAGAGGAGGAGAGAGAGTGACAGAGGGGAGGAGGTGGGGAGAAAAAGGGGAAGACAGAGAGGTATAGAGAAGAGGGAGGGAGAGAGAGAAGGGAAGAAGGGATAGCAGAAAAAAAAGAGGCATACTTTTTTCATAACTGGCCATTGAATTACAGATTATTAAAATTTAAAACAACTTCAGGTTATCTAATGTACTTTCTGTGACTGGTAGATGAGGTCAGGAGGAGCATGACTGGCCCTAGGTGACATAGGAGGCAGAAAGGTGGGCTGTGAGGTCTCTTGACCTTTGCTCTGTCCTGACCCTCCTACCACCCCCAGTAGTCTTCTTTTTCTCTGGAGATCTTGGATACCTAAAGAGGAATTTTAAAAAGTAAGCTAGGTAGGCCATGCTGTCTTAGGAAGAGAGGATGGAACCGAGCTCCAGCTAGAGGTTTTTCCATCATGATAACTATGAGAGTCAGCAGGTTCCAAGAAGCAGGACCACATGCTGGTGTGTGGTTGTGCCTCTTATAAATGGTCCTGCTCAAATTCTGGCAGTCACTTAAAGCCAGTCAACCATGTTTGAAGAAGTGATTAACAATGCAAATGTCAGGGCAAAACAAGAAAATGATCAAAACATGTGAGATTTTCAGACTTTGAGCATTTTGGTGAAATTCATATAGAAAATGGAAGACCAGCCTCCCCTTTCCTGTGGTCTGAATGTTTGTATCTCCCCAAAATTCACATGTTGAAATTCTAATCCCCAGGGTGGTGGTAATAGGATATGGGGCCTTTGGAAGGTGACTAGGTCATGATGGTGGAGCCCTCATGAATGGGATTAGTGCCCTTATAAAAGAGACCTCAGAGAACTTGCTTGCCCATTCCACCATGTGAGAACACATGGAGAAGGTGCTATTGATGAACCAGATAGTGGGACCTCAGACCCCAAATCTGCTAGTACCTTGATCTTGAACTTCCCAGCCTACAGGACCATGAAAAATCAATTTCTGATGTTTGTGAGCTACCCAGTTTATGGCTTTGTTATATAGCAGCAAGAACGGCCTAAGACACCCTTGAAAAATGACTTATTTATTCTATTAAGCTCAAGTCAAAGCTAATAGCTTTGGTCATTTGGAATGACTCTAATTGGCTTTCTACCAGTGGGAAGGCCTGATTCAAGTCAATTTTGTTCATAAGTCATAAATGCTTTAAAAGGGAAAATGCACCCCTCAAAAAATACAAAAAATTTATAATTTGCCTCCCTCATGGCTTCAGTTTTGACTTCAGTAGATTGAAGTATTTGTGGAATATTTACTGCTAATGTGTAGCTTTGACAATAGGATAAAATTCATGGTTTTGAGAGTACATAAAGAAGTTGCTAAGCATAAGATTTAATCATTAATGAAGTGAACATATTTTTCCCTTCCAATGAGACTTTTTTCTTCATTTTAACAGTGCATTGTAGTTTGTCAGAGGAACTGGGGTCATGAACATAACTTCAAAGGCGTTTCCCCAGTTCACTTATTTCAGTGATAAAGCCATTCACGCGGAACCATGTCTCGCTTGGATTCTAGTGTTGAAACCACTTCTTCAGGTCCAATTTGCATAGTCTAGAAATTGCGTGAAAGCTGGGACAAAGTTATTGAACCAACCACATTGTGTAGCATTCTTCTTTGCAAATTCTAGGTAATAGATACACTTTTGAAGAAGGAATCTATGAATGAAGGTCAGAATAAATCATTTTATTATGCAATATGCTTTAGATGTTCCTACTCCTGTAACCATTAAACAGTAACACTCAGGTCCTTGCTGTGCATAAAGCAGTGTGAGAAACACAAAGTGAGACACACAGACCTGAATAATAGCACCTGGTCCCTTCCCTCAAGAGCTTGCACATTGCACAGGGCAGAGCCACTATTTTTTTTAGCCCTTTCCTCTTGGTGGCATCATGGGTCTGGTCAGACCATGAGGCCTGCAAGACTTGGCTCCATACCATTCTCTCTACCTTTTCGCCAACTTCCTATGTCAAAGCACCTGGCAGGATAACTGCAATGGATGGTTGGGTTTCTTAACCTATTTGACCATTACTGAATATTACTAGGGGAAATCATATGAAATCTAAATTTTTGTAGGTTAGAAACAGTCAACTATCGACAATTTCATATGGTTCAATCAAATATTTAGCATGTTGTATGGAGTGAATAATTTGCAAGCTTTTGAAAGTGCTTTTAGGTTTTTCCAAGAATTCATCCCCTAAGACTCTCTCAGCCAGACAGGCTGAGTGTCAGAGGCTGATTCCTCCTTAGGTTGATTGTTTCTGGGAGGTGAGAGGTGATGAGGTTTGGTTAATTCCAGCTGAGGTGCCCTGAACTGGGTTGCTTTTAGTAGGAAAGGTATTTTCAAAACTCGTTGTTTGCTGAAACAATCCGATTTGTGTAAATACATCATAAGAATTTCATAGTATATAATAAATACAACTATGTGAAAAGGTTTAAATAGCTCAAAATGACGTGACTTTGTAAGGCCCTGTTTTCACTGTAATCTCTTCTGTTTAAACTCATGTTTCTTAGTGCTGGGTTTGAATAGCACAAACTGATTTCATTTGTATTTTAAACATCCATTAAAAAAAGAACTCAAGTAATGGATTAATCACGTAGATATTAAACCAAAAAATGAAAAGGAGGAGGAAGAGGAGGAGGAGGAGGAGGAATGAAAGAACATTTAAACCTCTGTGACCCCACCATAGAAAGGGCTGCTTTTAATATTTTGCCAAAGATTCTTCTAGACTTTTTTCCAAATAGGTACTATTTGGAAAATGCAAATATTCTTGGGAAGCTGAGGGGAAACTATTAATCATGCATAATTTACTTGGAATTGATTTAATCAAATGTTTTTAGAACTGGAAGTGACTAAAAATAATGTAGACCAGTCCTAAACCAGGGGTATTTTACCCCACAGGTGATATTCGGTAATGTCTGGGGACATGTTTGTTTGTCACAACTTAGGGATGAGCCTGGCATCTACTGGACAGAATCAAGGATGCTGCTAACACGTTGTACAAACAACACACATGACGGCTCCCACAACAAATAATTATTGGGTCACTAATGTCAGTAGTGCCGAGGGTGAGAAAGCTTGTTTTAGACCAGCATCCTTATTTTCTGAGTAAAAAGTCCAGGGCTAGAAGATGGTTTGCACAAAGTCAATCAGTCAATTGGTGGTAGGAGAGAGATGAGAACCTTTGTCACTTCTGCCCTGTCCGGGGCTATTTTCACTGCACTGGGACAAATGCAAATTTTGGTAGCCAAAGAGGGGCTCAGGAAAGCATGAGAGTATAATTCTAAAACAGAGCTCTGGGGGGAAGATAGATCTACGTATTGAGGGGACAGGGCCTGTAAACAGAAGGAGAAATTAAATAGGTAGGAGTACAGTGAGATCATTAGGAGAAAGTTTTAGAGGAGGCCCAAAAAGAGCAATGGAGCTCTATCCCTAGCAAGTATGACTTGCTAAGCAAGTTTATATGGATGTTTCCATGGTGTTTGTATGACCACCTCTTTCCAGTTTGCTTGGAACTGTCTCATTTTAATACTGAAAGTCCCATATTCTGGGAGCCTCCTCAGTTCTGGGCAAACCAGGATGGTTGTTCATCCTGTTTCCCATTCCTTCACATAAACATACATGAGCAAAAGTTATTCTGCCAACTTCACACTAGTTTGGTGAATTGGAGGAAATTTGGTGAAGAATGTGTGGGACCTCTCTGTACATTTCTACAACTTCCTGTGAATATATAATTATTTCAGAATAAAAGTCAAAAACAGCTTTGTGAATGAGATCTAAGTGAATTACTAACCTTCTCTCAACTGAGACTACAGGGAACTTTCATGTGGCCAGATAGGATGCCCAGAGTAGAAAGCTCTTTATAATGATATCATAGGCTGCCACACCATCACCATGGGTTACAGCTTCATGGGTACCTGAGAAGGGCAGGGAGGATGGCATTTGGGCACAGTGCAGATAGTGTGGTTGGCATTTAGGTATGACCATACGGTTACTTAATCTTGAAGTAGTACAAGTCTTCTTGTGGTGGGAAAAAGTACATGTTTGGGAATAAGAAGGAAGGATGGTTTATACAATAAAAAAATTAGGAAGTCTTCCCTGAGGGAGTCATTCATTCATTAATTGATCCATTCACTGCAATGACAAACAGTCTGCTTAGTGATAGAAATCAAAGGTTGAGTAGGAATCCTTGTCTTCCCTTGAAGGGTTTTTGGTTTGTGGGGGCTGAAAGAAAGTCAGTGAAGAAAAACGTCCTGTGTTTACTTTAGCAATGTAAAATATACTTCTTTCATAAGAAAAGGAAGGGAACATTAGTTGAATACCTTCTATGTTCAAGAATATAAGTTCTTGTGGATATAAGTTAGAAATCTGTGTCCGTGTCTTCAGGTAATTAAAACAACTGGACTTTATAGAGGCACATGGGGTTTTCAATGTATGGAAATAATTTAACAGATATTTTAATTTAATGGAATTTCCATTTTTTAAAAGAGGCGTATCCACAAATTGGAAAATATCAAGTAAATTATCTGATGGGCCTGAGTATCTGAACATTGGGTGGCAGTTTTTGACCAGAAGACTTCTCAATCCATTCCACATTTTTTTTTTTTTAGCATTTTAGGTTAAATCTTGGAGAATTTTTGTCTAATTTTCCACTAGGGATCAAGTGCATATGATGCTTACACATAGCCAGAGAAGGTAGTATTCTACATGGTTTGATTTCAGTATGGCTCCTGAAGTGTCTCAACCTATTTTGCCTGAAGCTTGTGATGATGTTCTCAGTGTTATCGAGCCTTTCATTTTACTGTTGTATGTCTTCTTTCCTGAGAGGAGGAACTCTGGAGATGAATTCTTTTTTAGCTGCAAATGAATGCTACCATACGTGTTGCCAAAAGAGGAAGAAAAGTATACTAAGTGCTAAGCCATAGCGAATGGGTCAGGAGAGAAAGGGAATCAGGAAACAGATGGTAATGGGGGAAAGGAGGAAGAAAAGCATAAATATGCTAAAACAGGAAGTACTGGAGGCAAATCTTGCCCTGTTTCTCTTACTTTGAGAATTGCCGGAGTGGTCAGGAAGTCGGAGCTGCCATCTTGTTTTCAGATGTGCCTCTATCTAGGGTTTTATCTTTAGTTTTATCAAAGAAGGTACAGCTGGGAGAGCTTTTAAAAAATACCTACCCTCCAGCCCCACCTCCAGAGAGTCTGAGTCAGTAGGTCTTAGATGGGAGGGCCCCAAGCATCAGTATTTCCTTGAAGTACCCTCGGTGACAGCCATAGTTGAGAACCTCTATCTAGAATAGTCCCCTAATTTTCAGATGAATAGATGACACCCAAGAGACATTAGGTAACTGACAAAGGGCCACACAGCTAAACTCCGAAGTACATCTAGGACCTGAGTCTCCTGCTTTCATGTAAGAATTTTCTAATAATATATTTAGAAACTCCCAAGTGTAAAGTACTAACCTAAGCTTGCTCTGGATGCTAGAGAAGTCCTACATCTTTCCCTAATGGGCTTCTTTTTGTTGTTGTTAAACACCTCACATGGTGCCTGGCACATAGTAGCACTTAATAAATACTTGCTGAATGAAGGAGTGTGGCTTATGTTTAATTTTCTCCCTCACGCCCACCAGAAGCACCGAAGTAGCACTGCTCTAAGGTGCTAATGTGGAATAGAATTACTCCCCACTCAGTCCCTTTCTTAGAATTTGTTACTTCTTTGTGACTCAACCTATGAGCCTAGGATTGAGTAGATCATAGCATTCGAGGGGATTTTCATTAAAGAAATGAAGTAGCAGTTGGCTTTTCGGCTTCAAATTCTTTCCCTTGTTAAAGAAACTGAAACATTATCTTGAGTAGAATTGGCTATTTAAATCCGGCTGAATGGTTTTTCAATAGAAGTGATTGAAAAAAAAACATTTTTCTTTTTTTGGAGGAATTTGTTCCATTCTGTCTTGTGTTTCATTATAAACAGTTTTTTAATAGCAAAAATTATTCTTCATGCCATAAATGTGTGGTGAATGCCTCCCAACCATATTTCCACATAGACCTCAGGTCTTTGCCAGTTTTTCTGTATGTAGAGCCCCCACTGATGATGGCTCAGAACTGAAACCCAATCTAATGCTACTAAACTCCTGGATTGAGAAGGGTTTTAAAATCACCTTTGGTGGTTTACACAGAAATTAGCCCAGGTCCTCTGGCTTCTCTCCTTTCCTAGGGTTGTTGATGATGTAAGACAAAGCCCACTTCATGCTGGAGTGTATGCTCTTGAGGGCAAGGGTCTGGTCAATTTCCTCACTTTATATCCCTCACTCAAAGCAAATGCTCTACACCGTGAAATGTCAATGCAGGAGAGGAGGTGACAATGCCCTTATGGGGTGCAAATTAATTCAGGGGGTGAGGATGTGAAAAAAACTTAAGGCAATGATTTGTGACCCTTCAAAGGGCCATAGTACATAAATAAATATATAGTATATCTATGCCATTAAATTTTCATGGGGATATTGGGGGAAATATCTAAAAAGACTTTTTAGAGGGGTCTAATAATGAAAGATCAAGAGACACTGCTCTAAACCCATCTATCAACTGATTGAATAAATGTAATGTTACAGGCAATGGAACTCTGTGCCTCCACTTTTTAGAGCTGGACAACTGACATGCGCAAAAATTCCTATGTTAAGAGACTTAACTCACTACCGCAACACTTTGACTTTAGTTTGAACTGTTTTCTACATTTTCAATGATCACTTTGAGATTCAACATTAAACCACTGGAATCAAGGTCTCCTTCTTGGTCTTTTGCCTATTTGGGTGTGAAAATGGTAGCAATTTCTAGCGGGAGCAACTGGACGGAAGGTGAGGAAGCTGGGTACCCGTGACAGTGGCAGTGACATAGAGCAGAGCACAGCAATTTCCCTAGGAAAGACCCACCAACTCTCTTTTAGGGAGCATCTATCCAGAGGCGCGTTAGCTTCTTACAGCTCTAACACTTACCAGATTTTGATAAGACATGAATCTCAGTTTCCTCCTTTCTAAAATGGGGACAAAAGTAGGTGATATCATGGCCACCTTACAGGGTTTGTGGTATCATATGAGATCATGCATGTGAGCAAACTATAAGTTATTAATTTTAGCATAATTATTATTATTATCCTGCTGATTGAAATGTTATTATGAATAGATTTCCTGTGAAGAAGCAAGAGGATTTGAAGGAAAAAGACCTTTTCATGCCCATGGCAGTTGGGGCCCTAGAAGACTCCACACGACACTCCACATGGCCCCACTTAGATGCAAGGGAGCTTGGAAATGAGACACCTGGTTGAGCAGTCATTTCTCAGAGGGAAATTTGTATAATGGAAAGGAAGCACAAGGTGGACAGCTAACAGTCTCTACCACAAAAGAAAATAATTTTAACCTGTATCTAATTTTCCTAGAGCAAGGATACCTAAGAAGTTAAATCATCCTAGAAGGGTTCCCTTGAAGGTGTTCCCAGTTTGCAGTCTTGCTCCTCTGTCTTTGTCCTCAAGTCACTGCCTCTTTTCAAGAGTACTTTCTTCTTTTTACTTCTGTTGTGTAAATTTCTACATTGTTGGGAAATGCCACTCTACCTATAGAAACTTCTCTTACCATAGGATCCATCCTTTTCCCGACAGCAGTTTTCCCCTAAATTGGATTTATTCAATGTGGAATCATCTGCCCCCTTGGGAGGTTACTGGGGGGAAGTAGGATAGCAGCCATGGTAGTCTTTGATCTTCAAAGACTTTTAGACTAATCCACGAGGGGTATGGACACAATAAATGTGGTCCCCATTGAGCCTTTTACATCAGGGTGAGGAGGAGTTACACTTTCTTATTTTTCTAGTTTTCTGGGGGTATTTTTAGAACAAATACACACACACACACACATACACACACACACGAATCTTTGGAGGACAAAGTTTAATTCTTGGCCTGGCGCGGTGGCTCACGCCTGTAATCCCAGCAATTTGGGAGGCTGAGGCGGGCAGATCATGAGGTCAGGAGATCAAGACCATCCTGGCTAACACGGTGAAACCCCCTCTCTACTAAAAATACAAAAAAAATTAGACGGGCATGGTGGCAGGCACCTGTAGTCCCAGCTACTCGGGAGGCTGAGGCAGGAGAATGGCGTGAACCCGGGAGGCGGAGCTTGCAGTGAGCCGAGATCGCGCCACTGCACTCCAGCCTGAGAGACAGAGCAAGACTGCATCTCAAACAAACAAACAAACAAACAAACAAAAAAAGTTTAATTCTCAGTGAGGGACAGAAACACTTTCCTAATCTTCCTAACCACTCCTTAACTTGGTAGACTGCTTCTCTTATAGAAGAGTTAGTAATTTAAATGTTACTGCAAAATAATATTGTTTGTTTTCATTCATCATTTTTATGTACTCCATATCTTCAGGTAATAAGAAACTTGAAGCGTTGGATTATTATTTGCAATAGCCCAAATAAATTCCTAGATGAATGCCATCCTCTTGTCCAATCCCCATAGGGCATCTGAATAGTTTCTTTCTTCCACTTATGACATTTCTGTGTCCTCCCAATGTACTTCTCCCTGTCATGCTTATTCATGCCCCAGTGCCATTGCCTATCCTGTTTGCCTGGCCAGGAATGCTCTTTGAATAATTCTTTTATCCTTCAAGACCCAACCCCAGTCCCACTCCTCCATAAAACCTTTCCCTACTTCTCCAGCCCACACTGATTTCTGTCTCTGACCTTTCATTACATTCCCCAGCTTTGAGTGAATAATTGTTCTGTGTATTTTCTCTCTGTTGTCAAGGTGGTATTTGCAGATACACATACTAAGCGCTATATAAATACTTATTGACTGAATGAATGTTGATGTGAGACTAGAAGCAAGAGAATGTTCTTGGATAACAGATGGGAGATGGTGTTTCCTAAAACTCTTCAAGGACAAGCAAATTATCATATATAGGTCCTTATTCTCACTACTTGTAGAACTTTGAGCAACTTATCTAACTTCTTTAAGTCTTCGTTTATTTGTGTATAAACAGAGGGAATGACAACCACTTTATCCAATTTTTGGAAGACTCAGAAATAATCTAGGAAAAGTATCTAGTTGAGTGCCTGGCATATAGTAGGTGCTCAATAAACATTCATTGTCATTACTATTATTGTTGTTGCTGACATCATTGTTATTTTCCACAGTGCCTAGTACAGTGCTGAATATGTGATGTCAACTGACTCTTTAATCCTGGACAATGAGGTTGTTCAGGGCCCTGCAGTGTCCTTCATTGCTCTGAATATTTCTGCAAGATCAGTTCACAGTCCAGGAAATCTGTTGAGGGAAACAAGTTGGAGGAGAATCACAAAGATCCAGTAGAAGTGCCACATCCAAGCCCCACAGCCCGAGTCAGGTAGAAATGAAAACTTTCTCACTGAATTCCCTAGACTGGCATGACCCCAGACCTTAGCTCAGACTACGTGAGGAGTGTGATAAACTGGACTCTGAATAGTGGCTTTCACGAAGCAGCTCAGATAAAAATCTTACTATTCAATTTTTAAATTTACAACTTAGAAATTCTAGATTGGTTGACATTGGCTCAATACTTTAAACCAGCTGATGGAAAGAAAGATCTGTTATTGATTTGCTGGCCTTCTTCTCCCCCACCCCTTTCCTCTGAGCACTGACTAAAACCTCTCCAAAACAAGTACTGGGGGCCTCACAGTCTTCAGAGCACTGAAGGTGTGAGGAGGAGTGCAGGAAGGGAGGCATTTGCATCTCATTGCTGGCTTCAAGGTTGTGTCCCTTCTTCAAACATTTGCTGTTTGGGGATCCACCATTCTTCTCCATCCTGGGACAAGACCTAATCCAGCAGTAGGACCCCAAAACACAAATCAGGCCGGGCATGGTGGTCATGCCTGTAATACCAGCACTTTGGGAGGCTGAGGTGGGTGGATCACTTGAGGTCAGGAGTTCGAGGCCAGCCTGGCCAACATGGTGAAACCCTGTCTCTACTAAAAATACAAAAAATTAGCTGGGCATGGTGGCAAATGCCTGTAGTCCCAGCTTCTTGGGCGGCTGAGGCAGGAGAATGGCTTGAACCTGGGAGGCGGAGGTTGCAGTGAGCCAAGATCACGTCACTGCTCTCTAGCCTGGGTGACAGAGCGAGACTCTGTCTCAAGCAACAACAACAACAACGACAAAAATAACAACAAAACGCGAATCAGCTAACCTGGATTCTGTTTGGGCTGGGCTCTCCCAACAGCTCCTCTTCTACCTCCGCAAGTTATGCATACCTTAGTGGAACCCTTCACCAGACAACCTTGGCAATATCACCCACAGAAGGAAGGGTCTAGGGACTGGACTATTCCTATCAAGTAGTTAAGGTTATGGGGAGAAGGAGAGGCTGGTATAGTCTTTAATCCAAGGAGCCTCACACTTTGTCTGCTCTAAGGGGCTAAGACTAATAGAAGGCACAAAAGAAAAATGACAATCATCAAATAAATAATAATTGAGTGCCACACACCACGCTTCGTACTTGGCCTGTGTTATTTATTTTTCATAACAGTCCTGGATATCGGAACTCACTATCCTGAACAAATTAGGCTGAGAGAGCCAGAGCAGCTTGCCCAATATCATGTGGCTGGTAAGTGGCACAGATGAGCAGAGCTTTCTCCTATGCTTCATGAGCTCTCGTAGGAATGTACTTCTTGGGCTTCCTCGCCTCACTCGGGATTTACAGATCACAGGACAAATTGTGCTCAGAAAGACCTGGTAGAAGAACACTGCCCTGTGACATACAGGCCTGGGCTCTAATCCTGCTTCGGCTGGTATTAACTCTTTCACTTTGTACAAGTCAAACAAATATTGTGGGTCTCATCCGTAAATTGAGGGAGTGGAATGTAAACATCTCTGGAAGGTTTGTTCCAGCTCTGTGATTCTATGAACTAGTATCTAAATACATTTACAGGAATAACAAAAACTTCTCCCCCATCCTAAACTCAGTTATCTGGCAGCCCTATTCATACGGAATATTGGGAGGAACTAGATTATAAGCAAAACTGCTGTCACAAAATCCACAAACGTAAAGTCATGCCCTTTTGTAGAATTAGGCCCTTTCTCTAAGCCTGTTTATTCATACTTTTCAAATTACTCTAAGAAGTTTCTTCCACTCGGCTGGGCACGGTGGCTCACGCCTGTAATCCCAGCACTTTGGGAGGCCGAGGCGGGCGGATCACGAGGTCAGGAGATCAAGACAATCCTGGCTAACAAGGTGAAACCCCGTCTCTACTAAAAATACAAAAAATTAGCCAGGCGTGGTGGCGGGCACCTGTAGTCCCAGCTACTTGGGAGAGGAGACTGGTGTGAACCCGGGAGGCGGAGTTTGCAGTGAGCCGAGATAGTGCCACTGCACTCCAGCCTGGGCGACAGAGCGAGACTCCGTCTCAAAAAAAAAAAGTTTCTTCCACTCAAAATGTATATGACAAATTAGAAAAGGCATGAGGAGAAGCTGACATAAACAGGCACAAACAGAAAAATGAAGGAGGAGGAATCATTTTAAAAATACCTAAGGAAGAAAACAGGTGCAGGGCCAGTAAGTATAAGGAAAAAACCTCCAATCATTTCAATAGACCTTTAGGGAATCTTTGCATCATTAAAAACAAGACAAACATATGATGATGTTCACATGGATACATTTGAATCACCAAGGAAAGATTAATCAATGTGAGTAAACTCTGTTTAGGAAGGAAGTAAGTTGTATATTCCATTTTAGAATGTTTTCCATTTATTATAGTTAATATTTTTCCTTTTCAAGTTTTGATACCTTACTGGGTAGACTCTGAACTCTAGAAAACCCTGAAGTTTTGGTTATCTATTGCTGCATAACAAAGCACTCCAAAATATTGTGGCTTATAACAACAAATATTTTACTGTCTCATGATGCTATGGGTTAAATGGGCTCAGCTGGGAGATTCTTCTGCCCCACAGAATGTTGGATTAGGCTAAAGTCATCTGGGGGCTTAATTGAACTGGAACATCTTGAAAGCGTTTCCTCACATGGCTGGTGGTTGATGGTGGCTGTTGTCTGGGAGCCCTCCTGGGGCTGCACCCAGGGTACCCGCACATGGCCTCTCCATGAATAGCAGCTGGGTTCTGAGAAGAGCAGTCCCAAGAGTGAGAATTTCAAGCGGAAAAGAGAGGAAATTGCCAGTCCCCTAAAAGACTGGGCCTGGATTTGGCACAGCAATACTCTGGCCATATTTGATAAGCAGCTGCAGGACAAACCAGATGAAGGGAGGGGAAATAAATTTGAGCTCTCAGTGGGGAAAGTGACGACGAACTTGTGGCTGTATTTAATCTACCACACCTGGTCTCCAGAACAACTTTTTTCCTGAGGAGCTTGTAGGACTGAGTTTTTACTGTGCTTCGTTTTCATGTTGTACTTTTGTGTTTTTCAAAACACTTTGGGAAATATGTTATTTGATTCTCTTTTTTTAAACACAGAAGCTGGAGAGATTCTTTTAAAACCCCAGGCAGGTTATGTCACTCTTCTGCTCAACACTCTCCAGTAGCTCCTGTCTCAGAGAAGCCCAAAGTCTTGCAAGGCCTACCCTGTTCAATTCCACGTCCTTCTGAATCCAGTCTGCATCCCTCCCAGTTGCTCTGCTTCAGCCACTCTGGCCTCAGGGCCTTTGCACTGGCTACTCCACTACCTGGATTACTCTTTCCCCAGTGATCTCTCAGCTCACCTTCTTACCTCCTTTGAGCCTATATCTCAATGGCACCCTCTTAGAGACGCCCCTTTTTTTTCCTCAGCACTCTTCGTAACCCTTCTAGGCTTTGCTTTTTGCCAAAGCCCTTAGAAATCCCATATGTTTTGTTTATTCATTTATTTAACTGCTTCTCCCAGTGGAACTCCAGGGAGAGGGAGACTTTCGCTGTTTTGTTTACTACTGCACCCCTGGGGACTAAAACAGTGCCTGGTCCTTAGTGATGATTCATATGTGTTTGAATGAGATATTGAATAAAAGAATGAGTTCTCATTATATATAAGTATTTATGAGTCATGGTAAGTGCTGTGTTCTTGGCTTTACGGATGAAGAAACAGAGTCCCAGAAGATTTTGTGACTTGTCTGAGGTCACGCAGCTTGTGGTAGAGCCAGCTTTAGAACCCAGGGGCTATGACCTGCAGCCTCAGGTCTTTTGGGCAACCACTTCCTGCATTTCCATGCAGCTATTTCCAGGCAGGCACATACCCGGCTCTGACACGGACTCTGGACAGGCTCAATATGCAGATACACAGTCCTTCCCCGAAGTGAGAAGAGGGTACCACACTGTTGCTGTCATTTCCTGGACAGAGAAATGTGCATCTTGCCTGCTGGGTTCAGAGCAATAGTAATTACGAGAGTCTGGAGGGAAGTGAGAAAAGGTATCGGGGCATTTAACAACCTTCACTGACCTGCAAATTATTATTTACAGTAACACAGAGCATTTCCTCTTCAGAGGCAAAGATGTAGAACATATCATACATGTGTCTTTCTTTTTTTCTTTCTTACTTTTTTTTTTTTTTGAATAAGACTGACTCCTCACAGTGCTCTCCGGAAGCAGACAGAGAAGAGAAAGGGTTATTGGGCAGGTCAGAACGGACTTACCCTTAGGAGATGAAAGGAATGAATCTTCACTGTACTTTATTGAATTCCTCCAGGAACTCTATGAAGATGATATTGGAAAACCTGAGAATCGCGTTGTAAACTTTTGAGAGGCTGGGTCGGGTTTTATTTAACATGCATCTCCTGTTGATTCGGCACACTGCTTTGCAACAGCAGGTCTGGAGAAGTGTGTTCAGATTGACTGCCTGGGCTGAGAGGGGCTTTGGTTCTCATCTCTTCCAATCTCATCCCCAGGATGTAGACCATCTGCTCATTCCTAGACTGCAGCTGCCAAACCAAAAACACGTCCACTGACTGGTAGCTCATTACCTATCACGGCAGCCCTTCTTTTTATACTGCTTATGTTGAACTACTGTCTTCTTCCTACAAGCTCCACCCTTCAGGTCTAGTTCTTTCTTCTGGATTGACAGAGGATAAATCTACTATGTTAGTAACAGATAAGCTTTCTTACATGAAATAGAGCAAGTTCTCCTTATCTCACTGGCTCTAAAAAGCAGAACTTGGCACCTAGCAGTCTGTGAAAGCACGAGTTCCCTGAGAGTCCTCCCACAGTGTATATGCGTGTGTGTGTGTGTGTTTCTGCGTGGGGAGTGTGTTTCTAATGTGGTGGTGCAGAGTTTGACATTGGAGTCAAGCTTCTTGAGCTCATTTCCAGGCTCTATCACACAGCCGTGTGACTTGGATATGACACTTAGCCTCTCTGTGTCTCAGTTTCTTAAGCTGTAGAATGGGAAGAATAATAGTGACAACCTGATGGGATTGTTGTGATGATTAAATGTGCAAATGCCATGAAGCATTAGTAGAGTGCCAACCTAGCATATACTGTGTGCCAATGATGCAATGTCTTTGGGAGGATGTTCTGCTTCTCATGGGTTATAACAAGCAGAAGAAAGCCGTGGAGCTGGGGGAATTGTCCCTTGTCCCTGGTGCCTTCTCCTTCAGTGCTTCTCTGTTTTCCTCCCTCTTTCTCCTCCCTTATCTGTTCCCAGGCCATTCTCCAGTGGTCTAGTCCCAGGATACTGTTCTCTAAGCTGGACAGCTGCTTTTTCTATGCCTGGGGACACTTAGACTTTTTCACAGGGAACCAGGGAGATCCACAATTCTTCCATGTGCAAAGGAGTGACTCTAAGGGTGACCTCTCAGTGTGGTGAGTGGGAAACAGGTATTCAGGGGACTGAAAGTAAAACCCTTCCCAGTACCCCTCACCCCACAACCACAAACACTCACCCACTTGGACCATTGATTGCGTGTGTCCATGAAGTCACATCTTCCTCCCACATGTTTTAAACTTGACATTTTCTACCTTGCTAAGTTGTGACAAATCCTTTGATATGGCCAAGAATGAATTGCTTTCAATTTAGTCAGAATTCGTGATACATCACATGAAATGAGAAGAAAGACAACCTGATCAACAAATGATATTAATGTTCCAAATTTTGGATGGGTTTAAAACTAAACATAAAGAGAGGAAACTGACAGTTTTTGTTGGTTTGTTTTTTGTTTTGTTTTTTTGAGACAGGATCTCACTCTGTTTCCCAGTCTGGAGTGCAGTAGCAAGATCTCTGTTTACTGCAGCCTTGATCACCCGGACTCAAACCATCCACCCACTTCAGCCTCCCAAGTAGCTGGGACTACAGGCCTGTGCCACTATGCCCAGCTAATTTTTCTACTTTTAGTAGAGATGGGATTTCTCCAGGTTGTCTAGGCCGGTCTCGAGTTCCTGGGCTCAAGCCACCTTGGCTTCTCAACATGCTGGAATTACAGGCGTGAGCCACTACGCCTGGCTGAAACTGACATTTTTGAGGGCCTGTTTTGTACCAGGCCCTGTGCTATGTGATTAGCGTAACCCAGGGAGGGGTAATAGTTGTATTCTCCCTATTTTCAAAGATGAACAGTGAGCTGCTCAAGGTTCGCAACAGTCACTTGAGCATTCCAACCCTAGTCAGTCTGCATCCAAAAGCAGAAGGTTTTGGGTTGTGCAGGCGGAATTTGAAGCCAATGATCAGGAGACTTGGTTTCTAATCACACAACAGGGCTGGGCTACTATTTCTTTCTTTCTTTTCTCTCTCTTTTGAGATGGAGTTTCACTCTTGTTGCTCAGGCTGGAGTGCAATGGCATGATCTCGGCTCATCGCAACCTCCGTCTCCTGGGTTCAAGTGATTCTCCTGCCTCAGCCTCCTAAGTAGCTGGTATTGCAGGCATGTGCCACCACACCCAGCTAATTTTGTATTTTTAGTAGAGACGGGGTTTCTCCGTGTTGGTCAGGTTGGTTTTGAATTCCCAACCTCAGGTGATCCGCCCACCTCGGCCTCCCAAAGTGCTGGGATTATAGGCGTGAGCCACTGCGCCTGGCCTACTATTTCTTCACATATAAAATGAGAATGGGAATGATAATATCCACCTCACATTCCTCCTGGGGTAAGTGAAGTTGCTTTTTGATCATTTACCTTAATTTATTTATAACAGTAATGCATACACATGAACAAAATGTGGCAAGGGCTGTTGGAGAGTACGTCTCTCTGCCCCAGCTCTGAGCTCATGCCCTGGATGTACACTCCTTGGCCATGTCTTTTTACTTCTGGTAATTCCCACCACAACCTTAGATAATTCCTTTATAATCTATTTCTTGAAATTGTCCTATTTAAACTGTATCCACTCCCCCCTACTATGACATGGATTTTTAGCAACTTTACACTGTCTCATGTCTTCCATGGATTTTTGTACACACTGCTATTATCCTCATTCACTCTTGTGGCTACTTTTATAGGTATTAAACAACCTACTTAAATCTTCACTTTGGGATTTGTTAACTGTTAGGAGGAATCTATTGGCTTGTGATGGGAATGGAGGTGCTGCTAGGGCTGAGAACATCTGTTTGGTTCCTCCATGCCTCACTGGGTCTGGAACCGTCCTGACACAGGCAGGCGCTGGAATATCCGACAACAGCACACCCGCACTCCCCAGTCCTCACCACCTTCCCACCTCCCTTTTCTGAGCTGTAACATTTCCTTCTGCCTTTACTTCTGGTGTATACAATTTATATTCTAGGTCCCCCAAGTTTTGTCTGTAGGCTAATTTGGAAAACAGAAAAGCAATACATGAATGTGAAGTATTCTGTTTATGAAAATTTCATATGCTGCCAAACCAAGTAGTATGACCAAATCCATATCACTGAACAGGGAACAGTGAGGGGAAGAATGTTTCCAAAGCCAAGACAAAATGGATACTCTTTTTTTTCACACAGACCAATGCCATGGCCGCTGGTTGCTCTCTGAGGAGGAGGGTGGGCAGTTATGAAACTTGGAAAGGCCTTTCATTAATCTCCCCACAGTCCATCCCTGCTTGTGGCCCCAAGGCTCTGATCTGGGAGCCTCTGCAGGGCTTTGCTGGGAAGGGTGGCTCTACCTCCAGGCCAGTTCTCCCCCTGCGTGTGGTTCTGGGATGTAGATTTTTCCACTCGGCTTTATCTATCGATATGATCCCATCTTCTTTTGGTCCAGGTATTTGTAAAATTTTCTGGATTGCAGCTGGATCCTTTCATGTTGGTTATGAATTTATTCTTTTGCATTTATTTATTGTTATTTCAGTGGAATTGGGGAGGAAGGAGAGGAAAAAGTAGGCCTAAACTACCATGTTGAACTTCAGGATTTATTTCAAAAATTTTAAAATTCATAACTATTCCTTCAGTGGGTGAATATATGACCTCATGGTTTAGGTAAGGGTTGATCATTGTGGTAAGTTTTTGACAGGACCAGAGAACTTGCCCTTGCATCCTTTCCTCTCCCCACCCCAAACAAACAACGCCATTTCATGTCCTTATAAATAAATGAATATTCCCATCTGGACTGACTAATTTGACAAGTCCGTGTGTCAATGAGATGAGAACAGAGAACAGAGTACAGGAACGAGGTGCAGGGAGAAGGGAAGAATGAAAGAGGCATTTCATAAATTTTAAAAATATCCTTTATTGTTATATCTAGGGACTTGTTTTGCAGCCAAAGGAATCAAGACACCTTCAAGATAATGTGATACAGCTGAAAGTGTTGGGTTGGCAATAAACAGAAAGACATTTGAGAACTAGTTTTGTTTCTTCTATCTTCTGCAAATTGCGTACAATGATAATATGTGCCTTGGAGGTGGTAATGTCGACTGAGCAAGGGGGTATATGGAGAGCACCCAGTACATTGTAGGTTCTCAGCAATGTTAATTCCCTTTCCTTAGAGAAGAGGAGATGGACCAGCACAGAAGAAGCAAGATGAAAGCTCTTTATACCTGCTCTGCTTAGTTTACCACAATCAGTTTCATATCTTTATTATTTCTGTCTTTGTTTTTTTCTTTTTTTTAATCTCCCTGCCTCTTCTCTCCTCTTCTCTACCCCAATCCACAAAGCTAGTAAAATCTTTAAGCATACATTTAAAGAAAATTGCATGGTATCAGCCGCAGGAATGTGTTACCATTTTATGGTGGCCATCCTCGACTCCACCCCAAGGACCCCAGATGGAGAATCCCAGCTGGGCCTGAGAGCCTTGCGGTGGTGTTTCCCGGATGCTCTTTCTGCCCTCTCAGCCACTTTCCTTTAAATTAAATAGCTCTACAGTGATGGGACAACTGAGGCCCCTGGTCTGAGATAAACCCCACCTTTTCTGTGGCAGGGGCCCCGGCAGCGTCCTACCAAGCTCCCTATCACTGTGTCAGATCCAGAGCGAAGCACATTATCAAACAACCTGGGATTGACAGAGGAAGATTGGAAAAGTGCTTTATTCTTTCCACAGCAGCACCTTCAGACACTTAGTCAAATTGTTCTTTCCTGCCTTGAGGTCAACCACGGTTCACAGACTCACATGACCTCCGGGAAGCCAGGCATGTCCTTGCCCAACTAGACTCCCAGAGGCCTGTCCTGTGCCCACCAGCTTCTTGTCTCTAGATATTTTTCCAGGGGTGAGAGAGATGCAATGTGAGGTCCCCTGACTTCCTGAGGTTAAGCCCTCTTGCCCCCACTGAGGGACTTGAAGTACATCTGTCTGGGTTTGAATCCTGGTTTGAGCAGTGGACAAACCTCTGTACTTTAGTTCCCCCAGCTACAAAGTATTAATAGAATTTCACATGAGAACCTACTTCATAGGGTTGGAATGAGAATGAAACAAGTGAATACATGAAAGGCCTTTAGAGCAGTGGGTTCTTAACTTTGGTGCTCACAGAATCACCTGGAGGGCTGGTGAAAACACAGATTGCAGGGCCCTGCCCCAGAGAACGCCCTTTAGTTGGTGTTTCTAACAGGCCTGCAGGTGATGTTGATGCTGCCCAACTGAAAACCCCTGTCTTAGAGCAATGCCTGGCACAAGATCAGTGCTATATGATTGACTTGTTATTATTTACTTGAGAGAAGAAAAAAGAATGCTACAATATGTTTAGAATACATGCATGATTACATAGTACGTTTAGAAGATTCTGGGTAGCAACTGAACTAGCCGTGCCCCCACTGTGTTAGAAGGGCTTTAAAGGGTTAGAAGACAGTGGGGGCTGGAGACAAGCAGGGCAGCCTGCAGGTTTTGCAGTATCCAGGAGATCCCCTGGCCCTCCCTCTATGGCTGAATTTATGGGCAAAAACAAACAGGAGCTTGGAAGGCAGATAAGACTTGCCTTGCCTCTCTCTCCAAGCATTTTAGACTCAGCATGGCTCTAGGTGTTACAGGAAATAATGACACCCAAGATTGGGCCCGGCCTTGAATGACCTAGTTAACGATTTAGTTAAGGAGCTAAATCCATCCCACACCAAACAATAAGGAAATATGGGAGGTGCTTCAGGTCTGACATGATGCTAGCTACACACACAGTAGAAGATGTCCCTGGGTCTTAGTGTTTGGCAGTGTGTGTCACACTGACCAGCATCTAAAGGTTGCTCCGCCGTTATCAGTACAGCACAGGAGATGGTCCTCTGGCCCTCTGCACCTGAATTTTGTGTCTGGAATGAGCAGGGCAGCCTGCCTCCAGGGCCCATGTGAGGACAGGAAGCACTGTAGGATACCACGAAGTTAGGGACCTGTCTGTTCTGTGCACCGCCACACCCCTGGTAGGCATCCAGACAGTGTGTTGAATGAGTGCACCACTGAGCGAAGAACTCTCAGTGTCTAGCTGGCAGGGCTCAGCATGGATAACTGTCCTCACTGCTGTGGTTATTTTTGGTAAGGACTGGGCTGATTAGGAGAAACCAATGGAAGATGTAAAGAGTGATCCAGACCTGAAGGATGGATGGGATGAGGAGGACAGAGGAAGAAGGGTATTTCGGGTATGGCTGAGGGTGTTGGGCAAGCTGGGAAGCAAGAAGGAGCATGGTATGGCCTGGCTCAGCGAGGAGGCAGAAGGCTGTGGAGTGGGACTGGCTGGGGGTGCAGGCTCTACAGAGCCAGGTGTGGGGAAGCTTCAGGGTCTGTGCATCCAACAAAAAACATTCACCTCCCAGCTCACCCCCCCATGTCTTTCTGACACTTTTGGTCATATAAAAAGCAAGAGTCAAAGAGCCCAGGTTGTAGTTTCTTCTTGTTTCTCTCCCAATTGAAAAATCATTTTGATAAAGAGAATCAAGTTGGGCATAGAGGAACATTTCTCAGGTTCTCAGATCAGTGTGTCTTACTCATTCTACCCCTATATACATGGCTTAGGCCCAGGTGCTCACACTTAGCTGACTCTGATATCTAGGGTATTAGAACGGTTCTGGGTAATGAATGGTTCTTGTCTTCTGTTTAGTTTGAATGATTTTTTATTCTCTGAGACACAGCTGTTTCAGGGGTGGCCTTGTTCTGGACTTCTAGGAAACCTAGAAACCAGTCTGGTCTATGTGTTCTTAGGAGGAGGAATCAGAGGAACCAGGAGCTCCCTGCAGGAGGAGAAAGAAAGGAGGTTAGCAACCTGCGGAGAGAGAAGAAAAAACCACATCCTCATGTGCCAGCTGGCAGCACTCGGTGCACAAAAGTGTTGATAACTTTGACTTTTTTCTGATTACTACTCACACCCTAATTCCCACCACTAACACATACAAAATCCACTTTCCATGCTGCCATAGGGAACCCTTAGTAAGACGCATACCTGACTGCTCTATCTGCTTTCCATTTCTGGCTTATAAAATTCCAGTGCCCCCTCCCGCCCCGAACCTGCAAAATTGAGTAGAGTTTGGCATAGGAGGCTTTTCCCAATTTGGCTCCAATTTAACTTTCCAACTTCATTCCCATTCCCTTCCCTCCTCCTTCTCCTGCAGGACTGCGGTGGCTCCCTAAACAGTTTGGTGTCCTACCTGACAAACTCCTATTCATCCTTCAGGACCAGGTCAGTGCCACCTCCTTACCCAGGACTAATAAGAGGAGGGTACTTCTGTGATAGGCCACAGTTTCCCACCTTCCAACCTGGAGGGAGAAACACAAGCCAACAAAGCTCAGCTCTCGGTTCTGGCCCCATCTGTGACCACAGGAACCCCAAGCCACCCTCCAAATGCCCCCTCCTCCAGTTTTCCCAAGAGTCTCCAGAAGGTATTATCTGCATGCTCATGTGTGCAGCTCTCTAGCTCCTTCGTGGCATTTGTCAATTTCCTTCTCTACAGTGCAGGAGCCAGTTGCCACATCCCCACACCTGCTGTCAACAGGCTCTGGTGCCACTGAGGCCAAGCACTGTCTCCTGCTGATGCTTGCTGAAGGCTATGTCTTCTTTCCTTCAATCATATGTGCGCTGGTCTGGCTCACAGCTCTGCACTGCAGTATAACCTTCAAATGGGGAGCATGAGAGAATGATAATGTGAATAGGACATGAATAGCTCCCGCTTACCCAGCCCTTGTGTGCACCAGGAATGGTGCTAAACACTTATGTGGATTCTACATTCTAATCCTCATGCTTACCTAAGAAGTATGTCTTGTTATTATTCCCATTTTACAGGTAAGGACCAAAACACCAGAGGCTCAGCAAGACTAAGTGGATTCCCTAGGTTCTCACAGCTGGTAAGGGGGGGCTATGAGTTTAAATCTATGTCAGTTTGGCTCCACAGTGTAGAATCTTTACCATTAAGTGGTGCTGCCTCCTGACACAGCTTGCACACCAGCTGCAAGTGAGATGGAGCAATCCAATTCCTTACTCGGCGATTGCTGATTCCCTTGGCAGTCTAACAGCTGGAACTCTCTGTTTCACCCACAACAGTGACTGGCACATAGTGGAAGCTCAATAAACGTTTAATGAGTGAAGGAATAAATGAATAAGTAGAATCTCATTCTAATCTGACCCTTTCACCCCTAAATGTTGGGCCTGGAGAGGGTCATCATATCCTTCTTTAGTCTTCAAACTCAGATCAATAATATGGCTCAGATGGGGTTCTTACAAAGCAGGCTGAGATTCTGATGTCCATGAAATGGACCTTGAATCTCTCTGGCCTCAATGGCAACAATAGGTTCTTCACTAAGTTTTCCCATCTGTTCACACATGGCCTTGGTCCTCCATAGAGCCCCACCAGCCATTCTGGGAGTCCTGGAAAGATGTGTCACCTGTGCCAGTCGAGGTCACTCTGTGGTGTCCTCTCTCACTCTTGCTCCCCGACCCCTGCCCCGCCGATGATGTCTTCTGCCTGCACGACCTCCTGGGCTGCCTCTCCCTGCCCCTGCTCCATCACCTCCTACAGAAATACCATGGTTTATGTTCAGGGCTGTGTCCTCTGACTGCTGCCAGCCTTCACCCTGCCAGAGCCATGCTGTATTCTCTTCAGACATGGAGGGGCCACTACCCTACTTTGTCACACACTTAGCCCACTGGGGCTCGACTGGGTGAAGACATGAGTGCCCATGACTTACTAGGTCCTTTAGAAATCCTCTGCTCCGGCTTCACATTGTAGCCCGTCTCCACAGTGCCCAGACCTGAGTTTGGAACTGGTTGGTGTGTGTGTATATGCATGTGTATACGTGTGTGTGTAAACATGTGTATGCAACACCACACTTTCCTCCCTCCTCTCCCAGCTTCCCACACCGACATGAGACTCTTTCCTCTCCTCCCCAGTGATGCTAATCAACCGCTGGATATAGACATTTGCTGGTCTTGGTTCCTCACCCTCCTCCACTTCATCAGACAAATCCAGCCACATATGGATTCATTTTAAGGATTATCTGGGACCACCCCCACTGCCATCCCCTGGCTACAAACTTAAGAAGATCTGCTCCATGGTGCAGATGTCAGGTGACCGAGCCTGCTGAGGAATTGGGGAGCAAGTATTCAGCTTTATCAACGGGTCTGCCATTTCCAGATTTAAGGCCTGGATTTACTGTGAAGCTGATGAGACTGAAGATTTCGAATCTCCCTGTCACTCCCCCTGCCCTCACCCCTTGTACAGGAGGGGACTTAGTGCTCGTATGTCTTTGTAAAATTTGGAAAAGTAAGCCATTTTAACACAACCAGTTAAGATCACTTTTTCTCCCGACCTTTCCTCCATCACACCTTCCTTCCAGTTAGGTGACCTTGAAGCAGTCTCGGGCATTTTGGGGATCTGGCTAAAGGGCAATAGAGTTGGGCATACATGAGTTCAGGTTTCTTGGAGTATGTTAGGGTTGTCTGTCACCATTTTTATGTATGGGTTTTTAAAATTTTTTTTATTATATTTTAAATTCTGGGATACATGTGCAGAACGTGCAGGTTTGTTCCATAGGTATACACATGGCATGGTGGTTTGCTGCACCCATCCACCCATCATCTACATTAGGTATTTCTCCTAATGCTATCTCTCCCCTAGCCCCCCACCTCCCGACAGGCCCCAGTGTGTGATATTCCCCTCTCTGTGTCCATATATTCTCACAGTTCAACTCCCACTTATGAGTGAGAACATGCAGTGTTTGGTTTTCCGTTCTTGTGTTAGTTTGCTGAGAATGATGGCTTCCAGCTTCATCCATGTCCCTGCAAAGGACATGAACTCATCCTTTTTTATGGCTACATAGTATTCCATGGTGTATATGTGCTACGTTTTCTTTGATGGGCATTTTGGTTGGTTCCAAGTTTTTGCTATTGTGAATAGTGCTGCAATAAACATACGTGTGCATGTGTCCTTATAGTAGAATGATTTATAATCCTTTGGGTATATACCCTGTAATGGGATTGCTGTCCTGGGGC
The DNA here is from genome assembly GCF_029281585.2 of Gorilla gorilla gorilla. NCBI lineage: Eukaryota > Metazoa > Chordata > Mammalia > Primates > Hominidae > Gorilla > Gorilla gorilla. The sequence goes on from NC_073229.2 coordinate 63,631,892, forward strand.
AGTAATGGCAGGGATACTCCTACTAGCCGCTAGGTGGACTTGTCCCCTATTGTGGTACAAAGGTGCAGGACAAAGGTCATCTATCAGAACAAAGGTCATCTATCATTTTCACCATGTCCTAGGGCACCTGGCATGGGGAGTATGAGAGTAATGGAAGGGAAGGAAGACAGAATAAATGTGTGGAGCCAGAAGCTGTGTTGTGGAAAATTCTTCCCATGCCTAATTAAAACTATTTCCCAAAGGACGGAGATCCTGCTGAGTCTGATGGGGTCGGGGTGGGGGAAGAAGGGGTGGGGTGGGAAGAATGAGAGGAGGTAACTCAAGCTAGGGCTTCCCCCTCCACCTGTCGGACTCTGCAGGACAGCCATCCTGGCATCCACCACGAGCTCATCCTCAGGCAGCCCTCGGAAGGCTTCCTCTTCCTGCAACCCATCATCTCTGGACATCTTTTGGGCTTTTTCTCCTCAGATCTTCTTAATCTTCACTGGTTCTTTTAGCTGTGATGCTTCAAACCTTGCTTCACAGCCCAGCCCCAGATGAGATCCTGAGACCAGTTTCCCTCTGCCTCAGTCATTGCTGTGTGCCCAGCCTCACTCCTGGAGCTCTGACCACCAGTGAGGTTGAATCTTTTCCTCCATTACTCCCCGTTCTCTCTACAGAGGGTCTCGAGCTGTGCTCAGAATAGACAAGACTCTGTTACTAAACAAGGATCTTGTTCAACATCTTCGTTTCCCTCAATTCTAGAAAGAGGGGCCCGAAAACTTCACCTTGTTGCCTAAGGCCTCAAAGACGTGGTTTTTGTGGGTAAAGATGTCTCTAATCTCTTTTGAGTTGGTGGTATTTGAAACCTCTTAGCATTTGAAGTCTTCATACAGACATAGAGGGCCATGAGGACACGACCATGTCCTTCCTCCACACCAATAGGACAACTTTCCAGGTCATTTGTTAATTTCATTCCCACTGGGTAAAAAAAAAATTCAACCTGTAGTTAGATGTGATTTACATATTTACTCTGTTACTAATTGATTGAGTGGCCTTAAGTAAATCACTTCTGTCTTGGTGTTCGTGTTCATTTTTTCATTTATGAAATGAGGTTTTTGGATTATATGATCATTACAGTCCCCCAAGCTATAAATTATTATTTTCTATGACCTTGTGCTTGCAAAATTCTAATTAAACAGAGCTTAACTACTCGTAATTGTCATATAGCTAGAATTTAACTCACCTTAACTTTAAGGAAAAGTCACAAGAAAACAGGTTTGCATTAGGGAAAGGGGACAGGGGAAAAAACCCAGGGTTTGGAACAATCTTTTTTTTTTTTTTTTTTTTGAGATGGAGTCTCGCTCTGTCGCTCTGGCTGGAGTGCAGTGGCACAATCTTGGCTCACTGCAAGCTCTGCCTCCTGGGTTCACACCATTCTCCTGCCTCAGCCTCCCGAGTAGCTGGGACTACAGGCACCCGCCACCACGCCCAGCTAATTTTTTGTATTTTTAGTAGAGATGGGGTTTCACTGTGTTAGCCAGGATGGTCTTGATCTCCTGACCTTGTGATCCACCCGCCTCGGCCTCCCAAAGTGCTGGGATTACAGGCGTGAGCCACTGCGCCCGGCCTAGAACAATCTTAGAGCAACTCTAGCTATATCTATAATATTCTATAGTCATCATTCATATATTCAATAATCTAAGAAAGGCTCAGTCATGCTTATTAGACCTTAATTACTGAGGTAGAGAATCAATTAAAGCATTTTAGAAAGATTAACTGCTAAAAGGTAGACTTTTTTCATTGTTGTTGTTATTTTTAACAGAAAAATCTTGAGATTCTCTGTCCTTTCCAGCATTGCAGTTAATCCATCAGCATCTTGTTATGTGCAGAGAGGTTTCAACTCAAAGGGATTAGAGACACTTTTCTCTCATTCTTGTAAACCATGGCCATGTAGACTTAGGTAACCAGGTGAAGTTTCTGGGCCTGTCTTTCTAGAATTGAGGGAGACAAAGGTGTTGAACAAGATTCTTGTTTAGTAACAGAGCCGTGTCTCTAAATGTGCACAGACCTTATTCTGTCCTATCTCTTCCCTCCTCTCTCTGCCATGGCTAACAATAGTCCCACCCTTCACTTTCTCCGTTAGAAAATAAATAATCAAAGCAACGGAGGAGATTTAGACTATCTGAAAATACCAAGGACATCTTTGAAGTGACTGAGTACACAGCCTTTTGAGAGAGACAGAGATGGCTTCAAATACAGGCTCTACCACTTACTGGCTCCAGGGTCTTTACGAAAGACTAAGAACACAAGGGAGGCAGGCAGCTTGGAATTGTAGAAAGAAATATGCAGGGGTCATCTAGGCCTGTTCACGAAAGAGACATTTTGGCTGGGGTGAAAGGTCTTTTAGGGCCATCTTTCTGCCTTTGTTGAGTCAAAGCTGTCTGGCTAGCCACCTTCAGATTCTTAGGATGGTTCCCCAGGTGTCTGAGGAAGAGCATTTCAAATAGGTACGGGAGGGGAGAGGGGACACACTGGCTCCTGAAGATGTCAGCTCCACTGTTACTTAATAGACTAGTCTCTGGTTTATACATCAACCCACTATGTGTTTGGCTATCAAATACCAGTCCACAAGAAACTGACCTTTCCTCTCTGGATAAGTGCAGACTAACTCTAATTGCTGGACCTGCCAAGCTGAGGACCAGCATGTGGACTGTGGTAACTTTGTCAAACTACTGGTTCCCTGGGAGCCAGCCAGCCTGTCCCTGATGACAGTCCTCTCTCTCACCAAGCTTCCTAACTGTAACAGATCTCAAAACATTTTGCAAATAAGCCAGTGCCATCATTGCACTTTGGAATATACTACTTAGCCAGCACAAACAGCTTTTTTCTTTTTTTCCTTTTTACCAAATTTGGTAGTCTGGCTTATCGCTGGCTCCTGTCCTCTGGCAGTTGCAACAGATGCTGGTGGTTTGTTGTGGGGCATTGGCTCTTCGGGGGTGATGATTTGTCACTTGGGCTTATGTGGCAAAAGTGGTGGATTCCAAGAAACACATGTTTAAGAAATTTAGGAAGGAACAAGGAAGTGGATATGATCATCAGCTAATTGGTTTGTTAGGCCAAAAATGCCTTTTGGTGCTCACCACAGCACTGTCGCCAGCTGTAAAGTAGCGGTGACCTCCCTTGAGGTCATTCTGTGAATGACAGTGATAAATGTCTGGTTTTGGAAGGTTAGGAATTTTTCTCTCTTTGCTTGTTCTTCTTCCCCCCGCCCCACTCCAACCCTCTTTGGTTGTTTGGAATCCTATTGAAAATCACAAACCAGAAAGAAAACAGCTTCCAGGATCAGTGGTGAATATTTCAAGAATCAGGTTACTGCGGCCTGTGGCTCTTGAGCTCAACTTGAAGACAATCCAGGTTGCTTTGGTGACCTCCCAGTGCATTTTCCCTAAAATACTCACTTTCTCTTGGTTTACCAGCGAGCAGGAGGTGGAAACGGGCAGAAGGGTCAGGCTAAGTAATGTGGCAGGATATATATATCCCCCACCCCCTACAGTAATTGGGTCTAGATGAGGCTCCCACTGAATCAGATGCTTTGGAACAAAAACAAGTCTTCGGAGCGGCTGAGTACCTGATTTTGGGGGAAGCTGAGCAATTTTGTAGGCGGGCTCTCAGTGTACCTCGAACTACTGATTCAGGGGGTGTGTGAAGTTAAGATACTGGGTCAGTGTAAGATCATTTATAGAAGTGCAAGATGGGCCTGGAGAGACTCTTTTCCACTACCCTGGTCTCTACTTTATGGAAGTCAGCCCCTTCTGTGAAGTAGAGACCAGGGTAGTGGAAAAGGCTGAAGTAAGAGTCAAAAGCCACGCTTTCTCTTTCTTGCTTCACTTCACGCTGAACTGCAGAACTTTAGACAAATCGGTTTGCCTTTCTGGGCCTTACTTGTCTGGTAATAAGATAACTGGATCGATCTTTTCATGACGCGTTTTCCTTCTGTGTTTAGCCAGACTCACCTCAAATATCCTTGTCACAAGTGCTTTCATCATTACCCTCGGTGAATCATATAAAACAAATTTTGCACTATGATCAAATGTGATCAAATGTTCCATTTTTCAATGTGGTATACTATATAGCAACAATATTACAAATTTCTATTAAATTGAGGAACAGATACACTCCAAAGGGAAAAAGCTAGAATTTTAAAATGTTTCAAAGATAATTTTAATTATAAATAGTGTCACAAATAATGTCTAAATATGTATTGTGCAAAGAGGGGCTACTTTATCAACTTTGGAGATTAATTTGGAATCATTTGTATTTAGCACCTTCTTTAATGCTAAAGATATTGTTAATGCACTTAAAACAATGTCTTCTGAAGAACATTAAACATTCCTTAAAAGTCATTTACACTACTATTTGCTTAGATTTGCCTATGCACCCTCAAGATACATAAATTCTAAATTAATGAGATCTGAGTTCATGAGATGTTATTACATTTGCTTTGGAATGTGTTCAACCATTTGGTAACTCCTGAATCACCCTAAATTAGGGAAATAAATCTGATGCAATCTATGAGACTACATATGAAGCAGGGAGTTCTCTACTTAACAAATGCTAGAATATACAGAGTTAAATTTAAACCAAAATGAGATTTCCTGAGATCTTGAATACTAATATGTACTGCATTAGCCTTGAGATGAGTAAGGTCCTTCATAACAAAATAGAACACATGCCAAATCTGGTATCTTAAAGCAGTAATGCAGACTCCAGCCTTCTGATTAAATTCTTTGGATATTAAAATTTGGTTTGACCTAAATTCAAAGTGACTAGATATTTTTTTTTCTCCTGTAAATTTCAGAGAACTCCATACCAAGGCAGAGGAACTACATCTAAATCTCCCTTTTAAAGACACTCATAAAAATGCACTCGGTGCTAAAAAGTTTCCACCCAAGAAAATGAACAAAAACAAGCTGGATTCAAATGGGAACAACAAAAATAAAACTAGAAAATTCTGTAATTAGACTCAACATGGAAATATGTTCTACATAATTTCAGTAATTGTGATCAAATAAAGAACAGAAATGGCAAAGTAATTCCATTTTTGCAGGAGCTGGTTTTCAGTTTCTTCCCCCTGCGCTCATTAGCATCATAAAATGTTAGTGCTGGAAGGGTCATTAGTGGCCACTCATTCCAGGCCCCCTTTATAGAGGAAGAGGCCTAGAGAGGCAGTGGAGTTGGCCAGTGTCAGGGAGCCAATTAGTGGTAGAAAGAGGACTAGAACCCAACTCTTCCTGAGCTACCACATTGCATAGCAGAATGTCTAATAGATCCTTGCTAGACATTTGTGGGATTGAATAAACTGATGTCCTTTGGGTTTTTAACTGGGAAATAAATCAATCAAAGGCCATCTATTCTTTTTCATGTGTGTTTTTTCTCAAGACGTCTTTTCTCCATCTGATTCCCTGAACTCAATAAAAGATTTGTAGAGAAGGGGGTTGAGGTGGGGCCATTGAGAGAAGATATTTTTCTCCACACTGAAGTTTGTACTAGTGGGTGGAGGGTGAGGGAGACAGAAAAAGAGAAAAGGGCTACTCAAATGATATGATTATTAAACACTGAGTTACTGGAACAAATTTTCAAGTATATTTTAATAGGTTTGGTAGCTAGGTATGCATTCTCCTATTTTTGAGGGAATTAAAAGTTATTCCTGTGATGAACAGAGTGGGCACTCACTGACTGAATGAATGAATAAATCTGTGAAGGGAAGAGCATTATGGTTTTATCCATGATATCTTGTTCAAGTCTTCTCAGCTTTCATTCCCATTCTCTAAATGGAGAGACTGAGGCTTAGAGAACATAATGACTGGCTCAAGGTGTTAAGTAACTTCTTTTTTTTTTCTATTATATTTTATTATTATTATGCTTTAAGTTTTAGGGCACATGTGCACAATGTACAGGTTAGTTACATATGTATACATGTGCCATGCTGGTGTGCTGCACCCATTAACTCATCATTTAGCATTAGGTATATCTCCTAATGCTATCCCTCCCCCCTCCCCCCACCCCACAACAGTCTCCAGAGTGTGTTGTTCCCCTTCCTGTGTCCATGTGTTCTCATTGTTCAATTCCCACCTATGAGTGGGAACATGTGGTGTTTGTTTTTTTGTCCTTGCGATAGTTTACTGAGAATGATGATTTCCAATTTCATCCATGTCCCTACAAAGGACATGAACTCATCATTTTTTATGGCTGCATAGTATTCCATGGTGTATATGTGCCACATTTTCTTAATCCAGTCTATCATTGTTGGACATTTGGCTTGGTTCCAAGTCTTTGCTATTGTGAATAGTGCCGCAATAAACATATGTGTGCATGTGTCTTTATAGCAGCATGATTTATAGTCCTTTGGGTATATACCCAGTAATGGGATGGCTGGGTCAAATGGTATTTCTAGTTCTAGATCCCTGAGGAATCGCCACACTGACTTCCACAATGGTTGAACTAGTTTACAGTCCCACCAACAGTGTAAAAGTGTTCCTATTTCTCCACATCCTCTCCAGCACCTGTTGTTTCCTGACTTTTTAATGATTGCCATTCTAACTGGTGTGAGATGGTATCTCATTGTGGTTTTGATTTGCATTTCTGTGATGGCCAGTGATGGTGAGCATTTTTTCATGTGTTTTTTGGCTGCATAAATGTCTTCTTTTGAGAAGTGTCTGTTCATGTCCTTCGCCCACTTTTTGATGGGATTGTTTGTTTTTTTCTTGTAAATTTGTTTGAGTTCATTGTAGATTCTGGATATTAGCCCTTTATCAGATGAGTAGGTTGCAAAAATTTTCTCCCATTTTGTAGGTTGCCTGTTCACTCTGATGGTAGTTTCTTTTGCTGTGCAGAAGCTCTTTAGTTTAATTAGATCCCATTTGTCAATTTTGGCTTCTGTTGCCATTGCTTTTGGTGTTTCAGACATGAAATCCTTGCCCATGCCTATGTCCTGAATGGTAATGCCTAGGTTTTCTTCTAGGGTTTTTATGGTTTTAGGTCTAACATTTAAGTCTTTAATCCATCTTGAATTAATTTTTGTATAAGGAGTAAGGAAGGGATCCAGTTTCAGCTTTCTACATATGGCTAGCCAGTTTTCCCAGCACCATTTATTAAACAGGGAATCTTTTCCCCATTGCTTGTTTTTCTCAGGTTTGTCAAAGATCAGATAGTTGTAGATATGCGGCATTATTTCTGAGGGCTCTGTTCTGTTCCATTGATCTATATCTCTGTTTTGGTACCAGTACCATGCTGTTTTGATTACTGTGGACTTGTAGTATAGTTTGAAGTCAGGTAGTGTGATGCCTCCAGCTTTGTTCTTTTGGCTTAGGATTGACTTGGCGATGCAGGCTCTTTTTTGGTTCCATATGAACTTTAAAGTAGTTTTTTCCAATTCTGTGAAGAAAGTCATTGGTAGCTTGATGGGGATGGCATTGAATCTATAAATTACCTTGGTCGGTATGGCCATTTTCATGATATTGATTCTTCCTACCCATGAGCATGGAATGTTCTTCCATTTGTTTGTATCCTCTTTTATTTCATTGAGCAATGGTTTGTACTTCTCCTTGAAGAGGTTCTTCACGTCCCTTGTAAGTTGGATTCCTAGTTATTTTATTCTCTTTGAAGCAATTGTGAATGGGAGTTCACTCATGATTTGGCTCTCTGTTTGTCTGTTATTGGTGTATAAGAATGCTTGTGATTTTTGTACATTGATTTTGTATCCTGAGACTTTGCTGAAATTGCTTATCAGCTTAAGGAGATTTTGAGCTGAGACAATGGGGTTTTCTAGATATACAATCATGTCATCTGCAAACAGGGACAATTTGACTTCCTCTTTTCCTAATTGAATACCGTTTATTTCCTTCTCCTGCCTAATTGCCCTGGCCAGAACTTCCAACACTATGTTGAATAGGAGTGTTGGGAGAGGTTATCCCTGTCTAGTGCCAGTTTTCAAAGGGAATGCTTCCAGTTTTTGCCCATTCAGTATGATATTGGCTGTGGGTTTGTCATAGATAGCTCTTATTATTTTGAGATATGTCCCATCACTACCTAATTTATTGAGAGTTTTTAGCATGAAGCGTTGTTGAATTTTGTCAAAGGCCTTTTCTGCATCTATTGAGATAATCATGTGGTTTTTGTCTTTGGTTCTGTTTATATGCTGGATTACATTTATTGGTTTGCATATATTGAACCAGCCTTGCATCCCAGGGATGAAGCCCACTTGATCATGTTGGATAAGCTTTTTGATGTGCTGCTGGATTCAGTTTGCCAGTATTTTATTGAGGATTTTTGCATCAATGTTCATCAAGGATATTGGTCTAAAATTCTTTTTTGGTTGTGTCTCTGCCAGGCTTTGGTATCAGGATGATGCTGGCCTCATAAAATGAGTTAGGGAGGATTCCCTCTTTTTCTATTGATTGGAAACGTTTCAGAAGGAATGGTACCAGTTCCTCCTTGTACCTCTGGTAGAATTCGGCTGTGAATCCATCTGGTCCTGGACTCTTTTTGGTTGGTAAGCTATTGATTATTGCCACAATTTCAGAATCTGTTATTGGTCTATTCAGAGATTCAACTTCTTCCTGGTTTAGTCTTGGGAGGGTGTATGTGTCGAGGAATTTATCCATTTTTTCTAGATTTTCTAGCTTATTTGTGTAGAGGTGTTTGTAGTATTCTCTGATGGTAGTTTGTATTTCTGTGGGATCGGTGGTGATATCCCCTTTATCATTTTTTATTGCATCTATTTGATTCTTCTCTCTTTTTTTCTTGATTGGTCTTGCTAGCGGTCTATCAATTTTGTTGATCCTTTCAAAAAACCAGCTCCTGGTGTTAAGTAACTTCTTTGCATACAGCGTATTTTCCCCTCTGCTTTCTAGTGTAAGAAGTTATCTTCCTATCAACTTCTTGTTTTTTAATGAAAATTTTTAATTGCAGAAAAAGGGGAAAAGATAAGCTTCTGGTGCATTCCTGAAACCAGAGATGAAAAATAAAAATAAAAATGGCTTTGAGGTTGGCGGCTGCCAAATGTCATTGAACAAAGTAGGTTACATGCTCATATTGGGGCAAGCAGAGGGGGGTGAAAGTGGCTTAAATGCTTTGTGATTTGCAACTGCCTTACTCATTCCTGTTTCCAATTTAATGGCACACTGTGCGTCAACAGAATCCTACATTCAAAGAGACTCTGTGGTGTCTTTATATAATGAGATTGATATCAAGTTCCTGGGTTCCCTTCTCCGAAGAATCCTGCATAACTCCATCAGCATGACCTCTTCCAATGAGAGGAGAAGAGCAGCTTTATTTATTTCCACATCTCTGGCATGTGTCTCAGGGAATTACATCACCTCTCACTGAGTAATTCAGCTCATAGACCAGGTTAGGAAGCAGGACCAGCATCTCCCTTTCCTGAATCCCACCCCATCTCCAAAATGTGCTTTTTATGGAGTAAATGATTTGCTTATTAGGTAAAGTAAACAGAAAAACAATGTCAAGTTTAAATGGAGCAGTCTTTGATTCAGAGTGACACTGAGCAAACAGCCAGGCTGGACCTATCCGGCCCTCTGGGGACATGGACGTGCCCACATAAGAATGACCCCTATTAGCACCAGTGGGGAAGGGCTTGCAGTGTGATAAGTATGCTCCTCTGAAGCCTGAGCCTTCCAGCCCTGGAAAGCAGAAAGGCTGAGGCAGGGGGATGGGAAAGGCATCTGACTACAGCATGACTTCACTTTTTGAAACTCTGAAAATCATAGTCTCTGATAGAGAGCTGGTATCTTCCAGGTGACCTCTGTCTTTCTAACCACAAGGAAACTGAGGCTCTGGGAGGCTTAAAGGCTTAGCTAAGGTTTCAGAATAATTAGCATTTGAATCAAGTCTTGTACCCAGGTTTTCTTGTTATCATGAGTTGGGGGGTAAATGTTTCTCCTTCCTGGAATTCCAAGAAAAACCATCCATAAGAGCAAGAAACTTATCTGTCTTGTTCACCAAAATGCTGGGCACATAGCAGATGCTTGAGAAACATTTAATGTATGAAAGAAAGAAATCCAGATCTCAATACTCATCAGGTCCAAAGATAAAGCCAAACCAGAACACCAGATTATACCCAGCTTGAGCCCTGAGCAGGTTTCCAGGATGCAAGTTGGAAATTCTATTCTGGGGCTGGACTATGCATACACCAAAAAGAATCTAGAAGCAAAATGTTGTGTTGATCAAATGGAAAAGTCAGCCACCTCCCTCTAGCTTATAGTATTATGAAGATCAAAAGAGTTTATAGTTAATATCTAGTGGAGAGTGAGTCCTCAATAGTTGCTGGAGGTGGTGATGATGATAATGAAAATGAACTTTGTGCTATACCAGATCCAAGCCCTCAGCTTGAAGTTCCTTCCACCTTTTAACAGCTTGTCTGATTCAACCGTAGCCATTTTTAAATAACTAGAACAAGCACAAATATATTGTTCTTTAAAAAGAAAGAAAGAAAGAAAAAAAAAGATGTTGAGATCCCACTGCTGGCTTTCTTATATTTTGTGGTGAATATAAGTAAACAAGGGGAGGTGAGAAGATTCAGAGGATGTTTCAGAAGGATTTGCAAACAGAATGAAGTCAAAGCATGTGACATATGAGCTACACATGTAGCTCTTTCCACATCATTCCATTTCACCTGATGACCAGATTAGCTTTCCTAAACATAGTGTTGATCATGTCACCCCCCTGCTCACAAGTCTTCAATGGCTCTCCATCACCTCTGCAGAAGAATGCAAATTCATCGGCCTGGTGTTTGCAATTGTCTTCAGTCTTCCCTTTACTAGTCCCCGTGGTCTGCATGGAGCCTGTGCTGTAGCCAAGATCCACTTGCCATTGCCTGAACACCTCTTGCAACCTCCACCTTCAAGCATCTGTCCCTGCAACCATCTTTATTTCTAAAATCCTTCCCATGCTTCCATTTCTAGCTTGCCTCTAAAACCATTAGAGAGGGCCAGGTGCAGTGGCTCATGCTTGTAATCCCAGCACTCTGGGAGGCTGAGGTGGGCGGATCATGAGGTCAGGAGATTGAGACCATCCTGGCTAACACGGTGAAACCGTGTCTCTACTAAAAAATACAAATAATTAGCCTGGCGTGGTGGCAGGCGCCTGTAGTCCCAGCTACTTGGGAGGCTAAGGCAGGATAATGGTGTGAACCCGGGAGGTGGAGCTTGCAGTGAGCCGAGATCACACCACTGCACTCCAGCCTGGGCGACAGAGTGAGACTCTGTCTCAAAACAAACAAACAAACAAAAAAATCAAACAACAACAACAACAACAAAACCATACAAAGAACTTCCCTTCTTCTGAATTTTGAAAGTGTTTTGTTTTGTTTTGTTTTTGTATGTTTATGTACTACTGCCTTGATTTGTGATGTTTGAGGTTATCTTTCACACCAAGTTATAAACTACAGCTTAGGAACCATTTTTTTATCCATCTTTTTACTCTCCTTCGTGTTTTTCAATGGTAGGTGGTTAATATTTTCTTATTGAAGAAATGATGGAATGAATGGTGGATTGGACAAGAAGCTCCAGCTTCTCACTGATTGAGGAAATTATAAGTACACATGTTAACAGCGAGTGTTCTAGCTGCTCCCACTCTGCCAAGGGCTGTGCAGATTTGGCATTTTCTCCACTGCACTCAGGAATGTGGAAGAGTCTGTGCTTCCAGGTATAGCACCAATAAGAGAAGGAAGGCAATGTAGGGTATTTGAAGCTCTGTGTCTGCTGAGCCTGGTCTTCCTAGATATTCTGCCCCAGCCCCTGGGGCCCTCCAAGTACTTTCCTCAGATTGAGCTCATTGGCTTTAAAGACCAAAATGCCCAAGGCCCTCCCAGCAAGGGGCTCTTTCTATTCATGGTCAAACAACTGGGCAGCCATAGTAATGGCTCTGCTTGTGTATATATGTGTGTTTGTGTGGGAAAGATGTGTGGAAGTTGTGATATTTTAGCTGAAACCTAGCTATGTGGTAAAGGGTAGGGCATGGGCATGGAAGCAGGATGGTACCAGATATGTTTAAGCTCAGTAGTATCCTAATTTGGCTGGAGCTTCAAATGGAAGAAGAGTGGAAATTTGAAATGCAAGAGTGAGGTCACATCAGAGATGACTTAGAAGCCAGGACAGGGGAAATGGCAGGAGAGTTGAGACTAGGGATGGCAAACTGGTTTCCAACTCTTGCTGTAGGGCTTAACTCTTCTGAGTGCTGGTTTCTATTTTTATAAAGTGGAGATATGGTACTTGCCTTATAAAATCATCATGAAGATTAAATTTTATGGTGCATGTAAATTCACTTTTTCAGGATAAGTATTAGATGAATTTTGCAAATTATTGATCCTATTTTTGAAAAGCGTAAAAAGATAGTTGCTAACTGCAGAGCAAACAATGTGATAGCGCCCTTTGGTGAGATTCTACATCAAACTGTTGAAAAATTGGTTTGCAAGCATGAAATAAATTTCCAGTAATCACCAAGAGCCAGCATGGGTTCCCTGAAAACTGTTCGTGACAGCACAATATTACGCTCTTTTTTGTGAGAGTAGTTTGACTCATCCAGAAAATGTAACCGAAGTAGAGCACCCGGATTCCAATGAGGCAATTTGCAAGATTCTTCTTCACAACAGGCTGATGAACAAGATAGAAAAGTACAAGCAGAACGGCAATGCATTTGACTGGTTTTAAAACAAGTTGCATATTCATATCCCCAAAGTAATGATTAGTGAAATCATGTCAATCTGCAGATGATTTCTAAGTGACAGGCTACTTATCTTTGTCTTGTTCAATCTTTTAAAAAAAAGAACTTAGAGGAATACGTCGAAGGTCTGCCTATTGAATATGCAAATGGTGAAGAGCTTGGAAGGAAAACAAATATTAGGTAATAGAACCAGGATTTTAAAAACTCTATTATTTAGAGATTGCTACAGTATTTAGGTTTTGACAATAAACACTTTATTTCACGATGAGTCTTCAGAACACTGTTATCCATGCATCCAAATCACAAACATACTCTCCTCTTTCTCTTGGCTTCCCAAACTTCTATGAATATTCTGTTCCCCTGGCACTGAACCAGCACCATAGGAATGGAACAAAGACAGAGCCCTCCTTCTGAAAGACCAAGCTGTAAAATTAGCAAAGGAATAAAAAACAGCTGGCGAAATGTGATAGTTGTTATTCCGAGCCCACGAACCTGAAAAGATAGTTTATTTTAGAAGACAAACAAAATCTGCCTTCTGTTTGATCTGGGATAGCATCCACCGTCAGAAGCCGTCGACTCGCATTTAGTTACTCTGGAGTTTTGGGACAAGCAGTACAGGCGTTATAAACAACGAAAAGAAAGGACCAGTTTCCATCATAATTTGACAGTAAACAGTACTAATTTGACTCTGCAGCTTTTTATTGATATCCAAAAGAAAGAGTTGCAATTCAATAGAGAGAACAGTAGCCAGTGTGCTGGGGCAGAATTGTTCATAAGATGGCAGGAGCTGGGCTGTCTTGAATCTCTCGATGTTAGTAAGAACACAATGTAAATTGCCACACAATGTGGTTTTCATCTGGCAGCAGATCCAGCAATGGGAGCCTATAGTTTTTAGCCTCCAGAGAGGGTTCTCTGTAGTGGCTTCGTCTTGATTTGTCTTAGTAACTGCCAATGGATTCCCTGTCAATCATTTAATATTTTACAGAAAACAGGTCTGGCCCAAGGCAAAATTCACTCACTCACTCACTGACTCGTTTTACGCGTACAATGTTTATTAAGTGCTTACTATGTACCAAGTGCTGAGCTGTGTATTGAAGAGAAAAATGATGCATAGCGTTCATACCACTGTGATCTTCACTTTCTAGCTATAGAGAAATCTGCAGACTGATAATGATGATACAATAAGATAAGCACAATAACAGACAGGTACTCTGGTTATCAAAGAATCTGGTTAGTTGAGTTCCCATGTGTATATCATCCATGAACTGGTCATACAGAACTAGGTTAAATAGTATCATAGACTAGATTCAAAAGCTGTGGCCCACATTATTTATGTATTTATGACATTTTAGGTGATTTTAACAAGAACTAATATACCAGGGATCTTGATAAGTATTTTCCATGCATTATGCCCATTACTCCTCACAACCTCATTATAAGGTAGGCACTATCGTCATCATTCACTTGGCCAATAAACAAGCTATGGCATGGCATAAAGGTTGAATTTCTTGCCTGTGGCCATGAAACTAGTGAGTGGAGAAGCCAGGGGTAGAATCCTAGTTCAGTGGACTCCCTGTCCCATGCTTTTTATAATAACGCTTCTAATTAAGGTACTTAGAAGTCGTGAATCTAGGAGCTCATCACGGACATCAATTATCATTGTCATATATTTTTGAAAAAGCATAGGTTTTGCCAATGAATACAACATTATTCTACTAATTTATTACAATTTACTCTCAAATTTCTCCATATAATATGAAATTGCCACTTTCAGTGATGCTCAGGGCCTTTTGCCTAGGATAAACAGAATACTGGGCTTCAGTTCTTTAAAACTTACTTGTTGGGCACTTACTATATGTCAGGAGCAAGCATGTGCTCTCCCATTACTGGGAGTCACAAGTCCAGTCAAGATGTTCCTGTGACATTATCCTGATTCCCTACCAGGAACAGTTGTCTGCCTTCCCAATTCAAAATTTAGAACAAACACAATCCCACAGCATTTTAAATAATTTCCAAGACATTTACCATTTTCTGTCAAACCAGAGAGAAGAGTAAGAGTGGACAGCTGTTAGAAGAGAAAACCCTGTCCCATGTTCAGTTTAGTAAGAATATGCACTTTTACAACTTATATTTTAATTTATCTTCCTTTCAGATGCAATTGAATCTTCATCATTAGGTCATATCTGGCCTGGCCAAATAAAGCATTCTATTTAGAAAATGGAACACTTTGTTCAGCCAGCATCTCTCCATTTCACTTAAAAAAAAATAGATGCAGTGGACTTGTGACTTCCAAATTATTTCACGCAGTTGGTTTGCCCATGTTCTGATGCACAATAGATGTGAGTGAGCTTTGGAAATCCTGAGGGCAAAGGAGAATACACGTGATTTGGTAGAGTGGCAGAATTTTCTCCTTATATGTTCCTTACATGTATGTGTGTATATATACATATGCATGTACACACATAAATAACACACATATACAACACATATATATGCTATACATAGCATATATAACACGTATGTTGTATATGTATACACACATGTATGTAGATATAACATATATGACATGCATCTATAACATATATAATATACATACATGTATATTAACATATATAACATATATACATATATAACAAATCTATTATATGTATTTAATTTCTTTGGTATATTCATCATTTGTTAAACACGCAAAAAATGAGGGAAGTATAGTTCTAAATATCATTAACGGAAAATAAACTGTGAAGCTCAGTTAGGCTTCTTCATGTTATACCTTGATTCTATCCCCATCACTGATCTATGTCTTGTTACCCGAGTGCTACAACTCTCTCTGACTTTTCTTGGTAATTTGTTAATATCCTCCCACTTAAGGAGTGAGTTTGGAGCATTCAATACAAATAATAGTTTATATATAACTATATGTGTGTCACATATGTATTATGTGTCGGCACTTTACAGCAGCAGACCACACAGTAGTGTATGTATTAGGATGCTCTCAGTGGCAAGCAACACAATATCCTGACTTCACTGCCTTTAGCGAAGAATACATTTACCATTTCATGCGGCAGTTCCAGAGATACAGCACATTCAGGGATGGTTAATTAAGTGACTCAATGATATTATTAAAGACCCAAATTCTTTCCATCTCTCTGCTCTGCCATCCTCAGAAAGGTGGCATTATGCTTAAGCATGTCCCCTCACGGTAGCAAAATGTCTGCAGCAACAGGACCAGTATGGTCATCTAGATATGGCTGTGGCCAGGGGAAGAAGATACCACTTCTTTTTATGCCTCCTCGTAAAAGCAAGGGAACCTTTTGTCCAACCCCTCAAAGACTTCCCCTCACATCTCAGTGGTCAGAATTGCATTACAGGCCCTTCTTTCCACCAGCCACTAGCAGAGGGAAATGGAACCACCATTATGAGCTTACACCAACCAGAACAGACCTCCTAGAGTTCATGACCATGTGGAAGAGATAGATACCTGAATAAAATTGAGGTTTGTTTATCAAGAAGTTGGAGTGAATGGCTTTTATGTAGGCAATCAACAGTGTCTGTTACAAGTGGTCATGCCTGGCCTGTCTAACCTTCAAATAGTCTTGTATAGAAGGCAAGTCAGGCATTACAACCCCCAAGAAGCAGAAGAGAAAAGCAAACATTTTAGTTGTTTGTGCAAGGCCACCTGGAATTAAGCAGCAAAGTGAATATTTCAACCAAAGTCTTCAGTCTCATATTCAACGTTCTTTGAATTATCTGTCTCCTGGTCTTGGCATAGTCAGTGACTTTTCATCACTTTAGTGCTTGCTATCTTTCCTGGCGCCCGAACTCAGCTAAGATTTGCCTTCTTCCAATGATGGATCTGTAGCTGACACTTAGGGAGCACTTACTATGCAGTGTGCTAAACACTTTACACAATTAATCTCACAAAACCCCAAATCACACAACTAGTGTGAGGAATTGGGTTCAATCTGGTTTAATCAAGTCTAGAAACCATATTCCTATTACTACGTAGTGGGTGTACTGTCTGTTGTCAGGGATGCAACGGGCAGGCGTGAAGTTAATTCAACACTGCACAAACCAAGGAGTGCTTTCAGATGGAAATTGATTTACAACAGTAGATATGTGCCTTTGTGGTAGAAGAAACTTGGTATTCAATCCAGTTACCCTCGGTTACAGGCTATTAGAAGCTATGGCACAAAGGCTGAATTTCTCACCTGTGGCTGTGCAACCAGTGACTGCAGAAGCCAGGAGTAGAAACCCAGTTCAGTGGGATTGAAAAAAAATCCCAACTGAGCCTCTGTTTTCTTATTTGCAAAATAAGGATAAAAGTAATTTCTGCTTCACAGCCTTGTTGCAAAGATTAAGAAAGAATATATGAAGAAACACTCTGTAAATTGCAGACTATTAAAATGATTATTAATAATTTTTATGGTTATTGGCATCATCTGCTTTCAGAGATCAGGGTGTTCCATGCCTGTGACTCATTTTCTCTGCCCTCTAAAAAAGGCAGGGATTAAGAAACAAGAAACTGTGAAGTGATATTAACAGTTCTGCAGATAGGTGAAGGCTGTCATAGGCTTAATTCTGCTCTGGGCTGGGCACGGCTATTCAGTCCTGACAACCCACCCCCACCCCCAGGATGACTTCCTCACCTCTCCTTCTATTCCTCACTCCTCTCACCTTTTGCCCTGGAGCTGTTTAATGCTGTCCTCTATCCTGTGGTTTTTCTCTAGGTGGCAGGGAAAGGTAAGATTGTATGTAACACTAGCAAAATCAGAGGATGTGCATAAATCACCATGTGGATAAACTCTGGTATAGGGCACAGGCTGCTCTATGTGAGCTAAGATGCTCCTGAGAGCTGATTTTACATACGATGCAGCAGACATGGAGCATTACCCTCGAACAGCATGACATAGACCTGCCAGATGCTACAGCTGGGAGAGGGAGAGACCCTGGCAATCACCTAAACCCTTCTGTTCCAGATGTTAATGGATGTGATTAAGAAAGAGAATTCATACTCAAAAGTGTCTGGCAAGCACAGGGCTAAACACAGTTAAACAAGTTTCTTTATTTATGGTTGGATTTGGGGAGTCTTTAATAGGCTAACAGGTATTATGGATATCTAAGAAGGGATTTCCCAGGATTACTTGATAATAAAATAATTTTTTCACGAAGCATCTGATGAAACCCATTTTCCATAGAACACTGATTAAATCCAGTCATATTTTATATTTGGGGAAACTGAGGTTCACAGAGGTGAACTGAGTTGCTCAAGCTAGTGGAAGAGGAAGGCTCCCAATTAATCATGCCCTATATAGGCAGTTCTCAATCTTTACCGTCCATCAACATACCCTGGAGAGCTTGTTGAAACAGATTTCTGGGTCCCATCCCCAGAGTTTCTGATTCAGTAGGTCTAGGGAGGGGCCTGGAAACTTGCACCTCTAACAAATTTTGGGGTGTTGCTGATGCTGCTGGTCTGCGGCTCACACTTTGAGAACCCCTGCCTTATAGCACCTGACTCTTATTAGATACTATGGCAGAAAACAGTCGAATCGGGTTTCTTCTATATGGAGAGGTGTGACTGCCTGGAAGCAGAAGCAACATGAATAGATAGAGTAAGCAGGTGACCTCATGATGGGATTTAAGGAGCTCTGGGAGGCCAGCTCAGCCTTCTAAACTCTTCTACCCTTCCTGAAGGTTTTCCTTCCCTTTGTCACCTTACCTGGAACCCTACCCAATGGAGATTCATCACGGTTCTTGCTTTCCTTGTTTTTATCTTGTTACAGTGTGAATCTCCTGGGAGAGTTGAAAAAGATCATCAGTCACTCACACTTGAGTAAGATTTAGTTACATCAGATTTCCCTTTGTACCTGGCTGAGAATACTGTCAACAGAGAAAGAGATTTTTGACTGGATTGGGGAAATTGCACTTATGTTTGGAGGATGAAAGGGGACTTTCAAATGGGTTGCTGGGTGCCTGGCGAGTGAGCATGCCAGCAGATGGCATGCTGCTTTGGGTTGAGCTGCGCTTTCGCGCTGTCTCCTAAGTATCACTAGCTACTGAACTAGGAAGGAGGGGAGGATGCAGATTTTCCTGTTGGATCCCAGGAGGACTTTCCTCATTCCACTATGGGAATCTGGGGTAGTGGGGTAGTGGGGCAGATACAAATGACTCCCAGGGTCCCTGTTGACCAGGGAAGCTCCTTTGGGTGACAAAACGCCAGGATCTGATGTTGTCTGAGCGCTGGGTGGTCTGTCCCCGTGCTGTGCCCTGTGTTCATGGGAACATCTGCCGGCTTCTTTGCTGAATTCTGTTTACTAAAGAGCTGTTGGTTTATTCCCCGGGACTGTAGCAAAAGCTGCTGCTTCCTCTTTCTGTCTCTCTCTGGTTTTCTTTTTCTCTTTTTCCTCTTGTCAGCCTCTCTGTGTTTTGCCCTGTTTCCAGTCACAGTCTCTCTATGGAGGGAGATGGGAAGAAACTTCTCTGGACAGGAGATTTAACATTTTACATATTCTGCGGCAGAGATGGAGCATCACCCCCGAACAGCAGGACATAGACTTGCCAGATGCCACAGCACCTGGACTACAACGGTGCCCATTTCCAGGGGTGCCATTTGCATAGAGTTGCATCAAAATGTTACCCTGCCCAAGTCATGATACTTGGGTGGCTGTGGCCAGTGCCTTCCCTAATCTCTGCCTTTAACTAATGAGGAAGAATGAGGATGGGATGAGAGTAGAGGTGGAATGAGAAAGAGTAGAGACCCCCTTCCGCAGACCCAATACCAGGAAAAATTGCAAGTCCCTTTCACTTTCTTCTCAGCTGCCCCAGGGTAACAGGTGGTCACCCTTAAGATCAACCTCAAGTAGCATAAGGATGGGAAATTCAGACCCCTGGAATGCTGACTGGGAATATACTCTGGGTCCAAGATTTGGGGCTGCCCATAGCTTTCAGAGTACTCAGCTCACTCTATATCTAGGACAGTGATATCTGGAGGGCAATTGACATCTGCTACCCCAGTTACTGAATCCTTTAAAGAAGAGTTTTAAGGCTGTCTTCTCTTGGCACTCCTGTCTTTTGTTTCTAAAGTACAGGGTGATGGACAGCAAGGACCAACAGCCGAGGAGAAGTGTGGAAATCATTTACTACAAGTCTCCCAGGAGAATGCAGAATTTTGGATCAAAGTTAGAATGGACCTGTCAGGCAATATTTATCCTTCCCTTTCTGAGTTCTGATGACTGACATTGTTCTGTTTTCATTATTGGCCCTCAGAAGCAATTGTTTTAAAAAAAAATATTGTCTAGACTTGAAATTGAGTGAATATGACACTAATTACAGACGCTTTCCTCTGAATGTCTCTTTGCCAGCTGTGTTCTCTGTGCCTGAGCTGCTGGTGGCTCCTGGGAGATGTGCATGGTGAAGAAGGGAATGGCTGGTGTCAGAGACCTGCTGTATGAAGGTTCTGGACTCTGCCTTGAACACAGGTCCCAGGTCCTCACATTTCACCCTCACAACAACCCTATAAAGTTGGTTCAATTTTCCCTGCTATACAGCTGCAGAAACCCAGGCTTGGGAAACTTAGATACTATGATCAAGTTCAGACCCAGGTCAACCTAGTTCTGAGATGCGTGTTCTTTCCATGTACCAGGTAGCAAGGTAGCTTGGAGTGAGACAGGCTCCATTTAGTAACGGATTCACTTACATTACTAATTCATTGTACAGATCTTTAAGGCAGTTTTTCAACTGTGAATCCCTCCATTACTGGGCCACAACCTCCATATAGTGGGTTATGATGGCCAGCATTAAAAAAAAAAAACAAAAAAACTAAGAAAGAAACCAGCGTGTGCAAGTATGTAAGTAGTACAGGACGTGTGGGTCTAAACCTTACGTGATTCGGAGGGCCCTATTTATGAAAAAGGATATATAATTATGATACTTTTTTTAGAATGAAAATAAAATCACAAAAAATCAGGAGTTTTAAAAATCTGACCACAAAATCCAGACAACAACATACTATTTTTATTAATTAACAGTTTGACACACTCTATGGTACTAGCTATCCTACATTTGTTGGCTGAATACTTTGATCATATCTTCATACAATAACAATGTTGTAATGTTTTCTATAGAAAGATAATTTGATCTTTACCTTAGCATCATTGATTGAGACTTTTACAATCATTGGTAGAAAAGTTTCAGTATCACAACTTGCATTAATAGTGTCATTCAACATTTTAAGACTGTTGTCAGATTTGGGAAAATCTATCAAGTTTCCTTCGTACATGAACGTGAGGGCTTGGAAGAATTTTCCACAGACTAGCTTCCGGATTTACACGTTTCAAAACCTGTTTCTCCTCCACTACCATGCATTTTTCAGCGATGGGTATCCCAGAACATGTTCACATAGCGCTAAGACCACTAAGCCTGCACTTTTGCATTGTAACACTTAAGGGTCAGCATGGTGGTCAATGGAAATATTCCCACAAGTCATTCCTATCTTGGGAGGTACTAGCAGTAACTTAACCATACAAAGAAGAGACTGTGAAATGTCTTTCTCTCTGTCTATTTCTCCAGATCCCACTACACCCAAGCTACAAATATCCCCAATTCCCCATCTCAACTTCTGTTTAGTTGGCTCCTCGAAATTCCCAAGGGCATCCTAGCACTACCCAACACATGGAAAAGACTCATTGGGGAAAAACTGGAATGGAAAGAGCCAACAGTCTCCGGATCTTATTTTTTCAAATGATTCAAAAACAGATAACTATATGAACACCTCACATGGGCCCTTCCCAAGGCCTTGTGCATGTGAGTGTCCCTGAAGCTTAGATTTCACTAGCTTCGTCATGTATGTGCATGCTGCGAGCCTTTCTACTAAGGGGTAAGACAGAATTACTGATGAAAACATGTTTTTTTCCCTCAGATGTGCAAGGGTGACAGCAGGATTGTGAACCAGAGCTTTGGAGTTTATAAAATGCCAATCTTAATGCTCCAAAGCTGGAGCTCTTTCTAGTTCAGGAGCAAGCAAAGGATCCTTTTCTGTAAAGGATCAGATAGCAAATATTTCATGCTTTGTGGCCACATGGTCTCAAGTGCAATCACTCACCTCTACCTTTGTATTGCAAAAGCAGCCCTAGAGAATACGTAAATAAGTAGTGTAGCTACTTTCCAATATAATATTATTTAGAAAAACAGGGGTAGTTGGCTGGCTCCTGTTCTAGTAGATCTCCCTTGAGTTGAAAGTTCCCTGTATTGAGGATAGGAACGTCATCATGGAGAGGGTGTGTGGCTTCCATTGCTGCCATCTGAGGCAGTCATTGCTGGCTCTCACCATCTTTTGGTGACTTTGGAGCAGGAGGGTTTTAAAGGAGAAAAGAGAGATGGCTTGTGAGATGAACAAGGTCAAAGAATTTTTAAGTGCACAGATTTTGTTTCTTTCTCCCATCTTTAAGTCAATCATAGACTAAGATATAGAGCAGACATGTGGCTTTTTGAGTCCAAGCATGAGTCACTTCACTAGATGTGACTGAAATACTAATATTAAGTTAATCTAATGTGTTCTTTAAGTTTTTGAGAGCTCCAGTGAACCTTCTGGTACTGAACCTTGTCATTCATACCCACCACCTGTGGTCCACATCCATTTCTACAGCATACATGTTCACATTACCAACATCTTAATTTTCCTAGGTCAGAATATTAAAATGATTAAGGTAAAGTTTCTGAATTTGTCTTCTTGAAGAGAAGCCTTGCAGAAGAAACACAAAACTATTGTTTTTTTTGCTTTGGAAACTTCAAACTATTTCATCAAATCACTATGATTATTGTATACTTCAGAGTTAAAATTAGGAATAAATTTTAGTATTACTTTCCCTCTCCATTTCTCTTCTCTCTCATTTTAACTGAGTTATAAGAAAGGCCTTGATTAAATAAAGTGGAAGGCATCATGTTGTAATTTAAAGCATTTTGGAGTTCAATTTTCCTCCTGTATACATTCTCTTTATTATATTATATTTCCACTCCCACAGTTAGATGTTTAGCATCAGTAACAGATGCATATGTTACATCTAACATACACTGATGAGATAATGTCCAATATTAGTCTAAGAAGTTAGATAATGTTCAGTGTAAATAGTATAAAAATATTTTATTTAACCCTTTAGGCACAAGAAATTTCATTTACCAGCCTTACCAAGAAAAGTAGGACTGGTAAATGATTAAATGATCATTGACATATAATTTAAAGCAAAAAATAGTAAGTTCTGGATAATGATGAGTTCAGTAGAGAAGCCTACTGATTATAACTTATTTGTGTTTGCTTTTTGAATTTTTTTTTTTGTTTGTTTTTTTGTTTTTTTGGGGGCCGTAGTTTCACTTGTTGCCTAGGCTGGAGTGCAATGGCTCACTGAAACCTCCGCTTCCTGGTTTCAAGTGATTCTCCTTTCTCAGCCTCCCGAATAGCTGGAATTACAGGTGCCTGCCACCATGCCCGGCTAATTTTTGTGTTTTTCATAGAGATGGGGTTTCACCATATTAGCCAGGCTGGTCTCGAATCCCTGACCTCAGCTGATCCACCCACCTTGGGCTCCCAAAGGGCAGGGGTTACAGGGGTGAGCCACTGCACTGGGCCTTGAATTTTTTATTCTGTTTTTTTTATTTTGTGTGTTGGCTTTTAACTGCTTTCATGGAAATGATTAGAAATTTTATATTTCTCTATGAATTGTACAGGACCTATCAGAAAGGACGTGTCTAGAATTACACTTCTGATAAATGGTAGAATTGGGGGCAATTTGAGGCTTGAGTACCCTATCCAAGAATTTCCCCCATGACAAGTGAGTAAGGGCTCAGTGTTGGTTCTCAGATAGCCTGAGGATAGTGTAGGGTAAACAGCAGGGCCTCTGAATCAGCCTGAACTGGGATCACATCCTGTCCTCGCCACTTGCTGATGGTGTGACTTTGGGCTGTAACTTATCTTTAGAACCTTTGTGTGTCATGTGTGATTGGGAACATTAACACTCACTTTTCTTTTGTCTTTAAATGAGATTATGTCAGAACATTCGATAAACTGTTAACTTACCGAGTTAGCTATACTTTTTTTCCCTCTATCTCAGTTTCTTTAAAGCAGGGGTTACTGACCACATTCCAGTTACCTGGATGGCTCTTGATGATCCAACAGACCCCAGATGAACGAAATCTAATAAATAATTGAAAATCAGATTGCTTGTCTCTAAGATCATTTGACTGTCCCCACACCAACAGTGGGTACAAGTGAACCAGAAATCTTAGCTCTCCACTCAACAGCGTTTCATGTGTATATTTAGACATGTGGAGGGATGGAGGGGGTTTGTAACAATAGATTATATTTTCACAGCTCTTTCACATTATGTTTTACAGAGCTTTTTATATATGTTTCTGATTTTATTATCTTGGCAACTCTGAAAGATTTTCAGCTTCAAAAAGATTACACCACTTATAAAAGTGCATGCAGTTTTCAACTGGCAAAACCAAGGCTCAATCCCAGGCCTTCAAACTCCAGCTCCTTCCCAGTCTTCAGACTTTGCATTAAAATACTGCCGAAGAGGCTTTGTTATCTGTTTCATCAAGGTTTCTTCCTTCTAGGCAGAATGGTGATGGGAGGAGAAGAGGAGCAGGAGAAGAGGACCAGGGAGGTGATTGGTAGGAAGTTACCTGCTTCTATACTGCAGAATAAAGTGCTGGCTTTCCAGACAGCTGGAAGAGAGGACTAAGTTACTCAGGGCTGTCGTCTGCAGCCTGAAAGCCCAGGGTCAGTGGTTCTTGGGTGTGTGGCTTTCCAGATTAGAAACATTTTCCCTAAAATTGGAGGATGAACATGTGATTGCCAACTTTTTATTTTACTGAATGAGGATAGGACATAAAAACAAAAATGAAAACAAAGCAAACACTTGTTGTGTACAGCCAATATCATTTCAATGAAGACATTTAACACCACGTCCCAGAAGGCAGAACATCCTCTCATGATCTATCAACAATTCTCTCCCTCTCTCTGGCCCTCCTCCCTTCCTTCTCTCCCTTACTTCCTTTCTCCTTTCCCTTCCCTTCCCTTCTCTCCTTTTTCTGTTTCTTTCTCTGTTTCCCTCCCTCTTTCTTTTTACCTCTTTCTCCTTTCTTTCTTTTCTTTCTTTCTTTCTTTCTCAGACTTCCTTCTCTTCTATTTTTCTTCTTTCTTTCCTTCCTTCCTCCTTCTCCTTCTTCTTCCTTCCTCCCTTTCTTTCTTTGTTTCTCTCTCTCTTTCTGTCTTTCTTTCTCTGCTTCCCTTTCCTCCCTCCCTCTCTTCCTCCCACCTCTCTCTTTCCTTCTTTCTTTTTCTTCTTTCTTTCTTTCTTACTCTTTCTTTTTTCCTTCCTTCCTTCTTTCCTTCCTTCCTTCCTTTCTTCCTTCCTTCCTTCCTCCCTCCCCCTCTCTCTCTCTTTCTTTCTTTCCTTCTTTCTTTCTTTCGTTCTTTCTTTCTTCTCTCTCTCTCTCTCTCTTTCTTCTCACTGCTGCCCACTCCATGAACTGGCTGTTGAGAGCCAGGACCAGAGCTCTCAGTCCTCCCTGGGAATGCATGCCTCTCCATTTTGGTAGAGGCTCCTGTGTAGGAGTGAACTAAACAAATTGTGTGTTTCTTGGAGTCTCTGAGATCTCTGTTTCCAAGAAATGTAAAGGATTTAAAATACTAGTGCACCATGAAGTAAGAAAGCACACAGCAGAGCAGAGTCAGCCACCAAAGTGTTGAAATGTGCCCACTAAAAACAAAGGGGACCTACCTCTGCTCTTCCCAAAGGAGGTGCAAACAGCTCAACAGCCATAGAAAACATGAAGTCTGAGAACTACCTATGCATTTGAGAGCTCTGGAGGGGTACTTGGTGAACAGCCTGGGTAGGTCCCATCAGGAGAGGGTGGAGGCTGTGTTGCTTGGAGAGCAGCACTCCAAGTTGGACATTTCCCTTTGCAGTGGGGAGATTGGGTTTCCCGCTGATTGAATTTAATGCTCAGGCAATCGCAGTTGAGCATGAATCACTTCATTTCCTTTATGTTGCCCCACCTTCCTATCCACACCCCTCTACACACACTTAAACCACCCCCAAAGTGCCCAGAAACTCTCCACCAGAAACTTCCTGCGGAGTTTGTGAAGACAGTTTGCATCCTACAGACTCACTAAAGTGTTGCCCATTGATGGCAGAGTTGGCTTTACCTGGAGGCTTATGAGAAGTGCCCCACCTCAGAACTAGCAAATCAGAATCTGCATTATAACTAGATTCCAGGTGACTCATGTACACATTAGAGTCTGAGAGATGCTTGTCTACAGCACCCTGGGTGTTAAAAGACCTCTGACACTGGCCTCTGCCCATAGCTGAAATGCAGTTGATAGTTTTCAAGAAATTAAAATAAAAATTCCTTTGCAAGTATAGAGTGAGCACGAGTCAAACATTTGTTGAACTTATTAATCAGGGATTCTGCAGGATGCTAAAACTATTTTAAAAGAGAATACAAAAGATGGCAGTGTAGACAGTCAATGAAAGAAAAATTACTGAAATAAGATTAAAAACTTTAACTGTAAAACTAGTTAATGTGCTACAAGACAATAAAACAGTAACCTTTGGGGTTACCTTTTCTAACAGACAGAAATTGATTGCATTGCTACCAGATAAAATTGTCATACAACCTATCAGCCTTCTACAGATTAGCATCTGACTTTACAGAATCTGGGCTCTTGATCAACACTAAATAAGTTAAAAATATATCTCTCCAGGACAGAATCAAACAGCTCCTCGGAAGGCTTGTTAGACAATGCTCTAGAATAACTCTGAAAGGGAAATGTGCTTTTTTCACATTTCAGGTAACTTTTTAAAACATGGAGTATGACCAAAGAGGTGCTTACAAGCCGCCTCCTGGCACAGAGCATCTTCATCTCCCGCCTCCCCAGGACACGCATCTCATTCCAGTAGGCATCAATACTCCTCAAGGGAGACACTTTGTGGTTAGAAAATAAGATCGAGGCAGTGCTTTCAGAGAGCACCCGTGAAGATGCACGTGGTTTACCTGGAAAAGAAATGAGAGGAATGAAAGCCTTATCTGTTTCTCTTCTTTCCACATGTTGACATGGGTTTCTTTAGCTGGTTGGCTACCATCATAGATGCCAGACAGCTCAACGCTTGGGAGATGAGATGCAAGATGGTTAAATAACAATGAGAACCTGGATTCACAGAAAGGACAAGTTTTAGGTGTTTTGAGAGCCCCCAGTTAATTTGGGATTCCAGTACCAGAGTGACAGGGTGGCTAGCAGCCCTGCCCTAATAGGAAATGAGGTAGAGCTGGACATAGTATTTATAGTGTGCCTTTGATGGGATGTTTCTTTTACTTAGTGGAGAGCCCAACACCTATTTGTCCTGCCCCAGATCAAAGGGTCCCTCACATGGGAACCTTGTTTATACTGGTAGATGCCCTCGTGGCTCTTGTCTGAGCTGTGTCCAGTTCATGCCTGCCTGATCATCATTCTGGTGCTAGGAGCCCCTTCTTTTATTCCCCTCCACAAGGCATTCCATGGTGGGCGGGGGGAATTCTAGCCTGGGGCAGTCCCTGGTTCTCCAGGTGGAAAGCACAAATTCAGTCCCCCACCACAATGGGAAACAGGTTCAAAGACTTTCACTTACAGATCTGGACAGGGAGGGTGCAATGAGTCTGGAGGGCAGTGCTCCATCCTTGGGTCATGCAAGGCAGAAGTGAAGAGTCAGACAGGGAGAGAGAAGAAAGCTCTGCAACTAGCAGCACAGATAAAGGAGTAGGGTGTGGGTCATTCAAGTTAGAGGGCAAATGGCCAAATGCTCTCTTTAAAGGAAGGATGGGAAAATGGGGAGCTCCATCTGCCAGGTGGGAGAGATGCCTCTGAGTTCTTGAGCCATTTGGGTGCTGTGTTGAACTGGAAACTGTCAAGGTGACCGAGACCTGTTTCTTGTACGAGAAAGTGAAATGGCAGAAATAGATGTCAAGGCAAAATAATTATCAGAATTCACAAGGATAGGAGCAGAAACCACAGATATGAGCAGGTCCCATGAGAGTCTTCCACATGGGCACCTGGGATCCGTAGGTAATGGGAGCCTGTGGCCTAAGGCAGGCAGATTGAGGGAAGTCCCTGGGGACCAAAAAGTGAGAGAGACAGAATTCATTCTTGTATCATCCACTCAATCTTTATTGACCAATTACTGTGTTTTGGGCATTGGGCTACTAAGATGAATAAAAATCAGTCTCTGTCTTCAAGGACAGTTTAGTCAAGGCATTTAAACCTGGGCTTCATGAGGGAACATCAGGAGGGTTCCTAAAATTATAAGCATAACTTTGTATTTATGTTAATTTTTCTGGGGAGAGAATCTGTAACTTTTGTTAGAATCCTAGAATTTTTGTTATCTGCAAACAGAATCTAATGAGAGTTCAAGCAGAAATAAAATTTTAAGAAGAGGGCTCAAATTCATAAAATACGCATCGTTAGCACCAGAGGCCAGCAAAGTGGGCACATGAATCTCTGTGGAGCAGGAGTCATGCCGATTTAGGAAGCTCTCTCATGGAGAGTCCAGTGAGCCTCCTGGTGTTGAGCACGTCGTTGAGAACCCTGGCGACCTGGCTGAGCAGTCATCACAGTCTCCCTGCTCCTTCTTCCTGAAAAAGTGTTTCTCCCTCCTCTCTGCTTTCCCAAGGCCCCATTCATCCTGCAGGGCCCCCGTCCTCCATGGGGCTTTCCTAGAATTCTCCAGCCCTCAGAGACCCCTTTTCTCTGAACTTCCATGGCCCCTAACCTGCCTGCCCTTATTAATATTTCATGTCTTTCTTCTCAGTACATTTCAAGCAATTTTAGAGCATGGAATGGAATGGAGGGTGCTGATCCTTTATGTCTCAAAGCATTTGGCTCAGTGCTATTCAGCATTGCTATTCAATGGTATTGTGATTTTATTTTTTATTTTTTGGCTCTCTGGCCCCCTGTGTAGGAGAAGGGAGTCTCTTCCTGGGCTCCTACTGACAGGAACAGAAGATAGAGAAAGACATGGACACAAACCAAAGGGAGTAAAGTGGTAACGACTAGAAATTCACCGTTGTGATTACAGCCGCCATTTTACTCCATTTCTAACTTGAAACATTTCCTTTGCAAATTGTTTGGCATGGAAACATTTCAAGGCTGCTTGAGGGAGGTGGAAAAGAAGATACACTAAAGAAAAATATAGTTTAAAGAGGCAGAAACTATAAAAAGGAATACAAACGGAGGATTCCAGAGTAAAGCAAGAGGCTGTGCAAATAAACAAAGACGAGGAGAAACTTCTCCAGACAACACGGGCTCATCGTTGTCCATGCACTGCCCACAACTATGTTTGCACAAATATATCAGGGATATCAGGAATGCTATAATGATACTCCATCACCCATGGTTCTCGTTTTAACCACTGTAATAAGCAAAACATACAGAGCACATTGCTGGCCCTAAAGACTATAATTTTCTCTGAGGAGAAATATTGCAAAAAGGGAAAAAAGAGAGAGAGAGAAGAAAACATGATATTTTGTTCAGTTCCTAAAAAAAGCGTTTTTCCCCTTTCTCTGCTGCTCTTTCCTTTCATTAAACTGTCCTTAAGTGCTTTTAGAGAAAACTAAGTAGGCCACAATTCTGGGCTGCTGACTGAACAATTATAAGTCTGGGAGCCTGCTGGGATGGCCAGAGAGAGGCCCAGGTCCCTCTCCTGAAATCCAGAGACCCTTGGGGGTTGTGCCAGTTGCGGCTGGACTCCTCACGTTGAAATGATTTCTCATTTTGAAGGAAAATCAGGGACATTCTTATCCCTATTAGTCCTCTGAGAACTTGGGCCACTGCCAGATTTTATTGGAAAATTGCAACAAAAGAAATTAGAGATAGTGAGTTCTTATATTTGAAGGGTTACACTAGAGGCACATCGAAGCCAGATTATTTCCAGATCAGCTCTGCTTCATGAGTTAAAATATATTCTCTGCTTTTAAAATAGTCACAGTTCCTTAGATTCAGATTCTTACTGTTAACTATTGTTAGTTTCTCCCTCTCTGTCTCTCTGTGTGTGTGTGTATGTCTGTAAGAAGTTGTTGTAAGTTTACTGTAGGGAAAGTTACAACAGAAAGATGAGTGAGCACACTACCACTAAAGTTCAATGCAACTGGACATGCGTCTGTTTACTAGGGCCCAGGAGATGGCTGGGCGCATGAAGGGACACCAGAGACACCCCAGAGGTCAGGACACAGAACCCACTGGAGGATAAGACAGATTATATATACTCAGGCATAAAAGAATCATTGCAAAAGGCCTTACAACAAGTGTGTTTGATGTTTGAGTCCTGCCATGATGTGAATGGTCTGGTTTCCAGGGACAGCCCAGCATGGAGAAAGAATCCAGGCTTGGGAGCAAGACATACCTGGTGTTGTGTTCTAGCTTTATTCCTTGTTGGTTGTGAACTGGGCAAATTATGTACCCTCGTTTGTTTTTTGAGATGAATGAAATGTAGCATAGGATCTCCAAGTTGCTTCTTATTCTAAAATTCAGCATTTCTTCCTTTTCTAACTTTTCTGCAAATCTGGTAGTCTTTGTCCAGGTTATAAGTATAGCCTCAAGGTGGCAGGGGTGACATGAAGTAGGTATGTACCCTTTCTCTGTCCAAACCTTCCCTCTCTTCCCAGTACTTATATATCATCACATTCCACCCTGGCAATTCTTAATGTAGTGTCCTCATGTTCTGAAAGAAAAACTGTTTTTGGTGGTGGTGGGGTAAATGTTAGAAATGTGAAGAATGCCACTTTGGGAGGCTGAGGCGGGCGGATCACGAAGTCAGGAGTTCGAGACCAGCCTGACCAACATGGTGAAACCCTGTCTCTTCCAAAAATACAAAAATTAGCTGGGCATGGTGGTGAGCGCCTGTAATCCCAGCTACTCAGGAGGCTGAGGCAGGAGAATGGCCTCGAACCCAGGAGGCAGAGCTTGCAGTGAGCCGAGATCACGCCACTGCACTCCAGCCTAGGAGACAGAAAACAAACAAACAAACAAACAACAGAAAAAAATGTGAAAGAACACAAACCATAATTATATGTAAACTCAACATAGTGAATTGGGACATGTGTTATGTATGTCTTTGTTCTCTGGCAGTGTAAAGATCACAAATACTAAAATAGGGATAGAAACTAAAAGATAAAGGAAAATCATGGGCACAATCTTATACCCACCTCTAAGTTAAAGTTACCCTACACAGGTAAAGACTAGGTCTTCCTTTCTAGTGCAGTGTTGGGCACATAGCTTGGGCTAATAATTCTTGTTGATTATTGGCCAAAATCAGCACTTTTGATCCGATGGAACCAAACTCCCTCAGGTACAGCCATAAGGGAAAATACAGGGGACAGGTGATGGGGTGCCTATTTTCAGGGGGTCTTTGAGTGGAGTTGCAATTCCTGGAGGGACTGGAAGGAGGAGAAGTGGTTACCTCTGGCCCATACATTCCTAGAGACTCAACTGGCCCAGACCCACATGTTAGCTGAGGCTTCTCATTCTAAAGTTTTGCCCCTTTAGTTCCCAGAATAATCGATATGGCTGCTTTCGCATGTTTTTCTATTATCATTTAATGGTAAAACACCAAGTTTCTTATGATGAATTTAAGTGGCTAGCATAAAGCATTCTAGGCACAAGAATGAAAGCTACTTATACCGTGTTGATGATGGACACTTTGAAGAAGAGTGTACTAATCATGTGAAAACTGTTTATCAGATGGAGTCCTGGGTACTTTTTTCTTCTAAGGGGGTGACAAGGTAGATTTGTTTCTGGGGGTGTGGTTTTCACTAGAATGTTTGAGCAACGAAAAAACTGTAGTGTTAATAAGGAAATGTAGGTGCTTCAAATATAGCAACAATTAGGTAGGTCAGTGCAAACATTCTCTCCTCTCTTCTTCCAGCGTGTGTTTTTGGAGAAGATAAAGCAGTTGGCTATGCTTAGGAGCCTCAGCTAAAGACACTCCCTCCCACCTCCCTAGCCCAGGGGAAGCCTGGCGTCCTGTCCCTGGGCTAGAGCTGGCGCCGGGAGGCAAACGTCATGCCTTCTCTCAAGTAGACGGTCTGCTCATCTCTGAATCTCAGTCTCTCCCACACCAATGAGTTCAGTGAACACGTTAGAATTCCCATAAGGAGCAGCCCCTTCAGCCTTGTTATCAAGTGCTGTTTCCAAACCTCTGGGCCCCTCCCTTCTTGCTCTCTTTCCAAGAAGCAGTTTTCACTTGAGGCTCCCGCTTTATAAATGTTAGGCTGGCTTCTCTCATTGTTCCTTCACGGAGAGCTCCGTGAAAGGAGGATTAGGGCCATATTTTATCTTCCTTGGCAGGGTTCATGTGTGAACTGTAGAATGATTCTCCCAGTGTATTACAAGGCAGGCATGGAATTATCCTGCTTTTGGTCCCTCAAGAAGTTGTGCAGGAGTAAGTACAGTGCCCACACACTTTGCACAGAGTAAACAGTCAATAAATATTTGTTAGATGCATAAAAGCAATTCATGACCCTATTTTTGTTACTTCATTTTGCATTAACAATGTTTGGAGGTGATGAATGTTGGTTAAAAGATTCCATGTTTTATCAAACACCTTTCTTCGCCAACTTTTTATTGGCTGAAACTTGAGTCCACCAACTTGAGACAGGACAGTTGTTGAAGAATGTCCCTTTTTCCT
This sequence comes from Gorilla gorilla gorilla, assembly GCF_029281585.2. Classification (NCBI taxonomy): domain Eukaryota; kingdom Metazoa; phylum Chordata; class Mammalia; order Primates; family Hominidae; genus Gorilla; species Gorilla gorilla. The sequence goes on from NC_073229.2 coordinate 63,664,324, forward strand.
ATGCCCTCCCAGCATCCTCTACCATGCCTCCACCCTCCTCACAGGGGGCATCCCTTCTGTAGCTCTCCAAGGGTGGGACAGTATTGCCCCCACCGACCTGCCACCATGACTGAGTTTGTGCTTCCATTTATACCTGTTCTGTGACTAGCAGCCAAATCTTGCTAAAATGTAATATATCATTTGAGTTCTCTCTCCTGGGATAATACAGTTGCATTTAATAGTATCCTTTAGGAGATCCTGTGCTTTAGTTTCCAGAAGTAGTTCACAGTAAGGATTTTGGGCATAGAAATTTAACAGCAACAGTAATTTACCTGTCCTTTAGGACTAAAAGCATCTTAGGGGCAGTCCCCTTTTTTACTTATCTTGTATCCCTGGAAATACTCACTGTGGTCAGTTATTAATAACATTTCATGAATAAATATTGAGATGACTAGCTAATGTAATAAAATAATTTGAGAGATGATATACATGAATGAATATAACCCTGCCCATGTGACACATTTGCATCTTTGACAGTTCTTTTCAATGGCTTCAATCCCTTCGGTTGAGAGAGAAATTTTTCAATATGGGGGTTATAGTAAGCAGTCTCTAAGAAGGTTCCCAATGATACCCATGTCCTGATATTCATGGCTTTGGGTAATCCCTTTTCCTTGAGTAATTTGCTTCTAATCAATAGAACACAGCAGTATTGATTAGGTTACAACAGATTGTCACTTCCTTCCTGCTAATTCACTTCTGTGCTGGCTTTGATGAGGCAAATTGCCATGTTAGAAGGGTCCATATGGCAAGGATTGGAGAGCAGTTTTCAGCTAACAGCCAACAAGGAACTAAGGTCTTCAATCTTACCACTTATAGTAAACGGAATGCTGCTAACAACCTTGTGAGCTTGGAAGCAGATACTTCCCTGATCAAACCTTTAGATAAGCCCTCACCTCTAGTATGAGCACAGCCTTATGAGATCTTGGAGCAGAGGATCCAGCTGAACTTCCCACAGAGTCCTCGCCATTGAAGCTGTGAGATAATTGTATTGTTTGAAGCTGCTAAGTTTGTGGTGATTTATTACACAATAGAAGACTAATAACAAGATCTCTTATCTCATTTGTCATCCAAGTTGCCCAGGCTTCCCAAATGACATTTTAAATGGAATTAGCTCTGGGGAAAATGACCAAAATTGAGTAGAATGATAAGCTGGGTCTTGAGAGAGTGGCACTTTTCCATCTTGTCTCATTCCTCAACATGATCCTTCAAGGAAATTCATAGCATTGGCCAAACTCCCCAGTCTCTAGAATCCTAAAGAACTCTGATGGTGACTGAACTAGTGCCAAGAGAACCCTTTACCCTGTGCCCCCTGTCTAAGCCTACATTCATGTCTCCACAGAGGTCTGCTTTGGTCCTTAGAGATGTCCGTCTGCCTGTCCTAGAGATTCTCTACATGAGCCTTATGTCTGAAGGAAATGGCAACAGTGGGTACCCCACCACCAGCTCCAGCAGTGGGTACCAATCTTTGCTTCACCAATCATCTGAGAAGTTTGTTCAAATATCAGATTTGAGCCTTACCACTTAATTCAGAGGATCTAAAATAAGGACCATGAAAGATCATTTTTAATAAGTTGCCGGGGGTTGCTGATGGTGGTAGTGAATTCCCAGGCTTTCACACACCGTGGTCCAGAGGTTCTGAAACTCTGTACGAAGTTTTCCCAAGAGCACCAAGTGTCTGTATTTCAATGATCTGCAAACAGGATGTCATTGCATGCTTATGACATTGGAAAAGTCAGAAAAATTAACCTCTGTAGACCTCAATTGTATAAGTGCCATAAAAATTGAGTAATCTCGATATTCTCTTTTAGTCCTGGAAGTTAAATACGGAAAGGGATAGTTTACCAGTAAAAAGAGAATTCACAGACAGTGGTCAGACACCACTCAAAAGTTATTTTATATTAACCCCTTTGGCCCTTACAACAATCCTATGAGGTGGGTGCCATAGTTAATTCAGCTTTACAAATGAGGAAACAGAGGCCCAGAAAGACCAAGTGACTTTTTCAAGGTCACACATGTGGTAGTATACACAGGACTCAAATACCAGCAGGGTGGCTCTAGAGTCCATGCTTTTAACTGCAGTGCTAGACCATCTCTACTTCAAATTATGAGTGTTCCTGACTTTATAAAAAGTGGTATCAGTGTGGACTGCACTTATCTGGGAAGACGAGTTGTGACTGAGCTTTATTGTGGAGTAGAATATTCACTGGCAAAAGGCATAAAGAGAAAGATACTATAAACAGAGGGGATACCAAAAGGAGGACATGGAAGGGAGCCTGAGTGTGACACATGGGTCAAGTGATGAGGAGACTGGCTGGCCAGAGTGTGGTCCATCTGGTGAGCAGTGGAGGGTGGGGCTGCAGAGGGGAGTGGGCTATGAGGTGGCAGAGGAGTGGGGGCTTGAATGCCATGTAGAGGAATTGTTGACTATCCAATAGCCTTTTCCCCTTCCTCCTTGCTAAGAAGAACTCCAATATTCTTCTTGTCTCATGGTTGTTCAAGTTCAATTAGAGGCACTCTCTTCCCTTTTGCCAGTGATTGGCCTAGGGATGAGTATGTGACTCAATTCAGCCAGTAAGATATAAGTAGAGCACTGCTAGAGGCCTCCAAAACAGATTTCTGTCCATAATAAAAAAAGAGAAATTGTCATGCCTTGAATGTTTGACTCCAAAACTCATGTTGAAATTTAATTGCCATTATTACAGTATTAAGAGGTAGGACACGTAAAAGGTGATTAGGCCATGATGTCTCCATCCTCATGGGTGAGATTTGTTTTGTTATAAAAGGCAAGTTTAGCCCCCTCCTTTTTTTCTCTCTCTCTCACCCTCTTGCCTTTCGCTGTGAGATAATGCATCAAGAAGGCCCTGCAAGATGTTGGCCCCTTGATCTTGGACTTGCCAGTTTCCAGAATTATAAGAAATTAATTTCTACTCATTGTAAAGCACCCATTCACAGGTATTCTGTTATAGCAACAAAAATGGACTAAGACAGAGATGCCTGAGGTAAAGCACTTCTGACCCCTGCCTTCCTTCTTGGGATGCTGTGGTGTGAAGACATGATGTGTAGGCCTTTGACAGCCATCTTGCAGCCATGAGGGGAAGGTCAGAGAATCATGGAAATGCTAACTCAAATACCTGAATTCATAGAGCTACTGATCCAATCCTAGAACCACCTCCTTCTATTCTTGTTTTTGTTTGTTTGTTTTGTTTTGTTGTTTGTTTGTTTTTTTTGAGATGGGATCTCGCTGTGTTGCCCAGGCTGGAGTGTAGTGGCATGATCTTGGCTCACTGCAACCTCTGCCTCCTGAGTTCAAGCGATTCTCCTGCCTCAGCCTCCTTAGTAGCTAGGACTACAGGTGTGTGCCACCACACCTGGCTAATTTTTGTATTTTTGGTAGAGATGGGGTTTCACCATATTGGCTAGAATGGTCTCGATCTCTTGACCTTGTGATCCACCCACCTTGGCCTCCCAAAGTGCTGAGATTACAGGTGTGGGCCACCGCGCTCAGCCTGTTCTCGTTTTTATGTAAAATAATGTAATGCCTTTTATCACCTGGGCCACTGGCAGTTGAGCATTCTGTTGCATGCAGCCACACACATCCTAACTAATAGAGAGTATCTTAGGAAGCCAGGATCTTTAGTGAAATAGTAATAATAAGAGTTATCAACAGGATTGTACTTCCACACATATTATTTCATCTAGTTAGAAATGAAAAAGCACCAGCTTTGGGGTTAGAGAGCATGGGTGTGAGTCCCAGCCCTGATCCGGAAGAAATCATCCTCTTGCACCTTAGTTTCTTCATCTGTAAAATGCAAAATAATATCTCCCCCTTCAAGTTGTGAGAACCAGTGAAATAATATTTTATGGCGTCCAGCTCAGCATCCAGCACTAACTACGTCTAGAAGATAAGATACATTGACAATGATAATAATAGCAAATGATTATGAGTTATTACTGAACACCAGCCTCTGTATCAAGGACTTTATGCATATTGTTTTATTTAATCCTCTTGGAAATGGGTATTATTAAAAACTTCATTTGAATTTACTGTTCTTAATCACCAGAGCCCCTTTGAGAAGGAGGCAGGGCAGTGCAATCATAGCAGTTCTCATTCTGTAATTGAGAAGGTGGTGCAGTGAGTGGAAGTGGTTTTGATGGCAGAACCAGGGTGTAGCTGGAGTCGCCTCAATCTAAATCCCAATTCAGAGCCATGACATGTTGGTGACTTGTCTCAGAATCTTGGTGGCTCAGTATCAAGGGTGACCATTTGGTTTTCACTGGCTTTGCTTGTTAATAAACATGGTAGCATCTGTGATAGTTATTAACAATATCTATCACCAAATATACTGAAGGAGGGGAAATTTAATGCTTTGCATGTCCCAGGAGAGATTTGTGGCTTCTACCTGATGTGCCCAGAGCATCCGTCCAAAGGTCATGATGGACCCAATTTAATTAGGTTGTTAGCCAGCTCCCCAGGGGTGGTAACAAGAGGCCTTGTTAGGCGAAGTTTCCCCTCACTGAGGAGTTCTTTGCAGGGTGATGGACCAAATTGTTGGCAGTGGGAGGTCTGAAGAAAGACGTGGGGCTCTTCTTATGTGGAAAAAAATCCTTTGAGCAGGTACATGTTCGTTTCCACTTCCCTGTGGAGACCACCCACATGTTTGTGTGCACTGGAATGGGGAGGGGAAGCGGCCATGTGTTTCTATTTAGGTGTGGGTTGCTCATTTGTGTAAGTGTCACTGCCTACGTTGTTTCAGCCCATGTGGCCTGTGGATTCTGAATGGTGGCTCTGACTCCTTTGCTCTGTTTTTGATCATGCAAGTTGAAAAAGAATCATGTAAGTTAGAGGAGGACTGAGTCATTAATGGACCTTCCTTTGTGTCCAGAGGGTCGAGTGAGTTTCAAATTCACACAGCTGGTTTGGTGGCAGAGCCAGACCCAGAACCTGGAGCAGAAGCACACCAAAGTAGAAAGAGCTAGGGGTGCCAAGGAGTGCCCAGGCCTGGATTCTGATTTGTTTAGAAAAGAGAGGGTCAGAGTTGTAACACTCCAAATGACAACAATCATCTGTGATAGGTCTCTCTCTCTCTCTCTATCCATCCATCCATTGTCCATTCATCTGACATTTCTCTTTATACAAATGTTTTCATACATGTAAACAGATAAACATATACACATTAAGATACACGCAATACATGCTATATATTTCAGCCATTCGTCATCTATGTGCATATGTCCATATGTATACACATATATGCATAGATTATATTTAGAATATAAATACAGGTACTTCACACATACTATCACCCTATTCATTCACGCATATATTTCATATATTTATTCATCCATCTATCTATCTATTTGTTTTCTTAACGCTAATAAGTTTTTAATGGGTGAAGGGGACCCTAAAAGTAGTTTCTAAGGATGCTTGTATGACTGGTATCTCTCCAAGATATCTCAAGATTAGGATAGGTCCTTATTTGGAAAGTGATTGTCTGGGTGGTCCAGTCTGAGGGGGTTGTTTCCTGCCTTGCCATATTCACATATGTGATGTTGGAGAAAAGAAGATCAGCTGGATGAGCTGATTTGTGATGGGACTAACAATAGTTACAATTTATTGACTGCTTACTAGGTTTAGGAGTATACGTAGCATTATTATTCGCATTATCTTGATTGGTCTTCATTTCAGCCTACAAACCACATGCTACTGTTATATATCCATTGCACAGGTGTTTGTGGCCCAAAGTCACACAGCCAGTAGGGGACAGAGCTGGTTTTTCCCCCATGGTGCTCAGAGCTAGCCTGATGTTTGAACAGATTCCAAGTGTTCCCAGGCTGTCCTGAAGTCTGCTTCTTCCCTTCAGGTATGGGCTGTCCATGGTGGGAATGCTGCTGTGCTAGACCTGAGGGTCCTGGAGCTATATGGCAGGCATCCCTGTTACCATCAGAACTCATGTTTTGCCCATGCCCTTTTCCCCACACTCAGGAAGTTCCATGCAAAGGTAAAGTGTGTACTGACAGCAGTGGCATGATTTGAAAGCTGCTGGATGGCCCCCAGTCTTGAGTCCCTTCCCTGGAGTCTTGTTGATAGCTAAAATTTGAAGCATGGCTTTTGCTTTCCATTTCCTTTGATTGCAGACCTTCCTTACGGAGAAGGTGCACCCGAAAATTCTTGAGGATTCAACTTTTCTAATTTGTATCTGAAGCTTTCCCAGCTCCCAGACTGGAAGACTAAGAATATGAGAACATTTGGATCTCAGGGGTGAGGGACAAACTGAACTGAGTGGGGAAAGAGGGATAAACAGAGAAGCTGAGGGGCTAAAGTTGGACTTCAACCACAGTCTCATTGGGCCACATCAGCTCCACGTGAATCTGAACTCCAAGATGCTCAGCTTCCAATCGGGCTAGGGCCAAGGTAGAACTCTCAGCCATCAACACCCAGGGAGAAGTCGCGTGAAGAGCAAGGGACCTGCTGTGTGGTGGGTGTTTGCAGAGGGCACCAGGGAGGCTGCCTGTGGGTGGCACAAGAGCCTGGCTCTGGTATTTCCATTCCTGCCTGATGAGGCTGAATGAGCTGGTCTTCCCAGGGAAATTGCAGCACAGCTCATTTGTGCATGTTTTACAATGGTGTTGATAAAATCCCCATGGAGCCCCAGAGCATGTGTGAGGAGTTCCCACCAGAAATCTAAACAACGCCCTGGCGTTGCTGACAGCTTAATAATGTGACAAAGTTCAGCTTGTTCAATGACAGGGACAGGAATGCAGCTGGGCTGGTCTGACCCAGAGCTTTGAAAATATCCCCCCTTTACTCTGACCCAGCATTTGACAAATAACCTTTTCTTAGCCTCCTTGAAGGCACCAGACAGAACCAAGTGCCATACAGGGGCCACATGCCACCGTTAAAATGTTAAATGGAGTGGCGAGGGCCACCAGAGTCACTTGGGGCTGACATTTATCTTTATTATTATTATTAATAATAATGCATATATTGCTTTTTTGGTGCATTCCAGAGTTTTTTTGCACTCCTAAATCATGTGGCTGTACATCACCCAGCCCGATAAATCACCCAATGAACCCAAATTCAATGCAGCTGTCAGGCCAGATCTGAGAGAGGCAGAGTTAGTTTAATTGAACTGCAGCAGGGAACCGACGGGCGTTGCCCAGAAAATCAGAATAATAGCAGTGTTGCCGGTGACATTTCAAGAGCTAGACATGAACTGCTAGCTTCAGCTTTAATTTTACTAGAGGGAATGGGGGGACGGGTGCAGGGAGAAATCCAGACTTCAACAAATATTTAAACTCTTAGGTTTTTTTTTTTTCTGCCTCAAAGCCAGTACAGACAATGAGTTCCACATTTAGAAATTTCAGTAGAAAGAATCCCATTTTTTTCTTCTTTCTCTAGCTTCTCCCCATTTCTTCTGCTTGCTTCTTCCTCTACTCCATGCCCCCTTTTTTTCAACAAAAAGAAAGCTGAAAGTAAAGAAACAACAGGATTTGAGTTGGAGCCAATTTAATGGGCCAAGAGGTTACATATGGAGCCAACAAATCATGCAAGCATGAAGGATATTACTGATTTAAAGTTATGTATGTTAAAGCCCAAATCTTAACAGCATTCATAAAGGTAAAGGTAACTAATGGAGAGGCTTAACTGACAGAAAATGGGCTTTTCTCCCTGGCTGCCCTGCCTCCTTCTTAAAAATTGCAGTGCATCTCAGCTGAAGAAGGCCTTCCGGCGGCAGATTCTCCCCGTTAGGTGATGAGTGGGGAGGGCCTCAGCCTTACTAGCCAAGAAAGGACAAAGCTCAGCTGGGTTCTGTACCAATAGAAGGCTCCAGACACCATTGTTTGGTTTATTTTTGTTTGCATTAAGTGTGTCTCTTCATATGTTTTGGGGTTACCAGAAATACCATTCCCTTTACCCCTTTAATTTTTAAAACGGTGTGTAATTTTAGGGAAATTTGATCCATGTGTTTCAGATTCATTTGCACTTAATCATGAAAATCTCTCTGGAAAGAGCTATTTTCTCTCCCAGAAGACTTTGGTGCCCTTTTAAATAAGCCCTGTAAGTGCCCTTCCACCCCAGGCTGCCCTCTTCAAGTGCAGAAGGTTGTGTTTGGCCAAAGGAAAACCAACCTGACCACCAAGGGCATGGGTCTGGTTTGAAATGTCGAACTCGTGAACTTGGACTGTATTCTGGAAATGGGGAAATGACTTCCCCTTAGCCCCAGTGTTTACATAGTCAGAGAAAGAAGCCTTCCTTTAAAAAAAAAAAAAAAAAAGTGATGTGAATCAACTCTAGAGCATTATAGTTCCTTCCAATAAGCCAGGCAGGGCTCATTGGAAATGCCCCATGGCCATCCACAGGTGAGTGTTAGCCTCACAGGATCACAATGCACACTTGTGACTTTTCTTTGAAGTTCCTGGAGAAAATGCTTTTACCAGAGACTCCCAATTACCAAAAACACCCTGGAACCATCTTGGATGGCTCCCAAGGGCCATGGAATGACTGTGTCCAGGATACACATCTCCCCACCCTTCATCCACAGCAACCCAATCACTGCATAGAAGCCACAATGGCATTCCTTCAATCCAAAACAAACATGTCATTACCAGTCTCAGATTAATTGATGCCATTTGTGTGCCCTGCCTGTTGGGTTTCAGCTGGAGGCTGCCCAATGGCAATGGCCACCACCCTTGAAAACCTCAAGGCACTCACAACTGTGGCCCTTGGCAGAACTTCCTTAGCTGTTCTTCTTTAACCCTGTGACTCCAAGCCTTTCCTCCTTCCCACTCTTTTCCCACTCTGAGGCTTTGGACAATTTTGAAATGAGTTCCCAGTGGAATGAGAAGATCTGTGGAACTGAGTTTTGCTTTGAGTAAATTTCTTTACTGTAACTCATTAATAGTAAGATACACATGCGTTTTTGTTTTATCACCCTTAAAATTAGAATGCTCCTTATAATTGATGATAAGAAATACTGTGGTGAGGTGATGGAAAACATTTTCCTCTTTAGTGATACAAAAATTAATGGTATATCTGTTCTAGTCTCTGAAGAGATGTGATTACTTTCCAAAATAATGTGGTAAATGTTTAACTCCCTCATTCATTCATGTACTGTTCATTCTTCAGTCAGAGTATATCATTGACCACATGCCTGACTATGCACAGTGAGAAGACTAGAAGAGTATTGAAAAGACCCCTCCCTTTTAGAAAGTTATAATTTAGCTCTAGACATAAGTGCATACATGACCAACCATGCAAAGTGCTAAATTAGTGGTGTGGCCAGAAAGTGGTGGAGCAGATCAAGATGGAGCCACAGAGTGGGATGGAGATTCCGAGCTGGTGGGCAGGCGGCCCCATTACCAGCTTGGCTCTGGGATTCAAGAAAGTAAATTCTTACCTGTAGAACAAAGGGCTTGTTTCAGATCAGTGTCCTACAACATATTCCACAGGAACGAGTTCCACAGTGGGGGTGGGGTGGAGCATTGAGAAACATTACCTGCCATTTGCCTTTTATCAGAGATTCCCACCACATGTTAGCATACAATGGGTTCTGAGGTGAAGGGCTTGTTTAAATTTTATTTAATTTAGTGTTTCCCAAATATATTTATTCCTGGAATCCTTCATTTTACTCACTAGCCATTCCGATAATAAACCTTAGGAAAACTCTAAGGTCTTTTCCAACTCTAACATTCTAGGAATTCATTAGACAAGGCAGAAGTAGAGCATGGGAGGATGAAAGGCTAAGAGAAGGGCTTGAGCTGTGCTCACAGAGTGATGGGCTCCTGGCATGGGGAGGCAGTGTCATCACTGAGGAGAAAGGCTTTATCTATTGTTCAATCAAGGCACATTTACTAAGAACCTATAGTATACTGTGCTGGTTGCCGGGCCCTCAGAAAAAAGCAAAACACTGCCCCTGACCTCAAGTGGCTTCTAATTATGGAGAAGACCAGGGTGTAAACAAATAGCCACAGTAAAGTGTGTACCTGGCCTGTCACACAGGTAGAAACACAGTGCCACAAGGGGACTAAACAAGCCTGGAGGAAATCCATGGAGGCTTCTTGTAGGAAGAACCATCAGAACTTTGAAGCAGGGGTATAAATATATATGTGCCTGAAACAGAAGCAGAAGGAGAGCATTCTAGGCAGTGAGAGGAGCATGAATAAAGATAAAGAAGCATGAGAATGTTGAAGTAGCTTGTAGTGGCTGGCGGGCAAGATATGTTGTGATGAAGAGAGGAAACTGAGGCTGACGAGTCAGGTTGGGACGAGACCATGAAGGGTTTATTTCAGCAAGTAACAACAATAATAAGAGATTTAATTATCTTCCATAATAAGGAGTCTGGAGGTACATAATGAGAGGGTCTGGGACTGGTTCAGAAGCTCAGCGATGCCTCCAGGGGCCTGGGCTCCTTCCATCCCTCTACTTGGCTATTCTTCAACATGTTGGCTTCCCATCCTCTGTTTGCTGCCTCACACTGAGAAGGCAGCCATAGAACTGGGCATATTTCTCATGGATGGTATGCCTTATCCTTAAGCATAGGCATCTAAAAGTGTCCCACAGGTAGGAGAAACCAGCCTTGTTTACAGGTGTTTTTATAAGATGATTGGCAGGAATGTAGAGACAAGAGTGGGAGAGGAGAAACCAGATGCAGGAGACAGTTTGGAGTTACTGAAGTTGTCTAGGGGAAAAGTATTGCATGCTGACACCAGCATCCCTAGCAGGACTTGGAAGAAGGGGGCAGCGGAATATGTACTTTCCACTGATCAGGAAAGAATTCTCCTGGGCAGCCCCCACAGCCTCGCCTCTCTCATTGGCTGGAACTGGGTCACAAGGCCACCCTAGTGCAAGGAAGGCTGCGAAATGAAGTCTCTGGCAAAGGAGAATGCAGCAGTAGCCATGAGACCCTCAGAATTCAGTCATGGAAGCTGGGCTGTGTCCTGAGTGAGAAATTAATCTATTTGGTGAAGCACTGAGATTGGGCAGTTACTGGTCATGGTAGGTAGACTACTTTTTCTATTACGTGTGGATACTGATGCCCAATAACTGAGGAAGACCATGTGGCCTCCCATGTGGGGAACTGGATTAAAGGCTGAATAATGACAACAAAATTTTGGGGAGAGAGGGGATATTGGGGGTCTGGTACCCCCAACTCTTTCATCTCTCCGGAGGTTAATAATGATTTGTAACTGAACAAAATGTGATAAACTATCAAGAGTACATAACACTTGCTGTATGCTTCAGGAAATAGGTTTTTAAAAAAATCACAACTTTTTCATCAAGGGCCAAAAAAAAAAAAAAAGACAATTCAGTTGAGAGATCTAATTGAGAGACTCCCCACCCTACCACCGCCCACTACCTAATCAAAAATTACCCTCCTGCAATTGACTGAATGTTTATGTGCCCCAAACTCATATGTTGAAATCCAAAGTCCAATGTGATGGTATTAGGAAGTGGGGCCTTTGGGAGGAGGAGCTCTCCTGAATGAGATTAGAACCCTTTCAAAAGCGATCTCACAGAGCTCTCTGGCCCTGTTTCTACCATGTGTGGATACAGTGAGAAGTCAGCCTTCCACTACCTGGAAGAGGTTATCACCAGAACCCAGCCATACTGGCACCCTCATCTTGAACTTCCAGCTTCCAGAACTGTGAGAAATAAATTTCTATTGTTTATAAGCTGCCCAGTCGATGGTACCTTATTATAGCAGCCCATACTAAATACCTCCCCTAAATATTTTAGTCATGTTATGCCCATAATGTCAACAGAAGTTCGTTATTAAAAATATTTTTTAAAAATAGGTCAAATTGAAAGAGTGGGTGGTTATCAGCCACCTCCCCTGAATAGTGGAAATGTGTGGACAATGCTTTCCCATTGCGGATACAAATCTGACAGAGAAAAGATGGAAAGATGAGGAACGTCAATTCTCTGGACATCTTCTGAATCTCATTTCAGTGAAAAGGAAATGCTGATTGATGAAACAAAGTCGTAGAGACCTTGAGAGAAAGTGGCCCTCTCATTCTGGAGCTCCCAAATGCTAAGGGAACACTGGGCTTTTTAGGATGTCTGCAGTAGACTTTAGGAACATATATATTCAAGAAGTTCAGAGAAAAAGTAAATGTGATTCCACAGCAGGAAGCTTCAAATGTGGAGATGGCCTAAGAAGGATGGGAGACCCTCCAAGTCCTGAGAGCCGAATCAAAATATGAGCTCCCCATCCAGAGAAACTGATACTGCACAGGAACTTCTGTAGCAAATTTCCATGGATGAAAGCAGAAAGTAACTGAAAATGGATACTAAAGGGTGGGACCAATTGGCTAGAGCAGTAACTGAAAGATGAAACCCCAAATGAGCTCAACCTTTCCTCATTCTAAGGTTACCAGAAGGAGGAGGCTTCTACCAATAAGGAGGCTTATTTGGGTCTCTTCAGAATACGTCATGAAATGGGTTGGTCGGTGGTCCCAGGGCAGGTGGTAGAAGATACCACGTGGTGCGAAGGAGCAGAAATCTTGAAAAACTCCCCAGGGTGCAGCCCCAGTCCTGACACTGGCCCAGGCTTTGCCTCAGCATCTGGATCGGTAGCCAAAGGTGAAGCACAGAGGAAGAAGCCTGCCTAATCCTCCACCGTCGGGTGTGCTCACCCTGAGCAGCCCCACCCTGCACAAGTGCGGCAGGTCTCATCCGCCTAAGTCACACCTGTGCATACCCCTTTCATCAGCCCTCCTTCAAGTGGCAATTTAAACATTTTAAGGCCACCTGTTGAGCACCCATTTGGTAAATTTCCTTTTATCACCAGCTCACGGGGAGTAAGTGGGTAATGTAATTATGGGGCAGGAGAATGGGGCATTTGATTTGTGCTTTTTGAGGATTAGCCAAGTGCCCCAATGCCAAATCCGTGATCACCTGAAAGGAAATCTGAAGGAAGAATCTGCCAAATAAGTAAGTCCTCCAGGTGCTCTTCAGACAAATGGTTTTGAAAATGGGTGTCTTCTGCCTTTAGTCTCTGGAGAGCTCAAAGGCTTCTGGGGTGGACAAAGCTGATGTGTTTGTCTCCTTGTGTGATGAGCCCAAGGAGCAAAGGAAAACATTTTCCAAATGCCTGTAGCCCGGGCAACACAGGATTGGGAAGTGCTGGGAATGTGGAGGATTGTGTGCAAAACAATGATAGGGAGCTAGGCTTCTGATCTCCTGAGCATTCCTGGGATGCTACCTGTGTCCACTCAGTGCATAGGATCTGGAATGTTTCTAGATGATGCCAGAGAGGGGGCATGGACCAGTCACTTGGTCTCAGGCTGCAGGGCACAGAATGCTAAAATCCCACCTTTGACGCAGCAGACAGTCTCTCTGATGATACTTGGATGACATTCCATTTTGTCTGGGAATATGTGGAAACAGGTCAGGGAAGGGGCACATGCTAGACATTTTTAGAAATGAACAAATGCATGGTATATCAGTTTCCTGTGGCTACTGTAACAAGTACCACAATCTGAGTGGCTTGGGAAAACCAATTTATTCTATTTATTCTCTTGCAGTTTTATAGGCTAGAAGTCCAAAATCAAGGTGTTGGTGGGGTTACACTTTTCTAGTGCCTCTAGGGGAGAATCCTTGTCTCTTCCCCCTTCTGCTAGCCCCAGGTTTTCCTTGGCTTGTGGCAGCACTTCAATTTCTACCTCTGTCTTCACATGGCTATCTTCCCTCTGTGTCTACGTCCAAATTTTTATCCTCTTGTAAAGACACCAGTCATACTGGATTAAGGTGAGCCCTAAGCCCATGTGAGACCTCATTTTAACCTAATGACATCTGCAAAAACCCTGTTTCCATATACAGGTTCTGAGCTTTATATCTCAAACATAGTTTTTGGGGGGACACAATTCAACCTGTAAGGTGGATATATGAAAAAACAGTCACCATCCCTGATTTGTCACATGAATACTTGGAAGGTGATGGAAGTTTTGATCTATTGTCATCTCAGCTTAGGGTTCACCCTCTAAAACAGACAATGGCTTTTTAATTTTTTGCTCTAATTCTAAAAAGAGATAATCTGGTATGATGTAACATAATGCATAATACACTCACATGTAATAAAATCATAATGCAACTATAGAAGAGGGCTGTAAGCCTAAGGACAGGGAAGCCTCTGGGTACCTAATTGTCACAAGAAGGGCTCTTAGAAGAGAGAGAGAAAAAAAGGAGGGAGAAAAATCAATGAATGTTAATGGACTAAATTTTCAAACATCTGGCAATTCTAGGATGGCTTGTTGAAGAGACAGAATAGTTAAAAGAAAAATGAACAAAGCAGCTTCAGAATATAGTGTATGACCCTAAAATTTCTGGAAGGTCCAAGTAATGGGAGAATGTTGGGTGTTAACAGAAGCAGCAGTCCACAGAAGATGACTGAAGTGAGAGCAGCTTCACAGCCTGCCCCTTCCCTGGGGTGGGGGGGATTTCCTGTGAGGCTTGAAGCACAGAGCAGTGTGTATTTAAATTTCACACATGAGCCAAATGAGTGGGGTACTATAAACCAAGGCTGCCCAGGAATTCTCCATAACCATAGGTCATCTTTTTACCTAATGTTGGATCTATGTGGGATGTGGGGCATTTTCTATTAATTACATTTCTTAATTTACTTCTGTAAAAAGAATCTGGTAACTATTATTTCTAGTGTTCCTAGAGTTTCAGGGAAAGAGAGATAATGCTAGCAATGGTCAATTAACCACCTGGGGAAAAAATTCATGAAAATGTATGCTTACAGTTATGCTATAAGCTAGGTAAGGAACTATGGGATGAGTTTGGAAGAGAAGCACATGGCCAGTTATAATTTTGTTTCAAAAGCCTAAAGATGCCTTAAACAGCCTGTTTTTGAAAATGATCCCTTGTGAATTTATCTAAGTCTATCATAAACATATTTTGATACATATTACGTAATTTTCAAAGTAGTTATGTAGTACTGTAGCATATTTACATGACTCAAATAATAAAAACATGTAAAAAGGTATACAGAGAACTTCCCACTTTGTTCCCTTTCTGTAAGTTCCCATCCTTCCCAGCAAGGAATGTTATTATTAGGTCTTAGTTTATACTTCTGATGAATTATTATATATTTGCTAGACAACACAGATATATAATTCTGTGTTCCCTTAATTTTTTATAAGTGGTAGCATGACATCTATTTATATGAGTATAAAATGAGGTATGTACATATTTATTCATTGCAGCATTTTTTGTAGTAGCAAAAATTTGAAAATGGCTTTAGTGTCCATCAGAAGGAGACGAATCAAGTTGAGGAATATCTACACTATGGAGTAGTATGCTGTTGTAAAAAGGAATGGGAGGTGATCCCTATATACCTATAAGGAAACATCTGTCAGTCTGTTAGGGCTGCTATAACAAAATGTCATCAGCTGGGAGGCTTATGAACAACAGAAATTTATTTTTCACAGTTCTGGAGGCAGGAAAGTCCAAGATGAAGGTGCTAGCAGATTTGATGTCTAGGGGCAGGGGGAAATTATTCCTGGTTTGCAGACAGCTGTTATCTCCTTGTATCCTCACATGGTGGAGGGCAGAGAGAACACTTCTTTCATGTCTTTTTTTATAAGGGCATTAATCCTATTCCTGAGAGCTCTACCCTCATGACTGAATCGTCTTCTAAAGGCACCACCTCCTAATACCACCACACTGGGGATTAGGTTTCAGCATATAAATTTTGGGGGGAACACATTCAGTCCATAGCCAGATCTCCAGGATACATTAAGTGGAAAATGTAAGATACAGAACAATGTATACACTATGTGCTTTCGGGTAAGAAGGTGGGGCAGTAAGGGTATATATTTGCATTTTCTTGCATCTGAATACAGAACAAGCTGGAAAAAGTACAAGACACAAATAAAGTCTTAATTTAGATAGGGTGAAGGAAGTATGATGATCAGGGACAAGGAAGAGTGTGACAATTTCCAATGTTTACTGTGTTCTAGCATCTTAACTTTTGAGTCATGCAAATACATTTCCTATTTAAAATAAAAAATAAAAATAATAGTTAATTAAATGTACATCCCTGGAATCTGATAATCACACCTCCAGGAACCTAGCCTACAAATATTTTCTTACACATGTTCAAAGACATCTGCAAGGATGTTTGCTGCAGCATTATTTCAACAGCAAAAGACTAGAAATGACTTAAATATCTATTAAAAGTAGACCAGTTAAGTGAGTTAGGTTGCATTCATAGAATGAAACACTATATAGATGTTACAAAGAATGTGAAACATATATTAATATGGAAAACTCTCCAAGACACATTAAAGTAAAAAAAATGCAAAAAACATTGTGCTTTTTTGAGAAATGTCCATTCAAGTTCTTTGCCCATTTTTAATAAGAGTAGTTTCTTGTTACTGAGTAGTTTGAGTTCCTTTGCGTATTTTGGATATTAGTCCTTTATCCAATGTATAATTTGCAAATATTTTCTCCTAATCTGTGGTTTGTGTCTTCACTTTATTGTCTCATTTGCTGTGCAGAAGCTTTTAATTTTGATGCAACTCCATTTGTCTATTTTTGCTTTCATTTCTCAAAAGAAGACATACCAATGGCCAACAGATATATGAAAAAAATGCTCAACATCTCTAATTATCAGAAAAAAATGAAAATTCAAATCACAATGAGATATCACATCAGACCTATTAGATTGGCTATTAACAAAAAGATGAAAGATAACAAAGATGAGAATGTGGAGCAAAGGGAACTCTTATACACTGTTGGTGGTATTGTAAATTAGCACAGCCATTTTTGGAAACAGTATAGTGGTTCCTCCAAAAACTAAAAATAGAATGACTGTATGATCCAGCACTCCCACTACTGTGTATATATCCAAAGGAATTGTAATCAGTGTGCTGAAGAGATGTCTGCACTCCCATGTTCATTGCAGCATTCACAATAGCCAAGATATGGAAACAACATAAGTGACCCGAATCGACAAATGAATGGATTTAAAAGATGTAGTATATAATCACAATGGAATACCATTCAGCCTTAAAAAAACAAAACAAAACAGGAAATGGTGTCATTTGTGACAACATGGATTAGCCTAGAGGACATTATGTTAAGTGAAATAAGCCAGGCACAGAGGGACAAACACCACATAGGTCTCACTTTTATGTGGAATCTTAACAACTCAGAAGTATAGAGTAGAATGGTGGTTACCAGAGGCTGGGGGAATGAGGAGTGGGTGGACAGGGAAGGGGGAGACATTGATCAACAGGTTCAAGGTTACAGATAAATAGAAGGAATAAGTGTTGGCAATCTATTGCACAGCACAACGATTATAGTTAATAATAATGTATATTTCAAAATAGCTGAAAAAAGAGGATTTTAAGCATTTTCACCACAAATCAATGATTAATATTTGAGGTGATGGATATGCAAGTTAGCCTGATTTGATCATTCCACAATTTACACATGTATCAAAACATAACATTGCATTCCATAAATACATATAATTACTATTTGTCAATTAAAAATAAAATAAGACAAAAAAAGAAATTACCAAAAAGAACATACAAAACACATTCTGCTTCTATTTTTTATAAAATAAATAAGATGTATGCATATACTCCCACCAACATACCCTGTATTCTTATTTTAAAAGAATGTGTGGACCGGGCGCAGTGGCTCACCCCGGTAATTCCAACACTTTGGGAGGCCAAGGTGGGTGGATCATGAGGTCAAGAGATCAAGACCATCCAGGCCAACATGGTGAAACCCTGTCTCTACTAAAAATACAAAAATTAGCTGGGCATGGTGGCACATGCCTGTAGTCCCTGCTACTTGGGAGGCTGAGGCAGGGGAATCATTTGAACCCGGGAGGCAGAGGTTGCAGTGAGGCGAGATCGTGCCACTGCACTCCAGCCTGGTGACAGAGCAAGATTTCATTTCAAAAAAAAAAAAAAAAAGAATGTGTATGTGCCATATGATGCATGTGTAAGCATGTATATGTGCATGGAAAATTTCTGGGAGCAAACAAATTATTAACAGTGGTGAGCTCTGGGAAGGGGATGAGAATGTTTAGGGTAGGAGAGTTGCCTTCTTTTTATTGCAATGACTTTTTGAATTGCATGACTTTTCTTTTACTGTGTATGTGTTTTCCTTTTTGAATTAAAAAATTTAAATAAATAAATGTACAACTGTACAATGAAGATTATACACGTGTAAAACAAACAACTGAGAAAACTATATGTACTTATACAGAAGTGTCTCCGAGATACATTGTGAAGCAATTTTTATTTTTAATTTTAGCTACTACAGCGTTTCCCATACTGTATGCTACCTGGTTTACATTCTATCTGGAGATCAACTCACAACATTTTTCATGACTTTATGTTTGATTATATCACATCTCTGCCTTCCTGACCAAGGAATACTATTGTTTGTTGCAGTCTGTTTTCCTCACCTGTGAGACTTGATGGCAGTCTTTGGGTTGAAATCCTAGCTCTTATTGCTTATGAACATAAGCAACTGTTGTGGGCCTCATACTATATCTGTAAATAAGAAAATAGGTATGGTACAGGAATGTTATAAGAATGTGAGATAATGTAAGTATGTACTACTTACCATATGAGGACCGCCATTAACACTACTTGTGATATGGCAGTTAGAACTGCAGAAAGGAGTGACCACACCTGGTTTTGCACCGGGAGAGGTGAAGTTTTTTGTGTCATGGCCAAGAATGTTCTAGAGGAAGCCCAGCGTTTGACTGGCTTTTTGGGCTCAGTAGTCTCAGACCAGTATCTCAAAGAATGAGCCACAAGTGATAGTTCAGAATTCATGATCCTGTGGGTGCAGTGCGGGCTTTGTTCTTGCCTGTATGGAGGCATTTCACTGCCCCTCTTAGGGGAGCTTATTTCCATGATGCAACCGTGTGTTTTATCTGGTGGCTTTACTCTCAGGATGCCTCCTGTTGTCAATTGTTGCCTTCAGTGCATTAGGCATATGTTTGAATCCATATTTATGAACAATGTCTTTCAAAATAAAGAATTAAAATGTCCATGTTGTCTTTCTTCATCTTTACGAGGTAAAGGAAAAATAGTTGCCTTTCCATATTCTTTCCATTTTAGAGCTACTCAGAGCTCTCAGTACAGCTCTAGGTCAAGTGGTCTTACTGATTATCAAGTTGGCTTTCTGCCTTGATGCATTTATAGGAGCTTTTATTATTGACTTTGGAGCTCCTTGCAAGGTACTCCAAAAAAGCATTTTAAAATAGTCTCCAGTGGGCAGTTTACATTTTAACTGCTCCTTTCATTATCTTCCTCAACACCCTTATACAGTTCCCTTTTCTAGAATTAAATAACCACACGACAGCTTTTGGGCTCCATGTCTTTTTCGGATGTTGAACTTGGCCCTGTTGTTGTCTTTATTATGTTGTGGTTCAGCGAGAGTCTCATGCTTTTTCACATTCATCACCTTTCTCCTAGTTTTTGTTTTCATGTTATATGGCAACTTGATAAATTAAGGGCCAAATATTTAGTGCCACCCTGGTTTTTTTTTTTTTTTAAGAATTCCTTTGAGAATCACTGTCAATGTGATAAGAGGCAGAATCGTGTGATACATAAGAATGTGGGTGCAAGAAGAAAGATTGAAGACCAACATTTTCCAAAAGTCCCATGGTTCCAGGTGAATGTAAAGTCTTCTTCCACCATTAATTAATCTAGGATTTAAGACTGAAGATCTGTCTGTCTCTTGAGTCTTATTTTTGAGGCCACAGTACTTTGCAGACCATTTTTCTAGAAATATAGACTCTGATTTCAGGTTCTCTTGCTTCACTTTCCTATATCACACTTCCACAAATCCCAGGGCAGGGCCTGCCAGCTCTCTAGGTTTCTCTTCTCTCATCCACACTCGTCATCCGTAATGGCAGCCTGATTGATATGCTGAAGGCCAAGAGCTCAATGAATTGTGAGAATTTCTGGTGGAATTTGTTGGTAGAAAATAGCTCTTCACAAGTCCAATACTAATGTTTCCAAAACTGTAAGTCAGAGAGAACTCCCTACCCCACAACACATATACATCCCTTTCCATAATATGTTCCTAGTACCCTTGAGACTATATTGGGGAGGGGGGGGGTATACACTGGGTTTGACCTAAAATGGTAATCCTTATGTGGACTAAAAAAAGAAATTTTTCTTTTTCTAATTTTCTTGTTCTAGTTAAAGAAAGAACCTATGTTTTGCCATCTACTTCAAAATATGCCAAAAGGGAGCAACAACTGCCACAAGAACCAGTTCATACTCAACTCATCCCATGGTGTGGCAGTCTCGTGGACATGTAGCTAAGTTACAGGGGATGAAACTAGCACACTTGTGTCTGAGAGAGAGAGAACCTAAAGATAGTAAAGAAAGTGGAATTGTATCCTTGGGAAAGATCTTCAACACATGGTTAAATAAAGAGACAACCATGAGGTATATTTCACTTATCAATTTGAGTAGAATTGAAAAATAATACATCTCAATACTGGTGATGATGTGAGAAAATTAGCACTCATAGTCTGCTGGTGAGAGAGTAAGTTGAAACAATCTGGAGGTAAATTTAGCAATCTATCTCAAGAGCCTTACAATAGGTGTGCCTTTTGACTTAGAAATTCCACTTCCAGAAATCTATTCTAAGGGAAAAATAGACATAATGAAGAAGCTAGCTTATTGGTACTTCATTATAGCATCAATTGAGTAAAAAATTAGAGTGACCCTAAGGGCTGAATAAAGAAAACTGGTTAAATGTATTGTAATACACAAGAATAAAGTTATAGATGAAAAAGGGCATGGAAAGATATTCATGATGTATGCATGAAAAAAATCCCATTAACAAACTGTA
Organism: Gorilla gorilla gorilla; assembly: GCF_029281585.2. Taxonomy (NCBI): domain Eukaryota; kingdom Metazoa; phylum Chordata; class Mammalia; order Primates; family Hominidae; genus Gorilla; species Gorilla gorilla. The sequence goes on from NC_073229.2 coordinate 63,685,211, forward strand.
TAGAGTGTTGGCTAATGATAATTCTCAAAAAAGACAGCTAGAAAAACTTATTGACCAAGAAAAGCTAAGTTTATCAGATTTATTTCAACAAAGAAGAACACCTTCTTGACAGAGTCTTAGTAGCACATCAGAAGGGAAGGATATTTACAGGGTCTTAGGGCCATTTAGGGCCAAATGATTATAAGGTGGGTCTCAAAAGGCAGAAAACGTGCTGGGATTGGGCAAAGTTTATAATGTAAAAGCTTTGAATCCATGGGCACTGTAAGGTGAGGTCTTGGACAATTATTGTTGAGCAAGCTGTAGGTCTTGATAAGTAAGCAAATATTTTCTGGAGAAAGTAGCAAGTTGTTTTTGTCTGGTCCTAGTATTGTTTGGCATAGAAACAGAAAAATATATCTGGCCCCAGAATTGTTTATCATGGGGACAGGAAGGTACGTTAGGTTCAGTTCTCTTTTTGTTAAAAAAAAAGTATTCACATTTATATTCCTATCTCACTAGAAAAAGTCTGGGAAAATAATTATTTACTAATTAAAGGTGGTTATCTGTGGGCAGAAGGATTACCAGTATAATTTATTTTTTATTTCTTATCTGTATTTTCAAAATTTTCCCTAATGAACCTATATGCGGAAAAAAGATGCATTCGTTTAAACCTTATTTAGTCAGATAATTCTAGGACTATAGCATCCAGAATCACCCTCCCCTCAAAGCTTCTAACCTGTTTCTAAATATAACACCTAATCTAGGCACAAGTTTGTGGCTAATTTGGACAACTGACTAAATTATTAACTCATCAAAACCATGTGATAAAATGAGCTTAGGTAGCTTTTCATTTTTTCAGCCAGACAGATAAATGCTGTACACACTGTTTCAGAAGGATTCGTTCTTCAGAAGCACCTTGGAAGCATATTTAACTAACACAGACACCTATTTCTCTCCTTAGCTCTCTGTTTTCACTCTATTTTCAGAATTATGGTACAGTGGGTGTCAGGGACAAGAAGGAAATGAAGAGTGAGATCCAAGGTGAACCCAGAAGTCTGCAATAGTGTCTCATGATCTCTCCAGTCAACCACTAATAAATACTTTTGAGCATCTAATATTTGCTGAGTGCTAGACAAGGTGAGGCATGGCACAAAAATTGAATAACCTACACTCTATCTCTTAAAGGAGCTTAGTTTGTAATTGGGGACAGGGTGGTAACAGTGACTAACACACAGGAAACAATTCTAGACAGACTGAAAATGGTGTGAAACCAAGCACTGCTCCACAGATGGAATAGTACTGGGTTCTAACTGGTCTCTATTATGGCATTTGTATTATGCATCTCAGCAGTCTAGACTCCAAGGCCTATATGGATTTGGAAATAAGAGTGTTTGGGGCATTGAGATATTCTACTTGAAGGAGGATTACGTTGAAACTTGTTTTTCTCATTTCCACATTTTTAAATTAAAAATCTTCCCAAATTTTGAGTATGCTTTACTCTTTGCATAAATAAATGCAGCTGAATGAATCCAATTGCAGGGCCTCAGGGTCATGTTTATTGCACGTGGATGTAGATTTCAGTGAATCTAAGTAGAAGGATAGGAGACCTATATAATGTAAATCGACTCCAAGTCATACTCTGAAATTTACTTTAAAAGAAAAAATTCACATAGACGAATACCTGATGGCCATGTATTTTCTGGTTATTGGCTTCTTTCCATTAAAGAAGAGCACAGAGAGACCTTCCAATAGATTGAATGTTCCAATTGGTTGAAATGTCATTCCACTTAAAATAACCCTTTATTGCCAAAAAGTACTCTTCATCAGAGATTGTAGAATCTCATAGACAAGGAGCCTTCATAACTCCCTTCGGGAAACTGAGGCCCAGAAAGGAGCCTTGCTCAAGGGCACATAGTAATTTAATGATGGACCTAAGAGTCAAATTCTCGTTTCTTTGTTTTCAGTCCTGACTTCCTACCTCTCCAGTCTAATACTCCATGCCTTTTCCCACAAGGTAAAACTTACTGGGGGCTCTGGGTAGGTTAGCTACTAGACATAAAAACAAAAGAAATAAATAAAAGCAGCATAGGTCACAACAACTTTGAGTGTAATGAGATACTCTCATTTCCAATGTCACTTCTCTGGAAGCTTCTCTGGAACAGGACTTAGTCTTCCTCAATGCTAGGCACAGTCACTGCCATCCTGTGCCCCTTGGTTTCTTCACAGAACCGTTAAGGAAACCAAGACACAGAGAGATGATGTCTCCCATGCTCCCAGCTCTTGGTCAGCCTGGAGAGCAGATGCCCTACATTCACACAGTGGAAGCCTGGGATGCCTCCTGGGTGAGCAGTCTAATGATCTAACTGGCTATTAAAAAAACAACCACCACAACCAACTTGGCTAATATACCACTTAGAATGCCTTGGGCCACTCGTGGGGTAAAAGAAAATCACCATCAAACAATCTGGGATGAATTACAGAACAGGAAATCCAGAGTTAGGACCAGTTTCAGGGTTTGTTGATTTAGCAACTCTGTGGTCAAATCAAGGACCCAGGTTCTGTCTCTGTCTCTTGCTGCGTTTTGCAGCATGTTGCCTTTGCCCTGAGGCTGCTACCCTCTCAGGGTCCCCAGAGGACAGCAGCACTTCCAGGCCTCATACCCACAATCAGAAGCAGTGACCTAAGGAGTCACTTTCTTAACAAGGGGATATTTCTCAGAAGTTCCTGAGTAAATCTGCCTTCACAATACTGGGCGGAACTTGGTCAGGAGCCCACTTTGAAACCAACCACAGCCAGCAGGATGGCCCAGACCATTTGTGCTTTACTCTTGGAACTGGGGATGAAATCACCCTCACTCCAGTCATCTGAGGGTGGGAGTGTGTGTGTAGGGTGGGGGAGTAGGGAGGAGGGAGGTGGTGGACTCCTGACCCAATCAGAGCTCTGCCTGTGGAAGATGGGAGTTGGGATGGTGGGGTGACCACCAGCTGCATCTACTGCACCTGTCCTGAGCCCCTGGCTGCCCCTCCCATCAAGATCCACCCCTGGGTCTGCTGTTTCATCTCTTCCAAGGTAATGAAGTGCTGTTATGACTACCGTTTAGCAATGTGAATGCTCATAGAAGTCTTCATCAGATGTCACACTGGCTTCAGGTAAAGCTTACTAAGGACTCTGGGAACCTGAACCCAGAGTCAGTGATGTGGTGTTGAGAATAGGGATTTCAGCCTAGGAACGCAAGCCACTGAGAGCCAACAGAGAGCTCTGGGCACAAGAAGAATGATATTTTAAGGAATTCTTTAAATCATACCTGGACTGTCACTGTTGATCTACCTCCATGGATGACAATGCAGATGGGAAATATGAGACACTGAAAGAGCATCAGTATAATTTTTTACCTAGCCCGAGTATTATGAAAGAATGTTTATTTAGTCTTGCAAAAAAAAAAATTGGTTTTAGGATGGCTGGTTCACAAACTTTGTGCTTTTCGTTTTCTTCCTCTTTTCCATTTGCTTTTGATTTTTTTTGTTTTGTTTTGCTTTGCTTTGTTTGAGAGGGAGTCTCGCTCTGTCGGTGTCACTCAGGCTGGAGTGCAGTGGTGCAATCTCAGCTCACTGCAGCCTCCACCTCCCAGGTTCAAGAAATTCTCCTGCCTCAGCCTCCAAAGTAGCTGGGATTACAGTCGAATCACTTGAGGTCAGGAGTTAGAGGCCAGCCTGGCCAACATGGTGACACCCCCGTCTCTACTAAAATATAAAAATTATCCAGGCATGCTTTGATTTTTAAAAAGAATGAACATTTTCCTTTATAATGGGAAAATAAATTAACCTTTATGTGGAAAAAAAAAAAGGTACTTCATACTTGTCATCTAAAACAGCACAGGAAATCCCCACCTCAAATAAGAAGTTAGATGACCACTTTTGTAATATTTGAAAATAAACCAACTTTATTTGAATCAGTCAATAACCCAATCAAGACTGGAACACAAATTTGTAATTGGTTCAGATTCATGAGGAAAGCACTCAGCTGTATCTTCATTAAAAGGCATTTTACATTTATTAAGGCTTGAAAGCAAGTCCTGTTATTTCATCACCATAGTTAAAGGTCTTGAGAAAATCAAGTAACTATCATTTGGAGTGTCTTTGTAAAATGAAACACTTGTTCTTTTACAAAAGCTAAGCATCTTTTGTTAAGCTAGTTAGCTCCCCAGCTTATAAAATAGGACAACAAGGTGGCCAGGAAAGTAAGACAAATTCAAACATCAGCTGGATAATTTATATTTTAAATATATGTATAGTCAATATTGTGAAATCTCTAACTCTACATAAAATACTTTAGATGACTGGATCCTTAAAAGTACATTTTACCAAAAACAGATTGCTTCTATAGAAACACAGAATAGCCCAAACCTTATATTGAGGCAACGTATTTTATTTATTTTTGGTTGCAAGAAAGGAATTGGATCTATTTCTTTAAATAACATTAAATGAAATTATGCACACTTTGGATCATACATAATTATGAATCGAAAGTATCCTGACACTAAGCTGGGAGATGCACACTGACAAAGGGGAATAATATGTGTTGATGAGGAGGGCACACGTTGCTTGATTTGAATGATAAAGAGAAATGGATAGAAGACAATGGGGCTGTGTGCAGCAGGTCCTGTTTGCTTAAGTTTTCCTAACATCAGAATCAGGGTGCTTCACATGCACATGTCTTTCTCTGATGCTTTCTTAAGATTCTTCTTAATGTCATTTAAAAAAATAAGAAAGTGATCCCTTGGGAATCATTGTACTTAGTTTTAACCATGGGTTAACATTTCCTTTTTCCAAGGAGGATGACACCAGCATCTTGATTCACCGTGCAGTTGAGATGGCCCCTGGCCAGTGGGAATTGAGGCAAGTCACAGAAGTACTTACCAAATACTCACCTGCTGCTTCTAGTTTAATTTAATTTTAGACACACACTCTCACAGTGATGCTAAACTCTTTACAAGATAGACCTGCAGCTTCCTGCCTCTGCCTCCCTCTTAGTTCTATTTGTCCAGGCCTTGCTGATTTCTGGGACTCTCATATGGTCAAGATCTATTTCAGGCATGACCCATCTTATGACAGTTCTAAGATGCTTGATATTGTCTGTCTGTGGAGTGGCCATGGGGCACAGAACTGTGAAGAGCTTCTGTTGTTTCATTTGATAAGGGCCTGGAAAGGCAGGCTGGGAAAACTCGCTCTTGGTGTGGCCTTTTTCTGATAAGATCAAGACTTCACTGGCCCCACCAGCACAAGAAGGGAATGCTGAGGACAGGGCCATTTCCCAAGATAAAACTAGTTTGGGATCGTGTGGCCAAATAAGCTGATGGACTGTGTTTCCGACATTTCAGCTCATTTGCTTAGTGCTAGGTCACTCTACCTCTTGTTTAAAAGAATATAGCTATGCTCACATCTGTGACTCTGAATTTATCAAGCATTTGACTTTCTTTATCAGGAGATGAAGAAACTGTGCTTTGGATCCATCATGATTTTACTTATCCAGCTTACTTTTTACAGTTATTAAAATCTTACTCAATACCTTCTCTCTGGGCCAAACTCAGAAGCAGGCAGCGCTGAATAGACAGTGAATTCAACTCAGTCATTCTGAGTTTGACTCTTGCTTCTGCCTTCGTCTCCCACTACCCTGCTTCCCCCACCCCCAATAGTGCTGTGCAAGTCAAAGAAGATAAATAAATACAAAATAAAATAAGATCTCAACACAAATACATCCCCTTTCTGTGCCACCAAAATGCTTTCTGAGTGATTCGTATTCATTCAGGACCAATGAAAAGGAAGCCTCCTACCCTATATCTGTATAGTGTGGGGTCCCAACTGCAGACCGTCCTGTGCTCCCTGAGTTGTTCTTGGGACACCTAAGGACCTCACCACACTGTTGCTGAGACATGATGTGCTTGCACATATGATAAGAAGGCCAGACAGGCTGAAGTATCTGGAGAAAGATCTCTTTTGAAAAAAAAAAAAAAAAAAGGAAGGTAATATTAATATTATTGTTACTTTAATATACCGTAATAAATCTAGTCATAAGACACCATAACTAACTCTTAGTCCATAGTCACTTGCATTATATGATAATCCAGTGCTGAAATATAAAGAAATTTCTGAATTAAGTACCCAGAAGTGCCTTCCTTCTGTACTCCTCCCTCTCTTTCAAATGGCTATCACTGATCATATAACACCCCCACCTCCTTGTCTTAATATATTTATCTCTGTAAAACTAACTCAACCACAGAAGGGACATCTAGAAACAGCAATATTGATTTGGTTTGGCCTGTTTGTTTTTAAGGACTTTCCAGTTGCTGAATTCTGAACATCCAATCCGAGTCCTTGGAATTCTGCAGACTTCTCTGGGGTGGAGTGGCCTCACCGGAGGCTTGGTTCTGTTTTCTCTGTGGCAATTGGCTATGATTCACAGATGTGTTTCCAGAACAGCCCAACTGTGGGTCTCAGGGAAGTAAACTGCCTCTTAGGTCATCCTGCCTGTGCTGTAAATTCGGGGAAGGATTTCTGAGTACAACAGGATTTCACACTAATTAAAAGGCCTTTGGGATCATTCCAGCCCTCATCCCCCAGGAGGCCAGTTTGGGGCTTTTCCCTACAGTAAAAAAGGACACTTTCCTCACCAGTTCTCCTTGTTAAACATCTCCAGGGCACAGTTTCCAGGGGGACCTGGAAAGGTTCCTTTAGAGGTGGAAATGAATCAACTCATTCCGCCTTTTCAAAGCTTTCTCAGGCTTACAAAGTGTCCTACTGAGAAAGTTCCTCTTCCTCAATGGGCTCTAGGAGACCTCCTGCTTCCTCTCCTCTGATTTGATCAATGGGTCACTTTTTTTCTTCAGAGATCCCTGGAGGCAGGTAGGTCCAGGGATTGCTTGGGTTAGAATTTGTTGATATTTCTATGGAAAGGACCCGTGCTGTCCTGCCCTTGCTGAGAAATGAGCCAAGTCCAGGGGCTTTCCGGCACTTGGGAGCCTCACCCTTTACCAGTGAACACTATAGAAGGGGGATTGTTGAAGGTAAGGGCCTGTGGCAAATGGATTTTCTCACCAGGCATTCACTGGGAGAGGGAGTTGATGAGTGCATTTTTCTTAGTTTCCTCTGCACAGGTCCCCAAGCTCAGGCTGGGTAAGCTTTTTAGGAGATGAAACTCAAGGAGAATGACAAAAGAGTGAAATATTAGCTTAAAAATTTTTCCTTTTTTTTTCACCTGGCAGTTGAGTCAGATTGTAGGAAAATTAACCCAGATGGGTCTACATTTTTCTTCAAGTTCAAACCACAAGGTTTCCTAGTCAGAAAGTCTCATGGACTTTCTTCCTAAGGTGTTCTATGATCAGACCACCTCCTAAATGTGGCTTTTACCCATTACAGGCTACAGTTGAATCAGGCAGGAGCAGCTGCTGGAGAGCACCCAGCCGACAGACCTGCATTCCAGAAGCAGCTTGGAGAAACTGGGAAGACATTTTTGACCCATTCTTGGGTTTTTACTGTAAGGTTAGCAGTTACATGATGCCACCAGTCCAAGACTTAGATCATGAGAGAAGGCCTTTTTAAAAGTTTACCAGGGAACATCGAGGCTCATAAAGAACTCTTTTGTCTTCACCCGTCTCTCCTCCTCCCACTCCCATCCACTTTCTCATAGCTCAAAAACCACTCATTGGTAAGCACAGTCAAACCCAGGCCTGTAATCACCTCTGAAACAACTGCTCCTAAGCAAGCAAACCCCATGGCTGGTAGACCCCGTGGGTATTTTGGCATCAACACTGCTCCCCTCCCCTCCCATCCCAGTCACTGCAGTTTAGAATTGCATGCCAATTTCCTTTTCTGGCAGGGCCTGGACAGCATGGAAGCCAGGGACAGCATGGGCCAGGTGCGCAGCAGCAGCAGCGCAGCATTCCTGGCACTGCAACAAACTGAGAATGTGTCTCAAGTGACTTTCCAGTCTGGCCCTTAGTGCCCAATAACCAGAGTGTCAGAAGTAGTGAGACTGAAGCTGTGTTTGCCAGACACCCAAGTCCATAGCCAGCTCGGTACTCCTCCTTTCACTCTCTCTGTCTCCCATAATGGGGTAATAGATCTCTTTCTAAGAAGGATGAAGATGGCATTTGTCCTTGGCCTTGTAGGTATGGACGGAGAGGAGGGTAGAAAAGGAGTTGGTGTTGCATGTTTCTAAAGCATCTGAGAAGGTATTTTGATATTGGCAGAAGAAGCTAGTGGCAATCCCATATGTGGGCTCTCCAACACTGACTGACCCCAAACATGCTGAGCCCAGATCAGGCTGGCCGGCCGAAAGGTGGACTGACTGTGTCTATCATTTCTGCTAGATTCCTATGTGAGAAGGCCAGGGATGGTGCTGACCTTCATGAAAGATAGCAGGCTGGAGTTCCCATGATACCAGCAAGATGAGGCTGGATTATAAAAAGTGCGCCTCAAGGCAGTGATAAAGAGGAGTCTATGAAGCTGGAGTCTTAGGGGAGTGGTTGAGTCCTTCTGCAGCGGGGATGGGGCAAAATGGCTGTGCTCAGGATCGGCTCAGGCGTTTGGCGACATCAGCGTAGGCCAACTCGATCTCACTGTCAGCTGCACAGGTGTTGGTGAACTCATCACGGGCATAGGCGTTCTTGAGGTACCGCCACAGGCCTGTCATCTCAGCCGGGATATCATAGTTACGGTATTTCTTGGCCACAATCTAAAACAGAGATGGCAGGACAGAGGTGGTGTGAAGGCATGAAACAAATCATTAGAACGTGTTAGTGGCCGTCCCAGTGTGTGTGCACTGCAGGAAACCTCCGTGCATCACCACGGGCCATCAGTGATATGTTTGAAATGCAAGGTGGCAGTGCTGTCTTCTTTTTGTTTTGTTTTAATTTAATTTCTTAAGTAAACATAATTTGCCCTTTGACCTAGTGTGTCAAATTCTAGGAATTTTTTCTCAAGAAATAATCATGGATGGATATAAAGATTTAGCTACACAATTATGATCCCAGAGCTATTTTGAATAACAAAAATGGTGCACAGCACCAATGTGCAACAATACATGAATACATACATTATCTTACACAAATAAAATGGCATAGTGGAGGGACATTAAAAATGATGCTGCTGAGAAAATCTAGTGATCTGGAAAACTCTCCAAGATAGACTATTACATTTAAAGTTCAAGTATAATGCATTTGGAGCAACATGTATGATGGCTAGATGTCTATATACCTGTATATTACCAGCGGTTATGTCTGATTGATAGAATTACCAACAATTTTTCTTTTCTTCTTTCTCTTATTCACTTTGTTTTACACAGGCCAGTTTTTCCCTTCTTTATTTATAGAAGGGAAAAAAAACCATGAAAAGCAAGTTAGATATTGGAATGTATATGTAGGTTTAGACTATGACATAAGAGTAAGCAAATACTGATTTCTGTTCTCGCCCTGGTTTGCCACAGTCGGGGGGGATGTGGACTGGAGAGTTCTGGAGAAGTGGCATTTATGTTGAGAGAAACAAGAGCAAAGTGATTAAAAGCATGGGCTCTGGATCCCAACTGACTGGATTTGCAATCATGGCTCCACTTAGCAGCTGTGTGACATTGGGCAGGTTACTTAACCTTTCTGAGCTCCAATTTCTTTATCTCTAAAATGGATGTAATAATAAAACCTACTTTGGAGTAATAAATTAGTTAATACACATCAAATTCTTAGAGGAGTGCCTGGCACATAGTAAATACTCAATAAACATCAAGTATTATTATAATTCATTGAGACCTAGCTTGTACCCATTTGCATGCATTTTCTTAATGGGGGCAGCAGGATGGTTTCTTTAATGAGGTCTCTCTAGCTGCGGCAGCTTCATGGACCTGTGACCTGTGCAGTCTCACCTTGCACTCAGAAGAGCCCTGCTGTTGATTTAATGCTCTGGGGTCAATGTGTGGAAATTCTTAATAATTTTTAAACAGGGCCCCCCTGTTTTCACTGTGCACTAGGGCCTGCACATTAGCTGGTCCTCCTCTAGCCCTTCCAGGCTAGGCTAGGGTAGGGGTAACAGGAGAGTAGTATCACTTCTGACTCCCCTCCCTCCCTCTTTTCTGTCCCTCCCTCCCTCCCTCTCTCCTTCCCTCCCTCCCTCTCTCCTTCCCTCCCTCCCTCTCTCCTTCCTTCCCTCCCTCCTTCTCTCCTTCCCTCCTTCTTTCCTTCCCTCCCTCCTTCCTTCCTTCCTTCCTTCCTTCCTTCCTTCCTTCCTTCCTTCCTTCCTTCCTTCCATCCTTCCTCTCTCTTTCTCTCACTCTCTCTCTCCTTCTCTTCCTTCCTTCCCTCTTTTTTGGGGGGGATACAAGGGGGTACATGTGCAGGCTTGTTACCTGGGTATAACGCATGATGCTGAGGTTTGGGGTATGATTGGTCCTGTCACCTAAGTAATGAGCATAGTTTTTCTACACTTGCCCCCTCCATCCCTCTGCCAAGTAGTCCCCAGTGTCTATTGTTGCCATCTTTATGTCGGTGAGTACCTATCGCTTAGCTCCTACTTATAAGTCAGAACATGTAGTTTCATGTTTTCTGTTCTTGCATTAGTTTGCTTAGGATAATGGCCTCCAGCTGCATCCATGTTGCTAAAAAGGACATGACTTTGTTTCTTTACATGGCTATGTAGTATTCCATGATGTATATGTACCATGTTTTGTTTATTCAGTACACTGTTGATGGGCACCCAGGTTGATTTCATGTCTTTGCTATTGTGAAGAGAGCTGTCATAAATGTATGAATGCATATGAATTGTTTTTTTGGTAAAACAATTTATTTTCCTTTGGATATATAACCAGTAATGGGATTGCTTGGTCAAATGATAGTTCTGCTTTTCGTTCTTTGAGAAATCTCCAGAGTGACTGAACTAATTTACATTCCCATTAACACTGTATAAGTGTTCCCTTTTCTCCACAGACTAACCAACATCTGTTGCTTTTTGACTTTTTAACCATAGCCATCCTGACTGGTGTGAGGGAGGTGTCTCCTTGTGCTTTTAATTTGCATTTCTCTGGTGACTGGTGATACTGAGCTTTTTTTTTTTTTTTTAAATGTTTGTTGGCCACTTATTATGTCTTTTTTTGAGAAGTGTCTGCTCATGTCTTTTGCCCACTTTTTAATGGTATTATTTGGTTTTTGCTTATTCAATTGTTTAAGTTCCTTATAGATTCTGGATATTAGACCTTTGTCAGATGCATAGTTTGCAAATACTTCCTCCCATTCTGTGGGCTAACTGTTCACTCTGTTGATAGTTTCTATGTGCAGAAGCTCTTTAGTATAATTAAGTCCCACTTGTCAATTTTTATTTTTGTTGCAATTGCTTTTGTAACTTCATCATAAATTACTTCCCAAAACTGATGTATAGAATGTTTCCTGGTTTTCTTCTAAGATTCTTACAAGTTGAGGTAAATCTTTAATCCATATTGAGTTACTTTTTGTATATGATGAAAGGTAGGGGTACAGTTTCATTCTTCTGCATAGGGATAGTCAGCTATTCCAAAACCATTTATTGAATACGAAGTCCTTTCCCCATTGCTTATTTTTGTCAATTTTGTGGAAGATCAGATGACTGTAGGTGTGTGGCTTTATTTCTGGGTTCTCTGTTCTGTTCCATTCATCTATGTGTCTGTTTTTGTGCAAGTACCATGTTGTTTTGGTTACTGTAGCCTTATAGTGCAGTTTGAAGTCAGGTAATGTGACACCTCCAGCTTTGTTCTTTTTGCGTAGGGTGGCTTTGGCTATTCAGGCTCATTTTTGGTTCCACACGAATTTTTAGAATAGTTTTTTCTAGTTATGTGAAAAATGACATTGGTAGCTTGATAGGAATGGCATTGAATCTGCATATTGCTTTGGACAGTATGGCCATTTTATCAATATTATTTCTTCCAGTTTATGAGCATGGAATGTTTTTCCATTTGTTTGTGTCAGCTGCGATTTCCTTAAGTAGTGTTTTATAGCTCCCCTTGTAGAGATTTTAACTCCCTGGTTAGATGTAGTCCTAGATATTTTATTTTATTTTATTTTTGCAGCTATTATAAATCGGAGTATGTTCTTGATTTGGCTCTCAACTTTAATATGTTAGCATACAGAAATGCTACTGATTTTTGTACATTGACTTTTTTTTTTTTTTTTTTTTTGAGATGGAGTTTCGCTCTTGTTGCCCAGGCTGTAGTGCAATGGTGCAATCTCTGCTCACTGCAACCTGTGCTTCCTGGATTCAAGCGATTCTCCTGCCTCAGCCTCCTGAGTAGCTGGGATTACAGGCATGTGCCACCATGCCCAGCTAATTTTGTGTTTTTAGTAGAGACAGGGTTTCTCCATGTTGGTCAGGCTGGTCTCGAACTTCCGACCTCAGTCGATCCGCCTGCCTCAGCCTCCCAAAGTGCTGGGATTACAGGCATGAGCCACTGTGCCCGGCCACATTGACTTTTTATACTGAGACTTTACTGAAGTTGTTTATCAGTTCCAGAAGCCTTCTGGTGAAGTCTTTAGGGTTTTTGAGGAATAGAATCACATCACCAGTAAAGAGAGAGAATTTGACTTCTTCTTTTCCTATTTGTATGCCTTTTATTTCTTTATCTTGCCTGATTTCTCTGGCAAGGACTTCCACTACTACGTTGAATAGGAGTGGTGAGAGTGGGCATCCTTGTCTTGTTCCAGTTTTCAAGGGGAATTATCCCAGTTTTCGCCCATTCAGTAAGATGTTGGCTGCAGATTTGTCATAGATAGATGGCTCTTATTATTTTGAGGGGTGTTCCTTTAATGCCTAATTTATTGAAGGTTTTTGTCATGAAGGGATGTTGAATTTTATCCGAAGTTTTTTCTGTGTCTATTGAGATGATCATTTCGTTTTTGTTTTTAATTCTGTTTATGTGGCGAATAACATTTATTGATTTGTGTATGTTGAACCAACCATGCATCCTAAGAAGAAGCCTATTTGATCAATGTGAATTAACTGTTTGATGTGCTGCTGGATTTGGTTTGCTAGTATTTTGTTGTAACTTTTTTGTGTCTATGTCCATCAGGGATATTGGCTTGAAGTTTTCTTTTTTCATTGTGTCTTTGTCAGGTTTTGGTATCAGGGTGGTGCTAGCTTCATAGAATGAATTAGGAAGGAGTCCTTCCTTGATATTTTGGAATAGTTTAAGTACGATTGGTACTGGTTCTTCTTTGTATGTCAGGTAAAATTCAGCTGTGAATCCATCTAGTCTGGGGCTTTTACTGGTTGGTAGGTTTTTTAAATTACTGATTCAATTTCATAACTCAATTAGTATGTTCAGGGTTTCAATTTCTTCCCAATTCAATCTTGGAATATTGACTTTGTATACTGAACCTTTACTGAAGTTGTTGATCAGTTCCAGGAGCCTTTTGGTGAAGTCTGTAGGGTTTTCAAGAAATAGAATCATAATCAGTAAAGAGAGAATTTAACTTCTTATTTTCCTACTTGCAGGCCTTTTATTTCTTTCTCTTGCCCGATTGCTCTGGACTTCCACTATGATGTTGAATAGGAGCGGTGAGTGGGTATCCTTGTCTTGTTCCAGTTTTCAAGGCAAATGAAAAGTGTATTTCTAGGAATTTATGCATTTCCTCTAGGTTTTCTAGTTTGTGTGCATAGGGATGTTCATAATAGTCTTTAAGGATCTTCTGTATTTCTGTGAGCTCAGTTGTAATGTCTTCTTTGTCATTTCTGATTGTGCTTATTTGGATTTTCTTTTTTTTTTTTTTGTTAATCTAGATAATGGTTTATGGATCTTCTTTATCCTTTCAAAAAACCAACTTTTGGTTTCATTGATTCTTTGTATGGATTTTTGGGTCTCAATTTCATTCAGTTCTGCTCTGATTTTAGTTATTTCTTTTATTATACTAGCTTTGAGGTTAGTTTGTTCCTGTTTTTCTAGTTCCTGTAGGTGTGATGTTACTTTGTCAATTTGAGATCTTTCTAACTTTTTGAGGTGGGCATTTCGTGCTATAAACTTTCCTTGTAATATTGCTTTTGCTACATCCTAGAGATTTTGGTATGTTGTGTCTTTGTTTTCATTTATTTCAAAGAATGTTTTTACTTTTGCCGTAATTTTATTGTTTACACAAAAGTAATTCAGGAGTGAGTTGTTTAATTTCATGTAATTGTGTGATTTTGAGACATCTTCTTGGTGTTGATTTCTATTTTTGTTCCACTGTGGTCCAAGAGTATGATTGATATGATTTCTATTTTTTTTAATTTATTGAGATTTGCTTTATGACTGAGCATGTGGTTGATCTTGGAGTATGTTCTGTGTGCGGATGAAAGGAATGTATATTCTATGGTCAATGGGTGGAGTATTCAGTAGATGTCTGTTATGTCCAATTGTCAAGTGTTGAATTTGAGTCCAGAATATCTTTGTTAGTTTTCTGCCTCGAAGATCTGTCTAATGTTGTTAGTGAGTTGTTGAAGTCCCCCATTATTATTGTGTGTTGTTGCTAAGTCTTTTCATAGGTCTAGAAGTACTTGTTTTGTGAACCTGGGTGCTCCAATGTTGGGTGTGTATATATTTAGAATGGTTAAGTCTTCTTGTTGTATTCACCCCTTTACTATTATGTAATGCCCTTCTTTGTTCTTTTTTTTTTTTTCACTATTGTTGGTTTGTGGTATTTTTTACCTGATATGAGAATAGTGACCCCTGCTCTTTTTTATGTTCCATTTGTGTAATAGATCTTTCTTCAGCCCTTTACTTTGAACCTATGTGTGTTGTTACATATGAGAGGGGTCTCTTGAAGACAGCAGATGAGTGGCTCTTATTTTTTATCCAAATTGCCACTCTATGCCTTTCAAGTGGGGCACTTAGATCATTTACATTCAAGGTTAATATTGATATGTGAGGTTTTGATCTTTTCGTGAAGCTGTTAGCTGGTTACTTTGTAGTTTCTATTGTGTGCTTTCTTTATAGGGTCTGTTGGCTATTTACAAGTGTGTTTTTGTGGTAGCAGGTATCATTCTTTGTTTCCATGTTTAGAAGTCCCTTAAGGATCTCTTGTAAGTATGGTCTAATGGTAATAAATTCCCTTAGCACTTGCTTGTCTGGAAAAGATTTTATTTCTCCTTTGTTTACGAAGCTTAGTTTGGTGGGATATGAAACTCTTGGTTGGAATTTCTTTCTTTAAGAATGCTGAAAATAGGCCCTCAATCTCTTCTGGCTTGCAATATTTCTGCTGAGAAGTCTGCTGTTAGCCTGATGGGGTTCCATTTGTATGTGTTCTGACCTTTTTCTCTAGCTGCCTTTAAGACTTTTTTCTTTGGCATTGACCTTGGACAGTTTGGTGGCTATATGCCTTGGTGAAATTCATTTTATATGGTATCTCACAGGTGTTCTCTGGATTTCTTGTATCTGTATATCCACCTTCTACCTTGCTTTCATTTTCAGAGAGGGCCCTAGACCATCGACCCTGGGATCCTCCCATTCAGAGAAGCCCCAGATCAGTCACTCTGGGCTTTCTTCTTCATTTTGGTGCTGGTAATATGCAGAGTTTCCCAGAAAGTTTGTGCTGAAGTGAACGATGACGATGACTTGATGGATGAAAAACTCACTGTTGCAGACATGTTCACAGACATTTGGGAACATTTTTTCCCCTCTATGCACCTAGGCCAGTGTTGAACTTCTATTATAACACTGAGCTATAATCTATTCTGAATCATGATTACTGTTTCAGTACCCTATTTTTTTCTAGCTTGTGGGCAGTGTAAGGATAGCAATCACAGCTTCTTCACTTCTGTACTCCTTGATAATCTCAATAATGATGTTGATCAGAGGAATGATAATAACAAATATTTATTCACTGTGTGCTCTGTTCCAGGGACTGCTTTAAGTACTTTGCAAGGTACTTAAATCTCTAAATAATCCCATAAGGAAGAATCTATTATATTCCCATTTACAGATGAGAAAATCAAGACAAAGGGAGATTAAATAGGTTGGGATTCAAAATTTACAATCTTATCTGTACATCAGACAAGGTTCTCTAGTGTCAAGTGTAATAAAATAATTTTAAAGACTGAAGATCCCTAGCAATGAGCAAACTGAAGCTACAAGAGATTATGTGACTTAATGTTATATGATAAATTAATTAATTTAACCAATATCTATTGAGTTACCATTAATATTTATTACAGTCCTTGCTTTATAATCCACAGTTCTTTCTACTTTACTACTCAGCCCTACATAGCTGATAAAACAATGGGTCGGTCTACTCAGAATCCCTCATGTTCCAGCCATTAATCTATTGTTGCTTGTCTCCAAACCTACTCTTCTATTTACTATTTTTTGTGATGCTGGGGCTAGGACTGAGCAGATCACATCTCTTCTTTGCCAGTGAATCCTGTTAGGTTCTGCCAAGAGGAGTTACTGGAGAGAGCCAGCAAGGTTGGAGGAGGAGAAGGGAGGGAGAAGCCCATGCTTTTCAGCTTCCTCTTTCTGTCAGTCTCCATTTATTTCTGGGAGCAGCAGCTGAATCCAGTTTGCTATTTTGTCAATACTCACAGGACCACATCATCATACCCACGCAGAGAGGCCAGCACATAGCAGGGACTCTGCTTTAGAGGCTGGATCCCAGCCAACCTGAGCTTGGACCCTGGCACCAGCTGAGCATCACTTTCACCCACATTCAGCTCTGCAGGGTCCCTCATCTACAGAGCCCCTAAGTTTGTAAGTTTTAATAATTCCAACCTCTTCCCTTTGTTCCTCCTGCCCTAGGAGTAGTAGCTGCCTCTTGAAGGTAGAACCTTCTAGTATATTTTGCCTTTCCAGTTCTTTAGTACATAGTACTTCCTTAAATTCTCTCTGTTAAAATAACTGGTTTGGTGTGGGCACCAAAGAGGCCACCCCCACACTGTTCTGTCTGGCTTAGGTAACTACAAGCAAGGGTGATGAAGTCCGAGTCCTTTGATAAAGCTCTCACAATGAAAGATGCCACCACGATATCTCCCCAGTCCCTTTCTGTTCACTGAAAGATGATGATCCCTTGGGTTGGGCCAAGTTCCTTTGAGAAGAGGCTGTCTTGCCTAAGAGCAAATTCATGCAGGAATGGTGGCCTGACCAAGAGAACTGGCTGGAATTTATCAGAGTGGATGAAAAAGGTCTCCAATAAGATAAAGGGATCCAAAAGTATTTTTCACAGTGACACACTGATTCATAGAGTAGCCTCAAGTCATTTCATACTGGAATTTTATTTTCAGGATTTTAAAGGGCAAAATGTTAGCTTCAATACAGAAGAAATGCAATTTGTAAATATATACTTATATTGATGTTGGTGTTCCCCTTCTTGTTTGTCTCCAGGGCTGAACATCGTCACTATGCTAGGCAAGGATCCCAGTGGGCAAGGAAAGGCCTGCAGATGCCTCTCCCAACGAAGACCTGTGCACCCTAGGCCTTGGCTGCTGAGCTGGTCATTTCTTCACACATTGGCTTGACTTTGGGAGATGAGAACTAGGAGGGGGCCAGACAATGAATGTTCAAGCCAAACTCTCATGGAGAGCCTGGGCCAGAGCAACTCTGCTTCCAGGGATGGAGATAAACCTGAAAGCGAGCCAGGCAAGAGGAGAGTGAGCATGAAAGCAGCAAGGGGGTAAGGATGCACACGGAGATCTGACGTTCACAGGGACTTCCATGCTCATGTTCTGAATTTGCTCTTTCATATGAAAACAGTTAGCTCCCACAGCCCAGATTAAGTTTTGGCATCCGAAGCCAAACTGGAGGCCTGACTTGGCTTCCCCTTTGCTCTTTGTGAACTTTAGAGGTTTGCCAGGTTTCTGGGATCTGATAAGCTGGATCAGCAGAAATCCAAAGAGATAGGGGCCAAGGGCTGGCCTTTGTTCTTTCATTGGCCATCTTCTTTTTGATCCCCAGCTTCTCTGGGTTAACCACCCACTGAATTTTCTCCAAGGACAGGGCTTCACTGAATAATTTAAGGCAGGTGGGAATTGAGGAAACCACAGGATGAAGCCCAAGGCTTGGGAGATTCATTTGTTTGCTTTGTTCAACAAATGGTTTTTGAGTGGTAGTGAATACATGTTTGAGCAAGAGAAAAGGAAAGAAGGAGGGAAAGAAGAAAGGGAAAGAAGGCAAGAAGGAATACAATCCACTTCTGTTCTTCTAGGCACGAGAAAAATGAATTCCAAAAAGATTAAATGATGTGCCTTAGCTCATGCTGCTAGTTGGCAGCAAATATAGGACTGGAACTCGGGTCTCCTGATCTTTGCATTGTATCACTCTGACACAGTGTGACTGAGCTGGAATTATATCATCCCTTTCAGAGGTACTTGTTCCTAAGGAGAAGAAGAATAAAGGATGAGGGGTGGGGCATGCAGTAGTTAATAACTTCAAAGAGACATAGATTGGCTGGACCTACAAGTAACTATTGGCTTGGCCCCAAATCCAAAATGTTTTTTTCTAAATAGGTTGTATTTGCCCACTCCATTTTTATGCATGATTCCCTCTCAGTCTTCAGCTCTAAGGCATACGGAAACACCAGTGTACACACAACTGAGTGACTTCAGCTCAAGCTGGTACATGCTCTGGTTGGAGAGGAGATAGCATTTTTGACTCGGGACTTGAGCTGAAAAATAATAGGCATATACTCAGCTGACAGATGATTGAATCTGAGTCTTCTCAGTGAAGCATAGAAATAAACTGGATATCATAAAGACTTACACCAGGTGATCAAATGATCAATCAATGAGTATTTATTGAAGGACCACTGTGTGCCCACCATCACACTTTAAAAAGGTCCTTTCCTCACAGAGTTTGCTGTCTGGCTGAGACAGTGAGATATAAGCATGTGTAAAATAGAGCACAGTATGGCTATCTGATACTAGGCTGACGAGGGTCAGGAAAGAATGGGGGAAGAAGTGCTCATTTACAGAGCTTAGGGGATACAACTACTGTCTTCAAATGAGGTGAAGGCAAGCAAAGCTGTTCTCTGTTACTCTAGAGAACAAATGGATAGCAGGGAGGCATGCTTGGGCTCATTGTAAAGAACAATGATTTAATAATCAGAGCTATCTAACATGGTAGGCCTGGCTCATTAAGCAGAGGGCTCCTCGTTCTCAGAGGCTGCAGTCACAGCTTCACAGAAGCCTGTCACAGAAACAGCAGAAAGTGGTTCAGGTTGAAGTGGGAGATTGTTTTGGATGACCTCTAAATGTCCTTTCCAACTCTCAGATTCCCAGGGTTTGTTGTATAGGAGAGGATGACACTACATGCTGCAAATGGTTAGTAAGTGCAATGATAGCAAGAAAGTGACATCACTTCTTGCAACCTCCACCTCTTCATTTGGTAGATGAGGAAAATAATGTGGGCTCACCTTAGGAAGCTGCTGGAGGAAGTGAGAAGGTGGGTCTGTGCACAAAGAAAAAATGCATATGAGGGCACATTTAATAGAGCTGTAGGGGTGTAGCCAGGGAAATCCTATGAGGAAGAGGCCTTTGGAGTGATATGACTGTATACAACAATGATAATTGCGACTATTACACATATTAAGCCCCCACAATATGCCAAGCACTTTCACGCTGTATTTACTCTTCCACCAACACTTGAAGTAAGCAATATATGCCTATTTTATAAATGAAAACTGAAGCTCAAGGAGGCCGCACAGCCAATAAGCAGCAGAGGGTGACCTTGGGTCCTTATTACCTGACTTCAGGGTCCAGGTTCTTGACCAACAGGTGGTACTGTCCTTGACTCATCCACACAGGTGACCTGGGCCTAAGATGGAGCTGGATCTTGCAGGCCCCTGTGGGTAGAGCTCTCTTACCTTGACCACATGGAGCTTGGGCAACAGATTGCAGTCAGCCAGGGTCAGCTCATCCCCATCCAGGAACTTGCGCCGGGACCCCTTGTCTTCCCCACAAGTGTTGGCATCAATCTCCTCTGGTAGAGGGGTGTTCAGGTAGTCATCCAATTTCTTTAGAGCCTTGGTTAGGCCTCTTTCAAGAGCTGGCATGAAAGAGTAAAAGGGCCTTTATTCAAACTTCTTGCCAGTGGATACAGTCATAGGGTCTTCAGAGTGGAGTAGCTCATCTAGAATCCTGTCCCCTTCATCACACTGCCAGCTCCCCACATACTGCAGAATACCTGGAAACC
The DNA here is from genome assembly GCF_029281585.2 of Gorilla gorilla gorilla. NCBI lineage: Eukaryota > Metazoa > Chordata > Mammalia > Primates > Hominidae > Gorilla > Gorilla gorilla. The sequence continues at coordinate 63,705,347 of NC_073229.2, forward strand.
ATTAACACAATGCAGTAGAAGTGTACTAAATAGGCTGAAAAGGCAAACTCTAACCAAACAATAAACACTAGCTAATCTTTTGCTTTGAAGAAAATACAGAAATATAGAAACACAGGCTGGGTGTGGTGGCTCACACCTGTAACCCCAGCACTTTGGGAGGCCGAGGCGGGCAGATCATGAGGTTAAGAGATCAAAACCACCCTAGCCAATATGGTGAAACTCCATCTCTACTAAAACTACAAAAATTAGCTGGGCATGGTGGCACGCGCCTGTAGTCCCAGCTACTCGGGAGGCTGAGGCAAGAGAATCGCTGAACCCAGGAGGCAGAGGTTGCAGTAAGTGCAATAATACTAGCCAGTTTATTTATTTATTTATTTGTTTATTTATTTTTGAGACAGAGTCTCACTCTGTCACTAGGCTGGAGTGCAGTGGCGTGATCTGGGCTCACTGCAACCTCCTACTCCCTGGTTCAAACGATTTTCCTGCCTCAGCCTCTCGAGTAGCTGGGATTACAGGCACAAGCCACCACACCCAGCTAATTTTTGTATTTTTAGTAGAGACGAGTTTCCCCATATTGGCCAAGATGGTCTCAATCTCCTGACCTCATGATCGGCCCGCCTTGGCCTCCCAAAGTGCTGGGATTACAGGTGTGAGCCACCATGCCCGGCCAATGCTAGCCATTTTTAAAAAAAGTTTTGGTTATCTATAATTTGCTAATATTCCACATCAACCTACATATTACGTTTTTAGGAAGAAAAGGCTATTAAATTGGTAAATATAAACTATATAGAAGTTCCAAGACAAAGATATGCATCAGATATTGTGGAAGCATTAACTATAGCTAACCCAACCCAAGAAGAGTTGGGGACAAGGCCTTCAGGGGGACTTGACAGGGGGAATAGAACAGCCCTTTTTGATGTCACCCCCAGAGAAGTGATGGGTACCAGGGAAGAACACTTGGGTTTACTCTAGGGAAGCTTGTTCTAAAAATCACTGCTGTCTCAAATGGAAGGGCTCCACCACAAATGTGCAACCCCCAGCTGCACAGAAAGCTGTCATGATTATGACTCAAAGAATGAACACCCAAAGGAAGATAACATGGGAGAAGGCTTTTACAGTCTTGGTCAAATAATTATCTGTCACATAATTTATTTAGACACAAAAGCAAACAAAATACCCAAAAGAACAACTGTGGGAAGCCATCATCACTGAAAATCGTTTTGCCCAGAATCTCGTAGTCCATTCTAATCAGAGAACACTACCATAGAAACTTTCTACTTGAGCTCAAAGGACAAACATGGAGGAGATGGCTGACCAGGGCATCAGTCACTGCACCTGTGTCATCAGCCCCATCCCCAGACTCTGGTTTAGAGCCTGACACTGAGAAAATGGAAGTCAATCCTGCGGTTCATTCCAGTAGATACAAGGCGGACACTGCCTTGTCCAAGTACAAGGACAAGGACACTGCCTTGTACAGCCAAGAGGGCTGTACTCTTGTTAAGATTTTCCCAAGTGTGCCTTGTTAGCCACTCCTCTCATAACCCACTTTTTGTCTTTTCATAGAAGGCCTTTTGTTTGAGACAATGGAAAGACACCAGCCCAAGATAAATCAATTGAACACTTACTGGAATGTTTGAAAACTGCCTGGAGGTTGGGCATAGTTTCTCAATACTTTCTTCTCCCTGGTGTGGCATTTGAACTACTTCATCATCTGCTTTGTGTTTCCAGTTTGGGAGAATAGAGTAAGCAGGGCTGGGAAAATGCAGTATATTCCTTAATAATTGTCTAGACTGTGACGGGACTGCAAGGCTATTCAAAGGCAATGGCAGAGGGTGGGTACTAAACAATGCTTATTACGCTTTTCTCCCTGAAGCACTCGTGATGTATTTGTTTGCTTGCTCAATCCCTCTACCCCTTTCATTCCTGGAGATTACAGCAAAATCTTGATTATAATGAAGAAAGGAAGAATCAAATACTGGGCCTGTCAAAATTTGACCAACTAATATCATCTGAGGGAAAGAGTCATACGATAGGAGATGAGACATTGCAGGTTCTAATCTCAAATGGCCCTGGAGACCTGAGTGGGCTGTTGCACAAGTCTGTGCCCATGTCACCAGGTCTGGGAAATATCATGAAATTTGGTGAAAAGCCTAGAGCAGTGATTGAAGTTCCTTGGGAAGATAGTTCTTTATATCCCTCTGGTAATTCCTTGAGATGGAAGGCATCAAGTCTGGTGACAGGAATCATTGTTGATTTATGTTGCAACTGCGACATTCCATGGAGCTTTCCAAGTCAGCACATTCTGGAAGGCACCCTCTGTATATCAGTCTCCTCACTTGGGTTTGTGTATTTTTGACCAGGAATGTGAAGGCTGCAGTTGGTAACAGCCGTGGTAGAGGAAGAGGAGACAAGGCAACAGGGAAAGGACTGCACGGCCTGGGACTAAACTGTGTTTAAATCTCAAGGCTGCCCAGGGTGAATTCACTGGGAAGCTGCTGAGCCTTAAGCTTCAAGGTCTCTTACTTTCCTGGGTCCCTTCCAAGCGCTTGGATCTGATTTCAAGAATTCTGTATTGGTACTTATTGTATTGCCTTAAGGCTTCATAAATCCCACAAATGTCGTTGATCCTGGCACTTACATGTGACCTTGGACAAGTTCCTCTACTTCACTGAGTTTCTGCTTTCTCATCTCAATAACGGGACTAAGGATCCTTCACCCTGTTAAGACCACTGCTGGAGTTAACTCAGATAATGCAGGGAAAGCACCTAATACAGTGCCTGGCCCATACGAGGACATCAATTAATGGTAGTTGTTGCTATTGCCTTACCAAACGTGGGGTCCTCCTGTTCTCTGTTCCTTGCCCCATACTCTTGGTCAATATGTTTCTGAATATCCCAAGGTGCAGCGGAGAATGGGTGATTTTAAGAAGCTCCAAATTTGTGGCCAACTCCCTGGAGAGGAAAATCAATAGCCTGGAGATTTGCTTCCCTTACTTATTTAGTATACAGCCAAAGCCCTGTTCCTTATACTCCCTTGGGATGCTCCTTGGTGATAAGCTGTGTTGAAAGGTACACCCATAGCAAAATAGACACAACATGCCTGTGTGCTGAAACACTACCATATTATCGGATAGCAAATGGCAGTACCCACTATATGCTCTGCCAATTCTTTTCCTCCCACCTGCCAACTCATTCCTCTGACCCTGGCTCAATCTGCCATCCATAGAATTTAATGATCTCTTTTGACTGATGGTACGCAGGTCATGAAACTATTTGAACTTTCTGCTCTGGTAGGAACAAGGGGGATGTGAAAGAAACTAGAGCAACAAAAAGATGTTAATTCCTTGTGTTTAATTCCTTGTAAATATTTGAAACCCTCACTCCAAATAACTACTCTGAGTAGCTAGATGGGGGTATCCCTCCAACTACAGCAAGTGAGCCTAGGGTTGGGGCACCCAAGACGCAGGATCACTAACATCCCAGGGACTTGATAGATACCCAGTGTTTTAACTGCTTTCTTCGCCTCTCCGCCTCTGCTCCCCATAAAGATTTATTCTGTACCACACACAAATGCACTGGGTAAAATATGTGACGAGGAAACAAGGGGAATAGTTCATAAATATTCTGAGCCATATGCAAACAATCTTAGATTTATTTTTCTCTTTTTTAAGGAGGAAAAAAAATCCACCCATTCCATGATCAGTTCCAGATTCATTGAGGTTGATATTACATAAGACCCAATATTGTTTTCTCGTCATAGAGAAATAATGACTTGGAAACAGCAATTTGAGCTAAGAAAATAATATATTCTTACCAGGGCATGGAGGCTGAATGGGGACTGGGGAGCCAAGACTCTAACCCAGCCTCCAACAAGTTCTTGCAAGCACAGCTCAGCCCTGGTTTGCTGGCAAACTCAGTGCAGCACAGGTCCTGATGAGCATAAGGCAAAGCAGACTCCTGGGGCTCAAAATTCACATGGAGAGGAGCAGATATCAAAGGTGGTCTTTGAAAGAAAGAGAACAGCTCTGTGGGCCCAGGTGGCTGCACACTCAACTTCTCATATATGGTTTTTCTCTTGTATGTGTGTTGCAGCAAAATAAAAACCAGGAACCCACCTGTGACCGTTGTCTGTAGATTGGATGGGTGTCTGTTCAACTCTCCACGGAGAAGGAGGTTGTGGTTATTGGGCACTGGCCTGGGCCGAGTACCCTCTGCCCTATCTTGTTCCTTTTATTGCCCAAGTCCCATACCTTAGCACCAGCAAGGAAATACACTCACTGAATTCCCGCAGTGAGCTAGGGATGTTTATGCAACTACCTTTTAAACACACAATGAGGCTATTGAGATGGAAAATATTATTCATCGTCATTCAACAGATGAAGAAACTGAGTCTTAGACTTACCCAGGGCACATACGCTTATGCAAGCACACACATAGCTGGTCCTTAAACCATTCAAACTACTCCTGGGATGTACAATGGAAATGTGCCTTGTTTTGTTTTCAACTGCTATGGTCTTCCTTACAAGCTCCTAACCTCTGGGTGGTGGAAAAACAACAACTTTAATTTCGTCCATTTTGGATTATAACCTAGTCTGATGTAATAATCTAAATAGTCCCTCTAGAGAATTCTGTCTCTTTTGCATTGAAATGCACTGTTTCCCAGAGAACCTGCCCCTCCTTGCTCTCCTTCCTGAGTCAGTGGGGCTGGGAATTGGGGACTAGGCCCCTGTGACCTCACAGCACTGGGGAGATGGGGGTTCTGGAATCTATGGGTGGAAGGCTTTGGAAAGCGAATACAGGTTCTGCATTTCTTCTGTTTGCTTCCTTCCAGAGTAACCATGGGGATGCTGGGTGGGGGTTACAGGTGGGCTGCTTGCCTCCCTCCACAATCTGGAAGGATACCCAAGCAAAGCACCACACGGAGCTCTTAACATGCTCTAGTTCCCTGACCCTCCCCCCCACCACCTCTCCTTTCTTCTTCATCCCCAACTCCCCTGTGCTAGGAAGGGTGGGCTTTTCTTTTAGTTTTCCCAGGTCAAATAGCCCATCAATCATTGAGCAGAAAGCCTCGTGGCCTTGCTGCACAGCCAGTACAACTGTTTCTACTCTGTGAGTCGAGGCCTCCAGGCAGGGTTTTTGATGGGTAAAAATTGAGAAATAAAAGAGTTTAGAACATCTTAGACAATAGGTTGGGTAAAAGTCTACTGTCTTGTTGAAAATGCTATTTTGAAGATCAAAAGCTGAATATTGAATTCTTTTTTCTGTCTTAGAGTTCCTTTTACAGAAATCCTAATCTCTCTGAGGCCAATGAATGCCTAGGGCAGATTAGAATCACGTTCTCAGAGTGGCAGAGAGAAAAAAAAATGTTCAATCTATTAGCTCTATTATAATTTAGGTGCAAAGCCCAGGATTTAAGCACAGGGCTATTAGATTCTAAAACATAAACTCCTTCCACTCTGCAAGGCCACATCTGGGTGAAAGGACTGTCCCATCACTCCTTGGGTATTCACGTGGCCTGACAGGTGCTGCAAAGTGTTCTTATTCCCCTGACAAAAGAGGATGGGGCTTCCCTCATGACTCCCCCATGCCTTACCTTCCAACTAATTTGGTAACATATTTGTGTTCTGCTACCAATGCTTGATTTCAGATATAATTCTTAGTACTTTCAGTGACCGTGATGAGATGTAGAAGGAGTTTTCTCTGAGTAGAGGGGCAACCATGACCCATCACATCACTTTTCAACTCTGCCTGTACTAGGGGCCAATGCTGTCACACGGGCTGTGTGACAATGAAACATCTGGTCGAAAAGTGAGAAATCCATTTGGATTTTTCCTAGGAGGAAAGAAATATCTAGATATTGAGAAATACCTGAAACACTGAATGAAGTTTTTACTTTTCATCTTCTCATTTGAGATCATGTTGATATAACTAAAGCGTGCAAAAACAGTACAGTGGTGGTTTGAGGAAGACCATGGCGGACGGAGGTTTCTCTGGCCATCACATATTTTTGAAGAGAAAATACAAACATGTCAACAATGGCCACACTTGTTGACATTTGATAGTTTAAAACGTGAATGGTAACGTGATGGAAACAAAAAATAATAAGAAGAAGAATATCACCACTTACTCATCTGTTGGAAGAAGAAGCCTTTCTTTCCACAGGCAGCTAGGACAAGAGGAAGAGACACTGAGAGAGATCAGATGGACTAGGCCCAAAGATCCAGGAGCAAGTGGGATGTAGGAGCCCCAGCAGGGCCCAGGAGGATTGGGAGGGTGAGGAAAAGGGCAGGTGCAGGCCAAGCAGGCAGAAATGTAGATGCTGCTATAGCGAGCTCAATTTTGAGGAGAGGCAAAGATATTCTAAGCGGATTTTGAGGATGTTCAGCTCTGTGATGGGCAGTGTAACCAATCCCCTCCCCCACCAGAAAACTTTACATAAAGATCTGCATTCATCTTTCAGGTTTTAGAAATGAGTCATGTAGCTTTTTTCTCAGTTGCCAAAGTCCTTAAAGAGAGAGAACAGTGGCCCAGTTACAGTTAGGTTATATGAGTATGAATGACCACACAAAGGCAAAATTATAAAGCAGGTGGAAACTGGGGTTTTCTCATCCACAGTGACTTTTCTAGGACTCATAGCAGGTAAGGGGGGGCTGATTTTCAGGTCCCTTTGTCTTTTAAATAATGTCTACACCAGATTCTTAGACCAAATGAAGTCAGAAATGGCAGCAAGGTTTTAGAAGATGGGAAGGGGACTTTCTATCAGGTCTGATGGGACGCTCTCTGCTGTGCCTGGGCCCTCTGGCTATGTTTGCATGTCACTGGTTTCATCAAGGAAGAAACAGAGAATCTGGGTCGAGTATGTCGGGGAGCCACGGCTTCTGATAACAAACACAGTAGCAGAGCAGCACATTCACTCTGCCATAAGAGATTTGGGTTTGAATCCTCAGTTATGCTTGTTCACAGGTTCACATCATCTAGTGTCTGGTGCAGAGTGAGACTTGATTAAAGTTAACTGCTATTATTATTATTACAGCTATAGGACTTGGGTTTATGAGAGGATGAAGGGGAAGAAGACACCGAGAGAAAGATGAGAGAAGAGATCAGCTCAAGGCAGAAGTTCAGTGTCTGAAGTGAGGTTTATCTGAACATCCTAGCATGTTCCAGGTCCAAGGAGAATCCTGGAGAGCTCGCAGGATGAAGCTTGCTCTTGCCTTTCCTAACATGTTAGGGATCTAAAGTTGCCTGGAAGGATCTCTTTGGGTTTGGCTTTGCTCTCTCCAGGCCACATGGGTGTGTCACATTTTCTTAGTTTGACAGTTTAGAGAGTTCATGTCCACCTTTGGCACTGAACCAAGAACACTGGACTTGGCCTCATAGCCAGAGAGGAGGATGTTGTCAAATTGGCCTTGGGTGTGAACAACCCAGGGGCTCACATGGGGGAGGCAATTCCCAGGCCTCCGTTTCTAGGCACTGCTAAAAACAGGAAAGGCAGAAAGACAAACAGCGGTTTATGAGAAAGCAAAATGCAATGGCAACTTCAACAGATTCCCCACTGTTCCCTCGTGTGGCGTCAGCCGGGCTACAGAGAGTGTGCAGCACGTGGTGCCATGAATATTATTTGTTTGTTCTAGAAAGAATTTCAGCCTCAGAGGGGAGGATGAATTAAATGACAAGCTCCTATAGTTCTTTCCAGTAAGAAGCCAGTAAACGATTCTTTATTTGAAAGATAGCGTTTAAGTCTTACAATTATGGTGGGTTGGGATATAGGACACTGTTGGTTGCCCACCCTCCTCTGTGGTGGGGAGAATGGGGTATTTTCTGATGTGTTTCCAAGGAATTCAGAAACTTTCTTAAGGAAGACACAGATTCTCCATACAGCTGCTTCCCCAAGCTCTGTAAAGGATTCTTATAAAGAAGCATCTTTTTATTTAATACAGCTCCACAAATCACCCTTATATTTGGTGTATGTTCAGAAGTTATTAGTACAACAACAAAATGCATATTTTTTTTAAAGGCAAGAGACTTTGGCCAGTATTTGGCTATGTTTAAAACACCAGCATGGTAAACATCTAGGACAACTTCAGCATGCCTTTAGTATAATATTTTCTTAAAGTATGAAGGGAGGTAGGGATTCCAGATCCAAATAATTTTCTAAACCTCTTAAAAGCCACAGTAGATTTGAAGAGAAAGATTATCACTTAGGTCTTCGAATTAAGTTTCCTTTTGTGTACTCATCTGTAGCATGTAAGCTGCCTGAATGTTTATTTATCGACAGGAGAAGGGAGGAAGACAGAGAGAGAGAAAGAGAGAGAGATAGAGATAGAGAGAGAGAGAGAGAGAGACTGACTGAATGTGGGAGGAAGCTGCAGAGCTAGCGAGCTCAGGAGCGATCACGGGAGAAGTTCTGGTTGGGGAATCCAGCCCAGACTTTAGCCATGGGGCAGTGGCGACACCTTCTGGCTTATCCCTGAGCAAACAAACAAACAAACAAACTCCCGAAAAACCTATTGTGCATTTTCCACAGAGAACATGTACGTGTGTTTTCTATTAGACTTTCTAGAAACTCATAAATGATTGTAGAACCCATCGTGCTAATAGAAAGTACGGCATAAATGCTGACGGAAGCTATTAATGCTAATTGTAGTTTATGTGGCCAAATGAATCAGGCCGAAATCTGTGAGTTTTTTATGGTTACTTTATAACAGGTTATTTTTAAGTATCAGGCCATAGATTAGGTTTAATGCGGATGCTCACACACTTAGAATGAGCTGGTTAAGAGAGATTCTAACTTTATCAGTCATCCGTTCCAGCGTTTAGACCTAGAGATTTTTCTCAATTCTCCCTCCCCCAAAACACTTAGGCTGAAGTACATTCACCACATTTTGTCTTGTTTCATCCTCAAATAGCCACATCTTTTACATAAGAGCCATTCACAAACTTAAAAACTGCCTCTGTGCCACTGCAATGCTAGACTGAAATAATTACTGGATTTGGTGATTCTGTGAATATCCTACAAATTCTCTTTCAGTTGCCCATTCTTTCATTTGTTAAACAGGCATCTATTCGATGCCCACTGTGGGCCAACTTTGTGCCCCTTTCCCCACATGGATTGTTGGGTGAGGACCCTGATGGGGAAGGTGGGAAGTGTTGAGTATATTTAAGGAAATACACATGGTAGTCATTCATTGAGTATTCATCGGATCGTGAACTGATTTGATCACCATTTCCTAAATGACACACTCTTGTTTAATTCAGCACCACATACATATTAAATAGTGGATTATGTTAAATGTTAATATACGCAAGTCAAGAGCACAGATCATGGGACCAGCTGCGTGGGCTGGGGTCCTGACCCTGACACATACTAGCTTGGGCAGGTTGCTTAACCAGTGCTTGCTTCCTTCTCTGCAAAGTGGAGATCATAACATGGCATACCTTAGAGGGTTGCTGGGAGCAATAATTGAGTCATCACCTGCAGAGGGCTTACTACAGTGCCCGGCATGCTGTAAGCAGTTGTTATGTACAATATGTATGTGCAACGCATGATGATGCTGATGTATGAGAAACAAAGCATACAAAAAAAGCAACAAAAAATTCTTAGAGCTGCAAGAAAAAAGTGGCTCTTGCCTCTGGCTCTGCTCAGTAAACATTGTGCTTGACTCATCCTCTGCCCTGAAATGCTGACATGAACAGGGATATTCAGCTGTTCCTTTCATTCTGACTCTACAGCCAGAACCACAGTCCCCCAGCCGAAAGCCTTCATCATAACAGATGTGAAATGGGGCAACCTTAAAGGTTAGGGGTGACTGATACTTACACAGAATTCCCCAGATATGCTACAAGTACACCTGGACCTCCCTCCCCCTTGCTCAGAGCAGTTCCCTGGATACCCTAATGTGCCCCAACAAAAATTACAGTTTGTGGGGAGAAGCTACCCACTGGATGTTTGAGTTGCACAGCTTTTACTACATGAGTCTTGCATCTCCTAAAGTTTGAAGTGTGTAGCAAATTAAATGTGCAATTTTATACTTCTGTTTCCTGAAATCTAGTAGGGGGTAAATGACTCAGATTTTTCCAACACCAAAGGAGGATTTAAAATAATGTGTCCTTTTTGGCAATGGCTAGGACAGGTATTTTCACCAGAGAGAGAAAAAAAATCACCTTAACTTGAAAGTGAATATATAAGAATTGAATATACAAGAATTCAGTCTCCTTTTATTTGTTACTAGTAGAAGACAGAGCCCATATATATATATATATATTTTCAGGGTAGCAATGTGCCCTATCAAAAATACTCATCTTCGTAGATTCCCAGAATTTCAGCTACAGAAGGCCAAATAATCAAGTTCTGGCTAAAGAGATATCGGTAGAAATTAATCAATGGGCTTCTGGAAAAGATAAGATAGATGCGGCTGGCATTGTCTGGAATGCGGATGCGATGTTTGGAGGTGGAGCAACCATCCTGTGAAACAAGAATGAAAGTCACACACGAAAGATGGAGAATTAGGAGCTCTAAGCAGCAGCTCAATTCTCGACTTCTTTCAGCAACTACATTTGCCTGGAACTCTCTACTCTCTGGACTTCTTGTTATGTGAGAAAAGCAAATTCCTCTTAAGAAGTAAACATTTATCAAGAGTGCTTAGAACAGGGCATGGCTCATAGTAAAATGCTATATAGGTTTTGCTAATAAAATACATATTTGCTTTAGCCACTGTAGTCAGGCTTCTATTACAAACAGCCAAACACAACATTTGCCAATATACATAGGTATTGCCAATATGCCAACATGTCATTATTCCGCTTTTTTTTTTTTTTTTTGAGATAGAGTCTCGCTCTGTCACCCAGGCTGGAATGCAGTGGTGCGATCTCAGCTCACTGCAAACTCCATCTCCCTGGCTCAAGCAATTCTTCTGCCTCAGCCTCCCAAGTAGCTGGGACTACAGGCGCGTGCCACCACGCCTGGCTAATTTTTGTATTTTTAGTACAGACTGGGTTTCACCATATTGGCCAGGCTGGTCTTGAACTCCTGACCTCATGATCCGCCTGCCCTGGCCTCCCAAAGTGCTGAGATTACAGGCATGAGCCATCGCGCTCAGCCTCATTATTTCACTTTTATTCTAGCACCTTGCACAGCATATGGTACTGAATAAGTATTTGTTGAAAGAATAAGCTGTTCAGTGGTGTTTGAGGAAAGATGAAGGACCCTAAAATCATGTGACTCTATGTATATACTTATGTAATAAGCCTTAACTCTGTAGAGGAACAACAGTTCCCTTTCTTTGTATAATAGTAGCCCTTGGTCTTTTGAGGATAGATGAAGGGATTCAATTAGTTTGGCCTGAGATACCCTCCCACAGAGTCCCAGCCACTTTGTTATCAGAGCCAAGAGAGAAGCATAGGTTAGCATCAACCTCTCTGCCAAACGACTCAGGTAGGACTGAGGCAGTTTCAGACCTTGGCAAAATGTTGAGTAAAACTCATCTTTAGGGTCCCCACAATGGAAACAGAACATGGATAACTATCATTGCAAACATCAGTGGGCATGAGACCATCAGAGTTAGAGCTGAGTGCAGGAGGTCTGAGAAATCACGTGGCTCAACCCTCCCCTCCCCAGAATGTTCTGGAAGGGAAGAGGTTCTAGACAGTAGCACAGAGAAACATATATACACACCCACACATACACACACACACACATATATACATACATATACATATATATATATTTTTTTATTTTTTTAATTTTTTTTGAAATGGAGTCTCGCTCTGTCACCCAGGCTGGAGTGCGGTGGCATAATCTCGGCTCACTGCAAGCTCCACCTCCCGGGTTCATGGCATTCTCCTGCCTCAGCCTCCCGAGTAGCTGGGACTACAGGCACCCGCCACCACGCCCGGCTAAATTTTTTTTTTTTTGTATTTTTAGTAGAGATGGGGTTTCACCATATTGGCCAGGTTGGTCTTGAACTCCTGACCTTGTGATCCGCCCCCCTCGGCTTCCCAAAGTGCTGGGATTATAGTCATGAGCCACCGCGCCCGGCCAGATAAACGTATTTTATTTACCTTGATCCAGATCATTAAATGCTTTGTCCAGCAGGGGTCTTAGAAAAATAATTTGACCTCTGGCTGCTAGCTGAAAAAAGTCTAGAATTTAGCCTTCTGTGTTTTCTCTTTTGACTCTTGGTGAAGTATCACTTTTAACACCAAATAGAATTTCCCTTGAATGTGGTTATAAAAATAATGGTGAAAAGAAAAATCCCACTTCAGCGAAGCCTGCCAGCACACTGGCCATCCTAGTGATGAGAGCTGCTCAGGTTCTTGCACTCTTTTATTGATTGGTTCTAAGTGAGATTATTCACCATGAAGCTTGATATCATATAACAGAGGCTACAAAAGCATTGTATGTTCTCACGTCAAAGACAACACTAGTCACAGAACATCATAGGATTTAAATGGGGACTGGGAAGTTTTAAATAAATACAGTCAGAGCATAGGGGAGTCTGCAACATGGGGACAGATTTAAAAGGTGAGGTTCCACAGCGGGGACAGGAAGTGGCTGAAGGATGTGCCGTGGCTCTGATGAGGCCCCGTCATCATCTCCCAAGCAAAGCCATAGACAAGGTAGAGGCGTGTTGAAGTGTTTGGGATACTTTTTTTCACTCATTTAACAAATATTGATGGACCATCTGCCCTGGGTCAGATGCTGAGCTGGGGTCTGGGGTGACAATGATGAAGGTGGCACACCCAGCACACTTCCTCACAGAGACAGCTGCTCGGAACCCTGTTTCTCACAGCACAGCCCTGGACCATCAGTGTCGGAATCGCCTGGGAGCTCTCAGGCCTTGCCCCAGATCCACTACCTCAATATCTGCTTCGTAACAAGACCCTGTGGGAAACCAGGATGTGCCACCCCCAAAATAGGAAGGATTGTTGAGATGAAGACAATTCAGAAGAGACAGAGGCAGTAAAGCTCTCTGCCCTCCCTCTATTTGTCTAAAAGCAGGACGTAGATTTACAAAGACAAAATGTATCTTGCCTCCCCCCTTCTACCAGGGAGAACCACTGAAAACAACTTAAGACTCTTATGCTCCTGGAGATGGCCCTGCAGGAATCTACATTGAACAAGCTTTGCTAACTGGCCTTTATCTGCCATTCATTTGCTATCCCCCCAAGTTGCTGCCCCGAGAGACTCAAAGTGTTTTTTCCCTTGTCACATCTCTAAAAGTTTACTGTCCTTTGATGAGGATGCTGTGAAACTAGAATTCAAAGCCATCTCTTTGAGAACTCCTCATTATAGAAAATATACTTGTTAATAAACTTCTGCTTGTTTTTCTCTTGTTAATCTGTCTTTTGTTACAGGGGTCCCTTCCAACTAAGAACCTATGGGGGTTATTCTTCCTCTAAAACCCCCACAGGATTCAAATGTATGCGCAAGGTAGAAAATGGTCTGGCTAACAAGAAGAATGAAAAGAAGTGCTGATTTATGCTTAAGCCTTAAGTCTGTGCCTGTCTTAACTCATGAGGCTACTCTGGCTCAGCCTGGAAACAAGCTTGAGATGGGGTGGAGTGCCTTCCTGCAAGACGGCGCTGGAGCAGGATTTGAAAGAAAGCCTGGGGTTTTAAAGGCAAAGTTCCATGTAGCAACTTTTTCCCAACAAATTACCCTCTCTAAACTGCTGATAAAGTCAGAATACCAGACTAGATTTAATCCCTGGTTTTAGTTCTTATGTCTTTGCAACACTAGTTGGTAGCAAAAGATGTTTAAAAGCTGAGAAATGCTGAAGCTTTTGCTAGAAGGTTCAGTGCACCACCTGGATTTCACATCTTGTCATTTTCAGCCCCAGCTCTACCAAAAATGAGGGAATCTGTTCTACAGGTTAACTTACCCAGAGATATTCTCCCCTAAAGGTCAGCAGAAACTTGGAAAAAGTTTCCTCAAAGCTACGTCCTAACCACAGACAAGGGGTTATGAATGTAGTAATTGTATAAACCAACTGTGATACTTTCAACCTACACACACACAATGAAATGTAGACGCACACACCCATGGACATACTATTGTACTTCTGTGGTCTGCATATCCTGTGCTTAGTGGTAAAGTTATGAGACTTATATTGTGTCCCATCATGAATATAATTTTGCATGTAAGCACTTTCTTTTAGATTAATTGAAATGAGCCTGTCTAAGGAGGTATGTGATGGCCTTTGCCAGTACATAAGAACATCAGAACACACACGAAGTGCATAAGTGTGTGTGTGTGTGTGTGTGTGTGGAGAGAGAGATTGAGAAACGTATTTGGTTCCTATGTGTAGACTGCACAAAGACAAGAGGTGTTGGTTGCATAGGATGAGGTAACGGTAGGAAGAGGTGAAAGAGCATTTAACTCATGTGCAAATCAGTTATTTAACGTTCCTTTATTCCCCAGGTCTTGATCTGCATCCAGGCCAGGCCAGGAGAACTCATTCTGGTCAGACAGCGGGAAATTCCACCACATGGAATGGTGTTGGTGGTCTCCGCTCTACTCCAGTCCAGGAGCCCACACAGCAAAATTCCACTAATGAATGCGCCCACCCACGCAGGGCCCAGCTCTCCCCACCCCCTTCTCCCCATGCCTGCCCCATTCAACAGGCCACGCCACCACCAACCGCCTTCCTTACAACTGCCCAAGGATTCGTTTCAGGAGCAAGATTTGTTAAATTATAAATTGGAAGCATCCACCTCAATAATGAACCAAATCAAAGACCCTCTGGAGGAATCCCTCGGGCTGCTCATGGGAGGGGCCAGAGGAAGCATTTGCCCCCTCCTCTCCCTCCTGCCCTCAGCCTCAAGGACCCTCCGTGAGGGAGGAGACCAGGACATGCAAGTGCAGAGCCCACCAGACCTCCGAGGTGGGTCTCACCGAGCCTAGGTTATTTGTTTTTCCTTGCAAGAATGCTAGTCAAAGCAAAACTTTAACCCAACAAACCAACAAACAAAATACCCCTAGTTGGCTATTTGCACACAGGGGTTGCCAAGGAAGGCAGCCTGAAGGGTCCCTTTGTGACCAGAGGCGTTTTTGAAAGGAGACAGCAATGGCTGCTTTATGAGGAAGTGGTGAGACGGTCACATGTTATCCGCATTGCTGTGGAGGTCGGCCTGACCACCCAGGAGCCTTCACCAAGATGGCCTGATAACAGCCCACCATGGGGCTCCCAGGCCTCTGCGGCGATCTTCCTGGGACCCAACTGTCCTCCAAAAGAACTGCTTCCAACAGAGTAGACATGGAGCCCCACGGCCACCTAAGTGACTCTGTTTCTGAGCATGCTTTAGGGTAATTAGGTTTCACATTCCTGCTGCTTTTTACACATGGCCTTAGCTTTCTCATCAGGCCCGTGGCAGAGCACAAGGCAGAATGAGAAGGGGGGTGCCGCATCCATCCCCTGGATGGCCAGGCCCTCCAGACAGGGCCACTGTGACACGGGGGCTGGGGGCTGGGAGGGAGGAAGGGGAGAAGGCATGAAGCGCCTTATGATTGAAGTGGCTTGGAATAATAAATATACACACTCTCTTTTAAACGTGGCTCACCACATCCTGGGAATCTGGAAAAAATGCCCCACCTCACTGACCCCCACCCTCCTCCCCACCTCCCCCCCGGCAGCAGTGGCTTTCATGACGCCTGGGGGAAAGCACAGGGCCTTTGATAATAAGGGGCTTGTTAGTTCTAGGCTAACAGCCCTCCCAGGCCGCTCTGAATCATTTCAAGCACTTTTTTATTTTAGGTCAAGGAAGTTCATAAATGTAAAGACTCGAGGTTGTAGAAGGAGAAGAGGAAAGAGAGAAAGAAGCATTTGGGGGTAGTTGTCATTGGGAGGGGCAGCCAGGGACCTCCTATGGTAGATCCGTCACGCCTGGTGGACAAGCCCTTCCCTTGGTGTGGGGGACAGATAATGGAAGGTGGCTTTGAGCCTTGAAGAAGACCTAGCCTTGTCTGAACCGTCTAAGCTTTGGCTTAGATAAAACTGAATCTTTGTATAGGAAGACCCTTGCGAATCCACAGGCCTTGAATAAATCACATCAGCTGGCTCTGGCGACGATTCCTCTGTCTGCCAGAAGAGGGCAGCACATGCTTCCTCATTACAGGGAAAGCTGGGAGACCCAGTCCAAAGGGTGGACACTAGGTATGGAGGCGGGGGGAGCACTGTGAAATTAATAGCAGCAGCAACAGCAGCAGCAATAGCTGTCACATATTGGTGCCTACTGTGTGCCAGGAACTGTCCTAAGTGATTTATATGCATTAATTCATCTAATTAACATGACAAATCTTCAAGAGAGGGTGCTATTACAATCTCCATATTACCGTTGAGGAGGCTGAGGCATACTGAAATTAACAGAACTTGCTATTGTAGCCACGGACTGCCTAAGATTGAGGTCAGCAAATTATAGTCCAAGGACTAAATCCAGTTCACTGCCTACTTTCATGCTGCCCTCAAGCTAAGAATTGTTTTGTGTTTTACATTTTTGCATGGTTGGAAAAAAGTCAAAGGAAGAATAATATTTCATGAAGTGAGAATGATGTGAAATTCAAATTTCAGTGTCCATGAATGATGTTTTATTGGAACACAGCCCTATTTATTTGTTTACATATTATCTGTGGCTGCTTTATGATTCCTGCAGCAGAATTGAGCAGAGTCTGGTAGAGGCTATGTAGCTTGCAAAGCCTAAACTATTTACTATCTGACCCTATATAGAGAAAGTTTGCCAAGCCCTGACTTATGAGGAAGAGCTACCTGTTTCCAGGCAAGAGGGACAGAGAGCAGAGTTGCTATTTACTGGAAATGGAGCTAGTACAGCTATCCCAGAGCAATTTAGAAGCAATGTTGAACTTGATTAACTTTTTTTCCATCAGGGTAGCTCAAGGTCAGGAAAAGGAGGGTCTGACATGTCACTGAATAGCCTCAAGAAAGTAATAAAAGGTTAGATCTGGAAAGTACTGTGAAAGTCCACTATTATATCTCATCAAGTCTAAGGTGCACATTTTTTTCACTCTTTAACATCTGTGAAATCAGGCAATGTCTTACAATCAAAATATGAGCGGTTAAGTGAAAACACTTTGTTTAAGTGATAGCATTTTGTTGTTGTTGTTTCTTAGAGGTTTGTTTTTTTGTTTGTTTTTGAGATGGAATCTTGCTCTGTCACCCAGGCTAGAGTGCAGTGGCATGATCTTGGCTCACTGCGACCTCTGCCTCCCGGGTTTAAGTGGTTCTCCTGCCTCAGCCTCCCAACTAGCTGGAATTACAGGTGTGCGCCACCATGCTCGGCTAATTTTTTTGTAGTTTTAGTAGAGACTGGGTTTTGCCATTTGGCCAGGCTGATCTCAAACTCCTGACCTCAAGTGATCTGCCCACCTTGGCCTCCCAAAGTGCTGGGATTATAGGCGTGTGCCACTGTGCCCAGCCAGTATTTAAAATAATAGTGTCGTACAATCAATGACACCTTAGATTAGGCAGTTCCTACCTCCAAAGATCCAGCCTCTTTTTGATCCTTTCTGTTGATAGGATACTCACTTCTTTTGCTGGCAGTCCTTTCTACAGATTTAATTTTAAAGTTTCTTTTCTTTTTTCTTTTTAGACGGAGTCTCATTCTGTCACCAGGCTGGAGTGCAGCGGCACCATCTCGGTTCACTGCAACCTCCAACTTCCTGGTTCAAGTAATTCTCCTGCCTCAACCACTCAAGTAGATGGGATTATAGGCACACGCCCCCACGACCAGCTAATTTTTGTATTTTTAGTAGAGACGGGGTTTCACCATGTTGGCCAGGACGGTCTCAAACCCGTGACCTCGTGATCTGCCTGCCTCGGCCTCCCAAAGTGCTGGGATTACAGGCGTGAGCCACCATGCCCGGCCTAATTGTAAACTTTCTAATGTTGAGCTGAAGTGTGTAAGCCTAAATTTTCTATACATCAAATGAGGATGATCTTGCTTAATACGGTTACTTTAAGAGTCTTAAGATCTTATTAAAAGGGAGCGAAGGGAAGGAGGCACTGTGTCCCTCAGGGTAGGGAGGACCAGAGCAGGCTGCAGGAATCAGTCTGTCAGTGTGGTCACATCAGGCAGTCTGCAAGATGGGAGGACAGGGATGGGTTGTTGGGGACACAAACCATGAAAACCTGGAAGGAAAATAAAGACCGCCAGTGATACAGATGATTTCTTTTTCTAGCAGCATCAGCCAGGAGCATGACCCACTGCAGGTGGCACCTCTTAGAAGGAGAAGACTGGAGCAATTTGAAGATTCGGGCCTGAATGGAACAAGAAGACAAGGAAAGAGCGAGGAATGCACCTGTGGCTGGCTTGCCCCTGCTGCCTTATATGAGGGCTCTAGGAGATGAGGAAGGGAAATGAGAGAGGCAGGATGACAGTCATTGATATTGTGTTAATAAGAACTACAATGTACTCCTTCAATCACGTTCCCATTCAGTGGGAATGATCATCCAAATTCTGAGATAAGCTCACTGAGGTTCCTAGAATAACCCGAGAGTCTTCTTCCATTCTATGTAGCAGGGACAATTAATTTTTCCAGAATAAGCCCAGGGAGCTTCCACGTTCCAGAAAGAGGAGCCTCTGATGTGAGCCTTAGGGAGGTGGAAACCTTGGCCTTTATTTGGAAACAGAACCAAGACTGCTCAGGGACCTGTGTGGCTAATGGCTACTTTTTTGTTCCAGCAACAAATTGGGAACCAGGAGGTGGTGGGAACTAGGGTACACTCCCTCGCCCTCTGGTAACCACGTTTGAGCTTGGATTGGAGAGAAAGAAGAAGCAGAGGGCTTAGCCCTAACCAGGTGCTTTTCATTTGGGGACATGCGTCCTGGATTTCCTGGGACAGTACCAATTTCTTATAATTTGATTATTTTCAATGAAGGCAATTTGTTAGGCATCTGATTTTCAGTTTGGAAAACATGGCCACTGCAGTTACAACTGATGAAGGGCAATGCAATCTGAGCACATGCCCAGCACGTCACAGATACCAAGGAAGGTTTTTAGGGCTTTCTTTCGGAAGTTAGAAGCACCTTATTAGGACAAGTATTTTAGGAAGGGTATGTTAGGACATCTCAGAGTCTTCCATAAAAAGAGAACTAGGTGCAACCTTGCGAGTGAAAGGGGTACATCTTTGCACACCTAGTGCAGGAGCCCATTCATCTTGATGAAAATAGAGAAGCCCAGACAGGCTGTTTTGTGTCCCATGTGCTGGGTGGACAGAGAGGGGCAGGGAGGTTGGCGACACACGCCTGAGGCTGCAGGGAGGTCTCCTGAGTCTTCCAGAGAAGATGGAGAGAAAGGAAGAAAGTGAGTTTCAGGTGAAGAGAGAACACAGGGATTGTGAGATGGGGAGGAGCACAGCTCACAGGTGGGGGAAGATGGAGAGGAGTCAGAGCAGCAGGAAGTCAGCAGGGCCTGGAGTCTACAGCAGCCTGAAAGAGAAGTCACAGGAGGGGAGAGCCAAAGAAAATGGAAACCACAGCTCCTCCGTGCCTGCGGCTCACAGCAGGAATATTTGTTATTCTTCTGGGAGGCTGGTTTGTTTTTATCTTCTAGGAGGACTGAGCTGCAGCTGACCAGGGGCCCTGTTTTGCTTTGTCTGCTCACAAGTTTAGAGCCAAATTTGTGGTCTACCTTCTGTGTGGTTCACGAAGGCCCCGGGGCTGCCCCGACTGTTTTAGCTCACCCAGGGCTCCATTTGATGGTTGTCTCCTTGTTTTTCTTTCTCACCTCCTCTTGGCCTTTGTTGGTTTGCCGTGCTTTATGCATCCCTGTGAGTAGCTATAAAGCCTTTCTGGAACAAGTGGAGTATAAATTTTAAAATAGAAAGAAGGCCCCCCAAGACAGGAATACAGAGGTGGAAATAAGAGAGAAAAGTGGACTTGAAGGGGGAAGAAAAGAGGGAATTCAAAGGGAGCCTTGAAAGACTAAAACCATCCAGATTGGGCAAAACACCATTTAGTGCAGGTCGCCTGAGAGGCCTGAGAGAGCTTAAGCCCCAAAACTGCATATGATACAGATGAGATACTATTGCGCCTGGGGCTTTTCAGACCTCTCACTAGGGGAAAGGGAGTCCTGTGGAAGTGGGCTGTGCAAAAGGAGGTTGGATGGAAGGTGGTCAGCGTGAATAGAGCAGGAGAAATACTGAATTTTTGTCTTAGGCTACAGGCATAGGCATGCCTACTTCCTCTCCAGCTAAAAAGAAAAGGGGCAAAAGCACATGAGAATATGACACTGGCACCAAAAACAAGGATGGTAATTCTTGGTAGGACATTAACTGTGTCTGAGGGAAACATGATAGAGCTGGAAGAAATTTTAAAAAGGGGTAGGAGACTTTTCAAATTAGTTAATCAAAATAGAGCATTCAAGATGCACATTAGATCCATTTGTTAATTACCTGCCTTATGCGATGTGGACAGAACATGAAATAAATCATGTGTGTTGCTAGGATTGAAGCATAAGGAAAGAGAGATTGTGGAAAATAAAGTGAAATATAGCACTTTCTGCCTAGATTATGATAAGTAACTAAAATGAATTTCTTGAAAGCCAAGAGATTTGCAGGGATTTTTAGAGTCTGTTCAAATGGCAAATTGAGGGTGAGAAATGCAAAATGTAAGACAGATATTCAGAGGGAGAAGTCCACTTCCTCTTAGGAGTGACAGAGAGTGGGGGACATGTTAAAGTAGGTGTCAAAGAAACCCCTTTAGGGAAGAGAGAAACCCAAGGAGCCAAAGGGGTGTTCCAGTGACAGGCGGGGAGGGGTGTTTCACAGTGACGCTTGCTAGAGGTGGAGGCACTGGCTTGCAGAAGGTGGAGGCCCAGGCCCTTGCTGAACTCTGCCATGTGCCAGGCAGGCTGGGTAGAGAGCATGATTAAGGGAGAGGACGGACCTAACTGCTTGCTAACTACAGGGATGCTGCAGGATGTGCCAAAGGGGCATGGATGACACTGTGCCCTCCCTCAAGCCTTCTACTGCAGCACTCTATGAACCTCCAGGTCTAAACCCAGGGCATAACTTTTCCCTGCAAGATTGAAAAAGTGAATGTGGGGCTCAGAGGAGGAACCCCTCCAGCCAAATCTAAATGCAGTGCTGCTTTCTCCCATCTCAAAGATGCCCTTTCGCAGGACCACGAGCACTCCTCCCATGTGCGTTCTTGATCCAGTTCCCTATCATCACCCACTGGTCCTCCCCTTTCTAAGGGAGCAGGGTTTGTGCTTCCTCCATCAGACTGAGCTCTCTCTGGTTGTGTAGAATCTGAGTAATGGGTGGATTCCACATGAGAAAAGCAGACAGAAGAGGATACCCAAGGACACTTTCAGGGAGATGCACACAGCAGGCAAAAGTCTCCCAGGACCTTCTCTGCAGCATTTTATAACACAGATCACTCTTTTAAAACAACAACAACAACAATAAAGCTTGCTTTCCCATGTTCATGCCCTCCCCACTACCCCCGATTTCCTCCATCCTCCCTGGCTAGTCCTTCTTTCTCTTCCTCCTTGACTCCTCTCCCTCTGTCATCCCATATATGTGATTGATCCTTGGGCATTGTCTTAATCATCTAAAGATGTATAACCCCTCAAACTGCATTTTTATACCAGAACTCTCTGCTAAGGTACAATTGTCTACCCGAGATAACTGCTCAGAACAACGGCTGACTTTTTTTTTTTTTTTTTTGAGATGGAGTTTCACTCTTGTTGCCCATGCTGGAGTGCAATGGCGTGATCTTGGCTCACTGCAACCTCCGCCTCCCGGATTCAAGTGATTCTCCTGCCTCGGCCTCCTGAGTAGCTGGGATTACAGGTGCTTGTCACCATACCCTGCTAATTTTTGTATTTTTAGTAGAGATGGGGTTTCGCCATGTTGGTCAGGCTGGTCTGGAACTCCCAACCTCAGGTCATCTGCCCGCCTTGGCCTCCCAAAGTGCTGGGATTACAGGGGTCAGCCACCATGCCTGGCCCCAGCAGCTGACTTTGAACGTGGTAGTGGGCATTATTCCAAGCACACTTATGAGGTATACACAGTTATTACCCCCATTTCACAGATGAGGAAACTGAGGTATTACAGAGTTGAAGTAACCTGTGCCATGTTACAAGGACAGGAGGCAAAGCTGATGTCTGAACTCTGAACTCTAAAGTAGTTGGCTTTAGAGTCTGCAAGTTGAGCCACACACAGTCACCTGCCTCTCTGCATGGGAAACACAGCATGTTTAGAAACACCGTCCTTATCCTTCTCCCCAAAACCAGGCGTGTGGGTGAGAGATCTTAGGGCACAAGAAAACGAAGCAACTTCCCCAAGTAGCACCTGACTTAATGTGGGATCTTGCCACCCAGTCATGAGAAAATCCAGTCTACATTTAAGTGAAGTGAAGAGCAGGTTGGAAAGAGTGAGAGGAGGGGGCATGGAGGCAGTATCTGGTTACTGCAGACCAAGGGAACCTGGATCTAGAAATTACAGAGGAGGGGTGAGTACAGTGATAGGCCTAAACACGGAGCACAGAGTCGTCCCTCAGGGAACAAACAAAAATGCAAGGCTGCTGAGGTATGAGAGTTGGGCCAGGCCACTGACGCTCCTTGATGACACTTTGGAGAGGAGGACCATGCACCAACAAAGTTTAAAAAGTAGAAAATAGACTGAATGAGTGGGAGATTTGGAAGAGCTAACTGAGGGGGAAGCAAGAGCTGAAGCAGCAGTTTCTGATGTCATTATTCATCTTGGTCCCATTTTTGTGCTAATAGCAATAATCAGAATAATCAAATTTAACAGTTACGAGGCCAGACACTGCGCTAAGGGTTTTACATGCACTGAGTTATAAAATAGATGAACCTGCATTACAAACCTTGGGGATATTATTAATTACCTTATTGCCAGATAAAGAAACTGAATGTAAAGTCCATTTTACAGATTCAGAGCCAGAGGCTCAGAAAGAATAAGCCTCTTGGGTAAAGTTGGGCAGCTAGAAGTGCTGGGATTCAAACCCAGGCCAGGAATTGCACATTTACTTGTTTTACAGCTCCCTGTAGATTGTTAGTTCGTGGAGGGCAATGACTTTGTCTCGTTGCCTTGGCAACTCCAGAACCTAGCACAGTACCTGGCACATAAGCAGTGCCCTTTAAATATTAGCTCGGACTTGTAGTCACTTTATATAACTTGTGGTTTGTTGAATGAATCAGTGAATGACTGAATGTACAAACTAGTGGATGAGTCTCTCCATTACTCCAGTACTGCTGGGATGGCTCCCACGGATGGGGTCTCGGTTGTGGTAGCTGGGGACTTACGAGGCTTTGGGGAACAACAGGGAAATTTTACTTGGTGGTTCCTGTAGCCACCACAGGAGTGTAGTGGAGAGGTGACCCACCATGGAGAACCATGTAACAGTGTTGGCTTTTCTCATGCTTTCATTTTGAGAGGGCAGAAAAGGATCATGACCTGGGCCAGTGTGTGTATGGGGGCTGGGGCATTAGTGACCAGGTAGAGGGAAGGGAGGGCTCTGCTCAAGAGAAAGTAAATGAAAATACAAGAGAAACCCTCTGAAGAAAGAAAGTTGGAGAACTAGGTGCAGAGCTGAAGATCCAGAGGGAAAAAAATGGCAAAGTAATGTAGGGCGGCATGTGGAAGGAGGCCTGGGCCTGAATGCTGATGCTCTTGGGGAGAGGCCACAGCCACGGAGCTCACACAGAGCAGAAAGGGGATGGACCATCTCCCGGGTCAGGGGCTGTGGGGCTCTGGGACCGTAACACAGGAGCCATGCTACTCTCTACAGGAGGGCAAGCCCTACAGGAGCCTTGACCTCTGGCTTGCTAAGCCTAAGAACTTTGGACCCAGTTGACCACAACTCGGGGGTATTGGGTGGGAGGAAGGACAAGTAAAGAGGAAGGGAGGGGCGTGGGCAAGTTATAGTTCCAGGGAAGGAATGTGTGGTGTCTTGTTAAACAGAAGGTGGAATAGCACATCTGGGGACAGGCTCTTTGGGAAAGCAGCAATGTTGGAGCTTTGAAATGTGCAAATGAGTTAGGGGAAGCAGGAGTCACAAGGGCAAGTCTCATTACAGAAGAAAACAGGGTGAAACAGAAGAAGGGGAAACAATGAAAATTGGAGAGTACTGAGTTTATAAGAAATGGATATGCGGCATTTGGTGGAAACTGGCTTTGGCCTTGGGAATAGGAGAACTGTAAATATGGATAATACGTAAACACCATTTATAATTTTAAAAATCTGGAAGGCTCAAATGAGATAATCTTTCTGAGGGCACTTTGACAAGTATGAAAGAAGATATTTGTGGCTAAGAGGAAAGGATACTGGGTGTGGAGTCTGAAAACAAGGGTTCGAGAGTCAGCTCTGCCTTGGGGGTAGACAAGTCATGGGTCCTCTCGTTTGGTTCTGTGTCCTCAGCCGAGAAAGCAGCAATGACTCTTCTTTCCCACAATGGCTCTGAGGGGCCATATTCATTTCCTAGGACTGTTACAACAAAGTACCACAAGCTGGGTGGCTTAACACAACAGAGACTTTTCCCCTTACAGTTCCAATATCAAGGTATTAGTAGGTGTCCTTCCTTGCCTCTTCCAGCTTCCGGAAAGCTAAGAGTTCCCTGGCTTGTGACAGCATCACCCCAGTCTCTGACTGTCTTCACGTGACCTTCTCCTCTACATGTCTGTGTCCTCTCCTCTCTTTTTTTTTTTTTTTTTGAGGTGGAGTGTCGCTCTGTTGCCCAGGCTGGAGGGCAGCAGTGTGATCTCGGCTCATTGCAACCTTCGCCTCCTGGGTTCAATTCATTCTCCTGCCTCAGCCTCCCAAGAAGCTGGGACTACAGGCATGTGCCATCACATCTGGCTAATTTTTGTATTTTTAGTGGAGATGGGGGTCTCAAACTCCTGACCTCAGGTGATTCACCCACCTTGGCCTCCTACAGTGCTGGGATGTAGTCAAGAGCCACCACACCTTGGGGCTCTTTGTGAATGAACAAGTGACTGATGGACAATGGACCAAAACAAGGGAATAGATGCTAGATGCCCCAGAAGCTCCAAGGAGAATAGCATCTCTTTGGATCAAGGCAACCAGCATATGCAGCTATGCATGGTAAAAGAGACGAAAATCTTGGCAGGAACACAGTTGGTGTATTGGGAAGTAAATAATTCAGGAAGCTACTCAGGACCCAGATTGTGACAAGTGCAAAACTTGATTCTGGAGGTCCAAAGAAGAAACAAACACTTCCTCAGTCTTCAATGCCTGGCAGATGCAGAAGGACGACAGGCTTCAAGTCAGTTTGATCCAAGAGGGTCTGGAGAGCTGACCCTCTCCTATTCTTATAAGAACAACAGTCACTGGATTTAGGGACTACACTAAATCCAAGATGATCTCATCGCCAAATCCTTAACTAATTACAGCTGCAAAGACCCTATTTCCAAATGAGGTCACATTCTGAGATCCCAGGTGGACATACATTTAAAAAAATTTTTTTAGAGACAGAACCTTGCTCTTTCACCCAGGTTGGAGTACAGTGGCATAATCATAGCTCACTGCAGCTTCGACCTCCCAGGTTCAAGCAATCCTCTTGTCTTGGCTTCCTGAGTAGCTGGGACTACAGGCATACATCACTTTGCTCAGCTAATTAAAAACAAGTTTTTTTTTTTTTTTTGTAAAGACAGAGTCTTACTATGTTGCCCAGGCTAGACATGAATTCTGGGGGGACACTACTCAACACACTATAGGGTTCAAGCAGCAATGAAGCAAGAGCACCAAGTAGATTGAAAGTACTTTCCACATGCTTCTTCTTATTTCCCAGAAGCCACTCTCTTTCTAGTTTCTTGACACACACCTCTAATGGATGCCATTGCCCACAAGATAAAAACCCAAGCCCTCCAAGCTGTCACTGTGGGCTTCAGTCACTTTTTCCAGCCTCTGTCCCTGACTTTTTCTCAACTTCCCCACGTCTTCCGCTCAATGATCTCAGCCAACTGCTTCCTTCTTAATCTTTATGACCCAGTTGAAGCTCCCAGAAAAGGAGTCTCATGCATTTACCCCCATGGTAAATGCTTCTGGTTCTGAATACCTTCGACAGAAATTATTTTGTTCTTTTACCTGCAGTTAATCAGTTCTCCAGACCCTCTTGGATCAAACTGACTTGAAGCCTGTCCTTCTGCATCTGCCAGGCATTGAAGACTGAGGAAGTGTTTGTTTCTTCTTTGGACCTCCAGAATCAAGTTTTGCACTTGTCACAATCTGGGTCCTGAGTAGCTTCCTGAATTATTTACTTCCCAATACACCAACTGTGTTCCTGCCAAGATTTTCGTCTCTTTTACCATGCATAGCTGCATATGCTGGTTGCCTTGATCCAAAGAGATGCTATTCTCCTTGGAGCTTCTGGGGCATCTAGCATCTATTCCCTTGTTTTGGTCCATTGTCCATCAGTCACTTGTTCATTCACAAAGATTCATGGAGCACTTAAGTTGCTTGGCTTTGTGCTGGACTCCAGTCATCCAGCCTGTGAGGCTGTCCTGTCATCCCATTCTGAGGGCAAGGGAATGGCTGCCATTGCCCATAGGATAAAAATCCAAGCCCCCCAGGTTGGCACTGCAGTGGCTAGCCTGTTCCTCATGGGCCTAACACCGTTCTTTAAGTGTTACGCCTGCTTAATTGGACGGTTCCATTCAAATGGCTTTAGGTAATTCTTAAAGGGCAATGCCAAATGAAGGACTGAAAGTGCTGTGAGCATAACTGGGGGGGACTCAGCTCCCTTTCAGAAGGCCCCGCAAGAGAACCAAGTCCTGAATTCTGTAGCCAATGTCAGAAATGAAGGGCCTGATGTAGGATGGGCCAGGCTTTGAGGAGTGGCTTTCCAGGGCCCACTGTCCTGCAGAAGGGGAGAACACAGCCCAGGTCTGCCTTCCACATTTGCCACAGTAGTGACTGTGCTGCCTCTCCCTTGGCCTCTGGAAAAATCCCTGGAGAAATCTTGTAGGGACCAGAAGGAAGCGGGAATATGTTGCTCTAATGTGATCACAGGCAGGGTTGTGAACTTGGGACAAATGGGCAGTGAGGACTGTTCCGTGCAGTGCACTATGCTGTGCAATAAGGCAGGCTCAGAGGACAAACAGCATCCCTCTCTCCAGCTTGGCAGTAAGGCCCCAAGCCTTTCCTCTTGCACCAGCTAGGCAGCAGCATCCACCACCTCCTCCCCTGTGTCAAGGGGGACTAGATGGTGGTGGCGGGGGGGGGGTGAGGGCAAATAATAAGCAGTATTGGTTCCAGATGCTTCTCTGGCCCAAGTATTTGACATGCCCATGGGCAAATTGAAGATGCCTTGGGCAGCAAATAGACACTGCCAAGGGTTCTTGGTGGAAGGGAGTCACTCACCAGCATTGTTCTGCTGCTTGGTATTTTTGATGTAGGCAGAGAACTTGGAAAAGATGTCGATGCCCGCTGTGTTGGATTCCCGGTGTTTTGCAGCCAGTTTGGGGTACCTGGAATGGAGGATGCAGTGTTCTGTGAATCAGTAGACTTGGAGCTCCTTTAAGGGTGAGCCTATCCCTATCATGATAAGCAATACTTCCCTTTCCAGCTGCATCTACAAAATGTTTTGGGGGTCTTTATCCTCATACTATAGGGAGGGTGGGCATTCTCAGCCCTAGGTCATCCATAGAAGAAACCAGAGGCCAGTGAGGTGCTGAGATCTGCCTAGGGTGACACAGTCTGCTAGGCAAAGAACCAGAATGCCATTCAGGGGTCTCAGGATGTGTCCTCTTCTTGGGACCACCAATAATGATGTGCCAGTGAGATGGCCCAATCAAAGTTCCCTCTGAGCTTGCCTCTCTATCTGGTAGGGTTCTCAACACTTCCCTTACCCACTAAAATAACCATCTACTGCCAGTCCTGTGATTATAATCCTAGCTACACAGAGCTAGTTCTGGGAGCAAGGAGATGCCAGGTATGTTAGCACTAAACCATTTCTCCAAAGGAAGAATACCCACGGTCCTCTTCTGAAATGTCCTTACACGCTTATTATTTGTGTGCAGTAATAACATGCAGAAACTACCAAGCTCCAAAAAAGGACATGTGTTTTCAATTGTTTTATTTTATTTTATTTGGAGATACATTTGCAATGATCCAGCCCCCCTCTCTCTCTCTTTCGTAGAGCCTTTCATTTTGAAGCCAGAATACTACAAGAGGCAGGCTGGAGTTAGGACGATTGGCCTTGAGACTGAAGGAGGTAAACATGCTCATGTGGGAACCCAGGGCTTGGACTCATTAGCCCCATCAAAATGAAAAAAATCAACTCAAATAAATATTATTTCACAAGCATTTTATGGGTATGGCCAGGTAGGGGTGGGAAGAGATGGGAGACAGTTGCCAGGCTATCATTATTTTCAATGAATGTGCACCTCTGTGATCTCTGGGTGAATCGTTTTTGACTGTGGGCTGTTGGTGTGTGTGTTGGGTTGCTTTATGTTTAAAAAGCAAAATCCTTTTTGTTTGTTTTGATGTTTTTGATAGTTCGAACCAAACAAGACTTTAAAAAGTATTCGTTGTTCTTTAATGTTTTTTTGTTCCTCAACTGGCCCATGAGCTAGGATTCCTTTTGGGGCCCCTTTTGGGGCCATGTTAGGTGGCTGTGTAATTTCAGAGATACTGCCATTGGAAGAGTCCAGCTCTCTGCTGTGAGGCAGATAAGGAAGGCATTATTGTCCTCCTTTTACATGGAAGGGAACTGGATACCTGATAAGATAAATGTTGATGGCTAATAAATGGTGGAGGGACGATGAGAACCTGGTTTCCTGGCCCTACAGCAGTGTCCTTCCCCCTCCACTGCTTCTCTGGAAACAGTGAAAGGTAATTTGCATTGAGCACCTACTGTGCAGCAGGCAGGCACTGTTCTATTCCCTTTACACGTATTCACCATTTACTCCTCAGAACAACTCTATTGGTACTATTATTAGCCTAATTTCCCACATGAGGAAACGGTGGCATAGAGAGGTTAAGCAATTCGCCTGAGGTCACATGGCTGCCTGGCAGAGCCAGGATCCCAACCCAGGCAGTTTCACTGTGGAAGACTAGGTTTTAAATTCCACATTGTGTGGCTTCTCATAAACTCCGCTGTTGATTCTCAAAGCCCCAGAACCTTAAAGGCTGAGCTGCCCACCTTGGAGGAGCTGTCTCCATCCATCAGGAGGGGGCGCTTTGTACCGATGCTCCACACACATGTCTTCCTGGGTATACTGAGAATCATCACATTCATCTGCTGTGGCTGGGGGGCACACAGCAGGGCTTCCTGCAAGATACTAGGTAATCTACCAAGACATAGGAATTCAGTGTCATCTCTTTCTATTTTGGCCTTCTCACATAGAATCCAGCATGCTATTAGAATCGATAGACTTAAATTCCTATTAACAAATGCCAAGTGTTCTTTGTTTCTCCTTGATAATGTAAAGACAGAAAGGCCTAGAAAATGCACCTCAGTGGACAGCTTGTTTGGGCTTCCTGCTTTGTTTTGCTGTATCTCATCAATTGGTCAGACTTTCAGTCATCTGATCATTTCTTCACAATCAGGTTGGGCCAAACAGGGATGTGTGGTACCAAATCCAAGATGATGACAGAGGATCGTGTATTCAGGGGGCTGTGGTTGTGTCATCCTGTTTCCCAGGCACTAGGACTCGTTGTGATTTTACTGTGTAGTGCAGTGTTCCATTTGAGCTTTGTTCTTGTGGGAAGCGTGTTTCTAAGATGTTAATCTCGCAACTTTCAGTAACTACACTGGGGGAGGATACTATATAGGATAAGTGCATTCATTTTACCTCCATATTTATGGCGTGTTTTAAATATGCAAATAAGTGGGCTACAAAGTACATTCTGTTTCTCTAAAAGGCTAAGGAAGAGTGTTTCACTCACAGAAACAGCTTTGAAATAACATTGGATGTGATCTGATGATAATCAAAGAGATGATAATTTTTTCTAACTCAGGAGTCAGCAAACTGTGACCCATGACCCCTATTTGTCTGTGGTTCTCAAGCTAACAATGGTTTTTACATTTTTAAATGCATGAAAAAAATCAAAAGGAGGATACTGTTTTGTGATACGTGAAAATAATATGAAATTCAAATTTCAGTGTTCATAAGTAAAATATTATTGAAACAGCCATGCCCATTCATTTACATACTAGTTTATGGCTTCTTTCACAGTGTCACTGTGGAATTGTGACAGACACTGAAGGGCCCACAAAGCCCAGAATACATGACTATCTGACCTTTTACAGATAAAGCTGCTAACTCCTGATCTAACTGATGAAAATTTCTCTCCACCCGGTTTTTAAGATATCTTATTTCAAATGCATGCACTTAACTTTCATTCTGGGAAGTAAAACAGTTGGCTTCTCACCAAAAAAAAAAAAAAAAAAAATTTCAAAAGTAGGAAACAGTAGCAAAAAAGAAGAGAAAACCATTGCAGATGGTAAGTGCCCTATCTGGTTTAGAGTTCCAGCTGACTTCTCACTGACTAGCACAGCCAACCAAGACGCTGAACAAAAGGATACCCACCATGCAATTAAACCAATGTGCATGAAACACCTACTGAGGACTAGGCCCTGAGACTGGTTTTGGGGATAGATACCCTGGAGAAAAAGAAAGATGGTTCTGATGGAATGGCCTTGCTGATGGCAGCTTAAGTGTTTTCCCTCCTTTTTCTCACGAGCTGAAAAGTGGAAAGACTTCCTCTCTCTCTCCCTTCTCCATTGTTCCCACTTCCTTACTTCACCAACCCCTCACATGTGAAGGACGTTAATGCATCTGACTTTTCTAATCCTTGACTGTGTGCTTGTTTGACTCATGTCTGCTGTGTAAGCAAAAGATCTCTGGAGGTGGAAGAGGCCTGGCTTATTCATTAAAAGATATCCCCTAGGATCTGGGGATTTAAGACCTAAGGTCACCAATTGTCTGTACAATTGCACCTGGGAGACAGACCCAAAACAGGCACTGGCCACTCTTTCTAACTCTTTGAGCTTCCATTTAATGAGCTCTTACTTCATATCAGGCTCTAGGCTCATTAGTATTATTTTTTACAATAGCCCTATAAGATCAACAGTATGGTTCTTGTTTTAAAGATGTGAGAATTAAAGATTCTAGAGATTTCAGGTCATTTGCCTGTAGTGGAGAATATGCATACTCACTAAATAGCCATGTAATTCTATTTCCCAGCTTCTCTCTCACCTAAGTTGGGATCATGTGTGGATTCTGACCAATGGCATAGGAAGGAAAGTAATGTCACCATGACATTTTTTTTTGCAGGCCTGGCCCTGCAAAACACTTTGGGAGATCTTTCTTCTCTCTCTCCCTGCTGAAGGAGCCTTGGAGGGCATGTATTCCAAAAACTACAGGATGGAAGAGGGCCACCCTACCCTCTCAGAATTTGCTCAAGTGAGAAATAAACCTGTGTTCTGTTAAGCAACTGGAATTTTATGGCCGCTTTGTTACTGCAGCATAGCACAACCTAGTGGTATGGATTTGAACCCAAGTCACTCTGACTCCAAACCTCCTGCCCCCAGCTACCATGCCATCCTGTGGGAGGTCTGGAGGCTGTTTCTCTACCTCCCAGAGGGTCAGAACTTTCTTGTTTTTTACTGTGGTGAGTTATCGCTATACATTTTTTAAAATAATGAATTCAAGTTTTCTTCCAATTCTGTCAGTGTTCTGAACCCTGTTGATACTTAAATCATTCTTGCTAGATGACTGACTAAATGACATGCTGTGTAAATAGACTGTATCAGTTTACCCTCCTGAATTTTTATTACAGCATCTATGTGCTAGGATTATTTGAGACAATAACCAGCTCTGGAAGAGTACTTTGAGAAACTCATGGAATTGTGGAACATGCAACAAAAGGCATCTTGAAGACTATGTAGTTTCACCCCCTCATTTTAGAGATGAGAAGGCAAGGAGGGTCTGAGCGGGAGAGAGGCTTGCCCAAGGTCATATGACAAACACTCATAGAGAGGTGGCCAGAGGCAGGGCTCCTGACTCTCAGTGCTGAATCCTAGAAACTTTGGCCACTCCAGGAGATGAAAGGCAAGGGCCAGAATGTCTCAACAGTAATCCCAGCATTAATCACAACACTTCCTTGTCGAGTGCTCACTAGATCAATCTAAGGAGAGGGATGGATGTTAGTCTCATTTAGAAACAACTTGAGACTTCCTGGATTCCTCATTTTGACACCAAATGCTCCCTGGGATCAAATGTGATTTGAAAAAAATGGTTGGAGTGTTTGTATGTGGTTTTCTCCTTTAAAAAATAAAGCTAAGGGAAAAAGGCTCCCATAATGTGTTGGCTTTTGGCAGCTTTTACACATAGTGGTATGATGAGAAACACATGGCCGACCAGCGCTTGGTGAATGGTTATGAGGGTTTTGCTGCCCCCTAGAGAACCAGAAGGCCAGGCTGTCCTGCTCCAGAGGCCTGACAACCTCCCAGCCACTCCATCTCCCAGCCTGAGTCGCTGGGGAAGCTGGTGAGGCTGGTGGTTTATTCTGGGCAGACCAGCAGGTCTCTGTGGGGCTGAGGCACTGGCTTGGTGACATTTACTGCGAGGTAATTGTGGCACCTGCCTCAGTCTGATGGGTGCAAAGGCATCTAAGGTATAATCCTGGGATGCTCTGGAATACTTGATGGCCTCACCCTTAGCGCCCCCACCTTGGTAGCCTTCTGGAGACATGCATTTTAACAGCATCAAGTGTTCTGCTACCTGAGAGTACTGGATTGTTAGGTCATTAACATGGCAGGAATGCACTTCATAAAACCTCCTATACACAACTGCAGTCCAGAGAAGGACCGGGACCAGCGGGAGCAGAGCTCAGGACAGGGAAGGTAGGTGGAGAGGAGGGAGTGGAGGGAGGGTCCACATCCAGCCCTGCCCAGCTCTATATGGATCATGGAAACTTAGAATCTGATGAAATGATGACGAAGTCAGATGATGACTCGCCTCTGGAAGAATGTTCAAGGACACATGGGGCATACAATTCCAGCGATCTCTGCCCACCTTGTGGTCCCACTGCGGTTGCAGATTGGAGACCACTGAGTTAGAGAAGCAGCCCAGGAAAGGCACAGTCGCACTGGGGGTGGTGTGGTAGTGGTGAGGGAACCTGGCTAAAGGGCATGTGAAGAATCAGAGAGCAAGAAGGGCTCTGGGAGATATCCTGTCACAGAGAAGGGAACTGAGTCCTACAGCAGAGAAGGGACTGGTTCAAGAGGTGAAGGGACTGGCTCAAGAGGTCACAGCACATCACTAGCAGACTAGGATTGTACCCCAGTCCCTCACCCCTCCATCCACTGCCTGGCAACAGACCAAATGGGCCCTTTGCTTCACTGCTTCCACTTTCCACTTCCTAATGATCATGATGGAAGCCCCCACTCCTGAGTGCCAGTGTTACTTCTAAGAGGGAAAATGTTAACTGCATCATGAACTTTCCTCTATGGGTCTCCCAGGCAAAGTCTAAACTCTAGTTATTGAAAAGAGCATTTTTTTTCATGTGGGATTTCAAATCAGTGCTAGCAATGAGGTTGAGTCCCGGGAAGGGGGATGGAGTCTGGGCTCCCTCAGGGCACTTCCAGTGAAGTGGCTGGCTGGTGTCCTCTTCAGAGATGTGTGTGTCTATGTGGGGCTGTCCTATTGATTTAATTAATGCACTTATTTAAAGTCTATACTCAGCTGCTTCCAATGGGCTTGAGGTGGCTTTTTTCACTCTCAGTGTGCAAATAAGCTGTCTGAATATGGATGACAAAGAATATTTTTAAGGAAGAATATATGATTGTTTAAGGCTTATTTGGAGCATGACTGGCAGTTTTAATTTTTTAACAGCAATTCACTAGATGTGCAACCTTGAGTAAGTGACTTACTCTCTCCCTGTCCTGACTGTGAAATGAGGTTAATGATAGTACCTAGGATGCTAGAAGGATTAAATGAATCATATTAGCTAAGCGTTGTGAATGGTGCCTGACACAAAATGAAGGCTATAAAAGTGTTGATGAATAAATAAAACTTTAAAATAAATGCAGGATGGTGGTTTTTAGTAGTCAAATCTCACTAACTTTACTTACTCAGTATGTCCTGAACCCTTCCTACTCCTCTCCCCCGATTTTCCTGCCCTGTCTTGGCTTAGCCCTTCATTCTGTCCTGCCTGGACAGTCACCAATGGCTCCCCAGAATTAATTCCTCTATCTCCAGCTTCACGGTCCTCTAGGATACCGACTTCCCTCAACCTCTAAAGTAGGTCTTGAAACGGACTCCCCACCTCCTGTGCTTAATCCCTTTCAGAATATCCCACAGGACTCACTACAGGATAATACCCTACAGGATAAAGTTCATGCCTCACTCTATATGTAATATTATTTTTCTAGTTTTTTCAAAAATTGTGATTGTTTTAATCCTTGATAACAGTATTCTTTAATGAACAAGTCTAGCTTGGGTAAATTTTAGAAGCCATCTGTCTTCTTTTTACTGCTCTTTTCCATCAGTAGCAATGTGTCACCCAACAAGAACTTATAGCTCTCCAGTCTATACTCTCCCTGAACCTGTTTGCAGAAGAGGAGCTGCTGCTTTTAGTTGATTTCTTTCATCTGTTTAATTGTGGAGTCAGACCAGATTTGGTCAGGTTTAAGACCCTGGATGTTGTTTTAAGTCACTGGCTTACCCTTTCCTGACTTATTTTCATTCTGTCAGCCTTTCGGCTCTGGTTCTGAAATGAAGGAAACTTTGCCCTCACTTCAACGTCTTCCAAGCAAAGTGAGCTGGAGAGAAGGAACATACTGGGGCGAGGGAGGCCTGGTATCCTAGGGCTCCTAAAATCACTCTGTGTAGGTAGGAGTGACTGGCTCTTGTTCATAGGCCATATCTACTCTTGAGTGGATTTTGTGGAGTGGTTTTGAGATTGGCAGCCCTTTGGGGGTCCTAGGCTCTCTCTTTGAAGAGAGGGTCCTGTTCTCTGGACTGGTGAGGTTCCTTTGGAAATGCATCTGCCCCAAGTTAACACCAGGCCTTTATAGATCCAGCATGAACCCTTCCCATTCAACAGCCCCAGAAAGAAACAGATCCTTACTTTTCAGGGGTCAAGGTCTCCTCCAGGAACTCCTCGATCTTGTTGACGTCTGTCTTCACGTCCCCGTTGAAGGTCAGGAAGGGTGGGTGCGTGCCGGGGGCTAGGTTGTGCAGGTCAGCTGGCTTTCTGTAGAGAGAGGAAGATTCAGGTGTTGGCTCACAGCAGGGTGCTTCCTGTTCTGGGAAACCTAAGATTGATTGTAACTTAGATGCCCTGTGCTATCCAACATGCCTGTCAGGTGAAACAGATTTATGGTATGTAGTATAGGGCAGGGGAGGTTGGAGAAATTTCTGAAAGAATGTGGTGTGACCCAGGAAGTGTGTCCAGTGGAGTCAGTGAGAGAGGAACAAGTCAAGATGAAGGAGTTGAAAAAATGAAAGAATTGAAAAAAATGGAGAGAATCCAGGTGACTATCTAAGTCAGATCCAAGCTTTAATTACCCAGGGGAGAGGTGGGGTTTTGCTTTTAAAAGCTCTTTCACCAACCTGCCTAACAAAAATGCGCTACACATAATTCCATACTTTAAAAATTAATGAATTAGATCATACTTTTCTCCTAATAAATATCTCCAGATACAAAAAATTGGGAGTTTGGGCCATTTGTTCAAGTTAGATGCTTCTATTGTGTGTAACTTATATTTTAATATCTAATAACTAATGTCTAACATTGGTCAGCCTTTTGTCACACTCAACAAAATACTCTTTTTGAGTTATAAACAGCCCCTGATATGGCCTTTGGGTAGCCAGG
Organism: Gorilla gorilla gorilla; assembly: GCF_029281585.2. Classification (NCBI taxonomy): domain Eukaryota; kingdom Metazoa; phylum Chordata; class Mammalia; order Primates; family Hominidae; genus Gorilla; species Gorilla gorilla. The sequence goes on from NC_073229.2 coordinate 63,741,171, forward strand.
AAAATAAACAAACTATTAGATTGAAAACAAAACTATTAAATGAAGATGTTTTCAAAAGTCTTCTTATTGCTAAGATTATTCCTCCACAAACACCAGGTAGGCTATTACCAAGGATTCTGAACCAAGAACCTCCTACTGGTGAGTAAGAAGATACCTGAGAGAAAGCCTTACGATTCAAGCTCCATGAGGGAAAGGACCCAGAACCATGCCTGGCATATAGGAGGCCCTCAGTAGATACATATTTTTAATGGCTACATGAATAAAGCATGCATTTTTGATTCAGCTACAGTGGCTCATGCCTGTAATCCCATCACTTTGGGAGGCTGAGGTGGGAGGATCAGTTGAGCCCAGGAGTTCGAGACCAGCCTGGGCAACACAGCAAGACCCCCATCTTTACAAAAAAAAAAAAAATTTGCTGGACATGGAAGCATGTGCTTGCAGTCCCAGCTACTTGGAAGACTGAAGCAGGAAGACTGCTTGAGCCCAGGAGTTCGAGGCAGTTGTGAGCCGTTGATGGCACCACTGCCCTCCAGTCTGGGGGACAGGGTGAGACTCGGTCTCAAAACAACAACAGCAATAAAAACTCATACATTTTAAATTTAAAAATGAGTGATTTTAGCTGAAAAAGTAGAAATCAAATGTTGGTCTCAAACTGGTAAAAACTTCAATCCAGTTATGAAGGCTTTCGGCTTTCAGTTAAATGTGGGGAGAACCAGTAGGCAACTCCACTGCTACAGTATTCATGCTCCACCATAGTCTACCTTTCACAGTATTTTAACTTAATTCAAGCATCTACTGTTCTCAAAATATGACTTATTTTGAGAACATTTACTAGATTTACTAGAAAGAAGTTATTTTTCTTTAAATTTTAAAAATTCTGTTCAACATACATAAATCAAAAATCTCCTAGGAGTCAGAAATTGTGCCTATTTTTAAAAATTATGGGGTTACTTAAATGTTATCTTAAGTTAAAAACAATTTATTTTCTAAGTAAATGCAACTTCTGCTTTGTGATGGGATTCAAATAGATCACTTGATTTATGAAAGTTATTTCTTCTTATAGCAAACTTTGCTGGGCCCAGTAGGATCTTTTAGGTAACACATACATATATATGTAATAGGCAGCAAATTTGGTCCCTAAGAAGACAGAAAGCTCTTTGGTGTGCCTGTTAGTTTCTGGGTCAGACACTTAAAGAAATCCAAGATAACCAAAGCAACAGTGCATTTCTCCCCCCTGGGAAAGAGGAGACCCAAGAGTCCTAAATTATCCTGAAAGAAAGGCCTAGATGATGGAGAAGTGGGTGAAATTCTGGAACGCAGTCCCAATTGAATGAATGAACAATTAATTAACTGAACAATTAATTGAACTTCCTGCACTTAGCCCACAGCAGTGCTAAGTGGCATTTCTGGCATGCACTGGGAAGCACACTGACTACCTGCAGGAAGGCCAAGTGCAGTGGAAAGGAAAGTGGCCTTGTGTTTGACACGGCTAGGTCCTGTTAATATCCAGGAGTGTGCTTCTGTGTCTGCGCCAGCTGGTCAGAATGCAAGAGCAAGAATGGAGCAAAATGAGGGGGAAGAAGGGTTGGCAGATTGGGGAAAATGGGAAAGGGGAGGGTTACACTAAATGTTTAGGGAAGAGGAGGGAAAATGGTGGCGACTTCCAAGACGGGGCTGGGATTCACCCCAAATGCTCTCTCTGAGAATGCCACATTTCTTGTGGGAGTTGGGAGTGGAAAACATTAAACGCAGAAACTGTAAAAAAGTAAACAGTGGGAGTAGAGGAGTCTGTAATGAAACAAATTCCTGGTGTAATCAGTTTGGGAGGGGAAGAGAAGAATTTCAATTACTGTGCTACTCCCATGTCCCTCCCCAAACACACACACTCTCCAGCTGCATTCTGAGGCACTTGGAACTCAGACAACTGAGACGGAAAGTATTTTTAAAATCTAATTTACTTAGTCCCTTTGTTTACTTTGTGCATGTCCCTCATTTTAGACAAGGAAAGGACATTCTTTATTTGCTCCTGTTTTTAGAGCTGACACAAGGCAGCAACGTGTGTGCTCTCAGTCACCTCTCTGTGGCTTACAGATACAGGAATGTGTGGTGGTGGTGGTGGTGGTGGTGGTGGTGGTGGTGGGTTTTTTCCTGGGATTCTGGAGAATTGTGGCCACTGGAGTCAGACGCCCTTGGGAAGTACTGCCTATGGCCACCGACGCTTAGCTAGAGTTGCAGCCCTCTGTCTTTGTTGACCCTGCTTCAGCATTTATAGTTGAGATTATATCATTAGCATTGGATGACGTATTGCCAGGTATGATTTATGAATTATGTAATGAGGATCGGTCTTCTTTTCCTTACTGGATTGCCAGCTCCATGAACCCAGTGATAATTCTAAGAATAGCCAACACGCAAGGAGTTCTTGCTATGAGTCAGGTACAGGACCGATTGCAAATGTTTTACACGGCCTGCCTCGATAAATTCTCACAATAATCCCATTGATTAAGAAGACACTGTCTCCATTGTACAGATGAGGAAACTGAGGCTCTGAAAAGTTCAAGATTATTCAGTCAATAAAGTGTAGTGCCAGGAAAATAAATCAGTTTTCTTAGAAATTAATGTGTGTGTTCATGGGTAGAGGGGGCAGTAAGAAAGTTTCCTTATCTGTAAAAATGGAGTGATGCTACATGCCTGGTCTACGTCAAAGGGGTGTTGGCTGGACCAGGTGTGATCATGTGAAGGAGGAACCAAACCATCTGAAGCACGCGGGCAGGAGTGGTTCCCTCTCCCACTCTCTTCTCCAGCAAACATACAAGTCCTCTCTCACACATGGTAATCCAAACACCTCCAATTCTGCACTGAAGGAAGCTGCTTTTTCGTAAGTCTGCTGCTCTCTTTAGTTATCGCAGACATTAATTGCATAGTGGATGCAAGTTCATTTATTTGATGGATAGTATTTGAGGACCTGTGAAAAACTAGTTGCTATGGAGGATACAAACAAACTTAAAACACGATCCCAGTCTGTCCTTGAGGGATTGAAGGTCTCATTTGAAAGATGAAACAAACTTCATAACTGAGGTATTATGAAGAGCATAGTATTTGAACCAAGCAGATGGAGTTTAGCCCCTCTAATTTCTAGTTGGCATCTTGGGCGAGTCTCATATATATCTGTCTCAGTTATTTCTCAAATAACACAGAGAAGTAAGACCTCCTTCACAGGATTATACATTTTGTGATTTTTTTTTTTTTAATGAGAAAGCATTTACCAGTTGTAAAGCATTAGGGGTGCAGACCTCAGAACTTGATGAAACACTAAATCACGACACAAGGCAACACAGACAACAGGTGCTGGGTGAGTCTGGAGGAAGGTTGGGTTGACAGGTGTGCTTATATGAGTGTGGTGGGATGGGTATGAGTAGGCCTTACAGAGGGGATGGGGCTGAAGCTGAGCCTGGGGCCAGGGACAAGAAGGAAGAGAGGGCCTGTTTTAGACAGAGGATGCAGTTCTGCCAAGGGATGGAGGCTCAAAGGAAGAAGAACAGCAGAAGGCAGGCCAGCCTGACAGAGTAGACAGATCACGGTGAGAAGTGTTGGGAAAGAGTGTTGGGAAGAATGAAGGAAAAGACAAATCGGGGCTTTGGATGCATCAAGTCCATGGACAATGGGAAACATCAAAGGTTTCCTGTGCATGAAAGTGGCCTGATTAAAGCATTATTTTAGGAATAATAACCTTAGAATCACATAAAGGATGGGTCAGAGAGAGAGAAAAAGAGAATGTGTGAACCTGGAAAGATGAAGACCAGTTTGAAGAACAATGAGACTCTCAGGGTGGCAGTGGTGAGACTTGAACCAGTTGTAGACTTTGAGAATGAAAAAGAGAGTTTGGAGGAAGAGAGAGTGCAATAGGAGAATGCTCTAGACTTGGCTACTGCTCAACAATGAAGGCAGCAATAGAAAGGAGCAGGAAGTGTTTAGTGCCTAGAAAATAAAAGAAAAAGGCCAGGAGCAGTGGCTCACGTCTGTAATCCCAGCACTTTGGGAGGCCGAGGTGGGTGGATCACAAGGTCAGGAGTTCAAGACCAGCCTGGCCAAGATGGTGAAACCCCGTCTCTACTAAAAATACAAAAATTAGCCTGTCATGGTGGCATGTTCCTGTAATCCCAGCTACTCGGGAGGCTGAGGCAGAGAATTGCTTAAACCCAGGAGGCAGAGGTTGCAGTGAGCTAAGATCGTACCACTGCACTCCAGCCTGAGCGACAGAGTGAGACTCTGTCTCAAAAAAAAAAAAAAAAAAAGAAAAAGAAAATAGAAGAAAAAAGGAGTTCAAGAAGAGCTCAACTCAGAGGAAAAGGATACAAATTGATGTATACAATGTTAGACATATATGATAACAGAACATCCAAGTGAAACTATCTAGATGATAGCAGGGCTCTGGGTGTAGAACAATTCACATAAAGATAACAAGGAGAATATGCCAAGCTCACCAGGGATGAAGGTAGAGGCAGAAGACGAACACTTACGGGGTGAGCCTCGAGCTGTTCCACATTTAAACAACAGGTGGAAGACAGGAAACAGAATACATTCTGTAGGAGTGAAAAGAGTGTGGCTCCTGGTGTTTGTAAGTCATTAAACTGCACTCTAAAAACAGAACAGTAGTTACTTTTCATCCAAGCCTGTAATCTAGAACTGTCACACTGAAGACTTCTAAAGCTGGGAACATAGCATGGGAAAGGGTCTAGATCACAACTCTCTGAAGACTCAGACTCTCACACCTGAAGTCCTGCTAGGGTCCCACGGATGATGGCCTTAGTACTACTGAAATGACTAATCCTATGTTTTTAGATGTCTGTGCCCATCTGTGCACCAGACACTTAGTTGCAATGCCAGTGTCCATTCCTTGCTTCTTCTTTGCTAATCGTAACTTGCTAATCGGGTCAGTGAAGTGCTGGGCACCAAGTGAAATACTTGCCTTTGCAGACTCTCTTGTAGCTAAGACTGGATCCTGAGACACAGTTCTGGACAATGATGTGTGAGCAGGGGGCTGCTGGGAGCCATGGAAGGCTTTTGCCCTCCTTCATGGAAGGTTCTCTGTTCATGCAGCTAAACATACTCCTCATTTATGCAACGTACATTACCTTTTCAGATCCACAGTGGTGACATTGAACACGACTCCTTTCAGCCAGAGGATCATGAAGAGGCGCTGAGAGAAAGGACAGTTGCCGATGCTTTCTCCATCGATTCCAGCCTGGAAAAGGAGAACCAGTGTCCTGAGTGGGCAGGTGCAATTAGCAAGGGGAACATAAGATTGTAACACCCAAATGCAGGTCTGAGGAGACCTTACTAAAACCACGTCCCAGCAACTTCAAAGGGCAGTAGCCTGATATTATTAATTTTTGTCTTAATGTCTACGCAGGGCAATGCCTGGCAGCATGTAAGGGCTCAATAAATACTTGCTGAACTGAACTTGATGATTGTGCAGAATCATAACTTGATGAAATCATAGAACCCTTGGGGTAAAAATAGACCTGCAACATCACTTAGTCTGACACAAATGATATTGGAATGCCAACATCTACACCCCCAAGTAATCATCTAGTTTCTGCTTGAGTATCTCCACTAACCAGTCATTTGTATTAATATCTCTCAAAGCAGTTCATTCTGAGGATTGCTCTAACAATTAGAAATGCTTTCCTTCGGCTACCTAGCCAAAATATGTTCCTCTGTAGTTTACCCTCCCCCACCCCTCGGTCCTTGGTCCACGTGGATGTCATGGATATAAATATCTCAGACTTTGATCCCATCTCCCTATATGGAGGCTAATCAGGAAGCTCAAGGCTTTAATCAATACACCACTTAGTTCTGGCTAGTACTTGGCCTTCACTGTCAATAATCCATTCATTTGTTACACTTTTACTCAACAAATACATATTGACTATCAGCTATGTGCAAGGCACTGGAGAAAATTACCCAGGGGATTGAAAATTGAATTCCTCCAAGGAGCTTATGGCCTTCTGTAGGTGGGCTCGGGGATAAGACAGGAACATATGTAAAAATAACAGAATTATTATTGGGTGTTCTGTGTTTCTGTCATTTCATTTCCCTCCCTCAAAACAGTAGGCTTTTTTAGGTCTGAAAAGCAAGTCCATCTTTACTGCACTTCTGAGTGGGCTGCAGATCCCTGAATTTCATAAAGAATTAATTTCAAGCAAACCTATGAACAAACAAAAAAGGTTGGGGAATTGGTCTCTGTAGAATTCATTTCCATAGGGTGGTTTATTGGCCCCCAACATAATACTTAGAGGAAGAAATAACCCATTTGCTCTAGACTCTGATGTTGGCTGCCCTGGAAACCATGGCCCCCGCAGGTGGCCTGGCAGGGCATTCCACTGACAGGAAGGGCCTGTGTGGGCCCGGGGTACTGAAGACTCGTACAAAGCTGTAAACAATCCAACCAACATCCAGGAATGGGGGCTTACTGAGGTTTATTTATTTATTTATTTTTTTCAAAAGAAAGGGAGAAAACAAATGCGTTCCCAAAGCTCAACACAGTGTTTTCTCCCTTGAGGTTTGTTTTGCTGTGGCATTCAGATGGGGATGCAGCGATGCCTTCTTTCATACATTAGAACCTCATTGTGTGCTTTTTTCTACCTTGCAAATTGCTCCCAGCAGGGGCTCAGGTTTATAATGGAAAACTGGAACCTTTGACAGTGTTGGCTGTATGTAATTGCTATGAAATTACAGTTATTTTACCTCCCTCTTAACTACACCAAAACCCCACTCCCTATTCAGTTCTCACTTTTCCTCAGTGCTGGAAGCAGACCCACCCCTGAGTCTCGAGAAAGCACGGACTCCGTTATATAAAATGGGAAAGGTAGGAGGGTACAGTGTGGGCGCTACACCTGCCCACGGAGGTAAAGTTACCAATAAAACACACTCAGACAGGTGGCTATCAATTTAATAATAGCTTGGTGCTAACTTGAGTTTATGATGTACGTTCCCTAGGAACTTCTCAAGAAGCACTTGACAGGTTCCAGGTTCTCGGTCCTTTAAGACATCCCGACACAGGAAGAATTCCCCCAGGGCCAGTTATGGTGGAAGTAACAAGAGGAGAACTGAAAAAAAAGCAAAAACAGAAACAGAAGCCAGATCCATATACTGTTATCTGTTTTCCTCTGGTGGTGGTGGTGGGAGGATAAGGGAATTGAAGGAGGAACTAGCAAAATAGTGGACTTCTCAACTACATAAAAAATTCATATAATAATAATGTTAATAATAACATATCTATATTGTCAGGCATTGTTCTAAAGGATTTACATATGTTATTAACTTGTTTATTTCTCATGAGAAGCCTGTGAAGTGGGATATTTTCAGCTTTTACAAATGTGGAAATGGAGGCACAGAGAGATAAAACAACTGGCCTAAGGTTACCATCGTGGTGAAACCAGGACGAACCCAGGTGGTCTGGCTAGAGATCCAGTGCTCTGAGCTGCATGCCTGGAGCCAGCCTGAGGGTCCAGCCAGGTAACAGGTCCTCCCCAGGTGCTGGGGAGGGCTGGTGTTGAATTGTATGGACATCCTCTGGTCCGTGTGCAATCAGCTATGCCAGGAGCATAGGGCATGGTATCCTTCATGGCTCCCTACATTTTCATTATGTCTTATTAATCTTGTATTAAACTATGATTCTGGGTTTAGTAAACAAAAACTGTCAAAGACCAATAGAAATATGCGAGGATGCTACCATTTACTTTCACTGTCTGGGTGTCCCTCTTTCAGCTTCCTCTATTCCCCTTCAAATCCCAACAGCCTTGTGGCCCTAAGAAATTGTTTGTTAAACTCATGGGTTAAATATCATGATCTGTGACGACCATCTGAAACATCAACAGAGAAGAACCAGGTGGGGCTCAGTTGGGCCCCACACCCTGAAAAGTGTGAGGGAAAACCCAGGTGTACTTTGTTCCAGAGAGATTTTGAGCACTGGGGGCCAGGGACTGGCACAAAAACAGTGTCCTAGGTTGAATCATGTTCCCCCAAATTCATGTCCCCCTGGAATGTGTGTATGGGACCTTATTGGGAAACAGGGTCCTTGCAGGTGGAATCAACTTGAAGATGAGGTCATATTGGATTAGAATGGGCTCTAAACATGACTGATGTCCTTACAAGAAGAGGGAAATTTGGGCACAGACATGCAGAGGACAAAGTCATGTGAAGATGAAGGCAATGATTGAAGTGATGTATCTACAAGCCAACGAACGCCAAGGATTGGTGGCAGACACCAAAATCTAGAAGAGACAAGGAGAGACTGGCCCTGCCCACACCTTGATTTTGAACTTCTGGCCTCCAGAACTGTGACAGAATCCGTTTCTGCTGCTATCAGCTATACTATGTATAGAAATTTCTTGGAAACTAATGCAATCAGGGAAGTGTCAAAAAGACAATTTTATATATATAGATATAAAATATATATAATATATTATATATAATATATTATATAACATATAATATTATATATTATATATTATATTTTATATATTATATATAATATATATAATATATTTTATATAATATATAATATATTTTATATATTATATTTTATATATATATATAAACAGCTAATGGCAAACTTCCCAAGCTCATAATTCTGCTTTGAACACAATTGCCAGCTATAATCCTAAAGTACTTCCTGTTCCCTAGATACAGTGTATATAACAACTTATTATAAAATATCATGCCACATATAATATTCCATATGGTGATACCAGTAGTAGTAGCATAATGTAATTATATAGGCTTTATGATTGCACTTCATCTGTTATATGCTGGATACTTCATATTATATGCTATTATATATTGCCTTTCATGTGAGCTCTCTCCATATATGATGAGCTTGGCTCCCTCAAAACATAGTTGAAGTTTTATTTACTTTGTCTTCAGCAGCAACAAGCACAGGCACCTGAAACTTACTTCATATTCAGTGCCTATTTAAATGGATGCATGCTGAGGGGAGGGTGATGTCCCTCCCTTTTTGTGGCTTGAGGATCTCAAAATTCTCTCACTGGCATTCTGAAAAGCATCCTAAAATACATGCATACATACTACATACATACATACGTGGTTACCCTGAGTTATGTAGCACATCAGCCGGAGACTGTGGTTCTAGATCCATCTCTGCCTCTACTTCACTATGTGAATGACCTTAGATAAGTTACCTCCTCTTGGCCTCAACCACTGCACCTATAACTTCCTGCAATTTTGTAAATTCAAGTGGAAAATGGAGATTTATTTAAGACCGTGGTTCTCAAACTTTTTAGTCTTAGAACTCTTTTATGCTTTTAAAGATTGTTGAGGATCCCAGAAAGGTTTTGTTTATGTGGATGATAGTTATTGATATTTACCGTGTTGTAAGTTAAAGCTGAAAAACATTTAAATATTTAGAAAAATGCTATAATAAATGTGTCTATTAACATACACAACATCTTAACATAAAATAACTATATTTTCTAAAAACAAGAAATTTAGTAAAAGTGGCAATGTTTTATATTTTTACAAAATCTTTAACATCTGACTTAATAGACTTAATAGAAGTTGGCTTCCACATTTAATCTCTTGGTATTTAGTTGGAGTATATGGGGTATATACATGGGGTATATGGGGTATATGGGGTATATGTTGTTGTTGTTGTTGTTTTTGAAACAGAGTCTTGCTCTGTCATCCAGGCTGGAGTGCAGTGGCGCGATCTCAGCTTATTGCAACTTCTGCCTCCCAGGCTGAAGCAAATACTGACAAATATTAAGTCTGAGTAAGCATGGTGTGTCAGCCAGTTGCTCTTTCAAGTAAAAACTGCTTTGTGAGGGAGGCAGCTGGTTCAGCTGGCAACTCAATCATACAAGTGCTTTTCCTTCCACAACCATCAGACTTTGGAATGCAGCCAAAGAGCTTATGTGCATTTCCCATTTCATCAACCAGAATGTTTAGAAGACATGTATGCAAAGGTTGAGATTTAATCACATTATATAATTTTTAATGCTTCATCAAGGACATTCATAATTGAGGCTATTTTTTTTTCTGCACATGCATGACTGGCTAGTAACACTTATACCACTGCTTGGATTTGTGCTGAAACACTAGTAAACTTACCCACGAAATACCAATCCCAGAGAGAGAAGCATACCATATCGATATAACTCTAAAAATAGTTGTGACCTCTTAAAACCCCTGAAAGCCTCTTAGGGACCCCAGAAGTCCATGAACAACACTGGAGAACCATTGTTTTAAGACATTCCATGAACACACCAGATATGTAGTACTTGGTTTCCAGATAATGAAGGGGAAGCTGATAATTGGCCAAAAGTCACTCGAGGGTACCCAAGTCCAGAAGTGGGAGGAATCATTCAGAGAGGATCCAAGAAGGAATTATAGAAAGTGACCAGATGACATTGAAGCTTGATAGATGAGTCAGTTATCAATTTATTGCCTTTCAGCTCCAATGCACCCTTGAATATATATGCTCTGTGAGAACGGGGAATTCCTTTAAACATTTCTCCTTTAAAGTGAGCACAAAGTTAGGCTTTCTCACCAGGGAGAACTAGAGGGGCACTGCAGGAGGAAGAGGCTTTCTTGCTGGCTGTGGTGTGGGCTGGGGGTGGGCAGTGTAGCTGTGAGGGCACGCAGTGGAGCCACCCCAGCTATAGGCTCAGCATGCAACCCCCCTGGCACCTCATAGTCTGAGCCTGGCAATAACCTTTCCAGCACTCTTGACTCAGAAACCAAAGTCCCCATTAAGCCTATGTCCAGCCGGCCTATGGCCAGTGTGTCCACACAGCTTGGTCACCCCCTTTGCAAGCCCCACGTGTCCTGAAGGCCTTCTTCTCCACTAACACCTAGATCCTGCTGCATGCTGTACCGATGCTGATTGCCTGCTCCCTGCCTGAACTCTGGGGAGTGGGCTATTGCTTGCTCAGCGACTCCAGACCAGCTCTGGCCTGATCAAACCAGTGAGCTTCTGTGCCAGGTTCCAAACCGCTTCTAAGTTTGTCCTTCCCCGGCTCCTCTCCCTCAGCCCTAGGGTACCACAGAGAGTTTCCTTATATGTCATGGTTACTCTTTTATCTTAGTTAAAACTTCATGTTGAATTTCTCCTGTTTAACCTACCATGTAGTTTCTCACTCCTGATTGGACCCAGACTACATCAGATGCCTAAATGTCTGTTATTTCAAAATGTAAGGTTTTTATGACCTTTGACTTCTTTAAAAACCTGGCAAGGTTAAGTCCTGGATGAAGTATTAGGAAAGAAACCTCAGTTTTCTCAAGAAAGATAATTAAGTCACCACTTATGTCACATTTCCACTTTTTGTTGCTGTTGCCCATGAAACCTGTCCCTGAGGACTCAAGTGATTAAATAATTTTGTTAAGTGTACAGATAAAAATTATGCAACAGTAGGGCTGTAACTGACCTCAGGAATGCTATACTCCAGTTCTTTCTTTTTACTGGTAGAGAAATAGACCCAGAAAGGTTAAATGAATTGCCCATGGTAGCACAGCTGGTTCCCATAGCAGAATCAGGTCTCTCTAACTCCTGACTCTCAGTTCTGAGCAGACCACACTGGCTGCTGTCCTCTAGAAAAGAGTGGCAAAGTGGCAAAGTCCACATGAAGAGGACTGTCTTTAAACATAATAGCTCATCTAAACTGTTCAGACAAAGAAGCTTTCTTTATAATAATATTTCCAGCTGCCTATTTTTTAATTAGTTAGTGTAAGTCAGACAACATTTCTAGTTGTGACTATTTTTTTTTAATACCAAACAGTCTATCCTTCCGATAATTTGGTTGGCAAGACTTCAATCAGCAGGGATGGGACTTGGTGGTACGTGGTCCACATGAGGATAGAGAGGTCTACCCTTGAAGAAATCAACATTTCCTTTCTCAGAAGCCACAAAAGGCCTAATTCACTGGGGTCACCCAGGCATTTTTCATTCAAGAAACAGGTAACAGGTACACATTTGAGGCTACAGAGATCCTCAACATTTATCTAAAGTTTAATGTATGGGCTGAATCAGCTCTATGTAGACCACTACCTGTACAATGTGATATGAAGAATTCTAGGTATATTGGTCAGAGTTCTCCAGAGACAGAACCAGCACAACATGTATGTGTGTGTGTGTGGATTTATATATATATACACATATATGTACATATACACACACACATCCTGTTATATCTACTATATATGGAGAAACATATACACATCTTATTTTTATATAATACATTATAATAACATAATATTATATATATGTGTGTGTGTATATATATACACATATATATAATACATATCAGTTGGGGTGTGAAGAGAGAGAGATTTATTTTAAGGAACTGGCTCACACAGTTGTGGAGGCTTGGTGTGTTCAGAATCTGCAGGGTAGGCCAGCAGGCTGAAGCCCCGGGGAAGAGCCGCAGTTCGAGTCCAAAGGCAGCCTGCTGGCAGAATTCCCATTTCTTCAGAGGAGGGGGTCAGTCTTTTTTCCTATGAGGCCTACCCACACTATAAAGGGCAATCTGCTTTACTCAAAGTTCACCAATTTAAATGTTAATGTCATCCAAAAAAAAAAAAAAAAAAAGCACCTTCACAGAAGCATCCAGAGTAATGTCTGGTCAATATCTGGGCACTATGGCCCAGCCAAGTTGATATATAAAGTTAACCATTACACCTGGCATATTCAAATATTTTACTTGATTCAGGTAACCTATTAATTCAGTATCTGTCATCTGCACCTTAGCTCACCAGATGGTTTTGTAAACAATTGAATATAGTTGTGTATATGTCCCCTCCCAAAAGAACTTGTAGGCTCCAGACTTAGCGGGCTTCTTGGTTTACGCCTCTAAGTGAGCAGGATCCAGTGGTGCCTTTGATGCATAACTAGCCTGGTCTGATGGTGGCTTTGGGTCCAAGGCTGCCTACAACTTTGTATGTTGCACAGTGCCACTGTGTTCATGGCCTGTTGGGGTGTCTGTCCTTTAGCCTGCCTTGAGCTTTACGTCCATCTGCCACTGAGTGTATGTTCACCCTCCTGTGCTTCACACACTCTCTGAAAAAGAACTGCCCTTTCCAACTCATCACCACTGTCCCTTCTCCCAGCCCCTTCTTTCTACTCCCACATGGCTTCTTTTCTATTCTTTCATGTCCCACTATTTGAATAAATGAATGGGTTTCTTTTAAACCTCTCGCCAGCCTTTCTTCTATTTAACAACTTCTGAAATTGTTGTCTTTCAATCTCTTTCTGGGTTAATCAATTCTTTTTTTTTTCCTTTGTGTCTTCATCCTACCTGATATTCGTCTTATAGCTAAAACTTTTGATTATCCTTTCTTCTTAAAGCTCAGCCATCTGCAGCCTCCCTTGCCACTTGGTGCCTCTTAGGTGGCAGGAGCCAGCTTAACAGGCAGGCAGTCTGTGCAGTTGCATGGGGCCCCATTAAACTTGGTTTAATGCTCTGCTGTTGCTATCCTGAAATTCTTAATAATTTTGGAGCATAGGGTCCCTCATTTTCATTTGGCAGTAGGCACTGCACATTATGCACTGGCCCTGCCTGTGGACCCCTTATTTTTCTTGCTGACATCCTCCTTTTTCTGGCATTTGCCCTCTCAGCTCACCACTCTTCCCCTCCATGCTTGGTGCTCTTTGGAGAACTTATCTTGAGAACATGATTGTCCTTCCCAAGTCAGCAATAACTCTGGCTTCTAGGCCTATAAACATGCTACTTACCCTAAGCTTAAAAAAAAAAAAAAGTAGAAAGGAAAGTCAGAGAAGGAAAGAAAACAAGGGAAAATGTTGAAAGGCTTGCTTGGCTCAAGTCTCCCTTGTTGGTTCCACCTCCTAGCCTATCTCACTGCAATGTCATATGTTATTCTAGAATTTGCCTCATTTCAATTAAATATCTTGCCAGTTACTAGATACTTGAGGTTTTCTTATAAGTCAGACAATATGCCTTGTTATTACTATTTTTCAAAACTAAATGATCTGACCTTCCAATAATCTAGTTGCTATGCTCCATTAGCATGAATGTGACTCAGTGATTTGTTTTATTTACCTACTCTCAGAAACCGGTAAGTACTCAAGAAATGTAAGTCTAATGGCCTTGGTATGTCTTCCAAGTGATTCCACCAATCTTGGGAAGGCAGAATGGTTCTCATATGTTAATATTATCAACCTGCACCATGCCTTGGGAGAGCCCAAAGTCCACACTCTCTGCCTCCAAGTTTGGCTGTTTCTGCTCACTAGCCCAGGTGTAATATTTAACAGCTAAATTCCATTGCAGTAGAGGCAGATTTCAGTCCTCAGCTTCACAGAATACTGTGGTACAGTGTTAAGGGCATTGTATAGACTCATGCAAACCTGGGTTCAAATTCCTCCCCTGACACCAACCAGCAGAAGAAATGTCTACAGCACTATTTCCAATCCCGTATGTCCTTCATAACCTTTCCACAGCCCCAGCTAGAGGTGGAGTCCACATTTCCCTTCTTCTTAAAATAGGGCAGGCTTTTGTGGCTGCCAGGATGAATGGAATATGGCAGAAGTGACACAATGTGTGACTTCTGAGATTAGGTAATATGGGGTGATACAGCTTCTGCCTGTGTTTCTCTCTCTGTCTCTTTTGGGATGCTTGCCCCTGGAACCTAGCCACCATGTTGTGAGGAAGCCCAGAGCACATGAAGAGGTTCTCTGTAGTGTTCCAGCTAATAGTCTCAGCAACGTTTTCAGATGACAGATTGCCTCAACAACCAGACAAGAGAATGAATGAGATTTCAGATTTTTCTAGCCCCCAGCTTTTGAATTGTCCCAAATGACATCTAGTGAAGTAAAATTAGCCATTCTAACCAAGTCCTGGCCAAATGCAGGTTTTTGAGCAAAATAAATGTTGTCATTGTTTAAAACCACTAAGTTTTGGGCTGGTTTGTTACTCAGCAGGCAACTCACATACACACTTAGCTTCAGGCCCCTTATCTTCAAATTGGTGGCAGAGTTGTATAATTGGATGACAATATATATAAAACATATAGATTTACTTTATACATTTACAGCTACTGTCTTTATGGCCACAGAAGACAAACATTTAGGAAGAGCTTGTTAAACACCCTATTTATGAAATGTTATGCCTTGGTGAAGGGTCAATAGACCTCTCTTTGACGGCACAAAAGTTCAACAGTACCTAGCGTTCAGGGTTTTGTGTATGAAGCAATAAATTCAACAAAGAAAGAAAATACAGGAAGAACTACAGCTATTGTTCATTGGCCAGAGGAGAGTGTTCCTAAACTAGGTCAGTCATGCATTTACTATGAAGGGAGAGAGGGAAAAGTGACTCATGTTTGGTTAACTGTTGGTACAATGATAGATACATGCATGCCTGTTCTCTATAAGACCATTGAATTTCTGTGAAAAGCAACACCCTCCAACCAAACACCTTTTTCAGGTAGTTCAAGAGTCAAAGATGAGAAGGGCTGGAACCCAAGGAATATAGATGGTTGAAGCTAAGGGATCAGGTCTGGGACAGATTCCTGGAAGTTTTCTATTGAAGTTTATTGGAAGCCTTTGTGTTCTCTCAATATCCAGAAACATTTTCACTGCTCTTTAAGGTACTGTCATCCTATTCTTTAGACCTGATTAAGGCTCTCAATGCTTGGTTCAGGAAAGTTGAAATCTGGAATTCTTCCACCTCAGAAATGTACCAAAACACAGGAAACCAAAGAGCAATACAAATCTATAGCCTCAAATAAACAGAACTCCTTTCCACATTGGTTTAATTTGAAGAAGAGGTCTCCTCACTTAAACCTCCCTTGGAGAATCCCCATCCTAATACAGGAAATTGTTTTCCACTTAATGAGGCCACTGTCAAAAGCTTTGCTTTCCTCTCTTGACATTTTTCTTATTTGTTATCCAAGATGCTATGGAAATTAATGGCAGCTCTTGATCGTGAATCCATTCCCCCTACATTTAAGGAATAAGCCTGCAATTCCTATAATCCTCATACCAAACAAGGATATCTTGACATTGAGCTCTGCTACTCCTACAAAGGTTGGTGTTTGGGATCCTGACATAGCTGAGATTCCTCAATTATTACTCATCTGCCCTTCTGTTCTGTTTGTCTGAATGTTGAATTTTGAATATAGCCTCTTAATAGGATAAGCTGGGCTGGAAAGACTTTAGAGACATCCCAAAATCTGTCATCCTAGCTCTCTGTTGGCTTCAATAATCACTCATGAATCCCAAACTCAAATATAACAAATTGAAAGCTTATGACACTAAAATGAAATCTGAGTCTTGAGGTTTATTAATTAGGGTCATGTACATCTGAGAACTTATGAAAAAAGTTTTTGCAAAATTACTAGTTTATAATATGTCAACAAAATATGTTTTTAGAGCTTGAAAATTCCACTCAACTAAGCATTTTAAAAACTGGAATGCCCAGGCCCCACTCTCAGATATTCTGATTTAATTAGTCTAGGGGTAGGGCTCAGACATCAGAATTCTTTTCCTTCAAAGTTCTCGAGGTGATTCTAATGTTCAGTCAGGACTGACAACTGCTGACCTAGTGGTGCCCACAGTGGGAGATGTCCAATAGAATCACCAAAGGAGCTTGTTAAACAAACAAAGAAACAAATGAGCTCCCTGACCTCACTGTAGACATGCAGAATCAGAGTCTCTGGGCTCAGGAGATGTGTGACGGGCTGGACCAACCACCGACAGTAGCACTTAGGACGTTGTTTCTCCCTCCTCTTTTTGTTTCCTTTTTCCTTACCTAAACTGGAAACTCCTTCACATCCTGGCCCCACTCCTACTTCCCACCCCATTTCTATGCTGTTCTTCTTCACCTTCCATCCCTGCACAGGCCCTGAAAGAAGTGCACCATTTTGAGTTGTTCAGGGCATGGAGAGCCCATTTTGGATCAACACGTCTGAAGAACCTCAAGTCAATGCAGCCATAAACAATGCCAAGAACTTAACGTGCCAACTGATATTTTTATGGTTGCGTCTCCACACAGAACTCTTAAGTTCTGCCAGGTGGGTCTTCCCTGAGGGTGACAGAGTGTGCTGTGACCGGGTACAGAAACCCTAGTCACTGGGCTCAAGTTCTCATGTGGTCAGCCACAGGCCATATGTACCCAACCACATTTGTTCTCTCCAGCCACCTTCCTCTAGTCAGCCATGGTGAAAAATGTGGCTTCTTTAAAAATGCAGTGTCCTCATAAGGTCCTGTTTTGGGCTTTCTTGGCTGCGTGGAGTACCAGCAAGCTGTATCTCCACTCTCAACTATATGCAGGCACTTGGCCACTTGGGCAGGGTGGATCCACACAGCCAGATGGGCATCTTTACCAAGGGCCAGCTTGGTTCCGGAGACTGGGGATGTAGTGATGTGGTGATGAAAGAGACATGGTCCCTCTCTTGAGAAGTTATCACACAACAGAGGCAGCAAAAGGTAAAGACATGATGGCCAGGTCATCACAGAAGTGCAGTAGTAGTAGAGAATGGCTGGAGTGGGGACAGGAAGGAGCCCACCTAAGGGTTCACGGAAGGATTTGGGGCAGCAACAATGCCTAATATGAGCCTCAAAGGTAAGAGAGTTTATTCATACAAAGTGGCAGGTAAGGCCATCCAGGCGGAAGTGATGGCATAAGCACATGCCTGGAGGCTGGATTGCACAATGCAGGTGTATTAGGCTGTTTTTGCGTTCTGTAAAGAAATACCTGAGACTGGGTAATTTATATTGAAAAGAGGTTTAATTGGCTGATGGTCCTGCAGGCTGTACAAGTGCCATGCCAGCATTTGCTTAGCTTCTGGTTAGGGCCTCAGGAAGCTTATGATCATAGTGGAAAGCAAAATGGGAGCAGGCACTTTCCATGGCAAAAGCAGGAGCAAGAGAGAGAGAGAGAGAGAGAGGAACCAGGATCCTTTAAACCACAGCTCTCCTGTGAACTATCAGAGTGAGAACTCACTCATTACCATGGGGAGGGCACAAAGTCAGGAGGGAACCAACCCCATGATCCAAACACCTCCCACCAGGCCCTGCCTCCAATATTGGGAATCACATTTCAACATGAGATTTGGCGGGGACACACATTCAAACCATATCAGCGGGTGGGCAGGGAATTCCAAGCAGATCTTCTTCATGCTCTATTAGGAAAACCCATGCAGAATTTCTCTAGTTCCCTTTCTTCCTCCATTCTGAGGACCCCAGCCTAGTCACAGGCAAAGCCATAAGGCAGTCAAATGCTCATCTTCTGGGGGTCTCTGTGTCTTCCCAATCTGCTATCTCCACCATCATGCATCTCTAAACCCCTCAGCCACTCTTGGCCAGCATGCCTCTCCCCACTTGTATCTCTCAATGCCAACTCTGAAAGCATTCACATTTAAGTATGAATTGTTGGTAACTGCTAAGCACTTATTCCTCCTAGGGTACTTTTATTTATCATGGCCCAGATGTAAGCAACGAGATGAAGCTTCAATAGTGGGGTTGCAGGTGTCCGCCAGAAACTGATTAAAGAACTGGGAAAGAAGGAAGAAGGGCAACAATAGCTTCCTGGGGGTCCTGAAACCAGACATGTAGGTTTTTATCTATTATCTCCTATGTGAGATCCTGCCAACTTGTTACTTCTGCAGCTCCGAAAAACTAGCTCACACAATGGATGCCCCAGACCAAAGGGCAGGCACTCTTATCACAAAACTGCCTTAATTTCCATTTAAAATTCTCTATTTAAAATTACTTCAAGGCTGGTTGGAAGGGCAAGACTTCAAAAACAACACATTCCTTTTTAATTAATTGGAGGCGGGTGACTATAGGAATGTTTTAGCTTTGCCGTTAATATGAGTGCTATGAATTTGTAATAGTGACATCTTCCTATACTTGTGCAATAAGATCTTTGTTAGCAAGAATGTTTGAAGAAGCAAGATGTTCCCTGGTGAACTGAATTCCCCGGGTAGCCCTTTAAGCAATTCGGGGCAATGTAATAAAAAGCAGAAGATTAAGAGTCCTGCGTTCCAGACCTAGTTTTGGCACAAAGAGTTGTGTGATCTGGGGCAAGTAATTTTCCCTCTCTGGGCCTTAATCTTGTTATTTTTAAAGTGGATAAATTAGAAAAGATGGGCTTGAAAGACACTCTGTTCCTAAAATGTGGCTAGGAGAAGGTGAAAATAACTAAATCTTTTATTTGCACCTAAAAATTCCAATAGCTGAGTAGAGACTCCACAAGCTACTACAGTCCTCTCTCCCAGCATCATGCATGGCTCACAGCACGGGCTGGATAAATGTTTGCCGAGAGGATGAAAGAGCTTTTGGACTAGCGTTCTATTCTGAAAACACAGGCAGCTGGGTCTGCAGGGGAGGGGCCAGCACCATAGATTGCAAGGAAAATCAGGCCACAAAGGAAGAACCACCTGTGACCACCTTTGCTAGCTGCTTCTGGGCTCTGCCTTCTCACAACTTCTCTGTAGCATCTTTCCATAGTATTCTCAGCACCTTACCTTAAAAAGCAGTTGAAGAAGCACCCTTTTTGGAAGGCTGTCCCCACTCCATGTCCCCGCCCCCACCCCCTCCTGCTCTATCCAACTCCTTCAGACTAGGGCAGCTGAGATCCAAAGACTTCAGATGACTTTTCCAAGGCCACATAGATGATCAGTAGGGATGGAGTTTGCTATTGAATGGAGATGGCTGAAATCTCAGTCAAAATCGTGAACGTATGTAATTTAGACATAATCAGGGAAGACAGGAGAAACAGAACTGAATCCTTTGGAAAGTCATCTTTGAGAGATGTTCCTGCTAACCCTTGCTTATCTTTCATTTTATTCCCTTAAAAGAGTAAACTGCTGAAGACAGAGGAAGAAAAATCCTGCCTGGTTATTGAAGGGTACGGGTTCATATTCACATCAAGGTTTTTTTTTTAAATCGTGGAGGATTTACTCAGGGTAAAGACAGAAAGCCACACTCCTACTGAAGCTCCTGAGCTCCCGGGGGAAGGATAGAAGGGAAGCTGTGTAGCTGTCTCTTCTCACTATGTTCCTTCTTCTCCCGCCTAGGGTGATTGGGAGGATTAGGGGAGATAACACAAGTAAAATGGGGGCGCAGTGCCTGGCAGAAAGCACTCAGTGCATCTGCCGTCTTCAAGGTCACTCTGCCCTCTGGGCCCATTCCTCCTTCCTCCCTCTCCTCACCCCCAGCCAGCACATTAAAGGTCACAGGTCTGGAGAAAGTCCTTCTCTGCCACTGTGTAACAGGGAAATGTTTCTCCCAGCCAAGTGCCCCTGTCATGTGGGCCCACCCAACTAATTTCTTTTGAGCCCCTATAGAACTTACAGTGAAGACAGTGGTTAGTCCTGGATGATTATATCTACTGCTTTAGAAGGGAGCTTTGAAAACAGCCTCACAGTTACAGACAAAACCAAGCCAGTTTTTGTGTCAAGAAGACCCAATTTCGTTTTCTCAGCCTTGAAAAAAAATCAATTTGAACTTGCTGCTGGCTGAGTTATATGTTCAAGCTCAGACCGAGCTGTAATTGGAAAGGAGTCTGTCTTTTGTAATCCCCAGGCCAAAAGGGGAAATGAAAATCTTTTTCAAATGGCAGAGTAAGGCAGGAAATGTTCTCTTTATTGTACTCCCATAAAAAAATAAACCTACCCAGTAATTATACCACACACACACAATAGACCAGGCCCTCACCCAGGAAGCCACAACCTGAGATGAAGGAGTTAGTGGTTATTTTCAAAAAGGGAATTTTTCCAAGCCCTACCATATTTTCTCTCACAAGTTCCTTTGCATTTACAAGAGACAGATTGCCCACCCTGCTTTTCTGCCTGACTGGTGGAAGTCAGACGACCTGCATACTGGTCCCAGTTGTTCTGCCAGATGAATGTGCCCTTGAGCAAGTCACTGTCTCGATTTGGCATTCTGCACCCTTATCTATGAAATGAAGGGACAACTAGACAATGCCTACATCTGAATTCTCTGATTCTCTTTATGCTCACTTTTTCGTTGGGCACAAAGGGGTCAGAGGTGATCCCTGCTTATGAAAATCTCTAATGTAAATTCTCCACTTTATGTCTAGGAGAAAAAACTGAAAGTGGCCATTATAAAAATACAAAACTGCCCCATTGGTGGACTACAAAATAAATGAGGTACAGAAATTGTTCTTTTTCCTCTACTGGATCCTTTCTGTAAGTCTTAGAATTTGCTATGATGCTCTTGGGGCATTCAAATTCACAAGCACAAAAAGAACTACATTTTGGGTACCACATTCTAATACTACTATCCACAGAGTGGATTCCTGAAATCAGCCATCTGGTATATAGAATATGTGAAAATGCATTTCCAGTTCTAGCAGAGATTGTTCCATCCATAGGTCTAGAGTAGAAGTATATGTAATCGTTGACAATCAACAAAGCATATCACTTGTATCTTATTTAGTTTGAAGGTGCCAAACAGGGTTGTTGTACATGTTTTTTAAAAAATTTTATTATGGTCATCTCGTCTCCACCCCAACCCCCACCAAACTATTTCTACCATCTTAAGCCAGGGTGAGCCAAATCCCAACCTTTCCTTTACGTACAAGACCCACCTAAGGAAGGAAGCCTGCTATTGTTGGACTATGTTTAGAACAGATGATGCTACGTGATGAACTTCAAGCATTAATGACAGACAGTCTTCTAGATCCTATCTAATGTTTAGGATCAGCCCCTTCAAATTGTTTTTTGATGGAGCCTCAGGAATGGCAAAGAAACATTGCAACTTGTGCTTCATCTCCCAATTATTGAAGGAGGCTGCTGGAAACATAATATAGAAAATTCTGAGGTCTCAACTAGGATTCGTAGGACAGAATGTAAGCATTATTTGGTGATGACATGTTTTATTTATAAAGTCAACCTTCGATGCAATTCTGCTGACTCTTCTACACAGAGAAGAGGCCTGCTGAAGAATTAAAAGATAAGAACAAAGCTAAAATGAGAAGCATAATTTTCCCCTATGTCCTCCTAGTTAGCTCTTATGGACCTTTCTGTAACATGAGTTTCTTCTACTAAGTTGTAAAACATCCTGTTTTACTTTTCTCTTCTCAGTCCTATGATACAGTTCAGGGCCAGACACATTTACTCTAGTTGTTCAAAATGTAGCCTGCATGAAAAGACCAGTGCCTCAGAGACATACCAAAGGGCAGAACAGAAACAAGGCTTAGAAACAAATTTAACATAAGTAGAGTATGGGTATCAAGGACTTTTACTGTATAGCGCTTGCAATTATGTGATTAGCTTTCAGCAAGACGTGTTTTCTATCTTTTCAACCAGAAAATAATTTAAAAAACAAAGATAACTTGAATTGGCCTCAAAGCTGTCTCCGTCTCTGTAATTGGGAATAATAACAGCTGCCCACCTACTTCACGAGTTCTCTGTGAGGATCAAAGGTGCTCTGAAAGGATGACATACAATAATGGAATCTACCACTGCCATATCCAGTCTTCTTCGTTAGTGGATTGAAATTCCAGCTAGAACACAATGTCCTACAGCTCCAGGGTCCCCTTGTAAGTTTATCTCTCAATCAAGTCTCATTAAGAGCTTTTTATCTCTCCCCTGGAACTCCCAGAAAAGGCCCTAAGAGGGATAGTTTTCTTGTTAGGAGGAAATTCTGGGTTGTCTACAGCCTTGCTGCTCAAAGTAGGTCCACAAACCAGCAACATCAGCATCCTCTAGGAGCTCATTAGAAATGCAGATTCTCAGGCCAACCCCATACTTACTGAATCAGAACCTGCATTTTCAGTAAGACTTCTAAGTGATTTATGCCTCTTAGTGTTTGAGAAGGCTGGTCTTCAGAACCTTTGCAAGATAAAGGCCTCATACAGCATCAATCGGAAGACCTTTATAACCGATGCATTGGGTCAGTCATAGCCAGCTTTTCTTTTTCACTTAAAAAGTACATCTTTGCACATCCAGATTTCACATAATTCCTGGTTAGGAAAAACAAAAACAAAAACAAAAACAAAACTCCTCTCTTGTTCATAGTAATCTTGCCTTACTGGGTTCTAAAAATGTCAGTGAATCTCTGCCAAATTTCCATACCTCGTGCAGAGGAGGAGCCTGCTTGCAAATAACAATGGCAGCCAGGTGCTGAAAGTGGACACTGAAGCTGAAACTGGAGCTGAGGTTAAATTATTTATTGAAATTTCATGACTTGGATTGTCTGTTAGAAGCCAACCAAACCTAGAGTCACTGAGCATGTTCATCTCGAACAGGCCCCATCCTGCACCCCCTGAAGTTACCTGCCTCTTTGCCTGTGGGACCAGTCAGATGTCAGACCCTACCTCCAGGGGTTAAGTTATGGAAACATGACATGGCTGGGTTAGTAAACTGGGCTCTCTAAAGGTGCTGTCCTGAGAGCTCCTGATGCCCATGGCTGAGCAGTTCAGTGGCTTAGCAGTCTGCCTCTGTGCAACCTCTAGTTCATAGAAAGCCTGCCTGTTGCAGGAAAAATAACTCGCTTGCAGCTAACTCTTTCTTTTCATTTTTTAAAATGAACACCCTTTGTCTCAGAGTTTCTATTTGTATGACAGAGAGAAATGTGTTTTTTTGTGGGTGTTTTTGTTTGTTTGTTTTTGCCAACCAACATCCCAATATATATAAAATGAATTAAACCCTGTAGATATATATTCCTTTTACAATATAATCACTAATATTTGATCCTCAAAAGCAAAATACTATGAAAACATGTTCATCAATAGCAGAATAGGTGGCCGGGCACAGTGGCCCATGCCGGTAATCCCAGCACTTTGGGAGGCCGAGGCGGGCGGATCATGAGATCAAGAGATCGAGACCATCCTGGACAACATGGTTAAACCCCATCTCTACTAAAAAATTAGCTGGGGGTGGTGGCACATGCCTGTAGTCTCAGCTACTTGGGAGGCTGAGGCAGGAGAATCACTTGAACCCAGGAGGCAGAGGTTGCAGTGAGCCGAGATGGCGCCACTGCACTCCAGCCTGGCGACAGAGCAAGACTCCATCTCAAAAAAAAAAAAAAAAAAAGCAGAATAGTTGGTTACAATGTGATATAACCATATGATAGAATAGTATACAGCTATTTGAAAGCATGAGTTTGATTCTTATGTATTATTCTACAGGCAGTGTCACAGTAGGAGAAAAAGGCAAGTGACAAAGTAATAAGAACAGTGTGATCCCTTTTTGTATTTAAAAACAAAATCTTGTATGTGTTCATATTGTATGTGTGAGAGAGAGGAGATATATATATATAGTTTTATATATAAAACCACCAGGCTGGGAATCAGAAATCCTGGGTTTCTGTCCTTATGCTCCCCTGAGAAGTGGGGGCTGCTCATCTCTGGGCCTCTGACACCTTCTCTGCCTATCACTCAGAGTGACAGCAAGGGTCAAATGAGACCATGTGCATAGAAGGGCTCTGACCAGTGGAAGTGATTATAGCTTCCAGGCACCTATGGAAAGATGAAGGTTAATATAACAATTATATTTATATATAGGGCAGAATGAAATAAATGGTAAATAGGAGACTCAACAATATGTTTTTCATGTCTTGGGAAGCAGTGTTTACTACTGCGTGTGTGTGTGTGTGTGTGTATATATATATATATATATATATATATATATATATATATATATATATAGAGAGAGAGAGAGAGAGAGAGAGAGAGAGAGAGAGAGGGCATGCCATAGAGAGGAGTTGAGGGCAGGACCTGATACTGATAACATCAGTTTCTTCAGGTGGGTGCATTCAAGGGGTGTGTGAAAGGAGAGTCTTCATATTTTCTTTATGTGGTTTCAAGCAAAGAAATATTTGAAACCCTTGAGAACAGATGTGTTTCAAAATTCTAAATATTTTGGAATGTAGAAAGGTAACATGTGTGGATATATATGTAACCCCATCCCCACCCCCTGCAGGCTCTGGGACACCACACTGCTGTAATCAAGTCTGTTATAATCACATCTCCACAGCACCAAGTGGGGCAAAGACGGACTACAAATCATCTCTAAAGTTCAAGGAAGTTTTGCCTCAAAGTGAATTTCCACAAACTTATGAAAGAACTTACAGTCTTCAGAGCTTTTTGAATTTCAGGATTACAGATAAAGAATTGTAGACCTATATATTTCTTTAAGGTTTGAGTTGTCACAGTCATCTTGTATTTTTAAAACAAATAAAGTAAGCTAAAAGGGAGGTGACAAAAAAAGAAAGAATATATGAAGAGGAAAACCCCTCTGATCTGCCCTTGGGTCCCTTTACTTGTGCCTCCAAAGGCTCTGATTTAGAACTGGAGAGTGAGCAGGATGTAGCTTTGGTGAGGCACACGCAGGGGTCGGCCTGACCTGGGGACTGGAAACCCCAGCAAATTCAAGCCCACTAGCCTGCCATGTAGCAGATACAGGAGAATGGCAAATAAAGATGAAAGAAAGACTTTTAATGAAATAGAAAGTAACTTAGGTGCCAAGGAGTAACCAGATCCTAAAGTGATGCTCACGTGGCTCCTGTCATTCGATATGCAACTGAAACAAAAGTATTTCTGTCAAAGTTAAAATGTATATTTTAACTTTGGCCAACAGTGACTGTCCAACACATGTATAGATGGCATCCTCAGTCCAGTGTGCCACGAAACAGTGGTGCCCTCAGATTCTCACTGGGGCAGGCAAGTGCTTGTTTCTGTCTAGGTCTCTATCAACATGGACATTTATTTTAAATATATATGTATATAGTTATGTTGCTAATCTTAAAAAAAATCTTGAAATGTGCTTTAAATCCAAGTATATCAGATTACAAAGATCAAGACAATATGTTACCTGTCAATCTCTAAGGTGCAACTGCTGTACAACTTGAGCCAAGTTAGCTGGAGCCTTCATTTCTCTTACTATGAAATAGGGGTACAGTACCATTCACCACCCTCACTTGAAAGGTATACAATATGATTAAAAAGTGCTTAAAAGTCTTTGGCTTAATTTATGTTGTAAATTATAAATAGCCTATTTCTCTATGTTATATAGGTAAAGGACCAGGGCCTGAATGTCATAAAGAGAATGTAAATGATCAGTGGTGGAAAAAAACCACCAGACTGGGAATCAGAAATCCTGGGTTCCTGTGCTGATGGTCCCCTAAGAAGTGGGGGCTGCTCATCTCTGGGCCTCTGACACCTTCTCTGCCTATCACAAAGAGTGACAGCAAGGGTCAAATGAGACCATGTGCATAGAAGGGCTCTGATCAGTGGAAGTGATTATAGCTTCCAGTCACCTATGGAGAGATGAAGGTTAATATAATAATTATATTACGTATAGGGCAGAATGGAATAAATGGTAAATAGGAGACTCAACAATATGTTTTTCATGTCTTGGGAAGCAGTGTTTACTACTGGGTGGGACATCGGAAAAGTGTCCTTTCATTTTTATTATTTCCTTGGTAGATTTGTTTTTTGTCTGCTTGTTTCTTCCTTTGTTAAATGTGTAGCGTGAGTAGACATCCCAGCTTGCCTAGGACTGGGGGAATTCCAGGACTTTCAGGATTTAAAACTGGGAAGGTCCCTGGAAAACTGGGATGAGTTGGTCACTCTATGTACATGCATTTCTACTTTCAGAAAAGAATTTGAAGGCATGGTTAGACATAGAAGCTTACATTTAATAAAGGTTGGTGCAAACATAATTGCTGTTTTTGCCATTACTTTTAATGGCAAACTCATTCATACAATGCCCATGCACAGACAGACTTTATTCAATTCAAAGCAGTTAAAAATGTCAAATAACCCCTTCTTAGTACTTTTGGTTCATCGTACTACAGTTTTGTCCTTCACTGGATCAAACGTAGTGATTCTCAGTATCAATAATCACTCCAGACTCTGTCTAAATATTCAAATGGGTAATGGACATTATAATGGCATAGACCTATGAGGTTTCCTAACATTAACTAGAATAGACAAAAGGCAGCTTGTCGGAAAATAACACTAACAACAACAAAAGGGATATTGCTGATGCTTTTTAGGGCTGGATGTTACGTGTGTGCTGTATGTATGCAATGTGCATATTGTCTTCCCATGTTTGGTTGATTTTCATTGCTAAATGAGCAATGTAGTTCATACAGATCTGCCCACATATCAAAAGAATAAATTATTTCCTTTCAGGGTTTTGTCTTTTGCAAGAAAGTGGTGTTTAAACTATATAGATGATTTATAATAAATATTTGTAATAAATATTTATTTTAAATAAACAGATTGGGTGATTATTTTTATTTCACCCTTGAATAACAAGGATTATAGTAACTTTTTCATTCTTTATTTTTGACTTTGTGGCCTTTTGGATTTTGCATGCTTTTTCCTATGACTCCACTTCAGGTGTTTATAGTGAACCATAAACCTCTTTTTATCAAATTCCAGTGCAAGCTTTAATGACAAGCATATTGTAATAATTCTTGCTACATTCAAATTGTAATGAATCAAAATGGTATGTGACTTTTTTTGAAAGATGATCTTCTAGTTGCTATTTCAACAAACCCCCCAGATCTGGAGCCCAGCTAACTTCCCTCCATCATTTGTAAATTAAAAATAAAAAAATGGATATGATAAAATATCCTAAATTATTTCTTTGGCCCTTTTGAGCCCATACTCAGAACCCATCAGTGACTTTGCACTAATAATAGGATAAAATTCAAACTCCTTGAGCTGTCTCTCAGGGACCCTTTCTTTTTCCAGGGTTATAAATTCTCCCCTTTCAAGGCCTCTTCCCCTGCCTCCCCTCCCCTCTAGGCAAATAGCTTGCCCACCTCCTCTGACTAGGCTCAGGTTGGCTATGTCTGCACTTTTGTTCATGTCATTTCTCTCTTTTGGACAGCATTATCTGTCTCTACTTTCAAATACTAACTCAGACCCCATCTTCCCTGGAAAGCCTCTTCAGACTACTTCTATTAGAATTATGTTGTATATAGTTCATTTCATTCATTCACTTGACAAATACTAAACATCAACAATGCGTGGGGTGCTGTTCTAGGTGCAAGGGATGCCCAGTGGGTTTCCACTCAGCATCTTTCCCTGTAGCTTGCTGCAGTGGTGGGGTTTTTCTCTGGAAGCAACAGAGCAAGAAGACAAAAGACAATAGCAGGGAAGCTCCTGGGCTTTGGGTCTGACTAGGCTTTGCCACTTACTAGGGTTGTAATCTTGGGAAAGTTTTCTGGCTTCAGTTTGCTCATCAGTAAAGTAGAAATATGGTGTGGTACTTAAAAAGTTGTGGTGTGAATTTATTGTCCATGTAAAGCATTTAGGGATAGTTTGTGGTGCAAAATAACTGCTCAATAAACAGCACTACATTATGATCTTATACCTGGTCTGACCCATCTATTATATTGCCTCTGCACATGGTGCCTTTTTTCCCCTCAGTGCTTTCCACATCTGAGAACTTAGTGTTGGGCTTCCTTGTCATTGTGTGATAAAATACTCTTTTCTTTGACTAGGGATGGCTAACAATGAGTGATTCCTGAGGAGGAATCATAAGCTTTCCAATAAAAATATATGTGGGAATTCTTAAATATTTTAAATATTTCAGTGAAGGTCTATGGGGATTCTAGGAAGTATTCAACAATATTTATTAAGAACTTCTAGAACAGTGGTTCTCCAATGTTAGCATGCATCAGAACCATTTGAAAGCCTTGTTAAAACACAGTAGGTCCAGGGTGGTGCCCAAGAATTTGCATGTCTAACACTTTTACAAGTGATGCTGAGGCTTCTGGTGTAGGGTCCACACTTGGAGAACATCTGTACTAGAAGTTGGGATTGAAAATAATTATGAGGCTGGGCGCAGTGGCTCATGCCTGTAATCCCAGTACTTTGGGAGGCTGAGGCGAGTGGATCACCTGAAGTCAGGAGTCCAGCTAACCCACATAGTGAAATCCGATCTCTACTAAAAATACAAACATTAGCCGGGCATGGTGGCACATGCCTTTAATCCCAGCTACTTGGGAGGCTGAGGTAGGAGAATGGCTTGAACCCAGGAGGCGGAGGTTGCAGTGAGCCAAGATTGCACCATTGCACTCCAGCCTGGGCAACAAGAGCAAAACTCCATTTAAAAAAAAAACAGAAAATAAGTATGAGAGAGCTGTGGATCAGCCTTCCAAAGGAGCTCAACAGCCAGAGTTTGAAAAAAACGCATAACAGGGTGGGATACACAACAGCCAAGGACCAGGTTAGACAACACTAAGTGGAGCCCTGGTTCCATTATTCACTGGGATATAACCTTGGACAAGTCATTTACCTCCTCTGAGCTTTGTTTTCCTTATTCAAAATGTTAGAATAAGAATCTTCCCTTTATATCTCACAGTGCCATGAAGACCCAGGACACATGTATTATATGTGCTGACTGAAGACCAATCTTCAAAGTTCAGGGGAAGGGGCATTTCCTCCCCTTTCTCCAGTCCAAAGTAACTCCTTGAATAGACAAGAGACCCTCTAAGCATGTCACATTCTTTCCTCATTCACTAAGGCATTGTTCAATATCTTAAAGACTGAACTAGCTGAATAGATTCCCTGGTAACTCAAAACCTTAAAGCAGCTTTGAATTAAGAGCCTGTCTCTGGGAAGTGACATTTAGGGAAGGTCCACTAAGGCTATGTGGGCTCCACCCACTCTTCCAGCCTTCTGCCTTGTCCTGAATCACATTGGGCTGACAAGATTAGATATTCCTACTGCATAAGATTAGCACCTGTGAAAAATCATTCTCCTTGAATCACATTTTAATGCCCTGGCCTCAGTTTTTACAGTCACTAGATGAAATAATCACCCAAAATTTCTACTGCATTTTCTATTTAAAAAATGTTGATGGCATTGTTCATTATATTTTTGAGTGATCCCCACACACTACTTATAAACCACTACGTGAGAAATGGCCTTTTAGACTTTTGTGAGATGCATTGTAGTATGCAAATATTTTCTCCCATTCTGTAGGTTGTCTGTTTACTCTCTCTGTTGATAGTTTCTTTTGCTGTGCAGAGGTTCTTTTAGTTTAACCAGGTTCCATTTATCAATTTTTTATTTCTGTTGCAATTGCTTTTGGAAACTTAGTCACTTTTTTTTTTTTTTGCCAAGGTTGATGTCTAGAATGGTATTTCCTAGGTTTTCTTCTAGGAATTTTATAGTTTTAGGTCTAACAGTTAAGTCTTTAATCCATCTTGAGTTAATTTTTGTATGTGGTGAAAGGTAGGGGTTGAGTTTCAATCTTCTGCATATGGCCAGCCTGTTATCCCAGCACTGTTTATTGAATAGGGAGTCCTCTCTCCATTGCTTGTTATTGTCAACCTTGCTGAAGATCTGGCCTTAGGCGTGGGGCTTTATTTCTGGGTTCTTTATCCTGTTTCATTGGTCTATGTGTCTGTTTTTATGCCAGTACCATGCTGTTTCAGGTAGCAAATAAAGGCAGGAACATAAAACCAAATACTGCATGTTCTTACTTATAAGTGGGAACTAAACATTGAATACACATGGCCATAAAGATGGGAACAATAGACACTAGGGACTACTAGAGGGGGTAGAGTGGGAGTGGGGTGAGCATTGGAAAACTACCTATTGGGTACTATGCTCACTACCTGGGTGACGGTGATCATTTATATACCAAACCTCAGCGACATGGAATTTACCCATGTAACAAACCAGCACATGTACCCCCAAAACAAAAATAAAAGTTGAAAAAGGAGAGAGATGGCTTTAGAATCTATCACCACAAAGAAAAGAATACTTAATTTTAAGGGAAAATTCTAGTGATAAAATGTTGTGAATAGAGCATGCTGCAAAATGTATTGGTTGTATGATTCCAATAATTAAAAAAAAAAACTAGAAAGAAACCAAAATGTTATCAGAAGTTATCTAATTACTTTTATAAATAGAAAACAATATTTTTCAAAGTAATTCAATGACAGGGAATTTTATCTTCTCCAAGAAATTGTCTTCTTCCACTCTCAAAAAGAGAATTCTATAACTCATTGTGTCTTTTTTCCCTCCTTGCCTTCTTAGAAGCTCAAAGATCATTATTTGAAGCATGCATTGACCCTTATTACAGGTTCATTTAGTGCTTATTTTCATTTTCTGTTGTGTTTTGTTTTGAGACAAGATCTCTCTCTGTAGCCCAGGATGGAGTGCAGTGGTGTGATCTCGGCTCACTGCAGCCTCAACCTCCAGGGCTCAAGCGATCTTCCCACCTCAGCCTCCTGAGTAGCTGGAACTACAATATTTACCACCAGGTCTGGCTAATTTTTGTATTTCTTGTAGAGATGTGGTTTTTCCATGTTTCCCAGGCTGGTCTTGAAATCCTGAGCTCAAGCAATCCACCCACCTCAGCCTCCCAAAGTGTTGGAATTACAGGCATGAGCCACTGCACGTGGCCTCATTTTCTGTCTTATTGCTATTTCATTTTATACGTGCTTACTAGATGAGTAGTATCTACTTATATAATTTCTGAAATTTTGAAACATCCTGAACTTTTTACAAACTAAATAAGGAGCCAGAAGTAAGTGATATATAAGTTCCAAGAAAATTAAACAACTAGCTTCTAAATATACCTGAAAAAGTAATGTAGTTTCTCAAGGCTTGTGCTTTGCAACCAGGGAGTTTAAGCAGTGGGCAAATCTGATTCATATATTTATCAAAGACCATAATAGATATTACATTCCTTTTCTGTAAGCAGTTGATACTCAATGAGATACAATGTGGACTCCCTTAGTTACCACCTCTGTGGGGGCCAGGCCTAGGTGGGAGGAAAACCTTGCACTTTCATATTGCTGTTCAGTTTTGGTGGGCATCTACCAAGGCAACCACTCTGGAGGAAGACTCTATGTCTGATGAAATACAGGGGACAGGCCAGGTGCGGTGGCTCATGCCAATAATCCCAGCATTTTGGGAGGCCAAGGAGGGTGGATCACCTGAGGTCAGGAGTTCAAGATCAGCATGGCCAACATGATGAAACCCCATCTCTACAAAAATACAAAAAATTATCCGGGCATGATGGCAGGTGCCTGTAATCCCAGTTACTCGGGAGGCTGAGGCAGGAGAATCTCTTGAACCTGGGAGGCAGAGGTTGCAGTGAGCTGAGATTGCAACATTGTACTCCAGCCTGGGTGATAGAGGGAGACTCCATCTCAAAAAAAAAAAAAAAAAGAAAAAAAGAAAGAAATACAGGGGACAGTCAAGGATGACACTGAGGTTTTGATCTTGGAATGTTGGAAGATGTCAAAGACAATATGAGAAACGGGAAATGTGAGGGAGCTCAGCTTTAGGGGAAGGTTTCTGTGTAAGAAGAGGTAGCTGTGGAACCTGTAGTTTGGAAAGGTGAACAAACCTTGGACACCTAACCATGCAGGGGCTGTGATTCTTGTCCTGACTCCATCTTATCAGTTTGGGTCACCTGGGGCCTGTCCTTGCTGCTGCTGCTTGGGACTCAGTGTCCTCATGAATCAAGCTTGTTCATCTCTAAGGCATTTCCAGTCCTTTCAGTGGATGAGTTCATGATATTATAAATTTTTTTATACAGTCATGAATTGCTTAATAATAGGGATGCATTCTGAGAAAGGGATCTTTAGGTGATTTTGTCACTGAGCAAACATCATACAGTGTACTTACACAAACCTAGATAGTTCCAGCCTACTACACACCTAGGTTATATAGTGTAGTCTATTGTTCCTAGGCTATAAACCTGTCCAGCATGTTGCTATATTGAACACCATAGGCAACTGTAACACAAGGGTAAGTGTTTGTGTATCAAAATATAGAAAAAGCATAATAAAAATACAGTATTATAATTTTATGGGACCACCATCTTCTACGGGGTCCATCGTTGGCTGAAACGTTATTATGTGGTATATGACTCTGCAAATCATGAGACATTTTACACATGGAGATAAAGACTTGGGTCAACTCTGCTTGTCTCAGATTGCATGGCTGCATAGATGAGTGGTTTTAATAAGGGACATTTAAGAAGTCAATGATTCGCTTTTAGTACTGACTGACACTTTTATCTCTTGTCTGGGAATCAGTCTAAATGGCATGAATTCGGAGTTTGTAAGAGCTGAAAAGAATAATGATAAATCCAGAAATGGAATAAGCCTTGGTAGAAGGTGAGAAACGATTCAAGCATAAGGTGAATTACTAAGGCTGGTTGCCTATTTTTATGAGCTGCACAGGGAAAAGGCCACAAGGTCTGGGAAATGGAAGAAAATGAAATGCCAATACAACAAAGGAGGTGGGCTTCCTTGTAACGTACATTCAGTGAGAGACCATAATGCTTAACAAATCTGTTAAATCCTCAGACCTCTGCCCAGGGACTTTTTCACTGCCTGACCTCACCTGATCTAAAGTTCATGCAGCAGCACAGGGAGGGAGGGTGAGAGGAATGCTGGGGAGGACTTGGATAGTATTCTTACTAGGAAGCCATAAAAATGCATATATTCTGGGACAGGGTGTGTGCTGTCATGCACAGAGCCACCAAAGTGTCATCAAATGAGTAGTGTCCCTATACTACCTAGTGGGGGTTGGGTTTGGGTAAGTGATGTCAATATACAGCCCTCAGGACAGGAAGAGGAGTGCTTGGCACATGACACACCATTGAGAAGAGTTTTGTAACAATCGGTTGGAAGAGCGATTGTGGCGTTCCTTATAGCTCCGCTCTGGCTACCCTGCTCCTGCATATCACGGCCTTAGGAGTTACAGACGCTTGGGACCTCTGAGAAGACACATAGAAGATTCAGGTATGGACTGGCTGGCATGTAGGCAACAGGTAGGACAAGGTAGGTTGGGGGAATGCCTGTTTAAAGAGAGAATATAGACAACCCTTCATTCATTCATTTAAATGTATGCACACATCCATTCAATCACCAAATATTTCCTCACCTGGTAAGGGCTAAGAACCTGCCTTCGGGCCTAAAATATAATGCCTTTCTCAGATAAGTCTTTTATACCCTTCTCCCATTTAAATTAGTCCTCCAGTTATTTCCTTAATAGCACTTTTTATCACCTGAAATTACTTGACTTATTTCTTTATATCTTCTCTGTCTCATCCACTAGAACACAAGACTCCTTAAGTCAGGAACCATATCTCTTTTGTTCACTGCTGTAGTCCCAGCACTAAAAACAATGTCCAGCACATAGTAGGGCCTCAGAAAAACTATTTTTTGAATGAAAACATCATCACAGAGATGAATAGAACCTAGGCCCTTCAAGAAAAGAGTCAAAGAGAGTGTGGGAAAGCACTTAGTGGAACACAGTAAAGGAAAGAGAAAACTAGTACAAAAATTGAATTGGTTTTCCCCTAGAGATTTAAAAAAGTACTTGGGATTAAAAGACAAATAAAACACTAGAGGAGCCATCAGTGCATTGGTTCCTTGTGCTCAAGATGAGAGGGATGTGTAGAATTAATTCTCGAGTACTTTCCAGGCCTCCTGGCCTGGGAGTCTGCTGTCTTCAGGTCCGCAATGCCAGTACTGTCACCTGTGCTATCCCTGGACTCACCATGTTGGGGTGGAAAGGACACTTGACAGGTGCTCCGGAACCCAGCTTGACATTGACTTCTACCTGGCTGTGTGGCTTTGAGACAAGACAGTTGACTTTGGGAGCTTCAGCTTTTCTCTACCAGTAAAATGAGAAAGACACTTGTACTAAGCGCCCCGCCTCCACAGTTTTGTTTTGAGGTTCTAGGTAATGTAGTACGTGTGCTTCATAAACTTTGAAACAACATACAGATGTTTGCAAATGACAGGTCACCAGGATGCTCTCCCCTGGCTCACTGCAGGGCAAGGCTTTCATTGTCTTCTTGCCTTCGCTGGGGCTAGTTACCCATGAAATGGAGTTCTGATGGTGGACTTTAAAGGAAAAACATAAGCCATTCAGTGAGCAGCTTTGTTTACAGCCATCCGTTCAAAATCACTAATGAAGAATTCATTGAGGTTTCCATGATGTTTTCTTTCTTTTTAAAGATGAGACGACTGGGGCTCAAGAAATCCTTCTTTCCCTCCAAAGACATTCATCGAGCAGCTCTATGCCTGGAACTGTCTTAATATCAGGGAATCAAGGTCAGTAACTGCCATCCTTGACCTCATAGCTGCCTCACGGGGAAGACACAGAACATTTGGCACACTCTTATACTCTTATAAGGCAATGGGATCTGAGCAGTGACAAAGTGCATGGGAGATTTGGGAACACCCAAGAGAGACACTGAAAGTAGCTTGGTCATGCTGGAGGGAGGGCCTGGAAAGGCCTCTAGAAGCTAAGCCCTGGCAAAGGGGGTAAGGAACATCCACATAGAGAGGGAAACCTGTGGGAGAGAAGAAAGAGCCTGGCCCCTCTGGGAGCCCTGAGCTGTTGTTCAGTGTGGTTGTCACTTGGGCATTGAGGTAGGGAGTGGTAAGAGATGGGCCCAGAGAGATAACAGGGAGCGGATCATGAAGCAATTCATTCTACCTTCAGGGTTTAATCTCATATACTCTAATTTTCAGGCGAGAATCTAAAAGTTGCTGTGCCATTTAGTACAGCAGAGCAGGAAGTATGTGTATTTGACCTCCTTGTTAATTTCTTCCCATAGGTACCTTTCTGTAAAAAGCAGGCTCATCCCCAAAACACTGTGTTTCAATAAGCTCGACACAGTGCAACAGTGAAGTGACTCCTTTCTTAGCAGCTGGGTTGGAAATGCCTGTGTGTCCCTCCAGACCTGCTCTCTAGCCTCACCACTCTGCTTGGGGCCTGGAGGCTGACAGTGGGAATAGCATCAAGGGGCTCCCTGCCCTCTGGCTGCATTAGGATCAGAAGTCCTAATGCACGCGAAGTTGGGTATTTTTTGCCCTGGCCCCATCCCTACCAGGCCACTCTGGGTTGGCTGCATCCCTTTTCCAAAGGTCATCCTCCTTCCAGTGACTCTTTTTGGGTAAAAGGTCAGATCTAAGTAAAGGGTCCTTGTAGTTGTTCTCCCATGTATAGGCCTCAATTATCTCTTGTTGGTGCCTGATGTGGTTTGGCTGTGTACCCACCCAAATCTCATCTTGAATTGTAGCTCTCATAATTCCCACCTGTCATGGGAGGGACCCAGTGGGAGGTAACTGAATCATGGGGGTAGGTCTTTCCCATGCTAGTAAATAAGTCTCAGGATATCTGATAGTTTTATAGAGGGGAGTTCCCCTACACAAGCTCTGTCTTGCCTGCCACCATGTAAGACATGACCATGCTCCTCATTCACCTTCCTCAATCACCATGATTGTGAGGCCTCCCCAGCCATGTGGAACTGTGAGTCAATTAAACCTCTTTCCTTTATAAATTACTCAGTCTTGGGTATGTCTTTATTAGCAGCATGAGAACAGACTAACACAGTGCCTTTAACCCTGATCATGCCCTGAGATCCTGACACACCATCATTGATTTCCCCAGCATCACTGGATTCTTTGGTGTAACAGGAATGCAGGGTGGTCAGAATCCTTGGTACCATTGAATAAAGCTACCCAGATGGTGAGGAGCACTAGGTTAGGAGTCAGGAAACCCAGCTTCTACTTCCAGCTTGGCCAATGATTAGCTGCGTGACCTCAGGCAGGTAAAAATCCTGCCATGCATTCATTCTGATGAAAGGACATTGTAGCCTAAGAAGGTAGTGATGTCTACAAATGGAAAGGGTAGAATTGTCTGCTCCAGCTTTTTGTGAAGGTGCCTTAAGGGCCACTTTGGGGTCAAGAAGGACACAGCCAGGATAAGCCAGAGAAGGCCTTCTTTAAACTTTTTTTTCTATAGTGAGGCTCCACACATGATTTAGTTGACATAACAAAGAATTCCTTGTCACCAGGAAACATTTGATAACAACTGGGCTCAATGAAGTTATGAAGTCCTGTTTGGTTTTCAGAGCTGAGATTTCCTCTGTGCTCATTCACTGGGTGGAGACCCTGGTAAGGATACAATCTCCACTGCATTCCACAAGTACAGCAGCTGGTAGCTAAACCACTTGTGGGGTCACTTAATTGCTTTGATTATAAAGAGGAAGTAAATGTGACCTTGCCCAACTTAAAGGAGTCTTGTGCGGGGACAGAAGACCCTGGGGTCATATTGTTTGTACAGAATTCCAGGATAGCATTAACCTGAGTCATTTTCCATGAACTACTCACATATATCAGTGGCAGTGTGTCTCACTTGAAAGTCAGTGTGCCTCTTGTGTTGCCCATGGAACTGGAGACCTGATACTCTTTCACTGGCAGCCACTGGAAGATGCTGAGAATAGTAACATGAGTGGCACTGTGGACTTAACCCAAGCATTTGACCCCATTAACTTAGCTGGTATGTGGGAAGCTCTGCAAAATGTTTGCTTCCTAGAGACACTTATTAACATCACTTCTCACTCTACAAAACCTTTCCTGATAATTGCCCTGCCAGAAGTTATGGCCCCTCCCTCTGAACTCAACATTCAGCATTCTCTTCTGCTGCCCTTTAAAGTTAGATTCCAGTTGGTGTGCACACCTAAGCTCTATCTCTTCTGCTAAACTGCGGTCTCCATTGGAGAAAGAAACATGTTGTACACATGTCTATATTCTCTACAGTGCCTTATAGACAGATGAAATCCAGAAAATGTTTATTGATTTGTTAGCTGACAGTCAGGGTTGACCTGTGAGGGAACTATAAGATAGATTTTTGTATTGTTGTTATAATCACAACACCAAAGTCTTAGCCTGTTCAGCCTGCCATAACAAAATCCTATAGATTGTGTGGCTTAAATAACAACAAAAGAAT
Organism: Gorilla gorilla gorilla; assembly: GCF_029281585.2. Classification (NCBI taxonomy): domain Eukaryota; kingdom Metazoa; phylum Chordata; class Mammalia; order Primates; family Hominidae; genus Gorilla; species Gorilla gorilla. The sequence goes on from NC_073229.2 coordinate 63,778,913, forward strand.
TATTTTTCACAGTTCTGGAAGCTGGGAAATCCAAGATCAAGATGCCGGCTAATTTGATTGCTGTGGGGGCCTTCTTCCTGGTGTGCAGATGGCTGCCTTCCGGCTCTGTCCTCACTTGGTAGACAGAGGGAGAGGGAGAGAGAGAGAGAGAGAGAGAATATCTCTCTTCCTCTTGTTATAAATCCCCCAATCCTATTGGATTAGGGCTACACTCTTATGACTTCATTTAACCTTAATTATTTCCTAAAAGCACTGTCTCCAGATACAGTCACACTGAGGATTAGGATTTCAACATATGAATTGGTAAGCACAATTTAGTCAACTGCATTCTGTCCCTGGCCCCGCAAAGTTCATGGCCTTCTCACATGCAATATGCATTTATTCCACCCCAACAGCCCTAAAAGTCTTAACTCATTCCAGTGTCAATTCTAAAGTCTAAAGTCCAAAGTCCCATCTAAATATCATCTATATCAGGTAAGGGTGAGGCCTGAGGTGTGACTCAACCTGAGGCAAAATTCCTTCCCAGCTGTGAACCTGTGAAATCAGACACATTACATGCTTCCAAAATGTAATGTTGGGATAGGCATAGGATAAACATTACAAAAAAGGAGAAATTGGAAAGAAGAGAGGGGTGATGGGTCCCAAGCAAGTCCAAAACCTAGCAAGGCAAATTTTATTAGATCTTAAGGTCTGAGAATAGTCCTTTTTAGTTTGATATCCCACCTTCTTAGCCTGCTGGGGTGGCAGTTCTGCCCCCATGACTCTGCCAAGTCAGGCTTTCAATTGATTAAGTCTCAGCCACATTAGGGAGGGCAATCTATTTTTTCTCAGTCCACTAATTCAAATGTTAAGCTCACAGATACACTCAGGATAATGTTTGATCAACTATCTGGGCCTCCCATGGCCCAGTCAAGTTGACATGAATTAACCATCACAAGGGGCTTTAGGAATCATCTGATCCAGCCATCTCTCCAAAGCATGAATCCCTGTGGCTACTTGCCATTAAAAAACCTGAGGAGATTCATGCCACGCTTAACTATTATCCTTGTTTTAGCAGGGTTCTATTAAATTGCCTTCAAAGGTTAAGTTTAGATTAAAATTAGAAAGAGTATGAAATCACAGCATAAGCATTTTGAGAACAAAGGCTGCTGCTGACTTCTCAAGTTCCTCCCTTGCGCTTTGTGGTGCTGGCCCAGCTAACAGTGTGAGCACAGGAGGGCAGATCCTTTCCAGGTCAAGACAAATGGGGTTCCTGCCAGACTCTGACCTCTGGCAGGCTCAGTGCAGCTGCAGCCACTGGCAGAGGGGGAATGACCTGGGGAGAAAGGTAAAGGCCAGTCTCAGTCTATGAGGCTTGGGTTCTGAATACAGAGGGTCAGTACCGAGGGTCCAAGGCTCTCCCCTTCCCAGGTAGCAGCATGACTCTTCTGCCCCCATGGCTAGAACTGCTCTGTAGCCTGGAAGTGCTGATGTGCAGGATTCCGTCTGCCTTTCTAGGCTGCATTTGACATCCATTTGAATCTTGTTTCACTCTTGTCAAAATTTTGGGAGGAGGAAGAGACACACAACAGGGTTGACTCTGACATTGAGTACTCTCCCCACCCCCACTGATGCTTTCCAGGTGGTGTTTTAGGAGAACATTGTCTCCTTTCCTGATTGTCATCACTAAGACCTGAGACACCCTTTTCCAGCTTCTCTGACAATTAGCCTCAGCATCCTGCGGAGGCTGTAGAGCTCTATAAATATTCTCATTCCTGATATTATCTCTGTAAAAAAGGTGATATCATTTTGGCTAGGAAAAGTCAGAATTGCTTTGAAATTTTGGTAAAAACATTAAGAAAAATCCCCAAATTGAAATGTAGATCAATGGAAGTAGTTTTCTAGATTCACCAGTTTTCTATGGTGATAATATTACTGTTTGACCAGTATCTCCAGTGCTGCCCTTACAACATCGTACTCATGACGTTAATAAGCATGTAAGTCAGGTAATATGGTTTAATTTGAATGGTCAAATGAGAAAGGCCCACCTTGCTCTTTATAGCAATCTCTGCAGTGGTTCTGTTTTGTAAATAGGGAATATTAAAATTTACCAGAAGTTAGCTGGGGAAAGGTAGGCATCCCATTAAAGATACCAAAATTCCCCAATGGACAGAGTTGCAGGGAAAATAATATCTGCCCTTTAGAATGGGAGGCAATAGTGAAAACCCCACCCCTGGGCTAGCAATTTGAGGAACTTCACCATCAGGACATTGATGGCTAAACTCTGGGTCTAACTCCTGGGTGTTTCTGTGTATCTATGATGGGATTCATCTCACATCCATGCACTCTGTCCAGCGACGTCTCCATCCATATATGCATCTTTGTTCTTGAGAGGGAAGTGTAGAATAGGAGCTTGGAAGTGAATCCCTATGCACAAGACCCTGCTTTTCCTCTGAACCAGGCAACCTTGGGGAAGACGTGGAGTTTCTCCCTGAAACTCTTCTCCTCATCTGGAAAGTTGGGTCATGTGAACAGAGTTGTTAGGACAATTAAATTATATAATTATTCAAATATTCTTTCTAGGCTACTGTGTGTTTTACAAATGAAAGGTATTGTTAAGATCAAACAAAACAAGGTAGACTTTTTGCACTCATCTGGATGCTTCACCCTCTGATTCACTGTAGGCAGCACCAATGCCCTATTACTTTTTAAAGTGGTTTCCATTCATGTTTAAGTCACTAGTTTCCATTCCAGCAATAGGTCAGTGAGTTAGGGGCAGCTAAAAATATAACTGCCTGAACGAAACAAAGAATCCTCCATCTCGACTTTTACTCTTTTTTTCCTTTTTCTTTTAGAAAACCACTTGAGTTGGCCAACAAGCGCCCAAGAGTGATAGAAGGATGGTGGGATTCACATCTCACTCCCATCAACCATAAATGTGTAGCATCACACAAGCTCTCTGAGCCTGCCTGCAGGTGAGTTTCCTCACAGCAAAAATTTAAATAATAACATTCACACCGCAGTTTCTTCTGAAAACCCCTGTTACATAGTAAGGGTTCATCCTGCCTTACAAAATATACTGATGCCAAGTCCAAGATCAGAAATGTGCTCTTAATCTAAATTTAGGAAGATTAAACAAAGTTGGTGAGCATCCAGAAAGGTCAAAATAAAACTTGAGTTTGCAATATAATGATAACCTTGGAGTATTTCAGACTGTCAGTTCCCTTAAGTGGCACACAGGTTGTTGTTTGATTGGTGTGATGTCAGACAAACCTGGATTCAAGACCGGGTTCTTCTCCTACCAGCTCTGTGATCTTGGAAAAGGGACTGGATCTCTGAAACTCAGGTTCCTTTCATGTGAAATAGACCCATATCAAGTCTCTCCTCAAGCTGTCCATGTGAGGATTAGATGAAGCATCTGGCTACTGTTATTATTGTGGAGGAACATTAGCTCAAGCCACCTGCAGCAGACAGACCCTAAAGTGACCCCCAGATCCCCTTGCCTTCTGGCATTCATGCCTTGTATATAATCCCTTCGAGTGTGAATGGGATCTATGGCTTGTTTCTAGCCAACAGAATATAGTAAAGGAAAGATTTTCTGCAGATGTAATCAAGGCTTAAATCAGTTGCTTTTGAATTAAGCAAAAGAGAGGCTATCCTGGGTGGCCTTACTGGGTGAAAGCTGCTAGAAAAGAGATTCTTGCTAGTCCTAAAAAAGCAAGCTACTATCATGTGAATTTCCTGTGAAGAGGACTAGTTGGCACTGTACCATAGGCAGCCTCTAGGGGCTGAGGGCCTCAATCCTAAAACTGCAAGAAACTGAATTCTACCAACACCCACCAGAGCTTGGAAGAAGACTCAGAACTACAGACAAGGATGCAGTCCTAGCTGACACCTTGACTGTAGCCTGTGAGATACAGAGCAGAGGACCCAGCTAAGCCATTGTCAGATTCCTGACACGTAGAAACTGTGAGATAAGAAAGGTATTTGTTTTAAACTGCTAAATTTGTGGTAAGTTGTTACACAGCAAAGCAAACTAATATACCCCTATTTCTGGAAATCATTTCCTAGAGACAGGCTTGTATTGGAGGAAGATGGGGTTTCCTCACGTCCCATCTACAGAACTGATGAATGTAGGGATGAAGGAAGGAAAAGAAAGCTTCCTCAGACACATCTGGGAGTGGGTATGTGTGAGCAGAGGGTTGCTATAGTAGAAAGAGAGGTTAATGAGACAGAATGTGAGGAGCTCAACACTGATACTTGACAGTCTTGTCAAACACAGCTATTGGTTGAAACTGTGTGAATCTGTAACAAGATTTTTAAAAAATTAGACTTTAATTGTTATGTTGTGGATTTGTGCATACCATCTACTTCCTAAAAGGCTTTAGGGGCACTCGAAATCAAAACAACTTATGATCATAGCAAAAATAATTAACAAGAGGAAAGATGGGCATCAGAATAAGGTTGATAAAGGGCAGTGATGGAAGAGAAAGTTGTATCAAGAGTTCCAGAGGCTGTGAGGCAAGCCCCTTCCCCACTCTCAGGCCATTCTAACCTACCATCTTCAATAGTATCAGGTGCTCACACCTATAAAGTCCACCTCTAAATCTGACTCTGCCTTGGGGGCCTTGTCCTGCATTCCTGCACATCCTGTGGGATACACTGTGATGCCCCACACGTAGGAGATGCTCAGCAGATGTCTAGTGAAATGAATTGTTGACCCAGCTCATTTCTAACAGGCAGCCTTTCCAGAGAATGACAGCGAATGTGTACTCTCTGTGTTTGAAGACTGCGTGATGTTAATTGAAGCGCCTGCAAGTCAAAATAAGAATGACAGTTTATTTTTTAAAAAAATTTTAATGGGGATCCTGAAAGTGAAAACAAATCCTTCATGGAGAGATTCTTTATTGAAGAGAATTTTAGAAAGACCACAGAATTCAGTCCTGCCCCACTATGAATTCAATTCCCTGGGTAAACTACATAGCATGTGTTTATGCCTAACAGATACATATGCATCATATGCATGGGTGGCCTGTATGTGAATGCAGAAATACCTGTGTATTTACACTCCAGTATATCTGCTGTAAGTCTGTATCAGTGTTTCTCCACCATATTTTCATTATCACCTCCCTCAAGGACGCTTTGTAAACATGTTTTCCCTAATCACCCCTTATATAGACTTAATACCACAGATACACTGTATATCTATTTAAGGGCTGTATGTATATATTTATGCCTTATATAAAAAGAGTGCAATTTTGTACCCCATATGAACCAATTTTATTCCCTTTGGGGTGATAATTACCCCCCTGCCTTGAGAATACATGGTCTATATGTGCATCTGTGCATGTGTGCATATGTGTGCCTGTGTGTGCACACACACACAGACACACAAACACAAGCTAACTGGGCAGAGGTCTGAAAAGCATTTTGAGATATTTGAGGAGAGGTTTCCCATCAATAACCAAGAGAGCAGTTCTGGTCCAGTGATTCTTGTAGGAAACAGATGCTAGCAATTAGAAAACTGGAAAACTCCAGTTGGTCCTGAAGCTCACTGGGCATGACCTGTTTTCCAAATCTTCAGAGATGGGGGAGATTTTATAAGGCCATATGAGCAGAAAACATCTAATTGTTCATAAGAGGAAAATTTCTGAAATTCTAATGTCTACATTGCCATTGCAAACTATGAAGTTCTCACATCTATTTTAAAGTAACTGAGCAAAATACATTTTGGACAAAAGGGAACCATTAGCATGTTTAATATTTTATAAATATGATCACTATGGTAGGCAAGACTTTATTCAACAATCAATCAAGCTCTGAAACTCTCATTTGCACCTCAAAATGCTTAGCTTTATACAAAGATTTGTAGGGAATGTGGAAGTAAAAATCAATGCATCTGCTTTCAAATATCTTCAATCCAATTTTGTTACAACATAAACCAGATAAATATCTGAGGACCTCAAATCTGTGTGAGTTACATCAACCACAGGACATGGGAGAGAAAACCCCTCTCTTGCTACTCTGAGTAACTGTAGCACTACAAAAACACAGCATCATTCAATCACGTTTCTAACCCTGACAAACTTTCACATAACAGAGGTACTGACCACTTTCACCTTTCCTTTTTAAATAAAACTGTAAACTAAGGAGAAGGTAAAAACAAGGGCCACTAGAGTGGGAACAGATTTGCTAACAACTGCTATTGGTTAATGTACACTTACTATGTGCCCAGTACTATGTGTTGGGCCCAAATACATGAATTCTTTCTATAGCAAGCCCTGCGGAAATCATTCAGCCTCTGTTAAAATACATCCGTTCATGGGAAGCTCACCACCTTTCTCAAGATACCCCATTGCTCTGTTGGGGAAGTTTTATTTTAAGAAAGTTCTTTGATGTGTTAAGCTAAAGTTGGCTTCTCCACTTAAAATCTTAAAATCAGCCCTCAGCTTTTTTCTTGAGATTGACATAAATAAGTTGAATTATTTCTCCATGTGGTTCACTAAAGGCAGGGCTCATGGTCAGCAGATATCCCCACCAAGACCACATCTTCAGTGAAGGCTGACCAGATGGGAATTCAACAGGCTGAGGGTAAGGATAACATTTAACTGTCTTACATGTTGTTACTCAGGTAGTGAATGACATGAGTATTAAATTGGGCATTTATTTGCCCATCGATGATAGACTGGATAAAGAAAATGTGGTACATATACACCATGGAATACTATGCAGTCATAAAAATGAATGAGATCATGTCTTTTGCAGGGACATGGATGAAGCTGGAAGCCATTGTCCTCAGCAAACTAACACAGGAACAGAAAACCAAACACCGCATGTTCTCACTCATAAGTGGGAGTTAAACAATGAAAACACATGGACACAGGGAGGGGAACAAGGCACACCAGGGCATGTTGCAGGGTGAGGGGTGAGGGGAGGGAATTCAGAGGACGGGTCAATAGTTGCAGCAAACCACCATGGCACATGAATACCTATGGAACAAACCTGCACGTTCTGCACATGTATCCCAGGACTTAAAGTAAAAAATAAAAATAAAAATAAAAAATTGGGCATGTATTACCCAACACCATGTCTCATGAGTGGTGAAAGAAGCAGATAAATCTGGGCAAGTAAAGGAAGTCCACTGTGTACAGTGCCCACAGACCTACAGAGGGTGCCCAGTGCCTACACCTTTGACCTCCCTCCAACCACTGCTGAAGCTTCCTTGACACTTCCTATCCTCGACAGTTGGTTACAATTATGTCTGCTCTTGCCCTCACTCATTCACTCTCTCACCAGAAAATAATTAAAGGGAACTAATATATTTATAAATAACAGCCCTTTTCCTTTTTAAATTTTCATATAAACTTGGGAAATGTACAGTGAACAGGTACTATTAGTATATTCTCAATATTCAAGCCTATTACAGTATCCAGGAAAAGGGATGGGAAGAAAGAATTAAAGAAAAGAATTTTTTTAAAAAAAAAAACCTCAAGGTGGCCAGGAACACTGTTCCTTCACCCCAGATACCAGGCAGGCCCCTTTGGCCACTCCTTAGGAGAGATGATAGGTTAGGAATATGTATAAGCTGTGTGGCCTTAAACAAGCCACTTAACCATTAGTGCCTCAGTTTCCTCATCTATACAATCCTAATAATAGTATTTAATACATAGAGTTGTGGGGATTAAATAATAAATTCACATAAAGCTATTAGAGCACACATAGTAAGCATTTAGTCATTGGTAGCTGTTATTACTATTATTCTTTTCCCTTGAAGGAGGCTTTCAGAAATTTTTATAACTTGATTTCACTCAGTGAGAAGCCTTCACTTTGGTAACAGAAGAGGGGATGGAGAGGGAGGAGAAAGAACTCACAATGTGATCTGCTTTACGCAGGCCTCCCAAGGCTGGCCCAGCAACTCAAGATAATTCTGTGTTCATACAAGCCCTACCTACAATACTGGAGTGACATTTCTGTTTTCTCTATTAAAAGCATCCCAAATAATGTACTGAAGTTGTAAAATAAATCTTTGGTGCTAAATATCATAATGAGACATTTAGAAGCACTCAAATTAGGTGTTACAATTAATATATATCATAGGATCTATAAGATTCAAAATAAAATTCCATTTTTTTTTTCTAAAGAGATAATAATCTGAGACTGGATAAAGAAAATGTGGTACACATACACCATGGAATACTATGCAGCCATAAAAAGGAATGAGATCATGTCCTTTGCGGGGACATGGAAGCTCAAAGCCATTATCCTCAGCAAGCTAACACAGAAACAGAAGACCAAATACCATATGTTCTCACGTATAAGTGGGAGCTGAACAATGAGAACACATGGATACAGGAAGGGGAACAACACACACACACTGGGGACTGTTGAGGGCTGGGGTGGGGGGAGGGAGAGCATTAGGAAAAATAGCTAATGCATGCTGGGCTTCATACCCAGGTAATGGGTTGATAGGTGCAGCAAACCACCATGGCACATGTTTACCTATGTAACAAACCTGCACATCCTGCACATGTATCCCAGAACTAAAAAAAAAAAATAGAAATGAAAGAAATAATGATCTGGGCTCTTTGTTGCAAACCACAGAACTCACTCTAGCTAAATTAAGCGAAAGAGAAGTGGGGTTAGAAAGCCAGTTCTTGATATTAGCCCTTTGTCAGATGAGTAGGTTGCAAAAATTTTCTCCCATTTTGTAGGTCGCCTGTTCACTATGATGGTAGTTTCTTTTGCTGTGCAGAAGCTCTTTAGTTTAATTAGATCCCATTTGTCAATTTTGGCTTTTGTTGCCATTGCTTTTGATGTTTTAGACATGAAGTCCTTGCCCATGCCTATGTCCTGAATGGTATTGCCTAGGTTTTCTTCTAGGCTTTTTATGGTTTTAGGTCTAACGTTGAAGTCTTTAATCCATCTTGAATTGATTTTTGTATAAGGTGTAGGGAAGGGATCCAGTTTCAGCTTTCTACATATGGCTAGCCAGTTTTCCCAGCACCATTTATTAAATAGGGAATCCTTTCCCCATTGCTTGTTTTAAATCTACAATGACCTCAAACAAATTTACAAGAAAAAAAAAACAACCCCATCAAAAAGTGGGCGAAGGATATGAACAGACACTTCTCAAAAGAAGACATTTATGCAGCCAAAAGACACATGAAAAAATGCTCACCATCACTGGACATCAGAGAAATGCAAATCAAAACCACAATGAGATACCATCTCACACCAGTTAGAATGGCAATCATTAAAAAGTCAGGAAACAACAGGTGCTGGAGAGGATGTGGAGAAATAGGAACACTTTTACACTGTTGGTGGGACTGTAAACTAGTTCAACCATTGTGGAAGTCAGTGTGGCGATTCCTCAGGGATCTAGAACTAGAAATACCATTTGACCCAGCCATCCCATTACTGGGTATATACCCAAAGGACTATAAATCATGCTGCTATAAAGACACATGCACACGTATGTTTATTGTGGCATTATTCACAATAGCGAAGACTGGGAACCAACCCAAATGTCCAACAATGATAGACTGGATTAAGAAAATGTGGCACATGTACACCATGGAATACTATGCAGCCATAAAAAATGATGAGTTCATGTCCTTTATAGGGACATGGATGAAACTGGAAATCATCATTCTCAGTAAACTCTCGCAAGAACAAAAAACCAAACACCACATATTCTCACTCATAGGTGGGAATTGAACAATGAGAACACATGGACACAGGAAGGGGAATATTACACTCTGGGGACTATTGTGGGGTTGGGGGGAGGGGGGAGGGATAGCATTGGGAGATATACCTAATGCTAGATGATGAGTTAGTGGGTGCAGTGCACCAGCATGGCACATGTATACATATGTAACTAACCTACACAATGTGCACATGTACCCTAAAACTTAAAGTATAATAATAAAAGAAAAAAAAAGCCAGTTCTTGGCTTCTGCCTTGAAGATGCTGGGCCTAAGAAGCGTGTTCAAATGGCACTGTGTAGCAATGAAGTAGGACGAATATCTACTACATACGTCAATAACAAAATCAGTTAAAAATACTCCCAAAATACAAACATATGAATAGTGGGCAAAAGTGCCCTTTATTGTTACTTGTTGGCAAAAGAAAGAACCAATTTCCTGCCAGATCATGGCATTTGAGACTATGGAAAAAGGCCTGGAACATGAGGAAATTAGGCATGCACACACACACAATGAAAATGGCTAATGTGAAAGTTAACCAAAGTAAGTTAACCAAAGCCAGAGACTATAAGTAGATTCCATGAGTTTATACAATCTGAATTAAGCCCAGGACCCAGCAGGCCCAGGAATGTGGTTCCATCTGTTTCATGGTTGAAAAATTCCCCAGAGAGGCCAAGTGCCTTGATCAAGGGTGTAGGGGAGTCAAGAGCAGAAACTGCCCCGAGTGTTTACCATTAGGAATGTGTGACCTCATAAGACAGTATTCTCCTTTCTCAGGTAATCTGTCCTTGGGAGCGGTTGTCTGGGGCTTCACAGAATGGCTTTCCTGCTTGAATGGCTTGGCTAACTCACCTGGTGTGCAAAATTGGTTTGGAAATGAGCTAATCATTATATTTTTCACACAGTGACATCCTGGAAAGACCTGCTGTGAGTTCCCACTAGGGAAGTGGAAACTTCCTAGCTACCTTCTCATAGGCAGGTGGCTATGTCCCAGCACACAGATGTTAGGACACTGCTCAGAGGAGCAGCATGTGTCAGCAGCACATGGCTTGGCAGGAGCCAGGAGGCTAAGCAGTAAATATCAAGGGAATGATTTGTCAGAATAGCACCCCAAGTGCAGGGGAAGTGAGAGGAGGCATAGTGGTAGAATTAGAGAATGAGTTCTGTCTACATCCAGGGCTTCCACCTGAGGACTTGAGTCTGCAACCACAAAAACCTTTCTATGGACCTGGCAACAAAGTCCTAAGCTTCAGTGCCTGTGAATATTTCAACACATGCAGGATAGGAATATTAATAACCTGGATTCACATCAGAATGTTCTCCAAGTAATTCAGAATGCTTCATTTTACAGCTCAACCCTGAGGTTGCCAGATCTCAGTGCTTCATGGAATGGACAGTGACAGGTGAATATGGCCACTCTCACTGAAGGCAGCTCCTCCAACCTCATAACCATTTACAGCAAAGGCCAAGCCCACAGCTCCAGGCATCATGCCACATTCGTTCAATTCCTTCTTGGTGGGGTACCTAGGTCAGCGGTCAGCTCACACCTGTTTTTGTAGATGAGGTGTTACTAGAACACAGGTATGTCCATTTGTTTACATGTTGTCTACAGCTGCTTTTATACTACAAAGGCATAATTGGGTAGCTGCAACAGAGACTGTATAGCCTTTAAGGTCTAAGACATTCACGCTGTGACTCTTTACAGAGGACATTTGCTGACCTCAACCTAGGCTATGGGAGCTCCAAGGCCATTCACCAAGTATACTGTAAACTCCCTGAGAGCAGAGTCCTTTTGGAACCTCCCATGGGACCTCACACAGTGAGGTACACAAGAGAATCAAAGAATCAACTTTTAGAGCTGAAAGGGACCTCGGGTATCATTTTATCCAACCCTTTTATTTTAGAGATGAAGAAACCCAAGCTGCCAGTTGAAAATAACAGAATGGCAGAAAGCAGAACCAAAAATCAAGTTTCCTGAACTCCACTGTAATGCTCTATTACTTGACAATTGGTGAATATAAAATAAATGAAAAGATAGGTATGGATTTACACAGGAATATCATTTGCTGGGTATATGGTGTGTGCCAAATACTATGTGGATGTGGGTATTTCAGTTTTGGACCTCAAATCTCAGGAGAAAAGTATATGTATACATATTATATATACACATAAAATTTATATGTGTATCCTGTATATTATGTGTGTGTATACAGTTGACCCTTGCAAAACACAAGTTTGAACTGCACAGATCCACTTATACATGGATAAGTGTAAGTGGATCTTCCACCTCTGTCACTCCCGAGAGAATAAGGCCAACCCCTCCTCTTCCTCCTCCTCTTCCTCCTCAGCCTACTCAATGTGAAGATGAGGAGGATGAAGACTTATGATGACCCACTTCCACTTAATGAATAGTAAATCTATTTTCTCTTCCTTGTGGTTTTTTAAATAACATTTTCTGTTATCTCCTTACTGTATTGTAATAATACCATATATAATGCATATAGCCTACAAAATGTGTGTTGACTGTTATGTTATCAGTAAGGCTTCCCATCAGTAGTAGGCTATTAGTAGTTAAGATTTTAGGAAGTCAAAAGTTACACATGGATTTTCAACTTGTATGGAGGGGTCAGTGCCCCTAACCCCCACGTTGTTTGGAGGTTAACTGTATATACGTAAAACACACACATACTGTGTATGTCTGTGTAATAATAAGATGATGGTGCACACGCTCCTTTGAAGGAGACACCCACCGTGAGAGGAGTATCCATCTAATTTGTGACTTCAGGGTCACCGTTTTTATTTGTTACCACCTGTTCATCTGAACCCAGCTGATGGAAGTCAGCACCAAACCGAAGGAGCAGAGCCATGCATGGATGGTCTTTGTCTTTCATCCCTGGTGTATTGGTTTGTTTTCATGCTGCTATGAAGAAATACCCAAGACTGGGTAATTTATAAAGAAAAGAGGTTTAATTGACCCACGGTTCCGCAGGGCTGGGGAGACCTCAGGAAACTTACAATCATGGTAGAATGCACCTCTTCACAGGGCAGCAGGAGAGAGAATGACTGCCAGCAGGGGAAATGCCAGACGCTTATGAAACCATCAGACTCGTAGACTCACTCACTATCACGAGAACAGCATGGGGGAAACAACCCCCAAGATTCAATTACCTCCCATCGGGTCTCTCCCTTGACACATGGGGATTATTACAATTCAAGGTGAGATTTGGGTGGGGATGCAGAGCCAAACCATATCACAGAGCCTCTTTTTCCAGCTCTTCATTGACCATCCCCCATGTCACAAACCTCTTGTCAACTAGGTGCATCTGATAACCACTCTTTGAAGTGAAGTCTGGGTATTCCTTCACTCTACAGTGTTCACCAACAAGGCATTCCCTTTGAGAGGCATTTTTCTCCCACTCCGGAATGAAAGTTGCCTCGCCCTAGTTAGAGCAATTCTTGGCACACAGATGGAAAATGCTTTCTGAGGAGTGTTAGGCCTAGATAAGCCTCTTATCATCCTTTAGGGTGACCTTAACTGGGAGAGGAACCAGAAGAGATAGTCCATGGTTTTTCTCCAGCAGTGTCCTTACTCTCCTGGGGTAGGTGGGTACCAAGAGAAGGTCCTGGGGTCTTGACAGGGTGGAGAGCCTGGTGTCCCCCTATCACCTGCTCTGGAATCTGACCTAGCAACAGGTCTACGGGGGAGAGAGGGGAAGAGGTGGATGGCTTTCTCCCCCTTCTCTGCCTGAGCTTAGCTGGGCCTCTCCCCTCATGTTGCACACTTGAACTGAACCCCAACTTCTTCCCTGGCTGTGCTGCAAAACGCTGCTTAGTGCTTCCTGATACCAGGTGCCTTGGCTTGGAGCTCCCATAGCCTCATTCTTGCCTTCAGGCCACAGTCCTTCCAAATGCCCAGTGGCTGCCACTCTCCCAGACCCCCAGGCTGCAAGTTCTGCCAGGGCCCAGCTGGCTTCCCCCACAAGACCCAGGGCCTGGCACCTGGTAGGCTTCAGTAAACAGCTGCCACATGGAAAAGTGCATTTCAAGTACCTTGACTTCATTTTTTATTGTTTTTAATTATGAACACACATTAAAGGGTTTTGGAGTTAGTCAGAAACCCCAACTCTGCCACTTTCCATGGGACCTTGAGCAAAACACCTAACCTTTCTGAAGCCAGATTTCACATGTAAAACAATCACAATATATCTAAAGGAGTAGGGATACTGGATTAAACAGAGTGTCACCACAATATCTGGTGCATAGGAGAGAGATGCTCTGCAAATTATATTTATTATAATGCCAATATCTGGTGCATAGGAGAGAGATGCTCTGCAAATTATATTTATTATAATGCCTTCCCTGATCCTGCTACCCTTGACCATGGCAAGTGTCTCAGAAAGACTCAGAAAGTCCTAGCAGTGAGGCTGGACCACCCCCACCCCCCGCACCAGGGAGTAAACTCAATCAGCAGCAGCTTTATTCTCACCTCTGCTTTCAGTCTTCTATGTGGCATTGTAACAGCTAACTTGTCTGGGCCTCAAGGAGGAATGAAGCTGCTAGAATCCTGCAAGGACTCGATGGAATCCATCAAATTCCATGGACGATATTGTAAATTTCTTTAGATTTATTGTTATATCTCACGTTTATAGTGCCTAGCGAATAGTCTGTAATTTTTTTGTTGTTGTTGTTGGACTCTGCCATACATATCTGTAAATGACTCTAGGTCTTAGAATGGAAGAAGAGCCGACTGGAATAGATGTAAGATTTCTCCCAAGTCAGTGGCTTCATCCTTGCAAAGATGATTTTCAGAGCTTACTCTAGAATCCTGACTGAGGAACTTGGGCCAATGCCACATCTTGGGCAAACTGGCCAGGGGACAAAATCTGCTCTTGGTGGCCACACCCACAATGCACAACAGGTACACTTTTTTTCCCAGTGGCATGCAATACTCCTGGTCTCTCTTACCCACTTCCTTCTGGTCCTCTTCCCTCTGTCTACTGACCTGATAAAGTAATCCCAGCTAATGTGTCAGCTGGGGCTACTGCATCCATAGGTAGCCCATTACAAGTAGCATATGTATATTTTTAAAAGGACCTCTAAGAAACATTCCTTAAGCCAAAGGGGTTGATCAAAGAATGGGAGTTCATGTCACTATGGCAGAGAAGTGGGTAGGAGACTTGAGAACAGGTGCGTCTTTAGGCTGCTCTAACTAACCCAATCTGGTAATTGCCCTGCTTTCTTGTCTAAGTGTTGGGATCTGACCTTGACCTTGGACTATTCATTGCCACCTATGGAGAATTAAGGAAAGGCAAAACCTTGGTCATCTCCCTCTTGCTCACCATTGGAAAAATGCCTTCTGATTTAGCGCAGCAATTTCTCCTCATTAAGCTACAAGGGGCTGGGTAAAATGAGGCAGGAGAGAGCACAAATTCTGATGTCAGGGGATGAAGTTTGAAGCCAGGCTCTACAATGTCCTAGCTTTGTGCATTTATCCAGATGGGACTCAGTCTGACCTTCAGTTTCCTCATCTGTAAATTGGGAATAGTACCAAGACCTACTCCATGGAATTCAAGGAATCAGCATAACTAAGGTGTTCAGAATAGCAGTTAGCCACTGTTGCTATTATTCAATTTCCAAACTGATTCTCTGATTTTGAAAATGCAAAGACACCACTCATGGGACCAAAGAGGACTGGGGTGTGAAGACTGCTTTTTCTGTATCATAAGCCACTTCAGTGATCCTCTGTCTCACCTACCCTTTTCCCTCTTCCATCCCCGCTATCTCTTTCCCAACATTTTCCTCTTCAAGAACCTTATACTTTGAGGATGGGGATAAATACGTTTGCAAAAACAACAACAACACCAACAACAAAACAATAAACAAGGCTGCAACTGTTTTTATAATTCCACGGGCCATGGAGCAGATCCTAAGTCTAAAGGTCACTATATAAAATGACTGAGATGTTATATACCTTGGGGTGACCTGAAAGCAGTAGAAGACCACTCGCCTACCAAATCTCTCCTACATTTGAATGTCACAGGGCTTTAAATTTCCACTGTTAGACTCACCCCTGTGGGTTTTGGATACTCCCATGGGGCCTGGTTAGGTTAAGGGCAGTGTTCCTTTAACCAGACTGGGCACAGGAATCACCTGCAGCACTTGTTAAATTACAGGTATCTGAGACCTCCTTCCCTGAAGACTCTGATTCACACATTTGGGCTGGAGTTTGGAAAATGCCCCAGGTGGTTCTCATGCCTGTGCAAGGCTGGGAAACCCTGTTCTGGTGGAGAGTGGTCAGGTCTGGAGTCCGGATCTCCAGGTTTCTAAGTTTGTATAGAGCAACCCATCATGCAGCCCCTGACAAATCACCTGATATGTGAGAGGATTAACTATCTTCCTTCCTCAAAGGATAACAGACCCAAAAATGCTTCAAAAAACTGTATGTACACACAAGGAACCATTTTAACAGAATATGGGAAATAACGCTGGGAAAAGGAATGCAAGAATAGTTTCAATATCAGGTGGAAGCAGTTGAAGTTGATCTAGCAGATGGGGAATCAATGTCATACAGGAGAAGATTCTTCTTTAGGAAGATTAAGTGGACAGTGTTAAGCATGGTCAACAGGAAGTGAGAGAGGCTGCAGGTGGGATGCCAGTTTGTAGTAGGAAACAAGAATACATAACTTAGTTTCTACGGTAGAGACTAGCTCCAAACCTGCTTCCTCTCTGTCCTTGGAACACAGTTAGATGACACTTCCCAGCTTCCCTTGCACAGAGGAACAGCCACAGGATTGAGCTCTGGACTATGGAAAGTGGGTGGAAGTGATTCGACCATGCAAACCTACCATGATGTCCTCCAACTTCAATCTTCCCTGTGCTGGCTGACTGTAGAGAGCCCAGCAGAGGAGTTGGCCGTCCCGCAGGGTGGCAGAACTACAGGGTGGAGGGAGTCCAAGTGGGGAAGACCACTCACTAAACACTGCATTGAGCTACTGTGTGAAAAAGTTGGTAGGTTGTTGTTTCAGCAGTTGGCCTACACCGACCAAGGCAGTGCCTGACATCTGAACAGTGAAGACTGTAGTTTGCAAAAGGGGTTCATGTTTCTTATCTTATTTGACTTCATAATAATAATCCTGCCACACAGATCAGATCCCTGTTATATTCACAAAGTACCTGAATGAGGAAAGGCCACATAACTTTCCCTACACAGCTCCCCTCTCCCAGAGCCTGTGGGGAAGCCCTGCCCAGAACCTTCAATTCCACAAGTAAAACCTGAGTCATTTGTGACAAAGGGCCACGGACATATGGCTCCTTTGGTTTCAGGGGCAAATTCTAAAGACACTGCTGTCTCTAGATTTTATGCTATAACTATAAAATGCCACAGAGAGCAAATGTGTAAATGAATAAAAGGCAGGTGAGACGGCCCCTCGTCTTCATCCTCGGTGTTGACGGGGCCCATGCACACTGGCAGCATTAGGAAGCAGATGTGGACATTGACAGGAGAGGAGCCTTGGGCTGGATCAAGAAACCTCTATCTGTTTCCATGACAATCTCCCAAATTGGATGTTTAAGAGAGTAACTGGGACATGGTGTTACTTCGTCTCTATTCTAGGTAATGGGTTCCCAGTTGGACTCCATTCACTGCACATCCTCCCCTCCTTCCCCTTTTGTGTTATTTCTCCAGTCGGACAATTGTTTCTTTTCCCTCTTACCATAGAATAACGTTAAACAAAAGTGGAAAAGAAACCATCACCCTGAAGTCCATAGAGGTTGATATAGGATATGGGGTAACTGGCAAAAAACTTCTACACACCAAAGCCTGTGGGTAACCAGAGACGTGCTGCAAAGGCCTCCCACGCCAAAACACCCTGCCTCAGATGCAGGGCCAAATGCACCATATTTAGATAATTAAGCACTTCCCTCTTTTAAACTACAATTGCTCCACAGGCAGGTAGGGGCACAGCAGTCTTCCACTTTATAAACAAAAGTCTGGATCCCCCAGCTTGCCATCAGAGATGCTTCATGATCTGATCTGCTAGATCTGAATGTTTGTGTCCCCCCAGAATTCCTATGCTAAAATTTCATCTCTGAGGTGTTGGCATTAGCAGGTGGAGGCTTTGGGAGGTGATTAGGTCATGAGGGCGGAGCCCTCACAAATGGGATTAGTGTTCTCATGAGGGGCTGAAGAGAATAGAGTTCTCCTCCTCCACAATGTGAGAACCCAGTGAGAAGGTGACAGCTATGAACCAAATTGTGGCCCTCACCAGACACCAAATCTATTGGTGCACTGATAGACTCCCCAGCCTCCAGAACTGTGAGAAATAAATTTCTGTTGTTTATAAGCTACCTAGTTCACGGCATTTTGTCATAGCATCTCAAAGAGATTAGGACAGAGCCCATGTGTGTGTATATATATATATACATATATATATATATACATGTATAAATATATATATACACGCATAAATATATATACATGTATAAATATATATACATGTATAAATATATATATGTATATATATAAATATATATACATGTATAAAATATATATAAATATATATACATGTATAAAATATATATATACACGTATAAATATATATATGGAGTCTTGCCCTATCGCCCAGCCTGGAGTGCAATGGCGCATTCTCGGCCCACTGCAGCCTCTGCCTCCCTGGTTCAAGCGATTCTCCTGCCTCAACTTCCTGAGTAGCTGGGATTACAGGCATGCGCCACCATGTCCAGCTAATTTTTTGTATCTTTAGTAGAGACGGGGTTTCACCATATTGGCCAGGCTGGTCTCGAACTCTTGACCTCGTGATCTGCCCACCTCAGCCTCCCAAAGTGCTGGGATTACAGATGTGAGCCACTGTGCCTGGCCCCTAACTTACATTTTTATCTGCCTTCCCAATATCCATTCACACCTTCTTCAGCACAGCCAAGCAGAGCTCTGAGTTTTCTGGGACACATCCGGGCTTATCTTGCTTCTGAGCCATTGTTCACATGATTTCCTTTGCCTAGGACATTGCATTTATTTCCTACCTCTTATTGCTTGATCACCTTGGCTAACTCCTCACGTGCCTCATTCCTCCCTCTCAAACGACATTTCTTTTTTTTCCTTTTTTTTTTTTTTTTTTTTTGAGACAGTCTTGCTCTGTCACCAGGCTGGAGTACAGTGGTGCAAACTCAGCTCTCTGCAACATCCACCTCCCGGGTTCAAGCGATTCCCCTGCCTCAGTCTCCTAAGTAGCTGGGGCTATAGGTGGGTGCCACCACACCCGGCTAATTTTTTTGTATTTTGCTAGAGACGGCGTTTCACCATGTTGGCCAGGATGGTCTCAATCCCCTGACATGATCCCCCTGCCTCGGCCTCCCAAAGTGCTGAGATTACAGTCATGAGCCACCATGCCCAGCCCCAAAAGACATTTCTTAAAGCAAGTCCTTATTTCTGTACTTCTTCTCCATGCTCCCTCCTCTGGGGAACCTCCTTCATCACCTGTAGCTCTGAGCAGAAGTTCAGATAAAATCCCTAGCCCTGACCCCCTGTGATCCTCAGCTCTGATCCTTCAGCATTCTAAGGAACATCTGCATGGGACTGGCCTGCCAGCACTTCAGATTACACCATTCCAAATCCAAACGATTTTAATGAACAGCAACTCCCTTCCTCACAGGATACATAGGCTTTCTTCAGAATTAAAAGGAAACTTAAAGCTCAATTAGTTTGTCTGTACTCTTCAATTTACAATATCTTAGACAGTAATGGTCAAGCCCATCAAAGATATCACCATTCTAGATGTGGACACTAACCTTTCCAGGGGTGAATGTACCAGGAAACTGCTGAGTCTTTGGTGTTGGTGCCCCTAATATACACTATTTGCACAGGCTTCTTCCAAGGCATGCACCTAATTTTGTATTCACTTCTGTATTCCACAACACACTCTGTCTTTCGGCCCTTGTTTGGACTCACTTGGCCTCCTGATGGGACCACTGGGATAGCCTCCTCACTGACTTCTGCCTCAGGGCTCTCCTTATTCCAACATGGTCACAGTGAATGCAGCCGTAATAGCAATGGCAAAAACAGCAGCAGCTCACATTTTATCTCACTGCTCTTCCTTAAACCCATATAGCGTATATCCCAAAGTGTTAGACTGGGAACTTATCTCATCAGAGAAGGTCAGACTGGATGACTTCTGGAAGCTTTTCCAAATAATAAATTCTATGGTTTTATGAATGTTGATCACATTTTATAGAAAAAAAACTTACCCTTAAAGCAAGTCACGCAACCAGTGCGTGGCAGACCTGGAATCCAGGTCTTCTTTCTTTCATTTTTTTTTTTCTGTTTTTTTTCTTTTTCTTTTTTTTCCCCCCGATTTTCATTTGCACAAATTTATGGGGTACATGAGCAATTTTGTTACATGCATAGATTGTGCAGTGATCAAGTCAGGACTTTTAGGGCATCCATCATACTTTGAGTTCATTGATTTTCCCACTAAAGCATGAAGTCCAGCTATGAATCTTTCTAAACATAACCCAAGTCAATCTCCTATTGTGTGTAGACACTTCCAGTTACTCCCCACTACTTATAAGGGAGCAGATACCACTTACCTCCCATTCAAGGCCCCCCTCCTGCCACTGTTGTTGGCTTTTTTGCTGTCCTATTTCCAATTGCTCCTTTCATATACCACTTGCTTCAGACAACCCCGTGTACTCATAAGCCCTGAGCATCCCCATCTCCACACCTTTGCTGGACCTGACATGGTTGCTCACTTTTGGCCACCTCTGAATCCTGATCATTCTTCAAGACTCAACTCAGGTCCCACCCTACCCAAAGCTGGGCCTGAAGACACCATTTGGGCCACACTGGTCCCATCATATGCATGACTCATTTCATTCCTGTCACTCATGTGCCACTGATGCTTGTTTGCATTTCACTCCTCAGTGGCACTCTCACAAGCTACTGGAGCCTGTCTTCTTCTCTGGTCTCCCCCAGCCCCCTTCAGCTTTCACAGAGCCTGGCACAGAGTAGGTGCTCTGTAAGCATTTTCATATATTGATTGATTGATTATATTCTATCCCCTAACTCCCTACATTCTTTATCTTACTATCTCCTTCATGCATTGCCATTTAAAATTATGTGTCACTCCTATATAATAAAAAATATACAAAGGAAGAAAAGAAAAATTACAAAAGAAAGGTCAAAAGCATTTCTTTCCTCCCTTTTCTGGTTTATTTGAGGTCAATCTGGAGGGATTCATGTGAACCAGCATATTGCCCTGGCTACTTCCATCCTGTGAAATGCTTGTTTCAAGTAGCGACTGGACCATATTTTGTCCTTTTGATGCTCCACTGAGTAGTTCAGCCCTATTTACCCATGGTTTGCACCAGTGGTTCTCAGTCTTTGATGGGCTTCAGAATCACCAGTGGGTAGCTTTTTAAGCATACAGATGCCTGGGCCTCACCCCACCCTCCTAAATCTGAAACTCTATAGACAGGACCTGGGCAGGTACAAGTGAAGAAGGCAAGTGCAGTGACTCTTTCATGCCCCAAAGGCTGAGAACCACCAGCCTACCCATGGTTTACCTCCAGTGCTGCTGGCATGGGAAGAGTCTTTGAATCCCCCTTAAAGACTCTTCCCATGCCAGCAGAGCTAAAATAACTTCT
Organism: Gorilla gorilla gorilla; assembly: GCF_029281585.2. Classification (NCBI taxonomy): domain Eukaryota; kingdom Metazoa; phylum Chordata; class Mammalia; order Primates; family Hominidae; genus Gorilla; species Gorilla gorilla. Next base: position 63,800,254 of record NC_073229.2, read on the forward strand.
AGAAGTTAACAACTCCATTTCTTTTTACAGGGAAGAATTCATTTCAGTTCAGACGGTAGGCTATTTATCTTATTTGTCCTTAAAGAATTTCACATCTCAGAACTTAGATACTTCTTGAAAGAAAAGACACGTTTCCAAAGCAGGTTGTCATTTAGCGAACGGGAAGAGAAATGTCCCTGACTGTGGGAGCTGACCCCTCAGAACACAAGCAGTGTTAGATTTAAGACACCCTGGGTAGAGAGAGTCCTTTACAGAACTACATCTTAGGAAACTCATGCTTAACCACTTTTCATCTTTACTGTCTCTAGTTCCTCCAGTCTTGACAACAGATACAACTCAGGATGTGTTCTGGGTAATAGTTTTTTAATAGATACCAGAGAGTGAGAGCCTACGACATTTTCCCCATAATCCTGGTAGACAATACGTGTGCATGTGTGAGTATATTTGATGAGAGCACCTATGGCTATGCATAGCTGGAAGGTTGTTGAGGAGGGGGTAGTAAAATCTGCAAAGAGAACCAGGGATCCTCTTGAAAATAAAGAGGATCCTTTACCCTGGCCTGGCTACCAGGAGCCTTGGGGAAGCAGTTATGTAGGAGCTTTCTTGGATGAGGGAGCAACTGACAGGAGGAATCAACTTCCCTTGAGTTTGAAGAACCCAGTGGGTCAGGGATCTGCAGTTACCCTGTAGTCAGGCCAACCACATTACTCCAGACATGGGCTCTAGTGGGCTCCAGCTTATGGAGCAGCAGTCCAGTCAGAGGCAGTCAGATCCAGTGGTGGTTGCACTGTACTTCAGTTGCCATTGGTCTGCAGCAATGAGACTCACTGCTTGTGTTCTCAGGGGTCAGCTCCAACAATCGGGAACATTTCTCTTCCAGTTCCCTGAATGACAACCTGCTTTGGAAACTTACATTTTCTTTCAAGAAGTATCTTGGTTCTGAGATGTGAGATTCAGCTGGTAGGACTGAGCTTCTGACTTCTTGTACACATCAAGGGAGGGAAGCCCAAGGGCTTTACTTTTACTTATTGGGCTACATGGAGCCTACAGAGAAAGACTTACTAATAGGCCAGATCCATACTCAGCTTGAAATGCTCACACCAACTCCATGAAAGATGTACTGCTGCTATTAGCACTGCACTGGTTAAAACAAAAAAAATCTGTGGTCCAGAGAGGTCAAGCAGCCCATCCTGGCCAACACACTGGTGAACCACAGCCTGACACCAAAGTTTCACTCTTCCACCACATCTCTTGCCACCACTAACATGGGACCAGCAGCTGACAACTCAAAGGGAACCAAGAATGAGAAGTTTTTGACCTAACTGACTGTCTAAATTGATAGACACTTTGTCTTGCATGGAGGGGGCCAATAAATGCCCAAAGAGACAACACAAGTCATCAGGGAGGCAGGAGCTGACACCACTGGCAGTGGACGTCAGCTTCTGCAGACCCAGTCCTCATTCCCACCACCCTGCCATGGCACTTCAAATATGCATGATACAACTCTTGATGCTAGCTCTCCAGGGATGTGTTACCAGGAGAAGAAGCACTCACTGCCATAGCAGGGCAGGCAAATTTGTGTATTGCATTATTGACTACAGATCAAAACCTGAAGATAGTGGGAAAGAAAAACACAGTAGCTTAATATGATGAAGGGAACTTTAAAAACCTAGTGAGCTCATGCTTAGGCAAGCAGCCCAAGGTGACCAGGCAGTCACAGTAGCTCAGGGACATAGAGGCGACACCACAAGATCTGATCCTATCTGTTCTGGAAGTCAGATGACCACACCACAAGTCACCACAACTTGTATTGCACCCTGCATCACTCAGAAACTTTTGGGCCACTCAATAAATGAAAGACTAGTCGTTTCCATCAGACAATTAGCAGAACTCTGTTTTACTTCCCCCATGCTGAATTGATGATTCTTTGACTAGACCAACCCTATACACGATTGTTCTGGAGTCCTGTGGTAGGGCTTAATAGTTCGTCAGCATCTGTTAACTGGGCACTGATTGGATGCAAGCTTTCTATCAACAACACTTCTGACCGTGATGCCCTGAGGCTGTTAGAAGTTCTGGACATTTAATCAGCATTAGCAAGGCCACCTATGTCAGTGGTGGCAGAAGCTGCCTGCTATTGGACCTGCCTCTGATTATGACTCAGTGGCTCTCCACCAGGGCTGCACACTGGAGTCACCTGAGAGTGGATATGAAAATATTGTTTCAGGGTCCCACCCACAGACACACTGATGTAATCGGCTTGGGGAGCAAACTGTCATCAGAAGTTTTAAAATCTCTCTCAATGGATTGAATAGGTAGTGAAGGCTGAGAACCACTGGTTTCTGTTGAAACCTCAGTTCCTGGCTGAAGAGACACTTGCGGCGAGCTTGTCTGTATCATTAGTCACTTCTGGGGTCCAGGGGTGAGACTGGGAGTGGAGGAAGCAATGCAAATGGGTGGAATGCCTTGATCTAACCTACACAGCACATCCTGTGTTTGTCTTTTCAAAGTGCTTTCTGTTTTGCTTTTACTTCCTTGCTCTATTTCTTTCAATAAACCACACTCACTGCCATTACCTCTAGCCTGTTGTCCTCTTAGGATCAAAGTCCAAGCTACATATGATCTCATTTACTCTCAAAATATCCCTGCAAGTGAGGAAGGAGCCAGGCCTTTGTTCCCCAAGGCAAATCAGGGACGTGCAGGTCCAGAAAGGTTCAGTCTGCCATGGGACTCATAATATTCAAGTCAGTGTGTTTACAGCAATTTTCAATTTACAAAGTGTTTTCACCTATGCTCTCCCATGGAATCCTCACAGCAAATCTACAATGACAGTATTTTCATAACCAGAGTGACCACACATCCTGATTTGCTCCCAAACTATCCTGGGTTATACCTGTGGTTCCAGCCTAATTATTGATATCATCCCCTTTCACTCTCAAAAGTGTCTGGATTTGGACAATAAATTATATGGTCTCCTTATTTATAACCATGCTCTTGTTTTAAGAGGGCCAGTGAGGCTCCTGAAAGTTAAACAATTTGTTCAGGATCATTTAGCTAATTAGAGGCAGAGGCAAGACTTGAATTCAGGTACTGCGTCTCCAAATCCCTGCCCCATCCACAGGTATTATGGGACATTAGAATCAGAGTTGACATGATCTAACATTTCTTATTGTAGAAACTAAAAATGTGGGGAAATAATCTCTTAAAAGTCACTGTCAGAATGTTCCCCGAAAGGGAAAGACTCGGAGTACGTAGCAGAAATGGGTTAGTCTCTTTGGAAGCATTCTATGAACACATTAGAATGGATTAATAACATAAATAAATGTCACCATGATGGCACTTGAAAGCCTAACTTGGCAAAATAAGGTACCAGGCCTGACATATAGGTATTTGGAAAAGAGCAAGAAATTCAAAGTCTAAACTGCTAGATTTGAGGACTGGATCTGAATGCTATCTGCCATCTACCTTTGGGCATTTTACCTACTTTCTGTGAGCACATGTATTGTTCAACAGAACAGGAGGAATCATCATTCTTAGTTCCCTGGGCTGTTACAAGAAGAGCAAACTGCAGCTCATCAAGTGCTCTGACAGCGAGTCTCGTAAGGTACCTGTGAATCCAGTTTATTTGTTTTCTTTATCTTTCACATGAGTGAATCAAGCCTTATAAAGTTGCTGATGATCAAATGAGATAAGGTATTTGAACATACCTATTATGTCCTAATACGCTGCAATGTTTCCTTCTTCTTATCATTATCATTATCAGCAGTAGTAGTAACAGATAATGACTATCAATTGACGTGGGAGACAATTACAATTACATGTCATTGTGAAACTCATTGGGTGACTGTGATTTAGAGTGGTACACCCAGTGGAAACAAGAGATTGGGAGGTCCTTCCAAGGGGGTGTTGAAAATGACCAAGTCATGACTATAACTGGGTGGGACCCATCCTTCTTGGAAGTCTTCATAGAAACCAACCCACCCTGCCCTGCAGAAAGAGCTTCAGTTACCTGACACCATCAACAAGAAGGCCTTTCTTTTTATGGGGAATCATGTACCTCAGAGAAACTCCAAACTTTGGAAAAGTGTGATTCTGTCAACAAGGACATTGCTTCCCTCAAATGACACAGTTCAAGTAAGGCCTGGGCAGCATCTTTATTTCACAATATTTCTAGCCTTTACTTGTCCCATTTGCTTGTAAATGAGAACTGCTAACCTGAAGCTCAAAAAGATGGGGTTGAGGGAGGAGTCAAAACAACTTTCATACCTGATGTTTTGATCTCCCCATCAATCTGGTTTTTGAGCTAGCCATGAAGGCCTGCCTGGCTCTCACTGATTTCCTTTAGGGAAAAAACAAATGACAACACAGTCATTTTAGAATTATTTGGGGAACGCTGCAAATTGTGCAGTAAGGTTTTTATATAAATGGAGAGACTCTCCAACACTGCCAACAAGAAAATTCCAAAGGTGCAGGTAGAATTGGTCTCCACACCTAGGAGTGGGGCAAAGGGCTCCTTTGGTTCTAAAGAACCAATTTGTGTTTCAAATATCTTTCAGAAACTTGACACCTTGAAACTGCCACTCTCAAGGAATCTGAGTAAGTCCTAGAATCGCTTTCTTCAAGGAGAGCAGCAAGACTCATCGCTTTGTTAAAGCTCTCCCTATTCACCCCCTAGGGCCCAGGCCTGGATGCTGGGGTTCAGAACACCCCCTTGCTGCCCTAAGGTCCAACACTACCCAGCATCAGACGAGAAATGACCTCCTTTATTACCTGGGTCTGCCAAAGGACCTGGAAATCCTGCCTGGGGTGGGGGTGGGGGGAGTCCCAGAAACCAAAGGAGCACACAGGGGCCACAGTGGGAAGAGAACAGGCTGAAGAAAGCAAGTGTCACTAAATGTCAGGTGTAAGTTTGAAAAATAAACACAAAGAATGTAAAACCCAGCAGAAGAAATTTAACAAACCTTTGTGGTAGGCTGGGACAACGGAGACAGATCACGTACCAAGTGTAAAGTAAGTCACATTTTAAGAGTCAGAAAGTACCAAAGACCACAGATTGTTATCAAGGTTTATGTAGATCTCATACTTTTTGCAAACATCTATTTAATTAGCTTGTAGAGAAGGATCTTTTGGGCAAAATAACATTTTCCCAATTCCAGGGAATATTTATGCCTTTTAAATTCTGCCAGGAGGCCCCTGACAGGCACCAGTGACTCTTCCCTTCTCAGCGATCTGCATATTTCTAGGGAAACTTTGCACTGAGAGAGTTTTCCCCCTTTGTGAAAGGTCTTGGCGCCCAGGCAGTCCCCGACTTCCCCTCCCCCAAGTCCTGGCGACTGTTTCTGCTCAGCCCTGGAGGCTACTCTCCCGCAGCCTCAGGTTTCCCTACTTCTGCAGCGTCGGCACCAAGGGCTGATCAAATGTTTCTTTCTCCTTACACCGGCGGACCGGGAAACGCCGCCGCAGCCTCGCCTCCATCCTTCCTCCTACAGGTTGCAAATAAAGTACAGCAGCTCTGACATTAGGCAGTTTCTGTCCAACGAGCAAGGTGACTTCATTTAATTTGCACTGTGCTCCTTCATCCCTGTCTGCATCAGGTTGAACGGGAGGCTCTCCCTACTACCAAACGCCTAACATTTCCTTGATACTGCCTTGAAAAATCATGATTATGACAAAAATAATAACGTCGGAGAATGGAGTGCTTGTTTTCTGCTTTGCAAGTCACCAAGCAAGAAAACACTTTTGTCTCCTTGGCTTTTATTTTAGGATCTCTGAGCGAAAGAGAGAAAGAGAATTTTAAGAAATGTCGTTTTCACTTTGCCAAAGATCATTGTGTCAATAACGTTTCTCTCCCATTCCTCCCCCTCCTCCCGTTTTAAAGGAAAGGTTCACGGGTCCAGCCAGGTTTCTGCCGCATCCCGACACCTGGAGACGTCTTTCAGGACCAGCCCGAATCGCGTCCGGGCAGGGCTCTGGACTCGGACTCGCAGCGGTGACAGCGGAGGCGGGGGCGGGGGTTGACAAACTGCGGATCAACTCTCCGAGAAGACGGCCTCCTGCCGGAACCTGCCTTCCTCCATTCCGCCCAGGAGCCTCGCAGCGGGGCGCTGGCCTGCGGAAAGGCCACGGGGGAGCACAGGGCTCCGCGCCGCCCTCCTGGGAGGGTCCGGAGTCCAGCGCACCCCGAGCCCTGGTGCGTGAGCCCGGTGGCAGGCGCGGCAGGTGCGGCGGGAGCCTGGACCCCGACCTACCTTCACGAAGAGCTCGATCTCGGGGTCCCTGTCGTCCCCGTTAGCTGTCGCCGAGTCTGTCATGCCGTTGGCGCCCGGGGCTACCGTCCCGGGCCGGGGAGGCGCTACCTCTGCAGCTCCTGGGCCAGCACTCTGCGCTCCTGCCGCTGCCCAGCGGGGCTCCTCTTCAGGGCGGTGTTTAATTTTTCACAAAACCATCTATTCTCCAGCCCGAGCAGCGGGGTCTCAGAGATCAGTGTCCCAGATGCTCACATGAAAAGGAGCGAAGCCGGGAGGAGGCGGGGGGCCACGGGGAAAGCCGGGTTAAGGGGATGACAACAGGTCGTGGGAGCAACAAGTGCCGGGCTGCCCGGAGGTGTCACAGGATCCGCGACTGTCAGCGATCCCGCCGCCGCCAACGCGCCCAAAATAGCCGGCGGCTGCAGGGCGGGGTCAGCCGGGCGGGGACGCGGCGGGGACACCCCGGGAGCTCGGGCCTGGGCCGGGCCACGGCCCCCCGCCCCAAGACCCCGCAGGGCAGGAGGCGGAGACAGAGCTGGCCCCGGCAAAGCCACCAAGGCCAAGAGGATGTCCTGGCGGCGGATAATGAGGCGAAGGGAGAAAGAGTCGAGGAGAAGGGGAAGGGGAAGAGGAAGGGGAAAGGGGAAGGGGAAGTAAGAAAGGAGATGGCTCTCAAGTCTTCTGTTTCTTTAATAAAGCGTCAGCTCCTCCGAGTTACTCCACTACCAGCCTTACCCACTTGGAAAGCCCTTCCTGTCTTAGCGATGCTGAGAACCCCCACCAAAAGGGGCATTTGCCATCCTTGGGCTAAGCAAAAGGAGAGTAGGGTGCTGGGGACGGGCAGGGCAGGGCAGGGGTGGCGCCTGGGGCAGAGGGGTGAGTCAACCCGGTCAGGTGCGGCTTCCATGCCTTTCAGCCTTCTGGGTTTATTTTTCTTCTCCCTTCTTTCATTTTCTTTCTATTTCTTCCTTTATTTTCTGATCTTACTGCATTCCCGTTCTCTTCTAGTTGTTTTAGTGAAGTAGGATGCAAACACAGAAAAGATGCACATATCTTAGGTGTATGCCTCAATGAATTTTCACAATCCAACCCACCCATGTAACGAGCGCCAGATGAAGAATAAAATGTTAGCCACAGCCCTAGAAGCTCCTCCTGCTCTCTCCTCTCCACATCTTTTCTCCCCTCTCCCCTGTCCCAGGGTAACCATTATTCTGGCTTGTAGCAGCGTAGGATCTTTTTGCCTGGAATGTTGGTGTCTGGCTTCTTTCGCTCATTACTATGTTTGTGAGATTCATCCATTGTGCTATGTGTAGTTGTGTATCATCCATTTTCACCGACACACTTACTTATTCATTCTTCTGTCAATGGACATTTGTGCAGGTGACTATCATGACTACTCTGTCTCGAACATTCTCTCTATCAAACATCTTTTGGTTGGATTCACAGACACTTTTCTCTTGGATGTATACTTAGGAGTGGACTTGCTGAGTTGTAGTGTATAAGAATGCTCTCCTTGTGTAAACACTGCCATAGGTTTTCTAAAGTGGTTGTACCAACAGACATTCCCACCCTTCATTTCTTTAAAAAATAATTATTGAATGTTTTGCACCAGAATCTGGTGGAATTCTCTTTGTCTTCTTTGCCTTCTCTTTAATTAATCCTGTTTGTGCTATGTCCTTCCTTACTAAAAACATGTATTTGTTTCATAGCTTTATTAAAAAATTCATCACTTAATAAAAAAATAAGTAATAATACTTATGTGATAGGCAAAAATGTTGAGCACTTTACATGTGTGAACTTGTATAATATTTACAAATAGTATAATGATCCCAATTTTACAAGTGGGGAAACTGAGACATGAAGTATTTAAGTAACTTATCCCTAGTCATTCAGCTAGGAAATGGTGAAGTCAGGATTTAAACCCAGACAGACTTGAGCCTGTCCTCTCAACTGCTCTACAAACTGCTTTTCTTAGTGCACACTATGGAAGTGTACACTTTGAGGAAACAAAGGCATGGTTTTAACGGTCTTAACAGAGATCAAAATCCCTTTCAGAATAATAGTTACATGAAAGGAAAACTAAGGCTGCCACATGAATTGGGAAGATGAAGGAGCTATACAAGCTGTCACGTAAAGATACTATTTACCATGGTTGGGGTGAGGAGAGGAAAAGTCTTCATGGAGCAAAAGGCACTTTAGCTGAACCTTCCTGAAAGGTCAGGCATCTGATAGGCAAAGAAAAGGGAAAGATGTCCTCACTACCCTTTATGGCAGGCTGTGTCCCCACAGACTCTCCGTGCAAATTCCTCCTTCCTGAAGAAAGCAGTCACCAAGCCCAACGTGCAACTCTTTTGGTACATTATAACGTAATCAAGGTGATGTTTAATTGCTTTCCTCCTGCTTGGCTTCAGGCTTACATCACCAAAGCCTTTAGAGAAACAGTCACCTTCACAGCTGTACATTCTGAGCCAATGACTACATACTTTAGGGAAGGACCAAGGTTACAGAGGGAGACTGGTGCCTTCGCTGCATGATGCACAGACTCAGAACATCCCTGCGCTGAAGTGTAGGCAGTATTCTTAATGGCAATGTGGCAGTAGCAAATAAAATTATATGCATAAAATGTCTTCGAGGGTTTTGGTTTTTTGTTTTTTGTTTTAATGAAAAATGTGTTACACGTATTTTCGATCATTTCCTTGGCTATGATCTAAACAATGTGTGGTATGACTTCTCTTTCCTTAATCCCAAACCTATCAGAGTAAACTTTAATTTTATCTTCTCCAAATATCTACTGCTATTGTAAAATTGGACAGATCCCTTTCAATAACATTTTATAGGAAATATCTCCCATTTGGACATCCCTGCAGATAACTTATAGTTTTGATATTATAAAGCTTCATGCTGCAAAAAAAAAAAATTCTTCTTTGGTCATAAACTATTTCTGTGCATATTTTCCATTTTCAATTTCATATTATGCCTTAGCTCAAGATAAAAGGACTTTACTTTGTACCCTTTAATGTTAAAGAATAATTGGTTAGAGTCAATTCTAGCTTTGTCTGGAGAAAAACACTATATGTCTAATTCCAGCCCATAGTTTCACAAATGTGGTGCAAGTTTTGAATACATTTTTACCAGGAAAGTACTTTAAAAACACATTTAGTGCTCACTTTGGCAGCACGTATTCTAAAATGGAAACCATACAGAGAAGATTGGCATGGCCCCAATGAAAGGGTGACACGCAAATCTGTGTAACATTCATATTTTTGTATGACTGTTGAAAGTGAAAACTATAACATATCTGATAGCGTTTTTCGTATATTTAGATTCAATAATATGACCACTGCAGCATAAAGGGTAAAGGGCAAGGAATTTATACAGTTGTAAGGTTTATACACTTTACTTGATATAGTAAACTCTAAGTAGCCTGAGAAAACCTAGGTATGTGTATTGCAATCCCTAAAGAAACAGCTATTTGAGTTATAAAACAAAAGTATAGTAAAAAAAAGCCAACAGATAAGCTAAAATGGAATGACAAGAAATATTCAAATAATCTAAAAGGCAGAAAAGAGGAAGAGAAGAGAAAACTGATAATAAAATGGTACACCTAAATATAACCATATTAATACTTAAGCTAAATATAAATGGTCTAAACACATAAATTAAAAGCTGAAGATTGTTGGATTGCGTAAAAAAGCAACAAGAAGACCCAACTATATGCTGTTACAGAATTCACTTCAAACACAATGTTATTGATAAATTAAAAGTAAGAGGATGGAAAAGCCCCTGCCATGCAAACACTAATCAAAAGAAAGCTAGTCTCTAAATTAATATAATTATTAATAATATATAAGCATATATTAACGTAAGTCTATTAGACAAAATAGACTTCAGAAAAAGGAAATTATCAGGAATAGAGACATTACATAATAATAATAATAAAAGAGCCAGCTCACCAAGAGGATAGAACAACCTTAAATGCATATATACTTAATAACAGAGCTTCAATATTGATGAAACAATAGCTGATGGAACTGAAAGGAGAAAGAGAAATACAGAATTATAGTTAGAGACTTCAGTTCTCCTCTTTTGGTAATTTATAGCACAAGTAGACAAAAAATCCATAAGAATATAGAATATAGAAGACCTAAACAACACTATCAATAACCTTGACCTTATGAACATTTGTGGAATATCCCACCCAAACAACAACATAATATACACTATTTTCAGATATATATGGAACATTTACCAAAACAGATCACATTCTGGGTCACAGAACAAACTTCATTATGTTAAAATAATGAAATTATACAAAGTATGTTCTCTGACCATAATGGAATCAATTAAATTAATATCCAGAAAGATATCCAAAACACTTCCAGTTATTTGGAAATTAAGCAACACACTTTAAGAAATTCATTGATCAACAAGGAAGCCTCAAGGATTATTAAAAAATATTTTGAATTGAATTCAAATGAACATACAACATATCAAAATTTGTGAGATGCAGCTAAAGCAACGCTTATAGAAAATTTATACATAAAACACTTATTTTAGAAAATAATAAAGTTCTGAAATTTATAATCTAGGTTTACACTTTATGGAACTAGAAAAAAGAATAGCCAGCTAAAACCAAAGCAAGCAAAAATAATAAAATAATAAATATAAAAACAGAAATTAATGAAATCGAAGAAAAAAATAAAACAATAGAGAAAATCAATAATACTAGAGGCTGGTTTTTATCAAAGATCAATAAAGTTGATAAATTTCTCACTAGATTTACCAAAAAACTAGAGAGAGAAGATATATTATCAATGTTAGATATGAAAGATGGGATATCAACTACGAACTTCACAGATACAAAAAGATAAGAGAGTACTACAAACAACTCTCTGAACATAAATTAGACCATTTAGATAAAATGGATAAAAGACACAGACTAACAAAATTCACTCAATGAGAAGTAGATAACCTGAATAGTCATATATTTATTAAACATATTAAATTCATAGTTGAAAGCCCTCCAAGAAAAGAAAACTACAGCCCCAGATACCTTCATTAATGAATTCTACTAAACATTTTAGAAAGAATAACACCAATTCCATACAATCTCTTCCAGTAATGAGAAGAGGAGGAAGTGAAGGACTTGTATCCAGGATTTGTAAAGAATTTTTACAACTCAAAAAAAAAAAAAAACAAAAACCCAGCTTAAAAAATAGGCAAAATATCTGAGCAGACACTTTACCCTAGAAGACTTACCAATGGCAAACACATGAAAATATGCTCAATGTTCTTCAGTAGAGCAATGCAAATTAAGAGATACCACAATATACCTATTAGAATGGTTAAAATGTGCATTCACGATAATCCCATGTGTAAGCAAGAATGCAGAGCAACTGGAACTCTCATACATTGATGGTAGGAATGCAAAATTGTACAGTCATTCTGGACAGCAGTTTGGCATTTTCACATAAAGTCAAATGTACACTTACTATACGGCCCACTTACCATCTTCTGGGTATTATCCAAGAGAAATGAAAACTTATGTTTACATAAAACCTTGGTACATAATTTTTTTTTACAAAAGTATTATTCATAATTGCCCCAAACTGGAAACATCCCCAAATGTTCCTCAATGGGTAAATGAATTAAAAAAAGTGATAACGTTTATGCAACGGTATATCAATAAGCGATAAAAAGAATGAACTAATTGGTGCACAACACAGGTAAATCTCAAATGCTCCATATTAAGTGAAAAAGAAAAGCAGTCTCAAAAGGTTACTTACTGTATGGTTTCATTTACATGTCATTCTGGAAAATAAAAAAATTATAGGGATGGAGGGAAGATCAGTGGCTGCCAGGGACTGGGATAAAGGAGGGCTTGATTACAAAGGGGCAGCTTTCAGCTGATAGAACTACTTTGCATCCTGTTTGTGTCATTGGTTACACACATTTCTGTATGTGTTAAAATGTACAGAACTACACACCGAAAAGGTGAATTTTCTGTATGCAAATTTAAAAACGATCAAAATGCTTAAATAATTTCCAAAAAGGTAAAGCCATCAGGTTCTATTGCCATACCCACTTTCCACACAGTCTTTGCTTCAAATCTGTAACATCAGACCTCATCTTACCATTAATTTCAGAAACGTGAAAGAGATTTCTATTTTATGAGATGCAGTGCTTCTAATCAGGCTGATCAATAAAATAAAACAAACTTTCATTGAAATAACAAAACAAAATAAACATATTTAGACAGTGTGTTTGTGTGTGTGTTATGAAATGACATGTACTGTAAAATAATGATGATGCTTGTGGGGAGATTTTTCAGAAAATGCTTGCCCTACCCACTACCGGAGTGCAATCACATTATTAATCACAAGTTCCAGCTTTTACGTACCTAGCAGCATTCAATTGAGCCCACTCACTATACCCAGAGTAGCAGCTATTTCCATGGGAATTAAACAACTTATATTCTCTGCAGGAGATCTCCCAGACAATCTCAAGGACTTGAGGTTTAAGCTGGAAGATTTTGATGACAGCTTCAGAAAGACATTATGCCCTTGTGGGAGGACCAACTGGGTGTAGACGAAGGGAGGTGAGTCCTAGAGGGATCACACCTGCATGAGGTCACAGATTGGGCTATGAGGGGGATTGAGGTGAGTTGCTAGTTCTATTTCTTTATAACCTAAGGTGTCCTTGGGCATGGCCAACATGATCAATGATCTTGGCTCTCACTGCAGTCTGTCTATTGGTGCTTAGCAAAGGCAGAGGCCTGGGAGTGAGCTGGACTGAAGTCAAGAGTCCTTGTCAAAAACCATCACTCATCCCACTGATTCACTCATTACTCATTCCTTCAACCAGTGTTTTCGGGGTGTCTACTATGTGCCAGACACCGCTCATACTCATTTTAGAAGCCCCTGAGAACATACAGTGTGCATACCACCTTCGGATGATGAGCAGTCTTAGTTCCTGTATTATTCCTTCCGGGATTGAGTTATGGCTTTTCAACCGGAGTAGAAGCTTCTTAGGGACAGGAATCCAATTTTGTGTTTCTTTTGCAAGACCCACAGGATATAATGGTCCCTTGCTATATACTTACAAACAGGCTAATATGCCCTGTATAGTGCACATGCTCAATAAATAATTGTTGATGGAATCAATCAATGAATGAATAACCAGCACTTCTATTTGAAGTCTCCTCCATCTGGGATTTTGACCTTCCACCAGTGAAATGGACATTACAGTGTGGAGTTTTTATAAAGATTCTAATTTGAACTGAAACATATGAAAGAGTTACATCATAATAATAATAGTTAACATTTGCTTAGAGCTCACCATGTGTTGGGAACTCTGAAGTCCTTATTAGCTCACTTCATTTCTATAATAACCCTATGAGGTAGTGTTATTAATCCCATTTCACAAATAAAGAAGCAAAAACTTTAAAAGGGTAAGTAACGTATCCAAGGTCATGTGGATAGTTATAAACAACAGAGCTGGGACTCCCTCCATTGCTAAAGCCCAGGATGTGGTTGGAGGAGGTTGGGATGCTACTAGAAATTTAGAAATTGCTTACTGAATTGGTGGGATAAGTAAATGACTAGTCTTGGATAAGAAATGGCTAGGGTTGGGGATTCTGGAGTTCTCCTTTACTCTGCTTAAACTAAGACACACCCAGAGATGAAATGAAAAAGGAAACATAGGGCCCAAGAGATGGCACACAAAAATTAAAAAATACCCAGCCCTAGGAAATGGAAGTTATGGGAGCCAAACGGCAGGAGAAAAGTGATCTGAGGTCATCTTCTGTTGCATCACCGTGCATTTTTGGCAGGATTTACTGCTCTGGTGATTGTCCTCACTTAATGGCCAAGCTCCTACTTTAGCTCTGGCAAGATCACCTTAAAAATACAACTATTACGCAAATACTTTTTAAAAACCTTGGACGGAGTCCAAGATAAATACATATAACAAAATTCCAAAAAAAAAATCCACCCACAACTGTCACCTAATATTACTCTGACCTACACATCTGATTTTCTTTTGGTGAACAGTCCATCTTGCTAATTGACCAGTAATGATCTTTAATAACTCAAAAAAGGGAATAGCATTAAAGAGAGCAAGGGTTAGGGGTAAAGCAAGGTGAGGGACATGGGGAATAGGAAGCCAGCAGTTACATTGGTGAGAGTAGAATGTAGAATATTTGGAGGGAATTGGGCAAACACCCATGATCACACAAATTAAAGTTCTGAAAATACAAATAAACAGTTGTCATAATCTTAGACAACTAGATTCCATTTGCCTTGAGTTACCCAGTTTCCCTGGGGATCTACCTTCCTCCATTCACAGTACCTTAGGTTGAAGTAAAGCCTTAAAGATGGTCAGGTGACTCATGTTGGCCAGTCAGAACACTGCAATCTCTAGTCACAGTGATTGGTTCAAAATGGGCACATGATCAACTGGGATCCAATGAGATTCAATTCTAGGACTTTTTCTCAGAAATTTAGAAGACCATTTTTACTTTTGCTGGACTTATAAACAGACTAGGGTATGATCCTAGAGCTCTTTGAACTATCCCACCACCACTAAGACAGAACCTGACTGAGAGTAAAGCCAACAGAGAGAAAACAAGAGCCAAGATACATAGAGGGGAAGCCCAAGTTCTGACTTGGATGTCTCAGTGTCTGAAACTTGATACCACTAGATTTTCCTGTCCTAATGGTTAGTAAAATTCTTTTTTGGCTCAGACAATCTTGAATTGAGTTTTCTAATGTTTGCAACTGGACATTTATTTATACTCACATCAGTTAGAATCTGTATAGAGGGCTGTAGGCAAGAGGTGGTCTACATGATAGAAAAAAGACCTCATGGCTATTAGAAGGTGGACATGAGGCATCAACACAGTGATACACTTTAAGAGTGACGCCAATCCTGAGGTGAATAAAAGGTATTAAAGTTCCAAATCCTGATAAAAATACAACAGTCTCCTAAGCTAAGATACAAAAGTAAAAATATGTTCAGGAATTGACAGAATTCCAGAGAAAGGCTATGTGTGTAGATTTAAGGTGATCATACACGGTACAGAATAAAAGTTAAAAAATAACAAACAATGTCTCCATTAATTGATTTTTTTTTTCAAAAGAGAATGTCTTATAGTATAATAAAAAGAGCACTAGACTGAGATCCAGAAATTCTGAATTCAAGAATTTCTAGTCCTCTAATCTGGTGGTTCAACCTCTCGGAGCCTCAGTTCCTTTATCTGTAAGACAAAGATGACTATACTTTCCCTGAAGTTTGTGTAGTTTGATTAATATTATTTATAAATATGTATAATGCACCCAACACAGTGACTGGCCCATAAACAAAGAACAAAAGAGTTATTTTTCCCCAAATGTGTATAAGGGAGGCACTGAGCAAAGAATTTCAGAGGCAACATCTCACTTAATCCCTCACTGCAAACTTCAGTATGCGGGAGCTACTATTGTTACCTCATTTTGCAGATGAAGAAGCTGATATATACAAATTAGTGAGTGAGCTAGAAAGCGCTAGAGCTGGGGATTTGAATCCCAGGTTGTTAGAGTCCCAAGCGTCTGCTTATAATGACCTCAATAAATAAGCACTAGCTAGTATGATTTTATTACTAATGTGTTTAAGTGAATAGTAAACCAAAGAAATAAAAATAGTAAAGGCCCAGCCTGGAAATGAAGGCTGAAGATCAGCTGCTGAATCATTCAAAAAAAGAAATGCTCCCAGGTAAAGAATGGAATGCTGGATGGCCTTTAACATGGTTTGGCTCTGTGTCCCCACCCAAATCTCATGTCGAATTGTAATCACCACGTGTCAGGGGAGAGACCTGGTGGGAGGTGATTGGATCATGAGGACTGATTTCCCGCTTGCTGTTCTCATGATAGTGAGTTCCCATGAGATCTGATGGTTTAAAAGTCTGTGGCACTTCCCCCTTTGTTCTCTGTCTCTCCTCCCGCCAAGTAAGACATGCCTTGCTTTCCCTCTGCTTTATGCCATGATTGTAAGTTTCCTGAGGCCTCCCAGCCATGTGGAACGGTGAGTCAATTAAACCTCTTTTCTTTATAAATTACCCAGTCTCAGGTATCTCTTTATAGCAGTATGAGAACGGACTGATATAGCCTTCATCTTTATTTCACTGTTTCTCCCTGGCGTGGCATGAGCTCTTTGAGCAACATAAGAAATTATTTCCTGAAAGACATAAAATACTATTGAGAAAATTACAAGTGCTTTCTTGGAGATGAACAACATTGGTCTAGCCTGAATTATTATTATTATTTTTAAGAAGAATCTATCCTAAAGGTGGGGGAAGCAATGTAAAAGTCCTCCTGTAGAATTCTAGGAACATGTCTGTATTTAAGCTGTTTTCTGTTTCCATATACATCCTTGTATATGCATCACTCTCCAATTTAGAATCTCAAAGAAATAGAATAAAACATTTTCTGGTCATAGTGAGGCAGACACAGAGGAAATTCATTTCTGTAGCACTATAATAAGTAGTTCTCTTTAATCTATATTCAGGGAGGTAGCTTTGATTCCATTTTTGTCATATACTTTACTCAACTGTGCAATCTTTTATGATGTGCCAGGAAGATTACTTCTACCCCCATAAAACTTGGTTGACAGAAAATCAGAGAGCATTATTTTAATCGCTTCAATTCCCTTCTTCCAAGGAGAAGGCAGAAAGTTCTTCAAATATCTCAATTTCATTAAATTCAACAAACACTTCCTGGGCAGCTGTTCTGTGCCAGATGTTGTACTCAATGCTGGGGATAAATTTATGAGTAAGACCCAGGCCTTGCTCACAAGGAGATCATAGTGCTCAAAATGCATGTGGGGTGCTCCCACCCCACACCCCATTTCCAGCTAAGTAGACACTATATGCTTTTAGGAAAATACAATTGAAATAAAGCTAACAGCATTGAGAAAAGATGCTCCTTGTCTAAGTTTGAATAACCAGAAGACGAGATAACCAGAAGATGAGATAGCAATCTCATTTGTGATTCCACTGAGATGGCAATTGCCATAATTATCATTTTCACATGAATTTATCTACTGACCACCTATTTATATCTCAGGTGCTCTGAGAGACATTGAATATACCTTAGGGAATAAAACAGTTGTGAACATCCTGTGCCTGGTGGGTCTTGCAATCCATTGTGGGAGACAGAACAAACACATAAGCAAACAAATAGATGCACAATATTAAATTATGATCAAAGCTAACAAAGGAATCTGGTTAGAGAATCACAGTGAAGGGGGTGAGGAAGCCTCCTGCACAGAGTTCCACTGGGAAGGCCTCTCTGAAGTGATGACATTTAAGCCCAGACCTGAAAGATGAAAAGGAGCTGTTCATTTGAAGACTGAAGGCAAGAGAGACGGGAACAGCATGTATGATGGCCCTTAGGTGGGACAAAGCATTTTATGCTGGAGGAGCTGAAGTTCAAGCTTGAATTCCCCCATTATATCCCTATGGCGTCTACACTGTGGGATCACATTTTCACCTTTTCCTATGTAATTATATTATTCAACCTTTGTAGTTTCAATACATCGTCGGAGAAAATCTGCCCAGAAGTTTTCATTCAGTGGAAGAGTTCCAGCATAACCAATAATGATGGCTCCACTGAATATATGTTGAGTTTGCAGAAACTTACTTAGAAGAAACGATTTTTGTATTTCTCTGTAATTATTCATAATTTCTTCAATTAGATGCACTTTGCAAAAGTTAGCAATGCACTCCTGTGTATAAAAGATAAATATTATTCTAAGACACCTTTGCAATATAAATTTTTTATCTCAAAATTCCTCACACTTGGTTTTGCTCATTGGCTGCAACTACAGAAGGCCAGGACTTGTGGAGGATGGGAGAAACTTCTCCCAAAGGCTGATATTTTAGCTAAGTGATTTTATGCTTTTTAAAAAAATTGCATTGAAGTTCATTCCATTACATTGAAATTAATTCTTTTTTACCTTGCTCTTTTGTCACCTCGTAAATGGAATCATTGTTATTTTTTCTCTCTGATAAAATTAAGTCCCAGGATGAATAAAGCAGAATATAGACTCAGTCGTTTATCCCCCATTAACACAGTGCAAAGTCACTGCATCAATGGACACAAGACTTAATGCCCTTCATGAAGCCTCCCAACATTAAGGTGGAAAGAGTCAAACTGCTGACCTAAGCTCTGCCTTACTCATAGGCACTGGCTTCTTGTGGGAAGTCAACAAATTAAAAGGCAGAAGGATGCAAAACAGCCACGCCAAAGTGGTCTGATTGAGTTCACCAGTCAACACCAGTGCCTCCTCTGCTCCTTCCCAGCTGGTCATAGAGATACTGCATGCCTGGCCATGTGAATGCTGACCATACAGCATCACTCATCCCTTCTCGGGAAGTCCCAGGTGGTTGGAGTCATTCACCACTGGGTGGCCATTTGCCTGCAGTGAATAAAAAATAAGGGGGTCCTGTCTGAACAATGAACAGTACTGACCCTCTGCATGCATTGGTCACAAATGAAGATAAAATATTGTAATATGAAAAGCTAACTAATACTGTACATGCATGATTATACCTCCCATTTATCAGTATTTGAAAATCTGTTTACATTCCTTTCTCTTCCAGTAAGTTATAGGTTATAGGTGCTTCTAAGGCATGTATGATCTATTTTCTCTCCCTCTCTCTCTATTAGACTTTGTTTTTAGAACAGTTTTAGTTCACAGCAAAATTGAACTGAAGGTATAGATTTCCCATGTACACCCTGCCCCCACACATGCACAGCCTCCCCCATTATCAACATTCATCACCAGAGTGGTACATTTGTTACAACTGACAAACCTACATAGGCACATCATAGTCACCCAAAGTCCATAGTTTCATTAGATAGTTTACATTTACTCTTGGTATTATACATTCCATAGTTTTGGACAAATTTGTAATAACATGTGTCTATCATAGTATCCTATGGAGTATTTTCACTGCCCTAAATATCCTCTGTGCCCTGCCTATTCATTCCTCCCCCACCCCCATTAACCCCTGGAAACCACTGATCTTTTACTGTCTCCATAGTTTTGCTTTCCCAGAATGTCATGTAGTTGAAATCCTACAGAATGAACCTTTTTCAGACTGAATTCTTTAACTTAGTAATATACATTTATGGTTCTTCCATGGAGTCTGTCTTTTTGAGGTGGAGTCTCATTCTGTCGCCCAGGCTGGAGTGCAGTGGCGCGATCTCGGTTCACTGCAAGCTCTGCCTCCCAGGTTCACGCCATTCTCCTGCCTCAGGCTCCCGAGTAGCTGGGACTACAGGCGCCCGCCACCCCGCCCAGCTAATTTTTTGTATTTTCAGTAGAGACGGGGTTTCACCATGTTAGCCAGAATGGTCTCCTTCTCCTGACCTCGTGTTCCGCCTGCCTCGGCCTCCCAAAGTGCTGGGATTACAGGCATGAGCCACTGCGCCCGGCCGACTGCAAAGTCTTTGAGAATAGGACCACATCTTACAGTTATTTGTATTTATTCACAGTGTATACATAGTGCTGGAAATGTGCTCAGTATTTGTGGAATAATGAATAGCTATTGAATGAATTCAGTGGCATTTTATGGTATCAAATGTTTTGCTGGTAGATTCCTAAGGGTTTGTACTTTCCATACTTTATATGTTTTGTAGTATAAGAATTGTGATAGCTTGTTTCGAAAATAATAAGGGAAGTCTTGTTCTTAAGAATCACTGCCCTCCAAATTCTCTATCTCCTTACTTAAAAATTTAAAATAAGGTAATTAAAGTCTCCTTAGTATAGTCTATAAAAGTTGAAACACTAATTTTGAGATTCTTCCAGAAGAACAAGCAAGAAAAAAATACCTTCCCCTATTTTTTTTTTCATCCTTAGTTTAACAACCCGTATTCAACCAAAGGTCTTCATATTTTTCATACAGATGCCATGTGTCATTTCTTTTGCTTCCTTCATGCATATCCAAGGACCTTCATCATAAGAAGGACATCACCGTCATTCTGGCCGGTGAATGATTATTCATTTTTCCCCCTTTACTTACAACATGCTAAAGAGTTATTTTGTATATCTGTGTCCAAACCTTGATTTGGTTCCAAAATCAAAATTACAATCTTTTGGTCACAATTTATCCACTGAATGGCATGCTCAGTCAGCTTGAAGGAGCAGATTGCTTCAGTTGTATTGTTGGGTGGAAAGGGCTGAGAGAGGGGGCCAATAGACTGTGCTCAGTAATAAATTAATGGAAGAACAAAGGAATGAATAAATAAATAAGTGAATGGATCACCTAAAGAATGGCATCAATGTCAGAGAGCTTCCTTGGTTTGCTGAACCAAGTTACCTTGAAACTTGATACATGTCACTTAAACTTCCTGATTTCCTTTTGCCCCAAGATGATGGCAATATCACCTGTCCTAATTATCTTACAGAATTATTTGGGTATGAAGTAAGATAATATGAGTAAAATTTTTATGTGTTGGGCACCCTATTTTGAATCAGTTGTCATTTAATGCTGAGGACAATAATTCCAATTAAGTATCAGTAGCACTATTCATTGATAAGGAAACCATGAATTGGAGAAGTTAAATGATTTGCCCAAGGATGAATATTCATTCCTTACCTATCTTGGGTGTGCATCAGGGAAGTGGTAATTGCTGGCTAACTGAAGGTACAAGGGGACTGAATAACTAGAGAATCACAGGAAGGATTGGTATTTGGTTACAGGTAGGGATTCACCAAAAGACATTTTGCTGTGTGGGTGGAAGATAATACAATTACATTGAGAAGATTAGGCAAGTGACAATAAGTCTCAGGGAAAGAGGATGAGACCTAGGCCTTCAGATAGAGCCTGGGATTGGCCTCAGTGGGACTTTTTGTATTCATAGGACTCACTAATACTGGCTTATTATCTGGTAGAGCTCATTGGCCCAGTCCCTCTGGTAGCTATTCTTCAGTATTAGATATACTAATTCTCAAGTAGAAGGGACCCAGGAGCTCATTTGATCCTATGCCTTCATTTTTTCCTTTCACTTTCATAAATGAAAAAAAAATGAAGCACAGATAGATGTTTTGTCCAGTCAGTTAGCAGACTGCATGGCTGAATAATATTTGTTGTATAAATGAATGGATTTTGAACTCTAACTACAAAATCTAGGCTTTAGACTGAATGGCCCTGCCTTTCAGAGAGGTGCTTCCCACCCAGGTGGGTCCTCATGCCCCATGATCCCCTTAGTTGTGCTCTGTCCTTGGGAGAAAGGAGACAACCCAGGCCTGCATTAGGTTGACTTCCCAGAGGCCCTTCTCTTGGATGATTTTCCAGCTTACACCATTCTTCACTGTTACTCTGCTAAAGTCAACATGTAAGAGCCATGAACAATGGAAATGAGAGTGAAAAAGGAAAGGAGAGAATTAAAGAAAGGGAAGTTTACTGGCATAAAAACCCTACTTCATGTCACAGTTTTAGAAAAATTCAGTCAGTTCTAGTGGGCTCAGCCAGACTTAATCTACATTAATGAAAACCCACGTGTCTGGAGATTCTCTCTAGCACTCTCTTTCCCAGATAGGTTCATCTGGGGACATGCCTTTCTGAAACATTATGGTTTTCAGAAGATTTCCTAGTTTATACTAATTTAGATATTGTTTTCAAGTAACAGAGAAAATTGCTACAGCATCTGAACTATTTATCTTCCTAGATGTTGTAGTTAGAGCAAAAGCAGATGAGTTGGGAAAAGATAAATTCACTAAAATTACTTGTATCCTGGTATTAAGGTGATGAATAACTTATGATGATGTAACATCTATGTACTATGGAGATAAGAATATCATTAAATGCGTACATAAGAATTTAGCTCTCAATAAGAAACTTATTTTAAAAGGATACAATCTTATAGGAATAAAAGAATACTATTTATAAATGAAGAATTATAACTCATTCATGCATAGAAAGCCAAATATTCTGAAGATAACAAAACTCTCTGTTCTTATAATAATAATTAAAATCTCCATAGTATATTCTATAAAATCTGAAACACTGATTTTAAGATTCTTCCAGAATAACAAGAGGGAAAATATACTAAATTTATTTTTTCTAAAGGGATTGGTATTTACCTTCTGGATTTTAAAATATGTGACAATTACCAAAACATCATGACATTCAGTTAAAAGCAGGAAAAAGATGGGGGGAGACAATAGATATTTCCAAAGTAAATTTAGACCATAATAAGAACTTATTACATTAAAAAAACCAGATATACATAGGCAAGAAGTGATCAGTATTTAATAGAGAGGACAATCAGGTCATGGTGCAGAGATGGCATTAGATTCATTCCTCATGTTATATATTATAATAAATTTTGGTCAAAGCAAAATAAACATAAGCATAAAATAAACATAAAAAGAAAACTGGAATAAAATAAGCATATTATTTTCAATTAAAGAAGAAAAAACATTTCTGACTTGCTAAGATATAATTATAAATAAAACAGATATGTTGGAATAAAAAACAAAAGGGATTGTAAGGAAGTTAAAAAATTGTAAGTTATAAATGTTAAAGAGGAAGCTCTACTCTTAAGAAATGAACAGAGAATTCATCTAATTAAGGTCAGTATTCAGCTTTTCTTCAAAATGAGATCATAGGAAATAAATGGAGGGCATACACATAAGGAAATGCAGACAATAAATCAGCACATGGAAAAATGTTCAGTCTCGATAGCAACTAAAGAGATGTAAACAAAAAACCTTTAAAACACCACAGCATATCAGTTAAGTAACTGTAAACCCTGGCAATTCAGGCAATGAGCTTTGGAATCAGATAGATGTAGATATGGATCCTGCCTTGCCACTTTTTAGCTGTGTCTTTGATTCAGGGTCCCAACCTCTCAGCATCCATTTTCTAATCAGTAGCATACAGCTATTATACTGAAAGGATTAGTGTGAGGATAAAATGATTAACGTAAGTAAACCATTCAGTACAGTATCTGGCACATATTGAATGTTTCCGTTAATGGTAGGCAGCAATAGTGGTGGTGGAAGATAATGATGATGGTACTAGTGCTGGTAATGGTGGTGGTGAAAATGATGGTGACGGTAGCATGTGACGACACTGTTGTCTGTTGGTGGTGTTGTCGAAGGCAACGCGATTGGTAGTATTTTATTTGTTGCTCATAGTGTTAATAATGGTGATAATAGCTGATCATGGTGATGGCATTGGTGGAGGTGATGGGGATGATGGTGGATGAGGCTTGGTGGTAGTACAGATAGTAGTACAGATGGTGGTAATGGTAGCGGAACATAGTAATAGTGGAGGTGGTGAAAGTAATGGTGCTGGCATTGTTGGTAGTGGGCTTGATGATGGTGATGGTGGTGAATGATGATGGTGATGTGGTAGAAGTTGCATTGATAAAGGTGATAATGATGCTGATGGTGGGGTGGTGGTGGTGTTCGTAAAGTTGATGATGGTGGTGGTGGATGACAATGTTGTTGGTAGTGATGTTGATGTTGATGGTAGCTGATAATAGTAAATGGTGTTGGTGTTTCTTGTGTTGATGAAGGAGATGGTGATAGTAGTGGTTGTGGTGCAGGGGGCAATGGTGATAGTATTGTGGTTTTTTTTAAAAAGCTAAAATTATAAATAGCAGTTGTAGCAGTTGTGGCAGTTGTAGTGGATAAATCAGAAAAATGGAATACTACAAATGCAATGTTATTGGTCTTGCAATTTGTTAGTCTTTCTAGAAAGCAATCTACCAAAAGATATGATATGTTGTACACTTTGACACAGAAGTTAAGCTCTTGGGAACATACATAAAAAAATCCCCCAAATTAAAAATGGTCTGTAAATAGTACAGCAGTGTTATTTATAACTGGGAACAATACAAAAGCCTCAGCAATAGGGAAATGACTAAGAAAATTGTGATACATCAAGATGGTGGAATAATATTATGTAGCTATTGAAAGTGAAATATGAGGAAATATGCATATGAAAAACTATGTTAGAATACACAAAGCTATGTGTTCAGAGAGTGTGCACTTGTGTGCTTTTACCAAATAACAGAAGAAAATATAATTGCAGGTGCATAGAGTTTAATAAAGGTTTCATATTAATTAAGCTTTTTCTTTATATTTCCAAAATGAGTTTAACTGCTATACCTTGCATTGCATGCAAGAAAAACCAACACCATTACTATCATTATGCTTTTGTAAATAATTAATGGTCCCATTAACTCATGCAGGGTCGTGGTTGAATTGCAAACTATACCTCAGTCCAAATAACTGGCTCCTAACTAACTAATATTGAGACAGGCCACCTCCCCACTCCTTTCCTTAGAGTCTGTTTACAGCCTACCTTTTATTGCTCATCCCAGTTCTTCGTTCCTCACTTTATCCTCACAATGCTTAGGAAGAAGATTCAAAAGAAAACAGGGTTATTTTTGGTTGTTGTTTCAAAACCAAAAAGTTAGAGGTCATAAAAAGCCCAGTGGTATCAATTTAATTACATGTCTGCTCACTTGAATGTGAGTAAGGTTTGTGGTTGTATACCTAAAGCCCCGAGTATTGATAAGTTTTGAATTTTAGAACAGTTACCTAACTTCTCTATGCTTACATTTCATCAACTATAAAATGGGAGTAACAATAGCAACTAACTTGTTGGGTGGTTGCAAAGATTAAATGAGGGGCTCCAGGTAAGATATGGCAGAGTGCCTGACACAGAGTTAATGTTTATTATTATTTGTTAATAATAAAGTTAATGTTTATAATTTTTTGTATTGAGTCTTGTCACTGCCATCACTATTATGTCTACTCCACCAAAAAGCACTAGAAGCACTCGATTAGAAACAAAGGCACTGGACTACCAGTTTCATTATCTATATAATGGGAATATTAGACCAGGTGATTTTTGACTTGCTGTGACTCTGTTTTCTAGGAGAGAATAATGTTCTCTTTTATTGATTTTTGTCTCATGTCAGGAAGGAGAATAATAAATCCAAAACCAAACTAAAATGGGCTTTCAAAATCACTCTTTTTAAAAATTAAAATATTGAATTAATGCTCATTTGCCTTGCTTAAATATTCTGAACAGTTTCTTAACTATTTCAATGAAAGCATTAAAAAGGTTGTATTTCTGCAATCAACAACAAACTTATCTTTGAAATAGAAAATGGCTTATGAAGTTGAACTTCATTTTTTTTTCAATAATTTCCCCAAGTTCTGTAGGGTTTTTTTTTTGTTTGTTTTTGTTTTGGGTAGTTTTTTCTTTTTTCAAAATAAATTTATTTAAATTCCCTACAAGATAGAAACAAGACTGAATGGACCACCTAGGAGGCGGGGCAGGCAGGCCTTGGGAGGCACCGAGGCCACTCGGGGTGTTTAGCCAGATGTCCTTCATACTCCAGCACCTCACACATCATCAGTACAGTCATGCCTCTGAAAAACCCTAGAGGGTGCTGTTTTCCTGTTTGTTTTCATCCTTGCCTTGCCCTCTCAATGAGACAATGAAAAGAACAAAAAAGGAGGGAAGTAGATACATCAGTAACAAAACACAGACTATGTGTTTAAACAAAACATGGACTACATGTACCCGAGCCCAAGATGACATGGAGTATTGAGTCTCGGTTCCTGTTTGCCAGGTGAGGATGCAGAACCTCAGAGAGATGGGGCACTTAGTCAAGGTCACCCTGCTAACCATTGGCAATAGAGACAAAGCTAGAGTCCAGACCTCAGACACTCAGACCTTCTGTGCTCTACTACATGCCTCCCTCAACAGGTAAAACACAATGTCCACCAAGTGGGAGGGCCAAGGCACATGCTTCTGGGTGCACGTTCTCTCTTGCTTACGTGATTTTGTTTCCAAGGAGCAAGGTTGCTGACTGAAAAACAGAGATATATTTCAGAAGTGTGTAATTTGCAGGGATTTTTACCTTCTGACTCTACATAGCCCACCCATAAATCACTCCTAATGACTTTGCGTCATTAGCACCAACAGAGTTGGTTGCAGTTACTAGATGCGACAGTGATGATGAGACTATTAACGGTGCTGATAATGGTGTACAGTTATTGAGCACCCTCTGTGTACCATGTACTGTGCTAGGTACTTTGTATACATTGGTTCATTTACTCTTTGCTATAGCCTTATAAAGCATGTATTGTATTTTCTTATTTTATAGATGAGAAAAGTGAGGATTAGAAGTTTTAAGAAGCTGTCCTATAATTACACAGAAGGGAACTAGATTGTGAAACCAGGTTAATGTCTTCATTTGCTTATGCACCATGTTCTCAAATACCTGCAAAGTATAGGAAAAATGATAGGGCTGGTGGTGAGATAGAGAAAGGCTGGAGGTGGTGGAAGTAAAACAGGTCAACTTATTTTGGAAATTTTGTGCTGCCAAATCAAATAAGGCAAACTCCTAATGTACTAGGTTCACTTTTTATATTGAGGTGGAGAAAGTTGTTTCAAAGTCAGAGGGTAATTGTAGCAGTTAGAAGAAGCTAAGTTCAGGAGCCACTTCAGAGTACAGTTCAGGCAACACACACACACAAAATCTGAACTGTGGAGATGGGAAGAAAGGAATGTCCCTTCACTTGTGCTTCATTTACTTCCTGAGGGCAGCTCATGCACTGTGCTATGTCTCTATTCACCAGTGTGAAAAATGAGGAGGGAGGTGGTGCTCTACACTGAGGTATGGCAAGGAGCTCTCTGTATCTAACTTGCAGAGGGCAGCAGAGTTTATCATTGCATTCTTAAAAGGAGGGACAGCCCACTCTTCAGTTCACAGATTCATCGGATGCCAGTCAGCCTGCTGTGTGCAATGTCCTCTGCTGTGTGTTGTGGGGTAGGCGAAGTTGGATAAGATGCATTGCCTGCTTCCATATGCTTGCAGGAGAAAAGAAACAACTACAATGCTGGGAGCAAAATAGTGCCTAGTATTTACCTGCGGAGCTGCCCAAATTCAAAAGCAGCCATTAGCACAGTAGTCACCCATGAGGGTCTCTGTGGTAGTCACCTGTGAATGCTTCAAAAGTTCTTTCCTTGGAAGATGCCATCTGTTGTGGCTTGAAGTTTTACAAAGGGTTCCTTTCTCCAGTTGAGGCTTTTTGACTAATAAAAAAGGAAAATACCTTGATAAAAATAACCACCTCAAATCATATTTATTCCCTGGAATGACTGCATTTGACAGGCTCTTTTCCAAGAGTAGTGCCCAAAGAGGGTACACAAAGAGGGGAGAACAAGGAATGGAAAAACAGGAAGTAGTGGAGGGAAATGGTGGCTTTGGAAAGAGATTTTACCTGTATCATCACTTGGTTTAAGATCAGGCCTGTCCAGAAATTTACATAAATTTGGAAATTTTGCACTGTGGATTTGAGTTATTTGCTTTCAGTAGTGTTACAAACCTTCAGGGCAAAGGTAAAATGGAAATGGAGATTTGGTGATCTTTTGCTTCACATCTGGAGAGCAGACCCGCTTGTCAGTGGCAGGAATGTAGGTTTCTTGGGGTGAGCCCAGATGAAAATGCTTCTGGGAACTTAATTCTCTAACTAAACAGTCATCTATTTTTCTTATATGATTTGGGGGCCATAGAGTGACTGAAGATGTAAAAGAATGCATATTCAGCTACTTGTAGGATTATAACACAATTAATGAAAGTTACAATCTAAACTATATCCTATTGAAGACAAAGAAAGTGAAAGAACAGTAGCTCAAATTCAAAATGTATCTCGATCCATCACCTGACAATGAGAATCAAATTCATAACTCTCTCATAAATCATCAGAGGTTATGGGAGATTCATCTCCTGTGTTTGAGGACTTCATTCTTGGGCACTCAGCTCCTCCAGAACCGGCTGGCATCTAGCATGCTTGCCATAAATAAATCATTCTTAGCTTGCTGACCTGGAGCAGTGAGTGGGCCGCATCCCCCCTCCACATCCGCTCTCCTCTGAGAGTAAAATGCCCTGTTGCATTTTTAATACCACCCTAAGACTCTGTGTCAAGTTTCCACAAAGTTTGCCAGAGGAATTAGCTTCCTCTTTTTAATAGGCAGTTCCAAGAGGTCAGAAGATAAACAAATTTGAAAACTATTACATTTTTTTTTAAATCACTTGATCCAACATACTGCATCTTGCATTTTCAGAAAAGATTGGCTTCTATAATTTTACCACCTGGTACAACATATTGAAATGTACTTTATTTAACACAATAACCACCGAGTTATTATTATTTTTCTTGCTTCCTTTCCTTCCTTCCTTTTGCAATGTGGGAACTGCCTGCCCAGGGGAATATGACTCACCCTGGATTGACTCAGAGTGTATATGACTTCATGAAACACTACAGAGTGAGGGCAGAGAGTCACTGGCCCATTCTCCATGATGCTGGTTGCCAAGAAACCATTGGCCTTCTAGGTAACAAGATGGTCTACCTGTCTAAACTCGCAATTTTGGGGTTGTTCATGGAAGTTTACTTAGTGTCTGTGTATCTATGGCTCCCTGTTTGATCAAACAAGACACGTGAATAAGAAAGCAGTAAGCCAGAGAGGAACTTATTTAATCATTATTCAAAGTCAAAATAATTTTATCTTTAAACAACTATACCTACTTTTTAAATTTAGGAAATTATTACAAATTATAAATATTTTTTATTTTTTATGTCTTATAAAATTCCAATTATGCCATATTACTAATTGGTATTTACCAAAATACAGCTATCTTCCACATCTTATTCTCTTCTATGAAATAGTATTCATGCAATTTTGAACATGTTCCAGCCATTGGAAGCACTGGCTAAGGAATGCACAATGAACATAATAAGCATTTGGTATTATTATTTTTCAAATACAAGTTTTGACAATCACCTTACCTGTGTAAAGGCAGGTGCAATCACTTTGGGGCATGGGATTGGGGAGCTGGGGCTGAGGAGAGGGTGCCAGAATTACTCCATAGTTACCCAAACCATCTTCTCCAGTAGGACTTTGGTGAAACATTAGTTTGGATTGAAAGTACAGAAACAAAGTGGACTAGATTCCAGAGATGAAACTTGCCTTGTTTACCCCTGAGTAATGCTTCTTCTAACTGACGTGTAACTTTTCCTCTTGGGGCTTTAGTTCCCTCCACTATGTAATGAAGACATTCTCTAAGGTTCCTTTCTCTTCCTCTGATAGCCTCTGCTGCCATCTTATCTGCCTCACTTAAGGACCTTCCTAGTCACAGTAAAATCAACAGCAAAACAAGCTCATCAATTCCACCTCAATGGAAACAAAAGAAACGAAATGAAGTGTCAGTACCATTTCCCAAAACCAACCAGTGACAAAGAGAGTGGGAAATGGTCAAAAGTCTCTTTAACGTCAGACCACCTGGTACTGCCTTTTCTGAGATTAGACATTTTACTTAGAAAAGCCTGTATGGTCAATTCAGTGTGGTCACTTAAGAGACCCCATCATTCATGTGAAACTTGCTTTTTACTTTCAGATGGGTGTATACCATGATGATTTTGATAAAGTCCACTTGAAACCATGTCCATTTCTGTTTAGAGTAGTTTTAGCACTCTTTCTATTAATAACAGTCATCTCCTTAAATAGAAGCCTGTGTCAGCAAAGTCTAAGTACACAGGAGGTATTTGTTCCTAACAGACATGCACAGAGGCCAGCGGAGATGGCCAGTCCTCACTGCATGCCTGGAGGAAGTGTGGTGCCCAAGATGGCTCAACCATCATTGATTTGACAATTTAATAATCACGATAGTGGAAACAATCTGTGTCCATTTATCTGGTTAGTATAGGAAGAAGCTTGGAATACTCTGACCTAACGCAAGGATGATTTATTGTCATAATCATAAAACTCAAAGTCCAAGACCTCTCACTTTCACTGCTCCCTTCCCATGCCCAGAAAGGGACCTACTGTAGTGTTCACATGATTTATTTTTGCAAAATTTGCAAGCATAAGATATTTGAGCTGCAACTGGTTAAGACCAATGCCTCTTTTCATTACAGCTTTCCCTCTGTTATACTTCCACTAGCCTCAGATGGTATTAGAGTTGCCATGGGCATCTTGGGTAATTCACTAAGTGGGAAGTTAAATTAGGCATATATTTAATTTGGGTTTAGTGAGATATATTTGTGTGGTCCTAAGTTATTTCTGGTAATAGTTACATTATTGTTAGCCATCACGGTGAAGAGCTGACCTTCAGTAATACTCTTGACGCCCATTGTGCTGACTTCACTCAGGTCATGACCCAAAGATGGTCATGTCACAATATAAATGTATCCTATGGCATCAGCACCAGAAATATGCAGGATATGAAGATTGAGATTTGAAAGACATAGAGCTAGAAGCTAGTCTGTGGGAAGTTCTCCCAGTTATCAGATATGTAAAATTGTAAACAGAGGATCTAGTTTTCACCAATGCCTAGTCAAAACGGAAATTCTCTCTTGTCAGGAATATACACAATAATGCAACATATACAATAACAAATGCACCATATATTTTTCAGTGGGAAGTACCCAAAGTAGACTTTTATGTATTTGCATACAAACCTGTAGTACTTCTATAAACAGTTGCAGTTTTACGTCCCAACTATTAATACTAAAAATCAATGTTGATTGATCATCCTAGTGGAGGAATTGTGTTACCTGTCTTCTCTCCCACAAATCAGGATATTACAAAATCATTGGCAAATGAAGAGGCATTCAAAGTGCATGTTTCAAAAAAATTAGAGAAAAAACAGTATTACAGGTATATGTTATCCACATAAAAAAATATTAATTTACCTTTTGGGATTTTTTGATATCTGTGGTATATAATAGTTTTCTAAAAGTTTGCAAATTTGTTTTCATTCCTTTTCATATTCTAAATAAATATTCACTTCCATATCTACTTTTTTTTTTTTTTAGACAAAGTCTCACTCTGTCCCTTAGGCTCACTGCACAATTTTGGCTCACTGCAACCTCTACCTCCCTGGTTCAAGCGATTCTCATGCCTCAGCCTCCTGAGTAGCTGAGATTACAGGTGCATGCCACCACGCCTGGTTAATTTTTGTATTTTTACTAGAGACAGGGTTTTGCCATATTGGCCAGGTTGGTCTCAAACTCCTGACCTCAAGTGATCCACCCACCTTGGCCTCCCAAACTGCTGGGATTACAGGCATGAGCCACTGCTCCCAGCCCCATATTATATTTTGTAGTTGGAATTTCATTTTTGTTTCTGAAGGAGGGCTCCTTAAAAGCATAAACTTCAGGTTCACAAATTCTAGGGCTGCCTCTGCTCCTAACCCAGTCTTAGCAGGGGAAGATTTTCAGGCTTGACTCTTTTCCATCCTCCCTGTTTCAAATACTCTCTCTGCTTGCTCTTTGGCCTCATACACAGCAGGCATCTTTCTTTCCAGTCTCTTTGCCAGTGGTAAGTGGCCTCCTTTTCTCAAAACTCACCGTGGCTGCTGCTTGCTTTGCTCCACCCAGCAGTCACCCCACCTCCCACCTCCTCATCAACGCCAGCTCCATTACTAGTCCAGCTCCTGAAACCTCAGCCCTGATCAGAGCCCTGGCCTTCCTCCTTGCCTGGGAGGGAGTTGAGGCTGGCAATGGACACAATTCAATATAGTTTAACCAGTGAGAAGTTGGCAGTGCCATCAGGTGCCACTTGTCTCCCGGGGGAAGAATGGGGGCCAAGAGCCTGCAGTGTCATGTCAGTCAGGCACATGCAGTGGCTTAGCATCAGAATGCATGGTTCAGACCGTGGCCACAGTAGGGAAAATGGACTCTTCATAGTTGCCAAGCAATGCTAAAGGTCAGACAAAATCTAATTTGAGAATTCAAATTTGAGAATTTAAAAACCAGAGCGGTCAGAGGCAAGGGAGGAAAACAAAGGAGCTTGCTGTTCAAAAGCACTTTCTCCAGGCCTCCTGTTTGAATATCCCCTGCAACTACTAGGGTAAGGCAGATTTGGGAAAGATAGGGGACTGATTACACTAATGCTGTTTTGCTTTGCAAATGAAGGTTGAGAAGAGCAGTTTAGGGGCTGCTCCACAGGAAAACTTTTAGGGAGTAATCCTAGACTATCTCTTTCATAATCATCTTTGGGATTCTTTCCCTATCCAGGGAAGATGAATAGGTTTCATCCTTTAAATAATATTTTTAACCTACCTCCAAGCATAACATCTCCCAGGAACTTGTGAAAACAGCAAGAACTTGTGATAAAGTTATAAATGCTCAAAAATGTCCCTGTGATTAAGTTTTACCCATGCTTCTACAAGAAATTAATCCCTCTCCCTATCTCCCTTCTCCTCTTCCTCTCTTTTCTTTTTTCATTTCTAGCAGATAGGAATAGTTGACTGATATAGGAGACAATGAAAGTACCCAACCATTGAGGGGAATTTAAGTGCCCTCAGTATTAAGCAGAGTATCACATAGTTAAAAATACAGGCTTGGGAGACCAACAGACCCAGGTATAAGTCCCCATTTCAATATAGCCTTCAGATCCAGGCAAGAGCAGTCAACCTGGCTGTGGGAACAGGCAGAACTAACATAAACAAGAAACAAAACATTGGGTTGGGTAAATTAACTCAGGGACAAAAACAGATATGTCATATAGACGACAATTTTCACTTGTTTGCCATCAGCTTTTGACAGGCTATGTAAATAGCCTCAGGCAGAAAGCTCGAGACATAGCAATTCCAATGTTTGGTAAGTTATAGTTAATTGTTTCCAAAATGGGAAATGCTGAGTTAAACAAGATTCAAGGTTTTTTTGACTGATGTCTCTGCTCCTTTTATAAGCTAATGTGTACTGTGAATCTGCAAGAGGAGAATTAGGGGCTGTTTCTCAAGTTTCTTTAGCCATTTTTTTTGTGTGGAGTATCTCAAGGAATGTGTGCTCTGTGGGATATATGTTCAGAAATAAGCTGTGGCCTTAGGAGGTCCCATCACACCAATTGCCAATATATCTCCTCAGCAGCAAACCATTTTAAAGCCGAATGGATATCACTGGGCTGTTTATTCACTTGTCCATTGATCCTTCTCCATGTTTCTCTGTGTCCCTGTAAGTGCCTGGACCACATCCCTATGCAGAGCAACCGAAGTTAATGTGTTCAGTTGAAAGTAACTCTACCTGCAGCTGTGGACAGATTCCTGCACGTAGTACACCCAGTCTCTGACACTGTTGATGCCCTGCACTCTGGTTCTGCTTATTTGGTTAAATTGAATTTTCTAACATAAATAAAAAGGGGAGGCTTTTATAAGGATCTTTTAAGAAATGAAAACCAACACAATATACCATTTGTCCAAGCACAAAGTAAACTTGGCATCCTGAGATGTTCAACCACATCATTTCATTATTACTGCTACTAATGGGAGACAGTGCTTGCTAGTTGCCAAGTTTGAATCATCCCATCTTAGGGCAGAGTTACTAACAGATGCCAAACCAATTTGCTGCTCTATAAACTTTAGAAATTAAAACACTAAAAGATGCACTGGCCTTCCAAACACAGGGATGTTATTTGAATACTAAATAAAAGTTGTTGCCAGGGAAATGGATGCTTTGTCTTCTTTGCCACAAAAGAATCATGGGCTCTGAGGCACTTTTGAGACGGCTTAGGTGGTAGCAAATACTTTTCAGGTAGAATGGACTCTACTGGTCCTCTTTTTTTCTTGGAGATTTTAAGGTCAAGAAACTACCCTTGAGATTTATGGCAGGTTGTATTTAAGGTATAAAGTGTGTGTGTATGTGTGTGTGTGTGTGTGTGTGCGTTCTTCCCCACGGAATCTTTGAGGTGAAAGGACAGAATTTCTCAAACTTCTAGCCTCAAGAAATCCTCCTGCCTCAGCCTCCAGAGTAGCTGGGACTATGGGCATGAGCCACTGTGTGTGAGTCAAAAGTTCTGAAAATGGAGAATACCAACTACAAAAAGATTTTTCTGTCTGCCTTAGTCATCAACAGTGGCCCCCATCTCTGAACTCTTAGAACATAACTGAACAACCCAGTCTTAAATTATCAGCCCTTCTCTAGTGTTTGCTGTCACCCTTTCCTCTCTTGCACTTGTAAGCTCCTTCAGGATAGAAATTGAGGCTCCCACTTGTGTATGCCCTGGCCCTTGGGGCAGTGGTACTCCACTCTCCATAAACATTTGTTGAGTTGAGTTATGTTGGCCAGGAACTTGGAGACCTGCTTGCTAGCACAATTATCTCAGTGTGATGGGGGGCAAATTACTTAACCTCTCTGGGCCAGTTTCTATGCATCTAAAACAAGCAAGTTGGTTCAAATGACATCTAAGGTCCTTTCCAGATAAAGATCGCTGAGTCTCTTGTTTCTCTAGCTCAAGTCTTCACTTGCAAAGTGAGGATAAAGTCTTGATTTAGCTCTACGTGCAATCCATAAGACGGTTAGGGTTTCTCTCCTTTTTTTTTTCTGTGTTTTTCCCTGTGATTCTGCAGTTGGGGCCATCTCTAAGTTTAGGATGACTGGGCAACCAGCCACATGATATGGTTAGAGAATGCTCAAATGTCTTTTCCCTTTCACATTCTAACTGCTGTGACATGGCAACTGAGTTTCACAATAATAATAATTCCTTGTATTTGTTTAGTGCTTTACATTTTATAAAATACCATCTCATATTTTATCGTTTGATGCTCAAAACTACCTCATAAAATAAAAAAAGCAGATATTATTCCCATGTCACAGATATGGAAATTGGGGCTCAAATAATTCAATTTGCTTAATGGCACCCAGCTTTTATGTTAGTCTGAATTCAGCCTGGGTGTTCTTTCCACTGCACTGACTATCTGAGATACACCATCATCTCCACAAAGTAAATCTGTTACTTGGGTGGGAGTGGTATTTAGGACCCATTGACTCAGCCTCCTTTTGCACCTGCATTCAGCAAACATTGTTAATGTCTCCTGTTTTGCACTCCCAGGGCTAGCATGACACTGATAAATTAGTCTAGTATTTTCCATAGTATATTTCTTGGAACACAAGAATGATGAGATTTCCCTGAAAAAAAAAAAAAAAGAAGAAATTCTTGTGGTCAAATAATTGAGAAATGCTTCATACCACACCCCCTCTTTGAGATTTGCAGTACCTATTCTTGTTTGCGAATTAAAGTGCTGAAAAGCCTTGCAGTAAAGGGCCCTGTTTACACACTTCACATTCACTAGCTCCCAAGCTGTATTTAGAACCCTTTGCTCATGCACAATGATTGAAATATTACTGTCTACAGATTATCCTGAGATCCTGCTGAAATAAGAGTAGAGAAGTAGGAAAAGGAACAATCTTACAACAGTTAAGAAAATAAGATAGTGTCACCAATGACAAGGGATGTTGCCAAACTTCTGGAAGAGAGAAGGTAGGTAGGAAAATGTTGAGAGATAATAGAGTACAGAAAATATTATAGCTCAGAATAAACTCTAAGGAAGGTACAGAGGAGGTGGGTGCCCTGTTCTTTTCCAGGACCCTAGAGAAGCTGTCAGCTTGCAGTTGGCCCATCCCACAGTGGGTGGGAGGTATGCTATGGGGCTCCATTGGAAAGAATCAGTGAAATTCTATCCTAGAAAACTTTGCCAGACAGCAGCCAACTCCCACATCCCAGCTCTGTGCAGAGCACTGGGAGCCTTTTACGTCTGGCCTCTACATGGAAAGTTCCCTCCACAGGCAGCCATTTGAGGGTGTAGGGAGAGCTTGTGATTCCAGTCTCGGTGTGGAGGTGCGAGGGTAAAGACTTTCTCTTTCTGGCATCTGGAGATCCATTCCCCGATCACCCCAAAGGAATAATGATTGACTTGGCCTCCCCTGCCACTCGGCCCTTATGATGTAGTATAGGACACTTTGGAAAAGGAACAATCAGAGAATAAGATCAGAGTTATTAAAAATTAAGAACATAACCGCTAAAAATGAAAAATTTAATAGAAGAGCTGGAAATAAGGAAAGCCTCTGAAATCATTGAGCAAAAAAGCAAATAAAAATATGAGAGAAATGACTAGAGACAGAGGCCAAATACAGAAGGGTCAACCTCCAACTAATAGGAGTTGCAGAGAGAGAGAGAGGAGAGACACTGGAGGGCAGGGCCTGATACACATATGCATTCAGTACAATCATTCCGTGACAGACCGCAAACAGGCAAAGTCCTGCCCCTGGAGCTGGGTGACAGGCTGGTAGGGTAGATGGACAACCAATAAATAAAGCACAATGCCAGTGATATAAAGAAAACAGGAGAATAAGGAAACAGAAATTCAGAGGTGCTATATTAGATGGTGAGGAGGATGTTTGAGCAGAATGGAGTGAGGAATTGAGCCGTGCCCAGTTAACACTTGCTAAATGAATAAAAGGATGAAAGTATGTAGGTGGAAGAGTGATGTGCACAACCTCATACTGCTCAGGCCTATACTGAACAGTGCTGCTAGATGATCTCTGAAGTTGCTTATAATTTAGAAAGTGGCCTTCCCTCCCACCCAGTAAATGTACTTTAATCATTGAGGTTGGTATTAATGATTTCTGGGAACTCATCACGTCCCATGATGTGTTGGAAAACACCAGGCAATGCTTTATCACAGCCTGTGCTTCTTAGCAAACTATTTCCTCTCAGCTTTCCTGGGAGCTGGGGTTTTTATACTATGGCTATTTTTAGTTGTTGTCGCAGTGGCTGCTGGGACCAATTGCCTAAGGAGGTTGACGAGAACTTTACCCTGGGGAGAGGCATTCCTCTCTGCAGTGCTGCCCTGAAGAGCCCTGTAATTGAGATTTGACAATTTACAACCTCTGAGAACTAGATACCATATCATGAAATGCAAGATCAGGTAGCTTTGCTGTGTGCTCAGCAGTCAGCAAGAAACTGTCCAGTTATTTTGGCCGGTGGATCATTCATTTGGTCAGTTCCTATTCAAAACCTTTGACTGAGATAAAGAAGCCTGTTTTGCTTTGGCATTGATGCTTGGGAAGCTCCAGGTGGGGGTAGGCTGGGGGATGTTTGCCCTCAAAATGATTTTTCACAAGAGTACCCCAGACTTGTGTGTTCCTTCACGGCCAGTCAAACGAGGGACCGACTGGCGTTCAGGAAAGCAACCTGAAAGATCTAGTTGGGATATTCTGGCAGGTATCTAATCTGCCAGCACTCGCCCTTCCTTCTCTGCTCCAAGGCAATGAGAACAAGACTGGCTATAAAACCCACTACTGCCAAAACCATCTTCCCAAAGCACTCTTCTGACCTTGCAACGTCCCTGTTTAATAAAACCCTCAGATTCTCCCTGCCACAGACCAAACACACTCTAAAAGTCTTAGCTGCTACTCAAAGACCTCCTGTGATCCAAGCTAATCCCTGGGTATAATTTCATTTCTCCAGCTCCTCCACTTTCAACCCCCTTATGCATCATCCAAATATTATTGAATGTTCCCTATAAATGAGTGGTGATTTCCCACCTCCATGCCTTTTATAGACTATTTGTGTCTCCCCCACACCCCTGACACCAAATTCATATGTTGAATCCCTAACCACCATTATGGCTATATTTGGAGTTGGGGCCTCTAAGGAAGTAATTAAGGCTGAATGAGGCCATAGGGTGGGGGCCTGATCCAATAGGTTTACTGCCGTTTTAAGAAGAGAACCAGAGAGCTTTCTCTTTCATTTCCATGTGGAGATACAGCAAGAAGGTGGCTATCTGCAAGCCAGGAGGAAAGTCTTCACCAGAAACTGATCATGCTGGCACATTGATGGTGAACTTTTAGCCAGACCGTGAAAAAATAAGTTTCTGTTGCTTCAGCCATGCAGTCTGTGTGGTTTTGTCATGGCAGCCTGAGATGACCAGTGCAATGTTTTGGTGTATGCAGTCTGTCTTCACAAAGGGTCCTTTTTTGCTATTACCATTTGGGCCAAACCCTTCAAAGAGATGTTCCCTTTTCTGTAAACTTTTCTCTGATTTTCTTAGCCATTGACAATCTCATCTTCTAAATTCCCGAAGAACATTGTCAGTTCTTTTCTTTCTTTCTTTCTTTTTTTTTTTTTTTTTTTTGAGACAGAGTCTCGCTCTTGTCACCCAGGCTGGAGTGCAGTGGCGCCATCTCAGCTCACTGAAACCTCCGCCTTCCAGGTTCAAGTAATTCTCCCACCTCAGCCTCCTGAGTAGCTGGAATTACAGGTGCCCACCAACGTGCCTGGCTAATTTTTCTATTTTTAGTAGAGACGGTGTTTCACCACGTTGGCCAGGCTGGTTTGGAACTCCAGACCTCAGGTGATCTGCCCGCTTCAGCCTCCCAAAGTGCTGGGAAAACAGGCGTGAACCACCAAGCCCGGCTAATTTTTGTACTTGTAGTAGAGATGGGGTTTTGCCATGTTGGCCAGGCTGGTGTGGAACTCCTGACCTCAGGTGATCTGCCTGCCTCGGCCTCCCAAAGTGCTGGGATTACAGGCGTGAGCCACCGCGCCAGGCCATCAGTACTTTTCTTTTGAAAAATTTCACTTTTTGATTTAATAATAGTTACTTGTAAATACAAAATCTTTCTGAGCTGAAGACCTGTGAAGGCAAGAACATTGTCTTATTCCCCCTCGTGTCTCCCATAAGCATCTTGCACCGCATCTCTCACACATGGGAGCTGGTGGCTGTCCTTTACTGAGTGCCTCTCTGTGCTAGGCATGTGTGAGATGTGAGATGTTCAGCTGGAATCCTCACAGTCCATCTGAGGATTACAACTCTTACAAGGAAGGTGTTGTCTTCTCATTTAAAACATGGTAAAACTTACTGTACGATGCCCTTTGTATGAGGTACCTAGAGTAGCCAAACACAGAGACAGAAAGTAGAATGGTTATTGGCTGGGGCTATGGGAAGAGGTGAATGGGGAGTGACTGTTTAATAGGTACAGCCTTTGAATTGTGCAAAACAAAAGTTCTCTGAGTGTATGGTAGTGATTGTAGCACAACAGTCTGAGTACATTTGATGCCACTGAACTGTACACTTAAAAATGGTGCAGATGTTAAATTTTATGTTATGTATATTTTTACCTCAATGTAAAAAATAGTAAAAACTGAGGCACAGAGAAGGAAAGTAATTTGACTAAGATCATCAAACTAGAAAGGGGTAGTGCTTAGATATGAGCCCTGTCTGCCCACCCCTCTTGTATGGTGTTTTTTGGGGGGTCTTCTTTCCCTGTTGCTTAAATGTTGGTGTTCCTCAGGGCTCCATACTTAGCCCTCTTGAATTCTGGGCTCAGAATTGGGAAAAAGTTCCCCTTCTGGACAAATAATGTAGAATAAATTTCCCCTCCTTGCAGAGGCAGCCCTGCAGGCAACTGGCTTCTTGGGTTGACTGGGCTGGATGCCAGAACCATCTCCACCACTGCACCCCCGACAAACTAGCCAGGTACCCTCATATGTGGTACAACCTACACAATTAGTGGTGTGTTGAGCAGCTCGTCCCAGCTCATGACAGCCAGCTGTGCCCATCTCTTTCTGACTCCCTGTTCAGTGATGCCATATTGGTAGCTTGAAATCAGCTATGGTGGGAGTACTTACACTACAGAAATCAGTAAATGCTAAAGATAGGAGTCCCCCTACACCACAGAGACCAATGTTAATTATTTACTGGGATACCACTATGCACAATGTACATGAAAGCCTTATTGGGGGACTCTACCTCTTTTGGGGCAACTCTGTTTACATCAGTGACTATAGCTATTATCTCTACAAGTCAATGAGATCTCTGTATCTGATCTTGTTTCTCTTTTAAATTTCATACTCATATGCCTTCCTGCCTACTGCACAAATCAGTTTATATAATTCAAGGGAAGAATAAAATGTTGAAAACCCTCCTCACCCCCCAAAAAGACCAATCTGCTCCTCCCTAATTTCTGCTGTCACAATCCACATGGTCTTCCACATCCAGCTGGGTACCATGCATATCTCAGAAGTTCTACCTTCTAAATGGTTTTCAAAATGATCCTCATTGCATTTTCTCACTGCTACTCATGTTGATTCAGACGCTTATCATCTCTCCCCAGTGGTATGATGTTGCATTCTATTCATCTGAGCCTGCTAATTGGTCTGCCTGTGATGTGGTTTGGCTGTGTCCTCACACAAATCTCAACTTTAATTGTATCCCCCAGAATTCCCATGTGTTGTGGGAGGGACCCGGGGGAGGTAATTCAATCATGAGGACTGGTCTTTCCCATGCTATTCTCATGAGAGTGAATAAGTCTCACAAAATCTGATGGGTTTATCAGGAATTTCTGCTTTTGCTTCTTCCTCATTTTCTCTTGCCACCACCATGTAAGAAGTGCTTTTCTCCTCCTGCTGTGACTCTGAGTCCTCCCCAGCCACGTGGAACTATAAGTCCAATTAAACCTCTTTTTCTTCCCAGTCTCAGGTTTGTGTTTATCAGCAGCGTGAAAACAGACTAATACAGCTTGCTTCTATCCTTCTCATTGAACCAGAGTTGCTTTTGTGGGCAAATGTACTTACGTCTATTCTGCTTAACTTTTGATGACTCCCCATTACCTACAAGGTAAATTTCAGACTCCTTAATTTGGCACACAAAACCTTTCACAGCAGGGTGCCAATTTGATTTCAAGAGACAGCCCTGCAGGCAACTGTCTTTTTGGGCTGACTTGGCTGGATACCAGAACCATCCCCACCCCTACAAACTAGCCAGGTGCCCTCATATGTGGTACAACCTACACAATTAGTGGTGTTTAGAGCAGTTTGTCCCAGTTCATGACAGCCAGCTGTGCCCATCTCTTTCCAACTCCCTGCTCTACTGACTCTATTTTATGAAGTACCTGTTGATCTCAAATACCCTCACATTACTGCTACTGCCCGGTCAGCTTCCCCCTCCCTTGTTCCACCTAAATTCCTACATGACCTTTACAACCCAACTCACACATTGAGTTGTGAAATCTTTCTGGGCTTTCTCCCTGCCCCTGAAAGATCAATCACTCCTTCTCCACACATTATCACTTTGTATAACCATTGTGTGTGTGTATGTGTGTGTGTCTGTCTGGATATGTCTCTTCCCACCTATATTAAGAACACTTGCAAGACTTTGGTTCATTTTTATAATTTCAATACCTAGCAGAATATCTGGCACATAGCAGACATGAATTTTAACTACCCAGAGAGATACAAAGTTGAAATTAAAATTATTTTTGCTCTTAATGATAAGAAGATTTAGAGGGAATTTTCCATCTCCTGAACACATGTAATGCATCAGTGATTCAGTTAAGCACTTCACTCTTCATGGCAAGTGTCTGTGGTGGGTATCATACCACATTCTATACATAGAGATGTCAATAATCAGAGATATTAAGGAATTTCCTCCAAGGCCAAAGAGTTAGTAAACGGCAAATTTGAGATTTGAATTCAATTGTACTTCCAAAGCTTGTGCCTTTCCTACTCCTCCATGATTCATTTTAACAAAGAAAACCTTTGTGTGAACAAATAACTGATTCAATGTAATGGAGACAATGTCTGGAATATGTGCAAAGTGCCATGGGCACAATCTGGAGGGACCTGCTGAATCTGGGTGGCTGGGGACCAGAGAAGTCTTTCATAGTGGAGGTGAACTTGTGTTCTCTGACAGATACTGAAGAGGGACTCACTACAACCTTTACAAACGTACCTGGTATGGCTTCTTGTACTATAAAGGCTCAACAGTGGAAGAAAAAAATCCCAGATTCCCTTGCAGCTAGAGTCTAGGTGTTCCAGATTCCACAAAAAAAAGGTATAATGTGCGATAACAGGTTGGCAGAAGGAGCCACACTCAGCAGCAGCTGCATGCGATCTTACAGGAGAACACCATGGCAGAGGCATTTGGTTCTGCAGGTTGCATCTGTGTTGGAAGTTCTGGTGCACAGTCCCTAGTACCACAGATGCCAACAGCAGGAAGCTGTGGGGTTTTCTCTAGAAAAATCCCAGAGTTTGGTTGAGTGTTTCTCCAGGCTCAACCTGGATGTGCAGTACTCAAGCTTGGTTGGTGTCTACCCCTAAGTAGAAATCCTGTGAGCTTCTCAAATCTTTAATAAATCCCTCTCTGCTTAAGCTTACTAGAGTGGATTCTCTTGTCTGCCTCTAAATCCGCTTACCAATGCAAACACTGTTATGGAGAATGATCCACTTGCCTCTATCCTTCTGGAGAGATAATCACACAAGTGTGTAGCCTGTCTTAGCACTGTCAAGACCAAGACCACATTGCGTACGGTTGTACACAAATTAGAAATATAAGTGTATGTGTTAGGGTTTGCAACAGATATGTATTAATGCTATTCCTATTATTTGCTTTAATTTTGTATTTAAATTTATTTGGGAAACCTGGTATTGTTGCTGTAGGCAGAGCCAGTTTGGACTGCAGGAAGTTTTGCCTCTTTCATGTACAAATAGCCTGAAGAATTGAGTGGCAGTGATATGGCTGCTTCTCAGAAACAGTGATAGTAAATTCAACTGTTGGGACATTCGAGGGAGCTCCCTCCACATGCCAAGACACATGCCAGGTATTGTGTTGGAAAATTCTATTTCAGTGTTCCAAACAAGCCTGTGAAATGGGCATTAATGTCCCATATTTTAGATGAGGAAAAGGAGGCTCCATAAGGTTAAGACACTGCCTAGGTTTGCCCGGATTGCAAGTAGCCACTGAGACTAAAGTCAGTTTGCACTCAGAGCTGTGTGCCCTTCCCATGCTGCCAGTCTGCCTCCCAGAGGGAGTGAGGAAGTGGAAGTATAATAATCACCCCTCTCACATAAGAACAGGATTGCCTGAGTTTGTGGGGTATTGCTCAATAAATGTTTGGTCAGACCAATGTCCTAGAGATTTTCCTCAATGTTTTCTTGTAGTAGTTTCATAGTTTGAGGTCTTAGATTTAAGTCTTTAATCCAGTTTGATTTGATTTTTGTATATGGTGAGAGATAGGGGTCTAGTTTCATTCTTCTGCATATGGATATGTAGTTTTCCCAGCAAATATTAAAAATAAAAAAAATTAAAAAACAAGAGGAGAACACTGATACTACAGAGACATCTTTCTAAACCAAATAGTTTCTGTGGTATAATTTAGGAGGCATAGTCAGTCTCTTTGAGTCTCAAATACGGTGAAGCAGATCCTGTCCAGGGCCCTGCTGACGTGAGTATTTTGGTAAGAAGAGCTGAGGCATCCATCGGGATGATTATGCAAGTTGGTTTGCCCTAAATACAGTGTATTCACTTATTAAAAAATTTTTTTAATTAAAGAAATCAAACCGACAATTATGGAAATTACTTGTAAAATTATTGAGGTTACTTTTGAGAGATTCTCAATGTAAATACAAGTAAAAACGAGCTCTGTGAAAAAACAGGGTGGGGTGGGGGTGGGGGTGCTAATAGTTGTATGGTGCTTATTTTGTGCCTAGAGTTTTACATATATAAACTCATTTAATCCTCACAGCAATCTAGTGAAAGGCTAAGTAGATTGCCCAAGATCACAGACTTAATAAATGACAAAATCAGAATTTGAACCCACACGCTCTTGCTTGAGAGTGTATGCTTTGATCCACTATGCTAAACCTCCTCTCAAAGCAGCACAGGATTGGGTAGGGCAATGTAATTGCTGAGGCCTGGAATCTCTTCCCTGATCCTACCTGCCACCCTGGTGCCTGCATTTTTTTTCAGAGCTTAAAGCTTGCTTCCTTCATGAAAGCTTCCTTGAAAAATCCAGTCCTGTTCCATCTCTGCGTGCCTTCAGTGGTTATTCAGTATTGAGCATTATATGCTCTAGAACCTGATTCCACCAGAACTCTAGCATTAATTCCTAAGTCCTTCATGTTGTGAATCCTTCTTCCTGAACCAACTGGTCACAGCCCCACAGAAAGAACGAACCCCCATCTTGGACTGTTTTCTTATCTCTTGCAGTATCTGCACATTGGGTACAGAGTGCGGGTTCTATAAAGATTTATCAACCTGTTGATCTGACATATTAAAGAGAGACATAGGAAGGAATAGGCAATAGCCGAGAGGCTCATTCTTGCAGCTATAAAATTTTTATTATGGAATAAGAACTCACCACACTCACAAGAGAATT
This sequence comes from Gorilla gorilla gorilla, assembly GCF_029281585.2. Lineage (NCBI taxonomy): Eukaryota > Metazoa > Chordata > Mammalia > Primates > Hominidae > Gorilla > Gorilla gorilla. The sequence goes on from NC_073229.2 coordinate 63,844,515, forward strand.
GCTTAACCATCACATTTATAGATTTTTGTTTTTGTTTTTGTTTGTTTGTTTGTTTGTTTGTTTGTTTGTTTTAGACGGAGTCTTGCTCTGTCACCAGGCTGGAGTGCAGTAGCACGATCATAGCTGACTGTAACCTCCGTCTCCCGGGTTCAAGCAATTCCCCTGCCTCAGCCTCCCAAGTAGCTGGGACTACAGGCATGCGCCACCACGCCTGGCTGATGTTTTTGTGTGTTTTATTAGAGACTGGGTTTCACCATGTTGGCCAGGACGGTCTCGATCTCCTGACCTTGTGAGCCGCCTGCCTTGGCCTGCCAAAGTGTTGGGAGTACAGGCATGAGCCACCACGCCCAGCCGACAAGTTGTTTTGACTGAGAAGGGTGGTCAAGTGCACTGTCCTGACGTCTGTGTCTTGGTTCCAGGCTTAATGTTGCATTTGGCCTTAGAGACTGGAGGGGCAACATCCTCAGTCCTCAAAGTTTCTGCAGCTTTGATGGTTCCTCTTGGCCAAAGAGAGACACTTAATGGGCCTGGATGTGGCCATTGGATTTTGACAGCTTTATGGAGATTTGTAAGGGCTGTTTGCTTTGCCTAATAGGTATCATTTCAAACCAATAGATTCATACTAACTTGTATCACAGATGTTCTTTTTCAGTGTGAATACTTTTCTCCAGTGGTTTCTTTATTTTGTGGACATGAAAACTCATCTGTCTCACTAAATCCCATCACTCCACCTTTTATATTCAGACAAGAATAAAGACCCAGGGAAGAGCCTGTGACCACAGAACTGATTGGTCTTCAAGCCAGATCTGAACCTAGATCTCCCTGCAATAGTGCTGTCCTACAGAATGTTCTGTGATGACAGAAGCTGCCTTTTCCAACACAGTGGCCATTAGCCACTTGTAGCTGTAGAGCACTTGAGATGTGGCTGGTGTGACTGAGAAGCTGCATTTCTAATTTTATTTCACTGTAATTCATTTAAATTTAAAGAGCCACATGTGCTAATGGCTACCATTTTGAATAGCGCAGTTCTAGAAGAACCAAGCCAGTTTATAGAGAGCTGCTATTGTAAATATAAAAGATTACTCACCATATTCTTTCCTTTCTTGCCACCACAGAAGAATATAACAAAAATACTTCAGTAGAGTGTAAAAAAAAATGCACTTGTGGTTCAACTTTTAACAAAAGGCATTCATGCCAGTTATTTCTTACCACCTTGCATGTTTACTTTGTGGTTGTTATCACTGAAACCTCAGAATATTAGTTGTTTCTTAAACAATGTACTGTCTTATTTATTTAAGCTGTTGCCATGTTACTGTTGTCCATGGTGCCCTGTGCATGGAGGCTGACGGCCTCTGACAGGCCCTGCCCTTCTGCTGACCCCCAGGCTCGTGAAGGGAGGCAGAAGGGCACTGCTTGTAAAGCATAAAAGTGGGACATGCCTTCGAGCCCAGTTTTCTAACCTTTGTCCTCACAAGATTGCACAAATCACTTGGTTCCATGCCTGAAACACATGCTTCATGCACAGGGAGAGTGTCTCATACTTTTGAGGGAGTGTTACCCATCTAGGAGCAGAGCTGCTGATCGGCGCATTTTCCTAGGTACGCATCACAATTCATGCACAAATAGATTCTCAACACTTGGGGCTGAGTATTGGAAGGTAGCTGGAGAATGGGACTTCATTTTGGCAACAATAAATTCCATTTTTTCTAGAGTTTTCTAAAGAAATTCATAGAATCATCAGAGGCTTGAATGGTAAGAGGTTAAAAGATGAAGTGACATTGCACTTAGGCTGTGTCAGCGAATGACTGGCTGAGACATCCGTTTCCCTGTTTTCTCATTGCTGAAAAATGGTATGCTGCCTTTCGCAAAGGCTTTATTTTGTATCTTTATCTTAAAGTGGAAGATAAAGACTTTGAAAAAGACAGCATATCTTTAAAGAGAATGGAAACAAGGGTCAGAAAGGAGTTTTTTGTCAGAAGGCCAAAATATGTTGCTATAGCTGTCATCTCACAATGTCACTTTAATGATTATTATCATTGGATTTTAGTCCAGTTGAACTTTATGACTGCATGCCAAACTCCAACTCATTCTTGAACCCAAAAGGGAAATATTCCAGAAGAACAGAGAAGCAACTCAAGATAAATGGAGATCTTAGAGTCAATTGCAACAACCTCCACTTCTGGCCTGACAGAGTAAATGAAACCAGATTTACCCTTAACAAATACAACAGTACCAACAGACAAAGTATATGAAATGATGGTTTTCAGACATTAGGAACAGGATACATGGGACCCAAACACAGCCTGGCAGTCTCTCTGAATTGAGCAGACAATGGAGTTTGGAGTTCGGGAAGGTCAAGGCAGATAGAATTTACAGATCTAAATACCAGAGGAGATGCAGTTCCTAACACAGAGAGAGAGCTTAGAGAGCACTCTTGAGATCTGCAGAGGAGTCCCCTTGAATCTTTGACTAAGTCCTGATCTGCATGTGCATGGGAGAAAACTATCAAGTATGGGGAAAGAACTAGAGATGCATAAAAGAAGCAATCCCAGGATATTACACAGGGCTGGTAATAATTTGTGTTCCCAGTAGGAAGAGTGGAAAGACCTCCTAGTACACAGGGTGTTGGGCAGAGTCCTCAGAAGGCCATTGCTTCGGTAATGAAGCCACATGAGCTGTAGACTAGGGCGTTTCTGGACCCACTTCTACAAAGCTTAAAAGCAAGGCTCAAAAGGATTAAATTCATTCTACGTCACTTACCTATATCCCAGAATGAGGCCTGACACTTTTTAAAGGAACACAACAAAATCCAGTATACAACAACATAAAATTCAGTATGTCTGGCAGCCAAAATATATTACTAGTGTATGCAAATAACTAAGAAAATGCAACTCATAACCAAGCATGAGAAATATCAATATAAACCCATATATGGTTAAAATGATCAAAATTAGTATATAAGGACATTAAAACTGCTATATAAACATACATCTTATGTTTAAGAAGATAGAAGAAAATATGAAGAGAGAACTGACAATAAATTCAACAATTTAAACAGCAAATAATTTGAAGGAAACAAATTATCAAACTCAGTGACAAAGAAAGCAATAACCTGAATATCCCTATACCTATCAAATTCACTGAATTTGCAAGGGGAAAAACCTTCCCACCAAGAAATTTCTAGTAAAGATAGTTTTACTAGTGAATTCTACCAAACTATTAGGAAAGAAATAGTATCACTTCCACAAAAACTCTTTCAGAAAATAGAAGAGGAAACACATTCCCATCTCATTCTAGGTGGGCATTATCCTAATATTAAATCCAGACAAATAAACTAAAATAAAACTACACCTGAATATTTCTCATGAATATGCAAAAATATTTAACAAAATTGTAGCAAATCAAATCTAGAAACATATCTACAACATTCTACATATCAACAACATATCAACAACATTGTTGTAAATTCAACAACAAAATTGTAGCAAGTCAAATTTAGAAGTCTATAAAATAATAATAAATCATTACTAAGTGGGGTTTAGCCCAAAAATGCAAGATTGGTTTAACATTTGAAAATTAATCGATGTATTTGACATTAAAGGGAATGAAGGAAGAGAAGAAGGGAGGGAGGAAAGGGAAGAAAATAAATCCATATGTTGTAGCATATACAAAATAAACTTGAAGTGGATGATAGAACCAGATCTATAAAAGTTCTGGAAGAAAATAAAAAATCTTTGTGACCTTGGGTTAGACAGACATTTCCTAGATAGCACACAAAAAACACAAACCATAGCATTAAAGAATTGATAAATGGGCTTCACTGAAACAAAAAACATCTGCTCTTCAAAAGACACTGTCATGAAAATGAAAAGTCAGGCCATACTTATAAACTATTTGCAAAATATGTATAAAGAAATTGTCTTGACTATATAAAGAGGTTTTAAAATTTAATAATAATAAGATCAAATGCTAAAATAATAAGCAAAATATTTGAATAGGTGCTTCACCAAAGAAGACAGAAGGATGACTAATAAGTACATGAAAAGATGCTCAGCCTAATTAGTCACTAGAAAAATAAAAATTAAAGCTACAATTTAGTGAAATACCATGATATATTTATCAGTATGCTTCAAACTTAAAAAACTGGCAATGCTGAATCCTGGAAAGGCAGTAGCTAGAAATCTCATACAAATTTTGACAGCCACTTTGAAAACAATTTTCAAGGTGTTTTTTTTTTAAAAAAAAAGTTTAAACATTCACTAACCATATAACTAAATAGTTCCACTTCTATTTACCCAAATGAAATATAAAACATAATCAACACAAAAGCTTACACATAAATCTTTATAGCAGCCTCATTTTTAATAGCCAAAAACTGGAAAAGAATCCAAGTGCCCTCAACTGCTGAATGCATAAAAAGTTGTAGCACAATACATTCACACAATGGAATACAACTCAGTAATAAAAAGGGACCAACTGCTGATTTACGTACCAACATGGTGAGTTCAAAAGCATTATGAAAGAAACCACACACAAAAGATTACATAGAGTTTAAGTCTATTTATACAATATGCTTTAAAAGCGAAAACTGTAATAATAGAAAGATCCTTCTGGGAGGCAGGAGGTGTCTAGGAGGGGACTCACAGCAAAGGAGGTAAGACAGAGCCTTTTGAGGTGATGGGAATGTGCCACATCATGATTATGGTGATGGTTAGATGACTGTATACATTTGTCAAAACTCCCTCAAATGCACACTTAAAATTGTGGACTTTTAATGTATGTAAATTATATCCCAATACTGTTGGCCCCATAAAGCAACATACATACTAGGGCATATGGTATAATGCATTTGTGTCAAATAAAATTAAAAAAGGAGAGAATTCCAAATATACGAACTTGTACACATATTTGCTGGAATGCACATAAAATGTCTCAAGGGGCATATTAATGAAATGCGTAGAAGGGACTGCCTCTGAAAATGGAAATGAGGTGTCTGAAGGAGTGTGGTTGGGAAGCAACTCTATCTTTTGTACTTTTCAAACTTAGAACCAGGCAAACAATCAACCTATTCAAAGTGGGGTCAGGGGGCAATGTCAGCTGGGTTCCAAAACCTGCTGCTGCTCAACAGGACTTGTCAAAATCCTGTTTCTATGTGGGAGCACCTCTATTTTTTACTCACTATATCCCCTTTTTCCCATTTACAAAATCACAGGATGCCTGAGTATGAATTTTCCTTCTCTGTTTTCTCCCTGACTAGCTGGTTTGTCACCAGGACTTGCCATAGACCCCACTCTACCCTAAAGTCAAATATCAATAGCTGCAGGCACTCAAGGATCTTTGCTTGAATACTGACCAAATTTCCCAGAACACACGAAGAAGCTTTCCTTCCAAAAGCAAACTGAACTATCTCCTGCCTCCCATAACCAATTTGGTTTAAATCAACACATATTTGTGAGCCCTGACTATGGACCAGACTTTGTGCTAACTGTGGGGGGTACATGGGTGAATAAGATGTAGCTGGAAAGTGCTTTCCTTGTGGAGCTTTCAGTCTTGTAATAGACTGGGGGAGATACACACTTAACCAGATAATTGTAAAATGAGGTAAGAGGTGCTAAAATGAAGGCAGGCACTGAGGGAGAGTACCTAGAATGATCTGAAGGTTCAGAAACAGCTTCCCAGGGAAAATGAGTTCAGAAAGATGAGGATTTAACCAGATGAAGGAGAGGAGAAGGTGTTGTAGGCAGAGGTATCAGCATGGGCAAAGCTGGATGGAGCAGAACAGCATCCTATTTGTGGAGAGCTCAGTACTCCTGGGACACAGTGAGTGAGGTAGAGCATGGTGGGAGATGGAATTAGAGAAGCCATTAGGTTGTTAGGGGCAGAACATGCAAAGGCTTTGTAATGGGATGCTCAAAGGTGAACTTGATCATGTTAGCAATAGGGAAGGTTTACAGCAGGGGAATTGAGTATCCAATTTGCAATTTCGTTCCAAGGGATGGTCTTTACTCCATTGGGTGAATGAAGGCTAGCTGAAGGTCTCAGGGATAACTGTTTAGTTCACTTTGACCAACGTTTACCGAGTCCCCACTACAACAAGCTCAGTGCCCCCACAGGACACGGAGCTACAGAGATAAGAAACAAGATTCCTTCCTCAAGAAGCTGATAGTCTGGTAAATTGCCCTTTAAAAAATGGGAGTTCAAAAAATGACCCCCACCAACTAGTCTATCTCCCCCTTGATATTCTGATTGGAAGTCACATCCTGGCCAGCTGATATTCTCTCCCGCAGGGTTGATACTGAACCTTTTCTCCTGATCACCATGTCTAGTTTGGCTTCTGTGTCTATTGACAAAACAGTGTTCAGTAAATCATATTAATGCAGAAATACAAAGGCAGGCCCAGGAACAAGGATGCACTGAATTAGCTCTAGCCACATGGCTTCCACAGGCTGCTCCTTGCAGTGTCTAACCCCAGTTGCTGTGCAAATCCTCAAGTCCTTTGACTCCAACGTCCTTTTAGAGCTCAAAAGATCAAATAAGCACTCAGCGTACTGGCTTTCTGTCCAACTTCAGGATGATGCTAGGAATGTGCCAGGCATTCTCACGAGTGCCTGAGAGCTAAAGAGATGAAGATACAAACAGTCTACTAAATTCTTACATAGTCCCTTGCATCAAGGGGGAAATATGGATTCTGGAACTGGCTGCCCATGTCTGGGGGTTCCCATTCAATCCAACTCATTCTTCCTTCAGACAGTAGTGGGTTGAAGAGTGGCCTTAAAAAAGTTATGTCCACCTGGAACCTGAAAATATGACCTTATTTGGAAACAGGGTATTTGTAGATATAATTTAAGCTAAGGATGTTGAGATGAAATCATCCTGAGTTAAGGTGGCCCTATATCCAATCCCAAGTGTTTATCAGAGAAGATAAGGGGAAACAGATACAGGAACACCAGGGAGAAGGCCATGTGATGAAGGAGGCAGAGACTGGCATGATGCAACCACAAGCCAAAGATTGCCAGAAGCCAACAGAAGCTAAAAAGTACAAGAAAGAACTCTCCCCTAGAGCCTTCAGAGGGAGTGTGGCCCTGACAATACCCTATCTTTAGACTCTGGCCTCAATAACTGTAACAGAATAAGTTTCTGTTGTTTTAAAACACCATGTTTTCAGTAATTTGTTACAGCAACCCTACAAAGCTGATACAGAGGGCTTGGACTACCACTCTTACTACTGCTGCCAGCCACTGGCCCAAGGCTTCCTCCTCCCTCATTACCCTGGAGATTCCTGGGGGTAACTTATTTCCTCCCTCCTTCCTTCATTCAACCATCATTTTAAGTATGCCATGGACCAAGTATATGAGAATGGAGGCAGATCTTCCTTCAGGAGTTCACAGCTAGGGAGATACAAAGATATAAACAAGTAATCATAACATTAAATGTTATGGCCTGAATTGTATACATACCCCCCAAGTTTGTATGTTGAAATCCTAAACCCTCGGAATGTGGCTGCATTTAAGATAGGGTCTTTAAAGAGGTGATTAAGTTAAAATGAGGTCATTAGGGTGAGCCCTAATCCAAAATGATTGGTGTTCTTATGAGAAGAGAAGATTAGGACACAGACATGCACAGGGGGAAGACCATGTGAAGACACAGAGAGAAGATGGTGATCTACAAGCCATGGAGAGATGACTCAGAAGAAACCAACCCTGCCAACACCTTGATCTTGCTCTTCTAGCCTCCAGTATTGTGAGAAAGTAAAGTTCTGTTGTTTAAACCACCCAGTTTGAGATACTTTATTGCAGAAGTCCTGGCAAACTAATACATTAAAGTAAGAACAATGAAGGAGCGCAGAGCCAACACAGCCCAGCCTTTTCGGGAGGGACGACAAAAGCCCTCCTGAAAAGGTGACTTCTAGGCTGCATTTGAAAGGACAGGAAGGAAAAGCATTGAAAGAGGGCAACTGGAGCAAAGGCCCAGAACCATGAAGTGTGCAGGGAAGTACAGGCTAGTGAATGTTTTTAAGACACAGGGTGAATGAGGAGTGACAAGTAATGAAGTCTTAGCTAAAAGTCTGAGTATCATGAAAAACTTTTATGCATTCCCTCCATCCTGGCCTTTTTCCTGGAGCAATAGGGAGCTACTGCATAACTAAAATCAGGGGAACGGCATGGTCTGATGTGCTCTAAAGAAGCACATGTGAAAGAGAGAAGATCCAAATAAACACAATTAGAAACAACAAAAGGGATATTATCACTGACTCCACAGGAATACAAATAACTATCAGAGAATACGATGAACACCCCTATGCACACAAATGAGAAAATCTAGAAGAAAATTGATAAATTCCTGGACACATACACCCTCCCAAGACTGAACCAGGAAGAAACTGAATCCCTGAACAGACCAATAATGCATTCCAAAATTGAATCGATAATAAATAGCCTGCCAAAAAAAAAAAAAAAAAAAAAGAAAAAAAAGCCCATGACCAGACAGATTCACAGCTGAATCCTACCAGATGTACAAAGAAGAGCTGGTACCATTCCTACTAAAACTTTTCCAAAAAATGGAAGAGGAAGGACTCCTCCCTAACTCATTCTATGAGGCCAACATCATCCTAATAGCAAAACCTGGCAAAGATACAGCAAAAAAAGAAAACTTCAGGCCAATATCTATGATGAACATTAATGCAAAAATCTTCAACAAAATACTGGCAAACTGAATTCAGCAGCACATCAAAAAGCTTATCCACCATGATCAAGTAAGCTTTATCCCTGGGATGCAAGGTTGGTTCAACATATGCAAATCAATAAATGTGACTCATCACATACACAGAACTAAAGACAAAAAAACGTGATTAACTCAATAGATGCAGAAAAGGCTTTCTGATAAAATTCAACATCCCTTCATGTTAAAAGCTCTCAATAAACTAGGTATCAAAGGAACATGCCTCAAAATAATAAGAGCCATCTGTGACAAGGCAAGATCCAACATCATACTGAATGAACAAAAGCTGGAACTATATCTTTTGAAAACCAGCACAAGACAAGAAGGCCCTCTCTCACCACTCCTATTCAACACAGTATTGGAAGTTCTGGCCAACAATCAAGTAAGAGAAAGAAATAAAAGGCATCCAAATAGGTACAGAGAAAGTCAAACTATCCCTGTTTGTAGATGACATGATTTTATATCTAGAAAACCCCATAGTCTTGGCCTGAAAGCTCCTTAAGCTAGTAAGAAACTTCAGTGAAGTTTCAGGATATAAAATCAACGTACAAAAATCACTAGTATTCCTATACACCAACAACAGTCAAGCTGAGAGCCAAATCAGGAATGCAATCTCATTTATGATTGCCACAAAAGAGTAAAATACCTAGGAATGCAGCTAACCAGACAGGTGAAAAATCTTTACAATGAGAATTATAAAACACTACTCAAAGAAATCAGAGAGGACACAAACAAATGGAAAAACATTCCATGCTTGTGTACAAGGAGAATCAATATCATTAAAATGGCCATACTGCCCAAAGCAATTTATAGATTCAATGCTATTCCTATCAAACTACCAATGACATTCTACACAGAACTAAAAAAAAGAACTATTTAAAAATTCATATGAAGCCAAAAAAGAACCCAAATAGCCAAGGCAACCCTAAGCAAAAAGAACAAAGATGGAGGCATCATGCTACCCAACTTCAAAATATACACAAGGCTACAGTAACCCAAACAGCATGGTATTGGTACAAAAACAGACACATTCACCAATGGAACAGAATAGACAGCCCCAAAATACGGCCGCACACCTATAACCATCAGATCTTTGACAAAGCTGACAAAAACAAGCAATGGGGAGAGGACTCCCTATTCAATAAATTGTGCTGGGATAACTGTCTAGCCATATGCAGAAGATTGAAACTGGACCCCTTCTTTATTTCATATACAAAAATCAACTCAAGATAGATTAAAGATTTAAATATAAAGCCCAGAACTATAAAAACCTTGGAAGACAACCTAAGCAATACCATTCTGGGCATAGAAACAGGCAAAGATTTCATGACAAAGATGCCAAAATCAGTTGAAACAAAAGCAAAAATTCACAAATGGGATCTAATTAAACTAAAGAGCTTCTGAACAGCAAAAGAAACTATCAACAGAGTAAACAACTTACAGAACAGGAGAAAAATTTTGCAAGCTATGTATCTGACAAAGATGTAATATCCAGCATCTAAAAGGAACTTAAATTTTTTTCATATAAATTTAACAAATTTACAAGAAAAAAACAATCCCATTAAAAAGTGGGCAAAGGACATGAATACTTTTCAAGAGAAGACATACATGGGGCCAACAACCATATGAAAAAAAAGCTTATCGCTAATTATTAGAGAAATACAAATCAAAATCATAATGAAATACCATCTCATACCAGTCAGAATGGCTATTATTAAAAAGTCAAAAAATAACAGGTGCTGGCAAAGTTGCAGAGATTAATGACCACTTATACACTGTTGATTGGAGTGTAAGTTAGTTCAACCTTTGTGGAAAGCAGTGTGGTGATTCCTCAGAGACCTAAAAACAGAACGACCCTTCTACCCAGCAATCTCATTACTGGGTATATACCTAAAGGAATATAAATTGTTCTATCATAAAGATACATGGATGCATAAGTTCTTTGCAGCACTATTCGCAATAGCAAAGACATGGAATCAACCTGAATGCCTATAAATGGTAGACTGGATAAAGAAAATGTGGTACATATATACCATGGAATACTATGCAACCATAAAAGAACGAGATCATGTTCTTTGCAGGAACATGGGTAGAGCTGGAGGCCATTATCCTTAGCAAACTAATGCAGGAACAGAAAACCAAACACCGCATGCTCTCACCCATAAGTGGGAGCTAAATGATGAGAACACACAGACAAATAGAGGGGAACAACACACACTGGGGCGTATCGGAGGGTAGAGGGTGGGAGGAGGGAGAGGATCAGGGAAAATAACTAATGGGACTAGGCTTAATACCTGAGTGATGAAATAATCTGTACAACAAACCCCTATAACACAAATTTATCTGTATAACAAATCTGCTAATGTACCCCTGAACTTAAAAGAAAAAAAAAAAAAGAAACACATGTGGATCATTCCTGTGGCTAGGTGGGGGGAGGGGGGATCCTTGGGAGATGGATGACTCTAGAGGCAGAGTGACCAGTTAAACAGCTGTGGTCAAGATGACACTGATCAGTAGTGGCCAAGATGAAGAGGAGAGAATATTTTCAGAGGTAAAATCGATTGCACTATTGAAAGTAAAGGAGAAACGCAAATCCAAGTTATTCAGAAGATTTAGTTTGTACAATTGGTGATGCTGTCCAGGATGATGGGATTAGTAGTGGATGCATTGACATTGAGTTTGTAGGCTGTTGGGGGAAAAATTGCAAAACATTCTTTAGAAAAAAATATGGGCCCTAATTTGGGGATATGAATTTCAGAGTATCACATCACTTTCATTTTCAGAGTTAACATAACTCTCACATGATTATTTGGTGATGCTTCTTTATTATTCTTTCATGAAGCTTTCTTCCCATGGTTCCTCAAGGTGCTAAAAGGCTTAGAAAAGGATTTGTGTCACCCCATAGCATATTCTACCCCTCCCACATGGGCACACAAGGTGTGAGTACCCAGGCAGGGAAAGTGGAATGCATCACAGTGATAGTTAACATTTCTGAGAGTTCATGGACCCTCCTGAAATCATCTGGCACAAATATTTTTGCATAGGGTTCTAGAATGTTCCTCAACCTTCTGAAGCATATTCATGAACATATGAATATATTCCCAGGCTAGGAATGCCGATATAAAGAAAAGTCCCCTGGATGGACAGCCCAATGTGCTAGCTTGCCAGTGATTTGCAGGCAGACTTAGGAAGGTTGGTTCACTCCTCTGACTTTCCACATTCTTGGCACAGTGCTAAGATTCTGAGACTCTTTGATTAATGGCATTGATTCACAAAGCAAACCAGTTCATATGGGCACCTAGAAAATAATTTTGAATAAAACTGGGCCTTGATTGTGTTCCCAGCACTCTAATTAAGTGAGTCCAGCCAGGCTATCTCACCCCATGCAAACACACTTTTTAAACTGGAAACTATACTAAAATAACAATCAAAACCTTGTGCTGAATCCATATATCTCCCCCTTACCCTCACAAAATATAAAGTAGCTGGATACACAGATAGATAATATATAAATCAGCATCACACCAGCTAGCTTTTTCCACCAAAATTGGTTTATATGAAGCCACAGATTTAAATATGTGGACACATCCAGATGATCAGTTGAAAAGATACAGTGTTAATGACACATGATATATTTATATCTAAATACTTGAACTAATCTTTGAAACAAAGCATGATGTCTGTTTGGTTCTGTTCTAGCTGGTAGGTGGAAATTCTTTTTAATTTGCTTGCTGTCCTAAACATTGTTTTGCTCATGGTATCCTCCTCAGAACATTCTATTACTCTTGGTTGCTCTCAGGATAAGATCCAAGCCCCTTAGTTTGCAGTGAAAGGCAGCACTCTTAGTTATTCAACTTCGTCATCTGCTCTTCACCTATGTGGGCCTTCTGACCCACTCAACCAAATGGACCTTGCCATACACATGTGAGTATTGGCTGTGACTTTGCTTCTGCTGAGCCCACTGCCTGGGACGTCCTTTGAGCCACATCTCAACATCCCAATCCAGTTTCATTTATCTCATTTCTTCAAGGGGATTTTATAAGTTTCTCACCTGCAATGATAAAGCTTTGTTTGCCTCCAAGGTAAATGCACTAAATGTGTTGCTTATGAAAACATCCAGGAAGAACCTAGGAAGTAAGGGGATCTGTTCTCATCAGCTCTTGGCCAAGGAAAGAGGTCCAGGCCCACAGATCATAGCAGAAAAGGAAGGAAAGCCTACAAATCAGTAATGTTTTTTTAAAATTGCATATCCCTATCAATATAAAACATTTACCCACAATATATGTATATTTACTCACTTACAAATTATATATATATACTACTGTAAGAGTTCACTGTGCTCATTGTAAAATATAAAAAATATTAACATTTAAGGTGGTTAGATAAAAGTTCAATAGAAATGTTGCTTATTATTTTTCATTCTAATTATAGTATTCTAACACCACATGGATTATGTTGAGTGCCCCATTTTGAATACCACGACCCCTATAACCACATCAGGCACCTCTGCTATGGCAATAATAGTAATTATGACAATTCTGGAGCACTTTACTATGCTGAGCCAAATTATAGTGAATAATTCCTTTAGAATAATTATGGGCTATGAGTCTAAAAAGTATTAACCAGTGTTGTTCTGTTGCCTGACTTCAACAGGACATTTACATTTTCTGTGAATAGTGCCCCCTAAACTTGTTCAGTGCACAACCTGTACATCCCCGCATGAGGGCCCTATAAGTGTTCTATCAGAGACAGGCTCTGAAGCTGCAGACACTTTCCAAGGGACAGGCTTCACGTGAGCTGAGTGTGGACAGGAGTGTTGTTCTTATGTCAACTTTTCCAACCACAGTCAAATCTAGAAACCATAGTCAGTGTTGAGCAGTATCTTAGAGTGGATAATAGGTGGTGCCATATACACATGTACACACTGACCAGGAGTTGGGGCCACACACCTTGGAATCTAAGACTGTAAGAGCTAGGAAAGATTCCTTTCAAGGATGAGGAAATTTGGGTTCAGGGACATTTTATGCAAAAGTATTGACAAAGTTGTGTTAGAATTCCCTGACCACTGCTCTTTCCACAATATTGTATTGCTCATGTTTGAAAAACCCAGTAGGATATTTACTGAATGCTTGCTGCAAAGCACATGCTTAAAATAAAACGTTATTTCCTGAATGGTTCCAATTTATCACAATAAGTAATAATTTAGGCTCCTATATATTGACATTTACCATATGTCAGATACTATATTAAGCAACTTATAAGCATTATCTTATTTAATCTTTATAATAACCCTATGAGGAAGGTATCATAATATCCATTTTATCAATGAGGAAATTGAGGCTGAGAGAAGCTCAATAATTTAACAGAAATTAATCTGCTAAAGTAGGTTTCAAATCCATGCAACCAGACTTCAAAACCTGCTCTAGGGGCTGGGCACAGTGGCTTCTGCTTGTAATCCTAGCATTTTGGGAGGCTGAGGTGGGAGAATCACTTGAGCCCAGGAGTTTAAGAACAGCCCTGGCAACGTGGCAAGACCCTGTCTCTACAAACAAACAAACAAACAAAAAATTTAATTAGATGGGTATGGTGGTGCACACCTGTGGTCCCAGCTATTCTAGAGGCTGAGGCGGGAGAACGGCTTGAGCCCAGGAGACTGAGGCTGCAATGAGCTGTGTTTGCACCATTGCCCCCCAGCTTGGGCAACAGAGTGAGACCCTGTCTCAAGACAAAAACGAAAACAAAAACCTGCTCTAAGACGTATTCCGCTTCCATAATAAATGACATAAATTATGTATAGGACAAATGGTGTTTATTTGTACCATTTTCTTTTGCAATAACCATTATCAGAATACTTTCTTCCTTTGCATTAAACAAAATACTAGAATGCTTTTTTCTCTCTCCATCTCTCTCACCACCCTTCCCCTCTCTTTAACATACATACATACAGACACATTAGAGAATATCAGCTTTCTCAATCGCACATTTTCTGAGAAGGGGTCCATAGCTCACTATAATCTCTAGAGTCAACCATGGCTCTTTATTTTTCTTTTCACCCACATCAAATTCTTCAGCAAAATGCTTGGGCTTTCCCTTCAAAACAATCCCAATGCTCCACTGCTGTCACAGTAATGCACCCTAATCTCTTGCCAGAAGTTTGTCAGTTGCCTCTAAACTGTTTTTCCCTGTTACTGTGTCTACCCTTCCCAGCTACAGCCTGTTATCAAAAGGTGGCCATACTGTTCCTTCCAAAATCGCCCAATGCCTCCCGCTATCACTCAGAGTGAGTGAGGTTCCCCTAGTGGCCCCTAAGGACTGCTGTGATCATGGTCTGTGCCTCTGCACCTCTCCAGCCTCATCTCCTACCACCTTGCCTCCCTGGCTCACCCACTGCAGCCACACTACTGCCTCGCCCCTACTTACCGTCACTCCCCATCCGCCAAATATGGCCATGTCCGAATTCCCAGAAGCTGCAGATTACTTTATGTGACAAAAGGACTTGCAAATGTGATTCAACTAAGAATTTTAAAATGAGGAGATTATCCCGGATTATCCTTGTGGGTCCAATCTAATCGCAAAGTTCCTTACAAGAGAAATGCAAGGGGAGTTGGAAGAAGGCAATGGGATGATGGAAACAGGGAGAGAAGAGGTGATGTGATGTGGGCCATGCGCGAGGAATGAGATCTGCCTCTAGAAGATGGAAAAGAGAAAGAAACAAATTCTCCCCAGAGCCTCCAGAAGGAAAACAGCTCCGCTGACACCTTGAGTTTAGCCCCATAAGACTCATTTCAGACTTCTGACCCCCAGAACTGTAAGAGAATATTTGTGTTGTTTTAATCCACTAAGTTTTAGGTAATTTGTTAGAGCAGAAATAAGAAATTAATACACCCATATCCTGTTTTATAGCATTTTCACCATTAGCCCTATTTTATATTTATTTGTTTATTTGTTTATCAGTTATCTCTCCCACTACAATGCAAAGTGCCTGGGAGACATGGCTGGGCGCGGTGGCTCATGCCTGTAATCCCAGAACTTTGGGAGGCCGAGGTGGGTGGATCACTGAAGTCAAGAAATCGAGACCATCCTGAACAACATAGTGAAAACCCGTCTCTACTAAAAATACAAAAATTACCTGGGCATGGTGGCGCATGCCTGTAATCTAAGCTACTCAGGAGGCAGAGGTTGCAGTGAGCTGCCCTCCAGCCTGGGTGGCAGAGTGAAACTCCGTCTCAAAAAAAAAAAAGTGCATGGGAGACGAGACTCTTTTTTTCTTCATTGGTGTAAACCCAGCACCTGGCACAAGATCTGTTGAATGAATAAATGAATGACATATGTTACTTAATTAAATAATTGGTCAACACTCTGAAATGATTAAGCCTCAATAAAATGCTGGTTAAACATATACTTACAAACCTGCATGACATTCTTACCAACATGTCTAGAACAGGTGAAAACATACACAAATGAATACAAGTATCAACGCAGCCCAGTGGTCCACACTAAAACAGCCCAGGAGAAGAACATCCAGAACTGAAAAGCCGTAAGCCCTGCTAGGAAGACGGTGAGCCACAAAGCTCCCTCCAGTGCGGGGGACCAACATCCCTTCCACAGAGCAGGGAAGAGGAAAAGGCCTGAGAGGTCACACTCACACCCTACAGTTTCACTCAAGCAGAGAAGGCCTTGTTTTACTCGATTTTATATATTCTACTTCCATTCAACATTGGGTAAGGAACTTCAGTGAAGATAGGGCCGAGTGTGGAGCTGGGAAGCAGGGATTATAACTGCCACTCTTTTTATTACTGAATATCCTTAAAAAGGAGTTTATGCATAGAAGCTGAGGTCAGTGGGACACTCTATGGCCTTTCAGTTCACACAATTATGCTAAAAATAATGTAAACTTAAAGAGTTAAATCTAATATATGCTTTAGGAAATTTTAAGTAATTTAGGAATTACATGTTATAGTCAATCAATTTTCCCTGTTGCTGGTACTGCCAGGAAGTACCAACACTTCTTTTTCCTACTACTTCTGTTTTTGCTCAATACCAGCCATAGGCTAATTTCTAGTGAGATAAACACTTAGCCAAATTTAGAAATAATGTCAGATGGGTCCATGATGATGATCATGGTGATGACCCACTTTGCCTGTCACAGGTTGCATGGATGCTTCTGCCACGAGAAAAAAAAAATACATCTAGTCCTCACTTTAAAAAAGTCTGTGGCCAGGAGCCGTGGCTCACGTCTGTAATCCCAGCACTCTGGGAGGTCGAGGCGGGTGGATCACTTGAGGTTAGGAGTTCGAGACTAGCCTGGCCAACATGGCAAAACCCCATCTCTACTAAAAATTCAAAAATTAGCCAGACCAGGTGGCACATGCCTGTAATCCCAGCTACTCGGGAGGCTGAAGCAGGAGAATCATTTGAACCTGGGAGGTGAAATTTGCAGTGAGCTGAGATCATGCCATTGCACTCCAGCCTGGGTGACAGAGTGAGACTCTGTCTCAAAAAAAAAAAAAAAAGTTTGTTTGCACAGTGTGACAGGATATGGAGGTCAGAAAACTGCATGAATGCACCTGTTCTAACATCACCTCCTCCGTGGAGCTGCTCCAAACTCAGTACACATCTCAACACTCCTTCTCTGAACACCCACACACTCCACTCACTCCTCTGTTTCATCTCTTACTATATTGTATTAGAATACATTGACTGCAAGTCTGTCTCTGTCACCATATTATTCATTACTTAAGAGCAAGGGCCTTGTCTTGCACAGCCCTTTCCCCCTAAATGCTCAGCAGAGTACAAGGCAATGTGTGTCTGGTATGTATGTGTGAACCAAGCACTATACTAGATTATTTTTAAAAGGAACTTGTAGTAGAATAAGTGATCCATGATTTACACACAAAACAATTAGAGAAAAGAACAGATTAGAAGACAACAAAGGGCAAAATTAGTAAAGTGTGTTTCATCAGAAATGTTACTGGGAACTGGGGAAGAGAGAAATGAGTATGGACTATGGTTTCTGTAGGTTTATAATCATTTTTATTGGCAAGAAAGAGCAGCATTTACTAATATATTTATATAATAAATGTGAAAACGTTTCTAAAAATCACATAAATATGAATATTGTGGGGGAGATGTTGGGGAAAAAGGGCCTGCCATCTTGATTAATAAAGATGATTTGTTTAGGTCTGAAACACTTTACATTTTGATAATATTTATAACCATAAGTTTATTACTTTATCATCTAATACAAAGATCACCAAGGTTCTGTTTAGATATCGTAAGCATTAAACATTAACACTGGTAGAGTCTTACTACTACTGAAATCATTTGACTTCATCAGATTTTTAGTTATATTGGTGCCAAAGGGGCAAGCTAGTGACAGAGATAGGCTTTATTGACCACCTATCTGACAAATCTGTGACCTTAGAAGCACAAGAAGGTCTTTGTTTCACAAGCTTTGGTTTCACTTTTAAACATGTTGACAAAGGAAATTTAACCAGACAGAAAAATGTACTTAATGTCAGTCACAACGGCAAGGATTTGGGCAGCAATTATGGCTCACTCATGTGAACCGTTTTGAAAAATGCTTTGCCCATGGTGTGTAAAAGTCAGTGATTAAACACGTGCTTTAAATGCACCTTCCAATTCCTCTAATTTTGAGAAGAGCTGAGTACACTCTAATGACTGATTTAGTCCCTCCGACTCTTGAATACGTATTGAGATCCAAGGACCATGGCATTATGAATCTTTCCCTGGTCATTCAGAGCAAAATAAAACACCAGCCATAATATCTGCATGAACAGGGTATGCCTGTCAGAGGCAGACCTTACCTTCACAAAGAGGTAAATCTCAGGGTTCATGTGAGCTCCCTCCTTTTCTTCCAAACCTTCAGCATCAGAATAGCAGGAATACTTGGTGGTAGAGAAGGCCTTACTGTGCTGAATGGTGAAGCTTGAAGGAGAAGGCAGATCTTCCTTCATCACACTCCCATTCTCCTGGAGCTCCGCTGGGCCGAGTTGCTGGTCCTGGGTTGATGAATATAACCCTTCCATTGAGATGCCCCTGTCCTCCTGGGGCTCACCTAGATGAGCCTCCTGGAGCTCAGAGTATATCTCATCAGGCAGGAGGTAGCCTCTGTCTTCTGACTGGACAGAGGCCAAGCTGGTCTCTTCACCCTTAATGGTATAGACTGACACAAAATCATACTCATGGGTATTCAGCTGAGTGGCATATAAATCATTTTCTGGCCTTAAGTACTCATGGACATCATCATAATGGGGACTTTCATTTTCTTCTGGCTGGTCTGGAACCTCATACGTCCTCTCATTTTGGATTGTGTCATAGATGGTGCTGTAGTCTTCTTCATTCATGCTTATTGATCCGAGAGATCCTTTTACAGGGAGACCTGAGTAGATCTGAAATGAATGGAGGGACAGAGGATGCTGCACCACCTTGCAGAGGAATCAACGGGCTCTTAAAAGGCAGCAACTAGCAACTGCTATCAATGACAGGTCTCTAACAATTATTTACTGGAGACTTTTATAAGCAAACCACAAGTCCATTGGACAGAAGATAAAGCTTACACACTCAGTTAACTCCTTCACTCCTAAAGATATTTTTATTAGACCCTGGGGATTTCCTCATTGGCAGTAACTCCAAGATTCTTTGGGTAAGCCAGAGATTGAATTGAATTATCTTCCCAGTATACACTGAAATTTTGAATATGTAGCCATTTTTCATCAATAGAGCTCCCTCCTCCAACTGCCTCCAAATGTTGACAACATTCAAGAACTCCTGCAATTCAGTGGAGAGCTACAATTCTTCACAATGGCCTCTCATCTATTTACTGCTGAATTTATCACATAGAACAATTATTTGCCTATTGATACCCTGTGATAAATGAATTACCTGCCCTGGTTAGGTAATGAATTCCATTTACATTTCTTATCTGGAAACACCACTAGGTGATTAAACAGCAGAAGGAAAAGAAGATAAATGCTCTGGCCTATAGACACATCAGTATAGACCACCCAAAATTAGGGACTCAAAGACTTATGGCTTTAATGTTTATTTTTCCCTCTTAAATCTGCATGATCATCACCATCAACAAACATTCACTAAAATCCTATCATATACAGAATGCTGAATTGAGCACAACAAAAGCGTTAGAAGACACATTCTGTCTTCAAAGGGGCTTTTAAATGTAGCTGGAGGGCCCAGAAGAGAAAAATAAAACCGAGGAAAAACTATTTAAAGTTTTCTTAGTGCAGTAAGCCCAGGTCTGGATAAGCAATAAAAAATTGTACGCACAAGGCTGTTCAGTCAATGCCATCCACAGATGCTGTGAATATGTGTGCCCCTCCCCCATTTTTTTTAATCTGGTACTCTATCCTGCTAATTCCTGCTTCCCTTTGCCACACCACATACATCTTTCTCCTTGAAGTGACAACCCAGCTAGGTTGTAAAGGGACTTTAATGTCTAGAAATCATGTGAAAACTGTGAAGCAATGCAACTCCAGTTGACAAGCTTCAGAATATTTGATGGGCATCTTGGCAAAACTTCATTGTACTCTTAGACTTCAATATTGTACCCAGGAATCTTCTACTGGGAATTAGAGCAGCATTTTTGAATTCTAGCTTAAAGAATGGGTAAGGAAAAAGAGGTCAGAGACTTCAAAGGCTATTGACACCGGACATTTATCTTATTGAAAAGTGACATTTAATGGGTCCAAATACCTTACACATTTCGATAGGTTCTATAATCAGGTGTTTTTAACTGAATGGATTCCAGTTCAAATCTTCCTCCTAGTTTTAGAGCTGGTGAAAACCTAAGAGATCATTCAAACATTTTATTTTACATTTGAAAAAAATTTAAACCTAGAAAGTGGAAGTGAATGGTCCAAGTTTACACAAAAACTTAATGGTGGAGCTAACTTTAGCTGTGGTTTTTGAACCTCCAGCTCAGTGATATTTCTGCTACTAAATCTCTTCCTTAACTCAGTATTTTCCAATCTTTTTTTCGTGATCACACACTGTCCCTTCCCTGCTCCCAAAGGAGCCTTTTCAGATATTTCTCTATGAAATAAAAATGCTGCAGATATACTACATATCTGTTTGCATATTGTATATACATCTGCATTTTGTACATTAAAAGAGTAACTTTTTTTTCTTTTTGCTTCCCAAGAACCAATTTTCACCCCTTGGGGGGTGACACTACTTCTTTCCACAATGCAACTCACGCTTTTACTACTAATGCAGTGTGTAGCTCATAATCTAACACTGGATTCTGTTTCATTCTGCATTATTACAAAGAATAGTATACAGCATGTGCATATGGATACAGCATGTTGTCAAGTCCTCACCACAATGACCCAGTGAGGCAGGGCTGAGGTTGGCTAGGCTTAGGGCCCAAGATCAAACAGATATTTCAAATTAGGTCCCTCTCTTATCCCATTTTAGAACACATCTATCATGATCTACAGTTACAGGTTGTAATATGAAACAACTCCTTCTGTTAAAATGTAAGTCAGGTCATATTGCTCTGTGCTCAAACCCCTACAATGGCTCCCCATTTATCTCAGTGAAAACCAAAGTCCTTACAACGGCCCACATGGCCCTACACAATCCACACCCACTCTCCTATACCTGTTTTTTTACCCCTTGCCGACCCAGCTCCAGACAATTGAGCCTAGTCTCACTGGAACTAGGCTCCTGGAACACTCCTGAATATTCCCATATTAGACCTTTTACATTGGCTATTCTCTCTACCAGAACACACTTTCCCTGGATATTTGCATAGTCAATTCCCCCAGCTCCTATAAATTTTTGCTTTTATGTCCCCTTCTCAATGAGACTACACTGACTGTCCTGTTTAAAATGACAACCCATCCCAAATCCTATCTTAATCCCCGTTCTATTACTAAAAACCCTTACCCTACTTTCCTCCCCTTTTCCATATTTATCAACCTCTAATAAGATATATACATAACTTATTTATTATGTCTAGAGGTTTTATTTTCTGACTTATCCTACTAGAATGTAAACCCTTTATGGTGGCAAATCTCTGTCTACTTTTTCATCATTATCTCAAGTACCTAGAACAGTGCCTGGTACATATTATACATATGTTGAATGAATACGTATTTGTTGAATGAATTTTTATGATTGCTGACATATTTATCCTTCATTGGGTACTTACATTTCACGAGAACAAGGCCCATGCCTATTTTTTCGCGTTGCCATATAGCTAAAGTCTAGCAGATATCTGATATGTAATAGCTGCCTATTAAATATTTGTTGGATAAATACATTAAATGAAGAAGACGTATCTAGCATTCATGTTCTTTTACTCCTGGCTCAGTTTTCTGAGCCATTAATTTTTTGAAGGGTTTTTTGTGTCTCTATTTCCTTCAGTTCTGCTCTGATTTTAGTCATTTCTTGCCTTCTGCTAACTTTTGAATGTGTTTGCTCTTGCTTTTCTAGTTCTTTTAATTGTGATGTTAAGGTGCCAATTTTGGATCTTTCCTGCTTTCTCTTGTGGGCATTTAGTGGTATAAATTTCCCTCTACACACTGCTTTGAATGTGTCCCAGAGATTCTGGTATGTTGTGTCTTTGTTCTCGTTGGTTTCAAAGAACATTTTTATTTCTGCCTTCATTTCGTTATGTACCCAGTAGTCATTCAGGAGCAGGTTGTGCAGTTTCCATGTAGTTGAGCAGTTTTGACTGAGTTTCTTAATCCCGAGTTCTAGTTTGATTACACTGTGGTCTGAGACACAGTTTGTTATAATTTCTGTTCTTTTACATTTGCTGAGGAGAGCTTTACTTCCAACTATGTGGTCAGTTTTGGAATAGGTGTGGTGTGGTGCTGAAAAAAATGTATATTCTGTTGATTTGGGGTGGAGAGTTCTGTAGATGTCTATTAGGTCCGCTTGGTGCAGAGCTGAGTTCAATTCCTGGGTATCCTTGTTAACTTTCTGTCTCGTTGATCTGTCTAATGTTGACAGTGGGGTGTTAAAGTCTCCCATTATTATTGTGTGGGAGTCTAAGTCTCTTTGTAGGTCACTCAGGGCTTGCTTTATGAATCTGGGTTCTCCTGTATTGGGTGCATATATATTTAGGATAGTCAGCTCTTCTTGTTGAATTGATCCCTTTACCATTATGTAATGGCCTTCTTTGTCTCTTTTGATCTTTGTTGGTTTAAAGTCTGTTTTATCAGAGACTAGGATTGCAACCCCTGCCTTTTTTTGTTTTCCATTTGCTTGGTAGATCTTCCTCCATCCTTTTATTTTGAGCTTATGTATGTCTCTGCCTGTGAGATGGGTTTCCTGAATACAGCACACTGATGGGTCTTGACTCTTTATCCAATTTGCCAGTCTGTGTCTTTTAATTGGAGCATTTAGTCCATTTACATTTAAAGTTCATATTGTTATGTGTGAATTTGATCCTGTCATTATGATGTTAGCTGGTTATTTTGCTCGTTAGTTGATGCAGTTTCTTCCTAGTCTCAATGGTCTTTACATTTTGGCATGATTTTGCAGTGGCTGGTACCAGTTGTTCCTTTCCATGTTTAGTGCTTCCTTCAGGAGCTCTTTTAGGGCAGGCCTGGTGGTGACAAAATCTCTCAGCATTTGCTTGTCTGTAAAGTATTTTATTTCTCCTTCACTTATGAAGCTTAGTTTGGCTGGATATGAAATTCTGGGTTGAAAATTCTTTCCTTTAAGAATGTTGAATATTGGCCCCCACTCTCTTCTGGCTTGTAGAGTTTCTGCTGAGAGATCTGCTGTTAGTCTGATGGGCTTCCCTTTGTGGGTAACCCGACCTTTCTCTCTGGCTGCCCTTAACATTTTTTCCTTCATTTCAACTTTGGTGAATCTGACAATTATGTGTCTTGGAGTTGCTCTTCTCGAGGAGTATCTTTGTGGCATTCTCTGTATTTCCTGAATCTGAATGTTGGCCTGCCTTGCTAGATTGG
The DNA here is from genome assembly GCF_029281585.2 of Gorilla gorilla gorilla. Lineage (NCBI taxonomy): Eukaryota > Metazoa > Chordata > Mammalia > Primates > Hominidae > Gorilla > Gorilla gorilla. The sequence continues at coordinate 63,868,202 of NC_073229.2, forward strand.
GGAAGTTCTCCTGGATAATATCCTGCAGAGTGTTTTCCAACTTGGTTCCATTCTCCCCCTCACTTTCAGGTACACCAATCAGACGTAGATTTGGTCTTTTCACATAGTCCCATATTTCTTGGAGGCTTTGTTCGTTTCTTTTTATTCTTGTTTCTCTAAACTTCCCGTCTCACTTCATTTCATTCATTTCATCTTCCATCACTGATATCCTTTCTTCCAGTTGATCGCATCGGCTCCTGAGGCTTCTGCATTCTTCACGTAGCTCTGGAGCCTTGGCTTTCAGCTCCATCGGCTCCTTTAAGCACTTCTCTGTATTGGTTATTCTAGTTATACATTCGTCTAAATTTTTTTCAAAGTTTTTAACTTCTTTGCCTTTGGTTTGAATTTCCTCCTATAGCTGGGAGTAGTTTGATCGTCTGAAGACTTCTTCTCTCAACTCGTCAAAGTCATTCTCCGTCCAGCTTTTTTCCATTGCTGGTGAGGAACTGCGTTCCTTTGGAGGAGGAGAGGTGCTCTGCTTTTCAGAGTTTCCAGTTTTTCTGCTCTGTTTTTTCCCCATCTTTGTGGTTTTATCTACTTTTGGTCTTTGATGATGGTGATGTACAGATGGGTTTTTGGTGTGGATGTCCTTTCTGTTAGTTTTCCTTCTAACAGTCAGGACCCTCAGCTGCAGGTCTGTTGGAGTTTGCTAGAGGTCCACTCCAGACCCTGTTTGCCTGGGTATCAGCAGCGGTGGCTGCAGAACAGCAGATTTTCGTGAACCGCGAATGCTGCTGTCTGATCGTTCTTCTGGAAGTTTTGTCTCAGAGGAGTACCTGGCCATGTGAGGTGTCAGTCTGCCCCTACTGGGGGGTGCCTCCCAGTTAGGCTGCTCGGGGGTCAGGGGTCAGGGACCCACTTGAGGAGGCAGTCTGCCCGTTCTCAGATCTCCAGCTCCTTGCTGGGAGAACCACTGCTCTCTTCAAAGGGACATTTAAGTCTGCAGAGGTTACTGCTGTCTTTTTGTTTGTCTGTGCCCTGCCCCCAGAGGTGGAGCCTACAGAGGCAGGCAGGACTCCTTGAGCTGTGGTGGGCTCCACCCAGTTCAAGTTTCCCGGCTGCTTTGTTTACCTAAGCAAGTCTGGGCAATGGCAGGTGCCCCTCCCCCAGCCTTGCTGCTGCCTTGCAGTTTGATCTCAGACTGCTGTGCTAGCAATCAGTGAGACTCTGTGGGCATAGGACCCTCCGAGCCATGTGCAGGATATAATCTCCTGGTGCGCCATTTTTTAAGCCCATCGGAAAAGCGCAGTATTAGGGTGGGAGTGACCCGATTTTCCAGGTGCCATCTGTTACCCCTTTCTTTGACTAGGAAAGGGAACTCCCTGACCCTTTGTGTTTCCCGAGTGAGGCAATGCCTCGCCCTGCTTTGGCTCACACACGGTGCACTGCACCCACTGTCCTGTGCCCACTGTCTGGCACTCCCTAGTGAGATGAACCCAGTACCTCCGATGGAAATGCAGAAATCACCCGTCTTCTGTGTCGCTCACGCTGGGAGCTGTAGACCGGAGCTGTTCCTATTCGGCCATCTTGGCTGCCCTTCGTGAATGTCTTAAGTGATAGATGAGTGGACAATTAGAGTGGAAGAGGGAAGTTAAGTTGTGAAGTATGATGCAGAGCTGAGAATTCTTAATGATGGAGAGTAATCCTGATTGGATGGAGTGTGTGGATTGTGGGAAAAGTAGAGAAGAGGACAGTACTGGGCTAGACTGTGGATGGCCTTGAATGCTAAGATCAGAAATCTGAATTTTATGCTCATAGGACGATACTGAAAATGAGCAGCCACATAACACAGATAGCAGTTCAATCCACAACCATTTAAATTCCAGCTGGATTCCAGACAGAGATGGTCACAGAAAACCATTTCTAGTAGCTGGTATTGCTTATTGGAGCAACTTGGTCCACTGGCACATCGTAGCATGATATCCCCCATTTTGATATGGGCACAGGGAAGGAATTGTGTGTAAGCCACCTGATAATGTCAGAAGGTTTGGCAGAGTCATTTCAGTCACTGTGCACATGCCACTCTCCCATCTACCTCTCCTGGCATTCTCTCTTCCTTAGAGTTCCATCAAATGCCATTCACAGCCAGTCATTGAGTGGCCTTGGTTTTCATAACCCTCATCTCACAACCTTCTGAATTTTATTCTCCACAATGCTGTCTCTGCCATCCTAGCTCACCATACACATCTCTTCATAAATGCTTACTTGCATATGACCCCCAAATTTCACCATACTTTCTTGCTTCTCAAATTGAACATGGTCATCCATATTTTGCCTCATGATTACATTGGTTGGCCCACCTCAGTGCTGTCTATTTTAGATTATACAATCTGGAAGAGGTCCTAGAGGAGCTTGGGTAAAATTCATCTATGTTGTTTTATTACTTAGAGGAGATGAGGAAGGAAAACACAAAAGGGGACATTAAATATTGCAAAACTGAGACAGATGGAATCTTCTTCACTGAAACGATCTTGTTTGATAGGTTTATTTAAATAAACTTAATAAAGAAATTGAGCACCCAAACACCACCATTACACCAAAACAATATGATAGGATGAACTAAATACCCTCAAGCTTTGAGGCAGGGCTTCCCCTGCTTCACCCTCTCCCTGCCCCTACTGCTCTGCCCTGGCACTGTCATCTTACTTAGGCTGAGACCCAACCCCAGCACCTAACTCTCAGAAATGACCTTCACCTGGCCCAAGTCCTTCCTTATTCACGGTGGGTCTAGTTTCTTCCCTTCTCATCCCCTCTCTGCAGACTCCATCATGACCAAATCCTCCTTGTCTGACCACTTTAGTAGCTCTCTAACACTTCTCTAGAACCTCCAGTATAGAAGAGAAACATCTCAAAGCAGATGAACCTGCTGATACCTGATATCCAAATACTGAGAAGCCCAGATAGCCAACTTCAAAGAGGGAAAGAGAGAGTGGGCATCCTCTGAGTCAGGGTGTTGCAGATAAAGACAATGCTACATTTTGATGAGTTTTGAAGGAACTGCTGTTAATGCTAAGTGTACTAAATAACTAATGAAGAATAAATGAGCTGCATATTTGTCATCACTATCATTCTGCCTAAAGGAAATGTGCTTTCTGCTATGGCCAATTTGAGTCCATTGAGCTTTCTCACCCCAGGTTCTTTTTAATTATGTTTCTCTATCTTTGACAGTTTTATTTTGTGATTTGAAGGGTTTTGGGATTTTATCATTTAGGGATTTTCTTCTCCAAAGACATCTGGGAAGTTTGGTCCTATATTATAAAACCAAAGCAATCTCTATCAGCGTACTCTCTCGCTCTCTTTCTGTGCGTGTGTGTGTGTGTGTGTGTGTGTGTGTGTGTGACACTGTATAATATATACTTCTCAATATAATATATATTATAAAAATTGTTACTCTGAACCATCCAGGAAAGATAAAGAAAGTGCTTAAGGCTTTGGAAATACCACTTGACTCCTATAATTTCACTGGTATGGGGACACATGCCCCAAATTATCTGTCCCTTCATACTTCAGTTTTATAGTACTCCACAAGAAACACACATTTAGCTTGAAATATATACACAGCTGTCATTTTGAATTTCTTGGATTCCTGTGTAGTGTCAAAGATGTATGTATTTTATATCAAGAAGATTTCTTTCTGATTATTAAGATAGTTTATGTTTACTATAGAAAAAGATAAGAAAAATAATCTGCATTTCCACTACCCAAAGATAATTATGTTAACATTCTCTAACTCCTTTTCTACCCATAAGTATCTATATTTTTAAAATTGAAATCATGTACATCTTTATTCTTTTTTAAAAAGAAAGAAGACATTATATAATGTGTATACATTAAATTTAAGCATTTATACAAGACCAGCAAATATTTTCAAATGGTAAATACTCAAATACTAGCTAATCTCACTTGTTGATTTAGAAGATTCAAAGATATCTTTCTTTATTGTTGAGCCAAATGACTTTTTAAAAGGCAGAGGATTTTGCTTGAACAAGTGATCATCCCAACAAATCAGGTAATAAATAGGAACATCTTCTCTCATTCTTGTCCCTATGCACTTCCCAGGCTGTGATATGGTGACTTTACAAAGCACAAAGGGTAATTAATGCTTGCAGCAGGGAAGGGCTCACTTAGTGTTTTGCATGGTGCCTTAAGATTTTGTCTGATTTTCCTTTAAATTTACCTATTAATAGATACTGTACTCAACTGATCTATGCATATTTAAATTCTATTTTGGTGTTGGTTTACATTTGGGTAGGGAGTGGGTAGAAGTAGGGGACAAAGAAGACAAATTACAGAATTGTGGCACTAGAAAAAGCAACCATCAAGGTTTTAGTGAAGTATTTATTGTTTAACAGAAGTCATGAAGATGAAGGGAGAATGAACTGCATATTGTTTTAGCAAAATGCAACATGGAGTAAGAAAAACTTTGGTGCCAAACAGATCTCAGTGTAAATGCTGCCTCTACTGCTTGCTTACGCAGGTGACCTTGGGCACAATCATCTAAATTTTCCCAGTCTTCATTTTCTTATTTGTAAAAATGGAGGTAACATGCTTCAGGAGGTTGAGGAACATTCTAGAACCCTATGCAATAACGTTTGTGGCCAGATGATTTCAGGAGGGTCCATGAACTCTCAGAAATGTTAACTATCACTGTGATTCATTCCACTTTCCCTGCCTGGATACTCACACTCACATGCCCATGTGGGAGGGGTAGAATATGCTATCGGGTGACACAGATCCTTTTCTTTATTGTGGGTAGAAAGATTAAATGAAATACAATATGTAAAATCTTGAAGCCTGGCAGATTACACAGGTGTGTTCAGTGACTGTTTCCTCCCCTTCTCCCACAACTAAGCCACATCAACTTTCTTATGAGTTCACAATGAAGATTCTGGAGGGGAAAAAATAATGTACGGGTAACATGAGTAATTTCAACATGTGAGCATATTAATGGAACTTGGTTCTGCTTTGTATTCCATTTATTATTATACATTTTGGGACATATTTTCTTTTAACGACGCTGATAGTTACTCTAAATCTTGATGATTACATTTTGCAGTAATTGCCACCTTCAAAAGACATTAACATACAGTATTTTTCGTGATTTGCACAGGAATGGAGTAAGCCAGGCTGCTTTCTGCTGTTTGTAATAAGATTAGGGTGCATGTCCCCCAACAGCTGACACTAAACTTCTAGCACTAAAATTTGCTTCCATTACTTAAAAACGACAACAAAAAACGAAATATATGCTCTATAAAAAAATAGGTCTGTAGAGTTAGAAAAATACCAGATGTCTATAATTGAAGCTGATGGCAGATAATACAATAAAAATGAGCACGTTTTATATCAAAGGTAAAAACTTGAAATATCCAAGAAGGGATCAGGTATGAAATCACCTTCAGGATTTGAAAACTCTGAACGTTTTTCTGCTTGTATAATCCACCAGGTGGCACTGTTGCCTGCTTTCGGCTCCGACCCCAGCGCCTCCTCCAGAGCTGAGTGTTTAGGTCTAGGTCAGAGCTAGTTCATAGATTCGTCAACTTGATGGGGTTTTTTTTTTTTTTTTTTCCATTTCCCAATTATTTTGCTTTGAAGATAAAATGCCTCAAATTCTAAACTTATGTTAAAAATATTTGATCTATGTGTCACTTTAGTTTGGAGCTCAATTCGCCTTTTACTTATTTTTTACAGTTCATTTAGCAACCCACATTTAATTTTTAAAAAATGTTTAGATTGACAAGTAAAAATTGTATATATTTATGATGCACAACATGATGCCTTAATATGTGTATACATTGTGGAATAGTCAAATCAAGCCACTTAACATACGTATTAACTCACATACTTATTTTTTGCCTGTGCAATGAGAACACTTAAAATCTATTCTTTTAGAAATTTTCAAATATACAATGCATTAAATTAAGTTTAACCTAAAGCTGACTTCTTACATGTTTTAGGTTCAGCCTAAAGGTTTCTCTGTACATAGTGAAATGTAACCTAATGTGGTGTGTATACAGACTGTAACCTACTCTTGTAACAATCAGCAAGTTTTGGCCAAAGATGGGCAACTCTTCAAACTGTGATCAAATAAGGCAAACAACAAGCTGTTATCAATCCAGCTGTTTAGGTACCTCACCTCCATTTTCTGGAGGTCACTTTCCTTTTTCTGTCTGTAAATCCTCTCCAACCACATGGCAGCGCGAAGTTGCTCTGAGCCTATTCTGGTTGGGGATGCTGCCTGATTCACACATCTTTGAGCGATTAAGCTCTACTGAATTTAATTTGTTTAAGGTATTTTAATGCATGCATTGTAGTACTAGATGGGTACAATATGTCTCTTGAACTTATCCCTCCTGTCTAACTGAAATTTTGCATCTTTGACCAACATCTCCCCAGTCCCCTAACCCACCAACCTCTGGCCACCACCTTGTTACTCTCAGTTTCTATGAGTTTCACTGTTTTACACTCCACATTTAAGTGAGATCATGTGGTAGTATTTGTTTTTCTGCCTGGCTTATTTCACTTAACATAATGTCCTCCAGTTTCATCCATGTGGTTGCAAATGACAGGATTTCCTTTTTTTAAAGGCTAAACAGGGCTTGGCATGGTGGCTCATGCCTGTAATCCAAGCACTTTGGGAGTCTAAGGCAGGAGGATTACCTGAGCTCAGTTGAAGACCACCCTGGGCAACAGGGAAAGACCCCATCTCTGCAAAGATTAAAAAATAAAAATTAACTGGACATGGCGGTGCATGCCTGTGGTCCCAGCTACTTGGGAGGCTGAGGAGGGAGGATTGCTTGAGCCCAGGAGGTCGAGGCTGCAGTGAGCCATGTTCATACCAAAAAATGCCAAATATAATTCCATTGTGTATATATGTCACATTTTCTTTATCCATTCATCTGTTGTTGGACAGAGGTTAATTCCATATCTTAGGTATTGTGAATAATGCCTCAATAAGCATGAGAGTGCAGATATATTTTTGACATACTGATTTTATATCCTTTAGATATATAGCCAGTAGAGGAATTACTGGACCTTATGGTAGTTCTATTTTTAATATTTTTAGGAACCTCCATACTGTTCTCAATATGGCTGTACTAATTGACATTCCTACCAACAGTGGGCAAGCGTCCCCTTTTCTCCTCATCCTCACCAACACTTGTTATCTTTCCTCTTTTTGATGATAGCCATTCTAGCCGGTGTGAGGTGATAACAACTCTTAGGAGCTTGTGAAGAACATTCAATCTTCACAACTACTTTATAGGCAATTCATTTTTCTATTGTACACCTGAGGAAATTGAGTTTTGGGTAAATTGATTTGTCCAAGGTCAGGCAGACAATAAGCAGAGAAGCCAGACCTGAATCCAAGAGTATTTGAATCCAAAACCCACATTTTCACACTATAATAACTCAGTTTCCTACAGGAAATGATTATTAAATTCTAATGGTGTCTTCTGAGACTTGCTAGACAAACAAGAACAAGATAAGCATTTTTAAACAATGCCAATTACAAAAGTATTTTGCAGGTTTTCTCAAGTCTTCCTCATGATTATTATTTTTTTCTCTTTAATGTTTATTTTTCTAGAGTCAATCTACAGACTAACCTAAAATGTGTTTTATTCCTGCCCTGATTCTACCTAAGTAATAAAGTATCCATAAAACTTTAACTCAAGTCTTGGCTCCTACCATTCATAACATTCAAACTAAACAGAAAATAAGTAGTGGCGTATCTCTAAATTCCAGATAATCCACACCAAAATCAGAATTGTTCCATTTTGTGTGTGTGTGTGTGTGTGTGTATACATATCTGTATTTATACACGTGAAATTATATTTGCAATCAATTTCCCTGCTAGTAATCAAAGTCACCTTTGGTGACTTTACTATATCTTGTTGTTCTCAGTTTCTTTATTATTGATAAGGAAAATCTACTCTGTCATTGTTAATAATCATAGCACATTGTTTCTGCCCTATTACTTCCATGTCCTGAAGTCCCAACCAAAAACTAAGAAGTCTCCTTTAATAAATGAACATAACTGTCTACAGTGTACAGTGTACAAGATTAGGGATCTTGTAGTCACTTTACTTTCAATTTCTCTTATTTAAATTGTCACTCTAATCCAAAAACTTATCTTTGTCTCTTACCCCTCCCCAATCCAATTTCTGCCTTTTATCAGACTAAGCTTTTCACAGTACAGCTAAGAATACATATCTTTCTTCCTTTTTCCTCCCCATCTACTGCTCATGACCCACATAAGAGATGCCTTCCCCATGAAGCCCCATCTGTTCTCTCCATCTCCTTTCAGATTTTGTTTTCATGTCTGTTGGGTCAGGCATCATATTATATTTATTATAATAACTTTGCTCCACTTATACCTGGTCCCGGCTTACCACCTTTTCTATCTTGCCCCATTTTTTCAGGTCAATAACCACATCTTATTTACCTTTATATCTCCAATACAGAACTTCTTACTTTAAATATTCATAAGAATCATCTAGGGTTCTTGTTGAAATGCAGATTTTTGATTCAGCAGGTCTGGGATGGGGCGGGAACTCTGTATTTCTCGGCATATCCAGCTCCCAAAGGATACTAATATGACTGATTCATGGACCACAGTCTGACTAGGAAAGTCCTGGTACATTTTGCATAACATTTTGCACATGGCAGGTGTTAACTCACATGTAACAGAGGAAAAGCAAAATATGAATTAAAACTACAATGAGATCCCACTACACACTCACTAATATGGCTAAAATTAAAGACTGACAACATCAGATATTGATGAGGATGTCTGAGTGCCTGAATCCTTATAAACTGTTGGTAGGAATGTAAGATAATATGACTACTTGGGGAAAAGATCTAGCAGATTTTGTTTTCTTGTAAAATTAACATATACTTACCCCATGATCTAGCAGTTCTTCTACTAGGTGTTTATCAAAGAAAGATAGAAACACATGTTCAGAAAAAGATTTGTACAAGAATGTTCACATAAACCCCCTGTATTAGCCTGTTCTCACACTGCTGTAAAGAAATACCTGACACCAGGTAATTTAGAAAGAAAAGAGGTATAATTGGCTCACAGTTCTGCAGGCTGTATGGGAAGCATAGCAGCATCTGCTTCTGGGGAAGCCTCAGGAAGCTTTTACTCATGCCAGAAGGCAACGCAGGAGCAGGTGTCTTACATGGCAGGGAAAGTACCAAAAGAGAGAGTAGCGGAGGTGCTACACATTTTTAAATGACCAGACCTTATGAGAACTCACTAACTATCACAGGAACAGCATTAAATGGGAAATCTGGCTCCATAAGCCAATCATCTTCCACTAGGCCCCATCACCAACATTGGGGATTACAACTAGACACGAGATTTGGGCAGGGACACAGATCCAAACATTATAATTCAGTCCCTGGCTCCTTCGAAATCTCATATCCTTGTAATATTTCAAAATACAATCATGCCTTCCTAACAATTGCCCAAAGTTTTAACTCATTCCAGCACTAACTCAAAAGCCCAATGTCCAAAGTCTCATCTGAGACAAGGCTAGTCCCTTCCACCTATGAGCCTGTAAAATAAAAAACAAGTTAGTTACTTGCAAAATACAATGGGGATATAGGCATTGGGTAAATACTCCTGTTCCAAAAGGAGAAATTGGCCAAAAAAGGGGGTCTACAGGCCCCCATGCAAGTCTGAAAACCAGCAGGGCAGTCATTAAATCTTAAAGCTCCAAAATAATCTTCTTTGACTTCATTTCTCACATCCAGGGAACACTGGTGAAAGGGGTGGGCCCCCAAAGCCTTAGGAAGCTCCTCCTTTGTGACTTTGCAGGGTTCAGCTCCCACACCTGCTCTGATGGGCTATCATTGAGTGCCTGTGGCTTTTCCAGGTACATGGTGCAAGCTGTTTGTGGCTCTACCATTCTGGGGTTTGGAGGACAGTGGCCATCCTCTCATAGCTCCACTAGGAAGTACCCCAATAAGGACTCTGAGTGGGGGCTACAATCCCACATTTTCCCTCTGCATTGCCCTAATAGAGGTTCTCCCTGAGGGCTCCACCCCTGCAGCAGGCTTCTGCCTGGACATTCACACTTTTCCATAATTCTCTGAAATCTAGGTAGTAGAGCCTCAACTTTTGCACTCTGTGCACCCACAGACTTAACACCACGTGGATGCCACCAGTCTTATGGCTTACACCCTCTGAAGCAGCAGCCTGAGCAGTACCCAGGCCCCTTTAAGCCATGGCTGGAGCAGGAGCAGCCAGGATACAGGGAGCAGTATCCCAAGGCTGCACAGGGCAGTGGGGCCCTGGGCCTGGCCCAGGAAACCATTCTTCCCTCCTACGCCTCCAGGTCTGTGATGGGAGGGGCTGCCATAAAGGTCTCTGAAATGCCTTCAAGGCCTTTCCTCCATTGCCTTGGATATTAGCACTTGGCTCCTCTTATGCAAATTTCTGCAGCCTGCTTGAATTCTTCCCCTAAAAATGGGTTTTTCCTTTTTACTATATAGCCAGGCTATAAATTTTCCAACTTTTATGCTCTGCTTCCCTTTTAAAAATAAGTTCCAATTTCAGGTCATTTCTTTGCTCATGTATATGAACATAAGTTGTTAGAAGCAGCCAGGTCACATCTTGAACATTTTGCTGCTAACAAATTTCTTCTGCCAGATACCCTAAATCATCATTCGCAAGTTCAAAGTTTCACAGATCCCTACTATAGGGGAACAATGCAGCCAACCTCTTTGCTAATGCATAACAAAAGCGACATTTGTTTGAGTTCCTAATAAGTTTCTCGTCTCCATCTGAGACTGCTGCAGCCTGGACTTCATTGTCCATATCACATATTACTATCAGCATTTTAGTCACAGCAATTTAACAATACTCTAGGAAGTCCCAAACTTTCCCCCATCTTCCTATCTTCTTCTGAGCCTTCTACATTCTTCCAACTCAGTTCCAAAGCTGCTTCCATATTTTCAGATATCTTTATCCCAACCCCTGGTACCATTTTTCTGTATTAGTCTATTCTTGTACTGCTATAAAGAAATACCTGACATTGGGTAATTTATAAAGGAAAGAGGTTTAATTGACTCACTGCTCTACAATATATACAGGAAGCATGGCGGCATCCACTTCTGGGGAGGCCTCAGGGAGCTTTTACTCATGGCAGAAGGCAAAGCCTGAACAGTCATCTTACATGGCAGGAACAGGACCAAGAGAGAGAAGGGGGAGGTGCTACACACTTTTAAGTGACCAGATCTCATGAGAACTCTGACTCACTCACAATGGAACAGCACCAAGTGGGAAATCTGCCCCTATGATTCAATCACCTCCCACCAGCCCTCACCTCCAACACTGGGGATTACAATTTGACATGAGATCCAGGCCAGGGAACAGATCCAAACCATATCATGCCACAAACTGAGAATATCCCAGGAGTCTATTGACTAGCAAATTGATAAATAAGTTGTGGTATATCCTCACCGTGCAATGCTGGCTGCTACTTCTATACCATGGAACACTGGCTCAGGTTCTCTTGCTGTTGCAGTCATGTAGGATAGGACTTCAGTCATCCGAAGGTTTGACTGGGATTACAGACTCTTCTTCCAAAGGGCTTGCTCATATGACTGTTTGCAGAAGGCCTCAGACTTTTGCCACATAGTCCTCTCCATGTAGCTGCTTGGTGTCCTTATGACATGGCTGCTGGCCTCCAACATATGAGAGATCCAAGAGAGCATACTCCTGTGGCCTAGCTGGCTGCAAGCTGCTTCTGGTCCTGCCTTGAGTCTTTCTTGATTAATGTTGGACCAAAGACTTCTAATGAAAATGTGTGAATTACTGATACACAACAACAACAACAACATGGGTGAATCTCAAAAGCATCATGTTGAATGAAACAACCAGACTCAAGAGAGTACTTACTATACGATTTTATTTCTTTTATATGAAGCTATAGAAGGCAAAGCAAATCTATAGTTTGTTAAAAGGCAAAACAGTGGTTGCTTGAAAACCAGAGTAAGCAGAGATTATTTGGAAGGGCCATGAGGGAACTTCCTAGGGGGATGGGATATTCTACATCTTCATAGGACTTTAGGTTACACAGGTCTATGCATTTGTGAAAACTCAAAGAATAGTACACTTAAGAATTACACATTTCATTCTTTATAAATTTTATTTAAAACAAAAGGAACTCTAAACAAATTTTTGACTATCGTTAAAATCAACAACATGCTGATTGTTCTTTGTTTGCTGAGACTGGCGTGGTGCCAGCGCAGATTGTTGATATGTTGCTGAAATGTTTGGAGGTGAAGAGTACTGATGTCTGTAGTTGACAGTGCATTAAAAAATAAGACGTGCATTAAAAATAATATGAATGGATGGATGGATGACTAGATATGTAGGTAAAACAAATATAGCAAATGTTTATTGTAGAATCTGAGTAGCAGGCATGTGGGTGTTCTTCAACTTTTCTGTATGCTGGAAATTTTTCATAATACAATGTCTAAAAGAAAAAAACAACAACAATGAGGAGATACTACTGCCTGTATCTGTAGCCCTGACCCCAGCTTGGGATAGATGCCATTGATGTACATTTGGAGAGGCAGTGGCAGATCTCTGCTGCTCAACCCCTGTGCAGGGAAAAAGCTGTGTTCAGACACACTGAGAGCAGCTGTGGCAAAGGACTGGAAATACTGGCTATGCTGGACCATCAGTTACTTACAGAGGCTTAAGCTTCCTGAAGGACACAAATCAACATGGTCTAAGGTTGCCAGTGGCAACTAGAGTAGCTAAGAGTATGAAAGAGATACTCCAAGACTTGAATTTCACCATTCCAGGCCATACATGATTCACAAGTGCCCTAATGAAATGTCTTGATAGTTAAGATTTAACATACATGGACATAGTTTACTAGACATATCTACAATTCTCTATATCGGTATCTCTAGTACCTTCTGTTATAATTTAATTCATATTTTTTTTGCTGAGTTAATCTGAAATGGTAACCGTTTTTGTTAATGGAAGACAGACAGAAACCACTGACGAGTTAGTCACTGCATTATTTTCTCCTGGACCATCTGATGGGGTGTACACACGTCTTCTACTGGGTCTCAAAGCTGGCTTCATATTAGAATCACCTGGGAAGCTTTTAAAGCAATAGAGATGACAGCCACCCTATGGCAACTCAGCATGGAGGAGTGTGCAGGAGGGAGGCCTGGGCATTGGTACATTAAAAATTCTCTCCTGGTGATTTTAATATTTGTACGTAACTAGGTCTTCGATTCTTAAAAGTTAAAACATCTTCAAAGGGACTGCAAGGAAAATAAAGTTTTACTTTAAAAAAATATGCTATTGAGGGCAAAGTTTCTTAAGTTTTGTAGGTATCTTTTTCTTCCACCTCTTAGCAATACTTATCAAAGTGTGATGGGTCAATAAATTTACATTTAAGTAGAACAAACATCAGTTTTGGATTTCCAGTAGTAAGATTTCACTGGCAGAAATTATTAATTATTATTGAATGTTATTGAAATTGAAGCGAAAATGCTACTAGTAAATGAAAATGCTACCAGTTTCCCAAATTCTGATGTGTGTATGTCTGGCCACCATAGCTGGTTTACATTATAGGCAGGCTAAGCATGTGCTTAGGGCAGACAACAAAATATGTTTTTAGAAAAAGCTTCACATTTGATATTTCAAAAGCAGCCTTAGAGTAATCAAATAAAGAAAAAACAATCAGTATTGTGTTGGCGTTTCTTCCACTTATTCTACCTATGGGAGGTGATGAGGAAACATAGCCTTTGCAAGGATTAATGTCATGGAAGATCTTCACCAGCCTGGACAGGGAGTGGAAGGTGCTTCTGCAACGGAAGCATAACTATTGCTTTCTGCTGTCTCTCCTTACTGCTTTGCTCCCCAGCCCAGGTGTCACCACCCAGTCAATCAGAAAGTCAAAGAGTCTGAGGGCAGTGGAGGGAGGTTGTGCCTGGCCCAGAGGGTTTTAAGTGTGAACTGGAGTGAGAACAACATGCTGATTGTTCTTTGTTTGCTGAGACTGGCGTGGTGCCAGCGCAGAACTGGCTGGCCCTGAGAAGCTTACAGAGCCTAGTGACCAGGTGTGGGGAACCAGCACTGGCTGCGGGGGTGGGAGTAGAAGGGAGCACAGAAGGCACTACTTCATAGATGGTTAGAAACTTCACCAAACTTACTGGGCAGGTTCCATACCAAGTTTTATCTTATTAGAGAAAGGGACAGATAATGGCTAAAAAGTCAGGCCAGTAACAATCAACACACAAAACTGAGGGAAGAAGGTAGAGAGGTTGTCCCACTGAATCCTAAGTGTACAGGCACTCCCCCAGAATAGCGGTTGAGCCTAAATGTCAAAACTCTTGTTGGTCTTTAGGATGTTTGACCTGCAGGAAGTGAAAAGGGCAGAAAAATTACCAGACCGAGTTTTCAGGAATGCTGTGGAATAATTCTATCAGTGTAGCCCCCGACTGTGGTAACAGAGAATCAACCTCCCTTGAAAGCAGGACTTTCTGAAAGGGAGAAAGAAGTATTTTTGTCTATTATTACTATACACTGAGCAAGTGAAACAGTAGACAGCCATTGGCTTCCCTGATGTATTTGTACTGGAAAAAAATTTAAATATATATAAAGGAAAACATACTTTTCAGAAATGGACATGCACAAAACTGTCATTTGCAGTATCTCCTGGTGGTGAGTTGGGGAAGAATTTTACTTTCTTTTGTGTACATTTCTAGATTGCCTTACTCACTTTATATATGTATGTATATACGCTAAGACCATGTGTGTCTTTAAACCCAGAAAAAGTAGGAATCTAGTTCTGTAGTAAAATAGTTTTTTAAATTGCAAAATGTATACTCTTGCCCACCTATTTAATTAAGGGTGGATGTGTGGATACATTGGCCTTTGAGCTGGCATTCCCTGTGTCTATCTCTCTGGGGAAAAGGAATGAAAAATAATTAAAATGCACACTTCCTCGTTAACATGACTGGCAGAATAACAATCATTTTGATAGTATTTTGTCCATGGAGGCTTTGAAAAGGACAGAGGGAGAGATTTCTATCTCAAGGAAAACTTCCAATGCCTTCCTGAGGTTAGTTAAAATTCATAAGGCCATAAAAAAAAAAACGGGGCTGAGACCTCGCTTCTACTATTTTGACAAATTGCCAACCAGTTTTCTTCTCCTGGAAACAATGCTATTTAGGTCCCAGTTTTAGTTCTGCAAAGATGCCAGGCAGAACTAGGTCACTATGATATGTATCATTTAGTTAACTCATCCCAGTTTGGCTCCAGCCATTCATCATCCGCCTTTGACCTTTTACCTTGTTTCAGTCTTCAGTCACTAGGTCAGAGCTGCAATGCATGGAAATATCAAGCAGGATATTGCCAGGAAAAACAAACAAACAAACAAAAACAAAAACAAACTAAAACTCTATGAGTGAGCTGGGACTGCTATCATTGCCTTTATTCCCATTTTAAAGATGAAAAAACTGAGAATTGGAAAAGTTATAGAATTTGCCCTTTGTTATGCAGCAGCTCCCTGACTTTGCCCTGGGGCTGCTTGCACCTTGGTGTGGTCAGTGGATGGCTGATGACGCTGTCTGCATTGGCACAAGCTGCAGGAGCTACACTAGCTACAGATTTGCAAACACCCTCCCAGCCGAAATGCCACTCCCCGGTCTTAGTGCTAAGACCACAGGGGCAGCAATTTACTGGGGCTCAAGTGGATGGGTGCCATTCATGAACATCATTGTATTCTAATGTTAATCATATACCTTTTATTTTAAATTATATAAGAAATACATAAATATAGTCATAATGTAAGAAATTAAGGCAATATGAAAGAATTATAGGGGCCAAGGGAAAACTTCCACTTTGTCCTCTGAAGGTTCACTGAAAAATCAACTCACAAAAGGCAGGATTAATTGGAGAAAAGGCATACAAATTTATTCGTGTGCACACAGAGAGAACCACAGAGCGATTACCACTAACCCCTCAATGGGGTGCAGCAGCTTAAACACCACCTGGAGGTTACAGAAAAAATGGGGGCTCAGAGCATGACCAAAAACAGGTTATGGTTGAAAATCAGGTGATGGTGGCAGGACCGTTATGGGACAGGACATAAGACCTGTTTTGCCTCATCCACCATGAAATAAAGAATTCCCATGGAAACTTCAGGGGATTGAAATACATCTCATAGAAGAGAAAAATCTCAGTACTCATTTGACCTGGGGTCTGCATGTACCCTGTGCCAACCTACTAAGTCAACAAATCCAGACACATGAATCTGCGAAGATAGAAAATACTCAGGTTGTAAGACTGCTCTGCTGCTTAGAATGTTTCTAAAGTAACCAAGAAGCCTATACAAACATGCCTCAGAAAGCTGTTCAAAGGGGTATAAAATAATCTGATCACTTCATCATGTCCTTGGGAAAGGAATGAGTGTTTCAAATTTGCTACCTATAACTAAGCAGGTAATTAAAACTTCATATATGTTGTTCAAAGACAAAATTACAATAAATTTAAAGACCTTAATTGGCTTTTATTTGTGATTCTAGAATTGGGCAACATCTCATTCTACAAAGTGGAATGTGTTCGGATGAACTGAGCAGAGGAGGTTGGTTTTGTAGACAGAAAAGGGCTGAGAAAAGCAGAATCAAAAGACAAAAAGCAAGTTGGTTATTTCCAAGCTCCTTTCCTTGTAAAGGTTAAAACAGAGGGGATTTCCTTATCATGCCAGCCAAAACTGGCTTGTGTGGAGATTTGGCTATTATCTCTCACTCTCCTGATTTCTCAGAAGGTCAGGTAAAGAACTTACTTTTGGCTTGGTGACATGGAACTTCAGCAGGAGTGACTGCATTTTGGTTTGGTCTGTTGAACCTAGTGCAGGGGCTCAATCTAAACCAACGACCTCACACGAAGTTTATTTAATAATGTAAAATGCAGGTTTAAATTTGATAATTTCCAAAGTCCTTTTTGACTTTTTCTTTAATCATTCATAAGCTAAATACCCCTAGAAATAACCATTCCATACATTACACCATTCCTGGGGGAAAAAATATTTTAGGCTCATTCCAGGTACATTCTAGAATATTGAGAAAAAAAAAAAAGAAGAAGTGTGTGTGTTGGGGGTGGGGGCGGTATGAGGAGTGAGATAATAGAAGGGTAAATTTATGTCCTAGGTTATATTAATTTCAGGGCCCAGGGCCCTTGAGCCCCTGAAGTTTCATGGAAAAATCACTTCATACAAGGCAGAATAATTAGAGAAAAATCATAAAAATTTATTTAACATATACACACAGGAACCTTCTGAATGAAGACCCAAAAATACACAGAAAATTGTCCAGTTTTTGCTTAGGTTCAACAAAGTACGAGCAGCAATGGAGAAATATGATTGGACAATAAGGGTATGATCTAATTCTAATAGATGGAGTTGGGAAACCCCAGCAGGGCCTGCCTGTCTAGACTCCTCTTGGCCTCTCTGAGCAGCGTTCCTTCCTTCTGGGTGTGGCACAGGACCCTCTATGGAATGGAGGTCTTATGACCTACAGCCAAAAAGGGAGGTCAGAAAATTTCTTTATGTCCAATTTTTATACAGAAAGGCAAAGGGAAAGTTAAAGTAATATTCTAAGATTTTGTGGCTGGCTTTGGGGAAAAGGGATTCTGGTTTTTATGACTCACCTTGAGAGAAAGAAGGTCAGAGAAGAACTTTTATTTCTGATGCCTTCATTTGGGGATATTATTTTCTGAGCTTCAGTGTAATGTTTCCTGCTTCTGTATTTGCCAGCTGACTCCAGCCATCTTCAAATTATAGATATAGAAGAAAGGGTTAATAAAATACACATCACAGAGCTCATAGGGTAGTTGAATTTCTGGATTGTTTTTTTAAAGCATGATTCAAGCATACAAAGGGTGAGTGCTGTTTTAAAATGTATTTATATGTAACGTCCCCTGATTCCAGAAAGGATTAGGTGACATAAACTAAAAGTAAAAATCAGAGAAGAAAGAAACACAAGACTGGGACAAACGCCAATGAAGAATGCCTTGTGAAGAATTGGTAATATTGCTCTCCATTTCTCCCTTGCGGATAAACACATATTCAAATATAGCATGGGATATCCAGATGAGTTTAAAAATTTCTTCTTTGATTAATTCTTTCTCAAAGTATTATCTCATTTGATCATATCACACATGAGTTTCACTCAGCTTTTTTTTTTGAGAATAACAAACAGCAGTGTTTCCATTTTACAAGGAAAATGTTACAGACTTGAAGAGATTAACTAATTTGCCTATAGTCCTGTAACTAGTTGCAGCAAAACTTATAATTAAGATCTTCAAGCAAACAAATGGGCTTCTTAAAATTATATATAACCTTTCCTGTAGGCTTTTGAAAAATAAGATAAATAGCGACTGAAGGAAATAAAAATATTTCACCCCAAAGTATACTTCTTTGACATACTTCGAGGTGGGGTGGCTGTTCAGAGACCCTGCAAACAGAAGTAACCCTGCAAAGCTGCCTTTCGTAGGGGACATTTACATCTGTAGACAATCTGCACTGATGCAGCTAGGTTTTGTCTGAGGCCTTTCCTTGTCTAAGAAAGATTAATGAGAGTCTTACTATCTATTCTTTCTGAGGACTGATACCTGTGCAGTTTTATTTATATAACAAGACCACCTTTGCTAGCCGGGCCTCCTCTCCTTGCCCTCCCATAATGCATTTTGCCACCAGAATCTGTTTTGCCATGATCCAAGCTGCCATTCTTTCTGCAACCTCAGGATGGCATACATTTCTTAACTCCATTGGAGGGTGGGGTAGTCACTCTGTGGTTTTCCTTCATGTGCACATTAACAAATTTGTATGCCTTTTCTCCAATTCATCTGAGTTGATCTTTTCAGCAAAACTTCAGAGGGCAAAGGGGAGGTTTTCCTTTGGCTCCTACTGTTTTGTTGCTGTGAGCAGGATTCCAAAGCTCCACTCTTTTGTAAGCTGCAGCTAAGGGAACCCAGGACCTGGCAAGCCAGCAGAAGGGTAAGAGATTCTTACCCATCAGGCTCCCAGCCTCTGTCTGTCTCTCTCTGGTGGAGCAAATGGTAAAAAGCACTGTTTCTTTTTCACCTGCAAGGTTTTGATTAACAGGAGAAAAGGATTTGTGTGACTAGTCTTGGTGTAGTCAAGTACAACTCTGTGTACTCATATTGAATCCTTTTTCTTCCAGAAATCATCTTTTCCTATGCCTTTGTTTTTCTGGGTGTAGCCAAGTACAACTCTGGTGTACTTTTTGGTATGCATATTCATATTTAATCCCTTTTCTTCCAGAAATAATATTTTCCTATGCCTTTGTTTTTCTGTGCTGTTCTGTCAGAAAGATGGGTACCGGATAAGGCTTCCTCTTGTCTTGTTTTATGTCCATAAGAGCTTGACTTGTGATGAAGTGAGAGCACATTCTTTTTGTCTCCACCATCTGGGGGGCATGATCTTCAAGTCATGACAGGTGACCATTCTAAAAATGGCTGGGAACTTGAGGCCAGCACAGTTTCTGTTCTGAACGTGTCAAGTTCTCAGGCGAGTTTGTCTTAACAAGTCCCATCACCATGGGACTTTTGTTGTCTCAACCTTGTTGCTTGTTAGTCTATGGCAACAAGAGTGTTTTGCTATCTGAGACTATCCCTGGTAATGAATTTTGGGGGAGGGGGATTTGGGGGATTGCTTCTTCTATGCCTTCTCTAGGAAACACCACTTTGTTCTAAGCCTGGCAAATTATAATACACCCTGAGCTTTCCATAAAGAGGCAAAGACTCCTATGTTTAAAAAAAAAAGAGGAAATTTGGAGATCACTTATTCTAAATAATTGACTTCTTTGTACCTGTACGAAGACCAAATTGAAAGAAAGACACATAATAGTATCATGGTTAGCCTTAGAAATTTCCTTGACTAAATTAAAGAGCAAAAATCTGACCTGAAACAAAGTTAAAAGCCCTTGTACATTAAAACTGCCTGCTTTGGACCCTTTGCAGGATTCACAATGAAGTCTAGTCCAGCTTGCAGTGTGACAGCTAAAATTCCATGCCTTCATTCCTGCAGCCTTGGTTTGATTCCTGGTCAGGGAATCAATCTCTTTTGGTTTGAAGTTTGTGTGACTTTTGGCTTTTGGGAGTAGGCATTTATTGGTCCTTTTATCTTTCACGGGCAGCTTTTGAGTGGGGCATACAGGGCTTTTGGGCATTTGTGTGAAAATGGTCTGCTGAGACGCTGAGACCTTAAGAGAATGCAGCCGGACAGATGTGGGTTGTAACACATTTGTGGCTAATAAAACTCCTTTCTTTGAGATGTCTTTGAGGTGGTTCTGGATCTTATGAGGTGGGAGAATATTTTTTGTTTTTTGTTTTTTTTAAAGTTAAAAGCCAGAAATATCAGTTGTTTGTCGTGGTTAAAATCTGTTAGAGATTTAAAAGGATTTTTTTGAAAAGATCTCCATGGTCAGAAGTCAGCTTCATTAAAAGCCAATATTCAAGCTATATATACATATATACTTTTCTAAAAAGGCCTTCCTGCTTTTTAAGGCCCGTTTGGGGGGATTTTTTTCAGTCAACTGAAACCTCTTTTAAATATGTGCTTGGTTCCTCTGTTCTTTTCCTTTCTCAAGAATTATTTTATTTACTTCTCCTCCCTATGCTGTCTTTCTCTTTACTGTCTTTGATACCACATGAAAAGATCTAGAAGGGAGTGCTAGTGACTCAGGCCCCTTAAGAAACTCAGAAAAAGGTTCCACTCACCCCCTTTTGAAGCCTTCTGTTTTCCTTGTGGAGTTTCAAGAGTCACAGGCAGATTCTCTCAGATCTAAAGCTCTGCTCTATTTTACATTCTGTTACCTGATCTCTTTGGCCTTGGGGATGCCAAGAATTACTTTGTACTCTAAGAGAGAACTTGACCTTTATGTGTGCAATGGCTGGTGGGTCACTGGCAAGAACTACAGTTTGGGAAGTTCTGACAGTGATTGCAATAAATGGTTGTCACTACAGGGGGCTATGTATTTCTTTGTGTTTAGATGAGAAAGGTGCAGTTTGAACACTTGGAGTCTATGAGCGCTCACCACAGAGGGATGAGACTCTCATGGGAGATGAGCTTGTCAAAGTGGGTCAAATGATTCTGGGTTGCCCACCAGCTTAGGGGCAATGTCTTTGTAACAAGAACTGTCTGCCTAGCCCTCATCTCAAGATGTGTGTCTATTTTTTGGCACCTGGAATTCAATGGAAAAGTGGAACAGAGTTTCGCTCTGTCACCATGCTGGAGTGCAGTGGTGTGATCTCGGCTCACTGCAACCTCTGCCTCCCAGGTTCAAGTGATTGAGGTTCCTACCTCAGCCTCCTGAATAGCTGGGCCTACAGGAGCGTGCCACCATGCCCAGCTAATTTTTGTATTTTTAGTAGAGACAGGGTTTCACCATGTTGGCCAGGATGGTCTCAATCTCTTGACCTTGTGATCCACCTGCCTCAGCCTCCCAAAGTGCTGGGATTATAGGCATGAGTCACTATGCCAGGCTGGAATCCTTGATTTTTAAAGATCTAGATATTATACTTTCCAGCTGTGCCTGCTTTTCACATATTTAAATATTAGGTCCCCCATAAAACCTGCAATGCTTTTTTGGGGCCCAATTTGTTAATGAGCTTTGCCCTGAGGTCAGTGGTCCAGTTGAAGAATGAAGACAAAATTTAAAAGCCACCTATTCAAATAGATTGGTCTCCAAAATATGACCTTCTGGTGTTTTGCTGGTTATTTTGAAAAGGTTTCTAAATTTCCTCTAGGCCCATCTGCATGTTTCCTTATGAAATCCTATGATTTTATGTTACCTTGGCATTTATTTTTAATCTTCCTCTAACACACCCAAACTCCTTGAAAAAGCTAAATCCTCTTTCTCTGTGCTTTGAGATGTAAATTTGCTACCACGTTTAATCTAAAACTCAGTGAGGGCTTTACCTATGTGAGAAAGATAAACTTTATCCTTTTGCATTTACAAAGGTACAGTTTGAATCCAACTGCCTTTTAAACTAGTGAGTTTCAATGGTCTCATGACAAAAATTTTAAAGTCAAAGCTATAAAGTCTTTTTTTATGTTTGTATTTTTATGTATACATGGGTACACATCTATGTTTATACATTGTCCCAACTTAATTTATAAATAAATGAGTGCTCATAAATAACTAGCCCAAAAGTTTATCAAATTTACATGATTTTAGTAATCTTTCATAAATAAAGTGATTTTAAAAGTTATTGGTAAAATATAAATGTCTTCAGAATTTAGACTTTTTTTTTGCCTGGTTCTATTGGTCAGACAGGTGTATACTGTCTCTAATAGATGTTTTAAAGTGATAAAACTGTTGCTTCTATGACATTTTTAATCTGTGAGTTTATGTTTTTGGATTTCAGCCTTTAGATTTTGAGGTCTAGGCAAGTGACCTGTTCAGCCTTTGAGAACAGGGCCTAATCCCTTTCTCCCTGGCTCAGTTGTGCCTTCCGGCCTTGCTAGGAGGAGTTGGATCCTCCAGGCATAGTCTTCACATCCCTGTCCCTTGTCCCAAGATCTGCATCTGGTACATAATTAAAATTGCTTATTTCCTAGGGTTTTCACAAAATAAGGTTACCAAAATAAAAGATAACATTGTGATTAATATGTGTAATTAAAATTGCTAGATATATTAATAAAATAAACAGTTCTGTATACAAAGTACATAAGAAAAGTAGGAAGTATTTTTGGTTTAAAAAAGGTTATATAAGGAGGCAGGAAAATGTGGGTTTTGTTAAAGGAAAAGTAATTTTGGTTAGTTTAGAGGATTTTAAAAGTTGTCTTAAATTGAAGGAATAAAAATAATAATAGATAAAACTTAATGGGGCTGGGTGCATTGGCTCACGCCTGTAATCCCAGCACTTTGGGAGGTCGAGGTGGGCGGATCACCTGAGGTCGGGAGTTCAAGACCTGTCTGGCCAATATGGCAAAACCGTATCTCTACTAAAAATACAAAATTAGCCAAGCGTGGTGGTGCATGCCTGTAATCCTAACCACTCAGAGGCTGAGGCAGGAAAATTGCTTGAACCCAGGAGGCTGGGGTTGCAGTGAACAGAGATCACACCATTGCACTCCAGCCAGGGCAACAAGAGCGAAACTCCATCAAAAAAAAAAAAAAAAAAAAAAAAAACTCAATGGATAAAGAAAGTTGGAAAGAAAGAAAATGGGGAAAATTATAAGACATTAAAAAGGGTTTATGGAAATATTATTGTGTGTGGTCAAAGCTGATTGAGATTGCATGAATCTGCTTATAAGGTTTTATTAAAATTATTGTTAGCATTAATAATACACTGATGAAAAAGTGAAATTTGACTTTCTTTTTAGAACATGATTTTTGTGTAATATTCATAAGAGATAGTAAAACATTTTTTGTTTACATTTTATGTAAACTGCAAATAAAAAAGGGAAGAGAGAGACAGATTTTGTTTGCCTCTTTATCGGGTCTTTGTGTGTGTGTGTGTGTGTGAGAGAGAGAGAGAGAGAGAGAGAGAGAGAGAGAGAGAGAGATGGAGTTTCATTCTTGTTGCCCAGGCTGGAGTGCAATGGTGCGGTCTTGGCTCACTGCAACCTCCACCTCCTGGGTTCAAGCGATTCTCCTGCCTCAGCCTCCCAAGTAGCTGGGATTACAGGTGCCCACCACCACACTTGGCTGATTTTTTTGTATTTTTAGTAGAGACAGGGTTTCACCATGTTGGCCAGGCTTGTCTTGAACTCCTGACTAAGGTGATCTACCAGCCTTGACCTCCCAAAGTGCTGAGATTACAGGTGTGAGCCACCACACCTTGCCTATCAGGTCTTTTAATTGTTTGAAAAGCTGAGTCTCCTGTCACTCTATATGATTTTCGCCTTTTGAAAGCTTTGAATTATCACTTTGGCTAATTGAACGAATGTTTTTTTTCAGTGACTTGTGTTCCCATTTTGAGCACTTTCCAAAATCATATTTCAAATTCCAAATTTGATCTTTGGCCTAAAATTAACTTTTTGTATATTAGGGATCCTGAAAGTCCAAGAGAGACTTATTAGGCTAATTTAGTACGTTAAAGTGATATGGCAAGCATTGTCAAATAAGAAATGGTGTTTAACTTGTATAAATATGTTATTAATGTGCCCCAAGGTTGTATATAGATTCCTTAAATTCTTACATGTCTTAGGATATGTCATCAGTAATAATTATGATTATTACATTAAATTGTTGTATGCCACTGGAATAACCAACTTTTCTTATTAATTGTGTCTTTATGGCTATTTCTAAGTATTTTGTCACCCATAGACAATTATTCTTTTACTTTGATTTTTCTCAAAGAATGGTTTATAATTGGCTATAGTCCCAAATTTCCTTCTTCTTCAAGGAAATTTTTGGAAAGCATCCTGACCAGTATTTAACACTCTTGAATACAGGTTTCTGGTAACTTTGGAGATAACAGTTTAATCTACTCCATAACATTGGACTAGATTAAAAACTTCCAGGACTGTAATTAAAAAGCTGATGTGTTCTGCCTGGTGCGGTGGCTTACGCCTATAATCCCAGCACTTTGGGAGGCCGAGGCGGGTGCATCATGAGGTCAACAGATCGAGACCATCCTGGCCAAAATGGTGAAACAGTCTCCACTTAAAAAAAAAAAAAAAAAAAAAAAGCTGATGTGTTCATGAGGATTGCTAACTCAACAGCAATCAAAGCAAGTATGAATTACATGGGAATGAATAGAGGACTGAAATAATTTTTTATAACTTCGTTTGAAACATTGATGATTCTTTTTATGT
Source organism: Gorilla gorilla gorilla (assembly GCF_029281585.2). Lineage (NCBI taxonomy): Eukaryota > Metazoa > Chordata > Mammalia > Primates > Hominidae > Gorilla > Gorilla gorilla. The sequence continues at coordinate 63,893,068 of NC_073229.2, forward strand.
TTAGTTTTCCAGAGTCAAGAAAACTTTTTCTTTTGAGCTATTTGTAGCTTACAACAATAGGGAAAAGTATACTTTTGTGAGCAAAGTTGAAATGTTTATCTTACTCTTTACCTGATTTCTCCAGAATTTGGAAACTGTTGGGAAAAGCTGAGCATTGGGAGAAGCTGAGGCAGGGCTTGCATGTCTGACATAATGTAAAAGAGTCTTGGAACATGTCCGGGGTCCAGGGTCTAAAACCCCTTGTGGCCTTTGGAATACCAAATTCTGTGCTAAAGGGTGGAAAGCTACCCTCACCCACCATAATCTAAGCCCAGGGCATAAAATCCCTCATGGCTTGGATAGAATCCAGGGCTTGTGGCTCTGGAACGGGTCTAGACTTACTGGCTCCTTGCTCCTTGCTCTCCCAGGATCGACTGTATTTTGAGTTAAAAGAACCTGCTCTCCATTACCTCAAGTAGCAGAACATGTTCCATATAAATGCTAAACCATCACAGCTGTAGATCATACGCCTGACCTTTTGTCCTCCACATTCTCACCACCTGTTTCTTTGTTGGATTACCAATAAATACCGTGGGCTCCCAGAGCTCAGGGCCTTTGTAGCCTCCATGATTGTGATGGCTCCCCTGGTGTCCCACCTTTCTCTCTCAAACTGTCTTTTTCTCAATCCTTTGACTCCACCGGACTTTGTCACCCCCACGACCTGGTGTTGGGTCTGATCACCCCAACAGGAAACTATTTGTGAGTATTTTTAATTTATGGCAACATAGTTACTTGCATAATTTCAATAAGAATCTGTTTTCTTTTGTAACAGAATGTGATTTGAGACACTGGTTATTTTTCCAAGGTTTTTACTGGAAGGGCATATTTTCAGGTATGACCAGACTGCTTTGAGATTGGAAAGACTGATATGGTACCTTGTCTACATGGTTCTCTTATAAGGTTTCTTTGACCTTATAAGAGGTAGGTAGGTAGGTAAAGAATGTCACTTTCTGATAGGACCAGGAACTTCAAGATCTGTGGGACCTCAAGAATAAAACAATTTACCCAATTCATGTGGATATTACAAGCACAGTCTGTTGGCAGACTCTTGGCTTGATTTTCTAGCCTCAAGCCTTTTAAAAGTCTAATCTTAGATTCTTCATGATTTTCTCCAGCAAAGCCAACTTAAAAACCTACATAGTCAATCACTGTGCTTGCTGCATTTTATGCAAATAATGAAGCCAAACACAATAAAACTAAAACTTATTTTGCAAATAAATTGGTCCTACTATTCCTTACGCTTGGTAGAAATGGGGAACTGAGGAGGGAAAAAATTATGTTTGAGAAGAAAATTACAGTACACTTGTTATTCGATTGTAGCCTTGTTGGTAGTTTTTTAGTTTTTACAATTTCCTACAATTTGGGCTGAACCCTTAATTCTTTCCTTGTTACAAGTCTCCAAACTAATGTTTTCATATTTTTCTTCTATTTCTCTCACTTGGAATCACTAGAAATCAAACCTGTCCTTTTATTTTTTTTGGAAACAGACAACTTGAATTAAACTCTAGAAGAAATCACCACGCAACTTATAAACAGCCTTCATGCCTGATGATGTATGGACTACTCAGAAAGCTCACTTAAACACCTAATTCAAACTACAAATGCAGAAAAAATCTGTCAGATAGCCCCTGCCATCTGAAGATGCTTTAGAATCTCTAGAAAAACCAGTGTGTAGACTGCTTCAGACATTCACTTTTGTTTTTCTTCTATTTCCTTAGAAATACCTCTTACTAAAGATGTTTGCCATATATAGAGGCCTAGCCCATTTGCAATGGCACCTCCTGAAATGGGACACAGCTATTCAATTGACCTGATCTATTCTCAGGTCTAACAGGTTGATTCAAGAAGATATGGGATATGTTTAAATTTAGTATTTTTTGCTTATCACCATTTGTTTTCTTTTCCCTTCCTTTTCCTCTCTATCTAACATTTAACCCAAATCTCTCCAAAGTTATCAACTATATACAAAACATTTTAAAGTTTCAAAGTAAGGTGATATGGTTTGGCTGTGTCCCCACCCAAATCTCATCTTGAATTGTAGCTCCCACAATTCCCATGTGTCATGAGAGGGAACTGGTGGGAAGTGATCAAATCATGGGGGTGGGTCTTTCCTGTGCTGTTCTCATGATAGTGAATAAGTCTCATGAGATCTGATGGTTTTATAAAGAGAAGTTTCCCTGCACAAGTTCTCTCTTGTCTGCCACTACGTAAGATATAAACTTTCACCTTCCACCATGATTGTGAGGCCTCCCCAGCCACGTGGAATTGTGGGTCAATAAAACCTCTTTTTCTTTATAAACTAACCAGTCTCAAGTATAAATTAACCAGTCTCAAGTATGTCTTTATCAGCAGTGTGAAAACAGACGAATACATAAGGACTGAAGGAAATCTCCCTAAAATATTTCATCCTAAAATATACTTATTTGACATATTTTGAGATGGTTGGTCAGACAGCCAACAAACAGAAGTAACCCTGCAAAGCTGTCTTTGGTGGGCAGCATTTGTATCAGTAGATAATCTGCATAGATGCAGCCAGCTTTTCTCTGAGGCCTTCCCCTGTCTGGACCTAGAAAAAATTACCTGAGAGTCTGATTATCTTAAAAGGTCTAAAAGAAACATTTACCATCTATTTTCTCTAAGAGCTTTTACCTGTGAGTTTTATTATATAACAAGACCACCTTTGCTAGCTACTCCCATCTTTTCCCCCTTTCATAACCTGTTTTACCACCATAATCTGTTTTGCCGCAATCCAAGTCCCCATTCTTTCTGCATCTTCAAGATGGTGTATCGGCTTCTGAATGCCTTTGGGGGGGGGGGGGTAATCACTCTGTGGTTTGCTCCCCACGTGCATGTTAATAAATTTGTATGCCTTTTCTCCAATTAATCTGCCTTTTGTGGGTTATTAGCAATTGTATACACTTATTAATAAACACAGTTTCTCTTGCAGAGATTTAATGAATATGGGGATGAGAAATTCAAAGCTTTGTGTGGAGGGTGGTTTAGGCAGTGGGGATGCAGCAAAGGTTCTGAGGCATAAATGAGCTTATCAAGGTCTCTGAGAAGAAGAAATAAGAACAACCAGGCTAGGCGCAGTGGCTGACGCCTGTAATTCTAGAACTTTGGGAGACCAAGATGGGCAGATCACCTGAGGTCAGGAGTTTGAGAACAGCCTGGCCAACATGGTGAAACCCCATCTCTACTTAAAATATAAAAATTAGCCGAGTGTGGTGGCAGGCACCTGTAGTCCCAGCTACTCAGGAGGCTAGGCAGGAGAATCACTTGAACCCAGGAGGTGGAGGTTGCAATAAGCTGAGATGATGCCACTGCATTCCAGCCTGGGTGACAGAGCGAGAATCTGTCTCAAAAAACAAAAAAGAATAAGTAGTAGGCCAGGCCAGGTTGTTAAGGATGATGTATATGAGATTGTGAGTTGGAGGGAACTGAGGTCTGGGAAATACGCAACTACTCAGGGGTCAGATCCTGTGAGGCACCATCAGCCACAGTAAGGACACTGGATTAATTCTGAATATGAGAGAACATTTGTAGTGTCTGAGCAAATGAGCCACAGGAAATGATTTTCCAATTCAAAAGCTCCAACTGGCTGCTGAGTGAAGACTAGAGAGTAAGAAGTGGGAAGGAAAGAAACAGCTAGAAGGTGAGTAGAGTAGGGTTCGGGAAGAAGGGGGTGGCCTGAGGCATTGCTGGAGGAGGTAAGAAACAAGTTGTGGGGCAGCTTTGCAAACAGGTGATGTCAGGAATCAGGCTGTGGCTATTAGGAAGTCAGGGGTTTCTTACAGCCCAGCAAGTAGGCAGGTTCTGTCAGTAGGCAGGTAAGTGATGTGAGCAGTTATATGACACCGGCCAGCAGGTGTGGCACACTTACCAGCAGGTGGGTCAAATCTGCAAACAGGTGAGTCATGCTGGCAAGGGGACCAGATACTTCTTTAATTAGATGGTATGGGCTGAATTGTGTGTCCCTGCCCCCTTAAAATTCATATATTGAAGTCCTCACCCCTAGTACCTCAGAATATGACTGCATTTGGGGTCAGGGCCTTTAAAGAGGTAATTAATTTAAAACGAGGCCACAGAGGTTGGCCCCAATCTGACCAAAGTCCTTACCAAAAGAGATTAGGACATAAACTTGCACAGTGGGGTAAACCACATGAAGATGGAGAGAAGATGGCCATCCATAAGCCAAGGAGAGTGTCCCTCAGAGGAAACCCACTCTGCTGATACCTTGATATTGTTCTGTTACCAGAAAGTGGGGGGAATCTTCAGTCCTTAGTCATTTTGGGAGAAAGATTTCAGCGAAGAAACAGTTCAAAGATAGCAGAGCTTTATTGAAGGGAAATGGAGAGGAGAGAGTTTATTTAAAGAGACAGTACACTCTGAAAGATGAGGCAGAATGGGCTCCTGAAAGAGTGAGTAGGCCAGCAGCCCCAAGAGCTCTACACTGCAGTTTTTATTATGTAGAACCCTTTCTTGAAGTTCCCACCTCTGCTTTAAGTCTCTACCTTTTTTCTTTGTCTAGTTTGTCCGCTATTGCCTTAAGTCCCTGCCTTTCTCCCACCTAGTTCCCACACCAGGGTTGTGGGATTCTCCTTTACTGTCAGTTGATGTGCATGTGCAGCCCAGTGTTGGCTGCAAATTTTACCTATTGGCAGCACTGCTCATTACCGTCACCCCCAGAAGATGGGATAGCAGTCAAACCTATACTTATTGCACCTGAGTATCTCTTAGGAATTTCTCTTTTGCCCTCTTTCCTCCTTATCAGCATGTATCTAGCTACATTCTGTCAGGTTAACTGCAGAGCATACTCTTACTGGGCATCTTAATGGGAGTTCCTTCCTGTATAGGTACTTGCCCTCCTCTCTGATCCTGTGTAGCATGCGTGTTTCAGGTGGTCTCTGGCATGTGAGATTTTCCAGACCTCCCTTTTTTCAAGGGGTCCTCCTGTCTGCTTGCATTAATCTGCCTATTCTAACAGTTCTTCAACCCTTCAGAATTATGAGAAAATAAATTGCTAATGTTTAAAGCCTCCCAGTCTCTGGTACTTTGTTATGGCAGTCCTAGCAAACTAACACAGATGGACAACTTGTATAAATCTCTGAGAGGTCCTGCATGTGTCTGAGGGCTACAGAAGCAGCTGAAAGAGGTTGCTGAGTGTATGGGGGACTTGGGAGAGTGATATGGAGGTCATGGGTGGCTAGGAGATTCTATGAACCAGTGGGTGACCAGGGCAAAAATCCAGGGATGATAACAAGACAGCTCATTGACACAAGGATATCTGAGCACTGACGATGAGTTATGTGGAGAGAAAAGGAGAAGACAGGGGATTTGAGTAGTAGCTTAGCAACTCCATTGAATCCCTGGAGACTGGACCACAGCAGGTGACCCTGGAGAGATTCTGGACCTCTGGTTGAGAGCTTAGGAGGATAGTTGGAAACCATGATGCTAAGAGTAATTTGAGGAATTGGGCCTAGAGGTTATTTATGGGCAGTCAGTAATGATACCACTATCATCCAAACAGGAACAGTGAGAAGCCAGTACTCTACTAGCTCCTAGAAAAGGGGTCAGAAATCCACCTCCATTTTCACTGAGGCCACACCTTGTGGCTGAGCATAGATTCTGACTTTCCCATCTCACCAAATATATTAATTTACCAAATTTCTTGCTCCCTAATCTGTTTCTGGGTCTGCAGAATCTGGTAGGACACATCCTGGGTGTGAGCAGGCAACATAGATAAGCTGCTCCAAACTGTGCTTCCTCTAGTCCTATAATGTCATAATAATAATTTTTTCCCTTTTTTCAGCTTTTGGGTTTTACTAAAAATAGTTACACTAATTAAAACTTTCCATTTTGTTTGTATGTTTTTACCTTCAGAATGCACTAACACAATTACAGTACTGTTAACCAATTTTGTTCACCTTCTACGAAAGGTGACTTCAACAGAAGCAGCCTCTGTTTATCTCTGAAAAATTATGTCACTGAAACAAGTAGACCCTTTATTTTCAATGAATGTCAAAAGAGATTATAATGCTTGGGTTTCTGTAATCTGCAGGAAAGATATTTACATGTGTCTGACAAAACCAGTTACACCCAGGTGCCTTGGGTTAAGTAAATCAGATGGCATTCATGCCAGGTCAGAAATAGGGCAGGGCCCAGCCAGTTTTTCACGTGACATAAAAGAGGGATCCGGTATCTTCAGGGATGAAAGCTGGCCTTAAAAAGTTCAAGGAAGTTCAAGTCAAATGTAAAATTACCTGGAAATTTTGGATATAATTATAAAAATTCATGCTATTTTTTATCCTCCTCTATAAATTACCTATATTGTTAGAACATGTGAGAGTGGGGCCCTGACCCCATTGGTATAGCCATTACCAGAATGATAATGATAGAATCATTATCAAGACTTTAGGGTATAACCATTAGCAAGACCACAGAGTCTGGAAGCAGCTGTGGAGAGAATTTGAGGCTAGATGTATTCTGTTTTTTTCTGATTTTTAGTTTGTGCCTTGATCGGTTAATTCCAGTTTCAAGCCTCAAGGCTGGTTTGTGCATTGGTGAATATGGGCTGCCAAAGTTGGGGGGATGGTAAAAGTTATGTAGCACAATTCCTAGAACCTACCAGACCTGAATTTGAGTATTCACTCTGCTACTCACCAGCAGAACAATCATGGGCCAATGTCTCGAGCTATTTGAGCTTTCATTTCCTCATCTGCAAAAAGGGCCCTGTTAAGTACATATCTCTTGGGGTTACTGTCGAATGAATGAGAAGCTTTAAAGCAAGTACTCAGCACAGTATCTGACACATGTTAAGTGTTGGGGATTATTATCATTATGACCAGAAAAATTTACCTCAATTTGAACAACAGGGTAAGGCCAAGCTCTGGGGGAATGTATGTAATATCCAATTTAGCAGAACTTAAATTTTCTAGCACTTGCGGGATATTGTCCATATCCTCTTTGTTCATTCAGTAGGTGCCTGGTTGCTTAAAGGGTGGACAAAATTGTTGACCATCTAGGTCAGATGTGTGGTGAAGTCAGCAGCTGATGGCATCAGAAGAGAAGGGCTCCCTTCATCCACTGCTCCTGCATCCACTGCAGGGCTCAGTCCTGACACTTTCCATAGAACCCTAGGTGAACACCTTAACCTCTGTGATTTAGAAATAACATGGATATGAAGGGCATGCTTATTTACAGACCAGTTGTGAAAACCAAGTAAGACTCTAATGTAAAAGCATTTTGTAGGCTGCAAAGCACTCAACACATTCAAAGTTCAATTATTATTCCAGACTTCCTTTCCTTACTTAAGCATTTAGTGACCTCAAATTGTCCCTGGCCAATCTGAGGCTCTTCTCTACCTAGTGCACAGAGCCCCATGTTTCATGCAATAGTTTCTTCCCTTCATGCAAGTGTCCCCATGGTGTCCTGTCAGCTGTACTCCACCATGTAACACACCAGGATACCAGGTTACCACTTACTACCTAATCTGATACTTCGCAAACATGCCTGATCATGAGACACCCAGTGCCTGTGAGAAATAGAAGTCCTCAGACACCACATAAGATTTACTAGATCCAAATCTTCAAAGGAGGGGCTTGGGACATTTTTAACAAAAGCCACAAGTGATTCTGTAACTCAGCAGGTTTGGGAAACAGTAAACTAATACATGCAAATGTGTTGGTTAACTAATATATTACTCTATCTGGACTCAACCCAATTAAAATGTATAGCTGTTTTAATATCTTAAGTGGGCTATACTAGTTCTGGAGATTTCAAGTAGGATCCAAGGGAGGGTTTGTGAATAAAAAGAATTCTTTTAATCACACTATTAGGAAGAATGTTTATTAAATTCTACATACATTTTTGTAGTACCATAGTTTGAGATATAAATATCCTTGGGGGAAAGCTATAGGATGACCAATGATTAGAAACAACAAATAACAATTTTAAAAAATTGAAAGAAATTAAGTCCAGAGGTGAGCCACTTTAGCAAGAATCTTTAAATTTGAGAATAAATATTAGCTTATTTCACTGATTCTAAAATAGATTTTTTTCACATTTTAATGTCTCTGAAATCAGAATGTTTCTTAAAGCTGATTAGCAACAATTTTTCTTAGTGGTATATAAAATAATAGGATTTCTTAACAAAGGGTGTATCTTGGATTCAGTGAAATACTGAAACACAAGACAGTGACAATTTTCTCCATCTCTATTGACACATCACAAGTGGTCTATGCCCTTGCCTGGGTGCCTCCTGTGCATCTCCATTTCCACAAGCCTGCCTACATTTGAAGCTCCAGTGCCAACTGTGCATCTCACTGGCCACAGCCTGCCCAGCTCACCCAGGCTGCAGGGATGTCTCTCCTCTTCTTACAGCTTTTGCTGTCTGTAGCACCTATTTTCTGTTTCTCTTGCTTAGCATTTATGCTGCTGCTTTGTTGACCAAATATTATTTGTTATCATATTATAAACATCTTTGAACTCTGAAACTAAATGGTAAACACCTTGAGTCCAGAAAAGTTGCCTCTATCTTTTGCTTTCTCCCAGGGTCTAACACAGGGCTCCTACATGGTAATATTCAATAAATATTGATGATGATGCCATTTAGGTAGGGTGATGACATATTTCATCATCCAGACCAAGACATTTTGAAGGTGAAAGGGGGCACAATGAATATTTATGGGGCACAACAGGCATAAACTAGGACTATCCTGGGCACTTTACATATAGACGCCTTTCTCCCTTCTACATTGTAAACTTGTTGAGGGAAGAGATAATGTTTTAGTCATCCCTTTTTCTACAATACAAAAAGTATAGTGCTTTGCACCTCATTAAGTACTAAATGAAGTATGATTCCTTCCCTGTCTACAAGATAATATGATTTTAACCAAACTTTCCAGCCTCAATCCCAATGATCTCTCAAATATTTTCCAGGAAAATTAAATTATTTTCAAGAACTAACATACTTCTCTTATCTTGGTGCCTTTGTCAATGCTATTGCCTCAGCCAGACATTAATAGTCACCCAAAGATGTCTACATCCTAATCCCCAGATTGTACAAGTTACCTTACATGATAAAGGGGACCTACCAGGCATAATTAAGTAAGGGTCTTGAGAAGGGAAGATATTATCTTGCATCATCTAGGTAGGCCCAATGTGTAATCACGATGTGGAATCCTTATCAGGGAAAAAGGAGGCAGGAGAGTCAGAATCAGAGAGGGAGAGATTAGAAGATGCTTTGCAGATAAGAGTATGAGGCCACAAGTCGAGGAATATAGGTGGCCTCTAGAGGCTGGAAAAGGCAACAAAATGAATTCTCTTCAAGAAATCCAGAAGGAATGTAGCCCTGCTGACCCATTCTCAGTTTCTGACCTCCAGAACTGGAAGTAAAAAATTTGTGTTGGTCAAGCCACTAAGTTTGTGGTAGAGCAGTCATAGGAAACTACTTACACCATGCTAATCTGCAAGAATTAATCAAACACCAGCTCATCCTGAATCCATTTCCTGATTTCTTGCAGCTGAATTTAACCTCTGCCTGATTTAACCTCTTCTCCTTTTGCGACTCTTTTATAGCAATTACCTCACTTGATAGTATAGTGCAAACACATGGTCCCTCTTCTTAGCCCTTATTTAGATACAAGTAGTAGAAAACCAATTAAAAGTAGTTTAAGCAGACTGGTTGGCGGTTCCAACACGACCAAATAGGAACAGCTCCAGTCTACAGCTCCCAGCATGAGCGACGCAGAAGACGGGTGATTTCTGCATTTCCAACTGAGGTACCGGGTTCATCTCACTGAGGCTTGTCGGACAGTGGGTGCAGGACAGTGGGTGCAGTGCACCAAGCATAAGCCGAAGCAGGGCGAGGCATCGCCTCACCAGGGAAGTACAAGGGGTCAGGGAATTCCCTTTCATAGCCAAGCAAGGCTGTGACAGACTGCACCTTGAAAATCGGGTCACTCCCACCCTAATACTGCGCTTTTCTAATGGTCTTAGCAACGGCACAACAGGAGATTATATCCCGCGCATGGCTTGGAGGGTCCCACGCCCACGGAGCCTCACTCATTGCTAGCACAGCAGTCTGAGATGGAACTGCAAGGCAGCAGCGAGGGTGGGGGAGGGGTGCCCACCACTGTGAGGCTTGAGTAGGTAAACAAAGCAGCCAGGAAGCTGGAACTGGGTGGAGCCCACCGCAGCTCAAGGAGGCCTGCCTGCCTCTGTAGACTCCACCTCTGGGGGCAAGGCATAGCCAAACAAAAGGCAGCAGAAACCTCTGCAGACTTAAATGTCCCTGTCTAACAGCTTTGAAGAGAGTAGTGGTTCTCCCAGCATGGAGTTTGAGATCTGAGAATGGACAGACTGCCTCCTCAAGTGGTTCCCTGATGCTTGAGTAGGCTATCTGGGAGGCTCCCACCAGTAGGGGCAGACTGACACCTCACACGGCCGGGTACTCCTCTGAGATGAAACCGCCAGAGGAACGATCAGACAGCAACATTTGCTGTTCAGCAATATTCGCTGTCCTGCAGCCTCCACTGCTGATACCCAGGCAAACAGGGTCTGGAGTGGACCTCCAGCAAACTCCAACAGACCTCCAGCTGAGGGTCCTGACTGTTAAAGGGAAAACTAACAAACAGAAAGGACATCCACACCAAAACCCCATCTGTACGTCACCATCATCAAAGACCAAAGGTAGATAAAGCCACAAAGATGGGGAAAAAACAGAACAGAAAAACTGAAAATTCTAAAAATCAGAGTGCCTCTCCTCCTCCAAAGGAATGCAGCTCCTCAACAACAATGGACCAAAGCTGGATGGAGAATGACTTTGACGAGTTGAGAGAAGAAGGCTTCAGACTATCAAACTTCTCCGAGCTAAAGGAAGAAGTACGAACCCATCACAAAGAAGTTAAAAACACTGAAAAAAGATTAGACGAATGGCAAACTGGAATAACCAATGCAGAGAAGTCCTTAAAGGACTTGATGGAGCTGAAAACCATGGCACGAGAACTACGTGATGAATGCACAAGCTTCAGTAGCCGATTTGATCAACTGGAAGAAAGGATATCAGTGATTGAAGATCAAATTAATGAAATGAAGCAAGAAGAGAAGTTTAGAGAAAAAAGAATAAAAAGAAATGAACAAAGCCTCCAAGAAATATGGGACTATGTGAAAAGACCAAATCTATGTCTAATTGGTTATCTGAAAGTGACGGGGAGAATGGAACCAAGTTGGAAAACACTTTACAGGATATTATCCAGGAGAACTTCCCCAATCTAGCAAGGCAGGCCAACATTCAGATTCAGGAAATACAGAGAATGCCACCAAGATACTCCTCAAGAAGAGCAACTCCAAGACACATCATTGTCAAATTCACCAAAGTTGAAATGAAGGAAAAAATGTTAAGGACAGCCAGAGAGAAAGGTCAGGTTACTCACAAAGGAAAGCCCATCAGACTAACAGCTGATCTCTCAGCAGAAACTCTACAAGCCAGAAGAGAGTGGGGGCCAATATTCAACATTCTTAAAGAAAAGAATTTTCAACCCAGAATTTCATATCCAGCCAAACTAAGCTTCATAAGTGAAGGAGAAATAAAATACTTTACAGACAAGCAAATGCTGAGAGATTTTGTCACCACCAGGCCTGCCCTAAAAGAGCTCCTGAAGGAAGCAATAAACATGGAAAGGAACAACCGGTACCAGCCACTGCAAAAACATGCCAAATTGTAAAGCCCACTGATGCTAGGAAGAAACTGCATCAACTAATGAGCAAAATAACCAGCTAACATCATAATGACATGATCAAATTCACACATAACAATATGAACCTTAAATGTAAATGGACTAAATGCTCCAATTAAAAGACACAGACTGGCAAATTGGATGAAGAGTCAAGACCCATCAGTGTGCTGTATTCAGGAAACCCATCTCATGTGCAGAGACACACATAGGCTCAAAATAAAGGATGGAGGAAGATCTACCAAGCAAATGGAAAACAAAAAAAGGCAGGGGTTGCAATCCTAGTCTCTGATAAAACAGACTTTAAACCAACAAAGATCAAAAGAGACAAAGAAGGCCATTACATAATGGTAAAGGGATCAATTCAACAAGAAGAGCTAACTATCCTAAATATATATGCACCCAATACAGGAGCACCCAGATTCATAAAGCAAGTCCTTACAGACCTAAAAGAGACTTAGACTCCCACACAATAATAATGGGAGACTTTAACACCCCACTGTCAACATTAGACAGATCAATGAGAGAGAAAGTTAACAAGGATATCCAGGAATAGAATTCAGTTCTGCACCAAGCAGACCTAATAGACATCTACAGAACTCTCCACCCCAAATCAAAAAATATACATTCTTCTCAGCACCACATTGCACCTATTCCAAAACTGACCACATAGTTGGAAGTAAAGCACTCCTCAGCAAATGTAAAAGAACAGAAATTATAACAAACTGTCTCTCAAGCCACAGTGTAATCAAACTAGAACTCAGGATTAAGAAACTCACTCAAAACCACTCAACTACATGGAAACTGCACAACCTGCTCCTGAATGACTACTGGGTACATAACAAAATGAAGACAGAAATAAAGATGTTCTTTGAAACCAATGAGAACAAAGACACAACATACCAGAATCTCTGGGACACATTTAAAGCAGTGTGTAGAGGGAAATTTATAGCACTAAATGCCCACAACAGAAAGCAGGAAAGACATAAAATTGACACCCTAACATCGCAATTAAAATAACTAGAGAAGAAAGAGCAGACACATTCCAAAGCTAGCAGAAGGCAAGAAATAACTAAGATCAGAGCAGAACTGAAGGAGATAGAGACACAAAAAACCCTTCAAAAAATCAATGAATCTGGGATCTGGTTTTTTGAAAAGATCAACAAAATTGATAGACCACTAGCAAGACTAATAGAGAAGAAAAGAGAGAATAATCAAATAGATGCAATAAAAAATGATAAAGGGGATACCACCGCCGATCCCACAGAAATACAAACTACCATCAGAGAATAATATAAATACCTCTATGCAAATAAACTAGAAAATCTAGAAGAAATGGATAAACTCCTCGACACATACACCCTCCCAAGACTAAACCAGGAAGAAGCTGAATCTCTTAATAGACCAATAACAGGCTCTGAAATTAAGGCAATAATTAATAGCTTACCAACCAAAAAATGTCCAGGACCAGACAGATTGACAGCCGAATTCTACCAGAGGTGCAAGGAGTAGCTGGTACCATTCCTTCTGAAACTATTCCAATCAATAGAAAGAGAGGGAATCCTCCCTAACTCATTTTATGAGGCCAGCGTCATCCTGATACCAAAGCCTGGAAGAGACACAAGAAAAAAAAAGAGAATTTTAGACCAATATCCCTGATGAATATCAGTGCAAAAATCCTCAATAAAATACTGGCAAACCGAATCCAGCAGCACATCAAAAAGCTTATCCACCATGATCAAGTGGGCTTCATCCCTGCCATGCAAGGCTGGTTCAACATACGAAAATCTATAAACGTAATCCAGCATATTAACAGAACCAAAGACAAAAACCACATGATTATCTCAATAGATGCAGAAAAGGCCTTCAACAAAATTCAACAGCTCTTCATGCTAAAAACGCTCAATAAATTAGGTATTGATGGGACGTATCTAAAAATAATAAGAGCTATTTATGACAGACCCACAGCCAATATCATACTGAATGGGCAAAAACTGGAAGCATTCCCTTTGAAAACTGGCACTAGACAGGGATGCCCTTTCTCACCACTCCTATTCAACATAGTGTTGGAAGTCCTGGCCAAGGCAATCAGGCAGGAGAAAGAAATAAAGGGTATTCAATTAGGAAAAGAGGAAGTCAAATTGTCTCTGTTTGCAGACGACATGATTGTATATCTAGAAAACCCCATTGTCTCAGCCCAAAATCCCCTTAAGTTGATAAGCAACTTCAGCAATGTCTCAGGATGCAAAATCCATGTGCAAAAATCACAAGCATTTTATACACCAATAACAGAGAAACAGAGAGGCAAATCATGAGTGAACTCCCATTCACAATTGCTTCAAAGAGAATAAAATACCTAGAATTCCAGCTTACAAGGGATGTGAAGGACCTCTTCAAGGAGAACTACAAACCACTGCTCAATGAAATAAAAGAGGACACAAACAAATGGAAGAACATTCCATGCTCATGGATAGGAAGAATCAATATTATGAAAATGGCCATACTGCCCAAGGTAATTTATAGATTCATTGCCATCCCCATCAAGCTACCAATGACTTTCTTCACAGAATTGGAAAAAACTACTTTAAAGTTCACATGGAACCAAAAAAGAGCCCACATTGCCAAGTCAATCCTAAGCCAAAAGAACAAAGCTGGAGGCATCACACTACCTGACTTCAAACTAGACTACAAGCCTACAGTAACCAAAACAGCACGGTACTGGTACCAAAACAGAGATATAGACCAATGGAACAGAACAGAGCCCTCAGAAATAATACCACACATCTAAAACTATCTGATCTTTGACAAACCTGAGAAAAACAAGAAATATGGAAAGGATTCCCTATTTAACAAATGGTGCTGGAAAAACTGGCTAGCCATATGTAGAAAGCTGAAACTGGATCCCTTCCTTACACTTTATACAACAATCAATTCAAGATGGACTTAAATGTTAGACCTAAAACCATTGAAACCCTAGATGAAAACCTAGGCAATACCATTCAGGACATAGGCATGGGCAAGGACTTCATGTCTGAAACACCAAAAGCAATGGCAACAAAAGCCAAAACTGACAAATGGGATCTAATTAAACTAAAGAACTTCTGCACAGCAAAAGAAACTACCATCAGAGTGAACGGGCAACCTACAGAATGGGAGAAAATTTTTGTAATCTACTCATCTGACAAAGGGCTAATATCCAGAATCTACAAAGAACTCAAACAAATTTACAAGAAAAAAACAAACAACCCCATCAGAAAGTGGTCAAAGGATATGAACAGACACTTCTCAAAAGAAGACATTTATGCAGCCAACAGACACATGAAAAAATGCTCATCATCACTGGCCATCAGAGAAATGCAAATCAAAACCACAATGAGATGTCATCTCACACCAGTTAGAATGGCGATCATTAAAAAGTCAGGAAACAACAGGTACTGGAGAGGATGTGGAGGAATAGGAACACTTTTACACTGTTGGTGGGACTGTAAACTAGTTCAACCATTGTGGAAGACAGTGTGGTAATTCCTCAGGGATCTAGAACTAGAAATACCATTTGACCCAGCCATCTCATTACTGGGTATATACCCAAAGGATTATAAATCATGTTGCTATAAAGACAGAAGCACACGTATGTTTACTGCAGCACTACTCACAATAGCAAAGACTTGGATCCAACCCAAATGTCCAACAATGATAGACTGGATTAAGAAAATGTGGCACATATACACCATGGAATACTATGCAGCCATAAAAATAATGAGTTCATGTCCTTTGTACGGACATGGATGAAGCTGGAAACCATCATTCTCAGCAAACTATCGCAAGGACAAAAAACCAAACACCACATGTTCTCACTCATAGGTGGGAAATGAACAATGAGAACACTTGGACACAGGAAGGGGAACATCACACAGCAGGGCCTGTTGTGGGGTGGGAGGAGAGGGGAGGGATAGCATTAGGAGATATACATAATGTAAATGACGAGTTAATGGGTGTAGCACACCAACATGACACATGTATACATATGTAACAAACTTGCACGTTGTGCACATGTACCTTAGAACTTAAAGTATAATTAAAATATATATATATATTTTTTTTTAAAGTTAAAAAAATAGTTTAAGCAAAAAGATAATTTACTGAGTCATGTAAAGTGAAAAGTCCAAGGATGGAGCTTCACGGAAACTTGGACCCACGTGCTCAATGTCATCACGTGTTGGACTCCAGCTCTTGGCTTTGCTTTCTTCTGTGTTGCCTTCATTCTCAGGTAGACTTTCCCTTTACAGTGACAATGATGGCCACCAGCAGCTTCAGTGATTGCTAAATAGGTAGAGTATCAACAATTGCCAAATAGGTAAGCTTATACTCTACCTATTTAGCAATTGTTGCTGAAACAGGGACTCTTTCCCAATTGTTTCAACAAAAGTTTCAGAATTGAGTCTTTATGGCCTGGACTGAGGCATGTCCCCAACACTGAACTAATTCATGTGGTTAATGGAGTAAAATTGGCTCCAAAAGGCCAAGCTTGAGTCAGGGTTAGGGTGACCCACTCACCCCGATTTGCTTGTTGCTTTTCTGATTTTAGGATTAAAAATCCCATGTCCCAGGAACCTCTTCCATTTGGGACAAACCAAGATAGCTGGCACCTTAGGAGTCTGCCCCGTGGATGAGGGGAATTAATAGTCAGCCCCATCTGACTCCCATAGTCAAAGAACGAAGGTGGGTTGGTCTCTTGGAGGAATTGCCAGAAGGAGGAGGAATGAATGCTGGGCAGGCAAAAGCAAGGGAGTAATGTCCTCTCCATTCATTTTCTTAGATTAGAGGCACCTTGAGGGCAAGGAAGTAATCTTACTTATTTTTGTATCTTTTGAAAAATTGAGCACATTGCTCTCCACATAGGAAAGCCTCAAAAGAATTTATACTGATTCTTTCACAGCTTTATTAAATATTTGAAAAAATTCCTTTAGAGTGAAGGTCTAACACAATAGTTCATGGTGGTTAATACAGAATCATTTTTTAAAGGAGCACTTAAAAATATTTTACAATATTAATTTGATTGAGATTATTCCAATATAATCTTACTGAAAATGGAGTAGGTGAAAAGTTTTCACCAAAGGAACTTTAAAAATCACTAAAATGCAATGATTCATAAGGTCCTTTTCCCCTGTTATATTTAAAATAAAATCTGTATTACTTGAACATCTAATTTATATTAAAAAGTGAACCTTAAATACTCTCCTTGACATTCAATTATTTAGTTTCAGTTGTGTTGTTGTTTAATTAGAACTGAGCAGTGGACGGGAATTGTTTTTCTTTGGGCAGGGTGTGGCTTTTGCTCTGAAACCTTCTTCCTGTAACTTCTAACTTCTGACCTACTCCTGGCCAGCAATGAGTTATACATCACAATTAGGAGTATAAAAGAGAAATAATTGTATAGAGAGCTATGTCTTTAATTTTGAAAACAGGATAAGATTTTTAAAATATTTTGTGTTAATGAATAAATGTTCAGTCTTGAGCGTAGTTCATGGGAGAAAAAGAAACTGCCTTTGACATGCTGCTTCCAAATCTGACATTGCCCCATGGAGGCAAATACTCTAGTTGTACTTAGTTTTTGTGTATTGATAAATAATATTTCTATACATTTATAGGGCAGATGTGATATTTTGTTACATGCATTGAACGTGTAACAATCCAGTCAGGGTATTTAGGGTATCCATTACCTCGAGTATTTATCATTTCTATGTGATGAGAACATTTCAAGTCCTGTCTTCTAGCTATTTTGAAATATAAAATACATTTAACTATAGTCACCCTACTCTCCTATCAAACATTAGAATATATTTCTTCTATCTAACTGTATGTTTGCTCAGTCATTTCTCTGTGGGGTATATTCATTTGTAAATAATAAGTTTAGACTATTGCCTCTAATTCATTTCAATCTCTAACATAAAATGGGTTTAAAGGCTCTGTATATTTCCAAAATTTATATAAAATTCCCTTTGCAAAAGCTGAGCTGAAAGAACATTATAAATGAATATTATTTTGCCTACCTAAATAAAACAACACTTATGCCTAAAAATCACATTGTAAATAAGAAATTTATGTTACTATTATGTTTTCTTTTATTATCATTAAAGTTCTACAACGAAACTACAGTGAACTTTGTGGCCAACTTCCCAGCACCCATTCCACCTCATTTCCATTGAGAAAAAAAGTAAAGTTTGGGTGAGACCTCAGTTTAAGATGTGGACTGCATTGGTCTACAGGTAACCATATCCTTTGCTGGCTTAGATTTGGATATGTGACACAATTCTGTCCAAAGTGATTAAAGGAGACAGTTGCTGAAGACTTCTAAGAGACAGAAGAAATCTAGACGTCATTTCTGTCACCCAGTGGAAGTGAAAAATGAATTACATGGTTCCTGTTGCTGCTGGTAGTTATATTTACCACTAAAGGAACCAGAAGTCAACTCTGTTAAAAGCCAAGTGTAAAGCTGCAAAGAACTGAGTACATTATGAAATCGTTGAGTTGCTAACTCAACCAGTCCTGAAGTCTGCCTTACCTCTGGACTTCTTGTTCCACAAGACGATAAATATCCTTACTATAACAGGATTTTGGTTGTGGTTGAAATGGTAAATATATAGAGGATAACAAAAGTTTAGGGCCAAAGGTCCTTATGTGTCATTTTGTCCCTCTGTTCCTGACCACTTTATCTTACAGAGCAAGAGCCCAGGTGGCATGAGACTCCCTAATTTAACCCAGCCACACAGGCAATAGCAGTGGATAAAGAAAGTCCTCTCCTGATGCCCATCCAGCTGCTATCTTCACCACACATCTGACCTAGATGGCATTCAGTTTTGTCCACCCTTTAATCATACATATGCACCTACTGAATGAACAAACAGCATATGCACAATACCCCCAAGTGCCACAAAATTTAAGTTCTGCTAAACTTAAATGTTATGTCATTGGACATTACCTAAATTCCCCCAAAACTTGGCCTTACCCTGACTATTGTTAAAATTGGGGTACTTTTTTGGTCATAATGATAATAATCCCCAAAACAACATGTGTCAGATACTGTGCTGAATACTCTACTCGCTTTCCTCATTCATTTGATAGTAAGAGGTTGGTATCGTAACAAGACGCGTTTTGCAGATGAGGAAATGAAAGCTCAAATAGGTTGAGACACTGGCCCATGATTGCTTTGCTGGTGAGTGACAGAGTGAGTATTCAAACCAGGTTCTAGGGTCTGCAGGTTCTAGGGATTCAGCTACATACCCACTACCATCCCCTCCAGCTCTGAAAGCCCATGGATCTAAGATGCCCATATTCACCAACGCACAGGCCAACCTGAGACTTAAAACTGGAATTAATTTATCAAGGCACAAACTAATAATCAATGGAATACATCTATTGCCAAATCACCTCCATGGCTGCTTCCAGATTGTTGGTAATAGCTATACTGTAAGGTTCAGACCAAGGGGACCAACTTCAGAATTTGTTATCTAAGGTCCAGTACTGCAGTTTACTAATCCAGGTACTGGATTTACAGCTATTAAATACTTAACACTTGAGGATATCACATGTGATTAATATTCTTAATTTATTTGTACTTTTTATTTGAGCTGGAGATACAGTAGTGAACAAGAAAGAAAATACCTCCTGGAGCCTGCATTTTAACAAGCGGGACAATGAACCTGGTGCACCTTTAAATGTTCCATTAAATTCAATAGTGATTTAGCAAGTACTCCTATACCAAGTTCTGTTTGGCACTACAGATAAAAAGAAAAAAGATGCTATCCTCTCACTGCCAAGTGTGCCTGGACAACCCAACTGTTAGCGAATAATTCTACTTCTGTTTGGTAACTGCTCTTTATGTTGGAAAGTTCAGTTACATTATTCTTTTAAATAACCTTCCAATTAAAAGCAGGAGCACAATCCCACATACGCGTCTGTCAAAGTAAGCACCCATTTCTCAGCTGTAACTCATTACTGGTTCCCTGCCGCAGGCACTGTGCTGCTTTTAACCTTACTTGTAAACTATTACCTAACTTCCCCGGTAAAGGTGCTCGCTTATCCAGTAAGACGGACAGACGTCTATGGTAGATCCACGTTTCATTTATCCCAACTCACTGGAACTGGCTGAAGCTTCTCTAGACTTGTGCCGGACCTTGGTGCAGCCAAAGTTGCTTTCTCCGCGGCCACCTAAGCTGCCAGGTGCACATTAACTAAGTGGCAGAAGGCCATCGGCTTGGCAATTGCCTGAGGCCTTTCCGGGACTCGCTGGTTTTTAGGTTCCCTGAAGGGCATCCAGATCTAGGATGATAAGAAAAGTGCGTGGTGGGAGAGTGGAATGAACCTCTACTCTTAGGTCCAATTCGACCCCGCCAAGCACCTGTCTAACCAATCGGAAAGAAAGTTACATTCAACGCTGGCTCTAGCATCCAATCCAAGGACGTGTTTCAGACTCTGCTGCCCGGTCCCAGCCAGCCCTGAGCTGGCGCCTTAGACGTTCGCCTGGCAGCTGCGCACACTCGGAGCGCCCCGAGCGGCGCAGACAGGGAGGTTGGGGCTGTGCCCCGCGGCGCGGCGCCCGCCACTACGCAGGCTCCTCAGGAAGAGCTCGGCATCGCCCCTCTTCCTCCAGGTCCCCCTTCCCCGCAACTTCCCACGAGTGCCAGGTGCCGCGAGCGCCGAGTTCCGCGCATTGGAAAGAAGCGACCGCGGCGGCTGGTGAGTACGCACCTCGCGCGCTCGGCGTTCTGGGGGGCAATGTCATCCCCTCTCCAGTCCCCTAGGGGCTTTGAAAATAGAGATGGTGAGACCAGACCCTCTGACCCACTCTCCCCCACTACACGCACATCCCCTGGGGCGCGGCGGGGACGTCCACGAAGGGACTCAAAGAGCCAGGGAGGTGGCGGGCCAAGGCGGAGGCCAGGAAGGGAAGAGGAAAGAAAAATTAGCAGGTGCTGGGGAAGGCAACCTGTGGTGGTAAGTGTGAAGGGAGGGAAGTCAGCCGAACGGTAGTGGAGGAACCTAAGGTGGGTCTGGGGTAAAATTGAGGGGAGCTGGGGCGGGGTCGCCAGGCTTTTGGTTTTAAAGGAGAACCACCCATGGCATCGACATCCATCTGTCTGAATATTAGATTAGAGTTTATGTTAATTATAGATAATGATATTTAAGAACTAATTTCCTAGAAAACAAGCCAACCAAACAATAAAAGGTACATTTAAGTGCCTTTTTAAAGGGCTGGATTAAAAGCACGTAAGGACTTAAAAACAATGCTTCCTTTTCTTGTCACAACCACCCTATGAGATCATAGCATTCCCATTTTACAGATGACGAAAGTCAGGCTCAGAGAAGTGAAGGGACGCGTCCAACCAAGATTGTACAACTAGTGACAGGCAGATTCAGGTTTACACCAGATCTGACTCCAGAAGGGCTTTGCTTAATCGGGCAATCTTGTGGACCCAAGTCTGAAGGAAGATTTGCCAGCTACTGTGAAATATCAACTGCTGGTTTCAGTATTATGATCTTCTATTTCTTCTTTTTTCCCCTCAGAGATTGTTTCAATCTGTTTTAAGGAAATTAAGAGGCCTGCTGCACTTGTGCGTCTTCCCCCCACCTCCACTTAAATTAGTTACAGGATATAATTTGGAAGAAATTTTTTTTTATGGTCTCAGGTCTTAGATTTATTTATTTATTAATTATTATTATTATACTTTAAGTTTTAGGGTACATGTGCACAAAGTGCAGGTTAGTTACATATGTATATATGTGCCATGCTGGTGCGCTGCACCCACTAACCCGTCATCTAGCATTAGGTATATCTCCCAATGCCATCCCTCCCCCCTCCCCCCACCCCACAACAGTCCCCAGAGTGTGATGTTCCCCTTCCTGTGTCCATGTGTTCTCATTGTTCAATTCCCACCTATGAGTGAGAATATGCGGTGTTTGGTTTTTTGTTCTTGCGATAGTTTACTGAGAATGGATTTCCAATTTCATCCATGTCCCTACAAAGGACATGAACTCATCATTTTTTATGGCTGCATAGTATTCCATGGTGTATATGTGCCACATTTTCTTAATCCAGTCTATCATTGTTGGACATTTGGGTTGGTTCCAAGTCTTTGCTATTGTGAATAATGCTGCAATGAACATATGTGTGTATGTGTCTTTATAGCAGCATGATTTATAATCCTTTGGGTATATACCCAGTAATGGGATGGCTGGGTCAAATGGTATTTCCAGTTCTAGATCCCTGAGGAATCGCCACACTGACTTCCACAATGGTTGAACTAGTTTACAGCCCCACCAACATTGTAAAAGTGTTCCTATTTCTCCACATCCTCTCCAGCACCTGTTGTGTCCTGACTTTTTAATGATTGCCATTCTAACTGGTATGAGATGATATCTCATTGTGGTTTCGATTTGCATTTCTCTGATGGCCAGTGATGGTGAGCATTTTTTCATGTGTC
This sequence comes from Gorilla gorilla gorilla, assembly GCF_029281585.2. Taxonomy (NCBI): domain Eukaryota; kingdom Metazoa; phylum Chordata; class Mammalia; order Primates; family Hominidae; genus Gorilla; species Gorilla gorilla. Next base: position 63,915,323 of record NC_073229.2, read on the forward strand.
TTTTGGCTGCATAAATGTCTTCTTTTGAGAAGTGTCTGTTCATGTCCTTTGCCCACTTTTTGATGGGGTTGTTTGTTTTTTTCTTGTAAATTTGTTTGAATTCATTGTAGATTCTGGATATTAGCCCTTTGTCAGATGAGTAGATTGTGAAAATTTTCTCCCATTTTGTAGGTTGCCTGTTCACTCTGATGGTAGTTTCTTTTGCTGTGCAGAAGCTCTTTAGTTTAATTAGATCCCATTTGTCAGTTTTGGCTTTTGTTGCCATTGCTTTTGGTGTTTCAGACATGAAGTCCTTGCCCATGCCTATGTCCTGAATGGTAATGCCTAGGTTTTCTTCCAGGGTTTTCATGGTTTTAGGTCTAACGTTTAAGTCTTTAATCCATCTTGAATTGATTGTTGTATAAGGTGTAAGGAAGGGATCCAGTTTCAGCTTTCTACATAAGGCTAGCCAGTTTTCCCAGCACCATTTATGAAATAGGGAATCCTTTCCCCATTGCTTGTTTTTCTCAGGTTTGTCAAAGATCAGATAGTTGTAGATATGCGGCGTTATTTCTGAGGGCTCTATTCTGTTCCATTGATCTGTATCTCTGTTTTGGTACCAGTACCATGCTCTTTTGGTTACTGTGGATTTATAGTATCGTTTGAAGTCAGGTAGCGTGATGCCTCCAGCTTTGTTCTTTTGGCTAAGGATTGACTTGGCGATGCGGGCTCTTTTTTGGTTCCATATGAACTTTAAAGTAGTTTTTTCCAATTCTGTGAAGAAAGTCATTGGTAGCTTGATGGGGATGGCATTGAATCTATAAATTACCTTGGGCAGTATGGCCATTTTCACGATATTGATTCTTCCTACCCATGAGCATGGAATGTTCTTCCATTTGTTTGTGTCCTCTTTTATTTCCTTGAGCAGTGGTTTGTAGTTCTCCTTGAAGAGATCCTTCACATCCCTTGTAAGTTGGATTCCTAGGTATTTTATTCTCTTTGAAGCAATTGTGAATGGGAGTTCACTCATGATTTGGCTGTTTGTCTGTTGTTGGTGTATAAGAATGCTTGTGATTTTTGTACATTGATTTTGTATCCTGAGAGTTTGCTGAAGTTGCTTATCAGCTTAACAAGATTTTCGGCTGAGACAATGGGGTTTTCTAGATATACAATCATGTTGTCTGCAAACAGGGACAATTTGACTTAATTTGGAAGAAATTTTGATGAAAGGACAAGGAGTAATGGAGGGAGGTATTTTACTATGTAGAAAGTAAGATAAGTGTAAGTGTTTTGAAGCTGCTAGAAAACTTTGTGTATGCTAGAAGTTTCTGTGTATTTTACAAAATTGGAGAATAATTTAGAATCCTACAATTTTTAAGACTAAGGAATTTTTTTAGGGAGTATTTTTTTTCCTTAGACTATAAGAAAGCAACTGATAATAATCTAAAGATAACTGCCTTATTTATAGACATAGAATAAAGTTTTTAAAGGTGTATGAGAGTTTCATTGTATTACAGAGCAGATGGCGTGCTAATAGTGACAAATATCTTTCACCATATCCTGTAATGGTTTATACTCTCTTGGCTTCACATAGGCTAGGAATGCCAGTGAGAGTTGACTGCATTCCATCCAGGGAAGAATGTCTTCCCAGAGAAATTAGAAGGTAGTTTGTTCCCTGAATTGAAGACTAACTCATACTTCCATTTGTTGTAGGGATATTTGGTTGCAGTCCAGAGAGGTCTGCTTTTTTTCTTCCCTTTGACATCTTTTTGGTGTGAAAAATTACAGAATTTCTCTCAATGTTTTATAATATAACAGTTTCATTCCCTGCAAACTTTATTTTCATTCCTTGGAAACTGCTTGAGAACTTCTCATTGTTGGTTTGTCTGTAGCTTAACACTCCCTATTAGAATGAGACAGAATGTGGCAGACATGGATCCAGCACTGCTAATAAAAGGTGTTCTGTCAGGAAGAGTTCTGTTAATAGTTTGGAGATTATTATCAGACTTGTTAACTTGCTATTACTGGACTTGTAAACTTATTGAGGACATGAAATTAGTAAGAACACAGTGAAGCAACTGATTGCTTTCTGAGCCCGGCTAATCACTGGACTTTAGCTTCATCATAAGTGAAGTCATATGCAAGGTCATCATATGCAAAGAGATGAGACTAAATTATTCCTCATGTATTTTATAGTTTCACAATAATATTCTGCCTATCATAGTACAGTCTTGTTTTTTCCCCAACATCTTTGTAACTAGAATGATAAAGGGAAACTAATTTTGAGGGCCTATTCTGTAACCTTTACACATCCTCATTTTACACACAAGGAAACAGAAGCCAAGAAAAGTTGGATCTACCCAAGATCACCCATCTACTAATTGTGAGCTCAGGTTCTGGGACCCTTCTGACTTCAGTCTATAGTCTTTCCACTTTGTCTGTACTACTAATCCTGAGGACAAGGACTGGGACGCTTGGATCCCAGCAGTGTGCTGAGGGATTACTGAGCCACAGGATTAACAGCATGTGTTCCTGGAGCATCCTTTTAACTCAAGATTTGAGGAAGAAGCATTTTGATTTGTGTTTTGTGGGAGAGGACGGACACAGGTTTTTGGTCTGTTTTGCACATGGGAAGTGGTATAAAACTTTCACATTAAAACACTCAAGTATGTATTTTGGAGTATAAAATTCACTTTTTTGAGGTAAAATGAGATCAAAAATGTTTCCTGTTTTGTGGCAGGACATTTAAGATTACAATTTCACTTCCCTCTGCTCTTTTTTAAAAAATAATATTTTATTGAGATATAAATCACGCACCATTCAATTCACTCATTTAAAGAGTACTGCTTTATGGAGCTGTGCAACTGTCATCACAATCAATTTGAAAACATTTTCATAACCCCAAAAATAAACTTTATACTTACTGGCATTTACTACCCATTTCCCCCCCAAACTGGCCCTAGATAGTTACTGTAGTTACTTTTAGTCTCTATAGATTTGCCTGTTCTAGACATTTTATCTAAATGGAATCATACAATAAGTGATTTTTTGTGACTGCATTCTTACATTTAGCGTATTTATCCAGGTTATAAAATGTGTTAGCACTTCCTTCCTTTTTGTGTCAAATAATATTTCATTATATGGATATATTACATTTTATTTATCCATTCATAAGTTAGTGCACATTGAGATGTTTCCACTTGATTCTTACAAATAATGCTGCTGTGAACATTTGTGTACAGGTTTTTGTGTGGACATATGTTTTCATTTCTCTTGAGCACATACCTAATAGTAGAATTGCTGGGTTATATGGTAGCCCTATGTTTAACCCTTTGAAGACTGCCAGAATATTTTCCAAAGTGGCTGTACCATTTCACATTTCCAGTAGCAGTTTATAAAGGTTTCAATTTCTCTATCAACACTTGTTGTTATCTATTTTATTTACTCATCCTTCTGGGTGTGAAATGGTACCTTACTGTGGGTTTGATTGCATTTCTCTGATGACTAATGCTGTTGAGCATCTTTTCATGTGCTAGTTTGTCATCTGTGTCTTCTTTGGAGAAATATCTTTTTCAGCTCATGCTCATGTTTTGACTGGATTATCTGACTTTTATTATTGAGTTGTAGCAATTCTTTATATAGTCTAGATACAAATCTCTTCAGATATATGATTTGCAAATATTTTCTTCCATTCTCTGGGTTGTCTTTTCACTTTCTTGATGGTATCCTCTGAGGCATGAGACTTTTTAATTTTGAAGTCCAGTTAATTTCTCTTTTTTGGTCACTTGTGCTCTTGGTGTGGTATCTAAGAAGGCTCTGTTGAACCCAGGGTTACAAAAATGTACTCCTACATTTACTCCTACATTTTCTTTTAAGAGCTTTACAGTTTTAGCTATTAATCTAGGTCTGTGATCTACTTTGAATGAGTTTTTGTGTATGGTATGAGGCAGGGCTCCAATTTCTTTTGCATGTGGATATCCAGTTGTCCCTCTACCATTTGTTGAATTGTCTTGGTACCCCTCTGCTCTTAGAGGTAAATCTACTGGAAAATTTTTAGACATACTGTGATATTCCATTTGTAGTAATTTCTCTAACACCTTAGCTTTTAAAATAATACATTATGGTGTATGAATCTCAAACACACTGTTACAAATATGTACTCATAAATTTATGAATATTTTTCCCCGTGAGAAGATACTGTGCCACCCATTTGCTGATTTAAGTCTATTCTGTTATTTGGTGTTGTAGAACAAAATTGATTAAAGTGTAAAGCCTTTCTTTTTCCAGTTGACAGCCTGATTTATTATTTTGGTTCTTTATGCTCCTGTTTTGATTATTATATATTTGAAAAGTATAAGTTCTTTGTCCCCTAATACATGGCACATACATATACTTTTGTGTTGTGGAATTAGTGATAGTAGCTATTTGTTGAATGATTTTTTATAAAATGACCCAGGTGTCTGCTGAGCCAACCTTCATATGTAGGAACTAATTTTAGGATATTCTGGAAATGCAAACTAACACTGAAGAGCTATTATAGGCCACCAAGATGAACGATGATTATACTTTACATGTTGTTGTAATACATTTCAGAAAGACCATGGCAATGAAGTATGGTGAATGGAAATTCAAGTTGGCAGTTATTTCTGTATTTATTTCACAGTAATTTGCATGCAAGTTGGACCTGGATATTGGAGGGGCTTGAATGTGAGACTGAGGCATTTGGGCTTTTTGTATAGGCAGGGGGACCTTTTGAATATATTTTAAATTAAGGGAACATGAACAGAGCTGTGCCCAGAGAGACTGAGTAGGCAGCAGATGTGAGGTAAGAAAGTGGAAGGTGGTTGAGGTAGAAAGGTGAATTAAGAGACAAAAGTGCTCTGGACAAGAGGTATTGAGGACTAAAAAATATAGCAGTAGTAGAGATGGATGAGTGGGTAGCTGTTAAAAATGCTTGTTTCAAATGCAGGTTTCTGGCCTCTACTGTGGACTGACTGAATCAGAATCTCCTAGTTATAGTGACTTGACAGCTGCACTTTTAACAAGCTCCCTTCAGTGATTCTTATGTCTGATATGCTGTATTAGATGATACGAAGATAGAATTGACTAGACTGGCAACTGATCATATACTCAGGGGATCTCTTTGTGACTGAGAGAATGGTGAAGCTGTTTTAGAGGGTTGGGAACTACGGAAGGGGGAAAAGATTTGGAGGTATAGAGAATGCATTCCATCTGACACATATCAGATTGGATTTGGCAGCAGAACAGCTGTGCAGTGGGATAGGATTGGTTGGGAATATAAAATAGTTACACAGGGAAAGAGCCAGAGCAGTAAATAGTGTTTTTCAAAAATTAAATTTATGAGTATGTTTTCCCTGTGAGAAGTTACTGTGCCGCCGTATTTGCTGATTTAAAAGTCTACTCTGTGATTGGAAAGAAATATTTGGATATGGGGAACTATACCCAGAGAGAAACCAGGGAATCTACTCAATCCAAGCTTTCATGGAGACCTACATGCCCTTGACACAAGTTCTAAAATTGTAGCAACCCACATGATATTGTCATCAGATTGAACCCAGTTAAAACTCTCTGAGGGAGGAGTTAAGTCATACATAAACACTGTGTTGAGGGCATAAAATATTGAATGAATGGGTAAGTACCATTGTCTAGATTCTTGACAGCTGAAATTGCTGTGCTATGACTAGGGCTGTGTCTGTGGAAATATCCATATGCCTCCTCTACCACTCATTAGGTTTGTTACTCTGTCCTTTGGAGAGGTGGTTTTGTTACTCTGCATTATTTTTGGTTATTAGGGAGCACCAGGAACAAATGTTCCATGCACCACATTCAGAAGGCAACCTGTCTCCGATTAAAATAGTAGAGATTTTGTAGACCCCAAGATCCTCATAAATCAGATTCTGTGCCTTTGGTCTTCCTAATTTTAAGTCAGTTTTTCAGAGGATCACAGCCTCTGTCAGTAAGTATTTGACCACAAGTACGCAGATCCTCCAGGTGGCATGTTTGAAAGAAAGAAAGTGTTTCCAGTCTACTTGAGAGAATACACAATAAATGACTCCTGAACTTCATAATCATATTAGTTAACTTGCTGCTCTTCATACCTGGGACCTCAACATGCATACCCGTTACCATGTTCAGGGTCTTAGTCTGAAATAATGCATTCACTTGTTGCATTCTAACTGCAATCCCAGATCTTTGTAACTTTCACTAAAAGTTACTCTTAACTAATCTTCATTAGTTCTTTGACTTCACCAGAACCTCTAGTTGAAAAACTTCTCTATTTCTTACTTACATCTGTCAGTTTCAGCTTAGATGCTGCAGCCCAAATTTCAGCTGCTCTTTAGTTAGCATCTTCAGCTTCCTTTGTCTTCCTTCAGTTTCTGGCAGAATCTCAAATCTAGGTAGGATCAGCTGCCTGTTTTGTTCATGCCTGTGCCAGGTTTACTGAGTTGCTAGAGAAAACCAGTCAACTGTGTCACTATGAAAATTCATGACAGCTGTCAACATTGACTCCAGTTCTACCGTTTACTCACACTGTCTCCCATCTTCCACATTAACTATTTCAGACATTCTTTCTGTTCCTCAAACCTCTGAACCTTTTACCATTCTACTCCCTCTCAATAATTGACCCTACCTCCGGCAACTCTCTTCACCTCCAGCCCTCAAATCTGTCAGCTCCCCTACCTTTGCTCCTTCTCTCCTGTTACAATGGAAGAGGCATCCTGTCCATCTAAAGTGAATCATTTTACCTAACTCACATGTCCTATTTTCTTAGAGACCAAAGAAGATAGAGACCGAAGGCAGGGAGATTTATTAGGGAAAAGCTGTTTTTGTCATCAGTGAATTGATTTAAAGAAAGAACAAAAAATCAGAGATAGCTTTAAGCCTAGGGTATTAGTGAAAATAGTTGTTGATAGCTAAAAGGAAGTTTAAGAGGGATGTGGTAATAAAACTCATTTCAATAGCTATTGGATTTCTTCATAAGTTACTGGAGCATCCGTGTCCATGTAGGCTTTGCATGTTTGTTAATCAACTTCATGTGACTATTGGGGCACATACAGACTGATGGGGGCTTTTTTCTCAATAGCATTTATTTCTTATTCCCCCCTTTTTATAGCAATATTTTCAACAAGAACCGGCAATAAGCCAATATGGTAGAATTTCCACCAATTATTTCTGTGGGTTAAAGAAACTATAAAGTACAATTTATTAAACTGGAAAAATAATCATCATCTCTGGAGCCTCTGAAAGCTTGGCATTAACGTTATGTTATACAAAAGAATCATTTTAGTGTCTGCATCTATTTTTATTAAGCCTTTAGAAGAATTTCTAATGTGGCAAATGAGCTGACAGCCTAGAAGGAGTATTGATGTGGAGTATAAAAATGGCCCATATGAAGGATAGAGTAGGGCATATATATAAATAGGAAATTGGACAAGTAAAGACAATTTTTTTTCCAATTTTAGCTTTTAGTTATTTTTAAATAAATGGTATTATTTAAGTTAATATAGGTAAAGCTGGCATATAAATGTTGGTTCTCTCCTCCTGTGGGCTAAAATTCTAAAACTTAACCCAAATGAAATAGAATTACTACTTATGAATTGTGTTTTTACATTTTAGGAACCCTGATTGCTGTCCTTCAACGTGTTCATTATGAAGTTATTAGTAATACTTTTGTTTTCTGGACTTATAACTGGTTTTAGAAGTGACTCTTCCTCTAGTTTGCCACCTAAGTTACTACTAGTATCCTTTGATGGCTTCAGAGCTGATTATCTGGAGAACTATGAATTTCCTCATCTCCAGAATTTTATCAAAGAAGGTGTTTTGGTAGAGCATGTTAAAAATGTTTTTATCACAAAAACATTTCCAAACCACTACAGTATTGTGACAGGCTTGTATGAAGAAAGCCATGGCATTGTGGCTAATTCCATGTATGATGCAGTCACAAAGAAACACTTTTCTGACTCTAATGACAAGGATCCTTTTTGGTGGAATGAGGCAGTACCTATTTGGGTAACCAATCAGCTTCAGGAAAACAGATCAAGTGCTGCTGCTATGTGGCCTGGTACTGATGTACCCATTCACGATACCATCTCTTCCTATTTTATGAATTACAACTCCTCAGTGTCATTTGAGGAAAGACTAAATAATATTACTATGTGGCTAAACAATTCGAACCCACCAGTCACCTTTGCAACACTATATTGGGAAGAACCAGATGCAAGTGGCCACAAATACGGACCTGAAGATAAAGAAAACATGAGCAGAGTGTTGAAAAAAATAGATGACCTTATCGGTGACTTAGTCCAAAAACTCAAGATGTTAGGGCTATGGGAAAATCTTAATGTGATCATTACAAGTGATCATGGGATGACCCAGTGTTCTCAGGACAGACTGATAAACTTGGATTTCTGCATCGATCATTCATACTACACTCTTATAGATTTGAGCCCAGTTGCTGCAATACTTCCCAAAATAAGTAAGTAAACATTCAACTGAGGGATACTATTATTTGAATGGGGCAATTGATTGAGGGGGGTGGGTTGTATAAAAGAATGAAGCTCTAGCTTTTTGTAGTTTAGAACCATATACTCAGAGTGGGATTATATGTTTTTTTCCTCTTATTTACAAGTTGAGAGCAGTTGGCCTATGGTTTAGTTATATGGCTTATGGTTTAGTTTCAAAGTGAGTATTTCTTTGCTTTTGATATATCTAATTATTTGCACTAGAAAAAGGAAATTTTTATCCTTAAACGTCTTAGATTTTAGTGTGTGATATTTAGTGGTGATAGTGTGAGGTACTTTCTTCTACTGATCATAGAAGTAGTAGTTAGTAGTAACATGTAATTAGTTTATGTTTACTTAGGAAGATACACCTGAAAAATGTCCCCTATCCGTAAAAGTCCACCATGGTAATCCACAAAGTGAAACAGGTTTGTTAATGTTTGAGAAAGGTGTGTGTTTGTGTGTATCAGTCCCCAACACTGTCACATTATTATTGCTCTGTTTTTTTAAGAAGTGATTTAATAGATGACATTATCTATAATTTACTTCCAATTATTCTAGTTAGACATATTTTTTCTTTATCAATCATAACTTGTTTCCTTTGCTGTTTCTTTTTTTTCTCAGATAGAACAGAGGTTTATAACAAACTGAAAAACTGTAGCCCTCATATGAATGTTTATCTCAAAGAAGACATTCCTAACAGATTTTATTACCAACATAATGATCGAATTCAGCCCATTATTTTGGTTGCCGATGAAGGCTGGACAATTGTGCTAAATGAATCATCACAAAAATGTAAGTATTTAGTTGAGATATTTCTGTTGTATCCTAGGAACAAATCATACCTTGTGATACTGTTAAGAGGGTACTTCGATTTAAAGAAGTTCACACAGAATAATTAGTTCAATTTTCAACCAGATAATTCCCAGGTCTTCATTTAATAGCAATTTACAGTAATCACAATTTCACCTTTAAATTAGAAAGTAAATTTAAGAGTGAAGGCATAGTCCTACTTTCTTTCCAAAACTGCAATTACTGTCAGTAATTTTCAAGATTCATTCTCTTGATTTATACAAAATAGAGAAGTAAAGAAACAGTAAAAGGGGAGAGATTAGCTAATCCTTGTTCTTGTGTGTGTTAAAAAAAATTTGTCTGAGTAACCCTAAGTTTTCCCCCGTAACAAAATCATTTACCTGAATGCTACAGCTATTTAGAACACTGGGCAAGAACCAGAAAGTAACCAAACAAATCCACCAAGTGAACAAAATAGATACATCAAAATCTCTCCTAAAAAATATATAGGGGAGAAAATGTATAGGGGAGAGTTACAGGCTTGCCTCAAACTGAAGCTTATTTATCCATATTTCATATTCAATTCAAATGCTTTTTTTAAAATCTAATTTTGTGGTCTATGGTAGGGGTCAGCAAACTTTTTTAGTAAAGGGCCAAATAGAAAATAGTTTAGGCTTTGTGGGCCAGCTGGTCTCTGTCTCAGCTACTCTACTCTGCCTTTATTGTGTAAAAGTAGCCATAGACAACCTGTAAAGAAATTGAAGTGGTGTGCTTCTGTGAAACTCTGTTTACAAAAAGGATGGAGGGCTAACCTTCGCTATGGGCTGTAGTTTACAGTTCCCTGATATATAGCAATTTAGAAGTATCAGGCAAGCATAGGACAGACTCAGGATCAATGAAGTTTGTATATTATTTACATCAATGCTATGTTGCATATTTGTTGTTGACAACTGAAAGTATAGAAAAGCATAGGAAAGAGAACAAAAACTATCCATAATCCCTCAGTATGGATTTATAGGCAAATGTTAATTGTGGGCATTTCTCCCCATCCAATCTTTTTTCATATATATATATATATATATTCTTTTCTAATATATATCTATATTATATATATTATATATAATTATATATAATAATATATATTTTCTACATATATTATATATTATATACAATATATATTATATATAATTATATATAATATATTATATTATATATAATTATATATTATATATAATTATATATAATATAATATATTATATATAATATAATATATTATATATAATTATATATAATATAATATATTATATATAATTATATATAATATAATATATTATATATAATTATATATAATATATTATATATAATATAATATATTATATATAATTATATATAATATAATATATTATATATAATTATATATAATATATTATATATAATATAATATATTATATATAATTATATATAATATAATATATATAGAAAAATATATATTTTTTTCTAATGTATATGTGTGTGTGTGTGTTTTAATATTATTGAAATCTTACTATCTATATATTCTGCTTTTTGTCATATTGGTTATTTTTATGATGAAATATTTCAAACATACCACCAAAGAATAATATAACAAATATCAGTATACTCATCACCCAGTCACCCATACTTAATATGAAAGTGGGAGCTTATTAAATACAACTGGTGTACGTTAAATGGCAACATTTGTTAAAATAAAGCTAAAAATTGTGAATTTATTATTGGAGTTGTATTAGGGACTATCATATGCTTTTTTTTAAGTCTAACTTTTACTGGGATAGAGTCACCAGATTAGACAACACATTCAATGCAAGATCCCTCCTGTAACAATTGAGATAGGTTAGGCTGCAGATTTTCTTTTTCTCCATTTGTTGGCCTTACTCACTTCTGTTCTTCCAAGTTACACAGAACCCTCAGCCTGACCACTGTCTTTATAACTGGTACTGTTTACAGTGAGCTTTTGCAAACAGTGCTGAGATTGGCAGGTGAAGTAATTGGTACTCGGGCTGAAAGATAAGTACATCAGGTTGACAAGTGGTGGTAAAGTCTGAGGGTATGACCAGTTGGGAAAAGGGGCATGTGTGTGTGTTTGTGTGTGTATGTGAGAGAGAGAGAGAGAGAGGGAAATATGGAACATAGCTGAGTTGAAGAAATAGAAATTTTTATTTCTAGTCCCTTTCTGAAAGAATTGAATGTTTATATACTAGAAGCAAGTTATTTTGTCCTAAAAAGTCTGATCTTATTGACTGATGTTGTTTTGTTCTTTTTCAGTAGGTGACCATGGTTATGATAATTCTTTGCCTAGTATGCATCCATTTCTAGCTGCCCACGGACCTGCATTTCACAAAGGCTACAAGCATAGCACAATTAACATTGTGGATATTTATCCAATGATGTGCCACATCCTGGGATTAAAACCACATCCCAATAATGGGACCTTTGGTCATACTAAGTGCTTGTTAGTTGACCAGTGGTGCGTTAATCTCCCAGAAGCCATCGCGATTGTTATCGGTTCACTCTTGGTGTTAACCATGCTAACATGCCTCATAATAATCATGCAGAATAGACTTTCTGTACCTCGTCCATTTTCTCGACTTCAGCTACAAGAAGATGATGATGATCCTTTAATTGGGTGACATGTGCTAGGGCTTATACAAAGTGTCTTTGATTAATCACAAAACTAAGAATACATCCAAAGAATAGTGTTGTAACTATGAAAAAGAATACTTTGAAAGACAAAGAACTTAGACTAAGCATGTTAAAATTATTACTTTGTTTTCCTTGTGTTTTGTTTCGGTGCATTTGCTAATAAGATAACGCTGACCATAGTAAAATTGTTAGTAAATCATTAGGTAACATCTTGTGGTAGGAAATCATTAGGTAACATCATTCCTAACTAGAAATACTAAAAATGGCTTTTGAGAAAAATACTTCCTCTGCTTGTATTTTGCAATGAAGATGTGATACATCTTTAAATGAAAATATACCAAAATTTAGTAGGCATGTTTTTCTAATAAATTTATATATTTGTAAAGAAAACAACAGAAATCTTTATGCAATTTGTGAATTTTGTATATTAGGGAGGAAAAGCTTCCTATATTTTTATATTTACCTTTAATTAGTTTGTATCTCAAGTACCCTCTTGAGGTAGGAAATGCTCTGTGATGGTAAATAAAATTGGAGCAGACAGAAAAGATATAGCAAATGAAGAAATATTTTAAGGAAACCTATTTGAAAAAAAAAAACAAGGACCATTTGATAAAAGCCTGAGTTGTCACCATTATGTCTTAAGCTGTTAGTCTTAAAGATTATTGTTAAAAAATTCAGAAGAAAAGAGAGACAAGTGCTCTTCTCTCTATCTATGCTTAATGCCTTTATGTAAGTTACTTAGTTGTTTGCGTGTGCCTGTGCAAGTGTGTTTGTGTGTGGTTGTGTGGACATTATGTGATTTACTATATAAGGAGGTCAGAGATGAACTGTGGCCAGGCTTCCACATTCCTGAAGCACACAGATCTCAGGAAAGGTTATTTTTGCGCTTCATATTTGTTTACTTTCTCCTAACTCACAAGTTAAAATCATAACTTAATTTCATTAACTTTTATCATTTAACTCTCTCATGTTTGTTGTAACCTGAGGTATCCAAATGCTGCAGAAAAATTTATGACCCAAATACAAATCTCAATTTGACTGGGACAGAATGAGGAATGGAGATTTTTGTATTTATCTTTGGGACTTTATGCCTTACTTTTTAGGCTATAGAATAGTTAAGAAATTTTAAACAAAATTTAGTATCTTTTGGTCTTTCACACCATTCATATGTTAAGTGGCAGAATAGCCTTAGTGCTACCTCCACTTTTTTCTCCAGTATTTGCATCACAGAAATAATCCCTCTGTTTAACATGTTTGTTCAGAGCCAAGGGTTTATTGTGAAGAACTGTCATCCTGCCTTTGCTAGCTGGTACCTTCTAGTAATCAAAATTAATATGAAGTAACTAGGTTGTGACAGACTAGATTATATTTAATAGGGGAAAAATTGGGCTCAAGAACCATTCATCAGTACGTGAGACAAGCAGTTAATAGTATGATCTTTAAAGTTTTGACAATATAAAATAAACTTGGTAACTGTTTTACAAATATAAAAGTATAATAAATATGCAGCCCAGTTAAATATTGATTATCTGTGATGGTAAAGAACAACAGTGGTGCCAGTCATCAAACATACAGTGCGTCCTATTGAGTCACTGCTAATTTCTTGAGCCTGGTATTTGCTGCCTATTGTATTTGTGGTTGTTGAGAGGCATTTTCAAACCCTGTATAAATAATCCATGCTGTTGGTCATAAGTTAACTGTATTAAGAACAGTAAAATAAATAAAAACCAATAGTACTAATTTTGCTTTAAAAAAATTTCTAATTTTTTTCACATAAAACAATTATCCTAAAGGTTAATAGTTGATCTAAACAGAATAATAGAAAAATTCTACTTTAATTTCCATTAAAAAACAAATAGCATTGACATATTTAAAGCTTTTCATTTAAAGTAGTGGATGTTTTTGAAGTATCTAAAATAGTAGCAGAATATTTTATACTTGGTCCTTGCAATGGTGTGAGTTTTAATGATTGCATTAGCGTGATTGGTGGTTATGAGTTTCAGAAATCTATACTTGGCATCCAACTCATGAGTGGATTTTATATAGGATGGAACAGGAAGGTATGTCCTGTCAGTATCTTAACCCTTTCAACAAGACATTTACCTATTTGTCTTTCCTTACATTCTCAAAATATTAACTCGAATTGTAAATTAAGCAAAAATTTAAAAAGTATATGTTGATGGGACAAGAAGAATAGTATTTATTTAATAAAACATATATTGAACTATGTGTTAATTCATTTGTATCTTTTAAAAAATTATCACTGTTAAAGCCATTGACTCCTTTAGTACACAGAAAAATCTTATAGTAAAACTAGTCTTTCACATTAAGGTTTTGGTGTGTATTTTGTTAAATAACATGCTGCTCTATTTTCTGGGTGTAGAAAGTATTTGGCTCTAGGAAACATTTACTTGTTTGTGAAAACAATACCCCAAGGTAATAGGAAAAGTTTGAGTTAAGTGTTTTTAATTCAGTCAGTGAATTCAGAATAAGTACATTCATGTATAACATAGGGACAGTTCTGCTGCTGTTATTTATATGCAATTCTTCTGGTAAATAGCAATAGAATAAAACATATTTCAATGTTTGTGTATAGGTTTTGTATTATTATTCCACTAGATATGGCATAAGAATTTATAGATAAATTCTTGTAACATTAAAGGATTAAAATGTTTTTACATTGTTTTTGGGTGTCTCCTTCTTGTGCCCATATCTGATAAGCTTTATGGATTATTGCATTTAATTCCTTTTATTTGGAGGGTTTTACTTCCTTGTTAACACATAAAGTTATAAATGAAGGACAAGGAGGAGATGGAAAATGTGTATTTATTGTCAATTCTTAAAATAGTGTGTAAATAAAATAACATCAGTGTGCTTTAAAGAAATGTGTATGTAGTGCCTTAATTTAAATTAAAATATTTTTGACTGTTACTTGAGTTCAGAATTAATGACTTTGTTCATGATTTTTAAAATGTGTGTGAATAAAATCTACCAAAAAATTCTTACTGTAATTATTAAATATAAAGTTCATTGTCACTGGTGATTTTACATTTGTTACCTTCTTGCAAAATATACTTACTGTGCTAGATGTTGACATGACTTAGTAATACTATAGAGGCCCACATAGGTATTTATTAGGATTTTTTAACTCTTTAACAAAAAGTTTAAAACAGTGTGTAAGTATACAATCCAGCATAAGGACATCATTGGAAAGAAAGCCAAGATAAGTTTTATAGAACCTCCAGAGCTATAATTTATTGGCTTATGGTAGAAGAGAAGAGGTTTGAAAAAAAACGATTATAAAATAGTGGGGATGGTAGGGGAAGCATTATAATGTTTAAACTTTGTACATAGCCATAGGTATTTAATGACTTGTCCAATTGAATATAGATTCAAGAAGTCTCCTATTAGAGCAGTGATTAATTCATTTCCTATTTTTGTATTAAAAGAACTCTGCTAAGAATTGTAGGAAAACAAAAGAATAAATGGAACATTTTTTACTCTGAAAGAGAATTATTTCAAAAGTGGTAAAACTTTATTTATACCAACAAATTACCTATGTGTACTCATGGGTTAACTCTTGCTGCTGAGAGCCTTGTATCTGGAATCATTTTCCAGACCTTGTGCTTCCTGAGGTTCAGATGCTAATTTTGCTTCTTCCCCCAACTCCCAGCCTCCTTAGTGCCTATGTTTGGTTATTATTACATCCTTCTCACCCCATCCTCCACTAGTGTACTCACACACACATTCACAACCATTGCTTGAAAGAATATGTGAGAATCTAAATGATCCAACTGGGCTCTGGAGTCCTGTAACAGACATGCTGATCACAACATATATGTGTATGTGTGTATGTAAGTATATGTGTAAGTGTATATATATATGTGTGTGTGTGTGTATACTATACATATATGTATGTATATACTAATATATGTACAGGCACACGTGTGTATAGTTCTATATTCTTATGTAATAAGTATGTGTATATGTTGAAATGACTAGATCCTCTGACTCCTGTCCCATGGTCAAAATTACCTGGGAGGTAAATGCAGAGTCTATACCTAAAGAGTAAGCCAAACTGCTATGCAGGCTTTCTGTGTCCACCTATCTTTTTTTTATCCTTTTGACCTCTGAAATCTCATTTCCACCGTCAATACACAACCTGGTGAGCTCTTCCACTGACAGCTCCATGATGATGATTTACAGACATGTGTCTCCAGTCTAGACCTTCCTCTTCTGTTAAAGATACAAATTGCTATTAATTTAATCAGCATTACATTCATATCAACCATGCTCAATCTCACTTTCGTAGGCGAGTGGTGGAAAGGAGCAATAGAAATTAACCCCAAAACAAATCTAGAAAATTTCACTATATAAATAGGCATTTTATAAAGGGGCTTCTATAGGTTAGACAGTACTATTGATTTACAAAATGTTTGAAATATCCACTGAGGAGAGTGAATATGTTTTTTACACTCGAAATTTCTGTGAAGATTCTCCCTCACTCCCCCTTTTTTTGTAATCTTAAAAAGACATGTTGGGTTCTGTATCCAGTAATGGTAGACTGTGTAATTCAAACCAGTGCTCTTACTGAGGACTAGAAAATCTGGACAAATAAAAGATTTGTGCTTATGCATTGAGGAATTTCCAAGAAAGTGAAGAATGAAGAGGCTAGGATTTAGAAGGAAAAAAAAAACCAGTAAACATGAGTCCCTAATGGCATCTATGAATTGTGGAAGAGGCAGCTGAAAGGCTGAGAAGCTAACCTAATCAAAAGAGACTAGGAGCGGGTGATTGAAGGAGAGAAGGCACAGATGTAAATATATCTATTAAAATCATGCATCTGCACTATTTGGCACAAATTTGAAAATATAAATGAATAATTTCCTAGGAAAAAATATTATTGGATAAAACTGACTCCAGTAGAGAAAGAGAAAACAAAAACATACCAGTTTCTGTATTTAGGAAAAGGTTGAGGCAGTTATAGTGTATAAAAAAGTATCAGGCCTCAAAGACAATAATCCTTTTTTTTTAGTGACTCTATCAGGCTTGGATATCAGTTTATATTTGCCTCAAAAAACTAACATTTTAGAAAATGAAATATATTATTTTTAAGGTGAATAAAACTGATACTGAACTTGAAAAAATAGCACACAAAAAAACTATGGACCAATCTTGAATGAGAGAAACATTTTTCAAAAATGAAAATTAAACCACATCTGTAATTAGATGTAAATAGACTGAACATTCCAGTGAAAAGGCAGAGATTATCGAAGTAGATGAAAAAGCAATATCCAACTACATGTAGTCTACAAGAGAATTACTTTAAATACAAAGACACAAATTGAATTTTAAAAAAGGATAGAAAATAACATGCCATGGAAACTGTATTAGTCCATTATCACTCTGCTAATAAAGAGATACCTGGGACTGGGTAATTTATACAAGAAAGAGGTTTAATTGACTCACAGTTCCACAAGGCTGAGGAGGCCTCAGGAAACTTACAATCATGGCGGAAGGGGAAGCAAATATGTCCTCCTCACATGGTGGCAGTAAGGAGAAGTGCAGAGCAAAGCAGCGAAAAACCCTTATAAAACCATCAGATCTGATGAGAACTCACTATCACGAGAACAGCATGGAGGTAACTGCCCCCATGATTCAATTACCTCCCACCAGGTCCCTTCCACAACATGTGGGAATTGTGGGAACTACAATTCAAGATGAGATTTGGGTGCAGACACAGCAAAACCATATCAGAAACTAACCATAATAAAGCTATAGTACATATATACATATTGATATCAGAAAAAGTAGTCTTCAAGACAATAATTTTCAGAGACAGAGAGATTTCATTAATGTACAAGGACCAATATGTAAGGAAAGCATGACAATTCTAAAAGTGTTCATACCTAAAAACAGCTTAAAAACACATTAATCAAAAACTGATGGAACTAAAGAGAATTCATAAACATAATTGAAGAATTTAGCACTCCTCTCTAAGTCGTTGATACACCAACCACACCAAGAAAAAAAGACAATAAAGATACAGAAGACTTGAGTGATTTTATTAACCACCTTGACTTAAATGAGGTTTAGAGGCGATTACAGCTCCAAACTGCAAAATATATTATTTTTATAAGTATACATTGAAGAATTACCAAGTTTGGCCATACGCAGGACCAGAAAACAAGTCTCAGTAAATAATCTCAAAGAACTGCAATTTTACAAAGTATGTTTTCTGACCACAATGGAACGAGGGTCAATAACAATTCAGAAAATCCTTAAATATTTGGAAATTAAACAATACAATACACTTCTAAATAACTTATGAGAAAAATAAAAATAAGGCAAATAAAATATTTGGAAATGAATGATCATAAATATGTAGCACTAAAATCTATAGTATGCAACTAAAGCATTAGAGGAAAATTTGCAGCTTTGAATGCCTATCTTAAGAGAGGCTGAAGGGTTCAGAATCAATGATTACAGCCTTCGCTTTAGGAAAACAGCAAAAGGAGGAAATAATCCAAAGTCAATGGGAGGAAGGATATAATAAAAATAAGGTCCAAATGAACGAAATCGTAAAGAGAAAAAATAATAAAGTGAAAATTTATTTTTTAAAAACATACTAGTAAAATTGGTAAGATGACCTAAAGAAAAAAGGGAGATAGCAGAAACTGGCAATATCAGTAATAACAGAAGGGCCATCATTGCAGATCCTACATATGTCAAAAAGATAATACAGAATATTATGCCAATGGATTTGACAATTTACATAATAATGGATAAATTCACCGAAAAATGCAACTTACCAAACAAATAAAAAATGTGAATAGCTTTATATCTATCACAGACATTAATTTATCAAAAACATCCCTATAAAGAAAACTTCAAGTCCAGGTGTTTCACTGATTAATTCATCACACATTTGATGAAGAAATGACACCAGTTTTACATAAATTCTTATGGAAAATAGAAGACGAAGGAACGCGTTTTATTTATTTATTTATTTATTTATTTATTTATTTATTTATTTATTTGACAGAGTCTCTCTCTGTCACCAGGCTAGAGTGCATTGGCGCGATCTCAGCTCACTGCTACCTCCGACTTCCCGGTTCAAGCAATTCTCCTGCTTCAGCCTCCTGAGTAGCTGGAACTACAGGCACGTGCCACCACGCCCAGCTAATTTTTGCATTTTTAGTGGAGACGGGGTTTCACCATGTTGGCCAGGATGGTCTCCATCTCCTGACCTCGTGATCTGCCCACCTCGGCCTGCCGAAGTGCTGGGATTACAGGTGTGAGCCACCTCGCCCAGCCAACATATTCTTTTTATAAGGCCAGTATAACACTGGTACAAAAACGTGAAAAAATATATTAAAAGACCAGTATTCTTATGAACAAAAATACTTAACTAAATATTATCTAATTGAATTCAGTGGTAATTCAAAAGGATAATGCACATGAATAAGTGGAGTTTACTACAGGGCACAGAATTGTTTTGATCATTGAAAATCAATCAATGTTATGCTGTATACTAATAGAAAAAAAGGAACACATTATCAAGTCAATGAATGTGGAAAAGTATTTGGCAAAATTCAACACCTATTTATTAGTTGAACAAACTGATTAAATTTGGAATAGAAGGAAACTTCCACCAGCTGATGAATGCCATCTATTAAAAAAAGACAAAAACAAAGCCAAAGCTAATATAGTGAATGATGAAATAGCAAATGTTCCTCTCCTGGGATCAGGAACAGGGCAAGGATGTCCACTCTCACCACTTATATTTAACATTGTACTTCAGGTCCTAGCAAGTGCAATAAGGAAAGCAAAATAAATAAGTATTGGAAAATAAAACTCATATTCACAAATGCATGATAGTATACATAAGAAATCCAACAATCTACAGATAAACTCTGAGTTTAAAAAATGGCTAGATATCAGGTCAATATACAAAAATCAAGTGTATTCCTATATCTCAGCAGAAAACAATTAGAAAAGGAAAATTTTAAACTCATATTATTTACATTGCTATCAATAAGCATGGAATATTTGGGAATAAGTCTAACAAAATACATGCAGAATCTTTGCACAGAAAATTATAAAGGAGTTAAGGGAGACCAAAATAAATAGAGGGCTATATCATGTTTATAGGTTGGAAGGTTAAATATTATAAAGATGGCAATTCTTCCCAAACTGATAATTGCATCCAAGTAATTTCAGCAGGGTTTTATTTGTTTTTTTATGGAACTGCAGAAGCCGACTCTAAAATTTGTGTAGAAATGCGAAGAGCCAAGACAATTTTGAAAAAAATAAAATGGTAGGACATACTCTATCAGGTGTCAGGAATAATTCTAAAAATATAATAAGAGAGTATGGTATTGACCCAAGGATTAAAAAATAGATAAACAGAATTAATCACCTTTGTTAAAATCAAGAATCCATACATCTGTGGGTGTATTAGACTTCTCTTGTATACCCTCAAACGCAGTCAATGTACTCTTACTCCAGTTTTATTTTGGCTTTGGCTAGCTTCCCACAGATGCAACCTGACAATGCTTAGCCTCTTTCTTCTTGGCCCAGACATGACTGGCCTGAACACTAAAGTGGTGAGTGCCTCTAAGATCATACTTGGCACTTGGGCATGCACTTTTCAAGAAATATAGGGAGTTGATGCCCATGGGGCCATGTAAAGGTACAATGAGAAGGCAGCTGTCTGCAACCCAGGAAGAGAGCCCTCACCAGGAAACAAATCTGCTGGAATCTTAATCTTGGACTGTCCAGTCTCCTGGAACTGTGCGAAATAAACGTCTATTGTTTAAACCACCCCATATTTGGTATTTTGTTACGGCAACCACAGCTAATATAATAAATAGTTCCAATACCATAAGAATCTCTTGCGTTGCTGTTTTATAATCATCTTCCATTTCAAATTTTGTCATTTAAAAATAGTATATAAATGGAATTTTACAGTATGTAACTCTTTAGCATTGGTTTTTCCACCCAGCATAATTCCGTGGAGATCCATCCAAGTTGGTACACATATCAATAGGTTGTTCTTTTTTATTGCCAAGTAATAGTCCACGATATGTTTGTAGGACAGTTTGTTTAAGCACTCAACAAACTGAAAGATATTTGGGATGATTCTAGTGTTGGCCATTACAAATAAAGCTGCTCCGAATGTATGTTTACAGTTTTTTGTGTGTGTGAGCATATGTTTTCATTTTTTTGGTATAAATATGAGTACAAATGCTGGGTCACATGTTTACTTTTATAAGAAACTGTCAAACTGTTTTTCAGAGTGGCTGTACCATGTACATTCTCAGCAGCAATATATGAGTGGTCCAGTTTCTCTGCATCATTGCCAGCATTTGATGTTATCATTGTTTTATATTTTAGCCTTTCTGATAGGAATATAGTGACATTTCATTGTGGTTTTACTTTGCATTACAGAATGGCTAATGATGTTGACATCTTTTCAAGAGCTTATTTGCTACCGTATATACCCTCTTTGGTGTAATGTCTCTTTATGTCTTTTGCCTATTTTTGAATTGGATTGTTTGTATTTTACTCTTGAGTTGTGAAGAACTATTTATGTATATCCTATATACTAGTCTTTTGTAGGATATGTGGTTTGCAAGTACTTCCTCTGTAGCTTATCTTTTTAGCCTCTTCTCATGGATTTTCACAGAACAACAAAAAAAGCTAATTTTGATGAGGCCCAGTTTACCAATTTTTCCTTTTATGGGTTGTGCTTTTGGTGACAAGCCAAAGAACTCTGTCTTGCTCTAGGTTTTGAAGATTTTCTCCTATATTTTTTTCTAAAATTTTGTTTTTCATTTAAGTCCATGATACATTTTTAATTATATTTTATATAAAGTGTGGGGTTTAGGTCAAGGTTCAGGGTTTTTGTTGTTGTTGTTTAAAAGGCTGTCCTTTCTCCACTGATTTGCTTTTTAACCTTTGTCAAAAATCAGTTGGGACTATTTATGGGGACTATTTATGGGCATTTCAGGTTTGTCTATTCTGTTCCATTTATCTACGTGTCTGTCTCTCTGCCAACACCATACTGTCTTGATTACTGTATCTATACAATAGGACTTAATATCAGGTAGAATGATTCTTCTAGCTATATTATTTTTCGGTTTTGTTTTACCTATTGTAGGGCTTGTGTGTTCCCATATTAATTTTAGAATAAGTTCGTTTATGTCTACCAAAAAGAAAAGATTTTCAGGGATTTTGAATAATAGGAATTGCGGTAAATCTATAGATCAATTTGGGGAGTTGGCACTTTTACTATGTTATCTTCCAACTTTTGCACATGGTATATCTCATTATTTATTGAAGAATTCTTCGATTTCAAGGCTTTTTGATTTATTTTGTCAGTATTTGGTAATTTTCAGGATTCTGTACCCATTTTGTTAAGTTTATAACTAAGTATTTTATTTTCTTTGGAGTGAATGTAATGGTATTACATTTTTAATTTCAGTTTCCATATATTCATTGTTCATATATAAAAATTGACTGATCTTTATGTGTTTATCTTGTGTCTTCAGACCTTGCTGTTAGTTCTAAGAGTTTCTGTTTTGTTTTTTAGATTCTTTGGGATTTTCTGCAAAGGCATGTCACCTGGAAATAGGGATTGTTTTATTTCTTTTTATCATGATGTATGCGTTTTTTTTCCTGCTAGAAAGAACTTCAGTAGCTAGAACTTCCGGTACTATGTTAAATAAGAGTGATGATAGCAGACATCCTTCACCCATTCCCAATCTTAAAGAGAACGCATTCAGTCTTTCACCATTAACTAAGATGTTAGTTGCAGTTTTTTAAAAAAGATGTTATTTATCAAGTTGAGATAGTTTCCTTTCCTAACTTGCTAAGAGGTTTTTTTTTCTTTCTTTAAAAAACAAAAAAAAATACCTTAGTATTGGATCTTTTCAAGTGCTTTTTCTCCATAGATTGATATGATCATATATTTTTCTTTAGCTTGTTGGAGCTTTTTAATAATGAATTCAATTTATTTATTGTGTGTAAGGCTATTCAGATTGTTTCATCTCGGGTGAGGTTTAGTAGCTTGTGGTTTTCAAGTTTAAGTTGTTGAATTTATGAGGTAAACTTGTTCCTAATAGTTCTCCATTACCTTTTAATATCAGCATGGATAGCCTCTATTTCATTTCTGATATTGTGATTGTGGCTGCTTTTTTGTCAGTCTTGCTATATAGGTTTATCAATATTACTAATTTTTTAAAGTAGTAGATTTTTGTTTTATTAATTTTCTTTACTGTTTTTCTAATTTCAATTTCATTGGTTTCTATTGTTATGTTTATTATTTTCTTCCTTTTGCTTCCTTTAACTTGCTCTTCTTTTCTAGTCCCTTGAGGTATGAACTAAGGTTGTTGATTTAAGACCTTTCCTCATTTTATGTAAGCCGTTAGTGCTATAAACTTCCCTCTCAGTACTGCTTTCAATTCAAATCTTATATTTTGATATTATATATTGTGTTTTCATTTTCATTAAATTCTATGTAGTTTTAAATTTTTCCTTTAAGACTTTCCTTTTGACCCAGGAATTATTTTTAAATATGTTGTTTAGTTCCCATGGGTTTAGAGATTTTCCTGTTATCTTTCAGTTGTTGATTTCTAGTTTGACTCCCCTGTGGTCAGAAAACACAATTGGTATGATTTCAATTCCGTTAAATTTGTTGAGGGTTGTTTATGACCCAGGATATAGTGAATGGACCTATGGTGGTGAATATTTTATGAGTGCTTGAGAAAAATGTTTATCCTAGTGTGTATTTTTGTCAGTTATGCTGTTGTTTGATCGAGTACTCTCTATATGTTGTTGATTGTGTTGTAGAGATCTTCTATATTCTTTCTGATTCTCTGTCTAGATATTCTAGAAGTTATTGAGAGGAGGGTGTTGAATCCCAATTAAATTGTTATTTATCTGTTTTTCCTTTCAGTCCTATCAGTCTTTTTTCTTCATATATTTTAAGATTCTGCTGTTTAGGATTTATAATATTTAGGATTGTTATGTATTCCTGATGAAATATTATATATTATATAAATTTATCATTATTCCTTTTATCATCATGTAAAATCCTCTTTATAGTAATCCTTTCTACTCTAAAGTCTATTTTGTCAGATATTAATATAGCCATTCTTGCTTTTCAAAAATTAATATTTGTTTACACTGGTATTGTATAGGGGAAAAAAGAAAAATTAATGTTTGCATAGTACAACTTTTCCCACCCTTTTACTTTTGACCTACTGTGTCTTGAATTTGAAGTTCTTTTATTGTAACCACATATAGTAGAGTCAGTTTTTTTGGTCCATTCTGTCAATCTCTGTCTTTTGAGATTCATGTATTTAGATAACTTACATTTAAGGTAATTATTGGTATGTTAATTCTGCCATTTTATTATCTGTTTTCTAGGATTTCCCCTGGTTCTCATTTCTGCTTCTCTTCTTTTGCCTTCCTGTGGGTTATGTTAAAATTTTTAATTCCTTATTGATTTATTTGTAGTGTTTTTGAGTGTGTCTCTTTGTATAGTTTTTCTGGTGGCTGGTCTGAGTGTTATAATATGCATTTGTGATTTATAACTGTCTACTGGTATCTGCATTTTACCACTTTGAATGAAGTGTGGAAACCTCACTTCCATTTAGGTACCATTAACTTCCATGCTTCTAAATATTGGCATGAATATCAGGTGGCATTATAATCGCTTCGAACATCAAATATGGTTTATTACACTCATGAGAAAAAGGATAGTCTATTGTATGTACTCAAGTGTCTGCTGTTCTCATTTTTCCATCTTCCTTACTGACACTCTAAGATTCTTTTTTTATTACTATTTCCTTTATGTCTGAAGAACATTCTTTACCTATCTTTAAAAGTGGGTCTTCTGCTAGCAGCAACTTCTTTTAATTTCTCTAGTTCAGAGAATGATTTTATTTCCCCTTCATTCTTTAGGATAGTTTCATGGTATACAGAATTTATGAAAGTCACTTCTTTTTTAAGCACTTGAGAAATACTGTGCCATTGCCTCTGGCCTCCATGATTTCAGGTAAGAATGTGCTGTCATCAGACTTGTTGTTCTATAAGTAATGCATTGCTTCTCTTTGGCTACTTTCAAGATTTTTCTTTTAAGTTGCTGGGTGGGGGGCCCTTTTTAACAAGTTTACCTACAATGTACCTAGGTGTGGATTTATTTGGGTTTATTCTGTTTGGGCATTCACTCAGCTTCTTGGATCTGTAGATTTGTGTCTAGTCAAGTTGGAGAAGTTTTTAGTCATTATTTTGTCAAGTAGTCTTTCAGCCTCCCCTTTTACAACCCTGGTGATATGGAAGTTGGATTTTTTTCTTATTGTCCCACAGATCACTGAGACTTGTTACAAGTTTTGTGAATTCTACTTAAGTTCACTGATTCTATCCTGCACCAATTCCATTGTACTATTGAGCCTATGTGGTTTTTTTTAAATGCCACTGTATTTTCAGTTTTATAATTTCCATTTAAAAAATAGCTTTTATTTCTTTGCTGAGATTTTTTACCTTTCATTTTAAAGAGGATTTGTGTTGATCATTGAAGTATTTTTATGACAACTGTTTTACAATTCTTCTTGTATGATCCCAACATATGAATCACTTTGGTGCTGGTGTCAATTTTTTTTTTTTCTCATTGTAGTTGTGATTTTCTGGGTTTTAGGTATAACAGGTAATTTTCAGTTGTATCCTGGATATCTTATATATTATGTAATAAGATGATGAGTTCCCTTTACATTTTTTATTTTAGCAGAAAGTCACACAGTTTAGGTTTAGCATGTAGATCTTGTCCTACTTTTGTGGGCTGTGATTCCAATGGCAGCTTAATTTTCACAGCCTTTGGAGTGCTATTGGATTATGGTCTGCTTGGATTGTGTGGTGCTGCTGGAATTTCCACTTGTCTCTGCTGGTCCTGCCTGAGGAAAGCAGAAGGGTTTTCCCCAGGCCAGCTGCCAGGTATCTCTTGGTAGGGAAATGGTGTAGTGGGATTCCTTTATTGGTGCGCCTTGCACATTGCAAAGTCTCTGGGTAGAGGAGGAGAGTCTCAGGGCATGGGAACAAAGAGGTTCCCCAGACTGTCTGCTGTAGCTTGGTCTCTTTTGCAGATTTTGTTTGTCCTCCTCTATGTCTCAGTGGAAGAGTGTTTCAGTGGTGGGAAGGAGAATGCTCCTCTTGGCTGCTCTTTAATGGGACTCCCAATCAATATTCCTAGTTGGAGGGTTATGGCAATTCCCCTTGCTGATGACATGGGCTGCCCTGATGTTACCAGAGATTCTTCTTTGATCCAGGGGAGGAATAAACCTCCCTGGGCTGCTGTCTTGGTAGGTGGGGGTTAAGAAATGCAGGCTCTGTGTGGCCTCCTTCTGTTAGGTGAGAAACACGTGAAGCCCTGCTGCTGTGCTGTTTTTCCAGCCCCAGGTTCCCTAATCAGCTCTCAGCCTTATTACCACCCTTCAGAGTCTCTTGCACCATTTCCAGGCTCTATAATTATGCTTAGTGTGGAGGAACAAGGAAAAGCAGGACCATGCTATCCTGTCCTGATTGGAAGTCAAAATGCATTTTAAAACGTCTTTTTAAAAAGAATCAAATTGCCCACAAGGTTATGAGGAATTACCAGGGTGACATTCAGAGAAGACTGAAATCCTGAAAGAGTCTAGCATTCAGGACTATTTTGTCCTGGGGCATTGCCCTTGGGCATTGGCCAGTCTGAAAGAAAGCTATAAGCCTTGTGTAGCTGACTGTTAAAAGTTGGACCAGAGAGCCTGCCAAGGGTGGGAACATCGGTTAACCACCTCCTGCTAGGGGTAGGATCTCAAAGGGCTACCTTAGGATGAACCGGAAGTAAACCAACTTAGACTGCAGCTTGACTTTGAGTATAAACTCAGTCATGGAACCTGGGTCCTGCCTCCAGCTCTGGCACTAATATGTCATGCAAATTTCACAGCTTTGCAAGAGCTTTTGTTAAATCAAGGGTTGAATGATCCCTTAGAGCTTTCCCAACTCTATGATTATCAAGTATGTTTTTCAGCTAATGAAAAACAGGAAAAAAAAATGTGAGAACTAGAAGAGCTGGGGTCTTTCATTAGATTTTCTAGAAATAATAGTTTCTTGTAAGAAACTAAGACTAATAATAGGATACTTACAAGATCACAGGGCATTTTGAAAAGCAATTTAAACTTAAACTGCAGGTGATGGAGAAGAAATTGTAAAATACAAACTGAATTTTAAAAAATCCTAACAATTAATAAACTTTACAAAATGGCTCATGTAGGAGGATGTTGAGAAAAAATGGGGGCACAAAGAGAAGCTCCATTCCTCTGACCTTTCTAAAATTCTTACAATTAGTAAGATTAGCTAGTCTTTTATTTCCATGTACTAATTTGAGTTCACTGCATACAAAGCTTGACCATGAAGACATGCAGGTAAGACAAAACAACAACAAAAAGATGTCAATGATGATAAGTGATGTGATTTTCCCAGAAAAGTAAAAGTTTTATTTTTCTTCAGGTAAACTCTCCTATTTTACAGGAAAATAAGTATCTGTAAGTAAACCATCTGATAATCAAATATTTATATATGAATTTACTTTCTTACTACTAATGTAATAGCACCTTCTAAAATGAATTTAATGCAATTATTAATTTAAATGGACAGATAGCATAATAGTAATGCTCTAAAATGGACCAATTTCACCTTCCAGTCATTATGCTGACATTTCAATAATACAGGGTAAGTTCATAGCTACAAAGCAAGCCAACACGAGTGCTCATGTATTCTGAGATGTCTAATCCAGAGTCCATACTTCTGGGGAGTTTGCTACCTACCATATAATTTCTCAGCTTTTTAATCTATAGGCCATTTCCAATTATTTGATTCTATTCTATTAAGAGGTTTTATAATGAAGTGGGAATTATGTGCCAACATTCCTTACTGGTATTATCATTTTAAAAAATAAGACATTCACCAAATTTTAGGAAGCACTTAAATTTGGTTAAATTTTTAACTATGTCACTTTAGTTCTTCACATCCAATTTGTCCTTTCTTTCTGGAATAGTAATACAATTTTACCTACTCATTAGCCAATTGGTACATATATATACATGAAATCACAGTACTATCCATGTGTCTGTAAAATGCTATTTTCTTCAAGGAAAGCCTTTCTTTTCAGGGCTTCCTCTTTCCTCTAAGAAGCCACATGTAATACCATGCCTCTCCCAAACTTCTTGATTACTTAGAAATCTAAAGCATAGCCTTAGGTTGTTGGAATGGAAAAGACTGAGATGACCAGGCAGGTCAAAAGTACTACCTTGGAAGTAGAAGTCTATTTGTGAACTTGGATTCATCTTTGATTCCACTGAGCACCTGGTAGGTGGGTATTCACATATTTCTTGAAACAGGGCTATATCATCTCGGCTCCCGTGTTTTTATACCTGTTACCACAAAGAGTTATTCTGCTGCTTTTTCTAGTATGCACACTTTACCACTGTTCTGGGTGTCTTGTAAACATCTCACATGTGGTCCTAATTTTTTTTTCCAGGCTCCACACAGTTCTTTTCAAGGATTGAGTGGCCAATATTTTACCTAATATGGTTTGTGCTCTTTCGCAACTTTGAATCCTCAAATGCTCAAATCTAAAAGATGCTTGTGCTCTGTTATTATGTGCTACCAGAAAGAAAACATTGTTTTATCCAATTTGATTTTTAATGTAATTAATAGTGATTTAATTTTCAAAGGAGCAAATAATTACAAACAAGAGAAAACATTGCTGAGATGGTGCCTGGTCGCTTCTATTCAGGCCATTGCTGAACTATATAGAAAAAAAAGTATATTCATGGTGTCTTCATTATTATGAAAATCACAGTAATATGACTCATCAGGAAATCACAATAATTTTATGACAGAAACAATATATTTAGAACGAATCTGTCAGTATTTGACTCTCTTTTGAGGGAAAAATAAATGAAAACCACGTTCTCTGGAAAGAAATAAGACAAGAAATGCCCACAGTTGCATTCTGCTGTTGGGAATACATCTCCAAAATTCAAGGTTCAAAGGTTATCACATTTAATTTTCAACACTTATCACTTTCTTCTTCTCTCAATTTATGGAGATAGACTTCTACGTTCATTATTCGGGATTATTAGAAATTTCCTTCAGTTTGAACAATGAGTAACAAGTATTCTGTGACATGGGTGCAAAAAGTTGTCATTTTCAATCAAGTTATAAGACATAACTGTCCATAAAGTGCATTTCAAATTAAAGTACCCATCAGGAGAGAAATTTAAAGTGCAATATATAAGGTACTTTACATAGTGCAAAGTTGCTAAATATATACATTATATGGGCCAAGTCCAAATAAAGCAGGATCTTATCTATCCCTATGCTACAGTGAACAATGGAGACATACTCTCACCTCTTTATTCCTTTGCAGGTGTAAGTATTTTGGTCCGTGTGTGTGTGTGTGTGTGTGTGTGTGTGTGTGTGTACCTAAATATGTAACTGCTTAATGGTTTCTGCAAATGTCTGGAACTGGTTTCCCAGAATTTGAAACCTTTAAACACTGACATAATTATGGAATCTCCACTTCAATATGCAAATCCACTTCAAAGTAACATTAGGCTTGTAATAATGGTTGAGCTATTTCAGCATGCATATCTTGTAAGGCAGGTATTTGACTGTGAATTAAATGCTTAATGAAAATTACAAAAAATACAATCACTATAATGCTGCCAAGAGAGACCCCTATGAAATAAGGGTATGACCCCTCTTGGTCATATTCTGCTGGTTTAACACTACCAGGGAGGAGTATAGTACTCTGTGTATAAGGGACCACCCTTGGCATTGCTGAATTGAGCAGATCCTGGACATTCCAGAATGATCCATTGTGTGGCATGGTGGTGATATTGAGGAGGTGGCATAGTAGTGGGTACAAATCTGTGGAGTTCATGGCTTCTTTTGAGAAATTCTTTCTGAAGGCAGGACCATGGGCTAAAAATATTGGATGCATATCTGCTAACGCATTATCATAACCGTGGTTGCCTACTGTAAAGAGAAAATATGTGAAAAAGTTAGCCAACTATGCATTAAAATTGACATAATTGTTGTATGGTCAAATTCTGAACTTAAATGCACATCTTATCTAGTTTGACTGTAAACATAAAATAATCTTTGACAAACAATCTCTGCTGTTGTCCACATCACAATTCTCTTCAGGAATTGAAGAGTCAAATGGTTGTGAATCTTTCTTACAGGCCAACAGTGGCTTAAGCAGCAGGGGAAGAAGGGTAAAGAACAAAGCAGAGCCAAGTTAGGGAAAAATTAGAGTTTTTGCTTGTTTGTTTGTTTTGTTTTGTTTTTGTTTTTTACTGGTGGCAAAGTAATATTCAGCAAATACTTATGGGGTACCTACTATGTTCCAATTATTATTCTAAAGATAAAGAGATAAAGGTGCTCTTAGTCTTAATCTGAAGCCAATAAACTCATAGTTACCAATAAAAGGGAAAATACGATACATAAAGAAAAACAAAAGAAACCATAAAAATCAAACCTGTACTTACAGCTATAATCTACTACTAAAAAACAAAGGTCAGAGTGGAGGAGAGTAGGAAACTCCTGATTTTGGTGGCTCTAATCAGGATCCAACTTAGCATTATGTGCTTTTAGTGTGGCTACAAATAAGGTAAAAACTTGGGGGTCTTCTGACACATGTATCAAGTGACATAAAATGGATACGAAATTGATAATAGCTGGATTTCAAAGGCATGTGTGCTTAGCATGGTATCAAGGTACAAGGCAAAGGAGCTACTGCTGATAAGATGGCACCCAAGCAAAACTGACAGGCTTTATCTTAAAGGTGGCAAGGAAAATGACTAGTAAATCCATCTCTAATACCCATACTTGCTTCAGGGAGCTATGCAATAGGAACACTCCATGCCCCATCCCCCTCGAAAAAATCCTAAATCAGTTTTTCAAAAAGTCATAAACTGACCCCTAGTCATTTCAAAGTAATTTGAAATCTACCAGGAAAAATGTATCTAAAGAAGTCATTCTAGATGCCATGATTCTTTTAGGTTTATTTAAGTAAAAATAGCACTGAAGTTATGAATCACTAGTAATTATCTGACAGGGTACTATGCTATTTCATTAATTGATAGTCACACTGGGAATATATCATTATATACTTTGTAATTGACTGGATGATTGCTGTGTTCATTTCTATGAGAAGTTGGGACCTAGACTCTCACTCATGAAGGCAAAGATAATTATCTTATATCACACTTCCTACTAGAAATTCAGACTTAAAATTAAGTCCTTGTGACTTATGTAAAAGCTTTCCTATGAATAGGGACTTTGTTTTGTAGTGGTAGCCCCGATCATAAATGCTTGATCAAGTAGATGGTATTTATAATGTATGCCTAAGGGCAATGGTTCTCAAAATTCTGTGTGTTTCACCAAGGCCTCACAGTTTCAAATTCAGTAGGTCTGTTTTGGGCCCAATAATTTGCATTTCTTTCTTTTTTTTTTTATTATACTTTGAGTTTTAGGGTACATGTGCACATTGTGCAGGTTAGTTACATATGTATACATGTGCCATGCTGGTGTGCTGCACCCACTAACTCGTCATCTAGCATTAGGTATATCTCCCAATGCTATCCCTCCCCCCTCCCCCCACCCCACAACAGTCCCCAGAGTGTGATATTCCCCTTCCTGTGTCCATGTGATCTCATTGTTCAATTCCCACCTATGAGTGAGAATATGCGGTGTTTGGTTTTTTTGTTCTTGCGAGAGTTTACTGAGAATGATGATTTCCAATTTCATCCATGTCCCTACAAAGGACATGAACTCATCATTTTTTATGGCTGCATAGTATTCCATGGTGTACATGTGCCACATTTTCTTAATCCAGTCTATCATTGTTGGACATTTGGGTTGGATCCAAGTCTTTGCTATTGTGAATAATGCCGCAATAAACATACGTGTGCATGTGTCTTTATAGCAGCATGATTTATAGTCCTTTGGGTATATACCCAGTAATGGGATGGCTGGGTCAAATGGTATTTCCAGTTCTAGATCCCTGAGGAATCACCACACTGACTTCCACAATGGTTGAACTAGTTTACAGTCCCACCAACAGTGTAAAAGTGTTCCTATTTCTCCACATCCTCTCCACCACCTGTTGTTTCCTGACTTTTTAATGATTGCCATTCTAACTGGTGTGAGATGGTATCTCATTGTGGTTTTGATTTGCATTTCTCTGATGGCCAGTGATGACGAGCATTTTTTCATGTGTTTTTTTGACAAACCTGAGAAAAACAAGAAATGGGGAAAGGATTCCCTATTTCATAAATGGTGCTGGGAAAACTGGCTAGCCATATGTAGAAAGCTGAAACTGGATCCCTTCCTTACACCTTATACAAAAATCAATTCAAGATGGATTAAAGACTTAAACGTTAGACCTAAAACCATAAAAACCCTAGAAGAAAACCTAGGCATCACCATTCAGGACATAGGCATGGGCAAGGACTTCATGTCTGAAACACCGAAAGCAATGGCAACAAAAGACAAAATTGACAAGTGGGATCTAATTAAACTAAAGAGCTTCTGCACAGCAAAAGAAACTACCATCAGAGTGAACAGGCAACCTACAAAATGGGAGAAAATTTTCGCAACCTACTCATCT
Organism: Gorilla gorilla gorilla; assembly: GCF_029281585.2. Lineage (NCBI taxonomy): Eukaryota > Metazoa > Chordata > Mammalia > Primates > Hominidae > Gorilla > Gorilla gorilla. Next base: position 63,948,017 of record NC_073229.2, read on the forward strand.
GACAAAGGGCTAATATCCAGAATCTACAATGAACTCAAACAAATTTACAAGAAAAAAACAAACAACCACATCAAAAAGTGGGCGAAGGACATGAACAGACACTTCTCAAAAGAAGACATTTATGCAGCCAATAATTTGCATTTCTAACAAGCTCTCAGCTGATGTGGATGCTGGTGGGCCAGGGAACACACTTTGAGAGCCACTGCTTTGGGGCATTAGGGCTTAACTATTCTGGCTTAGGTATACAGTGGTCAATCTTTAATTAATTATTGAATCATTAAACATAATATAAATTGAGTAGTATTAAGGTTTTCTATCAAAAATAGAGGTGACAAATCTATTGTGTAACTGTAGTTCAGGAAACCATTTCTAGAGGGCCCTTTGAACTTATATTAACTTTAAAATACAAATCTTGCCAAAGATAGCAGTCCTTTGTTGAGCAAGCCCTCTAACATAAGAGCTACCTGCACAAGACATAAAAATCTGAACATTGGTTTATGGATCATTATCTGTATGTAAAAACTGTTTGTTTTTTTTTTTGCTTTTTTTTTTGACACAGAGTCTTGCTCTGTCGCCCAGGCTGGAGTGCAGTGGCACGATCTCGGCTCACTGCAAGCTCCGCCTCCCAGGTTCACGCCATTCTCCTGCCTCAGCCTCCCGAGTAGCTGGGACTACAGGCGCCCGCCACCATGCCCGGCTAATTTTTTGTATTTTTTTAGTAGAGACGGGGTTTCACTGTGTTAGCCAGGATGGTCTCGATCTCCTGACCTCGTGATCCACCCGCCTCAGCCTCCCAAACTGCTGGGATTACAGGCGAGAGCCACCGCGCCTGGCCAAAAACCGTTTTAAGAACCAGAAACCATGTATCTGTATACATCTGCCACTATGAGTCACGAACACACTACAAATGCCATTGTCAGGCATCTGCTTTTCTTTTAATCAATAAACATGGTAGATATCCAATTCTACCTAAAGGGACATTTTGTATATATCTTTTATATATCAAGGACCAATATCTAAAAAAAGCATTTCTAGATAAGTACTAAAACATTGTAGTTCCTTAATATTCAAGTAACAGACAGTAAAAATATCAATCAATAAACTGCTGTATTATGTATTTAAACTGTTGTATTTTAGCAAAAAGTAATGCAGAATGGAAAGAAATACTGTAACATACTCACACAGAAAGTCATCTGACTTATTCTGTAAAATGTGCCACCCTTCATCAGCCACTGCTATGATTGGTTGAATTCGACTGTTGTATTTGTAATGCCACCTTTCTGGAATGTCTTCTTTTTTGTAAACAGTAAGATTAGGATGAGCGTGAGTTAGTGCTTCATAGACTTCATCAAATTTACCTAAAGAGAAGGGAGGAGAGGCACTCAGAACAAAATACTCATAGCTACCATCAACCATGGGCAACAGACTTGCTACGGAGGTGAAAAACCAGAGAGCTGAACATAAGAAAAAATTCTTTTTCCCCTTGGGGAAAACAATTTTGGGAGGGGAAACTAGGAAATAATCTTCTGTTGTAAGTTCACCTTATAGAATTAAGGAAGGTCATTTTATAGAACCAGAAACCTCTAAAGACTTCGATACACACACATATTAATTAGTGACACTATGTAAAATGTCTAGGGTACTGCAATACCCAAATAAAAATGGCTAGGTTCTGGTAGTTGTGAGTGCAGACACGAAGAATCTCCAGACAAGAAAACATGGTCAGGGATGGGTGAGGGCTGGGAAAAGAGACTGGAAGTGGAAAGCAGTTTGTAAAATGGAAACATCTGAAAATACTGGAGGTGTTGCCAAAGTACTCCCTATAACTACAAATGAGGTTACCCAGGCACTGTCTTTCATCCTCCTCCTGCTTTTCAAATCCATTGCTGAAGTTGCATCTTTATCTTCTACACCGCAACAAGAGGACATCATTCCAATTTTATAAAGGAAACTGAAGGGTTAATGTAATTTTCTCCCCTTCCGTTTCCTCTTCCCTTCCTCCTTCCCTCCCTCCTCTCTCTTTCTCCCCCTTCTCTTCCCTCCCTCTCTCTCTCTTTCCCCCTCAGTCTCTCTTTTTCTTTCTTTTTTTCTTTCGACTGTGTCTCCCTGTCGCCCAAGGTGGAGTGCAGTGATATGATCATAGCTCACTGTAACCTGGAACTCCTGGGCTCAAGCAACCCTTCCACCTCAGCCTGGGACACAGGCATGTGTCACCACACCAGGCTATTTTTTTTTTTTTTTTAGCAACAGGGTCTTGCTATGTTGCCCAGGCTGGCCTCGAACTCCTGGCCTCAAGTGACCCTGCTGCCTCGGCCTCCCAAAGTGCTGAGATTATAGGCGTGAGCAACCACTCCTAGCTAATTTTCTTAAACCAGAAAAAAAGTGCTGTTTGCTGAAAACTGTGTGTGTAAAACACACACATATTTTAACATTCTCTGTTTCATATGATTCTCCTAATTCCCCTCTGAGGGATGGAATTCTCATTTGTGAAATATTGTAGCTTTTCAAAATCTGTTCTCTCATTTGATACCTAAGACCAACCCTGCAAAGTGATAAAATATGTCAAAGAGCATGTCTGAGTCATGTTGTCACTTATTTTGTGACCTCAGGATGTTAAACCTTTTGAGGTCACTTACCTGTCATTTACTTGTCTTTAAAATGGAGACAATACTGAGGTGACAGGTTTCGTATAAGGATTCCAGGAGAGGTTTGTAAAAAGTTTAAGGTATTGTTATTACTTTCCACACTTATAAGGAAAATAAACCTCAGATTGACCAAAGCTCTTTCTCCTTCTTATCTTCCACAGCTTCCTTGTTAAGCAGGTCCAAATTAGGAACCTACAAAAGGCTTTGGGGCTTCTATGAAATAACTGTACATGCATTCAAGTTTTGTATGTATCTTTCCATCTCAATTTGTCTGAGAAGGGAGGCTATAGCTTTCATAATATTCTATGGATCCAAAATGGTTAAAACCTACTGCCATACATACATAGAGCACATCAAGTTCAGTATTCTAGGAAAAAGGAAAAAAAAATTAGGCTTTGAGAAAAGAGATTTTGTCTTTTCAGAGTCTGAGGATTAAATCCCAGAATATTACCATGACACAGGCAAAGTCTACTTTAAAGGCGCAGCAACAGAAATCCCTATTCATTTGATCACACTGGGCAAATGCACCTCTAGTCTCAGCTCACCATTCATTCAGTCAGCCTTACCTTCTTTTGGCAAGATGGCTGCTACTGGGGATTGATCAATCAGGGTATAGTGGTCTTTATCCAGGTACTGGTCAAGTTCTATTAACCTTTCCTCAGAGCACTGCGTCATTCCATGATCACTTGTGATGATTAGGTTCAGAGTGTTCCACAACTTTGCCTTTTTCAGCATTTGTATGAGATATCCTAACTTCTTGTCAATATCTGAAATGACAGGCCCCATGAGCGGACTGTCAGGTCCCAAATGGTGGCCCATGTCATCAGGGTCTTCCCAATAGAGAAGACCAAGATTTATGGGCTCTTTTGACGTAAACCATTCAATAATTTTGGCAACTCTATCTTCAAATGAAACTGACTCATTGTAAGGCATGTAATGAGTAGGAAAGCGCTTATGTATTTTTACATCTGTTCCGGGCCACATGGCTGCACCACTAGTATGTCCTGCCCTCTGGTTTGTGATCCATATTGGTGTCGCTTCTTCCCAAAACTTGGAATCATAAATATTCATGTGATCCAAGGAGAAAGATTTGTTCCGAATAGGATCAAACATATCATTTGCAACAATCCCATGATTCTCTGCAAAGAGGCCAGTTACCAAAGTATAATGGTTAGGGTAAGTTTTTGTAATAAAAACATTAGTAACTTGCTTCACGTGAACACCATATTTCATAATATAATGAAAATGGGGCGTTGGAACTTTATATAAGTAATCCCAACGGAATCCATCAAAAGAAACTAGTAGAACCTTTTGCTGGTCTGGTTGGAGAGAAAAGGTGGTTGAAAGACTCAGTGCAGCAAGTATGAAGGACACCAAGAGAAATTTCGAAGTCATTTTCAAAGTACTTGATCAGTTCAGTGTAAGATAATCTGTAGAATAAACATATAGAAATTAAAGGCAATAATTTTGTTTTGTATACTTTACCCCAAACTCAGAGTAACAGTGCTTAGCAATCCCAGTTATATTCATAAATCACAGCCTGGAAGAATTATGTCACAGAACTCCGTATTAGATAAGAGACCTGGGGCTAAATGAATAATAAAGCTAATAAGTTTAGCTGCATTTAAACAACTTTTTCACTTCTGAGAATTTATCTAAATATCCCTCAAAGGAATTATTTAAGTGAGCTCTTCAACAGCATTTTAAAATGACATCATTTACATAAAACTTTTAGAAACATTTTCAGGTTGATCCAGACTTTTGACTTCTGGTCAGAAACTTTTTTATAGTCAAATACCTGTGAACATCCTTAACATTATGGCTAGAGCAACTATGGCAACCTAGCAACAATGAAGTATCATTAGCAAATCGAATAATGGTGCATATACATACATATATTATATATATATATGTATATGCACACTTCTATTTTCAACCCCTATGTTTGGTTAATCACAGACAAAAGAAGTATTACTAAAGAGAGAGGAAAATAGATGAATTTGGTTTCTTGAAGTGAAATAACATTTGTGACATCCAGATATATTTATTGAAAAGTAATCCACATTCATTTATTAATAATCAAATCATAGCCTTCGTTGAACTAAATAATTAGATTCTAAACTAAATATTAACAGAAATATAATTCTGAAATTTGTTGTTGACTTTCCTAATGTTAAAATTTGTCAAAATTTAATCTTATCATTGATAGGTGTAGTAAAAGTACTCCCCTGGTTTACAGCTCTGTGAATCAAGGTTGTTGGTCTTTTCCCCTAATCTGTGTATATTTCTAAAATACTTTCATTCTACTGGAGAAAGCTAATAGGACGCTGTATGGATAAACAATAGATATGTAAATTTTGTCAGTTTTCATCAGGCGTGCACATCCAGCAGGGATCTTTTGTTCTCTCATTTTTCTACCCATTCCTGCATGAAGGTATTTATAAACGCACCAAAACTTAGATCAAACCACACTTGTACAAATAAATCTCTTGAAACTGGCTTTTGATATCTTCCTAAGCTGAAGACTTTTTTTTTTTTGAGAGGGAGTCTCACTCTGTTGCCCAAGCTGATGTGCGGTGGCACGATCTCAGCTTACTGCAACTTCCGCCTCCCGTGTTCAAGCAATTCTCCTGCCTCAGTCTCCCAAGTAGCTGGGACTACAGGCGCCCGCCACCACACCCGGCTAATTTTTGTATTTTCAGTAGAGACAGGGTTTCGCCATGTTGGCCAGCCTGGTCTCAAAACTGCTGACCTCAGGTGATTCACCCGTCTCGGCCCCCCAAAGTGCTGGGATTACAGGCATGAACCTCCGCAGCCGGCCTGAAGACATTTTTAAACTTCAAAAATATATACTGTTTCACCTTGCTGTATTATAGGTACAGGTAAATAAAAACTACTTGGCATGCTTGCTTTGCTTTCAGAAGTACAAGGTATATGTACATTGTGGGTATTCGCTGAGGGCAATAAATTCTGTTTTGCTGGTTTTAAACTGTGCTTTCACCATACCTAGACATTTCTTAAACTGAAATTGTTTTAGGTATTGGTCTCAAGATGATAGCTCAAATGTTATATTTAAAAACGATTTCTTGGATGGCAATACTGTCTCTGATTCTGGAAGGAATATTAAAAACAGTTGCAGCAGGGAATAGCAAATAGGTGACTGCAAATATATTTACTCACCTATCTGGCTATGGATGGTAGTTGCTCTCTCTGTCCTTTCTCCCCCTAATTTTCTCTCCCACCTTTTTAAAACAAGGAAGGCTAGTATCAACCAAATGTAATTTAAGGCTAAAAGCAGAGAAAATAAACTACATGGAACACCTCATTTTCATTTATCTTAGCAAATTAATTCGGTACATGTGTAAGCAGGAGAAAACTGCTTTCTTGGGACCAACAAAAGTAAGCAAAGATTAAGTGTTGTCTGAAGCTTAGGAATGTTTGGCAAGAAGACTCAACATCACATCCATGACACAGAGCAATAAACAGAGGTGGGGGGTGGGGAATGAAAACAATCAGAATTTTTTTTTTTTTTTCGTGCACAAAATGCTGCACAAAACAGTGGAATCCCTGGATCTGGCTCCACATTTCATTGAGTACTTTCCAGTTCTTTCTCCCCTCCAACCCTTCCTCCACAAACAGAATTGGAGATCAGGAAGGACCGGGCACCGATTAAACGGAAGAGGGAAAGTGCAGAAGGAGTAGGTTTGTGTAGGTCGGGTAGACGTCAAGGGCGGGGGTGTCCATCTTCTCCACCAGGATTCCATCCTAGCCACCCAGAAGGGTCGCGGCGTAGGTTATGTTCCCAATTCCCAGTCATCCCGCCCACCGAGGCCTGGGCTTCTTAGATGTGCAGTGGCAAGGAGGGGACGTTGCTTTAGGGAACCAGAGGAGCAGTGTGGGTCCCCGGGAGGGAAGCCACCCATCCCCCTGGACTCACCTTCGCAGCGATCCGTTCAGTCCGTATTAGTTTGGGGCAACGGGAGGGAGGGTCTGGAGGAGACTCCCTCCGGCGCGCCGCGGGTAACGACGGGAAGGTGACTGGAGGAAGGGGCGCCCCCGGAACGCGCAGGAGCTCACTTGCGCTCAACTCTGGAGCGGAGCACCTGACCGCGCCGCTTCCCCGCCCCGCCTCCTGGCTTCTATTGGCTGCTGCAGAGATAGTCACCTCTGCCTGGGTTGCCCCCGAAAGCCAGGCTCCCAGGAGTAGCTGCACGGCCTGTCAATCAGCGGGGGCAGGGGCAGGCGCTGCCTGGGTTTGGAGGGTGGAGGGGGAGGGGACTCCCGGGGGCAGGGACCCATCTGGTAGGCCGAAGGCGTGGGGTGGCCAATTGCTAGATCACACACAAAACCTTCCGGCAACGTGCCTTTTCCAGGGGACCAGCTGTGCTGGAGTCAGTGATGCTGAGAGATTATTGCGTGCTACCCCAATGGTGGGTGTACTCTAACATTCACTGTTTTTTGTTTAAAAGCGACTTGTATTCTCTGATTTCTTATCCCAGGCTTTTTTCCTTCCCCCGCCCCCCGCCCCCTGCCTTGTCACGAATTGGCGATGGGGCACACCATGGGCTTTGCTCTGAGGAACACCTGCACACCCGAGGATGCCAATGGGACGATGAACTTTCATTCTTTTTATTAGTGGGTGTTATCTGCTTTACCTCAGAAAGAATTTATTAACCTAGTCAACTCTGCAGCCCCAACGTTTGCAGTCCAGGTTTTTGCAATTGAGGTCCCTGAGGTATATTTGTGGTGTACCTAGCATGGCACCTGAAATTGTGCGAATGAAACCAAGACAGGTTCAGGATTAGGTTAATTTGCACAGGAGAGAGGCTGAACAGCTACCCTCTCTGGTGGTGGCATCCGAGCTCCAGACTCTGTTTCTACCTTTGTTTGCAAAGTAAACATTAAAACTACAAACATCAGGCCTGATTACTCTTTCAGAAAGCCTTCAGTGCTTCTTGTGTGTTAGTGCCCCTATTTTGTCTTTTTCCGTACTGTAGTGGATTATTTTCTCAGTTTTTTTGGGATAATCGATGGCATTTTTAGGCCTGAGGGAGTGTAGGCAGGTACTTAGTTTGCCAGTATGATCCCAACTGTCTTTACCATAAATTATAGCAGTGATATCAAGCTACCCTGAAAGAATTTGTCCATCTACACAATCCCAGCTAGAATTCTGACCTAATTAGAATTCTAGTTCTATCTGCAGTAGGCAATAATATCAGGTTGATTGTTACAATGTAAGTTTAACATCTAATTAGCTGGTAAAACTGGGAGCATATCTGCAATGGTGGTTTTGGCTCCTGCCCGGAGCTCGGATCCCTTGTCTGGTGTGCTGGAGCTTTAAAGTGAATAGAGATTTCTGTTGATATTTAATTAAGCCATGCAAACATTTTGGTCATAGCTTTTTCTCTGTCTGCTTCTAATAGAGGGACAATCTCAACCCCAAACATTGCTACCTCCTAACTGGGTCATCCCATCCCGAAGGGCATCTGGGCACTCTTCCATGGCCTTTTATTCGTGGTAACTTGAGTTTATGGTTTTCAACACGTGGGATGGGGATTAAGAGGGAGGCTGGTTTCTATGTTTAGTGAGACCCAAAGACAATGAAGTTGAACAAGTTGTTCCAATTCCCCAAAGCCCTGTCCTTTGAAATTGCCCAAACTTGGAACAGAGTGGTCCAATCTTATAAGTCCTTGTCCCCCAGAATAGGTCAACTCTGTGCTCTCCCAAAACACTCAAAGGATGATGTATGCTTATCAGAGAGCAGGAGTGGTGAAAATGGGCCTGACTTTTGTTCGGATCACTGAACATTGTTGGACTCTGTTTGGATGACAACCTGCTTTGCTCTGCAAATTTTATGGAAGTTATGATTATATTCACCAGCTATTCCTGTGAAATAGGCATGGTACAGCTGGTAACCACAGTGCGCAACACAGAAAAGTGCTCATAAGAGTGCCAGATTCCTCCCAGAAGTCCATATAATGACATCTAATGTTCACCTGATAGGCTTGTTATTACCTTATGTTGTTCATGGGTAGAAAGTCTGGTTTACATAGTATAGAGGAATGAATGTAAAATATGAGATTCCTGCTCCCACATCTGCACCTGCCCTCCTGTCTTATTGTTGCCTCAGTATCTGTCTATTTGCAATAGGTTTTCAGAAAGTTTTAGCAGCAGAAACCACAACCTGCTATTGACGGTAACTATTCTTTTATTCTCTGTTATTGAATTAGTGGAATTCTAATTGAATAATAGTGTAACAGAATAACCAACTTCTTTCTTTCAAAGGTTTTGGGGTCAGGTGGGGAGGAAGATCCCTCTGCCTCCTCAAGGAAGTCTAATACAGGTTGAGAGAGGGACAATTTTCTTCGTCAGGGGCTAGAAGAGCTTTGTGCTAAAACCGAAATGCGATCTGTTCTTTGTGAAACAACCAAAACTGGCTCTACCACAGAAGTCTTGTTTTTCAGAACTAGACTTCATGATAGGAAAAATAAACACATAATTTTACAATTAAAAATTTTTAAAGGTGCATTCCAGTACATTATACCACAAATGACTAAACTAAAAGAAAGTTCATCTCTTAATCCTTCGTAGAACATTCTGCAAAATGTGGGTCTCACATATTCAATGGCCATAGATAGGAACCACTGAGATTCTGCTTCTGCACTGCTCTTAATTCACGATAAACAGTGGTGTTCACTAATCTTGACTCATTAGCAGAAGTTCAGTCCAATGAGTGAAATGTTGAATTATAGAATAATCAAAAACTTAGCCCAAGAATTTTTATGCATATTAATAAATTAGGCTTCTAGTGATATGCTTGAACTAATTAGAATGAATTTTATAGAAGCAATTATTATGCTTTTATCCTCAGAAAGCTTTATATAAGTGAATTATAAACCTATTTGTATTGTTGTATTCTGTAAATTGTATTCATAGTGTTTTAGTTCTAGGACTGCCTTAACAAATTATCACAAACTGGGTGACTTACGACAAACAGAAATGTATTTTCACATAGTTCTGGAGGTCAGAAGTCTGAAATCAAGATGTATTCAGGGCCATGCTCTCTCCGAGACTCTGAGAAGAATCCTTGCTTGGCCCTAACAGCTGCTGGGGATTCTGGTATTCCTTGGCTTGCTGCAGCATAGCTCCAATCTCTGCCTCTACTGTCACAGGATGCTCTACTCTGTGTGTCCCTGTGTCACGTGGCCTTCTTATAAGGACACCAGTCATTGGAATTAAGGCCCTCTTCAGCCCAGTATGGCTTCATCTAAATTTAATTACATATGCAAAGATCCTACTTCCAAATAAGGTCACATTCTGAGGTTCCAGGTGAATGTGTATTTCGGAAGGACACTTATTCAACCCAGTATATATAGCTAGCAGAAAGTTTAATTTTATGGCCCAGCCTATATCAAAAGTTGATGGATTACTAATAAAATGGCTCAAATCAAGGTAACTGACAACATCTGATACTGACAAGGATTCAGAGCTATAATATATTGCTGCACTATCATACATTGCTGGACTATCATACACTGCTGGTGGGAATGGACTTCCACTATGGAAGTCAGTTTTGAAGTTTCTTATAAAGTTAAATATACACGTGACATACAACCCAGGAATCTCACTCCTGAGTATTTATCTAAGAGAAATGAAGACAGACGTCCACTGAAAAACTGGTCAACAAATTTTTACAGCAGCTTTATTCATAATCATGTAAAGCTAGAAACCATCCAAATGTCCCTCAACTAGTGAATAAACAAATTGTAGTGTGTCTTTAAATGCAGTACTGTTTGGCAATAAGAAGGAATACAGAACTCATGCATGCAACAACATGGATGAATCTCAAAAGCATTTTTCTAGGTGAACGAAGCCAGACACAAATGGCCATACACTGTATGATTCTATTTATATGATATTCTAGAAAGGGCAACAATGGAAATAGAAACCAAATCAGCATTTGCCAAGGACTAGGGGTGAGGGGAGGGGATTGGCTAGACAGGGGCACAAAGAATTTTTTTATGTGATAGAATTTTGATTGCTTTTGTAGTCTCATCACTAAGTTTGTCAAAATTCAGAGAACTATGTGCCTAAAAATGTTTAATTTTACTGTGTGGAAATTATACCTCGGTAAACAGCAGCAACAATAAATAAACCCTACCCTGCGATAATACCTCACACCTCACCAAAGTTCACGAATTGGTGCTGGTGGTGTTTGACTCTCAGTGGCCTTTCCTGTGTGTACGGGTGCATATCAGTTCTTCCTGCAGGATGTGAGTGCTTGCAAGTGCAGGAGCTCCACGGGGCCTGCTCTGCTGGGTGTCATTCCTTTTCCCTCATGAATGAAGTCAGGAAACTATGAAGTAAAACCAAAACAAGGCTAAACAATTATTTTCTTTTTCTTTTCTTTCTTTCTTTCTTTCTTTTTCTTTTTCTTTTCTTTTCTTTTTTTTTTTTTTTGAGATAGAGTCTTGCTCTGTCGCCCAGGCTGGAGTGCCGTGGTGTGATCTTGGCTCACTGCAACCTCTGCCTCCCAGATTCAAGCAATTCTCCTGCCTCAGCCTCCCGAGTAGCTGGGATTACAGACATGCGCCACCACACCAGGCTATATTTTTATATTTTGCGAATCACAAAGTCAGGAGTTCGAGACCAGCCTGGCCAACATGGTAAAACCCCGTCTCTACTACAAATATTTTCTAGGCTATAACTGAATGTCTTTTGTTGAATAACTAACTCAGTGCAGGATGCAGTCATATAGCAGGAGAGATAGTCATCTTTTGGTGTTTGGTTTGAGGCCTATTTTGTAAGACATATTCTCAGGAGCCAAATACGAAACTGCACATGTGTTTGTGGTGTATGGGGTGAAAACATTTTGTTAAAACCACATTCTCAGTTCTTTGTAAAGCACATAACACCCCTTAGATGCCTGAACATACTTAGTTTAATATCACTATTTAAAAAGTTATTGGCTCCTTATGGGTATTGTAATTCTGTAAATTTACTAGCAGTGGGGGAGGACCTAAAAATATTGTCCTCTATCCAGATCAAAAAGACATTTTTCCACTCTAGGTATTTGCACTTAAAATGTAAATGTAAATATTCTTTGCAACAATTTTGTAGCTTGAGGTTGCACCAAGGAATTCTTTGGTAAGTGTGAATCTTTATGAACAGGCCAAGCAGGCAGCAAGTGCTTTATGCCTTTAAGGTGTTCTTGGCAGGGAAGGGGCGGGGGATGTCATGGGAGAGTTCTCCCTGCCCAATTCCTGGATGGTTGCAATTTCATAATTGGAAATTAATCTCTTAGCCTTAAGGCTTTTCTCTCAGGAGCGATGTCATATGCATCACCTCTATTAGCTATTTATATACACGTGTGTGACAAAGGTTGTCTGATTCACTCCAATTTGCATAATTGGTTGGGGAGAAAAGCCCTTAGAAGAATGCAGGTGGGTTTTGTCTTTCAAAGGTTAGTAAATACAGGGGGCAGCTCTAGAGGAAAGTGAAAACAGAAAAAGGAAGGGGAGCGGACTCCAAGCTGGCATCCCTCATAATTTGCTCAAAGCTAGTCCTGTTCTTTGCCCATCATTAAGCAGCAGATCACTGTAGGGAAGTCCGAAGTCATAGGCAACAGAGGAACCTGGCTTATGAAGGTGCTCTGGTTTGACCTTTGTAAAATTTTGAATAGCCTTTCATCTAGAAAATGCATGTAATGTATAAAATCCTTGAGAGCTTTGCTATTCTTCTAGTCACTTTCATCCCTACTCCTCCACACCTGTTGTCACCTGTTGTCTGATTCCACAAAGGACTCCATCCTCCCACACCTTGCTTGGGTGATCTCCTGACCTATATACTTCTCTGCTTTCTAATAAGAACCATATTTTGTAGGAAAATCCATTCAGTGTGAATGGATTTATGCTGATCTACTCATCTATTCTTGCTAGGACATACTACATGTTGGGGTTCTTTGGCCAGAGTTAGCTGTTCTAGTCATGGTGATGCGGCTGTTTTAAAATAACAGGCTGATTTAACCTGTTATTTTATTTTATTTTATTTTTGAGATGGAGTCTCCCTCTGTTGCCCAGGCTGGAGTGCAGTAGCGAGATCTCAGCTCACTGCAACCTCTGCCTCCCAGGTTCAAGCGATTCTCCTGCCTCAGCCTCCCGAGTAGCTGGGATTTTAACCTGTTATTTTTAAAAAAAACAAAACAGGTTTATTCGTGATTTGCTTAACATAAAATGAAATGTGATTCATTTAATATAAATTTATCGATTTGAATTATACAATTCAGGGTTAACTGGCATTTTAAGGCCTCATTGGCCTGTTTAAACCAAGTGATGTAACTGAGAATGATCATCTGTGGAATCACTGAAATGTTCATTTATTCCCAGGGTAATCATTGAGTCATGATTCTATTTTACACTCATATTGTGCTGCTAGTTTTTGAAATCCATTTTGAAGATGGTCAACAGCATTACTGAGTTCATTTCTCATGGCCGCAAACTATGCTCAGTGAGAATTGGTGCCTTAACCAAAGCTGCATATCTAAACATTTGAAATCAGGGAAAAATAGAGTAAGTTCTACAACAGAGGAACAAACAAAAGTGATATAGAAGTGCATGGGACAGAGAAATTAGCTCTGACTGAAGAAGACATGGGTATTCCACCACAGAGGTAGGAATGGAGAGTCTGGTGTTGAAGCAGAGCCTTGGAAGATGGTGGGATTTCAACGAAGCAGGTGAAACAGAGAAGACTGTAAGAACATGCACCTGGTGAGAGGGCCCAGGTGTGCTTGTGAAGGGCCTAGAAAAACTGGTTTAGGAATTTGGGGTCAGTCCTGTGGGCAGTGGGGGGCAGTTGAAGGTTCTTGAGGAGAGGCATTTCATGACCAGAGCCACGAAGATAATTTCTGAATCACGAGTGGTGCGAGGTGGCACAGTAGTTTAGCACCTTGACATTTATTTAATATCAATCTGTAATTGATATTGAAATTAACGTTGCTTCTTTGACTATCTCCTTTGGCAGGAACTACCAGTTGTCATACCATACCAAGGCTAACCCATTCTTATGAACGTTCTACTGAAAAATGTAAAGTACTTTGGCTTTTTGTTTACTGCATATTGAGAGGCAGTGAGCATTTCTCTTCTTCTTTCTTCTTGGCAACATCTATTAGCCTATTCCTAATGCACTGTGTGGCATAGCTTATTAGGCTGTGTTTTTGGTGTTACCCCAATTTTGGGATATGAACCTGTCATTAAAACGCAGCCCTGTGAGTCAGAAAAAATAGACATGTTAGTGTGAATGAATGTATACTTTCTGGTCATTTTGAGAGGTGACATCATTGTCATATACTATAAGTTTTTTTGTAATATTTTGTTAATCACAAAGTGAATAGTGAAGGGGATGGTGTGCAAGACAAGGGAAAATGTTGGAGGGGCATTTCAAAACTTGCCAGAGTGTGTAGTATAATTTCATTGAAAAAAATGATAACAAATCAACTCCACTAAGCAACTGTATGTAGGAGTAGGAAGAGTAGAAAAGAGATGGGTGGCAGAGAGACAATTGTAAAGCCAGAAAAGTGGTCTGTATGGGTGGTGAAGGTATTATAGTATGAAACGGACTACATAACAATATTACTAGAATTATAATAACAATGCTTATTAATTAGTGGCAACCAAATAGCAGACACTGTGCAAAGCAACACATACTCCTTATGTCACTTAGTTCTTATCATAACCCTGTGAAATACAAATGAGTCTTTTCCTATACCAGCTCAGGAAAGAAAATCCCAGAGAGATTAACTCACTGAAGATCACTCAACTAGTAAATAGCAGAACTGGACTGCTCATTAATCTCAGTAAGACCCAAAGGGGGAACACGAGAGAGACATTCTGGGGACAAAGTTGATCTTCGGACTGACACAAACTTAGGTCCATAGAAACCATGCCCTGGGGGTTACTGACAAGTAGTCTGTGGACTTCATGTCAGAGTCGGGGATTCCAGATTTCTCCAGGAGGTCCTCAATGGTAGAATCTGAACAGTGGAGAGCACAGTAGAGGAATGTCTAAGCCCAGTTTTGGATCCATGAAGGGAAGATTTAGTATTTTGCCAGCCAGTGGAATAACTCATTTCTGTTATCAGGCTATGTGGGGATAGGGAGCTCTCGCAGCCTCTTCCTTCAACAGTCAGTAAACAAAAATGGTGTGAGAGAGACAAGCAAACAAGACTGGAGTTGCCATCCAGAGATGGGCACCCCCGTGATGGACATGGACCTTGGTATTAAAATGACCTTGGTTGAGGATGGCTGCTCAGTATTGAAATAAAAGGTAGACAGACTCATGAGTAGGGATTTGAAAACCTTGAAGGGTGGTTTATAGGCGGAAGCATGGGCATCAATAGTCAAGGCAGCATGATCATGACAGAATTGAGAGAGAGAGTCCTGGACTGCCTAAGTGAGGATCAGTCAATTCCAAACTATTTAATACTAAGGTGAGTAGCTGCTGTGATCCTAGCCCTGTGATGGGAACTGAGAAAGGTGGATACAGGGAGGAGTAAGACATACTTCCTGACTCCAAAGGGATGGAAACACTGCTTAAAGAGATGACACAAATGCGCATGAAATCATTACAAATGGAAGAAAATTGTATTAAATCAAACACTAAATTGACGCTTTTTGAAGGTCTCATTTTTGTTTGGGGAAGAGTTATCCCTCCGATGTCTGAATGCTCAATAACATTCTGCCTTCCCAGTTCACCCTATTTTCATTTCCCCCTAGGCTGCTATGGGCTTTTTTCTTTTAGGAGATTCCACTACTAATGAATGCTTTGAAGAAATAGTATTAGTTTAGAGAGGAACAGTGGTGGTCACAGGACTGTCTTGGGAGGGGTTTTGGGCTACCTCCCATAATCTTCTTTATCACTTGTATAAAATCTCTATATAGAGCTTTGGGCAGAGCTTCGAGCTGCACACTTGATTGTCCACTTTGTATGGAAGGAAAAGTGACCTTAGGTAGCAATAGGTAGTGGCGAATGATTTGGCTAGTTTGTTCAGGGCCTGGAAGGACCAGAATGGGAAGAGTGAGGACAAGGAGGCAGGGGAAAGAGATATGTGGGCCCTATAGATGGTGGGCGCCAAGCATGCAGATCTGTCTGTCTTGTGGTGATGCCCAGCAAGCCTCTTTTGCAGAAGGGGATCTCAACCAGCAGGTGGACAGGATGAGTAAACCTGTGGATGTCAGCCAACATTTCTTCCTGGTTATTGCAGTACCAGTGCAATTTGGCATTCAACGGTGGCAGGAATAGAAGTATGCAAACACCTAACAGAATGGGATTCAGTTCACAAAGGGCTTATCTAGCCAGTGCTGAATGTCAGCCTCAGAGACTGATGCTAACCCCTCAATTGAGGAAAACAGCAGCAATTTGTCCTTACCAGAGGTTACATCTACACCAAGTATGATTCAACACTTCAGCATGCCTGATCTATCAATATGGGATCTCACAACATTTCCTCAGATAGGGGACCAATTTTGCTGCAAAGGACATACAACAATGATTACAGGATTCACTGGTTCCACCATATATCCCATCACCTAGAAGCAGCTGGCCTAGCTGAATGATGCAATGGGCTTAAAGGCTCAGCTAAGTGGCCCTCTCCGAGAACACATTCTGAGCATGATCCTCAATTTTGGGGTATATGCATTGAAATAAGGACTGATACATGGTGCTCTATCCTTAATGGTTAGAAAACACAGGTCTGGTAACCAAGGAAATAGAAGTGATCCCTACATGATCATCCCCAGTGACCTATTTGTGAAATTTGTTCTTCCTGTCTTCTAACCTTAGGCTCTGTTAGGTTAGAGAACATCATTCCCAGTAAGGGCTATGTCTCCACCAGCAAAGTGAGGATTCTACTGAATTTGAAGCTGGGTCTACCACCTTGCCATCTTGGACTCCTCATGCCAGTGGATCAGAAGGGAGTTATAGTAATGTTGGGGGAAGTAACCTGCTTTTCTTGAGGGGAGAGGGTTGATACTACATAATGGGAACAGGGAGGAATATGCTTACTTGTATATCTTCTATCTCTTTATTCTTCTGATTGCCGAGAGATTGCCTCTTTGTCTGATTTTCTAATTCATATTCTTTAGCTGTTTCTATCCTTTCTTTATCCCACCTTTGGTGTAGTTTTTCAGCTATTATACCTCATATATTTTCATGTTTAATGATTTTTATTCTTCTTCATATTACTAATAGCTTGTTACATCTCTAAGTATATTTATCATGTTTACATAAAATTCTTGTTCTATCTCTTTTAACACTTTTGTTTCAAATGGTATATCTTAAAGATTTTTGGATTTTTTGAGGTAGTTTTAAATTGCATTATTATTTTGGATTTTTAATTTAGGTTTCTCTTTAAATGTTTTAATAAGTAGTGGGGAAGGGCCGAAGGCCAGGACCTAGCCTAAGCTAAGTTATCCTGATACATTTAAGGATAAGTGAGGGTCTAATGCCTGAGGGCAGATGCTTATTCCTATAGACTATCTTGGGCAGATGCTTATTGCTATAGACTATCTTTCAAGGTTCTCAAACTCCTATCCACAGATCTTTCCGCCATTTAAAATTAGTTCTTGTGTGTGGTGTGAAATAGAGTGTAAGTGCAAATAGGAGTCTAAGTTAAAAAAAATTTTTTTTTAATAGATAGCCAATTGTTCCAGTACCATTTTTTAAAAGGTATTTTATTTGCTTTTAAATTGCTTTGGTTCCTTTATCATAAACAATTTGCTTTATAAGCATGGATCTATTTCTGGCCTCTCAATTCTAGCTCATTGACCTGTTTGTCTGTCTTCTTATCAATACTACATTGTCTTGATTACCAAAGCTTTGTAATAAGTCTTGAGGTGAGGTAGTGTGAGTTCTCCAACATTGCTCTTTCTCAAGATTGTTTTGACTATTTTAGGTCCTTTGCCTTTTCATATAAATGTTAAAATCAGCTTTTCTATGATCCTTTTTCTATCTATTATTTTTCTATAAAAATGCTGGTCTGGCATGTAATTGGGATGACAGCAGATCTACATACCAATTTAGGGAGAACATTCAAGCTTACAATATTAAGTATTCTGGTGCATGAACATGGGAAATGTCTCCAGTTTTCAAAATGAACAAATTGAGGTTTAGAAAGCCTAAATGATTTGATAGGGTTATAGACCTGAAAGCAGCAGAAGCTTTTTAAATCTATTTACAATTAATTGACTCACCAGAATGGCCTACACTCTTCTTTTCCTCTGCAAATCATATTAACTACTACCCCATGGCATTGTAAACTTTTTTGGCTAATCTATTTCTATCTAACATGTCTGCTTCTGCCAGATAAATTTTAGACTTATCTAGAGTCAGTTGTGTTTTTTCCAGTATCTAGTTTTTGAAATAGTGTTTGTTGTTAGAATTAAATAATTTAAATAAAATACATTCTAACCTAGCGATTCCATTTTTGAAAAATTTATCCTGTCAGAGATGCACAAAAAGATTTTGGTATGACAATATTTATCATAGTCTTAATACTAATACTATTTGGTATTTTTATATGATGGCTACTATTCAGCCATTATAAACCACATATTCAAAGAATGTTTAATAATATGTGGGAATTCCTATGATAAAATATTTGAAGAGAAAAGCAGGATATAAATCTATACTGATGCTTTTTGACTTAAAGTGGGGTTACATACTGATAAACCCATTATAAGTTGAAAATATCATAAGAGGAAAATGGATTTAATACATCTAGCCTACTCTACTTTAAATGTGCTCAGAACATTTATATTAGCCTATGATATAAGTGATAAGTTGGGCAAAATCATCTCTCAAATACT
Source organism: Gorilla gorilla gorilla (assembly GCF_029281585.2). Taxonomy (NCBI): domain Eukaryota; kingdom Metazoa; phylum Chordata; class Mammalia; order Primates; family Hominidae; genus Gorilla; species Gorilla gorilla. The sequence goes on from NC_073229.2 coordinate 63,966,521, forward strand.
GTTTTGTAATAAGATAATGAATATCTCATGCAATTTGTTGAATACTGTACTGAAAGTGAAAAACAGAGTGTTTGTATGGGTACTTGAAGTATGGTTTATACTGAATGCGTTTCACTTCTGTAACATCATAAAATCGAAGAAAAGTAACCCAAAGACCATCTGTACATGTATAGAAGAATCCTGGTATTTACAGTATTCCTGAATTTTCTACTCTTGCCTGTGTAGCTTCCTGTGATCTTTCTTGTTATTTCGGGGGCATTTTTCCATAATCACCTCAATTCTCTGTGTAAGAGACACATATGACAAAGATGGCATAAACACAAACACTGACTTTATACTCCTCCACCCCCAGTGACTTGGTCACAAGGCAATTCTGTTGTAATTGAACTGGGGTGGGCGGTGTGATGGGGGACTGGTGTAAGTCCTGGAATCCAAAGTCACAAAGGCATGAGAACCAGGAACTTCAGTGTCCAAGGGCAGAAGGAGATGAATGTCCCAGTTCATAAAGACTGAAAAGAGGAAAATTGGCCTTTCTCTGTCTTATGTTCTATTTGAGCCCTCATCGGATTGGAGATGCCTGCCCTCATTGGTGAGGGCAGATCTTCTTTTCTTACTCTAACAATTCAAAATGCTAATCTCTTCTGGAGATACTCTCACAGACACACCCAGAAAGAATGTTTCAGCAGCTACCTGGGCATCCCTTAGCCCAGTCAAGTTGACACATAAAATTAACCACCATACCCATAAAGTGCATTCGGAACTCTGACCTCATCCTATGCCTTTTAGATGCTATTCTCTCCCCCTCATATCATGTTTTTTATTCTGCTGTGTAGTTTGTGAAAAACAATTTTCTTAACTCCCATAATTAAGGCCATTTCATGGCATTTAATTTCCCCTATGGGATCTTACCATCATTGGGTAGAACATCCAGTGTGATGTGTTTTGTACCCCAGAACTGGCCATATAGATTTCTGTTTTTACAAGTGATGCTAGATAAATCCTGTGGCATTTTAGATAATGGCTATATGATCCTATTGGGAGCACTGTTTGTACTCAAATGATGAATTATTATCCCCGATACAACTATGAGGAAATATCCCCCAAAATAAGCAGGACCAACTTTATCTCAGGATTCTCATGTCTCCTATTCATTTGTTCATAATTTTCCAGAGAAATTAGATTTATTATTTCAATGCTTATAACATCAGAGTTAGAAAGATAAAGAATCTATTCTTAGAGGAAGGTAAAAATGAAATTGGGGCATAAGTAATGCTCACACATGAAAAGAGGTGAGTTATTCAGTACAATCACTGGCTCGATAAGATAGAAGAAACCCCATGAGTACTATCTGATAAGGACTAAGTAAAGAAACTGGCAAAAATGAGTGTTTGTGAGTGTTTGAATGGGACATGATGTGGGGTAAGTGGATTTGCTGTTGTATTTTCCCTACTGCTTTAGCTCTTAGGTTTCACAAATGTCTGTTATAAAGAAAAGTATAACTACAGTATAAATTCACCAAGGAGCCATGTGGAATCCCGAAAATGACCTGGATGTGATCCTCTGACTACATTCCATTCGTATTCCTCCACACTGGCAGTATTCCAGGACCTGAAAAACATGACTTGCTGTGGAACTTGGCAAAATCCCCCTGGAGGAAGCTACTACTCATTGATTTAAAATGGACAGAAAGGCTGTTTCAAACACTTGCTTAAGCAGTTTTCCTCCTATTAATTTATTTACTTCTTACAATGATCCAGCAAAGTGGGTACCATCATCCGTCTCATTTTAGGTATGAAGAAACTGCCCTAGAGATATTAAACTAGTAATAGATATAAATTCTAACCTAGAAATTCCGTTTAAAAAATTTTATTCTGTCAGAGAGGGGAACAAAGATTTTAGTATCACAATATTGATTATTGTCTTATTACTAATACTCCCCATTAAGAAACAACCTAAGTGTCTCAAAAAAAGAAATGATTAAGAACATTTGGTATTTTTATATGATGGCTACTATTCAGCCATTATAACTTGCCTAGTTTACATAGCTAAGAGCTGTCAGAGCTGTGGTTTGAACCTAGGAATTTCTTTTTTGTAAAGTCCACACTTTTAACTATAGCCTGTCTCCAATTACATACAATACATCATATGATGTTAATAACACAAAGAAAAATTTTAAAGAGATTTATTAGCTTGCATTTTATCTGTCTATTTACAGTTGCAGTGTTTTCTTGTTTCTTGAAATGACTAGTTCTCAATTTATCAATATCCTGGGGATGAATTTAGGAATCCCGTAGTCCCATTGCTACATATTTTACTTGGACTTACTACTTACAGCAAAAGACTAAAAATACAATAGGGCAAGATACGTTATTCTCTGTTGTTAAGCCATGTAGTCCAGTGAAAAGAAAATCAAAAAATATAACCTTAATTCCTTCTATGATATTTCCCCTCATTCCTGAGCAAGCATGGTGCTTCCAGAAAAGCAATCATATTCGCAGCTATAGATGAAGTAACATAGGAGAGAAATTTAGTCTGGATACTTCCTTGTGATGCTTTGCCTGACTATTTCCTTCAAAGTTTTAAGGACCAAACTCAGGAGTCCCTTCCTCCAGGAAGCCCCTTCCTCCCTCAGCTCTGCCTGATTATGTGCCACTCCTCCACACTCCCAGAGTGCTCTGCACTCTTCCATCCTTGCACTCGTTCTGTAATTGTTGGTTAATATGCCAAAGAACTGAGACTGAGCCTGATGAACTGTGCATGCCCAACAGCTGCCCAGTAAAGTTTACTAAATGAATGGATGAGTGAATGAGGGAATGTGGAGGACAGGAGGATGGAGAGATCCAGAGTTAAATTACCATGTTAGGTTTTAAACTTTGGTGTCTTCTGAGGACAAGGACTATGCTTCATTCATAGCACCAAGCTTGGCACATTAGCCTTGTTCAATGTTCTGAGGTGACTGTTGTTTAATATGCGAGGATGAAACTGTCACTATGTTAAATAAGGTGTATATATGAATGATTTGCCTCAGGTGGAAGCTATGCCTTCCCAACAGCTTTTCTACCAACTCTTTTTATTCTTAGTAAAAATATCTGAAATGTTTCCAGGATGAGAGGTTGACATGTTTGACAGAATGAATTTTGGAAAGAACAACTTATGTTTGGATAATAATGAATAGCCCAGTTCATCCTGTATCAAGTCCAGGTGGAGAAGCAGTGAGAGGAGAGATTAAAAAGACAATTGTGGAACGCTCTAATAGCCACTCAGGCTGACTAATTTGTATTTTGTTCTGGAGACAAAAAGGAACCAAAGAAAGCTGTTGAGTTATAAAGTAACAAGAGCACATATATACTATAAAAGAGATTTTTTAAAAAGAAATTTAAATGAGTTTATTATCTGTTTGAAATAAGGTGCTGGATTTGGTAACTCTAATGGTAACCACTTTATTTCACCCTAAGAAACATCTCAGTGCTTGGCATATTGTAGGAACTCAATAAATATGAGTACATGAATGACATCAGAAAATTACCTACTGCAATAAATAAATAAGTAAATTCACCACTAAGTGTGGTGTCATGCACCTGTAGTCCCAGCTACCTGGGAGGCTGAGGTGAGAGGATTACTTGAGCCCAGGAATTGAAGCCCAGCCTGGACAACATAGTGAGACCCCCCCATGTCAAACAAAACAAAACAAAACAAAACAATTTTTAATAAGCCTTGTTGTTATAAAAAAATCAGAGGAATAATATTAATGTGTTTTTTGACCAAAAAGATAGAGTAGATAGGAAATGTAAGCTCAGTTTAATAATCTGAAGATGAATCTGATCAGTGATATATCAAGCTAGGAAAGAAAGGACAGTATAGGGGAGCAGTCAGCGAACGTTTTCTGTTAGAGCCAAATAGTAAATAATAAGCTATGCAGACCACACACTGTCTCTATTGCATATTCTTCTTTGCGTTTTCTTTTTCTTCACAACTCTTTGAAAACGTAAAAACATTCTTAGCCCAAAGACTATATAAACACAGGCTTCATGCCAGATTTTGCCCATGACCTCTGCTCTAAGACTTTGGGCCACTAATAAACCTTTTATTGATTCTTCCCCACCCTTTTTGTTTATATAATGATTAATCTCTTTTTATGGGTCATAGTAGATTTCAAATTTTGATAGGAACCCTTTAATTGTACTAAAAGTCAACATTAGTAACCTTATGAAAATATAATAAATAAATTAGTTAACCTCAGGGACAGAATCCCTCCCAAATAGGAAGCAAAGAAGCAAGAGAAATGTGGGTCTTTTAAAGGTCCTCATAAAGAAGGAGGAGAAAGAGACAGAGAAGATATGAAAACAGAAAGGGCAGCATCACAGATGAAAATCAAGTTAACCCAGTGCTACTTATTAAAAGCTCCCAAGTGTTTACTTTAAAAAGAAAATAGGGAATTAATTGTCTTGGCTGAATTTTGACCTGGAAATAAATACTCTTTCTTCTGATCCCATCCAAACAATCCCATTTCATAGAATCATGGAATATATTTTCACAGGATGCTGTTTTATAATAAGATATTTTAACTTATTTTATAAATCAGCTCTGAGTGAAGAAGCTGAACCACAAAACTGTATAAGTTTGCCCCAAATCAATTCCAGTTTCACAACTTATTTCATAAAAATAGTAGATAGAAAAGAGCAACCTATCCCTTGTCATAACATTTTAATAAACAGTGGGTTCACTGACCTCAACTTTTTGGAAAATGCTGTGGGCAAGAGAGAAGTTATTTTGGTTGGTGACCTTGATATTCCTCCTTGGATTGGCTGTTCAAAGAAAATAAATATAGAACTCAGATGTATTGTCGAGCTGGTGCCTTCCTTTCATCCTATTTTGAAAATTCTGAATATATATTCTTGAGTTGGTTGACCCTTCAGGATGGTGTTGATACCCCGGGGTTTCTCTGGCCTAAGGACAGAAACAAGTGAGGACTAATATGATGGGATGCTTCGGAAGAAGCCCCCAAACCACGAATCTCTTTGAGGAGAGAGGTGATAGTGCTCCTGAGGGAATTTGAATTTCAAGGCCCTCCCTGGATTATTTTCTCAGTTCGAAACATTTAGAGAGGAGTGCAAATAAAATTTCTGAAAGCAAACAGCCTGAAGAACAGACTGATTATCATGAGAAATGTGGAAAAAGAGAGTGGAGGAGAAATAGAGAAAAATATCCCCTGCTTAGAGCACACTCCATTCTAAACTCATTTGTTATAGAGGTTGGTGATTTTAGCTTTTCTTTTCAGTGAATGGCTCAAGTGCAGGTGTTTGTATAAATACATGGGTGACCCAGGTGGTTGATTAAGAGAAAAACCATAAAGAAGTTCAAGGCTTGCACTGGAAACTTTGAAGACGCAATAGTAAGATATAGCAATTTTGCATATCCTTTTTTTTTCTTTTTGAGACGGAGTCTTGCTCTGTTGCCCAGGCTGGAGTGCAATGGCGTGATCTCGGCTCACTGCAATCTTCGCCCCCTGGGTTTAAGCGATTCTCCTGCCTCAGCCTCCCGAGTGGCTGGGATTACAGGCGCCCACCACCATGCCTGGCTAATTATTATTATTATTGTTATTTCTGAGACGGAGTCTCGCTCTGTCGCCCAGGCTGGAATTCAGTGGTGCGATCTTGGCTCACTGCAACCTCTGCCTCCCGGGTTCAAGCGATTTTTCTGCCTCAGCTTTCTGAGTAGCTGGGATTACAGGCACCTGCCACCACGCCTGGCTAATGTTTGTATTTTAGTAGAGACGTGGTTTCACCATGTTGGCCAGGCTGGTCTCTAACTCCTGACCTCAGGCAATCCGCCTGCCTCGGGCTGTAAAGTGCTGGGATTATAGGCGTGAGCCACTGCGCCCAGCCCCGAATATCCTTTTGATTAGAGAAGAAGTATAGATTCCTGGGAAATAGCTGACTTCTCATCTGTCCTTCAAAAACCATTCAAGCGTAGATGATTATTCTGAAATGCCCTTAAGCAGTAAGAAGCTATAAAGCTTTATCATAATAGCTTGAGAAAATAGCAGAGAATTGCTTTGAGGGTGTTGGAGATATGTCTTGAATAGAAAGGAGAAACGGGAAGAAAACATAAAACAGTAAAGGCAGAAGCTGTGGAAGAGAATGTAAGCACAAGTCCTTCCTGGCTTGGCTTCTTCCCTGTCCCTTCTGGTCCTGTCACCAACAGCATCACAGAGGGGGCCATGCTTTTCTGTTGCATGTCTTAAGGGTGCATTTAAAATTGCATGGACTAACTGAGCCATAGTAAACCAGGCTGAGACTTGGCTAAAGTCATATAGTCCAAAGGACTCCATGGAAGTAAGAATGACCTTCCTAGAAGCTGTCTAGAGCACAAAAGAGTAGGTTTTAATAGCCATTACTTCTGATTTGGGGTGAAAAAAGATCCTTTAGGATTAGATATTAGAATTTGTTTAAGTATACTGTAATACTTTGTTCAATTTATCAGTATTAACTTATTTAATTCATTTACAAATGAGCTAAGTGAAGCACAGAAAAATTCAGTAATGCCCCTAAAGTCACACAGCTGACAAGTGACAGAGCCAGAATTAAAATCCAGGCATTTTGACTGTAGAATTCATGCTCTAAACCAGGGCTTCTCAGCCTCGGCATTATTGTTGTTTCTGTCTGAACAGTTCTTAGTTGTGGGGCTGTCCTGTGCACTGCAGGATGTTGGCAGCCTCCCTGGCCTCTACCCATGAGATGCATAGCACCCACCCCCGAGTTGTGACAACCGAAAATGTCTCCAGACATTACTAAATGTTCCCTAGGAGGGCAAAAACTGACCCCCTGGTTGAGAATCACATCTCACTCTGCTGCCTATCCTTGCTCTAGAGTGCCATTTTTTGGGGAAACCTTTCCAAATCCTCCTCCTCTGTCAAGGATGGGTGAAATGCCCCTCTGCGTTTCCATAGCACGTAATACTAATAGTTACTGATATTTATTGAGTTCTTACCATGTTCTAGGTGACACTTAGCTTGTCATATGTATTTGCTTGTTTAATCCTCACAAGAAACTTACCTGGTAGGCCTTACTATTACCTATTTCTACAAATGAGAAAATAGATTTACCAAAATCAAGATCTGGCCCAAGGTCACAGAGCCAGGAGCGCCAGACCAGGATCCATATAGAGAAGTCTGTTGCTTTCCAGTGTGCGTGCTCTGAACCATCTGCTGTCTTCTTCTGTCAGTCCCTGGCTATATCTCGGCCTCCTCTACTGGTCTGTGAGTTCTTAGAGAGCAGAGACCAGTGTGTCCCTAACACCCACCACACAGCCCAGTAAGTGGCACACACTCAGCTCCATGTTTCTTAAGCAAGTAAATAGATTAAAACCTAGTAGCCCCAAAGGGGAAGATTGTGTAAAGCACACACAATTTCCCCTCACGAGGGAGGGCTCCCATTCCATTGGCAGGAAATGGAGTGTCCAGGACCTTGATGGGCTCTGATATCAGAATTGTCTGCAGTGGGAAAACTGTGAGAATAATGTGGAATGTGTGTGTTTGAATGTTTTAAAGCATCTCTTTAAAATTAATTTAAATGGCTCGAGAGAGAGGACACAATTAAATAGACTGCTCATTCTTTCTAAAAATGAAAAAACATACAGATCTTTAGGATTACATATGCTCATCCTCAAATAATTTAATAAATTACATCATCCCAAATAAAATTTATAGGCAAATATTATTCAATAAAATGTAACACAGAGGTAATAAAACTTACTAACATCTAGAAATGAAACGTTATGTTAAATATTAGAACCTCAGCACAGGAAAGGATGTAGAGATGGCTTCTGGGCCTTCAGGACAGGGCTGTTGCCAAATGCCTCATCACACACCAACTCATTGCTCCTCCCCAAGATCCTACCTACCTCTTCCTCAGCTGACAAGTTTGAAGAAAGAACATGTACCTTGGAGCTGTCACTGACTTGAGTCTTGGCTGTGCCACTTACTATATGAGTAATATTAGGCAAATCTCCACTTCGGTGGGTTCATTTCTTTATCTGTAAAATGGGAAAATTTGCATTATCTTTTCCTTGACTTTTTCACTGTGTTTTCATAAGGTTAAATAATAAAGAAACATATTAGTTACATTTTAAAAAAAATTTCCTTCTATTTTAGCAGAGACTTTAATTCCACTGGCATGAGTGGAAGTGGTTACCAGATAGAATGTTTTTCAGGCAGCTTTATGAGAGCCATCATGGAGCTTCATGTTCCTTTCTGGGCAGTTCTATTTTTGTGCTTGTCATCAATCCCCTTCCCAGTCACTACCAGCCAGAAAGAGGCATTGCTGGGGAGGGCACGAAACAACCACTTCTGGAGGCATTCATCCAAGGAGGGTTACACTGTGCTCTCTCCTGTCCCCAGCACCCACAGGTCCCAAGACTGAAGGAAATGTGACTGTTGGCCTTGAGGGAACAAGGGAACCATTAATCTTGTGAGCAGAGGATGTCATTGAGACACAGGAAGGGGTAATCCAGTCTTGCTTGCTTTCATGGCTTAGATCAGGTGGTGGTTTATGAGCCAATTGTGTGCACATGTGCCTTCAGGTTTTTTTTTAGTCTGCACTCTTTGGGTAACTTCTTTTGCCACCATTAACTTGATTCTGGAGCCATTCCTTTTGCTTGGGCAAGGTCTGTTTTGCTGAACTTAGGAACAGTGATACTCTCCATTTCTCTTACCCTTTCCTGCTTTCTGCCTTACGTCATTCAACATGAACTGGGGGTCTATTTGAATTTTTAAAAGGGAGGTTTTACAACTTCTTTTCATGTCTAAGTACAGCACTCTGTTTTAGTGGGAGGATCTACAGCAGACTAGGAAATTGGCTAAGAGTCTTCGTTTCTGAAGAGATGGAAAATCAGCTGTATATATTGCTAGAATTATAAAAATTATTTTTCTAGTTTCACATATACTGCCATTTTTCTCAATAGAAGTTAAACGATGTATTTACAATATTGCTCAACTCTGATTATTAGGATTTTTGGAATCTTAAAAATTTCTCTATATTGTGTTTTTTTTTTTTTCAGAATATACGGAGAAAGATCTTTCTTTTCTGGGAGATAATGATGAAAGGTGTTTGCATTCACACACAGGTACAGACCCAGGCAAAGCCTGCCACACAGTGTGTATCCAGGCCTTGGAATGGAGTCACTTCTCTCCAAGTAAAAATTTTTTCTTCCCAAGAGAACATTCATTGTTATTGCCCTCAACTGGGAGTTGAGAGAGCCATTTCTTCTCCAGCTACCAGGAGACTTGAACAAATCTCCTATTTATTTTCACATCCTGGGACTTAGAACCACCAATCCCTAGAGAAAGAAAAGAGAACATTGTGAAAAATTGTGTCACAAGGATTAACTGCCAGGCAGAGGTTTACTGGCTCTTATTTCTCCCAATCTTATTGGAGAATTAGCAATCCAAACAAAGTCTAGGAATGCACCGGGGTTTTGTTAGTGGTTTTCATTCTGTGGGTTGTGACTGGTTAGCAAGTATTGAATCAACTTAGCCTGACTCACTTTGGTCTATGACTTCCCTGCATGGATATTCTGAAGCCAAAGCTGATTGAAGACACCCAGCCCAGACTAAGAAGCTCACTCCCATTTGATTAGATGTCCCAATTTCTATAGGCATATCTCTGAGAGTGTTTTTCAACTTGAGGTTGTGGTTCATTGTTTGTTAAATTCATTTAGTAGTTGGAAACTATGTCTTAAAAATGATAAAATAGAATACAATGGATCATTATAGAAAATATCAGAGTGCATCACACATAGCAAGGATAGGTATTATTTTATGAAACTTTGTTTCGGTTTATACACACACACACACACACACACACACACACACACATCCAAACACACATATATGTATTTGTGCACTGAGTCTCAATGTAAAATGTTTTTCCAGTTATGGGTCCCAATATAATAAACAAATGATAAAATCAGATGGGACAGGGAAGAAGATGCAAAAAATGTCTTTACTAGGCTAGCAGCTCTTTAGGCTCCCCAAGCCCACTTTCAAATCTGTAGTCTTCTTTTTATAGGCTGGTGGTGGATGATGCAGTAAAGGTTACATGCCTAGTTTTGCAATTTTATAACTAAGTTCCATGAGGAAGGCACTTAGTACCTTACTTTAGAATGTTAACAGTACATCTCTCCTGTTACTTTCAGAATTGAGGTCTTAAATGAATTTTTCAGACAACAGAAATACAGAGACTATGCCAGGCACCAGCAGTACAAAATAAACAAAACTCTTGGAATAGCTACCTGGTGGGGCAATTTTATAATGTCCTAGTAACTGCTTTCTCCACAGAAGGGAAGAGCCACTTTTCGAAGACAAGTAGAAGTGAGAATTTCTGAAGTGGCCTCCAGGAAGCTGAAAGGGACAATGTTGGATGAGAGCAAGCAGCCATTTGTGAATTCTCACCGATAATTGCCTTTCTCATAGCCCAGATCAGAATTTGAAGCTTAAATGAATCATATTTAAGGAAACAAACTTAACTCACAGATAGGTAGAGGTGTTGACGTGGTGAACTCCCCAAAAAACTATTAGTCAAGCAAAGCTAAGTTTATAGGATCCCCTGCAGTAAAGGCAGATACCACTTTGACAGACATCAGAGTGTGTCAGAGGGGAGGTCAGGAGAAGTTATTGGAAGGGTTTTGTTGTTTGGGATCAAGTGGTTTAAGATGGGTCTTTCAGCCAGGCACGGTGGCTCATGCCTGTAGTCCCAGAACTTTGGGAGGCTGAGGCGGGTGGATCATGAGGTCAGGAGTTCAAGACCAGCCTGGCCAAGATGGTGAAATCCCGTCTCTACCAAAAATACAAAAAAATTAGCTGGGCTTGGTGGCAGGCACCTGTAATCCCAGCTACTCGGGAGGCTGAGGCAGAGAATTGCTTGAACCCAGGAGGCAGAGGTTGTAGTGAGCTGAGATCATGCCACTGCACTCCAGCCTGGGCAACAGAGCAAGACTCTGTCTCAAAAAAAGACTACACAAAACAAAACAACAACAAAAAAACGGTGGGTTGTTCAACACAAAGAACTGATTGAGAATTGGACAAATTTTATGTCATCATATAATTTGGATTGGTAGGTGCAACAAAGCATGAGTTTTGAAGTGAGTCTTGGTAGTAAACTGCTGTTTGGTTAACCAGCTGGTTCCTAGGTGAGCAGTCTATTGTCTTGGTAAGAGAACCGCTTCTCCATTTCAACAAACTCTTTGTCCAGACAGATGTACTTGCAGGAATTTACACAAACAGTCAAGTTAGTTATTGGTTATAGACTTATTTTCCTAGGCAATAGTTTTCTGGAACAAATACTTAAGCATGTTGACTCATGAGTGAAAGGGTTTACTTACCTTCATCACTGAGAAGTTGCTAAAAGTCAGAATCTCTAGCCATAAGTTCATTAGATTTGTTTTATAGTTAATTTCCATCCTGTCTAGTGTTTTTGGAATGTTGGAGTTATTAATGATGTGCTGTTAGTTCCTACTAGTGTTTAAAAATTAGGTGGAGAAAAAATGTGAAAGAAAAATATTTGCAATTGGAATTAGGTTATTGAATTTTTTTTTTTTTTCTTTTTGAGACAGAGTCTTGCTCTGTCACCCAGGCTGGAGTGCAGTGGCACAATCTCAGCTCGCTGCAAGCTCCACCTCCCAGGTTCACTCTGTTCTCCTGCCTCAGCCTCCCGAGTAGCGGGGACTACAGGCGGCCGCCACCACACCCAGCTAATTTTTTGTACTTTTTAGTAGAGATGGGGTTTCACCGTGTTAGCCAGGATGGGCTCAATCTCCTGAACTCGTGATCCGCCTGCCTTGGCCTCCCAAAGTGCTGGGATTACAGGCGTGAGCCACTGCACCCGGCCCAGGTTGTTGAATTTTATTGATGTTTGTAAATTATTGAAAATTTCCATATAAGATAGGGAAAATCAAGATAAAAATGTAGCTATGTGTTTTAAAACATAGTAGTATTTATAGTTTATGTATTATCCAGCAGATTGCTTTTTATCAGTTAATAATCAGTTAAGAGATATATAAACATACTGTTAACAATTATATAATTACATATAAAATATAATATTTATAAATATGTAACTATTCATATTTGTATATGCAGTCAGTATTTTGGACTTATGATGAAATCAATGCACAGCTTTATTCTTGACTGCTGCCATCCCTTTAAACTTTATCACTGGGGATAATCCTCCCAGGCACTGGATGAAAGTTTGACAGAACCTATGACTGTCCTGCTTGCTCTTAGGCAACTGACATTCCTATGGTGACTTTAAGTGGCAAATCCAGGTTTACTTCTGAAATGCTGGTGACTGAGTTCTGAAATGTTGGTGTTCAGCTACAAATATTGTAGATGGAAACTGGTAATTTTCATTAAAGTGGGTGGGTATAGTTCCCATGGCTCTTATTTTAAAGGACCAGGTCTGTCTCTAAGGGTTTGAGACCTCCTTCCTATTTCTTCTCTTGTCTTCTGTTTTCCTCTGTTCTTCCCATAGTGTCTTCCCCACCTGTCTTTTCAATCTAGTCTTTAAGTAAGGGGTCAGGTGATCAACTCAACTGGTATTTTTAAAACTTATTTTTACTTCCTTTTGCTAAATCAATTTTTCCCAAATCTTTCTAAGATAAATCTTGTATCATGTCATAGAAGCAGTGTAGCATGTATGAGAATTAGCTAATAGAATTTAGAATCAGATGGATATGGGTATGAAGGCTCTGCTTCTTATTGCCTTTGTAAGCTGGAGATAATATTTTGGAATAATGATATAGAAAATGAGAAGTGTGTGTGTGTGTGTGTGTGTGTGTGTGTGTGATAGAAAGAGAATGAATGAGAAATGCTATATGCCTGGCATAGTACTGGTGCAGTATAAACACTGGTATATGAAAACATTGGTATATGAAATATAAATACAATTTAGTTATTAATTATTCTAGGAAATTACATTATTATTTGCATTTTAAGTCCACAGATAATACAAGTATAATCAATTAATTGATCAAGTAGCTGGTGATATAATGAATGTTTTTCTTGTCCCAGCAGTGTGCAGCAGGTAAGAGTCAAAGATTCAGCATCCCTGTTCTCATCGAGCTCCCTGTTTTGTTAGAGAAATTAGACATATACAGAAAAACAATTAGATTATAGAACATTACAAAAGGGAGTATAATCAAAAGGTACATTTTGTGGAACAGGAAATGTTTTATAAGGACAGTGGCAAGACTGACCCATTTACCTTTAGCTGATTGTCACTTTCCTTGTCATCTTCTCAGGTTTTAAGAAAATCAGTAGTTGTATTTCTTAGGAAGTATTAAGCCGCAAGTAGCACTATTCTCAACTCAAGGTAACTAAATCAATGGGATTTCTTCTCTCACTTAAAAGTGAACCCAGGGTGGATAGTTCCAGGTGTGGCTATGTCAGGAGCATAACCACATTATTGAGAATGAAGCTGCATTTTTTTCTTTCTGTTCAGGCATCCTCAGGCTTATACCCCTATGACAGTTGGCTGCCACAGTTCCAGACATCTTATATTTCCTCCACCTCCATAGGCTGAACAATGTTCCCCCAAAAGATATCCACATCCTAATCCCTGTGTATTAGTCTGTTTTCACACTACTGATAAAGACATACCCAAGACTGGGCAATTTACCAAAAAAAAAAATGGTTTAATGGACTTACAGTTCCATGTGGCTGGAGAGGCCTCACAAACATGGTGGAAGGTGAAAGGCACATCTCACATGGTAGAAGACAAGAGAAGGGAGCTTGTATAGGGAAACTCCCCCTTATAATAACCATCAGATCTTGTGAGACTTACTCACTATCATGAGAACAGCACAGGAAAGACCTGCTCCCATGATTCAATTACCTCCCACTGGGTCCTTCTTACAACACGTGGGAATTTAAGATGAGATTTGGGTGGGGATACAGCCAAACCATATCATTCCACCTCTGGCCCCTCCCAAATCTCATGTCCTCACATTTCAAAATCAATCATGCCTTCCCAACAGTTCCACAAAGTCTTAAGATATTTCAGCATTAACTCAAAAGTCCACAGACCAAAGTCTCATCAGAGACAAGGCAAGTTCCTTCCATCTATGAGCCTGCAAAATCAAAAGCGACTTAGTTACTTCCTAGATATAATGGGGATACAGGCATTTGGTAAATACAGCCATTCCAAATGGGATAAATTGGCCAAAACAAAGGGGCTACAGGCCCCATGCAAGTCTGAAATTTAGCAGGGTAGTCAAATGTTAAAGCTCCAAAATGATCTCCTTTGACTCCATGTCTCATATCCAGGTTATGCTGTTGCAAGAGGGGGGTTCCCATGGTTTTGGGCAGCTCAGCCCCTGTGGCTTTGCAGGGTACAGTCTCCCTCTTGGCTGCTTTCATGGAATGGTGTTGAGTGTCTGCAGCTTTTCCAGGCACATGGTGCAAACTGTTTGTGGATCTACCATTCTGGGGTCTGGGGGATGGTGGCCCTCTTCTCACAGCTTCACTATGTGGTGCCCCAATAGGGACTCTGTGTGGGCATTCTGACCCCACATTTCCCTTCCAAACTGCCCTACAGAGGTTCTCCATGAGAGCCCCACCTCTGCAGCAAACTTCTGGACATCCAGGTGTTTCCGTACATCCTCTGAAATCTAGGTGGAGGTTCCCAAACCTCAATTTTTGACTGCTGTGTACCAGCAGGCTCAACACTTCGTGGAAGCTGCCAAGGTTTGGGGCTTCCACCCTCTGAAGCAACAGCCTGAGTTGTACCTTGGCCCCTTTTAGCCATGACTGGAGCAGCTGGGACGCAGGGCACCAAGTCCCAGGGCTGCACACAGCACAGGGACCCTGGGCCCAGCCCATGAAACCCTTTTTTTTCTTTCTAGGCCTCTAGGCCTGTGATCAGAGGGGCTGCCATGAAGATCTCTGACATGGCTGGAGGCATTTTCCCCACTGTCTTGGAAATTAACATTTGACTCCTCGTTACTTATGCAAATTTCTGCAGCCGGCTTGAATTTCTCCTCAGAAAATGGGATTTTTTTTTCTATTGCATTGTCAGGCTGCAAATTTTTCAAACATTTATGCTCTTCTTTCCTTATAAAACCGAGGGCCTTTAACAGCACCCAAGTCACCTCTTGAATGCTTTGTTCCTTAGAAATTTCTTCTGCCAGATACCTTAAATCATCTCTCTCCGGTTCAAGTTCCATAAATCTCTAGGGCAGGGGAAAAATGCCACCTGCCTCTTTGCTAAAACATAACAAGAGTCACCTTTGCTACAGTTCCCTAGTTCCTCATCTCCATCTCAGACCACCTCAGCCTGGACTTCGTTGTTCATATCACTATCAGCATTTTTGTCAAAGCCATTCAACAAGTATCTAGGAAGTTCCAGACTTTCCCACATTTTCCTATCTTCTTCCGAGCCCTCCAAACTGTTCCAACATCTGCCTATTACCCAGTTCCAAAGTCGCTTCCACATTTTCAGGTATCTTCAGCAACATCCCACTCTACTGGTACCAATTTACTGTACTAGTCCGTTTTCATGCTGCTGATAAAGATGTACCTGAGACTGGGCGATTTACAAAAAAAAGAAGGTTTAATGGACTTGCAGTTTCACGTGGCTGGGGAGTCCTCACAATCATGGTGGAAGGTAGAAAGCATGTCTCACATGGTGGCAGACAAGAGAAGAAAGCTTGTGCAGGGAAACTCCCCTTTGTAATAACCATCAGATCTCCTGAGACTTACTATCATAACAATAGCATGGGAAATACCTGCCCCCATGATTCAACTACCTCCCATCAGATCCCTCCCACAACATGTGGGAATTCAAGATGAGATTTTGGTGGGGACACAGCCAAACCATATCACCCTGGTAATTGGCAATGTTATTTTATATGGCAAAAAGGGAGTTTGCAGAAGTGATTAAGGATCTTGAGATGGCGAGGTTATCCTGGGTTATCTGAGTGGTCCCTATATGCTATCACAAGTATTTTTTTTGGGTGTGTTTGTTTTTTGAAATGGAGTCTTGTTCTGTCGCCAGACTGGAGTGCAGTGGTGTGATCTTGGCTCACTGCAACCACTGCCTCCTGGGTTCAAGCAATTCCCTTGCCTCAGACTCCCAAGTAGCTGGGACTACAGGTGCACGCCACCATGCCCAGCTAATTATTTATCACAAGTATCTTTACAAAAAGGAGGCAGAGGAAGATTTGAGACACAGAAGAGAGAAGGCAATGTTACCACAGACACATAAATTAGAGTGATGTAGACACTAAGCAATGCCTACTGCCATAAGAAGCTGCAAGAGGCAAGGCATGGGCCCCAGAGGGAGTGCGGCCCTGCTAACACCTCGATTTGGACCCAGTGATACTGACTTTGGATGTCTGTCCTTCAGAATTGTGAGAAAATAAACATCTGTTGGTTTAAGCTGCCAAGTTGGTGGTAATTTGTTATATCAGCCATTGTAAACTAAAATGGAATGAAATGGGGCATCTCTTTGCCAGTGTTTCCATTTACAGAGAGAAAACCTTTTCCAAAAATCCACTATAGACTTCACGGATGCTTAGGAAATAAGTATCTGGCAATTTTAGCCTCTAACTACTCTGCAAGCAAGGAAAAAATATGGTGTAATAGTTTTGGGAAAAGCAACCAATTGTGTCTTCCGTGATAGCAAATAAAGTGACCAATTCACAGACAGTAGGAGGGAGATGGAACTGGAACATATCATTCTGGCCAAATCCCAAAGTCAAGCATTGGAACCTACTGAATTCAAGAGTTGACTGCACTCTTACAGTGAACAGTTTCACCAGCATCAGGGTATCACATTGTCTTTTCTACCAAGTGAGTCAGTGTTCTTTTGTGAGGACACAGATAGAGGCACTGCCAAGGAAACAGGCCACCTTTCCCTGGGATAAGTTCTTACCCAACTTGGGTAAGAACGCAAGGAAGCACACAAGCAAAGGAACACTTTTTTCTGGAGGTGGAGATTCCTTAGCAACCTTTAACCACCACAGCATTCTATCTTCTGACTCTTGGTTCCGTCTTTTGGGATGATGTCCACATGCAAAGGAGGTGTATTCTCAGCTTTCTGCTCCTCTATGGATGGCTTCCCTGAAATTCCAATTTCTAATTCACACAAAGATAGTCATCTAGAGGATCTTCCTGTTGGCTATTCACCAGCTGATCTGGGGGAGAAGGGAACTCTTTTGTTTTGCATTCAGAGTTTAGTGCTTGTGTGAGTATTTGCCTCCCTTTTATACTAACTAAGCTGGCTGAAGACCTGAAGGCTCTGGAAGAGCTCAGTTTCTGCTACAAAGAGAGGGAGAAGCCCTGCTAGGAGATCCCTATACTTAGAGCGTTTGTTTGAGTTAAACATCTTTCAAATTTGAGTAGTAGTTCTACACTCAAGTATATGTCTCTCTTTTTTTTCTTTATTATTTAAAAAAATGTGGAAGGTTTTGGCTTTGGCTTACAGAGTGTTCTAAAACACAAAATCTTGTCATCTGGAAAATGCCTCTTTTTGCTACTCTTAAATAGGAATAAATTTGAAAGGAACCCACACAGAGACCACCAAGTGATGTGATGGCTCTTTGTTGCCCCCAAAATTCACAGGCAAATGCTTTTGTTGACCCACAACTTGGGACCAGTGAGGATTTAAATCTACTACTTATGGGATTGTAATTCTCCTACTGGGCTGTTAATCTGATTGTTTATTAAAGCTCTGCTGACTTGTTCATTTAATGTATTCGACATACTGGGCCCTTAACTTCAATATACAGCACTGGCTACATTTCAAGTGTCTAATAGCTACAGGAGGCTAGTGGCCGTTGCAGTTCTAGAGTCAGTCCATTGCTGTATCATCCGCACATTAGTAAGTCTCAAGATAACATTTTCAGCCAGGTATTGGCACTTGCAGGCAGGAGTATAGACCAGATATTTTGCAGAAGGTAAGTTTTCACTGGGCCCTTAACTTACATTGGATAGACACTTATCTACTTTGTATATTGCCTGTCTGATGTCTCTATGTATATATATATATATATGTCTTTTATGATCCTGAAATATCCCGCTTGAGAATTCTTAGGAAGAGACAGAATGTGGGAGAAAGTCACATAATAAATGTATGCTTGAGGGCAACATCTAAGATCAATACTGTAGGAACTTTAGCCTGGGCACAGTGGCTCACACCTATAATCCCAGCATTTTAGGAGACCGAGACGGAAGACTGTTTGAAATCAGGAGCTTGAAGTCAGCCTGAGCAACATGGTAAGACCCCAACTCTATTAAAAACAAACAAACAAGCAAAAACCTAGTTAGTGCAGTGGCTTGTGCTATAATTTCAGCTACTTAGGAGGTTGGAGAATCATTTGAGCCGAGGAGTTTAACACTGCAGTAAGCTATGATCACGCCACTCCACTCCAGCTTGGGCAACAGCATGAGACCCCATCTCTAAAAATAAAAATACCAAATAAAACTTTGGACGCCAAGGGCTGATGTTCTACATGGTTATATCTCTATATTTCTCTCCTTCCTCTTTTGTTTGTTGTCTCTTTCTGAAGTTATGCCTCTTTTTAGCATTGCTACCTTTCTTCTTCTTACTACTTCTTTGACATAATATTGGAGCCTGGAATATCTGGGGCTGCTTTCACTGTTAGGGATGCACTTTTTAGGTAAACATAGTACATTAGCAAGAAGAACAGAGAACATTAGAGAGGCCACATAATTTTTCTGAATTTACACTATATAAAAAGTTATCCAGTGTGGAAAGAGACAGGATTTCAAAACTTGAGTTGACAGAGGTTATGATCTTGGCCAAAATTTATGGACTTAAAATTTCAGATATTTGACTTCTAGGCTACTGACAAATATATCTGTTAGGAGTGCTTTCAGCTGCAAATAACAGAATTCCTGATCAACAGTAGCTTAAACGTGGAGAGGTTTCATGTTCTTAGGTAACAAGGAGCCTTCAGGTAACTGAATGCTGGCATTGGTTCTGCTGTTTGACAGAATCCTCAGGGATTCCACTCCACCATCCTTAGTGTACTCACGTTCAACTAAATGCTTGCTACCTCATGGACACAGATGGTTGCTGACACAGCAGACACTGAATCTTTGTTCAAGGAAGAAAGATGTTCTCATCAGGAAAACAAAAGCTTTTCGAGAACTCTGTCCCCTGGGAAGCCCCAGCTACAAGAGAGGCTGGGAAAATGAGTAATTAGCTTCTTAGTCTCTAAAGTGGACAATGTAAGAGAGAAGACACTATTGAGTTAGTGAGCAAACGATGACGGCCATAATGTGGTTCTCTAACAGCTGATATAGTAGCTGACATATGTAGAGGGCTTGTGGGATGTAAGATATACAAGCGTTTCACAGATGTAATTTCCTCTCATCCTCACATTTCCTTGATTTATGCCTACTATTATTATCCCTCCATTCTTAGTTGAGAAAACTATATCTTAGAGATGCCAATTAATTTACCCAAATCACATGGAAATTCCATTGTTGTGTTACCCTATCTCCATAATGACCAAATAGCTACCCTTATTCATAGATTCCCTTCCACATAATTTATACTTTCTTTGAAATACATGCTTAATATTTTACTCCATGAAGGCAGAGTGATGGAGAGGAAGGAGTCGGGTAACTTGGTTTCTGGTTTGAGAAATTCTGATAGTATGGCTCATTCCCTGAGAAAGGAAGGGAAGTTTTTGGCAGACATTATGTACATCCCATGTCAGGTGGGTTTAGTAGAGGGTACCTATTGGTCATCGAAGTGGCTCATGTTAAGAGGTGTCTGGAGTGCAGGAGAAATTTCATAGAATTGACCTATGATGTCTAGGAGATTGATGATCACAGCCAAACCAGTATCACCTTCCTAAAACTTCCTTTTCTTAAGAAATAAGAAAGTAAGCAGAAGAGATGTAAGGATGAGTAATGGATATAAGTGGCTTCTTTTCTGCTCACCAATATTGTGGGAGGAAGTTTCTGAGACAGCCCCGATTGTGCCTGCCTCCCTGATATCCCTGATTATGTCTGCCTCCTTGCATATGAACCTACTCTTCCTTGAGTGGTCTGGACTTGTGACTTGCTTCTGATGAATAGGATAACAACAAAGGTGATGAGCTATCATTTCCATAATTATGTTACAAGCATGTAACCTCTGTCTCATTAGCAGATTTTCTCTATTTGTCTTCTTGGCTTTCATGCTTTGGTGAAGGAAATAGCTATGTTCAAGAGCCCCATGTAGCAAGAAGAGGTTCATGTGGCAAGGATCTTAGGGTGGCTGTTGGCCAACAGCTAGCAAGGAACTGAGGCCCTCAGTCCAGCAGCCTTTGAGGAACAGAATTCTGCCAACAACCTGAGTGAGCTTGGAAGTGGATCCTTCCCCAGCCAAGCTTTCAGATGAGACCCTAGCCCTGGTCACCAATATGATTGTATCCTTGTGAAAGACCCTGAAGTAGGGGGCCCAGCTCAGCTGGATTCCTGACCCACAGATGTGGAGATAATAAATGTGTGTTGTTGAAACCATTATACTATGGTAATTTATTAAATGGCAATAGATAACACATACAAACACCCAGAGTTTAGTTGAGGGATCAGGGGATAGGCCCATGTGGCCATTAGCTGGGGTATATGCTTACCTAATTCAAAAGTCAAAGGAGAGCAGACTATTTTTATGATTCTGAAATACAGAAGGGAGATTGCTTATATTTGGAAATAAATTACCTGGTTGGTCAATTAAAACCAGAACTGAGAGTCAAGGCATTTGATTCACTGGAGAAAAGAGAAAACCCTGAGAGGAATGCAGTTATATTTAGAGCAGCCTCTGAGCAGCAACAGCTGGTGTCTGAATGAGGCCAACACATCCTATGGGAGTGGTATATGAGCCTCGGGAGGCAGATAAACATTAGACATAACCATGCAGCAAAAGGCTGTAGATGGTGCTGAGGAAGCCAGGGAATCAAGGGGTGTATCATGGGAAGTTGTAGATTTTCCTCTACTGGAATCCATAAAGAATAAGGGATCTTGTAAAATAACTTTAAAAAAATTCAAAATAGTGATTACAATCATTCAGTGTTCCTGTTCTGTGAGCAATTTCCTTTCTTTCCTTTCTTCTCTTCTATTTTACAGTAGCCATTGACACTTTTTACATTAATCTACTCAGGCTTTCATAATAAAATACCACAGTCTAGGTATTATGCAAGACAAAAATTTACTTTCTTGCAGTTCTGGAGGTGAGAAGTCCAAAATCAAGGTGCCTTCAGGGTGAGGCTCCAGTGAAGCCTGTCTTCCTGGCTTTCCAGAGGCTGCCTCCTAGCTGTTTCCTCACACGGCCTTTTCTTTCTGTGTATGTGGAAAGAGAGCAGTCTCTGGCATCTCTTTTCTTCTTCTTCTTTTTTTTTTTTTTTTGAGAAGGAGTCTCGCTGTGTCGCCCAGGCTGGAGTGCAGTGGTGTGATCTCGGCTCACTACAACCTCTGCCTCCTGGGTTCACACCATTCTCCTGCCTCTGCCTCCCTAGTAGCTGGGACTACAGGTGCCCACGACCATGTCTGGTTAATTTTTTGTATTTTTAGTAGAGACGGGGTTTCACCGTGTTAGCCAGGATGGTCTTGATCTCCTGACATTGTGATCTGTCCACCTCAGCCTCCCAAAGTGCTGGGATTACAGGTGTGAGCCACCAGCACCCAGCCTCTTCTTCTTCTTATAAGGACACCAGTTCTACTGGGTTAAGGCCCCACCCTTATGACCCCATTTAGCATTAATTACCTACCAAAAGGCCCTGTCTCCACATATAGTCCCATTGGGGGTTATAGCTTCAACATATGAATTTGGGGTTGGAGGTGTATATAATTCAGTCTGTAGTATTTTCTAACCACTAAATGCCTATAAAATGTAAGCTCAGTAAGGGCAGGGACTTGGGCTGTGTTTTTCACTGAGCTGTCCTATCTTTCCAAGGCCTGTTACAGTGCCTGGCACAGGCACATAGTAGACCCTCAATAAATGTTTGTTGAATGAATGAACGATAGTCTCTTCTCTCTGATGCTCTGAGATTTGAGGAAATCGCTGAGAACAGATCAGGTAACGAGGCATTTTTTTTTTCCATAAGAGGTAGAAAGTTTTTATGTAGTGTTGTATAAAATATTTTTTAGTTTTATGATAAGATTTATAAAGATGCTCAGTCGTCGCTACCAGCACGTGCACCATGTCCTCCCGCTGCTGCGTGCTCCTCCGCCAGTGGCAATGGAAGAAGAGATCCCTGCACTCTTCATTGACAATGGCTCCGGCATGTGAAAAGCGGCTTTGCTGGGACAATGCCCTCCGAGCCATGTTCCCCTCTGTCATCGGGCACCCCCGGCACCAGGGCGTGATGGTGGGCATGGGCCAGAAGGACTCCTACGTGGGCGACCAGGCCCAGAGCAAGTGCGGCATCCTGCCCCTGAAGTACCCCATCAAGCATGGCATCGTCACAAACTGGGACGACATGGAGAAGATCTGGCACCATGTTTTCTACAACGAGCTGTGCGTGGCTATGGAGGAGCAGGTGGTGCTACTGACCGAGGCCCCGCTAAATCCCAGGGCCAATAGGGAGAAGATGACTCAGATCATGTTTAAGACCTTCAACACCCAGGCCATGTACATGGCCATTCAGGCCGTGCTGACCCTCCACAGCTCTGGTTGCACCACTGGCATTGTCATGGACTCTGGAGATGGGGTCACCCACACAGTGCTCATCTACGAGGGCCACACCCTCCCTCACACCGTCTTGCATCTGGACCTGGCTGGCCGGGACCTTACTGACTACCTCATGAAGATCCCTACCTAGTGCGGCTATAGCTTCAACACCATGGCCAAGTGGAAGATCGTGCGCAACATCAAGGAGAAGCTATGCTATGTCGCCCTGGACTTCGAGTAGGAGATGGCCACTGCTGTATCCTCTTCCTCCCTGGAGAAGAGCTACGAGCTGCCTGACAGCCAGGCCATCATTATTAGCAATGAGTGGTTCTCGTGTCCGAGGCAGTGTTCCAGCCTTCCTTCCTGGGCATGGAATCCTGTGGCATCCATGAAAGTACCTTCAACTCCATCATGAAGTGTGACATGGACATCCCCAAAGACCTGTACACCAACACAGTGCTGTCTGGCGTCACCACCTTGTACCCTGGCATCCCCAATAGGATGCAGAAGGAGATCACTGCCCTGGCATCCAGCACCATGAAGATCAAGATATCGTGCCCCCAGAGTGCAAGTACTTTGTGTGGATCGGTGGCTCCATCCTGGCCTCACTGTCCACCTTCCAGCAGATGTGGATTAGCAAGCAGGAGTACAACGAGTCGGGCCCCTCCATCATCCACCGCAAATGCTTCTAAATGGACTGCGAGCAGATGCATAGCATTTGCTGCATGGGTTAATTCAGAAGTATAAATTTGCCCCTGGCAAATGCATATACCTCATGCTAGCCTCACGATACTGGAATAAGCCTTTGAAAAGAAACTGTCCTTGAAGCTTGTATCTGATATCAGCACTGGAGCATAGAACTTGTTGCTGATTTTGACTTTGTATTCCAGATAACTGTTGCCCTTGGTATTTGTTTAATACCCTGTACATATCTTTGATTTCACCCCTTAGTACACGTGGCTTGGTCACTTCGTGGCTGAGGTAAGAATGTGCTTGTGGAAGACAAGTCTGTGGCTTTGTGAGTCTGCGTGGCCAGCAGTCTCTGATCTGTGCAGGGTATTAATGTGCCAGGGCTGTGTGTTCTGGGATTTCTCTAGAGGCTGGCAAGGGCTCCTGAACCAGTTGTTTCTGTCCTACCGGTCTGTCAGGGTTGGAAAAGTCCTCCAACTTTTATCTTAAAAAGCAGGCTCCAATTTTTATCTTCAAGGGTACAGGAAAGAGAGGAAAAAAGGGCAGAGAAGGAAAGGCCCAGTGGGTAATGACAGGCAACCTGTCCCCAGAAGCAGAGAAGGGGATGGGGGGTTTCCATGTTCTTAGAATCCCCCCGACCTGATCTTCCTGAATTGGGCTGACAACCACCAGAGATTCCTTGAATCTTTGCTGCTGTCCTTAGACAGCCATAGGACCCAGTATTGTCCCTATTGATATTTAACCTGTAGAAGACGACCACCAGAACCAATGGCATAAAATCACAGCCATACCTGCAGAACCCAAGGCTGGCTAGCTGCTTGGACTTGCCCAGTCACTCCTTAATCTTGATCCTAGCACTATGGGAGGCTGAGGGAGGCACATCGCTTGAGCCCAGGAGTTCAAGACCAGCCTGGGCAATATGGTGAAACCCTCTGTACAAAAAATACAAAAATTAGCCAGGCACAGTGGCATGCACCTGTGGTCCCAGCTACTTGGGAGGCTGAGGTGGGAGGATCACCTGAGCCCAGGAGGTTGAGGCTGCAGTGAGCCTCTGCACTCCAGCCTGGGTAACAGAGTGAGACCGTGTCTCCAAAAAAAAAAGTGACCCACATTTTACACATCTGCATTTTTATACCTCAGTTATTTTGTTAAGATTTTCCTCCAGTATTTATGACTGGTAGGTTAGCTATCTCTGGGCCTGAATAGGTCTGATACAGCCCTGTCTGAGCATAGGACACTGAGCTCTAGTATTTCTCATGTTTCTTTCTGCCTGTGGATCTATGAATCAAGGATCCCAATGCTACCATCCAGTGTACAATTTCAGAAACAAAGCATGGCAAGGAGAGCCAGCAAGGATCCCAACTCAACTTACTTGAGCACGCCACTCCTGGCAAGATCTGCCCACTGTTCCAGGAACAGAAACAATGTTCCACACAAACCGAGACTGAGACTGTGTGCTATGGTGGAAATCACTGTGCTGGTAACAGACACAGCAGGGCTAAGGCTCATACAAGGACAGGAGTGAACAGCAATGCCTAAGCACTCCTTTCAGCCTCCCAGAGATTTCACTCTTTGTTTTATTTCTGCCAAGCTCTCTGGTGTAGGGTACTTCACTCTTGATATTAGCTAGCTTCCTGTGGTGTTAAATGAGTTCAAATACTACAACATGGGTGACAGCATTTTATAAACCCTGAGGCACGATGACAACGTACAGGCTGGCTGTAGCTATGGCCACTCTACCCTTTCTTCTTGTCCAAATGTGGGGTGCAGTGCAGTGTTGAAAACTGTAGGCTCTGGACTCAGACTACCTGACGTTGAAGCTTTAAGCTATTTATTTAACTTTTGCTCATCTAGGCTTCCTCATCTTAAAAATGAAGAAATACTAATAAGAATCAATTTTATGAGATGGTCTTGAGGTTTAACGGAGGAAAAATTCATGTAAAGGACAACACGGGGAACAAAATAGTTAATAGAAATATTAGTTGATATTCCTTAAGTGAACAGAGCTAGATGCTAACTTTTCTCTGGTTTCTTTTCCTTGATGTTATCTTTTCAACATGTTGCCTTGGCACGACCAGTAGATAGCTATGGTCTAGCCAAAGGCCCAAATGAGAGCTATCTAGGGATTATGAGTTGTAACAAAACAACAAAATAGATAATATACTTCTGTAGGCCAGGGTAGATTACTGTTCTAAAGGATGTCACCTGTAAGGCCTTGAGAAAAGTATAGGCTGTTAGAAAACTTTCTCCCAGTACTGTTACCATTTATGGGAAACTGATAGAGATATAACATCTACATTTGCTTGTCTCATCTCTGGCTACATTTGCTTGTCTCATCTCTGACACATTTCTTATTGTGACACATCCCATTGAGAGAAGAACTGCAAGTCTCTTTTCAGGAATTGTATGAATTAAATTTTTCGTACATTGAGATGAGAGGGTATGAATGAGTATGAAGTAGAATGTTTCTTTCAAGAGGACTCTGAGTCCTCAGGCAGTCTAGGGGATAATCAATGATATTTCTAGTGAAGAAAATGACTATGAAAGAAAGTCATTCAGATTTCTGGCTGCACATGGTCAATTAAACTCATAGTTTATTTTTACTCTCTTCAAAACCTTGTTAGAAAAAGGAAGAATGTTATAAGCCCACAAGGACAGGAAGAATTGCAACAACATTTTTGAAGCTAGAACGCTGAAGAAAGTTTGTTGCTTACTTCACAGATTAGAGACAGCTGAAATCTAAGCAGGTTTCTTTGCATCAGCCTCCTCAGGAGGCAACCCAGGGGGATGATGCAAAGGAAAGAAGCTCAGTAATTTTAGGTGCCAGGTAACTCTGAAAGTGGGGTGAAGGTAGGACTAAAAATAGATTGTTTGACATAGAGAATAAAAGGCAACTAGAATCCTAGATCACTCTCCCATCCCCTTTCCACCTGAGAAGATGACTAGAGGCCAGATTCCCTGGAGAGACCAAACTAGAAAGAATTGGGTACCAGGGATGCCAGCTACAGCTGAGGTGGGTATGAGACTGTACTGAAGACACTCTACGTACTGGGTGGCTCCCTTTTCTGTAAGCTCCTAGAATATTGGCCACTAGACTTAAACTCTCCAGGCAGGAGATTGAATGACTCTTCTCTGAATAAACTGATTAGCCAAAGAGAAAAGCTATAAACATAGAGTTAGAAGTCCCACAGTGAAACTGCATATCCAGATCAACCCACCGTGAAATTCAGTCAACAAGCTCCACTCATAATCACACAATCAATCCAATCACACTTTTCAGTGTTTACCTAAAATATAAGCAAGGAATCAAGGACACTAAGACATTTGAGAAAAGCCTCTAAACAAGGTTTTACTAATCTCAACGCTACTAATATTTGGGGCTGGATAATCCTTGTGCTGTGCATTGTAAGATATTTAGCAGTATCCCTGGCCTCTACCTACTGGATCCCAGTAGTGCAAATTCCCAGTTGTGACAGACAACCAAATACATCTCCAGACATCGCCCTCAGGACTAAAATCTCTTCATATTAAGAACCACTGTTCAAACAGGAAGAGAGAGATAGAGCTGAGAAAGAGAAAGAATGAGAAAGGAAGAAAGAAACAAATAAAGAAAGAAAAAAGGAAATAGGAAAAAAGAATGCAAAGGAAATAAGAACAAAAAGTGAACAAAAATATTATCTTCAGAGTGATAAAAGAAGATATTGTATTCATAAAACAAGAGCAGGTGGTGCCAGGCACGGTGGCTCATGCCTGTAATCCCAGCATTCTGGGAGGCCAAGACAGGAAGATCACTTGAACATAGGAGTTCGAGACCAGCCTGGACAACATGGAGAAACCCCATCTCTGCAAAAAATACAAAAATTAGCCAACGATGTTGGCATATGCTTGTAGTCCCAGGTACTTGGGAGGCTGAGACTCAGGTATAACCTGAGCCTGGGAAGGTTGAAGTTGCAGTAAGCCGTGATCATGCCACTGGACTCCAGGCTGGGTGAAAGAGTGAGACCCTGTCTCAAAAAAAGAAAGAAAGAAAAAAAGAAAAAGCAGGAGGTAATAGAAAAGAAACATTCAGGAATAAAAAAATCCTCTCAGAAATTAAATACATGTCAACAGAAAGAAAAATAAATAAAAGTGTTGAAAGATAATGTTTCAGAAATTTCCCAGAAAAATAGAGCCAAAAAGTCAAAGAGATAGAAAATTGTACAGAAAGAAAACAGGAATTTGAGAACAATTTTGGAAGACTTAAGGTCCAACTAGTAGATATCCTTCAAATAATAGGAGGGAACAGTGAGATAGATATAGGGGAGGAAAGTTTCAAATAAGCTGTTTGGTATGGTTTCCTGTGTCCCTACCTAAATATCATCTTGAGTCATAATAAACAGCACATGGGAAGGGCAGGGCGAAGTGGAGATAATTGAATCATAGGGGTGGTTTCTCCCATACTGTTCTCATGGTAGCACATAAGTCTCAAAAGATCTGATGGTTTTATAAATGGGAGTTCCCCTGCACAAGTTCTCTTTTGCGTTCTGCTGTGTAAGACGTGCCTTTGCTTCTCCTTTGGCTTTCACCATGATTGTGGGGCCTTCCCAGCCATGTTGAATGGTGAGTCCATTAAACCTCTTTCCTTTATTAATTACCCAGTTGGGTATGTCTTTGTTTGCAGCACGAGAATGAACTAATACACTCTGTTCAAGAAAAATGTCCACAATGGAAGGATATGAATTTCTAGGTTGAAAGGACTTATAAGAAATCAAATACATGAAACTCAGAGCAGTTGAGACAAAGCAGCCCTAAAAGCTTCCAGGAGAAAATACAGTTTACGTAAAAGGGTCAGAATTTAGAATGACATAGGCCTTCTAGAAGCTGGAAAGCAATGGAGTGATGCCATCAAAACCCTGAATAAATTTCCACAAACCAAAATATTATGCGAGTGTGAAGGTGCAATAAAGACATTTTCAAACATGCAAGATCTTGTAAAACTTACCTTCCATGCTCCACTTCTTCAGTGAAGATACTGGGAAATATGCTCCATCATAACTAGGAAGTAAACTTTTTTTCTCATTCATGTGTTCAGTGGAGGTCAGGTATGATTACGGAGGCTCTGATGGGCTCCCCAAATCCCATTAGGAGTCCTTACCAGGTAAGACAAGTCCTAGGAATTTGGCCTTGGGGCAATTCTGCAAATAGGGCCAGCAATAGTGATGATGATGGGCTCAATTGGCTCCAACTCTTTCTAATGCATATCTTTAACTTCCTGCCACTTCTTTTTATATTTATTGACTCTAAGCTTGAATTGCCTCTTAGACGCAGCTGGAAAGAATCCTCCCATATCCACTGTAGCCTTCATCTCTCCATGTCTTCTGTTGAGGCTGTGTCAGTTCTAGCTTCTCTGTTAGACTTCTTTCTGCATTCCAGAAGTGACTTAGATTTTCTAGACAGCTGTTGATATGCTTTATTGGGTTGCAGGGCTATTATATATATTTCCTTTGATGACCTTCTGTGTAATTTCCAGGAGATTTCTGGGGATTGGATGGGCAATAAATATATGTCCTTCATCTACCATTTTAAACAGAAACTCATAGACAGCAGATTTTGCCCTTCCCCCGTATTTACACATACTGCGTTGCTGATTAACTAAGGCTCTCAAACTTCTATTATCTCTTCTCCAAACTCTTCTCTTTCTCCCTGCGCATTTGCATTTTTAAAACAAACAGTGACCGGGCATGGTGGCTCATACCTGTAATCCCAGCACTTTCAGAGGCTGAGGCAGGAGGATCACTTGAGCCTAGGAGTTGTCTAGCCTGGGCAACATAGTGAGACCCCATCTTTACAAATAAAATACAAAAAATTAGCCCGGTGTGGTGGTGCACACCTGTAGTACCAGCTACCTTGGAGGGGCTGAGGTGGGAGAATCCCTTGAACCTAGGAGGTTGAGGCTTCAGTGAGCTATGATCACACCACTGGACTCCACCCTGGGTGACAGAGTGAGGCCCTGTCTCAATAAATAAATAAATAAATAAATAAATAAATAAATAAATAAATACAGGACTTTACATATGTATCTATTATGTTTTCTTTTTTTTTCCATTCCAGTGGATTCCACTGTCTTTATTAAAAGCCAAAAGTATTCTTTTTTTTTCATTATTATACTTTAAGTTTTAGGGTACATGTGCACATTGTGCAGGTTAGTTACATATGTATACATGTGCCATGCTGGTGCGCTGCACCCACTAACTCGTCATCTAGCATTAGGTATATCTCCTAATGCTATCCCTCCCCCCTCCCCCCACCCCACCACAGTCCCCAGAGTGTGATATTCCCCTTCCTGTGTCCATGTGATCTCATTGTTCAATTCCCACCTATGAGTGAGAATATGCGGTGTTTGGTTTTTTGTTCTTGCGAGAGTTTACTGAGAATGATGATTTCCAATTTCATCCATGTCCCTACAAAGGACATGAACTCATCATTTTTTATGGCTGCATGGTATTCCATGGTGTATATGTGCCACATTTTCTTAATCCAGTCTATCATTGCTGGACATTTGGGTTGGTTCCAAGTCTTTGCTATTGTGAATAATGCCGCAATAAACATACGTGTGCATGTGTCTTTATAGCAGCAAGATTTATAGTCCTTTGGGTATATACCCAGTAATGGGATGGCTGGGTCAAATGGTATTTCTAGTTCTAGATCCCTGAGGAATCACCACATTGTCTTCCACAATGGTTGAACTAGTTTACAGTCCCACCAACAGTGTAAAAGTGTTCCTATTTCTCCACATCCTCTCCAGCACCTGTTGTTTCCTGACTTTTTAATGATTGCCATTCTTACTGGTGTGAGATGGTATCTCATTGTGGTTTTGATTTGCATTTCTCTGATGGCCAGTGATGATGAGCATTTTTTCATGTGTCTTTTGGCTGCATAAATGTCTTCTTTTGAGAAGTGTCTGTTCATGTCCTTCGCCCACTTTTTGATGTGGTTGTTTGTTTTTTTCTTGTAAATTTGTTTGAGTTCATTGTAGATTCTGGATATTAGCCCTTTGTCAGATGAGTAGGTTGTGAAAATTTTCTCCCATTTTGTAGGTTGCCTGTTCACTCTGATGGTAGTTTCTTTTGCTGTGCAGAAGCTCTTTAGTTTAATTAGATCCCACTTGTCAATTTTGTCTTTTGTTGCCATTGCTTTTGGTGTTTTAGACATGAAGTCCTTGCCCATGCCTATGTCCTGAATGGTGATGCCTAGGTTTTCTTCTAGGGTTTTTATGGTTTTAGGTCTAACGTTTAAGTCTTTAATCCATCTTGAATTGATTTTTGTATAAGGTGTAAGGAAGGGATCCAGTTTCAGCTTTCTACATATGGCTAGCCAGTTTTCCCAGCACCATTTATGAAATAGGGAATCCTTTCCCCATTGCTTGTTTTTCTCAGGTTTGTCAAAGATCAGATAGTTGTAGATATGTGGCGTTATTTCTGAGGGCTCTGTTCTGTTCCATTGATCTATATCTCTGTTTTGGTACCAGTACCACGCTGTTTTGGTTACTGTAGCCTTGTAGTATAGTTTGAAGTCAGGTAGTGTGATGCCTGCAGCTTTGTAGGCCATTACATAATGGTAAAGGGATCAATTCAACAAGAAGAGCTAACTATCCTAAATATATATGCACCCAATACAGGAGCACCCAGATTCATAAAGCAAGTCCTGAGTGACCTACAAAGAGACTTAGACTCCCACACATTAATAATGGGAGACTTTAACACTCCACTGTCAACATTGGACAGATCAACGAGACAGAAAGTCAACAAGGATACCCAGGAATTGAACTCAGCTCTGCACCAAGCAGACCTAATAGACATCTACAGAACTCTCCACCCCAAAGCAACAGAATATACATTTTTTTCAGCACCACACCACACCTATTCCAAAATTGACCACATAGTTGGAAGTAAAGCTCTCCTCAGCAAATGTAAAACAACAGAAATTATAACAAACTATCTCTCAGACCACAGTGCAATCAAACTAGAACTCAGGATTAAGAATCTCACTCAAAACCGCTCAACTACATGGAAACTGAACAACCTGCTCCTGAATGACTACTGGATACATAACGAAATGAAGGCAGAAATAAAGATGTTCTTTGAAACCAACGAGAACAAAGACACAACATACCAGAATCTCTGGGACGCATTCAAAGCAGTGTGTAGAGGGAAATTTATAGCACTAAATGCCCACAAGAGAAAGCAGGAAAGATCCAAAATTGACACCCTAACATCACAATTAAAAGAACTAGAAAAGCAAGAGCAAACACATTCAAAAGCTAGCAGAAGGCAAGAAATAACTAAAATCAGAGCAGAACTGAAGGAAATAGGACACAAAAAACCCTTCAAAAAATTAATGAATCCAGGAGCTGCTTTTTTGAAAGGATCAACAAAATTGATAGACCGCTAGCAAGACTAATAAAGAAAAAAGAGAGAAGAATCAAATAGACACAATAAAAAATGATAAAGGGGATATCACCACCGATCCCACAGAAATATTATGTTTTCTTTATTTTTCAGTCAGCCACTCAGTGGAGAGTGAAGAAACCCCACTTAACCTTGTTTGAGGAAGAGGAAAATCTGTTGCTGCAGGCATCTGAAAAGTCCAGGGGATATGAGCATCAGGTATAGTTTGATCTAGGCACTCAAATCATAACATTAAACTCACTTCCCTTCCCTCTTCTTCTCTTTCAGCATTTCAGCTCTTGTTTTCTCCTGATTGCCTTCATTCTCAGGGAAAGATTATCCACATGGCAGCTTCTGGCACTAATGCCTGTCTGAGACCATCCTGTTACTCCCAGTAAAGTTAGGAGTGGCTATTCTCAGAACACTGGTGTGCTCCTGGGATAATTGCCTTTCTGGAAATCACATTGTAGCTTATTCAGAAGCACTTTTAATAGAGATATTTGGAATGACCCTGGGCAGAAGTTTATCAGAACCTGGAGCATAGCAGCAATACCTGGAGATTCTATTGAAAACAGCAAGGCCAGTACAGTGGGTAAGAATGGACTGTGGACAGGAACAGAGGAGGAAGCTCAGTCAAATGAATTGCTGGGGGAAGGAAAATTATATGCTTTGAGCACTTTTTTTTGATGGGCATTTCATACACAGAGGCAGTTAAAAGTATGTGCTCTGCAATCATAGCCCTGCTGGGGATATATTAGGCCCTTGATCTTGAGTGCTTCTTAAACTTTAAAGTACTGGGAATCAAGGGAGGATCTTGTTAAAAGGCAGATTCTATTTCAGTAGGCCAGGGGTGGTGCTTGAGACTCTGCGTCTCTAACCAGCTCCACGGAGGATGCAGATACTCCGGGGATGCAGATGCAGATGCTGCAGTGCGTAGAACATGCTTTGAGTACCAAGGACTTAGCTTTTCTGGGCTTTAGTTGCCTTACATGTAAAATGTGGGTATCAGTGCCTTCATCATAACAGCATAGAGAGAATTAAATAAGAATGTAAAGAACTTGGCCAGGTGCAGTGGCTCAAGCCTGTAATCGCAGCAGTTCTGGAGGCCGAGAAGGGCGGATCACCTGAAGTTGGGAGTTCACGACCAGCCTGACCAACATGGTAAAACCCCATTTCTTCTAAAAAATATAAAATTAGCTGGGCGTGGTGGCACATGCCTGTAATCCCAGCTACTTGGGGAGGCTGAGGCAGGAAAATCTGTTGAACCTGGGAGGCGGAGGTTGCGGTGAGCTGAGATCACACCATTGCACTCCAGCCTGGGCAACAAGAACAAAAGTCCGTCTCAAAAAAAAAAAAAAAAAAAAAAAAAAAGAATGTAAAGAACTTACAAGAGCTCTTGACACGGGGTAAGCACTCAAAAAAATGCTGACTATTCTTTCTGAAGAATGGAAACAGTGAAGGTTCCATCATGAAGACTGAGGGTACAAACGCCAGGTGCTCTGTGTGGGGCCTGATGCATAAAGAGCTCTGGGTGAGGACTTCCTATGTACCCAGCACTTGATACTCTTTCTCATTCAATCCCTCCTAACTCTATGAGACAGATACTATCATCCTTTACTTTTGATAAATGTGGAAACCAAAACTTAGGTTGAAAAAACCTGTCCAAGACCACAAGTTTACCAAGCAGCAGAGCTGGGGTTTAAACCTAGGTCTTGTGGCAGCAAAACTTGTGAATGTAGTCATTAACCGGCCCTCCAATAATAATTGTTACTGTTATTATCTTATTAAGTCCTCATGACAAAAGTGGATTTTTATGCCCATTTTACAGGAGAGGAAACTGAGTTGTAGGGACTATAGTAACTTGTCTAAAGTCGCTTACACAATCTCCATCCCTTTCTCATATACAAGGTTGACAGGGAGGTGGTGACATCTTTTGAGGTGGCCTGAGGGTGGCACATGGGCCAGAATTTGGGTTCTACCCTCCCTGTTATAGACCCATGTTTTTCATGAAGGCCCCTGACAACAGCTGAACAGGCATCCATTGTCCTCCTCACTCCACAGGGATGGTTGAGAGAAGCCCTCCTTTCTCCACTGAGGAACTTTGTGCCAAGTCACCTGCACGTCTACCCTACCTACCCCCGACCTGAACTCAGCAGGACAGCACAAAGAAAGCATGAAGAACTTTGCTGCACTGCTTTTGGAAAATATGCTAACCCCTAGCATAACCAATCCATCTTAAGAATGAAACAGCAGCGATTGATGGAAAAGAGTCGTACAATTCCGGGGCGCTCAAAGTGATGGAAGAAGCTATTGAGGATGATGTAAGTGTCAGGTTAGTTTTTCTAGGACTTAGACTCTGAGAGGGAGATGTACATGCAGGAGGTTTACTAGGGAGACTTTAGAGTCCTTACCTGTTGGGGATAAAGGCAGAGTTGAACTGAAATACTGGGCCTCAGCCTATCCCACAGGGATAGCTCTGGAGCTGGAGTGGCCCAAGGGAAGGCCTTCCTTGACTAGGCACTGGATGCAGGCTGTCCCTGAGGAGGGTGACCTTGGGTGGGGAGCATCTCTCCAGCTGAGTGCAATGCCTGGCCACTCAGCAGCGAGTCATGACCCACCAACCTTCCTAACATCTGGGGGCATAAGTGTTTCCACTCTGAAGTGGGGAGCTGGGACTCTGAAGTGGGGAGCTGGGACTCTGAAGTGGGGAACTGGGACTACAGCATCCACAACAGCACATCAGATGGATTATCAAGGTGTTGAACTTGGCAGCTTTGTAGGGAAACTATAAATCTTGTTTTAAGAATAAAATACCCTACTGGCAAATCCAAAGATTGTTTGGGGAACAGTAATGATTTTCCTAATGATAGCAACTAGTCAAGGAGGCCCCATAGTCCTGTCCAACACTGAAAGTTTTCTAACTCAATTATTGGTTGAGAATGGAAAATAACACAAAAGCACCAAGGAGGTATTGTGGATGAATTTTTTAGCACAAAGTGTTTCATCCATTTCTGCCTATTTTGGATTTCCTATTTCCAACCTATACCAAATGTGCTTGCGTACACATACACACGACTAACCTTAAATATGGCTTCCTTTTAGAGACATAAAAAGCTCATGAATCAACTCCAAAAACATTTCCCCAGACTTTCTTTGAAAGGTGCAGATGAATGAGCTTGACAGAAAACTTTTTGCTTGAAATTTTCCCTTTCTCAGATTGCATAAATTTAAGGGGAAAGGCTGCCAAATGTTCAATGACGCTCAGCGTGGTGGCTTCTGGCAGGGACACTCTGTACCAACAGCTAAATGAATGTTTCCCTGAATCACTGACTTATCATCCTTTATCACCTGCTCTGTTCCCCCTTTTCTGCATTGAGGCTTTCTAAATGACGTGGGGAGGGGAAGTAAAAAAAAACTTTAGAACCACAAGACACTGCATATTGATGTTGGATATTGAGAATTCTTCTGGTGTTAATAGATAGGATTGCAGTGAGGAGCACGAGGCTATCGAAAGCTATCTTCAAGCCTAATGTGGGCAAGACCGGTCAAGCCCCAGTGCTACAGAGGATCTGGACATTTTGGGCTGTAGCTTTGTGTTAGGAAACTTCTTATTTGTGTTAGGATTTACCAATGAATTGGGTCATATAATTCCCTTTTTGAAACCCTTAAAATGAACTCAAACCCCCTAGCCTTGCCTATTAATAATAGGTTCTACTGAGCCTGCCTTCCTCCGCCACCTGCCTTCCAACCTCATCCTAAACTGTGCTCACCCTCACTCCCTGTGCCTCAGCCATACCAACAAAATCCCTCAGGCTCCTCCAACACGACAAGACAAGGCCTTTCCAGAGTCACGGCCTTCAGCCCTGCTGCCTGGAATGCTTTTCTTGCAGCATTTCCACGGCCATTGCCTCCAGGTCGGCTTAAATGTTACCTCTTTAGAGAGGCCTTCCCTGACTATGATCCTCCACTTTTATTCTCTATTCTCATAGAGTACTTTTGGTTTTCTTCACTGTACTTACCTATGAGAATTTGTGGCCATTATTTGCTTGTTTATTTCTTATCTCTTTTCCATGCTAGACTCCACTCCCTGAAATGGCAGGGACAAAAGCTACCTTGTTCACCACTGAAAACCCAGTGTCAGGCACACAGTTTGTTACTTGAATGAACAGTGTTTCACCCAGAGCCTAAGTCCTGTGCTCGCTCATTTAAAAAGGAACACTTATTTACAGATTTTTAAATGAAGGCTTTGAAAATATGGAAATATCTCACAGACATGAGATGGGAGACTTACGTTTTTAGTATGAGGACATTCTAAACCCCCATCACAACTAATGGCTCCTTCTTCTCTGTCCTCAGGGAGAACAGCTTTTGTTTTAGTTGAGGTATAACTTACTGTAGTATATGGCACACATTTTAACTGAATTTTACATGGGTATACATCCATATGGAGATCAGGATCGAGATGTAGAATATTGATGGCACCTTGGAAGGCTTCCACATGAGAGGGTTCCTCTCAGGCAGTACCATTCAAAAGGTAGCCACTGTACTGTGACAGGTCCCCCAACAGGTTACCGAAGGGTATAAGTCTGTTGCCTGAACTCTGAGGGCCGGACGGTGAGCCAAGACCCTGGTGCCGAGCTGAGGAGCAGGTGTCCCTGAGAAGCCAAACATCCCAGAGAGTTTCCGAGGACCTACCAAGAAAAACAGTCTCATTGTTCAAACATGTAGGCAAAGAGCCAGGAAATTAGCTGAAAAGCAGTTTATGGATGGGAGGTGGGCAGATCTCCAGAGCTATCCTGCCGCCATCCCGCAGTGCCCCGTATGTAAGTCCTAATAAACTCATCTACTCCTCATGCTGGACTTAGGTCTGAGTCCTTCTTTGGACTCTTAGCACTTTCTTAGTTTGGGGGTGGTGTTGGGGGACCTTACAGTCCTAAGTGTTTTCATAATAGCCACTATTATTTCTATTTATATAGGCCAGTTTTGAGTTTCTTAGCTTGCTAAAAGGAGTCATATACTATGTATTTTTTCATGTCTAGTTTTTCTTTTTTGCTCAAAATATGATTTTGCGATCTATTCATGTTCATATATGTACCACTAGTTTATGTGTCTTATTGCTTTGTGACATTCCTTTGTGTGAGGATAGCACAGTTTATTCTATAGTTGAAGGACATTTGGGTTGTATCCAGTTAATGGCTATGATGAACAACTTTGCTAGGGACATTATTGTACAAGTATTTTGATAGATGTGTGCACTTGTATCTGCTAGGTGCATGCCCTGGAGTGAATTGCTCCCAGAGACATGTTAGCTTTAGCAGATATTACCAAACAATGCTGTGAAGTGAGCACCAGTTGACACTCCACCAGTGGTGCATGACAGTTCCCCTTCCTTCATATCCTTACCAGAACTTTTTATTTCTCCAGACTTAATTTTAGTCATTCTGATAGATCTGTGTAGTATCTCTGAGATTATCATTTGCTTTTGTCTGATAAGCAATAAAATTGAGCATCTTTTGAATGCTAATGGGTCATCTGGGTATTTTGTGTATGTCTGTGTGTATGTGAATTGCCTGTATGAAGTGCCTTTGAAATTTTTTGATGATCAAAGAAATGGATTGTCTGTTTTCCTTATTTGTAGGGTTTTCTTTTTACATTTTGGATATAATTTATTTTACAACTACATGTGTCTCAAATATCCTTTTCCAGTCTGATGCTGTCCCTTTTCATTCTCCTAATACCTATCTGATGAACAGAAGCTCTTCATTTTAATGGCATTTAATGTATTAATCATTTAGATTATGATAGTGCTTTTCTCCTGAATAATAATTTTTTTGCTAACTCAGGTCTCTTACAGTGCTTTTAACAAGAGAATAGAGTGGGAAGACATTAAAAGAGGTTTTTAGTACACTTGAAATGGCTTTTAGGACCAAGATGTTGAAACATGGCAATGAAACAGGGAGCTCTCCCAGTTCCTCTTATCAGAGGCCAACCCAGCCCTCCAGGCCCTGCTCAAATTCCCCTTCCCCCAAGAGAGGGCTGCCAACCAGCTTCCCCCACTTTCAGGAAGAACCTAGGTATATGGGTTAACCCCGTACG
Organism: Gorilla gorilla gorilla; assembly: GCF_029281585.2. NCBI lineage: Eukaryota > Metazoa > Chordata > Mammalia > Primates > Hominidae > Gorilla > Gorilla gorilla. The sequence goes on from NC_073229.2 coordinate 64,004,412, forward strand.
TTGGGGACTTCTTAGAAAAACTCTAGGTTGAAATGCAGTCCCCCACAATTACCCCTCAAGAATACTCAACTCAGGTCGACAACACAGAAATTACACCACATGGACAAAGAGTCATTCACCAGATATATTTGAAGTCTAAGCTCTTTGAGCTATACACGTGCACAAATGATTCAGTTGGTGGAAATCTTCCCCTTCCCCTTCATTGTTAAAGTTTTCAAACTTAAAATAGTGCTAAAGAGGTTTGCATAATGTGCGTCATGGAAATGCTGAGGCGATTCTGACTTTCACAGTGCTAGGAGGTTCCCTTGCAACACTTCAAGGAGTCTTTCCATTTCTTATCGTTCTCCTAGGAAAAGCCCCTCTTTTCCCCCCTCCCCAAACCCAACCTAGTGAAAGAATTACTTGATCTGAGACAGGTTAACATTGACACAGAGCAATAAGTTTTACTAAGACTAACTAACTCCAGAGGCCATACACTTCATTGTGTTTCTTTTATGACTACGCAGAATGGTCATTTCAACTTTTACTAAGTTGTTAAAAATGTCAGATGTGTCTTTTAAAAAACATTTAAAAATCATTTTCAAACATTTTCTCTCATCTAGATTTCTTTAGAACCTGCATTCTGGAAATTCAGGGTAGCTTAAAAAGTCAAGTCAAATGACCCACAGATGATTGAGAAGAGTCAGCTTTGAAAGGCTGGATGCTGCTGTGCTCTGCATCTGAATAGCTGAGCCTGCTATTTCTTCCACTAGAGGACACCATTTCTCCACTACTAAGTCTGTAGTCTTTTATCATCAATGAAAAACCAGAAACCTCCACAGCAAAGGAAAGTCAAAGCATATGCTTATTGTACACTCCTCAGATTTTATTTTTAAAAGGAGTTTTCATTTTCCTTATGGAAACTCAGGATTTTACAAGCAATGCTCTCCTCAGTTTCACCAGTACTGTGTCCAGTACTATATTGCTATATTCACAGTAAAACGGACTTTAATTTCTGAGTGATCAGTCTATGTTTTAAGTTTCTGATGAAACTAACATACACCTTAGTCAAAAACCACAACAATCCCTCAATCTGTTTGCTGTGTTATTGTTCTTGTGTGTTTTTCTGAGGCTTGGGTAATGAAAGTACTTCCCCACTCCATTGTAATCTGCGTTTGCATCTAAAGTAATTCATTAATGTACAGGAGTAGATGAGGCCTGGCACATATAGCAGAAGGTAATGGTTCTATAGGTGTATCTTCTGTAATGCACTTTGGGCTAGAGAAATAGAAAAATCACACGTAACAAAAACAAATAACTTTTTTGAGCACACGGGCGTCGCGTGAGTAGGACCGGCATACATGTAGCTATCATCCTTCCCCATTTTAACATGCTCAGCTGCTGCTGCATTCTGGGGATTTAGCTTCATCCCAATAATCTACAACTGACACTTGCATCTTTATTTAAAAACAAGTGGTCTTGATAGCAAAGACGTTGGCTAATCATGTATATATTGGCATTAGATGTTTTGTGTCCTTTCAAAATTCAGCATTATCCTTATTAGAGTGTAATATTATCAGAGTATCTGTATTAGTATATGAAGGCATTCATAAGCAATGCACATTATGTTTTGAAGCAGCTAATTGTTGAACAATCACTAAATAAAAAACATCCAGATTTTTTAAAAGCACAGCTGAAACATTTGTACAAATATACAAAGAGAGAAAACAATCATTCAGACACCATGAAACTTTTGTAATAAATAGGTTTGTCTGAAATCGGTCTCTATCACCCTGGACAAGCCTCCCCAATGAGGCTGGGAGAGTTCTACAGGGGAGTGGTGTTTGAAATCTATTGAGGAATATCTTTGGGGCCAAGGTCAATTTTGCCTCCAGGAATTTCAACAGAGCTATGGTGTATTGACTCACAATAGTGAATATACCCAGACTTGTTGAGCTGGAATATTCTGATCATTTTCCTAATCTAGATAGGACATGGCTTGATGCTGACAATCTGTGTTATAAGATATCCTCAAATCATGAAAATAAATGCTGGTGATCATGCATGTCCTGGGAATGTTGGGATGCAGAGGACTGAGTGAGACCAGATAGGGATATCTCATGCAGTCAAAGTCAAGTTTACATATGGTCCTATTTAAGTAGCCAGGAAAGAACAACGCACACACGTCAGGACTGGGACTGAAACAGCTCACAAACAACACAGGTGCTATTTGTTACTGATGTCTCTGGCTTGGATCAACATGAGAGAACAAAGATATAGGCTGTGCTGATTGTTTAATAAGAAAATACTACTTTTTTCCCTAGAACCTTCTAAATAATGGGTTATACTTAATGGGTATGATATGATCAGGAGACATATCACCTTTTCCTAGCCCTTTTGTCCGAGAGGCTTGATAACAAGGAAGGAATCTCAAACAACCAAACACCCAGGAATTTAAAGGCAATTTTTTTTTGACAAACAACAGGGGGAAAAAGCATGATAAAGAGGAGACGGCTATTATCGAGAAGGAGCAGGCAGCTCAGTTGGACACGGAGGGTGGCAGGCCAGGACGCCGAGTTTGGATGATTTTTGGCTTCGGGGAAGTCTTTGGGTCCTCTTCTTCCTCTATGTCACTGTCGCACACGTGCACGACGACACTTGGGGTGGACTCAGTCCCTGCATGGAGCTCATACTTCTCTCCTGAAAAGCAAGGAAAATGGAAGTGAGAAAGAGGGGGGGATTTCAAAAGAGATCCTGGAGCAGGGTCTGCTTAGGAAATGACAGGAGCATTTTCCAGGGTCTCAGGAAGCCTGTGATCTTATGCAGGGATGGCACAGGGTGTTGGCAAGTGGAAAGAGATCAATTTCCTCATATCCTGGCTCTGCCACTTATCAACTGTGCAACCCCAAACAAGCCACTCAATACCTCTTAGCCTCCACATCCTTTACCGTAAATTTCAACATGGTAATACCTCCACTCTGTAGGATGGTGGCGAGGACTGGATGGACTTGGTAGTTAGTCGTATTAGTTTCTCTTCTATTTTCCAACCTTGCTGCTAGTTTTTGAGAAACCTTGGGCCAATCACTTCACTTCTTTATCTTTTGAGTATGGTAGTTTCTGAGTTCCCCTCCAGCTCTACACTTCTTACAGCCAGAGCTGCTCCAGGATGGAATAAGGTGGGGTTATCACATGCCCAGGATTCAGTGGTTACTGGGTAACTGGGTTAGATGACCATCAAGGCCCTTTCTAGTTCCAAGTGTCTACATTCTTGACTGGCTCATATTACAGTCAAATAGCTGTTAGCTGACTGGCTTTCTGTCTTTCTGTTGCTTCAGTAGATGTTTCTTGAGCATCTCTCATGGTCTATTGCTGTTCATAAAGGCTACAAGGTAGAATAAAAAGTATTTGTGCCTTTCACAAGTGCACAGTCCAGTGGAGACATGTGGAGACAGAACATATCACAATATAAAATGGTGAGCACTACGGTGGCAATGTATGTTAAGGACTATGGCATCAAATGGTAAGTAAGTCTGAAAGGCTTCCTAGTGGATTGGCAGCTGATCTGGGCCTAAAAGACAAGTGGAAGACCTCCAGGTGGTGGGGTAAGAGGAGGGGGTATTCTCAACCTGCATGCTTGTAACTTTTCAACTTCATTGTTGACATACTCATCTTAACCCTCTCCGGACATCCCATCCTTCACTTCCCATCTTTCATGGATCAAAAGAGAAATCTTCCAAAAACAATAACTCCCAGATATCCTCCTGGTTAGTGGCTCTCTAGATCTCACAAGATCAAGTATAAATTTTTTAGTCTAGCACAGAAGACCCTGAGTAATCTCTCACCAATCTTTTCCATCACTACCTGCATCAGTTCCTTCTTTGTTTTGGTCAAACTGGTTTATCTGTTGGCCCCTAATCATGACAGCTACATTCTTAGGGCCACCAAACTAGCTACTTTTACTTGGCATAGCCTCACTTCTCCTCCAGATTTCCCTAAATCCTGACCTTCTTCCAGGATCAAAGGCTAGACCCGATGCAGCCCAGGAATCTGCTATTCTCAGTCTAAGTGCCTCCACTGGATGGCTGGAGCAAGTATTGTCAGTTCCAGTGACAGGGCACTAATTATGTGCTACTGTGCACATCTTGGTAAGCCTTAATGGTACAAATAGCAAACTTTCACAAGGTACAGTTTTTTTTTAATTATACTTTAACTTCTAGGGTACATGTGCACAATGTGCAGGTTTGTTACATATGTATACATGTGCCATGTTGGTGTGCTGCACCCGTTAACTCGTCATTTACATATCTCCTAATGCTATCCCTCCCCCCTTCCCCCACCCCATGACAGGCCCCAGTGTGTGATGTTCCCCACCCTGTGTCCAAGTGTTCTCATTGTTCAATTCCCACCTATGAGTGAGAACATGTGGTGTTTGGCTTTCTGTCCTTGCGATAGTTTGCTGAGAATGATGGTTTCCAGCTTCATCCGTGTCCCTACAAAGGACATGAACTCATCCTTTTTTATGGCTGCATAGTATTCCATGGTGTATATGTGCCACCTTTTCTTAATCCAGTCTATCATTGATGGACATTTGGGTTGGTTCCAAGTCTTTGCTATTGTGAATAGTGCTGCAATAAACATATGTGTGCATGTGTCTTTATAGCAGCATGATTTATAATCCTTTGGGTATATACCCAGTAATGGGATGGCTGGGTCAAATGGTATTTCTAGTTCTAGATCCTTGAGGAATTGCCACACTGTCTTCCACAATGGTTGAACTAGTTTACAGTCCCACCAACAGTGTAAAAGTGTTCCTATTTCTCCACATCCTCTCCAGCACCTGTTGTTTCCTGACTTTTTAATGATCACCATTCTAACTGGTGTGAGATGGTATCTCATTGTGGTTTTGATTTGCATTTCTCTGATGACCAGTGATGATGAGCATTTTTTCATGTGTCTATTGGCTGCATAAATGTCATCTTTTGAGAAGTGTCTGTTCATATAATTTTCCCACTTTCTGATGGGGTTGTTTGATTTTTTTTCTTGTAAATTTTTTAAGTTCTTTGTAGATTCTGGATATTAGCCCTTTGTCACATGGGTAGATTGTAAAAATTTTCTCCCACTCTGTAGGTTGCCTGTTCACTCTGATGGTAGTTTCTTTTGCTGTGCAGAAGCTCTTTAGTTTAATTAGATCCCATTTGTCAATTTTGGCTTTTGTTGCCATTGCTTCTGGTGTTTGAGTCATGAAGTCCCTGCCCATGCCTATGTCCTGAATGGTATTGCCTAGGTTTTCTTCTAGGGTTTTTATGGTTTTAGGTTTAACATTAAGTCTTTAATCCATCTTGAATTAATTTGTGTATAAAGTATGAGGAAGGGATCCAGTTTCACCTTTCTACATATGGCTAGCCAGTTTTCTCAGCACCATTTATTAAATAGGGAATCCTTTCCCCATTTCTTGTTTTTGTCAGGTTTGTCAAGGATCAGATGGTTGTAGATGTGTGGTATTGCTTCTGAGGGCTCTGTTCTGTTCCATTGGTCTATATCTCCATTTTGGTACCAGTACCATGCTGTTTTGGTTACTGTAGACTTGTAGTATAGTTTGAAGTCAGGTAGCGTGATGCTTCCAGGTTTGTTCTTTTGGCTTAGGATTGTCTTGGCAGTGTGAGCTCTTTTTTTGTTCCATACGAACTTTAAAGTAGTTTTATCCAATTCTGTGAAGAAAGTCTTTGGTAGCTTGATGGGGATGGCATCGAATCTATAAATTACCTTGGGCAGTATGGCCATTTTCACGATATTGATTCTTCCTATCCATGAGCATGGAATGTTCTTCCATTTGTTTGTGTCCTTTTTTATTTCATTGAGCAGTGGTTTGTAGTTCTCCTTGAAGAGGTCCTTCACATCCCTTCTAAGTTGAATTCCTAGGTATTTTATTCTCTTTGAAGAAATTGTGAATGGGAGTTTACTCATGATTTGGCTCTCTGTTTGTCGGTTATTGGTGTATAGGAATGCTTGTGATTTTTGTACATTGATTTTGTATCCTGAGAGTTTGCTGAAGTTGCTTATCAGCTTAACGGGATTTTGGGCTAAGATGATGAGGTTTTCTAAATATACAATCATGTCATCTGGAAACAGAGACAATTTGACTTCCTCTTTTCCTAATTGAATACCCTTTATTTCTTTCTCCTGCCTGATTGCCCTGGCCAGAACTTCCAACACTATGTTGAATAGGAGTGGTGAGAGAGGGCATCCCTGTCTTGTGCCAGTTTTCAAAGGGAATGCTTCCAATTTTTGCCCATTCAGTATGATATTAGCTGTGGGTTTGTCATAAATAACTCTTATTATTTTTGAGATATATTCCATCAATACCTAATTTATTGAGAGTTTTTAGCATGAAGGGCTGTTGAATTTTGTCAAAGGCCTTTTCTGCATCTATTGAGATAATCATGTGGTTTTTGTCTTTGGTTCTGTTTATATGATGGATTATGTTTATTGATTTGCACATGTTGAACCAGCCTTGCATCTCAGGGATGAAGCCCACTTGATCATGGTGGATAAGCTTTTTGATGTGCTGCTGGATTTGGTTTGCCAGTATTTTATTGAGGATTTTTGCATCGATGTTCATCAGGGATATTGGTCTAAAATTCTTTTTTCGTTGTGTCTCTGCCAGGCTTTGGTATCAGGATGATGCTGGCCTCATAAAATGAGTTAGGGAGGATTCCCTCTTTTTCTATTGACTGGAATAATTTCAGAAGGAATGGTACCAGCTCCTCCTTGTACCTCTGGTAGAATTTGGCTATGAATACATCTGGTTCTGGACTTTTTTTGGTTCATAGGCTATCAATTATTGCCTCAATTTCAGAGCCTGTTATTGGTCTATTCAGGGATTCAACTCCTTTCTGTTTAAGTCTTGGGAGGGTGTATGTGTCCAGGAATTTATCCATATCTTCTAGATTTTCTAGTTTATTTGCGTAGAGTGTTTATAGTATTCTCTGATGGTAGTTTGTATTTCTGTGGGAATGGTTGTGATATCCCCTTTATCATATTTATTGCATCTATTTGATTCTTCTCTCTTTTCTTCTTTATTAGTCTTGCTAGTGGTCTATCAATTTTGTTGATCTTTTCAAAAAAACAGATCCCGGATTCATTAATTTTTGAAGGGTTTTTTGTGTCCCTATCTCCTTCAGTTCTGCTCTGATCTTAGCCTTCTGCTAGCTTTTGAATGTGTTTGCTCTTGCTTCTCTAATTCTTTTAATTGTGATGTTTGGGTGTCAATTTTAGATCTTTCCTGCTTTCCCTTGTGGGCATTTAGTGCTATAAATTTCCCTCTACACACTGCTTTAAATGTGTCCCAGAGATTCTGGTATGTTGTGTCTTTGTTCTCACTGGTTTCAAAGAACATCTTTATTTCTGCCTTCATTTCATTATGTACCCAGTAATCATTCAGGAGCAGGTTGTTCAGTTTCCATGAAGTTGAGTGGTTTTGGGTCAGTTTCTTAATCCTGAATCCTAGTTTGATTGCACTGTGGTCTGACAGACAGTTGGATATATTTTCTGTTCTTTTACATTTGCTGAGGAGTGCCTTACTTCCAACTATGTGGTCAATTTTGGAATAAGTGCAATGTGGTGCTGAGAAGAATGTATATTCTGTTGGTTTGGGGTGGAGAGTTCTGTAGATGTCTATTAGGTCTGCTTGATGCAGAGGTGAATTCAATTCCTGGATATCCTTGTTAACTTTCTCTCTCGTTGATCTGTCTAATGTTGACAGTGGGGTGTTAAAGTCTCTCATTATTATTGTGTGGGAGTCTAAGTCTCTTTTAGGTCTGTAAGGACTTGCTTTATGAATCTGGGTGCTCCTGTATTGGGTGCATATATATTTAGGATAGTTAGCTCTTCTTGTTGAATTGATCCCTTTACCATTATGTAATGGCCTTCTTTGTCTCTTTTGATCTTTGTTGGTTTAAAGTCTGTTTTATCAGAGACTAGGATTGCAACCCCTGCTTTTTTTTTGTTTTCCATTTGCTTGGTAGATCTTCCTCCATCCCTTTATTTTGAGCCTATGTGTGTCTCTGCATGTGAGATGGGTCTCCTGAATACAGCACACTGATGGGTCTTGACTCTTTATCCAATTTGCCAGTCTGTGTCTTTTAATTGGAGCATTTAGCCCATTTACATTTAAGGTTGTTATGTGTGAATTTGATCCTGTCATTATGATGTTAGCTGGTTATTTTGTTCATTAGTTGATGCAGTTTCTTCCTAGCATTGATGGTCTTTACAGTCTGGCATGTTTTTGCAGTGGCTGGTACCAGTTGTTCCTTTCCATGTTTAGTGCTTCCTTCAGGAGCTCTTGTAAGGCAGGCCTGGTGATGACAAAATCTCTCAGCATTTGCTTGTCTGTAAAGTATTTTATTTCTCCTTCACTTATGAAGCTTAGTTTGGCTGGATATGAAATTCTGGGTTGAAAATTCTTCTTTTTAAGAATGTTGAATATTGGCGCCCACTCTCTTCTGGCTTGTAGAGTTTCTGCTGAGAGATCAGCTGTTAGTCTGATGGGCTTTCCTTTGTGGGTAACCTGACCTTTCTTTCTTGCTGCCCTTAACATTTTTTCCTTCATTTCAACTTTGGAGAATCTGACAATTATGTTTCTTGGAGTTGCTCTTCTCATGGAGTATCTTTGTGGTGTTCTCTGTATTTCCTCAATTTGAATGTTGGCCTGACTTGCTAGGTTGGGGAAGTTCTCCTGGATAATATCCTGCAGAGTGTTTTCCAACTTGATTCCATTCTCCCCGTCACTTTCAGGCACACCAATCAGATGTAGATTTGGTCTTTTCACATAGTCACATATTTCTTGGAGGCTTGTTCATTTCTTTTTATTCTTTTTTCTCTAAACTTCTCTTCTCACTTCATTTCATTCATTTGATCTTCAATCACTGATACCCTTTCTTCCACCTGATCGAATTGGCTACTGAAGCTTTTGTATGCATCACATAGTTCTCTTGCCATGGTTTTCAGCTCCATCAGGTCATTTAACGTCTTCTCTATGCTGTTTATTCTAGTTAGCCATTCATCTAATCTTTTTTCAAGGTTTTTAGCTTCTTTGTGATGGGTTCGAACTTCCTCCTTTAGCTTGGAGAAGTTTGTTCTTACCAATCATCTGAAGCCTTCTTCTCTCAACTCGTCAAAGTCATTCTCCATCCAGCTTTGTTCCATTGCTGGTGAGGAGCTGCGTTCCTTTGGAGGAGAAGAGGTGCTCTGATTTTTAGAATTTTCAGCTTTACTGCTCTGGTTTCTCCCCATCTTTGTGGTTTTATCTACCTTTGGTCTTTGATGATGGTGATGTACAGATGGGGTTTTTGTGTGGAGGTCCTTTCTGTTTGTTAGTTTTCCTTCTAACAGTCAGGACCCTCAGCTGCAGGTCTGTTGGAGTTTGCTGGAGGTCCACTCCAGACCCTGTTTGCCTGGGTATCACCAGCGGAGGCTGCAGAACAACAAATATTGCAGAGCGGCAAATGTTGCTGCCTGATCCTTCCTCTGGAAGCTTCGTCTCAGAGGGGCACCTGGCTGTACGAAGCGTCAGTCGGCCCCTACTTGGAGATGTCTCCCAGTTAGGCTACTCGGGGGTCAGGGAACCACTTGAGGAGGCAGTCTCCATACTCAGATCTCCAACTCCGTGCTTGGAGAACCACTACTGTCTTCAATGCTGTCAGACAGGGATGTGTAAGTCTGCAGAAGTTTCTGCTGCCTTTTGTTCAGCTATGCCCTACACCCAGAGGTGGAGTCTACAGAGGCAGGCAGGCCTCCTTGAGCTGCAGTGGGCTCCACCCAGTTTGAGCTTCCTGGCTGCTTTGTTTATCTACTCAAGCCTCAGCAATGGTGGACGCCCCTCCTCACAGCCTCCCTGCCACCTTGCAGTTTGATCTCAGACTGCTGTGCTAGCAGTGAGTGAGGCTCCACGGGCATGGCACCCTCCAAGCCATGCACAGGATATAATCTCCTGGTGTGCCGTTTGCTAAGACCATTGGAAAAGCGCAGTATTAGGGTGGGAGTGACCTGACTTTCCAGGTACCGTCTGTCACAGCTTCCCTTGGCTAGGAAAGGGAATTCCTCAACCCCTAGTGCTTCCTGGGTGAGGTGATGCCCCACCCTGCTCTGTGGGCTGCACACACTGTCCAACAAGCCCCAGTGAGATGAACCTGGTACCTCAGTTGGAAATGCAGAAATCACCCATCTTCTGCGTCACTCACGCTGGGAGCTGTAGACTGGAGCTCTTCCTATTCGACCATCTTGGAACCTCTCTCCAAGGTACAGTTTTAAATTCTGGGTGCTGATGTTAGGGAATGAGGAACACTGATAATGCAATAAATATCGAAGCTCTTCTAAGTGATGCTGGGAAGGATGTAGACATTCAGAGTCAGCCATTGTTATTGGTTGAATTGAGTCCCCTCAAAAGATGTTGAGGTCCTAACTAACCTCTAGTAGCTGTGAAAGTAACTTCATTTGGACCTAAGGTCTTTACAGATGATCAAATTAAGATGAGATCATTAGGGTGGGCTCTACATCAATACAACTAGCACCCTTATAGAAAAAGGAAGTTTTGACATTGACATATACATAGGGAGAATGCCATGTGAAGACTGAGGTTATGCAGCCATAAGCCAAGGAACTACCTGAAGCTACGACAGGCCAGGAACAGATCCTCTCCTGACACCTTCAGAGACAGCATGGTCCTGTGTACACCTTGACTTGAACTTCTAACTTCCAGAACGGTGAGTCTATAAATTTTTGTCATAAATGCCACTTGGTTTGTGGCATTTTTTTTTTTTTGAGTCAAAGTCTTGCTCTGCTGCCCAGGCTGGAGTGCAGTGGTGTGATCTCAGCTCAATGCAACCTCTGCCTCCTGGGTTCAAGCAATTCTCTTGCCTCAGCCTCCCTAGTAGCTGGGAATACAGGTGCACGCCACCGCGCCTGGCTAATTTTTCTATTTTTAGTAGAGACGGAGTTTCACCATGTTGGTCAGGCTGGTCTCGAACTCCTGATCTCAGGTGATCCACCCGCCTTGGCCTCCCAAAGTGCTGGGATTACAGGTGTGAGCCACCACACCCGGAGGTTTGTTGCACTTTGTTATGGCAACCCTAGCAAACGAACACAGCCATACCCTGCTGAGAGTGTGCTCATTCAGTTAAGAGTCAGAGAAGTCTGTATTAGGCACCTCTTGCCCTTGACATCCTGCTGTACAGAGTAAAGGCTTTCCTGGGAGAGGGCAGCAAATATTTCACAGAAATAGAGTGTTACAACTCCAGCATTTCCCTGGATATTGATAGTACAGAGAAATAGAACCAGCCACAGCCATTGAAGTATGGCTGATATGACTCTGTATTTAAAGTCTAGAAGTGGTGAAATCATAGGTAGGGAGAACTGCATCAACAAGCATTGAATCTCTGATACAAGCGAGCTGATGTGGCCCAGTCTGATACAGAAGAAGACAGTGACAGGAGCAGGGATACAGGGGAGACCCAGGAAGGAGATGACTGCCTGCTCACTTTGCTAACCTGCCCTGCGGAGCAAGAATTGATAGCTGGCACTAACCCAGCATGCTGTAATCCATGGGGAAGTTGCAAACTACGCATATGCGGTATACGCTGTATGTATCGATGCTAAGTAAGGTTCACTTAATTGTGTGGGTTCTGTTCTCTCTAAAATATTTTGGCATTTTAATCCATGTCCCCAGGTAAACAGATAATCTGCAGACATTGCTAAGGAGAGAAATCTACAACAAACCAGCTTTATCTAAGGGTTGTATCAAAGGCTCTGGGTCAGAGTGGGCAGCTCTGGTTGGGGGTGTCTCTAAGCAGTGGTTCTTAAACACTGACAATTAACTGGGAGTGCTTGTTAAAAAAAGAGTTTAGGTCGGGCGTGGTGTCTCATGCCTGTAATGCCAGCACTTTGGGAGGCTGAGGTGGGCAGGTCACTTGAGGTTGGAAGTTCAAGAGCAGCCTGGTCAACATGGTGAAACCCCCACCTCTACTAAAAATACAAAAATTAGCTGGGCATGGTGGTGCATGCCTGAAGTCCCAGCTACTGCGGAGGCTGAGGCATGAGAATCACTTAAACCCAGGAAGTGGTAGTTGCAGTGAGCTGAGGTCATGCCACTGTACTCCAGCCTGGGCCACACAGCAAGACTCTGTCTCAAAAAAAAAAAAAAAAAAAAAAACAAAAGAGTTTACCAGTATAGGGATGCAAACCTGCAAATTCTGATTTAGTAGAATCTACATGTGTACCCATCAGCCCTAAGTGCTTCTCAGTGCTTCTGTGTTTGGGTGGCGACGGTTACACGGAACTCCCAGCAAGAGGCTGTGGCCCCATGAGGATACTGGTGCACACACAATGTGCCTCCTCCCTTCCTCCATTCTACATATTTTTTTGCTGGAAAATGGTAAATGGTAACAGTGCAGGTAGAGGATAATGGAGGGATGGAAGCTGAGAATGCATAAAGGAAAGGAGGTAAGGAATCCTGGATGGCTTCTCTGGCGCTCCCAGCCACCAGCTCCCGTTCATCTTTGGTGTTCTCATTGTTGTTCAGGAGAGAACATCAAGTCACTCAAAGTTCCACAGTGAACAATGATTGAGTTAACCACATCCAGGGTTTCTCAAATTTTGTCTTTCCTTCAGGAACTTCTTGCAATTCTGAATGAAAGACACCATCCAAAGAGAGACAGAGAAAGAAATGTTTGCTGAGTCATCAAATATGGTGGTGATTCTTGTTTTTGTGTATAGAATTTTTTTTAAGTTCTTACATTTGCAGGGGAAGCCCCTTTTGAAGAAACACTGGTGGCCACTGTAGTTTCATTCATTGCTCTGTGGATGGGGAGTGCATTGATGAAGGGGGGATGGCCTCTGTCATCCTCAAATGAGGAATAGAAAGGAATCTGCGGCAGAGACCCAGAACCTGGGGTTGAGGTGAGGGCAAGGCTCAGGTCAGAGAATTCAGAGAACTCAGACACCCTTCCCCTTTTTCCATCTGTTAGCAAGAAGCTGGCCATTTTAAAGAAATTGTAATAAAACACACCTAACAAAGCTAGGCCTTTGATTAAACCTTTTGTTTTCCCTGGCTGAGATGAAGAACATTTCTTTTTTTTTTTTTTTCTTGAGATGGTGTTTTGCTCTTGTTGCCCAGGCTGGAGGGTGCAATGGCACGATCTTGGCTCACTGCAACCTCTGCCTCCTGGGTTCAAACGATTCTCCTGCCTCAGCCTCTCGAGTAGCTGGGATTACAGGCACCTACTATCACACCTGGCTAATTTTTTGTATTTTTAGTAGAGACGGGGTTTCACCATGTTGGCCAGACTGGTCTTGAACTCCTGACCTCAGGTAATCCACCTGCCTCAGCCTCCCAAAGTGCTGAGATTACAGGCATGAGCCACCGTGCCCGGCCTGAAGACACTTCTTTTGCAATGCATTTACCACTTTAGAAGTGGTTGCTTTCCTCTCAGAATAGGTGTGTTGGGTGAACACTCAGAATGGGAGGGCAAGCAGGGAGTCCACTCTGTGTGCAGGGTGCAAAGCAACTTCCACGTCAACTTAATACCATCAGATTGCTCAGTAGTAGAGACATTTTATTGCTGTGATCCCATTAACTCTGACATTGCACTGTTCTATTCTTGGACACTTTCTTACTATCGAAAGCCAGCAAAGCTTAACAGCTGCTGAGAGCCACAAAACAAAAAGAAATAGCTTTGGTCTTGTTGGATTGAATTTTTCTTTTCTTGGCCTCTTTTTCCCTTTGGGCTTCAACTAATTCCTCTACCACAAGGGCTGACGTCAATGCTGTCACCAGGCACATGGACCAACTGGGTTTGTTTGGGGACAGAGAGTCTGTCAAATCTTACCCACACAGGGTGGGAGGTCCCGCCATGGTGCAGTGAGAACAGACCAATGGAACCAGCATTTCTCTGAAAAGACAAGCAGAGGGTTGACCCATCACATGCTCACTCCTCTGCCAGTATTGAAACTGTCCTCTCCTTTGTGTGCAGAAAGGAGGCCAGGACCAAAAGTCACCAACAAGTGCATTGGTCAGGGTTTTCACCTATTCCATGAAACAAACTTTCAGCCAATTAAATGAAAAACCTTTTAGCACATGGTTAACAGTTAAATTCTCATTCAGGCCTTTGAAACTGACTGAGGTTTGGCCATTGCTTAAATTAGATGCCAAAGTTCTGTCTCGTCTTTTCCCAAGTGGCTGGAGACAGGTTTGTGACAATGTCCCAATTCCTCTATGACTGGAGGAGGGAGTGAGGGTGCCCATGGGCTGTTTCCCATTCTCAGGAGGGAGGAGGGTGAGTCCCTGTGCCGACTAGGGGCTGGGAAACTTGGTGACGTGATACAACCTCACATGCCACAATTGCAGAGAAATGTGTTGGTGGCTGGCAGTCCAAGTGCCACTGAGTTTCTCTCTCATGCCACCTTGGCTTATGGGCCATGACTTGGCCACCTCTTAAATTCTTTCTAAAATAATCAGTATGATTATGCAAAGTTTATAAAAATCAGCAAAATTCAGACATGGTAAAGGTAGAGAGATGAAACAGAGCTACATGTCTATGTATTAGAGAAGCATTTGAGATTCATTGTTTAGATTCCTAATAAGAAAAACTCTATGATGGAAGGAAGGGGAAATCTTCCTATAAGTTTAGTGCCTGCTGGACAAAGTCTTTGTATGTGTATTGCCAAGCAATAGATAGAATCCCAGAACTAGAGGCTTTGAAAATACAGCCACATCTAACAGGCAAAGCCAAGCTTTGCTCTGCTCAGCACCTGCTGCCCTTCTTTCCAGGACATTCTTTCTCTTGCTCATCATGAGCCCCAGTTCCTGCCCTATGAGGAGCTACATATTCAGGCCTGATCTCACACATGCATCCTGACTTACTGACGTCTCTCTACAAGTTGACTACTCTTTTCCAAACTCACATGTCTAAAGTAGAATTATTTTCTCTGCCAATCTAGGTTCCCTTACCAGCTATCACGCTTCTTAGAATTGCCATCATTCTTCCAGCCTTCTAGGTGCAAATCCTTAGAGTTAGTCATCCTTGAATTTTCTCCCTCTTTCATCATTTGTAATCAGTCACCAAGCACTATTGAACATTGCTTGGCAACCCTTCTCTGCATGCTCCTTCCCTACACACCCCTTGTTATAACCCTATCCATGACTAACCCTCCCACCCAAAATACTCTTTGCTGGTTTCCCCACGACAGGAACTAACTTCCGTGCCAGAATAAGCCACCTAAGACAACAGTTGGAGAGTTCACCTTATCACGTATGAGTAATGTGACTCTGAGAAAGTTATATAACATTTCTGAATCTCAGTTTTCCTCATCAATGAGAACAACACTCATATCACTGGGATACTATGAAACAGACATATGTGTCAAATACTTGATAAAGCCCTCTCCCAAGATGCATGCTATGATTATTTAGGGCGATATTATTTTGGCCACTGTTGCCCCCAAGTAATTTCTGGTTTCCAGTATGATTAACTAATCTGATTACATCACACAATAGTCAAAGAATTAAGCAGCTGAACAATTGCAAAGAGCTTTTCCTCAGTGGAGACACCATTGCAAAGAGTAGTAAGGGGTGAATGATAACAGGCTGCATCCCACGGTAGTGGGTATCATATAATCTGGTCTTCAAAATGAACCTATCCTTTTTCCTCCAACCACCACTTCCCCTTTCTCTGTCATCACTGGCAATTTTCTCTCCTTTTTTTCCTCTTTCCTAACCTTTCCTATACCTCTATTTCCATGAGACAGAAAGTCTTATGTTGCCGTTTTAATGAGATCTCTGATTTTCTTTTTTTTTTTTGAGATAGAAACACTCATTTATAATGCTTAATTATATCACCTTTGATATTACTCATTAGTTATTTCCTCTAGCAATGTGTTATATTCCAAACCACTGAAGTCAAGACTTAACCTTTTGTGACAGCTGCAGCTTAAGGTACACATTAGTGTTCAATGAATATGTGATTGATTTATGAAGAGCATCACACTTGGCCATTACTAACATACTTGAGTGATGTCTGGTATGTACTCACACGTGAATATTCTTCCTACAGTTTAACTTGTGTAAGTTTTAGCTTTTCAACTAAGTGGAAAACCATTTAAAGGCAAGCATCTATCCTCTTATCAGCATTCTATCAGTGCTAGCACACAGTAGGTGTCATAGAAACTCACTACATTCCCTAAACATAATAACAATTGTTTGTGGAGCACTTACTAAATGCCAGGCACAGGAAAGTCTGTAACTACTTGGCATGAAATAGATCTTTAATTATAACAACAGCTCTGTCATGTGGGTTTCATAATATCTAGTTATACAACAGTAAGTTGAGATCATACAGGTAGTAAATGGCAGAGCCAGGATTTAAACTCGGGCTTGCCTGACTTCAAAGAATGTGTTCATAGCCCCTCTCTGTCCCTAACTCTCATACTTCCCACTGTTTACATATTCTACAAGCGACTCTACTGAAAGGGAGCCTAGTTTTTTCTTTCACTTTTAATACATTTTCATGGCAACTCATATTTTTGTGAATATTTGTTCTCTAGCTAAAGATGGATTATGTATTCCTTCTGAACCTTGCCTTGTTTTGTTTTGGCCATTGATAGTTATTCTAGGCATGGTCTCTTTGACAATGAATCTCCTCAAAAGACAACAAGACAACACAATAAATTATGAAAAGAAGAGACTATAAATTATAAACTGAGTTAATTTGCATCTCTTAGGGAAGGAAGTTTTGGACTCTGGAAGAAGATCCTCTACATTCTCATTTTAAAACTGTATTATCTCTCATATTACGGGTGAATTCTCAACAGGAAAGTTATTTGTGGTAGCAGGTTGTGTTTTCCAAAGACGGTCATAATGTTTCCCACCCCACATACTCTCCTGTAACCTTGACAATGTTCCATTAAGGAGTGTTCCCTCTGTGTTCTCTCCCTTCAATCCTGGACAGGCTTTAATGACCGTCTTGACAAATATAGTACAGGTTGCATATCGCTAATCCCAAAATATCCAAAATCCAAAACACTTCTGGCCCCAAGCATTTTGGATAAGGGATCCTCAACCTATGTGGTGGAAGTAAGCAGTGTGACTTCTGAATTAGGTAACAAATATGCTATGCGCTTCTACTTTGCTCTTGCAGAATGCTCATGCTTGGAACCCTATGTCCAAGTTGTAAGGAAGCCCAAGCAGCCCATGAAGAGGCCCACGTTAAGAAGAACCAGGGCCCTGACCCACAGTCTAAGTGAACTCTCAGCTAATAGCACCATTTTGCCAACCATGTGAGTGAACCATCTTCATAGTTGACTTGCCAGCCCCCAGTTGTGCTGCCCCAGAAACATTGCATGGAACAGATGACCCTTCCCCCTGAGCCTGGTCCAAATGGCAGATTTGTGAACAAAATAAATGACTGTTGTCTTAAGCCCTAGATTTTTGGGATAGTTTGTTATGTGGCAATTGATAAATGGACATGGGCCATGCAAATTCTCATCGTTCTTGTCTTCCCCTAGTTTTCTAAAGGGAAGGAAAAAAAGTGTGTGTGTGTCTGGGAAGGCATAGAGGAGTGAGGAAAGCTGGGAGGCAGGGGCTGCTCCTCTATATGTCTCACCTCTTCCACTCTTCTTTCTGCACCCACCGCAGACCCCTTACTAGGCGTTCTCTGCCTCTATGCCTGTGACAACTCTTTGTCACATTCAAGAAAGTATAATTAGTGTGGTTCTCACATAAGAATGTTAAACCCCTAATGGTGTCTGGAAATGGATTTTTTTTGTCATATGTTGTGGGTGGATGTTGGCATTTAGTAGGTGAGACCCAAGGATGCTAAATGTACTGCAATGTGTAGGACTGTCAACTCCAAAATATCATAGCTTTCACATTGAGCAGCACTGAGCTAAGAGCTTAACACAGGCATTTAAATTATTTTTTTATTGAGACAGGAACTCACTTTGCTCTGTCACCTGGGCTGGAGTCCAGGGGCAGGATCACAGCTCACTGCAGCTTTGACCTCTTGGCTCAAGTGATCCACCTCTGTCTCCTGAGTGGCTGGCACCACAGGTGTGCACCACCACACCCAGATAATCTTATATTTTATTTTTTGTAGAGACAGGGGCCTCACTACATTGCCTAGGCTGGTCTCAAACTCCTAGGCTCAACTGATCCTCCTGCCTTAGCCTCCCAAAGACTGGGATTTATAGGGGTGAGCCACCACACTCAGTGACACATTTTAATAGAAGGCTAATATATAGTTTGAAAATCAAGTGATAATAGGTAACATACACTGAGCCTTTCCTATGTATGATACCGGATATACAGTTTTATATGGATTATCTCATTTGATGCTTGCCACAAACTGATTTTACTATTGAAGAAGCAGAGGCACAGAGAAGTTAAGAAACTTGCTCAAGGTCACAGAGCTAATAAAATGTGGAGCCTAGAAGCCTAGATTCAAACTCACATCCTATGTTTCAATCATCATCCTGAGGCAAGAGAAAAGCCTCTCTTCATGTTGGATCTCCATTTACAGCTATAAAATAAAAGGAGATATTCTGGGTGCAGAGAGACTTATTGGAAACATAAAAATAATAGCTATTTGGTAGTTGCCTATTCACAAGCTCAATCTGGGAGCAGAGAAAGAACTTATCTTCTAAGTGGAAGTGGAAAGAGGATTTGGGATTAAAAGACAGATTCCAGGGAATTCAGTCCTTTGTAAACTTTTTTCTCTCTGCTTCTTTTGTGTTTCCATGAGCTCCTATTGAACTTTGGTGGATCCCAGAGAAAAGTGGTGAACTCCAATCCAGGTCTGCTGAGTGACCAGCGTAACCGCCTTACTACTTCCTAGATTTAGGCATGCACGAGGTTGGGATGCTGCAGGTGACATCAGGGCTGTAAACTGACATTCTGCCTCAGTAGGCCTTGTATGGGTACATTTTAAGAAAATATTGATGAAATAATTGGGGTTCTCTTTCCTTACCTCCCCCTCCTCAGTTCTGATCCATATCAAAGTAGGAAATAAGAAGGGGTCCTTGGTAAGATGGGGAAGGGGGAGGATGAGAGTGAGCAAGAGAGCAAGGGAAAGAAAGAAGACAAAGAGCATACTCTGTAGTTTTGGTATAAGGGAGATATGTATATTTCAGTATAAGAACATTCACTTATCTTCTGGAGGTTTCTCTCTAATACTAGATTGGGAATGGGGAGATTTATCTTCAACCCCTCCTGAGACATTTAGGACCCAAAGTACTTTATGGGATCAACTGATTGACTGAGGACCTGAATTAATGGTTGAGAAAAAGAAGCAGAATCCAGGAGGGAAGGTATAGGCAAAGAAAACTAAGGGAACCACAGAGGGGAAGGAGGTGGGAAGATAAAGAGGGAGAACGACCAGAGTAAAGGGGCTCCTCCACATGGGGTGAGAGGAAAGTGGCGGAGATGAAGAAAGGGGGAGCTGCCTGGGAGAGCCCTTTGTGAGCTGGGTCCTCTCTGGGAACGAAACATCCTGTTCTCCCTTGCCCCATATTAGGGGCCCAGCCTCCACAACAACTGTGAGGACACACAAATGCACACACACACATACCTATAAGAAAAAATGCAAGGGTAAACACTACAATGATTCCTCCTTAAAGTACTTTTTTTATAGGCAGTAGGATTTGTTATCCATATTTTCCCATTTTTTGGTCATATGTCTTTTCTGTTTTTCTACAATGTACACAGTTTACCTGTAAATTTAGAAAAGGAAGTATTTTAATATTGCTACTCCATAGTGATGGAAGATAGATTAATGGAATATATGCTGGGAAGAAAAGCCTCTGAAAAAACCTTTTTTTTCCAGGGACAATTCTTTCAAAGGAAATGGGAAAATTTGAACATGTGCTCCAGGATCCCAATCTGAGTCCCTTATGTGGGGTATGACACAGAGAGACTGTGCTAACGGGAACACTGGACACTCGCTGTTTTACTTGCCTATTGTTTTTGTGATCAGAGAATACAGCAATTGCTGAATGAGAATTGAGGCCTTATATAATATACCACATGCACCAAAAATATAGGTGTTCATCTATATTTCAAAAACTGATTTTTTTTCTACCTCTGAATCAGAGCCTGGAATAGAAAATGTTTCTTTAGTATAGGTTACATTAGTTAATGGAATATCTTTTCCCATTGGGGAAAAAACCATACCAAGCAGTAACACCAGCAAAATTGCCTTACTATGTCATGTTTTGATACAGAAGAATTTGGAAAAAAATCTAAATATAGCAGACACATGCAACTTGAAACTCAAGCACCATTTTAAAAACCCTTCTCTGCAGTTAACTAAAATTGATCTTCCTAACGAGAGCTAAAAATAGCAGGAGGAAAAAAAAGAAGAGACAATGACTTCTCATATCGCTCCCTGCAGGCATTTTCAGTGACAATGAACATGACCTTCCAGAGCCATCTTAGCAGAATAAAGGCCGGCATTTTGCTTCCCACCTCTGATTTCCCGTCCAGTTAGTGCCACGTGCGTCTCTATTTTACCATTTTCTGCTGATTGGTGGAGATAAGCTATTTTGCCAGGCTGGGTTTTTATTTTTTCCTATTTTGTTTTACATCAGAAAAGAACCTGGCACTGTACTGCTTCTGGAGTCAGGAACAACAGATATTTCAAAATAAATATTCAACTCATAATTCTCCTCAAGGTCAGAGTCCATCTTATTCTGTCTAGGTCACTGTTAAACTGATGGGCTTCTACACATTCCCCAAGGGACTAATAGAAACACACAAGGATTGTGTTTTATAGAGACAGTAACTACCCCTTACACAAAGCAGAGGAAGGCAAATTTTGATCTGCACGTCCTGCTGGACACAAGAAAAAAGCATGAAATGTACCGTAAAGATTGATGCAGTAGTGTGTTTTAGTGGGTGCCAAAAAGTAGAGAAATAAAATGTGAGGGAACGAAAAGCATAAGTTGTTTTGTATTCTTAAATTTCTCCTTTACAGCAATCTTAAATTTCTTCTAGAGAAAAATGTTTCACTTCCCAGGGCAAGGGTGCTGGCTCAACCAATCTTTTACTCTTCTTGCCAGTGGCAGAGGACATATTTTAATTTAGTAGCTGTGTCGCCTTGGGCAAGTTACTTAACCACTCTGTGCCTCACATTCCCCAGCTGTATAATTGAGGACAATAATAATACCTGTTATTGTCTGTGAACATTAAATAATATTGTAAGGTATTTAGAACAGTGCCTGGCACATAGTAAGTAATTTATCTTCATCCCCACATAATTTTAAGTCATTTTTATTTATTTATTTTCTAATGTATAATACCTATTTTACTTACTTTCTGGATCAAAGATAGAATGGTCATGGGGACAATGATTAAGGATGTTTAAAATTATGCCTCTCATAATTTTCCGAATATAAACTTGTTCTTGGTATAATAAACAGAACTGAGAGCCACTTCTTGAATATAACGTGGCCCTCGTCTCCTGTCGCAACATCCTAAATATTTCAAAGGATTTCAATAGGCACCCACAGGTTTGGGTCTGATCATGGTTCCATTATAACTGCACTGCTTTCTTTACGTTTGTTTCTAGGACCACTCTAGAAGTTTTCAGGAATTGGACTTGTCCCTCTCTGAGAGAAGGTCACCAATATTCCTCCTTAAAGAACTACAGACTGTTTTGCCCCTTGCTTGTCTGAGATGGGGCCTGGATCCCCACTGTTTCATTTGTTCTCCATGAAAGGGTCCTAGTAAACTGTGTCATTGCCTCTGGGGGCAGCCAGTCAGTTGACTTAGCCTGAGTCCCATCTCACTCTGGATCCCTGCTCCATAACGTTCTTTCTTTAGACTGACTCTTTCCCAGCAGCTTTAAATGTCTACATACCTTCTCAATCACTCTGCTCTACCAATTAAACACTGTTCATCATTCCTCTAATGCAAAACTCCATTCCTTTGATCATTTGAGTTGCTTTTCTCTGCTCTCATTCTAATTTGTTTCTGTACTTCTGGAACTGAGGTAGTCATTCTTTAACATGCAATTAGTTATAATTTGTTACTGAAATGATTCTGCCAAAGGATTAAAACTAAATTTTACTAAATCACTTTTTTTAAAATGAAAATGCTAGAAGTCCTCTAATTATAGAAAACATTAATTTAATGCTTCCCGACTGAGTCTGGCTAAAGCTATAAGAAAGCAACAATTTGTCAGTAAAGAAACTATCTCTAGGCAGGCTAATAGCTCTGGTCTATTCCTTCATTCATTCACGCATTCATTCCTCCAATATTTATTGAGCATCCACTATGTGCCAGGTACTTTCAGGTGCTGGGAATACCAAAATGAATGAAACATGCATTCTTTCCCTCAGTAAGAAGTGAAGACAGTAAGTTGAATGATAGAAAATTACCATAAGGAAAAGCGAATATTTGTGCAAAGTGACAGGAGGAGACTGAAGGAGCAACCTCTTGCCTTGGCACCTGGTTGGGAAGGGGGCAGAGACGCGATGTGGGGGAGGATGCCATGGGGAGGAGGCAGGGTGTGGCCCTGCTCCCTGATTGTTGCAGCTGAAACAACCTTTAATTTAACGTCTGATATTTTCAACTCAATTGTTGAACACAAATCATGCATGTGTGTGGCTGAGGAAGCTTCAAGGACATAGAAAAGGGATAAATGGATAACCAAATAAAGACAAACAGTCCCAAATTGCTGGCGAGGAATGGAGAGAAACATATCCTAGAAAATACACCCAGATTGCAGCTGTTCCATGGACACAATATCAGTCATACTTAAAAATCAGGAAACTCTCAATATTTGCTCTTGTACCAAATGCACAAGTCTCCATTTGCACATTTACCAGACACTAGGTTAGGCTTTCTGGAAGTTTAGATTGGTGTTTGTTAGAAATAATTCTTGAGGCCTAGCGCAGTGGCTCATGTCTGGAATCCCAGCACTTTGGGAGGCTGAGGCGGGTGGATCACAAGGTCAGGAGTTTGAGACCAGCCTGGTCAACATGGTGAAACCCCGTCTCTACTAACAAATACAAAAATTAGCCGGGTGTGGTGGCATGCTCCTGTAGTCCCAGCTGCTCAGGAAGCTGAGGCAGGAGAATTGCTTGAACCCGGGAGGAGGAGGTTGCAGTCAGCTGATATTGTGCCACCGCACTCCAGCCTGGGTGACAGGGTAAGATTCTGTCTCAAAAAAAAAAAAAAAAAAAAAAAAAACCACAAGAAATAATTCTTGATTCAGGGTTAAACAAAATAAATGTTTGCCAGAGTTGGAGCAGAGCAGGCCTGAAGTCAGCCAAGCCAACCAGTATCCTTAATAGAAGGCCAGCTGGCGGAGTGTGAAGTTTACTCTCTGGAGTCAGAAGTGCCAGGGTTTGAAATCTGACGATGTCACCAACCAGCTGTGTCACCTTGGGAAAGTTCATGCTTCTTTCTACAGCCTCGTTTCCAAATCCATAAAATGGGGATAATAATAGGTCCTATCTCTACGTTTATTACAAAGCAGGGCCCTTCAAAAATGGTAGATGATACATTTATTGTGATAAAAGAAGGTGGGTGCTATAGATTAGCTGTAACATTAAGGTAAAAGGCATGTATTTTTAACATTATTGATAAGTTATTTACCACTCCGAGCTCCCCATCCCCCATCGCCAACTGCTTTTTTTTCTCTGCCTCTTTAAGACCATTTCCTTCCTCCCTCTTTCTTTCCTTCCTCTTCTGTGTCAGGCTCTGTGAGCGTCCCTTCTGGGGCCTAATTTCCATCCCATCTGTGCCTTCTGCCTCCATCAGTACCAAGTCACATTTGTCCCTGTCCGTGCCTTCCAGAGCCTGGACTCAGCTGGGTCAGCCAGTAAGGGTGTCTGGAACTTGCCCCTAGCTTTCTCTGCATCAATCTTTGTGAATGCTGACAACAACTAATGTTCTTTCACATTCTTGATAAAAATGATTTGAATTTTACTGGATGATCAGCTCCACATGAGTGAGCTGGAGTCCAGCTGGGGTGTGATGGTTAGAAAGTCTGACATAGCCTGAGCCTCCTTTGTAAATAGTGAAGTAGGAAGAGCACAGCATTGGAAGCTATGGCACTTTCATTGTCAAATCAGCTCCCTGCTTCGCTCTGGGCCTTAGTTTCCTTTTCTGTAAAATCCAGGTCAGACTCCTAGGTCCTCTAGCCAAGACCTTAGTGATTCTATAAAGAGCTCTGTTTGCTGACATTCAAAACACCTCTACAAAGTGTTCAAGTGTGTCCTTGTCAATATCTGTGCATAGGAGTCAAACTGGCAGCTTCAAGGACCTTGGCTGAAATTGGTCCATTTGGATATGTGTGCTTGTTTCTGCAATGTCCTGAATGACTGTGGGAAAGGGCTTCACAAGGCTTCATGTGAGTAGACTCAATTTACTTTATACACTGTGCAGTGTTTAAGCATATCACACATGTGGCTCTCTGAAGGGGGAGTGTCTAAGATCAGGATCCTGGATGTGAACCAGACGTTTAATGAAATCATATTTCACTAACATCTCTCTTATTATTATATTGCTTCTTTCATCAGCACATGTTAGTTAGACATACCTACTTCTTCTTGAAGGTAAAACTTATGGCCATTTTAAAGGGCCTGAGAAGCTGAGTGATGTGATGGTGATTACAAAGAAACCTCCAGTGAGCTTGCTCTTGAAAGTTCTATAATTTAACTTTCAGGCCACACATGCAACAGCTGGCAATCTTCTTGCAAGAAGTGCTTATTAATCAGATCAGCATCATCTTAATCTGGGTACCTGGTAAGATGACCAGCTTTTCTTGGTTTGCCTGGGAATTTTCTGATTTTAGCAGTGAAGGTCCTGTGGCCAAGGGACTCCTTAGTCCTGGAGAAACCAGGACAGTTGGTCACCATAATTCCTAGGGTTCTCAGGTTTTGGCGTATACAAGGATCAAAAGATGTGATTATTAAAACTGCAGATTTCTGGGGTGGGCGACTCTGGGCCAAATGTTTTCCTGCTACATTAAGAAATGCTGGTAAGAACTTACAAGTTGACTATTCTTGGTACTTGGCATTTAGCTACCAGTGGTTCTTGAACTTATCTGCATATTAGAATCAGTGGGGGAGTTTTTAAAATGTACTGATACCTGAACTTTAACCACATCAAATTAGAATCTCTTGGGGTGGGGTCAAGCATTCAGATTCTATTTTTAAAGCTCCTTCCTATCCCAAGATAACCAGCAGTAGACAGAGCAGACATAATGGCCATTAGTTACCACTCAATTCACAGTGCTAAAAATCTCAGCTGCCACCTGGTTTCAGCCCCTTCAATTTCTATTATTTCCTCTCCTAATATAACACAGAAAAAAATACTTTGGGGTGCAAGGTGTCATCATCTGCTGAAATTGAGGGCAGTATCACTTCTAACTACAAAGCCTAAAGAAACTTTTGGGCAAGTGCATAGAGATGTACAAGAATGTTAACTGTTACTTTGATTGTAATAGCAAAAAACCTGGAAATAATCTAAATGTCCATCAACAGGAGAGTGGCTAAATAAAGTGTGGTGGTAGATTCATATTTTAGAATGCTATACTGCATGAGAATGAGTGAATCAGAGCTACATATGCCAACATCAGAACAAAGTGACTAAGATTTTTTTAAAGTTTGTGACTGACTTCTTAGGAACTTGGAGGTTCACTTTGGCAGGCAGGTTTTCTTGTAACAGGGGGTTCCTGAGTGTGTACTAGCACTGTGACAGCAATAAAACTGGGTTGCACAGCAGAGATGCCTCCTTCCAGCTGGTAGGGTTCATTTTGTCTGTTCTGAGGAAACAATTTCCTCCTGGGATAGAGTTAAATCCCACAAGAATTAGGTAGTGCTGTTGGATCTTAAAATATCTGCATTGCAATCCAGAAGCTTCACGGACTTGACACCATTTTAGTACAGGTTCCTGAGTTGCTTTTTGAACAGGTGCAAAGTCTGATGCTGCATTCTCATCCATCATTCCCTCTCACTGTCCACACAGAGGAATAAAACTATTAGAAATGCAGATGTTACTGTGAACCCAGGATCTCAAGGTTGTTAATCTCATTTGGCTTTTCTAGGTTGCTGACAAACGTTTATTTTTAAAATGGACCGCAAAGCTTACCTGGTCCTAGTTTGGCCACAGCATAGAGGAGGTCATAGTTGAGGACTGGTGTGGCATCATTGATGGGCTGCCAGCCAACAGGTGGGGAGGAAGGGGGCGAGATGAGAAACTGTTTGGCAGGCTGGGGTGGAGCCAAGTGCAGTTTGTCTCCATCTGTCTCTGGAGTCTGAACCTTTCAAATAGAGTAGAGATGAAGAAACTTATTCATCATGGCTTCAGATGTGTCATGTTGGCACATTAAAATGTGGGTTTAGTTTCAGCCTGCGACAAATGAACCGATGAACCCGACCGTAATAATAATGACCACTTACCACATACCATGTGCTCAATTGCCTTATTTAATCCTGAAAATAGTGGATCTCAACCTTTACTGTACATCAGAATCACCTGCAGTCCTTACTAAAACGCAGATTGCTGAGCCCTAGACCCTACATTTCTGATTCAGGAGGCCTGGGATGGGGCCTGAGGGTTTGCATTTCTAATAGGTCCCCAGGCGATGCTGATGCTGCCAGTCCACTGTCCCACCACGCACCTGCCAAATGTTTCCTTCTCTCCTTCTCTCTTTTCCTCCTTCCTTCCTTCCTTGGTGAAATTCACATAACATAAAATTAACCACTTGAAAGTGAACAGTTCAGTGGCAGTTAGTACATTCCTAATCTGCAACAACCACTTCTACCCAGATCCAAGCTCTTTTCATCACCTTAAAGGAACTCCTCTGCCTATTGCTACCAGTACTACCATTACCAGTTACTACCATTCCTGTCTCCCACTGGTCCCTGGCAACCACCATGCTGTTTTCTGTCTCTACAGATTTACCTGTTCTTGATATGTCCTATAAGTAGAATCACAGAATATGTGACCTTTTGTGTCTGGCTTCTTTCCCTTAGTATAATGTTTTCAAGGTTCATCTACATTGTAGCATTTATCAGTATTTTAGTCCTTTTTATGGATGAATAATATTCCATCGTATGGACATACTATAATTTGCTAATCCATTCATCCATTGATGGACATTTAAATGGTTTCCACCTTTTGTCTATTGTGAATAGTGCTGTTGTGAACGTGTGTGTACATATATTTGTTTGAGTACCTGTTTTAAATACCTAGGAGTGGAACTGCTGGGCCAGATGGTAATTCAATGCTTAACTTTTTAAGGAACTGAGTGAGATTTTAAAGACGAGGAAACTGAGGTTTGTCCACATCACATACATTAGAATAGCAATGATGGAATTTGAACATGGTTGCAGGGCCAATGTCTGTGTTCTTTTCACTGTGCCATCTCTGTAGAATCTAAAGGTGGAAACCATACTTACAGATCACTTAAGAGATGGATCAAGGTATCTAGTGATGAGGTGAAGGCACTAATGGAACATGATGGATATTGATTTCTATTGCTGTGAACTTCATAAGCATTGCCAAGAATTACTCATTTCGTTTTGGAAGAGCTAGAATTGATTTTTGGATGAAACAAATTAATTTCCATATATTTGTAACCTTTTCTCATAAATATGAATCACTGAAAAGTTATACATTCCACTAAAGCTGTCATATAATTTAAGTTTTAATTATAACTCTGATAGGAAGGTTAGGAGTAGCTGTGACTACGTCATTCTTATTATAACTACTAGCTGGCATTTATTGTGTATTTGCCAAATATTAGGCACTTAAACACACAGTAATTCATGCAATCCTCATAACAGTATGGGGTGTAGATCTTGATCATCCACACTTTACAGATGAGAATAAGGAGCCTCAGTGAGGTTATGTAACTTGCTCTTGTAGGCAGCTCTCAGAGCCTGTTTTCTAAGCCACTAAGCTGTTTCTGTCTGGAAATCATGATGTGGGTCTATTTCTCAGTGAATTAATTTATAGACTACCAACCAATCTGAAAATAGAAAGGGCTTCATTTACATTTTAAAATGGTAAAAAATAATGTAGGGCAAAAAGAATAACTTTGGTAAACAATTACCTTACCTGTGCAAAGTAGAGCTTTAATTTTTTCCCTCTGAATTGGGTTTCATGAAGCTCTATCCTAGCTCGGGCTGCAGATTTAGGATTGCTGAAGTTTATACGGACACGTCTGAAACTCTTAAATAGCTGGAACGTCACACAGTCATCATAAGTCCGAAACAGTCCCTCAAATTTTTCCTGATAAAAACAAACACAGAGGAAAATCCATTGGCCATGGGTCTCGTATGATGTCATATCTGATAAAAACAAACAACTAAATAAATAGGCTGTTAATAACATACAGTTTAAATAGAACACTAGTAATGTATTTTTTTCATCTGTAGATCTGTTGCCAGGTGCAAAACATGCCTGAATGATTTATAATCTTGGTCCAAGGTTCTCTAGAGGACCAGTGAATAGCATTCAAAGTATATGAAACAAATGGGAAATTACGCAAAATGTTGAGTATTTCTGTAGAGGAGAGGGATCATAATGATCATTAGATTCTCAAAGAAGTTCATTATCTCCAAAATACTGGAGCTATTGAGTAAAGCATATGGTAAATATTGTGATTACCAATCTTGGGGGCACTTTTCTTTTTCTTTCTTTTGTTTTTTTTTTTTTTTGAGACAGAGTCTTGCTCTGTTGCCCATGCTGGAGTGCAGTGGCATGATCTTGGCTCACTGCAACCTCCGCCTCCTGGATTCAAGTGATTCTCCTGCCTCAGCCTCCTGAGTAGCTGGGATTACAGGCATGTGCCACCACACCCAGCTAATTTTTGTATTTTTTAGTAGAGATGGGGTTTCACCATGCTGGCCAGGCTGGTCTCGAACTCCGGACCTCAAGTGATCCACCTGTCTCAGCCTCCCAAAGTGCTGAGATTACAGGCATGAGCCACCATGCCAGGCCTAGGGAGGGGTGGGCACTTTTCTTGCCTAAAAATATGGGATCCACTCCACCCAGTTTCCTAGTCAGGCAGTACCATTTGATTAGTCCTGGTCAATGAAATACGTGTAGAGTGCAGAAGAAAGCCCTCAAGTAATTTTTCAGTTTATTTCTCTGCAGAGGCTGTGTGTTTCAAAAGGTACAGCTGTCAGAAACAGGATTCTCTTCACTCTGGGTCCCTGAGTGGCTGTATGAAGCAGAAATACTTTTCTCCCGACTCCAACCCCATTCTATAGCCAACTCTGCCTTAGCAAGGAAAAAAAAAATCTCTATTGCATTAAATCACTGAGATTTGAGAATTATTTTATTCCTACAGCATAACCAAGCTATCACAATACAAAGCAGTAATTAAAAACTGTAGACTCAATACACAATTTCAATTCAACTGAGTAAGTATCTATTAAATGCTTACTTTGTATGAGGCATGGTCTCTCTCAAGACTTTAAGAGGATACAGAGATGAGTATCACATTGTTCTGACCCTCAACCATCTAACAATCTAACATGTGAAGCAGATACACACAAGTAAGAGGACACCCAGAACACTGCAGAAAGGCATAACAGAAAACTAGAGAATTAAAAGAGAAAAAAATATATAGGCATTATGTTAATACCATCTGTCTGATCTGTCTGGTTCCTCTTAGCCATAAAAATATCCTTATTATAAGAAAACTAGTATATGTTATAAGCTAGTGTGTTCTTAATAGAGAAACTGCCACTAAGGAAATTATATATATAACCAACCTGATTCTTTTATTTCAACAGTAAAAGGTAATTTCTCATAACAGTGAATACAAGTAAGGATGGAGATGCATGAAATATTAATACCACAAGATTCATAGAATTTTAACTAGGAATGGACTTAAGAGATGATGAACTCAACCTTTTCCTCCTCACCTCCATCATTTTATGAGTCAGAACCCTGAGATCTGAAAAGATAAGGACTTACCCATGGGCACATGGACAGTGAGTAGCAGAGCCAGGACCAGGCCAAAGTCCTTGTGACCCTGACTAGAGAGATACTGTCAACTCGATAAAGAATTATACTGTCAGGTTGATAGGAGGAGATGCTTATTTTAATAAGACCATTTATATTTAATTAGATCACATCTAAGAGAATCAACATAGTGAGGTGGGGTTGTAAAAACACTGACTTCTGAGGCTCCACAGGAAGAGTAACTCAAATGTCAGGGAAGGTCTTCCTGCCTCTTGGGCATCCAGATCAAGTTGTATCAGACCTTCAAGCCCATGTTGGTGATGATTCCATACCCTGCTGCCCATTTCTGAGAATCCCCAGGCTGCAGTTCCCCCTATCTTTGACTCCTTTGTCTGCCCACACTCTTCTCTTTTATACCAGTCCAAGGACCCCAAAGAATACAATAAAAGCTTTTGCTTTTTTTATGACATTTGTGGAGATTTGAGGGGTTCTTTCTCTCATTTTCAGTTTTTTCTTATACTCCTTTTCCCATCATGAACAAAACAAGAATTTTTCCTTGTCTTATGCAGAGCAGGCTTTTTGTCTCGCTTCATCTCTTAAGCCTTGGGATCAGCCAACTCCCAGACTCAGGGCTTCAGCTACCACTCCAAGTAGTCTCATTACAGAATTCTGTCCCAACAATACTGTGTTTTCCTGAGCAGGAATACTGATGACTAAAATGCATTCTGTTTCCTCACAATGAGAGTACTCTGAACTGGTCAAGTCACAGCTGGTAGTTTGATTAGTTTGGGAAGTTTTCAGGAATAGGAGAATTAAGAGATTAAAAACTCTTGTTTCTATATAGAGTATAATATTTTTTTAAGGACAGAATCCTTGGGTCTTCTTTGTGGCTAGTATGTTTTTCCATTTCCAGGGTGGGAGTTTCACCTTCTCATCACCTCTCCAATGCCTAAGCTTGGGCCATTAAGGCTAGCTTTTGAAAGTGAGGTGCTTTTTCCTTTGAGTCTAATTCCTTCCTTTTCATTTCATATTTCATTTTTACGCTTCACATCTCAGTTTATCAGAGCGGTTTGGCCTCCAGAGACTGCATTAGGAGCAAAGAATCAAGGACTCCAGGTTTTAGGCTTAGAGGGTGCTGACAATGTGCTACCTCCTTGGTGAGGCATTGGCAGACGTCGAGAACATCTTGTTCCCACTGATCCTCAATAGAAGGTTCCAGGCACCAACTCCCACCAAGTTAGAATTGGCCGTTGACGTGAACCTCTTTGATATTCCTTGTTTTGGGCTTAGGCTGAAAAACAAAAGGAGCTCTTGCACCAAACCTGGGGTGTAGCCCAGAGCTCAGGGACCAGGTTTTTCACTGGATCATATGGGGCTTAAAGTCCACAATGATGATAATAATAAACAGCTGACATTTACTCAGCATGTCCTCTCTTTTCAGGCCTTTTGGGACCTTTATTTGTAGGGGTGACAGTTGTCCAAGAATAGGGACTTGCTAGCCTTCTCTATTTTTGTTTCCATTGGTGACATTACACACATATCATTTGCTGAGGCAACAAGATACCAGACCAAATTAGTTAGAGGCAGATCCAGCACAATGAAGCCACCAGATGTACATTGAGGCAAAACAGTGTCACCAAAAGCACTAGCTGTAGGAATTATCCACCTGCCATTACAGAAAATCTTCTGTGGTCTTGATGTGCAGGTTCTCACCAGGGACACAATAATATTTTGTTGTCCTCTGGCTCCCATTTTTCTCCAGTTGTGTTGCCCAACAAATCCAATAAATTATTAATTTCTCCTCGATCGTTAGTTCTCTTTGTAGCATCCTGTTTGAATAAAGTTCCACAGCAGCGATCTCAAGCTCTTTGGTTTCAGGACCTCTTTACACTCTTAACAATTATTGAGGATC
Organism: Gorilla gorilla gorilla; assembly: GCF_029281585.2. Taxonomy (NCBI): domain Eukaryota; kingdom Metazoa; phylum Chordata; class Mammalia; order Primates; family Hominidae; genus Gorilla; species Gorilla gorilla. Next base: position 64,036,277 of record NC_073229.2, read on the forward strand.
CTAAAGAATTTTTGTAAACGTGGGTTTTATTTAACAATGTTTATTGAACTAGAAATTACAACTGAGAAACTTGAAAATACTTATATATAAATCTATTTAAAAGTAATAATAATAAGCCCTTTGTTTGTTAACATAAACTTTTTAATGAAAAATAACTGTTTTCCAAAAGAAGAAAAAGTTTAATGAGAAGATTCACATTGTTTTACATTTTTGCAAACCTATTTAATTTCCACATTAATAGAAGACACCTGGATCTCATATCTGCTTCTGCATTCAATCTATTGCACCAAGTTGTTTTGACTGAAGGGTATGAAGAAAAACTGGCCTTATCCAAATATGCGGTTGGAAAAGGGTGGAGTATTTTAACAGCCCTTCAAATAATTGTGAGTATTCTTCATTGATATCTCATCAAAACTCAATAAGTAGTAGTTTCTTAAAGTGTACTGCATAATCACATAACATTTTATATGATTTTATTAAGATCCATTTATCTATTTTTCACTTTGAATAAATTTTAACCCATGCAATGATTTCATAATAGTGTACATTAATCATTTAGACAATATTGGTTCCCTGAGTTATATAACTTTTCCAACTTGACCAATTTCAATACAGTGTTAAAAATCACATTCATTAATACTATAGTTTGGTGCAAAAGTAATTGTGATTTTTGCCATTACTTTTCATCTATCTACCATCTATCTTATTCAAAAGCTGTGGAATTCACATTGGTGGATACAAGTTTTCCAAAATTTTAATTTTTGCTTGAAAGCTCATTCTTTATTATTGGGCAACACACACTTTCAGTTATTTTTCTTATAGTAGCAGATTCATTTCATTCATTTTGGAGAAATTGTCTGCCAAATACCAAAGTGTCCATAACTATACTTTGCCTGTCAGTTGTTTCTTCAAGTAAAAATGGTGTTCCATGAGAAAAGTACCAAGGGCAGCTTAGGACAGCTTAGAATGTTTCCTCCAGTCAAACATTGTATTTCTGGATGTCACAGAAGTGCTTCTCATGTGTACTTTCCATTTTTTTACTCAGAATATTACAAAGGTGTGTGCTTAAGGTTAAAGGGTTAAAAAATGAATAAAACTTACTGCCTTATCAAGGACATTTCTAAGTAAAATTGGCATTTCTTTTTCTGCTTTTTTTCTTTTTTCTTTTTTTAACTGTGTGTGGCTGTGACGAATAGAAATACAGTCATGCACTGCATAATGAAGTTTTGGTCAACAATGGACTGCATATCTGACTGTGATCCCACAAGATTATAATACCATGTTTTTACCATACCTTTTCTATGATTAGATATATTGAGATATACAAATACTTATGTGTAAAAATTGCCTACCGAATTCAGTATAGTAATATGCTGTACAGGTTTGTAGCCTAGGAACAATAGGCTGTACCATAGAACTTGGATGTGTAGTAGGCTATACCATCTAGATTTGTGTAAATACACTCTATCATGTTCACACAACGAAATCACCTAAGGACACATTTCTCAGAACATATTCCTGAGGTTAAGCGACACATGACTGTACTGCTAGCACAATTTGGTGGCACTGCACTGATTCATGCTAAAGTACCAGCAGTTTTAACTACCATTGCTTTTGTACCATGGGTATAAATGTCAACACAATTTAAAAGGTAAATGATACCTTTGTATTAGTATGAAAATAGTTTTGACAACATAGGAACTGGTATTGGGATCCCTCATGAGTCTATAAACCACACACTGAACACTGCTGTACAACAGGATCTCAGAAGTAAGGATGCAGTTGGCTTGGGGAAAGACAGGAGGTCTAGTGAGACCCTTAAGTGTACAACATAATGGTCAGAAAAGAGCTGCCCTTCAAGGAAGTGTGATAATACTGGTATTGAATGCTGCAGGAAAGTCGAATAGGGTGAAGATGGAGATGACACCACTGGATTTGACAAATGGGCTGATGCTGATGACCTTACTGAGAGAGCTATTTGAACAGATGTGTAATAGATTAATTACAGATGGAGGAGTGAAGGGCAGAGAAAAAGCTGGAAAAAGAGTTTGGCAATGAAAACCAGGGAGCTGGGCTAACTATGTGGGAAGTCACGGTCACAAGCAGATTTTTGGTAGTGTGGGGAAACACTTATTGGCTGAAGAAATGAAACTAACAAAGAGGGAGAGAGAAGAGATAGTAAGGATATGTTGAAGTCTGAACCCCAGGACCTCAGAACATGACCTTGTTTGGAAATAGGGTCATCAAAGATGTAATTAGTTAAAAAGATGTCATACTGAAGTGGTATGGGACCCTAATCTAAGTTGACTAGTGTCCTTATAAGAAAGCCATGTGAAGACAGAGAAACATAGGGAGAGTGTCCTGTGAAGACAGTGGAGTGAAGTGGCACCTCTGCAAGCCAAGGAATGCTAAATATTGCTAGCAAACCACCAGAAGCTAGGAAGAAGCAAAAAAGGATTCTCCTATGGGATCCAGAGGTATCGCGGCACTGCTGACACCTTGGCTTTGGACTTTAGCCTTCAGAATTTTATGGTAATAAATTTTTATTGTTTTAAGCCACTCAGTTTGTGGCACTTGGTTACAACAGCCCCAGGAAACAAATATAGGCAGCCTTGCAGACCTACAGAACCAGATGACTCTGGGAAGAATACAGAGCACCTAATATAATTACACCATTTCCCCCCAGGAGAGGAGGAAGTGGATATTTGGGTCATTCCAAGGTGATGAGTACAAGACAGGTGTGTGTGTGTGTATGTGTGTGTGTGTTGAGGGATAGGAGAAGAAAGATGAAGGAATAACTTGAAAGGCTTGGCAAGTAGGCAATGAGATGCCCGACTATGAGAGGTTGTGAGGAAAGAAGAGAAACCAGGAGTATCACATTCAACTGAAAGAATGGGAAGATGTGAGACTTCAAGGTTCTGGATGAGTTAGAAAAATAAGTTTTGTAGGAATGACATAGTGGGAAAAGTAGAAGACAAAAAAATTGTAAACCCAAAAGATAATTTTGTAAGTTTAAGGTTTCAGAAGGTTTTCAGTGTCAGATGCCCTTAGGGTCAACATGAGGCACATGAATGGAATTGTGATGGATGACAGGGTGAGGATGATGGGAATAGAGGCTAAAGAATAGTGAGGCGAGAGGATTGCACGGTGACCACCGACTCAGGAGGACATCAGGAAACAGAGTTGAGGGACAACCATGAACCAGATAAGCTGCATGAGAAACAGGAGGAGTGACCTGGAGAGCCACAGGGTATGGCAGCACAGACAGGAAGAAAAGAGTTCAACTGGAGGGCAGGGGCTTCACAGAGATCATCTATAAAAAGGGATGGAACAACAGTCTAGAAGCATAGGAGGAAGCCAGAGAATTCTAAGCCTAATATTCTGGGCTTGAGAGGTAGGGAACTGGAGAATAATCTGCCTAGCAATGTGTAATTGCGAGGGAACAAGCATTGCTCAGAGCAATTAAAGACTTGGTAAGGAGAGGATATGGAGTGATTATTGTAGAGCACAAATGGTACTCTGAGAAAATCAATAATGGACTCTAGAGAAGAAAGTGGGAGAGGTTAGAATAGGGGTTGGAGGCTGGGCACGGTAGCTCACGCCTATAATCCCAGCACTTTGGGAGGCCGAGGCAGGAGGATCGCCTGGGGTCAGGAGTTCAAGACCAGACTAGCTGACATGGTGAAACCCTGTCTCTACTAAAAATACAAAAATTAGCTGGGCGTGGTGGCACATGCCTGTAATCCCTACTACTTGGGAGGCTCAGGCAGGAGAATCACTTGAACTCAGGAGGTAGAGGTTGCAGTGAGCCACGACTGCGCCACTGCACTCCAGCCTGGGTGACAGAGCGAGATTCTGTCTCAAAAAAGAAAAATAAATAAAATAAAATAAAATAAAATATGTTCCAGGTAGAATGTCTGAAGATGTGCGTGTGCTGCTTACCAAATAACAAACACAGATCCAGGCCGAACTCAGGCCATATTTGAAATAAAATGATTATATAGTGTCAAATATGAACATTTGTGGATGTTAAGTCTTCTACTTCTACCTTTAGATGTATTTGCTTTTCTTAAGTAGTCTGAGATGTATGGACACAGGTATTTATTGCTGTCTTAGAGAGGCTTACTGTGGTTTTCCTTAAATCTTATTCACCCCTACTATAATTATTTGTTTCTTATTTGTGCCCCAGATTTTTAAAAAGACTCAAACATGGCTTATAAAGATATATTATGGCAAAATAAAATAAAGTAAAATGGAAAACGAGAAGAGAAAAAGGGGGAAACAAGTGTAGAAACATACATTGAAGCCAAGAAGGAGGTCTGTTCCAAAAACTGAAAAGCTTCTCATAGATCCTTGAATATCGCAATGAGTGGGCCAACATTTTGCCTGTAATCTTTCTTAACATTAACAGGATAGAGTAACCCTCATCAGTTATACAGTTCACAGGGTCTATGGAATAAAGATGGGCCTGATCTAAAAACCAGGCAGAAGGATCTGTCCAGCATCCTCATTAAAAAGATATTGTTATGCGGAGAGCACTGTCTTCAGTAATTACAGAACATGAAACAAGCAGCGATTGGTCTGTTAGAGTTTCCAATCAGAATGTAAGAAAGTATTATTATTTTTTTCAATCAATAGCTTTCAGCAGTGACCTCAGTACTCAGGGAGTGATCAATATGTTCTATTTGGTCAATATAAAACCCCAAAGTATTTTATAAAATATTAGGATATTAAAATATTACCCTCAATTTAACTCTAAATCAGACAGGTGTCAGACAAACCATAACTTCTAAAATATTATCTCACTGAATCCTCAATAAGTCCTTTGAGCAAGAATTGGAATTCTTGTTGTCCTTGAGAAACCCAGTGTATTAGTCCATTCTCACACTGCTATAAAGAAATACCTGAGACTGGGTAATTTATAAAGAAAAGAAGTTTAATTGACTCACAGTTCCACATGGCTGGGGAGGTTGCAGAAAACTTAACAATCGTGGTGGAAGGGGAAGCAGGCACGTCTTACATGGCAGCAGGAGAGGGAAAGAGAGTGAAAGGGGAAGAGCCCCTTATGAAACCATCAGATCTCATGAGAACTCACTCACTATCATGAGAACAGCATGGGGAAAACTGTCCCCATGATCCAATCACTTCCCTCACTAGACGGGTGGGGATTACAGGTCCCTCCCTCGACATGTAGGGATTACAATTCTAGATGAGATTTGTGTGGGGACGAGGAGCCAAACCATATTACCCAGAAAGCAACTGAAAGCCAGAGAAGCTAATCACATACACTAAGTCACACAACTAGCCAGTTAGCAAAACCAAAACTAGTGAGTTCAAGTTATTTATACTGCATAAATATCACTGATACATGCAGAGGAGTGAGAAGTCTCCAAACAGGAATAAGAAAACCAGCTTTCCTTGTCAATCCAAAAGAACAGTGCTGACCTTGAAGAAACAGCTACTAGGGAAGTCCAATGGTGCTTTTATCTGCTTTCCAAATGATGCTATACGCTTTATATATTTTTCAATTTTCACAATTATGATCCCTTTGGGCATAAATTGCTTTAATAAGAAATTTGGCATCTCTCAAAATCACAAGGCTCTCATCTTTCAGATAATACCTACTAGAAACTGCCAAAGAGTAAAACCACTCCTTTAGGTTTAATCACTTCTCAATGGATACTATTGACAAGCCATGGGCAAATCCCATGTTGAAGAACCACTCTGGATGTGATGGGCATCTCAGGAGGACCTCCTGGACAGGATGCAGACTCCTTATGTGACGGGCATAACTGGCATGCATGTGAGAGTTCCCACAGCTGGACTTTAATCTATCAGGATTTCTTAGGCCAGCCAAACTTGTATGAAATTATGCTTTGTTCCATTTGTGGTCCTGATGCTACCTAAATAAAAATCATTGTGAAAAGAGGAACTGCAATCTTTCTTCACTAACAAGAGAAGCAGACAGACATTGTGTCATATAACTGCTTCAAGAAAAGACAGCTTGCTGGTAAAGTTATAGAAGCCTTTATCCTTTCTCCCTGGAGTTCTTGTGAGGCAAAGATCTAATACTCAGCCTCAAACTCTAGAAGAAGCCACTTTGTTCTAAAACCTTGTGGACTCATCACACACCTCTCTCAGTGGAGCAAGTTCCATGATCCACGTTCCAGTCTATTATTTCTTTCCCAGTAGCGGTCCTAAAGTTCACTGTGGCTGAATAACATTGCTATTCAAAAGTATATTTTTAGTTTTCTTTAGTTAAGGAAATTTCCATTTCTCTGATTCTACTTAGTCATCATCTAAACATTTAGAACTTGAAAAAACTCCAAGCCAACAAACAAACAAACGAAATAACCCAAACACCTCCAATAGAAATAAAAACGTGTATGAGGACTATTAACTGGAATAACCTTTGAATGAGGGAGGCAGAGCGGGGGTGAATCCAAGTATTATGTAACCTGAAGATTTCACACCTTGGGGAGCCTTCTTTAAGCAAAATAATAGAAAACTAAGCACAGATATAAAAAATTAGCCTGGCACAGTGGTGCGCACCTGTGGTCTCAGCCACTCTGGAGGCTGAGGTGGGAGGATCACTTGAACCTGGGAGGTGGAGGTTGCAGTGAGCCAAGATCATGCCACTGCACTCCAGCCTGGGTGACCGAGTGAGACCCTGTCTCAAAACAAAAACAAAAACAAAACACAAAAAAAGCAACTAAGCATAAACATTGCAGGTTTGTTTTTTAAGAATGAGAACAAAAATAAGAAATAACTTTTGCAAATTTTGCAAAAATATATAACCACATGAACACAATGCTAGGGCTCTACTAAGTCTTGGTAAAGACCAATGCAAATGAGGGGCCCTAAAGCTTCATTTAACCCCCGGGAAATATGCCCAAGAGAGTGTGAAGTATGTACTGTGCAGTCACAAAATAATCTGGAGTCCAGGTTTTCAGAACAGCTAAAACAAGTACAGTGTTTCTATCACTGTACTGTACAGAAAAAAAACCAAAACATTGGTTTTTCTATACTCTCACATTACTTCATTTCTGGTCATTAACACATGGAGTTTTTCTCACAGCAAGCAATTCTCCAGTTCTCTGTAGACACCCACTGGATGTCTTATGCTTTAACTCAATTCTGACTCTATCTGCCTGAAGATAGTGCCAGATCCCAAAGGTTAAGGGCTCAGTACTCCAAGACTGCCCCACTTTGGACACCAATTGCACGTCCAGGCTTTGCTTCTGACCCACTAGTTATAAACTGGAAGTTCCCACAACCCCCTCCTCAGGTTCGATCATTTGCTATAATGGCTTACAGAACTTAGGGAAGCACTTTACTTATGCTCATCCTTTTATTATAAAGAATACAACTCAGTAACAGTCAGATGGAAGAGATGCATAGAGCAAGGTATGCGAGAAGGGGCACTGGGCTTCCATGCTCCTCTCTGGACTAGACCACGCTCTCAGTACCTCTACATGTTCAGCAACCTGGAAACTCCCTGAATGCTGTCCTTTGGGTTTTTATGAAGGCGTCCTTACACAGGCAGAATTGTTCACATCATTGCCAATTGGTGATCAACTCTAACTTCAGCATCTCTCCCCTTCCCAGAGGTCAGACAGTAGGCTGAAAAGCTGAAAGTTCTAACCCCATCCTGAGGCCACCCAGGGCCCCTAGTGTTCTCATTAGCATACAAAAAGACACTTATCACTGAGGAGATTTTCCAGGGGTTCTTGGAACTGTGTACCAGGAAACAGGGAGGAAGACAAAAAATATATTTCTTATTATATTCAAAATATTATACTCTTAGCTGATGAGGGTCAATTCCCTAAAAGGTTTAATCACCAGAATGAGCCAAGAGACTTGAATCCACAAAGTTTAAGTCAACGCACCCTATTATAGATGGCTGAGTACATCCTTTCCTTGCCTAAATCCACTTTGTAAGTACCCAAGGTGGAGACTGAGGAAGAGGAGCAAGTGAGGGGATTGCTTGGAACCTGTCCTGGAAGCTGTCCAATAAGTAGGGGCAGGTGAATGGACCAAGAGAGGAACCGAAAGGCAGCATAGTTTGCATGCCTAGGGCTCTTGTTGTTCTGACTCCATGCAGTGACTGTCCATCCTTTGGGTGAGTGAGACCCTCTCATTATGTGAACCCAGGGCTTGTTCTGGTGGGGCACTCACCAGAGGCTATGGAGCCCGGCTATGCCAAGCAAGGTACCATTTGTGGATGGCTGCAAGTCTCTTGCCTGCACCAGGACACTTCTAAGTCTCCCAATGGGTCTATGAAAATGTAAGAGGTAGCAGAAAGGAGCTCTCCCACATGTCCCCAGGATGGGGAGGAGGGTGGACCAGGCATACTAAAGACCTTTGAGTAAGTAGTTATGAATACAGATCTCTGTTACATGCCAGAAAATTGGGCTTCTGTGCATGGTAATAAATACTTTTTATGCAAAGGAAGGATCTGACAGTCCTTTTATAGCTGCCACATTTCAGTTTACAACATCAATGGCTGCCTTGGCTCAGGGCATTTCCTAAAAGCTGACAGCTTCAACCTTCTCTGGCCCATCAATTCCTCTTCTCTGATCATTAATCTGTACAAACGTCTGTGGCTGTCATCAGCCCTGATTAGATATAGGCTCTAATTGTGCATGTGTAATTGATGAAATGCATAGCCTGTCTTACAGCTTATCCAGTCTCACAAAAGGACAGGAATTTTACTTTAAATTCATTTAAATATTCATTTATCTATAAGATACAGGTAAGAAGAGGCAGTATAAAGTTATGTTACTAGCAAACTCTAGAGCTAGACTACCTAGTTTAAATGCTGGTCCCAGCTGTGCAACCTTGAACAATGTACTTACCCATTGATGCCTCAGTTTCCTTATCTATAAAATAGAAATAATGACAGTATCTACCTCATAGGGGTATCCTGGCTGTTAAGTAAATTTGTATATTTATATCACTTTAAAAGGTGCTGAGCACACTAAGTGTGTGTGAGCTATTATTAATCCCAGATTGGAAGATAAACATTTTGTTTATATGCCTGTATTTGGCTTATTAGCTATACATCCAAATCTCCCTATATCCAGAACCAAGTATATTATATCTATGTCTACATCTATCTATATATTTATATCTATACTCGTACCTGTATATAATCTTCAAAGATTGTAAAGAGCAATTATAGGAATGTCAGCAAAATGTCTCCTATGAAATGAACTGTAATTAAACTAACTTGATTTTATTGATGTTATTATCTACTGAAAATGTAGAGCCCAAATTAGCCACAAAATTTCTTTTTTGTCTGTAAAGGTTTAATCGTGTCCTTTACAAAACAACATGATAAATTAAATAATTCTAAGGAGGAAATCAACTGGGTAATTGCCTTCAATCCTTCCCTTTGGGGATCCTGCACCATTAGCTGGAGCTCAGAGAGACAGTGAGCAAAGGATAAAGATGTCAGTGACTATTGAAAACATCAGAAGCTCACACACAGAGTAGGTAAGCCCCTCCTATCTGGTTCCTTTCTCCTCTTCTCCCAACACACCTCTACTGTCTTTTAGAAAAACCCATTTCCAGACCTCCACGCCCCATATTCAATTGTTTTGCTGAGATTTCCAATAGGTGTCTTCGATGTAATGGCCCTGAAGCCATTTTTTTTTTTTTTTTAAGCTGGGGCCTCTAAATCTGCCACTCATCCTATCACAACAAATGGCCCCCTCTACCCAGTTGCTTAAGCAGGCAACCTAAATGTTATCCTGATCTCTTCCTTCTCCCTCACTTCCACATCCCACTACTCAACAAGCCCTGTGTTCTCTGGACCTTTCAGTACATCTCCCATCAACCCCCTGTTCACCCTGTCATCAATTTTGTGGCTTACCCTGTGACTGCACTTGGTCTCCCTTGTCTCTGTCTGGCCACCCAAAAATCAACGTTGGAAGCCTGCTGCTAGAGAGGTCTTTCTAAAAGAGAAAATTCTGGGCTGGATGCAGTAGCTCATGCTTGTAATCCTAGCACTTTGGGAGGCCAAGGTGGGAGGATTGCTTGAGTTCAGGAGTTTGAGACCAGCCTTGGCAATATAGTGAGCCTCTGTCATAAATAAATAAATAAATAAATAAATAAATAAATAAATAACTAAATAAATAAATAAAGCAAAAGAGAAAATTCTGATTATACCATTCCTCTATGAAATTCTTTAGTGGCTCCCCACAGCTTTTAGAATAAGGCTCTGCTTGGCATTAAAGGCCCTTCATAAAATGGCTATCACCCACCCCACTAATCTCATACCTCTCCTTTGCTTTTGTTGCCTGTATTCCAGCCAAACTTCTCTTTACAGGTTCCCAAAGGCAGGTTATTCTGTGCCTGCAAGCCTTCTCATTTGCCCTTTCTTCCGCCAGTAACAGCCTTTTCCTCCAGATAACTTTCTAATTGTCTCTCAAGTTCTAGCTCATATCTCAAATCCAAGAAATCTGTCCTGAATCCCATTAAGGTTTAGACATCCTTCTGCTGTGCTCCCATAACAGTGTTGTTAGTGAGGGCAAATGTGCCATCATTAACTGGATTACAAGAACTTCAAGGGAAGTAATGGTGTCATTTTTGTGTTTTGCTCACATATTCATTATTGAGTGCCAACTGTGTGACATGCAGATGCCTACACTTTGGAAAGGGCTCACTTGGTGATGAAATGAACCAGACAATGTTGAGAGAACAGTCCTCCCTCCCACACACTACCATTTGATGAATTTGTTCTTTTCTTCAAAGCTATCCTTCAACCAAAGCAACAAATGCACACTAAACATATGTATTAAGATCCTCCATAATGTAATGAAACAGGGATGCCAAAATAAAAATTATACAAATTTCTTCTCGGAAGTCTTTCTTGACTACTCCCCTACCAAATACCCTTCTTCTATTGAGCTTTAATCTCCAATTCCTCTTACTATTTAAAATATTATGAATATATTTCAGAATAATGTGTCATCAGAGAGAGAGAGAGAGAGAGAGAGAGTGTGTGTGTGTGTGTGTGTGTGTGTGTGTGTTAGTATAGGGGGGTGGTCAAGGAAGAAATGGCCTGTAAGAGATGGATAGAATTTGTATGTGTGGAAATAAGTGGCAATGGAAGACTTCAGAATTCTCCAGGCAGGAGAGCAGCATTATCAAAGGATTTAAATATTTACATTAATATGATGTTGTTTCTAAAAAAAAAAAAAAGGTATTTCAAGGGATTAAGAAGAGGATAAAAATAATAGTTGGCCCTAAGCCATATTTTGCTGGGAATGGCCTTGTTTGTGGCACAATAACATCTGTTATTAAATACCCACAGAATCACAGGAAACATAAACCAAATGAGATTTGAGATTTTGGTATTAGTCAGCACTCACACATTTTTTACAACATTTATTTAATAGCAAGATGCTTCACTGAATACATTCCATTTGAATTCTAAATGATGGGTCATGAGCCTGAGGATGCAGATAGGCAAACTGCTCACCAGCTTGGAGCCTCTTTAAAAAATTACCTCTTTGCAGAATGCCACCCGGTGTTGTAGCTGAAAGAAGTAGAAAATGTACTTCTAAAAACAAGCAGTGTTCTACCTTCTCAACATTGAGGTGAAGGCTCTGTTTTAAAATCGAGCTGTCAATAATTGATGAGGACATTTTTAGTAAGTTTAATGTTAAATTAAAGGGCTAAATCCTAAATATGTTCCATATCATGTCCTTGTGAAGACAGGCGATTTAAAATTTAATCCATTCAGGCCGGGCGCGGTGGCTCACGCCTGTAATCCCAGCACTTTGGGAGGCGGAGGCGGGCGGGTCATGAGGTCAGGAGATCGAGACCATCCTGGCTAACACAGTGAAACCCCGCCTCTACTAAAAATACAAAAAATTAGCCGGGCGTGGTGGCGGGCGCCTGTAGTCCCAGCTACTCAGGAGGCTGAGGCAGGAGAATGGCGTGAACCCGGAAGGCGGAGCTTGCAGTGAGCTGAGATTGGGCCACTGCACTCCAGCCTGGGCGACAGAGTGAGACTCCGTCTCAAAAAAAAAAAAAAATTAATCCATTCATTTTGCCATTTGGCAAGTGATCAAAGTAAGCTTTTCAAAGGCAGCAGGGTATCCTTTAACTTATTTTTCCCATGAAATTAAAATGGCATTTGCATTCTTTTAAGATGCAGATAGATATAAGGAACTTCTTATGATTCAATCATTAAATTTAGAAAGTGTGCAGCTTGTTATACTCCTAATCTCTTTTCCTCCTCCCCATCTCACCTTTTCTATTTGTTTTCCTCTGTTCTTTATGTAATGACATAGAAAAGAATGTATATTAATGATGAAACCTTACATAAAATTAAATCTCTCATGTTCAAATTCCTTAAGATTTGAAACAAAAATGATTGTTTCAACCCATCACAGATTCAGGACACAAGAGACCTGAAGGAAAGCATTTCCAAATTGAAACATGACAGTCTACATCTATCATGGCTGAAGTGGATTTACTAGAAACAAAACCAACTCTTCGGCTATGGCTAACACTGCCCAAAATTTGGGAATGCAATTTTGCACGGTGGTTACATTTTCATGTGGGAATTTATTAGATATGACTTAGGTTAAAATGCTTTCTATATGCCAAGTCCACACTAGGCCCCGCACATAGGCTAATTTATTTCATTCTCACAATACACTTTTGAGGCAGATGAAGAAACGAGTTAAAAGAGATTAAACGATCTGCCTAAGGTGGTCAGCTCGTCAGTGACAGAATGCAGATTTCATCCCAGAGGACTATCTATGGCAGAGGGAAGCTGGGTCGATATGGCTTCATCCCTTTCAGTGCATCTCACCCAGTGGGATGGACACATCTTTTGTCTTCATCTAGTTTTTCTCATGCAATATCTCATAGAGCAGCAGCAATATGAAGAATTCTTGTGCAATCCTAGAGAAATGATTGGAAATGAAAGAGGAGCTGGTTCTGTCAAAAGGAAGTGAGCTTCACATAAGCAGCTCAGATTAGAAGCGCCTGAAAATTGGATCGTATTGATGAAACTTGGTTTCCTCCGTGTGTGTGGGTATGGGTGTGTGTATATGTGTGTGTGTTACAAACAAAACTTCAGGATTGTTGAATATAGGCATCGTTCAGTGCCAAAACCATTGTCAGCTAGGCAAGAAAATTTGACTGAGAATTCCCTTTTCTCCATGTGGTAGAAATGAAAGTTTAGGGAGAGCTAGGGAAGCTAGGTAAAGCCAGTAATTTATAGATAATGTCCACTATAATTAGGATGACTACACAATGCGTTGTCCAAGCTAGGAGGGGGGTGCTATTAATTATGCTGTGATTTCAGGACTGTCTTGGGCACACTGGATATGTGGTCACCAATTGGTTGGTCCTCTGAGTTAGTAATTCTGAAACCGTGGTCCTCAGCTCACTGGAGAGACGTGACAGTCCTCTTGATGAGTGGAACCTGTCAAAATATGCAGGCCTTCTCTGCAGTTCTCAGCAGCAAATTATGCTCATTCCATAAATGTGCTTTCTACAAAGGGCTGCTTATTTGTGATCTAATAAAAGTTACGGAATAAATTTTTATTCCATAAAATTTCATAAACGAGTTTACAAAATGATTCTAGTTATTCAGCTTAAAAATATGGCTATTGCTGCACAACTCTTGGTACTCCTGTAGCACATGAGCATATGGAGAGTTGGAATTCTTGCAGCTAGTAGAAATAATAATCATCACTAACACCAGTTCTTCCTAAATGCAGACACTGTTATAAGTGCTTCACATCCTTATAGTCCAACTTATGGATAACAGATCAGCGGTGGCAGCATCTCCTGGAAGCTTCCTAAATATGCATTATCTCAGGTCACAAGTCTCTAGACCTACTAATTTAGAATCTTTATCTCAGCAAGACCCCCCAGATAATCAGTAGCCCATTGAAGTTTAAGAGGTACCAGTTTAGAAGACATGGGTTGGACCATTTAAGACCTAAGCACTTCCTGACTCTGAGTAAACTGATTTATAAAATTGTGCTACTGAGAATTACCAGTACTGTCCTTGGGTGTTAATAGTTTTCAGCTCTTTGCATTAATTAATGCATTAACGCTTGTTGACTGGTTTGTTCTTACAATCACGACATTGTTTTTCCTTTGATTATTATCGTGTTATCTGCACGTTCTTTATTTTGACTGAGTTTTCTCCCCACTACAAAGAGGGAACACATTGGGTAGGTGGGACACTGTTGAAAGTTCTCATGAACAAGTGAAGAAGAGAATGTGCAGAGACATTCAAATGGTACAAGCTTTGACCTGAGCTGATTGGTAAATGTGACCCCCAATCTGCCTAGGAGTATCCCCAGAAGAATTTATTTATGCTGTTTTGTGTTGCCTAATCCTGGTACATTTAAGATGAAGCAGTACATCCATGAGAATGAGACCATCCTCAGGCTTTGCGTCATGGATATAAGCAGCAGATTCCCTGATCTCACTCAGTTGTAACTACTTTTCCCACAGGGTCCCAGTGATCAAGCTTTGTCTCCAGCATCATTTTGCCCTCTATTCTTGGAAGGGACACTGGGGGCGACTGATTCCAACCCCTCGACTTGAAAGTTGAAAGATGCAAAGCACAGAGCAGGGGATGACATGCTCAAGGCCACATCACCAGTCGGAGGCAGACCTGCATAGAACTTGGGACATAAATGTACGCACACACAAAACCCAGAGACATTCCACCAACATTTAAAATCAAGAATCCTCCCTGATATATTTTGACCTTGTAAATGATGCAAAGGGTTTGAACAATTCAGAACAAACAAACAAACAAAAAAACAGGTCTAGGATAAGTTTTTTCAAAATCATCAAATATAAATTTCAACCCAATTTTTTAATTTCATAAAACCAAGGTTAAAAGAGGTTGAGTGATTAGTTAAAAGTTATGGGCAAGTGATGGTAACGTCGAGCCTCTAATTCATATATTTGCCAAGCTCTAGCTTTGAATGATATTGTAACTTGAAAGGAATAATGTTGTTCTTTTTAGAAAATAACATGGTCATGGTAGACCACTTGGAAAAATATACATAAACATAAGGACAAAGTGACCCATACATTAAAGATAATCACTGTTAATATTTTTATTAAATGAAAATCATTACATGTAACTTTACCTAAGTTTATCAGAAAAAAAGAATTAAAGAGGGTGGGTATGGTGGTTCACGCCTATAATCCCAGTGCTCTGGGAGGCCAAGGTGAGAAGATCACTTGAGCCCAGGAGTTTGAGACCAGCCTAAGCAACATAGGAAGACCCCATCTCTACAAAACAAACAAACGAAAACGAGGTGGGCATAGTGGCATGCACTGGTGGTCCCAACTACTTGGGAGCCTGAGGTGGGAGGATCATTTGAGCCTGGGAAGTTGAGGCTGCAATGAACCGTGATCATGCCAGCCTGGGGAACAGAGTGAGACCTTGTGTAAAATAAAATAAAATAAGAAATATAAGAAATATGAGAAATTGCTGACTTTCAGAAAAAGATTTCTTTAAAACAAGAAATATTCATTTCCTGAAGGAGTCTTCTATACTTTAAATACAAATCTCAAGAAAAATAAATTTATGTTTCTAGATGTAAAATCTGTCATCTGTCTTAAGAAAATCAGAAGATGTTATAATACTGATATCTAAATAAAATTTTAAGACTTCTATTTTCTAATTTAAAAACAACCTGAGCCTACTTAAGAATAAAATCATGGAAAAAGGCAAATTTATAAAATATTATATAAAAGTAACAAAAGCAGCGGTAGAAAAAAAAATAGCCACATAGAGAAGTAACTGTAATGGTCATATGTGCAATAAACAAAAAATAAATTTACAAGAACAGTTAGTGACTCTCTTAATTCTAACTCTAAGTTTCTTGACCTGTGGGAGTTTGGATTTGCTGTTTCAGAAAACACCATTTTATTCACTTCATTAACGGCACAAATTTTTACTTGCTTCATTAAACAATCATGTCTGTCTCATTTTTTTCCTCCTAAAATTCCTAAATGCATTTCTACTATTGTTGAAGAGAGCAGACATAAGCCATTATGTCATTGGTAACTCCACAAAATTGAACTTCCAGGTTCCTAATTCTATCATTTGTGTTATTATAGCAAATGTGTTCTTTAATAAAGTCACTCATGATAGAACCCTCTGAGTTGGTGTCTCACTTTCAATGGATCAGGTTTTTCACCTGCTGTATAATGGTCATAACTGGATTTCTCTTCATCTAAATCAGGGGTTATTTCAGCTGTTTCATGTATCTCATATCTTCCTCTTTCTTGGAGTAACATTTTATGTTGTGTGAGAAAACATCTTTGAGTAGGCCCTCTCCTCCCACGATAGTGACAGGTGATAAACATTTCGAGTCATTGACTGGCCAAATACGTGTGTATCACACTAGACTGATAGTTTGACTTAGAACATAATCCAGGTTAAGAATCACTTCAATTTTCCCCAGAATATGACTCCATTGTTTTTTAGCCAACTGTGTTATAGAAGACAAGTGAGATCCTGGCCTTGTTTTGTCTTTGGAAGCTTTACAGAATTTCCCTAATTTTGGAGTTCAGAACTTTTAGTAAAATGTGACTAGATGTGTGATTTTTTCCCCCATTATTTCTGGAAGGCAGGGGTCAGCAAACTAAGCCCAGTCTGGCCTGATGCTTATTTATGTTTAATAAGGTTTTGTAGGAAAACAGTCACGTATTGTGTTTTTGTTACATATTGAAGCTTTTGTGCTGCAATACAGTCAAGAAATATTACCTGCAAAACCTAAACTATTTACTATCTGGTTCTTCACAGAAAAAAATTTGCTGACTATTCCTATAGGGCATTCAGTGGGCTCTTATTGTGTCTTTGTTCATAGTTTCTTCACATTCATATTTAGATAATTTCTTCCTCTCCATTGCTTCTACTACCTTCCTTCAGCATTCCTAGTTGGATATAGAATTTCTTGCATCTATTTTCTGTTTTTCTTTTCTTCCATATTTTCCATCTCTTTGTCTTTTGACTCTGTATTCTCAGAATTCCTTTCACATTATTTTTCAGATCATTAACTTATTCTTCAGTTAGGTCCATTCAACTCTTCTGCTAAATTTTCCAGTAAATTTTGCCAGCACAGGGACGCTTATTTTGTTATATCTCTTTTTTTCACAGCAGCTGTGTTCTTGTGTTACAGCTGTCATAGCCTGTTAAATCTTTCTGCGAATATTAAATAGATCTCTTTTTTAAAAAAGATCTTGTCTACTTTCTGCATAGCTCTGAATACTCTAGGTCACCTGTGCTCTTGGTTTATCTCACTAGTTATGTATCTTGCTGTTGGTTCTTCTCAAGTGCGTGGAGATCCTTGGTCATGCATTCACAACATTAGAATGAAGCTGGTAAGTAAAGACGGCTGGAGGAGTGCCAGCTGCAGCTGTGCAGATACAGGCCCTTCTTGGATGGTAGGCTGAGCCCTGTGAGTGGAGGTTTTGTGTACAGGAGCTTCATTTAGGAGTGCTGTCAGGATCAACACCTGTGGAGACCTGAGGGACCCAGGATTGGGCAGAGGGAGGACTTGAACTCAATTCAGTCCCAACAAAGGCCTCTGCAGATTCAAGGTGGCAATGAGGGGAGGGGTACCCTTCACAGGCACCCCCAGTTCAGGATCTTAGGTTCCCCTCTCCTCTCATGGAGCAGTCACAGGTCGAGAGCTATCCCTGGGGAGGGAGCATGGCCCTGGGAGGTGATGCCAGCTCTCCAAGGCTAAGGGCTATTCTCATGCAGGGACTCAGCTGAGAACATTCAGCTGCCCATAATTTAGAGGTAGCGAATGATTGCTGTGGGCCTGCTTGAGGATCTGGGCTGCTCATCACAGCTTCACTACACCCTGGATGGGAAGACTGGGGGCTTGGGCTTGTGGATGGGAAGTGCTGACAGGCTTCAGGACACAGAAGCCAGGAGGAGTCAAGTGAGTATAGGGCCCCAGGACTAAGCCCGCCAGAGTGGCTTTACTCTGGGGCAGGTAGAGCCTGCTGCAGGCAGAGGAGAGAAGCGCTGACTCTGAGGGCTGCAGGAGTGCCGGGACCTTGCTGAGGGGCAATGGGCCTCCGCACCATCTGGATGATCCTTTTAGGCCATTCGATGCTCCCACTTTGTGCCATGCTCACAGACCACCCTCTCATTGCTGATTCCTGTGGAGGGGTCCCCTCGGCTCTTCGAGGTTGCAGCTGGCATCGTGGAGAAGGTGGGCCCCAGAGTCAGACTGAGCTTCTCGTCAATCAGTGATGTGTATTTACTCATTGTGTGTGATTGGCTGTCTTCTCAGATGGTTCCCAGTGATCCTCACATCCTGCTATTCATGCCCTTATGCAAGCCCCTCCCTTCGAATATGGGCTGGATGTAGGGATTTGCTTTAAATAACACAATCTGTCAAAAGTGGTGGGCTGTCACTTCTGAGAGGAATGCACACAAAAAAACTGTGACTCCTCATTTTATTCTCTCTGGCTCCTCTCAATGCCCTCTTCTGATGAAGCAAGCTGCTGTGGTGTGAGTTGCCCTCTGGAGAACCCCACATGGCAAGGAACAGGGGGTGACCGCCAGCCAACAACCAGAGAGGAACCGAGGCCCTCATCCAACAGCCTGTGAGGAGCTGAATCCTGCCAACAGCCACTGAGTGAGCTTACAAGTGCTTCCTTCCCCAGTCAAACCTTGAGATAAGACTGAAGCCACAGCCAGTTCTGTGATACATCCTTGTGAGAGTCCCTGAGCTAAAGACCCAATGAAGTCATGCCTGGATTCCTGATTCATACATACTATGAGAGAATATACGTGTTGTTTTAATCCACTGAGTTTTGGGGCAATTTGCTACCTATCTGACAGAGTTTTCCAGAGAATCAGAACCAACAGGATGTGTATCTGTCTGCCTGCCTGCCTATCTCTCTATCTGTCTGTCCATCCATCTATTTAATGAGAGAAAGAGATTTATTCTAAGGAAGAGGCTCATGGGTTTATGGAGGCTTGACAAGGCTGAAATCTGCAAGGTAGGCCAACAGGCTGGAGAGGTAAGATGAGTTGCAGCTCCAGTCTAACAACAGTCTCATGACAGACTTCTTAGTCACAGAGGTCAGTCTTTGTTCTATTAAGGCCTTCAACTGATTGGATGAAGCCCACACACGCTATGAAGGTTAAACTGCTTTACTCAGAGCCCACCAATTTAAATGTTAATCTCATCCAAAAAGCATCTTCACGGAAACATCCAAAACAATGTTTGACCAAACATCTGAGCACGGTGGCACTGCCAAGTTGACACATAATTAACCATCTCAGCTACCCAACCACAGACAACAAATCCACTGGTGAGCTAAGGCCAGTACTTAATCCCACCACATTTCCATCCCTGCAGCTGTATAACAAAAATTTGAAGATTATCATAAAAATTAGATAACAGGATACTTGCAAAGCACTTGGCACATGGTGCTCAGTAAATGTTGGTTTCTTTCTCTTTTTTCTTGCTTCCTTTCCCTTACTCGTGGTAGTGGTAGTAGGGATAACCTGGATAATGTTCATGATTATTCTGGGAAGTAGAAAGAAATACATCTCATGCTGAATTAACACATAATACTCTATTTTGTACACCAGTCTCTTTTAGGTTTAACTGTTTCCCTATCTCTGAAAAACTAGCCAGTGTCATGTGCACCACTATAATGAGCAGACAAGTAGGTGACAAGACTCTGTGCTGTAGTAATTGGGCCAAGGTAAAGCCAGCCTTTAACACTCTTCAGATTTCAGATATAAGCTTTATATCACAAAACAATAACAGATATTATCACTTTTTAATTGTGAAGAAGTTAAGAACCTTGCCAAAAGCCACTCAGCTAGTGACAGTATAGCTGGGATTTTAACACCAATGTTTGTCTCTGAAGCTTGTGCCCTTTTCTGTCAAACGCTTGCACAGTTCTGTCCATTGTTATATAAAATAGCCAATATTGCTAAAAAGATGAACATGGCAAAATATTATTATCTTAATGATCACCTAAAGCTTCAAAATGGAGTTAAATATGGGTTACACCCTTTACAAGGGTGTTCTACTTCTACCTGCCCCTCACCTTCAGCCGAGTGAAACCGATCACATCCTCCTTAGACTCTCTACTGAACCTTGTACATTCTGTCATCATAGAACCTGTAACAAGTTATTGTGCTTCTTTAAAGAGTCTACCCCTTGTGAAACTATTGCTAGCCTCTTGAAATAAGGGACAATGACTTAATCCTGTTAGGTGGTAGGTTTATAGAGGTTTATTTCATTATGCTTCACAACTCACATATATATATAGACGCATAACTACTTTTATGTATATTAAATGTCACACAACACATAAAACAAAACAATTGGAAAAAGATACATCAAAATGTTAAAATGCTTTTCTGTTATAAAACTGTGTTAACATTCTTTGTCTTTTTGGTCATACTCTTTAATTTTTCTATAAACATGTAATGTTTAATTGGAAAAAACAAATGTTAAAAATAGGACTTTTTGGAATTAAAATAATAATTTTCAGTCTGTATCACTTCTAGAAGAAACTGATTTCGTAAGTTCACTTTATATTCAATAGATACTTTGTTGTAAAAGTATAGACTCTTTCCTTTTTCATTTGGTCCTCAGTTTGTCTTTTGCAAGTTTTAAATAGAGGTTCCAAGATGTTATGAATAAGTTCCGTGTTCACCGTATCTAAGCCCCTCTAAGCGTCTTTCATTGTAGCTGTTTTGCTCAGAGTTTAAAGGTGTCTGATCTTTACAAATATTCTTGAATATTTTACCTGTCCTGCCTTATATAAGCCTTCATGGACCTTAGCTATGTCTGTGTTTGTTTTTGTTTTAAGGAATGGTACCCAAAGCTGTGGTATTTTGAATTTCAGGAGTTGGGGTTCCAACATCTTGGAAGTGGGCAGCTCACGCTCACACTATTTTCTCTAGTGCCCTTCCTGATGGACCAACATGGTTCTTTTTGGCCAGCAGGGAAATTGGGTTAACAGACTTTCTGACATTTATTCCTGCTTCCACTAAAGATGAGGGCACAGAACTCACAATTTCTCTGCTCTCTCTGTTTCATCCATGAAAACATGTTTTGTATACTACTAATTATGATAACATTAACATTATGGTGTTTGTGTAGCACTTCAGGGTTTAAAAGTTGCTTTCACATATGTTGTCTACCTTTGATATTGATTATATCATTGATGTTCATAACCCTCTGAGGTACACAGAGGAAACATTACTATTACCACTTTTCAGATGAAGAAAATACGACTTAAGGAGCTTAAGTGATTTTCCTTTGCTGAAGTTAATCTCTTCATTCTAGTTGGAATAACTAAAAGTTATGACCATAGCTCCTTTATCACATGAGAAAAAAATCTTGTGCAGCATTGTAAAAACGCATAAATAATAAACACGAACAGATAAAAATAGAATTATAAATATCTCAGGACCATTAGGTATTTTCTCTTTATATAATGCAGAAGAGATTAATCGACACTGATTTGGCTGAATAGCTGTGTCCATCTATGGCATGGGCATTTTCTCTAAATGAAAATGTAGCTGTTGAGCTAATCATGATCATTTCCTTTTTAGAGAGCTGTAATGTAAGAGTGTGGCAGATTTTTTTTTTTTTTAAATCATGAGTTGTGTGTTTCTTTTGTGAGCAAGCCTAATCCCTACATTTTGTTCTTAGGGCAAAGTTGGCCTGTAGTCAGCTCTATGAAAGGCTGGGTACATAAGATGCTGAGAAAGATGATGAGGAGTCAGCTGAATGGAGCACAGCATGGAGGTTTACTATGGATCACACAGCAAGCAAAATTTGGACTCTGATTATTTTATCTTTTACTTTCCAGCAGCATTTTGGCTGCCTTCCTGTTTGTGGTTCACATATTAACACAAAGCTTACTTAAGACAAGAAGGTATTTAACCTGCAAACCTTTGATAAGGGGAAAGTGTTTGCTCGAGAACTTCTGTTTTTGGAATGCTGTTTGCATTTGCAGAGGAATATATTAATTGATGGTTTCTTTCACTGAATCCCATTACTCTATTCAGGTAGCTATATATAGGTCATCTACTGCCTCAACTGTGGAAGCAGAAAACAAAAGGTCAGATTCTTGGCCTTGGGTTCAAAAGCTAAGGTACAGCTGCTAGCACAAAATATTTGGAGGTATATTTGCAGAAACAGTTGTTCCATCAAAGAGAAGATAAAAATTCTCTGGACTAGGGAAAAGTAGGAGAGTTAGAGAAGGGAGCAATAAGGTTGTATGCTGATGTGGGTCTCTGAGTACGGGCTCTGCATCCCCCCGCCCCATCTTGGTCACAGCCTTCAAAGGGTGGTAAAATTCTGGGATTGAAGTGAGTTGAGAAATCTGAAACAGACAGCACCTGTGCCTCACCACCTGGAGAGGGAGGAGTGACCAGGAAAGCAGCCAGCCTCCAGAATCCCTCTCCCATGTCCTGTGTTAACAGTAGAGCAGACATGGTTGTGTGGACATCTAGGCAGAGAGGTCCCGAGACAGCCCCAGTGGATTTCCCATAGTTCTAGAGTGTAACGGAAGAACCACCAAGTACTTTTTGAATTTTTCCAAGAGGGGTACAGAGGTAGGCTGAGACAGCAGGAGACCCAAGGAGACCCTTTGGCCAGGACAAGGAAGATGGAGGGTAACCACGTGGCCTCTTAACAGGGGAGCAAATGGAAACATGGGCACTTCCTGCCATGAGGAATATATGCAGATGACTGGAACCAGCAGGCTGAGAATATAGTGGCGGATGTTGATTGGCTAAATTTAAACAAGGTCACTGTCACTCTTAACAACCATATCTCAACATTTTGACAATGAATAAGGGTTTCATTTTATTTATTATTTATTTTTTGAGACAGGTCTCACTCTGTTGCCCAGGCTGGAGTACAGTGGTGCAATCATCACCTTTTTTTTTTTTTTTTCCACAGTTGATCAGGAATCATGTGTAAGTGTTTTAAATTCAGCGTCTGTTTGGGAGCGGTCTGAATTGACTGAGAAAACCCTGAGGTGGCTAAGATTATATTCTTATGATCAGCAGACTAGGGTTTTACAGTAGATATTATTTTTGCTACAAAAAATAAAGGATATTATTGCTTTTCTTTCCCTGAGCCAATTGCCTTTGAAGTCTGTAGCCTCTATGCCCCACTAAAGCTCATGATGAGAATGCAATCACAATGCAAAACAGTTGGTGAGTTTGCCAACACTGGACTTGGCTCCACCATCTTCTCTCAAATAGAGACCTCCTCTAAGCCACTCAGATGGCACCCAAAGTCATTGTTCTTTTAATGGTTGGACACTAAAAATCATAAAACCTGTTTTGTTGGCTTGGTATAAGCATCACCTAGTTTTTTATTCTTGAGAAAGAAAAGCTATTTGATTGTCAGAGGCTAGTGATGACAAAGTACTTGTAGCACGGCCACAGAGCTAAGACCTTTATTTTGCTACACAGCTATTGAGACACAGGCTCTTCTTCACTATTCCGTCTTAGAGCTTGGTTAATTTCTCATGCTTTATCCATGCAAATGCCACATAAAAATAATCAGATGCGACCAGAAAGTTTCTTAAAGTATGGAAGGTGTTCCACAAATGCAACAACAGTAAAGGAACATCCACTATGAGGTCATCACCATTTTAGTGAGGTGGGTTCTTTTCCCAAATGAAGAATATTTGGGCTAGGTGTGGTGGCTCACACCTGTAATCCCAGCACTTTGGGAGGCCAAGGGGGGTGGATCACGATGTCAGGAGTTCGAGACCAGCTTGGCCAATATGGTGAAACCCCATCTCTACTAAAACTACAAAAATTAGCCAGGCGTGGTGGTGTGCACCTGTAGTGCCAGCTACTCGGGAGGCTGAAGCAGAAGAATCACTTGAACCTAGGAGGTGGAGGTTGCATTGAGCTGAGTAAGCCAAGATTGTGCCACTGCACTCCAGCCTGGGTGACAGAGCGAGACTCTGTCTAAAAACAAAACAAAACAAAAACCAACTATGCAGGGTTGGTGTGTAGAATTCTAGTGGATATTATTACATCATGAGAGGTTTCCTCGGAATATCTGCCTTCAATTATGGGCATCAGCAGCAGTGCCCATCATAGAGTATACTTTGCCACGACACTAGCTCTGAGGAGAGACAAGCCCCCACCACAAGAAACAGCAACTGCGTCCAGGAGTACGTAAGGTACGGCCACAACTAGGAGCTCTGTGGTCCTATGATTTAAATATCCCACCATCAAAAGAGGCATCCATGAGACCTGTCAATTTGCACTGGCCAAAACATAAAGAACGTGTTTAAACTCTAATCTAGTCACCATCAAACTGTCCCTGTTTCAGATCTGAAGGGTTATCCACAGTCTTTCCCACAAAATGCTACTTTGGGGAATATTTTAAATACAAAAACCTGTCTGTATTTGAAAGAAGCTGTCCCATAAGCTCGTACATAAGGACTTTAAACTGCAGTCACACTTTTTCAACACTCAAGCATGGGAGTTGAAATTGCTCTGAAAGCTCTCTGGACTGCATTAAATCATCCTCTTGGCCGTGTATCAGCTACAGTTTATTTCCTCTTGATGGAGCCTTTGCTTCCCAGATAGGTTGAACAGAGCAGCAAACATGTATGTCATTTTGTGAGCTAGACAGGGCTAGAGGTGAGTGGCAGCCTCCAAACAGATGCCTAGGTTGACTTCCCCTGAAACTAGGTGTGAGTTTTATTAAGTTCTTAAGCAGATACCATCAGTACTATCAGGCCTTTATGTGGAAATGGAAGACAAATGCATGCTGGCAATGCAGCCTCTGCCTGCAAGGGCAAGAATAAAACATTGTTTTGTTCTATCAAAAAAGTAATTTAGAATGGTGGTTGAGGAAAAAAGAAAGATCAGCAAAACTGTCCCCTTTGATTGTCTGTTCTCAAGTCTTTCATTGTTTCATTTGTGGAACGTGTTGGTTTTCTATTTGTACATCCATCTCTGTTCTATCACAAATGGGCTCAGATTTCCACATGGCTATTTACCTGATCTTGTTAATTTTCCTATTAGGAAGCCCAGTGATCTGGGTAAAATACCATTCTTGGTGAAAATTATTTTCTCATAGGAGGAGAAATGGCTTTTTCTATAGGTAGATGACTATAGAACTAAATATTCAAACTAAGACACATTTCAGTGTAAAAGAAGGTGTTGATAATTATGGTAGGAGGACTAGTACCCCGAAGAACTGTCCTGGGCCAGTTGGGGTATGTGGTTGCCCTATCAATGGATCATGAAGAACAATGTAAAAATAAATCACTTTCTTCGAAGTAGACAATAAATTTTGTGCCCATAAACATTCATTGACTTCACTTTTTAAAACTTTTTTTTTTTATAGAAAGTAGGTTTTAATTTTACTGAATTTTTTTTGGTCTATAAAGAAGGAACAGTTCCTGCACCCCCTTTCACCACCTAAATATTTTTTATTTATGCCAGAGGGAGGCATAGATGGGGCAGGGTGTGGGTGGTCATGGGGAAGAGAGTGCTGTAAAGGGTCTTACTCAATTGAATATTTAATCTATTTCTGTCTTCTTCAGTAGCTACTCCTCCCATGCCCTCACCCCACCTTATGATAAAAGGATCTAAAAAGAGGGAAACTGCATTCTCCAAGACAAAGTGCTAAAAGTAGCTGCGGCTCTTCAGGTCACTATTCTGACTTAGATGAACCTGACTTGACATTAGATGTTTAAAGACGGAGGCGCTTTAAGAGGTAACTTAGCTCTATCAGAAAACCTGTTTAGGGGAATCTCCTAGCTTGAAAGTCACAATTGATTTTCCCTCATTATAAAATAATAATAATTACCTGATAATCTTCAGGATACCTCTTGCCCATTTCTATCCATTCCCTCTTCTTTGCACAAAAGATGTCACCTAAGACATCCATGAAATGCAGACAAGTATCTTAGCCCCCAAAAGGACTCTGGAGACAGGAATCCTTTTATTACCATTTAAAGTAATTTACTTTAACTTTGTATTTTGATATAATTTCAAGATTTAGAGAAAAGTGGCAAAAATAGAGTAATACAAAGAATTCCTATATACCCTTCATCCAGATTCCCCAATATGCATATCTTACGACATTTTCTTTATCCTTTTGTCCCACCCATCCTTTACACACACACACACACATACACACACAAAAAAACCACACACTTTATTCCTGAATCATTTGAGAAAAGTTTCAGATATATGCCCTTTTACCTCTAAAATGTTTTATATATTTACTAAAATCAAGGACATTCTCTTCTATAACTGCTGTACAATTATCAATCCAGGAAATTAACACTGATACAATATTATAATCTATAAACCACTTTCCATTATGGCCAATTGTCCCATCAGTGTTCCTTTATAACACAAGAAAATCACACATAATGTATTGAACAATTATCATCTCTCTTTAGTCTCCTTTCATCTGGAACATTCCTCACTCTTTGACATTGACATCTTTGTATTGTACAGGCCAGGTATTTTGTACAATGTCCCTTAATTTGGATTTGTTTGCTGTTTCCTCATGATTAGATTCGGGCAATACATCTCTGGAATCCTGTTGCAAATATTTTAAAATTCCATGTACTGGATGCTCATTTTCTTATCAACTCATCCCTAAAGCTGCTGTTTCATCCAAATTCTACTCCTTAACTGCACACCTTGATCTAATATAGTCAGAGACTCTCAATCTTGGCTATGCGTTGGAACCACCTAGGCCATACCAGACAAGTTAACCAGAATCTCTTGGGTTGAAACCTGAGCAATGGTATGTTAAAAAGCTTCCCAAATGATTCTAATATGTAGCCAGGGGTTAGTTGGTTTGTTCTTACCCTTGAATAGGTACTAAATTTTTTTGGTGTAATGTGAGAATTCACATAGTTTGAAGACCTTCCCATTCTATCCATCTTGATTAAACTTGATTAATAAAAGCCAAAGCCTTGCTTGCCAGCAAGAAGAGCTGTTGATTCTCACTGTACCCCATATCCTGACAGTTTCAATTCCTCATAACCTGATGGACATTTGTGGGTACATTAGCAACCAGGCAATACCAAAAGAGTGCCCAATTGTCTCCTTCTTTTGAGATACACTAGCAGAATAGTCTTGCTCTCGAGAGGTTTGCTTTAACCTTGGCACTATTGACATTTGGGTCCAGATAATTCTTTGTTACAGTGAACTGTCCTGTGCTTTGTAGGATGTTTGGTGAGAGCCCTGGCCTCTATCCACTAAATGCCAGTAGCACCCCCCTAATTGTGACAAAGTGTTTGCAGATATTCTCAAATGTCTCCTGGGAAGGGAGGAATTGCTCCCTGTTGAGAAGCACTGCTCTGTACATTCCTGCCTCCGGATCTTTGATCAAAGTATTCTTCACACCCATCTCCATTTGTCAGTTGAATCGGGGGCAGTATGGTATATATGTGGCTATAAACATTGGCTTGGTTATCAGACCATACTGGGTTCAACTTTTTGATCTGCCACTTACTGTAGGAGAGCCTTGCTCAAGTAATTCTGCCC
This sequence comes from Gorilla gorilla gorilla, assembly GCF_029281585.2. NCBI lineage: Eukaryota > Metazoa > Chordata > Mammalia > Primates > Hominidae > Gorilla > Gorilla gorilla. Next base: position 64,063,839 of record NC_073229.2, read on the forward strand.
TTGTAACTCTCAGTCTTGTCATCTGCAAAATAGGAATAATAAGAACAGCTCCTTCATAGGATTGTTATGAGAATTAAATGAGATAATGCACAAGATGTGTCTGATGAATAGTAACTCCCCAAAAAAGGGTTGTTGAATGAGCTAGTGCATATAAAGTGATGACTTATTGTTTGGCACATGATAACTCAGTAGCTGTGAGTGGTTGTTGTTATCATCCTTATTAATGATGAAACTATGGCACAGAGTGATTCAGAGTTTTGGTCAAGATCACAGAGCAAGTTAATGGTAGAACTAGGAACAGAATCCATGCCTTAGTACTCCCAGTAAAATGCTGCCTACCCCACACAAAGCTTTGAAATACCAAGGACAATTCCAGGAAAATTGAAACTCTTGGCCAAGTTAGCTCTGAGCAGTGCCATAATATCCCAGGCTTGGCAGTAAAAGTGAGGTGATTAATCATTTTGAATTGGAGAAGTCAGAACTAAGGCCATTCAAGGGAGCATTTAAAGGTATAGAATCTCTTACCATCTCCTGAAAATATTTTTTTAAAAAATGAGAACAGAAAAGTATTAGGAATACTTTAATCTCTTGTAGCCAGGAATTGGCACACCAGAACATTGAACCTTTTCAAGATGTCAACCCTTAACAATTAAAAGGATCTTTGCTGAAAACTTAGGTGAACATAGTAAAGATGAACACTCAGATTAGAAGACCACACACACACACACACAAAAGCACACATAGCAAGGCAAATTAAACTCCCAGGAATACATAGCAGGCACCTCCAGATACCCAATAACCATGTTATAATGTAAGTAACTAAGAGGGCTTTCTCTCCCTATAAAGCTGTATTTTAAAGGGGATTCTACTGGTTCCAATGAAGCCTTGGAGAATACTGCCAAGATGCTGTAGCTTTTTGTGAAATATCAGGGTAGAGAAGATCATTCATCATAACCAGTGGGCCAGAAGCCTGTGCCATCCATTCCTTCTCCTCTTCAATAAAGAAGTTGGGTATTCATTAAACCGAAGGAGTCTTAGTAGCGTGGTTAGTGAGATGTCTCAGGGAGGTATGTGGACACACATGCATGTGCATACATGTGGGGCATGTGTGTAGGGGTGTGTGTGTGTATGTGTGGCTATTTTACTGAGGAACAGAGATGTCATCTTTTCCCTAAATCAATCATTTCCAAAGGCAATGTTAAAAATATTATCAATCAGTACAGTTCTAGAGTACGCATTAGCCATACCCCTATGGCAGAGGCCAATGCTGTGCTAGGTGTTACCTCTTTAGTTGTTGGTTGGTCAGGAGGTTCCTGGAGAAAGGGTCAGGCAGCTGAGGTTTGGGGTAGAGTGAGGGAGGGGGAGAAGAAAAGTCAGAGACACCAGGCCACAGCTACCTAGGAATGGCAGTAGGGAATTAGCTTGACATTTCAACAGGCATGCGCTGACTAATAACAGCCCTGGACATATGTCCAGTTTATGGCATCTGCCTTTATTATAGGGGTTTGCAAGACCAGCTGTCACGAGCAGAATTTCTCAAACTGTGTCTACAATTGGTCTGTGCATGAAAATACCTTGGTTTGCTCATCAGAACCACAGATTCCTGGAGTTGCCATCTGGGAATGAATGTTTTAAACAAGTTTCCCAAGTGACAATTAAGCAGCTATGGGTTTCAATCCACTCTTCAAAAAGTGTATTCAAACAATGAGAAGCTACTTGTGGTTAAGAAAGCAGGCATGACTTTAAAACAAGTGAAAAGGGAGATTTGAATTATTTAATCAGAGAAAAGGAAGGTTCACCAGTGATGTAGCAGCTTTCAAACAGTATCAATTAGCCTATAGAAAATGGGTTCCTCTGTGCTCCAGAGAGAGCTTGAAAAAGAGAACTGAGCTAAACATTTTTCTCTTATTTTGTTATTTTTCTTTTTATTTTTATTAGTGATTCCAATTTATTAATAATCAGAGATGCCATATGTTGAACAGTTACTATATGTTGGGCATTGTTCCAAAGAGATCATGCCATAAGGCATGATCTTTTTGATTTTATTAACAGACCTAAGGAAATATTAGTGCCCCCATTTTACAGATAATGAAACTAAGGCTTATAGTGGCTAGGTAATTACTTTATCCAAGGTCACACAGTTAATAAGTAGCAGTTTTTCTCTAGCATCCATTAACCACTATGCAAATCTGCCTCCCATTATCATCATTAATGGTAACTTTCTTTCACTGAGTACCACCTATACTGGAAGCACTATAAAGTCAGGGACACTTTCTGTCTTGTTCATTCCTATTTGCCCAGGGCCTAGCAAAGTCCTAAACTGCCCAATTAAAATGTTTTAATTGCATAAAAGAGAAAGTTGAGTGACACATATTTTAGAACAACTACTTCGCATTTCCCCTAATAAGCATATATTATCCAAAACAGACCACTCAAATATCCAACATACAACTTGTGTTACTGCTCTATTATTGTAGTTACTGATACCTCAAAAATAGGTCACACTGGGCTGGGCACGGTGGCTCACACCTGTAATCCCAGCACTTTGGGAGGCCGAGGCAGGCAGATCACGAGGTCAGGAGATCAAGACCATCCTGGCTAACACGGTGAAACCTCGTCTCTACTAAAAAAAAAACAAAAAATTAGCCGGCTGTGGTGGCTGGTGCCAAGATCGTGCCACTGCACTCCAGCCTGGGTGACAGAGCAAGACTCTGTCTCAAAACAAACAAACAAACAAACAAACAAAAGGTCACACTGGTCAAGAGAAAATGATGCTGTCTTAATCCTTAAATTTCTCTGAAAAGATGACCCTCTATCTTCATCTATTGAATATGTTTGTGTTCATTTCTAAATCGCACTGTGAAACCAAAGCCTGTTTTTGGACCACTGATCTAGAGCTTAGGAGGAGACGTTCATCTTTATGATTCAATGATGGCCCCATAAGTAATCTTATACTTGAAGTTATTGATGGCCAAAGTGTACAGATCAATTTGGCAGAGAACTGCTTTCAGGTCCTTCCTGGCTTTCAATGCAAATAGTTTTACACCTTTCCAAAAAGCCAATTCCAGAGGCAAAGGCAGGGTTCTGGCCCCAAGTCAAATCTGCCTTTTCCTCTAAATATTAAACGTACAACATAAAACCTCAGGATTCCAGAGTTAGGGTTATCTATTCTAAACTTTCATTCCAGAAGTAAGAAATCTTAAGCCCAGAGCACAGGTGATGCTCAAAATATTTGGAAATCTTTCTGCATGGAAACTGCCTGACCGGGGGCTGGCAGGGAGGCAATAAGCCTTTACTGACTGAATGATGGAGAAATCCAGGGAATCTCAGGAAAGGGGCTGAGTGACCAAGGCAGCACTGCAGGGCCCCTGGGTAAAGGATATTTACCAATATAAACATATTCAATCCAGGCGTGGTGGCTCACACCTATAATCCCAGTACTTTGGGAGGCTGAGGTAGGAGGATCATTTGAGCTCAGGAGTTCAAAACCAGCTTGAGCAACATAGCAAGACCCTACCTATTAAAACAACATTAGTTGGGCATGGTGGTACACAGCTGTAGTCCCAGCTACTCAGGAGGCTGAGGTGGGAGAATCACTTGAGCCCAGGAGATCGAGGTTGCAGTGGGCTGTGATTGTACCACTATACTCTAGCCTGGGCAGCAAAGACCCTGTCTCTCTCTAATTAAAAAAAAAATCCAACCGTATTTCAAGAATCTGGTACAGACATACCAATGTAAACTAATATTAGCCAGGGCCCAGAGGAAAAGTGACTTATCCCCAGGAAGTCAGTGGCAAGGACAAGAACTCTGATTTTCTGACTTCCCTCCCTAGGTATCTGTGCAGCCTTGCTCAAGATACTTTCTCTTTGTCCTCAATATTCAGGACTGCCTTGATGGTGGGTTGTCATCAACATAATCCTTTGGATATAATTTGAACACATCAGTTTCCCAAAGGCCTGGTTAACTGAGATATTAGAATACTTTCCCATTTTATTATGAGGTTTTAAAATAACTCTTTACTACTGCAATTAAATATAAGTATGAATATTACAAACTCATCACACTGATTTAAAATGAAGAGAAGCAAAATGAGCTTTCCTCGTGGTAGAAGTAGTAGAATTTTTAAGTACTGAGCAAAGTCCTACTGTGTGCTTGGATTTTTAACACTCCACAAACCTTTCCAAAGACCTAGTTGCTGAATCTAGGTGGCAGTTGGTTAGATTGCAGGTGCCAGATGGTTTAGAAAAATTGGGAAATGTGACTTGTATGAATTTTAAAAATTATATTCTGGTAAATTTGGCTTATAACATCAGAGAATACTTGATAATTTTTTTTAAATAAATGAGAAATAGCTTGAACTGTTGCCCTAAAGGATAAAGCGATAGAGTTAATGTGGGCAGAAAATTTGTACCTTCTCATTGCAAAATATGGTGAAAGGTTAAGAACTCAAATAACAATTTAGTTGAAAGGCCTTAGAGCCTAAAGGTGGCTCTTAGGTTGGAGTAAGGATATTTAGTCTCGGCAGAGTGGGCATCACTATTCCACTCTGTGACTCCAGGGATGTGGGGGTGCAATTGCAAAGCTGGTGAATGATCCAGCCCAGTGAGGCCACTCCATTGTTTCTGCTGTCCCAGAAGGGGGAGATAATGTCATGACTATCTAGAAGGGAATGACTTGCAAACATGAACTCCAAAATTGGTAAAAGGAAGAAAAATCACTAATTTTAATAAAACCCAATAGACCGGAATGTGTAGTTTGCAGGAGCTCCCCAGGTGACTCAGCTCATTTGTTAAGATTTTGGTACTGCTGCAGCAAAGGAGAAACTGACATTTGCATCATGACTATTCCTAAGTGGTCCTCAAGCTTTTCTGCTGAGGGGGGAACCTGAGACACAAGTGAGAACAGGCTGGTGCCTGAGTGAGTCACTGTGATGGAGTGCTGGCCGCATGGCATCCACAGCCTATATCATTTCAGGGCCAGCTACTCCTGGCTACTGTATTCCTGCAGCTCTGTCTCTGAAAAGCTGACACAGTTCTTTTTTCCTGTAGTTTATTTGGGAAAAGCAGTATATTACTGCAATCTTCATGAATTATGGGATATGGGAAAGTATTAAATACTCAACTGTTAAGATGCCTGTTGAGACATCCGTTCTCCATAAAAACAGCACTGATTCTTTCAACCTTCATTAATTGTTCTCTTATCTACTTCCACTGAAATCAGATTCTGTACCACACAGGTATCATTTGATTATACACTATCTATATATACCATCTATTTGTTGATCTATACATGTTTGCTTTGCTTCCTCAAATATTTATTAGTTCACTAATAATTTCAGGTCATAATTTCTTTACACCTAGAAATGCACACACACACATACCCTAAAACCTTATTGAATCTCTAGTTATGTGTGTGTATGCGTAAAATTATGCAACATGTAATGTTCACCACCATTGCACCATTAATGATAACATGTGATGATTAATCAAATGGATGTTTAAAAATATAAATCAATTTTGGGCTCCACCCTATTTCCAGAGATGGATTTTACACAATTGCTCTAGTTGATCTTATGCAAGTGGTCCAACATTACATTTTGAGAAACACTGCTCTAGGCTCTGGGCCTGGTACAGTTCTCTGGTAATGTGAGAATTACCTGGAGAGCTGTTAGCAATGGCAATTGCAAAGTCGCAAATAAAGAGGTTCTAATCGAGGGGTTCTGGGATGAGGCCCAGATGCAGGTGATACATGGGTCAGTTTGAGAAAGACCTCTCTAGTAGGTGCCCAACAAGCAGTTCTTTTTTTTTTTTTTTTTTTTTTTTTGAGACGGAGTCTGGCTCTGTCGCCCAGGCTGGAGTGCAGTGGCGCAATCTCGGCTCACTGCAAGCTCCGCCTCCCGGGTTCACGCCATTCTCCTGCCTCAGCCTCCCAAGTAGCTGGGACTACAGGCGCCCGCCACTACACCCGGCTAATTTTTTGTATTTTTAGTAGAGACGGGGTTTCACCGTGTTAGCCAGGATGGTCTCGATCTCCTGACCTCGTGATCCGCCCGCCTCGGCCTCCCAAAGTGCTGGGATTACAGGCGTGAGCCACCGCGCCCGGCCAACAAGCATTTCTTGGTAAGTTCTTCTAGTTGCTTGAAGGTAAGTACATCCTGAATTTGACTATGAAAATGTCTTCCGCACCTACTTTTCCTTTATTTCTTTTTTTGGTATTGAATCATTTTATTTTTCTACCAGATCTTTGCTATTATTGGGTATTATCTTTGAAAAGAGTTTTTATTCTTGTCTAATGTTACTGGAATCTTTTTTCAATTTTAATTTTAAGTTCTAGGGTGCATGTGTAGGATGTGCAGATTTGTTACATAGGCCTACTTTTTCTAGAGGCAGCTCAAGAGTTAGACAGACTGGACTTCTGGTTATGCCATTTACACAGATGTTAGGTAAGGAGCCCATTCTTTGGGTCACTGTTTTTGAAGCTGTAAAATGGTATATTTATGATTACCTTGCATGGTTATTGTGAGAATTAAAGATGAGCTGCATGAAGCTCCTGGCCAATAGAATATTATTAATATGTAGCAGCTGTTGTAAACAGGTATTGTAAAATTAAGTTTAGCCTAAAGTTGCCTCCTTACATATTTGAAGTGTGGCCTAAAGGTTTCTCCACGCATAGTGAACTGTAACCTAACTGAATGTATAAACAGACTATAAACTCCAGTCAGCGAGTTTGTGCCAAAGGCCTCCAACTGTTCAAACTGTTCGAATAAGGCAAACACTGACCTATACCCAATCTGGCTGTTTCTGCACCTCACTAGCATTTTCTGTTTGTCATTTTCTTTTTTCTCTCCATAAATCCTTTTTGACTACATGGCGGTGGCAATTTGCAAATTGTTCTTTGCTTCATTAAACTCTTAAATTTAATTTGTCTAAGGTTTTTCTTTTCACACTATTATATATCATACATCTCTTCTCATTCCCTAAAAGTAAGGATATAAAATTTCCCACAAATGTACTATCTTTACACAATTATGCTGATTTCTAAGGACAGATAGCAGAAATATATGAGAAAGGAGAAGTGAAAGGCATCAAATTCTGTTTTGGCCAGAATAAAGATGGACTGTCCAGGCTGGGGTGGGAGGATTGGCATGATTCTTGAGAAGGTAAAGACATGTACAGAACTTCTGGGAAGCTAGAGAATATTCCAACAGTTTCTCTCTGTGGACTGAAGAACAGACATGCCCAGGCAGTTAGAAAGAGCACTTCAAGGCCGGGAGTGGTGGCTCACGCCTGTAATCCCAGCACTTTGGGAGGCCGAGGCAGGCGGATCACCTGAGGTCAGGAGTTTGAGACGAACCTGACCAACATGGAAAAACCCCATCTCTACTAAAAATACAAAAAAGTTAGCCGGGTGTGGTGGCACATGCCCGTAATCCCAGCTACTCGGGAGGCTGAGGCAGGGGAATTGCTTGAACCTGGGAGGCGGAGGTTGCGGTGAGCCGAGATCGCGCTATTGTACTCTAGCCAGGGCAACAAGAGTGAAACTCTATCTCAAAAAAAAAAAAAAAAAAAAAAAAAAGAAAGAAAGAGCACTTCAATACCCAACCAGGCAAAGAACCCTCACTCACTGTGGTTATCTAGGAAGTGACTGGCAGAGCCTGCTATCATGCCATGGTGGAGAATGGGAAGAGGTCCTTCAGGTAGGCACAAAACTTTGCCTGAAATGGAGGCTAACAGATGAGAACACACCTAGCACACCAAGGCCTTTGACTTGTTCACAGAGTGACTCTACAGGTGGCAGGGCTGAGTGACCACACCTCTGCTGGCATTGTGGCAGAAATGGATTTTTGTTTAGCCTTTCAAAGGAGAACTTGGTCTTCACTTTCTGTTCAGTTATACAAACACTTACGTAGCCCAGTTCTGGACACTGTGCTGGGCACTTTGTGAAGGAAGATGGATCAAACAGGCCCCTGCTTGGAAGGGTTTAATGTTTACACAAACCTTCTCTTTTTCCCTCTGTGCTACCCCCCGCTTCCCAAAATACACACACGTCTTCCACTCTTAGATTACTGGTACATTTCACTAAACGAACTTCTCTGTCTTGTGATATCATTAGCAGAAGCATGACTTCCATTATGGGTCCCTTTTCATTTAACTTCATCTGATTGAATTTTAGACTCAAAACTTTTCACAGAAGTAGAATATTCATGATCTTTAAGTATACACACATTTAATAGGCTTTCATTGTCATAGATTTAACCTCTTTAGAGAAGATTCAAAGCCAAATCGTGAGGTTTTCCTCAGGGTCTGGCTTGGAGCTTCTTTTTATAGGTGTTCTGGAAAGAGTATGCGACTCCTGGAAGAGGCCGTGGGTGCTGTGAGCAAATAGCTGTTCTTAAATCTCACTTTCCTTATCTGTAAGATGGTGATAATATCAGCTTTCCTACCTCACTGGGTTAGTACACTAATTTGGAAAGTTACTCATATGAAAGTGCTGTAAATGACAAAGAATAATACAACCCGAGGATATTAATGTCTATCCTTCCCTACACCCAAACCCCCACTCTCTTTTCTTCTTGCAGGGAGGGGAGAGGGTTTTGCTCTTATTCATCCAATGAATATATTCCTGAGAGTTCTTCCGAATTAAGGACTTAAATAAGAACACAGTCAAGCCTTCAGTAGCAGACTCCCTCTTTTTGCTGTCAGAAGTTCTCATGTTGCAGCAACAGGCAGCTGGGCCAGAGAGGACCTGCACAAACGATAGAAGGCTGTTGGGAAGACCTAATAAAAACCAGTCAACTAAAATTAAACCATTAAAAGAAACAAGTAACCATAGCAGTAACTTTTGGAGAGTAGACCAGCTTTCTTGGCTCTGAGGCTTATTCTCTCATGCGGGATCCTTCCCGTTAAGGAATCCCAGGCACCAGCAAGTGAGGTGTGATGTGAATGGGAATACTGGCTTTAACTCTGGCTGGCTGCCCCAGCTGCCCATCTTTAAAGCAGATCTTGAGTTCACCCACCTTCAATATTCCCTCTATGGATCCCCTCTGAGGATTCTAATAGAGGGGAGAATCCTCAACCTATGGATGATTTGAGGCTAAACAGACTAGTAACTATTGTTTCCCCTCCTATCTAAACATACTCAAAAAGTTATCTGCATTTCTGAAGAAATAGAGAAGCAGAAATGAGGAGTGAAGGAAAGTTTCTCAAAATCCTGATCCTGTTATTTATTCCTCCATTTCCTCTTTCATCCCCGAAGTATAACTTTTGGCCTAGGAAGGCAACCTATTCCCTTGGGCAGGATGCCCTTAGCTGAGTCTCTTTCTGTATCCCAGTTCTAATGACATAGCCAAGTGATCCTCTGATTGATGCCTGTCAACTTGCTAGACTGAAAGTTCCATGAGGTCGGAAGCTGTGTCACTATATCCACAGTGCCTAGCACGACACCCAGCAGGGAGCAAACTCAATAAATAAGTATGATGTAAATGCAACATCAAGCTCGGGCTAGTTAATTTCCTTCCTTCCCTTTCTGCAATTCTACAGTTTCTTAAAACACACATGTGAGACTTGCCTATTTAAAGCAGAACTATTTCTGTCATGGGGCTACATATGCGGGAAGCTGGCCATTCTGTGGGGCTGACGGGTGGCTGCAGAATGCATCAGCTATGACTGACAGAGCTAGTTTAACGGGGAGCACAGTGCAACATCTCAGATTCAAAAACTGGGTCTGATGCCAACTTCCTTCCTCTCCTACATGGACCTTCATCACTTGTCTAGTGGAGATAATAACCAACTTCACTATTTTTTCCCCCCAGGCCTGGGTCTCTGGATGAGAATACAGCCTATGGGTGAACTGCAACGAACTAGAAAGAGTATTCTTTTATTGAGGCAAAGAGTTGGGTTGTGAGAATCTTAAGTTAAGCCTAATACTGGTTGGGAAGCCCAAGAGGAAACATAAGATGTCCTTTTTATACCGTAGACCCTATGGAATGCCTAAGTAAATAAATCATCAGTTTGTTTCCAGATTCATCTGTTATAAGGAGAAAAAAGATATTTTATCTTCATGTTATTTATGTGCTAATGTAGAGAGTGGGCTGAATATGAGGACAATGGGTATCACGCAGATACTTCTTCACAGACAGTATGTAAGATGACAGCTCCTCATTCCCACCAAGCATTTAAGTTTAGGAAGAGTAGAAAAATAGTGAAATGGGGAATCATTTAAGGGCAATTTGCAAATAAAAATAAAATTCTTATAAATCTATATTAAGGTAACTAACTTTAAAAGTATCTGTGAAAGGCATTGCTAATTATGGATGACACCCTGCATCAATTCTTCCTTTGAGTAATAGGACCCTCACCTCAAGTTTTACCAGGGAACACAGCTGCTCATCTAGAGACTACATTTTCCAGCCTCCTTTGCAGTTAGGTATTACCATAGTACTAAGTTTGTGCCACCGAAATGCAAGTGGAAGTGACACCTGAAACTTCTCAATCTCCTTGTTAAAGATTGTCCTCTACTTCATGTTTTTCATTCCCCAAGGTTGGGAAATAGAGACAAGTGAAGCAGCCAACTTGGACCCACAAGTGGGACCAAGTATGGAGCATGGCAGGGCTTGCTTCCAGGATCCCTGAATGACACTGTGGGGCAAAGCTACTGACCCTCCATGGACTGCCAGCTACCTCTGAACAGTGATGCAGAAAAAAAAAATGCATCTTAGGTAAGGTGCTGCATCTGTAGGTGTCTTTCTGCAGTGACTCAGCCTGTGCCCCAATACAGGATTTTATCCATTTGGTACTCTAAGAATATGCAGGAAAAACATAGAAAATCATGAACTAATGCAAATTAGAAAATAAATCCTAATTTTGTAGGTGGAATCAACAACCGCTATATCTTGTGTATTAAACAATAAACAACATCATAAGACATGGATGAGATATTAAACGATGAGAAAAAGAGAATACAGAAAACATAATTGGGATGAAATTTGCAGGAGGCCACTTTGTCTATTCTTAGTTTATTGTTCTGTTCAGTGATAAATGGACGCCTGCAGCATTTGAACTTTATTTGAACTCTTTCTCCCTCTCTCAAAATAGTCATAGTCACCCTTATATTTTCAATGAATTATTGTTCCAGGATAATCTTAAATATCAGTAAATCATTGTGCCTAAAATCATAAAGAAAAATAAACCAAATGGAACAAAGTCTATCTTGAAAATTCAGAAAAAGCATAGAAGGAAATGAATCATTAGAACAGTATAAATATGGTGCTGTCAAGTTAATTGGTACTAGCCAAAGATATATGACTAAAACCGTGAAGACGGAAGCCTGAAAGAATTATATTTCCTGCAGTCAACTTATGTATACAGAAATATAGTAGCAAGATCAGGATAATAGGATTTAGGTAAAATGACTTTGAGGAAATTACAAAATTTATTGGTAGAATTTGGAAGTCTAATTGAAACTCATGGGAAATAGTAAAATTGATACTACACTCACTCCTCACAATCCCTGACATGAAAGCTCATGGGTCAATACAGCCAGGACTGGCCCACAAAGTGCAGCCCATTACCAGCAGGCCAGTCATGACCTTCACCTAATGGGTAAGCCACAGTTTCATGAGCAGGAGGAGTTAAAAGTTTAGAAGCAAAGAGCACTTTGCCAAGGTCTAGGAAAGGGTAGAAGAGGACAAGGGGAAGCTTCCGTGATGAAATAAGAAATTTAATCACTGTGTTTCTAAGAGGTCTTTTATTTATATCTTAAAAACGCAACCACAGAGTGGGGGGAAAAAAAAGCTGAATCCAGCTGAACTGAAAGAATTTAAATGTTAATTCGCCAGTGTTTTTTTGTTTTTTTTTTTTCCACTGGTGTTATTTTTGCTTTTTAAATGAAAGCAAGAAGAGTGAGAGGAAGGGAAAGACAGGTAGGGGGAAGTGAGGAGAAGGTATGACGCTGAGTGACAAGTGTGTGAAGGGAGGCAGCTGTGGAGTGCCACGGAGTCCCAGCGGTGGGAACCAAGTTTGCCTACAATGCTAGTGGAATCAGGTGACTTCACCCTCAGGGATTTCCTCCTCCAGGCACTGCAGGGCTTTGATTGGAAGCTCAGAGTGGAGAGTGCTTTAGGAAGGAAAGCAAATGATCATTTAGTGTCTTTTTCTTCCTAACAACAACAACAACGAAATTCATAGAAATATGCCCCTTACATTCCCTTTTTTTTTTTTTCCCCACAGACAAGATCACCCTTACTTAGGACAAAACATTTCCTAATCACAAACGTTCTGTGATTCTGCAGCCTAACTTGGCTAGGACTTCTCTCATCAATGTCTTCTAAGGATACACCTGCCCCTGAAATGCAGTTTTTGTGGTGCCCTACGCATACCTAAGAAGGAACCCATAGTATAAAGTGGCACATGTACTTTCTTGATCCACAGAGAAAGTACGTGGAATTTGAGGTGGTAAATGATGTTTTAAGCAGACAGAACAGCACTGGCAAAGATACAGAGGCATGAATGTGCAGACAGTATTCGGCAACCAGCACAAGTAGCTCAGCTTTTTCCAGTAGTTTACTGATGCCTAAAATTTCTTACATTCTGCCATTGGAATTAAAAGCCTTAAAATGCAGATACCCCTTGAAATTGCCTGCTCAGCAAACTTCTTACACTAAATTGTAATTAGTCAGTGGGGCAACTGGTGTAACACCAACCTCAGTTCTTTCTTGTTCAACAGAGAGAGGATACAATGACAGTGCTTGGAAAGCTACCAAGAGGGAAGGGTGTGACAATTGATAAAACTTAGCTAACTCTACTTGAGAGATTAGTTGGCCCCCAAATTAAGCAAGTGGATCCAGTAGATTATAGGCAAGCAATTATTATTTCAACTTTTTAAAAGACAAATGTGTTTAAAAAGTGAAGGTTGGCTTCCCAATATAATTAGTAGATTTGGGGATATTCTTATTATGCTATCCTTTTGCCATATTCTTGGGAGTTGATTTGTTTTTGTTTTTTTTTTTTTTGGTGGGGGGGTTGCCCTAAATTGCACAGCAAAATTTTTCCAATTTCCCTTTTAGAGCTTAATTATTTTAATGTTAGCATATAATTGAACCTCAAATGATCTGCTGAGATTATACAGAAGCATTCTTAAATGTGAAATTACACAGAAGCATTCTTAGGTAATAGAAAAATTTATTTTTCCAAATTAACATGTTTTCTTCTTGTCAAGTAAACTTTTAGATTTATTGACCATCCATCCACTTATCCATTGATCCTGCCATTCTTTTATTTTTATTTATTTATTTTTTATTATACTTTAAGTTCTGGGATACATGTGCAGAACGTGCAGGTTTGTTACATAGGTATACATGAGCCATGGTGGTTTGCTGCACACATCAACCCGTCATCTACATTAGGTATTTCTCCTAATGCTATCCCTCCCCTAGCCCTCCACCCCCACGACAGGCCCTGGTGTGTGATGTTCCCCTCCCTGTGTCCATGTGTTCTCATTGTTCAACTCCCACTTATGAGTGAGAACATGCAGTGTTTGGTTTTCTGTTCCCATGTTAGTTTGCTTGGAATGATGGTTTCCAGCTTCATCCATGTCCCTGCAAAAGTTATGAACTCATCCTTTTTAATGGTTGTATAGTATTCCATGGTTTATATGTACCACATTTTCTTTATCCAGTCTATCACTGATAGGCATTTGGGTTGGTTCCAAGTCTTTGCTATTGTGAAGAGTGCTGCAGTAAACAGACGTGTGCATGTGTCTTTATAGTAGAATGATTTATAATCCTTTGGATATATACCTAGTAATATTCTTAGCATCTTACTGTGTTTTCCTTAGAATTAAGCTGAAAAAATTGCATGCTATGATAACTGACCTTATGAATTTATAATTTCTACTTCTTTGTGCATAATAATAAATATTTTTGGAGATTATCAAATTCATGCCAAAGAATTATTTTTCTACAACTTCATGGGTGGGTATAGACATTAGCTATATGGTAGCCACACACTTTATATATAGAAGCTTTAATAGATTAGCAAAAATACTAGAGAGCTCTTTCTACTTGTACATATGAAGGACCAGAACATATTATAATATTCAAATAAGAAATTCAAATTGGGATAAACTTCCAAGGGCAAATGCAGTTATTTTTAGCTGAAGAATGACAGCTTCATTCCTTCTTCCCTCTCTTTCTTCTTTATTGAGTATCTACCATCTGCTGGCTATTAGGCCCTGGGGAAGCAGAAACAAAAGACCTGCCCTTTTTATGAGGAAAGACAATACAGTGTGGTGAGGGGTATGAGAAAGGCTTGCTCAGATAAGAGCACAGAAAGGGCTAGATAATTTAGGCTAATAGGTCAAAAGCAGCTTCCTCACAAGGGAGGTAACTCTTGAGTGATTTTGAAAGTGAGCGGGAGTTGGCTACGCAAAACAGAGGTCAGGTGGAGAATAGTAATTTGAGTAGAAAATAGAGCATGTTGCAAAAGCATGAGGCATAAAGAACAAATACTTTTTTTTTGAGAATTGGAGAGACTTCAGAATAGCCTGTACTGTATTTATGTGCATCTTGGTGCAGCAAAGTCAGGTAGTCAAGGGCGCGATGATTGGGGCACCGTGTGCCAAGCTAAGGCATTTCAACCTCATCCTGAGTGTTATAGGGAATGATACAGGATTTTGACAAGGCTTGAATTTCAGAATGAGTACTCTGTCGTACAAACTAATAATAACAGAATAACCAAAACCTGAATATAAAGACAAACCGACAACATGCATAGATGATTCACGGAATTTAAAAATAGCAAGTAAACATGAAAACATGCTCAACTTCACTTAGAAATTTAATTATTCATTTATTGAATCAGAAAACATATAATTTAAATGTGAACATTCAATTCTAGTTAGTGTGAGACATCCAATCTCATGCATTACAAAGGGAATAATTTGTTATCTCTTTTCTGGAAAGCAATTGGTAAAGTATATCAAAAAATTCAAAAATACTCATATTAGTTAACCAAATAATTTAATTTCTAGTAATTGATCTCAAGGAAATAATGAGAGGAAAGAGTTAAAGATTTAAGCACAATTTTTTTTAAATGAACAAACTAAATGTTCAACAATAGAGGAGTGGTTAAATTATGGTTCATCCATTTCATTTTCTAGACTATAGGGTGGTCATTAAAATCATATTTTAAGATATCTTTTAATGATATGGGATAATGCCTTATGTGTTGTGTGAAGAAATCAAGCAATAAAGTGATATATGGAGCATGATCCCAACGATGATTAGAAAAACTATTCATGCATTTCTTTTAAAGCTGGAAGGAAATGTACCAGTATGCTTACCACGGTTATATATTTGCTTTAAGATAATGAAAACTTTTTGTTATGTGTCCAAGGCATTTTCCAAGGCTTGAGAAAAATAGTATGAGCACATACCACTTTCACATTTTAACATTTTTAAAGGGAAATATTAATTTATCTGTAATATGAAGGCTGACCTGGAGAGTGACAAAAAATAAAGACAGAAAAACCATATGTAAGGGCAGCTGCAGTAATCAAAAGAGAAAATGTGTGGGTCTGGGCCAACTTAGTGGCAGGAACATAGAAAAGAAAAGAAGGCTTCAAAGGAGAGAAAATCCATACTGCTTGGTAAAGGGGCACAGGAGGAAAGAGGAGTGGGGTGACTTGCAAATTCTTGGTGGATCTTGGGGGAGAAGTTGATCTGAGGTAATGAAGACAGGAAATACCTCCCTCTGCATGCTTTGTTGGCTGTTTCTTGGGAATATGCAAGTGGAGACATCCAGTTAACAGCTCCATTTACAGATCTGGGCCTCATAAGACAGATCTGGGCCTGAGACAGAGACGGAAGCCATCAGCATACATGTGAAACCTGAAGCCACTTTGGTAGGAGAGACATAGAGATGAGCTGATGGCTCAGGACAGAACCTGGGAGACTGGCATTGGAGGGAAGGATGAAGAAAGAGAAGATGAGAATGGAGATGAGTAGTAGCTGGAGAACAGAAGAACACCAGAAAAGAAAAGCCTGACAGAAGCTTAGGAGGATACTTGTGTCAAGAAGTAGAGAGGGGTCACCTGTATCAAAAGTTGAAGAGGGGCCAGAGTAAGAATGCAAAGTTTCTACCAGAGTTGGCAGGAAGCAAAAGCAGTTTTTGAGGCAGGAGATAAAGGCAGGACTGCAGGGAAGCAAGGAGAGATGACAAATCTACTATTTAAAGACCCCGAACACTTAAGAGAAGAAAAAAGGCTGAAGGAAACATGGCATCAAAAGAGCATCAGTTGTTAGGATGGAAGAAACCCAAGCAAGTTTGCAAATTGAGAGGCTGGAGCCAGAGGAGAAGAGGGTTGAAGATTCAGAGGTTGAAGATTCAGGAGAGTTGATAGATTTGGGGAAGCAGCAGGAGGGAGGATCTAGACACAAGTGTTCTCTTAGGCCAAAAACAAATTTGTTCTCAATGAAAGTGGAAGGATGGAAGCAAGGAAGTAGGCTATGGAACAGAAATGAGCAAACTTATTATTTTTTTTTAACAGCAATGTTCATCGATTATAAGGGCACCTTTTATGCAGTGGTTAAGAATGCTGGGGAGTCACACTGCCTGGGATTACAGTCCAATAGCTTCGTGTGTGTGTGTGTGTGTGTGTGTGTGTGTGTGTGTGTGTGTGTGTGTATGTGCTGTCTTTGGCCTGCCATGTTGATTTCCCGACTGGGAAAGCTGGTCAGAGCATGTGAATACCCAGTTGCTTGATGGTTATACTTCTCACTGCATGTTAGATGACCTTCTGGTTTACACATCAGTCTTACATGAGCTTGCTTAGTGGGTACGTAGTCCAGAGAGATTGAGCCACTTTTGGAATATTGACAATACCATGTTTCTGAGTCAAAAGAGTGGAGGGTCATTCACTAGATTATAAAGACTTCACCAATGCAATGTCCTTTGAGATACCTCTTGTGACCTTCCCTGGTGACATATTTTGACATCACATATTCCCTTCTGACTTAATTATGTTAGCAGAGAGTGTAACTGATCCTTATTATGCCCTATCTGACTTTAAAGATACCTAATAAATAGACACATATGTTTCTCTTTTCTTCCTTAAGGTTGCATTTACATAATATATAATTCTTTGTAACTAATTGAATTTCATATTTATACATTTTAAAAATTCAATATGATTTATCTTCACTATATGTTATTAAAAATTAAATCATTAGGTAGGGAGGAATAGCAGCATGAAATAAAATTATATGATACCCAGAGGCCATCTGGCCCACCATTTAGCTTCTTATTTGTACATACATATTTCTTGAACAAGTGTCTATGATGTTATGGAAATCTCCAGAAGATCAACAACATAAAAAAGCTACCAATCCCCTATGACAAGATTCATGAAAACACTGAATCACCTTCTTATGCAATACATTAAAAAAATCTGTAAATCTCTTCTGCTACCAGTTTCTGCTTTTAATGGAGTAGCCACAATAGGTAGCAAGTCACACAGAGATTTAAAACCAGGCCTTCAAGAGGTCAGGTCCTGTCTCTTTCCATTATACCCAGACACATCCACCAAAAATACTCGAAATTACTTCTTCATTTTCTTTCCTAACAGTACAAACTCTTCTAAAATGTTTTTCCTCACTTCTGAACTCCGCTTCAGAGAACTTTATGATAAAGGCTCCGTACTACTTATAGTGTCCCTTTATCATGTTTCAAGGACCTGATCCTGAACTTGCACAGCTCTGCAGAACTGGCATATTTTCACTGCAGCAGGCACCCCATGGGGCATCCAATTTTGCAAGAAAGAATTTTAGTGCAAAAGGAGGCTCTGCAGACACTGATTGGCTCAGCATGGGCTCTGCCAGGCCAGCGAGATGAGAAGATACAGCCTCTTGTCACTTCAGAGGGAATGAAGAAGTGAGGATACTCTCAAAAAGCGAATAATCAGAGTAAAGCTTCTTAGTCCTGGTATGGTGAAAGGGTCCTATACCACCAAGCTTTTCCTAAACCTCCAGAGGGTGCAGAAGTGCTAACCCACCTGAACCCTGGGCTCTTACTAAAATGACAACCACTGCACAGTCCGGTGGGTAGAATAGACACCCCCCGCTTTGCCTAAAGAAAGGAATGGGGAGGAGAAATGTTAAGAAGAGCCAGGATTTCCCACAAGTAGAGGCACAGAACACATATTTTCTTCAGATTCCATGAAGGACCAAATTAAATTTGAATTTGCCTATATATTCTAAAACATTTATTACTACAGGTCTAAACATTCTGATGGAAATAGGAGTAACACTCTGCAATTCTTTGAGTTGCTAAGAAAGCTCCATTCTTTTCATGTGAACTATTTCCTAACACAGAGAAATGTGTCACATTTTCAGAATGCTTCCTGCTAAAGTTAGTTCAAATTAAAGTCTAGTTTTCTCTACAAATCACTTGAATATAATTCTTTAAGCCCCAAACGTTTTATAGAGAGAACGAGAAGGAAAAGAACAAATAGTCTGAGGTGAGAACTTCTTTCTAAAGAGGAGACAAAGTGAGTGAAAATGGAACTGAAACACTTTGAAACAAATTTCACATGCTTAATATTCCACCAAATATTAAACTAGTTTGAAAGCTTTATTTAAGTCCTGGAGATCCAACATGCACCAGAAGGGAGTCGTTAATTTATGTAAATTGCATTACAAAGTCTATTCTATTGCTTAGTGACAAAGTGCCTAACATTAATACTGTGGTTTCTAAAATGCAATTATCTTCTCAGCAGCTTAGAAGGGAAAAATAATACTAAAAATAATTAACTTATAAAAGTACATGTCCTTCAATACTGTGAAATATTTTACATGCCTTTCCAACTCAGCCAAAAGTCACCAGTAGTTGTAAATATGACTGATTTTATGTGAGGTCATAGATGTCACTCAGTGTAGGGCAATATTATGTCAATGCTCAAAATAAAAGTAATGTTGGGCTGGGGGTAGTGGTGAGGGCAATATTGAGCAAACCAGGTATCACATTTTGAGAGAACTGCCTTAGGCTTATCCCAATTTATACTGTATTCTTTGCTAATGGCTCAATTCTTACAATGCGATGTTACCAGTACTTATGCTAAACCAATAATTTTTCTGATTTTGGTAAACCTTAATATTTTTATGGACCTGAAGATTCTCCCTCACTTTGGTAGATACTGTACAAACTAATCAGAGTTGGAGAATCTCTATTTAAAAAATTACCCAACTTAAAACACTTATACTGTTAGGGGGAATGTAATTAGTTCAGCCACTGTGGAAAGCAGTGTGGAGATTTGTCAAGGAACTTAAAACAGAACTACTATTCAACCCAGCAATCTCACTACTGGGTATAAACCAAAGGAAAATAAGTCATTCTACCAAAAAGACTCATGCACTCATATGTTCATTGCAGCACTATTTGCAATAGCAAAGACACGTAACCAACCAAGATGCCTATCAACAGTGGACTGGATGGAGAAAATGTGCTTTATATACCCCATGGAATACTATGCAGCCATAAAAAAGAATGAAATCATGTCTTTGCTGCAACATGGATGCAGCCAGAGGCCATTATCTTAAGGGAACTCATATAAGAACAGAAAACAAAATACCCCATGCTCTTTTAAGTGGGAGCTAAACACTGAATACACAGGGACACAATGATGGGAACAACAGACACTGGGGACTGCTTGTGGGGGAAGAATAGGAAGGGGTTAGAAAGCTACCTATCCAGTACTATGCTCACTACTTGGATGATGGGACACACACAATTTACTTACGTAACAAACCTGCATGTATACCCCATGAAACTCAAATAAAAGTGGAGAAAGATGTACCTAACTTAAAGAAGTAGAAACGTAGACATGATTTCCCAGAGTCACATCATCAATGCATATGGCTTTCAAGAGCACCAGTACTGGTGGTCCCTCTAATGCAAACATTTTTAGGACTTATAGTTCATGACAGAGAATTTAGTGCAGAGTTACTTTCAGCAGAGATGACTGATTTATGGCAGCAGCAGCAGTAACAACTATAACAGTCATAATGGTTATCTACTCTGTATCTACATGGGATTGTTTGAGTGTGGCTCACCACTACCATCCTGTCCTGAGAATACAGCTTTTCCTCATTTTCTCACATGAAAACTTGAGCTACTAAGAAGGCTTTCTTCCCCTCTCTGGCCCCCCTTTTATAGATTAAAACCTATCTTGTTGTTTTCTCCTAAAATAAAAGTAGTATTACCACTTATTGCCTTGAAACCTGGATCAACTTATTTGACTTCTCTGTGACTTATTTTTCTCATCTGTAAGATGAAGATAAGTGAATACAACCTACCCTCACTGGGTTATTGTGAGGATTGAATGAGTCAATAAATATAAAAGTTCTTATAATAATGGAATACAATATTGAACACAGTAAGTGCTCAGTAATTGTTATTATAATTGCAAATACCATTTTTAAAATATATATACATAGGGACTGAAAGAAGTTTCACTACTTAATTGGTTATAAGGTGATCATACCAATGATATGGAATCTAATTATATTACATTTTTATCATATACATGAAGATAAAGTAATTATTAAAAGTATATATAGTATGTATATTGTAAACTCCAGGGCAACTGATAAAAAAATTTTAAAGCAATTTAAAAGAAGCCAAATGTAAAGTAAAAGTAAAAGCAAAATGAAATAATCGAAATGCTCAATGAATACAAAAGTGGGAAAAAAGAGGGAAAAAGGGAATAAAAATAGATGGAACAAAAAAAGATGGAAAATGTAGACTTTAATCCAATCATACCAATAATTACATTAAATATAAGTGATCTAAACAAGTAAATTGAAAGACAAAAATTACCAAATTGATTAAAAAAGCAACACTCAACTACATGCCCTCTACAAGAAAATTCATTTTAAATACAAAGCCATATATAGGTTTAAAGTAAAAGAATGGGAAAAGATATAACATACAAACAGTAATCATAAAAGGATGGAGTGACTATCTTAAAGTTTTATGATAGAAATGGTACATAAAATTTAAAAATACACAGTGGCCATATCTATATCTAAATCTCTTTGTCTTTAACTCTCTATTAAAGAACCCACAGATCCCTGATAAATCAAATTAGGAAATAAAATGGAATTAATTTTATTTTATACCTTGCCTCATATGCTCTATTGTTACCAAACCAAACTTACTAACACCTTTTCATTTTATTCTTTGAAACCATATGTTATGACATTTATTTCCTTAGCTGAAGTTCAGAGAAAATAGAATAATAAGTGAGTAGAAATGTTGGACTGACAGCTGTATATTATTTCTGACTAGCTAAAAACACATTTAAATTCTTGTCAATGATTAGGCACATTCTTTGCTATTAAATGATCACATTCTAAAGATTTCATTTAGCTAGAAGAAGAAACTAAAATGAGGTCTTATTTTCAGATTTCGTCAGCAAAGACTAAGCCTTAATTAAAAAAAATGAAAACCCAAAACAAAACAAAAGAGATAGGTTATCTAAACTAAGATTGTGGCAACTAAAGGGACACCAAGACTCTTTTGTCATTATTTTTTTTTTAAATCCGAAGTGCCAAAAATCCCCAAAACAAACAACAAAAAAATCAGCGTGGGAAAACTGAAACATCTTGTCCCACCATGAAAATCTGGGCCATATTTCTTTCTTGTAGGAGGAAATGAAAATTCCAACACTAGTGCTAAAATAGAGTAGGTGGAGATGAAGGAAAATATTTATCAACATGTAGTTAACACCATTGAATTTAAGAGACAAGAACAGATGAAACATACCCTACTAACATAAAACCCAACAGGATTCAATAATTGAGAATGCCTCTTATTCACTCTGGTCCTTCCCAGTGTCTGCATCTGTAAAATGGGGACTGAGCCCTCTTAAGATAGCTGTAAGGAATGCAAAGATACACAGGTATGGCCCTCCAGATAGCAGTACCTCTGCTCAAGGACCCTGGGAACTTGGCCAGAGGTGAATGATCCTGGGATAGACATTCTACTCCCCAAGCTGGGACAATCAAATCCTCTCTGGCATTTGACATTTCATAAGCAATTTAACACATTCATTTATTCAACAAACATCTATTAAATGTGTACTAAAGGCACTGTTCTAGTCTCTGTTGAACAAGACTGACAAAGCTTGTTCCTTGTAAGCTTACACTCTACTAGTGGATACAGACAATAAACAAATAGGAATATATTAGATTTTATGCAATAGTGAACATATAACAATGGTGAAGTGATGAGAAGTGACTGAGTAAGGGAGTAGCTATTTCAGGTCAGGTGGTGAGAAAGACCTCTCTGGGGAGGCAATAAAAAGGAACCAACCACATAGAAAATTGAAGGCAGATAATTCCAGGAGGGAAAGAAGACCAGTGTGTCCCGAAGAATAATGAATAAGGGAGTGAGCACATAGAGGGGAGTTTGGACAAATAGATGGAATCCTGTAGTACTTTGTTGGCAATGGTAATGTGTTTGGAATTCATTCTAAGCACAACAGGGAGCCACTGGAAGGTTTTGTGCATAAAGTAACATAACCCAATTTGTGCTTTCCAATGACCACTTTGGCTGCTAAGTGGAGACTGGATTATGGTACAGCAAGTGTAGAAGCAAGGGGACTGTTAGGAAGTGACTGCAGTGTCAAGAAGGAAGGTGATGGGATCAAGGTCAGAGCTGAGTGGAGAGAAGTGGAGTGTGAAGGTGAAATCAATAGGACTTGCTGATGTGGAGAGTATGGGAAAGAAAACAGTCAAGGAAGAATGCTCCATCTGTGGCCTGAGCAACTGGGCAGGTGATTGTACAGTTTCCTGAAATGGAGAAAATGGCAGGGTGAGCTGACTTTGGGGGCAGGAGGGAACCTCAGAGTTCTGTTTTGGCCATGTTAAGTATGAATGCTATATTAGACATCAAGCGATGTGTTGGATCTCAGTAACAGGAGACATTAGAGTTGAGTCATATTTATATTGATGTCCAAGAGAGGATCTGCAGACTCTGCTGCCCAGATCACCAGAGTGACCCTGATTTCTGCCATTCTGCAATTTTGTTGTTTAGATTTGCTGTGATTGCATGAGATACTCCTGCTTTCTTTCAATAAATTACGCTTTTTGCAAGCTAGCTTTTCAGTTTCTATTGTTTGCCACTCATTAGGACCTAAACAAATGCTTGGTGTTTAACCAGATCATTTCTAAGGTTATTTCCTGCTTTGCTACCTTATGAAATTAAGAAGTAATTTTTATCTCCAAACATGGTATCAACTGAAACTTGGGGCATTGATGGTGGCCACAGCAGACACTGGCTACACTAATAATAACCAGTATACTTCATTGAATATTGGCTAGGAGAGCCACTGTACTCTGGGCTTTTATAGATTTTATCTCATTTAGTGCTTACAACAACAATTCTGAAGAGTTGATGACCTCCTTATTTCATGGATGATAAAATTGAGGCTCAGGGGCTTATGTGACCCATCTAAGGTCACATAGACAGTAAGTATTAGAGCAGGGTTTCAAACCCAAGTGGGGCTGACTCCCAAGAGCATCAGTCAACCACTGCATATACTGTTGGAGGCAGGTTTTCTCTGCCATGGCAGGAAGTGATTCAGTGAGGGGCAGAAAGAAATTCATGACCCATATGGTGGTGGTGGTACAGGAACTGCAGTAACTCACTTTCTGGGTTCACTGTAGTTCTGGCCATTGCAAGATTTGCCATCACAGAGCCCTAAATAGAATGTGAGAGTTTTCGCTCTATTCCCTCTTTAGCTCTGGGTCCTGCGTTCCTTAGTGTTATTCAGCCAAGCAGAACCAACAGGAGATGTATATCTTCATATTAGCCTTGTGTACTTACTGGGATCTTATGATTGGAGGGGCATGAGATATCCTCAGCAGTCAGCCATTTTACAGATTGGAAAACCAATTCCAAAACTGTTACTTCCCAGGATTATGTGGCTAATTAGTTAACAGTTAAAATTTGAAGGCCAGGTATCTTTTAAGTCTATGCCTAATGTAATAATTTCCAATCTCATTATGGTGCTACTTCTTCTCCTACTTGACCATGAGGCCTTGGAGACTTTGCTAGTGGGATGGGTCACCAACTTTATGTTCTCAATCTTGTCCCTTCTTAAATAGTATAACCACTATCATTGTAACCCCTGCCCAGCTCCAGATATAAAATGGTTCCAGTACCTTAGAAGGCTCGTTTCTGCCCTCTTCCAATCAATAACCACCTCCTCCAATCCTCAGGTTGACCATTATTCTGACTTCTGTCACTATAGATTAGTTTTGCCTGTTCCTAAATTTTGTGTAAATGGAATGATAAGCATGTACTTTTAAAATCTGTTTTCTTTTACTCTACATTTTGAGAGTGAAATTGTGAGAGTCATCCATCCCATTGATGACTGGTGACTAAATTTATTCATCTATTTTTTGGTATGGACATTTGGATCTTTTCCACTTTGGGGCTATTATGAACAAGCCTGCTGTAAACATCCTTGTCGATGTCTTCTGGTGGAAATATGTACTCATTTACCTTGAGAATTAGAAATACCAGATCATACAGTAGATATAGATTTAGGCCTGGAAGATATTGCAAACAATTTCCCAAAGTGGTTGTAATAATTTGCCCTCCCACTGGCAACACAGGAGAGTTCTAGCTGTTCCACATTTTTACTAACCCTTGGCATTGACTGTCTTTTTGCTTCTAGCCACCCTGTTGGGTGTGTAATGGTGTTTAATTATGGCTTTAATTTGCATTTCCCTGATGACTAATAGTTCTTGCCATTTGGATATCTTCTCTTTTTGAAATGTCTGTTCAAGTATTTTGCTCATTTTTAATTGGGTTGTTTGTTTTTCTCTTACTGATTTTCATGATTTCTTTATATATTCTGGAAATAGGTCCTTTGTCAGATACATGTATTACAAATATCTTCTTCCAGACTGTAGCTTTCCTTTTTATTCTCTGAGTGCTGCCATTTAATGATTAGGAGTTCTTAATTTTTAATAAAGTCTAATTTATCCATCTTTCTATTCTGGTTAGTACTTTTTGTGTCTTATTTAAGAAATCTTTGCTTACTCCAAATCTTGTATCTTTAAACTCAGGAAGCTCAGAAGCCATTTAGAAGTTGTCTGTTTATTTGACAGTGTGTAAAATGCTGACAATTAAGCTTTCTTCAGATATAAGAGAGGAAAGATGTGGAGGGGTTGGAAGAAAAGAAGCACAGTGGTACTGAGGCAGGGAGAAACTTACAGAATGCCCTGGTGGTTTTTAGGAGGTGGAGAGGAGGGGAAGGGAGGCAGTAATCAAGGACTTACAATTGGGGTGGGCAGGGGAATTTTTTCTTGAGACAAAATAACAGTTAACAACCATCAAACAAGTCTGATATATATCAAGCCCATGCTTTTTCATTAAAGACAGTATTTAACACCTCACTAAGCAATTGCACAATTTACTAGAACGGGGGGTGCCCAGTAGAACACTGTGCAAATGACAGGTGTGTGAACGATCTTATGCCTGTATTGGAACAAGGTAGACTCAAATAAATAGAATTATCCAGTGCTTGTATTGGATGCTTCTAGTGCATTACTTCATAGTATCCTAGTCCCACCTATCTCAGTCTAGCCCCTGCTGCCATAGCCAATTCTGTTACTTCATGCAATTCTGATTATCTTCATGCAGTTTGCAACCTGAGGACCTCACTTCACATCAGTGCCTGGCTCCTTCCATGCTAGGCTTCTCTGCGGACACAAAGGCAGGCACCCCAAGAAACCACTTGGTAGTCAATGCATGCACAACCCATGGAGTTAACAATCTGTGGAGAGAAACTTTGATGCATGGTGGCTGGGAGCTAATGCATAAATGCTTCCCATTTTCTTACCCTGGACAGGAGGTTCTATACTACACTTCACGTAGCTTCTCAGGCTTTCCACAGAATCCAGCAGACAGTCACCATAACAGGGGCCTGCTCCATTCCCTGTCATCACGTTGGCTCCACTTCCTTCTTTGCTTCCCTTAACTTGGCCCCCATTCGTGCTTCTTGGCTCCCAGTCACCATTAAAGCACTTGCGCTCAAGATTTTGTCTCAGACTCTGCTAGACAGTAGGCTAAGATGCCACTAAATAAGACTTCTGCTTGATTGATTTTTGTCTCATCAGATTCAAGTGTGAGCCAATTTTACACTTTTATAACTTCAAAGAAAGACTCATACCTTCACTAGAAAAGGTATAATTATATGAATTAAGTCCAACCAATCAGCTACATGGGAAATTTATTCAACAATCGACCTGAGATTCTCTGTTAGCCATGGAGCTGAAAATATTTCTCCATAGACAGCTGCTGGAGGGGGACCAAGACCATCATGTTGGTTCATGAGCTAGTCAAAGCACTGAACTTAGTTAAACCAATTCAACATACGAGAAATATACTAAACAGTTGACTGTCCTGGAAATGTGAACAAGTCATTGGCCCGCACAATCACTGCCTAGTCCTGTTCTCTGCTGAAGACCATTTTTTTTTTTTCATGATTACCACTTTGTATGCCTGGCGTCAGTCCTGGTGAGCCAAGGTGCTCAGTACATGTTGCTGAGGTGGTCAAGAGAGAACCTTTATAGGCACTGCCTGAGGCAGTAATGAAAGTGTGCTGTGGCCACACCCAGTGTGCTACACAGCAGGGTGGTTTTTTACAAAATGCCTCTGATTACAGGGGATATGGTGAGGAGTAGGCAGGGTGCCAATGGCAGTGTGGCATCTAAGGGGGCTGTATGGCTCCAAGACTGGCTTGTCTCCATGTCCAAAGAGCCAAACGATGAGAGCTGTCAACAGACGGCTCCACTGAAATCCCCTATTCCTTGGCCTGTTCAGTACATTTCTCCTCCAAGAATTCCAGCCCAACCATAACTGTGTTATGATGAAGAAAGATGACCCACCAGCACTTCTAGACCAATGGCTGTCCTGTAACACCTCAAAGTTCCTCTGATCCCAGAGGGTGATACCATCTAACTCCTTTGCATAAATGCATGCTTTCCAAAGTTACCACCCTCCTAGCATTCTACACAGTTTCAAAGGATATAAGGCAACTTAGAATGGTAAGGAGAGATGAGGAGGTCAGTGATGGCGACATTTACATCACATATTGAAAGTCAGCTCTCTCTAGGACAGCCTACTGGTAAACTGTTATATTAAGATTTTGGCTGCTCTCACATGTATCACATTCTGGTTGACATGGCAGTCTTCTCACTAGAGTATGTATGAGCTCTATTTTGGAATTGCAGCATCAGCACACTGCCTCATTCACTATAGGAGCTCATTAAACGTTTCTGGAAGCCTTCTTAAGTCTTTGCTCAAATGCCACCTCCTTGATGAGCCTATCCTGGCACCCTACTGAAAATTCTAACTCCTGTCCCTAATCATAAGTCCCCTTGACCTGCCCTACTTTTTTTCTCTTTAGTATATATTACTCCTAGCATACTATATAACTTATCATTTTATCATGTCTCTCCTCCCACTGTAATGTTCCAAGAAAAGCATTTTTGACTACTTTGTTTGCTAATTTCTGCCTATATCTAGAACAGAGCCTGGCAAATGATGGGCATTCAGTAAACGCTTATTGAATAAAGCACTTCCATCCCCAAATGGCAATTTCTGTTTCTAAAACCCATGCAGAACTAGCTTGTGTCTACCCCTGTGGTTCCAAATCCCTATCTATGGAAACAGAATTTTAAATTCATCAATTAAATATTGAGCACTATGCCAGGCACTGTGCTGGGTGCTGGGGAAACAAACATGAAGAAGACAGGGTCTCTGCCTGCAAAGAGCTTTAGGGTAGTCAGGGAGATGTTTGCAAACACAAACTACTATAATACAACACAGTAAGCGCAATGTTCAAGACAAACACAAGTCATTAAGGAAACACAGATGAGGGGTGTATGTGCATCAAAGATCAGCTAAGCCTCTGGCAGAAATCAAAGCCCTGGTGAGTTCAGGCTTCAAGGCTGAGTGAGTGTATGTAGCTGAAGAGTGTATGTGAGGGGAAGTTAAGAGAGGCAGGGGGTCATGGTGGTGGCTGAAAAAAATGAACCTCAAAGTTTAAATGCCTACATCCAAAAGGTGATGAAATTGCTTTATTGTTGTCATTTATTCATTTATTTATTCAGCAAATATATGTTTTGCTCCTGTTCCGTGCTAATCTGGGAATTCAGCAATAAACAAAACAGACAACATTTACTTATGGCTTCATGGAGCTTGCATTCTAGTGAGAGGAGACATAATAAACAAAATTGATACATGAATTATATATTAGAAAACAAGCGCTATTGATGAAAATAGAGTAAGGAAGGAGAATGAAGAACACTGAAGGAATGAATGAACTGCAACACCTTGGGTTTGAATTACCACCTCTTTTTAGGTCATCTCCTAAAATCCTCTATTGAAAATCTTCCTGAAGATGGTGGTGGCCTGCCTGTGGTTTTAGAGGTTTTGTTCAAGCAAGTTGGAAGAAGGAAAGAAGCCTTTATGTGTTACAGTAATTATAACAGTAATTATAGTTTCTATTAAATCCTGTGAAAGACCTAAAGTAATTATCCAGCAAATAAACAAATGAAAAGACCTTCAGCAACAGGCATCAGGGCAAAGATGCTGTGAGAAGGCCTTGTGCTGTAATGAGGAGTGCAGGCTCCCAGCCTGACAACCCAGTTTGGATCTCAGCTCTGCCACTTCTTGGCTCTGTGACTTGGGAGCTCCTTCATGTCACAAAGCCTCACTTTTCCCAACTGTGAAACAAGGATGATCCCAACAGTTCTTATTATATATGGGAATGTGAAAATTCCAAGGGATGATATAGAAAGCCACTTAAGTGCAGAGGCTGGCAAATAGTAAACACTCAATATATGTTAGACATTATTATTATAGTCAAATATGAACTTTTGACATTTAATTATTGAGATCTTTCACCAATGACCCTAAGGAGCATGAACTCTTCTCTTAGACAAAGTGGTTTTGCAACACAACATGTGAGGAAACATTTGGATTAAGGGAGAGGAGAGGCAAATGTGGTTGGGCAGGGCCAGAGGTGCTTTTGAGCACAGTCTAGGGTGGAATGAGACCAAAATGTCTAAGCACAAGACTAATGAATGAGATGAGAAAGGGGAAGAACAGTTGGATGATCATACAAAATATAGTGCACGTTGGGGAGACCTCTGGGATGTGAGGAGGGCACTTGCAACTATGTCATATAAAGAATTATCTGGAGAAGGCCCATATTTAGTCAGGAGAAGAAGACCTGGAAATGTGGTCAGGCCAAACAGCTTTCTTCAAAGAACAAAAGTACTTTTCTGGCAAAGAGCAGACTTGCTCTGTTGGCTTATGGAGCACAGTAGTAATAGGAAAGTAGTTTGAAGTTACGGGGTTTCAGAAAAAAAAAATTGATTAATCATGAAAACGGTTTCAATAAGGAGTGAGGGCTCCATCACTGGGGGAGTTCAAGGAGAGGCTTAAATACTGGAGAGGAGATGGTTACATAAAATAGGGGACACTTAGTTGTCTCTACAGTCCTTTTCAACCTTTCAATCTTGACTTAAAGCCTTAATTAAGGAGGTCAATAGTTAACAGGAAGACCTGGAGAGCTCCAGGCTTGGAAATAACTTGAGTAAAGTCAAAACTAATCAATAGAAAAGAGATGGGGTAAGCCTGCTGTTCAGGAGAAGTTTGCAGAAATGAAGCCAGGAGGTAATGATGATATAGTCCACAAAGATTATCTAAAATGTTTTCTCACTTTATCATCACCATAATCCTGGGAGGTCAATATTACCCTCATTGCCATTTCATAGATAAGCAAAGAGAGGCCTGGAATGCTTAAGTCTTGCCCATGCATTTTGCTAATAAGGGCCATCCTGTAATTTGAGCCTAGTTATCTAATTTTTAGTCCAGAATTATTTCCAGTTAACTCTAAGGAATTTTCACATAGTATTAAGAGAGAGGGGTTAAAAAAAGGAGACACAGTTGTTTAATAAGTTGTAATAGCCTTCTTACTGATTTCCCTTACCCCCATTTTCTCCTTTCTTCTAGCTAGGCTGGACTCCAGAGGCACCATGATCTTCCTAAATCATGGCTCTTAAAACTCTGATGATTCTCCCGTGGTTCATATAATTAATTGACAATGCTTAGGTTGGTGCTCAAGGTCATCCATAGAATGACCTATCAATGACCTATCCTCATTCCACAGCATTATTTCTCACTACTCCCTGTGTGTACCTGCAGTGGCTCAATTGGAGAGTGCTTGCTCTATTGAAAAGGACAGACCTAGCTCATGTTGAGCCAATGGTGGTCTGTGGGAAGGGACACCCAGTGATACCAGCTCTACCAATTTTTTAAGAGAATTTGGAAGATAGTTTTTAATGTCAAATCTTACTTATGTTTAAAGACTAGTAAGGAATTCAATTTTAAACAACACTGTACAGGCCAAATAAAATGCACCTATGGATTTGGCTTGCAGGTGGCCAATTTTGCAACTTCCAGCCTAAAAAAGCTAATTTTTAGATAGAACTGGTCCTCCTCATTTGCCCAACTTAAAAGAAAATGAGGAAGCCCAAGTTACTAAATTTGCACCTTTGTCATGGTGCTTATATACTACCCATCCCTGGTAGACTAAGATTTTGAGGTAAGGTGTTTCCCACCCTTTGGGTGTTACAAAGTGCTCCAATTCATACCAGGTTCTTAAACACTGTTTCTGAATTTTCACTAAGTAGAAAAGACCTGAAGAGATTTGGTTTTGCTTAAATACGAAGTTAGTAAAGATGGGTTCAGATTCCACGCCTGAGTAATGACAATAATTGCCTGGAATAATTGTGTAGGAGGACCAAGCAGAAAAGCAGAAGGTTCAAGGGAAGTTGAAGCATTCAGATGGTATTATGTTGTGCTCGTTCAGAATTAAAGAGTTCAAGGTACTCTTGAGTTTATTTTACTTCCATGCACAAGAAAGAATCTGAAGCTGGAATACCATCAGGAAGTAATTATAAAATTTTTGTGCTCAGACCTTCTATTCCATAACACAAATTAGAAGGTGGAATGAATGAGAAGCATGCAGTGTCCTGGCTTAACACTCTTGTGAAGAAACTTTGTTTTCTAATATTTGTTTAAAAAAAGAATGAAGATTGATTCATACTTCTTCCAAAGAAATCTCTTAGTGGAATTAATACTGATTGTTGCTGGCTTATTTCTCCATAGTACTGGCAAATAAATAGCTGTTTTAAACAATTTTTTATTTCTGGCACAGTGTTGTACCAAATGAAGCAACTGATATCATCAAAATTAGTGACCTTATAGAGAATTTGTCTAACAGTTATTTTTATTTGAAGCTTAGAAAGACTTGATGGATTTTTCTTTTATTCCTTCACAAAAATGGATGATGCTCTATGTAGGAAGTTTACTTAGAAATTAAGTGAATTTCAGAAAAATGCCATATATTTTTTGGATGGAGATGATTCTCAATATAGCAGAACTGCCGTGTCTTTAAGAGAGCTAAATATCATTAATAGACTCAGTAGAACTTAAGGTATTTTCAATATCAAAATTTAGAGAAGAGGCAATAAAAACAATAACAACCATCTATTGAGTACCTACATGCTTTAGGTACATTCTTATTTCAGTTACAACACCCTGAAGAGTAGCATTATTGTACATACTTTACAGAGGGGAAAACTTCCCAAGACTGCAAAATTAGTAACTATTAGGGCCAGGGTTCCAGCCCACGCTGGTCTGGCTCTAAATCCCATTCCCTCTCCATGATGCCCAAAGTGAGTGGTCTGAAGACTACACCCAGTGCTCTGCCTCCTGGTTCAGCCCTCCTTCTGTCTCTCTGCAGCCCATGGCTGTATCATGGGTTCTGTTGCATCTAAAAGGGTTGGGAAAGGCTGAGGATGGACACATCTACATAAGCAGAAACTTACTGGTTTATTCTATGCAACTCACGCCCCAACCAATGGCTGTAAAAGATGTGAATGATACTCTGGGTTTGATCAGAAATGGTCCTGTCATCTGTTAATAGAGATCTACCTGCAAATGAACAGAATTACCTAAGTGAATGGCAGCAACACATACAACAGGGTAAGTGCATGGGATGCCCAGTCAGCATGGAAGAACTGCAAGTGCCAAGGCATGGAAGTGGGACTGGAGAAGCAGCCTACCGGGCCGTAATCTCTCCAACTGACCTAGAAAGAAGTAATCCAATTGAAGAGTGCCTTGTACCTGCCATGCCTTTGAAACCCCAGATCAAAGCTTCCTTGTTTCATGAAATCTTGACAAACTTCTCCTAAGACTGTGTTTTCAGGACTTATTAACTCCCTCTGGACTGCTGTTTAGCATATGTGAATCCTAGAACTTGAGTTCTGGTCATTTATTTAAAGGATTCATTTGTCACCTGCACTAGAGATTGTTATGTGTCTCCCAATATCCACCTTCCTCTTCTGTTTATAATAGAATCCTGACTTTTAGCTGGGCATAGGACCACACAGGAAAAAGGTGATATTCTCAGCCCCTCTTGTGTCCAGATGAGTCCATATGCTCATTTTCTGTCCAGTTGAATCTGAGAGGAAGTGATATGTGTAACTTCTGGAGTCTGCCCCTATAGGCAGAGGGGCTTATCTCCTTCCGCCTCTTCTTCCATCCTGCTGCCCTCATCCAACCTTTATTCAGCACCTACTAAATGTAGATACTTAACCTATAAAGCTGTAACTCATGGGTTACATGTCATGCTAAGGCAAGGCTGGTGCTATGATGGCAACAGTTAAGTACAAGGACATGGTACCAGACTTTTCTTTCTCCTAGCGTGGTATATGGTCAACTTCGGGAGTTTTAGCCCCCATGAAAATATTTTAGCAATAACATTGAGATGTTATTATGTATGTGCATGTGTATTTGCTCTCAGGAGGTGCCTAGAATATTCTAAGTCCAGCATTTAACATCACTGAATTTCCACTTCTGAGTTTTTAGGAATTTGAGGAGGCATCAGGGCAGAATAGTTAGATAAGGGATATCTGTCTGGGCTTGTAAGTCTGTCTCCCTTGCCCAGAGTAAGTGATTCCCCAGGGCAGGAACCAGGGTTTGGATTTATGATTTTAGACCTTCTTCTCTGGAAGACAATCACAATATTCCTGCTGAACTAAATGTGCCTCATGAATATTTTAGGTGTAGTGCCAACAAATATGCATCTCTCCCCAAAAACCTTACCCTTGTTGAATGGCAACCTAATCATATCCTCAAGATGGCTGCTTTTCTAGTTTGACTTCTTTCTTCTTTAAAAAGGAAAGACAGAAGACTAACTAGAAGGCAATCAACATAATTCAAGGATACTGGGAGTCTACAGTTTCACAAGCCCTCATCGGGTCTGGCTGCAATACTGCAGCCGCCTCCTCATCTGCTAATAGAGAGCTATTTGCAAGTGGCTCTGCTCTCTACTTGGCATGTTGGCCTTAGTGCAGTCACAGTTCACACTCCAGCCAGAGTGGACTTCCAGTCAGACTAGGCAATGAGCCACTCCTCTGCTGAACATGCTTCCCATGACCCAATCCTGTTAGACTTGCACATAAGACCCAAACTCCTTCATAATGTGACCCCAGTTTCTGTGTAATACTACGTTTATCCAGGACTCTAATTCTTAGAGTTCACCATTCTCTCTGGCATTTCTGCTTTAGTGTAGGCCTCTTCCTTTCCCATCTTTCCTTCACCTGGCAAATTCCTACTTAACCTATAAAGCTGTAACTCATGGGTTACCTCCTTGGGGTAGCCTTCCCTCCTCATCCCAGACTACTCTCTTACAGGCTTCCATAGTGTACTGGGCTTACTCAAACCATGGCACGTTCTATATTCTACTCTCTATGTACTTATTTACTACCTGTACTCCTTCACCAGCCTAGAGACTCACTGAGGGCAGAAAGCATGCCTCACATTCCTGAATTCCCATGTCTGGAGGCAGTACCTACTACACACTGAGTGCTCCATCACATTTCTCAAGTGAGACTGTCTCACTAATGCTATACCAGGGCATTAGGAATAATGGCTCCTATTTATTGATCACCTACATCCCATAGCCTTTAACCTAAATTTGTATCTTCTTTTTACATATAAGGAAAATCTTAAATAAGAAATATCCTGAACTCAGGTCTTTCTGCCTCCAAAGAACAAGTTGCTTTCCATTATACCTTTATAACAAATGGCTTCTTGGTTCCAACTTCAAGAACTATACAATCATAATGTGAAGTAAAAATGTGCAAACTTGTATCTCTCCTCTATTGATTTGTTATGTAATTTGGGGAACTCTTCTAACCAGAATTTTTCATTGAGAGAATCATATACTTCCTGACTACATCAAAGAGGTGTTATGAGGCAACATTCATTCAAAGTGAGTTCCAGTCTTCTGAGGCTACATAAATGCTAATTATTGTTAGTAATATGTAAGAATTATTTAAATATAGAATACTATTTTGCTAAGCACTACAAATGGAGTACTTCATTATACAGTGAGAATATAAAATACACCATGCACTATCTTGCTCATTAATAATTCAAATCTACTCTTATTTATTCAAACAACAAATAGTGGGGGCTTTTAGCTTAGTTTTTCTTTTTGTTTTTTAGTATCGGAATTGTTTATTATTATGTGTACACCATACTCAGTGGCTGGGTGTGGTGACTGATGCCTGTAATCCCAACAGTTTGGGAGGCTGAGGTAGGCAGATCACTTGAGGTCAGGGGTTCGAGGCCAGCTTGGCCAACATGGCAAAGTCCCATCTCTACTAAAAACACAAAAATTAGCCAAGCCTGGTGGCTCATGCCTGTAATCCCAGCTATTTGGGAGGCTGAGGCATGAGAATTGCTTGAACCCAGGAGGCAGAGGTTGCAGTGAGCCGAGATTGCAACACTGCACTCAAGCCTGGGCAACAGAGTGAGACTCTGTCAAAAAAAAAAAAAAAAGAAAAAAAAACACAAAAAAGATGTTTACTAGTTTTATGATATAAGTTTATAAGCAGCCAGAGTAGGTGTGTAGGTGTATATGGCCGAATACAGAGATTTTTTAGGATAAGATGCCTCCTAAGCAAAAAAACAAAAAACAAAAAAAAAAACTGAACTCAGTTGGGTAATTAATCTAATTTCTACCTATCTCCACTGTTTTAAACTAGAAATGGAAATTGAAGGTCAATGTTGTAAATATTACAATTATAGTTAAGCATTACTGCGGTGAAACAAGTCTATAACTCCATGTAAAATTCCTGCCCAAAGAAAGGTGTTTAGATATATTTTAAAGAAATGGGTTCTGAGTTCAACCTCTCTTTTCCTTCATGGGCATCTTGCCTTAAAACTTCTGTATTCTGTGTGGGTGTGGTCGCTGTCTGTAATCCTAGCACTTTGGGAGGCCTAGGCAGGCAGATCGCTTGAGCTCAGGAGTTCAAGACCAGCCTGGACAACATGGAAAAACCCTGTCGCTATGAAAAATACAAAAGTTAGCTGGGCATGGTGGTGTGTACTTCTAGTCTCAGCTACTCGGGAGGCTGAGATGGAAGCATCACTTGAGCCCAGGAAGTGGAGGCTGCAGTGAGCCAAGATCACACCACTGCATTCCAGCCTGGGCGATAGAGCCAGATCTTGTCTCAAAACATCTGTATTCTGCTATGCACATTACTCTCTCTGAATGCTTATTAAAACTGGCCTTGAATCTAGAAATCTAGGCCATCTTTTTCAAAGAAGGTGGTCTAGCAGCATGTTTTAGGGTTTGCAAATGGGAGTCTATCATTCATTTGTAAACACACATTTTCTCCATGTTACCATATGCATCTCTAGGGATGCAGCAGTAGACACACAGAAAAGCCCCTGCCCTCATGAAGCTTGCATTCTGGTGAGTGGAGATAGACAATGAGCCAATACATGAACACACAATACAACATCTTGTGATTGTGCTGAAAGACAAGGCAGGATGAGGGGTGGAGTGGGGCCCGTGGTCTGTGTAGGTGTGGTAGTCAGGAACAGCTCTATGATGAGTGAGGAGCAAGCCATGTAGGCTCCAGAAGGAAGAAGATTCCAGGTAGAGAGCACAGCAAAGGCAAGTTCTGAGGGATGCTTGGCACAGGCAGGAAGTGGGGGTTAGAGCAGAGTGAAAGGGGGAGAGGTGCAAAGGAGATGAGGTCAGCAGGGCTGTTGGGGCAAGGTCTGATGGGCCTTGAGGGCCACAGCAAGGATTGGGCTTTCTTCTGAGTGTGATAGGAGCCACAGAGTCTCTAAATTCTGGTGGGGTCAGGGAGGGGGTTCTACACTTGCTTTTTCATTCAGGCTGCTTCCCTTTCCATTAACTGAGTCAACAACAGCAACTTCCTGGAGGCTTCATTCCACAACATCCCCTTGTGGCTACAGTGAAGATACTTCCTGTTTATCCAGGCCCCTCATTTCCTGCTGTCTCCTGTTCTACAGGGAACCCTTATCTAGAGAGGTTTCGAAGAGTTTGGAAGAGACAAGAAAAGAGGTTTGGAAGAGACACAGCCTGAGAAGAACTGCAGCATCTCTGCTCCCTGGGAGGGCCTGTAATTCCTCACTCCCAAACTGAGCCAGTCCCTTCTGATGTAGGGTTCTGTCACCTCTGAGTGTCCCTGAGGTGAGGGCACTGCTGCCCCTGTGCAAAGATGAGTTGAAAACTGCAGGGGAAGAGTTTGATGTAATGAGAGGCAAGTAAGGTAGAGTTCCCTGGCAAGAAAACTTAGAACTCCATGTACAAAGTCCACTACTACTGAGGATGATGATGATGGTAATGAATGACATTACTTGCGTGTGTTCTGTCTGCCAGTCATTATGTTAAGTGTTTTACATACTCTAATGCATTTAGCCATCACCACCAACCTATGAGGTAAGCACTATTATTTTCATCAGTTTGTAGTTGAGGAAACCGAGGCACAGAGCAGTAAGGATCCTTGCTCAAGGTCACACTATCAAGTGGCCTAGAGGTCAAGTAGAGAGTTCTCTCCAGGATGTCCCACTCTGGAGACTAGACTTCCTTCTCACATGCCCTATGTCAGCAAAGGAAGCCTCTTTAGAGGTCATAATAGCATCATCCTTTTTGGGGAAAAAGGAACTGAGGAGAATAAAGGCCAGCACTACATAGGCTTTTGTATCCAATGGGATTATACATCTCTATATCTGCAGAGCCTAATCTGAGGCCGTGACCATAGAAGGCATTCAATGTATATTTGCTGAATGAATGAATAAAAGTGCTTTCTATAGTGCCTGACAAATAGTCAGTGCTCAATACATTGTTGCTATTATTAAGTTTGCTCATTGGTTATGTGTCCTGTTCTAGGAAAGGTAGCCTGAGATTTTCTTAGTCAATACCCAAAGGCACAGTAAAGTCATAGAAGATGAAATCAATTCTATTAGATGCACTGATAATGCAGGCTATAATAATACACCAAGAGATCTTGTGTTGTGTTGTGAAAGAATCCCAGTGCAAGTTTTCCCATTATGAGTTGTGTGGCTTTGTTTACCTTGGAGGTTTCCTTTGAAAAAGCTGAGTTTTGTATAATTTGGAAAGCACTGTTCAGATGTAAAATATTATTAATATTGTTTTCACTACCTCTGCCCTACAATTCTTCACAGATTATCCCTCATTGAGTCAATGGAAAATGCTTGGTGACATAAGCAAAGAGGTGGAGGAGCTGTCAAACCAGGCACATGTCAAACCAGGGAAACCCTTGCATTTTCCAGAAAACTTTTCTTTTTCCCAAACTAGATGGCATAATTAGATTTTGAAACAGATTCTAAAACAAAATCCAAAATAGATGCTATGCCTTCAATTGCCACATTAGATTTATTAAGAAAAGCTAAGACGATCTCAACTACTGATTTATGTACAAGTAGTATACCACCACTTCTGATAAGAAATAAGACAAAAACAGTGTTTTAAGCATCAGATGAAATATTACATATGAGTTCAATGTCTTATCTTCCCAGCTTTATACCCCAATAATTTTTCTTTTATTTATTTATTAATTAATTAATTTATTTATTTTTTGAGATGGAGTCTCTCTCTGTCGCCCAGGCTGGAGTGCAGTGGCATGATCTCGGCTCACTGCAAGCTCCACCTCCCCGGTTAAGGCCATTCTCCTGCCTCATCCTCCCAAGTAGGTGGGAGTACAGGCGCCTGTCACCATGCCCGGCTAATTTTTTTTTGTATTTTTTAGTAGAGACGGGGTTTCACTGTGTTAGCCAGGATGGTCTCGATCTCCTGACCTTCTGATCTGCCCACCTCGGCCTCCCAAAGTGTTGGGATTACAGGCGTGAGGCACCGCGCCCGGCCTATACCCCAATAATTGATTAATGCTTTATTAATTAATCCTTAGAGAGATTTCGGTAGTGGAAAGAACAGTTCAAGTCCCACTTCTGCCAATTAATAGCTGTGTAATCTTGTGTAAAAAGGTAACTTCTCTGAATATCAGGAATCTGTTTATAATGGGGCAACTACATAGATGCCTTGGGCTATAATGGGGATTATATGAAGTACCTGTTATATGCCTTGTAGTTAGAAGAATTTAGTGATTGGAAACAGTAGTTGGAAGTTTTAAAATTGCCCACCTTGATAACATATAATATTGATCCATGGAGATGAATATCTCTGGAGCTTACATTTGTCACCATGTGGTGACATGTGGGATGGTTTAATGCTCAACTTAGTAAACAGTCCCCTGAGGTTAAATGTTTGGGGTACAGCATGAACACTGCTCACATATTTCTATAGAACTACCAGAGGTAGGGGAAGAAAATCTTACAATTAAATAGCAAAGTACCCTATTGTTGGAGCAAATAAAACATTATTGAAGATGTTGTTTTAGTAAACGAAAGTTAGTACATAGTCCAATCTAACAGAAGCATAGATAGATTAAAGTCATCTTTCTGGAAGCTAAAGGATCAAGACCTTTTTGAAACATTAAAAAAAAGTATAGTTCAGAGCTGATATATTAGATTCTGGA
Source organism: Gorilla gorilla gorilla (assembly GCF_029281585.2). Taxonomy (NCBI): domain Eukaryota; kingdom Metazoa; phylum Chordata; class Mammalia; order Primates; family Hominidae; genus Gorilla; species Gorilla gorilla. The sequence goes on from NC_073229.2 coordinate 64,102,867, forward strand.
AAGAATAACTATTGTAATACTAGACTGTAAGGATGTGAACACTGCTATGGCATATAACAATAAAAAGAGAAGATAATGAATTTCTTAGTCCCCTTCACTCCCAGGGGAGTTTCCTTTAGCAATTGTTCAAGTTTCTATTCAACTCACTTGCCAAGAATCTTCTTTGGGCCCTTAATCCCTTGATGTAGTTAAAAGCACGCAATTACCATTAACTAGTTAGATGTGCCATTGTAGAATAGGTAGAGGATCCAGAAAAAACCTTCTATGGTAACAGAAGGTTAAAAAAAAAGAAATATATTGTAAATATGCATGTTATACATACATTTGCACATGTGTATAATATCTGTATATACATATATATACACACATATGTTTTACCCAGGTATACTTACCCAAAAGGTGAATATGAAATTACATATATCAAACCTTTTCTAGGGAAGGTCTAACTTGGTAGACATTTTATTCTCAAAAACTTTGACGATTAACTCTCCATTCTAGCTAGAGTGGAAAGGGTATAACTTTGTACCTGCTCAAAATTTCCAGTTGAAATTACCTCTCCATGTGTTTTTAAAATTCTATTTTTGAATCAGTTTAGCTTTAGCGTTGGGAAAGGATACAGACCCTTTACATAAATACATTTGTCCCTTTACATAAAGAAATTCTAGGCCAGGTATGAGTTGGATAGTTTATGATCTCCTTGCAAAACTGGGCTAGTCACTGCAAAGTTGCAATGTCTATTAAGCCCATTAAGCTTACCACCTAAACACATAAAGTGATAATAAGTGTTTCAGGTATCATTTTCTTTCTTACGTGTCAATTCTAAGCTTTATCAGAAAGTACTAAAACAAACCCATATAAATTACTGATAGTTGGACTCAAACAGAATCACTAAGACTGCAAATGGCACTCTCTGAATTTTACATTAAAATCTGTTTCTTTAGGAAAACAATTTTTCATTAAAATTGCTGTTTTGTTTTAATATATCTGACATTTAGGTTAGAGGTAGCAACTGCCAATGTCTGTTACTTCTCAACAGTTAAAAGATTCTTTAAACAGATAAACAAGTTTTTAATTGATTTCCCCACTTAACAATGTTATTAGTTGAACGGTCTACCTTGTCTTTACCAAATGTGATAGGTGGCTGAGAAATCTGCCTCTGAACCTTCTCAGGGAGTATCGCTTTCATAAAATCATTTCTTCCCTCTCTCTGAAAGATGTTTGCTACTTTCTTCAGAGGCAAGAAAATGTTTAGTATTGTACATTTAAGAATGTTAAGTTCTTAAAGAATTGTTTTAGAGATCATTAATTTTAACTTTCAGTTTTGCATTAATTCATTTATTTCCAAAATGGCCTCAATTCTAGTCCAGGTTATTACCAGAGAAATAGCAACATTTGTTTTGCTGGAGGGTTAGAATCTGTTATACACATGCCATCTCTCTTGCCACCTCACACACACACTGCCTTTTGTTCTTCATAAACCAAAGATGGTCAAGAGATGTATGATAAAATATTATTTTTAATATTACTATTATGGTCATTGAATAGGGAATGAGCCTTTCAGTTGACTTCACATTTTGGTTACTGAACGTTAATTACCATGAATACCTCTAGAGGGTTTACCATTTCTGAGTATTAAATCATATACAACTCAAACACTTCTAAGTTACTAAGTGAACACAATGGTTTTTGAAAATTCTTAAAGAGCTTTAGAGCTCTGCAGAGCCATAGGTCATGATTGGTTGTGCCCAGATCCTTACCCTAGTGCTCGCAAAAAACTTAAGAAATGGGCATGAAGTTCAACCAGCTTTCTTGACCAACACCCACCTAAGTTTCTCTTCCAAAACAATTCCTGAACAAGTGACACATACTCAATTGTGTCACTTGTTTCTCCTCAAAGCAGAGTACAAAGTGCATCATACCAACTCAGCCTCATCCTTCTCCTCCTATCACTCTCACCATACAAAACAAGTGATTTGAAATGTCCAGTGGTTTGTATGACAGAGAGATTTCATTGTACTCAGTGACCATGATGTGCTGGTCTTTTTCATAACTCACACAACAGCATAAAACAAATAGACTCTGACTCAGTCAGGTATACTATTGTGTAAAAAGAAAAATAAAATGCACAGAGCAGTAGGGATTTTTCTCAGCATGATTATTTTGCATCCAGAAAGGCTAAGAGATTGTCCCAGGTCACATGGATTGGGAGGATGTTGAGAAATTCTCAAGAGCAGAGGACAGAAAGTAGGATTTATGAGTGACCTTAAAAAGGCCTTGGCCTTTCAGAAGAGAAAAGAGCTGTCCTGTAGCAATCCTAAGATTCCAAGCATATGAAGAATTACTGTGCTGAAAACACACTTCTACTTGTATTTACCCCTACCCTAAGAGAGCTATTGGGCTTAAAATGTAGCATGAGGGAATTAAGTTAAGTACAGTTTTCTGAAAAAGAGTCTCCTTAACAAAATAAATTATAGCTTGAGACAGTGACCGTCTCAATGGGTACCTAAATGAATGAATGATTGAAAGAGGTTAAATGGTGCTGGTGGGGGGACTAGGTAGGAGCACATCAGATAAGATGGCTAAGATGGCCTCTCTTTCTGCCTACTATTCACTCTATGTGGAATGATTTTCTCTCAGCTCTGTACATGGCTCTCTAAATTTCTTTAGATCTCTGAATGACATTGAAACAATGACATTTAATAAAGTGTCACTTCTCCAGAGATGTTTCCAATGGCAATCTTTTCAAAAGTGGCCATTCCTCCCCCATCAATGCTCTATCCCTCACTCTGCTTCATTTTTGTTCATAGCCCGCATCACTAGCTGAAATTACCATGTATATTTACTTGCTTACTATTTCATTGTCTGCATCCCATGTTAGAATATATGCTCCATGAGGGCAGGGACGTTTATCGAACTCCTAGGCCTAGAGCATTGCCTGTGCTCCACACGTTTTTGAATGAATGAACAAATCTCTCAAGTGCCAAGGGTCTTCGAAGCTTCTGTATTTCTTGTAAGATTTGTCATGTTTCCTGCCTGCTCTAATGAGTGGAAGGGAGCTTTGTGAATTCCTTGTGTCCTACATGGATGCCCATGGAGACAAGACTGGAAACCTGGTACATGAATCAGAAGCCCTCCAATCTAGAGAGGAGGAACCCACCCTTTCTTCTGTGCAGGAAGCCACCATTGCAGAGAAGGGGCAGCCCCAGGTTTGGATGCCCCCTGGCAGAGTGGTGGCGCTCTGCAGCTCTGAGAAGGCCCCCCACAGTGGTCAGCAGTAAAGAAGAGCATTTGCTGTTGGCTCAGAATCAGGTGAAGGAACTGCAGATGTGGAGAACTGAAGTGTTGGGTAAGCCTCAACATTTCTGACAGCTCAGAGATACTGTTTTTAAAACTGCACACATCAAGTCTTAGCTGGGGAGATAAGGATCCAAGTGCTTAAGCAGAGCTTACTCTAGACAATTCTTGGCTGACCTCACCTGTACCTACTTGTGCCTAAAAGAGACAAGACACTGGCTTTATATGATTACCTATGCCTGGGCTCCATTCAGGCCAGCCAGGTAAAAGTTCTGGGGGTGGGGCTTGGGCACATTAATATTTTTAAAAGATCTCCAGGGGACACCGATGTGCAATCAGGTTTAAGAACCACTGGACTAAAGTGAAATGTAAATTTCGTTACCAATCTCTTGGATCTCTTTCATTTTCCCAAGGGTTTGGCTCTTTGTGGAGTGGGTAGACTATTTTCAGAAATATGAGAATACTGGAGAACATCAACCCTGCACATTCACACACACAGAAATTCTGCAGTTCCCCTATAGCATTTTCTATTGAGGGCTCTCAACTTCTAGATCTTTCTGAGAACTCTCACATTGCAGAACAGACGGCTAAGTTCACAACACCACCAGTGGAATTTCCAGAGAAAGCCAAATATGGCAGAATTCCATTTGGCTGATTTCCTCCTCTTTTTACTATTATTGCTTGAGCAGCTTTGATGAAATTTAGGAAACTGGAGTCAGAAGGGCCCCTAATACAATCAGCTGAGAGCCACACTGGAGGATGAGGCTTTCTGTGTCACTATGGGAAACTAGATTTGTGGATGCTTCTACCCATTTCAAATAAACTCCCATACTTATGAAGGAGGCCTGCTGGTTGCATCCCCCTAGTATGGCTGCTTGCCCATGGGGGCTACATGTAGAAAGTGGGGATGCCTATTAAACAAACAAGACTGAGATTAAGCAAGATGGATGTAAGCAGGTGAGACAGACCCTTTCCATGTGCCTCCCTTTTCTCTGACAATAAACCTTAAAGATTTTGAAGAAGGAACTCTTGGCTCCACCAGTTATTAGTAACGAATGAAGAAGACAGATACCTTTGGGGAAGCTTTGTTTGGTGCCTAGAATTTTACATTTGAACCTTTCTTCGTGATAAGAGTAATGGTCAGTTTTGAACAAGGAGCACAGGTTTTCTTAACACATAACATTTGGCCCACCTTAATTTGTTCATTTTCCCTCTTTTTAATAAGCACAACGTAGATCTTTGCTTTTTAATAATGTTACTGCTTTACATTAGATGATTAAATATCAAAAATGGAAAGCCATGTTTTCTAGGTGGCTAGAGTGTTTGTGTGTATTGGGAGTGGGGTGGGAGGGAAAACATTTTCTGTGTGCTAGACTGTCATTGTAAACTCAGCTGGATTTAGGACATTCCGATAAACTGGTAAAAGGCACTATCACTTTCAGAGAGTGCCTACAAAGATGACAATGATGATGATGGTGATAGCTAACATTTATTGAGCATTAAATAGGAGTCAGGCACTGTGTTAATTATTCTACATGTAAAATTCTCTTGTCTCTAAGCTAATAAGGTAGAAATTACTACTATTCTCACATTATATGAGAAGACTAAGGCACAGAAAGATTAGGTAACCTTTCTAAAAACAAAAAAAAAAAGAAAAAAAAAGCCCATCATGATTCAGAGCTATTGGCAGTAAATACATGTAGCACATATTTCTGGTAACAGTCTTCCTCGAAAAACCTCATAAATTTATGAAGAACAGCATCAGCTGTTCACCATCTAGCCCTGACTCACCTCCTTTCCCGTTTGCCTCTAATCTCTCATAGAGAACCTACTGCAGTCAAAAGAATTGACTCACTAGACTGCAAAATGCTGTGCCTTCTCTCTTTCTGTATAAAATCTACCCATCTTTAAGTATCATTTTTCCATAAAACCACCCCAACCACTCACATACAACCAGCTGTAACAACTTTGTATCCTCTTAATTCCACAAAATATTCTTTGTCTTTAAAGAAACCTTCGGCAATTGGTTATTTTTATAGCTATATCATAGATACATATGCCATATAAGCATATTTTAAACTTTTTCCTATATAAGCACAATGCCTGGCATGTTGCAGATCTCCAATAAATATTTTCTCATTATCTTTTCTGAAACCAAAAAAGTTTAGAATATCTTATGACATTCTCAGGGCAAGTGTGTAAACAACAGATAACTGTTGAGGACAGAAGGGAGCTGTGAAGTTTTATTCTCCAAAGATGGAATTATGTTCCAGTGGTTACTGGAAGATGTCTCTCTACCTGGTTACCCACACTGGACTTGATGCTGGCTTTAAACTGGAGGGGTCTAATGACTGCTCTCCCTTCTCAAGTGCTATGGAAGTACGACTGGCAGGACTGTGGGTCTCTGCATGCGTGTTTCCATTCTCAATGCAATCACAGACAGTGCCAAACCTTTATGTCCTTATTTTCTGAACCTTCATATGACAGGTGGTAGACATTTCCATGGCACTGACACAAAAATTAGTAAATACAGGGCTACGTGTTTAAAATATTCAGGAACAAAATGCCAGATTATCAAATCTATTTCAAAAGATTGTTAAAGCTGCAATCTTGAATGACATAGCCATGTGCTATGTCAAGAACACATAAATCCCCACCTGTAAAGCACCAGGGTGTCACCTGCACACCCAACAATAAAGAATTCAGGGTTTTTCCTTAAGTTAAGACTAAAGCAAGGATGGTAAATGATTATGCAATGTAATTCACCTTTTATTCCTCCCACCACACAATGAACAACTGACCTTCTGTGTGTGTATATGTGTGAGTGAACTGTTTAAATAAGAAGCTTCAGCTAGTCTTCTATTAAATATGAGAGAAAAAATAAACATTTCCATTTTGCAAGCCTGGCATCTTCTCCATAATATAAAGCCAAATGGAAAATAAAAGGGAATGAATATCATCAGAGGACGATTACCTATGACAAGTCAACAACTGCTGCCGGCAATCAGTGAGGACCAGCATGTATAATACTAAGCCTTAAGATGCGAAATATTTATGCCTAAACTTTATGAACAACTGCTCAAGGAAAATGACTTGCTTTCTTTGCCTGACAAAGAAAATTTAGGCAGCTGTTCTCCAACTTTGATTTCCAGAAAGCTGGGGACTGAAACTGCCATCTGTAGAACAGCTATTGTTTAATTTGAAGACCACATCACAGGATATTTAAGTGACATGCCAGAAAGGGTTATTGCCCCACTGTCAGGCTGGCCTGGATGCTGGGTTTATTATGTGTGCTTTCTTCATGTAATCATTGATTCAAAATCCCTCTTGACATTGAGGGCTGGAAAATTCTCCTTATTGACAAAGATACAATATGAGAATATGAAAATGTGTCTACTCAGAAAGGACTGACCAGGGATTACCTAATAAAAAAGACAAGAAGAAACAATGGCAGACCTTGTCATATTTAAAAATAATATGCTGGTCCCTCTTCCAACTTATTCTACTTAATGTAGCCATGCACTCACTACATGCATTTCTAGCGCAGACTATGAGGTGAAAACTATTAACCAAAGTCTTATTTCTTCATGCTAAAAAGGCTCTGCCAAGCAGCGTCAGTAACAGCAACAATGAAAAATAAGATTGCAGGTGCATACCTTAACCTCCTGATTGGTAAAGACCTCGACATCCACCACACAGGCAACCAGAGTGGAAACATCACAGTCCATGCTAGGGGCTGGCATTCCCCCTTCTGAATTTTTAATAAAGAGTTAGGCAACCTCAGAGTTGGGAGTGAAGGGAAGAGCTTCCAGATGGATATTGCTGTGGCCAGGCCTCGGTGCTGCCTTGCTCTGGGGACGGCTGGAGGCTCGGGCTCCTGGAGCCCGCTCCCACTGCACGCAGCCCTCCGCGTCTGAGGCAGCACAGCAGAGTAACGAACGGCCCGGCTCGCTCATGGCAATGACATCACCACAAAGACTGACACAAGCTGAAGCTATTTTTTTTTCTCCAAGCCTTTTATCTCTAGGCAGTGCAGTGGAGCAAATTGAACATGATTATGTGCTAAATCTGAACTCAGACTAAATCAATTCAGGCAGCGTTAGCTAGGAACTGAGTCATAGCTGTTGTTGCAGCCGAGTGCTTATGTTTGCAAAAAGCAGGAGGGGGGGAATCTGACACCAGAGTTTCTTCTTTGAGGTGGGGGAGGTGTAATTCTGCAGATGAGCCTCCTGAGGTTAAGGTTTGACAATTTTCTGCCTTCGAGATGAGCAGGAAGTTGAGGCATTTTGCAAATTGCTTGGCTTCTGTTAATTGCTCTGTGCCACTCGGAGCAGCCACACATGTTCTGGGCATCCTAATGCATCCCGGGCATGGGCTGAATAGAAATCCGTTCTTGGAGTGACTAAAGAGCTGGTCGTCTGTCATTTAGGGAGCATGGTAAGAGGAGATAATTAGAGGTTTGTGGAAATTCTATTTGAAGACTATAAGTGCAGACCAGTAACGCTAAAAGCACCCTTCCAAGCTCAGGATTTCAGGCTGTCTCCAAGGTCATTCAAACCAAAAGCAGTTCATGGAAAGGAGTTACAGCAAATATTTCACATGGGGACAGATGGCAGGATCTAATGGGCAAACTCACTGATGTGGCTCAGAGCTTGTCAGATCCTCGGGGCTTGACTTCACCTGAGACTTTGAACACATCCCTTTGCTTTCTCAGGCTTTTTTCCTGATTATAAATCCCTGAAGGGCAAGGCCACAGATAATTTACCTTTATATCTTGAGTCTTTCACGGATTGCCTGGCACAAGAAGATGATACTTGTTTAATAAATCAATCAAACAGGAATAGCCTCCTTTCACAGGAGTGACCAAAGGAAAAATTTCCAATTATTTTTTATTTTATCATTAGTTATACCAGTCCCAGTAGAACTCACTAACACTGTAGCAGCATCTATCCTTAAGAGTTCAGTTGCATCTTCAGTGGCCACTGGAACATCCTGATTTATAACAGATTGGTACTTTTCTAACGTATGACTACTGGACAAAAGCCTCCCAATTTTACATGCAGATGAGAAAGGTGACATTTCAGACTGAGAGTAGAAGCTTTCTCATTTGTCCTCATTGGTCTACACTTGAGTCCAATGTTCCCCTTCAACAAGGCATTTTCTATGCTAAAGGTAATCAGGCCACAAATATGGATATTTAGACTGATGAAACTGTGTGTGTGTGTCTTTGTGCATTTGTTCAAGTGGCATTTATTTCGCTATCCAGGACACTGTGGGAAATATTAAGTCATATATGCATATAATCCAACTAATATCAAGTAATGACTATGCAAAGCTCTGCATCTGATACTCTCAAGGATAAAATGATGAAAAAGCAAATGTCACTATCATCAATGGGCTTAAAATCCAGGGGAGGAGATAAGACATGGAGACCAACATTTCACAAGGCAGGGATGGTGATGGCTGAATAGGTATAGGAAGTGTTCAGTGGGAGCACTGGAGAAAGAGCAATGAATGCTGAATGCTGGATCCCATGTTAGGATGGCAGGTGAGCATCAAAGAGGGGGATGAAATTTCTGCTCTGACCTTGAAACACGGGAAAGATATTGGCAGACAGAGAAGAAGTGAGGGGTGCCCTTCAGCTAGGTAAAAACAGACTAGAAATGTCCAAAGGAAAGAATAAGGCATTTGGATGCAAAACTCACTCAGGGTTAAATCTGGCTGGAGCCTGAAGTATACAAGGCAGCCAGAGCCAGATGATGCAAAACCTGGCCAACATGAAGTACCAGGCAGCTTTTGAAAAGGTAAATGGGGGATCTACCTGTACAAGTGTAGCTAAAATGTAAAGTAATACAAAGATGAATGTGATTTTGAATATCACTGGCATCTGTTCAAGAGGCAAAACAAAGAAATGAATATTTTTTCATATGCCATGGCATATCCTAAAATTTATTTTTTACATTTCACAGCATACTGGTAAATGTTTAACAATCAGCTCTCTGAAAAGAAACATTTCAATTTTTAGCATTCGTCAATTTCTATGGTGTAAATATGCTCATCATGGCTGATTTCCAGCAGTCAGTGTGAAGTCAAACTGAATACAAAGTTGGGAAGACATGCATGTAATCTGCTCACACGGGCTGTTCCAGCACATCACTGTTTCATACTCATGAAAATGTTATACCATATCAGTGACAGTTCATCCATAGAGGCAAAGTCCACGTGTGCCCAGAGCCCATCAAGAAACAACAGCAAAGTAGAAGCAACACATTCTAATCATTGCTCTGTTTACATAAGGGGCTGTATGAATTATTTCACACTTTATGTTTAGGAAAGAGCTATAAAAGATAAACATTGCTGTGATATGCCCTGACCAGAGGACATTATCCAGGAAGCAAAGCCCTACTTGAAGTTGTAAAATAGGCAGTTTTTTTTTCTGATGTATCCTCAGCTTTCCCTTTCTAATTTGATTCTGCCCTACAGATTCCTTCCTGCTATCCAAGCACCCACTAACTTTATGCTTTCCTCTTTTAAAATATCTTTTCAAGGACAGTTGTCAACTCATCTGTATAAGCATTAAATGACTGATAACTCATAGTATTATCCCTCCCAGAGGAATCCATATTTTAATAAGAGACAGAGTCTTAAGTTGGGCAAATTGTGTTTTTAGGGCAGAGTTCTAGGCATCAAGAGCAAATGATTTGTGGGGCAAAGGAACTTTCCAGTAACTCTGAACTAAAATTAGTGGGTTTTAAACCCCCAAATTATTGGGTTTTTAATAGTCATTCGTCTATACAATATGGTCATTTTCCTATTGGCTAGAGAGCCCAGGGGGCTCCCCTGTTATAACAGTGTCCTGTTTCTCTAGAGTTTTGTTTGTTTGTTTGTTTGTTTGTTTGAGATACAGTCTCATTCTATCACTAGGCTGGAGTGCAGTGGCGCGATCTCAGCTCACTGCAACCACCACCTCCTGGGTTCAAATGATTCTCCTGCCTCAGCTTCCCTAGTAGCTGGGACTACAGGCATGGGCCACCACGCCCAGCTAATTTTTGTATTTTTAGAAGAGATGGGGTTTCACCATGTTGGCCAGGAGGGTCTCGATCTCTTGACCTCATGATCTGCCCACACTGGCCTCCCAAAGTGCTGGGATTACAGGCTTGAACCACTGCTCCTAGCCGAGAATGTGTTTTTTTTATAGCTAGGGGCTGACTTGCAGCCTTGGAGGTGTCTAGAATATAGATATACTTTGGCCAATGGCTACAAGGCCTTGTAAACACTAGACTTGGATTATTCTCCCACTTCATCTCATATCATTCTCACCTTTCTTCACTCCTCTTGTTCCAGCCCAATTGGCCTTATTGGTGTTCCAAAAAAAAAAGAAACAAACAAAGAAAAAAATTCCAAGCTCATTCCCATCTCAGGCCCTTTGCACTTGCTATTCCCTCTCTTTGAAAATATTCAGATCTCTTCATGGCTTGCTCCTTCTTATCATCTGGATCTCCGCTCAGATCACATCTCTTTGGAAAAGTATTCCCCAATCAGCTAAAATAAAAATTGTGTGCACATTTTTACACACACAGAGTCAATCACTATCCTGGCATCTTCATTTTAACTTTCTTCACAGCACTTTTCACTACCTGAAATTATTCTGTTCATTTATTTCTTTATGTGTCCACTGCTTGTCCTCACAACTAGAATTTAATCTCCATAAAAGCAGAGATTTTTGCCTATTCTGTTCCCTGCTTATTCCCAGGGGCTAGAAGGATGCCTGACACTTAGGAGTTACTCTAATAAACATCTGAAAGATGAATGGATAAATACACAAATGAATCTAAAAAGGCAAGTAGAGAGACTCAAACCAATAGAGGTGCCTCCTAGATCTAGGAGTTGCAGGGAGGTTTTTGCAGAAGGGCTGCAAAGGCATGGTGAGTTCGGTGATAACCTCTCATCTCTGAGAGCTGAGTCCTGGCTTAGCTCTGTTCAGGAGTGTGCTTTCCAGCTGAAGTGGCCAGAAAACCTTGGGATTCATCTAAACCACTGCTCTTGCAATGACTGATCACACTGAGGAAAGGATGCATTATGCACAGACCCCTTGGACAGAGGCCATTGCCCTCCCTTCAGTTCAGGCAGTTCTCTAAAAGGATGGACAGCTGAGCTGATACACTCACCTCCATCTCAGCAGGAGGAGATGCACACCTTCCAATCCCAGAGGAAGCTGTGGTAGCAGCAGCCAAGCCTGTTTGGCTAATGAGCATAGAAGTTCCCATTACAGCTATGGGTTGTCAAAGGCTCTGCTCCTTCTGTATGCCCTTCTGGATCGTCTGTTTTTCAAATGTTTATTATGGAGAATTTCAAATATATTCAGCAGAAGAGAGAATATAATAATAAGCCTTCATGTATCCACCACCCAGGTGCAAGAATAATTAACAAGGGGTCAATCTTGCTTCCTCTCTGCTAGTCACTCTCAGAGTGTGGTCCCCAGACCAACAGCATCAACATCACTTGTGAGCTTATTAGAAAGGCAGATTCTTGGGCCCCACCCAAGACTGAATCAGACACTCTGGAGGGAAGACCAGTATCTGTATTTTAATAAGCCCTCCAGGTGATTCTGATGCAAGCTCAAGCCTGAAAACCACAGCTCCATGTCTTCACCCACTTCCATACTCACTCCAGATTATTTTGCAGCAGGTGCCTGGCATCATATCATTTCATTTATAAATATTTCAGTATATATCTCTAAAAGACAAAGGATTCCTCTTTTGAAATCACAATACGTACCATCACACAATTCGAAAAGCAAGAATATTTCCTTAGTATCACCAAACGTCCTGCCAGGGTTCAAATTTCTCCAGCTGTACTATGATGTCCTCTCACTTCCCATCCTTTCTCCCCCTCTCCTTGATCGCATCCTGGTGTTCCTTCTCTTCCTTCTTTCCTCTTTAATAGTTTGCTTATTTAAATTGGGATCCAAACTACTGTGTCTCTCATGTTTCTTTTAATCTATAGAGTTCTCCTCCATTCTTTTTCTAATTCCTTGCAGTTTGTTGGTGGTGATGAAGCCATGTTATTTGTCTTTTAGAATTTACATATAGTGGAAATTTAGAAACTCAACACAGTGTAGTTTAACAGATTTTTCTGTTGCCTGTAGGTTCTGTTGTTTAGATCCAGAGGCTTAAGGGATTCAGGTCTGGCAAGACTCCTTCCTAGATGGTGCTATGTGTACTTCTATCAGTGGGTACATAGAGTCTGGCTGTCTCTCTTTTGTGGTATTAGTGTCTTCATGCTCAATGCCTAGGTACGTTCATTTATTAGGATTTGCACAATGATGATATTCCTCCTTCATTTATTCATGGAACATTTCCATTAAGAGGAACTACTTCTCATCTACTATTTAGTTACTTTGAGCCATGGTTTTTGTAATAAAGGCAAAAATAAATATTTGCTACTTTTCCTTTGTTAATTAAAAACTTTTTATGGATATGGTTGCCCAGGCTGGTCTCCAATTCCTGGCCTCAAGTGATCCTCCTGCCTCAGCCTCCAGAGTCACTGGGATTACAGGCTTGAGACACTGCACTCAGTTTTTTTTTTTCATGATTTACTTCCCTATCATCCTGCAAAGATCACTGAGGGTTTTTTCATTTTTATTTTAAAAGTATCATTAGGAATTCATGGATAAACATACGTGATGGTTAAACATATTAAACGTATAAAACTACAATACATTGAGGTTTAATCTTATTAATGCTCAAATTGCCCATCTTTAGCTAGTGGGAGTTTAATCAGGTTGGTTCCTGAGTCCTTTGACAAATCTTCAAAGGGCACTTACCTTATGGTATGACAAGATGTTCCAGACTCATCTTGTTCATTTCCTGCCTTAGATAAGGAGTCAGGCATTTCTCCAAGGAACCCCAGTTCCACTTGGTAAATATTTCAACATATTTTAAGATATCAATCTAGAAGCTTAGAGGAGCTCTTTGTACTGGGTTGGGTATTGTTTATAAGCCTTTTCAGTGAACAGAGCTAGAAAATATGTAAATATTTTAAAGATAACATATGCCATGAGTTCAGATTGATCATTCCATTTCAGATCCAGGACTACAGAGATTCTGCTAAAACACATAAGTCTTACATTTGTATCCCTTTTTTTCACACCAGATATCTTCGTTCTTACCAGCAACATAATTAGCTAGTTGCCTTATCCCACACTATAGGCACAACAGCCTTGGAATCACAATATTAATGCAACCAGAAAGAGTTTAAGATTTTTTTCTAGTTATTTTTGTCCTTAGAGTATATCCCATAAAGCATATACAAATTATGTCTTACAGTCATTTAGAATAGCACATCTATTCCACCAACTAAAGACTAAGTTAGGTTCATCTGTTTTTGATGCCTAATGATTGTTTTTCTCTTTAATTTTGTGTTATAATTATATAAAATATTTCCATGGCTCAAAAATCAAAACTACAGATCTACAAAGAAATCCAGCTTCTATCCCTGTGATCAAAATATTCTTTCTTTCCTTCTCATACATCCTTATTGTTTAGCATCTCTCATTTTAAAAATTCTTTTTTTTAATCTGATTTTTTTATTATTATTATACTTTAAGTTTTAGGGTACATGTGCACAATGTGCAGGTTTGTTACATATGTATACATGTGCCATGCTGGTGTGCTGCACCCATTAACTCATCATTTAGCATTAGGCATATCTCCTAAAGTTATCCCTCCCCCCTCCCCCCACCCCACAACAGTCCCCAGAGTGTGATGTTCCCCTTCCTGTGTCCATGTGTTCTCATTGTTCAATTCCCACCTATGAGTGAGAACATGCAGTGTTTGGTTTTTTGTTCTTGCGATAGTTTACTGAGAATGATGATTTCCAATTTCATCCATGTCCCTACAAAGGACATGAACTCATCATTTTTTATGGCTGCATAGTATTCCATGGTGTATATGTGCCACATTTTCTTAATCCAGTCTATCATTGTTGGACATTTGGGTTGGTTCCAAGTCTTTGCTATTGTGAATAGTGCTGCAATAAACATATGTGTGCATGTGTCTTTATAGCAGCATGATTTATAGTCCTTTGGGTATATACCCAGTAATGGGATGGCTGGGTCAAATGGTATTTCTAGTTCTAGATCCGTGAGGAATTGCCACACTGACTTCCACAATGGTTGAACTAGTTTACAGTTCCACCAACAGTGTAAAAGTGTTCCTATTTCTCCACATCCTCTCCAGCACATGTTGTTTCCTGACTTTTTAATGATTGCCATTCTAACTGGTGTGAGATGGTATCTCATTGTGGTTTTGATTTGCATTTCTCTGATGGCCAGTGATGATGAGCATTTTTTCATGTGTCTTTTGGCTGCCTAAATGTCTTCTTTTGAGAAGTGTCTGTTCATGTCCTTTGCCCACTTTTTGATGGGGTTGTTTTTTTCTTGTAAATTTGTTTAAGTTCATTGTAGATTCTGGATATTAGCCCTTTGTCAGATGAGTAACAAGTATATGTGTATATTATTTTCCCAACCTTTATCCCATAAATGATAGCACACTTTGCTCACTATTTTCTGTCTCGGTCTTAATCACCATAAAATGTGATGCTGGAGATTACACCATAGTAATATGTAGAAATAGCCCTTTTCCTTTTTACACCTGTATAGTATTCAACTATTTGGATTTACCAGCGTTTCTGCAATTAGTCCCCATTTGGGTTGTTTCCAGCCTTTTGCTATTAAATAATGCAGCAATGGATAGACTTTGAATTTTCATATTTTGTTACTGTATCTTTGGGACACATTTTAGAGTGGAAACACTGGGTTAAAAGGCAAATGCCTATGTAATTTTGCTAGCTCTTGCCAAATTTTTCTCCACAGGAATTGTACTATTTTTCTTCCCCACCCGCAATTTATGGGAAAGTTTGTTTCTCCACAGTATGTGTTTCAGAATGCATTGGACATTTTCCCATCTGGTGGGTAAGATGTGATTATCTCAGTGAAGCTTTGATTTGCATTTCTCTTTCTGTAGGCGCACATATTTCTACAAGTGAACTCAGCCAGCATTGTCTGAATCAATGCCTTCCAATCTTTTCTCCAGCTAATTCAGATTCTGTTACTGACACTAGCAATCAAGATATCCTAAACACACACTAGAGACCTCAATGAGTTTTCTAGTTTATATTTCTCTTATTATGAGCAAGGTGTTAAGGTTTGTTCCTATGGTAAAGAGTCACCTGTGTTTCTTCCATTATGATACCTCACTTGAGTCTGTCCATCACATGCAAAAACACATTCTTACCTCAGGGCCTTTGCGCTTGGCCATCCCTCTGTCTAGAACACTATTCCCATCATTGTGGCAGGGTTCATCTTTCCACAGCGTTCATGTCTCTGCTTAAATGTCCCTCCTCAAAAGGCCTGTCTTAATCAGCCTAAGTAGCACTCCTTTCACTATCTCCTTAGCCTGCATTATTTTTCTTCCAAGCACTTACCACTAATGGATACTGTATATTTATTTGCATAGTTGTTATCTCCCTCCCTCCACGGAAAGCCAGCTCCTTGAGAAGCGGGCTCCTCTACCTTGCCCACAGCTATATCTCCAAGTGCCCCCAAACAACAAGGCCTGCCATGCAGTGAGAGCTCAGTGAGTGTGTTGGATGAATGAATACATGAATGAATGAATGGAATTCTTTTGCTTGGAAAGCCAGCGAAGAACAGGTACTGTCACACAGACAAGAAATAAATCTACAACCTAGGTCCCTATAAAGGAGAGTGAACCTGAGAAGGGAGGCTGAGGTAAATGAAGATGACTCAGGTCACTGGACAATGGGGATGGTGGGGTGGGGGCAGGAGAGGTCCATGAGAAGTCACAGGGACACTGAAAAAGGAAGAGGGGCACAAAATACAATCCGCATTCTCCCCATTGTGTAGAAGGTCCATGCTAAGTGGCAGCTGCAGTGCCCTCAGGCAGACTCAGGGACAGTGCTCATTCCACCACTGCCCAGTTAGCACCTTACTGCTGCTGAGGCCCCACAGATACCTTACAGCTAATCCCTGAGTGGCACTCCTAAGAAGCCACTGTCATTTCTTCTTTGCCATACCTTCCTCCCTGGGTCCAAGAGTTTTATCCCTGCCTTAATTCGTTCTTTAGGAAGACATATTTTCCCCTTTCCATCCTCAATATCAGAACCAAGTGCATTCATTCTGGGCAGTACCATGTTTAAGAAGCTGACACACTCGAAAAATTACAGGGATGAAAATAAAGAGGGTGTTTGCTCAGTATCCCTGTCTTCTGGGCATTGCATTCTCTGGAAACTTCTCCTTCTCCTCCCATATTGGATGTGTCTGAAGGAGGCCCTTAGCTGGCTGGTCAGACTTCTCATGAGGATTTTCCAAACCTAAACTGGGTCAAGAGCACCGGTCCCCTGTGATGTCAGAAGCTTGGGACTGTTGCTGCTGTGTTTTTCTCTTGTGCCTTTGAATTAAGTCAAATTAGAAACAGAAAGAAAAAGTGGAGAAAGGACATCAAATTCTGGAAGCATCGGAGTCCTCATTTTCAGTCACTTTGGAGGCCCAGTGATGCCCTGTCCTGCCATGAGTCTCACTATTCAACTCTTCCTTTGGTTATTTTAATATGCTAGCATTGTCCCAACCAATGCCTCTCTTTTTCCTCAACCCAATTCAGGTATTGTTTCTGTCACTAACAACTAAAAAAGTCCTGTTCAATACACACCCAAGGACAAACCTAGATTAAATAACAAAGGACAATAAAGTGGGAGTCAATCATTGGGAACTAGATATTCACATTTTCAAATGATTCCATGGAAAGGATGCTCCTCCTTCTCCCAAGCAGTCTTGAGACGAGGGGGCAGGCATCATCCTAAACCTCCCTCTTGAGGTCCCAACAGGAGTCTCAGCATGGATTTCTACAAAGACAACCTTGGTAGGGATCTTTTTATCTCCACTCCCTTTATCTTACTAATCTCCCTTTCAGGATATAGTGCTATCTAACTAGTTTTTGGGCCACCTGCTTAGAAAATCTGCATTTTGGTGTGATACCTACCTCTGTTTAGAATGTCATATTTATTAACTTATGGTATCTCAGTTGAAATTTGGAATTTATCATCCTATCATACTATCATTTCCTTAGGGCTAACTTTGTGAAGGAACTCTGTAAACATTCATAGGAGTTAATGTATTTAAACTTCACCATAGGCCCCATTTAGAGATGATGTAATTTGCCCAAGGACAACTAGCTGGACAGAGGGTGAGCTAAATTATATCCAAATGCCTTGTCTTCAAAGTGTGAACTCTTAACTTCTCAACATTTCTGCTATACAAACTTCTACATTCTAGAGGAGGGATGATGAACACATCTGCACTTTGGAAAGAATTACAGTGGTGATGTGAAGACACGGTTGGAAAGCAGCAAAAGTAGGAGGGAAAGAAATTGGCATCTCGAAGTAACTTTAGAAGAACAGAAATCAACTTGGCTGAATTTCTTGGTTGAAATCTGTAAGTAGCAATGAGCACTGCTGGAGACATTGTAGAAATATAAGAGAACTCAGTGACTACACTAGATGGGGTGGTTTTCAGAGACAGAAAGGCAGGTGCTAAAGGGTCAAGGTTTCAAAGTCTTATCTCTAAGGGGAAGATGGTGCCAAGGAGGGAAAGTTCCTTAAAGATATGAAAGGTCTCACCCACTGAAAAAGATCAAGAAAGGCTTCAAGGAAAAAGAAGGGCATGTGATGTGGATGCTGGATAGAGCTAAGGTGAATCGAAGCCTTGTAGGCAAGGATGGGGATGTGTTTAAAGACCAGTGAACAGCTTATTTAATTGGAATGGAAAGCCTGAGCAGGGCATGATGGGTTACAATAAGATTGGAAAGGAGGGTCATGGCCGCATAGCTGAGGACTTTGAGTGCCAGGGTTAAGAGTGGGCATATTGCATCCAGTAAGGTATGTGAATCTATCAAAAGTTCTTGAAAAGAGTGGTGCAAGAGGTTAAATTGAAGTGGGGAAGGATTGTAAATGTTGGTGACTCCAAAACTCTTGCCAGAGGCAATAGGGGTTGGATTATGGAGATGCAGTAGTAATATAAGAAAGGGAATGGATATGGGAAACACCACGGAGATAAAGTGTTTAGAGTTTAACAATTAATTGGCTGTCAAGGTAATGATCTGGGGATGGGGAATAAAGTGAGGAGAAAAACATATTGGAAGTACCAAAAAAAAAAAAAAAAGGCACAGGGAGAAGTGTTCAAAGGAGATTCTAAAGTTTTCAGTCTGGGTAGATCATGGTAACTGTAACTGAAATAGCTTAGTTATACAGATGACAAGAGTACATTTGTGACATACATACATGACAATGAGATACACATACACATTTGCTCATTTCAATCTGTAGCTAATATCATTTATCTCCATGTTAAAAAAAAGCAAAAAAAAATTAAAAAAAGAAGAAGGGGAAGGATAAAAAATGAGATTACTTCTTACAATGGTAAGATATACTTGTTTTTATTGGCACTAATTAAGGAAGAATATTATTGCAGTACTGTTATAGTTCTGAGTAGTCAAACTCTAGAAGCAGATTCCTTTTCACTGCTTTTCTTCTTGTGCTAAAACCTACAGCATGAGAAAAGCAACACAGAAATCTGTGAATTGTGGTCCTTCTATGCAGCTATTTTTAATCTTTCAAAAATGCCTAGACTTTAGTTTGAGGTGTAAACATGTGAAAGTATTTGATGAGCCTTACTCTTTATTTGAATTTAAAGGATTTTAAAGTGCAAAAAGACTTCTAGAAAAGCAAACGTACCATATTTGGACCTGAACATCTAATCTTCTCACCAAACCTGATCCTCTTTCTGTATTTCCTGTTTTAACTGTGACACCACCTTCCACCCCACTCACCTTTCATAGTAACTTTAGTCATCTTTGATTTCTTCCATTGGCAATCCATAGCTTGATTTGGGTTCAGGGCTGGTTAAGCCAGAGGCTCAGTGAAGTTATCACAAGGTGCTGTCTCTCTAGCTCCGTCTTCTGAAGGTCAGTGTCATTCTAAAGCTGATTCCCAGGACAGCTGCCGGTAGTGCCCTCTGCCTTTATTTTATTCCACAACAGGGACACTTGGGTCACCTGTTCACCTCTGAACATGACTGTGGCTGGGCTAGGGAATGTGCTGATTTAACATTCTGGTGAAAAAGCCAATTTAGACTCACCCCTAGAGTGAGGAGTGGTATCAGTTTTCCCTGAAGTGTGGGCTGCATGGGAATGGAAGGATATGCAAGTAAAAATCTAGATTAAGAGTACAGGGATGCTGGGCAGCACGCACCAGTGTCACCACTGCTTCAATTCCTATACCTGACAGAGCACTTGGATGCAAATGATAGGAAATATCTTTGGCTAAGTAGCAGAACAGTAACATATAGGGGATGAGCAGGTGGCTCTTACAGAGTTAACAAGAATCTTGAGAAACAGCTTCAGAAACTAGGTAGAAACCAAGAAGGTCTAAGATGCAGAAGACCACAGCCAAAATGATACAGAAACCAGTGTAGCTAGGATACCACCACTGGAACCCTCCCAATGCTGTCCTCATCACTGCTCCTGTGCTGCTATAAGTGATCACTAACTGTCCCTGTGACATTGTGTTGCACCCTCTAGAGTCAAAAGTTTGGGTGTGGTGTCTCATTGGTCAAGCCCGAGTCACACACCCCAACCCCAACTGCCAGGAAGCCTGGCTAGGGTAATCTTAATCTTCATGGCCTCTTTGTGGCATGTAACAACCCCGCCATGGGCAATGGGGAGTGAATTTCCCCAGTATAGAAAGTGCATTAGAATGCTGAGCAACTCAAAAATAACAAAGGTCTGTTATCAGCCTCCTACTCACTCTGCTTCCCTGCTGATCCCACCTTCTTATTCAGTACCACCAGATTTGGCTTTGTGTGAATGAGTTCTGTGAATTATACCACTCCCCTGGTTCAAATACCTTCACTGCTTTTCCATTGCTGTTAGGCCAGGCATGGTGGCTCACGCTTATAATACCAGCACTTTGGGAGGCCAAAGTGGGTGGATCACTTGAGGCCAGGAGTTCGAGGCCAGTCTGGCCAACGTGGTGAAGCCCAGTCTCTAAAAAACATACAAAAAAAAAAAATAGCCGGGTATGGTGATGCATGCCTGTAATACCAGCTACTCAGGAAGCTGAGGCAGGAGAATTGCTTGAACCCAGGAGGTGGAGGTTGCAGTGAGCCAAGCTCGTGCCACTAGACTCCAGCCTGGGTGACAAAGCGAGACCCTGTCTCAAAACAAACAAACAAACAAAAAAGAATTAAAGGGAATTTCTTCATATGATGATATCAACCCACTATCAGTCCATCCATCCACCACCCACCCATCCAATGACTACTTATTGAATATACTATGTTCCCAGTATCAACCTAGGCACAGGCCATAGAAAGATGACAAGTCACTATTCTTTTAAAGAGGTCTTGGTAGAAAGAAATGAAAAATTATAATATAATATAATATAATATGATGTGGTATTATGTAATATACTATAAATTATATTGTCATAAATGATATGGATACAAAATGCAGTAGGAGCATAGAAGAAGTATTTAAGTTTGGTGCAGGAAGGAGAGTTAGAGAAGATTTCTCTAAGGAAGCCACATTTCGCTGGATTTTGAGAGGTAAGTGGTTTTTTAGTTTTCTAAATGGGCAGCCAAGCAGAGAGTGACTTTTATATATAAACGGGGGCATAAAATGAGGTGTCAAAGTGTGAGAAACTATGGGTAGCCCAATATTGCTGGGCTGCCCAAAGTGGAGTTAGGGATCAGGGGTGGGAAGCTATGGGGAAGCAGCTAGACTATTAGACAGTGGCTTGACATGAACAGCTTTGTGAGTTATGGGTAGGATTTTAAATTTTCTTCCTAATAGAAGAGAGAACCAGTAAAAGCTATGACAGTAGCTTCTTGACCATCCCTGCATTCAATTTCACCCCTTTTAAATCCATTCTGCAAATAATATGTGGCCGAGGGATCTTTGTACTAAGTAAATATTATCATATTATTGTCCGTGAAAATAGAATGCAAAGTTGGAACCAGGGCCTGTATATATACAAAGGAGGGAAATGTTAGAATCCAATAGGAAAATAGGTTTCTGAGACTATACTGGGAATTTATTAGGCTACCTTAGTGGAAAGCCATTCTCCTCCACTAAAATAATGTATATTACTTTCACATACATAATGTACATGAATCCATTACAGCTGCTGCCCCACTAGATGGTATAAATAATTTATTTATCCTTGTATCCTCAGCCCTTAGCACATTGCCTGCCATAAAGCAACTAATCAAGATAATGTCTGATAAATGAATGAAATAATGCATGAGTGAATGATAAGATAAGCTAATCACATCTTTGCTTCCTTTCATGGACAGATTATTTCTGAGATCTTCTACCCTAGTTGCAGCTCCACTTGCTACTACTACTACCAAGACAGTCTTTGGTGCTTGCCATGAAGTCTCCTACTCCGCTATCCAACTCCTTAATTCCTCAAGCTTTGAGAATTTTAGAGATTTATACTGGAATTTAGAGACTTAGCCATGAAGTCTTAGATATATTTATGCATATAAAGAGAGATGACTGAAAATCCACCCAAGGTTTGTGCTCCCCCTGTATAGTACAGAGTTGTTTCTGAAAAGTTGTTTCCCAATCAGGGCCCAGCTCTGGTGTGATCCTGTGACTGAGTTCTGGCCAATGGAGTGGGAGCAGAAAACAATTCATGCTACTTTCAGCCATAAGAACTTCCTTCAGAACCTTCATTTCTCTTCTTCAAGCTGACCTTGGGAGCGAAGTGTTGAAGATGGCAGAGCCTCTATCATTCTAGATCTTTGAAGGACTCCATGGAGCACACTCCTATTTCCTTCAACCCCCTCTTCTATCACATAGTGATGGGGTATTACAGGAGTGGGAAATAAGTCTCTCTTCTGGTAAGCCCTTGAAATTTTAGAGTGTATCTGGTAAAATAGAAATCATTACCTTAACTAATACAGCAGATGTATGTACATGTGTGTGTTGAAGTGTATTGCTGTAAATGCAAAATCTAATTTTATACAGAATCAAAAGCCAAATGGGGATAGAAACAGAAGCAAGAGGATTTAATCCTTGAATGAATCCTTGAAGGAAAACCTTTCTTTTAAAGTTAATTTGAATGTCTTAAATTAGCAAATTAGCAGGTAGCCATATCATTATTTGATGGATAGCATGTGTCAAGACAGAGACCAAGGGAGAAAACTCAGCTTAAGAAATGAGCATGAAAGCAAAACTGGTAAAATGAATGAGGTCAGAAAAAATTTTCTAGTAAAGTTACTAGTTTTAAAAAATCTTAATTAGTAATAGACATTTATCATTGATAAAATTTCAAATAAATAAGAAATAATTGGAAATACATTATGATTATATCTCTGAATCTTGTCAAGCTGCAGGCTGCCAATGCCCTGTACTTTGAAAAGATTCCACCTGCATAAAAATGGCAGGTAGAGCCATCAAATGACTTCCTCTGTATTTCTAAGCACTTGAAGGTCATCCTTAAAAGCAGGGGGGTCAAATCTTTTGGCTTCCCTGGGCCACATTTGAAGAAGAAGAATTGTCTTGGGCCACACATAAAATACACTAGCACTAATGATAGCTGATGAACCAAAAAAAAAAAATCATTAAAAAAATCATGTTTTAAGAAAGTTTACGAATTTGTGTTGGGCCAAATTCAAAGCTGTCCTGGGGCATAGGTTGGACAAGCTTGCTTAAAAGAAAGGCACTGGCCGGGGGCGGTGGCTCATGCCTGTAATCCCACCACTTTGGGAGCCTGAGGTGGGTGGATCATGAGGTCAGGAGTTTGAGACCAGCCTGGCCAACATGGTGAGACCCCCATCTCTACTAAAAATACAAAAATTAGCCAGGCATGGTGGCAGGCACCTGTAATCCCAGCTACTCAGGAGGCTGAGGCAGGAGAATCGCTTGAACCTGGGAGGTGGAGGTTGCAGTGAGCTGAGATCATGCCATTTCACTCCAGCCTGGGTGACAGAGCAAGACTCTGTCCCAAAAAAAGGCATTTGGAAAAGTAAATGTCAGTCCTATATCTTTTTTTATTTACTCTTCCTTTTTAGGTAAGGGTTGTGGTAAATCAAAAAGCTAGGACAGAGGAAGGTAAGGAAGGAAATGTAAGAAGCCACAGGGAAATGCACAAAAAGGCTGTTTCTGTTATAAAATGGCAGGTTGATTATACACATTCACAACTGCTTAGATTGGGATTTGGGTTGGGGTGCCTTTTGGTTATGGAGGGCACCTTTGGAAATTCTGGAGTTTTGAGAAATCACATTCTTCTTTGACTGAGATATGTCTTTTGAGTGTAGTGTTAGAGTGTCAAGAGTAGAGAAACAAGAACCTGGCTATGAAAGACTGGCTCTAGGCTCAAGGAAAAGGGACAAAGACTTTTAGGTTACTTTCTAAGTCAACCAGCCCTGGAATAGGAATAAGTAAGGAAAAAGAGTATCAGGGCAAATGCTCTATTAAAGAATAGTTATTGTGCATTTGGCTGGAGTTTTCTTTGTGCTGTGTCTCTGAGACATCTGGTATAGAAGGTGAAGTGGAGAAAGATGTAGAATGCCAGCGGTGGAAACATAAATCACCTTATCAAGAAGGAAGTTTTAGCCAGGACTGGTGGCTCATGCCTGTAAGTCCCAGCTACTCAGGAGGTTGAGGTGAGAGGATCACTTGAATCCAGTAGTCCAAGGCTGCAGTGAGCTATGATTGTGTCACTATACTCCAGCCTGAGTGATAGGGTGAGACCCTGTCTCTTAAAAAAAGAAAGAAAGAAAATAAAAAAGAATAAGCCACAAGAACACGACCTACATATAGAACATAGATTTTCTTTCAAACCCAGAGATCTGATGAAAGGACAGCCTAAATGAACCAAATTCCATAAAGCGGTAAGCCCTTCCCCTGGGAGCAAAAGTACATGTTTGCTTTCATCCTTGGTGTAGTTGTGGGAGAAAGAATTTGCCATAGAGAGGCATAAGGAGAAACCAGATGAACTCACAGAAAACTTTTATGGTTTGATGTGGGCTAGAATAATGGATCAGAATCCCAAAGAGTCACAGCCAAAGAGTAAGTCTATAAAACTAATACTTTATCTAGACTAGATTTAAAATAGGGAAAAAGAGATCTGTGGGACAGTATAAAGTATTCTAAATATGTATAATTAGAGTCTTAAAAGCAGAAGAGAGAGAGAGAATGATGCAGAGACATTTGAAGAAATAATAGCCAATATTTTCCTCAAATCGATTAAAGATATTAATGCATAAATCCAGAAAACTCATCAAACTTCATGATAACCACACCTAGATGTGTCATAAACTCCTAAAATTCTAAATTAAACAGAAAATATCAAGCAGGAAGAAGAAAAAGACATTATATACAGGAGAACAACAACAGGAATTACTATTGACTTCTTATGGGAAACAATGGTGGCCAGAATACAAGGGAACAACATATTTTTAAGTCAAGGAAAAAAAGATAAACTATCAACTATATTTCTATATTCAGCAAAAGACGACCTTCAAACATGAAGGTAAACCCTTATGTATTTCAGGTGAGAATGTAACATGGTATAGCCACTTGGGAAAACAATTTTTTTTTTTTTTTTTTTTTGAGACAGAGTCTCTCTCTGTCGCCCAGGCTGGAGTGCAGTGGCGCAATCTCGGCTCACTGCAAGCTCCACCTCCCGGGTTCATGCCATTCTCCTGCCTCAGCCTCCTGAGTTGCTGGGACTACAGGTGTCCGTCACCACGCCCTGCTAATTGTTTGTATTTTTAGTAGAGACGGGGTTTCACTGTGTTAGCCAGGATGGTATCGATCTCCTGACCTCGTGATCTGCCTGCCTCAGCCTGCCAAAGTGCTGGAATTACAGGCATGAGCCACCACACCCAGCCAGGAAAACAATTTGATAGTATCTTTCAAAGTTAAATATAAATTTAACATATGACCCAGGAATTCCACTATTAGGTATCTACCAAAGAAAAAACAAAGACATATATTGATACAAAAGCTTGTTTTTAAATGTTTATAGCAGCATTATTATAATGGCCAAAAAATGAAAATAATATGAATGCTCTCCAACTGGTGAGCAGATAATCAAAATGTAGTTTATTCATCAATTAAAAGGAATAAACTACTGACATGCTACAACAAGAATGAACCTCAAGAATATTATGCTAAATTAAAAGAAGCAAGGCACCACATATTACATTATTCCATTCATATGAAATGTCCATAAAAGTAAAATAATGGTTGCCTGGAACTGGGAGTGAAAAAGAGAAAGAACTGCCTGCAAAAGGGCATGAGGAGTTTTTCTGGAAGATAGAACTATTCTCAAACTATTGTGATGATGGTTGTATAATTCTGTAAATTTGCTAGTAATCATTGAGTTATACACATGAAATGTGTGGATTTTATGATAGTTAATTTATGCCTCAATAAATTTATTAAACAATGTCAAGACAAAATGAAAATCATTTTCAACAGAAAAAAGAAAAACAGGCTCAAAGTATTTACCTACTGCTCATCTGACCCTCTAGAAATGATTTTTTTCACAAAAAGTATTCTTTACTGAAGAGAATAATACCCAATGGGCACCAAGATTGGTAAGGAAGGGAAGAAGAGGACTGGAAGGCATAAATTTGTGGGTAAATAGACAAGACCTTCTTATTATATTTATTTTAAAAATTATTAAAAATACTATTGGCCGGGCGCGGTGGCTCACGCCTGTAATCCCAGCACTTTGGGAGGCCGAGGTGGGCGGATCACGAGGTCAGAAGATCGAGACCATCCTGGCTAACACGGTGAAACCCTGTCTCTACTAAAAATACTAAAAATTAGCCGGGCGTGGTGGCGGGCGCCTGTAGTCCCAGCTACTCGGGAGGCTGAGGCAGGAGAATGGCGTGAACCCAGGAGGCGGAGCTTGCAGTGAGCCGAGATCGCGCCACTGCACTCCAGCCTGGGCGACAGAGCGAGACTCCGTCTCAAAAAAAAAAAAAAAAAAAAAATACTATTGATTATTAAAAGCAAAAAAAAATGAATTATGAAGTTTACAGCATATGTAGAAATAAAATATATGACAAAACACAAATATTGAGGGGAGGTGGTTTGAATGGAATTATACTGTTGTGACATTCTTCCTTTGTGAAGTAATGTAATATTAGTTTAAGGCATACTATAATATATTAAAGATGTGTACTGTAGTCTCTAGACTAGAGCAACCATTAAAAAATAACAAAAGGAGGGCTAGATGAAAAGTTCACAAGAGGGATCAAATGGAATACTAAGAAAAATGTGTTTACCCAAGAGAAGGCAGAAAAGGAACAACAAAGGAATATAGGCCAGATAGAACCAATAGAAAACAAATGCCAAGATGACAGACTTAAACTCAATCACATTAATAATTATTTAAATGTAAATGAATTATAAACATTTTAATTAAAAGGTGGAAATGAACAGACTAGATTAAAATAAAAAATCTCCCTTTTTCTCTCTTTATGTATATGCAAAACTATAATACTTTATAAATATATGTGATATCTATTTAAATATGCATAAACATATATTTTAAATCTAAAGACAGACTGGTTGAAAGTAAAAATTAGAAAAATATAAGCCTTACAAATAGTAAGCATAAGAAACAGTAGGTCTACATTATCAAAGTATACTTCAAGACAAAAAGAATTATCAGAAATTAGGATGTAGATATTTTATAATTTTCATATCAAGAAAATGTAACAAACCTAGAAGTGAATGCACTTAATAATGAGTATTCAAAATACATGAAACAGAATTTGACAGAACTAAAGAGAAAAGTACAGATCTACAATCACTGTTGGATATTTTAACACCTTTCTCAGAAATTGATAGAAAAAAATAAAAATCAGAAAAGATGAAGATTTGAACAACTCCAAAAACGAACTTGACCTAATTGATAATTATAGAACATGGTATCCAACAACTGCAGAACATACATTCTTTTCAGATGTACACAGGTGTATACAGAACATTTGCCATGGTAGACCACATGTTGGACTATAAAACAAGTCTCAGTAGATTGAAAAGGATAAAAAATAATGTGAATAAGCAGTTCTCATCATATAATACAGGGAACCCATGGGGGTTCCTGAAACCCTTTTAGGAAGTCCACAAGGTCAAAACTATTTTCAAAATAATGAGACATTATTTGCCTTTTTTACTCCCATTTTCTCATAGGTGTACAGTGGAATTGTCTACAGGCTGGATAACATGTGATGTCACAACAGATTTAATGAAGAAACAAATATAAAAATCAAGTTGTTTCCAAATTGAGCCAGACCTTAAAGACAAGTTGTGAAATCTGTGAAAATACAAATCAATGTTACTTTTTTCACTATTTTTTGTTCTGGAAAATATAGTTGTCTTTCATAATAATGTTATTTGTGTTAACATGCTCTTTTAAAGTAAATGAACAAATATTTATTTTAAAAACCTCTCAGTTGTAAATCCTAATATGGTAAATATAAATATAAACAAAAGCTCTTTGGAGTCTTCAATAATTTTTACTTGTGTAAAGACGGTAAGACCAAAAATTTGAATAACTGCTGATACAGAATATGCTTTCTGATCACAAAGGAATTAAATTAGAAATCAATTTGAAAATAAAAATATATTCCTCTGAATAACCCTTTGGTCAAAGAAGAAATCTAAAAGGAAATTTTAAAAATATTTTAAATCAAATTATAATGAAACAATATATCAAAATCTATGGCATACAGGTAAAGCAGTGCTCAGAGGGAAATTTATAGCTTCAAATCTCTATAGTGAAAAGAAAAAGAATGTAAAATCAATGAATTATGCAACAATTTTATAGACTCAGGAAACAAAGAAAGAAGGAGCACTTCCCAACTCATTTTATAAGGGCAGCATAATCCTGATGCCAAAATTTGATAAAAACGTGCATAATCTTTTACTGGTAATATTATGCTTAGAAATCTCTTCAAATAAATCAATATCAGTATAAATATTTATGTGCAAGAATAATAATAGCAAAAATGCTAATAAAATATATGTCTAACCATTAGGAAATAACTAAATTATGAGAAATCTATGGGATGAGATATTATGCAACCATTAAAAGTAGGTTCTTAAAGGAATTAGTGTCATGGGAAAAGATACAAAGTTTAGTAAAATATTTATATAGTCAGATCCTGTTATATGTAACACACATACATATAAAAAGCCTGAAAAAATGCATCAAAATATTAATAGTACTTAACTCTGGATTGAAGCAATTACCAATAATTTCGGTTTTCTTCTTTTCTTTTGTATTTTCTAAATCATCTGCAATATAATTTTGTCCCTATAATAACAGTAGGGAGAAAAATCCAACCAGTTTTTAAATTTTTATTTATTTATTTATTTATTTTGAGACGGAATCTCATTCTGTCACCCAGGCTGGAGTGCAGTGGCGCGATCTCGGCTCACTGCAAGCTCCGCCTCCCAGGTTCATAATTCTTCTGCCTCAGCCTCCCAAGTAGCTGGGACTACAGGCACCCGCCAGCACGCCTGGCTAATTTTTTGTATTTTTAGTAGAGATAGGGTTTCACCATGTTAGCCAGGGTAGTCTCAATCACCTGACCTCGTGATCCACCTGCCTCGGCCTCCCAAAGTGCTGGGATTACAGGCATGGTCCACCACGCCTGGCCAACCAACCAGTTGTTTAGAGAAAAATTTGGATAATGCAACACCACAGTTTATACAATGATATTTCTCTGGAGAAGCTTTCAAATTAATCAGTCCTACGCCTGCATTTTATAGATGGGGAAATGGAGCTCTCCCTCCTGGGTGGACACATGTAATGTACATCAGGTCATGCATCAAGTTAGTGATAAAATGAAGTCTAGAACCTAGATCTTCCTCCTCCCAATACCATGCCCTTTACATTAGGACACAATGTGTAGAAAATGGCATTGGTGTTAGGTATAGGAAAATTCTTCAGATTTAAAAACTACTCTCAGGGTTACGCCTTACATTCAAGGGAAAAGTATTTAAAGGTATACCTAAAAATATAATCTTAATCTCAACCAAAATGTAAAAAGTATCTTATATGTATTTTATAAGGAGATAATATTTTTCCTATCTTAGCTTTAATAATAGTTACCTTGTTTTTTAAAATATTCCAATTCACTAAAATCTCAAAACAACCCACTACAATTAGAATTATCAACTACATAAAAATGTTTAATGATCTATCAAAGATTTCTGCCAAAACAGAAACAAAAACAAAAACAAACAAACAAAAAACAGTCATTGTTCAAAGTGCTCAGGTTTCACCCAGGGGAAAGTTCAGCTTAAAGATTATTCTCACATCCGGTATTTGGGTTGACTCACTAAGAGATATCTGTTTAACAGAAACTTTTTCAGAGAGAACAAAAGCCATTTTTCTTTCTTGGCATAGTAATGAGTAAATCAAGCCTGTGTGAGAATAAATAAGCAAGATTTTTTATCGTTCAAAGTCTGGGGAGGACAGCGTGGCCGAGTACAGGACCTGAGCAGAATACTACATTGTGATTTAAATGGAAGCAGCCGTCATTTCAACCATAAAGACTAGATTTCCATCGATGGCATATCTAGTAACCCAATTGAAATCATGTTTGTGTCTCTTTTTATGTTAAGGAAATTAAATAACCATTTTGTGGTGTGTCTAAGGTGAGTGAACTCAGATTCAATAGGCAATGAGAGGTTGCTTTTTAATTCTGCAAGTATTTAATAAACAAGAAAAATATCCACATTCAAGGGCAGTATTAGCATGTCAGATCACAACCTCTGTGATTTAATTATACATGTCCTCTGTTCTTAAAGAGTTGTAAAGGGAAATAAGAATCCTAGACAACAGCCAGCCTTCCCTCTGTGGTACTGAAAACATCTACAGAGCAATGGACTCTAGAACACCTTTCTCTTCCAAGCCCATTTTGAGGAGCTTCTCTACCTCACTGCTGACTCTAGGGCCCCACTCCCTGCCCAGTCTTCCCATTCCCCAAGAGCTTCCTCCCCTTCCATTAGACCTTGGTGCTGGAGCCCTGATCATTCTGTCTATGGGAATCAGGGTTCAGGCTCAGGCTCCAATTTTGTTCCCACTGCTTGCTGAACTTTGTGAGTTGGTAAAAGTCATTTACTATTTCTGGGTTCTAATTTCCTCCACTATTAGATGAAAGGATTGTGTCAGGAAAGAATGGTACCTCGGCATGTTATATTGAGAAAGATTCTAAGGCCATTTCCAGACCTCTCAGGGAAGGACAATCAGCAACGTCTGCCAGTGGCATGGAGGGGAGTGATGACAATGCACCTTGCAAGTTTGAAATGCATATTAAATGATGCCTCCGTAAGACATATTCCCCCAGTTATTCCCCCTCTGCTTTTTCCATTACTGCAGATAATAGAGGACTCTTTATCCCATATCCCCAAATTGTCTGCCACCTACCATTAAGTATATCGATACTACATCTACATTACAAAGGCAAACATGAAGAACCCTATTTCATAATAGGACAGTTGAGTCAGAAAGTGAGCCATTTTTCCAAAACCATACAGCAAATCCAGAACAAATATTAAAATTTACGGACATTTACTTACTAATAAACATCTTATGCATTATAACTTACTTGTTTCACAGCTTTTATTGTGCATTTACTAGGTGTAAAGTACTATGAGTCACTAATAAGAGAAGGAAAAGATAAGAGGAAAACAGAATATCTAAGAATTCTGGGTCCTGAAGCAATTTTAAATCTAGAGGAGAGAAAGACATTCACAGATAACACAAGTAAAGAAACATCTGTCTCAGAAAACCACCTCATGTTCTCACTCTTAAGTGGGAGGTGAACAATGAGAACACATGGACACAGAGAGGGGAACAACACACACAATGGCCTGTTGCAGGAGTTGGGAGGGGCAAGGGGAGGGACAGTGTTAGGAAAAATCACTAACGCATTCAGGGTTTGAAACCTAAATGACAGGTTGATAGGTGCAGCAAACCACCATTCCACACGTATTTCTATGTAACAAACCTGCATGTTCTGCACATGTATCCCAGAACTTAAAGTAAAATTAGAAAAAAAAAAATCTGCCCTCAGGGAAAGGCAGAACTGTTCTACTCTGGAGTCTTCCTTTAATCTTCTCTTTTCACTCACTTACATCCAACCCATGTACAAATCTGTTGACTGAACCATCAAAGAAAATCTCAGATTCTGACCATTCTTACCTCTACCACTGTGGTTCAAACCATCATTTTCTCTCACCTGGACTAATGCCAGAGCCTCCTGACTGGTCTCCCAGCTTCTCTTCTAGTTCTAATACAGTCTAATTCCACACAGAAGCCAGGATGATCCACCTTTTCAAAAGCCAATCAATTCATATCATTCCCTGCTCTCACCCTCACCGTGGCTTCCTATTACACTGACAATAAGATTCAAAATGTTCACTCTGGTCTTTAAAAACCTACCTCATCTGTCCCTGGCCCCCACTTGACATCACTGGCCCACCTCTAACAACCTGCCTTATTTTTCTCAGTAGCATTTATTACCACCTATCACATCATAGTTTTATTTGTTTACTTTTTTAATTGGTTTTCTCTCTTCAAATGCAAGATTCACGAGGGCAGGAACAATGATGGTTACTGTCAGTGCAGCATCCCCAGCAACTACAAAAAATTATGGCTCAAAGCAGCTCCTCAATAAATATTTAATGCATGAATGGAGCAGGGGACAGCTAGAAATTGGAGCAAAAATCTCATATTGAACAACATCTAGGAATATTGTGTTGTAGTGTATATCCCTACTTCTAGACTCTTCCAGGGCAATGGTTGATGTTAAGAAGAATTTGCATGGTTTACGAGCAGGTGAGCAGGCTGGATAGAGGTGTCTGGAGAGTAGCTTAGATGGGGGCAGTGTTGCTTTATCACGAAGGCAGGTTCTCCTGGGTCAGGGGCAGGCAACCCCAATAACTGCATCGTGGGAGGGAAGTGAGTGTCCTGGAGACAGAGCAATTGAGGAGAGTCACTTGGTATAAATCACATTATTTCTGGGCATTTGGCTCTATGTGCTGAGAATAGAAATGGTAAAACTGATCTGCTTCTTTACATGCTGAGGCAAGCTATGAGCTGGATAAAGCCACTGCAAAGGATATACAGGAGTCACTGCTGCTTAAGGAATTGACTTGAAACGGCTCTTGTTTCTACAATTAGAAAGTACTTTGAAATCAGCAGATGCTGCCTACCTTAATAGCTTGAGGAAGGATCCTATTTCTCTCAGAGCAAAATACTACCTGGTAGTTTTTATGTAGCAAGCACGATTCTAATCCCTTTACACTGCTAGTGAACAGTAGAACTGGGAGTCAAACCCCAAAAGTCTGGCCTGGAGCCCACCCACTTAACCGTGCCCCAAACTGCCTCTCATGAGAGTGCTGACTAACTTGACCTTGGGCTAGTCGTCTTGTCTATGTTTCTGTCTCCTCTGGATGATAATAGTATCACCTTCTTGGGTTGTTGGGAGGCTTAACAAATTAACATATAAAGTGACAAAAAAGGGTATATATTCTAGCTATTATCATTATATCTATATGATCAATACCTTGCAGTGGCATTATTGGATAAAATGCAGAGGTCAAATAACTTTCCTAGAGTCACCAAGCTGGTAAATGAGGCCAGGATTTCAACCCAGCCATGTTTACCCCAAAGTTCATGTTCTTACACCTTTGCTAGCTATTGTCAAGTATGACAGAATCCTTCCAGCATTTGACACTTCACAACCAAGGCTTTCTGTTCCCTTTTAGGCAATTCTTTGTGATATCTGAGTTTTAATTCGGCATATAAAACCTGTTAATGATCTAGCATCCTAATCAAAATGTTTCCAGCCTGGAATTCATCTTGTTATGATGGACTGCTGAAACCTATAAGGATAGCTAGTGTGGATGTTTTATTTAGATTCTAATCTAGATTGTGTAGCAGGGATTTGAAGGAAGCCATGTCCTTGAAAATCTCTCACATACCAATGCTCCACACTCCAAGAAGCTTTATCTTCCAGCTGCAGCTCTCACAAGATACACAGGTGAGAAATTTAATAGCTCCTCTAGTAAACAGCACACATCATCAAACTGGCAAAATAGGCCAGCTCACAGACAGGAAAATAAGTGATTCAATGGATCCCAGATAATAAATACCACTGGCAAGGATGGATGAACAAAACAAAATGCATCTGCATGCAGTCCTAGATGGTCCAGGAAGCTGATGGCACAGACTGGTTTTGTTTATTTTTATGACCAGGGTGTGGCAGTTGGGAAGCGAGGAAATTGAGAGGAAGGTGACATTTTTCTGTGGCTCCCAGCCCTCCAGAATTCCCTTTTGTGTCGCCAGAAACTCACTGTAGTTTACTTAGAGTGTTCTTTGGTCTTTACCTCTTCCCTCTGTTCAATGCTTGCCTCTAGAAAGGGCCAGATACCTTCCATTAAGATGTAAATCAATGACACGCACCTTTAAAATAATGTAACCTGTCTAAGAATATAGTTTGATTTCAACAGCCACCCACTACCCCCACAAACATAAGCCACGAACATAAGAGTATACATTAAGGTATTCCCCAGTGGGCTAAGGACATTCTCAGGAGGCCTCTCCTGGGATGTCTGAAATCATGATAATTAGTCAAGCACCTTCTCTGTTCACAGGAAAGGCTTAATCTGGTAATATCCAAAATATTGTTGTCTTAATCCAGTTGATTTACGATAATCAACATGTTCAAATGAATTTACTCAGGATGCTACAAATTCACAGCTAATTAAGTAAGAAAATAAAAAGATGGATCAATAAGTGTAGCAAAGAGGAGGAAATGATGATTTGTACCCAAATCTCTGAGAATCGTCCATTTCCCTCCATCCCACCCCGTCCTCCTTCCCCTCTGAGGACTGAGTTTTGGGGCCTGAGACCAGACCAGGAAAGTTATATAATCAGAATCAGGAGGCTTCATCGGCCTCTCCCCTTGGCTGATGTACACGAGGTTCCATCACCGTCACTTCCAGGTCACCAGGAGCCTTGCTGGGCTCCTGTAAATGCCATTCCAGACCTGAACCTCTCCTCAAAATATTAGGTAGAAAGAATATTTTCAAAACTGACTCAAACATTCACTGTGCTCTAGAACTTTATGGAACTCATCTAAGTAAAATTCCCCTGGGAGACCCAGGATCCAGGCCAGAAACAGGAAGTTGTCAGGGGAACATGAGGACGATGAGTACCCTGGAGGAATCAGGGGAAAAAAAGGTCCTGTCACTGTAAAGGAAGAAGATACACAGATAAGGAGTCCAGGGAGGTCTCTGAAGACAAGAGTCAGCCATTTCTCATCTGAAACTGTAACCCACAGGATGGGCAGGTTGGATGGCCTGGTGGGTGGCAGTCCAATGACCACAGACAAGGAGGATTTAACAAGATGATTTTATTACTTGCCAAGTGAGGAGGACACCAGGCATAGCTCCCAGGGCAGTGCTTCCCCAAATAAAGGTGAAACAGGGCTTTTATTGGGTTAGTTAGCTGAGTCATTCCATGTAGAGGTGGAGTAAAGGCAGTGCAGGTGCAGCTGCCAATCACGTGTCACATGTGTAGAAAATGGCAAATAAGCTCCTCCCTGGGTGGGTTTTTAGTATGGTAATGAGGGGAGTTTGCCAAAGTTCATCTCCAGCTCAGGCATCTCTGGATCCAACCAGTTTTTGTTTTTTGGGGCCTGAGCTTCTTCCTGGTAGTTTTTGAGACAAGCACTCAAGGTGCAACAATTGCAAATGGGTACTTTTTCATCGTGTACCTGAAAACCCAGGGATGATGGGTTTTGCTTTTTGGGTGGGGGGGGGAGGAGAGAATTTGAAAAAACTTGAGATTCCAGTATCTAGAGACAGTGCAGGTGCAGGTGGGAGCAACTGGAATCTGACCGATCCTGCACAGACAATCCTTAGTAAATAAATTCCAAAAGTATCTTGATGAAAATTTTATCCCAGATAAGAAGAAATCTCCTCTTTGTGTAAGATGGGGGTTAAGTTCTTGTACCCTGACTTAAGTTCAGCTTGGGGCTTGTTATGGTTACAAATGTCCCTATTTAACCTTGCAGTTAATACCGGAGAGTAGACGCTAGGATGAGATGTGAGGGTTATTCATTACTCCCACTGCTTCACTGATTAATACCTATTTCAACTCTTTTTAAAGAGGAAAAAGTGTGGAAACTTGCCCAGGACAGTGTTTAATTTCCCAGGTGGCAGAGAAGGAAACACTGATTTATTTACAGAGAACAGCAGTTGCTTACATGCATTTGGAGCATGATAAATGGCAATTTTATAAACATAATTATGCATGCAAGAAGTATCTTACCATGTTATCAGGCTTTAAGACCTAAATTGCATGCATAAATGACATTTTAAAACTCACGGATTTTTCTTCTCATTACTAATATGGACTTTAATTCTGGGAGTCATAAGCCCTGGTTTACTTTCTCAGGTATGGCAGACATCTTTTGTTTGACATGGGATACAAACCAGAATATATTTTGTACAATTTTGAAGTACAGTTTTCCAGGAGTTAAGTTTTCTTTTAAATGTCAGTCACTTTAATCCTGCAATGTTATTAAAAGTCTCAAGTTTTCAGGATGCCTATGCATGATGTGGTCTGCACTTGCACACAAGTACATGTGTACGGAGTGTTATTTTACTCTGTGTGTGTGTGTGTGTGTGTGTGTGTGTGTGTGTGTGTGTGTGTAGAATCCCTGACTCATGGTTAGAAGAAACCCTAAACAGCACTTTGGGCAGAAGTTTTCAACTCTGACTATTTAGTAGAATCACCTGGGGAGCTGTGAAGTGTCCTGACACTCAAACTAGTGAAATCTAGATAAGTTCTGTGGTCTTCTATTTAACACAATTATTCCCATGTCAGTTTCTTGACTCTGATGTTGGACTGGAGTTATGAGAGATGTTACCACTGGAGAAAGCTGAATGGACGGTACAAGGAACCTCTCTGTATTGCCTTTGCAACTTCCTGAGTCTGTAATTATTTCAAAATGAGAAGTTAAAAAAATGTTGATGCACAGATCATACTCTGGACCAATTAAGTCAGAATCTCTAGAAGTAGGATGCCAGAATCAGTCTCTTTTAAAGCTCCCAGGTGATAGCAAAGTGAGGCCAACGTAGTCACTGATCTTGCCACCCAATGTTTAAGTGCTTTAAAATCTCACAACGTTGTCCAACTAGCACCCAATGTTTAAATGTTTTACAATCTTCTCACAGATGGCTTGCCATGTTAATGGCAATAAAGCACATTTCAATTATTGAACAAAATATTTATTATGAGCTTTCTAATCTTCTAGAAAACCTGCAGAGACTTCTCAGGAAAAAGATTATATATGTGTGTGTGTGTGTGTGTGTGTGTGTGTGTGTGAGGCAGAATTCCACATTAAATTTGTAAATAATTCCTAGGTTGTATTGGAATGGACATTAGCTAACCCTAAGAATTTCCTAGCAATTGTTCATAGTAGTGGAAATACAACAAGCTATGGCATAAAGCCTTCATCAATCACTCAACCTGTTCATACTTGTGACTGGTAGAACTGGCATGGTAATGTAATTACCGTCTCTTTAATACCCCCCAAATATGTATACTAATCATTATGAATGAATTTTTAAAGTAAACTTCTTATAACGAAAAGGGCTAGAAAACTAGCTATTTTGGATCACAGGCCACTTTGTGAACATGATGGAAACTATGGAGTCTCTTCCCCCATAGGAAGATGCAGAAACAAGTGGCTCATGAATCGCTAGTAAGTTCTAGAAGCCCTTTAATAGGGGCTCCAGTGTTTATCAGAAGCCACTCTGAACAGGAGGCTGGGAATGAGGCTCCAGCTCGACTGGTCAAGGAAGCCTGCCACCTGGGCTAGTGTCTTCCAGTGCCAGCCCTTGACATCTTCTTCTATAAGTTAAGATGTTTGTGATAATGTCTATGTCCGTTCTCCCTCTAGGAGGTCATGTTTAAACCCAGACCCACTCAGCTCAGACCCTACAGCTTAAAATGCTTTGAAAAACACTGATGCTCCAACTAGACAATATATCACCCAAATCTCAGTGTCACAAAGTGGCCAGTCTTTAATGGAACTTTGGGAAATCTTCAGTTTTGTTATTTCCATTGTTTGCTGGGTTACCTAAGAAACTAGCCAGTTTCAAGAGTGCCAAAGAAGGCAGAGAATGAAATGGTGTAGAACAAAAACTTGTGACTCAGATAAAGTTTGGTCTTATCTCCTGAGGTAGATCCACCCTAAGAAAGTCCTCTGGTTAAACTGCTTGAAAATCAAAGTGAGGAAATAATGGGGATATTTCCAGGCCTGGCCTGAGTGGCTAAGGAACCTCATGCTGCTCCACTTGGGCTGGCTGATGCCTTCTCTACTAACCCAGCTGGCTGGAGCACCCCATCCTGCTGCCTCCAAAGGGCTTGCTCAGCAAGGGGGAGGATACAGAGTGACTTTAGAGCATCTGTTTGTAAAGACACAGACACAGACACAGACGTGAGCCCTCCTAAGGACAAGAAAAGACTCATGTGGTGAACTTACTTTACAAGGTGCTTATGGAAACAGGGCCAGTAAATTGGAGACCAACTGAAGAAGTGGAACGCCTGGAAAAGAGGGAACAGTCTATAGGCTCCTATTCACAAATCTGCCCGGATCAGTAAGCTGAATTGACACATATCAAAGGCCAGGGCTTGATTCGAATTCCTTCTCTGATATTCATGGACAAGTCTGGGGTCAGTGATGGGCCTCTCTTGATACCTGCTCTTTTTGGGGAGCTCTGTGCTCTCCCTCCAGTCCAGTGAAAACTTAGAAAGTGATGTTTAAACCCTCTGAGCTACCTACCCTCTGAGATTTGGACTTATTGGTCTGGAGGGAAACCTGGAGGGTGGCATTTTTTTTTTCCTACGTGTCCTCAAATGATTCTAATGTGCATCCAAGGCTGAGAACCTCTTTTTCAGCCAATTAGAAATCTCCTGGGGGAAATCACTCCTTTCAGATATGGATGCAACTGGTGTGGTCAGGGCAGAGGCTTGGATGGATGTGAACGTGCACAGGTTCGTGCCTCAGGTGGGCTGGAAAAGCCCTGTAAGGGAGGTGCTGTTATGCCCAATTTCATTGATGAGAAATGGGAGGCTCAGAGAATGAAGGAAACTTGCCAAAGGTCAAAGAATGAGGAAATGGGAGAAATGAGAGTCTAACTCAGGGCCTGTATGCAAGGAACACTTACGGAGGAACACAGATATTGCTTCTTCAGATCAGTCAACTGCCCTGTCAGATGAACATTATATTATACCCATTCTACCAAATAAGAAAAGTGAAGTTCCAAGGGGGCTAAAGGACCTATCAAGTTCAACAGCTGGATCATTAAGTAGAGAGAATATTCTGGTCTTCCCAATATTTACTTTCTGAAGCCAGTCTTTACCCATTCAGTTCTTGTAATTCTGTTGGGGTAAATTTGACCCTCTCCAGCTGTGCAGACTGCCATTGCCAGGTATTTGGGTATCTCAGGATTAAGGGATTTTTAGTGGAGCAGGCTGCCATACCAGGCTGCCTCTGCCAAGACATAAGGGCCCAGCTGGCCACAGGCTGAAGATGGGGTAGAAAAATTTGTCCCTCAGTTCTGTGCAAACCAGAATGGTTGGCCATCTGAGCTGAAGATAAACTTCAGGGCAACTAAATGGAATTCAGATGGCTAAATATGGAGTTTCTCACTAAAACAGACATTAATCAGACCCGATAGAAGTGTCCATTTCTGCTTATGCCATTAAAATTCAAATGGAAATTTGGAGATGATTCAAAAAAAGAGTCACTAAGATCATTCACGAAATGAAAACCAGGTCTTAGATATGGGGTAAGTTATTAGTAACAGTTAATAATTTTAATGTATGTTTCTTGTTTCGTTTTTAATGAAGAGTCTACTGGTCAGTTGTTTTCCTTATGTTTGGAGAAGATGATAAAGGGAAATGTGCAATGGTAATAAAACATCAAACATTTATATATTGCTTATTGCATGTCAGGCACTGAGTGCTTTAAAACCCGTATATACTCTCCATTATTCTCAATAACTTTATGATGGAGGTCCTAGTGTTCCTGTTTTAGAGATAGAGGAGCAGAAGCTCAGCAGGGTTGACACAGTCAAGGTCACACAGCTAGTACATGTTGAAGCTGGGATGCTTTTAGTTGTTCATAAGAACTTATTAACTAGGGTACTAACACTCTAGCAGGAGTTAGCAACGAGAATTGCAAATTACTTGGGAAATGCAGACAATATAAAGAAGCAGCTAGGGCAAGGAAACATTAATTTAAAGTACTTTCGCTTTCACCTTGTCCAGGGCAGGAAGAAATTTAGGTGAAGTCTCTTCCAGCTTCCAGACGAGGTATTATCTTTCCTTTCCCTCACCAGAGGATACACTGGCTTAATGTGAATTGGAAAAATCTATCCGGTCACCTCAGAACTAATTTTTGTATAAAATCTTTAGTTTATTTTTGCAACATGCAAATTAGAGGTACAGACGGAAAATTCAATAATGTTATAATCCCGGTGACGCCCTAGGTCTAGAATGACATTTATCTAAGCAAAAGCACTTCTGTGGTCCTAGGAACGATGGTTGTGGCATTTTAAAGCAGAATTAGACCCTGCTGCAGAAATCCTTTCTCCTACTTTTGTAAATCCTATGGAGTAAAACAGAATTTATCAAATCAATGAAAAATACACTCCAGTAATGATCATATTGTGTGCTGGAGGCCTCCTGCTCACTATCATGAGCACACTTCCCCAGGGCTTCCCTGGGACAGCTTGCTCAGGGCAGGGACAGTGGCAGGGGAGGGGAAAACACCAGGCCCCCAGATATCTCCAAAGGTGGTGGAAGGGCCTGAGAGTCTCCCATCCCTACTCTTATTTAAAATGTCCTCAGTTAAAATGTGAATGCCCAGGAGGAGGGGGAACATCAGCAGGAACTAAGCCCTGATCATGGGCTTTTGGGGAAGAATTTTCCATGTTTCTTCATCTATAAAGTGAGAGCGCTACACTTGATGAGTGACTCTCAACCTCCCCATGTATCAGGGAAGAGGACTTTTGACAACTTACAGATGCTCAGGCCCCATGAGATTTAGTTTCAATTGGTCTGAGATAGGAGAGGTAGGTATTGTTAGAGTTTGCAGGTGATTTAAATATGCTGCTAGGGCTGGTCTTGATCAGTGGTCCTCAGCTCTGGCTGTACTTTAGAATCACCTGGGAGATAAGAAAAATCCCAATGCCCAGGCTACACCCTGGGCCAATTAAATTCTAACATCCAGGGTTGGGACCTAAGCATTGGTGTCGTTTAAAGCTGCCAGGTGATTCCAATATGCAGCCAGGGTGGAGAACCACTAAACTAGGTGATGTCTGGGGGACTATTACAGCTAGAAAATCCTGCTGTGTTTAGAGTCCCACAGTTTATTCCATTCTATAGTTCGTTCTCATGTAGTTAGTTCCCAAACTTGAGCACATCAGAATTAAAACACAAACTTCTGGGCCTCACCTGTGGAGGTTCTGAATCATCGGATCTAGTGTAAGGCATAAGAATTTGCATTTCTAACAAGTTCCCAGCTGCTGCTGTTGCTGGTCCTGAAATCACATTTTGAAAACCACTGCTCTAAGGCGTAACAGGTGCCCGACCTTGACACTAGAAAGTACAGAGCTCAGAACAAGTGACTTTTGTTGGAAAAGAAAAATCACATGGAGAAAAATAGTAGCACAGGGCTGTAATTATCAGCCCCACAGCTTTTTGACAGTTCCGGTGTGATACCGAGACAGGGACTGGGCTCTAAAACGCAAAGAAGATGGCCTGAGAAGTGAGAAGACAGCAAAGATGTACTTCATCTATGTCAACATTCGGCCTAGAGTCTAAAGATATTTGTCAGTCAAATTGTAGGAAAGCAGAAATATTGGAGCACGTGCTAATTCCAACACTAATTTCATTCTAATTCTATCAGAATCCTCCAGTGTAGTTAATCAAAATCTTTCAACTGTTTATATTTTATGAATTTGGTTATGTATCATTTTTCTGGGCCTATATATTTAGATACATTCAAGACATGTCTGAATATATAAAACAGTGCATAATCATGCTCTGAATGATTTGGGATGCTGAAAAGACAACCATTAAGAATGAGGAAGAAGCGTATAGTAGGGACTGAATGAGTAAACGAATATTAACATGTATTAAGCATCAGCTATCAATGAATATATCCTGTTTGTGTGATTATATCTCGTTTAATTTTCACCAAAAAAAGTTTGATAGGTCACAATATACAGATGCTAGAACCAAAGTTCAGAGATCACAAATCTTTTGTTTCCAGAGCTAAAGGAACAAGACCCAAGATTTGAATCTAGGTGTGTCTAACTCCAAAGCCCAGGTGCTTTCCACCACCATATCTCTTGTCCTTCACTTGACACGAATCCTGTCTTTTTGTTCTAACTACTAATAGGCTCTGAAAAATTCCTAGCCTTCCTAAACCTAGTGTTTCTCAAACTTTAATGTGATGAGATCCCCCAGGGAATCTTGTTAAAATGAAAATTCTAGGGTGGGGCTATGATTCAGCATTTCAAACCAACTCCCAGGTTATGCAGTTGCTGCTGGTCCATGAACCACGTTCTATACCAAGGTCTTAAGAGACCTGGATTTAAAGAGAGCTTGATGTAGGCCGGGCGCTGTGGCTCAAGCCTGTAATTCCAGCACTTTGGGAGGCCGAGGTGGGCGGATCACAAGGTCAGGAGGTGGAGACCATGCTGGCTAACACGGTGAAACCCCATCTCTACTAAAAATACAAAAAAATTAGCAGGGCATGGTGGTGGGCACCTGTAGTCCCAGCTCCTCGGGAGGCTGAGGCAGGAGAATGGTGTAAACCCGGAAGGCGGAGCTTGCAGTCAGCCGAGATCATGCCACTACACTCCAGCCTGGGCGACAGAGCAAGACTCCGTCTCAAAAAAAAAAAAAAAAAAAAAAAAGAGGGCTTGATGTAGATAAGAGAGGGAGACAAAAAATCTTACTGAGAAACTATTTTGAAGAATACATCACTGTTTTAAGAAACTGAGGATAAAAGACAGCAGAGGCTGGACTTATAAGGTACAAAAACAAGTGGATACGTTTTGCTTTTAAGTGGTCAATCAACAATTTGTTTGGTACCAAATAGCCAAATGAACACAAATCTGTATTGGTTCTATCTAATGAGCTTTCATTTGCTATAGTGGGAAGTAATCTAGAAATGTGACTTACTTGTTGATAATGGAGAGAAGGGTGAACTCTTAAATGCAGTTCTAATGTATGTTTTTAAAATGATCATGAATTTTGTACAATGGAGGTTGAATAGCGAAGGTATAATAACAGGCCTTCTCCCTACCCCCATGTATGTGTAAAACTTGACTTGAGTATTCAGAAAAACCATTCAACTAATCACAGCAATAGTGTTTTATGTCTAAACATCTGGATGCTCCTTAAATCACAAAGTGGTGTTAGGCTAGATCTTGTTTCAAACAAATTTCTGAACACCTCTGTGCTTCCAGAATTTCCATATGGATTGCAGCCTTGACATGGAAAAGTGAAAATCAATTTGGATGCACAGCAGGCCCAGAGCATAAGAAGTGACATGGAGAACTCTATCCTGGGGGAAGGGTGAGAGAAAGGAGAGTCTGCATGTAATGAGACCAGAAATCAAAGGGGGAATGAATGAGCTGAAACCTCTGTGCACAAGAAGCCCAGCAGAGTAGCTAAAGATGGAGGAATCTGTAGTCACCTTTGACTCCCAGGCCACACTGGGCTTCCATAATGCCACAACTCCAGGGGAAAGGTAAAACATTCACCCCTCCAACTGCTTTTTGTTTTCAGAAAGAAAAAAAGAACTAGTTTGACTATTGTTATTATCTAAAACAACAGATTGGAAAACCTATTTAAAAGTATGTTGATGCTGCGTTGGGCTCTTGACTTAACCAAGGGAACCTGAAAATACGTCTAGATTGCAGAGAAACAAAATGGCATATCTTCTTAATGAAAATGACTTCGTTTAAAGTTTGTTAAATAAACACTTTTTATAGCATGCTTTATTTAAGAACTAGGTGCCAATTTTTCATGGGGTGAAGTGATACCTAGATTTATTGATATTGGAT
Source organism: Gorilla gorilla gorilla (assembly GCF_029281585.2). Lineage (NCBI taxonomy): Eukaryota > Metazoa > Chordata > Mammalia > Primates > Hominidae > Gorilla > Gorilla gorilla. Next base: position 64,146,441 of record NC_073229.2, read on the forward strand.
TAGTCTGAATTTTCTTGACCTCTTACCTTGATGGTAAGAGAGGTTGTTTGCTATTATGAAGTCACTGCTCCTAAAGGTTTTATTTTAGAGATTAAAAAGATTTGAGATATTGTTGATACCTAAAGAGGAGTTTGCAGTTAATCCCATGGTCATTTTTCTTTAGCTGGATAAAATCCTGAGAATTTATATATTTTTATCTGAACTTTTCAAACATCTATCATCATGGTTTGGAGAATTTCAGCAGAGAAAGTTTTAAGAGACAGAGAAAAACATCAATAAGCAAGGAATTTGAAACTTAAATCTTTATTCAAGTCTTGGAATTTGAAATTCAAAGTTTCATTTCACAAACTGACTTTGATAAATTCATATAAACTAGTGTGTTTAGAAGGATTCTGAGGTCTAGAATAAAACAGGATCATGATTGGGAAGACCCAACTTAGGGTAGTCACGATATACATGCTATAGATGTGTCATCCCACTTCTGGAACCTAAGTGACTAATGACTTTATATTTAAGTAGGGAAAAAAATATCGTCTTTTTCTTTTTCCCACTCAAGGGGAGTGAATTCAAACAATTTGGATGTCATTTAAGAGAAATGAATGAATCAGCTAGAATTTTCTGCAAATTGTAGATGCTGTAAGATTATAAGGTAATATGAGGTATTGGAGGTATAATATAAGGATATAACATATTATATACTGGTATATATAATATAAGGTATTATAAGGTAATCTACACATTCCCTATAAGAAAATGTTAGTCAATGGGATGACAAACCAAACAAATCCTCAAGGGGTGGCAACTTATATCTTCACAAACTCATTATACAGAAAGTTGATCATTTCTTTTATTAGAGCCTGCATTACACTACAAAACTGATTCTGTCATGGTTCTGTATTCCCATTTTATAGTTTTTCCTTCTTTAACTGTAACTTGGTTTCCAGACAGAAAGTCCAAATAACCTAAGGAAAGTCAGGATGATGACACATGGACCCAGCTGATATTTTCTTAATGATCACAGAGAGAAGACAAGTTACTTTGCAGCAATTCCTTCATATGCATTTTCATTGTTGATGGAAAAATACATATTTTCAAATGTATCCAGGCATCCTAGGCTCATGCATACCCATGGAAAACCCAGTGAAACCTGCTTTAGCTCATTCCTCTTATCAGGGGATGAAGCATTGATGATATGCAGATTGTGAACTACCGTTTATTATACCTGGTACCTATATTGTGCAGAAATTATTAAAATTAACTTTTTAAATTGGACTTTTTAACAGGAAGTTGGACTCCTACTTAGTGGCATGCACTAAGAATTATGCCTTTTGAAATAAGAATTATGCCTTTTGAAATAATAGAATAATTAAATCTTCAGAAAAAGAAATCCAGAAGCATAAAGTGGGAATAAGCAGGAAACTCAAACTGCTATGCAAGCCATCACCTTTTCTGGTGCAGAAATGAATAATTCATCATTTAATTTCAAAGAGTATTGAAGAACACTACATGTCTGATTGGGCTGTTTCATTTGGCTTTCTCGTCTTGTGTGTATCATGATTACATTTCTAGGTTTCCCATATGTGCATAGTATAATTTAGCTGAGCACCAAGCTGGAGGACAATGTATGATACTTGAGCCACCTGGTATCTTTGGGGACTTTGGAAAGAGACATCATTTCTAATCTTCAAATTTTCAATTAAATAAATTTCACTTTAAAAATGTATTTTTTTCTTACAAAAAAAGAGAAAAGCTAAACGAGGCTCACAACAAGAAACTAGGGTAGTAAATAACAGTAAGTAGGAAAGAAAAAATTCTAAAGACATGAATAGGAATTCAGCTGAAAAGATGAGCATGACTTATAATTTATCATTTATAACCTGTTCTTAATTATGAAAGCATCTAGGAGCTCAGCCCTGAAACAAAAGAAATGAAATGAATTACTTAGCACAGCAGAAAAATTACTGTATTTAATTTTGGCATTCGTTTCTTATCGTTGGGGATTACCTCTATCATTTAGTTTATAGAGGTATAACTATAAAGTATGACTGAAAGGTGATAATTTTTAAAAAGTAAAATCATGATTCTCATGCAAATAAAAAAAATGCTAGGCTTTATTCAACTCATCAATTAATAAGGAAACCAGTAAGATGTTAAAGCCAGGTTAAAGGAGAATCCAAAGAGCATACATATATATAAGCCATTAGGAATACTGAAAGAAATTTGGTTAATGCATGCAAAACTTGCTTCTTCCATGGTAGGGTAGGAATACAAATTGAATCTGCACCAGAAAAAAATTCACTGAATCTTAAATAGCTCAAAGACGATGAAAAACCTAGAGACCCTATAGAAACAGATGACCTGAAAGGGTGTGTTCCACAAACCCCAGTGTTCACTGAAGACACCCAATCATCGTTTTGGCTCATTTCAAAGTGCTTCCCAATTTTTCCGTACAATATATAGAGTTGTCCCATAAATCTCTTCTCTTTATGTTGGCCAACCTTTAGAGAGAACTAAATAAAGGGGTGGGGAACAAAGGTATGACATGGGAAAGCAGATCACATTTTCAATTTACATTCAAAATGTAAATTTCCTCCTTGGTTTTATTGTGATGGTAGATAAAAACCCACACTTGGCTTGGCCCTTTCAATATCACTTCCAAAAGTACACTGATCAGAAAAGGGAAAAGGCTTGGAAAGGCAAGCTGATTATTAAAATTATTAGGCAGGGTTATCAGTAAGTTGCATAATCTGACATATCTCCAAGTTCTCCAATACTACCTAGCCTGTGGGTAACTGAGTAACCCACACTCCACAGACTCTTGTTTCTATGTGCTTACGCGGAGACTGAGCTGCCTGCTTAGCCTCACACAGCTTGGCCTGAGACTCTAGGGGTTGTCTCACAAATTCATCATTTAGTCTTTGCAACATCATGCATGCTATGTGCTTTCTCTTTTCCTCTCGTCCACCTGGAGGATGCTGACTGTTGGTGCCCACCCTGAAAGTTCTGGTACCCCAGCCAAGGGTGCTATCACCAACTGCTCCCCAAACTGCTAACCTTCAGGGGAAAGGAAGGCCCCATGTTCCCTGGAGTCCTTGGCATGCCAAGGTTCCTGGAAGAAATGCCCTTGTCTCCTAACATTCTCCCTCTCGCTCACTTTGCACCAGCCACACTGGCTTCTTTGCTGTTCTTTGAACCAGCCAGGTACTCACCAGCCTGTTCCCTCTACCTGGAATGCTCTTTCTCCAAGTACCAACATAAATGGCTCCCTTTATCTCAAGTCTTTACTCAACTATCACCTTCATGAAGCCTTCCCTGGCTACCCTTCCTAAAACCGCAGCCCTAATTGCACTTTGACACTTCCTATCCCTCTGTCCAGCTTATTTTTCCCCAATGTAATAATAATATAAAGTACACGATAAATGTAATGCACTTGAATTATCCCAAAACCATCCCCCTGACCCCATCTGTAGAAAAATTGTCTTCTAGCTAGGCACGGTGGCTCACACCTGTAATCCCAGCACTTTGGGAGGTCGAGGCAGGTGGATCACCTGAGGTCAGGAGTTTGAGACCAGCCTGGCCAACATGGTGAAACCCTGTCTCTACTAAAAATACAAAAATTAGCTGGGCATGGTGGTGGGCACCTGTAACTCCAGCTACTCAGGAAGCTGAGGTGAGAGAATCGCTTGAACCTGGGAGGTGGAGTTTGCGGTGAGCCGAGATCCTGCCATTGCACTCCAGCCTGGGCAACAAGAGCGAAACTCCATCTCAAAGAAAAAAAAGAAAAGAAAAGAAAAGAAAAAGAAAAAGAAAAAAAAGAAAAATTGTCTTCCACAAAACCAGTCCCTGGTGCCAAAAAGTTTGGAGACGGCTGCTAAGGTATATGACAAAATACTGCTAACCTTCAACAGGAAATTGTCAATTTCTTCTAATGATCTATTTCCTTATCTAAGCATTTAAGATCTCATTTTATAGTCTCATATTTTATACTTGAAGCTCCACATATTTGATAATTCCTTATTTCCCCTCTTTTATTGTAAATCATCAGGTATCTTGCTCTTAGCTAGTTATTTGATGAGCAAACAATTAATTGACTATAGTTTAGGAATTCCATAGGACAGGCTATATATAATACATCTTAAATAATAATAGCTAACATTATTGGTGAATTTCTTTGTATTGGGCATTATGCTAGCTAGGTGCTCTACTTGCATTATTTGGCTTAATCTTCAGAACAACTGACCCAGGTAGGTACAATTATTGTCCCCAGTTTATGGATGAGGAAATGAGGTGCAGGGAGGCTTAAGTAAATTGCTCAAGATTATACAGCTAGAATGCGTGAGGCCAGGATTTGAACTCAAGTTGCTTGATTCAAGGTCTGGGATTGTAACTACTATTTCCTACAGCCAAAGCAATCACCCAGAACCAATACAGTGTGGTTACTTCTCAATTTGCACCTTTGGCTACTACCCTAAGAAGCCCACTTCCCTTTCTTGCTTTCTTCCTCTTTCATTCCCAACTTGAAATAAATCCCACTTTCATGTACTCTGAACTTCGTGAAGTGCAAGACCTTTTCAAATGTCTCCCCAGGCAAAAATTCTAAACTCAGGCTGCCTGAAGTATCCAGGCATCTTCCTGACACTGTAAGAAGAGGCCATTTCTCTGAGGCCCCTCCAGGCAAAAATTCCAAAGATCACTGGCCATACTCTAACTCTCACTTTTCCATTCAGTTCCTTATTTCCAGTGACAAGGATTCTCTCCTTGTCCAAACTCTACTCAGGCTTCCCAAAACTTTTCAATTAGGCCTTGATTTTCGGACTTTCATGATCTTCTCTGCATTGACCTGTTTAGCAAGAATTCTGCTAAGTTGGTTTTTGAATGTGTCATCCTTTATATCTGATCACCTTTGATATCTAATCTGGCTTCTCATCCTCCATCACACCACCCCCAAACCCAGGGATGTCTGATCACCTGGCTGCCTTCAGCAGGAATCCTGGTAGGGCAGTTTAGCTAGAATTTCCTCATATCTCAGATGTTCCACCAATGACCCCTACCCTTCTCCTTGGGTAGAAATTCCCACTTGCCCATGGTATATTCAAAGTTGAGCCTGATCTCTCTACCCTACTGCAAGACATCACTGCAGTAGTCCTTGTACCTACAAGGATAGTAGCCCCTTGAATAAAGTCCTTCTTACTGTCTTTTGTAAGCATCACAAATACACAAATATATTTTTCCTTAACACCAGCCCAACTCCCCACCCACTTGAAGCCTTTCTTTTTTATTTTCAGTTATCTGGGATGGATATATATATATATCCTAGCTGATGGTCCAACAATTATAAAATTACATACAAATTTAAATGGAACATGCAAGGGGACTTCTGTTTATAACACAAGGGGGTGTCCCAGTTGGAGAGAAGCTACCATCTCAACATGTAAATTAATATTGGCTTAAGGGTGGCTTAAGAAGTGGAAAAGTCTTGACTGAATGTACTGTCAAGGGTGCATTCTATTTGTTTTTTTTTTCTTCACAAGCCATTGATAATCCTAGGCTTGTCATAATATACCATCAGGTGGAATTACTGTTTGCTTTTTGTTTTTGTTTTTCAAAGGAGGAGGTTCAAAAGAACACCTGCTCTTCCCAACAAATATCCTAAATATCCAGTGATGGCCTGAAGATTATAAAAGATGTTGGCCTATTTAGAAAGCTCTTGAAAGCCCCAGTATTAAAATTATGCCCCTGTGGAACTTCAAAGGCTTGGCTGATTAAGACAAATTTGAAATGTCAGTTCAAGATCAAGTTAGATCATTTAATTATGCTGACCCATTATTTTCAGTCAAGATGGAGAGTCATTCTTTTATTTTCTTTTTCAGACTGCTGTCTTATCAAGGGTAATGGATGATGTATTTTACACATCATCTTTTAAACTAAGCATACGGATTTTTCTTTCTGATTTAATTTTTCTTATCTTTGAAACACATATAATCTCAGATTACAAGATTAGGAAAATAAATTACACATGTGCTGATGTTTTACTTTTCTACTTTTCTTTAAACACTATGTTTAATTTCCCATTTTTGTTTACATAGATGGCAATTAATTATAGCATTTTGAAATACACATGAGGGAAACTATAATTTAAAAAAATTGTACTGTGGCTTGCATTCTCCTAATTCCTCTTCAATTCAACTGGCTCCAACAAACTTGTCTCTACTCTCTGCTCTAAATTATATATAATGGCCAGCTATATCATTTAGGAGCTGTTTAGCTTCCAGTCTAGAGCCAAAGTTGGCAGGCATTTTCTGTGAAGGGCCAGATAGTAACTATTTTGGGCTTTGTGGAGCATATTGTCTCTATGGCAACTACTCAACTTTGCCTTTATAGGGTGAAGGCATACATAAACAACATGTAAATGAATTGGTGATTCCATGTTCCAATCAAGCTTTATGTACAAAAACAGGCAGTTGGCCAGAGTTTACTTCTTAGACACACTTTTCTGCAAAGTGCCTATTGTGTTTCAGTTTTTAAATGTTAGAATGATGATAGCTCTGTGTGCTTTACTGTTGCACTCTACCACCTTTCTGGTATCATATGCCTGGGCAACTTGACTCTGGATGCTGAGCTTTCAAGCTCCATACGATAGCTCTGCTCAAACAAAAAATACACACCCCTTTCCCCACCAGCATTAAGCATACAGTCATGCATTGCTTAATGACAGGGTATGTCCTGAGAAATAGGCAATTTTGTTATTGTATGAGCATCATAGAGTGTACTTACACAAACCTAGATGGTATAACCTACTACATATCTAAGCTATATGGTATAGCCTATTGCTCTAAGGTACAAACCTGTGTGGCATGTTACTCTACTGAATACTGTAGGCAATTGTAACACAATAATACACATTTTTGTATGTAAACATATCTACACATAGAAAAGGTACACTAAAAACACAGCATAAAAAATAAAAAGTGGTGCACCTGTAGAGAACACTTACAGGAAAGGAGCTTGTAGGGCTGGGAGTTGCCCTGTACGAGTCAGGGGGTGAGTGGTGAGTGAATGCGAAGGCCTAGAACATTCACTTTATAAAGCAGACTTTATAAATACTGTACATGTAGGCTACACTAAATGTATTTTAAAATATTTTTCCTTCAATAGCAAATTAACCTTCACTTACTGTAACTTTTTAATGTTATAAACTTTAAAATTTTTAAATAGTTTTTAACTTTTCTGTAATAACTCTTAGCTTAGAACACACATTATACAACTGTACAAAAGTATTTTCTTTCTTTATACCCTTATTTTATAAGCTTTTTATGTTTTTTAAATTGTTATTTTTTTTACTATTGAAATTTTTAGCCAAAAACTAAGACACAAACACACATTAGCCTAGGTCTCACAGTGTCAGAATCATCAATATCACTGTCTTCCACCTCCACATCTTGTCCCACTGGAAGGTCTTCGGGGGCAGTAAGAGACATGGCACTGTTATCTCCTATAATGACAATGCCTTCTGGAATACCTCCTGAAGGACCTGCCTGAGGCTGTTTTACCGTTAACTTTTTTTAAAAAATAGGTAATAAGAGTGCACTCTAAAGCAACAATAAAGTATACTATAGTAAACTGGTAACATAGTCATTTATTAGCATTATAAAGTATTATGTACTGTACATAATTGTATGTGCTAGACTTTTATATGACTGATAGTATAATATGTTTGTTTATACTAGCATCACCACAAACGTGAGTAATACCTCGCATTACAACGTTAGGATGGCTACCACATCACTAGGTAACAGAAATTTTTCAGTTCCATTATAATCTTATGGGATCACCGTCATACATGTGGTCCATCAATGACTAAAATGTCATTATGGAGCACAACATGACTGTACTAGTTTGCAACATTTGCAATTGCAATTTCACGTATATGTTTAAGGCTTAGAGAAGACATGCTTCTAATGATAGCAATGAATCAGAAAAGTGATTAAGTTGCTGAAATGAAACCCAGCTCTTAGACGTAGTTTTAAATCATTCATGCTTTACAGATTAAAATTGGAAAACAAAACTATGAATCTTTTATTTCCTAATGACAAGAGCAGCTAATCACTTTTCCAATGGCCTTTCCTTTCGCTTCTTCCAGTCTGCCATCTTTCCAAACCAAAAAGAAGGACCAACACTTAGAACCCTTAGAGGGTAGGGTGTTCCACAGCCTCACAGCAAGCAATCAGGAGGGCTTGGAGGACATTGCTTTGGCTCTGCTTGGCCCTTCCATAGGAAAACAGTCTAACTGCACAGGGGGCAGGTCTCAGGTCTGTGGTTAACAGCTCTTAACTGACCATCCGGGGCTTGGTTTCTACCTGGCTACTCAGAAGTTTAGAGAACTCCTCTCTGGTGAGTTCTAGTCTGAATTCCCTGCCCAGTTAGGTCTTCATTCTTCCACATTCAAATCACTCTCCTTCTGGACTTGGTCCTGAATACACATCTAAGTCATCTGTACCCTTGACTAAGCCCCTCCTTAATACCCACGTGCATCATTCAGACTCCTTCCCTTGTTCATTTCTTCAGTTTTGCCTGATCCCTTGTTCTGGTTATTCTCCGCTTGCATCCTATATTCATTCTCTACCCTTCTGTGTCTTGCTCTGTGTCCCGGGAAGCTGCCCCTATGGAATGCACCTCCCTCCCTGACCCCAGCTCCCATGTATTCTGACTTCCAGTTAAATTCAGCAAATGGGAGTCACCAGCAGATCAGTAGACAGGGAAAGAAAGAGTGGAGGTAGTTTTGCATTTCCGTGTGACTTCTGCTTCCTCCCGGTAGATATCCAAGCTCTTACTAGGCCTAGTGACACTATTTATTCTCCTTCCTCCTTCGGCCCTACAGGCAGTTATACCTTTCCACTGTTGCCAGTCTCTGGATGCACTGACACTCTACTCTGGTTTGCTGTCTTAACCCTGCCTGCATTTCAGTGTGTGATCTCTTCATTAAAGCCTCTTTGTTTAGACCTGAGGGGTTTTGTTCCCTGCTGGAATCCTGATTAATAGATGTCCTGACCTTTCACCTTTGTGGTATCCTCAGACCCATTGCATAGTGTACACTCCTCATTGGATGTCCTTCCCCACGGCACCACTAGAAGTCACCTTCAGCATCACATTCCTGTCCTGTGCAGGCTTCCTTCTTCCTCAATTTACACTATTTAGTGAGCTAGCTTCTGGGGATTTAACTCAGAGCTTTTAACCTGATATATGTGGATCTATAAATTATGTGGGTAGATTTGGGGAGTAGAAGGGGACGGTGCATACACTGACATTGTATAGTATGTACGTACATTTTTCAAGGGAGAGGACCCATGGCTTTCATCACCTTCTCAAAGGACCTATGACTTAAAGGCTAGGGATTAATTATAACTAAAGATATAAAGGAACATATGCAAGTTGAGACCAGCCTTTCCCCACAAATTTACCAATCAGACGTCACTTTACCTCCTCAACGGTGAGTAGAGGGGTAGAGAGAGGCAGAATTCCCACTAAAAAATGGTATTTTTTAAAATCTTCCTTGTCCTAAATTACATAGGATTTTAAGTCACATCCCTTAATATCTTTCATGTGACACTTGGGAAGCATGAGCACAGGGCTGCTGGCCATGCCTATGCCTCTGGGTCAGGCTTCTGCCATCATATCTCATGGTATCTCTAGGCCAGCTCTATTCATAGCCATTTACCACCCAACATCATGAGCAACTTGTAGAGGAATAAGAAAGTGGAGTGAAAAACTCCATTACATTTATAAACAGAATTGATTCATGCTACTTGAGGGTGTCAGGATAGTTTTGGCTTCATATAACAGAATACTCTACTAAAACTGGTTTGAACATGTAGACTGTTTTGTTTACAGGACTTGAAGGCTAGATGCCCATAGTCAGCCAATCACTGACAAGACAGAGGATTACTGTTCCACTAATCAGGCCTAGATGGAGATCAAGATGGAGTCAGCTTTCATGGGTCAATGAATTGAATATGGGAAAGTGGATACACCTACAGAAATGGGGCTTTCTTAGGAAGAAAGGAGATCGAAGGGTGGGCAACCAACAATGCCCAGTACAGTTGCCATGTTTAAAGTTGTTCCTCTTTTTATAACCACAGTTCTTGTACAAATAACATTTTAGTCTGACACGGAGATCTCTTGTTGATCATTTGAATTTCATAAATGGGGAACAGAGCACAGATGTTCAATAAACATGTTTTTAAATATGTGTTGAACAGAAACCAAATGGGCTGAACCATCATAAGCATGGCCCAGAACCAGGGTTGGACAGAGACCCCTTTAGACTCTAATTCAAAATTAATTTAAAGGAACTACATGGAATATAACTAAAGGAAGAATTATCTTCCAGATGGCATGCTCATGGTGTTTCTTATTAACCATGAAAAAGACAAAAGGCTGATGACTAGTACATAACAGCAACAATCGTATTTCCCAGCACTGTCACAACAGCGGAAGCACCTATTTTTTATTGAGCACTTCATTTGTACTAGGTTCTGTGTTAGACATTGAAATGCATTCTATTATTTAATTTAAGCATTGCAATAATTCTATGAGCTAGGTATTATTTCTCCAATTTATAGACAAGAAAATTAAAGCTTAGAGGTGGAAGCATGTTGCCCAAGATTACCTGTAAACACAAGCACGTCGCTTGGCAGCTTGTGCTCTTAACATGGGCTGTCACAGTCCCCAAACTAAGAGTTGTGGACATAAACCAAGACCAGCTCAGGGACTCCTCTTCTCCAATTGGTCCTCTACTGCAAAGTCAGAAATTCTAAAGGATTCCTTTTCCTAGGCAATATCTCTAGGTGACACACATTATATAAATTGCTAAGTGCTCAGAATTATTTGAGATATGATAGTCCAGAAAGTGCCCTTGTCAATTATTTTTGGATATTCACATCTGAAAAATGATGCAAAGGATTTGGTCTAGTCACACCTATAAGAGGAGTCCTGGAGCAAAACCTGCCCCAGACTTTCCCTGGTCATTTTCCAGCCAAGAAAACAACTTCCCATTTAACTATCAGAAGTCTGGGTTGTAAAATAAGGAAAATAGTATTCTCCCCAAGAACATGTTACAGGAAAATAAAAACTAAATGGTATTTCAGATCTGGAAGGAGAATTAGAGATCATGAAGTCAAAGGAAAATGAGACTCAGACAAAGGAAATTCCTTGTCTCAAATGACATTCATAGTGAATATAGGAGCTGGGACCAGCATCTTACTGTTAGACCAGTATTTCCTCTGTATGTTATCAGAGTTACCAACACATCCTAGCAGTAAGCTACAGTGAAGGAGCCAGACAGTTTAGTGTTTTTTCATGAAGTTTGCTTTCTTTGGGTTTCTAAGAAATTACTGTTAATTAATTTTTGTTGTTTTATTATAAGTTCAGTTGCTGGCAGGTAAACTAAAGCTACGGGGTCAAGAAACATAAATCTGAGAATCTCCTTCTTTTATTAGGTTAGTATTTTGGTTTTATTTATTTTTATTTTTTGAGACAGAGCCTCGCTCTGTTGCCCAGGCTGGAGTGCGGTGGTGCAATCTTGGCTCACTGCAACCTCCACCGCCCAGGTTCCAGTGATTCTCATGGCTCAGCCTCCCGAGTAGCGGGGATTACAGGCATGCACTACCACGCCTGGCTAATTTTTTGTATTTTTAGGGTTTCACTATGTTGGCCAGGCTGGTCTCAAACTCCTGTGCACAAGTGATCCGCCCACCTAGGCCTCCTAAAGTGTTGGGATTACAGGTATGAGCCACCATGCCCAGACTATTTTTCATAAAGTAAAAATTAACAAGTCCTTAAGCAGGGGAAAATGTATCACTACTTTGTTCCCACATTTTTTCCTTATCTTTAAATAAGTAATCAATGAAGATGGTGATGTGTTACTTATCTGGTAAGACACAAACAAGGGAGATAGGTACCTAGGGACAGTAGCAAACATAACAGAGTCTTCAGGAAGAACTTTTTGACTGAGACTTTTGATGTATGAGAAGATGAATCAGTCTCTGTCTCTGTCTCTCTCTTTCTCCACCACCCCTACTCCTATCTCCCACTCCCTTCCCCTTAGAACCAACCCCAGGGCAGTCTTGGATGTTTCAGGGGAAGTCTTGACAGGAATAATCTATCCCCTAATGGTCTAGCCAACAGATGTCATCACAACATCCCTAAGATTCTACTTCTACCATGTCAACCCAGCACTTTGAGGCTGCCTGAATTATAGAATTTAATGTAAATTGTAATTACTTAATTGCTTGTTTCCCCTTGAAGGCTTTACAGTCCCACTCCGTGAGGGTAGGGACAATGTCTTACTTGTCTTGATTTCTCCATGGTATAGCACAGTGCTTAGTCCACAGAACACATTTACTAAATTATTGGTTATGTGAATACTCCAAAATCTTCTGCAGTTCACCCAGTACCTATTATATCAAAATTCCTTTTATTTTTCACATGCAATACCTCCTACCAGAATACTTTCTCCTGGCTTTTCATGCTAAACAAATCCTTCAATCTTCCTAGAATCCATCTCAGGCCTCCCTAATTGCTCCTTTCTCTGAATTTCTATGATGCACAATCATCTTTTATTTTATACTATTATTTTAACATTTGATACATGTTGCTCCATCTCTCAAACAGAAAATCATTTTTTATATTTCCTTAGAATTCTCTTCCACAGAACATAGTATAATTATATTGCCATTGTGATGCTTGATGCTTGATATTTTTTGCACAAATGAATGGTTAAAATATGAGGCTGATAGATGGCAACCCTTAACCATTTGTAGCCCTATGGATCTAAAATTTGATAAAAAGTGATTTCTAGATTCCATGGGTGTAATACTGTAAAGAGGCCTAAATTTGACAATGAAAATAAACAAAACCAATCTGAAAATTTCAGCCTATTTTAAACATAAATTCATCAAGCCTGCCTCTGTTTGCTCTACACAGTCCAGGATTTTCCTTATCAAACCATATTTGTAAGCATACAATTTGGAAGCCATAGAAATGCAATGCATGTTTTTCAAATAGCTCAGTTACAGAACGATAAAAGAAAACACCTTTGCTGGCAAAAGAAAAAAAATCCACTTCTGTTAACTCACAGCTATTTATTTATTTATTTGTTTATGTATTTATTGTTTTTGAGATGGTGTCTTGCTCCGTCGCCCAAGCTGGAGTGCAGTGACATGATCTCAGCTCACTGCCTCCCGGGTTCAAGCAATTCTCCTACCTCAGTCTTCCCAGTAGCTGGCACTACAGCCAGCAGCCCAGTAGCCGGCATTACAGCCAGCAGCCCAGTAGCCACCAGCATGCCTAGCTAATTTCTGTATTTTTAGTAGAGACGGGGTTTCACCATGTTGGCCAGGCTGATCTTGAACTCCTCACCTCAAGTGATCTGCCTGCCTTGGCCTCCCAAAGTGCTGGGATTACAGGTGTGAACCACCATGCCTGGGCAACTCGCAGTGTGAAGTTCAATTCATGAGGTTCCATAAAGATTCCCAAATGGTTACTTGCAAAATAAAGCTAGTTGAGAAATATTCTCCCCACATTTATCACTTATGCTTGGCCTCCTCTTCAAATCCTGCCCTCTTGCAGCATTTAGACTTCTCCTCCCAGACACAGATATGATCATGGTATTCCCCGTGATCACATCTTTCCCCTGTTCAGAATTCTTCAATGGCAACTCTTACTTTAAACTAAAGTGCAAAAGATCAACAAGCTTTTAAAAATCTTCTTGAATGTGGCCCTAGTTTATCTTTCTGAAATTTTTCTCTGCCCCACACACTAACTGCATCAGCCAATTTGTCATTCCAGGAAAACAGTCCTCCATATTTATGCTTCTATGTCAGGGATCAGCAAACTTTTGCCATAAAGAGCCAGGGAGTAAATATTTTAGGCTTTGTAGGCCATACCGTCTCTGTCAAACGATTCAACTTTGTCATGGTAGTGCAGAAGCAACCATGGACAATATATAAAAGAATGAGTGTGGCTCTGTTCCAATAAAACTTTATTTATAGAAACAGAAATCTGAATTTCATAGAATTTTCATATGTTATTAAAGGTACTTCTTCTTCTGATTTTTCCCAATCACTTAAAAATATAAAAACCAATCTTAGCTCCTAGACCATACACAATGGGCCACAGTTTGCCAATCTCTGTTCTATGACACTATACATGCTTCCTCTGATGTCTTTCTTTTCAACGCATCTCTGAGTTCCTTTCCATTCTTCAATGTCCAACTCAAACACCATGCTCCCTGGAATAGGTATCAATTCCTCTCAGAGGTGATTCCCTGCTCCTTCCTTTCTTGTTGGTTATATTCCAGACAAGGTACACAACGCAGTCAGCTCTGATTGTCATTATTTATGAGCTCTCCAGATCATGATTTGCTGTGATCCTGTGTCTAACTCAGCTCCACAAGAACATCACAGCCCTCCCCCACTTCTGCAATGTAATGCCTGGCACACAATCCTCAGTAAGTATTTATTTAATAATGAAAATCTATCCCTTGCTTCTTTGCAAAACCTAGAGTGTTGATAACGAAATCAAATTAAAGAACTAAAACCATAAAAGTTGGGGCGAGCTGACCACAACAACTGATGCCATCATTAAGAGTGGGCTCTGTGGCTCACGCCTGTAATCCCAGCACTTTGGGAGGCCGACGTGAGTGGATCACGATGCCAGGAGTTCGAGACCAGCCTGGTAAATATGGTAAAACCCCGTCTCTACTAAAAATACAAAAATTAGTCAGGTGTGGTGGTGTGCACCCATAGTCCCAGCTACTCGGGAGGCTGAGGCAGAAGAATCGCTTGAACCTGGGAGGTGGAGGTTGCAGTGAGCCGAGGAGATCACGCCACTGTGGCTGCACTCCAGCCTGGGTAACAGGACTGACTGAGACTCCACCTCAAAAAAACAAAAACAGAAACAAAAAAAAAAACATGGTAGGCTCTGGGCCTCCACTCAGAGCGAAAAGGGAAAGAGGACAATGACCAGGTCTTATTTATCAGAAAGGAGGAAGTGGGCTACATCTGTAACAGAGGCAAAGTTTTGTTTCAGTTTTCACTTCCCCCCGCCCCGCACCCCCTCCCCCACAGCTGTATTAAGTTTTAAAAGCAGTTGCTCATGTGGAAGTGTAGATAGGGCATTTGGTGACAGATTAAACACTGCCCTCCATGGCTGTTTATACTGGCCAAAAAAGAGATGTAACTTTTATAAGGCTTTATCTCAGAATAAGTTGGAAAATGTCAAAAGCAATTTCATGAGGAACAAAAGGCACTTAAATGTTGCCTTCTGGAGCCCTAACTTGAAACAAAAACAGAACTTAGGATATACCCACGGTTATGCCGGTGGGGTGGAATGGACATTCTCTTCTGAAAGTGGGTGGGGGCAAAACACAGTCTCCCCCAGCTGGGTGCTCAAGGTAACCTACTTCTAAAGTCGCTGGTATGCCCAAGGGGAAGCCTGGATGGGCTTCAAGCCCTGGTTCAAGAATGTAATTCAGACCTTAGAGACCTCCTCCAAAGAGCCTAGCAGAAACTACTTTAACTTGGAAAACGGGTGTGGGCAGTGCCCCATCCTGGCAGCAGGGAAATTTCCACGGCACTTTCTTACGTGACTAAACGGAGTCACGTAATTCCCAGTGGAACTACCAGGGTCAGTCAGCTGTGAAACGTAGCCCCAAGTAAAAAACTAAAGAGACTTGGTGTACAGCGTTATTTATCATTAACCAATTGAAGAAGACCCTCGAAGGCAAGGGTGCAGCTGTCTTTTTCTGGCAGACACTGGCTAACAGAAGAGATTGCCTCTTGAGGTCACTCCCAATTTGCCCTATCAGTACTATGTAGGTAGCATAAATGAGAACCTTACTTCCTGCTTGTTATGAAGCATTTGCATCTACTTTATTTAAAATTGTATCAGTCCTCTCTGGTACAAGTTATAAAGATGGAGGCTAAATTTTGACAAGTTCAGGAAGTCAGGGAGGAAAGAAAGGGAGGGGTACTAATTCAGAGCATAAAATTTGGAGTCAGAAAGAGCTGAGTTCAAACCCACATGTAAACACTTGTTAATTATATCACCTTGGGTTATGATATCCGCTCCATACCACAATTTTCTACATAATAGATATAATGACAGTGACCTAATAAACTTGTTGTAGGATCTTGTTGTAGGATTAAAAGGTCACTACAAATATAATGCATGAGCACCCAAAAAATGTCAGCTACTTCTATAATTACCTGTATACACAAGCCCTGTCATAACAGCTGTACATAGTAGGCACTAACTAAATATTCGCTGATTGATTAGCTAATTTCTTGCAATTAAGCTGATGGCCATTCATTTGCTAATCGTGGTGCCAGTTCAGGGAGGCTGAGACTTGCCTCACAGATGCCATGGGTCTCATGATTTGTTGGTAAATAGTCAAGGCTTGTCATTTATAAATGGCTTCTTATGAGTGGATAAATACGAGAAAGAAAATAGAATGTGATGAAAGACAGCTTAGAAAACATTACTCAGTTTGAGAAATTTGAGTAAAATGTTACTCAACTTGAGCTAGAGACTGCTTAGCAAAGCTTATGAATACCTGGTCCAATGTCTAAATCACTCAAAAGATGGTAGGTGCTATTAGTCTCATCATTCTACTGTGTGAGCTTGAGATCTGGTCTTCTGGTATAGTGATCCTGTCCAGAGAGAAATTCAGGATTTACCAGAGTATTAATAGGCTGGATTTATGTAAATCCCATACATCTTGGGAAGTTTGAAGGTGATGATGGTCCAACAAATCCTGTATTCTTGGAATATTTATTTACAATATGTGAGACATTAAAAAGAGCTGCCATATTCAGTTGTGCAGGTTGTACACTGCACAAGCCTCAGGGGAGTTAGTCACATGGAGCAGGCTGCTCCTAGGGTTATGGAGTATGCAAACTGATGCTGCTGTAGCAGCCCTGTTAAACAGATACTCTAGAGTATCTGTGACCTTCTTGCTTCTCATTAAAGACACTAAACCCAGAACAGAAGTTTCTTTAGAACAATGTTGGCATAAAGTTTGAGGAGATATTTGGCAAACTAATTGGCTTGTGATATTGATGGACTAGAGAGTTACTCTTTTTGGAAAACTGAATAGATTATACTTTTGGTCAATCTAGAGGGTTCTGAACCTAACATGCACATTGAATCAAATCACTTGAATAGGAATAGTGGCCTATTGTGCAAAATAGGACTCCCAGAGTACTGTAGCCAAATGAGGACACAAGAAGCTTTTTAAGTTTGATATGACTCATCAATCAAATTAGTTCTGGCTCTAGTTGAGGAGTGTCTATGGATCTATAAAATAGGAGGCAGGTGAGTAAGAATTATAAAACTGTGAGAATTAGGTCTCCTAGAGGGTGAAGGTAGTTTGCCAATTATGTGGGTACATCAAACCTGCTGGGCCCTGCAATGTAAGAAACAAAGAGCCTCTTTGCTGCTGGGGAGGAAAGGCTACTTCCAGGCAAGTCACTCTGTGGACATGAGATGCCAATCTCTGAAAATGATTAACTGCTCTGGGTCTCTCCTGCATCACCCAGGAGAGAGAGGGTTTTGAAAGCACGGCTAAGGAACACAGCCACATCAGCTCAGTGGCAATGAACGTCAACAATCCTAGGAATAGAACACAAAATTATATGCTCCAGATAAATGAATTGGGAAGGTTTTTAAAATATATTTTCTCTGTAACTCATTTTAGCCCAGGCAATTTCATGTAATCCAGTTACAATATGTTAGTGTTTCCTGATGAATATGCTTTTGATGGTTTTGCAATAGCTCTAAAAACCATTCTCATTTAAATGAAATGATGTTTGGGGGATTTGAACAATCATCTCATGATTTAAGCCTGATTCATTATTAAATAAAAATACTAAGTTCTCTTCTCTGTTCCTCGTTACCCAACTCTGCAGCCTTAATGACATCTCCTTCCTAGGTAGAGAATCCAACCTTTAAAGAAAGTGTGGTTAAGGGTGTGAATGTCGTTATTGATGGCATGCCTACTAAGTGTAAGCATCAGGAAATACTCCTTTCAGATCACTGTGTCCTTGGGATTTGCCCAGCTCACTGGGAAGGATGGCTTAATGCTTTCTCTTGCAGTTCAGCATGAAGCATCATTTCTGCAGCTAAAGGACAGAAGCTTTAGAAAAACCTTCCAAAAAGATGTCTCAAGAGGCATATATCAAGTTCAAATGTGTACACTTTGGTGGCTATGTAAAAATGGTGAGGTTTTTTTGCAGCATCAAAAGCAAAAAACTTTTCCTTTTGGCTAGGTTAGCACAAATTTGCAGCGCCTTATCTGAAGTCTTTGGCATTAGATATGTTTTAGATCTCAGGGTTTTTCAGATTCTGTAAGGAATTACAGTGTGTCTGTTATAAAACACACCCCCCTCAGAAAGGTCTGGGGAAACCCCTATAACACAACACATTAACATTTCTGCAGCAAACTGTAGGAACAGTCACACCAAGGGATAAAGACTATAAATAGTCTCACCTCAGTTCAGGTCAGGCTTTGCTGCCAAATGAGTTTGTGCCAACCTTCAGCGAAAAAAAGTTCAATTTCCAGAGATTTTTGGATTTCAGTAGTGCAGATAAGGGACTGATTACCTGCCAAATGTTTAAAGATGCTAGAGCAAAGTTTTAGATCAGTAGTTCTCAAAGTGTGTCCCCTGACAGGCAGCATCATGAACACCAGGGAACAGGTGAGTAAAGCAAGTTCTAGGCCCCTACCCCAGATTTACTGATTCAGAAACTCTGGAGGCAGAGCCAGCAATTTGTCTGTGTTTAGCAAGCCCTGCAGGGGATTCTGAAACCCACAGCAGGTTAAGAACCACTCCTGGAGGGGTTCAAGCATAAACACTGGTCTAGGACTAAAGAAACCTGAGTCCTAGTTAACTAGCTATGACACATAATCTTTTACTATTTTGATTTCCAATCTGCAAAATGGGGATAATTCTACCTGCCCTTTTAGTTTGGTAGGATAATTATGTAGATGTAAAGAGATAATGCATGTAAAAAAGATTGATAGATAACTATAATGTGTATATACTATTTTAAAATAAGGATAAAATAACACCATTGTTAAATGGAACAAAAGTTAATCAGCAGATCAGTGCTATGTGATACAGAAAGTAAACAAATTGAAAATGTAAAATGCTACATCTGTGCCTGGAAAAGCAATATAAGAAAAATAAACTTACAATGCCATCTAATTCAGGTTTCCTGTCTCTGGGAGACCCAGAGTCACATTTTCAATCAGATCACATTAAAACATGACAATATGCAAAAGACTGACACATTCCGTGAAGTATATTTATAAGTGCATTTTCATATTCCCTCCCCCATCTCATTTCAGAAAAGATTTCAAACAATGCTGAAAGACAGATTACATGTTCTGCTGTTTGGACTTCTGTGCTATGAGTGGCAAAGTAAACAATCCAGAGAGGCAGATAATACAATGGAAAGATCCCACCTCTGCCCCATGCAACCTTGGGCAAGTCACTTTATCCTCTCTGGGCATCAGCTTCCAGTTATAAGCACTGCTCCTGTGGCTCGGTTCTCTTATCCACTGCTTATTTTGCCAGTTTCTGAAATCAGATTCTATAAACTGAGGAAACATGTGACAATATACTGAGAATGAAGAGGAGATGAGCTATATCCCCTTTTACAAGCCCAGGTAGGGAAGAGACATACAAGCTGAGTTGTGTTTCAGGGTATCAAGCCCTCACACAGTAATCCTACTAGGCGTTCTCGTTCCCCCAGGCAAAGAGCCCTTTATTCACACTTAGCTTCTTATACTGCTACTATTACTACTGGAAAAAATAAGTCTCCCAGGAAAGGCTCAGTCCATATAAGAATTCTCCTTTCTGCCTTGGCCACAGTCCAGTGCTTAACTTTTAGCTGAGGTCACGGCATCCTGTTCTACCTGCTCACCTCGGACCAGAGGTGACAGCATAGAGCTGTCCTACTCAAGCCCTTTTTTGGCATTTTAAAAAATCTTATCTGGTAAAGCCAGGTCTTCAAGGGCTTCTGGCTGGAAGAACTGGCCTACAAGGTAAACTGCTCTCCAGAGTCCATGGCTTACATTCACCCAGGCCTGTGGTTTCCAATATATCGATAGATCAAAAGCCCTTAGAAGTGCCATCATTCTCAGAACACAAGGGGCTGCCTGGGAATAGAAAAACTAGCCCCTAAGCAACATAATGCACCCTTCCTTTTCATGATTTCCAATTCTGATATGCTAATGTGGAGCAGTAGAGTGAGATGGCTAAGGATAAGGGAGAGCTGGGCATTAGATTGTCTGGGGATTAGGATTCCCTCTTGTCTTCCAAGAGTTATTTACATTTTGGATAATTCACTTAACTTCTGTATGCTATGATTTGCACACCTATACAATGGGAATACTAAGAGTTCTTTTCTCATAAGGTTATCGGGAATATTAAATTATATTCTTTGTTAAGTATCCAAAACACTACCTAGGTCAGTACCTTGTACGTAATAAGAGCTGTCAATTGAAATGTGCTGCTCATCTTCCAGCTACTCTGTAGGTAATGGAAACTACATACAGCTAAGTCCTAGAACCCTCAGGAAGCTATGTTGGGACAAAAATATTCTTCTTTGAATACTAGAAAAAAATCACAATTCCCAGGAAAATGAAAACAGTTTGTACTCCACTGAACTCAGGCAAATGTAACAGCACACAGGCAAACTGCAAATCCAGCAAAACAAACTCCAGGTGAGTTAAAAAACAAGCAGGAACAACAACACCACATTGCATATTTAGGATGGTTCTAATAATAAAAGTGCTCCAATGCATAATTTAATTTAAATACTGCTATAGCCATCTTGTGTTGTTGACTATGTTTAAGAATAATAAGATCACATAGAAATTAGTCTAGCTCTAGAATATTAGATCAAGAAACATTTTAAATGTGGATGAAAAGAATACCCACATATGGAATGGAAACAGAAAACAGGTTTGTTTGCTTATTACAATTGCTTCCTGGAAACATGTAGCCTGGGAAAAATAAACCTTTCTCTTTGAATGGTGTCCTTGAATTGCTCACCTACCGATAGTCACAGGCGCAGAAATGGAAGACTCATTGCTCAGCATGATCTTCAAATAGTACAAAGAACCTATTATACACAAAATTTGGTGCTAAGTGCTGCGTGGGCAAAGGACAGAACCATCCTAAAATCTTCCCTCAAGGCATCTAGTAGGAGAGACAAATGAGTTTCTATCAGGAACTTGAACATGAAGTACAAAGTAATAAAAGTGATAAGAGTAGAGATAAAACATCAGGAGAGTTCAAAGGAAGGAAAAGATTCCTGCAGCCTGGGTAGTGTGTGTGTGTGTGTGTGTGTGTGTGTGTGTACGTGTGTATGGTAGGAGAGGCAACCAGAGAAGGCTTAGTGGAGGAGGAGGCATTTGAAGTACGCCTTGAAGAATGAGTAGAATTTGCATGAGTGGAATGAAAGAAGTGGAGGAGGCAGCGTATCTGGGAGTCAGGAACAGCTTAGGCGAAGACACAGAGGTAGGTAATTTTTTGCTTCCTTTTTACCCAGGCTTTATACCTGTGAAAACAAATAGTTCTTGTGATACCACTTTTCAAATCTTTCTTGTTGGGCAAGAAAGATATGAATATTAAAGGTTAGAAGCATAATTCTAGTCATCTGGATATTCTCAGCTTCTCATGTGTTATCTAGGTCATTCTAAGTGCCCAAGGAATGTATATTAAAAATACATATGAATTAAAGGATGATTTTCTATAAGCTGCATTGTGCAATATGGCACTAGCTTTATTTAAATTTAAATTAATTAAAATAAAATACCATTTAAAAATTTAGTTTCTCAGTTACACTGGCCATATTGCTAGTGCTCAGTTGCCACATGTGGCTACTGGCCAATCTTACCGGATGGCAAAGATATACAACATTTTAATCATCACAGAAAGTTCTGATGGGCAGTACTATTCTGGAAGGTAAGAATTATCTCAAATGCTAAGTATTACTGAGTTCAATTTTCTTTTTTTTTTTTTTTTTTTTTGAGACGGAGTCTCGCTCTGTCGCCCAGGCTGGAGTGCAGTGGTGCAATCTCGGCTCACTGCAAGCTCCGCCTCCCGGGTTCACGCCATTCTCCTGCCTCAGCCTCCCGAGCAGCTGGGACTACAGGCGCCCGCCACTGCGCCCGGCTAATTTTTTGTATTTTTAGTAGAGATGGGGTTTCACCGTGGTCTCGATCTCCTGACCTCGTGATCCGCCCACCTCGGCCTCCCAAAGTGCTGGGATTACAGGCGTGAGCCACCGCGCCCGGCCGAGTTCAATTTTCTTAACTGTCTCTGTATATGCTTCTTTTTTTTCTGCTGATCATTTTCTCACTGAGCCCTGCCTTCCCCTCCTCTGCCCTGTACCAGGGATTACTGACTCCTGCTGCTGCTTCCCAGCCTCTCTGGACAGTGGATACAATAGCAGGACAAAAGGAAAAACAGGGTTCATCTCTACCTACTCTCCCACCCAGCCAGGAGGGATCCCGCGCAGTAGCTGCATCTCCTTTCTGTTGCCAGCAGCCTCCTATGAGGTTCCAGGGCCCACTGGTGGACCTCACTGCTGGGCTCTGGGAACAGCACCTTTTCCCCACTCTCCTTTAGTACTAGGGGTATGGGTGACTTCCTGCATTGTTAATCCCTCATCTGCTTCGCCATTGCCTGTTTGGCTTCTCAGCTCTGCTAGCAGCTTTTAATTATTTCCAGTATTAAATCCCTTCTATTGAACTACCTGGTATAAGATCTGTTTTCCTGACTGGACCTTGACCAATATATTATACATATTCAAGCATCACATTTCAAAACAAGGATTATCAGTAGAACACTAGAAAACATGGAATATCTTTCCGGACAAAAAGTAAATTTTGAAGGTGTTCATATTCCTGCATCTCAAGTACAACATAATTAGCATTTGTTTGTATTAGAGAGGACATTCCTATTATCCTAAGACCAATGTAATTTTTGTTAATTTTTATTGCTATTATTTTTCCATTTTCTAGAGAAGGGAACTGGGGTTAAAGAGGCTAAGTCTCAGCCAACAACAGATGGATACCAAGAGGAGAAATTCAAAGCTAAAATGCTGAACAAATGGAGCCTTGCACAAAAATAGGACATATTGTATGATTACATTTACAAGAAATGCTAAAACAGGTCAAACTTATCTAAGGTGACATAAGTCAAAACCATGCTTGCATCCAGAGGGAGAAGCAGACTGCTTGGGAAGTGATACAAGGGACCTTTCTGGAGAAATGGAAATGTTCTCTATGGCGAAAGGAGTGTGAGGCAAATGGATATATACATTCGTCGAAATCACACAGTTAAGATAGTGCATCACCATGTAGGTACATTATAAATAAATGAATTTAAAGCACTGAAAAAATAATCCAGGGGAAATGAGGAGGGACTGGAATTAGGACTGAAACAAGAATGGCAGAATGTTGATTAGTGCTGGACAAGGGTGATGGCTACTAGGGGCTCATTATACTTACTCTGTTTACTTTGCATATGTTTGAAATTTTCCAAACTAAAATTTTCTAAAATCATAAAAGGAACCTTTAAGTCTCTGGATTTCAAAGCTTATGTTCTTTCCACTAACCACTTTGCTTCAAACCATTTTAAAGTATATCAAATACAGGAGGATGACCCCAACCCAAGGAAAATACAGGAGAGGCACAAATCTGCAAGGAGAGCATTCAGTAGCCAAACAGAGAATTAGCAGCATTCTACAATACACCAAGGAACTGCACACAGTAGACAAGGCACCACTGCCCTGCTCCAAATTTGCATCTTTTCTATCACTATAAATACTATTCAGGCTAGAAGGGGCAGAGCACGATTAGTAAGAAGCTGAAATGCAAAACCTAAAAACAAGCAATGGGGAAAGGTTTCCCTATTTAATAAATGGTGCTGGGAAAACGGGCTAGCCATAAGCAGAAAACTGAAACTGGACCCTTTTCTTACACCTTATACAAAAATTAACTCAAGATGGATTAAAGACTTAAATGTAGGGCTGGGCACAGTGGCTCATGCCTGTAATCCCAGCACTTTGGGAGGCCGAGGTGGGCAGATCACTTGAGGTCAGGAGTTCGAGACCAGCCTGGCCAACATGGTGAAACCCTGTTTCCACTAAAAATACAAAAATTAGCAGGGCATGGTGGCGCACGCCTATAATCCCAGCTACTCAGGAGGCTGAGGCATGAGAATCACTTGAACCTGGGAGGCAGAAGTTGCAGTGAGCCAAGATCATGCCATTGCACTCCAGCCTGGGCAGCAAAGCAAGACTCTCTCTCTCTCTCAAAAAAAAAAAAAAAGACTTAAATATAAAACCCAAAACCATAAAAATCCTAGAAGAAAACCTAGCCAATACCATTCAGGACATAGGCATGGGCAAAGATTTCATGATGAAAACGCCAAAAGCAATTGCAACAAAAGCAAAAATTGACAAATGGGATCTAATTAAACTAAAGAGCTTCCACACAGCAAAAGAAACTATCATCAGTCGAGCAGGCAACCTAGAGAATGGGAGAACATTTTTGCAATCTACCCTTCTGACAAAGGTCTAATATCCAGAATCTACAAGGAATTTAAACAAATTTACTAGAAAAAGACAAACACCCCATCAAAAAGTGGACAAAGGATATGAACAGACACTTCTCAAAAGACGACAGTTATGCAGCCAACAAACATGAAAAAAAGCTCAACATCACTGATCATTAGAGAAATGCAACTCAAAACCACAAGGAGGCCGGGTGCGGTGGCTCACACCTGTAATCCCAGCACTTTGAGAGGCCAAGGCGAGTGAATCACCTGAGGTCAGGAGTTTGAGACAAGCCTGGCCAACATGGCAAAACCCCATCTCTACTAAAAATACAAAAAAAAAAAAAAAAATTAGCCAGGTGTGGTGGTGTGTGCTTGTAATCATAGCTACTCGGGAGGCTGAGGCAGGAGAATTGCTTGAACTAGGGAGGTGGAGGTTGCAGTGAGCTGAGATCGCGCCACTGTACTCCAGCCTGGGTGACAAGAGCAAAACTCCGTCTCACAAAAAAAAAAACAAACTAAAAACTAATGAGATACCATCTCATGCCATCATGCCAGTCAATGGATTATTAAAAACTCAAGAAACAACAGTTAAGCTACCAATGACTTTCTTCACAGAATTGGAAAAAACTACTTTAAAGTTCATATGGAACCATAAAAGAGCCCACATTGCCAAGACAATCCTAAGCCAAAAGAACAAACCTGGAGGCATCACGCTACCTGACTTCAAACTATACTACAAGGCTACAGTAACCAAAACAGCATGGTACTGGTACCAAAACAGAGATATAGACCAATGGAACAGAACAGAGCCCTTAGAAATAATACCACACATCTACAACCATCTGATCTTTGACAAACCTCACAAAAACAAGAAATGTGGAAAGGATTCTCTATTTAATAAATGGTGCTGAGAAAACTGGCTAGCCATATGTAGAAAGTTGAAACTGGATCCCTTCCTTACACCTTATACAAAAATTAATTCAAGATGGATTACAAACTTAAATGTTAGACCTAAAACCGTAAAAACCCTAGAAAAAAACTTAGGCAATACCATTCAGGACATAGGCATGGGCAAGGATTTCACGTCTAAGACACCAAAAGCAATGGCAACAAAAGCCAAAATTGACAAATAGGATCTAATTAAACTCAAGAGCTTCTGCACAGCAAAAGAAACTACCGTCAGAGTGAACAGGCAACCTACAGAATGGGAGAAAATTTTTGCAATCTACTCATCTGAAAAAGGGCTAATATCCAGAATCTACAAAGAACTCAAACAAATGTACAAGAAAAAAACAAACAACCCCATCAAAAAGTGGGTGAAGGATGTGAACAGACACTTCTCAAAAGATGACATTTACGCAGCCAACAGACACATGAAAAAATGCTCATCATCACTGGCCATCAGAGAAATGCAAATCAAAACCACAGTGAGATACCATCTCACACCAGTTAGAATGGTGATCATTAAAAAGTCAGGAAACAACAGGTGCTGGAGAGGATGTGGAGAAATAGGAACACTTTTACACTGTTGGTGGGACTGTAAACTAGTTCAACCATTGTGGAAGACAGTGTGGCGATTCCTCAAGGATCTAGAACTAGAAATACCATTTGACCCAGTGATCCCATTATTGGGTATATACCCAAAGGACTATAAATCATGCTGCTATAAAGACACACGCACATGTATGTTTACTGCGGCACTGTTCACAATAGCAAAGACTTGGAACCAACCCAAATGTCCATCAATGATAGACTGGATTAAGAAAATGTGGCACATATAAACCATGGAATACTATGCAGCCGTAACAAAGGATGAGTTCATGTCCTTTGTAGGGACATGGATGAAGCTGGAAACCATCATTCTCAGCAAACTATCACAAGAACAAAAAACCAAACACCACACATTCTCACTCATAGGTGGGAATTGAACAATGAGAACACTTCGACATGGGAAGGAGAACATCACATGCTGGGGCCTGTTGTGGGGTGGGGGGAGGGGGGAGGGATAGCATTAGGAGATATACCCAATGTAAATGACGAGTTAATGGGTGTAGCACACCAACATGGCACATGTATACATATGTAACAAACCTGCATGTTGTGCACATGTACCCTAGAACCTGAAGTATAATAAAAAATAATAATAATAATAAAATAAATAAATTTTAAAAAAAGAAACAACAGATGTCAGCGAGGCTGTGGCGAAATATGAACACTTTTACACTGTTGGTGGGAATGTTAGTTCAACCATCGTGGAAGACAGTGTGGCGATTCCTCAAGGATCTAGAACCAGAAATAC
This sequence comes from Gorilla gorilla gorilla, assembly GCF_029281585.2. Classification (NCBI taxonomy): domain Eukaryota; kingdom Metazoa; phylum Chordata; class Mammalia; order Primates; family Hominidae; genus Gorilla; species Gorilla gorilla. The sequence goes on from NC_073229.2 coordinate 64,173,375, forward strand.
CATTTGACCCAGTAAGCCCATTACTGGATATATACCCAAAGGATTATAAATCATTCTACTATAAAGATACATGTACATGTATGTTTATTGCTGCACTATTTACAACAGCAAAGACATGGAACCAACCTTAATGTCCATGAATGATAGACTGGATAAAGAAAATGTGGTACATACACACCACAGAATACTATGCAGCCATTAAAAGGAATGAGATCATGTCCTTTGCAGGGACATGGATGAAGCTGAAAGCCATCATCCTCAGCAAACTAAAACAGGAACAGAACACCAAACACTGCATGTTTTCCCTCATAAGTGGGAGTTCAACAATGAAAACACATGGACACAGGGAGGGAAACATCACACCGGGGCCTGTGTTGGGGGGCCAGCGGAGTGGGGAGAGCATCAGGACAAATAGCTAATGCATGTGGGGCTTAAAACCTAGATGACAGGTTGATAGGTGCAGCAAACCACCATGGCACGCGTATACCTATGTAACAAACCTGCACGTTCTGCACATGTATCCCAGAACTTAAAGTAAAATAAAACTTTTAAAAAAAGAAGAGGTGTAAAACCTATGAAAACATTTAAATAAGTCAAAAGTTTTCTATATATCATGAGGTAGAAAATTACCTCAATGGTAATCTTTGGGCAACTTTGAAGGCAAAAGAAACCAGAAGGCAGGTCAGACGAATACTATCCTAATTATTTAAAAGAAAAAAAAATTAGTTTCAGAGGCTTCCTGTGACCACAGGATACAGTCTAGATTCCATAGGAGAAAGGCAAGCAAAGTTTGATGCAAGCTTCAGCTTAATCTCCCGTCACTACTGTCTCTTTCTTTGCATTCTGATGATAGCAATTTTTTTGCAGCTACCTGCACTCACTCAGCCTGCTGTTTCAGACTCCCCAGTTTTCTTTACGCTGTTTCCTCTCACTGGAATGTCCTTCCTCTCCTTCTATTTATTCTTCCAGACTCAGCTCAGGAATCATCTCCTTCAGGGAGGGCTCCCAGAACTTCAAGGCACTCTCAATCCTCCATGCCCAGGTGCTTCCCAAAGTACTGATGACAGCGATATTACCCGCTGGGGTACCAGCCTCCCCACTTGCCTATCAGCTCCTCCAGGGCTAGATCATGTGCTAGTCATCTCTGCACTCCCAGTAATATCAGGGCTTAGTACTTTGCTGATGCACAATAAATGTTTGTCAGACTATTATATAGGTGTTCTGGAGCTGGTTATGCTATGTGGCTTATGAATGCAAAGAAAATAAAGTCGTAGAGGCCTTATAGCCCGCTTGAGGCTGCTCAGGCTTTATAGCCCGCTTGAGGCTGCTAAGGACTCATTCAGATCCTCCACCGTCTTTACGGCGGCCAACAGCCATGCCTTTAGTTAGGTTGCTGAGTTCTGATGGAACAATGTTTCAAGTAGGTAGTGAGATTTCCAAAGAGCCTTTTGGAATAAAGTCTAAAGGAAGGCTGACAAAATTCTTCTATTCTGTAAGAAGAAGTAATTTTGCCAAACACTCACCTCAGTGATGATCCTTTACCAAATGAAATGACAAAAACAAAGAAAAATGAACAAATAGCATTATTATTCGAGACCAAAAAAAAAAAATCAAACTCCTGAAAATTGACCAGGCTACTGTTTTTGAAATTATCCTGGTTAGATATTTAGACATTAAATGTCTGCATGATGTCACAAGCAAGAAGTTTGAAAAATCACAGGAAAACAAGGGGAAATTTTCAAGGCAGTTGATATCAGAGCACTATTTTTCATGAAGCAGAAGAATCTTGAAGAGGACTTGGGCTGGGGGAAGAAGATAAATTTTGTGCCACTGATTCAGTAATGTGACATTGTTCCAAGTTCCCCCTGACAACTTTGTTCACAATTATTAATAGTCTACACATCATGGATGAATGGAATGCCAAATATACCATGTGAGCAGGGTATAGTTCTCACTGCATTTCTGGTCTCACACAGACCCAAAACCCAGGGCTGAGCCTTTCCAAACACAAAGTCAAAAGTCTTTTTACTTTGCTCTGCATGAAACATAACTGCAGGTGGGTTCTCTATGGAATGTGACATTTGGAACTTTCCTACGTTATTTTTTACCTAATGCATCTCTTGTCAGTTAGTGACCTCTTATTATTAAAAATCGATCAGTAAATAAATGAACATCTGTGATTACCACAAACTTTCACTTCTTTACAAAAGTCCAGTTGAGTCACATTAACTTCATTCTGTAGGATTACTAGACTGTAAAGGAATGTCGTAAGTAAAGTGTTTAGAATAACTTCACGTAGAGAACCAAGAAGCAGGAAGATTAAAGGTGAGTGATATTGGGACCTGGAGCAATGAGAGCCATTTTTGAAGTATATCGATCTTGGAAAAGTTACTTTCTCTCTGCCTCCTGATACACAAAACAGATATAATAATAACTCTATTGTATGAGGTTGGGTGAGAAAATGAATGCGAAGTGCCCAGTAGACTACTTGGGTATCACAGCAGCCAAATGAGTGGCAGGGGGGACCAGAGAGTCTTGGGGTAGCCTGGGCAGACAAAGGAAGCTGAGGCAAAGTCCAGCTTGTCTAAAACCCACAGTTCCTGTGTCAGAGGGGAGAGGTGTATTCTGAGGAGTCAGGAGGCTTTGCTCATAGCTCAGCTCCACTTTCTTTAACTCTTGAGACTTGGGCAAGTTATACAATTGCCCTGTGCCTCAGTTTCCTCATAAGTGAAACTGGGATATAACAGTTGCTACAGTTCATGCAGCTGAGATCATGAAATACTATGCAGCCATACAAAAGGATGAGTTCATGTCTTTTTTAGGGGCATGGATGAAGCTGGAAACCATCATTCTCAGCAAACTATCGCATGAAGATTGAGATCATGAAAGCAAAGAGTCTGGAACATAACAAGCTCTCAAAATATGTGGCTGCTTAACTGCAGCTGATAGGCAGGGGGGCAGGCCTAAAACTGGGATGCTAGGAGTGATGTGTTCAGCTCAGGGTGTTTGGGAAGTGTTATGGCACCTCACTTGGCTTATTGGAAGCTGCACATAGATAGGGCAAGAGCCTTTTCTCAGGACGCTGACATGGGGAGCAAAGTACACTGCCATTTGTTTTCTCCTTTAGTAGACAATTTGCTCTATGTTTCTTGGGGGCTACACTTCAAATCTTGAGAGCAAAACTAGCAATATCATGAACATGGCTCTTATTCTATCCTAAGGTCTGCTGTGGGCTGTGACAGTGGAAGTTGGAGGAGTTATACCTGATTAAACAACCAATCATCTTTTATTGAAGATAAAAGTACCATTCTCTACTACTGATTAGTAGAAGATGCCAACTTAGAGGATTATGAAGGTGAAGGGGGGTGACAAGGCAGAGTGTGTGTTTGTGTTTACCTGAGACACTGCGGTGGAGGAGAGGAAAGGCTTGCATATGGGGCCTGGAACATTGTAGATGCTCAGTAATTATTGGTTGAAGGAATGAACAAGAGAAAAATCAAGGTTTACAAAGCTGTCAATAGGCTAAATAATAGGTCAAAATCAGGATGAGCTGTAGAGGGAAGAAATGTCAAGTTTTGCCGAATGGTGGAGATTTTGCCCGGCAGAAATAAATGCCACAAAGATTTATGAGATGTCATTAATTACAAGCTTAATAGGCAACCATATGATGTGAGTTTAAAAATGTACATGTAAGCCATGCTATTAAATTCAGAGAGGAAACAGACCCTCTGGGGTTGACCATGGCCAAGCCCATCTTTAGTTTTAGGGAGTAGATATAGAGGAGGAACCCCAGCAAGGGCTTGAAAGTTCTATCATAGCGGCAGCAAGTCAAGGGATTTATAAGTCTTGGTATGGAAAAAGAAAGAAATCTTATTGAAAACAGAAGAGTCGACTTCAAATGTTTAAATATCTGAAGCACTGCCATGTAGAAGATGAATTAGCCTTACTGAAGCTATTAAATATTTCTTGGATGTCTGCTGCTTGCAAAATGCTCATTTGCTCATTTTACAAATATTGATTGTCCACATATTCTGTACCAGATACTGTCCTAGATACTGCAGTAAGGTCACTGCCTCTGGAACCTAACACTTAATGGAGGATGGGGAAGACCATCCACAACAAGGAAGCACAGAAAATAATGTCTGGTGGGGGAAGGATGGAACTGTACCTGGTGTTTATCTTCACATATTTGCATTAAAACCTAGTGGGATATACTTATTATTTGTTGTTCCATGAGTTAAAGATAGATAATAATTCAATTAAAGGAAGAACTTTCTCCCAACAGAATATGGGCTCTGTCAAAAAGTAGTGAATTCTGTCACCGGAAATGTTTAAAAACAAATCCTGCTTGGCCATCTTTTAGGACAGTTGTAGAAAATTGATGAATTGGAGCTAGAACTAGATCAATGGTTAAAGAGCTTTGGAATTCATAGACCAACATGAATTTTTAAAATGGTAGGTGCCAACATAAGCTTGCCAAATTTTTATAGTTCTAGTGTATTGAAGGAAAACTGAAACTTTTAAAAAATATAAAGGCCATTTTTAAGGGATCTATAATAAAGGAATGACATCAGAATAAAATGTTCCTTGGGTTAAGTGAATTTGGTTATATAAAATTTCCTAATATTGGCCTTACTTTTAAAATTTCACAACAGACCATCAAAAACTTCATTACTGGCCAGAAACAGTCCATAGGCTAGAATTTCAAGACAGAATCACTTGACCTTTAAGGGCTCCCTAATATTTTTTAAATGTTTATGTATTATTAAAGTTTAGGATACTTTTGTGTGTAGTTTTGGGGTTGGTGTCTATGCATTTACAGCTGAGGCTAAAACTAACTATAGGCAAATTATGTAACTTCCATGAGCCTTGGTTTTTGTTCCTGTGATATGGGGATGATAATATTATTGATCCATGGTGTTGCAAGAGTTCACTGAGATAATACAATTGAAGCACTTGATGCAGTGAGTAGTTTGTAGTAAGTGTTCAATAAAAATGATAGCCACCCCCACCCTTTGTCAGATCTTCTGTCCCAGAGGAAATGGTGGGATGAGGGGCATTTCTAATGGATAATGATGTCAGTACATACCATTTTCTAAATACTCTAATTTCCAACAGCAGAATAGATTATTTGGCTTGTAATACTTGTACCCTGCCCCCTATTACCAGAGAAATAAACAAGGGTCACAACTAGTTACCAAAAGGATGGTTTTCTCTCTGCTCGTGTCTCATTTGTTTTCCTAGGCTCCTACTTCTGTTGCCTGCCTTCTCTGGCACTCACCCACCTCTTTGTAGAAGGGCCAACCACCAATTGCTTTTTCTCTTAACTCTTGGAACTCTTCCATTTTCTCCTCCACCTGAAGCTTGCTTGTCAGTGTACCAAGGGTGTTGCTTCTCCTGACCTCCTCCGGGCCCTGTCTGCCACTGCCAACATGACCAATACTCTTAGAAAGTTTTTAAAATTGATAAGAACCTTTGACATTAATATCAACAAATCCTGCTCGGTTTCTTTACCAGGTAATAGATTGTGTCCAAATGCTGTGGAAATTCATGTCCTTAGGCCTGTGACTTCAAGTCTGAAAGCTCAAACAATGTGAAAGATGACCAATGTTTGAAAGCTGAGCTGCCATCAGCCCTCCTCAGCTCATCCTCTGTGACAATACCCAGCAGTGTCTACTCAAAAGAATGCATTGTTCTAACTACAGCTAATGCTTCTCTCCTTTAGTAGGAGTGATACTGTGATGTCATTAACAGTGATCAGATTTAAGTCCCTGACAGGTGGCAGAATTCAAGAACTCAATTCTTCAGTAGCAGTAAATCTGGACACAAAGGTGCTTGAAATACAAAGGTCTTAACTGAAGGACGTCAGAGTCCTATGATTTGGCATTTGCACAAAGTAAGATTGGCTGAATAACTCCTGAATTACTTTTCATTACTGCCTATGCTAGTTTCACATTTATGACTTAAAAGCTTAAAATGTGGCTGGGCATGCTAGAGAAATAAAAGCATAGAATGCTGTAATTACTGAACACAGTGGAATGGATAAAGAATTGGTCCAAAAGGCAGGCCCAGTCTTAACTTATAAGTAGAAATTCTTCCTTGACCGAGATATTGCTATACTTTCAATTCATTCCCTCTATCTCTCTTTGCATTTTAAATTTTCTCTATAAAAAGTAGATTACCTAGGACTTTATAGCCTGTAAGGCCTTTTGCTTTTACCCTCAGTGAGATGGGAGTCATTGGAGCATTTTGAGCAAAGGGGAGGGAGGACCTGCTTTACCTTTTAACAGGATTCCTCTCATTGCACTGATCCCTCTCACTGCTGTATGGGAATCAAGGCAAAGAAAGAAGACCAATACACAGGCTATTGCAATAATAATCAAGAGATGACAATAGCTTAGTCCAAACAAGATGGAAGCAGTGGGCGTAGTGAGAAAGGAATCTTATATTTTGAAGGAAGCATTAAATGAATGTATTGATGGAGCAGATGTACATTGTAAGAAAAAACCCCATGAATCCCCTGAAATCACTACAAGATTTTCAGCATTAGCAACTAGAAGGAAGAGTTGCTATTTCCTGAGACAGAGAAGACTTGAGAGAAGTTGCCAGGAGTGGTGATAGGGTGTTGGGGATAGATCATGAATTTATTTGACTTCTGACACGTCAAGTTTGAAATGCCTTGACATCAAGTAGGCATGTCAAGTAGAAGATGAATATCCAAGTCAGGCATTCAGGGTGCAACTCAGGCAAGAGACATGCGTTAGGCAAGCTGCAGTGCATCTGTGGTGTTTAAAGGCATGAGACATGATGGGGTAAGAGAGAAGGGAAAGATAAGATGCAAGCTGAGTCCTGGGCACTTTAACTTGAAGTTGGAGAAAGAGGAGAAATCAACAAAGGAGCAATAAGGAGCCACAAGGGAGGTGGAGTCCTAAGAACCAAATGAAGAAGGTTTCAACAAAGGGCGAACGACCCATGTGTCTAAGGCTGGTCTCTCAAGTATTCTAAACCAATTCACAAATATAATCAAAGTCTTTTACTCCTTTCAAAATAAAATAACACATCTAATAGTAATTACACATTTCAAATCAAAATCTCAAGGCTAATTTGTCAGATACTCTAATATGTCAGATTGTTTCAGTAATATACGTTTAAAAATAAATAATCACAAATAAAATGAATGATTATGAGATGTATTGCTAAACTTAGCACAAAAGCATTAAGACTTAACATTAAGGCTAACAGGGTTGGCTCATGTTATCCCTTCTCTACTCCACAGGTTGTAAGGTCATTTTCGCAATCTAGGAGGAAACATTTACTCTATCAGTGGAGCCACATTACAATATACTTATTTACCTGTCAAATTTAATACCAAGATATGAGAGCTGGCCACTACATACCTCAAAGCTGATTCTCTCCAAATTCTAACTGAACAAGCTGATCCCTTTCTGATTGTTGAGTTCTGTGTGCTATGTCATTAGGGTACCCCATGCCTATATCTTCCAGCTGGAGTTTAGTTTCACAACCCTGCACGTCACACATTTCCTAGAACATATTTCAAGCTTTACCTTCAATCAATTTTTATTATAACCTTATTTCAACATGTTATCACCTAATTTAGGTAGACAAAATTCTGCGCCTTTAACCAAGTTGCAATTAATTTCTTTCACGCCTCAACTGGATTCAACTAATGTCTTTTCTACTTGATTGAATTCTGCATTCTTATTTTTTTGGTATGAATCTTGGCTACAATTTTAGAATCATTTTTATCAACAAGAGAAGAGCTTAAGGTCCATGAAAGTGATGGGACCAAGCACAGGTTGGATTTCTTTATTCCAGTGCATAACACCTAAAGCTTCTGTCCTAGGGTTTGTTTGAATGGTGCTCAGAACTATGAAGGATCCACAGCCTATTCTTACTTAGCTGTGAGAATACCACACAGAAGAACTGCAGAGTTGGCGATGAGGGCTAGAGGAACAACTAGAGAGGGTTGATATGTCTCATTTATTCAAAAGACCCGTATTTGACCCTACCATTCGCTGGCACTGTGCTAGGGTTAAGCAGTGTGTTTTGAGATGCATTTATGCGTGCTTGATACCTGCTCCTTTTGATCTGGTGTAGGCAGGGTTGAGATTCAGCTGTGCCCACTGGCACGGCTGTACTGGTAATTTGCAGCTGGTGTCTATTCTGATTGGTTAGTACTTGTTTCATAAATGCTGTTACATATTATGAATATCATCCATGATGTTAGAGATACTAAAGTAAACAGAATACATTTCTATCTTTTGAAATTTTTGGTTTGTTTTAATGATTTCAAAGAGGCATCTATCCCTTCTTATCTCCATTACAACCATCTTGATATCCAAATAGTAAATAGTAACCTTGGCTGGGTGCGGTGGCTCAGGCCTGTATTCTCAGCACTTTCAGAGGCTGAGGCTGACGGATTACCTGAGGTCGGAGTTCGAGACCAGCCTGACCAATATGATGAAACCCCATCTCTACTAAAAATACAAAAATTAGCTGGGTGTGGTGGCATGCACCTGTAATCCTAGCTACTAGGGAGACTGAGGTGGGAGAATCTCTTGAACCCAGGAGGTGGAGGTTGCAGTGCGCCGAGATCACACCACTGCACTCCAGCCTGGGAAACAAGTGAGAAACTCTATTTCAAAAAAAATAAAAAAGTAACCTAGAACATAAGTCTGAAGTTACTGTGTTTCACAATATATGCTCTAGTGTGACTGTTTATGTAACATTCCAAAATGGGCAAAATATAGAGATAGAAATAGATTACTGGTTGCCAGGGGAGTGGTAACTACAAAGGGGGGTACCATAGGGGAGTTCCCATGCAGTGATAAACAGCTCTCTATTGTGTCTGTTGTGACTATAATCATTACACAAATCTCCATATAGGATAAAATTTCACAGAAACACACACACACACACACACACACACCACAGTGACTATAAAAGTTGGTGGAATCTGAGTAAGGTCTGAAGTCTAGTTAAGAGTATTATTCTAATGTCAATTTCCTGGTTTTAATAATGTACTATAGCTAAGTAAGATGTTACCTTTGGGGGAAGCTGGTGAAGGGTACATGAGACTTTTCTGTACTATTTTTGCAACTTTGTATACATCTATAATTATTTTTTAACCTTTTAAAGAGAAAAATGTTATGCATTGATTTAGTTAAAATAATAATAGACCCTTTACATGTAAAAAAAATAAATGCCCTATAATATTAAACACTTTTCATTTTATTAGTCAGCTCTCATCCCAAAGTAGTCTATAATGAATGAATGAGTTCTGATGGTCACCTAAGCCATGCAGCCTCACTCAGCTATGAAGTTATCACCACCACATGTTTATTCATTTTAACATGTTTGATTCATAAAATTAACACGTGAAAAAATCTTTTAAATTTTGCATTCTCTTTGGTACAGAAATTCTAATACTAGTAAAATATTCTACAGGTAAATAGACTTATTTAAGTGCGCTAACAATAGGCACACTCAGCATAGTTTATCATGGCCGAAAACTGGAAACAATCAAAATATTGAGAATAGGTGACTTGTTCACTACATTTTGACAGAAACACAGAATTAGCGAAGTGAAGACAATCAAATGTTATTTCAGAGGAATACTTCATAATTTGGAAAGCTGCTCTCATGTTTTGCTAAGTGAAAACAAATTTAAATAGGGTATACAAATATATATGTATGCATAGGGAAAGAACAGATATTTAAATGTTAATGGTGATTTTTCTCTGTGTTATGGCAAATAACATTGTTTTTCTTCTTTTGACATCTAAATTTTCTAAAATGTCTACAGTGAATATTTATTATGTTTGTAATAAATGTAAGATGAAAAAGCAATGTATATATTATAACCAAGTTCCTCATAGACTAGTGTTTCTTCCAAACTCTGGTGAGTGAGCCCGTGGAGGTCCAAAGATAATTTCTTAGTGGCCAATTATTATTATTATTATGAGAATTTTTGATGTAGTGTTTTCATTAAGATGCTAACCTTAACACAGTAATATAGACATGTTCTGGATCATCTGCACGATCTCAGCAGGTATAACAAAGATGGCCACTGCCTATATTTGCTTTTATTTTTATGGCTGCAAGGTTAACAAGCCCTACTGTCCTAATTCTCACAGACCAATAAGAAAAAATAATACAGAGTCAAATGTAACAATATATTTCTGGCTAGTAAAAACCATAGATCCCTGCACAAATTAAAATTTGCAGAATTTCCACTAGAGAAAGTAGTGAATACCAGACATGCCCAACTCGAAAGGACTTGCCCTCAGCTCTCAGTACCCAGGCCACAATGTGATCAGTGATTTAACTTTAGCAAAGAGCATCTTCAGTCATTCCATATTAATGGGTGCATTATAGTGTTTATTTATAGTTTTTACTGTATTTAATTTGTAAATTTGTTTTGGTCTTTTATAAATATATATATACATATATATACATAAAAGCAATAAGAATAGTGAGTATGTGTCTATTTTGTTTTGTGTTATACTTATTTAAAGAGCATACTGTCAAAAATGTTAAATCAACTGGAGTCGACAACAATCTTTTTCCTTTTCAAACTGCACATTCCTCAAGTCTGAGAAACATTGTTCTAGAACCATAGCTGTTCCCTGAGTATTAATAAAGTACCTTCAGAAACTACATAAACTCCTGGGCACTAAAATGTCATTTAATCTCATTGATGCAGCTAGTAACAAAATGGGACCAAAGCAGACATGTCTGATGCCAAGATCGCTGATCTTTCTCCTCCAATCCCTAGTAATTCACAACTATTTCTATTTCCCAGGTCATTAGAAGGATAAAAATATTTTAAATTAATAAAAGCTGCTTTGAATGGCTAATACACTTAATTTTTTGTGAGGTATTTGCATTTTCAAAGGAGGGTGCCGGGAAAACTAATACACCTTGCCTGCAATTCCCCTGTTACAACCCAAATGTGTTAACAGGGGGAACTGCAGGCAAGGTGTATTTGTTTCTCTGGACTGCCTAACCAATTACCACAAATCTGGTGGTTTACAACAACAAAAATGTATTCCTTCACAGTGCTGGAGGCTGGAAGTCTAAAAACAGGGTGTCAGGAGGGTTGATTCCCTCTGGAGACCCTTTGGGTGCATCTGTTTTATGTCTCACTACTTGCTCCTTCCTGCTGGTGGCTGCCAGCAATCCCTCCACTCCTGGCTTCTAGATGAGTTACTCCAATCTCTGCCTTCATTTTTTTCACACCACCTTCTCTTCTGTGTTTCCCACTTCTCTTTCACCTTGTCTCAGGACACTACACTTGTCATTGGATTTAGGGATCACCTTAATCCAGGATGATCTCATCTTGAGATCATTAACTTAATTATATTTGCAAAGACCCTTTTTCCAAACAAGATCACATTCACAGGTTCTGGATGGACATATCTTCTGTTGGGTTGTCATGATCCAAACCACTAAACTGTAAAGTGAACTTTCCCGCACACAAAATCCCTGAGGTGGCTCAGCACTCATGTGTGTCACAGATTACCTCCTCACATAAGACCATGGAAAACCAGAATCACATCTCCTGCATCTGCAAATTCTTCCAGGCTCTGGATCCCACCTCTGGTTTCCACCTCTAGTGTATCTCTATACTCTGCCTCAAACTGCAATTCCCCCCTGCCTTGCCCATTCAGATGATCACTTCTACTGCGGGGTGAGGGGGCTGCCCAGCTTTCACCAATTTATCTCCCTGACACGATCTTCCACTTTCCTTAGCACTTAGTCAAGCTTCCTGGGTCCAGGCTTCCTGGAAAGCTCATTACCAGGTCCCTCTCACCCTCCTTCAGCCTAGTTCCCTCAGACTACCATTTATCTTGGACCAGAAATCCAATACTGGGAACTAAACTGTTCTTAGAGGTGAAGGCTAAACTGGTTGTTCTTAGAAGCGAAGGCAGACCAGCCCTGCCTGGAAATCAATCTCTCTCATTAGTTCCCTGGCTGCTGATGCTTTTATTCTCTTGTCCCTTCCCCAGGATCTGGCTAGTAAAAACCATAGATCCCTGCACAAATTAAAATTTGCAGAATTTCCACTAGAGAAAGTAGTGAATACCAGACATGCCAAACTCGAAAGATCTTACCCTCAGCTCTCAGTACGCAGGCCACAATGTGATCAGTGATTTAACTTTAGCAAAGAGCATCTTCAGTCATTCCAGATTTGCGTCTGGATGAGGATCAGCATCTCTCATCCACTGGCCCAGAAATTCCAGGGTATTTTCCCCACCTTGCCATAGGTGAGAGAGACCTGGCCCAGAGCTCCAGGGGCCACTGCCCCACAGCAGCAGGGTAAAATGGTGGTGCCATTTGTAGCCCTAACATTTGTAAGAAAAGAATGGCTGGGTCTCTGTCTTGGTTGCTATTCCCTATGGAAGGCAAGGTGCTTCTTAAAAGACGCCCTTCACAGACCACCCAAATGAGAAACACCTGGGATAGTTGTTAAGTATGCATATTTCTGAGCCTCATTCCAGGAAAGTCTATTAGAATCTCTGGGAAAGGACACAGGTCTTGGCATTTTTTTTTTTTTTTTTTTTTTTTTTTTTTTTTTTTTGAGACGGAGTCTCGCTCTGTCACCCAGCCTGGAGTGCAGTGGCGCGATCTCCGCTCACTGCAAGCTCCGCCTCCCGGGTTCACGCCATTCTCCTGCCTCAGCCTCCCGAGTAGCTGGGACTACAGGCGCCCGCCACCACGCCCGGCTAATTTTTTTTTTGTATTTTTAGTAGAGACGGGGTTTCACCATGTTAGCCAGGATGGTCTCGATCTCCTGACCTCGTGATCCGCCCACCTCGGCCTCCCAAAGTGCTGGGATTACAGGCTGAGCCACCGCGCCCGGCCAGGTCTTGGCATTTTTAATAAGTTTCGCAGTGATTCTTATACACATTAAATTCTAAGAACCACCAGCCTAGTATAATCAAGAAGGTACAAAGTACAGCCACGTTCCCAGGAGTTAAATTAGACCCAGATGGGGAGCCCAATGTCCACAGTGGGTTGAACATTCTGGGAAAGTTACTGCTCCTTCTGTTCACTCACAAAACTCTTCCCTGGAGCACAAGTTTGCCAACAGGTTTGGATCAGAACCTCATGGACCCAGAATCATTGTCCCTCCTCTGTCCTTCCAACCTGGGCAGGGACCAATCCACAGAACTGTCTCTTTCTGCCTTGTTTTAGGGACTTTGTTGCTGATCACCCCTGGGCCTTTGTCAGGGCCCACAAGGGTCCCCCTGCAGTTTGAACATGGGGGAGACAGTAGAGATTCAGGTGCCTTCCCTTGGATTCTTTGTGCAAATAAATCCATCCATCTTCAGAGCTCTAATTATCAAAGGTATTGAGATGTCCTGAGAGAGAGAGGCACAGCAAAAGATCCTTCATACCTCTTCCCCAGAAGAAAGTTTCCTTGCTTGAATTTATATAATAATGGGGACTGACCATGCTGCCCCTCAATTTGAGTGTATTCAGGTCTGTTTCCAAGTAATCTGCGAACTATACGGGTGGAAGTAGCTAGCGTTAATTTAATGTCTATCCTAACTTTTCCCTGAAGCTTTCTAAATCCTCCACAACTGTCAGCACATCTTTAGTTATGTGGCAAACTAACTCTAAACCATAGATATAGTAATAGTAAAAGCAGGTGCCTTCCTTCTGTTCCCATGAGAGCCCCAGAGAAGTAAGACATCTGAGCTTCTGCCTCCATAATGAGGGGGAGACTAACTGGAATTCCCCAGACACATCTGATCAAGCCCCTGCAACAGGACACTTGTGAAAGACAGGGCAGAGTCTCCATCACACAGCTTGTGAGCTCAGCCTAAGCAGCCCTGGATGCAAAGCCCATGTCATGGCAGGTCAGCAGGAAAAACACCATCGAGAGTCTGAGATGCATGTAGAAGTACATAGACAAATACAGAAGACATAAAAAACAGTGCTGGTTATTTGGGAAAATGAGTAATGTTTCCATCAAATATTAAGAATGTGTGTAAATGGAAAGCTGAAGCAGCAAAAGTTTAAGAAACAAAGAGGCCTGAAAGAGCTGGATTCAGTTTACCAGCTGGCATGGAGTCACTGGGCACTTATTATGTGCTGTGTAAAAATTTGTGTGTGTGTGTGTGTGTGTGTGTGTTGTATGTCCAGGTAAGTATATACGTGTGTATATATGTGTGTGTTGTGTGTGTACACCGTTGGGGCTCAGAAAATGATACCCCGAAGCGAAGACCTCTGGAGCAGCCTCAGGAGCCTCCTCTGCCCTCCTGCCTTCCAGTTGCTCAGTCTCATTCTCCCCTGAGCTTGGTCATAGAAACTAGAATCCCTCTTCCCTAAGGCAAGTCAGAAACCAGAACCCTTTTCCCCAAAGCCAGCCATAAAATCTAAAAATATTACTCTAAGTTTGTCTCTGCCTTCCCGTGTAAAACTGGCCATAACAAAACTATCTGACCTCCCTTATTTGACTGTAGGTCATAAGACCCCCGTTGCAGAGAGGGTCCTGCCGCACACCCAGAAGGAAGGAAAACTGCTCAGACAGGCTAAGAGGAGTCTAGACAGACAAGCCCTGCTGGGTTTCCCCACTCCGTCTATTAACATCAGAGTACACCCTTATTGTCCAAACATATTTCTACACAGCTGGCCATACTTTTTGAACCTAAGGATAAAAATGAACAGTTTCCCCCATATCTTTGGCTCTTTATTCTGAAGGCTCCTGTGTATACACGTTTAATGTTTGTATGCCTTTCTCTCCAATTAATCTGCCCTTTCTGAGGTGATACTTCAGCAGACTTTCACAGTGCCAAGCCCTTGGCCCCTACAACACACATACTAGGTTGCTATGCTACATTTGATTTTTTTTTTTTTTTTTTTTTTTTGAGATGGAGTCTCGCTCTGTTACCCAGGCTGGAGTGCAGTAGCGTGATCTTGGCTCACTGCAAGCTCTGCCTCCCATGCTTATACCATTCTCCTGCCTCAGCCTCCTGAGTAGCTGGGACTACAGGCACCCGCCACCACACCCAGCTAATATTTTTGTATTTTTAGTAGAGACGGGGTTTCACCATGTTAGCCAGGATGGTCTCGATCTCCTGACCTTGTGATCCACCCGCCTCAGCCTCCCAAAGTGCTGGGATTGTAGGCGTGAGCCACCGCGCCCAGCCTACGTTTGATTTTTTAAAAATTCTATGGCCGGGTGCGATGGCTCACACCTATAATCCCAGCACTTTGAGAGGCAGAGGCAGGTGGATCACCTGAGGTCAGGAGTTCAAGACCAGCCTGACCAACATGGAGAAACCCTGTCTCTGCTAAAAATACAAAATTAGCTGGGTGTGGTGGCACATGCCTATAATCCCAGTTACTTGGGAAGCTGAGGCAGGAGAATTGCTTGAACCTGGGAGGCGGAGGTTGTAGTGAGCCAAGATCATGCTATTGTACTCCAGCCTGGGCAACAAGAGCGAAACTCCTTATCAAAAAAAAAAAATTCTGCAAGCCAGAGAGCTGTTAGTTGATTCTTGATCCTGGATCTTCAGGCTTTTTAAGACCTGCTGGTTAGATAAGGTTAGCAGAATCTACCAACAAATGATAGAATCTAGAAAATATTTTTCATTCCTATCTAACTTTACCTGCTCCTGCTGTTTAAAATAAATCTCTACACAAAGTGAGTTATTAATAGTAAAAAACGTTTTACAAAACAAAGTTTTATAAAAAACTCCTTGGATAATTGTAGAGTGCTCCAGAAACAGTAGGTGTTCTGGGCCGATGAGGTGAGGTTGGATCCTCATTTGTGTCATAAGAGGTGGGGTGGAAAGGTGTGTAAGAGGTGATTTGGGGGCCAGGTGCACTGGCTCACGCCTGTAATCCCAACACTTTGGGAGGTCGAGGAGGGTGGATCACCTAAGGTCAGGAGTTCAAGACCAGCCTGGCCAACATGGTGAAATCTCGTCTCTACTAAAAATACAAAAATTATACAGGTGTGGTGGTGCGTGCCTGTAGTCCCAGCTACTCAGGAGGCTGAAGCAGGAGAATCGCTTGAACCCGGGAGGCCGAGGTTGCAGGGAGCTGAGACTGCACCATTGCACTCCAGGGTGGGCAACAGAGTGAGACTCTGTCTCCAAAAAAAAAAAAAAAAAAAAAAAGAGGTGATTTTGGAAGAGGGAAATGAGTGCTTGTTTGATCATAGACCATGCTGACTTGATAAATTAATCTTTACAATTTTATAACCACCAAGTATTTACATCTATGGTGTTACATAAAATAATTCATTACAGGTAAAGTAAGTACCTAAATATATTTTTGTTCATGTTATTGGGGCCCTTCTTATTAAAGTTGTTGAAAACATTTTAAAGTTGTAGAAACCCTACTCTTGTTAACATTTATCCTCAAATCAGGTCTAGAGTACCTTACTATACGTTACATATTAAGTTCTTAAATGTGGGTTTGAACTAAAATTATTCTAGAAATTTAATAGAAATCATAAAATATGTATATCTTTAATATAGCCTAGAAATATATTTCTTGGTATAAGCTAAATATATTGATCTTGTGTCTACCAATTTCTTTTTAGATGTGATACAAACAAATTGCTGGGTGCTAAATGTTGCTAAGACAAAAATAAATAAATAGAGGCTAACCTGGTAGAGAAATGGAGGTCAGAGTCCAGGAAATCTGAATTATATGATATTCATCAGATTTCTTAACACATTGCTGTATCAGTTTCCCCATGGAAATCTATAGAAAAAGCAAATAACCCATATATGACTGCACCACAGGTTTTTATTTCTTCTTCCACGTACTGAAGAAAACCAATTATGTTCTCATAAGTGCATTGTAAAGATTAAACAACAGGTGAATGCAAACCATTTTGCAATAAAATATGACACTGATAAATTGCAATCTGCTAAGACTCACACTACTATCTTATAACGGGTTGGGGAAACATAGATGAAAGCGTGTCCAGAATTGGTGGGTTCTTGGTCTCACTGACTTCAAGAATGAAGCCGCGGACCCTTGCGGTGAGTGGTACAGCTCTTAAGGTGGCGCGTCTGGAGTCTGTCCCTTCTGATGTTCAGATGTGTTCGGAGTTTCTTCCTTCTGGTGGGTTTGTGGTCTTTGTGGTCTCGCTGGGCTCAGGAGTGAAGCTGCAGATCTTCGCAGTGAGTGTTACAGCTCATAAAAGCAGCGTGGACCCAAAGAGTGATCAGCAGCAAGATTTATTGCAAAGAGCGAAAGAACGAAGCTTCCACAGTGTGGAAGGGGACCCGAGCGGGTTGCCACTGCTGGCTCCGGCAGCCTGCTTTTATTCTCTTATCTGGCCCCACCCACATCCTGCTGATTGGTAGAGCCCAGTGGCCTGTTTTGTCAGGGCACTGATTGGTGCATTTACAATCCCTGAGCTAGACACAAAGGTTCTCCACGTCCCCATCAGATTAGTTAGATACAGAGTTTCAACACACAGGCTCTCCAAGGCCCCACCAGAGCAGCTAGATACAGAGTGTCGACCGGTGCACTCACAAACCTTGAGCTAAACACAGGGTGCTGATTGGTGTATTTACAATCCCTGAGCTAGACATAAAGACTCTCCATGTCCCCACCAGACTCAGGAGCCCAGCTGGCTTCACCTAGTGGATCTCGCACCGGGGCTGCAGGTGGAGCTGCCTGCCAGTCCCGCGCCGTGCGCTCGCGTTCCTCAGCCCTTGGGTGGTCGATGGGACTGGGCGCCGTGGAGCAGGGGGTGGTGCTCGTCTGGGAGGCTCGGGCCGCACAGGAGCCCATGGAGTGGGTGGGAGGCTCAGGCATGGCAGGCTGCAGGTCCCGAGCCCTGCCCTGCGGGAAGGCAGCTAAGGCCCGGCGAGAGATCGAGCACAGCGCAGGTGGGCCGGCACTGCTGAGGGACCCAGTACACCCTCCGCAGCCACTGGCCCGGGTGCTAAGTCCCTCATTGCCCGGGGCCGGCAGGGCCGGCCGGCTGCTCCGAGTGCGGGGCCCGCCAAGCCCACGCCCACCCAGAACTCCAGCTGGCCCGCAAGCGCTGCGCGCAGCCCCGGTTCCTGCTCGCGCCTCTCCCTCCACACCTCCCTGCAAGCTGAGGGAGCTGGCTCTGGCCTTGGGCAGCCCAGAAAGGGGCTCCCACAGTGCAGCGGTGGGCAAAAGGGCTCCTCAAGTGCCGCCAAAGTGGGAACCTAGGCAGAGGAGGCGCCGAGAGCAAGCGAGGGCTCTGAGGAGTGCCAGCACGCTGTCACCTCTCAAAAGGGTCTCCATGCATACTCAAATGTTAAAATATATATATATGACCTAATTTTCCCAAATAAAGTCACTCCTCCAAATCTCATTAAGTTCTGGCAGCTATTTTTTGGTCTGTTTTCATTTCTTTCTTAGGGTTCAAATGTGTTTATCAAAGCAATAAACCCTTGGTTCAGTCCTCACTGATCACTCAGCCTTCAAGGCATTAATGATTTTGATAGGAGACCAAGGACAGCTATTTGAATTTTAGGGCAATTAAAAGCAAATGTTTCTGTCAGCTCTCTTTTTTCTTAATGCTTACAAGTAACTCAGAGAGAAACAGGTTTCAATGTTCTTCTTTTAGAAAAGCCTTTGCTTTACCATAAATTGGCAGTGAACACTTTGAAAGACCCATTATGTACTTACAGAGGCTACTTCCTTGAATGGCTTGGCTATAAATTATCAGGGAACTTTCAGTGTAAACGACAGCCCTTTAATCCCTGACATTTTATATTTTATTCTCATTTCTTTATGTTACAAAAACTTAGACAGGTAGCAGATAGTTTCCCCAAGATAAAAATAACAATATTTCAGTAGAAGACGGGGTACACAATTATGTGCTGGGCGATTCAGTAACAAATACCCCCAAACCGGTCCCTCCAGACCTTTCCTGTCAGATAAGGTGACAGAGACTTCTAAAATGGACTCCAAAACCCCAAAGCAAAGTCTGAGCTCCTGGGGCATGGAACTGAGACTCTTACTGTGCCCCAGTGCCTGGAAGGCATTCAGGGGCTATTTTCCTAGTCAACTCATATTACTGAACTGTTTGGTAAAGGAGCCATAGCCTGGCAGGGGAGTAGAAAAGAGGGAGAAGCACCACAGGAGATAAAAATCAGCACACAGAAACACAACACAGGGAGAGTACCCTTTCAGGACCTTTGGTAGAGCTAAATTTAGATGAAACCAGGTACAAAGCTAATGCAGTCAATCAAGAGCAGTATACACTGCTGTTTTTAAAAATCACATCTTTTCTATGCAGGCAGCAACCACTCATACAAAGATCTTAGCACAAATGAAGTCTTGATTTCCCATGAAAAAGCCAGTGATGATGTAAACATTTTTAAAACAGTTGTTTTATGCAAGTCCCCATGGAAAATTCCAAGCCGACTCAGGCAAAGATCCCATCTTTAAAAGTTCACATTCAAACAGTAGTAGTAAAAGCAGAAAAATACATACTTTGGAAAAATGAAAGAGCTCGTTTTGCTATGGGCAACTGCTTTATGGAGGGAGTGCATCTTGGAGGATGAGGTGGTAAAAATATAGGTAGAGTTGAGAGAAGGGAATCCATTTCCAAATGGCTAACTGTGCATCATTTTATTTCATATACATCGATGTCCTACTTTGCAACAGGGTCAGGAAATATGTATTTAGGTGATTTTATAATTTTATATTTAACCAAGTTTGGAAACCCAAACCTTAGCCTAAAGGTGAGATTGCATAATTTTGCTATGCAGCAGACCTTTAGAAGCGTGCCTCCAAAAAGAGAAAGAGTAAAAAGAAAAAGATTGATTGAGTGCTACATAAAAATTAAAAACTTGGCATGCCCCAAAGGATTATAAACAGAATGAGTAACTGGAAGTTCAAATGCCATCCAGCACTGAAATTGTCCATCTGGAAAACAGCAGCTTTGATTTTTCAGTCATCAGTATGTTGAGATGGATATTTACAAAATCCATGATTATTCCCTCAGGAGGGAAGCTGCTTATAAAACAACTTCTGAGGATTTTCTGGTCAGAGTCCTTCTGGAATCACGAATATTTTATGTTTTCAAGGGCGCCTCTGTCAGATACCTCAAGGAGAGAGCCTTTTAAAGTCCTTCAACAATGCTCCTATTACTTCCCTGCGGGCGGCTCCGACTGTTCAGCTCTACATAATTTTGCTCAGGTACCTGTTTACATGTTTAGAGCCATCCGATATGAGGCTAAACAGCTGTGATGACTGCAGGCTCTTTGTGGCAACCTGCTGCAGATGGTACCAGCTGGTGAGTCGCTCACACAGCAACACGGGTTCTCTTTGTCCTGCTTTGGATGCCGGGGACTAACTAGCTGAGCACTTTAGCCTGACTTCTCTATATTGCAAAAGAAGAGCTGGATGTGCTGCCCTTCACATATAGAAGATTCTCTATGTCATTGCAATATTCCCAGCATTGTTACTGTTTTCTAGTAATGGTGAAAGACAGATGCTAGGCACTGCCACTAGGACTCTTAGTGCATTGACCAAGATTTGGCTACAAATTCCTGCCACCCAAATGGAGCAAAGCTGCCAGCCCACAAAGAGAAGGAAGCCAGCTCCTTGGCCTCTCTGCCTTGGTTATCTATCTGACTGAATTATCCAACCACCATAAATACCAGACAATAAGGAATAATAATTTTAAAAAAACTGGTTAGAGGCTTAGCAAGGAAACAAAAATTTCTATTTGTTTTTTTTTATTTTTATTTTTCCAACAGGAGATAGTCTGGCCAAGAAAAATATCATCCTTCCATGGATGCCTGGTATCCTGTTTACTCCTACACATTGTTCTTACATGTCAGAAAATGAAGCATGAGCTAAGGAAAGGCCAGTCATTAAATAAAATGCTGGGTCTTGGGAGACATTTTAGGGTATATAAATTTCATAGAGACATATCAAACTGAAAAAACCAAACGAAGATCATTTGCTACTATCTAAGATGTGTTTTTAAATTATACTAATAAAATAGATTCTGTATATACTGATTTACTTGAAGGAAAATGTTGTTTTTCCCCTAGGAGTTTTTAGGGGAAGACACAAATATTAGCAATCCTGTTTAAAGAAACGAAATGGTCTAACATGATTTCTCAAGGTTCTCATTTAACAACCGAGTTCCATAGATACACTTTCTTTTGAATAAAATTGTACAGGTATATATGAAAGCAATAACTAAAAATCACATTTAGTAAGTATGGAAGAGTTATATAACCAAATCAGAAATATAATACTGAACTTATTTTTACATTATTATTCACCTTTCAAAGTTTTATTAATTCCTTCATGAACTTTAAATACCACTTAATCCATTTTGGCAGCAGTTAAATTAATGTTTTCAATTGACTTTTGTGGGATCACATTTCTAATACACAAACTATAGATACATACACTAGACTCTCCATGTTCATTCCACATTGTCAAGAGAGTACAGGCCAAGAAAGGCATCTGCAGTTTGCAACCATGAAAGTACTAGATCACTTTTTCCAATATATCTTCATCTATAACAGGCTCTTAAATGCACCACTCATTCATTAGTTCATTATGTACATAATGAACAGAGAGCCTGCTGAGTGCCAGGAACTATGCCAACATTTTACTATTTCCTCCATCATACATTCTTTTAATTCTTTTCTGTACATAAACGTTCATAAAATACTTTTGATCAAAGTTTTGATATATGAGTTTGATATGAGATATATCATGTGATAGTTAATTTTAGGTGTCAATTTAACTGAACTAAGGGATGCCCAGATAGCTGGAAAGGCATTATTTCTTATTATGCTTGTGAGGGTGTTTCCAGAAGAGACTGGCATTTGAAATCAGTGGGCTTAGGAATATCTGCTGTCACCAACATGGGCAGGTACTATCCAATCAGCTGGAGGTCAGACAGAACAAAAGGCAAAGGAAAGGTGATTTTGTTTTCTCTCTCTCTCTCTCCTGGAGCAGGGACACTCTTCTTCTCCTACCCTTGGACATCAGAACTCCAGCTCTCCAGCCTCAGAATTCTGGTATTTGCACCAGTGACCCTCTAGGGTCTTTGGGCTTAGACTAAAAGTCTAGGCCTTTGGGCTTAGACTAAAAGTTATACCATTAGTTTCCCTGGTTCTGGGGCCTTCTGACTTGAACTGAGCCATGCTACAAGCATCCCAGGTTCTCCAGTTTGCAGAAGGTCAATCATGGGACTTAGCCTTCATCATTGCATAAGCTAATTTCCTTAATAAATCCCCACTCATTCATCCATCCATCTACCTACCTACGTACCTTTCCTACTGGTTCCGACTTTCTGGAGAACACTGACTAACATATATCAATAATAGACCCTATTTTCAGTCGCACATTTGAAGTAGATTAGGACATGGTAAAAAAGGTAACCAGGATTGGTGAGAAAAATTCAGAGCAGGAAACAACAAGTGAAGTATTTGACATCATCTGTCTCCACCTTCTGGCCACAAGGCAAAAAGGCATGTCTGAGAAATAATTGTTACATAACTACTGGAAACAGCTCTTAAAATGGAAATCTTTTGCCTGTTACTATTCTAATATTTACAGAATGTCTAGTCTAGGCGAGGTTCCAGATTAGAAACTGACCCATAGGAATAACCTGCAGGAAATACGCTTTTCTTATTTTGTGAAAAAAATCCCATCTTATAACAGCAAATCTTCTTTGAACTACTCAAAAACACATTAATAATATTATTTCAAAAATATTCAGTGTTAACAAGGATGATATTATATTAAGCTATCTATCAATTTCAAAGCCCTTTTATATCCATGATTATGGTTATCCTGACAACAGACTGAAAAGCCTTTTGCCATGTACCAGCATGGTGGGCAGCAGGGAAAGAACAGGCTTGGGAGGGAGGCAGGTCCAAGTTTGCCCATCAACAACCCCATTTCTTCACCATGTGACCCTGAACAAACACTTAGCCTTCAAAAGTGCTCACTTATTTCAAATATCAAATAGTGAGAGAAGAACTTACAGTTTCTGGGAAGATCATATAGAATAGCCGATAGCATATAGTATACAGAGCCCATACAGGGATGAATGGATAAGCAAAATGTGACATATACCTATGATGGAATATTATTCAGCCTTAAGAGGAAGGAAAATCTGACACACGTTACAACATGGATGAACGCTGAAGACATTATGCTAAGTGAAATAAGTCAAACACAATGAGGCACCTAGTGTAGTCAAATTCAGAGAGATAGAAAACAGAATAGTGATTGACAGGGCCTGGGAGGATGGGGAGTTATTGTTCAATGGGTACAGAGTTTCAGTTTGGGAAGATGAAAAAGTTCTAGAGATGGGTATTTATGATCATTGCACAACAACGTGAATGCAGTTAATGCCACGGAACTGTGCACTTCAAAATGGTTAAAGTGGTAAATTTTATGTTATGTATTTTTATCACAATAAATTCATTAAAAAATGGTTAGAGGCACAGGGACTAGAGAAGAAAACAGTACAGACAAGGTTCTTCTGTCATGGAGGTTTTCGGAGACAGAGAAATGAGCCAACCAACCAATAAATAAGATCAGATATTTTATCAGATTATTGCCAAGTAGAGAATGAAAAAAAGAGAAATATGACAGTAAGTCCAATCTCTAAGGATGAGTCAGTGAAGCTGAGATCTGAGTTAAAAGAAGTACCTAATCTTATAAAAACTAAGAGGAAGAGTATTCCAGGAAGAAAGACCAGTTGGTTCAAGAAACAAAAAAGATTATGTGCAGAAATGTAATGGGCAAGGAGAATGGTTAGAGATAAAGTCTGAAAGATTGGCAGGTATGATCAGAGTACAGAGTTTGAATTTTATTCTAAGTATGATGGGAAGTGATTGGAGGGCTTTAAATAAAGAACTGACATAATCATCAGATTTGTGTTATGTAAAGGTCTCTCTGGCTGCTGTGAAGAGCCTGGATTGTAGACAGTCCAACAGTGGAAGCAGGAATACCAGCTAGGGAGATTACTATGGAAAAGAGACAATGGCGACTTGATCTAAAATGTTAGTGGTGGAGACAGGGTGAAGAAATTTGATCCAGGATTTATGAGGTAGATCTCCTGGGACTTGTATATGGATTATATATTAAGAAGAGGGAAAGGAGGAAATAATGAGTGTCTCTTAAATTTTTGGCTTGAGTCTGAGTAGGTGTTGACAGCATTTACTGAGATGTGGTGAGGAAAACGAGCTTTCTGGTGGGATATCTAGAGTCTGTTTTGTCCTTGTTAAGTTTGAGAAGAAGTTCCAACTTATATGGGAATGTTCAGTAGACAAATCTGAGAGTCTGGAGTTCTGGGGTATAGTTGAGACTAGAGGTACAGATTGTGGGGGGCATCATTGGCATTGAGATGGCATTCATAGCTATGGGGCTGAATGAGATCAACTATGATGTATAAATACAAAACAGAAGGTAGCCAATAACTTCTCCAAGGGGCACTCCAAATTTAGCAGAGGAAAAACAGGAAAATAAGACACTGAAAAGAAGTAGCAATGAGGAAGGTGAAAACAGATGGCAATGTCACAAAAGTCAAGAGCTTTGAGAAGCAAGTAGTGGTCAATTTAATCAAGCGTTCTTGAGAGGTCAAGAAGGATAAGAACATAAAAATACAACTGCTGGGTCTGGCAACAGGAAGGTCGTGGTTGCTTTGATGAGAGCTGTCTTAGTGGAAGAGCAGGGAGGGAAGCCTGATGAGGAGGCAAGAGGAGTTGGGACTCTGAGCCCAGTAGAGGGGTTGTTGGGCCTTTGCTAGGAACAGAGAGAATGATAGCTTTTGCCAGAGGAGGAAGGCAGAGGGCGTGGGTAAACCAGGATATAATAGGGCTGGTAGACTTTCTAATTCACTTAGAGCCATGTGAGGCAAGAATAAATTATAAAACAATCCCTTGGCTTTGTGTTCTTATGTTTACTCTTAATCCACTTTCTTCATATTAAAAATGATCATCTTTAATCAAAGTTGTTGCTGTATGAAGATGCAATGAATAAGCTGGGTAGCACTGTAGATTCAACTTTTACTAAAGAAAAGCAACTTCGCTGATACCCACAGGAATTCTTAAGTAGAAAGAAAAATAGAGACTTTATTATATTTTAAATTTTCAACTAAGGAGGAGAGGGGCAGCATTTGAAACCAGAGGCAGCATTTAATGAAAGGTTCTCAGAGACAGTATGAATGAAAATAAAATAAGAGCAGAAGTGTGCATCTTTTAAAGGACAGATTACATCCTGGAAACATGAAGATAATTAGTTGGTATTTAAATCTATTAATTAGGCTAATTAAATTAGAAACGGTAGGCAGTTCTGTTGAAAGATTTCCTGCTAAGATTTTTTTTATGTGAAATTCTCTTCAGTTCTGTTATGCAGTTAAGTCCTCTTGATACTTGTGGATTAGCTCACTTGGAAGATATTGTTGAAGAAAATCATTAGAATGGAACAACAGTATAAATGCAATTGCATGTATGTGAGGTTTTTTATAAAAGAATTTTTGGGTTAAAATAAGCCTTTACGAGTATATGATCTTAGAAATATAAGATTTACTATGGGTTGATGGATCCCTCAGATCAGAGCTGGCTCCAACGGCACCAAATGGCCCTGCCTCCTGTCTTTGCTTCCTGCTGAGGATGCTGACATGTGAAGTTTCTTGGAAATGAAGTCTCTTTATGATTACAGAGTAGAGAACACAGTTTGAACCACTTCTTACTAAACTGGGGAAACCGACCCCTGACAGATTGAAAGATGAGGCTTCCTTGAATGAGAGAAGTGCTACCTAATATCGTCGGTGGGATGGAGTCAGTAATGGGACAAAGACGAAGGTTGGTGACCAGTCCTTGAGTTTTCTTCTCTATTAGTTTGGCTTTTATAGCAAGACCAGGGCCCCCAGCCACCTGGCTCTCAGAGGTAACTAAATGCTTGTGTAGATTTAGCAGAGATATGAAAGGTAGCAAGGAGGTGGGAGTAATTGGCCAATCTGTAGGGACTCTGGACATGGTGCATTAGAGACAAAATTAGAGATTAAAATGCCAATATGCTGGCCGGTGAGGAGACTGAGGTTCTGTAAATGGGACTTTAAAAATTAATTTTCTATTCTAAATATATTTAATAAGTGCCCATTTTGCATAAACTCTTATGCAGATATCATGAATTATACAAATATAAATGAGGAACAATAGCTGCCATTAGTGTAAATGGGAGATAGACAAACACAAATTGCAAAGGTCTTGTAAAGTGTGGTAAGTGCTTAAAGTTTTCAGACCAATGGCTATGGGAGTGCAAAGGTGGGAAAGTTAGAGGTGGTTAGAGAAATGACAGAGGACTTCTTAGAAGTTGGGTCATTTGAACTAGTCTTGAAAGATTGCTATGATGGTTAAGCTTATGTGTCGAACTTGGCTAGGTCACAGTGCTTAGATATTTGGTCAAACAGTATTCTGGGTGTTTTTGTGAACGTATTTTTAGATGAGATTAACATTTAAGTCAGTAGACTTTGAGTAAAGCATATTACCCTCCATATGTGGGTGGACCTCATCTAATCAGTTGAAGGCCTTAACAGAGAAAAGACTAACTTCCCTGGAGAAAGAGGGAATTCTGCCAGCCGGCAGTCTCTGGACTAGAACTGCAGCTCTTCTCTAGGTCTCAAGCCTGCTGGCCTCCCTTGCAGATTTCGGGCTTACCAGCCTCTACAATCTCATGAGCCAATTCCTTAAAACAAATCTGTCTATATATGTGCACACATACATATATTCATCCTATTGGTTCTGTTTCTCTATTGAGAACTCTAATACAATTTCCCATATTTTAATTAGTAAAGAAAGAGGAGTGGACAGTGGAAATAAGTGCACTGTATGGAGAAGTGAAGAGAATGTGCCTATGGATTGTGAATTCTCTAATGTGGTTGGATTGTATGGGTATCACAGGGCTCCCTAGTGGTACATAGTCCTGGAAAGGTAGACTGGGGCCAGATCATGTATGTCTTTGGTTACTGAGGCAAGGGGTTTGAGCTTTATTCTGTAGAAAGGTTTTGGAGCAGAAGAATGATATAACCATGGCTACCATTAGGAAGGTGACCCTGGCAACTGCGGAGGATAGAGTCAGGATGCCAGAGACCACTGCGCTATCCACATGAGCAGAACTGAGCTGATGAGGGCAGAACCAGGGCACTAGCTGTAGGAATGGATTAAGGGTATAGAATCAAGACGCTTAAAATCAGTAAGATTTGAAGATTGAATGGACAGTCTGAATCAAACATGTCTCTAAAACTTCTATAATGATTGGCTTGCAAGAAGGTGACACCATAAATGAGATAAGGAAAACAGAAGGGGAAACAGGAATGAAGCTGTATGCAGGGACACAGGGTGTTAAGTTCAGCTATAGTCCCAGACCTGTGAGCATTCAGGCCTCAGTAGCACATGTGAGTGAATAGATTCAGGAGATATTCTGAGCAAAGGTGAAGTGAGAACCATTTGCATAAACAAACTATGGAGGAACAGGAGAATAGAGTTGGAGGATGTTGATATTTGAGGGCTGGGCAGAGGAAGAGGATTTAGCAAAGAAGACTAAAAAGGAGAGTTAGGAGAGGAACTAGTACCTAGCACATAGGTGGCACCCAATGACTTTTTAAAAAAAAATTAATAAATAAACTAGGGTGATGCCCAGTCATAGGAGTTCAAAAAGATGAGCATGTGAAGGACAAAACAATGATTGTGCATCTCAAAATAATGAATTTCATATACACTCATTCCTCAATATCTGTGAGAGATTTGTTCCAGGATCTCCCATGAATACTAAAATCCATGGATACTTAAGTCTCTGATATAAAATGATGTAATATTTGCATATAACTACTAACAAACTCTTAGATCATTTAAATCAACTGTGGATTACTTATAATACTTAGTACAATGTAAATGCTATGTAAATTGTTGTTATGCTGTGTTGTTTAGGTAATACCGACAAGAAAAATGTCTGCATATGTTCAGTACACACACAGTATTTTTTAATACTTTCAAATCACAATTGATTCAATCTATGGATTCAGAACCCATGGATACTGAGGGATAACTGTATATGAATTATCTCTCAATAAAGCTGTTATTTAAATTGAATAAAGAAGAAATCGATTAAGTAAGATTTTGTAAAAAATTAAGTGAGCTAAGGGCTAAGAAGAGGTCTTTGCAGTTGACCACTTAAGGCACCAATCACCTCTAAGCAAGCAATTACAATAATGAAGGAATGGCAGAAATTCAATTATTGTAAGCAAAGAGTAAGAGGGTCAAAAGTGGAAGGATCTAGTATGGTACCTTCTTCCTCAATAAGTTTAACATCCTTTAAAGTTTCATTTTTAATATAAAAATAAACTGTTATTGTAGAATATTGGAAAATAGATAGTTTTTTAAATAAGAACAAAATGAAAGTTGTCTGATTGTCTTTTTCTTTCTTTTCTTTTTTTCAGATAGTGTCTCGCTCTGTCACCCATGCTGGAGTATAGTGGCACAATCATGGCTCACTGCTGCCTCAACCTCCCAGGCTCAAGCAATCCTCCCACCTCAGCCTTCCGAGTGGCTAGGATTTGGGACTACAGACATGTACAACCATCCCCAGCTAATGTTTTTATTTTTTGTAGAGATGGAGTTTCATCATGTTGCCCAGGCTGGTCTCGAACTCCTGGGCTCAAGCGATCCACCCACCTTGGCCTCCCAAAGTGCTGGGATTACAGGCATGAGCCACTGTGCCCTGCTCTGATTTTCTACCATACTGATAACAATGGTTAATATTTCGATAGATATTCCAAAATTTTTTCTGTGCTTATTATAGAACTGAGATTATAAAAAACATTCAGTTTTATAATTTTTGTCCAAAAAATTCAATCTTACAGCATTTACCATTGCATAAATGTGCCATCATTTTAAACCATTCTCATATTGCTAGACTTCAGTTTATTTCTTCCATACTTATTTTGCTATTTTCATTGTGATGAATATGTTTGTTCCTAAATCTTTGTCCAATATTGCTTTACTATTTCCTTCAAGTAAATGCATAGATGGAGAATACATGTGTCATAGATGGAAAATGCTGTGTCAAAATTCATGGGCATTTTTATGACTCTTGCTGTATTGTCCAACAGCTTTTCAGAAAGGTACCAATTTACAATCCTTCATGAAGGATTCACTACATGTTCTCCCCTACTGAGTGTTAGCTTCACTCACTTCACATATTTGAGAGATAAAAATGATATCTCACTGTTGTTTGGATGTGCATATCTTACCTCAAAGAGCTCTCACGTAAGATTTATTCTTTAAGAGCTATAATTTGTTTCTAAGCCTCCTGATTAAAAAGTCAATAAAGAGAAACAAATTGATGAAGAAAGATTATGATAATGAACTCAGATTAAAATTTAGTTTTAAAAAAACAAGAAAGGGATATATCAATTTGGATAAAAAGCAGGACACTCTTCATTTATGATAACCAAGAACTGCAGGGAAAGAATCCCTCTATCATTCAGTTGCCATTACTCCTCTGGCCATTTTCTGAAGTCTGTTCCCCAAACAATACAGGAGCTGGGGTAAAACACTGATGTTCCAGTTTTCTCTAATTCCTTATATATAATCTTATTGACATAATCCAACATATTCAATTTCATTTGGGGGTAGTGTATTTCAGAGAAACGAACTAAAACACTGTCTTAAGTATTTGTGTGACAGGTCTAATGCTACTACAATAAAAATAAAGCTGCCATTTCCTAAGAGCCAGGCACTGTGCCAGGTAATTTACACACCCAATTAATTTTTGCAATACTTAATTGCAGAAGCTATTAGATCTATTTCACTGATGAGAAAACTGAGGCTTAGATTTATTTATTTATTTTTACTGTGATAAGAGTCACACAGCTATTAAATGAATAATCTGAAACTTGAATCCAGCTGTCTGGTGCAAATGCCAATGTTCTCTCACAAATACCACCCTTGTTTTGTACATCATTTGACATTAATCATATATGAGATTATTATCACTATCCTTATTGAAACTTCAAGAAAGGAAAATTATGATAATATAGTAATATAACATTATCTTAACAAAATATCTTATACCTTAGGTATCTAATGTCCATTATAAGGTCAGAGACAAATAACCTGAATTTTTAAAGCAAACACTTTAAAACTCTAAAGCCACCACTGAAAACTAAATTATATAAATGTGCAAGTTAATCAATTAAAACGGAAATAATAAACACTTCAAATATTCCTCTCTGACCCTTCCAAAAATTCTTCCACTTCATTCAGCCCTCTAATCATTAAGGCTGCCACTTTTTCACCATCCAGAATCAAAGTAACTTGCTCCACGTCCTCAATTCCTCACAAAATTTGGATTTCATATCCCCCCCCATTACAATCAGTGCCTTGCAATCACCCTTTAATGACTACATGGATCTTTTTGTCATTCTCGTCTGACCAGTCTCAGTGTCCCCGGACCCACTGACCCACCCCAGACACTCTATAGGTGGAACTAGTCATGTGCTAGGAGCCAGCTCCCATCCACTCTGGGGGAGTGACTTAAATTTCCAGGAATTTTATTGGCTGATTGTTAAATATAATCATCTTTAAAATATATATATACATATATACACACACACAGTTGCAGGTAAATGGATTAAGACAGAAATAATAAATACTCAAAATTCAATGTTTCTTTAGAAAATAACGTGATTGGCCAGGCACAGTGGCTCATGACTGTAATCCCAGCACTTTGGGAAGCCGAGGTGGGCAGATGACAAGGTCAGGAGATCAAGACCATCCTGGCCAACATGGTGAAACCCCGTCTCTACTAAAAATACAAAAATTAGCTGGGCGTGGCGGTGCACACCTGTAGTCCTAGCTACTCGGGAAGCGGAGGCTGCAGCGAGCCGAGATAGCAAAAAAAAAAAGCCCAAAAGAAAAAAGAAAATAACATAATTTGGCTACAATCTGTGCTTTTCAGGCCGTGTGCATATATTGTAGGCATATGGTGAAAATACGACATAATAGTGAGCTACAGTACATCTCTTCTCAACTCTACATTTAGTGATGCCATGTGGAAAGTTTGAAACCAGCCACAGCGGGAGCATTTACACCATGGAAGTCAGCAAATGCTACACATCAGGGCCTTTTAACCAATAAGCCAGTTGTAAAGCATTTAATAGTATATCACTAGATAAGGCCCAACAACCTTTTTTCAAACAGGCCTTCCAAGTGATTCTGATTCTGCTAGAGCTTGAGAACCACTGGTTTAGAAGGCCTAGTATGCTCTTCTCCCAATATTCCAACTTCTTCCTCATCCACACACAGAGTACCGGAGTTTGGAGCTTGCTTCACTTCAAAACCAATCTATCACAGCTTCAAACCACCTGATTTCACCCACGGAAGGTACATGTTAATATGAGAAAGATGACTTTCCCTGGGACCCTGTTTTAAATTTTTGCCCAAGATTTTATAAAAATAAATTGTTCTAAGCAGATTATTTGTTTATTTAATCTCAATTTAGTATTACTTCTATTTTTAAAATATAATAAAATTACAAAATATTTTTCCCCTGAAAATCATATCTCATGGAACCATGTCATCCAGTCTCCATTTAGAAGTTGGCTGCTGAATAACGAAGACCAGCAGATGGCAGCAGGGACTCTTGGAAAGAAAGCCTCATATCTTCAAACCATTTTGGCTGAGAAAGAACATAAATAAGTCAAGCACATTTCTAAATAGTTTGCTGGTTCATTTATTCTTCGTGTTGGCAAACTGCCTTTCAAAATTCAGTATAGATTATATTCTATGATTTCATAAAAACATTAACAACCAAAAAAGTCATGTAGTCTTTTTACCCAAATTGGTTCATGCCAGACAAGAGTAGACAGATCCTTTTCACTGTGTTGTCAGATTTAAAAATTTCAAATTCTCGCAGACAAGACTTAAATTATTTTACTTCATTAATATTTTTAAGTATATTTAATATTATCCCTTCTACAACCAGTTTTCCTATGAAGTTAGGAGTTAAGACAGGCAGATAAACAGAGTACAGATTATAAGCCACACAACCCTCACATTAAAAAAAAAAAAAACCTGAAAGACTAGAGCATTTAAACAAATGTTTTAGTTATTATCGTATCACTAAAATCCATGCAAGACAATTAAATTGAGTCTGATTTTAAGAATAATACAGACTACCGTGTGCAAGAGTCTTGGTTGCATCATTAAGGGGAGCTATTTGCAAGGAGTGGTTCTGTATCTACATAGCACTGACTGTTAAGAATCCATCAGGAATCTTCAGGCTCAAGAGTGGTTCAGCAACAGCAGTAATCACAGCATGAAGAAGTGATTCTCTGATTGCTGAGCAGGGTGTGGAATCAGCACTGGAAATATTGGCAAAACTGTCCTGTTATTTTTTATAATGTCATTTCAATGTCTTCTGATTAACTTTTTTTTTTTTTTTTTTTTTTTTGAGATGGTGTCTCATTCTGTCGCCCAGGCTGGAGTGCAATGGTGCAATCTCGGCTCACTGCAACCTCCCCTCCTGGGTTCAAGTGATTCTCCTGCCTCAGCCTCCCAAGTAGCTGGGATTACAGGTACCCACCATCAGGCCCGGCAACTTTTTTTTGTACTTTTAGTAGAGATGGGATTTTATCATGTTGGCCAGGCTGGTCTCGAACTCTTGACCTCAGGTAATCTGCCCTCCTCAGCCCCCCAAACAGCTGGGATTACAGACATGAGCCACCGCACCCAGCCTGATCAACTATTTTTAACTGGGCACATAAAGATGCACAGACACTAGGCAGGAGTGAATCCATAATATGTTTTTAACATCATTTATGAATCAGCACTGTGCTAGGCACTAAGGAGGCTGAGATTAACATGATGTCATCCCTGGTTACAGGAGCTCATAGACTACTGAATTCTAAATTTAGAGGATATTCAGTAAGGTCCAGTATTTATTTCACAAAGTTGTTTTGATAATGAAATGAGATAACATTTTTTAAAAGTACTTCACAAACCATCCAAGCATTGAGCAAGTGTCAGTTTGCCATTATTTCTAAATAGATGAGTGACAAAATCAAACTGATATTCAAAAAAAGAGCAATGGGCAATGATGTACAAAACAGATTAAATCGGGAAAGTAAACTTAGGCAGATTAATCAGCTGGAGTCCATTGTAATAACCCAGACAGGAGGTGGCAGAGTATGAAGTGTCTGGGGCAGTGGGAACAACTGAATGAAAAAATGAAGAAAGCACGCAGATGACTTTGTGGCTGACAGCAGGACAACAGAGAGGAAAGAGACAAAAACGCCAAAAGGATGATTCAGAGAATAATGTAATAGGAAACTCAAGTGAGTGAAGTAATTTAGGGTGAAAGATAAAGAATTTGACTTTTGACATGTTAAATTTAAGGTGACAGTGAAACATCAGAGTGAACAGAGCAGAAGGAAGTTGGGAGACGTCACAACTCACAAACTCCTACTCAACCTTTAATACCCACTGCCAATGTCCTTTCTTCCAGGAAGTCTTTCCTTGATAGTCCTCGGAGGTCAGTTACTCACTTCTCCAAGTTCCAAAAGCAGTTTGTTTAACATCCTAGTTTAGCACGTTATATTGGGTTGGCATTATCTAACTCTGTGTCTGTCACTTCAATGAGACTCCATTAGAACTCCTTAAAAGTAGAGAAAGTCACTGATCTTTATATCCTTAGTACCAGCACAGTACATCACTCATAACAGGTACTCAATAAATGGCTAATGAATGATGAAAGTAACCAGCTGATAAAAATAAATAAATATCAAAACATAAACATCATCTGCTTAAAGGAGATAGAAAACTGTTAGTAAATATAATTTCCAAAGAAAATAATTATTTAGAAATAAGAAGTGAGGTACGTATAGGACCATAAGAATAGATGCCTTAGGGAGTGCTGCAGTTTGGTTTGTTTGACTCTTCCAAATCTCATTTCAAAATCTGATCCCCAGTGCTGGAGGTGGGGCTTAATGGGAGGTGTTGGGGTCAGGAGGGAGGATCCCTCACTAATAGATTAATATCCTCCCTGGGTGGTGGGGATGAGTGAGTTCTCACTCTGTTAGTTCCTGCGAGAGTTCTCCTGCCAGCTGGTTGTAAAAAAGAGCCTGGCACCTCCCCGGCCCAGCCCTCTCTGGCCTCCTTTCTAGCCTTGTGATCCCTGTACTCCTTCTTCTTCTGCCATGAGTGGAAACAGCCTAAAGCCCTCACCAGAAGCGGATGCTGGCACCATGCTTCCTATACAGCCTGCAGAACAACAAATAAACCTCTTTTCTTTATCAATTATCCAACCTCAGGTATTCCTTTATAGTAACACAAATGGACTAAGACAGGGAGTAGAGAAGAAAGAGAAGCTAGTAAAAGAAAAAGAAAATAAGCCAAAGCCTCATAGAAAAGGGATGCTTTTAAAAACGAAGGAAGACATGTTCCAAACAGATTTAAAAAGCTACCAACACCAAAGTGAATGGAGATAAAGAACATACCATAGAATTTCAAAGCCAAATTTAGTTGAGAAAATTTAGGTTTATTCCACCAAGAACAAAAATAAGAGCAATGAGTAAATGTAGTTAATTTAGTGAAGAAGCCAAGGCTATGGGAACAATCTATTCTTGTTATTTATATGCTGTACAAAGGCTGCAGAAAACCAAGTTCAGGCTGGGTGCCTATCTCAAGGCAGAGAAGTTGAAAATATTAAGAGGATTAAGAAGCTAATTTTAAAACATGATGAATAACAGAAATGTTAGCACAGTACTACTGATGAGGAGGTGAAGAGAATAAACAAAGCTCTCAAGGGCATTTTTCACAAGGAGTAATGATATGTCAAGATAACAAACTTCTTGTCAAGTATGCATTACTTTAGGACCAGATAGACTTATCTCAGACCATCCTCCTGTGACTGTCAGGCCAGAGGATCCAGAGGACCTTGGTTCCTGGGGAGGTCCAGGTGTTTCATTTGGGGTATCTAGCGCCTTGGTGAAGGAGTGGGTCTAAGCATTAGTATTAGACCATCTGGATTCCTAATTTTATTCCAGGAAGTCCTAGTATTTCTGGATTGTTTAGGTGATTCCAAGAATCAGCCTAAGAAAGGACTCTTAAGATAATTTGCCTTCTTATTTCCAAATGAGGAGACTGGGGTCCCAGGAGGCCAAGTGGCTTGTCTAAGATCACACTGTTGGTTATAGCAGACCAGACCAAGTCTAAAACCCAGGACTCTAGATGGCCAATCCTATAGTGTTTGTGTTTTACACTTTTCAATATTGTAGAGGATAGAACAAAGAAAAAAGCAAGAGAGAACAGAAAAGAGACAAGATGAGACCAAGCTATTTCTCCTCCTTCTTGAAGGTTGATTCCTATCCACAACTCTGGTGAGCTCTTTCCTCTTCCTTGGTATAGTATGGACTTATTAGCTCGAGAATACTGACCCTTCCTCTCTGAAGTCAATACTCAGGGTTTCACCTTTGATGGACATTTTTTTAATCTACTTGTATAAATCATTAACCTGTTTCCTTATACATTTTGTAATTTAATTATGGGTACCTTATTATCTCATTGTTTTTATTGTGATCTGATTATCACATTTTAAATCCTATTGTCTTAGATAGTTACAATTTTTGCCACATCTTTGATTTCTGAGATTAGACTGAACTTCCTTTTCCAATCACTGAAGGCATAATCTGATGATGCAGTAAGAACTACATTGAGTATACCACATACCACGGTCAAGGTACTTCTCTAAACAGTCTATATTCATTAACTTACTACTTCACATAATTCAATCACATCAGCCCTCTTGTCTTCTCTATTTTACGTAGAAGAAAGCTAAAGCACAAAAGGGTTAGGTAACTAACCCAAGAACACGCAGCCTATAAGTGTGGCAAAAGTGTGGTTCTCGAACCTGCGAGCTAACCACTCTGTACCACCATCCCAGCAGCCCTGCCTCTGACTCCACTGAAACCTGGTTCATCCCTTTTACTTACAAGGAAGTTTCATGAGCCCCTGACAATTTCCAATAAAATAACTGCTCGTACTTACGTAGACTTATATAGAACTTAGTAAGAGCAAGGCACCATTTTAAGGACTATCCAAATATTATCAATTCACTTAATTTCAAAACAATCCTAGAAGGTAAGTGGGAATATTATCATCACATTAACGTTACACATGAGAAAACTGAAGCACAGAAAGCTTAAGCAACTAACCAGATATTACACAGCAAGCAAGTAGAACTGGGACCCAAATCCCAGCAGACAAACTCCAATCCTCCCATCTTAATCACTAGGGTGTCCTGCCTCTGAATCAAAGGGCATAAAACAAGCCAGAAAGTGACCTGCCTTTGTCATGGACTCAGTTTACCAACCCATCCTCCAGTGCTTCTTCTCTGACCCTGACCTCCTTCGCATCAGATTCTGCTTGCCTGCACCTATCCCTAGAATGCATTGTTGTTTTCTTCCGAATGAGTTGACCCCTCTATACTGAACTCCTTAGATCTGTGATATCTGCCACACACCCCTACTTATCTGGCCTCAAGGAGCCAATGGAGCAGAGGCGGCAATGTGTGAGTCCTTAGGCTGCCCCTGACAGACTGTGTGACCTGGGACAAGTTACTTCACTTTCTTAAACAGAATGGAGATAACGTATCTTCCACCC
Source organism: Gorilla gorilla gorilla (assembly GCF_029281585.2). NCBI lineage: Eukaryota > Metazoa > Chordata > Mammalia > Primates > Hominidae > Gorilla > Gorilla gorilla. The sequence goes on from NC_073229.2 coordinate 64,210,067, forward strand.
AGGGATTCTGGGAATACTATAGATAATATATATAACAAGGTTAGCACATAGTAAACAGTTAAATATTTCAATGTCTTAGATTTTAATCAATGCTTTCAAATTTAAACAAATGCATATTGGGGGCATGCTGGATACTGTTATAAGCCCTGGGCATAGAGTGGTGAACAAAGCAGTCAAAAAGCCCTTACCCTCATGGAGCTTTTGTTCTAGCCAGGAACAAATAATTGTATAATACCTACCAAATAATGATCTTGACAGAGAAAATTAGACTCCTCAGGCATGCATGTGGTCCCCTTTCTTCAACAGGCTGGATGTCAACAGCCCTTGCAAGATGATCCCGTCATCCACCAGGAGCGATCTTATTCTAGAGCAGTGGCTCTGAAACTTTGTGGTCTTAGAGATCCATTATGCTTTTAAAAATTATTGAGGACACCAAAGTTCTTTCATTTATGTGGATTATATCAGTGTGTATTTACTGTATTAAAAATTTGAGCAAAGTTTTAAAGCACAGGAATGCACAAAAGCTCATTCCATTAGTCCTCAGAGCAATGACATCACCACACATCATGCAGCCTCTAGAAAACTCCACTGTGCACCTGTGTGAGAACATAAGTGAAAAAGGCAAAAACATCCTTGTACCTAAAAAGAGGTAACATTTTACCACTTTTAATATTGTGGTTAACCTCACAGATCCCCGAAAGGATCTTAGTAACCCCCAGGAATTATCAGACTATACTTTGGTAACTGTATTCTAGTGAAGATATATTTAGACTGAGGCAAGAATTTTTTTAAAAAAAAGATATTTTAATTTATTCTCCTATCTCTGCTGATGCCTTCTTGCTCATTTTCTACAATCAGAAGCTGAAAAAATTAAATTACAGTTTGGAACTACATAAAATGTGAATACCTATGATTAGTTCCTTGAGTTATAATTTATGTGCCTACTTACCTTAAAAAAAAACAGCATATTTCAAAATCTTAATTCTTGATCTTCAGAAGCTCAGCCATCCTTATGAGATAAAATTAACTTCTCAATTACAATTATACATTAAATATTTCTCAGTGGTTCACTTCGCAATAGCTTTAACTCTGGAAGTTTGTTCAGATAGAGGCTAATTACTTCTTTCTTTCTTTCTTTTTTTTTTTTTTTTTTTTTTTGAGACAGAGTCTCACCTTGTCACCCAGGCCGGAGTGCAGTGACACAATCTTGGCTCACTGCAACCTCTGTCTCCCGGGTTCAAGCGATTCTCCTGCCTCAGCCTACTGAGTAGCTAGGACTACAGGTGCCCACCACCACGCCCAGCTAATTTTTGTATTTTCAGTAAAGACAGGGTTTCACCATGTTGGTCAGGCTGGTCTCAAACTTCTGACCTCAGATGAACCACCCCCCTCAGCTTCCCAAAGTGCTGGGATTATAGGCATGAGCCACCATGCCCAGCTGATTGATTACTTCTTTAAAAGGTGTGTTACATTTCCTTCCCACAGAAATTTAATTATTCTTTTATTGCTATTTTAAATGAATATTTTTGCAGAATGTTTCTAAACATAGATAAAATGATTTCATAATTGCATTTCATTATGTGTAATAGACCTTCTCTAGGTTTTACTTTCAGTGTTCCTGTAATAAAATTATTATTAAAGACACATGAATTTTTGGATAAATGTTAATTCTTTTCATCATCAAGCAGTTTTTAAAAAGACAAGCAATTTTACCGCTTTTAGTACCAATCACTTTAATTAATCTGCATGGGAAAACAGTAGGCAGCTGAACACTGTATTCCATAGATATTTTTGAATGAGAGGAACAGCTGGCTATGCAAATACATACAGGTAAATGAATGAGCCCTAAATCTTAGAATGAAAAACTAAAATGCCTTCATGATACAAAACAGATCTAGCATACAAGAAAGGGAAATAAAACATAAATTCATAGGTAAAGAAGAAGGTATTTTTTACTGAACATCTACTGTGTAAACAGGTCAGATGTTCAATAAAACTGTGCTGTGAAAAGCACACTTATAAAAAGAGTATAACACAGAGAGAAGCATGGAGTGTTTAAGTAACTTGCTCAAGGTCACACAGCTATCAAGTGGTAGAGATGAGATTTGAACTCTGGCAGACTTTTAGCAAGTAGAGGATAGGGTTTAAGTAGCAAACCTGTATGTGAATCCTTTTACTAACTTATTAAATATGAGACCTCAAGAAAGTTACTTCGCTTCTCTAAATAGAAGGCAGATAACAATGATCCTCCCTCCTAGGGTCATTGGGAATAATATGGAAGAAAGAGTCTTATTAGGTGGGTAAGAGAGGGGTCTATATTATCAGGATAGTTTTCTGCATCTCTGAAATAATTTTAAATGTTTTGAATAACTGGAATTTAGAATGAACCATGTAAAACAAAATTTTAGGAAAATTATATGAATCCTTATAAAAACTATACAGTCAATACCTTAAAAACCACATTATCATCTCTTACTTTGTTCACTTAGTGTGCCACAGGAAACGTTATTTATTCTTCTCAGCAGTCCAGCTTACTGGTTACATGCATGGGCTTTAGAAACAGACCTTTTAGGCCCACATCCCTAGTTGACCTTGGATTAGTTAGTTACTGACCTTCAATTTCCTCATCAGTAAATGGATGTAACTATTAGTACCTTTCCCATTGCATAGTTATTAAAGTTAAATAAGATTATACATGTAAAATAATTAAAATCATGCCAGTAATATAGTATTCAGAACTCAACAAATTTAGCAACTATCTTTCATCTAATTGTTTCTCAAGGGCTTGGGGCATAACAAGACTGGGTAAAATGTGTATTGAGTAAATAAATAATGACATACCTATCAGATTAATACACTAATGAACATTCTCACTGCTTTCTGACATCCTACTCTCTTAACCCGGATTGCATGACCTTGAATGCAATATAGCTGTGTTGACATACAACCATCAGAGGGCTTTGCATTTTCGAAAGAAACGAGAGAAACCAACAGATGGACAATTCAAACTTTCAAGCAATCCACGCATAAGTTTATGGCAGACATTATCTGTTGATTCCACATAAGCGATTTCTTTCTTCTCCCTTGATGACAGCCTTGATTTACTAAGGACCACATTTCAGCTACAGGATGAATCTGTTAGGGCTAAGCTAGGACCACATTTCAGCTGCAGGATGAATCTGTTAGGGCTAAGCTAGGACCGCAATTCAGCTGTAGGATGAATCTGTGAGGGCTAAGCTAGGACCACAATTCAGCTACAGGATGAATCTGTTAGGGCTAAGCTAGGACCACAATTCAGCTACAGGATGAATCTGTTAGGGCTAAGCTAGGACCACAATTCAGCTACAGGATGAATCTGTTAGGGCTAAGCTAGGACCACAATTCAGCTACAGGATGAATCTGTTAGGGCTAAGCTAGGACCACAATTCAGCTACAGGATGAATCTGTTAGGGCTAAGCTAGGACCACAATTCAGGTACAGGATGAATCTGTTAGGGCTAAGCTAGGACCACATTTCAGCTACAGGATGAATCTGTTAGGGCTAAGCTAGGCCTGGTTGTCCCATTCCTCTCAGATAGATGCTTGTTTTTCCAGGCTCTTTTGCATCTAAGGGTACCAGCCAATGAGAGGTAAGTGAAGATTCACTGGGGCTAGGGAGTACTAGTTCTGCCAAATATTTTTACTCCCTGATCAAAGAATATAAGGATGATGCCAAAAAAAAAAAGTCCCTAACCACAGCAGCGTCACCTTGTAGTATTTATCCCCACTGAAAACCACATTATGTATTTTTTTATGTGTTCATCATTTCTCTCCATGAGATGATATGCACCATGAGTAATGGTATAGTTTATGCATTATTCATGGTACTTTGAACAGTAAACATAGTTGGAAATCAATAAATATCTGCTAAATGAATAAATAAATGATCTGACTGGGATTTTCTTTGGAGCAATGGCTTAGAATTTCCAAAGAAGAATCTTCAGTCTCTGACCTGGAAAGTAATCATCATGCTTTGGATATTCAAGGCCCAGGACAGAGGAGCATGGCTAAATTTTCACTATATCTCTGTCTTTCCAACCATGAAGCTCACCTTCCTGTACCTTCTCTTCCCTGTACCTGATGTCCCAGAACTCTCAGAACTTTTGAGGGCTTGTTTTTTAATATATTCTCCCTCATGGAGGCAATTTAGCTGAAAGCTCCTTCCACTCTGCTAAATTAGTTGCCATTCCTCCATCTGCTTTCTTCTCAAAATGTGTTAAAATCTCTTGACAGGTGATATCTTCTCTCTATTCTCTTCTACCATGCAGTTTATACCTTGTTATATTTTTACTTTTAGGAATGAGAGTAAATTCATATGGCCAATGTGTCATATCTAAAACAGGAATGTAAATATGAAGAAGGCAAAAGGTAGATGACCTCAGCCTCAGAGATAATATCAGGTAATCAATTAAGCAAGAGCTTATAATATGATATTAATTACATGTATAATTGTTTTAAAAGATAAACCACAGTGTAAGTAGTAGGGGCAAAAGGGGTGATCCAGGAGTCCTTTATAGAAATGCACCTAAAGTATAGAAACCAGAGTCCTTTACAGAAATGCACCTAAAGCATCCCACTTAATATAGGGGAACACAGTATGCTAGATATAAATGAATAGAATTGTATAAACACTTTTACAGGGTGTACTCTGAACTTGCCACTTTAGAGGCAGCTTTGCACAACAGAGGCATTTTAACTCGAAGCCAAAAGATATGGGTTCCAGTCCCACCTATGATAGATCTATGTGAATATCAGCAAATTACTACAGAACTCTGCATCTTTTACCTTGCACATTTGCTGTAAGGGTCAAATAACTCACAAACTTCTTGGTAGACTGCAGAGTACTCCAGTTTTCTTGGTTATTACACTGAAGAAGGAAAATATTATCTTGAGAGTTATCAACGTTTTAATTTCTGAGAGAAATAGGTTCCATATGAAACGTCTCTATCAGTACAAGCAGAATCTGAAGGAATCCCTAAAAGGTATTGTATTCATTTTTTTTTCAACAAATTATATGCCAGGCACTGTGCCAGGTGCTAGAGAATGGTCATTAGGGCAGGTATGTTCTTGCCCTTGTGGACCCCAGGGTCTAATGTGAAGATGTTAGTTAACAATCACATAAAGAAATGGATCATTCATGCTGAGATAAGCGCTCTGAAGGAAAGAAGCACAGCACTCTAAAAGTGTATCCCAGAGGAACTAACGAGGTCTTGCACTGGCACAGGAGGGATGCGGCTGGCAGTGTATATGGCAGATAAATCAGCACATGCAAAGACCCTGGGAATATGACAACAGTTGTAAACTCAAAGAAGGAGAGAAAGTTAGCGTGGCTGGAGACAGAAGACCCAGGAGTGAAGGAAAAGCCTTGAGGTAGGTTGACCTTGAAGGCCAGGCTAAGAATACTGACCTTCATCCTGAAAGGAATGGGAAGCTTTGGGTGGGTTTTACACATACCATATTTGAGCTTTGAAACCAAAAAACCAAAGCACTTCAAGCTTCAAAGTGAAATGTATTGAAGAACAGCAAGAGAGGACCAGTTGCAGACCAAGACAGAGACAACTGCAATAGTCGAGATGAGAGATGCCTGAAGCTTGGAGCAGGGATAAAAGTGAGCTGTCAAATAGGAGAGATATTTAGGAGGTAACATCATCAGGATTAGCTACAGAATGATTGGGTGAGGGAGGAGGAGAGCTTCTGAGTGGAAAAACTGGATGTAGGGTGGTTTGGTTCAGGAATACAAGAAATAATGGAAGGAGACCTGGTTGGCAGATGGCTTTCTATATCATGAGACATCAAGAGGAGACATCAGTTACCTACCTCAGAGAGGCTGCTTGGATCAGGGGTAGAATGTTCATAGTTGTTAGTGTACAGGTGGCAATTAAAGGTTTGGATGAGATTGCTTAGGAGGAGAATGAAGAGGGAAATAAGAGGAATATATGAGTGAAAATGCACTCACTTTTATAGTTTAATTCAATCCTCCTAGTCCTCCCAATTTTAAGATTTGCCTTCTCATCGGGAATGTGGATTTTCCATAGATGTGACTTCACTTTTATACATTCTCACTGAGAAATAAAAGATTGGTTTCTTCAAAGTTATGTACAATAGCAAATTGGTTTCTTCAAAGCAGATGTACAATAGCAGATTCCCAGCACATGTGTATCAAGAATACAAAATAGGAAACAACAGACAGGGAACTAAGAGAGGCTATTAGCTGTAGGTTCTAAGAGTTATTAAAAATTGAGAGAGGAGGAATAAGAAAAAAATGATTTTCCCTGAAACAGCTTTTAAAATACTTTTGCGTAGAGAACCCCAGATGCCATCAATCAGGAAAATGATCTCTGGCAGAGAAGAATATGGCTGATGTAAATAATTAATGAATGAAGACAGAAGCAGAATATGGAAGCAAGAGGTGCTCTTGGAGGAACTTTCTGCTGGAAAATTCAAGCAACAGCTAAACGATTTCTTCCTCGTAGATTATCTTCCCAGCATTGTGTGTGCATGCATGTGTGTGTCTGTGTGTATGTGTGTGTGTGCTTCATTTTCCTGGTTGAATTTAATATACCATGGAAGATTTCTATTTTTAAAAAAAAAAAACTATTTTTTGAGACAAGGTCTTGGCTCTGCTGCTGAGGCTGGAGTGCAGTGGCACAATCATGGCTCACTGCAGTCTCCACCTTCTGGGCTCAAGCAATCCTCCCACCTCGGCCTCCTAAAGTGCTGGGATTACAGGTGTGAGCCACATGCCTGGCCCCAACTTGCTTTTAAATGCTAATGAAAACCTCTAGAGAAAAAATAACATGGCAAGGTCATTATCTAACACATAGTCCTCGATAAATTCATTCAGGGAAAAACAATAGAAGTCCGCTCCTTGTTTTGGTCAGCACTCAACAACGATGAATACTAGAGGTGATTCTAACGCTTCCATGGAACACACAGGTATCCGAACGACTCAAATATTTGTTCCTAGAGATGCTCCAAGTGACCTATGTGACACTAAAAATTGTTCTCTGACTCCACAGGAAGTGTACACATAAAAGTCCTCACATAAATAAAACAACAAAACATTTATTGGCTAGCTTCCTTTAACTTTAACCCAACATATTCAAAAGTTAAAGTTAGAAAAAAATCATGCTCTAGAGTGTCCATTGGTTTATGAAGCCCAGTATATTATCTGACGATTAACAATCTGATTAGGGATTTCTGTTTTCCCAGTATCAGAATAATTTCATTTCATTTCAAATTCAAATAGGGAGAAAAGGCCCTGATATGTATTGACTTTGTATTGCAAACTACATCCGTATATTTATATGTCAAAAGCATGACAATTCCATTCAAAATTGGATATATTGAAGATGAAACATGGAGACAACAATGTTGTGACTAAGATAGAAGGCTTACAATAAATTATCTTCATTACTTTGTTACCCTATTTTCCTACTAATGAATTACACAATGTTCTTTAAGATGATTTATAAGTTGTAGTTACAAACTTTAACTGCACTTAGTATCAGCTTATAAAGGTTTAATTTAACATAATAACTATTTTGTGTAAGCTTTAGTGTTTTGGGGGTTTTTTGTTTTGTTTTGTTTTCTTGAGATGGAGTTTTGCTCTTGCTGCCCAGGCTGGTGTGCAATAGTGCAATCTCGGCTCACCACAACCTCCGCCTCCCTGGTTCAAGCAATTCTCTTGCCTCAGCCTCCCGGGTAGCTGGGATTACAGGCATGTGCCACCATGCCTGGCTAATTTTGTATTTTTAGTAGAGATGGAGTTTCTCCATGTTGGTCAGGCTGGTCTCGAACTCCTGACCTCAGGTGATTTGCCGGCCTCGGCTTCCCAAAGCGCTGTGATTACAGGTGTGAGCCACCGCACCCAGCCTATCTTTAGCTTTATATATAAATATATAAATAAACAATTTGGTGTGCTTCATCAAAAGTCATCAATATCTTTAGAAGCAATGCTGTTTCTAAACATGAAACATGAAAATCACCAGTTACCGGCAGACTTGGCCAACGTGTTCACTGACTGTCAAATTGCATCATAATTAGGTAATTAATACATGCTGAAGATATTAGCAACTCAAAAATCCCTATTTGTGATGATAAGCAACTTAGCTGAGGGAGGCAGCTTATCTGATTTTGAGGTTTCACAATTTAATAATAAGAAAGTGGAATATATGTGACCTTGTGGCACAGTGGTAGCACATCTGACTCCAGAAAGTGGGGTATATGCCACTTTGTAATAGTCAAGACACATATTCACTATAAACCTGAAAACATAAGAATGTTTTTGGAAACATTTTTAACAAAATCATTCCTGAATCTTTAAGTACATTATTATTTTACTTTTTTTGGAAGAGGGGGAGCCTTCCCTTGGCTCACCAATTAAAAACTTATGAGCATCTCTGCATGGCTTTGGGTGAATAACTTTTTTACCTCTATGTGTCATAAGAAATTATTTTAACAACAATAATAATCAGGAATATAATATCAAATTTTAGTGATCCTTTTTAGAATGCTGAAAATCAGGCGGTAGGGAGTAAACTGTAGAAGAGAAAAGGTGTTAGTCTATGTATGGTCCTCAGATCGGCCTATACTCCCAAATTCAGAGAAACTGCAATATACAGTATAGTATAACCAGTGGTATGCTGGTTAGCAGCTCTCAGCGGGTGTTAGACAGAATAATACAATTCACTCTCACTCCTACCCGAGTCCCACCAAGGATATCCACGCCCTAAACCCTGAAACCTGTGAATACATTACTTTACAAGGCAAAAGAAACACTGCAGATGTGATTACATTAAGGACTTTAAAATGAGAAGATTATTCTGGATTATCCAGGTGTAACACAAGGCTACAAGAGGGAGGCAAGAGGATCAGACTCAGAGAAGGAGGTGTGTTATTGGAAGCGGAAGTCAAAGTGATGGGTAGTGAAATATTAAGATTTACAGTGTTGGCTTTGAAGTTGGAGGAAGGGGCTACAAATCAAGGAATGCAGGCAACCTCTAGAAGCTGGAAAGACAAGGAAATGGATTCTTCTCAAGAGCATCCAGAAGGAATACATGACTGCTGACACCTAGATTTTAGGACTTCCAACCTCCAGAACTCTAAGATAATACATTTGCATTGCTTTAAAACACTAAGCTTGTGGTAAATTGTTAGGAATTTAATTTAAATTAGTTAAATAGGAAACTAATACTCTAGGAAAAAAAACAAGCCTGATTTATAGTTTGTTCATTCCCATGTTGTTAGTACTCCCATGGCCAATTTAATCCATGTTGTTAAATGCTGCACACAATTGGTGGAGCGGGTAAGTGCCCACTTCAGCATATTACTGGGTATAACTATAAAATGGCACCAATAACACAGACTGCCTATACAAACCTGGCACAAGACTTTCATGTGATTTGATATGGTAATTAATTTATCATTGGTACTTTAAAATTTACCCCCTCTGACCAATGTGCTGATTGCCCAGTATGCCTGTGACACCTTTCTTTAGGTTCCATTCACACTATGTGCCTCACAAAGATAGCTGCTTTTCCTAGGATACTGAATATTACCACAGTGATAAAAGTGCTGAGCCTAACCATCTGGGTAACCAATCCAACGGTAACTCCACAAACAAATTCTCTCAAAACAAAACTTTCCTTGGTCTGAATCCCACAATTTCTGGTGTCCTGAGAGTGGGTGCAGTAATGGTGGCAGCTGAGGGAGAGGTGTCTGTGAAGCAAACTCAGAGACAGGTCTCCTGGGGCCCATGCAGAAACCCTCTGGGGAGACCTTACATGACAGTTTTTTTGGAATGAGGAAGGAATATTTGGAGGGCTGCTTATGGGAGCCTCCATGTCACTAAGCACAGACTGCCCCAAAGCAGCTCATAAAGAGAGGACTTGAAGAACTGCAGCCTCCTCATTTAGAATGGAGGAAAGAAAAGAACTCAGAATGAGATGTAGAGAATGGGATTATAACTTTCTTTTTTTCATGCTTCTTCTAGAGACCCACCCCAGGAGATTCTTATCCTAAGATGAGGTCCTAGAACAGATTATTGAGAAATGCCCAGGCAACTCCTCTCCTCTGTAGTTTGAAACCAACAACTGGGCCAGTGATTCTCAAGCAAGGTGATTTTGCCCCCCAGGGGACATCTGGCAATGTCTGGGGACATTTTGGGTATTCATGATGGGGAATGGCATACTGTCAGCCAGTGGGTAGAGGCCAGGGATGCTACTAAACATCCTACATGGCACAGGGCAGCCCCCACACAAAGAATTATCAGTCAGAAACATCAGTAATTCTGAAGTGGAGAAACCCTGAATGAGATTGTGCCATGAGAAGTTGTGTGCCTCCCATATTAGTTATATTTCTGGCAACAAAGTCTCTGACAATTAAATATGTCTTTGCGATGCATTATTTATTCATGATAGCTTTCTATATAGATTGGAATATAAATCTTCTCACTTTGTGCCCAGCAATAATTAGTATTACACAAATGACAACCTGTGCCAAAAGAGATTTTTAAAAGGTTACCATGTATGCTATTGGCTATCATTCTGTCTACAGTGATTATATAGGATTCTCTAAAGAATTATTTTTTGAAATAACTCCTTTAATCATATAAAACATTAAGTGTAATAAAGTCATTCATATGAACTCAAATTCTCTTTATAATGATGTTTCTCTTCCAGAGAACTGTCACTTTTCATGTGGCTATTTTGCTATGATGCTTCCTGCACTATTTTCTTCAGAAAGAAATGTGCTTGGATTAAGTGAAGAGTCTTCTAAGTAAAATTCTCAAACTACTTAATGAATATATTTTAAAAACCATATTCAGATTTTAAAGGGCTCTGTTCTCATTTACCTTCTCTTTCTCATGTAAATGTTAATTCCTTCTAAAGTAATTGGACCTGCTTAAATTGCCAATCACAATTAACGCATACTCAAAATTTGTCATTAGCAAGAATGAAGCACCCGCAGAGGAATGTATCTTCTATTCAGTAGACTTTTGTTTCCTGAAATTAAAATTTGAAATGCCTTTAATTACTCACAAAGAAGGTTTGGTCAACCAATCCAGTTTTCTTTAGGAAGTGATGCAACGATAGAATGGAAAGCAAAACAGGAAGGCAAAACTGACTTGTCTTTTCAGAAAACTTCTAAGGATGCTGTACCAACTACAAGTCCAACACTTATCAGGCTTCACATGGAGGCATATGAATGGAATTGCCAAGTGACTGCATCTAGTCTTTCTAACTATACATCAAACATAAAGGAAAATGGAACTTTCTAGTGAGCACTGGAGAAATGAAGACAAAAGACTGTCAATTTATTGGTACAGTAAGGAAATGTGTAGCTGTTCAAGACTCTGTACGCAGGGGAGATAGAAAATGCACTTTCTTCTGGGCTAGTTCTTGTGAATAAACATATGTGCTCAGATTTCAGAAGGTACTCATCTGGCTTACTGCTCCCCCATCTGGATTTAGAAGTTCTTCTGAGGGTAGTGAGACTAGACAATGGCAGTTGACCAGAGTTGCTCTTTGGTGCGTTATGCAGCAACCACAGGCAAGGGAAGCAAGAGTCCCAACAGGTTTTTTTTTCTTGAGATGGAGTTTTGCTCTTGTTGCCCAGGCTGGAGTGCAGTGGCACAATCTCGGCTCACTGCAACCTCCACCTCCTGGGTTCAAGCAATTCTCCCGCCTCAGCCTCCCGAGTAGCTGGGATTACAGGCACGTGCCAGCATGCCCGGCTAATTTTTTTGTATTTTTAGTAGAGACGGGGTTTCCCCATGTTGGCCAGGCTGGTTTCGAACTCTTGACCTCAGGTGATCCACCTGCCTTGGCCTCCCAAACTGCTGGGATTACCGGCATGAGCCACCGTGCCGGGCCCAGAGTCCCATGAGTTTTAAATGATGCAAGATGCAGATCAGACTGATGGGCAGAAACTATTATTATTCCTAGCCAATAGTTACAGTTAACTAGGATCAAGACATCATTGACTATATCACTTATATCCTTACAGGAACCCTATGAGGTCAATATGGTTACTTGATGCTGTTTTACAGGTGAGGAAATTGATGTTTAGAAAGGTTAAATAAACTGCCTACGGTCACATAACTAATAAGCAGTGGAATTTGGTTTTGGACTTAGACTGATAGATGCTAAGGCCCTCTCTCTCTCAATCACTCTGCTATATCATTTCCCTAATTAGAGACAGAATGACCCTTGTGGGGATGAGGCTTGAGTTCTTAGATAATAAAAACAGAACCAACCCCTCCAAAGTACCAGTAACTCAAAAGAAAGTTCAGCCTTCCCAGTAGGCACCAATGCCTTCAGTCACATGTAGACACAGATTATGTGACTGTTCTCTGTCATCTCCAGACACTATAACATTAAACAACTGCCTCATTTTTTTCCAAGCAGATGCTTCCATTTATGCTTCAGTTGGAAAAGCATTTGGTTATACTCAGAAGCCATTAGTACTCTTACAGGCTTGAAAGTGCCACATAAAATAAATTGATCCTATTTGGGTGTATGCCCTGAACAGGCAATAGGAAAACCAGCCTCCACATTGACCCATAACGTTCCATTTCTGGGCTTGCTCAATCCTTTTTAATGCCCTGCCATCAAGTTCCAATACAGTTTACAGTTTAGATGCTTATTTAGTTTAACATGGTATAATAACGTGTGTTTCAGCTGCTTTTAGCAGATCCTGCCTAAATTCCAAGAGCATCACTCCCACCCCATATCCTAAAATAAGGGATCTATAGTCACTTAATTTATAAAATGCAAGGCATGAAAATACATCTTGAAATGTTTAAAAATTGGGTAAAGTCACTGATTAAGGTGTTCACAAACCAAATGTACATTGAGTGCAGATAATAAGGAATCTTTTATTAGGGAGGACTTCAAACTTTGTTGTTGTTACAGTTGTTGTTTCCAGCTATAAGTACTTTTGACAAAGGGTTGAACAACTTCAAGTGACAGCTCCTGACAAAGTCAATTGTCTCAGGAAAAACCTAAAAAGGCAGAATGTTTACAAGTAAAATTCTAAAAAGTATGCCTTGAGCTTGAAAATTAAGAAGGCATCCTATCCCAACTGCTGAGTGGTGACAGAATCTTTACTGTGGTGACTTTCTGTAGAGTCCAGACACAAGGGCTATTCTTAGAACAACCAAAAAAAGCATGGAGCTGCCTAAAAATAATGATGACTCAACACCTAGAGGCTTCAATGATGTAATGTTGTCAAAGAACACCCTCTCTCCTCACAGGTTGCAGTTTTTAAAATAAGCAAGCTCACAGCTCACCTTCCAAGGAAAGCAAAAATTTCACACACTAAGGAGAAAATTAGGACACATGGGTCACAAATAAAATGTTTCTTCCCCACCTCACCTGTCACTGTGCCTGGGTTTACTTGGAGAAGCAGCCCTGGCCAGAGTCAAAAGCCATTCCTTCCCTGTCACCCCCACTCATCAGTCATCCTTTCAAAAAAGGCCCTGTGTGACAGGACAACAATGCTGATTACACAAGAGGAGGGCCTGAAAAGTCCTGACAGCCAGCACATTTTATGACATGGGATGGGTCCATGTGGAGACTGTTGTACAGGTACAAGGCATAGCTTAAAACAAAGAATAAAAACATCTCTCAGAGCTTCTGTGACAGCAGCCATTGAAGCATGGCAGTCATGGCTCTGTGCTATCCCGTGGCCATAGGACTCAATAGGGCCACAAGGTGACCAAGAGCATAAGCCAAGGCACAGCTGCCACTGCAGACACCTCACCAAGCACTCAGAATTCAAGCGAGACATGATCCAAGGAGCACACAGCTTCATCCTATAAGAGTGACATATTATGGAGCTCAAGGTCTCCAAGGACAAGAGGACTGCCAGGTTCACCAAGAAAAGGGTGGGGACACATAGCCATGCCAAGCGGAGGTGAGAGGAGCTGAACAACGTCCTGGTCACCATGAGGAAAGCGGCTACCAGGATACACTGAACTGCCTCCTCGCTCTATACATGATAAAATACAGAAAAAATATTCCAGAGCCTTCCCTCTTCCCTCTTAGTGCCCATGCCCTGAGCTCCTATAATATGCTCCTTCTGCCTCCATCTCTCACTTCACCTAACTTGTACTACAATTTTCAGATCTCAGTAAACATTAAGCTTCATGAGGGCTTGCATTTCATTCATCTTTGTACTCCCAGTGCCAAGAGCAATACTTGGGACATGGTAGAGTTTCAATAATTATTAAATAATTGATGGCTGATTGATTGATTGCTGCAGTACTCTTTCGCTTTGTTAGTGTATTTATAAGTCACTGTTCTTCTCTGGGTACTTCTATTGTATATCTTAGAATATCTTAGGATACATCTTAGGTATATCTTAGAATATAATATCTTTCAGGGTTATGTTCATTAAAAAGAAGATTCTTAATCAGAAAATAGCCTTTAGGTTTCAAAAGACTCTAGACCACTGTAGGAGATACTTGGAGACAGGATGTTCCTCACACTACAGAGCCCATTTCTTTGTTCCTAAGGCTTGCTCTGTTCAGCAAGAAACATGGGGCTGAGACTCAAGGCTGGGTGCATTATAAATAAAGCACAATTTAAAAATGTACCTGATGTAATACACTAAATTTTACATGTATAGCTGAGTCTTTTTCAAAAAGGTGAACTTGTTGCAGCAATGCTTTCATTGTGCATTTCTGAAATTCCCAAGTATCAGTTCAAAAGCTCCAAAAGGAAGTCATTCCTAGTGTTTTGTAGCTATTTCTTATTATAGTTTATGTGCATGTTGTGTTTAAATAGAAATTATTTTTACCTGGGTTGGTTACCTACATGAGTCACCATAGTTAACTCTAAATGACTTGCTTCCAGCAATTCAAATCCACTCTATAAATACATACGCTTTACACCACTCAAGATATTGCAAAAAATGAGCAATCAGTGAGTGGTGCCTAAAGAGGAATCACTTTGAAAGGGACAACACTTACTTAGATATGTGAACTCAGAGATGTTTGTGGGGGAAAGACAACCCCACTTGAGCTGAAAGCCTGGTTGTCAAGGAGGCTGGGCAAAGGTAGGGCTAGGTAACCAAATGTATACTCACTTTCTCCTCCTCCTTCTAAATTATCATGTCCCTACCCTCCCTACTCCCATATTTAGAACAAGTCTACATATAAAAAGCATGTGTAATAAAAGCTGATTATCACTGCCACATTTATGACACTGAAGACTCTCATTCCCTGAAAATTTCTAAAGAGGCTAGTTGAAGACTGAAACGACTTTCCTCTCATGTGCCCCTTGCAAAGTCGTGAACTTAAGCTGCACAATGGTAAGTTTTAAGTGGACTTCTGTTCCAAATTCTACAACTTGACAGAACATAATATCAACAAAAAGTAATCTATTTGAGGGAAAGAATAAAACTCTCAAGCATCAGGCATTGAAACTATAGCATCTTCCCATGAAATAATGTGTCTCTAAGCCTTTAGAGTTCAAAATCAGACTGATTTATGATGAGGACAAACTTGAATACACATATCCTCAAATGCTTTATAAGTGTTCATTTCCTCACAAATGAATATTAGAATAATGATCACATTTAAGAGTAAAACTTAAAGATAGTTTAATTACCCAGTGCTTTTCTAAAACCATGTGGACCTAGATGGCACGTGTTCCTGGAAGATGTTGTTGTCAATTGTGATTGCCAAGTTACATTCTTTTCCTTGAAGATGTTTAAAAACTATTTTTCTAAACCATATGAGTCACGGCAAAAAAAAAAAAAGTTTGTGTGCGTGTTATTCTAAAAATATCATATTAACTTAGGTGATTTTTTTCTATTCACAATGGAATTTAAAACATCTGTAAAACACATCCTTAATGATCACTGGACATCTCCTTTACAAGTGAAAAGATGATTGTTAAAGTATTCATTAAAATGTGAAGAAAGTTTGAAGAGCTAATTCAGAAAAATATATTACATATATACATAATTAGGTTAATATATAAGAAATAAAATATCAGGATCAATAAGAACAAAGATAGTTGCTATGACTGAATATTAATTTTTAATTTGAGTTTCCTAGAAGCCAGAGAAAAAGAAAAACACATAAATCACATAATCCTCATAGTGAGAAAAAAATACCAGTTCCCCAGAGTAAACAAAGTCTTCCTGGAACTAGTTCTAAAAGAAAAGTATCACGTGAACCTTATATGGGAAACAGTGAACAAGAAGTGTCCTAAAACAATTGAAGGAACAGTTTCCATGTGGAAACTGAGATTAACCTTCCTTAAAACTCAAGGCTATGATATAAAAGCACAACTTTGTTATAATTCTGCAAGGATCTGCTGAAGTCTTCCTTCCAAATTCCATAGACATGTGCTCTCTAGGTCTACATATTTTTAGAAAAACACCTGGTTATTAGAAAACCTCCTTCCTTCCTTGAACCAGAGATAGACAGTCACAGATCTGGGTCGCAGGGAGGGGAATGAAGAAGAATGAGGAAGAGAACACGCTTACTAAGAAGGTCTAGTATTATGCTACCTCCTCTGTCTACTTCATCTCATTTAATCACATAACAAGCCAATAAACAAGGTGTTGTTAACACCATTTTATAAAAAAGGGAACTGAGTTTCAAAGATATTTTTCAGTTGGCAAAGATGAAATAACTACTACATTGTCAAGGCAGGATTTGGACCCAAATGCTTCTGAATCCAACACCCACATCATGTCTAGAGAGCTGTATTCAACATCTGGGACACCCGAAGAATGAGGAGGTTGCTCTTCCAACCTCAAGACACTTACAATCACCCAGCTGGAATGTAAAGACTAGACCATCATATGACACAGTGCATTCTATGTATACATAATAGATTATACTAAATAATTTGGAGTTAATAATAGCTAAAAATTTTTTTGGGGGAAAGGTAGGTTTTGAACAAAGTATGAGGCATGATATTTGAATATGGTTGATTAAAAACCTTAACTATCATGTACCTGATCAGCAAGTCTCTCTCTTAAAACACAGATGAGATTATGGTATTTCTGTTTAAAATAATAGGCTATATGATAGAACATTCCCAGTAAAATAGAATATTAACAGAAACTGATAAAACTAAAAAAATAAACTACACATGTTCTGTTTCTATATATACCCATTTTGCTAAAAGGGGCAGGGGAATATGGTTGAACACCATAAGCACAAAATTATCAATGAACAGGTAATAAGGAAGTCTATACAGCACACTAATAACCCCACTCTCACAGAGAAAATAGCACAGGGTATTAATAGAACTGGCACTCAGCCCATCTATATCACACCGATCTCATCCATTGAACTAAATGTCAGGCCTGCTGTGATGGTTACCTTGGAGGAGTTTTAAAGTTCACATCAAAACTCTGACTTTCTCTGGTTATCACCAAGTCAATCAAGAATTTCATGCCCACCAAACTGAGACTAGATTCAACGAAGTCAAGACAGGCAGGGTGAAGCCCATGACATCCTCAGCTGTTGAGACTAAGAAAATAATAACGATAAAGCTCATCCTAACCCTGGGTTCTATCTCTGAAACTGCCTCTGAAAAAAGTAATGTTCTTAGGCAACGGAACTCAAGAGTTACCTTTGAATTTACATCTTTTAAAATTTGAAGTACTTTGAAATTTTCATGGCCCCCACGATGGTTGTGTCTTTGTGTACTTCTCAGGGGCTCCTGGCCCAGGAAGTGAGTGGCAGATGAAATCTAGCCTACCCCTCCACCGCCACCAAGGCACCCTGTTCAGGGCTGCATGCAGGCCATCAGCCTAGAGGGCAAGACACTATTTTTACAAAGTCACTTCCTTTCCCCAGGCAGTATGCCTTAAGACTGCTTCTGCTCATTTTAATAATTCACAGTCACTGTATAGACTAGAAGCAGCTCTGATGGAAACCATATGAAGTGGGTTCCAAGTACTCATTTTTGCAAATAGGGAGAAAAAAAAGCTCCATGTCCCTATTTAATATCATACCAGAATAAATGGAATATGGCAGTCATCTTTCACCAAGTGTCATCAAGAATATATGTTTACCCACTCTTTGGCACAGAATCCAAATACTCTCAACTCTATCCATCAGGTTTAATTCTCTCTACTGTCTCAATTATTTTCAGGTAGTTAAGTGGGACTTTTAGAGTAGCTTGTCAGGCTCTTGGGCCCCAGGGGGTCACTCAGTACTGTGGAGAAGCAAGATACTAAATATGCCTCTGGAATATTTTAGTCACTTTAAGAAAGGTTAAGGTTTCATAAAATGTCCTACAGCAGCTTTCAAATCTGCCCCACACTGGGCCTCTCATCTGGCAGGTGCCCCCAAGTGATTAGCAGTAACTAATTATGGGTCTCAGTCACTGTTCAGGGAAAAAAAACAAAACAAAACAGATTTAACCTCCAGAGTACAATGATATGCCCTTTTAATAATCTAAATATTCCTTAAGACAACAAATATAACTATAAATGTCACTTTTACCTATAAGGAATGAACAACACAAGAAAAACAGTGAAATTCCTAAGTATTCCTTATATATTTTATGTCTAATTTAACTGTTACCTGCTTTAATATTTAAAACTAATATTTGGTGATCCATTTTCCCACCCTCAAGTTCCTATAGTTCACTTCTATTTTATTTTTACAACATATATTCAGTGATACTTAAACCATAGTGAATTATTATCTTCATGTTTACCCTTTGTTACAGATCCCTAGCGTGAATTTTCCAACCAGCCTTAATGTTTTCTAGGATCTTCCAGAGCACGAGATTTTAGCTTTTATTGTTACCTTTTAAAAATGTATTTATTACAGTAACATAAACATAATAATATAAATATTTATTTTATTTATTGCTTTTATCGCTACTCTCTTTTTACCCATCTCCCTTTTCTTCTCCTTGATGTAGTTATAAAAATAAATCTGCTTAAGACACTTCTAATTTTTTTATTCACTTGTCTTACTAAATCAGTCAGTCCCCTCTAAAAATTCTGAACATTACATAAATATAAATTGACGTATAAAGCAGGTTTCTTTATGAACGTCAAATCTTAACTACAAGGGTGATTTGGATTCAGTGCATTTACATTTGGCTTGAGCATTGCTGCTGAATCACCTGAGTTCTTTCTGCCTTACATTCTTCCACATGGAAGTTTGTGCTGATGTACAGCCAACTTTGTTTTTGGAACCTGCTTTCCACAGTACAATTCAGACACAGTGATGCACAGTGGGTAATGAACTGGACTTAAAAGTCAGAAAGCTTCACTCTACTCTTTTTTATCTCTCTAAATAATCAGCTGATTCTGGTAAATTCATCTCTCTGTGTCTTAATTTGGTCACCGTTTAAGAAGAGTTTCATTTCAATATTGATTGAGCACCTACTGTGTGTCAGGCCCTATGCAAGTCACTAGAAATACAAAGAAGACAAATATAAATACTGTCTGCCTTGAAGGGCTTCAGGGTCTAGAGAAGAAAATGTAAATGGAGAAAAGGAAAATATGTCTGGGTAGTTGACACAAAATATTTTACAATTTAAGCTCCCTGAGTCAAGACAAACATGTGCACGGAGCAGTAACTATCTGCTTTGTGGGCTAGGAGGCTCTCCTATAGACCCAGAGCAGACCATTAGTGAGGAGCTAGAATGAAGGGCTGTGGGCAGCACAAGCAGGTCAAGGCCAAAGGCTTTAAACTATAGATACTCAAAGAAAGACTCAGTGAGTGTCAGAGTTTGGCTTGGGGAGGGCTACACAGACAGTATCTATACACAATGCTCATCCTAGCTTGAGTATATCCTTTATTTCCAAAAGACATGAGCCCCCCACAGCTCTAGTCATCGTGCTGGTACCCATGGACTCCGCATCCAGGCAAGCGCCTATGGTCCCAGGCCCCAGGTCAGCCCACAAAGTCCCAGGCTTTAGACCTGCCCCTTTGCCAGGTTGGCAACCCTGGCATCAGTTACCAGGCTAGCACTCAAAGACACAGGTTCTAAGATCCTGCCCAGTGCCAAGCCAGTCCCTACAGCCTCACTTTCCATGCCAGTCCCTGCAGCTTCATGCTCCAGCATATTCATGGGCCAGGCCTGCTCCAGCAGACCCAGGGGCTGGGTCCATCCCAGTAGACCTCACTGCTATGCTTCTTCACACAGAGCTAGGCTCCAGGACCACCCCTTGGACCCAGATACCAGGACAGCACCTGCGGCCCCAAGACCCAGGCCTCCCTTCAGGTACTTAGCCTCTAGGCCAACAGCTGCACATCCGGCCCCCAGGCTCCACACTTGTCCCAGGTTCCACACTTGTCCTAGCAACAGGGCAGCCCCAGGCCCTTGGCCAGTTCCAGTGTCCCCGGGCTCCAGTTGACACAGGGTCCAGGCCTACCACAGTGCCAGGCCAGTCCCTGTGGACTCAGACTTTAGCAATGTCCCAGTGAACCTAGAAACCAGGTCCATACCAGCACCTAGCCAGCCCCTAGAAAGCCCCTTCAGACTCAGACTCAAAGACCACCCTGCACAAGGTCAGCCTCTATAAACCCAGGCTTAAGGCCAGCTTCTATAGACTCAGACTCTAGGCCTGTCCTTATGGACATAGGCTCTAGGTCCACCCCCATAGAACCAATCAATATGTTTATCCCAGTAGATCCAGGCTCCAGGCCTAACCCTATGGACTCAAGCACTAGGCCTGCCCACCTGCTGACCCAGGCACCAGGATAGCCTGCCCAAGGACTCAAGCAGCAAGTTCACCTGTGGACCATGCCAGACCAGCTGCTGAGAATCTCTAGATGAGCTGACTAGTAAAGGACTTCCCCAGACATAGCCAGTCCAAAAAGACGGGAATAAGTCCCTACTTCTTCAAATGCATAGAAACTAATACACAGTCACAAGAATTAGAAACAATCAGGGAAACATGACAGCATCAAAGGAATAAAATAAAGCACCAATAACCACCCTCAAAATAAAGATTTGTAAACTGCCTGACAAAGAATTCAAAATAATTGCTTTAAGAAAGCTCACAAAAATATAATAACATACAGAGAAACAATTTAACAAAATTAAAGAACAATAAGCAACCAAAATATGAGATATGGAATTATTTAAAAAATTCTGGAGCTGAAAAATGCAATGAACTAAGTTAAAAATACAATAGAGGGTGTCAACAGCGAACTGGTGAAGCAGAAGAAAGCCTGTGAACTTGAAGACAGGTTATTTAAAAATATATAGTCAGATGAAAATATTAAAGTGAATGAAAATGCATAAAGGAAGTTTATGGGATTTATAGGACAGCATCACAAGCAAGTATTCAAATTATTGGAGTTAAAAAGTAAGAGTAGAACAATAAAGGGCCAGGAAATTCAGTTAAAGAAATAATAACAGAAAATTTTTCAAATCTGGAAAAATATACAAATATCCAGGTACAGGAAGGTCTCCACTAAGATTTAGCCCAAACAAGATTACAATAAAACATATTATAATCAAATTGTCAAAAATCAAAGATAAAAAGAGGATCCTAAAAGCAAGAAAAAAAAAGAAACATATCACATGTAATGAAGTTCCAATAGGGCTAGCAATAGACTTTTTTACATAAACCTTACAGGGCAGAAGAGAGTGGGATAATATATTCAAAGTGATAACACAGAGGCAGGGTGTGTGTGTGTGTGGGGGGGGCCTGGGGGGAAACTGCCAACCAAGAATTCTTTACCCAGCAAATCTATCCTTTAGAAATGGAGAGAAAAATACTTCCCCAGACAAACAAAGCTGACAGCTTATCACCACCAGACCTATTTTACAAGAAATGCTAATGGGATTTCTTCAATCTGAATGAAAAGGAGGATGCTAATTAGTAATACAGTCAAGCATAGGAAAGTATAAAATTTGCTGGTAAAAATCAGCACACAGTCAAATTCAGAATACTCTACTACTATAATGGTTCTATGTAAGTCACTTATATCTTTAGTATGAAGTTTCAAAGACTAAATTATAAAAATAATGATAGCTACTATAATTTGTTAAGGGATACATAATATAAAACATGTAAATTGTGACATCAAAAACATAAAATGCGGAAAGAGGAGTAAAATTATTGAGTTTTTTCATGTGATCAAATTGTCAGCATAAAAAAGTCTATTATAACTATAAGATATTTTAGGTAAGCCTCATGATACAAAGCAAAACCCTTTAGTTAATACACAAACCATAAAAAGTAAGGAATCAAAGCATAAGCCACTATAGAAAATCATCTAATTACAATTTCTCTCACAGTAAGAGAGAAAGGAACAACAGATCTACAAAGCAACTAAGAACAATTAACAAAATGGTACTAATAAATTCTTACCTATCAATTAATTCTTTGAGTGTAAATTGATTCAATTTTCCAATCAAAAGACGAGAATGACTGAATGGCTGAACGGGCTTTTTAAAAAAGACCTAACTATACACTGCCTACAATAGACACACTTCACATATATACTAAAAGGAAAGGGAGGGAAAAAGATATTCCATCTAAATGCTAACCAAAGGAGAGCAAGGGGTAGCTATTTATATTAGATAAAATAGAATTTATATTTAAAAAAGTAGAACAAGACAAAGAAAGCCATTATATAAGTTAAAATGATTAATTTGTTAAGAAATAACGGTTGTAAATATACATGTGCCCAACATTGGAACATCTGAAAATATAAAGCAAATATTAATAGATCTAGAGAGAGAATAGAGAGAGAGAGAGACTATAACACAATAATGGTAGAGGACTTCTATACTCCACTTTCAGCAAAGGATAGATAATCCAGACAGAATATCAATAAGGAAACATCAGACTTAAACAGCACATTAGACCAAATAAACCTAACAGACATATACAAAAGATGGAATCCAACAGCACCAGGATATATATACATTCTTTTCAAGTGTACACATAATATTCTCTAGGATAGATCATATTAGAGCACAAAAAGGTCTTAACAAAATGCAAAAGATTAAAATCATATCAAACATCTTTTGAAACTACAGTAGTATATAAAACTAGAGAACAATAACAGAAAGAATTTCAGAAAATTTACAAATACAAAAAAATTTAACAAGACGCTCCTGAACAACTAATGGGTCAAAGAAGAATTTAAAAATATCTTGAGACAAATGCAAATGGACACACAAAATACTAAAATCTACTAGCATACTATGAGATACAGCAAAATATATCCAAGAAAAAAACTTATAGCAATACATGCCTACATCAAAAAAGAAGATTTCAAGCAAAAAACATAACATCATACCACAAGGAATTTAAAAGAAAAGAACAAACTAAGCCCAAAGTTAGTAGAATGAAGGAAATAATAAAGATCAGAAAATAAATAAATGAAATAGAGACTAGAAAAATAGTAGAAATTATCCAAAAACTCAGTTGGCCTTTTAAAAAGATAAACAAAATCAACAACCCTTAAGCTAGCTTAATAAAAAAATCTGAGAAGACTCAAATAAAATCAGAAATGAAAGAGGAGACATTAGAACTGATACCACAAGAATACAAAAGATCATAGGAAATTACTATGAACAATTATATGCCAACAGTTGGATAACTTAGAAGAAATGGATAAATTCCTAGAGACGTAAAACCTACCAAGACTGAATCATGAAGAAAAAGAAAACATGAACTGACCAATAACAAGTAAAAAGATCAAATCAGTAATAAAATGTCTCCTACCAAAGAAAAGCCCAGAACACAATGACTTTATTGCTGAATTTTAACAAACATCTAAAGAACTAAAACCAATTATTCTCAAACTTTTTCCAAAAAATTGAAAAAGGAATACTTCCAACTGTATTTTACAAAGTCAGTATTACCCTGATACCAAAGTCAGACAACTACACTACAAGACAAGAAAATTATAGACCAATATCCCTAATGAACACAGATACAAAAATCATCCACAAAATACCTGTAAACCAAATTCAACAGCACATTAAAATGATTGTTCACCACAATCAAGTGAGATTTATCACAGAAAAGCAAGAATAATTCAAGAAATGCAAATCTGTAAATGTGATACACAACATTAACAGAATGAAGGATAAAAACCATATGGTTATCTCAACAGAAACAGAAAAAGCATTTGACAAAGTTCAACACTCTTTCACAATAAAAATTCTCAACAATTTAGTTGTCAAAGGAATGTACTTCAATATAACAAAGGCCATATATAACAAACTCACAGCTGACAGCATACTTAACATTGAAAAGATGGAAGATTTTCCTCTAAGATTAGAAACAAGACAAGGAAGCCACTCTTACCACTTTTATTGAACATAATACTGGAAGTCCTAGCCAGAGCAATTAGGCAAGAGAAAGAAATAAAAGGAATCCAAACTGGAAAGGAAGAAGTTAAATTGTCCTTATCTGCAGATTACGTGATCTTACACATAGAAAACCCTAAACACTCCATCAAACAACTGTTAGAACTAATAAACAAATTCAGTAAAGTTGTAGGATACAAAACCAAAATACAAAAATCAGTAGCATTTCTATATACTAACAAGGAACTATCTGAAAAAGAAATTAAGAAAACCAACCAAATTACAAAAGCTAAGAAAAATCAAATACTTAGAAATAAATTTAACCAAGGAAGTGAAAGACCTGTACACTGAAAACTATGAAACATAATGAAGGAATCTGAAGAAGACACAATAAATGAAAAGATATTCTATCTTCAGAGGCTAGAAGAATTAGTATTAATATTAAATGTTAACATTTAATATTATTAAAATGTTCATACTACAGAAAATAATCTATAGATTCAGTGCAATCTCTAACAAAATTCCAATAACATTTTTTCACAGAAATAGAAAAAAAATAATCCTGAAATTTATATGGAACCACAAAGGACTCTGAATAGCCAAAATAATCTTGAGTAAAAAGAAAAAAGCTGACTACAAAGCTATAGTAATCAAAACAGCATGGTACTAACATAAAAACAGGCATGTGGACCAATGGAACAGAATAGAAAGCCCAGAAATAAATCCATGGATTTACAGTCAATTGATTTTCCACAAAGGTGCCAAGAACACACAACGAAGAAAAAACAGTCTCTTTAATAATAATAATGTTGGAACAACTGGATATCCACAATCAGAAGAATGAAATCAGAACTTTAGCTTATGACATATACAAAAATAAATTCAAAATGAAATAGACTTACATAAGACTTAAAACTAAAACTACTAGAAGAAAATGTATGAAAAGAATTGTTGACTTTGGTCTGGGTAATGACTTTTTGGATATGACCTCAAAAGCACAGGCAACAAAAGCAAAAATAAATGGGATTACATTAAACTAAAAGGTTTTTGCACAGTAAAGGAAACAATCAATGGAGAAAATATTTGCAAAAAGAGAAAACATTTGTAAATCTGACAAGGAGTTAGTATCCAAAAATACATAAGGAACTCAAATAACTCAGCTGCAAAAAAACAAATAACCTGATTTAAAAATGGGCAAAGGAGCTGAATTGACATTTCTCAAAAGAAGACATACAAATGACCAATAAGTATATTAAAAAGTACTCACTCAACAACGCTAATGACCAGGGAAATGCAAATTATACCGCAATGAAATATCACCTCACACCTGTTAGGATGGCTACTGTAAAAAAGGTGAAAGTGTTGGTGATGATGTCAGGAAAAGGAAACAATTACACATTGTTAGTGGGAATGTACATCGGTACAGCTATTATGGAAAACAGTATGGAGTTTCCTCCAAAAACTAAAAATAGAACCACCATTTAATCCAACAATCCTACTACTAGGTATATATCTAAATAAAATGAAATTGGTGTGTTGAAGAGATATCTGCTCTCCATTATTCATTGCAGCATTATTTATAATTGCCAAGATATGGACTTAACCTAAGTGTTCATCAATAGATGAATGGATAAAGAAAATGTGGTATGTATGAAATACTAGTCAGCCTTAAACAAGAAGGAAATCCTGTCTTTGCACAACATGGATGAAAATGCAGGATAGTATGTTAAGTGAAATAAGCCAGGTACAGAAAGACAAATATTACATAATCTCACTTACATGTAGAGTATAAAAATGTCAGACACATAGAAACCGAGAGTAGAATGGTACTTACCAGGGGCTGGGAAGTTGTTGAACAAAGGCTACAAAATTTCAGCTGGACAGGAGGAATGAGTTCAAAAGATCTATTCTACAACATGGTGACTTTAGTTAAAAACAATCTATTGTATTTTTAAAAAACCACTAAGAAGGTAGATTTTATATATTCTCCCCACGAAAAAGTAATAAGTATGTGAGGTAATGTATATGTTAATTAGCTCAAATTAGTCATTACATAATGCATACATATTTCAATACATCATATTGTATACAATAAATGTATACATAATTTTTGTTAGTCAATTGAAAATAAATTATTTAAAAATTAAGAAAATAGACATGAGCATCTTATGGGCAAAATACATTGAATTGCTCACTTTATGGCATTTCAGATTTCCAGGATAAATTCATTCTTCTCTTTGAATATGGAATGTAGATTCATTTTTATGTTTTATAGATCTACAACCTACTGTCTGTTTGGCATTCTGAATTGGGGGATTTGGATGTGTAATACTGGGCACAGGGCTCATATTGTGTAATGTCCCAGCAACATCTGGGGCAGCCCCTAGTAATTAAAGGGAGGAATATTTCTACAGAGAAATAGCTGACTAGTCGAACTACAAGTAGCCTCTTATCAGTTCAGGTCAGATTTTAATGAAGTGATGTTTTGTCTCACAATGGATTGTGAAAAAAGTCTCAGTTTTCAGATGTTCAGATTTTAGTACTATAGATAAGAGATTGTGGACCGGAAGTTGTAAAGTTCAAAGTAAACATCGACATACTCCTACAAACTAGAGTGAGGGGAACTCAGTAAAAACCACAAATAATCAGATTTAGCTTTGAAAATCCTTTAGGATGCTCTCATAATGCCTGCAATGTTAGACTAGCCCAGCGTTTAGTCAGCTGAACTCGAGAAGAAGAAATTGGTTCAGATTTAGTGGATATGCTGAATGAAAGTGTACATCTTTGAATATTAGAATCACTCTAGCTACTTGCAATGCATTGCAACGATCTATTTACAAGACACACAAAGACTAAGAGAACAGCAGAGCCAGGTCTTTCACCACATGCCCATTCTAGTAGAATATACTCTTTAATGGTTGGCAGAATTACCACCTTATTTTTAAAAAACTGTGTATGTTCATGTGTGATGTGTGTATGTCTGTCTGTGTGTGTAAGGAAATGAATGTAGTTGAAAATATGCTAAATGTCCTTTTGTTTTGGCATCACTGTCAGCATTTATGTTTATTAGTTGTTTGCTTATTTTGAATAGACCACTCTTGGTACATTATAAATTAAATTTAAGCCTATCTTGTTTACCATTGAATCCCCAGAACCAAGTATCATACCAGCTTTCAATAAATATCTGTATATCAGGAGGCAGTAGTGCATAATGTTTAAGAGCATGAACTCTGTAGTCTGGCAGCCTAGATTTGAATCCTGCCTTGGCCACTACTAGCTTAGACCATGGGAAAAGTCTCTGCTCTCTAGTGTCCTCACCTGAAAAATAGGGATAATGATACTTATACCAATCTAGATGGACTAATTTATACTATAATAACAAACCCCAAAATCCCAGTGGCCTGAACCAACAAAAGTTCTTGTTTGTTTGTTTTTCTTGTTGCATTACATGTTCATGATAGGTTAGCTAGGATTCTACCCTACATCATCAGTGTCCTTACTCCAGGACCCAAACTGCCTAAGCCAGCACTACTTGGCACAATGCCAGTTTCCCTAACAGAACAAAAGGAACATTCTGCAGGGTCCAATATAGGTAAATTAAATTCTTGGCCTAGAAATCACACAAGTCATTTCTGCTTACACATTGGGTAGAAACAGCCAGTAGGGTCCAGGGAATACAATCCTGACACGCACCCAGGAAGTAGAGTTACAGAAAGATACTACCCTCATAGGGTTGTCATGACAAGTAAACGACTCATGTTTATAAAGCACCTGGAAAAGGACCTGGCACCATGCCAAATGCTATATAGGTATTTGCTGCTGATGTTATAATTATTAATAAATTGAATAAATACATATTTTGGAGAAATACCTAATGTAGATGACGGGTTGATGGGTGTAGCAAACCACCATGGCATGTGTATACCTATGTAACAAACCTGCACGTTCTGCACATGTATCCCATAACTTAAAGTATAATAATAAAAAAAAGTCACCTTTCAGGTTTCTTCTTATTCAATTGAATTTGGCTAAACATTTCAGTCACTGCTTCACTGTTCCCCTTTAGCAAGCAGTGCATTCCAACGTCCTACCCAGCAGACCCTTATGTGTCTTTAGCATAGACACAGGGCAGCTCAAAGGACAACCTTCCTAGCCTCACCTTCCTCAAGATGACTTCTGCAGCCCAGCTGGATCCCGAAAGATGAACCCAGGGGAGTGCTCTGAAGAGAAATGTACCCTAGTAATTTTCAGGTGTTGGATACTGTGAAGATCACAGTTTTAAATGCGTTTCATACAAAAATATTTATACTTCAAGCTGTAGCACGCACACAGCAATCTGCATTTATTGGTTTCAGATGCCAATTTCCTCCAGCTCCGGTTCTCCTTTGTGTTATATAAACAAATCTCAACCATCTGGACCACAACAAGCCTCACTGAAGTATGTGCTCACTCATTGCAAAAGCATGAAATCAAAATACAATCTCACAGAATTCTGCCTAACTGAAAATTGGAATGAACATTACGGACAACACAAAGCTGTTTTTTAACATGTGCTTTAGGTGTCAGAACTTAGAATGTAAATAGGACAGCAGAAATGAGCATATCAGAATATTTATCACTTTGCACAGAACAAAGTGATACAGAAATAAACAGATCCAGATCACATCCTGTGCTGTTACCTATATTATGAGAAGTTCAATTTAGTACCCCATAAATTTCCTCAAAAATGAAAAGGTATCTCAGACATGTAGGAAAATAGAGAAAAGAATGCTGCAAGACTCATTTGTGACAGAAAGCAAAAGGTTTAATTCCTACCCAACTATGGAAGTTAAATATATACTTTATAATAATTGCAAGACAAAGGCTAAACTTAAATCCATCAATATCAAGACACAATGATTTCAGAAGCAGGCTGTGCCAAAAAAGAAAGGACTCTGCCAAAACAAATTACATATGAAACCACCGACCCTCGTAAACCTTGGAAATGAAGGCTAAGCATCATTTCTGATGTCTCCACCCCTTGCTATAATTCCAGGCTGCTGAATACATCTTCCCAAAGCCAAATATAAAAACAATTACCATGGCCAGCCTTGCCCATAGGCAAATACAAGGAGTGCTGGAAATGCTTTTTGCTTCTTTTCCCCCTGCCTAAAAATATCTCCCCACCAACTTATCACAGTGCCTAAAATGTCCACCCTTTGTGGAAAATACCCATCATCAGACTTCATGGCTCAGATTCATGAAATCTAAACCTTGTGGAAAGAATATTCTGACAGAATGGAGTATGATACTTAATGTCTTAAAATAAGTGATTTTATCATAATAGTTTTTTAAAAAGGAGGTTAAATGAAAGAAATATGAATTTCTGGGTCTGGAAGAGAAATATGCAGTGAAAATGAGATGCCACAAGACTCCCCACTTTTTTTTCTGGAGTCCCAGCAATCATGCTTCCTGGCTATTGTCAACTTATCTGGTATCTGATTATCTTCTTTTGTCACCTTAAACTATATAGATATAATTAAGTCAAAATTAAATCCATGTCAGATTATTTGGTATCCTAAAGACTGTCCACAAAAGGAAGAGTAAAAAAAGAAAAAAAAAAATCTCGCTGAGGTAGGACACTTTCTGATTTAATAAACTGAATTACATAGACTTCAGCCAATTATAAAATTCACCTCCATGGCTGTAAAATGGTGATCTAAATCATTTGAAACTGAGTGCAATTAACTATATTCTTGTTTATTTTGCCTCAATATTTTATCAAGATCATCCTAAAACCAAATACTATTTCCCAAACTGCTATGCACAAACTTCGTATACACATTAGATGAGAATATCTTGTAATCCATTATTCAATCACAAATCAGAATATCAAAATAGATGTGTACAGACTCCCATGAACTCCCCCCTCCAGCCCCTGTCCTTCTATGTCCTCAGTTCTAATTCAGTTAATCAGCCATTCTTGAGCAGCACTGCTAAATGAGATTAGCCTCATTGTTTCCTAGGCCTCATTGTTTCAATCTACTGGGAAGTATTTAATCAGGAAAGAATGAAAACCCTCATTAAATCTCCAAGGAAAATCCTTCTAATTGTGATATTTAGAGAAATGGATGATATGATGAGAATACATAGACTGTTGCTTTATAGTTTATGGCAGGTATATTTCAGAGGAAACTACTTGCCCTGAGAAAATTATCATTTGTGATAATCTGGTTATAATCCAAGAACAAAATTCTCAGTTTCTTCCAAAGAAGAAATTGGCATGTGCCACTTTCTTACTTTAAATAGTCTGATGATCATAGCACTGGAGGTTCTAATTATATATAATTCCTTGCATTTCAAGCTATTTTCAGCCCATAATTTCAACAGTTCAACTCCACACTGATATCATTATAAAAATATCTTTAAATGGCTTAAAATAATTCCTAATTCTCTGGGATGGTTTTCTCTGTGGCTATCAGGATTGTCTACAAAATCAATCATATCCGTAAATCAGACTTCCAGTAATTATGCCAGACACAGACTTCAGCAATGGGCAGAAAGAGCTAAAGTCTGTGAAACAGCAATCATAAAGCCTACTCTTATATCTCACAGAGTCATATACTTTAGTTTAGAAAAAAAAAGCCTCAGCCGGGCGCGGTGGCTCACACCTGTAATCCCAACACTTTGGGAGGCCGAGGCAGGCAGATTACAAGGTCAGGAGATCGAGACTATCCTGGCTAACACAGTGAAACCCCATTTCTACTAAAAATACAAAAAATTAGCTGGGCGTGGTGATGGGCGCCTGTAGTCCCAGCTACTCAGGAGGCTGAGGCAGGAGAATGGCGTGAACCCAGGAGGTGGAGCTGGCAGTGAGCCGAGATTGTGCCACTGCACTCCAGCCTGGGCAACAGAGTGAGATTCCGTTAAAAAAAAAAAAGAAAGAAAGAAAGAAAAAGAAAAAGAAAAAAAAAGGCCCTTTATCCAAAAAATTTTGTCCATGTTTCAGTAGTATAATAGTGGCTTTTACAACTAAGAATCTACATCTACAAGGGAAGGTTTCATCCATTTAGATACCCCATTCGAAGGTTAGAGAAATCTGAAATAAACTTTGGAAAGGTCTCCAAATGGAATATTTACTGTGATTGCCAAAAACATTTACACTAAGTTAAGTCTGTTTCTTAAAATGGGAAGCTGGAAAATGTTAATACATAGACAACCTCATTCCCCAATCATTTCAAATTGAGGAGTTACTGCTTCATTCAAATTCTTACAACACACACATGGCAATACCACCATGGTATCAATGAGCAAAGAAGGACTCAGATGCCAACCAACTTACCTTCTCTAATATCTACTGTGAGACTTGGCTCACAGTTTAAGAAGGCTTTTTTAGAACATTCATCAAGCTGCAGGAAGGCTGGAGGTAAAATGGAGTTTGTACTGTTTTGAGAAAGGCAAATTATATTTATGGCAGAATAGGGGAAAAGGAAACTTTTAGGAGTTTAAGACATCTGCTTCCTAGCCTAAGGGGCATTTCCTACAATCCATATTAACACCATTTGTTTTGCTAGATGGACCTGTGAGTCACAGAGGACTCAATTTGATTCAACATATTCTCATCTGCAACCCTGTCAGATGTATCTCTAAAGTTAGTTGATAATAGAATGGGATTTTCTTATCCTGGTACACATGCCAAAAATAGAGCCAACTAAACATTTCCAAAAACTTCAAAACACCAACCACAAATGAACAACACGATTACTTGGAGATAATGCCATATCTCCCCATGTTTTAGGAACAGAAAAAGGCAGCTTACCTTGCTCTCTTCTCCTTCAAACACTGACTGGTGAACATTGCACGCAAACAACGAGTTAGGGAGGTCATTGAAGTCAGTGATTGCTTGAAAGGCTTCTTCTGCAAAACAACGGGTGACAGCCCAGTCCCTGTCTATGCAGCACAGTAAGAAAAGTCCTCCATCTTCAGGGACGTGTCCCTGCTGCCCCGGGCTCCTCATTCCGATGAAGTATGATTCTCCCCTCATTCCTGGGGATACAAAGATGAGCATGTGTTACTGTAGAACAAATTCCTTAAAACTCAGTTTTCGGGTCACAGTTTTGTATTGTCAGGGGCAGAACAGTGGAGTACGATTAGGAGCAGAGGCAGGGGATATTGGAAGGGAGAAGATCTGCAAGTTCACATGGTTCCCTTGATCCCTGAACCAGAATTTCCCATACAGCTCTGCTCTGGGGCAAGAACCGAGTCAGTACTATGGTTTTTTAAAACAAACAGACAAACAAATAGGTATAGGAAATGGAGATCACCACCACTACTACCAATGTCTATCATGTATTGAGTTCCAGGCACTATTCTAAATGATTTATATAAATTTAGAACATCAATTACATACATTAACTACCTTATTTAATCTCCACAATAGTCTATAAGGTTGGTACCAATATTTTCCCCAACTTACAGATGGGAAAACAGGAACAAAGCAATTAAGTAACTTTTACAAGACCACTGACAAAATGGCAGGGCTAGGATTCAAACTCAGGGAAACTGGCACCAGAGCTCACTCTCCTATGCCACAGGAATGAAGCAGATCAGAATAAGTAGAAGCCTATATTTAAGAAAGTATGATCTACTTCATCAGCACCTGAATCCTGATCATGATAACTCTAACAGGTAACAGTTCATCCTGTGAGAGTACAGTGAGAGTAAACACACCACACACACACACCTCCCAGATATTTCCTCTTCTGACTGATAATTACTTCAAGTCATTTGTGAACCAGGTCCAGATCCTAAAAAAATCAGTGCTATCTTGATCAATCCATGGTGCACAGGTCCCCGTCCCTCCTTGCCTCGTAAGGCTTTCCAGTATTGATTTCACCTAGCTGTGTTCAACCCTTCTATTATTTTTTTCACCCCTTATATTTGCAGTTTGCCTAACTGCAGTTTTTCCATTTTTTTGATACTGGTACATAATTTAGTGGATTAGGTCAGTATCCCCATATAGTCCAAGGCTGGTATCTACTTTCTTCTTTTGTACCGATTTTCATGCCTGTGATACTATTCTGCTCAAAGCTCAATAGTTAAGAGGCTCGGAAAGTGAAATAACTTGCTCATGGTTATGCAAGTAAGACTGACTGAAAATTATGACATGGCTACTGAATCATCTTCAGGAAGCTCCATGTTCTTCAGTCCCATCATCACAGATGCTCAGAGCAAAGGACAGAAAGGTGGGTACCACTAAACATCAATCTGCTCTCATGAAGTTTAGTTAGATACAAATTCCAGATCCCCAGACAAAATATCAGTTTCTGCTTATCTCTCTCTTGAACTGTGAAATAAACCCTTGAACCTCATAGTGATGAGGTTATGTTTTTTATTTTCATTTTTCCTAGAAAAGCCCCAATGAGAGTTGGTAAGCAGCATTTTCTGGCAATAATGCATTACATATAAAATCTTAAGCCCAGTTGAGGTAGGAGCCAAAAATTAAATAGTTTGAGGTGATATCTCTAAAATCAAATCATCAAAATTGTGGTAAATAAAAATTTCTATATAAAATATAATAAAACAATTCTTGAACTCCAAAGTTCTTCAAACTCCAATTAGCGCATTTCCGTATTTAAATCAACAAAATACTTATTTTAAATAGAAATATGGTACATGTTTTATTAAATAATCTAAAATCTATGAATATTTTTAACTAGAAGGAAAAACATGTAATAGCATTAATATAAAGGGAACTGAACTGCTAGACAACTTCAATGAAACGTGCATGTATTTTCTTTCATATTTATACTGTTGCTTGAGTATTTTAGCATAAAACACCTAATTACCATCATTTATTAGAGTATCAATTGTTTTAATAGTAAAAATATTTACTAAAAGCATCATCAAAACAGTAGCATTTTCATTAATAGTTTACAGGAAAATGTGTGTGTGTGTGTGTGTGTGTGTGTGTGTGTGTGTGTGTGTGATGGAGTTTTGCTCTTGTCGCCCAGGCTGGAGCGCAATGGCGCAATCTTGGCTCACTGCAACCTCCACCGCCCGGGTTCAAGTGATTCTCCTGCCTCAGCCTGGGCCTTCCGAGTAGCTGAGATTATAGGCACGTGCTACCATGCCCGGTTAGTTTTTGTATTTTTAGTAGACACAGGGTTTCACCACGTTGGCCAGGCTGGTCTCGAACTCCTGACCTCAGGTGATCCACCCGCCTGGGCCTCCCAAAGCATTGGGATTTCAGGCATGAGCCACTGCACCCAGCCAGGAAACTCTTTTGATAATGAAGTCATAATCATTCAGCAGCTTACAAATAGATACTGTGTCAATTTGGATTTTATTTTTAATCTCATCCCTCTTATTTAAAATATTTTAAGTGAATCAAAACATTATAAAACACTCTTAGATGTGTTGTAAGAATGTTTCAATTATTATTTTTCCAAAAATAATCTAAAATCCATTGCCGAACAAATTAATTAAATAGATCAAATTTTAAGCTTAACTCAGGACTCATTTTAATCTACTCAAATAGCCTTAATTTCTATCCTAAGCTGTAACAATATTATCTTCATGAGATTTTATTTTAAGCTCATTACTTTCAGTAAAGATTTAAGGGTGAATGCATTTTTGGCAAACAACCTACTTTACTTAATGGAGAAATACTTTAGAAGTCAGAGCTTTGAACAAAGAAATTCTAATTTCTCTTTCTAGTTTCATTACTAACTCACCCCATAATTTGGAGAAGCCAAGTGATCATTCTGGAACTCAGTTTATCCTTGTAAAACAACAACAAAACAACATTGAACTGCCTCCTTCTGCAGAGTAAGGGGAGGTAGGGGAATGAAACAGGAGCGGAAGACGTGATCAAAATCAGTATTAACCACTACATAAAAGAATATGTAATATGCAGTTTTGCAATACTGTAATACACAGTATTGCAATTTTTACTGCATGAACTATGCAGTAAAAACACATTGTGATAATTTCAGAGCAAGGCAATTATGCTTCAGTATTGCCCAAATAAACAGAAGGAAATTCTGAAGATTAAGAGAACTTCCCAATAAAGAAGTATAAAGGTCCCACAGCCCAAGTTAACTGGTTTGTCTTTGTTTCCTCTGTTGTTGTTGTTTTTTTTTCCACTTTTTCAGAGACGGTCTTGCTCTGTTGCCCAAGCTGGAGTGCAGTAGCACAATCATAACTCACTGCAACCTCCAACTCCTGGGTTCAAAGTGATCCTTCCACCTCAGCCTCATGAGTGGCTGGGACTACAGGCATGCACCACCATGCCTGGCTAACTTCTTTTTTATTTTTTGTAGAGATGAGATCTTGCTATGTTGCCCAAACTGGTCTCCAACTCCTAGCCTCAAATAGTCCTCCCATTTTGGTCTCACAAAGTGCTGGGATTACAGATGTCAGCCACTGTGCCCAGCCTGGTTTGTCTTTTTTAATTAATATCAAACTGTTAATCATTGTAAGAAACCTTTGAGGCAACCATTGTCTACCAAGACTGACATGTGTTGTCCTTATTTCTAAATCTGAGGTTGGCCATCCAAAGGAGAAGAACTTCCTTCAGCTAGGAGGCCATTTTCCGGGAGGGCTTCCCAACCTCACCCAGGCTGGGATGAATGTGGTGTTCTTTCTCAGAGCTCCCTGAGCACCCTGCACAGCCTTTTCTCATAAAATTATCCCCCAATGCAGCTACTATTGTGATTACTACTTTACTAGTCTGTATCTCAATCCAGATTGGTATTTCTTGAAAGCAGAGGCTGGGTTGTCTTCATCCATGTATCTACTGGAAAATATAGAAAGCCCTCAAAATAATGTTTGGCTGAATTAATGAATTATATAAAAAAGAGTCACTTTTTGGAAATAACAGACCAGCAAGTGGGTTATAATGTCCAACTTAAAATGTATACACTAATGAAATACTATTTCAAATGTCTACACTAATAATGAAAACAATCCTCTCATTTAAATTTAAAGGTTTGATTTCTAAAATGTAATTTTACAAATGAAAGATAGCAAGAATCACTCAAAGATAGCAAGACTCACAGGATTCCTCTAGCTAAAATTTAATAATCTGTGGACAATAGCAAAAATAACATTAATGTTTTTTAATGAGTTAACTGAAGAAAAACTGGAAAATTCAAAAAGCTATAAAGAAGAAAATAAAAGTAAACCATAATCCTACTATTCAGAGAAAACTCCTGCTAACATTTTGGTATATTTCATTCCAGTGTTTTTTTTACATGTAAAATTTTTAAACAAAATGGGGATCCTGCTGTTTAGTATACCACTCCTGTCCTGCAACACTGATATAATCAAGAGCAGTTCCCTGTGTGATTATATATTCTTCAAAACATTAATTTTAATAGCCACATTGTATCCCAGTGTATGAATCTGTCATAATTTAATCACTCTTCTGTTGTTTGACATTTGGAAAGCATAAGTTTCCATCACCATATGCATGTGGAAAAGAAAAACCACTATCCACTATTAAAATATAAATCTTCCCATGGGAGAATTTCAAAACTTCTTTAGATAAAGAGAAGAGACATCTTCATGAAATACTGGAAAGAGCCCTATGGGAATACCTTCATGCCAGTCTCAAGCTGTAAATAGGGGGCCTTCTGGGCTGTGGCTTTCTTTTTTTTCTTTTTTTTTTTTTTCTTTTGAGACAGAGTTTCGCTCTTATTGCCCAGGTCAGAGTACAATGGCACGATCTTGACTCATCGCAACTTCCACCTCCCGGGTTCAAGAGATTCTCCAGCCTCAGCTTCCCGGGTAGCTGGGATTACAGGCATGCGCCACTACGCCCAGCTAATTTTCTATTTTTTAGTAGAGACGGAGTTTCTCCACGTTGGTCAGCCTGATCTCAAACTCCCGACCTCAGGTGATCCGCCTGCCTCGGCCTCCCAAATTGTTGAGATTACAGGCGTGAGCCACCATGCCCAGCCAGCTGTGGCTTTCTTGACAGCAGAATGGAGAAGGAACATGGCCTTGCCTACCTTATAGATCTACATGAAAGTCTTTTGAAGGCCCCCCTCTGCCAATAACATGTGAATGAAAGCTATTTATTACTATTGTTAGGCTTATCAAGAGCAAGCCAATGGCAGAGGAAGGTGGCACTGCAGAGGTGGCCATCATCTTCTACTGTTAAGTGTGTAAATGAGTTTCAAACCTCCAGTGTATGTCCGTGAGAGTAAAGCCCATATCATTACAATGAGAAGCAAGCAGCAGTGCAGCTTGAATATTTGGTATGAGTTTGGGTGAAGACCCTATTAGGAGGAAAAGATATTTGTAAGGCAAAAGAAATTAATTAAAACAAAAAACAAACAACCTTTTCCCCCCAGAAAACATCACCAACAACAAGATAACAGTTTATTTAAATGTTACAAAGTTAATGGCAATGAAGACATAGACAATTGCATTTGACTCATTTTAATGAAGAAGGAAGCCTGGAGAAGGGAGGGTTTGCAACCATTTCATTTTTTTGCAAACATGTGAAAATAATTTTCATCCAAGATTTTCAAATAACATGATAGCACTTTTTAAACATTAAAAGACCTAAAGTAAAGACAATATGTTTCCTATCTTAAAGACTGGCCACCTGAAACATAAAGATACCTGTTCAACATCTGTTACACAGAAGTAGCCATTTAATAAATGTTGTCTGAATAAGTGAAAAAATTTCTTTTCCCCCAATAAATCTGGATGTTAGAGACATTACTGGCTTTCTACACAAGGAATTAATCTTTCCAAAACTCTCTAATTTCTTTCCTGACAAATGTTTATACATATGATTAAACCCGGAGGAAGAGACCTTTAGAAGACATCTGATTCTGCTGGATATCATTATTGTCACAGAGTTATCAATGTGCATGAGATTCACATTTCTGAATTGCAGAATTCTAAAAAAATTCACTTTTCTAGGAATTGGGTATAACTCATGAGAGTGGGGAGCCATGCATTTGCCCATAGGAATTCTGGTCTAGAAAGCCTTTAAATATAAAAGGAGAGGGAAGTTAACCACAAATAAGTCCATGAGAACAACCTGGGAGCCACAGAAAGATGGTAAACATTCATGGAGATGCTTATAATAGTTTTACCATCAAGTAAAATCAGTCAGTAGTGTGATGTGTGACCAGAAGGGGTTGGGTGGTGATAATCGCATCTAGAGTCTTGGCAACCTGGAGAGATCATGGCCAATTCTGGGTACTGTCCACTACAGAGACACTGAAAGTCTTTCAAAGGAAAGTATTCAGTCAAGTTACGTTATCTAAGAGACAGACGCATGGTAAGAAAAAGCATACGAAGCATAGAAAATAAGTTTTGAGTTAAAGCTTGGTTGCCTTCAAATTCTGAAAGAGCAAATACAATTTTTGTATACAAAAACAGAAGTCAAACCAGAGAGAAAGAGTTTAATTTCATATAAGGAGCCACGGATCTTTTAACAATTTGGGTTAGAATAGCATGTCCTGCCTTATGTCTTAGTGAACTCCTTGTAGTGGTGATATCCAATAAGTAAGTTTCATTGAGCAGGTGCCATTCATTTAGCAGGATGTCAAACAGGGAATCCAAGGAACAGGGTGATGATTGCCTGACATTTCCTTTAAGGATTCTCCTCAATTTGAGATTTTTATCTTTCCATGATTGGAAAAAAATACATAAGAAAAGAGACATCTGTTTATCTCTGGGATTAAACATACTCAAGAAAGGGGAACATATAACTTTTAACAAAAGCTTTCTCCAGAGTTTAAATCTTAAATTTGGATGCTCATAAATAACCTGTCTATATTTTTTCTCTTCCAGGTGACTCAAACTAAAAAGCAAGAATTTTTCAATAGAAAGTAATGATCCATAAAAAGATAAAAATAAGCAAGACATACAGAAAGCAACTTAAGTTTAAATTTCTCAGACAAAAAGAATGTTAAAGATTCACCTCATTTGCTTCTAAAATTAAGAACAGAAATATAAAACTTTTGCAATAAGGGCAACAAATAAAAAAATATGCCTTGATTCCATGTTATGGCCAGCTAAGGAGGATAAATAAGGAAATAGAATAAATGGAAATGATTAATGAATAATTCATCCTGACTTCAAGTTCAGTTTTGATTGAAAAACAAGTAAATGAATTATGGGAGATTTGTTAGTTTGGAAGAACTTAAATATAACAATGTCAGCTTAAATATTAATGACAAAAACTGGGAATACAATGTGGCATTAATAAGTAATAGAAAAGAAATGCCTATATTTTTCAATTGAATATAAGGTTAAATGAGCCCAGTTCAGAATTTTAAAGAATATGAACCTAAAGTTTTGCAGTGTTTAAAATCCCTTCAGCTCTAAAACCAAATGATTATTTGATAATATCTGGGACAAAATGAGCTCATTAGAAGAAAATATTTAGATGAATAATAAGAATAATAAATTTACAATTAAATTTTATTATCAGCATTCATTTTTGGCCTGGCCTTAGAAGTGGGATCTTTTTTATTTGCCCTTTTGGTGTTTTAATATCTAGATCCTCCTAGGGATAAGACAAGCCTTTTGCTCATTTTTGTCCATCTTACAGGGAGATTGAAGTATAATATTAGTAACAACAAACCAAGCCAGCCATCCTGAGATACAAAGGAGAGACATGATATTCTTAGGCTATGCTCCATAGAAACCCATTAGAGCGCTTTCTGAAATATAATGGAACCTATTTAATTCAGCTGCAGAATTTCACACCTGCTGAGCTATGTGAACCTCATGCTATTCTTGATATCATTTGGGATCAGTCTTGAAAGTATCAGGAACATGCAGTTTCCAACTCATAGTTTTCAAAGGAAATCATCCACATTCCTCATTTATGGCTCTCTTCAGGACACCTTCTGGAGCCACTGTTCCACCTTAAGCTCCCAATGGGCAATAATTCAATTAATTCAATTCCCTGTGAAAGCAGCAGCTTATGAATTTTTATGAAGTGTAAAAAAAAAAAAAAAGCAAGTTGTTTCCATCATGTCCTTTTGCACTGGATGTGTACACCTGTAGGATTTTAATGCCCATGATCTCACAAGATTTGCAGATCCTGTATATTCTTTCAATAAACATAATAAAAAGGGGAGGAAGACCCTCAAATTTACCAAAGGTCAGATGGGACAAGCAAATAGGGCATTTGTATTCCATTCCCACAAACCTAATATCATCATCAAGAAAATGTATTTCAAACAGGTTTGCTGCAAAAGAACAGAGTCAGAGGAAACACCATCTTTTATGAGGGGTGTGAGGGTGAGAAAGTTGTTCTTAAAGACAGAAAAACCTGTGTCTACAAAGAATGAGCTACAGTGAATTATAGATTTGTTAAACAAAACAAGCAATATTGGAGCACTCACACAAAACAAAAGAGTTTTGGACACTGTATTAGTCAAGGTCTCACAGGAAACAGACAGCATGTTCAAATTGGATAATTTGAAAAGAGTATAACAAAGGGACTATTTACAGCATGGGCAGGGTACAGGAAAACCACAACAGATAGTACAAAACCCTGGTCTAGCATTCTCCCTAGATTTGAAGAGTTGAGAGGAGGGGAGGGGTTTCCAGAACCTGGAGATATTCTGGAGAGAACAGAGGGCTGTGTGGAGATGGCCCCCTGACACATCTTTCACTGCAGGATGTGGTCAATCTACAGTAGTGCTACAAAGAGAGTGCCGGAAAAATAAATATCCCCAACTTGTTATCTTTCTCTGATCTCCTGCTGGTACCTCCCATTGGTCAAACCCAGCTGGAAACCAGAGGGCCAGGGGGCCATGGAGGTGGAACACAGAGGTCAGGCTCTGGGGCACAGGGCGCAGTGCAGAGGGATAAGGGTGGAGAGAGACTCTCTGGGAACAAGTAAAGATAACAAGCACACCCTTCATAAATGGGTAGTAGTCTAGAAATTTTATAGGTTAATTTCAATAGCACTTTAAATTTTGAAAACGTACAGCTGAGTCATTTGTAAATAGATGGCTCAAACCAGGGCTTATGTAATACAATTGAAGATTCATCACCTCTGACTGCATTTTTCTTAGAAACAAAAAAGTGAACAGGGAATGAGTGGCTCTGTATATAGTAGAGAATGCCTGCACCACTGGGGAAGATGTGTTCAGACGCCCCACCTGGAGACAGAAGACCATCCTCTCACGATTGCTTAGAATAAGCTTAAAGAAGGCCCAAAGCCTCTGGAAGAGTGAAGCAATGTTATGCAAAATAACTTTTCACAGGAGGGCAACACTTCAAAAGTGGGCAGCAAAACACAAGAACGTTGCTATGGTAGCCAAAGTAAGATTTATCCTGTCATCTTTCACCTTTGGCTTTCAGATGGGGCATGGAGTGCTGGAGAGAAACAGAGTGAAAAGGAAAGAAAGCAGGGAGTGAGAGATACTGCAGCTTTGAGAAAAATACAGCTAAGAAGGGTCTGACTTATTTAGAAAAGAAAAGATGGACTAGAAGGCTGCCTAGGGAGTGGAGAGCTGGACAGGACTCACTAGAAGTCCAAGGAGGCAGGTCACACTCCCTTCCACAACATTAGCAGGTAATGAAGAGCTTGGAAGTCCTTTCAACACAAGGAGGAAAGGCAGGGGGAAGAAAAATCCCCATCTCAGTACCTAGCAGACAGTATGCTATTTTTTCCCACAATACAGCTAAATATTCACATTATTTCCACATTAAAAATCTTCCATAACTCCACGCGACCTATCAAATTAAATAAAAAACTCTTCAGCCCAGCAAACCAGGACAGCCACAAGATGACAGACTTCCTATCTAGACTTATCAACTGCCTCATCAACGCTGAAAAAAATCACAAGTCTCAGTACCAAGTTCCAGCTCAGTCCATAACAATAGCAGCAGGAGCAGCGACAATCATTGAGTGCTTACTTTGTTCTAAGGGCTTTATCTGTAACAAACTTATAAATATTAAATAGCTGTGTAGCTTTGGCCAATTTCCTCAAGCTTTCCTTAAGGTTTTCTTCTGCTATGCCCCATTCCCACCTATCAACATTCCACTCATCTTCAAAGTCACATCTGGGGTCACTGCCTTCATACCCCGCTCTCAGCCCAGCCTGCACTAGATGAGATTCCCCAGTTACTGATTGCTATTGTCTTGCGCTTGCACCTCTTGGGACACTTACTTTGTTTTGCCTCTCTTTGCACTTACTTATTTCTTATCTTCCACCCAATGTTGAGCGCAGGAGCTGTGTCTTACCTACCTGCATAACTCTTGTAGCTACTAAACAGGACCTTGCACTTGGAAGGTAACTTCTGACATTTCTTGAATTGAATGGAATTCAAAGAGCTCTGAATCTGACTTTCAGCTCTCCAGCTTACTGGCTGTGTGACCTTGGACAAATCACTTAATCTCTGTGTTGTTTCCTCAACTGTAAAGATGACAGGAGTATATGCCTTTTATAGTGCTGTTTTGAAGATTTGATAGCTAATGCACATAAGGCACTTAGAACAATGACTGGGACACACCATGAGTGTTCAGTAAGTGTTAACTATTATAAGTGTTAACCATCTTAAGTTCTCAACAGAGCAACCTTCTGTCTCATATGACACAGGAGCTCCTCCTCTCTTTCCTAGAGTCATGGGTCTTTTTGCATGTACAGAAGGAGTACAGTGGTTAAGTGTGAACTTTGAAGTTGATCTTGAATTTTGGCACTGCCACTTTCTAGCTGTGTGACCTTGGACATGTTACTGAACATCTCTGGGCACCATATGCAGTGTGGGAACCACAGTAGTACCTACTTCACTGGGCTGTTCCTTGGATTAAATGTTACACATCTTACCATTCTTCTCCCTCTCACCTACTCCAAAATCCCAAAATTTCTGGTGGGTACTATGTTTTTCAGCTCTTCGGAAGAGACTGTACCTCCACAGTGAAAAAATGCAAGAACACTGAAGTCAGACAGACTCAGACTGAAATCCCAGCTCCTCAGCATTTGTGATTATCAATTAGGAGAAGATGGACTGACGGTAGTGGCTGGCCCTGGAGTCTGAATCCTCTTTCTACAACAATTTTACTTTGTGATTTTCTGCAAGTTAGCTCTGCTTACTAGGCCTCAGTTTCCACAGCTATAAATTGGGACTACTGAGAGGTCCAAATGAGATAATCCTAGTAAAGAATTTAGCCCAGGGCCCAGCAGCTATAATCACTCATGAAATATTAGCATTTGCTATAATTGCTTAATCTAACTGCCAATTATACCTTTACTTAATCTGTTCTCCCTTAATTGTTTTACTTTCCAAGAAAGGCAACATTGGTGTTAGGCCCAGAGTTTGACTTGAGTTTAGGATAAGAATATGGACCACTGTTCTAAACCTTTTAGTTTTATCAGGTCATCTTCAACCCAAAGGGGACCTGAAGTACTTAGCTTCCTAGTACAAATTCCCTGCTTCAGTCTTATAGTCTTACTTACCCTTCTCTTTTCTTTAATCACAATTTTCCAACTTAGATGAAAACCCTGTCAGGGCTTACCAGAGGATCCAGGGTACTTCAGAGTGAGGTCCAACCCCACCACAGCCGCGCCAACGCCAGCAAAGCAGACGCCATCCTGGGAGGGCTGCCCAGCTTCTCCTTTCTGTCCTCCCGTCTGCACATGTGTTGTTATTTACAACATTTGGCAAAGCAAACCCATTTATTGACATTTTTACATCTCCTTCCATATGTTGAGCATACTTGCTTCTTCCTATAATGCTGGCTCCCAGCATGGCTCCTGATATGCTGTGCTGACGAGACAAATGGAACGTAATACCCTCAGACTCCCTCTCTCCCCTCTCTTCTCTCTCCCCACTCTTCTCTCTCTCTCTCCGCTAGATGTTCCAGAGCCTTGCTCACCTTTAATCAGCACTTTCTCAACTTGAGTGACTTCCTGAGTCTCACAGATTCTCATTGTCTCCAGCTGTGTTAAATCCGGAAGGCTGAGTGTTTTCATTCTCTCCTCCTTAACTTTCCTTGTTAGCACAATTTGCTCTTGATCTGAAAGTAAGTCACTGCCCCCAGCTGCTTCAGGTCACTTTTAAAACCCTTCCTTTCTTTTTATATCCATTTATTGAAGACGGTTTCTATCACACCTCTGTTTCTCCCTCAAATCTACAATTGTAATACCCTCAGGTTCCTACAGAAGCCAGGGT
The DNA here is from genome assembly GCF_029281585.2 of Gorilla gorilla gorilla. Taxonomy (NCBI): domain Eukaryota; kingdom Metazoa; phylum Chordata; class Mammalia; order Primates; family Hominidae; genus Gorilla; species Gorilla gorilla. The sequence goes on from NC_073229.2 coordinate 64,254,528, forward strand.
TGATTGTACTTCTGCATTGCCACCTCCCATCTAGATGGAGCTGTCTGCCCTTGGCCTGTTCAACCAAGGGCCACAACTGAGACACTGACACAGGGCTGGGCAGTTGTGGAAATAACTTCCAGTTTCTCTCACTATTGTCAGAGAGTCACAATTCAAGATGATCCGTAATTAATCTCCCACTTCTAGTGCCATGTGTTGTTTACAAGAAAGAGCTGACCCAGATTCTAGCCTAGAAAGAAAACAAACTGAAACCTTTATAAAGTCCTTTCTGGCCTGCTGCAATTGGGACCAGTTCACCACATCCCTCACCCCCTCCAGCAGCTGATCAATGGCTAGGGCTCGTGGAGGATGGACCCAGTCTTGGTCGTAAGGGTAGTAAGATTTCTGGGGAAAACCTACAAAGCATTTGGGGGAAGAAATTGAAGCAGTAGAGGAAAGAAGTAGGAACAGCTAGGTGATTTCGTTGATAATCCACCTTTTGAGAACTGGTAACTTAACTGTCCTGGCCTCCACACTGCTTTACAACAAAGACCATGCTAGAAACAAAGTGGGAAGAGGATGTATACCATCCTTCTACTTGTCCAAAAGAGCTGGTGGAATGCTTGTGCTATGTTATGAATGTGTCCCCTCCTAAATGTAGGTGTTGAAACTTAATGGCCAATGTGATGGTATTCAGAGGTGGGGCCTTTAAGAAGTAATTAGGTCATAAGGGCTTCTCCCCTCGTGAATGAGATTAAGGTACTTACAAAAGAGGCTTCACATAGCATTCAGCTAGCTTGCCCTTTGGCCACGTGAGGACATAGCATTCCTCCCTTGTGGAGGATACAGCAATAAGGCACCATCTTGCAAGCAGAGAACCACCCTCACCAGAGGACCGAACCTCGATCTTGGACTTCCTTGATCTTGGACACCTTGATCTTAGACTTCCCAGCCTTCAGAACTGTGAGAAAATTAATTTCTCTTCTTTTTAAATTGCCTCAGATATTTTAAAAATTGTCTGAGATATTTTGTTATAGCAGCACAAAATGAACTAAAACAACTTTAATGAACTGAAACCATCACAATAGACACCATGATAGTCAAGACAATGTCTTCGACAGTGCAGCCGACAGACTCCTGAGAAATACAACTAGAACATTATGAGGGGCCCATCTGGCATTCCAACAAGACCAATGGAAGCTATTTATATTAGAGGAGAGAACTAGGACCCCCTTTACCTTCCTACTCTTCTAACCAATGCTAGCACCATCCCATATATATAAAACTGGATAAACAGCCAACAACATTGAAGTGCCTTATTAAGATGTCAGAGATCAGTGTTCACCACTGGATTTATAAAACCTAGTTCAGTGCCAGGAATGGGGTGATATTAAAGATGAGAAACATTATATTAGGCTTGCTTGTCTTTTTGAGGAACTATTGCTATTTGTCTCTTTATATAGTTACTTAATAGGTCTACCTTTCAGATGTCAGTGACACATACAAAAATGTTCACTAAAGAAATCAAGCCAGTTTTCTATGTACCCTCTCTCTACCAGTTCACTTACTTTTCTCATTTTTTATATTTCTTAAAACTGGTTTTATTATTTTCCTTCTTCCAAATAGAACTATTGTTTTTTCACTTACAATGTACAATTACTTCAAATACTAAATATGAAACACTTAAAAATGTAATAAGGGTATGAGTCTTAAAAAGAAAGCAAGTTTAACTGACCACATAAACATGGTTTGCCCATGGCTTAGATGTGGCAAGGATGAAATCTGTCTTCATTGTGCATGGCTCAGTCTTTACTCATTTTTTCTTCTGGTGAATTCACCTCTCCTCATTCACCTCATTCACCACTCCACCAGAAGGCACAGATACCCTTCAGAGTATTTATACCCACCTATCAAAACCTGTGTAGTGTGGCTCTGGTATAGAGCATTTGCTATTTTATACACTTTATGTAGGGGTGGTGAGGAATATGTCTCTGATCAATAAGGAAGAAGGTGAGGCTGGTAAGGAAGAGAGAGTGTACAAGATGGGTTCAGAGGGAAAGCAGATGGCCAGGACATGTGGAGCCTTACAGGCCTTGGAGAGGACTTTTTGATTTTACTCTGAGATGGGAAGCCACTGGAAGAGTCTGAACAGAGGAGTTTCAGGAACTGACTTATGTTTTAAAATAATTTATCTGGCTGTTATCTGGAGAATAGACCAATGGAACAAGGCCAGAAGTAGGAACCTACTAAGAAACAATTGCAGTAATCTAGGTAGCAGATGATGGTGACACAGACCAAAGAGGTAGCAGTAGAAACAGAATCAGTAGGAACTTGAGTCTGGGTGTTTTTAATGTACACGAGGTATTTGCTGATGGATCAGATATGAGGTAGGAGAAGATTGAAGAGTAATACCAAGATTTTGGCCTGAGGACCTAGAAGCACAAAACTGCCATTTACTAAGGTGGAGTAGGCTGTGGCAGGAGCAAGTTCAGAGGGATGAAATCAGAAGTCTAGTTTAGGACATGCCATAAAGAATGCTATTATTCATCTAAGTAATGAGCAGTTGGTGCCATGAGTTCAGAGTTCAGGGGAGAGGGGAATAAAATAGATGACACTTATAGCCATGGGTCTGGATGAGTGAGTTTAGTGAGAGAAGAGGTCTAAGGCCTGAGCCCTGAAACACACCACAATTTTAGAGGAATAATAATAGTACCATTGCAAGGGGGTGTGTTATAGGGATTCAATTAGATAATACATGTAAAGCACTTAAAATAGTATAGGAACCTTCTTCAACAGTCAACAACCAGGTGCGTGTGCACACACACACACACTCACACAGTCCCCCTTACCTCTTACCACCTGCTAGCCCCTACCTCCCCTAGAGCAGCTATCCCAGGACTCAGCGACTTGCACCTGGTGGAATTCTTCCTCGCATTGTTCTGTAAGGAAGTGGGTGGAGAACAGGAAACCTTGTTCTCACTCTAAAGGCTACAAAAGGAAAAATAATCTTGCTTGTATTCCAACCTGGAATTCTGAGTATTTTTCCCACCACAACATAGCTTTTAAGATCTCTCAAATCAACACTCCTGCACTTTACATCAAGTACATCATGCATATGACAGGCTTTTGGGCCAGCCTGGGGATCTGGTCATAATTCGTGATGCTTCCTTGGAAAATATATCCCAAATTCCAAACAATGTAATGGAAACCCATATTCAAAAGGCTACAGATTGTCTCCTGACATAAAAGCACACATATAAATTCTAAAGATGGATGTATTGGGACTTCCTTTTAATAGCAATGGTCTGTAACATATCGCTATATTGTAGGTACCCAACTAAGACTAATAAAGTTGAGCAATAGTCCCTTTGTAGTGCCTGTGTTAGTTTAATCTCTGTCAAATCTCTCTGTGACTCTCTGCATCCCATTCCCCTGTGCTCAGCCAGGCAACGGAGAGGACAGTGAAGATGTTTAACTCCAGGATAAATCCCCCATGATGCTGTCTTTCTCCATCATAATGGAGAAAGACACAATTGCTGTACTGTAATTGTGTAGCTGCCTCTCTTCCCAACCTGCAAATGCAGATTGTCTACCTTGTTCACATTGTATCTCTAGAACTCAACATTGTACCAAGTATCTAGTACAGACTAAGCAGAATTTCTTGAATGATTGGGGAATCAAAACTCAATCTTAGTCTTAGATTCTAAGACATATAAGTCTTGAAAGAAGGAACTTGGAGGACATACCAACTGAGTTAAGCCAATCAGTCTGGGAAAGAGAGTACAGGAATACTGGAACTTTTTCTGAAGTAACAAGATCTAGGGATTTTCACCCAGAGAAGAGCTACTTAGGTTGGCTTCTGGTAGCTCAGAGCGAGAAAAAGTCCCTTCATGGGACTAACTCAGAATACCAAGCTTAAGCTCCAAATCTTGCTTTCCAGATAAGTGTAGTTTTTAATTTAAGTGACAATGTGATTTTCCTGGAGTCCACAGCCCTGAACTTTTAGAAGTCATGTTTCAGGACAGTTTGATTAGGTATATGCATGTATGTCTGTCTGTTTCTATAAATCATGTTTAAATGTACATATACACATTTATGTGGTCTCTTATTAATTTGCAAACTCTTAAAGCATACCAATGCTTTTCTCTCCTTTCTTTTACCACATACAATATCTTACGGTATACTGTTTGATACTCCATGATAATCAATTATGACTCTACCTTATAGCTTCTTAATATCAAGAATGGCATCACACACATACAGACACATGCACACACAAACACACACTCCTATCTCATACCTAGCATATAATAGGCATTCAGTAAATGTCTAGTGAACTGAATTGTTTAACTGGCTGTCTGTGCTATTTTTTTTGTTCTCTTCAAACAATAAACTATTATCTATAAATCACCAATAAAATATCAGAATTGTAATAGACTAGAGTCTTCCATTACCATCAGGAACCAAATGTCAATAACAGCAGCATATGAAACACATCAATGGCAGTGCTAGTCCAGTATATGCTCAGTGGGTTTATAACCTCAGTAGTATCTTCATAGAGAAAACTATGCATTATCCAAAACTAACTTGGGATTTTTTTAACCTGATAATTGTTAGATAAATCAATGACATATTTTGACTGTGGATAAGGGAAAGGCTGCTGATTATCATTCAGGTCTGAATAATATCCATGAATATTAAACCATTTTCCTCTGTCATTTTATTCTTAAGGGGCACTCTTCATATAAACTCTCAGGAAAGGAATGAGGGTACATTTATAAAACAGAGACAGTATTTTAACTTTTGAGTCTTACATATAAACTCACATATTTCTCTTTAAAATAATATATTGAGAAGCTACTATGTGCAAACTATCCTGATTCCTCTTAGATGATTCAGAGTTGGACAGAAGGACTCATCCTGAGTGGGTGGTGGAGGAGAGGCACTGTGATTATGCAGGGACACCCAGGCCCAGAATGGAGGTGGACATCAGAAGAAGAGGAGAATAGGCAGAGCTCTGGGGACTCAAACGAGAAAGGGATTTAGCTGGAGAAAGAATCAGGAAATGCTTCAGGAACAGGCAGAATTGGTGAATAGGTAGAGAGGAATGCAGCAGACATTTACAGAAAGGGTAGTGGGAGGTAGCTGGGGGTTGGAGAGAACATTCCAGGCTAAGGAAAATTATTGAGCAAATATATACAGAGGGGAGAGCTTACCGCATGTTAAAAGAACTACAGGAGTCCTGACTGACACATGAGGCGGTGGGGAGGCAGGGGGAAGCCATATTGCCATGTACCTTTCATGACATAAAATCTGTTTCTAGCTCAGTAGGTAAAGGCCAGCAATGAGGAATATTGTTGAAGCAACAGAGTGCTATTAATATCATAATAAATATTAACAAAATTCTCTAGCAGCTCAGTTAAGAGTTGGAGAGGGGCATATGGATAGAAGACCACCTAAGCAGCCATCAACAAGGTTCTGCAAGAAGTGAGTGATGGTACGTTTGGAATGGAAGAGACAGGTATGGATAGAGAAGTGGGAGAATTAGGAAAAACCTCCTCACAACAGCATAGTGAGTAGGTTTTGGGAAAGGAGGAAATCCTTTGGAATCATTGCTATGTGAAAGTTAGGGACGCTGAAGACTAAGAAATAACTTTGATCTCCAGATTGGAGTTCCGCTGACTTCAAAAGTTCAGTTCCAAAGGGGAGCAACAAAAGATAAATTGAACACAATTGGGGGTGAGTAGCTGGGAAAGAAACATAAGCAGCAGGTGGCATAGAAAAATGATATACCAATGCCCTACTGTACTCCAAGGGGAAAGTCAAGGCTTATTTTTTCTAGGTGAACGTTGTCTTACTGCTTTACTACTCACATTATTTTTTTCTAAATCAGGAAGTTGCTCTATGCATTTTTATGGATTTCCAAATATTTGTTGAAGTATTTTGTGACATTGTTCAATTTTTAAGAAATACTGGATTAAAATGAGTTTTTTTATTTTTCTGTATAAGAATATCCCAGAAGCTCTGAAGATGTTTCCTCTTGGTCTAGATTAATATCTGGAAGCCCTTTATTTCATTGAAGTTTATGTTAAAGCAATATTCAGAAAGTGCTCAGAAAGCCCTGACAAGCATCTGTGTCGTTCATTCTTGAGTAATCTCAAAACCTGCCTGAGAATACAGAGAGAGCTGCTCTTGGCTTTAGCATTCCAGCCTCCGCCCCCACCGCCCCTTTGTACTTAATATCATTATGCCCAAACTCGTTTTGTTCTAAATATTTCTTTTACCTCTGCTTCAGTCCATGTTCTGACAAAGAAGGGCCCCATTTGCCATGGGATGAACACAATTTGGGCCCACATTTCATCCCTGGAACCCAGCAGCACACATCTTAGAGGGAAGCTGATGACCAGCTGTTGATTTCTGGTCACTTGGAAATTAGGTTGGAGGTGATGTCCTTCTGCACATGACTCAGGGCTCTATGACTATTGGTTACGGAGAGGAGAAACCCTCTAATAGCTGCATGTTGCCATCCTCTGCATCAACAGCGGAAGCCATTGCTGTTTTCAAGAAATGCCCACTTGAGCAAGCTTCTGGTAGGTGAAAGTCATGCTCTCTAGGCTAATTTATTGGCCATACAGAGCAGCAATTCCATTTTTTAACTTCAGGTAGGCAGTGAATTGTTATGTCCATTGCAAAGCAGGGAGGAGGGAGGTAAGTGCTTATTGTAGAAAGGAGATATGAGCAGGCTGTGAGGAGATGAGCTGCTCCACCCTCTTCTCCAATGTCAAGACACTTGAAGGGAAGTGAAGAAGGATTTTCCAAGGCTTCAGTTCTTTCCAAACAAACAGAAAAGCTATAATTCCAATATTCTTTAGCTATTTCAACTTGAAATTATTTCCCTATAGTCACTTCTCTCCCTCCGCACAGGTTGGTTTCTGTATTATGTTAAGCAGAGCAGTTGAAATGCTGTACTCTCCAGCATCTGATGGTGACTGCTGCTTCCACCCTCATAGAGCACAGAATGGCTACTCGACTCTATGATCTAATACTGGAAGTCAGGAGTTATGTTTATTCATTCAAGAAACAATCATGGAGGGTCTACCATGCTCTTGATAAACAAAACAAAGCAAATCGAACAACCATGATCCCTGCCCTCACAGCTTTCAGGGTCAAATGGTGATGTCATGAATCACCCAAAATGGGTCTTCTTTCTCTTTTCCAGTGTTCATTTAACAGACATTCTCATGGACTCTTTTTTAAAGTTTGAAGCCAAAGATGGAACATGCAGGTGGACTAAGTAACACTGGTGAAGAAGGGGTAGTAGATAATGGGAATGCACTAGTGGGTGATGCTGGGAATAGTAATGCCTTTCATCTTTTGTCACCTAAGCTTTTATGCCATCTGACCCTCCACAAGCCTTATGAGATGACCAGGGCAGTTATTATAATCCCCATTTTACAGAGTAGAAAACTGAAGCTCAGTTGCTCAATGTCTCATAGCTAGCACAGCAGAATCAGAACGAGAATGAAGACCCCCTGAATCTTGATGTTTCCATCCCACTAGGCCAAAATAATGAAGGCAATATTTTTTGGTAAATTGGCATGCATGAAGTGAAACAAATAATCCATAAAGCTATGTAGCATTATTTTTATGGTTAGGTAAAAAATAATCCACTGAATATTAATAACATAATTAGAATGCTATCAACGGTCATCCAATCTATTCAAAAATTTCAATAATACTTCATGAGTGCTTGTTACATGCAAGATGCTTAGTCATGAAGGACATAGTGGTGAGTAACAAAACATGGTGCCAGCCCTCTTAGATAGAATCCTGAAGGTGGAAGTTTCTTTGTATCATGCTGTGATATTGTGATATAAAAGGAAACATATATTTTTGTCTTTGTCCAAGGTTCCTGGCTCACAGCTCCTGAAATCCTTGTAATGTCCTAAATGATTAGAGTGATAGGAGTAATAGGAGTATCTTTTGTGAAAATATTTTGTCTTTTGTTCTAGGTTTTTTAAACAGCTTACAGCAGTTACACGGCAAGAAAGATGAACGTGTCTTCTCTTACTCATTGCAAGCCCCTTTCAGTCAGGAGATTTTTGGAAAGCCCCTAGATAACTGCAAGATGAGGCGCTGGTTGCCAGGGTGAGCCAACTGTGAGATTAAAGGGTTAAAACTTTCGGTCCCCCAACTCTGACCTCAAAGGAAAAGAAAGGAACTGAAGGTTGGGTTGATCACCAGTGGTCAATCATGTACTCAATCATACCTGAATGATGAATCCTCCAAAAAAACATAAAAGAACAGAGTTTGGATTGCTTCCAGGTTCCTGAATACAAGCATGGGCCAGGAGGGTGGCACATCTCAACTTGCAGGGGGACAGAAGCTCCTGCATTTAGGGCCCTTCTAAACCTCACTCTATGTAACTCTTTATCTGGCTGTTCATCATGTCCTTTAGAATCCTCCCCTTCTGCCTCTCCAACTCTGGTACTTAATGATACATGGACTCTGTTGGTTTCTAACAGCTTATTTACCTGACATAAAAAGTGAAAAACAGAAAAGCAGGGGCAAAACATATGAGCTGATCCATTTTTAGGATAAAATTATTGGTGAGCTCTTCAAGGCTCAATTTATAAAAATGATAAAATTGAGTCTAACATTTTTGGGTAACACATAAAAGCTAGAATCAAATTGTATAAAAACCACAGATGTTGTGTGCTGATGCCTGGCTTTGAATTCCAGCTGTGCCACTTATCAGCTGTGGGGCTTTGGCAAGCTATTTAACTTCTTTGTGCCTCAGTTTCCTCATCTGTCAAATGTGGATGAAGATATTATGAGGATCAGATGTCATTTTATGAGTAAAATGTTTAAAGTAATACCTTGCACAAAATAGGTTCTAGATAAGTGTTACCTATTAATACAAATATTATTTACTGAAAAGAGATTTGCCAGACAATACACTCAGAGTTGTAACAAAGTATAAAAATAACGTCAAGTTACCAATTCCTACAAAAATCGATGCCATCCTTTTCTCCCCTCTGTCAGTTGAAGACCCAGCAAGGATGTAAGACACATCCATCTTGCCATCTCTAGGGTGGAAGTACCCTGGCAGAAGGCAGTATAATTAAAAGCAAACTCAGAGAAAGGAACAGAAAAGCTCCTACCATAAAATGGCTAACTCTAAGTATATGCAAATGTTTGATCAGCTGGTGGCTCAATCTTAAGGATGCCCTGAAAAGCTATCAAATACCTCTCTCACTGAAGGTGACAAAAGTAAGTATTCCCATAGTCTTTAACTAAGAATAGCTCTGCATGAAAGATGAGCATTAAAATAATAATCACAACTACCATTGGTCATTTTCATGAAATATTCCAAGGATGCTATGATGATTTCTTGCAAAGACTAGAAGATACAAAGAATGAAAGAGCTGGCAGCAACTCCAGTGATCATTTTGTCCAATACTTTAATGATGTAAACTAGAAAACTGAGGCCAAAGTGTTACTAAGGGAAAGCCCAATCTCTCACAAGAAAATCACAGCCCATCTAGCCCAGCTCTTTGAATTTCCCACTCCGTGAACCCAGTGATAATCTCTCTGTATCATGCAGGCTGTTGGGAAATAATAACAATGATAGTGATATAATAACAACAACAAACACCTATAACACAATTCTACATATTTTATTAAAATAGAAAACCTTTATTGAAATTGTAAATAACAGAAGAAAAGTACATTATGCACAGAAAAAAAAGTCCCCTCTTTTACAATATGGCCCTGGGCTATCCAGGATTGGCACTGCTCTTAAGCTAGCCTTTCCTTCCTGGTTTCCTCCTTCTTCACTCATAAGTCCCATCACATGTCTATGTCCACATGCTATACAATGAGCTTCTCCTCCCTTTCTATCAGACCTCACTGTCCTCCGTTCTAGTGCTCCAAAGTCTTACTGGAAATTCGTCATAAGCAACACCGAAGAACTAAGGATAAATATGCTGTCAGATACTACCTCCTCTTCCCATGTCTGCATTTAACAGGGACTTGCTTTTTCTTTACTCAAAAGTAACTAATGTAGTCATTTTGGACAGACTGAGAGATCTTTTAAGCCAGAAGCTTTTAAAATTCCAGTATATTGTCATTATCTTCTCTGCTTAAGTGAGGCTGGTACTACTTCCTAGCCCAAATTCACAAATCTTTATGGTGGTGATAAGAAAACGATTATGAACAATTGGCGATGTGCATACAACTGTGAGTTATCAGAATCAGGACAAAGGATGACAAAGAATCTACAAGCATCTTGACAGACAGGGCCAATTGAAGGTGCATTAGAGAACCTCAGCAATGGAGAGTTTCACCCAAGGTCAGACCTTTACTGTCCCAGATAATATTTACAGGTTCAAAGGAAATATCAATGACTTATCTCTCAAGAAAGACTTACAGTGGGCAGGCCAGACCCCTGATGGGTGTGAAATCATTTTTTTGCATCGAAGATTTTCATTAGGTATTGCAGAAAAATTCAGTATGCTCAATTTTGAAAAACTGAGTACAGAGCATCCTTTTCAGGAAAAACAATTTAGAATGCCTCCTTTCCCAATTTTGACTTACATGGCTTTTACTGTAATGATACTTAAATACATACAAACATAAAAATTCTTATAGTTTCGGCTCCTCTAAAATCATCAAATGCCAACTAAAAGTTTTAACCAAATACCCACAAAAGTGTAACACCAATTCCATTCAAATGAACATTTACTTAATATTCAGATGATGACGTTTTCCTAAAAGTAACCCTCCATTTTCATTATGGCTATGATATTGAAAACCTCAACACAGGTGTCTTGGGATTCGGAATGCTCCCACTACCTGCCGTGCAGTAGGGTCTGTCTCACATTTCTTTTTTTTTTTTTTTTTTTTTTTGAGATAGAGTCTCACTCTGTCACCCAGGCTAGAGTGCAGTGGCGTGAGCTCACTGCAACCTCTGCCTCCCGGGTTCAAGCAATTCTCCTGCCTCAGCCTCCTGAGTAGCTGGGACTACAGGCACTCACCTCCATGCCTGGCTAATTTTTGTATTTTTAGTAACGATGGGGTTTCACCATGTTGGGCAGGATGTTCTTGATCTCCTAACTTCATGATCTGCCCACCTCAGCCTCCCAAAGTGCTGGGATTACAGGTGTGAGCCACCGTGCCTGGCCACATTTCTTTATCCACAGCAAAACTAAACATACTGGACCAGTGTGCCACGCAGTCATATAGCCTTCACTTGAGGCAAATTACGTAAGTCCATTGTTCATTCCCATAAGCCCACGGCTACTAAAATAGCATTGGACAAACTGGATTGCAAATAAAAAACACAAATTCAGGCACCAAAACCATGCAGCAGTATTATTCATTATAAAGTGGGCCCCACAAATGCCTTTACAAATCCCACTTTGACAAAGAATGGTGGGCTGTGGTGACAAAGAGACCATTGGTGAGTCTGGGCTTCCCACTTATTACCAGTATAATTATAGGAGAGTAACTCAACCTTCCTGATCCTCAGTTTCCTTATCTAAAGAACAGCAGGATGAAAACAGAACTTACCTCACAGGTTTGTCGAGAGGACAATATGTGATAACATGTGGGGTCTTTAGCCAGTGCTTGGTGCTTAATAGGTCCTCAATAAATATCCACAATTATTCTTGTTCAGTTGCTTTGTATCCAAGTTCCACAAAAGAAGAAAGAATGCACTATCTTACCAAAACAGAAGCATTTCAAAATAATTTGAGTTTCAGACAGAAGAAGCATTTAATACGTCTGCCTATAAAAAATTCAGACACTGCTCTCAGTCATATCTGGTGCTTTGTTATGTCACAGAGATGTGGTACTAGGTCACATTCTGGAAGAAAGAAACCTATTCACCCACGCAAAATGAAACTAGACAAACTTATCATGTAGAGTTACTTTTTTTTTTTTTTTTTTTTTTGAGACGGAGTCTTCGATCTGTCACCCAGGCTGGAGTGCAGGGGCGCGATCTCAGCTCACTGCAAGCTCTGCCTCCCAGGTTCACGCCATTCTCCTGCCTCAGGCTCCTGAGTAGCTGAGATTACAGGCACCCATCACCACACCCAGCTGATTTTTTGTTTTAGTAGAGACAGGGTTTCACTGTGTTAGCCAGGATGGTCTGGATCTCCTGACCTAGTGATACGCCCGCCTCGGCCTCCCAAAGTGCTGGGATTACAGGCGTGAGCCACTGCGCCTGGCCACTTGTTTTTATAGTTAATAATTGTGTTAAGAGAACAAAGGCTTTAAAGACATTTGAAGGTGTTGATATCTTAAAGTTTGTGTTTCTGAATTATTTAGAATAAATATGATGGATAGTCAGTTCATTTTACCACTGACTGAGTGCCCGCCATATGCAAGCCATAGTGATGAGTGTAGCAGGGGCCATGGCGATGAATGAGTAGGTGCAGTCTTCATTCACCCTGGGGGCACTTATTGTCTACAGGGAGGTGTAGATAAACAAGTAAGAAACTTAAAGTCTACTGAACTCTAATTTCCCTAAAGATGGGGATTATGTCTTACTGGTTTTTATACCCTAGTGGTCAGCACACCTGATTCATAGTAGAGGTAAATGAATTAATGAAATATACGAGTGAATAAGATATATAGGTTATCTATGGATGTGCCATAAATGCAGGTTCAACAAAGAGTGATGGCTCTTCTGAGGGCTCAGGAATTGAAGAAATATAAAAGAGATGGAATTTGAAGAAAGACTTGAATTTCAAGAAATAGAGATGGGAGAAAATCCAATTATAATTTTATATAGTTGCAGTGTTCTCTAAATTGGTTCTCATTAGTAAAACAATTCTTACTCTGATTATTATTATATCTCACATTTCTATAACTCTTCATATCTGAAAATTGTATGCATTTGCTTCTTAGTTTGTTATTTGTTACAAAGACTTTTGATTTATTTATAAACAACTTGGTGGTGCATTATTTGTTAGAATAGGAAGCTGAAGAAGTAATATCTGGTCTCTTGCAGCTGTGTCTCAATTATTACTATTGGCCTCCTGGGGTTCTCTAATAAGTAACCATAAAAAGTCAATTTGCAACTAGGAAAAAAATGCATATATTTGGCAGCATTTACATTGCCATGATTGACAATAGATATGAATGACAGAAACCCTACAATTTGAGAATAACTTCATCTTGATATTAGCATAAACCAACCCTAGGATAAAGAAAGAGGTATAGGAATGGTGTGTTTAAGCAATGATTAGGATACTATAAAGGCTGCATATAAATATCTCAATAGGAAAAAATCTAAAAGCAAGAAGAGGCATAATTTTGGTACTTTGGAAAATCACTCAAAGGACTGGCTGATCCAAAAAGGAATAATAAAAACTGAGTAAAAAACACTTGGGGAAAAAACTGTTATCTTAAAGATAAGCTCTCACCAAACTAGATTATGAACCATTTCTAGATAAAGAACCATTTCTAGATAAAGAACCAAGGTTAGATGCTCATCAACTGACCTCAAATGACTAATACATTTTTTAATATTAAAAATAATATTAATTTAATATTAAAGGATATTAAATTTAATATCCTTTAGCTATGTGTATATATTCTGCCATCTGAATACCAGTCCCCTTTTTTGGAAAAGGAATAATATCTCTTTGTTTTCAAGCCCTAGGATCATTGAGAGAGGTGAGAGAAGAAGAATGAAAACAGAGGCTAAAGGTAAAGTCCCTAAATAGTGAAAGGGAGGATTCTGCCATGATCTGGGATTGTGTTTTTGGAAATGTGGCAGGAGTGCTGTTGTGGTCTGTTGGGAAATCCACCATGTCAGCCTCCCAGATAAATGGAAACGGGTCCCAAACACCAGTTAGGTAAAGGTCTCTAACCTGCATTATTATTTGGATTTTCTTTCCTGTAAGATATGCCCTTGAAAGTTATACTGTCATAAAATTACCTAGGATTAGTTTTCATGAATATCCATTAAGATATTTCTAATTTTACTCAGATAAAATAACCTTCTCATAGTATCACACCTTGGCTTGAACTGTAAGCCAATAGCCAGGAGAGGTTGTGAGGACATCATAATGGTTGAGCTAAGAGGAAGAGGCTAAATGAAGGGTAAAAAGCACCAAAAGCATGGCATATGTTTAATCTTTATCACCCAAGACAAAAGTCTTTTGATAAATAGTCATCTTTGTATAAGCATAAGATTTTAAAGGCTATTTTAAGGAACAAAACTGAAAGCATTATGAGGAGCTGCCACATTTGGGCATTCTACTTTTGGAGACCCTAAAGGTCATTCCATGAATCATACATGGTCATTCCCTTCAGTGCTTGCCATATGGCTTCCTGGGAGCTGTCTGGTAGGAAGGAGCACAGGGGAAACCGCTCACCTAGATTTCCCCACAAGCACACTGTGGACTGCCCCATGTCCCATGTAAGCTATCGAAAATTACACTAGACATAAGTGATCCCATCTAGAGACATTCTAAGTTTCTTAATGTCCTTAGTTTCCACTTTAATTATCTCAGCAGTTTTCATACAGCCTGAAGGAAGTAGTTGTTGGCTCGATGAAGGTAATTTAGATCCAGAGAAGCCACAGGAAGCTCTTCAGGTTTACCATTCCATCTCACCTCCACCTGGAGCTGACCCTTCCAAATCAGTCTGCATACACGTACGGGCTATGATAGCCCTCTTAACCTTCCAGAACAACAGACACTGAACCTCCCAGTGTGATTACAAACAGAATGGGAAGGAAATCTCCTCTCCCCACCCATGATATCTCAGGAGGCTGAAACCAAACCAGCATCCAGGGTGCAAGTCAAGAATCCCCACAGTGTTCATGTGTTGTGGCACTTAGACACAAGGTCAGAAGGTCAGCCTTTGAAAATCTGACTGAGCAAGTAATTCAACTCAGAGCATCACCTAAATGTCTCCTTGTCAAATTTTTTTTTGTTTACCTTGTCAAATTTTGAAGTGTAATGGGCAGAACAGAAGTCACCAAGAGACAGAGAAATAAGAAAATAAAAGCTACCAAAAAAACACATTTTGTGATATGCCAGTTGCTAAATATCTTTCCTGACCAAAATGTGACACTTTTTAAAATAAATACTTGCTCGTATGTCATAAAAGGTCAAATAAATATTAATGCCCACAGCAGGACAAAAGTAACATATTCACGAATTATTAGTTTTCACTTGTCAAGGCTAAGAAATTTTGCTGTTGAGCAAATAAAATTTTGTTTGAACCACCATTAATTTATCTGAATTTACACTGCTATTTCAAAATTCAGGTGCTGATATCTGTAATCAAATAAATAATTTCTTTCTTGATAAATTATTAAACCTCATAAGAGAAGTATAAACTGAGCATTAATTTGTCTTGGCCAGATACTGGAGTTTTAGCTTTAATAGTTACAGAAGTCAAAATAAATAATCAATTAAATTAATCTAGCCTGACTTTCAGACAAATTTATGGGGGAAAATAATTCAAATTGGCTGTTTACCTCAATAAATTGGTCAATATAATCAAAATACTATAATTGATATGGTAGCCTAATAGTAAATGTAGAGCCTTTTTTTCTTTGAAAAGACTAATTTGAATAGTCATCAAATTAGAAAAATGACCATTTAAGTGATTTTTAAGAAGATTCCAACGGTTATCTTAGTGATTTATTCAAAACGGTTTTCTCTGCGTCGTGTCTCATTGAGTAGGTGAACAAAGACCTGCCTGTCTGAAGCTTGCCCAAAAGCAGAAGGGGAGCTGGTCAAAACCAGCTAAAGCAACAACAGAACTAATGCAAATAAGTGCCCATATTTGCTGTCAATATCTTTCAGGATAACTTTTCAGGATTTATAAACTGTTTTTGCTGAATTGAGAAGCCCAGAAGAAGCAAACTGAAGCCGTTCTCACATAAGCAGAGTTTGTTCTATTCTACTTGGCATAAGTCCGCGTTAGCAGATCAGCAGGCTGTGATGACAGCTGTCAGCAGTCAGGTCTCACTGACGCTGCTGTATCCATGGGCCAGGCCACTGATAACAGAAACATCAGGAGAGAAGCCATCCACAGAAATCAACTTTCCTACAAACACTCATGTATGCTGAATCTACCAGATCCCCACCCATTCATCTTCAACTCCCTAAAAGAAAGCCTAACTTCCTTGAACCAATTGTTAGGCATGAATATTTCCAGGGTAGGGGCTATCTCTGGAAAGCACTAACACCATCAAGCCCTTATCTTCACCAAAAAGAGTGCTTACAAGAAGGACAGAGGTGACATCTGTATTCTCCTGCATTGCTTGTGGGAAAGTTCATTAGTATAACCCGCTAAAAAAACAATTAAAAGCAATGTCAGTATACAGAGAAAGCTTTAAGAAGGTCTATCTGTTTGAGCCAAAAGTTCCACTTCTAACAATCTGTCCTAAGAAAATAATCCAAAACATAGAAAAAAATTGTGCTCAAAGATGTTTATCAAGGTAGCATATATGATATCTTAAATAATTGGGAACCATCTGAATGTTCAACAATAGAGGAAAGTGTAAATGAATTACGATAAAATTATGCGTGGAAATGCTATGCAGCTAATGAGAAAAATATTCAAAAAGATTATTGGCTTCATATGAAAGTTATTTTAAATTTTCAGTGAAATGCACAGAATGCAAAATTCTGTACACAGTTATAATTCCATTTCTATAAAAATATGCATATAAAAAGTGAAAAGTACATCAATATGTTTATAGTAATTGTCAATTGCTCATGGTAATATGTGTTATTTTAATTCTCTCTTTTTATACTTTCCTGTGCTTTTCAAAGTTTTTCTAGAAAGCACATATGTCCAAGAAAAAAAAAACATTAAAACTTCAGGGCAGAGGGTCCCTGTTTTCCTGCTGAGTGGACATGCCTCAGCAGACACTGGAAAATATTTCTAGCCTTCACGAGCAGACTCCATGTTCTGCCTGTCACCCACACTTGATGTAAACCCTGATCATGACTCCTTCTTGCGCTCCACATCATGCCTATCCTTTCCTCGACCTTGGCTTTGA
This sequence comes from Gorilla gorilla gorilla, assembly GCF_029281585.2. Lineage (NCBI taxonomy): Eukaryota > Metazoa > Chordata > Mammalia > Primates > Hominidae > Gorilla > Gorilla gorilla. Next base: position 64,271,545 of record NC_073229.2, read on the forward strand.
CTTTCACCCTTCTCTGTTTATACTAAAACACCCCTCTGGCAATACCTCTTCTCTTCAAACCACAGTCTCCTTCCCCCTTCACCAGCTGGACCCAGTTCCATGTCCTGATCAGCCCTGGCCTGACCTAACCCACATTGGTACTGACAACAAATAAGTTACCCCCCAAAAAAACAAGCTATTTGTACCAAAGAACAGGGCAAGGAAATACAACATTCTTAATGCATTATATAAATGTATTTTATATGCATTGGACATCTTTCTTCTCACAGCCATGGTACTATACCAGGCCCACCTACAATTGATTTCTTGTTATCAGTAGGTCCCTATTGTGACAATCATCCTCAACATCTGTGCAGAGCATTCCATTTTTCTGTGCACATTCACAAACTCATAGTACATCACCCTCACACCTCTGTAAAGTGGGGACATTAGGTATTATTTTCCTAATTGTACAGATAAGAAAACTGCAACTCAGAGAACCGGCACTGAGTGGCTTATTCCCCCTGATCCTCAGGGTGTGCTTTTCTGTAAATAGTGATGATAATACCCACCTTGTGGAGTTGTTGTAAGGATTAAATGAGATAACGTATGTAGCATGCTGAGCAAAGCATCTGGAACAGGGGCAGCATTCAACAAATGCCAGTTCCTATGACTGTTAGGTCAATGGGAAGCTCAAGGTCACATAGCAGGGAAATGACAGCACCAGGATTCAGATCCAGGCTTTTTCATGCCAAGTCCATGCTCTTTATACTTCATTCCCAACACTGTATGAGAAGTACTAAGGCATGGTCCAAGTCTTCAGAGAAATTATAATATTTTGGAACAGGCAAATCTCAGTTACATGATATAATAAAGCAATTATTCCCACAAAGAACTAAGAAACAGTAATAAAATCTAGGACCTAGCTCTAAAATAATACATTTTTTGGGTCCAATAGCTACCATTACAATGTCTTTTTATGCATACATTCCAAAGCTTAGGATTCCAAAATTTCATCCCTTGTCTTACAGTAAGTTGAATATAGAAGATCAGATATGAAAATAAGGCTGTTTCCATCCATACTATAAAAAATATTTTCTGTGGGCATTCTGAACTGCAGAGAGTTTGAGCTGTATTTGGAAGCATTTCTTTAACTTCTGGGAAGCACCATTCATGGTCACTCACTTTATCATTTTTAAGGGATTTTTGAAGTTTCCATTGAGTTTAAAGCTGCTTCCATCTTTAAAAATATTCCTCAACTAATTAATTTAACTTACAGTATATGACACCTAGAGTTGGTAACAAGTGAAAAGACACAAGAACAGTGAACACTTTACAGGCAGAGGCAGAAAACTCTTCAGGAAGACAAAGCATATATCTGTGCACAGACACACACAGAACAGAAAATCATTCTGTCCCCTCTATATTCTATGCCATAAAAATAGAATCCAGTATGACCAACCTTGGCAATACTATTTCTTTATTTACAACAACATTGGCCTCCTTAAAAGCTGGCAAAAGAAGAATTGAAAACTCTGTGTTGTGGAATGTTGACGCTTCTTTATCTCTAAGAAGGTAACCTATTAATGAATACTTGAGAGATGCACATTGTGGAAGTTATTTAATGTGCTGTGTGTTTTTATACTACCAACATACACTTCTTTCTTAGATAAATAGATGATACTCAACTAAGAGGTGGCCCCTATCAAAGCTATGAAGTAGGAAACTTTGTCTTCAGAAACACTCTACCTTTCCCTTTCTATATGTCGTTTACCCTGGCGGCAAAGGGTGGGACCTCCATTTCCTGAGCACCTTCACTGAGACGGACTTGTATGTGGTGCCTGGTTTATAGTACTGCTTCAATCCTCACAATAATCTCACAATATGTGCATTAATTGCCCCAGTTTCTCAGACATGAGGAAACTCTCATAGAGTTAAAGTAACATGTCTAAAGAAAAGAAACTGGTAAGTGACCATGGAGATTCCTCTACTTTAGTGCCCAGGCAGGCAGGGTTCCCCTTCCAGGACCATGCTTCCCCAACCTCAGGCACTCCCATTAGCTCTGTAAAATGGATCAGTTCACACCAAACTATTAAGGAGAAGCCACCATTTGTGTTAATCCTCTTTGAAGTATTTCTATCCTCTAAGTGACCAGACAGGTACAACCTTAACCCAAACCAATGGTTCTAGTAGCAGAGAATTTGAGAAAGCAAACAGCAAGACTTCAGAATGTCACACTCCCAAGAGAGCATCTGACCGACCTCTTGTTCCATGAATATACAGGTTTAAAATAACAAAAGCCTGAGATGGGATGTGACTTTGCAAACATCACACAGCAAATCAGGTGTAGAGCCCAGTCAAAAGCCAGGACTCCTGACTCAGTCCAGTTCTCTTTTGTGGCATCAGCCAAAAATATCCAAACCTAGGGCAAAAAACACATTCCAGGATAAAAAAGAATTATTTTAATGCTATTAATTCACATTGGTAATTCAGAATGCTGGTCAGAGCCTGGGCTTCAATTCTAGGTGCACGTCTTACAAACTGTGTGACCCACGCAAGATATCCTCTCTTTGCCTTGGTTTTCTTGTCAGTCATCTGAGAATAACAATAGTGCCTGCCTCATAAGGTTAGTGGGAAGATCAGATGTGATAAACCACGTACAGTTCTAACTTCCTTGTGTTCAGTATGTAGTAAGCACTGAATAAATGTTAGATATTATCATTATTATTATCACTGTTACCACTAGTAGTAGTTCAAATAACTGAGTTCATACTACCACTTTTGGGGATAAAGGTAGAAGCAACTTCCTGCTATTAAGTTTGTCACTCCTTCTTCTCTAAAAGCAACCTTACACAGTCTCAGAAATGAAGAGAAGTAAGATCAGTAGAAGGTTAGCACCAGAAATGAAGAAATTACATTTGAAAATAAAAGTGCCTACTGAACATTTTCATTTGGTTGTTCAAAATAAAAATTCTCCATCTTTCTCAAGTCTCTTCTTATTTACTCCCTCAGTTAGAAGCCTGACCGTCCTCTAGACATCTAAGCTTCTCCTTCCATACCACCAACCACTTGGTGACCAGTGCTACTGATCCTCCCCCTGAAATGGCTCTGTATAGATCTCTTCTCTTTCCTCCAGGCCATCTGGTTCAGGCACATTTCATAAGTTTTGCGGGTTTTGTTTTGTTTTGGTCTGTGCCACTCCAATGGTCTAAAGTCTCCTCATTCCTTTTTGCAACCCCACCTCCTCACGCCTCCAAAGTCACTTTTGCAAAATGTAAGTTAGATGAAATCATTCCTACCATTAAGGGCCACATGGTTTCTCCTCCTTAGCAGGGTATATTTACAATCCAGCCTCAGTGAAAACTTTCTAAACATTCCTGTCTTCCCTCAGAACATGTAGGTGTCCTCTAAATGTGACCTTTCTGCCATGTGTGTGTGCTGTTCCTTCAGTGTGGAACACCCAGCCCCTTCTCTAGACAACTCCTACCACCTATTGGGATCCAGACCAAATGTAAACTCTTCTTTAAACTCTTCCAGATTCCCTCCACTCTTTCTTCTGTTGGCTCCCATTAAACTTGTTTCTGTCTTCATTAAACACTCATGATGTTGAATCATTACCATTTATTTTCTCCTCCTTTTCTGCTAAATTGATTTCTGGGAGGCATGGGCCTCATTCTTTTAGCCTCTGGCACAGGACCTACAAAGCATACAGGAGGTGCTCAACAAATAATTATTGAATTGATCGAGTGGATGCTACAGAATGTAAAATAGGAAAATGAGACCTCGGTGATTGTCAATGTTAATCTCAATAAAAAGAATTTCTGATATGTATGACTGTCTGCAAATGATTACAGAAGTGGTTTTTAACACCGTGATGTGCACTTGCAAATGAGAAAGCTCTCGAGTTTCCACTTCTGTCTGTTACACGTTCATCACTGGAGAAAGAGTCATGCCCTCCCAAATTTAGGTGAGTTCTGGAGGACCTGCACACACTAAGCATTTTGAGAGCTCTCAGAATCATGTAGCTTTAGATGAGAACACTTTTCCCTCACAAAATTCTATGGACTGGACTCAGGTAGTAGATGCTCAGTAAATGCTGATTTGATTTGCAGTGGATTTGAATGCAAAGTGCAACTCACATTTTAGACTAATTGAACTCAATGGCTGATCATACTTAATATAATAGCTCTAAGGCTAAAGAAAATCAAAGACTACACTGAAAAGCAGCCAAATGCTCACTCTCCTGCCTAGTTGACAGTCAATGCTGACCTGCCTCTTGATCCTTTCCAGCTTTTGGGTATTTCCAACTTCACTGTGCCCCCAGAATGCAGAGGCCGGTTAGCAAGTGTTGCGTGGTACCTTGTGGTACATTTGTTCTTCGTTTTGAAGTTGATGTAATAAAGGATAACAAAGGTGTGAAACTTGAGTTGCACTGTTAAAGTTGTCCTACATTTCCTAAAGCCTCCCCTCTGCATGATAAGTTGAGTGAAATTCTGGCTGAAGGGAGACAGAAGTGTGAGGTGGAATGCTGTGACATCCCTTCATCTCCAATTGTGGAAAACTGTGGGAATGCATATTAAAGGAATCCCAGAAACTTTTGTTTTTACTAAACTGAGACTTAAACTTCATTTGGCAGTTGAACACCTCTATCCCATTGTAAGAAACAGGAAAGATTCAAAGCATGCACTCTGCTATAATTCATTTTGGGATAAGAAATAGGCAGAAGTACCTCGAAGAATAAATCATTAACTAAAAGGCAAACCGAGGCACCCTGGAAACCAGCGAGACCTGGAGGCGGCCGAGGGATCAGGCGGCTGGGATTTGCCTGTTCCCTCTGGTGACTTCTGGAGCGAAGCATCCCACAGGCAGGACGAACCCGGCACACTGCGCTCCAGTCCATTTCACTTTTCAAACTTGAAGTTATTTTTAGATGACCCAAGGCCGCTAATCCCAAGCAGGACAATTCTCAGCCCGCTGCACCTCAGTGCACCTACCCCCTCCCCAGCCTCTGCATTGGGAAGAAGGGATCTCTCGATCTTCTTTGCTCTCTGCATCCAGTTAGTCTCTTCTAGCCCCCTCTCTAAGCCTCAGTCCCGGGGATCACAGGCGTCATCCTCGCTCCTTCACTTACGCACCTGCTGCTGCTTCCAGGAAGGCAAACCCCCGGGCCACGGGCAGTGGGGAAGGGGCTCCTTTGGACCCGCGCCCCCTAGAGGGGGGTCGCGGGAGATCTCCGTCCCCACGGCCGCAGCCGGGACTGACCACAGATCTGGAGACAAACCCCACCCCCGCCCCCGCCCCCGCCCCCGCCCCCGCCCTGCACACAGACCCGGCCCGGAGACCAGATCCCCGCCGCGGACCCCCGGCACGACCCCGGGGCTGCTGTCAGCCCCGGCGGGACGGGGTGCCTGGGCGAGCCTGGCCGGCGCGGTTACATAACCGACCTGCTGGGCGTCCGCGATGCGCCGGCGGAGGCGGAGGCGGAGGCGGCGGCTGGGGCGTCTGCGGGGGCTAGCTGCTAGCGCGCTGCGCTGCCTGCTCACCTGCCCGCCGGTGCGAGCGCGTGGGGGCGGTGCGGTGCCCGCGGGCCTTTGCGTGGGGCCGTACGCGGCGCGGCGCGCCCCGCCTCCCTCTCTCTGCCGCCGTGGGTCAGTGGGATTCTGCCTGCTGCCCGCTCCTCCCCGCAACCTCCGCCGCCGTCACCCGGGACAAAGCGGCTCCAGGGAGGGGCTGAGCCGGCGGCTCTCGCAGGAGCCGGCGGAGATGGGCGCGTCCCCAGCTCCGACTCATCGGGCCAACCTCCAATCAGACCCAGGGAAACCGAAAGCCCCTGTCTGGCCTCTTCTCATCTCCTCCCTCCTGACCCGGCGCCCTCCCCAGTCCCCTACCCACCGCACCTCCGGGGCTCTCACCCTGCCCTCAGCCCCGCACCCCCTCCTTTCCACTTCAGGTGCCCGGGAGGGCGCAGGAGCCTCCGGGCACCTGGCGTGGGAGCCTTGCCGCAGGAGTCCCGGCCTCAGCGGGGAGAGGCTCCTCGGGGTCCCCATACTAAGCTGAGGGTGAGGGGGCAGCGACAGCCCAGAAGAAATGGGCAGAGAAGCAAACTGTGGTGGGGGAGTACTGGGAGAAAGACTCTTCTTACCAGATGTCTGAGCCCCCCGACTCTGGCTAACTGAGGAAATGTCGGGGAGCCCCTGGATGGTCCTCCCGGGCTTCTGCGCTTGGTGGGCGCTGGCGCCCTCTGGCTGGAGCCCTGCGCCCGGCCCAGCCCAGGCCGCTGAAGGTGCCCTGCGCGGGCTTCACAGCTTTGCCAGGATTCGCAGCCATCAGACCTGAGGACAGAAGGGTTGGGGCTGCAAGGAATCCTATTGTGTGAGAGCCGTGACACAGTGAGTGGGAGGTTGGTATCCTACAGCAAACGGGACTGAAGGTGAATCGGAATCTAGGGTAGATCTGTTGCTCAACAAAGTTAACCCCAGTAGAAGTCTCTGCTTTACGGAATAAAGCAATTCAAATGGGCAAGGAAGCCTGTGGCTTACGGGTGGCACAGAGAGGAACAGGACTGAGTCTCATGGCAAGAGAATGTGAATTATGCAAAAGATCATAGGAGAGTGCGGGAAATTAAAGGAAGGAGGTGTGCAGACCAATCTGAGGGAGGGAGTGAATAACATTTAAATCAGGTTTGTGTTCTGTCATCTTTCGAATTGCTACATAAATAAGCCGTTTTCTTTTTGCTTTTTATGCCTTTTGATTTTCTGATAACAATATTACGATTGCACTGAAGCAGTCCATTCACAATCATTCTTCACTTACCCACACTACGTTGTTTTTTTCCAAAGTTGACATACAATCACGGTTTTTTTGTTTTCAACAAAAAAAGGTAGACGAGACGTTGGCTCTTCTCTCTGATTAATCTGCATTAACATAAACACAATTTCAGAATTGAAAATGACCTTAGGCTTCCCCTCGTTCAGCCTTCCCCTGGATGCATAAATCTGTAATTAGTCGTTGATTTAGATAATTGCCATTTGGGTTAGAATTGTCTGAAAGGGCATTCTTAAGTTGAGCAAAAACTTCCCTCCCTTTAATCATTAGTTCTCCCTTACTTTTTGAAGCCAAAGAAACCAAGTCAAATTCCTCTTCTAACTATGTTTAAAATATGTAAAAATAGCTAGCATGTCTAATGCACTCCAGGATCCCCTTTCTTTCCAAGTAAAGCATCCCCAGTTCTTTAAACAAAATCTCACTTATTATTAGTGAGTACTTCCTAGAATCTTCGCCAAACTGATGACTTTCATCTTAACAGGGACTATTTATTATTTTCTGAGTATACATTTACAAATAAAATTTTCAGCTTATAGAAGCAATATATTCAGCAGAAATTTTGAAAAGTTGGAAAAACACAGGATTTAATGTGAGAACTAAATGAGGTAATACATGTAAAACACCTAAGCACAGTGCCTGGCACACAGTGATACTCAATACATGTTAGCTATTACCAAAATCAACATAGCCATTTTCCTAACACCAAATATAGATATTGTTACTTTTCTAGATGCTGTTTCTGAGTTCTCATAGCCACATATTCCTCCTTCTACTGCTAAGAGAAATTCTGTGTTTGTCAGTTTGTGTGAAGAAGGAAGCATAATAAATGAGGAAAAAAATGAAAAGTGACAAACAGCCTCATGTTGTTTACCTTGAGAAGAACAATATGTTACTAGCAAAACAAATGTTAATGGCAAGAAGAAAATACAGAGAGAAAAAGAGTTTATGGGATGGGGTCTGAGCTTGAAGAGGATTTTGGAGAGCAGAAGGAGTGAGGCTAAAGGGTAGCTAATGTTAAGGATGGTGGTAAATAAGATTAGAATTTTGGTTTGCTAACATTTATTGAGCATTTAGTATATGCCACGCTCCATGCCAATGAATTTTTATACATTAATTCATTTCACTTTCATGGCAACTCTATTAGATAGGTACTATAATTAACCTATAGTAAAGAAAGCACAGAAAGATTAAATAAATGACTTGCTGAAGCTAACAAGTGGAAAGCTGAATTCACACCTAGACAACCTGGCTTTGGAGTCCCCACTAGACTAGACTGCCTCTCAATGGCTGTACGTGACATTATAAATATAAACTTTCAGGTTCACAGAAAAGTTGAGCAGAAAGAACAGAAAGCTCCCATATACTGCCTGCCCCCACATATGCATAGTCTCCCTGACTATCAAAGTCTGACACAGGAGTAACACAATGAATAAAGCTACATGAACACAACATTATCAACCAAAGTCCGTAGTTTACAGATTCACTCTTGGTGGTGTACTTTTTTGAGTTTAGACAAGTGTATAATGACCTATATCCACCATTATAGTTTCACACAGAATAGCTTCACTGCCTTAAAACTCCTCTGTGCTCTGCCTATTCATTCCATCCTCCCCACTAAGCTCTGGCAACCACTGAATTTCTAATTGTCCCCATAGTTTTGCCTTTTCCAGAATGTCATATAAGTGAATGTCATTTCAGATTGGCTTCTTTCAGTTAATATGCATGTAAGTTTCCCTGTCTTTTCATGGCTCAAATAACTCATTTCTTTTTAGCACTGAATAATATTTCATTGTCTGGATATACCACAGTTCATTTGTTCATTCACCTGTTGGAGGACAACTTGATTGCTTCCAAGTTTTGACAATAAGTAAAAAGTTGCTCTAAGTATTCATGTGCAAGTTTTTGTGTGAATGTAAGCTTTCAACTTGTTTGGTAAATATCAAAGAGTGTGATTGATGGATCATATAGTAGGTTTAATTTTGTAAGAAACTGACAAACTCTGCTGAAGGGGCTATACCATTTTGCATTGCCACCAGCAATGAATGAGACTTCCTGTTACTCCACATCCTCACCAGCATTTGGTGTTGACAGTGTTTGGGATTTCCACCATTCTAATTGGCATCTCATTATTTTGATTTGTAGCTGCCTATTGACATGATGTTGGAGAATTTTTATATGCTTATTTGCCATTTGTCAAACTTATATGCTTAAAGCCATTTGCGATGCCTTATTTGCCATCTTCTTTGGTGAGGCGTCAGTTCAGATCTTTTGCCCATTTTTTAATCAGATTATTTTCTTATGTTGCTTTTCTTGTTTTCTATTGGTAAGAGTTATTTTTGTATTTTGAATAAGAGTTCTTTATTAGATATGTCTTTTATAAATATTTTCTCCTACCTGGTACTTGTCTTCTCATTCTCTTGACAGTGTCTTTCACAGAGCAGTTTTTATTTATTTACTTATTATTTTTTTGAGGTGGAATCTCGCTTTGTCACCCAGGCTGGAGTGCAGTGGCGTGATCTTGGCTCACTGCAACCTCCGCCTTCTGGGTTCAAGCAATTCTTCTGCCTCAGCCTCCCAAGTAGCTGGGACTACAGGCACGCACCACTGCGCCTGGCTAATTTTTGTATTTTTAGTAGAGACACTGTTCCACCATATTGGCAAGGCTGGTCTTGAACTCCTGACCTCGTGGTCCACCCGCCTCAGCCTCCCAAAGTGCTGGGATTACAGGCATGAGCCACTGCGCCCCACCTGTTTTTATTTTTAATAAAGTCCAGCTTATCAATTTTTTATAGATTTTACCTTTTGCACTGTTTCTAAAAAGTTATCACCAAACCCAAGGTTATCTGGATTTTCTTCCATGTTATCTTCTAGGAGTTTTATGGTTTAGAATTTTACATCTTGGTCTATTCTCTATTGTGAGTTAATTTTCTTGAAGGTTATGAGGTCTGTGCCTAGATTCTCTTTTTTTTCCTGCATGTGGGTATCCTCTCGTTCCAGAACTATATATTGAAAAGATTATCTTTTCTCTGTTGTATTGTGTTTGGCCTTCATCAAAGATAAGTTCACTATATATTTGTGTGGGTCTATTTCTGGGCTCTGTATTCTGTTCCACTGATGTATTTGTTTGTCCTTTCACTCAGACCACACTCTCTTGATTACTGTAGCTTTACAATAAATCTTAAAGTCAAGTTGGTTTGGTCCTCTGACATTGTTCTTCTCCTTCGATATTTTATTGACTACTCCAGATCTTTTGCCTTCCCATATAAACTCTAGAATCATTTTGTCAACATCCACAAAATAATGCAATTTAAACTGGGATGCCATTTAATCTACAGATCAAGGTGGGAATAACCGACATCTTGAGCACACTGAGTCTTCCTATACATAAATATGGGATATCCCTCTATTTATTTAGTTCCTCTCTGATTCCTTTTATTAGAGCTTTGTAAGTTCACTCACAGAGATATTGTAAATATTTTATTGAATTTATGCCTAAGTATTTAATTTTTTTGGCTTTTGCTTATGTTTTAATCGGTCTGTCTTTTTTGTGTAGGGTTGTAAGAGTCCTTTAGGAATTTTGGATATTAACTTGTCTCAAATATATGATTTACAAATATTTTCTCCCATTCTGTGAGTTATCTTTTCCATCACATACATATTTTATACATATATGTGTATACAAATTTACTTCTTTATTTCTATGTCTATTTTTATATATTGAAAACCATGAGTTTGCAACAATCCTGCAATTCCAACCTATCACCATAGGGTTTATTCTAGTTTTTCCCCTTTCCAATGTACACCTGTTTTCTCTAACAATGGGAAAACATGGCTCCTATCATCCTCAATAAATTTATTTTTCCAATCTTTTTTGGGCCATTGCCCTACTCAGGCACCCTCTTTGTACAAGCCTCAACTCCTACTGGACCATCCTTTCTCTGATGACCTCCTCTCTTCTGCCCAACACATATAATGCTGCCTTCCTGCAAGAGAAAGAAGAGAAAAGAGATGAGAGAAGAGACTTTAAGTAAATAATAGGGCCAGGCATGGTGGCACACACCTGTAATTCCAGCACTTTAGGAGGCCGAGGCGGGCAGATCACTTGAGCTCAGGAGTTCGAGACCAGCCTAAGCAACATGGCAAAACCATGTCTTTACAAAAATACGAAAATTAGTCGGGCATGGTGGTGGGTGCCTGTAGTCCTAGCTACTTGGGAGGCTGAGGTGAGAGAATCACTTGAGCCCAGGGGGTTGAGACTGCAGTGAGCCGAGATCATGGCACTGCACTCCAGCCTGGGCAACAAAGCAAGAACTTGTCTCAAAATAAATAAATAAATAATACGAATGTGTATGTGATCAGAGCAGGGTAAAATGGATCCATCATATCCATTCTCCTGAATACTATTTCTATTAATTCCTCTTAAGTGCCTATATGGTTATTTTGCTGTCAAATCACTCAGTTGATTCATGTTGAATTTATTTTCAACTATAATCCCTCAGTCTTTTAAATACTTTGCTGTACAACAATAGACCTCTCCCAATACTCACCTCACAGTCTCTATCTGCAGAGTAGAATTTTTAAACAAAAAATTCATGGTAGAATGATCCTATAATTTCACAAGCTGAGATCATTCAGAGCTTAATTTTTGCTTTCAGTATGTTAAGTATTTGTTATTCCATCCAGATTTGCATCATTGGCAAATTTTCTAAGTATGCTGTCTACACCCTTATTTAAGTCAGTGATAAAACTGAATGAGGTGAGAGCTGGGGGACCACCACTTGAGACTTCCATCATTGTCAGTGATTGTCAAAGGACACACGAAAGTCATGCTCACTTTGAGTAGTCAGAATCTGGGGACTGTCCCACAATACATATTTCCTCCTGTGATTCTAATGTGCTTCCATGATATCCATACTTCTTCTCCTTTTCCATTCTGCTCTGAGTTGGATCGCAATGCTTTTCTAATTGACATTATTAATATAAGAACATCATATCTCTTAGTTCTATGGGGGAAAATAGGTTGAGAATTATCACTCTATTAAATTAGAACTCTTTATACATAATTCAAGTAACTGAAGAGAATTACAATAGGTACTTGTCATCTGGGAGCAGTGGCTCATGCCTGTAATCCCAGCTCTTTGGGAGGCTGAGGTGGGTGGATCATGACGTCAAGAGATGGAGATCATCCTGGCCAACATGGTGAAACCCCGTCTCTACTAAAAATACAAAAATTAGCTGGGCGCGTGGTGGCACGCGCCCATAATCCCAGCTACTTGGGAGGCTGAGGCAGGAAAATCGCTTGAACCCAGGAGGCAGAGGTTGCAGTGAGCCCAGATAGTGCCATTGCACTCCAGCCTGGGCAACAGAGCGAGACTCCGTCTCAAAAAAAAAAAAAAAAAAGTACTTGTTTTTTATGTGCCAAACATTCATTTATTCATTCAACAAATATTTGTTGAGTATCCACTATGTGTTAGGTACTGCTATAGGTGCTAGGGATATAGCAATGAATAAGACAACATGCTTGCTCTTATGGAGCTTAGAATTTTGAGTGAAATATATCCCTTGTACATTTGCCTGCTTTGTTGTTCTTGACTTAGAGAAAAATTCAATTCATCAAGTGTAGGCTTTATTAAAAGTCACTTTATGACCCTTGAAAGATTTCTTTTTTTTCATTCACAAATATGATTTTATTTAATCCTATTAAGATTCTGAGTTTTGGGTGTTATTACACCTGTTTTTATAAAATCTCAGAAATAAGAAGGGATCTTGGAGGTCATATGAGGAATTTCTGACATTTTAACTTTTCTGACTACAAGAATATGAAACTTCTGTTTCCCTCTTTGCTCTACTTGTCATAAAACTCCAGTGAATTCTCATGCTCAATGTATGTTTGCAACTGTGTGTTTTACTTGTAATTAATAGAACTACAATTATTTCTCAGAGTTAACATTTCAGACTTTTAAAATGTTACTATGTATCGAATGCCACACTGGCTGATTTTGAAAATATTCTCTCTAAATCTTTACAATGATCTTAGAAATACATATTATCCCTATTTTAGAAATAAGGACCCTGAAGCTTCCATATTTTTTCCTCGTAACCAGAAGACTAATATGTTTGATCCTCTTCACGGCATAGGACCCAAGCAATAAGCTATGGCTTCACTGTACTTGCCTGTGGGGTTTTCTATGTCTTTTCCATGTTATATGTGAGGTCTCCTAGCCTGAAGTTGGGTGACATGGATCCTTGTTATAGATCTTACTGGTTAGCTAAGAAATCTCAACTTCCTTCAGGGTAGCTTATAAGCTATTTTAAATAAGGTTACTAACATATGTATAGAAAATCAGGAAAGATTTCATATTTTCCAAAGATCCATACTCACATATTCAAAGAAAGGACTTTAGACTATTTGCTATCACACCAGGAAAAATTATGAAGTTTGAATTTGTGAGGAAATGTACAGATTATCTAGCACTGTAACTAGAAATAATCACAACATTAAACATGTTTTTTGAGTGGTTTCTAACTGCCGATCACTGTTCTCTGCAGTTTGTACATATAAATTAATGTAATCCTTATAATGCCTGATGAGATAGGTACAATTATTATTACCACTTTACAGATCAGGAAACCAAGACACAGATAGATTGCCCAGCCCTGGTAAGTTGAGTCAGAGTGGACCCTAAGTAGCCTGGTTTGAGACCATAGGTTCTCCTGTGTATAAGAAAATACAGCCATTTTTAGCAACCATGCAGAGTGAATTGAGCCTTTCTTTTCAGTGCTCCTGTAGTACTTTTTAAAAACATGCTTCTTCTATACAATGTATGTCACATTATATTATTTGCAAACTACTTAAGGAATAGAGCTAGCAACTTATCCTAATATCATGCATAGAGCAGATTTTCAATAAATTTTTAATGGATGATGGAGAATTTAGGCTTAGAAAACATGGCTTTTCCAAGGTCAAAGTGATGGTTTGTGGAAAACTCAGACTAAAAATCCCCAAGTCTTCTGAGTTTCAATCAAGTAGCTGTTCTTTTTCCTGCATCAAGCTGGTCCACATTTACCACTAGAAAAATACTGTGTAGCATATATGAACTTCAGAATATTCCTTATAGATTTAGATGTGTTGTAATGTTATATGAAAAAGATACATTTTTAATGCAACAGTTCCATGCCTTGCAGTGGCAAAAATAAAAATGGGCTGGGTTTAAAATTAAAATAAACTGGAGTAGTCCAGATTTCTGATCTGAAAGTAGAGGCTGTCATGTATATTTATTCTAGGTTTACAATATTTCATGTCAAGTTGTGAAATTGAAAATGAGGGAAGAAGCACTTCTCAAAACATTCTAAGTTAATTTGTTTTAGTTTTTCTTGGTAGCATTTAGAGTAGAGTAGAGAAGCGAGGAGGGCTCACTGAGTCAGGGAACAGAGTGAGTAATCCTATGGACAAGTTTTGGTTGCTCTCAATTGTTCTAAAGACTTTCCTGGGCTGGGGGAGGTGGGAGTGGGAAAATAACCCACATACTCATTGAAAAAATAAGGTCAAAATAACTGAGTCTGTCTCTAATAGCTCAAGAATTTCTAGTGTCAATGTCCTCCAGTCAAAGGCCATCAAGAAAATACCTGTAGTTGAGTAATTTGGGTTTATTGCTCATTGTAATGAGAGTAAACACACACCATGGAGCTACTGAGGTATCACACAGGAAGAGGATGTTAGAAAGGACTTATAGGATTTGAACTTGTCTAACGTGATTTTTGGGAGAGCTCAAGGAAGCAGTGCTTTGCTCTAGATTAGATGCTGTAGAAGCAGGGGTAATTCTTTGCTTAAGTATGTCAATAAATCTTATCTATAAGGCAAGAGGGATGAAGTAAGGCTAAAACTATTATTGGTAGTGATGCCACAGTCAGTGGGTTTTCTGTCTATAAATTCTACCCACCAGAGAACTTTCTCCTATTATATGATTTCTCTCCACCTCCAGCCTCCTCCTACTTCTTCAATTTTGATGTAACAGTAAGAGCAGTTCTCCTCCTTGTGACTCTCCCTGTTCCTTTTGTCATGACACATCCATATTATTGTTCAGATGCCAGAGGAAAACTGCCTGTCTCTGATTTCTCTTTTTCCTTTTGTTACCACATGTCATGCCCCAAGTAGTCAAACCTGCCTTCATAGTGGCCCCAGGATGAAAGCCACTGCCACCCATATTGGGTCTTCCTTGGGTTTGGTGTGTCTGGAATGTGTAAAGTTGTACAAAGTGCTGGTAGAATGACAGGCATGAAAACAGCCACAGGGCAGCTAAGTTATCTGCATTTCTTACACCGACACAGGCGTGCACAAGGAACTGCAATTCAGGAATTATCTGTTAAACTAAAACTCATTAATTACTTGGTTTGCCCAAAAGGAGAAAAATAACAAAAAAAAAAACAAAAAGATGGATGGGATGTGTTTTGTTTTTAATATTCTTCTGACAGTCTATGGAGTAAAAAATATGTACATAAATAAGTTTTTTCTAGTTTGTAGTGTGGAAAATATTTATATAGAGATAACATTCTTAGACAACATTCTAAGCCTCCCAGTGCTGTATTTTTTAAAGTCTGCAAATAAAAGCAATGTGCATTTGGGGAGTGGGGAATATGAGGATGCAGATGCTCATGGGCAATTCCAGGTGTGATCACCGATCCAATCCACAGGTCCCGCCACAGGGGCCTGGACGACTGAGCACCCGCAGGTGCCTGTGACTCATTGGTGTGGGTTGATTCTCCAAAGAAGAAACACTGATCTATTGGGGCCATCAAAATTGAGGCATGAGTCAGATTTCTCCAGGGTTTGACACATTGACAGAATACTCTGATAACTTAATTTCAGTGAAGGTGCTAATGGCTGATAATAGGATCTCTGGTTACTCTTGGATAACATCTACACTTAAATGGGACAAGGCTCTTTATAGTCTGGTGGCCACTGTCCATCCTGTCTCTCTGTCAGTTTCTCTCTCTTCTGCCCCCGGCTTTCACTTCCATGCCATTCACTGGCATTTCCCTCTGCCTGGGAAATTTTTAGAAATGCAAATTCTCAGTTCCACCCTCTATCTATTGAATCAGAAACTCGGGGTGGTAACCCAGAAACCTATGTTAATTAACAAGAGTTCCAGGAGATTCTGATGTGCGCTGAAGCTTGAGCTCACTTTTCTAAGCACCTGAGCTACATCAGCACATTTAATCTTCATGGCAGCTCTCTGAGGTAGGTACTAAGATTGCCCCATTTTACAGATGAGAAAACTGAGACACAGAAAGCTAAGCAACTTGACAATGGTTCTAAGTTGGGAAGTGGTAGAGCTGAGCTTTGAATCCAGGCTATCTAGCTTAAGAATTTAGTCGTTCTATGACTCAGCTGTTACTTCGTGTATAAATAAATGCCTCTGTGAAGACTTCGTGTGATGCCAATCTCCCAAATTTCACCAAACAGTATCAGTAGTTCCTACATCACTTTCTTCTCTTACTATGCATGTACTTTTCTCATCTTTCTATGCCGGGTACCCAGTACCTACGTTGCAATAAACACACTTTGGCATATGAGGAAAGAATGAATAATTAAATTAATGATTAGTGAATCAGTAAATATTATATCTTGCCTCAGAAGCAACTTTACCAATTTTTCTCAAGAAGTTTAAAATATACAGGTTACTAAATCCTATCTCTCACTTCCCTGAAAGTCTTTAGGAGTAGGACCTGTGAACCTGTATTTTTAATAGTCAAAACAGAAATAAGAACCTGGGTTTAAGAAAAAGTTGTGCCCAACATACTGATTCAGCTCACATAAAACTCCCACCTTAATTCGCACTTACAATTTCAGAGAGCTTGATAAGACCAAGCTGAGGGCATCAATGGCAAAGGAGGGACTCATCTCATCCTTAAATCCTACCTCATAGGAGAGCTGCTTACCTCGTAACCAACCCTACCTGGAAGAAAGCCTGAATGTGCTTCAGATTTCAGGCACATTATATAATATTCTTTGAATAATATCAACATAAGAAATGCCTGCAGTTGGTTCCACCAAGCTGTATATGGGAAGTTGTTTTCCCCCTGGAACAAGCAGTCCTCAGCATATAAATGGGTCATATTCCAAAAATGCATTTGTAAGTTGAGTTGTTTGGATCTCAGAAAACACTTTCCCACAGAAGTAATATTAGAAAAGAGGGTTCCATTCCTCTGCCAAAACACAAACCTGATTTAGAACACTCTGTCTCTGAAATAGCATTTCAGATGGCCTACACGGACATCCATGGGAAATGTGACTGGGTCCCACCCAACTTGGAACTGGGGAAGATGGGAGCACTGTGACTTCTTAGTGAGGCTGGGCTGTGCCAGCAACAGGGACTTGCCTTAGTTCTCCTCCCTCCCCTAACACACACACACACACACACACACACACACACACACACACACACAGTGGCTACTGGTCATGTGATAGAAAGAGAAAGTTGCCACTCCAAGAAGACTACCTGTGTTCCAATGAAACCTTTCCTCCCTTCAATTGTACATTCAAGAGCTGCCCCAGACTTGCAGCTCAGAGGTCCACATTTCAGGAATAGATCACCCAGAATGCTGTACCCTAACCTCTGATATCTTCTTACCTGAATTTTGGAAACATTACACCATCTGTAGTTTCAATTTTAGAGCAATTGTAACCACCTTCCCTAGTATATCTAGTATAATAATATAGGGATAAACATAGAACCCTAGTATATCTAGTATAATAATATAGGGATAAACATAGAATAAGTGGCATAAATAAAATGGCTGCTGATAAAGTGGAAAAGAGACCCAAATGTCTAGTTTTCCTTGGCCATCAATTAATTAGCTGTGTGACAATGGGCTAAATTCTCTGGGCCTTAGTTTTCTCATTTGTAAAATACTGGGGAAGATAAGTGATTTATATAATCTATAACAGTTTTTTCCTAAATTTAATATTCTAGAATTCAATAAAAATAGTTCTACCTGCTCCCTGGTGAGAAGATTGCTAATCGGTTATTCTCAAAATTTTTCCACACTTGGCAAAGAAACACTGAAACCTCATCTCAGGCCCAAAGATACATCAAGAAGAACCAAGGCTGGTAGGTTAAAGTTTCATTTCATTCTTATTAAATTAAATGTTATTTCATTCCATTCTTACTTTCCACAGCCAAACTTCACTCGGGCAATGCTCAATGATTTTAAGCCTTGTACTCAATTAGACATTTGTCAGCACACAGCAAGTTAAGGATTGACATGGCAAAATACTGATAATAATTTGTCCAAATTTTGACATGGAAGGAAAACAGAGGAAAAAAAATTAAAGAATATAAAAGAATTTGAAGTTATCTCAGAAGGAAACCTTTCAAATAATCAATATACTTAATCTTAACATGTACCATCATAGACTTGAATTTATCTGAGAGCAAAATATATTTTTTCTTTGACAGGAACCCCCCACCTAAAGGCAATACTTTCTAGAGGAAAAGAAGTGATGGAATGTGGCTACTGGCAACCACTAATGGTTTGGGATTCATAATATCTGATAGGATTTAAGCCCAGGTACTCCATTTCAGCTAGTAGTCTAATATGTTTTTGTGAGTGCTGAGGATGTGTCTGGAGTTGGCATTAGGACCTTTCAAGAAGGGGCAATTAGTTTCTGTTGCCATATATCTTTAATGGGATACAGTTTTCTAGCCGGGATAAGAAAAGAAACTTCTGCTTCCACTTCCTTAAAACAATCCAAAAGCCAATTCCAAACAAACAAAACAAAGTAAAAACTATCCTAAATAATACACAACAAAAATTCCCCAAGCCATGACATTTTCCTAGACAACTGTATAAGAAGACTAGGGAATTGTTTGGGGTGGGGAGAATAAGGAAGTCTGGTTCTAAAACCTCTGACATTTCTGGTCTCATAACCAACAATGTAATCTAAAAGACAGTGTTTTATAGGCCTCAGACAGTAATGTGAGTGTTTTATATGCACTATTTATATTAACCCTTAAGACAACCTAGTGAAGTATGTGCTATTTCCACTTTGTTTAGTAAGTGCTTATACTGCCATTTGTAGAAGAAAAATCTAAAAAGACAATGGGAAAATGGCCCTGCCAAGAAAGATAGAACTGAGTGCACTCTCAGTTCTAACCACTCAAACAGCACAGGTTAACTATACTGGTAAGAGCCTGGGATTCCAATTCCTGCTCTACCACATCCTATGACCTCAAGGAAGTTACTGAATTTCCTTATATATAAAATGGCAATAATAATAGTGCCTACCTTTCAGCTTGTTATATTTTCCAATAAGAACCTAACCATAATGGACCTAAAACAGCACCTGCCAGATGATAGTATTCAATGACTGTTAGACAGCATTTTACCTGGTTCTGCAACTCCCTGCATTTCCACACACCAGAAGACTGCCTACATCTAGGCAGATCACAGGGATCATATATAGTCCTGGATAAAATCAGAACACTGGAAACAATGCCTCCTCATTCTCTAAGAATAGGCCTTGATTCTCAAGGCATAGTCCCTGGATAAGCAGCATCAACATCACCCGGGAACTTGTTAGAATGCAGTGTCAGGACCCATCCCAGACCTCCTGAATCAGATTGCACATTTTAACAACATCCCCAGGTGATTCCTGTGCACATTAAATTTGAGAAGTTCTGCTCTCAGGCACACACAGGGTAGTAATTCTCTCTGGCCCTCTGACAGTGCATAAGCTCCATAGCTCTCAAATACCAGGAGAAAGGCAGAACTTGTAGTGCTCATAATATCACAAGCTGTCGGGCCTTCCTGTGCCTATCCCATTCTGCTGTTGTTAGTTTAGCGCATCCTTCATCATATAATCCACCTGGTAAAAAACTGTTATTCAAGACTCAACTCAAGCATCATGGAGACTCTTCCTGTCTTCCTCCTCCCACTTCAGGAGGAGTTTCCCACTTCCACATTTGTTTCCCAACTGAACAATGGCATTGAAACTTCTTTGACTAAAATCAATGGTAAGAAATATATTCCTGTTTCTCTCTCTCTCCTTCTCTCTGTCTTTCTCACACACATACAACCCATATGTTACTGAAATGAAAGTTTCATGAAAGAATATTTTGATTTAGTGTGTGTGATGGACTCAGATATTTTCAACATTACTCTGTTCCATTTCATGTATTGCTGTCTGCAAGCTGTAGAATTAGTTTAAGTACCACTTATGGGTAGTGATGGGCAATTTGTAAAGCCATGTACGTAGATATTTCTTAAATAGGAACTATAACACTAGACTGATGATTTAGTCTCATATATAGCTTCTCTTCTACATAGAGAACATGGCTTAGTGCCTGGCACATACAGGGACACAGCATTTTTTTGTTGAATGAGTAATGAATGGATGGAGAGATCTCGTGGTGAGCTATTTTTGCAGCCTCTCATTCTCCTTTTAACTCTTGGCCCTGCTACCATACTTAATAAAAAAAATGAGGGCCTGTTTATGCAATAATTTATTAGCCACTAACCATAACTATAAACCTATGATAATAAATCTCTATGCTTACAATGGGAATTTTCAAATGAAAAGTGGTTCTCTCAAACATTGCATTGAACAGTAAGAAGAAAGAGAAAAATTGTGAGTTCAAAGGACAATAGTTCTGAGCATTTCGGGGATTTATTGTTCATTGCTAATATTTTATTAGTCTCCCCATTGTAAATTAAATGGAGCTCGAGTAGCTATAACTGGGAACATCCTGTGCCAGGGAGATGCCAGCCTGCCCTTTGAGCCTCGCCATGGTGCTCTGCCAGTTCTCCTCCATTCTTTCTTTCAACACCTCTGCTCTTTCAGTGTGAGAGCACTTGGGTGAGGTTTAGCATGGGGAAAAATGACGATCAACCACATTCACTTATCATTTATATCCCAGGCTTGGATGTGACACTCTAGTACATGAGACCGGAAGAAGTTTGAGATGAGGTGTCAGGACCTTGAGTTCTCTTTTAGCAAAAGTCTCACAGCCTCTGCATGCTGCCCTTCCTCCATTTGCAGGAGGTGAATGGAAAAACAGAAGCCCTGAAAAATAAGTCTGAAAAGAACAGCAACTATTCCAGTCTTACCCTTCACCATAACACACTAGTTAAAAATTTTTTTAAGCCACCTAATACTCCTTTCACATCTTTGCAGCTGATTCTAAAATACTGCATTTAGACAGGGCACATGAGGGTCTGACTGGGTTTGAATCACGGCTCCTACAAGCTAAGGCACATGAAGGCTGCATGCCTTTTCCTATGCATAAAACAGAGCTACTAATAGCACCTGCCTCATAGAGTATTTGTAAGGAAAAAAAATGGCATAATAAATATAAACTTCTTAGAATTGTGTCTGGTGCATAGTAAGAACTTAGTAAATCCTGGCTATTTTTAATGTTATTATTATACA
Source organism: Gorilla gorilla gorilla (assembly GCF_029281585.2). Taxonomy (NCBI): domain Eukaryota; kingdom Metazoa; phylum Chordata; class Mammalia; order Primates; family Hominidae; genus Gorilla; species Gorilla gorilla. Next base: position 64,292,780 of record NC_073229.2, read on the forward strand.
TAAAAACTGTCTCTCTCTCTCTCTGTCTCTCTCTATATAGATATATATATGATTCCTTTCTTACCACATTTAGACAGTTAAAGTAATAAACTGTCTTCAAAGTAAAATGCTACACATACTGTGTATTGTGGTATCCTAGATTGGATCTTAGAACAGAAAAGGGCATTAGTGGAAAAGTTAATGACATCTGATTAAACTCTGTAGTTTAGTTAATTTAGAAACAATGTCAAGTTGTTAGTTTTGACAAATATATGAAGGTTGTGTGAAGTTACAACTAAGATAACAGTGAAGAGTGTATAGTAACTCTCTGTACAATCTTTACAACTTTTCAGTAAATCCAAAATATACCAAAATAAAAATGTTATTTAAAAATATGCCACATGTAGTTCTTGAGCATATAGCAAATACTGGGTTGTGCTAGACAGCATGAAAAGATCAAGAGAGAAGGGAAAAAATGGTGTCTTCAGGGAGCTTACGATCTCAAAGTGAGATCAGGACACCAATGAATTTATAATAAACTGTAAAGATACAATAAATGTCTTAACAGAAGTAGAAACAAACTCTTGACAGCTTTATATGAAGGACCAGCTACATAAATATTCTTTTTTCTCCATGGTTAAATCTGTTGGTTAATTATTAATGAATCACAGCTTCATAATTCCTGCCTCCTGGGGTGGTTACTCTTCCTGGTTGATATTTCAGTGGGGGAATTCCCTGCATGTTGGAGGACTGATTCGTGGCTGATGTAAATGTAAACTTTATTCATTTATTAAATGTTTTAATAAGCTGAGGGGTGCAGGAACAAAGAGCATGGACCTTGGAATCAAGCAAAACTGAGTTCAAATCTAGGTTCTCACCTCCTTGGGCAAGTTAATTGAGCCTCATTTTCTATTTTAGCATAAGGGAAAGAATATTGAACTTGCTGGTTGTTATAATGATTGATTGAAATAGGTCATAAGGATCCCTGGCCTATGATAAGCAGGATTTATTATCAATGTTGTCAGTAGAAACTATCCACTAGGTGGGTAACCATATTGTTGCTCTGGCAACCTGAGCACTTACCCAGTCTTCATGTACTCACTTCACTTATCTAAGACCTTATTTTGGGTGGTTCAGGGTTGTCTTTGACCAGTGGAGAGGGTGGCAGACCCTTATAGGGGAGGCTAGCATAGATTGAGGCTGCATTGTGTAGGATTTGGAGACCATCTGCCTGGCTTTAAAGCTGGCCTTTCTACATACCAGCTTGCTACTTGTGTGACACTGGGAAATTGATTTAACCTATCAAGGCTCGGTTTCCCTGTCTGTAAAATGTGAATGCCAGCTCCTAAGTCATAGAGATGCATTACAGGTGTTCACATACAAAAAGTCTCTAAGACAGAGCTTGGCACATGGCTACCCAGCAATAAATAATAGTGATCACTATTAGCTATTATTTAACAATCATTTCTTCTTTTTCCTGGATGCTCAACATCCCATTTTGTTCAGATATAAGGATGCAAGGTGTTCAGGGAAGGGAGGCTGATGCTTTCCTCCAGCCCCAGGGGATGACCCACAGTTGGTATGAATCAATCTTAATAATTCCTTCTGTCCCAGTTTAGGGATGGGTACGTGGTTGATGTCTGGCCAATGGAACTTAAAAAGAAATCTTCTGGTGGTTTCTAGGGAAGCTTTTTCTCCTTAAGTTAAACAACAACAACAACAACAACAAAACGCACAGGAGAGCCCTTTGGTTCCGGTGTTAAAAGTCATGCTATCATGAGGGGATGTGATGACTGTCATCGTATGACCATGACAGGAGCCAGGAGAACTACAGAGAGGCTGTCTTGGGGCCCAGACATCAACAGACTTCTGAACCATCTACTTTTAGACATCTTGTTATTTAAGATCATGAATGTCCTTGTTGTTTAAGCTACTTTTGGTCAGGCTTTCTTTTACTTGCAGCCAAAGGCAACCTAACTAATACTGGAGTTCACAGAGAGTGAGAAGTAGTTATTATTATCCCAGTTTTATGGGTGAGGAACTAAATTTCAGAGATAGTCAACTAATTTTCCACAGGATTATTCAGCTAGTAAAGTGCAGAGAATAAGGGAGAGGGTGAATAAAAGAGATTTTTTATCTCTTTCCAATGAATATTTTTAGGCCAACCATTTACTTAAAACATATCTATTGAGCCTACAAAGCAGCCCCACAGGCCTTGTGGCATTTCCTGGCAACAAGGCTTAGGTGGAGCTTCCAACGAGCAGGGTGAGGTGAGCATCTGTCCAGAAGCTGGCACTGCAATGTATGTATTTTTAGGTGTTCAGGGAAAGGTCGGCCACTGGATAAGTTAGGGACACGTCTCTAGTGTGATGAAACATTTCCAAGAAGGCTGAGTTGAGAAGTCTGTTTCCTACCTATTGGAAAAATCACAGAGTACACAAGTTGTTTAGTAATTAATGATTAAATTCAATATTAGTCTGAGGAGGTACTTGTTCTAATGCCAGCATTTCTCTGTAACGTAAAAAGTCAGGGTCAAGTAGGAAAGAAACAGTTACCAAGTGTGAGTGCTTTTCTTCCTTTCTTGGTTTGGAGTACTTTCCTGTATCTCTATCTTTAAGAATAACTTGGATCTTCCAGCCTGCTTGTGCTTTTCCATTTCTTCACTTACTCATTTTTGAATTTATTCACTTATTCAATGAATATTTTAAGGTGGCTATTATTTCCTAATCAAGTTGGGGAGAACAGTTATAAACACTCACAGCTGATTAAAACCAAGTATAATATTATTATAACATCTACAATTTCCTGAGATACTTTATATACAGTATTACTAATCCTCTAAACTATTTTTTCAAAGTAATCATTATTATTTCTAACATTGCAGCTGTGAAAACTAGGTTTTGGAGAGGTCAAAGCAATTTTCCACAGGGTTGTACTGCTTATTAAAGTGCAGAGCTGGGTTTGAACATGGGTCATTTGGACTCCAAAGGCTTATCTTTTCTGCAGCCTGAGAATGAGGAGCACAGTAAAGAGAGGAGGTGTTTTGGGCCAAATCATGGAGTGATAGATATGAATATGGAGTGAAGCTCAGGCAGGGATCTAACCCAGCACAAACTGTGCAGTGGAAATGAGAAGGCTATGTGGAAGAAAGGAAAGAAATGATTCTGTGTGGATAATAGTGACAGTGAGAGGGAAGCCAAAAAGGAGTGGTCAGCTATGCAAAGATATCTAGGGTTAACTCACATGATCACACGTCACTGCCAGTTGTTATATAATAGAGAATAAGCCCATTATTTTCTGAGAGATGGAGAGAAGAAAGAAGGCAAAATGGAAGGATGTACACGAGAGGGGCCACACTGCTGGCAGTTCAAGGACTCAAGAAGGTCTAAAGATGTAAATTCATTGGTCAACATAAATTTGATGCTAATACTTAATAAGGAGATTTCTCATAAAATTCTGCATTTACAATGTCTCTTGAAAACATTTAGATTTTCTGTTTCAGGCTTTTTGGAGCCCTCACTTCTAGAGAGCAATTGGTAGCCAGGAACTGAATAATGACTGGCATTTTTAAATGGCAACTGGTCCACTTATGCCCTAGTGTCTCACTCCCAGCCTTCTTCATGCATCTATCACATTTGCCTAGACCCTGCTGGTATAGTATCGCCCCTGATAATCACCAAAGTATCAGCTGTAGACCTCTCTGAATAGTGTGATTATTGCTGATTTTTAAAAATATTTACTTAACTACATTTTCTAAATTTCCTACAATTACTGTGGATTGCTTTTATAATATGAAAAAATGTGAATGTTATTTTTAAAACTATCAATTCCACAAATATTGAGGGAGGAGCTGTGGCTTGGCAGGAGTCCTGTGAAAAGATCCAGGGGTTTTATTGAAGGCAGGCTCAATGTGAGCCAAGATCATGACACAGCAGCTAGAAAACAAAACAAAACAAAACCTCAACAGATCACTGGAAGCAATGGCCTCAGTGTTCTGCATGGGTCAGGCCTCTGCTGGAACATAAGCCACATTTTATTGGAGAAAATAATAAACTAGAAAGTGTTTGCTGCTGGGAAACCAAGATAGAAGGAGTCTAGAAGTCAAGTTATATGAGGAACAGTTAGGAGAAAATTGACATTTTTAGCTTGGACTTCTTTAGAAAAAACAGAAACCTGTGATAGCTATCTTCAGCATTGGGAAATGTGAAATGTGGTCAAGACAGCATCGATTTACCCAATGTCAATGTAGAAAGCCAGAAAGTACCAGTGAGAGCAACATGGAAGGAGACCCCACTTTCACATAAAACAGGGGTTTAATAATACTAATTCATGCAATAGTGAATAGTGGGTTACCTTGTGCATGGGAAAGTTCTACTTTATGAGAAATCTTTGGGCAGAGACTGTGTGGCAGCCTGTTTCAGGTGGATGTTTAGGTCAGACAAACCTGAATGTGCCCTCCAAAACCTGGGCTTCTCTCTTCCTTTGACTGGGTTCAGGATACTGACAACTATCCAAATGCAGACCATTGGGATGTAGCCAGGAAACGTCAACGCCTGTCAACTTTCACGAAGACATGAAGCACGACTGCCAATGGTTACTCTGCCTCACTCTCCCCAAAGTCATTTTCAGTGGTAAGGCCAAACCCAGAGCGTTTTCCAGAAATCCACGTAAGTGCAAGGAACATCAGCTATATTTGTGTGGAAGCGTGGAAGTGCTGTCAACACTCCTGTGGGGAAAGGGCTCAGGAACTCACATTCCGTTAAGCCAGGGTTTATAGTAGCCATACTGCCAAGAAAACAATAGTCCCCAGGTTTAGACAGCATTCGATATTTGCTTCGGTGATCAGAATTCAGACTTAATTTAAACCTATATCTTCAAATCTTATATTTTTAAGTTTCTGGGTCCTGTAGCCAAGTAGTCTGTCCTTGAATGAGGACAGATCTCAAAGCTCCCTGACGGATTACCAATGCATTCTCCTTCTGATGTAAGGAAGTGAATCAAATGTGAGAGGCCCCTGCCAACACCCCCTTTAAGTCTAAGCAATTTTTCTGAAGAAGCACTGGACAAATAAAAATATTCTGATAGTCGTATCATGAAACTATGGGAGAGAGGCACATTGTATTAGACATTGTCTCCATACAAAATATCTTAAATCACCGAAATATAAATTCATTAAATTTATGGATCAGAATGCAAAGAGCTGATTTCATCAACTTTTGGTATTTCTATTATATTTTAATATTATGTATCATATCACCCATATTATATATATATGCACTCTATGGAGTGCATACTGTGTGTAGGCCAGGCCCTGTCTGAGCATCTTATGTGTAGCCTAGTATAGTTCACTAGAACTCTATGAGGGAAGCACAATTAGGAGGAAAGTGATGCACCCAGAGGTTAATGACTTGTCTGAGGTTACAAAGTTAGTCAGGTGACAGGATTGGACCCTATGCAACTGGCTCCTGAGCTGTGGGAAGAACCCAAATCCATATTACTGGTGCTCCAGCTGCCACCTCCTCCAAAGGCTCACCTGCACTGCATCATGCTTTCCTTCCCCAGCAGACACCCCTGGGAAGCACTTCCTCCATGGAGGGTGACCATCCACTCTCTCGCCTGGCAAGGGGCTGGAGTCTCCCTAATAGCTGGGGGAACACACAAGTGCGTTGGTCAGATCCTGACTAAATTTATAAAAGTATTCAATGCACGAGCTCAAAATCTTTTCTGCTCTCTGGATAAAGTACAACAATTTCTTTTTCTATAAATACACATGAAATTAAAAATGAGGGAAAATAATTTAATACTTTATTTTATAAAATTAAGTAATCAAATTCCTCCTAAAAGGAGAACAGGGCCAGATTTCTCAATGTTGTTAATACTATTTTTAGTACTTTAAAAGCTCAATATACAATCTCTTGACATTTTCCAATTTTACTGCTTGAATATTTAGAATAGAAAATTACATTTTCTCATGTTTTCATTCTCTTCATGGACACATTTGAAAGACATTTAAACTTCAAACTGCCAAATCTGCCCTTATTGGTTTAGTTCTTTTCCAAGTAATACTAGGACATTTGTAAGTGTTCATATAAATAATTATGTGAAAAATGCTCACCATATTGTTAAGTGCAAAAGACGAGCTGTAAAGTTCTCTATGGTATTATATCCTTTTTGGTAAAATGAATTAAAATATATATAAATACATACAGAGAGGAGGAGAGGGAGAGAGAAAATCAAATTCAAGAAAATCAGAATATTAACAGTGATTATAACTGAGGACTTTATATCTGAACATTGAGAATTTGGGATATATTTAATTCCTTATTTTTCCTTGTATCTGTTTTCTAAACTTTCTGAATTACTTTTACAATGAGAAAATAAACATACTATTCTTATAATAAGAACTAACATGTATTAGGTGCCAAGTGCTACCCTAGGTGCTCTACATGTATTAATTTGTTGTAATTCTAACATCAACTCTTTGACATGGACAGTGTTATTATTCTCACTTTACATATGAGAAAACCGAGGCAGACGGTGATTCCATAGAGCCAGGCGTCTGGGTTTCAGACCTGTGTTCTGAACCTTCCAGTGCCTGGACTTAATGAAATAGTAAGTCCCCCACTTTCATTAAGTCCATTAAGTCCCTACCATATAAGACGCCAATCCCTAGGCTTTCAATTTTTTGTTTGAAATCCTTTAACCTGGCACCAGCCATAACCTCCTGTTGGTCAGGCAGTCTCCTCATATCTCCTGGGTATTTGGCTTACAATTACTCTGAGAAGCAGAACACTCAGCTATAAAAAGGTAACTAACGTCACAGAGGAGCAGATGCCAAGGTCCAAATTTGAGCACTTCAGGGTCAGAAGAGGGGTTGATGGCTGAGTGCTCAGGGATCCTTCAAGAGGAGGAGGCTAAGGCCAGGCCTCAGAAGCTAGAGAGGTCAATGTAAAAGAAGATTAGCTTAATAGCTGTTGATGGCAACTTGGTTTTCAAAACACTATATGCATTAATTATCATTCAAAAAATTCTGAATTCTTTTCAAAAATAATTTTAACAACCTTTTTTTTTTTTTGAGATGGAGTCTCGCTGTATCGCCCAGGCTGGAGTGCAGTGGCACGATATCTCAGTTCGCTGCAACCTCTGCCTCCCAAGTTCAAGCAATTATCCTGCCTCAGCTTCCTCAGTTGCTGGGATTATAGGTATGTGCCATGATGCCCAGCTAATTTTTATATTTTTAGTAAACATGGGGTTTCACCATGTTGGCCAGGCTAGTTTCAAACTCCTGATTAACATACATTTTTAAACTGAGATAGAAGTTTTCCTGCATATAGCTGCCCAATGGTTCTATGAAGGATACCATCACAATGAGCCATTTGCCATTAAACTTTCTAGCACAATAAGAACTATCAGTCTCAGTCATGGTCTTACCTTAAACTGCAGGAGTGTTACATACAGCCTTTGGGTACTCTAGATAAATACAGTTGCCTGAGATGAATAGACTGGGGTCTGATCTGGTTTTGAATATATATATATATATATATATTCAGTATATATTATATATTATTATAATATTATATGTATTATAATATTATAATATAATAATTATATTATATATATTTATATATAATATAATAATTATATTATATATATTTATATATAATATATAATTATATATAATATAATTATTATATTATAATATTATATATGATATATAATATAATTATTATATTATAATATTATATATTATATATAATATAATTATTATATTATAATATTATATATGATATATAATATAATTATTATATTATAATATTATATATTATATATAATATAATTATTATATTATAATATTATATATATTATATATAATATATTATTATAATATAATATTATATATATTATATATAATATATTATTATATATAATATTTTATATATTATATATTATTATAATATAATATAATATTATATATAATATAATTATTATAATATAATATTATATATAATATAATTATTATAATATAATATTATATATAATATAATTATTATAATATAATATTATATATAATATAATTATTATAATATAATATTATATATAATATAATTATTATAATATAATATTATATATAATATAATATTATAATATAATATTATATATAATATAATTATTATAATATAATATTATATATAATATAATTATTATAATATAATATTATATATAATGTATAATATTATATATATATTTATATATAAAAATTTATATATTTATATATATAATATATATACACATATATTATATATTTATATAATATATATTATAAAATATAAATTATATATATTATATTATAATATAATTTATATATATAATATAATATATTATATATTATATTATAATATATATATTATATATTATATTATAATATAATATATATATAATATATAATATATATATTATATATAATATATATATTATTTATACTGAATATATATGTATTCAGTATATATATTCAGTATATATATTATATATATTTATATTCACATATAAATATATAGAACAATTCTTATATATTTGTTCTATAAATATATAGAACAAATTCTTATTTATTACCAACAAAATCAGAAAGATTAGAACATACAGAAAAGCACAAAGAAACTAGAGATCACCATAACCTTACAATTCAAAGATATCCACCGTTGATGGTTTTAGTGCATTTAGTTTCAGTTCTCTCCCTTAACCTGTCTTAAGTTAATGCTATCAGGCAGTCCACTCATTTACTTCGACTATTTAGCTTACAGTTTCCATGAGAAGGCAGAATGCTCATTTACAAACCCCACTCATGCTCCCCCAACCCTCCCCATCTTTCAAATTCTGTATCCATCTATCTATATACTGATTTCTCTTTACATCCATCCATTATCTATTTTTCTATATATCTAACAAACATATGTTGTCTTCCCTCCCCCAAGATTCATTGGGGTATAATTGACAAAATAAAATTTGTATATGTTTAAGGTGTACAATACGATGATTTGATATATTTTTGCATTGTAAGATGATTACCCCAACCAAGCTAATTAACATATCCATCACCTCACATGATTACCACTTTTTTATAGTGAGAACACTTAATATCTACTATCTTAGGAAATTTAAAGCACATAATACAGTATTATTAACTGTAGTCACATGCCATGCAATAGATCCCCAAAATTTACTCATCTTATAACTGAGAGTTTGTACCCTTTGGCCAACATATACCCATTTTCCCCATCCTCTAGCTCCAGGCATCCCCTGGCTCCTACTCTACTTGCTGGTTCTATGTGAGTTCAACTTTTTCAGATTCCACATACAAATGAGCTATTGCTGTATTCATCTTTCTATGTCTGGCTTATTCCACTTAGCATAATGTCCTGTAGGGTCATCTCTGTTGTCACAAATGGAAAGATTTCCTTTTCTAAGGCTGAATAATATTCCATCATATACATAATATATTTTTTCTTGATCCATGTATTTGTTGATGGACACACGTTGATTCCACGGCTACTGTGAATAATGCATAAGGTGCAGATATCTCTTCAAGATACTAATTTCATTTTCTTCATTTTATTTCATTTATATATCCTGAAGTGGGATGACTGAATCATGTAGTAGTTCTACTTTTAATTTTTTGAGAGACCTCCATACTGTTTTCTATAATAGCTGTATCAATTTGCATCCTTGCCAACAGTGTGCAAGAGTTCCCTTTTCTCCACACCCTTGCCAACACTTTCCCCACACCCTTACCTCTTGCCTCTTTGATAATAGCCATTCTAACAAGAGTGTGGTGATAGCTTGTTGCAGTATTGATGTTCATTTCAGTCCTTTTAAATTTGTTTGGAAATAACTTCAAATGTATAGAAAAGTTGTAAGAATGTGACATTCATAAAAAGGGATCATATTATATATTATGTTTTATAATATGTTTATTTAATAATCTAGAAACTCTCCTTACATTCAGGCTTCTTGCTTCTTTTACAATTTAATGTGAATGTTAATGAGTGTTTCATTATTTGGAGCTAAAACTAATTTATTTTTCCAATCCCAATCTGTCCCTTCCTTTCTTCTTCCTTCCCTCTCCTTTCCTTCTTTCCTCCTTCCCTCCCTTCCTCTCCCCCCTCCTTTCTTCCTTCTTTCTTTCTTTCCTTCCTAATTTAAGAACTAGAGGAAACTATTTTTACAATACCATATTTTAAATTTGGAGATAAGATCCCAAACATTTCATTGAATTTCTTACTATCAAACTTCATACTTTAAGAGAAAGTGAACCCAACACTTTGGAAGTTTTACTATTTGGAAGCATTGAAGCTTCTTCAGTTATCATCCCCTTAATTGTTTTTCTTTCCCTACCTGATCTCTGAAATACCTCTATCATATAAAATTTCAGTTTTAAAGTTTCTTACTACTATTACTAACTTACCCACTCTGGGTTTCATTCTAAGAATTCCGTAACCTTCACTTTTCTATTTCATATCTATTTGAACTAAGCAGAGAAGCTATATAAAGTGTATTTTATGATTGCAAGACATTGAATTATAGGCATTGCAATAGCATTTCCAATATACATGTTCCCCTTCTTCTTTAATAAAATAACTCTCATTTTTTTTCTGAATGAATTTACCATCCAGTTAAAGTATAACATTTCCAGGTATCTTTTGTAGCAAGGTAAAGCAATGCCAGTACAGTTTGACCAATGAGAAGTGAGTAGAAGTGTGCTACTTCTAGGAGGCCCTTAAAAGGAAGGAAGCTGGCCCTTCTTTTTTGCCTTTCCTTCTTCTAGTGAAGGGAGTTCAAACAGTCATCTTGCATTAGAAAGTTAAAGCCATATGCTAATAATGGTGGAGCAGTAGGGAGAAGATTCAGTTCCTACTGCCCTGGAGACACTGCCACTGACTATCTCAGGACCTCTCATGTGACAGACAAAGATATTTATATTTTACTTAAGAAATTATTTTGTAAAATTTAAAATGATATGTGGCCAAATCTCATCCTATCTAATACAGCTATTACATGCAAGTGTGTGTGTGTGTGTGTGTGTGTGTGTGTGTGTGTGTATGCATGTAAATTTCAGGGATGAAGAAAGTCTAGAATATTCAAAGAAACAAACTTATTTCCAGTCTTGGGAGCAGGCTATGCACCATAGTAACAGTCAAGCCATCTTTTATATGTACTATATAGTTATATATGTCATTCTATGTACACTATATATATATATATAATAGATGTATTTACTTTTGAGAATGCTGGGAAATATTTTCAAGTGTTAGAATTTTATAATAATTGTAGATTCTGGGTCATATTTTAGTTTTCTGGGGCCTTTAATGAAGTCAAAGAAGTAAGCTCGTTGGACCTTCTGATGGTAGATGACATTTTTTTAACTTATTTATACCCCATGCTCTTCACATTGAATCCCTTTTTTCTTTATGACAGACTTCTAGGTTCAGTGTTTCCACTTTGTTCTCAGGATTGTAAGGAACCTCAGAGAGGTTAAGGAACTTTTTTCTAAGATCTAACATCTAAGAAGAAATAGGCAGAAATAAGATTCTACTCCCTCCCCCAATCATTCATAAAGGAACACACATCTCCTGAGTATTTAGTATGTAACGTACACATCGCTGTGCAAAACACAAATGAAAGCTAAAACAAACGTTTATCAAAAGGAGCCAGAAGGCTTAGAGGAGATACAAACTAAAGGACAAAAAAAAAAAAATATATATATATATGGACATGCGATACCACACCAGATTTACTTTCAGAGCCAGCAAATTCCAGATAAGAGTGTAAAGTGTGGGATGAATCTCACTAGGATGGCTGCACCGGGGAAGCTGCGCAGCTGGGCCTGCGAGTAAGGATGGGGTTGAAATAGGAGAGGATGGATGTTTCATGGAAAATCTTATTGGGATAAAAATATGGAAGTGGGAATGAGATCAGCATGGGTGTGAGACAGTGAAGAAATTGCCTAAGCAGAATCGTGGGAGCCGATCCACCAATGCTGAGGAATCAGGTAGAGCTACAGGGTGAGGCCGGGTTTGCAGGACCCTGAGAGTGTAGCAGCAGGTTCGAGGAGAGGAACTCATGGTGTCCAGAGATAGCTCCTTCATTTACGGTTAAGGAACCAAGGCATTTTCATTTCCTACTTTTTAAATAAATTGGGCATTCCTTGTTGACTCAGGTTTATGATAAATAAAAAAAAGAAATTGACTGGCTTAGAGGTTTTAAAACATTCCAGACTTTGTTTATACAGGGAAAGATTTTTCAAAGGTCAAACTTGAACTGCTGTAATCACCTTTATATATCCATGTTCAGTATTATTCTAGTTCCATAAACAAGCTTAAAATAGGAGTTGATAATACCACCAGATTTTAGAAGGGGAAGAGCTTCACATTTCTCTATATCTACAGCCAAATGCATTTTTTTCAAGCAGGGTCAGTATTTCTGGAGAAACTTTGCATTTTATGGAATGGGTTTAAGCAATTCACCAGAAATGACTCCAATTCTTTTTTTATGTAGAGTCAAGAATGGGGCTGTAGGAGTATATACATTCACATGAAAAGTTGCTTACAAATATTATATGAAAAATAGCATACTAAAATAGTAGTATAAAAATAGTAAAATTCCATTTTTAGATTAAAATATGTTTATAATATTTTTAATATTATAATATGCATAGGAAGGATACATGGAATATATAGCTCTGGTTTTCTCTAGGGACTTGAAGATGGCTTTTCATTTTCCTTTTTGTGCTTATCTATGTTTTTAAATATTCCCACAAGAAATATGTATTCTTTGTGTAATTTTTCTTCAGGTTAGTATCTAAGGACATAAGAAGTGGGGCACACATGGGGTGCTAAAAAATGGTTGTGTTTTAGGGCAGGATCAGAAAGGGATTTTATTGTTATGGGAGAGAGATAGGAAAAATAATGCCAATAATTTTCTTTAAAAGAATGACATGACAGCAAAATTATAACCCAGTGGTTCTCATGTATATACGGTTATGATGACTTTGGATAAGTTACCCAAACTTCTGTGGGCCTTATTCTCCCATATATAAAATGAAGACCTGGGTACTCTTTTTTATTATTATTATTATACTTTAAGTTCTGGGATACATGTGCAGAACCTGCAGGTTTGTTAGTCCTGGGTATTCTTAATGTCTCTTCTAGCTTGAAAAAAAATTACTGTGACTGATACCTTTCTCAATAGTCATGGAACTTGAAGTAACTTCACTCACCTTTCCACCTCATACTGAAAGAAGGTTCTGATTCTCACCCACAAGCCCAGAAAAAATACATATTATATAAGAGATGAACTTAGCCAGTCAAGTGCAGCCACTAGGATTCCCTTATAACCCAAAAGTTTTTTAGGCCCTGGGATAAACTCAACTGCTACAATTGCTAAGGAAAAGTCAAGTTAATTACTGGATTTTCTACTTTCAGGCTGAATTATACTTTCCTGTACAAATTCCCTTCCCCTTTCGTTTCAGCAAAGTTCCTCATCCTTGGATGTATGCCCCAGTGGATTGTGCTTTGCCTTGAGGACACTGTTTGGCAAGGTTTAGTTCACAAGATGAGTAGATAATGGGAAATCGGTGTCTCTACCCAGCACCTTTTTATATTTTTTCTTTATAACTTTTCTCAATTGTTATTATATCTGCCACTTATCATACTAAATCTTCCCACTCTTCAAAGTTTAGCATTCAGTTTCCCCAGGAAGTGTTATCCAAACTATTTTTTCCACGGTACCCACTCCCCTGTAGGAGTTTTCATGCACTTTTTTCCAATCCCACACAATTGAACACCCATGCTATCCTCTTGTCTATGTTATCATGTACTTCTCTGTGCAAGCCTTTTTACTTTAGCTGGAATATGAAGACCTCAATAACAGAGACAAATTCTTTAACTTTTCTCACTGTCTAAGTAATGCCTGGTATATTGTTCAGGTCAGAGAAGATGGTGATGGTAAAAGAAAATTTTGATTGATGAAAGTCACCAATTTTCTTTTTCATTTTTATTTTTATTTTTTATTTTTTTATTCTTTGAGATGGAGTCTTACTCACTCTGTTGCCCAGGCTAGAGTGCGATGGTGCCATCTCAGCTCACTGCAACCTCTGCCTCCCAGAATCAAGCAGTTCTCCTGTCTCAGCCTCCCGAGTAGCTGGGATTACAAGTGTGAGCCACCACATCCGGCTGATGTTTGTATTTTTAGTAGAGACGGGATTTCACCATCTCGGTCAGGCTGGTCTCGAACTCCTGACCTCAACTGATCCACCCACCTTGGCCTCCCAAAGTGCTGGGATTACAGGGGTGAGCCACCACACCCTGCCTGAAAGTCAACCATTATTGATCAAGTTTACTTTTGCCAGGTATTGGAATCCAATATAGTGCCTGCAGCAGGTACAGAAAAAGACCAACACATAAACCTAAAGTTCAATCTCATGAATTTTGTGATTCAGGAAAAGGGGGGCTTTGCCTCTACCATCACAAATACCACCTCACCTCTCTCCTGATACTCCAGTAGTAGCCTTGTGGAGGCTGGAATAACTTGGGCTTCTTGAAAGGCATAACATGAAGCAAATCAGTAGAAAAGTAGCAAAAAAGCAAGATATCTGAATGCCTTAAAAATCAGAAAAGAAAGAAAAGGTCATGGATTTTGGACTATGATAGAATTAGAACACTGAAAGATGTCTTAGAAATAATCAGTGAAGTCATCATTTTATAGAAGAGCAAAGTAAGGCTCAGGGAGTAACTTGCCTAAGGTACATAGATGGTAGAATCAACACCAAAATTATGTCTCTGGCCTCTGAAGTCCAGGATTCTTCCTAATCTGATCATAATTTATTTTTAATACAGCATTCTAATGAAAGAGATGCATTAAATAACTGTATTCATTTTCTACCAGCAAGCAAAATGTCCTATAAGAAGGAAGAATATGCAGTGGAATGATCCAACTCCCCTAGTTCCCATGATACACTGCTTTCCTCTCTTCATGCCAGTAGTATGGTTCCATTTTTATATTCCACAGTTCTAAAATCAACACTAAGATTAGAACTAAACAATCAAACCAAAAGAACATACCACTATTTCAACTTTTGGTTAATATTAGGAATGACTCATGAGATAATTCCTGAGCACTTACATTATGTGATACAGGAGTCCTCTGCACAAGTGGGCTTAAAATCCTTCATGAACATTCTCTAAGGCCTAAAAATATGTTTGTTAAACAATCTTCTAAAATAGTGTTCTTAACCTAATCAGTTTTACTAATGTTACATCATTGTTGCACTTGGTTGTGTGTGGTCCACTGGAAATAGTGTAGTCATCTAAGACCTAGGCAGGCCAAATCCTCTTACCGATTCTGTCATGGGAACAATAGTTGGAGAACATCCATAGTTATTATTACGCAGTTGATGTGATGAATTCAGTTGTTAGTTGTTGAGATTGTCTACATCTTTAGAATATTTAGGGAACTAAAGAGAGACTCTTTTGCTGGCCACTGACTCTTGTTAGCTTGGTTTGGGTGAGATAAAGTATCTAGATAAGCCCTTGCTTATGGCATTGACTGAATAGCTTATTTCACACCTATATAATAAGACATTAATTTTACTTCTTCACTAATTGATTCAATAAATCAGCACTCCATGAGTCATCACTATAGAAACAAACAGCAAACATTCTGTTTTTTCCCACTGAATCTCCAGAGGGGGATTAAAAAGATTTTCAGAGGAAGGACTCTAGAGTCCCCAAGTAAACATTTCAGAAAGTGGCCACAGTGACATTCTCCTGCAAGTCCTTTACACCAGCTTGACTTATCCCCCAAAAAGTAGGATATGGCTATTACAATCCCCATTTGCAGATGAGAAAAGTGAAGTTCAGAAAGTTTGAGTAATCTGCCTAAAACCACCTCTAGCAAGTGATGGAGTTATAGAGCTAAGTGTGGTGTTCACATGTTCAAAGCTCACAAAATTCCTGGCATATTCCACTGCTTGCCTTACACAAACAAAACAAAATGAAACAAAATAAAAAAACAGATACACTTGACTGTCATTAATTCTCATAAAATTATAGAGGAAATGCAAATACATCCCACTTTCAAAGCAGAGCAACTTTAAAAACCTCTAGTATGCAAAAACTAAACGTGATCATCTGTCTTATCAGGTCAACAGTTTGGTCAAAGTAGACAATGTATGTACATATGATATCTGGAGCTTATTTTAAGTTTCTGGTAAGTCTGTGTAAATATACCATTTTGGAACTGCAAGGCTTATGACAAAGGATTATCTTTCTTTTTTTCAACTTTAATTTTAAGTTCAAGGGTACAAGTGTAGGTTTGTTACACAGGTAAACTTGTGTCATGGAATTTGTTGTACAGATTATTTCATCACCCAGGTATTAAGCCTAGTACCCACAAGTTGTTTTTCCTGATCCTCTCCCACCCTCCATCCTTCAGTAGGCCTCAGTGTGTGCTGTTCCCCTCTGTGTCCATGTGTTCTCATCATTCAGCTCCCACTAATATGTGGTATTCAGTTTTCTGTTCCTGTGTTAGTATGCTAAGGATAATGGCCTCCAGCTCCATCCATGTCCCTGCAAAGGACATAATCTCATTCTTTTTTACAGCTGCATAGTATTCCGTGGTGTGTATCTACCACATTTTCTTTATCCAGTCTACTATTGATGGACATTTAGGTTGATTCCATGTCTTTGCTATCGTGAATAGTGCTGCAATGAACGTACATGTGCATGTGTCTTTATAATAGGAAGGTTTATATTCCTTTGGGTATATACGAAGTAATGGGATCACTGAGTCAAATGGTATTTCTGTCTTTAGGTCTTTGAGGAATTGCCACACTGTCTTCCACAATGGCTGAAGTAATTTACACTCCCACCAACAGTGTATAAGTGTGGCATAGGGTTATCTTTCTCTTTTCCCTTTGTACCAAAGCCTCATCTTTTATGTTATAACAGTATTTCTCAAACTGCATATTGATGTCAATAAGTGCACAGAGAAAAAAAATAAAACAAAATTTTGAAAATATGTTCAGAAAACATTGGAATACATGTAGTATGTGTTTCTCTGCTTCAGAACTTCTCAAGACCTTAATATGTTAGTGCTCATGGACTGGTTACCAAGTGTATTTGACCACAGGACCTTTTCTCTCTCTTTTTCTTTTTTTTTTGAGGGATACATCTGTAACCATCTTATGTCTACTGGAACATGCTTTTGAAAATACTGCCCATTTCAACGTTAGTTTCTTGGAGACCCTAAAGTCTCAGAATTCCCGAGTTTTGTAGAATATAGAATAGTATCTGCATCTATGACTATAAACCTTGTGACTAACTTATAACTTAAGAAAATGCTTCCAAAATGTGCTAAATAGATTTCTATTAGCATAAGTCAAATAAATATATACAGTGCTTGTTAAGGAAATCTTCAACAACAAATCTAGATCTTTCCATAACTGGTCCTTTCCTATCACTCAGGAATTCTCTGACCATCCAATCTCAGCCTCTTTTTGCCTCCTTCACATTCCTTGAATCAATTTTTATTACATAACCCTGTTTAATTTTCCTCATAGTATTTATCAGTATCTGAAATCATTTTACTGTTTTGTCTTGACTTAGAATCTAAGACGCATGAAAGTTGAGTCATTTGTATTTCCAACAGCTACTATGGTGCCAAGTACATATAGAATAGAAAGTTATTTCATTCATTCATGTATTCATTCATTCAACAAATATTTACTGAAAATTTCCCATGTGCCCAAAACCATTCTAGTTCTAGATCCAGCAATGAGTAAAACAGACATCAGTTTACTCCTCGAATTGTGTGTACATTAGATTTGTTTTATGTAAATGAGACTTTGCATTCCCTTTGAGGATGACATGTTTTAAACCAGTGTAGTTATTATTTAAAATTCATATTATTAATAACTAATTTACCTAATTTTGTAAACATAAATTTTCATATGGCTTGTTTTTCTGTAGTTTGTAGTTATTTGTTTAAAATCAAAGAGCCAAAAATTTCATGTGTATCATCTCTTTTAATCCTGACAACAGACCTGCGGAGTGGAGACTATTACCTCCATTTGATACATGAGGAAAGTGGGGTTATAGAAATAACTTTCCCAAGACACTTAACTGGTAGATAGGTAATATCTGAATATAAGTCCAGTAGATTTGAAATCAAAGCCCACATCCTTTTCTACCACATCCACTGCCTACTTGTGATATTAGTATAACCCAACAGTTATTAATAGAGAAAAAAGCAAGAAGCACCAAAAAAATGCCTTAAGTCAATGGGTCCCTTGTGTTGCATTTTGTGATTGTGTGAATTCCCTCTGATTTTTTGCATTTGGACTCCATTTTGAAGTTCTGGGCAATCCATCTTATTACCTCCCAGCTATCCATCAGGACCACAGGCATGTGTCTGCACCACCTCAGAGGTAGTGACTTCTATATTTCTGACAGTTACTGTCTTCCTGGAGAATAAGACCATGTGGTATATTTTGTTGCAAGGATGCTGCAAAGGGAAGATAAAACCAACAAAGGAGCTGAAAGAAATCAAAGAAAAGAGGACAATAAGGAGAATAAAGACAAGTTCAAAATAAGCTAAATTTAGAAATCACTTGAAGCTCCATTGTTCGAGTTACAAAACTTGTCTTGCTTTCCAGCAGTCCAAGTTCTGCTGACTTGATGTGTGACCTTACCAGGTCTCCTTGCCCTTCTTGGTGTCAAGTTTATGACACTATGGAGGGTGAAACCAGTCCTGGGCTGCTGAACTCTGGCTTCTTTAATGTGGGATAATGAACCTGGTATGTTTACATAATTGTTATTTGGGATTTTTCCATCATATACAGCCAAATATAATTCTAATTGATACAATCAGTGTATGTTTTTAGTATTTAAAAAGCTACATTTGAAAAAATCCTTGAGAATTGACAAAATATTCAAAGAATTTCAAAAGTGGCAGTATAAATACTTGAGGAAAAGAATACTAAGGAAGAAGGAAAGAAGACAGGAGAAGGAGGGAGGTTGATCAGACTGAGGATGAGGAAGAAGGAGGAGGAGAAAAAGGAAGAGAAGAAGGGGGAGAGGGGGAGGGAAGTGGAAGAGGAAGGAGGAATTAGATAAAGAAGAAGATAAAGAAGAAGGAGAAGAAAAAGAAGAAGGAGAAGAAGAAAAGAAGAAGAAGAAAAGAGGAAGGAGAATAAGAAGAAGAATAAAGAAAAGGAGGAAGAGAGTGGAGAAAGGGGAGGAACAATAACAGCAAGAAAAGGACAAGAAGGAAAAGATTCCATTCAAATGTAGACTGAAACTCCTTCACTGACATTTAAATCATATTTGCCAAAATCTTTGTAACTGTGGAGCTCTCCTTATTTATAGAATACAATTTTTCCCAAAGATTTCATTATTACATTCTTCTAGCATTCCCATCCAAATCCATAAAACTAAGGCTCAAAGTTCCTATTGCATGTATTAGATTGGCGCAAAATTAATTATTTTTAATGGCAAAAACTGCAATTACTTTTGCACCAAGCTAACAATGAGCCAGTAACATTTTTCTCTTTTAAGCTAACTTGATCAAACCCAGAGAGGTCATTCATTAACTCAATTTTATCAATTAATACTAATCTAAGTATTCTGGTAATGTTTACAAATGAACCTTCTTTTCACTTTCCTCACTGAGGCCAAAATCTTCCTGGGGTTTATATCTGACTTCAATATTTTCTTCAAGCTTCATGTCAAAACCGTTTCTCTCTGTCCCTTTGATCCATCCCATCTGAAATAGGTTGGCCCTACCCTGAGAGTCTACAGGTCCAATCCTATCCACCAAAGACTGGTTAGAAGGTGCTTGTGGAGGATGACGGCTATTCTCTAAAAGAAGACTATAAGGCTTGCCACACTGATACTTGGCTAGGGTGTATGACTTGCTTTGGCCAATGCAAATGGGACAAAAAGAAAATGTGAGAAATAGAAAAGCTTCTGTTCACTCCCACTCCTTGATTAGAGAAACAGTCTCTGGCAGAAGGAGAGACAATATGAAGGGAAAATAAAGAAAAGAGGTCACAGGGGAAAGAGGAGGCTGCATGACCTGAAGGGAACAGGAAGAGGAGCCAGGTCAGTGTCTGAGGATGGCCCAGCCTCTACTTCATCAATATCTCCCATTGGCCACAGCTGGGGACAAAAGGAGGCGCCATCGTAGTGCCCCAGGCTACACTTTGGGAGCCCTGTACTCAACTGCCACACTAGCTTTCCTTCGTGCTGGCACAGGATGAAGATTTTCCTTCAGCAACAATGGCACTTTGCCTGTTTATCAGTAGGTGTGATCTTCATTTGAGCCCTGTATCTTTGTTTCAGCCAAGATCGACTTGCTTTTTGTGAATAATCCCCTCCCTTATCCTCCACCACCTGCCAGCTGCCTCTACCACTCGCAACACTCAGAGGCCCTCAGGACCCAGCAAGCTTGCAGGATAAAGCTAAATGGTAAGGCGAAGCCTTCCAGGCTTGGGTTTTGCATGGGCTAAACAAATTCAGCCCTAAACTGTCACCATGGTTGAATATCCTGCTGTCATTCTCACTATTTGTTAAGCCTGAGCTTGCTCCTCTGATGCTCAATCTTTTGGTTTAGCAGCTGTCTTCAGGTTCATGTTCCTACATGTGTCTCCCCTTCGGTAACTGACCCTTGGCTTCATTTGCAGGTTCCAGTGCCTAATATGACTACACAAAACCATTTCATTTCCCTTCATATTGCGGTCAGCTCAGTCCTGGATCAGCCATCCTTCTCCACCTGGCAGCATTTTTGCCTTCTGCAGATGAGCTTTCTTTTTAGCACAAGAATTAGAGAGGAGCTAATCAACATTGAGCAATTCACAATCACAATATTGTATTCTTATTTTCTTCTTTACTAGAGAAGAAGCCAAAACAAAAGAAAAACAAATTGTTACAGAGATTCACATGTCAAATCTCCTGGTTTTGAAAGTCAGAGGGCAGTCAGTCTAGCATCCTTTGCTCCAGCCCCATCCTGTATTTGGCTTTTGAAGCTAATGCTTGTGTTGTTATTAATTTGCACCAAAAGGATGCTTAGCAACAATCAAACATGATTTATTAAATATGAAACTACTTTCTGAAGGAGCTCAGAATCACAAAACAAGCTCGTTGGAACAAAGCTCTTGAAAACCCATGTAAATAGAACATAAAAATCTGAAAGATATATGACGATCATTTCACCACATTCCATTTATTGGTGAATAAGCTAGAGTAAATCAAATCAATTAAATTTTTAAACAGGTCTAAATTAATTTGGCTTCATTTTATGGTATTTGCTCTCCAAACTGAGAAAACTCAGTTTAGTTTTCTTCATGGCATGGTAACAGAAATAATTTTCAAGTGATGTTGAGGCTTATTTAAGTCTGATCCAAATGACAACATAGCATTTAAATTATGTTATATAACTCTTATGTAAACGTACAAGATAAGTTATCTGCTGGAACTAACAACTTCCAAATTTTAGTGGCTTAACATTGTAAAAGTATATTATTTGCTATTTTTACATTTTAATGTGGGTTGTGCTGGGAGGAGGTGACCCTTCTCCATACAGTCATTTAGGGATCCAGACTTCTTCTATTTGTTTCTCCACCATCCCCTGTAGCCTGAGAACCATCACTGAATCCATAATTCCTGCTGGTATGTGGAGGAAGAAAACAGAGCAGTGCATGGAAGCTTTTATTACGGCCCAGCCAGTCCTGGAAGTTAGTTGCGCATCACTTTTGTCCACATTATTGGTCAGAACTCAGTCACAGGGCCACACCTTACTGCAAAGGAGC
Organism: Gorilla gorilla gorilla; assembly: GCF_029281585.2. Taxonomy (NCBI): domain Eukaryota; kingdom Metazoa; phylum Chordata; class Mammalia; order Primates; family Hominidae; genus Gorilla; species Gorilla gorilla. The sequence continues at coordinate 64,314,618 of NC_073229.2, forward strand.
CTACAAAAATGCAATGCTGCCTGTCTCCAGAGGAAAGGGGAGTCAGTTTGGTGAGAAAGTTTCAGACCTCAAGAGATTGGAAAAGGCTCCTTGCTCAGCAAAAGAAAACCAGAGATGGAAGAAAGTGTCTCTGTATGAAAGAACAAAGGCACAAAGCAAGGGATCTGCAGTTTTCAGCATTAAAGAAAACATGGATAATAACATTTTTAAAGGGCGGAGAACATGTCTCAGATGATAGCACCTCCTTTGGGTTCTGGAAGGTATAGATGTGATGCCCACCACTGAGGGGTAACCCAACACTTCAGTCACTCTCAAATATTAACAGTAGCAGTTATTTCAGCATCTATTATGTTTATGATGTTTGTGCTCTGTTACTTCCACAGTTTTTATATTTAATTTTATTTATATAATCTTATGATAAGAATGTGTGCCCCATATTTCAGAAAGTCCTGGGAACACTTGTGGTGTGTGTGTGTGTGTGAGAGAGAGAGAGTTGGTGGGAGTAATGGATGAATGTTGAGAAGGGAAGCAGGCAGTGAGCTAAAATATTCTAGTGAAAGCAATATTTCATAGCAACTAATTGCCTCAGAGAATTTGTGGAAGGTTGAATAGACTCTTTTATCCAACTATACTATCAAGCATTAGAAATGGTAGTTATTGCCTACTGATTTCTATTTTGTTGGAAATATATTGAAATCTGTAGCATCTACTGCTCTTACCACTTTCTACATGTCAATTCATAATTCTGAAGATTGGCCCTGTGGGATAATGGAATGTTGATGGAATTCAGTGGATATTTTCAGAGTAAAATCACTGAAGAATCTTGATAACGTGACTAAGAAGCTAGAAAAAGTGAATGCTGCTTATTCCTGTTTAAGTTTCCTTTCTCTGATTATATATTATTGATGGCAGTGTAGAAAGTATGAAAACACTTAGAGAAAACAGATTTTTAAAGTAAAAACTAAAAATGCACTAAACCATCCTCCTGGTGGACAGCACTGCTCCATGATATTTTAAAAGTCTCAAATACATTTGGGCTTAGAAATTACTGGAAGAGATCATTGTCTCCTTAGTGTTTAGAGATGTGGGAATTTGAAAGCTATCAATGCAGCATCTGAAATATCTCTATCTGACTCATACCCTGGGGGAAAAGCGCTGACAGTGTCTATACAGGAGGAAGCAGAGACACAGTTAAGAGCACAGATTCTGCAGCCAAAATGCCTGCATTGAATTCTGACTGGCTATCTACTACCTGTGTGACTTTAGGCAAGTCACCCAACCTCTCTGTGTCTGTTTCCTCTTTTGAAAAATGCAGATAATATTAGTAGCTATCTCAAAGGCTTGTAATAGGTATGTGATGTTAGGCAGGCTCTTGGGAGGGATATAGTCCCTCTGTAATAGGGACATCCTTGAGGGCAGGGTGCATTCTCTCTCTGTCTCTCTCTCTGTCTCTCTCTGCCTCCTTCTCCCATCACTTCAGTGTCGACATTCTTTTGGTTCATTGTAGATAATAACCGGATGAATGTTTTCAAACATAGTCTTTGGCTTTCCATGAAGCTGCCTTGAATGACACATTATGCTATAGAGAAAGTTCAGCAAAATCTCAGTGTGTAGAATCTTACAAATTGAATTACCGTTTTAGGGCTCACCTAAAAACATTTTTATGATGTTTAATCCATTTGTGTTTCCAACCCTGATCTACAGGGGACAATGCCTTGCTTTTATTTTTTACTTGTTTTTCTTTTTTGGCTAGATGACAGATTAACACAGGATGGGAAAAGAATGCCAAAAATGCAACTTGGGGACCAAACCACCATTTTTGTCTTTTATGTTTAGTTTTGATCTTGACCTCCTGGAGCACTTTCATGGAAAAGGCAGTTCCAGGATTCTTTGTGGCCTCTTCCACAGGAGAAAGTAAAGGAGCTAGAGCCCTCTTAAAATTTAGTTACTGAAGAACTGAAGTTATTCACAGCAACCTGGCAGAGGAGAATGTGAAATACGTGGATCTCAGGTAAGAGGCTTGTTCATCTAGAATGGTGAGTGAGAATCAGGATGTCTGAGACTGACAAGCAGAGTGGCAGTGGTTCCAGCTACTGGAGAAACACAAAAATAGGATTCCAGAAAAATGACAACTAGAAGTTTCCTGGGTCTGACAGTGTTGAGAGCCGCAGTGAATAATGACTTCAATTTACAGGAAAACGTAAATAGAAGGGGTCAGGAAGTTGATCCAGAAATGTTTTTAATCATTATTGTGTCTTATAACTGTATGACACTTTATCAGCTACAGAATTCATGAAGTGACTGGATGTAAGCAGTAGGGTGAGGTAGCAGGTATCCTTGTTTTGTAGGATAAGAACTGTGGCTGGGAGACTGAGTAGAAACAGAGCTAGTAAATGGATTAGCCAGAATCAGGATGGAGAGGTTTGGGTCAAAATTAAGTGTTCTTTCCACTGCTCTGAGCTGCCTGGTACTTTATCTGCTGCACGACAAAAGGTGCAGAAAGATCTATAGCAGTGACATTAATGCCACAAATTCTGCTTTCAGTGGGCACCGACTGATGCGACACACTTTGTGCAACCATATATGTACAGCAATCATAGAATGTGACACATGTAGGGGGTCTGAGAACTCCTCTATTATAGCCCAGACTTCTCAGTTACTGAGGAGAAAATCCTTAAGGTGTGACTCAGGGAACAACAGGAAGTTGGGTTAGAGCTTTGTTCCTCTATTCCTACTATGCAGTCCAGGATGGAGGCCTTCCTTCTTTATCCTAGGCACTCCCCACAGGAGAGGGGCTGGTCTCTCTTCAGTGTTGCAAAGGAAAACATTGCCCTAGAGCTCTTTTTCTGTAGTGAAAACCATGCTTCCATTTCTTCCGATGAGGAAATAAAGTTGAAAAATTAAACAACATTCCTTATTTCTACCAGCGTAGGTAACTAGACGAATCTCTGGTTTTTTACCTAAACTCACTCAATAAAGTATTGCAAACAATTTCAGAATGCTTATTTTATGAATCAGTTTGTCACATTTCTTGGAACTGAGGACCAAAATCAATATTTCCTTGTAAGTATGTTTCTTATTTGTTCTTGAAAGAAGAAAAGTAGTGCATATAAAGTACTTACACAATACCAGATACAAAGTAACAATCCATGTTTAGTATTATCTTTAAGTCACTCTATAGCATCACTCTATCAAGACATATAAACCTTCAGAATGCACTACTATAGCAATTTAGTTGTTCCATTTGTCCTTTCCTTTGCTGCACTAGAAGAGTAGAATGTAACGATTTCTATTATTTTCTGGATATGTTTGCCATGTAAGCCATTTCTGTCCACACGATTTATTTATTTTGAGATGGAGTTTCACTCTTGTTGCCCAGGCTGGAGTGCAGTGGTGCCATCTTGCCTCACTGCAACCTCCACCTCCTGGGTTCAAGTGATTCTCCTGCCTCAGCCTCCCAAGTAGTTGGGACTACAGGCATGTGCCACCACGTCCGGCTAATTTTGTATTTTTAGTAGAGACGGGGTTTCACCTTGTTGGCCAGGCTGATCTCAAACTACTGACCTCAAGTGATCCACCCGCTCTGGCCTCCTAGTGCTGGGATTACAGGTGTGAGCCACCGGGTCTGGCCAAACATACAATTTAGATAGGCTGTGGTTTTTAGAAGCCGTCAATACCAACTTTTAAAGATCAAGGAGAATTGAGTTAGAGGGACACCACAGAGAAGCCTGAAGAAGGGAGCAAAGGGGGGTTTTCCCTAGACTAGCAAGATCTTCCACTAGACTGGCAAGAGATGAGATGGCTGAGCCCTAGAGACCTGAGTCCCGAAAGGTCTGATGGAACTGTGAGACCAAAAAAGTCAGGGCAGAAGGGAACGCAGGCTCCAGTGTTCCTAGCCATGCTGAGTGAGGCCTAGAAACCACAGGGCACCATGGGATTTCAATGGGCTGTAATGATGACAGAGGCAAACTTGAAATCCTGGTGAATGGAGGTGCTTGTCTCTCTTTCTAGGTAATAGGTAATATCCCTAATTCCACGGTGATGCTGAGAAGCAGAGGGCGCCCTCAGAAGTAGTTTCTCTTAAGGAATTTGCAGCTGGCCTACAAGAACAGGACCACAGAATCAGGAATCGTGGTGTTTTATAGGGTATGTAAAAGTTGTATTTTTTGCACATCTGTCTTGTATTCTGAGTCGCACTCCTCTCATTGAATATCCTTCACAATAGCCGGTTTTTAACAGCGTTATGGAGATAAAGTTGAGATGGCATATAATTCACCCATTTAAAGTATAAGATTCAATGGCTTTTAGTATATTCACAGAGTTGTACAAGTGTTACCACAATCAATTAAAAAATGTTTTGGTTACTGTAGCCTTGTATTATAGTTTGAAGTCAGGTAGTGTGATGCCTCCAGCTTTGTTCTTTTGGCTTAGGATTGACTTGGCGATGCAGGCTCTTTTTTGGTTCCATATGAACTTTAAAGTAGTTTTTTCCAATTCTGTGAAGAAAGTCATTGGTAGCTTGATGGGGATGGCATTGAATCTATAAATTACCTTGGACAGTATGGCCATTTTCACCAAAACAGTATGGTACTGGTACCAAAACAGAGATATAGATCAATGGAACAGAACAGAGCCCTCAGAAATAATGCCACATATCTACAACTATCTGATCTTTGACAAACCTGAGAAAAACAAGCAATGGGGAAAGGATTCCCTATTTAATAAATGGCGCTGGGAAAACTGGCTAGCCATATGTAGAAAGCTGAAACTGGATCCCTTCCTTACACCTTATACAAAAATTAACTCAAGATGGATTAAAGACTTAAACATTAGACCTAAAACCATAAAAACCCTAGAACAAAACCTAGGCATTACCATTCAGGACATAGGCATGGGCAAGGACTTCATGTCTAAAACACCAAAAGCAATGGCAACAAAAGCCAAAATTGACAAATGGGATCTAATTAAACTAAAGAGCTTCTGCACAGCAAAAGAAACTACCATCAGAGTGAACAGGCAACCTACAAAATGGGAAAAAATTTTTGCAGCCTACTCATCTGACAAAGAGCTAATATCCAGAATCTACAATGAACTCAAACAAATTTACAAGAAAAAAACAAACAACCCCATCAAAAAGTGGGCAAAGGACGTGAACAGACACTTCTCAAAAGAAGACATTTATGCAGCCAAAAAACACATGAAAAAATGCTCACCATCACTGGCCATCAGAGAAATGCAAATCAAAACCACAATGAGATACCATCTCACACCAGTTAGAATGGCAATCATTAAAAAGTCAGGAAACAATAGGTGCTGGAGAGGATGTGGAGAAATAGGAACACTTTTACACTGTTGGTAGGACTGTAAACTAGTTCAACCATTGTGGAAGACAGTGTGGCGATTCCTCAGGGATCTAGAACTAGAAATACCATTTGACCCAGCCATCCCATTACTGGGTATATACCCAAAGGATTATAAATCATGCTGCTATAAAGACACATGCACACGTATGTTTATTGTGGCACTACTCACAATAGCAAAGACTTGGAACCAATCCAAATGTCCAACAATGATAGACTGGATTAACAAAATGTGGCACATATACACCATGGAATACTATGCAGCCATAAAAAAATGATGAGTTCATGTCCTTTGTAGGGACAGGATGAAATTGGAAATCATCATTCTCAGTAAACTATCGCAAGGACAAAAAACCAAACACTGCATGTTCTCACTTATAGGTGAGAATTGAACATGAGAACACATGGACACAGGAAGGGGAACATCACATTCTGGGGACTGTTGTGGGGTGGGGGGAGGGGGGAGGGACAGCATTAGGAGATATACCTAATGCTAAATGACAAGTCAATGGGTGCAGCACACCAGCATGGCATGTGTATACATGTGTAACTAACCTGCACATTGTGCACATGTACCCTAAAACTTAAAGTATAATAATAATAAAAAAAATAAAAATAAAAAATAAAAAATGTTCATTGCAAATTTCAAATAAACAATACCATAAGATTAACTATAGTCACCAGGTTATACTTTGGATTGCCAGAAATTATTCATCTTATAACTGAAAGTTTGTATCCTTTGAACAATATCTCCCAATTTCTCCCACTCCTCAGTCCCTGGCAACCACCATTATTTGTTAAGAGAGTAGATCTTGAATGTTGTCAACACACACACACACACACACAACTCTGTGAGGTGATGGATGTGTTAACTTGATTGTGCAATTTTTCACAATATTTACATATATCAAAGTAAAAAAATGTTAATTTCTTTCCAAAGAAACCCAAGGCCCTTAGCTGTTACCCACTCAATCATCCCATTCCGCAGAGATCCAGGCAATCACTAATCTACTTTCTCTCTTTGCAGATTTGCTTCTTCTGGATATTTCATATAAATGGAATCATATCACCTGTGGTCCTTTGTGTCTGGCTTCTTTTGCTTAATGTTTTCAAGGCTTGTCCATGTTGTAGCACTTATCAATATATCAATATGGTATATTTTTCTTTTTAAATTAAGACTATATATTTTTGGAGCAGTTTTAGGTTCACAGCAAAATTGAGAGGAAGGTACAGAGATTTTCCACATATCCCCTTTTATCTCTTTTTATTGCCAAGTAAAATTCTGTTGTATGGTTATACCACATTTTATTATCCATTCATCTGTTGATGGACATTTGAATACTTTTCACTTCTTGGCTATTATGAATAATGCTGCTATAAACATTTGTGGTTTTTTTTGAGTAGCTGTTTCAAGTCTCTTGGGATATACCTAGGAGTAGACTTTCTGGATCATATGGTAAGCTCTATGCTTAACCAGTTGAGGAAATGCCAAAGTGTTTTCCAAAGCAATTGCCCAATTTTCCATTCCTACCACCAGAGGATCCCAATTTCTCCATATTTTCACCAACACTTGCAATTATGTGTCTTTTTAATTATAGCTATCCAAGTAGATGTGAAGTGGTATCTCATTATAGCTTTAATTTACATTACCCTGATGGCTAATTATGTCAAACACCTTTTCACGTGCTTGTGCCTATTGTCTATTTGTATGTCTTCTATGGAGAACTGAATTACTTTTCAGATTCTTTGCTCATTTTCTAAAACTTGGGTTGTCTCTTTATTTTGAGGATCTTTCACTTTCTTAATGATGTCTTTTGAAGTACAAAAGTTTTTTAATTCTGATGACATTCCAGCTTATCTATTTGGTTGCTTGTGCTTTTGATGTCATATCCAAGAAATCATTGTCTAATCCAAGGTAATAAATATTTTCACCTATGTTTTCTTCCAAGAATTTTATAGTTTTAGGTCTTATATTTATTTGATTCATTTTGAGTTTGTTTTTGTAATATGGTATAAGGGAAGGGGGTGCCACTTTATTATTTTGCATAGGGATATTCAGTTGTCCCACACTCTTGAATTAAGGTTATATTAGGCCTATTTAATCTGTGAAGAAACTGAGGCTCAGAGAACTAAAGTGATTGGCTCACTATCATATCGAGCTAAATGGCCAAGCCAGAATTTGAACTTGAGTCTTCCCACAATGCAACCAATATTCTTTCTGTTAGGCTATGGCTGCTGCCCTATTTCTATTTCCAACCACAAAGAACTTAGACATCAAATGGATTTTTTAAGCTATTTTTAATTATTATTTTCCTTATTTTGAAACATAAAGAAAAAATGAGATAAGGGTCCATTTTCATTCTTCTGCATTTGGATATCTAGTTTTCCCAACACCATTTATTGAAGAAATTGTTCTTTCCCATGGTGTGTTCTTGATATCTTCTCAAAAATCAATTGACCATAGGTAGGTGGGTTTATTCTGGAGCTCTCTATACTACTCCATTTGTTAATGTGTCTGTTTTTATGCCAGTCCCATAGCATTTTGATTATAGCTTGTAATATATTTTGAAATGTGGTAGTGTGATGCCTCCAGCTTTGTTCTTTTTGTTCAAGATAGCTTTGGCTACTTGTTTTTTGTGGTTTCAGATAAATTTTAATTTTTTTTCTATTTCTATGAACAATTATGGTGAAATTTTGATAGGAATCACATTGAATCTGTAGATTGCTTTGGATAGTATGAATATTTAAATAACACTAATTGTTTCAATTCGTTAACATGGTATACTCTTCTTTTCTTTTTTTTTTTTTCTTTTTTTTTTTTAGGGGACTCTTACTCTGTCACCCAGGCTTGAGTGCAGTGATGCAATCTCGGCTCACTGCAACCTCCACCTCCCAGGTTCAAGTGATTCTCGTGCTTCAGCCTCCCGAGTAGCTGGGACTACAGGTGCACGCCACCACGCCCAGCTAATTTTTGTATTTTATTTTGTTAGTAGAGATGGGGTTTTGCTATGTTGGCCAGGCTGGTCTTGAACTTCTGACTTCAGGTGATCTGCCCGCCTTAGCCTCCCAAAGTGATGGGATTACAAGTGTGAGCCAGTGCACCTGGCCTATTTTTCTATTTATTTGTGTCATCAACTTTTTTCATCAATGTTATATAATTTTCAGCATATAGATCTTTTACTGCCTTGATTAAATTTACTCCTATGTATTTTATTCTTCAATCCTATTGTAAATGGAATTATTTTCTTAATTTATTTTTCAGATAGTTTGTTGTTAGTGTACAAAATGCTACTGATTTTTAGAGGTTGATTTTCTCTAATTATCAGACAAATAAATGCAAATTAAAACCACAATGAGATATCACCTCACATCTGTTAAACTGGCTATTACAAAAAAAGATGGAAGATAACAAGTGTTGCCAAGGAAGTGGAGAAAAGAAAACCCTGTACACTGTTGGTGGAAATATAAATTAGTACAGCCATTTTGAAAAACAGTATGGAGGTTCCACAAAAAACTAAAAATAGAATTACTATGTGATCCAGCAACCTCATTTCTAGGTATATATCCAAAGGAACTTAAATCAGTATGTCTAAGAGATATCTGTGCTCCCTTGTTCACTGCAGCATTATTCTCAATAGCCAAGATATGAAAACAACTGAAGTGCCATCAACAGATGAATGGATTTTTAAAATGTGGTACACACACACACACACACACACACACACACAATAGAATACTATTCAGCCTTTAAAAAGCAGAAATTCTGTCATTTGCAACAACATGAGTGAACATAGAATGCATTAACCTAAGTGAAATAAGCCAGGCACAGAGAAACAAATACTGCATTTCACTTACATGTGAAATTTTTAAAAGTTGAACTCATAGAAGGAGAATAGTGGTTACCAGAGGCTGGGAAGGTAAGGTAACTGGAGAAAGAAGAAATGTTGGTCAAAGGGTACAAACTTTCTGTTAGAAAAAATAGGTTCTGGTGATCTTTTGTACAGCATGGTGACTGTACATGATGACATGTTAATAGTAATGTATTGTATATTTTTAAATAGCTAAAGGAGTGGTTTTAGATATTATCACCACAAAGAAAAGTATTTAAGGTGATGAATATGTTAATTAGCCTGATTTAATCATTCCACAATGCATACATGTATCGAAATATCATATTGGACTCCATAAATATATACAATTATTATTTGTCAATAAAACTTAAAAAAATAAAATAATAGTCCTGATCATCATTCAGGAAAAGGTCTTTAATTTGCAACATATTCTAATGAGCTAAATATTCTTCCTATTTGTATATGTTTGCATAAGATATCGATTAGTGATCTAATACCAAGAAGAATTGTTTTTCTTAAACAGAAATATGTTTATGACAGAGTTGGTTAAAGTCACCTAATCAACAATATTTGATATTTGTTTTATATTTATTATGTGCTAGGCTTTGTGTTACAGTACTAATTCAAGCCATGGCAACCCTGAAGAGAATATCTTAGTAGCTCAATTATAGTCCCAGGGCTTAGGGAGATAGAGTAACTTGCAAAAGTATACACAATCAGATGCGATAGAGTTGAACTTTGAATGCATAATATTGGATATCAAAGTTTCTATTATGAACCTCTGTGCTTTACTCTCTGTAAGAATAGGTGTGATGCTAAGGACACAGTTGGGTGCCTAATACATGTTTTTTGCTTTTGAATGTCTCATTATGTGAGTTAAATAACCTATATGACCCACTCAGAAATCATTTTGTGTGTGGATTCTTTTCTATATAATAAACCAATCAATTGCTTAGAAAATAAAATATAACGGCCAACATATAAATTTGACTACAATGTTATGTATGACTTTAAAAAAATTATTGTATAGCATATCCATAAAATCATTTTAGTATAATCATACTGACACCATCGAGGTGGTATTCAGCTTGCTGAAACTTATTCCTGTAAATAAAATCAGATTCGAGAAAAGAGGACTAAAGACATAGAAAGAGAATAGAAACCAGAGAATTTCATTTCCAAGGTTGTTCAGGTAGGCTAGTTTATGCTGTGGCAACAAACGTCACTGTGTCTCTTCCATGCTGCATGTCCAGCGTGGGTTTTGAAAAAGGACATTTTCTTTCTCGCTAACACTCAGGGACCCAGGCTGATGGAGGTTCTGCCTTTCTGTTGCTGCATAGCTCCGCTGTTATGGCCACAGAGGAAGAAGATAATAAAGTCAATTTTTATCCATATGTCTACCTTGCATCTTGAAATTGACAAACATCACCTCTACTTATAGCCCATTGGCCCAAAGTAGTCACATGACCCTGTATAACTGTCAAGGTGCTGGGACTGCGGGGAAGCACCTCACATTCTTCAGGTACTAAATGTATCTGTCACAGAGAGCTTATCTAGTCCACTGTCTTTCAAAATGTGCACCTTTGAAACATAGGGCTTTGCAGAGTTGTGTAATGAGTCCTGGAAATAATAAAGTACAGTCAACTAAATAATAAACATGAAAACTACCGGATGGATTTTATCAACTGTTAAGTGCTTTTTTATTAGAAGAGCTATAAATTATTGTGTCGTGGAAAGAAGGAAAAGTTTTGCAGCCAACAGAAGTTGGGAATTCACTCATGTGCTTCATTTTTTTCTGTTTTCAAAGAATCATTCACTTAAAAAATCTCACCCAGAATAAAGCTGTCTTGACCAGCCACTTAACATCCTGCAATGTCTTATAACATGATATTTCTCCTGCTTGTGTTTTAGCTTCATAAGCAATAAAGCCAGGATGTTAAGCTGGTATTTCTAATTACGTATTACAATTCTATACATGCTAGTTTTCAACAACAACAACAAAATTAAAGGAAAGTTCACGTGTTGTGAAGCAACCACCATACCCCCTCTTCTGACTCTCTTTTTTTATAATTCTCTGCAAAATTCCAAGTTACCTGAAAACAAAGCTTAAAAATAAGGCTATTCTGTAGCTAGTACCTGTCTCCACCAGAAGAGAAAAATCCATAAGTCTTCTTTATCTTATAGTCCATTGGGTCTCTACTGATCGGGATTACTTTTGTGAGAAAACAAAGTAGAATGCTACTCCAAAAAAAAAAAAAAAAAAGCAAAAAAGAAGCCAATTGCTGTTAATATGTCTATTATATTGCAGATATAAACACAGACAATGCATGCTATAATATATCATTCAAATTTATAACACTTGTTCAACATTTACGCTAACATGCCCTTCCTAAAAATATATATTTTATCAGATTTTTTCCCTTAAAACAGTGAATGACTCCCTCCCACATCTAGTAGGTCTCATTCTAGGCCAGTTTATGGCACAGTTCCCATAAGGGGTCAAGGATCTGGAGAAAGAAACTGAAGAGGAAGAAATGCTGAGGAGCACACAACAGTACTTCTCTTTTCTCTTTCCTTTGTAATATAGGCTACACAACAAACTAACCACTTTTTGAAACATTTTTTATAGATATGGGTTCTTGCTATGTTGCCCAGCCTGAAGTGCACAATCACTACACACTACAGCCTGGAACTTCTAGGCTCAAGCTGTCCTCCCACTTCAGCCTCCCAGATAGCTGGGACTACAGGCTCACCCCACAAACTAACCACTTTTTCCCTGTGAGTTAAGAGAGAACTAAATGAGTAGATCATGATGACAACAAGGTCAAGGTGCTATCTCCTGTAGCTAATAGTTTTCTCTTTATGAAGAATGCAATTCTGTTTAATGTTTTGAGGACATGTTCTGGAATCAGAGTCCCTGGGTGCAAACCCTGCCTTTGCCACTTACTAGCCATGTGATCCCAATTAAGTCACTCAGTCTTTCCAAGATCCAATTCTCTCATTTTTAAAATAGGGATAACAACAACAACAACAACAAAACCTAACTCATTGGATTACTGTGAGAATTAAATAAGTTGAGGGATGAAATGGGCTTAGCCAAGTACCTGATACATAGTTATTGCAAATATCAGGTAAGCACTCACAGTACCTAGTTGCAACTTGATATTGCAAAAGAGGCATTGAAAGGGTAGAAAAATGGTCTTGAATTGCAGATATCACCCCTCCTCCACCTGCCAGCAGCAGTGGTGTGATACAGAGAGTGTCTCTGGGCTCTGGGGTAGGGAGAGTGCAGCACTTGTGAGGCATTGAACTCAGTGCTGTCCTGTTATAACAGAAAAGAAAACTGGACCAAACTCAGCTGATGCCTGCCCATGAAGGGAGCATTTAAACCACCCCAGCAGAGGGGAATCACTGATCCCAGTCGTCCGAACTTGAGTTCCCGCAATCCTCACCACTGCTGGGGAAAGGGCTCTGGGGCCCAAAATAAACTTGAAAGGTAGTCAAGGTCACAAGGACTGCAACATCTAGGCAAATCCTAGTGCTGAACCAGGCCCAGAGCCAGTGGACTGGGGGGCACACAACTTACTGAGACACTGGCTGGTGTGGGCTAGGGGAGAGCTGGCATCACCCATCCTCTAACCCCAGGCTGCAAAGTTTGCAGCTCCAAAAGAGACACTTTCCTTCCACTTGAGGAGAGGCGAGGAGAGGGAAGAGTGGGGAGGACTTTGTCTTGGATACCAGCTCAGCCACAGCAGGATAGGGTACTGGTCAGAGTCCTGAGACTCCCTTTCCAGGCCCTAGACCCCAGATGGCATTACTAGTCATATCCTGGGCCAGAAGAGAACCTGATGCCTTGAAGGGAGGGACCCAGTCCTGGCAGCATTAATCGCCTGCTAACCGAAGAGCCCTTGGACCCTGAATGACCATCAGCAATACACGGATACTACGTGAAGGGCTTTGGATGAGAGACTGAGACTTACTAGCTTCAGGTGAGACTCAGCACATTCCCAGCTGTGGCGACTATGGGTCGAGACTCCTTCTGCTTGAGAAAAGCAAAGGGGAAAGTAAAGGGGACTTTCTCTTGCACCTTAGGTACCAGCTCAGCCACAGGGAAACAAAGCACCAAGGGGGCCCTTGGGCTTGATTTCAGGACTTGGCTCTTGGACAGCATTTCTGGACCTGCCCTGCACCAGAGGGGAGCCCACTGCCCTGAAGGGTGAGTCCCAGGATGGGCAGCATTCACAAGTTAACTAAAGAGCTCTTGAGACTTAAGGGAACATCGGCGGTAGTCTGGAAGTACTCTTTGTGGGCCTGTGGTGGTGGTGGCCATGGAGTGAGGCTCCTCTACCTTTGGAAAAGGGAGGGAAGAGTGGAAAGAACTCATTTTGTGGTTCGAGTGCAGCTCAGTCACACTACAATAGAACACTATGTAGACATCTAAGGTTTTTCATTGTAGTCCCTGGTTCCCCAACCTGGCACCTCTGGACACAACCAGGGCCTAGGGGCTCTTGCCACCCTGGAGGGAACTACACAGGCCTGGCTGGTTTTGCCACCTTCTGATTGTAGAGCCCCAGGGCCTTGTACAAACATAGGCAATAGCTAGGGAGTCGTTATAGCAGGTTTCGGGCAAGACTCTGCTGTGCTGTCTTTAGGTCTGACCCAGTGCAGTCACAGTGGTGGTGGCCACATGGGTGCTTCTGTCACTCTGCCCCTAGCTTCAGATGGCTCAGGATAGAGAGAGAGAGACGCCGTATATTTTAGAGAAAGTAAAGGAAGAGAACAAGAGTCTCTGCTTGGTAATCCAGAGAATTACCCCAGATTTTGTCCAAGACCATCAAGGTGGGACCTCCACAAGGCTGTAAGAACCATAGAATTACTGGGTTTGAGGTGCCCCCTAAAGCAGATACAGCTTAGATCACAACACCCAAGTCATTTGGAGTATCTGAAAAGCCTTTCCAAGAAGGATGGGTACTTTCTTCCCAGACTGTTAGGGCTAAAATAAATACCTAACTCTTCACAGATGAACATCTACAAGCATCAAGACAATCCAGGAAATCATGGCCCCACCAAATGAACTAAATAAGGCACCAGGGACCAATCCTGGAAAAACGAAGTTATGGGACCTTTCAGACAGAGAATTCAAAATAGCTCTCTTGTGTAAACTCAAAGAAATTCAAGATAACATGGAGAAGGAGTTCAGAATACTAGCAGATAAATTTAACAAAGTGATTGAAATAATTAAAAAGATGCAAGCAGAAATTCTGGAGCTGAAAAATGTAATAGGTGCACTGAAGAATGCATGAATCTTTCAATAGCAGAATGGAAAGAATTCTGAAAGATTTGAAAGAATTGAATTCTGTTATTTAACAAGAAGAAATTAGTGAACTTGAAGACAGGCTATTTGAAAATACACAGAGGAGGCAAAAGAAAAAGTAATAAAAAAGAATGAAGCATGCCTACAGAGAGTGGCATGAAATATTTAAAGGGCTGAAGGAAAACAACTTTTTACCTTAAAATAGTATATCTGGCAAAAATATCCTCCAAACATGAAGGAGGAATAAAGACTTTCCCAGACAAACAAAAACTGAGGGATTTCATCAACACCAGACCTGTCCTACAAGAAATGCTAAAAGGAGTAATTCAGTAGAAAGAAATGGACGTTAATGAGCAATAAATAATCAGGTACAAAACTCACTGGTAATAGTAAGGACACAGAAAAACAAAATATTATAACACTGTAACTGTGGTGTGTAAACTACTCTTCTCCCAAGTAGAAAAACTAAAAGCTGGAGATTTCAACACTTCACTTTCAACATGAAACAGATCTTCCAGACAGAAAATCAACAAACATCAGACTTAATCTGCCCTATTGACCAAATGGACCTAATAGATACTTACAGAACATTTCATCCAGTGGCTGCAGAATACACATTATTTTCTTCAATACATGGATCATTCTTAAGGATAGACCATTTGTTGGATCACAAAACAAGTCTTAAAACATTTAAAGAATTAAAATAATATCAAGCATCTTCTCTGATCACAATAAATGAAACTAGAAATTAATAACAATAGGAATTTTTAAAACTATAGAAATACATGGAAATTAAATGATATGCTCCTGAGTGGCCAGTGCACCAATGAAAAAATAAAAAGGAAACCAAAAATTTCTTGAAACAAATGATAATGGAAACAATGGAAACACAACATACCCAAACCTATGGGATACAGAAAAATCAGTATTAAAAGGGAAGTATATAGCTATAAATGCCTACATAAAAAAAGAAAAACATCAAATAAACAACCTAATGATGCATCTTAAAGAACTACAAGAGCAAGAGCAAACCAAACCCAAAATCAGTAGAAGAAAAGAAATAATAAAGATCAGAGTAGAAATAAATGAAATTGAAATGAAGAAACAATACAAAAGATCAATGAAACAAAAAGTTGTTGTTTTGAAAAGTTAAATGAAACTGACAAACTTTTAGCCATACTAAGAAAAAAAGAAGATACAAATAAAAAAATCAGAAATGAAAAAGGAGACATTACAACAGACCCTGCAGAAATTCAAAGGGTCATTAGTGGCTACTATGAGCAACTATATGCTAATAAATGGGAAAATCTAGAATAAATGAACAAATTTCTAGACACATACAACCTACCAAGACTGAACTCTAAGAAATCTAAAGAAGAAATCTAAAACCTGAACAGACCAAACCAAAAACCTGAAAATAACAAGAAATGAGATAGAAGTTGTTATAAAACGTCTCCCAGTAAAGAAAAGCCCGAGACCTGATGATTTCACTTCTGAATTCTAGCAAACATTTAAAGAACTAATACCAACCTTACTCAAACATTTTGAAAAATAGAGGAGGAGGGAATCCATCCAAACTCATTATATGAGGCCAGTATTACCCTGATACCAAAACGAGACATAGACACATCAATAAAAGAAAACTATAGGCCAATATCTCTGCTGAATAGTGATGCAAAAATATTCATCAAAATACTAACAAGTCAGATTTAACAATTCAGTTAAAAGATTATTCATCACGAACAAGTGGGATTTATCTTTGGGATGCAAGGATGGTTCAACATATGCAAAGCAATCAATGTGATAAATCATATCAACAGAATGAAGGACAAAAACCATATGATCATTTCAACTGATGCTGAAAAAGCATTTGATAAAGTTCAACATCCCTTCATGATTAAAAAAAAAACCCTCAAAAAACTGGATATAGAAAAAACATACCTCAGTGGGGCACAGTGGCTCATGCCTGTAATCCCAGCACTTTGGGAGGCCAGGCAGGTGGATTATGAGGTCAGGCATTCGAGACTAGCCTGGCCAACATAGTGAAACCCCGTCTCTACTAAAAATACAAAAAATTAGCCAAGCGTGGTGGTGAGTGCCTGTAATCCCAGCTACTTGGGAGGCTAGGGCAGGAGAATCACTTGAACCTGGGAGGTGAAGGTTGCGGTGAGCCAAGATCATGCCATTGCACTTCAGCCTGGGTGACAGTGCAATACTCTGTCTCAAAAAAAAAAAAAACAAACAAAGAAAAAACATAACTCAACATAATAAAAGGCATATATGGCAGATCCACAGCTAGTATCATACTGAATGGGGAAAAGCTGAAAGCCCTTCTTCCAAAATCTGGAATATGAAAAGGATGCCCACTTTCACCACTGTTATTCAACATGGAGTACTGGAAGTCCTAGCTACAGCAATTAGACAGGTGAAAGAAATAAAGGGCATCCAAATTGGAAAGGAAGACGTCAAAGTATCCTTTTTTTGCAGATGATACGATCTTATATTTGGAAAAACTTAGACTTCATAAAAAACTATTTGAACTGATAAACAAATTAAATAACGTTTCAAGATACAAAACCAACATTAAAAATCAGTAGCATTTCTATATGTCAACAGTGAATAACCTGGAAAAGAAATTTTAAAAGTAATCCCATTTACAATAGCCATACATAAAATTAAATACCTAGGAATT
Organism: Gorilla gorilla gorilla; assembly: GCF_029281585.2. NCBI lineage: Eukaryota > Metazoa > Chordata > Mammalia > Primates > Hominidae > Gorilla > Gorilla gorilla. The sequence continues at coordinate 64,331,835 of NC_073229.2, forward strand.
AACTACAGAAGTGAAAGATCACTATAATGAAAACCATGACATACTGATGAAGGAAATTGAAGTGGACATCAAAAATTGGAAAGATATTCCTTGTTCAGGGATTGGAAGAATCAATATTGTTAAAATGGCCATACTACCCAAAGCAATCTACAGATTCAATGCAATCCCTATTAAAATACCAATGACAATCTTCACAGAAATAGAAAAAAAATCCTAAAATTTATAATATATGGACTGCAAAAGGCCCAGAATAGCCAAAGCTATCCTAAGCAAAAAAAAAGATCAAAACTAGAGGAACCATATTACCTGACTTCAAATTATACTACAGAGCTATAGTGACCAAAACAGCATGGTACTGGCATAAAAAAGAAACACATAAACAGGTGGAACAGAACAGGGAAACCAGAAACAAATCCACACACCTACAGTGAACTCATTTTTGACAAAGGTGCCAGGAACATACATTGGGAAAAAAAATATCTTCAATAAATGGTGCTGGGAAAACTGGATATCCACACGCAGAAGAATGAAACTAGACTACCATCTCTCACCATATAAAAAATCAAATCAAAATGAATTAAAGACTTTAAGACCTCAAGCTATGAAACTGCTACAAGGAGACATTGGGGGAAAATCTCCAGAACATTGTTCTGGGCAAAAATTTATTGAGTAATACCCCACAAGCACAGGCAACCAAAGAAAAAATGGACAAATAGGATTACCTCAAGTTAAAAAGATTCTGCACAGCAAAGGAAACAATCAACCAAGTTAAGAGACAACCCACACAAAGAATGGGGGAAAATATTTGCAAACTACCCATCTGGCAAGGGATTAATAATCAGAATATCTAAGGAGTTCAACTCCATAGGAGAAAAATCTAATAATCCTGTCAAAAAATGGGCAAAAGATTTGAATAGACATTTCTCAAAAGAAGACATACAAATGTCAAAACAGGCACATGAATTGGTGCCCAACATCACTGATCATCTGAGAAATGCAAATTGAAACTACAGTGAGAAATCACCTCACCACAGTTAAAATGGCTTTTATCCAAAAGACAGGCAATGCTGGCGAGGAGGTGGGGTAAAGGGAAACCCTCATACATGGTTGGTAGGAATGTAAATTAGAACAACCACTATGGAGAACAGTTTGGAGATTCCTCAGAAATCTAAAAATTGAGCTACCATATGATCCAGCAATTCCACTGCTGAATATACACCCAAAAGAAAGGAAATCAAAATATCAAAGAGATTATCTGAACTCCCATGTTTGTTGCAGCACTGTTCGCAATAGTAAAAAATGTGGTACATATACACAACAGAATACTATTCAGCCATAAAAACAATGAGACCTTGTCATTTGCAACAACATAGATGAAACTGGAGATCATTATGTTAAGTGAAATAAGCCAGGCACAGAAAGATAAACATTACATGTTCTCACTTATTTGTGGGATCTGAAAATCAAAGCAATTGAACGCATGGAGATAGAAAGTAGAAGGACGGTTACCAGAGGCCGGGAAGAAGAGTATGGTGGCAGAGGGTGGGGTGGGTAGGAGGTGGGAATGGTTAATAAGTAAACACAGACACACACACAAAATTAGAAAGAATAAATAAGACTTACTATTGGATAGTACAACAGGGTGACTATACTGAATAATAATTTACTCGTACATTTAAAAATAACTATGAGTATAATTGGATTGTTTGTAACATAAAGGATAAATGCGTAAGGGGGATGGATACCACATTCTCCATAATGTGAGTATTATGCATTGCCTACCTGTATCAAAACATCTCATGTAACCCATAAATATATACACCTACTATGTACCCACAAAAATTAAAAATTAAAAAAAAAATGTTAAGCAGCCGTGGGTGATTACTTCTCTTTTTTTTTCCATATTAAAACCTTGCTCATGCCTATATCCCCAACACTTTGGAAGACTGACGTGGGAGGATCACTTCATATAGGAGTTTGAGACTCGCCTGGGAAATATGGTGAGAGGCCCTGTCTCTACAAAAAGAATGGGAAAAAAAATAGCCATGCATCTTGGCATGTGCCTATAGTCGCAGCTACTGGGAGTGGACGGGGGAGGGAGGGTTACTGAGGCTGGAGGATCACTTAAGTCCAGGAAGTTGAGGCTGCAGCGAGCCCTGATGGCACCACTACACTCCAGCCTGGGCAACAGAGCAGAGACCCTGTCTCAATCAATTAATCAATCAGTCAGTCAATAAAATCTTAAAATGACTTCCCTCTAAATGAGTGCAAACTCTGACTTAATGCTTACACTTACGTTTTGGCAGGGAACTTCCTACTTTAAGTTTTAATGGCCTTCCTCCCTAATTTCTTGCTTTAATTACAAATGTTCAATTGCACCACCATTTACCTCTGCAGTTCTGTCAGTAAATACATAAATTATTTTGTTTCAGTATGTCAAGTATAAATTAAATTATAATCTATGCCAATTTATTTCCTTTGTATAAGGAAAAGGAAGGTCAATTTCTACTATCACAAGTGCCAAAATGGCTATCTCCACGACAATGTTCTGCATATAGGTGATCTCACTTTCATATTAAAAGATACTCAAAACATTCATCATTCCATTCTCTTCAGCTAACCCCCACTCTGGCAACCCCTCACGTGCTCATCATTAACACTGTCATCCCCCACCTGTTTGTCCTCTGAACTTTTAATTTGAGACAGTTTTTTCTCTATCTTCTACCCTCCCAGCTCTCACTCATTTATTCCCACTACACCTCCTTTTCAGCCTCAAGGATGCCTACCCCTCCTACTGCTTTTTCTTATCGGCCTTCTTCTGTCTTCACTTCCTTCCCTTTCCACCTGATACTTTTGCTCAGTCCACAGACAAATGTAGCTTGGAAGTGCAGGGTTAACATCCCCAGAGGTAATCATTAATGAATGGGAAACAGAAGCCAGTCAATAATTGCTTCTACTTCTTATCTTTAATGTGGACAATTCTAGGAAGTATTATATATTATTCTCAGGTGATCCCAGTGAAATTGAGCTCTTGATGCTATAACACCTACCTCAAAAACAGAACCTTAATAATGACTTACTTTCTTCCTGATCCCTCACTTATGCTACCTGCAAGAACATCCCAAATAAGCTATCTGCACACAAGTCCTATCTCAGGCTCTGCTTTCAGTAAAATCCCAGTTAACACATGAGAATTTATGCTGAATGTATACTTATATATAATATAAAACCCCAGGCTAGGGAAACAAAATGAAATATGGGACTTCCAAGTATATTCCTCTTAACTATTCATTATCCCAAAGGTCAACAGATCTCCTGTGTCTGCATTCTTTTTTAAAGCGCATAAACTTGTCAGCCAACATTCATCCTTACTGAGCAAGAAAAAGCAGCTAAACACTAGCTCTGAGTGACTGCAAATTTGGCTAAAGTGGATACTGTATGCAAATACAGTGCTTCATTGCGACCCTTAGCTGTTTGGGAGAAGAAACCTTCCCTCAAAACGCACCTGCCATATTCAGTAGAACCTGCCAAGTTATAGTCTGCAACTTTCAGAGATGTTGTGGACTTCTGAACTGCTTTCTTCAACTCCTTCTGACTCCAGATCCCTGAGCCTGTAAGCTAAGCTGTGAGCTACTAACTCAGCTTCAAAATCACTACATTAGTCTGGAAGAGTTAATGCACCTCAAAGTACTTAATTTTCTCCTAGGGAGTCATGTGCTTGCTGGTAGGAAATGGATGACTAAGCAATCATTATCAACCTCATGGGATAATTCTAGCCCAGGGAAGCAAATAAGCCACAGAAGAACAACATGCACCACACAAAGCTTCCTCACTGTGAAATAAGAGAGGCAAGCAGCACTTTATATAATAGTGGAAGATAAATTATGACATAAGTGTTCACTCTGTTATTAGTGTCATATGTTTTCCTGAACATGATAAGATTTCTTTTCTGGATTACATGGTAAATACTTGACAGCTATAAGTCTTTAATAGATTCCACTACAGTTACTTGTCTTGGCATACCGTTATATTTGTGTTTCTACGCATTAGCAAAAATATGGTATCTGCCAAACTATAATTGCAAACACTTTGAGTCAAAACAATGCTTCCACATTAATTAAAATATAAATCAATACATCAATCAACATACATTTATTGAATATACTCTGTAAAGAAGGTGCAATCCTGAGCATAATAAAGTGTAGAAATGAATGTAAGACACCATTCCTGTCCTCACAGGTCTCAGAAAACTATCATTTTATTACTTTTAGCATTAGATACGTTTACAATAAAGAATTATGTTAATAGAGCCTAGGAGTTCCAATTGCTAGTTGAGAATCACCTCAAGAAAAATAGAAAATGTGTAGAAATAATTATTAAATTTTAAAAATCTAAGCCTTTTAGACTTTTCAAAATAGAAATTTAAGTATGCTGCCTTCACAGTGAATTTAATGTGATAAGATTTTCATTCAAATGACATTATTTCTATTTAATGTTTTAATACAGTTATCCATGAAATCAAATTCCAACTTCTTAAAAAATGTGGGTTTTTTTTGGATCATTTGATCATTTCCTATAAACCATGTATTCCGGTCTCTATATTATTGAGAGTGATGTTAGATTCTTGGTCTACTGTTGAGGATACCAAACACATGCACCATTTGAATGTGTTCTTGAACTAAGTCCTAAAACAAAGTGAAGCAGTGTGTTTTCGTAGAGCTCAGGTCTAGGTGCTGCCAGGTGGGGTAGTGCCACTCCTCCAGAAGGCCCTGGCCCTTGTGAGGCCCAACAGATGTCATATTCTTTGTTTATATTCAATTCGGCATTGCCCTTCTGGCTGGGGGACACCCACCAAATGGAGATAACTCTAAAAACAGAAATGCAGAAGAAATAGAAATTAAGAGACATAAGTCCACAGTTTCAGACCTAAGGTTTATTCCATTGTAATCTTCTCTAAAAAGTACAGAATTTAGGTTTTTCAAGTTGGGAAATGTTTCCATCAATGAACTTCACAATATCCAACATCAACTTTAGCCTTCCATTCAGGCAGAAGAAAAAGAATACAATTCCTTATTCTAATAACAATCTCTTTAGTTGTACACACCTGAAGGCTATAGGCCTGCCACCCTTCGCTTTATCTGGCTAAAGAGGTTACCACAAATAAGGCTCTTTCTACAATTCTGGCTCAAAAACTGTGACACTTCATTTAGAATCTCTGGGTGAGATCTCCATACTGCAGGTTACAGGTGTTTAAAGAATGAGGTGGAGTTGGTGATGTGAGCCACTTATAGCGTATTCATGATCGTGACTTTCCATAAAGATATATTTTTTTTGAGAGGAGTCTCGCTCCATCACCCCCATAAAGATACTTTGTAGGCTCCAAATGTTCTGACTTTTTTCGCCCGAGTTAGAAATAAGATATGAAACTGTGTAGGGTCAAGGGGAGGTCAGCATATTGTAAATAATACAAAGAGATATTTGAGGTTTAGGGGATTAAAAAAGAAAAGGAACCTCTTCTGTCAACCATGAGGGCTGAGGGAAGATGAGGAGTGGGGAAAGATGAGGTGGATCCAATTTAGAATCAGTCTATTTTCAAGTTTGAATGAAATAGGGCACAAAATGGGCTCTTTAGCAAGGAGATTCTTTGGAGAGTTGAAAGAATAAGTTGCAGCGTTCCATGAACCCACTGAAATTGCATCCACAACTTTGTGTGTATGAAGAAGTATGCACTTTTCTACAAAGGGGATCCATGCATTTTGTGAGATTTCCTAAGGCTCTATGAACCCCAAAAGTAAAATGAAAAAAAAAACAACCATACAAAGAACTAAAAACCCATTATGTTAGCAAAAATATGCTTGCTTTTGCAAGAGAATTAAAGTTGACCTTTCCTTAATGCTCAAAATCGAACAGCCCCCACTGCCAGCATCAGGACACTGCTGCCTGACCACAGATCCTTAAACTTTGTAGTATTTCCTTTTTGTTTGATTCATAGTGGAAGAGAATTAACACTACATTATTTAAGGCCTTTTGAGGTAAAAATAAAACATTGGGCTGTTGCAAAATTAAAATTGGAGATTCTAGCATTTGATTTTTTCTACTATGTTAAGTAAATTCCTTCAGGGGAGTTGGTTTCCAAGTCAACTGATTTCCCTGCACCTGACAACAGAGTGTTCAGGACATGCTTTGACAACCCATCCCTGCCTTCTCCTAGAAGAGCCTGGTGATTTGATGGCCATTTCCTGCACTTTCTGATCACCTGATTTTATAATTTATTGAAACAAGTTCAATAGTTAAATAAAGTTAATTGATGTTTCTCATTCTAGAATAAGAATTGTGAGATAAAATGCTCTTTGAGATCATGAGAATTCACTCAGACTTGTACTTTTTATAACCTGAGAGAACATTTCTTTAAAAAGTGTTCTCAGTGGTGTCAAAACATAAATAGGACATATATAAAATAGTATAAGCAATTAAATACAAATAATAGAATTCTTAGGAGAAAATGCTAGGAAAAATCCTGTCTTAAGGAATTGGTCAAAATTACTAATCTCCATGGTTTTAACCAATGCCATCCTTTTCATCTGAAAAGGCATTCTGGTGTCCTCTTGCTGGTGGGAAAATCTTTGGATGTTGAGTTTAACCTTGAGCAAAATTGTGACATTCAACTCAGTGGATCAGGAACTAGTATTTGATGTCCATAAAGCCTGACCCTGATGTTCATTTTGTCAACAATATAGCAGGTAGCTGAGACCCTTTGTGAAAGTTGTTTTGAGTTCCCTTTCACTGTAAGATTCTGAGAGCTCTTCATCACTGATAAGTTACTCGTCCTCAAAATAGAAAAGTGCAAAAGAAATCAAGTGAAATGCTGAAATGTGCATATTTGTGAGTAATAAAATACTTTCTGTGTCACTTACGCACTTACATAATTCCTGTTGAAATGTCACCCAAGAGTTTTATTTATCTCTCCATACATTAGCCTTATTATATCAAGAGTAAATCAAAGCACAAAACGCTATGTGAATAGCTCTGAGATTGCAATCCTTAATTTCTGAGCTTCAGCCCCAATTTAAATAGCACCCTTTACCCAAAGTTTTCATGATTTCCAAACATTTGGATTTAAATTGAACTTCCTTTTATTTCTTACAACAGAGGTCCTCGAAGTGTGGCACCCAGACAAGCAGCAGCAGCAGCGGCATCACCTGGAGCTTGTTAGAAATGCAAATTCTGGGCCGGGTGCTGTGGCTCATGCCTGTAATCCCAGCACTTTGGGAGACCAGTGTGGCCAACATGGCAAAACAACATCTCTACTAAAAATACAAAAAATTAGCCAGGCATGGTGGTGTGCGCCTGCAGGCCCAGTTGCCAGGGAGGCTGAGGCATGAGAACCACTTGAACCCAGGAGGCAGAGGCTGCAGTGAGCTGAGATTGTGCCGCTGAACTCAGCTCACAGTGTTTGGAGACTCTGTCTCAAAAACAAACAAATAAAAAACAACCCCCCCACCAAAAAAAAAAAAAAAAAGAAAAGAAATGCAATTCTGTAGCCCCTCCCCTGTTCCTACTGGATCAGAAATTCTAGCGATAAATAGCACCTTTATACAGTCTGTTCTAATAAGCCCTACTAGTGATGCTGATGCTCACACCAATTTGAGAGCCACTGATCTATGAGAATAGATCTACAGAAAACTTAAATGACTGAATATTCAATAGTTTGAGGTAGGAATAAAGCCATGACCTTTTCATTTCTGTTCACTGTTTTTACTGCTAGGTTAGTTTTTTTCCATGCCGTTCCTTTTCAGATGGACCAAGGGTTATGACTTGCATTAAAAACAATAGTTCACCTTTGGATCACAGACATTCCTTTCTAGAAAAATAAGGGCAAGGTTGGCGCCATGTTTATTTAACTCAGAGAAAAGTGTTCAAATTGGTAAGTGCAATGAAGAGCTCCTAACACTGGAAGTGGTGGAAAGACTGCTATTAAGTCCCAGTCAGGTAGTAATTGGGTACATAGATTAGATCCTGAATTAAGGAGACCAAGTATCTTCTCAGTCTGGTTCAATCTAAGGCACCTGTTAAGATCAGGCCTAAGTGAGGAAATGTCAGCTCATCTCTAGTAATCAAAATTAGGGGAAGTGGGGGTGGTTATGTCATATTTATAAGTAGTCATGATACTCAAAATTCTGAAAACACTTACCTGTTTGGGTAATGGGTCCAGAAGACTACAGTCATATTTATAAAGTATTAAAATAATACACATCTGAACCTCTAACAGAGCAAACCACCTGGAAGAAAAGAATAAAATTGTTACTTGATTGTGAAAGATGTATAAATATCTGCCAACAGAGAATATCTAGAAAGCATACATATTTCAGAGTAAACATGCTCTTCTTTACAATATACTCTTTTCCTATTTAAAGGACAGAGTAAGAACTTAACTCTTTTCTTTCTTAATACCACCTACTCCATAGGGTAGCGGGATGATTAAATTGCTTTAAAATGTATATAAAGTGCTGAGCCAGTGGGAGCTCTCAATAAATGACAGTCCCAAGTCTCTCTCTTTAGGACTGTGCTTTCCAGTATCATAGCCATTAGATACAAGTGGCTATTTCAATTTAAATACATTTAATAAATAAGTTTAAGATTAAGCAAAATGGAAAATTTCAGTTCCTCGGATGCACTGGCCATATTTCAAGTGCTCAAAAGCTGCATGTGGCTACAGGCTACTATACTGGACAGTGTATATTTAAGACATTTCCATGATCACAGAAGGCTCTATTGGACAGTCCTACCTAAGTCTAGATCCTGTTGCCCACTGGAAATTACTGCCTGAATGTTCTACAGGAACATCAAATGTCCGAGGACCTCAAAATCCACTTTTCCTTTTGCATTCCTTGTCTAAGAGTGCCCAAGCATTTTGATCACACACTCTTGATAATAAAATATTTCAGCATGCCCTACAATATATTGATACTCATTTATTTTAAATTATGCACATATACTACACTGTTTAGAGACTATTTTCTAAGACACATACAAATAGAAACTAAAAAACTGAAAAAAGTATAAATAGAATTCTGTTATTTTTCCCTGTGTCCCACTGGGTTGTTTTGAACTCTCTGCAGGATAGGGAAACCTTTTAGGAAGCTTAGCCCTTAATGAATACAATTAGTCCAACGGGACAGAACATTGTCATAGACTAAATCCTCTCCATCACCCTCCATATCCAATTAGGCACCAAGTCCTTTTTTTGTTGTTCTCCTAAATAGCTCTTAATTCTCCTCCTTAACCCCTTATCTCCAGTCCCTCCATGACTCCCTCAGTGTAGTTCTTCATCATTTATTTCCTGGATTACTGAATCAATTTACCTTCCACATTGCTTCCAGTTTCACTTCCCTCTACTCTGTCCTTTACCCTACCACCGGAGTAAACTTTCTAAAACACATATCTTCACTATCTCCTCATTGCACACACACGCAGACACACACACACACGCAATCTTTCAAACACCACAGCAGAATACAGCCAGCCCTTGAAGATCTGCCCCTTACCTATCTCTGCAGTCTCCTCTCCCCCAGAGCTCCCCCTTGACACCATGTGTCTCTAGCCACGTTATATTACTTGACATTCTCTGAATGATGATGCTCTGTGCCACAAGCCTTTCCCTTTCTGAGGCTCAATCTCCTCTGGAAGCATTTTCTGATAACTGTCCTCCAGGCTGTAGTGCCCTTCCTCTCCACCACATGGTTCCCTAGTCACATCTTAGCCACAGCTGCTACTGCACCACATGTGATTGCTTGTTAGCCAGGGCTCTCCCAGAGGAGGATTTGTATTATGAGGCCTTAGCACAGTGCACAGCACGCTATTAGTACCTAATAATGTTAACTGAATAAATGGTGATGGAAAGTGATGCCTTCCATAGAGCAGATTCAATTTTCTGCCCTTTCCACCTGTCTCTGTATTTCTGTGGCACTTTACATATCCCTTAACTAATGCCTTTATCCTACAATCCTACTATATCTTACTATATTACAGCTAGAATTTGCATGTTTGTCTTCCCTTATAGACTAAGCCTTCACAAAAGGCAGGAACTGTGTCTTATCTTTAAATCCTCAATGTTTGTTGATTGAATGAGTGAATGTATACATATCAATGATCTCATATTCATATCAAATAATTAGATTTTTCTGCACTACTGTTCTTGAAACATCTTGACTGTATTTTATTTCAAATGAAATCTGGAGCACTCCAGGTGTGGCTATAATCCATCTGAATATCACATCAATTATTCAGTAATATTTATGATGCAAATTTCACCCTACTTACTTGCAAATGCTAAAGATAATTTATTCTAAAAGAGTATCCATGTCTATGAAATAGGGCATGGCTAATATTTACTGATTTGGATCAAAGTCAGCAATGTTTCTAAGAAAAAACAATTTTGCTAACTCACATAAAGGTTCAGAATGTCTCACAACTAAGGTTTTGTCAAACTTTTCACAAATTGGAATTTCCATTCCTGGCCATGATAAAGTAACAAAAGTTGGTGTTATCTTCCTGCCTTAAATAACTCAAAAACGGGGCAAAATCCAGTGTAGGACAAAGATCTCCAGAGGAAGTAAAGAATGAGATGAAACCCATGATTCCTTCGGTTTCCTGCTTCTGGCAGTCTTCAGGCCACAGTGCAAGGACAGAAAAAACTCACAGGTCTGAGAGTATTATTAATTCAGCAGACAGAGATCCAAATTCAGGCAAGCTAAAGAGACTAAAATTTGTAGAGAAGAGTATCAGAAAAGAAGGAGTTTCACAGAGAGAGAGAGCGCAAGAGCATTCCAGGGATCTAGATAGGAGTCTACTTGAGTATTTGGCAGAGTATTGATCTCTGCATGTGTGAGAGGAAACTACTGAGACGGAAAAAGAACAATGAAAGGGAAATCAAAGCACAAGAAGCTGAATAAGGCCAAGAGCTCACACAAGACATGGAGGCTGTGTTCACACAAGAAAAAGTCTCACCATTGTATAGCACATGGACCATTAGCTAGAGCTCTTAAATGGGTATTGCCTTAGTAGTGGGATTATATTATTTTACATTAAATGGCGCTCTGGATTTACCTTACTGAAGCTTAAAAACAAGTTTTGCAAAGTTGTTTTTCTAAGCAACTAACTGCATGTCATAATGAAGTCTAAACTAAAAGAATACAACACAACCCAGTATCCATGGGACTTAACATTTACGTCTTGCCATCTATTCAAAAGTTAACAGGCTTAGAAAAAACAAAACAGAAAAATGACCCCAATCCAAGAGAAAGCCCATTGAAAAAATATAGGCCCAGAAATGACAGATATTAAAAATAGTTACTATACTCCACAGGTTCATAAAGGTAGAAAAGAACAGCATGATGAGGAGAGAAAGATAAGATATTTTAAAAATAATTGTGCTTCTAGCAATGAAAAATACAATATCTTAAATGAAAAATAAACTGGATGGGATTAACAGATGGTAAAATGCTGCCAAAGAAAAGATAATGGAACTTAAATAACATAACAAAGAAAAATATCTAAAATGAAGTACAGAGAATAAAAGGCTATAAAAATAAATAGGTTATTAACTTATAAAATAACAAAGTCTAACATACATGTTATTAGAGATATAGATGAGAAAGCAGGGAAAATATTTTGAGAAGTAATAGTGAAACATTTTCAAATTTTTTTGAAAACTATAATTTACAGATCATGACCCCCAAGCAGAAGAAATATAAAGAAAATCATGCCGACTGGGTGCAGTGGTTAACGCCTGTAATCTCAGCACTTTGGAAGGCTGAGGCGGGTAGATCACCTGAGGCCAGGAGTTTGAGACCAGCTTGGCCAACATAGCCAAACCTCGTCTCTAATAAAAATACAAAAATATTAGCTGGGCACGGTTGTGTGTGCCTGTAATCCCAGCTACTTGGGAGGCTGAGGCAAGAGAATCGCTTGAACCAGGGAGGAGGAGGTTGCACGGAGCCAAGATTGTGCCACTACACTCCAGCCTGGGCAACAGAGCAGGACTCTGTCTTAAAAAAAAAAAAAAAAAAAAAAAAGCAAGGCACAGTGGCTCACACCTGTAATCCCAGTATTTTGGGAGGCCGAGGAGGGCAGATCATGAGGTCAGGAGTTCAAGACCAGCCTGGCCAAGATGGTGAAACCCCATCTCTACTAAAAATACAAAAATTAGCCAGGTGTGGTGGTGGGTGCCTGTAATCCCAGCTACTGTGGAGGCTGAGGCAGAGAATTGCTTGAACTCGGGAGGCAGAGTTTGCAATGAGCTGAGATCGCACCACTGCATTCCAGCCTGGGAGACAGAGCAAGACTCCATCTCAAAAAAAAAAAAAAAAAAAAAGAAAAAGAAAATCATGCTAATGCAAATCATAATCAAATTGCAATTAATAAATAAACAAACCCAGGGATTAAAAAAAATTAAGTAGCCAGAAAACAAAGACACCATAAAGAACAGCAAACATTAAAAGTTAACATAGACTTTTCACTGGAAACTATGCAAGCAAAAGGACTTACAATGTGTTTAAAGAATAGAAAGAAAAATAATAAGCAGTCAAGGTATAAAGAAAGGGAGCTAATACTGTTTGTATTCATCTGTTCTCACACTGTGAAAAGAACTTATCTAAGACTTGGTAATTTATGAAAAAAAAAGAGTTTTAATTGACTCACAGTTCTGCAGGATTAACAGGAAGCATGACTGGGAAGCCTCAGGAAACTTGCAATCATGGCAGAAGGTGAAGGGGAAGCAAGCTCCTTCTTCACATGGTGGCCGGAGAGAGAAAGCGAGCAAAGGGGGAAGTGCCACACACTTTTACACCATCATATCTCGTGAGAACTCATTCACTATCACGAACATCAAGGGGGAAGTTCACCCCCATGATTCAATCACCTCCCACCAGGCCCCTCCTACTCCAAATGTGGAGATTATAATTCAACATGAGATTTGGGTGGGGACACAGAGGCAAACTATATTACTGTTCTTTCTAATAATGCACTAATTTTACCATGAGAGAGATCAGCCTAAGTAATCTGGGGGTAAATATTTAATTTTCTCCGTAAGGATTTAGATTATAGCATGCATTAGGAAAAAAGGTGATTGTCGGCCGGGCACGGTGGCTCATGCCTATAATCCCAGCACTTTGGGAGGCCGAGGTGGGTGGATCACTAGGTCATGAGATCGAGACCAGCCTGACCAACATGGTGAAACCCCGTCTCTACTAAAAATAGAAAAATTAGCTGGGCGTGGTGGCATGCACCTGTAATCCCAGCTACTCAGGAGGCTGAGGCAGGAGAATTGCTTGAACCTGGGAAGCAGGTGGTGCAGTGAGCCGAGATCGTGCCACTGCACTCCAACCTGGTGACAGAGCAAGACTCCGTCTCAAAAAAAAAAAAAAAAAAAAAAAGTGATGGTCTTTGGGAAGTGTGTAAAAGAGAGAAAGAGACTGATGTTGAAATGACAATCAACCATTCATTCAGTAGAAAATTTAAAGAATTAATATTTGGGCAGGTCTTAAGGAACATAGTGTGCCTGTGCCCACAATGAACAGTTTTGAGGAACTCAAGTCCCAAGGACAACCATGGACAGTCCTGCTAAAGCCCCTCATGTTACTCCATACTCAGACTGAGAAATGACCTAGGGAGGAAGGGTGGTGATATATCTTGGAGTAAAATCAGCTTCTCAGAGGAGGGATGAGACTAAAAGGAGGGCAGCTGCTCTGTGACTATTTTGCAAAAGAGACAAACACATTGCCATGTAAAGGCATATAAGGTTAGGAAAAAGGAACCTTCTGTGAAGTGCTCAATTTAAGTACTTTTCTCTAGGACTATAGGAAAATAAACATTTTATGTATAATTTTAATATTTCCCTACCTATGCTGTAATTTGCTTACCCTAAAAATTCCATAAGAACTGACACATTTACACTATCTTGTGTGATAGTGCAGTGGAAAGTAAAGAGGTGATATAATGGCAGGAAGCATGAGTAGCCTCACTTTCATCCCTCTGCTGGAGATGATCTGAAAAAAGCAGCATCTCATTTTCAGTGCTGTGGGTGGTAGCACGTGGAGGAGCTGGGAGCTCAGCAAAGACTGCAGAACACCAAGGGTCAAATGTAAATGGATAACTAGGTTGTGAATGTAACACACCTGTCTTTTCTCTCTTCTCCTTTGAAAAAAAGTGACTTTTATGGGAACAGTAAAGCGACACTTAGATTATACACTAAGAGTTCTACCAATAAAATAAGACCCCCATTCATTCATTCATTCATTCGATGTTTATTGTGTCCTTATGTGCTTTATATACTTCTAAGCACTGAAGTCAACCCAGTAAACAAAAACAATATTTATGTTCTCATGAAGCTTAAATTCTAGTAGAATGCATTCTAGAATAATAAATAAGAACAGGAAAGAAAGTTGATGGAGGTGTGGGCTAAAATATTTTAGAGAAGGAAGGCCTCTCTGATGAGGTGACATTTTATCAGACCCTAGAATAAAATAAGAGGGTGAGCCATAAAAGGTGCAAAAATCCAGAGTTAGAAGAATGAGAAATGATGAGAAGGCTAGTGTTGAGATGGGAAGCTACTGGACAGTTTTGAGAAGTATGACAAGCTCTGAAAGGATCCTTCAGTTGCTACACTGAGAATAAAATATAGGGTGAGATGAATGGAAGTGAAAAGAGTGATAAGAAAGCCACTACAATTTTCCAGACAATAGAAAGTGGTGACTTAGAACAGGATGGTAGAAATAGTTGTAAGCCATAGTTAGAGTCTGGATATATTCTGTAGGATGGACTGATGGTTTACATTATACATGTGAAGAATATAAAGGAATCAAGGATGACTCCAAAGTTTTCGACTTGAGGAAATGCAAGGATACAGCTGTTGTTTACCTCAGAAATGGGGAAGATTGAAGGAAGAGGAGGTTGAGGGAATTGTAATCTGGAGCTCAGTTTTGGACTTAAGTTCACCTCTCTATAGACCAGTGCCTTTTAGATATCCAAGGAAGATGTTGAATGGAAGCTAAGTAATGAGCCCCATGATTAGGAAGGATTCATTCAGGGTCAGAGATAGAAGATTTATAAATATAAGAGTCATCATTATTTAGACAATTATTTAAAGCCATGGGGCAGTATGAGATCACTTACAGAGTGTGTTAAATAGACTTGATTAAAAAAAAAAAATCTACGGAAGGAGCCCTGGGATAATCCAAAATTTGGAAGTCAGGAAATTGAGGAAGATGAGCAAAGGAGATGGGGAAAAAGCAGGCCAAAGGGTAGAATAATAAAGGAAGGTGGTGTGTCTGCAACCCCATAAATAAAGTGTTTCATGGAAGGTGTGAGCCAGCCTATCAAATGGAAAGAAGGCAAAAAGCACCAATATGTGAAATTAGACATCAAGCTCCCACTTACATAAAGTAACCACTTCTTTTCAGTACTTAGCTCTCTTCCTACAAGTAAATTAAATGAGCTCACTTTTTCAAATAACTAAGTTGGCATTTCATGTTTGGTAGAATATTAGGAAGTAGTGACTTCCTAGCATCCAATGTTTACTTGGCAGCTCTAGAAAAATGCTGGCTAATTTTGTATTTGTGAATTATAGAACAGTTTTGTAGGTTCCTCGCTTTATTCAAATAAATCCTATCTCCTTATCATTGTTGTAAGCCCTTCTCTAATATGAGCTTGCTATTGACCAGTGCAGTGATTTCCAACTTCTCTGAGTTCAGCATCCTGGGATAAAAGGCCCCTGCCACTCTTCCTCTCAAGTCCCTAGAGGCACTGCAACAGGCGAAAAAGACAGTCAACAATTTGAGGGTGCAGTGTGGGAGCTGTGCAAGTGAAGAAGGTACACTTGGCAGAGAGAAAATCCATTCCAAGGGACAGACTTAGAAGAAAAATAGTATCTAGGGACCTGCAAGTTGTTGACTCCATGCAGAAGGTGAGGTGATGAGAGATGAAGCTGGACAGTGCAGGAGGAGCCGGTTCAAGGGGGGTTTGAATGTGCCATGTGACAGTGTTGGGACTTTAATAATGAAAGTGCCCCTCAATAGATTGTGCTGATTGAACAATTATACCTAGGTGTGGAAACGGGGTTTCTCGAAGCTTTATTACAACATATAGGAGGTATTCAATAAATACTTCCTGGATCCCTAAAATAATTTGCTAAGCAAATGAGAAATGCAAACAAGATCAATGTTCATAAGTTAAGAGCACAATATTAAACATTTTAGAAATACCGTGCATATTTTGATTAGAAATAATTAGAAATAGTGGTTACCAAAGGCTGGGGTTAGGGGAGTTCGGGAAATGTTATTCAAGGGACACATTTCAGTTAGACAGGAGGAATAAGTTCAATATACTGATTGTATATCATGGTGGCTACAGTTAATAACAATATGAAAGTTGCTAAGAGAGTAGTTTGTTTGTTTGTTTGTTTTTTGAGACAGTCTCACTCTGTTGCCCAAGCTGGAGTGCAGTGGTACGATCTTGGCTGACTGCAACCTCCGCCTCCTGGGTTCAAGTGATTCTCCTCCCTCAGCCTCCTGAGTAGCTGGGATTACAGGCACCTGCCACCACACCTGGCTAACTTTTGTATTTTTAGTACAGATGGGGTTTCACCATGTTGGCCAGGCTGGTCTCGAACTCCTGACCTCAGGTGATCCGCCCACCTTGGCCTCCCAAAGTGCTGGGATTATAGGCATGAGCCACTGCGTCCAGGGAGTAGATTTTAAGTGTTCTCACCTCAAAAAAAAAGTATGTGACATAATGCCTATCTTAAACAGCTTAACTTAGCCATTTTACAACATGTACATATTCAAAGCATCATATAGTACATCATAATCTTTACTTGTCATTTAAAGTAAATACATTTTTAAGGCCAGGCATGGTGGCTCATGCCTATAATCCCAGTGCTTTGGGAGGCTGAAGCAGGTGGATCACTTGAGCTCAGGAGTTGGAGACCAGTCTGGACAACATGGTGAAACCTCCTCTGCATTAAAAAATAAATAAAATAAACAAACAAATAAATAAATTTTTAAAAGTTTGAAGCCGAAAAATATGTTAGAAAAAAATCTGTAGAGAAAGTAGAATGAGGAACAGAATGAATAATAAAAAATTTCAAAAAAAGATTAGAAATAATATTTACCAATGTATTAAAATAATTTTCTGTTACAATCTATAAGGCAGAATTTCCTTAATTAATTTTAGTCTATGTGATGTTCTTAAACATGATAAAACTACATTTCCCTTAAAGATAAATGATCACTCAGGCTTTTGGCCAATTCATAATGTACATTTTGAATTTGTGTGGCTTAATATTTTTCTTTTCTACTTTTTAGTGTTAGTTTAGTTATTAAATTAATAACTAGCTATTAAGATAGTATTGATATTTATATTACATTAAGATTTTGATATCTTAAAGGAAAAGTTGAATTTTCTTCAAATCCAAATATTTGGATATTCTAATAGAATAACCTCAATTCACCACTAAAGTTTTTTTCTTTACAGTGGCAAAAAAAAAACAACACTGTTTTTTAAAGCCTTTACTATGTCACTGAATTTTGTTCAATGTGTAAAATACCAGAAACTGACATATACATACCTAGGACATAGACAGCTTTTTATGTCAAAGAAAACAGGCCTTGTAAATTCATATTTTTACAGAAGCTCTTCAGAAGCAAGCTAAGCTATGTTCAGGCAAGTAATGTTTTCTTAATACTTCTAATGTCAAAACAGTGAAAATAATGAGGCACATTGTTTATAACAGATTTATCTTTTACACTTACAAGAACAACATTACACATCTACTAATAAAGCTCATTAAAATAGAAACATGTTGAAAATTTTTTAAATACTTGGTACTTGCATATTTTCTGCATTTGTATTTAAATACTTCATTAAGGAATGCTACACAGGCATTGAGAACACCAAGACCTACACAACACAATGCTAGCAATGCACATGGAGAGACGGAAGAGGTCACAATAATATACAGATGAAGGTAGAAACAAGCGAAACAAAATTTGGAGTCTGGAGAGCACTCTATAACCTGGCATGATTAACACTGACTTTATATGGAGGTGAAACTTGAGCTACACCATGAGGGCAAAAGAACCTTTAAATAAGTAGACTTGTTGAGTGAGAGCATTCCAGAGCCAGCAGAAAACATGGGCAAGGGGAGGAGTGGACTCTCTGTAGTAAGGAACAGCAAGTAGACGCTCTGGGGAGGACATTCTCAGATGTTTAGAAAGGTAAGGCTGGTGTCAGATTATGGATGGCCCGGAGTTCTAGGCTAATGAGTTTGGCCAGCAGGTAGTGGCACCAGAATCTCAATGAGAGAGTGACAATCAGAAATTATTATTTAAGGAAAACTCATCTGTATGTAGTGAGTAAGATGGATTGAAAAAAGAGATAATACAGTCAGGGAGAAGGTTAGGCAGTGATAATAGTCATCTGATGCTGAGGTGAAGGAGACCTAGTTTGTTTTTTATTTTGTTTTATTTTATTTTATTTTATTTTATTTTTTATTTTATTTAGAGACAGAGTCTCGCTCTGTTGCCCAGGCTGAAGTGCAGTGGTGTGATCTCGGCTCACTGCATTCTCTGCCTCAGGGGTTCAAGCTATTCTCTCCTGCCTCAGCCTCCCAAGTAGCTGGGATTATAGGCACCCACCATCACACCCAAGTAATTTTTTCATATTTTTAGTAGAGACGAGGTTTCACCATGTTGGTCAGGTTGGTCGCAAACTCCTAACCTCAAGTGATCCGCCCATCTCGACCTCCCAAAATGCTGAGATTACAGGTGTGAGCCACTGGATCTGGCTGAGGAGACCTAGTTTTAAAGGAGTGGAGAATGTACACAGAAGGCCAGAAGGAAGGAGGAGTAAAGGATAACTCCAAAAACCCAGGTGTCTAAGAGAGCAGTGATAGGAGGAGAGTACTGAAGGAATGCTAGTATTGGAGAAAATTGATGATTTTAATTTTAGATGTCTTGATTTTGAGACTGAATACCTCTGTCACTTTTAAAGAGAACATCTCTCTGTTTTTTCCTCCTAGAAGTCATTGTAGGTAATGCCAGCATGTGCTGGAAAGCTATCACTGTTGCCAGGAGCAAGAGATCTGAAGTATATTCCTAGTTGCCACCAGCTGCAGCTTATGAAAATAGAATGATCTTTCCCTGGAATTCAGAGAAGGTAGCATACAGACATAGTTTCATAGGCATCATTCATTGAAGCACAGCTATCAAGTTAAAGCGGAAGTACGGCAACCTCATCCCTCTGAGAAATCTTTTAGGAAAATAAAATCAATATGGTAGCAGGAGGCAAAATAATCTAGCACCTGTGATTCTCAAATTTTAGTGCATCAGAATCATCTGGAGGGCTTGTTAAAACAGATTGCTGGGCCCACCCCCAAAGTTTCTGAGTCAGGAGACCTGGGACAGGGCCCAGGAACTTGCATTTATTACAAGTTTCCTGGTGATCTTAATACTGGTGGTCTGGGGACCACATTTTGAGAATACTGATCTAGAGGAACTTGTCAAGGAAAATAAGGAAAAAAAAATATGTTAGAAGATGCGGTCTGCCAAACCTTTTAATTTTAGCACACAACATTAAAATTATAAAGAATGTCTCCATTATACATGCAACATTATGTCTGGGGTACCAAACTTTTGATTGGGAATACTGGTGAAAGCATAATCTGGTAGAGTGGGAAGGTAGATGTTTTATATTAAATATAGAAAAAAAAGAACAAAATGGGAAGAGAAGAAAGGGATAAGGGTAAGCTGAATGAGAAGGAAAAGAAGAAAACATAAAAAAAAAGAAGAAAATGGGAAATATATAAAATAAAAAAAGGAGATGAGAAAGTGTAACCACATCAAACGAATCTGGTGTAGACGTTTATGTAATAATGTTGTGAGTTGCTTTTCATTTGCCATGGACCCCCAGGATGAAGGTCATGTAACCAGGGCATGCCCAGATAACCAACTGTGCAACCACAGAGGGATTAAGTGCTTGGACCAAGGAGCAGGGACTGAATTAAGCAGCATACACCACATTGCAGGATCCAGGATCCAATCAGATAGAGCACTGTCATCACCCATGGCAGGATCCAGTCAGATCATGCTTCCCGACATCACCTCATTGTTAAGATCCAATCAGATCACACATCATTACCCTATGCTTATGAAACCTACCCCAGCCTCTAGCTTGGGGAGACAGATTTGAGCATTTCCTCCTGTCTCCTTGCCAGTTGACTTGAAATAAAGGTTTTCTTTTCTCAAAAGCCAGTGCCATGGTATTGGCCTCTATGCACATCTGACAGCAAACTCCTTGATGCTCAGTCACAAGAGCAGATGGGACAGCAAGAATGAAGAACTGGAGAACCTCAGCCCTTCTCGATTTGAGATACTGTTTTTTTGTTTCATTAGGAAGATTATAAGTGGCTCTTACTAGGAGTGCATGCTCTGGAGCTATTGTTTTCCTGACTGCAGCCAGGATTGTTCTAATGGTGATCCTATGGTTACTCCTCCTAGAAATAAAATTTCCATATAAATGAGCTATGAGCTAATAGTTTGGCTATCTCTTTTTAAACATTCTGTATTAGTCCATTTTTATACTGCTATAAAGGACTGCCCAAGACTGGACAATCTATAAAGGAAAGAGGCTCAACTGACTCACAGTTCAGCATGGCTTGGGAAGCCTCAGGACACTTACAATCATGGTAGAAGGTGAAGGTGAAGGAAGGCACCTTCTTCACAAGGTGGCAGGAAGGAGAAGTGCGAGCAAAGGGGGAATAGTCCTTTATAAAAACCATCAGATCTCATGAGAACTCACTCACTATCATGAGAACAGCATGGGGAAAACCACTCCTGTGATTCAATTATCTCCACCTGGTCTCTCCCTTGACACACGGGGATTATGGGGATTACACGGATTACAATTCACAATGAGATTTGGGTGGGGACACAAAGCCTAACGATATCAGCTTCTTATTAAGGAAAAGGGACAAAGGAATAGTACTGACTTAATTAAGTACTTGCAAAATAGAAATGATCTTATGGTTTATTTTATTTATAGCTTATTGAGGTAAGATTGACCTCAAAATATAAATAAATAATAATTATATATATTTAAAGCACAAAATGAGATGATTTTATATCTATATGTACACACATATATATGCACACATATATACATGTACCCATATATACACATACACCACATTGTGAAATGATTACCACAGCCAACCTAATTAACATATCTGTCACCTCATGTGGTTACCCTTTTGTGTGTCTGGGAGAAGTGGGGGTGAGAAAACTTAAGATCTGTTCTCTTAGCAACTGTCAATTGTACAATACATTATTATTAATTATAGTGACCATACTGTACATTAGGTCTCCAGAACTTATTAATCTTGTAACTGAAAGCCTGTACTCTCTGCCTGATATCTCCAATCCCCCAAACCCTGGTAACCACCATTCTACTCACTATTTCAATGAGTTCAAATTTTTAGATTACACATATAGATGACTTTATGTAGGATTTGTCTTTCTGTTTGTGGCTTATTTCACTTAGTATAATGTCTTCCAGGTTGACTCATGTTGTTGCAAATGGCAAGATTTCCTTTTGTAAGGCTGAAAAATATTCCATATATATATATATAACATTTTTTATCCATTCATCTATCAACACTTAGGTTGTTTTAATATTTTGGCTATTGTGATTAATGCTGCAATGAGCCTAGGAGGGCAAATATTTCTTTTGAGATACTGATTTTATTTCCTTTGGATATATATCCAGAAGTGGAATTGCTGGATCATACGGCAATTTTTTTTAAATGCTTGAAGAACTGCCATACTGTTTTCCATAGCAGCTGTTCCATTTTACATTCCCACCAATAATGCACAAAGATTCCAATTTCTCCACATCCTCACCAACACTTGTTATTTTCTTTGTTTACAGTAGTCATTCTAATGGATATGCCAACTCAAAAATATATAGAGATGAATCTCTAAGCAAGAGGTTTTGTTTGGAATATATAAGGAATAGAATTGCAATTCAGGGCACACACACAGACTAGGGTGGCCTCTGTTATGCTCACAGAACAAAGAAATGGTTAAGGTTTACTGGGGCAAGGGAAGGTTATACAAATTGTTTTGAGAGAAAGTTCACTGGTGCTGGCAGCATCTTAAAAGAGCTAGTGAGCTCTGATAGGTGAGTTTCAGCAGTTGCCAGGTGGGACTTGTAGTCTTGAAATTATGGTTAGCTCCATGCAGATCTGGATTGAGCTTATAAGACATTTAAAACAAAACAAAACAGGTGTATGTAACCTTAGTGTTTTTCTCATGGCTTCTTGACTCATTTTAGTTGGGTATGACATAAATGACTTCATTTTGTATAATCAACTTTCACAGGTATAAGGTGGTATTTCAATGGAGTTTTGATTTTTTCCCTAATGATTAGTGATGTTGAGCATCTTTTCATGTGCTTACTGTCCATTTGTGTATGTTCTCCGGAGAAATGTCTATTTAAGTTCTTTGCTCATTTCTGAATTGGGTTATTTTGTTGTTGAGTTTTAGAAGTCCTCTATGCATAATGGATACTAATACCCTTATCAGATATGTAATTTGCAAATATTTTATCCCATTCTGTGTGTTGCCTTTTTGTTTTGTTGATACTGTCTTTTGATGCACAAAATTTTTAAATTTTCATAAAGTCCAATTTTGTCTATTTTTCATTTGTTGTTTGTGCCTTTGGTGTCATATCCAAAAATTAAGGCCAAATCCAATGTCATAAAGCTTGTGCTCTGTTTTTCTTCTAAGATTTTTATAGTTTTAAGTATTTATTTTATTTTTAGTTAATTTTGGTGTATGGTATTAGGTTATAAGAGTCCAACTTCATTCTTTTGCATGTAAATATTTAGTTTTCCCAGCGCCATTCATTGAAAAGACTGCCCCTTTCCCATTGAATGGTCTTAGCATCTTTGTCAAAAATCATTTGACCACATATTCCAGGGTTTATTTCTGGGCCCTCTATTCTATTGTATTGGTCTACATGTCTATCTTTATGTCAATAGCACACTGTTTTAATTACTGCAGCTTTGTAGTAAGTTTTGCAATCAGAAAACGAGAGTCCTCCATTTTGTTCTTCTCTTTCAAGATTGTTTTGGCTACTCGGGGTCCTTGAAATTTTATATAAATTTCAGAATAGGCTTTTCTATTTCTGCCAAAAAAAAAATAACATCATTGCAATTACATTGAATCTGTAGACTTCTTTGGGTAGCACTGGCATCTTTAACATTATTAAGTCTTGCAATCCAGAAACATGGGATATGTATCTATTTATCTATGTCTTTAATTTCTATCAGCAATGTTTTATAGTTTTTAGTGTATAAGTCTTTCACCTTCTTGGTTTAGCTAATTCCTAATTATTTTATTCACTTTTACGCTATTATAAATGGGATTGCTTTCATAGTTTCCTTGTCAGATTATTCAGTTAGTATATAAAAATGCAATGGATTTTTTGTGTGTTCATACTGTATCCTACTACTTTGTTGAGTTCATTTTTTAGTTCTAACAGTGTTTTGGGGGCAGTGGATTGTACATATAAGATCATATCATCTGTGAACAGTCATAATTTTACTTCTTCCTTTCCAATTTGGATTTCTTTTATTTCTTTTTTTGCCTAATTGCTCTGGCTACAACTTCCAGTACTATGTCAAATACAAGTAGCAGAAGTGGCATCCTTGTCTTGTTCCTGGTCATAGAGAAAAGTTTCTAATCTTTAACCATTGAGTATGATGTTAGCTGTGGGCTTGTCATATATGGCCTTTATTATGTTGAGGAACTTTCCTCTATACTCGATTTGTTGACAGGTTTTTATCATGAAAAGATGATAAGTTTTGTCAAATGCTCTTTCTGCATCCATTGATATAATAATCATATAAGTTTTGCTTTTCATTTTGTTAATGTGGTATATGACATTCTTCATCTGCATAGGTGGGACCACCCTTGCATCCAAGGGATAAATACTACTTGATCATGGTGTATGATCCTTTTAATTTTCTGTTGAATACAGGTGCTAGTATTTTTTTGTAGAAGCTTTGCATTTATGTTCATCAGGAATATGGACCTGTAGTTTTCTTTTCTTGTAGTGTCCTTGTCTGACTTTTGTGTCAGGGTAATGCTTTGTAAAATGAGTTTGGAAGTGTTCTCTCTTCAATTTTTTCTAAGAGTTGGAAAAGAATTTGTATTAATTCTTTAAATGTTCAGTAAAATTCAGAAGGGAAACAGTTCATGGGCTTTTCTTTGATGGCGGACTTTTAATTTGTGATTCAATTTCCTTACCTGTTGTTGGTCTGTTAAGATTTTCTATTTCTTTATAATTCAGTCTTAGTAGGTTTTATGTTTCTGGAAATTAATCTAGTTTTTCTAGGTTATCTAACTGGTTTTATTTAAATGCACATAGTAATCTCTTATGATCCTATATGTTATCTGTTGTCCTCTTTCACTTCTGATTTATTTGTCTTCTCTCTCTTTTCATCAGTGTACCAGAAGATATATCATTTTTCAAGACTCATTTTTTAACTGAAAAACCTTTTTCTTGACTTTTTAAATTGTTTTTCTAGTCTCTATTTCATTTATTTCTGCTTTGAGCTTTATTTCCATGTCTGCTAACTTTGTGCTTCATTTGTTCTTCTTTATCTAGTTCCTTAGGGTGTAAATTTACATTGTTTATTTGAGGTCTTTCTTTATTCTTAATGTAGGTGTTTATCACTATATACTTCCCTCTTAGAACTGTGTTTGATGCATTCTGTAAGTTTTGGTATGTTGTTGTGTTAGTTCATTTGTGTTGCTATGAAGGAATACTTGAGACTAGGGAATTTATAAAGAAAAGAGGCTTATTTGGCTCATGGTTCTGCAGGCTGTACATGAAGCATAGTGCCAGCATCTGCTTCTGGTGAGGGCCTCAGGAGGCTTACAATCATGGAAGAAGGTGAAGGGAAGCCAGCATGCAACGCAGGGAGAGTGAATGCAAGAGAGAAATGGGAGAGGTCCCAAACTCTTTTTAACAATCAGATCTTGCAGTAGTTCATTGCCACAGAAAGGCCCCAAGCCATTCATGGGGGATTTCCCCTCATTATCCAAACACCTCCCAATAAGGCCACCTCCAATACTGAAGATCACATTTCAACATGAGATTTTGAGAGGACACACATCCATACCATATCAGATGTGTTTCCATTTTTACTTGTCTCAAAATTTAAACAAAGTGTTATGTCTTCTTTGGCCCATTGTTATTCAGTAGTATGTTGTTTAACTTCCATACATTCGTGAATGTTCCAGTTTTCCTCCTGTTATTGATTTCTAGTTTCATACCACTGTGGTAAGAAAGGGCACTTGATATGCCTTCAACTTTCTTAAATTGTTTATGGTCTACTATATGACCTATCTTGGAGAATGTCATAGCACTAGACATAGGTGCTTGAGAAGAATGTATATGTTGCTGCTGTTGGATGAAATGTTCTGTATATGTCTGTTAGGTCCATTTGGTCTAAAATGTAGTTCAAGTCCAACGTTTCCTTATTGACTTTCTGCTTGGATGATCTCTCTATTGTTGAAAGTAGGGTATTTAAGTCCCTTACTATTATTGCATTGATATTTATTTATCCCTTTAGTTCTGTTAATATTTGCTTTGTATATTCAGGTGCTCTGATGTTGGGTACACATATATTTACAATTATTATACCCTCTTGATGAATTTATCCCTTTATCATTATATAATGACCTTCTTTGTCTTATTTTACAGTTTCTGAATTAACATCTAGTTTGTCTAATCAGAGCTAACCCTGCTGTCTTTTGATTCACATTTACATGGAATATCTTTTTCCATCTCCTTCACTTCCAGCCTATATGTGTCCTCAAGAGAGCATTTTATAGGCAATATATAGCTGGGTATTGTTTTTGTTTGTTTGCTTTTTTTTTTAACCAATTTAGTTATTATGTGACTTTTGACTACATAATTCAATCCATTTACATGCAAAGTAATTAACTATAGGTAAGAACTCACTATTGCCATTTTGTAAAAATTTTCTGTTTTGTAGTTCCCTAGTTCCTTTGTTCCCCTCTTGCTATCTTCCTTTCTGATATGATTAGTTTTTGTAGTGGTATACTTTAATTCATTTCTCTTTACCTCTTGTGTGTCTACTATAGCTTTTAGCTTTGTGGTCACTATGAGTCTTACAGAAAACATACTTATAGCAATATATTTTAACCTAATAAAACCAGTACTACACTACACTGCATACCTGTCCAAGGGTGCACTCAATTTAACTTCATTTGCCTATGGAAACTCTACATTTTACTTCTCTCCTACCCCCACATGCATTATATGTTTTTGATGTCACAATTTACTGCTTTTTATATTATCTATCTCTTAACAAAATATTGTAGCTATAGTTATTTTTAATACTTTTGTGTTTAATCTTTTTTTCTGGAGTTAAAACATATTTATATAACACCATTATTGGATTATAATATTCTGATTTTGACTATATATTTACCATGACCAGTGGATTTTATACTTACATGCATTTTTATGTTATTAATTTGTGTCCTTTCATTTAAGCTTGAAGAAGTGTCTTTAGCATTTCTTATAAGGCAGGTACAGTAGTGATGAACTCCTTCAGCTTTGTTTGTCTGGAAATATCTTTATCTCACCTTCATTTTTGAAGGACAGCTTTGCCAGATATGATATCATTGGTTTTCAGAGTGTTTTTTCTTTCAGTAGTTTGAATATATCATCCCACTCTTTTCTGGCCTGTGAAGTTTCTCCTGAAAAGTCCAATATAGTTTTATAAAGGTTCTCTTGTATGTGATAAGTCATTTTTCTCTTGCTGCTTTTAAATTTCTTTGTCTTTGACTTTTGGCAATTTGATTATAAGGTGTCATGGTGAAGTTCTCTTTGGTTGAACATGTTTGGAGACATTTGAGTTTCACAGGTGTAAATGTCCGTATCTCTCTCAGGGTTTGGGAAAATTTGAGCCATAATTTATTTAAATAAGGTTTCTTCCCCTTTCTCAATCCTCCTTCTGAGACTTTTATGATGCATACATTGGTTTCATTATTAGTGTCCCTTAAGTCCCATAGGTTTACTTTACTCTTTTCAATTTTTTTCTCCTTAGTCTGGATAATTTCAAAAGACCTATCTTCAATCTCAGAGATTCTTTCTTCTGTTTGGTTGAGTCTGCTGTTGAAGTTCCCTATTGCATTTTTTCAGTTGATTCACTGTATTTTTCAGCTCCAGGATTTATGTTTGCTTTCTTTTGATCTTTCCATCTCTTTGCTTCACTTCCAGTTTTATTCATATATTGTTATGATTGATATTATTGAGTTCTCTTGTATCTTGCTGAGCTTCTCTAAAATAATTATTTTTAATTCCTTTTTAGGAAGCTTACAGATCTCTAATTCTTTAGGGTTTCGCACTGGAAAATTATAGTGGTCCTTTGGTGATGTCATTTTTCCTTTGTGTATGTGTTTATGACCTTGCAATGATATCTGTGCATTTGAGGGAGCAGTCATCTCTTCAAGACTGATGGGCTGGATTTGTGGGGAAATACTTTCGTTTGTGGGTGAGTGCTATGCTAAGTGAACAGGATGTGGTGGCATAGCCTGTGCAGTTCCATCAGCTGTAATCAATATTTGACAGGACTGTGGGGGTCCTCAGTGGCCAAGGTTGTAGATGTATTTGAAGGCAGCAGTAGTGATGAAAGTTTTAGAGGGCCTTAGTGTCAAAGATTGCTGTGGTCCTCCTGCTATTCTTTTTCCTGGGGCCTCCTAGGACACTGTGGGGAATCCTAGCCAAAGGGATCCTCTTGGTGCTGGGTCTGTCACAAGGGCATGCTGGTAACCACAGTAGCACTGGTTCCAGGGCACAGGCATTTTTGTGGCAGTGGTGGTCCCAGTATTCAGCGCATAGGTGATCAGAGCAACATCAGAGCCAGAGTCCTGGGCTCAGGAGTGTATAGAACATCTATGGCACCTGGAGAACAGGGCCATAATTCTATAGCAGTGGGTGTCATTCGAGCCATGCACCTCAAATGCACCTGTCTGAGACAGGCATTTGACAGTCTTGACTGATATAACCAAAGTAAATGAGGCTAAGCCGTTTAAAAAAGCACAGGTTATTTAGAAAGCAATTAACTTATATGATTAGGAAGTGCTAATACAAGATTTCACGGAGTTCAATAATTCTTGAAAGAAAACTCTTGCTTTTAAGGGAATTATATTACTGAGGATACTTTTGGTTGCAAGGAACAGAAAACACACATCAGACTGATTTCTATATTGAAGGAAATGCATTGCTTTATGTATATGAAAAACCTGTGGCTCATGCTGGCTTCAGGAAGAGATCATTCCAGCAGCTCAGTGATGTTGCCATGGAGTCAGTTTCCTTCTACTGCTCTGTTTTATGTTATCAGCTTCAGCATAATATTGTCTGCTTTTCTAGTCTCAAAATAGCTGCACCAGTTTCTGGGGTCAAATGTGTCTTTATGAAGATCCTGGAAGGAATGATTATTTTTGACCCAGAAGTCTCAATAGAAACCCTAGTAGTTAATTTTCCTGCTTAAAACATCTGCCAATACCTAAACTAATCACTATCGTAAAGGAGAGAGGGGGCAGGGACATCATGTGCTGATTGTCTTAGGGAAGTGTTCCATCTCTACAGAGCTGGGAGTGGAATCAGTGCTTCAGAATCCCCATGGATATCCAAGTGAAAATTAAAACTATTAGAAAGCGAGGAGAAGGAATTAGGTGATGAGGAGATAATAACCTATGGACAATATTGTAAAATAGCACAGTTTTAATTCTAGTCCCCTTTTCTTAGGAATGAAATTTCTTTTGAACATTAGAGATACCTAACTTATTAAAAAGCAGTCATTCAGTTAAGATGAGATGAGAAAGTCCATGGGAGAAAAAAGGGATATCCAACCCTAAGTGGCCTTTCTTTCTCTCCACAGATACATATCCTGCCCAGGTATTCTGTGCACAGGATGGGGGCTGGAGATCTATTTTGTAAATAAAGGAAAAGGGTGTCATCCTGAAATTTTTGCTCAGAAATAAACACAGTTTGTTTTAGAATCACTTTGGTCTAAGTATCAAAAATCACTGTTAATTTTTTTAGGGAGCCAAGATGGCCAACTAGATACAGCCAGGAGGAAATTGTCCCACTGAAAGAGACTAGACTATCAAGGAGACCAGCATACTCTGAACAAGTCTTTGGAAAGAAGGCATGGAGAGTGGACACAAAAAGGACACAGATCATAGGCTGAAAGTAGAGAAAGTTGGGAACGCTGCAGGGGGTTGCCGAGCACCAGGACTCATTTCTGGGCCCAAGAGCCTCCTAAAGAAAGGGTAAGTGAAATAGGCATGGAGTGGCTCACCTTCACCATGGGCTTCTGGGATCCTAGCTATGGGAGATCCCACAACTCCCATGACATTTGAGCTGCTAGTGATAATTGCCTGGAGAGTTGGTGGAAACAGAATTCCAGCCTGGAAGGAGCCCAGAGGGTTTGACATGGGAATGTCTATAGTGGAGCATGGCCATGGACACTCATCCCACAAGGCTCACCATACTCCTTTAGGTGACTTTAGCCTTTGTTAGCTGCTGGACCTGGAGAGAGTGGGGTTGTCTTGTCCGTGCAGTCTGATTTGAGCACACCCTAGTCTGCTGGCCTCTCTCAGGGTCCCTGCCTGGCTGCAACCACATGCAGCCCAGCCTCAGTTGCCCAGCCGAAGTGTTTGTCAGTGGCCACCACGATAGTTGTTTCACTGGCAGATGCTGCATACCCATTGGAGCACTTTTGCATCTTGCCAGTGTGCACCCACCTGCAGCCTTCCCACACTGATGTGCACTCACTCATAGCATCCCCCTGTCCCCACCTCACTGGAATACATGCACACAGGGGCCCACCACTGCCCTGCCAGAGCACTTTTGCCAGAAGCTCCAGTCAAGTGTTGTTGCCAACAGACTGGAAACACCTCAAACGCTCCAGCACAGCCCGTGCTTTAATCTCAAGGGGCCCCAGAACAAAGCTGTGGGCCTGCTCCCAGCCCTCCTGGGTTAGAACACCCAGTCCAGGAGTGATGAGCTGAGCCTTGGGCCTCTGAAAACATCCAGATATGAAGTCAGTCAACTAAATCCAACTTATACCACAGCCAAATCCTCAAGGGCATTGTATTAGTCCATTCTCACATTGATATAAAGAAATACCTGAGACCATAATTTATGAAGAAAAAAGGTTTAATTGGCTCATGGTTCAGCTGGCTGTTCAGGAAACACAGTGGCTTCTGATTCTGATGGGGTGGATACGGCCGAACTTCAGGAAGCTTCCAATCATGATGGAAGGCAAAGGGGGAGCAAGCTTCTTACGTGGCAGGAGCAGGAGCAAGAAAGAGATGGGGGATGTGCTACACACTTTTAAACAACCAGATCTCACAACAACTCAGTCAGTATTACGAGGACAGAGCCAAGAGGGATGGTGCTAAATCATTCGTGGAAAACATCTCCATTATCCAATCACCTCCCACCAGGACCCGCCTCCAAAATGAAGGATTCCAATTCAATATGAGATTTGGGTGGGGATGTAGATCCAAACCATATCAGGTATCAAAGAATATAAGAAGCAAAAAGTCCCATCCAAAAGATTAAAAGAACATCAGCTCACACAGATGAGAAGGAACCAGTGCAAGAATTCTGGCAACTCTGAAAGCCAGAGCATTTTTTAACCTCCAAACTACCACATTAGCTCCCCAGCTACAGTTCTCAACCAGCCTGAAATATCTGAAATGACACATATAGAATTCAGAATCTGGATGGCAAGGAAGCTCATCAAGATATAGGAGAAGGTTGAAACCCAATCCAAGGAAAACAGTGAAATGGTCCAAGAGTTGAAAGATGTGATAGTCATTTTAACAAAGAACCAAACTGAATTTCTGGAAATGAGAAATTCGCCACAGGAATTTCAGAATGCAATTGGAAGCATTGATAACAGAGTAAACCAAGTTGAGGAAAGAATCTCAGGGCTTGAAGACAGCTCCTTCAAATCAATGCAGGCAGACAACAATAAAGAAAAAATAATTTATAAAAATGAACAAAATCTTTTAGAAATATGGGATTATGTTAAGAAACCAAACCTACAGCTTATTGGCATTCCTGAAAAAGATGGAGAGAGAACAAGCAACTTGGAAAACATATTTCAGGATATTGTCCACAAAAATTTCCTCAACTTCACTAGAGAGGTTGACATGCTCCTAAGATTCTCCAAAGTCAATGCAACAGAAAAAATCTTAGAGCCAGCAATGGAGAAGGGGCAGATCATGTATAAAGGAATTGCCATCAGGCTAACAATGAAACTTTCAGCAGAAATCTTACATGCCATGAGAGATTGGGGGTGTATATTTAGCATCCTTAAAGCAGAAAAATTCTAACCAAGGACTTCATAGCCAACAAAACTAAGATTCATAAGCAAAGGAGAAACAAAATCCTTTTCAGACAAGAAAATGTGAACAGAATTCATTACCACTAGACCTGCCTTACAAGAGGTTCTTAAGGGACTACCAAACAGAAATCAAAGATCATTATCTGCCGCCACAAAAACACACTTAAGTACATAGCCCACTGACACTATAAAGCAACTACACAATCAAGTCTACTTAAGAATCAATGAACAACACGGTGACAAGATCAAATCTTCACATACTGATATTAACCTTGAATATAAACAGGCTAAGAACCTCATTTAAAAGGCACAGAGTGGCAAGCTGGATAAAGAAACAAGACCCAACTGTATTCTGTCTTCAAGAGGCCCATTTCACATGCAATGACACCCAAAGACTCAAGGTAAGGGGATAGAGAAAGATCTATCAAGCAAACAGAAAATAAAAAAAGAGTAGGGGTTGTTATTCTTACTTCAAACAGAAGAGACTTTAAACCAACAATGCTCAAAAAGGACAAAGAAGGGTGTTACATAATGATAAAGGGTTAAATTCAACAAGAAGACTTAACTTTCCTAAATATGCATGAATCTAACGCTGAAGCACCCAGATTCATAAAAAAATTATTAGAGGCTTATATTGATACTTACATACCACACAATAATAGTGGGAGACTTTAACAACACACTGACAGTGTCAGACAAGTCATCAAAGCAGAAAATCTAACAAATATATTCAGAACCTAAATTCAACACTTGACCAAATGGACCAAACAGACATCTACAGAATACTCTACCCAACAACAGAATATACATTATCCTCATATGCACATGGCACATACTCTAAGATTGACCACATGCTGGGTCATAAAAGCAATACTCAACAAATTCAAAAAACCAAAACCATACCAACCACACTCTCAGACCACAGTGCAATAAAAATAGAAATTAATACCAAGAACATCTCTCAAAACCATATAATTAGATAGAAATTAAATACTCTGCTCCTGAATGACTTTAAAGAGTGAAATTAAGGCAGAAATAGAAACAAATACTTGGAAATGAATGAAAACAAAAATACAATATACCAGAATCTCTGAGACACAGCTAAATCAGTGGTAAGAGGAAAGTTTACAGCGCCAAATGCCTACAACAAGAAGTTAGAAAGATCTCAAATTAACAATCTAATATCACCTATGGGAACTAGAAAACCAAGCACAAACCAACCCCAAAGCTAACAGAAGAAAATAAATGACCAAAACTGGAGTTGAACCAAAATTGAGATGCAAAAGTCGAGACGCAAAAATCCATACAAAAGATTAAGAAAACCAAAACTTTGTTTTTTGAAACAATAACTAAGATTCATAGACAACCAGCTAGATAGATTAATAAAGAAAAAAAAGAGAAAAGATCCAAATAAACATAATCAGAAATGACAAAGGGGATATTACAACCAATCCCACAGAAATAATTTTAAAAACCCTCAGAGAGTATTATGAACACATCTATGCACACAAACTTGGAAACCTAGAATAAATGAATAAGTTCCTGGAAACATGCAGCTTTCGAAGATTTTACCAGGAAGAAACTGAAATCCTGAACAGACCAATAATGAGTTCTGAAATGGAATCAAAACTCGTTATTATATTATAATCTAACAACCAAAAAAGCCCTGGAATAGAAGGATGCATAGCTGAATTCTACCAGATACATAAAGAAGAGCTGGTACCAATCTTGAAATTATTGGTACTGAAATTATTCAAAAAAGTCAAGGAGGAAGGACTCCTCCCTAACTCATTCTGTGAGGACAGCATCACTCTGATACCAAAATCTGGCAGAGACAATGAAAAAAGAAAACTTCAAGCCAATATTGCTGAATAACATACATGCAACAATTCTCAACAAAATACTAGCAAATTGATTTCAGCCATATACCAAAAAGCTAATCCACCATACTTTGTATCCCAGGAATAAAGTCTACTTTAAAGTAAATAAAACTTACTTTGTTTACTTTATTTACCTTGGATACAAGATTGGTTCAATATAAACAAATCAATCAATGTGATTCATCTCATAAACTAAACTAAAAACAAAAAATACATGATCATCTCAATAGATGCAGAAAAGGCCTTCGATAAAATTCCACATTCCTTCATGTTAAAAACCCTCAACAAACTAGGCATAGGAGGAACATACCTCAAAATAATGAGAGCCATCTACAATAAACTCATAACTGACATCATGCTGAATGGGCAAAAATCGGAACCCTTCCCCTTGAAAACCGAAAGAAGACAAGAATGCCCAACTCTCATACTCCAATTCAACCTAGTACTAGAAGTCCAAGCCAGAGTAATCAGGCAAGAGAAAGAAATAAAAGGCATCCAAATAAGAAGAGAATAAATCAAACTATCTCTCTTCACAAATGATATGATTCTATACCTAGAAAACCCTACTGTCTGTCCCAAATCTCCTAAAACTGATAAATAACTTCAGTAAAATTTCAGAATACAAAATCAATGTGTAAAAATCAGTGGTATTTCTATACACCAACAACACCCAAGCTGAGAGCCAAATCAAGAATGCACTCCCATTCACAACAGCCGCACACATAAAATACCTAGGAACACAGCTAACCAGGGAGGTAAAATATATTTAAAATAAGAATTACAAAACACCAAGGAAAGAAATCAGATATGACACAAACAAATGGAGAAAGTGTTCCATGCTCATAGATAGGAAGAATCAATATTGTTAAAACGGTCATACTGCACAAGGAATTTAAATATTCAATGCTATTCCTATCAAACTACCAAAGTCATTTTCCACAGAATTAGAAAAAACTATTCTAAAATCCATATGGAACCAAAAAAGAGCCCAAATTACCAAAGTAATCCTAAGCAAAAAGGACAAAGCTAGAGACATCACATTACCTGACTTCAAACTATACTACAAGGCCACAGTAACCCAAACAGCATGATACTGGTACAAAAACAGACATATGGACCAATGGAACAAATTAGAGAATCCAGGAATAAAGGTGCACACTTAAAAACATCAGATCGGATAAGTAAGCAATAAAAACAAGCAATGGGGAAAAGACACCCTGTTCAATAAATGGTGCTGGGATAAACTAGCTAGCCATATGCAGAAGATTGAAACTGGACCCCTTCCTTTCACCGTATACAAAAATCAACTCAAGATGAATTGAAGACTTAAATGTAAGACCTAAAACTTTAATGGCTGTAAAAGAAAATCAAGGAACTACCATTCTGGACATAGGCCTTGGCAAGGATTTCATGATAAAGTCTCCAAAAGCCATTGCAACAAAAACAAAAATAGACAGGTGGGACCTAATTAAACTGAAAAGCTTCTGCACAGTAAGAGAAACTGTCAACGGAGTAAACAGACAATCTACAGAATGGGAGAAAATATTTGGCATATGCATCTCACAAAGGTCTAATATCCAGAATCTATAAGGAACTTAAATCAACAAGCAAAACACAACCCCATTTAAAAAAAAATGGGCAAATAATATGAACAGACATTTCTCAAAAAAAGAAATACACATGGGAAACAAGTATATAAAAAACTGTTCAACATTACCAATCGTTAGAGAAATGCAAATGAAAACCACAATGAGATAACGTCTCACATCATTCAGAACGGTTATCATTAAAAAGTCAAAAAATAACAGACGTTGGTGAGGTTGAGGAGAAAAGGGAATGCTTATACATTGCTGATGAGAATGTAAAACAGTTCAGTCACTATAAAAAGCAGTTTGGAGATTTCTCAAAGAACTTAGAACTACCATTCAACCCAGCAATCCCATTATACCCAAAGGAATACAAATGATTATACCAAAAATACACATTCATTCATACGTTCATTGCAACACTATTCACAATAGCAAAGACATGAAATCAACTTAGATGCCCATTAGTAGTGGACTGGATTTAAAATAATGTGGGGCCAGGTGCAGTGGCTCATGCCTGTAATCTCAGCACTTTAGGAGGCCAAGGTGGGAGAATCGCTTGAGCTCAGGAGTTCAAGACTAGCCTATGAAACATAGTGAGACCTTGTCTCTACTAAAATTTTTTTTAAAATTAGCTGGGCACTATGGCATGTGCCTGTAGGCCCAGCGACTCAGGAGGCTGAGGCAGGAGAATGCTTGAGCACAGGAGGTTGAAGCTACAGTGAGCTATGATCACGCCAGTTCACTTTAGCCTGGGCAACAGGGCCTGTCTCAAAAAAAAAAAAAAAAAAAGAGAGAGAGAGAAAAGAAAAAGAAAGTATGGTACATAGTAACACCATGAAATCCTGTGCAGCTATAAAAAGAATGAAATCCTGTCCTTTGCAGCAACATGGATGCAGCTGAAGACCATTATCCTAAATGAATTAATACAGGAACAGAAAACCAAATACAGCATGTTCTCACAAGTGGGAGCTAAACATTAAATACACATGGACACAAATTGGGAATCTTTGCGGGTGGAGCAAGGGAGGGGGGTGAGGTTCAAAAAAACTATGTATTGGGCACTGTGCTTACTACCTGGTTGACAAATCATTTGTATATCAAACTCCTGAGACACTCAATCTACCCATGCAACAAACCTGCACATGTACCCCCCTTGAATCCAAAATAAAAGTTGAAAAAGAAAAAAACATCATTCTTGAATTGCTGCTTCTGTTCTTGACATACTTACATCTTAGCTTCATAATGAAATATCAAAATGAAATGGCCAGGAAAATAATGACTGCAATTTTGCCAATGGTTTCTATGCTCCTTTGAGTGACTCATTGCTCCTTTGCAAAGCAGTGAGCAGAGAGAAGCATGGCTAAAAATCAATAAGGATTCTGATAACCTGGCTCAGAGTCTTAGAATTAGCCACATTCACCTTACCCACCCTCATTCTTAACCCTCTTTTATATACTCTCCAGGATATGTGCACACTCTTGTGAAAATGTTAGGAAACAATTATACAAATAAATACAATTCCTTTAATTATATTTAACAACTAGAGTTGAGGGGATGCATTTGTTTATGGAACAAATTCCTCAGAATAAATTGGATTTTTAACTTGTCATTAAATTTATGGGGATTTAAATTTGCTCATTCCTTAAAAGCAATCAGCTATTTCTAAGTATAAAGGGGAGAAAGCTACTAATAACACTTCTCAAATACAAGAGTGTGCAGATACTTTACTATATAAGGCACAGATATTAAAATGGCATTATCTTTAACATAAATATATAGAAAAAAATGTGCTCAGAGCATCATAAGTCCCAAATATATGATCGCCTTTCTATCACTAACATATAGGTATATTATATTCCTATAAGCACTTAATTTTTTTTCTTCCCTTGAAGTTTGATACTGCTGCATCTTAGGAAGCTGACCTTTCTTTTATGTTGTTTACTGATTATTCTAATCTAGTCCAAAAGCCTTTTCTAATCCCCCTTCCTCCAAATTCTTATGGCAGTTGTTACATATCTGAGTCTTCTGGCATTTGTCATGTGCCATCTTAAGCTGTTAAGTAGGGCTTTTTTTTCATATGGCTATGTCTCATTTCCCCAACCACATTATAACCAATTCAGAAATGTTGTAAGTCTTTGACTCTTCCCAGTTTTTAACAAGGTGACTTGGGTGGGAATATAACATCCTAAAGGAAAGGGGCTTCATCTGATTTGTTTTCCATGATAACTCCTAGAACCCTAACCTGACACATAGCACACACTCAGTAAATAGTTATCAAATAAAAGAATAATTGTATTAATACTAGATGCTCAAGAGTTGTTTGGTTAAAAACAGTACTACTAAATTACTATTAGGTGGACCTCTGATTTTAATTAATTTTCCAATAGATGTGTGATTTTCATTAGGAATTCAAGACAAGCCCATGACTTTGTGGCCTAGGACTCCCTAGAATACATGGAAGACCCAAACACACACAAAAAGTAAAAATCACACTTTCTATTCCTGAGGAATCCATGCTTCATTTTAACTTCTCAAGTATTGCAGCCTTCCTCTTATTACACTCTCTTCTTATCCAAGCATGCCTTTATAAGCAGATTAATCTTGCCAAAGATCAGGGCTGTTGTTTTACACTGGAGTTTAAGCCATATCAATTTGCACAATGACACAGCCAATCAGGCATCCTCTTGCAGGAATTAGAACCAAGGAAAACCAAGCTTGTTGGTTTTGGTGTGTGTTCCAGGGGACAGGTATAGCAAGCACATCCCTAAGATCATTAACTCTCAGAGGTGCTCACTCAAAGAAGTTTTCCTCCACACTGAAAATCCTCCGTCTTATTCCTCCATTTAAATCGTATAGTTTAATGTGAGACTGTCTGCTATAATGAGACTCTTCACTTTGCAAGCTACAATTTCTGAAGAAGTCTGGTGGTTCATGCTGCTCTTTCCTGTTTGTTTTTCTGAAACAAAACAAAACAAAAATAAATCACCAGACTTCTCCAGTAGTAGAATTACTAGAAAGATTTTCTTCCATGTGCTACAAGGAAGTGCCTCGCAGTGGGATCCTGCTCCAAACCTACTTTCAGAACCCCCACGGATACGAAGAGGAACCACAGTTCTTCCATTCTGATTTTTGGTTGTTATCCCATGGCAGCACCGAGTACATACTGGCTTAAATCAGCAGAACCTTCTGTGTTTGCTTGTGAGAGGGGTTCTCATACCACCTCAGTGGCTTGAACTCCAAGAAGTGACAACTGCAAGGCCATAAGAGTGTGTGTTCATGATGAACTTTGATCATCAGCCATATTACAGGCAACTTTCTCTGACTCACTGAGTATTTGGTGCATGAGAAAATAAATTGGCGCCTGGAACACAAATCAAGAATGAGTGCAATGTTCTGGGGATTACAACTAAGGATTTGTGGGATTAAATTTCTAGTGCAAAAAAAATCTACCTTGGTCTACATCGTCCAAATGAAGTCATTTGCTTTCCTGAACAATTTGCTATTTTATTTCTCTTTAGAAACAAAACATTTCATGCATTGGCTGTTTAAAATAAGTAATAAGTAATAAGACAAAATTAAGGACATTTTAAAACAGAAACAGTAGAAAACTAAACTTAATGAGGTTTCTTAAATAGGTCACATGTATTCAACATTTATATTTAACTGGTAGATTTTGGTTAAGTGATATATATATTTTGACACACTCTACTTTCAAAGGAAAACTTCAGATCTTGCTCCCAGACTCTCTCTCATTCCTGATTTCTGTATTTCCACCACCTCTACCAGACACCTGGATTTAAAGCCACAGTCCACCTCAAAGCCTTCCTCTCACCTGACCCCCGCTTCTAATCATCTTCCAAATCTGGTAGATTCTACCACTCCATGTCTCACACATAGAATATTAGCATAACCATATAACCTAAGTCATGCTTCACATGAATCCATTCTGCCCAAAACCTTTTAGTTCTTTATTAGTGCCATGTGAGCTGCATATAAACTCATACATCAGGTATTAAGGGGCCTTTTCAAGTGGGCCAGTGTACATTTTCAGCCTTACTTCTCACCACTGTAATCTGGTCCCAGTAACAGTAAAACCATAAGGCCTTAAGCCACATGCCTCTGTGCTTAGTAACCCTTTGCTCATTCTGTTGTCTCAAGCTAAAAGGTCTTCCGCCACTTTCCCCAGGAAATCTTCTGAGAGCATCTCGACCAGACGTATCCTTTCTCTTGAAGCTCAGTGTGACGCTTTGGCATCTCTCGACCAGAAATCCTTGCAGTTATTTATTAATTCAATGTCCACTTTGCCCCTACTAAGTTGTTTCTCATGTGGGTTGAAACATGTCTTACTCATGCCCAAAGCCCCTATGGTAGCCAGAGCACTGCCTTGCACAGAGTAAGAGCTCAGCGCGCTCTAAAAATACGTAGTTTCTGTCTAAAGAAGATACTATTGATTGAGTTACAGCATCATGGTTCCCTTTATTATACCAATTACTTTCAAACTCAAAAAAATGTCTGTTAGCCTCAAATGTCATCATGGAAGGTAGTAATAGTGCCTCTTGGAAACAATAGTCAACAGGTAATCCTTGACCATTGGCCCATACTACACACTTCATTGCAAGACATTTCAGTCATTGGTTTAAAATACTGCTAGCTCCAGGTCAAGGATGATTATAATAAATTATTTAGTTGCTATTGGTATAGATAGATAGATAGGTAGATAGATAGATAGATAGATAGATAGATAGATAGATAGATAGATAGATAGATATAGTGATATAAAGAAACCTGAAAAAAGTAGCATCTATCGTTTTTAGAAGAGCTATTCTTAGGACATTGACATTTGGTATGTGACAAAAACAAAAAATTTGTTATTGGCTGAAGAACTGCTTCTCTAAAGTGAAAATAATACGAGAGGCAGGATGAGCATGATGGGTTTTTGTTGTTAATGCTGTTGTGTGTTATATGATGTCCCTAAAGTAACTGATACTCAATTACAATGTTCAGCTTTGGAGTTTTATGGTGGGTATGTCAGTATACGGTGGGTATTCAGCTCCAAACAATGGAACCCTCAACTAAAAGTGACTTAAAAAGTAAGGACACTTATTATCTAACATAACAGGAAGTAGACAAGCTCCTCAAAACTGATGAATTCAGCGACAAAATAATATTACCGAGATTCCAGGGATTCAGGCTCCTACTATATTTCTGCTCTGCCATCTGCAGACTGCACCATCATACAGCTTATTCCTCTTGAACTTGCTGCTAGTAACACCTGAGGCTGCATGCTTCCTTGTTCATATCCAGTGGGACAGGATGAACGGGGCCTCATCCTGAAGAAGTCTCTCCTTTCACTCTGGCCAGTTTAGCTCAACTTCCTACCTCAGGACAAGCATCTCATCAAAACACCAGGCACCCATTTGCTTAGGCTTAGATTTCTAGAATAATGTCTAAAATGAGGATAGAATTTCCATGATTGGCTATGACTGATTAATACTATTTTAGGGGAAGCATAAATTACCAAAATCATACCAATACTCTAAACACATGAAGAATGGAAGGATGGAATGGATACTGTGGAGCAATTAATAACTGTAAATATGGACTGGCATTATTGTTCAAATAATGAAGAGGACTGACTTCAAGAAACTACAATTTCTTAAATATAAAAATTTAATGGATTTCTACATTCATTGAGTGAGATTTTGTCGTAAACAGGTACTGACGTTTCCCCTACAGAATCATCCCCAATGAAGAAATGTGAGATATTTAATGTAGATTGTAAATTCTATGAAGTCAGGGACCATGTCAGTCTTCCTCAGTGCTCTCTGAAGCTTAGAAGAGGGCCTGGCACAGATGAGATGTTCAAAAACCTTTTCTGCTTGAACAAATAAAGATAACAATAACTTTCATTAAACAATGGACACTTGCATTAGAACAGGGTATCACACTGAGGAGGAGGGCTGGGTGCCAGATTAATTTAACTATAAAACGTATAAAAAGAAAGTTTTCACAAACCAAACTAACACCATAGACAAAAACCACCTAGTAAGCTCCTGCTATGCTCCAAGCCAAAGATTTTCTAGAACCCTAGCAAATATCCATGACAATGTCATAGTAAAAGAAATATAATTCTATCTTTGTTTTTAAAGAAGGTAGCACTCAAACCACTTCCAATTATGTTTGTGTGAAAGCTGACAATTTGAACCATAAATGCTGCTTTGATGTGGCATCTGGCAAGTGTAATGTTCTCTTCTCATGAGGTCCTCTATCAGAAGCCACTTTAGATATTCCCACAGAGACACTGCACAGGACCACAGATAAACCAGACAAAATGTGTTCTTCTGGATTTCCCTGTAGTTTAAATATATATATAAAGAGATTAAGCCAAAGTTGTCCCCCTCTGAGCCATCATCTTTCTGCAGACTTTCTGGATAAATGTGGCCCAGCTGTCTCACTGACCTTGCAGGACACTGGAACTTCCCGCTTCCAAATGCCATGAAGCAGTCCAAGAAAGAGTGCTTCTCTAAATTTGCCTTTTTCCAACGTTCCTGTGGGAAGAAAACATTTTTTTTTCCAAATCAGCCTTATATAAATAAGCTTAACTTTATTTCTCTAGGCTAAAAATGACCTTGTACAGCTAATCCTTGCATATAAAGTTGCAGGGTTGTTGGTAATTTTTTCCACCCTGTTATTAACATTAGACACAATTGTGTTTTTGGAACATGAACTTATAAATAAAAAGGTTTTTAAAAAATTCTGTTAAGTGGTAAATGTAAATGATAAGGTAAATCAACCACAGAATTGACCTAAGAAGAGGAAGAATATTTATAATAAGGTCTCAGGCTCCGTCATAAAATTGCTCTTGGTAATAAATTTAGTAATAAGACACTGACATCCCTGCCTGTTGGAAAAAGCTTGGGATGCAGAATAAATGCATCTGGATGCCATTTTTGACAGTTTTACCTAAAGGCAGAGAACAGACTAAATGACCTCTTAACATTCTGTTCGGCCCTGTAACTTTCCAGTTCTAAGAAACAGCAGATCACGGTTTTAATTTGCTTTATTTGTATTTTTTTGTACTCCTTGGAAACCAATGACAGAAGCAATTGCCTGAAGAACATGAAATAAGTCTTCTATCAAAAACAGACTTATTTACTTGAACATGCCCTTCTGGTTTCATGTAAAATGTATTTTTAAGTTAGAGAAGTTTATTACAAAAACTTTTCTAACTGATTTGTAAATGTTGCACTGTCTATATTGCAAATCTGTTCTGTACTTTGTAGTCAACTTTGTTCTCAGTTACGAGAGAAATATGGCTGCTTAATTACATAGTCCTAATTAATTTCTGAATTTACCCTTCTGAAATAAAAAGAAATTAAAATTAAAGAATAATATATACTGAAAGAGATAACTTACAGGTTTGAACAATTCAGGCTCAGGAAAATACTTTGGATTTCTATGCAGCCAAAATGGAGACAACATCAACAAGTCACCAGAAGGAATGATGTAATTCTATAACAGAAAAATCAGCTGCAAATCATTTTTTTGAAATATACTTTAAAGAGAATTTGGGCCACTAAAAATAATGCTACAATTATATTGTGGTGAAGATATACATTTTATAATTGAATGTGAGAAAGTCTAATTTGTAATATCTATATAATTATATAATATCAAATTATAAATAATATAAAATCTAATAATATAGTATCTATATAATTCTGACTTCCATATACATATATTTGGTTACATATAGGAAATTATATAATTCTGATTCACATGTACATATATTCAGTTACATGGAAGGAAATATTAGCTAAATGTCAAAATTTTAGAAACTAGTATAAGTCCATTCTAACGTGGCTTTTGATGTTTGATATTAGGGTTTGTGGCCAGAGTTCTTGAAGGCAGAAACTACGGTGGAGGCTCAGGTTATGAAACAGAAAAACTGGACTCTGAGACAGGGACAATGGCCATGGTAGCACTGAGAAGAGGGGCAGAGGATGTCCTGTTCTTGTGGATACTAATGACAGTGTTAGAGCAGGGGCAGTGGACTTTTCTTTTCTCAGTCCAGCACCGGTTATTAGGACAGAAACAAATGACAAGCAACTGGTTAGGAAGACACAGGAAAAGGCAAGTGTTGTGTATTTGTTTGGCTGGGTTTGTGTTTGGGGTCACAGTGCTTGTGGGAATGAGGATAAGCAATGAGTTTCCTCAGGTAGTCTACATTATCCTTCCTGATTCATATGACAACAGATTTTCATAATCTATAAACTATACAAAGAACTAAAACCCATTTCACAAAATCTCTCTATCATCACCATGTTCAGGAACCACAGGACAAAGAGATCTCCCAAGTTTTATAATTGCTAGATAGCTACCAACTTTACTAAGGTAAAGATATTTTATTAGGTAATTCCCACTGCCCATCATCATAAGCCACATCTATTTAACCCTGTATAATTTTGAAATGTCCTCAAGATATTTGCAAAACTTTTACTTTAGGTTTACTTATCCAAAGCATAAACACCTTACAATT
Source organism: Gorilla gorilla gorilla (assembly GCF_029281585.2). Classification (NCBI taxonomy): domain Eukaryota; kingdom Metazoa; phylum Chordata; class Mammalia; order Primates; family Hominidae; genus Gorilla; species Gorilla gorilla. The sequence goes on from NC_073229.2 coordinate 64,375,362, forward strand.
AAAAGTATGTCTTCTGCTGGGTGTGGTGGCTCATGCCTGTAATCCTAGCACTTTGGGAGGCCTTGGTGGGAGGATCCTTTGAGCTCAGGAGTTTGAGACCAGCCTAGGCAACATAGGAAGACCTTGTCTCTACAAAAAAATTAAAAATATTAGCTGGGGATGATGGTGCACCTGTAGTCTCAGCTACTCGGGTGGTTGAGACAGGAGGATTGCTTGAGCCCAGGAGGTTGAGGGTACAGTGAGCTATGATTGTGCCACTGTACTCTAGCCTGGGAGACAGAGTGACATTCTGTCTCAAAGAAAAATAAAAATATGTCTATAACTGGTAGCTACGAGTGGAGTATGGGTAGGGATGTCATCATTTTTTTAACCCAGGAGAACCCCTGTTGGCTCTAGTGGCAGCTGAGTATTGCTTGAGATTTGGCAATTTCAGAACCGGGAGAGCTGGAGAGACTCAAATCCAAGACTGGGAAGACAGTGAAGCTTTTGCAGGTACCCTCTATCATTTTAAAATAGAGAGACCTGTGAGATCCCAATCCTGTCTGTTTGTTTTACTTCCATTGGAACTGAGGCTAGAGAGGTCATTACTGACTCTGGAATCAGCCACAGAGGGCCGTGATGTGTATTTGAGAGCAGGGTTGGGGGCAGCACAAGGACAGGCCTTCAGTCAGGACAACCACAGCCCTTCCCCTTCCCACCGCAAAGTCCTCTTCAGTTGCTGTTGACCTGTGATCATGACTTGGAGGCTGCTGACTGTTGTAGCCTACAAAGCAGGTTAGCAAAGAGACAAGAACTTCATACAGGTCCTCAGTAACAGAATTACCACTAGCAACAGGGAGGAGACAAGAAAGAGGTTCCTGTTGCAGCAGCAGCAACTGCCAGACTGATAAATAACATGAAGAAATGCTGGAGCTGGTTATATCAAGAAACCCTCTGAGCAAGCAGACATCATCACGCCCAGCCTAAACAGTCCCTATCTTTACTTACATGACAGATGAAGTGAAACATCAAGAGGGAGGCAAAACAGTTGCAGAAGGAGAACAGAGATCACTAGCAAAGGGAAGCTACAATTTCTGTGTGTTGGAAGAACTGCATCTCTCAGGTAGACAGAATTGAGCCTGGCCAGCCCACCTCACCTGGATGGTGTGAAGCCAAAACGAGCTTCATCTGATAATTCAGAAGTGGAGCTTTCTTTAAAAAAGGAAGAGAAGGCAGGACTCTGTGTTGTAATTCAAGAAAGGTGCTCAGAGCTAAGTGGGTGCCAGGAATATATAATCTTAAAGAGGAAGGAGGAGTCCAGAGGCAACATATCTATAGCAGGAGGTCTGAAGCACACAGCCTCTTCTCCTAGCTTTTAACCAGAGGCTTGGTTGGTGTTTGTGCCGAAAAAAAAATAAATAAAATAAGTATTTCTAAAATTAAAGAGTATATCCTTTTGTGTGATAAAAACTGATCTCTACAAAAAGTTTGGAAAATTCTGAAAAGTAGAAAAACTAGAAAAGAAAATCCAGAGTTCTGACACCCAAAGACAGTCATTAACTAGCTAGATTTCTTTCCAGTATGTTTACTTAGTATTAATAGGAGATATTTTGTTGTTGTTAAACTTTAAACATAATTTCGATCCTCCTGAATAACCAATTTAATCTTTCTTAGTTCACTTAACTTCATAACATGTTTTCCCTTTTTATTGTATATTCATGGTGAATATTTCTTCCTCCAATGACTGTTTAATCTTCCATTGGGTACATTAAACAATAATTAATGTAATCATTCCCTACTTTTTTTTCTATGGTAAATAGTGCCACCATAAGCACTTTCTTCCACACAGCATTTTTTCACATAGATTCTGTTAACACAGATGTTCAGATGACACAGGACATGCATATTTTAAGGCTATAAATGCATGTTATTCAACTTTTTCCTCAAATTTTGTAGCAAAATATATTTCTAACTATAATTTATGAGAATGTAAGTTTCATTACCCTTTTATCTGTAATCTGACATTTCTAATGGTTGTTTTAGGTTTACATTTTTATGTTTTTACATTTACATTTTTACGTTTCAGAGTTTTTCCATTTATTTTATCCTATAAACTTTTATGTTCTGTCCTGATTAACCTATGTGACACTCATTCTTACTGATTTGCGTCAGTTCTTTAAATATTAAAATTATTTATAGTTGTGTTGTATATTGATGCTTACATTATATTCACATTTGAGTTACACTTTTAAAAAATGAGACATTAAATTTTGATATGGTACATTCAAATCTGTTTATCCTTTTTTTAAATTTATTTATTTATTATTATTATACTTTAAGTTTTAGGGTACATGTGAACAATGTGCAGGTTTGTTACATATGTATACATGTACCATGCTGGCGCGCTGCACCCACTAACTCGTCATCTAGCGTTAGGTATATCTCCCAATGCTATCCCTCCCCCCTTCCCCCCACCCCACAACAGTCCCCAGAGTGTGATGTTCCCCTTCCTGTGTCCATGTGTTCTCATTGTTCAATTCCCACCTATGAGTGAGAATATGCGGTGCTTGGTTTTTTGTTCTTGCGATAGTTTACTGAGAATGATGATTTCCAATTTCATCCATGTCCCTACAAAGGACATGAACTCATCATTTTTTATGGCTGCATAGTATTCCATGGTGTATATGTGCCACATTTTCTTAATCCAATCTATCATTGTTGGACATTTGGGTTGGTTCCAAGTCTTTGCTATTGTGAATAATGCCACAATAAACATACGTGTGCATGTGTCTTTATAGCAGCATGATTTATAGTCCTTTGGGTATATACCCAGTAATGGGATGGCTGGGTCAAATGGTATTTCTAGTTCTAGATCCCTGAGGAATCGCCACACTGACTTCCACAATGCTTGAACTAGTTTACAGTCCCACCAACAGTGTAAAAGTGTTCCTATTTCTCCACATCCTCTCCAGCACCTGTTGTTTCCTGACTTTTTAATGACTGCCATTCTAACTGGTGTGAGATGGTATCTCATTGTGGTTTTGATTTGCATTTCTCTGATGGCCAGTGATGGTGAGCATTTTTTCATGTGTCTTTTGGCTGCATAAATGTCTTCTTTTGAGAAGTGTCTGTTCATGTCCTTCACCCACTTTTTGATGGGATTGTTTGTTTTTTTCTTGTAAATTTGTTTGAGTTCATTGTAGATTCTGGATATTAGCATGGTACTGGTACCAAAACAGAGATATAGATCAATGGAACAGAACAGAGCCCTCAGAAATAATGCCACATATCTACAACTATCTGATCTTTGACAAACCTGAGAAAAACAAGCAATGGGGAAAGGATTCCCTATTTAATAAATGGTGCTGGGAAAACTGGCTAGCCATATGTAGAAAGCTGAAACTGGATCCCTTCCTTACACCTTAAACAAAAATCAATTCAAGATGGATTAAAAACTTAAACGTTAGACCTAAAACCATAAAAACCCTAGAAGAAAACCTAGGCATTACCATTCAGGACATAGGCATGGGCAAGGACTTCATGTCTAAAACACCAAAAGCAATGGCAACAAAAGCCAAAATTGACAAATCGGATCTAATTAAACTAAAGAGCTTCTGCACAGCAAAGGAAACTACCATCAGAGTGAACAGGCAACCTACAAAATGGGGAAAATTTTCGCAACCTACAAATTTGTTTATCCTTTTTGTGGTTTCATTTATTAATCTTAAAATCAGGCAGCCCTCTTCTTTTTATAAAATAAATATAGTTAATGTTTTAGAAAACTATGTGTTCTGTTAGCACGTAAGAGGTTTTTGTTATTTTAAATGAATCACCAAATTAATATTTTAACAATTTCTCAGTTTAAATTTGAAATATAGCTAATATTGATAGATTTAAAATAGACATAGACAGAAACTCTTTGGGATCTTCAATAATTCTGAAGAGTGTGATGGGATCATGAAACCAAAAAGTTTGAGAACTTCTACTTTAGAAGTTTTAAAAAAACCCACTTTTAGTCAGTCATCCCAAGCCACATATTAATTTCTTCCCTTTACATCAATTTATAAAGAGTCATTTATCATATATTAAATTATTATGTGTAACGGAGCTAATTCTTTGTTATCTTTCCAGTTCTTTCTATTGATCTGAACATCTGGTCTGACACCCGGATCATAACATTTTAATTCTTTTGGCTTTATAACAGGTTTTAAAGGATAATTAATATTTCTCAATTACTCATCTTTTCCAATGCTTTTTTTGTTATTCTTTTCTGGATATTCTTGAAGATAAACTTTTCTACTAAACATATAAAACCTTGAAAAGAGAACACAGGTAGAAGTTTCAGAGTTTTAGAAAGGTAGCATAATAAAGAGAAAGAAAGAATGCAGTAAATCCAAGAAAGTAGAGAGTGTTCGTCCATTTCAATTCATTCCATTTCCAGGAAAGGGCACAGAGGCAAAAATAAAGAGAGCCTGTTCAAACTACCTTAGGGAAGGGTGGTGGGAGAATACTTCTAGTATGCATAAAAAGGAACATTGACTAGTTGCCCAACAGAGGAGAAAATATGAGCCTCTGTCATTACTTAACATAGATAAACCCATGTGAAATGTGTTTTAAAATACAAATTTCTGGGAACATATCATTAAACTTCAGTTCAGCAAAAACATTCCACCTGTTTTTGAAAACATATGAATCTTGAAAGAACCAAATTGTATGAATTTATACTAAGGAAATAATTAGTAATGTATACAAGGATTTAGCTAAAAGGATGTTCATCTTCACACTGTTTATAGAAGTGAAAAATTGGAAGCCACATACATATGCAAGAACAGGGACTAGTTTAAAAATGTATACTATATCCATATATTAGATGACTTTGATACCAATTCAAAATTGTGTAGATGTGTTTTATTAATACAGAAAACTTTTCAGCTGGGCATGGTCGTTTATCCCTGTAATCCCAGCACTTTGGGAGGCCAAGGCGGGCAGATCACCTGAGGTCAGGAGTTCGAGACCAGTCTGGCCAACATGGTGAAATCCTGGCTTTACTAAAAATACAAAAATCAACTGGGCATGATGGCACATTCCTGTAATCTCAGCTACTTGGGAGGCTGAGGCAGGAGAATTGCTTGAACCTGGGAGGCGGTAGTTGCAGTGAGCCAAGATCATGTCACTGCACTCCAGCATGGGCAACAGAGATGTAAATAATTACCACATTAACATAACCACAAAGTAAAACAATCTAAATTCTGAAGAGTCAAAAACCACTAAATATTTATGCTTTCAAGAAAATGGACTATTATGTGACCACTGAAATAAATGTGAAAACTCTCTAGATGCATAAAAAGTGAAGAATTAGTGTTAAAAAAATTTTAATGACAGATTTACACTATGCTGAAACTTTGGTTTCTATATTAATGTCATACTAACAGAATATTAGATAGTTGCGGTAGTACATTTAAGAGGTTGTGCAGATGGGGTATTGTGCATGCAAGAGTATACATCTATGCGCATGTGTTTGAGCATGGGTATCTCTTCTGGCAAAGTTGTCAAAATAAGTAAAATTACTTTTGAAAGAATATGAGAGGTTAACAGCCCCAACAAAAGTTACAACTCCCTTTATAACATAATCCTGACTAATATATGAGGTTAAAAGACCATGGAAGAGCTACTTGTAGGTTGTGGTGAGCTGAGATTGTGTCACTGCACTCCAGCCTCGGTGACTGAGTGAGACCCTGTCTCAAAAAAATTAAAATAAAATAAAAATAAATAAAAGTATGAACCGTTGAAATCCCACAAAAACTAAATACTCTAATTTACATAAGATCAGTTAAATAAATCATGCCTCCTTTGGAAGCAAAAGTTTCAACTTTTACAAAATTTGGATTTTTATCTGTGTTCTATTACAAAATTTCCTTGGTTTGAATCCAAGCACTCTCAAGCTGCATATAAAGAAGCAAACAATAGTAGAGGACCGACTAAATGTGATCCATTTGGATAATGCAGGCCCTAAGTCAAGTCATTTCAAAAAAAGTAATTTGTTATGCCATATTGATTCACAAATATTTAACTAATAAGTCTGCCATGTGCACATACCCTTTCATGGTGCACTTGAGAATTTCCTTCTACTTTGTCCATAGAAAATCCTCTCACCTTCACTCAGCTGCTGCCTCCTAATATAAATTGAGATTATCCAATATATTCCTGTTATCTGTTCCCATATCTGTAATCTGTGGCCTAAAATTGTCTTCCAGCTATGCAAAATAACTTTCTTCACATCCTGAATTCCTTAGCTCATTGATGCTAAGAAATTCATGTTGGTTGAATCAGTAGACAAGAGACCATTCAATTCACCTGCCTGATTTAAATAGGCTTATATTGATTCTGATTCAGAATCAGATGGCCAGAATGATTATTAAAGGGTTATTATGTTTTACTTAAAGTACTTGCCATAAGATAAATATCTATATTAATGAAACATTGCTACAAAACTCTTATTAATAACCTGTTCTAGGGTCATTTCGTGCTCAATGGAATTCAAGAAATTACATAATATATGCTATCAAAATTCTAATGACATTTTTAGAGAAATAGAAAAAACATATGAAACTACAAAAGACCCTTGAACAAAGAATAAAGCTGAATCATCATACTATTTGACTTCAAAATATATTATAAAGCTACAGTAATCAAAACAGCATGGTACTGGCATAAAACCAGGCACATAGATCAATAGAACAGAATAGACAGCCTCAGAATAAATACACACATTTACAGTCAATTGAATTTCAACAAAGGTTCCAAGAACATACAATAGAAAATGGACAGTTTCTTCAATAAATGATGTTGGGAAAACTGGACATCCACATTTATAAGAATGAAATTAGACCTGTATTTCACTCCATATACAAAAATCAACTGTAATAGATTAAAGACTTGAAAGTAAGACCTGAAACTGTAAACTACCAGAAGAAAACATATGGGAAAAGACCCCACAACAGTGATCTGGGCAACAATTTTTTGAGAATATGAATCCAAAAGCACAGGTAACCAAAGCAAAAATAGAAAAATGGGATTACATTAAACTAAAAAGCTTATGTATAGCCAAAGAAACAATCAACAGAATGAAGAGACAACCTAATGGGGGAAAATTTTTGCAGGCCATGCATCTGACAAGAGGTTAATATCCAAAATATGCAAGAAACTTAAACAACTGAATAGTAAAAAACAAAAACAAAAAAACTGATTTTTAAAAATGGGCATCTGAATAGACATTTCTCAAAAGAAGGCATACAAACAGCCAACAGGTATAAAAAAATGCTCAACATTACTAATCATCAAGAAAATATAAATTAAAAACACAAGGATCTATCACCTTGCTCCTGTAGAATGGCTATACCATAAAGATGAAAGATAATTGTGGAAGAGGATGTAGAGAAAAGGGAACACTTGCACACTATCGGTGGGAATGTAAATTAGTATAGCCATATGGTAAACAGTATGAAGGTTCCTCAAAAAATTAAAAATAGAACTACTATATGATCTAGCAATCCCACTACTGGGTACATATCTAAAGGAAATGAAATCAGTATGTTGAAGACGTATCTGCACTCCCATGTTTATAAAATGTATATATACATAATGGAATACTATTTAACCTTTAAAAAGAAGGAAATGCTCTCATTTGTGACAACATGAATGAAACCGGAAAACATTTTGTTAAGTGAAACAAGCCAGGAAGAATGACAAACCACATATAAGTGTATTTTCACTTATATGTTGAATCTAAAAAAGTGAGCTCAGAAATAGAGTAGAATGGTAGTTACTGGTGATTGAAGGGTAAAGAAGGGGTGGAGGAGGACCTGGAGAGGTATTAGTCAAAGGATACAAAACTTCAGTTAGACAGGAGGAGTAAGTTCAAGAGGTCTATTGTATAACATGTGACTATTCCTAGTAACGACATATTGTTTTCCTGAAAATTACCAAGAGAATAGATTTTTAGTCTTCTTGCACAGAAAACTGATAAGCAAGTGAAGTGATGCATATTTTAATTCGTTTGATTTAGCCATTCCATAATGTATACATATTTCAAAACCACATGTTGTACATAACAAATATACAAAATATTTATTTGTCAAGTAAAAATAAATCAAGATATGTCAACCTGAAAAATATATGTGGGCAAAATGTGTACTTTTTTTGTAGAAGGTTTATTAATTTAAAACCAAACCAAAGCTTACCAAAATTTCAACAGGCTTCACCACTTTTCTAGTAATGACACCAGGAGCTTTTAAACGAATCGTTTCCAAAACACACCATTTAATTAGAAGGAGTTTCTCCAGGTCATCCTCAGACACTTTAATCTTATCTTTGCCTGTAAAAAAATTTTTAATGAGAAATAAATAGACTACAGAGGTCAGAAAGTGATTTCATGTAAGCTCATCAGCAGAGGTTAGATGTTGCCTCTGACAGCAAGTAAAGTGTTCCTATTACTATTACCTATTACAGGTTTAGTCATTAATTGCCTCTTTTTCTTTATCACTTTCCTCTTGACAAGGTAAAATGTATGACATAAAAAACTAAGCCAATGTTGATTACTGTAATGTGATGGATTGGTATCCAACTTAGGTTCCCACAGTCTTATAGCTATCAAATAGCTAAGACAGTCCTTGTCAGAAAGGTTTTACTCATCTTTTTCTTGTCTAAATTCTCATTCCACTTATGTAAAAAGCAATAAAAGACTACATCAAAAGCACAAAGAAAAAGATACGAGAAGCCATCTGGCCTTTTTCTTCTGCCTTTACCCTTTTGAATTGCTTTTTTTTTCCCCTAAATCATTCATTTCAAAAAAACAACTGGAAAAGGGGCAATGGGGCAACAAGTATCTGAGCTGGAAGAGTGAAGACGCCCTCTAAACACAGGTGCATCAAACTTTCTTAACGTGATGTGCATACTTTATTTGATCTTTAGACTGAAAGCACCTGAAAAAGGAGGGGGCGGGGTGGACGAGGGGTATCAACCATCAACCTTTGTACCATCTAAAGTAATGGCAGGAACTTTTAGTCAAATTAGACAGTTTAGTTAACAATATTTCAAGTAAAATGTTTACATTTTGAAAATTACTTGAAACAACGGAGCTTTCAATTTGTTTTTGACAGTATTTGCTTAAGAAAAGTCAACAACAATATTGTCAGTTTAATTAAGTCAACGCATTTCTCTTCTTCACATTTGCTTTCAGACCATCTTGGGAATGAGTGGGTAAGAGTACAACTAGGATCTCCAGCCATGTCTCTCTTTGACTCTGGATGAGGCGTGTTCAAAAGCAAGCCCATTTTGCAGGAAAAGGTTTATTGGGTGCTGCCTGGGAAACCTTTTCTGTCAGTATAGATAGAATTCCTAAGGAGTCAGAAGCAAACACCTTTGGTTAGTGGAGTCTAGGAACCTATGAACTCCATTCAACCTGACAGATTCTTAAGTACCACGTAGGGACCAGGAGCTGAGACAGCTGTACCAGTATTACAATAACTAAGGCGCAGCTCTTGCTTGCAATACACTTAGTCTACTAGGAGGTAAGAGACAAGCACACAGTTGACTGGTACATCACGCAGGCAAAGAAACTATTTTCTAAGATGTAAAATATTCTAAGGTAGTTAAAAGCAGATAGGGTTCACATCTAAGGTAGTTTAAAGCAGATAGGGTTCACATCCAACTAGATGAAAAAGAAAATATTTTATGAATATCTTTCTCTAAAACTACAAATATGATTAGTTTCTTGCATAGAGTCGAGCCCAGTAAATATATATTAAATTAGCAAATGGTCCAACTTCAACATAGGGAGGTGAATGGGTGGATATTTTAGGCAAAGAGGAAGAACAAAAGTAAGACTGCAGACAACATGAGTATATTTAGAAAATGGCAATGGGTCCAGTTTGCCCAGAAGGTGAGACATATGTGATGGAACAGTGAGAGATCCACTAAGGCCATACTACAGACGATCCTAAATGCCATTCTGGAAAATCCGGAGGCTAGAGAAATTGGAAACTTCCTGTCCTAGGCTGAGGGAGGGTTAACACCTCAACAATGAAACAGTGATATACAGCACTATTCTGTATTAAATTAAGACCTTCTGCTTATTTGCTCAGATCTGAGCAATCTAATATTAAAAGGAGATAAGCACCTTTATGGGATTTTTGTTGTAATCTCTGCAGGCATTGCCCAACAAAACTGTTGGTTTTCCTTTTCCATAACAAAGATTGGAAAACAATAAGTATGCCTCTGCATCTTCACAACCTAAATGCCACAGTTTTTCCAAATTGCGTTCTATGAAATATTTGCAAGATGTCAAACGTATGAAGGAGGAAAAAGGTTCATGGGCAACCAAATATGAAAAATGCTACATATTATTGGTGATTCACTGGACACATTAGTGTATTACAGGCTTTAAGAAATCCTGCAATAAAACAGTTATTTACACTGATATTCCCAAACTTTTTGTAACATGGAATCTGTCTTCTACCAATATCCATACAAGCAAATCATTAGCTACATAAAAGATAACTAGCTATATAAATTAGGATACAGATTATTTCCAAGGCAATCCTCCAAAAAAGCAAACCAACCCTGTTTTTAATGTCTGAAGATTACTAGCACATGGCATAAACTTTCATGCACATGGCATAATCTATGAGTAGTTATTAAGAACTAAAAACATGATCACCAACTGAAAACTGTCTTGATACACTATGGAAAGACAGGGGTACCATACATTTTACTTAGTTTACATTTTCCCCAAACTATCCCAACATTTTCTAAACTAATTCGGAAAAATAATTTAGAAAAGCCATGGTCAGAATTCTTTATTTGAAAAGTGGCTGAGATTTTGCATATGTAACAGATATCATTGCTAAATCAAACAGACAAATGTTTGTTTGGCATTCACTGGAGAATAAAGTGCTAAGGAAATATAAGAAATTTAAGTTTTGGAGATCTTTACCATCAAAAAGACTATAAGATGAAAAATTAAAGAAAGAATAAGTGCTTTGTCTAGACAATGTTAAAATGAGAAATCCTGAGGTTCTAATTTTTGAATTAGTTTATGAATGACACACAAACTTAGAGTGGTGCCCAGTACGTACTAAGTGTTCAGTACAAGGTGGTGCTGATTTACTTTTTATTTATTATTACCGTTACTATTAATGTGAATTTAATAATGACTCTTTAGAAACCACACCTTCCTATCTACTTTTACTCCGTAGCTAATAAAGTTATTCTTTCTCCTGAAACCTTTATTGGGAGAAAATTTAGAGATTGGCGTGTGGGGTTGCATATGCAACACGAATTGGGGGCCAGGTCTGAGGAATTCCTTCCATTATTTGTTCAGTAGATATCTGCAGAGACTGAGACCCTATAGGTAGTTTGCAAGTGCTGAGTATGAAGATGTAGGTCATGTCTCTGGCTCTGAAGAGTCTGATAGAGAAGACAGAGAACTAAAAGTGGTTAATGCAATAAGCGCTATCACATTAAAGTGTGCAACTCGCTATAGGAGCACAGCGGTGACAGTGACCAGATGGGGGAGGGAAGTGTCAGAGAGGCTTTAAGAAAAAAATCTGAAGAAAAAATCAGATACACAAAAATAAAGAGCATGTTCAGATAACAGGAAATCAGTGTGAAATAGAGTCTGGTGTAGCAAGTACTAGGTCAATCAACTGTAGATGCAGATCAGAACAAGCTGTCGCACTGGTTCTTGGCGGTTTGGTAATGGATCCACCCTCTCTTCCAAGGGTGTTCCACTGAGGTTCCAGACTGCTCATACAAGTCTGCTCATACATGGAAGTGAGGTTCCATGTCTGCTCAGGTGAATCCAGAGATGACAGGAGGTATCTTTCCCTCTATCCAACTTCTGAATGTACCCCAAGACTGCCAGGTGTCAGTTCTGGGCCCTCTTCTCTACATTATCCTCCTGGGGGACTCAAACAAACACTTTTCTATAAAATACCATCAGTGGACTAGTGACACCTACAATAACATTTTTTGCCTTCATCCCTTTTGTGAGCTCCAGATTATTGTTATCCAACTGGCTTCTCATTGGCTTTGTTTGCATGTCTAAAAGGCATCTCAAAGCAACACTGGCCTACACAGAACTCTTCACTTGTCCCGCTGAAATAAAGCCTTTCTTCCCTTGGTCTTGCCATTGCAGAAAATGGTAACAATGTTTGCCCAGCTGCTCAAGTTCAAACCTAGAAATCATCCATGATAATTCTGTTTGATATTGTGATATAATAAATATATATTTGGTCTGTGGTTCCTAACACAGATCTCCTAAAACCTTTGCAATTTCTTGAATGATAGGGGAGAGAGGAGCATCTTTTGGTATTCATACATAATAAGCCCCTTTCTTTTCTTTTCTTTTCTTTTTTCTTTTCTTTTTTTTTTTTTGACATGGAGACTCGCTCTGTTATCCAAGTTGGAGTGCAGTGGAGCGATTTTGGCTCACTACAAACTATGACTCCCAGGTTCAAGCGATTCAGCCTCCTGAGTTGCTGGGATTACCAGCAAGTGCCACTACACCCAGCTATTTTTTTGTATTGTTAGTAGAGACGGGGTGTTGCCATGTTGGCCAGGCTGGTCTTGAAATCCTGACCTCTAGTGATCTGCCCACCTCAGCCTTCAAAAGTGCTGGTATTACAGGTGTGAGCCACCCTGCCCAGCAAATAAGCCCCTTTCGATTACACCTGACTATGCTAATGAAGTGACTCTTGGAAATTAGGGGCTAGTTGTCAAAGGAACCAACCATGAGATGAGAGGATTGGAACTGTCAGCCCCATTCCCCAGCCTCTGGGGAAGGGAGGTGGGCTGGGGATTCAGCTAGTCACCAATGGAGAATGAATTAATTAATCATGCCTTTGTACTGTAACTTCCATAAAATCCCTCAATAAAGGGGTTCAAAGAGCTTCTGGGTTGGTGAACACATGCATGTGCCAGAGGGTAACACACCCAACTTCAGAGAAAGAAGCTCCTATGCTTGGGACTCTTCCAAACCTTGCCCTATGTGCTTCTTCATCTGGCTATTCATGTGTATAGTTTCTAATATCCTTTGTAATGAACCAGAAATAGTAAGCATAGTGTTTCCCTGAGTTCTGTGAGCCCTTACAACAAATTATCAAATCTAAAGAGGTGGTTGTGGAAAACTCCCGATTTGTAGACAAGTTGGACAGAAGTGCGCATAACCTGGGGCTGTACTAATTTCAATGGGCATCTGAAGTTGGGGAGAGTCTTGCAGGACTGAGCCCCTAACCTGTGGATCTGTGGTAATGTCATGCAGTTAGTGTCAGAATTGAATTAAGTTCTAGGACACCCAGTTGATATCTGAAGAGAAATGGAGAATTGTTTGGTGTGGAAAACCCACACATTTGTGTCAGAAGTGTTGTGTGTAGAGAAACAGTTTTCCTTTGTCCTTCCTTTCCCTTTAACTTCCTTAAACAATCAGCAAAATTTGTTATTATTTGCAAACTAAATCCTACTTCCATCCACATCATTCCATCTCCATTGCTACCACTCTTGTCCAAGCCGTGAATATTTCTCACCTGGTCCAGGGTGACAGCCTTCATTATGCTTCCTGCTCCCACCTGGCTCCTCTACAACCCCTTTGTAAATAAGACCAAGTCAGTACCGTCTCAGGACCCACGAATGGCTTCAATACTATTTAGAATTAAATCCAACATTCTCACTTTGGCAAATAAAGCCGTATCTATCCCTCTAGTCCCATCTCACACTGAATCCTAGAGGCTATGTGACCTTTGTAAATTATCCAACCTCTCTATGCCTCAGTTTGCTTACATATAAAATGGAAATATAGAAAGTATGTGCCCACAAGGTTGCTGTCAGGATTAAAAGTGTTAATACGTGTAAAGCGCTTACCACTATAATTGGCATGTGGCAAAATCTCGTTACTTATTATTATTATTATTATTATTATTTAGAGACAGGGTTTCACCATGTTGGCCAGGCTAGTCTCCAACTCCTGACCTCAGGTGATCCGCCCATCTCAGCCTCCCAAAGTTGTTGGGATTACAGGCGTGAGCCACCATGCCCGTCCTCAGGTTACTTATTATTATTATTTCCTCTGGCTTTTCCAACTGTTTGAAAGGCTGGATCCCTTTCACCTTTTAGCTCTCAGCTAAAAATTCTCCTCTGCAGAAACACTTTCCTGACCACCCCAACTAACATCTCCCTAATCACTATTATTTCATTTTATTTCCCTTATAGTTCCTATTAATATATAAAATAACCCGGGATCCCCCAAATAGGATGTGATTACATGTGTTTCAGAATCTTGTTAGATCTGTTCTTCGATGTACATCCAGTATCTAACACAGTGTCCAGCATACAGTAGGTACTCTATATATTTTTATTGAATAAATGGATGGTGGGATGGATGGATGGATGGATGGATAGATGGATGGATGGATGGATGGAATGAATGCATGTCTAAAATGGTGGAAGGTGAGGTTAATTAGGAAGCTTTTAATTTGTGTAACAGCAATGGGAGGTATGTAGAGAAGTCAAATTTGAAAGACGTTTCTGAGGGAGAATGTAAAAATCTTTAAGTAAAAAAGAGTTAGTAAAAACCTGATATATACTAGACAAGTGGTTCTCAAATCTTAAGCATGCATCAGCATCATGTGGAAGGCTTGTGAAAACACAGATTGCAGGGATCCAAAAGTTTCTGACTCAATAGGTTGGATGTGGGGCCCAAGAGTTTGCATTTCTGGAAAATTTCCAGGTGATACTGATGCTCTTGGTCCAGGTACCACACTCTAAGAACCACAGTGCTGGACTGGGCGTGGTAGCTCATGCCTGTATTCCCAGCACTTTGGGAGGCCGAGGTGGGTGGGTCACCTGAAGTCAGGAGTTCAAGACCAGCCTGACCAACACAGAGAAACCCCGTCTCTACTAAAAATACAAAATCAGCCGGGCGTGGTGGCGCATGTCTCAAAAAAAAAAAAAAAAAAGAACCACAGTGCTGAATTAAAAGAGGTAGAAGACATCCTTGGATTTTATTATTAGATAGTCTAGGCTTAAAGCAGTTATTATTGCCAATTTTTAAATTATCTTTTCTATTTTATAAAATGTAGGTAAATACAATTAGTGGGTAAAAATTATGATTTAAATCAGAAATCCTGACTGGATATATTGACACTGAAAGCCACTAAATATAAAATGGGGGGGAAAAAAGCTTTATTTCTTCTTCTGAACAATAAAACTAAATAATGTGATGATCAATTATGATTGAATTTTTAACTGGCCAGGATTTCAGAAATGGTTCAAAATTATATCATTTTTACAGCTACAAAAGTCTGGAGCTTACATGCAGCCACATATATTGGACCCTATTCTCCTTCTCCCCTGTATGCAGCCATAGCGTAGGGTATGGGTTGGCAAATTATGGCCAATAGACCAAATCCAGCTCACTGCTTGACTTTGTAAATGAAGTTTTATTGGGAATGTGAAAGAAAAATAAAATCTCAGGACCTCAAATTCACTATGCCAAAGGGAAATATTAAGCTGGAACTGCCTTTCCTTTTGTTCCTAAGCAAATAGCTACAGATAAGGCCAGATAGAAGGCCAGAGGTCCCCACAGGTAGCTACTCTATGTTTACTTATATAAATTGACCATTTTCTGTGGGCTAGATGAATATACAGTTGACTATTCCTCTATCACCTCTTTCACATGTAAAATGTGGATTCAGTGAACACTGATCAAAGACCCAAAAGAATGCAAGCACTTGCCCCTTTTATCTACCCTCCTTTTTTCTCCCCTTCCTCTTTCCCCCACTGCCTGTTCTTCCTCCTTTAAACATGGAAGACCCCAAACTCTCTTTGGAAAAAGCAGGACTCACAAATGTCCCTGTGGTTTTGTGTTCCTTTTTCCCAGGCACATCCTTAACCTTGGCAAAATAAACCTCTAAATTGATTGAGACCTGTCTCAGATACTTTTTGGTTTACTCACTCGTTTACACGTCTATGGCTGTTTTCACACTACAATAGCAGAGTGGTGAAAGAGAACTTATGTTCCATAAAGCCTATATATTTACTCTCTGCCTTATATAGAAAAAGTTTGCCCCTGCCTAGGGGACATCAAGGGGACAAGCTACTGGTTTGCTCCTCACTGTACTTCCTATTGCTTAGAAGTCCAGATTTTATTCCAGCATTTGAATTTTACAATACTATAAATTCTATGTAGTCTTCACTGTACATATCATTTATATAACCAAGTCAAGTATACAATGCCTAGCATAGTATCTGGATAACCCTGTAAAATATGCTTATTTTACAATATGCTTTCCCTAAGAGGTAGTCTATATTTTACAAGGAAAATTTCTTTCCCTAAGAAGTAGTCTATATTTTATAAGGAAAATGTCTTTGTTTAGAATACATTATAATCATCTTTGAATTATATTCACATACCCAGAGGGCATATGAGAGCAAATAATCTTAAGGAAATCAATTCCCTGATACTCAACTTCCATAGTCACTCTTTTCTAAAACTGATCTGTTGAAGAAAAGACTGTGGCCCAGTTCTCTTTTCCCATCTCCCCAATACAATCACCTTTTCCTGACTTTACGATGGAATATCTTGCCTCTCAGCTATCCCGATTTTTACTCTAGTGCTTTTTCCTTGAGGTATAAACATCTCTTGGCTGCCAAACAAAAGGGCAATTAGATAACACATGGAACCTAAGGGAAAAGCCCTTGAGAGCAAAGTAAAACAGGCACAGGAAAGAAATACCAAAAGCAGACATGTCTTCTTTCACCTATTTGTCCACTAGTCCTTGCTTACAAACCATGTTTGTCCACCTGATGATCTTAGAATCAGTGAGATGAGTGTCACAGCAACACATATTAACATGTTTATTTGAATTGAAAGAACGAAATCAGACCTTTTCTGTTAGAAGATAAATTGGATTGGATGATTAGTTTGGTAATAAGAACTGGCTTTGAGAATTAGGTTATATGGTACCCATTTTTCATAACTGAGTGAACTATAATAAATCTGCAACTTTTGATATGTATTTTAAATAGACTAAGAACATGTAGAAAATATACCAGGAATGATATCCTTTGCAATTACTTAAACATAAGATAGCAACTATTAGACATCAATTTAAAAATCTATGAGGGGACACAAAATTCTTCTAGAATACAGGTATCCAATCTTTTGGCTTCTCTGGGCCACATTGCAGGAGAAAGAATTG
Source organism: Gorilla gorilla gorilla (assembly GCF_029281585.2). NCBI lineage: Eukaryota > Metazoa > Chordata > Mammalia > Primates > Hominidae > Gorilla > Gorilla gorilla. Next base: position 64,392,596 of record NC_073229.2, read on the forward strand.
CATTGGGCTACATATAAAATACTAACACTAACAATAGCTGATGAGCTTAAAAAGGTCCATGCATAAATCTCATAATGTTTTAAGAAACTTTACAAGTTTGTGTTGGGTCGCATTCAAAGCCATCCTGGGCCACATGTGGCCTGCGGACCTCAGGTTGGACAAGCTTGTTCTAGAACGTACTCTAGAAAAAGAAAGCAAGAAAACCACTGCCTAGCAGTATATATGAGAAGACGAAGTCCTATGTTAGAACCCCTGAATGTCCATGGTGAGACAAAGGGAGAGTGAGTGGCTTTGCACAGGAAGTGAAAGGCAACTGGGGCTGCCAGTGTGCAAGGTAAGGAAGACAAAGCTGGGGATTTCCAAGAAGAGAGAGGGCCCAGCTTCAATGATAGGTCACTGATAACCTAGTAGAGTGTCAAGGAAAATTCTTTGGCAGACAGGACTTTTAAGTTGTTTCTGACTGCAATGTAATTTTTACTTTCCTTGTCCCATATTTTTAATATTTTAATAAAATCAGCTAACATTAACTTAACACTTTGGGAAATAAAGAGCTGGAGGATGTCCAGTGAGGCAATGCAATGCAGAAAGCGTGGCAGACATGCAGAAGGGAAAGAGTTTAGAAATTGCAAAATCAGCAAATGCAGGAACTAGGAATCAAGAGAAGGCTAGAAAAAACAAGCCTCTACCTCTTGCCTCCTCTCCCATTTCTCCCTCCAAAGATAATTAGAAACCTGAGATGGGGTCCAAACAATTTACCTTTATTTTAAAAACCAAGGTGGTTCCAGCAAGCTAGGGCACTTCACAAATGGACATTATAAATAAATTAGCAGTAGCTTACAATTTAAATTCTAAATCTTACTTTTCAAAAAATTTGTTTTCTCTCAAAATCTATTTACAGCATCTACACTGGACAAATCAATCAAACAATTCCTCTACTTTTTTTCTATTTTATTTTACTGCAGCTATAGGATGCCGAAAAGAAGTATCTTTCTACTTGACCAAGGATAGGTGGCAACTAACAGTCAGTTTGTGTTTGAAATCAGATCTGTGAAAATCCAAGAGACTCCACAGTGACCTACATATTGCATAATTCTGGTCTTGGAAAAGTTTGGACTCTAGTAATGGTGAAGTTCTTGACCTCCTTCAGAAAAACATTTTTGGATAAAGTACTCTTAGTAAGTTAAAAAGGGTAAAACGTTTTATATTAATAATACAGAAACGGAAGCTTGTTTTGAATTGAAAACATTTAAAATTATGACCTATAAATGTATTAGAGATGTAGCCTACATTTGGAAAATAAATATTTTGATAAAATATTTTTAGTTTCTCAAATGTCAGTGTCATGTGAGAAAAATAATGCAGCATTCTTGGACCATACAAAGAAAAAGAAAAGGAAATACACTAAGTTTTCGAATAATTCTTTAGTGTAAAAGACCTTTTTTACTATGACTCTTAGAAATAGCTCCGTACCCATACTGTGCATACTTCAATGCACATCTGTGATTTGTTCTTCCAGCATTGTGACTCTAAAATTAGAAGGCTTCACTTGGAAGAATGCCAAGGTAATCATGAAAAGGGCTACAGTCTAATGGAGACAGGGACCAGTACAGACGACAGACCAATAAAGAAACTGAGTGATTTGGGCTAAAATTCAGAAACCATCTGTTTAACTCTTGGCATAAACATGATAAAAGCAAACCTTAGGATGTTGAAAATCAAGTAAAAGAAATGATGATTCTTGCATTCAGAAATAGCAAAAAAAGTTTATAAAACATTATACATAGTTTTAGGATTGCATACTCATAATGATAAGTGTATTATAACACATTACATATGTTATATTTGTTAATAATTATAACAAATTGAAATTCTATTACTTTAGCCATTGATTCACTCAATGTAAATTTGCTCCATATCTGTTATGTGCTAGCCTAAGCATAGGTGCTATAAGAGATAGGGAGGAAATAAAACTAATTTATTGCCCATCTAATGTCACAAATATTTTGGATCACTTCATTTATTCTTCATAGATATCTGCCAGCTAACTGAGCCTCAGAGAGGTTAAAATGTTCAAGGAGACAAGCTTGAAAGTATCAGAGCGGCCTTCAAACCTATGTCTGTCTATACTGAAAGCCTTCAACCTTGCTACTACGCCACATTGCTTCCTCAAAGAGGAGAAGGGAATGAGAAACACACAACCACTGCCTTAAAGGATCCTGGAAACAAGAACACACACAAAAAATACCTGGATATAAATATCTCTAAGTTTCATATAAGAGAATTCAAGTGTCTCTTCTCACTTAGGGCTGAAATTTCAACTAAGCCTGGAAGGATGGGTTGGAGTCAGAAAGAATGCTAACTTAAACTCCAAAATTAATCACAAAAATTTCTTGGGCTTAAAAAAAAAAGAAAAGAACATGAGTCAAATAGAATCACTAAAGGATGTCCTTCTTTGAGAGATGGCTTCTCTAGCTCCTTAATATTTCAAGCCCCTTCCCCCTACACACATACACACACACACACACACACACACACACACACACACACACACACGCATACATGCAGACATAGTAAGTAAATAAATAAATATATATATAATTGTTTCTACAGCTTTGAAGTAATATTCATTAAAAATTTAACTAATAACTTTGGGGAAATAATCCATGTTTTGCCAGAAAAGAAGGGGAATGGTAGGCATTTACTAACTCATTCAGACCTTTGGAAACATAATTTCAAGGAGACTGAACCGGAAGGTGGGGTTGCAAAGTGGAGTTGAATACTGAGGAAACCCCTATGCTTCTCCAAGAATGAAAATCAGAATGAAAAGATGAAAAAAATCCAAATAATAAAATCCTTCCAAGATTTAAAGAGTGCAACCCCAACACAGTTCACCACCTCTTTCATTACTTTTGAAAGCATGAATTCTCAGTTCTGTTTGCTCCTCTGTGTCATGACTAAGTTTTCCTTCTCAGAGGCTGCCTTTCCATATTCCTAGAACAGCTTGTTTAAAATATATAAAGTTGAAGTGTGTGCAAAAGATCATAGTGCACATGAAGGAGAATGAACTTGGAATAAATATACATGAGATAATAGATGAAAAACAAACAAACTGATTCAATAACCTTCAGCAATGACTTCTATTAACATTTGGTCAATAAATCTACTCTTCAAATTTTACAATAGTAATTTCTTCAAAAAGTAAAAATCAAATAATAAAAAATTAGTGTTTATACTGTCACTTCAGAAAATTATGCAATAGTTTTGGAAAATATATAGCATTTGTATGACTTCTATGCAAAAATAACGAAGCAATGACAACAATTCCTGTGAGAAAATAAGGGTAGAAAACTGTAACTGTTCAGATTTCTGGCTTATTTTCTCAACCAGAGACCTCCAGATAAGATCCTACAAATTCAGTTTTTAGAGAACAGAGACAAAGCTAAAGAGAAAGAATAAATAAAACTTTACAATAGTCAGTATTCTAGAGTGGGAAAAAAGAGACCCTTACATCCTTCCCTTCATTTCAGGAATTTTTAAAACTTCAATAAAAGTAATGTTCAGCAATTCCATTTTTTAAAATTATATACCTACTTTTTAATAAAATATATATTCTCTCTTATGGAGGTGATAATATCTGAAGTAGATAATACCATTCACAATAGGTTTTATTTAATTAATTTATTTATTTATTTTGAGACGGAGTCTCACTCTTGTTGCCCAGGCTAGAGTGCAGTGGCACAATCTCGGCTCATTGCAACCTCCGCCTCCTGGGTTCAAGTGATTCTACTGCCTCAGCCTCCCGAGTAGCTGGGACTATAGGCACTTGCCACGAACCCGGCTAATTTTTGTATTTTTAGTAGAGATGGGGTTTCACTATATTGGCCAGGCTGGTCTCGAACTCCTGACCTCAGGTGATCCACCCACCTCGGCCTCCCAAAGTGCTGGGATTATAGGCGTGAGCCATCGTGCCTGGCCTACAACAGGCTTTATAACTGTTATTTATAGATAGCGAGAATAGGCTGGTTACAGATTTGTGGGAATTTTTTTGTGAGACGAGTATTTGTTGACTTGTCTCTAAATGGAGAAAACAATAAACACTTTTGTACAATTATTCTTTCAATTTTGAAAGGAAATAGTGTGAAACTGATCTTTGATTACCAAATACAAAAATCAATTTTAGGGCCAGGCACCGTGGGCTCACGCCTGTAATCCCAGCACTTCGGGAGGCCGAGGTGGGCGGATTACGAGGTCAGAAGATCGAGACCATCCTGGCTAACACCATGAAACCCCATCTGTGCTAAATATACAAAAAAAATTAGCCGGGCGTGGTGGCGGGTGCCTGTAGTTCCAGCTACTCGGGAGGCTGAGGCAAGAGAATGGCGTGAACCCGGGAGGCAGAGCTTGCAGTGAGCTGAGACCGCACGACTGCACTCCAGCCTGGGCGACAGCGAGACTCCGTCTCAAAAAAAAAAAAAAAAAAGAAATTTATTGGGTACCTAAAATCAGTAGACAGTAAATGTGATTTTCCTAACATCAAAAAAATTGATTTATCTTTTTTGAAAAGAGTAGAATGGGTCCCTGGAGATTAGTTATGTCTTGTTGCCTCAGTCAGAGAGCTCACAGAAACCTCTTGAAAATGAAGGAAGGAAAAACAGAAGGAGGTCCACACAGGGAAGCTCCAGAGCTGAGGACACATACGTAAAATATAAGCTATTCCAGCCTTCTTTAACACACAAGGCTTGTGCTATCATTCCAAGCAACTTGTAAGCTTACTGTGCTGAGAGACCCTTCAAAAATTCAATATAAAAATCAATACTCTATATTACCTCCCAAATATTGCTTTAACAAAGAAAAATGATTTACTATTTGGGTTTGTTGTTTCTTAAAAAACTTTTATCTCTTTTTTAATTGCACATGTTTATTATTATACATGTTGTGTGAGATAAAATATCTATGGGAAAGATAATAAGTCAAATTATAGAAAATTCAAGGAAGAGGGAATGACAGCAGATGAAAGATCATGATGGTAGCTGTGAAGTTAAATGTCTTTTCACTCACTGCTATCCCCGCAAATTCTTTATAGGTTCTCTCCATTGAGTGCAGGTTTCTAGAATATTAATTCTTTCCAAATGTAGATCATTTGGGAAATTTTGTCTTGACAATGTGAAACAATTTTTTAAAAAAACTATTTACCCACAGTTTTAGTTTTGAAAGAAAAGATTATAAAGTTGATTTTTATTGGTAAAAGATACACAAGGGTTATGTGGATCAATTGTTTTTCCTGTGCCAATTGTGTACTCTTTTGTTATAGCAGTTTTATAATAAGCTTTAATAACTTATTAAAATCTGGCCTTAATTAGGGTGAATCTGGCCTAATTTACATTTCATGTATACAAAGAGATGGGGTCTCACTTTGTTGCCCAGGCTGGAGTGCAGTGGCACTATCATAAATCACTGCAGCCTCGAACTCCTGGGTTCAAGTGATCCTCCCACCTCAGCATCCCAAGTAGCTGGGACTACAGATGCATGCCACCACATCCGGCTAAATTTTATTTTTTACTTTTCATAGAGACAATCTCACTATGTTGCCCAGGCTGGTCTCAAACTCCCGGTCTCAAGCCATCCTCCCATCTCAGCCTCCCAAAGTGCCGGGATTACAGGTGTGAGCCATGGCGCCTGGTCACATTTCTAATAATTTTTATTTATAATCACAGTTATTTTTCTATATAGTTTTAAATCATTTAGCTAACTACACCCCCCCAAAAAATGGAATTCTCATTATATGTACAGTAATCTGAAAAGTGTTAGTATTTTCATATTAAATCTTCCCATCCAGGAAGGTGATATGCCTTTTTCTTTATTTAGATTGTTTTAAAACATACATATTTTAAAAATCTTATAGTTTCCTCCATATAGGTCCTGCCCCAGTCTGATTTCTTTATGCAAGAGAAATACCAGTTAAATGAATAGGAAGGAGAGATGTAACATGAGAAGGAAGGCTTAAAAAGCAGCTTAAAGTATCTGTGGTGAATACAGACTGGGGAAAGCAAATAATAAGCCTAGAGATTGTCCATGGACTCTGGGAATATGAGCACTGGGGCCTCAGGGATTGTAGCAGTAGCCTGGCAAACCACACATGTTTCTACTCTCCTCCTCCAGCCACCAGCTTCTTCCAAGCATCTCAGTCATTTCTGGCCTTCAGCTCTAGTTCTGACTTTTATAAGGATGGATATGGCCTTTTGGCATGTGAAGGATTTAGGATAAGATTTTATTATCAAAGACACATATTCCTATTGAAAAATTACAAGTAATAACCTTTTGGAAGTAGATCCTGCTCAGCTGTTTCAGTTTGACATTCATAACAATAGGCAATGCCTGGAAAAGGCAGTGATAACAATGGAGTGCGAAAGATATGAAGGACTGACTGCAACGTTTCTGAGAACAGGTTATTACATCCAATGGAAGATAAGGAGAATTGACAGGCTGACCCTCCCAACTCTTTCTTCCATCAGTACGTGCACATATTAAATATCCCAAATCCCATTCTATCATGTCAAAAGAAGTTCAATGCCACTATACCAAGTCAACCATATAAGATTCTATTCTGAAAAATAATATTTGGTGTTATTTTAAGAAGTGCTTCTCTCATATTTTAAAAAAGAGATTATCAATTTCTCTAATTACTGGAGGACAAAAATGGAGCATGCCTCATACTCATGATATTTTTTTCAAGGAATAAAGGATATAGTCCAATACATGATAAATAACAGGGAGAGAATATTGCCTAAAGAAGATAACAGTGGGTAGATAATAATATGTGAAATAAATTTTGATCTAGAAATACCCTTATCTATAAAGCCAGTGTACCGAGTCTGAGTCCAAATTTTTGGTTTATGTTCTCTGGAGAGATGTCAGCCTGACTTTAAGGGTTTTTACCTTAGTATTTCCTAAAGAATAAAAAAAAGATTATCCAAATGTTTGAAAAATTCACCAACAGAATGCTCTGAAGAAAGAATTGTGTCTAAATGAAAAAATGTAGAGAACAAATAAAGCAGATCAACAGTGCTGCCCCAGAATAAGATAGTGAAAGATTTAAAATGAGAGGCACCAGAGTAGAACCTATCTCCAAGCTTATAAATATGAACAGGGATATCAAATAATCTACAGCTATCAGAGGCATCTCTTTTAGCCACTGAAGCTAAGCAATGAAAAAGGAGAGAGTGACTTCACACAAAATCTCTTGAGCTAGGGTATCACAAGACCCACTTTGGGTATTAAAGGTAGAAAACAGTGGAAGAAATAAAGCTTCCTGAGAAATCTCTCCTGGGCCAGGTATTACACATGCAAGTCTCACCCTAGTCATTATGGCTAGGTTAGTAGATAGGAAAATCACAAGTTATGAGTTCCAAAATGATATCATCCTGATCTTCAAGGCCAAGGGAATAAGAAGATAGCCAAACTGTATATTTGGGGTAGAAAGAATAGTTTCAAATGAACTTTCTTGCATTTATAAATACTTTTTTAAGTAATCTATATGTGGTCTTCAAGGTTGATAAATGAGAAGTAGTTTGTAAGAAGCTCCTCCATAATCTACAATTTCCTGGGTCCATTCTTGGATTTTAAAAGCTAGGCTAGCAAAGGTAAATGAGGCTATGTGAGAAATTTCCTGCATGATAAGCTATAGCCTCCCAAATCTCTGTGTTAGGTTCATAGTGTCAGGCTACTGGTGGGAATGGAGATAATTTTTTAAAATAAAATAACTTCCTTCTGTTCATAATTCCACTGGAGCGTCCTTGGCTCTGCTCCTTGATCTCTTTCTTCATTATTTTGGGCAATGCATCGCACAAGGGGCCAAGAATCTGTCACAGACACAACTTTGGCCATCAGCCATTGGGCCCTGGCAGGCTGCAGTTGGGTAGTGAGCATGAGCTTAAGTTCACTGAAGGGACTCAGGTCTACAATACGCCATGATGGAGTCCTCCAAGAAGGTTGTTATTGGTTGGCAAGATGGTGCTGAGACACACCCAAGTGAAGGGAAGCTGCATACAAGTTATAATATGGGTAAACAATGACAATATATAAGATTTCAAGAATAAATACAGATGCTTAAATGCAATAAAGTAAAACCAATCAACTAATTAAAATAAAGCAGACAATACGGAGTTTACCTAGAATATCACTTTTCACTTTACTAGTGTTTATACTTGTTTGTATTTATGAGAAGAGTCAGACGCTTTCCTCACCAGTGTATAACGTGTAGCTACCTAAGTCAATGTCACCAGGTAACAGACGCTGGCCATCTCACAGTGTTGGTATATCCCTAGTCAGGATTGCTGCTAAATCAAAACACAGTGGTACCAAAAACCACTGTTGATTGGCTCTGAGCAAAGTTTCTCTTTCATCCACAATCACACAATTAGTGAGTGACAAGATTGAAATTCATGAATCCAACTGCTAACTCTCTAATCCAATGAAAATTCTGTATGTGCCTTTTATGATGCATAAATCATGACTTTTATGTAAGATAGGAATCATTTCTATGCAGGTGCATTTCTATTAATTAATCTGGTTCCTTGCAAATTAACAGAAAATGTTTATTAATTTATTGTTTAAATAAAGGCAAAGTAAAACTGATCAGCAAAAAAATAAAATAAAATGGGTGCATGTGTATGCTATCCTATGTTAAAAAGCATACGTGGAAAAGTCAAATGCAACAGTGAAAAAACTTCCAGCACATTTTTATTTGTTTGTTTTTTTTTTTTAGGAAAGAATGAGCCTCTGTTGATGGGCAGATTCTCACAGTGGGAGTCCTGAATTAGAAATGAAAATTACTTTATAACACAGCCTACACAGGAGCTAAACATTAATGCCTTTGATTGCTTCAGGTCAGTTACCCATAAGTGTGAGTACTTACGCTGTCAATTAATCTTTTACAATCTGGTATTACTTTAGTAGTTATTTTGAAAAAAACAAAACACAAAGAAGCAAAAAAAAAAAAAACCCCCCACCACGTCTAAATATGTACTCTAAATATTTAAATAAAATTATATTTTAATTAAAATAGAAAGGTAAACCATAATGGTAGGCTGATGAAATCCTCCTTAAACAAATTAAAATGTAAATATTTAAATAAATAAAATGGAATCTGTGATACTATATAGCTTAATGTCAAAGTAAAAAGATAGATAACTTTATTCTTCAGCTCTGTGGATACAATAATATTCACCGTATTGAGAATACATAAAACTCTACAGGAGGAAGAAATGTCTCAGTGGTGATGGAAGCCATTACATCTTCTCCTCTTTATACATCCTCTCTAAATAAGGTAAATAAACTAATGGCAAACACCACCATTACTTTTGCACCAGCCAAGTAACTTGATTTACCATATTTAGAGAGGACATACAAAGAGGAGAGGTGTCATGGAAGTATATCCCTAGTCCTTCCGAGTTTCCATCACACAAGAACCTGCTGGTTTCATGGCTTTCACAGTTCTCTTTTCACCTGACTTTCTGCTTCCTACAGACATTTCCAATGTAAAAAGTCCACTGTACATTGATCACAGCATAAAATCTGGATAGATGTGTCTTTTCTTCTTCATCTTACCCCTTATACCACCACAGGAGAGTATGCTCATTTTCTCCTTTGGCTCCATTCACTTTTCCTGATAGCTGACTTTGTCACTTCTACTTTTTTCTCCATATTGGACATTCTGGTCATTACACTTTCTATATTTTATCAGCAAGATCTGTTAGAGGCAAGCAGCAGAACCTAAATCTAGCTGATTTAGTAAAATAATAATAATTTATTAAAAGTTTGTTAAGTAGTTTATGTAACTTTTAAGAGGGCTGGACAACCAGGCTTGAAGGGTGCATAGCCAGGAATCTTGCTCCAAATCAGGCCACAGAACTGGTCTGGCAAGCATGACACTGTCATTGATGTCAAGTGCATTGTGGCCACTGGCATAGGATACTGAATGACACTGTGTCCCCAGAAACTTCATCCTGCAATACCTGCAGTTGCTTCCAGGGAAAATTTTTTAGTCTCCATTTCTTTATTTCAGTAACTCTTGATTCGAAGTCTTGGGTTGGTAGATCTGATTGGCAAAGTCTTATTTTCATGGTAATATCCTAGTTTCAAGGAAGGCAATGAAAACAAAAATCTAGCATTTTCCTGCCCACTATGGCAGGCAAGTTTCTGTTGAAACATACGGTTCAGATTTTGCGTGGCCAAAAATGGATATGTATCAATATGTGTGTTTGTAAATAATATATATGAGTATAAAAAATATATCATTACGAACATATATTTTTATAAATATAAATACATTTTATAACTATAACTATATACCTTTTTATAAACATAAAATATATTTATATATGCGTATGTCTGTGTTTATATATACAAATACACTCCTTGTCTATTCCCAGGCTAGTGACCCCTCGCTTAAAGACTCTATAAAAGCAGACTAAGTACAATGATATCTCCCCACCTTTCTCATGATACTTCAAACTTGTCTAATGACAGTTTTTTAAAACAGTGCAATAATTAACTAGAACACCTGTGTACTGGTGTCATATTTTCTGAATGGTAGTCATATTTTTTGAATCAAAACCAAATGCTCATCCTCTTTTTTTTATTTAAAAATCCACGCATTGAGAGTTGAATCAAATTTTGCTTTGAATAATGTGACAAAGAAAGAAAAGCTTTTTCCTGAATCTCTTCTTCCAACCTAATATTAACCATTTTTTAGAAATGTGCTCACATTCTCCTCTGGAATAAAAAAAAAAAAAAAAGGACAAACATCTTCCAACAGAAATGCCATCATGATGGTGAATCTCAAAGAGTTTTGTGAGCCCACAGTGAGGCCACATCTGCTGTCTCTGACCCCAATCAGCTCTTCCTCTAGATATCTGCTTGTCTAACTCTTAATATCTTAAAGTCCTTGCTCAAATCTCACTTTGCCAATTAGGATTTACACTGATTCTATTTAATACTATAATACCACCTTCCCCCATCCCTGGCATTCCTGATTTTCTCTAGCCTTTCCCTCCCTCCCCCCTCCCTCCCTCCTTTCCCCCTCTTTCTTTTATTTTCTTTTCTCTCTCTCTCTTTCCCTCCCTCCATCCCTCCCTCCCTTCTTTCTTTTCTTTCTTTCTCTTTCTTTCTTTCTTTTCTTTCTTTCTTTCTTTCTTTCTTTCTTTCTTTCTTTCTTTCTTTCTTTCTTTCCTTCTCTCTCTCTCTCTCTCTCTCTCTCTCTTTCTTTCTTTCTTTCTTTCTTCTTTCTCTTTATCCTTCCTTCCCTCCCTCCCCTCCCTTCCTTCCGTCCTTCCTTCCTTCCTTCCTTCATCTTGCTCTGTTGCCCAGCCTGGAGTGCAGTGGCGCAAACTTAGCTCACTGCAACTTTGAATTCCTGGACTCAGGTCGATCCTCCCACCTCAGCCTCCTGAGTAGCTAGAACCACAGGTGCATGGCACCATGCCCAGCTAACATTTTTTTTTAAGAGATGGAGCCTCATTATATTACCCAGGATGGTCTTGAATGCATCAAGCAATCCCAAAGCTCTGGGATTATAGGCATGAGCCATCACGCCCACCCATTTATCACCTTTTAATATTTTTACTTTTAGAGTTTACTTATGTATTACATTTATTGTTAATTGTCTGTATCCTCTACCAGAATGTAAGCACCAAGAAAAAAGTAATATTTACTTTGTTCATATTTCCAAGTTCCTAAAGCAGTTCCTGTCATATAACGGGAGTGCAACAAATATTTGCTGAATTAATAAATGAATGGGTGTGGCTGGGGTAAAATAAACAAGGATGAAAGGGCAGAGATGAGGTCGTTGAGTTAGACAGGAATCAGATGACAAAGAGTTTCTGAGGCCATTTGAAGGCTTTAGATTTCATTCTGAGTGAGATGTGAGGTCACTGGATGTGTGCACTGAGTACCAGAATCTGACACAGAGAGAGAAAAGAGCCAGTGGAGAAAGAGAAGTTGAACCCACCAAGAGATTGGCGATCGATCAATGGAACAAAATCTTAGAGGTAATTAGGGGGGTTGGGATCTACATGTCCAGGTGGCCTTGGTCAGAAGAAGGTATAGGTATGCAACAAGTAAAGATGATTGTCTACATAAACTACAGACCATCGCTCTGGTTAAAGTGCCCTGGTTAAGTGGCCCTTAATTTCTTTGGGTAATTCTATTGTCTTGGCAGACACATCATATTGTTTTGGAAAACAACTGGGTTATAAATATGGTAGTCATATTTTTTGGATCAAAAATGAGGTGAATGGCTTAGAAGATGTTTTTCTCTAATCTATAAGTTCACTTATATGTAAAGTTTTATAAATATATTAGAATTAAATCATATTCAGTGTTATAAATGTTAACTCATAGCAGAAACAAAATGCAGAGTGTTTTTAGTGGGTATTCCAAAGTCTACCTTGGTTAGATTGTGATTCTGCATGCAAAGGTGGGTCAAACCTACCATCATGGCCACAGGTATCAGGCTCAGGGGTATGAATGTTACTCCAGGAACATTTTCTGAGTATACATGTAGCATACCTCCAGAGCTATGCTTTAGGAAGATTAAAGTGGAAGCAACTTGGAACAGAATAAAGCTGGAAATTGGATTGAAGCATCATAATTCAGGGATTCTAAGTACAATTTTGAAACAAGGAGATTTGTTGATTTGTATTGTCAACTTTCATGCCAAACAAACTAGGCTCAACTCACACCCCTACCACTTGCTAGCTGTATGGTCTTAGGTAAGTTATCTAATTGGGATTTCATGTTCCTCGTGCATAAAATAGGGCAAACAATAATGTTTAGGAAGGATGATCCAAGGATTAAATAAGCCAACAAGGAAAGCACTCAAAATAGGGCCTGCTACTTAATTAGCACTGACTATTAACTATTACTGTTTCTACTACTCCTATCTTGTAGGGCAAAATTAGACATAAATAGTCTCATGCTGTATTTCTGCTGCATTTTGACACCACCAAAAGTACAGCCAATTCATATGAAAGTAATTCATTTGTGACTATAAACATTCAAGAAAACTATCTTATTTCAAAAAACAACACTGACTAATATTTGGAAGTAGAAAAACTCAAAGTTACAACAGTTACTAATTTCATGATATGGGAGGATTATAAAATTTCATATAACTGATATAGTTGTATCAGTTTTGGCCATAGCTAAGACTTACAAAGCAATTATGATTTGCCAGGTACTACGCTATCTATCTAATTTACATTTGTTATATCCTTCTAATAACTTCACGAGATGAGGATTATTATTAACCATCTTCCCAAAGAGGAAAAAGGCTTAAAGAACTTGATAACTTGAGTAAAGATACACCATTAATAAGTGTCTCCACCTGGATTTCAACTCAGGCAGTCTGACCCTAGTGTCCACACTACATTATGAGGTTATGACAGGCAATTGAAATAACGTGTACTAACTTATCAATTAAAATTTAAAACAAAATGACTAATTTCTAGGAATTATGCCCCAAAATTTGATAACAAAGCAAAAATATTCTTTATCAGATCATCAATGATTTGGTAATATATGTTTCACCCAAAATTAAGGGACAAAATAAAACCACAGGCAAAAAAAAATGCTTTACAGAGATCAAAACCCTAGAGAAAAGTTAACATTATTTACCATTCATACGGATTACTGGGCTTGAAATTACTCAGTGTCTCAAAGTACTGATAAGATATTGGCTGGGACTAGGTGTATTACGTATTTTTTTTTTAATTTTCTGTATATTATGATTTGTGTGGGTGTGTAAATTTTTTTATAATAATATTTCTTAAATGTATAACATTTTTAAAAGAAACAGAAAACCTTCCTGGCTGGGGAGAGACTGCTCCTCTCCCTCTCGGGGCAAGCTAGTTCTTCCAGTTGGCACAGAACTCAGCCTGGAGCACACCTTTGACATGCAAATCAACCAGTCTAGAACTACACCCATCTATCTGGCCCAGATAACCCAAGAAGCAATATTCCTCTGCCTTAATCATCTCAGGGCCAGATATCAGGCCACTAGAAACCACTCTACAGTTTAGAGCCCCTGGGGATTATTCAAACTAGCTAATGCTAAACTGCTGACTTGTCCCTTCTCTGCCTTTCCTGTGGAAATCCTAATAAAGGGTCTAGCTCCTTTTGTGGTTCCCAACTGACTGACCATCATACAATAGGGTTCTGCTAACTCAAAATTAAGTGCAGAAAACTGTCAAAAAGTCTTTATATAAAACATTCGTTTCATATAAAATGTCAAATGGGATGGTTGATAGAGCTGCAAACACAGGCTAGACCAAGATACTTATCTCTTAAAACTAGCCATATATTCTTACATTTGTTCATTAAACTCATTCAGTAAATAGTTGTTGAATAATTTTTAAGTTCTAGGCAGCTAGGTACTACAAAGACCAACTATGTTTAGTTTCTGTTGTTGGAGACGTTGCATTTTGGTGGGGTAAATACATAAATACACAAATAAAAAATATTTTTAAAAGTTAGTGATTCTCTAACTTGTCTTACTTTTAAGGAAATATAGAGTAAGACAAGTCAGAGAATCACCAAGGGCAGAGTTGGGGAAAGTGACTTTAGATGGGGTAAGACTAAAATATCTATCTGAAGAGGAGACATTCAAGCTGACTGAAAGATTAGTAAGGGAAAGAGTTCCAGGCACAGGAATCTTACTGAATTTACCAGCAGGTACATGTCTCCAAAGAAACAATGTAAATATTCCTTTTTCTCTCCTAATATCTTCTGGATACTTCCAAACCTGTCTTCAATTTTTATACAAAGCACTTAGTTCATAAGTTTCTGCAAGAACATGGACTGTACTTTACTCATCTTCATAGCTCTGGTACTTCACACAATGCCTTCACATGGTGAGCACTCAAAAAATAAGTTTGAGGGCCAAGTAAAATAATGGATGAATTAAGGGTTAATCCACATAAGCCTGGGAGGTTTTCTAAAGAAATTTTAAAACTTATATTTCAGGGTGATGTCAGTAAAAATAGCAGAGCAAGGATCTCCTAAAGTTCCCTCCTTAAAAGCAATAAGAAATTTGGTAAAAATTCTAAGTATCAAGTTTTTTAGAATTCTACAGATTAACCAAAGTTTTGCAGCAATTCAAGAATGTCTATTCAAGAAAAAAACAGTTGACTCTTGATAAGAACATCAAGCTTAACGTCATTTTAACCTGCCCTATTCTCAAACCCCTCTCTACATCTCCATAGAAGCCTTAAAAGCCAGAAGTCTGCATTCACAGTGAAAATCAACAACCCAGCCGTCACTAGATAGGGCAGAACAAGGTTGGAACTTCTTCTAAACATCACTACTACAGTATTCTCATTATGTGACAAGTTTGGCAGTTTCCTAGAAGACCTTACTTGCAAGACTGTCTTTATTTGACATGACTTAGAGCTCACTCAGTATGAAAAGCCTTTCCTCCAGGGGTGTTGGTTTAAAATATTTAAAGACAGCTGTTTAACTTTGCAACTATCTGAGTCAGTAGGTAACTGTTGGACAAACAACAGACAAACCAACAAGATGAAAATGAAAGGCTAGGGAATGAGTTGTTCATAGTGGCTTTGCAGAGGTCTAATGAATTCCCAGGAATTTAGAAGGGCATCCATTTGCCCAGGGCTTTACTCATGCTCAGGAAAGACATGAGAAGGCCACAAGCTGTCATGTACACCCATCCTTGAGGCTCTGCACAGGAAGAAAGTGAAAGCTAAGGCAGAGTTGTCAACTGCTTGGCTGAGTGTTGAAGGCATGGCCAACATGCACACACAGTCCCTTAGCAAAGAATGGGGACTTCTAAATTACTGAGGTAAAGAAATATCTGTCTAGTTAATACCTGATCACTAAATAATGGAGCAGAGACTTCTGTGGCCACCCATGACAAAGAATGCAAACATTACAGAATTAGTTAAGGAAAGTCACTAAACAATCAAACAAACAACAAGAACAATAAACAGCAACAACAACAAACCCTGAGGAAAGAGAAGAATCTAATTTCCAAAGTTGTTACATTCTATTATTTAAAATGTCCAGTTTTCAGCAAAGAATTATAAGGCATATAATAACAAACATGAAACAAGACATGAAATAAGAAAATACAGTGTTGAATGTGTATCACTTTCACACAATCATAAAGTTAAAAAATCAAGAGTTGAACCACTATAAGTAGAAGACTGTCTGAATAGATTACTCACAGAGGAAAAAAAGGAATCAACAGAAAGGGTCCCTGAAGAAACTCAGTTGCTGGACTTAATAAAGATTTTAAATCAGATATTTTCATTATGTTCAAAGAACTAAGGAAATCTTTTCTAAAGAACTAAATAGAGAATATCAATAGAGAAACTGTAAAGATTAGAACAAAATTAAATTAAATACAAAAATCACTAGGAAAAATAAAATCAAGTTAAAATAAACAAAATTAAAAAGTGAGTTCTTTGAAAACAAAATTGACAAATATGTAGCTACAATGACCAAGAAGGTAAAACAGGACCCAAACTAAAATCAGGAATGAAATATTTGGTTTTCTAGTGCCCTTACAGAAATAAAATGGATTGTGCGGAACACTATGAAAAATTTTATACCAACAAATTAGATAATCTAGATGAAATGGACATAGTCCTAAAGAGACATAAAGTATAAAACTGACTCAAGAAGAAATAGATAATCTAAATAGACCAGTAACAAGTAGAAAGACTGAATTAATCAAAAAACTTCTCAAAAAGAAAATCTTAGGACCAGATCACTTCATTGGTGAATTCTACCATATGTTTAAAGAAGAAATAATATCAATCTTTCATAAGCTCTTTCAAAAATTAGAAGAGGAAGAAATACACTCTCTAAAGCCAGAATTATCTTGATACAAAAACCAGACAAAGTTATTTTAAGAAAAGAAAATTATAAGTCAATATTCCTTATTAATATAGATTCTTCAAAAAAGATACTTCAAAAAATACTAGCAAACTGAATCTAGCAACATATAAAGAAAATTATACATGAGGATTAAGCAGGATTTATTCCAGAAATGCATGGATGCTTCAAGACCTGAAAATCAATTAATGTAAAACATTATAATATAAAACAGTACACTAGACGAAAGGAGCCAGACACAAAGGACCACATATCATATGTTTCCATTTATATGGACTGTTCACAAAAGGCAAATGTGTCAGGACAATAAGTAAATTAACGGTCGTCAGAAGCTAGAAATAGAAGGAAACGGAAAGTGACTCCTAATGGGTATGGGATTAATTTTGAAGGTGATAAAAATTTTCTGGGACTAGACAGTGTTGATGGTTGCAATCTTATAAATATACTAAAAACTACTACATTTCACACTTTGAAAGGATAAATTTTATGGTATGTTAATTATATACGATTATATATATATATAATTTTATTTATAAGTTGATGCATGTTACATGCACACAAACTTATAGCTCAAGATGACAACCTGAGAACGCACTTCTACCTTCCTCTGTCCCAATGTCCCATTAAAAAAAATGAAGCCTGATATGCTGGCACACACTTGTGGTCATAGCTACTCAGGAGGCTGTGGCAGGAGGATCACTTGAGCCCAGGAGCTCGAGGCTGTAGTGAGCTATGATCATTCCACTGCACTCCAGGTGACAAAGTGAGACCCTGTCGCTAAAAATTAAATTAAAAAGTGTGCAATTAAAAAATAAAAACACAGCTGTAAAACAAGAAAAGGAAGAAGCAGATAATGAAGACTTAAGAAGATAATAAAGACTTAGATAGAAGGTGTACAGGATTAGTTAGAGGAAGTAGAATAATGAAAAGCACCACCCAAAATAATTGGGGCTAAGCAAGCATCTTCACAAAGGAGCCCCAAAAAGCTTTCATTTTAAAGTAAACAAATAGAGAACACAAGAGGAGGCTGAAAGGCAGCTATCAAGATAGTTCAAGAACTAACTGCCTTTAGAAAAGTGGTATGAGTCTGACCCTTTCCTTTCCCAAGTATTCAATAGTAGTTTTTACCCTGAGATTTGTTTTATAAGAAAGTTGGGCAAAGTGCCTAGAAGTGAGTGTTGAAGCCACAGAGATACAGCATTGGAAATTCATAAAAGACTTTCCCAAGAAGGAAATGGTGATCTTGTGGGAGACAAGAGCATAGAATGGAAAAACTGCTGTACTGAGTCAGATTCCTGTTCCATGCCAGTGATGATAATTTGCACATGTAACTTGACTGGATCAGGGGGTGCCCAGATATTTGACTAAACATTATTTCTGGGTGTGTCTGTGAGGGTATTACTAGTTGATATTAGCATTTCAATCAGTAGACTGAGTAGGGCAGACTGCCCTCCTATATGTGGGTGGGTAAATTTACTCAGGGTTCTCCAGAGAAACAAAACTCAACAGATTAGATGATGCCTAGATGATGGTTAATTCTATATGTTAACTTGACTGGTCGTGGGGTATTCAGTTTAACCATTATTCTGGGTGTGCCTGTAAGGGTGTTTGTGGATGATAGATGAGTATTTGAATTTGTGGGCTCAGTAAAGTAGGCTTCCCTCCCTAATGTAAGTATGCACCATCCAATCCACTGAGAGCCTGCATCAACAGCACATCATGGGACTCCTCAGCCTCCATAGTCAGGTCAGCCAATTTTTTATAATAAATGTCTTTTGAGTTTTCTCTCTCTCTTTATCTATGTATCTATTTACATCCTAATTGGTTCCATTTCTCTGGAGAATCCTGACTAACCCAATGTACTGAAATGTTCCTTCCTTGACAGAATCCTTTGTATGGACACATGGATATCTTCCTTGATATCAGCTTCCAAAGATCTGTGGACTCCTCTCACAACATTTAAATTCCTGAGCTGCTACTAGATCTTATGTATGGATTGATTGAATAGCTTCTGTATAAGAATGGTTAAAAAAAAGTTTGATGTCTTTCATAAATAGTTTTCAATTCTGCAGTAGTGTCTTATAGACTGAAAGCATTGATATAATGTAGCTGTTGCACTGGTAGTACTATTTGAAGGAGCATTTTTTGTGTCAGAAGAGAACAATGGGTTTTAAAAATAAACAATAACATAGAAAAAGCAAAAAGGTTTTAATCTTTCTCCACTAGAACTGGGTTCAAGAGTTCTAGAATCAAGCCTTGTAGAAATTTAGATTAATGTTACACTTCTGTTGTGGCCTTTGGGTCAGAGAGGACCCCCCACGTTATCCCCATCATCCCCTCTCTACTCTTTTATTTCCTAAAGCCACAAATTTGGAGTACCCTAAGTCAGGAAAAGACTCTAGTAAGGAAATAATAAAGGAGAATATGTGACAATCAAGAGTGCATTGCCTTTTTCCATTTGTAGACATGTGGGCATGTGCCTTTCTATTTGTTTTGTAGATGCAAGCTGCACAAAGGCCAGTTGTCTTCTCTTATATTCACCAGTGTCTTTCCAGAATCTAACCTGTTAGCATTGTTGGCATTCAATGATAATGATGTTCACCATTTCTATAAGGTCCAGCATCTGCTGACGCATACTCAAGGCTCAGACAATATTACTTAGATATTCATGGTTGCCAAGCCAGTTTACTTTTTGGTTTAACTCCATAAGAAGCAATCCAAAAAAAAAAACTTTAAATAAAATATTTTCAGTAATCATGGAAGGGAGACGGAAAACCATTAACTGGCATCATACCTTTTGCCCTAATATTATATTGTTTTCTTCCAAGAAAACCCTATCATTTCTTATTCTTTTTATATCAGGATACATAATACGAGATATTAAGAAGTTTAAAAAAGTCAACTCCCCAGATTGGTCAAATTATGCTGAATAAACAAGTAGTTGAGTACTCTCTATTCAAGCTTGTATTTGCTTTTTAAAAGAGATGATAAATAAACAGCCGACATCTGAACTAAAGAGTTCAAGGCAACAATCCCTATTTGCAGTTCCTAAATCCTCAAATTTCTAACAACCATAAGGGTTTTTTAATTTCTTTTTGTTTACTTGTCTTTTGTTTGTTGTCTTTTAATAATCCTTTGGTAGCAAGCCTTACCTGACCTCTACAGTCCTATTAGGGCTCTTATGTAATATATGGAATATACCCTTATTACTTTTATAAAATCTGAAAAATCCTGAACTTGAAAACTGTGGACATTCATTCAATTGAGGTGAGGATCCAAGACATTAGAAGAACAAACATATGTATATATATTTAAGTAAGGAAATTAGGCAAATCACAATCTCTATAGCACTGATTTTATCACTTGGAAAATGAAGGAGTTGCACAAAAATATGCTTGACAGTAATTAAACTCTAGGATTCTACCTGATCAATTTATATCCTGATATATAACAAATTATGTTGAATTTTGGATTATGTTGAATTTTTATAAAATTATAGGTATTTAGCTTTGCCAATATGTGTGACAAACATGCATTATTAGCTGTGTCTTTCTATATAATAAGGTTTAGTACCTGCTTTGCCAAACACAGAAGATATGCCTTCCATAATGGCCTTGTGGATATCAGGATGAGAAAGGACGTATGCAAGTGTCCAAAATGCAACCTTAAAAAGAAAAACATATATCAAAAATATGAACTTCTTTGAAGGTGAACAAAAGCATATTTAGTATTAGCCATACATATATTTTTTAAAAAGGATGATGTTTAAATTAACCTTAAGAGCACATTAGTAGAAAGCATATTTTGAAAACAACTAGATATTATTAATAAGAGATATGTAATATATCTCCAAGAAGCCAGATTTAAATTTTTATTTTGTCACTATAATTTAACTATATAATTTAAATAGATTAAACATCTATCTTCACTAAAAATGAGAAAAGTTGTTATTTTTACTAATGAGTAACACAAAATATTATATAGGCATATATTAAATTTTCAGAAGCAACTAGTTATGACACTTAAGAATATTAATCCAAAACAAAAACATTTCTTAAGATTTAATTTCCTTAGAATACAAGTGAATTAGCACATTTTATATTCTGCAACTGAAACACAGTAGTTTTAAATAAGCCCAGGAAAATGCAGCAGGAAACCATCCCATAAACTAAATTATGAGAGTACTCAATGTCAAAAACAAAGTCCTTTTTTTGGGCTTTTTTTTGGCTCTGAATTAGTAAATAAAAGAAAAAAATTTTTTGAGTCTTTTCACACTTGAATGCTATTGAATATAGTATATTTGCACATTTTCTCTCTTGGCCACTCAAACTTATTTCATATCTTTCCTCGTTATGGTATTACAAGATAAAATCATACTGCTTTACATCTTAAAAATTAACTTCCTCCTCAGGTAAATAGTTTTGCTTCTATTCTTAGGTTACATAATAAAGAAAACCTGTATAAAATCATCCAAAGAAGTGTGGGTTTCACTTTCATTTTTTTCTAAATACATTTATTATGAAAGAGATTTCATCTAGGAAAATTGGTCCTGAAATGATTCATGCAATGCTTTGACTAAATTTAGTCTGTCTCTTTTGTGAGGTAACATTATGTACCTTTAAATAATACCAATACTCCCCTCTGTGGTCAAAAGAGGAAGAGCAATTGTCCGAAAAGAAGTGCTCAAATAAGCCAAATTCAATACTGTTCATTACTTTTCCCTTTCTAACTTTAAATTGATAGTGCAAGGATAAATATGGTACTGTTTACATAAACAAGGTGAATAGGGGAACCAAGGGTCCTCAATTTAGAGGCTTTCTTTCAGGAGTGTTATCCAGATTAAGAAAGATTTATCCTAGAGATTATCTAGTTCATTTTTACAGATGATGAAACAGATGCTCAGAGAACTATTTTGTCCTGTCTCTACTCAGGCCCCCTTTCTACTATTAACTACACACAAAAGTGCTAAATTATTGAATTCAATTAATAACTACTCCATACTCACTTCATCTTACTTGAAGAGTCAGAGTTCATGTTGGGGAAAAAAATAGTGATAAGACATAATGTATTAGTCTGTTTTCACACTTCTTTATAAAGAATTCCCTGAGACTGGGTAATTTATAAACAAAAGAGGTTCAACTGACTCACAGTTCTGCATGGGTGGGGAGGCCTCAGGAAACTTACAGTCATGGCAGAAGGCAAATGGGAAGCAAGGCACACTTTACACGGTGGCAGAAGAAGGGGGTGGGGAAAATGGTCAAACACTTTTAAAGCATCAGATATTATGAGAACTCACTCACTATCACAAGGACAGCCTGGGGAAAACTGTCCCCATTATCCAATCACCTCCTACCAGGTTCCTCCCTTTACATGTGGGGATTACAATTCAAGATGAGATGCGGGTGGGTACACAGAGCCAAGCCATATTACTTAGATTTTCAGTTACGCAAAACAGATGTTCATAGTTGTATGTGCCTAAATATAGCTTTAGAGATTCAATAAAATTGGATACTACTTTTTAAATGACAAACATAAGGAATTTAGCTAAACTACAAATGGCTGTTACTTTTATTTTATTTTATTTTTTTTGAGACAGAGTCTTGCTCTGTTGCCTAGGCTGGAGTGCAGTGGCGCGATCTCAGCTCACTGCAAGCTCTGCCTCCTGGGTTCACACCATTCTCCTGCCTCAGCCTTCTGAGTAGCTGGGACTACAAGCACCTGCCACCACGCACGGCTAATTTTTTGTATTTTTAGTAGAGACGGGGTTTCTCCGTGTTAGCCAGGATGATCTCGATCTCCTGACCTTGTGATCCACCCGCCTCGGCCTCCCGAAGTGCTGGGATTACAGGCGTGAGCCACTTTTTTTTAATGTCTCCTTTTACCTTAACAGATTACAGTTTTTAAAATTTTTTCTATTTTTAAAAAAGCCAAAGTATTTTTAAAAGATAAAAAGGCATATAAAATAGTTAATTAAAGTTTATATGTATTACTACATCAATAAGCAAGAATAAGTGACTTTGAGGTCTTTGTGCACCCACATTTGGGAAAGGAGTTGAAAACTGCTCCCAACAGTACCAATTAGTATCTTGTAAAACAGTTCAAGTCCAAGGTCAGAGATGGGCAAGAAGAAGAAGGGCCACTCAGCTCACTGAACTGCAGAAGCAGCCACCATAACGTCATTCCATTGTTTTGGAGAGGTAAGAACAAATGAGAGAAAGGGCAAGGAGGAAAACTCTGTATCTTTGCTGTGTCAAAGAGAAGACGAATTGAGTGTGTTCTTTGGTACTGATTTATCTATTCAAAAAGAGATTTTGATGGAGTCTTTATACCATGCCAGAGAGTCTTCTACCAATCATGGTAAACACAAATATGTTGGGAGATAATTCTTGTCCAAAGTATTTTCACATTTAGTTGGGCATATGAATACATATTGGAGAAAAATGAACGAAATGTACAAGACAGTGAGAGAGCAAACACATGTTACAAAAAATAAACACTGTGGGAGTTGAGAGTGGGATGGAGTAACAATTGCTACTGAAAGTATTTAGAAAGAATGTAAGAGATGCAGCAGATAAAAAAGGTAAAATGTCAGCTTTGTGATTGGTTTGGAGAAATCTTCTAAAAAAATCATTTGGCAGTCAGAAATTTCTTGGAACTTAGAAATGGTTTTCCCATAAAAATAATTTCATAAATTATAGTTAATATCTTGGGCCATAATGGAGCCTCCTAGTGACCCAGTGCCTAACCCATCTGAAGCCTGAGCTCTGAGTCCTATGGGCCTTGAGGCAGAGTACAAAGTAGGAGAGAGGAGATATAGATATACTCTGGGCTCCAGGAAAAGACAGGCCCCACCACCTACACCTCTGGCAGGGCTTCTGGTATTCTCAGCAGCAATAAAGGTCACTAAGGCAGAACAGCAGTGGATATTCCCACTCTGGGGCCTTTGAGCCATCAAATATTTGGAAGCCTGTGTTCAGTATTAATGGGCCATTGAAAATAATGATTGACTGAAACTAGGGAGATAATTTTTATAAGGGAAGAAAACTAGCATTTATTGAAGACCTATGCTGAACCAGGTGCTATTAGCCACAATCTATTTCTTACCAAAATAATCCTTATAACAACCCTTTAAGGTAGGTATAGCATTAATCCCATTTTACAGATAAGGGCACTGAGGCTTGGGCAGGTTAAACAATTGGCCCACTGTTACCCAGTGCTGGCAATTGGCTTTGGATCTGACTCTAAAGCCTCTCCAGGATCTCTGCCTGCTCACCAGGCTGCCTCTTGGAGGTGCCAACAAGAGCCAGTGAGATGGAATCTTCTCTAATCATCAGACACTTTCTTTCTGAAATGAATGATTTAAATCCTTTCAGACCAGCGCCAAGAACAAATTCCAAAGAACCGACTTCCCCTGTGTCAGATCAATGGGGCTTTGTGTGTCTTTCTTCCGGGGGATGTTTCTAACAAGATATTGAAAAATAATTCTTTGACAGGAGTGCCTGTTTTGTTGCTACTTTGAGAGTTGTTTTGATGTTTGTTTTTCAATTTTGCTATAGCTTAATCAGTTTCCAAGAATATTTTTTAGGGAAAAACCAGAGAAGAATATTATAGGTACATAAAGAAGAGGAAGGGTTTAGACTACTTTTACTTGACCATATCAGATGAAATGTATATTCCACTGGCTAACATACCTTTGAGAAAAGAGGCCAGAATTTCTATCCCTTCTCTTTATGCAGTAAATTTTTCAACAAGTTAAGGGAAACTAGAATATCAGGACTGAGAAAGCCTTTAACAACCTAGGCCTTTATAAAAGTAAGGCTAAATAAATAATACTTAAAACATCTTCCTCATTTCTATCTGTTAGAAGAAAAAGGAAGAAAAATGCCCACACATATCATTATGGATAGGTTAAATCCTCCTGTTTAGTAGAAAACAAGTATATTTAAAAAGTTACCCTTTTAATTTCAGATAATATAAGTAGCATCTTAGGCTAATGTGAGAACCTCCTGGCCCAGGAAACTGTTTGCACTGAACATGATGTGACAGACAAATCTCATGGCTCTAATCTAATTCAAGACAGATTTTAAAAGAAACAGTTTTTTAGCCGGGCCCAGTAGCTCACGCATGTAATCCCAGCTGCTCAGGAGGCTGAGGCAGGGGAATCGCTTGAACCCGGGAGGCAGAGGTTGCAGTGAGCTGAGATCACGCCATTGCACTCCAGCCTGGGTGACAGAATGAGACACCATCTCAAAAAAAACAAAACAAAACAAAAC
Source organism: Gorilla gorilla gorilla (assembly GCF_029281585.2). NCBI lineage: Eukaryota > Metazoa > Chordata > Mammalia > Primates > Hominidae > Gorilla > Gorilla gorilla. Next base: position 64,417,783 of record NC_073229.2, read on the forward strand.
AAAAACAACAGCAACAAAAAATAAAACACAAAAAACAGTTTTTTAAGTCTTGCCTCTCTTTAGAAGTGTTGAAAGTTCCAATTTCACCAGCACCATTCATGCGGAAGCTTGTAGGACCATAATGCTAAGCAATGCAAACAGGAATGGCACACAGAAGGAGAATGGGTACAAATGGAGAGAAAGAGCTAATATTCATTGATACCAGCTAGGCTTATCTTATTAAATCCTCATAACAACTTTGTAGAGAAATGAGAATTACCATTTATTGAGCACCCAAGTTCTAAGACCACAGTGGGAGGTTCACGTACATTATCCCTTTTTTTACCCTTATTAGGTAAAATAGTACATTATCTCTTATTACGAAATGGAGGCACAGAAAATTTAAATTACCACCATGACAGTCTACAACTACGAATTGGGATGTCTGGATCCAAGCCCAAGTTACCTGAAACTATCCATTTACTTATTCTTTCCAATAAAAGCATGTGGCCAATCCCTATTCATCTTTTCAATACCAATACTGAGCACATTGGCAGACACACAAAAAATGTTCCATAAACAGATGCTGTCTACAACTGGCCCCAAAGGGCAAGCTTTTCCCTCATCCTGTTACACACTGCCTTTCAGAGGACGGAATTTGCTTGAGATCTGTTTCGTCTCCTTTGTAACCTAATCAGATTTCATTAGGCATTCAGTTTTGGTTTTTATCTCACAACCAAATCCACTGTAGTTTTTTTCTTTTCCATAATGAGTGATGAGTGGAAAAAAGAATGGAAGACAGAAATGAAGGAAAAAAAGATGAAAGGACAGTGGAGAGCAATGTAACTCATACTTTACTAATATACTTACAGGAACAGCATTAGACAGAGAAGCCCAAAGCAGTAAGAGCCCATAATTGGGTGAGTTTTCCTTACTTGTTTGCGTCTCTACAATATCCAGCGTAGCTTGCAATAATGTCTGTTTAAAAGAAATAAACATTGCCAAACCATGGCTATGTGACAAATATTGATGTTAATAAACAAGAGATCATGCATTTTTCTTTAATATGAAAGATATTATTTCTGCCATTCCCAGGTTTTGCAGTTTGAGGCATGTGAAGGGATTTATGTCCTTACTGTAGTATAGTAATTAGGAGTAGGGATTCTGGAGTTTGACCACCTCACTGCATTTGTTCAGATCCTGGCTCAGATATTTAAGAGCTGGATGACCTTGAACAAGCTACTTTAATCTCTCTGTGCCTCTGTGTCCTCATCCATAAAATGTTCATAACATGGTACCTACCTCGTAGGATTGTTGTGAGAATTAAATGAGTTAGTACCTAAAAAGTGCTTAAAATAAAACCTTTCAGAGGGTAAAATGCACTTTGGATCTCTACTTTACTGAACTGAATTGACAAATTGTGTGTTATTATCTCTGCCCTCCACACTGCTCTGGAATCCCTGTCTTATAAACCTCTGCTCTTAGCAAAATGCAAGCAATAGAGAAACACACATCTCTGGTGCATTCAGGAGAAAACTACACCCCCATCCACCATACAGATTCTCAGCCCATTCACCATGGGAGACAGAACTGCCAAGCCAGAATATTACAAATGCCACAATACTCTAAAACCATACAGAGAACTGACACTTGACTTGAACAGTGACAGCTCAGGGCAGGGCCCCATCCAAGGCCCCATCCAAGGCTACCCATCTCAAGACATGTTGTTCTCAAGTCACCAAACAAATCCCACTAAAGTATTTTCTTCATAGGGCGGTTTCCCCAGATTTGTCTTTGCCAGTGATGGCTCCCCATCATGGGAAAAAATTCAGACACTGTAACATTTTCATTAAGTTACTCATCTACTTTTAATCTTAAATAACTTATGTCTAGGTGATAGAAATAATGGGAGCTAATATCAACTCACTGCTTGCTAAGGGCAAGTAGTGTTTTAAGTGTATTGCAAGTATTTAACCCATTTCACTCCTCACTATAACTCCAAGATGCAGATACTACTATCTTTTTTTTTTTTATTTTTAAGAAAAGACGTTTACTTGAGAATAGAGCATGGCAACGGGAAAATGCATGCAATAGTAAACTATGTGCGTATTCAGAGATTTAAAGGAAGACAACGATTTTTAAAGGAAAAAATGAGAAGGATTACATAATTGTTGTGCAATCATTATCCTTGTCTACAAAGATCAATAACAATATTGGACAGGCCAGTTGCTAGACAGGTGTTCCTGTAGAAGTATTATTGTGTAGGCTGTGATGGTCTTTGTGCAGCTTTGTGGCTTTTGTAGAGTTTTCTTTTCTTTCTTTTCTAAATCACACATTCAAGCATGAGAACCCTCTCTTCATGACCTTCCCTGGCTCTATTTGTCAGGTTTTTTTTTTTTTTTCTTAGGTTCAGGGGTACAGTTCAGGCTTGTTCTATAGGTAAAATCGTGTCACAGGAGCTTGTTATAGATTATTTCATCACCCAGGTACTAAGCCTAATACACAATAATTGTTTTTATCTGTTCCTCTCCCCCCTCCCAATCTCTACCCTCAAATAGGGTCCAGTGTCTGTAGTTCCCCGCAGATACTATTATCTTCACCATTATGCATATGAGGAAACTGAAACACAATAAAGTTAGGGAATTTTGCCAGGGACATATAGCTTGAAGGTGGTTGAGTTAGGATCCCAACCCTGTGAGTCTAGCCCTGACTCCAGAGCCCACACTCTAAGCCACTATGCTATACTGGCCCCCTTAGAGACACAAATCACAACTCTCTTGTATTAGGGATTTGGAGAACTGCATTGTACCACAGCATAGTAGCTTTGCTTCAGATACTATGACACAGAAAAAAAAAACTATTCAATCACTAGCATATAAAATACATTATAAAATAGAGACTGATGCTATTATTTACTAAAGCATGTAATTTTTCAAGGGATTAACTACTCTAATCCCTAGCTTTCTCGATTTAACATCCTCAGTTTTCCTGGTATTAAAGTTGTGAAAATAAATAAGAAATTACTTGTGAAATATGTAACACTATGCTTGCCACAAGGTAAGCACCCCAAAAATGTTAGCTAATGTCTTATTACTGTTTTTGTAAGAATGGATTAGCAGAATTGAAAATAGTTTAGATATGAATTTCATTTACTGCTTGTCTCTATCATACTTATAACGTAAGTTGTCACAGGACAAAGTTTATACCTCATGAAAATCCTATAGATACATTTCATTATTTTGATATTCTATGACACAATAATAATTTTAAATGAAAAACACTAGTTTAAGATATATCTAAAATAACATGGAAGAAATCACATTTTACATTAATGATGAAATAAAACATGTATATATTTTTTAAAAATGAAACTCAACTTCTACCCAGTCTTCTGCTTCACTAGGCCACTGAAATCTATTTATGCAGTTGAAGACAACAAAATCTTTTAAATTTCTTCTTAGCTCACACTTTTTTTTAATATTAATATAAAAACATTAGCTCAGCCAGGCACGGTGGCTCACGCCTGTAATCCCAGCAGTTTGGGAGGCCAAGGCAGGTGGGTCACGAGGTCAGAAGTTTGATACCAGCCTGACCAATATGGTGAAACCTCATCTCTACTAAAAATATAAAAAATAGCCGGGTGTGGTGGCATGTGCCTGTAGTCCCAGCTACTCGGGAGGCTGAAGCAGGAGAATTGCTTGAACCTGGGAGGCAGAGGTTGCAGTGAGCCAAGATCACACCACTGCACTCCAGCCTGGGCGACAGAGCAAGACTCCATCTCAAAAAAGAAAAAAAAATGCCACTGCCACACAAAACGCACAAACACACAAGCTCAGTGTGAACACTGCTAGAGGAAAACAGAGACGCGATACATAAAAAAATAAAGTTAAACTTCTCATGGATGTTCAAGTTGAATTCTCTCCTAAAGTTTTAAACACTGGATTAGCTTCAGCAGAATTCAAACTTTGTTTTTATTCAAATAATGATATGGTTTGGCTATGAAGCCACCGAAATCTCATCTTGAATTCCCACATGTTGTGGTAGGGATCCAGTGGGAGGTAACCGAATCATGGGAGCAGGTCTTTCTAGTGCTGTTCTCCTGATGGTGAATAAGTCCCATGAGATCTGATGGTTTTACAAAGGGAAGTTTCCCCACACAAGCTCTCTCTCCTTTTGCCTGCCACCATCCATGTAAGATGTGACTTGATCCTCCTTGCCTTCCACCATGATTGTGAGGCCTCCCCAGCCATGTGGAACCATTAAACTTCTTTCTTTTGTAAATTGCCCAGTCTCGGGTATGTCTTTTTCACCAACATGAAAACGGACTAATACAAATAGGGAGTTAAGAGTACCTATGATTAAAAATACCTCATTTCTTCAGAGTAAGAAAAATAAACGCTATTCTAGAGGAATTGTTGGTAGGGAATTTTACTTTCTTTTTTCTTTTTGGTTTTTTTTTTTTTTTTTTTTGAGATGGAGTTTCACTCTGTCGCCCAGGTTGGAGTGCAGTGGCGCAATCTCGGCTCACCATAACCTCCGCCTCCCAGGTTCAAGCAATTCTCCTGCCTCAGCCTCCTGAGTAGCTGGGATTACAGGCACGCACCACCATGCCAGGCTAATTTTTGTATTTTTAGTAGAGATGAGGTTTCACCATGTTGGCCAGGCTGGTCTCGAACTTCTGACCTTAGGTGATCCACCCACCTTGGCCTCCCAAAGTGCTGGGATTACAGGCGTGAGCCACAGCACCCAGCCTTGGTAGGGAATTTTAACTGGGAATTTAAAAACTCTGTTTGCTAGGCCCATAGATTACAGATCTATCTCGATACATCTTTTATATACATGTGCTTTTGCCCCTAAGTACTGGAAAATAATGCAAAGAACATGTGTGTTTGTCTGGGTTGTTTATACAACAAAAATATTAGCTGAAACACAGTTTGTCAATGAAGGGCCTTCCAGTATGGCTTCCTATTCCCTTTATTCAGGAAGGAGATACCTAAACATTCACATAGTCCTTTTTCCTAAGGCCATCTTCCTTTCTAGTTTTAAGCAAAGCTGTTTGTGATAATATTTGCTATTTAACTAAAAACAAACAAAAACTTTTGATGCCATCTTTAAATATAAAAATATTTGAAGAGTTTTTTTAAATGATGATAACAATGATAAGCTCCTATCCAGTCCTCTGTTCTCAGTGCTTTACAAAAATTAAATCATTTAATTCCCACAACTTTATGTGGTGAGGAAACTGAGGCCAAGAGACTAGGTACTGTGCCCAAGGTTACATAACCAGTGACTGGATTTGAGCCTAGACAGTCCAGACCAAATGAAACCCAGTCTCTGTGGGCAGACCCTGGCCTCAGACAGTTTTCAAAAGCTCCCAGAGGTGATTCTGATGAGAGGCAGAGGTGAGAACCATTCATTAGCAAGCATCTGAACCAAAGGTAAGGCTTGTTAAAGCAGATTGTCTACCTCAGAGGTGTTTGTTTGTTTCTGAGACAGGATTTCGCCTGTCACCCAGGCTGGAGTGCAGGGGCACAATCAGGGTTTGCTGCAGCCTTGACTGCCCGGGCTCAAGTGTGATCCTCCCACCTCAGCCTCCTGAGTAGCCGGTACCACAGGTGTGTGCAACCATGCCTGGCTAATTTTTTTTTTATAATTATTTGTAGAGACCAGGTCTTGCTATGTTGCCCAGGTTGGTCTCAAACTCCTGGGCTTAAGCAATTCTCCTGCCTGGTCCCCCAAAGTGCTGGGATTACAGGCGTGAGCCACCATGCCTGGCCTACTGCAGAGTTTCTGACTGATTCCCAGGTGATGCTGGTGCTTTGGTTTATGGGCCACATTTGAAGAACCACAGATCTGGAATAACACTTAGGGCACAGGTTCCTAGTGCCTGGCTTTTTAAATTATACTATTCTGCTTCCTTGCATCTGAAGAAACAACTAACGGTAGTGGCATCAACAACAAAGCCTATTTTGTAGAGCTTTGTTTTTCCTAATTTGCCATTACTTTCACCTGTCGCTATTGACACAGCCAACTGTATGATAACACAGAAATCAATACAGAACATCGGAATTGTACTTTTTTGCTCATTGCCTCTGGTTTTTTCTTATGTGGAATAGGATACCTTTTCTACATAGGTTGTTGTGATGATGTAACAGTGAAATAATGTATCTCAACATGTCCAGTACAGTGGTTTACACAAAAATGGTTATCTAATCAATCTCATGTGTTTTAGCAAAATATATTTTAACATCAATAATTTATTACTATCTTTACATTAGCAAAAGAAAGGTAAGAAATACTTACCATGGAATTATCTTTTGCAGATTTACATGCTTTTATATCTGGAATGCTTTTCTCAAACAGTTCCAGGAACCACTTTTTGGATTTTGACCAGTTTCTACATGAGAAAAAATATATATAGAAATTAATTGGAAAGCACTTTAGGAATAACAGGTCACATCATAAAAAAGGGATGTCTGTGGAATTAAAATTATTTCTCCAAATTTATTCTTCATTTTCAGGTATAATTTCATGGAAGGTCTACCTTCGGAATGATTAGTCCACAAAGACAGTTGGGGAGGCAGAGCAACTACATTTTAGTGTCTTTTGTAAATAAAACTTTGGAGTCCTACTGGATTGGCACTGAATAAGAAGGCAGAACCCACACTTGCTTGGTCTGCCTTTACTGTGGCTGCTGTAAGTTGCAGGAGGATGAAAACCCAATGCACAGAACCAATCGCTGACTTAAGCCGGGAAAAACAAACTGGCTCTCATCTTCTAAATCTTGTCTGAACAGTCACCATTGTAGATGAATGGTCTATGTAGGCTATGGTCTGAATGTCTGTGTCTCTCCCAAATCTTTATATGTTGAAATCCTAACCCCCAAGGTGATGTCATTAGGAGGCGGGGGTCTTTGGATGATAGCTATGTTATGAGGCTACAGCCCTCATGAAAAGGAGTACTAACCTTATGAACAGGGTCTGAGGGAGTCTGTCTGCCCCTTTTACCACATGAGAATGCAGTGAAAAATTGGGAGTCTGCAACCCGGAAGGAGCCCTCATCAGAACGTGACCATGCTGGCCCCCTCATCTCAGACCCCCAGCCTCTAGGGCAATAAGAAATAGCCCTCACCAGAACGTGACCATGCTGGCACCCTCATCTCAGGCCTCCAGCCTCCAGGGCGATGAGAAATAAATTTCTGTTGTTTATAAGCCTCCCAGCCTATGATACTTTGTTATAGCAACCCATATGAAGAAAGACATAGAGCCACTGCCAGGAAATTTCAAAATCATGCAGTTACTTTGCATGTGCCTCATTTTACAAACATTTGTCTGAACCAACTGTGAGAAATGCATTTAACCACGCCCATGTTTGCCTCAGAGAGAATGAGGAGCACAGTGTCTGATTCTGAGAATGCTCAGGTTGATGATTTAGCAGGAATCTTAACTGTAGCAATGAGTGCAATAATAAAAAGCTGTACATGGGATAAAAGACCTCAAAATAAATTCTTAATCCCATCGATCTCTTTCTCTCTTTTGTTTTTGTTCATCACAATAAGAAAAGCATCTCTCTTCCTTGGTCCTCCTTCAATTCACCTACAGACACCAAAAACAAACAGGTCATAAGAAACAGCTTCTCTCCCACTTAAACTGCTGTTACATCTACTTAGAACAGAAAAATGAGAGGTGTTGAATTGCTGAGAGAAGCTTGGTCAATGAATTAATTATAGCAAACAACTGTTACCTTAGAAGACACTCTGGCAACTGGGACCCATACTCAAAATCTTCATCATAAGCTTGAAAATACTGATGGAACTCCTTGATTTTTTTCTTGTTTGTGGAAAACAAACTTTTATTAAAGAGCATATTCACTGTGACTGGATAAAGGAGATGTCTACAAAGACAGAAACACACAGAAAGTCAGACCCGAAGACCAAAGAAGAAAGGCAAAGGATACAAAGCAAGGCATTATTTCATAGCAATATATGGGGAGCAGATAATAGGTGACAGATTCTCTTGGGAAAAAGTCGCTCTTAAGAAGTTTTGATATTTGCTTACTGTGGTCAAGATAATACAGGGGGAACTGAAACTGTGGTTTGATTTATCTGAAGATATTTAAATGCTTTCTAAACAAGCATATTAGACTCTGACAAATATGAGATAATAAATAAACTGATCTAATACAATTCAACAATTTATTTAGCAAATAATAGTAGCTAAGATATAGTCCATGCCTTTAGACAGCAACAACAACAACAACAACAACAACAAAGAATCAGGGCAATATTAGTCACCAAATTTCCTAATTTCTCACAGGATCCCATAAATTCAAACTATTGCCCATTGAAATATAGTACATATCTTCAATTAGTTTCACCATTAAGAGAATAAAGTGATTACTGTAGCATACTTAAGATAAAGAATATAAAATATTGTTAACATGCCTTAAAACACTTAATACTGTTTATTTAATTTTTACTTACCATCCCTTCATAATCTCCTCCACCCAAAGTTTCAAAAATATCCAAGAATATTTTGTTCATTTCAATATCTTCATTTTGTTATATATATTGGGTATGCTTCAGCACATTTTTAAATTTGGTTGTTTGTTTTTGTGTCCCCCCTCCACCCCCTACTACTGGACCTCTAACAAAATGTTCACTGTCATTCTGAGTCTGAACTGCTCAATCTTGCCTTGGGCATTCCAGGATTCCTGCTGAGATGGCAAAGTGACTCAGGTAACTTCAACTTACGAAATCTCTTTATGCATGTGGGAAATTTTTTCATGTCTCCCATGCCCAGACTTTAACTTTTCCAGAAAGCTTCAGAATGGGGCTGACTCTGTCTGCTGCTCTTCCCTGTCTCTTGGGATCTCCCTTAATAGAGGACCCTGGGGCTCAGTCATGAGGCCCACACTGACTTTGCCTGAGCCACTTGTTAAGTAACACAAACATCTCCTGGACTTTTTTCACCACTTTATGATTCCATTCTCTCCCCTATCCTCTCAACGTCCTCTCATTCTAATAATAGCAAATTGCACTGAATGTTTTATCAAAATTCTACAGGAAGTATGAAAATTATAAGAAGAAAATCCGTGTAGTTTATACACAAATGTATCGAATGACTAAGGAGAAGTTACTGCAAATGTATTACAATGACTGTATTGGCTTGTTTGCTCACCATAAAATAGAAATGCTAAACTGAATTAGAATTTAAAAGATTGGTGACAGAGCGAGACTCGTCTCAAAAAAAAATTTAAAAGATTAAAATAATCTCTTAATAGCCTAGTTAGGTAGATTTCATTAATCAACCTGACAATGTTTGAAGTCCAATCTATAGGTTTCAATTTTTTTATTTAAAACAAAAAGCAAGACTAAATCATACTAATGCATCTATTTACCTTACTAAGTTGTTCAGGTCCATTGTCCCATGAGTGCCTAAATTCTCCAGTTGTTCATGTAATTCTTCAGTCAGTTGCCCAGTAAACTGATGGAGATTGACAGTCCCCATTTTCCCTTTCAACATAATATAGAGTTTTTCATGCAGTGCTAAAAAGACATTCTTTGGAATTGATGCTATGAACAAAGAAAACTATTTTCAAAATAAGCAACAACTCCTTGAAACACACAGTCAATATATATCTACTATTATTTGGTCAGCAGGGACTACAGCCAAAGTCCTCTCAGCACATAAGGTCACCTCCCATAAATAAAAGTAGATAAAGATTCAACCTATTCTCGGCTGAGTGTGGTAGCTCACAACTGTAATCCCAGCACTTTGGGAGGCCAAGGCAGGTGGATCACTTGAGGTCAGAAGTTCCAGACCAGCCTGACCAACATGGTGAAACCCTGTCTCTACTAAAAAGAGGAAAATTAGCTGGCTGTGGCGGCCACCTGTAATCCCAGCTACTGGGGAGGCTGAGGCAGAAGAATCGCTTGAACCCAGGAGTTGGCGTTGCAGTGAGCCAACATGACACCACTGCACTCCAGCCTGGGTGACAGAGAGAGACTTTATCTCAAAACAAACAAACAAAAAAGATTCAACGTATTCTGTGAGATAATGGAAATCTATTCACTTTAAGGGATAATCTACAAATGGGTGATTAAGAGAGCTGGTATTTTCAGCCCTTCTCCCTCGAAATCTACAGTCCAGATACATTAAAAACATATTTTACATATCCCAGCATTTCAGAGGCTGTTCTGTCTGCTCAGAATGTTCTCTCCTTTATTATACCCATATCTACTCCCACCCAATCCCACACACTTATACCTATGAGCCTCAAACTTCTCCTGCAAATTTCTATTTGTCCTTCAAGTGTCTTCTTGAACACTACTTCCACCAGGAGGCCTTTCCTAACCCCATGAATAGCTTTGAGCCCACTATTTTCTTTATGTTAGTATTCATGCTCCTTCTATAACACACATTCCTAATTAGAAATTGTGGTTTATTTTTTACTCATTTCTTTATATTTTTATTTTATCTTGTTTTATTGACCTTGAAGTAACTTTTTCTGTTTTAAAAAAATTTTGAATTTTATTTTAGATTCAAAGGGTACATGTGCAGGTTTGTTATACAAGTATATTGTGTTATGCTGAGGTTTGGGGCATGATTAAAACCATCACTCAGGTAATGAGCACAGTACTCAATAGTTAGTTTTTCAACCTTTGCCCTCTGCCGCCCACCCCCCTCCCTCTAGTAGTCCCCTGTGTCCATTGTTGTCATTTTATTGAAGTAACTTTTTCAAAGAATAAGTTTTAATTTTGTATTTCATCATCCTATTACGTGTAAGATACATTTTGTGTAAGTTAATGAAAAACAGTTTTTAGATTTCCTGAGCATACATCTTCTCTATGTTACCATACCAGTATAGTATGTACACTATGCTACCATACATATACTATGCTGGTATGTATAGTATGCTACTATACATCTTCTCTATGTATAGTAGCATACATCTACTATATGGGAGGGATGGGAAGCTGACTCAAGAATAAATATTAATATATTTCATCTGTTCAATGAAATATTTAAACATGAAAGTCCCCAGAGGAGGCTCAGGTGAAAAAAACTCAATCATTTCCATACACCTCTGATAGGTAACTTAGTAAATTTTTCTGAAGGGATACGTGACTCTACAGATCAAAGGCCTTCAAAATACTTATATTCTTTGATCTAAAATTCCATAGTCCAAGTACCAAGAATCACTAAATAATCAAAGAATTTCACCAACAGGTTGTGATGATCATGCATACAAGAAGAAAAAAATATATAATTCTACTGATTACTGGTAGCTTTTAAAACAAACTTTCTTGTCTTAATGGCAAGAAATACACAAAAGATTACATGAAAAGGAACCAAAGAAGAAAAAAGGGAAACAGAGAGAAAGAAGCCACAAAGAATAGAAGCAAGCAAAAACATTGTGAAAGCGCAAAAAAGAACCAGACACAAATTGAACCAGCTCTGCGTTCCAGGGAGGACACATGGCCCCAGTACACACAATTGCAGCCTAGGAAGAAATGAAGGAAGACAGCCATACTGGAAGCATGCTGACTGTACAATCTGGTAGTCTCTGAAGATGGAGGATTTGTGAAAGGGCAAGTCAAGCTCCCATTGACCATAACAGCCCTATAAAATTTGTCAGGAAATGCCACTGTAAAGGATTTACTAAGCCATGGAATTCTAGTTTCAGGGACTGAGTAACATGTAACCAGTCCAAGAGCTGTACCCTGTAGAACACTGTATACACAGCAGTGGAACAGAGTTAGTGACATCTTGGAAGCTGTAACATGATACAGATTCCAAATATTCTCTAAAGAAAACATCAATGAGGTAACCTTATCACTTTCACGTGTCTAATTCAAATCTAAATGTATTAGGCTGCCACTCATTTGCATTTCAATGGCCAAACTATTCTACCCATAACTCTTTCCTCTTCTACCCATACCTCAAGAATAAAATAATGGACCCTCATCATTCTTGATAGAGGAATGAGGATGTAATTTTTACCTAAAACTACTCCTGGATTCCAATGTTGGATTTCGAATGGACTATCTGAAAATATTCTTTACCTGTACGATAAACGATATTTTGCACTGCTAGTTCAAAATCTACTTTTTTGGATTTTAGAAACACATTAATTCCTTCTTCTTCAGTAACAAAGGTCATTCGGTTTCCCATAGCAAAGACTGTAAATATTGGTCCATACTGAAATAAAACAAACATAGATTATATTAGTAAGCATTCCTAAGCCATGTCTAAGACCATTCTCCTCAAGAATCCTAATGCTGAAGTTATAGTCAAAAGAAAATTTATTATGATTATATTTGGCAATTAGTTATAAATTTTGATTGTTTCAGCCAGATCTGAATTATATACATTTTAATTTGTTCTGTCCTAATATGTAATGTTCCCTTTGATCATTTTATTGCCTATTTATAGCTTCTTTTCTTGTACTGTGAAATAAGTAGAAAATAATAATTATAAATAATTAGAAATTATATCAACATTGTGACATTTAAACATTGTTTTCAAGATATTAGTAGACTTATAAGCAACCTATAGCTGAATATTGTTCAACAAAAAGGTTCAAAATTGCCAACTGGTTTATGGGAAATCCATGGTTATTCAACAATGTCTTGCAATCCTATACACTTTTCTAATCTGTTCACTTTCCTAGTTTTCAAAATGACTATTTCATCTGTACAACCTGCTCAACCTCTCCATTCTGACATAGTGTCCCTGCCTTGTAACTCACTAGAAAAATGGAGCAATCAAGTAGCGGTCTCAGTTTCTCGCTACTAAATCCTGCAAGGTATATACATTTGCACACATTCTCCATGCGTTCCCTCCTCTTAACACGGATGGAGGTTCCTGCCCTTGTGAAATGTCAACACTTCTCCATTTGTGTTATGGATCCTACACTCTTGCCTTCTCTCTTCTACATTTATGACTCTCGCTCTCCTACATCATTAATTTTCCCCTCTTTATCAGATCACTCTTAGCAACCTTTGAACATACTGTAGCACAGGGTTTGATAGCAGGGGTCTATGATCTTGCTGGGAAAAAAAAGTCATCATTTTTATTGGCGTCTAAGTATAATTTAGCAGTTTCTTCAATTATGAATGTGGGCAACAAACCTCAGTCTTCTCCATGACTCTATCGTCAAAAGAAATCACCATACTTTCATATTCCATTACAGCATTATACATATCTCAAGGCATAATTTGTGCTCGTCACTACTTCAGTATTAGTCATTTCTATACCTCCCAAGAGATGGCACATGATTACTCCTGCAACACAGTGTTGGGTGCTACTAGGCAACTTGCAGGCCCAAAAATCATTAAGCCACCAGAAAATGAAGTCCCATTTTTGTGCATTAGTGATCCAGACATCTACACTGCTTTCTAACATTCCTATCTGTAATTGTTTGTTAACCAGTACTTAGAAGATGACTTATTTTCATTGTTAAGGTTTTGTTCAAATGAGAATTCTTAACTTCTCATTAGTAGGTAGCTTTTTGTAACATCTATAAGCACCTGGCCACAAGTGTAGACTAACCACATTCAAATACATTGAATCAGCAGTTGAGATAATTGTTGATGTGAGGCATTTAAAGTAACTGCAATATAACTGCGGAGTGAAAGATGGTCATGCACAGTGTTAGAAATTATGCAACAGGGTTTTGTTGTTATGTTTGTTTTACTTGCTTTCCTTTTGTTCTTTTTTTGTATGCAATGTCAGCAGCCTCGGTGTTACGAAGTAAAGGCAGGCACACACGGTATGTTGTAGAAGTGGTGCTTGTATATTTTTTAACTAAACTTTTTATTTAGAGATAATTGTAGATTATCATGCGGTTGTAAGAAATGTTACAGAAAGAGCCTACGTATCCATTACTGTTTTCCCAGTATTAACATCTTGCAAAACTATAGTACAGTATCACAACCAAGTTATTGACATTGATACAGTCAAGATACAGAATGTTTCCATCACCACAAAGATCTTAAATGATGCCCTTTTATAGCCAGCCCCCACTGTTTCTCTCACTCCTACCTTCTCATTAATCCTTGGCAACCACTAATCTGTTCTCCACTTCTATAACTTTGAATTTCACTATGTCATATAAACAGAAGCATTTAGTATACAATTTTTGGGGACTGGCTTTTCATTCAGTGTAATTCTCTGAATGTTCATCCAAATTGTGTGTATCAATCATTCATTCCTTTATATTTCTGAGTAGTATTCCACTGTATGAATGTACGACAGTTTATTTAAACATTATGAAGGCTGGGCTAGACATGCCTATAATCCTACTGCTTTGGGGGTCTGAGGCAGGAGTATCACTTGAGCCCAGGAGTTTTTGAGGTTGCAGTGAGCTATGATTTGCACCACTGCACTCTGGGCAGGGCAACACAGCAAGACTGTCTCTAAAAATCAAAACAATAAAAATGAATAAGGTTGAAAGACAGTGAGATTCTTTTCAGTTTAGGACTATCACAAATAGTGCTTCCATAAACATCCATATCTGGGTTTTTACGTAAACATTAAGTTTCTCTGTGATAAACTCCTAGAAGTGCAATTGCCAGGTCATATGGTTGGCTGCGTGTTTGGATGTTTAAGAAACTGAGAAAGTGTTTTCTGGAGTGGCTGTACCATTTTATATTTCCACCATATGTATAAGTAATCCAGTTTCTCTGTATCCTCACCAATATTTGGTGTTGTTGCAATTTTTATCTTTGCCGTTCTGATAGATGTGTAGTAGTATCTCATGATTTTAATTTGCATATCTCTAATGACTATTGATGTTGAACATCTTTTCGTGTACTAATTTGACATCTGAATATTCTCTTCATTGATACATCTTGTGTATGTCATCTGCCCATTTTCTAACTGGATTTTGTATTATACTGTTGAGTGTTGACAGTTCTTTATATATTCTAGATACTAGTCCTTTGTTGGATATGTGGTTTGCAAATATTTTATCCCAGTGTGTAGCTTTTCTTTAAATCTTTTTAATGAGCTCTTTTACAGAGCAAATGCTTTTAAGTTTGATGAGGTTCAATTTATCAGTTTTTCCTTTTATGAACTGTCCTTTTGGTGTCAAGTCTAAGAGCTATTTTCTATCCCAAATTAGAAAGATATTCTTCTATATTTCTTTCTACAGGTTTTATATCTTTATGTTTTACATTTAAGTCTGTTATCTATTTTGAGTTAATTTTATATCAGATACAGGACTTAGGTAGAAATTCATGTTTCGTGTGTGTTGGGGGTGGTTCTTTGTTGTTGTTTTGTTTGTTTTGGCTTACGCTATCAAATTGCTCCATCACCATTTGTTTAAAAAGGCCATCTTTATTTCATTGAGTTGTTTTTGCACCTTTGCCAAAAATCACTTGGCATGTTTGTGTGGCTCTATCTCTAGATACTCTATTTTGTTCCACTAATCTTTGTGTCTATCCTTCTGCCAGTACTAAATCATCTTGATTAATAACAGGCCTTGAAATTGAGTGGAATGATTCCTCTCATTCTATTCTACTTTTTCAAAATTGTTTTATGTATTTTAGTTTCTTTGTCTTTCCATATAAATTTTAGAATAACCTTGTCTATATCTACAACAAATCTTGCTGGGAATAGCATTTGCATCAAACCTGGATATCAGTTTGGAGGAAACTGACATCTTTAATATGTTGACTTTTCCAATCAGGAACACAGTATGTCTCTCCCTTAAGACCTTTGATTTTTTTCATCAATGTTTTGTAGATTTTAGAATACAAGTTCTAAACATTTTGTTACATTTATACCTAAATATTTCTTGAGTTATTTTAAATGGTAATGTATTTTTAATTATGGTTTCCACATGTTCATTGTTAGTATGTAACCAAACAATTGATATTTTTATGTATACCTTGTATTTATTCCAGAGGTTTTTGTAGACTCCTTGGGATTTTCTACATAGACAATCATGTAATCTGCAAATTAAGACAGTTTTATTTCTTATTTTCGAATCCATATATATTTTCTTTTCTTTTCTTACTTTATTGCACAGGCTAAAATTTCCCGCACTATGCTGAATAAGAGTTGTGACAACAGAGATCTTTGCTTTGTTCCCAATCACATGGGGGAAGTATTTAGTCTTTCACCATTTAAGTGTCCTGTTAACTGCAGGATTTTTGTAGATGTCCTTTATTGAGTTAGGAAATTTCCCTCTATCATGAATCCTGATATCATGAATGGATATCAGGAATGGATATTGAATTTTGTCAAATGCTTTTTCTGTATCAATTATGTGCTTTTTCTTCTTTAGCTTGTTAATACAGCAGCCTATGTGGATTGACAGACTTCACTCGGTAATTCTTTTCATATACTGATAAATTTTATTTGCTGATATTTTGTTATTTCTGCATCTATTAATATATTCATAAGTAATATTTGTCTGTAGTTTTTTTCTGTACTATCTGTGGTTTGAGATCAAGGTAATACCAGCTTCATAAAATAGACTGGGAAATGTTCCTTTGTCTTCTACTTTCTGGAAGAAATGGAACTCATAGTTAATTCTTTTTTAAACATTTGGTATAGTTTTCCAATGATACAATCTGGGCATAGAGAATTCTTTTTGGGAGGTTATCAAAATACAAATTCAATTTCCTTAATAGTGTAGGGCTATTAAAATTATGTATTGTATATTGGATAGTTTTGTTAGAATATGTTTTTCTAAGAATTGATCCATTTTATATAACTTGTTAAATTTATGTTTGTGGAGTTATTCATAGTATTTTCTTATCATCCCTTTTGATGTCTGCAGTGATATTCCCTGTTTCATTCAAACATCGGTCATTGGTGTTTTCTCTATCAGTCTTGCATGAAGTCTGGCAATGTTATTGGTCTTCTCAAAAAACCAGTTCTTTCTTTCATTGATTTTCCTTATTTTTTTTTTTAATTTTCAACTTCATTGATTTCTGTTCTTTACTATTTCCTTCCTTCTGCTTTATTTGGGCTTATTTTACTCTGTTTATAGAAGGAGATGATTCTTGAAAGTTTATCAATTTCAGGTTTTTCTTTTCTAATATAAGCACATAGTGATAGAAATTATGACATGTTGTATTTTTATTTTCATTTGGTTCAATCTATCTTTTATTTTTCAAGAGACTGGGTTAAAATATAAAGACTCAGAAAAATTGAAAGGGATAGAAAAATATGTATCATCCAAACACTAACCAAAACAAAGTTGGTGCAGCTTTAATAATATAAGAGAAAGTAGATTTTAACTCAACATAGATGACTACAGGTAAGACTTCAAATATCGCTTAGAGTGGCTTAAAGGAGGTGCCCTTCCCAAGAGCTGTTTAAGTAGACAAACTGCAGAAGTTGTCTAATTTACCTATTTTAACGTAGGGAACTTTGTCTTTTTGGGGGCTGCTTGACATTTAGATCCTATGCCCACATTTTCAGAATTTCACATTCTACACCTGTTGGTGGGAGGTAGACACCATTTCCCTCATTAGAACCTGAAAAATAATGATGCTTTATTGAGCAAATATTTTTCCAACAATCTACTTAAACTATTTATTGAATATTTTTGCAAAATACCGAACTTCAGCCTAGTACACTTTGGGACACTGTGTTTTCAAGTAATGTTTCCAGTGATGATGAGCATTTTTTCATCTGTCTGTTGGTTGAATAAATGTCTTCTTTTGAGAAGTATCTGTTCATATACTTTGCCCACTTTTTGATGGGGTTGTTTTTTTCTTGTAAATTTGTTTGAGTTCTTTGTAGATTCTGGATATTAGCCCATTGTCAGATGAATAGATTGCAAAAATTTTTTCCCATTCTGTATCACTGGCCATCAAATAAATGCAAATCAAAACCACAATGAGATACCATCTCACACCAGTTAGAATGGCGATCATTATAAAGTCAGGAAACAACATGTGCTGGAGAGCATGTGGAGAAATAGGAACACTTTTACACTGTTGGTGGGATTGTAAACTAGTTCAACCATTGTGGAAGACAGTGTGGTGATTCCTCAAGGATCTAGAACTAGAAATACCATTTGACCAAGCCATCCCATTACTGGGTATATACCCAAAGGATTATAAATCATGCTGCTATAAAGACACATGCACACGTATGTTTACTGTGGCACTGTTCACAATAGCAAGACTTGGAACTAACCCAAATGTCCATCAATGATAGACTGGATTAAGAAAATGTGGTACATATACACCATGGAATACCATACAACCATAAAAAAGGATGAGTTCATGTCCTTTGTAGGGACGTGGATGAAGCTGGAAACCATCATTCTCAGCAAACTATCACAAGGACAAAAAACCAAACACCACATGTTCTCACTCATAGGCGGGAATTGAACAACGAGAACACTTGGACACAGGAAGGGGAACATCACACACCGGAGCCTGTTGTTGGGTGGGGGGAGCAGGGAGGTGGGAGGGATAGCATTAGGAGATATACCTAATATAAATGATGAGTTACTGGGTTCAGCACACCAACATGGCACATGTATACATATGTAACAAACCTGCATGTTGTGCACATGTACCCTAGAACTTAAAGTACAATAATAAAAAAAATTATAAACCTACTCTTATGCAAACAGTATTGGCACAAGAAGAAAATGATTAAGATGCAGACAGGGTAGGTCAAAAAGACTAAAAGGATTAATGCAGATTGTTTGATGTATATTAAAACAGTTGGTAAAAGTTAAAAAAAAACAAATAATGTTTCCATTGTGTCAACAAATAGATACTTGTAGATAGCTGCAGATTGTCTATACTATTACATGTTTAAAATAACTCTCTCAGAGTGCCAGAAATGTTATCAATGTCTCATGCTTAAAAAATGGTAAATTCTCATAAACAAAAGACGGATATAACCAGGCAGTTTGAAGCATAAACAAAATCTTCTGTCTCAATTATAAAGTACAAAGTATCAGGTTTGCAATATGGGTTTTTCTGTTGTAATAGAATTTCGTAACTAAAGATTGGGTTCTAGCCATCTCAAGGCTCAACTCAGGTAGTCGTATTCACTACCCAGCTGACACGGTGGGTGGCAGAATTTAGTTTTTCACAGGCTACTGGATTGAAGACTTTTGATTTTTACTGGGGTTGGCCAGGGCCTCCCTCTATTTTTTGCCTTGTAGGCCTCTCTATAATGACAGCTTTCATCATCAAAGAGTGCAAACTAGGAAAGCAATTGAGTCTGCTATCAAGATGAAAGCCTAATCACAGAAGTAACATCAGATCACTTGTGCCATATTGTGTTCATTAGAGGTGAGTCACTAGGTTTTGTTGACACTCAAAAGGAAGTGATTACACAAGGGAATCGTTGCAAGATCATTGCAGGTTATCTTAGAAATCTGACTACCATATGTCTATCGATGAGGAAACTTATTAAATAAACTTATAAGATCCATGCATCTTCAAAGAATTAGGAGTTCTATATGGTACTAATATGTAAAGAGTAAATCCCTATTGGCATAGGAACAGTGTGAATAATATGACACATTTTGCTTATAAGGCGGAAAATAAAAATCTATAATTCTATTTGCTTGTATACAGTTAAAGAAACTATGAAACAATATATAAGAAATGAATTACAGTTGCCAAGCTTGGGAGTGAGGAGTGAGAACTGGGTGGAAGGGAAAAAGAGGTTGAAGGGACTTTCCCTGTAGTTTTTATATTTACAATTTTTTGAACCGTATAAATGCATGATCTATTCAAAGATTAAATAAAAATAATGGGAAGATGTTTTTGTGGTCACCAAAGTTGTCTCTTCTCAGTCTTCTAGAGGAGCATGAGAAGCTGAGAGTGTTAGCTAATGATGGAGTTTTAGAAGTTTTTTCTTGAAGGTTCAATACGCCATAAGTAGTGTCTTATGCAGGTGCCATTTAGATGCAATTTCGCATCAAGTCTACTGAGTACCTGTTGCAGCCACTGCGAAAACTCAGAATGGACCCCCACCCAAGATCTGGTTTGGATGTTAAGACAATTACTACATTTACACACACACACACACACACACACACACACACACACACACACACACACACACACATATACACCTTGAGAGGGTATGAAGAGGTTTATTTCATACACAATGAGACTTCTCTGGGGAAAGAAGGGCAGTCCTCTCAAGCTGATCTGAAAATGACTTGAGAAAACAGTGAAAAGAGACAGGTCTTAGGGTTTCATTGTGGTTAGGGGGTAGGCTGGTGTGAGCCTTCCTGCATGAAGGTTGAGGTTTGTGTGATTTGAATCTCCCTTGGCACCAAAGGTGGGAGCACTCTGGCTTTTTTTTATCATACTGCCCAGATTAAGGGTACAAGAAAAGACAAGAGTGAACCTTAAAAGCTTTTAGTAGTAAAACATCAAATAATGCAGTCATATTCTTTTTTTTTTTTTTTTTTTAAGAGACAAGGTCTCGCTCTGTTGCCCAGGCTGGAGTGCAGTGGCTCAATCATAGCTTACCAGAATCTGGAACTCCTGAGCTCAAGCAATCCTCCCGCCTCAGCCTCTCAAGGAGCTGGGACTACAGGCATGTGCCACTGGACCAGATTAAATTTTTTATTTTTCTATTTAGTTTTTGTAGAGATGAGGTCTTGCTATATCTCCCGGGGCTGGTCTTAAATTCCTGGCCTCAAGCAATCCTCCCACCCCTGCTTCCCAAAGTGTTGGGATTACAGGTGTGAGCCACAGAGTCCAGCAATAACTTGTTTTGTTTAGTCAGGAAAGCAATAGAGACCTCACAAATATTTAGCCTTCTGACACAAGCTTGTAAAAAAACAGTTCCTTAAAAATTATCAAGATCATATGCATAAGGAAGGCTGTGGGAGACAAAGGAGTATTTCTTTAGGAGATATAATTTTTCATCTATCAGACTAGCAAAAATTGCAAAGAATTATGGTATTCAGTGTGGCCCAGGATTTGAGAAGTTAGGCAATTGCATACAGTAGATGGAAAATAAAAATTGCATATTCATACTTCTTTTTCCAAAAGTAACACATTCATATAAACAATTTAAGTGTGCGTGTCCTTTGACTCAGCAATTCTACTCCTAGGAATTTATTCTGAGTAAACAATCAGATAATTGCAAAATGTACAACCACACAATCAATACATGCACACAAACACGCAAGAATGTTCACTGAAGCACTGGCTGAAAGAAAAAAGGTTGGCAGCAACCTATAAACCCAACTATTGAGATTTAAGTAAACTATTGTATCCTCCTATGACAAAATATAGCCATAAAAGGAAGATTCAAAGTGTTTCATGGTACAGGAAAGTTATTCACACTATATGTTAAAGTCAAAAGCACATAAAAGAGTATTACACTATTATTCCATTGTTGTTCATTAAATAGTTGTAAATACATAGGAAAAAGACCAAAATAATATAAATACACTAAATTTTTACAGTACAGCTGGTGTGATATTCTGGGTTATTTTTATTTCATCTTAGTTCTCTTTTATTTTCTATATGTTTTTTACTAAATTGGAATCTCAGAGATTTTGAAGGTAAATGATCCGTGGTAAAATAATGCTACTACGTATAAATTCATTCTACAAATTGGGCTAACCAGATGGAAAATGGGTCACCACAGAAAGTATTATAATTCATAAGAATAATTATAATATCATACAAATTTATTAGACAATCAAATACCATAAAATATTTGTGACTGGAAATTGAATAAAACTTAAAAGACATTAATAAAGGTCTGTTCCTTAAAGTGCTCAGACATTTAAAAGATACTTTCAAGACAAAAACCTCTACTACAAGGAGGATTACTAGTCTCCTCAGGCCGTAGTGAAAATGGAGTACATCATCATCAAATAACAACGTCAGCTAAAAATACAGAGCCTGTTTATTTTGTACGGACCAACTGTGCAAGCAATTTGTACAATACTTTGGTGTTAACTCCAATTTGGATACGAATTACTCATTTTCACAAACTTAAATTGGATTACACTTTATCTTTCCCAATTACTGCAAACATTTACTTAACACATACACATTTGGAACTTAACTTCGATGAAGTAAAAATACGAAAAGTTAATCTCTACTTCCAAAAATGTAGATGCACACTGCAATTGTATTTCATTCCTTTCGCAAAATTTTGCACAGGATATTGTTAATTGTTAGTAGAGGAATTCAGAAATGACTAGATCCTTTAGTTGAGGCAAGCAGGTATGTTCCCCGTGTTCTACCACTGCACTTAAGAGCCAATGAAAGAAAGTTTAAGAAAGAAAGCATTGTCTCCTCTGGAGACCCCGTCTGCCACGACCACATACCTTGATTCTTGCTTTCTCTATAAATTCTAGAGGGGCTTTCCCAAACTCAAATCCAACTCCAATCCAAGGAATCCAGCCCTTGATGCACGGGGGTCTACGCAAATTCTTCCGCTGAAGGAGTAAGAACAGAGCAAGGCAACCCAGGATTATAATCACTGTTGGGGAAATTAGTTCCATGTTTTTGTCCAGCACCTTCCAGAAGCAGAAAAGTGTGAAACAGTCCTGCCGTCCCTTGCTTCTTTTCTGTGGGCTACGGAACCTGTCGGGACTCCCAACCTTTCTGCTGCAACTTTTGCAGCTCTCCTTCGTAACTGTAGCTTCCTTCCTCTGTCCCAATTTTTAGGTGATTTTTCCATTGTCGCTCCCTCCCACCTCCACTTCTCTTTGAATCTCAGCCAGCGCGGAAAAAATACAAGGAGGGGCAGGGCCGGGCTAGGACTGACGGGCGAGAACCAGCCGCATTGCCATGGAGACCGGGGGCGGAGCCGCAGAGGGACCCGCGGCCGGCCAATCAGAGACGTAGCGGAGCCCGGCGGACTACATTGCCCAGTAACCTCCTGGGCTCCGCTGTGTTTTTCTGTTCTGGGGTGTAAGGGGCAGCTGGACCACTCCAGCTGGGACTGCTAGGAAGGTTGCCGGTCCGGCCGGCCGAGCCGAACGAGGGAAATGGTCCTCACCCGGCCACTCGCCGGTTGAAAAGGGGCCGCCCTGGCAGGGAAGCGGCCGCCGCGGCGCGGTGCAGCGCAGCGGCGAGAAGGAGTGCGTTATCGTCTTGCGCTACTGCTGAATGTCCGTCCCGGAGGAGGAGGAGAGGCTTTTGCCGCTGACCCAGAGATGGCCCCGAGCGAGCAAATTCCTACTGTCCGGCTGCGCGGCTACCGTGGCCGAGCTAGGTACCCCGCTGCCCACGCCTGGGCCTCCCGGGCCAGTGGCACGCGCCGCGCTGGGGGAGGGAGCGCGGGCGGCTTCGCGCCCGGCAGTGCGCATCGGAGAGGTCGCCCCTTCGATGCCCGCCTGGCAGAGGTGGCGGTGGAGGCCAGGCCCGCGGTGGGAGGAGGAGGGATTGAGGTCTCCACGGCCTTTTCCTTCTAATCTCTTCTAATGCTTCCCTTAGGCATGTGCTGTGGTGCTTGAATGTTGTACTTTAAGAAGCTTCGCGAGCTGTCATTCCTCTGTAGGAATCATTTTCCTTTTCATGAGGATGACCTTTTTAAAAACGTAATCTGTTTTCCATCCTTACTGAGATCATCTCTGTGGTTTATAGTCTTACACAGCCACACTGTCATTATCTTGTGGGTCCAAGTTGTGGACCTACCTTGTGGGACTTCCGTTATTAACCTGCCACTCACAGAGCATCGACTACTTGACCTCTTTGAGTGTAATTCATCTATACTGTTTACCTTGCAGGATTCTGAGAAGTCAATAATATATGATTGCTAAACCCAAGGCAGGACACCCATTAGTTGCGACATTTTTATAATTCCTACAATACCAGGGACTGTGGATATATATTTGAAAAGACCCAGTTCTGACCTTCTTACAGGCTGCTGGGGAGACAGAGAAAGACAATTATAATGTGCTACTTGTTATAATGAAGATATTATTAGGTGTCATAAAAGCATAGAAGAGCAGTTACATCTGCCTACATGAGTAAGAAAAAACTTTAAGAGGCCATCTAGAGTGGAATGATGATGCCCTTGAATGAGCAAGTAGCGTTTATTCCAAGGATTTTGTGAGTAGTATACTCATGTGTTTCCTGTGAAGCCTTAACTGTGTATTTTAAGATTACCCTTACATTTTCTTGCATGTTACAAAAAAATAAAAAGAACAGTTCTGATGCGTTATCATTTGTAAATGTTAGTTGGTCCTATTTTAAGAGTTTATTTTTTAATTCTAGCATAGCCAGCCATGATCAGTTGTTTCGTGCTCTTCCATTTTTGCCTTTTAGCCCCTCTATTTTTTAATGTCTCTCCTTTCGAAAATGATGGAGAATTTTTACTTTTCATTGTTTTTACTGAAATAAAATTCATCAGCTTAAAAAGATCTAAAAGCAGATTGCTGAATGATATTTCCAGGTTTTATTTTTAACTGATGTGTCCCCCTCTGACTCAATGGCTTTTATACAGGACTATTCCTCGTTAAAAATTCATGGAGAGAATTGTGTGTGGAGAGTGGTTGGGAATCAAAATGTGGGATGGTTTTAACTACAAACCACTTCAGGAACCTGAAGCATCATTTAACAAACCAGCGAGAAAACAAAACTTATTTTGAAAGACATAATCTGTGTAATATGGAGAAATCTATTAAGATTTTTCAGGTTTCATATGTCAATAAAATATTGCTTGAAGTCTATGCAAGCTACTTCTGTTCTAGGGAAACTGTCAGCAAGATACTAACTTTTCCAAAAACCAGTGGTAAGATTTAATATTCACTTCCCTTTCCCACATTGTTTTCTCTTGGAAAAGGTATACTAAGGTTTTGTGTCAGGTGGTGGTCATTGAAAAGTCTTATATAATGTAAGTAATGTTCATGAACTTGTCTGAATGTTATTATTTTAATTATTCAGGACATTTTCTGTATAAGGTTATGAGCTCTATCTTCCTTATGTAGGCCGTTTAGCTTAACTGTATTAAGGTAAAAGGTCTGTATCTAATTTAAAACTTAAAACCAAAAAATTTTTCCAAAATACAGTTAGTACTTGTAAGGAGGCCATGAGTAGGCGATGCATATAATTTACTGCCGGAAAAATAATTCCATATATGCTTTAATTGAAAGGATATTGAGCTTATGACCCTTGCATATAAAAGACAACATTATAAACTCCATTACATCTTCTGTATCTCAAACATTATGTCAGTCATTCATCTGCATGTGAACATCACTCACGAAATTATAGAATTCAGCTTCATCTAGCATTTGTTATAGTACATAAGAATATATAGTGCAGTATTCTAATGTTACATTAGATCTCAAATAATCATGGCTGCAGTCAAGAGGATGGCACACAATATGGATACTTTAAATTATTTCCCATTGAAAAGCAAAAATTAATGACTAACAGATATTGAAGTTAAATTTCTGAATAGAAAGAACCCAAGGCTTGTCATTTTAATTTTTATTGTTAATGTTTTTTGTTTTTGTTTTTGTTCTTTTGCTAGTGATCCAGGATGCTCTTGCGTAGTGATTCTTAAATTTGGGACTGTGTGAGAATCAAGTTTCTAAACCCTCTTCAACCTACTGCATTAGAATCCATGGGCACGGGGCTAGGAAATTTCTAATTTTTAAAATCTCCCTAGCTGATTCTGATATATTCTAAAATTTGAGAACAACCAGTCTTGGGAAAATATTACTCCTATGATTTTAGATTTTTGTTTGTTTCTCTGAATGTTGTGGGTTTTTCCCTGCATTTGTGTTTTTGTTAGCAACCTTTCCCCTGGATCTCACAAAAACTCGACTCCAAATGCAAGGAGAAGCAGCTCTTGCTCGGTTGGGAGACGGTGCAAGAGAATCTGCCCCCTATAGGGGAATGGTGCGCACAGCCCTAGGGATCATTGAAGAGGAAGGCTTTCTAAAGCTTTGGCAAGGAGTGACACCCGCCATTTACAGACACGTAGGTATTTATCTTGATTCTAGCTGGTAAGTTTGTTATGAGTTCTGTGTTTGTCTCCTGTGCTTTTCTGTTTGTCCAAAAACAAGCTAGTTTTTTTATCTTACTGATACAACAACTGAACACATGCAACACATAGTCTTTTTTTATTATTATTTAGGTTTTTTTTTTTTTTTTTGAGATGGAGTCACACTCTGTCGCCCAGGCTGTAGTGCAGTGGCGCCATCTCAGCTCACTGCAACCTCTGCCTCCCAGGTTCAAGCGATTCTCCTGACTCAGCCTCCTGAGTAGCTGGGACTACAGGTGCACGCCACCACACCCGGCTAATTTTTTTTTTTTTTTTTTAGAGAGTCTCGCTCTGTTGCCCAGGCTGGAGCACAGTGGTGTGACCCTGGCTCACTGCAACCTTTGTCTCCCGAGTTCAAGCGATTCTCCTGCCTCAGCCTCCTGAGTAGCTAGGATTACAGGCACACGCCACCAAACCTGGCTAATTTTTGTATTTTTAGTAGAGATGGGGTTTCACCATGTTGATCAGACTAGTCTCGAACTCTTGACCTTGTGAAATTTTTGTATTTTTAGTAGAGACAGGGTTTCACCATATTGATCAGGTTGGTCCCAAACTCCTGACCTCAGGTGATCCACCTGGCTTGGCCTCCCAAAGTGCTAGGATTACAGGCGTGAGCCACCGTGCCCAGCCAGAACACATATAGTCTCTTAAGAAGAAAAAAATTAACTACCGATTATTATTAAGAAGTTACTGTCCTAAATTTTTAGAAACGCATACTCACGTATTTAGGGATGAACTGTCATGAAGTCTGTAAACCACTTTAAAATATTTAATTAAGCAAAAAACAATGAAGCAAGCCAGGTACAGTGGCTTATGCCTATAATCCCAGCAGTTTGGAAAGCCGAGGCGGGATAATTGCTTGAGCCCAGGAGTTCGAGACCAGCCTGAGCAAGATGGCAAGACCCTGTCTCTACAAAGAGTAAGAAAATTAGCCAGGCCTGGTGGCACATGACTGTAGTCCCCACTACTTGGGAGGCTGAGGTGTGAAAACACTTTGAATCCAGGAATTCAAGGTGGCAGTGAGCTTTGATCCTGCCACTGCTCTCCAGCCTGGGTAACAAAACAAGACCCCATCTCTAAAAAAATTAAATTGGTCCAGGTGCTGTGGCTCACGCCTGTAATCCAGCACTTTGGAAGGCACAGGTGGGTGGATCACCTAAGGTCAGGAGTTCGAGACTAGCCTGGCCAACATGGTGAAACCCTGTCTCTACTAAAAATACAAAAATTAGCCGGGCCTAGTGGCGCATTCCTGTAATCCCAGCTACTCAAGAGGCTAAGGCAGGAAAATCGCTTGAACCCAGGAGGCAGAGGTTGCAGTGAGCCGAGATCATGCCATTGCACTCCAACCTGGGTGACAAGAGCGAAACTCTGTCTCAAAAAAATAAAAAATACAAAATAAATTTAAAAAGTTAGAAAATTAAGGAAATATGGCAAAAATGTTAGCAGTTGATAAATCTCAATGGTAGAGATAGAGGGAGTTATATATTATTTACTTTTCAGTGTTTGAAAATTTTCTTAATAAAAATTTGTATAGGTTTAAGAAAGAAAAAGTGAATAGCTGATTATCATTTTTCTTCACTTAAGAACTTTAAACACAGAATTTAAATTTTTCATATTTTTTGAAAGTTAACACATATTTATTACAGTGCCAAATCTCATGAGTCCATGTCTCATAATCTAAGACCAGGCTACTCTGAAAGAGAACAGAGTTCACTGCCTAATCCAACACTGGCTGTAGTGTAAATGCAACACAGGTGATTTTTGCCCCAGTTCCAAGGCTACCTAACTAGCTATGTGGGCCTTAGTCACCCTTAAAGGAAGATGGTTGCAACTATGCCAGTTAGAACATTTTTCTGCTCTGCTTCCACAGTGGCACTCACAAGAGGAGGACTTGATTTTTTAGCTTGTGTACAAAGTTGGCTTCAAAGGAGGTAGGATAGGTTTGGCATTTTTCTCCTCATAATGTTTCCTGAAGCATGAAAGGATCCTTGATCAGAAGAGTGCTCAGTTCTAATTTCTAAAATTTGCTGGCTTAATATTTTTAAAGATTCAGTTCTCCATATGAGTAAGTTAGGGTGTATCATCAAAAACTATCTAGAATTGTGTGCAGAGACTGTTACTGGTTTTCCAAGTTGTATATTTTTGAGTATCTTAAAATATTTCATCAACTTTCTAAAACATCGAGAAAAGCTCTCTGTACAAATACCATGTGTTGATTTTAATTATTTTGTTTTGCATCCTTTTAAAAATATTTTCTTCTTTGCATCCCATTATTGTTTTGAGTTTCATTTCTTTTCATTTGTAGTTTGTTGTTCACTGTGTTGTTTTACAGCTAAGATTCATTTCATACGTTTGATGCTTAGCTGAAAAATTACAATAAATTCTCCAATGAAATTATGTATATTTATTTAATGAAAATGCCTGCTGCGTACCAAGGTATGTACTAGGGCATCTGGGGTAAGTAAAAACAAACACACAGAGCCTGCCTGGAGAAGCTCATGGTCTGATGGAAAGATAAGCAAGAAGAGTTAATTTCTAATCAATATGATAAAAAGGTCAGAGAGCAGTTTCTGAAAAACATGTTTTTGAGTTGAGTCCTGAAAGACAAGAAGATGTTAGTAAAGCAGAGAAGGGAGAATTCATTCTAGAAAGATCAGACAGTGTGTGGGAAGGGCAGAGTCTGAAAAGAGCATGCCCCATTTGGAGAAGCATCAAGAAGCCCACGTGTTAGAAGCACCAGCCCCATGAGACAAAGACACAGCTAGAGAGATTGACTAGGCCATGTCGGAATGTCCTCTTATTTTATACATACACAAGCATATAGATACATATAGCCAAAGTTACCTTTTTAATGATCTTTTTTACCCAGTGTATTCTGGAGGTCGAATGGTCACATATGAACATCTCCGAGAGGTTGTGTTTGGCAAAAGTGAAGATGAGCATTATCCCCTTTGGTAAGTTTTGTTTGGAAAATAATATGCTGTTGCCCCAAATGCCTTAATGTTTATTAGGTTTATGTAAAATTGTACATTTGTACCCAAATTGCCTTAAGTTATGGACTTAAAATAATAATTACAATATAAGTCCAGATAATTGAGCATTTACTGCAGATGTATACAGACATACATGTATATGCATATATAAATTGCATATATAGAGATATTTAGTATTTTACTGTTGAAAGAATTCTTATAGAGTACCTTTTTATTCCTCTTTTTATTAAGAACTCTCGGCTTTAGAGTCAGACAGGGATGGGCTCAAATTCCTGCTCTGCTACTGTATAACCTGGACAAACTGCTTCACCTTTTTTATCTTCAGTTTTCACAGCTGGAGAAGTAATACAAACCATTAAGTGTTTTTATAGGACACGGTGAGATGATGAATATAAGTGTATATTATTTAACAGAAACTGAAAAAATCAGTTACTATAAATAATATACATAGAGCTCCTATAAATAAATAGAAATATAGAAAACACAGGCTGGGCGGGGTGGCTCACGCCTGTAATCCCAGCATTTTGGAAGGCCAAGGTGGGCAGATCACCTGAGATCAGGAGTTCGAGACCAGCCTGGCCAACATGGCAAAACGCTGTCTCTACTAAAAATACAAAAAATTAGCTGGGTTTGGTGGTGGGGGACTGTAATCCAAGCTACACAGGAGCCTGAGGCAGGAGAATCGCTTGAACCCAGGAGGTGGAGGTTGCAGTGAGCCGAGATTGCACTGTTGCATTCCAGCCTGGGTGACAGAGCAAGGCTCTGTCTCAAAAAATAAAAAATAAAAATTAAAAATTACATATATATATAATTATATATATAAAATTATAATATATAACCTCTCAGCTGGACCACTGCCATCTAACTCGTCTCCTCCTCCATCCTCAAATGTGTACCCGGTATCCAGAGTGATTTATTTGAAACACAGATATTAACACATTATTGGTGTCCTTAAAACTTGTCACTGGCTTCTAATCACCCACAAAATAAAGTGGAAATTTTGGAATGTGACTTAGAAGATCTGCAATATCTGGCCTGTGCCTTCAGAGAACTAAGCAATTCATTGATTCTCTTGGAAAGAGTGGTGCACTAATGAGCTGAAAGATTCCACTGCCTGCACATACCAAACTGTTCTTCACCTCTGTGTCTGTGTGTGTGTGTGTGTGTGTGTGTGTGTGTGTGTATATGTGTATAGAGAGAGAGAGAGAGAGAGGGAGAGAAAGCACAATAGAAAAATAAGGAAAGGATACCAATAGGCAGTTCACAAAAGAAATATACACGTTCATTAAACATAAAAATGTTCAAACTCACCAATAATCAGGGGAATTAATTAAAACTAACTTTAAGCTGTTAGTGGAAATATAAGTTACTATAGTCTTTTTGGAGCATAAATGACTTGTTAACATTTTTGAACGTGTAACCCCTTTGTGATTATAATCATTTATAAATGCTTCTACATATGCATTAGACAGACACAAAGATATTGACTGTAGCAGTGTTGATGATAGAAAATTATTTTTTTAATTTAAACTATTGATTTGGAAGCAGTTAAGTAGGTTATGATATATTTATGGCATAACACAGCTATTGAAAGCATGAGGTGGGTTTCATATGACTAACATGGAAAGATGCCTATAAAATCTTTCTTAGGGTTAAAAAAATCCAAGTCACAGCTATAAAAAGGGGCAATATGTAGAGTTTCACCTTTCAGGCAACATTTCTTTATCCTGTTTTTGAAAAATTGTAATGTACTAAGCTATACTAATTGCTTTCCCAGAGTCAATTATGGAATAGATTTATAGTCCTTGCGTTTTGGAATTTCTTCCAGAAGGGAAAGGTTTAGGTAAAAAGTGCAAAGGAAATATTGTACCAGAACTTTTAGGGTGGATAGGTTTAATGTCCTTTTGACCCAATCAGAACAATTCATTCAGTCAGTAGGTATTTATTGGGTAATTATGGTATGGTATGCCACTCTTATACTTAATACTGAGGCTATAGTAATGAAAAAGAAACAGTCCTGCCGTCATTCAGCTTACAGTAACAGAGTCGATGAATAAACAATTAGAATTATGTAAAAAATACAGAGAAAAGAGTGGTTATGAGAGATGCAAAGAGAAAAAATATGATAATGTATGTGCTCATCATTGTGTGGAGAAACAGGCATTTTCACAGGTTGTTGGTGGAAGTGCAAATTGATAAAGGTTTTCTGGAAAGCAATTTGACAGGCTCTAGCAAATGTTATGTAAATGTTCAGATTTCTTAAAGTTATGCTAGTTAAATAAATTATGGCATATCCATAAAATGAAATACTATCAAACTATTAAAAAGAATGAGGCTGCTCTATATGACCTGATAGGGATAGCCTTTAAGATATGCTGTTAAGAAAACAGTGCAGAACACTGTACAACTTGACATTCTATGTTAGCGCTTTTACAAAGGAACATTTATACAGATATGCTTGTGTATGCACAAACTGTCAGTCATAACTTAGTGTTTAAGACTGTGGGCTCTGCATGCAGGCTGTCTGGATTCACATCTTGGCTGTCCCACTGATTAGTTGTGTGATTTGAGCTGCCATTCAACTGCTCTGTGCTTCAGTTTCCTCATCTGACAGAGAGAATGACAGCACTGTCATGAGGGTTGATATGAGAACTAAATGGTATTTTTAAAATGCTCAGAACAGTGCCTGACATGAGCATTCAGTGAATTCGTTATTATCTCTGGCAAGGGATATAATAAAATAGTAATTGTGATTGCTTCGCTGGAGGGGAGCTGGACATAGAGGTCAGAAGGAGACTTTTCTTTTATACCCATTTGTAGCTCTTCAAGTTATTTTAAAGTAAAAGGAAATAAAATGCTTATTTTCCCCAAGAGACTACTGCAGTAATCTGGGTTAAAGTTGACCGGAGTCTAGCCTTTGTCTGTTAGGCTGACTACATCTATGCAGTTTTTATTCCCCTGTAGTTGGAATTAAACTACAATTAAATTATCAATTCAGATGTGTATATCTTTGAAGCAACTGCTCTTTCCTTTGGATGTCAGGCCATATAAGGCCTGAAATTTTCACTCATTGTACTCCTTTAACCTCCCATCAGTAAACAGTCAAACTGTTTACTTTACTCTGTGACTTACTTGGGTATATCCTTTTCTTTGCTTGATCTGAAATCTCTTACCTAGGCCCTGTACCAGCTCAGTATTGGTTCACTATAAAATTCATGAAATTAATGGCAACTTTAAAAAGAATTTCCTTCTACAATTAGGAAATCAGTCATTGGAGGGATGATGGCTGGTGTTATTGGCCAGTTTTTAGCCAATCCAACTGACCTAGTGAAGGTTCAGATGCAAATGGAAGGAAAAAGGAAACTGGAAGGAAAACCATTGCGGTAAGTTCTCCAATTAACCAATACCTCTCTTTTTCCCTTGGCCACCGTCATATTTTTAACAAGTACCTAATAGAATTATCATCCAGTATGCAGTAAAAAGATATTACTTCTGACTTTTTTAATCTGGAAGTTCATTAAGAGGAAAACTAAGCTGGATCTTTTCTTTGCACTAGGAAGTGTACATGTTCTATACCAGACAAATTATACGTGTGTAATGTTCTTTGCTGCTTTTCCCAGCCAAGGCTAGACTTGTCCCCTACTGCAGGTTAACATAAACAGTTTGATTATTAAAATTTGCCCTGGTGTGAATCTCAATTTTGCCACTGTGGCTTGGTGTTGTGGAAGTCACTTAACATTTCTGGTCTCTTGGGTTTTCATCTTTATAAACTCCCTCAAAAGGCTGTCATGATGGTTAACATGCCTGACTGCTCATTAGTGTGAAAAACCTTGCTTTCATTCCCTTTCTCCTGCAGAAAGAGAGTAGCAAGGTTAACGTTGCATATTGTCCCAACTTTCTTGTTGAATCTCATTCCTCCTTCATCTTGAAGCCCTCTCTTTCCCTAATATGGCTTTGGGATATAAAATCCTCCCATTGCATTACACTATATTATTAAAATCCACCTTTCTTCCAAGGGTTTCATGTTCAACAGTTTATTAAAATACCACTTAGTTTCCCCTGGGAAAGGGACAAAATCCTGCAGATGGATAGACCTTTCCCAGAAAAAAAGTAATTACAGGATGACTTGAGCTGAGTACAAAGGGAGCTGCTCCTCTGAACACTCCAGGTCTGCAGCTGAGCCAGAGGCAAAGGAGGGTTTGGGGCCATCTTCACCGCTGACCACTGCTGTCTGCCCCTCTTCATGTAGCTGACTCAGTGGAAAAGGAGACTGGGCTGCTGCAGCCCAGGGTCCCCTTCAGCCTTCAAAGCATGTAAAGAATATGCACAGCACAGGAGAAAAGGGTACCACTGTGACTTAACCAAGTAGTTTATAGAACCCCAGGGCCCAGTTTGTCATCTTATAACAACTTCTAATGACTAAGTAACAGGGAGAAGTCACACTGCCTTGTTGAATAGGAGGAGAAAACTGGTTATTAGGATCCAGAATATCTGAGTTTTTAACTGATCACTCAGTTTTTTTCCCCTCTTTGTTCTTAATGTTAGAAATTTTTGGTTTGAATGCACCTAATGTAGTACACTTTAATAATCAAACTCTTTATATTAACCTGTAATAGGGGACAAGTCTGTATACTACAGTAAAGAGCATGAACATTGAGATCAGACAGCCTGGGATTCAAAGCCAGTCTTTACCACATTTTAGCTTTGTAATCATAGTCAAGTTCTTTACCCATTTTAAGCCTTGGTTTCTTCGAATGTAAATTAGAATCATATTATATACCTCACAGAGTTTTCGGTATTAACATGCATCTCATGTATCTTAAATGCTTGGTACTTAGTAAGTGCTCCATAAATTTTAGTTACAGTGATCATCATTCATGATCATAACTTCTCATGTAGCATAACAGCAATTATGTGTGTCCAATAAATATGTGATATTATCTTTTTGGTGAGATTCAGAGAGTGTGATGCCTGAGTAAAAGCCACACAGGCTAGTAAGTGGTGAAGGTGGCATGTGACTTCTGGTTTTTCTGACTGCATAAAGCTCAGACTTTTTTTTAATGCCAGAAGTTTCCATATTTGTTTATGCTTCTTCAGCACCATTCTTCATCTATCTATAGAGAAATGAGCAAGATAAAGATAGTCTACTAAATTTTCTTGAAGCTAAAATTCTTCCATTTTAAGAACTTTTTATGAAATTGTCCTTTTTACTTCTTAGTCTGTCATTTTTTATGAGATTAATTGTTGTTAATGTCATTATTTGATGAACTCTAAAAATTTGCAGGTCCCTTCCATCACCAGTAAAATTAATCCAGAATCTGATAACCTTTGGTTTTCTCCTATAATTAATACATGTACTGATAATATAAAATATCAAGAAAGGTATTTTTATCCATTTAATAATCTGAGAAGAGGATGATACAGTGTATAAAGATTTTGATTAAAAATATTTAAGTCAAATGTTGGCCTTTTTTCTAAAGGATTATTATGTTTATCTGTAAATTAGACTTACATAGATTGCTTCATTTCTAATAATTCTGGATAAATTATATCTGGATGTTATTTACTCCAGATTATAAGAGCTATAAGTGAAGCTTACCCAGTTGCATTTCGTACACAGGAATACATGGAGTTTTCACATTTAATTATTATTCTCCTTAGATTTCGTGGTGTACATCATGCCTTTGCAAAAATCTTAGCTGAAGGAGGAATACGAGGGCTTTGGGCAGGCTGGGTACCCAATATACAAAGAGCAGCACTGGTGAATATGGGAGGTAATGAAAACTTTGTTAAATTCTAAAAAGTCCTAATTGCCTTAATAGTTGTAAGCACTTATATTAGGGAAATTAAAATTTATGTTTTATTTTTATTTATAATATATTGGTGACCATATATTGTTGACTGGCTGTATAGATGTTCTAGGTCATAATTGAATATTTTCCACAGAGCATTTTTGCTTCATTCTACAGTGATGTATGAAAAGGATAGGATTTACTAAAATAGGCAAATTGTGACAATAAGGACACAAGGCTAAACTATTTGTAAGGCCTCCCCTCCAGTCCAGACCTTCCTTTAAGATTAAACTGATATATACAGCTATCTGATCATTATTATATCCAGACTGTCCAAATCTTTCCCCTGGCAATCCTGCTTCTATTCCTAAATAATCAATTTTTATACAGTCTCACACCCCAGGCTGGAAACCTGAATGTTCTCTTAACTCATCCCTACCCCTCACTTCTGATATTCACTTACCAATTCTGTCTCCCAAATATTTCTTAAAAGTTTTTCCCCTCCGCCGGGTGCGGTGGCTCACGCCTGTAATCCCAGGACTTTGGGAGGCCGAGGCGGGCGGATCACGTGGTCAGGAGATCGAGACCATCCTGTCTAACATGGTGAAACCCCGTCTCTACTAAAAAATACAAAAAATTAGCCAGGCGTGGTGGCAGGTGCCTGTAGTCCCAGCTACTCGGGAGGCTGAGGCAGGAGAATGGCGTGAACCCGGGAGGTGACGCTTGCAGTGAGCTGAGATCGCGCCACTGTACTCTAGCCTGGGCGACAGAGCGAGACTCCATCTCAAAAGAAAAAAAAAGAAGTTTTTCCCCTCCTATACCTACTACTTTAGTATCCTTAAAATGACCATTTCTACACCACCAGCCTTCAAAACCTCTCAGCTGGACCACTGCCACAGCCATCTAACTTGTCTCCTCCTCCATTCTCAAATGTGTACCCGGTATCCAGAGTGATTTATTTGAAACACAGATATTAACACATTATTGGTGTCCTTAAAACTTGTCACTGGCTTCTAATCACCCACAAAATAAAGTGGAAATTTTGGAATGTGACTTAGAAGATCTGCAAAATGTGGCCTGTGCCTTCAGAGAACTAAGCAATTCATTGATTCTCTTGCAAAGAGTGGTGCGGTAATGAGCCGAAAGATTCCACTGCCTGCACATACCAAACTGTTCTTCACCTCTGTATTTTCTGTCCTTTTCCCTCTTCTTCTACTTAGTTTTCTTCTAGAGGTCCTCCAATACTCAGCTAAGGTGTCTTCTTCACCAATATATTTTTCCTGAACCTGCCACAATCCCTTCCCCCATGCCATGTTGTATTATATGCCCTTTTGTGTGTTTCTATAGCTATTATTGCTTGTGTCTCTTTTCCTTGCCTGCTACTGCATGTCTATATCCTCCACTATATTATAAACCCTTTGAAGGCAAGGACTGTGTTTTATTCATCTTTATTTTCCCAGACCCTCATACGTAGTCAATAAACATTTGAAGAATGAATTAATGAAATAATCCTTTCTAAGACCAATTATATGGTTGTAAGAAATATATAAATAACATGTTTGAGGGTTCCAGAAATATATCACCTAAACATCAAAGGAAGTCAATCTGTTTTCAGCTTTGCTATTAGAGTCTGTCTGTGTCTACTGTATATTTGTGGATATTTTGATTTTCAGAAAATCTTTATGATTGTACTTTCTTAATTCATTGGTTCAAAATCTATTGTAGCCAGAATTTATCTTCCAAGTTCCAGCTATTTACTCAGTATCTTCATTTGGATATCTCAAGCACATTACTTTGAATGTGTCCAAACCAAACTCTTTTATCACACCAATTCTTTCTTAGTATGAGAAAGAAGCTAGAAACTCTTCTTTCACACCATTCTTTCTACATTCTTCATAATTTCAAAAATATATCACCACTCTCTCAGCTGTACAAGCAGAAACTCAGGCATGATTTTTGGCTCTTCTCTTTCATTTGCTCCATTGCTTATATCCAAGCAGTCACCAAATCCAGTCGTTCCATCTTCCAGATATATCTCAAACTCATACACTTTTCTCCATCCCTGGAGCCATTCTGTAGTCCAAGTATTATTTATCCCCTCCTACTGGACCACTACAGAGGCCTCCTAACTAGTCTTTCCATATCTACCCCATTCCCATTTTGCCCCACTATGCCTTTGAAACTGAATTTATCAAGATTATCTTTGCTACTACCTTATTTTTTTAATTTAAAACTGTCTGTCTTCATTTTCACCATCCCTATAAATGGTGCCTCTGTCCTTTAAATTGTTCACACTCAAAACCTTGCAGTTGTTTTTGATTTCTTTCTCCCATTCCATATTCGGTTTGCTGGCTGATCCTGTTGATTCTTCAAAATTTATCCAGAATCTGACCAGGGCTCCACAACTCCCTAATTCAAGTCGTCATCATCGCTTACTGGGATTACTGCTCTGCCTTGTTTTCCTGTAGTCTACTCTTAATAGGAACTATTGAGTTCTATTAAGTTCTATTAAGTTCTAAATAGTAACCTTGGGCAGTCACTCCTCTGCTCAAAAGCCTCCCCTGGCTTCTGCTCTTCATCATCTAGACTCTGCTACTCCTTGCATATTCTGCTGCTGCCGGCCCAGTCTTCTGGCTGTTCCTCTAACACAGCAAGCTGACTCCTGACTCAGGGTTAGAAAACATACTGTATTTTTGCCTGGGGCAATTTCTCTTAGCTATCTACAGGGTTGTTTTCTCATGCTTTCTTTTGGTCTCTGTTCAAATGTCCACTTATCAAGAGGTCTTGCCTGATCACCCAATTTAAAATTAATAGAAACTATTCCTCCCTACCCTCTGGTACTCTCTGTCCCCTTTCCTTACCTTCTTTGTCTTCAGGGCATTTACTTCAAGAGCAAGTGCATCTGAAACACCATGTAGTTTACTTTATTGTCTCATCCCACAACAGAGAGCAAGGATTTTTATTCATTTTGTCCATGGCTGTTTCCCCCAATGTGATCAAATGTACCTATCCATTCTTGCCTCATTACAACTTACTTCCCCATACTTTAGTGTGGGTTAACTTTATGTAACTCTAGCATTGTGATGTCATTCTCCTATTTAAAACCCTTCCATAGCTCTTCATTGCCATTAGAAAAATGTATAAAAGGGCCAGGCGCGGCGGCTCATGCCTATAATCCCAGCACTTTGGGAGGCTGAGGTGAGCAGATCTCTTGAGCTCCGGAGATGGAGACCAGCCTGGGTAATATAGTAAAACCCCATCTCTACAAAAATGTTTAAAAATTAGCCAGATGCACACCTGTAATCCTAGCTACTTGGGAGGCTGAGGCACAAGAATCGCTTGAGCCCAGGAGGCGGAGGTTGCAGTGAGCCGCGATCACGCCACTGCACTCAAGCCTGGGTGACAGAGACCCTGTCTTGAAAATGTATAAAATGCTTAATATAGAATAATAGTCAGGACCTTTTATTTATAAGTGACAGGATCTCAATTCAACTTTGGCTAAAAAAGTAATTTATTGGCTCAAATACTGAAAGGCCCAGGGGTTGAGCTGAATTTAGTCATAGCTAGATTAAGGAGTCTAAATGATACATTTGACTTTCTGTCTCTTCTTCTTTTTCTCTCCCTCTATCTGTAGCTGTGCTTTCCTTGAGAACAAGGATTCCTTGGTAGCTTTCATCCTGGTACACATTCCTGCCCCAAGCCTAGCATATTCTTGACACAAAAGACATTCACTGTTGACTGATGAATATTTAAACTTTTTCCATTGCCAGATTTAACCACTTATGATACAGTGAAACACTACTTGGTATTGAATACACCACTTGAGGACAATATCATGACTCACGGTTTATCAAGGTAAGGATCGTTTTAGTTGGACTCTGGTTTTTTTTTTTTGTATCACTTTTTCTTCCATATTTGACATAAATTCTTTAGGCTCATTTGATTGGGATTGTACTGGCATCACCTTTAGAGAAGAGTACATTTATAAAGAGAAATTTCTTAAAGTTTCTTGCAGTTAGAATGGGGAAGAGACAGACAAAGTTGTAGGATGTTTTGGATTAAACCTCTCAAAATATTTGCATCTTGATGGGGCCATCCCAGGAACAGGCTATGATGATGGACTCTCCAACTCATTTCAACAGATATGTTTGAGTGCCTTTTATGTTAAAGGCACTGGGCAGGGCTCTGCAGTGGGCACCAAAGGGGTAAACTCAATTCCTACCCAGGGAACTTACCAACCAGGAAAACAAGACAAATATAAAAACACTCTACAGGAAATGCTAAAAGGAAGCAACTAGTTACTACAGGGTTCAGAGGAAGGAAAAAACCACTTGGAAGGATCCACAAAGGAGGTAGAAATAGACAAGGGTTTTGAAAGGCTGTGTCTCTTCAGAGAAAGGGATAAGAAGGGCTTTCCAGGAAGGAGCAGTACCTTGATCTCTTTGCAACACAATTTCAAATTATCCATTAGAATGACTTATTTTATAGATGTCTACTGCCCTTGACATTATAGTGATTTCATTTAGCTTCTGATCGTTTCCAAATTCTAAAACTTCCTATGCTATTTAGATGACCCTAAAAGTAGACAACCCTAAAAGTGTAATAGTGTCAAGTCAAATATTTGGAGGTAGGGGTGTGCGTGTGCACGCGCATGCACACACGCATGTGAATTTAACCACTCCAAGAGTATTACTGACTCGGCTTTTGCATGTACTGTTCTATCTTCTTGTAACATTCTTCCTTCAGGTCTTCATATACATGTGTCCTTTGTAACCACTCAGTTCTGCTGTCACCCCCGGAGCTTTCCCTGACTGCCTGTCACCCAGTTGCTCCCTGTCACACTTCCCCATGTTTTTTTAATAGCTTTTGTCAGCTTCTGAAATTATTTATTTGACTTCTGCCTTTTCCCAAGTGAAGTATAAGCTCCTCAAGGGCAGGGTCTTACCTGTCTTGTTCACTGCCTAGAAGAATGCTTGACACCAGCAGGTGCACAATGCCTGTTTGTTGACTGACATTCTTTTTGTTGTTTTTCTACCTCTTTAATTAATTTAGCATTAATTTTAAGCAAAAAGAGCATTATGAAGCTTATAAGAATATATTTAGTATTATATTCTTTCTGAATACCACATTCCCTTTCCTAAGCTACAAACTACTACATACCATCTTTCAATTTCATTTATTTGTATTTATAGTTTATGTTCTGGACTGGTAGCTTCTATTCTGGGAACACCAGCCGATGTCATCAAAAGCAGAATAATGAATCAACCACGAGATAAACAAGGAAGGTAGGTAAAAAGTCTTCAATATCCATGTGCTTGAATGTCTGTAATACCTTTGTTTTTTAAAGATGCATCTCTGCATTTTGTATTGATAGAAATGTATTTGTGTGTTTTTTGAGAAAATTGAGCGCATTATTTTTATGCAATTACCTGCTCTTTGATGAAAAAGTGACATGCATTTGGGGAGATAAGCTAATTAACAATCATATTATTTAGACACAAGGTTTTTATTATGACTTTATTGTTTTTAAAGAATTGTTGAAAGCATATTCTGCTGAGAATTTACAGAGCACTTTCTTCAGATGCTTATGACTTGAGTAGGTAACGTGGAGCATCTGATTTGATATGAAATAGTATGTTCTCCCTGGAAGAGAAAAGATAGAGTGAATTGTAAATATAAGATCAAGGGTGGCATGAATCAGAAGAGTTAAGTTAACCTTGAAAATATCTTTAAGATCAAAACAAGTTATCTGTATCTGTAGAACCACAAATATTTTTCTAAACTAGCAGAACTCTTATTTATTTATTTTGAGACAGAGTCTCACTCTGTCTCTCAGGCTGGAGTGCAGTGGTGTGATCTCCCGCTCACTGCAAGCTCCGCCTCCCAGGTTCAAGCCATCCTCCTGCCTCAGCCTTCTGAGTAGCTGGGACTACAGGTGCCTGCCACCATGCCCGACTAATTTTTTTAGTAGAGACGGGGTTTCACCGTGTTAGCCAGGATGACCTCCATCTCCTGACCTCATGATCTGCCTGCCTCGGCCTCCCAAAGTGCTGGGATTACAGGCGTAAGCCACCGCGCCCGGCCAACATTTAATTTTTGTAAGATTCCTTAGACAATTTTTATGTACATATATATTTTTTTACACAGAAAAAAATTAACAAAAGGATCTTGTTTCCTTTGTAGGGGACTTTTGTATAAATCATCGACTGACTGCTTGATTCAGGCTGTTCAAGGTGAAGGATTCATGAGTCTATATAAAGGCTTTTTACCATCTTGGCTGAGAATGGTAAAGTTAGGTTTACTTCCTTTGTTTTTTTTTCTTTGTACTTAAATTACTTTTAATTTATAAGCATTTTCCCTTTTCTCTTCTGGTTTGAAGCATGGCCCTGCCCCCCAAATCAAGGTCCTTTCTTTCTTTTTTAAATCTTCTTTTATTTCCTTTCACTTCTCCTCAGAGTTATCTTGCCTTCTGTGGTAGAGTAAGGTAAAATAAGTTACATCCATTAACGAATAAGTTGATAGTCTTGTTATAAAGCCAGTAAATAGATTTTCTGTAATGTAAAATTTTTAGTATTTCATTGAGTCATATTTTAATACAATATTTTGGAATATATATACAGATTTTACACTAGAGACCTCTCCTACAAAAAAAAATACTGTTTCAAAAAAATTTGTTACATTGATAGCAAATGTTACATTACCCATTAATATTTATTACCACAAAACTCTGCTTAGTAAGAAAACATTATGTCATTTTTATTTGGTTTAGATGTTATTTTTCATTGCAGTGAATTAAGATATAGAATTAGATAGACTTGTTTAAGCAATATAGCAAATAAAATATAGAATTCTAATTCTATAATGTAGAATTAGATAGACTTGTTTAAGTAACATAGCAAATATAATAAAAACAAAGTGCTGATGTTTTTTGTAAGTTAAAACATTTGAAAGAATAGGTGAGTTATAGGTTTAGAAATTCAAGCAATCAAAAATTAACACAATATATTATAATACAATTATATATAATGTAATATTATATGTATCTTTTTAATTGAGTACCTACATCATGCAAAGCCCTGTACTGAGGACTCAGCTTTGAATAAGAAACTATAAGTGATAAATGTTATGGGAAGAGTGCATAATGCTATGGAAATATATAGCAAATAAGTACAGCCTAAGCTGGCAATTAAGAAAACCTCCCCGGAGAATGGACTTTTGAATTTAGATTTGCAAAATGAGTACGACTTAGCCAGGAAAGAAGGCAGGAAAAAAAACATTCTCTATAGAGGGACAGTTGGAGCGGACAGAGAGCAGGGTGAGTTCAAGGAAACCTAGCAGACCAAGCCACAGAGACCTCATGGAGAGAGTCAAGGGGTGAGACCACAGAGAGGCAGACACCACACTAGGAAGGACCATATGAGCCAGAAGAGTAATGGGCACCAGTTTGAAGAAATATGCATTTTTAGAAAATTTGTTCTGCCTGTTGTGTGGATTGGGAAAAGGCCAGGAGTAGTGATATATGAGAGATAATGGTGGCTTGGACAAGAGTATGACAGTGGGAATAGAAGATGGATTAAAAACATGTTTAGGAGGTAGAAAGGGAATAGAAACATGACTGATTGGATGGGGATGGGAGAATGGTTGGAGAAGATAAGGAAAAGTCAGACTTCATTCCCAGATTCCTGCTCTGAGCAACTGAGGATGATGATGTAATTTCCTAAAACGGGGATCATCTGCAGGGAAGATTTGGGGGTAAAATAAGGTTAGTTTAAGACCTATGAAATTTTGTATACCCACAGAACATCCAAGCAGAGATGTCTAGATGACAAACTGAATATATTGGTCTATGTCTTAGGAGAGAATACAGGGATGGAGGTTTAGATTTGAGCATTTTCCACATATAGATGGTAATTGAAATGTTGATAATAAATGATATCATCAAGGAATAGTAGGTATTTGTGTATTAACATGAAAGTAATAGCCAAAGCCCTTGGCAATACCTGATAAAAGTATACCAGAGTTTGAGATGTTATTTTGGTGGTTTTGATTATACCTTGAAATTATGTCAAAACTGTGGTTGTTTCTTACTGGAAAGGTAAATTTTGATTTGGCCTGCATAAACCAGGCACTGTTATAAGTGCTGGTAACACTTTGCACTGGAGGAGCTTACAATGAGATGTAGAAGTTAAACATGTAAGTAGTTAAAATTACAGAAATAATAAAAATTACTAAATAAATACTACTGAATCACTTGGTATATGGCCAACACTGTGCTAATCATTTTCATGACTTAACTCGTTGAATTTTCCCAACAATCTGTGCAGCAGGTTACTATCATATCCCTCTTTTATAGAGAAGGAAACAAAAAGCATCAAAAGTCTAAATAGCTTGGCCAGGTGAGTGGTTCAGGGCATCAAACCCAGGTGGCCTGACACCCAATAACACAGCCTTATTAAGGAGGTTGTATTCTTGCTTTACCAGTGGTATGAACAGTACTCTGTGGGAACACAGATAGTGGAGTAGAAATGGCTATGACCATATTTGGGAAGTCGCAAGAGGCTTCACAGAGCTGATATTTGATCTGGGCTTTGAGGCATCAATAGGCGTTTGTCAAGAGAAATATAAGGGTGCAACATGAGCATAGGCATCATGTCGTATGTAGGCCTGTTATGTTTGAAGAACTACAGAAAATTCAGTCTGGTTGAAGAATAGGTCCTCATAGGGGAGGTGGTAGGAGATAAGGCTAGAGAAGTACTTAAGGACCAAGTTGGGAAGAACCTTGTGGGCCAAGCCTAGTAGTTTAGATGAACTCTATGGAGCACTTGCTTAAGCCTGGGAGCAATGTGCTAAGGTTTGTTTGACAGCAAGATTACTTTGGAAGTCGTATAGTAGATGCATTGAAAGCTAGGATATAAGAAAGGAAGTTTTAGCAATGATCTAACCAGTTAGATGACTGTAGAAATGGAGAGAAGATAAATTTTAGGGACATTTATGGTTAACTCCATAGGACTTAGTAACTGATTATATGTAGAAGGTGAGGGACAGAAAAAAGCAAATGGGACTTCCTGTGTTTCTAATGCAGGAAACTAGGAGGATGAGTGAGACCATTGCAGAAACACAAAATCAGGGTCAGGAGGGATGAGGGGCAAGTAGAATATTTAAGTACAAAGGATGGGACCACTCTGTTTAATCCTTTGTCTTTATACATATGACTCAGGAAGTATAAATAAGGAAAAAAAGAGTACTTAATACGTGCAAAGCTCTACATACATTACTTTTTAAAACTGTATAAGAACCTAGCAAATCAAGCAGTATTATCCTCATTTTTCAGATAAGAAAATCATGGCTCAGAGTATAAGAAGCTTGCCCAAGTTCATGTAGCTAGTATGTGGCAGAGCTGGGAACTGACCTCAGGTCTGTTCCACTCAAAACCCTGTGCTCCTTACTGATACAATATACTGATTTGCTCAACATCCTGCAGCTAGCTACAGAAGTTTTAAAATTGAAGAGACATTCCTAGCAGTGGAGGGGTATTTAAAGAAAGGCTGGCTAACCACCAAAGATCACCAGAAAGTCACTGCCTGGTTGACTTGCCACAGTGCATGACCCAGAGCACAGAAACCTAATTCATGAGCATTTCCTTGGCCTTGAAAATACAGATTCGACTCAGCTGATCTCATTGACACTGATGATCAGGCCACAATAGTTGGCTCATTCACACTGCACAACACATTTGGCAAGTGATCTAGATATTCAAGTCCTCTGGCCAATGTGTTTTTTCCTAAATTCAAGCTATATGGGTACTCAAGTAATAATTAGAAGGTTACTTTCTTAACACAGATTCAGAACAGGAAGAGCTTATTTGTAAACTTAATCAACCCAAGAGAGCTCTTATGTGTTCAACTCCACAGTAGCAGGCATGAAAAGGGACCCTGCTTCTGGTTTTTCTCTAGCCTTACTGCAAAAGATAGACCAAAAGAAACAATATGGGTTCATATACACTTGGATTATTTGCAATGCTCATAGCTGTATCAGCGAGAAAATCAGCAAGCAAACATAATGCCCACATGTGCTACTCCTGTATAGAGGCTTGGTAAA
Source organism: Gorilla gorilla gorilla (assembly GCF_029281585.2). Taxonomy (NCBI): domain Eukaryota; kingdom Metazoa; phylum Chordata; class Mammalia; order Primates; family Hominidae; genus Gorilla; species Gorilla gorilla. The sequence continues at coordinate 64,462,621 of NC_073229.2, forward strand.
TCCCATTTATATACCACCCACATTTTTGGCTATATGATCTCCCACTCTTTAAAAACTCTATTCAAAATCCAGCTAAACTCTATCCTGATCCCTTCTACTGGGTAGAGGTACTATGACCTTGCTTTGCTCAGTCCCTGGTTAGTACTTATTTCATTTGCCTATGGATTTTGTTGCTATAATGCCATTAACATGAAGAAGGTTGATTACCACAGCAATTAAGAATGATTGCATAGGGATTTTTAACTAAGACCTCTACCTTCTTCATCCAACTCCAAGTATACTGGTTTACTTCATTTTTATTACAAGAATATGGTATCATCGTAGCTTTATATTCCTTATTTCATCTATGTCATCATACCTTTAAATAGCCAAGATATATTCTCCAAAATCCACTATTTAGTGAATTCTCAGTTTACTAATATAGCATGCTCAGTATTTCCAGACAAATATGAGATAAACATTGCTTTACAAACAAAACCAAATACATTTGATTTTCTAATTGCTTAAGCTTATTTATCTACTCTAGAATGATAGAGCTACTCTCTGTTCAATTTTGATTAGAACTGAATTAGACAGGAATTATTAGATCCAGGGCACTCTTTCTCTGTTCCAGTGTTTACCCTGTGATTTCCCTGTGTGTCTTTACTGTTTACATCTTTAGCATTTATGTCTTCTTCTAACCCTTATTCTTTTATAATTCCTTTAGATGTAGCCATACCTTCATTCAAGTTAAAGACAAGCCTTTCTGAACTGGAAGGGCTTTTCTCTATTTAATGTGAATTTTTATATAAATGTTGTGAGACATCAGGTGTTGGTTTTATGACCTAAATCTCCATGGATAATCTTTCACCTTCCTCACTTTCAAGTTCTAAAGTGACTTATTTTTATGCTCCATATACAAACTAGATATAGAAAAGCCTGCCTAGAATTCAGGCATCTTGAGTCCCAGCCCTTTAGCCAGTAATGGTTCAATAAAAAGAACTCTGAGAATGGAAAACAGAAGCCTGTGGTCTAGCTCTACAACATGTCAACAGGCATTTGACTGCTAAGCTTCAGTGGTCTCATCTGAAAATCAGCAATATTAATATCTTTCCTTTCTATTGTAAGATGTTGTTTAGAGAAATCTGTGATATATAAGACATAAAAATGCTTTGTAAATTATAAAGTCCTTTACAAAGGTGAAATACCAAAATATTTGTTTTCAGCCTAAGTGGTTGCAAAATGACTTTGTCATTCAAATATATGTATGCACATATGTAGACTATTTATAATTGCTTTGAAATATGCACTAACTTCTTTGGTTAATCTTTCAGACCCCTTGGTCAATGGTGTTCTGGCTTACTTATGAAAAAATCAGAGAGATGAGTGGAGTCAGTCCATTTTAAACCCCTAAAGATGCAACCCTTAAAGATACAGTGTTCAGTATTATTGAAATATGGGCATCTGCAACACATACCCCCTATTATTTCTACCTCTTTAGGAAGACACCTATTCCACAGAGACTGATTTATAGGGGGCAGCACTTTATTTTTTTCTGGAAACCCAAGTTCTCTTTGACTCCTCTTTTTGTCCAAAAGTGATCTGGTCGGATCTCACAAGGCCATCCAATGAGACCCCGCACAGCATTTTCTAAAGAAGAATCGAAGCCTGACCACTTTCACCTTGGGCAAGAAGGTTTGGCCTTTGAGTTGCTATTCTATGCTGAAGAGCCTGCTTAGAGGAGGAGTACCAGGAGGGAGCCAGCATTTCAGATCTGAAGTAGACGATAGGAATGTGGAAGAACACATACATAGTGCTTAAGAAATATATTTAACCTGTTATGTCAGTATTTATAATTGAAGTTTGATAATTCACTTTTCTGTTATTGTTGAAGTGTACATATTGTAAATTAAAGGGAGGTGAATGGAAATTAATGAATAAACATTTTGAGTTTCCCTAGTGTTGAAGGAAGGTGTACTTTTTCTTGTCAGAAAGACAAAAAAAATCAAGTTGAGATGATGTTTGAATTTCAAGAAAAGAGGCTGCTTTCTGTCAGTGCCCTCTCATTAGATCTGTGTTAATTGGTTAGCACTCCACTGCACAGGCTAATGACTTCCTCTGACAGCCACACACCGAATCTTGATGAAAAAAGAGAAGAGCATTTGCCTTGTTACATAGTCTGTTACAAGCCAGATATGTTGCTAGCTCTCAAGAGTTGCAATATATTAAGAACTACAACTTATTTGATTAAAACTCAGCTGTATAGATCCTTTTATAAAGCACCTTTTGTTAAACATCAGCCTTTCATTGGTATTTTAAAAGCAAGGCAGATAGATATGAAGTCAGCCAACTCTGACGTGCGTCCTTTCTTATCTCCCTTACCTGACACTAGGGGCTCTAGAGAGGCAGAGAGAGCACTCACAAATCACACTAAAACTGCCAGTGGCCTGACTCTTACTCAGTTTAGCAAAAATTCTTGCCTAAAAAGTGATAAGTAAAAATCTGTTTATGGTATACAGTTATGTCTCCAATCTTTGAATCAAATCCATGTTCTTATTTTAGAAAGGTAAAAGAGTTCTTCAAATTCAGCTACATACCACCGGCTCTCCCAACCTCAGACGGTGGGCATTTCTGGATGGATGGCTGCGGTTATGGATAAAGGCTGTAACTGTTAACACAGAAAAACATGAAAAGCTCAGGCCCAAGAAAGGCCTTGGAGCCAGCCAAACAGAATTTGTTCTAATGGACGTGGATGATGTTGAACAGAAAAAAGTTTACAAGTGCTTTGTGGTTGCACTAATGTATACTCACTGCCATTTTAAGAGGGGGAAGTACACTTTAAAATATATTTGAATGTCATGTACTGATATGCAGTAGCTTATTGTCTTTCTAGTTGCAGAGAATGTGAAGTTTAATCTCTTAAAATATTTAGATGGTCTACTTTTTCATTGAATTTGTCAATATGTAATTGCGTTGTAAAATATTATATATATATATATATATATGTATGCTTAACTTCCCAAGTGTTCTGCATTGAACCACTTAGGGAAAATTTTTTTTTTTTATGTTTTGTAATTTTTTAAATTAAGTAAAGACTGGATCAAAATAATTACATCCAAACTGGACTGTGAACAATTGATTTAGCTTTATTCTTTGTGGGGTCGGGGAGTTGGGATGAAAACACTGCTTATGCACTGACATCATTCCTTGGGATCTGGATCAACATGAATTTCAGGAACTTTTAACCTGAAATGACTCCTTGGGATTATCTAATTTAACCTTCCCATTTCACATGTTAGTAAACTGAGATTCAGAGAAGTAGAGTTGTTTATGCTCATGAGTGACTTAGTAGCAGAGCCAGGATAAAAACACAGTTCTCCTAATTAATATGATTATTATGACTGAGAGTTATTGTTCACTAATTAGGTACCAAGGAAGGGCCTTATGTCATGGTCACAACCCAGTAGAGTCTTCTAAAAACAGATTTTTCCTTATGGCATTTTTATGTCTCATACATTTTAGATGAATCTGAATTGTCTCTAGCATACATTTTAGAATGGAGTCACCATGCTTTAGCTTGAACATTAAGACCTTCTATAACCTAACCAAATCCAGTATACCCAATACTTATCCAATCACATTCATAATTTTCTGGTGAAATCATATTTACTGATTATTTTGGAACATTGCTTATTTTTGCCAACTTGGAATCATCTTGTTTTCCAAAATAATCCTCAGTAAATAAAAAAGATTAAAAATTTCAGTAATTTTTGTGTCCATACTCACAGACTTAAGAATTCCAAACTCACTTACTTATAGTACTACTCTATGTGGTATTTCTCTACATTTTTTCTCCTCTCAAATGATTTTTTTCTTACTGAAAATGCATATACTTATTTTTAATTATGTACAGTTTTTATGTGTATAAATGAATTAGTATATATAATTATAAACTAAATTTATGCCATATATAATTATATAAATTATATATGAATTAATTTATATATAAAGGGATAACATTTATATTGTTTGCTTTCAATATGGAATAACATGTCTTTTTCAAGTGCTCCAAATACTATTTGATTGTAAGCTACTAGTGGGTAGGTATACATCTTCCATTTTTATATAAATCTCTGCTCTCTTTAGTAGCATTTCTTTGCTATTAAGAAAAAATGATTACAGCTACGTATAACATGAATCAATTAATTTTATCTTTATTGTTTTAAGAATCTGTGACTGGCCAGGCACGGTTGCTCACGCCTGTAATCCCAGCATTTCGGGAGACCGAGGTGGGCGGATCACGAGGTCAGGAGATCGAGACCATCCTGGCTAACATGATGAAACCCCATCTCTACTAAAAATACAAAAAATTAGTGGGGCGTGGTGGCGGGCACCTGTAGTCCCAGCTACTAGGGAGGCTGAGGCAGGAGAATGGCGTGAACCCAGGAGGCGGAGCTTGCAGTGAGCCGAGATCATGCCACTGCACTCCAGCCTGGGTGACAGAGTGAGACTCCGTCTCAAAAAAAAAAAAAAAGAATCTGTGACTGTCATATGAGTCTGCAATTTCTCTTTTACTTTGCTAATAAAAAAATAAAAATTCAGGACAATATAAATATGAAAATTTCTTATTCAGTCATCTTCAAATTTTCAAGCACATTTATTTACAGTTGTTATAATTACATATATTTTTTCTATTAATGAAAACAAATTCCTTCAGGACTTTCCTAGAAAAAATGGTTAATTTTAATACTTGATAGTTAAAACAATTTATTTGGAAAGGAAAATAATTCTTTTCTTCCCAATTAAACTGAGACTCTTTAAAGATGACTACCAATCAAATATATATTATTATTGAATGTCAGATAATGTGGAAGAAAGACTGAACCCAGAATCTAAAGATCTTTATCCTATTTTGGGTTCTACTTCTGACAGAAGAGTATAACTAGGATCAAGTCCCTCCACTTCTCTGAATTCCCATTTCCTTAAAAGCTGAAGTGGGACGGGCGCGGTGGCTCACGCTTGTAATCCCAGCACTTTGGGAGGCCAAGGCGGGCGGACTGCCTGAGCTCAGGAGTTCAAGACCAGCCTGGGCAACACAGTGAAACCCTCGTCTCTACTAAAATACAAAAAATTAGCATGCGCCTGTAGTCGCAGCTACTCGGGAGGCTCATACAGGAGAATTGTTTGAACCCAGGAGGCAGAGGTTGCAGTGAACTGAGATCACACCACTGCACTCCAGCCTGGGCAACGGAGGGAGACGCTGTCTGCGAAAGAAAAAAAAAAAGCTGAAGTGATTGAACTCTAGAATCTTAACCTGTGTATACCTAAAGGGAGCCATATTGATGTGATGTTTAAAAAAATAGAATTTTAAAAAATTTCATTAGGATTCTTTATGCTTGGGTTTATATTCTCATATTTCAAGATGGGGAAAAATTATTCAGACCTTAAAGTACAATACAGACTTCTGACGTGTCTGGACTGTCTCACCCTGAAATCCATTCTTCACAGGGAAGCACAGTCGTCTTCCATCGGGCAACTTTGGGCATATTCTCACCTTCAATTTCTCCTATATACACACATACTAAAAATTAAAACCTTTAATGCTATATCGAAGACCCTCTCAACCTGACTCCCGCCCATTTTTCTCACTTTTACCTTTCACTGCATACCTGTACCCTACCTCCTTGGAAATGCATTGCTCTAATTATTTCCCTGGAGATGCACTATACTTGCTGCTTTTCTATGTAGTTTATTCTGTTCCCTCCATCTATCTTTCTTCCCACCACCACCACCTATTCATCTTTATTTGTATTGGTTAAATTCTACCTCAGTTATCTAAAATAATCACCTACTATTTCCTCTCTGAAGCCTTCAGTATCTTCAGTACCCCCTTTCTCCCACTGCTTCCCCTACTACATAGATGTACATATCAGCATCCCCTACACAAAATGTATTGCTTGAAAGCAAGGATCATGTAACACATCTTTGTATCCCTTACAAACTTCAAATAGGAGCCACTCTGAAGGTATCTGTTGAATTGAGAGGGTTTTTTGGAGAGTAGGGAGAAAGACATTTATACACATGATTAAATCATTTTGTTCTCTTCTTCAGAATAATTATGTTGGGTCAATAACACTTCTGATTTTATGAAATTTTTTTACCATATTAAATGCTTAATTATGTTTTTAAATGATCATGTGTGTTTAAAACATGTCATAATTTTTAAGGATCATCTTCATCTGTTTAATAACTATTCCATAAAATTGAGAATTTGATAGTTTTAAATAATATATAATTGACTAACAGTTAATAAATATGTGATTTTAAAGCATGTATGGAAATTATATCACTATTTGGCCTTCATTGATGCCATATACATGCACATTTTACCCACTCAAGTGTTTTATTATTTCTGAATTTTGAGGAATACATTATTTTTTTCTCTCCCCATACTTTACCCCCAACAGGCTGCTGTGATTGTCAACAGCAGCAGGAGCCACTTCAAGGTTTGATAAAAGCAGATGAAGATGCTTAAAGATGTCTGTTTGCTGAAAATATCTGGTAACAAACAGGAATATATGTGAGTAAATAAACTGTGTTATTCTGATTTTAAAAGTAAATATTTTAAAGTGCCTAATTGCTTGTTATCACGGGTTTTGTTTCGTCCTGATATAGTTCTGAGTTAAGAAGGTAATAACAAGGAAGGAAATACATGCTCTACAGCATGGATGAACCTTAAAAACATTATGCTGGGTGAAATAAGCCAGGCAAAAGTGAATACATACATGATTCTACTTGAGGTACTAGAATAATGAAAATTCATAAAGACAATATAGAATAGTGGGGAGTAAATGAGGAGTTGTTTAGTGTGTACAGTTTCAGTTTGGGATGATGAAAAAAATCTGGAAATGGATAGTGGTAATGGTTGTACAACAATGTGAATATATTTAATGCCACTGAGCTCTACATTTAAAAATGGTTTCAATGGTAAGTTTTGTTTTACGTATATTTTACCACAATAAACAGAAAATTTAAAAATCCATGTACGTAGATGTGAAAAACTATTAGCAAATTGAATCCAGCGTCATATAAAGTATAATACATCATGACTAAGTGAGACTTATCCTGGGAATACAAAATTGGTTCAACATCCTAAAAAATCAATATAATTCATCCAATTAACAGAACAAAACAAAACATATATCAACAGAATGTGAAAAAGTATTTGATAAAATTCAACAGTATTTGATGTAAAAATTCTCAAATTTTTACATGAATAAAAAAGAAACTTCCTTATCCTGATAAAAAGGATCTAAGTAAAACCTGTAGCTAACATTGTATTTGTGAAAGACTTTCTCCTTAAATCAGGAACAAGCCAATATCAATTCTTACCATTTTATTCTAATCTGTACTGAAGGTCTTAGCCATTGCAGTAAAGCAAGAAAAGGAAATAAAAGGCACATATATTAGAAAAGAAGACATGGAACTGCCTTTATTCACAGATGATATAATTACATATATAAAAAATCCCAAGGAATCTACCAAAAGCTACAAGAATTAATAATGAAGTCCTAGCAAATTCACAAGATATAAGGCCAATATATAAAAATATATTTTGGTATACTGGCAATGAAAAATTAGGGACTAAAATATTTAAAAATTAATATTATTTACAATAGCATAAAAACATTAAAAACTTAGGGATAAATCTAACAGTGTACAAGATTTGTTCACTGAAAAATATAAAACATTACTGAGAGAAATTAAAGATTTTAGTAGAGCAATGAACTGTGTCCATGGATTTAAAGACTCAGTATTGCTCCAAAGTTAATTATTGTCAAATTGATCTCTACCTACAAAGCAATTCTAATAAAACCCCAGCAGGCTTCAAATTTTTTTGCAGAAGTTGACAAGTATATTCTAAAATACATATAGAAAATCAAAAACAATTTTGAGGGAAAAGAACAAAGAGGATTCATATTACTTAATTTTAAAATTGGCTTTTAAGCAGTTTAGAAAATAACCAAAACAAAGGGGTATTGGCACAAAGACAGATATATAGATTGATGGAACAGAATAAAGAGTCAAAGAATAAATTCACATACATATGGTCAGTTAATTTTTGGCAAAAGCACCAAGATAACTTAACTGGAAAGTATAGTCTTTGCAACAAATGGCAGTATAACAATTGGATATCCATATATAAAAATAAAATCCTCAACCCTTAGCTCACTACAAAAAGTTAATTTAAAATGAATCATAGACCTAAATACAAGAGCCAAAATTATAAAACTTCTAAACAAAAACATTGAAAGTTTGTTTTTGTGGGTTTTTGTTTTGTTTTGTTTTTTTACCTTGGGTTAGTAAAAGATTTAGTGGAACAATAACAACAAAATAAACTACCATTTAGAAAAGAAAAATATGTGAATAATTTGATTTCATCAAAATTACAAATTTTCTTCAAAAGACACTAAGGGAATAAAACTGTCAACATTTGTCAAAATATCAAACTACAATATGAAAGTGTGAGTTTTACTGTACAAAAATTACGCCTAAATAGACCAAATTTTTTAAAAACCTAATTTAAGGTTTTTAATCTTTAAGAATCCTAGGAGAGAACATATTTTTAAGTTTTAATTTCATTCATATGACTAATAACTACAACTTATTACATGTTTCCTGTGGTGGGTCTTTTACCCATATTGGCTCATTTCGTCTTCATATTTAAGTATAGTTCCATTTTTATAGATGAAGAGAACCTAACTCTGAAAATTTTATTATCCATGTCACCCTGAGATGATAAACAGGGACTTTCAAAATCTAAAGCCCTTCCTTTCCCACTATGTTTTGTTGCATCTCAAGTATTTATTTAATGCAAACATGTTAACTGTATTTACATTAATTCATGCAGTCCTTGGAACCAAAGTGTAAGGTGTATGCCGTTATATCCATTTTCAGATATGGAAACAGAGGGTAAATTATTTGCCTGGGTCACACGGCTCTTACAAATGGAGGCCAATCCTGCTGTAATTCAAAAGACTATGCTCTCTCTACTCTCATTGCCTCCTATAATGATCTGGTCTTGAATTGTCTGTGTGTGTATTCTAATAAAATTGTATTTTGTGACACTGAAATCTTAAATTTTTAAAAGCTTTTTATTTTGAAATAATTTTAGATTTTCATAAAGTTTCCAAAAAAAAACGTATAGGGATATACCATGACTGTTGTACACAATCAAAACCAGGAGCAAATTGACATTGGTACAATCCACAGATTCCAAAGTCACTCATTTATAAGCACACATTTGTGTGTGTGTGTGTGTGTGTGTCATTCCATGCAATTTCATCACCTTTGTGTAGCTTTGATAACTATCACTGCACACAAGATACAGAACAGTTCATCAGTCCATGCCTGATGCTATCCCTTTATAGGCATTTTCAACCCTTTTCCTCCCCATCCCTAACTCCTGGAAGCCACTAATCTTTTCTCCATCTCTATAATTTTGTTGATCTAAGAATATTATGTAAATAGAATGCAGTATGTAACCTTTTACTATTTTTTTTTCACTCAGTAGAATTCTACGGAGAACCTTCCTAAGTTGTTGCTCACATCAATAATTCATTTTCCTTGTTATTGCTGTGTAGGACCCTTTGGTATTGATGTACCACAGTTTGTTTAACCATTTACCCATCGAAGGGCATTTAGGTTGTTTCCAGTTTCGGGTTATTAGGAATATAGTTGCTATTAACAGTCATGTACAGGTTTTTGCATGAGCATGTTTTCTTTGGGATAAATGCCTAAATGCAATTTTTCAGTCATATGGCAAGTACATAGTTTTTAAAATGTGGCTGTACCATTTTACATTCTTACCAGCAACATAAGTGATGCAGTTTATTCACATTCTTGCCAGTACTGGTGTTATCACGATTTTTTAGCTTAGTCATTACCATGGCATGTGGTGATATAACATTGTGGTTTTTTTTTTTTGTCTAATAGCTAATGATGTTGAAAATCTTTTCATATTCTTCTTTGTCATCTGTACGTCCTCCTCCATGAAATGCCACTTCATAGCTTTTGCCTGTTTTCAAATTTATTTTTTTTACTATTGAGTTTTGAGAGTTGTTTATCTATTATAGATACAAGTCCTATGTCAGACGTGTGGTTTGCAAATATTTTCTCCCTGTCTGTAGCTTGTCTTTTTCATTCTCCTAACAGGGTATTTCTTACTTGAACTGTTTTCTAAAAATATCCAGTAAATGTTAATTTTTCTAAGCAACTTTAAACAAAGTCAATTAGTAGTATAGAAACTATAGACTGTAAAGTATACTGCATTTCTGCTTAGAGTTCTCTATATACAGAGGCCTAAGATAGCACAAAATAAGTATGATTTATTTAGCCCAATTTTCCTGCATCGTTTCCATAAAAAATATTGAAGTGGCTCATAATATTAGTATTCAAACACCTGTCATACACATTCCATCCCTGGCCTTAACCTTTCCCCCTTTATCCCTTACGTATTTGTATTAGGATAAGAATATCCTCTCTCCCAAACTTCACATACCGGGGCCTGTCAAGGGGTGGAAGGATAGGGGAGGGATAGCATTAGGAGAAATACCTAATGTAGATGATGGGTTGATGGGTGCAGCAAACCACCATGGCATGTGTATACCTATGTAACAAATCTGCACGTTCTGCACATATGTCCCAGAACTTAAAGTACAATAATAATAAAAAAAAATCCCCTCTCCCTTTTCCAAAACCAAGGGCCTCTCAAGACTAATGGGAGGAAAGTTTATTTATTATAAAACTCAAGATATTTTGCTTAGTATAGTATGGGAGATATATGAGGGGAGCTTAATCTTAACAGTGCAATGACCTGATTTTTAAAATTAACCCGAGTCCCTGTCCAACAGCAGAGCATGACAGAACAAACTAATGCTACCTGCTCCAGATACAGAAAAGGTAGGACATTGGAAAATCTGGGTGGATGGGGGTAAAGGATTCGGATCAGCCCATAACGGCCATGTGATATACCCTGACGTCCTAGGATTAAGGCCATGAGCCATGGAAGGAGGTTGGAGGACAAATGAAATACAAAAAGTCATAATATCTACAACCCTGTGGTCTACAAAGGAGTTTGGTTATACTACATGAACCTGAAATAGATGATGGATTAAAGTCTCCATTATTCCATGTAATGATAAAATAATTTCAAGTGATCATAAGACCATTTTATAATGAATTCCTTCTTTCCACTGTAAAGGGCATAGTGTTAGATTGCTTACTCTTGTTAAGATTTACTGGATGCTAACAGTCCAGCACTGGCTAGGCATCGAGAACATAAAAATAAATGAGAAGTGTTCCTGCTTTTAAGATGTTCCTACTGTGGCAGACAGAGAGCTACAAAATATAATAATATAGAAGTATGTAAAAAAAAAAAAAAAAAGGAATAACCAATTCTGCCAGGGTGAATAGTAGGGTCACGAGGAAACGACGTTTGAGCTAGGTCTTGCTAGATGTTTTTAAATAAAATGTTTTTCTTCCATAATGAATATGAAACAATTAGAAAAAAATGGGAAAATTGAGTTTTCAAGGATGAGTTCTTCAGGAAAAGAAAAGCTTTGGCTTTTAGAGAAATTGGATTCATTCATTCATTCATTCATATTCATTTAGCAAATATTCATTGCCTTCACTCCAAGCTAGATTCCGAGAATCCAACAAACGGTACTTGCCAAAGGGAACCTGTCGGCTGGCGGGATGATAGAGATCAGACAGTTGCCACACAATGTGAAAAGTGCCGTGAAAAAGTAAGCATAGGGTGATGTGGAAGCACATGGTTGCCTCTAATCTGGACAGACTGAAGACACTGAGATTTACAGTTAGGCCAGGGTCATTTGAAGCACTGCCTTATTGTATTTGTTTGTAATGACATTTCGAAACGTGGAATGAAAGGAAAAGTACAGGCAGACTATAAGAAGCTTCCACGGATGTGTCTACCTTTGCAAATGAACAAAAATCTAATGTAGACATACCCTGGAAACTTCTCCTAGTTTGCCTGCACTTTTCCATTCCAAATGGAGGTTTGGACATTTAACAAACAGAGGCCTCAAAGGGTTATCCTGTTAAGATTTTAGTATATACAGCAGGGGCTTGAAGGAATGTTGATTCCATTCCTCTTGGCCTCCTTTTATGAATCCAGTTCTGTGCTAGCTCTGTGAGTAAATGAAAATGCCTTCAAAATTGGGATGCCAGAGTTAGACAGCAAAGCAGCAAAGGAACCCGTATCAGCTAAGTGTGGGAAGGGAAATATGTACCAGTTGCTATATACTTTCACACGTTATTTTAACCTCATAACAACTCTTATCAATTCAGATGACGGAACAGGGTTAAAGAATAGAGGCTGGGCACCTGGCTGTCCACGGACACACTGCGCCAGCAGGAGCACCCGTCCCCCGCAGCAGCACCCAGGGCCCTCCTAGAGTTCCGGCCTTAACGCCTAGGAACGTGCCATTGGCTCCTGCGTTTCTCGTTCCCGTCGGGAACGCCACTGGCTAGTACCTTGCCTGGCCCCCAGTGCTCAATCCCTGGTAGTTGGGAGGACGAAAAGGAAATCCCTCTCTGGTCGGTCCTCACCGCAGCCCTGTGTCAGGCCGTCACACGGCGGCCTCCAGAGTCGAAGGCGCTCTGAGGAGATGCAGGTTGTGTCCAAAACCTCTCACATCGGGGTCTCCTGAACGTCCCAACAAGCTCCTTGGGCCCTTAGGTGTTAGGCCAACCCCAGGCCTCGGCTGGCCCCACCCACTCCCCGCGGCCGGAAGTGGCGGCCCCGAGTGCGGTAAATGCGTGCCCGGAAGCGCGACCTCGGGCGGTTGGTGGGGCTACCGGGTCTTACCAGTCGGCGGCGGGAGTCCCGGAGGACCCACGACGGGGGAGTTGCCGAGGAAACGCCTCGCCGGCATTCTTCCCCTCCACTGGGTCCTTTGAACCTAGTTTGGCTGGGACTCGCCTTCCGGCGGCGCGGAGGATTTCGAGGCCCTGAGGCGCGGCCGTTAATTTCCGGAAGTGGGGGCCGCGCCGCGCCGTCAAGATGTGCTCGACGCCCGGAATGCCGGCGCCGGGGGCCTCGCTGGCCCTGCGGGTGTCCTTCGTGGACGTGCATCCCGATGTGATCCCGGTGCAGCTGTGGGGGCTGGTGGGCGAGCGGCGGGGCGAGTACCTGCGGCTGAGCCGGGAAATCCAGGAAGCGGCGGCCACGCGCGGCCAGTGGGCGCTGGGCAGCGCCTCGGCCTCGCCCGGCGAGCTGTGCCTGGTGCAGGTCGGGCTTTTGTGGCACCGCTGCCGCGTGGTCAGCCGGCAGGCACAGGAGAGCCGTGTCTTCCTGCTGGACGAGGGCCGCACCATCACGGCCGGCGCAGGCTCGCTGGCGCCCGGGCGCAGAGAGTTCTTCAATTTGCCCTCGGAAGTGCTGGGCTGCGTGCTGGCGGGCCTGGTGCCGGCAGGCTGCGGCGCGGGCGCAGGCGAGCCGCAGCACTGGCCCGCCGACGCCGTGGACTTCCTTAGCAACCTTCAGGGCAAGGAGGTGCACGGGTGCGTCCTGGACGTGCTGCTGCTCCATCGCCTGGTCCTCCTGGAGGTGCCTGATGTGTTCCAACAGATGCGGGAGCTGGGCCTGGCTCGGCGGGTGCCCGACAGCCTCTTCCGTTCGCTGCTGGAGCGCTATCTCACAGCGGCCACTGCTAGCGTGGGCTCCGGGGTCCCGGTTCTTTCGCGAGTCCCGCTCAAGCAAAAGCAGCCTGGTCTGGATTACTTCTATCCCCAGCTGCAGCTGGGCGTGACGGAGGCCGTGGTCATAACCCAAGTGTGCCATCCCCACCGCATTCACTGCCAGCTCCGCAGCCTCTCGCAGGAGATCCACCGCCTCTCCGAGAGCATGGCCCAGGTGTACCGGGGTTCCACGGGGACAGGGGATGAGAACTCTACCAGTGCCACCTGGGAGGAGAGGGAGGAGAGCCCAGATAAGCCGGGCTCTCCGTGTGCATCCTGTGGCCTGGATGGACATTGGTACAGAGCACTCTTGCTTGAGACTTTTCGGCCCCAGCGCTGTGCCCAGGTGCTTCATGTGGACTATGGAAGGAAGGAGTTAGTGAGTTGCAGCAGCCTTCGGTACTTGCTGCCTGAATATTTTCGAATGCCGGTGGTGACCTACCCTTGTGCTTTGTATGGACTCTGGGACGGTGGGAGAGGCTGGTCTCGGTCACAGGTGGGTGACCTGAAGGCACTGATACTAGGCAAGGCAGTGAATGCAAAGATTGAATTTTATTGCTCCTTTGAGCATGTGTATTATGTCAGCCTGTATGGAGAAGATGGGATTAATCTGAACCGTGTGTTTGGAGTACAGTCGTGTTGCTTGGCTGACCGAGTCCTTCAGAGCCAGGGAACAGAGGAGGAGGAACCAGAAACATCTCAGTCTCGGTCTCCTGCTGAAGAAGTAGATGAAGAGATTTCACTCCCAGCCTTAAGATCTATCAGGTTAAAGATGAATGCCTTCTACGATGCGCAGGTAGAGTTTGTTAAAAATCCTTCTGAGTTTTGGATTAGGTTGAGGAAACACAATGTCACCTTCAGTAAGCTGATGAGGAGAATGTGTGGTTTCTATTCCTCTGCCAGTAAGTTGGATGGTGTAGTTTTGAAACCTGAACCTGATGACCTTTGCTGTGTCAAGTGGAAAGAAAATGGTTATTATAGGGCCATAGTCACCAAATTGGATGACAAGAGTGTGGATGTATTCTTAGTTGACCGAGGCAATTCGGAAAATGTGGACTGGTATGACGTAAGGATGCTGCTTCCTCAGTTTAGGCAGCTACCAATATTGGCTGTGAAGTGCACGCTAGCTGATATTTGGCCTTTGGGAAAAACTTGGAGCCAGGAGGCAGTTTCCTTTTTTAAAAAGACTGTGCTCCACAAAGAATTAGTCATCCATATTCTTGATAAACAGGATCATCAATATGTTATTGAGATTCTTGACGAATCAAGAACAGGGGAAGAAAACATTAGTAAGGTAATTGCCCAAGCTGGATATGCCAAGTATCAGGAATTTGAAATAAAGGAAAATATCCTGGTAAATGCCCACTCCCCAGGGCATGTTTCAAATCACTTTACTACGGAGAGTAACAAAATACCTTTTGCCAAGACTGGAGAAGGAGAGCAGAAAGCCAAGAGAGAGAATAAAACCACATCTGTTTCAAAAGCTTTGAGTGACACAACAGTTGTAACAAATGGTTCAACTGAACTAGTTGTGCAGGAAAAAGTGGAAAGAGCATCTGTTTATTTTCCTCTTATACAGAATCGCTTGGAAATTAAGCCAGGCTCCTCTAGTAAAGGAGAGCTGGAAGTTGGAAGTACAGTAGAAGTCAGAGTGTCTTATGTTGAAAACCCTGGCTATTTCTGGTGTCAGCTGACCAGGAACATACAAGGACTTAAAACTCTAATGTCTGATATTCAGTACTATTGCAAAAATACAGCTGCTCCTTACCAGGGAAACACCCTTGCTTGTTTGGCTAAGCGAACAGTAAACAGACAGTGGTCCAGAGCACTTATTAGTGGGATACCATCTGTGGAGCATGTCAATGTAACATTTGTAGATTATGGAGACAGAGAAATGGTATCTGAGAAGAATATTTATTCAATTAGTGAAGAATTTCTGAAGGTTAAGGCACAGGCTTTTAGGTGCAGTCTTTATAATTTAATTCAACCAATTGGCCAGAATCCCTTTGTTTGGGATGTAAAGGCAATACAAGCTTTCAATGAATTTATAGATAATGCATGGCAAAAAAATCTAGAATTAAAATGTACAATATTTGCTCTGGCTTCAATTAATAATGAACTGTTTAACATTGTGGATTTGCTAACCCCCTTTCAGAGTGCATGCCATTTCTTGGTAGAAAAGAGACTTGCAAGACCAGTAAAACTTCAGAAGCCTTTGGAGTCCTCTGTTCAGCTACATTCCTACTTCTATTCTACACATGATATGAAAATTGGAAGTGAAGAATTAGTTTATGTAACACATATTGATGACCCTTGGACATTTTATTGCCAGCTGGCAAGAAATGCAAATATTTTAGAACAGTTGTCATGTAGTATTACACAATTAAGTAAAGTTTCGCTGAATTTAAAAACATCTCCCTTGAACCCTGGAACCTTGTGCCTTGCCAGGTATGCTGATGGAAACTGGTATAGGGGCATAGTAATAGAGAAAGAGCCAAAGAAAGTCTTCTTTGTTGATTTTGGGAATATTTATGTAGTAACAAGTGATGATCTGCTTCCAATACCTAGTGATGCATATGATGTCTTACTTTTGCCCATGCAAGCTGTCAGATGTTCATTATCTGATATTCCTGATCATATACCAGAAGAAGTGGTGGTGTGGTTTCAGGAGACTATTTTAGATAAGTCATTGAAGGCTTTAGTTGTAGCAAAAGATCCAGATGGAACACTGATTATAGAACTATATGGTGACAATATTCAAATTAGTGCTAGTATTAATAAGAAGTTGGGGCTACTTAGTTACAAAGATAGAATAAGAAAAAAAGAAAGTGAAGTCCTCCGTTCTACAACTGAAACTCTTGAAGAAAAAAATGAGAATATGAAGTTGCCATGTACAGAGTATTTAAGTAAATCAGTAGGGAACAAGTTACCTAATAAAGAAATTTTGGAAGAGTCAGATAAACCTCAGATCAACTCATCATACAAAGAACTCAAACTTTTACAAAGTTTAACAAAAACAAACTTAGTCACTCAATATCAAGACTCTGTGGGAAATAAAAATAGTCAAGTGTTTCCATTAACAACAGAAAAGAAAGAAGAAATTTCTGCTGAGACACCCTTGAAAACAGCAAGAGTAGAAGCTACTCTTTCAGAGAGAAAAATAGGAGATTCATGTGACAAAGATTTGCCTCTTAAATTTTGTGAGTTCCCACAGAAGACTATAATGCCTGGATTTAAAACAACTGTATATGTTTCTCATATAAATGACCTTTCAGACTTTTATGTTCAACTAATAGAAGATGAAGCTGAAATTAGTCATCTTTCAGAGAGATTAAACAGTGTTAAAACAAGGCCCGAATATTATGCAGGTCCACCTTTGCAAAGGGGAGATATGATATGTGCTGTTTTCCCAGAAGATAATTTATGGTATCGTGCTGTGATCAAGGAGCAACAACCCAATGACCTTCTCTCTGTGCAGTTTATAGATTATGGCAATGTTTCTGTGGTTCATACTGACAAAATAGGTAGGCTTGACCTTGTTAATGCAATATTGCCAGGGTTGTGCATTCATTGCTCCTTGGAGGGATTTGGGGTTCCTGACAATAAAAATTCTAAGAAAATGATACATTACTTTTCCCAACGGACCAGCGAGGCTGCAATAAGATGTGAATTTGTTAAATTTCAAGACAGATGGGAAGTTATTCTTGCTGATGAACATGGGATCATAGCAGATGTTATGATTAGCAGGTATGCTCTCAGTGAAAAATCTCAAGTAGAACTTTCTACCCAAGTAACTAAAAGTGCCAGTTCAAAGTCTGTTAACAAATCAGACATTGACACTTCAGTATTTCTTAACTGGTATAATCCAGAAAAAAAAATGATAAGAGCTTATGCCACTGTGATAGATGGACCTGAGTACTTTTGGTGTCAGTTTGCTGATACGGAGAAACTTCAGTGTTTAGAAGTAGAAGTACAGACTGCTGGAGAACAGGAAGCAGACAGGAGAAATTGTATCCCATGTCCTTATATTGGAGATCCTTGTATAGTAAGATACAGAGAAGATGGACATTATTATAGGGCACTTATCACTAATATTTGTGAAGATTATCTTGTATCTGTCAGGCTTGTGGACTTTGGAAACATTGAAGACTGTGTGGACCCAAAAGCACTCTGGGCCATTCCTTCTGAACTTCTGTCGGTTCCCATGCAAGCCTTTCCATGTTGCCTCTCAGGGTTTAACATTTCAGAAGGATTATGTTCTCAAGAGGGAAATGACTATTTCTATGAAATAATAACAGAAGATGTTTTGGAAATAACAATACTAGAAATCAGAAGGGATGTTTGTGATATCCCTTTAGCAATTGTTGACTTGAAAAGCAAAGGTAAAAGTATTAATGAGAAAATGGAGAAATATTCTAAGACTGGTATTATTAAAAGTGCTCTTCCCTATGAAAATATTGACTCAGAGGTAAAGCAGGCTCTTGGGTCCTACAATCTTGATGTAGGACTTAAGAAATTAAGTAATAAAGCTGTACAAAATAAAATATATATGGAACAACAGACAGATGAGCTTGCTGAAATAACTGAAAAAGATGTAAACATTATTGGAACCAAACCAAGTAACTTCCGTGACCCTAAAACTGATAACATTTGTGAAGGCTTTGAAAACCCCTGCAAAGATAAAATTGATACTGAGGAACTGGAAGGTGAATTAGAGTGCCATCTGGTTGACAAAGCAGAGTTTGATGATAAATACCTGATTACAGGATTTAACACATTACTACCACATGCTAATGAAACAAAGGAGATACTAGAACTGAATTCACTTGAGGTGCCGCTTTCTCCTGATGATGAATCAAAAGAATTCTTAGAACTGGAATCTATTGAGTTACAGAATTCTCTGGTGGTGGATGAAGAAAAAGGGGAGCTAAGCCCGGTGCCACAGAATGTGCCACTCTCCCAAGAGTGTGTCACAAAAGGCGCCATGGAGCTATTTACACTGCAGCTTCCTCTCAGCTGTGAAGCTGAGAAACAGCCAGAACTAGAACTACCTACAGCCCAGCTGCCTTTAGATGACAAGATGGATCCTTTGTCTTTAGGAGTTAGTCAGAAAGCACAGGAATCCATGTGTACTGAGGACATGAGAAAGTCAAGTTGTGTAGAATCTTTTGATGACCAGCGCAGGATGTCATTGCATCTACGTGGAGCAGATTGTGATCCTAAAACACAGAATGAAATGAATATATATGAAGAAGAATTTGTAGAGTATAAAAACAGGGATGCCATTTCGGCATTGATGCCTTTGTTCTCTGAGGAAGAAAGCAGTGATGGAAGCAAGCACAATAATGGTTTACCAGATCATATCTCAGGTATGTGAATTTTTTTTCCCTTTTACTTTTTTTATTTTTTATTTTTATTTTTTTGAGACAGGGTCTTGCTCTGTCACCTAGGCTGGAGTGCAGTGGTGTGATCTTGGCTCACTGCAGCCTCTGCCTCCCAGGTTCTAGTGATTTTCCCACCTCAGCCTCCCGAGTAGCTGGGACTACAGGTGTGTGCCACCACACCCAGCTTATTTTTCTGTTTTTTGTAGAGACAGGGTTTTGTCATGTTATCCAGGTTGGTCTCAAACTCCTGGGCTCAAGCAATCCTTCTGCCTCAGCCTCCTAAAGTGTGCTTTTACTTTTAAGTTTAACATAGTGACTTTCCAGAGTTGTTATTTGTTTTAAAGAAAAGAGAATAATTCTTATATGGATTTCTAAAAAATAATTTTTTGTAAGAGAGATTAAAAACCTGGAAAGTGAATCAGATTGGATTTTATGAAGGGCATTTTAAACTTGGGGAAAATGTATTGTGAAATCAGTGCAAAATATGTGCTGGAAGAAACACTGAAATATTAGTTTTGTGTTTAAAAATTGAATGCTTGAAATCTATTAGTCTCCAAAAGGTAATCACATTTAAAATGTAATCACATTTATAATCAAGAGGGCATGTGTTGGTAAGTTTTATAAAACATGGTATTCCCTTGCCAAATTTATAGCACTACTATAGGCATTAATTTACACTAAGGATTATTTTAACAGGGTCTTTTAGACTTAACTGTATCATGCATTGATCTTGCAATTCATTAGAAACCCTTAAAGAAAAAAAATAGATTTAGGTAGCCTATATTAGTCAAAAAATGTTTCATGTGTAAATCTTGGAGAACATTTATTAACTGTCTTATAAATTATTTTTACTACTGTTTGCTACTTAAAAAGAATTGTTAAATGGGTAACTTTTAGCTTTTTATAATCAATGCTATACTTTTTAAACGTCAATTTTTATATTATTAAATTTGAACCATTGTAAAAATAAGGAAAATAATGGAATAGTGAGAATGAAAATCAACAAGAAGTGATCAATGTTAACACCATGATGTATTTTCTTTTTGTTGTCTTTTACCGTCTTTGTGTATGTCTACCATATAGTTTTAAAAACAATTTAGATCATACTGTCATACAGTATTGAATCCTGCATTTTAGTCCCTTAAAAATGCTTTCAAAATATTTTAATTGCATGGTATGCCATCCTATGGGTAACACATAAGTTATTTAAGTATTACCCTTGATTAGATATTTATTCCTCATTGTCATATTTAATAATAGTAAGTATTAACTCTGTGATAAGAATGTCTGCTCATTTGTAACATGCTGCTTTCTTATAGAAATGGCTGTTTTAAGTATAAAAAACACCACTTGTCTTAATAGTACCATATTTTATTAGCGATTTTCACTGTTAGAAATCAGATTCACATCCTTGTGGTGATTTTTTGTTTGGTTTGTTGGTTTAGAAAAGCAATAAGAGATTATATGGGGGGGGGCACTGGAAGAATTTTAAACAAAATTGAGGGAGACAGTCATACCAATGTACTAATTACATGATATTGATGATATAGAAATAATCAGATTAGGAAAATGCTTTGCTTGTGTATGTTACATTAAGGAATTAAGAGATATGCATTGAGTCTTACTCAATTCAATTTGGCAGCTCAACTACAGAACACCTACACTCTGAAAGCCTTTACTGTTGGATCTAAATGTGTTGTGTGGTCAAGTCTAACAAACACATGGTCTAAATGTGAGATTTTAGAAACAGCTGAAGAAGGAACAAGGGTAAGTGATGTTTAAGTACTTTATCTCCAAATGTATTTGCAGACTATTAAGGAAAGTTTACCAGACTCTGTCAGACTAGAGAACGCGATTGAACAAATGTTTACTTGCTTGTTCCCCCTGATAACTTGATGTAATGCACATATATTTTAAATCTCCATATATAAGAATTGTAGCAAGAAATCATCCTAGGCTGTATCATCTATCTCCCTTACTCTTTCTAAATGCTATTAGTCACCTAGTTCCACACTTTACACATCTTATCTCTTAGTTGGAATTTTTTATATCTAATGCCACTACCTTAGTTGAGTCATTTCACAACTACATTAATAACCTTCTATTTTGTTTGCTTCTTCTAGTCTTCCTTAAATTGATTGTCCATGGTGTCAGGGTGAAGTTTGTAAAATGCAAATTTGATTACGTCATTATTGTGTAAAACTTATTAGGGAGCCTGTTGATCGTGTTTCTCCCGTGATTTGAAAACTACCTGTTCGAGAGTTAACTTGGTATATATATATATATATATATATATATATTTTTTTTTTTTTTTTTTTTTTGAGACAGGGTCTCACTCTGTCGCCCAGGCTGGAGTGCAGTGGTGCCATCTTGGCTCACTGCAAGCTCCGCCTCCCGGGTTCACGCCATTCTCCTTCCTCAGCCTCCCGAGTAGCTGGGACTACAGGCTCCCACCACGACGCCCAGCTAATTTTTTGTATTTTTAGTAGAGACAGGGTTTCACCTTGTTAGCCAGGATGGTCTCGATCTCCTGACCTCGTGATCTGCCCACCTCAGCCTCCCAAAGTGCTGGGATTACAGGCATGAGCCACTGCGCCCGGCTGTTTTTTAAATTGTATTATAGATTCCTACGCCTTGGCCTGGACTGCTAATTCAGAATTTCTGGGGTTAGGATTCCAGAATGTGCATTCATATTCCATTAAAATTGGAGAGCCCCTGGCCTGGAACGTAAAAGTCAAGCTCATTAACATGGCATAGGAAATCCTCTAGGGTTAAGTGTTTATGTACTCTCTTTGGCCCTAATTCTTTATATTTTGTACTTTATATTAGATGGACATCAAAATTCTTGACTTCTCTTACATATACCATCTGCTTGCTCTTTCGATATATTTAATATTGCAGTTCTATTTTACCTATATTCCATCCTGTTACCAAACTGGTTAATTCCAATTTACTTACCCATTGCCTCTACCAGGGAGCATTCACTGATGTTATTTTCTAAATTTATCCTTGTCCTCAACCTTCCCCCATCCCAAAAAAAGCCTTATTTCTGTATTACAATCCTGTACCTCCTACTACAGAAGTCTGAACTTCCTATGGTGTATTGTAATTATCTGCTTAGAGGTCTTTTCTCCACTAGATTTTGAACTATTTGATGTTGAAATTTTATCCATCTTTGATCACCAGTCATAGATACTCTATATATGTTTGGGAAACTGAAGTAGCATGGAGTTTGAAACATAAGGTTGAAGCCAATAAATTCATTTTCATTGTCTTTTAAAGTGTTTCATTTTAGGGCCAGGTGCAGTGGTTTATGCCTGTAATCTCAGCACTTTGGGAGGCCAAGGCAGGTGGATCGCTTGAGCCAAGGAGTTTGAGACCAGACTGGTTGGGTGAAACCCTGTCTTTATCCAAAATACAAAAAATTAGCTGGGCATGGTGGTGTGCGCCTGTAGTCCCAGTTATTCAGGAGGCTGAGATGGGCAGATTGCCTGAGCCCAGGAGGTTGAGGTCACAGTGAGCTCTGATCCTGCCACTGCCCTCCATCCTGGGCAATAGAGCAAGACCCTATCTCAAAATAATAATAATAATAATAGTATTTCATTTTTAAAATAATTGCTCCGGTACATAAATCAGTTATTTTTTTGAATTGGACACTTTAAAAAAATTTGTTTTCTCCTGTAGGTTTTGAACCTTTCAAATGGTATGGAGGAGATAGTGAACCCTGAGAATGTCTGGAATGGCATACCCAAATTGGATAAGAGCCCACCTGAGGTATGGAATTCTATAAATAGTAATTAGTGAGAGCATTGTTCTTCATTTTGAAAGGTGATTTAACAAACTATTTCCAAAGTCCTTGTGTTTGGAAAAATGGGAGAAAAATCCTGTGACAATAGTTAAAAACAGCAATAACAAAATCAGTGATTTTAGTCGTTATGCCAAGTATTCTTCTGAGAAAACTAGTTATTAATGTTTTACTCCTTGATTAGAAAATGTTTTGGTCTTCATGACTCTAATAAAATACATATTAGATGCAGAAAACCTGAGAAATATAACAATATTAAAAATGAGAAAGTAACAATCACCGATAATATACCCATCCAGAGACAAATAGGTTGACCAGTTTGGTTTTCTTTTATAATTTTTCTGTTTATATGTAATATAAGTATTTCATCTACATATTTTAGACACAACTGATTTCATCCTATGTATAGTTTTATATTCTGTTTTTCTTCATTTGAGACTATATGGTGGGCAATTTGCCATGACATTATGATGTGTCTGGGCATTTGAGTTTATCCTGTTTGGGGTTGGTTGGACTTCTTGAACTTCTCACTTCACAATCTTTGTCTGATAGTTTTAGTATCTGGTCATCTTGGGGTTTGTAGCTCTTGATTTTCTTTTCCCTAGAGAAATGGTCAGCTTTTCTTGGTTCTTTGTATGTTGAGTAATTTTGGATTATATCCTGAACATTTTGCATATTATGTTTTAAGACATTGGGTCCTGTTAAAATCTGGAGAATGTTGAAGTTTTTGTTATAGCAGATGATCAGCTGGTTTCAATTCATCCTACATGTTCTGTTTCTCCTTCTGTGGTTGGTGATTGTCCTGTTGGTTTAGTTTTCAAAGCCTTTGTTGTTCAGGTCTTCCTGGTACATAAGCCACCCAGGGTAGTCAGGGACTTTGGTCAGTGGTTTATATAGTAGTTAAGTGTCAAAGACTTTGCTGTGCTTATTTGGCTCTGTTCTGCATGTGCATAGCTCAGGGGCAATCCTGAGACTTAGAGTTCACATGTAGCATTAGGAGTTAAACATTTTCAACTCCTTTCCTCTCTGAGATGTCCTCCACATTTTCTGGCTCCCAGGATCCTCTTTTATCCAGCCTCCAATGGCCCCTTTTTCTGGTCACCAAGCCAGACAGTATTTTTCTCTCAGCCTCTGCTCCACCATACAGTTCTGTTTGCCCGTAAGAGCGAAGCAGACAAAGAGATAACAAAAACAATCTCTTATTACTATTCTTTAGATGACAGAAAGCTCTTTTCCTGGTTCCACTGGCTAGAGAGACGGGTCATCTCTCACATTTGTAGGTGCCTCTGTTGCCATAGCTGTCACCAGGCAGTGACTGGGGTTAGCCACCCTCAGGGCAGGGCCAGAAAAAAAAATAGAAATAAACATAACACCACAATACAGCAAAGAGATTTCCTACCTATTTCTTACTCTCTAGCATTCAGGGTTCCTTTATCCCTAGTCCACTGGCTATAAATAAGAAATTTCTCTCAGAGTTTTGCTGTCTACCCTAGCTAGGCAGTTTTGATTTGGCCCACCCTCAGATCAAAATTAGGAGACAAAGAAGTAAAAAAAAAAGAAAAGAAAAGGCCTATGAAACTCACTCCTGTTGTGAGTCATTATTCACGTTTTTACTTTAATTCTTAATCTACCTATTTCTGTTCACTTTTGAGTCTTTGAGTAGTTGCTTTTTGAATTCTGTCTAGAATTTTTCATTGTAATCAGCGAAAGAGGTTATAGTCAGCTTATTCCATCTTGGCTGCACCCAGAAGGCCATAAACAATATTTAATAGCTAAATAATGCTGCATGACACTAGTGAGCCATAATGTATTAAACCATTTCCGATAGTGTTGGATATTTAGGTCATTTGAAATTTTTACTATAAAAAATCAACGAATATCTCTCTTTATGTTAATTACTTTTTTGCTTAGGTCAAAAATACCAGCCTACTACACTTTTTGCATCAGTATTTACTAAAACTTTTTACATTTGGGTTGTCTCCATCCATTAATTATGAAGAATCCACAGCCAAATGCATACATATGTACATACAAGATTCAGTTTGGATAAAGTTCTCTATGCCTGCTACATAGAAAAGAACTATTTAAAGTAGACATAAAATTATATATTTAGATAAGTAAATAGATAACTACCTCTGGCTTTGACTAGGCCAGTTAGCAGACATATAGAAACTACTTATGAGTAAGACTCTAAAATTTTTGATTTGGTTACTAATGAGATTTAAATATCCTTCCCTCAAATTTGAGGAAGCTCTTAACTCTGGATACCTGTCTACAAATGAGCTAGCTTTCCTTACAAAGTGAGTGTTGTATTATGCATGACTTTTTTTTAATGATACATCAAGTCACTATGAGCTAGGAATCTAATTACTTTTTTAAAAAAAAAAATGGTTTCTTATCTGAATTATTTTATTTTACCATAAGAGTATTTTGTTAGTTACTGTATCACATAATGCATGCACATGATGCTATTGGTTGTCAAAAGGAATATAGGAGAAATATTTCCCTTTTCATTGTCCTTAATAAAGCATCTGTGGCTCTACATGGATACTGTGTTTGAATAACAGCCCCTTGAACAATGATGTCCCTCCCTCCTTCACCAATTACCAGAGTTGTTGGGGGTTTGAGAGCTAAATATTGGAAAAGGGTACTTTACTCCCTGTGTAGAGTGCTCCAGGGACATGTTCTAGAGAAATGAGTATTTGAAGAATAGAAAATGTACTTGACATGATTCCTCATTATAAAATCAGATTGTCATAATTTTGATAGAAATACATTTTGTTGTTTACATCTTTTCTGGCTTATCTGTGGTTCCATTTCTGATTTGAATTATTTTGTACTCATGATAAAGAATCAATAGCAATTCAAAGGTTCCTTTTGTTAGGCTATATCCCAAAGAGTAGGGAAAGATCTTTACTTCATGTCAGTGGGTGATACCACAATTAAAGGTAACTTGTGTTTTTAAAACAAAATACTTTTATCACCCAGAATTACAATTTCTTAAAAATATTGTTATGCTGAATCCCTCAAACAAAAATGGTTTATCAATTTCTTTGGACATAGGTAGCAAGGAAGAAAAACCACTTTAGGTAAAAAAATGTAAATATACTTATGGAGATAAATAACCCAAGATGAGGATTTCTTGAAATATAGGAAATTTATTAATTGAATTAATCTTGAAAGTTAAATTACGAATGTGATAAATTCGCATTTTAAAGAATTTTCTCTGTTAATTAGCTCATATGTTCAAATGATCTTTGTTAAATAATCTCTTGGAATTTCTGAATCTTTAGCTTATATAAGATTCAAATTATTGGCTGGTTCTTGGTATTGCACATTCTTGTTCATAAATAATGCAGTGGTTCTTAGAATTGAGGCACACTGAGAATAAAATCAGCTAATGGTAGCTTTAATATCATGTGAAAAATATATACTAATCAAAAAGGAAAAAGAACTAATTGATTATCAGCCTTGTTCACACCATTCTCTAGCAAAATATAAAATATGCCAATTTCATAATTTTTAGAGAAACTTGATTTGATGGTACAGTGTGAGAACCAAAATATTAATAAGAAAATAAAACATTATTTCTATAGAAATAATGCCCTATAGTAATTAGAATACTCATCTGTCCCCTCTCCCTTTTAGAGAACATTACATTTGTCATGGTAACACCCATGGAAATAAATTTTTTTGTTTGTATGTTTCTTTCTCAGTTTGAAGTTTTTCTCTTTTTGTTTCAGAAAAGGGGTTTGGAGGTGATGGAGATTTAACCGTGGATCTATAGCTGTGGCCAATCAGTCAGAAGCTGCCCTTGAACAAGTGGCATCTTACCCAGACCAACAGAGTATTTTAGAAAATTGAAAACATGTAACTACAAGAAGTTGTCATTTTCAAAAACTTCTATATAGGTGGAAAACAAATTAGGTCTCAGGTTGATGGTGGAGTGTGTTTATAGTGATCCTGTTATATATACGGATCTGGGATCTTTCGTCTTAATTGTCTTACGTTTCTAATTAGTTGGGAGGATTTATTTTGCTAAACAGTTTACTAACACATTACATTTCAAAAACTATTTTGGTACCTTTCAAATACAGTGTTTAAATTAAAATAGAAAAATAAGGGCTCATGACAAGTACATTATTTGATTCTACTTAGGATAGCTTTTTAGCAGGATCTCCTTCAGAATTTTTGTCTTGACTTTGAATCTCTGCCTGTTTGTCTAAACATTTGACTAACATTCTGTTTGAATTTGGAAGTATTCTAATACAAGATTTGAATAAAGTTTATCCTTAAATAAAGTTTATCCTTAATATGCTGGTCTCATTTTATTAAAAAGGAAATAGAACTCTTAAATATACTTGGTTCCATCTCTCCTCTGTAATGGAGGATTGGGGAAAGCATAGTAATATTAAATGTTAGCTCTTACGTATTAGTCACTTAGCTTATACTTTAAATGCATTTTTTTCACTTTATTCATCAACTTTGAAGTGCATATCAATATTATCCATATTTTATAGGTGAGAAAATTGAAGCTTCATAAAGAGGTTAAATAACTTGCCTAAGGTCAGATAGCTGATGAGTCTCAGAGGCTTGATCAAACCCAGACCTACCTAACTTTGAAGCCCATGACTTTTTAAACATGATTTTGCAAAGTATAGATCTTAGCTTTTAGAAACAGATCTTAGCTATATGCTGCTTAACAGATATGTGACATGGGCAAATTATGTAATATTTTGAACTTTGATCTTCTCCATCTGTAAAGTGGTGATAATAAAACCTTTCTTGCAGTGTTTTTTTAAGATTAGAAATAATTGATATAAAGTCCCTGAAAAGGAGTAGGCATTTGATAAATGTTTCTTTCTTTACCCTGAAAAATATTCAGTGTGCACTATGTTAGGTTATTTCTTTTTAACCTTAACTTATTAGATATTTTCAATAGTTATTTTCTCCTTTCAGCATCAGCATGCACCACCAACAAAAGACTGTAAAAAACAAACAAACAAAAAAGTGTTGAATGGGACATCCATACAGTTGGAATGCTTATTTCTAAAATGAATAGGGAAAAGGTTTGCTAAATGAGATTGGGGTAAAGGTGTATCTCTGTGAAGCGTTATCAGACTCTGAAGCCTAATGGAAATAGCATTATGAACCTTAAAAACCGGTTATAATTTCAGTAAGTAGAAGGGAGAGAGGTTTGCATTAAAAGTAATTGAGGTAGATGAGTATGTTACTTATTCCTGGAATAATGAATAGACAAGTTTGGCTTACTCATATAGATAATATAATGTGAATTGCCAGAAGCAAAGCTCAGAGAAGATGCATTAGGGTCAGATTATAGGAAGCCTTCAATTTCAAGCTGAGTTTAACTCCCTATTTTAAAAAATTTAATCTGAATGGCTACAGAAGTAAAATTCCCAGAATGAGTGACTTTGCACCTGACACCACTAAGATAGGACTAGGGTACCAAATGAGTGGTATAAATTTTTATGTCCCCTGGGAAATAAAATCATTTTCCATGATTCCCATATTTATAAGTATATAAATTCTTAAGCTATATTTTTACCTCCATTTAATCGTGTTATTCTGTTTTACTACTACATATAGAATTGAAAACATTAAATAAAATTAATTGGAATATGAAGAAGCTAAATGTAATTCTGAATGTTTTATTATCCTTCACAGCCTTTGTGTGAGTAACTAACGTATTCTAACTGGAATCCCTGCTATATGCTGTAATACCTGTGGAACCTTTCTTTAGCAAGTAGAATGCCTTAAAGAATTAAAGAAAGTGTCAAAAATTACCAATTTTCTCTAATCCACTGCCTTTGCCTCATCTCTAATATTCTTAACCCTTCTCTACTCCTTTTAGTCATCATTGGAAATTGTGTAGTACCACCAATCCTGTGCTAAAACAATGGTTTTGCTTGTTCTAATTTTTCTTACCGTGACCAAAAGTCAAAGAGAAGTGCTGCCAAATTCTACCTAGAATATCATGTTGCTATAATTAAACTCCACTGCCCATAGTAGATAATAAAAGGCAAGAAATTGTTTTTTACTCTATGTTTAGGGAGTCTTGTATCATTGCAACAGGTTTTCACTGGGATTTTGCCTGTTTTAATCTACTTGTCTGTCAAAGTAATGTAAAAACAGTTTTTAACTTCAACACTGAAAAGGAATGATCTTTAAAATTAAAATTTAGGCTGATATGAATATTGTATACTGTATTCTTTCTTTACATCTAAAGGGAAAAAATTCTTAGTCCAAGCTTCAATCACAATTACAGTATAGCCTATATTTTAAAATATGAGTCCTTTGGGAAAATACATTAAAATTCTCTCTCTCTCTCTCTCTCTCTTTCGCTCTCTCTCTCTCACACACACACACATACACACACATAATTTTAGACAGTTTTGAAACAAGACTTTTAAAAAACCTCTTTTAATCCTAATTGTATTTCTCTATTCCTGAAGAGTTCTGTAACATGATGTGTTGATTGGTTGTGTTAATGTTGGTCCCTGGAATAAGATTCTCATCATCTCCTTCAATCAAGCAGTCCCACTGATCAAAATCTTTATGAAGTCCTATAAAATATAAAGTGTTAATCAACATATTAAACTTTTGAGAGCATTAAACAGTTTGGTGCCCCTAGGTGGCAATAAAGATTTACAAATTACACAAGTTCCGTTAGGATGGTAGAGACAATGTGCTCTGTATCAGCTGCCTCATGGCTGCTTCAGCAGCTGGATGCAAACGGGATAGGAGTGAGGCAACCTGCTGTCAGTATCCTCAACATGGAAGTCCACTCTAGGCTTCATACAAAGAATATTACCTTTAACAGTTGGATTTGCTTTCTATGATATAGAGGATGTAAAGCAGCAAAATTGACTTTCTCAAATTTCTGTTTTCAAATTGATATACTGCTTTGTTCCATTGTAAACCAACTGGAAATAGTTTAAATGGTACTAAAGCTGTATTAAGATAGACAGCTTTGTCCTGAGATTCATCTGGTTTAGGTCATGAAAAAAATAGTTTCTTACCTAAATGCTTTTGTAAGAATGCTAATGAAGCTTTGTTGCTAAGATCAATAGCTACATCTGAATCTATGTCTCCCTTTAATTTGAGCACGTGTCCAATTATTTTGCCTGTTGCAAAAGTGAAGTCAGCAAAATTCTGGTGGACTGAACCCCTAAAAGAGAACAAGACATTTAAAAGTCACATTGTTTGATAAAATTATTATTTTTTTAGTTAGAGTGTAAGAAAGATACTGGTCTTGTTGGTCTGTTTACTGAAAACCAAAGAAGAAATAAAACTTGTAATTTGATCTACTTAGATGTATTTCAAGGGTCACAGGCTGTTTGTTTAGGGATCCCAGAGTATATTCTTCTTCCCTCTAGAAATACAACTCAAAGAATCTTGTTCTTGCTTGGTATCTTGATTTTAGAATAAATGATTCTTGCTTTTTAGTGAATTGGAATACTTCCAGTTTGAATACTGGAATGTGTTCTGTATTGAAGGGTCCCTGAACTCAGAGCCAGAGCCTGCTACCTGCCCTCACCACTGAACGTGGTATGTATTTGATGCTAGTCACTTTAAATTTAAATCACTTTAGATTTAAGCCTTAGAGGAAATAGATTTCAAACAACACTTTTCCCAGTATTAAACTG
Source organism: Gorilla gorilla gorilla (assembly GCF_029281585.2). Lineage (NCBI taxonomy): Eukaryota > Metazoa > Chordata > Mammalia > Primates > Hominidae > Gorilla > Gorilla gorilla. The sequence continues at coordinate 64,493,220 of NC_073229.2, forward strand.
TAAGCACTTTATAAATATCATTTGCACTGCTCTGTAAATTCATCAATAGCCTAACGTCAAATAGAATGGCCTTTTTTAAGTCCTCGTTTTCTACCACCACTGGGACATTTGACACTTGATGGCTTTCTTGCACTTTTTTTCTTTACGTTTCCTTAATGTTGCACCTTCCCTTCTGACGCTAACCACTCTATGTTCTTCACTGGCTCTTCACCCATTTCCCATTGGCTGAATGTAGGCATTCCTTACGATTCTACTGGCAGACCAACTCTTTTCTCACTTTGCAATCTCTTCTACTTCAAATGTTTCATCTATGTTGTCATGTAAATTATGTAATCATCCAATTTGTGGCCAGACATCTGTGTACAGATTCCCCAATTCTCAAGCTAAGAAATTGTGAAGTTAAAAGACATCTTCCCAGTCCTGCCCAAAGCTGCTCTGCCTCTTGACTCTGCTGGTTCTTATAAGCAAACCATCATTCTTTTAGTCATCTAAGCTCAAAACAGGGCCACTTAACTCCCTCTCACTCTTCCCCACATTGTAGTAGGAAACTTGAATGTCAGAAACATAAAGAAGATAAACAGCAGGAATACAAGAGAATTGCGAGCAGAAGCTTGGATGATCTGACTGTGGAGAACTGCCAGAGGTGAAGAAATGGAAGGAGTGGTATAAATGACAGGAGAAGCAGCAAAGAGGTGGGTCATGGTAGCCAAGGGAGCAGGAAGAGGGGTGGTCAGCAATGTTGAACAGATGCAGAGAGCAAGGTTGAGACTCTGAAGAGGCTGCTGGTGTGGCATGCAGCAGGCCTTTAGTGTCTTTGTTTTGGCATGCCGGTGGGGGACCAGGAAGCTAGACCACAAGAGTCAAAGAGTGAGTAGAAGTAAGCACATGCAATGACTAATATTGGCTATTCTTTGAAGGTTTCTAGCAGAGAAGGGACAAAAGCAAAGGTGAGAGCTTAGTAAGGAAGTAGCGTTGAGGGAAGGTTAGGTGTTCTGTATTATTTCCGTTTTAGAATTAGAAAGAGTTGCACATACACATAAGCTAAATGAAGTCCTTGCCTGAAATACCTAAACCCTTCCTTACTATCTAAACTCTCTTGATCTTACAAAATCCAATTTTAGTGTCATCTATGAATCCTTTTCTGTTGGAAGAGACCCCTCTATTCTCTGAGCCCATAGTGTTTATTGCCTATACTCCATATATTTCCTTCCTGCCTCTTCTCTTCTCCTAAATAAACCAGATTTCAGATAGGAAAGGGGTGAGTTCAGGTCCATCTTTGCTTTGTAATATCTCATCGAGAGTTCAAAACCTTATCAGGAGTTCTTTTTCACCTCCAGGATACAAGAATTGCCAACACGTCATGGTACCCCATTATAGCTTTGGGGAATTTATAAACTCATATTCTTTCTCAACAGGTTAGTATATTGCAGGTCTCAGTCGATAATCTGACTTTTTCTTTAAAGAGTTCCTAGCCCAGCCTAATGATGGAATACTTCCCCCTAGCTCTACCCCCAAAAATCTGTAGGCATATTCTGGTGTTTAGATTAAAGTAGCATGTAGTATAATGCTAATTTTAATTACCAGTGATATAGTTTGGATCTGTATCCCCACCAAATCACATGTCAAATTGGAATCCCCAGTGTCAGAGGCAGGGACTGGTGGGAGGTGATTGGATCATGGGAGCAGTTTCTCATGGTTTCACACCATCCCCCTTGGTGCTGTCATTGTGACAGTGAATTCTTGTGAGATCTGGTTATTTAAAAGTGTGTAGTACCTTCACCCATCCCTCTCTTCCTCCGGTTCTGGCCATGTGAAGTGCTCATGCCCCGGTTGCCTTCCACCATAATCGTAAGTTTCCTGAGGCCTCCCCAGAAGCCGAGCAGATGCCAGCATCATGCTTCCTGTACAGGCTGCAGAACTGTGAGCCAATGAAACCTCTTTTCTTTATAAATTACCCAGTCTCAGGTATTTCTATATAGCAATGCAACAACAGACTAATATAACCAGTATATATACTATATACATTAACATTCTCATTTTAAAAAGAGTAAGACTAAGTGTACTTAGAAACTGAGATTATCTAATTCTCTCCTTATTGAAAGTCTAAACAACCAATTCAGCAATTCTGTAATAGTTACCAAATGATATCGATTGATATTTACCCAAGCTTCAAGTTTGTTTCACATAATGAAATAAGTCACTAATACTTACCTGATTGTAATCATCTTTCTTTCTTTATCAGGTGAGTAGCATTTTTTCATTTTTATGATATTAGCAGGATATTGGAAATATTCAGAGTTGATAAAAAAGAGGGGCTGAGGAATTCTGGAATATACTTCATCACCCAGTGGAAACATCCATGCATCCAGGGCAATACCACATCTGTAGATATTTGTTGACAATGATGAAATTAAACTGGTTACATACTAGCCAACATTGAGGACATCCTAATAATGCTAGGATTGGTGGACACGCACCATACCAGTTTATTATGGGTTATCTCATTGGAATAAAGAGGTATCATACTTCAATGTGGGAAAGGGATATGATTAACTTTGTAAAGTAGCAGACCTGGAATTTTATATAATCATTTTCTTTATATGCCTTTAGGAACTGCAACCATTTGAGTGATATATCCTTAAAACTTTTTATTCAAAATAAATTTTAGAATACATAATAATTTCTTCGACACTGTGGAGTATCTGAAAAAGTATAATAAATGCACCTTTGTTTTCAGAGCTTTTATGCACCTTGTAGTGTATTTATTATAGCTTTATTAGAGTAACAATTGGGCCCATTACTTTATATTTAGAGGCACTTCAGCTGAAAAACTGTCTGAGGGTTGAAGAAAAACATATGGAGCATATCATTTGAAAGTGAAACTAACTTCCTTTTTAAAAGTAAGTTTATCCTATGTTTCCTGATCTTTTGCTAAATGGATGAAAGAAGAGAATTCTCTTACACTGAAATGGACTTTTAAGCAATTTGAGGTGAAGTTTCAAAAATGATCCTGCCCACTCTCTGTACGGTTGGTTCTATGTGATCTCATCAGTCTGGAATGAAGGTTTAAGAAAGAAAATGTTCCTGCAAGCTAGAAAACTGGGGTCTTGTCCCAACTCCTACCCAAATAATTGTAATTTTAGATCCAGTTCCATCTTAAAGGTGGAAGGGGGAAAAACCTAATTAAAAAATGTCCTGCCCACTGGAGAAGTCTGGCAATACTGTAAGATGACAATATTATTATCACAATCATTATGTCACAAAAAATTATATAAAGATAAATTTTTCAGTGAAAAGTGTTAACCCCTTGGGTAAACAAGAATAATGAGGGAAAACATATGGGAGTAGGAGGAGATTTTAATAGCAGGAGAAGTAGATGTTTTAGCCTAGGAAAATGTATACAGAGTATTTTATGGGGGCAAAAGAATAGCCTTATAAACTCCAAGAGATCCCTTCTTCACTAAGAATTTGAATAAAAAATTATATCTCACATGAGTTATCACTTGCCCTCTTCCAATAATTTACTATTCTCTTGCTTTACTATCTTATTTTCTTACCTGAATCTCTGATCTTCACTAAGAGTCTGAATAACCGTTGCTCCACCAAAAGAATGTCCAATTACTGCTATTTTTTCCCTATCGATAGAGTCCTATTTGAAAAAGCATGATATAAATTTATAGCTATCTCGTGGTGTTAGAAGAAATGATTTTGTCAGTCATATAATTGTTCATTTCATGGGGATGGTTAAATACCTTGATTTCTTATAGAATATACATATACACACATACATTTATACATACCATACACACATATACATCTATATACACATATAAAACACATTTACACATATATATAACATATGTAAAGGTTTGAAAGTAAACTTAATGGTCTTTGTAGTCACCCACACTGGAAACTTCAACATCAGTTCTGACTTCTGCCTCTCCTCACCCCATGTTTATTTGTTTGTTCATTCCATGAGTATTTATTGAGTACCTACTCTGTGCCAGGTACTGCAGTCTCATTTCAGTGAGCTTTCAGTCCATCAGGGAAGAAAGTTATACAGAGGCATGATGCAATACAGTACAGTGGTACAAAGGAACACACATGACAGACAGCGAGCCTGGTCCAGAAGTGGGCATTGGGGTCCAAGAAAGCTTCTTAGAGGAGGTGATGCATAACTGGAGTCTTGAAATTAGGTAGGAGTTAGGCAAGGGGAAGGGTGTGTCAGGCCAAGGGGACAACATGTACAAAGGCAAGGATACAGAAGAGAGTGGCTGCTTGAGGGATAACAAATTTCTTCATTGTATCTGGAGAACAGACCATCATCTTATTCTCTAGTTCCCCCTAATCCCTGCACTTCACATGCCACACACACTTTTGAGTCTTTGCTCATGCTGCCCACTCTGTCTGATATTTTTCCACCCGCTCCCAAACTTGTGTCAAGTTTTCAAGATCAAGCTTAAAAACATGCAGGAGCTGTCCATGAAATAATAATACTTCCACAGGAGTTGAGTTGAACCATATGACATTGCTGTTTTTGTAGATCAAAACTGACTAACTTTTGGCAATTTCATATCTAGTCCAAGATAATGCATTCTTCATTGCTGCAATACTTTACCTGTACTGCTTTTTGTGTCCGTGTGTGCGTTGGGGAGGAGGCTGGTTGCAGCCCTTTATCATGTTGTACCTTGCAATATAGCAGAAAATTAGATGACAAAAAACAATAAAGAACTGTAGGACAAGAGAAAAATTACTTTTTATAGCTTACCTTCAGTTGTTCCATATCAAACTTTAAATCTAATGCATTCTTCACTGGCTTTCCATGATCAATGTCAAGAATCAGACTGAGAGCTTGGGAACATTCTTTTGCTCTTTGCCGTACCTAATATAATTATTAGAAGAAGGAAATGACAAAGTAAAAAGTTATAACACTTATTTTAAAGTTTAGGTAGAAGCTGTATGTGGGAAAAATCGTTGGTCAGTTATAAACTGGAAATCTGATTAGTGATTATTACTTGCTACCATAATGACACAGGCCCCAGCTTTGCACATAGGTATAGCTTAGTCCAAATCCTGGCTCTGTTGCTTACCTACTATGTGACTTCAGACGATTTACTTAACCTCTCTGAGTTTCCATTGATTGTATAATAATTCCTACCTAAAGGAAATGTGGGTGGACTCAAACATAATAACACATGTAAAACACCCACTATAAAGAGGAAGCCAATATGCTTCACTTCACTTAACTGCCCTAATAGCTCTGTAAGACAAATAATGTTTCTATTCATTATTTTATAACAAAATTAAGTGGTGGAGCCAGGATTCAAACATAGAAAGTTGGGTTCTAAGGCCCATACTCTTAATTCTATTGTATACTGCCTCTCTGAAAAGTAGTCTTTTTATATTGCCTGTGAGGAAGAATCTATTAATTTATTTTCTAGCACTTTTTAGATTCTAAAATTAGAAGTTTTAATTCAAGGGAATTCTGAATATTCACTGTCATCTCCCAAATTTTTGTATTTGCCTTTGTTTTTACTATGAACTAGATATTCCATTAAGGGAATTTTACTGCTCCAGGAATCTATTGACAGATCTTTTGGGAATGGGAAATAGGAGAGCTAGGAGCATAACTTGCCAGGTGTAAAATTAAATTAACAAATGTCATCCTTTTGTACATGCTTTTAGGTCACCAACCACCTCTCCTTTCACTGCAATGTACCTGCTCATTTCGTATATGTGTCTCCTCCTCTTGTTTCAGGGTTCTAAGGTAGAGCCAAGACTTGTCCCCTATTTCTGCAGCAGATTGGTCCTTGAAATAGTAAGTTGCAGATGCAGATCTATCTCTATAATACAAGCAAAATTATTATTTATGCATGCTCCTTCCCTTCCTTATCTGACCCATGTTTCTCTGTTCCATCCTTGACTCAACTTCCTCTGATCTTTTGACTTCCCTTTCTTCTTCCACTCTATATTTTCTCTTAAATTAAAGAAGACTGTAAAAGAGTTCCAGGAAAAAAACCTTATTGTCTATCATCAAGTTGCAGGTAAACTCAATCCATTCTGTCTTGCTAATTCTGGGAGGCAATGTTAGCCATGTTGAAACTCAGTCTCAGGAATCAAATCCCGGCACTGCCACTTACTAGTTGTGTGACTTTGGGCAAATTACCCTTTATCACCTCTATATTCCTCTTCCTTAAAACAACAATAATATTAATAATAACCATCTCATAGGATTGTTATGAAGACTGAATGAAATGGTGTATTAAAAACATTTCGCATAGGACATGGCAGGCAATAAACACTCTAGAAATGTTTGGTGCTTTTAAGTCTTTTAAGTCGATAAACTCAATCTCCTTTTTTGCTCATGATGTTACCATACTTGAAAGTTCCATCAACATTTTAAATAAACTTTTATGAAAATTAGAAACATAATTATGAGCATTGACATTCCCTGTAGTTGGCCAAAGAGCCCAATTATATCAGGTAACATACCTGTGTTCTACAGCAGCAACTATAAACCCATGAGATGCCAGGTCAATGCCAATAGCAGAATAAAGTGTCCTTCAAAACAAAAAGAGGGAAGAATTACAACTACCAGTCATGATTACAAGGCTGAGTCCATTAATAAAACTGGGAACATGGAGGCCATTACACCCCTGTAGTAGTGCCCTGGGGTGGAGTGGAGAGCTATGGTTCTTAAAGGAGGGTGATTTTGTTCCTTAGGGGATATTTGACAATGTCTGGAGGTATTTTCATTATCGTGAATGTGGGTGAGGGTATTTCTGGTGTCTAGTGGGTAAAGGGATGCTGTCAAGCATCCTACAATGCACAGGGCAACCCTTCACAACAAGAGATTATCTGGTCCAAAATGTCAAGACTACTAAAGTTGAGAAAACCCAGGGCAGTGATTATAAATATTGCCTTTGAGAGTTTTGGGTTTTTAATCTTGGTTCTGCCACTTCCCAGCTGTATGATTTTAGGTAATTACTGCATTTTTGTCCTCATCTGTAAAATGGGCCTAAGAGTAAAGCATTTGTTTTAGGGTAGTTGTAAGGTTTTGCTAAAATAATGTATATAGGAAAGCAGTACAGTATTGTAGTTACAAGAATGAGACCTGCAGTCTGACCACTGAGTTTGAACCCTGGTTCTACCACTCGTTAGCTGCGTACCTTTAATAAGTCACAATATTTTTGCTGCCTTGGTTCCTTATCAATAAAATGGTGACACTATAATAGTATGCTACCTCATCAGTGAGGATCAATTGAATTAATACATTTTCAGTACTTATATTAGAAACAGGTAAATACTAAACACATGTTAGCTATTATTTAAATGATTGGACTGGGTGAAATAGTTGAAAAATCATGTGCTAAGCACTGCATTTATGCCCTCTTCCACAGCTTCATTTGCACAACCTTTTCCTCATACCATGCATTCAATAGGAAATGTCCACAGAGAATAAAAAGGAGGTAGCTAGAAACTATGTCTTTATTGCTGAAGATACAGGACCTTTTCAAGAGGGGGAAATGATATAGCACAGGGATTAGCAAACTTTTTCTGTTGAAGGCCAGAGAGTAAATATTTCCAGCTTTGTGGGCCATACAGTCTTTGTCACCACTACTGAACTCTGCTGTTGTAGGACAAAAGTAGCCATAGACAGTGTACAAAAATGAGTGGGTGTGGCTGTGTTCTAATAAAACTTTATAGAAATAGGCAGTGGGCTGGATTTGGCCCTTGGGTTCTAATTTGCCAGTCACTAGTGTAGGAGAAATCAAATAGCTAGCTGAACTACATTTACAGTGCTGAAGAGAATTCTTGATTGCAAGTGCTACCCAACTTCTTCCCAGCTAAAAGCCATCTCTCTTGTTTTCTGAGTTTTACAATCCCTTGAGGTAGAAGAGGGGTGACAGGTGAGAAAGTGGTGGAAGAAAGTGAAGAGGGTGGTTGTTGTTATGAAAATGTGCCACTCAGCTATCATGCTACAGACTGCATAGCTTACTAAAGACCCTATCCAGCTCCTGCCCCTCTGGATCCATCACCATGGTCAAGTGGAAGCTAAGCATCCAGTGAGCTGCTCCCAGAGACTTGGCACAGCATGAGTACTAACATTAGCCCATTCCTATGAGATACAGGACTCTTGATAAGCAAATATAGTCCAGCACTCCTTCCATTGGCCTGGCTCAATATTTCTTAGAACCATGCTTCATTCTGAAGCTCTTCTTATCCAATCCTTCTCCCTTCCCCATCACCTTTTCAAGTGTCCAACCTGTGTCATGGTCCAAAGGTTCTCCCCATCTTTTCCTGCTCCTTCTCTTGCCTTCACAGATATTTCTCTTAATAAAAGTCTTTCCCAGCTAATCTAAAATTGGTTTCTCAAAAGTTCTAAACTTTACAGAGGATAATTTTAAGAGTGTAAATATTACAGTAATGAAGGACAACTATAAAAAATGCAACACCCTTTCTTCTCTGCTGTGAGGCTAATCCCAATAAGCTGGTAGTAGGGAAAAAACTACTTGACCAGACAGGTCTAGGACTGATCAATAGACCCACAGCCAATTATTGAGGAACCCCAACTCCTCCAGACAAGGGCCTGCATGACATTCCAAACTCTGCTATTTCTTTCTTGAATAAAAAAATTGTCATTTATTCCTGGAAGCCAAAAATTGTTCATCCTCTCAAACATTACCTGAATGCCCCAAGACCATGAGAAAAAACAACAAGTGGATATTTTTCACCAGGCCTCAGAGGGGAATTCCAGTTTGCAGGAGTTGTCATTGAACCTAGACGACAATGGAAGGTTATAGTTAAGGTTTTCTCTGAGTGTTGCTAGTGAATTTAATTCATATCTCATTAGCATAAAATGCAGACCCATCTGATTTATATCTACTTTTTTATGGATGAATAGTAGATTCATTAAAAAGACTGCTACTAGATACCCACCAACCAAAGAGCTGAACTGTAAGTTGTTGTTGTTGTTGTTGTTTTTTTTTTGAGATGGAGTTTTGCTCTTGTTGCCCAGGCTGGAGTGCAATGGCACAATCTCGGTTCACTGCAACCTCTGCCTCCCGGGTTCAAGTGATTCTCCTGCCTCAGCCTCCCGATTAGCTGAGATTACAAGCATGTGCCACCACGCCTGGCTAATTTTATATTTTTAGTAGAGATGGGGTTTCGTCATGTTGGTCAGGCTGGTCGTGAACTCCCGACCTCAGGTGATCCACCTGCCTCAGCCTCCCAAAGTGCTGGGATTACAGGCGTGAGCCACCGCACCCGGCGTAAGTTCTTTCCTCAGACCATAGGATCATTAACGATGAGTTATTACTGACAGCTCTGGACTTAAGGTGAGAGATTTTCCTACTTATAGGTGTATTCATAAAGGCTGCTACTTACTGCCATTCCCAGGTTTTGGAAAAATTTTAAAGGGAATGTTCTGAAACCAAACTACCCATAAAACCTTGGATACATTACACTAAGAGCCAGAATCTAAGAAACAGAGACTCTGTTCATTATGATTTGGTCATAATCATGCAGCAAAAGGTAGAGAAACCACTGACTTCATACTGTCATGGATGCAGCTCTGCCACTTCCTAGCTATGGATCTTGGGCAAGTTCCTTAAACTTTCTGTACTTCAGATTCCTCTTCTGTAAACTTCAGAAAATGGTATCTCTTTCATAGGGTTTTTGTGAGAATTTTATTTAATTAGGTAATATATGTAAAGCACCTATCCATCACATAGTAAGGGGCTCAAAAAATGAAAATATTGTCTTGTTTCACTTCTCAATTTTTATTGTCACCATTATTATCAGCAATCATTTGTGTTTCATTTTCTCATCTATAAAATGCAGATGCAGTCATAAAGACTGAATGTGATGATTGCTATGGAGGTGATTTATAAATTATTTTGCAACATAAATATGCAGAGTTATGCTATTTTCATGTCTGTTATAAGTGGTTTTTAAGAAAATTAAAAGCCGATGTTTAAGATGAATCCCAAAATTTGTAGATCGTTTTGAGGGGTAAATGTGAAGACACAGTTAACATCAGTCCAACAGTAGTGTCTAGTCAAACAGATAAGGAAGGAAAAGTCTATATTAGTAGAATGTAGACAGTAAGTGAAGAATGCACATCAGATTGTCTTAGCAATGGGGGTAGGTGATGGGAATGAGAGTAGAGTCTCTTCATGTATGACAAGAAAGGCATTAGCTTTGACTCCTTTGTTTTGGATCTGGAGAGTTTGATGGCTTCTACTTTCTTTCTCTTTTTGTCTAACTTTAGCACAGAGCATGCGGGATAGTGGCCACACCAAATAACCTGCTATTCTCACCACGGTATTGCCTTCTCCATGGTATGTCAGATGAAAACTAAAGAGCAGCCACAGAAAGATGTCAGAGTCAGTCTGATACTCTCGGCCACTCCCGTCCAACTCAGAATGGACAAAATGAGAACCTTGATTCTGTCGTAGTTGCCTGGGCTTTAAAGAAATACTTTCCTTATCATTTTAGGAGCTGTTTGGACTGAAGAAAAATCTACTTTGGTCTTAACTACTTGAAGTTCTTGTTGTTTTCAAGGTTTTCTTACATGCAAGAGCCTACAAAGAAGGATCAACAGAAATCTTACCAAAGAGTAACCTCAAAATGTTGCCCATAAGCCAGTGTGTTCCAAGAAATTTGCTAAGACCCCAAAAATATTCTTTATTTGGGATCCAAAGGGTGTCAAGGCGATCATTATCTTGGGATGGATAATATAAACGCAAGAAAGTGCCCTGTTAAGAAAGAAATTAATGCACTTTTAGAGAAGTTGTGTCTCAAACATATTCCAGCAGCTATTTTGCATATTTAATTAGTGGGGACTCAAATACCTCTGTGTTCACAAAAAGGTCTAGAGAACTTTTTAGGCTGCTGTGGTGATTGAAGATAGTCATGAAAGAGAAACAGAAAAACAATATTCTATCTCAGTGAAAGGAAAATACAAGCAGCCTGGCTTCAGGTATTAAGGAAGTGAAAAATAAGGTTTATAGAGAAATTAATCAGACAATAGCAAAGAATTGAGGAATGGCCAAACTAGTAAAAGCCTTCATATGAAACAATACAAATTGCAAAATGAGTCATTCTCAGGTGAGGGCAAGGTCACATTTGAACACCTTCTAGTGGTCCATAGCGACAGACAATATTAGAGTATCAGGATAAGTTGTATAAATCAAAGCATTACCTTATTAGTGTGATCAAACATTAAGTCCATACAACCAACGGAATAAGGCCCATTTCCCCTGGGGATTTTAGTTTGGCCAAAGCTTGCAGCAGCCATCAGTACTTGTATTTTGTTGACCCATGCTGAAAAACAGGTAAATATTATCTCATTTGTCATCCATTACACATCAGATTTTATTATGCAAAGGAATTCCAATGGAATCAAGTTACTTCCCATAGTTTCTGGCCTTCTTTCTTTCTCAATCTAACAAGTAAGATATGCAATTATTGAGGGTCTGCTCTGTTTGAAACACTGTGTAGGGGTTTTGGAGGGTAAAGAGATGAAAGTAGACATAGCCTTTCTCTCAAGCTGCCTTGGACTGTTACCTCCTAATGTTTGCAGCCTTGCCCTCTCATTCTACTTCTATCCAGAGTAAATTAAAGATGACTTCACAAATCTGTTTTTCCTAAACATGAACTTTATTTCACATTTCAGATTTGTGCCTATAACTTCTCCTTGAGCATCTCTACCTGATGTCCTTCCCATAAGAATGTCAAAATGAAACTAGTTTCCAAAATGAAACTAAATGATCATCTTTCAACTCTCCCTTCTCACTTTCCAACCACACAGCCTGCAACTCAAGAACTCCTCATCTCCTGCACCACAAGCCAGAAACCTGGGAATCATCCTATTCTCCTACCTCTTTCTCACCAACCACCCTACATTCAACGGAGCCTCTATTTTCTTTTTTTTTTGAGACAGAGTCTCACCGTGTCGCCAGGCTGGAGTGCAGTGGTGCAATCTTGGCTCACTGCAACCTCCGACTCCCTGGTTCAAGCGATTCTCCTGCCTCAGCCTCCTGAGTAGCTGGGATTACAGGTGTAGGCATGTGCCACCATGCCCAGCTAATTTTTGTATTTTTAGTAGAGACGGGCTTTCACCACGTTGGCCAGAATGGTCTTGATCTCCTGACCTCGTGATCCGCCCGCCTCAGCCTCCCAAAGTGCTGGGATTACAGGCGTGAGCCACCGCGCCCAGCCCCAAACCTCTATTGCTAACATTAGTTTTTAGCTTAGAATGATCTCCACAATATATCGCTGACCCTCTAGCTCAACTGTCTCATTTATGCCCTCACTGTCTCTTGACCAGACTGTTGCTCTCTCTCCTAACTGTTCTACCCACCTTGGATCTTGACCCCTTCAAATGCATCCTTTACACAGCTCCTGGAGGGATTTAAAGCACAAATCACACCAGACAATTCTTAAAATCCTTCAATGCCTCCCTATCAGCAAGTGTTCTTTCCTTGAAGGAGGAATGTATTGTAATCTTTTTGGAAGGCAGTTTGTAGGAGGAATTTAAATCTACACATGCTTTCCTAAGCAAATACACTGCTACTTGCAAAAATGTGGCCTATCCTTCCAGTGCTCTGGGGTTGAAACATACTGAGGTTCACAGGTGCACAAGTTAAATCCCAAGTTTCTGGGCACTGCAAAGAAACCCTCCACTGGAGGCCCATTGCCTCGTACTCTTCCTCTTCCTCTTCCCCTTAAGTTATACCCCTTCCTTGTGCTACAGTACTCCTGAGCAACACACTGGGCTGGTTGATGCCACTGCACCTTTGTAAATGCTACTGCCTATGCTTAAATCCCCTTAGCAAACTCCCATTCAAACTTTAATACCTTGGTCAGATGTCCTGTCTTCTCTGAAGCCTTCCCTGATTTCCCAGACAGACTTAATCATTTCATCCTCTATATCACATAGATTCTATGTGCATGTGTGTATACACACATGTAATCATTCTTCCTGTCACATATTAAAATTATGTGTCTGCATGCTACACTAGGCTCTTTCTTCAGAGCCATATCCATGTCTTTGCATCCTCTTATCTTAACACAGTGTCTGGCACATAGCCAATGATCAACAAATACTTGTGAAAATAAGCTCAGTTAACTTGAATGGCCACTGGTCTCTCTTGTTTTCCTTTAAACCCTTTATCACATGCAGTATTTTACTCATCCACTCCTAAAACTACTTCTCTCTCTCTGGTGCAATCTTCCACACACCAGCAGCTTCATCTGTTCTCCTTTCTAAACCTCAATCAAATCCATATTTAATTACAAGATGTTGAATCCAAATATCAGTGTATTCAGACTCTCACTTTTCTTGACATATTCAGCTTGTCCACCCATTCCTTCCATTGGATGGTGGGAGTTGACTACTCTCTGCTAGCCAGCTATCAAGAGCTATGTTAGATAAAGCATCTGCATCAATACCATGGAACATTGCCCAGAAAAGTTTTGAGTCATGGGAAGAAACCAATTTACAGCCTCCACACTGGTGACTCATGTGTGAAACACCTGCCCATGATGAAGCCTTTCAATACATAAGGCTCAGCTACTCAAAGCTGATCCATGGACCAGCATCATTGGCACCACCTGGAGCTTGGAAATGCAGGCTCCTGGACTTCACCATAATTCCACTGAATCAGAAAAGGAGTGCCCATTAAAGTTTAAGAGACACTGGGCTGAAGTTCCAGACCACCTGCCTGACATACAGGTCAGCAATCCATGGTCAAATGGTAGGAGGTAGTTTCAAGAAAGGCAAGGGGAGAGGGGATGGAGATGAACAAACCCTGTGAATTGGAGGCACATGGTTCTATTTCAGATTTCAGATGTACCTCTTACAAGCTATAATCCTCTGGCCTAGTTGCTCCCCTCTCTGATCCACATTCGTAAAATGACATAAAAGCACTTGACCAGCCCACAGTACAGTTGTAAAGATGAGGTGAGAATGTAGGTCAAGTTCTTAGTACAAAACATGACACATAAGGGGTAGACAAATAATGCTGTTTACTCCTTCCCCAGAGTCCATTTACTCTTGCTAGGTAAATCTGTGCTGAGTCCTTAGGGAAGTTTTAGCAGGTCTAACCTCTCCCCAGGTAGATTCAAACCCCAGAAACTTTTTTTTTAAACTTTACCTGCAAGGTGAACTTTCAGGGTCTATTTTGAATTACAAAAGGCTCTTCTTCTTCCATTAAAAGAGTATCTACTGAGCCATGCTTCTGGTGTAACAGGGAGATGTGAAGTCCCAAGGAGGAGGACCTTAAGGTAGGGACACCTACTTCTTCTTCTGTGGTAAGCAGCCTGGTGCTACTGCAACCCCACCCCTAGGCAGGCATGGTGTGCCTGTGCAGGGCTTGCTGCAGGGAGACCTCTGGCTCACACAACTCGCTAAGGAGCCCCAGAGCCACAGCTGCTGTTGGAGACACTACCTCTAGAATTGGAGGCTCAGTTCTGGAGGCATGGGAGGGTTTCACCCAACACAAGCCTCCGCTTGTGAGATCTCAATTCCAAAGGACTGGGGAACATTTTCCAATAAGTTAGGAGTGCCCTGGTTGTCCAACACCTGTTCTCCCTGGGAAGTTTCCTCACTCAGCATTCAGGAGCATTCAGGTCAAGGTGAGGTCTGCCTGTTCCAGGACACCTGACCTCTGAGAAGACCTCAGGAATCATCAGGCTGATCCAGGTTTTGGTATAGGTCTATGGGGTCCTATGCACCAGTGCCAGGGTGCCTGGGGATGGCTGTGGAACAGGCTCCATAGCCTACAGCTGACCCGGTTATGGGCCTGGATTTCCCATTCTCTAACCATCTGTCAGGAGTCATCATTAAGGAAGTGGAAGGAGGAGACTCATCAGGTCAAATGACCACTCACACAGTTTTGTGGTTCAGAATTTATAAATGTCTCTTCTTAGTTTTCTTCAACTTTATTTTAATAGGAGGATTGGAACCTATGGCATGCTATTAATTTTATTACATATTTTTGGTGGTGTTCATTTGTCAAATATTCCTGATGTTCAGTCTTGGGTTTGGAGATGAACTGTCTACATGCTAGGACAATTACACTCTTATATGGCTTTATGTCCTCCATTAGCAAAGAGGATATCTCTAGCCCATTCCTACAAACCTTTTAACCTGCATAGCCATATTTTCTGTGTATTCATTTAGTAAGAAATTATAAAGAATCACCTATTATTTTAATCTTATTTAATAAACTGTTTCTAATACTTTAAACCAATATATATGCATTCTTTTTTTGTTTGTTTTGAGACAGAGTCTTGCTCTGTAGCCCAGGCTGGAGTGCAGTGGTGCAATCTCAGCTTACTGCAACCTCCTTCTCCTGGGTTCAAGCAATTCTCCTGCCTCAGTCTCCCAAGTAGCTAGGACTACAGGTGTGCACCACCACACCCAGCTAATTTTATGTAT
Organism: Gorilla gorilla gorilla; assembly: GCF_029281585.2. NCBI lineage: Eukaryota > Metazoa > Chordata > Mammalia > Primates > Hominidae > Gorilla > Gorilla gorilla. Next base: position 64,508,668 of record NC_073229.2, read on the forward strand.
TTTTTTTTAATATAGACGGGGGTTTCACCATGTTGGCCAGGCTGGTCTCGAACTCCTGACCTCAAGTGATCCACCCACCTCGGCCTCCCAAAGTGCTGGGATTACAGGCACGAGCCACCATGCCGGCCTGCATTCATTTTTGAACATTTAGAATGGGCATTGCATTGGGCTCAATGCTGGGACTATAAAGATAAAGCAACGTCCCTGTCCTCAAGTTTCTGTCAGTCCAGCGACAGCCTTCCAATGATTTTTAAAGACAAAGGGATTTTAAAAATATGTTTAAATTTTTACCCTGTACCAATTAAAAGTGAAGGATATAAATGTTTCCCGAATGATGATTTTCCCACCATCTAAGACATTACCTGTTCTCAATCCATGAAAAAGGTAGTAGGAAAAATGAACTTAATGTCATCTAGGATGCAGGACCCTTGAATTTGACTATACATTTATTGTCTTAGTCACCAGTGTATCCTTGATGACTTAACTTCCTGATGCTTTATAGGATAAATGGACCTGTGAGATATTATTCTATTTCCTATGCAAATGTAGATATAAGATATAAAACCTCTCCTAATGCATTCATTTTCCTGCTTATGTAGTAGGGCAAAATTTAAGGTACTGAACTATGAAAGCTCTTTTGCAAATGCTATCGTAAGGAGTCACCCATCAAGCTTGAACAATTAGATCCAGAGTGACCCACAACTATCCAGGTGCACAGCTCTGTAGGTATAGTCAGTATGACACCATTCAGAAGCCACCTACACTGCTCTCCATAGGAGACTGGAAAGAGAAGTTTATGCATCACAACCCTCTGGGATGAGCAGGAATTTGCAAAGCTCCAGAAACAATCTTTTTCCAATTAAGGTCTCTCTTAGTGACATTAAATGTAGCCATCTAAAGATGGCTGTCCCGTTTTGGCCACTCCTGGGTTAGTCTATGCCTTCCACCTCTTTCTTTCCCCACTTACCACAAGGCAAGAAAGAATGAGTGATCACATCCATTCTCATCTGGAACTCCCTAGCACTTACTTGTCCCTACCTCTCTCTATTATCAGGTAGGAAAGATTGTTTCCTTTTGGATCCCAAGACCTGAAATGGTTATCTCACATGACTTTCCACTATTAGCCAGGACTATGCCTGTTGAACAAGACACCTGCTTCTTCTCCACCTCATGGAAGCAGGTTTTGAGGCTGTCTTGGAGTGGACTCCAGGCCAGTTGCATTACTATGCTTGTGTGGGCATGCATTAGGGCAGTCAGAGAGAGAAGGGGTGGCATTAAGGAGGTTCTCCGTGGTGATTGCAAGCTGAGCGTCCAGTATATCTTAAAATGTGCCATCCTGGTTCTGTCCTGCAGTCCTGATACTGAAGAACACAAGTGCTTCTTCAATTTTAGTTGAAATGAGGAAAAAGTGAGAACCTCTCCCCTACTCCAGGAGAATACAGGATCTCCATAAGCCTTTAAATAGGACTTGTTCAGATGTGCAGATGTGCAACTTCTTGGGGCCCACTTGAAGTATGGCGACAGATCAGTTGCTCAAGACCTTGAACAAATACACCTCTTACCTGATGATTTCATATGGGCAACAGGATTTATGTATTGCCAGTCAAAAGGATAAACCACAGCCAGGCAGCCGCAGAGGCAGAAAAGCACATGCAATTTGGGTGGCACCATCTTGGGAGCTGAGCAGCAGTTTCAGCTTAGTCTCCTTCGAAGCAGATGATTAAAAGAAAAAAGAAGTATGCAATGAAGAGGCCTTAAATAAGCTGACAAATCAAGAAAGGCTGAGGTACTAGTAACACTTGGAAAAAATGAAACATGTATTTTCTGTGCTGGGTTTTAGATTGGTACTACAATGGTAAAATCCTTGGTAATGTAGGATTACCATTACCTACATTACTAAGGATTACATTGGATTGTACAGCACAGAAATAATACTTTCAGACAGTTAGATTAAGTTTTTGGTCACTAGTTTTCTAACTTTATAACAGTATGGTCAGCTATAAAAATAGCCAACAAAATATAACAAATATAACAACCATCTGTCATCATCATAATAATATCCATAGGTATGTCTAGCACATAGTAAATAATTCATAAATTTTGGCTATTTCCATCATTTAATTATATAGTGACTATATTTCTGCTGCTGTGGTTGTTTTGGGTGTTAATATGATGTTATATTCTTGGTAATTTCTATAATCCTACTATGATATAAGTTTCCAAAAAGCAGAAGTCAGGTCTTATTTGTTGTCTCAGTGCCTAATACAGGGCCTGGAAGAAGTAGTATTGCATAGATGCTTGTTGAATCAGTAAATGAAACAACAGAATATGAGATGTGTGGTAATAATAAATTATAATTAGTCTGTATGCTAACATCTTATTAGCAAAAACTATCTTGCATTTGTGCATCCATTTTCCCCCCTAAAATTTGGCCCTTCAACTTTTGTGGGGGATAGAAAAGGTCCAAGCCACCATCATCTCTTACCTAAAATTTGCCATCACCTCTAACGAGTCTCCCTGCTTTTGCCCTTGACCCTAAAACCTATCCCCAACACAGAAGCCAGAGTGATTGTGTCACCCTTCTGCACAAAACCCCCAATGGTGTCATATGTTACGGGGGAGAAGCCATTCACCCAAACTAGCTTATAAGGATCTACATAACCTTTACTCAACACACTCCCAATCCTTCCACTATCCCCTCTTGGACACCTGCTGCAATCACAGTTGCTTCCTTGCCATGCCAAGTACTCCACACCCACCTTCCATCCCCACCTTGAGGGCTTTGAATGTGTTCCCTTTTATGGGAATGCTCTTTGCTCTGACACCCAAATGACTGGTCCTCTCACCTCCGGGTTTTTGCTCCAGTGATACTTTCTTGGTGACACTTTCCCGGTTCAATCTATTTAAAATTGCAATCTAACCTCCTTCTTCACACCAATACATTCCCTATTTCCCTCCCTACTTTATTTTTCTCCAATATTTATCACCAACTAATGTACCTTGTATGTTATTTGTTAGTTGTTTATCACCTTCCACTAAAAACTTAGTTCTGTGAGTGTAAGGATTTTTGATGGTTTTTCCCCCTGCTGTATTCCCAAGACCTAGAATAGTGCCTGGTATGCAGAGGCACTCAGTAAATGCCTGCTGAGTGAATAAATCTAGCACATCTGGTTACTAATACAAACCGAGCCAAGTTTAATGATCCAGTGTCCCACTGACACTAATGAAGCACTCGTTAGTATAGCTATTTTGCGGGAAGATGTAATATAGATGTGTGGCACAGACAATGAGTGCTCCTGAACATCTATGTGCTTCCCTACATTTCTTAGCCGCCCCTGTGGTTGGGCTGGGCCCATGGGGCTAATTCCTGAGAAACAAAAATTTGAACAGAAGTCGTCTGCAACAGAGTCACTGTATCTCCTTCATGCCTTCCTTTCCCTGACACAGCAAACTTAGAAATCATGTGCTGATGTAGTGCAGTCTTGAAGTGAAAGACGCCTGGATACCTAGTCACTGAACAGAGAAGAGCCCCTGCCAATTCAAATGACCTTTCACAAATGGGAAATAAACCTTTGCTGTGTTAAGCCACTGGAATTTCCAGGTGAAGCTGTTATTGCCTTAATGGAGCACAGCATGGCCTATCCTGATTGTCAGATCTGCAGTCATTCAATCAAAGGGTATTTCTTAAGCAAATACTATATGCCCTCTCCTATGGCAACAACTGTGGTAAGTACCAGAGATTTTGACACAATCCCTACTCTCAGAGAGTTTACAATTGTGTTTCAGAGACAAGACTAGCATATATTAATAATATAATACAGGAAGAAAGCAAATTACAGGGGCATTTTATAATTCTTAGATGATATGGTGCAAGTTCTGAGAGCAACAGGAATGTAGACAGAAAGATTTCAAAGAGATGGGGCTTTCGTGTAAGGGCAGCTCCTATTGTACAGGCTAGAAAGACCCAGATAGGCAGCTAGTAAATGTGTTGCTGGAGCTCTAAATTTTTTTTTTTTTTTTTGACAGAGTCTTACTCTGTCATCCAGGCTGGAATGCAGTAGTGTGATCTCGGCTCACTGCAACCTCTGCCTCCTGGGTTCAAGCAATTCTCCTGCCTCAGCCTCTCGAGTAGCTGGGACTATAGGTGCCCACCTGCATGCCCGGCTAATTTTTGTATGTTTAGTAGAGATGGGGTTTCACCATGTTGGCCAGGATGGTCTTGATCTCCTGACCTCATGATCTGCCCGCCTTGGCCTCCCAAAGTGCTGGGATTACAGTCATGAGCCACCGTGTCCGGCCAAAACTTCTTAAACTACTTGCAGAGGGACTGTATTTCCTTATTCAACATCTTTCTTTCGATCAGAAAAAAAAGGTATATATGTGCAACTCTTTAAGATTATTTATAATTTTGGTTGATTTTATTTGATCTTATTTCAGTATTATATTTAATTATATTATAAAGTTAATACATGATTTCAAAAATCCAAACATAACAGAAAAAGGTAAATTGAGTTATCTCTTCGCAAATAATGACTTGCTAACAGATTTTTTTCCAGAGGCATTTCTAGGCTCGAATACATGCACACTGAAGGGGCCAAGGGGGCCACGGGTGGCATTCCCCTTGGACCTCTGAAGGGTCACTGAAAAATCAACTTGTAAAAGGCAGATTATTTATATGTGTATTCACAAGGAGCCTTCAGAATGAAGACCCAAAGATACAGGGGAAACTGTCTATTTTTATGCATAGGTTCAACAAAGTATGAACAGCTGTGTAGAAATATGACTGGACAATAAGGGTAAGCTCTAATGCTAATAGGCTCAGAGGGGCAACCCAGCAAGCCCTGTCTGTTCAGATTCTTCTTGGTCTGTCTGTGCAGCATTCCTTCTTCCAGGGTAAGAGGACCGTTCCCTGAATAAGGGTCTTATAACCTACAATCAGATTAGAGTCCTGCCTTGGGCAGGTGAAAGGAAGGCAGGAAAAGGTCAGAGAGAAAGATTCTGCTTTCTGAGACCTGCTCCTGAGGTCTAAAGCACTCCAATATTATAACCAAAGACTGTAGCAAGGGCAACGGGAGTTATGAGCCAGGAACCATATTAACATGTAATAATCACAATGACCACAGAGGCTTCTGAATATGAACACACAGGAATAATTCATAAGAAGTCTTTTAACTTTTAAAGTTCTCTTTACACAGATAAGTGCCTTTTTCTCAACCATGGGATATGAGTTAGCTAGAAATGTATTTATATTTAAGAACTAGGACCCTGAAAAACTTAGTGGTAACTTTAGACATTCTCTTAGAACTAGAGAATCCAACGGGACTACACTAAAACCCTTGATACAGCCGTCTTCATCATCACATTGTATGAAAATCTATTACCATAACCCCAATCACTGGTCAATACAAAAACACAAGCTTTTTTTTTTTGGAGATGGAGTCTCACTCTGTCACCTAGGAATGCAATAGCACCACCTCAGCTCACTGCAACCTCCGCCTTCCAGGTTCAAGTGATTCTCCTGCCTCAGCCTTCTGAGTAGCTGGGATTACAGGCACCCACCATAATGCCTGGCTAATTTTTGTATTTTTAGTAGAGACAAGGTTTCTCCATGTTGGCCAGGCTGCTTATGAACTCCTGACCTCATGTGATCCGCTCACCTCTACCTCTCAAAGTGCTGGGATTACAGGCATGAGCCACCAACATTCTAAATCAATGGGAGTGTTCACTTTAAAAATCAATGATTTTCTTCAAATAGTAAGGCCTGAAAATAATAACTATCTTCAATTTGGCCCCTTGACCACTAGATAAAATATCATCCTGGCAATCAAGAAGACTTTCAATGAGCACTCAGATAATACATTCCATTTAAATGGATTCTACCTTTCTGCCTCTCTCCTGCAGACTTCATTTCTCCCACTGAAACCACAGTTCCCTACCTGTTCTTCAGATCTCAGTTGTAGTCTCCATACACAACCATAACTGCCACAAATCCCGATTTCCCCTATTTGTCACTGTTAAATTCTCATCAGGCATCATTTCCCTTTTCGAAACAAAAGACAAACCAAAACAATAGATAAAATGTCCAATCTTGAGTTTGAAATCTCTGTGAAAAGCTGACAGATAAACCATCCAAGTAAAACCCAGTCCTGGCAAGAGATTAGGGCAGGTGGGCCTTAGCTCTTGTGTTATTAGTAAAGAGTCAGAAAAGAAAATGCTCATTTGTTAAGTATCAGTACTCTCTTTCCAAATTCTTCCTGATTGACCTTTGGAATGGGGGCATGTGGCAGGTTGAATAATGCACTCCCACCCAAATGTCCATATTCTAAACTCCAGAACATGTGAATATGTTATGTTCCATGGCAAAAAAGAATTGAGATGCAAATGGAATTAATGTTAATCAGTTGACCTTAAAATAGGGAGATTATCATGGGTTATCTGACCCAATGTAATCACAAGAGTCCTTAAAAGTATAAGAGGATGGCAGAAGAAGAGGTCTGAATGATGTGATGTGAGAACTCAACCCACCATGGCTGGCTTTGAAAATGAAGGAAGCGGGCATGAGCTATAACATGTGGATGGCCTCTAGAATCTTGGAAAGGTAAGGAGACAGATTCTCTCTAGAGCCTCAGGAAAGCAACACAGACTAGCTGACCTCTGAAGGTTCACTGAACCTGTTATTTTAGCCTAGTACGGCCATGTCAGACTTCTGACTTTCAGAACCATGAGATAATAAATTGTGTTGCTTTAAGTGACTAAATTTGTAGAAAATTTTTACAGCAGCAATAGAAAACTAATATGGAGCATATAAAGTAACTGAATGAGACAAAAAGCAAATAATAGCCCAATTCAGTTTCAACTAAAGTCAAAGAAAGTGGCTTAAATACCTCAAAACTGACCCATTACCAGACCAAATGATTGCTGAAGAAGATAAAATCTTCTTTGGATATTTTACAATAGGATGAAGGCTGGAGAATGCAGCTAGAACATCACTCTACAGCAGTGTCTCTCAACTAAGGCATTTTTGCCCCCCAAAAAGACACTTATTAATGTCTGGAGATATTTTTGGTTGCCACAACCAGGAGGGGGCTGCTACTGGCATCTAGTGAGTAGCAGTCAGGGATGCTGTTAAGCATCCTGTAGTGCACAGGACAGCCCTACAACATAGAGGAATCTCAAAATGTCAATAATGCTGAGGTTGAGAAACCCTGGTCTAAGAAAATGCTGGGGCAACTCTATCCTTGTTTAATAAGGAAGAAATATTTATTTCATTCTAGGGAGGCAGATGCCTGAGATGCAAAACCTGCAAGTAACGTATAATTAGTAGATTCTACTCACAATTTTGGAAATGGGAATTAATCTGCATCCCATGTGCAAATGTCCAAATGTTTGGTGTTCTATATGGCTTAAAGGTCATAAAAGGTAAAAGTTGTCTAAGATCAATGGGCAGCTTGCTGCTATACTGTAAGTTCCTGATCTTACTCTCAGACTCAGTCCCCCAGCTATATTACTCACAATAGCAAGAGTAAGAGTAACTGGATCTGTTGAGTGTTGTATGCATAAATGGCTTCATGATGGTTAGGTTAAGGTCATGGGTATACTTCTTGAGAAAACTTACCTGTATCAGAATAATAAAGTGGTTTAGAAATTTAGCTCCAGTTTCTGGCTGCCAAGGTTTGAATCTTGAATCTGCTACTTACTAGTTTGGTGACTTCAGTTAAGTTCTTACCTACTTTCTGCTTTTCTCTCCTCATCTGTCAAAGGGGAACCCTGATAATGGGGTTCTTATGGGGATGTGAGCCCTTGGAGAAATGCTATTATTATTATCCAAAGTCTACCAATTGCTACACAGCCCCAGGAATCTGTTGTGCAGGTGCAAGCCACGGTGACTGGGGTGTGGAGGAGCCTGGGGCACACCGCAAATGGGATGTACAAGCAACAGGCACAGATGCTCTCCCGCTAAAGGAACTCAGTGTCCATATTCTCCAGGAGGATGCAGTATTAAACTGACATATATGCCCCAATATGGAGGAAAATACTAAAAGAAGCCGGAAAAATGATAATGGGGGCCATAGAGAGAAGGCATTTCTGAGAAAAGCTGTTAGCTCCCTAAAACATCCAAATGCACTAGTGCCCATCCCATAGGCAAGATTAGAAATGAAGTGCTATCCCTCAAACTTTACCCACCCACTTATCTGATGTCATATGTACACACCAAAATGAATAAAATATGGTAGAAAAATAAGATAGTGTTTGTACATACAGTTACCCTTCTAAGCATTTCATATAAATGAACTCATTTAGTCCTCAGAGTTCTTTGACATACAGTTGAGATAATGAAGACAAAGAGGTTAAATAACGTGCCCAAGTTCACAAGGATAGGAAGTAGCTAAGCCAGGATCTGAACCTAGACCCTGACCCTAAAGTAGGAATTCTTAAGCTCAGCACTGCTGACACTAGGGGCTGATAAGTCTTGGTTGTGGGGGCTGTCCTGTGCATTGCAGGGTGTTTAGCAGCATCCCTGGCCTCTACGCACTAGATGCCAATAGCACACCCCAGTTGTGGCAACTAAATATTACGTCTCCAGACATTGCCAGATGTCCCCTGGAGTGGGGGCAGAAATCATCCTCAGCTGAAAACCATTGCTCTCAAGCTGTACATTGAACAGTTCTCCTGTAAACTCTCAGGAACAATCTAACTGGAAAATAAGCCCTGAAAGCAAATTTAAAAACACAATGCATTGGCCAGGAAAAATCTAAAGACATCTTCAGTTGCATGACAAAAGTATGACATCATAGAGAAAGGGAGGCCACCCTCCCACTGCATTCTGCACCAGTTAGACCACATCTTATTGAATTGGTGGGGATTTAAGGATTTTAACAAATAAACGTTCAGGACAAGGGACAGTAACCCAAAAATAACCAGAATGATGAGGGAACAAGGCAGCAAGTCACATGAGGAGCTGTTGAAGGAAAGAGGAATGTTTACTTTTAATGTGGAAAACCCAGGTTGCATGTGACAGCCACAGTCCTGTGCAAAGTTCCTAAACATGTTCTATGTAGGCCCAGACTGTACAGCTCCATCAACAGTAGCTTTTCAACAATTAGCATTATCTTCTTTATCAGAGGAGCAGTTAAAGTACAGGTCTGGGGACTACCAGCAGGGATACTGGAATATAGATTCCTGCATTAGATGAAGGTGAAGGTATAACAGACAGGTTACACTTGATTGCCCTAAACCTGAAGTTAAAAATCAAAAGTCTACAAGGGCCAGACAGGTAATTTAAATGAATCAAACAGGTTCATGCAATAGAATAAGGACTGGTGTGAACTGTCCTTATTCTATTTGGATGGTGCAAACTGGACCATCCAAAGAAGGCAACTACCACTCTATTCCAGTTAATTGCTTCCATGTAGGAATGGCAACTCCATGTCACTAGATCATCTGATTGTTTCCAAGAAAAACTGGAAAATTACATTTGTATGTAATATCCACTGATTTTTAAAGGAGCAACTAATTCAACATTTCAAAACATGAGTGAAACAAATAGATTTCTGGCTTCAAGGAGAGATGCAACCTCTCCCTTTAAGATACCCAAACACCCCCACTCTCCAGCCCTAAGAAAAATATGGTGGTTGATATGGCAAGAGATAAATCATACAGATCCCAGAATTACTATCACATTTTGTCTGCAATTTGAATCACCAGATTAGCCACTTCAAGCTGAAATTCAGACACACTGACCAATAAATAATTAAGGGGATCTGGCAAGTTAACATGACCTAGGGACTATTAAGTCACGAGCTGACATTTCCGCTGCCCACAATACAAATGAGGAAGAGCTTGTTTTCCTCTAAGCAGGCGTATCTCTTTCTAGTAACTTGCACATCAAAGTGAGTCAGGAAAGAGAAATAGAGTTGCCTTATTGTGGCAGTTACTTGTCCTGTCTCTGCGAAGAACGTCACTATCCTAGTTGGTATACAACTTTAAAACTTCCTGACTCTCTAAAACTTAGTGATAAACGAGAGAAAATTCAAGAGCTTCCTCTGAGAGAGAATGCTTCACTAAGGGAAACAACCCTACTCAACTCTGGTCCACAGACTTCTCCAGAAATTCTGCTGCCATATAGATATTTTCAGTTATCTACAAATCTTTGCACTCACAGATATCTGCATGACCACAGCCAGGACAAAGGCAAATCTGTCCAAAATATTTTTTTCCCATTCCCAGCTTTAATTATTCTATTTTTGAATTTTTATCTGAGCATATTCAACTTTTGAAATTAAGCCAGCTATTATTTTAGCAATAATTTCCCTGCATTTTGTGACGACTTGTTTTTATTGGTAACTCTTAGTTAAGAGTTTCCAGTTCTCCGAACAGAGAAAGATACTTTTATGTATAATAAATTAGGTTTACTGAAAAGAATATAGTAAGACATCAAATTTATTAAAACAAATTTTAAAATAAAGCACAGGGAATTCAAAGTAATACAATATGAGCAAATAATAATGGTAATAATGTCTTACATTATGCTTCAGGGCATATTCATTTGTTTATCAGTTTTTACAAGTGGACCAGGTATAGCAATCTCATTCCCATTTTGTAGATGGGAAATTCGAGACAGAGAAACATTAACTTCCCACTGTAACTCCAAAAAATAGCCTACGCCCATCTACTGCTACCACCCCCCGTCAGTAAACTCGCTTCTGGCCTTCTTCTATCCCCTCTCCTTCCCCTGTAATCCATTCTCCACACAGCACCCAGAGTCATCTCTTTATAAAGTAAATCAATTATGTCACATCTCTGCTTCAAACTCTCTTTTGGCTTCTCTCATTGTAAAGAGTAAAATCCAAATGTTTCCCTTGGCCTATGAGGGTCTTCCTGACCTGGCTCCTGCCCCTAAAGCTCACTCCTCCAACTCTCCTTCTCCCTCACCTAACTCCAGCCACACTGGCCTTCCAACTGTGCCTCCAACACATCACACCTGTTCCCAGGAGCAGGACATTTGTGCTTGTGGTTCCCTCTGCAGGAACGTCTGCCCATCTTCCTGAGGTTTCATCTCCAGGCCTTCTTGCAGAGAAGTCTCTCCTCACAATCCAATCCAAGAAGCTAGGCCCCTCCCATATATCCAACACACACATACACACACACACACACACACACACACACACACACACACACACACCCCACTATACTGCAGCACTCTGCTTGCTTTTCTTCTCACTATATGAATTCACCCTGTTCATCCCTCAATTCTAGAATGTGAGCACTGTGAGAGCAGAGAGCATATCTATCTTACTAACTGTGCTGTACTCAGTACCTGGCACTTAGGATCTGATCAATAAATATTTTTTAAAGTGAATGAATGAATGAATACAAGTTCTACTAGGATTCAACTAGCCCACTTAATTCAATGAGCATCTACTCTTACAATAGACTTTTTATTTCTCCTCAACTGCTAAGTGTCTTTAAAAACCAAAAACCTACATGTTTGTATGTATTAGCCTGTTTCTATTAGTGTTGAGTCACGCCCATAAAATTGAGCAAAATGACAGTGAGGGCACATAATGTGTCTAACAGGTGGCTGGCGTCATGAAGAAAGGCAGTAAGAACCCAGAATCATATTCTGAAACAATGCAATTTTAGAACTGAATGTTTCCCTTCAATTTCCCTTCACTCAGTACTTTCTCTTCAATGCTTTTATTTTATGGAAATTTCTCAACATCTTGAGACGTCAGTCAGGCTTATTATCATGAATCTTGAAAAAAAATTAGGCTTAAGAGGAATCAGAGTGTAAATAATCCAATAACCACCTTCCTTTCCAGGAAATAGCCATCTTCTTGGGTATCAGGAAAAGGAAGATAAAGGGGACTCCTAAACTGACCTTCCCAGGGGCTCCCACTCCAGCTGCTCAGGTACCCAGTTAGCACTTTTCTTAATGTTCTGTGCTGACAGAGCTTCAAAGAGAGTGGTAAGTCATATTCATGTGCAAAGGTGAGAGTGAGGGAATGTGTTTAGGCCCATGTATGTTCCTCACAACAAAAGTGCAAAGGGGACAGAGATGCAATGGAGAGGAAATGAGGACCCAGCCGTCCCAGGTTCTGTCTGAGGGAAAAGTCCTGCAGTGCTAAGCAAGCCCTTCCACACCTCAGAAGGGATTTCTCAACTGTAAAATGAGTGGCCGAACCAGATTCACAACACTCCTAATGCTGCAACTCCTTCAGTCTTGCTGGCTGTACAGGCAGTGACAGACTACGGTGCCAGCCTTGGGTATGAAGGGCCCAGTTCAATGAAGAAAGGCATTGAGACATCACCACATGGCCAGCAGCAGCTTCTGGTGCACAAATATCTGGGGAGGGGAAAGCACTTTCAGTGCCCAAGTGCAAGGAGCTGAAGTAGGCCTGCTGGAAGATGCCAAGGTGGTGCGCTGTCACACCACTTTCTGCAGGGCCAGCAGAATTCCTCTGTGAGGGAATCTGCCTGGGTGATGGAGGCTCACCAGTGCCTCGTGACCAGAAGTCCATCTGCTTCTTCTTGATCAGGCCAGTGCTTAATGCTCAGATCTCTGAATTCAATGTAAGCTCAAGGTTTGGTGCTGAGCCTCTTGGGATTGCCAACACCTCAGGGGATACATTTTCCAGCTCCTACCCATATACCAGTCTCCCAGCTCAGCATTCTCATTTGGATCAAAAGTAATTTGTGCAAGCCTGATTTGTTAACACATCCCAAATCTGAATCCGTGTGCCTTTTAAAGGTGGCAAGCTGCCATTTATGAGCCATACGCACCTCTCCTCCCTCATCACCACTGCAGTAATCCCAAGAATCACAGGCATGAATAAAAGCCCGAACTTTTCGTTTTTGGTGACAGAAATTTCTCTTACAAGCTCCAGGAGATGATGAGGAAGACAGTGTTCTCTGTTTTCTGTTTTTGCTTAATTTTTTAAAAATAAGCCTCTCCCTTGACTTGGTGACACAGCTGTGATCTTATCTGGCCGGCAGGGGGATGCTCCAGGTAGGACAAAGAGTGCTTTGTTTTGTTCTTACAGCAGCCACGCATAACTGGGCTCCAAAAACGCAATACTCCTCAAAGGGAGAGTAAGAGAGAGGGAGAGAGGGAGAAGGGTGTGTGAGAAAGAGAGCGGAGGGAGAGAGAGAGAGGAGGCAGAGTGAGAGGTGTGTAGTGGTGTGTGTGTGTGTGTGTGTGTGCGAGAGAGAGAGAGAGAGAGAGAGAGAGAGAGAGAGAGAGAGAGATTGTCCCTGTAGGAGATCTACAGATAAGAAAACTCCGGGGCGGGCGCGGTGGCTCATGCCTGTAATCCCAGCATTTTGGGAGGCGGAGGCTGGCGAATCACGAGGTCAGGAGATCGAGACCATTGTGGCGAACACGGAGAAACCCCGTCTCTACTAAAAATTCAAAAAAATTAGCCGAGCGTGGTAGGGCACGCCAGCAGTCCCAGCTACTCGGGAAGTTGAGGCAGGAGAATTGCTTGAACCCGGGAGACAGAGGTTGCAGTGAGTCGAGATCTCTCCTCTGCACTCCAGCCTGGCGACAAAATGAGACTCCGCCTCAAAAAGAAAGAAAGAAAAGAGAAAGAAAGAAAGAAAGAAAGAGAGAGAGAAAGAGAGAGAGAAAGAAAGAAAGAGAAAGAGAAAGAAAGAAAGAAAAGAAAAGAAAAGAAAAGAAAAGAAAAGAAAAGAAAAGAAAAGAAAAGAAAAAAGAAAAGAAAAGAAAACTCCATGTGTTCCCTGCCTGTCCTGATTCTCCCCTCTAGCTCTGAGCTCTTAGGGTTGCTTCCTTTCGGGAAAAGGTTTGGAAGAACTGGTGTCTAATACCGTCATCCTCTCCCTCTCCCCGCAAGGATCCTAGCGCTGTTTGGCTGCAGGGACTGTGAGCCCAGGACCGGCCAGCAGAGCGGGTGCGGCTCAGCGAGCCCACCCCGGCCGGTCGCCGCTCCGGGGTCCCGACCTCCAGCACGGCGACCGTGCCCTTCCTCCCACTCCCGCCTCGCCCCCGCGGCCCCTCCTCACTCAGGCGTGGCGCGGAGCTGCTCGCGGGAACTGGGGTCCCTGGGTGCGTTCCACCGCTCACCAACGCGACCCAAGCGCTCCAAACCCGACTGCTTCTCGCCGCCAGCACTGCGAGCCTCCGACCAGCCGCTGTCCCCCTGGCTGCGGGCCGAGCAGCTCTGGCAGGCGGCGGGCGGGTGGGCTGCGCGCCGGCTGTGTCCTGGATCCGCCCAGCGCGGCCTTGTGGCCCCGACCCTCTCCTCTCCTGGTGATGCTGGAGGAGGTACCGGGGAGGAGCGTGTGTGGCCCCCGCCTCTCACTAGCCGCGGCGGCTCCCGACGCGAGCCTGCTCGAGCGCACCCAGCACCCTCCCCAAGACCATGGCCCGCACCTGGACCCGCGGTTAACTTAGCCCGCCGCGGACAGAGCCAGGCAATGCCTGGGTGGTGCCGTGCTCACCAGCTCCTTTCCGCAGACCTGATGCCGATCAGATTTACTCCCTGCTGAATTCACCCCCCAGTCAGGCCGGTTTTCCTTGTTTCACCGTGTTCTCTGAATACACTGAATTACTCCGAGCATCTATAGTTGGCAATGCCCTGCGCATTTTCCGCACTCCGGTACACTTTACACTGAACACCAATTCGGAAGTTGTGTGGACCGTGCTCCAGATTGGAAGGCCTGCCACTGTGCTGGTGTCATTTCTCCCTGGAAATGACAATGAAGGACAATCAGGAATAGTACTTAGGTCTGAGGAGAAATGGAGCTAGAAGGAGCCGTTTCATAGCTCAGTTTCACACAGAGTTATTTGGGGTTTAACTGAAACGCCTTCCTTCATCTTCCAATGCTTTCTCTTCAATCCACTTTCTAATAAATGAAAAACACACTCATTTAAAACTTCAGCTAGAAACTTAGGGAAAGTAGTTTGAAATTTATGTGTGGTGTTATTAAAATTTTATATTTTTAAATCGTGTTTTGGTTTTTGGTGAGGTGCCAGAACTGGAGATGAAATTTTGCTTATTTTGATGTTGAGTATTCTGCAGTAATATGGCCTGAATTTTAGCTTGTTTCTCCCACTTATGAGTGGTGTGACCTTGGGGAAGTTCATCATCTCTGTTTCTCGGTCTCCTCATCCATAAAATCAAGAAAATCAAAATCAGTCAGTCAGAGGCAGTTTGTGAGCATGAAATGCAAATACATGTGAAATGCTTGGGACAGAGCTTGGCCTATGGGAAACATTCATTCAATATGTGTTATCTAATATTGATAGCTTAATGAAGCAGTGACTCATTTAAACCTAACAATAGATTTTATTTTTAATTTAAATGGAACTCTATCCGCCTAATGACATTGTCTTGTACTTCCTGGACTAACCCCCTGTAAAACAAATGGCCCACAAATATCAATCTAAAAGGCTACATTATGCCCTACCAAAGAGATCTCTAAAATCTTCTTTTGACCTTAAGACAAAGATGAAGACAAAGTTGAAGTTGAAGACCTAATCCCACACTAAAAAGGTGGTAAGCTTTGAGAACAGCTCCTAAAAACAAGTATGCAACATTTTATTCACTTCTCTCATTGCCAGCAACATGTCATCTCCCGTTGTCATTAGGTCATATTCTCTGAGCAGCCCCACAGCAGTTGGCATTTGGCAGGTTAGTGCCCTGAGAAGATGCCCAGTGAAGAGTGCCCAGATTTAGCAAATAAAAATGCAGAACATCTGGTGAAATTTGAATGTCAGATAAACAATAAATAGTTTTTTAGTATAAATATGCATGCAATATTTGGGACATATACTAAAAAGTTATTTGTTGTTTATCTGAAATTCAGATTTAACTGGGCTTCCTGTATTATATCTGGCAACCCAGTAAGTAAAATTAATAAAGAATATTCCTCACATTCCAAGAGGATAAGTCAACACAGACATACAGATTATAAGGTGTGTCTGATATGGGTTGTTTTAGTTTTTTATGAGTTGGTTGTTTGTTATTCTATTTCCTACATTTAATTCCTCCTCTCATTTCCCGTCGACGTAACAGTACCTATTTCCTCTTTCATATGAATGAAACTGATGTCTCACCTCTTCCCTTCAATCAAGATATTAAATTGTAATAATGTGCTCAATTTCTTTTTCTTTTCTTTTCTTTCTTTCTTTTTTTTTTTTCTTTTCTGGAGATATGGTCTCACTCTGTCACCCAGGCTGAAGTGCAGTGGCATGATCACAGCTCACTGCCGCCTTTAGCTCCCAGGCTCAAGCAGTCCTCCTACCTCAGCTTCCCAAGTAGCTAGGATCACAGACACATATCACCACACCTGGCTAAATTTTTTATTTTTATTTTTTGTAGAGACAGTGTCTCACTATGTTGCCCAGGTTGGTCTTGAACTCCTAGGCTCAAGCGATCTTCCTGCCTCAGCCTCTCAAAGTGCCAGGGTTACAGGTGTGAGCCACTGTGCCTTGCCATGCGCTCAACGTTTTTTTTTTAATTTGAATAGTGTTTACTCAGGTGAGGGCCAGCTGTATGTCAGGTACCACTTCAAGGATGAATAAGACACAGTCCTTCCCTGGAGGATAAGGAAATAAAAACATAAAGTGCTACCCTATTAGGCAAATACAGAGGACTGTGGGAGTTCAGCAAGGTGAGTTATTTAATTATCCTGAGAAAGATGTGGGAGTCAAGGACACCTCACTGTCTGGGACCCAAAGAAAAGTGGCTCCAACCCAGATAAGCAGGAGAGGCCCCAGAATGGCAGCAGTGTGGAGGCTAGGAAGCAACCCATCCTGATTGCAGTAGGAAGTCTGGAGGGAAAAATAGGGTTCAATACAATTGAAAGCATGACTAGGAACTTGGAAGCCCTCGAGGTTGTTAGAAGGTGACAGAATGCAAAGAAAAAAAATTATGGTTAAATTATTTCCATCTAAAATATAAAGTTGAAATTAAAACTAGGATCTTCAAGGGAGAAAATGTCCAGGAAAGGCCTGACGCAAGTGTAATGTACCTAAAATGGATTGATTTTGAGCTATTAGTGGTGTCTCAAACAGGGGATCCCATTTAAATCTGAAATCTGAATGTTCTCCAAATGACCCAGAGCAGGAAGCATAATCAAGCCCTCCACTAGATTACAGGGAACAATATTCACATAGTCGCAGAAATGCTGCATATTGGTTTTCTGCTTTTAGATTCACCTTATAAGCAAGTCAAAGAAGAACTATGACTCTAAAAGATAATGTAAATATGATTAATTTTTTTAATGCGCAGGGTAAATGTCAATAGGTAAAAAGGGGTAGGAGCAGGAGCAAGGTGGAGAGAAGGGTGGGGTACTAAGGTTCTCATTTTAGGAAGTGACAGTCAAAAGATACTGTCTGTAGTTGACAGGACAAAATGGTCTGGGTGTACAGAGGAGAGAGCAGTGCAGGGCTGAATATAGAGACGTATCTCTATTAGGAGGTTAGGGAGGAGGTAAGACCAGTGTGTATGTGAGTTAAATCTTCATTTCTCTTAGGAAAAATTAGGTACATAGGGCCTAAGACGATATACCAGGAAATAATAAGATAGCATGTTATTTTGGAAACATAGAGATCACCACCAGAAATCTAAAAGCAGAAACCATTAAGAATTTGGAGAATGGCAATGAGATTGAGACTGAGGTTGACGTTGGGGTTGGGGTGGGCTGAGGTGGGGACTCTTGCTTTTCTTTTTTATACTTCAGTGCTACTTATTTGAACTATGCTCATGATTGTATGAAATACATATTTAAAACTTTTCAAGATTAGAACTTTGTGAAAAGACTTCACCATGGCAGTAGCTTTCAAGCATGAGTAGGAGTTCTTCCAGATGAACTCCTACTCATTCTACAGAATATGGAAATTCATGAGCAAAGGCTCAGGGGCCTAAAAGTGAATAATACATCTTAGGAATGTCAAGTTCTCCATCATGTCAAGAGCATTAGGCATATGGATAGGACAAACCAGAAGATAAGAATGAAAGGAGGGCTGGGGTTACTAAAAAAAGTCCTCTGGATAATGTAATAGAGTTTGGACAGTGAGCACCTTGAGGACAGGAACCACATCATTTTTATTCTCGCATCCAGTACAAAGTCTAGCACATGGCAATAGCAGTACATCACAACATGATCAATTATGTCATAAGAAAATGACATAATCGATGGTAATTTGAAAACATTTTTCCAGTTAAGATGTAATATTGATATTGCTAGACATCTAAACAAAACAGAAAAAAATAGGAAGTTCAGGTTGCCCTGTAACCCCAACTTCATTTGGTAATTATTTAACAATTTGGTACATACCTTCTAGATGCTTTATTAAGATGTGAGTTTGGTTATTAAGAGAGCAGAGTCAGACAAAGCCTGGAATCCAGCTCTACCTGTACTCCTTCTACGGTCTTGGGCAAATTATGCAGCCTTCTAACCCTTCAGTTTCCTAATCTGTAAAATGGAAATAATACCTGCAACTACATCACCGGGTTGTAGTGAGGATGATAGGGAATAATGCATGTAAAGTGCTTGGAACAGTGTTTGACAAGCAGAGTGAGCACTTCATAGATGTTACCTATTAGTATGTATATAGATGTATATGCTATAGAGATATGTAAATTGTTAGAAATAAAGCTCAGAGTCTTAAAGAAAAGTGAGAAAACAAAGGATTTTTTAGCAAAGCAAATTTACTTCGGCGCAGAAGGGTGCTTCTCGTAGGGCTGATTGCCATGAGAGCACACCGAACAAAGGAGAGTAGAAGCTTTTATTCCTAAGATGACTCCTGCCCCTGTGTCCTTTCCCCATCGGCTGGAGTCAGACTGCACAATCTAAACTAGACTCAATTGGCTAAATATTTAAACTTTCTTAGATAAGGTGGGCTTATGATGGGAGAGAGGGAAGAGGAGGAAGGGGTCATCTACAGAGGACTAGAGCACCAATCCATTCCCAAATAAGGAAATAAATGTGAGCTGGGGCAGTGGCATGCCTGGGCATATAGTAAAATCAGAAAGAAGAAAAGGAGAAGAAAGAGGGGTGGTAATTTAGAATTAGAGAATAAGAAGGTGAGCAGGCTGTTTGAAGAGAAATCTTGCCATATCTCACATAAATATACATATGAGAAAGACAATTCATACATATATGAATAGGTATGTGAATAACTAGGAAGACTTGGAAGATATTGGTGGTTTGTGTGGGTTGGAAGAACCTACCACAAGACAGAGTGACAGAAGTGAGAAGGTAGAATATCACAATCTGAGAATAGAATTTGAGATCCAAGAGTCCAATGATGATAACTGTGCCTCTAAGTTTTTGAAGTAGAAAAAATTTATCTTTTATTTGATATTTTAGCCAATTCAAAAACTTATTATCCAATGCCAGGCTAAGCCTTCATTCCTCATTGGCAATGCCTTGATATCATTTGTGGACGTGGTTCACTTAAGGACTTGAGAACTGTGGATGCCACAATGGGTTTTTTTGTGTGCATTCAGTAACTGGATTCTACCACCTGGCCTGCCAAGTTGGTCTCCAGGGCATTTTTCCTTACCCCAGTCATTGATAACACCCTTACTCACCTTAATCAAGATGTAGGAAGCATTGTGCTAAATCCAAACTCCCAGGTTTCTCTCAGTTGGCACTGTGATTCAGTCACTCACATCCTTTATCTACTTGCATAGTTCCTACTGTTTTCATGCTAATCAAGGCCCTCAAAAGGTCTAACCTTGACAGTTACAAAATGTTTCTTTTGTTTACACAAATTATACATGCTCATTAAAAAATGTGCTTATTACTAATTAAATATATAACCATTTAAGCTTTTTCCACATAAACAAATATATATACTGAAATTATTGGCCATTTATATTAGGCTCTATTTTCATTCAGCCATATAATACTAACATTTTACCAAGTCAACAAATCCACATCTACGGCATTGGTTTGAAAGGCTAAATATTTATTTTCTTGTTAGTGAAAATTTGGGTTGCTCATAATTTTTAATTTTTGAAAAGGTACTTCAGTGACTATCATTGCAATTAAATCTTTGTGCATGTTTTTAATTATGTGTGAGAAATACCTAGAAATGAATTTTCTGAGTTAGAGTATATGCATATTTTTGTCTTCTAACTCGTTCTTCCACCTCTATGGGTGTCCTTTACCCCTGAATATATTTTACATTCTTATGGCAAAATTACCTCTCCAAAAGTGAGGGATGGACTTTAATTCAGTCTACTTTCCCATTCAGAAACTGCCAGTGTTTCCCACTGGACACAGGTACGGATAAAATACAGACATCCTGACATGGCATTTGTGTCCTTCCAGGATCTGGCCTCAAGCTCCTTTTCATTTACGTCTCCCATATTCAGCTCACTTTATGCTCAACCATTCTGGACTTCATGTCATGGCATCCCCTTAGCTTGTTGAATTCCTACTTTATTGGTCCAGGTCCTGGCAGGAAGCATGCAACATGCTTAAACTGGATTATTGGATGAATGTTTAACAAAGTGAATGTGGACAAAGGTGAAAGCAGAGTTTAGGAAACCCAAAAAGACATAGTGCAGTTCCTCTGGGCAAACAACACTGAAGAGCCCTTATCATGCATGGGCCTGCAGGAGCAAGAGGAGAAAGCAGTAGCTGTGACCTGGCAAGACCAACTCTATAAAGAAGGCCACCAGAGAGGAACTGTGACCTTCATAGCAAACCCTTGGCACTCAGGCAGGAAGGAGGCCAAGGGACTAAATATTCCAAACTTATTCTCCATCCATCCTTCAACCTCATGCTGGAAATTGCCCAGGCCCAACTGGAAACCAGTGGCACCAGAGCCCATGGATGCCAGGTGGGAAAAATGGAGAGTGGATCTGATGAGACAAATGAAGGATGTCCAGCATGCCTGCTTATTCCTATATACCAGTCTTCAAGTGCTTTGGTGCCCCTCTTACAGCATTTAACATAGCCTCGATTACATTTTGTTGTGCAATATCTTACCTCCTCAACTAGATTAATAACTACTCAAAGAGAGATGTGATTTTTTTCACCTGTGCAATCAGATGCTCAGGAAATATTTGTTGTAAAAGTATCCCCCAAAGAGACTCCTTCAAGAAACTTGATTCAGGGACAATAGGTCCACCAGAGAGGCTAGAAAGGATGACATGTCTGGACAAGAGCTCCTTGGTGGGAGGGATATGAGATACCAAGGCAGTGATATAGAGCCCTTTTGTAAACCCATGCAAGAGTCGAGTTTGCAGAGTGAGGGAGCTATGTAGGCCCACCTTCAGTTTGTGCAGCACACAGGAGAGACTGAGAGGAGAGCCATAGCTGTGTCTTTGAAGCTGGTATCTGCTAGTAAAACAACACCTTAGAGGAAATATGGCCCACTTAGAAATCCTAACTCCCCAGAACAAAATTTTACAAGCTTCATGATGGATTGACACACACTTCTAGTTTGGGCTGATCAGCAGCAATACTGGAACCCTAGATCCAGCCATGCTTTTTCTCCAGTCTCTTCCCACGGGTGGTCCAAGATGTCAACTCAGGTTCTACTCTTTGACTAGGAGGCCCTGTGAAAGCTCCAGCAAAATGGATATAGATAGAAGGGAATGAATCATCCAGAAGCCCAGATGGAACCCAATTCTCACCCTCCTGGTCCCAGATGCAGGGAACTCTAGAACTTGCCTGAGGTATGAGCTTTGGCAGTAGCGCCATCAGGCACCAAGTTTTATTAGCTGTCATCCTCATAACACTCAACAAGAAATACAGAGACCTGCTTTGAGTATGCTTAAGCCCTCTGAGCCTCAGTTTCTTTCTTTTCTTTTTTTTTCAAGAGAGAAGTAAGGAAAGAAAAGAATGGCTACTCCATAGGCAGAGCAGCTGAGCCTGTTTCTTTGCCTGCAAATTATCTGTATTTCAGGCTTGGTGTTAGGATTGATGAGATAATATCCATAAAATACTTAGAACAATGTCTGATGCACAAAGCCATCTAATAAATATTCCATTTCCTTCCTGCCATTCCCATTGTCCAAGTCACCATTCCGTCCCTTTACTGTATTGTCTCTTTCATACATATTGGTTTGAAGTTGAAACTGGGTTATTTCCCAGGGAGAGGAGTCTTAACTTCATTAACTTTTGCATGTAAGTTTGACTTCCACCTCAGGAGGCAATATGTAGCACAGTAGATAAGAACATGGATATTGTAACCAAACTACCAGAACTGTCCCACAGCTAGCTTTGTAAACTTAAGGAAGTAACTTGATTACTATGTGCCTTTGTTTTTGCTTCTGTAAAGTAGGCATAATAAGTGTACCTGCCCCACAGAAATAAATTTGTTAATGTGTTTTAAAGTACTTAGAACAAAGCCTATATGGGTTTGTTATTATTATCATCCTCTTTAGAATTGGAAGGAGGTAGGAGAGAATCAAGTCTCAGTGTCCCAAACATGAGTCAGCAGCTCATGGGTGGCAGAGCTGCCCAGACCACACCCACTCAACCCTGAACCCTGAACACTGAACCCTGAACTGAACCCTTAACATGCAGTTGCTGTGCATCTATTCTGTATGTTGAACTTAGCTGGGGTGGGGGAGGTGGTAAGAGATGAATGAAAACACAGTAGCAGTGTTACTTTAAATAAATAATTTAATGTCAATGGCTCTCAATATTCTCACCTATAAAATGAGTTTTGGATTCATTATTTCCAGAGTTTCTTCCTGATCTAAAAATGACTTTGATTCTATGGAAAAAAGGTCTCATGGAAGTCACCTTATCCAGAAACTTTAGTCCCAGTGCTTGAGCCAATGGGACCAAAGATCAATGACTGGCCCATCGATATTGCCCCAGGTGGCCTCTGTGACCTGTTGCAGGATAGGTGAGAGACTGTTGAATGTAGACTTTTGACCTTCATTCAGTCACAAAGGCACACTAAGAGCACTGAGAAACATATATCATACAGACTGAGTATCACATTAGCAGACCCTACTACTTGTAGTTAACAAATAATTAATATTTTCATAAGATCAAGATTCATTTTGGCCTTATTTTTATATAGCCCTGTGTATTATGTCAAAATTTTATTTTTTTATTCAAAACATACTACAATATTTTGTGCCTTTTTTGTCTCTTCTTCCTCTTCTTCCCCTTCTTCTTCTTCTTCTTCTTCTTCTTCTTCTTCTTCTTCTTCTTCTTCTTCTTCTTCTTCTTCTTCTTCTTCTTCTTCTTCTTCTTTCTTTTAGAATAGTAGAAGTAGCTCACTCTTGACTTGTGGAAAATCCTGGGGAAATCCTGGGGGCCTCTCCCTTTGGTTGCCTCACTCTCCGGCCAGTTCATGGCTTGTCAAGAAATTAGATGTCAGACACCTGTTATTACGGGAAGGAAACCTGTGAGACGGTGTAAGAGAAGGTGAGGTCCCAGACGCATGCAACTTTTTACCATCGTCCCTTATTACAAGCTCTTTGAGGGTAAGACCTCTTTTTCTGTACCCTTGCATCAACACATACTAGTTACCCATCAAGTATTTGTTCAGTGAAATCAAGCTGAACCAGAACTGTTACAAATCTTAGAA
This sequence comes from Gorilla gorilla gorilla, assembly GCF_029281585.2. Classification (NCBI taxonomy): domain Eukaryota; kingdom Metazoa; phylum Chordata; class Mammalia; order Primates; family Hominidae; genus Gorilla; species Gorilla gorilla. Next base: position 64,532,207 of record NC_073229.2, read on the forward strand.
AGGGTGATGAGACACTGAGCTCTTTGAGGGTGGGGAAGGGGTCTCACATGCATCTTTCTGGCTTGTGATAGTTACACATTAAACTCTACTCCCTTTTACATGGTTGACAGCTACTCCTTATAACCACACTCTTCTCCTCTTGGCTTCTGTAAGACTCAATTCTCCTGGTTTCCATCCTACCTCTCAGTGGTGCTTCTTAATAACCTTTGCTAATTATTCTTTGCTGCCAGGTCTAAGGGCCTCAGAGCTTGGGTCTCCTCTCTGCATTTGCTATCCTTAGATTATCTTATATACTCTTACATCTTTAAATGTCGCCTATGTGCTGATAACTCCAGAATATGTATCTTTAGCCCAAAGTCACAGAACTCTGGATTCCTACTTGATATTTGGGTGTCTCATAGGTATCTCAAACTTAACACATTGGAACAGAACACTTCATTTATACTGTCCTTCCCTTACCCAAACCTGGCCCTACCCCAGTCACCTCCTACCACGAATGTGACCACCTTCCACCAGGTTCGTCAAGCCAGAAACCTGAGGATCATCCTTGATGCCCTCTTTCCCCCCAGTACTCATGTCTAATCCATTGGCAACTTCTATCAATGTTCCCTCCTAAAAAACTTTTAATTTCACTCACTTCTTTCATCTCTATGGCCACAGTTCACCAAGTCACCATCCTTTCTTGTCTGGACTTCCATGGTAGCCTCCTCAGCAATCTTCCTGCTTTCAATCTTGTCTCCCTTTGCTCCATTCTCCACATAATAGTCAAAGTAGTCTTTTAAGAAAATAAAAGTTGCACATTCTTCTTCGTTGTTTAAGTGCTTCCAATGTCTACTCGTTGTACTTGGAATACAATCCAAACTCCTTGCCATGTCCTAGTAGACCAGGAATGATCTCATCTTCTACTTGCCCCACACTGCATAAACCAGCTGCATCCTCCTCTTCTGCATTCTTCACCTAAGCCAAGCTCCTCCGCTCCCTCTGCCTAGGTCACCTTCCTAGCTCTTCAGATGCCTGATTTCTTCTGCTGTGCCAGGTCTCCCCTCAGACCCTCAAATGTCATCCCCTAAGTTGCCCATACTCCTTTCCTGGTGTTCTCTGCTATTGTATGTTGTTTGTTCATGGTACTCGTACAGGTTGTGAGTCTACTTGTGTACGTTTATTTGTTTTCTTGTTTATTCTTATCTAGACCAAAAGCTCAAGGACGACAGGAACAATGGGTATCTTGATCTTCACAGGGCCCAGTACAGTGGTGCTTGACAGATATAAGGCATTTACTAAATACATATGGGAAGAAAGGCAGGGAGAGAAATGGATGGAGAATGAGGGAGGTGGGAAAGATAGTAAGAGAGAGAGAGTGAGAGAGAGGAACTCCCTTCAGAGAAAGGGAAAAAGAAAAGGAAGGAGAGAGGGAAAAGGCAGGGAAAATGTAGAAAGAGAGGAAGAAGAAATAAGGTCTTTTTGACCATCATCATCATCAATACGGTAGATTTTTGCTTAGAGCAAGGGGTAAAAAGAGGAAGCAAAAAGAAAGCACCTAGGAATTTTTCTTTGGTTCTCCTTCCCCTTCTCCTTCTCCTCCTCCTCCTCCTCCTTCTCCTCCTTCTTCTTCTTCTTCTTTTTGTAAAAGCATCTACCCTGTGCCAAGTGTTTTCTAAATTATTTTAGCTAGTCATATTTAATAGCACTATACAAAAAAAGATGTTAAAATTTCATGTTATTGGTGAGAAAAAAAAAAAAGAAAAGAAAAAAAGCCTCTCTAAGGTTAAGGAACTTGCCCAAGACCTGACAGCTGCTTCTGAATGTGAGGAGCCCACACTGTCCCCACTCCCCCACAGGTCTCACATCTCTTATGGTTATGTGGTCTGTAAGCAGCCTACCTCCATCACAGTGTTATGTGGGCAGACAATCATTCACAGCTTTTTAAATTTTATTTTATTTTTATTTTTTGCATTAAATACTATTTGAAAGAACCTGTTAAGGGCCAACACATTTGGACTAAAAAAGACGGCTGGAACTGCTGAAGAGTTAGGGTGTGAAGCAGACTGGCAATCCCACCCCGCCAGACACCTAGGGAAGCTGAAGTTGACTGGCTGGCTTTCATGCAGAAGGAGGAGTCAGTTTCCATGGCATGGACACAACACTCCAGATGGTTAGGACTGCCTGCCAGCACAGAGCTCCTCAAATTTCACACAAGACAGTAAGTGTTTTTAAGTTACCCTCTCTTTTTTACTATAGTTATTAAAAATCACTCACATTTATTAAAACTGATATTTGTTGACTACTTTGCGCTTGATTTCCTTTCTTTATGGTAGATGTGCCTCTACCAGAAAGATAGGAAATCAAGTGCATTTAATCAAATTCACAAGGATTGGTTGCTAAAGGAACCAATTGATAAATTTCAGTAGTCAATGCTAAGCTAGTGAATTGTATATATTTTCTGCAAACAAATTGTGTTTGTTTTTGTTTTGTAGAAAGCTTCTAATTAATAGTTTTTTGTAAAGCAGCTTTGTTAAGATACAATTCACATACCATAAAATTGGATTCATTTAAAATGTAGAATTCAGTGGTTTGGGGCCTTTTGGAGTTGTGAAAGCATCTAATCTAATTTAAGAACATTTCATCACCCCAAAAAGAAATCCTGTACTTATCAGCAGTCACTCCCCACCCCAACCTCCATCGCAGCCCTAGGCTGCCTATAGTCTACATTCTAGCTATCTAGATTTGCTTATTCTGGGCATTCCACATACATGGAGGTATGCAATATGTAGTCTTCTGTAACTGGCTTCTTTCACTTAGCATGTTTCAAGGTTCATCCATAAAGTATGTATCAGTACTTCATTCCTTTTTATTGCCAAATAAGAATGCTTTATATGGATATTCCACATTTTGTGTATCTATTCATCTATTGATGAACCTTTGGGATGTTTCCACTTTTGCCTCTTATAAATAATGCTTCTATGAACATTCATGTACAAATGTTGATATGGATATATGTTTTTCTTCTCTTGGATATATAGCTCATTGGAATACTCAGACTTTCCCATTTCAAAACTTACTACAAACCTGCAGTAATCAGGACTGTGTAGTACTAGCATGAAGATAGATATTTAGACCAATGGAGTAGAACTGAGAGTCTAGAAAAAAAACCCTTATATTTATGTTCAATTGTTTTGTGGCAATTGTTGTCATGTATAAAAATTAACTCAAAACAGATCACAGACCTAAAAGTAAGACTTAAAACTATAAAACTCTTAGAGGAAAACACAGGAATAAATCTTTGTGAGGGAGAGGACCAACTTCATTCTTTTACCTGTAGATATCCAGTTGTCTCAGCATCATTTATTGAAAAGACTATTATGTTGTCACTGAATTTTCCTGGCATACTTATTGGAATCGGGAAGTGTGAGTCCTCTAACTTTGTTCTCTTTCAAGATTCTTTTCTTCTGGATCCCTTGCATTTCCATATGATTTTTTAGAATCGGCTTTTCCATTTCTCTGGAAGTAAATTTTGCTGCCTAATGCTTCCACTTGAATTGAAACTCACCCATGGGAAGTTATGGAATCTTGGCATGAACTCAAATGTGGGACAAATGGGGTTAGTTGAAATGTAAACCTGCTTAAAGGCCTCTATGAAAGGCAAGCGAAAAACTTCTAGATACTGATTTAAAAAATGGTTTTATTTTAGTGGCACCCTCAGATTAGAAACACTCTAGCATTTTTGTTTACTGTTTTATCATTGATCAAACACTCCAGTGTAAGGGATTTCTATTAAAATGAATTTTGAAAGTAAAACGCAGTCTGTGCCATCTTCTCTTTTACCCAACATAGTATGTACAGAGCATCTACTTCACAAAACATGCCCAATCCTTGTCCTGCACACCCAAAGATTCTGATTCCTTTTAGACTGAGGCCCAGGCATCTGTATTTTTGAAAATCCACTGCTGATTCTCATGTATCCCCTCAGTTGAGAACAGCTGCCACATCCTTACTCCCTCCTCAGCTCTCCAATTTTGCTTCCAGCCAGTCTATACCTTACTTTTCAGCCACAGAGATATTGCTACTCAGAGTGTGGTAAGTGAGCTAGTACCGTTGTGAGAACTTGTTACAATGCAGAATCTCAGGCCAGGTTCCAGACCTAATAAATCAGAATCTGCATTTTAACAAGATCTCTAATGATTTGCATACATCAGAGGTTAGCACACTATGGTCTACAGGCCAAATCTGGCTCACCCCGCTTTTGTAGGCCTGTGGTCACCATTTAAGGTGTTGAACCTCCATGGGATAGCACAGTGAGACTCCCAGAGCAAGCCCAGGCAATGCCCTCTGCCCCTGCTGGCCCCTCAGCAGCCCACAGCTGTGCCTGGCCACTGCCCAGGCCCTGCTGGTCACCACCTACACAATGGAGACTCTGCTGGTGGCAACTGCTGGGACTGAGCAGAGGAATCTCAGTATGGGAGTTGGTGGCTCCATGAGCCTCCATGTCTCCTGCCAACTAACTGGAGATGACCCCTCTAGGAGGAGAGAAAGCTCACTGGGATCTGAGCATCACTAGGGCAGAGTGAAACTGACCATCTCACCGACCAGGCCCTTCCCCCTCAGGCTTGTCCTCGTTCACCTAAGAATATCTCCACCTGAGGGCTCCAGGGTATAAAGAGGGTAGAAAGATCCACCCCAGGCAAGGGGGGCAGGGTGGAGCAGGAGTTTTCTTTCTTACATATATATAATAGACTCTTGGCATAATTTTTTTTCTCTTTTATTCCCCCCCCCCTTTTTTTTTTCCTCTTGGCATAAAAATATTTACTATCTTGTTCTTTACAGAAAAAGTTTATTGACTCTTGGTTTAAACATTAGGAACTACTTGCCCTTTGCAGCATGTGACTCTGGACACATACATGCTGTCTTTCAGCTGGGGATCCTCCACCTCCATCAGTCGCCAATATGTCTCTGACCCATCACATCAGGACCAAGCTTAGGCCACTTTTAGAGAAAGCTCCTTTTACTTTCCGGTCTTTGTGAATGGCTCTTTCTCTCTGTCCTCTGGGCATTTAGGGCATTGCATTTTAATTACGTTTACTTTTCTTTCTCTCCCTCCAGGGCTGTTCTCACATTTCAATGCACTCACCTGGAGGGCTTACCACAACAAAGACGGCCGGACCCCTGCCCAGAGTTTCAGATTCTGTAAGTCTGGGGCTGAGCACAATAATTTGCATTTCTAACAAGTTCCCAGGGGCTGCTGCTGCTGCTGGTCACAGTTAGTGAAGTTGACTCCAGCTCCTTCTTATGATCCCAACTTAAATCTTGAGATCAGAGACATTCCCAATGGCCCCATCTCAAGTGGCACTCTCTCCACTCTTGTTTTCTAGCTCAGCTCCTTGTTTACGTCAGCAGCTCTCAACCTTTTCGTTCTCAGAGCTTCTTTCTACTCTTAAAAATTATTGAGAGCCCCAGAGAGCTTTTGTTTATGTGGGTTATAGTTGTCAATTTATTCTATTGGAAATTAAAACTGAGAAAACTTTTAAATATTGATTAGTTCATTTAAAAAACTGTAATAAACTTATTACACTATAATATAAATGACATTTTATGAAAATAAATATATTTTCCAAAACAAACGTGACTAGTCACATAGGTTTACTCTCCCCTGCCCAATCTCTTTAATATCTGACTTAATAGAAGACAGCTGGATTCTTGTATCTGCTTCTGCATTCAGTTTGTTGTTTTGGTTAAAGTATATAAAGACAATCTGGTTATACACACACATACACACACGTATATGTAATATATATACATATATGTGCATGATATATATATACATACACATATGCATACACACATATGTATATATAATATATAATTATATATATTATATACACATATACACATTTATATTATATATACATGTGTGTACATATAATATAGACATATATTATATATATATAAAGTTGGAAAAGGGAGGAATATTTTCAGATAATTGTGGATATTGTTTGATACTACAAAATTGTGTAAGTTGTAGTGTCTTAAAGGTTAATTGCAATGTGCAGTCTGAAATGATATCAATGCACTTTCCATATGGTTTTATTAAAATCCATTGGTCTACCAAATGGATCTCTTTATCCATGTATGATTTTATAACATCCTTTCTTTGCCATGGAAAATATTGGTTTTTAGGGTGATAAATATTTTCTAAACATGCACACATTTCATTGTACAATATTCTAAAAACACATTTATTAAGCCATGTAATCAAAGATAAAGATTTAATAAAAATAATTCTTATTGTTTCATTTAGGATGTTCCTATGTAACTGGCTTTTTAAAATTTACTCTGAGTGTGTGGTGAATGGCATGATTCCAGGTCCAGTTTGGTGTCATTGCCTTGCTTCATGCTAAGGTACCAGCAGTTTTCTACCCTATTGCTTTTGAGCCATCAGAACAATTGTCAACACAGTGAAACAAGGCCAATAACATTTTAATATAATGAAAACAGCTTTGACTTCACAGATCCCCTGAAAGTGCTCCAGGGATTTCTGAAGGTCTATAGACTATAGTTTGAGAACTGCTAGTTTATGGCATAATATTAATAACAATTTTTACATATTTATTTGTGTGATTGTGTGTCCATCTCAATGGGTGTAACAACACTAATACTATTTAATTTTCATTGAGTACCTGCTCTGTATCCAATATAATTTTTTTTTGCAAATTGACATTTATCCTTACAACAACCCTGGCAGATTATATCCATTCTATAGATAAGAAAGATAAGGCACAGAATTACATGCAATTCTAGCTTACTTACTAACTTACTTACTTACTAACGTAAGGGAACACTACTAGAACTCCGAAGTAGGAGTAGGAAATGGCACTGGAGGATGGTTTGAGGCCAGGTAGCCCGTGAGTTTAGACATAATTCTGTGTGCAGTGGGAACCAGCAATAGTTTTAGGGTAGGTGACAGGCAGGCACTAACCACAGGAGCTAAGGTCTAAGTACACACTCATGCCACACACATGAGGCAAACTGAGAGGCAAATGCATGCAGCAGGAAAGGAAATAAATGATACAGAAGTCTATGGGATTACTCGCTAGGAATAAAGGGTTACATAGAATTTCCTAAGTGGCATGTCTCTCCCACAGTTGTTTTCTGCCATGGAATTGGCCAAAATGTCAGACATGACAAAGCTTCACCAAGCTGTGGCTGCAGGAGACTACAGCTTAGTGAAGAAGATTTTGAAGAAAGGTCTCTGTGACCCAAACTACAAAGATGTAGACTGGAATGACCGTACCCCACTTCACTGGGCTGCAATCAAAGGTGAGTGGGCAATGCTTGGGTAGATCTGCCCTTTTGAGTCCACCATTCATGAGGCTATCAATCAGTAGCCTATGTGGGGGAGTGGAACAAACATTTCTTTAGAGCCAGTTGGAAACTTCATTTCATTTTTTTTCTTTTTTTGAGACAGAGTCTCGCTCTGTCATCCAGGCTGGAGTGCAGTGGCACAATCTCAGCTCACTATAACCTCCACCTCCTGGGTTCAAGCGATTCTCCTGCCTCAGCCTACCGAGTAGCTGGGATTACAGGCACGTGCCACCACGACTAGTGAATTTTTGTATTTTTAATGGAGAAGGTGTTTCTCTGTGTTGGCCAGGCTGCTCTCGAACTCCTGACCTCCAGTGATCCGCCCACCTCAGTCTCCCAAAGTGCTGGGATTACAGGCATGAGCCACCACGCCTGGCCCCAGATGGAACATTTTAATCCTGATATCACCGCTTACTAGTTGTAGCATCTTAAGCAAGTTATTTGATATCTCTGGGCCTGTTTATTCACCTAAATAACATGTGCAGGAATGCCACCTTGGAGCCCTGTGATGAGAATTCAGTAATATAATGAGTGTACAGTGCCTATCTTACAGTCTGCTCTCAGTTAATATTAGTCCTTTGCCCTCTCAACCTCTAACAGGAATAGAGCATCACACAGAAGGATAGGGACTTTGCTTCATTCCTCATTGAATCCCCCACGCCTTACATAGCTCAGTTACAGAATTAGAGGAAGATAGTGGCAAAAACTCAGGCAGTGGTCCTCTCAAAGGCTTTGGCAATAGAAAGCCATTAAAGAATGTTAAGTAAGAAAGTGCTATGGTCAACTTTGCTTTTTAAACATTTATTGTGATTCTTGTGTGGAGAATGGGTTGACAAGAAGCCAGACTGGCTGCAGAGAAATTAGTTGGGATATTTTTGCAAAAATCTAAGTACAAAGTGATGGTAGCTATACCGAAACACCTTTTAGTGAAGATTTGCTATGTGCTGGGCACTGTGCTGTGTACTTCATGTCTGTGATTTCACCTGCACTCTACAAGAATTCAGTGATATAAGGGGTAATATCCTTAATTTGCAAATGAGGAAATTGGCCTCAGATATTTGTTTCTTGTCTGAGGTGCCACTTGTTAGCAAGTGGGATTGTCAGGGTATGAAATCACATCTATCAACTAGAAAGTCTGTGCTCTTAACCTGTGCTATTTATCACGTAAATAGGACTTAAAATATTTGGTTTTGGCTCAGTGTTGAGACTGTCAAAAGCACAGTGGGCCTTACCAATAGGCAGGTATAGTGTGGCTTGGGAGAGAAAGCAAGATTCCTGGGCAGGGCTTGTGGCAATGCACAGGGGAGGGGAGTGTCCTGGAAGGAGGACAGGGAAGGCTTGCAAGGCTCAGGCCCTGGGTGGGAACAAGGTTTGTGGGGTGAGGTAGGGCACTGAGTCCCTGGTGAGAAGAGGGAAAAGGGAGGAGGGGATGATGATAGGAAACTGGAGGCTCCTCAAAGGCAAAGTTTCCCCTTCTGTTGTGTTACCTAGACTGGCCCTGGCCTCAAGCCACTTGGGACATCTTTATCCTAACCTCATCCTGTTTCTTCTTGGTACATCTAAGGGCAAATGGAGGTGATACAGCTCCTGATCGAATATGGAGCCAGGCCCTGCCTGGTTACTAGTGTGGGCTGGACCCCAGCTCATTTTGCAGCAGAATCAGGCCATCTGAATGTACTCAAAACTCTCCATGCATTGCACGCTGCCATTGACGCCCCTGACTTCTTTGGAGACACACCAAAGAGGATTGCACAGATCTATGGACAGAAAGCCTGTGTGGCATTTCTGGAAAAGTAAGTTTATTTTTTTTCCACCTATAGAAGGAGTAGAGGAACAGGAGTCTGTGATCAAGATCTTGGGTGATTCTGTGGTCTCAGGTCAATGAAAATGAAATGAGGAAATCCAGCCAACGGACTATTATTTTTATTGATTTTTTTAGTTGAGTTATTTTTATTAATGTTTCACTTAAAAGACTAGTTTAGGGGTCAAAACTATATTAACATGTTGTTTTGATTATACAAAAATTATCTCAGATAAGAGAATTGGAATACCAAGTTTGAAGATGGGACATGGTGCAAGAATCATGACCTTCAGCTTTCTAAAAGGCATCCAAACTGGCTGTGTGACCTTGTGCAAGTCAAGGCACCTTCCCGACCCTCAGTTTTCTCATATTTAAAATGAGGCAGGTGAATTAGACTTCCATTTTTCAGTGCCCTCCTATCTTTTAAAACTTCTATGTTTATCTGTGAATGCCCTATTTACACACACACCAAAGAACTTAACTAGCACCTGTTTATTTTTTTCGCTCAGCCAAGCATTCAAACATAATTAAGCACCAATAATTTGTATAACAGTTATAGCTCTGAGAGGATGGAACAAAATTTGGAAACTTAGAATTCGATTGTTTCGACAAACAATTCATACAAGAGAAAGTAGAGTATCGGAGTGAGGGCATCGTTGCTTGGAAACCAAATGATATAGATAGCAATGCCATCTACAGGGGCAGTTCATGATGGGGTGCCCTCCGAAGAATCTGAAAATGCAGTTATCTTCAGAAAGTTGAACAAGTGAAAATTTTGCCTATGATGAGATTAGTTATCTATAGAAGTAACCCAAGAGACATTCTCTTAAAGGTAATGTCTTACATTAAAAATATCCAATATCACAATTGAGATGCTTTGGGGAGTAAAGAGGCAGAACCTTGAGTCCTGACTCACAGATTCACTTTTCCCAGTTTCATCCATCATCCCCTACATTCAATGATCTCCATCCTCTGTGGACCTCAGCATCAGCAGACATTGTTCTCTGAACTTTTTAAAATCCTAACATACCACAATGTGACTATAGCTCTCTTCACTTTATCAGTTCCTGTATTATCACCAGGTCTTGAATTCATCAAGATCTCTTGTCACTCAACTTCTCCTTTTTCTCCTAATCTATCACCTTCCTGAAGGTCTCACTAAATTTCCTCTACCATATGAGTACCATAAGACACTTCATTCTTCCACTCTCTTCCTGCTATTCCTGCTATTAATTCTCAACCCAGCACATAACCCGGAATTCCCAACCTTAGGTGAATCTCTGTCTTCTCCACGTTTATCCTTGCTCAGCTAGAGAAAACCCCACATGTCAATATATGGGTATCACCAGCAGTTTGAATATTTCCACTTTTATCTGAGCCCTCAGAGCAGCTTGGCTATCTCTTCCTATCCTACTCCTCACTGGCAATTCCAAAGCCACATCACACCTCAGCCTGTCTTTCAGAGGTATGCCTTCTACTTTAGAAAAAATATTGAAGCCATGGGTTACACATTTTTCAAGTCTCACACCTGCAGATCTTATGTACATTTATATCAGCTCCTTCTTGCCGTCCTGTCCCTCCTTTGTAAAGTGTTATCCCTCCATATAGACTCTTGATCTAATCCTTTACGTCTTCTAGAAGGCCATTCATTATTCGTGTGTTCTTTGTTACATCTTTACGGTTTCTCCTGTATTTTTAGTGTTTTTTTCCTTTCCCTTGACTTCTTTTTGGACTGTGAACATGTTCAAATAGGTATTATCAAACAAATAAAAAGTTAGAGGCCCTTCTGAATTCCACTGTGTCTTTCTTCTTCCCTACACTTCTAAGCAACTTGAAAGCTAATCTACTTTTTTTAATTCAAAAGGAAAAGCACTTATCCTCTGAGTGTCTAACATGTTTTATAGTAATAATTTGTGTAAAAAATATAATTTTTGAATAGTTTTCTGTATTTTTATTGTGATGAAAAACTCATAAAATTTACCATATTAACTGTTTCTAAAGTGTATAGTTCATCAGTGTTATGCACATTTACATTGTTGTGAAACAGATCTCCAGAACTTTTTCATCTTGTAAAACTGAAACTCCACACCCATTAAACAACTACCCTCTCTTTCTTCTCCCCAGTGGAATAGAATTTTGACTCTATATAAATCAAGAAACACCTGATTTCTTTAGTAGTTTGTATTTGCAAGATCTAAGATCATGGTAAACATTAGGTCCTAAAATCTTGGGGAAGGACAACATGTCCTTCCTCTGACTTGTTAGCAATCAAATTCAGTAGGTTTTAAATGTCTATTAATTGGAAGGGTTTGTTATTTCATTTTCAGCCAGAGGAGAGAGGTGCATTTTAAATATCAGAATTAGATCAGCTTTGAGTTTGTACTAAATTTGGAATGTAATAGATTTTCATAAATTATGTGTGCCTTTTTGGAAATGTCAACTGTCTTTATGTCTGCTTGTAAAAGTTTCAAAATATGTTTTTCTCTCAAAAAGGCAACGTTATTTCATTTGCTTGAATATTGTGATAGGAACGCTTACTGATATTACTTGATAGTCATATATAGCCTTGGAACTTTAACATATAATATAGCATTATTAAGCATGATAGTTGTACTTCTTTGAAACATTAAATTTGAGGAAACTAATCTATGTAATTGTCTCCACTTTTTCACCTCTCACCCACGCTTCAGACTTCTTCCCTGATCCTGATACTGAATCAGCTGTCACTCAAGTCATTAGGGAGCTCCTCACGCTAAATCAATTGCCTCTTCTCAATTCACATCTTACCTCCACTTAATTCGGTATTTAATATTCCTGAAACTCTTCTCCCTTGTTTTGTCTGATGATATTCTCTTTTAGTTTTTCTTCTACTTCTCTGATAATTCCTTATGACTTTTAAAATGTGCTTTTTCTAAGAATAAATCTTATGATATGTTCTTGCATGCCTTTTAAATGCTGACATTCCTCAGGGTCCTGCCCTTGGCTGTCCTCTACTGAGTCTCTCTAAGTAATCCCAGCCCCTCCCTAGTGACCAGGGATCAACATGAAATATGATCCCAGCATAACTGAAATGCAGGAGGGGTGCTTGCCTCCAAATAGTGGGGAGTGCTATTACCAAGAAAAGTAGGCAGACAGTGTTGAGCCAGCAAAAACAATAAAGGTCAGTCACATCACGTGTGAGTCATTTCTACTTATCATCAGCTCCCACTAAGAACTTCCCTTCTGACAGAGCGTTTAGGGAGAAGAATCCTGAATTAAGGGGGGATTAACCTGGATCTTGAAAGCTAGCTGGCTAATGAAGGAGAGAGAAAAACTGTTGATTTAGAGTGAAGGCACCAACTTGGAAATGTGCATAGGTTGTGTGTATATGTGAGAAGGTGAGGGATAGTGGAGTGCAGGGATGAGTGGCCTGGCTAGGCAGAGCATTCACACTAGAGAGGAATGGAGGATAAGGTCAGGTGACGGGGTGGGTGACCACAGTGAACTAGGCAAGCAGAAGACTGTGAGCTCATCAGGGGAGTCACAAGCTGAAATAGATGCATTAGCAATTTATTTGTGTAGTAGAAGAGTTGGCAGTGGTACTGCGTGGGATTGAAGACTGCTAGACTTTAGGCAAGGGGATCACTTAAGGAATTTCTTATTGATTCACATTTTGAGTAAGTTAGCTCCTGGGCTAGGTGATGAAGATAAAGGATATAAGAGAACTTCAAAAGAAGCCTAGACCATATGTGATCATTTTCTGAATATCCTAGGGAATGTTGTGAAACAATTCAGCTTTTGATTCAGCCCCCCAAGTGATAAACCTCTCATTTAGCAAATATTTTTGAGTTCTACTATGTGTATGTCATTGAGTTAGACACTAAAAACAACCTAAAATAAACCAGATACAGTGCTGGACATCAAGAAGGTTAACTGTGTGGGAGACGAAATAACTTGTTTACATAAATAACACTAATACAAGACAGAGAGTGACTAGGCAGAGGAAGGACATGGTGTGGTCTGAAGATTGAAAGGTCACTTCCAGCTTAGGGTGAAGGACTAGTGAGTTTGCTGTCCTTTGAATGAACTGTGCTTTTAATAATGGTTTGCACTTAAAATGCTATTTGCCTTCCCTATACCATTATCTATCCTCTTAAATTCCATTTGTCCTCATATTGGTTCAAAAGTGACTTTTCCAAGTGCCTTTAAGCAAGTCACATACTCACCATTGGCCTCATACAAAACTGTATATGTGCGTATTTCCCATTGTCTATGTGTGTATAATGCTCTATTTATCTATTTATCCATCCATGTATCCATTTACAATTATATGTATTTTTACATAATCCATACATACGTATAATACATATGTGATTGTGAGTGATTCTCATTTTGTTCCTTATATGTTTCTGTACTTTTAAATTTTATACAAGGAACACACATCACTTTTATGATTATGAAAAATAAAACTAAAAATAAACGAAAACAGTCTCGCAATAATCTGCAGGTTGCTCTATAAATGTGAGCACTTCAAGAATCAGGAGCATTTTCTTCAAGCTGAGTGACTATCTTTGAGTCTGTTAACATCTCACTCGGGTCCCACAATTTTTCTCCACCTCCAAGTAGTTTCTTTACTGTCTGAGACCTTCCCTAAGTGTATGCTTGGAAATGCTCAAACTTGGCCTCCTTCCTTCTCAACTGAACTGCGGTGTGCAGAACCTGTGAATAAAGGCCGATTCCCAGGCTGGAACAGGTCCTCCTGATCCAAGTTCAGAAGCCCCTCTCTTCTTTCCTAGGGCAGAGCCCGAGTGCCAGGACCACCGTTGCACTGCCCAGCAGAAGGGGCTGCCTCTGGATGAGCGCGATGAAGACTGGGATGCCAAGAAAAGGGAGCTGGAGCTGTCTCTTCCTTCCCTAAATCAAAACATGAATAAAAAGAATAAGAAAAGTCGAGGCCCCACCAGGCCCAGCAATACCAAGGGGAGGAGAATATGAGAACTCAACCTTACGTTTTCTGGCAAGGAACTTTCCCTGGTGCCAGAAATGAGGCTGTTAGGCATGGTGGCCTTTCCATGACTTTACTCATAGACCCTTACCCACCTGGCTTCTGCCCATGGACCTGTCATTAGGTGCTGTCCACATGGGCTGTTGTTTCCTGGCTAGCACCTACTGTGTACAATAATTACCGGGAAAGGACAAAACCTGCTTGCATTTTGTCATCAGTGGTTTGCACAGTCAGCATCTTTTGTCCCCTGCCCCCCAACAATAATAGAATTTCAGGGGACAAGGAAACTCTGGCATTAATTAACTTCATCCCTGATAACGATCGAGAGATAATGTAAAATAATGAACATGTGATTATAGGCCTACTTTTTCAACTCTAAATTTGGGAAAATTAAATTCAGATCAGATAATTACAATAAAAAATTGCATCCAAATTGAGATGCAAAATACACATTAGATTTCAAACACTTAGTACAAAAATATAAAATGTCTCCTTAATAATACTTAATATTGATTCCACATTGAAATGATAATATTTTGGATATTGCGTTGAATAAAATATATTACCAGAATGAATTTTATCTTTTTCCTTTTCCTTTTTAAAACATGTGGCTACTAGAATGTTTAAAATTACCCATGTGCTTTTTTAGTTTATTTCTATTGGACAGCATTGCTGTAGAACCCAAACAGCATGTTAAGCCTCTACTAGGAGACTAGTCTGGTGTATTTTACTTTCCCTGGCTGCTCTGCATTTTAGATATACTAATTTCTCTGCCTAAATCAATTTATTTAGCTATCAAGTATCTTTATTACTTATTCCTCAATTAATGCTTGTGTTAATACAAGTCATGCTTTGTTTGAATTTTCTGGTATGAAAAAAATGCTTGAATATCTTATAGAAACGCAGTATAGCTATAGAGGATACCTTTCCTCGTGTTGATCTACCCTTGAGCATCAATCCCTTTCTCTGTGCTCTGCAATGCAGAGTAGTTCCTGCTTTGGACCAGTAGAAACATTGGAAGACAACTGACTAGAGCTGGACTAATAAGATTCTTCTCCTGGGTACTTGAAAAGAAATCCTCATGATAGGCTGGACCAATAGCAGATGACTTCAGAAGTATGGAGTGGCTAATTCTACACTAGGGCTGAGGAAGGGTACAGAGATGCTCTACAAAAAGGACAAGAAGACCGAGGAAAAGACAAAGGGATAGAGATAGGCCAGTAGATAAATGAATAGAGAGATTAGATAGATAGATAGATATATAGATAGATAGATAGATAGAGATGAATAGTTAGATAATTTGCTATTCCTAGTTCTGGTTCCTTACTCAGGAATCTGTGAAATACTATTTTATTATAAAAGTTGCCCTTTGCTTACAGTATATTGAATTGATTATTTTCCTTGCAAGCAGACTTTTCTAATAAGTACAGTATTTTAATCATGGGCTGATGAGTAATGGTGACTTAGGTTTGTATCCTCCTCTATGGAAATACGTAAAAGAATTCCCATTTCCTGGGGTTGCTGTGAGGATGAGATGGACAATGTGTGTAAGATGCTGACATTGGCACACTATAACTGGTTTATGTCATGGCTGTTGTATTACTATAGAAGTGAACTCAGTTTTCCCCTGGGAATCCCAAAGGGATCCAGGAATAATGCCTTTTATAGGTCACATGAGGCTCTTTATTGTCCAGTCCATAAATATCCCATCTAGTTTTGTGGCATGGATAACAGACTGTCCTCCATCAGCTGGACAAAACTGTGATAAGCAAAGTGTCTTTGGTTGTGTCCACAACGCTATGGCCTCCCAGTGCCCTCATTGTGCCCTCATTTCATACTTATTCTCATTGAGATATAAAGAGACTTATGTCTTCTCCCACAAGTTTTTAGGTAGTAAGTGAGAACAACAGGAAGAGAATGCTAAAATAGCTTCTCTGTATGAATAATTTGATGCAACATAGACTCTGTACTAAGTGCTTTACATGGATTGTATCTAATCTGCATGACATACCCGCAAGGCAAGTATCATTATCCCCAACTGACATCACAAACTGAAGTTCTGAGAGGTTGAATGACTTGCCCTAGGCCACCTGACTGACGTTTGTGCTGGCTGTAAAGCCTGGCTGGATTTGGTCGATGGGCTAATCTTTCAGGCTCTAAGACCTTTGGCAGGTTGCTTAACTTCTCAAGTTTCCTCTTCTGTAAACAGGGAGATCATACCAGCACCTATGTCATAGGGTTGTGGTGAGGATCAAATGAGATAATACATGTGAGCTACTTAGTACAATGTCCTCAACAAGGTGTGGGTCACCAAATGTCAGTTGCTGTGGTAGTTATTATTTTTCACAGCCTTCAGTGTCCCAGATACGTAACAATGAAGAATGGCTTGCCTCGAAGCATTTCCCTCAGTCCAGAGGGGGAGATTTGGGGTGACATCATTCTCTGAAGTCCATCAAAACCCTGAATGAAGTTGTCCACTACATTCTTGCCCCTGAGGTTGAGCTCTCCACCGAGCAGCCTTAGGGCTGAGGTTTGTCCCTTGCAAGGTATCTGAGCCAAAACAGATGGACTTCCAACATCCTGCCTTCATTCTGTCATGCTGACTGTCCATTTCACTGGGATCTATTTGAAGATTTGCAGCAGTTGAAGGGAGTGGTATTTGTGGTCCTTGTCTGTTCTGTCCTATCCTCACAGGCAGGGAGTAATGAGCTGTTTATATCATGTAGGAAGTAGAGGCAGTATCATGTCATACAAACGGCAGTGGAAGAGGAGAGACGATTCTGGACTTGACTTCACCTGGCACTGGCTATGTGACTGTGGGCAGTGATTCTGGGATGGGATTCCTTATTTTTTTATTATTATTATTTTACTTTAAGTTTTAGGGTACATGTGCACAATGTGCAGGTTAGTTACATATGTACACATGTGCCATGTTGGTGTGCTGAACTCAGTAACTCATCATTTAACATTAGGTATATCTCCTAATGCCATCCTTCCCCCTCCCCCCACCTCACAACAGGCCCTGGTGTGTGGTGTTCCCCTTCCTGTGTCCATGTGTTCTCATTGTTCAATTCCCACCTATGAGTGAGAACATGTGGTGTTTGGTTTTTTGTCCTTGAGATAGTTTGCTGAGAATGATGGTTTCCAGCTTCATCCATGTCCCTACAAAGGACATGAACTCATCATTTTTTATGGCTGCATAGTATTCCATGGTGTATATGTGCCACATTTTCTTAATCCAGTCTATCACTGTTGGACATTTGGGTTGGTTCCAAGTCTTTGCTATTGTGAATAGTGCCGCAATAAACATACGTATGCATGTCTCTTTATAGCAGCATGATTTATAATCCTTTGGGTATATACCCAGTAATGGGATTGCTGGATCAAATGGTATTTCTAGTTCTAGATCCCTGAGGAATCGCCACACTGACTTCCACAGTGGTTGAACTAGTTTACAGTCCCACCAACAGTGTAAAAGTGTTCCTATTTCTCCATATCCTCTCCAGTACCTGTTGTTTCCTGACTTTTTAATGATCACCATTCTAACTGGTGTGAGATGGTATCTCATTGTGGTTTTGATTTGCATTTCTCTGATGACCAGTGATGATGAGCATTTTTTCATGTGTCTTTTGGCTGCATAAATGTCTTCTTTTGAGAATTGTCTGTTCATATCCTTCACCCACTTTTTGATGGGGTTGTTTGTTTTCTTCTTGTAAATTTGTTTGAGTTCATTGTAGATTCTGGATATTAGCCCTTTGTCAGATGAGTAGATAAAACCAAAGGGTAGAACCAGATCTGCAAGATCACATCTATTGCTGATATCATACCAGAGTCTGGAACCTTTAGATCTAGACTGTCTAAGAAACCAAGTTAAAGCAGGATGTTGCCCCTGATGAATTTACACCAGGCATCCAATCTACATATTTAAATTAAGATGTTCACATTCACTAGAATCATTAATTTTGGACCTATGCAAAACCTGAACTCATTAAGGAAATGACAAGCAATTATTCTTCTTTCACTAGGGAAGATCTAAAGTAAGCACAGTCCTGCCTTCCTTCTTTTGTTTTACCAGTTGTCAAATATTTATAGAGCCATACTTTATGTCTAGCACTATGCTAGATTCTGAGAATCAAAAGATAAATAAGGCCTGAGTAGACTGTGTGCTCCTGAGGGCACTTTATTCAACTTTGGATATCTATTTCCTATATCAGTAATTATAAATGCTTGCTAAAAGATAATTTAGAAAGTTACAATCAAAATATTAGAAGATGCCTTTATAAATGAGAAATCAAAGCTGTTAAGAGTTGAATTGTTTTCCCCCCTAAATTTATATGTGAGGTCCTAATTTTCAGTTCCTCAGAAAGTGGCCTTATTTGAAAATAGGGTCATTGGGGGTATAATTAATTAAGTGGAGTGGAGTTGAGTGGGCCTCTAACCCAGTATGATTGCTATCCTTATGGAAGGAGACACTAACTGAGGAAAGAGGATGTGAAGAGACACAGGGAAAAGATGGCCATCTACACACCAAGGAGAGAGTTCTGCAGCAGATCCTTCCTTCACAGCCCTTAGAAGGAAACAGCCCTGCCAACACCTTGATTTTTGAATCTCTAACTGCCAGAACTATGATGAAACAATGAATTTCTGGTTTAAGCGACCCAGTGTGTCATACCCAGTGTGTGATACTTTGTTATGGTAACCCTAGCAAACTAATTCAGAAGCTACTGACTCTTGGCTCTGAGCTACTTCCATTATATTACCAAGAGGATGAGTAGCACTATGTATGTCCAGGGCTCTTCTGCGTAGCATTTACATGTTTACTTTGGCCAGTGACTGAATTATATGGAAATACTTTCTTGTCCATGGGAAGATTTTTATATCTTATTTTTAAAAACCAACCTTTACTGTGGATTCTAAGAACTGTACCACAGAACACTGCATTCAGGGTATGTCTTCATGAAATAAAAGCAGCTAGCTAGAAACATTAAAAATGCAGGCAACAATGTTATTGTTTAGTACTTATATTATCAAAAAGATTGGTGGGATCTATTTTGCTTAACAATACCCCTTATTTGTCATTCCTTGGGAGAGAATCACAAATACCCTGATTTCAGCCAAAAACATTGTTAAAATTTTTTCTTATCAGTTTTCAGACCTTAATCCTTGAACTTCGGAATTAACAACCTTTTATTTTCTGTTTCTGTCTCATATACTCCCTTGGCAGGCAATGTTATTTTAAAAGTTCCTGAAGAGAAACATTATAAGTAAAACAAAAAAAGCATCTAACAAAAACCAATTTAACCAGATCACATATTTCAAGCTAAATTTTTCTGTAACACTTAAAATGATTGATTCAGTTCATCTTCTTATAATATTGCAACATTGATTTGGGAGACAATGATATCTTGACTCCTGCTTTCCACCCTCCACATTATTAAGTGAAGAGAGAAAAATTTAGAAGATAAAGTGACTACAATGTGGATTTTAAAATCTCTCAAGAAGGAGACCCTTAAAACAACCTCGATCGGCCGGGCGCGGTGGCTCACGCCTGTATTCCCAACACTTTCGAGGTGAAGGTGGGCGGAGCATGAGGTCAGGAGTTCAAGACCAGCCTGGCCAATATGGTGAAACCCTGTCCCTACTAAAAATACAAAAACTAGCTGGGTGTGGTGGTGCGTGCCTGTTGTCCCAGCTACTTGAAAGGCTGAGGCAGAAGAATCGCTTGAACCTGGGAGGCAGAGGTTGCAGTGAATAGAAATTGTGCCACTGCACTCCAGTCTGGGCGACAGAGGGAGACTCGGTCCCAAAACAACAACAACAACAACAACAAACAACAACAAAAAAACCCACCTCGATCAAGAACAATACTAAAACATAAGGCTACAATTTTCAGAGAAAAGACAGATTTCTTTTAAAAAAAGTTAATAATAAAAATTATGAATAATTATATACATTTTTTTCTGATCCCAATTCTCCAATCTAATTTCACTTCCTAATACTCCGCTTTGTACACCCCTGGTGCCTGCCAAGCTGGGCTGCTCACTGCCTGCAGATACCTACCCTGTGTGCTGTTCCAAATATGTTACCATGTCTACTCAACAAGTCTTTGAGTTAGTTGTTATTTTAAATGAGGACATAGGGGTTCATAAGTTTAGGTAATCTGCCCAAGTCACACAACCAGCAGGGGACAGAGCTGGAACTTGGACTTAAGCACTCGAGCTCCACAGCCTGGCCTCACGTCCGCGTGCTACACTGCCTGTCTGCTCTGAGCCCTGGCTCCTGTCATCTCTGCTAGACACCCTCTGTCTTCCCTCCTGCTTCTCCAAATCCTATTCCTTCTTCAGGGTCTACCTCCACCAGAAAGCCGCTCAGAGTAAAAGGCCCACTCTGTTTAGTCCTGCTTCGGGTTCTAAATAAACTTCTAATGAGATAGTTTCCTTTTCTTAATTGATTCATAGATACCACTTTCCTCTGAGTTTGGGTCTTCTTTAAGATCTCTAAAAAGCAAGGGCTCTGCATATACTTCTTTTGTTTCTCCCAATGGGCCTAGGTAGTCACATGTCATGCTCAATATACATTTCTTGACTGAAATTGAGTCATCGAGTATTTTCTAGATAAGGGTGAGGAATAATTTTTTTTTCCCTAAAACTGAAAAAACCAAATAAAATCCTCATTGAACCTAAGCTAAAGTATTTAAGAAGTTAAGGATGGTTTTCTCAGCAACCTGGAGAAACTTGACCTTTTTGTTTTCCAAGCCTGGCCTTTCGAAAGTGGCTCAAGTTGAATTTTAACTCAAGTTACTGAAGTGGTTGCAGTGACAAATAATAGAAGCTTCTTTTTACTGAGCATCAGCCATGTGCATGCCAGGTATTTTGTATCAATCTCTTCAAAATGTCATACTTAAGTAAGGGTTTTTACAGATAGAGAAATGCAAGTTTAATAAAGTTATTTGTCTGAAATCAATCAATAGTTTATTTTTATTTTTTTTTTTTTTGAGACAGTCTCCCTCTATTGCCCAGGCTGGAATGCAGTGACATGAGCTTGGCTCACTGCAACCTCTGACTCCCAGATTCAAGATATTCTCCTGCCTCAGCCTCCTAAGTAGCTCAGACTACAGGTGTGCACCACCACACCTGGCTAATTTTTGTATTTTTAGTAGAGATGGGTTTTCACCATGTTGGCCAGGTTGGTCTTGAACTCCTGACCTCAAGTCATCTGCCCCCCCCCCCCCCAGCATCCCAAAGTGTTGGGATTACAGGTGTGAGCCACCATACCCAGCCAATCAATAAATTATTAATGAAAGATTGCAAACTACAGCTGCTGTGCTTGATTTTTTTTTTAGCTCATTATTTTATATTCTCCAATGCTGCCTTTTTTGGATTTAGATGAATTCCCTTAGTTCTCAACCTGCATCTGGAATGTTTCTGGGAAAACTACTTAAAATTTCTGATCTCAATTTTCTTTTTTATATTGTTTTCACAGTTGACATGATGTCTACTTAGAAAATCCCAAAAACATCTGGAAAAATAACTGCTAGAACTATTTGGGCCACTGGGTTGCAAATACACCAATGATGACCTTAAAAGAATAATAGTTCAAAATGACCAACATAAATCAATGGTTCTTAATAGGGAAGACTGACCTTAATAAGCCAAACATCTAATTTTTTGCTTAGGTCTAGAACTATATCAATCCAGTGAGATAACCCTCATTCTTTTATGGTAATCTGACTATGGTGACTACAAATTTGATAAAATTTTTGATTAATAAAAATGGAGAAATCTATAGATATTAAAAGTAGCAAAATAATACTATGAAAAACTTGATGCCTACAATTTGACAACTTATAGGAAATGGGAAAATACATTGAAAGACATAATTTGTCAAAGTTTACTCATAAAAAATTATCTATTTTAAAAAATTCAATTTCTAGTTAAAAATAATCCAAGATGGAAAACTTCAGGCCCAAGTAGCTTTACTGGCAAATTCTACCAACCATTTAAGGAAAATACAATACCAATTTTATATCAACCCTTCCAGAAAATAGAAGAGGGGGGAATGCTTCTAACACTTGTTATGAAGCCAGTATTACCCTGATAACAAAACCAGATGCAAACATCACAAGAAAACTACAAGCCAATATTTCTCATGAACACAGGTACAAAAATATTTAACAAAATGCAACAAATCAAATCCATCAATATATAAAAAGATAATACACCATGGCTAGGTAGTATTTTTTACCCCACGAATGCCAGACTGGTTGAACATTCAATAATCACTCCTTGTAATTCTCTATTTAGTCTATCAACAGACTAGAGAAAAGAAACCACATGAGACATGAGAGAAGCATCTGAGAAAATTTAGTAAAATAAAATAAAAACACTCAGAAAACTAGAAAAACCTACTTCATCTCATCTATCAGGAGAACCATAGCTACTGTAGTGAGTGGTAAAAGACTGAATGTTTTCTCCCTAATATTGGGAACAGGACAAGGATGTCCTTTTCTCCATTCCTATTCCACATTATACTGGAGGTTCTAGCTTGTGCAATAAGATAAGAAAAAAAAAGCTGAATAAAAAGAGACTAAAATAATCTCTGTTCATGGATGACACAATTGTTTATTTAGAAAATTCCAAATAATCAGAAAAGAGAGCTACTAGAACTAGTAAGTGAAACCAGCAAGGTTGCAGGACACAAGTTCAATATATTTAAAGTCAGTCCTCATTTCTATATATTAGCAAATGCACTACTGGTAATTGACAAAATGCATAAAATGCCATTTATAATAGTACCCAAACTACATGAAATACTTAGAGATAAATTTAAATATGAGCAAGGTTAGTATGCTGAAAATTATAAAACTGACGAAAAATCAAAGATCTAAATAAGTGGAGAGATACAAATGCTCATTGACTAGAAGACTCAATATTGTTAAGATGTCAATTCTTCCCAAACTGCTGTATAAATTCAATACAATCCCAATCCAAATACCAGAAGGACTTTTTCTTAGAGATTGTCAAGCTGATTCTAAAACTTAGGAAGAAACGTAAAAGAGCCGGAATAGTCAAAACAATTTAGAAAAAGAACACTGTTCAAGGATGCACACTACCTGATTTCAA
Source organism: Gorilla gorilla gorilla (assembly GCF_029281585.2). Classification (NCBI taxonomy): domain Eukaryota; kingdom Metazoa; phylum Chordata; class Mammalia; order Primates; family Hominidae; genus Gorilla; species Gorilla gorilla. The sequence goes on from NC_073229.2 coordinate 64,555,470, forward strand.
GGCTTATAATAATAATCAAGATAGTGTGATGTTGGCAAAAATAGATACATAGATTTATGAAACAGAATAGAAAGTCAAGAAATAGATCCCCACAAAGATAGTCAATAGATTTTTTTGTCATAAAAGTGTCAAGGACATTCAATAAAGAAAAGTTTTTTTTAACAAACGAGGTAGGAATCATTTGTTTGAATGGTTTGGATATCCACATAAGCAAAAATGACCCTTAATTTATATCTTACATCAAATATAAAAATTAACACAAGATGGATCACCGACTTGAAAATAAAACACAAAACTTTGAAAATTCTAGAAAAAAAAAGGAGAAATTATTTGTGGCTTTGAATTAGGCAAAGATGTCTTAGATATGGTACCAAAGCCATGATTTAGCATTAAAAAAATGAGAATTAAGAACTTCCATTCAGAAGACACTATTAAGGAAATGAAAATACAAGATACAAACCTGGAGAAAATCTTTGCAAAACATCTGATGACAGACTTGCATCTAGAATATATTTTTTAAAAGCTCAAAACTCAATAATAATCAAACAATCCAATTTATAAAATGGGCAAAAGATTTAAACAGATAATCCACCAAGGAAAATACACAGATGGTAAATAAGCACATGAAAAGATGGTTGTCCTCATTAGCCATAAGGGTAATGAAAATTAAAATCACAATGAGATACACGCCTATTAGAATGGAATAAGAAAAAAAAAAAAGCTGACAATGCCAAGTGCTGGGAATGCAGAGCAATGGGATCTCACATACTTTGCTAGCGAAAATGAACAATGGTACAGCCACTTTGGAAAACAGCTTGGGAGTTTTAAAATAAAGTTAAATATACACTTACCATGTGACCAAACAATCTCACTTTTAGGTAGGTACTCAAGTGAAAGAAAAACTTACATAAAACCTGCCTATGAATGTGTATAGAAGCTTTAGTCATAATTGCCAAAAACTAGGAACAATCCAAATATTCCTCAACTAGTGAATGAGTAAACACACTTGGTCCCCCAATACAATGAAATATTACTTAATAACGAAGAGAAATGAACTACTAATACACACAATATGTATTAATCTCAAATGCATTATGCTCAATGTAAGAGGGCCAGATTCAAAATATATGCATATAGTATGAACCATTTGTATAACTTTCTGGAAAATATACAACCGGGACAGAAAACAAATCAGTAGTTTCTAGGTACTGGGGATAGGATGGAGAGTTTACTCCAAAGGAACACAGGTAATTTTTTTAGGGTGATGTCACTGCTCTCTATCTTGATAATTGTAGTGATCACATGACTGGGTTACATGACTGTATGGTACACTAAAAGTATAAGTTTTAGTATATGCAAAGTATATGGTAAACATTTTTTATTATGGGGGAAAAATTAATGATTATTTAATTCATGTAGTAAGACAAAGCCCCTGTCAAAACACCAGGTCCATGAGAGTTGATGATGGAAAAGGGAATGTATTCCATAAATTCTTGTTGAATAAATTATTGGAAATATTGGGCTAGTTCAGTGGATTCCCTATTGGCTTTGTATCAGAATAACCTCTGGAGTTTATAAAAAATACAAATTTATGGATTTCTCCTCAGAGATTCTAATTCAATAAGTCAGGTCCCAGGAATTTCTATTTTTTCAATATTCACTAAATTAATGTGATGTCCATCCAGGGTTAGAATCCTTGAGCTGTATAATTGTTAAAATCCTTTCTAAACTAATCATTCTTATAACTGCATAGAATTTAGGATGTATGTAAACTTCTTTGGAGGAAAAATATTTACGTTTACTAGCCCTATGTGACATTTAACATTTCCTTCAACTATGAATGGTGGGTAACAAAACTCATACGTATTATTAGTTCATGTGGCTTTGTTGCACACAGATATCTCAGATATTTTCATGTTATATTAATATTATATTTCAAATTAAATATTTTGATAATATCTCAGATATCTTAAAATATTTATACTCATTAACTGGAAATTACAGTAACTATTAGAATTATCTCTAAATCTAGTTATGTAATATATTAATAATGACATAAATATGCCACAATTATTTTAATATTTTAATAATTGCATTATGATAATATCAGTATTCTTTGTAATCTCTTATATTACATTTTATATAAAAAGGCTTTTCCTAGAAAGGGGTTTATAGACTTTACCAGGCAGCCAAAGTGGCTCATGGGACAAAAGAGTTAAACACTTTCATGGTAAGTTTCCCTGATTTAAAGTGTTAGGGCTCCCATTGTCATTGCCCATTTTTGTACTGGAAATGTGTTTTCTTTTTGCCAATCTGTACATTACCTTTGTCCACTAAGAATATTAACCCATTTTTCCCAATCTGTGATTTATTTTTTAATAAAAAAGTGGGCCGGGCATGGTGGCTCACTCCTGTAATCACAGTACTTTGGGAGGCAGAGGTGGGTGGATTACCTGAGGTCAGGAGTTTGAGACCAGCCTGACTAACATGGTGAAACCCTGTCTCTACTAAAAATAATAATAATAAAAAAATTATCCAGGTGTGGTGGCACAAACCTGTAATCCCAGCTACTTGGGAGGCTGAGGCAGGAGAATCGCTTAAAACTGGGAGGCAGAGGTTACAGTGAGCTGAGATCGTGCCATTGCACTCCAGCCTGGGGGACAGAGTGAGACTCTGTCTCAAAATAAATAAATAAATAAATAATAATTTTAAAAAGGGGAGAAAAATCATAAAAAAATAAAGTATTATGGCTCCTGTAACTGCAGACACACCCATATTTAAATGAAAGCAGAGGGGAAAAGCTACTTTAAAATAAAGGTGTGATGGGGTTCTGGATCACCTAAGGCATTTCTGGTTACCAACATCCCTTTACTCAATCTAGCTGGCAAGGAAATATATTTAGGTCAGGCGCGGTGGCTCACGCCTATAATCCTAGCACTTTGGGAGGCCTGGACAAAAAAAGAGCGAAGCTCAGTCTCAAAAAAAAAAAAAAAAAAAAAACATGGAAATGTATTTACTTGTGCAAGCCCAGCTGACAGGTTGAGGATGATAAGGCTTGGGTCTTGAAAGACACATTGAGCAATATGAGCATTCCCATATCACTCAAGTGCCTATACTTACACTCATTCACGCTGATGGAACTTCCTCTTCTCCCACCATTTCAAGAACATGGCACGCAAAATGAAAGGAAGAAAGACAAAAGAAGCAGCTAAGGTTGACAACGGAGTTGAAAGGTGCTGGTTTGTGAAAGCAAACAGATATGATGGAATACACATAAATACACACATATACACACACACAAAACCGATGGTAAAGTCAACCTTTATGGGAGGGGGACCACATAATTTACTTATTCTCTTTTAGGACACTATACATGAAGTTCTGCTCATAGAGTGAATAAAACCTGAGTCGTTTTTATTTTGTTTCATTTTTCCTCAAAGATTTTAATGTTCTAGGGAAAAAAAAAACCCTCAGTGGAAGTAAAAGATGACTGACTAACGAAGGCATAATGCCTATGTTTTTGAAAAGTGCTGTGTCAGAGGGCAACAGAACATGGGGGTAAGAGCAGGGGCTTTTGCCTGAGACAGGTAGGTTCCAGCACTTCCCAGCTCAGTGGCCTTGAGAAAGGTGCTGACCTTTGTAAGCCTCAGTTTCTTCCTCTATAAGGCCCATTCATGCTGGCTTCATTGATACTTGTGAAGATTAAGCAATATGTGGCCAGGGAGAAAGAATTGAGAAAGCTTAATGAGAGACACCTTTCTTAGAACTCATCAAGACTAAAGGTTCCTCCAAAAATAAGATTGACGGAGGGATAGTGAGATGAAAGGTGACTAGTTATGTGTGAAAGCAAGCAGTAAGAGCTAGTAGAAGGTAGGTATTAGGATGGTACTATAAAATTTTAAAAATTTTTTTCTGTGTATTTGAAAGTTTTCTAAATGTAATGATAGGGGGAAAATCTAGAGGCTTTTCTATAGTAGCCAGTGGCCTTTGGAAATGTCTATGGTGCCCACAAGCCCAAGAAATTAGAAACAATTCCCTCACATTCTGCTGTGTAGTCAGAGTTCAGGATCTATTTTAGGGTAGTCAGTTCAAGCAATTCTTTCTAAGCAGTTTGAACTTGAGGAGTTTGGTTAGTCTGCCATATCTTCAGTTTCCTCATTTGTAATTGGTGATAGCCATGCCTGCCTCTTAGGATTACACATGATGTACCTGGCACTCATGATTATAGTTATTAGTCTTCTTATTATCGGAGTCAAGAGGACCTTAAAGTTCATCTAACCAGAAACCCTTATTTTACAGATGGGCAATCAGATGCTCAGAGAAGAAAAGTGATTTCCCCAAGCTCACATAGCGGATTTGTTGTAGAATTAGTATTTGAATTTGGGTTTTCTGTGTTCTAGTCCAGTCATCTGTCCACCGTCCCACACTTCCTCCAGAGGATTGTTCCCCCCATCTTATAAAATCACATGTAACAACTATAGGGCAATCAGGCATCACCAATAATTCCTATGCAAAAGAGCAAATTTCACTAAGAGACAGCTCAGGAATTCTCCCCCTGCTGGCTTTGTCACTCTGTTCTCAACATTTGGGTAGTCCTAGATTCCATCAGACCAAAGGACTTTGGGGCAGCAGCCGTGAGCTCTCCAGGAATCTTGGACTTGAGGGGTACTAGAATTTTTCTCTTTGGGCACTCTGGCATGGCTTGTGAGAACATTATAAGTACAGCAGCAGTCTCTTAGCAAACCATTTCTTGTCACATGTCATTTGACAAAACCAAGACAAAGAAGAAGCTCCCTTCCAGGATATAACTGGAGTCCCAAGGCCAGCCTGTGGCCACACATGTTCCTCTTATTGGGCCGGGGAACTCTAAATTCTTGCCACATTTGCAGAAGAGAAATCAGAGACCTTCCACCCACTAGGAACCATGTGACTGTTTAGCAACTTTGCAGCAGGGGTTCAGAAATTAGAGAGAACAGCTTCTGCTCTCTAAGTTGGCTTCCTATTTCTCGCCTGGTCACACTCAAGACACTTCTCTGGCCTTATCTAACACCCATGCACATTGTGCTAGTCTCCAAGTAGATTTAGCTACAAAGATTTTTTTTTTTTAAATGTTCAGTACTGGAATTCCCTCAGCCATGTGACTCTGAGCCTCCTTATCAAGTTCCATGAAACTTGATGACTGCAGATCCTGAAGAATCTAAGGTAGCAAAATACTTTCCACTGAGAAGTCAAGGTTGTGTGTGAAACAGTGAAACATGAGGTCTGGCCCCTATTGCTATTATAAAAATGTTAAGCTATGTAAGATTTTGGGATGGCTTTTCTGCCATCAGAGCAATCTGTGGAACTGGTTGCCAAGGAGCCAGCAAAGGCTAGATGAGTTCCTTTACAAAACAGTTCTATTGAAGAATAATTTACATGCCATCAAATGTTCTCATTTTAAGTGTATAATTCAGTGATGTTTAGTAGACATATGGTTGTGCAACCACCACCACAAACCAATTTTAGAAGATTTTCAACACCCTAAAGAGATCTCTCCTGCCCATTAGCAATCACTCCCAGCTGCCACTCACATGCTCTGGCAGTCACTAATCGTTTTGTCTCTATAGATTTGCCTTTTCTGGACATTTCATGCAAATGAACAGATGAGTTCTTAAAAGTAGGTGTCTCAATGACTCATCTATTCAATCATATAACAAATATACATTAGGCACACTTAATGTGCCAAGCACTGTTGTAGGTGCCAGGTGCTCACCCTAAAGTGGACAGATAGGCTAGATCCCATCCAGCTGAGAAGGCAATAAGTTAACTCACAAAAACAGTAAAGGGGGATGGAATGTGAAGGGGAGGCCCAAAGATCTCAGGAGCCCTTACCTGGAGCTCATAATGTAGTCTGAAGAACTCAGACCAGAAGAATTCAGGTCTCCTGGAGGAGGTGGTATCTGAACAGAAAACTAAAAGGGAGGCTGGGTTAAGCAGAAGAAGAGGAGGAGAGAGCACACACTAAGCCAAGGAGCTGCTTTAGGAAGGCCCAGACCGAAGAGAATTTATGCCAAGTTTGAGAGACCAAAGCAAGTTTGGCAAGGCTGGAGTATAGTGTATGTGAGGGATCTGGGACAGGGAGGGGGAAGCGATGGCCCTAGTGACCCTAGAAAGCAGATGAAGCCCGGTCACAGATGCCCAGGGCATGTCAGTTTGATGGTACCTTGAGGGCAATGAGAAGCCTCTGGAGGGCCTTAAGTAAAGTTGGTTGTGACATAGTGGTATTGCAAACATTGGAACAGGGCAAAAATGCAGGCAGGGAGACCAAGTAGGAGACTTCTGGAGCAACAACCTAGGTAAGAGATGCTGAGAGGTGACAGTGTGCTGGCAGTCCTCACAGCCCTCACTCACTCTCGGCGCCTCCTCTGCCTGGGCTCCCACTTAGGCGGCACTTGAGGAGCCCTTCAGCCCACCGCTGCACTGTAGGAGCCCCTTTCTGGCTGCCCAAGGCCGGAGCCCACTCCCTCAGCTTGCAGGGAGGTGTGGAGGGAGAGGCGCGAGCGGGAACCGGGGCTGCGTGCGGCGCTTGCGGGCCAGCTGGAGTTCCAGGTGGGCGTGGGCTTGGCGGGCCCGCACTCGGAGCAGCCGGCCGGCCCTGCCGGCCCCGGGCAATGAGGGACTTAGCACCCGGGCCAGTGGCTGCGGAGGGTGTACTGGGTCCCCCAGCAGTGCCAGCCCACGGGCGCTGTGCTTGATTTCTCACCGGGCCTTAGCTGCCTTCCTGCGGGGCAGGGCTCGGGACTGCAGCCTGCCATGCCTCAGTCTTCCCCCGCCTCCGTGGGTTCCTGTGCAGCCCTAGCCTCCCCGACAAGCCCCGCCCCCTGCTCCACGGCGCCCAGTCCCATAGACCACCCAACGGCTGAGGAGTGCGAGCGCATGGCGCGGGACCGGCAGGCAGCTCAACCTGCAGCCCAGGTGCGGGATCCACTGTGTGAAGCCAGCTGGGGTCCTGAGTCTGGTGGGGACGTGGAGAATCTTTATGTCTAGGTCAGGGATTGTAAATACAACAATCGGCACTCTGTATCTAGCTCAAGGTTTATAAACACACCAATCAGCACCCTGTGTCTAGCTCAGGGTTTGTGAGTGCACCAATCTACACTCTGTATCTAGCTGCTCTGGTGGGGCCTTGGAGAACCTTTATGTCTAGCTCAAGGTTTGTAAACACACCAATCAGCACCCTGTGTCTAGCTCAGGCTTTGTGAGTGCACCAATGGACACTCTGTATCTAGCTGCTCTGGTGGGGCCTTGGAGAACCTTTGTGTCCATACTCTGTATCTAACTAATCTGATGGGGAGGTGGAGAACCTTTTTATCTAGCTCAGGGATTGTAAACGCACCAATCAGCACCCTGTCAAAACAGATCACTCGTCTCTACCAATCAGCAGGATGTGGGTGGGGCCAGATAAGAGAATAAAAGCAGGCTGCTGGAGCCAGCAGTGGCAACCCGCTCGGGTCCTCTTCCACGTTGTGGAAGTTTTGTTCTTTTGCTCTTTGCAATGAATCTTGTTAATGCTCACTCTTTGGGTCCACACTGCTTTTATGAGCTGTAACACTCACCGCAAAGGTCTGCAGCTTCACTCCTGAAGCCAGCGAGACCACGAGCCCACCGGGAGGAACCAACAACTCCAGACGCGTTGCCTTAAGAGCTGTAACACTCACCGCGAAGGTCTGCAGCTTCATTCCTGAGCCAGCGAGACCACGAACCCACCAGAAGGGAGAAACTCCGAACACATCTGAACATCAGAAGGAACAGAGACTCCGGACACGCCGCCTTGAACTGTAACACTCACCGCGAGGGTCCGCGGCTTCATTCTTGAAGTCAGTGAGACCAAGAACCCACAAATTCCAGACACAATGCCACCGGGAGGCAGCACAGTAGGTAAAGGTTTGGATTCCCAAGTCAGCCTGATCAAAGAGTTGTTGAACCTTGGTTACACTGCCTAACTTCTCTAAACTTCTCATCTGTGATTGCGGAGTATAATAATCCCTCCTCACAGGATTGTCAATGTGAGAATGAAGTGACAAGGCTTCCACAGCATTTTACACAGTGCCTGGCATCAGGTGCTCAGCAATGTGAGGTACTGGGTGGCAGGGACCCACCACGGCCTCTCCATCTCATGCTCTGCTCAAGAAAGACTCACTGCACAGCAGCAATGTGTTAAGCACTGTGAGTGAAGATGAAGATATACTTCCTGCCATATTCATTGAGCAAGGTAAATTCTTAGCGTTTGTGTACTATGGACTCCTTTGGCTGCCTGCTGAATCTTGCAGACCACTTATCAGAATCATGTATTAAAAGCATAAAGTGAAATACATAAAAGCTTCTTATTGATTCTCAAGTGTAACCAAAGTAGAAAACCCCTACTCCAGGTGTCTAGCGTTGTAAGAGAAAGCCTTTTAAGTATTCTTAAGTGGCATTTCAAGTGGAGTAAGCTTTTCAAGTAGAATTCATTCAACATTTCCCAAGCAGCTACCACGTGCTAGGTGCTTACCTAGAGCAGAAAATAAGACAAAGTTCCTGCCTTCATGAACTTACATGAGGGGTCAGACAATAAACAAATAAATGAGAAAATATATTGTGTGCCAGATGAGGGTAAGCACTGTGGGAAAAATAAAGCATGTTGTATTAGGGTTCTCTAGAGAAACAGAATCAATAGGATCTATTTATTCATTAAGGGGCTTTGTCTCATATGATTATGGAGGGGGAGCAAGTCCAAGGCCGGCAAAGCTGATGTCCCAGTTTGAGCCTGTAGGCTGGCAGACTGCTGCAAAATCAGGAAGGGCCAATGTTCCAGTTGGAAGGCCATTAGGCAGAAGAAGACTCTCTTATTCTGGGGAGGGTCAGCCTTTTGTTCTATTCAGACCTTCAGCTGATTGTCCACCCATGTTAGGGAGGACAGTCTGCTTTACTCAGTCTACATATTTAAATGTTCATCTCATCCCAAAACACCTGCACAGAAACACCCAGAATAATGTTTGACTAAATATCTGGGCACATCTATGGCTCAGTCAAGTTGACACATAAAATTAACAATCATATGGGTTAATGGGAAAGGTGGCAACTGGGGGTGCTATTTTAAAAGGGTTTTCAGAGAAGGCATCTTTAGGGAGAGGCCATAAGAACAGTAATCTAAATGAAGTAAAAGCCAGAAGCTGTGAAAGAGGATCATTCCCGGGGAAGGGCATAGCAGGTACGAAACCCTGTATCTGACACGAGTTTAGGATATCCAAACTACTGTAAGAAACTGCTAAGGGTGGATCACAAAGGGCTGGAGAGTGCCTCAGGGAATGAGATAAAGTTGGAGAGATGGACTGCAGCAGCAGGTTCATGCAGACCTTGTAGGCCAAGGCAATAAATAATTAGGCATTTTGTATTAAGGGTCATGGAAAACTACTGGAGAGTCTTAACCAGGTCTCTGTGGCTACTGTGCTGAGAGTAGGCTATGCTGAAAATAGGCCAGGGTGGAAGCAGGGAGACCGAAAACCGAAGCTATTGCCATTATCAGGCTAGAGGGGATGGTGGCTTGAGCTGCAACGAAGGTGGTGAGAAGTGCCCAGATTATGAACATACTGTGAAGGCCTGGTAGATGACTCAATTACGGGGTGAGTAGGATATGCAGTAAATGTGCAGAATGTGCCCCCATCAACCCGTTTCACAGACGCTGATCATGCTTGATGACAATTCAACATCCGCACAGGGAAAATTTGCTGGGGGCGGCCCCTGACAACTGACTACTTTTCTCATGAGCTATGGATTCAGCAACTTCTGGAAATCTGCTCTTACTTTATTCATCACTGTAGGTTTCTGTCTTTTTGCCACGGAAGCTATCTCTGTAGGTGTTGCCTTTCACTGTATCTTGGTAGATCAGTTTCACTTTGTGAGCTCTTTTTGACTACTTAAATCTCACAGACTTGTTGATTTTCTCTTACATTTCCAAAGAACTGACATGTTATTGGGATATGACTGGCATATGTCAAATGCACAGAGCATAAGTGAACTGTTTAACGTGTACACTCATAAAATCCACACCCTACGCAGGATGAGAACATTCTACATTCCACAATACCCCTGTCTAGTCAATCCTTACCAGTCCTATCCCCCTCCCTCCTCTGCTCCCTCTTCCTCTGGCCGGAACTTCTGTTCTGATTTCTGTCAACATAGATTAGTTTAGTGTATTCTTCAATTTTGTATAAATAAATCATTAGTATGCATTACCTGTGTCTTGCTTCTTTCACTCAACATAATGTTTTTGAGATTTGTGTGTTATTGATTGTGTCAATAGTTTATTCTCTGGATGAATATACCATAATTTGTTTATTAATTCACCACTTGATGGACATTTGGGTTGCTTCCAGTTTGAGGTAGTTGCAATTAAAACTACAATGAACTTTCAGTGTGTCTTTTTATTTACAAATACTTTCATTTATCTCTGGTAACACCTAGGAATGGAATTGCTTGGTTGTCAGGTAGACATATGTTAAACTTTGTAAGATTTTTTTTTATTTAATTGCCATGTATGGAAAGCCACAGAAGCATTTTAGCCAGGTACATTCACTGAAGGACTTACCACATCATCAAGTCTTAAACAGAAATAATGTGTGACAACACAGATAAAAATAATGATGATGAGGAGGAGAGGAGGATAATGATGACGGTGATGGTAGAGGTACTGTTTTTGTGTAATAGTATTTACCATGTACAGCTTTGTGTTTCATTTTATTAAATCATTGTAACACTGAGAGGTGAGTATTATTATCCTCATTCTAAAGCTGAAGAGCTGCTCAAATAAATCAGCAAGAAAAAAGCAAATAATCACATTAAAAAGTGGGCTAAGGACATGAATAGACAATTCTCAAAAGAAGATATACAAATGGCCAACAGACTTGAAAAAATGCTCAACACGCTAATTATCAGGGTAATGCAAATCAAAACCACAGTGTGATACCACCTTACTTCTGAAAGTATGACCATACTTAAAAAATCAAAAAAATAATAGATGTTGGCATGGATGTGGTGAAAAGGGAACTCTTCTCCACTGCTGGTGGGAATGTAAACTAGTACAACCACTATGTAAAACGGTGTGGAGATTCCTTAAAGAACTAAAGGTAGATCTACCATTGACACCGCTGCATATCTACCCAGAGGAAAAGTCATTATAAGAAAAAGACACTTGCACACACGTTTATAGCAGCACAATTCACAATTACTAAAATATGGAACAAGTATATATAATAAGTGTGTGTATATATGCATATATGTGTATATATATGTATATATGTATATATATGTATATATGTGTATATATATATGTATATATGTATATATCCCATGGAATACTACTGAGCCATAAAAAGGAACAAAGTAATGGCACTCACATCAACTTGGATGGAATTGGAGACCATTATTCTAAGTGTAATAACTCAGGAATGGAAAACCAAACGTCGAATGTTCTCAGTAATAAGTGGGAGCTAAGTTATGAGGACACAAAGGCATAAGAATGATATAATGGGCCAGGTGCGGTGGCTCATGCCTGTAATCCCAGCACTTTGGGAGGCCAAGGCGGGAGAATCACGAGGTCAGGAGATCAAGACCATCCTGGCCAACATGGTGAAACCCTGTCTCTACTAAAAATACAAAAATTAGCTGGGCGTGGTGATGCGTGCCTATAGTCCCAGCTACTCGGGAGGCTGAGGCAGGAGAATCACTTGAACCTCGGAGGCAGAGGTTGCAGTGAGCCGAGATGGCGCCACTGCATTCCAGCCTGGAGACAGAGCGAGATTTCATCAAAAAAAAAAAAAAAAAAAAAAAAAAAAGATATAATGGACTCTAGGAGGAAGGATGGGAGGGGGTGAGGGATAAAACACTACACGTTGGGTTCAGTGTACACTGCTTGCATCATGGGTGCACTGAAATCTCAGAAATCACTGCTAGAGAACTTATCCATATAACAAAATACCACCTGTTCCCCAAAAACTATTGAAATAATAAAAATAATAATAGTAAATGAAAATAAAATAGATTAGAAAAAAAAAGTTGAAGAGATGGAAGCTCAGAAACATTAACTTTCTCAAAGTCACTCAAACCCATACTGAAAGAGAAACGTATACTCCTCCTACTAACTTTATAACCTCATATATAGATGTCATCTCTCACATCTTTTGATGCCCTGGCTAGCCTCCTGGGTGGCTGCTTTGCCTTTTATGTGATGTTTTGAGTCCTTCTCAAAGGACTCAAATGCAAGTTTGAGTGTCCAGTGAGGCTAGAAGCTGCTGTCTTGTGTTTGTTGTCCTGACCTAATGTCTTCCTGCCTGCAGGGTCCCTTTGACTATCAGTTTGTTCCTCCTTCCCCAACCCCTACCAATCTCCCAACTTCATTCATTTCCCTTCCTTTATTCCCATCAACTTTGCCCCACTCCCTTCACCATCACCATCATCTCCACCATCAGACTCCAGTATAATTTGCCTAAAGTTTATAAATGTGGACCCTTGAATCAAATTTTCTCAATGGGTAGCAGAATCTTTCCTCGAAACTGCTTATTTGCTTTCCAGAGTGCTTTATTGTTTTTGTGAAGAATTCTACCCCAAATTATTTTTTATTGAAAATGTCTGACTCAGTGGCTTTATTTTGATAAAGCCACCATGTAGCATAAAAAGTTTGTTGCTGTTGAGTGCAGACATGCTATTTACATGGTTATCTTTCATCTATTTGATAGGAATTTCAAGTAGAGACATTTCAAGATGAAAAACTGAAACTTTTATAATTTTGTTTTAACTTTTCCCGCTATAAATATGTAATGATGATTAAGATGATTAAGACAAAACCTGAGTCCTGATTTTTAGCAATAAACTCTTGCCTAAAAACAATAGCCTATATTTAGATAATGTTTCAAATCATTTTCATGTACTTTAAATCAACCTCCATAAAACCCTCTGAGGTAGACCATTCAGATGTAATTAGGAAGCATGCCTATTAAGTAGGAAGTTAAGAAAATGAAGGTTCTCTAGAAAGTCTAATAGAACCCCAAGTATGTCTTCATATAAATTTGATGTCTTTCATCATTTCAACATCATTGAAAAATCACCAGTTCACCCCATTTGTAGAGATACTCTTTAAAAACTTAAATAAATTTAACTAACAATTATCTTTTGAAATATTTAAGCAAGTTATATTTACTATTTAAATAGGTTACAAGTTTAAACTGCTGTTTAAATTGCCCTCGGGGATTTTCCTAAAATTTGAAGCCTATGGATATAATATCCAATTTGCCAGAAAGTGGGCGCCCTCTTGTGGAACACTTAATACCAAAGAGGAGCAGACTTGCATCAAAAAGGATTAAACAGTCTAAGCACAGCAGCATTCATTCACCAATGTATGCACTGAACCCTTAGAAATAAATTAGAAAAGCAAATAATATCTTAGTAGATAAGTTTACTCAAGACAACCGAGAGCCTTAGAATTTGAGAACTACATCACCAAGGTGTAACATCATTTGACGGATAAAGCAAACACATTTCAAAGAAATTAAGTGACTTATCCTCAAATCATAAAACATCAATAATCTGAGATCCTGCTAAGAATGTAAGATCTTTCATGAGAATAGCATTAACACGGTGAGTGTGCATAAAAGATCCTGAAGAAATATGCCTCAAGAGAAATATATAGTATGGCAAATATTTCAATAATACCTTTTAAAATACTTTTAAAATTAATTTTTAATTTTAATTTAATAAATTTAATTAAATATTAATTTAATAAATTTTAATTTATTTTTATTGAAATTAATTTAATAAATTTTAATTTATTTTTATTAAAATTAATTTAATAAATTTTAATTTATTTTTATTAAAATTAATTTAATAAATTTTAATTTATTTTTATTAAAATTAATTTAATAAATTTTAATTTATTTTTATTAAAATTAATTTAATAAATTTTAATTTAATAAATTTAATTAATTTTAAAAATTAATACTTTTAATAATACCTTATGGTTCTTCATCCCTTAGACATTCTTGAATAAGAGTGATTGGTGGAGGAGGCTAATGATAAGGCTGATGCCCTGATGGAAGGGGGTGATGATGCTGACCTTGACCTACAATGAGGTGGGGGTATCAGGAAGACCGTAAACAGATGGTTTAGAGAGTTTTGATGAGGGTGAATCCACAGAACCTGCTGAAACTGGTTGCCGTGAAAGGAAGAGGCAAGAATGGCTCCAAAATTTCTGATTTGGAGCAACTAAGTGTATGGCAATTGACGTAGGAAATATGAGAGGAAGAACAGGCTTGAATGAATAAATTGTGGCCAAAAATTATTAGCTTGTTGTCTACATTTTCTTTAGGAGGATTGGGCCACATAATCTGAAACCTTGCATGTATTGGAAGTGGACGATATGTGAGAGTGTATCTGCAAGAATATTTAACTGACAGCAAAGGAATTAGAGAAAGTTCTTGCCTGGTTGGCTTGCACGTGTTGATAAGACTCAAAAAAACAAAAACAGAAAAAAAAAAAAATCAAGGGTATAATGGAGGCTTTATTCTTCTCTGTCATTTTTTTGGTCAGTAAACCTTCAAAATACCCCAATTTTAAGATGTAATTATAATAGAATTAAGTAGCTCTAAATTATATAATAATTGCATTTAGTTTTAATTATGATTACTTTTTTATTTTAGCCTTCTTGCTTGACATTTTTTTTGCAACATAATTGCAATGATGGGCAACTGGGTAGGCCTGGTTGTTCTCCTTATTTTCTGTCTAGATTGTTAGACAAAGGTAATATTCTGAAAATATTACCTTTGTAATGTACAGGCGAGCTGTACATTTGGGGAGGGGACTATATGTCAGATTCCTTGGTTTAAAATATTATTCTTTTTGGGAGGTTTCAGAATTTCAGAGAAAAGTTCCAGAAAGAGAGTAAACCTTGGAACATTGGGCACAGATTCTTTAATGGTGGAATTTCAGGAATGGAGGCAGATAATAATGAACATGTCTTAGGACCTAGAACAGTTGACTAGAGTGTCTCAAATCACACCTGAAAGGTAGTCAGTCACCAACTTTTTTCCTTCTTGTAGAGTCAAGAAGATAAAGCAGATAGACCACAGGCTGTGGCCTCAGACAGAGGTGAGTTCAAAAACTGTCAGATCCTTACTGTGTGACCTGCTGTATATTGTTAGCCTTCCTCACTTGAAGTTTTCTCATCTATAATGTAGATGATGATAATATCCATGTTGTATTAGACTTCTCAGACTGCCATAACAACATATGACAGGCTGAGTGGCTGAAACATCAGGAATTGTATTTTCTTACAGGTTTAGAGGCCAAGACGTCCAAGATCAGGGTGTTGGCAAATTTGGTTTTTAGTGAGGGCTTTTTTTTCTTTTAAGACGAAGTCTTGCTCTGTTGCCCAGGCTGGATCTCAGCTCATTGCAACCTCCTCCTCCTGGGTTCAAGCCATTCTCCTGCCTCAGTCTCCCTAGTAGCTGGGACTACAGTCACACATCACCACACCTAGCTAATTTTTGTATTTTTAGAAGAAACCAGGTTTCACCATGTTGGCCAGGATGGTCTCGATCTCCTGACCTCATGATCCACCTGCCTTGGCCTCCCAAAGTGCTGGGATTACAGGCGTGAGCCACCATACCTGGCCTGTTATCTCTTCTTTTAAGGACATATTCTGCTGATCATGGACCCACCTTTTTGACCTTACTTAACTTTGATTACTTCCTTAGAGGCTCCATCTCCAAATATAGCCACACTAGGGTTAGGACTCCAACATATGAATTTTGGGAGGATGGGTGGACATAAACATTCAGTCCCTAACAAATGTCAAAGAGCCTCAGTGAAGATTAAGTAATATAATGGTGTTAAATACCTGACTCTTTTCTGGTTGTAGAATACAGATAACAGAAGTTGACTTCCTTTGCCCCTTAAGAGACATGTCATGTCTATTGTATTTATAACTATCATTCCATTTGAAGGGTCTACTAGAGGAAACATATTTTGCCATTCTTGCTAAACGTGTTATTACATGTTTAGCATCTATCAGCATCTATCAAAGAATGGAAGAGTGGAAATTGCTTTCTCCACTTTATTGGTCCTAATATTCCTCATTTTTGTGTTGACTTTTGTAAGCCACCAAATCATAGTATGATTACTTTGTTTCCCTCTTGAGGAGTTAATTCCTGAATTCTTAGGATCTTTGGCTGAAGGAGCTCAAATTGCCTTCACCTTTCTTTAAGGTGCTTTCAGAGAGTGGGGAAATTGGGGATGTTATGTAATTATATTTTCTTCCTTTTTTTTTTTAAAAAAAACAACTAAATATATTTGACTCAGCAATTCCCCTTCTTGGAATTTGTTCTAAGGCAATAACTTAAGATTGCAAATGCAAGGATATTTCCTGTAGCATTGCCTGTGACAAGCAAAATCAATTGGAAGTAACCTCTACATTTCATAGCACAGGCTTGCTTAGTCAGCATATCCATTTAATGAAATTATAGGTCACTACTGAAAAGCATGCTGTTAAAGAATATCTGTCGACATGCAGAAATATTTAGAAGCCAGGCTGTAAGTCCAATGTCACCAATATTTTTACAAAGAAAAATAGGCACGGAGGAATAATCTAGGACACACCCTGAGATGCTGACAGTGGTTACTTTGAGATTAAAGTTAGCATTTTCCTAGTGTTTTTTTCTTCCAATTTTCTTGTATTAACTATTAATTGTAAGTATAAACTAACTTAATAAGCATTACTTTTTAAAAAGCTGAGACATCTGGAGACCCACAGTATTTTCAGTGGGGTTCTGCCTTGGTCAACATCTGTTGGGGAAGAATTGAGCACTGATGAATGCTCCTGAGGAGGGTAATTTAGGAAAAATGGGTGACACTCCAACTCAATGACTCTTTGAAAGCCCTAATGGTCAAAATGTAAGTGGATAAATTTTATATTATTATAAAATATGTCTATATAAATAATAAAAAACTGGAAGGAATCAGAGCATAAGTCAACAGTGGCACTTATAGTGATTTTTCTTTTCTTCTTTTTATATTTTTAAAGAAAGGTTTAATTTCATAATGGACATGTTTTAATGTCATAGCATTTTTTTGCCACTGACTCAGTAAATGAAGGGACTGCACTTTCAGGAAAAATTAAATTTAAAGGCCTTGAGAACAAGAAAAGTGCAATATTCTTCTTAGTTTCCCTCTTAGCATCCAATATGGGCCCAAGTGCATGTTGGTGACCTGATCAAATACTGACTGGATATGTCAAGATGGATTTATCTGTGCTACTCATGTTTCTTTACAGTGTGAACAGTTTTGAAATCAGTGGCATATTGAGCTCTAAAACAAAAATAAAAATAAAAATTGGTGGGAGAAGAATTGCTTTCAGAATGGAGAATACATTTTTGCTTCTTCAGGAAAACAGCCAGCAGTAAGGAGATAAATCCTTGGATGAGAATCAAGGAAGTTTCTAACCACAAAGCTAACCATCAGTTGCTCATGTTGTTCCATGAGCAGATTCTGCACGGATCAACCTCAGCATTGGTTTCTCATCCAGTCACACAGGGGACATGGACTTGCTGATTATTTAGGGATGTGTGGTTATTGGTAAAAAGCTTCCAAAGATCTTGTTCCCATCTGCTCAGCCACTTGATGGGCTAAATCCAGAGCCAAGGGTTGGGTCTTCCCTAAAACGTGCTGACCTGGAACCACAAAGCCTGGGCTCAGCCTCCAAAGCTGCCTTTCTTACAAGGAGATCAAAACCAAACTGTTATGAAATCCATCAAAATAAATCGACTCTAGACCTCTGAGAATCATGAAAGCATAGTCCTCAGTGAGGGAACAATAACGATGAAGTTAAATATTTACATAGCATCTAATACATTGCAAAGCCTTTTACTTGCACATTTGAAATTCTCTTGACCTAGTAATAAGAAAGGCAGACAAGGTGTCATTAGCCCATGTTAAGAAAAGAAGAAACAAAAACACAGATTCAGTGTTTCACCCAATATCACCTGGTGTGTCAGTGGAAGAGGTGGGATATGGCTCCCAGGGTCCCTAATTTTTTGTAAAGTCAACTTTATTAAGGTGTAACTTACATACAAGAAAACTTGTCAATTTTAAATGTACAATTCCATGAGTTATGACAAACTTTTACGATGTGTAACCACCAACACAATCGAGATATAGAACATTTCCATCACCCCCAAAGTTTCCTCTTGTCTTTGTAGTCAAATCTCCTTCCACTCCCAACCTTTGGCCACTGGCAACCACTGATCTGGATTCTATTATTATAGCTTCACCTTTTCTTGTATTTTATGTTAGTGAAATCACATACCATATGGTCTTGTGTCTGGCCTCTTAGTGTAACACTTTCTGAGATGTATCCATGCTGTTAGCTGTATTTGTAGCTCAATTATTTTTATTGCGGAGTAGTAGTCCATGGTGACAGTATTCTTTTGTGTATTTTATTCTAGCAGAATTTTATGGGAATATATGAATATATCACAGCTTGTTCATCTGTTTACCTGTTGACCCACCTTTACTTTGGGATCTACTAAAATGCTGGTGGGTACTTGCCTCCCCCATCTTTATGTAATCTCTATGAGGGCAGTGACAGTGTCTGTCTGGGCCATGACTGTTTTCCCAGTGCCTAATACAATGTTCAGCACAGGGGAGGCACTCAGTAAAGATTTTATGAATGAATGCATGAATGAATGAACACATCCATCAATACATTGGTTTAGCTAATCAGCTGAGAATGGAGACTGACCTATGAAAAGAACACATTATTAGCTAATTTCTCTATTTTGACCTTTTTCAGGTTCTGAGCACTAGACTAAGCTCAGTCTTTCATAAATTGAGAGAAACAATTCTTATCTTATGTGATTGTTGTGAGAATTAAATGAGATAACCTATGTAAGACACTTTACACAGTGCCTGCCATGTAATAAGCACCTAATAACTCCTCTGGGTATTATAATAATTGCTATTATTTTAATAAGAAGAAATGCCATTCAAGCTATGGAACTTCGATGGGGGTTGGCAAACAAATTCAACTGAAAAACCAAGGTGTAGCTATAATAGCTTTCTTCCTTTCCTGGTATGTAAAGAAATGTAACACTTCTACTCACAGGTCATCGGTGACTGACACTCTTGCTTGCATGTTTGTGCAAAGCTGTCCTTATTAGTGTAATATGTGACATTGTTTTAGAAAGTGGCTGCCATTGCAGTCTTCCCACTCCCATCATTGGCAATTAGAAGGTAAACTTATATTTTAAAATTTGATTCAGATTATGAGTATAATCTCACCTGCTACCAATTCAGGAAGCCTCCTTTGCCAGTCTATCAACTTTGATTGATTATTCTGAGAATTTCCAAAAATGCCCCCAACAGGCCTCCTATCACCTTCCCCTTGTTACTTCAACTGACATTCCTGTTAAAGTGGCAGATAATGCAATTGGCCCTAAACAGAGCTGTTGTCCACTTGCATAAAAGAATCAGCTGTACCAAAAACAATTTTGCCATTTTCAAAGGGAAATGGGATTACAGATACTATTTATTTTCTTAAATGGCTAAACCTCCTGTTGTCTGGATCAAGTTCCATGTGTAACTTACTATCATCTTGCTTCCATTAAAAGACCTCAAAACTGAATGACTTTTCTAGGACAAACAAAAAATCCCCAAACCAAGCCCTACCCATTCTTTCTCCAATACCACCCCTATCTGAAGAATTGTATCTGTCTGTGGCTGCCTCACACCCAGCCTGCAGCCATGGCACTATTTTCTATGACTAACATTGTCTCCCTCCTTAAAATACTTTAGGATCCAAGAATCCTCAGATGCCCTGGAAGGTCTTCACAGCTAACGATCAAGTGTCCCTTTTGCAATTTAAGCCTGTTTCCTTGTACCCTTATTTCAGAAGCAGTAGAAAAACTTCTTCATAGGAATCACGTTTCCTTTCAGAGAAAAGTCCAGCTCAATTGTGTCTTCCCTTCACTCAACAATTTCCATGTGTTAAGTATTCTCTCCCAGACGTCACAGTCCAACTAGGCCTCGTGAGCAGTGATAATCCCTCTAATTAGCAGAGATTGGAGACTTTTCCTGAAATCAGGACAACCTTGTAGCTCATAGCTGAGTTGGCTTCAGTTTAAATATTTTATGAGAGTAGAAAGAGAATTGGGAAAACATAAAGTAAGCTGCTTGTCTGACTCTTTCTTGTGTCATAAGAGAAAGATAACAATGTGTTCTTTGGGTTCTATAAAAGGGAAAGGCTGGAACCAAATCCATTGAACGCCCACCTGGCCCTAAAGAGTGGCTTATTAGGGTCCTCAGTGCCCAGCTGAGTAAGAAGTACCCCTTGCCTCTCCAACCATTGGGATTGGTGTCTGTACACACTCCAAAACACAGTTGCCTGCCCAGGTCAGCAGGTCTCACATTTTCCATATAGAAATAACCCCCAAGCTTGTTAAAAATGCAGGTCCTCAAACCACACTGCAGAGGGGCTGTTTCCTGGAGGCCTTCTGAAATGGACTTCTGTGTTGATGATCTCTCGAATTCTTAACATCTGATATATTCCCTACTAGGAAACTGAAGGTTCTATGATCTTTTGATTTTCTTATACAAAGTGAATCAGAGGAAAGCTATTCAATAACCACAGTGAGAGTGGAAGCATCTGACTGATGCAAATTCCACAGTGTCCTGTTCATCAAAGTGTGTTCCACAGACTACCTGCATCAGAGTCACAAGGGTGCTTATTAAAAATGCAGATCTCTGGAACTCACCATTTGACGTGAGTCAGGATTTCCAAATTCCAAGCCAAGAAATTTGTACCTCAACAAACCATCCAGAGGATTTTGAAGGAATCTATAGCTTGGGAACTGTTTCCCTCAGGGTTAATTCTTCTTAGTAAACTGTTGGAGATGGAACCCTGTGAAACCAGGGGTCTGCATGCTACAGCATAATGGTGGAGGCCTCACTCCTGGGCTGTCAAAGGCCAGACATAGGTGTAAAGAACTGCCTCTCAGGTGGAATTTAGGAGCATTGTTCAGGATCTGCATGACCTTGAGAAAGTTCCTTAATTTTTCTTCATCTCAGTTTCTTAATATATAAAATGGAGATAATAATAGTTGCTTCTTCATAGGATTGTTGTGAGGATTGCATGGGTAATTACCCTTAGATACTTGGAATACTGCCTGGCCCACAGTAAGTACTATGTACATGTTGGTTGCTGCTACTGCTTCTGTTATAATTATTATCACCATCTCAATTTCCACCACCTTGAGGGTTATTCTCTAAAATCCAGGGGTCAGCAAACTATGACCCTTTGCTTTGTTTTTGTGAATAAAGTTTTATTGGAACACAGCCATGTTCACACCTTTACATTATTGTCTACAGCTACTTTGTGCTACATACAACAGGAGAGTTACATAGCTGCAACAGGGCTCATATGGCCCACAATGCTTGACATATATCTCTTTGCCCTTTACAGACAGTTTGCCGACTCTTGCTCTATACACCTTTGGGCCCCTGTTAATATGTTGATTGCCCTGGGAGGAACAAGGACTGTTGTGTTTCAGGTTAGCTGACAGCTGGTTGAAGGCAGAACTCTGTGAGTGAAGCAGAAGGAATCAGCATCTTGCAATAGAGTAGAAAGAGGGCAGAGAACATCCTTGAGAAGGGGTTGGGGTGAGAGGACTTTGCAAGTCTCTTAGCCCAACTCCTGGCCTGAGCTTTTATGAAGATGGAGAGTGTGTGGAAATAGCTGGGGGAGGGTTTTTCCATTTTCTACCTGTCAATGGCTTTCTTCCTCTAAGCTTCAGACCACTTTCTCAACTGGTCAGTTTATGAAATGCCCTTCCTGAGATCAAAGCAAGTCGCCCCATCCGATACCTTCAGAGAAATTTCTATTTACTTTTTTCAGTTAAAATCAGAACTAATTACCTACTATGTTTCCAAACACTGGGGAAGATACAGGAAATAAAGCATGGACCTTGACCACAGAGTGCATGATCTTCTTTAAACTGAAAAGCCGTAAACCCTTCAAATGAAGGACTTAAGGCCCCAGCCTCACTCATTTGATACCCTGACACAATGAAGAAGTGACTAGGATTGCAAATAGCTGGTAACTAATTAACATCTGCCATTAAGATTGTGACAATAAAATAATTGGGGGCAGGTTGTGTCTGCTGAAGACCTATGTTCTCATCACTGGAGATTCTACTGAGCAAGGAGTGGGCTGAGCTGTGTTTTTATTGCCCATGTTTTGCTAGGAGGCAGTTGCTAACTAGCAGGTAGAAGGACCAGTTTATTGAGTGCTTCCTATGTTTCTAGTAGCTGTGGTTTACATATGTTATCTCATTGAATCTTTACATTGGCCCCATGAAGTAGGCACCACTATCCATTCTACACATAAAAAGCAGGTACTAAAATTACCGTAGCTAGTCAATGGTAGAGGTGGAGTTCCTGCTTATCTGATTCCAAAGGCATTGTTGTAGTATATCATTCAGATAAGTTTAAGAAGGCAGGGAAAGATAAAAACACATCTGGCTGGAAGCAAGAGAAGGTGGAGAGAATTAAACAGCCTCACTATTCCCTGTTTGAAATCCTAATACCTGAGATTTAGTAGAGAGGTGTACCAAAGCAACAGCACTGCCTTTTTCTTTAGAAAATAAAATAACAAACTCCTACTTCCTGGATTCCAAGATTAACAAGTATTCAGTTTTACCAAATATTCAGTTTTACCATAATTGCTTCAGAATTTGAGAAAAATTAAACAACACATTTAAGAAATAAAAGTCTCATATGTTTTCCACCCTGATACTTAAAGCCAATTATTCTTACGATGTTGCCCAATATTAAAATTTGATTATTGCCCAATTTTTAAATGGTCTAGATTGTAGTTGTTCACTTAAGTCATTGCGGCTGTTGGGCAAATATGGCTTTTTGTTTTGTTTTGTTTCGTTTAAAAAAATAATATTAGTGGTTTGTAGTGGTTAGAGACGGTGGAAGATGGCCTTTTATCACCTCACCATCAGTGGCTTAGGTAAAACAAAAATCAGCCATAGAACGCTTCTGCCCATCAGAAGCAGGCCTCCAGTTGACATGCCTCCTATTTTACAGCTCAAGAAGCTCTACTGTTCACCTTCTAAAAGTCTTTTGTGACAGGAAATGCTTTTTTGACAGCAGGACTAGCCCACCTTCCCAGTAGTAAGTCTGAGGTAGAGAGATGCAGGCTCTAGACCTTGAAGATTGCTCTAATGCCAACGATTCTTATATCTGGTGCAGGCAAGAATAGGTGGGTGCGTGCATATATTTAGTATTGTGCTGGCGCAGATGGAGCCCACTGTGTACATCTCTTCCCAACACTGCATTCAGTGACATGGTGTTGGTAGCTTGAAATTGACCGTGGCAATCAACAAACACTACAAATAAAGGCTTGGTTTTGTTTGTTTGCTTGTTTGTTTTTACTTTTTTTAAAAGAGCCGATTGTTAAACATTTACCTGTGCATGGCTGAATATATTCCATAATTTATCTTTTCTTTTAGTATAAACACATTTTCCCCATTCTTTACTATAACAAAAATCTTCAATGAATATGCTATGTGGAATTTTGTGCACATATGTGTGAGTTCCTTTAGCATATAGACCTAGAAGTGAAGTTTCTATCTTATGAACTGTGCACATTTCAACTTCATTAGATAGCATCAAATTGATGTCCTACTAGATTTCCTATTTTCTTACCTTCTTGTTGACACTTGATATTGTCAGTCTTCTTAATTTATGCCAATCTTAGCTTGAGGTGGTATTTTACTGCTATTTGAACCTATAATTTTTCTGATTACTTATGAGGCTAAAAATCTTTTTACATATTTATTGACCATGTGGGTTTTTTGTGAATTTGCTACTCGTATTTTTTGTTCATTTTTTCCTTAGATAATCTCCTGTTCTTTTTATTGATTTGTAGAAATTCTTTACATATCTGAATACTTATTCTTATTCAATTATATGCAGTATACATATCATCTCTCACCTGTGGCTTGTCTTTTAATCATGTTATGTTTTTGTCATAAAGAAGTTTAAATTTTGATACAGTCAAATGTATTATTCTTTTCCTCTGTAATTTCTATGTTTTTTTCATGTTTAAGCAATCTTTCTTGACCTAAAGGTTAAAAATATGTTCCTATATTTTCTTTTTTGAAGTTTATATTTTCATATTTACATTTTTAATCTATCTAGAATTTATTTTTGTCAATGGTATCAGGTGTACATTTAATGTTTTTCCTCATATGGAAATGCAATTATTTCCACATTATTATGAAAGAGACCCAAGTTTCCCTCTTGCCTTTTTGGTTCTTCTTATACATAAAAGCCCCGCATATGCTTGCATCTATTTGGATATTACCTATTCCAGTCTATAGATTCATTTTATCTTTATTTTTGGAACTATTACACTCTAATTACTGTAATTTTACAAAAGCTCCTGATATTCTTTTGAGGCAATTCTTTTCTCTTTATTCAGCCTTTTCAGAATTTTCTTATCTATTCTTCAAGGTTTACTCTTTCATGTGAATTGAACCATTTGTCAGCTTGGCAAGTTCCACTGAAAACCCTGTTAGATTTTTTACTAGAATGACAATGAATTTATAGATTAATATTAAAACAATCTATTAATATTTCATACATATGTACATATATAGAGAGAGTCAGGTATTTTTATGTCCTTCAATAATTGCTTTATAACATTTCCATAAAATTTGAATTTATATTTTATTAGAATTAAATAATAATAATTTTATAAATTATTTTTATTTTTATTGTTAAGGGGATCGTCTATCCTGTTTTATGATATGAATGGCTATGGCTGCCCTATAGGAATGCTATTAGTTCTTATATGCTCATTTCCGTATTAATTTTTCAAACTTTTCCCCAGTCTTTGGAGCTTAAGCATTTAAGGTAAACTTAGTATTTGTCCTCGAAAGAGTCAATGATGTTATCTTTGACTACCTTTATTGGCACTACGGTACATATGGAAGGGTCAAAGTTTCTAATACGACCGTCAGGGTAAAGTCTAAACGGTATTTATGACAAGGTGTGTGCTAAAATCAGCTCACTTGCAGCAATGGCTTGGATTAGATCCACTTGCATTCTCTTTTTTACCTTGCTTTTTGCCCACATAGCAGCTGTACCGGTAAGTCGAGTCCTGCTTTTTGGATATTTAGAAATATTAATTCTAGTATACATTATCCATTTTCTGTATATTTATTTTTTTCAGATTAAATATCTTCCTGAAGAAAATGGTAAGAATTAGTTCAAATGCACAGAGAGTGTTTTTGAACTTTTTTCATTCGGCAAGACTAATAATAATTTTTTTTCTCACTTTTAACAGTACATGATGCAGATTTTGGTGAACAGAAGGATATTTCAGAAATCAATTTAGGTGAGTTCAATTTTTGTGTTATTAAAGTCTTGAAATTACTTAAAACCCAGTCGTGGGATTACTGAACACTTTCCTTCCTAATACTGTATTGTGATTCTTTGGGGGAGAAATATTTTTTGGTGCTTTGTGAGAAATTGCATTTTCTGAAAGATAAAAATGCGGAAAGAGAAGATAGTTAGACCAGACTTTCTAGGAGAGCTAGGAAGTCCTCAATGGATCTAGAAATACGTAACAAGTTTCTCTTTATAAAAATTTTATTTTTCCAATTTGTATTTGGAGGAAAAGGAAAACAAATAGATAATTATTCCGATTGTTAAAGAAAAATATAAGAATAAGCCTCTGGTTATGTTTAGTGGGGAAACAAAACCCAACCCCTCCACTGGCCCATCATATTCACTAACAACTCCTCGGTTGAGACTTAGAGGTGAGTGTAAAGCAATCTCCACTTAGACATCTCATTTACAAATATATTTCTTGAAGAAATTCATCAGTCTCATCCATTACTGAGAGGAGAGAGAAGCTGAGTCATCATCTCTGTTTTCTCTCTGTTGTCCTGCTTCTGAAATGAGAGAGAAGCCTCTGCATTCCCAGTGTCTTAGGTCAGGATTTGTGGAAGCAGAGCTATTCATGATCATAAGTACCTTCAGTTTACAAAAGATTTTATATGCAATTGCATATTTATTTGTCCAGTCTTGTCGTGGAGTAAGTGCTGTTTTCGTTTTTTTGGGAAGGGACAGGTGGCTTCTCATGGGTAGAGTGACTTGCTCAAGATCATAGGTAGCAGTGATGGGGCTTACTTCCAGATCTTGTAGCCCATACCTTAATAGCTCAGTGCTATCTGAAGGCTATAAAACTAACATACCAATAACTAAGGGTCAATTTTTCTGGCTTTGTCTCACTCACAGAGAAGCCAGTTAGTTGATATTTAATTGGAATAGCTGGAGAATGGCTGCATAGGCAGAGCAGAAATAGTTTAGGAAGGTAAATGGGGGAATGCATAAATGGGTCCCAAGACTTCAGAGCCAGGCACTAAAATATCTCTCTTTAGAGTTAGCCATTGTGTAAACAGTTCAGAGAATCTGCTGTATTTTACAACAGAAATGGGATTAGAATTGGAGTTTTTCTAATCTCATCGTTATTTATCTAATAAAAATTAATTATTTACCTCTTTGCCATTTTGTACTCTTTAGGCCCACCACCACCTCTGGTCCTTGACCCCAGTGGAGAAATCTCATTACCATGTAAATCTTCTTTTTAGGCCATTTCAACCAAACCACCAGGATTGATTGGGTTAGCCATATGGCCAGATTCTAACACCATAAATTGGGAAAATCATATAGAGAAAATTGCCACCTTTTTACCATCTTCTTTTTGCCTCACAAGGCTGAGTTAACGTTTCTTATCCTCCATCCCAAGACCTGCTCCTCTCAGTCCTTTTCATTTCAGTAAATGTGACTCACTCCTTCTAGATTTTCGGCTCAGAATGTTAGAGTTGCCCCTAACTCTTGCTTTTCTCTCACACCTGACACACAATCTGTCAGCAAATGTTATTCGATCTACTTGATCTACTTTTCTTTTTTCTCTTTTCTTTTCTTTTCTCCTGAGATGGAGTGTTGCTATGTCACCCAGGCTCGAGTGAGGTGGTGCCATCTCGGCTCACTGCAACCTCTGCCTCCCAGGTTCAAGCGAGTCTCCTGCCTCAGCCTCCCGAGTAGCTGGGATTACAGGTGCCCACCACCATGCCAGGCTAGTTTTTCTATTTTTGGTAGAGATGGGGTTTCTCTATGTTGGCTAGGCTGGTCTTGAACTCAAGACCTCGTGATCCACCCACCTTAGCCTCCCAAAGTGCTGAGATTACAGGCATGAGCCACCACGCCTGGCCTAGATCTACTTTCAAATCATACCACAGTTGAGACTTTTCAGCACTTTTACTGCCCCCACCTTGGTCAGCCACCTCATGTCTGGGCTGGTCCTTTGACAGGCCTCATAACTGTGCTTCCCTTTCTGCCTTTGCTCCCTACAGACTATTCTGCACAACATAGAGCTCTCCTTTTAATATCCTTCAGATCATGTCATTTCTCTGCTCCAACCATCTAATGACTTCTCCTTCAACATAAAGTAAAGGCCCTAGAGCCTTGATTCCCAAAGTGTGGTCCACAGGCCAAAGTGATCTGTGTCACTCAAGAGCTTTCTTTTAGAAATGCAGCATTTGAGGATCCACCCCAGACCTACAGAATTAGCATCTTCATTTTGACAGACACAAGTGGTTTCTATGCACATCAGAGTGTGAGTCAATCTGCCCCTGACTACTCTTCCCCTTCCTACTTGAGCTTTCCAGCCACCCTGACTGCACAGCTACTCCTCTAAGGAAGTGATTTTCGATGTGTTGTCCCCAAGCCAGCAGCATCGGCATCATCAGGAAACTTGTTAGGAATGAACATTCTCAGGCCTCACCCCAGACTTAATGGACCAGAAATCCAAGGGTGGGGGCTCATCAACGGGTGTTGACCAAGCCTTCCAAGGGACTCTGATGCTCAAGTTTAGGACCACTTCCCTAAGACATCAAGGCTTTCCTGCCACAGGACCTTTCTTTCTGGTGTTGCCTCTACCTCCGCTACTCTTCCTTCATTCCCTCACTCTATCATATTTCTGCTAAAATGCCACCTCCTGTGGGAGGCCCTGCCTGACCACTCTTTAATAAAATAGCAAACCTATCTCACCTCAGCACTCTTTCCCACTTTACCTTTCGTTTGTTTCTTTTTTATTGTACTTTTCACCGTTTGTCACACTTTACAGTTATTTGTTTATTTGTATGTCTCCCTCTTCCCCCAATCAAGAGAGTCATCTCCTTAAGGACTTGTTTTATTCTCTGCTATATCCCAGCATCTAGAAAAATGCTTAAGACACATTAGGCATTTAATAAGTGTACACTACATGAACAAATTGGGTAATGAATAGATTGAGGCTTGCTTTCACTGGATGTGCACTTCTTTGGGAGGTTCTCCCTGCCCCCCATGACCCCATCCATTCTGACTGACCACTGGGGCCAAAGTCTGAGTGGGCTTGTTCACTTCACTCTGGAAGAGCTCCCACAATCCCATTATAATCCAGGCCAGGTATCAGGAAATACAGATTTTTGCTCAGGACAAACCTCAATGTAAGAATAGATGGACCAGAACAAAGTCCCTCTGTTTAAAAGATGATTCAAATCTGGGTCCTACTGACAGTGGGACAGTGATGTCATTACTGTTTGTGGTTAATTGTACTGCTACCATAGGAATAGGTCAGGGTTAAAGAGGTTAAGCAATCTAAGAAATGTGTGCATGAGGAAGGGAATGATACAGGGATAGCCCTAGTTATTCACTGGCAAGTGAAATCATGATGCCTGCTAATACCTAACACCTCCTTGGTGTCCTATGCATAAACGGAGCTGGTTCCTGAATGAGCCACAGGCTTTGCCAAATGAGGCCTCTGTTGGCTTGTGAGACTGTGGTAATTAATCTCTGCCTTGGCTTCCCAGCCTGTAAATCAGGGCTGTCCTCAGAATGAAGTACAATCCAGTGATTCTGTCTGAAGTTGTTGCATTTTACAGAAAATGTTTCATGTCACATGAGAGTTATGATAAGTGATGCTCTTTTAATGCTTGAGAAATTTTCCTACAAAGATCTTCCCTTTTAAGAGTCTTGCTTACTGAAACAGGATGAGGCAAGGATTAAGCAATAACAGCAGTGGGAGAGTATATTCTGCTAAGCACCTGAGAACAGATGTTTGGAGATACGGTTTAGAATGGATCTATCCATATTCCCCTGGTCTTCCTCATGACGTGAGCAGCACCTTGAGCTTGGTTTTGGAGGGTATCATCATTTTTTCATGGGAAAGAGCAAAACACCCTCATTTACTTTGGGACAAAAGGCAGAATGGTACACTGGCAGAAAGAGCCCTGGATGGAAAGGCAGGAGTTTTGATGCTCACTTGGTCACTGGATTACATAGTACATCACTTCATGTCTCTGGACTCTATTTCTTTCTCCATTTCTCTCAATAGTCTTTCTTTCTTTTTCTTTCTTTCTTTCTTTCTTTCTTTCTTTCTTTCTTTCTTTCTTTCTTCCTTCCTTCCTTCCTTCCTTCCTTCCTTCCTTCCTTCCTTCCTTCCTTCCTTTTTTCTTCCTCTTTCTTTTTTCATGAGATGGAGTCTGGCTCTGTCACCCAGGCTGGAGTGCAGTGGCATGATCTTGGCTCACTGTAACCTCTGCGTCCTGGGTTCAAGCAATTCTCCTGCCTCAACCTCCCGAGTAGCTGGGACTACAGGTGCACGCCACCATGCCCAGCTAATTTTTGTACTTTTAGTAGAGACAGGGTTTCACCATGTTGGCCAGGCTGGTCTTGAACTCCTGACCCCAGGTCACCTTGGCCTCCCAAAGTGCTGGGATTACAGGCATAAGCCACCACCCCCAGCCATTTTCTAAATAGTTTTCATCCTCCTTATCAGTGCTGCATCGAATCCCTTTTTTATAATCAGTGATCAGTAAAATCCCTTCTAACTTATGTCTTACTTCTAAGATTCTTAGACAAGATTTCTTGTCCCAAAATTGAAAACAGAGGCTATGACGATATGTGATACTCATCGGCCATTCACATTTGCTTAACTGGAATTTTTGCATTGTTTCAAAAAGTTTTGCCACATAAAGATTAATATTCAAAGATTTATAATGGCAAAGATTAATTTTATTATGAAAGATGCCTTTTAATAATGTTCACTCAAATATCCTTTTTTTAAAAAAAATTCCACTTCCAGCTGCAGGCTTGGACCTCTTTCAAGGGGACATCCTCTTGCAGGTGAGTACCTGTCAATGATGCAATAAGTTCCTCAGGACAGGCAGTACCACTGGGTGTGAGTCTCTGCTCTGCGGCCAGCCCTGGGATGGGCACTGTGAAGGAGATGAGAGAAATCTCATCTATAATCTGTTCCAGTGAGGAGTTCCACTGTAGTTCCTAAGGACAAAAACAGAGGGAAAATAAGTAAACAGCACAAAAGGGTCTAAAATGATTAAATGGCTTATCTATCCAGTTTTCTTGGGATTGCAGGCCCCCTTTATTTTGTTCTTAATAATTTCTCTGATTTTTCCAAATTATCTCTCAAGGACTTCTATTGCTTTCATAATCAAAACACAAATTGCCGCTAAACTGAGTTGTGTGATAGACTGTTTGCTGTGTGAGAGTTTAGTGAAGGAGGAGGTCAAGGTGACCTTGAGGACTAGGCTTCCCACTCACCTTTACCTTTGTTTTCACAGAAATCCAGAAATGGCCTGAGAGACCCAAACACCAGGTGGACGTTCCCCATTCCTTACATCTTGGCTGATAATTTGGGTAATATTAATTGTTCTTAATTAGGAAGTTTCAGTTTAACTCTCTCTCTCCTCTCAGCCTGTCCACGGGCTTCACATTGGGAGTAACCACCACGATCTAAGAGAGTTTTCAAGTCCTGATGCATCTTTATCTAATGGGGAGAAAGACATAACATTACATCAAAACCATTGCTGCTTAACCAGTCTGAGATACACAGAATCCAAGAATAACTTTTAAAATGCAACACACATTAAAGTATTAGTATAACCAGGAGAACATAAAAGAGCAAAACCTAATGAAATGTAATTTGCATCAGAACAAGGAAAAGTTTGCACTTTGTTTAGGTGAATCTAAATGTAGTGTGAGGATACTATTTTCAGCATATTGATTTCTTCTCTTTTTCTTACAAGAGAAACATGCCACACTTTGAGAAATAGGAAAGTCCATATTTCATATGTTCACAATCCTTTTTTCTTGGTGTTATTAATGTCTACTCTTTTCTCTCTCTTAAGAAAAAGATCTGAATATGTTACATTTTACTCATTGTTAGAAATAATGACTAGTAGAATGACTTCCCTGCCTTTTAGCTAAGGTTGCATATAGAACTAGCAACTGGTAGAAATAAATAAATATTAGAAGCCACATGTAGGCACTGGCTGACCCTCAAGCAGTTGACTGACAGCTGAGCAGCCATGATGACTCAATGTCTGCAAGGCCCCTCCTGCTTAGACAGATGAACAAGATTAGAGTGAAGAAGGGAAGCCAGGACAAGGTTGCTTAATCTTGTTGGGCTGCTAGGCTGCTCCTACTCTCAGGAGATGTAGATTATGTTTCAGTATTTTCCATCCTCTTTATCAGCGCTGCCTCGAATCCCTGTTTATGGAGAACAGCTAGATATAAACAAATGCTATTGTTCTCAGCTATTAGTTGGAAAATTGAGTTGTTTTCTCCAGTGTTTGCCTCGCAAATTCACCGAACACCAATACTTAATGGAACATGATTTAAGAAACACCAACTTTAAAAGGGGTTCTTTCCCATTACAATTTGTTTTATCCTGGTTGTCACATCTGCACCACCCTATTATGTGCCAGGCTCTGTGCCTTCATCTGATATTTTATGTAACCTTTACCATGCCTCTGTAAGGTGTAAGGCAGTGCTTCTCAGACTTTAATGTGCATAGGACTCAGATGAGGATCCTGTTAACCTACAGAGTAGGTCAGTGTTGATGTGTGAGATGTTGCATGTCCAACGGTCCTCTAGTGATGCTGATGCTATTGGTCCCCACGCAGACCACAGCTTAAGTAGTAAGGTCTCTCTATTTGCAAGGTAGGTAAGAAATTATATTTGAGAGTGATTTGAGACAAGTGAACTGACATAAGATAAAGGTATTAAGGATACAGCAGTATTTCTCAAGCAATACCACGTGAAGGTCACCTTTAGTGTTAAAGTTCAGATGCCCAGACCCAGACCACTGTGAAAGCAAACTTTCTAACTAGAGTTGAATATTTGTATAGAATTGTTTTATTCAAGTAAAATTTACATAGAGTGAAATACACAAATCAGTATATAAGGCTTTTGACAAACACATATACCTATATAATGCACACTTCCATCATTCCATAAAGTTCCTTTCTAGGCAGTTCCCATCCCCACTCCTTAAGAGACAACCACCATTCTGATTTTCCCCTATGGATTAGTTTTGCCTGATTTACAACTGATTTACAGATAAATGAGCTCATATACCATAGTATCTGTTTTATAAATACTATGTGTCTGGCTTCTTTGACTTATGTTTTTTAAGTTCTTCCATATTGTTGTGGATCAACAGTAAATTCTTCTTTTAAACTACTCAGTAATATTTCTTTGTAATACTATACTGTAAATTATTGTCCATTTTTCTGTTGGGGCTGGTATGAAGAAAACTGTTGTGATAATTCTTATACAAGTTTATGTGAATATATTTTTTATTTATCTTTGGTAAATGGCTAGGAATATAATTGCTTGGTCATATGGATAACTATGTAAGAAAACGCCAAATGGTTTTCCAAAATGGCTGTGCCATTGTACACTCCTCCTGAAAATATATGAGTGTTTCATTTGCTCCACATCCTCGCTAACATTGATAGCATTAATCTTTGTAATTATAGCCATTTTAGTAGTTGTAAAATGGTATCTCCCTACGATTTTAATTTGCATTTCCCTAATGATTAGTGATATTTAGCACATTTTAGTATGCTACTGGCTATTTTTGTATCTTCTTTTATGAAGGTCTGTCCAACTCCTTCATGAGTTTTAAAAATTATATTGTTTTTTTTTATTATTTGTAGGATTTTATATATTATGGCTAAAGCCCTTTGTCAGATATATGTATTATAAATATTTTCTGTTAGTCTGTTACTTACCTATTTGTTTTTGTTTTTTCAAGCAGTGAATTTTGAAATGCAAAAGCTTTAAATGCTGATAAAGTGTGATTTATCAATTTTTTAACTTATGGTTTGTGTTTTTATATTCTAAGAAATATGTGCTTAAACCGAGTCACAAAGATATATTCCAATATTTTTTGAAGTTGTATGGTTTCAATTTTTGTCTATAATTGATTGCAAACTAATTTTGTGTACAACAGGATGAAGAGATTGAGACTGATTGGTTGGTATTTATTAGCCCAGTTGTTCCAGCAACATTTGCTATAAAACTTTGCTTTCCTCATTAAGTACTCTTCACAAGAGTCTTGTTTGCCAAGTTTGCCAAGACTCCTCATTTCTTGATCTGGTATCTCTGTTTTCCTATCTTATTCTACTTGTTTATCATCATGTCAAAAATCACTATGTTGATTACTCTAGCTTCATAGTTAACCTTGAATTGAGTGTTCCAGCTTTGCTCTCCAATTTCAAGACAGTTTAGCCTACTCCAGACCTTTTGCATTTTCGCGTATATTTTATAATCAATTTTTCTAAAAAGACTGCTGGGATTTTGATAGGAATGTGTTGATTCTGTACATAAATTTGTAGAAAACTAATTTCTTAAAAATATTCAGTCCTATAATCCATAAACATGGTACATCAGTCCATTTATTTCAGTCTTCTTTAATTTATCTAATCCATGTTTTATAAATTTCAATGTAGAGATCTTGTGTGTCTTTGGTAAATTCATTTCTAAGCATTTTATATTTTTGATGCTATTAAAATGAAATTTAAAAAATTTTACTACATAATGTTTTCTGCTAATATATAAAAATACAATGGATTTTTATATATTGATTTTGTATCCTGTTACCTTGCTAAATTTACTCATTAATTTTAATTGTTGATTTGTAGATTTTTTTAGGACTTTTAGTAAAAATTCTTCTTGCCTTTTAATATAGACAGTGTTACTGGTTCCTTTCCAATTTTTACACCATATATTGCTTTTTCTTGTCTTATTGTTCTGGCTAGGACCTTTATTACCATGTTGAATAGAAGTGGTAAGAGTGGACATCTTTGCCTCATTGGCTTGTTTAGTGGTAGTATTCAATACTTCATTCATGTGGGACACTATAGGTTTTCCACAGATGCCCTTTGTCAGATGGTATGTTTTCATCATGAATAGTTGTTACAGTGTATCAAATGCTTTTCCTGCAACAATTTATATAAGTATAATTTTTATTCCTTATTGTGTAATATGGTAATAACATCAAATTTGAATGCTAAACCAACTTTGCATTTCTCAGATGAGCCCTACTTGGTTATGATGTATTATCCTTTTCATATTTTGCTGGATTCCTAATATTTTGTTATACATTTTTGTGTTTATATTCATAAATAGTGTAAGTTTCTAATTTACCTTTTTGTAATATCTTTATTAGGCTTTAGTAATAAAGTTATGTAGCTCTCAAAACCATCTTGAAAATTTTTCCTCTTCTTTTATCTTTTGAATAAGTTTGTGTACGATCAAAATTTTTTCTTTCTTAAATGTTGGTAAAAATCACCAATAAAATAAATAATAAATTTGTTTGTTGGTAAAATTCACCGATAAAATAAAATAACCAAGTAATGGAATTTTCTTTGTGGGATAGCATTTTTATAATGAATTCAATTCATTTAATAATTATAGGATTATTCTTATTTTCTATTAGGCTGCTTTTATTAAATTGTAGTTTTCAGTAATAAAAAATTAAGATTATCTTAATAGATGCAGAAAAAGCATTTGACAAAATTCAACAACTATTTCAACTAAGTTGTCAAAATAGTGGCATAATATCTCATTATCTTTATAATGTCTGTAGAATCTTTAGTGATAGTCCTATTTCACTTTTGATATTGGCAATTTGTGTTTTCCCTCTTTTTTTTCTTGGCATGTCCTGCCAGGGGCTTATTGATTTTATTAATGTTTTTACAGAATTGACTTTTGATTTGTTAATTTTCTCTTGCTTCTCTGCTTTATATTTAGTTGCTTTCTGTTACATTTATTATTTCCTTTCTCCTACTTATTTCAGGTTTAGTTTTCTCTTCTTTTTTGACATTCTTAAGATGAAAATTCATATCACTTATTTTAAATCTTCATTTTTTCTAATGTAATATATTCTACAACACGGCTACTAAAGCAGTAAATTTTATCTGAAGCACTGCTTTACTGCCTTCTTCAAATTTTGATATGGTGTATGCTTATTAAAATTTAGTTTATTAATAGATACTTCATAATTTATCTTGTGAATATTTTCATCCATGGATGGGATAAAAATATGTTTAAATTTTTAAAAATATTGTCCTTAGCGTTAATGTTATGCAAGCATTTTACAATAGTATAATTCCATTTATACCCCTTCCCTTTGTACTTTATTGGTTTATATTTTCCATCTACATGCTTCATAAGTCTCGCACTATAGTGTTAGAATTTTTGATTTAAACAGTTATCTTTTAAAGTAATTGATGAAAAACAAGAGTCTTCGTATTTACTTTTACACTTGAAATTTCTGGTGCTCCTCATTCCTCCTGTAAATTTGAGTTCTTCTCTAGTATCATTTCTCTTCAGTCTGAAGAACTTCCTTTAGCACTTCTTATAAAGCAGATTTGTTGATGACAAATTCTGGTTTTTCTTTTACCTGAAAATGATCTTTATTTTGCCTAAATTTTGAGGATATTTTAACTGGAAATAGAATTTCGGTTTATAGTAGTGGTAAAAATTATTATTTTAACATTTTTAAGTTGTAATACATTGTCTTTTTGTTTTCCAACATTTGATTATAAAAACTTTTAAATAATCAAAAAGTTAAAAGCATTATGCAGCGAACATTCACATACTCATAACCTAAATTACAATTAACAGTTTTATTTGCTTTATTTCGTCTATCCATCCCATAATTCCCTCTATGAATCTATCAATCCATTGTATTTTTGATGCATTTCAAAGTCGCTTTCAGGCACTAGTACACTTTACCCCAGTCACCTAAGTATGCATGTAACTAACTACAGGTCAATATTTGTATATCGTTCCCTTTTACATAAAATATATATAGGGTAAAATGCATGAGTCTCAGATGTACAATTCAATGAGTTCTTAAAGATCTATGCACCTATGTAATCCAAATTCCTATCAAGAGATGGAACATGTTTATAATGTATGTACCTCTGAAACCTAACTTCCTATGAAGAGATGGAACACTGTTATCCTTCCAGAGAGTTCTGTTATGGCCCTTCCAAGTTATTCTCACTTTTCCAGAAAAAGAAGGTGCTATTCTATTTTTTCTTTTTTCTTCATAGGTGAATTTAACCTCTTCTAGAATTTCATATAAATGGAATCATATGTTATATACTCTTTTGAGTAAGGCTTTGTTTTACTCAGTAAAATGTTCTTGGGATGCATCAATGTTGCTGTGTTTATAAGCAATTTGTTCTTTTTTTGTTACTGTCATTTCATTGAATTTAGTATATCACAGCTTGTTTAATCATTCTCTTGGATTGATGCTGTGTTTTGGCTGTTATGAATAAAGCTACTATGAGTAGTCTTGCACATATTCTTTTATAAAATATATTCTCATATCTCTGGTGTAAATAAGAATAAAATTGCTGGGTTATAGTATAGGTGTAGGTTTAGTGTTAGACCTCTTTCAATGTGCTGGTACCATTTTACACAACCACAAACAATGTACGTGAGTTTCGTTTACTCCATGCCTTTGCTAACATTTGGTGTTGTCAATTTTTAAAGTTTTGGCCATTCTGTTGGGCATCTAGTGCTGTTTTATTAATTTATTGATTTATATTTCCATTATGACTAGTAATGTTGACCTCCTTTAAAGTTACTCATTGGTCATTTGTATATCTTCCCTTATAAAATATCTGCTCTGTTAACCCATCTTAAAAATTGAGTTGTTATTTAGTACTGAGTTCTAAGTGTTCTTTATATATTTTGGATATGTCTTTTATCAGATATATATTTTGCAAATATTTTGCTCCAGATACACTGTTTCTTGTCTCCAGTGTCTGATAATAAATCATCCATCTTTCAAACTTTCATATTATTGTTCTCCTGTATGTAATGTCTTTTTTCTCTAGTTGTTTTCAATACATTCTCTTTATTTTTGTTTTTATAACAGTTTGATTATGGTATGCTTATGCTGATTTTCTTTTTATCTATCCTGTTTGGGCTCACCAAGTTTCTTCTATCTTTAAGGTGATTTTTAAATAACCAAATCTGAAAAATGTTAGGCCATTATTTGCTCAAATATTTTTCTGTGTTTCTCCTGTCCATCAGAGACTCTAACTGCACATATCTTAGACTGGGTGATTTTTTTCCCATTGGTCACTAAAGCGCTATTCATTTTTCTGAACATTTTTCTCTCTGTCTCTTTTACCATCACCAGTCAGCTTTTAAAATTATCCAGTGAATTTTTTATTTTTGATATAATACTGATAGAATTTTCATTGGGTTCTTTTATATAATTCCCATTTGTCTGCTGAGATTATTTGTATGTTCATCTTTTTTCCATTAAATTATGTAACAAGTATACAATAGAGATTTAAAGTGTTTGTCTGTTAAGTCTAACATTTTAGTTACCTTGGGGTCTGTTTCTCTTTCTAGTTATTACTTTTACTATTATCTATCAATAACAATTTCCTGTTCCTTCACAGGTCTCATAATTTTTGATTATATATTAGACATTGTATTACATTGTAGTGATTATGCGTGTTTTCATTCTCCTCTGAATTGTGTTAATTTTTGTTAGATCAGTTAAATTACTGCATGATCATCTGGAATTTGTGGAGGATTTTGTGGTCTTGCCCTTAGTTCAAGGCAGATCTCTTAGTGCTGGAATATAGTCTTTACTGTTAAGTTATGGTCCTTCTGGGATTTCAGTGGAATGCCCGAGTTTCCCCAACCCCTGTAAATTTGCATGACTCAAACTCCAAATTCTTCCTCCACTGCAGTGGGCAGCAACTGATGTATCTGTTCAGGTTGCTCAGCCTTCCAATGGCTACTTCCTACTGAGGGGCTTGGAGCCTTCTCTCATTTATGCAAAGTTCATGAGTCAGACAAGGATTGAAGGGGCACTTATATACAGACTTTGGGATGAATCTCCTCTTCATCTACCATGACTTTCCTTTCTAGGACTTTCTCCCTTGATTTTCAGCCACTCGGGTTAAAACTCAGCCCCAAACTTGTCCTTGTGGTATGTTAAGAAAATACAACTGTAGATTTATACTTGAGTTCTCTTTCTTGCATTGAAGAAATTAGAGCATGCCCTCATGCAAAAAGCTGTATAAATGTGAATCTTACCCAATGAAATTTTCCTTCTTTTAAGAAAAAATCCTCCAGTTTCTGCCTGTTTTAGCCATTTTCCAGCATATTTAAAGAGTTTATTTTCTTATTTTTTCAAGTTTACAACTGTTATCTGTGGGAGGGTTAATTAGATTCAAGCTCCTTGACAATTTTGAGCACCAGAAATTCTCTCAAAGGAATTCCTAAACTGAATCTAGGTAGCCTTCTTATGCTTATCTTCTAATACGTACAGCCATTGGTATCTAAAGTTAACTCTTCTCAAAAGAAAAAAAAAGAACAAATAAAGTTAACTCTTCTTATATTATTTGATCCAAGGTTAAAGGAATGCTAGTGGTTTTCAAAACTAACTTGTTTGACACAGAACTATGTACAACTTACTATGTCAGGGCAGTTGGTTAGGAACAAGAGTTACAATGAGACAAAAAGTATATCCCTTTCTCTCAAGGAGCTAACAGTATCTTAAGTGTAGCAAACCACCTACATAAAGACAACTCAAGCCTTGGCCACCAATAATCTCAGCACTTTGGGAAGCCGAGGCAGGAAGATCACTTGAGCCTAGGAGTTCAATTCGAGCCTGAGCAACAAACTGAGACCCCCATCTGAAAGAAAGAAAGGAAGAAAGAAAGAAAGAAAGAAAGAAAGAAAGAAAGAAAGAAAGAAAGAAAGAAAGAAAGAAAGAAAGAAAGGAAAGAAAGAAAGAAAGGGAGAAAGGAGAGGAGGAGGAGGAAGAGAAGAAGAAGGAGGAGGAGGAGGAGAAGAAGGAGGAGGAGGAGGAGAAGGAAAAAACAAGAAGAAGAAGAGGAAAATAGAAGAAGGAGGGAAGGAAAGGAAGGAAGGAAAGGAAGGAAGAAAGGAAGGGAGAAAGGAAAGAAAGAAAGAAAGAAAGAAAGAAAGAAAGAAAGAAAGAAAGAAAGAAAGAAAGAAAGAAAGAAAAAATAAATCAGTCAAATATGGCTCCTGCATTCAGAGGAGGAGCGCTCAGGGTTGCCTCCATGGAGAAGAGGAAGACTTCAAATGGGCTCTATTTCCATTTATCCCAATAAAGTTGAGGTAGTTTTTACAAAATTATTACAGAGTTGCTTAGTTCCCTCTTTACAACTTATTTAGGTATGGAGAAGGAAGAAAATGTATAATTTTAAAATTAATCACTCTCAGAAATCCCACCGTTTGGATTGAGAATAACAAAAGCCAAATAGCCTTCTAGGAAGCTTGCTTTCAGTATAATCACTTTTTTTTCTCACATTTTTGTGACACCACAGCTATCTTGGGTACATCTCTTCATATTACAGATGTAACTAAGTAAGAATAGGTAAAAGTACATGAAAATCTCCCAGCGGATGTAATGAATGCTCTTGTTATTGTTATCTGTGTAGTTTCCACAATTAGTTTATTGACTATTCCCATGACTATTTCTTTAATGATCTTGATATGACATTATATGACATTTAGGCTGTGGAATCTCCAACTTGATAGTTTATTAAATGAAATAAAGGCCAGAAAATATGATGTAATTTCCTGGCCAATAGTTATAAACTCTTTGAGAGAAAGCACTAAATCAAATGTGCAAGAAATGTAATTTTATTTTATATAACTTGGCTTAATTTTTAACTTAGATTCTAACCTTCAATGAGTTGATGGGAGGGTAAAATGCACACAAAGTAAAACATAATCTCAGTTTCTCTGGAGTATCTTTCTTTTCTACCCCATCTTTGTCTTACAATGCCAAAGTGCATGCATGCTAGGTGAAAGGAAAGGCATTTGATCTTTGGTCATTGGTCCCCACAGGTTACTAGTCAGTATCTATTTTTCCTGCCTCTTCAAGTCCACTAGGCTTCTGCCGCTTGGGTGCTGAGCTCGGGATACAGAAATCTCTTCTAAGGCTCTGTGCAGTACTAGCTGTCTAGTCTTGCCATCTCCCAGGCATCTGGCTGGGAAGCAGGGTAAAATACCGTATGTGCTTCTTATGCTTTCAGAACCCACAAACCTCTCTAAGCTCTGCTTTCCTCCTCCAGAAAGAGAGAATGTCTTTTTAGATTGGAGTAAGGAACACTATTCTCACTGCCTCACTCTAAGGTACTTTATCTATGTCAGCTAAAGCCAGAGCTACTCACAAGCCACTTCTGTTTTCTGTTCTGCCATGTGACTCTCCTGAGGCAATGCACTCTAAATCTCTGCTTCAGTGGGGGAAAGGCAAAGGGAGAAAGTGTGGAAGTTATTTTATTATTTTATTTAGCCATATACACATGTGTATATTCTTATTTTGTAGACATATTTGCATTGTGCATTTAAGGTATGCACTTAATGTTTATGCCCACAACTAATTTTGCAGATGTCCACAACCAATTTTGCAGTTTTAGTTACCAGGAAATCTATTTATTACCAAAAACCCTATCATGCACCTCTGTGGATTTAATGCGGTAGCATGGTTTTCTCTAAACTATAAGTTATAGATATTATCTAAGGTCCAAATAATGCTCATTGATATTTTTGCTGATTTCTGCAGGGCTGAATGCTAAAGGAGCCATTCTGTATGCCTTTGAGATGTTCCGTCTCAAGTCCTGTGTGGATTTCAAGCCCTATGAAGGAGAGAGCTCATACATCATATTTCAACAGTTTGATGGGTTGGTATGAAATTTTACGGAGTGAAAATCATGCATACTTTGGTTCGTAAAAAGTATTCTTTCCCCCTGAGTCCCCAAAGTCCAATGTATCATTCTTTTGTCTTCGCGTCCTCATAACTTAGCTCCCACATATGAGTGAGAACATACAATGTTTGTTTTTTCCATTCCTGAGTTACTTCACTTAGAATAATGGTCTCCAACTCCATCCAGGTTGCTGTGAATGCCATTATTTTGTTCCTTTTTATGGCTGAGTAGTAATACATGGTGTGTGTGTGTGTATATATATATATATTTTACATATTCTTTTTTCTTTATCACCTTGTTGATTGATGGGCATTTGGGCTGGTCCCATATTTTTTCAATTGCAAATTGTGCTGCTATAAACATCCATGTGAAGTATCTTTTTTGTATAATGACTTCTTTTCCTCTGGGTAGATACCTAGTAGTGGGATTGCTGGATCAAATGGTAGTTCTACTTTTGATTCTTTAAGGAACCTCCACACTGTTTTCCATAGTCACTGTACTAGTTTACATTCTCACCCACAGTGTAAAAGTGTTCCCTTTTCACTGCATCCACACCAATATATATAATTTTTAAAAATTTTTTAATTATGGCCATTTCTGCAAGAGTAAGGTCATATCACATTATAGTTTTGATTTGTGTTTCCCTGATAATTAGTAATGTTGAACATGTTTTCATATGCCTGTTGGCCATTTCTGTATCTTCTTTTGAGAATTGTCTATTCACATTCTTAGCCCAATTTTTGATGGGATTGTTTGTTTTTTTCTTGCTAATTTGTTTGGGTTATTTGTAGATTCCAGATATTTGTTCTTTGTTGGATGTATACATTGTGAAAATTTTCTCCCACTCTGTGGGTTGTCTGTTAACTCTGCTGGTTATTTCTTTTGCCATGCAGAAGCTTTTGAGTTTAATTAAGTCCCACTGATTTATCTTTGTTTTTGTTGCATTTGCTTTTAGCTTCTTGGTCATGAAGTCTTTGCCTAAGCCAATGTCTAGAAGGGTTTTTCTGATTTTACCTTCTAGAATCTTTATGGGTTCAGGTCTTAGATTTAAGTCTTTGATCCATCTTGAGTTGATTTCTGTATAGGGTGAGAGAAGAGGCTCTAGTTTCATTCTTCTACATGTGGCTTGCCAATTATCCCAGCACCGTTTATTGAATAGGATGTCATTTCCCCACTTTATGTTTTGTTTGTTTTGTTGAAGATCAGTTGGCTGTAAGTATTTGAGTTTATTTCTGGGTTCTCTATTCTGTTCCATTGGTCTACGTGTCTATTTTTATACCAGTACTTTCCTGTTTTGGTGACTATGGCCTTATAGTATAGTTTGAAGTTGGGTAACGTGATGACTCCAGATTTGTTCTTTTTGCTTAGTCTTGTGTTGGCTATGTGGGTTCTTTTTTGGTTCCATGTGAATTTTAGGATGGTTTTTCCAGGTCTGTGAAGAATGATGGTGGTATTTTGATGGGAATTGTATTGAATTTGTAGATTGCTTTTGGCAATTGTGTTCACTTTCACAGTATTGATTCTACTCATCCATGAGCATGGGATAGCTTTCCATTTGTTTGTGTCATCTATGATTTCTTTCAGCAGTGTTTTGTAGTTTTCCTTGTAGAGGTCTTTAAGTCTTTGATTAGGTATATTCTTAAGTATTTTATTTTATATTTTGCAGCTATTGTGAAATGGGTTGAGTTCTTGATTTGATTCTTAGCTTGGACACTGTTGGTGTTTAGCAGAGCTACTGATTTGTGTAAATTAATTTTGTATCCTGAAATTTTGTTGAATTTATTTACCAGTTCTAGGAGCCTTTTGGATGAGTCTTTAGGGTTTTTTTAGGTATACAATCATATCATCAGCAAACAGTGATAATTTGACTTCCTGTTTACTGATTTGGATGCCCTTTATTTCTCTGTCTTGTCTGATTGCTTTGGCTAGGACTTCCAGTAGTATGTTGAATAGAAGTAGTGACAGAGGGCATCTTTGTCTTGTACCAGTTCTCAGGGGAAATGCTTTCAACTTTTTGTCATTCACTATAAAGTTGACTGTGGATTTGTTGTAGATGGCTTTTATTACCTTAAGGTATGTTCTTTCTGTGCCAATTTTGCTGAGGTTTTTAATCATACAGGGATGGTGGACTTTGTCAAATGCCTTTTCTCCATCTATTGAGATGATTATATGAATTTTGTTTTTAATTCTCTTTATGTGGTTTGTCACATTTATTGATTTTGTATGTGAAACCATCCCTGCATCCCTGGTATGAAACCCACTTGATCATGTTGAATTATCTTTTTGATATGCTGTTGGATTCAGTTCATCAGTACATTATTGAGGATTTTTGCATGTGTGTTCATCAGGGATATTGGTCTGTAGTTTTCTTTGTTTGTTATGTCCTTCCCTGGTTTGGGTATTAAGGAGATACTGGCTTCATAGAATGATTTAGGGAGGATTCCCTCTTTCTCTATCTTTTGGAATAGTGTCTTTAGGATTGATACCAATTCTTCTTTGAATGTCTTGTATAATTCAGCTCTGAATCCATCTGGTCCTGGACTTTTTTTTATTGGCAATTTTTGAATTGCCATTTCAATCTCAGTACTTGTTATTTGTCTGTTAAGAGATTCTATATATTCCTGGTTTAACCTAGGAGGGTTGTATATTTCCAGGAATTTATCCATCTCTTCTAGGTTTTCTAATTTATGCACATAAAGGTATTCAAAGTAGCCTTGAATAATCTTTCATATTTCTGTGGTATCAGTTGTAATAGCTCCCATTTTGTTTCTAATTGAGCCTATTGGGATCTTTTCTCTTCTTTTCTTGGTTAATCTCACTAATAACTATCAATTTTATTTATTTTTTCAAAGAACCAGATTTTTGTTTCATTTATCTTTTGTA
Source organism: Gorilla gorilla gorilla (assembly GCF_029281585.2). Lineage (NCBI taxonomy): Eukaryota > Metazoa > Chordata > Mammalia > Primates > Hominidae > Gorilla > Gorilla gorilla. The sequence continues at coordinate 64,599,566 of NC_073229.2, forward strand.
TTTTTTTATTCCGTTTCATTTAGTTGTGCTCTGATATTTGTTGTTTCTTTTCTTATGCTGGGTTTGGGTTTGGATTGTTCTTGTTTCTCCAATTCTGTGTGGTGTAACCTTAGATTGTCTATTTGTGCTCTTTCAGACTTTTTGGTGTCATTTAATTCTATGAACTTTCCTCTTAGCACTGCTTTTGCTATATCCCAGAGATTTTGATAGGTTGTGTCACTATTATCATTCAGTCCAAAAATTTTTTTTAATTTCCATCTTGATTTCATTGTTGACCCAGTGATCATTCAGGGGCAGGTTATTTAATTTCCATGCATTTGCATGGTTTTGAGGGTTCTTTTTGGAGTGATTTCCAATTCTATTTGACTGTGGTCTGAGAGTATACTTGATATAATTTTGATTTTCTTATATTTACTGAGACTTGTTTTGTGGTCTATCATATGGCCTAACTTGGAGAATGTTCCATGTGCTGATAACTATAATGTATATTCTGCAATTGTTGGGTAGAATGTTCTGTAAATATCTGTTAAGTCCATTTGTTTTAGGGTATAGTTAAAGTCCATTGTTTCTTTGTTGACTTTCTGTCTTGATGACCTGTCTAGTGCCGTCAGTGAGTATTAAAGTCCCCCGCTGTTATTGTGTTGCCATCCACCTCATTTCTTAGGTCTAGTAGTAACAGTTTTATAAATTGGGGATCTCCAGAATTAGGTAAATATATTTTTAGAATATCTTTCCACTCCTTTACCTTAAGTTTATGTGAGTCCTTATGTGTTATGTGAGGCCTCAAAACCATGCAAATATGTGGAAATTAAATAACCTGCTGCTGAGTAATCATTGGGTCAACCATGAAATCAAGATGGAAATATAAAAATTATTTGAACTGAATGATAATAGTGACACAACCTATCAAAACCTCTGGGTTACAGCAAAAAGCAAAAGTGGTGCTAAGAGGAAAGTTCCACAGCATTAAATGCCTACATCAAAAGTCTGAAAGAGTACAAATAGATAATTCTGATGACAGCAGAAACTTGGTTGGTGAATTCTTATTCATTCTGCTATTCTGTATCTTTTTAAGTGGAGAATTTAGGGCATTTACATTCAATGTTATTATTGGGGTGTGAGGTACTATTCTATACATTGTGCAATTTGTTGCTTGAATATCTTGGTTTTTTTTCACTGTGTTATTGTTATATAGGTTCTGTAAGATTTATGCTTTAAGGAGTTCTATTTTGGTATATTTTGAGGATTTGTTTCAAGATTTAGAGCTCCTTTTAGCAGTTCTTGTAGTACTGGCTTGGTAGTGGCAAATTCTCTCAGCATTTGTTTGTTTGAAAAAGACTGTATCTTTCCTTCGTTTATTAAGCTTAGTTTCACCGGTTACTAAATTCTTGACTAATAATTGTTTTGTTTAAGGAGGTTAAAAATAGGACCCCAATGCCTTCTAGCTTGTAGGGTTTCTGCTGAGAAATCTGCTGTTAATCTGACAGGTTTTCCTTTATGAGTTACCTGACGCTTTTGCTTCACAGCTCTTAAGATTCTTTCCTTTGTCTTGATTTGAGATAACCTGATGACTATGTGCCTAGGCGATGATCTTTTTGAGATGCATTTCCCAGGTGTTCTTTGAGATTCTTATATTTGGATGTCTAGATCTCTAGCAAGGCTGGGGAAGTTTTCCTCAATTATTCCCTCAAATACGTTTTCCAAATATTTGGATTTCTCCTTCTGGTACACCAATTATTCTTAGGTTTGGATGTTTAACATAGTCCCAAACTTCTTCGAAGCTTTGTTCATTTAAAATTTTTTGTTTGTTTGTTTTTGATGGATGGGGTTAATTCAAAAGGCTTGCCTTTGAGCACTAAGGTTCTTTCTTCTGCTTGTTCGATTCTATTGCTGAGACTTTCCAGTGCATTTTGCATTTCTCTAAGTATGTCCTTGATTTCCAGAAGTTGTGATTGTTTTTTATTTATGCTATCTATTTCACTGAAGAATTTTCCTTTCATATTCTCATCATGTTTTTGATTTCTTTAAGTTGGATTTTACCTTTCTCTGGTGCCTCCTTGATTGGCTTAATAATTGACCTTCAAAATTCTTTTTCCGGCAATTCAGCGATTTTGTCTTCATTTGGCTCCATTGCTGGTGAACTGACATGATCTTTTGGCAGTGTTAAAGAACCTTGTTTTGACATATCACCAGAATTGTTTTTCTGGTTCCTTCTCATTTGGGTAGACTGTGTCAGAGGGAAGATCTGGAATTCAAGGGCTGTTTTTCAGATTTTTTTGTCCCACAGGGTGCTCCCTTGATGTGGTGTTCTCCCCCTTCCCCTAGGAATGGGGCTTCTTGAGAGCTGAACTGTAGTGATTGTTTTTGCTCTTCTGGATCTAGCCACCCAGCAGAGCTACTGGGCTCTGGGCTGGTACTGAGGAGTACAAAGAGTCTGGTGATGTGATTTGTCTTCAGGTCTTGCAGCTATGGACACCAGCACCTGCTCCAGTGGAGGTAGCATGGGAATGAAGTGGACTCTGTGAAGGTCCTTGGTTGTGTTTTTGTTTAGTGTGCTGGTTTTGTGTTGGCAATCCTCCAGCCAGGAGGTGGCACTTTCAAGAGTGCATCAGCTACGGTCCTATAGGGAGGATGCAAACCTGCCCTAGGGACACCTGGTTAAGTACTCAGGTTTCTCAGCTGGTGGGCAAGGCCATAGAGCTCCCAGGAGATTCTGACCTTTGTCTTTGGCTACCAGGGCAGGTAGAGAAAGATCACCAGGTTGGAGCAGGGATAGGCATGTCTGAGCTCAGCCTCTCCTTGGGCAGGGCTTGCTGTGGCTGTTGTGGGGAACGGGGGTGTGGTTTCCAGTCCAGTGGAGTTATATTCCAGGAGGGATTATGGCTGCCTCTGCTGAGTCATACAGGTTGCCAAGGAAGTGGGGAAAAGCCTGAAGCCACAGGCCTCACCCTGCTCCCATGCAGCCCGTGGTCCTAAAGGCTGGGCTTATTCCCACCTTGCCCCTTCAACAGCACTGAGTCCATTTCCAGGCGTCTGGTGACCAGGGTTGAGAACTTGTTCCGGACCATGAGCCTCCTTGTTGAGAAAGCAAGCAGACTCACAGGTTTTCAGCATCTCAGGCAACCTGCAGTTGTGATCCAGTTCCTTCAAAGGGTCTATGGATTGTCTTGGCTTTCCTGGTATGTTCCTGCAGTAGTTCTCGGAGCAAAAATTCATGATGTGAGTCTCCCTACACTGCTCTGTCCAGGCAGCCGCAAGCTAATCCTGCCTCTCATCCCCCATCTTAATCCTGAGTCCTGACCATGGGGTTTTGATAATGATGGATGGATAGTATGATGAAAATGGTAGTTAGCACATGATTTAGCCTCTTAGGAAAAAAAATGCAAAAAATAGCAGTTAAATAAAAGAAAAATACTGACAACTACTTAGATACAAATTAAATACCTAACTTACCTGAGTAGTTACTTTTGGAGCTTATTCATTCATTTATTTATTATTTTTTTGAGACAGAGTCTCTCTCTGTCAGCCAGGCTGGAGTACAGTGGCATGATCTCGGCTCACTGGAACCTCCATCTCCCGGGCTCAAGCAATTCTCCTGCCTCAGCCTCTTGAGTAGCTGGGATCACAGGCGTGTGCCACCGTGCTCGGCTAATTTTTGTATTTTTAGTAGAGATGGGGTTTCACCATGTTGGCCAGGCTGGTCTTGAACTCCTGACCTCAGGTAATCGGCCCACCTCAACCTCTGAAAGTGCTGGGATTACAGGCATGAGCCACCATTACAGGCATGAGCCACCGCGCCCGGCCTCATTCTTCTATTTTTAAAAAAATTGCACACCTACTACATTCCAGGAAGTGTGCTAGACTGTAGGTGCAACAAAATATGCAATACGGTCTTAGCCCTCAGCAGGCTTACAGTTACCAGGTGGGGGTGGTGGAGAAATGAGTATATTGTCTTAATACATGACAATGAGTGTCCTGGGTTGCAGCAGGGCAGGAGTGGGGCCACTGAGAAAGTGTGGGATGAAGCATCAGGGAGAGTTGAGATGAGTGTTAGAGAGAAGAAGAGAGGACAAGTCAGGGGCAGGAAGAGGGAGAGAGGGAAAGGGTGAGGAGGAGAAGGAGGAAGAAGAAGGGGAGCAGAGGATCAAAGGGAAGGAGAGGGAGAGGGAGAGGGTGAGGAGAGAGCAAACATGAACCTGAACCTGGTTACTTGGAGAACCCCCTAAGTTCAGTGTGCCTGGAGCTTTTCATGTCAGGAGCTTTTCATGGACTCAGTGCTGTTGAAGGGGCACAGTGGGAATAAGCCCAGCCTTTAGGACTGAGGGCTGCATGGGAACAGGTTGAGGCCTGTGACTGTAGGCTTTTCCCCACTTCCTTGGCAACCTGTATGACTCAGCAGGGGCAGCCATAATCCCATAATGAGCAAGAGCCAGGAAGGTGAGCAGGAGCCTGGTGATGGAGAGCCATGTGTGAGGGAACCTATTGTTTGGTGCAAGGTTCATTCTATGCTCAGTTTTCCATTGTAGAAAGATGACTTGATCAACAGTGGAAAAAGAATTGAAATAGAGCAAGACTGGTGGCAAAAGATCAATTAACAGATGCTCCAGTTTTCTAGGGGAAAAATGGAAGGTACCTACATCAAGGAAGAGGCAGGTGGTATAAAGAAGAGGGAATGGATTTCAGAAATCTGTGAAAAAGCAGATTTATCAGAACCTAACCTTATTGAATTGGTTAGTGGGAGGAGGGGTTAGGAAAGGAGAGGAGTCAAAAGTATCTGAGATTTCAGATTTGGATGACTGGCAAGTGGTAACTTCATTTGCTGAGGCTGGGAATATTGCTGAAAGAATAACTTTGGGGATGAGGTAGGAGAGTAAACTCATCTTACTGCATGTGTTTTATTGCTTGAGGTTTTTGCAGGTCATATAAATGGAGATAACCAATAGTAGTTGGATAGTTTATTTTTCTGTAAAGGGGAAACATTTAAAGTATATCTCAGGCCTTGCAAAGACCACACATTTTAGGGCCTCTCTGCTTTTGACTACTGCATTTTGTCCGTTGGCAATCTCTGACCTTCAAGGAAGTGCTAAAACCCTCAATTTTTCATTGAAAACGTCAGAGAAACAATTAACTTTATTAACAAATTTATTTCCATTCTTCAGCTACCACTTTTGCATCATTCTTTTTACACAAAGAAACTCCTTAAAAATAAAACAAAATCCACATAATTACTTTCCAAAATTCTCACTTTCACAGTGAAGTTCTCCCAACTTCTTTTTTGTTTTCAAGTGAGTCCCAACTACTTGATTAAGGGGTAGGTCAGCTTTGAGAGACATTCTTTGTAAAAGCGCTGAATCTGGGAAACCTAATCACCTATGGCCAGGAGATGTCTCTGTTACAGATAATTTAAGAGAGGGAAAAAGAGAGGAAGATATTTTGGGAAGGGACTGGCCCAAAGTGCCCCTAAGCCCTTCAGGGCACTGGTCTCCTGAAGTTGGAGGCTAACTGGGACTCTTTCAGAAAGACAAGGTCAAAAGTTCTCAGTGAGGTGGAATGTATGGTATTTTTGCAACTTATATCTTTCTGTTGGGGGAGGAATTTAAAAAGAAAGATAAACAATAAATGCTTTCTCTGAGTTGTGAATATTTTGCAGAGTAAACTCTGATTTGGTAATAAAATGCCACTATCAGAGAGGCAAGTTGATCATGGTTACATTTGCATAACACTGTAAATTTACTAAAAGTCATTGAATTGTATACTTAAAATTATTTTATAGTATATAAATTATACCTTAATAAAGTTATTAGAAAATAAATAACTAAGATTCATCTTTGAGTAAAAATCAAATCTGTTAGCCTTTGAAGGTATACTGTGTCAGTAGTCTTGGGGAGAACAGTGGCAGGTAAGACACTGTGACTGTCACCATGAAACTTGCAATCCATTGGTTGCATTTATGACTATCAGGAAATCTTTCTTTTCTGCTCAGCATTGGTTAAAATATAGATCTTCATTTGACAATTTAAAGCCAATAGGAGACAATTTGTGGAAAGCTTTGGGTTTTCTAATAGAGGTGAAAAATTGAGTTTATGAGAAGAGAAAAAATAACTGGGGGGAGGATGAAAGAGGAAGACATTCTACCGCAAGGAATTCAGGGAATCTGACAGAGGTTCCCGAGCCCACTGATTTCAGAGGGAAGCTACAGGTCCTCCTTGCCTGATACCCTTCAGAAATAAGTTAGGCAGCCTTCTCTGTGCCGTCATAACACTATAGATCTGCTATTTCCAAAGACATGGATTTTATTAATTTGCTTTTTAATGAGGATCTTTTTATGGTCATAAAATATATGCTTGTTCATTATAGGAAATTTGAAAATTTATTAAAGTATAAAAGGGCTAGGTGCAATGGCTCACACCTGTAATCCTAGCATTTTGGGAGGTCAAGGAGGGCAAATCGTTTGAGCCCAGGAGTTTGAGACCAGGCTGGGCAACATGGCAAAACCCTGTCTCTACAAAAAAATAAAAACATTATCTGGGTGTGGTGGCACATGCCTGTGGTTCCAAGTCCCAGCCTCTCAGGAGGCTGAGGTGGGAAGATCACCTGAGTAGAGGAGGCTGAGGCTGCTGTGAGCTGTGACTGTGGCACTGCACAGCAACCTGAGTGATGAAGTGAGACCCCCCATCTCAAAAAAATTAAATCAACCACAGCTTTCCCTCGGACAACAATTTTTTAGATAAAGGCAACAGTGTTATTCTTTGGAGTGCCCTGTGGGTTTGTGGAGGTGAGAAGGAATGCCAATTTTTATTGCTTTCTACCTTGATGAATTGTTATAATAGGATTGATTTGCTTCTGAGTATGTGCCACTTTTATAATGTATTATATCTTCACTTTTAAAGCCTGCACAGTATTCCCTCTAGGGAATGCTCCTTCTTTAAGCAGTCCCCATCTTTGGACCATTAGCATATGAGAATGCTGTTGGTAATTTCTTTTTAAAATCAAGCCTAATTTCCTCCTAATTTGTGTTTTGGAGTACTGTGAATGACAGCCACTTAAAAATTCTCTAGAAGAAATTTTTCCTCTTCTCCTCTTTAAAGGTGCTGGTCTGAGGTTGGTGACCAACATGTGGGACAGAACCTTTCCATTGGCCAAGGATGTGCCTATAAGGCCATCATAGAACACGAGATCCTGCATGCTTTGGGATTTTACCACGAGCAGTCAAGGACGGACCGGGATGATTATGTGAACATCTGGTGGGACCAAATTCTTTCAGGTGTGATTGGGCGGAGATTGCTATCACATTTATCACTGGCTGAGACCAATCCTGAGATGACCAAGCCAAATCTGTGTGGACAGGAGCTTCAGCCTCTCTAGTGGGAAGAAAGACTCTGAAGAGGTTATGATTTGTTGGCCCTTTATGTGGGCTGTGCTGATCTGACCGGAATTCATCGCAGATAAGGGCCTCAAGGAATGGTGTTAACTCACTGTGGGGGTCAACTGAAAGTTAACCAGAAGCTTTGCTTTATATCAGTGTTTTCATTAAAACTCTATCTAAAACTCTACTTTCCTGTCTTAATGAGGAAAGTGAATCCAGATTTTAAAGTCATTTCTCTGGATGTGAAATCTCCTGTGCCTCTAGAAGGCTGTTTGAGGTTTAGTTGATTATTCCATGACTATAGGGCATACTCAAGAAGTATTTTTTCCAGTTGCTTTACCAAATCAATAAAAAATGTTTAAAGACAAAAAAATAAATGCTTTTATCTGAAATAACACCCCAATTATGTTAATTCTAGCTAGCTATCTGGGTTCTGATTAATCAAAGGTTAATGTTTTTTTCTTCCTTGTTTCTAAGCACCTTGCTTCTTCTGCCTCCACCTCATACAATGCAAAAGACAACAGTTTTGTCTTATGTATTATTCAGTTATATTATTCTAACTATTTCGTTGTTCTTTAGGTTGTTTTGTTTTGTTTTGAGACAGAGTTTCGCTCTTGTTGCCCAGGCTGGAGTGCAATGGTGCGATCTCAGCTCACTGCAACCTCTGCCTCCTGAGTTCAAGCGATTCTCCTGCCTCAGGGAGGCAGACGGGATTATAGGTGTGTGTCACCATGCCTGGCTAATTCTGTATTTTTTAAGTAGAGATGGGATTTCATCATGTTGGTTAGGCTGGTCTCGAACTCCTGACCTCAGGTGATCGGCCTGCCTTGGCCTCCTGAAGTGCTGGGATTACAGGCATGAGCCACCACCGTGTCCGGCCCTTACTTTCCTTAATTGTTTGAGACAATGAAGTAGAGTGCTTTTGAGTACACTAAAACATTTATTGAGCAGCTTCCTGATGTGGTAGAAAAAAAAAAAAGTCAATGCTATGTTTCTGAAGATACCTAGTTTTTAAGAAGGAATTAGTGAAGAGAATGCAAAAACATTGTTTTTGGCAGTAAGAGATTAATGAAATTTTAATATATTTAAAATGCCTTAACTGTTTCCGGCATGGCTTTTATAAAACAAATAATAGCCTTGTGTAGGTATCCATTTTATTTAGATCCCAATTTTATATGCGGATTCATATATTGCAGTGCATCTATAATAATTTTACTTTTGGGGGCTTGGAAGAACTGACCAAGCTTTATAATTAAATATGAATCCTCAAAAGTTTTCTGCCAGGACTGTAATAGTTCATTTTGGAGTAAGATGGTCAATGATTTTCACATGAGATGAGGGTAGAGAGGGCTAATCAAAATCACCTGTGAGGTTTCTCATCCTGTGCCTTCCCAGTCTCTTATATGCTGGTAATTCTATGAACATGGATTGGTGTAGTAAGGAAGAAAACTGTAACTTATAATAGTCTAATAGGTCACCAGCTTTGAGCCTAACCACATACTCCGACCATCTTACCACCACCCACTGAACCAGAGGCCAGATAGCACTCTTCTTTGCCTCCCAGTCCAATCCAGAAAAGTTTTGGAGCATATTCACCCAGAGATGAAATAATAACTCAGACTTCATGTACCTATCTCTCAGTAGTAATTGTGTTATAACTGTGTGTGTGTGTGTAGAAGGAAGAAGGAAATGGAGTAATAGGTCAAAGGACTGAATCTCTGATTGCACTACTCAGGGGACTATTAGACTTTGTCTATATTTGCCTGTAAGCCTCAATTTCTTACCTTCCTGTACATATACTGGGCTTTGATGAAAATTTTGTAAGGAAGCAGAAAACATTTCTATTTCCAAGTCTCATAGAAGACAATACTTAGTGCTTTTAAAATGGTTTTAGGCCAAATGAGTTTCCCTTTATCGGAGTGAGGGACATTTGCCAGGGTCAAGTGCAGACTTGCTCAGCTCTGGTTTGAGCACGGGTTGCTCAACACGTATTTGCTCATCTCCTATCTGTGTTTTCATCAGGTACAATTCCGTATATCTAAATTGCCTGCAACCACGGGAGAACTGTTCTCAAAAGAGACATCAAATCCAATAAGATTATCAACACAGGCAGTATTTTTTATCAGGGTAATTTATGAGTTTTATTGATTTAACTTTGGTCAATAACAAGCTTTCTGTTTAACTTAAGAAGACACTGTACTGGCAATGTAATTCTCTCCCAAGGTCCATCTCCATTTCTTGAATCAGAATTGTGTTTTTGAAATTTCTTTCCTTATGCTAGGGAAAAAACTCAACTTTTGGGGTCTAGCAGGGGTTGACAAACTATAGTCCATGGGCCATATCTACTTGCTTTTGTAAATAAAGCTTTATGGAAACACAATCATAACCATTTGTTTAAGTATTGTATATGGCTGTTTTCATGCTACCATGGCAGAGTTGAGTAGTTACAACAGAGAACATATTTTCTATCTACTCTAGAACAGGTTTGCTGACTGACCCCTGGTTTACAGGATCGCATGCCCTGGATTACAGCCCCTTTTCAGCTCTCAGCTGTGAGTCCCTATCCTATTCACTGTTGGGGGCACTACCAACCTAGCACAGCTCTCAGTAGATACTAGGCCCAACAAAAACATGTTGAATACATTTTTAAATATTATTCAAAATATTTGTTTGTTAAGTATTCTCATAAGAATCCATGAGTAATACAGATTAAAATAATCTATTCTAACCTGATGGGATTTTTGTTTTTGTTTTGAGACAGAGCCTTGCTCTGTCTTCCAGGCTGGAGTGCAACGGTGCAATCTCAGCTCACTACAACCCCCACCTCCCGGGTTCAAGAGATTCTCATGCCTCAGCCTCCTGAATAGCTGGGATGACTGGCGTCCACCACCATGCCCAGCTAATTTTTGTATTTTTTAGTAGAGATGGGGTTTCACCATGTGGACCAGGCTGGTCTCGAACTCCTGGCCTCAAGTGATTCACCTGCCTCAGCCTCCCAAAGTGCTGGGATTACAGGTGTGAGCCACCGTGCCCAGCCTCTAATCAGATGGTTTTATGGAAAATTAAGTAAAGCGCATCCAGTGAGTTGAAAGTGCTTTGCTTCAGGCACCACTGAGAGTTACCAAGAGATTGTAGACTCTTATGCTCTTTACAATTCCATTACCTCAAAAGACATCCTAGGACCAAGTACTCTGGAGGGGTTAACTTTCCCCTTCCCTGTTAGAGCCATTGTTTCTTTTACACCTGTCCCACCTTCAAAAATGCTTTGATCCCTCTCAAGTAATCCCCAATATAATCCCCATGATTTGGGAGAATGAAACATCAGTATTCAGATTTTACAGTTAAAGCAAGATATTGCTCAAACGTGGTCTTGCTCCTTAGCTTTTCCAAAAGCATTCAGAGACGCCCTCAGGCACCTGCTGGAGCATTGCCTGGCCACACCACACTTCTGCAGTCCTGCATATAGCTCTGTATGAGGCAGTTACATTTTCTTCTCTCTAATTGTTCAAAGTAACTGGATGAGGCCAGGCACGGTGGCTCATGCCTATAATCCCAGCACTTTGAGAGGCCGATGCAGGCAGATCACCTGAGGTCAGGGGTTTGAGACCAGCCTGGCCAATGTGGTGAAACCTCATCTCTACTAAAAATTAAAAAATTAGCCAGGCATGGTGCCACGTGCCTGTAATCCCAGCTACTCAGGAGGCTGAGGCAGGAGAATTGTTTGAACCCAGGAGGCGGAGGTTGCAGTGAGCTGAGATCTTGCCATTGCACACCAGCCTGGGCAACAGAGCAAAAACTCCGTCTGAAAACTAAACAAGTAAACAAACAAAAAGTGACTGGACAAGGAGCTAGAGAAGGAGAAGAATATAAGGATGGGAAGTTATGACTGGAAGAGTTAGCCGCATTTGCATTCAGTTTTCCTATCACTCCATAAGAAGAAAATCAAAAAAAATCTGCAAACCTTTCCATTAATGCAGCCCAAACAGTAAATTCCCGATGGTTATTAGTCAATTCAAACACCCTCTGATCAGTTATTTTGTTCAGCTTTTTACATTGCAGCACGTCTTATCTCACTTTCACTAATCTCAGAAAAATATTTACCTTTCCTCTTTTGATAGGAAAATAAGTTTTCTTCTTCCTATTTTATTTTTGTTCTCCATGAGGCTATTTCTGAAACAGAAGGATGTGAGCCTTGATTGGCAAGATCCCGTCTTGCTTTCAGCTGCTTACCTTTCCCTCTGCCCCTCAGATTTCCTTCTCCTAACCCTTGGAGAGTAGGCCAGGTACAGCTCTGGGCAGACTCAGTGGATGAGGTACTTGGCTGTTAGAACGATGTATCTTGAACATAATCGATTGTGAACATTTTCGTGAATTCAAAAATTATTTTTCCTGTCATTTGGAATACCTTCCTCAGCTTTGCTATTTTACCTTCTCTTTCTGAAAGTCTTACACACGTACACACACACCCAGATACACACATATTTATATATATTTATAATGTATCTTTGGTGTAAACATGTACATGTATTTAGTCATTTCTAATATTTATTTAAATTTACAATATGTATTTTATAGTTATTACAATATTATATATGTTATTGTATATTAATATATTAACTAATATTAATGATTCATAGTAATTTTACATTATATTGCTTATAAAATATAATTTATATTTAAATAAATCTAAATAAATCTATTTAAATAAAACTATTTAAATAAATCTATTTAAATAAAACTATTTAAATAAATCTATTTAAATAAAACTATTTAAATAAATCTATTTAAATAAAACTATTTAAATATATATAAATTATATATTTAAATACATCTATTTAATTATATAATTTATATATTAAATAGATGTATTTAAAATATAAATTATATAATTAAATAGATGTATTTAAATATATAAATTATATATTTAAATAGATGTATTTAAATATATAGATTATATATCTAAATAGATGTATTTAAATATATATAAATTAAGTATTTAAATAGATATATTTAAATATATCTAAATTATATATTTAAATGCATCTATTTAAATATATCTAAATTATATATTTAAATAAATCTATTTAAATATCTAAATTATATATTTAAATAAATCTATTTAAATATCTAAATTATATATTTGAATAAATCTATTTAAATATCTAAATTATATATTTGAATAAATCTATTTAAATATCTAAATTATATATTTAAATAAATCTATTTAAATATCTAAATTATATATTTAAATAAATCTATTTAAATATCTAAATTATATATTTAAATAAATCTATTTTATATATATATTTAAATAGAACTATTTCCCTTTTTTGGAGGGTCTCTGGGTATCTAGTCAAAGAGTAGCATGGGGAAAATAACATGACTGAGAAGGACCTGTGGATTCTCTCCCTAACAGGTTACCAGCACAACTTTGACACCTATGATGATAGCTTAATCACAGACCTCAATACACCCTATGATTATGAGTCTTTGATGCACTACCAGCCTTTCTCATTTAACAAGAATGCAAGTGTTCCCACCATCACAGCCAAGATCCCTGAGTTTAACTCCATTATCGGACAGCGCCTGGATTTCAGTGCCATTGATTTAGAGAGGCTGAACCGAATGTACAATTGCAGTGAGTATCTCAGTTTCTGAGAACTTGGTAAACTAGCCTCAGCAGAGATTCCCTCAGCCTTAGAGATTGCCTTTACATTTTCCTTTACTCTTCTTTAATGTACTAGCTAAAAGAATAAGAACAAACTGCGTAACTTTTGTTGGTCTACCTCTAGACCCATTTGTTTAAGTATTGTCTATGGCTGTTTTTGCGCTACAATGGCAGAGTTGAGTAGTTAAAAACAAACAAACAAAACTATAACACCAACCTTACAGGATGGTTATAAAAACCAATTATGTAGTTATGTTTTATAAAGTCAAAGTACTGGACAAATGTAAGGAGATGTTATTGTCTAGCTTCTTTTGCTTCTTTTGGAGGATGCATTATTACGTAAAGGTCAAAATAGGTGATGGACTTGAAAGCATTTTGTATCCTGTAAAATTCTTTACCTATGTTAGTTACTCCTAGAGTAATCTAATCCTCTGGGGCAGGGTGTTTTCTAAAGATGATCCCACTAGCCTTTAGAGATAAAATGTTTGATTCTGTTCAATAAGTATGTACAAAAGACCTACTAAGTACAAAGCCAAATATTATAGGTATCTTTTTCTTGATCTAAAGGAGTTTATGGTTGGTATTTACATGGCAGAAAATGATTATAGATTTTTTTTTATCTTGACTCTGTGAGGTAGGTAGGGCTGTGTCTATATATTAGCAAGTACTAAGATCTGATGACAGTAAGATTTGCATTTGAGAAAAGGTCAAGATAACAAGCTTGTGATTCTGTCATATCTGAACAATGAGGTTTTAGTGGCTTAAGACATTAGCTATTTGGAATGACTATCTTTCATTTTTAACCAGATGATAAAAATATAATTTGCAGCCACAACTCACACTCTTTTGGACCACTGTACTTTTGAGAAGGCAAACATCTGTGGAATGATTCAGGGCACCAGAGATGACACTGACTGGGTCCATCAGGACAGTGCTCAGGCTGGAGAAGTGGATCACACCTTGTTGGGACAATGCACAGGTCAGTGAAAGTGGAAAGCAAACACACTGATGTGGTTCAACAGGTTCAATTAGGTTATGCCAGTCACCATGTTTTGCCTCAGTCAGAATGTTAGTTATCAAACTTGAAAATCTGAACAAGGACAAAAAACATTTCTCATATCTTTATTACTAACTCAATAAAAAGCATCCAGTCTCTGGGCACACAAAAGAAAAATGCATTTAAGCAAAACTGATATTAGTATATGATTGGTAAGATAAAACCTCATAAATAAAGGCAATGTCTCTAGAACCACACCCTCCTACAGAAATATAATGTGAGTCACATATGTAATGTAGAATTTTCTAATGTCCACATGAATCTGGCTCTGTGGCACAATGGATAACACATGGGACTTTTAATACCTACATGAAAAAGTAAAAGAAAACCGTGAAATTAATTTTAATAATGTATTTTTTAACTCAATATATCCAAATAGTAGCATTTCAACATGTAATCAAAATAAAAGTTATTATGAGATGCTTCACATTTTTCAGGCTAAGTATTTTAAACTTGACACATATTTTACTCCTACAGTACATCTCAGTTTGCACTGGCCACAATTCAAGCACTCAATAGCCACATAGGTTTGGTAGCCACTGTATTGGATAGCATAGCTTCAGATACTTCCTATATATGGTGTAGTGAAAAAGACAGACCTGGTTTGAAATATAGCTTCACCACTTACTAATTGTAATTGACCACAGGAAGTTGTTGTCATGTGTGTGCTTTTTCTAAAAGTCTTGGCTTTTGCAAGCCTCTGTAAACATCAAGATATTGATGTCTACTTCACAGTGACAATGGAAGAAGATAATGCATACAAAGCCCCCACCTGCAGACCAGCAGCTTCACTCCCCATTTTTCCATCTTCCCTTTCTCTCCAGAGGTTCCATTTATTTTGTTTTTCTATTTTAGCCTTCTAGTATTCTGTGCCTGCCATTGAAATCATCTTAACCATATTTGGAAACAGGTGAGGTTACAGATTATTATAGCTTTTCAAAGACTAGACTATTGAGAAGTCACTTAGTCCATAACTGTCTGAGAGTTGGTGAGATTCCCTTCCCAGAAGGAACACAGCCTGTCACCCAGATACCAGGCCACCACAGGGAATGTCAGAGGTGATAAGCCACTGACACTTTTCCTCAATCTTTGGAAGAGGGTAAAAGCTTCTGTCACAGATCAGATTATCAAACATATCATCCCAAGTGTCCAAAGGTTGATCCAAGCCTGAAGTGCTCTCTAAATTTCTGTTGTAGCCTCTAATCCAACCTATTCTGTGGGCTTGCTGTTAGGCTAATGTACAATTGCCAGCTAAACACAAAGGTGATCTTTATTGTGAGAGGAATCTGCTGAAAAAATGTTCTAGTAAGAGAAAAGGACCACATCCCAGAAGAAAGATCTGGAAAAGCTGTATCAGGTTAACTTGAGCAGCTATTATGCTTCTTTCACAAGAGGTATTTAATGGAACATGTCCCTCTGCTAGAGAGCTCTTGCATAGTTACAGGTGGATGCGTAGACACGAAGAGCTTGAAGGATCCATTGGGAGGATCCCTCCCATTCAAAACCCACGGAAATAAACACCTAGGGAGAGCTGGGGATAATTCAGGCCTCCTGAGTTCTGGGCTTGAATTATTTGACTCTCAATTCATGCTTCATAATACACCTGGGCAAGAATTCCTGAGTAAGAATTACCTAGAAACCTTTTTAGCCTTGTGCGCTGTTTTTTTTTTTTTTCTAACCCAGGCATTCAATATATAATTATAATTCAGAGGTCTCAGGCAAGTTCAAATATTGAGAAGAAGATACAAGGGAATATAATTTGCCCTGATTTAATATTAAAGTCGTTTGATATTTTAAGCTTGGTGGGAAGCTTATTTAAACCATCATTGCTTGCCGCTGATATGAAAGGCAAGTGCCTCAGTGTGAGGCAGGATGAAGCTGGGAGCATCACGGAGCAACGCTGGAGTACCCAGCACTATACTGTACACTCACTTTATTTTTATCTTGTGAAATGTTTTGATTGAAGCATTTTGATATGGAGTTGAGTGTTGGAACACAGTATAAAGAACCTCTTCATATGCAAGAATTTTTCATTGTGCTTGACTTTGACAAGTGTGTGGTTTACCAAACGGTACATTTGTTTGGCTGCTTGATTGTTTTTAGGGGAAAGAGTTTTGAGATATCTGAGTCAGGTAAACCCTATCTCTGGCACTAATGTAGACACTTTTCACCCGCTTCAGTGTCCTTCCAATGCCTTCCTTTACATTCAGGGGAAATTTCCATTTAGTCTCTAATGTGTCCTGAATAGCCCTTCTTATAATATAGTAAAGATTACTTTTTTGCCACTGATAATACACCCAGTTATTAGGCTAGCAACAGGGGAAATTGAACCCTTATCATTGTCAATGTTTAAAACCAAATCCTAAATCCTTGAATTCCAGTGTCTTATACAACAACCAGACCAACCCAACTCTTTTCCTTGGAATGAATCTCTAATTTAAAGAATGAAGTCAATGAGAAAAATAGAATTCATCTCACAGACACCAAATTCCATCAAACATTGCTTGAAGCCTGTGTTTCTTTAAGTCAGAGGTATATATTTCACAATCTTGGAACAAAGGCAATCAAACACAGCAGTGGAGAGCAAGCTTTAGCCAGTGACTAAGTCCATTGAGACAGAGAATATTTACTGACAAATGTCCTTCTTTTTATTTTCCTCCGAAGAGTTCTACTTTTTGTTGCCTGGACAATGGCTGTGGTTCACTATTTCACTTTGTTTGGGTGGACAGAACCCTGGGTTGTGGGAAGCCAGACGTGTGATGTTTGGCTGCTCTTTCCATAGGTGCCGGCTACTTCATGCAGTTCAGCACCAGCTCGGGGTCCGCGGAAGAGGCAGCCCTACTGGAGTCTCGGATTCTTTACCCAAAGAGGAAGCAGCAGTGCCTGCAATTTTTCTATAAAATGACAGGAAGTCCTTCAGACAGACTCGTTGTCTGGGTCAGGAGGGATGACAGCACAGGCAATGTTCGCAAGTTGGTGAAGGTGCAGACTTTTCAAGGTACTTAGAGGCATTCACATGAGGAATGGATTGGGTTAAAATCTGGGATCCTGCTTCTTCTCCTCCTTCCCTCTTTCCTCCTACTCCACCTTCTTCTCTCTCTCCTCCTCCTTTTCCTCCACCCACTTCCTTCTCTTCTCAGAGCCTATCATAATATATGGCATGTTTTAATTACTCTATGAATGTTTTAACCACTGAGAAATTAGAAGCAGTATCTTGGGCTTAGGTAGGGATGAAATATACTTTTGTAAGAAGCCAATCAGAATATACAAATCCAGTTTTCACTGGAAATTTAGAGAAAGCAAAGGCCAAGACTGAGAAAATGGATGGTTCAGGAGTAGAGATAAGAAGGTAAAAGACTTGTGGGAATTGATGCTGCGGGAGAGAGAGTAGTTAAATAGTTGACCAGCTCACGCCTGGAATCCCAGCACTTTGGGAGGCCGAGGCGGCCTTGTGGATCACAAGGTCAGGAGATTGAGATCATCCTGGCCAGCATGGTGAAACCCAGTCTCTACTAAAAATGCAAAAATTAGCTGGGCATGGTGGCGCGCGCGCATGTAGTCCCAGCTACTTGAGAGGTTGAGGCAGGAGAATTGCTGGAACCCGGGAGGCGGAGGTTGCAGTGAGCCAAGATTGCACCACTGCACTCCAGGCTGGTGACAGAGCAAGACTCCATCTAAAAAAAAAAAAAAAAAAAAAAAAAAAAAATTGACCAAAGTGTTTTGCATCTGTTTCAGAAAAACAAATGATACCATTATTTAATATGCCGAAGTAACTTGAAGCCTACTTGTGAAGTTGGTGGCAAATAAGTCATTGGTATATGTTAACTTCCTATAATCACTAACATGTTCCTAAGTGTCACTTTGTATATTTATATAAGAAGGTCAGCATGTAAATGATTATAGATAGAGAAATTTTTGTTGAAAAGTAAGAAAGCTTGTCTCCCTTTTCCTAGTTATGAATGAACCACCACCATAACAAAAGAAAGCAAATACTTTGTTTATAACCCTGGATCTTGATTTATGGCCAGATTATCCTAGCATCCAACTGCCTACCTTAGCATTTAATTTATCAATTGAAATGAGTCCAGGGAAAGGAATTATTTTTTATATATCTGCTGCTCTTGAAGAAGAAACCTTCCTTAGAGGTCACTTGTAAGAACAGGTGCCCAAATCGACTATATCCAAGCCACTCTGTGGGCTGCCTGGGAACTCTACAAATCACAGTTTTGAGGGGTTCACTTTTCTGGTTGAAATTTATTATAGTTTATATGATAAAAGGATGACAGCTAGATACTCTTTAAGAGTTGAGGATGTGTTATGTTACCAAGGATTGTAAATATTTAATGAGAAAATGAGAGTTTCAATAATATTGATGGGACCTATTATCACTCACTTTCATCTAAAGCTAAAAGTGTTACTTCTAAGCATAAAATCGATCAAGCAAACATCCTATGCTTAATTTAGTTTCTTACACTGCTGTGCTTTGTATTTCATTGAATTCAGAGTATGCCTGTGTACGTTCCCTGGAAACACTGTATGAAAGGTTTTTTTAAGTAGTCTGTTCTGATACTGGTTTGTCAATGAAACTTTTCAGAAAGGTTAGTTGAATATCACTTAGTGTTGTTTATGTGATATTCAACTTAAGACAGTCGCAACCAATTTGAATAGCTTTTAAGTTTTGCAAAATGTATATTTTGACCAAAACACTTACACACAAAATGTCTCCATATGCATATCTGTATATAATATATGTTACATACATAATGCTTGTATACAAACTTACATGAAAAATGTTGGCATACAACTATGTGTATGTACACACACATGCACACACACACGTTTTTACTGAGGCCAGGACTTCCTTATAGAAGACAATTCTGAACTAACAGGGATTAAATTTGTCTCAAACAATCTTTGTAGCATTATTGCCTGACTGATTTAGGGCAGCCCTGTGGAAGCATGTAAATGAAACCATCTTAATAATTTCATAGATGAATCTCTGCCTATATGGTATAGCCTCTTGGGTCTCCTTCCCAGTGTCAGATTCCCCCATCTCAACCTCATTTTGACATCCTATATTAAGAAAAAACAAAGCAGGTACTAATCAGCAAGAACAGAATCCTATTCTCTTGACAGAATTCCCATGATCTATAACCTGCTGGATAAATAGTTCAAATCCTATATCTCTGTTCCTATTCCTAGACTTTCTGGCACCTATTACCCTTCAAGTCCATGTGTCTTCCACTAGGCTGCCATGCTCTCCCCAGGAGAGGGCAGCTGCCTAGATTTGTATGTTACAGAGGTGGTCGTGTGCCTTCTCTACCTCTCTCCTGTGTTCCCATGTAACCTAACCACACAGGCCATAATCAGCTCCACCCTAAGAAACAGAACATTGTTAGACCTGTCCCTTGAAGTTGTCCTTAGAGAGAATGGCCTGAAAACAAAGGGAGATTAAAGGTCTTTTCCTTTTCAGGGAAAGTATAGTTCTATAAGTAGATTTCTGGTTAAAAGACACAGAAGAAGGAAAAAAGACACTCATCTGTAGGAACTCAGTTTAGCCAACATGACTTCCACTTGGAAGCATTTTTCCTCTCCTCTTCAAGCCCAACTCTAGGGAATACCCTGTGCAAAAATATCAGTGTAGGCACATCTCTTTGCGGAATTGAGTTGCTTTGCTTTTGCAGTTTCCTCTCTCCAGTACCCCCAAGCTCCTGTCTGGCTTCTTATACTGTTCAACCCAGGATCCTATGTTCTAGAACGGCCTTCTCACCATCTTTCCTCAGCTCTTAATTCGAAAGTCCCACTTCTAGTTCATGCTCAGAGAAAAAGCAAGTAGACCTAATCTTTATTAGAACGTGAGTTTCTAGACAATAGTACTCTATTTGGCTTACTTCGCTCCCCTACGTGGTGGACTTTCACATAATATAAGGAAGAGAAAAAAGTCTAGATGTTGGAGAGGGAGTCAGTTTCAGGTAGGGAAGATCCAGTCAGTCCTACAGGTTATTATCTGCTCTTCAGCATTCCTTATAGCTCTCTGGCAAAAAGTGACAGGTCGGACCATATGGAGTTACTATTTTTTTTACTTTTGGCTTAGAAAATGGCTATTTTATACGATTCAGCCTAACACTTGGGTTTTCTTTGCTAACATTAGGGGTTACAGTTGAACCAGCCAACTCAGGAGGAAATCCAGAACCTGGATTCTTATAGTGGAAAACAAATTCACGGTTAAGATATGAATGTGAATTTTAAAATAAATCATAGTATTTTAAAAAACCATTTTTCCTTATTAGATATGTAACTTTGGAAAAGTTACTTAACCAGTTTATAACAGTACCTATTTTATAGGGCTGTTGTGAGGATTTAATGAGATAATTTATGGAAAGCACATGGCACTGTGCCAAACTCATAATAAGTACTCATTAAGTGTTGGTCACAGTTCTCACCAGCCTTGTTCTCTGTCCTCAGGAGATGATGACCACAATTGGAAAATTGCCCATGTGGTGCTCAAAGAGGAACAGAAGTTTCGCTACCTTTTCCAGGGCACAAAAGGCAACCCTCAGAACTCAACTGGGGGAATTTACCTAGACGACATCACTCTGACAGAAACCCCCTGCCCCACAGGGGTCTGGACAGTCCGGAATTTCTCCCAAGTCCTTGAGAACACCAGCAAAGGGGACAAGCTTCAGAGCCCTCGATTCTACAATTCGGAGGGATATGGTTTTGGGTTAACTTTATACCCAAATGGCAGAGAAAGCTCTGGCTACTTGAGACTTGCTTTTCACGTGTGCAGTGGGGAGAACGATGCTATCCTGGAGTGGCCAGTAGAAAACAGACAGGTGATAATTACCATCCTTGACCAGGAGCCCGATGTCCGGAACAGGATGTCCTCAAGTATGGTGTTCACTACCTCGAAGTCGCACACATCTCCAGGTGGGTGGTGTCAGCGTAAATAAGAACTGCCCCTTGAACCAGAGAGGCCCACAGATGTGATTCTGTGGTGCAAGAAAGAGTAACGTTCTCCTCACATTGTCTGCTTGGGAATACCAATAACATAGTCTTGTTGGAGTTTCAAGTCAAGATTTTCAATGCCATCACATCCTCCTTCCCTTTCCTAAATTCACTCATCAAACATCTATTGAGGGCTTACCATGTGCCAAAGTCGGTGCTAGGTACTTAGAATACAAGTGAATCAGGTGATCCCTGCCTCACTGAGCTCGTTGTGATTGAGGAAATAGATACTGCTAATCATTTATCAAATACTTGGAACTTGCTGGGCTCTGTGCAGAGCTAATGTACTTACTCCTAAAATAGTACTCAATGTTACTATGTTCATGAAGTAAACTTACATCAGTAAAGAAATGGGCAAACTATTTTTTTTTTTTTTTTTGAGATGGAGTCTCCCTCTGTCGCCCAGGCTGGAATGTAATGGCGCATTCTCGGCTCACTGCAACCTCCACCTCCCAGGTTCAAACAATTCTTCTGTCTCAGACTCCCGAGTAGAGATGGGGTTTCACCGTGTTGCCCAGGCTGGTCTTGAACTCCTGAGCTCAGGCAATCCACCCACTTTGGCCTCCCAAAGTGCTAGGATTACAGGCGTGAGCCACCGCACCTGGCACTATTTTTTTTTTTTTTTCAAAAGAGAAGACTTAAGCCTTAGAAGAAAGAAGCAGTAGCTGTCCCTCTCTTTTCATTAAGAAAGTCACTCAGTAGCAGACAACTGATCACTCAGAGCTGTGATTCTCTGCCTCTCCCATCTTTCAATTCTGAATTGCAATTCTCCTGGAAATAGTAAATAGCCTAATTTTTTTCCAACACTTTTTTCATTTTTATATTTATTTATTTATTTATTTCTGATTCACAAAGCCCTGTATCCTCATTAAAGACAAACTGGAAAGTGAAGTCTAAAGAGGTAATGTGATTTTATGTTACCTACAACTTTGCAGCGATAAATGACACTGTCATCTGGGACAGGCCATCCAGGGTGGGAACCTATCATACAGACTGTAATTGTTTTAGAAGCATCGACTTGGGCTGGAGTGGTTTCATTTCCCACCAAATGCTGAAAAGGAGGAGTTTCCTGAAAAATGATGACCTCATCATATTTGTGGACTTTGAAGGTACTTTTGTTGGTCTTCCTGAGAAAATAATCCTATGCTCTTGGCACTCTACTGATTTTATCCTGATTTTAAAGCACACATGGAGGGTGGGGATGAGGTTAAAACAATGTGTTGTAGGAGAACCACATTTTATTCAATTGGTCAAGGACTCACATCTTTATTTTAATTGTCCTTGAAAGAAACTGAAATTTTAGTGTCATCTTTTTGATAATTTTATCAGAGGTAACCGTTCACTGATTTCAATTTAGTTTCCATCAGTCTATCCATGCTAACTTTATGCTTCATTTTGCAAATTCAATAAATAAAAATGTGACTGGATTACTTTAAAATAAAAGTAGCTAATACTGTGGAAATCAGCTGGATTCAAAGCCACTTTTCCATCACTAGGGATGATGGGAGATAGAAGCAGGCTGGGGAACTTTCACCAGAAGTGGGAGTTAATTGTAGTCAGTTACTAATCCTGGATCTTCCTCATGACTCTCTATTTCCTGAAGATATCACCCACCTCAGCCAGACTGAAGTTCCCACTAAAGGCAAAAGACTGAGCCCCCAAGGCCTCATTCTCCAAGGCCAGGAGCAGCAGGTCTCCGAAGAAGGTTTGGGAAAGGCCATGTTAGAGGAAGCCCTACCTGTCAGCCTGAGCCAGGGGCAGCCCAGCCGACAGAAGCGGTCGGTGGAGAACACAGGCCCCCTGGAGGACCATAACTGGCCACAGTACTTCAGAGACCCATGTGACCCAAACCCTTGCCAAAATGACGGCATCTGTGTGAACGTGAAGGGGATGGCGAGCTGCAGGTAGGCTCTGTGGCTGGGGAGACAGGCAGGCCAGCAGACCTGGGCTGCGTGCATGCTTACTCCTGGTAAAGGCTGCTGTTTGCAGAGTAGGGCGAAGACTACCTCAGATGGTCAACTGAATGTGGTTTTGTTTGACTCTACAAAGGTGTGCCCTGGATTCATGGGCTTATGCTGCCAGGACAGAGGCTTCCCAGGTCACCTTGTCTCTTGACTTTCACCCCTTTTCCTCCTCTGGGGTATTGTCAACAGCATCTTGGATGTTGTTAGAATTTCTAACTCTAACAACACCCAAGGTGGCTTCTAGCCTAGGGACTTTCTACTCCATGAGGGTGGGTCTCAAGACCAAGCTTAAATCTTTGCTGACTACAGATGTTATTAGTTCCTAATTATTATTAGTTCCATAGTCTGTCATTTACACTGTACTATTATTACAGTTATATTTTCACTAATAGTAGTAAGAACACCTGATATTTCTGACCCCTTGTTATGCATCATGTAGTCTCCTGAGCATCTTACACGCATGATCTAAATTCATTCTCACTGCCACGTGTGACATAAGGGCTCTCCTTATCCCCGTTTAGTGTGTCAAGAAGTTGAAGCTTAGAAAGATTAAGTAGTTTATCTAAAATGTACCCAGATGGAAAATGCTGAAGCTGGGACTTGCATCTACGTCTGTCTGGCAGCACAGTTTGCTATATTTAATAGTTCTTTTTATAATGTTTGCTTGCATAAAACCCTAAAAACTGTTTCACAAAAGGAGGTATGTGATGACAGAAGCAACAGTTCCATTTGAACAGTAGCAGATGTAGGAGCTATTCTGCCTGCCTCAAAAATTTACATTTCTTCTGAGTTCTTTTTAGTCTCCTTTTTTTTTCTTTTTGTAGCTTTTATTTTGAAATAATTTTAGACTTACAGATACAATGTGAAAAAACTACAGAGGCTTTCTCTATACCATTCACCCAGCTTTCCCTAATGTTAGCATATTACACAAACCATAGTACAATTAGCATAGCCAAGAAATGAGCATTGGTACAATGCTAGTAAATAAATTACAGGCCTTATTCAGCTCTTCCCAGTTTTCCCACTAATGTTCTTTTTCTATTTCAGGATCCAATTCTGGATCTCACATTACATTTAGCTTTTATGTCTCCTGTCTCCTAATCCCCTCCAATTTGGGACAATTCCTCAGCTCTTTCTTGTCTTTCATTACCTTGACACTTCGAAGATTACTGGTCAGGGATTTTTTTTTTTTTTTTGGTTCATCTTGTTCTCACATGATTAGATTGAAGTTTTGCATTTGTGGCAAGATTAGTAAAGATGTGCTATGCCTTCTCGCTGCAGCGTGTGAACAGGTACATGATGCCTATACATGTCATTACTGGTGATGTCAACCTTCATTATCTGGACAACAGCATGTCCACCAGGCCTCTCCACTGAAGAGTTACCATTTCTCCCTCTGTAATTCATACGTATATTGGGAGAGATATTCCAAGACCATGGAGACATTCTGCTTTTCCTCAAATCCTCACACACTAATTTCAGCATCTGTTGACACATCCTGCTGCAATACTCACCACTGAGATCTTCTAATGTTGATTTCCTATGTCCTTCACATTCATTAATTATAATCTTCTGTAAAGAAGAATGGCACCTTCACCCCGTTAATTTGTTTATGTGATTGTTTATTCACATCACGAAGGAATCATAAACATTTATTGTATTCAGTGGGCTCTGTTGCAATAATTTCATGATTTATTTTGTTGCTTCTATTGTCCCAGCTTTGGCCTTTGGGAGCTCTTCCAGGTTGGCTCCTGTGCTCTTTCAACATCAGATTTTATGAACACAATGTTACTTTCTGGCACCATAACATGCTCTAGGCTCATCTTTAATTTTTCCTGCCCCACCCATAGAATCAATCACTCTTCCAAGAAGCCCTCTGGTTCCTATTATTGGGGAAGGCCCATCTGCTTCTGGGCTCCAAAGCCATAGGTCTGCATATCTTTGCCTGACAGGCCCTTAGATGCCAGATTCCATTATGTGTCCCCAACAGGCTTCATCCTTCCCAGGCTAAGGGAGGCCAGGGTTGCCACTTGTATGTCAGCCTCCACTCAGCCAAACTATTCCTCTCCTAGAAACCTGCAGCTGAGAGTTGGCAGAATAAGTTTTTCTAAGGTAACACTAGGGGATATCACTAAGTTGTGTTTGGAGGGGACTGGGTCAGAAAAAAATGAAATAAACTTGCTATTACTCACTGATTTCTAAGAAGTCAATTCTCAGGATAGAGATGAGGCCTTGGAAGGTAAAATCATTCAGGATTAGTAAAAGAAAATGCTGACTTCTTCTTTTTTTTTTTTTTTTTTTTTGAGACAGTTTTTGCTCTTGTCACCCAGGCTGGAGTGCAATGGCACGATTTCAGCTCACTGCAACTTCCAGCCCCCGGGTTCAAGCAATTCTACTGCCTCAGCCTCCCGAGTAGCTGGGATTACAGGTGCCCACCACCATGTCTGGCTATTTTTTTTTTTTTTTTGGTATTTTTAGTAGAGATGAGACCATCTTGGCCAGGCTGATCTCAAACTCCTGACCTCAGGTGATCCACCCGGCCTCCCAAAGTGCTGGTATTACAGGCGTATGCCACCGTGCCCAACCAGAAAATGCTGACTTCTAATTGTTTCACTCTGCTCTGTAGAATTCTGCTGAGTAGACCTTCTAGTAGGAATGTTTGAAACAAAGGCTGGAATTGTTACAAAGTTATGGATGAGACACTACCAGTTATATGCCTTGGTTATGAGATTAGTTGATCTTTATACCAGATAACATTAAGAAACAAAACTAAGGGCTGGCCATTATGTGCTTACTCTGTGTTAAATACCTTGATAAGTACAGTGTCCTCATTATCTCATGTGAACTTCAGGGCAACCTCGTGAGATAGTGACAGTACACTAACCTGACAGTAACATTTTATTTGATATTATTTAGAAGTTTTTAAGCTACCACTGATGCTCTAAGTCGGTCTATATCTGGGGAATTTCCTTTGTAGCTTATATTCTCAGCCAGTGTCAGGCAATGTATTCCTTTAAGTGTCTCAGGCCTTCCTCCTGAATCCTTGGTGGCTGAGAGTCCTGGATCTGGAGACATACCTCTTGAGATTAGATTTCAAGTGTGAAACACTTACTAACAATGTGACCTTGAGCAAATTATTTAACCTTCCTGTAAGATGAAGATGATGAGAATGGCCAAGTAATAGCCTCCACCTCAAAGGGTTGTTGCAGGGTTAAATTAGTTGGTCCATATACAGCTCTTGAAATGGGACCAGGCACTACATGGACCTGCTCAGTGAGCATTTGCCATTTTTATTGCTGTGGAGATGAGTGTTGCTAGGAGGCACCTGAGGCCTGGGTAGTTCCCACACTCCCTTCATGTCCTTTTCCCTCAGGTGCATCTCTGGACATGCTTTCTTCTACACGGGGGAGCGCTGTCAGGCCGTGCAGGTGCACGGCAGTGTCCTGGGCATGGTGATCGGAGGCACGGCTGGCGTGATCTTCTTGACCTTCTCCATCATCGCCATCCTTTCCCAAAGGCCAAGGAAGTGACCTGCCTGCTGGCATTGGCCAGACCACAGCAGCACCTCCTCCATGCAGGCCTTAACCTTCCCATGGTCAATGCAGTTTGGGGCAGCTTTTTTATCAGCCTTGCTTTGGATAGGACCTCCAAGGACTAAGGCCTCCAGCCCCATGTGTGACCCTTGTCATCTCTCTGCCCCACATAATTCTGTTACTTTGCTATGTGCTCCTAATGTATCTAGTGTGTCCTGTGACAACACTCATCACACTTCATTGTAAATCACTTGTTTTATTGACTGTCTTTCCTATAGACTGTAAGCTCCATGAGGGCAGGCACATGTTGTTCTCATTGACCATGCTGGCCCCAGTGCCTAGATGCATGGCTGGCACATTGTTGGCACTCAACAATGGTTGAATGAATAAAACAATAAATGAATGAATAACTAAGATATAGAAACTCTCATTTATATTGCAGATCGAATATATATGATGACATTCTTATGTTGAATATGTTAGAATCAAATACTCATTTTTCATTAGATACAGTAGTGTCATCACTCTTTTAAGATCTTGTTAAAGATTTCAAATAAAGGTACTTCTGGGCAGCCAGGCTTCACAGCATTTGCTTTCCTCTGAGATTCTAAGAGAAGGCCTTTAATAAATTTAATAAATATTGAGTTAGCACCTTCTTTGTATCTGGTATTGTATATAAGTGTGGGTGTGCATGTGTGTGTTGAAGGGTGGGGGTGTTCAAAAGCTCTTTCCCAGATCTTTTAAGTTTAATAGCATATTTTATAGCTATTTATGTACAACATTATCATATTAACAAACTGAAGGTATCAGAGAACTTTAAAGAAGTATTTTTAGATATGCTTTCTTTCCATAGTTCCTAAGGAGATAAACTCTAGCTGGGGCAAGGAAGTTCCAAGATAGAGCAAGTGAAAAAAAAAAAAAAGCTGAAGTTTCTGTACCCAATCAGCAATAAGTCAGCTCAGGAAGTTTAATAAACGAAAAGATTTTAAGGATTCTGAGTGGTCCTTTAAGTCATAAGGTTTCCTAAGTAGAGACTTTATGACAATTTTGTAGAGTTAAAATGCACTGGAAACAAAATGAGAGATTAACAAGAGTTTCTTTAATGCAAAGTTATGGGAACAATTTGTAGCAAGTGAAAACAGCACCCCTGAGGGCAATAACTCTCAAACTTCAGGTGCATCTGTATCCCAGGGGGGACTGATTAAAACAGATTACAAGGCCCTACACCCAGAGTTTCTGGGTCAGTAGATCTAGGGTGGGATCTAAGAATGTGCATTCTTAAATGTGTCAGAATCTAGCAAGATATAAGAATGTGCCAGAATCTGGTAGGTTTCCAGGCCATGCTGCTACTGCTACTGACTCCCCCACAACCTCCACCTCACAGACACCTTGAGAACCACTGCTCTAGTGGATAGAAAACAGGTCTGGAAGCCAAGCATCCTGGCTGCAGGCTTGGATTGCCCATCCAGCTAGCTGGGTAAATTTTATCATTTAAGCTCTTGATCTTAGTTTACTAACTTGTCAAATGGAAATAATAGCTGATTATCTCCTTCCACATGACTTTACCACTTACAGAGTAGCAGAGTAATACAATGGGATAATGAATATGAACCTATCTTAGAGTTTAATATGTATGAAAATATTACTATTCAATGTTCAGACTAGATAGGAAGCTATCCTGTCACCAGCCCAGTTGTATTATCTCCAAAGACCAGATTGGAAATGGATTTCAGCTTTGTTTCTCGCTGTGCTTCACAGTCCTGCAAACCCTCCACTAACCTCAGAGTTAGGCCTAAAGAAAGCCATGCCCTTAACACTCTGCTCAATATCTGACCTCAGAAGTGAACTCTAGGCTTTGTTGCTGCTGCTGCTGTTATTGTCCTTTTGTTTTATTAAAAGGAGCATGCTGTGGTCTGTCACACATGGAAAGGCCCCAAGCCCAAACCAATGACAACATTTCTTAAATACATGAGTTTCTCTCTGGAGGAAGCAGAAGCTAAAATTTCAAAGATAACCTAGTATTTTCATCTAGTACTCCAAATTAAAACTGCTAGGTCAAAATAATGATAAGGAGGTACCAGAATGAGGGTAAAGCATTTTGATATTTATTTCTCTCTAGATTCTCAACCAGCACCATGCCTACTATCTATGTTTATCACTTTTGATGATTAATGGAAACCTCTGTTGATTGATTAATGGTCTGGCTCACTGTAAATCTGACATGTTATTCAGCTTTTCTTTGAGCCCAAACCCTCAATAATTCCAGGAGGACTAGCAGATACTTTATTCTTTTAAGATGTTGGGATAGTGATGGCAGAGGGCATGTAGGATGGGGAGTAGGTAGAAATTAAGCATTTCATATTCTCTAGGCAGTGTGGAATTCGGGATTTAGATGAGCAACATGAAAAATGTGGGAAATCCTCCCTGAATCTGAGTGTCTGACTTCTTTAATATTACATAGTGGGAATAAGTCATAGTGGCTTGAAAATTTGAGAATGTCTCATGCTTCCCCCACCATATCCTCGATACATCCCCATCTGTATCCTTTCCTTCTGTGAACTGACCTGAGCCAATCTGGCCATTCACAAATGTCAGGTTCTTTCAGTAATATCTGGAGCCTCTGATAATTAGAAGTGGATGGGAACTCTAACCCCCTCTCTGATGATGTTAAAATGAATCAAGATTTAAACTAAATTCTGCTACACATTCATATTTGTTAACCATTGTTGCGGGAAGTCAGGGACCTCGAACGGAGGGACCAGCTGGAGCTGCAGCAGAAGAACATAAATTGTGAATATTTCATGGACGTTTATCAGTTCCCAAAATTAATACTTTTATAATTTCTTATGCCCATCTTTACTGCAATCTCTGAACATAAATTGTGAAGATTTCATGGATGTTTATCACTTCCCTAATAATACTTTTGTAATTTCTTATGTCTGTCTTTACTTTAATTTCTTAATCCCATTATCTTCGTAAGCTGAGAATGTACGTCACCTCTGGACCACTATTGTACAAATAGATTGTAAAACATGTGTGTTTGAACAATAAGAAAAACAGTGCACCTTGAAAAAGAACAGAATAACAGCGATTTTCAGGGAACAAAGGAAGATAACCATAAGGTCTGACTGCCTGTGGGGTCGGGCAGAATAGAGCCATATTTTTCTTCTTGCAGAGAGCGTATACACAGACATGCAAATAGGAGAGATATCGCTGAATTCTTTTCCCAGCGAGGAATACCTTGGGGGAAGGAATGCATTCCTGGGGGGAGGTCTATAAACGGCTGCTCTGGGAGTGTCTGTCTTATGCGGTTGAGATAAGGACTGAAATATGCCCTGGTCTCCTGCAGTACCCTCAGGCTTACTAGGATTGGGAAATTCCAGCCTGATAAATTTTGGTCAGACTGGTTCTCTGCTCTCAAACCCTGTTTTCTGTTAAGATGTTTATCAAGACAATACGTGCACAGTGGGACATAGACCCTCATCAGTAATTCTAATTTTGCCTTTGCATTGTGATCTTTATTGCGCTTTGAAGCATGTGATCTTTGTGACCTACTCCTTGTTCGTATACCCCCTCCCCTTTTAAAATCCCTAATAAAAACTTGCTGGTTTTGCAGCTTAGGGGACATAACGGACCTACCAATATGTGATGTTACCCCCAGAGGCCCAGCTGTAAAATTCCTCTTTGTACTCTTTCTCTTTATTTCTCAGACCAGCCAACACTTAGGGAAAATAGAACCTACGTTGAAATATTGGGGTCTAGTTCCCCTGATAAACCATCAAGCCCACAAATAGCCATCCAACCTGTTTTGTAGGTGTAGGGAAGTCTCTGCTCTGTCCTTTTAAGTGCTCCACCACCAAGCCTCTTGGATTAAAGGTTCATTCTAGACACATACAGTCAAATAATCTGAAGGCCAAGATTTGTCAACTCTACCTTAGGGTTTCTGAACCTCAGCCCTGGTAATATTTTGAGCTGGGTATTCTTTTCTGTGAGGGCTGTTCTCTGCATTGTGATATGTTTAGTGGCGTCCCTGGCCTCTACTTACTGGATGCTCATAGCACACTTCTCCAGTAGTGACAATCCCAAATCTCTAGGACATTGACAAATGTCCCCCTGAGGGGCAAAACCATTACTTATTGGGAATCACTGCTCTAGTTGGATCAGCCAATGAAACCTTGTATTAAGTGAGGGAAAACTAGGACCAAATAGAGTTCTAGTCTAAGGTTCTACCCCAAAAGTTAGTTCACTGGGCCTGCCAGAGTATTGTACCTATAGCTGTCTTGATAATTGTATTTAACCAATGCAAAAATTATTTTAAGCATCCTTTATACTAATAACAAACCCTCTGGTGTAGCTTGCTATAGAAATATTTAAAGTTTTGCAACAGATATTTTTCCAGTAGAGACTTTTGATAGGATCTTTCAAATACTAACTAACTGCTGTTGGAGTGTGTGTTCCTTTTTCAGAATACTTTGCATACTATTTAACCTCCCCCAGGGTGTGGATTATAGTCCCCCTGCAGGCTGTATACAGTGTATTTCCTATATGGAGGCATTCACAAGCAAATTACAGATGGATCTCACACCTTCCCTTCTTGAGCTCTGCCTTTCTCATGAATTATATCATCTGTTTTATGGCTTGATTAAATTTTAGAGATTCTGAAGTCCACCTCTTGTATTTGGGTAAACTGAGGCAATTCTGGAGAGGCTAAGTGCCTTAGGCAGGTCACAGAGCCACTTAATAGCAGAATCTATTATTCTTGTTTGACTACAGAAAACCTTAATAAGATTAGAGGTTTGGAAGGTGCTATAAAATATAGGCTAATATATATGGAACACTATGTAAAGTTCTTTTTTACTTGGTTTTCTTTATTAGGGATATCAGTTTTATGGATAATTAGTCACCTACTCAAATTTCTATATGTTTATAAATATGGTTAAAACATCTTTCTTATGTCAGTTTTAATATAAATATGTTTTTCAAAAGTCTCTAAGCAAAGAAAAGTTTGAAAAGATTTATAGTTATCCTGTAGCTGTGAGTGTCATTTAGCAAACTCTTGATAACTCTAATGAATGGGGGATGGGAGATAATGGAGTCAGGTGCCAGTGACCTCTAATGAGTACTGATGTGAAAAAATATGATAGGAAAGGTTTGATATGGGTAGGGCAGCCCAACATATGTGTGTGTTTGTGTGTATGTGTGTAAGAGTTGCAGCTAACAGTGATATCAGAGTAAAGACAAGACCCATCTCTCTTTGCCTTCCACAGTTTTACCAAGAACTAGTTCTGGAATCCCAGAATGGATTGAGACATGGGCCTCATCTGGGTCACAGCATCCCTTAGGGCCTAGACAAATTTAGGACAAATTGACCCATGTGTGGCTCACCAGCTCAATGAAAATCATTAAAAACATTTAAAGATCCTATCTGGTCAAGAGAATAAAAGGAGAATAGAAAAATGGGGTCATAAGAAAGGCATGAGAAGAGAGCAGGAGGCAGAGGAGATGTTCAGATATCAGCCCCCAACAAAAATGGTCACCAACATACATTCTTCTTTTCTCAGTAATAGAATCCCCAAACTCCAACTGGTCAAATGGCTACTCAGAGTCTAGTTTACATTCTCCTGCTTCCTTTGCAGGTAGATGGGTGATATGGTTTGTCTCTGTATCCCCACCCAAATCTCATCTTGAATTGTAATCCTCATGTGTGGAGGAATGGAACTGGTGAGAGGTTATTGGATCATGGGGGTGGTTTCCCCCATGCTGTTCTTGTGATAGTAAGTGAGTTCTCATGAGAGCTGATGTTTTTAAAGTGTGGCAAACCTCCTTGCTCTCTCACCTTCAAGTCTTGTTACCATGTAAGACGTGCCTTTCTTCCCCTTTGCCTTCCACTGTGATTGTAAGTTTCCTGAGGCTTCCCCAGCCTTGCATAACTGCTAGTCAATTAAACCTCTTTCCTTTATAAATTACCCAGTCTCAGGTAGTTCTTTATAGCAGTGTGAAAACAGACTGATACAGTGAGGTAGTGTGATCAAATTCAGGCCAATGGAATGGAAGCAGGAATGTTGCATGTGATCTTCTGGGAACCTTTCCTAAAGGAGTCTTGGTGCACACCTGCAGTCCCTTCCTCTATCCTAATGACTGATAACGGGACGTAATGGCCAGAGTGAGAGCTGCCAAATGGGGCCATGTGGTGGCCTTGGGAAAAGCAGATTAAAAAATAGAAAATATCTGGATTTCTGAGAATTGCACTGAGCCAGGCTGCCACATCAGTCTTGGGCTGCTTATCTGTGTTAGAGAAATAAACTTCTGCTTTAAGTCACCGTTATTTTGAATGTCTGGTACTCACAGAAAACATGATCCTAATGGATATAATTATTTCTACGGGGCCAGCATATGGCTTAGACTAAGCCAATCATGATACCCTGTACTGCCACATATACATGAACATTTGGAGAAGAAAAGGGTTGGTCTTCTTTTTAAATCTCAATCTATGGGTCTGTGGATCTCATAAATTTCTCTCCTTTGAAGATCTACCTTGGAATGAAATAAATACACTAAGAGAGGCAACAACATAAAAGGAAGAGCCAGAACTCTGAGAACACTGTTTGGGCACTTGAATCTAGCTGTACCTGAAGTTGTACCAATCTAGTATCTTTCCCATTATATGGTAAGTGCCCACTTTTGCTTAAACTAGTTTGAATGTGGTTCTGTTACTTGTAACTGAGAAAGCCTTAATTAACACCACTGTTATAGTGCATAATTGGCTTATCTGTAAAGAAAAGAAATAATGAAATTAGTTTAAAAATTAAATAAAATTATGTAATATGTACGATTACCAAAACTGATTTGAAATGCAGACATGGGGAAGTTAACCAGGCTCACACACTTGTTATGTGAATTATTCACCCATTCTAGCTTCATAATGAGCATGATTTAAACTCAAACCTTGATAAAGTTATGATTTAGGACGTCACATACCTTTGACGTTACTCTCAAAAGCTCTTAACCATGAATTAAATGTGACAATGTAAAAGGCATATGTAGTTTGATTCTGAATAGAGCTGGTGTCTAAATCTGAGTTCTACCAAGATCTATCAAGAATTCTGAGTGTTGGATATTATTTAGACACATAGGAAGAAAATATGACTTCTCAGAAATGAAGTGTGATTCTGAGGCTGTGTTTAAATATATCAAGTGGAGAATTGAAACATTTGCCCTAATTTGGCTAAGTCGTGATGTGTGATGTATATATGTGTTTATGATACATATCTACTATAATTTTTATGCACACACAGTATGATGCAAAATAATAAAGGCTAACTTTATTCTGTAATAATTGCATGCCAGATACGATTTTGTAGGCTTTATAAGAATTTTATAACAACCCATGGAGCCTGTACCATTATTATCTCCTTTCACATAGTGTAAATTGAGGCAGAAAGAGTTATTTTACCAAAAGTCAAACTAAGAAATGGTGGACCTACAATTGAAAAGCACACAGTTTGGCTCTAGAACCAATGCTCTTAACCACCATACCACATTTGCCAAACTGGCTGTCAATCAATGCTGAAGAACAGCCCAATACACCTGTCCATGCAAAATGAAGCAAAGAATGCAAAGCATTCAAGTAGCAAATCAGCTGCTGTTTCAGTCTGCATATCATAAGGAAAATCATGACTTAGCTAAATGTATTAGGACAAATGTCCCAATTCTCCACTTGATATGTTTAAACATAGCCTCAGAATCACTCTTCATTTCTGGGAAGCCATATTTTCTTCCTACATGTCTAAATGCCATCCAACACTCTGAGAATTCTTGATAGATCCGAGACGAAAATAAAAACAACAACACTGGTGATTGACACCTTACAAGAAGCTCACTTGAATGAAGACTCAAGCTGGGGGGTTGAGATAACTAAGTTGAGATCTACTTTCAATAAAGCAGCACAACAGGAATTCTTTTATGTTTCATCAGAGACTTAAAAAGGAAGCAGGCACACTCTGAAGTTTGCCCAGAACATTGGTCATTATGTCCTGGGCTGCCCCAAGGTAGAATTATAAAGTGAGATGAAGCTGGGAGAAGCCTTAACTCCTCCACCCTCTCTGTCACTGTTGTTCTCCCCTCTCATTTTGTGCATTTGAAACTTTTCCTGCTATGGAAGCCTACTTTTAAGCAAGTAACTGGCATCAGGTTGCATAGAGAAGCAATACAAGGTGGTGGATACATGCCCATGTTCTAGGTCAGACACTGCACTTAGATCCTGGTTCTACTGGTCCTCAGCTGTGTGACTGTGGACAAGTTATTTACCTCTCTGTGCTTAGTTTTTTCCTCTAAAAATGCAAAGAAAAAGAATATTTAGTTACTTTTGGTTTGCTGTAGAGTTTAAATGAAATTATACACATAAAAATCTTAGAACAGGACCAGGTACACAGCAAGGGCTCAAAAACTGTTGGTTAACATAGTTATATAGTTACCAGCCATTTTCATTCGAGGGTAAATTTTAAGTTACTGTGTTTCACCCAGAAGTATATTTGCATACCTTTTCTCTCCTTGAGATTAACCTGAGATTAACCTTCTTAACCTTATCTGTCCTTGAGATTTCTGTTTTTGTAAAAGGAATGTCCAACATGAGGGAGAAGGTGTGAGAGCTATTCCGAGGGGATAGGAGCAACAGGCCAAGGTGCGTGACATCCCCCCAAACTGGGAAGCTGTCTGCCTCATTACTTAAGGCCATTTCAGCTTGTCCCTCTACTCCAAGGACCAACCCTGCTGGCAGTTGGCCCTGTTGACTTCTCCTGGGTCTTCTCGGATCACATGTTAGCAATGTGTGCTCAGAGGCTAGGGTAGGAACTTGTCATCCAGCCTCAGCTGCTGGCTGGTCTGTCAGATTGCCCTGGGATAGCTGCAGATTCATCATGGATTGAAAATGAAAATCCAGGCCAGCAGTGGCTTTGAATGGATGAATTAGGAAAGGGAATAGGGCCACCTATGTTAATCCTTTTGCAGCTGCCTTGATAGAAAAAGTATTAGGTTCCCTTGAAACACGGAAGGCACCCATTTTTCTTCCTCAAACGACCTTCCAGCAACCTATCTGGAATGGGTGAACCAGATCATTTCTGGGGCTTTCAGCTTTGTTGTTAGTGCCATAAATGAGATTCAGTCAGTGAGGGGGACAGAGAAAGGAAGGAGCTATCCCAGCGAGTATGCCTCAGAAATGTATGCCTGCCTGCGGATGTGCAATGCACACTTGTAAACCGAACAGTCTCCGAGACAGGTCTCAATCAACTTAGAAGTTTATTTTGCCAAGGTTAAGAACACGACTGGAAGAAAGGAACACAGAATCACAGAGACAGTCTGTGGTCTGTTTTTCTGCAAAGATATTTTGAGGGCTTCAGTATTTAAAGGGGAAAAATGGAGGCGAAAGAGGGAGGGTATGGTCACAATGCATAATCCATGCATTGCAGGAGAAAAGGAGCAGGTAGGGGAATAGTCAGTGATGTATTCATCTCAGTAAATCGGCACTTTATATAAAAGGTGAACCTAGCGTAGCTATCTGTGAAGATATCTGGCCTTTCATCTGTTAGCTATTCGCTTAGCAACAGACGGAAAAGGCTGTTTCTTGCATGACTCAGCTTCCATCTTAATTTTTTCCTTTTTGCATAGTGAATTGGGGGCCTGAAATTTCCTTTGCCTTTCACACACTGAAACTACGTGACTGGGATTTCCCTCCCTCCACAGTCCTACGTTGCTTTCTGACTACCCTTTCCCCTGCAAGGATCATAATATAAAAGTGTTAGGAGGCGGGAGTGAAAGAGATTTTTTTCATTCCTGGTTTCTGTTATCCACTATGCCTTGACCTTCGCTCTGTCCATATGATCAAATTACTTCCTGAACCTAGACCGTTGGGCGCGTCATCCGCGGGACTGACTCTGCCTCCCACCGGCTTCCTGAGGCCGGACCGCAGCGGGGACGCCACCTCTCAGGCCCAGCAGGGGGCGCGCGAGCCTCAGGAGACGCCAGCGGTGGTTGCGGAGCTGCGGTGCTGGAGGCCAGCTGTCACTCCAACCCAGCTGGAGATTCCTGTCGGGAATGCTTGGCATAAGACAACTGTGAGGGAGCCCCTGGGGCATGGGAAAACCCTCACAGTTCCAGAAAAAAACAGAAAACGCGTGCACAGTTTTTCTCGGTTAATCAAAGTCAAATTCCTCTTCCCACAACTGCTGGGGTGCCGGCTGGCTGGCAGGATGGAAGACCCAGGATGGTACCAATCAAAATCCGAAAAAGGCAGGGCCCAAAGTCATTCCTGGGTTTTGCTGTCTAATGTCATCGGAAGTGGGCCGTGACAGCAATCTGCCCACCACTTGCCCAGTCAGGTCCTCTTGCCTTTCATGCTGAGAATAAAGCCATTTCCCCCCCCGCCCCAGGCTTCTGGGTTTGTTGTGTTTGGGCTTCAATAGTCACCGGCATCCTTCACTTGGCTCTGCATGAGAGAATAAAAACCCTGCAGTGGGAACAGGCTCATGTATCTCCTAACCATGCCCCATGTGTGCAGAGGGACCTGTCATGGACACTGGTGGCCTTTCAACTTCATTTCAAAGTTTACAGGTAAAAGGGGAAAATGGGTGTGCCTAAAATCACTTAAGAATAGACAGGACGGCTGTGTCTGAATCGTAGGACACCACTACCAAGGCCCCCACGCCCACCCCTAACACATAGAGATGATATTTGGAGATAAGAACTGGTCTGGCACAGAGCGGGCTTCGGGAGTTGGCCCATCTTCCCTCTTTTCTTCTGTCCACTCCACATTCACTAACAGGGGGAAACTTGGTTTCCGTCTAGAATGTGCTAGAGGATAAATAGAGCCCTCACATCCTTTATATTCATCTATAGGACATGAGGGCTCTATTTTCAGCTGTCAATGAAAATTTCGAGCCATCCTCACACAAATGTTGGAACAGGCATCTGTTTATTTGCTAGACATTTGGTTCTGAAAACTTTACTTCAAGGACCCTTGTTTAAACCTTCTATAACGTGCTGGATCTTTGCACAAGGCTTGGGAGTGCGGATGAGGTGAGGGAAGCCATCAGCCCTGACAGCCAGTTGAGTTCAGCGGCGAGCTGCCGGCCTCCCCCATGCCTGGAAGATAGAAAGGATAGTTCGCTGTTTGGAGAATGGAGGGGCATTCTGGGTGACATGCAGAAGCCTGAGCAGCAGCAGCACCACATTTCAAGAAGGCAGACAATTACTACAAAGACAGCTCACGGGATCTCATTAGATATTTCCTTGTTATGGAATGGAAAGGAAGCACAGCTGCGTGCTGGCATACATGATGTGATTTTAAATCCCAAGTCATAATTTTAGAAACCAACAGAACCTAATATTAAAGCTAAACTACCGTCCTCTTGAAATGATGAGACACTATTCCCGTTGCCCTTTTAAAAACACAATCAAAAGGTATGTTCCCTGTAAGTTCCACCTTCATTTTGAACACTTGAAGAATCAGACTTTTACTGGCCTGGGTCACTGGGTTTTCTCTTTGGGATGAGGAGGCCTTATTTGACTTCACCATCACATGGCACAAAATAAATGCATTCCGCCTACCTGGCATTTCTAGGACCACCTATTTCTTTTTGTCTTCAAATGATTGTGACTTCCTGCTCCATTCACCTCAATAACTCACCCACACCTCCTTTCTATATTTACTAATTGCTGTAATCTTTCTCATCTCCATGTAACTTTTTTTTTTTTCCTGAAACATTCCAACATGGGTCTCTTTGAAATTCTCTGTACAAACCACAAAAGGCCGTGACTTCCCACAGTCTTTCTTAATTTCTGGCCTTAGCAACCTACATCCTGAAAACCCCACAGACATTTATTTAACCATTTCCCCATGCAAACAATAAGAAATGGGGGAGGAGGATGGCAGACATCTGGCTTACTCAGGAGATGATGTGTTAGTCTGGACCTAGAATATTCCCAGAGAATATTCCTGTAATCTGTATTAACTGCTCATTTGGAATGTTCTAACCTCACAGACTCTGACGCATTAGGACAAAGCCCTTTGCAAGGAACGGACTTAATGGAAAGCTCCTAATGCAAGAAAGTTTAGGCCCAGGGAATGGTCTTTATACACTGAGAGATGTTAGGAACACAGGGAAGCACTGGACACCTTACGAACAAAGTAGATCACACAACTTAATGTGCCTTCATTCTCAGAAATCTGCTACTAATAGCCTTGTAATCATTGCTGATTGAGAGATGGCAACCTCAGGGCCGAGTGAGGCTCCTGCATTCATAAAATTCTCAGCTTCATAACTGCTCTTCTACAATTTTGAATTCTACTGTTGATTTTAGGATTTTCTTGGGAAAGGGTAGTGGCTGGGCTAATGTGTATTGCAGTGGGCAGAAAACCAACAAGTGTTTCTCCAATTATTTGCTTTCATAGCTTTTCTGGAATTTGGACCCAGTGCTGTGGCTTGAAAGGGTGAAGCACATGCATGCATGTATGTGCACATATGTGCATGTGTCTATTTGTGTGTGTTGGGGATAAGGAAACATGCCCCAGTTAACGAATGGAGCAGTGGGCCAGATCCACATCCTGTGTAACTCCCACAGGCTCCTGCTATAATGAAAGTTCCCTTCACAGGGTTGAACACAGTAATTCCCCAAGGGATCCTGGCTGAAGTGGGTGGAAGTTCAGCGTTTCTTGTCCCACTGAATTTTTGAACAAGACAACCACATCCTGCTCCTGATACTGTGTGCTTTCCTTGATTGATTATGTCAAGATAGCCCTGCTAGCATTGTGCTCCAAGCCTGGCTCGATTCTTCTTGATATAACTCCAGGAACCAAATCAGTCAAAGGCCTTCTTTCTCTAATTCTAATTCAGGGGATTTCCCTCAACCCAACCTCTGTCTCCATCTTCTTAGTACCAAGCTCTGCCCAAAGTTGATCATTCCTGAAGAACATGGCATGCACTTATAGCACAGCAATGATTTCCTTTAGGGACTTTCAGTAATGCACCATTCATTTGGGACTGGGATGTGACGATTCTCAGGCAAATGTGGGAGTAGATGTCTATGTCATTTGTGAATATGTAGAAATAAAGAGTTCATTTACATCAACTGTCCCACCTCTGTCCCATACCTCTCCTTCCCCATGGAGAAAAGAGAGGCAGAAGTAGAATTTAAGTAGAATTTAAAACTAAAAATAAAAAGAAGATATTTTAAAGAGTTAAAATATTAAAACTCCTTTGAACCTCATTAAAGAAATGGCTGTTGAATCTCAGCCTCTTTTGCCCCATCTTCCTAACAACTGGACCCATTTATGTTGCCACACAGCCCACACATCCTGAGTAACCCCACAACTCTATTTTTGTCTCATTCTCCTTTTGGGATCAGACTTTTATTTGCAATGTAGTGTTGCTGTATCAATAGTACATGGTTAACTCTAATATGGGTGCAATTTTCATAAATATTTATATTTTTTAATGAAATACACACCAAAAAAAAGCACACATGCAGATAATTCACAAACAATCATTTAAATCCTTGGGAAAGGCTCTGCCATTTGTTCAACAAGGTCAAGTGTCATTAGGAGCACAGAACAACCGAATGTAAAATTTCTTTCCAGGAGCTTTCCAAGTGGTTGGAATAAACACAACTTAGACCATGCAAAACTCTTAATGTATATTGGTCTGGGAACTTAAAGATGGAAACAGAGAATACATAGGGAGCTATGCAACACACCAAGGGCCATTATCCACAATAATAATAACAGTGACAGCAGCAATAATAATATACAATGCTATAAGATTATTAAAATCTATTCTATAATGCACAGAGAAGTACCTGCTTGAAGCCATTAAATATATGACAGGGTCTGTCTTCAGTGCAATATATCAAATTTGGCAATTGAAGGGTATATAAAATACATATTTTTGGCTTTCAAAATGTGGAACAAACTAAAATATAAGGCTTTTCTGATAAACTATAAAAATTTAATCAGCACTTGGATCTAATGACATATCTTTATAATACTTCCTCTGCAGATACATTCACTTAGTTCAAACCTTAACATACAAAGTTAGTCTCAGGAGGATCCTATTTCCTTCCATTCATTTCTTATAAATATTGTTATCCACTTGAAGTCATTCTGATGAAGGAATTTCCTCCCTATTTTTTCAGCCTTTTTTTCCTCCTCTTAGCTAAGAAGACATCAGGAAGATACTGCCCAAAGTATTCATTCCCCATGACTTACTTTCAGTTTCCATTTTTGAGCCATTAAAAAAAAATTCTCAATGTTGCACTGAGTGATTATATTAGATCATTAACATGGAAATCTTACAATGTGGCCCTTAATGTTGTTTGTCTTTATTTGTTCCTATTTTCATCTTTCTCTTTTTCTTCTTTTTCCCTTTCTCCCTGTTTCCCTCCCTTCTTTCCTTCCTTTCTTCCTTCCTTCCTTCTTAGAATTCACTGAAGTATTTCCTAGGTAGCCTTTTACTTACTACTTTAATCAAAGCTTATCTTTGTGCCCAATGTGTAAAAAGTGAAAATGTCTCTTCGAAATTCTATATTACAATATAGACAGAGAAGTTGGGCCTTGAGGGCTTGAGTTTCACTTAAATACTATACACATGTGGTATCACACAAGGGGGAGGGGGAAGGAACAAACAGAAACATAACAATTATTTTTAGTCTGTCTTTACAAAAGAAAGCCTCTTCTCTATGAAAAAGTCTTTTTGGCATCTGCTCCCGGAAACCTGCCCCGAGAACACGTTCCCCATTGCTTTGCAAGGATCTCTTTTTAAAAGCACAGCCACTGTCCCCGGGAGGTCACGTAGGTTGGATTATCCTGTTCTTAGTTGAGCAACGAAGAAGCACTGGATGAGTTTTCCAGGGATGAGCTGGTTGCTTCTGGGGTGGAAACATTATACGTTCCTGAAAAACAGAGCAGCAACTCAGCCTTGAAGACAAGCCATCATGAACTCTGGGGTGCGAACATCTCCTAAGGGACCCAGGGGAGCAGTGGTCCAGGTGCCAGGTAAGCTCGGCCATGCCTGGAAACCAACCCATACCTGCCCTCCTCCCAAGACCCAGAAATGCCAGAGAACTAACAGAGCTGTCGTTCTCATGCATGCGTGGCAGCCAACAAGCAGTCACTACTTCACATCATACCAGCAGCCAGGTTTCTACAGAGGACAGGAAGATCTCAAGGTGGGAAGCCCTGCACATGCCATCACATGCACGGTCTGGGAACATCTGCATGAGGGAATCTCCCTGGTCCTCTTGGGTTGTGGTGACTTGGGGAAGCTCTTGGGAGGGACCTAGAGGCTCTACTGAAGGTGGAGGTTTGTAAAGAGAGAAAAGGGAAAGGAAAGAGAAAATTATAGGGGGAGAAAAAGCAGGACCAGAAAAGAAGCAGGAGTCAGGAATGTCAACAGAACTGCTGAGAATCAGCGCAGCAAGGAAGGCAGCCTCGGAGCAACTGCACAGGCTTGTGTCTGCGGGGAGGTGGGGACTGTGCACAGGGAGTGGGTGGAGAGTGTGTGTCGGGCAAGAAAAGGGTTGAAGTGCCCACCCTACCATCAGATTGCTGAACTGCCACCGCTAACAAGGTTTCCGTCATGGCCTGGGGGGATCTTAGGGGCTGCTGACAACATAAACCAAAGTTACGGTGCTTATGGGGCCCCCAAACATGCCCAATTGGGACTTTCATAATCAGAAGTGAAGGTCCACCAGTTTCATAAGTAATTCATCAAATTGAAGCAGAAAAAAAACCCAAGTCCTGTGGAGTTTTAACAGTTATAGGAATTCACAAAATTTGCTTGTATATGAAAAGCCTTCATCTGGAATATTGATGCATTTCTCAACTCTGCATTTGTGAGATCTGTTCAGTTCCAAAAAGCTAGAAGAAATCCTGGGGCTTATTTTCCTGTGAGGAAGGGATGATGGCGTGGGGACAGGGGTTTCAATTTGCTAGAATAGCTGAGGTCTGTTGCCCAAAGTTATTAATTC
Organism: Gorilla gorilla gorilla; assembly: GCF_029281585.2. Taxonomy (NCBI): domain Eukaryota; kingdom Metazoa; phylum Chordata; class Mammalia; order Primates; family Hominidae; genus Gorilla; species Gorilla gorilla. Next base: position 64,642,179 of record NC_073229.2, read on the forward strand.
CATTCATTTCATATCTCCAAGGTAGAAATTTAACTGTGAATATTTTTTTTTCAGTGAGATACTGTGGCCTTTGCCAATTGAATCAATAATAGCAGGGTTGACTGAAGTATCAGCAGCACCACCACCACTACCACTATCGGCGTCATCACGAATGCCGAGTAATTACTATAATCCATGTACCATACTAAGCACTTTATGTATATTTGCTTATTTAATTCTTACAACTCTATGAAGTCATAATTATTACCCTATTTTATAAATGAGGAAGTGAGTTCAGAGAGGTAATATTTCTAATAGAATAGCTAACTTGGGTGATCCCTTATGTAATGCATGCACAGTTCTATACGCTTCAATGTGTAACACAAGCACACTTTATAAAAAGAACAAAAAAGGAAAACAAACCTACATAGTGAGATCCTGTAGTAAGATTTTCTAAATGTATTCTTTGCTGCCCCATAACCCTGAAACATGACCTATCTACTCCTATTTAACATAATTTGAGAAGAACTCTGTGTTTGACAAGGCCAGCAATTTACAGTTCTCATTTTGATGGATGATATTTTGACAGATAGCTCTCCAAATCATTGTCTAGATTCTCCAAATCTTATTCTTTACGAGTTATTATAAGTTGCTTAGCAAAGGCAGCTGTCCTCTGTACCCACTTTTTGGTGATTTGTGAAAATGTAAGTTCCTCTATTTAACCTCTACCCCAAAAGAGGACATTTCAGGTAAATGCCATGAGTGGGGTGAAAGAGTAGGGGTGTTGAGGCTCCCCATTTGAGCAAATGTGTTCTGGACAAGCAGGGAGAAACTAGAGGCCACTACTCACCTGTTTTACCAAACAAATTGTTAAATCTCCTTGATATTGGAGAACTCATAGAAAACACAGGTGTGGATGAACCCAGGGATGTTGACTAGAAGAGAGAAAAAAAGAGACAATCACAAAGCAAATTTGTGGGGCCAAAGCTGTTTCCATCTCTAGAAGGATTGATTTTCCACCCTCTAGTGGTCACTGCCGGCATCTCTAGTCCCACTCCCAGAGGTCACATTAAAATACTGGAATCTTATCATCTGTATTAGAAAAATAACTGTCAAATACAAGTTTTATTGTTTGTTAGGCTTCTAGTATTTTCTGACATGTGAAAGGCAGTCAGATACATCCAAGGGCAATAGTTGTGTTCCAAAATGAACTACAGAAAATTCTATCCATTATTATTCTTCAACTTGTTTTCTCTAATGCCTTGAATCCCCCCAGAAGATTGCTTCTCATTGAACGTTTGATTTCAACCTTCAGTTTATATCATATATTATTTTAAACCCTATTTATATATGTGGAGTAGCATCTCAATGACAGCTCTATGGCTCTATTTAATAGACAGAATGACTTGAGAAGCAAAAACAATGGAATGATCTATGCCAAATACAGCTGTTGAGGGAGAAACGTTTGAGGATGCAATATATTTAGCCTAATTGATCAAAATCCCAAAGAAAAAATTTAGTACTCTGTACTTCAGAATGCCAGTGGAATACCTGATGTTATAAAATGAAAAGTCTCTGCAGAGAAAAGGTTTACCTTTGAGTGCTGTGAAGACCATCTCGACAATGAAAACTTATTCAGCAAAGCTTCCTGTACCTGCATTTTTAAAAAGAAGCTATCGTAACTTCAATATGCCACAAGCACTTCAGACTTTTCTAGAAACATGAAACTGTCATTGCTCTTACCTTCAGATCCCAGAGGCATCCAAAGAGTAAAATGAATAATCCCTGAGAAAAAAAAAGATTGAAAAGAAGTGCATTTTTATTATAGTCTATTGTGCAGCAAAAGAGGAAGTACTGTTAACCTGGTGTTAAATTTGTACTACTTCTTTTTCCATCTGAGTTTACGTAATGAGTCCAGTACATGATACTGTTCAAAGAGAGGCATTTGGTCCACACCAAGGGACTCTAAATGTTATGATGTTAGGAAGATATTTTCTATTTTCCCATTTTCCTTTAGTTGAAAACTGGAGGTCCTGTTGGTTATGCTATTAATACACCTCTTGTGTCTACAATATTCCTTACATAGCTGTGATAAGAATCTGGGCTATGGGGTGGGATAACTAGTTCCTTCCAAATGAGGCATATCATGAAGGTCATTACATATGAACTTCATAGCTTGGAGACACAGGCCCAGTAGCAGAAATCAAGGTTCATATGTTCTTGGCACAAGCATCCTGAAAGCAGTATCTCGAGTGTGCCTCCAGCCTCTGCCTCTCCACAAGTTTACAGTGGCCTCAATCCTTGGGCAGGTTTTTTCTATCCTTACCACCTCTCCATTGGGTGAAACAGAATTAATCACTTCCTTCCTTGTACTTTAAAGGCTTGCTATCTATACCTCTGTTATAGTTCTTCTAACAAACTGGCCTGCACTGTAGTTAGTTATGTGCTGCAGGAGAGCAAAGAAGATGTTTTTTCATTGTAGTATAATCAAGCAGATTGTCTGGCATTCACAGGACATTCATTCTCTGATTTTTGATGTTTCCAGAGAAGCCGCTATGTGGTACATAGGATTTATTTCATTCAAATGATTATTGAGAACCTACTCTGTACCAAGGTCTCTATCAGGCACAGAGGTATAGTGATGAACAAGAAAGGGGCAATCCCTGCCCTCACAAAGACAGGATTTTCATTTAGGAGATAATAGACTACATCAAGATAATCTTAGACAAATGGGGATTTTCCTTTTACTAGTGTAATCAGTGTATTTAGCAGAGACTGGAAAATGACACTAAATTATAATGTAAGTGATAAAAAGCATGAGGTGCCATAGGATCAGAAGAATGTGTCCTTTCCATCTGATTGAGTTCTCATTATTACTGATCTTTAGAGCTGAGGCTTCCTCTGGGCTGAAATCCTTCCCCATTCCTACTCTTGTTTGTGTTTCTATCATTAATTTGTCCTACAGGAATAAAATCTTCCTGAAAGCCCCGCACTGTAAAACTCACCTGGAAGACATTGAGGATGGCAAATATGATATGGAACACAAGGTTGGTCCCTGGGAACACAGTGGTGAGACCAAAACCCCAAGTGAGGCCCAAGAGTGGTGTGAGGACCCCAATGCTCTTGCTGATCTGAAACAGGCTGCTCTTCTCCTGCTTGCATGGCTTGTCTCCAATGGAAGGCCTCAGGATCTTGGTGATGACCACAATAGTGATGGTTATGTTCACCACCACAATGATCAGTGCTGGGATGGCGAAAGCCAGCAGGGCCTTGGTGTCCTCCCAGTTGAGCCAACAGACATTCTTCCTCGTATAGACTTCCCGGGGCTGGGTGGCTCCCAGCGTGATGACCGAGATGGCAAGTGGGCAGCCATAGCCAAGACAGAAGGCAATGGCTTTCTGAGTGGACCTGCTTGTTTCGTGCAGAATGAAAACCAGGCGATAGAACAGCATGAGGCCCAGTGTCAGCATCCAGAAGAAGACGCTGAGGTAGAAGAAGTGGATGAAGAAGGTGGCAGCCACACAGGCTGTCTTGCAGAGTATGTAGCGATTGTCCTGGATGGCAGCGACCACAATGAACCAGGTGTTGGCGACCAGAAGGGAGGCAGCGATATTCACTATGCAGGTGTGGCGCATATAGGAAGTCCGGTTCTTGGTCACCGATTTCCACACCACAGCTTCCACAACTAGACAGGCTGCCAAGCTCAAGATGGAAAAGCCCACCCCAACATAAGAAATAATATCCAGGAGTATTCCCAGGAGAGAACTAGGATCTGGGGAGTCAGGGGACATGAGGATGGAGAATGATGTTAGGTGGTCACAGATACAGGTGACATTGTCCCCATCACCTTCTTCAACATAGCACCCACTGCTGTCCCACCCCCCTGTGTTGTTGGCAAGCCTGAAGTTCCAGAAGACACACTTCGTTTCACCGCCTGAAGGGCTGTTGTTCTTAAAAGTCATTGAAATCCTGAATGGCATAGTCGTATTGTGGCTGACAGTGGTTGTCATCACTAAGCTCTCTGCAAAGTTATTTTCCTGGATATCCTGGGCAAGGATGGCTTGGAGAGTTGGGAAAGCCATGGTGACAATAGACGAATCCGACTGCAAGTTTTCTAGATAGCTCTTGTCAATGACCACATTGCCCCAGAGGTCAAAGTATGGGAAAACAAACCGCTGTTGATAGGTTTTTGGGTGGCTGGACTTGATTACCATGCTGCTCATCTGCACATTAGTTTGGTAGAAGGACAAAGGAGGGCTATCTCCTGACTGTAATGCTTGGGAAAATCTTTCCACTGAATGTAGTAGCTGTGAACTCTGGTTGGTCCACTGCTGTTGTAAAACCTTCCAGGTGTTCAAGACGGGCTTGCCAAGGATGACATTAACCGTAGAGAGCACGTGCTGAAAGTGAAATGGTATGGGGTCAAACTAACCAAATTCTTTCAATCATAAAAAAGAAAAAAACAACATCTTCCTAGAAACTGATTGCATAAAGGTAAGAGGAAATGAGAAAACAAAAATGAGACATCACAGGCAGTGGGGATGTATGACCTTCTTATGGCAGAGTTTAGCAAAGGATGGGTCCCCAAGACTGAAAGATGCCAGTAAGCGTTTAGCAATGATGACAGTGAGAGTCACACCCACTACACACCCTACTCTCTAAGGCCAATTCAGCAGGCTGGCAGGGATATTTACTATTTTATTTTATTTTAAATCTTAAGCCTGTATTTTTAGTAGAGATGGGGTTTCACCATGTTGGCCAGGCTGGTCTTGAACTCCTGATCTCAGGTGATCCATCCGCCTCGGCCTCCCAAAGTGCCTGTAATCCCAGCTACTTGGGAGGCTGAAGCAGGAGAATTGCTTGGACCTGGGAAGTGGAGATACATCTTTCCTGCTGCCCACTGCTCTCCCCGCTGCAGTCCCCTTTCTCCTGAGCATATGTCTGGTTATAGCTCTGGCCTTCCAAGACTATAGCTCCTGCTGACTGGTCCCGCCTCTAAGTCTTCAGCTCTCACTGGGCTCTGCACTGTTTCCTCTTTTTCCTAGGGGGTGATAATGGCTTCTAAATGTTGCTGGTCTCTGAGTGCCTCATCACCCCTGGTTTATTTGTTTGTTTGTTAACCCTGTCTTTACCTCTGTAGGTATCCCTTCATTAAAGTCTCTTCATTTGAACTCTTGTAGGTGAATTCTTTGTCCTCCCAGAACCTCTATGCTTCCAGAACCTATCCTCCCACGATTCCTTTAAAGTACACATTTAGTGCTAGACCTTTGAGAATATCATCTTGTATATTCTGAAAACCTTTAATTCCTAGTTTTTCTGGAAAGCAAGTATGAATTTATTCCATTTTAATGAAGAAAATAAAGCAGAGATTCACTAATAAATATTCTTAAGGTCTCAAAATGAATACTGGAAACATTTCCTAATATCCTAAAAGCCATAGCTGGCAGAACTATCCTGAGCACTGCTCTGGAAAAGACAGAGAAGCTGCAATGGGGAGGAATTATGTTTCTTGAATACAAATTCTGAGGGGTGAAAATGTAAGACCCAAAACTCCTGCAAAGGTTAAGCAAACTCACCGTCATCATCTCTGAATTTACTTGGGTTGGAACTGTTGAGAGCAGATCAAGGATGTTAATAATGGCTCCCAGACTCCCAGGAGAAGAGCTGATTTCATGTTCCGCTTTGTCTATGCTAATAGAAAGATCCTTCAGGTATGTAGGGAGCATCTCATCCTGAGAGGGGCTCTTGATCAAAGCCTAGTAAAACAAAAGCCAACACACAAAAAAATTTACCAGTCAATTCAGCTATCGAATCCAGCTGATCCATTCCTGGCAAAATCTCTCACATCCGTTGTTTGCTTTTTTGCTCCATTTCCATAAATATGTCCCATAAGATGATGTGCTTATCCCTTAAGCACTCCATGCATGCTCTTCAGAACAGAATATGACATAAGGCCACACACAGAAGGGGAACAAACATATGTCAACCTGATAGCTAACTGGAACAAAAAAAGGGAAGCTAGATGTGATGGCTAGAGAAGTAGGTGAAAGTTGGGTGCAATGGTCACTTGGATAGTCGGCATGGAAGCACAGTTGCCACTTTTTGGTTTTCCTCATATCACTTACCCTGCCAATCATTAAAGTGACTGACCCTTCCAATTTTCCAGGGACTGTTCTGGTTTATACCTTTTCTCCTTGTGTATTTATTAAGAGTGCCCTCTTATATTCTCAAAATGTGTCCCGACTTGGATGATAGATTATATGGTCACCCTACCTGTATGATTACACTTCTGCTTTCTAACTCTCTCACTTAATCGCAAAGAATAGCTCAAATTCTGTCTTCTATGAAAAGCATTGATAGATGTTCCAACCCAGGAAAGTTCCTTCCTCTGAATGCATAAGTATTGGTTTTATATAACATATTTTCATTTGTGGCATCTCCAGTAGTGTCATCTTGTGTTCTAATTTTGATATTGCTCCAATTAAATTATAAGCTCCTTAACAACATGGACCATGTGCTACATTTCTTTACATTCTTCTCATTCCTATAATTCCTAACATAGTACAAGTCATATAACTCAGCACACAGTAACTATCCAGTAAGTATATGCTGAATGGATAAATCAAAAGAAGCATGATAGAGCAGCATGATCCTTTTCCATTGAAAATGTATGTAGGTATCTAGAATTGGGACTTGGGCCGACATCGAGTTCAGATTACAATTTCTATCTTTCTTCATTAGGATAATTTATATCCCTCATGCCTCATTCATCAAGGTCCAGCTCATATGCCTTTTATTTTTTTCAAGCAGATCTTCTTAATTTATCTTAGCCAAATTAATGTGTATGTAACTACCCAATTCGATTATTTTCTTTACCAAATCAGAGACAAAGATCTGATTTGGCCCATTTACCTTGACAACACCTATAATCATGCTTTGCACATAGTAGATATTTTAATAAATTTGGTGTGAGACAAGAGAAGAGATAGAAGTTAATTAGATGAAACACATATAAGTATTACCCTTTTTTTCAATTATTTTCCCAGTGGTGAGAGGATTTGGAATTGGTTGTCTGAAGATGTCATCATTGGCTATAACCTCACCAGTTGCATCACCAGAATTTTTTTAATGTAATTCATGGAATTTTAGGAGTCTAACAACAAATCAAGTGTGGTGGTCCCATTTTTTTACATTGACAGAAGGAAAGGAACTTCTGCCCTGTTTCATAGCGGTAACCTCTATTATAGGTAAGAGAGGCAGGGTAGTTGCTTCTTCAAAAGCACAAGTTACTTCCAAGTAGTCAGAAAATGTCATACCTGTAAAAGCATCAAGCCCAGCTATTTTTTTTAAAGAAATTGATGAAGCTTGTTTTTTTGTATTGCTCCTTTTTCTGAAAGGATTATAGCAATTTTCTTGGTATCAAAATTATGCAAAGGAGAGCAATAAGAGAGAGGACAATACTGCTGCCCCCTGGAGGTATGGAACACATGGTACTGAGAAGTCAAGGTTAAGGTATCTAGTTGGTCTGAGAGCAGAACACATACTTAGTTGTCTTAGTATTTGAATTGAGGCTTTTTTTTTTTTTTTTTTTTTTTTTTTTTTTGCATTTCTAGGGTTGCATCTCCTTTGGAAATACACAAATAAAAGTAGTTTTGGAGCAACACAAAGCAGCACCAAACCCATTTTCCTAAGTACTGAGAAATATGATCAGCCAGACAGAGCACCCCACCAAGAGCTCAGAGTGGAAGCTTTAAGGATCACCTTAGCCATCTGGAGCAGACTGTTTATTGGGGCAGAGATGCAGTCATTTCTCTTCTCCTCCCACTGGGAGCCTACACATTTGTAAGTGATGGTCCCGCCAATGGGACTCTCAGGGCTGCTGGGAACGTTTGAGAACCGGCATAGCTTCTGGATGACTTTTCCCGGCTCTCCGACACCTATTACGGGATCCTGGCATGTGATGTTTTCCCCTGTGTTGGAAACATTGAAATAAAAGAGATAATTGCAAGGAAGAGACAATATAGTAGAAATACAGTCAGGCCAAGGTAGAATTTTGATGTTTGAATTCACATTTACCTTTACTTTCAGTCACCTTTTCAGAACTACCCAATTTCTTAATTTTGCCCTTGATTTTCCAAAGCCCCTCTCTGCTTTCCACATGAACCTGACTTCTGTAATCTGAACTTCCTTTTCCTAACAGAATTTTATACCTTCATCTGGAGATTCTCAACTGTGTCATATTAGAATCATCTGGGAAGCTTTTGAAAACACCAGTGTCCGGGCTAAGTAAATTGGAATCGTCAGAGCGGGATTTAGGCATCAGCAGGTTTTTAAGCCTCCCTGGTGATTCCAGTGTGCTGTCAAGGTTGAGAATCACTGCCATAATCCAAAGACATAATTGCTAGTAGGAACTCCAGGTACCCGTGACCTGAATATTCTAATCAATATGTTTAAGCATTTGTTCCTTCTGGTTTCCCTTAGAGGTGATTCTATTTCACCTCTTCTCATGACCAGGCAAGGATGGGGAAATGACACTTGCTGTGGAATCTCTCATGTCCAGTGGACCCTGACTCTGATGAGACCCCTCCCTCACCAACACTTTTCTTTAACATTAAGATCTTAACCACTGTATACAAATCTTAAATAAGTAGTGTTCTACTAGGAAAAAGAAGCAAAACCATATTTGGTGTAAAGAAAGAGGAGAAGAACAAAGATAAGTGAATAAAATGTGTTGGCTAAGATGAGTGATGGGGAAAAGAAGAGGTGACCTTTGCTGCACCCTGGAGGGGTTGTACTTGTGCGTGGAAAGGTCAGGTGAAAGTGACTCTAAATTGTTTCCCGTTTTGGTATCCAGGGGCTAGTTACCAACATGTGAGAATAACCACAAACTATTCAGTAAACTCAAACAAGCTTGGTGATAACGATCCTTTGTCTATCACAAGTCCTGTTGCTGGGAAGATTTAAGAGGATGAGGAGTTGCTTATGGTAGAAGCCCAGGGTCATCATTTATCCCTTGCCTTAACATAAGATTCTCCCTTAAGATGACCTTGTGTTAGGTCCCCAACATGGGCTAGCATAGCAATGACTCTGTAAATCATGACCTTTCACCTCAAAGATATTATGTGATGGCAAATTGACTCAATGGTGGCAAAGGATGGGAAAGGCAGCTGCCTATTCTCGAGATTAATTGTTTTCATGTAGCCCTGTCTCAGAAAAACAGTGCAGTGTGGACACCTTTCCTTTGCTGAAACCTCAAAGGACCTCAACCACGTTGATACTGTCCACTTCTAATCACCTGGTGAACTCCTTTAGCAGAGCTAAGCCACCCACAACATTTCTATTTAGCTCTTACTGTATTACATGTAATAACTTTTTTTTTTTTTTTTTGAGACGGAATCTCTCTGTCGCCCAGGCTGGAGTGCAGTGGCACGATCTTGGCTCACTGCAACCTCCGCCTCCTGGGTTCAAGCGATTCTTCCGTCTCAGCCTCCCCAGCAGCTGGGACCGCAGGTGCATGCTACCACGCCTGGCTAGTTTTTTGTAGTTTTAGTAGAGATGAGGTTTCACCATGTTAGCCAGGATGGTCTTGATCTCCTGACCTCGTGATCTGCCCACCTCGGCCTCCCAAAGTGCTGGGATTACAGGCGTGAGCCACTGCACCCAGCCAATAACATTTTTTTATCACATAGATTTCTTCCCTAGGCTTGAGGCCAGGGGACATGGCTTATTTCTTTTCTTTTAAATACCCCTATGGTGAGCCCAGGGCCTACCACAGTGAAGGTATTTAACATATGTTTATTGAATGGGGATGAATGAGGGAGTGAATAAATAAATAAGTCCCTGCCCTGACTATAACATCTTAAAGTAATTTAAAACGTTCTTACCAGGAACCAGATTCAGCTTCATAGATGGGCTCCAGACTGAATTATTAGCAGCATTGGTAAAGTGACAACACACATCAACAGTTTTTGAACACCAGGAAACTGAGCTTGCATTGAAATTGTGTTTGTAGCACACTTGTTTTTTGTTAACTTCTTTTGCTGAAGACAGAATTATTGAAAGAATTAAGTCACAACATGAGTCTCTAATGCACAAATTGTGTTAAGATAACCTAATATGAATAAACCTGTCCAAGCTTTCCCGAGGAATGTGCCACATTCATTTTTAACAGGTTTTACCTCTGACTTTTGAAGTATGTAAGCCCACATTTGCATGTGTGCTAGTCAAAACTTCTCCTCTACCATTCATGACTCCAAGTCACACATTTTTGACATTCAGAATGCCTTTTCAGCATTCCACAAATCCTTCTCCCTATCTAAATTTCATCATGCTCTGAGCATTTATCCTATTCTGCCTTTACCATATTGGTATATAGTCACCTATTCATGAGTTTGTCTTCTCTACTAGACCATAAGCTCCTGGAGAGAAAGTACCTTGTCTTATTTATCTTTCCATCTCCTGGTGCTCAGCTCAGTATCTGGTGCATAGAAAGCACTGAATGTATGCATATTAAACACAGAATGTTGAAATGTTGCATATGTCAAAATCCAGATTGATTATATCCCTCTGCCATGCAGCCTTCTTTAAAGACTACAGTGTTTATTGAGTCCCCACTTTTCTGAACTTCCACTGTTTTTTTAGTCTGTATTATTCTATTTGGATATTTTATATTATATGCATTGCCTTTCATGGCATGGGCCCTTCTAGATATTAAAATATGCGCCCCACTTCTTTTTTCTCCCTTTCCTTGCCTACTATGGTGTCTTGTGTTGAGTAAGTCCTCCAGAATAGTTATTGAAAGAATGAATGAGCTTGTAAATCCCTCATGAAGTTGTCTGTGTTTTGAGATTTTGGGTTGTGAGATCATGCTGGTTGACCTTAATCTCTGGGAATCCCTAGGGATCTGGATTAAAGGCACCATCTACCAGAGAGACTTTGATTTTTTTTTCTTTTTTTGCTGGTTGACATAGGGTGCTACCAATGGACAACTTTAAACTTAGGTTGGCACTCCTGAACCACAAAGGAAATATAAATTCAAAGCCCAAACCCGAGTGATGGCAGGACAACTATATTTTTTGGGGGAAACCTTTTGTCCACCCAGAGATGAGGCCAAGGTCTCAACTCTGGCAGATGAATTTTGTTTTCCTAGCTTAGTCTCTTACTGAATGTGCCACTTTTTGAAGGTCTTAACATTGTGTCAATGGGGTACGAGTGCCCCATTGTGTGTTTAGGGAGCACAGTCTTTACTTTTATGCCCTCTGGAGCCTTAAAACCCAAGGTTCTGGGTTTCTGATATTGGCAAAAGCCCATAAGAAAGCTCCAGCATTAGTTAAAGCATCATTTCTATTTTATTTTCCTCTACTTTTTTGGCACTTGGTTATTTCTCATACTTTCTTACATGCTCAATTATGCATTTAAAGGGATTTTCATGGCAGTTTTGTGGCATGCAACTTTATAGCATGGAGGAAAAGATTGTCAGAATATCTAGTCTGCCATATTCCTTAGAAGGTATCTCAATACTTTCTTCAACTTCTCCCAATTAAAAAAAAGGCTCCACCATTGCAAACTCCCAAGATTGTACCACAAACCAATGAACCACTAGCCACATAGCAAAATAGAAGGTAACAAAGACTCATGGGATTCTACTCTGTTAATTCTATCTCTGATACAGTCCTATGTCTCTTGATCCCTATTTTAAGACTAAATTTTTAGACTCCACATATGTAAAATAATATATCCTAACAATTCAGCAATCAGCATCTTACCAGCAAGAAGGGATGAGGAACCCACACGGAAAGTAACTTTGTAGTCTCCATCCTCCTCTATGCAGCACTTGATGTGATGGTAACCACTGCATGAAACAGTAGCTTCCAAAGGATCAACCATGATGTTCAGCTTTAGAGGCAGCGGGTGAACAATGACGTCTTTGGTTGCAATACTGTATGAATTCTTATATCTAAATATGCAGTGATAGGTTCCTGAGTAGAAGACAGCAAAAATGAGATGGAGTGAAATAATCGCCCTTCAAAAGCATCTGCTGGGAAGGTTAAGAAGAGGCTTAATTTTCCCTCTCAAGCTTTAGTAAAGGAATACCACAACTTCCTGGACACTGGAGGAAAAAATGCTTGATTGATTCCTCTCCTGGGTTCTCCATGCACTCGAAGGACTAACCAATGACCACGTAAATATGCACTTACTTTCAAATAAAATTAAGTGGCTTATTCAAGGCCAAACAGCCTGTTAGTGGCAAAATTGGATTTCAAACCAGGTTTTCAATTTCTACTCTAAGGCTTTTCTACCAACCCAACGAATAAATGGGAGTTTTGGCGTGCGCAGAGGTGGGGAGTTTTTTTGACAATAATTGTTAACCTGATGGAACACTGTGGTGTTATGACGCCCCCATCTCCCATCTCTAAGTGAGCGGGCCCTTGCTCATCATGGCCCCAGAGGACAAGTCATCATTTGGGCAGCTGCCATGGAGACATACAGCAAGATTACAACAGCACCTACAGTTAAGTAAGACCCTTCAATTTTCTTTACATTGCTTCCCTTTGCCCCAGCTCTGGAAAAGTCAGAAGCAGCAGCTAACCAGAGGGCGAACGAGGAAAGAAAGGAAACTCCTTTTAATTCCTGCTGGGGGGAAGAGGGAATTTAAATTGAATATAAAATGACAGTGTAGTAGATTTAGATGAGAATATGACTTTTCAATAACTGATTATGGGACTGTTTAATAGATTAATGTGACTGCAAAAGCTAAAATTCTTCCTAGGTTATTGGCTTTTAGTAGGAAAGAGTAATTAGACAGAGCAGGATTGAGGTCAGCCTGGAAGAAAAATACTTCCATTTCCTGACTGTATACTACCAAGTCCAGCCCAAACAATAACTAGCTGTTTCTACAATGTTGCCTAGGCCTTATATGAAAATAAAAAGAAGACATGGGACTCACGGAATCTAGACTGATTAATCTCATAGTTAATGAAAGGCTTTAGAGGGGAGTGGCTAAGAGTTGACCACTGGAGCCAGTCAATCTGAGTTTGCATCCTGGCTCTGCCACTTGCCAGATGTATAACCTTGGGTAATTTACTTAACTTTACTGAGTCTCAGTTTCCTCATCTGTAAAATGGGGCTAATAATAACAGTATCCTCTAGGTTTATTGTTTCACATGAATTAATACATTTAAATACTTTGCATAGTGCCTATCACATAGTTAAGGGCTCAATAAATATGAGCTATTATTGTAGCAGTTCTATCTACCAATTTCTCTTTGCTTTCAAAGATTTGCATTTCCTCACAAAACAAACAATGGATAGAGGTAAACAAGAAATTAAAATGTGTTCCTTTTTTTGGAACCAAGCTTATAAAATCTTTACCTAGCTGTTCTAAAGCACAGTTGGGTCAAACACTCCCAAGTCTCTAGTGAAAGTACTTTTAAAAACAATCCTCATAACTTAATGGCAAGGGCACAGGGTCTGGAATTAGAGACACTAGTTCCATTCCTGGCTCTACAACTTAAGTTGTTTGAGCATATTTACTTTATCTGTAAATACGGAAATAATGGCATCTTCCCTCAAAGGAATGTTGTGTTAAGTGTGAAGACATATTGAATTTAAAGTGGTTGGCATAGGCATGTCTCAAAGAAGACCCTACATAGATGGTAACTATTATTGCATGTTTCCAAGAGCCCAGGCAGCACAATATGGTGTCCGGCCTTTCACTCACCATTCCACTCCCTGGTTGAGGTCTTGACTGTCAGTACTGATTCTGCTCCATCAGGATACCTCCTCGTGGTATAAAATCTTTGGTATATTTTAATTCCAGCAGAAGTGTTCCAATAAACCTCATCATAGTTACTCACATCACTGATGCATTTTATAGAAAAGTTTTGTCCCTCAGAAACAGAAATTGGGTCTGGGGTTATTGTTAGATTGGCTGAAAAAAGGCAAACAAAACAGACAAAAGAAAACTGACAACAAGTTCAATGTGTACTATCTCTGGGGACATTAACATATGAGTGAAACTTCAGAGAGGGACAGAAAAAAAAATGAACCATCCTGACTCTACTCATGTCAAGGTAGAATTGGTACCTTGCTGCTCCCGGGCTTTACTCGTTTCTAGGCTGTTCCTGGTGGTGCTCTGCACTGTACTCATTTCCATCACATGCCTTAGGACCTCGTGCACTTCACTTTTGTGGCTGGAATTATCTCCTGATGATCAGCAGGGTAAAAGGTTGCAAACTTAGGGGTGTCGCCTTATCCCACGCTCCCCTCCAACCTCCTCTGTAACACCTCAAGGGAGAACAAATGGCCGGGTTCCTCTAACAATCTCAATCTCTACTCTTTTAAAATACTTTTTAATAATACCACATTGTGTATTATTTTCTCTCTTTTAATATCTCCCCTCCAAAAAATGTGAGCCCTCAAGGGCAGACCTGTAGCCTCTGTGTCTTTGCATCCCCAGTACTCAGCACTGGGTCTAGTACACAGTCAATGCTTAATAAGTGAAAGAGTGAATTCTGGAACTACATTTTAAGTACAAGAATCATAGACTGTATTGCCCAAATATAAGTTGGTTTAAAAGTAATGGCTAAAAGCACAATTACTTTTGCACTAACCTAATAATTACACCTGCACTGTCAGGTAAACTGGGATGTACAGGTACCTTAATTATAACTATATAACTACAGTAATATAAGTATTTATATGTAATTAGTTTCACTATGTATATACTCCTCTAAGAAGCTTCTCACAGGTTCATGAAAAATTACTAATCAAAAATATTAATAAGACTATTACAAATATAAAATATAAATATAAAAGCTTATATGAGCCTCCCACTATTTTTGTCTAACTGTGCACTTCTCTTTGAGTGTATCTTTACATGGTTGATATTTCAAAACACCATTCACTTCAGTCTTCTATAAGTGAACAGCTTCATTTTGTGAGCCCACTGATGCTGGCCTACTTACCCAGTCAGTGTGAAATCTTATTATTAATAATAATATTATTTTTTTCTTTTTAGAGACAGGGTCTCATTCTGTCACCCAGGCTGGCACAATCACGGCTCACTGCAGCCTCAATCTTCTGGGCTTAATTGATCCTCCTGCTTCAGCCTCCCAAGAAGCTGGGACTACAGGCACACAGCCCCATGCCTGGCTAATTTTATTTTTATTTTTTATTGGTAGAGACAGGGCTTTGCCATGTTGCTGGGGCTAGTCTCAAACTCCTAGGCTTAAGCCATCTGCTCACCTTGGCCTCCTAAAGTGCTGGGATTACAGGCATAAGCCATCACGCCTGGCCTAAAAATCTTATTCTTAATCATAATCCAATGACATCAGGGCTTTTTACAGTTATCATTTAGAAGCTGGGATTCAAATGTTCAGACAGCCCAAAGCCACTCAAAGAAGGTGTAATATATCCCTGCATTGCCCTCCCCATCCATGGGCATCTTGAGATGGCTCTCTAAGGCTTAGCTATTTCTGTGAGTAAAAAGAAAAAGGCTCATGGAACCATGAATTTGGTCCTCTTGATTGTCTGATGAGATTCCAAACTACCAGACTAGTGATTTTCAGCAAAGGCTTAACAGGTCCCTAAGACAGGTCCCAGTTTTGTGGATAGAGGTAAAGTTATGTTAAGTAATTTGGAGAATGATTAGTTTTACCTGAAAGCATTATTTCGCTAGAAGAGCTCATGAGTATTTTGAGCAATTTGCAGTTTTCTGTAGTGAGAACAGTTTTGATTATTTGAACATAACACAACTCTTTGTGTTAAAACTAGGAATGCAAAACTGTTCTACCTGTAGATATATGATTATCGTATAGCTATATATTATATATTATAGATATATACTAGATATATAGATTACGCCCACATAAACATAATCTTGATCTTTGTAAAAATGCTACGTCACAATAGCAGAAAACATGAACAACAGTTAACAAGTGTTGCTTATATCAGTCGTTTCTCTAAACTTGTTCAAAAAAGGGTCTAATGATTAATCTAAATTGTTCATTTTTGTAAGACAGGTGGAAAAACAAGTTTGAATGTCCTCTTTTTACACGTGGGGTGAAATTATAATGCTTTATGATATAGGGAGAAATGACAATTTTAAGAAGCCTAACTAAACAATTAATTGAGAGACTAACAAATCACTCGTTCCAACCATAAAATAAGCAGAAAGAATCAGATTATTAAGGCTTTCTGCAGCGTTGTCTCTGGAACAGGTGAAATGGGAGAGGAGGAATGAGGAAGGGTGTTGAGGAGTAGTAGGGGAGTGAGCCAGGCTGTTGGAATTCAAGAATGGGAGAATGAAGTAATGAGGGAAAAGGGGAAAATTAGGGACATTATCCTCATTACACATTCAATGATAATAGGGATAACCTGAGTGGGAAACCCTGCTTCCCACTCCACCTCCTGCGTTACTCAGAGAATGCCCCGGGGTTCCTTCCACTGTGCCCTACCACAGTGTCCTACCACTGTGCCCACTGTGTCCTACCACAACCATCCCCAATTGTTAAAAGACTCCCTCTGAATTTAAATGGCAGAGAGAGAAATCCTTTTCTATCTCCCATTGTGTGATTTGCCCTAACCACACTCCCTCTCTGTCCATTATTTTGCTCATAGATATTTCCATAGCTCATAGATCACTGGCAGCACTTATTTAAGGTGGAACCTATTTATGGCTAAAAATTCTAGGGAGAGTCCTTACCCACAGAGATGAATGTCACTTTTATGTTTGCACTGCCTCTGGCTCCGTAGGCACTGATGAACTCACAAGTGTAGATGACTGTTGTTCCAGACGACCCGCTTGGGCACTGGGTTCCATCAGCCTTGAGGGTGTATCTGCTGCAGCTAGAATCTATGTCTGTCTCAGGGGTTCCTATAATGAGAAGCAAATTGTTGCCATCCCAGCTGGCTAACTCTTTTATTTAGCAGCAAAGAGGTCAAATCATTTTTTTTTTCATAAAAGGAGTTACTATTTAAATAGATTTCTTCTCTGAATGGAGAGGAGGGGTTTATGGTGATTAGGTCTGCAGACTCTGTATCCAGGTTGCCTGGCTTTGGATCCCACACTCCATCACTTACTAGCAAGATATTGTTGAGACAGTCACTTAACCACCTTGTGCTTCAGTTCTCCAGATGTAAAATGAGGATTAATAATTGCAGTTACTTCCCAGGACCACCGTAATGTTAAATGAGATAATATACATAAACTCTTAGAAAAGTATGTGACTGGGGCCTGCCCCAACAAAGACCATGAGCGATGGTTTTTTGAATCTGAACAATAAAAAAAGAGAAGCAAGCTGTTTGGGTATGATTTAACTGGAAGAACAGATGTCAGATTATTTAGATTATTATGATTATTAAAAAGCGGAAGAAGCAATACTGGGGCACCTGATATTCATCTTATTTGAGCATTTTTCACAGCATGTTCCCTGTTTAAATCTCTATGTTTTAGTGAAAACTTCAACTTCATGCATTCTCAGTTACCAGCAGCTTCCCCTTCAAAATAGCTCCCTTTCCATACCTTTCTTTCCTTTCCCAGAAATACCATGCCCTCCATGCCATCTTTCCTCTTGCCTCGGGTTCTACAACACCCTGTGGCTGATTTTTCCTACTCTAGTCCCTTTACTCTCCCTCCTTCCACCTTGCCTGCTGCCGTGCACTCCTAAGGCAATCTTCAAACACTATCAATCTTCCGAAAATGAAGGAAAAAGAATAAGCCTTTTGACTAGTTCCAACGTAAATGTGTCTTTTTCAGCCGTGGCTGATCAATGATATTTGACATATTTCAATCAACATGTAACTAGCTTTTCTCCCTAGACCCCAGAAAGGTTGTTTGAAACACCAAACTGATTTCCCTCTTTATCTATCTTGACTAAATTACCTCCTAGCTCACAGACATGAGTGTCTGTGCCCATCTGTAAGGCTCACCCCGCCACTTATCTTTTGAAAATCCACTTCTTCTAATTCTTCCAGGACATCCCTTCATCCTTTGCCCTTCCTCACCCTGTGTCTTTAATCTTTCCTCCCAGATTTCCTCCCCTTCAACCCCCAGATACACTCAAGTCTCCCCTCCTGAAATGGTCTTTCCCCAGTCTGAATGCTCCCTAGCCACCACTGCATTTCTTCCTCTCTTCATACCACCATGCTTCTGTGTTTGCCACCTCCAATTTTTCACTCCCGTTTCTCATCAAGTCTTTGCAATTGGCCTTCTTCACCCTCTCCTCTACCGAAAGTGTTCCTTTAAGGCCAACAGTGACCTCCCCTTTCCCGTATCCAGCGGCCTCCCCTCATGCTACTTTGACTGCAGCATCCCATTCTCCTGACCACCTTCTCCCTGATTTGGCATGCTTGAGTCCTAGATGTCTCCCGCCCCTCTTTTCTCCTCATCCCTCCTTCTGGGTCTCCCTCTCAGGCTCTTTTTCTTCATCCCCTTCTCAAAGATTGCCCCTTTCCTCATCTTTTTCTCTACTCTCTCTGCAGGCAATCTCATCTATACCTATGGCTTCTAGTATAGCCCAAATTTGGATGACTCCCACTCTATTTCTAAGAGCAACACTCTTGTTGGAAACTTTAGAAGCAGATTCCCAAGTGTTGCTCTGACATCTTCGGTACCTTCAAGTCAATTGGTCCATTTAAGAACTCATCTTTTTTCTCCCCAGATAAAACCTGTACATCTTCCAATGTGTCCTTTCTTTGCGGTTGGCATTTCCCCAAACAAAAAATCTTAAATTACTTGCATGCACTCACCTTTTACCCCTACTCAGTTGTAAGAAACTTTTAGATTACTCTTCTGAAATATCTCACTATTGTCTTATCCACTCCTACCCATGGTAACTTGCTCAGACCCCATTATCTGTTGTCTGCCCATTACACATGATTGTAGCTGAGTCTCTATTTTCAGTTATTTGCCCCTGCAATCTATTGGCTATAAGACCTTAAAACTTATTTTTCCTAAGTTCAGCTCTCACCATCTGATGTCCCTCTTTTTACCTTTAAAACCTTACCATTGCCTACAGAATACAGTAAAATCCCTCTTAGCCTGGTATATTCAGTTATTCACAGTGTGATTCCAATCTGCTTCTCTTCTCTTTATCTTCTTCTATAGCTCTCTCTGAAAAATTAGATCATCTCCTGGGGCTTGAACATGCCCTGTAGCTTTGCACCTCCATGCCTGTGTTCACACCTGAAATATTCTCATTCCCTCTTCCTCCTGCTGATTCTTACTGATCCTTAAAGACCCATCTATCTCACCAAACTAATGTACAAGACAATGATCTATGCAAGAAGGAGTGTATAAACAGATGTACAGAAATAATGATAGTGTGCAGTGGGTAGGTTCCATAAGAGAGAAGTCAATATGTTATGTAGATTAAAGGAGGGATGTTTAGTTGAGAGATTAGGGAAGATTTCAGAGAAGGGGAAGATTTGCTCTAGGCCTTAACAGACATTCAGGATTTTAATAGATAGAAATGGCGGCTGTAGTTCTGGTACGTGGTTGTATGTGGGTTGTGTGTGAGTAAATCCATACTCCTTGGAAAACTTGGCATTCCATCAAGCTGCTTCAGGGACTGGGTCTGTGTTGGGGGGGTGGAAGGATAATAAACTGTGTGGGCTCCAATCCCTTCACCCTTTTTCTAACCAGAGCAGCTCCACTTTGGTCTGCTTTACACATTAGATGTGCTCTCAATGAGGGGCAATTTTGCCTCCCTGGAGGACATTTGGCAAGGTTTGGGGACATTTTTGGTTGTTGTAACTGGAGATGTTACTGGCATAGTTTGTAGGTACAGGCTGGGGATGCTGCTACATATCCTACAATGCACAGAACAGTCCCACCCAGCAAAGAATTATCTGACCCAAAATGTCAATAGTGCTGAGTTGAGAAGACTTGCATTAGACAGCCATGCAAGATTCTGCTTGAAAAATGGATTCTACTGTTAACTCAGAAAACCACTGCTATAAGCAAAAACACAGAAGCAGCAGCATGCAGGTCTTGTTCAGAGAACAATAACTACTTTTGTTAGGCTGAGATTCAGAGAAAGAGTGGAGAAAAGGCTCCAAAGAGGTGGTAAACTCAGAAAACACAAGCAGGACTTCCAAATTGGCATCATTCACATCGTGTTTCCTACAACACCCCTGGGACTGCGCAACCAGGAGCCCTGCATGGGAGGTACTGAATGCAGCTAATAAGTTGGTACTTTGCTTTCTGGAGAAGAGAAGGTATGCAATTACAATTTTGTTGTTCAAAATTAGATGACATCCCAGACCTTCCTCTATAAAATGGTGCTGATGGTACCTGCTTTGCAAGACTTTTTGTGGGGAGTGGAGAAAAACCAAGATGATAAATGTAAACATTGAAAACAGAGTTGAGGCCAGGTGTAGTGGCTCACGCCTGTAATCCCAGCACTTTGGGAGGCCAAGGTGAGCGGAGGTCAGGGGTTCGAGACCAGCCTGACCAACATGGTGAAACCCCATCTCTACTAAAAATAGAAAAATTAGCAGGGTGTGGTGGCAGGCACCTATAATCCCAGCTACTCGGGAGGCTGAGGCAGGAGAATCCCTTGAACCCCGGGAGCGGAGGTTGCAATGAGTCGAGATTGCGCCACTGCACTCCAGCCTGGGTGACAAAAGCAAGACTCTATCTCAAAAAACAAACAAACAAACAAAAAACAAAACGAAACAAAAAAACCAGAGTTGAATACATTGAATCTGCCACAATAACTATTTTGTGATCGCGTTGATACCCATAAAGAATACTCCTTCACTTTTTTCCCATGTGGGAGGAAATCTTCATTGAATTTTAGTTTCTTAGAGTTAGAAATTCTGCCATTGTTGATTATTTCCTTTCCGTCTCATCCTTTTCCAGAGAGCTTTGAATATGCAACCATTTATGAGAGCAGGTCATTCATTCAGTTCCAAATGCTTTGGGTAAATTCTTTTGCTTGATTGTGTTCTACAGACTTGGAAAAATGGTTGTTAGTAGAACTTGTGGAATTTGGAGAAGAGAGCTGCAGAGAGGAAGCAGCAAAGGCAGGAGAAAGAAGGGCAGGGTGCCAAGGCAGAGGCTAAATCCATCAGAGAAACCACGGCTCAGGTCCCCAGGCTGCCAGCCCTGAGGCAGGAAATCCATTGTTCTGCAGTCATTCATCCCGCTCTAAGCATCTGCGCCACAGACTTCCTGATTCCTTTGCCAGAAGGCCAGGTTTTTCACCTTTCGGGGTTGAAAGCTTCTAAGCCAGTACCACAGGAATTGTGCAAGGCCTTTCTTCCATCTGGCAGTTCCTTCAGGATACCTACACCTCCTCTTCCTTAGAAATCAGGGAAGTGACTCCATGTATCATGTGTCAACATTTTCAGCTGTTACCACATGCCTTTCTTCTGAGTACTTTAATGTCTAATACAAATGCTTGCAGGTGAACTGCCCTTTGGAAATTAAATGTGCTTAGGAAAATTTGCCTGTAAATTGATAGTTTTTGTTGTTGTTGCTGCTGTTTGAGACAGAGTCTCACTCTGTCACCCAGGCTGTAGTGCAGTGGCATGATCTCCGCTCACTGCAACCTCGGCCTCTCGGGTTCAAGTGATTCTCCTGCCTCAGCCTCCCAAGTAGCTGGGACTACAGGTGCACACCACCACACCTAGCTAATTTTTTGTATTTTTAGTAGAGATGGGGTTTCACCGTGTTGGCCAGGCTCATCTCCAATGGTCAACCTCAGATGATCCACCTGCCTCGGCCTCTGAAAGTGCTGGGATTACAGGCATGAGCCACCGCCCCTGTTCCGATAATTTTTTAAAAATAATTTAATCAATTTCCATAGCTAAGGCTTTGTAAAATGAAGGTTCACCACACTAATGTATTTCATGGGTAAAGCCACATTTTACTTTAAAGACTTTTTCTTTACAGATAAGCGCATTATACTGTTGTTTCTTAAGAGAAGAGTTGGATCTTGCTCTATGCAGTTTCTAGATAAAACACTGTTCAAACTCTGCCTGACTAGCTCATTCCAGTGCTGGCCCACCAGGCATGCATAATATAGTTTGGCCAAGACAGACACTGGTTTTGTGAAACAAGACCTTTGGTGAGTCCTAATTTATTTCTTTCTTTCTTTCTTTCTTTCTTTCTTTCTTTCTTTCTTTCTTTCTTTCTTTCTTTCTTTCCTTCTTTCTTTCCTTCCTTCTTTCTTTCTTTCTTTCCTTCTTTCTTTATTTCTTTCCTTCTTTCTTTCCTTCTTTCTTTCTTTCTTTCTTTTTCTCTTTCTCTTTCTTTCTTTTCTTTCTTCTTTCTTTCTTTCTTCTTTCTTTTTTTTCATATTTGACAACCTTGGATAAGTCATATAATCTGAACCTCAATTTCCTTATTTGCAAATTGGAAGTAAAATGCTTCAAATCTGTGGTCGAGCAATTAAAAAGCAATAACATATTTTTTTAAAGGGTTAATCATAAACTGTTATACAAAACAGAGTCAGTATTGCTGTTTTAATTTATTACCATTATTATTATTCATCAATATAAACTGGAGGGTGGGGAACTTTAGGTAAGATTTCAGATTGAAAACAAAAGCTAACAGGATCAGAAATCATATTAAATGACTGAGAGACAAACAGGTCTGCAGAGAGAGAGGGATAAAGCTGGAGGCACAGAGATAGAAAATATTGAGGTATGCATAGATACAAAGGCAGAGAAGTGAGAAGGACCAGACACCAGGAGAAGAGACACAGAAAGGAGAAGCTCCAAGTCAGACCTCAATGACAAATGACCTCATCCTTAGCTCTTTGCTGAAGATGAAAGGAAGGTGAGCACAAGCTTTTCTTGTCTTTTTTTAGATCCAAAATGCCATCGACCTAAGTCATCAGGATCCTTATTTCTTGGGTCTTCTGCTGCTGGGATCTCATCTACAACCAAAGCACGACACTTGTGTGCATACATTTTTGGGGTCTTGTTCTAGAGTGGCTAAGCTGGAGCTGGCATCAAACCTAATGCCTTTTCACAGTCTGAAATCCAGAAAATAACAGCCATCTAACATTTCCCCTTCCATACACCACATCTCCCATTTCTACTTGGCCAAGAGGCAAAAACCTATTTGCAAATGGGCTTATCTAACATTCTCACCTGGAATACTTATTTTTCCTTCCTGCTTCCATTCTACTTTGCTCCAATTAACATTACCCTGACTGCAGCAGTTCAAAGATACAGGATTGTTGTCGCACATCACCTTCATTTCTTCATTTGCCAAAATTTGGATGGGCATAACATCTATTTTCTTCTTGCACTCATATTCAAAAATGTCTAATATCAGTTTGCAAACATATTCACCTGCATAAAATACACAAAATCATGTATTATTATAACACATGTGTATTTTCTTAGAGGAATGTACCGTCAGCTCATGGATCATGACAGTACTTCATGAAGTATCATTTTCAAAAGCATCTGAGACTTGGTCTAAAAACGCCTAAAAAACCATTCAGGAATTCAGGAAGTGCAGATATTTCTCATGCCACAAAGTGGAGTGCAGAGATGTTCTAAGGAAACAGTAGAAATTTTAGGGACTTTTCTAATAAGAAAAAAAGTATAACAATAGAAGAAGTAGAAAAGAAAAATCGAAAAGCCTTGGAGAATTAGAAAAAGATGGATAATATTGCCGTAGTATTTAACCATGTTGTAAATCAAAATCAACAACTATGTGATAGGACCCATATGTCTATAGCCCACCTCATCATGCAGAGAAAAGAAGATGGCCCCATTGGCATCTGAGTTACAATGCGGTTATTACATTCCAGAATATGTCAGGTTCACCACTAGTCTTAGGGAAGAATTCAGCCTTATGCTTGCTTCTGTAGTTGCTTGGAGGGAGCAAGAGGACAGGAGAAAGCCGAAGAGAAGGATAATAGTGGAGAACCAGAAAATTTGGTGAGGGCAGGGAGAACGATGGATATGTTCACTCTCTTGATTGTAGTAATGATTTCACAGGTGCATATGTGTCAAGACTTTTAAAATATGTACAGTTTATTATATATCAATTCCTTCCTCAACAAAGCTATTTTAAATTTTTTTAAAAATCAATCGAAAATTATATTAATAATAAAGTAATATTATATACTAAAACAAAATAATGAAAATAATTATATTATATACTATAATAAAACAAATAATGAAAACAATGAATTTTAAAATTAATTAACAATTAATACCACGGTGATATGATTTGGCTCTGTGTCCCCTCCCAAATCTCATGCCGAATTATAATCCCCACATGTTCAGGCAGGGCCCTGGTGGTAGGTGATTGTCTCATGGGGGCAGTTTCCCCCATGCTGTTCTCATGATAGGGAGTGAGTTCTCATGAGATCTGATGGTTTAAAATCAGATGTTTGACAATTCCCCAGACCCTCTCTCCCTCTCCTGCTGCCATGTAAGACATGCCTTGCTTCCCCTTTGCCTTCTGCCATGATTGTAAGTTTCCTGAGGCCTCCCCAACCATGCAGAACTGTGAGTCAATTAAACCTTTTTTCTTCATAAATTACCCAATCTCAGGTAGTTCTTTACAGCAGTGTAAAAATGGACTGATACATCTCGGATTAATTTTCAGTTTTGAAAGGTTGAACCAGGAAACTTATTTTGGAAGAGAAAAACACTATCTACATAGCTACGTAAAACACTATTACATATTTGCTTCTTTATAAGCTCTTCATTCCATTCCTCACACAAGTTATTGAATGGAGACCTACCTGCATCACCTGGAGTGATGTTGTGGATGGTGAGCTTGGACACCGAAGTCATGTTGTTGAAAAGTGCGGTGTAAATCGAGAATCTGCTGCTGTTCTGGATTTCCAACTGCTGTTCTTCATAGCGCCAAGACACATTGGAGGACAAAACTTCCTTTTCACACACCAGACTGACTGTGTCCCCTTCAAAGATGATTTCTGGTGTGACAAAGAAATTGCTTTCATCTGGAAACCCAAAGAAAAGGTAATAAGATCCCAAAGCAAATAAAAGTCATTGATGCTACTCACCACACACAACCACCACAAGGCTCTTGGAGGTCTTGACAGCATCTGTGGTGCTGAACTGGCTGAGGCAACGTGTCTCCTCACTCCATTCCCATGCAGCTGGTGTCTGAGCCCTGAGGAGGTATGTCCTGCCACATGCCAGGGACAGGGTTTCCCGACTGGGGTCTTTGCCCTATGGCTCCTTAATGGCAGTAATGGAGATTTTAAAGCTATTTTCAATATTTCAAAGAGTGTGGTAGAAAATTGCACATTTTCTTATTAAAAAAAACAAACTTAAATACCAAGTTTCTGTGCTACAGACTGGAATAATATCAACTGCTTCTTATCAGTAACCAATATCTCAAGCTTATTGAAAACTCTGACCTAAGTCTTGAAGGATTTAGAAATGTAAAAACAAATTAATTAATTATAATAAAGTCTGCTTGAGAAATAAGAATTTCCTAACACTCATGGACCTCTTTAAGAGTGGGAGCTTTATAGACAGTAAGTTTGGATTTGAATCCTGGTTCTGTCCCACCCATAACTGTGTGGCCCTGAGGAACTTGCTTAGCCTGGCCGAGCCTTAGTTCCACTGTCTGGAAAACAGGAGCAGTGAGACAGAGTTACATTGGGAGGTGACTTGGAGAAACTGTAGCTCTTATTGTTGTTTTGGCAGTAAAAATCCATGAGATCACTGCCTTATCATTTCACAAATAAAAATAAAAACACAGCCAGGCATGGTGGCTCATGCCTGTAATCCCAACACTTCGGGAGGCTAAGGTGGGAGGTTTGCTTGGGGCCAGGAGTATGAGACCAGCCTGGGCAACATAGTGAGGTCCCATCTCTACAAAAAATAATAAAAAAAAATTTTTAGCCGAGTATGGAGGTGTGCACCTGTGGCCCCAGCTACCCTAGAGGCTGAAGCAGGAGGATCGCTTGAGCAAGGAAAGTAGAGGCTGTAGAGAGCCATGATTATACTATTGCACTCCAGCCGGGATGACAGAGGGCTGCACTCTGAGGCCTACTGCTCTAAAACATTTGCCCTCTATTTCTTATTGGTGCATTTTGTGAATATTTAAACCTCCACTGCGATATTAGTTTTACTTTTTTTACTTAGTTTTGGATCTGTTAATTTAGAAAATACACAAACCCAGATGGCTCTGTGACCCCCTTGTAAATCCCTGTGCCCCTTTTCCACACACCCCAGGTACAGTGGCATTAGTCAGATTGGGAGGCACTGGCATAAGAGGAGGAGATGGTACAGAACCCCCTGTGCCAGGAACTGGAGTGTCTAGCTTCCCAGAGGACATTGTAGCATAAGGTAATTTCCTAGGTTTACGCATAACCATAAATAACATGACCATATCTAAACAATTTCACTTACTGATAGTAACTGCTTGAAAGGAGTTGTAGTCCATTTTGTAGGTCTGATTGAGGCTCTGTACAACTTGTTCATTGGCTTTATGTATTAACTCAAGTGATGGTGGTGTAGTCTTGACTTCATATGTCACGACCACACTTCCAGACCTGGACAGAGAGCACTCAGTTCAGTAAAACAATAACTGACCTGGAAGAGTCTAGATA
The DNA here is from genome assembly GCF_029281585.2 of Gorilla gorilla gorilla. Lineage (NCBI taxonomy): Eukaryota > Metazoa > Chordata > Mammalia > Primates > Hominidae > Gorilla > Gorilla gorilla. The sequence continues at coordinate 64,668,725 of NC_073229.2, forward strand.
TTTATGGCTTATTTGCTTAGGAAACAAAATAGCACAAACTGCCTGATGCAGCATGCAAATCTATGGATCTGACTGGCCAGCAGGATCTTCCGGAAGAAAGACATCATTGCGTGGCATTATTTCATTTTTATATTTCTGAACTATTTGGACTACAAACTTATCCCTTATCTTTGCTTGCAAAATTTTTTGCACATATATAGAATGAACACAAGTCTTTTTCTCTCTTTCTTTTAAACAGGTACATCTGTAAGGGGTGAGATACTTTTTTCACCTCTACCAAACTGCTCCTGCTGAGGATTCCACATGAACAGTGCCTCTCTAGGGGGTTTACCTCCTTCACTACCATATGGATCCCAGCCATAAATTAGAAATGGCCAAATTAAAGTATTCTTACTTGAACCCTGTCACAGTCACGCCCTTGAAGCCTGGTAAAATTCCGTAACCCTTCCGGAACTGAAAAATAAAGCAAGATGAATGTCATATATCAAAGTCGAGAAATAGGTATATCAAAAGATCTGAAGCAGAGTAAAAACCACATATTCCTAATCACACTAGGTAAAATTATCTTCTGTCTATTTTGTTAACTGTGGGCATTAGATTTCTGAAGAAGTAATTCCTATCTATGTCAGCCTGGGTCCTCCGAGAAGTAGACTAGATGAAATGTGCAAAAAATTTACTCAGGGAAATGCCTAGGAAAGAAAACGGGGAGGGAGCAGGGGAGACAGAGAGAGCCATCAGACTCCCAAATGAAAGAGAGGGAAGGAAGGTTGGCTAAAAGCATCCTAGCCTGAGCCTGGAAAGGTTCAATAAAGCCTTCCAAGGAGTCCCAGTGTCTGCCAGACACAGATGTGTTGTGCCCCTTCATTGGTAGGGAGCAGCGGTGTTGGTCGTGGATTTCAGAAGCAGCAGCTGCAGCCCTTGCTCCATTACATGAACTGTAGTTGGAGGTTTGTGAGGGGCACCCTCATGGCTGCCATACTGCAGGACTGGTTGGTGTGCCAGGTACCTAGGTGGTTGCTATGTAACTCTCTCTTTCAAAGCATATAATTTAGTGTAGTGCGTGTGTGAGGAGGGTTCTCCTGCTGTGCAGACATATTACATGCCAGAAATGTAAATCAAACATACAAGAGCTCTTCTGAAGCGTCACTTCATCAAGGCACTCATGGGAGATGACAATATTTGGGTTACATGCTGGGATGAGCAGGAGGGTGCTGACAGCCTAAGGCGGGGCTCGGCTGCCAGGAGAAGGGAAGTCATTATCTCAGCCCACCTGTAATAATCTGTGCCACATCCATTGGGGAGCTCTGTTCCAAATATGTTAACTCTAGCAAAGTGTTTAGGTTTAGATGAATCAATTCAATGTGAAGCACTTAAGACAGTGGCTGACAAACAGTTAACACTGATGGAATAGTCTCTATTTTTATGTGAATCAATTTATATCTGTCTTAGGTATGAATGCCTAGCAACCTCTGGTGTAGAGTGGTTTGAAACTCTCTGTGCTCAGCCACGGGTTGGTCTGCCCAAAAGTTGTTAGGGGTTTCATTCATGTGATATATGAAGAATAGAAATGCACCAACTCATGCTTGTAGGCTATAGATTCTTGGGGCTTTGAATACGTTTTAGTGAATTGATGCCACCAAATCTTAACTGAACCAGTTCCACCCTGAGAAAAATTTATACTTATAGGTCAAGGTGAGTCACACTGTCCCCTAAACATGATTTGATTTGAGCACATATTAATTCACCATCTCAGATGTAAAAGAATAATAAATCCACATCCATAAATTCTGACAGATCCAAGCCACTGTTCATTGTGAATGCAATAGACTCAGTTCAGTCCAAACAGTTTGTTAGTTAAGAGGTTCTTGGGGCCAAAACCTACCGCTGTTTCCAAGTCGGTCTTGTAGGACCTATAGAGGGCAGAGGAAGTGTTCATGAGGTCTTCTTGAAAGCCTACATTTAGTCTGACTCTCATGTTCAGGGTAACATCTGTTGAAAAACACAGGGCAATATTTAAAAATATGTTAGTGTCTGAGTATATACAAACCAGAAACATTTGTAAGCTGTTTTTGTTTGTTTGTTTGAGATGGAGTCTCCCTCTGTCTCCCAGGCTGGAGTGCAACGGCACGATCTCAGCTCACTGCAACCTCTGCTTCCCAGGTTCAAGTGATGCTCCTGCCTCACCCTCCCGAGTAGCTGGGACTACAGGCATGTGCCACCACATCCAGCTAATTTTTGCATTTTTAGTAGAGGCAGGGTTTCACCATGTTGGCCAGGCTGCTGTCAAAGTCCTGACCACAGGTGATCCATCCACATCAGACTATCAAAGTGCTGGGATTACAGGCATGAGCCACCATGCCCAGTCGTAAACTGATGTTGAATAGCCACTCAATGAGCATTTAATGAGCAGTTACTTACCTTCCTGAAGCAGGCAAAAAGGTCCATTGGGAGGCAGTTCTTTAAGGCAACTGCAATGGTGCCCCGGGAGGAAGACGTCACGCTCTTGACAAATGAGATTGTGAAGACACCTTTCCCGAGGCCACCCATAACCTGTCTCGCAGGAGCACCAGATTTCATTTCCAGCAGGTCTGCAGACTATCATTAACCAGAACAGCAAGGAGAGAGAAGGTGGAGAAGGTGGTCACCATATTTGTATTTATAGCCTGCAGGTATTCATTCTTGAAGAAAATCCTAATCTGACTTTATATTACCTTTCTGAGAAGTTCAATAGCACTGCATAAAATTGATGTTTGCATGTATGCATCACCATGCTATTAGCCATGACAATCTGAAAGATGACTGCTGTGATGGTTGAGTGGTGAATGGCTAAGTCATCTTTTAGATAGTCATGCCTAATAGCTAATAGCCACTAGATGTCTATGATGATAAGTATAAGGTAGCTAGCCTCCAAGATGACCTTTGCCCATCCCTACCACTAGGTATTCAAACCCTTTTGTACTACCTTCTTATATTGTACTAGGATTGGTCTACGTAATCAACAGAATATGGCAGAGGTGATGGTATGGCACTTCTGAGATTAGGTTATTAAAAACACTATAGTTTTCCTCTTGGTTGCTCTCTCTCTTTCTCTTTTTCCCCTCACTCTGGGGGAAGTTGACTGCCATGGCATGAAGACACACCATGGAGAGGTCCACATGGCAAGGAACTGAGGTCTACAGCCAATAGCTAGTGAGGAACGGGAGGCTGCCAACAACCACATGAGTGAGCTTAGAAATAAATTTTACAGGCCAGGCACAGTGGCTCACTCCTATAATCCCAGCACTTGGGAGGCCAAGGCAGTCGGATCACTTGAGCCCAGGAGTTTGAGACCAGCCTGGGCAACATAGCAAAACCCTATCCTACAAACAATACAAAAACATTAGTTGGGCATGGTGGTGTGTGCCAGCTACTCAGGAGGCTGAGGTGGGAGGACTGCTTGAGCCTGGGAGGAAGAGGTTGCAGTGAGTTGAGGTTGCAACCACTGCACTCCAGCCTGGGCAACAAAGTGAGACCCTGTCTCAAAAAAAAAAAAAAGAAAAGAAAAAGAAAGAAAGAAAAGAAAGAAAGGAAGAAAGAAAAAACAGAATTTTTTTTCATATGCCAGTTGTGCTTTCATATGATGACAGCACTGGTTGGTAGATTATTTATAAACTTACAAGAGACCCTGAGCCAGAACCACCCAGCTAAGCTGCTCTAAGATTTCTGACCCTCAAAAACTGAGTCTATCTTCTAATAAGAGAACTAAACTTTTTTTTTTCCATTATCATAAAAACCCTACTTAGGACACAAAGACAAAAAGAAAAAAGTGTCCTTTTACATCCCGCACTCGCAGAGAAAAACAAGAGGCCTCGTCTTGATGGAAGCCCCAGTGAGGAAGAATAAGCATTCTCAAATTAAAGTGAGACCCTCTGGCCTGGGGCTGGTTCATCTCTGGGCCTATGTACTACATAAAAAGAAGGGTCAACCTTGGCATTGCAATGAGTGACTTTCACGGCTTTAGTGCATTTTCATCTCCCAGAGTGAGCAAAAAGGACCAATGCTTCCTTTCTGCATGTTAAATGCTGCAGGATGTATGTTAGAGCATACCTCTATTTGTAGACTATTGTAGATATAGTTTATAAGGCAAATAAGTTTATACGTATATAGAAGTTTATTTTTATATAACTGTTAGTACCAACACTCATCAATACTTCCACCTTCTACATCTTAATTCTTAACAAATATAAATACAATGATTTAAAAAACTCTCAGATAATAAATGTTTGTTATTTTATGATGCTAGGTTTTAGACTCTGTTGTGCACCAATAGATAACAAATGTAGAGTGCAAGTAAATTTGTGTCTTTTACATATCAAGTCAGGTGTGAACAGCCTACATGAACTCTGCTCTCATTGGAGACAGTAAGAAATGTTCTGAAATCAGAGTGCTTTGAATCAATTTCCAAAGCTGGACCAAAGTCACATCTTTGGGAGCTGCTTGTTCTGCAGATGGGTAGCCAGGCAAAGTCCCACAGAGTGACTATCCAAAGGGAAGTTATCAAATAGTTGTTTCTGAAATAGGAGGGACAACACGTTTGAGTTAATTCCTTGGGCACTGATGCAGCCTGTGTCCCAGCAGCGGGTGGCAGTGGGGCAGGGGAATTAGAAATAGAAGAAACTGGAGCTAACAAAGAAGCTGAGTGCCCGCTAGAGGTAATTTGAGGATAGCCAACAGGATCCCACTTGTTGAAATCTCTCTTACTGACACGAAATTCCAGTGCTAAAGCAATTTTGTTATTGTCTTCCGTTTTGTAAGGGAGCATTATGGGAGGAGTAGTTGAAGAACTTTTGAGTCCAACATAAAATGCAAACATGCCTTAGGAGAATGGAAACAGTTACCACTTCCAGACCACATGACATATCCTAGGTATTGTTCGGTGCTTTACTCACTGTGTCCGGTTTTAAATATCCTCAGTTTCATTTGCCATTACTAAAAAAGGATCATAAGGTAGGCTGTTGGAAGAATGAGGCGAGGGAAGGATGGAAAAAGGAAGATGGTGAAAGTTTGGATGCTTAGACATTAGTGCCGTGGTCAGTAGGCCTAACCTTCATTGCCCACCCATCCCATTCACTTCCTCTTTTAGGCCAACTCCTCTTAGCTGTTCCCTGCTGGTCCTGAGGTCCGTGAGCCTGAGGCTTTCTCTGCCACATTGAAGTATCCACTTTTGTCAAACCTGTTTCATAGTTCACTATCAGAAAAGATTCACCCCCTCTATGTGTGAATGACCAGTCTTTCTGGAAGGATAAATTAAACTTTCCAAGGTCAATTGCATTTTAATTGAGAAGCTTGTTAACCCAAATTTTTAAGATGGTGAAGCCTCTTGAAGTCATCCCATTGCTAGTAGAAAAAAATCAGAGAGAGTTTGTTAGTATGTTTATATTGAATATATGTAAGATAAACTCACAACTAAAGTTCAACTGTCTATAATCACAAGTTGTTCAACAAAAAACTATTTTTGATACTTGGTCTGTTTTGTTTACTGGATTCACTTACTAGCACCTACAGAGATACCAAAAGGTTTCTGTTAAAAAATTTGGGAAGCAAAATTGACTAAAATCTATCCAATAATTTATTCTAAAGGCAAAAGATCTGTGCTGGTTGGAAAAAACATAGGGTTTCCTATGTATTTTCCAAAGTACCCGAGTTTGGTGAGATGTTCTATGGATAAACAGCGGGAAACACAGCAGAAGTTCACTGCTCCTGAAGGACTCATAATGCACATTGGCATCCAACTGGAAAACCACTAACTCAAGGAAATTAGTGCTAATTGTAGAAATCAGTGAGAAATGGCATCCAAAAGGAGTGATAAGGGAGCTATGACTTCGAGTAGCATATATTAAGAATCAAAAATTAAAATGCATGTACCGACATTGGGATGGACTATTTGAAATATGCGAATTCAAGAAGAATTTCAAAAACAAGAATTTTTTCTTGCCTTCATTTTAGAATAATAAAACCCAACATCTATTAGTGCTTTCCAATTTAAAAAACAATTCCCTGTTATCAGATAACTGGAAGCCTTATCTCACAACTTCTACTGTATACCAAGTCTTGGGTGATGGTCTCTGGAGACACAGGGAAGTTAGCATGACCTTGGAAAAGAGTTTTCAACCAGAAAGTCCAATCCACGGCCTAAGAGGTTCTACTTAATGCCTTGCTTCTGATGCAGGCATGTACCTGTTTCCTATTTCCTGACCTATAATGCCAAAGAGAAGTGTATCTGGTACTTACTAATATCTTGAACCAGTCCTTGCTATGTCCATTGATATACCAAGGGAGGAGGACACAGGGAAGAGGACCCAGTAGTTTATCATGAAGGACCTGGCCATATCTTGGGATCACTTTATGACAAGCATCATACAAACCACCAAGCAAACCTTTGGTCACCATTTAAAATAAGAAACCTCTGGCTGCAGAGTTTACTGATAGAGGCTTCATTCAGGAAGGCTGTGAAGTCACAGAATCACACATCAGTCTCGGTGAGTCATTTCACTTGCCTAATAAGTAAAAGATTGCTCTGATAGTCAGGAGCTCAGACAGTCTTTCTCAAGACATCCAATCACTTATTCTGAAGCAATGGGTCTCTTACTCACCTGTTGTCACATTTATGCTCAAAATGTCGGCAATTTGGTCAGTGTTATTCCCATGAATTGGAAAACTGAGGCTGTTCAAGTAGGCTTTGATAGGATCCAGGAAGGATGCATTTTCAAAACTGATCTCAATATTAACAGTGTATTCTTCAGCTGTAGGACTTTTTGTGGCAACTGCAATGAAAGCACATGAAGGCTGAGAGAACTTACCATGGGAGATGGAGTAAGATCATGATGGATATTTCAGCAGTTAAAGGTAATGACAGGTACATGTGAATGGTTGGTCTATCAACCCTTAGGAATTCCTAATGAAATCTTTAGAGAAAAAGAAGGTTTATTTACTCACCACCTTGGTGTCCAAGGCCAAGCACTGCTGTGTGAAGTATGGACTGTAATGAGGCAAGAGCGGAAGCAGAGAGAATAGCAGGGAGGGTCTGGGAACTGTTCGAGCAAAATATTTCACAGTCAGGACTCAAAGGAGTGAGTCAGTGTTTCATCTGCAGTATGCATCAGTCGATAGATGCATACTCTAAGGGCTGAACCATGCATGGCTTGAAGACATCTGGGGAAAGTCACCCAGTTAATTCTCTTTGCCCTTAGCCTATGGAAAGAGCATATATTCTTTGCTCTTCCTCTGTATCTCCAGTGTTCAGAACATGATAGGTGCTCAACAAAAGTTTGGCAAATTGGAAAGTAAAATAAAAGAGATTTTCAGCTCTTCATTGTTTTTCCAAATTGTCTCCAGGTGGTTAACTGGCTGGTGGTTAACAGATCCAGATGGATCTGTTCCCCAACACTCAGCTACATCAGGCAGGCTAATATATATGTGTATGTGTGTGTATGTGTATACATATATATATATATAAAATATATAGAGTATATATAGTATTTACAGTCTATATATAGAATTATATATATAGACTACTATATATACTATATAGTATATATAGTACAGTATGTATATAGTATAGTAATATAGTATATATAGTCTATATACAGTAGTCTAGATAGAGTAGTCTATATACAGTCTATGTATAGAGACTATATAGTCTTTTTATAGTATATATACTACATAAAGTATAAAGACTATAGTCTTTATATAGTATATATACTATATAAAGTCTATATATAGCATGCTATATATAGTATGCTATATATAGTCTATGTTTATATATAGAGAGACTATATATAGTCTACTCTATGTTTATATAGAGACTATATATATATATATGTGTGTGTGTGTATATATATACATAGTCTAGCCTGCCTGATGTAGGTGTGTGTTGAGGAACAGATCCACCTTGACTATAGTAGTCTATATTGACTACTATATATACATATATAGACTATATATAGACTGTCTAGTCTAGTCTATATATATATAGTCTGTACAAACATTATATATTATATATAAACACTATATATAATATATATGTGTGTGTGTGTATATATATACATAGTTTTCTATAGCACATCATGTCTGGGCCACTAGTTTTAAGCTTCCCAAGAGCAGGAACTGTTTCTTTCATGTTTCTTTCACTTCTCTTAGCCTTACTTACTCCATCTGGCAAAGAGCTCACCACATTATAAATATGCGACCAATCAATTCTTGTTAAACCTGAAACTCTCTGAGTCAAGTCACAAATTCACCTCTCTGTCACTGACCCGATCTTTGACCTAATCTTGGCTAGAATATATAACCGAAGCCATGGGCACAGTTAATACTTAATAAAGAAACTTCAAGGAATAAGAACGTTTTACACAGATAGATTGAGAATATTTTTCTTTTTTCTGGACAGGGCCTCTCTCTGTCGCCCAGGCTGGAGTGTAGTGGCACGATCTTGGCTCACTGTGACCTCCACCTCCTGGGCCCAAGTGATTCTCTGGCTTCAGCCTCCCGAGTAGCTGGGACCACAAGCTCACACCATCACGCCCAGCTAATTTCTGTACTTTTTGTACAGATGGGGTTTCGCCATGTTGCCCAGACTTGTTTTGAACTCTTGGGCTCAAGCGATCTGCCTGCCTCGGCCTCCCAAAGTGCTGAGATTATAGTCATAAGCTACTGTGCCCAGTCATTGAAAACATTTTATCTTGTCAGTTAAATAAGGAAAAAAGTAGGGCGGGCGCCATAGCTCACGCCTGTAATCCCAGCACTTTGGGAGGCCGAGGCGGGCGGATCACCTGAGGTCAGGAGTTCGAGACCAGCCTGGCCAACATGGTGAAAACCCGTCTCTACTAAAAGTACAAAAATTAGCCGGGCATGGTGGTGTGTGCCTGTAATCCCAGCTACTCAGGAGGCTGAGGCAGAAGAATCGCTTGAATCCAGGAGGCAGAGGTTGCAGTGAGCTGATATCGCGCCACTGCACTCCAGCCTGGGAGACAAGAGAGACACTCCATCTCAAAAAAAAAAAGGAAAAAAATAAGGAAAAAATTAGTGAATACTTATAAAATGATTACTTTAAAATTTACATTCTATCTGAAAAGATGAAGTTTATTATACCATAAAGTTAAAATTCTATGTTAAAAGGGCAAAAAATTTTCCCATAATATTGCAAGATTTAAATATTCCAAGGACTCTTGGTGTGAAATACTAAAATAGAGTAAGTTTATCCTGGGAAACTCTAATTGTTGAATGTTTGTTTCAGAAAGCTGTAATATTTGTTCATTTAGCTTGGAAAACTGTTTGTCTTAGGTCTTTGGATTTACCCATCAACCTTGTTGATAATTATTTCATCCTGGCATCATTCAGCTTCCGCAATTAACTCAGCCTATAAAAAAGGTCCATCGCAGATTTTCCTAAAATTAAGAATGAATATTAAGGTATACTTCTTCTTTATAAAAATGTACTTGACAAATAGAATAAAGTGACTTTTATAAGAATGTGGAAACTCAGCCTGTGATGATAGTATGGCATTGCCTAAAATTTCCTGTTGACTTTCTGATTCTCCAGTGGTTCTGTGATGAAAACAAGCTTCCTGGAAGAATGGTTAATCTTATTTTATGTGATTCTAACTATGGACACATTATGTTGTCCACTGGGAATATTTACGAGGAGAAAGGCTGCATAATATTTACAAGTTCTGCCTTAGCGCACATTCTTTTTCCTGAAAAGTAATGCAGCAACGTTTATATCCTCCAGAGGGTTCACTACCTCCAGGATCCTCTTTGCCATGCCAGTCTACTATCCTCCCATAAATATAAACAGGATTTCCTGGATGGTAGCTGCCTTTTGGATGGGTGAGGTCAGTAACAAATTCATATCATATCCACTTCATTACTGGCTTTGCTGAATCCCAGGATCTGATCCCACAAAATATCAATGCCTGCCTGAGGGTCATGTCTGGCCCGGTGCTCTTTTCAGTCACAACTGAAGAACAAGTGTGTGCCTAGAAAGCACATGGTGATTCACGGATGTTATCACTCCCCATTGAAACCAAGGCAGTTCTGCTCAGATTTTACAAGGAGCCGAGCCAAAGCATCAAGAACTAAGAGGAAAGGCTCTTGTGACCTTAGCAAGTTTCAGTCTATAGCATTCCTGCAGCTGTTAATGTGAGCACCCAGCCTCTAAGGACCTCTTTCCTTTACCTTTTATGTTCTCCAACAGCTTCTAAAAAGAGTTTCAGAATCACCCTCAGCCTGAGCGTCACCTCTGTAGAAACTGATATGGATGGGGAACCTCGAATAGAGAAGGAAATGCCTTCTCCTTGAAAATACTCAATTATTTGAAACAGGCTCAAAAACACCACTGTAATTTAGCAGGCTGTTGGCTTGCTCTTGGAAATCATCTACTCCAGTGATCCCCAAACTTAACTGAGGATTATATACACCTAGGGAATACACAAATACACACACACACACACACACGCGCGCGTGCACAGAGAGAGAGAGAGAGACAGATTTTGGAGCTCAGCCCACATGAACCAAAGTAAATGGGACCACTTTGTAAACTTTAAAGTACTATTAAAAATATGAGTTATTATTGTTAAATGTGTCTTTAGAACTTGATATACAATTCCTAAAGTAAATTCTAAAATAAAATCAAGTTCAAAGGCAAAATGATTAATAATAAATCAAAGAATTATGTAAGCCTTTGTTTAATTTTATTCAACATAATAAATATCTTAAAAATTCACATTCAGGGCCGGGCATGGTGGCTCACGCTTATAATCCCAGCACTTTGGGAGGCTGAGGCGGGTGGATCACAAGGTCAGGAGTTCGAGACCTGCCTGGCCAACACAGTGAAACGCCATCTCTACTAAAAATACAAAAATTAGCTGGGTGTGATGGCAGGCACCTGTAATCCCAGCTACCTGGGAGGCTGAGGCAGGAGAATCACATGAACCCTGGAGGTGGAGGTTGCAGTGAGCCGAGATCGCGCCACTCTACTCCGGCCTGGGAGACAGAGCTAGACTCCATCTCAGAAAAAAAAAGAAAAAGTTCACATTCAGGAAAAATGCATTGTGACCCATTGTCATTGACACTCATGTATTTTGATATTAAGCCTTGCTCCGCTCATTTGTTTCTTCCTTGATTTAATGATTTACCTGTAATTTTACTATTTATTGAATGCCTGTTTTCTAGGCACTGCACTATGAGCTGGAGACACAGGGTGAATAAAAGGAGCAAAGCCCTGTCTTTGAGGATCTTTCATCATTATACTGGAGGCAAAAGATAAGTTTACATTTTAATTTAATAAAGGAAGGCAAGGAAACAGAGTGATGGGGACAACAGGGATTTTTTTTTGTTTTTTGTTTTTTGGTTTTTTTGGGTTTTTTTTTTGTAGAATGGTTACAAAAGACCTTTCTCAAGCAATAAAGTTTGAGCAGAGACTCAAATGAAGTAAGGGGTGAACCAGGAAGCTATCTGGATAATGTCACTCTAGGAAGAGTAAACAGGTGTTAAAGCCCTGAGATAGCAACCCTCTTGGCTTGCTTGAGGAATAGCAAGAAGATGCCCTCAATCCCCCAGTATGCACTTGAAATTGGGTCATTTCTTCTCGTCTGAAGCCTGGAACAGTATCGTGGTCCTATAGGCAAACAGAACACAGAGGCTGTGGCTGAGCCTTCTTCCCCTGTAATGCACCGAGGTGACAGGATCAGCACCTAAGGAGCAGCTTAGATGCTCAGTGATCAGTGTGACCCACATAGCAGTGGGGTCAGAGGCTCTCTCACCTCACTCCCTCAGAAGGCCCAGAGTTTAGACTTAGAACTGCCAAACCTACCTGTCCCGCTCAACCTGAGGACTTCAGAGCCTGTAAAGTAACATTCCTTGTCCTTCCCCAGACTACCAGGGACCAGCAGGCAAGAGGACAGTTCCTCAACTTCTGTGTGTGTGTTTTGGATGCACTCTCATCCTCTTCTGCTCCTCAGGATGTCTGAATCCTGATAGTTTAATGTGTTTTCTTTGCCCCTGGCATTGTTTGTCTGGATTTTTCTGGCTCGCTGATGCCCTATGTGGAAGGTAGCCAATTCCAGGTGTCATCAGTGTCACAGACAGAGGCCTATCAGCAGGCCCAGGAGGCACAAGACAACCAGGATTTCCCCTCTCCTTTCCCATAAATCACTGCCAGCCACACAGCACTTATCTTACAGGGACATTTCTGGAAAGTTGGCCACAAACTGCAACCAAGGTATTTGGGTCTTAATCACAGCTGTTTAAGCAAACAATTCTACTTTTGCCTGGAAACACTAATGGGAACTATGGTTTGTCAGAGCCAGAGCTTAAGTAGGTGGGTAAATTAACTTCTTGCCTGCTAACTTCACCCGGGAGAAAAGAGATTGGTTGGTTTGGCTTCCTCTTGACTAAAGGGGCCAATGCAATTTTACCATTGATGGTTTGGCTCTCCTGTTTCTCCCTGTTGGTCTTAGCAAGTAAATATCAAAAGATACCTACTATTTGGCTTGTTTCTTGACATATTCTAGAAAGTGGCAATTTGGCAGCATTGTCTGTCTACTACTGTGTGATTGCTCTGCAGATGCTGTGAAGGGATCTTATTCTCTCTTCAGGTTTCAGAAAGATTTGTTCACAAAGAAGAAAATCATCAGAACCCAAGGCTATGGGCTACCTGGCAGGTGTAGATGGAGGAGAAAGTGGGCAGCACTGTGTCATCAAACAGCAGACTGTGAAGTCTAGGGAAGAGAATTCATTCCACTAGCTAGCCATATACCCAAATCATCAAAGTTAGCCCCATCTTACCTAGTAAGATGAAGGCAGATATACCAGTCTTCCTTACGCTACAAAGCTGTTCCAAGAGCCATGAAATGAGACTTCATGAGCCAACCAGGAACACATGTTAAAAACTATAACTCATAGCTATAAGCACGGACTTTGGAGCCAGAGAGAATGGGGGAGGAATGCCTTCTGACCTGGGCAGGTCATTTAACTCTGTGAGCCACACTTTGCTTATCTGTAAATGAAAGGTAGTATTTTCTCTGCAGGATTATTGTTAAAGAGCTGGAATCCTACATGAAAACCCCTAACAAAGTGTCTGGCATATAGTTGCCAGTAAAATAGTAATTCTGATTATCATAAATATAATGATTATATTTTATGCAGATGTGTGCTGATAGGTCAAGAAATGCTAACATTAAGGGCCAGTGCGGAGGCTCACGCCTGTAATACCAGCTCTTTAGGAGGCCAAGGTGGGCAGATCACGAGGTCAGGAGATGGAGACCATCCTGGCCAACACAGTGAAACCCTGTTTCTACTGAAAATACAAAAAATTAGCTGGGTGTGGTGGCATGCACCTGTAATCTCAGCTACTTGGGAGGCTGAGGCAGGAGAGTTGCTTGAACCTGGGAGGCGGAGGTTGCAGTGAGCCGAGATCACACCACTGCACTCCAGCCTGGGTGACAGAGCGAGACTCTGTCTCAAAAACAAGAAACGCTAACATTATCCCTATCAGGCTTCACCTTTGGTATAGTTAAACAAACAAACAAAAAAGAAAAACATTAATCAGAAAAATTTTAAAAAAGCAAAACACTCCCAACATTAAATGTCAAGCTTAAAACCAACTCCACACACCAGCCTGAAAGCACCAGGTCTTCTATCTCACTCCACCACCACCACTGCCGGCTCAGAGCACTCAGGGCTACATGTCATCATCAGAAAGACTGCAGTCATGAAAACCCAAAAGTCTGTTCCTCAACCTGGGAAGTGCACGGCATTTCCTGGACCCAGATCTAAAAGGGCCAGCACACCCAGGTTGCTAGGCCTGCAGAAAGGGCAGGATTTCCGTGCTAGCAGCGAGAGACCCAATCTGGGAGGAACCTTACTCTGACTAAACAGATGTGAAAATGTGAGCGCATCCAGTGCAGGGTTTGGACATCCTGAATGCCCCTCTCTGGCTGTTTTGCCTCTCATCAGTTATTCCTTTAAAGCCGGAGAATAATCAACTGGGGCTCTTCAGCACCAGTCTCCAAGACACGCCCCTTCTGTCAGAAACCTGGAGTGGAGAACTTGGCCAGTTGATATTTGTGTTACTGCTAACCAATAAGAAACATCCACTTTCATTCCCCCATGAAGAGTCCCCATAAGACTAAATTTGGAGTTTGTGTCTGCAAACCTCCAAAACAAGCTTCTCCTTCCAACTCTGGTCTCTACCTGTGACCTCCCCAAAGCACCATCTCCTAGGTTTGTGCACTCCTGAAGAGTCACAGGGATTATTGCTGTCCTTCATCCCCAAGTCGCATCTGTCCAAGACCTTTTGCTGTGTTTTTCAAAATGTCTTTGGCGAGCATTTCCTGTGCTTCTTTCCTATCTTACTCCATGGCAGAGTCGCATGTCTAGACTGCCGAGCCTCCTGGCTGGTCTCCCAGGCACTAATTTCTTCATGTAATTTATTTAGCCATAACCATGGGGATACTTTTCACTTAAGTGAGTTCATCAGTCACCTGTCTGTGGCAGCCGCTCAGCTGATCCAGAATCCACTGGAATCCATGGAATCGTGACATGACTCGGGATCTTTCCCCCATTCTTATTTCTCTCTGCTCCCTTACAGCCACTCATTGTCCTAACAGGCAGCTCCATGCTTTTTCTCGCCTCTAGGTTTCATGCAGGCTTCTTTTTCCTGAGAGAATTTTGAAAGAGTTTTCCTAAAATGCTAACTCCTATATCACAGCATCTGGGCCCCTGCCTTCAAGTGGTACAGAATACCTTCTCTGGACTGGAGGTAGATCAGGCCCTTTCAAATGCAACACTATTTTATAAATAAATCGATTTTCTTTGTTTAAATTTCTTTAAAAAACTATTAAAAGAAAAATAAACACCAGATAATCCAACTAACATTTTAAAAGTAATATTAACATAACCTTATTTAATCTTCCTAACAACCCTATAAGGTAATATGTGTGAGATATATGTGTGTGTGTGTGTGTGTAAATGTGACATACATATGTGATACATATATATATATGTAATATAATACAGTCAGCCCTCTGTATCTGTGGGGTTCTGCATCCATGGATTCAACCAATCTCAGATGGAAAATATTTTTAAATTTTTGTCTATACAGAACGTGTACAGCCTTTTTTTCTTGTCACTATGACTTAAAAAGTACAGTACAACAACTATTGACATAGCATTTACATTGTACTAGGTATTACAAATAATCTAGAGATAATCTAAAACATATTCAAGGATGTACATAGGTTATATGCAAATTGACACAATTTAATATCAGGGACTTCAGCGTATGCACATTTTGGTATCTGAGGGGTTCCTGGAACCAATCCCCCATGGATACCAAGGGAAGGACAACAGTATACACACACACACACTCATATACATGTATACACATATACACATACATATGCATGCATATACACACACACACACACACAAATTCAAGGGGCCAGTTAGGTTATGTAACTGACCAGTCACATGGGTAGAAATTCATGGTGTGCTGAGAATAAATATAAGTATTGATCTTATCTTTAAAGATGATTCTATTCCAAATGCTAAAGATTTTGTCCAGTGACTCAAAAAAAAAAAAAAATCCTGACCTAATTGTTTTTCTCTTAGAACCTTTGTATCCTTCTGGCATCCAGACTTCAGAAAGGAAGAGGTATGTGTATGTCAAAGGGAATAGCACTCTGAAAATCAGAGCCCAGTTCTAACACCTCACTTAACTAACACACCCACCAAGCAGAACACAGACACCTCCATGTGGCATCCTGCTGAAGGTAACATTTTCTGTTGCTTCCTTTCATCATTTTCCTGGAGAGTCGTGTTCTTTTTTTTTTCTTTGAGATGGAGTCTCGCTGTGTCGCCCAGGCTGGAGTGCAGCGGTGCGATCTCAGCTCACTGCAACCTCCGCCTCCCGGGTTCAAGCGATTCTCCTGCCTCAGCCTCCTGAGTAGCTGGGAATACTACTATTTTTAGTAGAGACGTAGTTTCACCAGTTTTGTCAGACTGGTCTCGAACTCCTGACCTCGTGATCTGCCCACCTTGGCCTCCCAAAGTGCTGGGATTACAGGCGTGAGCCACCACGCTGAGTCGTGTTCTTAATTGCAACTTACATTCTGGATATCTGGGGCCTAGTACCTAGGTTTTTCTGTGGCCATTTCTTACTTCAGCGATTTTGTAAAAGTACCAAGGCCAATCCATCTTGTGCAGATGATGGGTTGATTCATTAACACTTCCCAAATGACTCTAGAGGCCCAAGAACACAGAGGACCATGTATAATAAATGGAAAACATCTTTTCATGTTGATTTAACATTGTCATGATTGTTTTTAATGAAAGCACACCTGGAAAAACTTTGGAATGTCAAATCCTTAGATGTAGAAATGGTTTCCTCCCCAAGGGCTACCCCCTCACGTTGTCACCACGGGTCATAAACAGCCTGGCTCAGAAGTGCAGGAAGACATTCCTTTTATAGCTGTAGTCACCCACTGCTCCTGAGGAAGCCAGCAGCCTGAGCCTTAGAAGAATTTGGCAGAAACCTGGAGCTGTAACTCACTGGCCAGTAGTTTGATTTTAAAAAGCCAAAGTCTTTCAAAATACCAAATGAGCACATCTCTGTCTTTGTTCCTGTCATAGAGTGCAGAAAAGTTTAAAGGGTTGTCGGGATGGGGTAGAGGTAATGATACCTGTTTTAGAGCACAGAACGTATAGACTGTGCCATAGGCCACTTTGGGGAAGGAGGGAGAAAGGGAGCATGGGATCCCACAGGGCTAAGAAAACGAAGGCTGAAACGGAAAAGAAAAGAAAGGGAAGAGAAAGGGAGAGAGGGAAAACCAACAGTGGTATGATCTTCCAATTAGTATTTTAAGAGCTTAATAGAATGTGGTCAAATTCTCATTTCAAGCGCTGGACAACAGTTGAGTCTGGCCACTGCACCGTGAAAGGCTTGAACAGATGCCTCCACTCTGATCTTAGGGTAAGCCTGCCCTCTTTGGCAGCCTACTGTCTCTTTTAGACTCACTAGATCAAGTCACACATGGCTGAAAAAATGATTCCATCCTAATGTGATAGGGTGAAAAATTTTTCTTCTAGATAGTTGGTACAGCCACTCAGCCAGCAGACGTTTTCCAATAGGAATTCAGAAAGGTGCTGTAATGTGAACGTGCAAGTGCTTCATCTATTCGCTCACTGGTTGAGAAAGAAACTGAGCTTGATGCCAGGCTACAGAGATGAGGAGAACGCAAGTGAGCTCTCCTCTGCTGGGGGTGGTAAAGAGGAGGTAAAATAATTACAGTGCTTTGGGACAAATGTTGTGAATGGAAATGTATCAAGGGGAACGGGAACCCAGGAAAAGCAGTCTCTGATGATCTGGGGAATGGATGGAGGGCCTAACAGGGCAAGAGTTCATAAGACTTGAGGCTTCAGTGGGGGTCTCCCAGATAAACAAAGGGGGATGATGGGCAGGGTGTTGATGACGTGAAAGGGAACAGAAGGAGATCAGGTGCGAAAGGCACGGAAGGCCTGGTGAGTCACGAGCAGAGGATTGGCTTTTAGTTCCAAGGCCAAGGGAGCCCATGAAGAGTTCTATGGGGGCAAATGACAGGATCCGATTTGTGCTTTTGAAGGGCTTCTATGCTGGGAGTGGGAGCACCAGGTCCTGGGAATACCCAGCCTGCGGCCCTGACCTGACACCTGTGCAGGGTCCACTCAGGATGGGATTTGAGGGTTGGTGTTTCAGAATTTGCAGCTCTTCACCTACCCCTAACCCTCCAAAGGGCTGAGTCTTGTATTTTCCAGATCACTGCTTTAGAAGTGAGTGGGAAAGTTGGAGTGGGAAACAGAGGAGGAGGACTTGAGCCTCGTGGTTAGATTGCTTCACAGGATAAAGTCCTAAGTAAAAGAAGTTTTGTTTTTTTTTTGTTTTTTTTTTTAAAGGCAAAAAGAAAGGCTTCTGGATGGTGGGCAGAGAAGTAGGCCATTTGGTGGTGCGGGAGGGCAGCTGAGGAGAGAGCCACAGAAAAATCCTAGGAATGTGAGGAGCAGTGATGGCAATGGGGAGGGAAGGGGGGTTCCTACGTGTTGTTATGGTCCAGTTACTGTCATTTGGTAGAGAATGGAGTTTCCTAGTAATTATTTTTGGAAATCACACTGCACTATATCACCCTGATGTGATTGGAGGCTGAATTATGTAGACTACAATGTTTTAAAAAGTTGCAACACATATCATTTGAGTCAACTTATAAAAGGGATTGCCAAGCAAGAGTTTACATACCGGCTCGTTTTTGCCTCAGTGCCTCTTCACCAGCTGGTTCATGTTCATGAAGACTCTGAAAAGAATATTTGAGAAAGTTGTCAATTAACCTTAGAGAAGTCTTTTCACTGTGGCTCCCCACTTAGATACCCCTAAATGTTGGAGCTGAACTTAAGGCTGCAGACTTTGGGTTAGCACCATGTGTCCCGTGGATGCTGGGCACATAGCAATGAAATGGTTTGGAAGACAAAGTGGAGCTGTTACTGTAGTGTGACCTAGGAATTCATTTTTTTTTAGACCAGTCTCTTGACCAGGAACAGAAGAAATCATCATATCTGACTTTCTCAGAGTTCCTGCAGTTTGAATCCTGTCAAAAAATATAAATTATTATAATGTTCTAAACTTGTACTCTCTGCCTGACTTGAACTGAGTCATCCCAGTGACCTTCCAGACAAGTCTCATGACCTCCTTCTCAACACTCACCCTGTCCTAACCCCAATCTTCCTGCTGTATTAGGGCTCTTTAACCATTGTGTGTGCTTAGAAATTATTTTTTCTACATCTGATCCTTTTTCTCCCGGATGGTTCTATTGCTGGTTTCTGTAGCAGGAACTAAGAAAGCCTGCTCTAGAGTCAGACTGCCTGGGTACAAGACTGTGCCACTTACTCTGTGGCTTTGTGACTTTGGGGAAGTTACTTATCCTTGCTGAGCTTCAGGGTTTTTTTTTTCCTATACAATGGGAATAATAACAATATCAACTTCATAGGTTTGTTATGAGAACTAAGCAAACTACAGTATGGCATATAGTAAGTTCTCAATACATTTTAGCTATTATTATACAGTGTGGTGACTAAAAGTAAGGACTCTGCAGACATTGAGTTCAAATCCTAGCTCCATCATAAAATGTCTGTATGACCTTGGGCAAATCACTTAATCTTTCTGTGCCTCAGTTCTTACCTATAGAATGGGGATGAATATAGCTTATCTCAGAACATTGATGCGAGGACAAAATGATTAATAAATGTAAGGCCGTGAAAGTAATTTTGGTTACATGGTAAATGCTATTCAGGGAGGGGGCATCAAGATGTTCTGGGGGCATCACGCTGCACCTGCCACCTGGTGCATTTCCGTGAAGTTCATCTCCTTCATCCTATAGCTTTTTTGTTAAAGAATAGGCATTGATCAGTTTCACTCATGGGATCACCACCAGCTCTGCAGCTGGTAACAGAGCCTACCCCATACCTTGACCTGACAAGGATTTCCTAGCTGATCCCTGCCTGCCTACAGGTTTTCCTGTGATGTATTTTCCACTCCAAACTCCTTTCACACTCAATAGAAAAGCCCCATCTCTCTGAAGTCTCCCAGATAACCCCTGCCCACAGAGATCTGTGCTTTACCCTGAACTCCACGCATCCATGACCGCCACCTGGGGCAGAGCTCATTCTGCCGTCAGGGTTGTCTACCACTATTTTCTAGTTATCTCACATCATCACAATGACAAACATAATACTTCCTAAGAAGTATTTAACACCCTGTGCCAAGACAAGGGTAGATGCTGTTATTATCCACATTTCACTAATAAGAAAGCACAGGCACAGAGAGGTCCAGTAACTTGCCCAGGATCACACAGACTTTAAAGGCAGAGCAGGATTCAAACCCAGCCAGCTCCAGAGTCTGCACTTGTCCACGCAGGCACTGCATCATCTTATCAGCAGAGTCCTGGGAAACTGGCTTTGTCTCAGGGAGCGGGTCTCTCTTTACCCAGAGCCGTTTCTCTCGGTGTCTGTATAACCTCTTCCTATTCCCTCCTCCTTTCCAGTGAACAGTTCCCTTGGCTGGTCTCCCTCCTCTTACTAAGTTACATTTTTAGGAAAAGATCAGATGTCCGCAATTTACCACTCCATGTAAGGTTTACCTGTTCCCCTCGCTGATGCCCTTAGGAGGTACTGGTTGAGGAATGTATTAAAGTCAGTAGGAAATGGGGAGCGACTGTGTACTTGATAGTTCATAAACGTTCTTGAAGAAATAAATAGGGGAATGATGGATGATGATTGGAATTTCAAAAGCCCAGTTGCTGCTTTATTTGCAGTGAAGTTATTTTAGATGTACTTGAATATGCAGGAACTGAAGGTGCAAAGTCAATGTATAGGACTGGTTCCGGCCCAGCTTCCCTTGGAGAATGCTTTGGCTTTCTGCCCAGGCAAAAGGAAGGTTCTTCGTGCTTTCCTGCCTCCATCCTCTCTGGGGCCTGGTGGGGAGGAGGGAGTGGCCACTGCGAGCTTTCTCTGTCCACACTTCAAGGCAACAGTTAGGGGACTCAGACAACACAGGAGAACTTGACTGCCAATGGTCACCTTTGGGCAGTTCTCCCAGGTCGAGTTTTCATTCTCTCTGCTTTCCAGTAGGACTAAAGCATTGAGGTCTTGCCTCTTGTCTTGTCAGTTACATGTTAAAATCAAGATATATTTCAATTATCTAATGCAGCATATTTCAACTCTTTGTAAGAATCAGGATCATTGGTCTCCCCTGCCCCCAGTGTGATTCAGTAGGTCTGGGGTGAGGTGCAGAAAACTGTCTTTCCAAGCAGCGCATCCGTTGACATGAGGCCATCTTTTGGAAACACTACTTTCTGAAGATTTCCGGAATCTTTATGGTGATCATCTGGAACTTTCAGGCCACATCTTTGCAAGTGCCGCTTCCACAGCTCTGTCACCTACAGCCTCTTTGTTGTCCAGTGGGAGCAGCCTACTTCCTATTTTAAGCCCTACAATCATTGGAGATAATGGAGGAAAAAGCACATTGATGGCAATGAAGCCTCTGAGGAGTTGGGATGGAGATGGGTAAATGCTCTTGACCATCCCCAGATTCAAGGAGTTACAAAGATCTGGCTGCCAAGTCACGGGACCTGATTTGAATAGAGCAAATGGTCACACCAAGAAGTGAATCCCACAGTTTCAGATTTTTAGGAGATGTCATTCACTCCCTCGAATCCTCTGTTTCTAACATTATGAAAAATAATAAGTGCTGAGGCATGTCAGGTGCTCAGTGCAATCTCTGGTAGTGGTGAGTGCCGTGTATCCTGCCGGCATGGGGCTCACTGGGGACCAGCCTTACCATCCTGAGTCCTCATGTTATCGCAGTTTGGGGAACTGTGGGACTCCAGCACTTGCCTTTCCTCTTACACTTTGGGTGCTCGGTAGAGCTCACAAAGGAGCATAGGTTTGCCAGGGCTCCCAGTGCTCGGCAGTATATTTACTTCAGACAAGAAAACAGAGCTTCCAATTGGACCTTCCCCTGCCTGCTCCATCTGTGTAGAGGTCCCCAGGGGACTGTCTGAGCCACAGTGGACAGCGCTGTCCAGAGGG
Organism: Gorilla gorilla gorilla; assembly: GCF_029281585.2. Taxonomy (NCBI): domain Eukaryota; kingdom Metazoa; phylum Chordata; class Mammalia; order Primates; family Hominidae; genus Gorilla; species Gorilla gorilla. The sequence continues at coordinate 64,690,375 of NC_073229.2, forward strand.
AATTTCCTGAAGGCAAAGCTTCAGCCAGAAAAGACAAGGTCACCAATTCCAGGAAGTGCCCCACCTGTCGGACATGATGACTTCACAAATAATTGTAGTGGTGGTGGGGTAGGGTGGCCTGGAATGGGGGTGGGTAGTCAGTCAGGAATGAGAGGTGGCTTTTTATTCATGAAGAAGAAAATTCCCAGGGAACAGGATGGCAAACGAGAAGGTAAGCAAAGGTTCCTGCTTTCCCAAATCTTAACCCTACTCACCCGAGCCCTGCCACACATGCCTCTTTTTCTTGACCTGAAACTTCCTATTTAACATCTTTGCTTCTGTGTTCGAAAACTGTCTGAGCAAGAGTCCTCTAGCAATGTCTCCTCACATAAGCATATTCAGAGGTGTTTATTTGTATCAAAAGTAATTGCGAAAGCTGCAATTACTTTTGTACCAATCTAATACTAGAATATTAAAAACAGCTACAAATTCATAAGCACTTGGGCTCTGTGCTAGTCACTGTGCTGTGGGTTGCATGTAGAACATTGAAGCCTCACAACAAACAGATGAAGGAGATATGATTTATTCTTATGTAGAGGAAACAGACTCAGGGAAACGAAGAAAGTTGACAGTTTCCAAAGCTAATGAGAGTCAGAGCTGGGCTTCCACTCAGACCTGACATCAAAGTTGAGCATATATAGCCTGTAACTCTAAGATGGTCACTGGAGCAGGATCCAGGGCAGCATGTCTGAAAACCAGCATCCCAGGACCCACCCAGGCATCCTGAGCTAAAATCTGCATTTGAAGAAGGTCTCTGGGCAGATCCATGCTCACATGAAAGCTTGAGAAGCACTGAGCTACATCATCACCCTTTAAAAGCCCTTCACCCCACATGTGTATATTCACGTTCATAGGCACATTATTCACAATGGCCAAGAGGTGGAAGCAACTCATGTCCGTGGATGGATGAGTGGACAAACAAAACATAGACATATGTACAATAGGATATTATTCAGCCTTAAAAAGAGGGAAGTGCTGACACAGGCTACAACATAGATAAACCTTGAGGACAATATGCTAAGTGAAATAAGTCAGCCACAAAAAGACAAATACTATATGATTCCACCTACATGAGGTATCTAGAATCACCAAATTAATAGACAGAAATTAGAATAGTAGTAACCAGCAGCTGTCAGTAGAGAAGGAAATGAGGAGTTATTGACAAATGGGTATAGAGTTTGAGTTTTGCAAAATGAAAAATTTATGAAAATTTGTTGTACAATAATGTGAATATACTTAATACTACTAAACTGAATGCCTAAAAATGGTTTCAAGATGTTAAATTTTATGTTAGGCATATTTTATCACAATTTCAAAAACCAAGCCCATCACCAGATGTTGCATACATGTGGCATTTAAGATGGCAGAAGGTCAGTCATAGAAACTGGGTGGCAGCTTAGGGCAGTATAAACTGATCAGGCAGGCTCAAGTGCACTTTTCCAATGGGAGTCTTCAGCCTTTGGGTTCCATGAAGACATTATACCTTGAAGGGTAGATCTACCAAAGAAAAGTAGGGTCCTTTGAGGTGAGTGGTAGGAGCTTCCAAGGAGATGGATTTCACATTCCACCAAGATCCCTAGGAGGTCAGCTTATCCCCTGACCAGCTTCACCACCAGGCAGATGAAGGGGCTTTGCCAGGGCCATCTCTAGGAGGGCAGATGTGACATAGAGAGAAGGCATTGCTGCAACCAGGAGCACTAAGAAATGCTGGAACAGAGGCAAAGCTAACCCCATTGCTGAGATCACCTCAGGCCCTGGCTTTTACCCCACCTGCCTTGGATAGCCAGAGCTCTGCACTGACTATGTGAATTCACAAGAAGCTTAAATGTTTCCCTTCTCTATTTAAATGGGAAGGCTACTGTGTATGAGTGTACAGGTTGTACCCTGCACACTGGGGTTTGGAAGAGGAGACACACCATATATATCCCCCAAGTCATGAGAGAAATAAAGAAAAGACAAAGATAACCTAGGTCAAACAATGAAAGAACCAAAAATGGAAAGAGGAAGAAAGTACATGAAGTCGTGAAACAAAATCCTGAAGGTAAGATCAAGCATTTTGAAAATGATATCAAATGGGAATAAATTATATAAATTTACTTGCTCAAGTTTGGTTTAAAAGAAAAAAAATCAAACGCACATTGTTTACAAGAGAATCATAAAACAAAGTGGTATATAAAGGCTTGAAAAAATAAAGGACAAAAATCAGGCAAACACACAAACAAAAGCAGAAATGACAATTGGAATAGTAGACAAATAATTAAATTAAAACATACAAAGTAGGACAAAGAGGGGCATTTTATAATGCTAAAAACATACCAATGAATCTCTAACAACAATGACTGACAAAAAAATAGAACTGAAATATGTAAAACAAAAAAGTGGAAAATATTACTACAGTAAGAGAAACAATAACAGCAAACAGTTACATAACATTTATTATGTGCCAGACACTGTTCTAGAGCATCTTATAGATATGAACTAATTTAATTTTCATAACAATAAAAGGAAATCAGTACTACTATTAGCATCATTGTACAGATGAAGAAATTGAGACAGAGAGAATTACATCAGTCTTCAAAGATTCCCAACCAGTAACATGCCCTGTCTCTGGTGCAGGGTGAAGCTAAGTAAGGAATAACCTGAAAATTCCCATAAGGAATAAGGGGGTACTTATCCCTCCCTTTACTTAAGCTAAACTCTCATTGACTTTCCAAAGACAAAACCACCTGAATAATCTGTCAGCAAAGGTCTTCTATGATGTCTACGGTCCCTTCAGCTATATCAGTCTGTGATTGTCACACACACACAGATTAATGTCTTTTGGAATGTGTTCTAGCCTGATATCCCAGTTAAAACAAATCCTTTGAGAACATACATTCTGCTCAATCCTTCAAATCTGCTTTGTTGTTATTGTTGTCAGTTTAACAGAGTGGAAGACTTAGGCCTAGTGGTTGTAATTTAATGAAGGAAGGAACACTGGGAGGTCTCTCTTGAAGCTACATTGATGTTCCCTTGACACCACCACTTATTTCAGAATATAGCAAGTGGTAGCCCAGCAAATACACTGACCTGGGTTTACATTCACCCCTTCTCCTCATTTGCAACATTTTTTCTTATGTTGCAATTATGGGAAGAATGTTTTTTCTCCCCCTAAAGTTTTTTCTCCCTAAACTTTTTGTAAGAACCATTGTCAGTAAGGAAATCAGAAAAATGTGACAAGAAAACTTATAGCAGATATGGATATAACTCACCAAAGGATGAATAGTAGACTCGAAATTCCAGTTTGGTGCAGCTTTGGAAGAATAAATCACAATAAACATGAGGCACAAAGTGGTTCTCCTTGGGGATTTCATGTCTTCAAGTTTGAGTTGGTTGGCCTGAAATGGAAATATGATGGTTTAGATATACAGCAATTTATTTCTTAAACAAGGAAAAAGAACTCGCAAGCCCTGTCTTGAAGGTCATCCTACACAAGAACTTTTCAAAAGAGACACAAAAGGAAGGAGGAGCATGAAGGAACCAACTTAGCATTCTCTGCCCAGACCTTTGGGTGAAGAAATGGTCACAGTAGGGGAATGCGGGTTGAGAGGCTGAGAATGGTGCCTGTAAATAGGACAAAGGTAGCAGATGTTTGAGTAAGAAATACTTACACATAATTTATGAACAAAAAGACTCAGAGAACACTATTCATTTTTGCTACATGAAATATACTTTGGTATTTTCAATTCTATCATAGAGTATCTTTCCCCATTTTTAATTTAATTCTGGTGGCATCCCATTAAATGGACATCATGACCCATATTAATGGACTATGACCCATTAGTATGAAAACTGCTGGACTTGGTTATAAAAAATGTAAGTTGTATCTTACAGTATTATTTCATATTATAGTGCATAATATAGAATATTAGTATCATTATATATCCCATCTTATTCATTGAGTTCTTTTTATTTTATTTATTTATTTTTTTATTTTTTGAGACAGGGTTTCACTCTATTGCCCAGGCTGGTCTTGAATTCCTGGCCTCAAGCAATCCTCCTGCCTCAGCCTCCCAAAGTGCCAGGATTACAGACGTAAGTCATCATGCCTGGCCTTATGTGTTGATTTTTTAAAATTCCTTTTATAATGCTGATGATGAAAATAGCTTTTTGGTGATGAGATGAATCATTTTTGACATTTTTTCACTTAAAAAGTAGGGTGTCACATGGAATAACCTCCACCCTAGAAGGTCTAGGGACCAAGACAATCTACTTTGTGCACACTCCTCTCCTTGTAGCTTTTATATGCCCATGTGTTGTTGTGAAAAGAATGCTAGACTGAGAGACACAAGATATGGGTTCGGATCCAGGATTACTAGAAACTAACTGTGTCCTGTGTAAGTAATTTGTCTTCTCTGAGTCCAAGTTTTCCCATCTGTAAAACGGGGATAATTGTGCCTCCCCTAATTCTCTCACAGAGTTTTCTGAGACTCGAATGAGATTAAAAGGCATGAAGAACTCCAGAAATGCAGGCTGCAATAATTATTACTCTGATTGTCAGTAGAATCCAGAATGCAACCATCCAGAAGGGCAGGCTTTGGCTGCAGTGTTGCAGGGAGTGCCAGGTAAGCATGGCCAGGATAACACACTGATGATAGGCAAGATTTACAAGCCAGGGAAAATTGTATTTCAATTGCCAGCTGACAACTGCCACCTTTTCCTCTTCCTCAGTGGAAAACTGGAAAACTGATCCAATTTGCAAATTTGGCAATCAAACACATTTTTTACATTCTGCAACTCAATGGTTTGGGGGAAATGCTTTGCAATTTAGGTTATAGTAGTTGTTTAAGACCAGATGCATCTGCTGTGGGAAAATCATAGCAATGTACTGCTTAATTTTCTATTGGAAGTTTTATCTTCCTTTTTGAAAGACAGTGTGTCTTTGTGGGTATTGAACAGGCTAATACAGAATGAGTCAGGTATTTAGGAGGCAAAGTAGTCTTTTCAGGCCCCAACCTCAGTTGGTTCCCTACTGAGGCAGTTAATCAAGGAGATGAGACTTAGTAACTGAATAGTTAATGAGCCTCCCTTCGAATCTGATAACCAAGGAAGGACTCACATACTAGAAGGACTAGAGCTGGCTCCATATCTTTCTACGATTTCCCAATGTTGGCAGTGCATCCTTTTTTTGGTCAGTTAGCAAGAATTACAATGTTTCCAAATAGTCATGTCTGGCCCTTTTGTACAGGCCATTGGACAATACTGTCCCCATCTTCCCCCATCCCTGCCTCTGCTGAGACTATTTTTAATAAATTAACATTCTTATCTATGTTGACTTATTTGTTGACAACAAGATTGCAAGCCAAACGAAATGGAGATGTAGGAAGGATGCTACCACGGGGAGGCGGGTGTTCTCTGGATGCAGAAGATGATATACTGTCATCAGTTACACACAAATGTCAGGGATTCTTCACTCAAAAGAAAGGAGAAAGCCACCACTTTGAAAGAAAGGAAATAGTCAACATATTTGACAACCAGTATGGAATGGACCTGACCAATGGGAACAGTGACACGAGCTGAAATTCACTTCAGCTTTTGGGGTTGCTGCCACACTTGGGTAGAGACCTAAAGACCAACTTTTATTTAACCTGCATCATTAATCGTATAAACCTTCCAGCTCACAGGTATCCATACCTGTGAGGAAGCAAGCAAAAACTGTTTAACTTGGCCAATGTGGGGGAAAAGTCTATATTCATCCAGTTAAAAACATGGAGCAGCATCCCATATTCAAGGCAATTTGTCTTCAGTAGGGCCCCTTTAATGCTAAATTCCCTAAAAGTTCATATTTCTTCTAAAATTCCTGGAGTAAAAGACAAAGACTGAGAGACAAAGAGAGAAACAGAGGCAGAGAAAGAAAGAACATTATCAGATGTCATTCCCGATCTCCTTCTCTTTTTAAATTAAAATCCAGGACACTCTCTACTAAAACTCACCAAAGCTGGGAAATATGCCCTAGCCCTCAGTATTAGCCTTGTGGCTCTGAGCAACTTCCTGGTCTCCTCTGACTCTATTTTCCTGTCTGTGAAGTTAGAAGACAGGGAGAGGAAAATAAAGCACAGCCTGACATCATATGTCAGGAATAAGTCATCAAGATTCTCAGCAACACTGCATCTGGAGGATGAATGATCTGGGTTCCCTGAAGCCACCATTAATGGCATTCTCTTGCAGAGTGATTATGCACCAGGAAGCTTCACTGTGGAACTGGCCTGTTCTTACAACCCTTAGAAACAACCAGTGCTGGCTGGGTGTGGTAACGCATGCCTGCAATCCCAGCATTTTCAGAGGGCAAGGAGAAAGGATCACTTGAAGCCAGGAGTTCAAGACCAGCCTGAGCAACAAACTGAGACTCTGTATTATACCAAAACAAACAAAAACAAAAAAGTTTTTTTTTTGTAAATAGCCAGGTGCACTGGCATGCACCCATAATCCTAGCTACTCAGGGGGCTGAGATGGGGAGATGGCTTGAGTCCACGAGCCCTGGAGTTCGAGGCTGCAGTGAGCTATGATTTCACCATTCTAGTCCAACCTCTAACAGAGCAAGACCCTATCTCTCAATAAAATAAAATAAAATAAAATAAAATAAAATAAAATAAAAAATAGAGAAACAATCAGTGCTTAAGATCAACTCTTCTCTTAGAAATCCTTCATCAGCCCTGAGATCAGAAAACTAGGCCTAGAAAGAGCTGAGTGTCTCAGAGCTCAGAGGTGGCTAGGAGCTGAGTTAGTCAGAACTCCAAGAGATCTACCAATGATTCTCAAAATTTTAGCCAATGATATCCTCTGACAGTTGGAGCAACCATGTATGATAGGATTGTGGGTAATAATTGCTGGTGGTTATTAATTGGCTATTAATTATAATTGGTGGGTAATAATTGCTGGTGACAATGACTGTAGGATAGGATTGTGGGTAATAATTGCCAGTGGTTATTAATTGGTTATTAATTATAATTGGTGGGTAATAATTGCTAGTGAAAATGACTGTAGGAGTCCTGTCTTACTGGGTGCTCACTATATTCTAGGTCTGCTGCTGAGCTCTCTGCAAGGGTTACGCCCTCTAACCCTCTCAAGGAGCCTCTGATACTATTAAATTACCCCCATTTTTCAGACATGGAAAAGGAAGCTTAGAAGGACAATTAATTCACTGAGGCCACACAGCTGACAGACGGTAGTGGCAAAATTATAAACAAAGCAGTCTATTCTCCTGAGAAGAAGGTGCCATTTGAGCTAAGAGATTTTCTTGGTGGGAAATCAACCAACCAACCAACCAACCAAACAAACAAACAAATTATAAGTTATAGACAGCTGACCAGGCAACTGGAAAAAAACTTCTAGCCTCATTTTGCCACTAATTAGCTGTGTGATGTGGGGCAAGTCACTTTATCTCTCTGAGCCTGTTTTCTTATCAGTAAATCCAGGGATTTGACTGCACTCAATAATTTCAAAATTGGGATGCAGGAGTTGGTCTCTTGAAGTCCTGTTACTATTTTAAGAGTCTAAAATTCTTCACAGTTATTTCAACTCAAATGCAGGCTCACTCTGGTTAACTTCTGAGAATAATCATAACTATCTTGCATTTATCCCACCACTTCTGACTTACTACACAGTCTAGGCCTTCTCTGCCCCTCATGTACACCATGGCAATGGCTTCCCTTCTTTACTTCTCTGCTCCCTCTCTACAGAGATGCAAGATGGATTTTCCTGAATTACTCTTCACACAACATTCCCTGTTCAATTTTTCCCTGCTTTCAGAATAAAGGAAATCACTTTCACTGATCCTCAAGGCTCTCCATAACCTGGACTTTATTTAGAAGAGTCAGCATATGTAATAAGCATCTATAATATTTTCACTACCAAAGTCAGCTGCTTTTTCATAAGTTAAAATAGTGCAAGAGATTTTCCAGTGCTCACGCAAAACTAAAAATGCCAAGTCAAACTTTGAGAATTAATTTTGGGGAGCGACAGGAGTAATTACTGTCAAACAATTTTTCTGTGTTTGGCGAAACCAGAATAACCCTATCATTTATTTGGTTTATTAATCTCCATCTTTTCCTGTCCCTTAACCCCACACAATCACTGCATATTCAGATTCTACCCATCCTTCAATGCCCAGGCAAAGGGCTCCCTCGCAGATGAAGGTTTCCTGATCTGTCCAGTTATAAATAGTCTCTACTTCCCCTGAACACCTACACACACTTAGTCTAGGCCCTTAGCCTTCCTGCTTGTATTATATTTATTGTTATAACTATTGCACGAAGTAAATCTATTTATTCCCTTATCTATTCATTTGTGTATTCCTTTACTGGAAAAACATTTATTAAGTCCTGTTACATGTTAAGAGTTCTACTGAGTGAAGGGGAAGTAGCAGTAAACAAGACAACGGTCCCTGTCTCCATGAAGCTTAAAGTCTAATGAAGTAGATGAACATTATTAAAGAATAAATTACTCAATTCATTGTTTAACTATGACTGTGAAAGTGCTACCGAGAACAGTAATCATAATATTAATATTTGTTGAGGACTTACTATATACCAGACACTAAACTCAGCACTGACAATATTAAATCACTGAGTCTTTACAATTCTAATGGGGTGGTTCTAGTATGATATCTAATTAAAGGGTACAGATCTGGTATGATATAAAATTAACTGAGCCACTGGTTAAATAACTTGCCTGAGATAACACAGCTAGTTAAGTGACAGAGCCAGGATTTGAACCTAGAAAGTCTAACTCAAGAGCCCATCCCTTTAACCATTGTGCAGAATTGTTTACAAAAGGCTATACCAGAAGGACCTGACCTAGTCTTAGGGATTTGTGGCAGATATTCCAGGGGAAGTATTTATTTGAGCTGAAACCTAAAGCATAAGTTGGAGTTAGCTAAAAACAACAGGGGAGTTTGGAAGAAGGGGAGGAAGATGGTTCTAGGTGGAAAAAAAAGATCATGTGAAAAGGCCCTGAGGTGAAGAAAGAGCATGACACATTTGAGGAGCTGTAAGCAGGCCAGAGTGGCTGGAACATGAAAAGAGAGCAGGTGAAGGGTACGAGGCAGAGGGGGTGAGGTGAGCAGAGGCCAGGATGGGGAGGACTTGTCATTGCAACAACAGGATTAGGTAAGATTGATTAGGGAGGCAATACAGAGTAGAGAAGGAGGCCTAGGAACAAGTCCTACAGAATTCCAAGAATCAAAGGTCCAGTTAAGAAACATGACAAAGCCAAGATGATCGGAAATTGTGAAGTCCTCATTAGGGAAAAAGAATCAGGCTGGCAGGAACAGGGGACAGCAAAAATAAAAAGCAGATAAGCTATAAGTCTGCCTTTCTTCATGGTCCAGAACACATAGCCCTCCTGTGCAAATAACTCACAATCTTCCTGTGCCCAAGTTATGACCAGACCCTTCGCTGATTAAAAAAAATGCAAGTTAGCTCACTGCAACCTTGGCATTATCAGTACTACACAAAGCCCTCTTCAGCACACAATAGAAGCAACATTCTATAAAATCCCCAGCAAGACTGTGTCTTGTTACAGTCAGCCCCTTTTTGCTGGCCTGTCCATTGCATCCTTGCAACATATTTTCATACTTTTTCTAATAAACTTGCCTTTCTTTACCTATGACTGTCTTGATAAATTCTTCTTAGTACTCCCATCACCAGCTCTAAATAGTGGCTAATCACCTGAGACAGGAATGAAACCAGAGAGGCAGGAACAGGAGGGAAACAAGGCTAGTGGAGTCAAGGAAACCGGGGAAAGTCAAGTTTTAAGAAGAAGGGGGCCGGGCCAGGTGTCTCACGCCTTTAATCCCAGCACTTTGGAAGGCCAAGGGGGGTGGATCACCAGATGTCTGGAGTATGAGATCAGCCTTGCCTAACATGGTGAAACCCTGTCTCTACTAAAAACACAAAAATCAGCCGGGCATTGTGGTGGACACCTGTAATCTCAGCTACTCGGGAGGCTGAGGCAGGAGAATTGCTTCAACCCAGGAGGTGGAGATTGCAGTGAACCAAGATCATGCCATTGCACTCCAGCCTGGGCAACAAAAGCAAAACTCCATCTCAAAAAAAAAAGAAGAAGAAGAAGAAGGGGGTTGTCAACTATGTCCAGTGGTGCCAAGAAGTCCATTAAGGAGGAGACTGATATTGCTCATTGGACTTGGAGACATGGTATGCTCTCAGCAAAGGAAATCCCATTGGAATGGTTGGATGGAAACTGTATTGGGAAGAGTTATAGAGTGTTTGGGGAGTGAGGACTTGGAGATGGTGAGTACATGAAACTCATGAAATTTGTTTGTAAACTGAAGTAGAAGGTGAAGGTTCTTCCCACATGTAAGCTGCTTAGCTTTCACGTCCACGCAGTAGGTGATGTTATACGCATAGCTTTCTCTTTAAGAAAGGAACTAATTGTATTAGTACAATATCAAGGGAAATCATACCTCTTACTAAACCTTGGCCTGCATCTGGCTAACTAGACACACTATTGTAACCTTTGAAAAAAGCCAACGGCATATACCCTAATGTCTCCCAAACCTTGTGTTCTGGGATACAGACTACGATCAGGCAGCCCTTTTGCAAACATATACTTATCAAAATAGAGACTAAATGAGCCTGAAAATAGATGAGCACATACAAGCATTCTACTACTAAAGAATAGAGTTACTTTTAATGGTGGATGATAGATGGCAATGCCAACTTTCAGGAGGACTATCATTGCAAATTTTACTGTGATTATTACTCTGCTCATCTCCATGAGATACAGAGTTGCAATAAGGATAGAATGCCATCAGCAACCTACTCCCTGAACTGTAGAAGCACAGATTAAAAAACCCTTAAGTGTAACTTTAAGAGCCTGCCTTCATAAATCTGTATTTTCAGCTGCAGAGGTGGTAAGACTTATCTTTGCTGACCTTATTTGATTAGATGATTCATCTCCTGCACAAGCAAAAATATAAGCTAAATATTTATTTAACACAAACATGGGACACAATAACAATTAAAGAACTGCCTTGAAGACATTTTTTTTCCTATTTAATTTTCCATTGCCTTGAAATCAGGCCCTGCAGCAGCATTGTGTCAGGGCAGTTCAGTACTATCAGATTACAGGGGAACATTTGTTTGTACACAATGGGATCAAGTTTTCCAAAACACACTGCACATGTGGGCGGAGTTGATAACCTTTTATCCCTCTTTTCTTGTTGTTAAGTCACTGTGGGTCTTAGGCTTTAAGCAAAAGATTGCCATCTATGTGAAAACATTGAGTTCCTAACTGCTCTTATCTAGTCCGTCTTGCATTAATTCACCATGTGGAGGGGTTTCCCTAAGCCATGGCAAAACAATGCCCAGGGGTGCATTCCAATTGCAGACGGAGGGAAGCCCTGTGGAATGGGTCAGGTTTTTGTTTGTTTGTTTTTATTTTTTTTTCTTTTTGTTTTGTTTTTTTTTTTTTGAGACGGAATCTCACTGCGACACCCTGGCTGGAGTGCAATGGCATGATCTTGGCTCACTGCAACCTCTGACTCTGGGGTTCAAGCGATTATCCTGCCTCAGCCTCCCGAGTAGCTGAGACTACAGGAACATGCCACCATGCCCGGCTGATTTTTGTATTTTTAGTAGAGATGGGGTTTCACCATATTAGCCAGGCTGGTCTCGAACTCCTGACCTCAAGTGATCCGCCCACCTCGGCCTCCCAAAGTGCTGGGATTACAGGCGTGAGCCACTGCACCCGGCCCAGTTTGTTCTATACTCAAATGTTATGGGAGAAAAATTGGCAAAGCTCATTTTACATTAGGTTGTTCTCAAGCTTCACAGTTCTGTGGTTCTACCATGTATTAGGTAAGCTCCAAAATAATACTTGACTATTTTATTAATAATAATAATAATGGACCAATCAGAACAATCTCTGTCCACTGTGCAGGAGCAGGGCCTGGGGGTCTCCTGCTGGGCTAGACCTTAGCAGTGTCATTGCTGGATTGTAGGGAAGTCTGTGTAGGATCCCAGGAAAGGGACTGGATGACTAAAGCAGAGGTGGGGAGGCACTCCAGGGGCTGGAGGAAGCAGTTATTTGCAATGTGGCTTAAAATATTCCAACATTACAGTAATTGGCAGGGCCACCTTAGCCTTCTGCACTTCCTCCCTTTATGGCCCCCATCCATTCCATCTCTCTGAGAAATGGCTTTGCTGTCCTTAGCCAGTGACTTCTCTTCTAAATCTTCATTTCCTTCTTCAGGGATTTTGTTAGATTTTAACCATATAATGCGTGTGCTATTCAGAATAAAAAAAAAAGTATTACTTTATCCCCCCACCCCCAACCCCAAGAAATACAGTACCCTGAAAAGTCCTTGCTAGTTCAAGATTTCCTTACTCTGGACAGTTTGACTTTAGTCCTCACCTCATCATGAAAAGTATTCTGTAGAGGCAAACCCACAACATTTGCCCCAGTCCTCACTCTCCCTGGCTTGCGGTAGGTACCTGCTCCATTTGTGCATGGCCTCCTCCTCTGCAGCGCTCCCTTTCCCTTTCCTGGTTCTCAAGGCTCCCGAGCTTATGCCTTTTCTCTTTCTATGCTCCCATCCTCATCATCCTGGAGCTGCCTCACTGTGCGCCCTGCCAAATTCCTCTCCTGGGTCTACAGCTCTTCTCTCTTGACACCTTCTTATAGTAAGCTCATCCACTTCCATAGTTTTAATTATCAGTTTATGTGAGAATTCCCAGAACTGTATTTCCAGCCTCTGACCTTTATGGCATATTGCCTCTTTTCTTGTCCCCAAAGATATCTCTTTCCTCTGCATGCCTATTTCCTCTCTTTCCTAGACATTAGGCATGGCTTTTCAACTATACTCTTTCCACTTGAGTGTAAATTCAGATAATCGAAAACTGAACTTTTCTCCTGTCCCACTGCTCTCTCCTAACCCATCCCTTCCCAGATTGGCCAACTGCTGGCTTCATTCTCCAGTTTCCTAGGCTCACAGCTTCACAGGTGTCCTTGGACACAAGAAGTGGTGCAGGAGCAGAAGCAGCAATTCGACCGGGTACTAAGTCCTGTTACCTGCTGCTGATGTGCTCAGAGCCCCTCATCGGTTTGGATATTGTCATCTCACCACACTTGTTTGGACATTGGGCCACTACATTGGTTGGGACATTATCATCTTACATCTAGATGGTCGAAATAATCTCCTGAATGGGCCCCTCCCTCCTTTCTTCCCTGACCAATAATCCAACACAACAGCAGGGAATTTATTTGCCCAGAACACTATTCTTCCTAAATTGTGGCTGGATCATATTTAAATACTTTAAATGTTTGCAAATGCCCAGAGAATATTTAAGCTAATTCACCAGGCAAGCATGATCACCATGACCTAATGTAAAATGAGCTCTGTCAATTTTTCTCCCATAACACTTGAGTATAGAGCAAACTGACCCACTCCCAGATTTTATTGTATCTTCTTTTGTCATAAATATTAAGAGACAATATTAGTGGAATGCATTGCTACCTTGCAGCTTCTTCTCATGCTATTCTTGGCGACTGAAATGCTCTATTTCACCTTCCTGAGCTTTACTCATTATTTCAGGTCTTGCTTATTCATTTGGTAACAACAATTACTATAATTTATCAAGCACTTGCTGTGTGCCAGACACTTGCCATATGGCAAGTATTAGGTTAAGCACTACACATGCACTAGACTCATTTAATCTTTATAATCCTGTTTATGAGAAGTATCATCATCTTCATTTTACAGATGAAGAAACTGAGCCTTGGCTAAACAAACACACTTGGCAAGTGGCCAAGTTTGTCTCCAAAGTCTGAACTCTGACCTTTATGGCATATTGTCTCTTATCTTGTCTTCCCCAGAGATATATCTTTCCACTGCATGAACTGCATTTCTCTCCTCAGCTACTCATCTGGTCCTGCCATGTGGATCACTTTTCAGCACTGTGTGTTTTTCAGGCATAGCACGGTAATTAGGCATGTGGACTCTGAAGTCAGACTGCCTGAGATGGAATCTTAACGTGCCTCTATTTGCTAGCTTTTTGTCTCAAGTGATTTACTTAACTTTTCTGGATCCCCCCATCTATAAAATGGGGATTATGATTTTATTTGAGGCATAGGATTATTGGAACAACTAAATGGGTTAACAATCATCTTTATAAAACACTGAGTATGGTGCCTGGCACACAGCAAGTACTCGATAAATATTGTTTGTTATTTCTCCTAATGCTATCCCTCCCCTAACCCTCACCCGCCCCCCACAGGCCCCTGTGTGTGATGCTCCCCTCCCTGTGTCCATGTGTTCTCATTGTTCAACTCCCACTTATGAGTGAGAACATGCAGTGTTTGGTTTTCTCTTAGAAATACCTAATGTAAATGACGAATTGATGGGCACAGCAAACAAACATGGCACATGTATACCTATGTAACAAACCTGCACCTTGTGTGCACATGTACCCCAGAACTTCAAGTATAATAATTAAAACAAATTCAATCAAAAAAATTGTTTGTTATTAAAATTCTCAATGCCTGTAACTTGCTTTCCACTAAGAGTCTGAGCTGATTAAGAAGAAAGATTCTTTGCCTTTGCAATTCCACAGCACTTAGCAAGTCACTCCAGAGTAGGTGATTCTACTAGGCTATAATTTTAAAGATTTCACGTTGGCGATTATCTTTTAGGAAGCAGGGAAGATTCCAATTATTTTAACCATCATGACCAGAGTCACACCATGTGATCTGAAATGTTGAGCTGGTGAGTAACTTGTGAATCATGGTGTGCCCTTAGCTAATATGTATATTTAACTCAACCACCCTTATTAGAGCACCTACTCTGTGCAGAAACTCGTAGGTCCTGGGGAAACTGAGATAAGTACTGAACAGGCCCTGTAGTCCTCTCTATCAACGAGACAAGCATTGCACTGACGAGAGATACTAACTTGAACTATGTCAAGAAATGTCAGTGGGGAAAAGGCTGTAGGGAAACATGTTATAATTTAAAAAACAGCCATGACTTATCATCTATTCATATTTAGTTCAACCCAGAAAGTGGCAGCTCGTGCAAAGGATAATCAGTATTTCTTTTTCTCCCCTTTCTCTTGGGATTGGGACACAACATGGCAAAGTGACCTTGAATAAAAAGTATGATCTGATAGTCATCTGGCATTAGAAGAGCACATCCTGTTTATCTAGAACATTTAATCTGCCTTTGTAAAATCTGCAAGTCTCAGGGAGCCAACATATCTACAGTGAAGTCAGTGGGGTTGTTCCAATTAAAACTGGAAAGTCAATGCCATTGTTGGAGGTGTCGGAAATCTCCTCTTCATTCTGACGTGCAGATATGTCTGTTCCTCTGAAAGACAGCAGCAGCCAGAATTCTAATGATCTGCACTGCTGCTGACACTTTTGGTCCTAATTTCTTGGCTTCATAAACAGCCATTGCTTCTGCTTCTCAGTTTAGCCACTGTATCTCACACAGCCAAGACTCAGTGAAGCTCAACCCCAGCTGCATTATAGAATCACTTTGGAGATTAAAAACAACAAACAAACAAAAAATCTAACCATGCCCTGGCCCCATCCTCAGAGATTGTGATTCAGTTTCTCTGGCAAAGTGTCTAGACATTGTTTTCTCTTTGTTAAGTTCCTAGGGTGACGCCGATGGACAGCAGGTGATAGAACTTGCTAATATCTGGACAAAGCAATAGTTTAGTCTAACTTTAGATTCCCAGCAAAACATCTACCATGTGGCTACAAAGCTGACAGAATCCAGCCAATCACATCAATTCTCTATTCCACATGACTTTTATCCTCATAGTACTGACATAAAAACAATGGGGCTGCAAAGACAGTGATCTGAGTTTCTTCTCATCTCAGTCCTCCAAAAAAATTCATTGTGCCATTGAGGCAAATAAATTAACCTCTGAACTTCTTGTTTTTGTATTCCATTAGATGAGAATAAGTTACCTGCTTTACCTGTGACATGGCGAAAGAAGAGGCATAAAAGTCTTTTGATAACTAAAAAGTTGCATATAAATACAAGAGATTGAGTGCATAATATTTAGGAGGAGACAGATTAGCCTCATTAACGTGAGGAGGTGGGACCCCATGGGATATTTTTAATTGCTCCAAAATGCCCCCAAGTACCCCATAGCGCAGTAAGTGAGGTTACTATATCATAGTCAATAAACCCACACTCAGTAAGTGAGGCAGTGTTAGTCTACAGGGCCTCAGTGGAGGTCTCTCATGTGGCTAACACTGTGCACTTGGAAGAAATGATTCATCGGAGTAGCCAGAGATCTGGAGAAGGGACAAAGGCAGGCAAATTTTACAGAATGTCCAAAATCAGCAAGGCCTAGTGGCTCTATAGTTTGGGGTGGAGAAACCCTGTAAAGAACAAGAAAATATGAAATAGCTATTGAAAGTGTTTGTATTATTCTTGGGTTTGATACTGCTTATTTATACCTTTTTCCCAAAGGCTGTCTCCATAAGCTGTATCAACTTGTTCATAGTGATGTTTTCCTTATTTGCTTGTCTCTTAACATTGTTGGTGGGGAGGGGAAGGCCACCTTTTTGCAGAAGACTAAAAGAGATGGAAAATGAACCGATCTGTTAAATGCATTTATTATCCACTGAATAAAAGGGCAATCTCTCCTGTCTTCACTCTACGTTCTCTGGGCCACTTTATCTATCAATCTAGCTATTATCTATCTAGTTAATTTCCTGTTATTTTATCTTCTCCCCTTTCATTTCTAGAATAAGAAACCTCTGATACCCTTCAAGGGAAAAGCCCAAACCACTAATTGGCAAATCTAGAATTTAATCCTTAGGAGGTTGTTACTAATATTATTAATTGTCACAGCCAAAACCAACACAAAATAGTAATGGTAAAAATGAGTAAAACTCTTTATACTTTTCTAAGAGTTAAAAGAGCTATTCATGTTTCCCATGTATCATTTTATCTTTCACTGAGAGGAAGGAGTTTAGGATAAATCGCATGAACTCGACGATGAGAATTTATTGTACTCCTGTGCCCTGGCTTGTCCTATAGAGCTCAGAAGAACAGAAAATAAAGCCTTTAACTGGTAACACAGAAAACAATTGATAGAATAATATTTGGGGGGGGAAAAGAGAGTGTATATTGGGGGTGCAATTGAAAACTGTTAACAGAAAGCTGGCTGCGGTGGCTGACACCTGTAATTCCAGCAATTTGGGAGGCCGAGGCAGGTGGATCACCTGAGGTCAGGAGTTCGAGACCAACCTGGCTAACATGGTGAAACCCCATCTCTACTAAAAATACAAAAATTAGCAGGGTGTGGTGGCGGGTGCCTGTAATCCCAGCTACTTGGGAGGTTGAGGCAGGAGGATCGTTTGAACCCGGGAGGCAGAGGTTGTAGTGAACCAAGATCGTGCCACTGCACTCCAACCTGGGCGACAGAGCAAGACTCCATCTCAAAAAAATAAAAATAAAAATAAAATTATTTAGAGATATTCTTTTACAATAAGAATATAGTCAAGTATTATCTGTGTAATTCAAAAATAACCTACACTGAAAAACCAACTACATTAGCCCTTTATGAAAGAAAAAATGCTGTAGTGAAGTGGCATGACCTGGCTTTCTGAAATATGAGAAAACATGGTTTAAGCAAACCGCACATCATAGAGTTGCTCCTTTCAAAACAAGTCGGCCTGGCCCTGAAGCCCCAGCACTTTTACTGACCTCCTTCCTAACGCTGACTACAAACTCCTTTCCCCTCAGTCCTGAGTGGGAGGCTGCAGCCTACATTTTACATTTCTAAGGTCATCCCTTGTCCTTTGGAAGGACTCTCCCGGAGCTGAGCGAATAGCCAGGGTTCCTCCTGCTACTGGGATGCAGCCTCTTCCTTCCTCAGCCTGACCACAGCAATGGCCGACTGGCCCTGAAATGCTCTTGGCAAGAGCAGCAGCTCGGTAGCTCATGAATGCACTGGTTTTTATAGTATTTTCTGGTTTAAGGACGAGAGAACTTGTTTGAAAAAAAAAAAAAAGTCTGTTATTAAGAAAATCCTAAAGGATCCCAGCTAGTTGCTTGATACTCCATCTCCTTTAACATAGTCTCATTAACTGGACCAACAGTATGCACAGTGCTCTTGACTGGACATACTTAACTTTCCCAACATACATATCACACCTACGCAAAAGAAAAGCAGGCAAAGAGGATCGTAAGTGGAAGATGTCTTAAGAGAAGTGACTTAGGAGCCCCTGAGGTCTTGCTACAAAGGGAGACAGACCGACAGACCGTAGTAGGAGAAATGTCTGTTACCTGTCCAGCACTGTGGTCCCCCGGCGGGCTCCCGCTCTGATCAGATGCCTAAAAGCTTCCCAGTTTCCACTATGGGGCCATTTGTCCTGGGCCTCCTGGGCAGGGGCTCTCACGCCCAGTGGAGGGAGAACCAAGCAAGACTCATTTCGCGTTTTCAGGCAGGACTGGCACCACCGCTCCCACGCTCAGCCTCCCCCAGCTATGATCCTCCCAGTCTCACAGAGTCATCCCTGAGAGCCGCGCTGCTGTTTTAAAAACAAAAAGTGATTTCCTGGTCCTCTTCCCCGGATGGCGTGTGCGATTTCCCTCACGCCCATGGGAAGTCCTTCAGATCCTTCTTATCTGGAAACCTCTCCACCAAGTGGACAGACTTGTTTGGCCAATGCCCCTAGTTCTCACTTTCCTTTCTCCAAAGAAAAAAATCAGAAAAGCAAAACCAGAGCAAACCAAACATAGGTTAGAGCTAATGAGAAGTACAGGATGCCTGGTTTCAACTTTTAAAAGATGACCACTAAATTAGATTGTAATTTCAGAGAGGAAGGATAATTAAGACTATCAATGAATTCTTTGTCTTTAGCAGGGCCAAGAAAGCAGAGAAAAAAAGAATCCGCAGAAGAGAAGAGACCTAGAGAAGTTTCTTAGTCCTCCCCCGTGGGAGGGCTGTACCTCAAAAATGCCATATTGGAGGGATGTCCAGTTCTCCTAGGTTTCCAGGGAAACTCTGTGAGTATTTGTGTATCAAACTATAAATTTAGTGGTACTTAAAATACTGCTCGATAGCATGGATATTTAAGGATAAGGAGATATATGGTAAAGGCCTAGTTGGCAGGCTGCATTCAGGTTGCTGGGTTTAAAGATGAATTATAGTCAGCTCATTTTTGAACTGGAAGTGACCCCACTGATCCTCATTTTACAAAAGAGGAAACTGAGGCCCAAGGAGAAACCTTTCCAAGGTCAGAACACAGATGGGGAATGCTGTTTGACTCTCCACTCTGGAGCTCTGCCCACAGAAAGTTTGATGAATGAGGCCTGGCTTGGAATTGGCATTGGAAATAAGTGCTTCGGGTGAGTCCCATGCAGGTAGTCCCAAGATTATCTTCAGGGAATTCCTCATAGTGTCAAAGAAAGGACTCTGGAGTCAGACTGTAGGAACTGATGATTTAGTCCCACCAATTTTATGTGGCCAGGTACACATTACTTGACCCTATTGAGATTCAGTGTTGTTTTGTTTTTAGACGGAGTCTCGCCCTGTCTCCCAGGCTAGAGTCCAGTGGCGCGATCTTGGCTCACTGCAACCTCTGCCTCCTGGGTTCAAGCGATTCTCCTGCCTCAGCTTTCCCAGTAGCTGGGACTATAGGTGTCTACCAGCACATCTGGCTAATTTTTGTATTTTTAATAGAGACAGGGTCTCTCCATGTTGGCCAGGCTGGTCTCAAACTCCTGACCTCAGGTAATCCCCAGCCTCGGCCTCCCAAAGTGCTGGGATTACAGGCGTGAGCCACTGCTCCTGGCCCTGAGATTCAGTTTTATTGTGTGTGAAAGTGGGATAATAATAGTACTGAGTTTATAGACTCTGCTGAAACTGAAGAGGAAGAGTTTAGTAACTGTTTGTTGTTCTCTGGAGCCCTGGGCTCCAATGCCTCCAAGTTCATCCTCTCTCCCCTCCAGCTGCCTTCCCTTCTTGTCATGCTATCAGCCTGTAGCAAGTCAGCAACCACCAGCAGGACTTAGGCTTGAGACCAGAGTATTTGGGCAAGAAGAGGATGAACTCCAAAATGTTATTATTCCACTTCTAGATACTGATTCTCAACTGTAGTCTACATGTTAGATTGGATACACCCTAACTTAAAAAGAGCCTGCTGAGGGATGCAGTTCCTGGGCAAATGCTGCCTTTTTTCCTGCTTGTATTTTGGTTGTTGGGTGCAGCAGGCTGTCTAATATGGAATGGGCGTTGTCAAAGTGGCTGTCCCTTTCCTTCCCTGAGGAGCAATTCTTCTCGCCCACAGTTCCCTGCTTGTTGTTAGGAACACTATGTGCTTGCTGCACACACATTACAATGAAAACAAAAGCAAATAAAAAATGCAACCACCATATGGCCTCAGCGGCAACCCAGAATGAACTGTGGATGGAGAGACCCTGCCCTGTCGTAGCTACGGCTGGAATTGACTGTCACAGCAGCCGTTTTCTTGAATTCTAAAACGTTGGTGTTGGTGGCTGAACCCAAATTTCTTGAACCCAACTGCAAACGTAGAGAGAATAATTTACCAGTCATGTTATCACTTTGTTAATATGAAGTGTCTCTCATGGCTGTAAGGTACAGTCTCATTAGAGACAAAGCTCCTACTTTCTCAGGAAGAAATTTCAGCACCAAATAAATACATATTTTCCAGCATGTTCCCAGCTGTTTCACTTCTGCCCTTCTTTCACTCTGCCCTTCTCCTTTCTTCACACAGGTAACGTTTAGTCTCTTTTTAAGTTCCAGGTGTGATTTCTTCCAAGGACCCTCCTATTTCTCCCAGCCTGAGCCAAGTATTTCTTCTCCCTGATCCCACACTGCCAGATGCATGTCTTTTTGAAGTTACCACACTGCATTCAAACAACCCATCTAATGCATTGACTGTAAGCACCTTGAAGGCAGGCACTAGTCTCATTTATGTTATGCCCAGCTCTTATTACAGTGCTGGTATATAATGGGTTATCAATAAAAGCAAGCAAAATTAAACTCTGCATTTCATTTTCCATTGCTGGTTCTTCCTCTTAACATAAGAGTGTCTCATAGCTCAGTCTTTGAAACCCTTCTCTGTTGACACTTATTTCCCAGGTGATCTCTACTAGTTTTGGCTTAAATCTTTGTGCTGATGACTTCCAAATGTCTATCTCTATCATAGACCTCTCACCTGAATTCCTGAGCCACGTATTCAGCTGCTTACTTGATATCTCCTTTCAGTTGTTCAATAGGCCCTCAAACAGAACATGTCCCAAACTAAACTCCTGATCATCCCTCCCAAACTAGCTATACCATCAGTCTCTCCCATATTAGCAAAGGGCATCTCCATCCTTCCAGTTACCCAGATCAAAACCCTAAGAGTCATCCTTGAGTCCTACCTTGCACACTTTACATTTAATTTGTCATCAAATCTTGTTAGCTCTATTTTCAAAATATATGCATAGTCTGGCACTTCTTCCCCTTCTGCTGCTATCATTCTCATCCAAGCCATCACTATCTCTTGACTGGATAATCACCAGTGTCTTATCTGTCTCTGTGCATCTCCTCTTGCCACTTATAGTCTGTTCTGAAGACTGCAGTTAAAATGGTCCTTATAAAATACAAGTTATATAAAGTCCACATGTGCTCAACTCATCTCCCGTAGTCAGAGCACAAGTCTTTTCAACAGCCAGTGAGACCTTCATGATCTGCACCACCTTCTCTCCCCATCATTCATGTTGCTCCAGGCACACTGGCCTCCTTGCAGACCAGGCAGTCTTGCATTTCAGGGTCTTCATACTTGCTGTTCTCTCTGCCTGCCAGGGATGCTCTTTGCACAGATTTCCTCAAGACTCACTCCATCACCTCATTCTCACTTTTGCCCTAACATTGCTTTCTTAGTGAGGCCTTCATTGACAGCCATATCTTACATTTCATCACTCCACATCTCCCCTACTTGCTTTAGTTTTCCATATCATCTCTGGTACACTATAATACACTTTTAAATTTTGCTGGAGTCTCCACCTTGCATCCCTGGACTAGAAGGTAAGCTCCCAAGTCGAGTGCAGTGGCTCATGCCTGTAATCCCAGCACTTTGGGAGGCCAAGGCAGGTGGATTACTTGAGGTCAGGAGTTCGAAACCAGCCTGGCCAACATGGTGAAACCCTGTCTCTACTAAAAAATACAAATTAGCAGGGCGTGTTGGCAGGTGCCTGTAATCCCAGCTACTCAGGAGGCTGAGGAAGGAGAATTGCTTGAACCTGAGAGGCAGAGGTTGCAGTGAGCCAAGATTGCGCCATTGCATTCCAGCCTGAGTGACAAGAGCAAAACTCTGTCGCCTGCTTAACTGACTCATTGCAGAGGAATATTTGAAAGTGTAACACACAAGCAAAATTATTAACGCCACAGCCCTGGCCAGCATAGCTAAAGTACATAATAGTTCAACTTGTGAAATTCTCCTACCTTCATATCTTGGCAGGGTAAGCCCTGCTTTTTTTTATTTTCTTTTATTTTTTAAGCCATAACCAGATGTTGGTAACCCTTTTGACCCAAGGTCAGCTCTCTTTTGGTATTTCTATATTGAGGCCAAGAAAATTCTCCTTTGGCACTGATCTGTCCTTATACAAGGAAGGAACTGGCAAATAATCGGGCAGTTTCATAGTATACAAATGGTCTTATTCTTATCTTGGGTGTGTATATTTTGGCAGAGCCTCCACTAATGGAATTGGTCATATCTGTGCTTAGCTGCAGCCACTCAGATTTTGTTTGCACTTACTGCTACTGCACCCATTCCACCAATAGACAGTGTTATTACACCTTCTTTGTGTATGCTTCTCTCAGACATTGATGTTGTTTTGCCCTGGAAGATTGCAAAGCTTCCATTTTTTGAGCCAACTGGACACAGTTGACAGCTCCCTTCCAGCACTTGTTATGACTCCAGTGATGCCCCAGCTTCTGCCAGAAATCCAAGTCACCCTCCAAGTAGGACCCTTTTCTGGATTCTACTCTTAGCACTACCCCCTCTGCCATCTCCTAGAAGAGGGAGAGACAGCATCTCGGGTGAGGGGGGGCAGTGCAGATTTGAGGTATGATTCGTTGAGGTGTCATCCACACTTCTTTCTTGACCCTTACTGATCTATTCTCGGGGAGCGCTGACCACCAATAGCCTGTGAGCCGTCCACAGTCTTCACATTCCACTTTCAGCTCTTAGAGATGACATGCTGTCTATGTAGCAGGAAGTCACTTCTGATGCCCATGGTATGAAATACGTCACCCACATGCGTCAGCTGTGATGCACATAATTTCAGAATCATCGACTTGTCATTGACTCTTCCTCCCTCAGTCCCCTCCAACCCAGTCCCATGGAGAAGAGCAGGTATTTGAGGACATGGCATTCCTTCTTGTCTTGGCCTAGGAGGGAATCTATTTAGAAGGAAGCTACACTTTTCCTCTCAATGTACACATGTCATTTTGTCCATGAACACTGGGCAGTCACTCCTATTTTAACCTCTACTTCTTTACGTACATCCTGGGTGCGGGCACTCTCCACTGGCGGATACCATATACTGCAGTAACAGCGAGGCTGATCTGCAAAC
The DNA here is from genome assembly GCF_029281585.2 of Gorilla gorilla gorilla. Taxonomy (NCBI): domain Eukaryota; kingdom Metazoa; phylum Chordata; class Mammalia; order Primates; family Hominidae; genus Gorilla; species Gorilla gorilla. The sequence goes on from NC_073229.2 coordinate 64,714,022, forward strand.
ATCAGGCAGAATCCTGGTTTGGGACTGCAAAGCCCTGTCCTCACAATACTATCTCCCATCCAAATTCCATCATTCTATGCTATTTTCAGTGCTTCAACATTTCCTTTGACTCCCAAAAAAGTTTCCCTCATTTTTACCTCTGATTGTAGAGATAATTTCCTCAGAATTTATCAAGGCGATTAGTGAACAGTCATAATGCCAAAACCACTAGACAAATATGTACTGAAGAGTCAGTCATCCACGCCAGGAGAAAATCAGAATCAAAAAATGTTAGAGCAAAGGGCGGCGGGGGTGGGTGGAGGGGGGTGGGCAGAGCTAGTGATCATTTGTTCCAACTATCTAGTATTAAAGTTGAAAGGCTTAACCAAGGTCACAAGCAGCATTAGTGTCAGAGCCAGACTTAGAATTTAGATCTTGTGTCTCTGCATCCCGTGCTGTTACCTTATGCTCTGGTGACCCCCCCCAGCCCCCACCAACACATGCATTCCCATCCCCAATTTTCTGGTAGGAGAAATAATGGTAGAATAAGGACACATAGAGGTAAACTCCTGTTACACCTCTGTACTGATGAGAACAATAAAAACTCTGTCAGCATTTATCCTCTCTTTATTTATTAAATCCAGATAACACATCTGACACAAGCCAGCAACAGAATTTCCTTGTTAACATCATTATCACAGAAGTAGACCAGCACCAGTTAGGAAGTCTCTTTTCCATCCACAACCCCCAAGTCCCACCCACTTACCTAGGTACCAGCTTTCATAGAGTACTCAGAACAGCATCATAATAGGTGATAAAGGCCTGAAACCTCCTTCTCAGACAACACCCATAAACAAAGCTTTGCCATCAACAAGTCAGCAAGCAAGCTTTATTGCAGAAGTTTCTCCACGTTGTACTTCCCCAGGCTAGAATTAAGCTCACATCATGCCAAATAGCTGTATTGCCCTCCTGAGACAGAAGCATAGGCTATGCTCTGGCTAAAATGCTTCAATTTGATTCTTACCTGACTCTAACCAGGGAAATACTGAAAAGTGGGGTGACAACCACATGAACATTTGAGGGGACAGAATAACTGACCCAAGTCAGATTGGGTTCCAGACGAAGCATAACGGAAATGCCTGCTGTGAATCCTGGTCTATCAAAATTCTAGATAAAATTGCTTTTCTCCAGCTTGTGGAAGTTCAGAGCCCACCTCAGGGTGCCTGGGAATTCCTAAGGATGTTTATATTCTCCTGGCCTGGTCAACCCATAGAACTGCCACATTCCTAGTATGTTGTGTCTGTGTGGCTCTAGGTTGGTACAAAAGAAAAACAGCCCCTTTTTTGAATTTCACCACACACCCAGTAAATGTGAACCTAAAGTTTGGGGGTAAAGGAGTGACTAAAGTCATATTTACAACCAGAAAAATAACCAAGTTGTGACTGGAAGGGTGGATGTTACTATTTTATTGGGATATTCTGACCACCTCTTCACTGAGCGCTCCATAGACTCCCACCTTCTCTAGTGCCAGCTTCCCACCATCTTGCTGACCTCTCTTCCCTTCTTCCCTGTAATTTCCACTCTTCTCTCATTGGCTCCTCTATCTATGGGGATAACAAACATATTCCACCCCTCACTTTATGCATGAGGCCCTCTACTCTCTTAGAGGTCTGAGTCTCAATTGCTTTCTAGGTGCCTATCACACTATTTTTCTAAAGACGTTTTCTTCCCAAGGAGGACTAAAATGCTCACCATCACTGGCCATCAGAGAAATGCAAATCAAAACCACAATGAGATACCATCTCACGCCAGTTAGAATGGCAATCATTAAAAAGTCAGGAAACAACAGGTGCTGGAGAGGATGTGGAGAAATAGGAACATTTTTACACTGTTGGTGGGACTGTAAACTAGTTCAACCATTGTGGAAGTCAGTGTGGCGATTCCTCAGGGATCTAGAACTAGAAATACCATTTGACCTAGCCATCCCATTACTGGGTATATACCCAAAGGATTATAAATCATGCTGCTATAAAGACACATGCACACGTAAGTTTATTGCGGCACTATTCACAACAGCAAAGACTTGGAACCAAGCCAAATGTCCATCAATGATAGACTGAATTAAGAAAATGTGGCACATATACACCATGGAATACTATGCAGCCATAAAAAAGGATGAGTTCATGTCCTTTGTAGGGACATGGATGAAGCTGGAAACCATCATTCTCAGCAAACTATCGCAAGGACAAAAAACCAAACACCACATGTTCTCACTCATAGGTGGGAATTGAACAATGAGAACACATGGACACAGGAAGGGGAACATCACACACCGGGGACTGTTGTGGGGTGGGGGGAGAGGGGAGGGATAGCATTAGGTGATATACCTAATGCTAAATGACGAGTTAATGGGTGTAGCACACCAACATGGCACATGTATACATACATAACAAACCTGCACGTTGTGCACATGTACCCTAAAACTTAAAGTATAATAATAATAAAATAAAAATAAAAATAAAAATAAAAAAAAGAAAGTAAAAAGACGAAAAAAAAAAGATACCCCTTTCTCTTACCCCTATATTGGGGACAATTTCACAGGTACAGGTGGGGTAGTTATCCATATACCTAATGTCTAAGATGAAGTAGTGATTTCTGAGCAGAGAAAGAGGCAATATGAAACTTGTGTTAAACTTGTTTAACGATGTTTGGCTTTTCCTTATGATGTCTGGCTCATGACTTAGAGCAAGAAATGGCATTCTAAATAAATTAGCTCAATGTTTCCAGGGCCTATATTCTTCTTATTATTTTTATTTTGTTATTATTATTTATTATTGTTATTTTTTGAGATAGTGTTTCACTCTTGTTGCCCAGGCTGGACGCAGCAGCACGATCTCGGGTCAGTGCAACCTCCACTTCCCGGGATCAAGCAATTCTCCTGTCTCAGCCTACCGAGTAGCTGGGATTACAGGCACTCACCACCATGCCCAGCTAATTTTTGTATTTTTAGTGGAGATGGGGTTTCACTATGTTGACCAGGCTGGTCTCGAACTCCTGACCTCAGGTGATCCACCTGCCTCGGCCTCCCAAAGTGCTAGGATTACAGGCGTAAGCCACCGCGCCCGGCCTCCAGGGCCTATATTCTTTCATGGAAGAATGTTAAGTAGTTCTTTTTAACATATTAGAATACAGTTTTTAATTAAAAGTGTAGCGAATGGCACCACAGTATGAAAAATAAGATGCCAGGTGACATCAGAAGTATACACTGTCACTTCTGTAGCAGGATTTGGGAAGCAATGGGAAAACCTGTTTATCTGTACCTCATTCCTAAAATTACACTTTTAGAGACAAATTGCTTTAAGTGAAGAAACTGCCCCTACTCTGACTCAGGTATCTTTGAAATGTTTACATATTGTTCATTTCCATTTCCAGTGAGTTACATATTAGTGTGAATTAATTTAAACCAGCAGTTAAAGATTTAACACAGATGACAGTAGAGATAACAGGAGGACAATGAGGGTAGAAAGAAGTGGGAAATGGTGTGGGGATGGTATTTCCAAGAGCAGTTATTTATGGGCTGGCATGCAGCTTGCATGTAAAAATCATTCTGCCAATTATCAGTGGAATTGCTGTAGCCACATAAACTGGCAATCCTATTATTTATGTTAGTTTTCTCACTCAATGAAATGGCCATTTCACACCTTCTCTTCTCTCCTCAGTCTTAGCAGTATCCTTGCCTCATATTTCGCTGGAAAACAGTCAATTAAATGAAACATTTGGCTGGGTGCGGCAGCTCACGCCTGTAATCCCAACAGTTTGGGAGGCTGAGGCAGGCGGATCCCTTGAGCCCAGGAGTTTGAAACCAGCCTGGGCAACATGGTGGGACCCCATCTCTACAAAACAATACAAAAATTAGCCAGACATGGTGGCGCACACCTGTAGTCCCAGCTACCAGGGAGGCTGAGGTGGGAGGATCACTTAAGCCTGGGAAGTGAAGGCTGCAGTGAGCTGTGATCACACCACTGCATCCCAGGCTGGGCAACAGAGGGAGGGGCTGTTTGAAAAAAATAATAAACATTCATCTTCCTACATAAAAACTTTAAATCTTCTTGCACCTGCACTACCCATTTTGGTCTTCTTTCCAGTTTGAGAGGATGATAGGCCTGCCCCTTCTTCCACTGGGCTCTGGGTGCTGTCCCCTCTTACTTCCTCAGCAACATCAGCACACAAACATAGAGTATCTCTTTGACATTACGTCTTTCTCTTTCCCCTCATTTACTGAAACATTTTTCTGTTGCCCTTCACAACTCTTCACTAAAGAGCCAAATACCTAGATCTCATCTCCACCTCTTTAACCTTCTTCTCCAGCCTCAAAGTCAGTCAAATCAATCTTCCCTCCCTACTTCTGCATCACAGCTGCTCTCAGGGAGCTCCCTCAGTCTCCAGGTTGCCATAACCATGGTCAATTAGCTGTTCTCATCTCCCTTGACCCTGCAGCACCATTTGACATAGTTGGCCACTTCTTCCTTCTTATAAACCACAAGACATATTCTTGTGTCTTCTGTGACACTGTCCTCCTGCTCTGGCAGTCCCTCCTCTCGGTCTCCTTAAGTTGGTGTGCCTAAGGCTTGGCCCAGGGGTCCACTGTCCTCTTTCACCTGTGCTTTCTCCCAGGGTGACCTCATCTGGTGTCACACTTGAAAGAACCTTCATGAATGAAGGCAAAATAAAAATATTTTTGGGCATATGAAGACTGAGGGTTTGCATCTCACTGACTGTCACTAAAAGAATGACTAACATCTGTAATCCCAGCTACTCGGGAGGCTGAGGCAGGAGAATCGCTTGAACCTGGGAGGCAGAGGTTGCAGTGAGCTGAGATCTTGCCATTGCTCTCCAGCCTGGGTGACAAAGTAAGACTCCATCTCAAAAAATAAAAATAAAACAAAAAGACTAAAACAGAATCAATTTAATTTTTGCCATAAACCTCTTTGTACATTTGGTGAAGGCTATGCAAGCCTTCTTAGAATAATGTTTGTAAATGCACAAAACAGAATATATAAGATAACGAATGAAAATAATTATATTGAAATACAGTTAAAACATAATGTGATTTAGTAGGCATATTTTTTACCATGCAAGTTTCTGGATCCCTCTGAATTTTATTCATGTGCAGTACATGAACCTATTTAAGAAAGAACAAATTGAACACTCAAGAATTGATCCTTTAAAAAATATTTTTTGACCATTAGTTTTAAAAATTATTAGTTAGCAGTGACTAATGTGGAGGTGAGGTTATAAAAGAAAAGACAAACTAAAACACTAGGTAACTGTTAAAAGGAACATAGTAGGTGTTCAATTAGTACTTTTAAAAAAAGTAATTAAATCAAGGACAGATTTTACCTCTTATCTCTTTTTCAGTTGGTAGGATATATACGGTTAGTGGAATCCAGTATACCCCAAAGAAAAGTCACAGCATGGTTGTGGTTGCTAGCATATCCACACGAGGGTTTTCTGTGCACATTAATGCCCCCTGAAGCCCTTTGTTTGTTAATAGGGGTACAGAGCTCCCCCATGCCACAACCTTAACCATAGTGAAAGTAATTTCTGAGGAAGAGCTAGAAATTCCCAGTACATAACAGATGCTCAATAATTTATAAGACCTACAATAGAAGGATGACATCGCTAGATCACTATCACCTTCTGGTCAACCAGAGATGAATCATCTGTGTGGTGAAAATTACCACCCTCAAATATGCATCCCACCTCCCTACAGAGTCACTGCCCCTGGGCTCCTGTTTAATGCCTAATAATCGTGTCCCTATACTAAGACTCCTCTCAATTCCTTTGAGGGATGACGTATTCTTTTTAAAATGCCCTTTCAAGAATACATAATATGTCATGCACAATGACAATGTTTGCTTGAGAAAGAAATCTGAAAAAAGACTGGCCGACGCCAGTGTCTATGAAAAACAACAATGGCTCTGAAACTCAGCGCCAAGAAGGGGACAAAAATAAGATCACTGAGGAGAAGCACAAAGTTGGAGGCAGCAGTGATGGGAATGGAAAACGAAGCATATATGAAAATTAATCAAACTTTCTGAAGTTCAACTCCTTGGGGAGAAGGAAGAATGTGCCTCTTAAAAGCGTAGAGACGTGGAATGCTGCAAAACCACAGAGCTCGTGAGTGAGCTTAGGGGAACTAAATATTAACCTGATAGTTAGCAAGGTCTTGGTACCCAAGAGCACCACTTTTATGTTACCTGTAGTGAATCGTTTTTAAAGAAAATACAAGGATAAATAATTTCCAGGTCCTACACGTATCGCTCAGTAAAGTAACTCCTGTTCAAAACAACTTGCTTGTTTTAATACTGGAGAAAAGCACTAGCTGTTCACTTCAAGTGGCTTGCCCCTAAATCCACTGAATTCTCTGTCACCCCAGGTCCAAGTCGTGGATATGTCATTGGTTTGTTACCCTCTTTATTCACTGGTCTGCTCTGTCTCATACCACAATGGCAAACCCGGAGAGATGGATGGACCTAGTTGGCCTGGTGATCAGGTTGCTACTACTGAAGGTGAGTTGCTCTGCTTTCTAGCCTGAGCTTTCTATTTTAGGAATTTAAAGGGTAAGAGATTGAAGACAAAGGTGTTCACAGTGGCTGCTACTGCAATTCAAAATGGTCTAGCATTGTACAGATTGTCGTCGGACCTCAGGGAAATTGCTCAGCCCTCCACAGCTCCCATGGCCTATCTCAGCACAATGAGGGGGTCCACATTTCCAAGTTCAAGACCTTTCATAACTACGTCACCTTCTATTTATCAGAGTCTGCCTCTCAGGACCACTAAACTATTTTTGGATCTGAAGCACAGTATACAAAACATAGCTACATATCAACAATTACACGATTATTCCAGACCCATCGCCCTTGGTTTTGCCTCATCTGACCTGGAATATTAAGGGAGGGAAAACCACATCTATTTTTAGTTTCTTCTGGAATTCCTCAAATTGTTCACTTTTCCATTTTGTTGAAAGCCATTAAGATCTAGACTTTGTGTTTTACCCAGCAGTGTGTGCACATACTTACGGCACATCTTTGTCTGGGACTCTTCATTTGAACCTTCTGGGCTCTCACTAAATATGGGCAATCTTATGAGTGACCTCTTGCCCCTGAGTCACCCGAATCCACTAATGTCTGTCTCTCTCTCTCTCAAAAACAAACATACACACACATGCATGCACACTCCTATGCCACATACACACTCACACTTCTATACATAAAATTAGAGAGCAGCCAGCACACATAATTCTGGACCATGGAGATATCTAGCAGAGTTGACACTTGGACCAGATCTTTTACTAACTTTCCCCTCCATTATTTTCAGCAATAATCCTTATTTGCTTGACTAATTCTTTCGATTTAAAGCAATTGACTGAAAAAGAAAACATTTTACTTTATGCTACTACTAAAATTCAGTGAAATGTTTAAGTGTGAACTAAAATTTGTATGTGCCAAATAATAATAGTATGCCTTGAAGTTTGCACTCTTCACTGTTTTAAATTTTAAACAAAAATAAAAACTCTGTAAGGTCCCATATAATGACAGAATTGAAGCTACATATGTTCAGTTTCTTTACAACCACCATGCTAACATTGTGTGTTTTTAATCTACTGTTCAAATGCAGGGATGGGTCATTCTGCAGAGGCTGGAGAGACTTCAGGCAAACTCAACAGTCCCAAACCCTTAGAAACTTACTCTTGGAACAAACATATGTAGCTGAGTTCGTCTGTGTCAGGAGCTGCTATATAAATGAGAGTTTTCTGAATTACCTTCTCTGTAGAACACTATTTATTAAAAGGTAATAAATAAAAGTACATTAATTAGCAGCTTATATTACTGAAACTCACCAGTAATAGTAGCAATTGTTTAGAACTTAGACCTTCAATAGATTTTTTAGGAAAAATACTTAATCACTGATGTTGTTTGGGATCACCACCATATGGTGATAGTTCTTTTTTTTTTTTTTTTTTTTTTTGAGACGGAGTCTTGCCCTGTTGCCCAGGCTGGAATGCAGTAGTGTGATCTTGGCTCACTGCAACCTCTGCCTCCTGGGTTCAAGCCATTCTCCTGCCTCAGCCTCCTGAGTAGCTGGGACTACAGGCGCGTGCCACAAGGCCCGGCTAATTTTTTGTATCTTTAGTAGAGACAGGGTTTCACTGTGTTAGCCAGAATGGTCTTGATCTCCTGACCTCGCGATCCACCCGCCTCGGCCTCCCAAAGTGCTGAGATTACAGACGTGAGCCACTGAGCCCAGCCGATAATCCTTAAAAATGATTTAGTCAGTTTTATTGTTGATTTCAAATTCTCTACAAACTATGCACCACCTTATTGCCTGCACTTGAGGGAAACCCCCACCACTCCACCCTGGTGTCACGGATTCCAGAGTGTCTCTTGTGGGCTCTTCGTGCAAGCACAGGAGACCTTCATTCAGAGGTTCCCCATTTTCTCTTCACTAGCCTAATTTATTTTATCTCAGAGCAGTACTTTTAGGGGTACAGACCCAAGGAGGGTAGAGGAAGAATTTGCCACTATCAAATAAAAGTGGAGAGAGAGCTCATATTAAAGGAAGGCCACGTGAATCCGATTCACTAAGGCATTTCCCAGCTTCTCAAGGGGAAGCTAATGTTGCCTTTCTCCTTTTCCCCAAGTCCCTCTCCTGCTCCTGAATTGAACTCCATCTGGAAACATCTCCCTGACCCAGAGGAAGGAAGGGCTGCACAGATGTCTGTCAGTACAGTTCCAAGCCCCCAGGGCCACCTGAAAAAAACAAGTGTGTTGTGTAATGCTGACCTGGAGTGAGAAGGAAAACAAGCTTTGACTCCACTTGACCCTGAAGGAAGGAAGCAGGAAGCCTTGTAGGGGGACGGGGTGAAGGTGTCCTCCGGAATAAGGTGTCCTATTACCGCCTGACCCTCTCCCTAATCAGGAATGTGGAATGAATGGCTCCAGCCCAGAAAGCAGAGCAACTGCAGCAGTTTCCACACCTATCTCAAAATTAGAAAACTTGCCTTGCACAGGAAACAATCCTTCTGGCTCCTACTGTTTACACCACCCTAGGCACAGTGTGTCGGGTCCTGCTTAATCTTCACAACACTGCATTCTCTCCTCACCCCCATTTTACAGATGAGGAAAATCAGTCTCAGAGAGGCTGAGTTGGTCAGGATGGAGCCCAGAGCTGCCCCATGCCCAAGGCGTTCCTCCCTGGGATGGGGGCTGGCTGGGGCTTAAACACTCCCGCGCCTCTATCACCCGTAGATTCTAGAGCATTAAACTTCAGACTTTGTGGTTTCGCTGTTGGTCATATGGTGCTGAGGTCCTTACTGTATCTTCTCTATCTTTTCTTCCAGATCGGCCTGCCAAACCTGCCTTCCTCAAAATATCCCTTCATGTGAAAGCATTATGAGAAAGGGTAAATCTAATTGTATACTATAATAGTGGCAGTAGGTGAGTTTACATCACACACGCTAGGAAACTGCTTTAATCTTTCGACATCTCTCTCTTTCCAAATCATGCACGCATTCATTCCATCATCAAACATTTATTGAAAATCTACACACCAGACACTGTTCTAGGCCCTGGGGATAAGAAGTAATGAAAACAACTGTCCCCTAGGAGTCTGCACTCTAGTTGGGGGAGGTGCTGGCTAGCCTCTGTTTACCCTCCAGGTCCATCTTTGCCCTTTTCTGTGCCCCAGGAGGCTAGCCCCGCACTCTACTGTGCCTTGTCCTCTGGGAGGGTGATGGAAGGTAGGGAGAGTGGGAGATCCCAGAGGGAGGTTGTAGTATGGAAGCACTGGAGAGCTAGGCATCTTCTCCCCGCCAACTCCTTCCAGGCTGCAGTTTTGGCAGTGGTTGTATTCCTCCCCTCTAGCCACAGATCCTGGGGGATCCCCCTCTCCCATAGCCACAGATCTTGGCAGGTTCCTCTGACACCTCTCTTACCTCCCCACCCTTCTTGACCCTTTTTGCTTAATGAGAGGCAACCCATGGCTGCTCAATGCTGTCGGTTCTGTGTTGAGTTAACTGTTCTTACCTCTTCTGTTATCCTTTGAGAATGTCACTTCTTTTCTGCCAGGACCTTGACTGATACACAAATACAGAAAATAAACAAACAAATGAGTTATATGTCTGATGAGCAGAAATGCTATGAAGAACATGAAGCAAGGTACAGGCAATAAGGAGTGTGTGTGTGTGTGTGTGTGTGTGTGTGTGTGTGTGTGTGTGTGTTGATGGGGTGGCATCAAGCCCCTCTTTCTCCCATGTCACTGAAATTCCCCTTATGACGCTTACCTCATGTTTTCCCAACCCCTCACTGCCTCAGATTTCATGCCATTGGGTTTTCTACTAAATCTTTTATTTTCTTATCTTAGTAAGCAGAGCAGTTTAGGTCAATTGTGGCTCCTACCTTAAAATGTGTACCTCCGTCCTCCCAACCATTCATCACCATTCTAGTTGCAAGGCAACACAGTGGTCCCTGATGATCTGAGGGGGATACATTCCAAGACCCCCAGTGGATGCCTGAAATCATCAATAGTACTAAACCCCATATATACCATTTTTTATATGCATGCATACCTATGATAAAGTTTAATTTATAAATTAGTCACAGTTAAGAGATTAACAACAATAACTCACAATAAAATAGAGCAATTATATAATATACCAGCGTCACTAATCTTGTGCTTTGGGGCGATTATTAAGTCAGATAAAGGTCACTTGAACACAGGTGCTGCAATACATATCTTGACAGTTGATTTGATAACTGAGAAAGCTACTAAGTGACTAATGGTCAGAAGTAAACTGGACAAAGCGATGATTCACATTCCAGGTAAGGCAGCATGAACAGCATGAGATTTCATCATGCTGCTCAGAATAGCATGTAATTTAAAACTTATAATTTTTTTTTCTGGAATTTTCCATTTAATATGTATCGACCCCACTTGACCATGAGTGGCTGAAACCACAGAAAGCAAGACTGCTAATAAGTTGGGGGGTAGGGTCTACTGATTCAGAGTTATCAATACCAGAAATGTTTCCTATTACATGTAACTTATGAATAAACATGACTTACAGTTTAATTTTAGTGTTTGGGAAAAATGTACATTCTTTAATTCTGGAAAGCCTGCAGAATGAAATCCAGTGTTCACTTTGAAAAGTCTTTGCTAGAAGAATAACATTCCGGGTGCCTTCTACAGCAGTATCCTCCCTTTCCCTTCCTTTCTGCTGGCCTCAGACACCATCACCTGCTATCTCATAAGAAGAAAATCAGAGCTGAGTGTGGTGTCTTCCTCCCACACTCTTCTAACCCTTGATAAGCACCTTTGACTGGCAAATAGCACTTGTCTATTTCTGTATTTTTTGGCTCTTTCAGTCATCTTGGAAGCCAATGAGAATGAGAAACTTGGGGGCTGCTGTGAAAAAGGCAACAGATTCTGATAGGTGAGGCCACTGGAAGTGACTGGTCCTCTGAGCCAGTGATAAAATCTTGGAGTTCACCCCCTTATCCCACCAGATGAAAGAGCATCTTGGTGGATGGGGATCAGCACCTTAGTGATCACTGCACTAGGTTGCAGAGATTCACATGGGTAAGGTGCTTAATCAACCCTTTGGGTGTCCCCTGACCAGGACTTCTGGGTTCCCCCTGTGAGTTCCCCTGCCTAGAGTCTCAAGGTACAGGCCTAAGGTCTTCATCATTAACAAACTCTCCAGGTAACTCTTGTGCAAACCAAGTTCTGAAAACCACAAATCTAAAGATGACCACACATGTTCTACCACAGAGTCCTTCACAAAGCCTCTCCCCAAAACTAGCCTTATTTTTCATTCTTTCTACTTTTCTGATTTTTTTTTTTTTGATGGAGTCTCACTCTGTCACCAGGCTGGAGTGCAGTGGCCCAATCTTGGCTCACTGCAACCTCTGCCTCCTGAGTTCAAGTGATTCTCCTGCCTCAGCCTCCCAAGTAGCTGGGACTACAGGTGAGTACCACCACACTCAGCTAATTTTTGTATTTTTAGTAGAGTTGGGGTTTCACCATGTTGGCCAGGATGGCCTCGATCTCTTGACCTCGTGATCCCCCCAGCCTGGGCCTCCTAAATTGCTGGGATTACAGGCGTGAGCCACCAAGCCCAGCCTTTTCTGATTACATAAAAGCAAAAATCCCAGGGACCCATTGCTTGCTCCTTTAACTAGTGGTTCTCTTCTACCTGTGGGGCAGGAATCTTGCTTTAACATGGTTCGTTGAGTGGCCAGTTTCAGGGTATCTGGATTGGGGGCAGGCAGGGCTGAAGCTTAAGGTGGGCTCAAGGTGGGCTCAAGGTGTGGAGGGGCACAGGAAACAGGAGGGCACTGGTTTGAGAAGAGTGTAGAGACTTGTGAAGACACACAGTAAATAAGTAGGTAAACAAATTAGTATATGTGACTTCAACTAAAATCTGTGTGTGAAAATTAAACAAATGAGGAGAAAGAGTAACTTAATTAAAATGTATTGTCTCTTGGGCCCAATAAAAGTAATTTTCTGTTTATTTCCTTTTTATACAATCACTGTTAATTTCAATTATTTTTAGTAACTTCCTTTTGAACTCATTGTTTCAAAATTCAAAAGTGACTTTCACTAAAGGTTGAATTTTGTTTGTGAGGACATGGAATGGGGAGCTTCAACTAATTAATTTTACTGGTATACTAAAGGTGAAAATTTACATAGTGCTGAAAAATCTTCAAACATGTATTTAGCCCATTTTTTCTGTATATAATAGAGATTGTAAATGGAATTGAATCCACTTTTGATGAATGAGGATTTCCAGCTACTTCCAGATATTCTCAATGGCATTTACATTTTAATACTATAGATAGAGGAGTTTAGACTACTAGAATGATTATAAAATGCTCACAGGAACTTATTTCCTTGTGATTTTCAATTACAGTTGACCCTTGAATAACAGGAGTTTGAATTTCAAGGGCCCAGTTTTATGTGGATTTTTTTTTTCAATACATACAGTTGGTATTTGTAGTTCTGTATCTGAAACCAAACACCGATTGAAAAATATGGTTTTCCTTGGATGCTAAACCAACGATACTATTGATTGACTTTTACTTTTCCTATATGTGAGATTCTTCAGGACTTACTTTGAGACTGAGTGTGCACAGATTTTGGTATAACCTGGGGAGAAGGGGTGCAACTCTTGATTCATCACTCATGTTAAACATTAATTGAGCCACTTGCTATTATATTTTTTGCATTGATCTTTTACTTCTAAATATTTGTTTTGAGAAATTTAGTTTGTGACCATGACATTAAAGAAGATAGTTGCTTTTTGTTAGATTCTGGTAAGCAAAGGGGACAAGAAGCACGTAGGGCCTCTTCTTCCCTATCTATCCTTCCAATTCTCCTTCTTTTGAGGGCATTTTGGATTTCCCAGCCTCCTCCTGCCTTATCTACAATGGAGGAAATAACAGCCCTCAGGATATATTTCAGCCTTAGCCAGTTGGCCACACTCAGAGACACAGATCTCATATTTCCACCTGCATAACCCATCCTGTAAAGACTCAGATTCAGACCATTCTAAAATGCAGAGAAGTGTGCTAAAAAGCCACAGCTCTGAAGCCCTCTAAAGAGGCAAACGCTTGACTCAAGTGTTTGCTTTGGGCAACAAGTGACTTCCTGCTTTGCAAAGAGAAATTTCAAAGGGCTGATTTTTAAAATTCCAAAGATCCCTAAAAGTCCTTATATTTTGACCCCTTACAGACAAAAATGAACCAGAATATCAGGAATATTTGGGTTGGATTTTCTTAAATTGCAGAAATAACTAAAAGTTAAAGGAGCACTTACAGCAAAGAAGATAAGAGATTTAGTAATTCTTCCTCCCAAGAATTTTCAAATTTTAGTGCAACCTAAGAATCACTCAAATAGTTCTGGCTAAGTTCTTGGCTTCACACTCAGAGTCTGCTCAGTAGACACAGAAGTGGTTCAAAAATGTGGGCCCCCAACATTCTGGGAACTTGTTAAAAATGCAAATTCTAGGCCTACTCAGTGGCTCACATCTCTAATCCTAGCACTTTGGAAGATCGAGGTGGGAGGAGCCCTTAAAGCCAGGAGTTTCAGACCAGCCTAGGCAACACAGCAAGACCCTGTCTCTACAAACAATAAAAAGCCAGGCATAGTGGCAAGCACCTGTAATACTAGCTCCTTGTGGGGCTAAGGTGGGAGGATCATTTGAGCCCACTAATTTGAGGCTGCAGTGAGCTATGATTTTGACACTGCACTCCAACCTGGGTGACAGAGAGAAACCTTGTCAAGAAAGAAAGACAGAAAGAGAGAAAGAGAGAGAGAGAGAAAGAGAGAAAGAGAGAGAGAGAGAAAGAGAGAAAAGGTGGAGGGAGAGAAAGAAAGAAACAAAAAAGAAAAGAAAAGAAAAGAAAAGAAAAACAAAAGAAAAGAAAAGAAAAGAAAAGAAAGAAAAGAAAGGCAGGCAGGCAAATTCTAGAGCCCACCCCAAACTTCCAGAATCTAATACTCTGGAAGTGAGGCCCAGTAACCAGTGTTTTAACAAGCTGTCAAGCTCTCCAGGTGATTCTGATGTGCACAAATGTTTAATAACCACTGAGATAGAGCATGGTTTTTTTTTTTTTTTTTTTTTTTTACCATTGTGGTTCTCACTTTGAGAAACTATTGATGATCCCCAGGCCTGTGTCAGCTGTATCAGAACCTCTGCATACATTTAGAGAAACACTGGCAGATAGATGGGCTGCTAGGTTCATCTGTGGGCCATCTCTTCTCTCCCCACATATAATTATCTTCAGCCGAGATGCTTCATTGTCAGGGCTTCTGCCTAAAGAGCCAGCTTCGCCTCTTCCTACTCCTTCCTTTTTTCTCTTCAGCTTTATTGAGGTACAACTGACAAATAAAAAGTATATTTATGGTGTGCTACATGCTTTTTTGCTATATGTATACATTGTGAAGTGATGAACACAGTCAAGCTAATTACTCCTTTTTTGTCATCTTACTTTACCTTTCTGAACATCCTTAGCACCCTGCAAGCACTGTGTTCTCCAGTCTGCCAACTCTCACTGTCCTTCAAGGCCCAGGTCAAGGTCATTCCCTGTAAGAAGCCTCCCTTTGACTCCCTCTAGTAGTGTGTACACCTCCCATCACCTCCTCCCCCTGTCAAAACACCTGCTGAACTGCATTACAATTTTCTATTTATGGGCTCCTCAACTGTCCTGTGATACTGCCACCTCACACCCCACCCCAGGGTAGGACCTCATTTATCTACTGTTTTGTATCTAGCACTTAGCGCAGTATCTGGCACAGAGTAGTCAGGTGCTTAATCCGTGTTTGTTATGAATGAATCCCTAACGCAGCACACTATTAGAGATGCTTAAGAGGGTAAAAGCATGGGCTATGGCATGAGGCTCTTGGGTTGAAGTCCTAGTTCTACCACTTCTAGCTACTTAAATTTGGGTAAGTTACTTAGTCTGTCTGATGCTCAGTTTTCTTATGTGTAAAACAGAGACGGTGCAATTTTCTCATATTAAAGGAAGTATTCCAAATTAAGTATTTAGAGCAGAACTTGTGAGTATTAAGTCCTCCATGCTAGGAAGAAAATGGACCAGAAGATCCTAAGACTAAGATGCTTCTGTCATGAGAAGCCTGCACATAAGACACTTTTTGTTCATAGTCTCTCTATTTCTCTTTCATCCTCTTTCATTCTCTAAATATGCCTATTTTATCTCTAGACTGCTAATATTTCTTTCTTCCTTTTTCTCTTTCTTTGACATACTACTTTACAAGTCCACAGCTGAGATCCCACATGCATAACCATGAGAGATGTGTGCGTGTGTCTGCGTGTGTGCATGCTTGCACTCATGCATGCGTGTGGATTTGGTTTGGTGGTTTGAGTTATTGGGTTTAAAAATGGAACTAGTGCATATCAGTAAATAGGCTATAGGCATTGACCAATTCCTCAATTATAAGTCTTGTTTTTGAAGAATAATCCATTACAATAAATAAAGTCTGCATGTCCCTGAAAATTGACACAGGAAATTGTTGACTAAAGGTGGGTCTCAAGTCAAAAGAGGAAAAAAAACCTGGATTTAGAAATTTACATCAGATATGAAACTTACACATACAAAAAAAAAACAAGCATAATTGCCTGCTAAAGTAAGTAAGGAGAACTTATAGACCATCTCTGAGAAAATGGATGATTTTTGCAGAAAGTTGCTAAGTTTTGTCAAGAGCAGCTGAGGTTCGATCTACAGTCACACATCATGTTGTGTTGGCAGTTTGGTTACAGATTTTTATTTTTTAAATCTTATCCTTTTCCCAATATATGTATTCATATTCACAAATAGGATATTCATTCACTGGACAAATGTTTCTGGGCACCTACTTTGTGCAGAATACTATCTTAATGCTGGGAAACTTATGGATGATTTCTTTCTTACAGCAAGTTTATTGTTGTTGGTGATGATGATGATACTATTGCTATATTTAATTGCTATCTCTTGTTGAGGACTACCTCCATCACAGGGTCTCTGCTGAGTGTTTTTTAACAAGCTTTTTAAATGCACAATGACATTTAATTTTCACAACACACCATGAACTAGTTAGCTACTCCCATTTTAGAGAAGGAGGCTCAGAAAGGTTAAACAACTTGCCAAACCTGGTTTAAAATCTACATAGATTGAAAGTCTAGCAAATTGAAAAATTTGAGGCAGACTATGAATCCCAAACCCAGTTCTTGTCACTATACCATATCATGCTTCAAGATAGGCTGCTGAAACATAAATGAAAGGTTAAACATACGATGGTTCAAAGGATGGTACAAAGCGATATAGAATTCTCTTCCAAACTGTAGTCCAGACCAAGGGTACAATTCAGCGGGAAGAATGTTCCTGCAAACATAAGCCTGGACTGCAAAATCATTAACCTACCCAGAGAAATACAGGGAGGGACCCTTCTGCCACCAGTGTAAACACTTTTCTAAACAAAGCTGGTAGATATTTTCTAAACATTGTTTTTTATGCCTAACTAAATGTGCATCATACTTTGGAAGTACTTCTAAGGCAGTGGTCTCCATCCTCTTTGGCACCAGGGACTTGTTTCAAGGAAGACAAGTTTTCTAGAAGACCAGTAGAAGCGGGAGAAGCAGGGGCATGGTTTCAGGATAAAACCGTTCAGATCATCAGCCATTAGATTCTCATAAGGAGCATGCAACCTAGATCCTTCGCATGCACATTTCACAATAGGGTTCAAGCTCCGGTGAAAATCGAATGCCACCACTGATTCAAGAAGAGGTGGAGCTCAGGCAATAACACTGGCTCTCCCATGGCTCATGTCCTGCTGTGTCACCTGGTTCCTAACAGGCCACTGACTGGCACTAGTCCATGGCCCACAAGGTGGGGACTCCTGTTCTAAGGTGCTGGTTGAAAAATGCAGATTTTGCAGCATTGCTCCCTGTCCTGCTCCTACCCCCATCTTCCTACATACACAGGTTTCAATTTAATAGGTTCAGGTAGAGCCCAGAGATATGCATTTTGATCAGCATCCAGCCAGTTTATCTACTGCTCATCTCTAGACCACACTTGCACAAACTGTGCTTTGCATCTCCATGTAAATATAAATATGTCATATAAAATATGTCTTTACAGTTCTCTTATACTAATATATTATACATCTATTATTACAAAAACCCAAAATAGAGATTTTTAAAAGGATGAGATCTTTCAAAATAAAGAGCAGGGCACATACTTTATCTTCAGAGTCCAACAGAGGGTGTAGCATACCATCTGCCACCCAGAGTTGAGTGAACCTCTGGCCTTGTACCCTAAGATGCATCCCTGTCTTATGAACTTCTGGGAGACAGGGGGTTGGGTGGAATCTGTACTGGCTCAGTGCTTAGGCTCATTCTCTGTGGCCACCACTGTTCCCCTTCAGACAGGTCAGTAAATCAATCTCCATGGCTTTGAAAGAAGAGTAGACAAGTTCTGGAGGTGAGCTGTGGAAAATTTATGCAACACCAGCATCAGCAGTGAAGTGACGATCTCGAAAAATATTAGTTATGCTATACCATGGCAGCCCCACCTCAGGTGCATGAATATGCAGTGTCACTCATGGCACATTTGGAAATTCTCCCTGAGTGATGATTTAAATAAAATGTGAAGTCCAAGTGTCATTCATTTCTGCTTTTAAACAGGACTTTAAAACTCATATAGGAAGTGTTAAGAATTGTGATTTTGATTTTAAGAAAAAGGTAAAAGTTTGTTAGTAACCTATATGCGAGTGCTTTAAAGTTTCAAAAATTATATTAAAATTAAAATGTATGAACACATCCATCCTGAAAGAGAACAAGATATTATTTTACTTAAAGAAGAGATAAATCACTTAAGTGACACTTTTGCATTCCTAACTCTACATGAAATACTGATTAAAAACCTAATGTGCCAGGTACTGTGCTAGGGGCGAGGAGTAAAAAGATGAATAAGATGGCATCCCTATGTCCTAGGAAAGAAGTGCATGTGAACAATTACTGAGATTTCAAACACAAAAGGCACTGTAAAACAGGCTTGGGACAGTGCTGCAAAGCACTTAGCAGGGAGATCAGTTCTGCACAGGGATGGGGTGACCTGTGAAAAGGAAGTAATTTGGTGACATTTAAAATGGGCTTAGGAGGATAGTTTACTTGACAGATGTATTAGTCTGTTATCATGCTGCTAATAAAGACATACCTGAGACTGGAGAATTTAAAAAGGAAAGAGGTTTAATAGACTCACATTTCCAC
This sequence comes from Gorilla gorilla gorilla, assembly GCF_029281585.2. Lineage (NCBI taxonomy): Eukaryota > Metazoa > Chordata > Mammalia > Primates > Hominidae > Gorilla > Gorilla gorilla. Next base: position 64,732,830 of record NC_073229.2, read on the forward strand.
ATGGCTGGGGAGGCCTCACAATCGTGGTGTAAGGTGAGAAGGAGAAAAGTCATGTCTTACATAGTGGCAGGAAAGGGAGCTTGTGCAGGGGAACTCCCATTTATTAAACCATCAGATCTCATGAGACGTATTCACTACCATGAGAACGGTATGAGGGAAGCCGCCCTCATGATTCAAATATCTCTACCTGGTCCCACCCTTGACATGTGGGGATTATTACAGCTCAAGGTGAGATTTGGGTGGGGACACAGCCAAACTATATCAACAGAGAAGGCAGGAAAGAGAAATCCAGGCAGAGGAATGAACTACAGTAGGGAGACAGAATGAATGGAGAAGAGGTGGCTGGCCCTGGTTATAGCCATTGGGAAACTGAGGAAATGGCAGAGGGAAAGGAACCTGTAAAAAACAACTGAGAAGTTGTAGCCAGAGAAGAAGGAGGGAAACCAGAAGCATTGGTGTCCTGGAAGGCAGGGACAAGACTAGAGGAAGTGGAGAACAGTGTGAAGTCCTGCTGACAGTAAATGAGTTGGATTTGAGGATACAGAGGTCAAAGAGAATCTTGGCAAAAGCATTTGCTGAGGTACACTGGGGTAGCGTAGACAGAACACAATGTGAATGGTTGGTGATGATGTGAAGACATGAATCGCCATAATCCTTTCAAGAATTTTGTGGTGAGGGGAAATGAAGATGGAAGTGCAGCTGAGGAAAAATATGGGTTAGGAAGAGCTTCTGCTCCTATTGTTTTAAGATGAGAAGGATCTAAGCGTAATTAAATGCTAACAGGAAAGGGCCAATAAAAGGTGAGCCTAGTGAGGCTATGGGAATAAAGGGCAGGAGCACGGGAGAGCTGAGCTCTGGATGCAGGGAAGGGTCCCTCTTCCCTTGGGACAAAACAGGAGGGCAAAAGAGATGGGTATTGAGGCTGATCCTGGCGTAGATTTGGTGGTGAGAAGGCCAATGGCGTTATTTCCTCCAAGAAGGCACAGCCGTTTCCTGAGAGCAGGCTGTGTGTGCAAGTGTGTACATGTGTATGTGCATGGTGCACACACTGGGCTTCGCTGGTGCTTGGAGATTTAAGGACGGTGAAGACACCATCAAGATGTCTCTGGGGATAATTGAAGAGTTCCAGGCTGAGTGAGGGCCCATGTCCCTCTTCTAATCTTTACTGGCCTTAGACCATACAAATATCTGGCTTCTTTGCACTCTCATTTGCAACACGTTGAGTTTGTGTGTTTGTATATATGTATAAATATATGGTCTTGAATTTTCCTGCAGGCAGAATCTCTGGTTTCTCTTAGTACCTAGCAGAGTTCAGACACATAGAATATATTCAATAAATAATTCTTAGTTGATTGAAATACCTTTCAACTCATTATACCCCAGCTTTAGCCAATAAGTAGACTCCAAAGGTGAAAAGCAACTATAATTCTGAGATAGCCCTTCCCTAGGGACAAGGAACTGCAATTGAGTCATCATTTTTAGCATACGGGAATACATATTACGATAAAGAAAGAAGTATTCTCTGGTCTGACCAATGATGGCTGCATGTCATAACACTGAATGAAAACCTTTTAAAAGGCAATACGTTTTGTGCTTTACCTATTTCCTCTCCATTAACACACAAACATATGCACACTCATGCACACAAATGCACACATATGTGCACATCTGCAGGTGCACACCACAACCAAAACCCAAACATCTTTTTGCTCCTTAGATGGCTGGCAGCGTGAATTTTGTGTAATGTAAATGAAGAAGTGGTGGGCAGGATAAAGGGTTAAGTAAGGATCTCTAGTAATGCTTCAACTTGTTCTTTGAGGAGTAACAAAGAGAGGAAGCACAGGCTTTGTGGAAGGAAATTCCCAGGCCCCACTTCGGACATTCGCAACCTGCCCTGTGAACCTCTGAGGGGTGTCTGATAATAAACACTTGCAAACAAAACAATCCATAAAGGCATTTTTACTAACATTCTCACATTCTCACCAAAGGGCTACGGCACATTTTCCTGAATCTGCGGACCTTGGAGGGGGGACCTGGACATCCACCTGCCAGCAGAGGCCAACAACCCAGTCCCTGCTCAGGCTGGTGTTTGTACGTGCAGGTCCCCATTGCTCCTTGGGCCTTTGATTGGGCAGGGGTGGTGATGGGGCTGTGGAATGCAGATCACAGACTCAACACCGGACAGGATGTGTGTGGACTGCTGTGTGCAGACCTGAGACCCACCTCTTCATCTTTCACAGAGACCCCCAGACATAGCCCTGAGCATTGCAACTTTGAGTAATAATGCAGTGACCTTCCCCAGGAGTAGAAGGAACTTGACAAAGGCATGAAAAGCTTTGCTTGTAAAGTGTGCCAATTAAGTAACAAATTGGCCTTCTTTTCCTTTAGTAGCAAAACAAACAAATAAAACCCCTGGAGACTTGACAGTAAATATTTGTGCACAAGTTTCTTGTAAGAAGCTCAAAACATGTTAGGATCAAGATGCAAAAACTTAAGCAAAAGTCTAGTTTGGGTGAGATTATTTGTAATATTATACCTTATTTATCCCCAAACTAATAGGATGTGAGATCTGTTATGCCCATTTCATCAATGAATAAATGAAGGATCAGAAACTGGCCTAGAGTAATAGTAAAGTTCTGGGTGACTCAGGTATCTGATACTTGCTCTAGTGAGTGTGTGTGTGTGTGTGTGTGTGTATGTGTGTGTGTGTATGTGTGTGTTTATTGGGGCTGTGTGTACACAGATTTATGGCTTTTTTAAAACAAAATATTCTTAAAGTCACTTTATTAATTGCAATTCAAGCCAAGATCCTCAAACAGCATCGCTGTCTCAGGTCTAGACCAGAATTCACTTCACAGTACGGGTGAGATTTAGATCCTTGACTACAAAAAGAAAGCTGACCCTTTACTTTTGAATTGCCGTCACTGGTCTCTGGAATATTTTTGGATGACTACTCATTTGCATCTGTCCAGAGTTGGCGGGCAATCTCCCTCTTGACCCCAGCCCTCAAGACCACATTGATCCAACCGAGGTGATGACAGGTTCCAGATTTTACTCTAGGCGGGGTTAACATGAGCTTCTACTCAGGCCTCCTTCTGTCCTTTGTGCTGCAACAATGGGCGGAAACACAGCCTTGTTAGAGGAAATTCCCAGGGCCATGCTTTGGACATGAGACAGTGGCTTTGCTATGCTGGGTAGGCTGATGCGCATCTAAAAATAAATACCCTGGTCTGCAAGGGTTTCTATGATTTTGTCATGTACAGTTGATTACATTTCAAAGGATTTTTTTTATTAGTGTTTTTAAGAGAGCTAACTTAGGTAAGCCTTGAGAATAAAATACATCATGGCTTTGTTTCGGTCTGAAAACATATAGCATTTGCTTATAACTGTTTCTGTTGAAAGGACTGCTGCTTTTTTCCCCCAGGATCTCAAAGTGAGATTGAAGAAAGTAAAGGCATGCTGAGATGCTGCCCAAGCATGGTCAGAAACATGCGAGGGTCCAGAACTGCAAGTTCTTTGAGTCCACAAAGGATAAAGTATTAACAGAAAGCTCTGGGGCTGCCTGGAGTGGTTGCTGATGTGTATAGGGTCTACCTAAGCCTAAGTCTTACTTCTCTAAAAGTTTCCAGATCCTTACTTCACAAAGAGACTGCTCTTGATGTGGTTCATGCAGCAGAAAAGGAAAGATGGGTAGAAGGCAGTGGCCAGTGAACTTGACTCACAGCAGGCAGACAGTTCCAGCCAGCTTTCTTCTCTCTCCAAAAGTCAAATATTCCATTCATAGTCCTTGCAACTTAGAAGATGGTAGAATCAGTTTCTTTTTCACATTTTAAAGTTAGACCTCAGAATGGCTAGGAACCCATATCCATGTAGTCATATTTCCATTTTAGCTAGAGGAGAAATCAGGGCCAAAGCTCTGAGTCTTGCTGTTATTTGCCTGACTCTACTTGAGCTGAAAATGTACAGAAATGTGGCAGTTTTCCATCAAATAGGAATGTGTTTGCAGCACAAGAAGTAACCCATAATTTAGTTAAAGAGTAACCCAAGAAGAGTGGCTTACAGTGAACTTTTCCCTCCTCATTGTTCTCGTTTCTTTTTTGCTCTTTCCTGGAAGTCCAGCCTACTCCATTGTTACTAAGACCCTATTTTAAACTTACTGCAGCAGATAGGTAGGGCTAGCTGGTGAAAAGTCAGCTATCCTCACTCTAGCCTGATGATTTTTTTTTGCAGACCTTCATTTGGTGGCTTGGATCACCGCACTGACATCACGAGACTCTTGATAGCTTTGAGCGGGAAGGGACCTTTGAGGTCATCACCCGGACTCCACCCATTATGGGCATCCCTTTGGGAACACCCTGGCCACTAGTCCATCTTCCAGGGTGCTGGAACATTGCCCGGGACAAGGCGTTCACCACACCACAAGGCAGCTCACTCATTTTTAGATGATTCTGATGGTGGGTAAATCCTTCCACACATTGAGCTGAAATCTGTTGCGCTATAATTTCCACCCATTGATCTTCTGTTGGCCTTCCCTTTTCCCACACAGAGCAACCTTTAAATATTTAAAAGCAGCCCTCATGTGCTCAAGATGTACTTCTTACTTTAATTGTCCCCTGAATGCTCCTTCAACTGTTTGGTGAATGACAGTTTTCTCATTTTCACCATCTTGGCCAACCTCCTCTTTTAAGACCTGGTGTTTTTTGTTTTTTGTTTGTTTTGTTTTGTTTTGAGACAGAGTCTTGCCCTGTCGCCAGGCTGGAGTGCAGTGGCACAATCTCAGCTCACTGCAACCTCCGCCTCCCGGGTTCAAGCAATTCTCCTGCCTCAGCCTCCTGAGTAGCTGGGACTACAGGCAAGCACCACTACATCCAGCTAGCTTTTGTATTTTTAGTAGAGACAGGGTTTCACCGTGTTAGCCAGGAAGGTCTCGATCTCTTGACTTCGTGATCTGCTCACCTCAGCCTCCCAAAGTGCTGGGATTACAGGCATGAGCCACTGCGCCGGGCCGACTTGGTGTTTTTTTAAAGGAACCTATTTGGCACTTTAGATAATTAATCTTCTTACAACTTTGTGCACTAAGTATTAGTTCATATTTTCAGAAACAAAGACTTGGCAAGATACAATTACTTGTTCAAGACAGGAGATTAAAAACCAGGTCTGCCTCTTTCTAGCCCACAACATGCCTCTCATTAAAAAAGAAATATTGAGCCAGATATAGTCCAGGCTGATCTCAAATATAGCCTGAGATCTGTGGCAGGCCACTGGAAACCTCTCGTGCAGGTTAATATCCCTTTTTTTATTACGACGTGTGTTTATTGACAGAGATTAAGGTGAACTTGAGTGGGTAAGAAATTACCAGCAGAAAACATTCAGTTGCTGAAAGGCAGCTGTAGACAAGGTGGGCATGGTGGAAGCCTGGAGGCAGAAAGGCATAGGAGCAACAGAAAGCAAGAAGGGATTCTAGAGGTGCAGGAGGCATCTCATTTGGAAGCTGTGGACAATGGAGGGAGAAGAGAAGAAGGCTGGAAGACAGAAATAGCTGTCCCTTGAGAGCGCCTCGGCAGTTTACTTCAGCCTAAACCTGCTGGTTGTGTCTGTTTGCTTTCTCCCAAGTGTCCATGTGTTCCATGGGAGGGCAAAGCATGGGGGAAAATGATACTATGCCCTTCTCCACCATTTGATTCTAGGTGAAATATGGCTAAGACACAAATCTTTGGGTGGAAAAAGGAGAATACCACATGTAGTCAGAAAGGGAATCCTTTTGGCTGTGCTGCAGTGAGGGATGATGTCAGGAACTGGCTATATGTCTACGTGCTTCTAGATTGTTCCTGCACCACTTGGTAGAGCTACTTCCTCCTCTTTTCCTGGCTGCTTTCCTAAAGCAGGGACTGCTTAATGGAGGCCTTTCCTCCCTCCTCATCTAACCTGCTTCAAAGCAGCTCTGCACCCAGCAATGAATGCCTCATGGATTTCTCTGAGTTGCAGGGCACTGCTCTCCAGGAGTCACGGGCAAACTGTGCTGTTGGGGAATTACCAAAGCACAATGTTAACGTCAATGGCTGAACATGTGGGCATAGTAACAAAATGGCTCTCTTAAGATCCCTTCGAGCTGGCTTGACTCAGAGAAATACAGAGCACCGCCTTCCAAATTGCCATGAAGCATGAGAGAATGTGAGTGCAGAGGCTCTGTGGATATGGTCTTCTCTTTGCACTCTGAAATCAGGGATTCTCTCCCCTGTAGCTCTCTGTCTTTTTCACCACTTGAAAAACTCAAGGTTCAGAGAAAAGTTGTGGACACACCCAAGGGTCACATGGCAAGAGAGTTGCAGGTACAGGACCAAATCTGGGGTCCCAAAGCACAGTTCAGCTGTCTTTCTATTGAACCACACTGACTTCAAGCTTTAAGCTCTCGAGGGCTTTACTTGGATGTGCCAGCATTTGTTAGGGATCAAGCTTATTTCAGTTTTCCTTAATACTTCCATGAAAGAGAGGTAGCATAGAGGACGACAAAAAGTAAGTCCTCCAGATGAGAGCTGCATGGAGGCAGGACTCACATCTATATTGTTTGCCATCATATCCCTAGCACATAGCACACTGCCTGCCCTGTGAAAGGGACTCAGTGAGTCCTTGATTTCGAGCGGCAGAGAATGAGGGGCACTGATAGGGAAACAACTAATGAAAGAGGCTGTCACATAGATGTAAAGAAGTAGATTCTAAAAGGCATGGCACATGGAAAGTACTCAAAATACTTGGTGAGTAAATGAATCCAACAATATTTCAGAAAGAAGAGTGTGGGAAAATGCTATAGGGATTAAAAATATCCTTGGAAGATTCAAACTATAGATCTCGATCTGATAATCAGGGTATTTCAGACAATGTACACATTCATTTGCTCATTCATTCATTCATTTAACAAAATTGATTGAGCAGAAGCTATGTGCCCAAAACTGTGCCAAATGCTATGGGTTTAGACATAGAAGACCAATAACTCCTCAAGAGTCAAAATAAATATAGCAACTATCACTTAATGTGCTTAGGGATATGTCAAAATATTCCACCAAGTACCAGAAAAATCGCAGACCTGAGAACCGCTTAGTAGAAGATGGATGGAGGGGAATGAAGGTGTACAAACCAGGCCTTAATGGGCAATTGGGTGGGGAAGATGAATAGAGGTATCCCAGGGAGGGAGCACAGCACACACAGAAATAGGCAGGCATTAGAGCATTCACATGTTAGGGAAATGCAAGGTACTTAGTTTAGTTGCAAAGTCCGATACTGAGAGGGTGAGGCTGGCAGGATGATAAGGAGCCGACTTTTGATTTTTCTACCCTCTTTAAGTGAATGCTTCTCAAACTTTAATGTGCATATGCATCACCCAGGGATTAAAATGCATATTCAGTAAATCTGGGGAGGGAATAAAGAATTTGTTCCCAAGTGATCACTCCCGACTGATGCCTGATGCAGCTAGTCCTTGGACTACACTTTAGGTAGCAAGGCTGTAAGCAACAGAGTGCAATAGAAATATTTCACTGAGGTCAGGCACCATGGCTCCCGCCTATAATCCCAGCACTTTGGGAGGCCAAAGTGGGCAGATCACCTGAGGTCAGTAGTTCGAGACCAGCCTGGGCAACATGGTGAAACCTCTTCTCTACTAAAAATACAAAACGTAGCTGGGCGTGGTGGTGCGTGCCTGTAGTCCCAGCTACTTGGGAGGCTGAGGCACAAGAATCACTTGAACCCAAGAGGCAGAGGTTGTGCTGAGATTGCGCCACTGTACTCCAGGCTGGGCGACAGAGTGAGACACAGTCTCAGAAAATAAAAAATTTATATAAATGTATATATATATATATCTCACTGAGAGTGGCATTATTAGAATTGCATATTCCCAAGACCCCTGTAGCAGGGTATGGAAGATAGAATAGAGGGAGACTGTACTGAGGTAAAATACATAAGTGGTAAGAAATTATGAGCATCGGAACTAAATAAGCTAGAAAAGAATAGTAAATGTTCAATAAATAGGTATGAATTGTTTGATATTCCATGAAGTCTGTATAAATTATTTCTCTTAGAGTAAAGGCTGGTTGTGAAGACAAGATGAAACAATAAAAACATAAGATGACAAAAAAATCCAGAGATTTTTATAGTGGTACTTAAATAAGACCTGGCTCCTCTCTGAGTCTCAGTGACCTATCATCTTGAGCCTCAATGGTGACCAACAAGAGCACCCAGCTAAGGAGTGAGCACCATCCCTGCAGACAACCACCACCACAGCCTCCGAGCCATCCCTGGATATTCGTTGTCACTACTTGTATTGAATTTCAGGAAACCTCAGGAATAACAACTGTTTAACCACAAATTCTAGAAAATAATGTGGAAGTCCACCAGATCCCTGAACAAAGTACTCTTTTTTTTTCTTATAGCACATAGGCACTCTAAATTAGGAACACCCGTTCCTATTTCTGTTAGCAAATTCTCTGTCAAATCTATCATTTCTTTAACTGAAAACCTCAGAAAGGAATAATAAAGAAATCATGGTAGAGGTCTATACTATTAAAAAGAAAAGGCAGTTAGTAAAAATTACCCCTTATGCAGAAGCCAAAAAAAAAAAAAAAAACTACTTCTAATGAGATTTGCACTCCAAGGAAAATAAGAATCGCCACCATGATCTATATACTGGCTGGCATTCTTTATCCAAAGATGTACAGATTTGAAAAATCCATATGTCATATCCCCTCTCACTATTTGCCCCTCACAGTCTTGTAAATCAGTAAATCTCCACAAGACACACAGGTTGAGAGCGTGAAGCCAGCTAGAAAAGCCACGTGGAAATGCACATCTATTCCAGAGCAGCTGGATTCACATTTAACATGACAAATCAAAACGATGCAGGTACCTACCTTTCTCTTCTGGAGTTTTCAGGCTCCTAAAATTTAACACCTTACTGCTGATCTGCCCAAAAACCTCTCAGGTGAGGTGAACCTCGAGGGCATCCCATTCAATCACACAGCCAGAGGAGGGTGGGGTTTCACAAGCCCAGACTTCAAATGCTGGGGCTCTTGCGGGTTCCCAGGCTGTCGGGAGCAGAGGTGAACTGCCTTCTGTTCTCTGCTGCAGGAAGAAGCCGGGAGACACTGACTGACTGGAGGTGGGGGGCGGGGGCTTGGGGGAGGGAAGTAATATGGGGACTGTAATAAATAAGAGATCCTCTCCACATGATTTCCTATATTTGGTGCCTGATGCCTCTCTCCAGGCTCCCTAGAGGAAACAAGAAACTTGTCCTCTGGCCACTGGAAAGAAGAGAATAAACATGCTGAGAACTGTGAAAAGAAGCAGCAGGACCCCAGGCAAGGAGCTGATGGGCCAGCCAACTTTACCTTTTTACCAAGTGCTTTCTTCCTGAAGTTCCTCTAAGTGTTTAACTCTGTAAAAGTCAAGAATGTCCTCATCTTCTTCCACTGAGCTGAAGCATATTCTGGCCCCAGTCCAGATGTCATGTTACAGAGCAGCTGATGACAGGCAGGATAGAACAGGCCCTGGAAGAATCCATTCCCAGCCTCAGGCAAGACCCCCTAAGCTCTGTCTTTGGAAAATCTGGTCTTTCTTAATCTTGGACTGACTCCAAAGCCCTCAGGCCATTTTGCCTTAGAGTTTAAAGAATTATCAGGAGGCCACCATCCATGGAGCGAAGTAGGACCCTGTACATTATTTATGGGGTTTCATGTAAAACAAAAATGTGATGCCACTCATTTGAAAATTAAGAATTTCAAGATGGTGACAACAGAACATTAAAGCAAGTGTGGGGACTCTCTGGAGCACAGGGCTCTATGCAACTGTACTAGGCCGTAGACTCACCAAGCCAGTCCTGGCTGTAGAAAGAACGTGGGAACCCTGGGCCATGTGGATTTTCACAAGCTGAGATGTTGAGATGCCTGGACTACCTCCATTGTGTTCAGCAGGGTGACAGTCAGTCCTCCAACAGCAGCACACTTGGAAGCTGCTGCAAGGCAGCAGACGGGGAGGAGGGTGGATGCTGGGTTGTAGGTGTGAGCAGGCAAAGACCACAAACACATCACTGAGTAAAAATCACACAGTGGTCTCCTTCCCCATATTTTCCCTCACTTCCTATCCATTCTCCTCTCAGCAACCAGGGTAATGTCTCTCAAATGCCATCTTCATGGTGGGATTCCCATGCTTAAAATCTTTCAGGAGCTTAAGGATATAGGCCAAACCCTTAAATGCACAATGGCCAATCTCTTCTACTTTCCCTCAAAGCCCACTTTCACCTGTGCTCTCCTCATGCCCTTTCTCATTCCCTCCTTCCCCACCTCTCTCCACTCGATGAAGTATGTCCTCCCCTCCAAGATCCAATTCCTTGAATCTCACATCCTTCAGAATGCATTTTCCAATTTCTGGCCCCCTTTGGTGTTCTTCCAAGCAAACCATGCTTGTCTCTCTCATAACACTAAAGCAAGGAAGCCTGCCTACTTGTCTCTCTGTCTCCTGCTGGGCTGTCCCTCTGTGAGGTCAAGGACTGTGTCTGCTTCACCATTATATCCCTAGCATCCAGGACCCAGCAGTGTCTGGTTTGTGTGGGTTTAATGTTAGGAGGAGGAGCGTCATCAACTACAGTTATTGCTGGGTGCGATGGTGCGCACTTGTACAAGTCCCAGCTACTCCGGTGGCTGAGGCAGGAGGATTGTTGGATCCCAGGAGTTTGAGACCAGCCTGGTCTCAAAATAAAATCAAATTAATTTTTGATTAATTTAAAAATAAAATCAAATTATTTTTGATTAATTTACAAAATAAAATCAAATTAATTACAGTTATTACATGTTAGGGAAAGGAGAATATACGACTTAGAGGAAAACACAAGACTGTTGTTATAGTTTTACAAAGGGGAGCAACTTCACGGGTGATATTGCGGAGCTATTGCTGAATATTATGAAAATGCTGCAGTTTGTCATATGCTGTGTATTGCTGCCTCACAGAGATTATTATAAGCAGGCAACAACCTCTATTCAAAAAGTGAAGTCTTAGATAATGCCCACAAGAAGGAGGACTAAAGTTAGCAAGGGTGAATGAAATGGGAGTCTGTTGGAGGTGAGGGGAGAGAGAGGGAGAAAGAAGGGGCAGTGGAAAGGAAAGAGGAAAAGAGGAGGGAGGGATATGGGAGGAAGGATAAAGACAGGAGAAGTGGGAAGAAGCACATGAACGGAACCAAGCTTAGAAAACAGTGAGGTGGTGGGGAGGGGAGGAAAACCCCTGTGAAGTCAGCATTTATCTGGAAGCAGTGCACCACAGGCAGGCTCTGTGCACCCTGCCTGACTCCCCTGCAGTTTCTCAGGCTCCCTGATGAATCAAGCCTGTTTTTCTAGAGGTCAAAAGGCAAAAGGGGGTCTAGGGACATGCCACTACCGCTCTTAAAACACATCAGTTAGCTTCTGCATTTTGTTTGGACTTTGAAACATTATTAAACCACATAGTCATTTTTTATTTCATGATTTTGAATACTTCCATGACAATATTACATCTGGAATTTCTAAGCATATATTCTGGTTACTTTTCATGGTTCCCCTGAATCAAGAGGTCACTTTGTGTGTTGATGAGGACTGTATATGAGTGAGAAGCCCCAGGTGACGCTGGATGATTGGAGTATAAGCTGCAGTAACAAGACCCATACTCCATCATCTGTAAAGGTAATCAAAACATAGGTGATTCTCAATATCTGGTTTTGTGCATTTAATTGTCATTTAATATATGCATCTATCTAGAACAAAGCAAAGATATTTATTAAGCCAATCATTTGAACTTACTTTATGAAGTCTCAGTTTGGTTCCTAATTAATGGATATTACTTCCATTGGAAATGGAAGTGTCAGAAAAAATAGTGAAAGGCTTTAAAATAGGAAAAGATGACTGGGTGTCCTGTCAACAGAGTGTTGAGAGTTTTCTAGCAAACAACGTACAGCTGGAGAGCTGAATCTATAGGGGTCTCTACATTTGATCATCTTTGACTGGATGTTTAATAATTCTGAAGGACATAGAAACTAATAGTAATACAAATGATTTTTGACCATAGAAATGCACATTAGTTTTGTCCAGTAGATATATAATTGCCTTCCACCCTATAGAAATGGTTATTTCAAACATTAAATTTTAGTGCACGTTAGCATATTAGCCAGTTTTTGTAGCTCTTAGCAGACTCAGTCCAGCATTCCTGATTGTCTCTAAACAAATACATCTGCTCTCGGGATTTCCCTTTGAACAAGTTCTAACGTTTTACCACTCCCTTCATTAATTAATGAGTTAAATAAAATCTCTTTCACTGTCATTTTATATTGGAGTCAGGATTTCACCTTTTGAAAATGGTCTTTTAACAGAAGGCAGGTGATAGTGCTTACAGCAAGTTGTATCAGGAATTTTCAATGGCAAAACTGTTTTCTTAAATATTTGGCCTAGTTTTATACATTCCTTGAGTATGTAAAATAAAAACAGGGAATAAACTAAGTGTGTTGATTATGAAAGTGAATGACAAAGTGATATCAGCTGAACAATTAGGTGCGTACAGAGTTTCAGTTAGGGCAGGAGTACAGGCAAAGCCCAAAGCAGAACTATGTAAAACAATAACTGGACACGGGTTTACTAAATATGGTGAAAGTGGCCTAGGTTTGGACTCACTAAAACCAGTACCTTGGAGGAAAGAAAACCTTGATAAGCAAAGGGCATACATTTCAGGTGTTCAGTATTTTTTAAGACAGTGTTTTTGGGAATTCTTGCCACATAGGCAACTATTCAGAAATGTCCTACTATCAATCAGCTATAGCAAACCCTTCAACACAGGGGACAGTGACATTTTGAAAGGAAGAAACCAGAAAACATAAATATATTTGTGTGGTTTGGTTTCTCTTTAATTTTTATATTTGCTGTATTTTTAGTGTGTGTGACTTACAGTCTATATTTCTAAATATCAAAAATATAAAATAATTTATCTTTAAGGATCGGTCTGGCCAATCAGTTTGGTTTGACTCACTAAAGCTATTAGTACCAGATCAGCAGCCAAACATAAGGCCTTTTTGTTTTGTTTTGTTTAATTTTTATTTTCAAAATGAATTTGCCATTAATTCTGTAATTTAGAGCAGGGGAAATGACTTATCTAATAGCTCAGTGTGGAAGTTTGGAAGTTTGGAAGTTCCTGAGAACAGTGATTCTTGATTTTGGAGTAATCATGAGAACTATAAATGATCAATGGCAAATAATAGAACAAATGTGATCACTACATGCTTAAAGATCACTTCCCACAAACGTGTGGCTCTTTCTGCAAGAACCATGAGTAGACTTGTGAAGGGAGACTCCATCACAGACTGACACACAAGCTTTGTCTTCACCTGCATTAGAGGTGAGGCTCTCCTTTCATTGTCAGTTTTTCTCTGCCAACTACTAATATCGCATTTGTCATTGAAGATGGAGCTCTAAGAGGGGACTATTAAGGAGCTCTATAACTTTCATTATTTCACAGAAAAATAAAAAGGAAGTACGGACACTATAATATTAAACCCGTCAAAGAAGGAATAAACATGTAAAACATCGGTAGCATTGTTCTTGGGAAAAAAGGAATGTTGGCCTAAAGAAGGGCAACTGACCGCTATTGTATATTTCCCTTAAAAATAAAGGTGTTAGGAAAAGAGAGAGAGAGAGAGGGAGAGAGGGAGGAAGAGGGACAGAGGATGGAGAAAGGAAGGAAGGGAGGAATGAAGGAAGGAAAGAAGGAAAAGAAGGAAAGAGAAAGAAGGGAAAGAGAGAAAGAAGGGAAAGAAAGAAAGAAAGGGAGAGAAAGAGAGAGAGAAGGGGAGGGAAGGAGGGAGGGAAGAAAGGAAGAAAGAAAGAGGGAGGGAGGAAGGGGAGAGAGAGAAAAGAAAATGAAGGAGGGAGGGAGGGAGAGTGGGAAGGAAGGAAGGAAAGAAGGAAGGAAGGAAGTAGAGGAGGGAGGGAGGGAAGATGAGGGAGGGAGGGAAGTAGGGAAGGAGGGAGAAAGGGAAGGAAGAGAGGAAGGGAGGGAGGGAGGGGACATACATATATACATAGATTAAACCAAGTGTTTTAGGGAACTAGGGATTCTCAAATCCTGCTTAGTGTTTTGGGAAGAATTAGAAACTCTCACACACTGCTTGGTGAGTATAATTCAGTAAACCACTTTGGAGAGCAGTTTCACAGTGTCCAGGATAGTTCAAATTTCTAGTCACATCATATATTCTAGAAAATTCTTGCGTATATATACAAGGAGAAACACAAGAGTGTTCAACTGCAACACTCTTCAAAATAATTATAATACAAAAATATATATATGCATCATAGAAACATTAATAGAAAAATTTTGATATTATTACAGAAATAATAAATTAAGTCTGTATGTATCAACATGGATGGGGAAAAATACATGTAAAAGTTTTTTAAAAAGCCAGAGGGAAAAAGATCAGTTGTAGAAAAAATACATATACAATGCTATATGTTGAAAAGCTACACAATACAGTCTAGGAGGAAGAAGGCATGAAATAGGACTAAGCAGGGAATAAAGAGGTTTTTCTTTGTATTCCATGTATGAAATAAAAAAGAAAAAAAGTCAAAATACCAATGTTTAATTCTGCATGGTGTTTAATACAGATGCTTGTTTTTCTCTGTAGGTTGTCTTTTAAAGAAAGAGAAAGAAGTCACTAAACTATTATTTCGAAAAGCAGACTCATTTTGAGTGATAGAGTAGACACGTTCTTTTTCACTCTTTACTTACAACTGAGGTAGAAAAAAGTTTCTAGGAAAAGAAGCCTAGGAACAATCATAATTATCTTCAGTCCTTGATGAAATGGTAGTACTGTCCTTAGCTCCATCTCAGATTCACTCACTCTTTCCACGTGAAATGAAACCTCGTGTCCTTAGAGTTAAGGACAAGCATCCTGCTTGTTAGGGAAGCTGATTACTGCGTTTACTGACAGCTTGGGGTTGTCTACTCCATACAGCCTTTACTATTCAACACAAGGTGATTTGCTGAAGGAGAACAAAAGTCATTGGCATTGGAGAGCTCAAGGAAGTGAGAAACATCTTAAAAGGGAGGATGTTCACGAGAGAATGTGCGAAACCTCAATAAATACACCTAAACATTTCCCAAAGACGACTCGCTTTAAAAATCTCTGTATCTTTGGAAGTTTGAACTGGATATGATTATATTTAGTTGATGTAAAAAGGATTGTCTTTAACAACTAGACTTAGGCATTCTGCATCAGAGTATAAACCCTGTTTGTTTTGTTTGGGTGGTTGGTTTGGTTCGTGGAGTTCAGCAATAAACCAACGTGGACTGGGAATACAACAAAACCCTTTTTTTTTTCTTTGTTATAGGGGTAGAGGAGGAAGCTGTGGCTTTGTGAAAAAATGTCCTAAATTTCTCTAACCTCTGGCTTTCATATTAGACAAGGGATGGCCCTGGTCTCAGCTTCACACCAAACTTTGCCATTTGGTGACTCAGATGGAGAAGTCAAACAAGCAAAGGCCATGTCTTTTTAAAGATGTGACTGTGGGAAATCACCTCACCACCCAAGAGACATTACAGTAATAATGTCAAAGCCCCTGGTCATGCAGGTCTCCCTGGGTCTCTGCACCCTGAATTGCTTCCTGTTGAGACATTTCTGTGCCCCACCAGCTTGCACAATGCAGAATGAGTTCAAGGCTTCCTTCCCTGTTGGAGCCTCTATCTTCAGATTCCCTCAGATTCCCTTCCATCTTCTTGGGCGTCCCTCTAGTCACCGTGCCTGCCCCAAGAGGCACAAATTATTTCCATTCCTTGTCAGCCCTCCATTCCTTTCATTCTTATCCACCATTCTTGCTCTTCCACTGTTCCCTGAATACTGGCACCTGGCTGACACTTTTACTCCTCACTCTGCAATTGATGTCTGTCATTTCTGCATCTTCCCTTTTAAGATTTTTCTCACTTCCTTGAGCTCCCCAATGCCAATGACTTTTGTCCTACTTTAGCAAATAACCATGTGTTGTGATTGCTGCATCCCAGAATGTCAACATCTGGGACTGCTGTAATTTCAAAATAGATGATGAAGTTTGAATTTGTGGGGGCGATGGGGAGGGGATATATTTTGTTACCATCTTTCCTCACTTCTACAGGACCTCTGCCTTTATTGAAAGCCCCAGTTCTTCTGTACCTCCTTCGTAGCCTTCCCACTACTGCAAGCTACCCTTACGTTCCTGCGAAACCCACATGCCATGGATAGCTATTTAAATACACTCTTTGCCAACTTTTTATTATATCTTTCTTTCTTGACATTCTGCCGTGCTACTGGCAAACTCCAGTGCTGGGGCCCCTAGCAATCCATCTGCCCTGTTCTCTCTGTGACCAGTGGAGAAAGACACAAAATGTTACTGAAGAGCAAGCCACATCTGGGTTCTCACAGCTGCTTCACAAAGATTTCCAGGGCACAGTAACCTAGCTCTTGAGATTTGACCCCCTCATTATTCCTCAATTCCTTTGCCTGAAAATATGTTTATATCTCTAATTCCAAAATCTTCACCAACAAACTTTACATAATATTTCCTACTCTTCGATCACCATCCTAACTTTTCCCTTTCAGTTTGCCTCCAAACTTCTCAAAAAACTGATTGGTAATCACCCAGACTCTTCCTCCTCTCTTCAAAGCTCTACTAAACTTCTGTCTCCCTAAGCCATTCTCTTTAAATGACTTCGGGCTAACAAAAGCTTCTCTAAGTTCTCATTTATCTCATCCCAAAACTTTTATGTGTCAGTCAATTTTTTCTTGAAATTCTTCTCTCATTTTCTTTGCACCTGCCCCACCTAAAATCTCTCCCCTCTACCTGTCTTCTCCCTCCTCATCTGGATATTCTTCTTCATTCCTCTTTAAATAACAGCATTTCCCAAAGTACTTGATACCTGTTGTCCTGTTTTCAGTACCCACCATTCTTGTAGTTAGCAGGTTCACATCTAAAGTGTGATAACTAGCTTTACTTTCTCCTTTATTTTCCCAGCCCCACATCTTTTCCCCAGGCCGAAGTTAGTCTCCAGGACCTGCTGATCCTCACTCTGGCAGATCTTTTCCATATGTGACTGTATTTACATATCCACTATCACCACTCCATGCCTACATTTATCTCTTCTTGCCTAAACCACTAAGAAATTATCCTTCATCTGTCCTACTCCTGAACTCCATTCTCCCAGTCATATAACCAGTTTAATTTACTGGTTTATTACTAGGTTAATTTCCTTAAAGGACTGCTATTATTTTTATACTCTCTCCTCAAAAATCCTTCCATGATACCTGTGGTGCACTCACACTCTGCCTATTGAATGCCTATTGTCATTCAAAGCTGTCCCAGTCTAAGCCTAGTTTAAGTTTCCAATGCAACTTCCTCTGATCTTCTGTATTTAGCCTTGGCTGCAGATCCAAATGAATCTCCTTCTCTCTCTCCAACAAGCCTTGTCCTTTCCTCTTCTGCAAAGAGCTAGAGTCATTCATCAGAGTCTCAAACAAGTCCACATGCCCAGCATGAAGTCCGCCTCCTCCACAAACCCTTCTGTCATAAATGATGCCAGAAGTAATCTCTCCCATCATTAATACCCTAGAGCACATATTGTCTATGTCACTTTAGTAGCCCTTCTCAGCCTTATATGTTATCTATTTATGACTTGATAATCCAGCTACTCAAATAATAATAAAAATAATAATATCAAAAACACATTGAGTACTTACTATATGCCCACCCCTTGACATGGACTAACTTATTTAATTCTCTCCCAGAAAAACAACCCTATGGATGCTTACAGCATTTCCTTTAATATAGAAAAAAAGAATGGCTGGATCTCCCTTCCCATGTATTGTGGGAAATCCACAAAAGCCCAACCCTCCCACGCTCCATTCCTATGGGATTCTTAGATAAGGGTGTGTGGGGGAGAGTTGCATTCTTCTGAGCTATTCTTGCTGAAGGCTGCACTGGAAATGGCCCTGAATGATTCACCACCTAGCCATCACTCTTGGTCTCTGCAGTTGAACCCCACGTCCTCCATTTCCCCAAAGCCCTATTAATACTGGCTATTAAGTAGAACAGACTTTTATCGAAGATCTGAGAAGAATAGTTACATTACAGAGCTGAAAACCACTTAAATTGTTCCCAGGTCATCATTGTCCTAAGGTCCCTCTCCCACCACTCCACAGGGAATTTTTCTGGTCAATGTTCTCCTCCAGTCTCCATCTACATCATATTGCGTAGCCTCCTCTTCCTTTTCAGAAGCTCCTGGCACTGCCCTCCTTCTTCCTCTCTTCTGGGTCCTATACTTTCACTGCTATGTAAGTTGTTAATTTCTCTCACTTCATGATGCAGAGTAATTCAGCTCTTTTCTTGTTTTGCTCCCACAGTCCAAATGCCCAGGGGGTTTCAGCTTTCACCTCCAAATGACCCAATTAGGATATCTTCTAAAACAAGCATCCATCTTTATGCTATTGCCTTAGAAGGCTGCAATACTTTTATCAATTTAAATGGCAACATTTTATTTTTCTTCCTGAGCTTTTGTATATCTTATCTTCCTGGCATCTAGTGTCTTATCTTTCATACCATTTTTTAGGCATGTTGACTGTGTCTTAACCAAATCTGTGTGCTTCTTTGTGCCACATACTTGTTGGGTAACTAAATTAATAAGAAAGAGGATGATAGGAGGCATGAAGACAGTGAGCATTTAGAATGGACAAAGAGAAGGGAACACCAATTTCTATCAATGACTGGAAAAACCTGGAAGGCGTCTTTTTGCAGATGACCCAAACCTGGGAGATAGAAAAGTACACAGAAGTCAAATTCCACAAGGTCTTTAAATTTCTGTACTTTTTCCAGAATGCGCTGTCTCTTTACTTGGGTCTAAATTACTAAATATATTCTGCAAATACTGAACACGTTAGGGAACAATGTGAGGTATTCTCCCCTGACCCTTCTTTTCTGGAATGAGAAGTACAGATGGAATAAGCTGCCTTCACAGTCTCTCTGGGCTGAACCTCATGCCAGGGCGTAGGTAGCACTTGGATGGAAACCACTTCCCCTGGCTTATCATTGTTGAATGATCCTGGAGCTGTTTCGGTTCATTCCCAGGGCATGGCTTCCACTCTGTCTGCCTCAATAAACTGTCATTTCTTCTCACAGAAACAGTAATTTTCCCAGCTATTAATTCTTCACACCCACTGGAATTTACAAAAACATACCCTTTATTGCTGTCTGAGAATCACGAGGACTCTTTATCTAAGATGTCTTGTTCCTAACCATTCCCAGCACCTGAGAGAGAAAACCTGCCAACAGCACCAAGAATTTGGCAAGTCTCTTCCATACTTGGTCCCAGGTTTTATGCCAGCACTAGGGGCAAATGAGACACATTCTGAACCCAAGCATCTCACGGTCCAAGCAATTTCCCAATTTCATAACTCTTTAAATTTAGAAACACTTTAACTCCAGAGTGTTGACCTCTTTGAGATTCTGAATACAACTTTAAGGTCATTTGGAAAGAATTACTGCCTGCTGTTAGCTCAACAGCCCTCCTCATATTTTCATATCTGATAGAAATTAGGATAAGCCAATTTAGAAGTAACTGAAAATTCAAATCCAAAACACAGTCATTTATTTGGGAATGCATTTTTAAGAAAAACAAAATTTCTAAAATAATAGCAACAATAATAATTGCTATCCTTTATTGGGTATATATCCTGTACAAGGTACCATGCTGGGTTGAATGATCTTATTTCACTAAATTCTGATAACAATTCTGAAAGGTGGATGCGAGGATTTCCTATCTTTGATAGGAAACTGAAATTCAGAGAGAGAATGTAACTTGCTTATGGTCACTTAGCTGTGCTTTAAGAATATATAGAGTGACCTTTTGGTGCTCCTAGTAAGTATTGAATGAATAAATGAAGAAATGAATGACTAAATATATAAATCAGTGATTTCCTGAAACAATCTATATGGCCTATTTAATTGTCTACTTGCAAAAAAACACACACATAAAAATTATAATCTTAGTCATAAAATTATACAGAAAATCAATAAATTTGAATTTAAAAGAGATTTTTACATTGAGATCTGATGTTTGAGAGGCACCAGTCTAAGTGGAGGAAGGAGATTAACATTTTTGGGAGACAATTTTAGTCACTTTGATTTTGGCCCTAATTTCACTCAAACACTTTTGGCTTTACTTTTCCTTGATACTAGCGTATCTCCTCACTACTTTCATTGTCACCACATGGCAAGTTTCCTTTGGGCTGTCAAAAGGAAAAAAATGAAATATCTCTAATAATAGGTGGCAGAAGTGCAAGAGCAATCATTCTCCACATTTTCTATCTTATGATCTTTCAGTTATCATTAGAGACTCTGGATCAAATCCTAATACAAACAAAAGTTCCAACCCTCCTCCTTCCATCCCCCAGCCCTTCACACCCACTAAGGAGATCGATATGTTCCTAGATACCGATTAATATTGATCTTCATTGATCTTACATTTTAAAGATATACAAAGTAAATATTATTGTAGCCAGTAAACATCATTGGTATGGCTCAAAAAATAATAAATCTATGTGTCATAGTATGGAAAAGTGTATAATTTGTTATTAAAACACAAGAGAATTTTCCTTTAAGTTATTAGAATGTAGACTAATGATGTTTAAGGTGTATGTGGAGTTTGAGGAAATATTAATTTAGCAATGTTACTCAATATCCTTACCTAACTTAGACTGTTTCTGTAATTCCTTCACTCTACTGTTCTCAGGGAGTCCGTGAAGAACTAAGACACGGAAGCTGGAGGCACAGAACTGGTTGGGAAAAAGCGCAGATTCATGACCTGATTTAAAAAATAGGAATCACGAGGGCATAGATATGAGAAAGCAGGTCCAAGGCCATCAAGCGTTCAAAAACTGAATGACTGAGGAGAACAGAGATAGGTGAGTGGTCAAAGGCCTGGCAAAGACCCAGGAACTAAGGGAGCAGCTGGGCAAGGAAATGAGACCAGCAGGCACCCGGCACCTACCACGCAGAGAGGAATGGGTGAGAAAGAAGTCCCTAAGAAGTACCTAATCTGCAAGTGTAGGACGAGAGATAAAAGAAATAGAAGTGTGTGGATGGACAAGAAGTCATTAGCTTATGAGCTGATATATGGAGGCCAGAAAAGAGCTTAAGGTATGCTGATTTTCAATGCAATGGTCAGTATCCTACCAGTGGCGGGGGTGGGGGGAAAGAACAGATACTTAAAGGAGATGGTAAGGAAAGAAAAAAGGAAGATATTTGAGGTCAAATTTCAGGGAGACATCTTAGAGGGAGAAGTTTCTTGGCTCCAGGCCTGCCCCAGAAACATACCGGGGAAAGTACACATGGAGAGACACATACCCTATGTCTTAATATCTAACAATTATAAATTAAGCTAACTGTGTCAGTCAGAGTTCCACCAGAGAAACAGAACCAGTAGAAGATATACATTAATAGATTTGTTTCAAAGAATTGGCATATGCAGTTGTAGGGGCTGGCTAGGCTGCTTGGTTTGAATGTTTGTGCGCCCTCCAAAATTCATGTTGAAACTAAATCCCAAATGGAAGAGTGTTAAGAGATGGAGGTTTTAGGAGACAATTAGGTAGGGCCCTCTTGGATGGGTTTAGTGCCTTATAAAATGGCTGGAGGGAACTAGCCAGGCCCTTTTGCCCTTGCACTTTTTCCACCATCTGAAGATAGAGCATGTAAGGCACCATCAGATGAGACCCTCACCAGACAGTGAATCTGCCTGCACTTTGATCATAGACATCTCAGCCTCTGGAATGGCAAGAAATAAATTTCTATTATTTATAAATTACTCAGTCTCAGGTATTCTGCTATAGCAGCACAAATGAACTGAGGCCCTAGGCAAGTTTAAAATCTAATAGCAGGCAGTCAGGAAAGGCAGGCTGAATTCCTGGGCACACCCTGACCCTGCAGTCCAAGGCAAATTCTTCTTCCGCAGAAAACCTCAGTTCTGCTCTAAAGAACTTTCAGCTGATAGAATCAGGCCCAGTCATATTATCTATGTAATCATGTTTACTTAATCAACTGAATATAGAGTAAATGACAGCTACAAGGTACTTTCAAAGCAAACCCTAAATTAGGTTTTGATTGAACAACTGTGGACTATAGACAAGCCAATTTCACTTATAAAACTGACCATTATATTAATAAACTGTTAAAATATGTTACAACTACCTACCTTGACAAATACACCATCAGGACAACAATATCAAAAAGTATGTGTTAAGCAGTGGTTAACTAAATGACTTATAAATTGACAAAATATCAAAGATGGCTTACAGTGATTATTAATTGACCATTTCTGCTTGTTCTTTTAATGAACCAGGGAAGTTTGGATGATTAATAAACTGAAGACAGACATAATTTATAAACTATACATTCATTTGTAAAATTTATTTTTCTTGCTTGAATTTTAACAAAATTACTAATGATGCTATTATAATCAAGATCTTGTTCTGTTGATAGAATGCCAATTTAAAAAGCCTTTCTTGTGTCATTACAGAATTATAATTATAATTATAGAATTATAATGACACAAGAAATTATGACAATTATAGAATCGTCAGTAAATGCTCTAAAACAATATTTAAACTCAGAAATAGCCATAAATGTTACATATCTTGTGTAAATATTATAATAGAATCACTTGTGATAAATTAGCATTATCATGAAAAATACTGTGATTTTACAATATAATTGTTATCACATATCGTGATTTTAACTATCTCTTGAAGCAAAGTTTAGGTGGATGGTAATATTTTTAAAATGTCTTTCAAGTTTTTTGAAGCTGGAATAGTATAAAGAAAACTGAAAATAGCACTATGTTGCAGCATTTGTTCAAATTTCTCTTCAATAGACAGCATACGTTGATCTACAATGACCAGAAAACAATCCTTACCAAAATTTCTTTCAGGATTATTTGTGTGTGGATCTCCTTTTTATCCATGTACATATTTTTTTCTTGTTCTAATTAACTTATATTTTATTGGAATGTTATTTCATTGCACATATCACATGCACTTTCTTTTGATTTAGAAAAATGTTTTAAAAATTAAAAACATTTGTAACCTTTTTATAAGTAAAATGGCACAACTCAGATTTTTATTTTTGTAAGATTTTGTCAAAAACAATGCATTCTAAATAACAAAAAAACATGAGCCACTCATGTTCAAAATTAATTTGATTTTCTGTTGAAGATCATAATTTCCTGTTTATTTGGAGCTCCTCTATTGTTTTACTTAACTCTTCAATATATCTGATATCTTGCCTAAATTAAATCTAATTGCCTTAACAGCATTCAGTCGGCATTGCCATGATGTGTCAAAGGATGATTGGGTGGCCAAAATTGATATTAGTTTCTTTAGTTTTTCATCTTTAGGCAGATAAAGACAATATCATACATAAGGCTTGGAAGTGTTCCACAGAATACCGTAGTTAATAAAGAAGTTAAGGGTTTGTCTCCTGGTAACAAATTCAAGCTATGTTGAGTCATCTGGCTTATTGGTTTTTTCTTCAACAACCACCTGAGCACAATTGTTAACAAACTTTCAAATCAATGCCTAAAATTGAAAGTTGTTTCTTCATCTTTTCATAAAAGTGAAAATTCTTACTTTTTACAACAGATGTAAAAACTAATGAAACATTTGGAATTTTTAACTTCCTTGTTTCTTCATCTAGTAGTTTTGAATACTTTGCATGATAAAAGTTGGTGTATAATGTGTCTTTTATCACTGGTAGAATCTAGTTGACCTTTACAATTTTTATGTATTAAATATTTTTATTTTATTACTCATTATTAACAATTTCTTTTAAAATTCTTCATTCTAGATAGTGATCATTTATTTCGCTTTCTTTTTATCTGTCTTATGTGTTTGGCCATTTTAACATCAAATTTCAAAAGCATTTCTACTTAACCTAGAAATTTTCCATTGTTTTCTGTAAATATCGTTCTGCTATTGCCACAGAAAACATCATTATGCTTGGGTACATACTGCACACAATAATATTCTTTTGCAAAAAATCTCACCTAATGCCCAATGTTCTATTTCAGTGTTTAAATACTATTGACTGTTTTTCATTTATTCAGCTTTTTTTCAGTTCTAATAAAAATCACTATTTGCTTTTTTTTTTTTAAATGCATCTTGTATGCTCTTCTTATTGACAGTCTAAGAGTTTCCATTCACAGGTATCTTCACTGGCCAACACTGATCCTGAAAATAGATTTTAAAATATACACCAGTAGTAACAAAACATCTTGTCTTTCATTTAAAATATAAAAACCAATTTATTAGTTGAAGTTTTATTTGCTTTGTTAAAACATCCAGACTGGGCATGATGGCTCACACCTATAATCCCAGCATTTTGGGGGACTGAGGTGGGAGGATCACTTTAGGTCAGGAGTTCGAGACCAGCCTGGCCAACATTGTGAAACCTCGTCTCTACTAAAAATACAAAAATTATCCAGGTGTGGTGTTGAGCACCTGTAATCCCAGCTACTTGGGAGGATGAGGCAGGAGAGTCCCTTGAATGCAAGAGGCGAGAGGTTACAGTGAGCCAAGATAGTGCCACTGCACTCCAGCTTGGGTGACAGAGCAAGACTCAATCTCCAAGGGGGAAAAAAAAAAAAACCAGAAACTTCCGTGCAGAGATCCTGCAAATTAAAATTTTTTAATGGGCATCTTTAATTAGATGTCTTGAGATCGAGTCTGATATTTATATTTGTAAATAAATGTATTCAGAAGACAAAAGCAATTTTATCATATTATTCGAATTATCAAGAAGGACTAAGGCAAAATTTATGAGGCAAAAGTTATAAGCCTTTGCAGTGGTGGATCTATTTATTTACAAAAAACAAAAGTTCTATTTCTAAAATATTTTGCCCAAGATGCTGGAATTTTAGCCTATTCCAAATGTGTTAATGAAGCCACCTTCTTTGTTCAGCTCTTCCACTAATAGCATAGCCATTCCCCTAGTCTCTTGGGCGAGAGATGCAGTGCAGTCTTTGACTCATTCCTCTCTTTTTCCTCATGATGGGGTGCCAGTTATCACGTCCTGACAATCTGACCTCAGCAATGCCTCTTCTAATCTGATGTCCATTTTTCAGTTTCTAACATGTCTCTAGTTTGGGCCATCAATACTTCACAGCTATACTTTTAAATGGGCTTCTAAATTAAATGGACTTCTCTCTTCTTTCAAGTCAAAACACTCACTGGTACCACATTTATTCTCCAAAATCTCAGCTTGATTTTCATTCCTGCATACCCTATGCACCTTCCAAAGTCAAGCTCAGTCGTTTCCTTTTCTGTGAAGCTTTACCTGATCCTCCCAACCAAAGAATATCTCCCTGTTTGAGTCTCCTACTCTTCTCTGGAAAAATGTTCTTGTTTTGTTGTTGTCTCATTATTTCTTTTATTTCCTTTACTAGACTGTGAGCTTCTTGAAGTTAAAGTCTTGGTCTCTCTATTCTTTGTCTTTCCTGTATCCTTAATATGACACTATGTTCAGAGACAGTAACACTACACATTTGCTTAATTTAAGTAAACAGCGATTTATGGAAGCCTCCTCTTCTAAATGAATCAATTTTAATGTTTATTCAGACTGAATTTTTCACTAAAATTTGTATTTCATCTCGAATATCACAAAATTTATGACTCTGATAGAACTTGCCCTGAGGAATTAAAGGCATTCTCTTAAGAGTTCCCCATTGTACGAGTAACAATTCAAATTCCAGGTCAGTGGGCACATTCTTTCTCATCTAATGCATTAGGGCGCCTCTACAGGTTACGAAGCATCGGAAAGCAAAAAAATGACTTGAAGTTGTCTTTCCTTCAGCATTACAAAAAAGAAAAGAAGCTGAAATAAAATATTACTAATTCACCCTGAAAGGGCTCCTCAGTTCTCCAAATTTAGGGGCATTTGCAATATAACAGTAATATTTTTTAATTCAATCTAATTTAAGAGCTCCCAAAGAATTTTCGTATGCATATGTTGCTCAGAGCATCCATGAGTTAATTGAGTCAGATATTAAGCTAATTTTCAGGGGGCAAAATAGATTAATAAATAGAAAAATGATAATTCTATTCATCTACCCATTGAGCCAGCATGTTTTGATTACCTGCGCTCTGGGTACTATTCCTTGAATTAACCTGTAGAACACACTCAAAATTTTCCAAAGATTTCCTCTGTTATCACAAAAGATAGGATTCCAGACTAGAAAGGCCCCTTAGATATTATCTAGCCTTGGAGTAATAAACGGTTATGTCTTAAGCACACCAAGTCTACTCAATTGGTAGCAGCTGCCTATAGCATTTAATGATGGCTTGTAATTCCAAGTCAAGCCTAAATGGGAAAGAAATCAGTGGTGGTGGATTAGCTATGTCTGCCATGGATGTGGGATTGGAAGAGACAGCATGTGTGCAGTATAGGCTTTATCTAGTTCAACTCTCTTGTTTTATAAGTGAGGAAACTGGATACCAGAAAATGGAAATAACTAATTTTAACAGACATCGCTCACTAAGGACAGAAACTGGGCTAGAATCCAAAACTTTGGATGTATAGAGAACTTCTATTTCTACTTCATGATGCTCATATTCATATACACAGTTATGCCTGATGACATTGACAATTAGAATCTCCAGTTTGGGGAGAAAATGACTTCTAAAGAACACAGACTGGGGTCACAATTTAAATGCTGATTCAGACCTGTCAATTTTCATGAGAGTGAAAACATCTGTAGGAAGAGGAATGACTACTGCTTTGCAGGGGTGGGAGGTTGTGAAATACATTTGTTTTCAAAACTTCTGTTTGAAAACTCTCAACTGGCACCACCATCAAATAGGAGAACTCTCTTTAAGAACGTTTGTTCACGTTTGTTTAAAAGAGAATATTCTAAAATATTTGGCTATGCAGCCTGCTTGCTTCTATGCTGAGGGAAATTCTGTGCTCTAGAAGAAGAAAGAAAATCACAAAGCTTGAGCCTGGGAAAAGTGGAAGTAATCTTTCTCCCTATAGCTAATCTCCTTGTAGAGCTGTAAATATGACATGTTGTTAATGGAGGATAATTAATTCACTCTTCAGAAATATCACTTGTATTTTAACATGGTCGATGTTTTCTACAATGTTCTTATTGGCCCCCCAAAGTACAAATATCTCCAGATAGGTTGTGGATCAAATAAGGAAACTGAGAAGTCCCTACCTCAAGAAAGCAAACATTTTGAAATTTACCAGGCCAATTAATACTGAAGGCAAATGATACATGTATTTCAACACTTTGTTCCTATTCCTCTGAAACAGTAAGGCAAATATTTACCCAGCTCATCAGGAAATATAACTGTGACCAACACAATATTGATTTTTTGCCTACATATTAGTCTCAGAAAGGTAAGTTATAAAAGAGTAGATTAATAGATACATTGAGAACTTGGTAAACATTTGGAATAGAAAGCTATTTTCTTATATGAAGCTATTTTCTCTTAGTTTGAGGGAAGGGAGCTTTCAAAGAGTATGGTATATAATTTTAAATATTAAGTAAAAAGATTAAATGTCTACAGTCAGTTATTATCTTGTGTGATTTATGCCTGACTCCACCACATGAAGTTCTGACATAATACAAAATATTTGCAGAAACAACAGTATAACACACCTGTAAAGGGCAATAGAACAAAGGAGGAGTGTTATAACCTTGAAATGTTCTTTAGTCCTTGACCACCTTGGGAACTTCCAGTCATCACCTTGCTTTGAGAGCCTTTGGCTTAAACTATACTGGACTTCCTACTTTCATCTCCAAGGTCCTTCTCTGAACTGGTGGATGAAGTGAGAATAAACAGGAGGGGGCCCATGTGAGAAATATTTAGGAGGTAAAAGGAATGTGTTAGGAGATGGTCAGGAGACAGTGTGGTGAGAGGAAGTGATTGAAGATGATGCCCAAGATGGTGGACGGACTGAGGACATCAATGATGGAGACATTTCCTGAGACAAGGAAAATAAGAGGAAGATCCTGCTTGTTGTTTAACACCAGGAAAGAATCACAGATGCCTGCACTCACTAACCAAGGCATCCTCCAGAGGTGTGAATAGAAGACATTAGCACAGAACCTGGAGGTAAGCAGAGATCCTCAGCTGTCCGCATCAGACTTTGGAAGGCTCCCTGCACCTCACACTTCACGCACACACACTTGTTGTGCCCTCCGCTTGCCAGATGGGTAACCACAACACATTTAACTATTAAAGGTAAACTGATTCAGTTGTACACCATCAGCACAAGAATAAAGAGAACAAAAATATTTTCAAAATCTCAGGGGATTCTGCTGCCACCCAATATAATCAACATAGGCTTCCTAGTAAGTCAGAGATGGGCAAGACCATCTCTAGATCTGAGCAGGGCAGCCTGCCCACTCCTGGCCCCTTCCTGCACCATAAGAGGCCTCATGCATAGGGGTATGGACACCTAGGTCAGCATGTCTAAAATCTACCCAAACACCTGGAAAGAACCACACCATGGTCATCCCTTAGGGTTAAGGGTAAGCACAACAACAGTCCATTCCAGAATAAAAAGCCTACACAGGCCCAAAAAACTAGATTGGGATCTTTGCCAGGGAGTTTCAGGGTCCTGGATTGCTGGAGTAAGGTATAGAGAGTGTGAGAAATTGGCCCTAGGAGGTGGGGTGTGGCTGGAAGGTGACTTCTCTGCACTGCCTCATTCTGACACAGAACTCCAAGGAATCTGAAAATTTCCCATTTAAATATGGCCATTCAGGCCAATATAAAAGTCTATTAGTCAAAAAAGAACTCTTAAATATCTTTTAACAGTTTGTTCACTTGATTTATAGCTTGAGAGTTTATAGATGTGTTATGTGGCCCTTATTTGTATTCTTGTCCCAATTTCCACAAATATTAGGAGTAAGGTCTGGAGAAGAGAGACTTGATTCAGCTATTTCATCTGATGGGTTCAGTTCCCATGTTCCTCTTGCACTAAGGGTGACTTGACACACCGAGTGTGTTCCTAGGATTAAAAGATAAACATCACTCATGTCACATAGGCCTTAAATGCAAGTCAGCTACTTCATCTGATACCAACTAGGACAGCCATCATTTCCAACCTTGAGAAAACACTGTCCCTCACAGGCTTATTGAGTGACAGTGTGTCATGTCAGTCTCCAATCTGACCTGTAAGTATGGGCATTTACACTGCTATCTATGTATTATTATGGGATTAGTCAAGGGTAATCTTGACTGTATTTTATTTTTTGCTCTATTTACACGTACATGCAGATCCAAATGATTATCAGGCATTATGGCAAAGGTGTGCATCACTGAAGTGGAAAGGGAAAAAACATAAGTGGGATAATTTGGGCATGATTTCAAATAGGAGAAAAATAAAAGATGCTGAATAATTTAGACATTTTACTCATCTGCCAGTTCAAAGACAATGGGATGGCAACAGACTCTTGAGAATGAGGAAGACATCCAATATCAACCCTCTCATTTATCTAATTCTAAATAGATTGATTAGAGCAGAGAGGGGAATACTTCAAGGATAGGGTGAATAATTCTATTTATAAAAAAAGGAGAAAAACAATAAAAGGTTGACTTCTAAAATCCCATTATACGGATTGGATCTTCTGCTGTTTGATAAAAAGTCCAAGTAAACCTTGGCACCCACCTTAAGCCCAGCAATACAGCTCCCATACCTTGAATTGAAGGCATCAACTGAAGGCCAGGCCACTTTTTGCTAAAACTGGTTTATTTTGATGCCTCGAAGCAAGTGTCCTGGAAACAAACTGTTGACGAGAAAGACAGTGGTTACTGAATCTGCAAGGGCTAATTTTCAAGGCCCGGGAAAAGCAAAATTGCTTTGAGAAAGATAACGCTGCCGATAATTGAGTTCATCCAAGGGAGGTTTGAAAAGATAGGGCAGTACACACTCAAAGAGAACTAAGTCTTCACTTTAGAGCTGGCTGCCTGCTGTTGAAAACATAAGGATTGTCCAGGGCAGTCCTAACTTGACTATTGTTAATATTATATTTATTATTTACTTTTTTAGTAGATTGAGAGACATATTTAGCTTTTGTGGAACGTAGTAGGTTTCCTGCAGCCTAGAATAGCATAATTTTGGACATAAGTGAAAAAATCTTGCTCCATGTATACTTTTAACAATAATTATTACAGTTATGATGGTTATAATATATCGCGTACCAGACACTGTGATACACATTTCATGTAGACTGCCTTATTTTATTTAATGCTCATAAATACTTTTCAATATGGGTGTGAATATGAACATTTTAACTGAGGCTTGGAGAAGTTAAATACTTGCCCAAAGCCACACAGTTAGTAAGTGATGAAGCTGGTATTTGAATGGTACTGTCATACTCATGCAGACTCAGAACGACAGGTTACGCGGCTTTCTTGTACAATGCAGTTTTATTCTGCATCCAGCTCTCATATACGTATCATTTCTTAATCCTTTGAATTATAATCAAAAGCAACAATCAGTATATCAAAGTGATACCTGCACCCCCATGTTAATTGCAGCAGTATTCACAATGGCCAAGATATGGAACCAAAGTAAGTGCCCATCAATTGACGAATGGAAAAAGAAAATGTGGTATATATATATAGAAAGGAATGCTATTTGTATTTGACCATTAAAAAAAAAAGAATGAAATCCTATCATTTGCAGCAGCACATAGGGCACTGGAGGACATTATGTTAAGTGAAATCCTATCATTTGCAGTGTGGCACTGGAGGACTAAAAGGCCCCAAACAAGGCTGGGTGTGGTGGCTCACACCTGTAATCCAAGTACTTTGGGAGGCTGAGGCAGATGGTTCTCTTGAGTCCAGGAATTTAAGACCAGCCTGAGCAACATGGCGAAACCCCATCTCTACAAAAAATATATAAAAATTAGCCGAGTGTGATGACATGCACTTGTGGTCCCAGCTACTTGAGGGGCTGAGGTAGGCCCGGGGAGGTCAAGGTTGCAGTGAGCCAAGACCACACCAGTGAACTCCCAGCCTGGGCAACAGAGAGGAACACTATCTCAGGGAAAAGAAGAAGAAGAAAAAAAAAGAACGGGAAGAGAAGGCAGACCTAGATAACCACAGAGTGAAAATTACTCAGATATTAAGAGACAGTACAGAGAAGAGGCTAAAAAAAAGTCCTTAGTAGATTTTGAAGTAAGCGTTAATGGACATAAAGAAAACTGTTTTGGTAAGATGCTATGTATTTACATTTATTATATTCTTCAGAGTTACATAAACTTTGAAACGCTTATCATCAGTTTAGCCAATGTTGACAGCTTCTCAGTTGCCCTTGTCAGTTGCTCTTCCAGGAGCCTCTGGAGGATCCATCACTCAGTAGGAGGCAGCACCTGATGCATAATTTATAGGACACAATGCAAAATGAAAATGTGGTCCCTTTGTTAAAAAATTATTCAGAATTTCAAGACAGTGACAGTAGAGCATTAAGCTTGGCCATTCTGAATGTGAGAGCCTCTGTGACTCACAGGTCACACATCCGTGAAGCTGTCCTTGATAGGGGCACTCAGAAAGAAGTGTGTCCTGGGCTGCAGTGGCAGTGACCAACGTCCTATTGGAAAGCCACACATCTGTTTCTCATCTCTTTCTAGGCCCACTGAGCACCTTCTCTCAAAACACAATAATTTCCATCAATCTTTCCAAAAATTATTTAGAAAAGAACCCTTGGAAAGCTCACAATATTTGAACACTTCACACTTTCAGACGGTATATAGTTCCTCTAATCTTAGGCCTAGAATTTGGGTAATTGCTTCCATCTATGCATTCATCCATTTATTCTTTGGCATAACAGCTAGCTGGAGCTAGCTGGAAGTCTCCACTAAAAGTGTTAAGATACTTTCATGACAAGGTTTTAGAACCATTTTCTTACCATTATTTTTCAGAAGAAAAAATTTTGCATAAGAACTTTAAAATGTTTGAGGCCGTAGTAAGTATTCTTATATTAAGAAGCCTCTGAGGCCAGGCACAGTGGCTCACGCTTGTAATCCCAGCACTTTGGGAGGCCGAGGAGGGCGGATTACGAGGTCAGGAGATCGAGACCATCCTGCCTAACAGGGTGAAACCCCGTCTCTACTAAAAAAAAAAAAAAAACAAAAAAATTAGCCAGACATGGTGGCGGGTGCCTGTAGTCCCAGCTATTCGGGATGCTGAGGCAGGAGAATGGCATGAACCCGGGAGGCAGAGCTTGCGGTGAACCGAGATCGTGCCACTGCACACCAACCTGGGCGACAGAGTAAGACTCCGTCTCAAAAAAAAAAAAAAAAAAGCTTCTGAGTCTAGACTCGGCCCATATGATACATCATCTGTTTGCTACCTATTTCCTCTAGATGCTCTGGCATTATTAACTTTTAAACACACCCTTTTATAGGAGATCTAGCTCCCTCAGATCCTTTGTGGAATGGGGATCAGTGACAACTAGCCTCTTAGAAGGCCTGAGAGCCTCAGTATCTCCTGTCTTGCAGACTGCTAAGCATCCTGGATGATTTAACTGTCAAATGGGATTACTTTCTTAGTCCTCTTGAGTACTTGATTGCCCACACTTTTATTTTGTTCGGCCCAGAAATCGTATGCTTTCCCACCTCTGTGCATTTGCCTGTTCTTGTCAGCCCACCTGGAAGGCTATTTCCTCACTCCCCCTAAGGCTACACATCTGAATTCTTCACATCCTTCAAGCTTGATGACCAGGACTCTTAACCCATTAATCCCACTTTTACGAATCTAATGAAAGAAAATGATCAAGAAAACACATACACACACACACACACACACACACAGAGACACACACACATTATATTACTCTATGATTTACATTACAAAATCAAAGCAATTTATCTTGATCTCTTAATCTTAAGAGTCACACTTTAACTCACTTAATTTTTCTAATGCATATTACAAGTCATGTATACTTAATGTAATCTTTTTCTTCATTCTAAATTTTTAAACCCGTTTCACTTAAAAGTCAATGATGACTTAGAATAAAGGAAATATCACTAATGCCCCTACAAAGTGAGGAAGTTTGGTCCACAAAACCACCCCCATTTTTGATGACAATTACAGAGTGGCAGGATTCTCAAGACCACTCTCAGTTTCAATAAATCACATAACTCATTGAAAGCTGTTATACTAATGGAAAGAATAGAGGATAAAATCATCTAAGGTAAGATGCACACAGGGCAGAATACAAGAACAGTCCCAGCATAGAACTTCCATTGGTGCTCACCCAGTAGAATGAGAAATGTGACTCCTCTGGCAATGATGCATGACAATACGCACAGATTATTGTCAACCAGAGAAGGCTACTTGATTCTTGGGAATCTGGGTTTTTTATTGGGTTTTGATCATGTAGACACAATTGATTGTCTATGAGGCTGACCTTTAGTCTTCAGCCCCTCCAGAGACTGAACTGATAACTTTTGTCTCCAGCCCCTCCGGGGGTAGAAAGGATACCACGTGGTCCACAGCCCCTCCATAAATCACACTGTTGGACTGTTCATCGTGGCTCAAAACCCCAGGAAAACAAAGATAATTTTGTCAGGGAGGACATTCCAAGGGCCTAGAAATCATCTCCCAGCAGCCAAGGGCAATGACCAGATCTCTCTTTGGGTAAGATTAATTATTTACTGTTTAGCCTCCAAATGAGGGATCGGTTAAATTAAATATAGTACCATAATATTATGGGATAACACGCTGCTCATTAAAATTATGTTTTGAAATGTACTTATGACATGGGGAAATTTGTAGAGCATAGTCTTGTGTATATTTAATTTGAATTGTTTGTGTATGTGTATGTGTGTTGTCTTTAAGCTAACCAATAATATATTTACATTCTTCTGCTTCAGTGATGTTTTTCAATTGCCCACATTTAGTTTCCACGTAATATGTGTGTGTGTGTGTTTTTCTTTTCCCCATTCAGGTTCTGTATCTTTTTTTTTACAGAATAACAGAGACTTTTCCTTTCTTCCTATTACCTTTAGTCCCACTAAATATTGCCAGGCTTTGGCAACATGTAAAGTCAAAGAACAGGGAAGTCTTCTTTAGAAAGTCCTCCTTGGAAAGTCGGTTGTAGAGACAAGACAGTTTCTCAGCAAGAATTCTCTCTGTTTCTCTGCCTATTAAATTTATTCATTCATTCCTTCATTTATTGAACAAATCTTACAGTATTTATGCTAAGACTGGGGCTGGCTATACAGATGAGTAGAGCCATAGGGTCTTCCACTTAATGGGCTTGGAACCTGGTAACAGAAAGAAACATGTAAAGGATAAGCTACTATATATGACAAAAGTGTCCTCTTCCTCCATAGAAACCCAAAGTGGTCCAGCATATTCCAATCTGGAAACTGAGAAATTCAATAAGGCCACTCTAGCTGAAGCCATAGAGGGTAGAGGCATTTGTAGTACATCTTCCTTCCTCTGCAGGTTCTGTACCATCCATCCTACAGACAGATCTTAGAATGTGGTGTTAGGATGGAGGCTTAGACATCTGCTACCTTATGGATCCAGAATTCTGATCATTTTACTTTTCTTCTCTTTATTTTGGAATTTGACTCTTTGCTTTCCTCTTAATCCTCAAACTCAAAAGACACACCACATTGCTATTCAAGACATTAAAATGGCAGACCAGGTGTCAAAATGAATTGACCTAAATGATTCCAAGTTTTCGACACTTTAATGATTTCACAGTAATTTACCCGGCACCATTTCTGATTTTACCAATTGTTGTAGAGCAAAACAAACAAAGAAAACAGTAACAAAATATGAATCATCAGTTTATTTTTCATAAAAATAAATGATTAATTGAATAAAAGTATGTTATTCATATTGTTTAATAACAAGTACACACACATGCATACAAAGTGAAAAGTACCGTGATAACTCAGAACAAAGACTGTAGAAGTGTAGAAACAAAACACCATGTTCTACATAGAGAAATAAGATGTCACTCCCGCCTCTTCTCATGCACAGAATCTGTCTCAACCCCCAATGTTAGTTGATCCTAGGACCCTTAAGATTGTCTTTGGCTCCATTTCTAATGATAGCCTCATGCCATGTATCTAAATCAGCTATTTCTGACTCAGTGTTAGACAACTTCTTAAGTCAGTATTGTTATTACCAACTTAAAAAATAAGCTCCACCTTTTCTGCTCCATTCAAAGCCCAGGGGTGTGGGAGAAATCTGTCTGACTACAAGCCAGACAGGGAACACATAAGAGCACACACACATGCACATGTTCACGAACCAAACAACCACAAGAAAGAAAATGCCTCTCATTTTGGCCTGTCCAGAGGACTTGGTAAACAATGGAGAGGATTGAGTGGAAAAAATACCAAAAAACCTACTTGAAAGCCTTCATTTATGTGTTTAAAAAATAACAGGGAGATGTGAGTGGCTCTCAAATATGGTGTGTTGAGGTGGATATACAGTCATGTTAAATGAATGAGCCTTACTTTCTTCTTTTCCTCTGGCTATATTTTCCCTATTACATCCAGAGCTGATTTTTTCTTAAACCAGATTTATAAATGAATAATATCGAAGGCAAAATTGTTTTGACCAAGGTGATGCCTGTGTTTCAGGTTGCATGAAGAGGGAAAATCTGTGAACAACTTATTCATTGGGTCTAGTTCACGGGTTAGTTGGTTAGTGCTGAGAAAAACACAGGTCCATCTTCCAGTGGGTTCTTCTTTGCATTTTGAACATCTGGATGATTCAACTGAATCTTAGCTTTTATCCAATCACTTAGCTTTCCTGTAGACAATTTTAGCATAATATAAAAGTTCTCTAAAATAGGTTAAGGTTGACCTTTTCTCTTATAAACAAATATAATACACATCATACACACAGTTGTAAATGCAAACACCCACATATATATATACACACACACACACACACACACACACACACAAGCAATTTCTGGTAACGGAAATCAAGAATTGCAACATGGAGCTATTTTTTATTCCAAATTTCTTGAATTGTTTCTTGGCCTCTCTCTGCTCATTCAGGAAAACATGAGTCCTTCAGGAGCATATATTGTGTTTCCAACTTCCTTTCTATCCCCCATGGCACCACACCATTTTGAGCATAATAGGAGCTCAGAATATGTTAAATGACTATGTATATGAATGACTCAGAACACAACTCAATGATTGAAAGCTTTTTAATTAGAAAATTTCAGAAAAGATAACTATTGGTTACTGAGCTTCATTCCTGGGTGATGAAATAATCTTTACAACAGACCCTCGTGACATGAGTTTACCTGTGTAACAAACCTTCCCATGTAACCCTGAACCTAAAATAAAAGATTAACTTACAAAAAATTCAGATGCAAGCAATTCATATTAGAGTCTTGTGTCAATGAGTTAACTGCCATCAAGAACAAAGTAGTCTTCTATTGCAAGGAGTGCATAATCTAGCTAGTGAAACAAGATTAATAGAGGTGAAAAACAGCAGAAGATACAAAAATGATGCAGTAAGCACCCCACTGTAACATCTTGATGACTATCTATCTGAGTACTACAAAATTCAGAGGAGAGGGGAGTTGATGGAAGCAGGAGCAGACAGGGCTGTCTTCATGCAGGATACCGGGTGCCGCTTGAACCTGGAAGGGCAGTGAGGTTTGCAAAGGTGATAGAGAGACTGGGTAGTTTTGCTAGGTGAGTGAAATAACATGGTGAGTGATAACTTTTCCTTTTGGGACTAGAGCATAAAAAGCAGATGAGTATCAACTTATTTGTTCTTGGAGCCTGTGTACCCCAAGTCAATAAAAAATAACACCTTGCAAGATAGCTGAGATTAGAAGAAAGCAAGGAGACTGGCCAGACAAGCTTAAGGCCTGTGATGGGTTTGCGACCACATGGGAATAATATATAGTGGGTGATAGACACCCAGGTTCCCTAAAGCAGGAACCTGGTCGGCCTTGTTCATTTTGTTCACCACTGTATCTCCAATTCCTAGAACAGTGCCTGGCCCTTGGTAGGCACCTAAATGATTTTTGTGAAATATAAGAATGAATCTTGAAATATTGTTTTTAAGACTGAGTTTGAGGCCCAGCTTATACACACCGAAGCAGAACCATTTCAGAGACCAACAGAGTGAGTGCTGTGTTTGTTTTCCTGGATGGACTGGCCTCCAGTGGTGTTTGCTGAAAATACAAGCCCATTTCCCCATTAGAGTAAAGGTGAAAAAACTCAAGGAATGCTCTCTTCCCTTCAGAAGTGTGTGAAGGTAAATGTCTTTTTGTGAGCTAGTCTGCTCCCTGCCCAAGCCTAGAAGCATGAAATTTGATTGCTCATTCCAAAGTATGCATGACTACCAATGTTAATAAGGCTCATAAAAGTGCTTAGCCCTTTACAAACAAACCCATTATTTATTTTGCCTGTCTCATCTGTGCACTCTGATAATTGAGTATGTGTGGTAGAGCTTGTTGTGAAAAATGGCTTCAAATCTAGTCAAATCCCCTGATTTAGTTTCAACTAAATGCAGAGAATGGATCTGTCTCAAGATTAATAGATTATATTTGAAAGGAGGAGATACCCAACTAAGAAAATAAGGACTTTTGATGTAATTTCACAGGATAAAAATAAAAAGATCATGTTTTGTTTCTTATCCTAGAACTAAGGGATGCTTTGTGGTATTGATCACATTCTACCTTGGTTAATGTTTTCTATCAAGCTGTTAGTTTCATGCTACCGAGAAATGTCAGTGCTCAGCCACTAAAACACTGGACATGAAATTCATAGTTATATGTGAACTGTGATATTTCCATCTTTTTCTGAAAATGGCACTTTTCTCTCATGCTTTTCACCTCTTCCACCTTGAGGCTTTACTTTTGACAAACAGAAGAAATTAAAGAGATTCTTCCCAATACGCACCTCTTTTTCCTGTGTGATCTCATAAGCCTTCAGGGAAAGACGAATGCCAGTGTCTTACAGACGGCAATCCTTAGTGTCTGCACTTTGTTTCCCTTCTAGGGATATAAAACCTTTGTAACCTCCCCAAAGTGTATTCACAGTGGCAGCAGGAGTAGAAATGAAATCTGTTCCTCTTTATGTTGTTTCTCCTCCAGTTGCTCTCATGCTTTCCAACATTCAACAAAGGGTTTTTGTTGTTGTTTTTGTTGTTGCTGTTTTTGCTGTTGTTACGGAGTCTTGCTCTGTCGCCCAGGCTGGAGTGCAGTGGCATGATCTCAGCTCACTGCAAACTCCGCCTCTCAGGTTCAAGTGATTCTCCTGTTTCATTCTCCCAAGGAGCTGAGATTACAGGTGAGCGCCACCGTGTCCGGCTAATTTTTGTATTTTTAGTAGAGACGGGGTTTCGCCATTTTGGCCAGGCTGGTCTCGAACTCCCGACCTCAGGTGATCCGCCTGCCTCAGCCTCCCAAAGTGCTGGCGTGAGCCACCACACCCCACCCAACAAAGGGTTTTTTGTTTCTTTTTGTCTGTTGGAAAGGTCTCCCTGACCCCATCTCTCCCCAGAGATGAGCTTAGAGTGAAAGTGAAGAATTTCCTGGGGGCTTCTCAAGTGACCCACCCTTTGTATATTTCCACTGCAGAGAGAAGGAACACATTTCTGCAGCCAGGTGCGGTGGCTCACGCCTGTAATCCCAGCACTTTGGGAGGCCGAGGCGGGCGGATCACGAGGTCAAGAGATCGAGACCGTCCTGGCTAAAGCGGTGAAACCCCGTCTCTACTAAAAATACAAAAAAGCCGCGCGTAGTGGCGGGAGCCTGTAGTCCCAGCTACTCGGGAGGCTGAGGCAGGAGAACGGCTTGAACCAGGGAGGCGGAGCTTGCAGTGAGCCGAGATTGCGCCGCTGCACTCCAGGCTGGGCGACAGAGCGAAACTCCGTCTCAAAAAATAAAATAAAATAAAATAATAAAAATAAATACAACCTGGAAGCCTGGCTTCCTGAGGGTGTGACCTTGTGCTCTGGGGAAGTTATTCATCCATCTTGGCAGGCTTGCCTGTGGCAGGCTTGTGGGAGTTAAGGTTGGAGCTTCTGACCCCTCGAAAGGCTGCACAGCCTGTGAAGAATGTAGGAGGCCCAGCCATTAAACCCTCAGCCATGAACTCCATGGCCAATATTTTCGCAGGCTGTGCATTCTTTTGAGGGATCAGAAGCTCCAATCCTTGCTTCCCCAGCCTCATTTCCACAATCTCTGGATGGACGAGCATGCCAAGGATGAATAACTTCCTGAGAGACCAAGGACCCATCCTTAGGAAGCCAGGCTTCCAGGCTATTCCTTCTCCCACCTGTGGAGAAGTACAAAGGACAAGTCCCTGCACCAGTGGTGGCACGGGAAAAGTGTAGCTGTACCCAGGCAAATATTCAACCAGGAGCCAGAGTTGTGTCTAAAAACGACACACATGGACGCCGACTCCTGGACTCCTCCTCCTGGGAATGTTGTAAGGTTATGGAACATATGTAGGACCCACATGCTGTAATGTACTTTTATGTAACGAGAAGAAGCATTTAGAAGGGAAAAGCTAGAATTTGGTCACAAAGTCTCAACTCTTGGTCGTGGAAGTTGCTGGCCATGTCTGATCTTGAACAAAGTTACTCCTTGCCCATATCTGTGCCTACTGTAAATTGTTGCACGTGAAGTTGGGGTTTATTGGCTGCCCTGGAGGGAGAGGCCCAGAGTTACACTTTGATCTGGGGCTTGACAGTGTACTCCTGGGCTGGCAGGGAGCGTGGAGGTGGATGGAGTGGCTGGGACTGGGAGGGTATAGTGGGGGCATAGTTGATACTCCTCTTGGAGGTACCCTCAGGACTTGCCTCACAATCTTCTAAATATCTATTATGATAACAACATCTGCATCTTTGAGAGGAGTGTAAATTTTTTGAGAAAATGAAATTGATCCAGACCCATGGGTATAAATAACCATGTACATCAAGGTAGTTTTTGTTTTGAAAAATTGGGTGTAACTTGAAAGCTCTGAATACAGAGCTCTAGAGATAGACCTAAAGTCATGAGGTCAGCTGAGTGTGGTGGCTCACGCCTGTAATCCCAACACTTTAGGGGGCCAGTGCAGGAGGATCACTTGAGCCCAGGAGTTTGAGACCAGCCTAGGAAATATAGTGAGACCTGTCTCTACAAAAAAAAAAAAAAATTAAATTTAGCCAGGCAGAGTGATTCATGCTTGTAATCCCAGCTACTCAGGAAGCTGAGGAGGGAGGATCGCTTGAGCCTGGGAGGCAGAGGCTTCAGTGAACCATGATCGTGTCAATGCACTCCAGCCTGGGTGACAGAGGGAGAGACCCTGTCTCAAAACAAAAACAAAATGACATTTTGGACTGGATAATTATAAAAAATAAAGTTATGAGATCTATTTGCTTCTGCGTTTTAAACCTGGCTCAGTTCTCACAGGAAATTGCCAAATTTCTTTTGTGAGCTTTTGAAATAAGCATTAAATATGTCTAGAAGGCAAAATACATACATGTGGAAAGTGGAATCCTACTTATGTGGAAGGATGAAGTCTTGAACAACATATTCCAAACTTTTAGCAGTGATTATTTTTTGGTGGGGGACAAGTGGGTGCACAGGGAACTGGAAAGTCAAGTATAATGAGGAAAGAAATGTATACTTTCTGTCTTATAAAAATTTTTACATTTCCAGTAAAATAAAAGCTAATAATATGAGCTAACATATAGTAGGCACATACTATGTTCCAGGAATTTTGCTAAATATACTATTTCATTTAATTCTGATAACAACCCTGTAGGCAGTTACCATTACTGTTTTAATTTTACAGTTTGGTAACTGATGTTTTGGAGAGACTAATTTACTTACCAGAGGATGCACGGCTAAGTGTGACAGCTGTAATGTAAACGTGACATCCCGATTCTGTAATTCTGGCCACTCCACTGAACCTCCTCAAGTAAGTAAGCAAGGAAATAAATAAATAAACAAACAAATAGAAGTAAAAATTCCTCTTTGGAAAGCAAGGAGTCAATCTCATTACCTCATAGTCACACCTCCTATACATCTTATGCTTACACTCAAATGTAAACTTTGGTTCATTTAAACAATCAAATGTACATCTTTGTAATACACAACCCCTCTCAGCACCTGCAACACCAGGATAAGGAAAGTGCATATACATTTGGGGGAGGCAGAGTGGAGAACAGAAGAGAGGCCACAAAAAGATACCTGAGGCTGGTGATTGGTCTTCCCTAAAGTGAAAAATAAAAGGCGGAAGGACAGATGGGCTAGTATGAGATTGCAATTTAGGACACTGAAAGTGCTGTAGACTTGGAAATGTCCTAAGTAAAAGTAATACTGATGGTTTTTTTGATATATTTTAAAAGCCTATTTTATATTAACAAGGTAAAAATAATTACAAGCATATTTGGGTTTACAGTTCTTCAGTATCATTCTGTTAAAAAGCCTTATTTCCCTGAGCTATTTTTCTTTCTACTTGTCAAGGGTCACTTTCTTCTTCATAGGCCCCTGTAGTCCTTCCCCTTACCTTTAAAAGACATTTTCTTTTTTTATTGATACATAATAGTTATACATATTTATGGTGTGCATCTGATATTTTGATACATTCATAAAATGTGTAATGATTCCATCAGGGTAATTGGGATATTCATCACCTCCGGCATTGATAATTTCTATTTTTGGGGAACATTTCAAATCTTCTTGTCTAGCTGTTTTGAAATATACAATAAATTACTGTTAACAATCACCTTGTTGTGCTATCAAACACTAGAACTTTCATTTTTTGTATCTAACTATATTTTTGTGCACATTAACTAACCTTTCTTCATCTGTCTTCCCCCTTCCCAATCTCTGGTAGCCATCATTCCTCTCCACCTCCACGAGATTAACTTTTTTATATATGAGTGAGAACATGCAATCTTTTTCTTTCTGTGCCTGGCATGTTTTGCTTGATATAATGTTCTATAGTTCCATCCATATCCCTGCAAATGGCAGAATTTCATTCTTCTGGATCATATAGTAGATTTATTTGAAATTTTTTGAGGAACTTCCACACTGTTTTCCAGAGTGGCTCTACTAATTTGTCTTCCTACCAACAGTGCACTAACATTCCCTTTTTTCAGTATCCTCACCAGTATTTGCTACTTGCTGTCTTTTTAATAATAGCCATTTTAACTAGGGTCCAGTGATATCTCATTGTGGTATTGATTGGCATTTTCCTAATGATTGCTGATAATGAACAGTTTTGCATATGCCTGTTGGCCTTTTGTATGCTTCTACTGTAAAATTGAGCAGGCATTGCCTAAGCCATCTGGATAAAATACCCTTAAAGGAATGTTTTGCCTGAAACATTCATGGCCCACTGACCATACTTTTACAAATTTGGGCTTATTTTTTCTTCTGAAAAAGAGGAAGTAAAAAGAAAATTACTGATTGCCTATCATATTACAGGCACCAAACAAGCTGCTTTAACTTTACCTCCATTTAGGTTTCCAAAGAACCCTGCAAGGTAAATGTCATCTTTCTCATTTTACAAATAAAAAGGAATAAGATGGCCTGTCCAAGGTGGTCAGTAACAGAATTGAGGTTTGAACTCTGTCTATTGTCCCCAAAGACTGTGTTTTCCTCTATGCACATTGCTTTTCAGTAGTAATGATGTTCTATGGAATTCATGTTTTATTATTAACATTAGTGTCATTATTGTAAATAACAGCCACCATTTGTTGAATGCTTACTAAATACCAGAATCCTAAGAACTTTCAGGCTTCTCTCATGTACTCTCAACAATAACTTTACAGATGAAGTAACCAAACTTTGGTAATGTAACCAAGTTAATATGGTTAGTAAGTGTTGGAAGCAGGCCTCAAACCCATTTCTTTCTTAACAGTTCTATTACATTTTCCAGAATACTACCACCCAGCATTAATCACTTCTCTGCTCACATCATTACCAAGACTTTCTTGCTTACTGATGCTCACAGAAGTGTTGTCAATAGAAAATAAAACAGAAACAAGTTCTCACCCGCATCCCCTACTCTCCAGCTTCACAACCCTGCTGATCCTAACCTCCAGCCTTTGGTCTCTAACATTCCCTATCTCAGTGGTTTCCAAATTTGAGCGTGCACCAGAGTCACCAAAGAGCTTGCTAAAATAACAGGTCCCTAGGGCTCTGCTCTGGAGTTTCTAATTCAGAAGGTCTGGGGAGAAGTCCAAGAATTGGCATTTCCAATAAGTTCTAGGTGATGCTGATGCTGCTGGCTGGGGATACTCCTGAGAACCATTCTCTGGTCTAAGAGAAAGCAGGCTATGAGCAATTCATATTGTTGCAGACTTTCATATGTAAACAATTATCAGCATAGATGATAGAAGTGATTCCACAAATGTGACTTTTTTATTTCACCCTTTTTAAATTAGTTGTTGGGGAAGGGGTGGCTGCATAACATTTCCCACAATGTGGTGAAGTAGAAGACAGATAGGGCTGGCTGTCCTGCCCAGACTACCTCAGGAAGAGAGAGTCACATTATCACCAGTGCCAGGCAAAGCTTTCATGCTGTGAAGAATTATCCTTGGCAGTGCCTAGCAGCATGTTGTCATGGAATTCAAAGCTGCCTTGCCCATGCCGTGTTCAGGGATATGGCTGAGATCTAAGAACTAGGAAACCTTATCCACAAATCCAATGTGTCCCTTGGCAGCACATCACACTGAGGAACTCCTTTGCTCTGGTTTTGAACATCAGGTCAGAATTCCAAAGGGGCGTTACCTCCCATTTAGTTGGCATAATATAGCTGTTGGCAATGCTTTATCTACAATTTCTACCCAGCAAGATAAAGTCTTGCCAAACCCATTTGGGCTGGTATTCTTCAGTGATAAATTTCTCTTCTCCCAGCGTGATACTCATGAAGAGACCCAGAATTATAGAAAGTCAGAGATAGAAGAGACCTTTAAGCTTATCTAATGAATGTGGATCTGTGGTTTTACAGATGGGAAACTGAAATACAGGGAGACAACAGGGAGAAGCTAGACCCCAAGTCTCCCAAGGACTCCCTGTCCCACAGAAAAATCTCCCCATTCACCCACAGGAGCCAATCAAGGAAATACAACTAGGCACATTTGGTTAAGATCAAGCCAGGTGAAATGTGGACCCCCTGTGAGAGAATTCATGGTAATCAGTGAACTAGGGGGACTCTTCCCCTATCACCTCTTTTAGTTCTTTTCTCCAGTCTCACCCCTCCTCCACTTTGCCCAGGTTAGCAGGAGACTCTCAGATAAAGGA
Organism: Gorilla gorilla gorilla; assembly: GCF_029281585.2. Lineage (NCBI taxonomy): Eukaryota > Metazoa > Chordata > Mammalia > Primates > Hominidae > Gorilla > Gorilla gorilla. The sequence continues at coordinate 64,777,157 of NC_073229.2, forward strand.
TATGGAAAAATTACCTCATGGCGTGGTGTTAAGAATGTTATTCTGTTAAAAGACAGTCCCAGTGTACAATTTCTCTCCAAAAGGGGTACATATCTATGGATAAAATATAATCTGTTGCTACCTCCCGAGGTGAGGTCAGTGGGGAGGCTTTTCGAACAAGGGAGGGGAGCTTGCTAAGGTGAGCCCACGCCACAGTGGTGAAGGCTGAGGAGTTAACTGCAAAGCAGCCCTGAGCGTTCCAGGCCAATCCCTAGGGACCTCGCAAATCTCTGTACTGCGTTCAAGTCACTGTTTTATGTTTGTTTGCTTTATTTTGTTCCCTCCACCCTAAGACCTTGGCTACAAAGTGGAATCTGTAAACAGTTTTATGTAATTCATCCACGGAAGTGGGGCTCTAGGCTGACAAAACTATATAAAATTTTCCAGACTATTCCTTCCCAAAGTAAGAAATGAATCCAAAAAGCACAGAATATTTCTAATCTATTTTTCAAACCAAATATTTGAATTAACTCTGTTTTGCCCAAGGTATCCAAGATATAACCCATTGATATGACTCAAATAATAGTAATAATAAACAAAAACACTGTTTTTCTAGCAGATGAAAATCCCGTGACACCTATGGCTACTTCCTACTTTGCTTAAAGCAGTCTTCAATGTTTACCAGCACACTTGGGCATAAACCCAGGAAACAGAGGCATTGTTTGCCATCAGGAAACAGAGCTATTATAGTTACAGATCCCTAATCTCCTTTATTATACAAACCAAAGCAGCAACAATGCAGATTGCCCCTAATTAGAGTGGTGAGATTAAAATGCCTTTTGCACCCTCAAATTCAAGAGTGAATTTCAGGAGTATTTAAGGTTTAAGGAAGTCGTCCAGGATTTATTTCTTGGTCTGCACTGCCCCCTGAAGTTTGATAAGGGTAAGTACAGTATAGGCCTACTGCCTTCTTATAAAATGCAGATTGTCTTTCTACAGAAGAACCACTTCAGGTTGTCGCAAGATGGCTAGGTATTGACGGAATGTATCTCAAAATAATAAGAGCTATTTATGACAAACCTACAGCCAATATCATACTGAATGGGCAAAAACTGGAAGTATTCCCTTTGAAAACCGGCACAAGACAAGGATGCCCTCTCTCACACCTCCTATTCAACGTAGTATTGGAAATTCTGGCCAGGGCAATCAGGCAAGAGAAAAAAGTAAAATGTATTCAATTAGGAAAAGAGGAAGTCAAATTGTCCCTGTTTGCAGATGACATGATTGTATATTTAGAAAACCCCATCGTCTCAGCCCAAAATCTCCTTAAGCTGATAAGCAACTTCAGCAAAATCTCAGGATACAAAACCAATGTGGAAAAATCACAAGCATTCCTATACACCATTAACAGAAAACAGCCAAATCACGAGTGAACTCCCATTCACAATTGCTGCAAAGAGAATAAAATACCTAGGAATCCAACTTACAAGGGATGTGAAGGACCTCTTCAAGGAGAACTACAAACCACTGCTCAGTGAAATAAAAGAGGACACAAACAACTGGAAGAGCATTCCATGCTAATGGATAGGAAGAATGAATATCGTGAAAATGGCCATACTGCCCAAGGTAATTTATAGATTCAATGCCATCCCCATAAAGCTACCAATGACTTTCTTCACAGAATTGGAAAGAACTTCTTTAAAGTTCATGTGGAACCAAAATGAGCCCACATTGCCGAGACAATCCTAAACAAAAAGAACAAAGCTGGAGGAATCACGCTACCTGACTTCAAACTGTACTACAAGGCTACAGTAACCAAAACAGCATGGTACTGGTACCAAAACAGATATATACACCAATGGTACAGAACAGAGGCCTCAGAAATAACACCACACATCTACAACCACCTGATCTTTGACAAACCTGAGAAAAACAAGAAATGGAGAAAGGATTCCCTATTTAATAAATGGTGCTGGGAAAACTGGCTAGCCATATGTGGAAAGTTGAAACTGGATCCCTTCCTTACACCTTATACAAAAACTAATTCAAGATGGATTAAAGACTTAAATGTTAGACCTAAAACCATAAAAACCCTAGAAGAAAACCTAGGCAATACCACTCAGGACATAGACATGGGCAAGGACTTCATGACTAAAACACCAAAAGCAATGGCAACAAAAGCCAAAATACACAAATGGGATCTAATTAAACTAAAGAGCTTCTGCACAGCAAAAGAAACTACCATCAGAGTGAACAGGCAGAATGGGAGAAAATTTTTGCAATCTACCCATCAGACAAAGGGCTAATATCCAGAATCTACAAATAACTCAAACAAATTTACAAGAAAAAACCAAACAACCTCATCCGTAAGTGGGCAAAGGATATGAACAGACACTTCGCAAAGGAAGACATTTATGCAGCCAACAGACACATGAAATCATCATCATTGGTCATCAGAGAAATGCAAATCAAAACCACAATGAGATACCATCTCACGCCAGTTAGAATGGCGATAATTAAAAAGTCAGGAAACAACAGATGCTGGAGAGGATGCAGAGAAATAGGAATGCTTTTACACTGTTGGTGGGAGTGTAAATTAGTTCAACCATTATGGAAGAGAGTGTGGCGATTCCTCAAGGATCTAGAACTAGAAATACCATTTGACCCAGCGATCCCATTACTGAGTATATACCCAAAGGTTTATAAATCATGCTACTATAAAGACACAAGCACACTTATGTTTACTGCGGCACTATTCGCAATAGCAAAGACTTGGAACAAACCCAAATGTCTATCAATGATAGACTGGATTAAGACAATGTGGCACGTATACACCATGGAATACTATGCAGCCACAAAAAAGGATGAATTCATGTCCTTTGCAGGGACGTGGATGACGCTGGAAACCATCATTCTCAGCAAACTATCACAAGGACAGAAAACCAAACACTGCATGTTCTTACTCGTAGGTGGGAATTGAACAATGAGAACTTGGACACAGGGCGGGAACATCACACACTGGGGCCTGTCGGGGGGTGGGGGTTGTGGGAGGGATAGCATTAGGAGAAATACCTAATGTGGATGAAGGGTTGATGGGTGAAGCAAACCAACATGGCACATGTATACATACGTAACAAACCTGCACGTTGTGCACATGTACCCTAGAACTTAAAGTATAATTTTAAAAAAAAGAACCACTTGGAAAGAAACAGAATGGGACTTTTACCAACATTTGCATTAGTCTGATAAACACTGCCAGAGTGACCCTCTGTCAGCCCCTTCATTTGTTCTGGAAGCGTAAGAGAAATGGAGAAAATTAATCTTTCTAAAATAATTCTTTACAGATCTGGAAGAGCTTATTCAATAGAAGGCTATTCAAAGTCTAAACATGAGTTCTAGGTGAAACTTCCTGACACTGGAATTTCTTACTCTGAGGGCCTATTATATCAGTACATCAGTGATCTTCATGTTTCAAACTCAAATAGTCAAGTCAGGGGCCTCATCTTCCCTGACTCTCAGCCGTATTTAACCCAGTTGCTGTCTTTGAAAACCTTCTTGAAATGTTTCTCTGAGCTTCTAGGACATAACATTCTCCTGGTTTTCCTTCTACCTCACAAGGGTGTTCATTCTCACACCTCTTTACTGGATCCTCCTCCTCTCCTCTCCGTTTCTGTAAATGGTGGGGTACACCAAGGATCTCCTCACTTTTCCACCAGTCCCTGCTAGGTGATCTCCTCTGGTCCCATGGCTTTAAGCACCATCCCTATGCTGATGACCCCAGGAATGTATCTCCAGCCCAGACCTTCCCTTGAACAATGGGTTGGTATACCCAGTGACTCACTTAACATCCCAAATTGATGTCTCATAGACATCTCAAAGACCTGAAGCAGCTGACTAATACCACATAAGAGTGGAGAGCACTGAGCCTCCAAGTTCAAGCAAATAAATCAAAGCGACTTCTAGTTTTAGGATATCCTGAATGTTTCCTTCAATTTACACAACACACACAGGTGCGTGCACAATTTATTTATGTTTAATGAAAGTCATGTGAATATGATTTTAACAGTCAAATAACTCTGTGATTCCCTGATTCTCAGAGACAAATATTTTGAACTGATTTAGCTGGTTCTTTTGGTATTTTTCACTTATTTCTAAATAACATGATTATAATACTACTTCTTGGTTTCTCACTTTTATTGATTTACAAAAGCAAAGAATGAAGATTTATCAGGGGTGTCCAATCTTTTGGCTTCCCTGGGCCACACTGGAAGAAGAATTGTCTTGGGCCATACATAAAATACACTAACACTACCGATAGCTGATAAGCTAAAAAAAAAAATCACAAAATAAACTCACAATATTTTAGGAAAGTTTATGAATTTACGTTGGGCTGCATTCAAAGCCACCCTTGGCAGCATGCAACCTGTGGGCAGAGGGTTGAACAAGCTTGATTTAGATCTCTTTTGCCATCCACTCCCCCACCAAAACACTCTCTAGTCTCCACCTTCTCAATATAGTTACATTGTTATTAGTTTGGTTATATCAAAATCATTTCACATTATTGAGATTGTTTATATTCTATTAATAGCTGAGCTAGGTTGTATGCTCTGTTTTTTTTCTTTTCTGTACAGCTTTTTGTTTCTGTTAGATGTTGTATTTTCTTTTTACTTGCTTGAATATATGTGTTCTAATCAAAATTCATCCCCAAACTCTCCTTCTCCAGTAAGTAAACCTCTTCTAAATAACACTCAGATGTATTGTTTTTCTTTTTCTGAGCAATCTCTTCTGAAGATCCAGCCTGGATCTGCCCTGTAACTGCTGTCTGGGAAGTTCCGTTTATCCCCATCAGAAAGGTTCTATTCCCTCTGCTTCCTTTTCTATTGCATCCTTTGTTTTGCTGGGGTCATGTCTTCATCCTTCTGGGTTTACTCCCATATATGGCATGGCATATTCCTCAACAATTTTGAGGAAAGGGAGCATTGGAGGGAAATTTATTGAAAACTTCCATACATAAAATTATCTTTATTCTTCTTCACATTTAGTTGCTTCTAGGTTGCAATCATTTCTCCTCAACATTTTGACCGTATTCTTCATTGTTTTCTAGCCTATAATATTACTGTGGAAAGTTCTGATAATATTCTGGTTTTTGATCCTTTGTATAAAATCTGTTTTTTTTTTTCCTCTCTGAAAGTGTTTAGATCTTCTTTTTGTCTCCTGTGATCTGAAATTTTGCAATGATGTGTCTAACTATGGTTTTACTTTCATCCATCCTACTGAGAATTTGATGGGCAATTTCAATAGAGAATCTCATGTTTCTTAGTGATAACATTTTTTTCTCCATTTATTTCTTTAATGCCCTTCCTTCTGCTTCTTTCCTCTTTTTTCTGCAAACTGTACTCAAGTTCTGAAACTCTTGGTTTTGTCCTCTAATCCTCTCTTTTCTAATTTACATCTATTTTTCTTTAATTCTACTTTCTAGATCATTTCCTAAACTTTATCTTCCAATCCTTCTATTGAAGCATTTTATTAATGATGTTTTAAATTTCAAAGATATCTTTTTGTTGTCTGTGTATTCCTTGTTATAGCACTCACTTTATAGAGGCAATATCCTACTTGAGGATAAAACTGATTGTCTCTTAGGTCTCCTGCCTTCTAGTATGATTTTCTCTCCTAATGTGTATTTCTATGTTTGTTTCTTCATTGTTCTAGGTGAGCTTATATCACAGGGCTAAAGGTGAGACTGCATTGCCTCTCCCTGCCTTTTATTTTTTCTTTTTGGCCTCTGCATTTAATACTGGAAGCTTTTGTAAAGTACTTAATGATCCTAGACTGTTTGCTTATATTTCAGACTGAGACACTATAAAGCTGATTTGATGATTGGATTGTCTGTGTATGAGGACTCTTGGCCTTCCTGTAGGGTGATTATCTGGAAAAATAATTCCTTAGTAAATGTTCAAAGTCAGTATCTTCAATGTTTCCTCCTGTTATAATCAGATTCTCCAGAGATGCCTGTTCAGACTTGACTTGGGTCGGCTGTGTCCCCACCCAAATCTCGTCTTAAATTGTAGCTCCCATAATTCCCACGTGTTGTGGGAGGAACCCAGTGGGAGATAATTGAATGATGGAGCCAGTTTTCCCCATTCTGTTCTCATGGTAGTAAATAAGTCTCAAAAGATTTGGTGGTTTTACAAGGGGAAACCCCTTTCATATCGTTTTTACTCCCTCTCTTGCCCGCTGCCATGTAAGACGTCCCTTTACTCCTCCTTTGTCTTCCACCATGATTGTGAGGCTTCCCCAGCCATGTGGAACTGTGGGCCCATTAAACCTTTTTTTAAAATAAATTACCCAGTCTTAGGTATGTGTTTATCAGCAGCATGAGAATGGACTCATACAAGACTCTTGCCTTAAAAATGTAAGACTTGCTGCCATTGTTATATGTTAACTTTCACTAAACCTTTTGTTTTCAGGATGGGAAAACCTCTCCCAACTGATTCTGGTGTCTCTCAGTCCCAATATCCCATCTTTTTCCACATCTCCATATAATCTATTAGTAGGATGAAGGAAAGGACATTTGCTTGGCTACTTGGGATTAGAGAGGTACCTGGGGGACCAGATGCTTCCTAAATTGAACTTGAACCAACCAACTCTACTATTCAGTCCCATATTCATCCAAATTCTTAAGGTACCTGGTGCTGCAAAGTCTTAAGTCTCTTGGGGGATTCTGCAGTGCAAAGTAGGTTGCTTCTTGTTTTTCCCCACCACTGGCTTAATATTTAACTTTCTCAGGTCTTCTAAGTCAGTTCACACCACCCCACCTGCTTTCCAAAGTTGTGTTGCTGTTATCTCCTCTCTTGTTCCCTCCCAATCTTTGGAATTTCATGTCTGTGACCTCCAGTGATCCCTCCCTCCTGGCATTCACACCTTTTGAAATGCCCTCCCCTCGATTGTGGCCAGGGCCTGTGACTTGGTTCTAACCTGTGAAATATGGCAAAAGTTATGGGTTGTCACTCTCCTAATTATCTTACATTAAACAAGACTCTCTCTTAAAAGCAGACTGGAGTTAGAGACTGTCCTTGCAGGCTTAATGTTGTAAGTGGCCAAGCTGGAAAAGCCCATGTGGTGAAAAAAATAGGGGTGGCCTCTAGGGTCTGAGGATGAACCCTAGCCAATAGTCAGCAAAAAGCCACCATTCTCATTCCCACAACCACAAGGGGACAAATTCTTCCAACAACCTGAATGAGTCAGAAGTGAATTCTTCCCCACCTGCACCTCCAGATGACATGACAGTCCATCCAGTACCTTGATGACAGCCTTGTGTAACCCTGAGCAAAGTACAAGCTTAGCTGTGCATGGAATCCACCCATGACCACTTTGAGATAATAAATGTGTGTTGTTTTAAGCTGCTGAGTTTGCAGCAATTTTATATGCAGCAATAAAAAACTATCATAATAGAAATGGAATAAACTATTATAATAGAAAACACAGCAATAGAAAATTATTACAATGCTATTCACTTTTTTATTATTTTATTGTTGTTTTAGTAGCGTTTTGAGGTGAATGTATGCGTAATCAGTGAATTAGACAAGCATGCGCATACGTGATATCTGATCAAACATTTTTCTGTCTCTCATCATCCTCATAAAATTTATTCAGTGGGAGAAGCTTTTTCTTCCATCAGATACATTCCAGTTATATGCCAACATACTCAGGTAAGAGCAACATTTTGGTCATTTTAAATAGTTTGGTAATTATGACTCCCAGTCGCCTACAATAAGAAGAAACTACAATAACTTAGTACTAAATTTTTCTTCCCTCCCCAACTGAGTCTTGTGTTGAGTTGCCTACTTGCACTAGCACATCTTCCCTTGCTGGTTGACATTTTTGCTAAGATTTCTCCCTCTCCTTCCACCCCACCTTGGACACTGAGGTTTCTGGCCTCCCTTTCCCCAAGGTCCCCAAAAAAAGAAATTTGTCTTATGAGATAGGGCTGCCTTCACATGGTGTCAGCGTTCTCTGGATAGTAATTGTGCATAATAAGAGAGGGAGCATTCAAGAACTCCCATAGAAATTCTCATAGCCCTGACTTCTCATCTTTAGCTTGTGTAGATTTTTTTGTATTCCAGGTGGTCATTTGTGACTCCTTCCTCATCCCACAATCTGGCTTCACCTCCCACTTCTTGATGCTGGGTTCCCTCCACCTCTTTGGACAACCCTATCAGAGAGGACCTAAAAGAGCCCCATGCTGACCTTCACTCTTGCATGTTTCACTATGGTTCATGGGAAACACACACATCCATTGCCCTGACAAACACTAGACATACAGGCTATTCTCAACACAGAACTCATTCAGGGCTCTACTACCGGAGCTGTGGCCACAATTCTAGGCAAGAATCAGACTTCCATCAGCCATGCATCCTAATTGTTGTGGTTCCATAGAAAGCTATCTGAGAAATCTTCTCTCACTAAATTTGAGGTCAAGGAGCAGACATTCCTCCTTCTCTTACTTTTGTGGGTAGGTAGAGTGAGAAGGCTCATAGAGCAGTTTTCTGCAAAGAAATCTTTCTCATAAAATTCTGTTGACTCTCATATATATTTGTGGGGTATAGAACCATCTAACTGATCCTCAGTCATTTCCTTTGAACCTCTCACTTTCATATTTCATGTGTGCTGCACCTTGGTGCCTTGTGGAAATCTAACTTTGAATTTCTCTTAGGTATGCTTATTTAATCTACCACCACTAACTAGAAGTTCCCCCAGCTGTCTTTATTTGCATAGCACGAAGGCTTTCCATGTCAGGAGGCTAAGAGACACTCCCTAGGCCTCTCAAAACAGCAAGGATGAATCAAAGGCTTGGGTTCCTCTGGGCACTATGGTCACGGCTGAAAGGTAGGTGAGCCAAATGTGATGGAAGTATGGAAGAGAAGTGTTGCTTCACATAGCATCAACTCCTGCTGCTTTGTATGTCATCCAAAAGTGGCACTGGCTGTACAAGAAAATAACTTCCACAAAGTGCCTATGGTGTATTATGAAAGAAAATAAGGATGTTTTAAGGTATCTCCCTGGAAGCTGACAATCAAATTCTCCCTTAATTTCTCTCTTACATAGAATTCTGGGAGTGGTGAACTATGTAACTGACCTCAGAAAGATTTACTAGAGCTGTAGGTAATTTTCAAGGCTTTTATTGGCTGTAGAAATGGTCTGGGAGACAAAAGTCCTAAAAATCCCCAATTCCCTTTAACTGGCTTCACAATCTTTGGCAAGTCACTTTACCTCTCTGAGCCCCCATGCCCTCATCTCTGCACTAGGTCTGCCTTGACACTTTGGTTTGCAGGGTTTAGGACCAGATGAAAGTGCCTTGTAAACTGAAAAATACCACATTATATATCATATCACATTATTATACTTTCTGATAAATGGTTACAAAGCTATCTGAAATGGAAGTTTACATTTTATTTCTGATTAACTTTCAATGTTAAGTGATAGAACCTAAGAAGCAAAAGCAAACATAAAATTCAACTGGAAAATTTGAAAGAGAAATGGTTTTTTCTCTAGGAAATTTGCACTAATAACTTTTTCTCACCCTCCCCCCACCAGTAACTTTTTGACAAGAAAATGAACGTGACCTATTAATTTATCTAAAGCTATTTCATAAAATTTTCTTCCTTCAATCCAGATTATTGGAAATGCCATGTGAATAATGCTGTTTTATGAAAATAGAAACCATATTTTATGGTCAGGGTACAACTGACACAATTTCCAACAAAACCTACTCTTCTGCATTTATGGAGCACTTTCTTTGAATCAAATCACATGGAAGTAAATCTTCTTTTCATTTAATTGAAGACAAAAGGGAGCAGTAATGAAGCCACTGAGACATTCTTGTTTTATTCCCAGACCCCTAAATCAGAAAACCCGATCAAATACTGAGCATAATTTCTTCATTGACATTTGTCTCTAAATGTCAAGTTGTTCTGGAAATTTTTTCTTGATTTTATGATTCCTTGCCTTATTCATTTGAGACAAACTGAGTTAGCATGATGTCGTCGGAGGAATCTCCAGTATGAGAAAATGCATAATGGCCTGAAGGGGAAAAAAAAGGAAATAATTATTGTTACTCTGTTGAAATCAAGCATGAGACCAAAATGAAAATTAGCCTGTAGATTATTTTACAACTAGGAACAGTTTTTAAAAGATTCTAGGTAAAGACAAAAAGATTGTGGTTGGTGGAGAGAAATAGCATTTCACCAACACCCCAGAGGCTTGCATTTGTCAAGTATCACTTATTTGAGAAATATCATGTTTTTCAAATATTGCTGGGAAATGACATAAAGTAGATTGAGATCACGATATGTTATTGCTGGAAGAATCTTAGTAATCTCTTAGCTTTTTATTTTATAGATGAGGAACAAATGCCCCCAAAAGGTAGAGACTTGTAAAGAGCGCTCAAGCTGACTGGTGGCAATAACAACAGAACCCAAGGGTCCGGGACAAGCACATTCTCCAGACACTTGAACTTTATCTGGAATTTGAATAATTTCAGTGGGAATATAAAATGAGTTTCCTACATTAATGATGACATTAACATAACTGAATGTGAAATGGGACTTGAACTCTTAAGCATGGTTTCAACTTAGCTTGTAAGGCAATGTCTCCTCCTCCACTTCCATGTTCCAACTTTCTCTCTCCTGCAAGAATGCTGTGACTACTTGCAATGTTTAAACACTGGTCTTGCAGTTGCTCAACAGCACAGACTTTAGTAACCGCCAATCAATGAACATAGGGCCAGTGCATGTCACAGGTGGAGGAGACAGTGCTCTTTCACTCTTAGCAGGTGTGGCCCCTTCCTGCCCACGGGCATTTTAGGGAGGAGGACATGTGCAACATCAGGGCACAAGCACCTGGCCGCGTGCCCACTGCTCGGCAGCTGGCACAAAGGGGTGATTCTCCAATAAGGACATAAATCGTGTTAGTCTAACCACACTCCTTCCCTTCAAGGCCTCAATGATCAATGCCACAGATTTATATAATGTCAAACTGGGGAAATAGAGATAATTTGTGATGACATTACATAAAGACACTCTCTGGTTCTCCACGAGCATCAAGTCACCTACATTGTTCTGTCAGCCCTGAGCACGGTCTGGATGAACTCTGAAAACATGGCTGGCTGATAATCCCACACTTCTCACATGAGTTTCTTACATGTTGCCATTGAATTTTATTCATATGATATACTCATATACTCTTTTCACACCTTTTATAACCTTTGGTTTTATTGTAACTCACCTTTGCTTTGCAGTGGGTTGAAAGGCTTTGAGAATTTGGGTTTGGCAGATAAATCTGATGAGTTTTGCTGCACAAAATAAAAATAAGTCATTTGGACATTAATAGCATTCTTTTACTGTTGGTCTGCATTTCCTGACTTCCTGATGTCATTCATGATTCTTTATTTCATTTTCATAGGTGCTATTCTCTTTTTAAGAATTTAGAATGGTTACTTTCTCACTCTTTCTTCTGCTTTAATCTATTTAAAATGCCTAAAAATTTATTTTCAAATGAATGTTGTGTTCCTGTATAATTTTATAACTTCTAACAACAAACTAGAAAACAGTTTTAAAGGCGGCATTATCCCTTTTCATGTCTATGCTTACATTTCTTTGGATCACATTTGTTACTGGAAGAGAAACCCATGGAGGACAATGGAGGAAAAACAGCGCTCTGACTAAAAATGATTCCCAACAAAGCTTTGCTTTACTCTTGCTCATCTTAGCTCTCAAACCTACTTTTGAATGACGCTTTGGTCTTTCCTACAGAGGCTATATAGAGTTCAATAATTTAACAGCTGAATTATAAAATTAAATAAAATATTTGAAACAAAAAGCATGTACTTATCGGGAAAGATAAATGTGTTTACATACATTATATATTTTTCTACTCATTAGTTCATCATTCATTTGTCCATTAATTTACCATCTCATATTGAATGCCTTTGTGTGCCAGATGCTGTTCTGGCACTGGGAATATTGGAAGGAAAACTTCCATTCCTTGCTACAGTCTATGCCACAAGGAAACCAAACCAAGGTCTTGGTTCTTGTTATATTATTATATTCAGTAGATAGACTAGTGATAGTTTTTCAATTTTCACTGGTATTAAGGCACACTGAGTTCTGAAAAAAAAAAAGCTACAAAAATAAGAATTAAAAAGATTTGAAACTTTCAAAGCAAAATAATTAATTTTCTAGAATTCAGGGCTCAGCAAACATTTAATGCTATAATCCTCTTAAAAAAATCATAAGGTCAGGGATCATGGCACTTAAAATTGCATCCTGTACCATTTGGAGATAGGCATTTTAGGTTGTGACATACTCAACATACTTCCTTGTGGTCTGGGAAGAAGTAGCTTCTTCAGGGGTGTGAAGTTATATGGGTCGAAGCACTTGGCCAAATAACAGGCCGTGAGTTACTGGAACTCAGATGTAGGTCTGTAAATCTATTCTTTGTGGAGGGGGGTCCATTGAGGCCACCAGAGTCTGTGTCTTGGAGAAGAGTTACAGAGAACATGCCTAGGGACAATGGAGGGTCAAGACAGGGGCCGGAGCATGGAGAAGATTTGGGGTCCATACAATGTGCTGTGGCTTGAAGGATGGTCCTTGCTGAGACTATTGCTGGCTCTTCTTTCATTCCCTTCAGTCAACTATCATAGTCTCACTGCTCTGTTCAGGATCCCTACTTTACTCCTCCTTTAGCTATCTCTCAGAGGATAGCCTTGTCCATTACTTAAGAAAAACAAACAAAAAAAGTATCAAGGTTCGAACTCTCAACATCATGACACTGTAAACAAAAATAAAATTCTAAGCCCCCCAACCAACTGAATGGATCCCCCCTCTCAGCCAAGGAGATTTCAAAGAAACCTGAAAAACTAGTTGAGGTTATGATGGGAAGTGGGGGTCAGACATGCTTCATTGTAGTCTTCTCCCTTTGGAGCTCAGACACAAAACTGAGATCTTAAGACTGATAGAACAAATCTTTTGTAGCAATAAGATACCAAATTCCAACCAAACTCTAGCATAGCATCATGTGACAGATAGGTCCTGAAAGAAATCAAAGTATTTTACCACAAAATATATTTCTTTGACATATGTTGAAATGGCCCTGCAAATCTGTCTCTTGTGGAAGAAATTTATATTCTGTAGAAAATTCCCTTCCCTTTCCAGATCTTTTTCTGATCCTGAAGAGATTAGCTGAGGGTCTATATCCTTTAAAAGGTCTGAATAGAAAACATTTGCAGCTCTTGCATCAAAGGGCTTCATGTACATAAAAAGAACCTTGATCTACACAACCCCTTAGCTTAACCCAGAAACTCCTTTCTATTGATTCCAGGTCTTCAGATAATAACTTAACTCTTTCAACCAATTGCCAATGAGAAAATCTTTGAATCCATCTTTGACGTGGAAGCCCTCCTGCCCCTACTTCGAGTTGTCCCATCTTTCCAGACTGAACCAAGATATACCTCGCATGTACTGACTGATGTTTATGTCTCCCTAAAATGTATAAAGTCAAGCTGTAATTCAACCATCTTTGGCACACATTCTCAGAACCTCCTGAGGCTGTGTCATGGCTCATGATCCTTAACCCTGGCAAATAAACTTCTAAATTGATTGAGACCTGTCTCAGATACTTTTTCACTTAGAATCCCAATTTATACTTGTTGCTCCTCCTGCATCAGTGTGGTACTTCCTGTGTCAAGCTAAGGAGCTAATCCCTCCATCTTCAGTCTGGCCAATCCCTCTGTCTTCCCAGAAGTCCTCTTCTGCCCATTATCCTCTCTCTATCTCTTATTTGTTTTCAGAGTCTCTTCACTGGCTCACCCCTCCCAACCTATGAACTTGTCACATCCGGGCAACTTCAACTCTAGCCTGTCACTGCTGTGCTGGGTCTACGTCTGGTTACCACTCTCACTGATTTTGCTCACCAGCGAGTTTCTTGGCAGGAATATTCATCAAGTGTGATCTCTTTCTCACCTTCTCATCATCTGTCATTTGGGGTCCTTGGGGTCCTGCTTTTTCATTCAAACTCTCTAAGAAAATTATAAATGCACATATTTTCTTCTTGAAAATAATGTATATTTATGTTAAAACAAATGAGCCACCTAACCAGCAACAAAATCTCATTTTTGTCACCTAATTTGGAAATGAAATTGGGGAGAAGGTACAAATACAGACACTGCCTTCTCAGAAGTGTCAGTGCTTGATGTTAGAAACAGAGAGAAACCGTTAGGCATTCTTGCTTTTGCTTTTGTTTTATTTTACTTGGGAGTATTTTTCCTTCTTTGGTTTTCAAAAGAGAAAAATTTTGACTTTCTGCTTTGCAGGGTGGGGAGTGTCCCGTCTCATTATATTCACTAAAGGTTTTATCTTTTATGTAGTCACATGTGCTGTAATTTTCTCCTTTTCTTAAGTGTAGATAATGACTCATTAGTTTCACAACTTCTGGTTCGAGTGATTTTTAGTTCTTCCAGACAAAAAATCTAAATCCCAGAATGTGAGAACTTCTGCTTTGAATAACTAGTCCAACATTTATTTTCTACAGTTGAGAAAATTAAAACTTAGAGACGAAGTGACTTTCCTAAGATCACACAGTCAATTGGTTACGGAGTCAGAAATACAAGGGCAGGACTGGTCCACCTGCTAATGGGCCAGTGCTCCGTAATTCACAGCAGTGCTGTCTACTGAAAAATGCAGACCAGGGAAGATTTTTTAATGCCAGAGGAAAATTTCCTTATTGATTTTTATTTCAAAAAGTTATATTGTCACTTGTAAAAATTTCTAAATACCCATATAGGTTTGGATGCAGTTAAGTCAGTTGACTTTTATAAAATACAGAAATTCTCTGCTTTAGAACTCCTTCTGAAAGGCCCTCAGTGCCTTGCTGAAAAACAAAAGTCTAAATAATATTGAAAACACAAAATATGTGTTCAAGCACTTTTGTTTCTAAATATACTATCCTCATATGGATTATACTTTTATGGCAAAGAATGAAACAGAAATCCTCCATTTCCTTAAAAACTTGTGAGTTTGTAGACTTAAGAGCTAAGATTGCAAGTAACAGAATCAGTGATACCAGCCTAAAAAAAGAAAATTATTAATACATAATACTTTTATGTATTAGAAGTTAACCAAATTTAAAGACAAGAATTTAACCAAGATCTCTCATTTTATCTGTCTAGAGAAGGAAAAATGGTTTACAGAAGGTTCGGAAAGTCAGATGAAGAAAAGGGCCTTGCTAGTTCTAAATATTGATAAGCAAGTCAGACTAAAGTAAATGCCACTGTTCAAAAGTATTCACTCACAAGCACCCACAGACTTCCATACTTGAGCATCCTTGTAAGTTTCCATGACTTCACAGTCACTCATTTAATCACTCATTCACTCAACAACTCTTTACTACCGCTCATGTGCCAGGCTCCATGTCAGATACCAGGAATATAATGGTGAAAGAAATTCAAGGGGTTTACACAGAAGTTGGCTTGCAGCAAGACTGTATAAAGAGAAGACTGCAAAACTGGAACTTCATGTATTGGATTCATGGCAGTAGGAGATAATTACCTTTTCTGTTTGCTTCCAAGAACTTAAGGCAGACAACTTGTTGAACAGAAGTTGTCGCAGCTATAAGGGCAACAAAGAAATATTGAGGAGATACACATACAATCATATACAGACAAATCAAGAACAACTGCAGGTTGAAATGGTTATTTAATAGTATTATTTCCTAGAAGCAGTTAGTAGACCATGAATGGATATCTGCTAGAAAGATTATTTTCTTCATCTCTTTACCTATAAACAAAACTAGAGTTCAACAAAGAACAACAGTACCAAATGCCATACTCATTCCGATTTTAGACATTAGTAGTTGGCAATAATTGCTAAACTGAAGTGTATCTTTGAAGTGAAGAGTTTCCTAACCACATGAATGGTAAGACAAGGCAATTATTTAGTACAATTAAGAACAGCAAATTGCTTCTTTGTAGATAGCAGTTTGTTCATGTGCAAAATTGCTCCTATAATTAGCAACAATTTTGCTAATTATAAAAATTTTTTATTTTCTTATTAAAACAAAAACTGTACATCTATTAGCTAATGGCCTTCACCTCTTCCAACAGAATTTTTTAATGCTTGGGTTTATGAAACAAGTGTATTTAAAAATGTTTTTCTATTATCTTTCAATTTAAACTCACTGTTCTTCACTGGGAATTTTATTTAGTGTGAGAGGCTATTTATTTATTTATTTTTCTTCAACAGTATACTTTACTTTTTAAAATATTTTTATTTCCATAGGTTATTGGGGAACAAGTGGTGTTTGGTTACATGAGTAAGTTCTTTAGTGGTGATTTGTGAGATTCTGATGCACCCATCACCTGAGCAGTATATACTGCACCCAATTTGTAGTCTTTTATCCCTCACCCCCTTCCCACCCTTTTCCCCTGAGTCCCCAAAGTCCACTGTGTCATTTTTATGTCTTTGCATCCTCAAAGCTTATCACCCACTTATGAGTGAAAATATACAATGCTTGGTTTTCCATTCCTGAGTTACTTCACTTAGAATAATAGTCTGTGAAAGGCTATTAACACTTACTGTTTAAAACTCTACAAGTATAGAAGTAGATATATATTTCAGCATATTCTAAATAAAGGGGTAGACTAATTGAAAGAACAAAAGAGAATCCACCTCTTAGCAAAGCAATTTTGCTATGGAATTACTGCTATACCATAATTTAAATTAGAAAAGTTAAAGGTAAAAAGAATTCCCCTTTTTTCCGACAACATTTACATTACATGTTTGATTAGTTCTGCAAGCTTTATCAGCAGTGACTGTTTAGTTCCTTTGTTTTCTGACTGAGCCTGACTTCTCTAAAAGCACAGAATTTTATTACAAAAGTACCAATAGTCCCACCTCTTATTATATGCATAAAGGCCTCAGAACAAAGGGGAGGGGGCCTAAGATGTCTGGGCTAGGGGTTAATGAGAGAAATAAATACACATACCTTACTGTCCAAGAGTATTCCAAAGCATAAGATAAAAAATCCCTTTAAAAAAAAAGGAATAAATCACATGTATTGTATTTTTCTTTTCCAAAAAAAGAAAGCATTTATATGTAACACTATTCAATCACCCCACATTGAAACTGTTTTCTTGTCTGTCTCCTTAAGAGACTGTAGTCTCCTTGAAAGCAAGAACACCATGTGGCCTCCACAAGTGTGTGGCACTATGCAAAGCACTCAAAAAATTTTTTTGTTGATGTCTATATAAGCAAATGACCAAGCGAATGAAGTTTTGCATGTGGAGCTTCATTCTCCCCATCGTACCATCCCAACCCAAACAAATAGCATCCTTTTTTGTCTGTATCTTAGTCTTTCTTTAGACCAGGCATTTGATGTCTAAGCATCTATGATGGCAGCAGGCACAGAGATCCAATCCTATGGCCAAGTGGAGGGATTTGACCTATATCAGCACCCTTTCCTTCCAGTGCAGGTCTTGGTGAACCCTTGGTAAATGTTTTGGTGGATCTTGAATTCCTTCTCTCAGGCATAGCTCCTTCAGTTGGTGCTTGTTCAGACAGTGTATCACCATGAGACTGTACTCCTGCTCCCCAACAGGAGTGCCCTAAACTTGTCACTGCTAGGGGCATGCTCTATGATTGCCATCCATACTAGCACCTGACTGTTCACTGGTTGCTGAATAGATGGAGAACCAACTTTTAGGAAACACCTATTGAGCATTTGTTATGTGCCAGACAATGCGATAAGTGCTAAATTATCTCATTTAACCCTCATATTTATTTGATGATGTATTATTATCTCTATTTAAAAGATGAGAGAATTGAGAGACAGAGAGATTAAGCAATGTGCTAGAGGTCACACAGTTTGTAAAGTGATGTATTTGAGCCCAGACCTATTTAAGTCTAGAGTTCAAATGTTTAACCACCACTTCCCCGAGTCATTGTCTGAGGTGGTCCAGCAAAACCTTCACTGAACTGGGACTGAAGGCTCTCGTCCAGATTCATCAAAACCTAATGATTGCTTTGTCCACCTCCTCTCTGAACACTTTCTGACTGTGCCAAGTAAAAATCCATTCTTTGTAGCAGAGATTAGCAAACTTTTTCTGTGATGAGCCAGCTGGTAAGCACTTTAGGCTTTGCGGGCTATACGGTTTCTTTTGCAACTACTCAACTCTGCCATTGCAGTGAAAGCAGCCATAGACCATATGTACATAAATAAGCATGGCTGTATTCCAATAAAACTTTATTTACAAAAACAGGCTACTGGTTGCATTTTGCTAGCCCCTTCTCTATTGCACCCTAGGAAATTCCTTTGCACCGTTCAGAGTCAACAAGTACTTATGATGTATTTCCCTTTCTCTGTTTAATTTTTTCCCAGAGTTCTGCATAAGAGAAAGAGAACTGAGTCAGCAGCAAGCGAGATAGTTTGCCAGAAGAACTCTAACAGATTTAAAGCCCTGTAATGGGTTACTGAAGAAATCCAATATTCTGCTTCAGTATGATAGTAACTAAGTAAGAAAAATATTTTTTTCTGTTTATTGTTTCCATGCAGTTTTTCTGATGGTCTTGCTGGAGGCAGGGAGATGAGATAATCTCCAGAGTGGTTTTACCTGCCTGAGTTCTCTACTTATTCCAATCACTTGACAATACAATAGGTTATTGTTATTGTTCTCACCTGGAATGCATTGAGTAAAGCAAAAATAACATGCCAAGCTGGATTCTGGCTGTCCACTATTGTTCCTATTCCAAAGCCCCAGGTGAGCCCTAGCAGAGGGGTCAGAATGAGGAGGCTCTTCCCCACGCGGACGATGGTGGCCTTGTCATCCCGACTCAGTCTTTCCCCAACAGTCGGCCTCCAGAGCTTTGTGAGAACTAGCAGCACCACAACGAAGTTCACAGCCACAATAGCCAGTGCAGGGACAACAAAAGCCAGGAGTGGTTTGCTTCCATTGGACCAGTTAAGCCAACACACATCTTTCCTTTTGTAGGTATTGCTAGGTTGCGTGACAGCAATGGTAATGACAGATATAATGAGAGGGCACCCATAACCCAGGCAAAATCCAACAGCCATCATCAAATGCTGGGCCATGTGATGGAACACGAGGATGATCCGGTAAGCCAGCAGGATGCCAAGCATGAGCATCCAGAAGAACAAAGAGAGGTAGAAGAAGTGTGTAAAGAACACAGCAGCTGTGCAGACTCCAGAAGGGTTCACCGTGGTGTCCACTGTGGCACCAACAATAAACCAGACATCAGCAATCAAGAGGGACAGGGCTATGTTCACCATGCAAACACGACGTGTGTGAGAGGTTTGGCTTTTTTTAATCTGCTTCCAAAACAAAGCCTCGATGATCAGGCATAAAATGAGACTTCCAATGGAGATACCCAGTCCCACATAGGTGATCCATTTTACAACGGGGAAGATCGTAGAGGGGACAAAAGGTGACATCAACATGGAGAAGGAGGTCAAGTGAGTACATCGGCACGTCACGATGTCTTGAGTTTCATTCACTAGGTGGCAGCCTGCAACGTTCCACTGCAAATGACTGAAATCCCAAAACACACAATGAGGCTGGCTCAGGTTTGACTCTATCTTGGAAAAAAATAGGAAAACTTCATTTATGGAATAGTTTTGAATAACCGTGGATATTACAGGTCCATTGACCT
Organism: Gorilla gorilla gorilla; assembly: GCF_029281585.2. Classification (NCBI taxonomy): domain Eukaryota; kingdom Metazoa; phylum Chordata; class Mammalia; order Primates; family Hominidae; genus Gorilla; species Gorilla gorilla. The sequence continues at coordinate 64,796,854 of NC_073229.2, forward strand.
GAGCATTTCCATTTTTGGAAATGGGTAGAATGTTCCCCAGAGTCAACGAGGCCATGCTGATAATAGTTTCTGGAAGGGATCTCTGGAATTGGTCTGACCCAATTAACACACGGCCTCTGATGGGAATAGATGTATTTTGGGGACACATTCTAATCTGATAGCTGTAACCCCTTTTGAGTTGGCTTTTGTTCACTGGAATCCCTTTCCAGTCAATGAATTTCCGAGAAAAATTCAGAGGAAGAGCTGCTGGAGGCACCAGAGTGCTGATGTTTTCTAATGTCTCTAGTAACCGTGAGCTGGCATACTTTTCTTCCCGCAGTAAGACTGTCCAGTTGGTTACTGAGGCTGAATTAAGGATATTGTCAGCTATACTGATGACATCCTGAAACACAAGGATGAGAGTCAGTTTGTGTTTTTGAGTAAACAGATAAGAGGACCAGCAGTGGATAGTCATTAGCATTAAGAATAGGAAAAATGCCCAGAGAATTGGCTCAGTCACGAACCACATTAAAACTCATCAATCAAATTGAGCTCAGTTCCTCTGTACAGTAGAAGCTTTGGGCAAAATCTTGGGTCAGCAGAATCATGTAAGTCCCAGGGTGATCACCCCAGAGCATCTGTAAATGCACTGAGGCTTCAGGATGAATGAGAAAGCATCCTGCAATTTCAGCTGCACATGTGATGTGCATTTCCTCCTCTCTGAGATGTTAAAAATGACTACACTGCTATTCAGGCTGAGGCTCAAAGATGCAGACACTACTTTGTACTGCTTTCCCACATTATGTTTGTTTTGCTAACACCAGAAGCTCAAAACTCACATAAGAGATGCTCAAATTTTTAGGTTTTTGTTTACTATAGGTTTCATGTTTCTTGTTTCCTACTACATAAAGCAAAACAATTTTTAAAGCCTGGACCCAAGCATTGAATTGTCATGGGTTTTAAGGGTCAGTCTTAGTTTGAGATTCATTTTCCAAGCAACTCCTTGGAAGTTGTTACTTCTTCCCACAGAACCCCTTCTCTTGCTTATGGGTCTGGCTCCCAGACACTCTGCTGCAAGCATCTGTCACTTCACCTGAGTCTTACTCTGACCCAGCCCTCTTTGCCTTCTAGTCCAGAATCCCATGATATTCTACTTCTACTGCCCCTAGAAACCTCTGTTTTCTTTTGCTTTGTGTTTGCCTGCTTTGTTTTCACTCTTCATTTTATTTTTAGCATTTTTGTGTCATTTTGTTTCAGTTGGTCTCTTGTAAACAACATGTGGTCAGGTTTTAAAAAAAACAAATTGGAGTACCTTTTCTTTAACTCAGGGAGTTTAACTTACTGATATTTAGTGTCACTTCTGAAACAATTTTAATCATATATAGTTAAGTATTATTGTGTGATTATTTAACGTACATTATAAAATCCAGTTTTGTAAAACATTATATCCTTTAACATATAAAATGTATACACCCAAAATGTTTGGAAGGATATTTATTGAACAAATATTTATTGAGCACATGCTATATATCACTTGTCATTCTTCTAGGTACTGAGGTGATACCTAAAATGTAAGCAGTGTCTATTTTAAAGTGACCAGGCTACAGATAATTTATTTTTCTTTTTGCTTATTTGCACTTCCTATAGTGACCAAGTATCATTTATGTAATTTGTAAGTTAATCTTTAAATATCCAAACTAAACCATATTCAGTTGAGAGAAGGTGTTATGAAGGGAGTTCTTAAAATATACACTGTTCAAGTCTGAGCTTGCGGCCACAGGAAAGAAAAATTATAGATTGCAAACATGTTGAAAAGGCAGTGCCTATGTCACATAGTGCAAAAGCTCACCCCCTCCTCTAAGCTGGGTGCTGCCCAGGTAACCTGCATAAGAGCAGCTCTGTCTTCCTTTGAACTCACACTATTGATCCCGAGTTCCTTGTATACCTCAGAGGAAGCAGTAAAGTTCACATAAAGAGGCTTACATGGCTTTCTGTCTTTTCCAATAGTTCCCCATCTTTAAGGCTTTGTCATTCCTCCTACAGGATCAAGCATTTAAAGGGAGCCCTTCAAGCACAGGCAGACCATACCTCCATTGTTGAACTGGACACCCTGAAATGGCTGGCCAGTGACAGAGATGAAATATTGCTCAGAATCGACACCAACGAAGCCAGATTCCCCACTGTGGTTGATGGGTTTTGCCGAATGATGACGGAAAGATTTTGCACCAAGGATGACACAGCTGCCTCAGTGGCATTGCCTACAATCATACTGAAATTCTAGAAGAAAAATGGTTAAGTTCTAGAAAACAATGACATGCTGTGTTTCATCAAATTTAAATCAGATGTCTTGGCCATATAGAACTAACATTCGTATGGTGGGTTCTAATGTAGGATAATTACATAACAATAGTAACAAAGGCTGTTATTCAGTGATTTCTATATTTTAGACATTGCACTAGATGCTTTACCCGGGATTCATTGAATTCTTTCAACATCCTTTGAGGGAGGTACCATTATTATTTTCATTCATTGAATTATTTCAATATCCTTTGAGGGAGGTGCCATTATTATTTTCATTTTATAGCTAAGGAAACTGAAACTTGCAAAGATTTACTAAAAATCTTTCTCATATAAATTATTATCTTAATTATACAGAAACTCATGTTCAATGAGATTTAATGACCTTCCAAAGAGCACTCAGCTGAAAATGTTAGGGTAGGTCTACTGGTACTAATCCTGTTATGTTCACCACGCTACACTGAGAATGCGTTGTAAGATGGGAAGAGAGAGAAACATACATGGAGATTTGACTACTGGGCTTGTGCCAGCCCCCGTTTTGTCACAAGATTTGTTTTTTTTATTTTTTTTGAGATGGAGTCTTGCTCTGTCTGCCAGGCTGGAGTGCTGTGGCGTGATCTCAGCTCACTGCAACCTCTGCCTCCCGGGTTCAAGAGATTCTCCTGCCTCAGCCTCCCAAGTAGCTGGGATTACAGGCACGCACCACCACGCCCAGCTAATTGTTTTTGTATTCTTAGTAGAAACGGGGTTTCACCATGTTGGCCAGGCTGGTCTTGAACTCTTGACCTCATGATCTGCCCACCTTGGCCTCCCAAAGTGCTAGGATTACAGGCATGAGCCACTGCGCCCGGCCCTAGATTTGGAATTTTACTTCTTTCTTGAGGCTCGCATCTACTTTTACTACACCAGGCTAACTTGGAAAGCAGCAAAGGAGGGCAGTCCCCTTCCACTCAACATTAAGTCCACTCAGGCACCCAAGAGCCCGCCATTTTCCTTCTTGTTCTTCTCAACTGACAATGCTGTTTTCTGTTCAAGCCACCTGGGATCTGCCTGGAGCGAACTATTCTCAACTATTGCTCATGTCCAGAATTGAGGCAATGAAGGCAAGAGCAAGAAGAAACCCCAGAATCCAGCTAATCTAATCCCCTTCCCCAGTTTACAGATGAGGAAACTGAGATCCACAAAGGGAGAAGTAAACATTCCACAGTCCTCCGATGAATACTATTCTGGGGTTTTCTACTGCAGCAGCAGTAGCAAGGTCTCTGGCTGGAATAGAAGTTCTGCTCAATATGGAAATCTACTTGCTGAACAGTATCTGTGAACTGGTCTTGGGGTCCTTCTTTTCTGTGACTTGAGTTCTTCTGATTCCTAGATATTTATTTCCTTCTTTCTATCTTACTTGTCTTAATACTTGAACCTTCCTAAGAGAGCATCATGTGGAGGGCATAGCACCTGATATGGTTTGGCTCTGTGCCCCCACCCAAATCTTATGTCGAGTTATAATTCCCAATGTTGGAGGTGGGGCCTGGTGGGAGATGATTGGATCATGGAGGTGGTTTCTAATGGTTTAGCACCATCCCCCAAGTGCTGTCTCATGATACAGTTCTCACAAGATCTGGTTGTTTAAAAGTATGTAGCATCTCCCCCATTCTCTCTCCATCTCTCTCTTTCTCTCTCTCTCTCTCCTGTCACCATATGAGGATGTGCTTACTTCCCTTTCGCCTCCCGCCATGATTGTAAGTTTCCTGAGGCCTCCCCAGATATGCCTTTTGTACATCCTGCATAACTGTGAGTCAAACCTCTTTTCTTTATAAACTACCCAGTCTCAGATAGTTCTTTATAACAATGTGAGAACAGACTAATACAGCACTAGACTAGGAATCAAGTGACCATGCTTCTAATTCAAAACTATTGCTACCAGAGGAACTATTGGCCCCTTGGTCTTTTGTTTTCTGATCTGCAAAATGAGGTTGGTAAACCAGATGCCCCTTAAGGTCCATTGCAGTTCAGTCATTTTATATGGTTCACCTTTGTCTGACCCACTCCTTGCCCTAATTTCTGGTATAGATATATCCTTACTTGTACTAAGCTTGCTGGCTTATGACTCACACCTTCACTCTTCTCTTTAATTCCCAGGTCTTCTGGACTTCTGAGGCCAGCTTAGTTGCTGCTCTACCATCCATCATAGACCTCCTCAGCAATGATACACTCCTCCACAACACCTCTGCCAGACAAAACTATCAACTCTGTCTTTTGAGCTGCAACCTAGACTCTGCTGCCCAGACGCCACCACTCATGCACGACTCCACGGGTTCACCAGGGTCTGATGTCATCCTTGCTCTTTGCATACTGGCCAATGATGCACGTAGGTATACTTACCCTCCACTTAGCCATTCTCACTGGGATATTGCCACTCTGAAACTCAAGACCAGGGCAAGTCTACAAAGTGAAAATGCCTCACCTTCTTCAGTTCTTCAAGCTGAGAGAGCACACAAGTCTCCCTGATGACCTGCCACCCAGAGGACTCACACCTGGCTGTGATGTTTCCCCTGTAGCCACTGCTGCAGGGCAGGGTATATTCATCATCCTTGGACCCAAATCCAAAGACAATGTCATTACACTGGGCTGGAAACAAAAGAAAACAATGAAGAAAAATGATCCTAGAATATCCTGGATCATTATAAACCATTATAAACCACTCTATATAAACCATGTAGTCATGTTCAAATGTTTTAGAACTCATTTTTGGAGATGAAATCCAGGCAAAATTCAGAAGTAAGGGAAGTTTGTCTTTGATGTCCAGCTTCATCCCTCTCAACATTCCTTACTCATTCCTGATGCCTTACCCTCCCTGAGGCTGACTCCTCCTTCCAGGTGTCTGATCTGTGCCAACAATATCACTTTTAATGGGCTATCAACTAGTAAGTATTAGGTGATAATAAGGAAAGATGTGATTACTCTCAGGAAACATTTTTACTCTTTAAAGGAACATTAGAAAGCCAGACAATTTTCCAGACACTATAGAATAAAGCAGTAATGTTATGGTTAAAAGATGGGCAGTTGCTATTTGTGGGTAGCACTTCCTACCTGTACCTCTTTAAGCATATCTCACCTTGCAACCAGTTGCTACTTTTGCCGCTAGCCTTTAATAATGCATTCTTACCATGATTGGAACTAGGAGATGGAGACATTAACTGGAAGATCCACAAGGGCTATGATTTTTTTTTTTTTTTTTTTTGAGATGGGGTTGCACTCTTGTTGCCCAGGCTGGAGTGCAGTGGTGCGATCTTTGCTCACTGCAACCTGTACCTCCCAGGCTCAAGTGATTCTCCTGTCTCAGCCTCCCTAGTACCTGGGAGTACAGGTGCACACCACGATGCCTGGCTATTTATTTATTTATTTATTTTTGTGACAGAGTCTTGCTCTGTCACCCAGGCTGGAGTTAAGTGGAGTGATCTCGGCTCACTGCAACCTCCACCTCCTGGGTTCAAGTGATTCCCCTGCCTTGGCCTCTCGAGTAGCTGGGATTACAGGTGCGTGCCACCAAGCCTGCCTAATTTTTTTTTTTTTTCGTATTTTTAGTAGAGGCGGGATTTCACCATGTTGGCCAGGCTGGTCTCAAACTTCTGATCTCAGGCAATCTGCCCTCTTTGGCCTCCCATAGTTTTGGGATTACAGGCTTTAGCCACTGCACAGGGCCTGGCTAATTTTTGTATTTTTAGTAGAGTCGGGGTTTCACCATGTTGGCCAGGCTGATCTTGAACTCTTGACCTAAAGTCGTCTGCCCACTCTGGCCTCCCAAAGTGCTAGGATTACAGATGTGAGCCACCGCACCCAGCCAGAGCTATGATTTTTGTTTGTTTTCACCATTGCTGCATTTTAAGTGTCTAGACACTTTGGATTCTCAGTAAATATTTATAGAATAAATGTTGTTGAAAGAGAGTGGTACAAATTTTGGTAGGAAAGGCGTAAGATTGAATGTAAAAGGAAAAGATAAATATCTGAAGAAAAACAGTTTGTGTGTGTGTGTGCGTGTCTGTCTGTCTGTCTTTATATGTGTTAAAGACATAATTTCTTGGATTGTGACTTAGGAATATTGTCAGCCTCAGGGCTCTTTCAACATGTATGCCAGTCAACTATTGCTGAGCCCTTTCCATCACAGCCTGCAGTGAAGTCAGTTCTCCACCCTGTTTACACTAAGAGGTACAGATCAGATTTCCAATTAGCAAGAATTTGAAATAGTCAGTTGAAGTTAAGTTTCATCTTGGTGCTGGGGGAAACAGCTGCCTGTTTGTGCTGAAAGGCAGTTAGAGAACAATTCGTTATTCAAACGTCTCAAATCCACTTCCTGAGGACACAAATGAACTACTAATTAAAGGACTCTCTTAACCTAAGCAGAGGATGGGAATCCAGCATTACCTTTTCCGAACACTCTGAAAGAGCCGTCTTCTAATGGAAACAGCTTGTGAAGGGTTGTCTTAGCCTTCTCGGCAACCTGTTCAATGGCTGACAGCAGTTCAGATGCACTGCTGGAACCAACAACTTCATACCCAGCAACGATGCTTCCATTTCTGCAGTGATTATGAGGAAAGAGAAATGAGATTCACTACTTATTTATTCATTCACTCCGGGCCTATGCTGTGTGTACATGGCATGGGGTCCATAGGAATAAAGTAAACAGAGCTTACACTCTAGTGGATAAGGCAAGGCAAATAAAAAAACAAGTATCCACCAAAAATACATATATATATCATATATATGATATATATATGATATATATATGATATATATGATATATATCATATATATATCATATATATGATATATATATCATATATATGATATATATATGATATATATGATATATATATGATATATATGATATGTATGATATATATGATATATATGATATATATGATATATATGATATATATATGATATATATGATATATATATGATATATATGATATATATGATATATATGATATATATATGATATATATGATATATATGATATATATGATATATATGATATATATGATATATATATGATATATATGATATATATATGATATATATGATATATATGATATATATGATATATATATGATATATATGATATATATATGATATATGTGATATATATGATATATGTGATATATATGATATATGTGATATATGTGATATATGTGATATATGTGATATATGTGATATATATGATATATATGTGATATATATGATATATATGTGATATATATGATATATATGTGATATATATGATATATATATGATATATATATGATATATATAAATACATCTGTATATATACAGATATAATTATGGGGCCCCACATTAAATAAAGCTGGTTATGGAAGGCTTTTTTGTGCTGTGGGTCTTTGAAGCTGAGGCCTGAGGCCAGCTATGCAAAGAAGAAAAGGCCAACTATGCAAAGAACATTGGTGTGGAATGTCAGCACAAGTAAAGGTCCTAAGGCGGGAAAATGCCTGTAAGTTTGACAAGCTTAAATACTAGGATGATTGAAATTCAACAGCAAGGGAGCAATAGCAGGAGATGATATTGGAGTGGTACCAGGAGTCAGATCTCATAGGACATTAGAGTTGCGATTTCATTCTTTATTAAAAAGTTTTCTTCTTTATTAAAAGGCATTGGCATCATAAGATTTATCTTTTTAAGACCATAAAGGCTGCTGTGTAGAAAACAGATGGAAGGGAAGCAAGCAAGGTACAGGGAACCCAGTTAGGAAAGAGCTGGTGGTGGCTTGAACTAGTTGGGTAGCTATGCATGTGGTCAAATTCAGGTTTTATTTGGAGCCAGAGCCATAGAACTTACTAATGGAGAAGATTTGGGATGTGAAAGAAAGAAATCAGTCAATAATAACTCCAAGGAATGGAAAAGCAAGTTTTTGTATATTCTTACCATGGAGTACTACTGGACTACAAAAAGGAAGGAACCACTGATAGAAAACTGAGGATGAATCTCAATGACATTATGCTGAGTGAAAGACGCCAAACATGCAAACAAAAAAAACTGGATTATTCTATTTATGTGAAGTTCTGGAATAGACTAAACTAACCTGTGATGATAGAAATCATACAAGTGGTTGCTTCTGGTGTGAGGGGATGGCATGGAAAGAGGCTGGAAAGCAACACAAGAGAACTTTTGGGGTTATGGGAATGTTCCATCTTGATAGGAAGGGACTTGCACAAGCGTTTTTCAAAGCTGATAGAGTCATACACAAAGTTTGAGCACATAACTGTGTGCAAGTTATACCTCAATAAAAGAAATTATAGCACAGGAAGGCTCCAAGATTGGGTCTCTGCAAGTGGAAGGACAGCATTGCTGTAATGGAAATAGGGAAGACAGTGGGAAAAATAAGTTATAGGTTAGGAAGGGGAGAGTCAGAGGATTCCCAGTTTGGACACATGACATTTGACATCTCAACTGGAAAACCAAGTGGAGACTGTCAAGTAGGCAGTTGGTTATTTGAGTCTGGAGTTCAGGGGGGTGCCCGAGCTCAAGTAATAAATTTGGAATCCATCAGCATACAGATGTGTTTGAAGACATGAAAGCACATGAGATCAATACATTAAGTCAATCCTGCAATAACTCATGAGATAAGCAGTGTATCATTCCCATTTTATAGATAAGAGAACTGAGGCCCAATGAGAAGTTGGGTGAAAAAATTATTAATTACTAATTGATCGGAAGTTCCGCAGCTCAAATTCTTACTACATTGAACTTCTGCTCACAATGTATAAATAAGTGCAGACACCCTTTTGCGTAATGATGGTCACAATACCTTTGCATTGATATGTCCCTCCTATTGATTACAGAGTATTTTCCTGCTTGTTATAGATTTGATTTAGTGAAGTTAAACCAGGTTCCACAGGTGTATAACTGTCCTGTTTGACAGATAAGTAAATAGACTGAGAGATTAAGATTTATTTTAATCTGGGCATGGTGACTCATGCATGTAATCCCAGCACTTTGGGAGGCCAAGGTGTGTGGGTCACTTGAGGCCAGGAGTTCGAGACCAGACTGGTCAACATGGTGAAACCCTTCTTTATTTTTTAAAATAATTTTTTAAAAAGAGATTTATTTTAAATCATATATGCAAAAAGTAAAACTTTAGGCTGGGCTTTGTGTCTCATGCCTGTAATGCCAGCATTATGGGAGGCCGAGGTAGGAAGATCGCTAGAGCCCAGGAGTTTAAGACCAGCCTGAGCAACATAGCAAGACCTCAACTAATTAGCCAAGCATCATGGCAAGTGCCTGTGATCCTAGCTACCAGGGAGGCATAGGTGGGATTGCTTGAACCCAGGGGTCAAGGCTGCAGTGAACTGAGATCGCACCACTCCACTCCAGCATGGGCAATAGAGTGAGACCCCATATCGAAACAAAATGAAACAAAACAAAAGTAAAAAGTTGTAGTTTATAGACTTGTGCCTACTTTTACTGTGATTTGGTCTGCAAATTATTGGAGACAGCTTATAAGATATACATGATAGAATATAAATTAGAAGTATAAATAGAAAACAAGGATCACAGAAAAGAAAAATATGAATATTGAAAGTATGATCAACTGTATAAACCTCAATACAAAAAAAAGCAGTGTTTTTGCTGGTATTGAATTTTAAAGAAAACTATTCATGTATGACTTAAAGGATAATGCCCAGGACAACATGTTTATAGCAAATGCTGTTGAAGATTTCCTATGGGTTGGCCGGATGCAGATGCTCACACCTGTAATCCCAGCGCTTTGGGAAGCCGAGGCAGGCGGATCACGAGGTCAGGAGATCGAGACCATCCTGGCTAACACGGTGAAACCCCATCTCTACGAAAAATACAAAAAAATGAGCCAGGCGTGGTAGCACACGCCTGTAGTCCCAGCTACTCGGGAGGCTGAGGAAGGAGGATGGCGTGAACCAAGGAGGTGGAGGTTGCAGTGAGCCGAGATCGTGCCACTGCACTCCAGCCTAGGCGACAGAGAGAGACTCCATCTCAAAAAAAAAAAAAAGAAAAGAAAAGAAAAGAAAAGAGAAAATGTCCTATGGGTGTTTTTAAGTTAACTGTGAAAAAAATATCACAAGTCAAGTTCTCTGACCTCTAAGCCACTTTCTCTAACAAGCAGACAGATTATTAATAGTTGGTAATTAATGTAAACATGGCTAACTAAACAACTTTTGGAATTAAGGCATAAACAAAAGGATAATTTACTAAATATTTCTTTATTTGCTGTAAACAATGACTACTGGGTTTTGAACTATGATGTATACATGATATCTGTGCAAAGATATCTCACCCAAAGCCCCACTTCTGGCTCCGAATTATGAGGCATCATATCTCCTGTGGTTGCTGAAGGAGAAAATCCACCCTTTGACAACCCGCAACCCTTATCCCCAACCCTCACTTTTTCCCATGCACTGTCACCATGATCTCCTGCCTTCTTTCAAGTTTCTGCCCTACTGCTGTTGTTTTGTAGTTCTACTCACTGACCCACAGTTTTGAGAATGCTTTCCAATATTTAAGGTCCTAGGCTAGATGTGGTGGCTCATGCCTGTAATCCCAGCAGTTTGGGGGCCAAGTCAGGCGGATCACCTGAGGTCAGGAGTTTGAGACCAGTGTGGCCAACATGGTGAAACCCTGTCTCTACTAAAAATACAAAAAAAGTTAGCTGGATGTGGTGGCAGGTGCCTGTAATTCCAGCTACTTGGGAGGCTGAGGCAGGAGAATCTCTTGAACCTAGTAGGCAGAGGTTGCAGGGTTGCAGTGAGCCTAGATTGTGCCATTGCGCTCCAACTTGGGCGACAAGAGTGACATTCTGTCAAAAAAAAAAAAAAAAAATTAAGGTCCTAAACTCATTTAAGTGAGAATCTAGGCTTTACTCTTCAGACTTTTTAAAGCATCACAGATCCTTGTTCACTTAGTAAAAATCCTACTATAAAGATGACTTCTGTCCTGTTTTCTGTCAGGGTCACCTAAAAACAGCACTCTGCCTTTTGCAGAACTGGCGCCCAATTCTGGGGATGCCCTTCTAAGACCATTGTGTTACTTACCGAAATTGGGTGACCTGAACCGACTCAAAACCTTGAATTCTTTCATATGCTTTTTTAAGCTTAGAAAGAGAACAAAGAACAATGTGTTAATTGTTCTTCCCGTACTTCGGAAAGACATTTGAGCAAAAAATTGATACAGACAATAAATAAATCAACAGTAGCAAAGGAGCAAAGAAAAGAGATACAGTGGGAAGTAATTGCATGTCATACAAATACAGTTAAAATAACAGTTGTGAATGTATACATACACACACACATATCCATACATATACACATATAAAATGTATCTTTGAGATTGCTAATAAATTGTGAATAACCAACTGCTTAGAATAGGAGATGAATTTGATGCCAGATCGTAGAATAAATTTACCCAAAATCCATTTTTTCCTTATCAAAAACAAGCCATTAATTTTTACAGGTACTTAGACTGAATCCATCTATTAAGTATTTGCTTGGGTCTTCAGTTAGAGCTACACCTGAGCCAGCATCCTAGGCAGAGGGATACTGATCTAGTTTTTATGTGACTTTATTATAAAGTTGAGAGTTTTGCTCAGTAACTCTCTTCAGCCTCTAACAACAGAGTTTTCTTTATAGAACAAATCCCAAATGCTGACAGTTGAGCTTAGATCATGATTTTTTTTTGTTTTTTGATGTGGAGTCTCACTCTGTCGCCCAGGCTGGAGTGCAGTGGCACGATCTCAGCTAACTACAAACTCCACCTCCCGGGTTCAAGCAATTCTCGTGCCTCATCACCTGAGTATCTGGGATTACAGGTATATGTCACTATGCCCTGCTAATTTTTGTATTTTTTAGTAGAGATTGGGTTTCACCATCCTGGCCAGGCTGGTCTCGAACTCCTGACCTCAAGTGATCTGCCTGCCTCAGCCTCCCAAAGTACTGGGATTACAGGCGTGAGCCACCATGCCCGGCCCATAAAAATTTTTTATAAAAAATTAAAAGAGAAAATAATCAAGAAGTCTTAGTATATTGCTAAAATAAGTGAGCAAAACTGAACACAAGAGAAGTGCAAAGAAGTCAGCTGCTAAACTTTCCTAGAAAGAAGATACTCAGGGAATTTCAACTGTGGGCAGAGCAAATAACTGTTCTGTAATAGCTCACTGAAAATGAATAATTAAGAATATGTATTAAATATACATGCTGAATTGAAAACATTTGAACTTGAGTGTAGCAAACGATTCCTTATATAATAAGTAGAAAGTGCTTACTTGAATTTCAATTCCATTTGCATATTTGGAGTATATAGCAGAAGATGAATTCAAAAGGTCATTTGTAAACCTTTCATTAATTTTGAAAGTGCCCCAAATCTCTGTAGGAAATAAAAATAAGTTTATAGACATAATAAATTTCTAACTTGATTTATTAGTAGCATACAATTATAGAAGTACAATTCAGAGTCATCTATTCAACAGTGATGTTTCAAATTTTTTTCATAAGAAATGTTCACCTAAAATAACACAGGATGCATACATAAAAGCAGAGTTTTCAATTGCAGATTTGGAACAGTAATAGGGAAGTGCTGGTAATGAAGGCAACCTTAAAAGTAGGTAAATGCGTGGCCTCTCATGTGTCACTAAAGAAGGCATTCACTGAACTCTGAAATGTATCTTCATCTGGGCAATAAGCTTAAGCATTGTCCCTATTAAAAATTAAACGATGACCGTAACAGCAACACTACTTGCTAACTCCAACACATTCCTTACTTACCCATTGCCAGTACTTCTCTGCAATGGGACAATTCTCTGTGTGGACAAATCCTATTTATCCTTCATTCAGGACCTAGTCAAATATCATCTCTTCCACAAGGTCTTCTCTAATCCTCAGATGCAGAGTCTTTCTCTCCTCTAAATTCCTACAGTACTTTATCCCTATCTCCCTCCCATCCTCTTACATATTCCTAAACATTGATTTGTGTATGTCTCACCTATGCACATCTCCACAGTACTGTGGGAAGCTCCTCATAAGTGTCATCCCTGTCTGATCCAGCTTTGTATCTTTCAAAGATGGATTAGACATGGACCACCTTTTTCTTTCCTTTCTTTCTTTCTTTTCTTTTTTTCTTTTTTTTTTTTTTTTTAGTCAGGGTCTCACTTTTGTCACCTAGGCTAGTGTGCAGTGGCATGATCTTGGCTCACTGCAGCCTCAATCTCCTGGGTTCAAGCAATCCTCTTCCCTCAGCCCCCCAAGTAGCTGGTACTACAGGCACACACCACCACACCTGTAAATAGCTAATTTTTGTATTTTTTGTAGAGATGCATTTTTGCCATGACACACCACCACACCTGTAAATAGCTAATTTTTGTATTTTTTGTAGAGATGCATTTTTGCCATGTTGCCCAAGCTGGTCTCGAACTCCTCCTGAACTCAAGCAATCAGCCCGCCTTAGCCTTCCAAATTGCTAGGATTACAAGTGTAAGCCACTGTGCCCATCTTTCAAAACATAGGCTTTCATCAACATTCATTGAAGAATTACATTATTTTCTTTCTTGTATTACAGTCTGGCCTCTACAACTAGTCTCCTAATTCATAGACAGCAAGAGAAATTCTTCTGTGTGTCCTCCTAGAATTTGCCCCTGATCTGGGTGAAAAGATGGTGCTTAATAAGTAATGTGTTGCCATAACCTGAATTGCTGTAGTCCCAGGAAGGAGAGCCAGTATTCCCAAGTAAGCTGGGCTACTTCAGGCTCACTCTTTGCTCAGTTCCACCAATATCTGGGGCTTCCAGTTAACTGGAGTAATCATTGCAGGAGCTTAGTAAAGTCCTTTATGCCCTGGAGTCCGTGTCATTTGGCTCATCTCACCTTTCATTGAACATAAAGCTAAGTTAACCATAGCTCCCTCAGCTTCCACTGGTTTCCTAAGCTAGACTTTTAGCTTTTGTTCTGTTTTAACAAGGCATTCAGTACACATATTTGTTGACAATTGAGAGATTTCTTTTAATGGAATCATTCACTATATATTTCCTCCTTGCATTCATATCTCTAGACTCCCCTTTTCTTGAAACTGATGTTGGCAAAAGATGTGAAAAGAGAGTAGGAAGACAAATGTTGCTTACTCAAGCAGTTCCTCTTTTTGGAATTTTAGCAACTCTTCCTCAATCTCAATAAAATCATATGATTGCAGAGCTAAGCTGGATGGACCTAAAGGTTGAAGTGACCTTCACATGTCACCAGTTTCTGGATCTTCTGTACTATGAAAGCTCTCAGTGGGTCCAGCCAGGCCTAACATGATGTATCATCACTGTCCCTCAATCTCCCTGTAAACAAACATTGACTAGCTAGACAATGAGCAAGAGTCCCTTCTCTGTTGCATGTTGGGGTGAGAGAAGCCCCAGCCTAGAGCATTCTTAGTTGCTTACTTGTTCTCTCACAGAAATTGACACTCTGGCTGAGGTTGTTGAGATGACATTCACAGCTTGGGAGTGCTCCAGCCGTGTGAAGGTAGCAGTTCTGGGGATCGAGGCATGAGGGAGGAAACCAGGTGTAGCTGTCTTCACAGGTACACTGCAGGACCCCATTCAGGCTGTTGCAGTCTGCACAAGAAATAGAACTCAGTCTCATGGATTCTGGTTTATAAACTGACCACTGCTGAGCAGTGATTTTATTTTATATATGTTTATTTTTCAGATTAACTTCCCACATCTTCTATGAGTTTTGTTTCGTTTTGTTGCCTAGGCTAGAATACAGTGGTATGATCTCAGCTCACTGCAACCTCTGCCTCCTGGATTCAGGTGATTCTTGTGCCTCAGCCACCTGAGTAGCTGGGATTACAGGCACGCACCATCAACCTGGCTAATTTTTGTATTTTCAGTAGAGACAGTATTTTGCCATGTTGGCCAGGCTGGTCTTGAACTCCTGAGCTCAAGTGATCTGCCCTCCTTGGCCTCCCAAAGTGCTGGGATTACAGGCGTAAGCCACCGCGCCCGACCCTGAGTAGTGATTTGTGATCCTTAGCTGTCACATGGAATCTGGACCAAGGATTTGGTTGGTGCAAAAGTAATAGCAATTTTTGCCATTAAAAGTAAAATAATGGTTAATACTTCTCACCAAAAGCTAGAAGGATGAAACCAGGACAGCAATATACTCAAGGTAAGAAAATGTCCAACTCAATAAATTCTGAGGTTGGTATCAGAAAGCTAACAAACATAAAGCTACAATGGCTGGGATTAGCATGCAAAAGAAGGATGTATGCCCCATACATAGCCACTGCAAAGGAAGAGAGAAGCAGAAGAGGACACTTGTAACAGGAGAGTTGTTTAAAGGATTCTAGAGCGTATTTGACCACCATCTCATTGGAGGCTCCTTTCTATCCACCTGCTACCACTCCCAAGTAGGCCTTATAAGCAAGATGACAAAGGCAGAGAAACATTTTTGGGGAAAGTCATGATGAAAAGTTTCTCTAGTAGCAATCCTGTATGCCTGCCCCCTTCTATTACACCTGAAATTCCCACCAAAGCCGTCTTTTTTTTCTTTCAGTAGATCAAGAACCAGGGCAAAGTCACCAGACACCTTTGTGAAAATATCCATGGTGTGCAGTGAATGGGTCTCAAGCTTTATTGCGACACAGAATCACCTGGAAGATCTCACCCTGGAGTTTCTGATGCTCTTAAGTCAAGACAAATGAAGAATTTGCATTTTTGCTAAGTTCCCTAATGCTGCTGCTGCTGGCCTGGGGACCATGCTTTAAGAATCACTGCTTTAGATCAATAATTTAACTTCTCTGAACCCCACCTTTGTGCTTATTAATGCTGTTTGCCAAATATTTCTTGTTGTCTTCCAGGTACACAGGATTGCATATCCTAGTCCCCTGAAGTTAAGTGGGGCCATGGAGCCAGTTCTAGCCAAAAAGTTGTGGGCAGAGTTACAGCAGTCACTTCTGAGTTAGAGAATTTAATTGCCTGTGGAAAACCCTCCAGTGTTTCATTTACTTTTTGCTCAGCATGGGTACATATGAGATAGGGTCTGATACATCACTGGGTACTGGTGGCAACAAATACAGCCCTCTGCCAATCTGCAATGGACATGTAGCATGAAGAAGATATAAAGCGTTTATTCTTTTAAATCACAGAGATTGTAGGGATGATTGTTTCCACAGCATAACCCAACCTAGCCTGACTGATACACCCGCCTTCCCCATTTACACATCCAGTCACCGAGAGCCACCTTACATGTGGTAGCCTTTGCTCTGATAATTCTAATTAGCCCGTGTGACCATAATAATGGAGGCTTCAAGAGCTTCAGAAAATTTCTCAAATCTGTTTTCTCCTTGGAATCTCTATAGGTCACCTGAAGCAGCAGCTGATATTCTTCGACCGGGCCTAAAGAGAGAAAGAGAGTCAGAAACCTTTTTTTCTGTCCGTGGGGAAAATATTGCTGAGGAAGTGACTGAGAAACAATCATCAAATTTAGGTCAGGGACTCTACCATGCTGCTTGTTCCTGAGTTCCTCTCATCCAAACATGGACTAAAAATGAACACTGAGGGTAAACACAAGCAAATGGTTCCCACACATGCCAAATATACGTCTGTCCTCTCACTTCTGCCAGGCCAGCTGCCCCAGTGCTGTCTGTCCCTCCCCAGAATCACTCTCCCAATGTTATACACTTCCTCAGGGCACACCCAGAGTCGAGCTTCAGGTGTCAAGACCGAAGGGGGAAGAGGTGAGGAAATCCAAGTCAACCTTCCCTCCCCCGCCCCCAGCTCTGATCTCCTTGAAGTATCTCCAGTATAAGACCCCTCAATCTCACACTTACAAAGAGCCCTTTCTTCTCCTGTGAAAATATTCCATTCGTTAGCTGCGTTTGGGTATTTATATGAAATCCAAAAGCAAAACAAACTAAATTTTCCCTTGAGGCTTGATGCACCCTCACCTCCAGCTCATCATTTCTGCACAGCACCTTTTCTTTCCCCACAGAGAAGCCATTAACTGATTTTGACAGGGAAAGGAGAGGAATCCTATGAGTCTTCTCCCATCCAAAATTCACTTAAGCCCATTCACATAAAACTTGACATGAAATTCCCAGGGGCTTCAAGGTCCCCCGAAGCTCACCTATGAAAGACCTGACATCTCACACCATTGCACCCCACTCCCATCTCTTAGTCTCCCCATCTCCTTACGGACTGGAGCCTCTTCCCCAGGCATTGGAAGTCCCCTCTGAGTGGTGGGACCTGAGACAAGACCCACTTCTCGTCCACGCAGGTGTGCAGTGGGGAACAGGGAAAAGGATGGCCCTGCTCACATCGTCAGGGGTTAATGGCACTGGTTCTGCAGCCAGATTGACTGGATTTGAATCCTGGTCCCTGCCCCTAGTTCTGTGCTTTAGTTTCACTATCTGTAAAATAAAGATGACCACTGTACCAGACTCAGAGGGTCAGTGTGAGGGTTTAATTCATCTAATGCACTTCCAATAGTCCTGCCACATAGTAACATCCCAACAATAGTTGCTATATTTTTATTGTTATGTTTACTGTCAGGGAAATTGTATTCATGTCATTCCAAGTTGAAATTTTGATTTCATTTTCCCAAAGAAGTATAGCCTTGCACAGTGATAGTTGCTATGGTACTATTAGCACATTGCTGTATGGCAGATTTATTGCATGGTAGAAAAGCTATTGTGGACTGACCCGGGAACCTAACAACCACATGTGCATCACTGTTTCTGTGAGGAAATGTGTTCAGCACTAGAAACATCAGATCCACAAACTAAATTTCAGAACACAACTCATTTCTGGACTGGGGCTATGACCATTAATTACATTGTTAGAATCAAGGCACAGAAGAAAAGGGCGTGTGTGAACAGCTACTTGCCAGGTCTGATGTAAGACACTATGCTCTCATGATATTATTTAATCTTCACAAACGTCTTGCTCATAGGAATTACTGTCATTCTCCTTGTACATATTTGGATGTTTAATAATGTGCCTAGGATCATACAACCAGTCAGGGGCACCGCTGGGATTAGAACCCTGGTCCCTTGACACCAAAATCCACTGCACCATGCTGTCTAACAGAGCCTCACCTAGATGTTTTTTCTTATTCACAATGAGTTCTTTTTTTGTTTTGATGCCATCATTTCTCTGTTAAAAAGAAAAAAAATAGTTATGGTGAGACTTTGAAGAGTTGTGCTTCATAAGGCCTTGCTGAGTTTCCCAGATGAATTAAAATCATGAATCTAAAATCCAAGCCAGGGATGGTGGAGAGGCGGCCAGGGAAGGCCTCACTGGAGCAACTTTTGAGCAAACACCTGAAGGGTAAGAATATGCCTGGCAGGTGAAGGCAGAATGAGGACACCAGAGCTGCTGAGAGAGGAGAGTGAGAGGAGAGGCACAGGAGGTGGGGTCAGAGGGTCTCTGGGGAGGCAGGTTGTGCAGACCTTTATAGGCCATGGAAAGGGTTTTACCTTTTCCTTGAGTGAGATGAGAAACTGCTGGGTAGCTTTGAACAGGGGAAAGACATGCTGTAACTTACTTTGTAGCAGGCTCGATCCTGAAGCCCCGTTGAGAACAGAGAAGCACAGAAGCAATGCGTGCATTTCTGGGGTTGTTGAAATCATGCAGGCAAGAGACAATGAAGGTGTGGCTCAAGGTAGCAGCCATGGAAGTAGTGAGAAGTTTTTGAATTCTGGATATACTTTAAAGGTAAAGCTTTAAAAGTAATGCCAGTGGTTTAGATATGGAATGTGAGAAGAGTCAAGCATGATTCTTAAGGTTTTTTGCCTAAGTAGCTGGAAAGATAGTGATACCACTTGCTGAGATAGGCAAGAAGGAGTGGGTTCGATTTTGAACAAATGAAGTTCGGAGGTCCGCTGGATTCCCAGCTGGAAATAACACGTAGGTAATGGATATGTGAGTGTGGACAGGGGAGAGGTCTAAGATGGAGCTATACAGCTGGGAGTCATCAGCATGTAGAGAATATTAAAACCATGATCCTAGATGAAAGCATCACTCAAGCGAGTGTAGATAGGAAAGAGAGTGTCTAAGGATTGCTAATGTCCATCCATGTGATTTTTCTGCATCCGAGAAGCCATAGTAGAGCATGTGTTGAACTGGAAAAGATCTCTAAGATAGTTTAATCAAAGATCCTCCTTTTGCAGTTTGATCATCTAAGCTCCGAAGAGATGAAATGACTTACTTATCCAAGGCCACACAGTGAATGTTGGTGATGTTGAAACGAGAACTCAGGACTTCTGATCTCAAGTACATTAAATTATGCAGTTGCAGTCCCCTAGAGAGTGAGGGGTTCTAAAAGTGCCGGAACGAGAGAGGAGAGTTCGTTGAGAAGAGATATGAGACACAGCACCAACTCACCCCCAGGAAGCCACCGTGGCCATCAGTGAAGGTGAAGAAAGAAATGAGCCACAGCACTCCAACTTTCATTTTCCCTGGACTGAACAGCAGCAGTCGGGTGCATAGTCTGTGACTAAACAAGCAGGGTACCAGGTAAGGTAGAGGCACAAAAACAAGAAATTCAAGCCAAAATGTAAAAATGCACAACGTGGTAAGGCCCCACTGAGCTGATCCGAACCCCTGGGTGTTTATGTTTCCACTCCACGGAACCTGTGACATCATGACTTCTGCTCCCATTGCAGATGTAGTAAATTTCCATCTTTACAAACTTACTAGAAAACTGCTCTAGAGCTCTCTTCCAAGTGATGGTATCTGACTAAACACATGCTTTTTTTTTTTAAATCGTGACTTGCTTAACATTGCAATTAGGTGCATTTAACATCAGTCTTTTATATTTCACTGAGGTTTCCTTTTCATTTCAGGAAAGAAAAACATTAAAATAACCAAAGACTCTGTAAACCATTAATACCAGGATATAATTTGAGTGTTTAAGCATATAAATAATAATGAATCAATCCAGAAAATTTCCTTTTTCATAGTAGATATAATTAGCAAAAAGATGTCCTCGAGTTTATGGTTATCTCAAATAATTTAGATAAAACTCAGTACATAGACCTGGTCACAAGATTAATCACTTATACCCAGGTTATTTTGCATCAAAAAAATCACAAAATGTTAGAATTGTTCTGTCTAATACAGTAGCCATTAGCCATGTGTGGCTATCTAAATTTCAATTACAGTTAAAATTAAATTAAATTTAAAATTCAGTTGCTCAGTCACATTGACCACATTTCCAGTGCTCAGGGGCCACATGTGGCTAGGGGCTACCATATTGGGTAGCTCAACACAGAACGCTTATATCATTGCTAAGTTTTACTCCACAGCATTGATAGAACTTAAAGGAATACCTTCTTCTGGCCTCTCAGTGTTTCTTTTACATCTCACAGGAGAAGATGAGAAAGTTTGATTCCCAAACTCAAGAGTCCTCCAGTGGAATAAGTGTCCTTGCTTAGCAGTCCAGAGTACACAGAGTAGGGCTCTCCATCCAGCCCTTACCTTGCTTCCTGGGTGTGCTTAAACTTCATACAAACCCTGCTATTTCTCCAGTGCCACCCCACACTGCCCTCTAATCTAAAAAGCCGAGAAAAGGCATTAGAGACAGGGAAGAACTACCTTAGAGGTGGCCTATGTCTCAGCAGAAACCTTTTCTAGGGCTTTCTAGGGAAGCATGAAAAATAGGCAATGTACAGCTTTTGAATTTACCTCTTCCTTTTGGATGAATGGTCCTCTTATGCCCCACCTTCCTGTTTGCCAAAGACTCCTTGAAAATCTATTGCTTTAAAATTCTTTGGCAGCAGCCTGGGCTCTAGATTATTCTTCAGGGTCTTGTTTCCCCACAGCTTATCTGCTCTGAGTTCTATTCCTTCCCGCCTGCGCTTTCTGCTTTCTAAAAGTGATGAATATTTTTCTCTCGAGCAGTGTTTCACAAATTTTCTTGACAGGATCCCATAGAAAGAAAGATATGTGATAACATGAATATATGTCTGTGTGTGTGTGTGTGTGTGTGTGTGTACACCTTGGATATTTTCTACTTGTTTTTATTTCATTTTTATTACTAAATTGTTATATTCTACTAAACTGATTTTGCAATACCCTCATGAAGCACAGTCACATTGCAGAGTGGGGGTTGTGCCCCTTCCAGCCCCTTTTCCACTTTTTCTTCACTTTTCTTTTTTTGAGATGGAGTCTCTCTCTGTTGCCCAGCTGGAGTGCATTGGCATGATCTTGGCTCACTGCAATCTTCACCTTCCGGGTTCAAGCGATTCTCCTGCCTCAGCCTCATGAGTAGCTGGGATTACAGGCGTGCATCACAACGCCTGGCTAATTTTTGTACTTTTAGTCGAGATGGGATATCACCATGTTGGTCAGGCTGATCTCAAACTCCAGACCTCAAGTGATCCGCCTGCTTCGGCCTCCCAAAATGCTGGGATTACAGGCGTAAGCCACCATGCCCGGCCACTTTTTCTTCACCTCTAGGGAAGGATTTTTTAATTTGAATTCCCGGGAACTATTTAGACCACAGTTTATAGTGCTGGAGCTTTCAAATGGGATAACAGTTTTGGTGCCTGCGGAGTGATCCGTTCTGCCTCTTTGTGCCAGTCTGTTTCCAAATGGGAGACCTGGCGTGCATGCGGCTCTCTGCTCGCTTTCTCTGTCTCTCTCTCTCTCTTCTCTCTCTCTCTCTCTCTCTGTCTGTCTCTCTCTGTCTCTCTCTTCTCTCTCTCTGTCTGTCTCTCTCTGTCTCTCTCTTCTCTCTCTCTCTCTGTCTCTCTCTGTCTCTCTGTCTCTCTCTCTCTCTCTCTCCCTCTCTCCTCGAAAAATCTTCCTCATACATGTACTCCAGGCCTGAGGCTGTAAAGGCAGCTTGAGAAAGCCTGAGGACAGCTCTGGGCATTGTGGGAAAGCCTTCTCTCATAGACTCCACCTCTTTATTCCCTCTTCTCCCACCCTAGAGATATATTCTGGCATCCCTGGACTTGCTACAGATGGTAAACTCTAACTTAGCATCAGAGTTTCAGACAAGTGAGGAAGGGAGGGAAGAGAAGGAAAGGAGAAAACATTTAGGAGCTCATTAGAAAATGTGAGTGTCCCCGTCTCACCCTAAACCTACTAAATCTTGGACAGGTCAGGCCCAGCTATGTATATTATAATTATAATTATTATTATCGAGACATGTTCTTGCTCTGTCACCCAGGCTGGAGGTGCAGTGGTGTAGTCATGGCTCACTGCAGCCTTGACCTCCTGGTTACAAGTGATCCTCCCACCTCAGCCTGCCGAGTAGCTGAGACTACAGGCTAATTCTTTTAATTTTTTTGTAGAGACAAGGTTTCACTATATTGTCCAAGCTGGTCTTAAACTCCTGGGCTTAAGCAATTCTCCCACCTCAGCCTCCAAAGAGGGACTACAGGCATCAGCCACCATGCCAGGGCAGCCCATGTGTATTATTAAAGCTACACAAGCAATGCTCACATCCAGGCAGGTTTGAGAGCTGTTATTCTAGACTGTTTTAAGTATAGGAAAAACGATTTCTCCAGGGGAAAGCAGCTGAGGGAGAGGTTGTGGCACCTGTGGCCTCCACTCCGCCCCCTCCTCCTTAAACAAATAAAAATAAAATAAAAAAATAAAGATTTCTCCACCTAGCCTGGTCGTGTGATAGGAGTTCTACTCTGGGATTTGAAACCAAAGCTCAAGAGAATCAAAATTTTTTCTTTGCTTCCTTGGTGCATATAGCTCCCTCTGGGATACCGTTGGAAGATTTAGGAAGTAAAAATGCAAGGTACCCTCAAAATTTTGAATTTCAAATAAACAATTTTTTTTTAGTTAAGTATGCCCTGTGCAATATTTGCAACATTATTTGTTGTCTAAAATTATTTGTGTCTTATCTGAAATTCAAATTTAACTGGACATCCTGTATTTGACAACTAGTCAAAGGTGGGAAAAAATGAAATCTCAAGGCACATGGGTCAAAATGGGCTCTGTAGCTGTACTAGCCAGGGTCCTGTTCCCAGCTTTGACATTTATCAACTGGATGCCCTTTGGAATTGTCTCAGATTTTCTATACTTCGGTTTAGTCATCAAGAATACAAGGAAAATAGTATTTAATTCACAGGTTCTTAGGAGAATTGAATGAGTATTTTGCAAGTAAGGTACCCAGAGTGGTGCCTAGTATTTCAACCTTACCATCAGTTTTTATAGTTACTTGCTGGATTGTGTCAGAATTTGACTTCTCTGAGTGCACTTGGGTTAACTGATGGCCATCACTCTGGAAATGGAGGGATCCCAGCTTTGAAGCAATAAAGTACATTTTTACAGTAATTGAATGATCTGACTCAAAGGAGGGTCCACAGCAGCAAGGATGTCAGGGATTGCTTTGCGTGTGTGCAGGGTCATCATAAATCCCTCTGAACTTCGCCTTTAGTAAACATAAACCCCATGGTATTTTCATCGCTTCCCTTCCAAGCCGGAATGGTCCTGATTATTTAGAAATTCTCAGAATCCTTGTGTCCTTGCCACAGATGAGGAGCTGTTGTTGTCATTAGAGCATGACATGTTTCCATCACACCTTGTGCTGTGGCTGCTGGGGCCAGTGATGCCTGAGCTGCAGCTGTGTGGGCACCAGCTTCCGTGGGAAGGCTTGGCCATGGTGGGACGCCCCCCTCCGCACTTCCTTGAATTCATTCAGTGAATTCATTCCCTGTCCTTCAGTTTACAGGGAACAATCATTAGAACGTGCTATTATGCCTCTGGAGAGGGCTGGCTGTTGTCTC
Organism: Gorilla gorilla gorilla; assembly: GCF_029281585.2. Classification (NCBI taxonomy): domain Eukaryota; kingdom Metazoa; phylum Chordata; class Mammalia; order Primates; family Hominidae; genus Gorilla; species Gorilla gorilla. The sequence continues at coordinate 64,820,898 of NC_073229.2, forward strand.
CCTATTCTTTCAGTTATATACTTACGGACTGCAAATATCATTTATTTATGCCAACAGCTGTCTCCTTATCAACAGCAGGCTTAGTTGAAACTGCTCACACCTATACTTTCCAGCATTCTTGGCAAAAATCTAATCTTAGGCACAGTTGAACTCTGCGCTGTTTTTCTGGCATCAATATTTATGGGATTATGTTTCTTTCTCTATAAATAGAATTCCCAGTAGAGCTGTCTCTTTCCTGTCCGTCTTGGCCTCACATGCGCCCATGTGCACACACACATTGATGAAAAGAGCAGGTCTCCACATAGGATCTAAAAGAAATCGTGACTCAAAAAGAATTAGGCAGGTGACCTGTAAAACCTTGGTTTTGTTTTACCTCTCATTTTATCAGTTTTTGATAACATTTTCATTGGCATCTATCTTTTCTAGGAACTGTTGGGCCACTTGCCTTTGAGAAAAGCTCCTGTGTGTTTCTGTAACTGAACAGAGACAGAGGAGAAGACAGCTGAGAAAATAGGTGGGAGGACAGAAAAGATAGCCACTTCCATCTTTGGAAAAATGGTTGGAGGTTTGGTAAGTTATATGAGCGAGACAAACTTCCTCTGGAAGGACAGTAATTTAAAGTCATTTAAAATCTCAGGGAAGGTCTATATACATGTGTGCACAGTAAAATCGTAAACACGTTTTATATTTTCACATGTTTTAGCACATTCATGTTTATAAACACAGCAGGAAGAGGTCTGGATGAATTACACTGTAACCTCATGTTTGTACCTCTTCCGTGAGGATTTGTGAAAGTTAAAACTCTGTGGGCTCGGTTTCCTCCTTTATACAGTAAGAGGAAAAATAAAGTGAGCTCAGATCTATTCACATTCAGGTTTCATTATTACATGCCCATTCCCCACATTCTATTTGTAGATTACTTATTTAATTGTTATTTTATCAATGTCTGGCAGTCACCAAACCTAAGCCTGGAAAGATTACCGATTTCTACTCATCTTTATTCTTGTTTTCTCCTCAAACTGGTTATTAAATTCTTTAACATCTTTTGAGATGAGCTAAGAACCTACTAAGAATTTAATTATTGGGTTCAGAACAGAGGTATAATTTTTAAGAATTCTGGACTTATAAGTCTGGAAGCGACAAAAAGAATTACTTGGCTCAGTCACTCCTCCCCCAGGACACTTCACCAATCTGCTAAACTTGCATTTGTTCCAGTACCGTATACTGACAGCCTCCAATTTCCCAGGCATTGTGCCATGCACTGGCTGTTAACAATATCATCATGCAGGATTATCACACATGGTAGCTCCACACCTCAAGAGAAACTCCAAAAGCCACAATCCAGACCCACTTTTGGGAACTTCTGGTTACCGAGAATCTCTGTTCCGGGATCCCTATTTTAACTCTCCTATGTTTCATTGACTGGTTGTGCCTTCAGAGTCCAGTTTGTGACCCTACCTCCAAATCTGATCCTTTTCCATCCCAGAATTGAGATATGTGCTTATAAGTTTGTGTTTCCTTTGCCACTCATTAGAACTTCATTCAGCTCAAGAGTATTTCTCCTGCTGCTGGTGCCTTCAGCCTAGCACAGCTGTCTGCTCCTTCCTAACCAGGGTTCTGTTTTTCTATTTAGTCTGCGCTTTGCATCTGAGAAGAGCTTCACTCAGGATGATTTGTTGTTTTTAGCTCATTGCTCAGTATGCCTTCTGGCATTCTAGTAGAGTTCATTTCCCACAGAAGACCAGTCCAGCTCGTTTCCACTGTAAAAGGCTTAGCTGCAAGCCTCATGGGTTGGCTCTACTCCAAACCCTTGTAACTGAAGACGCTCACCAGCCGCTTGTGGTTCGGTATAGCAGGAGTGACCATGAAGCCCTTAAAAGATGATTAACGGCATTCCGCAAAAGATGCCAAGCGCTTTCTTCTAGCCAAGATTTCAGCTTAGCAACAGGACCCAGTCTTCCTGTAATTCCTAGGTAGGGCTCATTTCTCATCTCCTCTACTTGACTTCATTTAAAGTAGGTAAAGTCCAGATAATTTGAGCTTCTTGAATTGTTTGCTTTTAAAAATAAAAAAGTACCTGAACAGAACTCCAGAGAGGTGATAGCTACCTAATAAAAAGAAATAAAATAATTCCTTCTAATTTACAAAGTGTTTTTAATAAGTTTTGATTTGATTATTTTGGCAATTGTATATGTTAAGTGGAATTTATTTTCATTTCACAATTGCAGAAAATGAAAAGGTAACATTTAAATTCTAAATACAAAGAATTTCTTAACTATTTCCCTAAATTTCTCAGCCCAAAGAATCAAGTATTTCCCTTAGATCATGAGCCAGTTAGTTTTTGTTGCTTGGGGCATGATTTTAATAAAATCATGATTGTTAATTTGATCTCCACCTGAGTTCCTTACAAACAATTCTTTTTTTCAGAAAAAGGAAGAACGTACATTTCAAACCTATCTTCCTGTTCCTGCATTAATTTGCATGTTCTCACTTACAGTGGCAGCTAAGCACTGGGTACACATGAACATAAAGATGGAAACAATCAACACTGGGGACTCCTAGAGCAGAGAGAGAGGGAGAGGGGGAGAGGGCTGAAGCGCTATCTATTGGGCTGGGCGCAATGGCTCAAGCCTGTAATCCCAGCAATTTGGGAAGCGGAGGCCGGTGCATTGCTTGAGCTCAGCAGTTCGAGACCAGCCTGGGCAACATGGTGAAACCCCCATCTCTACTAAAAATACAAAAATTAGCTGGGCATGGTGGTACGCACCTGTGGTCCCAGCTACTTGGGAGGCTGAGGTGGGAAAGTCACCTGAGCCCTGGAGGCGGAGGTTGCAGTGAGCCAAGATCGCGCCACTGCACTCCAGGCTGGGAGACAGAGGGAGACCTTGTCTCAAAAACAAAACAAACAAACAAACAAAAAACAGCTACTTATTGGGTACTATGCTCACTACCTGGTGACAGGATCATTTGTACCCCAAACCTCAACATTACACAATATACCCATATAACAAAACTGCACACGTACCCCCTGATGCTAAAATAAAAGTTGAAATTACACAAGAAAAAACAAGCTATCTTCCTAACAAATATGATTGTCCTCAGTGTCAAAGGAGAGTCAGGAGTCCAAGGATGGAAACACAAATGATCAGGCCTGCTGGAAAACCCCTGCAGAACAGGCTCTGTGGGACCTTTATATATAAATGGTCAGATTAAAGATGTCACAAACTCTTCTTGGGTGATCTGTTTTAAATAGGAGTAAAACATACTTCTCCAACTTCTCATTCAATGCTTACACTGATAAATCTTCATTGTTTCAAACCTACCAAAACCCACTAATTGTTTATGTCTCCCTTTACATATGAATAGTATTTTCATTATAATTTTCTTAAAAAGTAAAAATAAGTTTTAAAATCATATTCCCCAGATGATTCTTCTAGAAATAGAACTAGTTGACTGGCATTCCACCTATCCTGAAAATATCACATCAGTTCATCCTCAGAAACCATCAAGATTCTACACCATACAGAATGAAAAGCAAACTCAAGATCATGGCAGTTTTGAACTCCCACAATTTGCCCTCAAACTTCCCTTCTATTAAGCTTCCTTTCACGCATCTGAATTCCAGGCAAACCAGGATTTAACTTTTAACTTTTCTAAGTTAAAAGGAAAGTGCTGCTTCAAAAGGTTTATATATGTTGAGTTTTTCTAGACATGGCCAAATTGACCTCCTAACCTGTACCCATTTATACTCACTGGTAAGGTGCAGAAATGCCTGTTTCATCACTCCATCCACAGTATCTTTTTAATGTTCCCAAACGGATAGGCAAAATTTTTGCCTTATTGTTTTAATTTTCCTGTGTTTGACTATCAGTAAGTTTAAGCATTTTTCAGGGATTTACTGACCATTTGTATTTTTTTCCAGCTTGACTATTTAAGTCATTTTCCTAAATTTTTTTATTGGAATGTTCATCTTTTTCTTAAAAATTGTGTTTTAGGAACTCTTTTGTCTTTGTCGCTCCTGTTATAGGTATTTGCTCATGATTTGTAGTTCATCTTTAAACCTTTTGCATTATTTTCTTCTGCACAAAAGATTAAAATGTTCATGAAATCACACCTGTTAATCTTTTCCATTATGGATTTTACTTATTCATTTTTACTTTTGGTTGTATTTAGAGACAGGGTCTCATTCTGCTGCCCAGGCTGGGGTGCCGTGCCATGATCATAGCTCACTGTAGCCCCATCCTGGGCTCAAATGATCCTCTCGTCTCAGCCTCCTGGGTGGCTGGGACTATAGGCACACACCACCACACCCAGCTAACTATTTTTTAATTTATTTTTTTGCAGAGACATGGTCTTGACATATTGCTCACACTGGCCTTGAACTCCTGGGCTCAAGTGATCCTTCTTCCTTAGCCTCTCAAAGTGCTGAGATTTCAGGTATGAGCCACCACACCCAGCCCCATTATGGATTTTAAACTTAGGGTTGTGTGAAGAATGTGTGGTTTTGTTTGCTTGTTTGTGTTTTGAGATGGAGTCACGCCCTGTCATCCAGGCTGGAGTGCAGTGGTGCAATCTCTGCTTACTGCACCCTCTTCCTCCTGGGTTCAAGTGATTCTCCTGCCTCAGCCTCCCGAGTAGCTGGGACTACAGGTGCACGCCACCATGCCCGGCTGATTTTTGTATTTTTAGTAGAGATGTGGTTTCACCATGTTGGCCAGGTTGGTCTCGAACTCCTGACCTCAGGTGATTCACCTGCCTCAGCCTCCAGAAGTGCTGGGATTACAGGCATGAGGCACCGTGTCCAGCCGAAGAATGTGTTTTCTATAAAAAGATTGGAAAACATTCTTCTACATTTTAGTCTAACAGTTCTTAAAATTATTTTTAGTACACTTAATTCTTCAATCTTTCTTAAGTTAATTTAGGTTTTGGGATGAAATAAGTAAATATTCAATCCTGCTGGAATTTATTTAGGTTTTCAGATTTCCTTTCATTTCCTCCAAGTGAATAGCCAAGTTTGCCAACTATTTTTCCCAATGAAACAGTTTTTTATCCAGACCACCTTGATAATTCTTTATCAATTTATTTTAAATTTTATTTTTAATTGACAAATAATAATTGTACACATTTATAGAGTACCTAGTGATGTTTTGATATATGTGATATACAGTGATCAGATCAGGGTAATTAGCATATCCATCATCTCAAACGTTTGTCATTTCTTTGTGTTGGGAACATTGAATATTCTCCTTCTAGCTATTTGAAACTATATATTATTGTTAAGTATAATCATTCTACAGTGGTATAGAACACTAGAATTTATTCCCCCTGTCTAGCTGTAAGCTTGTTTAATGAGGCCCTTTTCCTATAAAATTCTGACCTAAATATATTTTTAAAATTCTACTGCTATCTACATCTTTTACCAATTACTTGCTTAATTGATACCTTGGTCAACAAAGTAAAAGAGTATGATATGCCTAAGAAATATTAAGTGTCTTATCAGAAATAATTAGCTTGATTATCTAAGAGATGAAGCATAGGGAAGTCTCCAAGTAGAGTCAGGCTGCATGCAGTACAAACACAAGTGTAAAAGGTGTTCATGGAAAATATAATCTGCTTAGCACAAATTCTCTTTACCCAAAACTTTGCAGGTGTGAATCTGTTGTACTATGACAGGCTGTCCCAACTTCACAAATGTATAATAAATATCTGCTTAACCCAAAACAATAAAGAAACTCTTATCAGGTTTTAAAGTTTTGTCTTCCAAGAAAGAAGAAAAGAATAAGAAAATGTTCTTAAGGACTTTAAAGTCTTTAGATTTGTGGACCTCTGGAGATTAAAAACTGACATTTGCACTAAAACCAAGAAGACACCATGAGGATCTGATAATGCTCATCAGTAAAATGTAACTAGAGTTTGCAGTTTTAGGACTGCATACCTCATTGCTGTTCATCTCTGCATTTTATTTATTCAACTGACTACACATAGGAAATTTATTTTAACTCTATGAAATGCTAGGGCATATTCCACTTCTATTATTAATTCCTATGAATTTTCATTCTCAACATGCCAGGTCCCAGTTTCCATCAGCCACTGACCAGGAGCCTCTATGAGATTATCTGTGGCTTACTGGGGAGGGGATGTGATAAGAAGGCTTCCCTTCCTTAGTGGTTTTGTGTACTATGGGTTGAGTTTATCAAGGCTTGAACCCAGCTGTGAATGGAAGAGTGTATGTTTCATACCACGATGCTATAGACCTTTTGTACTATCCCTCCAAGATCCTAAATTGTTTCCACATCTATTAAAACCATGTATCTCTGGGCATGGTGGCTCACGCCTGTAATCCCAGCACTTTGGGAGACCAAGGCCGGTGGATTACTTGAGGTCAGGAGTTTGAGAAGAGCCCAGCCAATATAGTGAAACTCTGTCTCTACTAAAAATACCAAAATTAGCCAGGCGTAGTGGCAGGTGCCTGTAATCCCAGCTACTCAGGAGGCTGAGACAGGAGAATTGCTAGAAACTGGGATGTGGAGGTTGAGGTGAGCCGGGATTGTGCCGCTGCACTCCAGCCTGAGCAACAGAGTGAGAGACTCTGTCTCAAAAATAAATAAATAAATAGATAGATAAATAAATAGATAAATAAAATAAAATGAAACCATGTATCTATCCAGTCAAGAAATCTGAAGGCCTTGAAATCTTGCGAGCACTACTCTGCTAAGACAAACACAATTTAGGAAAATCCCAAGACATATGTATTTGGCAACAGCGTTTCCCCTTCTCTACAAGCCATGGGTGTTCCCTGCCAAAGAACATTAAAAAGAGAACCAGGTGGCTGGGCGTGGTGGCTCACGCCTGTAATCCCAGCACTTTGAGAGGCCGAGACAGGAGGATCACGAGGTCAGGAGATCAGGAAATTGAGACCATCCTGGCCAACACGATGAAACCCTGTCTCTAATAAAAATACAAAAAATTAGCCAGGCATGGTGGTGGGTGCCTGTAGTCCCAGCTACTCGGGAGGCTGAGGCAGGAGAATGGCGTGAACCTGGGAGGTGGAGCTTGCAGTGAGCCGAGATCACGCCACTGCACTCCAGCCTGGGCGACAGAGTGAGACTCCGTCTCAAAAAATAAGATAAAATAAAATAAAAGCAGGCAAAATATTTTGAAAGTTACAAATATAAACATTTAGATTAGGTAGGTTACACAGCACAGTTTCATAAGGGTGTCCTTAAGCAAAATTGTGAATTCAGTGACACTTGTCCCGGGGATGCCACTCCGCCACTTTCTGACTTGTGCACCCTTGTGACGCACACCCCTACCACTGCTAATGCCCTCAGATACCCAGTACCCTCTTGCTCCTGCCAGTTTTTACTTTGCTTACTCTCAGCCAAAGCACTAAAATCATTTATTTATATCCGAATTTGAATGAATGTGTTCATTTACTTTTTTAAAGAGATGTTTGCATTCCTTTAGTTGTGTAATGAAAGACATCAGAAGGCACATTGTTGTGAAAGTATGGTGCTTTCCTTGCCCTCAGCCCAGCAACAGACAGACCCTGTTATTGGGACACTGTCCCTGTTTTTTAAGAAATTTACTCTCCTTTTGGAGAAGAAAGACATACAAGGCATCCAACAATAATTCACATCAGCTTGGGGTTGTGCACAAAAGGTGAGTTTGCAAGTTGAGCTTGTCAGACTCCACAGGCATACACTCCTATTTCCAATCTTAATGCTTATTGGCACCATTTTACAAATGAAATAACCAGGACAAGACAACTAAATAATTTGCTCAATGTTTTACTACTTGTCAAAGGTTGAATAAAGTATTATGGGACCATTATTAGAACACTGTTGTCAATTTGGGTTATGGTTAGATAATGAGTGGTGTTTTCTTAATGACAACAGAGCATAATAAAAGGCTTGTGTTAATATTCTAACATATTAAAGAATGTACTTTTATTTATTTTTTGTTATTCTTGCCTCTGTTTGTAATCTCCAGCCCATGAATGCTATTATCAAGTTGAGCTTAATGGATCTCAGCACGAAAAAGCCAAGGTCATCACTTCTCCACACCTCTCCCACCTTGACCTTCTTTCTATATCTCCTTCAGTATTTTTCCTTCATGTAGTCTCTGGCATGGTACATTACACAGGCTATCAGGTTTACATAAATGGATTTTTCATGAAAACAAAGAAAAGAGAAAAGAAAAATTATATATTTTCAAGGCCTCTACTAAGAAAATACAGTGTGTCATTTTATGTTTATTTGGGGAAGTAGCAGGAGAAATGGTTAGTCAATTCTAGGGTTTTTTGGAGTCCTGGGAAGGAGTTAAATTGAGAAGTACCTCCTGGATATATATGGATCCAGGCAAAGCTTAAACTAATTCACTCTAAAGGAAAAATAAGCTTAATTCTCTCAAGCATAATTTTATTTTAAGAGATTGCAAGGGTTAATGTATTATGAATTAGTGAAAACCATATGACTGATACTTTAACAAGTATCTTTGGTGGAGCCCTTTTTATTCTAGGCAATCTACCTCCCTGGCACATCAGAACAATGGGGGTTCCTGTGTTATCACAGAGGGAAGAGTGTGCTTTCAGTCAGAAAATCTGGAGCTTGAGCCTCAGCCAATCACCTCATTATAGTTAGTAAGCGGGTTGAAATCTGTTGTTTCTGCTCATTGCTTTTTCAACTCTGTTCCCTTATTTAACCATCTTCAGGAAATGAGATATTGAAATCAGAATGTTTTTTTCAAGGAGAGAAAAAATAATCTCAGATTAACAGGTAGTATTGGTCATCGTAATACACGTTCTTAGTAATCAAAGTACAGTTATTGGGCTTACCTGGTGATTTATCTCTTCACACCACAACTCGAGGGAGCCCTTCCTTCAGTATACTTGTGGCTCAATCACTTCTTACGCTGTTTGGAAAGAAAGTATCAGTATCTGAGCCACAGCAGCTCACTGGCATGAACACAGGCTCACTGATCCATCAGCAATTCCTGGCACGCATTACTGCCTGTGCAGGTAGACAAGCCTGGGACACACCCCCTTCAAGAAGGAAACAAAATACTTTTCTCCTAACTCCCCCTCCCCCTTAAAGTCACTATCAGGTCTGGTAAGAGGAAGGAGCACAGAGCTCAAGACTTAATGATTCTCCCAGCAGACATAAATGGGTGTCTGAAATCACAGAAGGGAAATGGGAGAGAAAAGCTCTAGGGGAATGTGGAACCCTTTTGCCCTAGATCGGTTTACTACAAAATGCTATTCCATCAAATCTTCCTGTCCAACCTCTGAACACACTGGGTCATACCCTATAAAGCTGAAGGAATGCAGCCCTTCATGCATAATTCCAATGAGGAGAGGTGGGTAATTCCTGTGGGGCAGAAATAAGGGTAGATACTGTTTTTCCTTTTCCAACTTTTTAATTTAAGACTAAAAAATCAATAGCTACTTTCCCAGATAAAACAACCTCAGACTTCTGGGTGGGGTAGTACCAAAGGAGCTGTGGCAAAAGACAGCAACAGGGTGGATGCTGGGGTGAATGCTTTTGGTGTGTTTTTTGTGCTTAGAAAACCTAGAGTGAAACCTGATTAACTCCTTTAGTAAAGATTTGTTTTCTTTCCAAGGAGTCATCCAGTCTGAAAACTATGAAAGGTCAAGATTATTATGTGCTGTATCTTTAGCCACATTGGCTCATAAACTACTTTTGGTCAAGGTAATGAGCTACTAACAACCACGTCTAAATTAGCAATTTGTCATTCTGTTATGGAATAATGAAGGGGATAATAATATGTTAATTCTCAAAAATGCCACCGAAAAGAAACCAAAGGATGTCTCTGAATTCAATTAATTTATTAATTTTCTTTTGTTTCCTTTAAGCACTCCACATTTTACAAATGACTTGAGCTGGCTTACAATGTTAATGCATAAAATAAAATAGTGTGAGGATAAAAATTTTAAAATCATTATAAAAGCTCTATATAAACTATAAAAAAGGAAACTATCAAACTAAAGAGTCAATTAAGAAAAGTGATGCAAATAATAATCCCTGAAATTATTGTTTCATAAATTTGAAACATCTCTAGGGACAGAACTTCCTAACAGTTAAAGAAAAGGGGAAGCTAGTCAGGTACACTGTTCTCACAATCAGAAAAGAGGAAGCATCTATGTTTTCATGAAAGAGTAAGTAAATTCTAATAGAAACATCTTTTTTAGAGTGAACAATATTCCCGTCAACATTTGAGCTTCTAATTGCATATGCTATGTGGGCCTAAACCCAGTATGACCCACTTGTCTTCCACACCAGCTGGGCCACTGATCCCTATCATACTTAACATGATTGGGTCTGGCTCTAGCCCGCTGAAAAAGTTATCAAGAGAATGGGGCTTACCTGACAAACCCCAATTGTCAGGTAGACTCAAGCTTCAACCATTGTTCCTTTGTCCCCCGTCAGCCTGGGTGGAAAAAAGCTAATCTCATAATCTAGTCGAGTTAATTCCATTCTCCTTCTGCTTGTTTTCTGCAGGGTTTTGCCTGTTTCACAGTCCACCAATTATAACTGTAGACCAAATTTCGATTCCAAAAGGATAAAGACTTCCAGACTTACATACTCTTACTCAGTAGGTCCAATGTCTAAAGTTTTAAGATGAGAGATGCCATCTTCTCAGTTCAGTGCCACCCCTTTCCTATTGTCTATATTAAATTACACGTGTTTAAAGTAATTCACTGACATCCTAGTAAGAATGTGTTTATAAAATGGAATTAATAATCTACTAATCACTAGGGCAAGAAAGTGGCCATGGAATTGGGTGGAAACAGTTGAAATGACCAACTAGTGTGGAGTTTAAGGTGGTGAGGGCTTGAAGCTGAGATGGAAGCTCTGTTATCCACCTTTGGCTCATTGTGTCACTGCAGCCCAATAACTTCCTAGGGCCAAGGTATGGCCCTCAGAACCAAAGGAAACCCTACATTGTCTCATTAGACTGAAAACACTTTAGCAGACACTAGTAGGTGAGGCAACCAGTAGACATCAATGATTCCATGAGCACATTGATTTTGGAGAAAATCTGAATCCAAACAGATGAATGCATTTAATAGTCTTTTAATTACGTGTTTAATAGAAGGAAGTCATAGTATGTCCAATATTCAGATTGTTTCATAAATAAGGTGTGTTTTTGAAACTGATGACTCACCAAAAAGCAGTTTACTCACCGCCTCTAATTTCCTGCTAAGAATCTGTTAGTGCACGCAACACTAAATTTCTCAGTACTTCCTGGTGAGTTTGAGGAGCTCTCTGGTCCTTGCAAAGGACACAGTGCAAAAGGAAGCAGCATGGGTTTATGCACTGTGGCAGCATTCGGACATCTTGTTACCTTAAGAACTCAGGACAAAGCAAACCTTCTGAGTGCAGAGCTGTGGAGCTTTGTTGCCTCTCTAGTTTGATTGTAATGTTTCACAGGCATGAACAAGGTGTTCACTTGAGCATAAGAAGCCAGGTAAACAAATGTATTGTGGTTCATCTGGTCAACTTTACATTCCACAAATGCTGGGGGGAAAAAAAAGAAGAAGAAGAAGAAAGGCCTGGGGCTGAGGAAGAGCTTCAAGCCTTCTAACTTCATCTGTTGGTGTTGGTTTAGTGAAGAGCCTGGTTGCTTGGTTTCCAAGCAAAAGAACAGGGTCCCACAAATAAACAGCAATAAGCCTGAGTCCTGGGAGAAAGAAAATGCAAACAGAATCATGTTATTGAAACTAGTTATCTAAATTCATATGTCAACAAACTGTCCCTGAGTGAGTGCTCGGTGTGAAACAATATCTAAATTAGACAGATCAGCAGGTGAACCAGAAAAGGACAGGAACCCAATTACAGAAGGACCCTGATGCCCATGTCCATCCATCAAAAGTGCTGGACATTCTTTGAGTTTGGTCATAGAGAAGTTTTACCCCAGGGGCTGCAAACACAAACGGCAGACTTGAGTGATGTGATGATGCAAGAGTGTGAAAGACCCTGGACTGTTTCAGGTGGTTTTATTCCATAGCTGCAAAATGTTTGAAAGCACTATATATATGTATATGTATATATTGCAAGTATAATTTTTTTAACTGAAAGGAGGAGTAAAAAAGAGAAGAGTTGAGTATAAACTGTAAATTTCAGCGAGACGATTCTTCTGACTACTATGATAAAAGTCTTATCAAAGCTGATACAGGCTCTTCATACTCAGAACAAGGGCTTAAGATAAGGAGAGGTGGGTTTGAAATTATGAAGCTACCTAAGGACAAGCGTTGGACAATGTGACTTATGAGAAATTGCTTTTATCAGAGGGGTAGGGTGGCATTGTGTTATAATTGAGACCTGGACTGCTAATTAGAGGAAGAGAAGAACTACCAAGCACTTAGTATCAGCCAACATTTTGTTGTTGTTGTTGAGACAGGGTCTCACTCTGTCGCCCAGGCTGGAATGCAGTGGCATTATCTCATCTCACTGCAACCTCCGCTTCCCGGGCTCAAGCGATTCTCCAGCCTCCGTCTCCCAAGTAGCTTGGACCACAGGCGTGAGCCACCAATATTAATTTTTGTATTTTTTGTAGAGGCGGGGTTTTGCCATGTTGCCCAGGCTGGTATTGAACTCCCGAGCTCAAAGCGATCCTCCTGCTTCAGCCTCCCAAAGTGTTGTAATTACAGGTGTAAGTCACAGTTCCTGGCTTAGCAAACATTTTTTTTAAATTTTTTGTTTTTAATTTGTATGGGCACATAGTAGGTATAAATTTTTATGGGGTACATGAGATATTTTGATACAGGCATACAATGTGTAATCATCACCTCAAACCTTTGAGGTTATGCAGTATCATTTCTTTATGTTACAAACATTCCAATTATACACTTTTAGGTATTTTTAAATGTTTAGTAAATTGCTATTGAATATAGTCACCCTGTTGTGCTATCAAATACTAGATCTTATTTATTCTACCTAACGATATTTTTGTACCCATTAACCATCCCCACTCCCCCACTGCCCACTACTCTTCCCAGCCTCTGGAAATCATCATTCTTTTCTCTACTTCTATCAGTTTAATTGTTTTAGTTTTAGCTCCCACAAATCAGTGAGAACATGTGAAGTTTGTCTTTCTTTACCTGGCGTATTTCACTAAATGTCGTCCAGTTCCATCCACGTTGTTGCAAATGACAAGATCTCATTCTTTTTTTTGTTGTTGTTGGTTTCTTTTTTTTTTTTTTGTGGTGGATCAGCCAACATTTACGGAGTACTTCCTATGTGCCAAGTACTGTTGTGATCATTTTTCATGTGTTTTTATACGTTCTGCAACCCTATTTTATAGACAATGGAGTCAAGGCATCGAGCAGTTAAGTGAATGGTGAGCCAGAAAATCAACACAACCTGACTTCAAAGTCTGTTCTGTTACACTATTCTCTACTGCTTCCTAAAGACAGATGAAAAATACAAATAGAAGTGTCTGACCCTTGCTAGATATCCAAAGAAAAAGCAAAGACAAACACAGGTACTAATGAGATAGAACATTCTTATCATCTGAACCTTCCATAATAAATTGGAGAGCCATCAAAATCCTATAGAGTCCACACTTCATTTTATTCAAGAAGTAAGCTTCAAGTGTCACTAAATTCAAGGTCCTGTGTAAATCTGGCAGTTGGTCAAGATGGTATCTGTGGCCTTTAATCAGTTCAGAATGTACAGTATTGATACAGAATTATTATTCTCTGTACAGAATGTACAGAGATAACACTGAGAAGAGAAAGCTATAACCTATAAAATAAGTGATAATCCTTTTTCCCCTTCACTCCGTCTGTGTTTAAAATAAGAGTTATACAGCACCAAGAAGCCCACCTCTCCAAGCTCAAAAGATCCTCGTGAGGCCATAGGAAAGGTACAGCTGCAGGCACCAGAACACACCCCCTGCAATCACAAGAGGTGCAGGAATTCTACAGGGTCGGGACAGCCTCAATGGAGAACCTGCTCTATCTTACAAGAATCCTCCTTTTTACCATGCAGATTCCAGAGTTCCAGACCCTTTACAGTAAGATGCATTTCTCCACCAGCCTACAGCATCAGAGAAAAATAACACAAGCAAGGCTTCTGGAGAACACTCATGAGTCGGCTGGATTAGAGGCTCACACCCAACAGACTCAGAGTGCAAAGGGTCCTTCCTGTGGATGAGAAGCTCTTCTAGAACAAAATTAAGCTGCTTCTGTCCCTGGGCACTTTTTCTCTGGTGTCGTGGCCGTGCGCAACTTCCTCATGAGGACAAACATCTGAAGATGTGACCTGAGATTAGGACATTCTTTTTCACTTACGTATTGTTTCAGCAAACCCCACATTGACGCCAGCACTTCCAAATGTCCTTTAGGCAAAGACAGACATCTAGTGGCCAAGATTCACAATGTTGTAGCGGCCACCTGTTTACAAAATCACTATGGGGTACAATCACTTAATTTACCATGAAGGTGACTGAGGGACTTAATGGAGGAGGCAGGAGAAGGAGCAGTCCAAACCAGGTAACCTCTGTGACCTGAGTTGCCTTGTCCAGTTTTTCAGGACATAGGTTCTGCTTGGAGCAGAGTTCATTCATTCATCTATTTATTCATTTGACAAGCATTTATATTGTCTACTAGGTACAAGACACTGTGTTAAGCCTCAGGACTTCAAAATCTATAAATACACTCTTCAAGCATCTATAATGGAGAAGGTAGGCCAGCAACAATCAGTTAAAATATGTTACGATAGGGGCTGAACACACTGTGCCACAGAAGGCTGTAGGAGAGGCACTTACATGAATCTTTGAGGATAAGAAAAAGTGTTTAAAACACAGGTCTCAAACTGGCACCCTGTGGGCCCCATCTGGCTGGCAGATGTGTTTTGTTTGGACCATGCTTTGTTTTTCTAACTCTGAATTAGTTGCCGACATTTAAACATCAGGGGATTTCACATGAAAATCCAAATTTCAGCTTCTTTTGGAAAATAAGAAGATCTGAAAACATTGGTTTGTATTCCTGCAGGGTCACATTCAATTGGAGCTGCTTTCTTAATGTTTTTACATAACAGTCAATAATGTCTCTGCATAACAGCTTTTAATAAAATGTTGGTAAATTTTACATGAACAAGGTAGAAAACTCAAAATTACAAAAGCATATTCAGTGAACTACCCTTGTTCCACAACTAACTGATCTTCACCTACAAAAGCGCCCACTTTACCAGTTAGAAATTGTATAAATGCATATCCTTCTCTCACAGTTTACACCAAAGTTAATTTTACCTGGATTTAAAACATAAACACAACTTTAAAGATAGTAGAAGAAAACAGTTGTTGCTGATACATTCTTTAAATAATGTGTTGGTTTAATGGCAAAGGTATTCCTAAAGTAAGAACAAAACCTAGATGTCACAAAAAGAAAAAAATGGTATTTTTTTGGTGTCTTCACATAAAAAGGAGAAAAGATTCTGCAAGGTCAGCAATACAATAAACAGCATCCAAATAGAAATAATGATCTGAAAAAAAGGTATTTTCAATTTATTTAATAAATTTTTCCTAATATGCAAATAGTTCTTTGGAATCAATGAAAAAAGACAATCAACCAGATAAATAGACAAAAGGATATAAATAAATCCACCAAAAAAGCATACAAATAGTTCTAAAGTCTACGAAAAGCAAGGAAACATCTAGGATAACTTGAAAAATGAAGACTAAAGCAATGATGGGATATTATTTTTACCTCTCAGGTAAAAGATCAAAAGCGTTAATGACAACATTGTTGCAGGTAGGAGGAAATAGGCAGTGTCATATATAACTAGCGGGAATATAAGTCAGTAAATCTGTACCAAATGTTTACATTTACATATCACTTGACTTAGCAATTCTATTTCTAGAAATACAACCTACACACATACTTTCATATGTGCAAAATGATATGTATACAATGTAGAATTATTTCTAATATGTTGATTGAAAGTAATCTAAAAGTCCATCAATAGCTGCGGTGAATTGTATTTGTTTAAAATATATATGCAAGACATGAACCTTTTTTGTTTTGAGAAATTGAAATTTTGAGGTTGTTACTATATTGTAATCTAGCTTAAGCAGACTAATACAGAAATTGGTACTAAGAGTGGGGTAAAGCTGCCATAAGAGAAATCTGACAATATATGACATTTGCTTCTTGTCTGGCCAATGAGCAGCAAAGAAATTGTTCTTGGAAACCATACGGGCATGACCTATATAAGAAACCTTTGTGCTGGGCATGGTGGCTCACGCCTGTAATCCTAAAACATTGGGAGGCCACGGTGGGCGGATCACTTGAGGTCTGGAGTTTGAGACCAGCCTTGCCAACATGGTGAAACCCCATCTTTACTACAAATACAAAAATTAGCCAGGCATGGTACTGCATGCCTGTAATGCCAGCTACGCAGGAGGCTGAGGCAGGAGAATCACCTGAACCTGGGAGGCGGAGGTTGCAATGAGTCGAGATTGCAACACTGCACTCTAGCCTGGGCAATAGAGTGAGACTCCATCTCAAAAATAAATAAATAAATAAAAATTTAAAAAAGAGAAACATGTGATAAATGTGAATGGCAGTTAATATGCTGAATGAGTTTCGGGCTTCAAGCAAGAAAGTTGCAATCCCTTTTACTACAGCTAGTGGTTCTATTGTCAGTACAATGCTCTTAAAACATAGTTGTCACCTCATTTGTTTCATTCCAATCAGCTGCACTTGCCATCATATACGCCTCACATTCTTTTCCAAGCAGTACCTTGAGTCTATCAGGCGTCAGTGGCAGAGCCACACCTTTGGTTTCTTTTCCGGAGTAATTTTATCCACCTGAAAGACTTAGAGCCACCTTATTCATTCCCAATGTTGAAGGAAAAAGATTTGACGGCCATATCCGTGACTCACTTCTTGTTATTAGGCTTGGATATAATTGGTTTTATATCCAAACCAAGATCATCTCAGTTTTATATTTTATTAGTTAGAGATAGGAATTAGTTACATCTTCTCTCTGATAAGTCCCAGAATTTATGGACTTTTGTTTTTTAATTTTACTTCCATTTGCAAAGTAGCCACCTTTTTCTTGAAATACACAGTCTAAACAATCTGTAGCAGTTAACTTGTGCTAGTAACATTGTTTTGCATTGACCTACTCATTTGTTTCACACCATGGACTGAATAACATATCTTTGCCTCATTGATTTGAGATGCTACCTTTATTAAATACTAAATTCCTATGTGACTTTGGGTCAATTCGTGGATTTTGTATTCATTTCATTCGTCTGTGTCTACTCAAGAACAACTTAATACTCTGTTTATTGTGACTTCATCATATATTTTTATATCTAATATACTAATTATTCCTCATTATTCTTCCTTTTCAGAATTTTTCTATTTCTGCTTATTAATTTATTCATATAAACTTTAGAATAAGCTTGACTTCCCCCTCCCCACACACCACAAAAACCTATTGATATATTTATTGAGATTATGTTAAGTGTATAGGTAAATTTGGGGATAATTAATGTCTTTTGAGTTCCTCTAAAGAAGAATATGGCTTGATTTTCTACATGATCAAATAAAATAAAATAATTAAGCAGTGCTGATCATAATTCTGAAAGACACAATTTTGAACATGATAATCTGTAATTTCAATCATAATTTGGGTTGAAATACCGAAGGATCAAAATCTCTAGTCTAAAATCTTGAAAATCACAATAAATCCCAAATGTTGAAACCCTGAAACCTGAATTCTGGGGAAGGTATGAATGAGTTTTCAGCTGTAAGCAGGGTCGTTGCATCATGTTAGTTGCATTATGTCAGGCAGAACTATTATTACCTTGTTTTTGTCTTTATTTGCATTTGGAGGGCAATTCAGATGACCGGATTGGCCATGTGATAAGGCAGTGATGAAAGCTTCCTTTTAAAAATGCATTATTTCGGCTGGGTGCGGGGGCTCATGCCTGTAATCCCAGCACTTTGGGAGGCTGAGGTGGGTGATCACCTGAGGTCAGGAGTTTGAGACCAGCCTGACCAACATGGTGAAACCCCATCTCTACTAAAAATACAAAAATTAGCTGGGTGTGGTGGCATGCGCCTGTAATCCCAGCTACTCGGGAGGCTGAGGCAGGAGAATCACTTGAACCCAGGAGGCAGAGGTTGCAGTGAGCTGAGATTGCACAACTGCACTCCAGCCTGGGCGACAGAGCGAGACTCATCTCAAAAAAATAATGCATTATTTGTCTGCACTGGCATTCCTTTCAGCTGATGAAATTCCAGGAGCTTTTAATGAATTAAAGTCGCATTTCTCTGAAGAAGCCAGCAAAGTTACTGACTAGTTTAAAAATAATTGTGTGCCTGGTAGGATAGGAAGACACTTACACAACAGTGTTGGGGTTCGATCAACAGTATAGTTCCCACCAAATTTGTAGTCTGTATATAAGTGCACGCAGAATGGACTTTGCATGCGCAAAGCAACCTAGAAGTGTGCTGCAGAAGATGGGAAAACAACAGGGAATGCTTATGTTGTTGTATATTGAATCACAGAATGATTTCAAAAAGAGCAAGCACCATATAGAAAATGAAAGTGAACATATTCTCCAAGGAGAATCATCTGGAGGCAAGACTTCAAAATAGAGCTAATGATAGTGAAAGCTGGCCAGCTCTTATGAACTGCCTATGTGCAATTATGCATAGTCTATCCCTGTAATTGCTTTTTCATATGGTAAATTTACTTTTGAGTTTTTTTCTTTTTTCTTTTTAAATTTTTGATTCCCAACTATTTTAAATTGACAGCATTATTTTTCACAATTTGCTATGCTATGTATTTCATCTTTACCTCATTTCCAATATTGGAGGTATAAATTGTGTAAAGACTTTTAGAGAGTTCTAATTCATTCTATGCATTTTTTATAAACTTGACTCCATGAAAGTACATTTGACTTCATGTGTAGGCCATGTGTGTATATGTAAAAATATTGAAACTCCCTTAATAAATGAAGAAATGTCCTTTTAGTGCATCTGCTTTTGTAAAAGAGAAAACTGCTCAAGGGTTCGGCTCTTTGGGTGACTGCATATGCGGTGGCGAGTGATCACAGGTTTCTATTGTTCTTCTCAAAAGACGTGGGTTGTCCATCACAGCATTTCAGATTATTGCAGTTATAAAGCTGAGCGTACACAATTACCAGCCATAGTGATACATGATTTCTACATTTCACTTTTTGATCTATTTATGAGTACAGTCGTCTGCTCATAACTTATACCCATGCAATTGTTCCTAGTATACCTAAGTGGGCTTGCAAAAACATAGTTTTTTATTATAATTTAAGTTCTGGGATACATGTGCAGAATGTGCAGGTTTGTTACATAGGTATACACGTGCCATGGTGGTTTGCTGCACCCATCAACCCGTCATCTACATTAGGTATTTCTCCTAATGCTATCCCTCCCCTAGCCGCACACCTCCCGACAGGCCCCAGTGTGTGATGTCCCCCTCCCTGTGTCCATATGTTCCCACTGTTCAAATCCCACTTATGAGTGAGAACATGCGGCGTTTGGTTTTCTGTTCCTGTGTTAGTTTGCTGAGAATGATGGTTTCCAGCTTCTTCCGTGTCCCTGAAAAGGACATGAATTCATCCTTTTTTATGGCTGCATAGTATTCCATGGTGTATATGTGCCACATTTTCTTAATCTAGTCTATCATTGATGGGCATTTGGGTTGGTTCCAAGTCTTTGCTATTGTGAACAGAGCTGCAATAAACACACATGTGCATGTGTCTTTATTGTAGAATGATTTGTAATCCTTTGGGTATATACCCAGTAATGGGATTGCTGGGTCAAATGGTATTTCTGGTTCTAGATCCTTGAGGAATCGCCACACTGTCTTCCACAATGGTTGAACTAATTTACATTCCTGCCAACGGTGTGAAAGTGTTCCTATTTCTTCACATCCTCTCCAGCATCTGTTGTTTCCTGGCTTTTTAATGATCGCCATTCTAACTGGCCTAAGATGGTATCTCATTGTGATTTTGATTTGCATTTCTCTGATGACCAGTGACGATGAGCGTTTTTTCATGTATCTGTTGGCTGCATACATGTCTTCTTTTGAGAAGTGTCTGTTCATATCCTTCGCCCACTTTTTGATGGGGTTGGTTTTTTCTTGTAAATTTGTTTAAGTTCTTTGTGGATTCTGGATATTAGTCCTTTGTCAGACAGATAGATTGCAAAAATTTTCACCTATTCTGTAAGTTGCCTGTTCACTCTGATGATAGTTTCTTTTGTTGTGCAGAAGGTCTTTAGTTTAATTAGATCCCATTTGTCAATTTTGGCTTTTGTTGCCATTGCTTTAGGTGAAAAACATGTGTATTTTATTGTCTATTTTATTGTGGAAAGTGGGCTCTGAAGTGTTCTGTTGTGTTTTTATAATGTTTCTCAAATGAGCCACCTTTTAAAAATGAAAATAAAATATCTTTTAAATTATTTTTTCCAGAATTACATTTTTAGGATTTTGATTTTTCAGGATTTCAACCTTCAGAAATACGGTGTTCAGGGTTGTGTCTTTCAGGATTATGACTAAACCCATTATCAAGGAATGAATCTAACAACTAGGCAGGAGTAATATTAAAATATTTTTAAATGTATGAAAAAACGCAGAAGAAGATTCCTCAGTTATATCCCAAGGCTTGTGAGGTGTGATTGTATGCCTTCACGTATCATTAAAATATAAAATGAAATTGAACCTGATGTTAGAAAACATTTCCACCCAGGATGAGATTCTATTGCAAGTTTACCATGAAAGGGCAAATGGATGAAAGATATACCTTTAAAGAGAAATATATTTATTTCATAAAGAAAGAGGGGAATGAAAAGGGGGAATGCAGAGAGACACATAAAGTACACTCATTTTTGCAATGATTTTTCTGTCCTGGTTACTTATTATTGTTTCTGCTTCTTCTTTATGGTACTGGGGTATAATGTGTATTTGTAGGCCGTTTCTATTTCCCTGCACACAGATGAAATGTAAGTAGGGTCAGGCCGTGCACTGTTGTCGATCTATCTCTGGTAACCCCTTTCTTTTTCTCCCCTTCCTCACCTTGGCAGCCCTTCTGCCTGCAAGAGCATTGTGGGGGGCAGGGTACTGTGAATGATGAGGAATAAGGCCCAAACCTTTCCTGTGAAATATGTGCTCAATGTTTGAGTAAGCATTGATACTGATTATTAGTAAGGGAGGACAATGAGATGAACAAAATTAGAAAATATTTTTCTCAGAAGCAACATGCACTAGCGACTAATAAATTTAGAGTCTAACTTCTCTAAAGTATCATGTTATACTTGTGTCATCAACTGTTAAAAATTTTCTTAGAACACCATTTATATGTATACATACATATATGTATGCATAAGTATACTTAATTTAATAGACGATTGATCATGTGGCATAGTCTCCTGCTTTCCAACAATATAAAGTATTGGCAACGGTGCTGAACAACTATAACACTCATAAAATTGTAGATATGTAAAATTGTACAATCACTTTAGAAAATAGTTGGACAATTATTAATTTAACAATTGTTCATTGTTAATGACAATTGTTACTTTTAGTTATAAGATTAAATATGCACTTACAATTTGACCCAGCAATCCCACTTGTATATATTTACCCAAGGGAAATGAAGGTAATAGATCAACGTAAATTGTTGTATGGGCCAGACATGGTGGCTGAAACCTGTAATCCCAGCACTTTGGGAGGCTGAGATGGGAGGATAACTTGAGGCCAGGAATTTGAGACCAGCCTGAGCAACATGATTAGATCCCATCTCTTAAAAAATTAAACATTAGCCAAATGTTGTGGCACATGCCTGCAGTCCTATCTGTTCAGGAGGCTGAGGCAGAAGTATTGCTTGAGCCCAGGAGGTCAAGGTTGCAGTGATCCATGATCATACCACTGCACTCCAGCCTGGGTAACAGAGTGAGACCCTGTCTCAAAAAAAAAAGAGTTGTATGCAATATTCATAGATGTATTTGTAACAAAATCTAAAAGCAATCCGATGTTCATGAACAGGTGAAGGAACAAACAAATTCAGATATAACCATACAATGGAATACTACCAAGGAAGCAATACAATATTCTTAGCAAGACACCTGGAAAGGTAAGCAATAATGAGGACTTTGCACTCTATGGAAAAACCATGTTGTACAAATGCAAGATATTACATTCCTTGGTTTTAACCTATTCTCTTCCTTCAGGATCGCTGTCACTCATGGTCTACTTTGGATTACACTCACTGAAGATGCCAGCTAATTCTTTATAGTGCCTCAGTGCCTGTTTTAGTAGATGATCCCAGAACTAAGGTAAGTACTGTGTCAGACACAGTAAGAAGTATACCAAGTCCCAGGATACAGAGAGCTGACAATTTTGTATAGTAAACAGTCAAATGCAAAAAAATTTGAGAATTGTATTAGACCTTACAATAAACATTTCCAATGCCTGTTGCCTGCCTATGTTCAATAAAAACAACAAAGAAGAGATGAACTATAATAACTTAAGAAGTTAATTAAAACTTCACAATATGCTACATCTACTGGTCTTCTCCTGTTCTCATAATTGGCACGAAAGAACATGTGGTGGGAAAGCCAATGTACCCCATTATGTCACTTTTCAGAGATCGGGGTTCTACTTTTGTTTTTCCTGCTTCTCTTGATAAACCATCATGGTGCTATCATATATTAAAATTTTTATCCTTTGCTAAATTTATTCTGTCTCCAGCATATAACAACATCTCATGTAAGTTATTTTAACCTCTCGTAAAAGATTTTATTTTATTTAACTTAGCTTTAATTTTTAGACCTAAAAGCAGAATGTCAATTATTCTCAAGCTTAGTGCAACTTTCCTACATTCCGTTAGCTCTTATTTACAGGGTTTGATCACATGCTCATACTTACACTTTATAAGCTGGAAACCTCATTTGTAATTTGTCACATATAAAACTTTTTAATGAAAACTTTTAAACAAATCCACATAAATTTAGAGAATTTTGGAGGGGGTATAAATTTGTCATGATAAATCCACATGCTTTTTCCTGATTCCCTTACACACCTACTCACAGTTAGGCAGCAGGCCAGGGATGACAGTACAGATACTTAACTGTGGGAAAGCAAACTTAAATGCCTGTCAAATGCCTGAGCATAGCAACATGGCCAGATAAAAGCATGTTTAATTTACTGAGTGTATTAGTCATGGTTCTTCAGAGAAAGAGAATCAATAGGTAAAAGAGAAAGAGAGAGGTGGATAGTTGGATGGTTGGTTGGACAAATAGACAGATAGATGATAGATAGATAGAGAGATAGATGATAGATAGATAGATAGATAGATAGATAGATAGATAGATAGATAAAAAAGATTTATTATAAGAAACTGGCTCATGTGATTATGGAGGCTGAGAAGTCCCAGGTTCTGCACTTAGCAAGCTGGAGACCCAGAGATGATGTGTAACTTCCAGTCTGAGTCTGCAGGCCTGAGAACCAGGAGAACCAGTAGTGGTAGCTCCATGCTTTAGCTCAAGCAGTCAGATGGATAACGTTCCCTCTTATTCCGGAGAGTCAGACTGTGTGTTATATTCAGACCTTCAACTAATGAAGGCTACCCACACAGGGAGGACAGCCTGCTTTACTCAGTCTACCAATTCAAATATTAATCTCACCCTCATAGAAGAATGTCTGACCAAATATCTGGGCACTTCATGGCCTAGTCAAATTGACATATTAAATTGGCCATCGCGCCCAAGTTAACTAACTACAAACTGTCCAGCCCAGAGGTTTCCAACCCATGACTCTAGATTTTTGATGTTGCTCTTCTGAGATTCTGCATGATTAAGTTTTACCATGTTCTTTGAAAATTATAAAATTGTACTGTATTATTGAGACGCATCTATTTCACCAACCAGAAATAAAGAAATATCAGTGAGGTGATGAGCATTACACAGAAGACACCAATGGGCCAAGAGCCTGCCATCCCTTGTCTATTGTATGGAAAATTTCTAGCACTTCATCTGGGTCACCTTGGCCACCCAGATCCCCCTGATATCTCCCACAACATGGTATGTAACACTTGAAGAGCCAATGCTAAGTCCAGCTGTCCCCAACAACCCTGACTAGCTATAGCAATCGCTGGACCCTTCACACTCAATCAACATGCATTGTTACTGTTGTACCGTGGCCCAACATCCCAAGAAGTCTCCAAGGGCAATGTCTTTTCAGAGTCACCACTTAGGAACAGGGAATATGCAGAGAGTTACTAATATCAGCTCTTCCAGGCATCAGGACACTTTACAGATTTGGCTTGCATAAGAGGTATGAAAATAAAATCCAAGGGAAAGAAAAAGATGCTTTTTGCTGACCACTATTTTTGGAGTTTTTAGAAAAGTGGTGTAACGTTTCACAGAACAGATTTCTGCACTAAGAAATGAAGCAAACTGCCCTTCAAAGAAAATGTGAGGATCCACCTTTCTCTATGTTGGGGGCTGTGGGTCAGTGAATTTCCTCCAGGCATAGCAATACCTGGGCAATTTTCCTACTGACTCACGGGACCTGCTGAAGCTGCCTCTTCACGCTGTTGTCTCACAGCAAACACCACAACACTTCCTGCACCCATCCCTCTTTGCACCTACCCCTTCCTTGGAGACACAAATAGACTTTGGATGGAAATAACTGAGGCAGTCCCACTAATTTATTTCACCTCCTCACTGAGCATTTATGGAACACTTACTAGTGCCAGGAATTTTACATGTATATTCTTAATTAAATTTCACAATGCAACCACCTGTGGTGAGTTCTATTTTTCTTCCTTTTTACAGATGATGAAACCAAGGCTTTGAAAGGTTGGCCAGCTCACCCAAAGTCACACAATTAGTGGAAAAGCTGGCTCTGAAAAACAGGTCTGTCAACCTTGGATTCCTGAACTTTTCATCATTTATCTTTAAATAATTGCTTAATGTCTCTTTTTTCACATTTAAAAATCACAAGACTTTAAGTATATGGTTTAAAGCAAACTTTACAAGAAGTCTTATGGCATTTCAGAGGTTGAAGTTCCCCTATTTGTGCATTGCATAAAAACAGTGTTTCTGAACCTACTGAATTAAAAAAAAAAAAAGTCTCTGTAAAGTTCTTATTTTGGTCCCAGAATGTAAATTTAAATTATCGCTTTTAGATTCTTAAAAAGAGTTCAAGCATTTGAGAACAAGGCAATGAAGGCCTTGAGTCTGTCTATCTTCTTTATTACTCTATCCAAGATAATATGTATCATAAATATTAAATGTATTAAGTCAAAATAAATTTGATTTAATTAGCTTCATTGAGAGTCAGTGGAGAGGACAGATGTAATTGGAAAAAGCTTGGTTTACCCGAGCTAAGCACTAGTGATTCCCACCCCGAGGGAGCATATAGATTAACAAAATACATGGTCAAGTAATAGATTAACAAAATACATGGTCAAGTAAACAATAACAGTGAAACTGCTTCACCTATAATGACAGGAATTGGGTTCTAACAGGACTGGTGATGACTGGACTCATCCATGTCATCTCATTAGCCTAACAATGATCTTATCCTATATCCTACGAAATCAAATTCTGGTGATCCCACATACAGTGATACAGCAGGGTTTTCCATATTACCAATATAATGGCTAAGAATTGGATCAACAGTTGGCCAAGGGTGTACTGAGTACCTAAGCCATGTCTGACCATGGAGAATGTATATACATTGCACACACTCTGCCAATCCAACTCCATTCCCCATTTCTTCTCAGAATGCCCTTTTGTCTCTCCTTTTCTACCACGAGAAGCAAGTGCAGAGGTTAAAAACAGGAGACAACTGCTGGGTTCGCATCCAATTATGCTTGATCAATCAGGTAGTGATGTTGAACAAGGTATTTCACCTCCCAAGCCTCATCTATGAGCCTAGAACAATTAATTCCTACCCCATAGGGTTGCTGTAAAGATTAAATGAGGTAATGTATGCAGCGTGCTTCGCCAGTGACTGGCATATAATAAATGCTTTTTAAAAAGTTGCTTCCTGGAATATCCAATTGTCTCCTCTCCAATTCTTCAAGTCTTGAGATTTTAACTTACTGAGACTTAAAGCCTGAATCAAGTTCTCCTCCATAAAGTCTCCCTGCCATTCCTGTGGGAATGGCATCCCTTAAATAGTCAACACCACACAGTTAAGTTTTGGATGATAGGAAACACCTGAAAAAGAGGTGATGCTATGTGTGTGGGTTGGTGGAGCAGGGAGAGGGCAAACGGACGAACACTAATTCTACAGTGTTGCTTATGCTGGTATGAGTTGGCCAGCAGTGTCCCCAGAAGGGGACCAGAGACTATGTTTCTACCCTGTCCTCTTTCCTCCCTCGGTCTCTTACTTTGTAGCTATATAACCTAAGGTAAGGCCAGGCTTTGGTTGTTTTGTCTGTAAAATGGGCTGATTCTATTCTTCCTAGCTAAAGTCAGAAAGATGAACCAGATCCCAATGTAAGACCTCCTCTAGCTCCATCTTTGAGATTCTCCTGGCACATGTGTTCCTGAGTGTAGGAGGGTGCATCACCCTGAAGCCAAGTGACCTGCACATCTGGTCACTCTAGAGGCCTCCATTCCCTCCAAGTGAACAGGACATGTTCTTGCTTCCCTCCGCCCATTCCAGAATCTGGAATCTCTCTCAAATCAGGCCATGAGCAAAAAGCTGCTAGCACCCAGGCTGCCAGCAGGGCAGTGCCCTGGACTCCCTGGTGTAAACACTGATGAGGAAGGATTGAAGTTTGGCTCTGCCCGTGCCTTTCTGTGCTATCTCCAGCCAAAGGCCTGGAGGCTTTCATCTGCTGAGCCAGGCAGTGTTAAACAACAACATTATTCTTCCTTCCTGCCTGAGCTCCACCCCTCCCTCTGGCCACTGTCTCAAAGGAAACAGCCAGTAAGGACTGGACAGTTGCTGCCATTTAGCTTCCTGTAAATGGGGAGGGTGCTGGGAGAGATGGCCAGATTCTTGGCTTCCTTTAACACTGACCGGGTGACTAATCCCAGGGAGAATTAAGAAACTGGAAGAGCAGGGAATTGGAGACTTCTTTTGGCTGGAAAAGAGGGGCAGATTTCTGATCAAAGAGCCCTAATCCAATCAGTAATCAGACAAAACCTGTCTGACTCCAGGTTCTCCCCTAGGCATTGCAGGAGAAGGACCCTGGCAAGAGTGACCACAGTCCAAGGCCAACTCTATGCAGCAGTCCAAGGCCACTTTTCCAACAGTGGGAAGGCAGCCATCCATGGCAGCCATTGTCAGGGTCACTACATACAGCCATGGACATTGTGCTTTCCCAAGGGCACTGGCCCAGTCAGAGCTGAACAACCCAGCAAGTGTCTCCCACCCTTGCTAAGCTATGTGCTACATCTGCCCAGAGGGGATATCTTTTCCAATTTTCACAAAAGCTCCATAAAGCATGGGCCGTATGTGCGTTCATGTATCTGTGCCTCGCGATGACTGTGCCCGGTAGTTTTGCAAATAGAGGATCAGTAGCATCCTTATAGCCAACTGCCCTTCTGCATCCTCTCAACACCATGACTTATTTCTTCTTTCTTCCTTCCTCCTTTTCCTCTCCCTTCCCCAGTACATTCTCCTTTTCCTCTTCCCCTTTCCCTTCCTTTTCCTTTGACCCTCTCCTTTTCTCTTCCTCTTTGCCCCCAATCTGTTGTCACATGCTAGATGGCCAGCTTATCCCTAAATGCTCAGAAACACTCTGGAAGGAGAGGGGCAGGTAGCAGCAGAAGGAAACCACAAAGAGAAAAGTGTTTGATACTCAGAATACAATCATTTTCCTTTTTTCTAAAGTGTTGCCTTTCAGTAAGTGGCAGGTCATTTTGTGAGATGGCAGAAAATATCAAGAGGGTGGATTTTTAAAACTTTGACCAGAAAGAACTTGAAAAAGTTATTTAGCTCTCCCTTATACACATTTGTATGTACAAATGCACTGTAGAGCTAAATTATGTTTTCCTTTTTAGTTGACTGCTATAGTAGGCACAATAACGCCCTTCCCGTCCCCAGATATAGCCATGCCCTAATCCCCAGAATCTGTGAATATATGACCTTACGTGGCCAAAGTTTACAGATGTAGTTAAAGCCACTAGTCAATTGACCTTAAAAATAAAAGATTATCCTGGATTACCTGGTTGTGTCTAATCTAATGACGTAAACCTTCAGAAGCAGAGAAGTTTCTTCAGCTAGAAGCAGAAGAGATGTGGCAAAACAGGAAGCAAGAGAGATGCAACAGAAGGGGAGGTGAAAGAGATATGAAACCTGAGAGAGAGACCGATACACAGTTGCAGGCTCTGAAGTGCAGGGGCACCTGTGCAAGGACCATAGTGAGGCCTTCAGGAGAACATAGAAAGCATGAGAAGGAAAGTGGGCAGCCATTAAGAGCAAAGACCAGCCCCTGGCTGACCGCCAGCAAGGAAGCATAGACCTCAGTACTACAACCACAAGGAGCTGAGTTCTGCCAACAACATAAATAAATTGGAAGTATTTTTTCCCCAGGGCCTCCATTAAGGAATACATCCCGGCTGACACCCTGAATTTAGCCTAATGAGACCCATATCAGACTTCTAATCAATAGAATCGTGAGACAATAAAGGGGAAAATAAAGAGAGAAGATATGAAAAGTATTGTAGTCCCCTCTTATCTGTGGGGAATATATTCCAAGATCCCCATTGGATGCCTGAAACTAAGGATAATACCAAACCCAAATGCTGTCAGTCGGTAAACATTTTTGTTCATATATGTCATCCATTGTATTAGTCCATTCCTGCATCGCTATAAAGACAAAACTGATACTGGGTAATTTGTAAAGAAAAGAGGTTTAATTGGCTCACAGTTCTGTGGGCTGTACAGGCTTTGGCTTCTGCAGGGGCCTCAGGAAACTTACAATCATGATGGAAGGTGAAGGGCAAGCAAGCATGGTATTCCCATGGTCAGCAGGAGAGAGAGAGTGGAGTGGGAGGTGCTACACGTGCTTAAACAACCAGATCTCGTGAGAATTCTGTCATGAAACAGCACTAGGGGGATGGTACTAAACGGTTAGAAACCACCCCCTTGATCCAATCACCTCCCACCAGGCTCCACTTCCAACACTGAGGATCACAATTCAGCTTCAGATTTGTGTGGGAACACAGGGCCAAACCATATCACCCACACGTTTGTCTTTTTTCATCTTAACTAGGCACTTATGCACCGTGGACTTAACTTTCGCATTTTGAAGTGTGACGGGGAAACTAGCATGAATTTCTTTTTCCTTCCTCACAATTTCACAGGTGGAAGAGTCGTTCTTACCATAGATCTTAGCAACCTCAGCATACGATTCTTTTTGTTTCCTTACTAAGTCAAGAACTTTCACCTTTTCACACAAAGAAAGCACTTTACGGCTTTTCTTTGGCATATCTGAATTGCCAGCAGTACTACTCTTGTGCTTTATGGCCATTATTAAGCAAAATAAGGGTTATTTGAACACAGTGCAGTGACACCAGGCAAGTCAATCTGATACCTGGCTTGGCTATGAAATGACTAATGGTCGGGTAGTGTGTATACTGTGAATACACTGGACAAAGGAAAGATTTACATCCTGGGTGAGACAGAGCAGAATGGTACAAAATTTGATTATGCTAGTCATAATGGCACACAATTTAAAACATATGAATTGCTTATTTCTAAAATTTTCCATTTAATATTTTTGGATCATAATTGACCATGGGTAACGGTAACTACAGGAAGTAAATGCATAGTAACGGAGGGCTGTTGTACTTTTAAAAAATGACTGAAAACTCCCCAAATATGGCACAAGACATAAACTTACATATCTGAGAAACCGAGAGAATCTCAAACAAGATGAATCAAAAGAGATCCACACCAAGATACATCATAGTAAAATTTCTGAAAACTAAAGACAGAATAAAGCAAACCCTCCAAAATTTAAAATAATTAATATCATACATAGAATGTTCTTCATCCAAAATGTTATCAAACTAGAAATCAATGACAGAGAAAAAATATTTCTAATCATCTGGAAACCTAAAAATACACCTTGGACTAACCCCTGGCTCAAAGAAGAAATAAATAAGTTAAAATGCATTAAACTGAATAAAAATAAAAATAAAACATATCAAAATGTGTGGAACACAGTTAAAACAGGGCAGCAAGAAATTTATAGCATTAAATGCATACATTAGAAAACCGTCAAAATATTAAATCAATATGATAAGCTCAAAATTTTTCAAGGATTCTCTAGAATTTTCAAGAATCTTGAAAATAAGAGCAAAATAAACCAAAGCAATTAGAAGGAAGAAAATAATCAAGCAGATATTTGTGAAACGAAAACCAGAAAAATAATAGAGAAAAACAATAAAACAAAGAGCTGGTTCTTTCAGAAGCTCGGCAAAATTGGCAAACTTATAGCAACGCTAATTTTTAAAAGGGAGAGAAGACAAATTACCAGTATCAGTAATGAAACAGAAGCTATCACTACAGACCCTGCAGACATCAAAAAATAAAGTAATACTACAAACACTACACACATCATCTTAACAACTTAAATGAAATGGACCAATTCCTCAAAAAACACAAACTACCACTACTCACCTATTACACAGTGCATGACTGTATCAAATACAGTATTAAATATAGTCATGCACCACATAATGATGTTTCGGTCAACAATGAACTGCATACAAAATGGTGGCCCCAAAAGATTATAATGGAGCTGAAAAATTCCTATCACCTAGTAATGTCATCACTGCCCTAACATCACAGTGCAATCCATTACTCACATGTTTGTGGTGATGCTGGTGAAAACAAGCCTACAGTACCGCCAGTATAAAAGTACAGCATTTACAATTACATACAATACATAATACCTGATAATGATAATAAATGACTGTTTATACTGGTTTGTATATTTGCTCTACTATACTTTTCTCATTATTTTAGAATGTTAGAGTGTACTCTTTCTACTTAAAAAAAAAAAGTTAACCGTGAAACAGCTTCAGGCAGATCCATCAGGAGGTATTTGAGAAGAAGGCATTGTTATCATAGGAGATCATAGCTTCATGCGTGTTATCATCCCTAAGACCTTCCAGTGGGACGTGATGTGGAGGTGGAAGACAATGATATTGATAATTCTGACTCTGCTGGCCTAGGCTAATATGTGCGTTGGTGTCTTAGCTTTCTTTCTTTTTTTTTTTTAAATTTTGAAATGGGATCTCACCATGTTGCCCAGCATGGCCTCAAACTCCTGGCCTCATGTGATCCTCCCTCAGGCTCCAAGTAGCTAGGACTACAATCACTTGCCACCATACCCAGCTTGGTGTATTAGCTTTTAACAAAATAGTTTCAAAAGTTTAAAAAATATAAAATTTTAAACATAGAAAAAGCCTCTTAGAACAAGCATATAAAGAAAATATTTTTGTATGGTAATACAATTTGAATTTTAAGCTAAGTGTTATTACAAAAGAATCAAAAAGTTAAAAAAATTAAATGTTTATAAAGCTTAAAACATTACAGTAAGCTAAGGTTAATTTATTATTAAAGAAAGAAATTTTTAATGAATTTAGTGTAGTCTAAGTATAGTGTTTATAAAGTCTATAGTAGTGTACAGTAATGTCCTAGGCCTTCACATTCACTCACATTCACTTCATATTCACTCACCACTCACCCACTG
Source organism: Gorilla gorilla gorilla (assembly GCF_029281585.2). Taxonomy (NCBI): domain Eukaryota; kingdom Metazoa; phylum Chordata; class Mammalia; order Primates; family Hominidae; genus Gorilla; species Gorilla gorilla. Next base: position 64,852,647 of record NC_073229.2, read on the forward strand.
ACTCACTCAGAGCAACTTCTAGTCCAGCAAGCTTCATTCACAGTAAGTGCCCTACACAGGTGTATTTTTTATAAATTTTTATACCAGAAATCCCCAACTCCTGGGCAGAGGATCAGCACCCCTCCATGGCCCATTAGGAACTGGGCCACACAGCAGGAGGTGAGCAGTGGGTGAGTGAGCATTACCACTTGAACTCTGCCTCCTGTCAGATCAGCAGCGGCATATGATTCTCATAGGAGTGTAAACCCTACTGTGACCTGTGCATGTGAGAGATCTAGATTGCGTGCTCCTTATGAGAATCTAATGCCTGATGATCTGAGGTGGAACAGCTTCATCCCAAAACCACTCCCCAACCTTGTCTGTAGAAAAATTATCTCCCATAAAACAGGTCCCTGATAAGAAAGATTGGGGACTTCTGTTTTATACTGTATTTTCACTGTACATTTTCTATGTTTAGATATACTTGGATACACAAATCCTTACTATTGTTTTACAACTGCCAACAGTATTCAGTAAGGTAACATGCTATACAGGTTTGTAGACTGGGAGCAATAGGCTATCCCATATAGCCTAAGTGTGTAGTAGGCTATACCACCTAGGTGTGTGTAGGTACACTCTATAATGTTTGAACAGACAAAATTGCCTAAGAAAGCATTTCTTAGATAGTATTCCCATCATTAAGTGATGTATGACTGTAGATAATTTTTAAAGTCTTCTAACTATTATTACTATAATTTTAAAAACCCCAAAAAGGAAATCTCTAGGATCAGATGGTTTCACTGGAGAATTCTACCAAACATTTAAAGAACAATTAACATAAATTCTACATAATCTCTTCCAGTAAATGAAAGAGAACTGAACACGTCTCAATTCACTTCATAAAGCTAGTATTACACTGATACCAAACCAGACAAACACAGTATAAAAAAAGAAAACTACAGACCATTATCCCTTAGAGACAAAAAAAAAATCCCTAACAAAACATTAGTAAATAGAATTCAGCAAATATAAAAAGTTGTACACCATGACCAAGTGAAGTTTATTTCAGGGATGCAAGGCTAGTTCAATATTCCAAAATCAATCCATACAATCCACTATACCAAAAGGCTAAAATCACATGATCATATCAATTGATGCAGAAAAAAGCACTTATCAAAATTCAGTCCCTCTTCATGATTTTTTTAAAAATTTCAGAAAATTAGGAATAAGAAGGAACTTCCTCAACTTCATAAGCCACATCTATAAAATGCCTACAGAGAATATTATGCTTATTAGTGAAAGGCTAAATACTTTCCTCCTAAGATCAGAAACAGAGTAAAGACATCCACTCTCACCACTATTTTTAGCCAACATGTTGCTGGAACTTCTAGCCAATGCAACAAAACAAGAAAGGAAATGAAAAATATACGGATTGGAAAGAAAGAATAAAACTCTCTGTATTTGCAAATAACATGATTATATAGAAACAAAACATCTGTATTTTGTTTTCTATCTAGACAAAACAAAAACAAAAATCCTTGAACTAACAAGTGAGTTAGCAAGGTTGCAGAATCAATATGCAAAATTACTTACGTTTCTATATATTAGCAGTTGCATTCCTGGGAATTTTGTAAGCAAATGTTCATGCACACACACACACAAAAGCTGTACCTGAATGTTCATAGCAGCTATGTTCATAATAACCCAAAACTGGAAATAACCCAGATGTTCTTCAACAGGTGAATGATTAAGCAAACTGGTACATTCATACAATGGAACACTTCTCAGCAATGAAATGGAACAAAATACTGATACACACAACAACCTCTTTGCTTTGTTTTGTTTTTGAGACAGAGTCTCACTCTGTTGCCCAGGCTGGAGTGCAGTGGTGCCACCTCAGCTCACCGCAATCTCTGCCTCCTGGATTCAAGCAATTCTGGTGCCTCAGTCTCTCGAGTAGCTGGGATCAAAGAGATGCACCACCATGCCTGGCTAATTTTTGTATTTTTAGTAGAGATGGGGTTTCACCATGTTTTCCAGGCTGGTCTTGAACTCCTGACCTCAGGTGATCCGCCTGCTTTGGCCTCCCAAAGTGCTGGGATTACAGGCCTGAGCCACCATGCCTGGGCAACAAACCTCTTGATGAATCTCCAGAGAAATATGCTGAGTGAAAAAGCCAACCCCAAAAGGTTACATACTGTATATTTCCATTACTTAAGATGATTGAAATGACAAAATTATTGTTAAAGAAATGGAGACCAAACTAGTGATTTTCAGGAGCTAAGATGGGATGTGAATGGAAAGGAAGCAGATGTGACTTTAAAAGGCCAACATGAGGGATCTTTGCAGTAATGAAAATGCTACATATCTTGGCTGTACAAATGTCAATATCCTAGCTGTGATATTGAATTCTACACAGTTTTGTATGATACTAAAAATATTACCATTAGGGGTAACAGTACATTGGATCTCTGTATTTTTTCTTACCACTATTTGTGATTCTATAATTATCTCAAAATAAAATGTTTAAGAAATTAAATGTATACATCACGCAACAAGCTAGGTAAATATAGTACCCACACACTAAGTTTTTTAAAAAACAAACCACAAATAAAAGTCATGCAAATTCACTGCAATTCCCATTCTATGGGTTCTAAGCAAGGCATAGCACCATTCCACATTCCAGGGGAGGGGACTTAGATTCCACCTATTGCTGAGTACATGGTAAGGTCACATTATTTTAAAAAGTATGTGTAATGGGAGATACTGTTGTGGCCAAATACCGTCTGCCACAATGAGTAATGTTATTCACCGCCATCCTCTTTTTTTCTCTGGAAAAAGTGCCTGAGGAGGAATGAATGAATCCTTTACTTCATTTACTCCTTATTTTTTATAGTATCCCTCGTCCCTTCTCTTGCAAAAGTAACTCTCTCTCCATCTCCCCTTATTTAAGGTTCTGCCTGCTTGCACTGTTTTTATTGATGTTGAGATGGGTTGCTGGCTGGAGTCTTCTGAATGTTGACTCTGGAATATAAGAACAGATACAAATAGGTACTGATGGTATATCTATGTCTGCCCAAAAGAAGTGTTTTGGAAAAGGTAAATTGTGTTTTGTAAATCGAATTACTTCTTAAATTCCTTCAGGAGATTTTACGCTTGATTTTAATAAATACTTTTATATATCTTCTCCTGATTTAAATATTAAATTGTCCTGGATTTATGAGTTTACCGAAAGCAAAGGATATCCTTTACCTGTGTGACACTAATTTGCCAATTACTTCCTTTACGATAAGGGGCCATGTTCTTCCTGTTTTCAACTCCAGAGGTCCCTCCATCACCCTAATAATGTGTTGTCACTGTGCCCCTGCTAAAGGAACATGATACTGCTACTTGACAAGAGCTACTCTCTCTCCTCAAGAAGGTAAATTGCTTTTCCAATAGGGATGAAGAATTTTGGCAAATCCATCCAAAGCTTTCGGTTGACTTCCCATTGTTGGGCCTTCCATGGGCTAGGAGTAGTTACCCTCTTGCAATCTCTCAGCTGTTGATTAAATAGGTAAATGGTCTAGATACAGTGAAGGAAGAAAGTATGTTTTGCTACTTAAGAGGTGCTTTTTGATCAATCTATAAGACAAATCAAAGACCTAAACTTGAATTTTTGCTTAAATTAAGCTATAGCCGAATTTCTACTAATTATTTCATGCATGAGAAAGATGTCCTGCCTCCTTAATACCTATAACTAGGGATAAGGTTTGAATCGTAATTATCCTTGGGAACAAAACTCACTGGCTTGAATTCACACTAATAAATGACTACTTATTCTTCTCTGAGAGTTTTTGTTGGGTGTGCTCTTTGTATGTGGAAAGTTTAGAGAAAAATTAAATGGTAGACCAGATGAAAGGGTGGAATGGCCCAGAAGAGAAAAATACACGATGCAGGGGTTTAAGACCTATATGTAGCAGGAGAAGCTGTGGACCTATGCAGAAATATCACAATTTTCTCTTTTTATTGGTTCTAGGCCCTATAACCTGTGTACATGAACACAGTGACTCATCGATTTACTTGTCTATGTTTTTCTTTGAAGTTTTTCATTTCTACATTATACAGAGCCTTTGACAGCTTAACATTTGGAATTGTAAGAACATTTGAGTTAGGGAGCACTAAAGAGAGACTCATGTCCAACCTCCTTTAGACTCCGGAAATCCTCCTCCTCACATGGAGAACAGTTGAAAACACTAGGGATGCTTAGCCTAAAGAACACAATGGCCTTCTTAAGGTACTTGAAGTGTTCTTCTCTGTAAAAAATTTGATGCTTGCTTTCTCTGAACCTGGGTGATCAGAGTTCAAAAACTCACTAAAGGTCAGATCATCCCAACTTGAAAAAAGATGTTTTCCAATAGATATAATCACCCATGAGCAGAACAGCCATTTATTTAGCTCAGATGCTCTGTAGGGGCTTCAGGCTTTCAATGCATTATAGGATGTAATGACTTTTAAGTATTCTTTTCACCCTGAGATGCTAGAGCTGCAACTGTCCAATATGGTAGCCATTAGCCACATGTGGCTATTGAGCACTTGAAATGTGGCTAATCCAGTATGTAAAATGCATGCTGTATTGCAATGACCTGGTACTAAGAAAATGTGAAATATCTCATGAATAGTTTTATATTGATTATATATTGAAATGATAATATTTTAATCAATTAGGCTAAATAAAATATATTATTAAAATTAAGTTCACCTGTTTCTTTTTACATTTTTATAACATCTCCCAGAAAATGTTAAATTACATATGTGGCTATGTGGCTAATGGTATATTTCTATTGGACAGCACTGTTCTAGCTAATTTGAGGCTTTTCAACTCAAAGCCCCATACTTTCCTTAAAAGAGGATATCTTCTGGTCAACTGCACTATGACCCTTTCCTACTTTATGCCTTAAAATGTACCCTAAGACTCGTCCTTAGGGTAAACAACACTGGCACTGTAAGACATAGTTTCCAGAAAGCATTTAATGTGAATTTTTGAAGTAGATGGGGAAGATAGAGATTCTTAACCTGTGTCTTGATTAGATTCTCTAATCTTCCCCCCATTACCCATTAATAGTTTAGTTTATAAGATTAGAAGATTAGTTTATTTGATCTTGAGCATCTGGCTCAAGTTGAATTTCAAGAGTGTTGAATTTCAGAGGATTAAACAAACTAGCACCCAAAGTAGTCAGGGAACATGGAAACAGATGGTGCCACAAATCAGGGTAGATGACACAATCAGGCCTTTCTCGTTGGTGGTTACAAAAGGATGAGGGTCTCAGGGTAGGGTGAGACCCAGGATACTTGGCAGGTACTGAAGGCCAGTGGCTAGAAAAGATCCCAGACAAACACCATTGTCTCCTTATCCCACTGCCTGCCCAAAAATATCTCCAGGAGCAAAGAAGTCTCTTTTTCTTTTTTTTTTGAGACAGGGTCTCACTCTGTCACCCAGGCTGGAGTGCAGTGGTGCAATCTGGGCTCACTGCAACCTCTGCCTCCCGGGTTCAAGTGATTTTTTTCCACCTCAGCCTCCTGAGTAGCTGGGATTACAGGTGTATGTCACTATACCCAGCTAATTTTTATATTTTTAGTAGAGACTGGGTTTCACTATGTTGGCCAGGCTGGTCTAGAACTCTTGACCTCAAGTGATCCACCCACCTTGGCCTCCCAAAGTGCTGAGACTACAGGCGTGAGCCACCACACCCGGCCAACAAGTCTCTTGATGCACCCTTTGCTGGAGAGGGATCTCTCCACTGAATGGCATGCGCAGAGCCTCAGTTTCCTTTTATGTAAATGAATCCCTGCACACAAGGGTTGTTGTAAGGATTAAATGAGATAATATGAAGAAAGTGCCTAGTACAAAGGAAATACTCAGTAAATAGGTTCAGCTATGATGTCTTTTCTCTGACACCATTAGGCAAATATTCTACATCGGGGCACCTAAGAATGTGTTTCTCCTAGCTACCAAGGAGTGAGGCCTGTGCTTGCAAAAAATGAAATAGCAAAGCACAAATTCAAATTAGTTATGTTGCTAGCCTGTAAAAATAAAATGCAAACTCAATTTGAAAAACTTATAAATTTAAATTGCTAAAGTGTTTTCTAACCCCAAATTACAATTATCTTCAAAGTATTAAAGAGCATTAAAAGCACTTATCCTGAAAGAGCTATTTTAATGTTTGACTAACAGCAGAGAATATTCTCACACAACCTAACCCTCAGTAAGCACTCCACAAATGCTAACTAAGAGAAAACTCATACTCTTGGTTATTGAAAATCTAAGGCAAGCCAGATAGCTTTATCTCCTTTCTCATGGCAGTTATCTTGTAGAGCAAAACTGATCCACGGTTGCTACTTGAGATTTGTAAGTTGCCCTTGTAAGATCGGAAATGCTAAGAGTCCATTCACTGATTCAGAGAAACATTTATTCCGTTCTGGCACTGTGAAAAGTGCTGAAACAAAAATGAACAATGGTGGTAATAAAGGACAATGGCATCCAAGTTCAAGAATGTACAGAGTGCCATGAGGTTTAAAGGAGGGAATGGCTGTACCTGGAGGTAGGGGTGGGGTATTATTCAAGAAAAGCCTCCTAGTGGTTAGAGATGAAATAACCCTGGAGTTGGGTCTTAAAACAGATTTTTAGGTAATGTGGCATAGATGAGGGTTGGGGGCAGAGAAAAATTGAGCAACAAGACAAATAAGGAAAGGTAAATAGAGAGAGGTCAATCTGGGCAAAGTGAAAATAGAGCATATGTTTAGCTTGTGGTCTGTGTGTTGTGGTGCAAGAGGTGTGGGTGAGAGATAAATGGAGAGCTGAGGGGCAGGCTGGGGCTAGATGATAATAGGGTTTTTTGGTTCCCCTGTGGAGTATGCACTGCATCCTAAAAGCAACAGGAAGCCATTGAAGGAATTTCACTCCAGCTGCTTTAAGGAAGATCGATTGCAGACACACACACACACACACACACACACACACACACATACACACGCAAAAACCCAGAGGCAAGAGGAGCATTTTAATAACACAAGAAAAAGACAGGAACAGAGGAGGAGAGCACCAAATACATATCAGAGTTGCCAAGGAAGATCAGGTCTACAAGATGTGGTAACTGACTAGGAAGCCATAGGAGGTGAAGGAAAGAGGAAGAGGGAGGATGACCCCCAGTTTTCTGATTTAAATGGTGGTGTCATTCTGCAGATTGGGGTACAAGATTTATAGGAAAGGTAAGTGCAATTTGGGGTGTGTTGAGTTTGAGCTGCCAAAGGGAAGAGATCTTGAAGGAAATAGTTGGAACTTAGGGGGAAAGTCTGGGGTGGAGATATAAATATAGGGGCCATCAGTATGTAGGTAGAAGATGGAACCATGGACATGGAGGAAACTGCCACAGGAGATTGAGAAGGGATGAGACCCAAGGACCCTAAGGAATTTGGGGACGGGGGTGGGAAGGAATCATCAGAGAGTGAGAAGGAAAAGTATTCATCTTCGATGAATAGAAAAAGGCCATAAGGTACAAGGGGCTTAGGAAAGTTCATGATGCTTTAGAGAATATTTCAAACTTGTTCCTGTTGAGAACTTCAAGTTCAACTTCAAGGTCATTATATATGCATGCTGCTGTCAGCCAGAAGAGATGAAGGCTCCTTGGGTTGGGGTCAGGGTTGGAATAGGGTAGGGAGAAATTCTCGAGAAGGAAAAGTAAGAGGTGATGGTGTCATGGAAATCAAGAGTAGAATTTCAAAAAGTAATTGATGGAGACAAATACTATGTAAAAATCCAAACAAGGTGAGGCTAAAACAAGTCCTTTGCCTTTAACAATTAGAAGGTCATTTTCAAAATGTAACTGTATGAGATGATAGACCTGTTAATCTGCTTCACTGCAGTAACCATTTTACTAGCTATCTGTTGTAAACCTCAAATATACATAACAAAATTTTAAAAAAGAAAATAAAGAAGATATTTCGTGCCTTGTTTCAGAACCATTTCATTGGAATTGCGGGCTATGAGTGGGAGAGTTGTTGTGTGGGAGGCTGAGGGTTTAAAGAGGAAACCAATGTTGTGGAAAATATAGCCTGCAAAATGTAGATAGGAGTAGACATGTCCAATAGAAAGGATCCTTTGAAGGACCTTATCCAGGAAGGGAAGGGAAGAAGAAGGAAAAGTATTGGGGAAGAAGAGGAGAAAGACACAGGTTAGGTAAAGGTGAGGAGGGGTGTTTTTGAAAGATGAAGGAGGGCCGGGTGTGGTGGCTCACGCCTGTAATCCCAGCACTTTGGGAGGCTGAGGCGGGTGGATCACGAGGTTAGGAGTTCAAGACCAACCTAGCCAACATGGTGAAACCTAATCTGTACTAAAAATACAAAAATTAGCTGGGCGTGGTGGTGAGTGCCTGTAATCCCAGCTACTCGGGAGGCTGAGGCAGGAGAATCGCTTGATACTGGAAGGCGGAGGTTGCAGTGAGCCGAGATCGCACCACTGCACTCCAGCCTGGGCAACAGAGCAAAGCTCTATCTCAAAAAAAAAAAAAAAGATGAAAGAGACCTGAGCATTTTTATAGCACATGGAAATGGAGCCAGTTGAAAGAGAAAAGGACGATGCAATGGAAAGCAGAAATAACTTGGAACAAGTTCCTAGAGGAGACATTTGGATGAGGAATACAAGAGGCGGGACTAGCAGTAAACTGGAGAAAGACTGTCTTTGTGTGAAACTGAAGGAAGAGAGAGGTGGAGAGGAGGGGGCATATCTTCCATTTTCTCTCAGAAGTTGGAGGCCAGTAGCTCTTTGGCAGAGGAAGGCTTGAAGGAAAGGATGAAGGTTTAGGAGGGCAGATGTGGAAGGGATGTGGAAGAAACAACGTGGCCATTTTCATGATGGTTGGAATTAAACCCTCTAAATGAATAGGAACATTCTGTTAGAAAGGAAAAAGAAATGTGTTTAGGCTGCAGCCCCTGGGGGTGGTTTTAGCTTGAAGAAATCACCAACTTATTTGGAACCCCTTTTGCCCGTGATTTTTTCATACTTCTGTGTTCATTTTAATTAAACTGGCCTTTATTCTTGTGAGTAATCAAGGAATATTCTGAGATAAAGCATGTCACAGCATGCAAAACAGCAACACTCATTTCTCCCCCTGGATCTAGTCGGCAGCCATCAAGGGCTCACCACTCTATTAAAATGACACGGCCGTCATTTCAGTGAATTGCAGTATGTCTGGTTTGGCAATCTGCAGAGGTGATTAAGGATCCCTGTGAAAGAGATGAGGTTTCTGGTGCTGAGAGGAGCAGGTCTACTCTGTGTAACAATATTGTGGCAGAAAAGCTCTGACAAGAGAGGGTACAACGTCCTTTTGGACACCAGATCATGGGGCCATGCAAGATGTTATCTGGGCTTGTTGGCCTTGGAAAAAAAGATGGTCTTGGAACAATTTGGGCAGGAAGACAATGGGATTCTTTATTTCTTGGCATAGGAATGAATGAATCTTTATCCCAAATGCAAAGCAGGCATTAAATTCAAGGACAATAAATGGTGAGACCAGCATTCCAGGAACAATCCCAGGCTTTCTCTGTGTGCTCACAGTGAAAACAGTCCCACAGGGCTTCAAAGAGACATGTGGATTTCTTTTTCTCTTTTTAAGTAAACAAAATTAAGAGAGAACACGCACTTCCTACAGCTGCGAATTGCCCAGAATTTCTCCCTACCCTATTCCAACCCTGACCCCAACCCATGGAGACTTCATCTCTTCTAGCTGACAGCAGCACGCACATATAATAACCTCGAAGTTGAACTTGAAGCTATCCAAGCACCCCAATAGGAACAAGGTTGAAATATTCTCTAAAGCTTCGTGTACTTTCCTAAGTCCCTTGTACCTTGTGGCCTTTTTCTATTCATCGAAAATGAGCATAAATTTCTTTGAACAAACTACAATATTGATCATGTATGTTTACGAAATTGATAAAGTTGAGGGGGATCAGACAGTTCACGCTGCAAAAGTATGCACTGTGATACTCTGAATAGCAAGCTCCTTGATGCATTTTTAAAATTGGTTTTTATTTATAGAAATGAAAGAGTTCGGTCTTCGGTACAAAGGGTCATACCAGTATTCCTTTAGCTCAGCCTTCAGCTTGTGAAGGAGAAGCTTCATGCTAAAAACTGGCATTAAAAAACTGGTGCGAGTCAGGATGGGACCTGGAGTGAGCTGCCCCTTTACTTTCTACTTCCTCTCAGCCTGGCAGAATGCCATCCCCACAAAAAGTCAAGTCTTTGTAGAAGCCGGCAAGGCTCTTTGTGGAGTCACCTCTTGCCACTTCCCAGAAATCACTCTTGAGTCAGGGAATTGCAAATAAAGTTTGCTCCACATCACATGATCCCCTCCTCCCACAAACATCCCTCCTTGAGTCCCACGGTTTACATATCCCCACAAGGTCAAGTCAAGGACATTTGGTCACATGCAGAGTTGTAGAAACAGTACACATACAGCAGGCTGTGCAGCAAGCTCAGAGATTAAATATTTTGCTAATTCCATGTAGGCTTTCACATGGGACTGCTTCCCTTTGACAGAGAGTTATCCTTTTCCCAGAGCAAGAGTAAAATGTGACCAATCCTTCAGGGGAGATAATTCTAGTTCAGTTCCATGAGTATTTCTGCAACAGATCTAGCATTTGTCAAACATAATGAGGGACAAAAGAAATTAAAAACCAGGTCTGGACTTCAACAATCTTATAATCGAAATTAAAGATAGGAAACACGCACATCTATGAAATACTTTATTGATTTATTCATGCAATCAACAAAATTCTATCAAGAATCTGCCTTGTCACAGCCACTATGCAAGATACCGGAGAAATAACAAATACATAAGTTTTGCTCCTGCCTTCAAAATGCTTTCAGTGTGACTGATGGAAACAGAATCATCAGTATAGGGATCAGCAGTGGCAGGAAATAGAGGCAGAAATAACTTACATATCCAATAAATACTGAAGGAGTTCACTGCAGAAGAGATGAGCAAGTACATCAGAAATCAGGTAAAACAACATGGACAAATAGAACTTAGGGTTTTCTTTTTTTTCTTTTAAATTTTATTGTGGTAAAAACACTTAACCTGTGATCTATCTTCTTAACACATTTTAGTGTATAATACAGTATTGTTATCTATAGGCATGACGTTGCACACCAGATCTCTAGAATATATTCTTCTTATATAACTGAAACTGTATACCCAATGAACAGCAACTCCTCATTTGCCTCTCCTCCTAGCCCCTGGCAACCACAATTCTATTCTGTGTTTCCATGAATTTGACAATTTTTCAGATCCTTCGTATCAGTGGAATCATGAAACATTTGTCCTTCTGTAACTGGATTATCTCACTTAGCCTAATGTCTTCCAGGTTCATCCGTGGTGTCACATATTGCAGGATTTTCTTCCATTTTAAGGCTGAATAATATTCCATTTTATATGTATAGCCCATTTTTTAAATCCATTTATCCATTGATGGACATTTCTGCATTTGGGCTATTGTGAATAGTGAAGTAATTAACATGGGAGTTCATGTTTGGAGAGATAGGCTTTGAAGTGAATGTTAAAGGATGGTTAGGTTTAGATAAGTAGAGAGAAGAGGTGAGGCACTTCAGTAAGAAAGAATCAAAATGAATGATGTTACCAAGAAGTCTGTGAGCATGGTAGCTCCCAGGATAGAAGAATGAAGTAACAGCTGCAGTGAACCACTATACATATTCGTAGCTCTTTAAAATGCAGTGAAGTATCCTGCTTCACACTTAGGCAATTGGTCACAAAAAGGTTAGTGAACTGACTATTAAAATATAATATGAGCATATGTATAACACTTGCAGTTCTGTCTCTTATTCCCTGTATATCTTTGGATCAGTTATTTAATTTCTTTGAGACTCATTTGCCTCAATCATAATATTACCTGTTACCAAATAAGCTTGTTGTGAGAACTAAGTAGGTTATACATGAAATATAATTCAAACAGCGCCTGACATATAATATGTACTCAATAGACATTATTATTAAATATAGAAAAAGTACTCGGAGGCTGGGCGTGGTGGCTCATACCTGTAGTCCCAGCACTTTGGGAGGCCAGGCGGGCAGATCACTGGGGCCAGGAGTTTGAGACCAGCCTGGCCAACATGGTGAAACCCAGTCTCTACTAAAAATACAAAAATTACCTGGGCATGGTGGCACGCACCTGCAATCTAAGCTATTCAGGAAGCTGAGGCAGGAGAATCACTTGTACCCGGAGGCAGAGGTTGCAGTGAGCCAAGATCATGCCACTGCACTGCAGTCTAGGCATCAGAGTGAGACCCTGTCTCAAAAAAAAAAAAAAAAGTACTGAGAGATATGGTAATAATGGCTAACACTTATTGAGTGCTTACTATAAGCTGGGGAATTTACTAAATGCTTTACAAGTATTAGATAATTTCATGTATAGTGACATATTAACAAGATATGTCTGGGCAGCAGAGCCATCAACAGATGTCTGGGGAAGATTTCTCCCTGACTCTGCCTAATATCTCCCGTTTGTCCCTGTTTTAGATCAGACACCTAGATGCAGCGTTTGAGACAGGGATTTCAGCACATGCGATTTATTGAGGGGAGTCTCAGAAGAAAGGGAGAGCAGGAAGGAGACGGAGCAGGGAAAGAGCTAGACAAGAATGTCCTCACCTGAGCTCCGGCTTCACCCTAATCTCAGGGAGCGTGAACTGTACCCCAGAGTTGGTTCTGCTTCAGGCAAGGGGACCACCTATGTACCGCTCATTGGCTGCAGGCTGCCCCTGGGCTGAGGGTGGTGAATGTAACCTCCCTTGGGACTCCAGTCAGCCTATAGTAATTCTCTGAAGGAAGAAGGAGCAGCTGTAAACTGTTAGCAGCCCACACTCTTATCTGGTGAAGGATGGATACACTGGCTCAGTAAAAGGGACCTAGGTGCTGGGTAAAAAACCACCCCAAACTTAGTCACGGAAAACAACAGCAATCATTCATTTCCCTTACGAATCTACAATGTGAGCAAAGCTTGGCTGGACAACTTGTCACTATATTACATGGTATCAGCTGGTGTAGCTTGAACACTGGGGGGTGACGATGACTGCTGAGGACTGAAGTCATCTGAAGGCTCACGATGGTGTTGGCTTTCAGCTAGAACACCTATACGTGGTTTCTCCACAAGGTGGCCTCTCCTCCTCACGGCTCTGGATTCCAAGAAGGAGCATTTCGAGAGAACAAGGAGAACGCACTTGGTATTTTTATGACCTATGCTTGAAAGTCACAGTGTCACTTCCGCCTTACTGTATTGGTCCAGGCACCCATAAAGGACCAGCCAGGTTCAAAGAGAAGTGCTATGGACTGAATGTCTTTGTCTCCCCAGAATTCATATGTTGAAGTTCTAGTCCTTAGTGGGATGGGATTTGGAGGTAGGATGGGAGATGATTAGATTTAGATAAGGTTATGAGGGCGAAGTACCCACGATGGGATTGGTGCTCTTATAAGAGAAAGAAAACTGAGCCCTCTGTCTCTCCACCACTTGAGGGCACCGTTGGAAGATGGCTGTCTGCGAGCCAGGGAGAGGGCCTCCACCAGAAGCCAGCCATGCCGGCATCCTGATCTTGGACTTCCCAGTCTCAGGAACTGTGAAAAATAGACGTCTGTTATTTAAGCCACACAGTCTATAGCATTTTGTTACAGCAGCCTGAACTAAGATAGGAGGTGTGTTAGTCTGTTAGGGTTACTGTAACCTAATACCACAGACCAGGTGGCTTAAACAACAGAAACTATATTTTCTCACAATTCTGGAGCTGAAAGTCCAAGATTGGGGTGTTGGCAGGGTTGGTTTCTCTGGGGGAACTCTCCTTGGCTTGCAGATGGCCACCTTTTTACTGTGTTCTCACATCATCATCTCTCTGTGTGTGTACATGTCTAGTGTTTCTGTGTGTCTCCAAATTTCCTTTTCTTATAAAAACACTAGTCCTTATCTGGGTACAGTATCTCATGCCCGTAATCCCAGCATTTTGGGAGGCCAAGACAGGAGAATGGTTTGAGGCAGGAGCTAGAGACATAGCTAGCAACATAGCAAGACCCCATCTCTACAAAAAATTTTTTAAAAAATAAGCCAGGTCAGGCGTGACAGCATGTATTCCTAGGTACCCTGGAGGCTGAGGCAGAAGGATCACTTGAACACGAGGTTGAGGCTGCAGTGAGCTATGGTCATACCACTGCACTCCAGCGTGCAGACTGAGAGTGAGACTCAGTCTCTTAAAAAAAAAAAAAAAAGACACTAGTCCCTATAGATAAGAGCCCACCCTAAAGACTCATTTTAATTTAATCACCTCTTTAAAAACCTTAATTCCAAATAAGTTTGTATTCTGAGGTACTAGGTGTTAGGATTTCAACACACAAATATTTGTGGGGGGCACAATTCAGCCCATGACAGACAGCAGGAAACACAGACTCCACCACTCAGTGGCAGGAGGGCCAACATCACATTGTAGGAAGAACATGTGGGATAAGATATATTGTGGGGACCTTTGGAAAACACAAATGATCTCAGGCACCAACATTTACTTCAGTGCCTTAGCTTTTCATCTTTCATCTTTGATTAGAACAAACCTCAATAAAAGTAAAATGTTTTGCAAAGAAACATTGACTCACTTCTCTATAGTTGTCACTTTCCAACCAGTTTGCTGTCTTCCTACACAGAAATTCTGAAGCCACTACTCTCTTCTGGGTAATGGAACTATGAATGCTGTGTTATTTTTAATAATAGCATATTCTTATAGATAGATTGTATGTTACATAAAGTGCATATATTTGTAAAAAAAAAGTTATAAAAATAATGCATTGATGAAATGTGGCATTGGTAAAGTACTACTTAAACTCCCAACCAGAATCTAAATTGTAGCAAATTGAGACTGCCGTATTCACTGTGTTTCAGAAATAAAGTCCCCCTCATATTGGAAGATTGTTATCTTTAAAAAAAATTTTTATTGTTCTTTATCTGATTAGAACTTAATGCATGTTTGGCAATCACTGTTGATTGGCTATACAATGTTCTCTATCTTTCCTAACACACTTTTTATGTTTTATTACAACATTTTTAAATTAAGAATACATTTTTAGAATTAAAAATTAACAAATCATAAAATTATACACAGTGAACAATCTTCTTTCCACCTTTGTCATTTGCTCAGTTTCCAATACCGTTTTTTTTTCTTTTTTGAGATGGAGTCTCGCTCTATCACCCAGGCTGGAGTGCAATGGCACAATCTAGGCTCACTGCAACCTCCGCCTCCCGGGTTCAAGTGATTCTGTCACCTCAGCCTCCTGGCTAGCTGGAATTACAGGCACCTGCCATCATGCCCAGCTAATTTTTTTGTATTTTTGTAGAGATTGGGTTTCACCATGTTGGCCAGGCTGGTCTCGAACTCCTACCTCAGGTGATCCGCCTGCCTCAGCCTCCCAAAGTCCTGGGATTACAGGCATGAGCCACTGTGCCCAGCCAGTTTCCGATACTCTTCTTGGTGTATCTTTCCAGAATTTTATTGCATTTCAAGAAAATGTTGTCCTCCTTTTTCACAAAATGTAGCTCATTTTACACGTTCTTCTATACACTTTGCCTTTGTTGCTTTATATTTTAGAGATCTTTCCATATAAGTTCATAGATATGCATATATCTGTGACACATGTAAGCATAGCAGATTACTCTCCATAGAACTGGCCCAACAGAATGTATTGTCACTTTTGTATTTTTGCAAATCTGATTGGTGAAAAATGATATTTTTGTGTAATTTAAATTTATATTTATCTTACTCTGAGTGATCATGAGCATTATTTTATATGTTTAAGAGTTATTTGAATTTCCTATTTTATGAACTGTCTATTTTTTAATTCATTTTTTATATTGGCTTACTGGTCTTGTAAAAATTTTAGTTCTACTATCCTTTTTTGTATAGAGAAATTCGCCCTTTGTCAGAAATATGAGCTCTGGCTGGGCGCTGTGGCTCATCTCTGTAATCCTAGCACTTTGGGAGACCAAGGTGGGTGGATCACCAGAGGCCGGGAATTCAAGACCAGCCTGACCAACACGGAGAAACCCTGTCTCTACTAAAAATACAAAATTAGTCAGGCTTGGTGGCACATGCCTGTAATCCCAGCTACTTGGGAGGCTGAGGTAGGAGAATCACTTGAACCCAGGAGGCAGAGGTTGCGGTGAGCTGAGACCATGCCATTGCACTCCAGCCTGGGCAACAAGAGTGAAATTCCATCTCAAAAAAAAAAAAAAGAAAAGAAAGAAAGAAAAAAGAAATAAGAGCTCCATTCTACTTCTAAACTTCAATTTTGTTAGGTATTAGACTAGTTACAACATCCTGATGCACATGCTTACTATGAAAACCTTAGAAAACGGAAAAAGAAAAATAATCAGCATAATCCCATAAAACAGATCCCATTGTTGACCTAAGCAACCTTTTCTTGACCTATTTCTCTAAAGAGATGAGAGTTACAGAAAAAGGAAAGGAGGGAAACATTTACTGAGCATTTACTATATGCATTTTATTCATATAATCCCATTTATAATCCTTAGAACAGTTCTATCAGATAACTTATTTCCATTGCATAGCTAAGAAACTTGAAGTTCGGATAGGTTTAAAAAACTGGATCAATATCACACAGCTAGTATTCTGAAGAACTCTAGTTCTTAAGAACTGGAACTGGAGTTCCAACTGGGAACAGCCAGACCCTAAAATTCCTGTTTGTCCCATAGTTCTTGTTGCATTCACAGCCCCTGTGTTTTAAGAGTAGGCTGTTACATGTTTGAAGATCCATAACAATTGAATAACAGAGTCTTTACACTAGTAAAAAAGCTCTGCTGTTAAAACCAAAACCAAACCAAAATCATAACCCAGCTGATAACAACCCTAGTGAAGAAGAAGAGAACTTCGTTGTTGTTTTGAATACCACTAGAATTCATTTACTCCTAGTCCTGGAACATTTCACAAGTCAGGAACTGTCACATTCATCAGGAAGTAGAGCCCAGCTGGCTGTGGCTGGCTCTTGGCCATGTGCAGACAACCCGTGGTCATTTGTCAATGTTCCCCAGGAGTGCCTGCTTCATGTTAAAATCCTGGCAGTGTGCCTCACTCCACTGTATAATTGCACTGGCCACAGTAAGGCTGACTAAATCCTATTGATGCTTCTGCTAACTCCATGGGCCCTGCAGGCTGGAAGGGTCCAGAAACAGAGCAGGGCACACCCAAAAGTGCAGTCCAAAGACTGGAGGCTCCTCTGGCTTTTTGACATGGGTAAACATTTCACTGTCAAATTGTCAACATGCAGTACTGGCAGAGCTTTCTTCTGAGCTAGAATAGAATCTTGGAACTGGAATGGACATCAATCATTCCCTAATACCATGTTTTCAAACTGTCCTCTGAGGACCCCTGAGATGGTGGAGGTTTCCATAAGAGACCACGTTGGGGGCATCCAGGAAAACTAAACAGGTGAGGGTCTTCATTTTACTCCCTGTTCTAGTCCATTCAGCTGCTATAACAAAATACCGTAAACTAAGTAGCGTATAAACAGAAATTTATTTCCCACAGTTCTGGAAACTGAGAAGTCCAAGATCAAGGCAAATTCTGTGTCTGGTAAGGGTGCTTTCCGGCTCACAGCATCTTCTTGCTGTGACCTCACATCAGGAAGAGGCAAGGGATCTTTCTTGGACTTCTTTTGTAAGGCACTAATGCCATTTATGAAGGTTCACCTCATGATCAAATCGCCTCCAAATCCCGCCCACTGCTAATACTGTCACATTGTGGATTAGGATTCAACACATGAATTTGGGGGAAACATGAGCATTCAGATCATAGCACACCTCAAGCTCAACCAGATCAGCACTACTTCTATCTATGGCTTCCACATAAGATTTATTTGGAAATGGCTCCCAGATAAAACAAGCATGAGAACCACTTCATTTTACTGGTGTAGAAATGGAGGCTCAGAAAGGGTGTGATATGGCCAGGTCACATGGGAAGTTAGGGGCAGGCCTAGGACTAGTAGCTGACTCCTCAGCCAAAGCTCTCTCCACTCTGTGGGCTCTGTTACAGTACTGAGTCCTCCAGTTTGCTTTGTTCCTTGCCCTTCTTCTTAGGAATTTGCAGCCAGCTATTCCTCAAGCCCTCAGCTGTGGATCAAATCACTCTGAATTCTCAAAAGCTCCTATATGATAGCAAGTTCTCAGTAAAACTGTTCTTGGCTTTTCCCAAGTCTTCCCCAATCACAGCACATCCTGCTCAGCCCCGCATCATGCTGAGCCTTATTGGAGCCTAAGGCAAAGGAAAAATACGTGGCCCTATAAGCACTTATCAAGATATCCTCCTACACTTTAAATCAAGTAAAAGCATTAATAAAACCTCTGCCATTAAAACCAAAACCAAAAATCTTGTCTATACACAAAGCATCCCATCATTACCAACCCTCTTCATATGCCCACACAGGAAGATGCAAGAGCAACGCAGATCCAGGAACCAAGTGCTGATGGGAAACAGCCTTCCCTGTCACACAATAACCCAATGTCATAAGACAAACAAACAGCAACACCTTGTCTTTATGTAAAATTTTGGTATTTTGTTAATCACAGCTTTTTACAGGAATTTTGTAGTTTTTTTTTCCAGTATTACATTAAAATGTTTATTTTGATTGCTGTGTTTTTTTGGTGCTCTCTTAAATTTTATGCCTGTCTCCCCTGACCCTAATCCCTATGCTGCAGTCGGGCAGCTCCTCCCCACCACAGGGATTTCCAGACCTTGTCTAGTCATTTATAGAACCCAAAGACACAATAGCCCATAGAGTCAGCCAATATTTTGTCCCCCTTAAAAATTCTGGATCTGGCCAGGTGCAGTGGCTCACACCTGTAATCCCAGCCCTTTGGAAGGCTGAGGTAGGTGGATCACCTGAGGTCAGGAGTTCAAGACCAGCCTGACCGACATGGTGAAACCCTGTCTCTACTAAATATAAAAAATTTGCCAGGCGTGGTGGTGCATGCCTGTAATCCCAGCTACTTGGGAGGCTGAGACAGGAGGATAGCTTGAACCCAGGAGGTGGAGGCTGCAGTGAGCCAAGATTGCACCATTGCACTCCAGCCTGGGCAGCAAGAGCGAAACTCAGTCTCAAAAAAAAAAAAAAAATTCTGGATCCACCTTGTTATTTTATTATTTATCTCAGCCCTCTTTTCCCCCACCCAGTTTCAAATAAGAAGTTCTTTCTCAAATTCTAATCCACTTTGGAAGGCAATGTGTTCTCTGTAGGTACTGAACCAGAACAAGGTAAGACCTTTTGGACTAAGTCAGACATGTAGATTCCAGAAAACCATGTGAAGGAGTTGCTGAGGCGTGGAGTTCTCAGTTTAATTTGTATTCCTAAAACTTCTTCAGTCCTTGCAGTTCCTCATTTACACAAAAAATAATGTGGGATTTGGGGCTGGCCCAGTATGGACTTCTCAGGCACCTTCATGCCCCCACAGCTGTTGATTTTGAAAGAGCCCATGCTGACTTGGAAACCGTATCTCAAGGGAGTATGTGAATAATCTGAGGGATTAATGGCAGGCAGGTTAAGCAACTTCCCCTGCTTTGTGGCATGGCAATACAGGTGCAAAAACACCAGGTTGAAAGAGGGACAATAATGTTGTTTTGCTCTTTTCCTTCCTTCTACAATATCTTGGAAGTGTAGTCAGCAACCTTCTTACCCACTTGTTTACCCAAATTAGTCCAAAATACTGGTAGTGGCTGGTTGTGGCTGGAACCTGTCTCAGCCTTACCTTCTCTAAGTCCAGGGACAACCAGCTGCAGGAAGCGGGCTTCAAAGGACAGAGCCAGGAGTTTCTTACACATTTCCGAGCCTTGAACTTCAGTGGCCCTGCCCTTTTATGTTTACATGCCCCTAGTCTTGCTCATGTCCCTAAATCTGGGATGTCCCACTTGAATTCTATTGCTTTCCTTCTTGTTCTCATTAAGGCTGGAGGGGTCATTTCTCTAGGGAGCCTTTTTAGATGCTCACATCCGGATTTTGCTAATCCTTTCATTCTGTGATTATAAGCTGAGGCTTCTATTGAGTGGGCCTGAAAATCTGCAGTAGAAGCATATCTGGAAGGCCCTAATCAAGTAAAGTTAAGTTGATATTCCATTTTAATTTTTTGTTGACTTTTTAGCCATATCTACTTGCATGTTATTTTTAGTGTTTGCTCTAGGAACTATAATATACATTCTTAACTTTTAACAACCAATGTAGAGTTAATATTATAGAACTTCATGTCAAATATAACAAATTTGCATCATTTGTGCAATAGTTCTAATAGGTATTAAATCTACATATATTATAAGCTTCATATTACAGTGTTGTAATTTGGGGGTATTTTTTTTTAGATGGAGTCTCGCTCTGTTGCCCAGGCTAGAGTGCAGTGGTGCAATCTCTGCTCACCACAACCTCCATCTCCTGAGTTCAAGCGGTTCTCCTGCCTCAGCCTCCCCAGTAGCTGGGACTACAGGCACATGCCACCATGCCTGGCTATGTGCCTCTTTTTAGTAGAGATGGGGTTTCACTATGTTAGCCAGGCTGGCCGCAAACTCCTGACATCGTGATCCACCTGCCTTGGCCTCCCAAAGTGCTGAGATTATAGGTGTGAGCCACCGTGCCTGGACAATTTTGGGGTCTTTTTAATGCACAGAGGACATCTTTCTGTTTCTCCATACAACAATTAATTTGAGATTATATCCCAGGCATTGCAAAAAAATACGTTGTAGAAACTTTGACTTCTGTTATGTTCCTCTGAAAGGTATTGATTTCATGCAGCCAAAAAAAAGAATGAGTTCATGTCCTTTGCAGGGACATGGATAAAGCTGAAAACCATCATTCTCACCAAACTAACACAGGAACAGAAAACCAAACACCGCATGTTCTCACTCATAAGTGGGAGTTGAACAATGAGAACACATGGACACAGGGAGGGAAACATCATACACCGGGGCCTGTCAGAGGATGGGGAGCAAGGGGAGGGAGAGCATTAAGACAAATACCTAATGTATGTGAGGCTTAAAACCTAGATGATGGGTTGATAGGTGCAGCAAACCACCATGGCACATGTATACCTATGTAACAAACCTACATGTTCTGCACATGTATCCCAGAACTTAAGGTAAAAAAAAAAAAAAAAAAAAAACAATTCTGCATATGTCCCCTAAACCTGAAATAAAAGGCTTTAAAAAGAAAAAAAAAAGATATTGATTGCACAAGACAAGGATGCCTTCTCTCACCACTCCTATTCAACACAGTATTCGAAGTTCTAGCCAGGGCAATCAGGGAAAAGAAAACAATAAAGGGTATTCAAATAGGAAGACAGGAAGTTAAATTGTCTCTGTTTGCAGATGACGTGATTGTATATTTAGAAAACCCCATCCTCTCTGCCTAAAATCTCCTTAAGCTGATAAGCAACTTCAGCAAAGTCTCAGGATACAAAATCAATGTGCAAAAATCATTCCTATACACCAACAGCAGACTAACAGAGAGGCAAATCGTGAGTGAACGCCCACTCACAATTGCTACTAAGAGAATAAAATACCTAGGAATACACCTTACAAGGGATGTGAAGGACCTTTTCAAGGAGAACTACAAACTACTGCCCAAGGAAATAAGAGAGGACAGAAACAAATGGAAAAACATTCCATGCTTATGGATAGGAAGAATCAGTATCGTGAAAATGGCCTTAGTGCCCAAAGTAATTGATAGATTCAATGCTATCCCCATCAAGCTACCACTGACTTCCTTCACAGAATTGGAAAAAACTACTTTAAACTTCATATAGAACCAAAAAAGAGCCCACATAGCCAAGACAATCCTGGGCAAGAAGAACAAAGCTGGAGGCATCATGCTACCTGACTTCAAACTGTACTACAAGGCTACAGTAGCCAAAACAGCATGGTACTGGTACCAAAACAGACATATAGACCAATGGAACAGAACGAAGGCCTCAGAAATAACACCACATATCTACCACCACCTGATCTTTGACAAACCTGACACACACAAGCAATGGGGAAAAGATTCCCTATTTAATAAATGGTGTTGGGAAAACTGGACTCCTTCCTTACACCTTATACAAAAATCAATGCAAAATGGATCAAAGACTTAAACATAAGACCTAGGACCATAAAAATCCTAGAAGAAAATCTGGGCAATAGCATTCAGGACATAGGCATGGGCAAAGACTTCATGTCTAAAACATCAAAAGCAGTGGCAACAAAAGCCAAAGTTGACAAATGGTATCTAATTCAACTAATGAGCTTCTGCACAGCAAAATAAACTATCATCAGAGTGAACAGGCAACCTACAGAATGGGAGAAAAGTTTTGCAATCTATCCATCTGACAAAGGGTTAATATCCAGAATCTACAAAGAACTTAAACAAATTTACAAGAAAAAAGCAAACAACCCCATCAAAAAATGGGCAAAGGATATCAACAGACACTTCTCAAAAGAAGACATTTATGCAGCCAACAGACATATGAAAAAATGCTCACTGGTCATTAGAGAAATGCAAATCAAAACCACAATGAGATGCCATCTCACACCAGTTAGAATGGCAATCATTAAAAAGTCAGAAAACAACAGATGCTGGAGAGGTTGCTGAAAAATAGGAACGCTTTTACACTGTTGGTGGGACTGTAAACTAGTTCAACCCTTGTGGAAGACAGTGTGGCGATTCCTCAAGGATCTAGGACCAGAAATACCGTTTGACCCAGCCATCCCATTACTGGGCATATACGCAAAGGATTATAAATCATTCTACTATAAAGACACATGCACAGGTATGTTTATTGTGGCACTATTCACAACAGCAAAGACTTGGAACCAACCCAAATGTCCACAATGATAGATTGAATTAAGAAAATGTGGCACATATACACCACGGAATGCTATGCAGCCATAAAAAAGGATGAGTTAATGTTCTTTGCAGGGACACAGTTGAAGCTGGAAACCATCATTCTCAGCAAACTATCACAAGATCAGAAAACCAAACACCTCATGTTCTCACTCATAAGTGGGAGTTGAACAATAAGAACACATGGACACAGGGAGGGGAACATCACACACCAGGGTCTGTTGGAGGTGGGGGGCTAGGAGAGGGATAACATTAGGAGAAACATCTAATGTAGGTGACGGGTTGATGGGTGCAGCAAACCACCATGGCACGTGTATACCTATGTAACAAAACTGCACGTTCTGCACATGTATCCCAAAACTTAAAATATAATAAATAAATAAATAAATAATTGTATTGATTTTGTTTTCTGAAGTTGTTCCCTGTGCATATTATGGTTCAAATTAGTCAGAGATTCAGGTGGAGTTTATAAGCAGAATTTAGGGCTTTCTCTCCCTGACTCCATCTTTTTCAGAATTTTCTCCTCACTCTCCAGCAGCTCTGGTGGTCTTGAATTCCATCTTTGGGTTTTTTAAGCCAGTAAGACATAATTTTCCACTGGTTTTATTTGCAACAGAGGGGATAGATTGTGGCCTGCCCTCACGCCAAAAGCTGAAAACAATTTTTTAAAAATTTAAAAAAGAGAAATGTAGCTGGTATCATTCCCTTCATCCACAAATCAACTCTCTTCCAGTATCTGTGTGCTTGTCCTCACTCCCTTGTGCCTTCAGTTAATTTTTTACAATATTTTGTCCAGATTTTATAGTTGTTATCTTTATGCAGATTGGCTCAATAGAAGGTACTTCACAGGGCCAGAAGCAGAACTCTCTCAAATGATGTTGATTTGGTGTTTCTTCTAATGTAAAAATGGGATGGTGTAGGTGGAGGAACAATTTGAAGTTTTGTTAACAACCTGGTGATACTTTCAGTTCATGAATATTTTTGTAGTGCCTTCCAAGTTCTTGGCACTGTGATAGGTATTTAGAACACAAAGATAATAAAACCCATCAGCTCTGCTTTTGACTCAGTTTACACTTTTATTCCAGTTAAGAGAAAAGAACAATCTTCCCTGCCTTCTGGTCTACAAAATGGGAGCTCTCTATTGGCTTCAGCCTAGAAAAGGGGTTAAACTCATTATCACAACTGACAGGGAGGGGTAGAAACACAATTCGGTGCTAAATTGCGTCCTTGTCGCTGCTATTTCACTCTATCCCTATGCCAACCCCAGTGATACCATTGATGTGTTTTCCTCACCCTCCTCTTACAGATGAAAAAAAATGAAACTCGAAAAGGTTCAATGTGATTTGCCTTTAGTTGCATGGTTAGTAAAGGGAGGAACTGAACAGCAAACTCAGTCTGTCTGACTCTAAACCCTGATTTCTTTCCACTTCCATTGACCAAATTTGGAAATATCCGGCCTTCACCTCACCATTCCCATCTCACTCTCACCATATCATTGGACTCCAGTTTCCTTGTCTGTAAAGATAAAACTAACATGTGCTCTTGGTATCTGGCCTTGCCCCATCGTGCCCTGCCCTACCTTTCTAAGATAGACCAGATGATTTAAGGACTTTGGTGTTTCTATTGAATCGTAAAGTCTACCTTTTGAATACTGTGAGGATAAATCACTTTCAAGGTATTTTGTTTTAAACTAGGAATCTTTGAGTTTCAGGCAACCTGCACCATTGCCCTTGGAGCTCCCTTCTCTGAACTCTTGTGATTCTTTTTTTTTTGGAGACAGAGTCTCACTCTGTCACCCAGACTGGAGTGCAGTGACACGATCTCTGCTCCCTGCAACCTCCCACCTCCTGGGTTCAAGCAATCGGTTCTCCTGTCTCAGGCTCCTGAGTTGCTAGGACTACAGGAGGGTGCCACCATGCCCAGCTAACTTGTATTTTTAGTAGAGACAGGGTTTTGCCATGTTACCCAGGCTGGTCTCGAAGTCCTGACCTGAAGTTATCTGCCCACCTCGGCCTCCCAAAGTGCTGAGATTTCAGGCGTGAGCCACCGTACTCACATTTCTCCGTATTTTTAAAGATACTAAGTCCCAGACAGGTTGACTTGTCCAAAGTCACAAAAGTTAGATGTGACAAGGATTTCCCCCAGCTTTCCCTTCTCTGCCCTTCAGTGAGACTGTGGCTGTCCTAATCCTGACTCACACAGTGGAAACTTAGCAAGTGATATTAATGATAATCACATTCACTACCATATATGAAAACCCTACTTGCCTACTGGGAACTGTCAGTAGCTGTACTCACATTATTCAAACGTAACAGCAATCTTGCAAGTTAGCTGTCACTGGACCTGGTTTACAGATAAAAACAAAAAAGGAGATTTTTGAAATGTTAGCCATCCCAGTCAAAGTTTCACAGTCAGCAAATGGCAGATCTGTGATTTGAACCCACATTCCAAGGCCCATACTCTTTCCAGTGATTTTTTTCTTTATGCCATCTTTCCAAGGGGAAAAGATAACATGGAAATGTGACAAACTGTGAGGAGAATTTACACTCTGCAGTCACTTGATTCAATGTATTCACTAGCAAAAATTTCCTCATTTATTTTCAGCCTGATTCCCGCAGTTCTTGAGTAGTTTATCAGATAATGCTCTTTTTGTCCACCCTGTGGTGCAGAGCAGACAGAGGCCTTGGAAGGGTAGCTCACACAGCAGTGATGGGGCAAGATGGGTCCAGTGTAACAAATCCACCAAATTAATGCCAAGGACACAGGGACTCCAACACTGTTTTCCGGAGGAATACACTGAACTGAGTCACTTGGGTATAAACATGTGTTTCTGCTCAGCAGAGCCAGACCCCACCTAACAAGCTGTTTCAGGGATATAAACTGAACTAATCTGTTTGCTCGTGAGGGTTGACTCCCAGCTGATGTATTGCGTTGTTCTTGGCTCTACAAGCAAATGGGCATAAGGGAGTAATTGCTGTAGGTTCCCCAACTTGACAACCAAAACTCCTGAGTGTTTACTGGGCATGCTCCATCCTGGCAGCTACTTTCAGCTCTCAGGAGAGACAAAGCCAGAGAAACGAAGGAAAAAACCAGGTGGTGAGGGTTCAGCTTTACCTAGTAAAGCCAAAAATACATAACGAATTGTCAAATGGTCCTGAAAATGTGTAAATATGACAAATGAGATCTGTTCTGAACTTCCGTGGGACTTAATCCCTGTGCTGATTCAGATTTTGTTGTTGTTGTTGTTTGTTTTTTGTTTTGTTTTGTTTTGTTTTTGAGACAGAGTTGCCCATTCTGGAGTGCTCTGTTGCCCAGGCTGGAGTGCAGTGGAATGATCTCGGATCTCTACAATCTGCATCTTCTGGGTTCAAGAGATTCTCATGCCTCAGCCTCCTGTGTAGCTGAAATTACAGGTGCATGCCACCATGCCCGGCTAATTTTTGTATTTTTAGTAGAGACAGGGTTTCATTATGTTGGCCAGGCTGGTCTAGAACTCCTGACCTCAGGTGATCCTCCTGCCTCGGCCTCCCAAGGCGCTGGGATTACAGGTATGAGCCACAGCGCCCAGCCCTGATTTAGATGTTTTGCTCAGGGCTTGGATGTAAATTCCTCCCATGTAGACACATAGCTATATGCATCCAAGTAGTCATGGTAGGCAGGTGTAATTGTTTTCAAGCTATTTCCTTACAGATCGTGTTGATAATCGAGTGGAATAGACGTGGAGCAAGGCATGTTGCACAACGCTGAGATACGCACACTGTGCATTTACAGGCCCATAAACCAAGAGGCCAAACAGCCACAGTGGAAAAACCAAGAGGATAAAAGGGTAGTTTCTTACCTCACCATTACCTTTATATGCTGGGGCACAACCCTTAGCTTGCCTGTGATAGCAAACACATGACTGAGTAACTAGATATCAGAAGACCTAGGTTCTAGTCTGAGCTCTTCCATGTTCCCACTTTGCAACTTGGTGGCCTCAGTTTCCTAAAATCTGGGCTTTTGGCTCTTGATATAGAAAACAGGAAGCACAACAGGGTAAAAAGTGCATTAAACTTGGACTAAACGACCTGGGGAAGGTATTTAACCTCTCATAGCTGACTTGATGCAAAAGTCATTTTTCCACAATAATTTATGGAGTATTCTCTGGGAGTGTGGCAAAAAGCAAAACAGGCAAAACCCCTGCTCTTATGGAGCTTACCTTTTAGGCAAATAGACAATAGGAAAATAAACAAATATGTAGACATAGAATGCAATGCCAGATAGTGAGAAGCTGTATGAAAAAAAATAAACTGGGATAAGGAAAAAAGGAGGGTTTGCCATTTTAGAGTGGCCAGAGGCAAATAATATTGACCTCAGCAAGTTATTTTGAGAAAGCTAAAGGGTAATGTATTTTAATGTATTACATCATGAAGTAAATGTACCATAGTATTGTTATTATTATTATTATTATTTTGGAATGGCTGAAAGGACAACTTCCCACAAGATGAGAGTGGCATTTTCAGGCTATGTTCATGACTAAGTAACAAAGCTCAGCATACCAATTGCTGGCTTTTCATTTTCTCTGGTTTCTTTCAATGCTGCTTTCTCAGCTTTCTGGGGTTTTTTTGTCTTCCTCATTTTTCTTTTTTTCATTTCTGTGGTGGGAACTTGACCTTTGGTAGATGAACTTAATGAATGTAAAAAATTCTTATGAGCAAGTGGTGTTTGAAAGCACTTGATAAGGAGTCCATGGGTCATCTCTGTTCCCCAGCATTTGGGGATCAGCACAGGGCTCAGGCTTGGAGGCATGATGAGGAGCCTGTTTGTTTTGGAGAGACCCGTCCACCAGGTGGTAGAATCGTCTTGTTCAGGAAATGAGCCCTGAAGCAGTCAGGCCAGTGGAATTCCTCTACCCAGAGCACAACAAAGGGCTCCACTGTGCAGCCACATCCTGGTCCAGAAAGTGCCTGCAGGTAGCAAAATTCAGACCATGCACTGGTCTGACTCTTGGGTTCAAGGTTCCAGAATTAATGGAATGGATTTTTAGTGTTTTGGAAGAAAGCCAATCACTGAGAGCTGACTCTCCCTCATCTGAAGCAAAACTCTCTGTTTAGTTCAAGTGCAACTCAATCTACAGTTTCTAAGGAGTTGCCACCTCAAGCTACAGATCATTGCCCGTTGTGTAAACAGCATTGTGGGAAATTACAAAATTTAAAAAAACATTTTAAATGTTTCTGCTTGTCTGGTCAACAGGCACTTTCCAATAACCTTTGAATCTGTTGCTGTTTCACATGCTTCTCACCTAAAACTGTTTATGGAATGGACTTTTTCCTAGAAACTTATGGCACCCAGCCTTCAAGATGGCCCCTAGTTATCCTCACTTCTGAGTATCCATGCCCTCTGTAGTCCCCTCTTACCTTGAAGCAGGACTGATTCATGTGACCAATAGAATACAGCAGAAATGGCAGTGGGTGATTTCTGAGGCTAGGTCGGAAAAGGCATTGCAGGCCAGGCATGGTGGCTCATGCCCATAATCCCAGCACTTTGGATGGCAGAGGTGGATGGACCACTTGAGGTCAGGAGTTTGAGACTAGCCTGGCCAACATGGCAAAATGCCATCTCTACTAAAAATACAAAAATTAGCTGGGCATGGTGGCACATGCCTGTAATCCCAGCTACTCGGGAGGCTGAGGTAAGGGAATCCCTTGAATCCTGGAGGCAGAGGTTGCAGGGAGCTGAATCATGGCACTGCACTCCAGCCTGGGTGACAGATCGAGACTTCATCTCAGAAAAAAAAAAAAAAAAAAGAAGGCATTGCGGCTTCTATCTTGGCCTCTTGAGTTGCTCAACCTTGGGGAAATGGGCCACCCTACCATGAGGACACTCCAGCAGCTCCACAGAGAGGCTCCCTGGGACTTCTCACCTATGGCCAGGCATGTAAGGAAGCAGCTTTGGAAGTGGATCTTCATTCTTAATCAAGCCTTCCTGCTTCTGGAGCTCTGGTCAGCATCTAACCACAACCCAAAGGAAGACCTTCAGTTCCCAGCCAGAGAAGTCACTCCTGCATCCCTGAACTAGTATTGTGAGAGATAATAAATAATTCTTGTGTTAAGCCACTATGTTGAGCATCATTTGTTATACAGCAAGAGATAATTAATACAAAACTTATTCTAAGGCGCCAAGATTGAATGGAAGAGACTACAGTCTCCTGAACCCAATGAGTTTGAATCTCTTCAGTCTGAGTAGCAGATTCCAATGAATGCTGCACCATTTTGCCCAATACCACACCAGTAATTCTTAGAAAATCTTTTCCTATAATTGACATTGAATTTTGGGGTACTCATCAAGTCCTAATTTTTGTCTTTAAGGAACTTGGGATCATTCTAAGGAACAAGCCTGCCAAGCACTGCCTCTGAGCATGATCTTACAGATGTACTGAGTTTCACATTGTTCTTAAATTCTATAGATGATACACCAGCTTTATGTTTAGCCATGCTTAGTATCTGAGAAGGGTTGAAGGCTGCTGGAAGGATGTACATTAGCTCCCTGGCATTTCTGGCTTGCTATGTGCATGGCCACAAAGGGTTTCTCTCTCCACAAAAAGCCAGAAAACAAATGGACACAGACGCTGACAGTTGCAAACTAAACCAACAAGCTCAGAAATGGTAAGACTTGAGGGGATACCGGGGGGTGCACCAACATCTGTTTCAGTTACCACATCCAGGCCTCAGGCACAGGAAGAGGGCAAAGATCTAGTCATCAACATTGTGGCTACAGCACAGTGACTGAGACTTAGGAACAAAATCAAAGCCCAGTTTTCCAAACAGATGATGAATTCAAGTCAGATTAGCAGCAAAGTGTTCCTAGACTTGATGGTTTTTCTGAGCTTCCTAAATTACTTTTGCTGGGAAGAAAAAGAAGAAGGCTTAGAGTCTGGGAATCCTCCTGCTTCTGTCTGCCCTGACCACAGGCACAAGATCCCCCAGGCACACCCTGGTGGATTGTGCTGCCACTTCATTTCCTTGCTGCTGACTCTGACCTCAGCTCTTAATATGGAATGTCCTATAGAAGCTACTCGGGAGGCTGAGGCAGGAGAATCTCTTGACCTAGGAGGCGGAGGTTGCAGTGAGCCGAGATCACGCCACTGCACTCCAGCCTGGGTGACAGAGCGAGGCTCCGTTTCAAAAACAAAAGAAGAAATGACAGGTTGGTTGTTTAGAAATAAACCCAACCAAAGGCTCAAAGAGGACCGGAGGATAGAATTCTCCTTCTTAAGGAAATTAGTGAGTTAAAGTTGAACCCAGCACAAAGTAGGTGGTAAAAAAATGTTAGGCCATTTTCTCCCAGCCCCTGCTGCCACTGACTTGGGGCTGCAGGGCAGAAACAGAGCCACAGAGCCATTCTGCATCTGCTCTATAAGCTCTCCTATAAATTTTATCTTAATAAAGAAAACACAGACAGTGAATCTGAGTCCTCTGGTGTGTATTTGTACTGCCTTTCCATTGGGAAATTCTCCCCGCTGTTGAAGGGTTGTTGCTGAGGCCCCGTTGGACTGAGACAGTTAAACAGGATGGAACATGCAGGAAGGCCGGCGGGGAACAAATCAGCATCATGAGGATGAATTCGAGGAACCAACTGGTTTCTTCATCACTTGCCCAGTGGTTCCATGACATTTCACACTCAAGGTCACATAAGGAAAAATATTTCCTCCAAAGTCCCCTAGCCTTTGTCTTTAATGTACTTTGAGGCAAGCACTTACATGAGAAGGAACAGGAGCAGAAAACTTTGTCCTTTTATTCTCATGCTTTTGGCTTCTCTGACTTCAACCTGCAGAGGGCACTGATCCTCAAAGAACCGGAAGACCTAGGCCTGGCATTGCAGAAGGCCAGCTGTTCACCCTGCAGAGAGGGGAAATCCTGAGCAGTTCTCTGCGAATAATTTATATGATGGAATTTAACCAGAGACCTTATGAGCATTTATAAATGGAGTCTTTTCCCCCATATATTATAAGGAAGCTCCCAAACCATGGCTCATGCTGTTCATTCCTTCCCTTTAGAGATGTTTTCCCCACCATCCTATCATTAGCACTATGCCTCTAATAGACTTTCTCTGGAAACTAACCCAATATTTCCTGGTTACGTTCAGTATCTGAGTAACGTCAGAAAGCTGAGAGAAATCTGGGAGCCGGGAGCCAGTCCAGAGATTTTCAAGGTCATCGGGAGGTGATGCTACATGTTACCAAACACAGACATGAGTTTACAGACTAAAAACCTGATTTGACATCCCACCTCTGTTTCTTATGACCTTGGGCAAGTTATACAACCACACTGCAAGCTTACCTGTAAATGGAAATTATAATTAATCTTGTAATATTGTGGCATGTCATCATTTCATTTGGGTATGTAAAAAGGTAGCATTGTACCTAGCACAAAATAAGTGCTTTGTAAAGCTAGTTCTTTTTTTTGCCATCCTTCTCTCTATCTTTAATGATACTATACAGGATGGCATGATTTCTAGGCATCTTTCTAAAGAAGTTTCACCACTTTCTTGAATTCAATGTTTGCCCCCCTAAAAAATAAATTTTTTTCATTTGTCTGGCATTCCCTCAAACAACAAGGAAGAGTAAAGGCCACTTCAGAGTCAGAAAGTTAGCTAACCAAGAAGCCCTAGGGCTCTCTTCACTCTTGTAACTCTGATTCCTACAGAATTGCGGGGAGTGGGTAGAGTCTCCAGGCCAGATCAGTCTATGGGGGATGAGTGTGGAAACTAAACTTAGCAGGAAACTCTCCTATAATGTGAGATCCCCCAACCCCATGCCTACTTCAAGTGCCTAATGTATTTCAAGGATGATACAAAAAGCCAAGCTTCATCATGAATCAAGAAAGTTCAGAAACAATTCTCAAGTAAATGTGCCCTCTTCGTATCCCAAGATGCTCCCCAATGAGTCACTGAGCTAATCTCATGGAGCAGGTCCAGTTCTAAATCTTGAGATTGCTAGATCCTTGCCCTCAATTATCTTTCTGTCTAACAAGGGAGACAAGGAATAAACAAGCAATTACAACATAGTGAAATAAGCACGGTGCATTTTGAGCCAAGTGTCACATGTCTAGGACTAAAATTGTAAGAGATGGGGATCTGGGCTATGTTGAAGACGGCTTACATCCTTTATCACTTGCCGTATTTGGATGCCAAGATGACTTGTGGTGTTGCAATTCCCTGCCTGTCTTATCATGAAACTTCTGTGCTGCAACTTATTTGTAGTAAGCAAGGGCTAGAAATTAAGCTTAGGATAACACAGGGATAGATGTAACCAGAACCTGAATCATAGAATAATGTGAAGAAAAAATAGTTTAATCTTTTTTTCAATGTGGCTTTAGAATTTCTGAGGCTGCCGTACAAAATCGGAGGTATTTTTAAAACCTGGCATTTATCAATCATCCCAGTTTGCCTGGAACTGTCCCAGTTCTAGCACTGAAATGTTCATGTCCTGGGAAATTGCTCAGTCCAGAACAAATAGAACAGTTGGTCATCCTAGCTCTGTTCTGGGCATAGAAGCACCAGCAGAGCACAGAGAAAATGTACCATCCTAGTGCTAAGGCCTGAATCAAGAATGTCTAAAATCATAAACAGTCGATCTACAAGGCCCACGTTGCTTTCTGAGCATGAATGGGAAGATAAGTAATATTTAACAAATACATTGGTAAGTCATGAATGAATACGAAACTACAAGAGTACAAGAAATTGTGTTTTTTTGTTCTTGACAAAATTGCCTAGAACATAGGCTCCCAAGTTTCCAAGGGTGAGTGGAATTTACGTTTTCCTTGGTAGGCTTAACAAGAGAGCAAAAAGGCTAATAGCATAGGCATTGAGAGAAGACAGATCTAGCTTCAAATCATGGCTTTATTGCTTACATGCTGTGTGACCCAATGTAAATTTCTTAATCTTTCTTTACATTAATTTGCTTTTCTTTAAAATAATAATACCTACTTTGAAATGTTGTTCTACAAATTCAAATAAAATTATCACAATGTATGGAATATAATGAGTACTCAAGAAATATTAACTACTATCAAAAAACAAAAGCAAAAACAAAACCTGGCATTTTGTTGTCCCTGGGGGTACCGAGTAGAGAAAATAAGGAGCCTTAGCTCAAAGCAGCTGCACACAGTGGCTCATGCCTGTAATCCCAGCACTTTGGGAGGCTGAGGTGGGCGGATCACCTGAGGTCAGGAGTTCGAGACCAGCCTGACCAACGTGGAGAAATCCCGTCTCTACTAAAAATACAAAATTAGCCGAGCGTGGTGGTGCATGCCTGTAATCTCAGCTACTTGGGAGGCTGAGGCAGGAGAATCGCTTGAACCCAGGAGGCAGAGGTTGCGGTGAGCTGAGATCACACCATTGCACTCCAGCCTGGACAACAAGAGAGAAATTCCATCTCAAAAAAAAAAAAAAAGAGTTACACAGTTCAGGAAAACAATTTTGTTATGAAATATTAGTAATACATATTTAGACCTATTTCCAGACCCATTTTATTTTCATACGTTCCCATGGCAGAAAAGGACCTTGGGCTGAATGTCTTCATTTGCTCCTCCAGATTCACCCTCCATCTTCATTTGTTCTCTGTGCCTGGTAGGCTGGCCTATGTGGTCTCTAAGAATAGGCATTCTTGCCTTCTGGATTCTGGTTGGATTTGGCTTAAATCAGCTGGCTGTGTCTCTCAACTGAAGAGCAGAGGTCCTGTCAAGAGGCCTTCTACCCTCAGTCGTCTGTCTCCTGGTTCTGGGAACCCCATTTGCCTCCTGTCTTCACATTTAGGGATGCTAATTGTTGCGGTGGGTTACCAGCCTCAGGGTTCTGCACCCTTCTATGAGGTTTCTCAACAGTCCAACCACCCATTTGTAAATCATCCCTTTGTGAACTCTCCTCAAATTATCCAACAGGAAGTACCTTTTGTGTCCTGCTGGAACCCTGACTGACACAGGCATCAAGAGAACATTTAGCTCAGTGATTTCTAAACACAGATCTGGGAACCAGTTCTGAAATGGCCACATCACGACCACTTAGGGAGCTTTTGAAAAATGCAGATTTCTGGATCTCACGGCTAGAGTACTGATTTCATGGGTCTTGGGTGAGGCCCCAAAATCTACTTCTTATGCCTCCCCTGCTATTTCTCATGCACGGCCAGATCTGGGAAGCTTTCCCTGCTGAGGCCCCTAATGGGTCCTCCTTCTCCATCAGTGCCTTTTGTTCTTGGTTCACATTTCACATTTCATGATCTCATTATGGTTACAGACAAAAAAATACAGCATATACAAACACTATATATGTCCTTGTGAAGGTCACCTCCAGAAGAGTAGGCACTTTGAGTTGCTTTTTTCAGGCCTACAACACTGCCTAGCACATAGTTG
The DNA here is from genome assembly GCF_029281585.2 of Gorilla gorilla gorilla. NCBI lineage: Eukaryota > Metazoa > Chordata > Mammalia > Primates > Hominidae > Gorilla > Gorilla gorilla. The sequence continues at coordinate 64,886,962 of NC_073229.2, forward strand.
CTACTCAGAGAATATTTGTTAAGTGAAAGCTGGATGAATAATTTATTAAGAACATTTACAGGACTTTAAGGTTTGGATTAGCTCAAATTTATGACTTCAAGGAGGGTATAACCTAAGCTCAATATTTGATTGAGATCCAAACTATAGAGAAAGTTGAACTCATCACTGAAGCTGATAATGGGTATAATTTCAAACTAGTAGCTTTCCTGGAATTTTCCCCCATCTGTCCTTCAAAGCCTGGTGTACATGGCAGTAGAAAGGGTGGCTGATGCTAAAAGCCAGGGAGCTATTGTAGCTGTCAGTCAAACTTTCTAGCTGAAACCCCAATTGTATCTTTCCCCTGGTCTGTACTATTATAAACATTTTGAGTACTTATGGTGCCACTAGTAGCCCAGAGGTTGCTGCACGTTTTCAAATTGAGTGTTCTCCTGGAAAATAAAACCCATAGTCAGGCAGATCCTTCCGATCCCCTCCTATCCCCAACTATCTCTAATTGCCTGCAGGAACTTGTCCCTTCTCTTTGTTTTCCACTTTCCTCATCTTTTAAATGAGTTGTTAACAAAATCATTTCTTGGCTTACATTTTTCTGACAACCAACAGCAGTAAAATATCTAGCTAATTGACCTCTTTTCCTGCTAAGACTCAATTTACTTGAATAAATTTGGTTGGAAAGCATTCTAGGGTAGAAACAAACTTCTCTGACTCTTAAATAGGTCATACTGATCCTACCCTTCATCAACATCTTTTCTAGAGATCGTTTAAAAGTCAATGATTAGGCTGAGCACGGTGGCTCACGTCTGTAATCCTAGCACTTTGGAAGGCTGAGGCGGGTGGATCACCTGAGGTCAGGAGTTTGAGACCAGCCTGGCCAACAGGGCAAAAACCCGTCTCTACTAAAAATACAAAAACGAGCTGGGCATGGTGGCAGGCACCTGTAATCCCAGCTACTCGGGAGGCTGAGGCAGGAAAATCGCTTGAACCTGGTAGGCAGAAGTTGCAGTGAGCAGAGATCACGCCACTGCCTGCAGCCTGGGTAACAGAGTGAGACTTTGTCTCAAAAAAAAAAAAAAAAAAAAAATCAGTGATTCATTTTATGGTATTTTAAACCCACTGACTACCTAAGGGCCAATAAGGCATATAGGACTGCTTTCTTTTTTCATAATTGGCCCCAATCTGATTCTTCTCTCTGCTCTTTCTAGCTTTTCTGTTACCTCCATTGGTAGTCACGGCTTGCAGTTGTCAAGGTTACTCCTAAAGGTAAAGCTGCCAAATAAGAGTTTTCTGTGTAGGTAAGGGCTCACTTAGGGCTTTGATACAAACATATATATCTTCCCTGAGTTATGCAGGAGCTGATGTGAGAGGAATCGTCACAATTTGAGAAAGGTGAAAGAACGTGTGAGTTCTAGGAATTCACAATAAACTGATAATTCATCAGTTGTCTAAAAATATTTTTAAAGACTTGAATAAAGGATTAAGAAATTTATGCTATTTAACTTAGAAAATAAGTCTGAGGAATGACTAGATCTTTCTTTTCAAATATTTAATGCTTTTAGAATAAGAGAGAAGCAATACTCATTGATGAGACATGTCCCCTGAGTGCAGGAGGAAAGGAAGCAAATGGGAGGGGAGCAGAAATGCCATCTATGCAGCAGGGCATGGCCAAAAGGGCTCATGGGCTGCTCAGACTCTCAACAAGGAGGAATCTGGCACCTCAGGCAATAGGGCTCAGATGGGGCTGAGCACGTGTAGATTGGCTGAAGGTCTCCAGAGAGAAGCGGGGTTTTCAGGCCCTCCCCGTCTCTTCCACTTGCCATTCCCCTTCCCCATCTATTCATTGCTTATCTCCATCCTCCTCCAGCCCCAGGTAGACTGACCTCTAAGTGCAGATCTCCTGGGCTTCTTTGCTCTCTGACCCTAGTTGGATTAGCCAGTGTGAGGGACCATCAAGAGATTGGAGGGTGGGAGTAGAGAGAAGTCCAGCCCTTCATTCTGCTATCTTCCTGTGGCTTCTTCACAGTTTAGCTGTGTCCCTCTGTCACTATTACTCCTCTCCAGAGCATGGATCTTGCTCTCAAGAGGCTCCAATAACATGCTGTCTCCCCTTGTCCCTTCAACCCTGGAGACAGTGATGGCTTCCTACAGCTGCTGGTCCCTCGGGGCTTCACCCTTGCTTGCTGATGCCCTCAATCCTGCCCTCTTCATTAAACTCTCCTCAGGAAAAAAAAAAAAAAAAAAAAGTGCTTTTGGGAGAATATGCAGCTCAGATGAGAGAAAAGCAGAGTTAGAATGGATGAAGAAAGAAAGAATGACTATGAAGGTTGCTTGAAATGCCCTTGTGAGGGAGTTATAGAATCACCAGGACTTGCAATCTCTAAAATTAGGATGACTTACTAAATTTACATGCACTCCTGCCTAAGGACAGGGGGATGGACGCTATGGATTCTCAAATTTCCTTCTAATTTTATGATTCTATTTTCCCATACTCCTCTTCCTACTTTAAACATGCTTGAGCTATGTTACCCATAGGTTCCCAATTAGATCTAATGTCCTTCAAAGCTTCGTTCTTTTAGGAGTGTTACAGAGAAGTGAAACTGTCTACTGTCTAGGAGAAACGGAAATTTGGGGTTTTTAATACATAGTGTGAGTTCTGGCCTTTGGAAGTCCTTGTGCCCTGAAACGACCAGACTCAGTTATCACAGCACCAGTCCTGGCAGCATCTGAGGCACTCCTTTGCATTATGCAATAAGGAAATATGAAACATCAGGAAGCAAACGAGCTGAAAGCCAGGGTTTAGGAAAGTACCTAATATCTTCCAACAGATCTCAAGTGGACATACTTACACATGAAGAAGCATAGGCATCTTGGGTTAAGTTTGGGAAGCTGAGGTTTAAATCTCATCTCCTTTACCAATAAATCCAAGTGCATTTTTTTCACTTCTCAATGTCGTACTTCCCTTTATGAAACATGGGACTATCATTCCTTGATTTTATGTTTCTATCTCAAAAGCCAGCATTCAAGCAGTGAAATATGAAATGACCGTCCTTTGGCTGCCTAGAATTGGTCAGGCAAGGTAATTGCTGTTAAAGAAAAAGGGTCCTCCCATAATTCCCAGGAGCCCCTACTTTCCCCTGTGTTAAGGCCCTCTCTTAACTTAGTCATCACTCCACCCAACCCTAGAGGAGGAAGCATCAAACAAATGATTCAAAACATTTTCTTTCAAAAATAATAATAAAACTGACAATGCCTTTCTTTCATGCCACAACAGGGAAATCTTTACTGCCAGGGAGAAAGACAGCTTGCTACCTGCACGAATTGGCAAATGGGGCCCATTGCCATGGGAGAAGTTTGTATTTGGTGCCCCACTGGCTGAGAGAAGACAAATATATCCCTGGAGAAACTGTTTGGTTTAATTACCCAAGAGTCAATCTAGCCAAAACTGCTTGCATTTAGCAATTTTTGTTGATTATATTTCTCTCAGTAAACATCAGGTGACAGGAGACAGCAATGAAGAAAGCCAACTTTAGGGTTAAGGGAGGCAAAAAAAAGAATTTTTTATAAGCATTAAAAAAAAACCCAACTCACTCCTCCATTTTCACAAATATACTAGTTTAAGACCGATCTGCCAATTTCAGGTGTAGCTGACATTGAATATCTGTGGTCTGATATCCAATTAGGACATAACAATTATAGAATTTTGGAGCTTCAAGAAACTTCAGAGATCATGAGTCTAACTCCTTTCTACAGATGAAGAAACAGACTTAGGGTCTGTTTATTTCTCAGTGTTTCTAAAGTGGCTTGCTGAATATTCAAGAAACTGAGTAAAGATTAGAACGAGGGTCTTTCAGGTCACAGTGCAGTGCCCTTTTTCACATGTCGTTCAAGGGCGATTTTTGGCTAATGGCTTAAATGATGGGACCCAGGCTTTGAACTAGATCCACTTATTGAAAGGAGGGAGCCCTGGAATACCAGTTTTTGTAAGAACCTTCCATGGAAGCTTCGGAATCATTTTGTACCCATGGGGTCCCCACTACCATGTGAGGGCATACTTGTCTTCTTTGCCAGGCCCAGCAAAATGTTGAAATGTATCTTGGGGGGGAACTAAATGCCCATGCTTTTGATGGCAATTCAGACTCCCCATCCTCCCACAACAACACCCCTGCCAGCCCTGGTGTACTGGCTCCAAACACTTTCACACAGTCCCCTTTGAGACAGCCCATGCCTCGAGTTGTCACAGCCATCCCCAACGGCTCAAGAGAAGAAGCCAAGACACCAGGTATCTTTGGTCTCCATAATTACTCGCCATGCACTGACAGGACAGGAAAGGATTCGCCATGAAAAGCAGCATTTTAAAACAGAAATGAAGTTCATATTTCAGGAGAAAGAAGGAGTTCCATTTCAGAGTTGGTCAGAATGAGATGCTAAAGGACATTGAAATGGAAATTTCAACAGACCACTAGAGATGCAGAACTGCAGCTTAAGAGAGGAGTAAGGGCTGGAGACCCAGAGGGGAAGTCGTCCATAGCAGGGGATCAGTTGAGACTCTGAGGTGTTCATGGCCCAGAGGCAGCAGCAACAATGAGGCTTTGGAGCTAGATTACTCATGGATTCAAATTCTGGCAGCACTATTTACTTGGCATATGATTTTAGACAAAGTACTTAACCCCTCTCTGCCCCAGTTTTCTCATCTGTAAAATGGAGATAGTAATAGGACTTTACTTTTGAGGATTAAAGGAGTGAAAGCACATAAAGTTAAGCTAGAGGAGTGCCTGGCACATATAAATGTTAGCTAGTACGTTTCTCTTGTTAGTCTCAATATTAAAAGTTTTCAGTGGTTCTCAGGTCCCTCCGGGCAAAATTCAAATTCTTTTGCAGGATCTCTCTGTCCAACATTATGCCTTATTCTCAAGCCTCCTTCTCTGCTATTTGTCTGTTAGGGGTCAAATTGTGTCTTCCAAAATTCATACGTTGAAATCCTAACCACCAGTACTTCAGAATGTGACCTTATTTGGAAATAAGGCCATTGCAGATGTAATTAGCTAAGGTGAGGTCATACTGGAGATGGATAGGCCCTTAATCCAATATGACTGGTGTCCTCGTGAAAAAGGGAGATTTGGAACAGACACACACAGGGATAATGCCATGTGAATATGAAGGCAGAGGTTAGGTGATAGGTCTGCAGGTTAAGGAACAACAAACATTGCCAGAAATCCACCAGAAACTCGGAGAGAGGCATGGAACAGATTCCCCCTTACAGTCCTCAGAAGGAACCAACTCTACTGATACCTTGATCTAAGACTTCCAACCACCAGAACTGTGAAACAATACATTTTGTTGTCTAAGCTACCCAGCTTGTGGTATTTTGTTATGGCAACCTGAGTAGATAAAAACAGTGCCTGTCCCTCCCCCATGCAGCTACAGGGTACGCCACCCCCCTCCCCGCCCCCCCGCCATACCTCCATGCCTTGGCACTGGCTGATTTCTTTGCATGGAATGCACCCCACCCCACCCCTCTTTGTCTGGCTTGACAAACTGCTGCTTGTCCTTTGAGATTTAGCTTAAGCATCTTTTCTTCTGTGACTCTTTCACAGAACTTCCCTTCCCAAAGCAAAATTGATCTCTTCCTCCTCCACCATGACCAACCAGGACTTACACATTCCTCTCATAGCACAAGCATGTGGAATTGCTGTGACTGGCCAGTACTGCCTTTGCCTTTGGATAAGATCAGGTGCGTTCAGGATGGTATGGCCGTAGATTGCCTTTGCCTTTAGGCCAATGTTCTCAACCTTCCCTGCATACTCATTAGAGTCAACTAGCCTGATTTTTTTTGGTCAGACCCTACCCCTGTGATTCTGATCAGGTGGTCTGGGGTGACGCTCTGGCAACAATATCAAAGGCTATCATGTATTTCTAATGTGCAATTGAGGATAAGGACAGCTGTATTAGACAGTGCTTCCAAAGGACAGGGTTTCAGCCTTATTCTTTGATCTCTTATCACCCTGAACAGTGGCTGGCCATGAGTGAGCACTTAACAAATGTTGGTTGAGCTGGATAAAGGAGCTCAGGTCCTCTGTCCATTTTCTCCTTCTACCCTGTCCTCTCCATATTTAACCCTTCACCTCTCCTCAACAAAACACCTGAAACGAGACTCGTGGACAAATGCTGTCTCGAGGTCTAGAGAATTAGACTGTCTGAAATCAGCATAGGCTGGGGGAAGCAGAAGAATGTCAGTAGTCCCTTTTTTTTGTTTGTTTGTTTTAAAAAAAAAAAAAAAAAAAAAAACAGAATCTCGCTCTGTAGCCCAGGCTGGAGTGCAGTGGTACGATCTCAGCTCACTGAAATCTCTGCCTCCTGCATTCAAGCGATTCTCCTGCCTCAGCCTCCTGAGTAGCTGGGATTACAGGCCTGCACCACCAAGTCCGGCTGATTTTTGTATTTTTTGTAAAGGCAGGATTTCACCACGTTGGCCAGGCTGGTATCGAACTCCTGGCCTCAAGGATCACTTGAGGCCCACCTTGGCCTCCCAAAGTGCTGGGATTACAGGCGTGAGCCACCACACCTGGCCAGTAGCACTTTTAAATAAGGCAAAACAAGCAAACATGCAGAAAGCACTTATTTTAAATATCCATGTCCCCACCTTCAAATATCAAAAGCAGTCTCTTTTCTGTCTGTGAATGTAGGACGTGGGCAAATGGCTCATCAGCCCCGACTTCTACCCCCTCCATGCCTTTCCTTCCACGATTTCAAAAAGGAAATGTAGTGCTGGCTTTATGTTTCCCCAGTGTTTTCAACCAACCACCCCTTTGTGAAAATGGAGTATGAAAAGATTTTGGAGCCCCAGTTTTTCCTTCTAGCACCTACAGATTGCTCGTCAACACTTTTTCTCCCTTTCTCCTTCCTCTATATAAATACTAAGATGAAAACAAATGATAAAGGGCTATTTGCTTTCTTTTTCCTGAGGATAAAATTAATATATGCTCCTTACACAAAGTTTAGAAAATAGTTTTTAAAGGTAATAAAAAGAGCCCTTGGTAATTCTGCCATGAAGAATTTGGTGGCTGAGTTGGGAAGTTCACTTATGGCCAGGAGTTCGAGACCAGACTTGGCATCATAGTGAGACCCTGTCTCTACAAAAAAATAAAAAATAATTAACCAGGCATGGTGGCATGCACCAGTAGTCCCAGCTACCCACAAGATAGCTGCAAAGAGCTATGATCATGCCACTGTACTCTGGCTTGGGCAACAGAATGCAATCCTGTCTCAAAAAAAAAAAAAAAAAGCAGAGAGAAAATTAACTGTTAAGGTTTTTGGTATGTTTTTATCATAAATTACATATCTATATAAGGAAAATATTTCTGTAAATATATGTAATGCATGTATAATGTTTCCATAAATAATATATGTAATGCAATTGTGTAAGAGAGAGAGGAGACAGAGAAAGGTAATGAAGCGTATATTGGCTATCTCTTGGTGGAGACATCTGTCCTCACACTGTATTCATTTGTTTTTTACATATCCAAAAAATAAAGACTCAGCCCTACAATGCTTTAGACAAAATATGTTCCTGAAGATTCTGAAGAAGAGATGGATGATGGTTTCCCCTAGCTATTGGAAGATAGGCACACATAGTACAAAAGTATTCAAGGAGTATATAAAACTAAAAAAGAGCAAAATTATGTTCTTCTTCCTCTGAACTGGTCATTAGGGAGGATTCTGTTTTAAGCTCTAGAAGAGGGTTTGGCGATCCACAGCCCACAGATCAAATCCAGCCACGCTCATTCACTTCAGTATGTCTACGGCTGCTCTCGCACTACAATAGCAAAATTGAATAGTTGTGACAGAGATGTGACAGAGACCATATGGTTCACAAAACCCAAAATACTTCCTATATTCAATATTAAATATTACTGGTCCTTTACAGAAAAGATTTGCTGATCTCCGACCTGGAGAAATTTGTTCTAGTGCCAGGGACTCCAAAATTTGGAATTCCTATTTGTATTTTTCTTGTTGTGTGGTTGGTTGGTTTCTGCTGCTAGGGAGGAAACTTCATTCTTTGTGGAAGGGAAGAATGAGGGGAATCCCCACTATTCCGGGGGGGTAGGAGGGTTTCCCTGGGAGTCTAAGAATTTGAGACTTAGTGAACAGTCTAAGGGTAGGAGGGTTTCCCTTGGAATATGAGACTTTGAGCCTTACTCTGTAAGAAGAGGAGGGAACAGGTTCTTTAGGATTAGATCATTAATAAACTTTCTCTAATATCACCCTACCCTCCACACCGCAAACCACAGAAATATCTCTTATCAACATCCTATGGGGGTAAAAGTGGATTAAATTGTCCTAGAGCTAAATTAAGAACATTTCCAAAAAGTCAGATAGCAAAGAAGATTTTACAAATTGCAAAGACCCATAAGAAATTTATTTCGTGAAAACTAATGTAGTATGGTGGTAAAATGCTTTGGCTCTCAAGTCAGACAGACATAGATTTGAGTTCTACTAGCTGTGTGACCCCTGGAAACCTCAGCTTTATCTTCTGAAAAACTAGAATAATAGTAGCCTCCTCATAGGGTCGGTATGAGAGGTAGATTTGATAATGCATGAAAAAGATTTAGCACCATGCCCAACACATTAACGGAATTCAATAAATGCTTGCTGTTATTTTGAAGACAGTTTTCTGGCTGATTCATGTACTAGGAGTGCTATAATTGTAATTTCCTAAAAAGATTTTTAAAGTATTATTATTAATGGGCCTGACAATTTTTAGGCATTTAATAAATGGTACCAATAAAGATCTATTTTGGCTGGGCGTGGTGGTTCATGCCTGTAATCCTAGCACTTTGGGAGGCCAAGGCAGGCAGATCACCAGAGCTCAGGAGTTCGAGACCAGCCTGGGCAACATGGTGAAACCCCGTCTCTACTAAAATACAAAAATTACCCAGGCGTGGTGGCGCATGCCTGTAGTCTGAGTTCAAGCAATTCTCCTGCCTCAGCCTCCTGAGTAGCTGGGACTACAAGGCAGAGGTTGCAATGAGCCAAGATTGCACCACTGCCCTCCAGCCTTCATGACCAAGTGAGACTCTGTCTAAAAAACAAAAAACAAAAAAAAAAACAAAAAAAAGATGTATTTTATAGATTACTTTGGCTAATGGAGCATCTTTCAAACTTCTTTGGTTGAATCCATGAGAAGAAATATATTTTATAATGAAACTCATCACATATGCTTGTGTGTGTGCCTGCGGTTATAGCTGAAAAAAAAATGCCCATGAAATAGTACATAACCTTCCTACATGCAATGCACTTTGATATTTTCTATTACATATTTTAAAAGGTGGTCATAATCTAATCAATTAATTTTACAACCCACTAAAAGGTTAAGACCCACAGTTTCAAAAACATACAGCATGGGACCATCCAATTGAGCATCCTGTCCACATGATTGTCTCTTACCTCTAACACAACCATTCTTTGCCATTTAGAGACCTATAACACCTTTCATTGTCCTTTATTTTATGTTTCTATGTCTTGGATCCTTAATTATATCTTTTGAAATAAAAACAAAGTTTTAGGTCAGGCAAGGTGGCGTATGCCTGTAATCCTCAGCACTTTCGAATGCCAAGGACAGTGGCTTGACTTGAGCCCAGGAGTTTGAGACCAACCTGGGCAACATGGCAAAATCCTGTTTCTACACAAAATTAAAAAAAAATTAACTGGGCATGGTGGTGCATGCCTGTAGTGCCATCTACTTAGGAGGCTGAGGTGAGAGGATCACCTGAGCTCGTGAGGCCAAGGCTACAGTGAGCCACGATCGTGCCACTGCATTCCAGCTTGGGCAACAGAGTGAGACCCTGTCTCAAAAAAATATGTTTTTATTCTTACTTGGAAACTCACAATTTTCTATCACAATGGAGGAAACAAAAGAACTCTTGAAAATTGTTTTCAGAGGGAAGTGAGTTTATATTTGCAGAAAATTTAAGGGAGTAGATTGTTCTGTCTTCCACAGGAAATTTCATGACACAAAATATAGAAGATAATCCGAAGCAAAAATTATCTGCCTGTTGAGGTCTGAATCAGGATGTGAAAGTTGCTCAGAGACAAGACATTGAGCAAAATATATGAGGAAAAAAATATTCAGTCCTACTGGTTCCTATCTCCACCTACCCACCTCACCAGGATTGCTAATGGTGATTGCTAGTGGGCTGGATTCCAAGGACTTAGTATCAAGTAATTTAAGATTTTCTGTTGTATCTCGACCCAAGAAGAATCAATCTTCTTGACTCTTTTCCCCCTGACTACACACATTCAGATTTTGTAAAGTATGATTCCCTCTTTCATTGACAGAAACACAACCAATATCCACAGTTTTTGCTTAGACGACCTACAAACATGTAAAGCTGTGAAAATCCTAGGAAAAGACTCCAATGCAAATAAATGCCAGCTCCAGAACTCTACCTGCATTCCTGAGCCAGGATGGAACTGTCCTGAGCCAGATGAGACCAACTTGCAGAATTCCAAATCCTGAGACTTCCTTTCCTTTCTGTTTCACACACATATTTTCTAATGTAAGTGTGTATAACCTGCTGACCTTTGCCCCCACTGGAATTTCTGAGCAAGCTACACATGCTCAGCAGGGTTAGGGAAGTAATTTGAGTTTCAACCACAGCGTTTTTAATTTTTTTACTTTAATCTTTATCCTTCAAACATGATGCCTTAGATAAATTCTACCCCCCAAAATCTCAAAATATTAGTGGTAGAATGGTGACCCCTTCTCTCCCTTTTTCTTTTTTTTTCTCTCTTCCAATTTGCTGATTTTCCTACATTTTCTTCAATGAATTATGAGGTGAGGGAGATTTTCTTTAATTGCTTGAGGAAAAATTATACTCTTCTTCCTCTTAAAATATCAAGGAGCTTGTGCAAAGCTCTTAACTGGTTTGTTCTTAGCTGAGTATCAAAGGCAAGGTCAGAAGAATATGGCACTTTTATGTATAGTAGCAATTTTTTAAGATAGGGTTTCTTTCTAAGCAGCTTAGGTCCTTCAGGTTCATAACCTGTATCCCTTTGCCATTTAGTAGCGCTAAGCCTCAGTTTTCACATCAGGAAAATGAAACTAATAATAGTATATTATTCATGGTGGTGTTGAGAAGGATTACATCAGATCATCACAGCATGCGTGCAGCACACTCATGTCCCCTGAGCAAGCACACTGTAAACATTTTCATTATTTTTATTATTACTTTTGCCTTAGGACTCCTCTTCCAAAGCCAGAGCCCCTAATCCTGGGTAGAAAGAGGACTCCAGCAGCATAACAGAGGCAAAGCTTTACTCCTAGCCTTCCCAGAGATTTCTCCCCAATGAACAGCCAGTCTTGTGACTGGAAACTGTGGGAAAGACCTCTAAGATGAAGATGTAATCTAGTGAGTATCCCATGACAGATCATCAAACCCACTGAATGAGACTGGACTGCTGCTCCAAACAGGCTCCCCAGGGACAAACGTTTACCCTGCCCTTACCGACAGTCCCCAAAAAGCATGCTGTCAGTGACAGAGTGAAGGTGAGTGAAGCCCCCCTGAAGATGCCCCAGTGGGGAGGTGCACCCACAACATGGGTATGAGGAGCGGATAACGTGAGGTAAAAGGAAGCCTGGGTCTGCAACTCATGTTGACAACATTACCCAGATTTCCCCAGACCCGCCAGCTTTAACCCTATGTCCTAGAACCACGAGCTGGGAACACATGAACTCAGAACGGGGTTCACACATATCCCCAGATCCCAGAGTTTCCTGCCAGGCCTCTTGGCTGGGAAATCTTTGCAGACCCTTATGGAGGTGCCAAGGCCACCTCCAAATTTTCCAGATTTATTGAAAAGATAACTTCCTGGCTGGGAATGTTCAAAGTAAACCACTAAACTGGAGAGGGAGAGACTTTCAGATTCCCTAAGGCCAGCTCACTGTTCTTTTGAATGCCCTGTACCATACCTAAGCCTTTAGAGACACTGGTGAAGTAAATGGTGAACTCTGGCTACTCTCTCAACCCACAAGATTAGTCTAAGAAAGGTTTTCATGATATAAATGTTAGAAACTGATTATCTAGGCCAGGCGCGGTGGCTCACGCCTGTAATTCCAGCACTTTGGGAGGCCGAGGCTGGCGGATCATGAGGTCAGGAGACCGAGACCATCCTGGCTAACACGGTGAAACCCTGTCTCTACTAAAAATACAAAAAATTAGCCGGGTGTGATGGCGGGTGCCTGTAGTCCCAGCTTCTGGGGAGGCTGAGGCAGGAGAATGGCGTGAACCCGGGAGGCGGAGCTTGCAGTGAGCTGAGATCACGCCACTGCACTCCAGCCTGGGCAACAGAGCGAGACTCCGTCTCAAAAAAAAAAAAAAAAAAGAAACTGATTATCTAAACCTCAATCTCAAGAAATGGAGCTGCAGACACAGCATAACATTCCCCTGCATTTCCCAGTCTCCAAATTTGGGCCCAGAGCCCTGGAGACCCAGGAGGCTGAGAAGAGCAAAACAAGACATTTTGCCTCATGCTTCATTCTCATCTCCTGCAATTTCCTGTCAAATCTGCAGCTGTTTTCTACACCACAGCTTTACAAGGCTCGTAGTAACCTCCCTCAGACAGAGGAAGACTCTAGGGTTCAACTGGGTCACCCTCCTGCCTCTCAGCAACTACACCCAACTCGTGAGATACACTCACATCTTTGTGAATTTGACTTCCCTTAAATATCTTTTAATCTCTTTCCAGGTTGAAACTTTTATAGATGTCAGGGTTGCACATTCTGATGTAGAGTAAGAAGGAAGGAGTTGTTCCCTAAATTTTCCCTTTCTTCCCATGTGCAGAGTTTCTGATTTGCACTTAACAGGAGGCTTTGTAATATATACACCACAGCCATGTATTACAGAAACCACAGGTTTCCAGTGAATACTCCTGGGTTGGTTCAGTCCTTTGTGCAATGTACAAAATCTGGTTACATTTCAGGTCCTGGAACTTCCTGAGATATAAGGGATGATGGGGAGGAAGTGTTAAAGGTAAATGTGGTTTTGAGCCAGGATGATTGAGGCATGGTCTCTGATAGAATAAGCAAGTCAAGAAGCAGAAAAACATTATAAAAGTTAAGATAGCAAGAGAACAGATTTGTGGGTACATTTTAGTTCATCAATGGGAGTGGAATCATGTATTTACTTATTTAGAGACAAGGTCTTGCCCTGTCTCCCAGGCTGGAGTACAGTGATCATGTGTGATCACGGCTCACTAAGCGATCCTCCCACCTCAGCCCCTTTTCCCACACTCCCAGGTAGCTGAGACTATAGGCATGCACCACCACGCCTGGCTAGTTTTTATTTTATTGTACAGATGGGGTCTCACTATGTTGCCCGGGCTTGTCTCAAACTGGGGCTCAGGTGATCCTCCTGACTCAGTAAAATCATTTTAGAGGGCTTTACACCTTCATTCTGGATTCAGAAAATATGAATCTCATTAGATAAATGAGATTGTTTCTAAAGACTTGAGGCAGGGAAGATTGCTGTGCTGCAGAAACTATTATTTGTCACAGGAGGTAACTGGAAGCATAGGAAGGAGATCCTGCAAGATAATATGAAAAATTATTTGATATTTATACATAGATTTAATAATTCTTCCATTTCTGGCATAGTCTTCAAGGAAAAGGGAAATTGTAGGGGTGATTGTAGGGGAACTAACAAGGCTTCCTCTCCCTAAGTCAACTCTGAGTTCTGAACACATTTCAGTATTTGGGAACAGTTCTCAAGTCCCCCCAAAACCTTCTATTTTTTAGTAGAATAGTCTCAGTTCCATCAAGTGACGGTTTCCAAAACCCTCAACACTCACTCTCTTCTGGATATGTTTTAGTTCATCAATGTTCTTCTAAAAATATAGCATCTAGACTATTAGAAAATCTCTAAATGCCATCTGATCTGGTAAAAATTCAACAGATCTATCATCTCCCTTGTGCTGGCCACATTTTTCCCCTCAATGCAACTTAATGCCACATTGGATTATTTGCTGCAATGAGGCAGTCACAATTGGCTTGTATTGCCTTTGCAGTCAATTAATTCCAGTTTGTCTTTTTCAAATAAATTACTAGTTTATACTTATGCAATTATTTTGTTTTGTTTTTTGTCTGACTAAAGGCAAAAATTAACCCTTGTTAAATTATATTATGTAGATTTTAGCTGCCTGCCAATGAGCTTATTAAGGCCATTTTGAATCTGGATACTGACTTCTCATTAACCATCCTTCCCAGCTATATGTCATTCCCAAATTGGTAATCAGGCCAGTTACGACTTCTCTCAAATGTTCAATAAAAATATTCAGCTGTGGGGAGAGAAACAAGCCAAGACCACTGTGGCATATGCTATTATTTTCCTCCTTCTCAACTGGGTTCTTCTTCAGGATCATATTGTTAGTGTTCACTTCATTAACTTAGAAAATATGCCATTCCATTATGTAAGTCATTGAAAAACTTAATAACTTTTTTCACAATGTGTTTTTGATAAACTTCAATGGTTTGACAAAACATAGAAGTAATTACTTCATTAAGAAAAATGTGTCTATGTTATTAAATTGAATTAAAGAATAATGAAGTATTTTACTTGAGGCTCACATTTGGGTTAATGACATAATAATTTTCTAGCACTAGATCAAAGATGAAGGCCAAAGGGAGAGTTGAGAATCCATAAAATGGATGTATACCATAGGCTGGGATGTAGCTACTCAAACCTCAGCAGTATGTTGACATCACAATTACTTAATGATATTCCTGGATTTTTTATGATTGCATAGGCACCTAAATCACTCGGGGGCTTAACATAAATAGAGCAATAAAAGGGAGCCATCTAAAATAGCATTAACCTTTTAAAATCATGTTTCCCATTGAGTATAAGCTAAGGAATTGGGGTAATTGAGTGACTCATTTTGGCGTGATTATAAAAGGGGCAGAGGGGAAACATGCAAATATGTTGATATTCATCTAACAAATATTTTTAATGAATTAAATTGAGTCTATCCCTGGCTATGGATTCCTGAAGAATAATCACAGTTTATCAGTTAAACAATCTCCAGCCTAACCCGTGTCCTCACCTTCTCTCATCTCCATCAAAGAAAATAATGAGATTTGACTTGCTGAGATGGATATGTATCTCACCCCAGCTATAACCTGAGCCTCTTTGACCAGTGAGCTTATGGGAAGGTCCTTTCCCTTCCAGGGGATCAGAGACCACCTGCTCTAAGAAGAGCAGGGAGAAAGTTGGACACACGCACAGAAAGTGGGGCATAGGGCTGGGTAGGGAGCCTATTGCAGGGTAATGACATTTCTCGTCCCTCCTCGGGTCCACCTGGCTGGCCTGGGTGTGGCAAGAATACTTCCGACTCATTCAAAGAAGCCTCACACTAGAGTCAGCAACCTTCCCAGTTTGTCCAGGACTAAGAGGTTGCCAGGAACTGAGAGGTTGCCCAGCACAATGAACTTTTAATACCAAAACTGAGAAAGCTCCAGTCACACTGTGATGAGTTGGTTACCTCATACATACAACTGAACAGGAGGATTGTAAGGGCTTATCCGAGTCCACAAATCTCTTCCCTTAATTCTCCCTGAAACCAAAACTAATGGTGGGGGAGGGTAGGGGGTGGAGACCTGTTCTTAATGTTACCTGTCAAAGCTCAAGGTACTGAATTTGACTCCTTCCTATGAATTCCTGAGGATGTGCAGGGTTCGTGGTTTATCATGGGCCATAATCCAAGACGTGCAGGGTGGGTGGTTTATCATGGGCCATGTAACATTGTGGACAGGAACATAGACTCTGGTCTCAACTGCCTGAATCCAAATGCCGTGTGACCTGGAGAATTTTTCTTATCCTCTCTGTGCTTTCATGTTCTCACTTGTAAAATGGGAATGAGAGTAAGGCCTAACTCGTAAGTTTGCTGTGAGAATTAAATGAGTTATGATAAAGAGCTTAGTACGTTACTGGTCACATAGTCCATAAGCATCTGCTATCATGTCTATCTTTAGCAATCCAGCAGATCTCTGTTTGACCTTTGATCACTGCTTGTGGCGCGCTTTGTATGATCATTCTTTCTCAGCTTCAAGCACCGTGCTAGATACTAAAAATACACTCATGAATAAGACTAAGCTCCAGCTCTGCCACGGCCACAGTATAGTGGGCAAGATAGACAAATTGGCAATTGTGCTAGTAAAGTAAGAAGTAGAATAAGAGTTAAGGAGTCTGTCATGGGATATCTTAGAGGGTGACACAATTCTGTCTTCCCAATTAAGAAAGTGATAACTAGAGTGAGATCTGAAGGAGAAGGAATTGGTAGGACAAAGATAGGGAGGAGGCTGATAGGGCATTTCAGGCAGAGGGAAGCAACAGCATTTCTATAGCTGTAAAGTATGAGAAACATGTCACTAAAACATTAAATTCCATGCCCTGTGAGTTCCACCGATAGACCTAAAGTTGCGGAAGAAAAAGAATTGTCTCCGGCCGGGCGAGGTGGCTCACGCCTGTATTCCCAGCACTTTGGGAGGCTGGGGCGGGTGGATCACGAGGTCAGGAGATCGAGACCATCCTGGCTAACGCAGTGAAACCCTGTCTCTACTAAAAATACAAAAAAAATTAGCCGGGAGTAGTGGTGGGTGCCTGTAGTCCCAGTACTCGGGAGGCTGAGGCAGGAGAATGGCATGAACCCGGGAGGAGGAGCTTGCAGTGAGCCGAGATCGCACCACTGCACTCCAGCCTGGGCGACAGAGCCCAGACTCTGTCTCAAAAAAAAAAAAAAAAAAAAAAATTGTCTTCTATTCTCCCCTTCTTTCTTTTGGTAAGAAGACCCTGTTCTCTGCTGGGTTTTAGCCAAGTGCTTAGCCCCCGAGATTTCCTTGAAACTAAGCATGACCTTGTGACTAAGTTTTGGCTAACATGCCAACTTCCAGGATCCTTTTTTTTTTTTAAGGAATGTGCTTGCCCTCCACTTCCTCTCTCCCTCTTCCTGTGGGCTGGAATATGTGGATTTGGAGTGAGCCAGGTTCCACAATGCTGATGAGTACAATATTTCAGGAGACAGCAGAACAGCATGAAGAAAGAAACCTGGATCTGCAAGTGCCTAGCAGTGAACAGACCCCACCAACACTGGGCCACTGCTTCTGGACCATCCTAATAAAGTAATGCAAACAAACACGTGTCTCTTTTTAAAGCCATGATATTTGAGTGTCTCCTTATTATGACAGCTTCCTTATACCCTAAGTAAGAAAAAGATAAAGGGAAAAGAGGGATAAAGTTGAAAGAGGAAATGAAGTAGGTAGGAGAAAAGAAAAGGAGAAAGAGGAAGTATGAAAGCTGGAGAAAAATAAGGCTGACAAGAAAATTAAAAAAAAAAAATACTGTTTAAGCTTTCTAGTGGTTAAGTGACCGAGGATAGTAATATTTCCAAATAAGCAAATCTGGCAATTGAGGAAGGGTGGCCTGAATTAGTTAAGGACACACGCAAGTGAAAAAGAGGCATGTTAGAGAGCTGGCCCAGGGACTGCTCTCCAGCCTCTCTGGCATCACGGCCTTCACTTCTTCATGTGGAAGGAAAACTTCCCTGATGAGCACTAACTTTATATGGGTACTTTATATATGCTGAGTGCTTTGCATGCATCACCTCACTTAATCCTACAAGGACCCTAGAGCTAAGTACTATCATCCCTACTTTCCATTTTAGGACTGAGAAATTAAATAATTTATCCAATATCACACAGATAGCAAGTCACCGAGATAGGATTTAAATCCAGTCAAGGCCCTCCATAGTCTGTTTGTCTAACTGCTGCCTTATACTTCATACCAGGTTGGAAAGTCTTTAGGGAAGTCCCTAAGGAATAGTGATAATGCTTCAAAGTTTCAAAGAAGTTGAAGTCTAACCAAAATAGGGATATATTTTCAGCTGCCTTAAAAAGAACACAGAAGAAATACAATTTGTATCAGTTTATCCACTCCACTGCTCATAGATGATGGGCTCACTGGGTGGTGGGGGTTGGGGGGGTACCTGGACCAAGGGCAGCCAATCTATAGTGTCACCACTGGATACGCCAGTTGCTACAGCTGCAAAAATATAAGCTGACCAATTAGAGTTACCCCATTATACATTTGAAGTTGAAAACATCAGCAGAATATCCAGTTATCTACAGGAGCTAACGTCTTGATGTTGAGGTAGAAGCTAGAGAAGACTTGGATAAGTTTGAAGTTAATAGCAAGCAGAAAGTATGAGAAGGGAGAAAAATGAATAAAGACGGTAAAGTTTCATGGGAAAGAGAGCATGTAGCCCATGAACGTGGGCCAGGAAGAATTGCACAGGTTAAGTTCAGGTCATTTGTATTCATAAAATAAAATAAAGCTCAGGAGATGGAGATGGAGCAAGTCGTTTTTTCTATGTAACCCTGAGAGTCAAAAGAGAAAGAAAAAAAAAGAGTTGGGGGGAGCTTATTTATCTAAGACAGTGCTGGGAACCCCTACGAACCCTAATATTTGTTTAGGGTATCTTTGAGGTAAAAAACTATTTTAATAATAATAATAGAAAAAGGAAGGGGGGAGGAGGAGGGAGAGTAAAAGGAGAACGAGAGACATAATTTGTCCTTTTCACTCTCATTCTCTTACATTTGTACAGAGTATAAGAAGTTCATCAGCCGGGCATGGTGGCTCACGCCTGTAATCCCAGCACTTTGTGAGGCTGAGGCGGGTGGATCACCTGAGGTCAGGAGTTCGAGACCAGCCTGGCTAACCTGGTGAAACCCCGTATCTATTAAAAATACAGAAAACTTAGCTGGGCATGGTGGCGGGCGCCTGTAATCCCAGCTACTCGGGAGGCTGAGGCAGGAGAATCAC
Organism: Gorilla gorilla gorilla; assembly: GCF_029281585.2. NCBI lineage: Eukaryota > Metazoa > Chordata > Mammalia > Primates > Hominidae > Gorilla > Gorilla gorilla. The sequence goes on from NC_073229.2 coordinate 64,905,825, forward strand.
TTGAACCCGGGAGGCGGAGGTTGCAGTGAGCTGAGATCGCCCCACTGCACTCCATGCACTCCAGCCTGGGCGACAGAGCGAGACTCTGTCCGCGCCCACCTCCCCCCAGCCAAAAAAAAAAAAAAAAGAAGTTCATGGCCAGGCGCGGTGGCTCATGCCTGTAATCCCAGCACTTTGGGATGCCGAGGCGGGTGGATCACAAGGTCAGGAGATGGAGACCATCCTGGCTAACACGGTGAAATCTTGTCTCTACTAAAAATACAAAAAATTAGCCTGGCGTGGTGGCCGGCGCCTGTAGTCCCAGCTACTTGGGAGGCTGAGGCTGGAGAATCAGTTGAACCCGGGAGGCAGAGGTTGCAGCGAGCGGAGATCACGCCACTGCACTCCAGCCTGGGCGACAGAGTGAGACTCCGTCTCAAAAAAAAAAAAAAAAAGAAGTTCATTAACATAGTTTGAGATTTCACATTGTGGCTAATCTTTAAGAAACAGCCACCTGTCAAGTTTAAGTATATTATTAAAGAAGAATATCCATAATTACCTGAAAGGTTATTAAAATACTTTTCTCTTTTTCAACTAAAGAAATGTGTGACAGGCTAGATTTTCAATCAAAATGCTACATCACAACAGATCAAATGAAGAAGCACATATGACAATCTAGTTATCTACTAATAACCCAAACATCAAAGAGGTTTGCAAAAATGTAAAGCAATAAATGTAAAAGTCTTCTCACTTTGTTTTGAAAAATATAGTTATTTTTCATAAAAAATTGTATTATTTATGCTACCAAAAATGAGTTTTTATTATTTTTAAATGGATTAATAAACATTTTTAAATTTTGTCAGCTTTAATATCCACTAAGGTAAGTAAGATAGTCCACATAAACCTCTTTGGGGTCTCCAATAATTTTTAAGAGTGTAAAAGAGTCTTGAAACTGAAAATTTTGAGAATCGCTCCTCTTGTTTTTATTTTTAATAGACTTTATTTTTTAGAGCAGTTTTAGGTTCACAGCAAAATTGATCAAGAAGTACAGAGATTTCCTGTACAGCCCCTTCCCCCACACATGCATAGATTCCCCTGCACTTACTATTCCCCACCAGAGTAGTTCACTGATTATGTTTGGAGAACCTACATTTACATGTTATTATCACCCCAAATCCACAGGTTATATAAGTATTCACTCTTGATGTCGTGCATTCTGTAGATTTGGACAGTCATTTAATGACATGTACTCACCATTAGATTATCGTACAGAATAGCTTTACTCCCTAAAAATCCTCTGTGTTCTGCCTTTCTCTATCTAAGCCCTGGCAACCACTGATCTTTTTACTGTCTCCATAGTTTTGCCTTTTCCAGAATGTCATATAGTAGTTGAAATTATACAGTATGTATAAGGAATATGCATTTCAGCCTCCTCCGTGTTTTTTCGTGACTTGATAGTTCATTTTTGTGTGTGCTAAATAATATTTCATTGTCTGGATGTACCACAGTGTATTTGTCATCTAAATACCAAAAGACATCTTGGCTACTTCCAAGTTTTGGCAATTAAGAATAAAGCTACTATAAACATCCACATATAGGCATTTGGGTGGACATAAATTTTCCGCTCCTTTGGGTAGATATCAAGGAGCACGAATGCTAGATTATACGGTAAGAGTATGTTTAGTTTTATAAAAAAACCACCAAATTGTCTTCCAAAGTGGCCATACAATTTTGCATTTTCACCAGCAATGAATGAGAGTCCTTGTTGCTCCACACCTTTGCCAGCATTTGGTATTGTCAATATTCTGGATTTTGGACACTCTAAGAGGTGTATATTAGATTGGTGCAAAAGTAACTGTGGTTTTGACTGTGAATTTTAAATCATTATCACTAGGCTCAAACATATCTTTATTAATCAAAATAAGAACCGTTACAATCAACACATTTTTGCCAAGGAGAAACGTTTGTCTATTCCTGTAGCACGGAAGTCTGTGCTTCAGGGTTCAACAAACTCTTGGAAAGCGTTTTCTGCATCCTGCTGGTTGTGCAAGTGTTTTCCCTGCAAAAAGTTGTCAATATGCTTGAAGAAGTGGTAGTCGGTTGGCTAGAGGTCAGGTGAATATGGTGGATGAGGTAAAACTTTGTAGCCCAATGCATTCAATTTTTGAAGCATTGGTTGTATGACATGCGGTTGGGCATTGTCATGGAGAAGAATTGGGCCCTGTCTGTTGACCAGTGCCGGCTGCAGGCATTGCAGTTTTCAGTGCATCTCATCAATTTCCTGAGCATACTTCTCAGATGTAATGGTTTCGCTGGGATTCAGAAAGCTGTAGTGGATCAGACTGGCAGCAGACCACCAAAGAGTGGCCATGACCCTTTTTTGGTACAAGTTTGTCTCTAAGAAATGCTTTGGAGCTTCTTCTTGGTCCAACCACTGAGCTGGTCATCATTGGTTGTGGTATAAAATCCACTTCACATTGCACATCACAATCCGATCAAAAAATGGTTTGTTGTTGTTGCATAGGATAATAGAAGACACTTCAAAATGACGATTTTTTTTTAATTTTCACTCAGCTGATAAGGCACCCACTTATCGAGCTTTTTCACCTTTCCAATTTTGCTTCAAATGCCAAATGACCACAGAATGGCCGACATTGAGTTATTTGGCAACTTCTCCTGCAGTTGTAAGAGGATCAGCTTCGATGGTTGCTCTCAACTGGTTGTTGTCAACTTCCAATGGCCGGCCACTATGATCCTCATCTTCAAGGCTCTTGTCTCCTTTGCAAAACTTCTTGAGCCACCACTGTCCTGTTAAGTTGGGTAACAGTTCCTGGGCCAAATGCACCGTTAATGTTGTGAGTTGTTTCCACTACTTTACAACCCATTTTGAACGCGAATAAGAAAATCACTCAAATTTTCTTTTTAAGTGAAATAACTCAAAAATGGAAAACCAAACATCATATGATATGTAGAAGCTAAGCTGTGAGCTCACTGATATGTAGAAGCTAAGCTGTGAGGATGCAAAGACGTAAGAATGATACAATGGACTTTGGGGACTTGGGGAGAAGAGTAGAAGGGAGGTGAAGGATAAAAGACAATAAATATGGTGCAGTGTATGCTGCTTGGGTGATGAGTGCACCAGGATCTCACAAATTACCACTGAAGAACTTACTCATGTAACCAAATGCCACCTGTACCCCAATAACTTATGGAAAAATAAAATAAAATAATAATAATCATCATTTGCTTTTTGACTAACATCATTTCCATAGTCTAAATAAAAGAGCAATTAGTAAGTCATTAACAAAAGAAACATAAAGCAAGAATGCACATTAAAATGATGTATAACATAACTACATTTATTTAAGAATGTATTCCAATATGAACAGCAAATTTCAACAATGCAAAAACTGCAATTGTGTTTGCACCAACCTAATAGTAGTACCTTATTGTTGTTTTAATGTGCATTTTTCTAATGATATAAAATGTGGAGCATCTTTTCATGTGCTTATTTGTTATGTGCATATCTTTTTGGTGAGGTATCTGTTAAGATCTTTAGCCACTTTTTAATTGGGTGGTTCATTTTCTGATTGACTGAGTTATAACAGTACTTTGTATATTTTGGGTAACAGTCTTTTATCAGATATGTCTTTTGCAAATTTTCTCCCAGTCTATGGCTTGTCTTCTCATTCTCTTGACACTGTCTTTTGCAGAGCAATTTTTATTTTTAATGAAGTCCAGCTTATCAATTGTTTTTTTCAAGTATTATGCCTTTGGTTGTATCTAAAAAGTAATTACCAAACCCAAGGTCACCTAGATTTTTTTTTAGTTATCTTCTAGGAGTTTCAAAGTTTTGCATTTTATACTTAGGTCTACTTTTTCTCCATTGTATTAATTTTGCTCCCTTGTCAAAGACCAGTTGACTACATTTAGTGGGTCTGTTTCTAAGCTCTCTTTTCTGTTACATTTATCTGTTTGTCTTTTCTTTCACCAGTACCACATTGTCTTGATAACTGTAGCTTTACAGTAAATCTTGAGATCAGGTAATGGCAGTCCTCCAACCTGGTTCTGCTTCTTCAATATTGTGTTGATTATTCTGGGATTTTTGCCTTTTCATTTAAACTTTAGGATTAATTTGTCAAAATTCACAAAATAACTTGCCGAGATTTTGATTGGAATTGCAATGAATCTACCGATCAAGTTGAGAAGAACTGACATCTTGACACCCTTGTGTCTTCTTATCCATGAATATGGAATAACTCTTCATTTATTTAGTTCTTCTTCAATTTTAATTTAAATTTTTTTTTTTTTTTTTTTTTGAGACAGAGTCTCTGTCACCCAGGCTGGAGTGCAGTGGTGTGATCTCAGCTCACTGCAAGCTCTGCCTCCCAGGTTCACGCCATTCTCCTGCCTCGGCCTCCTGAGTAGCTGGGACTACAGGCACCCGCCACCACACCTGGCTAATTTTTTGTATTTTTTAGTAGAGACAGGGTTTCACCATGTTAGCCAGGATGGCCTCGATCTCCTGACCTCGTGATCCGCCCGCCTCAGCCTTCCAAAGTGCTGGGATTACAGGCATGACCCACCGCACCCAGCCTCTTTAATTTTTTAAAGCAGTTTGTAGTTCTCTTCATATAGATTTTTTACATATTTTGTTATAATTTACACCTAAGTATTTTATTTTGAGGGTGCTAATGTAAACAGTATGATATTATATTTTTTATTTCAAATTCTACTTGCTCATTGCTGGTATAAGGGAAAGCAATTAATTTTTTATATTAACCTCATATCTTGCAACCTTGCTATAATTGCTCATCAATTCCAGGAAGGATTTTTGTTTTTGTTTGGTTTATTTTTTCATATTTTCTACACAGACAATCCTATCATCGGTGAACAAAGATAGTTTTATTTGTTTTATCCTCATCAGTATACCTTTTGTTTCCTTTGTTATCCTATTGCATTAGCTAGAACTTCCAGTGTGACCTTGAAAAGGAGTGGTGAAAAGGTATATCCTTGCCTAGTTCTTGATCTTGTTGGGAAATCTGGTTTCTTGTAATTGAATATGATGTTAGCTGTAGGGTTTCCATACATATCTTTTATCAGGTTGAGTTTAGTGTCTGACATTAATCTGGGGGAAATTCTCAAGTTTTTTTGTTTTGTTTTTTTTGGAGACAGAGTTTTGCTCTGTTGCCCAGGCTGCAGTGCGGTGGTGCGATCTCAGCTCACTGCAACCTCTGCCTTTCGGGTTCAAGCAATTCTCCTGCCTCAGCCTCCCAAGTAGCTGGGATTACAGGTGCCCACCACCACTCCTGACTAATTTTTTTGTACTTTCAGTAGAGATGGAGTTTCACCATGTTGGCCAGGCTGGTCTTGAACTCCTGACCCCAAGTGATCCGACTTCCTGGGCCTCCCAAAGTGCTGGGATTACAGGTGTGAGCCAGGCCAATTCTCAATTATTGCTTCCAATATTTCTTCTGTTTCTTTCTCTCTTTCTTCTTCTGCTGTTCCTATTCTGCGTGGTATATATACCTTTTTAGTTGTCTCACAGTTGGTGGGTATTGTATTCCGGGTTTGTTTGTTTTTTTTTTTCAGTATTTTTCTTTGCTTTTCAGTTTTGGAAGTTTCTATTGAAAAAATCCTCAAGTTCGGAGATTCTTTCTCAGCCTCATTCAGTCTACTAATAAGCCTATCAAAAGCAATCCGTATTTCTGTTATGGTGTTTTGATCTCTAGTACTTCTTTTAAATTTTTTCTTAGGATTTTCATCTCTCTGCTTGCATTGCCTAACCATTTTTGCATCCTATCTACTTTATTCATTAGACTCCTGACATTTTAATCATAGTTATTTTAAATTTTCAGTCTGATAATTTCAACACCCCTGGTGTATCTAAGTCTGGTTCTGATGCTTGCTGTCTTTTCAAACTGTGGTTGTTTGCCTTTCCGTATACCTTGTACATTTTTGATAGTCAGTCATGAGGTACAGGGAAAAAAGAAGGGGTGCAAATGGGCCCTTAGTAATGTGGTGGTAAGCTGTGGAGGAAGGAGAAACATTCTATAGCCTTACAATTAGGTCATAGTCTTTTAATAACCCTGTGCCTCTAGACTATGAACTTTACAAATGCTTGTCGGTGTTCCCCAATCTCAGGTGGGACAGGGTGGCTAGAAAAGGCTAGAGGTAGGTAGTTCCCTTCTCCCAGGTCAGTCAGGCTCTGGTAAAATTCCAGCAGGTTAGGCTCTGGTTAAATAGTTTCCCTGAGGACAGGCCTTGTTAAGAAGAACAAAATGCTCTGGCATCTTTCCAAACGGCTGTTTTTCCCCTCCCCCTGCCAGAAGCATGAGGGAATTTTTCTCCAATACTCACTGTGAGAATCTGGTTACACTACTAGAGGTAAAACTGAGAAAAGTGTACACCCCACCCCAATCATGGCTGGATCCCCCTGAGGGTTTTAACTCATCAGGTTGTCCACATTGAGCCTCCAGCTTTGGTCCATCACAGTTTTGTCTTTCTACCCCAGCACTGATTCCCATGGAAGTCTCTGCTCCTGGGTTTCTGCTCTAGTAAGTTGTGATTCTCTGTATTTGCCTGTCTGTCTCTCCAACTGGGGGACAGCAGTTTGCCCTGTGACCTCACTTCTGTTATTGATTTTTCAGTCTGTTCAGCATTTTACTTGTTAAGACAGAGTGGTGACTTCCAAGCTCCTTATGTGCTGGACCAGAAACTGGAAGTCTGCCCTGGCATTTTTTAAGCCCCCTTCATCACTTTGAATTTTATCCAGCCTGCTTCACACTGGTCACAAACTCCTGGGTCACTGCTTTTTCACCATTTTAATCCAATATACACTTAAGGTGCATTTAGAAAGAAGGAAAGTAAAAGCCAGTATGCATAGCATTCTGTGAGGCCTCTATGTTTTAATTCTCCCTTTAATTATAACCTTAAGTTATAGCTCTCCAGCTCATTTCATTTAGCAGAAGCTTGATGACCAATTCAGATGAAATCCTTTCATAAGTAAGATCATGGATGTTGGCTTACATTGAAATATCTTCCCCCACCCCCTGCCGCCCTGTTAAATTCTTTATTTCACTCCAAGGCATACTGACTTTACTTTGCCCCCTTTTTATGGACGCAAAATACTAAGTAGTCTTGATTGAATCTTAGAATAGCCAGGCACAGTTTTAAGGGCCTTACATGCATGACTTCACTTATTTATACCAATAACACTCCTGAAGTTGTTGTGAAAATTAAGTGCTTAGAAAGAGAAAGTGTTCAGTAAGCAGGACATGCTCAAGAAACAATGACCATTATTAAATCTTCTCAAATGCCTTGTGAATTGCTTATTGTTATCATTCCCGTTTTACGGATGAGAAAATAGATGTTAAGCAATTCCCCAAGGTCACCCATGTGGCACAGCCAACCTTGGAACCCAGACACTCTGGCTTTAGAACCTATGTTTTTAACCACCATATTTATGACTTTGATTTGCTAGAAATTTACGAAAGTTTTAGGTTAAGACAGACTTTTAATATTTTGATTTTAGACCCCTAATGGTCTCTAAAATTGGGGAAATAATCCTGTTTACTTAACTTCCTTTGTTTTTTTTCAGAAACAATTATAAATAATTAACTTATAATTCCTTAATATTATCCTTATCAACATTGCAGAAAAGGGAGTAAAGTGTTGACAATCACCTGATATCATGGAAATTATATGGATAAGTTTTCCCCAAATATCTTCTCTCAAAAGATGAAAACTCTTTTCTGGTAAAAATTATTGTTATTTTTTGTGGATTATGGATTCTACAGGCTTCAAGATAAGATCAGTTGATTTGGCTGACTTCATACATGTTAATGGCAAGGCCAAAACTCAAGTTAGATCCTTCAGGGGTCTTTCCATCAGAGTATGCATTTGGTTGGTGCACAGAAAACCTATGCCAAAAACATTACAAGCAGAAGTTAAAAGACTGGCAGGGGAGAGTCCACATATGTTCATGTTGCTGAGGTGTCAGTTATTATTAATTATAACAACCATGGTAATACTTTTACCTTAGCAGAACTTCTGCTCTGAAGGTCTGCCTCAGCCTCCCAAAGTGCTGGGATTGCAGGAATGAGCCACCACACCCAGCAGTAAACAATGAATTTCTATTGTTTATAAATTAAGCAGTCTAAGGAATTTTGCTATAGCAGCCCAAACTGACTAAGACCACATCCCACTGAAAAATTGAATAGTTATTTTACTAACCGTGGTACTAAAATGATTAAGTACAGAGCTGAGATCAAAAACATAATGAAGGCCGGGTTCAGTGGCTCAAGCCTACAATCCCAGCACTTCGGGAGGCCGAGGTGGGCGGATCACCTGAGGTCGGAGTTCAAGACCAGCCTGGCCAACTTGGTGAAACCCTGTCTATACTAAAACAATACAAAAAAATTAGCTGGGCATGGTAGCGCACTCCTGTAGTCCCAGCTACTCAGGAGGCTAAGGCAGGATAATTGCTTGAACCTAGGAGGTAGAGGCTGCAGTGAGCTGAGATCACTCCACTGCACTCCAGCCCGGGTGACAGGGCAAGACTCTGTCTCAAAAAAGAAAAATAATAATGATGAAGTTAAGAAGGCTATTTAGTGAGTAAGCATTAGAGTCAAACTCAATTTTGCCCCAGAGTTACAGTTCCAAGTGGGTAAACTAAGACAGTGTGAGAAGGTACCCAAGCTCTCAGAGCCAGCATACTCTTTAGGAATATAGTTTCATTTTCTTTTAGTAGCATAGTAATACACCCTCAGTTAGAATAGATGGGAACAGGAACTAGCCCTTTGGTTTCTTTTAATATGTACAATCAACGGGAAAATAAATAAAAATGTAAAAGTAAAAAGTGAAAAAAAAATCAAAAACAGAGCTAAAAGAAGAAATTAGGAGTTTTGTCACAGATAAGAGAAGTTCTGGGAAAATTACTTTTAGGGAATTGGCAACAACTGAATTTGTACACACTGAAAGGAAAAAAAAGAGAAAAGGTAAAGAAGCGCATTGCTCTAGACCTAAGTTTTCTCTTACCAGTGTGCTTTGTACACTCAAGACACACAGTGCTGAGGACTTACAAAAGGCTTGCCTCAGTAACTAAAACGTCTTTCAGAAAAGCAAATATAAATAGAAGTCATTTACAATTATTAAAAAGGAATTGTTTAACCCATCACAAACTAAACCACTGCTAGGAGAGAAAAAGGTCAAGAGTGGCACAGCACCAAACAGGAGCTCTGTGCAGAATGGTAGCATTGGGTGGGAATGGCACCTGGGAGGCTCTGGCAAATTTGATGACGAATAAGCAACACCTGACAAGAGGAGTCCGAACTGTCCCCCTGGGTATGATGATGTGCCAACGTGCCCAGAAGAATCTTGGGTTCATGGGGAGTGATGTTGAGTGCCTCATTTGCACATGCATTTGAGCAGAGTAAGCAGAACACAGAACAAAATCTGGTGCAAAAATGCAAAAACCCAGATCTTGGCCTAGGAGTGAGAAACCTTTATTCTAAGATTGCTATTAGGTGAGACAAGTGAGAGGAAGTCCTTTGCTCCAGATATTTCTGTGACCTCCTTTTCAAGGCTCCGTGGTGAGGACTTGCAGATTTCTCTGTGTGGATGACAAATATTTTTAGCACATTGGAGCTATTTTTATGCCAAATGTGGACAGCAAATTGACCCTCCCTGACTACCCCCAGCCCACATGGAAGGGATAAACAATCACTACATAACTCTTCACACTTTGGAAAGCACTCCTTCCTTTCACCATGATAATAATTCTGTAAGCAGAGCAGCAATGAATGCACAGGACCTCGGTCAGAGGGCAAAGCAGCAGCTGTCTTCTGTGAATCTCATCTCTGCTTCATCAGACCTGCAATAGCTAAAAAGAAAGAGAAAGAAAAGAAAATGTAAGAAAGAAATTTCAACGGAGAGGAAATGCCAACAAGCCCATCTCTGAGCCTCCATCTCATAGCTTAGAGACTGGGGAGGATCATGCCTCATTTTTTGTTCTGTATTAATGATGCTAGGTATTAAGAGGCAACTGTGTGTAGCCATACGAATTCGTTTGGCAAAATTGCTTGAGGCGTTTCTCTATAGCCCTCAGTGCCACCACAGACAGCAAAAGTGTTCAGAGAAGATTTTTTCTCTCTTTATTTGTATTTAATATATGTGGGGCCAAAAGGTACATATTATTCTCTACAGTGCCAAGCACTTGGCAGATGATGGAAAAACCCAGCATGGACAGCCAAAACTCTGCTTTCAGTACCGGGGAATGGGCCAGGGACAAATTACTGAGTGAGCCCCACCAAGATTTAAACACAGGTGAGAAGGTTAAGTCACATGAGCATCAGGGATAGTCTTTTTACAAATAAGTTGTTGGGTTGTGCTTTAAAACCACAAAACAACAGTGTGATTTGCAACAGGCCAAACAATATTGAAATGTACGCTTACCTATAAGGCCAAGTCTCCTCCCCTTCTATCCTTCCCTGCCCTCCAGATAACTGTTATTAATGGTTTGGTATGTATTCTATCTACCATGCTTCTTTATAACCAAGCAAACATACATATGTATCATATTGAGTTTTTTTTTTTTACTCTACATCTAATCCATCAGGAAATCTTTTAGCAATACTTTCAAAATACACCCAGAATCTGAACTGTCCCCCGATCCAGGGCCACCACCAGGTCGAAGCCTCACCATCTCTAGCCTAGATTATTATGGTAGCCTCCTAAATGTTCTTCCTGTTCTCTTTAAGATTTTTTAAAACAAAAAATGCACGTCCCTTCCCTGCCTACATCCTCTGAACAGTCTCATTTGCCTCAAAGTCCTCTTTTTACCTGACAAGCCCACCCCATTGCTGCCCCTCAGCTGCATCTCCTACTCCTTCTCCCATTCATTTCATGCCACAGCCCGAGCTCCTGCTCACACTCCTCCGCAAACACACCAGGCAGGCTGCCACCAACCATGGACCTTTGCCACAGCTGGGCCCCTCTGTCTAAAAACTCTTCCACAAAGACCCAGATCACCCTGTCCCTCACTTCCTTCAACCCTTTGGTCAAATGCCACCTTTTCAGTGTGGCGCACCCGGCAAACCCTATTTTAAATTTAAAATGTTGTGTCCTACTCTCCCTCCCCCTTAAATACACTTTATTTTCTTAAATAAAGTGGAGTGGCCTTCTAGTATACTATGTAATTTACTTAATTTACTAGAGTTAGTATTTACTGTTCTTCTCCCAGCTAAGAGGTATGCACAGATTTTCATCTGTTTATTCGGTATTCCAAAGACCTAGATCAGTGCCTGGAACACAATAAATGTTGGATGACGAAGGAAAATGATTACATCATATCCCATAGGTATGTGTTGCTATAATTTAGTCACTCTTGATAAGGAACTAAACAACAACAACGAAAGATCCCAACAAAGAACAAAGCACATCATGTAGAATAGAATGAGGAAATCATACAAAGCAGGACCAGATGCCTCAACTCTAACATGTATTAAGACTAGACCTTTTAAAATGTAATAAACACCACCTTCTCTGTGAGTGTTGTCCGGTGTTGGTGGTACCACTGGAATACTGGAAATAAAGAACAATAACAGAATTAAATGCAAAATATCTGAAAAAATAATTAGGGTCAAGCCTCATGATTTAGGAAAAGTCATTCTTTTTTGTGGGGGAGAAAGTCTCACTCTATCACCCAGGCTAGAGCGCAATGTCGCGATCTCAATTCACTGCAGCCTCCACCTCCTGGGCTCAAGTGATTCTTGTGCCTCAGCCTTCCAGTCGCTGGGATTACAGGCACATACAGGCTAATTTTTTTGTATTTCTAGTAGAGAAAGGGTTTTACCATGTTGGCCAGGCTGGTCTCTGACCTCAAGTGAGCCACTGCCTCGGCCTCCAGAAGTGCTGGGTTTACAGGCATAAGCCACCGCGCCTGGACTTAGGAAAAGTCACTCTTAACTCTCTGATCTCTTTTTGAGCTAGCTTTCTAAAAGCTGGGAGTTATCAATGCTAGCTCTATAGTGCTATGAGAAATAACAGAGCCAAGGGTCTTCGGAGAGGAGAAAAGGAGAAATACTAGAAAAGTCTATGTGAGATCAAACCCCTCCACCCTCCACTGTGCTAATTCTGCCAGCTAGTCACCTTTGTTGTAATTCATTTTGTTTATTGTTGCTCCTTTTATAGCCTCCCCATGCTGTGCAGTTGCTAGGGAAACAATAAAGGGTGTCAGATACGGCAAGGGTGAGGAAGGGATTAGAGTACCCACACTGCTGAGTGAAATTTATTTAGGTTACAGGAGGGGAGGAAATTCACTCCAGGAATTATTGTGATTGCTCTCATGTCTCTAACAGTCTATAAATATACATACCAGAGGTTCAAACCTCTCTCCTTGCTAGAGCTCAAGTGCCTTAAAAGACAATTGAGTCTGGTTGGAGGGAGAAGAGTCCTAGCAGGCATGCAACTGAAACATATTAAATTCAACGCAGTTGTTAAACACCTAGCTAGTATTTTAACTGTCTCCATCCAAGCGTATTTTTCTTTCTCATGCTCTCCACTGCCCTCAGGACATCAAATATTCTTTTGATATACACAAGACTATCACATAATTACTGCAGTATTACTCCGCCGAGACAGTCAGACTGGCAGCTAGCCCCTCTATTTGGGTTAAATACTGCCCAGCATCCCAAATTCTTCCAGATCCAGGGTTTAATCTCCTTCCAGGTGATGTGGTCTAGAAGTGAGAATGGGAATGGAACAAAGAAATGTCGCAGGATCTAATCTGGCTGTTTCCCTGGCAACTTGCTGTTGAGTCAAATCCCAGCGTGGATGGCTGAGTGGCACCTGTAAGAAGCAAATGTTGGGTTCTTTCGTTCATTCATTCAATTCATCCAACAAATACTTATTAAACCTGTAATATGTACCGCAAATTGTGCCACCATGAGGATAATGACTTTAGTCTGGTGTTTCCTTAATGTTGTTATTGAACCATACAAAGATTCATAGACATAGACCCTACCCTTAACGATCATCTTCTCCTGTAAGCGAGACAGTATTTACTTTTATAACTACAACTCAATGTAGAAAGTAATTGTTGCATAGGATTAACTTGGAGTCTTGTTATCTGATAAAGTGGTGTCAGAGAATCCAGAGAATTTCTGCCCAACTAGGGGTGAGAAAAGAGGTAGAGTGTAGGAGGATCAAGCCTTATTGCACAGATAACATTAAAACTACACTTTGGCTAGGCACGGTGGCTCATGCCTGCAATCTCAGCCCTTTGCCAAGCTGAGGCAGGTGGATCATTTGAGGTCAGGAGTTCGAGACCAGCCTGGCCAACATGGTGGTGAAACCCCATCTTCTACTGAAAATACAAAAATTGCCCCAGTATGGTTGCACATGCCTGTAGTCCTAGCTACTCAGGAGGCTGAGGCAGGAGAATCACTTGAACCCAGGAGGCAGAAGTTGCAGTGAGCTGAGATGGCACCACTGCACTCCAGCCTGGGTGACAAAGCGAGACTCCATCTCAAAAATTAAAAAATCAAACATTAAAATACAACAACATGTAAAAGGTGGATTTGGCCAGGCACGGTGGTTCACACCTGCAATCCCAACACTTTGGGAGGCCAAGGCAGGTGGATCACCTGAAGTTCGAGACAAGCCTGGCCAATGTGGCGAAACCCCGTCTCTACGATAAATACAAAAATTAGCCGAGTGTGGTGACGGGCACCTGTAGTCCCAGCTACTAGGGAGGCTGAGGCAGGAGAATCGCTTGAACTCGGGAGAGAGATGTTGCAGTGAGCCGAGATCGCACCACCGAACTCCAGCCTGGGCGACAGAGCGAGACTCCATCTCAAAAAAAAAAAAAAAAAGATGGATTTGCTGGTGAACAATAAAACGGGAAGTCAGAGGAAGAGAAAAGAAAAGGGAAAGAGAAGAGGAAGTGACATTTGTGTTCAGATCTATAGAAAAGCTGCTAGAACCAAGATCAGTTCCTAAAAACCTAGAGAAATGTGTGAAGTTTGACCCCACTTGCACATTCCTTCCCCACTTGTGTCGGTGGCACACCAAGACTCCACCCCAGCCCACTCCATTTTCACATCCTCTACTTTTCTAAAATTGGGAAGCTTTGAAGCCAGATTCCTTCTCCCCTCCCCTCCCTTGCCTTTTCTTCAGTGTACTTTCACTCCCAGCCCTTTTCCCTTTACGGTCAGATAATCTATTCTCAGGAAATGACTCACACCAAGGTATAAATTACCAGTATTGACACAGCATGTTACACTTCAGCAGACTGTTCGCTTTACAAGATAAGTGGCCTTTATCCAAAGAAATGACGTTGGATCTCAGACTGCAGGGTGCTTGTAGGAGTGGGAAGCAAGCGTTGCTAGGAGGAATAGAAATTTTCATCTTTTCTGGATGTGGGGTCTACTCTCCCTTCTTCATGTGTCTATTTTGGGTCTTCCCTCCGCTAAAGTTAAGCTCTCTGATGGCAGTTTTGTCCATCTGGTTAGAACAGTGCCTGGGCAATAGTAGATACTCAAAAAGTATTAATACTTGTTATTTTAGTGAATGTTTAGTAAATGGCTTTTAGTGAATGTTGTCTGTTCCTAGTGCCCTGCAGCACAGATCTGATAAACTGAGGGAGAGAAGGGGAAGTAAGAAAGCCTGAAATTTAAAAATAAATATAATTTTATTTTAAATGATGTACATGTTTATTGTTGAAAAAACTTAAATACAGAGAAGCAAAAATAATAAAGTAAAAGGTATTCATAATTCTCTCTCCAGGATCAATACCTGTTAAGATAGTGACGTAAACCCATCCAGATTTTTACCCATATCTACGTATAACAAAAAAGCACACTGTATTTAACATTCTAAACTTGTTTTTTAAAATACAATAAATCAAGATCATCTTGCCATGTAATAACATATTTCGTGTCCTTTTAAATGACTGCCTAATAATAATCTAGGCTGCTAGATATACCAGCAGACCCTATTCTACCAATTCTCTATTGCTGGAATCAGGTTGTTTCCAACTTTTCACTAGTACTTGTAAAAACACAGCAAAGAATGTCTTTATCACAAAATCTTTGTGCTTATTTCCTCTTACAAGTGAAAATATTGTCATCATTACTCTTAAAACATTGACAATATTTATCAAATACACCCTCTGTGCCAGGTACTTTACAAAACATTATTTAATCCTCCCCCAAACCCTACTATTTACAGATGAGGAAACTGACTTTGGAGATGCTGAATCATTTGTCTGAGGTTACCATTAGTCATGTATTTAATGTTTTTGATACCTATTGGCAAATTGTCTTCTGGAAACAGGGTTTGGAATGCTGTAGGGAATACTAGAAACCTGTTGTTTCAGATAAATCCTCCATGAAGGAAAGATTACACAATCTCCTTTAGTGAGCTATTCCCGTTTTATCGGCCTGTCAACATTGCTTTCTCCATTATGTTTACCCAAAACCTTTGTGATAATATAATTACCTATACTACCGGGCAGTGAGGTATCTTTTTGATTCACAATCTCATCAGACTGTATTCCAGAGAAGCAGAACATTCTGGGGATCAGAGTCCTAAAACATGGGTTTGAACACTGATTTTATCTTTCCTGGAGTGAGGTCCTGAGACACATCAGTTTACTTACCCAAGACTTGGCTTTCATATAAAATGGCAAAACTAATACGAACCTAACTGATCTCCCAGGGTTGTGATGGTGGGATGAGATGATGAAATTGAAAGAGCTTTGCATGCTGGAAAGAACAATAGAAGTGCAAGGTACTGTAATTATCAATGGCATCATCATGATCATCTCCATCCTTAAATCTATTACCTTGCTCTTATTCAGACCTTTGCTTTCTTAGACAGAACCAACTTGCTTTTTGATACCAATTCATATGTAAAACAAACATTTTATCTAAATTCATATAGAACAAAGGGAGACATCTTTTACTGGCATCTGTTGGTAGCAAGCGTTAGGGAGCCTTGTTCTTTTGGGCTAGTGACTGAGAGAGAGGAAAGCTTGAGATAGAGATGTGGGTAGATCCTGAGAAGAGACAGAAAAGACCAGAGGCTGGGGGCCACAATTGAGAGAAGTGCCCATTCCCCAGGAAGCAATAAACGGTGGTGCTTTTACTAAGTAAAAACAATCAGAGCAAAATAAAATAAAAGACAGGAGGGAAAGGAAGATAAAAGAAGAAAATGGAAATCAGAAAGGAATGAACTGTGGTATTGAGGGATACTTGGGGTGACAGTTGGTAAGAAGGCGCAATTAATTGAAATTTATACCAGGCTGGTGTAACTGGATCATACATTCCTGTGCCTGTATCCAGAGGATAGTGCATTCAAGAAAGTACTAATAGGGAAATCGAACCAGACCTGTATAAACCTTCGGGCTTCGACTATAATTAGGTTTGCATCTCATTGCCTTAATCTTTAAAACGAAGAAGTTCCTGTACATATCTGGGCTTTCTAGTCCTGAATTCTACAATTATCTACAGTGTTTTCTATCAAATTCCTTTGTCCACCAGGCTATGAAAATTTCTTCTTCTCTTTCCAATACTCTGGACTTTAAAATCACTGAAATCTCATCCTGAAGGGACAGAAGAGTCAATTTAGAGCACCCAGTATGTTATTCAAGTTGATGTGGTCCAAAGTGTATTTTGTCTTCCTGGAAACCACAACACAACATGAAATAAAGGCTTTACAGGAGAATCCATTCATATTGCCTACAGGGTCTGAGGATCTTGAGAAATCTACTGTGCAGAGAAGTTAAATTTTTAAATTTAATTTCTGCTTGCTAATTAGTCATTCCCAAATAAAAAGAAAAAGAGAGGTTAATCTAATACAGGCTTTGAAACAAAGCAGAGGATTAAAGTTAACTTCTCAGGAAGAATTCTGAGGACAGCACAAAGAGAAGGGAAAAATGGATAATTGATATTAAGCACGACTTGTCAGAAAAAAAAAAACTTGAATGATTGTAAATGGAACTATTCTCTCCCATAATTTCTTAAAGATGTATTTCCCCACTAAGGATGGATATGAGACTAATGGCTTTCCTTTCCTCTCTTTAATCAGAGAGCTAGATGTCATTTAACTGCCAAATTCTTGCAACGTTTATTATTTGGGTTTAAAAAGGCAAACTGGCATGTTTCTACAAACGGTTTGAGACTGTAAAAATGCAAATAACTCAGCCTAATTTACAAATTGGTGGGCGAGGGGGCTGAGCCCAGAGAATTGTTCAATCACTAATTTTCCCTTTCTGCCAGAGCCAAAGAAGCTGTTGCATGGATCTCTGATTTTTTGCGTGGAAAACTGGCACTTGGTTTTCCAGCCTGTCATTTCAGATTGAAAAGCTTTGTCTTAAATCCTTCAGACATGAAGTTGGGCAACGATGCCTGTGAGTAAATTCAATTCCTGGAACCAAATAGATGAAAAAAAAAAATTATAATGATAGGAAGCTACGTGTCTTCAAAGTGGTATTTTAGAAAGAAATTTATTGGAAATGATGAGAACGTAATTTAAAAAGTGGATCATCTCGGTTATAGGAGCTGAGCTGGGTTTTACAGAGTTACCGCGAGGATTTCTGTTGTGGGAAAATACCCAGGAGGTGACTGAGCCCAGCCAGACGTCACTGGAGGCATGCAGAAGAAAAGGCAAGATGGGTTGTGACTCTCCTCTTCTGGGAACATTCTAGAAAGGGGTAGCAAGGATGCTGAAACCAGGTCAGCTACATAAGACCTCACTTTGCAGAAATAGAGAGAAGTAAGGGGTGTAGGTAGGAAGAACAGAGTGGTACTGAGAAGTCTCAAGGAAGAGAGCGAAGGGGAAGAGCAGCATAGAAAGTGTGGCTGCATTTGCGTGGTGGTCCTACTGCATACAATGGTTGAGTTCCATGGTCCTTGTCAGCCTCCCTCACAGGGGGAATGCGCAGATCTCTGAATAAAATAGCTCCCTCTTCAGCCTGCCCCGAAATCCCCACCTATTTCCACAACAGGGAGAATGCAAATTTTCCTGTGGAAAAGCAAATAAACTGTTTTTAGGAATGAATGTTGAAATAAATTAAACCTTGATGACTCATTCATGTCTTGGAAAATTTTTATTTACCAGAAGTTATCTCTTTTGCAGGAATTCTGAAGAAAAGAAGTATTTTTTATAATCCATTTTATTTAATTGATTTATTTATTATTTATTTATTTACTTTTGAGATGGGGTCTTGCTCTGTCTCCCAGGCTGGTGTGCAGTGGCACGATCTCAGCTCACAGCAGCCTCCACCTCCTAGGTTAAAGCAATTCTCCCACCTCAGCCTTCCTAGTAGCTGGGATCACAGGGGCACGCCACCATGCCCGGCTAATTTTTGTATTTTTAATAGAGATGGGGTTTCACCACGTTGGACAGGCTGGTCTCGAACTCCTGACCTCAGGTGATCCACCCACTTTGGCCTCCCAAAGTGCTGGGATTACAGGTGTGACCCACTGCCCCTGGCCCATTATTTTCATTTCAATGGTGGAGAGAAGAACATGGGACAAACTTGTAAAGGGTTGTAGTCATGTATTTAACAAGTGTTTACAAGCACCCACTCTGCAAGGTCTTATACTTGAAGTAGAGACTTTCAAAGAGCCTTAAGGCACCATCCCTGTCCTCAGGGTCTTACATCTCCTTAGAGATCTGAATTAAGACCTGAGCTGTATGGAAGGAAACACTCAACAGAAGGCAGGATATAAATCCCAAATGAAAAGCAGAAGGGGTTCTAAGTGCCAGAAGTCAAAGGGGAGAGAAGACCTTCAAGGAGGTTCACAGCTATCCCAAGAGAGGGGCTTAAGTACATTACTGCTAACAGCACAGACAATGCAAAAAGGGAAGGTGGACGTGGGGCCAAGGAGGGGCTCAGGAAAAGGCTAGCTGGGGGATGAGGACACACAACACAGGAAAACAACCCATGGAATAAGAAAGAGAGCTCCTAAGGGGAATTCAAAGATGGGAACCAGACTTGAACAGACCAAGAGCCATACTTTTAGCAATGCAATTTTGTCTAACAGAAAGACAGCGTACAATCTTGGAGTCAGATAACCAGCTATCTTGTGTTGGGCCCAGTGTAGTGCCTTGGTGTCCTCATTTGTAAAACTGGGATAAAAACCCTTGTCTCAAAGGATAGCAAAGGATAAGTTACACAGCAATGGGCCTGACACATAGTGAGACCTTCACACAAGTTCAGTCCCTTCCTCTGACCTCCAGATCTTTTCATCCTGCTCCCCTTCACACTCAATAAACTTGAAAAAGAAAGAACATTCACCATACTTTTTTGGTTAGCTTGATCCATAAATCACTTCTTTTTCTTTTTTAATAGGGACAAGGTCTTGCTATGTTGCCTATGCTGGTCTCAAACTCCTGGGCTCAAGTGAACCGCCTCAGTCTCCCAAAGTGCTGGGATTACAGGAGTGAGCCACCGCATCCATCCCCATAAATTGCTTCTATAAACGGTCTTTGGGAGAAGGAAATAGTGGAAGTATAAAAGTCTACTCTGAATATTTGGGGATATAACATCTCCTAGGATCTGTCCTTCAAGAAAAACCAGTATTAGGAATAATATAGAAAACAAATATTTTATATGCACCCTGAATGGAGGGCATTATTAAATCCCTTGTTAAAGTTAGCACTTTCCAAGTAGGAATTTTGTTTGTAAAATAAGTTTTGCATAGCTGGTGTCAAACCCCTTTCCTTGCTCCCAATATTCTAATAATTGCAATCAGCTTTGGTGATTTCTCAGAGGTGAATTACAGTAACTCTTCCTTCAAGCCTTACAACAATTTTCCCTCATTTTTTATCATTATTACTCAAAAATGCTGATGCTTTTAAGAGGCAACTCCTCCATACAGTTAGGATTCTCCACCAACTCTGCATTCTTGTCTTCATCCTAAAGGCCATATAGAAGGAAGAAGGTGATAGAAGCAGAAAATTTCACAGTAAAAGTCAAAATTTTACCTAGGTACTACCTTATATGTATTCAGCTTTGTGGGTTTTTGTTTTTTGCAGTTAGCTTTTACGTCTTACATACAAGATTTGTAAATTAAGAACTAGTTTCTACATCCCTGAGGTTTTTGGCACCTGTTTTTTCCCTCCCTATATTACCACTACCATCACTATTCAATTGCTCTGGAAAAGATATCTGTCAATACTGTCAAAGAACAAAGTTTCAACACATTGAGTTTTGAAGATTGAATTGACTTTTATTCGTTATCCATGCAGTGGGAAACCTCCCAGCAATGAAATAGAAAGACACTCTTCTGAGCAGAGGGGCTGGGCCTTATAGGCAGAAAAGCCTCAAGAAAGTGGAGACAAGGAGCAAGAAGCAGATTTGTCATTTCCCTGTATGGGTTAAAGCAGAAGGGACTTCCTAATCATGCCGGCTCAGGTCAACTGGGCTCCTTTTCTATTGGCTGTTGTGAATCTCCTGGGTTTTTGTTGGTGATGTTTTAAACTGGCCTAACCCCAGTGACTCCTTTCTGGTCTAGTCTGGTCTCTTGGGGCCTATTGTAGGAGCTCAGTCCAGAACAATGGCCTCTCATAAATTTTATTTAACCATACAAACTAAAATGTTTGCCTTTAGGGTTCTAGTTGATATATTTAGAAAATGTAATAAGAATAATTACAATGAGGCTTCTTGTCACTATTAAGGCTTAGAAATCTTGAAGTAGGCTGGGCATGGTGGCTCACTTCTGTAATCCGAGCACTTTGGGAGGCAGAGGTGGGCGGATCACTGGATCCCAGGAGTTGGAGACCAGCCTGGGCAACATGATGAAACCCTGTCTCTACTAAAATACAAATACAAACCCTGTCTCTGCAAAAATACAAATGTGGTGGCGGGCACCTGTAATCCCAGCTACTCAGGAGGCTGAGGCACGAAAATCACATGAACCCAGGAGGTGGAGGTTGCAGTGAGCTGAGATTGTGCCACTGCACTCCAGCCTGGATGACAGAGTAAGACTCTGTCTCAAAAAAAGAAAAAAGAAATCTTAAAGTTTATCTCAACCTTCTTAAAACTCTACCTGCATTTTAGATAAGCTTCTCCAAGATTTACTAGCTCAGCTCTGCCCAGTTATTAAACAGCTATGTATTCCTTTCATTTGGTTAACAGCACACACGTTTTCCTCCATTATACTTTTAAATAGAAACAGAATTTAATATTTAAAGAGTATGTCAGGAAAAAATGTGAAGAACTCTGAAATGAGCAAAAAAGTTATTGAATATTCTTCTAGTGGAATATTACATAGTGTCTAGTGCACCTTTCTGAGTTATCTGATTCTCTAAGAACTGAGCCATTTTACAACTTTAAAAATTGTAGAAAACTGATAGTAATGGAAATAAATCTTGCCCATAAAGATGTAAGAGAACTGTGTCCAGTAGAGATTCAGTTGATTTCTCCGTGGTGAAAGTGGCCAGTTTTGCATTTATCAGGAAATTCTCTTCACGATCATTTATTGCCTATTTCTGTCAGTTTTACAGATTCCCCTTTGTTTTACTAGTTTCCTCATTAATTGATGGTAATAACATCTTACTAGTTCCTCATTAACTAATAGCTTAAATAAAATCTTTGACATGTATTCATTTTATATTGTATGTGAGTCATAATTTTACCATTTAAAAGGTTTCCTTTAGCAATAGGGAACTATAATTATTGCAAACTAATTCTGTACTTAAAAGAATGAAAAAAATTAGAACAAGACTTATCTAATATGTTTAAGTAGACAATGTTAACAATGATAATTCTTATCAAGCCCTCCAAAAGAATTGTGAAACCCCTGTGAGCTCTATTTCCATTTGATCATTTCCCTCAGAAAATCTATCAGTTTAATTATCTTTTCCTGAAGAAATCTCAGCTGGGCCTTCCTTACTCCTCTTCCACTCAGAATTATTTGCACCACTGTGGTCCTGGGACTTTCCTTTCCATCTCTATATTTCTGGTCTTATGTTTTCCTCTTTCTTTGTTTAACCCCGTATTTTTGAGATGCATATCCTATGGTATCTTTTGAGAAAGTGTTCACAGGGAATAGATTTTAGAGACATTGCCAGTCTTAAAACATATCCTTATCCCACTTTTACTCATGATTTGTTAGTTTGGCTAGGTATGGAATTCAACAAACCTCACTCCCAACCCCTTCCTCCAAATGATTTCTTTAAAATGGTAAATGTGTTTCTTTACTTTTTAAAAAAATTGTTTTATTTGTTTATTTTTAAGAGACAGAATCTTTCTATGTTGCCCAGGCTGACCTCAAACTCCTGGGCTCAAGTGATCCTCTCATTTCAGCTTCCGCAGTAGCTTGGGTTACAGGTGTGTGATGCCACACTCAGCTTAGAATGGTAACTGTGTTTCTTCATTGTCTTGTTTGTTTCCCATCTCCTTCCTTCCTTTTCTTTCTTTCTTTCTTTCTTTCTTTCTTTCTTTCTTTCTTTCTTTCTTTCTTTCTTTTTCTTTCTTTCTCTTCCTTCCTTCCTTCCTTTCTTTCTTTCTTTCTTTTTCTTTCTACTTCCTTTTTTCTTTCTTTCTTTCTTTCTTTCTTTCTTTCTTTCTCTCTCTCTCTTTCTTTCTCTCTCTCTTTCCTTTCTTTCTTTTTTTTTTTTTCAGTGTCTTGCTCTGTCACCCAGGCTGGAGTGCAGTGGCACAATCTGGCCTCACTGCAACCTCCAACTCCCAGGTTCAAGCGATTCCCCTGCCTCAGCCTCCTGAGCAGCTGGGATTACAGGCATGTTCCACAATGCCTGGCTAATTTTGTATTTTTAGTAGAGATGGGGTTTCACCATGTAGGCCAGGCTGATCTCAAACCCCTGAACTCATGTGATCCACCCACCTTAGCCTCCGAAAGTGTTGGCATTACATATGTGAGCCACCATGCCAATCCACAAATTTTTTTTTTTTTTGAGATGGAGTTTCACTCTTGTCGCCCAAGCTGGAGCGCAATGACATGATGTCTTGGCTCACTGCAACCTCCGCCTCCTGAGTTCAAGCCAGTCTCCTGCCTCAGCCTCCCAAGTAGCTGGGATTACAGGTGCCCACCACCATGCCTGGCAAATTTTTGTATTTATAGTACAGATGGGGTTTCACCACATTGGCCAGGCTGCTCTTGAACTCCTGACCTCAGGTGATCCACCCACCTTGGCCTCCCAAAGTGCTGGGATTACAGGCGTGAGCCACTGCACCTGGCCTTATTTCCCATTTTCATATTGAGAAGACAAATGCCGTTTTTAGTCTTTTTCTTCTAGGAATCCTCTATTTTTCCTTCCGGAAGCTTTTAGAATTTTTCTCTTTATTCCAGTTTATGGAAATTTCACAATAAAGCACATTGGTATGAGTCTTTTTTTTTTCCATTGTACTGGTCCTCAGTGGGTTCTTATTATCAGGAAACTCAGATTATTCTGTTGTGGTATGTTTACTGGTGTCATTTTAATACTCTTCTCCCCTTGGTATTTTGTTTTCTACTTCTGGAATAAATTGACCCTCCTCCAATTTTCTTTTCTCTCTACTTTGTAAGGTATTTTTTTGTCTTTTTTTTTCTGTATCCAAGAAGATTTTTCTAACTTTACCTTCCAACCCTCTTTTATTTTTCTTCTGTCATTTTTTAAACTTCTAAGAATTTGCTCTTGTCTTTGCTCCTTTCACTATGACGTTAGTTTAATTCTATGGATGCTATAACTTTCCTTGACTCTTTGAAGATTTTTAATTATAGATTTTTAAATGTGTCTTTTATTCCCAAATTAGCTCTATTTACAAAACAATCTCCTCAACTCAGGGAGTCAGCTGAGCTCTGCTTGGTTTCCCTTCTCAGCTCCCCAGCCTGGAAATTCTCTAAAGGCAGTAAGCTTGGGCAATCGTAGGACTTACCTCATTTGTTTTCCATGTCTCAGGATTCACTGTCCTTCGTTGACTAATGTCCATTGTCTCAAAAACAGATGTTTCATATATTTCATCAGTTTTTTTAGTTGTTTCGTAAAGGAAGATAAATTCTCTCTTATCCCATCTTAGGAAAGAAACACAAGTTTTGTGTGTGTGTGTGTGTGTGTGTGTGTGTGTGTGTCCCCTTATTAATTTTGTTATTAAAAAGATACATTTCTAAGATTTCTTGTTGTATTAATAGTTTTTCAACTTATTTCCTTTAATTTTCTTGATATAACATTTATGTCTCTTATTTATACTTTAACCTAACTGTAATAGACTGTGCTTAGCCAATAATGTCTCAAAATAGTGTCGTGTGTGGGAAACTTTGTCTTTTAAAGCTTCTGGTGTTTTCACTGTAAGCCTAATGCTGACTTTGAGCTTGAAATATCTGTTTATTGTTATTTGGTGAAGACAATATCTATTAGAGTTTTATTGTTTGTGTGTTTATCTGTGTTTTCAAATGAGAACTAGTTATAGAACTTTATTAAAATGTCTTTGCCGTTGATTGAGATGAGTATACTTTTTCCTTTGATCTATTTTTAATATAGTATAATCACAATATATATGTCAAGTGCTGAGCTGTAGTTCATTTTTGAAAATAAATTTCATTTGGTATATTTTAATGTTTTGCTGAATTTTGTATTCTTAATACTTATTTAGGATTTGTCATCTCTATCTTAAGTGAGATTGGATGTTAGTCTTCTTTTTTAGTACTATGTTAGTAAGGTTTTGGTACAATGTTACTTTGCCTTTCTAAAAATAATTTGAAAGCTTTGTATGCTTCTCAGTGCTCTGAACAGTTTAAATAGCACTGGAATTATCTGTTGCCCCAAACTTAAATGTTTGAAATAATTCACCTATGAAGCAATCTAGGCCTGACATTTTTAGCCTGACACCAGTAGGTGTAGGAGTCAGAGAAGTGGGTGGATAGATCTTCAATAATCTTTTCAACTTGTTCTGTGGTTGTTGCTCCGTTCTATGCCTTTACATCTTCTGAGGTTAGTTTTGTAAATTTATATTTTCCTAGAAAATTCCTCTCTCATACAAATCTCCATGTTCATTTGCATATCATTTTGAAAGGTGATGTTTAATAGTACTTTAGTCTCAGAATGTGTGGTTATTTCTAATTTCTTATTTATAATTATATACACAATTGGTAATTTTTTTCCCTTTGTCTTCTTGATTAAGCTGGGTAAGGGTTAACATATAGTTAAGATGTAATGGACTTTAGAGTAAAAATTCCTGGATTCAAATCCTGTCTCAATTATTGTTTGTCTTTAGTGTCTTTATCTGTAAACGTGTGTATTTATTAGGATAGATTAGAGTATGCCGTGGAAACAAATGTTTCCCTTTAATGTAACTTTTTAAGTGGTAGCAGGGCAATGAGAGAAAAGGAGTGATTGGGGCGAGAGATCACTATTTTTTTCAACACCTACCATTTGCCAAGCACTGTGTTTAGGAGCTTAATGTAAATTACCTTGTAGGTTGGTGTATTAACACAAATGAGGGAACTGAGCCCGAGCAAGGTGAAGTAACTTGCTCAAGGTCATACAGGTAATAAGACACAAGACTCTCTGGTCCCAAACCCCATGGTCTTTCTATTACACCACATAATTGCCTTGGGGAAACAAAGCACCAGGACAGTAGTTCTCCAAGTGTGGTCCTCAAGCCAGCAACATCAGCATCACCTAGGAATTTGTTAGACATTCAAATTCTCAGACCCTACCCAGACCGACCCCAGAATCAGAAATTCAGGGAGGAAGACCCAGCACTCTGTGTCTTAACAAGCCCCCTGGTGAGTCTGATGTCCACTAAAGGTTGAGAACCAGTGCACGAGGCCATTTGTACTCAAGGGTATTTGATGATGAAGGGCTCGTAAACCTCCATTTAATACTTTCCTAGCATCTCTTCTCCTTCAAACATAAAAAGCAGTCATAGAGGTGCTTCCTAGGAAGGAAGGAAGGCCCTCCTGTTGCTTCCACAAATCCGTTGTCAGCAGCAGCACAGTAGCTGCTCTTATGTTCCCAGATGTTATTGCACTGATAATAAGGAGTCCAAGAGAACCCTGCCCCAAGGGCCTGTGAGTAACAGCATGTACATTCTACACTCCCCTGGAGAACAGCGAGCCCAGAAGGGCTACAAAGAAACTTCCTGTCCCTTTGTAGTTATAAAAATGTAGAAGAAGTGGGGAGTGGCTTCAGAGCTCAAGAGAGGATTCTCACCATCCTTAATAAAGGAAATCCAGCAAAAGAGGCCCCTGACAGAACAGATTACCCCTAGGGAAGCATGAGTCCATCACTCACTCTTGCATTTTTTAACAATATTAACATCTGAAACTTTGTTTAAAAGAGCAGGGAAGCAGTGTGGTGGGCAGGGAAAATCATGAAAAAGAGATGCAGTCCATGGGGTGCCTAGAGGGAGTAGGAGATGGTGTTGCCCGTCAGCCCATGAGGGTCTGTGGGCTGTGGGGACTTGTTAAAGAACCACAAGACACCACCTTTTTTCACATCAGCTGATAAAGCTTCCTCCCTTCTATTCACTGCTCCCCTTCAACAATTACCCTCACCTGCCAGGGCCCCAGACAAGTTCAAGGTTTCCCTAAAGCATCCAACTCAAGACAAATGACCCACTTTACTGTGCCCTGAGAGAGCCTGGAATTGGGGAATTACAGTGCAGGTCACACTGCCATTTTGTAATTTGCTCTAGACATGTGTCAAATTTCAACTTGCTGCCAAGACAGAGCCCAGATCTGAGGGTATGCTGGCAACACTAACCACACAAACTTTACTTTGGATCCAAATCCTCAAGCAGAATTATGCTGACCTTTGACTGTTCAAACAGTGTTAAGTTTAGAGAGTTGGTAGAGGAAAGCGTTAGGTTAAGCAGGAACCAAAAGCCATCAATCACTTTGGTCAACCACGATGAAAAAAAGAGGAAAATTCGATTCTACCCATGGGAATTGTCCTCATTTCTCTAGTCACTGCAGAGTCAGGCCAGTCTGTGAAATCTCAGTCCCCTCTTTATTTATTTGCTAACAAAAGGAAGAGTGAGAAGAAAAATATATTTGCTTTTCACTAAGCAAACATCACAGGTGGGTGTTGGTTGTTTCTCTTTCTTTTCTTGGAGAACAGTTTTTTGGGATTTTTTTTTTTTCTTTTTGAACAGGTGCTGCTTACGAGAAACAGCCTGGATTCTAAATGAGTATTTTTCTATAACAAGGCTGGTATAACAATGCACTATTTGTGAATTATACTGCTATGATTACATGAAGAATGGAAGTGGGGACTTAGGCTGATGTTAAAAAGCAAGCTGAATTATTTAGTGGACTTAATCATATGGCTGCCTCTGCTTGCCCTTAAAAACTAGGTCGCCAGCCTCTTGCAGAAGAAGAAAATTAACACTGAGTTTAAACGAGTCCCATCAACATGAATCAAACTCGACATTCCCCAATCAGTGAGACCAGAGGCACTGCTCCATGTTTAGCCGTTTCACCAGCCCACAGCCACAAACGCGGCCCCTTCCCGCTGTGTCTATGCCCTCCTCATTGCCAAACTGAAGGCCTTGCTCTCAAATATGAACTGCAGACTCATACATGTATATAAACGTTTGCCACTTTGTTTCAATCTCCCAGCACTTTTCAACACCATTCTTATGATTGGGAAATTCTTCACTATGCACACCAGACATACTCTCATGGACTCCCTTGAAGGTAGGGCCTGCCATGTGTGACTTAGATATTGTCATCAGAGCCACCTCCTTTGGAAGCCAGTGGCATGAAGAAGCAGATATCACACTGATTCCATTTCAGCAAGGATGTCAGCAGCTGGGTCCAGTTTCCTGAGGTAGCAGTGAGGGGGAGTTCAAGCAGCAGTGTCTAGTGTCCTGGGACTGAGAGAAGGGCAAGTTCTGTGCCCATCCTTACCCCCAGACCAGATCTCCTATCCAATTTTAGGTGTTTCTGACTACATAGCCTCTAATCCCACCTCACCAGTCCTGATGGACACTGTAAATTGTTCATTTTCAATGGGTAACACTGTAAGTTACCCATTTTCAAGTCAATTCTTTTTTATCCTAAGCTGATCCAAACTGAATTCTGTTGCTTGCAACCAAGAATCCTAACTTGTACAGCATGTATCAACTCATTCAATCCCCAGAACAACCCTATTTAGCAGAGCTAACCTCAGTCCACAGATGGGTTTTTTGTTTGTTGTTTGTTTGTTTTTGTTTTGGAGATGGACTTTTGCTCTTGTCATCCAGGCTGGAGTGCAATGGTGCGATCTTGGTTCGTTGCAACCTCTGCCTCCCTGGTTCAAGCGATTCTTCTGCCTCAGCCTCCCAAATAGCTGGGATTACAGGCACCTGCCACCACGCCAGGCTAATGTTTGTATTTTTAGTAGAGACAGGGTTTCACCACATTGGCCAGGCTGGTCTCAAAACCCTGACTTCAGGTGATCCGCCCGCCTCAGCCTCCCGAAGTGCTGGGATTACAGGCATGAGCCACTCACTGCGCCCAGCCTGGAAGACAGAGACTTAGCAGTCACTTAGCCTAATGCATAGGAAAGCTGAGATACCATATCCTTTTTTTCCAGTTCCATGGACTTTCAACCACACCACACTACCTATCTTGACAGTGAACTTGGAATTTAGTTTCTTTGACTTTTCTGCTTACAGCATTCTGTCCTTAACTCATGCAATTTTTTTTTTATTGGTTTGGGTACTTAAGTCTTATCTCTCTGTGTAAACGTTCAGCTGCTTGGACTCTATCTAATACCTACGTTGTATCACAGCTAGCTTTTTAAATTTTCATCTCTTCTTTATCATTTTCATACCACTAAAATCAGATTAAAATGAAAATGTTATGGATAATATTTTGGTATGTACATATTATAATCAGCATGCTGCCTATAAATATCCTTGGAAGGAAAGAGGAAAATATTGTTGCCAGGTTCCCAGTCTCTATCTTCCCTGCTGGTGGGTGCTAAAGAGCATCATTTCTACGTTAGCACCTGTGGCTTGCTGCCATCCACCCCTTCCCTTCATGCACACTTGCAGGTAGCCTCCCCAACTCATTCAAGTCTTCTTGCCCCCAAAGAAACTCAGATAAAGCTCTCATTACCCCCAAACTCTTTCTGGGTCTACCTCCTCTAACCTCTTCCTATCAGCCCTGGGGCAATCAACCTCATAATGGAGGAGGACCACAGCTGCCCCAAGCCCCATCTTGGGGCTGCAGATAAGAAGGTCTGTCCATACTGGCATTCCAAGTGGACTTGGCAACAGCTGCTAATTGCCTAATGTACAGCCTGTGTTCTAATCCTAGTGTCACCAGCCACAAGTCATTGGGTCTGCCCTTGCAGAGAAAGGTTGTTTAACATATGAAAGGTGCACTAGGTGTCATCTCTTCAGCGTCCCTTCATTTTCCTTCCCCCTTTTTAGCTCTAGGGAAATTTAGGGGATCTGTACTCTCTAAAGTTCAACAACTCCTCAGGGTCCTTTGGAGTTTAGGTTCTGTCTCTGAACTCTTCTCTACTGGTGAGCATGGGGCAGGGACTAGAATTGAGACCAACTGGAAATGTCAACAGAGAAAGCTGTAGTATTTTAAGTTACTGTCTGTCACCTAGATGTCATTCCATCATCCACATTATTGGTTCATTCTCCATAGCATTCATGAAAATAGGAGTGGAAAAAAGGCAACTCACATCTCCTGAGTACCTGCTATGTGCAGTGCTGTGCACAGATGATTTAGGTTTTCACTTAATCTTTACAAGAACCTACAATATCATCTCTTTTGTTTCAGTTTTATAAATAAGAAATTTAAGCCAATGAGAGAACAAGTAATCAGTTATATAGGTAGCATCTAATAGAATTATTATTAGAGTCCAGGATTTTTAATACCAAAGTTCCTAACCACAGTAAAACAAACCTGTGAACAATACCTGCTTTCTCAGAGTGTCCACAGCACATCAAAATGTGGATAAACTAAGATTTTATATTTTAAAATCCAGGGAGCTTGTTTTTACTTTAGAGATATTTAGAGAACTGTAGATGCCAGTTGTTTCTTCCTTAAACTAGTTGATTTTATTGAATCACTCACAAAAATTATTTACTTAGTTGACAAGCCTGGAGATTCACCACACCTCATTTATTTTAATATTTGTTACAGTGACACAACTAGCAAAATGCATCACAAAAACAAGAATCAGCCCAGGGTGGCCTTAAAATGTACAGCAGAATGGACAAGGTCTCATTCTCATACTGTCAGACCATACTCTTTGGGGCAAGTTTTATTTTATTTTATTATTTTTCTTCTTCTTTTTTTAATTTATTTATTTTTAATTTATTTATTTTTTAGACAGGGTCTTGCTCTGTTACCCAGGCTAGAGTATAGTGGCATGATCATAGCTCACTGCAGCCTCAAACTCCTGGGCTCAAGCAATCCTCCCATCTCAGCCTCCTAAGTTTCTGTGACTACAGGCAAACACCACTACTCTTGGCTAATTGTTTTTTTTTTTTAATTTTTTGTAGGGATTATGTCAGCCTGTGTTGACCCAGGCTGGTCTTGAACTCCTGTCCTCAAGTAATCTACCCACCTTGGCCTCCCAAAGTGCTGAGATTATAGGTATAAGCCACCATGTCTGGCCTTGAGGCAAGTTTTTTAATGGACTGTAAATAAAAATCCTGAAGCCAGAAAACAGGAAATTTTAGAGTTCGGCCCAAAAAATTCCTTGAGTGTCATTTCAATTTGCATAATCTAAAATTTAAAAAAAACAACAACAACGGAAACCAAATGTTATGCATTGAATCAATTTCAAAAGTCTGAAAAACAAAGAGGAGGACGCCTTCTTCCCCCTGGCCCTAACCTTCAATTGAGTGTGTTCTGTCCAAGATCTCATGATTCTAGGAATGTGGAAGATGGCTTTGCTAAACAAATGAACAAACAAACAAAAATAGTAATGTTGACTCACTCCAGATCCAGAAAGGCAATAGAAACCTTTTACTCCTTGGGATGAATTCAAACAAAGGTAATGAGAGAAACTGAAATGGAAGGAGAGACGAGAGAGATATTCCTCTCCCACTTTGTCACCTTTAGGATCATAGCATTGTTGGTATTCCCCTTCATCTGCGGCACCTTCCTCTACCGATGTTCTTCCATAAGACAGATAACCAGGCCAGGCCTGATGACTCATGCCTGTAATCCCAGCACTCTGGGAGGCCGAGGCGGATGGATTGCTTGAGCCCGGGAGTTCAAGACCAGCCTGAGCAACATGGCAAAACCTTGTGTCTACAAAAAAATATAAAAAATTAGCCAGGTGTGGTGGTGTGTGCCTGTGGTTCCAGCTACTCAGGACGCTGAGGTAGGGCAATCAATTGAGGCCAGGTCAAAGCTGCAGTGAGCCATCATTATGTCACTGCACTCCAGCCTGGGCAACAGAGCAAGACCCTGTCTCAAGACAAGAGGAGAGGAAGGGAGGGGAGGGGAGCAGAGGGGAGGGGAGGGGAGAGAAACCCAGCAAATTAAAGTGAAAATCTGCCTTGCACCACACCTGGGAATTTGTGGATATAAACCATACCCATTAGCTGGGTTAGAGTTCAGCTGACTGGCAAATATGCATTTCCTAAGACCACAGCATCATTCCAGGTGCTGTAGAAAACAGACATGTTTGGCCAGGCATGGTGGCTCATGCCCATAATTCTAGTAATTTGGGAGGCTGAAGCAGGAAGATAGCTTGAGTCCAGGAGTTCAAGACCAGCCTGGGCAACATAGCAAGACTCTGTCTCTATAAAATAATTTTTAAAAAGGCGTATTTGAAAACTGAGCCTTACTCTGGAACAGCATATGTACTTTAGAGGAAAAAGATGATCACAAATAAAACAAGAGTGAGCAAAATCAAATGATATTCAATTATGACATTTTATGGCATATGCTGCAAGTGTTGTAAGGTTTCAGAAAATAAGGGAATTAATTTGAACAGTGTTTGTAGACAATCCTGCTTAGTAAATTCCTTAGCTCCAACCTACCATTTCACCATAGCAGCCACCCCCAAGCCTGGAGGCTTCTCTGCAAGGTCAGTTGGCCCTTCACTTTGGTATTAACCCTGAAGTCTTCAGACATTTATTCCTTACTAGCTTCCAGCTCAAATAAACAGACAAGTATTAATAAACTACCATGTACAAAGTACTTCCTGTGTTTAGAAGACACAGCAATCACTAAGAAGCCGGTATTCTCCAACAACACTTTTCTTTCATCTTTGGATGTGGGCTGCTACAGAAGGGAGACATGTAACCTGGGGCAAGACAACTCTCTTCCGTCAGCACAAATATTGCAGAGGGCTGACAGCTGAGGGTATCTGCACATAGCACTACCAGCAGGTAGAGGAGTAAGTCCTCCAGTGCTGATGAGGGATGCAGGCAGTACATTACAGCATCCACTCTGGTCTCTCCTTTATACTGCCTGCATCCACTACTTTAAGTTCTAGAAGCATCTCCTCTAGGATTCCAGCTGTGAGGCTGGAGGATGGTAAAGATTCTCCTAAGGCAAACATAAGAGGAAATGGTTTGTAGGACAAGCTTCAGCCTTGGCCCTTGCAGCCCTGGCCACTGCAGCTGGTTTCAGGGTTACAACTGATATCCATGATCTCATTCCTCTTCAACTATTGTATTGACTCCCCTTTCTCTTGTCTAGCACCTCTGCTGATTGTGGTGGCTTACCCAAGGCATATCCAGATCCTCATTCCCAAGGAATCTCAGTCCCTGGTCCCCTGCTGCTGCATTTAACCGTTTATCATCAATAACAAACAAGGGAGTATGAAGAATGAACTCCTTGCATGACAAACATTTTTCTCCCTGCCCATTGTGCAACAGAAGTGACACTTCCTCCAGATATTCAGGGTTAATTACCTCTGCTAGAATTGTGACTTGAATTACTATTTTAAGCCAACTCCTTCTTTAATCAAGTTCAGACTTTTGCCTCATTCATTCGCTGATTGTTACAGAGGTGTAAGTTCAGAGGTTGCCATCTAGCCTTCCTCACTACAACAGCTTTAATCCACAGGCCAAGGAACCAGTGTGAAGATTGTGCTGGTACCAAATGTGTCTTCTCCAACTATACATTCAGGCACTGGAAAAAGGACTTCTGACTGAGTCTGTGAACCCGATGGCACATTGCAATTCAGATGTGGACAGAGATCCATTTAGTACCAGGTGTCATATGCCCCTCCTCTAACAGACGGCCCGTGTTGATGCTTTGAATCTCTGTGTATCAGTGAACTCAGACCCTGTGCCCAGTCTTGAAATCTTTGGATATTCCCTTTTTCACAGCATACAATTTCCTGAATAAATGCAGATTCCTTTGGGAAGTACTGAGGGAATCGTTAGCTGTTAACTCATGTGGTATTGCAGAATTCTTTCTCTTTGGGACCCAACCTCTCCTTCAGTGGGTTCTGGGTTTGAAAACTGGCTCAGATCTAGAACTGGGAGACAGGTTATGACTTTTTGTTGGAGCAACTGCCGTTAGCATTCTGATCATCTGCTCTTGATTTAATTTGTCCTGTCGATCGAGTAGTGACTTTGTTGCCTGCCCTTGGTGATAAAGAGTTGTGCTAACCATCTACATCATTCTCTGTGGGTCAGATTCCCTGGCTGTTCCTCTGTCCTTGACCCTCTTTATGGTAAGTTTTGCCCACCTGGCTTCTATAGGTTCAGTGGCACCACCTGCAGCTACTGTCATGACAACCTCCCGTCACCGTTGTTATCAGAGAGTACAGCTCTGCAACTTCATCTCCTACGATCAGCCCCGACCTGCAGACAGTAGCTACCTCCGACCTTCTTAATGATGTTGGTGCCACTTTTATCCACATTTCTTAGTGCTTTGACCAATGGTGTATCATATGGGACCTCCGTGGAGCATAAACATCTGGTGGGTTTTCCAGCCTTAAGTAATGTATCTATCAGAGTGCCCGCTTTTGAGTCTTTTCAGCCCTTCTACCATAGCTATGACAATAATGTGTTTCTACTTCACTTAATGTGTTTTTTTTTTTTTTGATGGAGTCTCACTCTATCTCCCAGGCTGAAGTGCAGTGGCGCATCTCGGCTCACTGCAAGCTCCGCCTCCCAGGTTCACGCCATTCTCCTGCCTCAGCCTCCCGAGTAGCTGGGACTGCAGGGGCCCTCCACCACACCCGGCTAATTTTGTTTGTTTGGTTGTTTTAGTAGACACGGGGTTTCACAGTGTTAGCCAGGATGGTCCCCATCTCCTGCCCTCGTGATCTGCCCACCTCGGCCTCCCAAAGTGCTGGGATTACAGGAATGAGCCACCACGCCCGGCCTAATGTGTGTTTTTTCCGTGCCTGTGGGAACCATTTAGTAGCATGTTCATGTCACCTGCAGATGTCCTAGACAAAATGTGAAATCCTGTATTCCATAATTCTCTCAAATTGATAAATCCTCCATCATTCAGTTTTATATTCTGACACCCCTGATCCAGTCTCATTTATAGTCTCCTGGCTCCCACAGGCACTTGCTGGCTGAGACCTAGTAGCTCCTAAAGCTCTGGAACCTTTCCCCCTTTATCTGGCCCAGCTCAGTCCTCAGCCAAGTCAGACTGTGACTTAACCCTAGTTATTGTCCTGGTGACCAGGAAAGTCAGGGACAGATTCTGAGACCGACACATGTTTTCCTACAGGGGAGAGAACACTGCATGATCTTCAAAGGTGGGAAGAGTACTGGTGCTTAATGGGAAGGAATCAACCCCTTCTGGGAGCTCAGGGCCTAGAGAGAAATCCTAGAATTTAAGCTTTTTTAACTGCAAAATCCTGCAACATCTCATGTGTCAGGGTCTTATTCCTTTCCAACCAAGGTGAGGATTTTAACATTGCAGATTTGCCCAAATTGAGATTTCAGCCTTCTTGGGAGTTCTGCTAATTTTCTTTTCTTTTCTTTTCTTCTTTTCTTTTATTTTCTGTCTTGTCTTGTCTTGTCTTGTCTTTTCTTTTTTTGAGATAGAGTCTTACTCTGTTGTCCAGGCTGGAGTGCAGTGGTGTGATCTCGGCTCACTGCAACCTCCACCTCCCAGGCTCAAGCAAATCTCCTGCCACAGCCTCCTGAGTAGCTGGGACTACAGGCACCTGCCACCATGCCCGGCTAATTTGTGTATTTTTAGTAGAGACATGGTTTCTCCATGTTGACCAGGCTGGTCTCAAACTCCTGACCTCAAGTAAGCCTCCCACCTCGGCCTCCCAAAGTGCTAGGATTACAGGCGTGAGCCACTGCCTCCTCACCCTGTTAATCTTGTGATTAAATCAGAGGCCTCAAGTTCTCAGCCCTTAGGCTATAGAAGATGAGACAGAGTCTTGCTCTGTGGCCCACGTTGGAGTGCAATGGCACGATGTCATCTCACTGCAACCTCCGCCTCCCAAGTTGAAGCAATTCTCCCACCACAGCCTCCCGAGTAGCTGGGACTACAGGCATGCATCACCAGGCCTGGCTAATTTTTTTTGTATTTTTAGTAGAGATGGGGTTTCACCACATTGGCCAGACTGCTGTCGAACTCCTGACTTCAAGTGATCCGCCTGTCTCAGCCTCCCAAAGTGCTAGGATTACAAGAGTGAGCCACTGTGACCAGCGGAGAGCTTCTATATAAACTACCAAGGAAGTTGTCTGGCTTTCACACTTAGCCTTTAGTTGCTGCTTAATCCCTCATAGCTTTTCATTATTTAGTTCCTAAACTGTCCATTGTGCTTAGCAACAGCCAGCCACTTCCACTTAGAGTTAATTTTCCCCCCTACAAACCCCTGATGCATGGCACCTGCTGGAGCATTATCTTCTTTCTGGAATACCTTTCCAGTTCACCTCCAGTATGAGTGTTAATAAGTGCAATGCTACCTTGTGCCAGGTGCTATCTGATGGTTGGTAAGGTCGTCATTGCCAACGAGCAGTGAGTGAGCCAGCTCCAAAAATCCCATTTTAGCGTCTGGTTTCTCAAACTACTCCTGGCACTGACTATCACAGGCTGGGTTCCTAGGAAGCAAACTTAGTGATAGAGAGTCATACTCAGGAAATGTGTTACAGATTGCTCTTGCGGTTCATACCTGTGGAAGAGGAGAGGAAGCAGGGCTGGGTAGAGAAAGAAGTTGGGCTGTATTGCAGGTTCAGCAAAGCTTCAGGGGACTCCTTGGAAAGCTCTGAATGTGAGATGGCCAAACACAATTGTGCAGAATCTGGCCAGCCTTTTCAGCTTTTTACCACTAGTCACTGGATACAGGCTGACCCAGGAAGTGGGTCTTGAATTTGGGTAAGGTGACCCTCTTTAAATAATTCTGAAGTGAATTGACAGGTGAAGGCTCTGTGGACAATACTCTCTGCAGCTGGGGGAATAGAGTCTTTTGGTGCTAGCTGGGCACCTAGGTGGCCCATCTCAGCACCCTCTACAGCTTCTCTCTTTATTGTATAAGGATGTGGGATAATTAACACAGGCAAGAAACCGTAGAGGACTAACTTTATTTTTCTTTCAGTTTTTTTAATTGACATATAATAATTGTAGATATGAATGGGGTACATTGTGATATCTCTCTATATAATGTATAGTGATCAGATCAGGGTAATTAGCATATCAATCATCTCAAACACTTACAATTTCTTGTTTTGGGAATATTCCATAAGAGCACCAACTTTAGACAGCTGACCCTGGAAGGCTGTGTGCCCACAAAAGAAGTGTTTGGTTCAGAGAAATTGTGTGAGCTAAATAGAGCGCAGGTCACTGAGTCAGACAGAGGTCAAGGCTAGATATGGGGAGAGCACTGCATGGAGGCTCAGGAGACAGAGACTGGGGCCTTTCCTTTCTCAACTACTGAATGACTGGTAAAGTTGATTTACCTCTCTGACCCTCAGTTTCTTCTTCCAAAAATGAAGGTGATGGACCAGTCACTGCTTGTGTCTAGAATACATAAAGATTTCTCAAAACTCAACAATTAAATTAAAAATTCAAAAATTAGAAAAGGCGCAAAAGGCAAGCAGACATTTCACCAAAGAGGATATACAGATGGCAAAATAAGTATACAAAACGTCAAAGTTCAATGTCATTAGTCATGACAGAAATGCAAAATAAAACTACAGTGAGATATCACTAAACAACTGTCAGAATAGCTAAATTTAAAACCAAATAGTGATAACTCCAAATGCTGGTAAGGATGTGAGGAAACTGAATCATCCATATATTGCTAGTGAAAATGTCTCGGTTCAGCCACTCTAAAACCAGTTTGGCAATTTATTTAAAAACTAAACATATGCTTACCATATGACCCAGCAAATGCACTCATAGGCATTTATCCCAGAGAAATGAAAACTTATTTTCACATAAGAAACTGAACATGAATGTTCATAGCAGATTTATTTGTATGACCAAGAACTGGAAACAACCCAAATGTCCTAAATGAATGGCTAAACAAACTGTGATACATCCATACCATGGAATAGTACTCTGCAATACAAAGAGAAAAAAACTGCTGATCTATGCAATAACTTAAGTGGTTCAAAAAGGAATCATGCTGAATGAGAAGAGCCAATCTCAGAACTGTATATACTGTTTGATTTATACAACAGTCCTAAAATGATAAAATTATAGATATAGAGATCAGATTATTGGTGGCCAGACACTGGGAGAGGGAAGCAGAAGGAGCGAGGTGGCTGTGGCTCTGAAAGGGAATCATGAGGGACCGTTCTGATGGAACTGTTATATGTTTAACTGTGGTGGTGATCTCATGAATCCACACATATGACAAAATTACATGAAACTAAATACACGCACACACACACACACAAACACACACACACACACACACAGTGAGTACATGTAAAACTGGTGAAATCTGAATAATATTGGTGGATTCTATCAATGTCAGTTTCCTGGTTGTGCTATTGTACTACAGTTATGCAAGCTGTTGCCAACTGGGAGAAACTGGGCAAAGAGTATACGTATTATTTCTTACAGTTGCATGTGAATCTATCATTATCTCAAAATGAAGTTAAGATGTTATCAGAGGTGACTTTAGGATTGCATTAATAGATCATCAATCAGGAAAGTGATCATCACCCTCCAATTCAACCAGTGGAGAGGTTCATTGAGAAAAGAGTCATTTAGCCAATTGTGTATTAATTCATTCAACAAATATATAGTAATTACCTATTATGTGCCAGGCACTGTGGAAGAGGCAAAGAATACAATAATAAATAGGACAGATGTGATTTTTGCCCTAATGGAACTTACAGCATAAAGAGAAAGCCAGACATTAAACAGATAATTACATAAGTAATAAACTCAAAATTACTGTGTGATTACTGGTCTGGGTACAATGGGAAGCTTGACCATATATATGGGGCTAGGGAAGGCTTCCCTGAGGAAATGGGGTTTAAGATGAAACCAATGGAAGTACAATTACTTACAGGTAGAAGAGAAGGGGCCAGGCGCAGTGGCTCATGCCTGTAATCCCAGCACTTTGGGAGGCCAAGGCAGGAAGCTCACAAGGTCAAGAGATCGAGACTATCCTGGCCAACATGGTGAAACCCTGTCTCTACTAAAAATACAAAAATTAGCCGGGCATGGTGGTGCATGCCTGTAGTCCCAGCTACTCGGGAGGCTGAGGGAGGAGAATAGTGTGAGCCCAGGAGGTAGAGATTGCAGTGAGCTGAGATAGTTGATTCTGTCTCAAAAGAAAAAAAAAGAAGAGGAGGTAGCTCCAGGAGAAGGAAATAGACTAGAGCCATGAGAGCAAAGGGGCTGTGTGGGGGTAGTTCAGGGGCCCAAAGTGAGTCCGGAAAGACAGGCAGAAGCTGGATCATGTGGGTCCTCCAGGGACAAGAGCAATGGGAAGATATGGAAGGTTTTAGGCAGAGGGAGAGGTGGTTGCAGCTGTATGAGAAATGTAAGCTATTTTAGGAAATTTGTGATTACAATAGTAATTCAGTACTGGAATAGATTATCAACAGAGCTTGGGGGAGCATTCTCCTCAAATAAATTGAGTTGACTGTTAAGGACGATAAATAACCTCATATGGGAAAGCGTGCAGAAGAGAGCTGCAGGGCTTTGTAAATTAGATCAGAGTGAGGGAATTGGGCAAAGCAAGCATATCAGGCCTGATATCACACCTTTAAAGTAGGAAAGAAAAAATAGACATTTTGCTCCTTTTGCCACAAGCTGAAAATTTATTTTGCAAAGCTGTAGTAGCATTTTCCCATTGTTTCTTAGGCTCACTACCATGCAGGGTGATAGGGCAATATTTCAAAAGGGAAGGAATGGTTATGACAGCCAAAAGAACATGCCCACAAACTTCTGCAAAGACTTTTTTTTTTTTTTTTTTCTGAGACAGGGTCTCACTCTGTCACCCAGGCTGGAGTGCAGTTGTGCAATCTCGGCTAACTGCAACCTCTGCCTTCTGGGCTCAAGTGATCCTCCCACCTCTGCCTCCTGAGTGCTTGGATTACAGGTGTGCATCACCACACTTGGCTAATTTTTTGCATTTTTGGTAGAGACAAGGTTTTGTCATATTCCCCAGGCTGGTCTCGAACTCCTGAGCTCAGATGATCCATCTGCCTTGGCTTCCCAAAGTGCAGGGATTATAGGCGCGAGCCACTGTGGCCGGCTGCAAAGACTTTTTCAGAGACTTCTCCACCCACATCCATGGATGATTATTTTCCTAGAGCAACACCGGTGTCCAACAGGTGGGCAACTTTTGGGGAAGAGAATGAGGAAGAAGATGGTCTTAATTTTCAACAAATTCTCAAGGAACTTTTTCCTTTTCCTATACAGTTTCCCCAACCTCACGCTAAACTCTGTGTGAGTCCCCTTGTTTTGTTTCAAAATTGCTGTTACTTAAGAACAAATAGTTACAATGCTGGAGTAGGGAAGCTTGTAAAATCCATTGTCACAGTGGTCAGCGGTGATAGTTTCTAAGTACAGTCTCAATTGTATTTAATTACTGATAATTACATTAATGGTTATGGAGAGCTATACGCCATGCTAAGTGTATATTTAGTGTTTTATACATGTAATTTATAGAAAAGTGTGAGTGCAAATGTTTATTGAAAAAGTGACTGAACAATAAATAAAACACTAAAATAAAAAGTGATTAAACTATAATAATTCTCATTAGGTAACCAGAAACTGACGACAGAACCTATGCACATGGATTAATTAGGGAGCAAGTGAAAATGAGTCCTGCTAAGTTAAAGAACCCTAACTTGCACACGTTTACCAGAGAATAAACCTAGCTGAAGAAAAAACGGACAATAATAATCACTCAATTACCCACATTGAGAAATCTCTAAATTGGCTTGGAATTTTGTAAGGCTCAAGTATATACTGGTTACTAATTGATTTGAAAGGATTACGAAAGAAAAGTTAAACAAATTAGCAGAGACACCTGAGTAAGCTTAGCTATTGTGTAAAAGAACAAGGAATCATTTTGATTGCATTTGATGGGAACTGCCAATGAAAAACCCTTTTAATAAGTATGAACAGAGCTAGATACTGAATGAACTATGGAAATTGTGACCTCAATGCATAGGAGAGGATGTGTGTATATTTGAATAAAATACCGTTGAGAATTGAAACTTCCACATTTAGTAGTATTTCAACGAAGTCTTTAACCCTAATGTTTTATTTGGTCTTATTTGATATTCCTCTCAACTGCCCCTTTTCAACTCCTTTCTTTCCCTTCACTGAACCTAGGCTTAGAAGTTAGAGAAAAGTCTGAGAATCTATTGAATGGCAGAGATCAACATACAGTAACCAGCAGCGCCCAGGATGTTGGTTGTTCTATCAGCCTGATTCCCTAAGCCAAGGCCCTCTGTTGACTCATAGTTGGCATACAGTTTGAGGAAGGAAA
Organism: Gorilla gorilla gorilla; assembly: GCF_029281585.2. Taxonomy (NCBI): domain Eukaryota; kingdom Metazoa; phylum Chordata; class Mammalia; order Primates; family Hominidae; genus Gorilla; species Gorilla gorilla. The sequence continues at coordinate 64,946,622 of NC_073229.2, forward strand.
AAGCCTTTGTGGTGGCAACTCACTGAGAGTTTATAGTTGCTTGTTATTGCAGAATAAATCTAGAGCATAGGGCCCAGCTCTCACTAGGAGCTCAATAAATGTTTTATTTTGTTCTCTTGAATCAGGCTCACAGAATTGGAACATTCATAATCCTTGGTTCATGAAACAGCATCAACAGTAATCCATGCATGACCCTCTTTCATTTTATTTATTCTTTTGAATTTAATTATTTTTATAATGAGCATCTGTGAGCCTACCATCCAGCCCAAGAATGAGAACATTGTCAATAACTTCATCCCTGTGTGCTCTTTCTTTACCCCATCCTCCTTGCACTGAGAATTTGAATTCACTTTTTTTCAATCTTGACTTTTCTTTTTCTCATTTCATTGCCTTAAAAAAATCAGTTTATATATATATATATAAACGCCTAACCAATTTATTGTTCTGGCTTCCAAACTTTATAAAAAGGTTGTACTGTCTATATTTTCCTGGAACTTGCTTTTTTCATTATTCAATCTTATTCATTCATGTTCTTATCCATAGCAGTAATTCTTTAATTTTCTTTGCTATATAATATTGTTTTGCATTAATATCCCAATTGTCTCCAGCTTTTTGCTATTATGAATTGTGTTGCTGTAAACATTCTTGCATATGTCTACTAGCATACATCTACAAAATAATAAGAGAAACACAAATGAAGGGACAATTAGATATCATTTGTTATAAAATTATTTGAAATATCAAAAATTAAAAAGTCTACCAAGATTAAGTGTTGGAATGATAAGTAGCAATGGGATCTTGTATACACATTGCTGGTAGGAATGTAAGTATAAGCACCATTTAAAATAATTTGGCATTATTTTTAAAGTTGAACATTGGTATATCCTATAGCAAGTCTCCATAAATGTTGAATGAACAAATGAATGAGTAATCACCCAGCAATTTAGTCAAAGATATTTTCTATCCTTTGTCCCTGACAAGTTTCCTGGTGATTTTTCCATATTCATGGATTTTGATTCCTGGCCCACCATATTCTTCTCTGCCATCATTTAGATTGACATCAATTCCCAAGTGAATGGCCCAAGCTAGGCTTCTCTTGACATGACAACAGTTATGAGGACCAAATAAGGTAATAAATTTAAAGTGCTTATAGCAGTGTCTAGCACAGAGTAAGTGCTATATAAATGTTTATTATTATCATATTTCCTTTAGAACTCTTATAGGAATCGTGACTATGGTCTGTTACATAATTTAGATGTTGTTGGTTTCTTGGATAAATATTATATTTGTATGCTCCTTTCTATTTCTTTCATTTTGATTTTTGGGCCCAAATATTTGCTTTCCTTTGTTTTGCAGATTTTCCCTTGAGAGTTACCCCACAGTGAGTTCTGGGTCTGGTCAAATCACCCATTATTCAAGTAAGTCACAACTCCCTTCCTTTGGGAGAATAGTTTTACCCAAGTGTTGCCTGCCCTCGGTCATTACAATACCTAACAAAGGTCTGAACTTCATCCATTGGAGCCCTGCCTGTATCTCCTTTAGAACTCCCTTTGGAGCTCTGACTTCATTAATTGTCTCTGCCTATTGCCTCTTACTCATTTCTACTTCCCCATTCAGTCACATTGTCACCTTGAAACTTACCTACCAATGCTCAAAATAGCCCATGCTGATCTTCCTGTTCTTCCTCTCTCCAAAGCATCCAGAATATATCTCCTACCTAGTGCATCTGTCCCAGTCATCGAAGGCAGGTTCTGCCATTGATTTTATTATTGATTCCTTGTCTATAACTTTCAGAGAACTGCTAGAAACTTTCCTTCTGGGTCAGAATCAAACATGCATTAAGCATTGCTATTTTGGGATTTAAAGCACATGCTGTTGGCTCTGGCTTCACCATCTATTCCCTCTAAGCCAGGAAGGACTTGGAAAGTGTAGCTGGGATTTAATGAAGTGGTTACCATACTAATCTTGTGAGCCACTGAGCATAGTATTTCATTTTTATCTCCACCAGGCAGAGGCCATCAAAATAAGTCAACTTCCAAGGTCTGGGAGAGGATTGTGTCCTGGGCTGCCCAGAGACATTGTTTACAGGCTTCTGGGAAAGGGCTTGGAATGGGACATGTGTCTCACAAAAGCACCTGGAGACTTGGTTTACTCAGTCGGGAACTATGGGCATGAACTGGTCTAGGTCAAGAAGAGGATAGAAAAGATAGGTGGATGAATAAAAAGAGTGCAAGATCTGAATCAGATAACAAGTGGAAGAGGGGTCAACACTAGACCATGCATGCCTTAGAGTCATTGAATTTCAGAACCGAAAGTGACCTCAGAGCCTGTCTAATTTAACCAGCTCATTTTACAGGTAGGGAAAGGTCAGAGAGCTGTCAGCTGGATGGAAAATCCTTTCCAACCAAGGTGTTTTCTTTCTACTTCCTGTACTATAAGGTGGTAGGGACGGGGGAAGTAGCAAATAAGCTAAATGGCTAAAAATAGGAAGGAAGTAAGGAAAACATTTGGTTTATGTCAAGCAGTTTATCATAACATGAAAAAAATGCTTGCTATCTTAAGGGTTAAAAATAATGTGGAAATGTAGTGTAATAAGATAAGAATAAAACTAAATTAACCAAAGGTTAATTCTGGTCCCTTGGCCAAAAACTGTTATTATTTTAGCTTGGTTTTTAACCATGGTTGGAGGTTTTCTCTGGTGCAAAGAATGATAGGTATTTTTACCCTTCTATTCTTCTGTATTTCCATTATAATCACATATTTCTTTCAGAATGATTAAAATATATATGGTTTACCATTTGACTTAGCCTATTGGTCCCCATCAAATTGACCAGAAAAAAAAAAAACAGTAAATTAGATAATCCATCATCTCATTTTATGATATTCAGGACTTGGCAAATTTCTTTCAGTTGCTATTCTTAGCAGAGAATCCATTTTAACCTTCTGCTTCACACAGAGTCTCAGACACCCTCTTTACTCTCCATTTCCAAAGTACTAATACAGAGTGAGCTAGAGGATAGAGCAAACTCCCTATGGGATCTAAACATTGTCCTACCATAATAAAAAGCAGATCTTCCCACCACTTCTAGATGTGGATAAAAATTCTCCCTTCCCAGCTTCTATCTGCCCTCAACCAGGTGAAGATAAACAGAGGCCAGTCATAAATGAAGTTGCTAAATCTCCCAACTTAGTCTCTGAACCTCAGTACCAGCCAAGATGCCTTCTCCATTCTCTTTAACCTTCACCCAACCCCACCCTCTGTTCTAGGACAACAGGTGATCACCTAAGTTTTCAGAAATATTGCTTTTTAAAATAATTTTTAGTGTCATCTACTGTTTTTATTTTTATTAACATAGCTAGAAACTTTGGAATATACAGAAAAGCAGAAGGAAGAAACTAAAAGTCATTCAAAACTTCACCATCCCAAAATGATCTCTTTTAGTATTTTTTGCATATTTCCTGGCAGTCCTTCTATTATTTTTTGCACACACATAATATAGAAAACTGAGGTCATATCATACATACTATTCATATACATTGTAAATTTTCCAGATCATTAAATATTATTCCATAGCACATTTAATGCCTGAATAATAATCATTTGGAAGTACAGTAATTTATCAAACCAATCTTTTAGGGTTGCACAATCAGGCTGTATTCCATTTTTCAACATGCCATACCACACTGCTGTCAACATCCTTGAACAGAAATCTTCACTCATATCAATGTTTTCCCTGATTTGCTATCAAAGTCAATATTTAATATGTTTAATTCCCCTGTCCCCCAGGTGTGGAAAAATGTCCCTATTTTGTCTACAGAAATTCTACCGCTGATTAGGAAGTTTCTACCTACTTAGACGTGTCTATATAATGTATATCATGTATTAAGAAATACAGAATTAATGCTTATTACTTACAATAGTTATGATCTATAATGTTGCCATGAAGACTGAATTAGTGAATACCGACCCATTGCTCCTAGGGGAAATACAAGATTATGTTCCTGCAAGCCTATGATCACAACGTTTTCATCACTCAATCAATGCATAACCTTGTATTATGTTTTTCTGTTTCAAACACTGTATTTAAAATATAATACTGATTCATTAACATTGAACTCAATCACCAACGGCACTGTAATTCAGGCCTGGATAAAGCTTATCTGGGCAGGCACATTGTAATCCCAGCATTTTGGGAGGCCAAGGTGGGCAGATCACCAGGTCTGGAGATCAAGACCATCCTGGCTAACACGGTGAAATCCCGTCTCTACTAAAAATACAAAAAAATTAGCTGGGCGTGGTGGCGGATGCCTATAGTCCCAGCTACTTGGGAGGCTGAGGTAGGAGAATGGTGTGAACCCAGGAGGTGGAGCTTGCAGTGAGCCAAGATGGCACCACTGCACTCCAGCTTGGGTGACAGAGTGAAACTCCGTCTCAAAAAAAAAAAGCTTATCTAACATATGTCTTTTATGTCTTTTCTCCATAAGACACATTGCAGCCTTCCTGTTCTTTAGGAAATCAAACAGAACTTCAGCAGTATGCAGTGAGGCCATTTTAAACAGTGAAATCACCAACATAAAGCACAAATATTTGAAAACATGGCCTTAAATAGACCACAAAAAGGAAACTTGTTAACAGTAGAAGAACTGAAACAAGAAGGCACATCATCACCCTGTTTGACCCCAGCTGGGAACACATCTATCAGATGACTCAAATGTTTTCTTGCTCTGTGCATGTCTGCAAATGACCATGAAAGCCACCTATACTGATTTTGGGGTTACAAAATCTGTCATATGAGGACCTAATGCCTAGAGTCATTGATGCCATGTTGTGTTTAAGAGGAGGCAATGAAGAAAATTGCAAAGATGCCAAGCTTGTATTCCGATATCACTGAGTTGTTTCATGTAATTTGGTAGCAACTAGCTCCAGACTTCATGTTAGATGAGATAATTAAATGTTCATTTATGGCTAAAGCAACTGCTGGTTGTGGTTTCTGTGACTTGCAACCCAAAGATATTCCTAATCAATGCCATTGGCTGACATCATCATGTTATTAGTAGAGCTGGGCTTGAATGTAAATCTATTTGGCTCCAAAGTCCCTCTTTCTTTTTTCCTTAATTTTTTATTATTTGAGAAAGGGTCTCACTCTGTTGCCCAGGCTGGAGTGCAGTGGCACAATCTTGGCTTACTGCAAATTCCATCCCCCGGCTCAAGCAACCCTCCCACCTCACCCTCCTGAGTAGCTGGGACTACAGGTACCCTTTTTTTTTTTTTAAGTAGAAACAAAATTTCACCATGTTGTCCAGGCTGGAGTCAAACTCCTGAGCTCAAGCAATCCACCCCCCTAGCTTCTCAAAGTGCTGAGATTATAGGCGTGAGCCACCCAACTCAGCCACCCCAAAGTCCCTCTTTCTATTATAATGTGCTACCTTCCTTCCTCTTTAAATAGTCAGTGATCAATTTCCTTAAAATACTTTTAAGTTTTTTGAGGGGAGAGTCAGGTCCTGTGTAATACCACCTTGTTTCTATAAGACCATTAAGATCATTTTTAATTTTTCTCTGGTCTTCCTGACTACTAAGCATATTACCTTATTTAGTACCATTATCAAATTTAGTTAATGCCATTTTTACTTTTCTCCACTTATTCATAATGATAGAGAACAGAATTGTCTCCAAGTCAACCTCAAAGAAATACCATTTGAGTTTGAACTTCCCTTCTCCCCATCCTTGCACCCCCAGCATGCCTCCCTCTGAGCTGCCTGTGCATCTGGCTAGCCCTAATACTAGTGATTCTTGCCACCCACTCTGCTGCAGCTGGCAAGGACCAGAGGGCCTGGATGCTCTCTTTTTGCTTCACGAAACTCTAAAGAGTACTCAGGCTGGAAACTGCTCCATCTATTCTACTAGTTGGCTTAATTTTACCAATCACCTAAAAAATCACATAGCAAGTTAAGAAGTTTTGCTGCTTATACAACCTGAATTCCTATAGTAAAAAGAATAAGGCTAGTACTAACTGCAGTAAGCTTTTAATATCCCATACAATATACTATCCTTCCTTAGGAAAGACTTGACTGCTAAGCAACATGATTATGATGTTATCACTTTCAGAAAAATTGGGGTAGAGAAGGCCCTCCAAAGTGGTGTTTCATTCCAAATCAATAGGTTTCTTGATCCCAAACCACAGAAATGGACCTTGATAAAGTTAAGCAAAAAAAGAAGTTCAGTAAAAAGTCCTGGATAGCTCACAGAATAAAATATAGTATTGAACACTCAGAAGGATGGGAAGGGAACAGCTTTGGGAATCTTGGTAACTGGGACTAATCCATAGGCCCTGCTGGTCACTACCATTGGAATGACACAAAGCGACAAAGATCATTCATTCTAAGCAGTTCACATGGAATAGGGAAAGAAGAGTTTCCCCAAGAAAAGTGGGACTCTTTTCAAAAGATAGAGGGAGGAATACTCAGTGCACTAGTGTGCGTGAGTGTGCACATGTGTGTGTTGTGAATGAAGAGAGGAAAAATCCATTGACTGAAACTCTTTATGTTGCAGGCCAAAAGGAATCACAGGAGCAGAATTTGCATCTAAATGAAGGCAACAAGGAGACCATAGAAAGGTGTTACTTCCCAGACTTTACCAGCTACTAGCTATCATGAACCATCTAAAAAACTGTTTTGAAAGTTAGGAAGTTTTGTCATTTGGAGAGTGCTAGATGTCCTGGAGAATGGGAGATGAGGTTACATAAAACTGAAATGTGCCTAGAATACTGACTACAATCAGCTTGAAATTTCTCCAAGGAAGCCCATGAGCTGTAAGCGTCTCCAGATCTGGTACTGACATGCACAATTTGGCCATGCCCAGCCTGGCAGGCATCAGGGCAGCCTCAGAACCTACTCCCTAGTACCCTCTGATGACTCCCTCCAGCAAAATGCACTTGACTCACCGTCTTCTGCATTGGGGAGCTCAAATTATCTCTGTGGGGGAGGTGGAGGCCTTGCCAGACTATCCACATTGCTTAACTTCTTAGTCAGTGCTGGAGAGGTTTTATGTTACAAAGGGTAATGAAACTTAGCCTGAGGGCCCAGAATGGTACTACAGTGTACATTTTGTCATTGGGTAGCTTCTTTAGCTTTGTATAATCAGAATTTTCCCCTTTTCTTTATGTAACTGTTTAAAGCAGAAATCAGAGTCCCTGGCTCCTAAGTTAATGGCAAGGAGGGGAAATGGAGGCAGTGAGGAACACTACCTGTGGCAGTAGTCATTGTCATCACTTCCTGCCCCGGTCACCAACATTTCTGCAAGTGGCACAACCATCTGTCCATTCAAGACTGGCTATATCATTTGTAGAAACCAGAGCAACATGAAAATGTGGCACTTCTTATTCAAAACTTATCATGAATTTCAAGACTGCAACAGCAGAGCGTAAAACCAACTGTGGACCATCCTGAGTTCAAGACCTAAGTAAATGCATAGGTTGCATTCCCATGAAGCCAGCCCTGTGGCCATTACTTCCAGCCCACTCTTAAATTTCCAGCATTTAAACTATTTATGGAGCCTAAGAGTTATTCTTTTCTCTCTTCCCGATCTCTCCCAGGGCTGTCTCTATTCACAAGTTTCATATGGATGTATCAAAGTAAAGAGAATGTAGTAGAGAGAAGAAAATACTTCTGTTAGTCAGGGTTCTCCAGAGAAACAGAACCAACAGGATGTACATGTATAAAGAGTTATACTATAAGTCATTGGTTCATATGGGTATGGAGACTGAGAACTCCCACAGTCTACAGTCAACAAGTTGTAAACCCAGGAGAGCCAGTGGTATTATTTTGGCTCAAGTCTAAAGGCTTGAGAACCAAGAGAGCTGGTGGTACAAGTTCCAGTCCAAGTCCTAGTCCAATAACCGTGTCTAGACTGAAGGCAAGAGAAGATCAATGTCCCAGCTCAAAGACAGTTAGGCAAGGAGAGCAAAGTCTTCATTACTCTATCTTTTTGTTCTATTCAAGCCTCCAATGGGTGGGATGAGGTCCACCCATCCTGGGGAAGGCAATCTGCTTCCCTCAGTCTACTGATTCAAATGTTACCCTCATCCAGAAACACCCTCACAGACACACATCCAGAATAACATTTAATTAAGTACCTGGGCATCCCCTTACCCAGTCAAGTTGATACATAATATTAACCATTAGAATGCTTTTCTCTCTTTCCTCTGCCCATCACTAGAATTCCCATGGTCGTTTTATTCCCTCCAATAGAAGATGAAAACTTGGCCTGGCTTTCAAGATAACAAAGAAGCCTAGGAATAAAATCTGCCTATGCACACTTGCCTCCAGCCTGTCCTCCTTACTCGGAAGTTGGCAGGTTGATTCATGGTCTATACTCCACTAGAAACTTCCTTCTATTCTGTGCTGGGCATCAACCCCTCATGATTCAGGGTTGTGTTTTCTTGGCTTCCCTGAGCCTAACTACTTGGTACAGCTAATCCAGCAGAAAATCTCAGTAGACCATTCTACACTTCTTCACACCCATTGTGTAACTATTTCCATAGAAACTTCCTGATAACAAAACTAAACTATTTTTTCTTTTTTTGGTCATTTCATCCATTTGTGATACTGGGGCTAGAGCTAACAAGTCAAACAGGAGGAGCCATGATAGGTCACTGGAGACATTTGGGAGCAAACAGGGAGTCAGGACTTGCCTGTACTTGCTAGAGGGGTAGGGTTGCTTCCACTAAGATATCTTGGCTGCATCTGCTTGGTGGGGAGGAAAGAGTTTGGTTTTGGAGTAACCCCTGCCTAAATCATTGCTAACTCACTCTGTGGCTTTGGACACTTTCCTTAGTACTTCTATCTGGGCCTCAGTTTCATCGTCTGCAAAATAGGGAGGCTGGTATCTATGCTTTGAAATTGCTTTGAAGATCATAGATAAATGCATGAAACACCTGGCATGTAATAGAGCCTAAGGAAATAGTTACAGTCCATCTCCTTGCTCTACAACTAGATCTTGCTAATTCATTATAAAGAACAGAAGAGAAATGAGATGAGCACATACCCTCAGGGAGGCATTGAACAGACCAGATGTGTCTTCCACCTTCAAAAGAGAATGCTTGGGCTTGGTTAGCCTCTTGCTTTCCTTTCCCCAAATTACTTCCTCCTGGTTTCCTGCAGCTCATACCACTCTGGGCAATCACCGAAGCTTACTAACAGTGTGCTCTCGTCCTTCACTCCTTCCAGGGCAAACATGTCAGCACTTTGTGCTCAGAAACAGAGTTTGGGGGCGCTACTGACATGGCCAAAGGTCACAAAGAAGCACTTGGCTTTGGTTCACGTTTGGCAATCAGAGAGTAGCTGGGGATGTTTAGCTGAGATATATGATTCAGGCAAAAAAAAAAAAAAATTCCCTTTCCCCTTTCTCCATTTGCAGAACGCCATCCACAATTGCTTAATAATTATAAGCATGGGCCAATATCATTCTGCCCCAGACCTCCATACTGGAGGTCACAAGGCTTGGGGGCAACTAAGATTTGTTTCCCATACCCCATATATAAAGGTTAAGAAGGCAATGCCTCTGGGTTCAAAGGCTCCTCTGGGGTCACTTGAGGTATCCATCTGGCTATATTTAATAAGAAAATAAAACTGGCCTCCTTTCTGTTACCAGGCCCAAGACTGTGTCCTACTGAGGCTTCCCTGGCTTCCCTTACTCAATCCTTCAGGTCTCATGCTCTGCAGCGGTCGGCCTGCATGGCTCCCCACTGCATTTCAACCTCGGGCTGACCAAGGACCTCCTGTGCAGGGTGCATCTGCAGCAGAGTTGGCAGAAGCTTTCTGTAAAGGGCCACATAATTAATATTTTAGGCTTTATGACCCAAGAGGCAAGGCCAAAGATGCCATTTGTGTATTAACATAACACTTTAGGCTGGGCATGGTGGTTCACAGCTGCAATCCCAGTACTTTGGGAGTCCAAGGCAGGCAGATCACTTGAGGTCAAGAGTTTGAGACCAGCCTGGCCACCATGGTGAAAACCCATCTCTACTAAAAATACAAAATCAGCCAGGCATGGTGGCAAGCACCTGTAATCCCAGCTACTCGTGGGGCTGAGGCAGGAGAATCGCTTGAAACAGGGAGGTAGAGGTTGCAGTGAGCCAAGATTGCACCACTACACTCCAGCCTGGGCAATAAGAGTAAAACGTCATCTCAAAAATAAATAAATAATAATATAACACTATAAAATGTATTTTTGGCCCGGCGTGGTGGCTCACACCTGTAATCTCAGCACACTGGGAGGCCGGAGCAAGTGGATTGCTTGAGCTCAGGAATTTGAGACCAACCTGGACAACATGATGAAACCCTATCTCTACTAAAAATACATAAATTAGCCAGGCATGGTGGTGCACACCTGTAGTCCCAGTTACTCGGGAGGCTAAGGTAAAAGGATTGCTTGAGCCCAGGAGGTCAAGGCTGCAATGAGCCAAGATTGTGCCACTGCACTCCAGCCTAGGCAACAGAGTGAGACCCTGTCTTAGAAAAAAAAAAAAAAGGGATTTTGTTTCTATTTTTAATGATTTTTAATTTTTATTTGCAGAGGTTCTATTTGGCTGTTCATTTTCAGTAGTCTCTTATTTTTTGCTCATCCATTTGATAGCATCTCTTTTGTGTTAAGCATATCTAACATGCTTAAATTTATTTCATAATTAATAACCAAGTATTTAAAGTGTTTGTCAGCCTACATCTGCTGTTTGTTGTATTTTGCTAGTTCTTTTTCACGGTACCTTGTTTTCCCGAGTGTATTATGATTCTTTCCTTCAATTGTGAGCTGCAGTTCAATAGAATTTTATATCTGGAAATCTTTTATTTTTTATTTTTGTGAGTACATAGTAAGTGTATATATTTATGGGGTACATGAGATATTTTGATATAGACATATAATGATGTGTAATAATCACATCAGTGAAAATAGGGTCTCTATCCTCTCAAGCATTTATCTTTTGTGTTACAAACAATGCAGTTACACTCTTTTAGTTATTTTTAAATGTACAGTTAAATTGTTATTGACTATAGTCACCCTATTGTGGTATCAAATACCAGATCTTATTCATTCTGTCTAAGATGTGGGAATCTCTGAGGCCTGTGATAACAGTGGTTCCTTCAGTGAGGATTTGTGCTTGTTTCTAGACTTGAGAGTACTCCCAACTCTGAGCCACATTAAAACACATTTTCAGCTAGGATTTTTCAAACTGTACTTACATTATAAATTTGGTTACAAGCCTGCATAAAACTAATCTATAGTTATAAATTCTCAGATGTTTCCCTACCATCAGAGTGAACAGGCAACCTACAGAATGGGAGAAAATTTTTGCAATCTACCCATCTGAAAAAGGGCTAATATCCAGAATCTACAAAGAACTTAAACAAATTTACAAGAAAAAATAAAACAACTACAAAAAGTGGGCAAAGGATATGAAAAGACACTTCTCAAAGGAAGACATTTATGCAGCCAAAAGACACATGAAAAAATGCTCACCATCACTGGTCATCAAAGAAATGCAAATCAAAACCACAATGAGATACCTTCTCACACCATTTAGAATGGCGATCATTAAAAAGTCAGGAAACAACAGGTGCTGGAGAGGATGTGGAGAAATAGGAAAGCTTTTACACTGTTGGTGGGACTGTAAACTAGTTCAACCATTGTGGAAGACAGTGTGGCGATTCCTCAAGGATCTAGAACTAGAAATACCATTTGACCCAGCCATCCCATTACTGGGTATATACCCAAAATATTATAAATCATGCTACTATAAAGACACATGCACACATACGTTTATTGCGGCACTATTCACAATAGCAAAGACTTGGAACCAAGCCAAATGTCCATCAATGATAGACTGGATTAAGAAAATGTGGCACATATACACCATGGAATACTATGCAGCCATAAAAAAGAATGAGTTCATGTCCTTTGCAGGGACATGGATCAAGCTGGAAACCATCATTCTCAGCAAACTATCACAAGGACGGAAAACCAAACACCGCATGTTCTCATTCATAGGTGGGAATTGAACAATGAGGACACTTGGACACAGTGTGGGGAACATCACACACTAGGGCCTGTTGTGGGATGGGGGAGGCGGGAGGGATATCATTAGGAGAAATACCTAATGTAAATGACAAGTTAATGGGTGCAGCAAACCAACACGGCACATGTATACGTATGTAACAAACCTGCATGTTGTGCACATGTACCCTAGAACTTAAAGTATAATTTAAAAAACATAGAAACAAATAAATTCTCAGAGGTTTCCTCTTGCTATCTAGAGCCAGGGTTAAGGCAGGCAGATTTCCTTTCTATTCTTGTGTGGGGAAAAGGACTTGAAGAAATTCCTGGTGTAAATAGTCACTGACAAGATATCCTTTGGGATATAAGGTGATTTATAAGAGAGTCTCTGATATGACTTCCCATGTTCCCCTAGACTTTGTCTCATGTTTGCTATGCAGATGTCAAAATCAACTCTCTGGGTCACTTGAGGGTAGATATCCATCTCTGGGGGAGTCTTCAGTTCACGCACTCACTTATCTCCCTGGATTCATGCTTCCCTATTTGTTTGTTTGTTTGTTTGTTTGTTTGTTTGTTTGATCTCTTACTTTCCTGCAAAGGCAGTGATGCATTTTTAAAGATTTGTTAAAATATTTATTCAGCATTTTTCGGTGCTTCAAAGATAGGTCTTTAGGATATAAAGTTCAATGTATGACCTCTGGTATATGTTTTTTGTTTATTTGTTTGTTTGAGACAGAGCCTTACTTTGTCATCCAGGCTGGAGTGCAGTGGCACGATCTCAGCTGACTGCAATCTCCACCTCCCAGGTTCAAGCAATTCTCGTACCTCAGCCTCCTAAGTAGCTGGGATTGCAGGCATGCGCCACCACACTTGGCTATTTTTGTGTTTTCAGTAAAGATGGGGTTTTGCCATGTTGGCCAAGCTGGTCTTGAACTCCTGGCCTCAAGTGATCCACCTGCCTCAGCCTACCAAAGCGCTGAGATTACAGGTGTGAGCCACCATGCCTGGCCTGTATGTTTTAAAAGCTCTAGTCTCCCCGAAATATAAACTCAATGGTAGCCAGTCTTTGAGATGGCTCCCAGTGGTTTTCTTGTATAATTCCTTTCCACATTGAATCAAGAAAGATCAGAGTGGCCAATAAAATACAGCAGAAGTGACAGTGGGTCAGAGACTAAGCTATAAATGCCACTGATCATCCTGTTTACTCATTTCTGTATCATTTGGGGAGAAGCCAAATATCATGTTGCAAGAACACTCACCTATGGAGAGATCCAGGATTCGAGGAACTGACACTCACTATGGCCACATGAGTTAGCTTGGAAGCAGTTTATTCAGTCAGGCAAAGCTGCAGAGGACACAGTTCAGGCCAGTATCTTGTTTGCAACCTCATGAGAGACCTTGAGCCAGACCTACCTAGCTACACATCTCCTGAACTCCTGACTCTGAGAAACTATGTGAAATAGGAAATGTTTGTTTTTCAAAGCTGCTAAGTTTGGGGAAATTTTTTGCACAGCAATAGATATCAAATATAAACTGTTTCTGCCATACCTGTAATTCCAAAAGTTTTAGAAATGTTTTATGACAATATGTCTAGAAATTTCTATTAAATTGAATACTTATTATATCAATGGGTAAATATATTAATACTTAACCACACATTCTCTTCTATAACTGACTACCCCTCTTTAGAAAGCAGTCCTGGGGCACATGAGACATGAGATGGGTAAATTCTGCTGAAGAGAGTATTGTGCGTCTGGAGTAAGGACTGCACTTAAGAGGGGCCTGTTGTGAATGGGGACCACGAAGCCATGGAGTGAACAGAGTCACTGAGGTGGTGCCTCCTTCTATACCTTTGTATACATTGCTTTCTCCCCTTGTGATCCTTCTGGTCCTCTCTGTTTTTCTTCACTCAAGTCTCACCTTCTCAGAACAACCTTCTCCAACTACACCAGCAAAGAGTGATTGTTTGTTCCTGCTTGTGAACTCACATAGTGCTCACTCACTGTCCACACTCAAGCAGCACAGAGCATGTCCTGTCTCTTCCAAGGTTAGATTAGAAATGTCTATGCATCTATGTAGCCTATATCCTAGTACCAGGCAAACAATTTTGCATATAGTAGCTGCTCTATGCAATGGTGATGATGAAGGTCAACTTCGGGAATGGTTTGCCTCCTATTACTACTTAGATTGGAGCCTAAAATACTATGGTTTAGCCTTCTATATTAGTCAGGGTTCCTTAGAGGGGCAGAACTAATAGGATTGATGTATATATGAAGGGGAGTTTATTAAGGAATATTGACTCACACGATCACAGGCGAAGTCCCACAGTCTGCAAACTGAGGAGCAAGGAAGCCTGTCCAAGTCCCAAAACCTCAAAAGTAGGGAAGCCAACAGTGCAATATTCAGTCTGTGGCCAAAGGCCTAAGAGTCCTTGGCAAATCACTGATGTAAGTCCAAGAGTCCAAAAGCTGAAGAACTTGGAGTCTAATGTGCAAGGGCAGGAAGCATCCATCACGGAAGAAAGATGAAGGCCAAAAGACTCAGCAAGTCTGCTCATTTCACTTTCTTCTGCCTGCTTTTATTCTGGCCACACTAGCAGCTGATTAGATGGTGCCCACCCAGATTGAGGGTAGGTCTGCCTCTGCCAGTCCACTGACTCAAATGTTAATCTCCTTTGGCAACACCCTCACAGGCACACCTAGAAACAATATTTTGCATGCTTCAATCCGATCAAGTTGACACTCAATATTAACCATCACAAATCCACCCCTTGTCAACTTGAACCCATACACATCTCCTGAAATCATACATAATCTTCAAATAAAGACAATAATAGGGTTATAATCATGCCTGACATAAGACAGCTATCCTTTCTACAACCAGAAGTGCACTAATCCTTAACCTAAATGTTATTACATAAAGTTAATAACCCTTAAATTCTGATTTGAAGTGAACAAATCTCATGTCACATGATAAAAGGAAAAAGAGAGGAAGTAAAGCGAAGATATTTTCTTAGGACAAGTGTATACATGCACAAACATATTCTTAACAAAATAAAGAGGAAATATTTATGACAATTACAGTCCTCGTTTCTACAACTGGTCACATGGTTGTAGCTGGTATTAATGACTACCTTCTTCTACTACTCATTCTGTATTTCCTTTGCCTTCAGCAAGCACCTCAGCAGGATTTTTACCTGGTGGAGTGGCCCAAACCCTCATTCCTGAAGGGTCTTGGCCATTAGTAGTCCTGCCTGGATTGGGTTGTAGTAGTTTCCCATTGACCTTAATCACAGGGCATGGTAATGCTAAGAGATGCCCTAATGTATCTCCTGTATTCCATGCATACTCTTTCTTACCTCCAATGTGGAGTAGTAGACTGATTTCATATTGATAGTCTGGGTCAATCACCCCAGTCAACACTAACTCCATTCTTAGCCTGTTGGCTTAGAGATAAGAGAAGCCCAAAGTGGCCAGGTGGCAATCTTAACTTCCAGTTGGGGGGAATCACTGTTGTGTCTCCTGGTGGCAGCATTCCTCCCTCTGGAACTAAGACCTCTAGGCCAGCAGAAAGTAATGTCAGGGGAACAGGAAGCAAAAATGTTACTAGCAGGTCACCAGGGGTGATGAAGAGTAGTGCTACTTCCACTTTTCCCCCTTGATTCCTGGACCTGTGAATCCTGGCTATGGTGGAAACATACCATATGTTGGATGCTGATTCATAGCATACACAATCTTCTGGAAAACTTTGCCCCAGTCTTGCAAAGTATTGTCACCTAGTTGGCATTGTAATTGTGACTTCAAAAGACCATTTCACCATTCTATCAATCCAGTTGCTTCAGGATAATAGGGAACATGGTAAGACCAGTGAATTCCATGAGCATGAGCCCACTGCTGCTCTTCTTTAGCTGTAAAGTGAGAGCCCTGGTCAGAGGCAATGCTGTGAGGAATACCATGACGGTGAATAAGGCATGCTGTGAGGCTATGGATGGTAGTCTTGGCAGAAGCATTGCATGTAGGATAGGCAAACCCATATCCAGAGTAAGTGTCTATTCTGGTGAGGACAAATTGCTGCCCTTTCCATGATGGAAGAGGTCCAACATAATCAACCTGCCACCAAGTAGCTGGCTGGTCACCCCAGGGGAATTGTGCCATATCGAGAGCACCATTCTCTCTCTGCTGCTGGCAAATTGGGCACTCAGCAGTGGCCGTAGCCAGGTCAGCCTTGGTGAGTGGAAGTCCATGTTGCTGAGCCCATGTGTAACCTCCATTCCTGCCACCATGGTCACTTTGTTCATGAGCCCGTTGGGGAATAATAGGGGTGGCTGATGAAAAAGGCTAAGTGATATCTGTAGAACTAGTCATCCTATCCGCTTGATAATATAAATGTTCCTCTGTTGAAGTCACCCTTCAGTGAGCATTCACATGAGATTCAAATACCTTCACAGTTTTTGACTACTCAGAGAGGTCCATCCACATGCCTCTTCCCCAAATTTCATTATCACCAATTTACCAATCATGCTGCTTTCAAGTCCCTGACCATCCAGCCAAACTATTGGCTACAGCCCATGCATCAGTATATCATTGCACATCTGGCCATTTCTCCTTCCATGCAAAGTGCACAACCAGGTTCACTGCTTGAAGTTCTGCCCACTGGGAAGATTTCCCTTCACCACTGTCCTTCAAGGATGTCCTAGAAAGGGGCTGTAGCACTGCAGCTGTCCACTTTTGGGTGGTACCTGCATATTGTGCAGAACCATCTGTAAACCAGGCCCTTGTCTTATCTTCCTCTGTCAACTGATCATAGGGAACTCCTCATGAGGTCATCAGTGCAGGCTGAGGGAGGATAGGCAGGGTGGCAGTTCAGGTTGCATGGTGACTTGATGACCCATAGTCAAATGTTCAGTTTCCAACAAAGCCCAGTAACAGGCCAAAAGGAGAGTAGTTATCTGCAGAAGATGGCAGGGTCTTGCTCCAAAACCCTAAAGGCCTCCGCTGTGATTCACCTATGGGGGCCTGCCAAAGGCTTCCAACAGCATCCCTATCTGCCACTGACGCCTCAAGCACCATTGGATCTGCTGGGTCATATGGCCTGAGTGGCAGAGCAGCTTGCCCAGCAGCCTGGACCTGTTGCAGAGCTTTCTACTCTTCTGGACCCAACTCAAAACTGGCTGCCTTTCAGGTCATTCGATAAATGGGCTGGAGTAACACACCCAAATGAGGAATGTGTTGCTTCCAAAATCCAAATAGGCTCACTAGGCATTGTGCCTCTTTCTTGGTTGTAGGAAGGGCCAAATGCAGCAACTTATTCTTCACCTTAGAAGGAATATTTTGAGAGGCCCCACACCACTGGACCCCTAGAAATTTTACTAAACTAGAAGGTCCCTGAATTTTAGTCAAATTTATTTCCCATCCTTTGGCACACAAACGTCTCACCAATAAGTCCAGTGTGTTTGCTACTTCTTGCTCACTGGATCCAATCAGCATAATGTCATCAATGTAATGGACCAGTGTGATATCTTGTGGAAGGGAAAAGCAATCAAGATTTCTCTGAACAAGATTATGACACAAAGCTAGAGAGGAGATATACCCCTGAGGTAGGAGAGTGAGGGTATATTGCTGGCCTTGCCAGTGGAAGGCGAATTGCTTCCAGTGGGCTTTAGGAACAGAATGGAGAGAAAGGCATTTGCCAAATCAATGGCTGCATACCAGGTACCAGGAGATGTGTTAATTTTTTCAAGCAATGAAACCACATCTGGTACAGCAGCTGTAATTGGAATCATCACTTGGTTAAGCTTATGATAATCCACTGTCATTTTCCAAGATCCATCTGCACAGGCCAAATAGGAGAGCTGAACTGGGATGTGGTGAAAATCACCACCCCTGCAATCCCTGTAATCCTGCCAGGGATGCAACATTGTTTTTTATTTACTATGTTTCTAGATAGAGGCAGCTTTAATGGTTTCCATTTGGCCTTTCCCATCATAGAAACCCTCACCCTACCAGTCAGGAAGCCATTGTGGTGATTCTACCAGCTGCTGAGTACATCTATGCCAATTATGCATTCTGGCACTGGGGAAATGACCACAGGATGAATCCAGGGACACAATGGACCCACTGTAAGTCAGACTTGAGTTAAAACTCCATTAATTACCTGACCTTCATAAGCCCTTACTTTAACTGGAGGACTACAATGATGTTTTGGGTCCCCTGGAATCAATGTCGGCTCAGTCCAGTAGCCCCTGAAAAGTATGGTCATTCCCCTTTCTCCAATGCAGTTACCCCGGTGAAAGGCCAGAGGTCTCCTTGGGGAAGGATGGGAGAAAGATTAACAGCATAAATTGTTAGTAGTGTAGTGAGGTCCTTCCTTAAGGGGACCCAGCCTCCCCTTCATTCAAGGGGTTCTGGGTCTGTAAACTTGTTTGAGTCTGGAAATTGATTGGGGGGCTGTGATTCTCTACTTTTACAGTTCAAATTAGTCTTTTGTCCACTCAATCTGGGAGGTTTCCACTTATACAATTTTTACTTATACATTATGTAAAAATGCAGTAGGCTTCCTATCAATTTCACTTCTAGAATCAGTGTGATCAACTAGCCAATGCCAGAGCTCTACACAAGTCAGAGTATGCTGATTGCTGCTTTACCTCCACTGTCCATTACAGTAACCATGCCCACCCTGCCTTTGACAGTTGAGTGACGCCACTTAGTCCCTGCCACCTTGGGATCCAATTATTTCCATTGCATTTAAATTTTCTAATTGATTGATTGCAGTTCCCACTGTAAGATCTGGCATACAGAAAAGAGCAATCACAGACCTCTTCAAGGATGCAGGTGCTCCCCTCACGAATCTATTTTGCAAAGTATTGGTGAAGGGTATATCTTCTGGACCCTCCCAGCTGGGATGAGTAGGTTTAAAGTGATTAATCCACTCTAGCATTCCAATCTCCCTAAGCCTTTGGATCCCTTCCTCTACATTAAACCAAGGGAGATCAGGCATTTCCAGCTCACTCACATTGGGCCAGCTTTTAATCCATATTTCAGCTAACCAAGAAATAAACTATTAGAACCTTTTTTAACTCCCTGAACTGCAACATTAAAGCAGTTAGTTTAGTGGGCCCATGTCAATAAATTCAGGCTGATTCAACTTTACATTCCTTCCACCATTATCCCACACCCTTAATATCCATTCTCATAACTGTCCTCCAAATTTCTGCTTATATAAATTAGACAACTCAAGCAGTTCTTTTGGAGTGTAATGCACCTCCTTGTGGGTCACACTTTGAACCTCACCTCTAGGGGCCCCCTGGGACTTGAGTGTAGTTATAGGTCTAGAAGGAAACAGGGTTGTTGGGGGTGAGTCATGAAGTGAATCAACATTGTCTTGCCTGGCGACTGTCTCAAGGGAGGCCATCCACTGATGCCTCAGGCAGTGCATGGTTAATCTCCTCAGAAAAGGTGGAAAGGCTGATGGCAGCCTGGGTGGGGGAGAGGATGTTGCCACCACTGGGGGTAGAGGGTAGAGAAGCTATTTCCTCTGGCAAATAAGGCTCATCACAGTTTACAAGCTCAGTCTCCATCTTCATCAGGGTCCTCCCACATGCCCCCATTTCAAGTTGCAGGATCTCATTCTTTTCCAATCAATGCCTTCACTTTAACAATAGACACCTGGGAAGATTGAGCATGCACTTTTCGTTGCTGATCAGCCACTCACATGATAAGACCTTGTGTCTGATTTTCCACAATTTCAGCCCTTTGTCTACAGGATATAAGACTCTCACTCAGAGCGGTCTTAGAAAATTTGAGGCTCAGTATCTGCTTCTGAAGCCAGGAGTTAGAATCCCTGAGCTCATCCTTTTCTTTTGTCACCTTGTCCAGCAAACTTAGGAGCAACAACCAACTTCATTATATTCCTTGGTTCTCCACCTACGATCAGAGGTATTATGTATGGAATCACCAAACTCCTTGCCTCTCAGGAGCAGTGAATCGGGAATATCAAATGCATTTATTTTGCATAACTCTGTGAACAGTTTATGCCAAGGACTATCAATGTTCTCCATACTATTAGAAGTAGAGTTCTTAGCATTTTGGAGTCTAATCATATAATATTAAGCATAATGAGCAACTCCAGAAGCTTCAAAACCAATTAAAGACATCCATTTAAAAAAATTCTGTTCCTCTAAAATCACTCCTGGTACCAAAATCTGTATTAGTCAGGGTTTCAAGGGACAGAACTAATAGGATAGATGTATATATGCAGGGGAGTTTATTAAGGATTATTGACTCACACGATCACAGAGTGAAGTCCCACAATAGGCCATCTGCAAGCCGAGGAGCCAGTCAAGTCCAAAACCTCAAAAGTAAGGAAGCCGACAGTGTAGCCTTCAGTCCGTGGCTGAAGGCTCAAGAGTCCTTGGTAAATCACTGGTGTAGGTCCAAGAGTTCACAAGCTGAAGAACTTGGAGTCTAATGTGTGAGGGCAGGAAGCATCCAGCATGGAAGAAAGATGAAGGCCGGAAGACTTAGCAAGTCTGCTCATTTCACCTTCTTTTGCCTGCTTTATTCTAGCTGTGCTGGCAGCTAGATTAGATGCGCTGATTAGATGGTGCCCACCCATATTGACAGTGGGTCTGCCTCTCCCAGCTCACTGACTCAAATGCTAATCTCCTTCAGCAACACCTTAGGAACAATATATTGCTTCCTTCAATCCAATCAAGTTGACACTCAGTATTAACCATCACACCTTCTAATACTTAATCATCTCATTGGTGAAAAGGGGATGCACCTAGAGCAGGGTAGATAAGAAGCTCTCCCCGTGTTTTGTTATAAAGTATGTACACTTAACAAGGGGACCCAGCTGAGGTGGGGCATCGATGGCTGGGCATCCAGACACCATTCTCCTTCCCAAATCTTGTGTCAGCTCAAAAGAAGGGACACATCTTTGTAATTCATTCACCAAGAGGGTACTCACATAACACACGCTAGGCTGTGAAGTGCTCAGGGCCCTTCTGGTATGTACTTCACGGCCTAGAGTGGCACAGTTCTGTCACCTGCAACCTGCCCTAAAACCAGCTCCTGGACTCTGCTGTTAGAAGCCATGGGAGCATCAAGGAATTGTCAAAGAAGCCCAGGCAGGAAGCTGGTTCCATTCCTTAATCACATGTTGAAGAAGTGGGTGCTAATGTTTCTCTATGTGACCGATTGAACCTGACCATATAACCTTGATTAGATATTGTTTTCCTGGCCAACATTCCTACGAGTTGCCACATTGCTATCTTTCCAACTCCTGTTCATTCTGTCGTTTTGTGTGTTTAATGCACATTGTTTCCTGGTTAAACCAGTTTTCAGTGTTGATATTTAATACATTTACCTTTTAAAAAAAAAAACCTACAGGGAGTTTCCATTTGTACGATGAAAAGTCAAACAGATAGGACCCATAACTGCCACTCAAATGATAACATGGCTCTTTTGTTAAGACGTAAAATAGCATAGGCCTTCTTTTTCATCTTCTTTCTAAAGTCTTCCTGCACCCTGTTAGCAACTTCTTATAACCAAGAGAAGATACTTACAGTTACTTAGATTACCATGGTATGCTCTTGATCATTTACATATATGTAAACTTAAAACCTATCTTTAACCTATAACCAAATTTCTATACCATTCTAACTTGTGAGAAGATGACACATATTCTCAAAATTATCAAATCCTTTATTATGTCTTCCCACAACAAGAAAAATACTACCACTACAAAAACCCAAGTTAGCACCATATGCCTTTCTCTAGGATCACCTATTTTTCCTCTTGGCATTTTATCCCACAATTTTCCAAACGTTTCCAAAAACATTACTGTCTCCCTGACTCCTGTTCATTTGGTCATACATTCACTTTTGACCAAATGGTCAGTTGTTCATAATAGTTTTAACCACATGATAAATAATGGTTTGATACAAGGTATAAAAACCAGAGATCGGGGTCTCATGTTCCCTCTGCAGCCCTGAATGCCTGAGACTCTAATAACTTAATTATTCTTCAAGGGCTTGGAGATAGTTTGCTTCTGTCTTCCAGTCTTCATTGTTTTCATTGTTATTTTTCCACCTCAGATGTTGTTTTTCTTCATCCATGTCAGCAGTATGTAGAGACGATATTGGAGGTTTCTTTTTTGTTTTTTCAACATTTATTTTAGATTCAGTGGGCAAATGTGCAGGTTTGTTGCCTGGGTATATTGCATGCTGCTGAAGTTTGAGTACAAATAATCCTATCACCCAGGTACTGAGTGTAGTACTCAACAGTTAGTTTTCAATACTTGTCCCCCTCCTTCCCTACTCTAGTAGTCCCCCTATTGTTGCCATCTTTATGTTCCCAATGTTTGAGTACCTGATGTTTAACTCCTACTTATAAGTGAGAACATGCAGTATTTGGTCTTCTATTCTTGCATTAATTCACTTAGAATAATGACCTGCAGCTGCGTCCATTTTGCTGTAAAGGACATGATTCCATTCTTTTTCATTTATTTTTTTAAATCTTGGATATTTTAAATTTATTCTCTGGTTGAATCATACTTTTTTTTATGGCTGCAACATTCCATGGTGTATAAGTACCATGTCTTTTTATCCAGTCCACAATTGATGGGCATCTACATTGATTCCACGTCTTGGCTACTTGTGAATAGTGCTGTGAGGAACATGCGAGGGCATGCATCCTTTTGATAGAACGATTTGTTTTCTTTTGGATATATACTCAGTAATGGGATTGCTGGGTCAAATGGTAATTCTGTTTTAAGTTCTTTAAGAAATATTCGAGGTTTCTTATGGGCTGTAATTAAAAGAGAATCAGGGAAGTCTTCCTAAAATATAGACACCAGCAAGTACCACAAGCCTGAAATCTCCAGTGAATGAACCCTCCTTGGGTTTAGGTGTTGCCTTTCTCTAGGATCACTTATTTTTCCTCTTGACATTTTATTGCACAATTTTTCAGACATACAAGAATGTTGAAAGATGTGTGGAGTGGACACCTCTAACCGCAGGTTCTACAATGGGCATTTTTGCTGCATTTATTATGTAACTAAGCATCTATCCCTTCATCAATACATCATATTTTTATGCAAGTCAGAGCAAATTTCAGACATCATTACGCTTCACCCCCAAATTCTGCAGCATGTATATCATTAACTAGAGCTTAATATTTGTTCATGGCTCCTTTTTTTAAAAATGTGTTATTTACATACAAAGAAATGCACAGATCTTGAATAAACCAACGGGTCTTACTTTGGATCATCTTTTAAGATACAAATATTACCCCTGGAATAACTCCTGAAGTCTTTCATGCCTGAGCATGAATTGGATTTACTTGTTAGCTTTTTTCTTCATGTGGAAAAACCCATGACAGGATGGAAATACACAGAAAAAAAGGCAAATGGACAGATATGTATTTCCTTGTCTCAGTGAAACTAAATTGCTATTCTCTTTTCAAGTTAGTAGCCCTTAACTGTGGAATACATTTCTAGTTACCTACAATATTACTGTGAAAATCAATACATCTAGGAAACATCATTTTCACTAGCACTTACAAGGATCTTCTATGTGCTAAGGTACTGAACCGATTTCTTTTTAAGCATATATTCAATCTTCACAACAGTCATGAGGTATATGTTATCATCACTATTATTTTAGAAATGTAGAGAGGAAGGTTCAGAGAAGTCAAACAACTTTCTCAACATCACACTGCTCACAAGTGGTACAGTAGAAACTCAGAACTAAGCAAGTCTGATTCCCAACCCCACTCAATAGTCAGCATTTCACCAGTATTTACTGAGCACTTACTAAATTCCTACCACAGTTATAGGCATCAGACACACAGTGGTAATCAAAACTTGATACCTAGAAGGGCTTACAGGTTAGTAGAGGAGATACATTAAACAAATGAACACACAAATTTTGTTTAGTAAATGAATTTTCATGGAAATCATGAGTGGTAGATTTCATTAATCCCTAATGTATTGCAAAATGAAAAAAACTAGATGCCCGAAAATAAAATTGGTCAAAGACAACAGCTCTAATAAGCATGCCAATGGGATTAAAACACGGATCAATTGAAAATGAGACCATTAACGGCACATGGTAGTTTTCTTTGATGGCAAGATTTTCCAAGGCAAAAGAAAACAGAAACAAATGCAGTCAGCAAAATCCTTAGACTGAAATGGAAGCAAAAAAGAAGACAAATTCAATTTAGCACAGAAAACAAATTGTACAGACATAGCCTGTGCCCCTCCTGACCTGGAGAAAGATGAGATAGCCCAAGAGGTAAAGATCAACAAAGAAGAAGCATGTCTCTGAAAACTGGGTAATGTAAGCAAAAGTTTCCCAAAGAAAACAATAATCTTGGAGGAAAAAAAATCATGAAAGTGCTGTTTTTTTGTTTTTTTGTTTTGTTTGTTTTTTTCTTTTAAGAACTCTTTTCACACAGCCAAATAGCAAGACGTTCTATTGCTTCTAGATTTGTACTCCTTTTGATAAGTTGTATCCACACTTATAATTACACAGAGCATGTATATACCTAGGATCCATCCACAGCAATTGACACAAATAGTCCTTAAATACAAAGTTTTAGGGCCCAATTTCATAAGGGAGAACAATGGGGAATCAAATTAGATTGTGTTTGTTTTATGTCTTAGAAGGGATGAGGGGAGATTACTATCATTACAATGATTATTTTTAAAAAACATTTAAATCAGAATCTTTGGGGATAGGATCCAGATATCAGTACTTTAGGTAAGCTTCTTGGATTGATTCTAATGTGTAGCCAGGGTGAAAAAGCACTGGCTTTGAAGAAAGAACCTGGGGGTTGGAGTCAGAGAAGTTTGAGTTTCAGTAGACATTACCAGCCTTGTGGTATTAAAGCAAGTTACTAATCTCTATTTTGCCTTTCTCTTTTAGAAAATTGGGATGAGAACATCAATCTTATAATAGGACTTTTGTGAGTAGTAAATAGGACAATGTAAGTACAGCCTTTAACAGGGTGCCTGATACAGCATAGAGGTGCCATTAAAGTCAGTGAGGCTGTTCTTTACACATGTCCTAATAGCAACAAATACATATCAGATTTGAATGATTTTGCAGTTGGCCACCCACCAACCAGCTCTGCCTGGATAATTAGGAGATGCCAAAATGACTTCTTTCTTTCCCTGTTACACACACATGTATACTCATATATTTACACACACACAAAGGCAATGCTGTTCAAAGGAAGCAGCAATTAATTTCTGGTTGGGAAACTAAGCACCCAGGACCAGAGGAAAGGGAGAATAGGAAGGTAAAATACTGTCAGGAAGGGCGGAGTGAAGAGCTACAACAGTATCTCAGGATGCTGGGGAAGGTAGGCTTAGACCCAGAGACAAAGAACTGACATCTTAGAAAGCCAGACACAAACATTAGCCCGAGATGAGGACATACTATTGGTTTGGGGAAAAGGAAGAAAAATCAAACAAGTTGAGGACTCTCTCCAAAGGAGGTCTGGGATCCGTCTTGAATTTGTATGCTCCAGACTCTGTATAGTTAGGTCATTTATGTAATTCTTACTGCCTGTGGCAGAGTGGTTGCTGCTCTGATCTGAATGTATTTCATAATTTCCAAAAGTAATACCTAACAGCTATGAAGCACTTTCTGTGAGCCAGACATTGTGTTAAGCCCTTTATATGCATAAAGAGAATAACTCTATGGAATAAAAACACTCTTCTTCCTATTTTACAAATGAGAATGCTTTGAAAGGTAGTTAACTTGCTAAGGCTCACAAACTTAGTCTTGTGGTAGGAATATGACACATCCAGGTCCATCTGATTCCAACACTGAGGCTCTCAGAACTGTGCTGTGTGCCCATACCTACTGGTATGAAAATCCCTTTATTAATTTAGAAGGATTTGCCCAGCAAGTGCTTTGAGGAAGAAACATCAGGGCTGCAAGATGAATGAGACAAGGTTCCTAATGTCACGTAATGTTCTGTACCACAAAGGAGCCAGATAAATGCTCACCATTTATTAAAAAGAGTCACGTATGAAGAGTTGCCAGACACAAAACACAAGGTGCTCGGTTAAATTTCAATTTCACATAAATGACAAATTTGCTTAAGTATTTCCTATGTGATATTTGGGCCATAATTAAACAAATTTATTTGTTTGACCAGAAGTTGAAATTTGACTGGGTGTCCTTATTTTATCTGGTGTATTTTATCTGGTATTTTATCTGATGACTCTATCATGTAATTGGTTTTATGACAGAGATTTAAAGTAGAAACGCAGAAGTGAGAGCCCTGGAAACAAAATCAAGGTATGAGAAATGGCAAACAGGTATGAGAAACGGCAAACAGATGGGATGCCAAGCTAACTCAGAAGAAAAGGAGATTGTACCTAGTTGTGTAGTTAGGAAGGGCTACAAGGTAGTATTTGAGCTTGACCTTAAATGTGAATAGGGTTTGTTCGTATGTGAAAGGGCAGAGATGACATTCCAGGCCAAGAGAACAGTGTGAGCAAGCATGTGGAGGTGGGGAAAGCAAAGTTATAACTCAATAATGAATTGAGATTGTTTAGAACCTGAGTTTTTCTGAGTCCAGAGTCCATAACTATTACATCTCATGAGTTAGAGAAGAATGAGGTCTTCACAAGGTAAACACCAGCAATAGCAGTTGATTGGAAACAGATTGTGCAGGGACTAGAATACTGAAGCCTATAGGCTTAGTTAAAAATAACTCAGTATGAGGGAACACATAACCTTTCGAGATCATTTTATGTCCAAGTCATAGCTAACAGAGAGACTCCAGCAGCCTTTGGAAGTGAGAACGAAGAGAGCAGCCAGAATCCCAAAGCAGGTTAGTTAGCCAGATGCTGCCCCCACCACCCCTGGGCCCACATCTGCGAGGATGTCCCACAGTGTAGCTTGGTGTAGTGGAACCAAGAAGGCCTATGGCATTTTATTGGCCAAAGATGCATTTGGCTTCAGCTAGATGTCTGTATCCAAGGAAAAATATCCACCTTATACTTGTCTTTACTAAAAAAAAAAAAAAAAGAAAAAAAAGAAAAGAAAAAAGACAGAAAGAAAAAGAAAAAAAAAGTGCAAAGTGCATCTCCCTTGTAAGTCAGAGAAAAAAAAGGAAAACCCTTTAACAAACTTACTCATGATTGCGCTGACCCTTAAAAATGCTTTCCTGATGAGTAATTGGGTAGAGAGAATAGTCATTCTAGCCTTATCTTGGTTGCAAAAATGTGTCCTTTCACCCAGTTGTTTTACCTGCAGAGGGTGGAGTGTGAGCAGACTTTGGAGTAAGGGCGGGAGGGGTTGGGGTAGGTAAAGTGGACAAACATGCGTTGTCTGCTTGTTACCCGTGACTCATTTGAGAGCACGTGGTTTCTTGGGGCTACACTTTCATGTAGTTTCTCATCCTGAAGAGCAACTTGCCACATAGGCATTCACCCAGTTACTCATCCAGCTGAAGCTCTGGAGACAGGCAAAGAATTAACCAATTAATAACCATACCCAAGATCTCAATATTGAAGAGCTTTGTGAATTATGTGCATTGGGGGCAGGAGAGTCCTTTAGGAAAATCAGCTCCTCACAGGCAATATGTTGACTGAAACCTTTCCCAGCCAGAAAAAGAACAGCAGTGGCCACCAACATAACCAAAAGCAGCTGTTATTTGCAAAGATATGCCGAATGTTCAAAGGTATGTAGTACCCAGTGTCCGCTCGGGCCAAGAACTACAAGATCAAAAAAATTGATAGACCGCTAGCAAGACTAATAAAGAAGAAAAGAGAGAAGAATCAAATAGATGCAATAAAAAATGATAAAGAGGATATCACCACTGATCCCACAGATATACAAACTACCATCAGAGAATACTACAAACACCTCTACGCAAATAAACTAGAAAATCTAGAATAAATGGATAAATTCCTCGACACATACATCCTCCCAAGACTAAACCAGGAAGAAGTTGAATCTCTGAATAGACCAATAACAGGCTCTGAAATTTTGGCAATAATCAATAGCATACCAACCAAAAAGAGTCCAGGACCAGATGGATTCACAGCCGAATTCTACCAGAGGTACAAGGAGGAGCTGGTACCATTCCTTCTGAAACTATTCCGATCAATAGAAAAAGAGGGAAACCTCCCTAACTCATTTTATGAGGCCAGCATCATCCGGATACCAAAGCCTGGCAGAGACACAACAAAAAAAGAGAATTTTAGACCAATATCCTTGACGAACACCGATGCAAAAATCCTCAGTAAAATACTGGCAAACCGAATCCAGCAGCACATCAAAAAGTTTATCCACCATGATCAACTGGGCTTCATCCCTGGGATGCAAGGCTGGTTCAACATACACAAATCAATAAATGTAATCCAGCATATAAACAGAACCAAAGACAAAAACCACATGATTATCTCAATAGATGCAGAAAAGGCCTTTGAAAAAATTCAACAACGCTTCATGCTAAAAACTCTCAATAAATTAGGTATTGATGGGACATATCTCAAAATAATAAGAGCTATCTATGACAAACCCACAGCCAATATCATACTGAATGGGCAAAAACTGGAAGCATTCGGTTTGAAAACTGGCACAAGACAGGGATGCCCTCTCTCACCACTCCTATTCAACATAGTGTTGGAAGTTCTGGCCAGGGCAATTAGGCAGAAGAAGGAAATAAAAGGTATTCAATTAGGAAAAGAGGAAGTCAAATTGTCCCTGTTTGCAGATGACATGATTGTATATCCAGAAAACCCATTGTCTCAGCCCAAAATCTCCTTAAGCTGATAAGCAACTTTAGCAAAATCTCAGGATACAAAATCAATGTACAAAAATCACAAGCATTCTTATACACCAATAACAGACAAACAGAGAGCCAAATCATGAGTGAACTCCCATTCACAATTGCTTCAAAGAAAATAAAATACCTAGGAATCCAACTTACAAGGGATGTGAAGGACCTCTTCAAGGAGAACTACAAACCACTGCTCAATGAAATAAAAAAGGATACAAACAAATGGAAGAACATTCCATGCTCATGGGTTGGAAGAATCAATACCGTGAAAATGGCCATACTGCCCAAGGTAATTTATAGATTCAATGCCATCCCCATCAAGCTACCAATGACTTTCTTCACAAAATTGGAAAAAATT
Source organism: Gorilla gorilla gorilla (assembly GCF_029281585.2). NCBI lineage: Eukaryota > Metazoa > Chordata > Mammalia > Primates > Hominidae > Gorilla > Gorilla gorilla. Next base: position 64,975,834 of record NC_073229.2, read on the forward strand.
ACTTTAAAGTTCATATGGAACCAAAAAAGAGCCCACATCACCAAGTCAATCCTAAACCAAAAGAACAAAGCTGGAGGCATCACGCTACCTGACTTCAAACTATACTACAAGTCCACAGTAACCAAAACAGCATGGTACTGATACCAAAACAGAGATATAGATCAATGGAACAGAACAGAGCCCTCAGAAATAATGCCGCTTATCTACAACTATCTGATCTTTGACAAACCTGACAAAAACAAGCAATGGGGAAAGGATTCCCTATTTAGTAAATGGTGCTGGGAAAACTGGCTAGCCATATATAGAAAGCTGAAACTGAATCCCTTCCTTACACCTTATACAAAAATTAATTCAAGATGGATTAAAGACTTACATGTTAGACCTAAAACCATAAAAATCCCAGAAGAAAACCTAGGCAATACCATTCAGGACATAGGCATGGGCAAGGACTTCATGTCCAAAACACCAAAAGCAATGGCAACAAAAGCCAAAATTGACAAATGGGATCTAATTAAACTAAAGAGCTTCTGCACAGCAAAAGAAACTACCATCAGAGTGAACAGGCAACCTACAAAATGGGAGAAAATTTTTGCAACCTACTCATCTGACAAAGGGCTAATATCCAGAATCCACAATGAACTCAAACAAATTTACAAGAAAAAAACAAACAACCCCATCAAAAAGTGGGCAAAGGATATGAACAGACACTTCTAAAAAGAAGACATTTATGCAGCCAAAAGACACATGAAAAAATGCTCATCATCACTGGCCATCAGAGAAATGCAAATCAAAACCACAATGAGATATCATCTCACACCAGTTAAAATGGTGATCATTAAAAAGTCAGGAAACAACAGGTGCTGGAGAGGATGTGGAGAAATAGGAACACTTTTACACTGTTGGTGGGACTGTAAACTAGTTCAACCATTGTGGAAGTCAGTGTGGCGATTCCTCAGGGATCTAGAACTAGAAATACCATTTGACCCAGGCATCCCATTACTGGGTATATACCCAAAAGATTATAAATCATGCTGCTATAAAGACACATGCACACGTATGTTCATTGCGGCACTATTCACATTAGCAAAGACTTGCAACCAACCCAAATGTCCAATAACGATAGACTGGATTAAGAAAATGTGGCACATATACACCATGGAACTCACCATAAAATATGATGAGTTCATGTCCTTTGTAGGGACATGGATGAAACTGGAAATCATCATTCTCAGCAAACTATCGCAAGGACAAAAAACCAAACACCGCATGTTCTCATTCATAGGTGGGAATTGAACAATGAGAACACATGGACACAGGAAGGGGAACATCACACTCCGGGGATTGTTGTGGGGTGGGGGGAGGGGGGAGGGATAGCATTAGGAGATATACCTAATGCTAAATGACGAGTTAATGGGTGCAGTACACCAACATGGCACATGTATACATACGTAACAAACCTGCACATTGTGCACATGTACCCTAAAACTTAAAGTATAATAATAATAAAATAAAATAAAAAAAGAACTACATACTTTTGAAAAGTGACAAATTTTTTATGTAATTCTGATGTTAAATTCACTTATCTCAATCATGCTGAATGCAGACCAAAGATATTAGTTTGGCAAAACTAATTTAAGGAGATAGAAATTAGAATAATTGTTACCCCAGAGTGGAGGGGAGGTCGACTGGGAATGGGAAGGTACACAAAGTAATTTTCTAGAATGATAGAAATGGTCTGTATCTTGACTGAGCCTGGTGGCTCATGCCTGTAATTCCAGCACTTTGGGAGACCAAGGCGGGTGGATCGCTTGAGCCCTGGAGTTCGAGAGCAGCCTGGGCAACATGGTGAATCCCCATCTCTACTAAAAATATAAAAATTAGCTGGCTGTGGTGGCTTGTGCCTGTAATCCCAGCTATGCAGGAGGCTGAAGCAGGAGAATCGCTTAAACCCGGGGGGGCGGAGGTTGCAGTGGGCCAAGATTGCAATACTGCACTCCAGCCTGGGCGATAGAGCAAGACTTGGTCTCAAAAAAAAAAAAAAAAAAAAAAAAAAAGTCTATATGGTCTATATCTTGATTGGGGCATTAGTTTCAGATGAGATACATAAGTTAAAACTCATCAAACTGTGCACTTAGTGTGCATTTTATTGTAAATAAATACCTATTGTAAATACCTTGATTTTAAAAATTCCTTTAAATGCCTGCTCCCTAAGAGCAGTTAAGAGCCAGTTTTTGCCACATGCTCTTGGAGACCACCTTTTGTCTGGAGCCTGAGCTAGCCCTTTGCCAAAGAAGAGATTTCAGCAAATTCTACAGCCCCATAAAGTAATCCAGAAAATCACTGGCAGTGACAGTCAGAGTTTACAAGATCTGATATTTAAATTCTCCGTAGCCATGAATTTTACATTTCAATTTTGTTTTGTATTTTAACATGTATTAGAAAACATATGGCTGGGTGCAGTGGCTCATGCCTGTAATCTCAGCACTTTGGGAGGCTGAGTTGGGAGGACCACTTGAGCTCAGGGGTTCGAGAGCAGCCTGGGCAACATAATGAGACCTTGTCTCTACTAAAAATTTTGAAAATTTAGCCAGGTATGGTGGTACATGCCCGTAGTACCAGCTACTTGGGAGGCTGAGGTGAAAGAATTGCTTGAGCTCAGGAGGTGGAGGCTGCATTGAGCCATGATGATGCCACTGAACTTCAGCCTGGGTGGCAGAGTGAGACCCTGTCTCAAAAAAATATATATATGTATATAAAAAGTGAGGTGGCCTGGTAATTACATAGGTTTACAGATGTTTCTCAAGTTCGACTGAGTAGAGAGAGATTGTGACAGCTATTACTAGTTGCTAAGTTAGCTTCTTACTTCATTCACAGAACCTCAGTTTGGTTCAGGAAGCAATTTCCCAGTTAAAAATATTCATGTCCCTAGACTCTGTGGTAGCTATGGTGGCTGTGTGACCCAGTTCTGGCCAATGAGATATAAACAAAAGTCTACTGGATCGGAATTTGGGGAAAACTATTGTTTTCCCAATAAAAAGGATCCCACCATGGGCAGGTGCTTTTTTCTCTTTGATTCTTCTCTGTCCTCTGTCTTCAGCATGAAAATAAGGTGAAATGGTTGGACGAGGTAGAGCCATCTTGGACCATTAAGACGCTAAGGGTGGCAGAGCTGGAAGGAAGAAAGAGGCTGCTTCCTAACCATAGCCTCTTTATTACATGAAAAACACCCCCCAGTTTGGTTAAGCCACTGAAGTAAGGTTTCTTTTATATCCAGCCAAATCCAATTATGGTACTTTAAAATTTTTAACTTAAAAATATGAATTAACTATAAGCATAGGTGGTACGTGATTTTGCGGAAGACCTAAGTGTGAGACACGAGGAACGGGGATCTAAGAAACACAGGACTGTACTGTGAGCTCCTTGAGGACAGGGACCACGTCTGATTGTTGTTGTTACATCTTTTCATGAGCCCAGCACTGGAATATAGGAGGTGTCCAATTTGTATTTGTCAGATGGAACTCTCTGCCAACTTAAGCAAGGAGCCATATTTCAAAAGAGCTTATCTCCCAGGCCGGAAAAATTATTTTTATAGGAACTTGGTCGGGACAGTCCTGAATTTAAGAGATTCCTTTTTCAACCAAATTCAAATTCCTCTTGAGGCTAGAGAAGCGTTCCATTTCCTCTTGACACATCCTTATTAAAGGAAGAGAATAACCATATGATCCCATTCAGAAAATTAAAATCTGGAACCCAGTGCAGATTCTGAGACAGGGTTGTTCCCTGATAGTACATCTGGACTCACAGTAAGGTTCTAGCCTTCCTGTGTGAGGGTTGTAGTGAAAGACCACCAGAAAGCAAATGCGCCATGCTTGCTTGTTTGGTGGCGGGGCTGAATTTGTGCTTATGCCCTGGTGTGTTGGAGCTGCCTTGAGGTGGTGAGAGTTGATTGTGTGTGTCTTTTACTACCTCCCGCTTCAGTGACTTCATGTTGTAGCTTGAAATGGGCCATGGTGGAAGTATTTACTCCCTGGAAATAAGCAAATGTTACAAATCGGAGTCCCCCCATCCCATCCTCCTCCCAAGAGCTGGTTATTAAACATCTACTAGTGTACCACTGTGCTTATCTGTCCCTGTTTCCTCTCTCAGGTAGTCACTGTAATGCCAATAATGATAGTGCCTTATATTTGGATAGCGGGTTCCAGTTTTTAAAGTGTCACCACATAAAGGATCTCATTTGACTCTCCCAGCAGCCCTAAGAGGTAGGCAAGGACTTTGTTATTCGCCTCATATATTAGTTTCCTATTGCGACTGTAACAAATTGCCACATTTTTAGTGGCTTAAATGGACACAAACATATATCATCTTAGAGTTCTGGGAATAAGTCTGAAATGGGTCTCAAGGAGCTAAAACCAAGGTACTGGCAGGGCTGTACTCCTTCTGGAGGCCCTAGGGAAGAATCAGTTCCTTGCCTTTTCCAGGTTACAGAGGCCACTGCATTCCTAAACTCATGTTTCCATCAACTTTCCATCCTCAAAGCCAGCAACAGCATCATTTTGACTTCTGTTTCCATCGTCGCATCTCCTTCTCTGACTCTGACTTTTCTGTTCCCTCAAAAGGACCCTTGAGATTCCATTGGATCCACCTGTATAATCCAGGATACGCTCCCCTCTCAAGATCCTAAATCACGTCTGCAAATCCCTTTTTGCTGTTTGAGGTCACATGGTTACAGGTTCCAGGAATTAAGATGTAAACATGTTAGGGGGGAAAGGGTCATTATTCTGCTTACCATACCCCCTTTTATAGATGAGGAAGCCAGCTCTGTAAGATGATGGCTCTGGTTAAGTTCATGCAGCTGTCAGTGGCGAGGAGAGACTTGGCTTGAGGCCCATGCTTTTCCCACTGCAGTGTGCTGTGTCTGTAAATATTTTTCCAACAGCTGGCCCAGGGCAGGGGCACATTCTGGGGCAAAGGATATAGCATATTTAAGGATAGCTAGTATCTGGGAGACTGAACCTATGACTTTATGGGCCCTCCCAGGTCCATGCTTCTGCTAATGACACTTCCTCCAATTTTCTTCCCAGAGTCCCTCAGATACCTCAGAGTTGGGAATACAATTACCTAAAGTCTCTCAGAACTAGATTTTCTTTTCTTTTCTTTTCTTTTTTCAGAGTCTTGCTCTGTCACCCAGGCTGTAGTGCAGTAGTGTGATCTAGGCTCACTGCAACCTCTGCCTCCCGGGTTCAAGTGATTCTCTTGCCTAGGCCTCCCGAGTAGCTGAGACTACAGGTGTGCACCACCATGCCCAGTTAATTTTTATATTTTCAGTAGAGACGGAGTTTCACCACGTTGGCCAGGCCGATCTCAAACTCCTGACCTCAAGTGATGAGCCCGCCTCAGTCTCCCAAGTGCTGGGATTACCGGTGTGAGCTACTGCACCCAGCCCAGAGCTAGATTTTCTACGTGTTGGTTGAGATATAACTAAGGGCTTACCAAGACACATGGACACATTTCCTTCCACCCACTCTTTAGCCACTCAGCAGTCCGACCCCTTTCTTTTCTGGGACTGAGCATCCAACCTCACGACTCATCACACTTTCTATTCTGTCTCCCAGGTCATCACCACCTCCCTTCCTCAGATGAAATAATATGTAAATAGAGGAAACTATTAGGATGTCAGCACATCATAAGGACATCTGTGACACTCAGTGACACTCAAACTGATTAGATTCAAATTGGAAGAAGGATTAGAGCCCTCCCCCACTCCTACTAGTGCTCTATGCCAAGAGAAGGCAGCGGCTTAAAAGATGCTGAATTAGGAAGCTTGTGTCCTTGTTCACATACTCTTCTCCCAATTCATGGCCTGACTTTGGGCAATCACTTCTTGTGAGCCTTCATTCCCGTATTAGGGTTGACACAAGAAGCAGTTCACTCCTTGAAATGCTATAGTATAATGTAAAAGTGCTGGATCTAGCATCAGACTTCCTGAGTTCACAATCCTGGTTCCACCAGTTATTAGATGGGCAAAGTTGGATAAAACACTTCTCTATGTCTCATTCTTCTTATAAATAAAATGGGGATGCTAATGATATCACCATTTTACAGACTTATTGTAATGATCGAATGACTTAATGCAGGTAATGTACTTTAGCATAGTGCCTGGCATATCATAAGCCCTTAATAAATGTTAGTTATAGTTGCTGCAGGTTAGTGATTTTTAAAGTGTGGTCCCTGAACCAGCAGCATCAGCTTCATGTGGAAATTTACTAAAAATGCAGATTCAAAAGCCCATTTCAGACTTTCTGAACCAGGAACTCTCAGGATGATTGAATTGAGTTTCTCAGGGTTGTGAACTCAGGCTGGGGCCTAGCAATCTGTGTTTTAACAAACCCTTTAGAGGATTCTGATGCTACATGCTGAAGTTTGGGAACCACTCATGTAGATGCTTCTAAAATCTCTTCCAGTTCTGGAATTCTATTATTTCATGCAAGGTTATACATTTATGCAAGGCCCCCAAAATTATTATTATTCATGCATGTTGTTCCACAAACATTTATTACATCTCCCTTCATATTGAGATCTGGGGCTAAAAAGCAAAGTAAGACATAGCCTGTGACCTCAAGTAGTTTATAGTCTATCTCATTACCCTTAATTTATAAGTTTTAAAATATCTTATTTGTAAATTTTTCTGCATTGATTCATGGCTACTATTTACTATATAAAAACAGTATTCTTCTTAAAAAAATCTGGTGGTTACAGTTAAAGTAAGATATTAGCTAAGTGACCTTGAAACTCAGTTTCTTCATTTTTAGAATGAGACTAGTAATACCTCATTCACTAATTTGTTGTGAAAATTAATATAATTAAATGTGATGACATGCATGAAATGACAGTTTGTTATAAATGTCTAAAAATGGTCAGCTGGGTCTCTGTTTGAATCTAGTCATAATTAAGTATTGTTGATTAGTATTGATTTGGCTTTATAGTGTATGTTGTTGATAGTCAAAAAAAAGAAAAAGGTTCAATTCATTATATGTTGAAATCTAGCTCCTCAGTGCTATAAAGAGCATACATCACTTTCACTTTCTCTTTTTTAGAACTCAGGTGTTGAAGACCCTCTTTGTAGTTCAGAAATAAATCAGAGAAATAGCTGGTGTGTATCCAAAAGGCCACATTAGAGCTAGGAATCAAAGAAAAGTTTAGACCAGCTACAGTCTCCTCAGCTATTTATGGTATAACTTTGAAATTCCCTTGGAAACTTCCCTTTTGATTCTGTCTCAGAAGATGTTATCTGATTAACTAGGCAGTCTACAGATTGCAGAAGAGTTTCAACTCTCTTTGTATAAAATCAAGGACCTGCCCCTGAGTGTGAACTGGAAATAGAGCCCTTAAAGTCACCCAAATTCAGTTCAACAAATGCCACGTTGCTGAAAGACCATGATGGACTGCTTTTGAAGTTAGTGGTTTCTTCAACCAACAGGGCTCACTCTGAGTTTGGAAACTTTCTACGCATCAGGAGAAGAATAGCAACAATCCTATTCATTGACATGAAGCATTCTGCCTGCTTTTCCTTTATCCACCAGAACTAAAGAGAGTGTTTCTTGAAATTTCTTGGGGTGAGATTTTTAATGTGTGCCAAGATCTTGCTGCTCTGTTAAGTCCTGGCCAAGGAGAAAACAGCTGCTGAAAAGGCTAATGCATCACCTTGAGTCTTACCCACAGATAGGAACATGCCTTCTATTTATTGAATCACACTCTTTAGGTACTAGCCCTTCACTACTGCTCCTGACCTTTCGCCAGTCTCCACTTGTTCAAATCTAAGTGGCACCTCACTTGTCAATGAATCCATGTAAGCCCTGGAGTTTTAACAAAACAATAGTCCCAGATTCTAAGGTGTAAGACAGTAAATTAAGATAATGTTTTGAGGGCTTCGATGTTGAAAATCCAGATCTTGATAAGTGCTGGAAGAGACACGGTCTAAGATGCCTTTTGTCTATTTGGGTAGCTAATTTGTCCACAGGGATGTTCTGTAGGGATCTGGAATTTAGCATCTTCAGACCTCAAACCATCATCATCTTAATTCACTGAGTGCCTGCTAGTGTGTGTGTGTCAGGCCCTGCATGAGGAGTGTTTCTTACTTGACCTCATTTCAATCCTCACAACTCTGCAAGGTTGATTTTATCAATCCTATTTTATAGGGGAACAATATGAAACCTCGCCCTGGTCACATAACTTAGCTAAAAATTAATGGCTAGTTCAACAAAAATGAGATTGGTCTTCAGGCCCATCTGACTCCAGAACCCATATTTTTCCTAATTTATTTAGTGGAACAAAAACAAATCCATGTGCTCACAACAGAACACTGGGTATTAATTGCTCCCTCTCTTGTACCCCACAAGACATTTCTTCCATCTGATGGGTCATCAGACCTTATAATGGCACCTTTTAAATGGATTTCTTTCTGCCTTCTTCTCCGTCTGCATCTCTAGCCCTCTCATTACAATCAAATAAATAAAATTTCCTCCTATCATTTTCTGCACTCCAGTTTTCATGGCCCTCCAATTCATCCTTCATGCTCCTCTTGGAGTCATCTTCCTAAGACTCAAACCTGGTATCTGTATTTAGATTTAGATGTTACAAGCAATGGAAGTAAAGTATGGCAAGTACTAATCTCAGAAGATAGCTAGGTACTATGGGCACTCAATGAAAGGTTCCTAAATGGTTAGGAGCAAGGTTTGGGGAGTAGGAGGTAGGAAAGGCATACTGAGGGAAATAATAATTGAGCTGATACATGAGGGTTAAAAAAAGATTATACAAGTATAGTGTGGCAAGGACTGGGCTATCAAGACGGGAAAATATATGCATGAAGACTCGGGGCAAGAAGGGATTTAAAGAGAAAAGGGAACTGAGAATAGAGATCAGAGAAAAAGAAGGAAAAACAAGGTGTTGCAGAAGCCAAGGGATGAGACTGTATGAGAAGGCAAGAGTGGACCACAGTGTCAATGTTGCCAAGAGGTCAAATAAGATGAGAGCAGAGAGTGTCCATTGGATTCAGCAGTGGAGAAATCACTAATGACTGCACTAAAAGCCCTTTGAGTCAGTGATGTGAACAAAGGCTAGGTCACAGTGTTGAGAGAAGCAAATGGACTGTGAGGCACTGGAGACTGGAACTGTAGACAAATCATGGAAATTTAAAACATATCATTATTTTTTCAGATACAGGGGGTCTATGTGCAGGTTTGTTATGGATAGATTGCATAATGCTGAGGTTTAGGCTTCCATGGATTTGTCACCAAATAATGAACATAATATTCAATGGGTAGTTTTTCAAATCTTACCCCACTCCCTCCTTCCCCACTCTAGTAGTCCCCAGTGACTCTTGTTCCCATCTTTGTGTCTGTGTGGACTCAATGTTTAGGTTCCACTTATAAGTGAGAAGAGGTGACATTTGGTTTTCTGAATTAATTCACTTAGGATAATGGCCCCCAGCTGCATCCATGTTGCTGCAAAGGACATGATTTCATTCTTTTTTTTTATGACTGTGTAATATTTCATGGTGTTGGAATTTTCTTTCTCCAATCCACCATATTTTCTTTATCTAATCCACCACTGATGAGGACCTGGGTTGATTCTATGTCTTTGCTATTCTGAATAGTGCTGTGATAAAGACACGAGCACAGGTAGCTTTTTAAAACACCATATCTTTACACTATTTGCTCATTCTGGACCATTTTCCTCCTTTCTTGCTTCTTTCACTATCTTGCCTACTCCCTTCCCACCCAATTTCTCTTTCTATTGAAATCCTAGCCATTCTTTGAGACCAAATAAAATACCATCATATCCTAAGCTTTCCTGCATTCCTGGTGGTTAGAATGTACTGTTCCGTACTTGCCACATAAATCTTTGCTGAGTTAGCAAACTGTTCCCATTTGACTGATTGCATGACATCTCATTTCTGTGCCTGTTATAGCACTTTCTTCTTGCTACCTTTTAATCTTTTTAGTTGTACAGACCTGTCTGCCTGACTACACAACTTGATGACAATGAACTAGCTACATATTAGTCATTTTTAAACATCTCATAGTTTCCAACTAAGTGCATTGGGCACTGTTGTCAATCAAATTGAATTTAACTGACTACTCTTGGTCTTGCATGGATTTAAGCACATTACATAATCTTTGTCCTTAGAGACAATGATTGTTAATCGTATTTATAATGGAAATGGAAAATCTTAGGATTTACTAGTCATTTTTAACTTATCTAAGTATTTCCACTATGATTCACATGCTTTCCATATTCTAAAGTCTATAAATCATTATCAGATTGGTTAATTTAATATATGTGAATGAATACTCTGTAAATCAACTCTGTGATCCAAGTGAAACAACTCAACTTTTAAGCTCAGAGTCCTCAAGTAGCAACTCATTAATGAAGCTGAGTTATCTATTCACGCACTGCTCTCTTTTCGAAGAACACTAGGCAATTGTTAAACCAAGCCAAACTAGAAAAAGTAACATTGAACTTTTGGGTTTCTAGGGACTACAACCAAAGGAATAAGTCATATTCTTAAATTCTAAGCACCCAATGATCATTTGGAAAAGGCTGATTTAAAGAGGGCAACAACAATAGTTATAATGATGGATAAACTATTATGTTGTGGGTGGATTTTCAAAACCTTTAAAAATTTTTTCATAGTTGAAAATTTTTGTAGAAAAAAATTTTTTGTAGTTGAATTTAAAGATTTTTGTAGTTGACAAAATTAAGATCTACTTTCATTCTGTTTGATTAGTACAACTTATAAGCTCCAGTTTTAAATGTTTTGGAATTTCTACCAAGCATATTTCACAATTCTTCTGTAGTAGAATCTGGAATTTTTGCCACTTTCCCCTCAAAAAAGCCCCACCCTTCACTGCATGTTAAATATCAAGCAGAAAGAGATAACCAACATATCCCCAGCTCACATAGTATAATTGGGATTAAAACACAAACGCCCATTTTTTAAAAGCAAAATTCTGAAGCAACTATTGCTAAATGTTGATATTTTTAAAAAACTGAATAATGGGTACCCAGGCGATTGCTATATTTCTCTCTATTCTTTTCTCTAGACATGAGCTGTACATTTAAAATAAGGGAGAAATATCCATATAGTCCAAAAAGTATTAGAGAACTTAATCAGGGAAAGAGTTTCTTGTATTGATTTTTAATTATCCAAGTTCTCTACTTGCCCCATGAGCACTTAGAAGTCAGAGATATTTCTTTGGTTTTCAGCGGAAGAAACAAAAATAGTTAAGAAAAACCAAGTGATTCCAGAGCAAGGCCAAGTCCAAGCTCAAGTCAGAGTTAAAATTCCTGGGGTATCAAAGGAAGGGAGGCTTTCTCCAAATACTTATTGGCATAAACGACATTCAATTAGTACTTGTTCGATTAGTTGGTTACTGATTTAACAGGAGTAAAAGCTCAACTCCTTGGGACAGGTGGCATATGTCACCTTCTGCTCATCATTGACCATGGTAATGTGGGCCCAAACTCAGGAGACCATTGTGTGACCTTTTTAGTAGTGGTGACAACTTAACACAAAACGACTCCTACTCAGAAGGATCCCTGCTTTTGTAAGGTGGCTGACCCAGGATGACGGGTACTGCCAATAGTCTTGGTATTGTAGAGCAAAGTTAATGAATCCAAAGACTAGGAAAAGCTACAGGACCTAAGGGTAAGAAAGAGCAAAAACACCCCAAAGAAATTAATTGTCAAGCAGTTCGCCCTCATTTTGCCAGCATTCTGTTTTTACAGAGGTGACTAGATGGGATGGATTTGGTTGGTGAAAGAGGCCACAAAACAAGAAAGGGGGTGCATGGTGGCTCTGCTACAGCTTTTTAATTCTGCTCTCTCCTTCAGTTCAATTTAGCAGCATTGATTAAACACTTTCAATGAGCACCAATAGTAAGACACTACACTATCCTTTTTCTTCTGCCTCCTCGATGTCTTCTCTCTCTCTCCCTCTGTCTCTCTCTTTCACAAACACACACACACACACACACACACACCCTTGAAATTGTGAGCAGCTTGTTCTGCCCACAGGGAACTTCTGTCCAAAGTCCATGAAATGTCACTTTAAGCAACTGTAGAGAGTAGAATCGTGATAAAGGAAGGTAAACTTCAACTCTCAAGAAAGATATTGCCTGAAAAAAACAAACTGATCTTTTATCAAAGCTCATTTCATCACAGCTGTTTCAGGATTCCTTAGTACGGTTTACTCATAACCTAGTTACAACACTTGACTGAGCTTCTCATAAGAGCCACAGCAGCTACCTATGCAGCCTGGGCCCACCTTTCCAGGCAATGACTGTTCACCTTATCCCCAGTGTCCTTCATTGATGCCCCCCTTCTCTCTGTCCAACATTATCTCCGACTGCCCATGAAACACTTCCTCCAACAGGAAAGTTCAGGCTTGCCATGGACCTGCTCTTTCTCAGGTGCGTATTGGCTCAGGTTCCCTTGGGAAGCCTCCAGTGTCCACTCCTCTAACCAGAATCCTTCCAAACCTTTGCATCTCTACCACAGCAGGCATGCCCCCTGGAAGTCTTCAAACCAGCAAGCCCCTCAGTTTCCTGAAAACTCATGAGGCATTGACAGTCTCTCCCCTCACTAGGAACTTACCACATAAACTCTCTGTGGGTTCAGTTACCAGTCTCCCCTAACCAAACTGAAATCTTCTTTTCAGCTGGAAGTTTGACTTGCAGTCTCTGGGACAGCATCATGGGCCATGGCAGGGCCTTGAGCACCCTGGGTTTCCACTGCATGTGTAAGAGAGAAAAGCAGAGGAGAAGCTCTGGCAATTCAAGGAAACGGGAAAAGTACAAGGACCAGGATATGCCGTGACTTTGAGATGACATGAGTGTGTTAACCACGTAGATTTTCCCTTTGTTTTGTCTCAGCTGAGGACCTTAATAAGATGCAGGGTGATGTTAGTGAAAAGGAAACAGGTCATATGTACCCTGAAGCTTCTTGGGCAACATGTAAATCAAATTCCCCCTCTCTGGAGAGAGAGAGGTCGGAGTCAGAGTCATAGGAAGTACAGGTGTGTGTGGTTGTGTATATGTGTGTGACTGTTGTTTGCAGAAGTAACTCCTCCATGGCCATTGATTTCATGCACCTCTCTGGGCAGCCACAGCCCTGGTTAGAGTCAAGATTCCACCTAGGCCAACACACTGAGACTGAGAAGATCCTAGGGGTAATTCTAAAAGGCTGGAGCTGGAAAGGACTTAGACAGCAAGAATCCCAAGCCACCCACTGCACAAATGGAGCAGTGGAGCCTGCAGCTGGTGCAGAGCGTGGACGAAGCAGGTTATGGCTGAGCAAGAACAGCCACTCAGGCACTACCTTGGGGTGGGGCACACATGCCCACTGGGAGCCTTCCTGGGTACTGTAAAACACTGCCAATGCAAAAATCCAGGAGCAGTGAGACTCAGCTTCTCATTAACTTGCCATCCTGTGCTTGGCAGTACATGTTGTCTTTCCAAACCTTGTTACTGGGCCTGGCAGTAAAATTTCTCCTCAGAGACTCCACAGGGGAATCAGAGGTGAGTAGAGAAGGTTTAAATAAGTGCAATGTAGGAACAGGTGGGGAAGAGGGATGCCTCAGTGGAGAGGGGGACGCAAGGTAAGCCAAAGAGAAGCCAAGGTCAGCCATGGACATATGACTGCAAAGGCCTCTGGCCAAATTGAGAAACACATTTTTCTCCTCTCTGCAGGGGAAGAAAGCCAGACTAGGCACATTCCGGGAGGTGCTTTTGAAAATCCCAGCCTGCAGAATCCTTTGGCCTACATTACCTATAAATGTTAGGTGACAGCATAGCCTAGAAGCAAAGCTGATGGTAAGATGAGACCCAAAAACAGACTGTTAGGTCCACTGGAAAACTCCAGCCTTCCCAAGGAGGCCACCAAAACTACAACTTGGAGTCAAAGCAGGGCCAAACCTCAGAATATGACAGTTCCTTAGGGACTTCTTGTCAACTTTTTGTCTGAACTTGCCTAAGGCCAAGACATCCTGTGCTTTATGCCAGCCTAACCTTCCCGAAGTATGCTTTCATCTCACCCCTCCGTCATCAGATCACTCCCCTGGTTCCATCCTTCCTTCTGCTTCAAGTCTAAACTTCGCTGCCCTGTTCTAGGCCTCCACAGCCCAGCCCTGCCTCATTCTCCATCCTACATTCCTCCCTCACCTCCACACTTTCCTCTTTATAGTCCCCTGCACTCTGTGCTCATTCCTAACTCTGTGGTGTCTTCCCCCGCTCTTCTACCCAGATAGTCCTGTCTTCTCCCTCTGTCTAAAAATAAGCTACCTATTCAGCAAAGTGTGGCTCACTTCTTCCGTGAATCCTTCTTCTTTACCAATGCACATAAATCTCTCCTTTCTCAAAACGTCGTTATAGCTCTCCAATACCCATACGAACCCCAGTCCTATTACTAATGCTAGTGCTGACACTATCACTGATAGTAAAATTTATGCTGGCCTAAATTGTAGGTAATTTTATATGCTAGCTCACTTAATCCTCCAACAATCCTAAGAGATATGTACTCTGATTATCCCAATATTACATCCCTGAAAACAAGAAAGGAGATAGAGCACTCCAGTGGTAAGTATTTTCATATTTGGTGGATATTTAATATATAAGAGGCCCTCAGTGGCATCCAATGAGAGGAGAAAGCTATTACCACTTCTCAGCTATAGGGCCATTGAGGACCTTCACTATTGCCCCCCAAATAAATCATCCCTGACCTGATTCAGGGTCCAGGATAACCAGGCTTCAGGTGAGGGAAGCAGGAGCATAGGGAGAGTTGCATTTATCACCATAAATATCTTAGGCCTTGTTAATTATCTGATACATTACATGTGGGCATTACATTTTGTTGAAGCCATGTATAAACATTCAATTACTATTCCTTGGCCTCCACTGGAGCAGAACTCATGGTCCTTGTAAGGATTTATTTTGTGTTTTTTATGATGAATAATTTCAAACATACACAGAATTAGAGGAGTTTAATAAACCCCAGTGTACATGTAACTCAGATTCAGCAATAATCAACTCACAGCTAGGCTTGTAGAT
Organism: Gorilla gorilla gorilla; assembly: GCF_029281585.2. Lineage (NCBI taxonomy): Eukaryota > Metazoa > Chordata > Mammalia > Primates > Hominidae > Gorilla > Gorilla gorilla. The sequence continues at coordinate 64,990,938 of NC_073229.2, forward strand.
TTTCTAAGGGAAAAAGCTTAGAAAGTTTTTAAACTTTGTTCCACTCACCCCTCACCCAAACTCAAATTATTTTGAAGCATATCCAAGACACTGTACCATTTCCTGATGAGGATATTTCAGAGAGAAAGGAAAGAGAGAAGGGAAACATACATTTTACATAAATTTTACTTTTCCTAAAACAAGGGATGGGACCTAGGAAAAAGGAATGCAAGACACTCTGTTCCCAGGATGGACAGAAAGTGACTAATTCTCCATTTTAATTGCTCCCTCACTTTATATTATGCAGTTTATTCTTTACCATTTTTGTTGTATATGTTGTGCTGTAACTTGTGACCTTAAGGGCCTCACTTGGGTTTGCCTCATTGACTCCAGTTGAATTGGAAACACCTGGCTAACAGCATCCACATTATCTTCTTACTGGATTTAATGTTGTATGTTCTTGTGCTCCACATAACATCTGGCTTACCTTCCTCTCATCTTTCCTTCTTAATGTCCTTCCTTCCTTTCTTACCAATCCCCTCACTTTCTAATAACTTCCTTTTATTAATCTCGTATTTACTGGGCCCAGCTCCTGGCATACAGTAGACAAAGTAAAAATGAGACAGGAACATCTAGATGACCAGTGGGGACTTAGAGGTGGCAGGAAACTCTTGCAGAATAAGAATGAATTAGCCAATTAAAAAAAAGGAGGTAGCAAGCAGTTGAACATGGAGGAAGGGCATTCAAGGCAGAAGCAGCAGTTCCAGCAAGGATCTGTGAGGAAATTTGGGTCCATTTGGAGAACTGAAAAATGTACCATGTGACTGGACCAATAAATTTGAGTGGAGAGGGGGTAGAAAATAAGGAGGGTGGAAAATGTAGAATTAAGCATAGTTGAGAGCTTGGATAACAATATTGATTGCAGTCATGGGAAGATGGTTTGAGTAGAGCTGGGAGAGAGGGGAATTCTGCTGTGATAGAGATACACAACTATGATGCACTCCCCAAGCATCTGAATTTACCAAAGCACTTTTCAACTTTGACATCATCTTCTATGAAAACACAGTCTCCCAAGACTAGCTTATCTTTTTGATAATTAACTAAAGACTGTTTCCTCTCCCAGAGATTTTTCCTTGATTAAGAACTTACATGTTAGCTGGGGAAATCCAGGGCATGCATATTTATTTAGTTTGCAAACATTTATTTTCCTGGAAAATGTTTTCAAAACAGAAATTAGACTAGACCTTATTTTTTTATAGATATGTTTTTCTTTGTACAACGAAATAAAGGCAAAACAATTATAAGGTGGGAGGGTGGGGATGCAGATAATCATCTTTATTGTGGTGGTTGGTTTTATTAGGTAGACTGTATCTGCAGTGCACCTGTAGAAACTTACTTGGAAATGTTCAGTTCATGGCACAAGAGCTGTTTAACCATGTAGCTGGGACTTTGAGCTACATCTGTAGAACTCAAAAGGAAATTTAGAGTTGCCAATTGGCTGCTGAATTGGAGTTGTGTAGATTATCATTGCCACTGAATGATGTATTCTGGCTATTGTCACTGCCCGCATTTGCTTGCCTGTTAAAAATTCTAAACTTTGCACTTGATTTGTTGCACTTGACTTGTTTCAGAGCTCAAGGGCTGAATGGGTGATGTTTTTAAGTTCTAGGGGTCATAAATTTCAATTGCAATGAAGTACGCACTGGAGAGCTCTGGAGTGAGAAATGTGATTAAATGACCTCTAATGTACCTTCCATTTACATAATACTCTAGTCCTTGAGTTGCAGATGTCTGGAGCTACTAAATAGATCATTCGTTTTTCTAAAGTAAAACTTAACCCAAACTTCTGGAAGATGATTTAATGACCAGTTTGAATGGTGGAGGGAAGCATTTGATCATACTGGGATCTAGTTTCACACTTTATGAGATTTAGATTCAGGATCCACCAAGAACCTTGTTCCAGGACTATGCCAGTTTTTCTGCATCCAGATGTGACATCATTTCTACCCATTTGTTCTCTCATTTAAGTCGGGCTCACTCACCTGTTTCTCTCATTTTCAACCTGTTTTTCTAGGCTTTGATTATACTGCCTTGCTTGACCCAACTCTCACATTTCACCCAACTCTCACCCTTATTTGTAAGCTCAATTTAGCCCCAACTCTAGGTATAGATGTGATTTTAGACAGAGAGGAAGAGCTGTTTGGAGGGCGCTGAGAACCTAGAATCTCTGTCTTTAAACTCCTACCTTCAGACTGCCACTATTAGGGTTTCTACCTCCTATTTCCAGATGTCAGGGACTGGTTGCCCAACATATGCTACTAGCTTTTTTGATACTAACATTCTGTTCTCTGTGAGACCTTGGAAATGATCCCTGCAAACTACAAGTCCTAGATCCCTGGGACACATGCCCTCTGGAACCTGCCCCACGTGTCCTCCAGCCAGGCTCACATGTGGACCTTCAGACTCCATTGACTCAACGGACCAGCTAGGCTTACAATCCTACAATTCCCCAGTCAGCTCCAGCCCCTGCCAGGCCTGAAGCCTCACTTATGCCCCTAGACTTGGTTTCTGCCCAAGGAGAAAGTGAAGATGAAATCTCTAGCTCTGCCAAAGCCTTGCCTCAGTTATCAGCACCACATTATCACTTTGTAATTGCTTTTCTCCGGTGTCAGTTTTCTTTCTTATATGTCCAATCACTGGTCCCTGACCTGGAGCTTGACCTGACCATGGTAACAGTATCTGTCTCATGCCTCTTGCTTCCTTGAAACTCTCAGAGCCTCCTTAGCTGCTTGGGTATTACCTTACTCTGATATTTAGCTTGAATATACTCTGACCTTCCTGGCTTTAAAAAATAGCTGCTGTGGGCCCAGGACTTCTACCCCAAATCCAGCTTATTTCAATGTTATGATGTAGCTCAGTGTCACCTGGACTCTGTTCTGAAGAAAATAACTATCCCATGAGATAATAGGCCTTTGTAAAAAAATAAACTGATTAATTGTAAAGTATATATTTGTTAGGAAGTGTGTATGTCATAATCATGTGAATTTGGGAAATGCTGTGCTAAATAATGTCAAGCAGATGACTTCACGACAGGACTTTTTGAGTCCACTAATATGCTACTAATGAGCATAATAATATTCAAGGAAGGTGGAGGGGGTCAGAGTACGTAGCTTTTTTCAAATGTATTGGCCTACTGAAGTTTTTCATGTAGAACACTCTAAACATCTCACCAAAACTTTCCCAGAACGCCTTGTGAGAAATCTTGAGTGATTTCAGCTCCATACTTTGACACTGACCTGGACCCACTTGAACAGGGAAATTTCCCTCTGTCAGAACCTAAAAAAGCATGTTGGTCAAGACATCTCTAAATATGAGAATGAAATTGGTCCTTATTTTACACCCACACACAAAAATCAACTCAAAATAGATTAAAGACTTAAACATAATATCTTAAACTGTAAAACTCCTAGAAGAAAATACAGCTATCTAGGAGTGGGGGACAGGCCAAGACGGCCATTTAGAAGCGGCTGTGGTCTGCAGCTTTCACAGAGAAGAATGAAAATGGTGAGTGAATTCTGCACCTTCAATGGAGGTATCCAGGTTCTGGCATTGGGACTGACTAAGCAGTCAATGAGACCCACGGAAAGCAAGAAAAAGCAGGCTGGGGTGACAGCCCACCCAGGAGTGGCATGGAGCCAGGGAAGTCCCCACCTCCAGCCAAGGGAGGCAGTTAGTGATTGTGCCACCCTGCCCGGGAAACCACACTTTTCCCACAGATCTTTGCAACCCTCAGATCAGAAGATCTCCTTGTGAGCTTGCCCCCTACCTCCAGGGCCTTGGGTCTGAAGCCCAGAGCTGTGCAGTCTCTTGGCAGCTTCTCAGGCATGCACAGAAACCCAGGAGTTTTTGCATACTCTGGCCCCAGGAATTCTGGTGAGGCAAGAGTCTGTGCATTCCCCTAGGAAGGAGGCTGAAACCAGGGAGCCAAGTGGCATCATTCTGTGGAACTCACTCCCATGGCACCTCACAAGTTAAGACCCACTGGCTTGGAATTCCAGCCAGCCAGTGGCAGCAGGCTGGAGACTACCTGAGACAACCGAGTTCTGATGAGGGGAGAAGGGCAGCTGCCATCTCTACAGCTCGAGTTGGTCCTGGCCTGCTGGCTTTGGAGAGTTTGGGCAGTCCAAACCATGAGGAATTCCCCCACAGTGCAGCACAGTTACTGTGGCAGTTCATGGCCAGACTGCTTCTTTATATGGGATCCCAATCCATCCCTCCTCACTGGGAGGAGCCTCCCTGCATGAATTTCAGCAACTCCGGGCAGGATTTTACTGGCAAAACCCTGATCTCCCTGGGACAGAGCCCCTGGGGGCAGGGGCGGCCATGGTCTCTGTGGTTCAGTGGACTTAACCTTTCTTGCCTGCTGGCTCTGGAGAATATGGGCAGTATGGATGAGAGGAGTTCCCACCAGCACAGTGCACCTGCTCTGCCAAGGGGCAGCCAGACTGCTTCTTTCAGCTGGTCCCTGATCTTGTTCCTCCTGACTGAGTGAGACCTCCCAACAGGGGTCTCCAGACACCTCCTAAAGGAGCATTTGGGCCCTCATTAGATCAATCCCCCGGGGCAAAGCTTCCAGAGGAAGGAGCTGGCTGCCATCTTTGCTGTTTTTCAGCCTTCACTGGTGATACCTCCAGGTGTGGGAGGGACTGAGAGGATTAGGATCTGGAGTGGACCCCCAGCAAACCACAGCAGCTCTACAGAAGGGGGCCCTGACTGTTAAAAGAAAAACAGAATAGAAAGCAACAACAAGAACAACATCAACAAAAAAGACCCCACAAAAACCCTATTCAAAGGTCAGCAACCTCAAAGATTGAAGGTAGATAAACCCACAAAGATGAGAAAGAATCAATACAAAAATGCTGAAAACTCAAAAAGCCAGAGTGCCTCTTCTCCTCCAAATGATCATGACACCTCTCCAGCAAGGGCACAGAACTAGGCTGAGGCTGAGATGGCTGAATTGACAGAAGTAGGCTTCCAAAGGTGGGTAATAACTAACTTCGCTGAGCTAAAGGAGCGTGTTCTAACCCAATGCAAAGAAACTAAGAATCATGATAAAACATTACAGAAGCAGATAACCAGAATAATAGCCAGTTTAGAGAAGAACATAAATGACTTGAAGAAGCTAAAAAACACACACGAGGACTTCACAATGCAGTCACACAAGTATCAATAACCAAATAGACCAAGCAGAGAAAAGCATCTCAGAGATTGTAGACTATCTTTCTGAAATATGACAGGTAGACAAGATAAAGAAAAAATGAAAAGGAACAAACAAAACACATGAGAAAAGACTGAACCTACTACTGATTGGGGTACCTGAAAGAGAGGGGGAGAACAGAACCAAGTTGGAAAACATACTTTAGGATATCATCCAGAAGGCCAGGCGCAGTAGCTTACACCTGTTATTCTAGCACGTTAGGAGGCCGAGGCAGGTGGACCACTTGAGGCCAAGAGTTCAAGACCAGCCTGGCCAACATGGTGAAACCCCGTCTCTACTGAAAATATAAAAATTAGCTCAGTGAGGTTGCATGTGCCTGTAGTCCCAGCTACTCAGGAGGCTGAGGCAGGAGAGTCATTTGGACCCTGGAGGTGGAGGCTGTAGTGAGCCAAGATCACACCACTGAACTCAAGCTGGGCAACAGAGTGAGACTTTGAATCAAAAAAAAAAAAAAGAATATCATCCATGAGATCTTTCTCAACCTAGCAAGACAGGCTAGCATTCAAATTCGAACCCAGTAAGATACTCCATGAGAAGTTCAACTCCAATACACATAATCATCAGATTCTCCAAAGTTGAAATGAAAGAAAAAATGAGAGGAGTTCCCACCAGAACTCCTCTAAGCATAGCCAGAAAGAAAGGCCAGACCACCCACAAAGGGAAGCCCATCAGACTAAAAATGGGCCTTTCAGCAGAAACCCTACAAGCCAGGAGAGATTGGGGGACAATATTCAACATTCTTAAAGAAAAGAGTGTCCAACCCAGAATTTCATATCCAGCCAAACTAAGCTTCATAAGCAAAGGAGAAATAAGATCCTTTTAAGGCAAGCAAATGCTGAGGGAATTCATCACCACCAGGCCTGCCTTGCAAGAGCTCCTGAAGGAAGCACTAAATATGGAAAGGAAAAACTATTACCAGCCGCTACAAAAACACACTGAAGTACACAGACTAGAGATACTATGAAGCAACTACATAAACAAGTCTGCAAAATAACCAGCTGGCATCATAATGACAGGATCAAATCACATCACAGTATTAACCTTAAATGTAAATGGGCTAAATGCCCCAATTAAAAGACACAGAATGGCAAGCTGGATAAAGAGTCAAGACCCATCAGTATGCTGTATTCAAGAAACCCATCTCATATGCAAAGACACACATAGGCTCAAAATAAAGGAATGGAAGAAAATTTACCAAGTAAATGGAAAACAGAAAAAATCAGGGATTGCAATCCTAAACTAACAAAGATCAAAAAGACAAAGAAAGGAATGGTAAAGGGTTCAATTCACCAAGAAGAGCTAACTATCCTAAATATATATGCACCCAATACAGGAGCACCCAGATTCATAAAGCAAGGTCTTAGAGGCCTACAAAGAGACTTAGACTTCCATACAATAACAATGGGAAACTCCAACACCCCACTGATGATTTTAGACAAATCATTGAGACAGAAAATTAGCAAAGATATTCAGGACCTGAACTCAGCTCTGGATCAAGTGGACCTGACAGATATCTACAGAACTCTCCACCCAACACCAACAGAATATACATACATTCTTCCCATTGCCACATAGCACTGACTCTAGAATTGATTGCATAATTAGAAGTAAAACACTCCTCAGCAAATGCAAAAGAACTGAGATCATAACAAACAGTATCTCAGATTCAGCACAATCAAATTAGAACTCAAATTAGAAACTCACTCAAAACCACACAACTACATGGAAATTGAACAACCTGCTCCTGAATGACTCCTGGGTAAATAATGAAATCATGGCAGAAATCAAGTTCTTTGAAACTAAGAAGAAAAAAGAGACAACGTACAAGAATATCTGGGACGCAGCTAAAGAAGCGTTAAAAGGGAAATTTATAGCACTAAATGCCCCACATCAAAAAGCTAGAAAGATCTCTAATTGACAACCGAACATCACTACTAAAAGAACTAGAAAACCAAGAGCAAATAAACCTCAAGGCTAGCAGAAGACAAGAAACAACCAAAACCAGAGCTGAACTGAAGGAGATAGAGACACAAATAAACCTTCAAAAAATCAACAAATCCAGGAGTTGTTTTTTTGAAAAAATAATTAATAAAATAGGCCACTAGCTAGACTAATAAAGAAGAAAAGAGAGGAGAATCAAATAGACACAATAAAAAATGATAAAGGGGATATCACCACTGACCCCACAGAATACAAGCCATCAGAGAATACTATAAACATCTCTATGCATATAAACTAGGCAAGAGAAATCTAGAAGAAATAGATAAATTCCTGGACACATACACCCTCCCAAGACAGAAACAGGAAGAAATTAAATCCCTGAATAGACCAACAATGAGTTCTGAAATTGAGGCAGTAATAAATAGCCTACCAACCAAAAAAATAAAAGATCAGGACCAGATGGATTTACAGACTAATTCTACCAGAGGTACAAAGAGGAGCTGGTTCCATTTCTACTGAAACTATTTCAAATAATTGAAAAGGAAAGACTCTTCCCTAACTCATTTTATACAGCCAGCATTATCCTGACGCCAAAACCTGGCAGAGATACAACAAGTAAAGAAAATTTCAGGCTAATATCCCTGATGAACATTGATACAAAAATCCTCAATAAAACACTAGCAAACCAAATCCAGCAGCACACCAAAAAGCTTATCCACCGTGGTCAAGTTGGCTTCATCCCAAGGATGAAAGTTTTGTTCAACATATGCAAATCAGCAAGTATAATTCATAACATAAACAGAAGTAAAGACAAAAACCACATGATTATCTCAATAGATGCAGAAAAGGCCTCTGATAAAATTCAACATCCTTTCATGTTAAAAACACTCAGTAAACTAGATACTGAAGGAACATACCTCAAAATAATAAGAGCCATATATAAAAACCCACAGCCAATATAATGAATGGGCAAAAGCTGGAAGCATCCTCCTTGGACACTGGCACAAGACAAGGATGCCCTCTCACCATTCCTATTCAACATAGTATTGGAAGTTCTGGCCAGGGCAATCAGGCAAGAGAAAGAAATAAAGCATATTCAAATAGGAAGAGAGGAAGTCGAATTATCTTTGCTTGCAGATGACATAATCCCATATCTAGAAAACTCCATCATCTCAGCCCAAAACCTTCTTAAGCTGATAAGCAACTTCAGCAAAGTCTCAGGATACAAAATCAAAGTGCAAAAATTGCTAGCATTCCTATACGCTAGCAACAGACAAGCAGAGAGTCAAATTATAAATGAATTCCCATTTGCAATTTCTACAAACAGAATAAAAAATCTAAGAATACAGCTAACAAGGGAAATGAAGGACCTCTTCAAGGAGAACTACAAATCATTTCTCAAGGAAATCAGAGAGGACGCGAACAAATGGAAAAATATTCCATGCTCATGGATAGGAAGATCAATATCGTGAAAATGGCCATACTACCCAAAGTAATTTATAGATTCAATGCTATTTGCATTAAATTATCCTTGACATTCTTCACAGAACTAGAAAAAACTATTTTAAAATTTATATGAAACCAAAAGAGAGCTCATATAGCCAAGACAGTCCTAAGCAAAAAGAACAAAGCTGGAGGCATCACGCTACTCAACTTCAAACTACTCTAAAAGGCTACAGTAACCAAAACAGCATTGTACGGGTACCAAAACAGACATATAGACTAATGGAACAGAATAGAAAACTCAGAAATAAGATTGCACACCTACAACCATCTGATCTTCAACAAACCTGACAAAAACAAGCAATGGGGAAAGGAATCTCTATTTAATAAATGGTGCTGGGAAAACTGGCTAGCCACATGCATAAAATTGAAACTGGACCCTTTCCTTACACTTTATACAAAAATTAACTCAAGATGGAGTAAAGACATAAATGTAAAACCAAAAACTGTAGAAATGCTAGAAGAAAACCTAGGCAATACCATGCAGGACATAGGCAACAGCAAAAATGTCATGACGAAAATGCCAAAAGCAATTGCAACAAAAGCAAAAATTGACAAATGGGATCTAATTAAACTAAAGAGCTTCTGCACAGCAAAAATAAACTATCATCAGAGTGAACTGACAACCTACAGAATGGGAGAAAATTTCTGCAAGAAATTTTCTGACAAAGGTCTAATATCCAGAGTCTACAAGCAACTTAAACAAATTCACAAGAACAAGACAAACAACCCAATTAAAAAGTGGGCAAAGGACGTGAACAGACATTTCTCAAAAGAAGACATACATGCAGCAAACAGTCATATGAACAAAAGTTCAACAACATAATCATTAGAGAAATGCTAATCAAAACCACAATGAGACATCATTCACACCAGTCAGAATGGCTTTTATTAAAAAGTCAAAAAATAGCAGATGCTGGTGAGGTTGTGGAGAAAAAGGAATGGTTACATATTGTTGGTGAGAGCGTAAATCAGTTGAATTATTGTGGAAATTGGTACGGTGATTTCTCGAAAACCTAAAAGCAGAAATTCCATTCGACCCAGTAATACCATTACTGAGTATACACCCAAAGGAATATAAATTATTCTATTATAAAGACACATGCATGCATATGTTCATTGTAGCACTATTCACAATAGCAAAAACATGAAATTAACCCAAATTTCAATCAATGATAGACTGAATAAAGAAAATGTGGTATATATACACCATGAATACTATGGAACCATAAAAAGGAACAAGATCATATCCTTTGCATGATCTGATGGAGATCATCATGGATGGAGCTAGAAGCCATTATCTTCAGCAAACTAACACAGGAACAGAAAACCAAACACCACATGTTCTCACCTATAAGTGGGAGCTGATGGATGAGAACACATGGACACATGGGGGGAACAACATGCACTGAGGCCTGTTGGCAGGGGAGGGAGAGAAGACATCAGGAAGACTAGCTAATGGATGCTGGGCTTAACACCTAGGTGATGGATTAATCTGTGCAGCAAACCACCATGGCACACATTTATCTATGTAACAAACCTGGACATCCTGCACATGTACCATGGAAATTAAAATTAAAATTGAAGAAAAATAAAGAAAATACAGGGAAAAATCCCCTTGTCATTGTTCTTGGCATTCATTGCATAGATATGACACCAGAAGCACAGGCAACAAAAGCAAAAATAGATAAGTAGGACTACATCAAACTAAAAAGCTTCTGCAGAACAAAGAAAACCATCGACATTGTGAAAGGGCAAATTATAGATTGGAAGAAAATATTTGCAAACCATTTATCCAAGAAGGAGTTTTTCAAAACATATATTTTCAAAATATATAAGGAATTCCTACTACTCAATAGCAAAAATACTAATATCCAAATTTAAAAACGGGCTAAAGACTTGAAGAGGCATTTCTCTAAAGACATACAAATGGTCAACAGGTACATGAAAAGATGTTCAATGTCATTAATCATCAGAAAAATGCAAATCAAAACCACAAGGAAATATCACTTTGCATCTGTAAAGATGATTTTTTTAAATGTCTTTTGTTTTATTACACTTTAAGTTTTAGGGTACATGTGCACAACGTGCAGGTTAGTTACATAAGTATACATGTGCCATGTTGGTGTGCTGCACCCATTAACTCGTCATTTAACATTAGGTATAGCTCCCAATGCTATCCCTCCCCTCTCCCCCCACCCCACAACAGGCCCTGGTGTGTGATGTTCCCCCTTCCTGTGTCTATGTGTTCTCATTGTTCAGTTCCCACCTATGAGTGAGAACATGCGGTGTTTAGCTTTTTGTCCTTGCGATAGTTTGCTGAGAATGATGGTTTCCAACTTCATCCATGTCCCTACAAAGGACATGAACTCATCCTATTTTATGGCTGCATAGTATTCCATGGTGTATATGTGCCACATTTTCTTAATCCAGTCTATCATTGTTGGACATTTGGCTTGGTTCCAAGTCTTTCCTATTGTGAATAGTGCGTCAATAAACATATGTGTGCATATGTCTTTATAGCAGCATGATTTATAATCCTTTGGGTATATACCCCGTAATGGGATTGCTGGGTCAAATGGTATTTCTAGCTCTAGATCCCTGAGGAATCGCCACACTGACTTCCACAATGGTTGAACTAGTCTACAGTCCCACCAACAGTGTAAAAGTGTTCCTATTTCTCCACATCCTCTCCAGCACCTGTTGTTTCCTGACTTTTTAATGATCACCATTCTAACTGGTGTGAGATGGTGTCTCATTGTGGTTTTGATTTGCATTTCTCTGATGACCAGTGATGATGAGCATTTTTTCATGTGTCTTTTGGCTGCATAAATGTCTTCTTTTGAGAAGTGTCTGTTCATATCCTTTGCCTACTTTTTGATGGGGTTATTTGTTTTTTTCTTGTAAATTTATTTGAGTTCATTGTAGATTCTGGATATTAGCCCTTTGTCAGATGTGTAGATTGCAAAAATTTTCTCCCATTCTGTAGGTTGCTTGTTCACTCTGATGGTAGTTTCTTTTGCTGTACAGAAGCTCTTTAGTTTAATTAGATCCCATTTGTCAATTTTGGCTTTTGTTACCATTGCTTTTGGTGTTTTAGACATGAAGTCCTTGCCCATGCCTATGTCCTGAATGGTATTGCTGAGGTTTTCTTCTAGGGTTTTTATGGTTTTAGGTCTAACATTTAAGTCTTTAATCCATCTTGAATTAATTTTTGTATAAGGTGTAAGGAAGGGATCCAGTTTCAGCTTTCTACATATGGCTAGCCAGTTTTCCCAGCACCATTTATTAAATAGGGAATTGTTTCCCCATTTCTTGTTTTTGTCAGGTTTGTCAAAGATCAGATGGTTGTAGATATGTGGCATTATTTCTGAGGGCTCTGTTCTGTTCTATTGGTCTATATCTCTGTTTTGGTACCAGTACCATGCTGTTTTGGTTACTGTCGCCTTGTAGTATAGTTTGAAGTCAGGTAGCATGATGCCTCCAGCTTTGTTCTTTTGGCTTAGGATTGACTTCGCAATGCAGGCTCTTTTTTGGTTCCATATGAACTTTAAAGTAGTTTTTTCCAATTCTGCGAAGAAAGTCATTGGTAGCTTGATGGGGATGGCATGGAATCCATAAATTACCTTGGGCAGTATGGCCATTTTCATGATATTGATTCTTCCTACCCATGAGCATGGAATGTTCTTCCATTTATTTGCATCCTCTTTTATTTCACTGAGCAGTGGTTTGTAGTTCTCCTTGAAGAGGTCCTTCACGTCCCTTGTAAGTTGGATTCCTAGGTATTTTGTTTTCTTTGAAGCAATTGTGGATGGGAGTTCACTCATGATTTGGCTCTCTGTTTGTCTGTTATTGATGTATAAGAATGCTTGTGATTTTTGCACATTGATTTTGTATCCTGAGACTTTGCTGAACTTGCCTATCAGCTTAAGGAGATTTTGAGCTGAGACGATGAGGTTTTCTGGATATACAATCATGTCATCTGCAAACAGGGACAATTTGACTTCCTCTTTTCCTAAATGAATACCCTTTATTTCCTTCTCCTGCCTGATTGCCCTGGACAACCTGCTCCTGAATGACTACTGGGTACATAACGAAATGAAGGCAGAAATAAAGATGTTCTTTGAAACCAATGAGAACAAAGACACAACATACCAGAATCTCTGGGACACATTTGAAGCAGTGTGTAGAGGGAAATTTATAGCACTAAATGCCCACAAGAGAAAACAGGAAAGATCTAAAATTGACACCCTAACATAACAATTAAAAGAACTAGAAAAGCAAGAGCAAATACATTCAAAAGCTAGCAGAAGGCAAGAAATAACTAAGATTAGAGCAGAACTGAAGGAAATAGAGACACAAAAAACCCTTCAAAAAATCAATGAATCCAGGAGCTGGTTTTTTGAAAAGATCAATGAAATTGATAGACTGCTAGTGAGACTAATAAAGAAGAAAAGAGAGAAGAATCAAATAGATGCAATAAAAAATGATAAAGGGGATATCACCACCGATCCCACAGAAATACAAACTACCATCAGAGAATATTATAAACATCTCTACGCAAATAAACTAGAAAATCTAGAAGAAATGGATAGATTCCTGGACACATACACCCTCCCAAGACTAAACCAGGAAGAAGTTGAATCTCTGAATAGACCAATAACAGGCTCTGAAATTGAGGCAATAATTAATAGCTTACCAACCAAAAAAAGTCCACAACCAGATGGATTCACAGCCTAACTCTACCAGACGTACAAGGAGGAGCTGGTACCATTCCTTCTGAAACTATTCCAATCAATAAAAAAAGAGGGAATCCTCCATAACTCATTTTATGAGGCCAGCATCATCCTGATACCAAAGCATAGCAGAGACACAACAAAAAAAGACAACTTTAGACCAGTATCCCTGATGAACATCGATGCAAAAATCCTCAATAAAATATTTGCAAACCGAATCCAGCAGCACATCAAAAAGCTTATCCACCATGATCAAGTGGGCTTCATCCCTGGGATGCAAGGCTGGTTCAACATACGCAAATCAATAAACGTAATCCAGCATATAAACAGAACCAATGACAAAAACCATATGATTATCTCAACAGACGCAGAAAAGGCCTTTGACAAAATTCAACAACCCTTCATGCTAAAACCTCTCAATAAATTAGATATTGATGGGACGTATCTCAAAATAATAAGAGCTATCTATGACAAACCCACAGCCAATATCATACTGAATGGGCAAAAACTGGAAGCATTCCCTTTGAAAACTGGCACAAGACAGGGATGCCCTCTCTCACCACTCCTATTCAACATAGTGTTGGAAGTTCTGGCCAGGGCAATCAGGCAGGAGAAGGAAATAAAGATGATTGGTATGGGAAAATTTAAGGTAATTGTTGAGGAGGATGTGGAGAAATTGGAACCCTTTTACACTATTGATAGGAATGCAAAATGATGCAACCCCTATAGAAAACAGTATGGAGGTTCCTCAAAAATTAAAAATAGAACAATTGTTCTATTGTTCTATTGTAATCCAACAATCCCATGTCTGGGTCTTTATCCAAAAGTATTGAAATCAGGATCTTGAAGAGATATTAGTGCTCCCATATTTATTGTAGCACTATTCATACAATAGCCAGGATATAGAAACAACCTAAATGTCCACCGATTGATGAATAGACAAAGAAAATGCATATATAGACAATGGAATATTGTTCAGCCTTAAAAGAAGAAAATTCTGTAATGTGCGACAACCTGGATAAACCTTGAGGACATTATGATAAGTGAAATAGTCACAGAAAGACAAATACTGCATGATTCCATTTATATGAAGACTCTAAAACAGTCAAATTCATAAAAGCAAAGAGTAGAATACTGTTTCCAAGGGGAAATGGGGAATTAATAATCAACAGGCCTAAAGTTTCAGTTAAGCAAGATGAATAAGTTCTAGAGACCTGCAGTACAACATTGTGCCTATGGTCAACAATACTATACTGTACACTTAATATTTTAAGGGAGTAGACTCATGTTAAGTGTTCTTAACACAAGCAAAGTGAATTTTTTTAAGAAAATAAGAATGAAATTGTAGCAATTAAATAGAAGTAAGCATCAGAGAGATAGCACTTTTCTTTTTTCTTTCTTTCTTTCTTTTTTTTTTTTTTTTTTTTTGAGACAGAGTCTGGCTCTGTCTCCTAGGCTGGAGTGGAGGCACAATCTCACCTCACTGCAACCTCTGCCTCCAGGTTCAAGCAATTCTCATGCCTCAGTCCACCACCACACCCAGATACTTTTTGTATTTTTAGTAGAGATGAGGTTTTACCATGTTGGCCAGTCTGGTCTCAAACTCCTGACCTCAGGTGATCCGCCTGCCTCAGCTTCTCAAAGTGCTGGGATTACAGACGTGAGCCACCAAACCCGGCTGAGATAGCACTTTTCAATTTTAAATTCTTACTTAGTTGCATGTCTTCATAACTTTTTTATTTTTTATTTTTTGAGGCAAGGGCTCACTCTGGTTGCCCAGGCTGGAGTACAGTGGTGCAATCTCAGCTCACTGCAGCCTCGACCTCCCAGGTTCACAGATCCTTGAACCTTAGCCCCCCAAGTAGCTGGGACTACAGGCGTGCGCCACCATGCCCAGCTAATTTTTCATATTTTTAGTTAAGACAGGATTTCGCCATGTTGCACAGGCTGGTCTTGAACTCCTAGACTCGAGCAATCCTCCAGCTTTGGCCTCCCAAAGTGCTGGGATTACAGGTGTGAGACACTGCGCCCAGCCCATAACTTCATAAATTTAAGTTCGTGCCACTACACTCTTAGTTGAATGACCGTAATAAAGAATATTGCCAATACCAAAGACTAGCATGGATACAGTGCAAGTGAATCTCTTATACATTGATATGGGATTATATTATACAACACTGTTGTAGTAGTTATTAAGAAATTATTTTAGGCAGATAGAGAGGAAAAGGGATCCTTGGGAAGTTTTCGTTTTTAAAGCAGCTCTTAGAGCCAGGCTGGCAACCTTTCATATGCAAATACAGGCCATTAGAAACTGGGTCCGCCCAAACATGGCAATTCCCGCTGCCTTCTTGCCCTTGCCCCACATGTTCCTAGCAACATGCCCAACCCCCCATATCCCCACGTGTGTGGAACATCATTACGCCTTGCATTTGCATATTAAAAGACTAGGGTGAGAGTGCCAGCTTTTTCACTGGCTACGTGAATGACATGCCTGGTCAAACCAATCCCCTGAGCCCTATGCAAATCAGACACCGCCTCCTCCAGCCTACTCATAAAACTGGCTGGTATGCGTGGCACTTAGGGTTCCTTCTCTCAGCTTTGGAGCCCCCCTCCCTCTGTCTCTATACAGAGGAGCTTCTTCTTTCTTTCTTCTCCCTTCTTTCTTGCCGATTAAACTCTCCGCTCCTTAAAACCACTCCATGTGTGTCTGTGTCGTTTTTTCCAGTTAGACTGGAGACAAGACCCCTGGTGTTCCTCCACTCACTGGAGCCATATCAATAGTACCACTACCGTGAAAACAGCTTGACAGTCTATTATAAAGTTAAACATACACTTACCATACTCCCCAACAATCAACCCAGGTGTATTTATCCTAAAGAAATGAAACATACACCCCAAAAAACTCAGGTGTATTTGCCCTAAAGAAATGAAAACTTAGGTTTGTGCAAAAACCTGTATACGAATGTTCATAGCTTTATTTATAATAGCCAGAAACTGGAAACAGTCCAAATGTCCTTCAATGTTTGAATGGTCAAGGAAACTATGATACATCTATATCATGGAATACTACTCAGCAATTAAAAA
The DNA here is from genome assembly GCF_029281585.2 of Gorilla gorilla gorilla. Lineage (NCBI taxonomy): Eukaryota > Metazoa > Chordata > Mammalia > Primates > Hominidae > Gorilla > Gorilla gorilla. Next base: position 65,007,459 of record NC_073229.2, read on the forward strand.
GAACAAACTTTATTTTTCTATTTTTTTCCTGCTACGACAAAAAAAAAACTTTAAAATATTTTTTACAGACATAAGTGCTTGAAAAAGCTCTTAACTATTATGGAAATGAAAACATTAATAATTAATGTTAGTATAACAGACCTCTGAATGTTAATACACTGGAAAAATAAAACTTAAAATGAAAATGAATCTTAAAGCTCTGCTATCTCAGTAAGAACATTTACCTTCTATTTTTCTTTTTCTTTACAGGTGTTAATGATTAAATGCTGCTAATATAAATAGTTTTTATATTAATGACACACTTTTTAAAATAGTCCATGAAATTTGTTCAAGTTCCTTATGGATGCTGGAAATTAGACCTTTGTCAAATTCACAGTTTGCAAACATTTTCCTCTATTCTGTAGGTTGTCTCTTTACTCTGTTGATAGTTTCCTTTGCTGTATAGATGCTCTTTAGTTTAATTAGATCCCATTTGTCAATTTTTGCTTTTGTTGCAATTACCTTTTTTATCTTTGCCGTGCAATCTTTGCCTGTTCTTATGTCCAAAATGGTATTGCATATGTTGTCTTCTAGGGTTTTTATAGTTTTGGGTTTCACATTTAAGTGTTTAAGCATCTAGAGTTGATTTCTGTATATGGTGTGGGGAAGGGGTCTAGCCTCAATCTTCTGCATATGGCTAGTCAGTTATCCCAGCACCATCTACTGGATAGGGAGTCTTTTCCCCATTACTTATTTTTGTCAGCTTTGTCCAAGATCGGATGGTCTTAGGTGTGTGGCCTTATTTCTCGGTTCTCTCTTCTGTTCCATTGATCTATGCTTCTGTTTTTGTAAATTTACAAGGAAAAAAAAACCCATTATGAAGTGGGCAAAGAATATGAACAGACCCTTTTCAAAAGAAGACATACATGCAGCCAACAATCCTACGAACAAAAGTTCAACAACATAACTGATGATTAGAGAAATGCTAACCAAAACCACAATGAAATACCATCTCACACCAGTCAGAATGGCTATTATTAAAAAAGTCAAAAAATAACAGATGCTGGTGAGGTTGTGGAGAAAAAGGAATGCTTAAACATTGTTGGTTGGAGTAAATTAGTTCAACCACTGTAGAAATTGGTGTGGTGATTCCTAAAAGACCTAAAAGCAGAAATACAATTTGACCCAGTAATACCATAACTGAGTATATCCCCCAAGGAATATAAATCATTCTATGATAAAGGCCAGGCACAGTAGCTCATGCCTGTAATCCCAGCACTTTGGGAGGCCAAGGTGGGCAGATCACTTGAGGTCAGGAGTTCGAGACCAGCCTGGGCAAAATGGTGAAACCCCATCTCTACTAAAAATACAAAAATTAGCCAGGCATGGTGGCACACACCTGTAATCTCAGCTACTCAGGGGAGACTGCCACAGCAGAATCACTTGAACCTGGGAGGCGGAGGTTCCGGTGAGCCAAGATCATGCCACTGCACTCCAGCCTGGGCAACAGAGCGAGACTCCATGTCAATAGAAAAAAAAAAAAGAAAAGAAAAAGAAAATGTGGTACATGTATACCATGGAATACTATTCAGCCACAACAAAGAACAAGATAATCTCCTTTGCAGGAACATAGATGGAACTGGATGCCATTATCCTTAGCAAACGATTTCAGGAACAGAAAACTAAATACCACATGTTCTCACTTATAAGTGGAGCTAAATGATAAGAACACATGGATGCATAGAGGAGAACAACACACATTGGGGCCTATTGGAGGTTGGAGGGTGGGAGGAGGGAGAGGATCAGGAAAAATAACTAATGGATAATAGGCTTAATACGTGGGTGATGAAATAATCTGTACAACATACCCCATGACACAAGTTTACCTATTTAACAAACCTGCACATGCACCCCTGAACTTAAAATAAAAGTTAAGTTTGTTTTTTTTTTGAAGTCCATGAAAATCTCACCTTAAGTATTTGTTTTGTTTTCTTCCTAACGCTGATATATAAATTGGGACTCTTCATTCTGGGGAAAGCATCAAGTTCTCTCCAGCCCCATCCAGGTGAAGAATTTCAAAATTGTGAATAAGGAGTACTGATATGCAAAACAATTGTGGTCCGATCTCAAGGGAATTACGCCAAGTGAAATAAGGTCAATCTCAGAAGGCTATATCCTTTATGATTCCATTTATTTAACATTCTCTAAATCACAAAACTATAGTGATGGACACAGTTGCCAGGGTTTACGGTTGAAAGTAAGGTATGAATATAAAGTTAGCAGAAGGAGGTTTCTTTGTGTGAAGAAACGGTTCCATATTCCGATTATGGTGGTGGTTACCAAGTGAACCAATACATGTGATAACATTTCATATCCACCCCCAAAAAAGTACAGGTTAAAAACTAACATGAACTATGTTCTGTAGTTTCAGTTAGTAATATTGTACCAATGTCAATTTTCTGATTTTGATAATGTCTATGGCTACACAAGATATTATTCTTAGAAAAAGGTATGTGAAGAATAGAGAAACTATTAAAATAAAAAGCTAGGTGAAGGAAATAGAAACTCACTGTGATATTTTTGAAACTTGTGTGTCTTAAATTATTTAAAAGTACAAAATCTTTTACTAAGGAAAAAGCCTGCCTACCTCAAAATTCAATTTCAGTTGAGTCCAGGTGAGAGGCTCTAGGAAAACAGGAATCAGATCCACTTTATTTGCCATTTTGTCTCCAGGATTTACCACCATGCCTGGCTCACTCATCTCTGTAACAAGCCTTCCTGGTTATACCCTTTACTAGCTGTGTGACTTTAGGAAAGTCGCTGTCTCTCTTCGCCTCAGATTCCTCATTAGTAGAATGGAAATAACAGACCCCACATAGTAAGATTCAGGTTAAGATTGAAGAGTGAATAATGTCAAGTGCATTGAATACTTTATAGGAAGAGTCTTTCCATGAGGGGACATATATCCTTTCTACCCTCTGAGTATGTGGTATGCACAAAGGAATAGCATGACTGGGCCTCACGTCTTGTCTTGTAATGATAGTAAACAATAAGCCTGGGAAATGGTGGAACAACCAATTTATAAATGATTCGAAATCCTTGCTTATAAAATCATGTCTACTGTATACCTGTATTTTTCCTTTTGTTTTCTTCCCCTTTTCATCTTCCTTCCTCAAGCTTTGAAATGCATGGAACTGCAACTGTCAGCCCTTTGTTTTTGACGCAATTTTCTTTAAAATTAATAAGAAAGAAGGTTTACAGTAGGGATCTTGCAATATTTTTCCTTGATTCATATTTAGTTTCTGGCTTTCCTAATATTCTCTTCATATTACTATCACTTCACTCGGATACATTTGATGATGTTCATAAATCTGTTTCTCTTTCTAAGTTGTGAATTCTTGAAGCCAGGATCATGCATTCATTTATTTATTCAACATTGCAGTGACAGAACACCTACCATGTTTCAGGCATGGGTCTGGATGCTGAGAATACAGCAGTGAACTAATGCCTTGTTCTCATTGGTAGTTACAATCTTGTATCAAATTCTTCTTTGTACTCCTAGCTTCTAACATAGTGCCTGGTAGTTGCTCAAATATTTCATGGATAGATGAGTGGAGTGATGAAATGAATGTTTCTGTGGGTGAGTGCACTATATTTAAACAGCAACAACAACAACAAAAAACCAATGCTATGAAATTGGCTGTTCTAAGTTTCTGGAAGCAGTGAGAAACAATTGTCATAGGATTCTTGGAAATGAGCTGCCTTTCTGCCTTCTCCTTCCCCATGAGATTTCCTGTTTGGCATGTTGCTGTGGATAAAGCAGTAGATGAGTGACAATGAGACAGTGCCAGTGCAGAACAGAAGTATCTCCTTTGGAGAGATGAACTGCTGAAGGATCCTTAAGAAATCTTTGATATTTTTCCTCACAGAGACATTGATTATGAGAGATGTCTTTTTTTTTTTTTTTAGACGGAGTTTCGCACTTGTTGTCCAGGCTGGAGTGCAATGGCATGATCTAGGCTCACCGCAACCTCCTGCCTCCCGGGTTCAAGCGATTCTCCCACCTCAGCCTCCCAAGTAGCTGGGATTACAGGCATGAGCCACCAGGCCCAGCTAATTTTGTATTTTTAGTAGAGACAAGGTTTTTCCATGTTGATCACCTCAGGTGATGCACCTGCCTCAGCCTCCCAAAGTGCTGGGATTACAGGCTTGAGCCACCGTGCCCGGCCTGATTATGAGAGATTTCTGTGCTAAGAAATATAAAAAGATGTTTTGGCCAGAAATTAGCTACTCTGCTCCATCTCCCTAAACTTCGAACTTTGAATTCTCTCCATTTGAACTTTGTATTACTTTTGTGTTTGTGATCTAAGCCCAAAAAAAGGATGTCAAATTCTCATAAAGAGGATGTGGAGGGATGGGGAAGGTGGCCACTTCTCCTGGAGAGCAGGGCAAGAGGTTGATTCCCTTTGCAGATTTTACCAAAATGCTCCTCACAAAGCTATTGCTAGCATTTTAAGTCTAGTGCATATGACTCTTACCATCAAGTGCACATTTCCTGGATGCCATAGAAACATTCTACAGTTTTTATTTACAACTTTTTGAATTCAATAATATATACAAATGATGTACTACTCAAAATGCTCAAAAGAACAAATCATGACAAGAATGTGTCCTTCTTTGCCTCCTACCTCCTTGCTAGCCCATTTTTCTTCCTAGAGGCGCCCATTGGCATGTTTCTTATGAATCCTGGCAAGCTGTTCTATGAATATCTATACTGGAAATCCGAGACTCCAAAATCCAAATGTGTTTCATGTAAACAGCTACTTCAAAGTCCAGTACAATAAAAGCCTTTTTAAAACTCAATCCTTACTCAGATGAGTGGATCTCATTTTCTACTTACTTTCAAGAAAGGTAGTAAGAAAAGAAGCAAAAAGAGATAGATTGGAATCATAAAAGAGTGCTGACAGGTGCTAGGGTGACCAGGCTCCACCACTAACTAGCAGATGTAAGTCTAGCTCCCCTACCAGAAAACCGCAGGGTTCTCCAGGTGATGTCCGAAGCTCCTTCCAAGGTAAGGACCTCAATTCTGCTCAACAAGAGATCACATCATTTTTCTTAAGTCAAAGAAGACCAGCATAGGTACCTGTTACATCTGCAGTATTGTACGAGATTGCTGCTCCAAATGGGGCAGTCTGAGACTCTAATATAGTCAGGGCAGTTTTATCACTCATTATATCTCACTGTATTTCTTTAAAAATTGGCATTCTATCAAATATAAATATAGTAACTTAGAATAACATCATTTCCCAAATATTCTTGACTAATAATACCCTATACATTATGCTAAAAACTATGAAGAATTGATTACTGTACTTGCAGGTAGGTTCATCAATGCAATTGAGCTTTAAGGTGTTGCCTCATTAGTGCTTGGTGTGTATCAATTCTTAGCATAATCACATAAATCTTCCGTAAGGTTATGGGTCCTAAAGCAAACATGCAGATTCAAGTAGGACTGGCTATAGCAAAATCACTTCTCAATTACAGGTCTTCAGGTTAACTCCCTGGAAGGTTCGTTCATCAGATCTTGGGTGAGGCTTGAGAAAGACTCTGTTCCTAAGCTTTAAATACATCGTCCTCCAAGCTGACTATACACTGGGATCTCCTGGACAGCTTTAAAAAATGCTGCTCAATCCCATTACTGGGTATGTACCCGAAGGAATATAAACCATTCTACCATAAAGTCACATGCATGCATACGTTCATTGCAGCACTACTCGCAGTAGCAAAGACATGGAATCAACTAAATGTCCACGTATGGTAAACTGGATAAAGAAAATGTGGTACATATGGAATGTGGTACCATGGAATACTACACAGCCATAAAAAAGGATGAGATCATGTCCTTTGCAGGAACACGGATGGAGCTGGAGGCCATCATCCTTTGTAAACTAATGCAGGAACAGAAAGCCAAACACTGCATGTTCTCACTTATAAGTGGAAGTTAAATGATGAGAACACATGGACACAAAGAGGGGAACAAGACACTGGGGCCTATTTGAGGTTGGATGGTGGCCGGGGGACAGGATCAGAAAAAAATAACTATTAGATACTAGGCTTAGTATAATATTTGGGTGACAAAATAATCTGTACAATAAACTCCTGTGACAAGTTTACACACACACACACACACATATATATATATACACACACACACCCTGCACGTGGATCCCTGAACCTAAAGTAAACCTTTTTTTTTAAAGCTTCCCCCCAAATAAAAAAAAATTTAAAATTGAAAATTGAAAAAAAAGTGCCGCTGCCTGAGTCCTATCTCCTGTGATTCTGACATTGTTGATCTTGTATATGGCCTGGGCATTGGGTCTCTCAAAGTTTTCCCGCTGATTTCAATGTGCAGTCAGAATTAAGACCCACTACTGTAGAATTTGCCCAAGATGGTCTGGTTCTGGAAATCTCGTTGGGTCATCAGAATTTGTTTACTTCTCTCACATGGAAGTGGTATAATCTCCCATATTAGTGCTACCCTTTGCATGAAACTGAGGCATAATTGGCCCGTTTCAGGCTACCCAGTGTTATCTCATAACCGGGAGCATCCACATCACCCAGGAGCTTGTTAGAAATGCAGCCTCAGGCTGGGCATGCTGGCTCACGCCTGTAATCCAAGCACTTTGGGAGGCCGAGATGGGCGAATCACAAGGTCAGGAGTTCGAGCCCAGCCTGGCCAACATAGTAAAACCCCGTCTCTACTAAAAATATAAAAAAAAAGTAGCCAGATGTGGTGGCGGGCGCCTGTAGTCCCAGCTACTTGGGAGGCTGAGGCAGAATTGCTTCAACCTGGGAGGCGGAGGTTGCATTGAGCCGAGATCGTTGCCACTGCACTCCAGACAGAGTGAGAGACTCCGTCTCAAAAAAAAAAAAAAAAAAAAGAAAGAAAGAAATGCAGCCTCAGCCCAGTCCCACAGAACAATTAAAACCGAATCTGCCTTTAAGATACCCAGGTGTTTCAGTTGCATATTCAAGTTTAGGGAGCACAACACAGTGGCCTCAAATTCTGCATTCCTAACACAATGCTTCCTAGTATTATGGATACTGCCGGTCCTCATCCACAGTGGCAAGGATCTAAAGCACTTTCTGTAAGTGTGGGAAACTCATTCTGGAATTCACCACAAACCTGAATTGAATTCTCTCCGAATCTGCCTTTTTAATTGACTGCTTATTCCCAGATGATTCTTATTTACATGAAAGTTTGAGAACCACTGATGCAGGCCCAACTTTTTCCCAGAGCAGGAATCATTCTCTTATTTGAAAAGCAGCTCAGTCTAATTGCACTTAGCCTACATCAGCCTAGAGGAAAATATATTATCCTCTAGAGAAAAATACATAATCTCTTCCTTAGCCCTTCAAATAACTGAAGCTAATCTTTCTCCTGTTGCCTGGTCTTCATTGTCAGGCTTAGATTTGCCAACAGTTGCTCCTGATTCTGTTTCTTACTCTTCTTGGTATCCCCCTATGTCCCCACGACACACTGGAAACCTGCCATACTCCTCACAGTAAGACGGGCCAAAGCTAGAGGAAAGCTCTAAAGTGTGCCACACAGTATACAAGTGACACTATCATCGGCTCTGATCAGAACTTCTTATTTTTTAATAATGCGGCTGGAGGTTCCATCCTTTTTAGAAAAGCTATATATCATGTTAGTTCAATATTAAGCTTTCATTTAACCACATCTCCTATGTTCCTTCCCTATGGATCATCAACAGATGTCACCTCATTCCAATATTTTCACAAGTACTGACTGAACTTGCATGTAGGGCTTTACTTATAACCCAAATAAATTTCATCACTGTGATCTCTGCCCACTATTTCAGCCAACAAGGAATTTCCGGTCACTGGTCCTAAATACATGGAACAGTCAGTCTTGGATTCAGACAGTCAGAAGACATGGATTCAAGTCTGATCTCTACAACTTTGCTATAGGCCTTATGCAAGTTCTTTAGCCTTTATAAGCCTGTTTTTAAATCTATAAAATGGACACAATAATAGTACCTACCTTATAGTTGTGAGGATTCAATAAGGTAATATAAAAATCACTTTGCAAAGTATAAACCTGTGTAAATGTGAGTTATTAATGAAAGCATCCCAAGACACAAGGTACAAATAACCCACAAACTTAATCATAATAACCATTCATTCTTTGTGTTTTCTACCCCCACATGAAATTAGTGGCAGTTCTGAGATCCTCTGAAATGCAATCTCTGCCTCCTCCACTACCATCTGTGACCCATTCTAGTTTGCTTTCCTTCCTGATAGAGTTCCTGTCTTTTATTGACAAAAGGCGGGGAAACCTGGTGTAAGAACCAGTGTAATTAAATACCAGGATGGTTCTCTAGAAACCAACCATGTGGAAGCGGATGAAACCAGAAAAACCCTTTAATGTCGCTGACGTGGGTGTCCAAATGTTCAGGCAGGGCATCCACTTCCAGTTTCTCACTGAAAGAGGAACTTAAAATTGCTAAGGTTCTGGTTGTTGGAATTCTGTAGAGCCACGGTTCCCAAGCAAAGGGAGACATGCAATGAATATGATATGATATATGATATGCTACAATATATTCTATCAACATGAGATCTCACCCTGCCTCAAGACCAAGAGAGCCCTCTGAACTTATTCAGGAACAATGAGGTATCTACCCATTTCCTATAATAAGGACAATCTCAAAAACTGAATTCTCAGACTTAATCCAAAAGACTAGGAAGTGCTTGGTAGTTTTCACTAAAGTCCTTCCCTACGAACCTCCAGGTACCTTTCCAAACACAAATCTATAGAATTGTAGAATACATTATAGCATATCATATATCATATCATATTCATTGCATGTCTCCCTTTGCTTGGGAACTGTGGCTCTACAGAATTCCAACAACCAGACCTTAGCAATTTTAAGTTCCTCTTTCAGTGAGAAAATGGAAGTGGATGCCCTGCCTGAAATCTTTGCTAATTTCCACAATTTACAGATTAGAATAGCTGAGGTTTTTAGAGCACACATACTTTTGCAAAAGACTAATCAAAGAGTCACAACTAGAGGACATGTACAAAGCAAGAAATTCAACGATTAAATATACTCGGACTACTTAAGTAACAAACACCTAATGTTTATTAATAAATTAGTACACTTGAAGGCATTTTTCTGATATCGGTCCTTCACCACTACCCACAAACCCCACCCCCACAAAGGGAGTCCATGCCACCTTTGCATTGGAACCTGGCAACTGAGCATTAGAAGGTACATTTGTAAATGGGAGCATAGTTGCAAATATATCAGACAAGGGTTCTTACAGTTGCAGCCATTTTTAATTAAAGTAATTGGTGAAGGAATCCCACCAGGACCAAGGCCTTGAGAGCAGATTGGACCTATTGATTATGTGTATATAAAAAACAAGACATCTTTTAAAGCAAAGCTGGGCAAATTCTCTATGGAAAGGGCGCCACTGGCACTTGATTTTGACTTTCCAAAGTGCAGCAATGTGTTCCAGAACAGCTCAAATCCTAAAAGGTGAAGTTCAAGTTCTTTGGTGGCCCAGTTGTCAAGCCACTTAAATAGCAAATCCTGATGGCTTGAGGATTTCATTTCTCCAGCCCAGAGCATATTAGCATAAGAAGAGTACAAGTAATCAAGCATTCTACACGGTGTCCAGGTGAAAACCATACAATCAGCAATAGTGTGGTCAAGTTTCAGCCATGAATATGAACTATACAAGACATATTTAAAAGATAACTCAAAGTTGAATTGCATTACAGTAACTCAATGGGGTCTTAAATTTTCTTAATCTTTAAGAAAATTTATAAAGGACAAACAATAATAAAAATAGTAATAATATTTGTTTTTAAAAAGTAGGTGTGAATGTTAAGAGACATAAAGACTGCTTATAGGATTCACAAGATGCCATTATACTTTTAAGAAGTTAAGAGCCTCACAATCCAGTGTGTGGGAAAAGTCACACTGCATTTATGGTAAGTTAATTTAAAGTGCACAGAATAATCTTGAAAATACATAAGAAGGCAAAATGGAGAAAATATGGAACTTAAAAAACTTTAGTTGTGGGTATTTCACAACAGTTACACCTGGCAAAGGCTTATAAACCAACTTCCCAGAAGAGTTATTTAAAAAAAAAAGAGAGAGAGAGAAGGAGAAAGAACTCAAGCACTGGCCATATTCTCTGTTAAACACACACACACACACACACACACACACACACACACCCCAAACAACAAAAATCAGAAACAGAAGAAAATTTAAAAACCACCCTGCCACTAAATTGAGTAATTTCCAGAATGCAGTATCCCTATGTTCTACAGCAGGTCAGGAAGATGGCTATAAACAGAGTCCAGGAGGGTCTGGCTGGCTTCCTGGCTCTTGACTCCAATAATTTCGAATAGCCGGTCTAGTTTGTCCTCAGCCTGGGGAATCTCTTCAATCACCCGCAGCTCCTCAGGATTTAGAAAGTGGAGCATGTCATCAAAGATAGGCTGCAAGTCACAGGGGTCCAGGCGTACCTGCCGCAACACTGTGTCCTTCTTTTCTGCAGAGAAGAGAGGGAAGCAAAGACAGCTGTAAGGTGACTGTACTGGCAAGGCCTGGAGGAAGGAGAGCAGGGTCCTAGAGAGAGAGACATCTATGTCCCCCCCAGCCTATTATTCTCCATCCTCCATTACAGTGAGAGAGTGAGTGATCCTCTGGCACATTCGAAACAACACAAGACTTTTTACTTGTGTTGCACGTGTAAGATAGCAAACAAGATTTGCCTGGTAGAGATCAGACAAGGTCTTGCTTGAATGGCTTGCTGAGGTATCATTAATGTGACATTTGCCTAGACTTAAGTAACTTCTAAATTATTTTAGAATTCAGAAGGTGAATGGTGAGATACTTAAAGAAACCAAAGAAACAAAAACAAAAAACTAAAAAACCTTTACTGCTTTCCCTATCTGAAATGTGTTTACTAAACTAAGATATACATAGGCCCACCCCTTTTCCAAATGATCAAAAATTCCAAGACAATGTAGTCTACTTATGTGACTTTCTGATTACATTGTAATATTTTAGAACTAAACTGCTGAGAGAGTAAAAGCACATAAATAAGAAAATATGATTTCTTCTCAGGTCATACCTCACATTGGGATGAGGAACTATAACTTTTATTACTATTATAAAGCATTTTTTCTAAACTATATTATATAACATAAAATATAAACTAAAATATAAATATTTTATGTAAATGTAAAATAGATTAATATAAATATATAAAGTATACAAATTATAAATATGTAAACATAACATTTTATAAATACATAAAATATCAAATATAACCCTTTCACTAAAATATAACTGGAATTACCCAAAACTAGAAAATTTCTTTAAAAACTGTCATAAATAATGTATGCTAATTCCCTACCCTGATATTAAAAATCAAAAGTTGCAAATTCTTTGCCAAAACTACCAATCCATAATGTTTAAAATATTGGTATTTGCAATGTAGTTTAACAAAGTGAATTTTAGGGTATTTTTGAGTCACTAAAACCTGTAGTTTTCTTTTTTTTGAGACAAAGTTTTGCTCTTGTCACCCAGTCTGGAGTACAGTGGCACAATCTCAGCTCACTGCAGCCTCCGCGTCTCAGGTTCAAGTGATTCTTTTGCCTCAGCCTCTGAGTAGCTGGAACTACAGCGGGCTAATTTTTCTTTTTTTTAGTAGAGATGGGGTTTCACCATGTTGGCCAGGCTCATCTCTAACTCCTGGCTTCAAGTGATCCGCCCACCTCGGCCTTCCAAAGTGCTCGGATTACAGGCGTGAGCTGCTGCGCACGGCCTAAAACCTGTACTTCTGACTCGCAAGATAAGTTCAACTTTAAATCTTTGGATACAGCAAGCTTGGTAAATAATTTTCAAAAATCTTGCCAGACTACATTTTATCAGGCCTTCCCCGAAACACACATTTGATAGCATCATGAGGATAAAGGGTGGCCGATAGCTCTCCACCAGGCAGTGAGAGCTGCAAAGATTTTGGAGGCGTGTCTTCGCCAGCCAATGGCGAGGTTACTCTCGGGCCAGCGTATCTTGAAGTTTTGGACTGGTCTTCCTGGGCAGGTAATTCAGATGACTCAACTCTCAGCTACAACTGGACTGTGGACGGGGAGGGACGAATCCCAGGGGCTCTTTGGGGGGTTTAAGTGCGTGTGTGAGGTCTGCTGCGATGCCCGTACCTTTGGTAATAAAGGAACCGTTCCTGCTCAGCGCGGAGGAGCCGCTGGATGTAGAGTCACAGCGGAGAAGGGGTTCCGACTCATCCACGAAGAAGCCCTTGTTCTTGTCCTGTGGGGAAGGCTCCACCGTCAGGAGAGCGGAATTCTCAAGTTTCGCATTGGGGCTGGGGATGGGGCTCGGGCTAAGCGGGCTGGGGCTCATCGGGAGAGCTAGTTTGTCAGTTTCCAGCTGTAGGAGGGAAAATTTTTTTTTTATTATATATAGAAAAAAAAAACAGTAAAATTAAAATCCCTCCTCAGAGGCTATTTTTTTGTTCCATTTAATATTTTATATATACATCCTCCCACTTCAGTTGACCTTAACTTATTTATATGATTGCTAGACACATATACAGACTTTTAAACCCTTCAAAAATACAGTGAGGATATGCATGAGTACTAAAAACGGGGAGGCATATGAACCAAGCTATTATCTCAGGGGAGTAGAAGGGAACATGGATGTAAGGAGAAAGATCCCCGATTTAAAATATAATTTTGTAGAGCTGAAAGGAGTCTTAGATATAATTTAGTATTATGAGCTGAATGAATTATGCCACCTCCATGTTGAAGCCCTGACCCCCAGCACTTCAGAATGCGACTACTGTGAGAGAGGGCCTTTAAATAGGTAATTACAGTAAAATGAGGTCTTTAGGGTTGGCTACACTCTGATATAACTGGTGTCTTTAATAAAAAGAAGAGATGAGGACACAGACGCACACAGAGGGAAGACACAGTGAAGACATGGTGAGAAGGCAGCCATCTGCAAGCCAAGAGAGAGACCTCAGAAGACACCTTGGTCTTGGCCTTCTGAGGCTCCAGAATTGTGAGAAGACCAATTTCTGTTGTTTAAGCCATGCAGTCTGCGGTCCTTTGTTACTGCAGTGCTTGCTGACTCTTACACTCAGCTTCACAGGGAAGGAAACTGGGGCCTGGAGAAGTGAAGTGACTTTCTTAACTAAGGGCCAACAAGGAAGTCACAGAACTAAAACTAGACCCCAGGTTTTCTGACTCCCATTTCAAACTAGCTCAGGAAAAAAACTGCTAAAATTAAGAATGAGAACAGGAGAAAATGAGAGGTGTCAGTGGCTGGGAGGAGAGTAATGACCAAAAGGATAGAACAGAGACTGTGAAGATTGCATTCTGGAGTGGGGAGGTCAGACAGACAATAACAAACACACAAGATGGTTTCAGATAAAGATGGTGAGCTTCACCACCACTCTGGCTGGTGGGTAGAGAATGGATTTTAGGGAGGCAAGAATCAAAGTAGGGAGAGCAGTTAGGACGCTCCTACAGTGGCTACGTACAGTATGACTGTGGCTTGTACTGGGGGTGTGCAGTGGAGAGAAGGGGAAGTGATAGGTGATGTGACCTCATTTTACCAGTAAAGTGACTGTGGCCCAAAGAGGGCACACAGCTACTGGCAGAAAGCCAGTGCTCAACTCAGGCCTGCTTGACATCTCTATTTGGCCCTTTCATTTGAGAAAATACATCAGAACTCTGGCAGGCACTTGTGGCCTCTCCTAGTAATTGACTTTATCTTTTTATTGGCTCTTCCGGCATGGATAAAAAAACCTGGGAGCCAGGTGGCCAGATCACACAGAGCAGGGTTCAGGGAATGATGGGCACTCTCCCCAAGCTGTTAATCACCACTCCTTAGAATCCTCATCCCTTCACTCACACACTTCAAGTAAAATGTTTTCAAGCTTTTCAACGAAGATATTGATATTTCAAAGTATTACATGGGATAGTTATATAAGGCACAAAGCAAACACAACTGCTTCTTTTACAAATTTTAAGGCCTGAGAAATTCTTGCAACTGATTGCAGATTGTGAAGATAACTGATTACTGCACATGTCTAATGTTCCAACAGCGTTTTTCCTCTGAACCACCACCCACACCCTGCTGCTGCTTCCAGGGCAAGTTTCAGACTTGGGAAACATGCATACCTAGCAGTCCCTTTCTGACCTACAGACAAATGTTACGTATATGCTTGTAAAATGTTAATTCCATAGGCCCTGGCGCGTGCCCCTCCTCCTTGAAAATGCACATGGCCATTCATGCCAACACACTTTTTTAATTCACTCAGTTAGACTAAGAACACTTGTCTACATCCTGGTTCTCAGGGACAATACCTTGGAAGACATGGTCAGTCAATATAGTACACTGTTCTTGCTTAAAAGGAAATTTCCACCCACAAATCACATGCCAATGAGCAAAAAGTCCACCCACCTGTTTCCTAAATTCATTTGAAAACTTGAAATGTTTAATTTTCCCCCCGATTTCACCAAAAGGTCCTATTAGTAAAACTTAAGCACATGATTTCCAACATAATTGGAAAGACAGAATGCTGAACTGATGCTCTCCTGTAATTAACAATGAGTCAGGTGAATATGAAAATGCCCCTACAAATGGTATTAGCATCACAGCAGAGTTAACAAGCATCACTAAAGCCAGAGACCATTTAAAAATCATCTTTCTAGAAAATCTACTCAGTTACTAACTATAAGTATCTCTCACTTTGTGCAACCGTAGCTGGTTGCATTTTGACTTCATCTAAAGTTGTTTTCACTTTTTCCCAAAAGAAAAAAAAATGCTCATAGAAATTTCTTTCCGTGCTTTACCATAATATATACAATATCCATCAAAGCCGGTTTGCAGTACTGCTACCGTACTAGGCATTGCGTTACTTCTGCTTTCTAATCAGAACAGTGAGTCATCAGAATATGTGAAATAAATTAATTCCTTGTTTTATTAATTCTGAAAGTTCATGGTTCAGTATTCTGAGTTTATAGCCAATGAAGAACACCTACAATAAGATTTAGATACTAAAGAGAAAACAAATACTCTAAACAAGAAAGCCATGTTTCCAGAGAAGAGGATCCTCTTATAAAAACTTTGAGCATAAACTTACCAAGATACTCATAAAATAAAATAATTTATTTCCTAAGGTTCTTTGAGCTTTCCAAATTCTCTATAAAGATATATTAGGCTGGGCACGGTGACTCACACCTATTTTTTTTTGTTCCATTTAATATTTTATACATACATCCTCCCATTTCAGTTGACCATAACCAGTTGACCTATAATACTAGCACTTTGGGAGGCCGAGGTGGGTGGGTCACTTGAGGTCAGGAGTTCAAGACAAGCCTGGGCAACATGGTGAAACCCTGTCTCCACTAAAAATACAAAAATGAGCCAAGCGTGGTGGCAGGCGCCTGTAATCCCAACTACTTGGGAGTCTGAGGCAGGAGAATCGCTTGAACCAGGGAGGTGGAGGTTGCAGTGAGCCAAGATCGTGCCACTGCACTCCAGCCTGGATGACAGAGTGGGACTCTGTCTCAAAAAAAAGAAAGAAAAAAAGATATATTAACTTTTACAGCTAGAAAATCAATAAATGTTGTTTTTAAAAGCAGTCACTACTGATAAGTATATTTTCCTTCTGCTACCTTGAAAATGTTGTGGCTGCAGCAGCTCTTATTTATATGGGTAGCCAAGAAACAGGGTAACAGGAAGATTATCAATGTGGCTGAGCTCCTCTCTATACTTTTGTGAAATGTTTGTGGACACGGCATTCACACATGCCCCAACTTATTTCAATAAGGCAGATATTAAGAAAACGTGGCCTGTAAAGGCAATGTATCTGTCACTTATTTGAAGCTCCTTTGGAGAAACTTGAAAACTACAGTTCTTTTTGCCTACTGCCATGACATAATCCTAACTTGGAAGACTCATGTGAGAAATGAGGTGGGGACAGTAAATAGACCAAAATGGTAGGGGGCTCCCAAAGCAGCCCAAAAGAGAACAATTCTATTTTGTGAACTTCAAGAGCATGGCATTTCTTTCAGCCAAACAAGTTCCAAATGTCCTTCTGATTAGTTTCCATGCAAACACACTCAGTCCTTCCAGATACTTATTAGTCCAAACTGATAAGGGAAGAAAGATAAATGGTTCAACTCACTCAAGGCTGAGTCACACCTAAAGCTCTGCTGCTGACCTAACAATTTTCCTTTCCGAGCACCTCTACCACTGAGTACAAGGAACCATCCAAATGGATTAGGTAAACAGACTACTGCTTTGGGAATCTGAACATCTCTGGGCTACTGAGTTTGGTAGCAGTGTTTATGAGAATAATGATTTAACTTGTATCTGGATTGTACCACAATGAACCATGACTGTCATCATTGCCTTTCCCCATTTCCAGCTGTGTCCTTGCCAACCCTACATTCCTGCACCAACCAGACTGCTAAAAAACTGAAGTACCCACTCTGGGTGCTTAACCAAATCAAAATGGGAAACTGAGGCTGGGCGCAGTGGCTTACACCTGTAATCCGAACACTTTGGGAGGCCAAATGGGCAGATCACTGTAGGTCAGGAGTTCAAGACCAGCCTGGTGAACATAGCGAAACCCTGTCTCTACTAAAACTACAAAAATTAGCCGGGCATGGTGGCACATGCCTGTAATCCCAGCTGTTCAGGACGCTGAGGCAGGAGGATCGCTTGAACCGGGGATGCGGAGGTTGCAGTGAGGCGAGATCACGCCCCTGCACTCCAGCCTGGGCAACAGAGCAAGACTCCATCTCAAAAAAAAAAAAAAAAAGGAAACTGAAGCTCAAAAATAATTCTCCACTTCTAATATCAAACTGAAAAATCACTTCCCTGTTGACTGACCTTTCCTGAGATGACATACTGGTGGAGGTTGCAGTATTCCCCTAGCCCCGGGGATGGCACAGCCATGGATGGTAAAGGAAAATCCTTCCAAGTTTTATTCATGACAAGGGTGGTAGATAAATGAAATAAGATTTCGAGGCAGCAAGATCTGGCAGCATTCTTGAGTAGACTCTGAGAGCAGGAATAGGCAAGAACTCCAGCCTCAACTGCCATCTGTGTGGCATGTACTTCATGTTCCCCATAGTCAGCTCCTAAAAATCAGTCATGAAAATCCTGGAAAAAGCATTGCAAGAAAAGAGAGAAGACATAACACTAACTAGCTGTGTGGCACTAGGAAAACCACTTCCCTCATCAGACCTGTGGTCTCACTTCTAACCTAAATAGGTTAGACCAGGTCACTTCTGTGTTCCTTTCATTCAAATTATGTCTTATTTATTGCTTGTCTTACTGTTGCTATTTCATTCTCCTCATGCCCTAATCCCCCACTCCAATTCTCTTTCCCCTTCCAAGTTACCCCCAACTGAACTACCTACTCAATGAAAGTTTACCACAAAGTTATTTTCGATTACTACCCAATTACAATCTCCCTGTGGTTGCACAATCTGTTTTCATAAAACTAATTAATGACTTTGATGCATCAGCGACCCCCTGAAATGAAGCATTAATTGCCCAGCCTGGATGCTCTTTGCCAGCCTGCTAAAATGGTTCCATTTAACCCCTTGGCTCCTGACACTACCCAGTTCAATACCACCAGGCCCCTTTTCCCTAATATAACTAGATATGCCTGATAGTCCCCAGCAGAAAGCTCCTTACAGTAAAGTCGCTGTTTTGATTTAATTTTCCCTCCAGACCTCATTCAACACTTAGAAAGAAGGAAGAGTTCTATGTTACATTTGTGAAAATCTCTCACTTTAATAATGGTTTTTAAAAGCCCATTTGCTAAATCTAACTGAAACTTACTGCTTTTCCATATGAGGTAACAAAAAGAGACCTGAAGAAATAAGCCATTGCCAATACTGTGCTAGGTGATTCAGCAGAAAATATCTGTGATTTGTTTGCTGCTAAGGAAGTTGTATCAGCCCCATTTTACAGATGAGGAAACTGAGGCTCTAAGAGGTAATAACTTGCCCCAAGCCATAGAACCAGGATTCAAGACCAGGTCTGTCTAGTTTCAAAGTTACCCTCTTTGCTGCCATGTCACTTCCCTGTCTGGACCCCACAGCATTTAGAGAAAATTGACAAACCCTGTAAACTGATTACAAGCGATCACATGATCACAGGGCATTGCCCGAGCCCCTCCGCTAGAGTGAAGTGGGTAGAGGTTGAGATCTGCAAGTACCTGGGACTCAATGGCAGACTTACACTCCAGCTGGATGACTGCGCTAAGATAAATATGAGAGATTCTGTAAATACCAGATACCTCAACTGTAGCCAATAACTTTGTTTTCTATTGAAAATATTTCAGATCCCAACAGACAAGTGGCTGGTTAAAAAAACAAACAAACAAATTCAATTTCTACTAAAGGTTTATCTCAAAGGAATTCTAGTCGTGAATAAATATAAAATTACAACTATTTAAGAATTATGATATTATCTCAAGCCTGTTTCCCCTGCTCTCCCAGCTGCCCACATAATCAAAATCAAATTAGATTTCAAGACCTTCTATAGGCTTATACTGGCATATAAGATTGGGCTCTGGGAGGAAAAAAAGGCATATTTTCTTTGCCAGAAAAGTATTTCTTGATATCTGAATCTATGTGGTCTTTAGAGAAGAGGAATTCAGATAATAAGAAATGCTTTCTTATTCAAATCTATGTGGTTCCAGGATTTCAGATATAAATGAGGGTTCATATAATGAGGTTACCAGCCTGATCACAAAACAATTTATCTGAATCTATTCAATTCCTAAGTTCAGACACTGTAAAATACTTGTATATAATGATTTCTCCCTTAAAAAATAAAAACAAATACATCACCCTAAAAAAAAAGTTTCAGATGATGAGAGACAATGATTTTAAAATTATTCTTCTGAGTGTGAATTCTTGTTCAATTCAATCCAGAATAAGGGGTCTTGGCAAGTAGAACCCAAATGTACCCAATTTTTTTTTTGCAAACAAAAATCTTAAGAGGCAAATGGAAAAATGCTGATTTCTAAATGCTTGAAAGAAGGATTATCAGTTATAAGAAATTTAGAGAAAGTCTTCGAAATGGGAATATGGACTGGAAACGTATACATACATAGATAAAGCAAATATGCCAAAATGTGAATAACGATTGAATCTAGATGGTAGATTTATTATTTGTTGTAATGTGCTTCCAAATTTTCTTTGCTTCGTAAGTCTTCTCTTAAAACGTTATTTTAAAAAATTAAAGAGAAGGGCCAAGAGTCAAGTAACTTTAAGAGAAAAATTCCCCAAACTTTTCCTGGGCTTCTAATTGTTGAGTTAAAACCTCTTGTTTTCTTTCCTTCTTTCTTCTTCTCCTGCACAGCCCAGACTTTAGTGCATGAAGCAAGGAGGTGCTTCCATTGCATAAGTAGGGAACAGCACCAACACTTAAATCTAAATTGTCAATTGCCAAGTGGACAGCGAGGGCCATCTGCTGTCTAGAGCTCCCTGGGATCACTGGATGTCATGGGATGGAAGAAGGAACAGGAGCACAACACCAAGATGTTCTGCTCAGCTTCCTTGGGAACCCCCAAGCCAGACCACAGAGATGGCATAGGTGAGTGAACCTTAAGCTGGGAGCCAATGCAGAGCCTGCAGAACAAACTAACCCACCATCAGGGGAATCTCAGGATTAACCTGGCCAAAAAAATGCCAAAACCACTGGGGAATTATTTTAAAAAACACTCCCACTCACCCCAGATCTGTTCAAGCACAGAATAATGAAAAGGTTTTGTTTCAACTGCAACCTTACTTAAGGCCTATGAAGTTAGACTAGGTTAGCTGGTCACGGTGGGTTTCTCGCTTAAATACCCCAAACTCAAATCAAGGTAGTTGGCTATAATTTTCTGTATATACCTCGTCTTAGAATTCTCATCATTTCTAAGAGTTAATTTCAAAATTGAGCCCCAAAGTCTATAAATCCACCCCCATTTAAGTCAAAGTGTCAATAGCCAACCCTTGCCCTAAGCAAGAGAGCTGTGCCTTTCCTGTATGTACAGGAGAAAAGCCACAACAAATAGTGCTGCACAAAGCTGCCAAAGCTGGTAAGAACCAGCTGGCTCCGGAGGGAGGGAAAAGGGGGGGCAGCCCCGCCCCGCTGCCGGCACGGGTGTCTGCAGGCTGTCCAGGCTGCTGACATCAACGGTAGCGGTGTTGCAGCCCTGAGCTGACTCACTGATCAGCTTTCTCAAAAAGAGGAAGTGAGGACAGTGAATAAGTGGGTTCTCTTGGTTCAGAGCTGGAGCCCACTCACGTTTGAATATATTGCCAAGACTTTTAAGAGCTCAGCACCATCGGAACATGAGGAGATCATGCTCCGTTGGAAATTCCTTAGGTTTCCCTAAACTTCTATTGGAAAATCTTTCCCACAAAAAAGCCTTTCGATAATTCTATCCATGAGAAAAAGTTTCGCAAACCTTTTTAAAGCTTGCCATAAGACACTGTGGAGGATGGAAAGTAATTTCGTAGGAAACTCAAGACCTTGAAGTAAGAAGGCTTAAGTTCATCTTTATGACTCGGGCTTTTTGAACTCATCAAATCTGATTAAATTAGCATTGCATAATAAGTCCATTAATTAGATTCATGCCATTAGAATTACAATGCATATGGTCTACAAGTCTAAGTTAACCTTTGACTTTAACCTCTGACTTCCAAGTCTCGGCAACTCAGTTTCCCTCCGTGGTGGTAACTACTGTTACCAAGTCACAATATACTCTTCCAGAGATAGAGACAGTCTATACTTATACCAATAAATAAGTATATATGTTCTCCACCCCCCTTATTTTTTAAAACAATTTTTAACATCTATGTATATACTGTGTGTGTGTATATATATATGTATATATATTTGCAATATGGTGGCACAATGTACATACTGTTGTTTTTTTGGTTTTGTTTTTTTCGTGTCTCCCAGGCTGGAGTGCAGTGGTGCAATCTCGGCTCACTGCAGCCTCCATATCCCGTATTCAATTGATTTTCGTGCCTCAGCCTCCTGACTAGCTGGGATTACAGGCATGCACCACCAGGCCCAGATGATTTTTATATTTTTAGTAGAGATGGGGTTTCACCATGTTGGTCAGGCTATTCTCAAACTCCTGACTTCAAGTGATCTGCCCACCTTGGCCTCCCAAAGTGCCGGGATTATAGGCGTGAGCCACTGTGCCCCATCCTACGTACTATTCTTCACCTGGCCTTTTTTCGTTTAACCCTTCTTGAGGTTAGCCCATGAAGAGCTGACTCACTTCTTCTGACAAGTGCATGCTGTTCCATTGTACGGATGTTCAATAACTTACATAACCAGTCCTCTAGTGAAGGGCATTTGTAGATCTCCTCACTCTTTTGCTATTACACATGACACTACAATGAATATATGTGTACTTGCATCATTCTGAATGCATGTGAACATGTGTAAGATATCTTCCTAGATGTGGAATCATAGGTCTCCATGCCAGCCTGAGAGGTTAAAAATCTGCATGTTTAAAAAGTCTTCAGGCTGGGTGCGGTGGCTCACACCTGTAATCCCAGCACTTTGGGAGGCCGAGGCGGGCGGATCACAAGGTCAGGAGATAGAGACCATCCTGGCTAACACGGGGAAACCCCATCTCTACTAAAAAATACAAAAAAAATTAGCCAGGTGTGGTGGCGGACACCTGTATTCCCAGCTACTCGGGAGGCAGAGGCAGGAGAATGTCGTGAACCCGGGAGGCGGAGCTTGCAGTGACCCGAGATGGCGCCACTACACGCCAGCCTGGGAGACACAGCAAGACTCGGTCTCAAAAAAAAAAAAAAAAAAAAGGCTTCAGTATTTCCTTCTCTGTGAACTGTCTTGTTCACAAGACTGCACATTTTTTTTCTTAATTTGTAAAAACTCCTTATTTTTCAAGAAACTGAACCCTATGTTTCAAACAATTTCAACCTGTGATTATTTTGTCTTTTGATTTGTATACGGTGTTTTCTGGGTTGTGTATTTATTGTTAAGTAGTTGCATTGTTCTTGTACGGCTTCTGTGCTTTATGTTATTCTCTACTGTTGCGATTATAAAAACAAAACATTTCCCCCAAGTTTTTTTTCCAGTACTTTTTTGGTGATAAGTCATTTTAGTTGTTGGGCATTTAATTTCAGCCTGTCCTGTGAAAGTCCAACTGTAGATCAATCAAAGTTTCCTCTGTGGTAATTGTTTATTAAAAAACCAGGAATGACATTAGTCTCTCCCAAGGAAATGGTGAAAAATAAGTGATGAAAACCTCGAAATTAACTGATATAAAATAAAACCTACTGCTGACCATGATGCAATTCCTCATCAGCAAGTGTACCTGTTATTGACACTTGGGTTATAACAGAATAAGGGACACTTTCACAAACACAGAGTGGAGAAGCTAGGCCAAAGCTGGAAGCTATTCAACTTTATCCAAATTGGTGTTTTGGCTTTAAAAAGAAAAACTGAAAATGTGCTCTCCTGCACTGGTAATTGATGGAGAAAATTAAGCTTCTTTTCACAGTATTGATTCTGATTTCCTCCCAATGCACTTTTTGAGAAAGCCAGTAAGGGTGTAGATTAAAGGGGTGGGAAATGTCATCCACTAATAGACCCAGCCTTTTCTGAATGGTGAGACACTCTGTCTCAGAAAAAAATTAAAGCCCACTTCCATCCCTCTGTATAGCAGCTTCACAGAATATATTCTCAAGTCTGGCTCACATATCTATCCCTCCTATAAAACTGTCAGCATCCTAAAGGGATGATTCTGCTTTGTGTTTTGTTTCATTTAGTATCTCAGCGCCTGGTACAGGGCTCAATACATAATGAGTGCTCTGATAATCTATTAAATAAATTGTCTGTGTTGAATTATCTCAACCTTAAAGGCAATACTAAGAAGAAGTGTGTGTGTGTGTGTCTGTGTGTGTTGGGGAGGGAGTGTACATTAATATAAAGACCCCAATAATCTGTTTCCTAGACTTTTCTCCTTACGATCTGCATACAGCAAGCTCAACTGCTATATTTTTTAAAATTCTATGATGCATTTTTTTTCACATTTTAACATTCTGAAATAGGGGTGTCTCTTACAATTATAATTAACAGTATTTTATTTCTTTCTCAGTAATACATAATGACAATGGTATATCTTACAATTGACATGGGATTCAATGAAATATAGTAATATATCTGTATTAGTCAGTTTTCATACTGCTATAAAGAAATACCTGAAGTTGGATAATTTATAAAGAAATGAGGTTTCATATGCTCATGGTTCTGCAAGCTGTATAGGAAGCATGACTGGGGAAGCCTCAGGAAACTTATAATCATGGCAGAAGGCAAAGGGGAAGCAGGCATGTCTTACATGGTCTGAGCAGTGGTGACAGGGGGAGGTGCCACATGCTTTTACACACTCAGATCTCGTGAGAACTCTATTACAAGAACAGCGCCAAAGCAGGAAATCTGCCCACGTGATCCAGTCACCTCCCACCAGGCCCCACCTCCAACATTGGGAATTACAATTCAACATGAGGTTTGGGCAGGGACACAGACCCAAACCATATCACTATCTTAATTAGAATATACCCACCTATACTTCTCAGGACCATGAAGCTTGCTAAATAAACCAGCTATAGAGCACCCAGACAGTGTTTGGGACACAACAGATATTTAGCAAATGCTGATTCACTTTCAACTTCATGGGCATTTACTGAAAACATAATGCATTTGCTGTCAAGTCAAAAAAAGGACAATGTAGAATTCAAATTCCAACACAGAAAATAGTTGCTAAGATTTACTGAGCCCCCTGCTCTATGTCAAGTGCAGGACTGGGCATTTACACTCACCTCTATTTCTCAGCAAGATCTTTACAAAGCACTTACAAAGAAACTGAGGCTTGGAGACTGTATAGGACTTGCCCAAGGTCACATAGTGAGTGGCAAAAGCAAAATTCAAACCCAATTCAGAGAGACAAAGTCAAATTCTTGAATTTGTCAGTTCCTTCTAGTAGTTCCTGGAGATTCAAAGTTCAATATCTAGCACGTGACATGAAATGGGATATTAAAACCTTATTTCTATACTGTAAATATTACAGAACAGTTAAGGGTTTCTAAAAAGCTTGCTACTGAGCAAAACAAGGATGTAAGTAAAACAGATGTTCTTTGCAGAGTCAAAGATTTGAGAAGCCCTTAACATGAAAAAGCAGGTGGGGCTTCCTAGGCAGAAACCAAATGTGAAAGTTTCAGGAAAGAAGACCAAAATATAGTCTTGAAAAAAAACCAGTCTGATTTTTTTAAGTGACTTTCAAATGGACAAATATATATCTGCTCTAGCTTTCTATGTATTTTTTTTGGCAGGTTGAGTACTTCTTCACCCTGATGCTTATAATTCCTCATGCACACTTCTATTATAACATTTGCTTATCCCACTGAATTATAATTATTTGCACATGTGTCTCCATCACCACAAGTGAGTTATTGAAAGGCATTGACCACTTTTCTTCTTTCCCCAGTACCAGGCTCACAGCTGGTGTTTGACAAAAGGTTGTCAACTAACTGAATGAAACTTTGGACTATGATAATAAATAGAACAGCCTGAAATGTCATTAAAAATCTAAAGCCTATTTATAAACATTGCTCCTTTGTGCACAATGACAACTTTAAACACAAGCATCACTAAATGTTCCTGGTTCTATGTGTGTCAGCAATCCCTTTATAATGTCCTCTTCTCCTCACCACCCCAGAAGTTCCCCAGAGCCCGCAGTCACACCCCATGAATTAAGTAACTTGACCTTAAATAACCCTCCATGCTGCAGTAACACGGCAGAGGGCAGCTGCTAGATACATGCAAGTTTAGCTGTTACCTTAGGTCCTCAGGTCTTAGGACAAGAATCCCTAATTTCTAAGAGATGACAAACTGGAAAATTAATGACAAAGACTAATTTGAATAGCCAAAAAGCCAACAGTTAATGTACAGCTGGTATTTGCTTCAACTCGCCCTCACTGTATTAAATTTCTGAAAATAGCTGGTCTCAGTCAGACCCGTAGATAAGGACAGCTGCATCCTGCAGCTGGTAAGCAAAAAATCAGTAACTGTAGTTCCCTCTGCAGCAGAGGCAGGAGTGCTGCTCTCACCAAAATAGAAGGCCCAGTACTTCTCTAGCTGTTGGGATTCTCTGAGTTGATTATACAAAGCAAAGCCATCCAGGATCCAACACAGAGTCTACTATAGTAGAGACAGAGAGAGTGCCTAAGTGCACAAATGCTCTGTTCCTGAGACATAGGTCCCCTATGTGGTTCTGGAAAGGACTAAAATATCCGAACAAAGAATCATTCTATTATATAGAAATCAACAACAACCACCACAAAACATTGGCGGTGGGTCCACTGGTTGTGAAATTATAGTGTAGTTTTAATCTGCTTAATCTTATGGAAGGAGAGATAAGAAGTAGAGCATTGATTCTCAACTCCGCTTCCTGGTTAACATCAGTCCTTTACATTTGTGAATCTCTGATCAAAGCAGACAGCTAAAGTAACAATTTATATTATTTTAAATTGTTGTGGTTGTTTTTTATACCATCATTTTTTATGTATCTATAAAATTTCTTTTTCCACCCCTTTCTCTCATGAAGCAATGAAGGGATGCTGAAACTCTAACCACAGATATAATACTTCTGAACCTAGCTGCAAAGCATCACTTTAATATCTCACTCTAGTATGGCCCACAGTAATTTGATTATCAAAATCAATTTTGATAACCACTCAGAGTGTGAAGGGCAGGTTCTGTAATTCCCATTTTAAATGGAAAAATCTCAGAGTTAGAGAAATTGTTTGCCCAGGGTTTCCTATGGAGAAGAAACAGACTCCTTTCCTCCCACCCTAGCCAAGGCGCAGGGAAAGAGTGCACTGGTTAAGTCTCTCTGCACATACAAAGGGTCTAAAATAAAAGGGGGGAGTGAAAAAAAAAAACATGGAAAACCAAATCATAAGGAAAACCAGAAATTCACTTGCTCAATTTTGTTTCTCTGACAGCTATTGAGGAAGCAGACCATTATCTCCCTTGCTAGAGAAAACATTCCAGCCAGCCTAGGAACATGTGCTCAGGCAGTAAGCAACACATAGCTACAGTTAGCTGGGATTT
The DNA here is from genome assembly GCF_029281585.2 of Gorilla gorilla gorilla. Taxonomy (NCBI): domain Eukaryota; kingdom Metazoa; phylum Chordata; class Mammalia; order Primates; family Hominidae; genus Gorilla; species Gorilla gorilla. Next base: position 65,033,687 of record NC_073229.2, read on the forward strand.
CCAGCTCTGGGGCACTGAACCCAGATAGCACTTCCTGCTCAGCCACCTGCTTTCAGCAGTCCTGGAATTGGGTGAACATCCCCACCCAACACTAAGTGACCCTCAGTATTCAGCATCTAAAAGACCCATTATGTGTATGAGTTTTAGCTAGTTAGGAACATTCTTCCATCTCTCTTGCCTCCAGATCCTGGAAATAATTGCAACTATTAATAGTCAACATCTGACAAATGCTTACAGTGGGTCACACTCACCTCATTCTCAGAGTAACCCATAGGACAGGCACTCATGTTGTTCCTATTGTCTCATGAAGAAACTGAGGCAGAGAGGCCAAGTAATTTACTCAGGGTCCCTAAAATGACTATGTTGCCAGGACAGGGATTTAACCCGGCACACGTCTCCATACTGATGTTCTAATCGGAGCCTTACTGGCTGGTTAGATGGCGATCCAGCACATTCCTCCTCCCAACCTCTTGGATTTACTCCTTCAGATTATATAAGTATGTGTAAACTTCTTCCTTCCATCCAACTGTAAGCTTCCTTGATGGCACTGACTTTGTCTTACTCATCTTTGCATTGCCCAAAGTGCCTGTTGTAATACTGCGCACAAAATGTGTTATGTAATATAGATTTAAAAATAAAATCACATCCTCTCGTTTGCTGGTTAGCAGGGGAAACTTAAACCCAAGCATTAAAGGACTAAAGGAAAATAACTGGCAAGCTAGAATTTTATTTCCAGCTATCCTTCAAAAACTAAGGTGAAATAATGCAATTTATTTATTTATAAATAGGCACTTTTCAGACCAAGAAAAACAGAGTTTACTGCTGGAAACCTACACATAGAAGTATTCTTTAGGCAAAAGAAAAATTATCTCAGGTAGAAGTTGAAGCTCCAGGAGGAAGGTATTAAGAATGTTAAGAATGGAAAAGATCAATATGCAGATAAATCTGTGTGACTCCTGACTGTGTAAAACTGTAATAACTCTGCCTTTTAGCAGTATTAAAAGTGTAACATTAAAATTCATGAAAACAAAAGCGAAGTATAAGAGGAGGATAAATAGGATTAAAGTCTTCTAAGGTTGTAGTATCTGTAAAATGGTAAGAAGTACACATTTATTGCCTATATCTCATAATTAAGCATGTGTGTTGTAATCCCTTGGGTATCCCTTAAAAGTGAAGTAAAAAATGTGAAATTAACAAGCTAACAGATGAGGAAAAATGGAATAAGAAAAAAATACTTGATTATCCCAAGAGAAAGCAAGAAAAGATGAAGAGAGAAAAAAATAAAAAAAGAGGACAGGACAAATTGAAAACAAAGATATTGTAGATTTAAACCCAAATATTTGAGTAATTACATTTTAAAAATTACATTTAAAAAGCAATTATATAATTAAATAAAAATGTAAACACACTGAAATTCTCTAATTATCAAAAGCTATCAGACTAGATTTAAGAAAAAAATCTGAAATATATGCTTCTTATAAGAGACATTCTTTAAATAAAGACAGAGAAAAAAATCAAAGTAAAAGGATGGGAAAAGAGATAACATACAAACTGGAATGCTGTATTAGGGCAGTGTTTTGTTTTTTAATAGCTTTGGCAAAATTGCAATAACTTACAACTATTATCCCACTGTTTTGCTGCTTATTCCAAATGCTCATGTCCCAGAAGGGAAGAATAGCTATGATTCTGGAAGGCTGGGTTCAGTTTAGATATTGAACTTGAAAGAAGAGGGTGCTGAAAAATACAGCTCATACCTCAGATAAAGAAAGAGTCAGACTCTGCATGGGTTTAATTTAAAAATGGCTAATAGGCCACCATGGTTAATAATGAACCGGCTGTTCTTGACAGAGGCAACAAAAAGCCACACCAGGGCTAATCCTTTTAGTGGAACATAACATAGGCACTTTCAGGCTTATGAAGAGAAAAAACATTGACCATTGAAAAAAAATAGTCGTTTTTACCCATTAAGAGTCCAATAACTCCTGGGGCAAAGCCCCAAATCCCCAGCAGTACCACCATACACAGGGAGTACAAGCCCATCACAGGATGAGAATAAGGAGTCTCAATTAAGCCCCCTGCCTTCTGATTCACTTGTTAGATGGGACAAATTTCAGAAATAAACTATGGACAGAGAGTAACATACTGTGCAATTACCACTTGAGCATCCCTAATCCAAATATTTAAAATCCAAAACTTTTTGAGCACCAACATAATGCCACAAGTGGAAAATTCCACACATGAGTACTTAACACAAACTTTGCTTCATGCATACACTTTTTCTAATTTTGTATAAAATTACCTTCAGGCTATGTATATAAGGTATATGTGAAACATAAATGAATTTCATGTTTAGATTTGGGCCCCATCCCCAAACTATCTCATTATGTATATGCAAATATTCCAAAGTCTGAAAAAATCCAAAATCTAAAACACTTCCAGTCCCAAGCATATCAGATAAAGGATACTCAACCTGTAATAAGAACTGGCAGCCAAAAATCCATGTTCATTGGCTATTAAAATTAGAGTTAGAGCTGGATCCAAAATGCTGCTAGACATTGATGTATATTGTTGAAATGTGAAATCAAAAATTTAATATTGCCTTCTCAGCCTCCATCATAACTCAAAGGCTATAGCAGAACCAAAGAGAAGGTTGTAGAGTGCTTTGACATTACTGTTCTCAAAAAATAAACAACAAAAAATAGCTACTATTAGAATCTTTTGGTATTATAGAAGAGATAAGGGGAAGGAAATAATTAAAGTGTACAAGAGTTTGGCACTTAGGAAGAAGGTGCTTTGTTCTCTCATTCATTGACCTAATGATTTTATTATGAATCACTCTTTTTGACATGCACTCTCACCTTCTTATTTTTCCATGGGCCCACCACAGGTTTGGGTTAACCAAATCCTAACCTTGCATCAGTCATATGTTATCTTTCTTTTAGGCATCATCAAGGACATTAGGCGACTTATTCTCACGTATCTAAATCCTTCTTTGAGCCTTAGGCTTGTCTTCCAGCTCTCTCCTTAAAGCCAGTCTCTAAGAATGCATGGCAATGCTTTGCCTCTAAACTCCGTGTATTCAAACCGCCGCCATTTTACTTCATTGGAGGGTTAACATCTCCCCCGCTTTCCCCCAAATCCAGCTACTTAAAGCCTAGTTTTACTTGTGAATTATATTTCATACCTAAATTATTTCTTAGAAAGTCATAAGACACTGGTGTATGCCTCTGAATGTTTATCACTTGGGTCTGTTAACAAGTATTTTTTTTCTGAAATTCCACACTTCAAAGAAGTTAAAAATATGCCAGAGCTTTAAAACACCACCTTCAAAGTCAATTAGCACCTATAAATTGTTATTATCCAGTCACTTGGATAAAAGATTCACCTGATAAATGATTACATCAATTGTCAAGAATTACTGCACTATCAGTATAAAAAGATAAAAGCATTTGGACTTCTTAAGTACATAAAGTATACTTAAGCATAAGTATAAAGTATGCAAAATGGAATCCTTTGATACACAAAATGTGATATAGAATGATAGTAAACTGAATTGATGTCATAAAAAATCTCTACCTAGCTCTTTTAGGTAACAAATTTGGACCACTGGAATAATAACACAGACCGGCCCTTTAAATCTTAAGTGGGTTTTATCTAGTCTTAGTGGCAGCATTTTCTTTACTTTGGGAATATGTTCTGAAACCTGAATCGAAGTCTGTGGAAAATATGATTCGATATCCAAATCTGAACTTTATTCATGGCCTTTCAGGGAAGTACATACAATTAAAGAAAGGCTAAGTAAAATGAGTTACATCATGGTCGTTAACTACCACTTGTAGAACACTTTCAATGAGTCAGGCATTTTATATGCTTTATTTCTCATCTTAATCTTATATAGCAGGCTTGAAAATGTGAATAACAGAGGCAAGGAAAGTTGAAGTAACTTACCCTTCATCACCTAAACTAATATGTACCAGAGCCAGGATTCAAATCCAGCACTGTCTGGCTCCAAAGCCAGGGCTTATTAGCTATAAAGAAATCACACTCCTGGGTCCCCTCAGTTCCCATCTGATGTGCTCCACGGAACAACCCAAGGAGGAGAATCAGTTCTGTCATCAACTGCCGCTAGCACCACCTGCATCCTCAGGAGGCAAGAATGCTGCCTTCATAAGCCACATCACAAAAACACCCTCTGGAGGAGAGGCGGTGTAGTAAAAAGTATTTTTTCTTGGTTTTGTTCAAAGTGTGTCATGCAAAATGAGATTGTAAATGGAGTAACAAAGAGAGCTTTTACAAATACTGATTCACGCTCTGCCCCCTGGAGATTCTGATGTGACTGGTCTGCAGGTAGGGTCTGAGCATCAGTATTTTTTTTTAAAGTTTTCTAGATGATTCTAATGGACGGCCACTGAGAACCCCCATCCTACAAGGTAGGGTGTGTGTGTGTGTGCAGGCGTATGCGTGTGTGTGTGTGCCTATCCACCGAATATGTTATTTTTCTTTGTTCCCATACAACTGATAAAATTTGAAGCATAGGGGCAATAGGTCGGTGGTAACAACACACAACCAGGGCTCCATTACCTGGGTGGTGTCTTCCATCAGCCCACGAATCTTCTCCACAACATCGTTTCTCCGGTGCTGGCGCAGGGCGCTAATTAGCTGGGCGAGGCTGGCCTCGGGGCCCCGGATGGTCCAGTGCTGCAGAGCCGCGTAGGCCCGCTCATGGTCGGCTGTGTACCCACTGGAGAAAGCAGCAACCTCCCTCTCACTGGCATTGCAAAGAAACTGATAGATATCTTTCCACTGGCTTCCCACTTGGGCTGCTACAAGCTTCAGGATGTCGATACCTACACCAGAGAAAAAATAAAAAACAAATAAGGGCTTGTAAGGGAAGCTTCTTACATAAGGCAGCTCTGCTTTAATGAATGAACTAGAAGAGGCACGCTTTCCTATCGCTGTATGTCAAAGGAATGCATTGCCTCCCTTAAGCACTTGGCACAAGCAGCTCATCTTGTGGACTAGCTGGTACCCTCATACAAATTTCACTTCCTGAGTGTGGAACCAGAAGAAGGAATGATCATGGAATTATAATAAATCAGACCCAAAAAGATGTTCTGAAAGCCAAACCCAAATAAGGTATTCATGGTGATTCCTCTGTTACTATAGTAATACACCCTTGTTGAAGGAGAGGGATGGATAAGTTCCAAGATCCCCAGTGGATGCCTTGAAGCCATGGATGGTACAGAGCCCTATACATACTACGCATGAATTTCTTTTTCCTTCTTCACAATGTATGGATAGAAGATTCCTTCTTCTTGTAGATCTTAGCAACCTCAGCATACAATTGACTTTTCTTATTAAGTGGGGAACTTTCATGTTTTCACTTTAAGGAAGCACTTTATGACCGCTGGCATATCCAAACTATCAGCATCACTCCTCTCGAGCTTTAGCCCAATATTAAGTAAAATAAGGGTGACTTGAACACAGGCACTGTGGTACCAGTACTGAGACAGTCAATCTGATAACCTAGACGGCTACTAAGTGACTCACAGGCAGGTGAGGTCTCCAGCATGGATATGGTGGACAAAGGGATGATTCCCTTCCCCAGCAGGACAGAGCAGCATGGTACGGGAATGTGAGATTTGATCACATTACTCAGAATAGCGCATAATCTAAAACTTATGAATTGTTTATTTCTGGAATTTCCCATTTAGTATTTTCGGACCACAGTGGACCACAGGCAACTGAAACCTTGGAAAGCTAAACTGTGGATAAGGGAGGACTACTGTACTAAATACAATAGTAACAAAGTAAGTTAGAGGCTCTCATCTAAAAACATGGTGACTTCATGACATTTAGAAAAAGGGAAGCTGCAAATTAAAACTGCAGTGGACTTTCCCCAGAACTGTCTAGGTAAAAGGTTTTCAAATTCTGGGAATGGTGTCCTTTATATCAACTAACAGTGTGCCCAGCTGTTCCAGGCCAATAGAAGCATTCCTGAAGAACACCTAAGTTGTGCTCAAATTCATGTTCAACAAGCAATTTTCTAATTCATTATTCAGTCTTCCAACTTGACTTGCATAGTTATAATGAAGACAGCAGCCAAAATGACTATATAATAACAATAGCTATTATCTTCCAGGTATTATGTTAAGGCATTAGCTCACTGAACATCTTTATAAGGCATTAATATTCCAATTACACAGGTAAGAAAAAAATACACTTAGAAAAATTAGGCTACTGGCCCAGTATCACAAAGGTAGGTGAGTTGGTTATTGAACCCAACTCACCAGTTTTGTAATTCAAATCCTGTATGTGTAACCACTATGAAATGTGACAGTTTCGATGGTACCTTCCAAGACGAAGGAAATGCCTTGGCTTATAATGACCATGGCTGGTTAGTCTGACAGACAGCTGTCCCCAGTGATTCAATATATTGTCATCCTGGCTCAGCAGTCACTTGAAAACCCAGTGAGTGTGCATCTGTGGTCCCCAGATCTGATGAACAGATGAAAGGGTGATGATGAAATCGGTGAATTGCAAAAATCAAATCTCAAGATCCAAAAACTCAGGATAAGCACCTGGCACCAACCCTTCGTGAGGGGAGGCTCTCCCTGAGTAGCTCACTTTGGTGTCTCTCTCTTTATGGCATCTTCTCTCTGAAATTACACATTGGCTTTGCCAGGATTTACACGTGGGATGCATATATCACCCTTATAGTAAGGGCCCTGGTATTTTACTACAACGGGTGAGTGAGTCCTCTGAATCAATGTCATGTCTTTGGTTTTGTTTTGTTTTGTTTTGTTTTTTTGTGTTTTTTTTTGAGATGAAGTTTTGCTCTTGTCAGCTAGGCTGGAGTGCAATGGTGCGATCTCGGCTCACTGCAACCTTAACCTCCCGAGTTCAAGGGATTCTCCTGCCTCACCCTCCCAAGTAGCTGGGATTACAGACACCCACCACCACACCCAGCTAATTTTTGTATTTTTTAGTAGAGATGAGGTTTCATCATGTTGGCCAGGCTGGTCTCAAACTCCTGACCTCAGGTGATCTGCCTGCCTCGGCCTCCCAAAGTGCTGGGATTACAGGCGTGAGCCACCACGCCTGGCCAATATCATGTCTTTGAATGAGGCCACGCTCACCTGCCCTGATAACATAGCTGTTATAGTTAACAATATCTTAAAAAATATTTACTACTCAATAAAAAAAATAGGGTCACATTCCCAAGTGAGGCTTAGGAGAGAAAGGAAAAGAGAAGAATAAAGAGGGGTTTACTGTTCTGATTTCTCAATCAAAGCTTTCCTAGAAAAAAAAAATAAAAATATTTTTTGCACCCATCAGTTGTTCAGGAAAATATTTATAAAATGAGCTATCAATTATTGCTAATAAAAACAGTAATAATTATAAAAGTTTCTGTAAAAACGAAGGACGCTGTGGCTCCTCAACATGCATTCTTACTCTGCCAAGCAATCCTATTGAGGCAGATGATGTGGAAGACTGTATACACATTCTGCACCAATCCACTGAAAATGGTTTTCAAAAATCAGTTCCTAGTAGAAGGCTGTTTTCTTGTCAACTATAAAAGTAGAATGGCTGGGCAGGGTGGCTCACACCTGTAATGCAGCATTTCGGGAAGTTGAGGCAGGTGGATCGCTTGAGTCCAGGAGTTTGAGACCAGCCCGGGCAACATGGTGAAAACCCATTTCTACAAAAAATACAAAAATTGGCCGGGTGTGGTGGCATAGGCCTATATTCCCAGCTACTTGGGAGACTGAGGTGGGAGGATTGCTTGAGCCCCAGAGGGGAGGTTGCAGTGAGCCAAGATTACACAACTGCACTCCAGCCTGGGTGAGAGAGGGAGACTCTATCTCAAAAAAAGTAGAATGCCACAAAAAATTAAAAAAGGATGCCACAAACTGAGTCATTACTGTACTTCTCACACAGTTTTCCCTGGCAGTGTGAAGTTACTTGAACCAAGTCCTTTTCAGTTTTCCGAGCAATGTTTAGTCAGATACAGAGCTTTTGATTTCAAGCAAATAAACTCCTCAGAAAACCCATAACTGATTTAAAACCCTGCAGGTAACTTTAAGGAATAAGCCAGCTTTTTGTGATTGATGTGGTAGACTCTTCCAAACACCAAAAGTCTTGTTAGTCCCTGAATCTTAATTTAGATCAATTTGACTAAGGTCCACAGTGTCTTACATGAAAACATGACCATGTTTTCTGGTAAGTAGGACCATTGCTTTAATCTTCATCATGCCGATGACAGTGGCTTTGGGCAAACCTCTAACTGTCATGTCCATTTCCTCATGTGTACAATGGAGAAACTCACTAGGGTCACTGCAGATAAGCTGATTAACATTTTCTATAGAGTTAATTTATTTTTGGAAGTGTTCCCATCATTATGAAAGCTCCAAACACAGAGCACTAAACTTAAGGCTCAATGCATTTCAGATGCAAATACACGGCCTTTACCAAGTAATTACAGAGTTTAAAAGGTTTAAGTTTAACAACCACTCCTTCTTCCAAAACCCAGTACTGTATTTATCCTTTTTTTAAGCCACAAAATAAAGAAAAAAAGAAAAAAAAAACCCACAAAGAATAGATACAATGAAATTTCCCATAAACTAAAATGGACTGGAAGCTAAATTTAAGGCCTACAAATCAGGTTTCATCTTGTTCTCTCTCTCAACTAGATTCTCTACTATGAAAACATGGAGTCAACTCCATGAACTGGCTGGGGTCGCCAATGTTCTTCACTGCTGTCCTCTCCCACCGTGGAGTTGATAAATCAAAGATAAATCAATGACTCCCTCAGGGGATACCAACCTTCTAGTCTAGCACATTATCACAAAACCCCAGTGAGGAGACCAGACTGGGGCTTTGAATGCCTTCCTTGTGTAGGAAAAAGTGTTAGTCAAAAGAAAACAATCAACTACAGAGAAAAGCAGGAGGATGATTTGCCAAATTGAGATAGTTACCTCTTTGGGGAGGGGGAAGGAGCACAGAAGGGATTTCAAAGGTATTCATAAAGTTCTGTTTCCTAGGCTGGACAGTGGAGAAATGGGTTTTCTTTTCATGATATTACTTTTATTTGAGATTTATTTTACTATTCCTTTTTAAACTATCTATATAACATACACATATATAAGATGTGTTTATATATACTTCATAAATACACATGGTTAAGTGTTCAATTTTGTTGGCAAGGAAATCGCATGTTGGGGTTGGTGACTAGTGCAAGGTCACCCACCCAGTTAGTGGTGCCTCAATTGTGGTTAATAGGGAATGTGATGCAGTGGAGGAACATTATTATTTGCTGGAATTATTCTCCTCAGGCATGGCCATCCAGCCTAGGATGAACGCACTCAAGTCTGGCCACAGTGTGTGTGCTGCCTCCTGGTCTGTTATTACCGACCAAGCATATGTTGGTGCAAAAGTAATCGTGGGCTGGACGGGTGGCTTATGCCTGTAATTCTTTGGGAGGCTGAGGTGAGTGGATCCCTTGACCCAAGAGTTCATGACCAGCCTGGCCAACACAGCGAAACCCTGTCTCTACTAAAAATACAAAAAATTAGCGAGGCGTGGTGGTGCACACCTGTAATCCCAGCTACTCAGGACGCTGAGGCAGGAGAATCGCTTGAACCTGAGAGACAGAGGTTGCAGTGAGCCAGGATTGTACCACTGCACCCCAGCCTAAGCAACAGAGTAAAACTGTCTCAAAAAAAAGAAAAAAAAAGTAATTGTGTGTGTTTTTTTTTTTTTGGTCACCAAAATGGCAAAGACCACAGTAACTTTTGCACCACCTAATAGACACTGGAACAGTTTCCCCAGGGACTTTATTTCTTTTCTTGTGGTCTCAGCTCACTGCAGCCTCTGCCTCCTAGGTTCAAGAGATTCTCCCAACTCAGCCTCCCTAGTACCTGGGACTACAGGTGTTCACCATGCCCGGCTAATTTTTGTATTTTTAGTAGAGACAGGGTTTTGCCATGTTGGCCAGGCTGATCTCAAACTCCTGACCTCAAGTGATCTGCCCACCTCAGCTTCCCAAAGTGCTGGGACTCCAGGAGTGAGCCACTGCACCCTTTATTTCCTTTCTTTAAATCTATGATACCCTAAAAGAAAGAGAAAAAGAGAGAGAACGAGAGAAGTCAGCAAACTTTTCCTGTAAGGACAGCAGTAAATATTTGAGGCTTTGAAAACCATACAGTCTCTGTCATGACTCCTCAGCTCTGTTGGAGCATGAAAGCAGCCACCAACACCACAAATGAATGTGGCTGTGTTCTAATAAAACTCGACTTACAAAAAAAGTAGGCTGGATATGGCCCACGGGCTGTAGTTCCCCAGCCCCTGCAATTACAGCAATTTAAAGAGACCTTGGGTAGGACTGTCAAATAGCATAAAGATTTAGAAAAGCATTTCATTAAAAGAAAAGAAACCACACTCAGAAGACAATGAAAGTTCCCACCCCAATTATTAACCTCAATGTGAAATGACAGTAAGTGACATGGAGACCACCTCTCTGCTGGGCAGGATGCCCAGTCATCTGTCCCATCAGAGTTCCCAGGGTTTTTGTCAAGATTGGTGACAGTAGCTACGTGTTGAATTGATCTAAATTGTTTAACTGGATGTGATGCCAAGTGTCTTTTTCCTTACATTGAAAAGTAACACAACCCTCAACCCACTGAAGGGCTGATAGACAGGGTCATAGAACATCACATTGCCTTTTTTTTTTTTTTTTTTGAGACGGAGTCTCACTCAGTCACCCAGGCTGGACTGGAGTGCAGTGGTGCAATCTTGGCTCACTGCAACCTCCACCTCCTGGGTTCAAGAGATTCTCCGGCCTCAGGCTCCTGAGTAGCTAGAACTACATGTGTGCACCACCAGGCCCAGCTAATTTTTGTATTTTTAGTAGAGATGGGGTTTCATCATGTTGGCCAGACTGGTCTTGAACTCCTGGCCTCAAGTGATCCACGTTCCTAGGCTTCCCAAAATGCTGGGATTATGGGTGTGAGCCACCGTGCCCTGCCAACATTGCCTTTTCCCGTGGTGCCAGATCCTGGAGCTCTGGAGAATGGATGAAGTTTCTGAGGAGGTCATCAAAGGAGTCAAGCCCTACACATCCGAGGCTGTACTAGTTAGGAACTATCTGAGAAGGTGGCCCTGGCCCCTGGAGAAAAGCATGAGGATGGGAAGGATCAGGTAGTGGGAAGATCATTGGTAGTAGTCACAAGATATGGTTTCAAACTCCAGATTTGTGACTTGTTAGTTGCATGACCCTGAGCAAGTGGCAACCTCTCAGATTTCATTTTTCACTTAAGTAAAATAGAAACACCACCTCTTATCTGGTAGAGTGGTTAAGGCGATTTATGCAATCAAGTATTAAAGACTCCTAGGGTGGCACATCAGTACAATTTGGCTCTCCTTCCCCTGCCCCTCCATTTCTGCCTGGACAAGTGTCATTGGGCCAATGAACCTAAAAGATGGGAAGAGTTCTGTACAAACACAGGTTTTAGCACTGTGATTATTGGTGCTGAACAATGAAGCCAAGCACCAGACTCCCAGCTTCCTGTGTTTCTTGGAACCTCACATGTACATGTTAGGAGATTGCTGAAGTCATTCACAGGAGGGTACATGTGGAAGGAAAAATGCTGCTGCTACCACCTCTGCCACATGCAGGGCATCACAGCAGTACTCAATGGGTTCTTCCAAGTGAGCTGGTACTGACTTGATCCCCAGCAGAAGAGCTCAAGAACTGAGGTATGAGCTGATAAACTGGGTTATTATGGAAGAAATGGCAATTTCCAGTGCATTATAAAACCTTGAATTACATATTATCTGGGGGACAATCCTAATTTGAAGCTCATTTTTTAAAAGCTGAATATCAGCTTCAGGATGCAAAAATGGGTTCCTTCTCTTTTAATAAAAACCCAAATTGACCTTTATAATTAGAGAAAATGTGAAGGCTGTTTTCCTTTTGGAGATAAATATCTGGAATGAATGTCATCACTGAGAACCCATATCAAAGCCCTCCTTGGATGAGGTATAAAGGACAGTGAAGACAAAGCCGGAGGAAGCAAAGGCTGCCTGGAACTACACAACACAGCACTCAGTTTCATGCTGCACAACCAGGCTTCGTGCAGAATGGGTGCATCTAAGAGGCAGGTTTATAAACTTTTTGATGGTATCAAACTCATCATATAAAAAGATTCAATCACCCCCAACACATCTTGTTACATGTAATGTCAGTTCTCATTATTCTTCTAGAAAGAGAGGTGTAAAGGGACAAATAATGAGAAAATTCCCAGGGAGGCAATTAATACACAACCTCCTCCCAGGACAGACAACTCCACAGTTATCCCTGTGCCAGTTTCTCAACACACAGCAGTCTCCTGAGATGTACACATGGAAGACGGGAGACACGAACTCAAGACAGCCTCCCTTCTAACAACCCCCCAAACCTCCCTAAAAGACATGCTCCTAACAGGCACGCACTGTGTCCATAACCTTACAAGCTGCAGATACAGGGACAAAGATGGCCACAGCACATACAGCAACTATACAAAACAACATATGTCAAAGTCAGAAATTGGAATAAAAGCCTGGCTTTAGCATTACCGGAATTGATGTTCCACATACAATGGTCTTGTCCTCAAAGATGCCTTTGAGGCCAAGCCCAAGACCACACTGCTTTGACTAGCAGCATCCCCAGCACCTGTCAGAGGAATACCACAAATATCTTTCGATGAATGAATGAGAGTCTTTTTTTGTCATCCCTGCCCTCTCGACTGACCCTCCTCACCATTTGTCATCTCATTAGCTTCTGTAACCTAAGCCACTGAGAACCTGAGTGGCCCCAGGCCCACACACACCCTAGCCTTGTGGCCCTGCCAGATCTCTAGCCTCTATAATAATGAGAAGAAAGGACAACAGTTCTATGGTGTCCTATGCTCACCACTGGGTGAAACCTGGGCTCCCAGGGACCCTGTTCTTGTACAAGGGCCTCTCCCTCTGCCAGTGCCCTCTTCCCATTGAGAGTGATCCACTACGTCCACTTTAGTGGCCAGAGCTCATAAGCGGGAAAGTTCTCCCAGATTCTCCCACTGCAGCAAAATCCTTCTGCTGGGATCAGCTGTCCAAGCTGTGGTCTCTCCAGCCTAATAACAGAGTAAGTGCTCCTAAAAGCAACATACCCACATGTACCTGTGTTTCGTAGTAACCAGTATACGATAGCATGGTTAAAAATTTGTATACCAACAGCAGTAACTTCCAGTGCATCCACTACACAGGAAACTGCTTTATTAGTGCTAGGAACTTTGTATGCCCCAGGTTAAAAATAGTCCTTCCCTAATTGAGGTGTAAAAGTTAGAAGATCTGTTTAGATTTTACTTTAGCTGCAAAAAATTATTTCTGAAGCAGAATTTATCACTATCTAGTTGAAGGTTTAATAGACAATAACCGTAAGCTCAGATGAACCTTGGGGACTACTAAGAAAGAAAAAGAAAGAAAACAAAAAACAGTGTGCAAAGATCTCTTGAAGTAAATGGACAACATGTTTTCCAACAATAAACTATCAAAACAGTAGACAATTTTCCAAATGGAAGAAATATCACTGATACTGTGAGGAAAATGAATAACCTTTTATTTCATTCCACTGGGCAAAAAAACAAAACAAAAACATCCCTCCTTCCTGCTTATCTTAGTCTGTTTTTGAAGCTATCCCAAATATCTGAAGCTGTTAACTTATTCATTCAACAAAAAATTTATTGAGCGTCTACTTTGTGCCAGACACTTTTCTAGGTACAGGAGATATGGCAGTGAACAAATGCCAAGTGAAACAAAATCCCTTTCTCTGTGAAGGCAACATTCCATTGGGGGGTAGTAATAAAACATAAACTGTGTTAGACAGGGAGGAGAGCTGAGGAGAAAAATAAAGCAGGGAAAGAGGATAGGGTAGGAGGTGATGGGGCTGCCACACCTAAGAGAAGCCTCACAGAGGTAGCATCAAGCCCCTAATGGAGAAAGCTGTGCAGATTATCTGCAGAAAGAGGGTTCTGGGCAAAGGGAGCAGCAGGTGCAATGGCAGGAAGGGTATTGGCATGGACAAGGAGGAGCAGGAAGGCTGGCATGGCTGGAGCAAGTGGGCCAGGGAGAGGGACCAAGAGGAGTCGCAGAGAGAGAAAAAACTGGAGTCGGGAGAGTGCAGATCACATCCGGCCTTTAAGCTGCTACTATGCATTCAATAAAAAGTCACGGGAGACCTTAGGGAGAGAAATGACACAATCTGACTTTACATTTAAATGGTATCATTCCAGCTGTTGTGCCAAGAATAAACTGAAGGGAGCACAGATGAAAATGGAGCAACCAGTTAGAGGCCACAGCAGTAATCCAGCAAGGAGGTGATAGTGGTTTGGGCCAAAGTGGTGGCCGTGGAGGTGACGGCAGGTGGTGGACTTCTGCATGTATTTTGAAGGTAGAGCTGACAGACAGGATTTGCTAATGAGCAAAATATGGGGCGAGAATGTAATAAAGGAATCAAGGATGCTAAGGTTTCAGCCTGAGCAAGTGGAAGACAGGGCACTTTCTGTGATGGGCAACTGATGTGCAGGTATGGTTTGGAATTTGGTGTTAGACATCTTAAGCATGAGGTGCCTGTTCAACATCTGGGTCTGCCAAGCAGGCAGGAGCGTATTTCTATCGTGAGTGCAGGTAAAAAGTCCAGGCTGGAATATGCACTTGGGAATTACCAGCAGATAGATGGTATTTAAAGTCATGGGTCACCAAGGGAGAAAGAGTGTGTACATTGAAAAGAGGTGCAGGCACTGAATCCTGGAGCTCTCCACTGTTTAGAGGTCAGGAAAATGAGGAGGAACCCACCATGGAGACAGAGAAGAAACAGCCCAAGATGGAGGAGGAAAACCAGGACAATGTGGTATTTTGGAGGCAAAGGGAAGAAAGTGTTTCAAGGAAAAGGGAGGCAAGAGTGTCGATTGCTGCCAATAGGCCAAGCAGAGGAAAACTGAGAACTGAACAGTGGCATTAGAATCATGTTGTCACACTCTATGGAAAAAAGGTGAGACTGCGGCTGAAAGATCACCATATTTACTAATTCTAAGACACCTGAATGTATATTTTAATCAATGTCTTTTCATAGTTTGGTTGTGTTATTTCCTTTTTCTACTTAGTGGTGTATAAAAGAGTGGGATGTCTCACAATTAATTGTGTGTCAGATTTGGTGAAATATAGTTAAGAGGTTTTTTATACTTATAAATTTGAATTTACCTATTTGTTAAAATTTGACACAACATCAATAAGCCTAATATGTCCAATTCTATACATACATTGCCATGTTAGCCACCAATTACTCATGAAGAACATCAGCAGAATTCCAGAAATTCCTCTTCTTCTGCAAAATCTGCTTACATAATACCTGACCAGGTTGACTCAAGGACATACATTTTTAGATTTTTTTTTCCTATTTGTATTTGAGTCCTATGTGGGAGAAATGCTGATTTGCTTTTCAATATCCCAAACAGCTTCAATTTAAAAGCTGTTAGTTAAAACATGGAGTGAAATACACATTTTAAAAATAAATACCTTAGGCCGGGTGCGGTGGCTCACACCTGTAATCCCAGCACTTTGGGAGGCCAAGGCAGGCGGATCATTTGAGGTCAGGAGTTTGAGACCAGCTTGGCCGACATGGCGAAACCCTGTCTCTACTAAAAATACAAAAATTAGCCGGGCATGGTGGTCCCAGCTTCTCAAGAGGCTGAGGCAAGAGAATCGCTTGAACCTGGGAGGCAGAGGTTGCAGTGAGCTGAGATCGCGCCACTGCACTCCAGCCTGGGCAACAGAGCAAGACTGCATCTCAAAAAATAATAAATTAATTAATTAATAGCTTCACCCTAAAGGCTAGAGAACAGCCACTAGAGGGTGGGTCTGAGGAGAATCACAGTCTCTGACTCCCAAGGTCGAAGGCCATGCCTCTGGCCACCTTGTGCATGAGATAATGCTTTTTAGGCTACAAGCATAAGAGGCTTTTCTCCTGCCAACAGTTTTGGGTGCTTTATAATCCTCAAACACCCTAAGAGGTTAAAGAGAAAGGTGCTGTCTAGTGGAAATGGCATTCCTGGACTCAGAGGTGGAAAAGGCAGTGGGATGGGGGCGGGGGTGAGAACAGTCCAACCCCGCTGCTGGAAAATGACTGCGGCTGTCAGCCCAGAGCTAGAAAGCTAGGATACAGCAGCCTCTTAAAGGGAATAACCTGCTCCCTTCAGCCTGGCTTCCTGGTGTTTACACTTCAAGTCTACTTCCCATAGGAAATCTGGGCTGACAGACAGGATGACTGTCTGGAATTTTAAGTCAAAAAGTCTATCTGGCAAAGGAGGGAAAGCTTTGGTTGCAGCAACTGCTGCTGCTGTTGCCACTGCTGTCTGGTGATGAGAAAAACACCAAGTTAAACAGAAGGGAGTTCAGATTAGAAGGACTCCATCACCTCTGACTTACTTGAAACAGCCTCTATTTCTTAAAACAGCCTTGTAGAGCCTTCAGCCATTGGGTGTCTGGCTTTAGAATTTTTCTATTTCAAGCAATTTATGAACAAGTAGGAAATCTGAGTGATTTCTACAGAGGAAAATTTACTGTTGATGACAATTTTGTAGGCGTTTTATTTCAGAACAAGCTGGGCTTTGCTAAGGTAATAATTTTTTTCTTGACTGAGCACAGTTTTTTTGTTTTGTTTTGTTTCTTTAAATCAACCACAAAAGGTTAGACCTTTCTAGCACCAAGTAATTTATGGGAAAATCCAGATTCTGATCATTAAGGGACAGTGTCTAGCATCAGATCAGTGCCTGACTTTAAAACCTGGCACTGCTACTTCCTAGCTATGTGAACTTGGGGAAGTTACTCTTCAAACCTCAGTTTCCCCATCTGTAAAATAGGGATAATAGTGGCCTTCCGTATAGGGTTATGAAAATGAAGTTGATACTTATAAAAACTTAGAACAGGACATGGCACTCAGGAAGCCTATCAATCTTTGTTAAAGAAAAGTAGAATGTGAAAACAATGTAGCAGAAGAAGCCTTTCCTATAAAGGTTAAAAATGTATATGGTAGTAATCACATTTTATGTCATCTTTGCATCCCAAATCACCTCCTGATCTTGCCTATGCCGGTAGTAGCAAACACCCCATAACTTCATTTTAAGCAAAACCAAAGTGGCAAAGTGCTAATGTAACATATCATTCCTAACACACTTGATTTGTTCATTTCCAAACACTGCATATGGTGGTTTTAATAATTCAGATGAAAGTTTTCTTAAGGTATTCCTGATACCTGATTGAAGAGTTTATTAATATTGTTCAAATATAGCCACAGCATAGCTTCCAGTTGATCAACTTCTGTCACCTGACCACTGAAACCTCTAGGAAATCTTTGTATAAGAAACATGCAATTCCACTCCTACGATTGCACTGCATTGCAAATCTACTCCCACTATTGGACTGGCCCTTACTGCTTACCCTAGAAAGAGGGAGAAGTCTGCAGGGTTGAGTCTGGGAGATGGGTTTTGTTCACGACCCCCAATAAAGACAAATTCTCCCACATTTGACCAATCCTAAAAGAGGAATCACACTTGGGGAAGGAAGGAAACATTTTTTTTCTAAGCCTGTTGTTGGGATTCATAAGAACTTAGAACTCTGAACTGGGCTGTTATTGAGTAAAACCATTTTTGCTGGCTTGCTAGGGAAAGAAGGATGATGTTATGATTTGCTTTGCTTGAGTAGTACATTGTGGATAAGGGATAGAATGGAAGAAATAAAAAATGTTATCACCAGAAACTCAAGTCCTAAAATATAACTTAGTTCAATATATAAATAAATATGCGAAGCAAATTATGTCTTGTTTGTTAAACAGCGTTATTTCCCCAAAGAACAGTCTTTACATTCAAACTGGGACATCAAAGTTATGCTAATAAGAGGTTCGACCACCAAGCCAGCTGGTCTGTACTTTAACTTAGTATTTGAATTTCAATCCTAAAATACAGAAGGGGTTGGTTGTAGGTTGTTTTCAACTGCAAGTTTCAGTTTTTGCATCTCCGAAGGAAAGGATTTTAAGATGAAAAGAGACATTATAAATATTTGAATCCAAGACCTTTATCATTAAGGGGAGTAAAATCAGGCCCACAGGGTCCTTCCCTCTGCACAGCTTCCCTCCCGAGCCAAAGCTGCCTCACTCCACACATCTCCCAATAAGCAGGTTTGCTTTTTCACTTGTACACAGAATATTCCCTTCTTTCACCTCCCAAGGCTTCACCCTATCAACTTAGCAGGTGCTCCCCACCCTACAAGAGCAGACCTGTGTGAGTAAATTTCCTTCCTTCCAGCCTCTAATATTGTTAGAGTCAGACTACCCATGCCACAGTCTGATTTTCTTTTTTCTTTCTTTTTTGTTTTTGTTTTTGAGACAGAGTCTCACTCTGTCACCCAGGCTGGAGTGCAATGGTGAGATCTCCGCTCACTGTAACCTCTGCCTCCCAGGTTCCAGTGATTCTCCTGCCTCAGCCACCTGAGTAGCTGGGACTACAGGCACGCACCACTACGCCCAGCTAATTTTTGTATTTTTTAGTAGAGACGGGGTTTCACCATGTTGGCCAGGCTGGTCTCGAACTCCTGACCTCAAGTGATCAGCCCGCCTCAGCCCCCCAAAGTGCTGAGATTATAGGCGTGAGTCACCGCACCTGGCCTCACACTCTTGATTTTCTTTTCTACTCTTCTTGTACTGGTCAATCTTTAAGGCATTTTATAGTCAAAGTTCCTAGTGCAGTTGTTGCCTCTGCAACCACTTCTTCTGGCCTATGTGACTCATTATACATTTTGACCCTAGACGGATTTCTACTTGAGTTGAAAATCAGATATAATGTCCCTCCGCCTCACCCCAGCTCTCCATGAATGCTTCAGTATGGCTCATCTCCCTGACCTTGTGGGGAAGAAAAAGGGGCAACCAAGCTGGTAATTTTATCAATGTTACATATTATATCATTCAATCTGCATAGACATCCCATGAGATAGGAGTCATATCCACATTACAGGTGAGACACAGGCTTGGCACCATGGCATAGACAGGACTGATATTCAAAACCCAGGTATATCTGACACATGAGCCCTCACCTTTCACTGCACTATGCTGCCTCCCAGGGTGAAGTAAAAATTATCAACCCCATCTTTCTGAATCTTGATTGCTTCTTTGAATATGAATATCTTGAATATGTCTCTCCATCAACCCCCACTCCTCATCATGGGGTCCTAGAAAGGGAAACAAGTAGAAATTGAGGAGAAATATGTTGCAACAGTATATTTGTGATGGTCTAGGTTTCAAGCATCTGTCCACACCTCCACTCCTCCTTCTCCAAAGGATGGAAGGGTAAGAGTGAGATACAGTGTATGCACTAGTTCCCAGCTCAGGATCCAAGGCCACATGCCTGAGAGCCAGTCCAGGCTCCCCACTGACTCGTGGTGTGACCTTAGTCAAATTACTTTATCTTTCTGTGCCACTGCTCCTAATGTGTAAAATTGGCAAGATCCTGACATCATAAGGTTATTCTGAGAATTCAACAAGAAAATATACATAAATTCCATAGAACAGTGCCTGGAACATCATAAGCATTCAGTAAACAGGAAGTATCATTTCTCTCCCTTCCCTCACCAATAATAAGGCTCTCCTAGAGGAGCTTTCTTATAGATTTATCCTGGACAAGAACATTTTCAAGTAAAACTGAGTTAAAGTAAGAGAATGTCAAAAGCAGCTAGAAAGGTGCTCAAGTCTCTAAGAGGGTTCAAGGAAAGGAGACATAAAGAAGAACACCTTTGTCTCTTCAAGGCAAAGGTGGGAAGGTTTCATTTGTGTTGAAAGAGTTTAAGAATTTCTTTAAGTTGCTTTCACCTGGAGCCAAGATCTCCTAATTTATCTCACAGCCACCAGTTCTTTCACCTCCCCCAGCCTGAAATCATCCAAGTAAAAGATACTCATAAAAAGGTAGACACATACCGCTTCCCCTTCTGTCTTGATTATCATCTAGGAACCATTACCGGTGTCATCCAGGCTATCCAGGGAGAGACAGCAGGTCAGGCTCTGAGACATGCCTTCCATCCCCACCTCCTCATCTACCCTATGCCCCTGATAAGGGCCAAAGGGCTATGTTCCTTCATTCCTTTGCTTCCCCAAACCTCAGTCTCCAATATCCTTATTTATCTTCTAGGTTTTTGCAATCGCCTGTGTGTGTTCTCATTCAAGAAACTTGAGTAATTGTTTACAAACCAGAATGTCCTCTGTACTGAGCAGAAGAACCCTGCAGTCCTTTGACCAGGAAAGCAACATGTCAAATATAAAGAGCACTGTCTCGAGAATTAGAGAGCCAGGCCTTGGCTTCCCTCTAACCCTACTGGCCATTGACTTCAAGCAAGTCACCCTTCCTTCCTGTGCCTCAGCTTCATCTTCTGTATAATGAGAGGACTGGACTAAGTGAATCTCCTCTAACCGTGACTTACACACAAACACACACACACAGACACACACAGACACAAACACACTGACACAAACACACACACACATGCATACACACATTGCCCATGATCTTTATTGCTCTCCAATTTGTAAATTTTCCAAAAAATAAAATGAAAACAAACACTATATTACTAAAGCCTAGTAAGCCCTAGTCCTGGAACAGTACCTTGAACATGGTGTTCAAATATATATAATTAAATAAAAACATCACAAGTTAAGCAGCTGAATAACAAGTCTTTGTAAAGATTATTTTCTATTTTTTCCTTTGCCTTGAGATTCCTTAAGGGTGAACCTGGTTACAAACTTATCCCAAACTTCCCTCATTTCAGAATAGGATAGCATGTTTACTTCATATAATGTATTTCCCTGCTTTAGCCAAATTCCAACTAATTCAGAATTGGGCAGACTGACCATTTAGCTTCTCTTTAGGCAAATAATGCAACATATGGATAACAATAACTCTTAACCAAGAGATAATGTACCAAACAGCAGAACAAAGAGGGAGAAATATCATCTAAGACAGAGAATAATTCCTCTCTAATTTAATATCTCTCATAAGCATTTTTAAAGGAAGAAATTTGTGGTTGTCATGGCTAAAGATATACGCTGTGGACAAGAGCTCTGCCTGGGCCCCTGGAAAGCCACCTTCTTCCCAGCAGAGCACTTAGCCTGTAACCTGCATGTGAAACCAGACTTGGACATTGCCTTTCTAGAAGTGAAATAAATTATTTCTATAACCCCAGCCTCTACCCATATATGAGTGACAGTTTTCTCCATTCACAAGTATCACTTTTAGATTATCTTGTAAAACTTAAGCACATAGTCCCAACAAATTACAAAGATGCACTGATCTGTGGTAAACACGTAATTTAAGAAAGTTTTTACTGGGGAGAGTTACGTCCCTGTCTGACAGCTCTAAAGAGAGCAGTGGTTCTCCCAGCACGGCGTTTGAGCTCTGAGAAGGGACAGACTGCCTCCTCAAGTGGGTCCCTGACCCCCGTATAGCCTAACTGGGACTCACCTCCCAACAGGGGCCAACAGACAACTCATAAAGGCAGCTGCCCCTCCCAGATGAAGCTTCCAGAGGAAGGATCAAGCAGCAATATTTGCTGTTCTGCAATATTTGCCGTTCTGCAACATCCACTGGTAATACCCAGGCAAACAAGGTCTGAAGTGGACCTCCAGCAAAATCCAACAGACCTGCAGCTGAGGGACCTGACTGTTAGAAGGAAAACTAACAAACAGAAATGAATAGCATCAACATCAACAAAAAGGTCGTCTACACCAAAACCCCATCTGTAGGTCACCAACATCAAAGACCAAAGGTAGATAAAACCACAAAGACAGGGAGAAACCAGAGCAGAAAAGCTGAAAATTCTAAAAATCAGAGCGCATCTTCTCCTCCAAAGGATCACAGCTCTTCGCCAGCAATGGAACAAAGCTGAAAGGAGAATGACTTTGAGGAGTTGACAGAAGTAGGCTTCAGAAGATCAGGAATAACAAACTTCTCCGAGCTAAAGGAGCATGTTTGAACCTACCACAAGGAAGCTAAAAACCTTGAAAAAAAAGTTAGACTAATGGCTAACTAGAATAAACAGTGTAGAGAAGACTTTAAATGACCTGATGGAGCTGAAAACCATGGCACGAGAACTTCGTGACGCATGCACAAGCTTCAATAGCTGATTTGATCAAGTGGAAAAAAGAGTATCAGTAATTGAAG
This sequence comes from Gorilla gorilla gorilla, assembly GCF_029281585.2. Lineage (NCBI taxonomy): Eukaryota > Metazoa > Chordata > Mammalia > Primates > Hominidae > Gorilla > Gorilla gorilla. The sequence goes on from NC_073229.2 coordinate 65,055,961, forward strand.
ATCAAATTAATGAAATAAAGCGAGATGACAAGGTTAGAGAAAAAAGAGTAAAAAGAAACAAACAGAGCCTCCAAGAAATATGGGACTATGTGAAAAGACCAAATCTACATTTGATTGGTGTACCTGAAAGTGATGGGGAGAATGGAACCAAGTTGGAAAACACTCTTCAGAATATTATCCAGGAGAACTTCCCCAACCTAGCAAGGCAGGCCAACATTCAAATTCAGGAAACACAGAGACCACAAAGATACTCCTCGAGAAGAGCAACCTCAAGACACATACTTGTCAGATTCACCAAGGTTAAAATAAAGGAAAAAGTGTTAAGGGGAGCCAGAGAGAAAGGTCAGGTTACCAACAAAGGGAAGCCCATCAGACTAACAGTGGATCTTTTGGCAGAAACCCTATAAGCCAGAAGAGAGTGGGGGACAATATTTAACATTCTTAAAGAAAATAATTTTCAATCCAGAATTTCATATCCAGCCAAACTAAGCTTCATAAGTGAAGGAGAAATAAAATCCTTTACAGACAAGCAAATGCTGAGAGATTTTGTCACCACCAGGCCTGCCTTACCAGAGCTCCTGAAGGAAGCACAAAACATGCAGAGAAACAACCAGCATCAGCCACTGCAAAAACATGCCAAATTGTGAAGACTGTTGATGCTATGAAGAAACTGCATCAATTAATGGGCAAAATAACCAGCAAACATCATAATCACAAGATCAAACTCACACATAACAATATTAACCTTAAATGTAATTGGGCTAAATGCCCCAATTAAAAGACACAGACTGGCAAATTGGATAAAGAGTCAAGACCCATTGTTGTGCTGTATTCAGGAGACCCATCTCACATGCACACACACACATAGGCTCAAAATAAGGGGATGGAGGAAGATCTATCAAGCAAATGGAAAGCAAAAAAAAAAAAGCAAGGGTTGCAATCCTAGTCTCTGATAAAACAGACTTTAAACCAACAAAGATCAAAAGAGACAAAGAAGGCCATTACATAATGGTAAAGGGATCAATGTGACAAGAAAAGCTAACTATCCTTAATATATATGCACCAAATACAGGAGCACCCAGATTCATAAAGCAGTCCTTAGAGACATAAAAAGAGACTTAGACTCCCACACAATAATAATGGGAGACTTTAACACCCCATTGTCAGTATTAGACAGATCAACGAAACAGAAGGGTAACAAGGATATCCAGACTTGAACTCAGCTCTACAACAAGCAGACCTAATAGACATCTACAGAACTCTCCACCCCAAATCAACAGAATAGACATTCTTCTTAGCACCACATCACACTTATTCTAAAATTGACCATATAATTGGAAGTAAAGCACTCCTCAGCAAATATAAAAGAACAGAAATCACAACAAACTGTCTCTCAGACCACAGTGCAATTAAATTAGAACTCAGGATTAAGAAACTCACTCAAAACCACACAACTACAGGGAAACTGAATAACCTGCCCCTGAATGACTACTGGGTAAATAACAAAATGAAGGCAGAAATAAAGATGTTCTTTGAAACCAATGAGAACAAAGACACAACATACCAGAATCTCTGGGACACATTTAAAGCAGTGTGTAGAGGGAAATTTATAGCACTAAACACCCACATGAGAAAGCAGGAAAGATCTAAAATCAACACCCTAACATCACAATTAAAAGAACTAGAGAAGCAAGAGCAAACACATTCAAAAGCTAGCAGAAGGCAAGAAAAAAGCAAAATCAGAGCAGAACTGAAAGAGATAAAGACACAAAGAACCCTTCAAAAAATCAATGAATCCAGGAGCTGGTTTTTTGAAAAGATCAATAAAATTGGTAGACCATTAGCAAGACTAATAAAAAAGAAAAGTGAGAAGAATCAAATTGACGCAATAAAAAATGATAAAAGGGATATCACCACCAATCCCACAGAAATACAAACTACCATCACAGAATACTATAAACACCTCTATGCAAATAAATTAGAAAATCTAGAAGAAATGGATAAATTCCTGGACACATACACCCTCCTAAGATTAAACCAGGAGGAAGTTGAATCTCTGAATAGACCAATAACAGGCTCTGAAATTGAGGCAATAATTAATAGCCTACCCACCAAAAAATATCCAGGACCAGATGGATTCACAGCCAAATTCTACCAGAAGTACAAAGAGGAGCTGGTACCATTCCTTCTGAAACTATTCCAATCAACAGAAAAAAAGGGAATCCTCCCTAACTCATTTTATGAGGCCAGCATCATCTTGATACCAAAGCCTGGCAGAGACACAACAAAAAAAGAGAATATTAGACCAATATCCCTGATGAACATCAATGGGAAAATCTTCAATAAAATACTTGCAAACCAAATCCAGCAGCACATCAAAAAGCTTATTCACCATGATCAAGTCAGCTTCATCCCTGGGATGCAAGGCTGGTTCAACATATGCAAATCAATAAACATAATCCATCACATAAACAGAACCAATGACAAAAACAACATTATCTCAATAGATGCAGAAAAGGCCTTCGACAAAATTCAACAGCGCTTCATGCTAAAAACTCTCAATAAACTAGGTATTGATGGAATGTATCTCAAAATAATAAGTGCTATTGATGACAAACCCACAGCCAACATCATACTGAATGGGCAAAAACTGGAAACTTTCCCTTTGAAAACTGGCACAAGACAAGGATGCCCTCTCTCACCACTCCTATTCAACATAATGTTGGAAGTTCTGGCCAGGGCAATCAGGCAAGAGAAAGAAATAAAGGGCATTCAATTATGAAATGAGGAAGTCAAATTGTCCCTGTTTGCAGATGACATGACTATATATTTAGAAAATCCCATCATCTCAGCCCCAAATCTCCTTAAGCTGAGGATATAAAATCAATGTGCAAAAATCACAAGCATTCCTATACACCATTAACAGACAAATGAGAGCCAAATCATGAGTGAACTTCCATTCACAATTGCTATAAAGAAAATAAAATACCTAGGAATCCAACTTACAAGGGATGTGAGGGACCTCTTCAAGGAGAACTACAAACACTGCTCAACGAAATAAAAGAGGACACAAATAAATGGAAGAATATTCCATGCTCATGGATAGGAAGAATGAATATTGTGAAAATGGCCATACTGCCCAAAGAATTATAGATTCAATGCCATCCCCATCAAGCTACCAATGATTTTCTTCACAGAATTGGAAAAAACTACTTTAAAGTTCATATGGATCCAAAAAAGAGCCTGCATTGCCAAGACAATCCTAAGTCAAAAGAACAAAGCTGGAGAAATCACGCTACCTGACTTCAAACTATACTACAAGGCTATAGTAACCAAAACAGCATGGTACTGGTACCAAAACAGATATATAGACCAATGGAACAGAACACAGGCCTCAGAAATAACACCACACATCTATAACCACCTGATCTTTGACAAACCTGACAAAAACAAGAAATGGGGAAAGGATTCCCTATTTAATAAATGGTGTTGGGAAAACTGGCTAGCCATACGTAGAAAGCTGAAACTGGATCCCTTCCTTACACCTATACAAAAATTAATTCAACATGGATTAAAGATTTAATATTAGACCTAAAACCATAAAAACTCTAGAAGAAAACCTAGGCAATACCATTCAGGACATAGGCATGGGCAAGGACTTCATGACTAAAACACCAAAAGCAATGGCAACAAAAGCCAAAATTGACAAATGGGATCTAATTAAACTAAAGAGCTTCTGCACAGCAAAAGAAACTATCATCAGAGTGAACAGGCAGCCTACGGAATGGGAGAAAATTTTTGCAGTCTACCCATCAGACAAAGGGCTAATAACCAGAATCTACAAAGAACTGAAACAAATTTACAAGAAAAAATCAAACAACCCCATCAAAAAGTGGGCAAAGGATATGAACAGACACTACTCAAAAGAAGACATCTATGCAGCCAACAGACACATGAAAAAATGCTCATTATCACTGGTCATCAGCGAAATGCAAATCAAAACCACAATGAGATACCATCTTACTCCAGTTAGAATGGCAATCATTAAAAAGTCAGGAAACAACAGATACTGGAGAGGATGTGGAGAAATAGGAACGCTTTTACGTTCCTATATTCCCACTCCTAATGTGGGAGTGTAAATTAGTTCAACCATTGTGGAAGACAGTGTGGCGATTCCTCAAGGATCTAGAACTAGAATTGTCATTTGACCCAGCAATCCCATTACTGGTTATATACCCAAAGGATTATAAATCATGCTACTATAAAGATACATGCACACATATGTTTACTGCGGCACTATTCACAATAGCAAAGACCTGGAACCAACCCAAATGTCCATCAATGATATACTGGATTTAAAAAATGTGGCACATATACACCATGGAATACTATGCAGCCATAAAAAAAGATGAGTTCATGTCCTTTACAGGGACATGGATGAAGTTGGAAACCATCATTCTCAGGAAACTATCACAAGGACAGAAAACCAAACACCGCATGTTCTGACTCATAGGTGGGAACTGAACAACGAGATTACTTGGACACAGGGCAGGGAACATCACGCACCAGGGCCTGTTGGGGGGTGGGGGGCTCGGGGAAGGATAGCATTAGGAGAAATACCTAATGTAAATGATGAGTTGATAGGTGCAGCAAACCAACATGGCACATGTATACCTATGTATCAAATCTGCACGTTGTGCACATGTACCCTAGGACTTAAAGTGTAATTTTAGAAAAAGAAAAAAAAAATGTCTCACATTCTCCCTAAAAGCACACAGAGTTATTACACATTCTCTTGGTTTTCCCCCAACTCTGTGACCTAATTTAAATAGAAATTTTCACTAACCTGCCCTCACACTTTCAAAAGCCTGGGGGAAAGCTCTTTCATGTTGCAGTGAGCACACAATCCTTCAGTGGCATCAGGTTGGCATTGAGCCTGGCCTGTTCCCTCTGACTGGCAGCGCAGTGTTCTCCACCCTACAGCACATTGCAGGACCCCTCAGGCCAGTGTTTCTCCTGATAGACACCAGGAAGACAGTAGGCACACTCAGGTAAGGCACAGATAAATTGTCACTGATCAAAATCTGGTGGCCCTTCTGTGATGGGTTCAAGTCTCCTGATTTTACGAAAGAAGACGAGATCCAAAGAGAGAAAGTGCCTTGCCTGAGATCATCCAGCCTTTTAGTAGCCGAATAGATTTGAACCTGAGCTCTCCCAGACCCCCTCCTCTCTTCTCTATGGCTCCAGTTTGGCAAAGAGATGAGTTGTAGCAGGTACACGGCAGGTACACCTGTGAGGTGGACCCATACATAAGATGGAGTCTCCTGGTGAAAGCCGACATCTGTTAGGAGATGGAGGAAGCACAGAACAATTTTTAAGAGAAAATACAAGGACAGCTGCCACCTTTTTTGCTCCCACTCATAGCTGATGGTTCTCCTTTGCTACTTACCCCTTCAGCAGACTTAGAAACAGTTACTGCTAGAGGAAAAACTGAGCTCAAACTGTTGAAATTCAAGAAAGCCTCCAAGAATCAAACTGTTTATCCAAGCTGTGCAAGCCAGCAGAAGGTGAAAGAGAAGAAGCTGCTAAGAGATGACAAGTCTATGGCATAGACCAGATGCTGGTGGGCGACAACCTGCAGGACAAACCACCTGTTCTTGCAAATAAAGCTTTGTTGGAACACAGCCACACCCATAATTTACATGGTGTCTCTGGCCACTTTCATACTACCACACTTTCAAACAGAGTGGAGTAGTTGCAACCTATAATCCTAAAATATCTCCTAGATTCTCTTAAAATATCTCCTAACTTGCTGACCCATGGTATAGATAGCTTAGGGAAAATATTGTTTTGGACAGCATAGATTTATATCCAAGTCTAAAGCCACTGAAGAGTCTTGCTTGATGATCTCAGAGGCTCTGCCCATTTGAGAGAGCACTACCTACAGGTGTAAATTAATTAAGCTAATAATCATATCTGGTATGGAGGGAAACCCATCTTCCTAATAAGCTCTTTTAAGGTGGCAGTGTTGCTCCTACCTAAGTACAGTTTTTTTGGGGTTTTTTTGTTTTGTTTTGTTTTGTTTTTTTGAGATGGAGTTTTTCTCTTGTTGCCCAGGCTGAAGTACAGTGGCACGATCTTGGCTCACTGCACCCTCTGCCTCCCAAGTTCCAGTGATTCCCCTGCCTCAGCCTCCTGAGTACCTGGGATTACAGGCGCCCGCCACCACGCCTGGTTAATTTTGTATTTTTAGTAGAGACAGAGTTTCGCCAGGTTGGCCAGGCTGGTCTTGAACTACTGACCTCAAATGATCGGCCTGCCTCGGCCTCCAAAGTGCTGGGATTACAGGCGTGAGCCACTGTGCCCAACCCCTAAGTATAGTATTTTAAAGGAGAATGTTTCTTTTTTGCTAGTGGTCATTTCTGTGACTTAATCAGGAAACAAACTGAGACTACCAGAGAGGAAGGAGGTGATGATGTCAGTGGTGAGGATGATGATGATCCATCCTCTGCATCATCTCCAGCATCTGCACCCTCGTCCTCATCACTGCTATCACTTGTGAACTGTGGACCATGTGGCCAGCAATGTCCCAAGCACTGGGCACACACTCATGTATGTAATCCTCACTACAGCCTGTGTACTATTAGTATCCCTGTATTACACATGAAGAAACTAAAGCACAGAGTGGTTAAGTAACTTGCCCTGGCTCACACAGCTGGTAAGCAAAGGGAAACCAGACTCCAGAGTCTTTGTTCCTAACTGCATATTCTAATGCATTTTTTAAAATTTTCTAACATTATAAACAGAGGCCCAGAGAAGTAAAAGGTCTTAACTGAGAGTACATGACTAGGAAATGGCAAATCCAGAATTTTAGAACCCAGGTTTATGGATGGAATTTCTAGTCTATGATGCTTCTTTCTTACCCAAAAGCTTCATCTCCTTTGCCTCCCTCACTCCCACTTCAGCCCAACCACATTACTCCTACAAGCATCTCATGCTTGTCTGCTAACGCCACGCACAAGGTTAATCCATTTCCACACTAGTTAAACACGAGCACCTAAGCATTTACGAAGCTGCCTTGGCCTTTGAATTAGCAGGGTTCTCTCTCGGCATCACCCTGCTCTCCAGTGTCCATGGGCTGATGTGTTTCACTTTGAAATAAGCAAATCAGATGAGGGATGTCAGCAATCTTTTCCTAGTCAGTTTTTTGCATATTTTAAAGCAGTGCTATTATGGAAGCTTCCTTTAGCTCTGAAAAATAATTCTTACCATCTATGGCAATTTAGTACAAAGAACCCACCTGAAGGTCTCTATGTTTAAATCCCTAACACCAACATCAGTATAAGTCAACAAGAAAAAAACCAATCCAATGTCTTTAAAACACTCTGGCCTTAAAAAGCATATGTAGATTACTTAGTTTATGGATGCTTTACACCAGTGCTATCCAAGAGAACTTTGTATGATGATGGCAATGTCCTTTATCTGTCCTATCCAATATGGTAACCACAAGCTATGTGCGGCTACTGAGTACTTAAGATGTGGCTGGTGCAACTGAGGAACTGAATTTTTAACTTCAGTTAATTTTAGTTTTAAATTAAATAGCTCATGAGGCTAGTGGTTACCATATGTGCCAGCTCAGCTCTGGACCACCCCTCCTCAAGCCCTATTCCAGGCACAGGGGACATACAGTAAGACCCAATGTCTTCTCTCTAAGAACTTAGAAGCTATGTGGGGAGACAAACCACATAGCCACAAAGAGTTAAACAGTGACAGATGGCGAGAGCTAAAGGAATGAAGAAATTGCATCTTAGAATCCAGTTCTTCAGAATAAGACCTTTGCCCTTTTGCTGTAGAGGATACAAAACAATCTGCTTGAGAAATAATGCCTGCCCCAACTGATTTCATAATCCCTGTTGCAGTTGATTTAAAGGAGATGCTGCCTATCTATGGCATGTGCCTCAAGTAACTACGTGAAGCGGGATCACTGTCTCTATCAAATGCTTACTACAGTGTCTCCTCAAGGCAGAGCACAGAAACTGAGCAGGTTTAAAGGAGGTATATCCAATTCCTTTGTCTCTCACCTTTTTTCCCTCACTTTTCTTCACAGTCTGAAGGAAAAAGGAAATATGATCCAAGCCAGAAACTGCCGATGTTTTGTTCCTATTGTCACTTTGCAGAGCTTCTTCATCCATAAGTACTTTCATGGCAATTCCTACTCCTCACCTGCTTTTCAAACTTCTCCTCTAAATTTCTAGGCCCACTAGTTGCTGAGAACAAGACTCCCTACTTTTTGCAAATAGTTAAGGAGGGAGGAAGAATGGGGGAGAGAAGGATAATAGGAAAGTAGGGAAGGGAGGAAGGAGAGGAAGAAAGAAGGAAAAGGGAAATAGTAACGGCACAAATTAGAAACTGCAATGAGCAAACAGCAATTGGTTTCTGTTCTCAGCTACCCTGTTTTTCAATTGGGACTGGAATACAGTTTTGTAGCCTCCATAGCTATAAGGAAATGAACAAAGTGGCTGTTTTCAGATCATTGGTGACTTTTCTCAGTGCAATGTATGGCCAATTGTATAGGGATTAAATTCTACTATCTTTACTTTTGTTCTTTTGTGACAAAACAGATCAAATAAAAAAATGTTTTCCACGTAACCTCTCAATTAATGTGAATCCACATAAATCCTTAATTTTTAATTAAATTGAAATTTTTGGACCCTCCCCCTCCACTTACCCCATTACATTGAGGTTATACAACAAAAAGAAATACATTTTCAAAAAACGATAAAAGCATGACAAATTGAGTATTAACAATATTCTTATCTGGCTGACACTTCAACCTCTTAACTATATTTTTATATGTAAACATTCTGAAGATACTTCCAATTCCTGTTGCTGAAATAGATACATTACGTGAAATCACAGTCCAGTCCCCAAACATATACCAACATCTACCAAACATAAAATTGCTCTGACTTCAGAAAGGAAGAAAGAGTACAAAATACCACAGCACATTTATTCTTCCATCTCCTAGCCATGCGAGGCCTCCTCTTATGTTTCCAATACTAGGACTCCATGAATGTAGGATTGTAGCTTTCTGGAGTTCAACTTTAAAAACTATAAGTCCATGGTAGACAAAGATGGATGAGTAGAGCTGAATAAGAAAAGAGGTTTTTGTTCGCAAGAAAGACAGAAACCAATGGCCTAGCTTCAAAGTTCGGAGGATGTATATGGCATCCAGGAGCATGGCTTGTTCTACTGAGGGTAGGCAGGGATAAGTGAGGTCTTAGAAGACCTCTGACAGAAAACAACCCAAGGCTAAGCCATTTCCTTCCCACCTTATCCTCATGAACAATTCAGTGTGAAATAGACAAGGGCCAGGAAAAGATCTTATTATACGGGATTATCTGCTGGCCAGTACTCAATGCAATCAGACCAACAAAGCCCTGTTTCTAGAGGCCTCTCTGAGCACCTGGAATGGCTTTACTAAACAGAACCTCTCTTTGTAATAGGATTTTACCCGGTTGCATGTTTGAGACTAGCAATTTGGAAAGAAAAGACTTTCCTTAGAAAAACACCTTAAATATAAATATCCCAATGCAAAAATCTGAGGAACAAGCCTAAACTATTGGAAGAGATAGTTATGCCTCAATGAAACTACTGTAATTTAGTTTGAAAAGCATATTGCTGAGGTACTGCTTTCACAGACGAGTAGGATCGGGCTTTGTTTGATTTGGCACTTCCATTATTTTTACAAAATAGGATATTGTTTTAAGGACACAGGCATAGTAGTTTATAAGGTTACCATGGTCATAAGAACGTCTAAGGTCATCATATTAAATTGCTTTCTGCTGCTGGACCAGTTTTTAACTCTACAACTTGCTGTGTTCTCAAGAATTTTAAAAACCAGACTGCAAAAGAGAGTTTAAAAATGTAGCTGACCATAATCTATAAATGCAGCTACTAAAGGAATGGAGTTGCTTTTGTAATAAAGTGAATAATGAGAGGACAGTTCCAGATATTTAATTATGTATCAGGATGTTCACATGGTTTTCTACTAATTGGGTAAATCTGCAACAGAACAAATATCCTGACTAGCCACTTACAGCGCAGTTTAATGCAATTCTGATCCTAGACTGGATCCTACACTAGAGAAAAAAAAGTATATTTTATCTACCAAGGGCCTTATTGGGTCAACATACAATATTGGCAAATGAAAGGCAAAGGATTGTAACCCTGCTAAATTTATTAAGGCTGAAAACTGCGGTATGTTTTCTGAAGAGAACAGTCTTATTGTCAGGAAATACATGCTAAAGTATCAGGGGATAAAAAGCCATAAAATAATTAAGAAAAATTATTTTTTCCATGTATGTATGTGTATATATGCACATAATTATATATTATATATTACATGTTATATAATATATAATAAGCTATTCTATAATACATATTTTACAATATAAAATCTATGTGTGATTTTTTTGTTTTTTTTGTTTTTTTTTTTTTTTTTGAGATGAAGTCTCACTCTGTGGCCCAGGCCGGAGTGCAGCGGCGCAATCCTGGCTCACTGCAACCTCCGCCTCCCAGGTTCAAGTGATTCTCCTGCCCCAGCCTCCCAAAAAACTGGGACTACAGGCGTGTGCCACCATACCTGGCTAATTATTGTATTTTTAGTAGATACGAGGTTTCGCCATGTTGGCCAGGCGGGTCTCAAACTCCTGACCTCAGGTGATCCTGCATGCCTCGGCCTCCCAAAGTGCTGGGATTACAGGCATGAGCCACCACGCCCGGGCCAATAGGTGTATTTTTTACGTAGAGAGAGCAAATGATAAAGCAAAAGAGCAATATGTTAATAATAGATAAATGTGGGCAAAGGTATGTAGGTATTCTTTGTACTGTTGCTGCACCTTTTCAAAAGTTTGGAATTATGTACAAATAAAAAGATTTTTTTTTTTTTTTTAATTAAAAAGAAGGGGGAATTGAAGCTTTCCCCACACAGGCTTCCAGTAAATAGTTGTCTTATTCAAGTTTATGCAAGCTTAGTCTGATAAGACCCAAATAGGATGTTTGCCTCTGCCCGACTTTCACTTGACTTTTGACCATTTACATCATAGGTGTCCAATCTTTTGGCTTCCCTGAGCCACACTGGAAGAAGAATTGTCTTGGGCCACATAAAATACACCAATAATAGCTGATAAGCTAAAAAACAAACAAAAAAAGCTGGGCAAGGTGGCTCACACCTGTAATCCCAGCACTTTGGGAGGCCGAGGCGGGCGGATCACCTGAGGTTGGGAGTTCGAGACCAGCCTGACCAACAGGGAGAAACCCCATCTCTAGTAAAAATACAAAATTAGCTGGGCACGGTGGTACATGCCTGTAATCCCAGCTACTCAGGAGGCTGAGGAAGAAGAATCGCTTGAACCTGGGAGGTGGAAGTTGTGGTGAGCTGAGATCACACCATTGCACTCCAGCCTGAGCAACAAGAGCTAAATTCTGTCTCAAAGAAAAAAAAAAAAACAACCCTCAGAAAGTTTACGAATTTGTGTCGGGCTGCATTCAAAGCCAAAGCTGTCCTAGGTCATGGGATGGACAAACTTGATTTACACAAATCAATAAGGGGAAGCAAAATGAGTTGCAAGACTTTTTTAACTTTTTCTAAACGTTTCGTTATAGAAGTGGCATGTACTTAGTACAGACAACTTGGGGAAAGTACAGAAAACTAATAAAGAAAAAAGAAACCCACACATAAATCCCACCACACTGGGGAAAAACAATGGTCACTTTGGCATATTTCCATTCAGTCTTATTCTCAAGTTTAATGAGAGTTGGGATTATATTCTACAAAGTATGTAGTTTGGTGTTTGTTTTTTTCCTTTAACCTAGTATAAACACTTTCCTGGCTAAAATCAAAAACTTCATAAAATCTTGAATGTCAACATAATATTCCATTCTATGAATACACCATAATTTACTTAGTTTTTCCCTAAAACTGTCCTTCTGTTATTTTCAATTTCTATGAGACATGATGTTGGGTTAAAAGTTTAAGATCTTTGTGCTTATTTCTTTGTTTCAGTGTTTCTGATTATACCTTTATGATATATTCACAAGAATGGAATTGCCACGCCAAATGGTATAAATATTTGTAAGACCACAAAAAGCCAAACTGCTTTTTAGAAAAATAGATATACCCCTTTCTCTTTGAGGGGAGAGGACACACCTGAATGGGGTTATCAAAACTGGGCCGAAGTTTCATTTAGGATTTAAAGAAAGAGAAGTTACTGCACAGTCTGAAAACTGCAGTCTTCAGATCAAACTTAGCTCTGGGACAAGTTCTATAAGCTATTTTTTGCCCTCAAAAGAGGAAAGGCCAAAATATTCCAGCCTGTATTCAACACATGCTGACTACCAGGAAAGAGATGTAATGCTGAGCCTCAGATGATGACCGACATATTATGCTTCTGGGGTCTACAATCCAAAAGACCATCCTACCCTCCTGATAGACATGGGATCCTAAAAATTTAAGTGGGGAAAATATATATGTGAGGAAATTGTTAGGAATCTAAAAGCAACGTTCTGACTGAAAATGGCAAACTTATGACAAGTTGGGTTTTGTCCCCTTCATTTGCTTCACAGCCTAATCGTATAGCAAAAGCAAGTGCTCCAACAGTCAGGAGTCTCATCCCATCTGTCCTCAAAAACAACTAGCCTCTTGTTTGGATCAATGTTGCCAAACCTCTCTAAACTCGAATTTCTCATTTGTTAAATGGCAAGGTCAAACAAAGTCCCTAGGAGTCACTCAGGTCTCTGATTCCACAACATTCTTCTGTTTTAAAGGTACCAGGGGAAAAGGAGGAAGAGAGATTATTCTCTCTGAATGCATGACTTCTAATGGGACGGTCAATCTCTTTTTCTATAACACGACTAGATCAAGTAGTGTTTGGTCTACAAAGGAGATTCCACAAACTACACATTCCCATTCCTTCAGAAAACAGGGAATAGGGAAAAAGTGGCAGAGAGATCTGTGAGCAAGGAGAAAAGAGAGAAGGCTCACCATGGCCATTGCAGTAGTAGATCCATTTCTCCCGGTTCTGGGTTGGAGTCATGGATTTCTTCAGCCCTGCCTTTTCCACAATGGCACTGGGATCCTGCCGGGGCCCCTTTTTCAGAGTCCTCGAGCTTTTCCGGATACTGCACACCACAATCACCACAAGCACCAGCAGCAGGAAAAGCACAATCATCCAGGGCAAATGCTCATTGATGTCAAAATGCTTGTGTAGGTTCTGTCTAGGATGTCCCCTCTTGGGGCCCTTGATGGGCGTGCTGGACTTCTCGCCCCCAGTGGCCTCCATGGACGGCAGCAGCTTCAGGATGTGTCTGTGGTGGGGGCCTTGCTGGTGGTTGACTACCTGAAGGTTTGGGAGGGTCTTGTTCACGTCTTCCTTCCCCCTTGCTGAGCTTGTGTTGTCAGGGACTGTCCCTTCCTGGATGCTACTCAGTACCTTTGGTCTAACAGAGGCAGAAGAGTTGGATTCTGTTGAGTTCATGCCTAGAAAAAAGAGTAAGGAGGGGGGAAGAGCTTTTCCATATTTGGGGATCTATACATTCCCTCCTTTCCCTGGTCATCTCCAAGCTAGGCCAGATAATCAAAGATGAGATGACCCTTGGGGCTTAAGAATAAATTGTGTTGCACATTTTCATAAAGACCCTAATGGCACCTTCATGTGGAAGGCAAAAATGGAACTGAACCACTAAACTCACATTCTTACACCAAAACCAAGGGCATCCTTAAGGATCCAACAGCTGAGCTTGACAGCAGCTTCTCCTGTACTTCACATATTGAGCAGGCACATATATGTGCAGAGATCTAATCCAATTCTTATTTTGAGTTTTCAGAGAACCAGTTCAAATTTAATTCTTTTGTCCATCCTCCTTCTCCCACCTTTTGACTATTTTATGATGCAGTGGTAAAACTGAGAATATGACTAAGAAAAAAAAAAGAATTCAAATGCAAATTTGACTAGTGAAAGACTTGGTGGGACAGGTCAGCAAATAAAAGCATCTGTTATCAAAAGATTAAACAAGATTTGGGCTGGCAGCTTAGCAGACTTCTCTCAGAGAAGCCTCCACAAGTAATTTTCATTAAGAAGTATGAGAGATGGGAATTTTGAGTCCCAAGAGACAGGACTTGGCCTAAGCAAAGCTAGAGTGGCCATCTGAGCTCTTGGAGGCTGTTTCTTCATTTCAACTGGCAATTATAAGATGGCTGTCTTCACAGGCTTATCATTAAGGCTAAATGTAATCATGCATGAGAGGACACTAGGAGGAACAACTCAAGTTGGTCATCATCTCATGAAAATTACATTAAATCAAAAAGGATTTGAAAATAAAGGATAAATTTTATATTCTCCTTGAGGTTCTGATGGAAAACTTGAATAATTGATATAAGGAGTAAAGTTAAAATCATTCGGAAAAAATAAAGTTATTATTTTCCAGACATGAGTGCTAGTTACCTTCAATCTGATACAAATTTGCTTATTTCCTGAGCTTCTAACTTTCTTACTCATTCTTTGCCCCACCTGGATTCAAAATTCATCTCTCGCTTCCGGATGTAATGGTATTTTCTCCCTTTCTCCCTCTTTCTCTGCTCCTGGCTATGTCTACCTGGGACTGACTCCATGTTGGAAAACTTTTGATCTGGAAGGAACCTTAAACATCTAAATTATTCATTTGTTTGACAAGTTTGAAACTGAGGCCTGAAGAGGTTAAGTAACTTACATAAGGTCACACGCTGTCCTTGTTTCTCTTGGTTCATATTTTATAGCTTGATGTGACCTAGTTTTTAGATATTTGATCTCCCCTAATAGAAAAATTCTGAGTCTACATGTTTCTAGTAAGTCCAAAAAAGCCAGATTTAATTAGCCACCATATGAAGGCCTCTCTCCAAGGGGTGACTTTGGAATACACGAAATGGAGAAAACATCTTTGGTATAAGCCCACTCTTGGTACCTCCACTGGGCTCAAAGCCTTCCTCAAATAAATAATTCATGAGGTTAAGTTACCTTTGGGAACATAAGTGGAGGAAGGGACTTCATGGGTTTCCATGTGCTCAGGGCGTGAAAAGATGGCTGTGCCAGGGGAAGGTGAGGTGGAGCTGGAGAAGGACGGGAGTGTGCCACAGACGTTGTCTGTCTCCTTGGTCCCCGGCTTGATCACCACCAGGTTCTGACTCAGACAGTCTGTGTATGCTTTGCATTTCATCACACTAGAAGGCACATCTGAGAAGGTACCCCGAGCACACTGCTTACACCGCACATCCTCAGTCTCTGTCCCTTTCTTCCGCACACCCCAACCCACAGGACACACCGTATGGGGGGCACAGGTAGCGTTAGACTGGAACATGCCAGGTGGGCAAGTGCATTCTCGGTCAGTCAAGGCAGCACAAGGTAATTTCTCAATCATTGGCCATGGGCATGGCTGACTACAGTCATGGCATTTCTCTATGCCATTCTCATGCCTGGTAAAGGTCCCCACAGGGCAACTGCTGCAGACACGCAGGCTTGTGTTGGTACAATGCTCAGAGACATAGGTTCCTGCTGGACACTTGTCACAGGTTAGCACCTGGCCGGTGGCACGGTCAACATGGCGGTATGTGCCAATGAGATTCGAGGCCTTCTGTTCTGGCTGAGCTGTGGTGGTGCTAAGGAATCCAAGCTGAAAGAAACAGAAGGGGAGGGAAAGGAACAAAAACCAAGAAGATGTTACATAGGAGCAGAGCAGAAAAAGGGCCAACAATTCCAGCACCACCATCATCATTTCCTGTTAAAGATCCGACCAGGACTGCATCCTCTTACAGCATGCTGCAACACAGTAGAACAAGAGAAACGAAGACTTGGATCCCACCCTACAGCTTGATCTACTGGCTGTGATGCTTTGGTTTCATTGCCTGACCTTTGCCTCAGCTTCCTTTTTTTCCATTTGTAAAATGAAACTGACAATGCATCTCAAATTGATTATAAAAATCAGTTGAGAATATGTATGTGAAAACACTTTGTAGCTGAGATTTAAAATGTTATATACGGCTGGGCGCACTGGCTCACACCTGTAATTTTTGCATTTGCAAAATTTGCAATTTGCAAAATTTGCCTTACATCACACCTGTAATTTTTGCACACCTGCATTTTTAGAGGCTAAGGCACGCAGATCACCTGAGGTCAGGTGTTCGAGACCAGCCTGGCTGACATGGTGAAACCCCGTCTCTACGAAAAATAAGAAATTAACTAGGCTTGGTGGTGCATGCCTGTAATCCCAGCTACTCAGGAGACTGAGGCATGATAATCGCTTGAACCCAGGAGGTGGAGGTTGCAATGAGCCAAGATCACACACCGTTGCACTCCAGCCTGGGTGACAAGAGTGAAACTCTGTCTCAAAAAAAAAAAAAAAAGAAAAAAGAAAAGAAAAATTGTATACTAGTCAAAATCCAAATGCAACAGGAAAATAACTTGCTGACTTTTTAACATTGGGTAAGTTATTCATTTAAGGATAAGGGAACTAATTTTAAAAAAAACTTGCCCTGTTCTTGTCTTTAGAAGATGTATTTTAATAAAAAATGTACTCTTTCTATGTAAGAATTATTTATCACAGATTTGTAAAATATTTTGTTTAGCTTAGTTCTATACTATAAAACTGAAATGGTAACTAAACCTGTAAGAAATCAGTTGAAATTTACATTTCAAATTTATACACATATTTTGTGGCTCAAGTCATGTATGCTACTCTTATAACTGACAAAGGGGTTGTGGACAGAATATGTAAAGGACTCCTAGAAAATCAACACAAGATAAAAATGGGTGAAAAACTTGAGCAGGCATTTTATAAAAGTGAATATTCAAATAGCCAATAAAGGACAAAAACATAAAACTTCATTATTAATTAAGGAAATGCATATTAAAACCATATTGAAATAGTACTATATACTCCAGAATGGCTAAAGTTAAAAAGAGTATCTGATAAAATTAAGTCTTGGTGAGTATGAGAAGCAACTGGAATTCTCATACATTTCTGATAAAGGCATAAATTGCAACATACACTTTGAAAGCTGGTTGGTACTCTTTACAGAAGTTGAAAATGTATATGCTATGACCCAGAAATCCTACTCCTAGTATATACACACATGCCTATTGGAAATGTGTATATATGTGCACCAGAAGGTATGCAACAATGCTTATAGCAAAACTATTTAAAACATTCACGCTCCCGCCCCCTCCCCCTTCCCCTCCCCCTCCCCCTCCCCCTCTCCCTCTCGCTCTCCCTCTCCCCTTTCCACGGTCTCCCTCTGATGCCGAGCCGAAGCTGGACTGTACTGCTGCCATCTCGGCTCACTGCAACTTCCTTGCCTGATTCTCTTGCCTCAGCCTGCCGAGTGCCTGCGATTGCAGGCGCGCGCCGCCACGCCTGACTGGTTTTCGAATGTTTTTGGTGGAGACGGGGTTTCGCTGTGTTGGCCGGGCTGGTCTCCGGCTCCTAACCGCGAGCGATCCGCCAGCCTCGGCCTCCCGAGGTGCCGGGATTGCAGACGGAGTCTCGTTCACTCAGTGCTCAATGGTGCCCAGGCTGGAGTGCAGTGGCGTGATCTCGGCTCGCTACAACCACCTCCCAGCCGCCTGCCTTGGCCTCCCAAAGAGCCGAGATTACAGCCTCTGCCCGGCCGCCACCCCGTCTGAGAAGTGAGGAGCGTCTCTGCCTGGCCGCCCATCATCTGGGATGTGAGGAGCCCCTCTGCCTGGCTGCCCAGTCTGGAAAGTGAGGAGCGTCTCTGCCCCGCCGCCATCCCATCTAGGAAGCGAGGAGCGCCTCTTCCCCGCCACCATCCCATCTAGGAAGTGAGGAGCGTCTCTTCCCCGCCACCATCCCATCTAGGAAGTGAGGAGCCTCTCTGCCCGGCCGCCCATCGTCTGAGATGTGGGGAGCACCTCTGCCCCGCCGCCCCGTCTGGGGTGTGAGGAGCGCCTCTACCCGGCCGCGACCCCGTCTGGGAGGTGAGGAGCGTCTCTGCCCGGCCGCCCCGTCTGAGAAGTGAGGAGACCCTCTGCCTGGCAACCGCCCCATCTGAGAAGTGAGGAGCCCCTCCGCCCGGCAGCCACCCCGTCTGGGAAGTGAGGAGCGTCTCCGCCCGGCAGCCACCCCGTCCGGGAGGGAGGTGGGGGGGTCAGCCCCCCGCCCGGCCAGCCGCCCCATCCGGGAGGTGAGGGGCGCTTTTGCCCGGCCGCCCCTACTGGGAAGTGAGGAGCCCCTCTGCCCGGCCACGACACCGTCTGGGAGGTGTGCCCAGCGGCTCATTGGGGACGGGCCATGATGACAATGGCGGTTTTGTGGAATAGAAAGGCGTGAAGGGTGGGGAAAAGATTGAGAAATCGGATGGTTGCCGGGTCTGTGTGGAGAGAAGTAGACACGGGAGACTTTTCATTTTGTTCTGTACCAAGAAAAATTCTTCTGCCTTGGGATCCTGTTGATCTGTGACCTTACCCCCAACCCTGTGCTCTCTGAAACATGTGCTGTGTCCACTCAGGGTTAAATGGATTAAGGGCGGTGCAAGATGTGCTTTGTTAAACAGATGCTTGAAGGCAGCATGCTCGTTAAGAGTCATCACCACTCCCTAATCTTAAGTACCCAGGGACACAAACACTGCGGAAGGCCGCAGGGTCCTCTGCCTAGGAAAACCAGAGACCTTTGTTCACTTGTTTATCTGCTGACCTTCCCTCCACTATTGTCCTATGACCCTGCCAAATCCCCCTCTGCGAGAAACACCCAAGAATGATCAATAAAAAAATAAATAAATAAACAAATAAACAAATAAATAAATAAATAAACATTCCCAAGGTGGAAACAGCACACATGTTTGTTGGCAGAAAGGATAAATAATTGTCATTTGGTCATATAATACATTATACAACAATGAAAATGAACTAATACAGCTCCACATAGTAACATGGATAAATCTTACAAACGTAATGTTGAGTAAAGGAAGTCAGGCACAAAATGTACACATTGTATCATTCCAACTGCTTGTTTGAAAACAGAGCTAATCTCTGTGTTACACTGCTTTGGAGAGTGGAGAGAAGGTACAGTGATTAGAGGAGGGCATGAGGGGTGAGTTCTAGGGTGTTGGCAATGCTCCATAACTTGATCTGGATGCTGGTTACTGGAGTGTGTTTGCCTTGTCACAGATCGTTGAGCTGTACACATAAAATCTGTATACCCTTTTTAGTGTCTCTAAGTAAATAAATAAATAAAAATAAAGCGGTAGAAGCAAACATAAAAAAAAAAAAAGAAAAAGAAAATAACTTGCTGAATAGTTCTCTTCCTTTCCCCAACCCCAATGTTAAGCTGCCATTTCATGATGCTAGGACAAGGCAACTGGGAACCAGGAAGGCATGCATTCAAGCTGCCAGTTCCATGCACCAGATTGCCTGCTTGGCATTACCTGACAGTCATGCATGATTTTTTCAGACGCTTTGCCTACATGAAGCTAAACTTTTATTTATTTGTCAAAACAGAGGCGGGCCCTTGGCATTTTTGTAATGTGCTTTAAACAACAGAGTTGATGCTTTTAGATTCACACCCTGTTTGCTCAGCCTTTGAAGACCATAGCTACGAAAGCATGGGCCTGCAGCCACCCAGAAGAGGAAGCACAAAGCTAGACCCAGCAAGAGGGAGTCAACAGGCACTTAGGGGAAAGGAAATTATATTCATGGGACTAAATCCTGAGGTCCTTCTGAGAAGAGATTGGGGGAGAATAAGAATATTAAGAGAAAGTTTTTCTGCATTAATGAATATTGAGAAGTTCCAACAGTTTTCACTATCCTTTATGAAATGCACAAAGTTTTTGTGTCAAGGAAATAATGGCTGCCTCAAACTACCAGCTACTCAGCAGGGCAAATTCCTTCTAAATTGGCTGCTATACCAGTGACTAAGAGAATAAATCAAGAATTTTTTTTCATAGCGATCAGAGTTTCTGTCTTTTTAGCACCTTGACACTTAATTCAAGGTTCAATTCTCTCCCACCCCAAAATTTAACCAAAATTATTTCCCTGAAGTCCCTTCCCCTATCCCAGAGCTGCCCATCTAGTTAAATGACAATACAGAAAACAAATTTTCAGCTTATGAGGGTATATTCATTTTTTCTGTCGAGACCCTCCCCCAACAAAAAAAGGACAGTTGTTGATTCTTTTGTTAAGAAACTTAACCTCATCTTAGAACCTGGAAAAAACCTCCTGCTTGATGATAAATTCTGTAATGTCTTCCCTTATCCCTTCTGACTTTATCTTTCATTTTCTTGTTCCTTCTATTTGAAAATAAGCCTCAGACACCTTTTTCTGAGCACAGCAGATGCACTGGATAAAAGGACCCATCCTGTGGAACCCAAGTTACATTTGTCAAGAATACCAGCCGGGCACAGTGGCTCATGCCTGTAATCCCAGAACTTTGGAAGGCCAAGGTGGGCAGGTCATTTCAGGTCAGGAGTTCAAGACCAGCTTGGTCAACATGGTGAAATCCCGTCTCTACTAAAAATACAAAAATTAGCCAGATGTGGTGGCACATGCCTGTAATCCCAGCTACTTGGGAGGCAGAGGTGGGAGAATTGCTTGAGCCTGGGAGGCAGAGGTTGCAGTGAGCCGAGATTGCGCCACTTTACTCCACCCTGGGCGACAGAGTGAGACTCCATCTCAAAAAAAAAAAAGAAAAAGAAACAAAAGAATATCAACAACAGGATTAGACCCTATCTCCCTACTAAACACCCAACCCAAGAGGTTGCAAAAGTGGCTCTGCTCTGTACTTCGTGGCATGTCTACATGCAAAAGCAGTTTTAGACAGCTGCAGTGTTCTGAAAGTTTGAAAGCTGTATTAGTAACCCAAGTGGCAGGTTGTTACACTTCAGTTAAGAAAGAAGAGAACTGAACCCAAGATCTGGGCAGGGAGCAGTGGTCGGCGATGAATATCACTCTGATGTGCTGTGTGATCTAAGTCAGCCTCCCTACCTGTGTGGGAGGATGGGCAGTCAGACACACCCACACACACACTCACAAGGGTGGGTCTGCAGAATGAGCACAGGAGGTCATGAATAGCAAGTATGTGTGGATTTGGGTGTGGAGTTGGGGTAGGCTTCCTACAGCTTTCTATACTTCCCCCGAAATATGCACTTCTAAATCTAAAGTAAAACCAAAAAAGGTTTTTCTAGCTATACATAAAACCCACCTCCAAACCCCGCAGCCCCAACACTCTTTCTCAGACTGTAAGTGGATTTTAGAGCTCTTTGTTCATTTGGAATAACAGATCAAGTTTCTAATTAAAGCAAAACTCGGCCCTGTTTAAACTGTTTCATACTGGGTAACCCACTTTAGACAATGTGTCTCTAAAAAAGGACCTTTAAATTACCTCATACAACAAGAGACAATTCCAGCTCCCGCAAGCAGAGCCAACAAACAATGATCCCTCCACAGTCGGGCCCAGGCTGAACACTAGAAATGAGATTTAGCAAAAACTAGACACTATGAATTCATTGGACAAATAATTATTGAAGACCTAATAGGTGTGTGCAAGACAGCATGCCATTGGCTGAGGATAGAACCTTGAGAACTCTATTCCAGCTCTTATGAAGTTTACATTCTAGGCTGGGATGAACAAAAAAAGAATACACCAGTAATTACTCAATTAGAATTGAGATCACTGCTGAGAAAGAGAAATACAGAATCCTATGAGAGGGAATTGAACAGGTGCTTCCTAGCTCAGGGAAGTTAGAGAAACATTTTGTCATCACTCTTAAGGATGGAGAGGCAGAAATTAGCTCCAGGCAAGAAGCAGTGAAAGGGGGTTAGGCAGAGGGAACACCAGATCAAAAGTGTGAAGCAGAAGGAAGCTCAGCACAGGAACTAAAAAGCTTGTGGCTCTATCTCAAGATGCAACAGAGTGGCCACAGTTACATCTGAAGAGGCTCCATGTGCTGATCTTAATTCAAAATGCAATGAGAAGTCATTAAATGTTTACATGATAGGTTGGGGGAGAAGGCATATAATTGCACCTGTGAATCAAAAAGCTGTCTGCTTCAGAGCAGAGGGTGAAAGGGGTATGCGGGAGAGTAGACGAGAAAACCCAGTTAGAGGGTGAAAACCAACATGGAAGGTGGTGGTGACTCGGACTAGGGTGGCGGATGCGGAAATGGAGAGAAGGTGACAGATTTGAGGGCTCAGGTCAGCTGAATTTGGTGAATGATTACTTACGGAAGGGGAAAGAGGAAGAAATCAGTGGTTTTCAAATAGGACTTAAGAGAGCACTGGACAGAACACAGCTCTCAGGATGCTCCTTGGACCAGGGAGGGATGGGAGGTAGGCTCCAAGCCCCCCATCTCTGCCTAAACCAAGCATCTCCACTTTATCAATTTGCTAATGGCTTTCCAAGTAAGAATTCATTTGCAGGGGGGATTTTTCCTAAAACAAGTCTGAAAATCACTGAACTAGAGGGAGTTTGAAGGCCTCTTCCAATTCTGAAGTAAACAGTTAACCCAATCTGTGCTACAAAGCTGGAGGGACTGCTCCATGGGCTCTTTCGCCTGAGTGAAACCCTGCTGAGAGGAAGAGTTGGCAACATCCCTTTCTCTTTACAGAGACTCAGATGGCACCTGAGAAAAGCCATTTTCCTAAGGCCTTTTAGTCAACTCGTGATCTAAAACTAGGGCTTTTCCCACTCGCCTGGTGGCAGCCCTCTGATTTCTAAGAAAATTAAAACACTGTAGAAATCATTCCCAGTGATGATCTGGGAGTGAAACAATGAGTAATGTCGGGGGTGAGGTGGACCCTATTCAAAAGAGGCATTTAAGAATGGTTTCTGTATAACACAACAACAAGGTGAGATGCCACCCAAAGCTAATGCTAGGAAAACACCTGAATCAGGGACACAGTCATTGAAAAGTGCAAGAGAGTGGGAGCCAGAATATCTGACGCCGAGTCCTACCTGGTCAAGATCCTTAATTCCTTCATTTGTACAGAGTTGGATAAACTAGATCAGAGGCTCACCAAAGCCTCGGGTCTCAAAGGCAGCATCAAAATTACCTGGGAAGCTTTTTAAAAAAAAAAATCACACCCCGGCCCCATCATCTGGATCACTGTGGGTCTGCAGTGGGGCCAGGAATTTATTTGGTTTTAGCTTTGGTTCATTTTCTTTTTAAGCTTTCCAAGTGATTCTGATGCCCATCCAAGTTTTGGACACCCTGAACTAAGGGCTCTAATCTTCTCTGATTCTGAGACACATTTTGGAGACTGCCCAATCGCACTTCTGCACCACTCTCTCAGCCTCTTAACCAATCTGGCACTTTTAATTGTTTTAATGTTGCCCTGTATTAATTAGTATTTTTATGATGAAAATAAACATTCATGTAATAATTCTAACAATTAGGAACTATAAAGTAAAACATTTAAGTCTCTGCTCAAATCCACTCATTCCCAGAGAGACTCACTGTGAATTTTGGTGCACATCTTTCCAGACCCTTTTCTGAGCATTTGCACATAATACATACATACATGCATGCACACCTTAAATTGGCTGTTCCCATTGATTTTTGTTTTGTTTTGTCTTACATATCCAAAGGGGACTGTCCATACATAGCATTCTGTGATTTGCTTTTGTTCATCTTCTAACACAGCATCACTAAAATTTGCAAGTTGGACTAGGTTGTGTTCACCTCTAACCCTCTAAGTGTTTACAATTATTTCTGTCAAGCTCCACCTTCCCTGTAAAGCCTTTAAAACTATTCCCAGACACCCAGATTCCAAGTAGATGAGTGAACTCTTCATCATATTTCCTGTTTCTGTTCATCATATTGGTGCCTAATTACATATTGTCTTGTGATGTTTGCTGATGGCCACTTAAGTGTATATACTTATCTTCCCATAATGATTATAAGCAGCTCAAGGCCAGGGACGACCACATAGATTGCATTTCCTCCCTTGCACAACTACCTCAGTAATGAAGATCGTGGGAATAAGAAGCAAAGCATTCTACAAGCCAGGGGTCAGCAAACTAAATCCCACATTCCAATTGTTTTTATAAACACGTTTATTGGAATTCAGCCCTTCATGTAGGTATTGACTATGGCTGCTTTCATGCTACAGCGGCAGAGTTGGATAGTTCCAAAAGACACCTTATGGCCTGCAAACTTAAAATATTATCCAGCCCTTTATAGAACACACTATATATACTACATGCTGGATAATATACTATCCAGCCTTTTACAGAGAAAGTCTGTCAACACCGGCACAGGGCAGTCAAAAGAAATGTCAAAAAATACAGAGAGCAGAAGCTCACTCACAAGAATCGTCAGACCTCTGAAAGTTTAGCAACGAGTACTGAGATATTGGCTTCCTTTCTTGACACCCACTCCAACTCACACTCCAAATTTCATCCTTTCATCCTCTGCTTAAAACTCTCAATCACTTCCCACATGACTTAGGATGAAAGGCAAAGTCTTTAACAAAGATAGGACTTTCTCTGGAATGCCATCCCTGACCACCTCTCCACTAATAAAAACAGGTTTCACAAGATCCCCTCATTCCCATTTTTTCCCCCAGTATGGCTACCACAATACTGTATTTACCCATTTTTCTGTTTAGCATGTCTTCTCCTGTGGATCACAAGCTCCATGTGGACAAGGATCAGGTCTATTTCACTTACTAGTGCTATCCATGCCCTCAAGGACCCAACTCATGGTAATGTCTGACAAGTGTTAGTTGAATAAATGAATGAATGGACTTACAGACCATAAATAATTAGAACCAACATATTAGAAGTGGTGGTAGAGGAGGTTGCTAAAGATGAGTGCACAGGTTTTTTGTTTTGTTTTGTTTTGAGATGGAGTCTTGCTCTGTCGCCAGGCTGGGGTGCAGTGGTATGATCTCAGCTCACTGCAACCTCCGCCTCCTGGGTTCAAGCGATTTCCCTGCCTCAGCCTCCTGAGTAGCTGGGACTACAGGGGCACGCCACCACGCCCGGCTAATTTTTTGTATTTTAGTAGAGACAGGGTTTCACCATGTTGGCCAGGATGGTCTCCATCTCCTGACCTCGTGATCCGCCTGCCTCAGCCTTCCAAAGTGCTGGGATTACAGGCGTGAGCCAAAGCGCCCGGCTGCGCACAGGTTTAAAAGCGAGCAGGAGAAAACCCCAAAGCCTCCACAATGTAGCCACAATAACTCAAGAGATAAAGCAGTCTGGCCTTATACCCTTCAGTACAAGGGCAGATACTTCATTTCATCTCCAAAGACCTTGAGGACATCACTCTGTTTTAACAGAACTACAAATGGCTTACAAGAATTACACTCTGCAGGGTGCTTAAGGTGACAAGCAAATGTATCAAAGAGTTAAAAAATTCCCTCCTCATTTCTTTCTTTTTTTTTGAGGGGGGCCAGGGGTTCTCACTATGTTGCCCAGGCTGATCTCAAACTCCTGGCCTCAAGCATTCCTGCCACCTCAGCCCCCAAAAGTGCTGGAATTATAGGCATGAGCCACTGTGCCCAGCCTCCCCTCTTATTTCTTTAAAAAAAGATGATACTAACTTGGTGATTAGAATTATAAGCAGCATAATAAGATTATCCTCCAGAAGTTATCTATGCACCATCCTAGTTTAAACTTTAGTTATTTGGAAAACTTCATTTATCCAAGACATTTATTTCACCAACAATGGATAAATGTGGCAAATATCCCAAACTGTACAGGATTTATGAGCACTATAAATGCCTACTGAATGATTAAAAGGTAAACCCAGAACAACACAAATTTCAAAAGAGGGAGGAGGTAGCTCTAAATAACCAACAGTAAAAACTCCCTGGGTCTCAGCATTCACCCTGGTGAGCCACACCACACCTCTCCTGTTGTCACTTCTATTCTAGGACACAGAGATGGGCCTGACTAAGGACAAGAAGCACTCAGATTTGCAAAGACATGTCAGAATGTTGATGCCTATTTATTCCTTAACAATTCTTACTCCATGACCTCATCCTTCAAACAACGTATTTTTGTCATTCTTGTTCCCTATCAAATTCTAATTTTTAGTGGAAAATGAGCAAAGTCAAGGTGGAAATAAACTTTTTTTCTATTCATAAAGGGCAGGCAGAGAGACTGCCTATGAGTTTGTTGTAGAATTTTTCAATGCTGCATAAAACTAATATTTTGAAGAGGAAGCCCGTTACTGTAGAGATGATAATGCAACCAAGTTATTCCTGAGATGGTGAATCTAAAACATGATAACAGATGATCTAAAGGCAAAAGCCAGGCAGAGCTGGACCTTCCAGAATTTCTGATCATTTTATTTTGAGCATCACAATAAATGTGTAATATCAAGACAGTGGCTGTTTAGAATTCTGTAGATTTGAAGCGGGGAAAAAGGAATGCACAAAGAGGAAAGCTTCAAGGACAGAGCTTCCACAAATCACAGACAGAACTGTTCCCAGTTATGTTATACAAATTTGGTCAACTCTTGCATTTCCTACTATCCTCTCTGATTTAAAAAAAAAAAAAGTTTTCTGTTGCTAAGGCAAAAGCAGGGACCATTTTTAAAGCTGGCGAATATAGAGGATGCCAAGGCTAGAATGTGCTGACTGCAGGACTGGAAGGAGGCAAGCTCAGGGGACACTGGAAAAAGGAAAAGCCATGTGAGACTTAACTCAGGTGCTGTTTTCCCTGGAACCTGAAATGCAGGAGTGTGTACACTCAGCAGCACTCAGTCCTGGGGCCACATAACCTCATCTCCTTCCGTGTCCTTAGAAATAACTATTTCTAAGACTTCTGCATACATGAAGAAGCCAAGAGTAGGCTACCCATTTATTTAGTCACTAAGCAGTAAATGAATTGGCATTCCGTGAAAGACAGGAGGAAAGATGCAGAAGGAATGTTACTCTGTGCTCACTAAGGATTTAAAGAAAAGCATGTGAACCAAGGCAAAACCAATGACTCTGGCCAGTGCAGCAACTCCAGCATAAAAGCACGCATAAACAAAACCTATTAATATTTTAGCCTATAGTGTGCCGAGCAGCCCAGATCTACCAGGTACTAGCTAGGTGTGATACTGTGATATAATAAATACATATATTTGGTCTCTGTCCCTGGTTTCTGGTGCACAATTCCTAAAACCTTAAAATCTCCAGCCATAATAGTGTCTTTTGTATGCTAATGAGATGACTGTCGGCTGGGGGCTGCTAGGTAGCTTCTGGATAGGGGCTGGTCATAAGAAAGACCAAGGTATGATGGAAGGGTTGGGACTTTCAACCCCACTTCCAACCTCAGGGAAGGGGAGAAGGGCTGAACGTTGAGCTGATCACCAATGGCCAGTGATATAATCAATCATGTCTAAGTAATGAAGTCTCCATAAAAGCCCAAAAGGACTGGGGTTTGGAGAGCTTCTGGACAGCTGAACACCTGGAGATTCCTGGAGGATGGGGATGGGCATGGAAGCTCCATGCCCCTTCCCACACACCTTGCCCTATGCATTTCCTCCATCTGGCTGTTCATTTGTATCCTTTATTATATCTTTTATCAAGAAACTGGAGCTGGGTATGGTGGTACACGCCTGTAGTCCCAGCTACTCAGGAGGCTGAGTAAGTAAAGTGTTTCCCTGAGTTCTGTGAGCCGCTCTTGCAAATTAATCAGACCTGAGGAAGGGGTTGTGGGAACCTTGATTTACAGTTGGTCAGGCCGAAGCACAGGCAAAATAACCTGCGGCTTATGCTTGACATCAGATATTGGGGGCAGTCCCCTGGGACTGAGTCTTTAAACTGTGGGATCCGACACTACTTCCGGGTAGATAGGTCAGAACTGAATTGAACTAGAGGGCACTCAGTTGATGTCCACTGGAGAATTTGGTGTCAAAGGTGTTGTGTTGAGCCTTGTGTGCGAGTAGAAAAACACGTTGGTTTTTTTTAATCCTTAATTCTGGGTGGCCTTGGCAAATGGCTCACTTCTGTGTCTCTGCCTCCTCATTAGTATAAACGAGTTAATTAGCAATACCTACTCTTCAAAGACTGTTTTGAGAATTAATTGTTAATACAGATAAAGCAAGCAAAACGTGTCTGACACATAGTAAGCATTCCATAAATGTTATCTTAATTATCACTCCCGCCAACTTAACAATGTACTATATTTTAACAATCTTTTAGTTTTTTACTTTCATTTTTCAAATTTTCTAACGAGTGATGGAAAATCCTTTCTCTTTTTACTTTTTTTTTTTTTTTTTTTTGAGTTTTTTGAGACGAAGTCTCGCTCTGTCACCCAGGCTGGATTGCAGTGGCACGATCTGGGCTCACTGCAACTTCTCCCTCCTGGGTTCATGCAATTCGAGTGCCTCAGCCTCCCCAGTAGCTGGGATTACAGGCGTGTGCCACCATGCCCAGCTAACTTTTATATTTTTAGTAGAGACGGGACTTCACCATATTGACCAGGCTGGTCTTGAACTCCTGGCCTCAAGTGATCCGCCTGCCTCGGCCTCCCAAAATGCTGGCATCACAGATGTAAGCCACCGCACCTGGCCAAGACAATCTTTTAAAACACCCCAATTAAAATGCAAGTATTAAATTCCTGAGAAGTGTATCAAAGACTTCAGATTTTTAAAAGCTAAAATCCTGAAACAAACCATCCTGGACTTAGAGCAAACAACGAAACAAAAAATACAGACTGCACAGTAAAGAGTTAAAAGAGAAACATGGGCCCACTAGCATTTTCAAAACATTTAAAATAAAAACTTGGTATATAGCAAATGAGAAAACACAAGAGAGCAGAAGGGATTTACTATTAATAAGTACATTAGATAACTGGGGCAGAATTTAAGTAAGCATTTCCCACAGTGAGTTTCCCTGATCTAGTCCCATGAGATATTAATGATTCTACGGTCTTAAAAGAGTGAGCATGGGAGGGCAAGGGGAGAGGATTGCTTGAGCCCAGGAGCTTGAGACCAGTCTGGCAACATAGGCAGACCCTGTCACTACAAAAAATTAAAAAAAAAAAAAAAAAAAAAGGAATCAGGTATAGTGGTGTTCCAGCTACTCAGGAGGCTGAGTGAGGTAGGAGGATCACTCGAGCCCAGGAGGTTGAGGCTACAGTGAGCTGCGATCACACGACTGAACTCCAGCCTGGGTGACAGAGCAAGACCCTGTCCCAAATTAAAATAAATAAATAAAAATTTAAAAAGAGTGAGTAAGCTCCAGCACCTGCCTGTTTCTGTATTGCTCGCAAGCTAAGAATGGTTTTTACATTTTAAATAGTTTTTAAAAACTCAAACAAATAATCATATTTTGTGACATATAACAATTATATGACAATCAAATTGTAGTGTCCACAAATAAAGCTTTATTGGAACACAGCCACACCCAACCTCTTAGGTATTGCCTAGGGCTGCTCTCACCATTCAAACACAGAATTAAGTAGTTAGAGCAGAAACCACATGACCCATAAAGCTGAAAATATATACTATCTGGCCTTTCACAGACAAAGTTTACCAGCCCCTGGTCTAAAAGTTTAGAAAGTGCTTCTGATTAGAATCTTCTCTCAGAAAGGCACAATTAATATTAACCTATTGAAGGCTCCAGCAGGCCCTGCAGGACAGCTGCCAGAAATGGTGACTTAGTTGAACCTAGCACTCCCCAAACATTTGACCATAAAACGCTTTCCTCATGCAATGAGTATTACTATCTTGCAGAACATACTAATGTAGTTCTTACCACAAATATGACACTAAAGTCCGAAAAGTCAACAAACCCAATATTTAAAACATCACATAGAAAATTCAAAGTTATCAGAATAGTTCATTGCAAAGAGATCAATTTCTGTTAAAATGAACAGCACCAACAAAATGAAAATATTCTCAGACACAAACAAAGAAAAAGGTTTAAAAATATAAATCTCGGCTGGGTGCAGTGGCTCACACCTGTAATCCCAACACTTTGGGAGGCGAGGCAGGAGGATCACTTGAGGTCAGGAGTTTGAGACCAGCCAACATGGCCAACATGGTGAAACCCCGCCTCTACTAAAAATACAAAAATTAGCCAGGCAGGGTGGTGCACGCTGTAATCCCAGCTACTCAGGAGGCTGAGGGAGGAAAATCGCTTGAACCTGGGAGGAAGAGGTTGCAGTGAGCTGAGATCACGCCACCTGCACACCAGCCTGGGGGACAGAGCGAGACTCTGTCTCAAAAATAAAAACATAAATCTCAACTTTTATGTTATTAAGTATAATAATATTACAAGTAGAATGTAAAATAAAACTAAAAATGTATATAGAGAATTCATGCAAATGTGGCTAACATAACCCCTTCTCAATAGTTATGACAGAGGGCTACATGAGTACATAATTACAAAGGTGATCATCCTATGGATAAATGTTTGATATCCCTAGGAGTTATTGAAATTCAAATTTGCACCCAAGGACCCTGACATAACTATATTAAAGCAGCATAAACAAATTAAAATTATAAACTCCAATATTGGCAGGCTTGTGGGCTAGAAAGCACATTTATAGGTGGCTGGTGGCATTCTAAATTAATTCAGTTCTTCTGGGCTACAATCTGGCAAATTCAGTTCTTCTGGACTACAATCTGGCAATGTGCAGCAAAAGCCATAAAACTGTTCATTTATTTCCTTTGACCCAGCAATTCCACTTTGAGGAACACACCTTGGTGAAACAACCAATAAGGAAAAAGAGCAATTGGTTTATACAGAGACAACTTCATTAGTGCTGCTTGCAGTGGAAGACCAAAGAGACAGCAAGCCAAGCATCCAACAACAGTAGAATGGCTCAACACAGTGCCAACTGGAGGGGATAGAGCTATTAAAAAGTGGCAGCCATAAAGGCTTGAACTGACGTGAATCACAGGCACCTCAAAATTACTCAATACGCATCCAAACTTAAGGCCTCTCAGTTTCACCCACTGCTCCCCAAGCCTTCTCTTTCAAAGTAATCAGACCACCATAGACTGCTCAATGTGGGAACCTAGGAATCAACCTTGATCACTGCTTTCGATATCACCTGCTCCTTCCTATCTCACCATCAGCAAATCTCTCCAAAATTTCTATCTAGTAATCCCCATCTTCATTGTCACTGCTCTAGCACCATCATCTCTGCCCTGAATTACTGTAAAAGGTGCTAACTGGCCTCCAGCTTCTATGCTCCCCTTCTCTAATCCATTCTCCACAGAACTGCCAGTGAGTTTTTATTTTTTTTAATTGCATTCAAGTCATAGTATTACCCTGCTTCCCACTGCACTCTGAATGATGTCCTGATCCCTTAAAGGATCCTGTATGATATGGCCCCTGCCTGCCTTTTCAAGCTCGATCCATTGTCCCCATTCACTGAGCACCAACCACCGTAATCTTTCTATTCTCTGAACATGTAGGCTCTTTCCTCCCTCTGGGCCATCCCACATACTGTTCCTTCCTCCTGGCATACTCTTCCCTCTGTTCTTTAAAAGGCTGATTCTTATTAAGCATCACCCCTTTTACGACATCCAAGAAGGAAAGCCCATGAATAGCTTTTCATATCATATACCCAAAGTCTAGCAATGCCTGACATTTAATAGACGTCCCATAAATTTTATTAAATGGATAAAATATAAATATATCTCTGTAAGATAACAGAAAATAGCTGCACTAAGAAAAGCAGAACACAAGCAGGTACATACACATTAGTTTTAACTATACATAAATACTATAAACAAAGGGAATTGAATTGAAATGACACATAAAGAGA
The DNA here is from genome assembly GCF_029281585.2 of Gorilla gorilla gorilla. Classification (NCBI taxonomy): domain Eukaryota; kingdom Metazoa; phylum Chordata; class Mammalia; order Primates; family Hominidae; genus Gorilla; species Gorilla gorilla. The sequence continues at coordinate 65,087,728 of NC_073229.2, forward strand.
ATTCTACACCCACTAGGTTCTTCTAGTCTGACAACTTACATAAGTTTAAATTGTTCTTTCTTAATAACTCATCTATCCTTCAGTTGTTGTTCAAAGTACTGAGATGTAACGCTAGCTCCAACTACCCTCTAACTTGACTAGAATGAATGAACAGTTAGTTTAAATCAAGATCCTTCTGAAATTCATTAATCATTTATTGCTTAACTGTTATGTGTCAGGACATTGAGCCAGAAACACAATGATGAAGAGCATATTGTCTTTGAGAAGCTGAAAAACAATATTAGCCCTGAGCTTTTCAAATGAGGAAACACACACAAACCTTGTCTATTTTGTTATTTTTCCTTGACCAGGTCTGCAAGGTTTAAACCCAAGAGGAGAGAGGAGTCATGGACTTCTACACATAAAGGAATAGCAAAGATTGAATCATGATATAGTTAGGATGTATGTCCTCTCCAAATCTCATGCTGACATGTGATCCACAATGTTGGAGGTGGAGTCTTATGGGAGGTGTTTGGGTCATGAGGTGGATCTGTCATGAACGGCTTGGCGTTGTCCCATTGGTGATAACTGAGTTCTCCGTTAATTCCTACCAGAGCTGGTTGCTTAAAGAGCCTAGCACTTCCTTCCCTCTCTCTTGCTCCCTCTCTCACCATGTGACACACCAGCCGCCCTTCCGTTCTGCCATGACTAAAAGCTTCCTGAGGCCTTACCAGAAGCCAAACAGATGCTAAATCCATGCTTCTTGTACAGCCTGCAGAACCATGAGTGAAATAAACCTCTTTTCTTTATAAATGACCCAGTCTTGGGTATTCCTTTATAGCATCGCAAAACGGATTAATAAAAATATCCAGCTAAATTATTCTGGGGACCTGTTACCATTTGCCTTGGAATCTCTTTCTTCCTTCCCAACACCCCCACCTCTCCCAATCCTGGGCAAGCTGACCTGTCCATATATAGGATGAAATCAAACAATGGTCTTGTCCCAAAGGTTATTTGGGAGACCAGAATTCCAACCTGTTTTCCAGGACAAATGATTAAATAATTTCCTCTCACCCTTTGCGTTTTCCTAGTTTACTCAGTCTCTACAACCTACGAAGCGATGTTTAAAAGCTTACTTAAGCGAGTGCTACCAGTCAGTATGATAAACCACACACAAACACATGACCTCTGACACCCCTCAAATCACGGAGTTAAACCGGTTTCTAAGAGACCTGAAACGAAAAGTGAAAAAAAGGAAATACTAATAACAGATGGTACAAGCCCGTGAACTTATCCTATACAAATAACTAGGCTGACAGCAAAGAAAACCCTAAAAGGTCCTCAAGTTCTCAGGATAAGTGAGTTGAAACTACATTGCTAAGCAGAACCCATGTCACACCGTTACTCACTAAACAAATATTTTTCAAAATGACCCAAGTAGCAGGAAAGCAAAGGATCCATTCCCTATTTATAACATTTCAATTTGAAGGAGTATCTTTCCATCTTAGCCGTGGCACCCTTGCCCGTCAGAGTCACACCATAGGAAAATGCTTACCAATGACTGCACACCCTTCCCTTTCAATCCACACACAGGTTGCTCTCAGTTTATAACCAGCAGTTTTAGCTAAACTTCCAAGCACCATCGTAGAGCAGAACTGCTCATTAAATTTCTGGAAAGAGAATGTTCAACTCTTGGGTAAAGTCATTCTCTTTACAGAAAACAAAATTCTGGTAAATTAAGGTGACCTCTCTCCTACCAACAACTTGCAAAAAAAGCAGTGTGCACAAAGCCACACTAACCTAGATTTAAACCCTCTCTCCAGCAGTTGCCAACTGCATGACCATAAGATTTCTCAAACTCCATTCCCTTATCTGTAAAATGGGGCTAATGCTACTACCTCATAGACTTGTCAGATGTACTGAGATCATTTGTAGAAGGTATTCAACACAATGTCAAAGATAAGTACTCAATAAATAAGAGGCAGTGATAGCAATATCAATGATTAATATTAACACCCACTTGCTTATTTCTCCCCTCTGGGCTTTCAGAGCTGAAGCCCTATTGAATCCACAGCTGCTCTCATTTGATTCCAGGACTCATGGACTCACTCCTCTCCACTCTCCTAAATCCATTAAGCTCATGTTCCTTTTCCCAAAACAGATAGATTTGCAAGGGCACCAAGCAACAGAGCCACACAGCAGTACTGACAGCAGACGAACAAATAGAAAAGTATATAAAGATTAGATAATGAGCCTTGCTATGACTTAGCTTACTAAGTGCCCCCCTTACTTTTCTTGTTTTTATTTTTGTGTAGCACAAAGTCTTAGGTATAATTTTTAAATATGAAGCCACAGGGCAATGTCCTGATCCCCACCCACACCCTGCTCAGTCCCACACCTGCCTGAGATCTCTCTGAGCGCAACTTTCCCACCACTGCACACATCTGTCATCTCCAAAGCCAGGATACTGACAAGAAAATCTTCTGGTGGCCTTTAGCACCTCTCAAGAACAGTGAGATCACTATTGCTCACTGATCTCACTGAGATCACTACTGCTCACTGATCTCACTGAGATCACTATTGCTTACTATTGCTTTGAGTCAACAGCATAAGTATCAGTGAACCCCACCTCTGTACAGCCCTCAGTCCTGCCTGTACTCACTGATATCTGCCAGGTTCCTCCCAGGTTATAACCTCTACCCAAGCTCCTCTCCTCTTGGATTCAGGCTACAAATGAAGGTGGTAAGAAAGCTGGGTGGCAGCATGCAAGCCAATTTAGGATTCCCATTTTATTTTTTGGTATTTGACAAACACAAACACTGGGGCAAGGCCAGTATTTATTCATGATCTCGCCCCTATCCTAAATAATCAAAGCTCAGCAGCTGTTGCTGCTACAGCCACAAGGCCCAGCCTTCTGCTAATGCTAAATGAGGATTCAACTTTGGGAACCAAATTGATTCCTATTATGGCTCCCATTGTCATTCTGTCAAACAGACATGTCTTTGCCTAATGGTCCACACTGAGTCAGCTCCAAGTGATCACTGGACACATGCCCAAAGCTCTGAGATAACCTGGGCTCTTCTTGTCACAGAAGAGAAGCACCTGAGTTTGCCAAGAAGTTGCTGGTGACCTGGCATCACCGGAATTTGCCAGGCCTGCTTGGGGAAAGAAAGCCAACAGAATATTAGTGCTTTCTGGAAAATAAGCACAAGGAAAAGTCACTCAATTCATACCAGCCCCTGAATAGTAATGATCTGATAATGCACCGGATCATTTCGTGTCACCAAAAAAAAAAACCAAAAAAAAAAAAGATGTTTCTTTAAGGCAATTAGAGTTTACATGCTTTATGAAGGACCAGCTGAACACAAAATTAATTTGCAAACTGTCTATGCAGCCTCCAAAGAGGCTTCACCTCTCATCTTCGTGGATATAGTTGCCTGCAAAGTTAAAGTGTGATGTCTCCACATTCTGGTCTACAATGCAGAAAGGACAAAGACCACCTGCCAGAGCCAGCCCAGAAGCTCCCACCTATTTGTTCTGACCCAATAATAGCATACCTGGAGAAAAGGACTGTCTTCAAACTGCCCCAGAATATACAGCATTAACTGTGCTTACCATCTCCTGCTTGATAGACTTTGTCTACATTTAGCCACACTAAAATATGTCATGCAGGCATTTGGTGGATATATGCCTTTTCAAGCCTCCCTTTTTTCCCTTCCCAACTTAAGGTAGTCCTCAAATCCCATTTACGAGGAATTTTTTTTATTGCTAATTTGATTTACTTGTGTAGTTTATTTACACTAGAGGTGTGTTTGTTTTGTAGTGGACTTGGGGAAGATTCAAACATATGCCTTCAGAAACAGTTCAGATGACAGGGCTCAATTCCATTATACACATTTTGACTGTAATGATAACTCATGGGGTCGGTCAGGACTCCTGCATTCCAGCACAGGTTCTGCCCTCCCCATTTCTCTGATTAGAAGTTGCTTTCTCTACTGAGGCTAATGTATGTCATTCTCAGATTTGAAAGTTGTTTTTTTTTTTTTTTCTCTTATTCTCAGACTAAGAGCCAAAGTTACTTCAGGTATTTTAAAGATTTTAACATCAATCATATTTTGTGTATTAAGGTAAGTATACTACATTCATCCAGTGATTCCATATGAGCGAGTAAAACCCAACCAGCACTGGTGATGGCCATGCTCATTTTATATACCATACAAATTGTACCTTCATGGCAAGATCCAAATCCCAATTCATCCCTGGGTTCCCACTGCCCAGAATAGTGCCTCACTTAGAAAGGGTGCTTGATGCAGTTTCATTTGTAAACATGAAAAAGCAGTCACTTCCCCAGTAGAGTATTTTTTTTCTCTCAACCAAAAAATACAGGGTGTTAAATCAGTATTTTTTATGCTCCCTTCCAGCTTTCACATTCTAGGATTGTAGAGCTAAGATATATAGGAGGGAGAAAATCTTTTGGATATAATATCAGCTCTAATTTAAAGTTCTGCTTGAATTTGCCACCAAGTCTTGACATGATTCAGAACTTCAGCCCCCACCAGACCACTCCACACCTGCCCAAACAGCCAAAGTGAATTGCCAATGTACGAGGTAATGTACTTTGATAAATGATGGTCAGGAGGTAGCACTAAGCTACATGTCTAGTTTCAGTAACAGAGAAAAACACTATTACTTGGCACTTTCTAGGCAAACGCACAGCTGGACAGGCTATAACAGCAAATAGCCCTCTATCCGGAATTCATAATGCTTGCAAAAGAGTTTTCTAAAACTTCAGACCTTATATCCTTACCAATTATGGCTCCCTTCTCTTCTGAGGACCTCACTGCCAAAATCCTATCTATGCAGTTAAAGCGAGCTCCCCGAGGGCAAGGGGCATCTCTGACTAAGTAGTGTCACTCTGGGCAAGCCATTCTAGAGCATTCCTTATCACTGGCACAAACCTAAAGCTCTCATGGATCTTGTCTCTGCCTTACAGAGATATGATATAGCAAGGGTAAGTGTCTCAGGCAGAATAGTACAATTGGTAAAGTCAAGATGGTGGAAGGTAAGCTTAGATTCTGAAGACAAAGCACAATCATGCACACTAGACTTACTGGGGGTCAAGCAACAAGAATGTTTTGTCCACCTGAGCCCCAGACTTTTGAAGCCAGCTCTTGTCTTTCAGTGTATGTTTTACTTTCTATTATCATGCAGACATGATAATAGAAATAGAAGTGCAAGCAGCAAGAATACTTCCTTCCAAAGGCATTCTTGTAATTCTCATTCACGTTCTGTAACAAACCAAACCACCTTAACTTTTCCCCAGTGAGCCTTCTCTGTTGTTACATTTCATTATCAAGCAATTTGGACTTGTGAAACACGCAGTGTGGCACAGGGCTAAGGGAGGACATGAGCTGAAGAGCCAGGCAGTCCTGGGTTCTGGCCCCAGCAATATCACGTGCAAGCTGTGTGGCCTGGGACAAACCAATGAAGTTCTGGGAGCTTCCATTTTCTCAACTATAAAAAGGAGATAATATCACCTGCTTCACAAAGATGCTATGAATAAATGAGATACTATATACAAAGCACCTGGCATGTAGCAATTGCTCTCTCTATACATATACAATTGCTATATACGTGTGTATATATTATATTGTGTACCTATATATTTGTATTTTTATAAGCTTATAGTAAGTTATTTTTCATGCAGTTAGCCGGTCATGACAAACAAAAAGTCATAACACAAAAATGATGACAGTAAATATTATCACACAAAAAGGGAGATATTTGAAAGAAGAGCATTAAAAGACATAATAAATAGAACACTTTACTGGGATTATTACTTTTTAATCTAACTGTAATACGTGGGCAGGCCACTAACTTGCCCACCTCCCCCAGTAGTGTTCTGAGTACCCTGCCACATGTACCCAGGCTCCAGTACCTGATGTCCTTTATGTTCACATGGCCAAGGATCCCAATGGGATAAATACTTCTTGGAACAGTATCATGAGATCATCATTTTACACATTAACAAAGCCTGTCCTGTGGGCTTGGGCATGCAGAATAAGAATGTGAAAGACAAAAGGCATTTCCTCCCCACCCTGGATGGGGATTATAACATAGTCTCTACTGATTCCTGGCACACCCTCCAGTCACCCTTCAGGATGAAGGGCTGAACCTCATGCCATTTCATGAATTTACCTGAAGTCTTTTTAGCATAGCTAGCAGAAGAATAAGGAATCCTGTATTGGTTATCAACTTGAGACTGCTCCTAAGACCCATTATAAATTTTATTTTTTTCAAAGTAGCCAAACTTAAATTGTCAGGTCTTTAGTTGCAAATCCAGTGCACAATTTTTAGGGTAGGTTGAGTTTGATGACTTATTTTTTATTTTGGTTTTGGAGACAGGGTCTCACTCTGTCACTCAAGCTGGAGTGCCGTGGCATGGTCACAGCTCACTGCAGCCTCAACATCCTGGGCTCAAGCCATCCTCCCACCTCAGCCTCCTGAGTAGCTGGGCATACAGGTGCACACCACCGCCACACCCACCTAATTTCTTGTAGAGATGGGGTCTCACTATGTTGCCCAGGCAAATCTCGAACTCCTGGACTCAAGCAATCCTCCCACCTTGGCCTCCCAAAACGCTGGGATTACAGGCATAAGCCAGGGTGCCTAGCCTGATGATTCAAGAAAAGGAGCTGGGCCCTTTCTCAGTGAGTTAAGGCAACCTACCCTTTGATTACATCAAGACCTTTGTTTAATTACCCACCTCACGCTAAAAGGTAAAATAAATGGAGTATTGCACAATGACTTAAGATTTAATCTGGGAATGGACTCTGTGAGGCATATAATAATCAGATGTGTTGGAAGCACCTGAAACATAGTAGTGGATAGTAGCGGATCTAAAGCCGTGAAAAAGGAAATGATGATAGTTCTCACTCCACTGAACTAGGATCAGTGTTCCCATGGACCTAGATGTGTTTCTCTCCACACCAAGACTGTCAATCCAGGTTCATTGTCCCAAGAGACTCCCCGACTACTGCTTACCATCCACCACACTTGTTTCACTTGTTTCAAAGATATAAACCTTGGCCATGCCATTAATAAGTGGGCAGAAAAGAGTTTCTGAAGGGAGACTGGGACTTGCCTCATTATAAATGCTAACAGTAACAAACTTTTCTTTAGTCTCTCTCTTCCTCTTAAAACACACACACAAGGAACCAGAGTGTCTGTAGGATGAATTCCCAGGCCATAGCAACTGCAGTGTCCTGAGATCTAAGCAGTTCTTGGCTGGCCAGGCGTTAAGCCCTTTTGGGGAAGGAGACAGCAAGCCTGCTTTTCCCTTACACAGCCCTGTCGTGAAAACAAGCTCTTGTTTTTTGGGGGTTTTTTTGTTCGGTTTTTAGCTAAGAATTTCCATCCCTCCTGCAGTGATAAAAGATAGGCAAGGGAAGCTCAAGGGTTTGATCTCAAATTTTCTTCCACCTAACTTGCCCCTTCACCCCAATATTTGGAAATAAAGGGAGGTAATTTGGGGGAAGTTGAGGGTAAGTTTTTGGTCAAGATGATTGACCCGAGATGTGGATGCAGCTTAGGCGATGAGGGAGACTGCACCACCCTGCAGGGTCACCTGCCTAGCCACAGGTAAACGAGGGATAGGAAAGACTGTAGAAAATTCATCTTCCTTCACACACATCTCCTTCCCCCTCCCCCCATTCCAGTGCCAGCGCGCTGGCTGGCTGGAAGCCGGCGCTTTGGAGGCGCCGAAGAGTGGGTCTAAGGATGATATTTCGGCATGCAGAACCTGAGACCCCAGCCGAGCCAAGAGGGAAGAGAGAGGGTAAAGGGATTGAGGAGGGGGCGGCTTGCGCCCTGCTCGGGAATGTACCGCGCGACAGCACCCGGAGGTGTCCGGCGCGCACCGGTACCACTCTCTTCCACTGCGGTAGCATCCCGACATGACATTGCAGCTGCAACAAAGCGCCGGCCTCGGCCGGCCCTCGGAGCCCCACACCGCGGCGAGGCCCCACACCACGCAGAGGGGCAGTGGCCGATGGGTGGGGGGCTGTGGCTGCGGGCGTGGGGAGCGCGAGGTAGGCCGAGTAGGGGGAAAAGCCCTCAAATGCGCAGAAGCCGGGCGGCTACCTCTAGCGTCTCCTCCAGCAAAGCCAGACTGCAAGGAAAACAATTCGTCTTCATTCCCGAGCCCCGGCTGAGCCCTGAGATTCCCCCAAATAACCTAGTCGAGGCCCTCTGGTGTGTTGCCTTCCCTTGCAAACCCCTCAGTGCCCGTAACCCAGTCGGCCGGGCCCCGCGCCTCCCTAAGCCCCGGCCCGGAGACCCGCCCGGCTCCCGGAGAGCGGTTCCTTCTGCTCCGGCGCCGCCGCCACCCCCGGTCCACGCAAGCGCTCACCAGGAGAAGGGAGCCCGCGATCATCGTGGCTGTGGCTCGGCGGGCGATGCGGCTGCAGGAGGCGAGGGCGGTGCTGCTGCTCGCAGAGGTCCCCATGGCTGAACCGGGGACTCGCAGGGGCGCCCGGGGCGCGCGGGGCAGCTGGAATCGGCGGCTGCTTCTGCCCAGCGCCGCATCCACCGCCGCCTCCCGGGCCGGGAGCCCATCTACCTCCAACACCCCATGTGCACTGCTGCGGCCGGGCAGAGGAGGGAGGCGGCAAGGGAGGCTCTAGGGGCGCTCAGCACCTGCCCAGCGGCGCGGCCGCCCAGGCGGGGAGAAGCCGCCGCGACTGCAGCCCGCGTCTCCGGGTGCTCTCCTCCGACAGCGGCTGAGGAGAACCAGGGAGGAGGACTGGGCGCGAGAGAGCAAAGGAACAACTTCCCATAGCGAAGCTTCCAGCCACTGCCAACCACCCTCCTCCGCTGCCCAGACTGGCCGGCGAGGGACTGAGTCGGTGGCCACCGGGCGCAGGGACACACGTGGTGGCGCCGAAGGGGCGGGGGACCGGCCCTTTGTGATGTCACTCGGGAGGAGGCCGGGCTCTTTGTGCGGTTGGAAAGGCGAAGGCGTTCCAGGTAGAGAGGGGAGGGATAGGGTGCCGCTTGGCGTTCGCTGAGGAAATTGCACGCGCCTGTTGACCCAGGGAAAGCGCTGAGAAAGCATCTCACTCCTGATCTAACTTTACTTATTTTTTCCAAGATAATTCCAACTAAATTATTTCAGCTACATACGCCTTTCCATTGTTTCGGACACGATGATTAAATCAGAGAGCGATGGTGAATAGACCATAGAGCACTTAGATCAACTGCGTGACAAAAAAGGAGACCTGTGTGTTGCTTCTCAAACTTTGCTGCCCTGTGGAATCACCTGCAGAGTTCAAAACATATATATTGATTCTTGGGCCCCACCTCTAGAGACTCTGATTTAATTGGAACAGGACAGGATCTGGTCTGGGCATTGAGGTTTGTTGTTGTTGTTGTTTGTTTGTTTGTTTGTTTTTTAAGTTTTCAGGGTGATTTTAATATGGGGCAAAGATTTTAATTTTTTATATTTTAATCTTAATATGGGCTTATGAATGCAATTAAGGAAATCCAAACTAAAAGGATTTAAAACCCAGAGTCATTGGTGTTGGGTCCATGGATAGTCTTGGAGGGACTTTTGAACTCCTTGAAATGTATCAAAAGATGCATTTTCCTAATTTAAAAATCAAGAGTTTTGAATCGGATTATCCCTGAGATTTTTTTTAATCACCCTTCCCCCAAAAAATAATGCTAAAAATTTTTGAGTTGATTTCCAAATGTCAGGATGTGGGTGGTAGAATAGGTAGTATTCTGCTTCAGAAGGAGAACTGGAATATTCTCGTGGATGTTGGTATCTCACACACTTCTGAATGTAAGAGAGCACCTGTTATCCTTTTCTTTGTTTCACCTGGGGGAAGGCCGAGTCTCCTGACTGTGGCCACCATTTCTGGTATCGTGTTATCCATCATCTAGGTACTGACAGCACATGACACACTGTATTGATATTACCTCTTCAGCCATCCAGTCCACACCCCTCAATTGGGAGCCCTATGGTGCTGGGCTTATCCTAGGCTTCTTTGGTCCCATTTCAAAAGAATCACACTTTTTAAACTATCAGCTTCAAGATCCAACACCCAGTGCTAATAAAGATAACTTGCTAAGTCATAGGTACCAACTATTTGCTTTATTAGTTAACATGTTGTCCTTTGATTCTTTGTTCTATGCACACTTTGGTAGAAGCTAAAATTAATATGAGGGTTAATTCCAATCTATTATTTCAAACATTTGTCAGTATTGTCTATAAATGTTAGAGTGGGAAAAAAGCTACAATATATAACCTCTAGTGAAATTCAAAAAAGTTCTAGAAAATATTACCACTAATTATGGAGTTTTGGGGAGAGGATGATGGTTGGACTTGCCACTCTCTAGCTATTTTCAGAAGTTGAAAGAGTGAGGGATAGGTGCTGTGTTTTCATGCATAACTGTATCAATTTTTTCTTCAAAAATTCAAATGACTGGCCAATACTATTATAAGGTTGGGTTTTTTTTTTTTAAGAAGTTACATAGGTATTAAAGAGGAGGAGGAGTTTCAAATACGTTTTTATTTAGTCCATTTTACTCCTTGCATCCAAACTCACATTTTTCATGGTAATATATGATTGATTTGCTCTAAAGAGCTGGGCAACTTTAGAGTTTAGTGTCTGGGTTACTATGCAGGTATAAGAAGTTCTTCTCAACTATTTGTCTTCCTAAAACTAAAAGAAAATTGTTTATTAGTGCTTGGACCACTTTGAAACTTCATGAATTCCTGGTGTTCCATTGATCATATCAAGTTGAAATTTAATATACATTTTGAGAGATGAAAAAATTTACTCAATTCTGTTTACTACTAACATTTAAATACATGTCCCTCTATAGAGTGATAGATTATAGATAATTTGAATCTAGATGCAGTGTGAAATTTTATTACTTTGAATTGAAATGTATACATGCCTTCCATTTTGAAGTAACAATGCTGCAACCATTAAATAATTCATTGCCACATTTTCAATATGGTAACTTAGACATGTCTGTTTTCTGGGAAAGGATAAAAATTCAATGATACATAAGGAAGTTTCTTCCAAAGTTCCAAGGAAAGAGGAGATATGTGTTGATAAATCATAATTATAGCTAAATTTTAAAGTAAGGCCTAAATGAGTTAATCCAATGTCATCTTTGCCATAAAAATTACTCTGTCTCCACCCTCCATCCCACCTTTGGACTTTCTCTCTTTCTGCCAATGTTGTACAATTTTTCCAGTTTTCCAACCTCAAAAATCATTGCTAATTCTTTCCTCTTCCTTAGTACATTCCAATTAATGCTTTCCTAACCTTTCATTTTTTTCTATTTTATCTTTCTTGTTAAAAATCTGATATATACATCTGGATACTGAAGAAATCACCAGATTTACCATCTTGTCTTAATTACTTTTTTAACTTATCCTGCACACTTTCAGAAGGTCTAGTAAAATTTCATGTTCTTTATAATGAAAATAACAATTGTCCACATTTTGAGAAGTGACTGCTGCATGACAAACATCCTGAGCCGATCTATGAAGGAATGACAGAAAGTTGACAGGAAAATGCCAGCTCAGTTGGGGAGACCCTAACCCAGTGGCGCTAGAGGAATTAAAGACACACACACAGAAATATAGAGGTGTGAAGTGGGAAATCAGGGGTCACACAGCTTTCAGAGCTGAGAGCCCCGAACAGGGATTTACCCACATATTTATTAACAGCAAGCCAGTCATTAGCACTGTTTCTATAGATATTTGATTAACTAAAAGCATCCCTTATGGGAAACGAAGGGTGGGCTGAATTAAAGGAATAGGTTGGGCTAGTTAACTGCAGCAGGAGCATGTCCTTAAGGCACAGACCGCTCAAGCTATTGTTCGTGGCTTAAGAATGCCTTTAAGCGGTTTTCCGCCCTGGGTGGGCCAGGTGTTCCTTGCCCTCATTCCTGTAAACCTGCAACCTTCCAGCTTGGGCGTTAGGGCCATTATGAACATGTTACAGTGCAAAAGAGATTTTGTTTATGGCCAGTTTTGAGGCCAGTATATGGCCAGATTTTGGGGGGCCTGCTCCCAACATGTCCCCCTTCTGTGATTTGCAAATCGATAAAAGCAAAGGCAGCTTTGTCATGGTGAGCTACTTCTCGCAGGAGTCAGGATCCACATCTGCAAACTATACAAAGACAAACGACACAGATTAAAAACACAAACGTCATTGAAATCACAGAGCTTCCAAGTGTTTTTATCCATTGTAATGGGTTACTAGCTGCTAATTTGTCTGTAACTCTTTCAAGCACTCCAGTTCCTGGCATTAAGGTCAGGTGTGCCTGCGATGCTTTAAACATTTGTTCTTTTAATTTTAATTCCTTATGTTAAGCTCCTAGAGCGGGCCATATCATTTGAGGTTGAGGTGCTGCTATACCACCATGGTTCCAGGTAATAGGAACTTTTGCCGTACTTCTTATCATTTCTACCATCTGATCGTTTTGTTCAGATCATCTGAACATAGTGTGGCCGTGGCATGCAGACTGAGAGGTGCAATTCAAGCTAAACGTCCCCTTAGGGGACGAATTAATAATGATTCCATAGGAATCGTTGTGCAGCACCTCTGCCTGTTCTGCAATGCAATCTTCCTAAACAAGTACGTTCATTTTTTCTAACTGGGTCCAATCCTGTTTACAAATAGGTTTTTGTAAACCTATTCTGCCCCAATTTTTTTTGTAAACCTGATTCTGCCCCAATTATAGGAACAGAATCAGAAATCACATTAATAGGTATATCAAAAGCAGTCAATACCTCAGTTATAGCTACAAGCTCTGCTTTTTGAACTGAAGTATAGGGCATCTGAAAAACTTTACCTTTTGATCCAGAATAAGAAGCTTTACCATTACTAGACCCATCTGTAAAACAATGAAAACAGGCTGCACGTTGTTTACTGCAGGAATTGTAAATGCAAACCGTTCACAGTCTTGCTCAGCTAAAGGGATAGTAAAGAAACAATCTTTTAAATCTATGACTATGAAAGCCCAATTTTTTGGAATTATAGCAGGAGAAGGCAATCCTGGCTGTAATACTTCCATAGGTTATATAACTGAATTGATGGCTCTGAAGTCAGTTAACATTCTCCATTTACCTGATTTTTTCTTTTTTATTTATTTATTTATTTATTTTTTAATTGATCATTCTTGGGTGTTTCTCACAGAGGGGGATCTGGCAGGGTCATAGGACAATAGTGGAGGGAAGGTCAGCAGATAAACAAGTGAACAAAGGTCTCTGGTTTTCCTAGGCAGAGGGCCCTGCGGCCTTCCGCAGTGTTTGTGTCCCTGGGTACTTGAGATTAGGGAGTGGTGATGACTCTTAAGGAGCATGCTGCCTTCAAGCATCTGTTTAACAAAGCACATCTTGCACCGCCCTTAATCCATTCAACCCTGAGTGGACACAGCACATGTTTCAGAGAGCACAGGGTTGGGGGTAAGGTCACAGATCAACAGGATCCCAAGGCAGAAGAATTTTTCTTAGTACAGAACAAAATGAAAAGTCTCCCATGTCTACCTCTTTCTACACAGACACGGCAACCATCCGATTTCTCAATCTTTTCCCCACCTTTCCCCCCTTTCTATTCCACAAAACCGCCATTGTCATCATGGCCCGTTCTCAATGAGCTGTTGGGTACACCTCCCAGACGGGGTGGTGGCCGGGCAGAGGGGCTCCTCACTTCCCAGTAGGGGCGGCCGGGCAGAGGCGCCCCTCACCTCCCAGACAGGGCGGCTGGCCAGGCGGGGGGCTGATCCCCCCACCTCCCTCCCGGACGGGGCGGCTGGCCAGGCAGAGGGGCTCCTCACTTCCCAGTAGGGGCGGCCGGGCAGAGGCGCCCCTCACCTCCCGGACGGGGCGGCTGGCCGGGCTGGGGGCTGACCCCCCCACCTCCCTCCCGGACGGGGCGGCTGGCCGGGCGGGGGGCTGACCCCCCCACCTTCCTCCCGGACGGGGCGGCTGGCCGGGCGGGGGGCTGACCCCCCCACCTCCCTCCCGGACGAGGTGGCTGCCGGGCGGAGACGCTCCTCACTTCCCAGACGGGGTGGCTGCTGGGCGGAGGGGCTCCTCACTTCTCAGACGGGGCGGTTGCCAGGCAGAGGGTCTCCTCACTTCTCAGACGGGGCTGCCGGGCAGAGACACTCCTCACATCCCGGACGGGGCGGCAGGGCAGAGGTGCTCCCCTCATCTCAGACGATGGGCGGCCGGGCAGAGACGCTCCTCACTTCCAGGATGTGATGGCGGCCAGGAAGAGGCGCTCCTCACTTCCCAGGTGGGATGGCGGCTGGGCAGAGATGCTCCTCACTTTCCAGACTGGGCAGCCAGGCAGAGGGGCTCCTCACATCCCAGGCGATGGGCGGCCAGGCGGAGACGCTCCTCACTTCCCAGACGGGGTGGCGGCCGGGCAGAGGCTGCAATCTCGGCACTTTGGGAGGCCAAGGCAGGCGGCTGGGAGGTGGTTGTAGCGAGCCGAGATCACGCCACTGCACTCCAGCCTGGGCGCCATTGAGCACTGAGTTAACGAGACTCTGTCTGCAATCCGGGCACCTCGGGAGGCCGAGGCTGGCAGATCACTCGCGGTTAGGAGCTGGAGACCAGCCCCACCGACTCAGCGAAACCCCGTCTCCACCAAAAAAATGCGAAAACCAGTCAGGTGTGGCGGCGTGCGCCTGCAATCACAGGCACTCGGCAGGCTGAGGCAGGAGAATCAGGCAGGGAGGTTGCAGTGAGCTGAGATGGCAGCAGTACCGTCCAGCTTCGGCTCGGCATCAGAGGGAGACCGTGGAAAGGGGAGAGGGAGAGGGAGACGGAGACGGAGAGGGAGAGGGAGAGGGAGAGGGAGAGCTGATTTTTTCTTAATTACGAAAACTGGAGAATTCCAAGGAGAAAATGCTGGAGCTATGTGCCCATTTTCTAATTGTTCAGTAACTAATTTCTCTAAAGCCTCCCATTTCTCTTTACTTAGCGGCCATTGTTCTATCCAAATTGGCTTATCTGTTAACCATTCTAAAGGTATAGGTTCTGGAGGCTTAACAATGGCTGCCATCAAAAATGATATCCTAATCTTTGGCGGGAACTTTTTAAACCTTGCAAATTTTTTTTTCTAGTCCTGTTCCAGGTACATACCCCATTTCATGAATCGTATGTTGACTTTGAGGGCTATATAATTGTTCTGGAATTAGAATTTGTGCTCCCCATTGTTGTAATAAATCTCTTCCCCATAAATTTATAGGTACAGAAAGTTATAATTGGTTGAATAGTCCCAGGTTGTCCATCGGGCCCTTCACAATGCAAAATATAACTACTTTGATATACTTCAGGGGATTTACCAACTCCAACCATGTTAAATTGAGTGGGTTGAATTGGCCACGTGGACGGCCAGTGCTGTAGAGAAATGATTGACATGTCTGCTCCTGTATCTACCAAGCCTTTAAATTTCTTTCCCTGAATAGTTATTTCACAGGTAGGACGTCTATCAGTAATTTGATTTACCCAATAAGCTGCTTTGCCTTGTTTATTTGTGCTTCCAAATCCTCCTGTTCATTTAATTTCACTTTTTCCCATTCCCACATATGGCACAATCAGGAGCTGCACTATGCGCTCTCCTGGCTCTGCTTTCCAGGAAACAGAAGTATATATAACAATTTGAATTTCCCCATTGTAATCTGAATCAATGACTCCTGTATGTATTTGTACCCCTTTTAAACCTACACTAGACCTTCCTAAAAGTAATCCTATCGTCCCTGCTGGCAAGGGTCCACAGACTCCTGTTGGGACCTTTTGCGGGGGTTCCCCAGGCAGAAGGCTCACAGCTTTTGTGCAGCATAAATCTACCATGGCACTACCGGCTGTGGCAGGGGACAGACATTGTACGGGGGTGAGGGAATGGCCTGAGCTGGAAATGCCCCGGTTTAGACCTGGCCCCGGGATGGGCCCCTCATGGTGTTTCCCGAAATTGCGTTCCCATCTTTATCAAACTTAGAGTGACAATGATTAACCCAATGTTTTCCTTTTTTACAATTTGGACATATTTCAGGATCAGCAGTTTTCTTTTTTCCTGTATCTGGCAGCCTGACTCACTGATTTTTTCTACATTCTTTTTTAGTATGACCATGCTTCCCACAGTTAAAACAAGGTCCAGGAAATGGAGTATTTCCTTTATCCAATCTCAGTCCTGCCATTGCCTGTGCTAGCAGAGTAGCTTTATGCAGATTACCTCCGATACCATCACAGGCCTTGATATAATCAACTAAATGTGCTTTCCCGAATTTAAAAGGAAAAGGCTCAAATGTAGCTATAATATTTCCCTGTTGATCTGGGGGATGTATTCTAACAGGGAACTGCCAAGCCTCTAAATCACCCTCTCATCAGGCTGAATTCCTGCCTGAATTGAGTGGTGGCTCAAGGCGCTGCTCTAACAGTCACTGGGACAACTACTTTTTGCCCAGTGTCTTCTGGAAAAGAAAGATCTGGAGGGTCTTTTCTTCAAAATAATAAGGAGGGGGTGCAGAAAGGTAGGGATGAACCTCTCCCTCCTTTGCCGCTTTAGCTTTAGCTGACACATAAACCTGGTCTGTAACCTCTTCTGTTACTTCATTATACTCTCGTTCCTCCTCATCATCAGTGTGAAAAAGTTCCAAGGTGAAACGAACCAGACCCCACACCTGTCCCATTGTTACCCTGATGCTTCTGAGCTCCCCTTCTTACTCACCATGGGGATTGCTTTAAGAGTACTCAGGTATCCTCCAGCTAGTTTTCCATTCCAACCGTCATTCCAGCGACCCTTCGACCTGGATTCAAGTCCCCACAATGGATGCCACTTGCCAAGACCAGGTCTGTCGGGGAGACCCTAACCCAGCGGCACTAGAGGAATTAAAGACACACACGCAAAAATATAGAGGTGTGAAGTGGGAAATCAGGGGTCTCACAGCCTTCAGAGCTGAGAGCCCTGAACAGAGATTTACCCACATATTTATTAACAGCAAGCCAGTCATTAGCATTGTTTCTATAGATATTCGATTAACTAAAAGCATCCCTTATGGGAAATGAAGGGATGGGCCGAATTAAAGGAATAGGCTGGGCTAGTTAACTGCAGCAGGAGCATGTCCTTAAGGCACAGATCGCTCATGCTATTGTTTGTGGCTTAAGAATGCCTTTAAGCGGTTTCCGCCCTGGGTGGGTCTGGTGTTCCTTGCCCTTATTCCTGTAAACCCACAACCTTCCAGCTTGGGCGTTAGGGCCATTATGAACATGTTACAGTGCTGCAGAGATTTTGTTTATGGTCAGTTTTGGGGCCAGTTTATGACCAGATTTTGGGGGCCTGGTCCCAAAAGGAAAAGGTGTGAGCATAGAAAAGGTGCATGAATTAGCTGAAGCTAAACTCAAACGGAAGAACTTGAAATATGTCTAAGCAAGGCTGGGCATGGTGGCTCACTCCTGTAATTCCAGCACTTTGGAAGGTCAGGAGTTCGAGAGCAGCCTGGCCAACATGGTGAAACCCCGTCTCTACTAAAAATACAAAAATTATCCAGGTATCCTGGCATACAGCTGTAATCCCAGCTGCTCAGGAGGCTGAGGCAGGAGAATCGCTTGAACCTGGGAGGCAGAGGTTGCAGTGAGCCGAGATTGCGCCACTGCACTCCGGCCTGGTGACAAGAGTGAAACTCTGTCAAAAAAAAAGGAAAGAAGGAAAGAAAGAAAGAGAGAGAGAGGGAGGGAGGGAGGAGAAAAGGAAAAGGAAAGAAAAGAAAAAAGAAAAGAAAAGAAAAGAAAAGAAAAAAAGAAATATATCAAACCAATGGCAAGATTGTTTCATTGCAATGCATACTAAGTATCTATGTATCTACTGTGTGCCCGGCACTATTGGCTACTGTAGATAACAATATCTCCCCTTGAAGAGTCTCATCTTCAAAGTCTCCAGAGGAGAGAAAGTAAAAGGATGATTAAAATACTGCAGCTATAATACAGATATGGGTGGTAGAGATTGCCCTTATCCCACTTGATAAGTGTATACCTATTTTCAACTGATCACATGCCTCCCCAGAAAAAAAGACTACATTTCCCAGCTTCCAATTGTGCTATGCATGGCCATGTGACTGAAGTTCTGGTCAAGCTGAATTGTCATATGTGCCTTCTGGGAAGCCTTCTCATTGGCTAAGACTTAATTATCCATCATCCCTCTCATTCCATGTGTCACCAAGACCTGATAATTTTATCTCAATCGATTCTAATTTAATTTTATCTCTACCAGTTTTGTCCCCTGCCCCTTCACAATATCCCTTCTGCTCTAGGTCTTTTTTCTAGATGAGTACACAAACGTCATGATTGTTCTTCCTGCCTCTAGTGTTGTCTGGACCTCTTAGTCCTGCAAAAATCTCTTCTTCATATGCTAAGGAAAACGAGCTTTTCAGAATACAAAACTGATCATGTTCGTCCCCCACCAAAAATCCAGCAGAATCATCATTATTCTTAATTTGAAGCTCAAAGTCCTAATAAAACTACCCATATTCTGATCACTGCTTATGATTCAACCCTCCGCATTGCTACAATATGGCACATAGAGCCTTTACTTCCTATATCCAGTTTAGTTTTCCATCCCCACTGCCTGCCAATCCCCAGGGATCCCTACCCCAAATTCTACACACTAATCCCATTTGATTATTCTGTTCCTTAACCACTTTTTTCCTGTTGTGCTTCCAGCCTTTGTTGGGAGTTGTTTTCATTTCCCTTCCCATGAATCAACCCTTAGATCAAACTCAAATGGCACCGCATCTGAGAAGCCATTCCTAATGATTTCTCTTCACCTACTCTACCTCCATTTGGAACTGGTTGTTCCTCTCGTGTGTTCCATGTGTCTCTGTTATAGCATACATGATATTATACTATAGTTACTTTATTTCTGTGTGTCCCCAGCCAGACTTTGAGCTCTTTGAGGTCAAAGTCCATGTCTTAGTTATCTTCATATCTCCATAGTTGAGATTTGAGATAGTTACCTAGCTCAGTAAATATTTGTTGAATGAAATAAACTTGGAAAGTCTGACAAGCAGCATAAGAGTTAACACACATGATGTGCCTTTTCTTTTTCCAGGTCTTAATTCAAGCATCCTGAGTTGTGCTATCCAAACAATAACAGATTTAATATTGTGTATTACTAAAGTGCTATGTACCAGACTTGGGTTAAACATTTGTCAGCAGTTCTGGTTCTTTAAAAGAATTCATTTAAGAACCTGCTGTTCTTTGGCCTAACAAGGAACATCAGCCAGTCAGCAACAGATTGCAAGATTAAGTGCATGAGCATGAGTTTGATCAAGTCTCCATGGTGACATGCTACAAAGATGGCACTCTTGGATAAGATAAAATGGAGATAGAATTGCAAAGCAAGCACAGTTCCAGAAGCTTCCTTCTTTATTGGATGATAAGAAAGGAATAATTTGAAAACTAAGATGGCCAATCCCTTGAGGATAAGATACCTCTGTCCCACTCCCAAGAACAGTGGGGCAATTTATTTCCCTTCTCTTAGGAAAGAAGCTGCAAAAGGTAAAGCACTGCGGAAAAGAGAGCTCATCTGGAATTGCCCATTCTGTATCTGCTTTGGAGCCCACATGTGTAATGTTTTCATTTTGCCATAAGGTTTTCTCACAACCTTAAATCATTTGTCCCTCATTGCAAGAGTTGGTGTGAAAATAGATCTTGTTCTACACTATTCCCTTCTCTTGCTAAAAGAAATTTTAACAGTTTACTCAAAAGGCAGTGGGCTTGGGGAGCCACCAGGTATTGGATCAAATCTCCATTATACTACTTATTAACTGTGTAAATTTAAGCAAGTATCTTAATCTTTTTGCATCTCTTCACTTGTAATGCAGTTAAAAACTATCTCATAGTGGAGATATGAGGAATAAATGAGACAAAATCTATAAAATTTCTAGCACAGGGCTTGTCCCTTAGTATGTACTTGATAAATTAACTTCCTTTCTGGAATCCCTTTTTGAAAGGACAGTCTTTTATAAACTACTCTGATTAGAGAAGAAACATTGGGTTGGAAAGTTTGAAATTTCTTCAGACATGTTAGAATTTAGGGTTAAGATGAATAGAAAAATTGCTTACTCAGATATTGATGCAATGTGATGTCATAAAAGGTATAATAGCCAGGAGATCTGACTTCCGGTCTTGGCTCTGGCATTAACCAGCGGTGTGATTTTGGACAAGTCGCTGCACTTCACTGTATCTGCTTGGATTTTTAAGCTTCCTCATGTGAAAAATGATAAATGTGGACTAAATGATCTTTTATGATCCTTTTCTGTCACTGAAGTGCTAGGATACTAATTGGATCATGTGGTATATTTCTCTTGGTTATGAGAATTGTGGGCTGTTTGAAGTAGCAAAAGAGTAGATTGAAGAACGAATTATTTGGTGAGTGTGAGGTCCAAGCAGATGCTTTGAAGTGTAAAAGGATCATGGAATGTAATTAGCTTCTGTTCAGGAGTTGTCTGTCCAGTTCAGGAGTTATCAAGTCATTGGCATCTCCAACCTTTTTACTTGTTATCTGTCTCTGATCTCCTTTCATCTGCTCAATCACCAAGTAGTTACCGAGGGCTTGCTTTGGCCCAGTGCTGTGCTAAGAGGCAGAGTTGCAAGCAGAATATCAGGCAAGGTCTCTGCCTTCCAGAAGCTTTCAACAAAACCAGATTGATGAGATTAACATACATGAAAGCATACAGTACAGACCCATAATTTAGTACCGAGATATGTGACCCAAGTTTTACATGTATAGAAGGATTTTTTAAAAAGATTATTGAAGGTTGGTGTACTTAGGAAACGCAGAATAGTTATTCTTGAATATGGGGAAATTTTGTATTGGAAGAAGTCAGCTGGGTTTCTGAGCCAATGAAGCAAAATAAGTGAAGGTGCAGAAACAAGGAAGACATGACTTTGCCATTTGACACTCTAAGATGTTTCCTATCTAACCAAACACTGTACCCTTTTCTCTGTCCTTCAGCCCTGCTGAGCCTGACATGTATTCTCATCATGGTTTCTGATCTATCTACCTCTCTGCTTTCCCTGTTAGTTATCCCTTCTATTATCAAGTCACTTGCCCCAGAGCCATGCTACAAGTCCTCTCCCTGTGGCCTACCATTCCTATCTTAAAAGGTTCATCCAGTTTGGCATAGCCCTGCCTTTATGTTCTCAGATCTTACTCTGTGAACCGTCAGGCTTGTTAAAGAAGTCTTGTCTACACTAACAGAACTCCATGCTATTTAACTGAACTTGATCCTCACTGCTCGGTGAAAATCAAGTTTTTTTGTTTTTTTTTTTTTTTTTTGAG
This sequence comes from Gorilla gorilla gorilla, assembly GCF_029281585.2. Lineage (NCBI taxonomy): Eukaryota > Metazoa > Chordata > Mammalia > Primates > Hominidae > Gorilla > Gorilla gorilla. The sequence continues at coordinate 65,109,084 of NC_073229.2, forward strand.
ACAGAATCTCGCTCTGTCACCCAGGCTGGAGTGCAATGGCACAATCTCGGCTCACTGCAACCTCTGCCTCCTGGGTTCAAGCAATTCTCCTGCCTCAGCCTCCAGAGTAGCTGGGATTACAGGCACACGCCACCACACCTGGCTAATTTTTGTATTTTTAGTAGAGACGGGATTTCACCATATTGGCCAGGCCAATCCTCAACTCCTGACCTCAAGTGATCCACCCACCTCGGCCTCCCAAAGTGCTGGGATTATAGGTATGAACCACTGCACCCGGCCACAATCAAGCTTTTGTCTTTGACTTCTCATGGCATTGTGCCTGTTGATTGCCCCAACTTCTTTCTGTTTTTCTCAACTCCTCTGCCCGCCCTCCTTTGCCCTTTCACTCTCATCAGATAATCTTGATGATCATGATTCTGTAATGTAAGCTCCCCTCCACTTCCTTCTTTACAAGTCTAAGTAGACCTGGAATGGTGGCTCATGCCTGTAATCCCAGCACTTTGGGAGGCCGAGGCAGGTGGATCACAAGACCAGGAAATGGAGACCAGACTATCCTGGCTAACACAGTGAAATCCCATCTCTTCTAAAAATACAAAAAAGTTAGCTGGGCATGGTGGCACGTGCCTTGTATCCAAGATACTCAGGAGGCTGAGGCAGGAGAATCACCTGAACCCGGGTGGCGGAGGTTGCAGTAAGCCAAGATTGTGCCACTGCACTCCAGCCTGGGTGACAGAGGGAGACTCCATCTCAAATAAATAAATAAATAAACAAACATGTAAACAAATATAAGATCCCTTACACTTTATCCTGCAACCTCTTCAAGTTACTTCTTGGTCTTTCCTCTTCCTTTTAGCAACCAACTTTTTGAAAAAGTAACTGTTTTCTTCCAAGTCAGTTTTCTTATCTCTCTTGAGTTTGGTTTTCCTTTCATCAAACCACAGTCTCCACCCCTGACACCCCGTCATGTCCCCGGTGCTCCTGCTGCACAGATCCTTCAGTATTTGTGCTGCTGAATCCATCTTCCCTCTTGAGTATGCATTGCCATCTATTGGCTTTCGCTGCTGTAGCATTACCTTAAGATGTCTAATTTTCTCTTTTTGTTTCTGCCTTATTCTTTGTTTCAGTTTTCTTTCTCCCTAAAAATATAGACATCCCCTGATGCTCTTTTTCCAGCCCTTTCTTTTCTCTCCATGCCTTCTCTCCATGGTTATGCATTTATTATCACAGCTTCAGCAATGTTTCTATTCCTTTAACTCTCAACTCTTCACCTCTGGCTCTTTCAGTCAAGACCCATTTTCATTTCTAGCGGTTTGCTCAGTGCCACTTCTGCAAAATGGAAATGGCCCTCAAACTCAACATCTCAGCCAGGAACAGTGGCTCACACCTGTAATCCCAGCACTTTGGGAGGCCGAGGCGGGTGGATCACCTGAAGTCGGGAGTTCGAGACCAGCCTAACCAACATGGAGAAACCCCATCTCTACTAAAAAATACAAAATTAGCCAGGCGTGGTGGCACATGTCTGTAGTCTCAGCTACTCAGGAGGCTGAGGCAGGAGAATCGCTTGAACCCAGGAGGCGGAGGTTGCGGTGAGCTGAGATTGCACCATTGCACTCCAGCCTGGGCAACAAGAGCGAAACTCCATCAAAAAAAAAAAAAACTCAACATCTCTGAAGCCCTTCTCCTGTTAACAAGGCCACAGCTCTAAATAAGCCAACAGCTCTTTTCGTAGTCACTGTTTCTCTTTTGCTTTTTTTTCATTTGTTTGTTTGTTTTTAGTGACAACACATTTCTTCCCCACTCATAGGCCTGGTTCCCAGAATTGTGTCTCTGACTCCTCCTTTTCTTTGCTTTCTCATACCTCCTACCTCTACTCTGCTGCTAAGACCTGTATTTTAACAAAGACTCTTATATCTTTATATGCCTTTCCATTTCTTTCTAGCAACAAACTCATTGAAATTTTTAACAACGTTGCTTAGCTAAATTCATTAGCTTTATACCTGGGCTACTTCTCACTAGTCCCTCTCCTCTAAGATACTTAAACACCATGGCTAAATTAATCTTCCTAAGTAATAGACTTGATTATTTCTCACAGTGCTCAAGAACCCTCAATAGCTCCCCACTGATTGAAAAACTATGTATGAAATTATCAATGTAGCATTCAAGGCTCTTCACAATATAGCTTCAAACTCATCATCCACCACTCTCAGCTACAGAAAACATGAATATCTCATTGTCCCCAGAGAATACCTTGCATTTTTCTACTAAATGATTTTGTTTATTCCATTTTCTCTGTGTGGAATCTCTATCAGTTGAAATTATCAAGCAAAACTCATTTTAATATTTCTCTTTTTAATATTTCTCTATTATTGATTCCATTCAATTCAGTAAACATTTATTGAGAACTTGCTATGCAATGTGTGCCATACAAATGTGTATAAAGGTAAATTCTACCTTTGGGCACTGGCAAAAATATTGGGAAGACAGCCATATATATAAATATGTTTATATTTTCGTGTACTGTAATGAATGTCTAGCATAGAGCCTGGTACAGAGATTATGCAATACAGATTTGTAGAATGATTGAATAATTAAGTATTTTATGAGATGCAAATAGTGCAATACCAGTGTACATGAAGTAAGGATTCATTTCAACTGAGAGACCACCTGGGAAAGCCTAAAAAAGAAGTTGGATTTCCAGCAGAGGGAGGCTCTGCAGTCTAGTGGTTAAGACCACGGGCTCGACAGAAAGTTAGATTAGATGCCGTTATTCTGAGAACCATCTGCCTGATAAAGAGAGTCTGGAAGAAACAACCTTCTCTCTCCTGAAGATTCTCACAGTTTTTCTCCAGCCTGCCCTCTCTATAGAATTCTTCCTTACATCTTTCTTCTTCTCAGCATCCAGGACTTCCCCAAACCTTTCTGGGATCTGTCCCAAGAAAATTCCAAATTACTTTGCATAGAAAAACCTTCATATGCTAGAGAAGAAAGTTTTACTTTGTTATACAGAGTTCCTTGGCTTCCTTTGTCTTGATATCATGGACGTTGCCTTTCAATTAGACATTTTGCAAAACAAAGGAGTAGTTTTTCCCTTTTGCTAACTCCAAATGAAGAAATCTGACTCCATTTATGATGAGAGCTAGGAAAAGCTTTAGGATGCTATAGTTTGAAGTACTACTAATCACAGCATGTATGAAACATTTACTATGTACCAGGCACCATATAAGTCCTTTACATACATTATCTCATTTGATCCACACAGCACACTTTTGCAATATGTGTTATTAGTATTATCATTCCCATTTTGTAGATGGGCAAATTGAGGCCTAAAGAGATTTTGTGACAAACGTAAGGCACTGATGGGGACAAAATTTGAACCTAAGTCTTGTGGCTTTGTGTAGCTCATCTCTTTAGCTAACATGCAGAGAACTGCCTCACAGTAATAGATTGTTGGTTGTTGGTTATTGTAGAAGATCCTGTGGGTAAACAGGTACTATACCTACTCTCTTGAGCAATATTGTCAGCTTTTGTAATTGGTAAGGGAGCAGTTAAAGCCTCTGACAAATGAACAGAGAAACAGCTTTATTAGCAATAAAAAAAAAAACCAGATCCAGAGTCATTTAAGTAATAAAAATGTAATGAACAAGTGGGATTCATCCCAGGGATTCAAGAAGGGTTCAACATATGTAAGTCAACAAATGTGATACATCACATTAACAGGATGAAGGACTAAAACCGTATGATCATTTCAATAGATGCAGGAAAGGCATTTGATAAAATTCAGCACCCTTTTATGATAAAAACTCTCAACAAATTAGGTATAGATGGAATGTACCTCAAAAAAACAAAGGCCATTTATGACAAATCCATAGCTAATATTATACTCAGTTAGGAAAAGTTGAAAGCATTTCCTCTAAGATCCAGTATAAGACAAAGATACCCACTCTTGCCAGTTTTTTTGTTTGTTTGTTTGTTTGTTTGTTTGTTTGAGACAGGGTCTCACTCTGTCACCCAGGCTGGAGTGCAGTGGCGCGATCTCGGCTTCCTGCGAGCTCTGCCTCCTGGGTTCATGCCATTCTCCTGCGTCAGCCTCCCAAGTAGCTGGGACTACAGGCGTCCGCCACCACGTCTGGCTAATTTTTTGTATTTTTAGTAGAGACGGGGTTTCACTGTGTTAACCAGGATGGTCTCGATCTCCTGACCTCGTGATCCATCCGCCTTGGCCTCCCAAAGTGCTGGGATGACACGTGTGAGCCACCATGCCCGGCCCACTCTTGCCAGTTCTATTCAACTTAGTACTGGAGGTCCTGGCCAGAGCAATTAAGTAAAACAAAGAAATAAAAGGCATCCAAATTAGAAGGGAAGAACTTAAATTGCCCCACTTGCAGATGACATGATCTTATATATAGAAAATTTTAAGGACACCATTAAAAAGTTAAAACCAATAAATGAATTCAGTAAAGTTGCAGTATATGAAATCAACATACAACATTTCTACACACCAACAGCAAACTGCCTGAAAAAAAAAGAACAAGAAAACAATCCCATTTATGATAGCTACAAGAAAAGTTATGAATAGTTGAACAAAAGAGGTTGAAGATCTCTACACTGAAAACTATAAAACCTTGATAAAAGAAATTGAAGAAGATATAAATAAATGAAAATATATTCTATGGACTGGAAGAATTAATATTGTTAAAATGTCTGCACTACCCAAAGCATTCTACAGATTCTGTGCAATCCCTCTCAAAATACCAAAGACTTTTTTCACTAAAAGAGAAAAAAAAGTCCTAAAATTCATACAGAACCACGAAAGATCCCAAATAGCCAAAGCAATCTTGAACAGAAAGAATTAAGCTGGAAACATCACACTACCTGACTTCAAAATTACACTACAAAGAGATAGTAATGAAAAGAGCAGGGTATTGGCACAAGAACAGTCACAGAGACAAATGAAACAGGATAGATAGCCCAAAAATAAATCCATGTATTTACAGGCAACTGATTTTTGACAAAGGCACCAAGAACACACAAGGGGGAAAGAACACTCTTTTCAATAAATGGGGTTGGGAAAATTGAATATCCACATGCAGAAGAATAAAATTAGATTATTATCTCATATCATATGGAAAAATAGACTCAAAATGGATGAAACATTTAAATGTAAGACCTGAAATTTTGTAACTATTAGAAGAAAACATAGGGAAAAACTTTCATGACATTGGTCTGAGTGACAGCTTTTTGGATGTGACCTCAAAAGTAAAGGCAACAAAAGCAAAAATAGACAATTGGGATATATCAAGCTAAAAAGCTTATGCACAGCCAAGGAAACAATCAACAGAGTGAAGAAACAACCTACAGAAAAGGAGAAAATATTTGTAAACTATGCATCTGATAAGGGTTTATATCCAAAATATCTAAGAAAATCAAACAACTCAATAGCTAGAAAACAAACAACCGATTTAAAAATGGTCAAATAGATCTTAACAGACATTTCTTAAGACATACAAATGACCAGCAGCTATATGAAAAAAATACTCAACATCACATATCATCAGAAAAATGCAAATTAAAACTGCAGTGAGGCATCAGTTTACACCTGTTAGAAGGGCTAGCATAAAAAAGACAAAAGATTACAAATGTTGTCCAGGCTGTGGGGGAAGGAAACCCTTGCACACTGCTGGTGAGAATGTAAATTAGCACAGTCATTATGGAAAACAGCATGGAGGTTTCCTAAAAAATTAAAAATAGAATGACTATATGAGCCAGCAATGCTACTACTGGGTATATATCCAAAGGAAATGAAGTTAGTGTGTTGAAGAGATGTCTGCCCTCCCATGTTTACTGCAGCATTATTCACAGTAGCCAAGATATGGAATCAACCTAAGTGTCCATCAGTGGATGAATGCATAAAGAAAATGTGGTAAATACATATAATGGAAAACTATTCAGCCATAAAAAGAAGAAAATTTTATCACTTGCAGCAACATAAATGAAGCTGGAGGACATTATGGTAAATAAATCAGGCCCAGAAAGACAAATACGGCATGATCTCACCCATATGTGGAACCTAAAACAGTTGATCTCATATGAGTGGAAAGTTATAGAAGTTACCAGGGCCTTGGGTTGTGGGGGAGGGTGGGTTGGAGAATGTTGGTAAAAGAATACAAAATTTCATTTAGATAGGAGGAACAAGTTCAAGAGATCAATTGTACAACGCAGTGACTACAGTTATTAATATATGGTACTCCTGAAAAATGCTGAGTGTGAATGTATTCTCTTCACAAAAATACAGCTTTGTGAGGTCATGCATGTTCATTAGCTGGATTTAGTCATTCCACTGTGTATATATATATATATGTGTGTGTGTGTGTGTGTGTGTATAAATATATATATATATACACATACATATACACACATATATATATATATATACATACATACTTCAAAATATGTTGTAAATACAAATACATACAATTTTATCTGTCATTTAATAATAAAAATATTTAAGCCTCAGTGCAGTGGCTCAAATCTCTAATCCTAGCACTTTGGGAGGCCAAGGTGTGGGGATCACTTGAGGCCAGGAGTGGAAAACCAGTCTGGTCAACATATTGAGACCCTGCCTCTACAAATAAATAAATAAATTTTTAAAAGGAAAAAAAATTGAACCCAGGTCTGCCTAGCTGGCAAATTTGTACCCTTCATTTCTTTGTTTGTTTTTGTTTTTGTTTTGAGTCAGGGTCTTGCTCTGCTGCCCACACTAGAGTGCAGTGGCTCAATCACAGCTCATTTCAGCCTCAAACTCCTGGGCCCAAGCAATCCTCCCACTTCAGCCTTCACAGTAGGTGAGACCACAGGCGTGAGCCACCATGCTCAGCTAATTTTTAAAATTTTTTGCAGAGATGCAGACTCCCTATGTTGCCCAGGCTGGTCTTGAACTCCTGGCCTCAAGTGATCCTTCTGCCTCGATCTCCCAAAGTACTGGGATTACAAGTGTGAGCCACTGTGCCTGGCCTTATACTGTTTTTTAAAAATACACCAGAGTGGGTCAATTGGTCCCAAGATGGCCGAATAGGAACACCTCTTGTCTGCAGCTCCCAGCATGATCGACACAGAAGATGGTGATTTCTGCATTTCCAACTGAGGTAACTGGTTCATCTCATTGGGACTGATTGGACAGTGGGTGCAGCCCACTGAGGGCAAGCTGAATCAGGGCAGGGCATCAACTCACCCGGGAAGTGCAAGGGGTCAGGGGATTTCCCTTTCCTAGCCAAGGAAAGCTGTGACAGACTGTACCTGGAAAAATGGGACAATTCTGCCCAAACACTGCACTTTTCCCAAGGTCTTAGCAACCGGCAGAAAAGGAGATTCTCCCCCATGCCTGACTCGGTGGGTCCCACGCCCATGGAGCCTTGCTCACTGCTAGCGCAGCAGTCTGAGATCAAACTGTGAGGCAGCAGCCTGGCTTGGGGAGAGGTGTCTGTCATTGCTGAAGCTTGAGTAGGTAAACAAAGTGGCTGGGAAGCTCGAACTGGGTGGAGGCACTGTGGCTAAGCAAGGCCTACAGCCTCTATAGACTCCACCTCGATGGGCAGGGCATAGCTGAACAAAAGGCAGCAGACCACTTCTGCAAACTTAAACGTCCCTGTCTGACAGCTCTGAAGAGAGCAGTGGTTCTCCCAGCATGCTGTTTGAGCTCTGAGAAAGGACAGACTGCCTACTCAAGTGGGTCCCTGAACCCCGTGTAGCCTAACTGGGAGACAACTCCCAGTAGAGGCCAACAGACACCTCATATAGGCAGGTGCCCCTCTGGGCTGAAGCTTCCAGCAGAAGGATCAGGCAGCAGTATTTGCTGTTCTGCAATATTTGCCGTTCTGCAACCTCCACTGCTGATACCAAGGCAAATAGGGTCTGGAGTGGACCTCCAGCAAACTCCAACAGACCTGAAGCTGAGGGACATGACTGTTAGAAGGAAAACTAAAAAACAAAATGGAATAGCATCAACATCAACAAAAAGGACATCTACACCAAAACCACATCTGTAGGTCACCAACATGAAAGACCAAAGGTAGGTAAAACCACAAAGATGGGGAGAAACCAGAGCAGAAAAGCTGAAAATTCTAAAAACCAGAGTGCCTCTTCTCCTCCAAAGGATCACAGCTCCTCACCAGCAATGGAATAAAGCAGGACAGAGAATGACTTTGACGAGTTGACAGAAGTAGGCTTCAGAAGGTAGGTAATAACAAACTTCTCCAAGCTAAAGGAGCATGTTTGAACCCATCACAAGGAAGCTAAAAACCTTGAAAAAAGGTTAGACGAATTGCTAACTAGAATAAACAGTGTAGAGAAGACCTTAAATGACCTGATGGAGCTGAAAATCATGGCATGAGAACTTCGTGATGCATGCACAAGCTTTAATAGCCGATTCGATCAAGTGGAAGAAAGGCCATCGGTGATTGAAGATCAAATTAATGAAATAAAGTGAGATGACAAGGTAAGAGAAAAAAGAGTAAAAAGAAATGAGCAAAGTCTCCAAGAAATATGGGACTATGTGAAAAGACCAAATCTACGTTTGATTGGTGTACCTGAAAGTGATGGGGAGAATGGAACCAAGTTGGAAAATACTCTTCAGGATATTATCCAGGAGAACTTCTTCAACCTAGCAAGGCAGGCCAACACTCAAATTCAGGAAATACAGAGACCAGAAAGATACTCCTCAAGAAGAGCAACCCCAAGGCACATAATTGTCAGATTCATCAAGGTTGAAATGAAGGAAAAATGTTAAGCACAGCCAGAGAGAAAGGTCAGGTTACCAACAAAGGGAAGCCCATCAGACTAACAGCGGATCTCTTGGTAGAAACCCTACAAGCCAGAAGAGAGTGGGGGCCAATATTCAACATTCTTATTCAACATTATTAAAGAAAAGAATTTTCAACCCACAATTTCGTATCCAGCCAAATTAAGCTTCATAAGTGAAGGAGAAATAAAATCCTTTACAGACAAGCAAATGCTGAGAGATTTTGTCACCACCAGGCCTGCCTTACAAGAGCTCCTGAAGGAAGCACTAAACATGAAAAGAAACAACCAGCCACTGCCAAAACGTACCAAATTGCAAAGACCATTGATCCTATGAAGAAACTGCATCAATTAATGGGCAAAATAACCAGCTAACATCATAATGATGGATCAAATTCACAATAACAATATTAACCTTAAATGGAAATGGGCTAAATGCCCCAATTAAAAGACACACACTGGCAAATTGGATAAAGAGTCAAGACCCATTGTTGTGCTGTATTCAGGAGACCCATCTCACATGCAGACACACACATAGGCTCAAAATAAGGGGATGGAGGAAGATCTACCAAGCAAATGGAAAGCAAAAAGAAAAACAGGGGTTGCTATCCTAGTGTCTGATAAAACAGACTTTAAACCAACAAAGATCAAAAGAGACAAAGAAGGCCATTACACAATGGTAAAGGGATCAATTCAACAAGAAGAGCCAAATATCCTAAATATACATACACCCAATAAAGGACCACCCAGATTCATAAAGCAAGTCCTTACAGACCTACAAAGAGACTTGGACTCCCACACAATAATAATGGGAGACTATAACATCCCACTGTCAATATTAGACAGATCAATAAGACAGAAGGTTAACAAGGATATCCAGGGCTTGAACTCAGTTCTGCAACAAGCAGACCTAATAGACATCTACAGAACTCTCCACCCCAAATCAACAGAATATACATTCTTCTCAGCACCACGTTGCACTTATTCTAAAATTGACCATGTAATTGGAAGTAAAGCACTCCTCAGCAAATATAAAAGAACAGAAATCACAACAAACTGTCTCTCAGACCACAGTGCAATCAAATTAGACCTCAGGATTAAGAAACTCACTCAAAACCACACAACTACATGGAAAGTGAACAACCTGCTCCTGAATGACTACTAGGTTAATAACAAAATGAAGGCAGAAATAAAGATGTTCTTTGAAACCAATGAGAACAAAGACACAACGTACCAAAATCTCTGGGACACATTTAAAGCAGTGTGTAGAGGGAAATTTATAGTACTAAATGACCACATGAGAAAGCAGGAAAGATCTAAAATCAACACCCTAACATCACAATTAAAAGAACTAGAGAAGCAAGAGCAAACAAATTCAAAAACTAGCAGAAGGCAAGGAATAACTAAGATCAGAGCAGAACTGAAAGAGATAGAGACACAAAAAAATCCGTCAAAAATCCATGAATCCAGGAGCTGGTTTTTTGAAAAGATCAATAAAATTGATACACCACTAGCAAGACTAATAAAGAAGAAAAGAGAGAAGAATCAAATAGATGCAATAAAAAATGATAAAGGGGATATCACCAGCGATCCCACAGAAATACAAACTACCATCAGAGAATACTATAAACACCTCTATGCAAATAAATTAGAAAATCTAGAAGAAATGGATGAATTCCTGGACACGTACACCCTCACAAGACTAAACCAGGGAGAAACTGAATCTCTGAATAGACCGATAACAGGCTCTGAAATTGAGGCAGTAATTAATAGCCTACCAACCAAAAAAAGTCCAGGACGAGACAGATTCACAGCCGAATTCTACCACAGGTACAAAGAGGAGCTGGTAACATTCCTTCTGAAACTATTCCAATCAATAGAAAAAGAGGGAATCCTCCCTAACTAATTTTATGAGGCCAGCATCATCCTGATACCAAAGCCTGGCAGAGACACAACAAAAAAAGAGAATTTTAGACCAATATCCCTGATGAACATTGATGTGAAAATCCTCTATAAAATACTGGCAAACCAAATCCAGCAGCACATCAAAAAGCTTATCCATCACAATCAAGTCAGCTTTATTCCTGGGATGCAAGCCTGGTTCAACATAGGCAAATCAATAAACATAATCCATCACATAAACAGAACCAACAACAAAAACCACATGATTATCTCAATAGATGCAGAAAAGGTCTTCAACAAATTCCAACAACCTTTCATGCTAAAAACTCTCAATAAACTAGGTATTGATGGGACTTATCTCAAAATAGTAAGAGCTATTTATCACAAACCCACAGCCAATATCATACTGAATGGGCAAAAACTGGAAGCATTCCCTTTGAAAACTGGCACAAGACAAGGATGCTCTCTTTTGCCACTCCTATTCAACATAGTGTTGGAAGTTCTGGCCAGGGCACTCAGGCAAGAGAAAGAAATAAAGGGTATTCAATTAGGAAAAGAGGAAGTCAAATTGTCCCTGTTTGCAGATAACATGATTGTATATTTAGAAAACCCTATCATCTCAGCCCCAAATCTCCTTAAGCTGATAAGCAACTTCAGCAAAGTCTCAGGAAACAAAATCAATGTGCAAAAATCACAAGCATTCCTATACATCAATAACAGACAAACAGAGAGCCAAATCATGAGTGAACTCCCATTCACAATTGCTACAAAGAAAATAAAATACCTAGGAATCCAGCTTACAAGGGATGTGAAGGACCTCTTCAAGGAGAACTACAAACACTGCTCAACCAAATAAAAGAGGACACAAATAAATGGAAGAATATTCCATGTTCATGGATAGGAAGAATCAATATCATGAAAATGGCCCTACTGCCCAAGGTAATTTATAGATTCAATGCCATCCCCATCAAGCTACCAATGACTTTCTTCACAGAACTGGAAAAAAACTACTTTAAAGTTCATATGGAACCAAAAAAGAGCCCACATTGCCAAGACAATCCTAAGTCAAAAGAACAAAGCTGGAGAAATCACGCTACCTGACTTCAAACTATACTACAAGGCTATAGTAACCAAAACATCATGGTACTGGTACCAAAACAGATATATAGACTGATGGAACAGAACAGAGGCCTCAGAAATAACACCACACATCTACAACCATCTGATCTTTGACAAACCTGACGAAAACAAGCAATAGGGAAAGGATTCCCTATTTAATAAATGGTGCTGGGAAAACTGGCTAGCCATATGTGGAAAGCTGAAACTGGATCCCTTCCTTACACCTTATGTAAAAATTAATTCAACATGGATTAAAGACTTAAATGTTAGACCTAAAACCATAAGAACCCTAGAAGAAAACCTAGGCAATACCATTCAGGACATAGGCACAGGCAAGGACTTCATGACTAAAACACCAAAAACAATGCAACAAAAGCCAAAATTGGCAAATGGGATCTAATTAAACTAAAGAGCTTCTGCACGGCAAAAGAAACTACCATCACAGTGAGCAGGCAACCTATAGAATGGGAGAAAGTTTTTGCAATCTACCCATCTGACAAAGGGCTAATATTCAGAATCTACAAAGAATTCAAACAAATTTACAAGAAAAAAACAACCCCATCAAAAAGTGGGCAAAGGATATGAACAGACACTTCTCAAAAGAACACATTTATGCAGCCAACAGACACACGACAAAATGCTCATTATCACTGGTCATCAGAGAAATGCAAATCAAAACCAAAATGAGATACCATCTCATGCCAGTTAGAAGGGCAATCATTAAAAAGTCAGGAAACAACAGATGCTGAAGAGGATGTGGAAAAATAGGAATGCTTTTACACTGTTGGTGGGAGTGTAAATTAGTTCAACCATTGTGGAAGACGGTGTGGTGATTCCTCAAGGATCTAGAGCTAGAAATACCATTTGACCCAGCAATCACATTACTGGGTATATACCCAAAGGATTATAAGTCATGCTACTGTGAAGACATGCACACGTATGTTTATTGCAGCACTATTCACAAGAGCAAAGACTTGGAACCAACCCAAATGCCCATCAATGATAGACTGGACTAAGAAAATGTGGCACATATACACCATGGAATACTATGCGGGCATAAAAAAGGATAAGTTCACGTCCTTTGCAGGGACATGGATGAAGCTGGAAACCATCATTCTCAGCAAACTAACACAGGAGCAGAAAACCAAACACTGCGTGTTCTCGCTCATAGGTGGGAATTGACCAATGGGAACACTTGGACACAGGGTGGGGAACATCACACACCGGGGCCTGTCAGGGGTTGGGGGCCTCAGGAGGGATAGCGTTAGGAGAAATACCTAATGTAAATGACGAGTTTATGGGTGCAGCAAAACAACATGGCACATGTATACCTATGTATCAAACCTGCACGTTGTGCACATGTACCCTAGAACTTAAAGTATAATAATAAAAAAAAAACACCAGAGTGATGAGATCCATTAAAAAAAGTTATATATTATCTTTATTATTGTTATTGTTAACATTGGGTTTTGCCTTTTTAGTCCTTAATGTTAACCAGTTTAATGACTGCATTTAAAACATGAGGCTCATTTTTGCCCTTCGTATCCTCAAATATGAGCCCCCCAGCCCTCTGTCATTTTAGCTACAGCAGGCAGGAGTCAAGGAGTCCCACTCCCATGGACAGCAATGGTGTGAGAGCTGATTTCCCAGGGATCAGACTGCCCCTTCTTTTTTCTATTTTATTTCTTTACTCTTCTTTTGATCTTATGCTCTCAGCTTCTTTGTCCAAGCTCCTCCCTCTTCTCTTACCCCTCCTCCTCCCTGACCCCTCCTATACTTGTGAACTCCTTACCACCCCAAATGCCAAGAATGTGAATTATATAAAAAGGCAAAAATATAAGATGTAAACAGAACCAGACAACGGAGAAGGAAGCAAAATTGTTTTTCAAATATAAGAGGAAAAAGCAAATCCTCTAAAAGATCCTATTACATGGTGGTGACTCAGATACTGGGGCTTGGGAAGGGATGGATCATTTCAACTCTCACGGGAAGGTAACTTTGTCCTATACAAAGACTGTGATCTTGAGAAGTGATAGCTTCCCCCAAGGTAAGGTACTTGCAATACCGCAATCTAGTTAGAAACATGTATTTGGTCTCTGTTCCTGCTTTGATAGAAGTGCTCTAGCTTGTAGATAGAGATGCTAGGAGAATCTTTTGTTCTAATATTTGGTCTTTGACCCTAGTTCCTGACACAGAACTTCTAAAACCTTTGTAATTTCCTGAGTGATAGGAGTGTCTGACACAGAGCTCCTAAATCCTTTAGAACTTCCTGGGTAATAAGAGCATCTTTTGTTGTAGTGAGGCAACTTTCGGTGGGCTTCTGGATAGCCTCAGGATGGAGGCTGTTTGCCAGGGGAATCAACCATATGACTAAAGGCTGAAACTTTAAGCCCCATCCCCTGATCTCAGAGAAGGCAAGAGGGGCTGAAGTTTAAATGGATCCTCGATGACCAGAAATGTAATCAATTATACCTATGTAATGAAGCTTCAATATAAATCCAAAGGGACCATGGTATAGAGAGCTTCCAGGTGGCTGAATAGGTAGAGACTCCTGCCCAGAAAGGGCCTGGAAGCTCTGTGTCCCTTCCCACACGCCTTGACCTATGTATGCATCTCTTCCATCTGGCTCTTCATCTGTATCTTTTGTAATATCGTTTATAATAAATGCATAGATTAAGTAGGGGGTTTCCCTGAGTTCTGTAAGCCTCTCTAGCAAATTAATCAAACTCAAGGAGGAGGAATTCTGATTTACAGCTGTTTGGTCACAAGTATAGGTGACCTACTACTTGTGATGGACATCTGAAGTTGGAGGGCAGTTTTGTGGGACTGCGCTCTTAACCTGTGGAATCTGACTCTAATTCCAGGTAGATAGTGTCATTACTGAATTAAATTATAGGACACCCAGTTGCTGGTGTTAAAAGAAAAACTTCAGCTGAATTAAATTTAAAGGAGTTTAATTGAGCAATGAATGATTCGCGAATAGGGCAGCCCTCAGACTCAGCAGATTCAGAGAGATTTCCAAGCATGCCTTGTGGTCAGAACAAATTTACAAACAAAAAAGGGAAGTGACGTACAGAAATCAGAAGTGAGGTACGGAAACAGCTGGATTGGTTACAGGTTGATGTTTGCCTTATTTGAACACAGTTTGAACACTTAGCAGTCTACGAGTGGTTGAAGTATGGCCTCTGGGATTGGCCAAGACTCAGCTATTGTTACAGGCACATAGTCCTAAGTTAGGTTTTCAAGTTGTCTGCTTATCTTAATAAGGTTACAGTTCATCCACCAGGTCTCAAATATAAAATTATGGAGTCCTTCTCAGCCCATATTTAGTTTGCTTTAACAGTGTTCACTGGAAAATTGCTTTTGGTGTGTGAGAAAAAAAATCCCCACACACATTTTGGTGACCAGAGGTGACGTATTCTATATTGGGTGTGTAAGAAAAACACTTGGTTTTCCATCACATACTCCCAGAGCCAGGGGAGAATGCAGGAGGCCTGTCAGTAATGCCTCTAGGAGATACCAGTGGGCTTCTCGGCAGAGGTAACACATGAGCAGGCTATTGCTGAATGCAGTATGACTCTCCGGTGGATACAGGGAGAAGGGCATCTGTCTCCCCCATCAAAGGAGCAGCCAAACAATGACGAGAAGTCCTCAAAGCCCCTCCATGGTGTGACCTCTGGAATCCCCTCCAACTTCACATATCACTCCCTTCCATGCTCCCTCTGCTCCAGCTACACTGACTTCCATGCTGTTCCTTAAACTTGCCAAGCAAACCCTGCCTTGAGGGTTTTTGCACTTGCTGTTCTCTCTGCCTGCCAATCTCCCTTCTCACTCCTTCATTGTATCCTCCACTCACAGCCATCACTTCAGAGAAGCCCTCTCTGGCCCCCCTTCTAAAATAGCAATCCCTGTCATTCTCCATCCACTTTCCTATTTTGCCTTTATCAGCATTTTTCTCTACCTGGCATTACATTTTTTCCTTCTGTGTTTATCTTACCATTTTCTGTCTTCCCCCATAAGAAGTTAAGCCCTGTACTTACAAGACCTTTTCCCACAAGCTTCTTAGCAGACTTAGAATTGATTCCTTTGTTTTGGGCTGGCTGCACAATTTTTTCACTTTGCCTTAGAATTTCATCACCAAGAAGTCTTCACACACAAAGTCTTCACAATCAGGGCAAATGTTCCTCAAAATTCATTTTTTAAATCCAGGTAGGATTTTCCTACCCCTGTTTAACCCTTCCTATCTGTCATTCATTGGCTTTGTGAATTATCTCAAGCCTGAATTATTCTACCTCACCCCAGCCTGTCTGTGCCCTGCCTATGTCAAGAATTCTGCCTTAGCACTGAGAGCCTGCCTGAGAGCTGGGGTTTAAAATGTCAGGTGGGACCCACTACCACAATTGTGTTTCAGTCCAGACTTGTTGAGCTGCCTGGGTGCAGACATGTAGGAGGTGGAGGGCTAGGTTACACAGGGGTGAAGCTTATAACAGAAAGGGGACAGGGCAAGGGTGTTAAGGGTGTATGCAGTGGAAGATTCACAAAGACAGATTTTGAAGCCTACCTGAGGAAGTGTGGAAGTGGGAACAGACCATGGATGGTTATGGTAAACTGAATAACCTCCCCCTAAAATATTCACATCTTAAATGGCCAGATCCCGTGAATGTTACTTTATATAGCCAAGGAGACTTTGCAGATGTAACTGAGTTGAGGAGACTTTGCAGGTGTAACTGAGCTTAGGATCTTGAGATGAGATTATCCTGGGTTATCTAGTGAGCTATAAATGTAATCACAAGGGTCCTTATAAGACAGGGGACAGAAGGTCAAAGGAAGAAGAAGATATGTTGATGGAAGCAGCAACAAGAGTGATGCCCTTTGAAGACAGAGGAGGAAAGCTATGAATCCAGGAATGTAGGTGGCTTCTGGAAGCTGAAAAAAGCAAAGAAATGGATTCTCCCCTAGAGCCTCCAGCAGGATGCAGCCCAGCCTATGCCTTGACTGTAGCCCAATAAGACTGATTTCAAATTTCTGACCCCTAAAACTGTAAGAGAATAAATTTGTGTTGTTTTAAGGGGAGAGAGAGAGAGAGAGAGAGAGAGAGAGAATTTTCTGCCTTAAGGCCGTGTGAGAGCTGTCAATTGCCACGGTGTCTGCTGAATTTAACCAGGAAGCCACTCTCATTGAATCATCATCATCACCATCCTCCTCCTCATTATTAGCACCTCTGGGATTCCATTGCCACTACCACCACAGCAACAGCTGACATTTATCAAGCAGTTACCTTACACCGGGTTCCTTGGTATGTGTTTTACATGTATTATCTAATTTCTGTATTTACAATAACCTTGTATGGGAGGTACCATTATTAACCTTATTTTAGAGGTGAAGAAAATGGGACTGAAAGGTAACTTTTTGAACAGAAGTTTCATAGGCTTTCTACCAGGTGGGGAAATACACACATTTCCTATTTTATGGTTTGCCTGATGGTAATGAACAGGGTTTGAGACCGGGAGTAGGGGAGGGGGCAGAGTAATGGACATAATCCCTTAGTACCTCCCTTTCTGATATCTGCTTCTTTCTTTGGTATTTGGGGTTGGGGAGCAGGCACACCAACCTAAAACAAATCTTAGTCACTGATCCATGACTCTGGCAATGGTTTTCTGGAAGAGACCCCAGTAATAATAATAATCACCACTTTACAAAACTACTATGTACTCAGCACATTATTAATAGACTTTCTAATCTCCACAACTATCTTGCATGGTAGATATTACTGACATTTGTCAGATAAGAAAACTACACCTCAGCTAGGTTAGATGACTGGTCCAAGGCTACCCAGCTAGTTAGTAAATGCCTAATCTCAGATTCAAACCAAAGGCTGATGCCATCATCTACATTGTTTCAATTACTCTAGGCCACTCTCTAACAACCAGCTCACAGAGAGCACATGTTGAGGTTCATTTCAGATTTATACCCAGATTTGAGTTGAGCATCTGATCTTATATGGCCAAAGAGACTTTGCAGGTATAACTGAGTAAAGAGCCTTGAGATGGGGGGACTATCCTGGATTATCCAGTGGGCCGTAAATGTAATCACAAAGTTTCTTCTGCTGGCTTTATTTGGGCTTCAGTGGATGCTGTGCCTTCTGCAGTTCAGACTTCTTCTGAGACAAGCACTTAAAAATTGGAGTTCAGGCCTTTACACCTAGGTCACAGCTACCCCAACCCTGGGGTGGGTTGTTGACTGGCTGTTTGGCCAAGCAAACCTCAGTGTTTCATTCTGAGATATTCAAAGGTTCTGGGAATTGGGACATGGATGTCTTTTGGGGAACATTGCTTAGCTACTACACCAGGTAATGCAGATCAACTTCAACCTTGGGCCTGAAGGCCAAGTTTCTCCCTTAAAATTTGGCTTTAGATTGAATATCTCATCTTATAGGACACTTTGTCCCAGTGCCACAACTGGTAAAATTCACTAGAAATGTAATGACAAATAGTTATCAAGTGCCTACTACTACATGCTAGTCACTGTGTTGGTCTCCAGGGATTTCAGAGTTTATCGTGCTGGAATAATTGGCAATCCACAAGTAGAAGAATGAAACTGGATTCTCCTCTCTCATCTTATACAAAAATCAATTCAAGATGGATCTTGAATTCAATTCAAGACTTAAATCTAAGACCCAAAACCATAAAAATTCTAGAAGATAACATGGGGAAAACCCTTCTAAACACTGGCTTAGTCAAAGACTTCATGACCTAGAATCCAAAAGCAAATGCAACGAAAACAAAGATAGATAGATGGGGCTTAATCAAACTAAAAAGCTTCTGCACAACAAAAGAAGCAATCAGCAGAGTAAACAGACATGTTTACTCTGGGAGAAATCTTCGCAATCCATACATCTGACAAAGGACTAATATCCAGAATCTACAAGGAAGTCAAATAAATCGGCAAGATAAAACCAAACAATCCCATCAAAAAGTGAGCTAAGGACATGAATAGATAATTTGCAAAAAACAAACATATACAAACATGAAAAACGCTCAACATCACTAATGATCAGGGAAATGCAAATCAAAACCACAACGTGATACCACCTTACTCCTGCAAGGATGACCATAATCCAAAAATCAAATAATAATAGAGGTTGGCATGGATGCAGTGAAAAGGGAACACTTTTACACTGCTGGTGGGAATGTAAACTAATACAGCCACTGTGGAAAACTCTGGAGATTCCTTAAAGAACTAAAAGTAGAACTTCCATTTGATCCAGCAATCCTACTCCTGGGTATCTACCCAGAGGAAAAGAAGTCATTATACTAAAAGGATACTTGCACATGCATGTTTATAGCAGCACAATTTGCAATTGCAAAAATATGGAACCAGCTCACATGCCCATCAATCAAGTGGGTAAAGAAATTGTGGCATATACATCTACCATAAAATACTACTCAGCCTTAAAAACAAGCAAAATAATGGCATTTGCAGCAACCTGGATGGAATTGGAGACCATTATTCTAAGTGAAGTAACTCAGGAATGGAAAGCTAAACATAGTATGTTCTCACTCATAAGTGGGAGCTAAGCTATGAGGATGCAAAGGCATAAGAATGATACAATGGACTTTGTGGACTCAGGGGGAAGGATAGGAGTGGTGAGGGATAAAAGACTACACACTGGGTACAGTGTACACTGCTCGGGTCCTGGGTGCACCAAAATCTCAGGAATCACCACTAAAAAGCTTATTCATGTAACCAACCACCACCTGTTCCCAAAAAGCTACTGAAATGTAAAAAAAAAGAAAAAAGAAAAGAGAAAAAATACTTGAGTTCTGTAGGAAAAGAAAGAGCTAGACCATGTAAAGAGCATGAGGGGAAAACATTCCAGACAGAGAGAAATGACTAGACTAAGGCCTTTGAGAGAGGTTGGCACACTCGGGAACTGAAGGAGGAGTGTGTGGTTGCAGAGTAAGGAAGGAGAGAATGTCACAACATGGCTGGAAACGCAGGCAGGGGCCAGATTATGTGGATGTTTCAAGTCAGGAAAGGCCTTGGGATTTTATTCTAAGAGTAGATAGAGTCCACTGACAGGAGAATACTGTTAATGTGACAATGAAATGTGGTTAATGATATTAAAGGATTCCAAACCCCAGTTACATGTTTCTTGAACAAAAAAGTGTAGGCTAAAGCGAAAATCACTTCTTTATTTTTTTTTTTTTTTTGAAATGGAGTCTCACTCTGTCTCCCAGGCTGGAATGCAATGGCACAATCTCGGCTCACTGCAACCTCTGCCTCCTGGGTTCAAGCCATTCTCATTCCTCGGCCTCCTAAGTAGCTGGGATTACCACCAGGCCGGCTAATTTTTGTATTTTTAGCAGAGATGGGGTTTCACCATGTTGCCCAGGCTGGTCTTGACCTCCTGACCTCAGGTGATCCACCCTCCTCAGACTCCCAAAGTGCTGGGATTACAGGATTATAGGCATGAGCTGGAAGTCACTTCTTAAAAGTAGGTTTCCTTCCCATGATGGAGAAAACTCAATACTACTAATGCATTTTTCTCCAGACTTGAGAAGAGGGTTCTGGCATTGCTTCTATGTCTGCCATTGCAGCTTCTTTACAACTAACATCAAAGATAACTTTCTTACTTTAAAAACCTTCATGATTTTTGGTCCAGTACTTCCAGATCTGGGAATATATTCTAAGGAATAATAATCAATGTAAATAATGATTTATGTAGAAGGATAATTGTAGCATCATTGCAATAGTGAAAATATTAAAACAACCGTGATATTAACGGGGGGAATGATCATGTCTATTGAAATGATAGAATATTATATAGTCATTAGAATACTATCTTTTGAGGATGACATCTTTTTACATGTTTAGTTATATAAAAATCTTGCTAATATAACTTGAAGTTAAGATAGACTATTAATAAATATATACCCACATATGTACATAAACATATTCTCTATTTCATTTAAGACAAAAGCAAATGAACGTAAAAATAAAAATATTTACAATGGGTATCTCCACGGCTGCTCCTTACTCAGCATAAGATACTAATTGACATTTCTTGAATATCACCCAGTCTATAGTAGACACTAGGGTAATAATTATTGACTAAAGAATAACTCCCTGAGAATACAGAACTAATTCCAGATATGTGAATGACAACTTAGCTTTGCTTTAGTGCAATGGGTGATGGCAAGTTTAAGAATCCTTAAATTAGAAACATTTCCCCCTTATAAAAAGATTTTCTTGTCCTTTATTTTGTATCTTCTGAGCCTCTTTCAGAGCATAAAATGTGATTATTTCTGCCAGTCCCAACATCCCTATTCTGTGTGGCTCATGAAAAAAAAAAACTCATTAATTTATCAATCATCATCAAGAAATAGAGGTGGTAGTGAGATATTTAATAGAAGTTTGGAACTGCATTGATTGACACAGAGAATAAATGACTGTTTGTTTATATGATAATTGGAGTAGTCCGGGGAAATGTGCTCCCTCCCAAATCTTTCTTTCCTTCTAGCAGTCTGAAATATCACATTAGAGGAGAATTTGTTCAGCTTAAGGTATCATTAAAAATATAAATACCCAAAGAAATAGAGTGAGCCATTCTCAGTTATAATTAATTAAGTAGATCCTGTTCAATATTACCAAGGTCTGGGAGAGGGGGCCTTGCTCTGCAGTAGAGGGGAAACAACAGGATGCCCCAGGGGAATGAGGAGCTAAGAGGCTGGACACTGGTGAGGAAGAGATATGAAGAACTAGGGAGCGGGCGGGACGGGCCTCATGAGAACACTGAATGAGGTATGTGAATGCCTGAATTTAGGCTCCACCTTAGTCACTAATAGTCACTAACAGAGTCTGCTTGGAGAGGAGGTTTGACACGTGTTAGGGCCTGCCATCTCCATAGTCCCTTCTGAAGAAGGCAGACCGTGGCCATCCTGGTCATGGTGGATGGGCCCCAGGACAACTGATCCACAGGCCTGGTGGCAGCCTTCATGAGTGGCTGACACAAGAACTTTGTCCATAAGAAATAACTATGAAACTAAATGAACCAACCAGTCCCCCTGTCTTCAGGGGTGTGAAGGACAGATAGAAGGAAAGAGAGCTAGCAACGGACACAAGCTGAAGGAACCCCAGAGAGAACCAGAAGTCAGGAACCTTAACCATATAAGACTGAGAGTCAGCAGAAGCTGTAAACACTGATAAGTTGGTTTCTTTCAAGTTATTAACCTTCTGCGTCTGTAGAAGTAGCAGAAGCAGTAAAAGCCGAGACTGAAAGGAGCAGGAATATGGCAAAGCTTAACCCTCGAGCAGACGGGAAGGGATCGCTGCTGCTGGGTTTGTGGCCAGATGGCCTGGATTCTCTGCTGTCTCAACTCCTGCAGGAGTGTTCCAGCAGCCACAAAACCCAGGTACGTGGGATTGCGGCTGACCTTCTTCACTTCCCTGTCTAGACCAGGACCTGCCACCACACATGCCCTCTAACGCCCATACATGTGCACACAACCACATGCACACACACACACACACACACACACACCCCTACATACCCACCCTTGAGTAAGGGAACTGGGATGTGCCTCTGTTGCTTCCAACTCCAGAGCTTGTTAATTTTAGATAAGTTTCTCTGAGACTAAAAGACGTTTCTAAAATAAAGCATTTGGACAAGACAGTCTCTAAATTCGTGTCCAAATCTTGCCTTTGGAATTCCATGAATCTAAGATGTGAGGAGATTAGGATTGGATCATGTTTCATATTACAGTAACTTCCCCCACATAAAGGGAGAGAGATTCTAAAAAAATTTATCCCTTCTTCATTATAGAAATCCAGTGAATATTATAATTTGCCATAACAAATAACAAGAACAGGAGAGTTATAAATCTATAAGATGGGCAAAGTATGTATGTGTAGTTGGCAAAAGGGGCTGAGGACTGGAGAGTTAAGGAAGTAAGAATTTGCTAAGAAGACAAGCTGAGAAACGGAGTGGGCTGGAGCAGGCAGGACTGATTAGGAGGGGCTGAGGTTTGCTGCTTTTAAACTAGCCGTAATCACATTATTTGAGAGTACACAGTGGGTCTGGTGCCTTTTCTCCAAATGATGTAGACATATGTCTGCTCAAATAAATTAATACTCTCATCTCATCTGACTCATTTGGTGGGGATGACAAGCACACATCTGACTGAAATAGAAGAAGGAGAGGGCACAGTGGCAGGAAGAAGGAAGGCAGAGATATTGCACAAATTATCAGACCTTCCCCTCACCACGGGATAATACCCAAACTCCCAGCTGCAGGCATGACTGGCCCTACCTCATCTCCCTCATCCTTGCCTTCCTACTGCACATGGCATGAGCCAACTATACTAAATTTTTTGGCAGTTTAGTTATATTCTTGCTATCTTTTGCCTCTGTGCTTCTATGTATTCTCTTCTCTCTGTTAGGAGAATCCTGATTCTCTTACCTACACAGAGAACTTCTATCCTTCCTTCAAGTCATGAAACAAGCTTTATATCCCCCCATCTAGAATATAATCTCTGATAGGGCAGGACCTTTGTGTTTTGTTCATGATGATATACCCAATAGCTAGAGCAGTGTCTGGCACTTAGCCAGCTCTCAGTCAGTGTTTGTTAGCTGGATGGATGGCTGGTGTTAAAGAAAAAATGTATTCATTCTGACATGTATTAAGAACAATAAGGTGAACTTTAGCCAAGTGGGACAATTACAATAAGTATACAGGAGAGCTACTCTTGTAGTAGCAAGGGGGTCTTGCAGAAGGACAGAGAAATTGGGCTTGACTCCAAATACAACAAGGAAAAGTGGGAATTTATAGCTAAGAAGCAGAGAGGTCAGTGGAGGGAAATCAACTAAGAAGAAACATTGGGGTAAGGAAGAACTCTGGCTAAACTGACCTAACAGGATTCTTGCTAAAGGCAGGCCGGGATATCAGACATCACCTGGGGGATATTGAGGGTAATCATATATCGAGGGTAGGCAGTTATTGTTAAAACAGCTTAGCAGAATTCTTACTAAAATTGGAAAATGAGAGATGAACACAGAAGCCCAAAAGCTGACCTAGTTGAGAAAAGAGTTCAAGAGAGCCTGAGTAGAGTTTAGCCAAGGAGATAATCTTTTGTCAGTGTATAGGTGGATGAATGGATGGATGGATCGCTGGACAAAAGAACTTCCTCTTAACCCCCACAAGTCCCTTTGGGTACAAATTGTTTCTTTCCTGTTGTCTATTTACCACATTTTACAAATCTTTATTAGGCCTTATACCCAAGAGACAGAATCTCCTAAAGAGAAGATATCATGTAATAATAAAAGCAGAGAATGATGGGTAGACAGGGGAGAAGAAGGAGACCAGCTATTTATAACCATCAATTCCCATCTAAGAAGCTAGATTCTATTAAATAAAGAGCCCCTGCTGTTCTGTTGGACTCTTGGGTCATTTTAATATCCAATGGATCTGAGAGTATAGGCTGCTGGGAACTGGATACCTTCCCATAAAACAAACAGGGGAATTTAAGGGAGGAGAAAAGATACTAGGAGGAGGAGAAGAAGGTGGTATGACTGGCAGTCTGTTCTGGGTGAGAGAATATTACTAAAAAGTTGCTGTTAATGGTAAGGCTGGATAACTTTTTAGATCTGAAGATATTTGTCTTCCTGCAACATAAACCCTTTTCTGTGTCCCTCAGTCTTCAATGAGCCCTATGCCACATGCTTGAAGTGAAAGGGACTGAACTCCCTATTAAGCAGGAAGAAGAGAGCTTTGCCAGACAATGAATCAACTTAGAAACTGAGGAAAAGCAGGAGTTTGAACCAGAACACACTGTAAGCCTCCTGGGAATGCAGTCATCTTAGGGTGGGTTTTGGACTCCCATAGGGCTGGGAACAGGGGTTCAAGACAATCATGTCTACAATTTGGGACCAGGAATGACCCAGCTCGTGTTTAACTCATAGAAGACTCTGAACAACTTTGTTGGGGGGAAAAAAAGAGAAGGGGAAAAATGAGGAAAGGGAAAGATGTAAATACTTGTACTTGTTTTCAGAACTGAGCCTTGATTGCTTAATGCAAACATGGAAATAAAAATAGTATACTTATAATAAAAGAGCTACTCAAAGAATTTTCATTCATAAGCTGTCAGAGGCTTTAGCAAAACTAAAAATTTGGGAAAATTTGTCTTGACCTCTCATTCATTACCTCCCAGACATCAGTCACTCTCCCCAAAGCATTTGCTTGCCAAAGGGGAAACTTTGAACCCTAAAAGACCTTTAAATAAAGTAGTTAAGATAGTCTGGGTGGGGTAGTTTTATGCACAAGAGGTCAACCCGCTGGATCAGGGAGTAAATTACAAGGATTCAAATTTGCACCCTCACACCCTTTTCCTCTATAAATCCTCCAGTCCAGGAGAGAACACATAGAAGGACATGATAACTGCGTGTTCACCGTGCACAATATTCACCACTCTCTCTCTCCCCCTTCTCTTCTTTAGTCTCACAGCATTAATTTAGGATCTCGCTGTCTCCCTCATCTCATTCCTGAACTAGCAGAATAGCTTCCTGACTGCTGACTGGACTAATAGTTTACCTCCTCTCAATCAACTTCAACTTTCCATCCTACCATTAATTTTTTTTTTTTTTTGAAACAGAGTCTTGCTCTGTCGCCAGGCTGGAGTGCAGTGGCACAATCTCAGCTCACTGCAACCTCTGCCTCCTGAGTTCAACCGATTCTCCTGCCTCAGCCTCCTGAGTAGCTGGGATAACAGGCACGCATGACCACACCCAGCTGATTTTTTGAATTTTTAGTAGAGATGGGGTTTCACCATGTTGATCAGGCTGGTCTCAAACTGCTGACCTCGTGATCTGCCCACCTCAGCCTCCCAAAATGCTGGGATTATAGATGTCAGCCACCGCACCTGGCCCCATTAATCTTAAAATACTGGTTTGACTTTGCACTCACCTGTGCCTCACTGCCTGAAGAATAAAAAAGAGGCTCTGTCCCCAACATGTCTCTTGTGCTTATTCTTTAAGTCTGTGCTCAGACACCATCTCTAATTCTCTGCTCCCTCGGGGAAAATTTAGTTCTCCCTGTTCTCTAGATAGAGTGCTTTTTACACTCTCCTACTATTAGAATTAATTGTTTATGTGTCTGTCTCCACACAAGGCTGTGACCCCCACCAGGACATGACCACACCTTTGTTTTCTGTAGTTCTGTATCTTTAGCCCAATGCGTGGACTACATGACTATTCATTCAATGAATGATGGTGTGGAGGCTGAAGTGACTCCATCTTGGATGCTAATCCACATGTTAACTTCTGATTAACCTCAGTTCTGGGAATGCCTGTAAGGTTTCTATTTTATCTACCGCTCCTTGGGTAAGAGCACGTACTTGCCAAAAATCCTGCCCATAGGTCAAAATGACCTTGACTATAAATCCTGCCCCTAGTCAAATTCTATGCCAAGACATAGTATTCTTGCCTTTCCCTAGCAGGTCAACTTCAGTTGCCCTACATAGTCTTTCCCTGTGGTATATAAGCCCTGGGTCTGGAGGGAGTGATGGTGCTGGGATCCACCATCTTGCCTTGCCCTCAGACATGGCTTCTGTTTGTAAGTCCCTATTAAATGTTTCTTTCTAAGAAACAAGACTTCTCAGCCTCTTTCTTCAACCTCTCAGCTTCCTCAGGCTTTGGGGGTAGATTTATATAGATCTTCCCACTACGGAACAGATAAGCATGAAATAAATCATCTTTAAAGTAATTATGAAGCTACAGTATTTAAGTTCCTCACAATTTGAAGTAAGACAATTGTGAAATAATAGAAAAATAAGGATTTGAACAGTAAAGACAGACTAAGGTTTCAATCTAATCCTTGTGACAGAGTAGCTATGTTGGCCAAGTTCCATAAACCCCCTGAGCTTCAGTACTTTAATTTGGTTGTTATGAGGGTGGGATACAATCCACACAGAGAAGCTGGCCCATAGAAAGTCCTCTAACAGAGCAGACAGCTAATATTACAAGCTTGGTCCAAGTTTTCCTTTCCAGAATTTCCTCCCAGAATTTCTATGTGGCATGTGGGTTAGGAGGGGCAGGCTCTGGCATCAGGTTGTCTAGGTTCAAATCCTGGCCTGACCTCTTGCTAGCGGTGTGCTCTTATACAACTTGCTTTCCCTTTTTGCCCTTCAGTTTCTGCATCTGTAAATGAGGAAACACCAGTACCCCCTCACAAAATTTTATGTGAAGATTAAGTAAGATAATATAGGTAACATACTTAGGATAGTACCTGGTCCCAAGAAGTGCAAAGTAAATGTGAGCTCTTGTTACTGAAACTCCTAAGCACAACCCACACATTAAGCCTCTTACCTTTGCACATGTTATTCCTCCCTTTGGC
Source organism: Gorilla gorilla gorilla (assembly GCF_029281585.2). Classification (NCBI taxonomy): domain Eukaryota; kingdom Metazoa; phylum Chordata; class Mammalia; order Primates; family Hominidae; genus Gorilla; species Gorilla gorilla. Next base: position 65,136,286 of record NC_073229.2, read on the forward strand.
AGCCTTGTCTTTCTCATTTCTGTCAAGACCTACACATTTCCCTAATCCTCCAAACCAAAATTTTTAGCTTATTTTTTATTTAATATTTATTCAATATTGATGAGAAGCATCATAGCAACCATCTCTAAACTTGGCTAATCATAGCAATCATCTATGGTGTTTGTAGAAAACACAGATTTGTGATCTTATCCCAGAATTTCTGAATCCTGAGATGTGCACTGTTAACAATATACCAGGTGGTCATTATGATGAGCAAGTTTAAAAAGCATTACCATATAGCAAAGTTCTTGAATCTCTTTACCAAGCTCCATGACCTGGGTAAGTTTATTTAACTTCTCTAAGTCTCAGTTTCCTCATCTGTAAAATGGATATAATAATTGTATCTATTTAACCGGATTGTTATGAGGAGGAAATGAGATATTGTGTAATGCATTTACCACAATACCTTGGCACAGAGTAAACGCCCAGTGTCCGCCTGTATACACAGTATATTATACTGTGTGCTAATATTTAACACACATTATCTATTCCCCCTGCCAAAGGTACAAGCTAAATATCATTATCTTCATTTTACAGATAACACTAAATTAACATGTGTTGAATAATTACTATGAGAAAACAGGCTCATAAAATTTTACTGCCTTGGCTGAGTGTGGTGACTCATGTCTAATCCCAGCACTTTGGGAGAGGCCAAGGAGGGAGGATCATTTGAGATCAGGAGTTTGAGACCAGCCTGGGCAACACCGTGAGGCCCCATCTCCAAAAAAAAAAAAACCATTTTAATTAGCTGGGTGTGGTGGTGCACACCTGTAGTCCCAGCTACGTGAGAGGCTGAGGTGGGAGGATCGCTTGAGCCCAGGATATCAAGGCAGCAGTGAGCCGTGACTACACCATTGCACTCCAGCCTGTGCAACAAAGCAAGACCTTGTCTCAAAAAGCCAACACGGTGAAACCCTGTTTCTACTAAAAATACAAAAATTAGCTGGGCATGGTGGCGTGCGCCTGTAATCCCAGCTACTTGGGAGGCTGAAGCAGGAGAATCACTTGAACCCAGGAGGCAGAGGTTGCAGTGAGCCGAGATGGCACCACTGCACTCCAGCCTGAATAACACAGTGAGACTCTATCTAAAAAAAAAAAAAAAAAAAAAAAAAAAGCTACATTGTCCAAGATTGTAAAACCAGCCAATGGTAGAACTGGATATCAGTAAAAACCTTTATTGCTTCAAAGACCACCATCTTGCCACTATACCACACTGGGTCACACACAAGATTTCTTTCTCCTTCTCCTCCTCCTCTTCCTCCTCCTCATCCTCCCTCTTGTTACAGTTTAGGGCAGTGGGGGAGGTGTTACTGGCATTCAGTGGCTAGAGGCTAAGGATGCTTCTAAACATTCCACAATGCACAGGACAGCCCTTCACAAGAATTATCCAGTTCCAAATGTGAATAGTGCCGAGGTTGAGAAACCATGCCTATAAATGACAGATTTCCTAAGGGCAGGAACTAGGTACCAATCGTGTTTGTATCCTCTACAGCAGTCCTTCTCAATATGTGCTGCATTCTGTAACCACTTGGAAAGCTCCCTGAATCACCCTCAAAATGTTTGACTTAATTGTTCTGAGGTGAGGCCTGGGCATTAGCATTTTTTAAAGCTCCTGGGATGATGGAGATGTTCGAAAATTGAATTGTGACAAGGCATAATTCTGTAAACTTACTAAAAAATCATCGAATTGTACACTTAAAGTGGGCAAATTTATGATATGTGAATTAACCTTCAACAAAGCTGTTGAAAATAAGAAGAAAAAAGCTCCCCAGGTCTCTTATGTTCCTCCCTCTGTGAGAACAGCTTTTCTTAAGGGTTTGCCGTAGTGTTTTACTCATAGCTGCTGCTTGGCAGATATTAACTGTACAAACTGAAATGTAACTAGATTGATTTAAATGTGCAGAACAATGACCTCTACATAACAGCCAGAATATAACTGCTTTAAAGCTCTTCATAGAAATTTGTATTACTTTGAAAATGGCAAAGTCCTTTGGCCCAAGAGCCTCAGCAGTTTGGACATCTGAAGCTGGCTGAGTGGTTGGCTTCCTAGGGATCATTACGACATGGAAGCTGAAAGGGCACTCAATGTACATTTCTACCAGCAGGACACTCAGCTTCCTGCACCCAGGAAAATTGGAAGCATCTCTTTTCCCAGTGAATTGCGGGGAAACAAACTGGTTATATATCCATGAAATCATCCACTGTGACTTAAAGTTTTCATATTAGGTTTCACAATCAACACCCCCTTGCCAGTTAAGCCATATTTCTTTCTGATTGGCAGTAGTAAGATAAAACTGACCTATTTTTTGTGGTGTGACATATCATTACAGGCCTATGTGAAATTATGAGTTTAAATGAACTAGAAAAGGAGAATCCTTTCCAAAAGTGAGTGCTGCCTTGCTATTTGGAGAAAATAAAACTTACCAACTTTAGACTTATCATGAGGAAAACTAAACTGTCCACCTCCCTTTTTGGCATCAGAATAAGGGGAGGGTAGATCACTACTATACTTGTGGAGGGCAAAACAAAGATCTGAGTCCCCCTTTCTGGGGTCCATTTTAAAAGACATACAGACAAATGAGTGTAGCTTCTCTGGGGATAAAAAAAACTCATTTGATTTTGTTTTACCTAAAGCACCTTTTTCTGAAGATGATTTTCAGACTTTTTATTAATTTTGCTCCCAGTAATAGCCAGTGGAGTATTTTAAGTGGAATGCAAGACTCCCCCACTCCTTATCTATTTACAGCACTGTGGTAATATACAGTCAGGCTACTGTTCTAATGAGTATTCCTTTAGGTTTGCGTGTACACAGGTTGGAGTCATAGTATGTCTGTATTAGGCTGTTCTCGCATTGCCATAAAGAAATACCTGATGCTAGGTAATTTCTGAAGAAAAGAGGTTTAACTGACTCATGGTTCTGCAGGCTTTACAGGAAGCATGATATTGGCATCTGCTCAGCTTCTAGGGAGGGCTTAGGAAACTTACAATCATGGCAGAAGGCAAAGGGGGAGCAATCTCGTCACATGGCGAAAGCAGAAGCAAGCAAGGGGGGCGGATGCCACACACTTTTAAACAACTAGATCTGGCAAGATCTCACTCACTATCTCAAGGACAGCACCAAGAGGATGGTGCTAAACCATTCATGAATAATCCAACCTCATGATCCAGTCACCTCTCACCAGGCCCCACCTCCAATAATGGGGATTACAGGTCAACATGAGATTTGGGTAGGGACAGATATACAAACTATATTAATGTCCTCTTCTGTTCTTCTTTCTGATAAGGTGGGCTTTTCTTAATACCATTTATTGTTATGTGACCCTTCCTTCTCAGCTTGGTATAACCAGATCACCTGACTATGAAGTTTTCTGAGAAGTACCCTAAGGGAATGCTCATCTCCCCACCAAGAGTCCTAGGTTCCCCACTGACCGCATAAAGCCAAGGGGGGCCTAGGAAAGTGTACTTGCTGGGTAAGCCTTGACCCCACCAAATCCTTTTCAGGGGATTGAGTGGAGAAAAAGACACCTATGTCACCCACTTACTCACTGGGAAATCTGTAGGACAGGCATTTCCATACACTAAGACTTTTGTGGCAGGGTAGGATTTTCTTTTCCCCATGCCTTATTTAACTACAGGACAGTAGCAGTTCCATTTTCCATTAGGCAATAGATACAGACCTTATGCATGTTATTCAAACTCTATGCCTGTTTCCTCGTTTGTAAAATATGAATAATAATAGCACATACTTCATAGTCATAAATACAAGTGTTCAATAAATGGGAGGTAATTTTTTATAAGGCAATATGGAAACAGAAACTTTGTCAGAAGAGTGAGGCATTGAAGTTATTCTCTGAGCAGGATTGTCTATTGACCAAAGAAATGTTGCTTGCTTATTAACCTGAAGTGCTCCCCACAGAAGAATCTGAAGGACTTAAAACCTTTTTCACTTACACCCAGGGAAGAACTGAAGTCACTTCAGGATGGAGCCATTAGTGACTCCTCCAGGTGCCCTAAAAAGAGCACAGAGGGAGGAAGAAAAAAAAAAAGTTGTGAGGGTTCCTCTGAGAAAGAGAAAAGACACCATATTGGAAAAGGCTTCCAGTTGCCTGAGGTAGGCACTCTTTGAGGACTAAGAGGTGACTCCGTAGGAACACAGAAATGCTTGGCACCATCCTCTGCAGTCAGATTATCTGTCCAACAGTAACATTTTGCTTCATTTTCTGGTAATAAACTTTTCCTGCACACTTGTCCAGACATTTTGTACTCAGCTGACATGTTTTCCTAGAGGCTTCTAGGAAGGGTGGGCGCCCTCTAGTCAGGATGTCTGGAAGCGCTTGTTAAGCACCAGTTTTTCTAGGCACCGGAGGGAAGAAACGGGAGAAAAGGCAGAGAGTGAGGACAGAAGGAAGAAAAGAAAGTTCCTGTCAAGCTGTTTCTGGAGAGATAAGACTTACATCATGAAATGAAACTACAGTTAAGACAATAAGTTATTAAGTTGCACCTACATGTGTTTTGAGAAAGGAGAAGTCTGTGGGGACATAGGAAGTCAAGGAACCTGAAGGGGGAATAATGTGTAAATACTGATTTGAGTGCCTGCTCTAGTATTTTAGCCCTCGCAATAACTCAAAAGTTAGATATCATTTCCCTCATTTAACTTAGGAAATTGCAGCCCAGTGACATTTAAAACCATGCCCAGCGTCACGTGGCTAATAAGAAGAAGCTGAGTCTAAGCTGGTACCCAGGTTTGTCTGTATCCAATGCCCTTGCTCATTCCACTCTCTCTTGGCCTTGAAATGAGATCTGAAAGATGGTTATGAATTGGATAGTGGTGATAATAAAGTGGGTGGGTTCCAGGTTTTAGTTCAGGAGAAGGAAGTATAGATTGAAGAGGTGGTTTATGAGGGTAAACCTTCATTTCCTTTACTTTGGAGATTACTGTGCAAAAAAATACATAAGGCAAAGAGAGTTAAACCATACAGTGGGCTTCTTCCCTTGGAAATTCTCCTGATGATCTGGTGCTACAGGATTTTACCTCGGCAGCTTTGTGGAGACAATCCAACCCAGTGCTGGAAAGTTCCAACAGCCTCTCTGTGATTTTATGAGCAGATGGCACCATTTGGACCATATTTCAGAACTTACAGATTTTGCCCAGAATTTTTTATTTTTCATTTTCTATGTATAATTCATACGAGCCTTGACAGCTTGCCTTGCTGAAATACTTTCCTTTTACACTCTTGTGCTCTCAGTTGGTCTCTACCTGGCTGAGTCACTGGCCAGTTTAAGCAAATAAATAGTAATTTTTATAATAGTAATTCATGCCTAGTTTTTACAAAAGTAATTCAAACTATAATTTTTGTAGGAATTTTCAAAGTCTATCTTGAATATTTATCTGTCTTGTTCAGATGCTACCTCAATATGATAGTCAGAAAGGAAAGGAGACCTGGCAATGCCTGGTTTCCCTGCTGGGCACTTATACACACATTATCTCATTTTATTGCCATCACTAATATTTGTGAGGCTCTCACATCCAGAATCTGAATGATAGGATGAATCATACTCTATAGTTTGTAGCACATGATTGACAGCACAACCTGCATAGGCCCTTTTAAATTTAATTGTATGCATTTTTTGTCATCTTCACCTCCCATACTCAATGCCACTTGCCATCTCTTCTCTCATCATACACATTCAATCTCATATATTTAACGCATGTCATTCCATCATCCATACCTTTATTCACAAGTTTGTGTAACAATGAACAACATAAAGTATTATTTTGTGTTTTATATAAACTGCATTGTGCTAAGCCTTTTATTTTGCTTTTTACTTTTTATACTCTATATTACATTTGTGAACTACCCTCATTGATACATGTTGATCTAGTTCCTTCTTTTTTATTGAAACACTATATTTCATAATGTACATATACCACATTATGTTCATCTGTTCCCTGTTGATGAACATTTGGGTTGGTTCCAAATCTCTGCTCTGACAGATATCAGTAACAATGTTTCTTTGTGAAATATTTTCCAAGATAATTGCCCAAGCATGGGATTTCCCCAGTTATAAGAGAAATGCATACTTCATTTCACTAAAAACCACCAGACTGTTCTCCAAAAGCTTATACTCTCAGCAGTGCATGAAGCTTTCTGCTTCCCCATGTATTATCAACATTTGATAGCATATTACTTACTTACTGCCTATTGTTGAGAGAAAAATGAAATCTCATTTTAATTGCATTTTAAATGACTGCTAATGAAGCTAAGCCCTCTTTTCATGAATTTATTAGCTATAAGGATTTCCACTTTCTGTGAATTGCCTACTCACATCTACTGTTCCTTTTTCTGTTAGGCTGCTGATCTTTTGTTGCAGATTAGCAGGGATTTCTATGCATTCTAGATGTATATCCATTAACAGTATGTAATATTTTATTATCAATATACCATGTAGATATTTTATTTCAATCAGCCCCGTTGTATTCACTAGATAACTTCTTATATGCCAACTGTTGTTGAACAAATGTTTTTCATTTAAATACAGTAAAAAGCCAATAAAATTTCCCCTTTATGGTTTTTAGACTTTTGTCTAAAATAATGCTACTCCTTCTACTTCCAGAAAGCCCGCATGAAATGCACTAAGGACCCCGCTCTCCAGGAAACAGCTATAATTAATGAAAATTGTATTAAAACAACGATTTCACATCTCTGAAAATTGATCTAAGGGCATATGCAAATAAAGAAAGCTTTATTCAAGAAAATTTACCAAATATCGGTAAGAACACCAAGAGTCTGGCACTTGAGCCACCACCACTCCTGTCCTCATTCATCCATATTTCAGTGCAATGCCTGAAGCTCCAATCTGGGTGGATGGACAAGAAAACAAGGTCCCTCAACTCTCAGCCTCCAGTTAAGTAATACGTTATCTTACCAAGAAGGGCAGACCAACAGCATTTCTCATCCCCTCCAGCTCCAAGTTGCTGAGGCTAAATTCTAGATAAGTGTGGCCAAAATACAGTGGCTCCTTTTCTCCACTCATCTCATACTTTTAGAGGCGCAAGCTTGGCCCCAGATGTGGCAGGCTGAAAATAATGAGATCGTGACTACTCTTGCCTCAGCTTATTCATGGAACAGAGATTCCATGCTGGAAGAGGCAAACCAGAAGAGCAGAGGCTATCACCCCCATCCAGTGCCCTGCTTGTTAAGCAGGAATGTCACTCCAAGAGAAGTTTGACACTGTTTTCTTCTCCTGCTCCAGAACAGGGGCTCCAAGATTTTGTTCAGGGGCAGAGGTGCTCCCTTTCTATTTTTTCAGAAGAATAGAAAGTTCCAAACTTCTCCCTAAAGAAATGGGCTTTATTTGAAACACAGTATGGGGAAGTTCAAGCCTAAGGTCACTCTCAAAAACAATGATTTTGGTAGTAAGGAATTGAGAGGAGGCTTGTAGCTCATTTGAGTAATGAGGTAAACTGTAGTTTGGCTAGAGACTGCTAAGGAGAGCCCTCCAGGGGTCAGAACAAATCTCAAAGACTTGCCTCAAAAACTATCTCTGCAAAGGGCCCAAATTCAATTGTATCAGACTATGAAGTAAGTTAACATCCTGTGCATTATCCAAAACAACAGAGCAATCAGCCAGTAATTAATGGAGCATAAAAGCTGAGTGTGATACTAACAGAAGCAGATAGCTGAACAGAGAAATTGGGGAAATATACAGTCAAAGCAAGCCCTAGTAAAGTCACTATAATTCCACTATGACAATTTGTAATAGCATATAAAATAAAATAATTAGGCAAAGATTTAACCAAGTTTCATGTACACTGAAAACTACAAAACATTGCAGAAAGAAATTAAAGAACACCTAAATAAATGTTCATGGGTTGGAAGATTTAATATTATTATGATGTTAATATTCGCCACATTGAACTACAGATTCAATGCAATGCCTATCAAAATTCCAGCTACCTTCTTTGAAGAAAAGGATGAGTTAATTCTAAAATTAATACAGAAACGAAAGAGACCTGGAATAGGCAAAACAATCTCAAAAAAGATACTATTAAGAAAGTGAAAAGACAACCCACAGATCGGGGGAAATTTTTTCAAATTATTTATCTGATAAGGGTCTAGTATTTAGAATAATAAAGAACACTTACAACTTAACAACAGAAAGACAAACAACTCAATTTTAAAACAGGCAAAGGATTTCAATAGACATTTCTCCAAAGAAGCTGTACAAATGGCCAATGGAAATAAAATGCAAGAAACATATGTAATTTTTATTTTTATTTTTTTGACATGGAGTCTCGTTTGGAGTGCAGGGGCATGACCTCTCCTCACTACAACCTCCTCCTCCTGGGTTCAAGCAATTCCCCTGCCTCAGCCTCCGAGTAGCTGAGATTACAGGCACCTGCCACCATGCCTGGCTAATTTTTGTATTTTTAGTAGAGACAAGGTTTCACCATGTTGGCCAGGCTGCCCTCAAGCTCCTGACCTCAAGTGATCTGCCCACCTCAGCCTCCCAAATTATTGGGACTACAGGCGAAAAATATGTAATTTAAAATTTTCTGGTAGCTGTATTTAAAAAGTAAAAAAGAAACCAATGAAATTGATTTTGATAATGTTTTATTTAACCCAACACATTCAAAATGTTAATATTTCAACAAATAACATAATACAATTATTGATGAGATAGTCTACTTTTTTTAATGGTAAGTCTTCAAAATCTGGTGTGTTTTACATTTACAGCACATGTCAATCTGGTCTACCCACATTTCATACTTGAAATGTAGCTATATGTGACTAGTGGTTACCGCATTAGATAGCATAGTTCTAGAGCAACCTATGCTTACCTCTGTCATTACACTTATCTCTCAAGATGGTTACTCTTGTTTGCTAGCCTGTCTTCCCTTATACTAAGCCCTCTAAAGGCAGAGAGTCTATTTTCACCACTGTTATAGCCTTGGCATCAGCATAGGACCTAGCACATATATACTTGAGTGTATTTGGTTAGAAGGTAAGTATGCCAACCTTATTCTACTTAAGATGTTCACCTATGATCTTCTTCCTTCCCAGAATATTCAGAAAAACTGGGACTTGTTATTTTCAGGAAGAAATACATCAGCACCTTCTCTAGCTAACAATATTAATCATCACTACTCTCAAGTCATTTTCTATTTTTTATTATGTTGACACAAAATTCTTGTGAGGTTGAAAGAATTGTATTCTCTCTCATTGAAAGATGAGGAGACTGAGGGTCAAAGATGTTAAATTACCTGCTCAATACCTAGTGGTATGCTGATTGAGGTTTTAAAATGAGCTTTTTCTTGGTGGAAGGTATTGAGGAAGCCCTGACTTACAGCAATTTGCCAATATCCATGGTGTCAATACTCCCACCATAGCAAATTTCAAGCAATCCACATGATATCCCTGAACATGAAGTGGGGAAGAGATGAACACAATTGCACGTAGCTCCAGTGTGAGCCAGCTCCAACACATTGCTATATGAGAAAGAGGATTTGTGGAAAGGAGGTAGCAACTGACATTTTGAGTACTTGTTAAGTATTGAGTAATCTGTAAGGTGCTTCACCAATGTTATCATATTTGATCATGTTAATAAACCTTTGAGGTAGGTATTCATTATCCCTATTTTACAGCAATGGAAAATAAGACTTGGGTTAGGTAACATGCCCAAGATTACCTGCTAATACATAGGATGATCTTTGGCTAAATTAATGGCTAACCCTACTGCCTTCTCCTTTACTTCAACTCTCGTTTATGTATTTGGGTTCTCCATTCTTGGCCTTGGTAAAAGTCTTATTTATATCTGGACTGTGATTCTATGCTAGCTCCCTCAAGGCAAGGGTCATACCAGCTTGACACACCAAAGATTCTTATAGCTTCACTTCCTACTCTAGAGAACTTTATGTGATCTTGTGGTTTCCACAGAACAGAAACCTAGTGGAAGCTGAAGTGAGAAGCCTTCAAGTGGGCAAAAAATGTTTGTGTGGTGGCTCTGGCTCTAGGGTATCCCTCTGCAAGCTGGTTCCATAGTCAGTGTCGATGTGAGCATGAGACATGAAATAAGACATCATCATATGCCCTCTTTCTCCCTAGAATATCAGAAACAATAACTCCTATCAGTTATTGAGTAGTACAACGCAGCACATGGTTTACATACATGTCACTCATTAATTTAAAAAAAAAAACCTGGAAGGTTTGTATTGTTATTCCTGTTTTAATCTTGGAAATAAGGCTCAGACATTTAAATAACTTGCAAAAAGACTCTCGGCTGATAGTGGCAAAGCTAGGATACGAATCTGGGTCCGCCTAACTTCTAGGTACATCGTGTCTCTATCATACTTTCATGAAGCACAAGAGTGAAATCTGCTCTCCCAGCAGCCTCTCTTGGGTTCCTTTTATGCCTTTTATTCCTGTTGTTCCGTGTTCCCTTGCTTGGCTTGGTCTATTTGATGTCTGAATGTTGGGCAAGTGACACCTGGCATGTGGGCAGACAGATAATTAAAAGACAGATTCCACCTTTCCCGTGTTCTCTTTGGTTAGACAAACAGCAACTAATGAAGCTTGCTGACGTCAAAGTTGCAGTCCTGTGGGAGGGTGTGGTGCTCACACACCCATTTCAAAGATCAGCTGGCCAAACAGAAGACTAACGAAAGAACCAGACTTAGTCAAAACAAATAGGTGAGAAGAAAAGCCTAACACTTCATCCCATTGCCTCATGATTAGTATCTGTCCATATACATTACCTTTGAGAAAATGGTAATATTCTGTAACTTTATATCTAAAGGTACATTTCAGGGGTTGGTTTTTGTTTTTGTTTAATCCCTGCACTTTGGGAGGTCAAGATGAGAGGATCACTAGAGCCTGGCTAGGGCCTTGTAAATTAGATTGACAAAAGACAGATTAACAAGAGAAAAACGATTTATTAGCATGTGCATTGTGCTTACATACAGGAGTACCCATAGATGACTAACTTAAAGGATTGGTTCTAATTTGAGATTATCTAGCATCTTAGCCGAGGAACAATACATTTTTAGATAACTGACAAGACAAAGGAAAAGGACTTTGCATTTCTAGGGGCAACAGATTGTGGAAAGGCAAATACATGAGGAAAAAGTGGAAGGTTAAGGGCTAATTAGTAAAGTTTGTTATGTAGGTTCCTCTGGTGCCATCTCTAGGCTCATAAAGGTCTAAAGTTGTCTACGTTGATTAACTTTTGTTCTTCATAGTAGAGAGAGAAGGTGGGACATCTACGCAAATTTATGCACTGTTTTTAGGGAAATAAAGGATAGAGAGATTTTCTTGTATCCGCATCTTCTCAATTGCCTTCAGCTCAAAATAATCCTGACGCCAAAATGGCATATTTTGAAGTGGTATATTCTGCTACCCTCCTACAATGGTAACCAGTAACTTCTGTTTTTCCCAATCAACATAAATAGTAAATAATTCAAGGAATCTATTTTTCCAGAATCTGCCTTAAGTCTCCTTGCACTGTTCCATTAATCTTTCCTGTGTTCAGTGATTTGTGGTTGCAAAGTTTGCATAATGAATTAACTGAACCATGTTTGGAGGCCTTTAAAACCTGCCATAGCTTTTGTAGCCAAACTTCTAACTAGTCCTTTAAGTCCTGAGTAACAGATAGTTTGGATGGAAAAAAATAATGGTTGATTAGGCAAAGATACTTATTAATTATTAAAAGGAAATTCAGAAAGTAAAACAAAAATGGAAGGTAAGACTTGCCCCAGGAAAAGCACATCAGTTAAATCACAAAGAAACATGTAGGAGAAACACATGAATAAGCATCAATCTGGAACTTTGGGCCTGGTGGAAAATATACAATTAAGAAAGAGACAAATTCATTCAGGGCACAAATATTTACCAGGAGATGATTTTATGCCAGTTCCTGCTCTAGACACTGAGGATAAAAAAATGCATTAGATAATGTCCCTGCACTCATTGGTCTTATGTTCTAGTGGGAGACAGAGGCAATACACAAATTATCAAATAACTATGTAATGTAATGTCAGGTACTGTACGCAAAATGAAGTAGGGTAAGGAAATACAATTGGTTGTGGCAAAATAGCATCTATTTTATATAAGGAAATCAAGAAAAGAGGGGACATTTTGATCAGAGACCTGAATGAAGTACAAAGTATGGGGGAAGAAAGTTCTAAGGAGAGTCAAGGCAATACAACATGATTGGCCTTTCAAGGACCAGACGAAGACAATGAGGACAGAAGGGAATGAGTGGGAGGATCTTGGTAGGAGTCCAGATTCTGTAGTCTTTTAGGGTGTGGTAGGAATTCTATCTGAAGGCCGTCACACACCAGGAGCCACATATTTCAGAGCTCCCTAAAATACGGCTCCTTTGTATTCCCCTTCCAATTCCTTCAAAAGACATTGCTTTGACACACTCAATCTGAGAGCAGAACAGATGTTTAAAACATGGGTCACAGCCTACCATTAATGGAGTTAATTATAGGAGCACCACCAGAGCATTTGGTTTTGAAGTGTGAATTATTATCCTCCCCCACTTTCATATCTCTAAATGCCATATGGGGAAGAAGTGGAACAGAGGAAGAAACCAACCTTGGTGAGCTTTATTTCTGCTCAGAGGGTTTTTACTTCTGAGTATCCAATTTGTATTTAGATATACCCTCATAGTTTATTTATTAGGGGATTTTTAGATTTAGCTTTTAGCAACAATCACTTGATGGCCAATGGAAATAAAATGCAAGAAACATATGTAATTTTATATTTTTATTTTTAGTTTTTTGACATGGAGTCTCATTTGGAGTGCAGTAGTGCGACCTCCACTCACTACAACCTCCACCTCCTGGGTTCAAGCAATTCCCCTGCCTCAGCCTCCGAGTAGCTGAGACTACAGGCACCTGCCACCATGCCTGGCTAATTTTTGTATTTTTAGTAGAGACAGGGTTTCACCATGTTGGCCAGGCTGCTCTCAAACTCCTGACCTCAGGTGATCTGCCCGCCTGCCTCGAGTGATTGGCCTTTGAGAAATAAGAAAATCAAGTTTCAGAAAGACTAGTTACAATGTTCAGTGCCACCCAACAGGACTGGGTAAGGAGATTTCACTACATAGGATCCTGGTTTCCATCTCAGGAGCTCTAGACAACTCTCCAAGACACTGTCACAAGCCATGAGGATCTAAATATGCATCACTGAGGGAGATGCTGACAATGGGGTTACTTTAGGAAATGCTGATAAAATACTATCTCCCAGAAAATTCACATTAAAAGAGTTGATAAAAACACATTAGGGGGATATTTTTCTCTTTGAGTATCCACTCTCTCAGACCCAACTTCCCCTTTTATAATAGATATTTTATAATACCCCTTTCACTACCCTGAAATGAAATTCACAGATAATATAACCTCCTGTTTGTTTGTAAAATGCAGATATGCTGTAGACCCAGATCATTATAAACAGGTTTTTCACCTACGTGAATGTCCTCAGGAACATATGACAAGTTGGGGACAACTTGGGAAAGTTGCAGAGGACATGGGACAATTCTTCAAGCTGGAGTGTCTCACATATCCCAAGGCAAGGAACAACCCAGATCCTTGCCCACTCTGCCGGTAGTGCTCCCCTTCACTGTAACCCCGCAAAGTCCCAAAACTCTCCCCAGGTGGCATTACATTTCACATCAAAGTTCTTTCCTTTTGAACATTAGCATATCTAATCTATAGCAGAAAGTTGGGCCACTTGCCTTTAACCATGTGTTGTTGGTGGAATGGCTATCCTCGAAAGGCTGTCTACATCTCAACTCCTAGAACTTGTGTATGTGAGCTTATTTGAAAATGTCTTTGCAGGAACACAGCATGCCACATAGTGTGTGATGAGCCAAATAAAAACTTGAATACACTGTGACCCCTTTACAAAATCACCCAGACAATGTAAGACAGCTTCCCCCTCTTTGATTCAGCTTTCAAAGTCTGAGTGTCTCCTTTACTGAAGCCAGAACCACGCAGGAGGCTGGAAAATTGATGATGATGATGATGATGATGATGATGATGACAATGATGATAATGACCATGATTATACCAATAATGTTAAGAATCTCATTTGAAAAAACCTTTCACAGTTAGTTGGTACACAAGTCTCTGGCTTTTGGAATTGGCAGCTGCAAGATTAAGTTTCCATCCCAGGAAACTTAAGTTACAAGAAATTAATCCAGAATTAGTCCCACTGAATGTATTCATCAATTTGACCACCAAAAGGTACTTGTCTAAATTTAAAAAAGAATTATTAAAAAAAAATTCACAATGTGAGAGGTAATTTTTTGTCTATATTTTTAAAAATATGATGAAACATATTAAGAACAATGCTATGTTTTAAATCCTCTCTATAAAAATGAAAATTCCTATGTTTCTACTTTAAAAATTGATATTATGAAGAATTAAAAAGCATAATTTAGTTTGTATTGTCTGTCTTTCTGAGAACAATCTATTTTTAAGTCTGTGTGCTACTTGCTGAACAACTAACTGGGACATTTCACTTTTTTCACATTGGGGAAAAAAGCTGGCTTTTATATTTTTAATATTTAATCTATGTTTTGATGCAGTTCACTTTGCTTTTATATACTATACTGCTAGGTACATTATTACTATTTTGTTTTCCTATTATATATTAGAAATCCTGCCTTCTTGAAACTCTTAGGAAATGTTAATGGCTAAAATAATGCAAATTTTTTTGTTAAACATTTTAGCAGAGGTCTTTAAAAATGCATCATATATTTCCTGCTCTCTTATACAAATATTCTGTATCTGTTTAATCCACTCTTATAAATGACTGTAATACAATGATACTCTCAAGGGTTGGTGGAGGAGGTATTGAAGTTTATTGATCACAAAGAGGATAAATATGATGACATTAATTTGTTCTCCAACATACCAGGCATAGTTCTATATCACGACCTTTACACTGGCTCTCCTCTCTATTTGCGAACCTCTATTTGCGAGGCTCTTACATCAGCTGTCCACGTGACTCACTCCCTGATGTCCTTCAAACCTTTGCAGCCTGCCTCCTCCCCACTACCACACACACACACACACACAAACACACGTGTGCACATACACATGCACGTCCACTCCCTAACACTCCAACTCCTCTTATTCTGCTCTACTTGACATTTTATTTTTATATCATTTATTTTTATATCATATATCAAGTAAATTAGCATACTAATTTACTTACGCATTATTGTTTATTGTGTGTTTACCTTACTTTCTGCCATAAGCTTCATGAGGGGAGGACATCTAGGTTGGCTGTGCTCACCAATGTATTCCCAGCACTTAGATCAGAGCCTGAAAAATAGGAAGAGCTTAAAAAATACTTGTTGGATTGAATGAATGAATGACAGCTTCCCTACAACATACAAGAGTAAGCTTTTCTGGTTAAATAGCAGGTATAAACTTTTACTTTAGGATCATAGAATTGGGTCTATATCATGTAAGTAATGAAGAACTAAAGAAGGTCATTAAACTTGATGAGGGCTATGAATTGTAAGGATTAATCTATAATCTATGGGCAGTATAGGGAATAAATTTGAAGGGGTCACAGAGGGACCATTAGCTTTGATATTACCTGCAAATACCCCCAGATTAATCTTCCTTAAGCACAGATATAAGAAAGTGGTATTGATTTAAAATGTGAAGGAAAAGATGAGAGTAGAGGGTAGGCGAGATAAGAACCTTGGAAAATGCCTGCCTTTAAGGGGCTGGAGGACTAGGAGTTAGCAGAACAGTATTGAGAAAGAACTAAAATGTGGGATAAAAAACAAGTTCATGGATTCTAAGGGTGGAAAGTGTTTTCAAGAAAGAAGGGGTGGCCAACACATGGAATTCAAACTCTTCAGGAATGTGGAGGAGTGTTATTTACAGGTTGGTAGGAGACAGTGACAACTGGAAAGAAGGTGATCTAACATCCTGGACTTTAAGGAAAGAATGATGACAGAATAACAAGATAGATGTCAGTGCAGCAATAATCTGGAAATAGCACTGAAGAATAACAAAAATAATAACTTATTTTCTAGATTCAGAGGTTTAGGGAAAAAGAATAAAGAAGCAATCACTACTTGAGAGCATCGTAAGATAGAAGAAATAAGGTTTTAAATGATACAAAGAAATAGAAGGAAGAGGAGCAATAGAGACAGATCGGGTCAAAGTGTAAAGAAATTTCTTGACAATAGTATGACAGTGGCAGAGATTACAGTGCAAACGGGTGGTATTCCCTCAGTAAATTATCTTTTAGTCAAATCAACCTAACTTAACCTTACTGTATGACATTAGTTAATATATGCCAGCAAAGAACATTTAGTACACAAATTAATAGCATCTGTTTATCTTTCTATTATCAGGTTAACTAAATGTTACAAATCAACTTTGACCATTGCATTGTTTCCCAAATTTGAGTCATCTGCATGCCACCATCACAATTTTTATTGTAGTTAATGTTTTTGAATGGTTTCCCCAATAAGCGGACCCTGGAAAACGATTTAGGTGCAAGTAGTTTATTTGGGAAGTGATCCAAGGAAAGTCCAGAGAAAAGTGAGGCAATAAGATAGGGAAAAGAAGGAAGCAAACTCAGGACAGTTCAATGAACAAGTTATTGATGTGGGCAACTGGAGTTCATTCCTACTAGAAACTTTTGGGAAATAGAGTAGGCCACGCCTCAGGATCGTCCCACCTGAGGAGAAAAAGAGTTGAGATATTTATCTGCCAACTTGATCTGTTATTAGTTGTGGGCTTTACCAACTATCTCCAGTCAAAAAGGCCTGCCACTCACGGCACTGATGAAAAACAATCTTTAAAGTATGCCAAGAAAAAAAGACCCCGTGAGTCTAGAATTCTATACTCAACCAAAAAGATCTTCTAAAAATTAAGAAGAAATAAAGACTTTCCCACATACAAAAGCTGAAAAAACTTATCACTAAAAAGAAAATACAAAAAATATTAATAGAATTGCTTCACATAAAAGAAAAATGACTCCAGATGAAAATCTGCATTGAAACAATGAAATGAGGAGCATCAGAAATGGTAAATATGTGAATAAATATACATTTTTTTCTCATTCTTAATCTCTTATAGACTGCTTAAAACAAACTAATAATAATACACAGGTTATACTACATGTAGAAGTAAATTGTATATAACAATTATAAATAACAATTATCTTATAAATGTATAGTAATAATGCATAGTCTATAACCTATGTAGATAATATTTACTGTATATATTACAAATTATATAATAAGAATGTATATTATAAATTTTATAATCAAAATGTATAGCTTAAAATATATGTAGAGGTAAGTTATATGACAAAAATAGCACCAAAAGCATGACAGGGAAATGGAAGTATACTCTTACCAGATTCTTATGCTACACTTGAATAGTGTAATATTGTTTGAAGGTATGCTGCCATTATCTAAAAATGTTTATTGTCAATCTTAAACCATTAAGTAAAACAAGTAGACTTAATAAGCCAAAAGTGGAAATAAAATGGAATACTTAAAAAAGGATATTAAATTAATCCAACATAAAGTTAAAAAAAAGAGATAACTAAATGGAACAAAAAACAGATAGGACAAATAAAAAAATTAATAGCCCTCTGATGAATATAAACCCCTCGGTATCAATAATCATATTAAATAAAATGGTCCAACTCCAAATAAGAAACAGAGAAAATCAAGTTTAATTTTTAAAATCAAGATATAACTACATGCTGTCTACAAGGAGCATTAAATATAAAGACACAGGTGCCCAGCATGGTGGCTCATGCCTGTAATCTCAGCACTTTGGGAGGCTGAGGTGGGCAGATCACTTGAGTTCAGAGTTTGAGCCCAGTCTGGACAACATGGCGAAACCCCATCTCTACATAAAATACAAAAATTAGCCAGGCACAGTGGCAGGTGCCTGTAGTCCCAGCTACGGAGGAGGCTAAGGCAGGAGAATCACTTGAGCCTGGGAGGCAGAAGTTATGGTGAGCTGAGATCCCTCCATTGCACTCCAGCCTAGGCGACAGGAGTGAAACCCTGTCTCAAAAAAATAGAAATAAAAATAAAGACACAGGTTACAAGAAAATGGAAAAAGATATTTCATGTACACATTAATCAAAAGAAATCTAAATAAAGAAACTATATTAATATCGAAAAAAGGTTTCAGTGCAAAAAATATCACTAAGTATAAAGTTCATTTCATAAAAATGAAGCCTTCAGTTTATTGAGAAGACATAACAATCTTAATTATGTATGCACCTAGTAACACATAAAACAATAGAAGAAACAGTAAGGAGAAATAAATAAATTGATGATTATTGTTGGAGATTTCAGGATAGAAAGGATACCAGTAAAGATATGAAGACTTAAATAACACTATCAGCAAGACTGACCAACTGACTTTACATCCAAGAATGCAGAATACATATTCTTTCCACAAACACATGGAATGTTTACCAAGAGAGACTGTATATGAGTCATAAAATAAATCTCCACAAATTTAAAAGGATTGAAATCATACAAAGTATGTTTGTATTCATCCATTCCTGCATTGCTATGA
The DNA here is from genome assembly GCF_029281585.2 of Gorilla gorilla gorilla. Taxonomy (NCBI): domain Eukaryota; kingdom Metazoa; phylum Chordata; class Mammalia; order Primates; family Hominidae; genus Gorilla; species Gorilla gorilla. The sequence continues at coordinate 65,154,914 of NC_073229.2, forward strand.
AGAAATGCCTGAGACTGGGTAATTTATAAAGAAAAGAGGTTTAATTGGCTCGCTCTCCCGCAGGCTGTACAGGAAGTATGGCAGCATCTGCTCAGCTTCAGTCAGTCATGGTGGAAGGCAAAGGGGAAGCCAGCACTTCACACAGCTGGAGCAGAAGAAAGGGTCACAGGGAGGAGATGCTACACACTTTTAAACAACCAGATCTCATGATAACTAACTCTTGCCAACACCAAAGAGGATGGTGTGAAACCATGAGAAACTGCCCCCATGATTCAGTCACCTCCCATCAGGCCCCACCTCCAACACTGGGGATTACAATTCAACATGAAATTTGGGTGGGGACACAGATCCAAACCACATTATTGTTCTTTAACCATTATAAAATTAAATTAGAAATTAATGACAGAATAATACCTTCAAATTTCTCAAATATTTCAAAATTAAACAACACACTTCTAAATAATCAAATAATGGACCAAAGAGTAAGTCACAGTGGATATTAGCATACATTTTTAAATGAATCTAAAAGAAAACACAACATATCAACAATTGTGAGATATACCTAAACTAATATCTAGAGAAAAAAATTTAGCATTAAAGGCCTATATTAGAAAAGAAGATCTCGAATTAATTATCCAAGCTTCCACTTAAGAGACAAGATAAAAAACAGCAAATAACCTCCCCTCAAAAAAGCAAAAAAAAGAAAATTATGAAGATAAGACTAAAATCAATTAAATAACAAACAGAACAATACAGAAAATCAATGAGACAAAAAGATAGCTCTTTGGGAACTTTAATAAAATTGATAAATTTTAAGTTTGAGTGATCAGGAATAAAACAGGACATAAATTATTAATATTAAGAAAGTGAGAGGGGGCCACACACAGTGGCTCACGCCTGTAATCCCAGCACTTTGGGAGGCCAAGATGGGCAGATTGCTTGAGCTCAGGACTTTGGGAACAGCCTGGGCAACATGGTGAAACCTCATCTCTAAAAAAGGAAAACAACAACAACAACAACAACAAAAATTAGCCAGGGCATGGTGGCATGTGTCAGTAGTTCCAACTCTTAAGGAGGCTAAGGTGGGAAGATCATTTGAGCCAGGGAGGCAAAGATGGCAGTGAGCACTCTAGCCTGGGCAACTGAGTGAGACCCTCTTTTCTCAAAAAAAGAGAAAGTGAGAGGGAACACAACTATAGATCCTATAGACTTTAAAAGGATAACAAAGGGAATCTTACATGCAACTTTTATGGCAATGAATTTCACAGCTTTGATTGAATGGGCAGATTCCTTGGAAGATACAAACTACCAAAGCTCGCTCAAGAGGAAATAGATAACCTAAATAGCTCTTTATTAAAGAAACTATAAATGTTTTCACCACAACGATGATGAGTATTTGAGGTAATGAATATGTTAATAGCTTGATTTAATTATTTCACATTATATTATTAAACCATAACATCACTTTGTGCATCATAAATACATACAACTATGATTTGTCAATTTACAGAAAAAGAAATTGTATTTGCACTTAAAAACTTTTCTAAAGGAAATCTTCAGGTCTAAATGGCTTTATTTGTGAACTCTACCAAGTATTTAAGTAAGAAATTATACTAATTCTATACAAACTCTTTCAATAAATAATAGGCAGGAAACGGCCGGGCACGGTGGCTCACGCCTGTAATCCCAGCACTTCGGGAGGTCAAGGTGGGCGGATCACAGGGTCAGGAGTTCAAGACCCTCCTGGCTAACACGATGAAACCCCGTCTCTACTAAAAATACAAAAAATTAGCTGGGTGTGGTGGTGGGCGCCTGTAGTCCCAGCTACTCGGGAGGCTGAGGCAAGAGAACGGCATGAACCCGGGAGGCAGAGCTTGCAGTGAGCCAAGATGGCGCCACTGCACTCCAGCCTGGGTGAGAGTGTGAGACTCCGTCTCAAACAAACAAACAAACAAAAAAAGGCGGGAAACACTTCCTAACTTATTCCATGTGGCCAGCAATTTTCTGATAACAAAATAAGATATAGATATTTTATATATACATACTGATATAAAATACAGATTTGTTACATATATATATATATATATATATATATATAAACTATGGACCAGCATTTCTCATAAACAAGATGCAAAAATCCTTAACAAGTTTTACCATACCAAATCCAACAATACAAAAAAAGAATAATAATATCACCAAATGGAATTTATTCCAAGAATGTAAGGTTAGCTTAATATTGAAAAGCAATGAATGTGATTTATCACATTAACAGACTAATAAAGAAAAACTAGGTGGGGTGGCCAGAGGCCATGGGCATGTAGGCCATGCCCAGACCACAGTTCCACATGTATAATATTCTTCCAGTCCACAATGCTGAACCATGATTGGATGAGTGTTTGAGGTCTGTTTTTCAACAGGACTTTGAAGGCACTATGGAGCTCTCTATTTTTGATGATGCCAGTAAGAACAAGTCTGGGACAACCACTGAAAAATGGAGAGTCAAGTTAGGTTCCAATATCCTTGTGATCACTGGAAGGTATGATTCTCCTTCTCCCTGAGGAATTCAGTATTCTAAAAAGGAAGCAATTGCACAGAGCTTGGGGTCTTAACTTGGCTTTTTGGATCTGGTCCTTTAAGTTACTGCAAAATTTTATTTTATTTTTTCCTTTTATTTATTTATCTTTATTTTATTTATTTAAGATAGAGTCTGGCTCTGTTGCCCAGGCTAGAGTGCAGTGGCATGATCTCAGCTCATTGCAACCTCCACTTCCCAGGATCAAGCCATCCTTCCACCTCAGCCTCTTAGGTAGCTGAAACTACAGGTGCACACCACTGCCCCTGGCTATTTTTTTTTTTTAAGCTTTTGTAGAGACGAGCTTATGCCATGTTGCCCAGACTGGTCTCGAACTCCTAAGTGCAAGCAATCCACCCATCTTGGCCTCCCAAGGTGTTGGGATTACAGGCTTGAGCCACTGCCTGTCCATTGGCAAAATTTTAGAATCAACTTATCAAGGCTGCTTGGATTTTTATTGGGACTGCATTAAATCTATAAATCCATTTGAGAATCTTAATACTTAAACTTCTAAACCATAAACATGGTATATCTCTCTGTGTGTTTAGATCTTAAATTCCTCCCTGGAATGGTCTGCAGTTTTTAGGGTATAGGTCTTCAACATAAATTTAAACAAAATTCATTCATAAGTATTTCATAGATTTTGGTGTTATTGAAAAGTGGTATTAAAAATTAATTTCCCAATTTTAGTGTTACTTAAAAAAAGAAAAACTGCATAATCATACCAAGAGATGCAGAAAAACATTTAATAAATTCAACACCATGACAAAAACTGTTGGCAAACTAGAAATAGAGCCTACCACCAATATTTTACATAATGGTGAAAGTTTGAATGCTTCCCACCAAAGATCAAGAATAAGGTAAGGATGTCCACTCTCACCACCTTTACTCAACATTATACTGAAGGTTCTAGACAGTGCTATCAAGCTAGAAAAGGCAATAAAAGTTATGAGATGAATCATAATGGAAAAGTTACTAATGTTTCTGAGCCTTAGTTTCCTCAGTATAAAATAGGATAACAACAATACCTACCTCATAAAATTGTTGTGAGGACTAAGAGATGATAGTTGTGACAACAAGCCCATATTAACAGCTGATAAATGTTACCTATTAGTGTTATTAATAACTCATGCTGATATATGCTACTTTGTATTAATTATTTCCAATAACATTAACTGAATTCCTACTACATTCCAGGCCTTGAACTAGATGCTGAAGGTGCAGGCATGAGCAAAATAGATGTGGTTACAGCATTTATTAAGATTGTAAGCTATCAAGCAAAAAGTACACAATTCAAAAATTAATTGCAAGGCAAAAATAGACACATGAGATTACATCTAACTAAAAACAAGAATTGTTTTCTTGCACAGCCAATGAAATATTCAACAGAGTGAAGAGACAATCTGCAGACTAAGAGGAAATATTTGCAACCCTAAATCTGATAAAGGGTTACTAGCCAAAATATATAATGACTCAAACAAATCAATAATAAGAAAAGAAATAACCTGACTAAAAGAAGATATACAAATGGATCTTGGTCCCACTCTTGCCATGTGACACATCTGCTCCCCCTTTACATGACCTTCTGCTCCCCCTTTACATGACTTTCTCCCCCCTTTACATGGCGCCTTCTCCCCATTTACATGGCCTTCTCCCCCTTTAAAGGGGCCTACTCCCCCTTTACATGGCCTTCTGCCATGAGTAAAAGCTGCATGGGTCTCACCAAAAGTTGAGCAGATGCTGGTCCCATGCTTGTACAGCCTGTGGAACCATAAGCCAAATAAACCTCTTTTCTTTATAAATTATCCAGCCTCAGGTATTTTCTTTATAGCAACACATAAAATTGGTACTAAGCAGTAGAGTATTGCTATAAAGATATCTGAAAATGTGCGAGTAGCTTTGGAACTGGGTAATGGGCATAGGTTGAAAGAGTTTGGAGAGTTCAGAAGAAAACGGGAAAGTTTGGAACTTCTCAGAGACTTGTTAAATAGTTGTGACCAAAATGCTGATAGAAATATGGACAGTGAAGCCCAGGCTGAGGACATCTGAGATGGAAATTAGGAACTTATTGGAGACTAAAGCGAAAGTCACCGTTTTTACACCTTAGCAAAGAATTTGGCTGCACTGTAAATCCCTAGGGGTCTGTGGAAGGCTGAGCTTAAGAGTGATGACCTAAAGTATCTGGTGAAAGAAATTTCTAAACAGCAAAGTGTTCAAGAGTTGGCATGGCTGCATCTATGAGCAGATGTGGGAGTAAAAGAATGACTTAAAGTTGGAACTTATTATTAAAAAGGAAGCTTAGTGTAGAAGTTTGGAAAAATTGCAACCTGGCCATGTGGTAGAAAAGGAAAGATTTACAGGAGAGGAATTCAAGAGCACTGTAAGGCAACCACTCACTAGAGAGATTTGCATGACTAAACAGAAGCCAAATGCTAATAGTCAAGACAATGGGAAAAAGACATTTTAGAAATCTTCAAGGTAGCCCTTCCCTTCACAGGCCCAGAGGCCTGAGGAAAGAACGATTACAGAGTCCAGGCCTCAGGCTTGCTGCCCTGTTCAGCCTCAGAACATTGATCCCTATATTCCAGCTGTTCCAGCTACAACAGTTCAAAGAGCCCAAGGTAAATCACGGGCTACTGCTTAGGATCCTAAGGGCACAAGCTCTTAGTCTTGGCAGTCCATGTGGTATTAATCCTGCAGGTACACAGAGTAAAACAGTGAAGGAGGCATGACAGCTTCTATCTAGATTTCAGATGATGTATGGGAAAGTCTGGGTGCCCTCTGTGGTGGGCAGAGAATCCTACCACAGGGAAGAATCCCCACAGAGAGACTGTACTAGGACAGTACTGGGGGGAACTGTAGAGTTGGAGCCCACACACAGAGTGCTCACTGGGGTGCTGCTTAGTGGAGTTGAGGGAATAGGGCCACAACCCCCTAGACCCCAGAATGGTAGAGCCACTGGCAGCATTCACCCTGAGGCTGGAAAAGTTGAAGGCATTGAACTTCAACAGTGAGAGCAGTCATGAGGGCTGCATCCTGCAAAGCCACAAGGCCTTGAGAGCCCCCTGCTTGCACCAGTGTGCCCAGGATATGGGATATGGAGTCAAGGATTATTCTAGAGCTTTAAGATTTAATGTCTGCTCTGCTGGGTTTCAGACTTGTGTGGGATCTGTTGCCCCTTTCTTTTGGCCAATTTCCTCCTTTTGGAATGGGAATATTTACTCATTGCCTGTGCCACCATTGTATCTTGAATGTAAATAACTTATATTGATTTTACAGGCTCATAGGTCAAAGAAACTTGCCTTGAGTCTCAGATGAAACTTTAGAATTTGGACTTTGGACTTTGGATGCTGAAATGAGTTAAGAATTTTGGAGACTATTGGGAAGGGAGAACTGTGTTTTGCAATGTGAAAAGGACATAAGATTTTGGGGGGGCAGGGGCAAATGGTATAGTTTGGATGTTTGTCCCCTCCAAGTTTCATGTGAAATGTGATTTCCAGTGTTGGATGTGGGGCCTAGTGGGAGGTGTTTAGGTCATGGAAGCAGATCCCACTTGAATGCCTTGGTGCTGTGAGTGCAGCAATGAGTTCACACAAGATCTGGTTACTTAAAGGAGCCTGGCACCTCCTCTTCTCTGTCTTGCTCTTGCTCTCGCCATGTGACATGCCTGCTCCCTCTTCATCTCCTGCCATGAGTAAAATCTTCCTGGGTCTCACCAGAAGCTGAGTAGTTGCTGGTGCCATGAACCAACAGCCTGTAGAACCACAAACCAAATACACCCCTTTTCTTTATAAATTAAATAAAAAATAAGACATACTGATGGCCAACAGGTATATGGAAAACATGCTCAAAATACTAATCATTAGGGAAATGAAGATTAAAACCACAATGAGATATCACTTCATACCTGTTAGAATGACTATTATCAAAAAGGCAAAAGAAGCTGGGCATGGTGGCTCAGGCCTGTAATCATAGCACTTTGGGAGGCAGAGGTGGACAGATTACTTGAGCCCAGGAGTTCAAGACCAGCCTAGGTAACATGGTGAAACCCCATCTGTATAAAAAATAAAAAAATTATCCAAGCATGGTGGTGCACATCTGCAGTTCCAGCTACTCAGAAGGCTGATGTGGGAGGATTGATTGAGCTAGGGAGGTTAAGGCTGAAGCGAGCCATGATCATGCCACTACACTTCAGCCTGGGCAACAGAGGAAGACACTGTCTTTAAAAAAGAGACAAGATAATAAATGTTGTCAAGGATATGGAGAAAAGAGAATCCTTGCACACCGTTGGTGGGAATGAAAATTGGTATAGGCATTATGGAAAACAGTACAGAGGTTCATCAAAAAATTAAAAATAGAACTACCATGTGATCCAGCAATCCCACTACTGGGTATATATAACAGGAAATGAAATCAGTATATCATGGAGATATCTGCATTTCCAAGTTCATTGCAGCAGTATTTTCAATAGCCAAGACAAGATATGGGATAAATTTAAATGCCATTAACGAATGAATGAAGAAAATGTGGTATACATATATATTAATACACACACACACAGGATTGCTGGAGGACATTATGCTGAGTGAAATAAGCCAGCACAGAAACATAAATACTATACAATCTCACTTATAAGCGGAATCTAAAAAAGTTGAACTCATAAAAATAGGGAGTAGAATAGAGGTTAAAAGGGATTGGGGCAGGGGATGGTGAAGGCTGGGGAGATGTTGGTCAGAGGGTACAAAATTTCAGTTACACAAGAGGAGTAAGTTCAAGAGATCTATTGTACAATGTGGTGACTAAAGTTACTAACAATTTGTTGTATTCTCAACTGTTGCCAGGAGAGTACATTTTAAGTGTTCTCACCACAAAGACAAGATATGTGAGGTAATGTGTATGTAAATTAGCTTGAGTTTGCCATTCCATAATGTACACATATATTTTCAAAAGTATACAACTAATACATATGATTTTAATTTGTCAATTTAAATAAAGTTTTTTAAGGAATTGATTATAACCAACTTTTATACAAATAATAAATTGGGAAATAAAAATAAGCAGAGATGGAAAAACCAGCAGTTTTTTAAGTCTGTTCCTGTACTGCTGAGATTTTCTGCATGTGTGAGAAATTCTGAGAGAGGGCCTTAAAGCTAACATTCCATGAACATTATGTGTATATACACAAAGGGTTGATATGTTACCATAAAGCTTCATAGACATTGCTACCCTCTAATATCCATTGTCTGATACCCATTGTCTCATTCTGTTCAGCTGCTATTATAAATAATCATGGACTGGGTGACTTATAAACAACAGAAATTTATTTCTTTTCTTTTCTTTTTTTTTTTTTCAGACTGAGTCTCGCTGTCGCCCATGCTGGAGTGCAGTATTGGGATCTCGGCTCACTGCAAGCTCCGCCTCCCAGGTTCACACCATTCTCCTGCCTCAGCCTCCCGAGTAGCTGGGACCACGGGTGCCTGCCACCACGCCCGGCTAATTTTTTTATATTTTTAGTAGAGACGGGGTTTCACCGTGTTAGCCAGGATGGTCTTGACCTCCTGACCTCGTGATCCACCCGTCTCAGCCTCCCAAAGTGCTGAGATTACAGGCGTGACCCACCGCACCCGGACAGAAGTTTATTTCTTACAACACCATCTACTCTCTATTTTTATAACAGGCCAGAATGTCCAAGATCAGTTTGCCAGCACAGGTGGGTTCTGGTGAGGGCCTGCTTCCTTCATAGACAGAAATGTTTCACTGAAACCTCACACTGCAGAAGGAACTATTACATAGCTAGCTCTCCAGGGTCTCTTTTATAAGGGCACTAATCCCATCCATGAGTGCTCCATCCTTATGACCTAACCACCTTCCAAATGCCCCACCTCCTATACAACCACTTGGGGGTTAGAATTCCAACACATGAATATAGACGGGAACAAACATTCAGACCATAACATCTATTCCCCTGGCATTTTTGTTTGTTTGTTTGTTTGCTGGTTTTTTAGTAACAGAACGCTCATATTATTTGGAGCTAACTCTCTTTTGACTTATTTTATGTAGAAGAGTAACTAGTTTTTAACTTTTTAAAATTACAGCGATTTGAGGTCTCATTTGTGTACAGATAAACTGATACATACTGCAGTGCATGCTGTGATGATGCACACTCCAACATACCCCTTTAAGACTGATGAACTTACTTACTCCACCAGCTGCTGAGAGCATGGCCCACAGAGAGCCCTCAGCTTGCAGCTCTCTTACACACCTGCCTTCTGCTGAACAGAGTTGTCTCATGCCAGCTCATGCCCTATTTCTAAGATAGTCTACACCCAATCACTGATTTACAGGGAACAGTAACATCTGGTCCCCTTGTTCCAGCTTGGTACAACTCTGAAGGGCCACCTCCATTTCAGAGCTATTTTTGGGCTTAGTTCAGGCTTTTGTTGAAACTGCATTATAGTCCAACTTCTTCTGCTTAATCTTACTTCCTTTGTTTTTCCTTCCACTATTGTTGATCCCCAAAAGCACTCTGTAATAAACTTCCTGCACACTAATATCCTCCTCAGATCTCAGGGAAAGCAACCTGTAACATAGACATAAAGACCTTTTCACCCACAAAAATTAATAGGTGGAACTAGGATTGAAAGGGTGTCAAATGAACCAATTTCTTAAGCATTTTTGTTTAAAAAAAAGTAATAAATTTCAGGCAGAAATTTTCCTACTGCAACTAACAAAACAACCATGTATGCTGAGCAAATATATATTTACTATATATTGGACACTGTAGTGGTTTTCAACCAAAGGTTGTACCACCCTGATGAAGACCTTTGGAAATTTGTAAGGGTATTTGAGGGGTGGGAACTGGTCACCATGACTGGCAGGTATTACTGGTGTTTAGTGTTGCGGTCCAGAGATGCTAAATATCCAGGAATGGCCAATAGAGTCCCAACAGTGAAGGACGTTTCTTCACTGAAGAGGATACAAAGAGGTGTAAGACATAGTCTCCTCTTTCTGCTCTTACTTAGCTTATTTTCTAATCACGGGAAAAGAAAAAAATACTAAATATGATAAATATATCAAGCTCATGTAACAGCATCTACTGATAGCCAAATGGTTTGTGTAGACGGTAAATGCAAAAATGCTTCACAGAGTGAAATGATTGCAGTGAACAGGGGTTTAGGGGAAGAGCTGCAAGATTCTAAAAATTAACAGAAGAATGAATTTTTAGGACTTTCATTCTGAGAATTTTGTGTCTCCTTTTATCAAATTATATATAACTCTGCTAGTAAGTGGTGAAGGCAAGATTTAAGCTCAGGGCTATCTAATTCCAAAGCCCATCCATGCCCTTTCTACTCCTCTCTGCTGCCTTTATTTAACTATCTAAAACTCCCACATTCACTTACCAGTAAACCTGCCTGCCTCCCCTTGCTAAATTGAAAAGTAATTGATCACTGGAGCAGACCCTATTCATTTATGTTGGCCATGCAGGGGATGGCAGAGGCTAGTTCTCCCTAGAACACATTGGCAGGAAATGTCCAGCTGTCAACCTGGACACTGACACTCGCCAAATGCTGTCTCTGTAATCTCTGGAGCCCTTGATCTCATAGATATCATGGTGCTGGGAGGATGGTCACTCGGGAAGCAGGCATGTTCTTCCTCACAGCTAGAGATCAAAGTTATTGTGGTTCCTCTAGATTCCAGCTTCCCGCATTGTTATCCCCTTAAATTTAAGATAAATGGGTCAGACACAGTGGCTCATGTCTGTAATTCCTTTGAAACCAGACAGGTCCCTGATTCCCCTCACAGGATGTGCAACAGAAGTGTGGCTTGCCTGTTCAGTAGCCCTGCTGCTCAAACCTCTTGAAAGACGGGGAGCGTGCAGATTAGCAGGTATACAGGCCGGAAGAGCGCTTTGGGCTCCAGCCCCGCAGTAGAGTCTAGAGGTGGTTTCCTGCAACCCCAGTGTTACAAAGCTCTTTCAGCTTTGCTCTCCACAGATGGCTTTAGTGTTAATCAGCTCAATGGACCCTCTGGCTTTTTGTAAGGGCAGAGGGCTAGCGTGACAGCTTTCTATATCCCGGGCTTTTGTCCAGCCTCCGGGAAAAATCGGGTCACGCACGAACTCGAAGGATGAACGTGAAGTTTTACTGAGTGGTGGAGGTGGAGGTGGAGGTGACTTTCAGCAGGATAAATGTGGAGTCAGAAGCAGGGGATGGAGTGGGAAAATGATCCTCCCCTGGGGTCGGGCCGCCCAGCAAACAGAATCCTTTAGGACTGCCCCCAGCCTTATTCCTCTTGGCGTTCAGATGTTCCTCCTCTTCTCCCTTTCTCTGCTCCGTCATTCCTCCATCCATCTGCTGGTCTGCAGGCTTGCTGGTCAGTTTCTGGAGCCTCAGGTATACATGGATGCAGGTTAGGGGGCATGGTGGGTGAAAAGGCAACTTTTTGGGCACGAAACAGGAATGTCTGTTCTCATTTAGAACCGTGGGTATCCAAGCTTGAGGGTGGGGCCTTTGCCAGGGAACCACCCTCTTCTACCCAGTATTTCCCTGTCTCCTATCTGTATCACCATCACTTTGGGAGGTGGAAGCAGGAGGATTGCTTGAGGTTAAGAGTTCAAGACCAGCCAGGGCTATAAAGCGAGACCCCATCTCTACAAAAAAAAATTTTTTTTAATTAACTGGGCATGATGGCATGAGCCTGTAGTCCCAGCTACACTGCAGGCTTAGGCAGGAGGGTCGCTGAAGCCCAGGAATTCAACTCTACAGTGAGCCTTGATCACACCATTGTACTCCAGCCTGGGTAACAGTATGACAGTGAGACCCTGTCTTTAAAAAAAAAAAAAAAAAAAAAAAAAAAAGAGTTGTTAGAAAAACCAGAAAAGACCAAAGATGTCTGCGAGTGGGAATATAGCACACCATCACTGCCGTATTTTTAGGTTGCTAATTTAATGCCAGAAAGGTTATTTCCTCTCAAGCTATGTTGCTTAAACTGAAGGTCCCATGACACCAGGAAAACAGTCATGGTTTGGTCAAGCTCCTGGAGAAACAGGCATCTTTTGCCATGGATGTGGTTTGCTTGAATTGGAAGTTTTGGAGTAAATAAAATAAAGACAGACCTGCGTATAAAAATAGCTATCAAGTATTACTAAACTGTACTAAATCTTTCAACCAAGATTTAAGGATAGAAACCAAAATTTGGCCTTTTCTTCATTCATTCTCACTAAATTTTTATGATCCCAAATTTTTTTGCCCCAGTTCTCTTTTCTCCTTACATTCCAAAGAGTAGCATTTAACCCTTTGTTTTCACTCACTTGACTCAATCCCTAGGGTCTTGTCTGTTCATCATTCAGCATTGTGGATTTTTTGTTTGTTTATTTGTTTTGTAGAGTAAAGGCCTAGATTTTATAGAGCAGTGGAGATTACCTGGACCTCAGTCTTTCCCCTCTTAGTTGGCAGTAGCTGTACTGAGATAAAGTGCCCCTTTTCATGAGCCTCTACCTTAGCCCTTTCTTGTTTTTCCTTCACATGACAGTAGCTTAAGAGCCAGCAGACATCCGGTGCCCACCAATCCAGCAGCCTGAAACATATGAGCTTATCTTTCCTCTTAGTGAATTTCCCGGCAGTGTGCCACTTTGGAGAGAATCAAATGGCTTCTCTTGCCTTAGGTTTCCAGATGCCATTAAGGGTTTATTCATCATATAAATACTATGGTTTTCTTTGCTGATGAGATTAGTCCTAACAGCCTGCTTTCACATATCAACAGAAATAGTTACTGTTTTAGAGAACTTGCCCCAGGAACAAATTCAAACTAACACCAAGACACAGCCTTTTCCAAGATTGTTGAAGTAAAATTTAACAAGATATATTTTTTTAAGTAAGCTGTCAGGGGTTTCTCACACTTTGCTGGCAGTAGAGAGAATGAACTCAGGGAATCTGCAGAAATATTGGGTAATACTTGTTTTGAATCTTAAATCTGCATACATATGCAAGTATTACCCAATATTTCTGCAGATACCCTGAGTTCATTCTCTCTACTGCCATCCACCCACATATGCTTCCAGATTACAGAATGTCTAGCCCTTTTAGTAGTTTCCACACAAATGTCATTCATTCACAAGCATTTCATGAGTCCAATAACTGCAGCAGAGGCCCCATAGTGAACTGAAAAATTTTCTATTATTTCATAGCACATTCCTTAACACCCCCACCAAACATTCTCCCTACCTCTTCTGCCTGAGAACAATAGACATACCTTCTCCCTGTTATCTGCCTGTACCCCTTTATCCAGATCCTGAAAGCTCATCTTCTCAACAATTATGTATTCCTCCCTAGAAGGAAACTTGTACCAGCTGCCATTATCTTAGCCCCCCGCCAACCGACCACCAACTTTGAAAAGAGGGAAGTAGAGCCTGAGAAAGGGCAGCAGAAGAGACAGGACCAACCATGGAAGGGCTGGAAGACAGCGATACAGAATCATCTGAAAATGGGACTCTGCAGAGAGGACAGGCAATGATGGGGCAGCTCAGTAGGAGATGGCTATATTAACCAGGGCTCTTAGGTCACAAGAGACAGGCACCTAATCCAAACCAGTTTAAGGGTGGAAAGGAAATGTATTGGCTCTGTTATCTGGGAAGGATATTGGGGAAACTCGCAGGACTGAAAGGTAAGCTGTAGGAACCACGCCTCAGGGCCTACAGAGAGGGACTTTTTGACACTAGGATTTGTTCTGTCTCCCTCCATCACCCATTTCTGTTTGTTTCTTCTTGGTTTCATTCCACACATGGGCTGTTTCACATGGTGGAGAACATGGCTTAGGGGTGTCCTAGCCGTGAGCCCATACACAAAAAGGACTTCTTTTACATGTGGCCATAAACAAATTTCAGGTAAGACTGATTGCTCTGCTTATGTCATATCACCATTGCTGCATATGAAGAGAGGGAAGTCCCACCGGAATACCAAGAAAAAGGGAACAATTACACAGAAATAACGAGTGATATTACCTGAAGAAGAGGGATGAGAAAGTATGATAGGCAACCCAAACAAGCGATAGCTATTGCCAACCTACTGAAAGACCACAGGCTGCCTGAGAGCTAAGGAGAGTATGCTAAAAAAGGGTGATGAGGAGGAGGCATATGCCAAAAATTCTGTAGATGCCACAACTCTCCTTGGCCAGATGTGTGACCATGGCAGAAAATTTGAAGGGTTGATTGGCTATTTTTGTGTTGCCCATGCAGAAGCGGTCATGGAATTATTAGCTGGTAATGTCGTGAGCAGCCAAAGCTTGGGTGAGGATTTAAGAGTGGGAAACAAATAATCCATAGAGGCTGGACTCAACCTGGAAACCACTCTTTTCCAGTCCAAAAGACCCAGGGACCCCTAGGTATGGTGGCACATGCCTGTAGTTCCAGCAACTAAGGAGGCTGAAGGGGGAGGATCACTTGAGCCCAGGAGTTCAAGGCTGCAGTGAGCTAGGATCACACCACTGCACTCCAGTCTGGACAACAGGGCAAGACTCCAGCTCAAACAAAAAAAAAAAAAAAGAAAGAAGAAAAAGAAAAAGATCCAGGGACTTTTACAACTCCCTCCACTGGAAGAAATTGCTATGTGCCCAGGGACAAGCTTAGAGTTCAGAGTAAGGAAGAGAGATGCAGGGAAAAGCACATAATGACACCCTTTCCCAGATAGGTGGCTGTCTCCTGCATTCAGCAGACCAAAGGGAAAAGGCAGAAACATCTAACGTATTAGCAATTCACAAATCTCTGCAGTAGCCGTAGTCTAGGACTGAGTACAGTTAATAGACTCTGTTTTAATTTTGCCCAGTCCAGATGGAGAGATTTAGATTTAGCCGCAAATAATATTGAAAATTTCTGACAGCAAAACAGGACCATTAAAAGGAAAAAGGTATGGGTCAAAGGACAACGTAAGACTCCAAAGAGGTAGATAAGCAAATTATTTAATCTGAAAGAAAGAAGTCATGCAGGTTAGAAAGACAAGGTGGGTTGATTCATCTTAGCATATTTCAACTGCCTTAATAAATAAAGGCACTCAATAAGTAATTTTTTTTTGAGATAGAGTCTCACTCTGTCACCCAGGCTGGAGTGCAGTGGTGTGATCTCGGCTCAATGCAACCTCTGCCTCCCAGGTTCAAGCGATTCTTCTGCCTCAGCCTCCTGAGTAGCTGGGCTTACAAGCGTGCATCATCACACTCGGCTAACTTTTGTATTTTTGGTAGAGATGGTGTTTCATCATGTTGGTCAGGCTGGTCTTGAATTCCTGACTTCATGATCCACCCACCTCGGCCTCCCAAAGGGCTGGGATTACAGGCGCGAGTCACCACGCCCAGCCTCAATAAGTAATTTTTTTAAATGAATGAGTACTGTCTCTTTTTATACCTGACTTCTCGTTTCCATATCCCTTTTCTTTTTTACTCTTTTTTTATTTTCTAATTTTCTATGAATTTGTGAGGTATTTGTACTTTTCAGATGCATTTCCTTTTTGCTTATAAAAGTATAATTACACAAATGAAACATAATACAATTCCATTTTAAATGATTTTTAAAATTCAGAAATATAGTAAAATGTTCAAGTCTTCTTTTAACACACACACGTACGTCAAAATCTTGCTTCTATCCTCAGAAGCTAGTAACTATTTGAGAAATATCCTTTCAAAATGTTCCGTGCATTTATGTGTATGCTTTGTAACACACATATATGTATATGTATATATATATTTTTATAGAGAGAGATGATAAGCTAGATATAAAGTTTCATATGCTTAAATTCTGTTTTATGGATTTGTTTTTCTCTTGAAATTATGACTTGCAGATCATTTTATATCAATACATATGAGAATGCAATATTATTTTTTATGTCAATAATAGTCTATCATTTATTTAATCAGCCCTCTATTGATGGACAATTCCCATTTTTTGCTAGTAAGATTTGCACTCTTCCATCTCACTGTGCCAGTCTGGTAAAGTGGTTTGTAGGTAACTGACTTAATACTTAACCTTGAAAGTTGAGTAAAAGTTGGGCTGACTGGAGTAAGAGAAGAATTAGGGGCTGAAATGCAAACTGGTAATAGAATATATTC
Organism: Gorilla gorilla gorilla; assembly: GCF_029281585.2. Taxonomy (NCBI): domain Eukaryota; kingdom Metazoa; phylum Chordata; class Mammalia; order Primates; family Hominidae; genus Gorilla; species Gorilla gorilla. The sequence continues at coordinate 65,170,578 of NC_073229.2, forward strand.
ACCTGACTCATCTCTTGAACATGTTTTCTTCCAGAACTAAGCAATAGAGGTGGTAATCATGGGATGCTACTGGTTTGGGTATTGGGGTTTTGAAATTTTAATGAAAACTAGGACTTTCTTGCTTATTTAGCATTATTTATTTTGATATTTATTTGCTTTTCCCTTGATTATAAAAACCATTTTCTAAGAAAATGTAGAAAACACAGTAATGGAAAAAGGAAAAAAAAACAGTAAGAACAACTGTTATCATTCTTATCACTGTTATTGTTCCTTTTACTCTTTATTGGACGTATATACATGAACAAAACTGAGACATAGTGTAAAATAGATTTGTGTTCTGCTCCTTTTATTTTTTAATTTCTAATTTTATGGGTATATAGTAGGTATATATATTTATGGGATATATGTGATATTTTGATACAGGCATGCAGTGTGCAATAATCTTCAGGGTAAATGGGCTATCCATCACCTCAAGCATTTGTCCTTTCTTTGTGTTACAAAATTCCAATTATAGCCTTTTATTTACTTTTAAATGTAGAATAAATTATTGTTGACTGTAGTCACCCTGTTGTGCTATCAAATACTAGATCTTACTTATTCTATCTAACTATGTTTTTATACTTATTAACTATCCTCATTTCCACCTCCTCTGTACTACTCTTCTCAGCCTCTGGTAGCCATCATTCTACTCTCTATTTCCATGAGTTTAATTGTTTTAATTTTTAACAACAAGTAAGTGAGAACAGGTGAAGTTTGTCTTTCTGTAACTCACTTATTTCGCTTAACGTAATGTCCTCCAGTTCCAGCTATGTTGTTGCAAATGACAGACTCCCATTCTTTTTTATGGGTGAGTAGTACTCCACCGTGTATATGTACCACATTTTCTGCAGCCATTCATCTGTTAATGGGCACTTGGGTTGCTTCCAAATTTTGGCTATTGTGAATAGTGCTACAATAAATACGGTAGTGCAGATATCTCTTCGATATACAGATTTCCTTTCTTTGGGGTATATACTCAGCAACGGGATTGCTGGATCATATGGTAGTTCCATAGTTCTACTTTTAGTTTTTTGAGGAAGCTCTAAAACTGTTCTCCATAGTGGTTGTACTAATTTACATCCCCAACTACAGTGTACAAAGGTTCCCTTTTCTCTACATCCTCACCACCATTTGTTATTGCCTGTCTTTTGGATAAAAGCCATTTTAACTGGAGTGAGATGATATATCATTACAGTTTTGATTTGCATTTATCTGATGAATAATGACGTTTAGCATCTTTTCATATACCTGTTTACCATTTGCATGTCTCTTTTTGAGAAAAATTCATTCAGATCATTTGCCTTTTTTTTTTTTTTTTTTTTTTGAGGCAGGGTCTCACTCTGTCACCCAGGCTGCAGTGCTGTGGCACGTTCGCAGCTCACTGAAACCTCTGCCTCCTGGGTTCAAGCAATTCTTGTGCCTCAGCCTCCTGAGTAGCTGGGATTACAGGTGTACACCACAATGCCTGGCTAACTTTTGTGTTTTTTGGTAGAGACAGGTTTTCACCATGTTGGCCAGGCTGGTCTCAAATTCCTGACCTCAAGTGATAGTCCTGCCTTGGCCTCTCGAGTGCTGGGATTACAGGCATGGACCACTGCACCTGGTCTGATTTGCCCATTTTAAAATCTGATTATTAGGTTTTTTTCTTATTGAGTTGTTTGAGTTCGTTATATATCCTGGTTATTATTTCTTATCAGGTGAATAGTTTGCAAATATTTTCACCCATTTTAATGGGTTGTCTCTTCAGTTTGTTGATTGTTTCCTTTGCTGTAAAGTAGCTTTTTAACTTGATGTGATCCCATTTGTCCATTTTTGCTTTTGTTTCTCGTGCTTGTGGGTTATTACTCAAGAAATCTTTGCCCAGAACAATGTCCTGGAGTTTCCCCAATGTTTTCTTTTAGTAGTTTCATAGTTTGAGGCCTTAGATTTAAGTCCTTAATCCATTTTAATTTGTGTTACGGGAAGTCAGGGACCCCAAACGGAGGGACCCTCCGCAGAAGAATGTGGATTGTGAAGATTTCATGGACATTTATTACTTCCCCAAATTAATACTTTTATAATTTCTTATGCCTGTCTTTACTGCAGTCTCCAAACATAAATTGTGAAGGTTTCATGGACACTTATCACTTCCCCAATCAATACCCTTGTGATTTCCTATGCCTGTCTTTACTTTAATCTCTTAATCCTGTCATCTCCTAAGCCGAGGAGGATGTATGTCACCTCAGGACCTGTGATAATTGCATTAACTGCACAAATTGTAGAGCATGTGTGTTTGAACAATATGAAATCTGGGCACCTTGAACAGAGAACAGGATAACAGCAATGTTTAGGAAACAAGAGAGATAACCTTAAACTCTGACCACTGGTGAGCCGGGCGGAACAGAGCCATATTTCTCTTCTTTCAAAAGCAAATGGGAGAAATATCGCTGAATTATTTTTCTCAGCAAGGAACGTCCCTGGGAAAGAGAATACGTGCCTGGGGGTAGGTCTAAAGATGGCCCCACTGGGCGTTGCTATCTTCTATGGTTGAGGCTGTAGGGGTGAAATAGACCCCAGTCTCCCATAGTGCTCCCAGGCTTATTAGGAAGAGGAAATTCCCATCTAATAAATTTTGGTCAGACAAGTTGTACTCAAAACCCTGTCTCCTGATAAGATGTTATCAATGACAATGGTGCCCAAAACTTCATTAGCAATTTTAATTTCGCCCCAGTCCTGTGGTCCTGTGATCTCGCCCTGCCTCCATTTGCCTTGTGATATTCTATTACCTCGTGAAGTACTTGATGTCTGTGACCCACACCTATTCGCACACTCCCTCCCCTTTTGAAAGTCCCTAATAAAAACTTGCTGGTTTTGTGGCTTGTGGGGCATTACGGAACCTACCGACATGTGATGTCTCCCCAGGACATCCAGCTTTAAAATTTCTCTCTTTTGTACTCTGTCTCTTTATTTCTCAGACTGGCCGATGCTTAGGGAAAATAGAAAAGAACCTATGTGACTATCGGGGCAGGTTCCCCGATAAATTTGATTTTTGTATATGGCAAGAGATGGGAGTTAGCGTCATTCTTCTGCATCTGGATATCTAGTCTTCCCAGCAACATTTATTGAAGAGACTGTCCTGTACACAATGTATGGCCTTGGAAAGTTTGTTGAAAATGAATTTACTGTATATATACATAAATTTATTTCTGGGTTATCTATGCTCTTCCATTGGTCTGTATGTCTGTTTTTATGCCAGCACCATGTCGTTTTGGTTACTACAGCTCTGTAGTATTATCTGAAGTCAGGTAATGTGATTCTCAGTTTTTTCCTTTTGCTCAGGATGGCTTTGGTTATTCTGGGCCTTTTGTGGTTCCATATAAATTTTGGGATTTTTAAAAATTTCTGTGAAGAATGTCATTGATATTTTGACAGGGATTACATTGACTCTGTAGATTGCTTTGGGTAGTATGGACATTTTAACCATATTGATTCTTCCAATCCATGAACATGGAATTTCTTTCCATTTTTTACTGTCATCTTCCATTTCTTCCACCAATGATTTATATCATTATAGAGATCATTCACTTGTACATTATAGAGAGTTTCCACTTCTTTAATTAAGTTTATTTCTAAGTATTTTATTTGCAGCTACTGTATATGGGATTACCTTCTTCATTTATTTTTCAGATTATTTGCTGTTGACATATAGAAATGTTATTGATTTTTCTGTTTTGTATTCTGTGACTTTACTAAATTTGTTTATCAGTTTTAATAGTTTTTTGGTGGAGTCTTAGGTTTTTCCAAATGTAAGTTTATGTATCTGCAAACAAAGATGATTTGACTTCTTCCTTTACAATTTGGATGCCCTTTCTCTTGTCTGATTGCTCTAACTAGAACTTCTAGTACTATGTTGAATAACAATGGTGAAAGTGGGCATCCTTTTCCTGTTTCAGATCTTAGAGGAAAGACTTTCAGTTTCCTCTCATTTATTATGATACTAGCTGTGGGTCTATTGTATATGGCTTTTATTGTGTTAAAGTATGTCCCTTCTATACCTAGTTTTTTTAGGTTTTCATCATGAAGAGATGTGGAATTTTATCAAGTGGTTTTTGAGCATCAATTGAAATGATCATATGGTTTTTGTCCTTCATTCTGTTGATATAATGTATCACATTGATTGATTTATGCATGTTGAGCCATCCTTGCATGCTTGGGATAAATTCCACTTGCTCATGATGAGTAATCTTTTAATGTGTTGTTGAAACCAGTTTGCTAGAATTTAATTGAGGATTTTTGCATCAATGTTCATCAGAGATATTGGCCTGTAATTTTCTTTTCTTAATGTGTCTTTGGTTTTGGTATTAGGGTAACACTGGTTTCATACAATGAGTTTGAAAGTATTCTGTCCTCCTTAATTTTTCAGAACAGTTTGAGTAGGATTGGTATTAGTTCTTCCTTAAATGTTTGGTAAAATTCAGCAGTGAAGCCATAAGGTTTCAGGCTTTTCTTACCTAGGTGAGTTTTTATTATGACCTTGATCTTGTTACTTATTATTGGTCTATTCAGGTTTTGAATTTCTTCATGGTTCACTCTTGGTAGGTTGTGGGTGTCTAGGAATTTATCCGTTTCTTCTAGGTTTTCCAATTTATTGACATATAGTTACTCATAGTAGTCTCTAGTGATCCTTTTAATTTCTGTGGTATAACTTATAATGTCTACTTTTTCTTTTTTGTTTTCTTCCCCTGAGGCAGGGTCTCACTTTGTTGCCCAGGTTGGAGTTTAGTGGCATGAACACGGCTCACTGCAGCCTTGTCCTCCCTGGCTCAAGTGATCCTCTTGCCTCAGTCCCCCAAGTAGCTGGGACTACAGGCATGCGTCACTGCACCCAGCTATTCTTTGAGTTTTTAGTAGAGACAAGTTTTCACCATGTTGCCTGGGCTGGTCCAGAATTTCTGAGCTCAAGTGATCTGCCTTCCTTGGCCTCCCAAAGTGCTGGGATTACGAGCATGAGTCACAGTGTCCTGAATAATGTCTCCTTTTTAATCTCTGATCTTGTTTATTTAGGTCTTTTTTTCTTAATTAGGCTGTCTAAAAGTTTGTCAATTTTATCTTTTAAAAAAACGTTTTGTTCCTTTGATATTTTGCATTGTTTTTTCATTTCACTTTCATTAATTTCTTCCCTGATTTTTTGTTTTTTTTTGTGACGAATTCTCACTCTGTTCCCCAAGCTGGAGTGCAGTGGCATGATCTCGGCTCACCGCAACCTCCACGTCCCAGGTTCAAGCGATTCTTCTGCCTCACCCTCCCGAGTAGCTGGGATTACAGGTGCCTGCCACCACGCCCAGCTAATTTTTGTATTTTTAGTAGAGACGAGGTTTCACTATGTTGGCCAGGCTGGGTTTGAACTCCTGACCTCATGATCCACCTGCCTCGGCCTCCCAAAGTGCTGGGATTACAGGCATGAGCCACCCCACCTGGCCCTCTGATCTTTATTATTTCTTTTCTTCTGCTAATTTTGGATTTGTTTGCTCTTGCTTCTCTAGTTCACTAAGATGCATCATTAGATTGCTTATTTGAAGTTTTTCTCCTTGTTTTTATTTAGACACTTATTGTTATAAATTTTCCTCTTAGTACTGCTTTCACTATATCCAATAGGTTTTGGTATGTTGTGTTTCCATTTTCATTTGTTTCAAAAAAGTTTTTAATTTCCTTCTTAATTTCTTTATTGACCTGTGAGTCATTTAGGAGCATGTTGTTTAATTTTCAAGTGTTTGAATAGTTTCTAAAGTTCCTCTCATTATTGATTTCTAGTTTTACTCCATTATGGTCAGAGAGGAAATGATACAATTTCAATTTTTTGAACTTTCAAAGACTTATTTTGTGGCCTAATATATGATCTATTTTTGATGATGTCCTATGTGCTGAGGAGAAGATTATGTATTCTGCAGCCGTTGGATGAAATGTTCTGTAAATATCTATTAGGCCCATTTGATCTACAGTGCAAATTAAGACTGGTGTTTGTCGATTTTCTGTCCAGATCATTTGTCCAATGCTGAAAGTGAGATGTTGAAATCTCTAGCTGTTATTGTATTGGGGTCTATCTCTCTTTAGCTCTAATAATATTCACTTTACATATCTGGGTGCTCCAGTGTTGGATGCATGTATATTTGTATTTGTTATAGCCTCTTGTTGAATTGACCCCTTTATCATTATATAATGATCTTCTTTGTCTCTTTTTATGATTTTTGTCTGGAAATCTATTTTGTCTGATATAGATATAGCTACTCCTGCTCTTTTTTGATTTCTGTTTGCATGGAATGTCCTTTCCCATACCTTTATTTTCGGTTTATTTGTGTCTTTATAGGTGTAGTGTGTTTTTTGTAGGCAGAAAATAATTGGGTCTCTTTTTTTATCTATTTGGTTACTCTGTCTTTTGATTAGGGAGTTTAGTCCATTTACAGTCAATGTTGTTACTGATAAGTAAGGACTTACTCCTGCCATTTTCTTGCTTTATGGTTGTTTTTTTGCTCCTTTCTCCCTTCATTCCTTTATTCTTGTCCTTCTTGTTGCAAAGATGATTTTCTCTGGTGGTATGTTTTAATTTCTTGCTTTTTATTTTTTTGTGTATCTGTTGTAGGTTTTTAAATTTGAGGTTACCATGAGGCTTGCAAATAACATCTTATACCCCATTATTTTAAATTGATGGCAGCTTAACATATTGCATAAACAGACAAACTAGCAAACAAGCAAATAGAAAACTAATAAAAGTCTACATTTTAACAACATCCTTCCATTTTTAACTTTTTTGTTTTATGCTATGTCTTGAAAAGTTGTTGTAGTTATTATTTTTGATAGGTTCATCTTTTAGTCTTCTTACTCAAGATATCAGTCCTTTACAAACCACAATTACAGTGTTATCATATTCTGGATTTGTCTGTGTACTTACTATTGCCAGTGAGCTTTGTACCTTTAGATGATTTCTTACTGCTCATTAACATCCTTTCATTTCAGATTGAAGAACTCCTTTTAGCACTTCTTGTAGGACATGTCTGATGGTGATGAAAATCCTAAGCTTTTGTTTGTCTGGGAAAGTCTTTATTTCTCCTTCATGTTTGAAGAATATTTTCACTGGATAAAAGCTCTAGGATCCTATAATAAAAGTTGTTTTCTTTCAGCACTTTAGTAAACATTGTTTTCTTTCAGCATGTTAGTGTCATGCCACTCTCTCTCTTGGCCTGTAAGGTTTCCACTGAGAACTCTGCTGCCAGACATATTGGAGCTCCTTTGTATGTTATTTTCTTTTCTCTTGATGCTTTTAGGATCCTTTCTTTATTCTTGACCTTTGGGAATTTGATTATTAAATGTCTTGAAGTTGTCTTATTTGGATTAAATCTGCTTGGTGTTCTGCATTATTCTTGTACTTGAATACGGGTATCTTTTCCTTGGTTTCAAAATTTCTCTGTTATTATCCCTTTGAATTAACTTTGTACCCTGATATCTCTCTCTCTCTCTCTCTCTCTGTGTGTGTGTGTGTGTGTGTGTGTGTGTCCTAAGGCCAATAACCATTAGATTTGCCCTTTTGAGGCTATATTCTAAATCTTATAGGCATACTTCCTCCTTTTTCTTTTTCTTTTTTCTTTTCTTTTTTTTGAGACGGAGTTTTGCTCTTGTTGCCCAGGCTGGAGTGCAGTGGTGCGATCTCAGCTCACTGCAACCTCTGCCTCCCTGGTTCAAGTGATTCTCCTGCCTCATGCTCCCAAGTAGCTGGGATTATGCCACCACACCCAGCTAATTTTTGGTATTTTTTTAGTAGAGAAGGGGTTTCCCCATGTTGGCCAGGCTGGTCTCTAACTCATGACCTCAGATGATCCACCCACCTCGGCCTCCCAAAGTGCTAGGATTACAGGGTGAGCCACCACACCTGGCCCACTTCTTTTTTACTCTGTTTTTTCTTTTGCCTTTTCTCACTGTGTATTTTCAAATAGTCTGTCTTCGAGCTCACTAATTTTTTTTCTGCTTGATTAATTCTGCTGTTGAGAGACTCTGATGCATTCTTCAGTATATCGGTTGAATTTTTCAGCTCCAGAATTTCTGCTTGAGTTTTAAAAATTATTTCAATCTCTTTTTTAAATTTATCTGGAAAGGATTCTAAATTTCTTCTCTGTGTTATCTTGATCTTTCATCGATCTGTTATTTCATTGACCTTCCTCAAAGTAGCTATTTTGAATTCTCTGTCTGAAAAGCCAAAGATCTCTGCCTCTGCAGGATTGGTCTCTACTGCCATTTTTACTTTGTTTGGTGAGGTCATGCTTTCCTGGATGGTCTTGATGCTTGTGGATGTTCATCTGTATCTAGACATTGAAGAGGTAGATATTTATTGTAGTCTTCATGGTGTGGGCTTGTTTATACCCATCCTTCTTGAGAAGGCTTTCCAAGTATTGAAAGTGAATTGAGTATTGTGTTGTAAGTCTTTGGTCACTGCAGCTTTAACTGCTTTAGGGGACACCTCAAGCCCCTTAATGCAGACTCTTACAGACTCATATAGATACCACCTTATTGGTCTCGAGAAATACCCAGGTGAATTCCCTGTATTATCAGGCAGTGTCTCTGTTCTCTTCCGTTATTCTCCCACAAACAAAAGGAGTCTCTCCTCTATGCTATGCTGCCTGGAGTTGAGGGAGGTGTGACACAAGCACCCCTATAGCTGCCACTATAGGTGGCTATAGCCACCACCACTGAGACTGTGCTGGTCAGACCTGAAGCCAGAACAGTACTAGCAGTTGGCAAAGGCCTGTGGTAACTATTGCCTGGCTACTGCTGACGGTTGTTCAAGGCCCAAAAGTTCTTTAGTCAGCAGGTGGTAAATCCAACCAAGCTTGTGTCTTTCCCTTCAGAATAGCAGGTTCCCTTGTGACCCAGGGTGGGTCTAGAAATACTGTCCAGGAGCCAGAGCCTAGAGTCAGGAATGTTAGGAATCTACTAGGTGCTCTACTTTACTGTGGCTTAGCTGACATATATGTTGCAAGACAAAGTTCTTTTTAATCTTTTTTCTCCTTTCCTCAAGCAGAAGTCTCTCCCTGTAGCCACTGTAGCTCCACACTCATGGCAAGTATTGCCTGGCTACCACAGCTGTTTATTCAAGGCCCAAGGGCTCTTTAGTTAGCAAGTGATAAATCTTGCCAGTCCTAGGACTCTCCCTTCAGGGCAATGCATTCCCTTCTGGCCCAGGGCAGGTTTAGAAATGCCATCCAGGAGCTAAGGCCTGGGATCAGGGACTTTAGGGATCTACTTGGTCCTTCATTTTACTGTGGCTGATCTGGTACTCAAGTTGCGAGACAATGTCCTTTTTACTCTTCCTTCTCCTTTCTTCAAGGGGGAAGAGTCTCTCCCAAAGCTATGAGCTGTGCTGCCTGGAACTGGGGAAACTATGGCACAAGCACTTCCTTGGCTGGCCAGCTGCTGTCTCACTGGGTTGTGTACACCCCAAGTCCACGGGCTCCAAACCCAGCACAGCATCAGGACTCGTCCAAGAATTACAGTCCTTGTGGCCTAGATTGCCTTTCAAGTTTATTTATAACCCCAGAGTGTGTCAGTTCATGGTGGTGGAATTAGCTAGAACTCAGGTTCTAACCACTGATAGGGACAATTCCCCTCTGGCCAGGGCTGGTTTAATTGCTCCCTCCATAGGTGCCAGCTTAACTCTGTCCTGTGTTGCATTCCACTGTGAGTTCAGGGCAGCACTGAGTTCCAATGCAGAGTCCCACAGTCACTGTTGTCTCCCTCCCCCAAGCACATAGAATCTCTCTCAGCACCACAGAGCTGCTTCTGGTGAATGGGGGAGAGATAGTGTAGGCAATTCAAGACTGCCTTTTCTACCCTCTTCAGTGCCTCTTTTCTTGCTATGATAGTCAAACCAGGTACTGTGATTGCTCACCTGATTTTTTGTTTTTCCAAAAGGTGCTTTATTGTGTGGATAGTTGCTAAATTTGGTGTTCCTACGGGGACAGTGATTACTGGAGAGTTCTATTCCATCTTTCTCTGCCTCCTCCCTCTTCAGTGCCCAGCTCCTTTTAAATTAAACATTATATTGTGAACATTTTCCATGTCTATTAAAAGTCTATTTTTTTTTTTTGAGACAGGCTGGAGAGCAGCAGTGTGTTCATGGCTCACTGCAGCCTCAACCTAAGCTCAAACAATCTTCCCACCTCAGCTTCTAAGTAGCTGGGACCATAGGTACATGCTACCACTCTTGGCTAATTTTTTGTTGTTATTTTTTATAGAGATGGGGTCTCACTATGTTGCCCAGGCTGGCCTCAAATTTCTAGGCTCCAGCAAGCCTCCTGCCTCAGCCTCCAAAAGTACTAGGATTACAGTTATGAGCCATGGCACCTGGCCCAAAAGTCTAATTTTATTGGTCACATAGTTCTTAGCCTTATGTGGTAAAACTTAGATGCTTCTTAGATAAACTTAAGAAGCCTCACTTTCCACCTTCAGAAAGGCTGAAGATTTCAAGCCCAGTGCTACATGAATAAGTGTCTCCAGAAAGCCTAACATAAATATTATAGTTTTGTTATGAGTTGTCAGGGACTGAGTATAAGAATGTAAAGTACAAACATTTGGAGACCAATTGGAAATATCTGCTGAAACTAAATATGTTCATTCCCTAATCCAGCAGTGCCACTTTTAGGTACATATGCTTAAGGAAACTCTTGCATAAGTACACAGGGATACAAATTTAAGGATGTTCATTCCAGCCCTGCTAAAATAGTAAAAAAAAAAAAAAAGAAAAAGAAAAAAAAGAAATTAAAAAAATTGAAAATAACCAAAGTACCTATCAACAGGAGAATGGATAATAAACTGTAGTATGTTTATGTGATGGAATACTATAGAACCATTAAAAGGAATGAGATGAAGCTATTTAGATCATCATAGATAGACATCAAAAGCAAAGGGCTGGGCCAGGTATGGAGTCTCATGCCTGTAATCCCACACTTTGGGAGGCTGAGGCAAGAGGATCACTTGAGCTCAGGAGTTCAAGACCAGCCTGGGCAACATGGTGAAATCCCGCCTCTATGAAAAATACAAAAAAATTAGCCAGGCATGATGGCGCATCCCTGTAGTCCCAGATACTTGGGGAGCTGAGGCAAAAGGATCAATTGAACCTGGAGATCTAGTCTGCAGTGAGCCAAGACAGTGTCACTGCACTCCAGCCTGAGTGACAGCGTGAGACCGTCTCCAAAAAAAAAGCAAAGGGCAATGCCTTAGTTTATTTGTAAGCATGCCTGCTTCATGGATACATAAGTATATTGAAGTATAAAAAAAGATGAAAAACAAATTCATCATAGCAGTTGTCTCTGAGGAAGAGCATAATGGAGCAAGGGGAATTTTTACTGTACATGCTTTGTGTCATGTTTTAATTCTTTTCTTTTCTTTCTTTTTTTTTTTTTTTTTTTTTTGAGATGGAGTCTCACTCTGTAAACCCAAGTTGAAGTGCAGCGGTGTGATCTCGGCTCACTGTAACCTCCGTCTCTGGGGCTCAAGTGATTCTTGTGCCTCAGCCTCCAGAGTAGCTGGGACTACAGACATGTGCCACCACACCCAGCTAATTTTGTGTATTTTAATAGAGACGGGGTTTCATCATGTTGCCCAGGGTGGTCTCAAACTCTTGAACTCAGGCAATCTGCCCTCCTTGGCCACCCAAAGTACTGGGATTACAGGCGCGAGCCACCGCACCTGGCCGATGTGTCATGTTTTTTAAAAAAAAGATTAAACAAATAAAGCAAAATGTTGTTCATTGATAATGTTATGTAGTACTTACATGGCCTTTTTTTGTATTATTCTCAGTATTTCTAACTTCTCTTTAATTTTCTCTCAAAAAGGGTAAATAAATAATGAAAATAATAAATCTTTCAAGCCAATTAATTTATTATAAACATTATGTTATGCTGTAGATTCTCTCTATTTGCAGTAGTTATATTCTATAAAGTTGCAGTGAATACCAAATTAGCAAATACAGATCAATTGCTCAAAGGGAAAATACAGAGTTGGATTCCTGTGAGTCTCAGGTCACAATATTTTCATCAATTGATCACACATAACCTTGTATTATGTGTATTCCTGTTTTAAGGCACCTTATTTAATTAACACTGGACTCATGGTCATCAGCACTATAATTCTTACCTGAATAAAGCTTATCTAATGCAAACTATTTTCTCTGTAAGGCATATCATAACCCTTGTGTGCTTAGGACCATTTTCCTTTTTTCTTTATTTGAGACAGACTCTCGCTCTGTCACCCAGGCTGGAGTGCAGTGGTACGATCTCTGCTCACTGCAACTTCCGTCTCCCCAGTTCAAGCGATTCTCCTACCTCAGCCTCCAGAGTAGCTGGGATTACAGGTGTGTGCCACCATGCCCGGCTAATTTTGCATTTTTAATAGAGGCTGGTTTGACCATGTTGGCCAGGCTGGTCTCGAACTTCTGACCTCAAGTGATCCACCCACCTCAGCCTCCCAAAGTGCTGGGATCACAGGCATGAGTCACCACCATGCCCAGCCAGGAACATTTTCAAAAGCAAAATTACCACCAAAAAGCACAAAAACGTGAAAAAACGTAGCACTAAATAGACCTCAAAGAGAACACTTGCTTACAGTATGAGGGCCAGAACAAGAAAGCAGAGGATTACCTCATTCAACCTCAGCCGAGAAATGTGAACATCAAGCAACTCAAATTTTTCACCATTCTATGCATGTTTGCAAATAACCAAGAAAGTGCCATGAATATTGATTTGGAAGTTACAAATAAATTTTAACAAGTAAGCAAATTCATACATAAATATCTATGAATAATAAGAGTTGGCTCCATGTACTTATGCAGATCAGTGACACAAATTATAAACTGCAACAATATCTAAACAAGACTCTATTATTAAAACCTAATAATTTGCAGGTAACCATTCAAGTGACAGATATCAGCTGCCTTCGTCTCTGCTGAGACTTGTTGTCTTATAGCATTTAGCTGAGATGGTCACTCAAAGATCCCATGCACTTGGCAGATAGAAATTTTGCACCTTCTGTCTGGAAAATCCCAGGCCTCGTGGGTCTCCCTTTTATCTTTCAACATAAAATTTACTCAAGGCATTTTTGTTTTCAATAAGTTTTCTCTATTTAAAGAAACCAGCACTATGTAGATGGGCTACACAGGCTGGGGTCTTTGAATAGATTATTAAAATTCCACTTCACTTATTTTTTTTGTGAATAATCTCAGAATTCTAGTTTTGGAAAGGGCCGTGTATATATATTTAATTGGTTTAATTCATCCCTGTGTAAGGGAGAGTAAATTTTAGAAAAGCCATTTTTAAAATATGATATTGAAGAAAGGAGTTAGTAAATTGAAATCAAGCCTACCACTTTAAAGCTTTAAGAGCTGATATTTAATATTTTCTCAGGTTTAGTCCTCAAAGATGGATTACCCCAACCATTTCTGCCAGGAATGTGAACTCAGAGATTTGGAAAAGCCAGCAATCATCTCATAGCATATTTACACCTTCTATATACCTATCAAACAAACAACAAAACTTTAAGTACCATGTTTACCGAAGATTTTTTAAATTACAGAAATTGTATGTATGGACATGATCTTTTAAAGCCTATTTATTTTTAATTATCTCATTCATGCTATATATCTCATTCACACTCTTTCTTTTTGGGTTTTTTTTTTTTCTTATGATTAGTCTCAAGTCCTAAATCATTTCAAGATAAAATTGTAAGAAAATGCACTGGCTCCAAGGATCTTGTGGAAAGTCTCCTAGAAACTCATTGGTATGGAAAGGATGAATATTGAATGAGATGAAAACAGTTGCTTTGGTGGAGTCCCAGAAGATTTAAATGCATAAACATAAGCCTTGTGATGTTTGAGAGCCACAATAGCCAATATAAATAAATCGTATGTAAAACAGTAACTTGAAAAAAAATGGAAAAAGAGATGGAAAAATGAAATAAATTACTTTTACCAAAATGTTTCTCAAATAATGGTAGGGGAGATAAGGTGATAAATAATAGATTGGATATTTTTAAGAGGCCTTAGTAACAGTCTAAGTACATAGTGTTAAATTTCTGAATTTTTAACCACAGAAAGTCTATCCTTAGATAATCCATGTTGATTGTTTGCCTGCCGTTTGAATTAACACACACACACGCATTGTTCAATCCAAGTCTTTTAAGTTTCCTTTTAAGAAGGCTTGCTAAATGGAAAACAACATTGATTGTTGGATTAGTTTACCCAAACAACGGGGACCAGGCAAAATGCTTACCTTTTTGGTGCAGCCATATTTATGGGCTCTTGCCTTCACCTTTGTATTCAATGGCATTGACAAAATCTCAAATGCAGCATAGTAGATAGAGTCAAATGATCTGACTGCCTTTGGCAGCAACATCAGAAACTGAAAAACGTGATATGATATGTCTTAAAAGCAAGATCATTACTGTGTTTTTGAGTTTGGGAAAGAAGGAAGGTAGAAATCCCAGTGTAGGAAAATGAGTATCCAAAGAAGCTGAGAGGACTAGAACTAACTTTGGGTTCTAAAGGGGTAGAGGTCAAATAAGGATGCCTTCTTCCCTTCCTTTTTTCCTCCCTCCCTCTCTCCTTCACTTCCTTTCTTCCACTTCACAAATTTCCTGTTTTAAACATAAGCTTTTAAATTTTTTCAGCTGAAGTACCAGGAAGTTCCTCCTCTTTGAAACCTAGAGTAATTAATCAATTAGAGGAAAGAAGATAATTCAGCTCATTCCAAATCAGTCTGGAAAATTTGCATTGTCCTACATGGCTATACATATTACTTTGTGAGAAAAATGAGATGGGGTAACCTAATTGCCTTTTATTTAAAAATGAGTTGGCCCATTTTCAAAATATTATTCAAATGTCTCAAGAAACCATTGAGAATAAGAAATAACCCTCCCTCAAATCACATGTCAGGAATAGGAAGGTCAATGCATCCTTCACCTCTGAGACTGACACAAATGGCACATACAAGGGCACTTTTCTTTTCTTCTCTTTAAGTGACACAGAGTTTCCAAGTCAGAACTGATTTGTAAACAATGTAATCCTGAAGAATCAACACAGAAGAAAAAGAAGCTGGAGGGCAGATAGATGGGTGGAAGGGTCAGACATTGTCAAATTGCTTTCCTGTCCCTGTGATTCCCTGAGCTCCAAAAGTCTGTTTTTATTAACCCAGTTTCAGTCCAATTATCTTTTTAATTGTTCAAATTTACCCTTGGCTAGGGTATCCAAAAGCTTTAATTTCTTTCTAAAATTACCTCATTTTTTGTGTCTTTAGAAGCACATGTAACATGTGACTATGTTAGGAGCAGAGAGAAAGGCAAGATGTGAGTAAGTAGCCTTTAAAAGATCTGCGGGAACATCAAAATATCTCTTCAAATGGCCCTACTCTTTTAAACATCACTGAGGCCAGCACAAGCAAAGTACAAGTGCCTGACCAGGTGCTCCTAATGACGTGAAAGGCCAGAGCACGAAAAGTCAGGCTGTACCTTATATATGGTCAGACTTCGCATTTGGAAAAAATACTTCGTACCTTTAGTGCCCACTTTTATTGACTAGATTTTTACTTACAAACTTATGCTCATTTTAACAGGTAAAATTATACTAAAATATATAGCAAAAAGATTAGTAATCTCTCTCTTCATTGCCTCCACTCTCACTCCCAGCCAACACTCCCCAACCCTTCCATTTTCACATCAACACCTTGATTGCCAATTAAGCCAAATGTACTAGCTCAAGAGTACCTGCTAGTGTCATGTGGTGCAGGCTGGAATTTAGGGCATACAGGAAGCAGTTGCAGGGGCCCCTTCTCTGTGGATGGACAAGCCTAGGCTAAGCACAACTGGACGCATGGGACACACTGTGGGGCTATGCTCCAGAAAAGGGACCCTATCTCCCTATGATTCTTCCTTTTCATGGGGCAAGTGATGGAATGCTCTTGCAAATGGGGCAAGATAATCCAAGCTTGGGTACCAAAAAGGTGAGCATGGATGCTAGCTGTTTATAGGATTCTAGGATGATGATTTGGATTCTAGCACCTGGTAGCCTTGTCAGAAAAGATGGAATGCAGATCCACTCTTCCCCATGCAGAGGAGAAGTCCCTGGCCCAGCTAGCTTATCTCCAAAAACACAAAGTGAGACTTGGGGGCCAAAGATCCAAGAATTCTGCCTGTCTCTCCAGAGTAACTTATGTTAAAATCTTTCTTTGTGTTTATCTAGGTATGTATATCAATAGTCTATGTATTTGTAGATATATATGTGTATATCTGTATGTGTATATATCCTCCATATATATCTGTATGGTATACTTATGTGACACACAAAACACAAATGAAAGGTTTTTTAATATTATTAAAACAAGAAAATGGGATCATACTAAACCCATTATTATGCAGCCTCTTTTTTCATTTAGTGTATCTTGACTTTCCCTGGTTAAAGTTGAAAAACTAAGGGCCATGAAGAGAAAGGAGTCATCTATCACTAGGAACTAGTTAGTGACTGGGCAGAATTAAAATCTTTATGCCTTCATCCACTAAACTGCCTGCCTTTGACTCTACCCTCACATGCTTGAGGTGGGTTTCGTAGATTCAAAATCCTTTGCTGGTACAAAGCTTTCCAATTCCTGCTCCTCTGCAGAAGTGCATTACTATTCCAGATCCTGCAGGGCCAAAGCATCAGACAAGGAGTCTTCCTTTATGTTCCTAACTATTCAAAGGAAGACAAGCCTCAGGAAGCTCCCTGGACCCGTAAGTGTCAGATGCCCCAGAGGGAGAGTAAATAAGTGATGGAAAGAGGCTGACTCTCTGAAAATTCTGTACTCTCTAATCCTTGTCACAAAGTCTGTATATATCTAATATCTATCTGTTTATCTTAGTGGAAGATAGCATGAACCTCAAAGATCACTACAGAAGATTCATCTATTCTTGGCACAATGCTATGTCTCAGTTTAGGGGAGTGTTTTCTCCATGTCTATTTTATTATTCAATATAATTTAAACCAAAATTTCAGGGGGAAATTGTCAGACATTACATTGTAATTTTTAGGATCATTTAACAATGGAGACTATGTAAACCCATAACAAACTCCCAGTGCATATCAAGATTAACATGTATATAAGCTCTTCCAAAGAAACTGTCAAATATATTGCGACTATTGAGAAACAATGTTCTACAAACAACTGGTCTCCCTGCTTCTTCCCTTACCTCCCCTCAGTATGTTCTCAGCACAGCAGCTAGATTGATGTTGTTAAAATAGAACACACATCATGTCATTCTACTCAACTCCAATCTTCCCAAGTGATTCCAATCTATACTATAACAATCATAAAGCTAAGTACTTTGAAGAAAAATAAAACAGGATCAGAGACTGGAGAGTGATGGGAGGTGCCATTTCAGACAGTCATAAGAGAAGGCCTCTCTGAATAGGTGACATTGGAGTCTAAATCCAGTGAGGGACTAAGACTTGCGGCTATGTTAGGAGCCAAGGGAAAGGCAAGATTTGAGTAAGTAGTCAGTAAATATGGCTACCTCAACAGCCCATTATCATTATAGAAATGTACTTCTATACGTTGCATAAGTGAACAGATATGAAGGACACAGAACTATGGCTAAGTGTCTAGGAAATGAAAATAACTTGGACACTTAGCCATAGTACTGAATCCTTCATATCTATTCACCAAAAATTCCATTAAATGAAAACTTTCTATGTAGCAGATGCTGTTGACCCTCATCTCCCTTAGAGTAAATGCTCAAGTATTTTCAATGGCCTAACAGTCCTACTCACTCTTCCCTGCCTCCAACCTGCTCTCTCCCCTCCCCAGCTTCATCTCTGACCCTGTTTCCTATCATTCTCTCCCTCCGTCATTCAACTCAGACATACTGGCCTCCTTGGTGTTCTTAGAATACTCCAGTCATACTCCAACTTGAGAACTGGCATACTTGCATTTTCATTTGCCCAGTGTGCCCATCACCCACATGTCTTTTGTGACTCATTCTTTTGACTTTTCATTGTCTTCACTCAATGTTGTTTTTGCCTAAGTCCTTTTCTGGCTAGCCTTTCTAAAATTGCAGCCCTAGCCATCACACCCTTCATAAATTCCTTACCCACTTTCCCTGCCTTTTTTTCACCTTAGAGGTTAACATCATCAGCATACTATACTCGTATCTAATTTTCTTGTCTCCCCATGAGGGCTGAGAATTTTGTCTGTTTTGCTCCTGCTGTGTTGCCAGCTACTAGGACAGTGCCAGGCAACATGATATGCACTCTAGAACCACTTGTTGAATGAATAAATAAATGTTTGACAAATTTACTCAATAAAATGATCAGTTTTTCAACAGTACTTAGCATTCCAGTGGGTCACCAGAACCAAAGAAACTGAAAGCAAATTTTTTCCAGAAAAAAGTATTTCAAGTGACATGAGAGTTAACCCTAGGCTTAATCTAGGACAGAGCAAATGCACTGTGCATTTCCTATATCAGAGATAGCCAGAATCCAGGGAGGTTTCAGGGTTCAGACATTAAGCCAGCCAAATATTCTAAGGGGGACCAAGATAGGAACAGACAAAGTCTTTGTACTGAGTGGTGCCCAGGTGAAGGGCTGTGTAAGTCTTACTAGGAAGAAATTGCCTCTATGAGACTTCTTAGAGGATAGACATTGTTATTGTGTTGGTCCCCAATAGAGCCATTTAAAAACTTCCATCGTCGGGGGTTCATACCTGCTCTTTTCTCTTCTTCCTCATGCTTTACAATTAGCATTCTCTCAACTCTGCCTTCTCAGGAAACTTGCTGCCCTTCTTGTAGAAGGGTGGACAGGACCTGTTCATATTTACTGGAATGTGAATGGAGTAGACCCTGGTAACCCCATTGCTTCACCACAACCAGATGGGAAATTGGTCTCACCCACCCACTGGGGGAATCCTTTGAGAATCTTCATTCTTTTGTTACCATCCTGCGGCACATCTGACACTCCGTGGTGTTCAATAAATGCTGGCTCAAGAGCTAATGATCTATTATTAATGACTTGGGTCAACATAGAGCCTTTACTCCAGAGTTCTTTGCAAGACTGTGGGCATTGTACCTTGTTGGTAATTAGATTATGCCCTAGGGATCTCTGTTTGAAAGGAGGCCTGTCTCAAATGTCATGTTTCAGAATCCTAATTATAAAAATCCATAATTGGCTGCCTCCTTAAGAACAACGAGAATGATGGCTTGTGTGCCCCAAGAAGGATGTGCAAGAGGAACACAAACAAGGAAGTGTTGCTGTAGAGAAATGAGATTTTTAAATGTCCTGGGAAAACTTGGTGCTATGGTGCACTGGAGTAAACCCCGCAAATATAAAAACCAAACTGGGAACAAGGCTCATCAATGCTTATGCAAATACTCTCAGGGAAAGCACTCTAAAACTAATACTGGGTCCCCTGAGATGTCGGGGAAGTTTGAAGATAATCACTTGTGACACTCAGGCTTTTCTTGAGACCCAGTTTTAAACAACTGACCTTAGTTCTGAGCTGGATGGATGCCAAAATTGAGTGTCTGCTCAGTTGGAGCCAAATCCTCTCCTAGCTGTCTCTCAAGTCAGTTGGCAATATTTGCTTTGAGTTCTTTTTCCCACTTATGCAGAATTAATTTTGAAGTCTTTCCTCCTTTGGGCTGGAAGTGTTGAGGAAAGCAATGTGTGGTGTTTAGGTCCCAGGTGACACCTTTTTGTTCATGTGTCCGCTTTGTTTTCTGCTTCCTTTGAAGGCCTGTCCACTTTATATAGTGAAGAAGTTTACATTAGGGTGCGCCTCAATTCCACAAGCATTTATAGACTAATCGCCATCGGCTGAGTCCTCTGTTAAATGTTGAGGTTGTTGAGGCTAGGGGAGAAAGTGTAGAGCTTACAGAGGGAGTGTGTGATGGAGGAAAGAATACAGGCTCTGGAGTGAAACTCTGGCTTCTAATCCTGGCCTCACTACAGATCAGCGGTGAGAACTTGGGCAAGTTATACATGCACAGTAAGCCTCTGTTTCCCCAACTAGAAAACTGGGGTAATAGTTCCAAATCTGAGAGAATTATACTTGTAAACAGATTCAAAATCATATATATTTCTATGATTGCATAAAATAGTAAACAGCCTCAAATGCAACATGTAAGAATAAAGTAAGTTATCATTTTTTTCAATGTATTGTTAGTCCTTAATCTCTAGAAGCCTGACAGTTGAGACAGGAAAATAAATCTCATATGCATGAAAAAAGTAGAGAATAGCAGAGGAAGAATGACTCGATTCAATAATAGAAGGAAAGGAGGCACAAGTTTCAGCATACATGTATAAGGTAATAAGTGCCGTGAGCAATAAGAAATCACATCACAATTTCTGCCTAGAGAGTTTTTTCCCATCATCTATCATCCAAGCCTCAGTGCTTATATAATTAGAAAATGCAGGGTGTTTTGTTCTCTCTTCCATGAGCATGTCTAATTTAAATTCCATTGCATTCCAGATCACATGAAATCAACATATAAATGAAAAGCCGTCTGCATTTCTGAAATGAGATGGAACTTTTGACTTTTCTACTTGAAGAAACAGTATCACTGTCACTCTGCTAAAAACCCAAAAGAATGGCTTTTTTTTCTCCTCTCATTGACTATAAAATCAAAAAGGCAGGGAAAATCATGTCCCAAGTTTGATTGAGGGATAGCTCTGATTTGTTACTAAAATTGCTATCAGTAGTTAAAATAATGTACATGTATGTATAAATGAGTAATATGTATATGTAATAATGTACATGTATCTATACATAGGTAACACACATATATAACAGTAATATGTATTTGTAATGGTAACATATATAAGTAATAATGTATATGTAATAGTAATATGTATATGTGTGCATATGTAATAGTATGATTATGCAGCAACCATCATCAATGACCAATCTATTTAAACTCCACACTATAACTTTCTGCATGTGTGAAGTCTCTTAAGGTCAGTGACCCTCTAAATGTAAAAATAGCATGTGTGAGGCCCCACCTATGGTTGTTCAGAGCTCCAGGAAACAGGTGGCATGTGAGTGAAATCAAGATATTTAAGGTACCAGTTGTCCTCCATAAAGTGAACATTTTTAGTTTTCTGACTTGAAGATGTGGATATTTTCAACCTTTTAATTCTAGGCTGCCTTACTCTCGTCTCCATGGTGCAGCACACACCCCATGAATAAGCCCTGTTTCATCCAAGAAAAACAACCTTTGACCATCCACCTCCTCATATCTCACCTGGGGAAAACCAGTTGGCCTATCTTTGACTGACTTCAACACATCAAAATGTGCACAATGGTCATTTTACTGAAAGTCCTAAAATGTTCATTAAAAAACCAATTCAAACTTAATAACACTACGCTAACTGAGGTAGACTCTTAAAACCAGTTTCTGGTCAATGAGATACCTGTGTCAAATGGTTGTGTAATCAAATTCTTTCCATATCCTGCAAACATAGCTTGATGGGTTTAATTAATGATCATTTTGAATTCTTTTATGCAGACAGGTTTTTTTTTCCTAAAGCATTTATGATGCCAGGATTTTTATTTTATTTTATTTTATTTTATTTTAGACAGGGTCTTGCTCTATTGTGCAAACAGTGGCGTGATCACAGCTCCTTGAGGCCTCAACCTTCCAGGCTCGAGTGATCCTCCTGCCTCAGCCTCCCAAGTAGCTGGGCCTACAGGCATGCACCACCATGCCTGGCTAATTTTTTCTATTTTTTTTGCAGAGACAGGGTTTTGTTGTGTTGCCTAGGCTGATCTCAAACTCCTGGGCTCAAGCTATCCACCCACCTCGGCCTCCAAAGGTGCTGGGATTACAGTCATGAGCCACCGCGCCTGGCCCAATGCCAGGATTTTAAACAGAAATTTTCCCTTCCAGGCAGCTTTGACAAATCATACATTTTTTTTTCCTTCTAAGATGAGCTTATGTTGGCTGTGATCTCAATCGCACTGATACAGTGCTCCTTTTTTAAGGACACAGATTAATTGGAGGTGGGGAAAAGTGTTGGTGTTTAAAGGAAATACATTTTCTTTTTATATAATTATTGAGTAATTTGGAAGGCATTGTAGAAATCATCCATGTCTTTGTAAAATCCGGGGGCTAGATTGAATTTCCTTTCTGTTTCCTCCAGCTTTAGTGTTCTATGAATCTATCATCCACTCAACTTTGAACTCCTGCTGAACTGTCACCAGGTCTTACTCGTCTTCATACTTCCAAGGCCCTTACAAGGCCTGGCACGCAGTAGGGCCTCCTTACTTGTTTGTTAATGAATGTATAAATCATCCCATATGCTTTGTATGCTTCATTTCAATTCTTTCTGAGTATAGCAAGAATCATATGTTGCCATTCATGGCTCACAATTCTGTTCTTCAGCATCACAAAATCATACTGGTAAAATTTTCCTATTTCATGTTTTATGCTGTAGCTATAGGGTACAAACGCATACTATTTATTGTGCTGATGATTTTGTTGAGGTGGATCTGTTTATTCATTCATTTAATAAATATTTACAGAACACCTACTGGGTAGTTGTATTGCAATGCTGAACTGGACAAAGTTCCCTATATCAAGGAACTTGTCTAATAAAGAAGACAGACAAATAAACATAAAATAGTATGAGTGTTATAAAGGATAAGTACGACAAGCTGTGGGAACAGAAGAGTAGCTGACCTGGTCTGAGGAATTCAGGAAATGTTTCCCAAAGGAAGTAGTAGATTCAAACCTTAAGGTTAAGAGTGAGGTGGGTGAAACTGGGCAGAGGGCCAGACAGCGTAAAGGGCAGTGAGAATTTCACATCCCAGAGTGGATGTTTATTTAGAAGGTAATAAAGGAACTGTGGGAGAGGCCAAGCGGGGGATGAAATTTGTGTTTTAGAAAGAGCTTTCTAACTGCAGTTAGAAAGTAGAAAGGGGCAGGACCAGAGGCCAGGAGAAGTCTAAGAAGACGTTCAGAGTGGCAGTGAAGATAAAGGCCCTGGCAGCAGACATGAAGAGAATTAGATGAATTCTGGATATATTGAGGAAGAAAGTGAATGGATGTATATGGTGGTGAAATGATGCAGGAAAGAAGACCTAAATTCTGATATCTGCTTTGAGAAATTGAGTGGATGGTTGTGTCATCTAGTAGGATAAGAAACACCTTCTAAAGCATTAGCACTTTGGGAAGGAAGGAAAGCAATGATAAATTCTGTAGGGTTGCTACATGATATCCAAGATGAGCTGTCTAACAATGCTAGGGTCTGAATGTTTGTGTTCCTCAAAATTCATATGTTGAAGCCTAATTCCCTATTTGAAGTTGAGGACTTTCAAAGATAATTAGGTCATGAAGGGAGAGCCCTCATTAATGAGACTGGTGTCCCTATAAGAAGAAACACAGATGCCAGCCATGGCGGCTCACATTGTAATCCCAGCACTTTGGAAGGCTAAGATGCAAGGATCATATAAGGCCGGGAGTTTGTGATCAGCCTGGCAATATAGGGAGACCTCATCTCTACAAATAACAATTTCAAAAAATTAGCCAGGTGTGGTGGCGCATGGCCATGTCCCAGCTACTTGGGAAGCTGAAGCAAGAGGATCATCGGAGCCTGAGAGGTCAAGGCTGCAGTGAGCCATGATTACACTACTGCACTCCAACCTGGGCAACAGAGCAAGACCCTGTCTCAAAAAAAAAAAAAAAAAAAAGAGAGACAAGACAGATGATCTCTGTCTCATGTGAGGATACACCAGGAAGGTGATCATCTGCAAGCCAGGAGACAGGTTCTAACAGCACCAAATCGACTGTCACAGTGATCTTGGACTTCCCAGTATCCAGAACTGTGAGAAATAAATTTAAATTGTTTAAGCCACCTATTCTATGGCATTTTTATTATAGTAACCCAAACTAACTAAGACGAATAGTTATTTGATTATATAAATCTGTATCTCAGGAAAGAGTTTTGCACTGAAATTATATAATTGACAGTCATCAACATATAGATAGATACTGAAACTATTAAAATGAATGTGCTGAGGGAAAGAAGGTGGAAGGAAAATACTAAGAAATGCCAATCTTTAAGAGACATTCAAATACTTTGCTTACTAATTAATATCACCTGCTCAGTCTCCATTCCTAAGGACCATATACACTCTAGGTCATAGGGATTGACTATGGTTCGAATGTGACCCCCAAGTTCGCCTGTTGGTAACTTGATCCCCAGTGTAGAGATGTTGAGAGGGGAGATCTTTAAGAGGTGATTAGGTCATGAGGCTCTACCCTCATGAATTTTTTAATGCCATTATCATGAGAGTGGGTTTGTTATCACAGCAGTGGCTTCCTTATGAAATGAGTTTGACCCCCTTTCTATATCTCTTACCACCGCTTTGCCCTCTGCCATGAAATGACATAGCAAGAAGACCCTTGCCAAATTCTGGCCCCTAAGTCTTGGACTTCATAGCCTCCAGAACTGTGAGCCAATAAATTTTTGTTCATTATAAATTGTCCAGTCTGTGGTATTTGGTTACAGCAGGAAAAAACAGATGAGGATGGAATCTAACAAGGCACTTGCTATGGTGATCCTACCTAGGACCTCTGTGGAGAGAGCTGTTACTAAGCTGTTATTAAGCGGACCCAGCACAATGCTTTGCTTTCACCATCTCCTCAAATCATACACACACACAACTTAATCAAGAGGGAGGAGCAGGTGGAACAGAGGGCAGCCATGATGGTATCAGCAAGAGCGATAGCTGCCAAGAAAAAATTTTTAAAAAGCACTTAAATTCCTGATAACAAACTGAAATCAAGAGCTTTTGGCATAATACTTGAGTCATATTTGTATGATGTCTCAGCAGGTCATAAATGCTGCTTTCAGAATTATTTCTGTAAATAGGGTTAGTCAGAAATATATAACTAAGCAAATAAAAGCTCCTTTTATAATTTTATAAAACCCTGGGGACATTGTAATTATTTTTTATCTTGTTTTGTTTTGCTTCACGTAATCTGGAGTGTCCCAGAGCTATTTAAGATCTCATGTGTTGAAACCCTCCAAGTTTGTTGTCAACCTTAGAACAAATATTTTGATTTCCTAAGGAACTTAAATCAGATAAGAGATTCTGGGGGATGTAGAATCATCTGAAAATTGTTATCTTAAGAGATTTAGTTATTTCCTTAGTCATGCATCTTCCACAAGCTGCATGTTTTAAAAAGCTAACTTTCTACTAGCACTTCAGTTCTGAGGGCATAATAAATCCCTAAGATTTGACATCTCGGTAAAAATAGACATGTGGATTAATGGCAGATAACAGAGTCCCCAAAATAGAATAACACATCCTGCTTTAAAATTTCTCAAAGTTTTGAGCTCTTTGAATTCTAGCAGGAATCCAGATATTATACATTGGCCCAAGATAATTTTGTAAATAATTTTTAACATAAACAAAAATTTAGCTCACAGGAGCCTTGAACTGCTGGGCTCTAGTGATCCTCCCACTTCTGCTTCCGGAATAGCTGGAAATACAGGCAAGCAACCCACACTCAGCTAATTTTTTTTTTTTTTTTTTTTTTTTTTTGGTAGACACAGGGTCTTGTTGTGTTGCCTGGTCTAGTTTCAAACTTCAAACTGGCCTCAAGCAATCCTTTCACCTTGGCCTCCCAAAGCGCTAGGATTGCAGGTGTGATCTCCTACATCCTGCTCCACTTTTTTTATAGCAGCTTTATTGATAAGGAATTCATATACTATACAACTTACTCAATTTAATATTTTTTAATGTAAAGTTGTGCAACCCTCACCACAACAAATTTAGGAACTTAGGAATTTAGGAATTTCTAAAATGTTTTAAATTTTAGAAATTACTTTTTTCTTTTTCTTTTAGAATTTGTAAAACATTTACATGATTCCAAATTCACTACCATATGACATGCAAACATTCATCAGCTGATGAATGGATAAACATAATGTGGTATATTCTTACAGTGAAATACTATTTGGCGATGTAAAACAATTAAAATTATATAGAGTGTGTTCTCCACAATAGAATCAAACTAGAAATCAATAACAGAATAATAGCAGAAAGATCTCCAAACATCTAAATGCTAAACAACACACTTCTAAATAATACTTGTATGAAAGAAGAATTCTCAAGAGAATTTTTTTAATTCAACTGAATAAAAATGAAAATACAACATATCAAAATGTGTAAGATACAGTTAAAGCAATGCTGAGAGGAAAATTTGTAGACTAAATCCACACATCAGCAAAGAAGAAAATCTCAAAACATACATTAGGAAAGAAAAATCTCTAAGCTACCTCCTCAAGACCTAGAAAAATAAGGTAGACAACTCTGGGAATGGGAACCTGCAAAATGAGGAATGGTTGGAGAAAGATGCATTCCTTATCAGGCTGATTTGAAGTGAGGCAGAAAAAAAGAAACCCACAGATTTACTTGTGCAGCTAATTATAATTCAACATTATTTAAGCCCTTAATGGCCAAAAATTAATATATTAAAATTTTTCCCCAAAATTCAAAAGACCTAGGGAAAAATAAAAAACAAAATAAACCCAAAGCAACGACTGGGCTTGGTGGCTTACGCCTGTAATCCCAGTACTTTGGGAGGCCGAGGCAGGCGGATCCCTTGAAGTCAGGAGTTTGAGACCAGCCTGGCCAACAGGGTGAAACCCCATCTCTACTAAAAATACAAAAACTAGCTGGGGTATTGTGGCACGCACCTGTAATCCCAGCTACTCGGGAGGCTGAGGCAAGAGAATCACTTGAACCCGGGAGGCAGAGGTTACAGTGAGCCGAGATCATGCCACTGCACTCCAGCCTGGGTGACAGATCAAGACTTCATCTCAAAAAAAAATAAAAATTAAGGCCGGGCGTGGTGACTCACGCCTGTAATCCCAGCACTTCGGGAGGCCCAGGCGGGCGGATCACAAGGTCAAGAGATCAAGACCATCCTGGCTAACACAGTGAAACTCCATCTCTACTTAAAATACAAAAAATTAGCCGGGCATGGTGGCGGGCGCCTGTAGTCCCAGCTACTCGGGAGGCTGAGGCAGGAGAATGGCGTGAACCCGGGAGGCGGAGCTTGTAGTGAGCCGAGATCGCGCCACTGCACTCCAGCCTGGGTGACCGAGCGAGACGCCATCTCACACACACAAAAAATTACATTAAAAAATAAATAAATGAAAATTAAAATAAATAAATAAATAAACTCAAAGCAAGCAGAAAGGAGATAATAAAGATAAGAACAGAAATCCATGAAATTAAAAACAAAAAATAATACAGAAAATCAATGAAACAAAGAGCTTGTTCTTTGAAGAGATCAATAAAATTGACAATCCTCTAGCAAGACAGGCAAAGAAACAAAGAGAAAGGATACAAATTACCAACATCAGGAATGAAACAAGGATATGAATTACAGACCCTTCAGACATCAAAAGGATAACCAGGGAATACTACAGACCACTCTCCACATATGAATTTGACAATTTAGATGAAATGGACCATTAAATAACACAAACTACCCTAACTACCCCGATACAAAATAAAGAACTTAAATAGCCCTGTAACTATTAAGAAAATTAAATTTTAATTATCTCCCCCCAAAAAAACTCTATTTTCACTGAAAAATTCTACCAAACATTTAAAGATTTGACACGAATTCTATACAATCTCATTCAGAACTAAAAAAGGAAACACTTCCCAATTTATTTTATGAAATGAGTATTACCTGATAGCAACATAAGACAAAAACAGTATTAAACAGAACACTACAAACAAATATCCCTTATTAATACAGACACAAAACTCCTTATGAAAACATTAGCAAATAGAACATAGCAACACATGAAAAGAATTATACATCATGACCTATTGGAGTTTATTCCAGGGACGTAAGGCTGGTGCAACATTGGAAAATCCATTAATATAATATCATATTAACAGGTTAAGCAAGAAAAATAACACGATCATATCAATTGATTCAAAAAATACACTTCACAATAGTTTAACAACCTCAGAAAAATAAGAGTGGAAGGAAACCTTTTCAACTTCATAAAGAGCATCTACAAAAACTATACTTGGTTGGGTGCGGTGGTTCACGCCTCTAATCCCAGCACTTTGGGAGGCCGAGGCAGGTGGATCACTTTCTGAGGCCGGGAGTTCAAGACCAGCGTGGCCAACATGGCAAAACCCCGTTTCTACTAAAAATACAAAAAAAATTACCCAGATGTGGTGGCAGGCATCTGTAATCCCAGCTACTCAGGAGGCTGAGGCAGGAGAAGTGCTTGAATCTGGGAAGTGGAGGCTGCAGTGAGCCAAGATTTCGCCATTGCACTCCAACCTGGGCAACAAGAGTGAAACTCCATGTCAAAAAAAAAAAGAAAAAAAAAACTACACTTAACATTATACTTAATGTGAATGGCTTAATGCTTTCTGCCTATGACAGGGAACAAAGCAAGAATATCTGTGCTCACCTCACTTATTTGATATAGCTCTAGCCAAAGCAAAAGGTAATAAAAGGCATACAGATTAGAAAGGAAGAAATAAAACAGCTCATCTTTGCAGATGACATGATGCTGTATGTAGAAAAATCCCAAGGAATCTACACGCACAAAAAAGTCCTCCTTAAACTAATACGTGAGTTCAGCAACATCATAGGATACAAAATAAAGATACAAAAATCAATTATACACATGGATACCAATTTTTAAAATACAGTACCGTTGACAATTGCTCTTCCAAAATAAGATGCTTAAGTATAAATCTAACAGACAAGACAGGACTTGTATGCTGAAAACTACAAAATGCTAATGAAAGAAATCAAAGAATATCTAAATAAATGGAGAGACATATCATGTTCATGTATTGAAAGACTCAATATAATAGAGATGTTGCTTCTCCCCATTTGAACAGGTAGAAAAATTGATACACAAATAGCAAATCCTATCAATAGCCTAACCAGATTTTTTAAATAGATTTAGACAAAACTGTTTTAAAATTTATGGAAAGGCAAAGAAATTAGACTAGCTAAAACAATTTTGAAAAAGAAGAATGAAGTGGGAAATATCAGTCTACCCAGTTTCAAGACATTATATAAAAACGGTAAGCAAACCTGTGTGGTAATGGCAGAGGTATAGACACATGTATCAATGGGCCAGAAAAAGGCACTCAGAAAAAGACCTAAATAAATACGCCTGGTTGATTTTTGACAAAAATAAAAAAGCAATTCAATGGAGGAAAGATAGGCTTTTAAAATAAACTTTTGATTTCAGAATACTTTTTGAGTTATAGAAAACTTGTGAAGATAGGACAGAGAGTTTCTATATATCTCATTTACTAATTTCCTCTGTTATTAACATCTTGCATTAGTATGGTATATTTCTTACAATTAATAGGCCGATATTAAAACATTATTATTGGCTGGGCACAGTGACTTATGCCTGTAATCCCTGCACTTTGAGAGGCTGAGGTGGGAGAACTGATTGAGGCCAGGAGTTCAAGACAAGCCTGGGCAATATTGCAAGGTTCCATCTCTACAAAAAACATTATTTTATAAAAGTTAGCCAGGTGTGGTAACACACATTTGTGGTCCCAGATGCTCAGGAGGCTGAGGTGGGAGGATCACTTGAGCCCAGGAGTTTGAGGCATGGGTGGGAATGGGAAGTGACTCTAAGTGAGGGCAAAGTTTCTTTTTGGGCTGAAGAAAATATTGTAAAATTAGATTGTAGTGATGGTCATATAA
This sequence comes from Gorilla gorilla gorilla, assembly GCF_029281585.2. Classification (NCBI taxonomy): domain Eukaryota; kingdom Metazoa; phylum Chordata; class Mammalia; order Primates; family Hominidae; genus Gorilla; species Gorilla gorilla. The sequence continues at coordinate 65,200,383 of NC_073229.2, forward strand.
CTTTATAAGTCTACTAAAAAGTCACTGAATTGGCCACACATGGTAGCTCACACCTGTAATCCCAGTGCTTTGAGGAGCCAAGGCAAGAGGATGGCTTAAGGCTAGGAGTTCAAGATCAGCCTGGGCAACATAGTGAGCCCTCATCTCTACAAAAATAAAAATAAAAATTAGCCTGGTGTGGTGGTGCACGCCTGTAGTTCCAGCTACTCTGGAGGCTGTGGCAGGAGGATCACTTGAGCCCAGAAGTTTGAGGCTTCAGTGAGCTATGATCACATCACTGTACTCCACTGGGCAACAGAGGGGACCCTGTCTCTAAAAAATAAATAAAAATAAAAATCACTGAATTGTAAACTTTAAATGAGTGAATTTTATTCACCAAAAAAGCTGTCTTTAAAAACAAACTATAAACAGAGAAGTCTCTCTTCTATTCCTGTCCTAGACCCCGTTCTCTCCCATCCCCACAGAAAATCATTTTTATTAGTTTTTGGCTTGCCCTACCAGTTTTACTTTGGCAAATGTAAGCAAGTACAAATACAATAAGTGATTTTAAAATTTTGCCTTAAATACTGGCAATTGACAAAAGCAGCTCTATCTAATTGAGAGGTAAGAAGGAACTCCCTGTAAACCTTTTAGAGATTCTAAAAGGACACTTCTGGGGCTCCACAAAAGTTTTAAAGTTTATAACATTAGTTTCAGCGTGTCCGATTACTTCTGAAAACATATGGCTTTTGGCCAGGTGTGGTAGCTCATGCCTGTAATCCCAGCACCTTGGGAGGCCAAGGCGGGCGGATCACCTGAGGTCGGGAGTTCAAGACCAGCCTGGCAAACATGGTGAAACCGTGTCTCTACTAAAAACACAAAAATTAGCCGGGCATGGTGGTGCATGCCTCTAATCTCAGCTACTCAGGAGGCTGAGGCAGGAGAATCACTTGAACCCAGGAGGTGGAGGTTGCTGTGAGCTGAGATCGTGCCACTGCACTCCAGCCTGGGTGACAAAGAGAGTCTCCGCCTCACAAAAAAAAAAAAAAAAAAAAAAAATACGGCTTTTATTAATTTGAGTGAAGGGGTTCACAAATTAACAACAACAAGAAGGAGAGAGAATGGAGATGACAAAATTGCCTTGTGGGAGACCCAGACAGATACAATTAGCAACAGTTGGGAGGGAAGGTTGTAAGTGAAAGGGGCTTGAAAGAGAGAGAGAGAGTTTGTGTGTGTGTGTGTGTTGTCTGTGTGTGTGTTGTGTCTATCCATCTGTGTAAGAAAGACATTATCTTTAGAGGCTTTTGCTAAGCTGTTCATGATGAGTATCTGAAAGAAGGTCAGGTGTTATACCAAGTTCTTCACGCTAATGAGAGAGGAAGAAAGAAGGAAAAGGAAGAAGTCATGCATTTGCCAGTTTCCCATATTGGCCACTAGATGGCAACACCAACCCAAGACAGTCCTCTTCTGAGATGAGAGAAAAGGGTTGTATAGGATTAAGTACACAATCAGTTTGAATAACTTATTCCTATATACCACAGTTTTCAGTCAAGTATTCTTACCTCAGGAAGGGCATGTATAAGCTTATACATGTTTAAATGTATAAGTGCATCTAAGAATACAAGCCAGGCAGGCAGACAGAATGCAACATCTCCACAATGGTTGCTGACATTCTTTGCACTCACTAAATCTTACATATAAGGAATTTCTTGACATAAAAATGGATTAGGTCTCAAAACCGAGAAATGGTAAGGCATTTACTATTTACCATCTTCAGACCATAAAACCTCTTTAAACTGCAACTTTACGGTCAGCACCTTAGAATCTAAACATAACGTTTCAAAACGTTTCCATGGAGAAGGTTTTGATTTCAACTTAGCATGCCAAGAGACCATTTTCTTGTCTTCCCACTGTCTACGTGGTGGAAATTTCTTCAGCTGTAAGCCAGACTGGAAACTTGTAGCCCAATGGGTGTCAAGGATAAAAGGTGTGGTAAGCTCCTTATTGCCTTGTTATTGAGGTGGGACCATCGGCTTCCATTTTCAGTGGTGTTTCCACAAAGATTTTCATCTTCTCCAGAGCCCGAGGCATCAGAAAAATTTATGTGACCCCAAGATCACCTTGAAACCATATTACCGGTTTATGGTTTCCTAAAAGCTTTTTGTTTGATTAGGTTTCGTTTTACTGTTAATCACAACAAGAAACAGGAAGTGGGTAAAAACACCAAAGAGAAAGTTGCAAAGTTTCAAACAATTCCACCATAAATAGTCAGTCGCACAATGAGAGTTGTCCCTAGATTTCACTGGAATGTAAATAAAAGCCTTGATCATTCTCACTGCTCGACAGCCACAGTTTCACTTTGTTCTTCATGGCTCTGCCAACCCTCTGAAACTCTCAGTCACGGGGACTGTGCTCTCAGCTTTCCTCCAAGAGATTTCTCCACTGCCATTGCCTCCTGTTTTTTCTTACCTCCTTTTATTTAATATTTACAGGAAAAGCTGTTGATATATGTGGAATGTTTGAGGATACAAAATAAATTAAATGAGATTTAATGACATTTGGAAGAAAACCCAGATTTTCCACCCAAGTTTTTCTTCCTCAAAAAGAAAGGCCATTGTGTGCTCTTTCTTACTAGAGCGGGGGATGAAGAGTCCATTGCAAAGTGAAGACTTGGTCCAAAGCTGACCATGCTACAGGCTAGAGACGCGGGCAGTCACAGGAACGGGATGGCATGATATCTAATATATACTGCACATTCCATACGTTCTATAGTATGCTATTCAAGATCTGCATAATCAAGAAATATTTTCCAATTTAAATTAATTAATGCTGGTCTGGTTTGAATTAGTAGAGAGAAAAAAGTCTAAATTAAATATATCATCAAAGCCTGGGCAACACAACAAGCTCTCTTCTCTATAAAAAATAAAGAAATAAAATAAAAAATTAGCCAGGCATGGTGGCACATGCCTGTTGTCCCAGCTACTAGGAAGGCTGAGGCAGGAGGACTGCTTGAATCCAGGAAGTCAAGGCTGCAGTAAGTTGTGATCATGTCACTGCACACCAGCAGAGGTGACAGAGAAAGATCCTGTCTGTAAAAAATAAATAAATAAATAAATAAAGGTAGATGCTGCCAATGTCTCAGCCTTTATGATGTGCACCTGCCAGCATCAGGGTCCCTTTGCCCAAAGATTTTCTCTGACCACTGGAGTGCACTTTGCTGCACCAGGCTTAGGGAAATGAACAGATATCTGGGAAGTATTCCTTAAAAAATGACTGATGGGAACTGGCGAGGCAAGACTTCAGCTCATTCACCCCACTGAGGAAATAGCTCTGAGGTTTGTGTTATTCTGGATCTCCAGAGTTGCCAGCTGGATTAAGTTCCAATTGTCCATTACAGTAACTGGCTTGATAACACAGACCATTTATTAGTCTTCGATTCCTTGCCTCTCTTGCCCACTCACTAACAGTATTTCTTGAGATACTGTAATCACCCAACAGGTTCTTCCTGCCAGCAGCACAGACAAAACCAATTCACTGGGACCATGGTATTGCAGTAAAGAAAGAGTTTAATTAACAAAAAGCTGGCCAGGCAGAAGAAGGGGAGCTATCACTCAAATCAGTCTCCCTTAGAACTCAGACCCTGTGGTTTTTATGGATAATTTGGTGGGCAGGTGGCTAGGGAATTGATACAGCTGATTGGTTGGAAGTGAAATTATCGGGGTGTGGGAGATGGTCCTCATGCCTTAAGTCAGCCTCTGAGAGGTGGGGGTCACAGGACCAGTTAAGTCATGAGTCACAGGTCTGGTAGGGTCAGTCAGTTGCTGGAGTGCAAAAACCTGAAAAATATCTCAAAAGACCACTCTTAGGTTTTACAATAGTCATGTTATCTTCGGGAGCAATTGGGAAAGTCACAAATCTTGTGACCTCTGGCTACATGACTCCTGAGCAGTAAATGATTATGGAAACTATGCCTACATATTAGCAGAGTTCAGGGCCTTCTATAATCTTAGCCTCATGGCCTTTTGTTAGTTTTCCACCCTTGAGCAAGGAGTGGTTAGTTCCAGGGAAGGGCTGCTATCATCCTTGCTTTCAAGTTAAACTATACACTAAATTCCTCCCATAGTTAGCTTGGCCTATGCCCAGAATGATCAAAGACAGCCAGCCTGTGAAGCCAAAAGCAAGATGGAGTCAGCCATGTCAGATTTCTCTCACTGTCGTAATCTTTGCAAAACCTATTTCAATACCAAATAAACTAATTACTCTCAAATTCTTGTCTCACAGTGTCTGCTTTTAGTAAAATCCAAATTAATAATATATAAAAATGCATTTTTATTGCAGTAAAATATACATAAAATTTACCATTTCCACCATGTTTAAGTGTTCGGTGGCATTAAGTACATTCACATTGTTGTGCAATCATCACCACCATGCATCCCCAGAAGTCTTTCATGACCCCAAAGTGAAACTCTACACCCATTAAGCAGAAACTCCCCATTTCTCCTTCTCTCAGCCCCTGGTGACCACCATTCTACTTTCCTTCCTTATGAATTTGACTATTCTAAGTACCTCGTGTAAATGGAATCATACATTTCCTTTTCTATCTGGCTTATTTCACATAGCATAGTATCTTCACAGTTCACCCATGATGTAGCATCTATTACAATTTCATCCCTTTTTAAAGCTGAATAATATTTCATTGTATGTATATACTACATTTTGTTTACCCATTTATTCATTGATGGACATTTGGGTTGCTTCCACCTTTTGGCTATTGTAAATCATGCTACTATGAATATTGGTGTACAAGTGTCTGTTCAAGTCTCTCTTTGCTATCAGTTTTTTGGGGGTATATACTCAGAAATGGAATTGCTGGATTATGTGGTAATTTTATTTTTACTTTTTTAAGGAACCACTACACTGTTTTCCATAGTGACCACACCATTTTACATTTTCACAAGCAATGCACAAGGATTCCAATTTCTCTCTCTCCCTGCCAAGACTTGCTACTTTTAGGGGTTTGTTGTTGTTGTTGTTGTTATTTGCTTGTTTGTTTTATTGTAGTCATCTTAATGGGCATAAAGTGGTAGCTCATTGTGGTTTTAATTGGAATTTCCTTAATTATTAATGATGAGCAAACAATGATTTAATTTGTTTATTGGCCAATTTGTATATCTTCTTTGTAGAAATGTCAATTCAAGTTTTTGCCCATTTTTATTTTATTTTATTTTATTTATTTTTTTTTTTTCAAGACAGAGTCTTGCCATCTTGCCCAGGCTGGTCTCAAACTCCTGGGCTCAAGTGATCCTCCCGCCTTGGCCTCCCAACGTGCTGGGATTACAGATGTGAGCCACTGCACCCAACCTTTTGCCCATTTTAAAACTGGATTATTTGGGTTTTTGTTATTGTTATATCATAGGAGGTCTTTATATATTCTGGATACTAACCTTTTATCAGATACTGTTTACAAATACTCTCTCCTGTTCTGTGGGTTACCTTTTCCCTGCCTTCATAATGTCCTTTTGATCCACAGTAGCTTTTAATTTTGATGAAGTCTAATTTATCTACTTGCTTTTGTTGCCTGTGCTTGTGAAGTCATTCAAGAAATTATTATTAAATCCAATGTTATGAGGCTTTCCCTCTGTTTTTTGTTTTTATGTTTTGTTTTAATTGAAATGGAGTCTCTCTGTGTTGGCCAGGCTCAAACTCCTAGGCACCAGTGATCCTCCTGCCTCAGCCTCTCAAATAGCTGGGATTACAGGTACACACCACTGTGCCCAACTTCTTCTGGTTTCAGATTAAGAATTTCTTAGTTTTAGGTCTTAATTTAGGTATTTGATTGATTTTGAGATAATTTTTGCATATGGCCTAAGGTAAAGGTCCAACTTCATTCTCTTTCATGTCGTAAATAAATGAATTTTAAAACGAAATAAAGCCTCAATTATATTATGCATAGTTTTGCCAAGGACAAGGGGGAATAGTTTATCTTTAATAGTGATCTTAAATTTGTATTCACATTGTACATTTCTAGTCAATTACCCATGCCATGATAAAAAGACTAATACAATGGCAAGTAGAGAGTGATAATTCGGAAGTCTGTGGTGACTAAACAATGAGGTCTGACTACTGCACAAATGAGTGGTTTTAACTCCAGCATCACCTTCCTGACTTTTGAGGGGCAAATTGATTATAATATTTAAGAGATAAGGATATCCTTCATAAAGGATATGAGAAAGCCATAAATTAGATTATGTTCATTCTCCGATAAAAGCTAACTTTTAAGTAGCTTGAGATCAATTAAAAAACATAGGTATCCATAGACATTCCATTTCATCCTATTACATACCTAATTTGGTCCCCAGTACAGCTATTTCTAGCTACCCACAAAATCATTTTTAAATACCTAAATGTCATTTGGTTATTATGCCAGAAAGCAAAATATGATTCAGAAATGTAAGTTTTTTCCTTCTATGTTAGAAGGGGAAAAAAAGCACATAGGCTAAAATCTTGATTTAAGGTCTAATTAGCAATAAACCTCAAACCACTTTTAACCTCAGGTCATTCCTGGGTTTTGTAAGAAAACTATAAAAACACATTTAAAGTTTTAGAACTTTGGAGAAAAAAGCTTTAGAAAATGAGTTTGACTTTTAAAATTCTAAAGAAGAAGAAAATAAAAAGAGCTTAGAAATCTCTACCTTTCAGCTTCAAATGCTGGAAGGGAGTTTTTAAGCCTAAAGATGCCTTATGAAAAATTACTGTTACAATCAGTCACTAGGAGGAGGATAACCATTTTTTTAAATAAGAAGGCCAGGCATGAACATTTCAGAATTCCACATTTCTAGTTTAACCAAAGAAAGTTGTCTCCACATTGGCTTTTCTTTTCACTCTGTTTAAAAACAATGAGGTTTCCTGCAAAGGAAATAAATAAAGGGATAGGTACATAGAGCAATTCACTTTTCAAATGCTTTTCCTACATCATGTATAATTACGCCTTACATCTGATTAAAGAAGAGGAATTTCCCCTAATCATCAGGCTCCTTGGCTTTGGCTATGACTGCTTCTTGTCCAGAAATACCTTGGGTATGAATAAACCTGGCAAAGCCTCCTTCTTCATGGATAATCATTAACCAGCAAATCAAATCTCATTTACAATTAGATCATGTTGACTCTCCCTTCCCAGAACTACAGCAAGAATAAAAAGAGGAAGAAGGCAATTAAATACAAATTAATTTCTGTTTGATTCTCGAGAACTGGATAATTCTGGCTTTCTTTCCTCATTTTTCTCCAAAAATACCCCAAATGATTATTCAGTTAGCTATTACATTATTTTTAAACAATATAGTAATAAGTTTTCCTTAGAGATGCTATCCCCCAAATGAATAACAAATGGATGAAAGGCAGGAAAATGAAACAGAAAGGCAGTAATAAGCCAACACATATTGATTAAATATACTATTTATTGTATGCTTAGCAATGTTGCCAAAACCTTGTATTTTGTTAGCTGAATTTGGCTTGAAGTTTCCCATGGTAGAACTCAACTTCAATATCTTCTGCTTTTCATCTTGGCAAATACTTAATCAACATATTAAGAAAAAAAAAGAGCATCCCTGCCTCTGGCATTCAGTTTTCTCCTTTGCATTCTGTACGTTGTTGTCTGTCCTGTAGAAGGGTGAGCAGCTGGGATTCTTGACTCCTCCATCTCTTCCCCACCACCAGCTCAATGGCTAGTGGGCAATTAGGAAGCAGTATGGCTTCCAGGTGTTGTATCAGATGCTCAACTAATCATAGCATCAGAATTAAAATATTTAGTTGCAAGGAAAACAGCTGTGGGTGGCTGAAGGACCAACCTTCTAAACTCTGAGTCATCCCCTGGAATGGACTCCTGTGTAAATATATTCACACCCACCCAATTTATCTCGACCTCCAGAAATTATCTTGAACAAAGCAGGCATTTCACTGCATTGGCTCTCAGACTTGCCTTCCTGGAAACAACCTTTTCTGGAAGGGAGGCTCAAGACATATTTACTAAGAACTCTGAACCACCAGGAAGCTTTAAAGCAAGACCTGTGCTTCTATAGTTCACATATTCTATCCTATGAAAGACGTAGATAAGTATTAATTTAGAATCTTCTTCAACCTGTTCAGCTGTGTTGCAAAATAGTAGATATGTTTCCCAGTAAAGAATTGAAATACCAGCAATTGGCACTGATAGCTAATGCTCCACTATTTCTGTGCATAAATCCACGCTGAACTTCCCTTTTTTTTCTTGTTTTTTGTTTTTTTGAGACAGTATTTCACTCTGTCACCCAGGCTCACTGCAACCTCCACTCCCAGGTTCAAACAGTCCCCCCACCTCAGCCTCCCAGAGTAGCTGGGACTACAGGTGTGTGTCACCACACCCAGCTAATTTTTGTATTTTTTTTGGTAGAGACAGTGTTTCACCATGTCGGCCAGACTGGTCTTGAACTCCTCATTTCAAGTGATCTGCCCGCCTCGGCCTCCCAAAATGCTGGGATTACAGGCATGAGCCACCATACCCAGCCTATGAACATTCCGTAACCATTTTGCCCTTGTGATGTCATCACTCTACCATTTTGTTTCTGGACTATCTCCCTGCAACGTAAGTTAACATGTGCTCAGGTAATAAAATTTATTATAATGTTAATATGGGTGAGTAAAATAAGTAGTAAAAATTATATTAAGACAAAGTATTTGCCTTATTTCTCATTATTCTAAAATTTTTTCCTCCATTGCCTGTCAATTTAAATATTTATATACTCAGCAACCATTTTTATTAGTTATTACCTTAAGTTTAATATTCTGCTCTCAATTCTAAAAGGTATTTGGGAAAAAAAAGGGGAGTAGCGGGACAGATCAATGAAATTATGTAGATAATCAGTAATAAAACCAAGACTGGGCCATACACAGTGGCTCACGCTTGCAATCCCAGCACTTTGGAAGGCCGAGACATGCAGATTACCTGAGGTCAGGAATTCGAGACCTGCCTGGCCAACATGGTGAAACCCTGTATCTACTAAAAAATACAAATATAAGTTGGGCGTGGTGGCGCGCGCCTGTAGTCCTAGCTACTCGGAAGGCTGAGGCAGGAGAATTGCTTGAACCCCGGAGACGGAGGTGGCAGTGAGCCGAGATCGCGCCACTGCACTCCAGCCTGGGCGACACGATGGGATTTTGAGACTCCGTCTCTAAAACAAAACAAGACTGGCTTATATTTTATTCCCTCAATTTGCTTCTCTGTTTTTGAGACAAGACAGGGTCTGTCCGGTCTGTCAGCCAGGCTGGAGTTCAGTGGCACTATCACAGCTCACTGCAACCTTCCACCTCCCAGGCTCAAGCGATCCTCCCACCTAAGCCTCTCTAGTAGCTGGGACCACAGGCGCGCACCACCAAGCCTTGCTAATTTTTGAATTTTTTTGTAGAGACTAGATCTCCTTCTGTTGCCCAGGCTGGTCTCAAACTCTTGGAAACAAGCAAACCTTCCACCTCAGCCTCCCAAAGTTTTGGAATTGTAGGCATGGGCCACCACACCCAGCCTGTTTGCTTCATAACATGCATTAATCAAGGTAACCCACCACTCAAAGTCAAATAAAACCAAACACCTCCATTCAAGGGACATTTACTATTCTCTACTGGTGAGATTTTATTCCCAGAATTCGACATCATCCTCTGCAAATATATCATTTCTCTGCATTTCATAGCCAGGTCCGATTAGCTTTGCACATAGTTTTCTTTTCATGTGTACACAATGGCAGCCTAGTGAAAATCCTTCTCTTCTTATTGCTATTAAGCTACAGTGGAGTTTCCTACAAGGCAGATACGAGTTTAAGCCCGTCTCACGTTCTGTACAAGGTTCTCATTGTTGAAAGAACTCACTACATATAACTCAGTTTTACCAATAACCCTTCCCCAGCATAGGCTCAAAAGAGAGACGTTCCCTATCCTACCTATAAACTCATTTGAGAACTAAATATGAAATATCCCAAATGTCATTTGACCACATCATAAAAAGGGAGCAAAACTTGTTGAAGTTTAAATTCCCTTATGTGTCACATTAAGGAGTTAGATCATTGGAGACATTTTGAGCCCATGAATACTGATTTTGCACTTTCTGTAACATTTTAAGTAAGGTCTTACGCAGAGGTGGGACATTTCTTTAGAAATTTATTTTACGTATTTACTGTTAATGAGATTTCTCCCTTTTAGAAGAGCTTCTTATTTGTCACGCTCCCACCTTCTTTTTTTTTTTTTTTTTTTTTTTTTTTGAGACGGAGTCTTGCTTTGTCGCCCAGGCTGGAGTGCAGTGGCGCGATCTTGGCTCACTGCAAGCTCCACCTCCCGGGTTCACGCCATTCTCCTGCCTCAGCCTCCCTATTAGCTGGGACTACAGGCGCCCACTACCACGCCCGGCTAATTTTTTGTATTTTTAGTAGAGACGGGGTTTCACCGTGTTAGCCAGGATGGTCTCGATCTCCTGACCTCGTGATCCGCCCGCCTCGGCCTCCCAAAGTGCTGGGATTACAGGCGTGAGCCACCGCGCCTGGCCACACGCTCCCACCTTCTTACCCAGGGTAGTTTAAGATGGTTTTATATGTTAAAAAGAATCCACAGAATAGCTCATTTCTTATAAAATAAAATAGGAACCCAGACTCAGAAGTTAACTGACTTTGGGTTTTTGAAAGAGTCAGGGTTATAGTTCAAATTTGCAGTGAGATTCCAAATCCAATATTAAACTTCATGCTCTTATTTGGAAATACACTGCTTAGATGATCATTCTCCTTCTTTTATTTAGTGACTGGAGAACTATATCTGGCTGGTCATTTACATTTCTTGTTAAATAAAAATGCAAGAATTGTACTCCAGAATGAGTCAGTCTTTAATGTTTACTGAGTGAAAAATAGCTACAGCTTTTAAAAGTAGGAGTACAAGAAAATAGAATGGAAATAAAATGTATGCAACCCTTCTAGGCAGCTTTCAATCTCATAGAAAAAATAGAGATAAATACTTTTTGCTTTATCTAAACTGCAGAAATTCACAACTAAGCATAGTAGTTAGTGACATTATGAAATTAATACTATCTGGTTCTTTATGGTTATTGGATCAACTGAGGCTGTTTGGAGTGTGATATGGTTTGGCTGTGTCCCCATCCAAATCTCACCTTGAATTGTTATAATCCCCGTATGTCAAGGGTGGGGCCAGGTGGAGATAATTGAATCATGGGGACGGTTTCCCTCATACTGTTCTCTTGGTAGTGAATAAGTCTCACGAGATCTGATGGTTTTATAAATGGGAGTTCTCCTGCACAAACTCTCCTGCCTGCCACCAGGTGAGAAGTGACTTTGCTCCTCATTCGCCTTCAGCCATGATTGTGAGGCCTCCTCAACCATGTGGAACTGTGAGTCAATTAAACTTCCTTTCTTTATAAATTACCCAGTTTGGGGTACGTCTTTATTAGCAGTGTGAGAACAAACTAATACAGAGTGAGAATAGAAAAATATCTGAACAAAGTGAGGTTTTAAAAAAATTTTTGATTAGGCATTATGGCTCATGCCTATAATCCCATAGGCATTTTTGGGAGGCAAAATCCTCATGCTTTTGGGAGGCAAAAGCAGGAGGATTGCTTGAGGCCAGGAATTTGAGATCAGCCTCAACAATATAGCAAGACATCTTCTCTAGAAAAATAAAATTTAAAAATTAGCTGGGCATGGTGGTAGTGCACATGTAGTTCTAGCTACTTGAGAGGCTGAAGCAGGAGGATCGTTTGAGCCCAGGAGTTTAAGTTGCAGTGAGCTGCGATCACATCACTGCACTCCAGCCCTGGTGGCAGAGTGAGACCCTGTCTCAAAAAAAAAAAATGAATTTTTAAAGTATATGGGAGAGTGTGCATATTATCTAAGCACATCCTCCCATATACTTTAAATTCACCTCTAGATTACTTTCACCTAATCTAATATAAACACTATGTAAGTAGTGAAAAATAAAATCCTAAGCCCCCACAACCAACTGAACAGACCCTCTCTTGGCCAAGAAGAACCCAAAGAAACCTTAAAACTGAGTTTCCATCCATGACGCAATGGAGATTGGACATGTCTTATTATACCCCTCTCTCACTAGCAGCCATTTGGCTTTCTTCCCTAAGGATTAAATAGAAATCAGCCCTGTTGAAAGATTCACTCCACCACTGATGTAAACCAACTGTTTGACCGCTGCCCCTCCCTTTTGCAGTTTCAACACTACTGACCAACGTTCTTTCCTGATAAGAGACCACCAACTATAGAGTGGTACTGGCCTGTCAATGGAGGATACACAGTGAGGGTTTTTGTGTCCTGTGCTTCACGTTTTGACATTAGAGAGCCAAAAACTCCATCCTGGGATCATGCTGAAGCAACAATTTTTTGAACATGGGACCCATGAAGGGGTTTGAAGCTCAATTGCACATGTGCATATTTCTCCTGTCATAAATATTCATGACTCCTCCTATAGTTTATTGATTACCTATATTTGGCCACCCAGTCTGGCATAAATTCCTGTCTTATCCTTCCTACTCCTAAACTGCCTGTATTTGGCTTTTGGTTGCATGCTATGCTTCCTAGCCTTTCAGAATGGCCACTCTGCAGGCTGCTTCCTTTTATAAGAAATAAAGCTCTTATTTCCAAACCTGTGAACCTCACCACTTCTTCAGTTGACATAATGGGAGATGTGGATAGAATCTGCAGAGAACCCTGGGTCCTCCCAGCATGACTTGAAGTCAATGCGCCAACATCTACAGCTTAGCTGTCTCCCCAACCATGCTGGGAGGAAGTCAAGTAAGTTCCCCCAGATCTAAGACCTCCTGCTTTTTAGGCTGAAGACTGGAGACATTCTCTCCACATCTTCCTTTTATTTCCTCCCAGTTCCTTTTCAGTCCCTGTCCTGGTATCCTCCATCCAGACCTTAGAGGGAATGTCTTTATTGGACCCAGGTTTGGGGAAAGTCTTCCCAGTCTTCCTGATTCCCTCCATCCTGACCCCAGAGGAAACTTTCCCTGTCTGTCCTGGGTTGGGGGAGGTGTTTCCCAGTCCAGTCAGACTCAGCTGGACCCTAAGATTTTGTAAGAATACTCATGTGAAAGGTAATCAAAGGTACTCCTTCATAAGGTTAGTGAAGTTTGGAAAATCTTGGTTCTTTTTTTTTTTTACTTTAAGTTCTGGGATACATGTGCAGAACATGAAGGTTTGCTACATAGGTATACATTTGCCATGGTGGCTTGCTGCACCTATCAACCTGGCATCTAGGTTTTAAGCTCCGCATGCATTAGGTATTTGTCCTAATGTTATCCCGCCCCTTGCCGCCTACCCCCCAACAGGCCCCGGTGTGTGATGTTCCCCTCCCTGTGTCCATGTGTTCTCATTGTTCAACTCTTGCTTGTAAGTGAGAACATGCAGTTTTTGGTTTTCTGTTCCTGTGTTAGTTTGCTGAGAGTGATGGTTTCCAGCTTCATCCATGTCCCTGCAAAGGACATGAACTCATCATTTTTTATGGCTGCATAGTATTCCATGGTGTATATGTGCCACATTTTCTTAATCCAGTCTATCATTGATGGGCATTTGGGTTGATTCCAAGTCTTTGCTATTGTGAACAATGCTGCAGTAAACACACCTGTGCACGTGTCTTTATAGAAGAAAGATTTATAATCCTTTGGATATGTACCCAGTAATGGGATCTCTGGGTCAAATGGTATTTCTGGTTTCTAGATCCTTGAGGAATTGCCACACTGTCTTCCACAATGGTTGAACTAATTTATATTCCCTACATTCCCACCAATGGAGAACCTTAGTCCTAAGAGTACAGTCTCTGATCAGCTGCCATCAGAGGCTCCAGCAGTTTACATGTTTAGGAACGATAGGAAGATCAAATTAAAAAAAAAAAACATATCAGTGTCATTGCTAGCCTTAAAAATTCTCTTGACTTATTTAAGGAACAAAAAAATGGACCGGAAACAAAGTTAGAATCCCTGTACACTCAAACTGCTTAGGATTCCATGCAGGATTAACAATGGAGGCTGCTCCATTTTGTTGTCTGGTGATTAAAATTTCTGATCAGGGGATCGGTTTCTTTTGTTCTGATATTTGTGTGACTTTTGCCATTTATTGATCCTTTTCCCTTCCATGGACAGCTTTTGGTTCCCTGTCTTGTACTTGTGGGAGCATATGAGGCTTTTCTTATGAAAAACTGAGACCCAAGAGAATATGATTAGACAGAAATGAGAGTTATACTCCACTTGTGGCTGGTGAAACTGAAACCACCTTTGCAAAGATTATGACAGTGAAAGAAGTCTAACATGGCTGACTCCATCTTGCTTCTAGCTTCACAAGCTGGCTGTCTTTGCTCATTCCTGGGCATAGGAAAAGCTAATCATGGGAAGAATTTAATTTATAATTTAAGTTGGAAACAAGAATGATAATAGACCCTCCCTAAAACTAACCGCTCCTTGCTCAGAGACTGAAAACTAAGGAAAGACTTTGAGATTGAGATTATGAGAGAGGCCTGAACTCTGCTAAAATGTAGGCATAGTTTCTATAATCCCTTATGGCTCAGCAGTCATGTAGCCAGAGGTCACAAGATTTGTGGCTTCCCCAGTTGCTTCTACAGATCACATCACTGTTGTAGAACCTAGGAGTAGTCTTTTGAGTTGTTTTTCAGATTTTTGCATTCTGGCAACTGACTGACCCTACCCAGACCTGTGACTCATGATTCAACTAGTCTTGTGGCTCCCACCTCTAAGAGGTGGACTCAGGGCATGAGGATCATCTTCCACATCCCTGTGATTTCACCCCCAGCCAATCAACAGCATCCATTCCCTAGCCCCCTGCCCACCAAATATCCATAAAAACCCTAGGATCTGAGTTCTCAGGGAGGTTGGTTTAAAGGATAACTCCAGTTCTTCGGTGTGGCCAACCTTCTCTTAATTAAACTCTTTCTTTACTGCAATACCATGGTCTCAGTGAATTGAAATTGTCTGTGCAACAGAAGGAAGAGCCCATTTGGGTGATTACAAAACTTTCCTTTCTTTGAGTTGCCTTTGGGGTATGTATTAATCTGTTCTTGCACTGCTATGAAGAAACACCTGAAACTGGGTAATTAATAAAGGAAAGAACTTATGCAGGACATACAGGAAACATAGCAGCCTGTGCTTCTGGGGAGGCCTCAGAAATCTTATGATCATGGCAAAAGGCAAAGGAGAAGCAGGCACAACTTACATGGCTGGAGCAGGAGCAAGATGTGGGGGAATAGGGGGAGTGCTACACATTTTTAAACAACCAGATCTCACTTACTATACAGTACCAAAGTACTGTACAGAAGTCACTTACTATACAGTACCAAAGGGGGATGGTGCTAAACCATTCAAGAGAACTCTGACCCCATGATCCAATCACCTCCCATCAGCCCTTACCTTCAACATTGGTGACTACAATTCAACCTCAGATTTAGGTGGGGACACATATCCAAATCATATCATTCCACCCTTGGCCCCTCCAAATCTCATGTCCTTCCACATTGCAAAATACAATCATGCCTTGCCAACAGTCCCCCTAAGTCTTAACTCATTCCAGCATTAACTCAAAAATCCAAAGTCCAAAGTCTCATCTGAGACAAGGCAAGTGCCTTCTACCTATGAGCCTGTAAAATCAAAAACAAGTTAGTTACTTCCAAGATATAGTGGGAGTACATGCATTGGGTAAATACTTCCATTCCAAAAGGGAGAAATAAGCCAAGAGAAAGGGGCTACAGGCCCCATGAAAGTCTGAATCAC
Organism: Gorilla gorilla gorilla; assembly: GCF_029281585.2. Lineage (NCBI taxonomy): Eukaryota > Metazoa > Chordata > Mammalia > Primates > Hominidae > Gorilla > Gorilla gorilla. Next base: position 65,216,170 of record NC_073229.2, read on the forward strand.
AGTCATCATTAAATCTTTTTTTTTAAATAGAGATGGGGGGTCTCACTATTTTGACCAGGCTGGTCTCAAACTCCTGGCCTCACACAATCTTCCCAACTTGGCCTCCCAAAGTGCTGGGATTATAGGTGTTAGCCACTGCACCTGACCCAGTAATTAAATCTTAAAGCTCCAAAGTAATCTCCTTTGACCCCATGTCTCACATCCAGGGCACACTGGTGCAAGAGGTATACTCCCAAGGCCTTGGGCAGCTCTGCCCCTGTGGCTTTGCAGCATTTAGCTCTTGCAGCTGCTCTCAAGGGCTGGTGTTGAGTGCCTGTGGCTTTTCCAGGCACAGGGTCAAGCTCCTGCTGGCTCTACCATTCCAGGATCTGGAGGGTGGTGGCCCTCTTCTCATAGCTCCTCTAGGCAGTGCCCCAGTGGGGACTCTGTATGGGGGCTCCAACCCCACATTTTCCCTCTACACTGCCCTAGGAGAGTTTCTTTATGATGGCACTGCCCCTGCAACAGGCTTCTGCCGGGGCGTCCAGGCTTTTCCATACATCCTCTGTAATCTAGGCATAGGTTCTCAAGCCTCAACTCTTGCAATCTGCACACCCACAGGCTTAACACCACGTGGAAGTCACCAAGGCCCTCTGAAGCAGTGGCCCAAGCTGTACCTGGGCCCCTTTGAGCCATGACTGGACCTACAGCAGTTGGGATGCCAGGAACAGTGTCATGAGGCTGCAGGGGGCAGCAGGGTCCTGGGCCTCGCCCAAGAAACCATTCTAGGGCTCTGGACCTGTGATGAAAGGGACTGAATTGCATTTCAAGACATTTCCCCATTGTCTTGGCTATGAGCACTTGCCTTCCTTTTAGTTATGCAAATTTCTGTAGCCTGCTTGAATTCCTCCCCTGAAAATGGGTTTTTCTTTTCTACCACATGGCCAGGCTGCAAATTTTCCAAGTATTTTTGCTCTACTTCCTTTTTAAATATAAGCTCCAGTTTCAGGTCATTTATTTGCTTATGCATATAAGCATAGGTTGTTAGAAGCATCCAGGTCACATATTAAACACTTTGCTGCTTAGAAATGTCTTCTGCCAGATACCCTAAATTGTCACTCTCAAGTTTAAATTTCCACAGATCCTTAGGGCAGGGCCACAATGTCTCCAAATTCTTTGCTAAAGCATAACAAAAGTGACCTTTGCTCCAGTCCCCAATAAGTTCCTTATTTCCATCTGAGACCTCATCAACCTGGCCTTTATTTTCCAAATCACTATCAGCATTTCAGTCACAACCATTTAACCAGTCTCTAGGGAGTTCCAAATGTTCCCTGATCTTCCTGTCTTCTTGTGAGCCCTCCAGACTTTTCCAACCTCTGCCTGTTATGCAGTTCCAAAGTGGCTTCCACATTTTCAGGTATCTTTATAGCAATGACCCATTCCTGCATACCAATTTTCAGTATTAGTCCATTCTTGCACTGCTATAAAAAAACCCAGAAACTCTGTAATTTTTAAGAAAAAGAGATTTAATTGGCTCATAGTTCTGCTTCCGCTTCTGCTTCTGCTTCTGCTTCTGCAGGCTGTACAGGAAGCTTAACAGCTTCTGCTTCTGGGGAGGCCTCAGGAGACTTACAATCATGGCAGAAGGTGAAGGAGAAGCAGGCACATCTTACATGGCTGGAGCGGGAGCAAGCAAGCAGGAACAAGCAAAAAAGGGAGGGTGAGGGAGGTGTGACACACTTTTAGACAACCGGATCTTATAAGAATTTACTCACCATACGATACCAAGGGGGAATGGAGCTAAATCATTCATGAGAACTCCACCCCCATGATCCAATCACCTCCCACCAAGCCCTACCTCCAACATTGGGGATTACAATTTGACCTGAGATTTGGATGAGGAAACAGACCCACACCATATCAGGGCATCTGATCTTCTGATGACTGCTTTCAACCTCTTTGGAGAAGCCTCGTGCATCTTTGGTTAAGTCATAACCTTGATCAACACTTATTGATTTCACTTGGAAGGATATAGCTGGTTAAAAAAAAGCTCCAAAGCCACAAATATCAACTGTTTGTCCTGGCCAAAAAGTCATTATAAGAGATTTGAAAGAATTTTTTTTTTAAGAGCTCTCTGGTTAGAAGTCAGCTTAATTAAAAGCCAATATCTAAGGTGGGGGAATTGCTTGCCTGGGAGTTCAAGGCTGCAGTGAGCTATGATCACACCACTGCATGCCAGCCTGGGGTACAGAGCAAGACCCTATCTCAAAAAAAAAAATAAAATAAAAATCAAGTTATCTCATTTATTTTTATTCCTCCCTACTTCTTCTTTTTTGTCATCTCCAATACCACATGGAAGGATCTAGAGAAGACTGCTGTATTAGTCTGTTCTCACATTGCTATAAAGAAATACCTAAGACTGGATAATTTATAAAGAAAGGTTTAATTGGCTCACAGTTCTACAGGCTATACAAGCAGCATAGCAACATCTGTTTCTGGGGAGGCCTCGGGAAGCTTACAATCATGGCAGAAGGTGAAGGGGGAGCAGTCACACTGTTAGATATGAGTTCTCAATTTCTTTCCAAAGAATCAATATGTTAGTATGTTCAATTTTTTGCCTTCTACTTTTAAACTTAACTTCCTCTTAAAGCAACCTTTTTTGATTACCTGCTCCACCCTGACTCATTCTGACTACCTGCTCCACCCTGATTCATTCCTATTACCTACTCCACCCTGATACATTCCGATTACATGCTCTGTCATAACCATTTTTCCCACCAAACCACTCACCCCGTCACTCTCTTTAAATTAGCGGTCTAACCCTAGCCAATAGGGGAATGACACAGCAGCAGAGGCCACACATGCGTCAGGGATAAGAACCCCTTCCCCTCCCTTGTCCAAGTGTGCACTCACCATTGCTCCATCTGTAAGGGCGCACCCTTCTATAGAAGTAACTTGCCTTGCTGAGAATTAAAAATAAAATTTTATATTCGAGTGCTATTTCTTTTGTGGCACCAAAAGTTTATTTATAACAACACCACATGGTGAAAGCAGTACCGAGAGAGGGGAGGTGCCACACACTTTTTAATGACCAGATTTTATGAGAACTCACTCATTGCCACAAGGAGAGCACCCAAAGGATGGTGCTATACCATTCATGAGAAACGCCCCCGTGATCCAATCACCTCCCACCAGGCTCCATCTCCAACACTGGCAATTACATTTCAACATGAGATTTGGGCTAGGCACACATCCAAACTATATCAACTCCTAATGACTCAGACCCCTCAAGGAACTCAGAAAAAGGCACAATTCATCCCCTTTTTAGGGGTCTTCTGCTTTTCTTGCTAAATTTCAAGAGTTACAGGCAAGTTCCGCCGAGATCTAAAACTCTTCTCTCCTTTGTATTGCATTACCTGATCTTTTTGGCTTTGAGGGGAACCCGAGATTACTTTGTGCAGTGAGAGGACTTGACCTTCATATATTTTGACTGGTGGTTTTAGCAAGAGCTGCAGTGCTAGCAGTGGCTGATGATATTTATACATGGTCATTACCACAGGGAGCTACCTGTGTTCACATTTAAAAAGCATGGTTTAGGCCCTAAAGTCTGCATATTTACTCACCCATATTCCCTAAAGGGCTCCACCTTAAAGCCAGAAATCTAATTAAAAAACAAACTAAGTTGAGGCCAGGCACAGTGACTCACGCCTGTAATCCCACCACTTTGGGAGGCCAAAGCAGATGGATTTGAGGCCAGGGGTTCGAGACCAGCCTGGCCAACATGGTGAAACCCCGTCTCTACAAAAAAATACAAAAATTAGCCGAGCTTGGTGGTACACGCCTTTATTTCCAGCTACTCAGGAGGCTGAGGCAGGAAAATTGCTTGAACCCAGGAGGCAGAGGTTGCAGTGAGCCGAGATAGCGCCACCGAACTCCAGCCTTGGTGATGGAATGAGACTCCATCTCAAAACAAACAAACAAACAAACAAAACAAACTAAGTTGAAAAGAAGACAATTGCTGGCAATCTTGTCTTCAGATAATGGTGTTTAGGTCTAAGTTCTGTGCTTATGAGATGTATGTTTTCTATCTTGTTTCACCTAAGAGCCATGTGTTTGGAAATGACTGATGATAGTCTAAAGCAGGGGAGAAACTATTGAGAACTGGCAAATGAAAAATCTTATAAGTCTATAAGACATGCTTTTGTCTGTGTGTGTACACCTATGTGTTTATATATGTCATGTGTATGTAGTATTTCACTACCAGTTTATATGAAAGAGCTCTAATCATCTGGCTTAAAAGCAACGGGCTTGCATCCAATATTTTATCAGAAAAATAGAAGCTAGCTCAAATGCCTTTTAGTTCACGTGACTTTAGTGATTGTTGGTAAATAAAACTAGTTTCAAAATTTTCTTCAGTAAGAGAATTACTTAAAGTTTTTTAAAAAATACTTTCAATCCATGGTTAGTTAAGCCCACAGTTGCAGAACCCACAGAAATGGAGGGCTGACTATGTATAGTGTTCAGTACCACTCATGGTTTCAGGTATCCATTAGGGGCCTTGGAACACCTCCTCTCTGGATAAGAGGGGACTACTATATGTATTTGGGACTGCTTCTGATTGAGAGTTGAAAAGAAAAGCCCTTAGGATGATCTGATCTCAAGGACGGAACGTTTAAAAGGCTCTGAAACCTTTCCCTGTGAAGATTTATCCCTTCCTAGCATAGCTCCTGTTCATTACTATGCTAAAAATGTGTCTGTTGTACTTTCAGCCTGAAGCTACAGTGGAAAAGGCCACTTTCTATTACTTTAGTCTCAGTAAATGTCAAACTGTACAATAGGAGGAAGAGGTTGGAAATAGAATCACGCTTTCTATGCTTGGCATTTTCACTTGGACACATAATCATCCCATCAAATTTAACAGGCATAAAACTTAAGTCCTTATCTTATTCTTGCCCTTCTGAAGTACTTCTTTGCCCCTAAAAATGCTTCCCACATTTGGCTTTCCTGTTTTTGTTAATGACGCTATTCAATCACTCAGGTCCCAAACCTCAGAGTCATCTTGACAATTTTTCCATTGCATTTTTCCCTATGGCTAACAGGATCACAAGTCTAACTAGTTCTCTCTCTCTCTCTCTCTCTTTTTTTTTTTTTTTTTTTTTGAGACAGGTTCTCACTCTGTTGCCCAGGCTGGAGTGCAGTGGCACAATTAGGGCTCACTGCAGCCTTGATCTCCATGGCTCAGGTGATCCTCCCACCTTAGCCTCTCAGGTAGCTGGGACTACTGATGTGCAACACCACGTTCAGCTAGTTTTTTTGTATTTTTTGTAGAAACGGGATTTCGCCGTCTTCCCCAGGCTGGCCTTGAACTCCTGTGCTCAAGAGATACACCTGCCTCAGCCTCCCAAAGTGCTGGGATTACAGGTGCAAGCCAATGTGACTGGCCTGGGTCTCTTTCTAATAGTCTCTTTTATACATTCTTTCTATTCTCTTTGCTATCACCCAAGGTCGGGCACTCATTTTAACTAGGAAGTAAATTATTAACTGATTTCTCTGCCTCAGTTTCTCTTTTTCAGTCTAACAAACAACTGAACATATCTGGGTCAATTTCTAAAACACTGTATGAAAGACTTCCTCCATCTGGGAGAGACCCCAAAAATAATTTGGGTGGAATCATTTTTAAAATACACATATGGGCTCTGTGTTGATGCCTGTAATCCTAGCATTTTGGGAGGTCAAGGAGGGAGGATCACTTGAGCCCAGGAATTCAAGACCAGCCTGGGCTCATCTCTAATAAAAGTAAAAAAAAAAAAAAAAAATTAGCCAGGTGTGGTGTCACATACTTGCAGTTTTAGCTACTTGGGAGTCTGAGGCAGGAGGCTGCTTAAGCCCAGAAGTTAGGGGTTTCAGTGAGCTATGATTGCACCACTGTACTTCAGCCTGGGCAACAGAGTGAGGCCCAGTCTCAAAAAAGTAAATAAGTAAATACGTATATGTTAAACATCTTATTTTACCTCACCCATATAAAACATGAAACATTGATTTGCTAGACTTTTAACGGAGGGCCAAGACTATTTAATTTATAAAGGGCCTGCTAAATGGAGTTCTGAGTCTTCTTTCTAGAATACAGATACCCATGATGTGATTTTCTGGATATGATTTTTATAAAGTGGAGTAAGAACTTATGCAGATTTGTGGAACAAGTACAGAATCCATCTAGATGTCAGTGATTTTCCCCTAATCTTTTACTGTTATTTATAGATTTCTTAAGCTTTTGTTTCAGTTCTGGGTTGTTTTTTTTTTTTTTTTTTTTTTGGCAACTCACCTCTGTAGAGATCCTCCAAAGTATTCAATTTACTACAGTAAACTTTGACCACGTGTGTCTGTGTGTGTGTGTGTGTGTGTGTGTGTGTTGGTTCATAACTTTTTATATTATGAAACTTTAACTATTTTTGTTTCTGCACTCATGTTATATTTGTTTACATAATGTTTAATTAAAATATATAAGGGTTTGGGTTTAGAGAAGGGTAAGCACACTCCTCCCAGTCTTTCTCATTGAATGCAGCTGTAAAATCTGGACAGAATGCAAGCAACAGCTGTTTATCTGAAAAGTAAATAATAGCAGGCAGATTAAGGCCAGAGGAAAGTCCAGAATGTGAAGTACCACAGACTGAAGTGGCATTGAGTTTATCAGCTTTTTTCCTCCAGTCCTCCCAAGGCTTAGCCCCACAGGTGGGCACAGCTATGGAAGTTTACAGCAGAGTCGTATAAACAGAGCTCCACCTTTCAGGCCACAAAACCAAAAAAGGGGAGTCCACGAAACTGGAAAGTACTGGGAAAGAGAAGTACTTGGAAAAGTAACCCCATAAAGTTATTTATGAATGCCAAGCTCACTCTAAAGTTGCACATACATGGATCTGAACTTAATCAGCATTTATATGACTTTTATAAGACTTTGAGAACTTAGCAGATAGACTCTTGGCCCCCATATCATATTGGCCACTGGGTGGCGAACATGTGGGACAGATCCCAACAGCACAGCAAAGGCATTGAACACCGAATTGGTGTTGGAACCACAATCCACTGAAAGCACATTGGAAATTGTGACCTGAACCTAACTAGATTATTTGTCTGCTAAAACAAAAATAGCAGCATTCTCCATAGGATTTAAACAAGGCCCAGCATCTCATAACATAATATTCAAAATGTCCAGCATACAACCCAAAATTACTTGATATCAAAAAAGTCAGGAACATCTCAATTTGAATAGGACAAGACAATTAATAGAGGCCAAAGCCAAGATGACATTTATGTTAGAATTACCTGATAAAATTTTTAAAGCAGCTATTATAAAATACTTCAACATGCAATCACAAATACCATTGAATCACATAGAAAATTAGAAAGTTTCACCAAAGAAAGAAACACTATAAAGAAGAGCCAAGTAGACCAGGCAGGGTGGCTCACACCTGTAATCTCAGCACTTTGGGAGGCTGAGGTGGGTGGATCACTTGAGGACAAGAGTTCAAGACCAGCCTGGCCAACATAGTGAAACTCCGTCTCCCCTGAAAATACAAAAATTAGATGGGAGGGGTGGTGGAGCCTATAGTCTCAGCTGCTGGGGAGGCCGAGGCAAGAGAACAGTTTGAATGCACAAGAATTGCTTGAGCCTGGGAGGCAGAGGTTACGGTGAGCTGAGATCATGCCACTGTACTCCAGCCTGGGTGACAGAGAGAGACTCCATCTCAGAAAAAAAAAAAAAAAAAAAAGGAAAAAAAAAGAGCCAAATAAAAATTTTAGAAGTGGAAATAAAATAATGAAAATAAACTAATTAGCTGAGCTTAATAGCAGGATGGAGATAATAGAGCAAAGAATCAATGGACTTGAAGACAGACCAATAGAAATTATCCAATTTGAAAAACAAACAAAAAAAAGTTTAAAAAATGAACCGTGGCTGGACGTGGTGGCTCACGCCTATAATACCAGCACTTTGGGAGGCTGAGGCTGGAGAATTGCTTGAGCTCAGGAGTTTGAGATCACCCTGGGCAACACAGTAAAATGTCATCTCTACTAAAATAATAAAAGCAAATGAACTGAGCCTTAAGAACTTTTGGATAATAACAAAAGTTTTAACCTCTGTTTAATTAGAGTCTCCAAAGAAGAAAAGAATGTGTTGCTAAAAATAGATTGGAAGAACTGATGGTTGACACTTAACCAAAAGAAGATATATAGATTACAAATAAGCACATGAAAAGATATTCAATATATTTATCCATTAGTGAAATAAAAATTAAAAACATAATGGGATACCACATCACACCCATTAAGATGGCTTTTAAAAATATTGACAATTCCAAGGGCTGATAAGAAGGCAGTACAACTGAAGCTCTCATACATTGCTGGTGGAAATACAAAATGGGACAGCCACTCTGGAAAACAATCTGGCTTAAAAAGTTAAACATAAATTTACCATATTTATGTTTACCAAATTTACCATATTTACCCAGAAATTGACTTTTAGTGCAGTCATCTTAGAGAAATGGAAATGTATAATCACACAAAAGCCTGCATATGACTGTTTATAGCAGTTCTATTTACAATAGCCACAAACAGGAAACAAATATCCTTCAGTGTGTGAATGGGTAGACAAGCTGGGGCACATCCCTGAAATAAAATTCTACATAGCAGTATAAAAGAACAAACCATTGAAACATATAGCAGTTTGACTGAATCTCAAAAGCATTATGCTGAACGAAAAAAAAAGTGTCAAAAGGTTACATACTACATAAATTCATCTATATGATTTTCCAGAAGACAAAACTGTAGGGTTAAAGAACAGATCAAGGGTTTGTACCAGAGGACAAAACTGTAGGGTTAAGGGGAGAGTGTGACTATAAAAAGAATAGCATGAGAAACTTTTGGGGGCAATGGAAGTTTTCTGTGTCTTTAATTGTGGTGGTGGTTATACTAACCTATAAATTAGTTGAAATTCATAGAACTGTATAACAAAAAAGTCTATTTTAATGTATGATAATTGTTTAAAAGAAATAGAAAGTGCATAATTACAATAACAAGTGTTCTTAGCACAAACAATTTAGCTCATGAGAGGACAAGAGAACTAGAAAGTGAACTAGCCATGAGCAATTTGTGTGACAGTCTGTCATAGGCATCTGTCAGAACATTCTTTTCTTTTCTTTTCGTAGATAAGGGGTCTCACTATATTCCCTGGGCTGGTCTTGAACTCCAGGACTCAAGGGATCCTCCTGCCTCAGCCTCCAAAAGTGCTGGGATTACAGGCGTGAGCCACCATGCCCGGTCTGTCAGAACATTTTCAAGAGAATGGAGAGGATCAACTAATCTGGAGACTTGGTTAAATGGAGGTCTGTCAGAGAGCCTCTACTGTACTTCATAATTTCACTTCATTCTTTCTTTAAAACGTGCACTGTAATTGTTTGAATTCCCTAGGTTAAAAATCTCCATATAAAAGTCCTTCATTCTTCTTTTGACTACTGAAAGTCAGTAACACTTTATCAGTGCACACGAACTCCCACATATACTTCCCACACGGGCTGTTTCAAATTCTTCCCTAGCTCATAGTTCTCAGTTCCTCCTCACTGCTGTCATTAAAGTTGATGACCTCTGTCACCTTCCTGTGGTGGGGCAGTTTGTATGGTGCTAGTACAACCAAGGTATACTAAGGATCATGCTCTTTTCCACTGACTGGAAGCAACCTGCCAACCCTGACCATCATGCCTATAAGGGCTCGTGGATTTTACAACATGGATGATGAAGGAGAGGATGGAATAATAGCTCCAGGGGAGCATTCACATGGACTCAGAAAATAATTCTGAATGCAGGCTTCACTGAGTCCAGACTTCAAGAGTGGTCTTCTTGAAATAAATCAAGATATATCTATCATCACAACTCTGGCTAACTTTTCACCTGAGTGTTTCCCCGTGTCTATCACTTTTTCCTTCTCCAAAAGTCTCAGAGAAGGAGTGGATCCCTTTCAAAGGCTAACAACCCTCCTGTGTTCCAAATTCCATTTCCTTCTTGCAGTCAAAATATCCTCCCCCAAATCTCCTGTTCTCCAGTGGAATATATTTTCCTATGTTTCCAAGAAATTTATCCTTGTGTAATCATTTCTACAAACATGTAGTTCATCTTAAAATGGGTGAAATACGGGGACATGTTTTTATTCCTCATCTGTAGTTACTTATTTGTTAAATCACTTTAGCTGCCTCTTTCAGAATAATTTTTTTAATTTTTTCTAAATATATTTATTTTCTATTCTTTTATTATTGTTATTGCTTTGCTCAGAAACTTCTAATTAATATGTAGAAATTCTATTTGGTATAACATGCTGTCAAGAGTGTTTCTGTCTACTTAACCCAACCTATGGGACTCTCGTGACACTTAAGGTGTATAGAACAGGACACTGATGAGGATAAAACCAACACTAGAGGATGGAATGCCCTTGAAGATCTTCATATTAAAAGGAGTTTCCTGGTTGGGCGCAGTGGCTCACACCTGTAATTCCAGCACTTTGAGAGGCTGAGGTGAGCAGATCACTTGAGGTCAGGAATTTGAGACCAGCCTGGCCAACACTGTGCAATCCCTTCTCTACCAAAAAATACAAAAACTAGCCAGGTGCAGTGGCACACACCTGTCGTCCCAGCTACATGGGAGGCTGAGGTGGGAGCATCACTTGAACCCGGGAAGCGGGGGTTGCAGCGAGCCGAGATTGCACCACTGCACTACAGCCTGGGCAGCAGAGTGAGACCCTGTCTCAAATTCAAAACAAGACAAAAAAACAAAAAGGAGTTTTCCTGTATGACCATGGGCACTTAAAGTACAGGGTCCAGGAGAAGTCAGTTAACACCAGATCATAACTGTAGCATTTGTTTTGTTTCTGAAAAACTCTTAGAGGTTGTGACTTTGCATGATAAGAGGAAGCTGCAAGAAGAAGTCTTGCGCTGGGGAAATAGACCACAAGAAATGCTCACTGTCTCAATTAGCGTCAGCTGTCCCAACGCTGACCTAAAAGGAGCCCAATACTAGTCTATTAGGAGACAGGCATGGGGCCGGCCCTCTCTGGCCAAGAATGGATACTATGAAATAAATGTCTGGAACCATTGCACTTCTCTTCTCCCAGACGTCACACCCGCTTCTTGGCAGTCAGGGCTTTGAGCTCATCACATTCGGGTCTGGTCTCATGTGGAAGATATAATAATACCTACGAAGGACTTTAGGCAAAACATTCTATTTTCAGAATAATAGAAAAGTTCTGATTTGAATGCTGTATGCTAGTTTCTAAATTAGGCATTTTGCACAAAGATATCTAAAAGTCAGCACTAGTCAATTGTGAGAGAGTAGGCTTCTGGAAAAATAGAGAAGCAACTTCACTTCTGAGTTGAAAACTTAATTTTTTTTTGCTCTCCCTCTCCCTCTCCCTCTCCCTCTCCCTCTCCCTCTCCCTCTCCCCCTCCCCTTTCCACGGGCTCCCTCTCCCTCTCCCCTTTCCACGGTCTCCCTCTCATGCCGAGCCAAAGCTGGACTGTGCTGCTGCCATCTCGGCTCACTGCAACCTCCCTGCCTGATTCTCCTGCCTCAGCCTGCCGAGTGCCTGCGATTGCAGGCGCACGCCGCCACGCCTGACTGGTTTTCGAATGTTTTTGGTGGAGATGGGGTTTCGCTGTGTTGGCCGGGCTGGTCTCCAGCTCCTAACCGCGAGTGATCCGCCAGCCTCGGCCTCCCAAGGTGCCGGGATTGCAGACGGAGTCTCGTTAACTCAGTGCTCAATGGCGCCCAGGCTGGAGTGCAGTGCAGTGCCCTGATCTCAGCTCGCTACAACCTCCACCTCCCAGCCGCCTGCCTTGGCCCCCCAAAGTGCGGAGATTGCAGCCTCTGCCCAGCTGCCACCCCGTCTGGGAAGTGAGGAGCGTCTCTGCCTGGCCGCCCATCGTCTGGGATGTGAGGAGCCCCTCTGCCCAGCCGCCCAGTCTGGAAAGTGAGGAGCGTCTCTGCCCTGCTGCCATCCCACCTGGGAAGTGAGGAGTGCCTCTTCCCGGCGGCCATCCCATCTAGGAAGCGAGGAGCGTCTCTGCCCCGCCGCCCATCGTCTGAGATGTGGGGAGCACCTCTGCCCGGCCGCCCCGTCTGAGAAGTGAGGAGCCCCTCCGCCTGGCAACCGCCCTGTCTGAGAAGTGAGGAGCCTCTCCGCCCGGCTGCCACCCCGTCTGGGAAGTGAAGAGCGTCTCTGCCCGGCAGCCACCCAGTCTGGGAGGCTGGTGGGGGTCAGCCACCGCCAGGCCAGCCGCCCCATCCGGGAGGGAGGTGGGGGGGTCAGCCCCCTGCCCGGCCAGCCTCCCCGTCCGGGAGGTGAGGGGCACCTCTGCCCGGCTGCCCCTACTGGGAAGTGAGGAGCCCCTCTGCCCGGCCAGCCGCCCCGTCCGGGAGGGAGGTGGGGGGTCAGCCCCCCGCCCGGCCAGCTGCCCCGTCCGGGAGGGAGGTGGGGGGGTCAGCCCCCTGCCTGGCCAGCCGCCCCATCCGGGAGGTGAGGGGCGCCTCTGCCCGGCCGCCCCCACTGGGAAGTGAGGAGCCCCTCTGCCCGGCCACCACCCCGTCTAGGAGGTGTACCCAACAGCTCATTGAGAACGGGCCATGATGACAATGGCGGTTTTGCGGAATAGAAAAGGGGGCAAGGTGGGGAAAAGATTGAGAAATCGGAAGGTTGCTGTGTCTGTGTAGAAAGAAGTAGATATGGGAGACTTTTCATTTTGTTCTGTACTAAGAAAAATTCTTCTGCCTTGGGATCCTGTTGATCTATGACCTTACCCCCAACCCTGTGCTCTCTGAAACATGTGCTGTGTCCACTCAGGGTTAAATGGATTAAGGGCGGTGCAAGATGTGCTTTGTTAAACAGATGCTTGAAGGCAGCATGCTCGTTAAGAGTCATCACCACTCCCTAATCTCAAGTACCCAGGGACACAAACACTCTGCCTAGGAAAACCAGAGACCTTTGTTCACTTGTTTGTCTGCTGACCTTCCCTCCACTACTGTCCTATGACCCTGCCAAATCCCCCTCTGCGAGAAACACCCAAGAATGATCAATAAAAAAAATAAAATAAAATAAAATAAAATAAAAAAAGAAAAATACATACATATTTATACAACAACTTTACCAATAAAGAGATTTCATTAGTTAAAAAAAAAAAATGAAAACTTAATTTTTTATATATAGGTATTCCTGCCCTACATGCCTAGTTTCCTTAAAAAGAAACACATTTCCACTTCATAGCTTCCTTTACCCAACTCTCTGCTTTTCCCTTCTTTAAAATAATGACAACACTATGTGAAATGTGATTTGTTGTCAAAAAGGTGGATGAACAGTTGATTCCTCAAAATATTCATTATACCCTTTACTATGCCCTAACTCTGTGCGGGACATTGACAAACACTGGGACTGCAATCTACAAGGATTCTGTAGGCCCTGCCCTTCTGAAGTTTAGTTCCCAGAATATTGTTTCTCTACTATTTTTTCATTATTGCCCCCTAAGAAACATTTTTAGACACTCCTTTCCTAACTGCTCCACCATGGAATTTTGATACCACAGATATCGTGTATATATTTGTGTACTGTGTCTATATCCATGCATTATACACAGAAATATCAATGGCTTTTTGCTCCCAAGAATCAACTTTCACTCCCTCAGGGGTAATGTTATCCCTGTTAAAAGTGTATATTCTATGGCAGGGCATGGTGGCTCATGCCTGTGACCCCAGCACTTTGGGAGGCCGAGGCGGGCAGATCACCTGAGGTCAGGAGTTCGAGACCAGCCTGGCCAACATGGTGAAAACCCGGCTCTACTAAAAGTACAAAAATTAGCCGGGCGTGTTGGTGCATGCCAGTAGTCCCAGCTACTCTGGAGGCTGAGGCACAAGAATTGCTTGAACCTGGGATGTGGAGGTTGCAGTGAACCGAGATCGCACCACTGCACTCCAGCCTGGGCAACAGAGTGAGACTCTGTCTCAAAAAAAAAAAAAAGAAAAGAAAAGAAAAGAAAAAAAAAGTGTATGTTCTAGGAGAAAGAAAGAGAATAGGCAAACACATAAGAAAAGTAACTGTGATGAATAAAATGTAGGAAATAAAAAGGGCTGAAAATTAGGGTATGGTTACTTTGGATAGGGATGTACAACTATACACCTGTAGGTAAGCTCCGGGAAGGATGCCCGTAGCTTCCTGGTCTCATTTTCCCTGGAGCCCAGTTAAAGTCCCCCACCTGAAATTTGAAAGGAAAAAAAAGACTAAATATAATTCACTAGAATACAAATAACTTCTGTCTTCCTGTTATTCAAACAAAGTCACATTAAGCCATGTTCCTCCTTTATACAAGCTCTACACCCTAAACAGCAGAGTTGCCAAAAGCTGGACACTCGAGGAATACAATTTTATTGGTCACGTGTTTCTGTGCAACTCTGAATGGGTCATTGTTTCTTAATAAGGATGTGAGGCTATCAAAGTTAAATTTAGCTCACCATGGTTGTGGTGGAACAAAGCCAATATATTCGCATAATGCTCTCCTACATAGGTGTGTTCCAGCAAAATAGTGAAGGCAGCATAATTGAATGCTGAAAGACTATAAAATGTTCTGGCTAAGAGCACTGGAGTCCAGACCACTGTCCACAAACAGGCAGGTCATTTAACTACTCTTTAAGGCTTAGTTTATCCATATGTAAAATGAGAATATAATACTATTATATTGTTTTTTCTTTTGTTTTTTGTTCTTTGTTTTGAGATGGAGTCTCCCTCTGTCATCCCGGCTGGAGTGCAGTGGCGCAATCTCAGCTCACTGCAACCTCCGCCTCTCAGGTTCCAGTGATTCTCCTGCCTCAGCCTCCCCAGTAGCTGAGATTACAGGCACATGCCACCATGCCCGGCTAATTTTTCATATTTTTAGTAGAGACAGGGTTTCACCATGTTGGCCAGGCTGGTCTCAAACTCCTGACCTCAGGTGATCTGCCCTCCTCGGGCCCCCAAAGTGCTGGGATTACAGGCGTGAACCACCGCACCCAGCCTATATTGGGTTGGGTTTTTGTTTTGGTAATACTTTCTAGTTGTGCTATTTTTTTTAGGGTAAAAAAGGTTAAAATTTGGTTAAATCAAAGCAGGATCTCTGGTATTTAATCATGAGTAATATTTTGCCTAATATGCCTTTTAATTACACCTGGCTTTCAATTACATTTGTTGATTTTTTTCTAAATTGATCTGTTATTTTATTTAACCCCTTTTGACTGCTAAGTTACATTTTATAAGTGTAGTTTGTACTACCCTTCATCCAGCACTATGAAATGGTGATTTTTTTTTTTTTTAGAATTAGTGAATTAATACTAATAGTTCTGCTAACTTTGGTCCTTCCAAAGACTTATACAATTTGAATCCCATAATGTTTCAGATCAAGCTCTCTGTCTCCCCAATTCCTCCCTGAATCTGTATCAGCTTTGAGACGCCTATCTTGGTTATTGGCATTGCCATCCTGATAATTTTTTTTTTTTTGAGACCAAGTCTCACTCTGTCGCCCAGGCTAGAGTGCAGTGGCGTGATCTCAGCTCACTGCAACCTCCGCCTCCCGGGTTCATGTGATTCCCATGCCTCAGCCTCCCGAGTAGTTGGGATTACAAGCACCTGCCACCATGCCCAGCTAATTTTTGTATTTTTAGTAGAGACGGGTGGGCAGGTGGGGCGCGGGTTTCACCATGTTGGCCAGACTGGCCTTGAACTCCTGACCTCATGGTCCACGGGCTTCAGCCTCCCAAAGTGCTGGGATTACAAGTGTAAGCCACTGTGCCCAGTCTTTTTTTTTTTTTTCTGAGATGGAGTCTTACTGTGTTGCCCAGGCTGGAGTACAATGGCATGATCTTGACTCACTGCAACCTCTGCCTCCTGGGTTCAAGTGATCCTCCTGCCTCAGCCTCTCAAGTAGCTGGGATTACAAACATGGACCACCAGGCCTACTAATTTTTGTATTTTTAGTAGAGATGGGGTTTCACCATCTTGGCCAGGCTGGTCTCAAACTCCTAGCCTCAAGAGATCCCCCGCCTTGGCCTCTCAAAGTGCCGAGATTATAGTCATGAGCCACCGCACCCAGCACCATCCTGATAATAATCTATGCTAACCCTCAGGGTCATCGTGTCTCATGCACAATCCAATTTCTCACCATGTGTACGCAATATTTCTGTCATGTGTTCCTGCCTCTCCATTCCCTTTCCAAAATCTTTCCAAGTATATTTTCTCAAGAGAGGTACTATTCCTAAATACCAAACATACACTCAAGCACAGTGTAAGGGATATTTGTCATGTCTGAGGCCACCTAGCATGTTTAAACACCCTTCCTATGTTTGGAGAATTCCGCATATGATGAGCCCTTTCTCAAGGCAGAAGCTAGGACTGGCTCTCTTACCCTATCTTAGTTAGGATATAGCGATCCAGCCAGGGGCAGATTCCAGTTTTGTAGGGGTTTGATCCTAATACAATTTTGGGGCCTTCTGTTTACAAAGCAACAAAATTACAAATTTAAAATTAGGTTTAAAAATTAACTTCTCAGTTTGAATGAGAAAAAAAAAAATCAAAACTACAAATTTTAGGAGATAACCAGTATCATGAACACCACAAATCCAGAGAAACAATGTAATTTTTAAATGAATAATTTGCCTAATGTACCTCTTTAATATTTTTCTTCATTATTTTAACTACATTATTTTAACTCTTTGATTACCAGTTCACATGACAATGATTTCATAATTTTTCATATTAAAATATTTTTGTAGAGAAGGGATCTCACTAGATTGCTCAGGCCAGTCTTGAACTGCTGGCCACAAGTGATCCTCACACTTTGGCCTCCTGACGTGTTCAGATTACAGGCATGAGCCACCACATCCAGCTCTGTGATTTTTTTTTATAAAAAGAAAAAAAAGTACTTTAGTCTCCTTTGTCCTATCTGGTCAATTGATTTTTTAATTGACAGTTTAGAAAAGTGTCTTTAAGCTTCACAACTGATGATTGATAATATTGTGTAAATTTAATGAGGGTGACAGAAGTCAGAATTGCAGGTACAATATTTCTTCTGCAAATTTTACAAAAACATAGGACAGACATTTATTCCTAGGGCTCTCCCAGGGCCTTGGAAAGGGTCTGCATAAGTACAGGGCCCTGAGGCTTAAGATTCATTAGCTTTGTGATACATCCATGTATTAGTCCATTTTCATGCTGCTTATAAAGACATACCTGAGACTGGGTAATTTATAAAGAAAAAAGGTGTAATTGACTCACAGTTCCACATGGCTGGGGAGGCCTCACAATCATGGCGGAAGAGCAAGGGACCATCTTACATGGCGGCAGGCAAGAAAAGAGCTTGTGCAGGGAAACTCGCCCTTATAAAACCATCAGATCTCATGAGACTTACTCACTATCATGAGAACAGCATGGGAAAGACGTACCCCCATGATTCAATTACTTCCCATTGGGTTCCTCCCATGACACATGGGAATTGTTGGAGCAACAATTCAGAGTGAGATTTGGGTGGGGACACAGCCAAACCATATCAATTCATCTCTGCATCCTCTTAGGCTTTGCCGATCAGACATGATCGTAAAGTTTTCACTTCAGAACTGAACAACCCTAGGAAGCAGGAGCCCTTGTCATCTACCATTTCATAAGAATGACAAGAGAAGCACCAGCTCTGCCAGGCACCGGTGGTGAAATTTCTGGTGTTGGGTCTCCAGAGTTATTGGTGGAGGCTGTGGTGTCTGTACCATGCAGCAGCTGTAGCACCCTTTCGCCTTGAGCAGCCCTCACAGTGTGACATGGGCATGGATCCTGGCAGCAGAGGCTCTGGACCTTACTCTCCAGCCCCCTTGCAGATTCAATGAGGTACCAAATATCCTTATTAAATTCACCTTATTTTTCTGCTTAAATTAGTTATTATAGAATAGTTTCTGCTTGCAACCATGAATCCTGACTGCTACATGTGGAAGTGTGTTCTACAGGACTAAGGCAGAGGCTGAGGCATCATCAGCCTACCTGAGATGATGGAATAATTCAAGGATCGGAAAGTGAATCGAAGCAGAATGCATGGGAGAAAACAGGTGACCAAATAGCAGAAAAGTAAGGATGAAAGTCAGATACATGGGCCCATTTAAAGGCAGAAGCCAGAGAGACAAGAATCTTGATTATTGAATGCAGATGAAGGCAGAGGAGGTTCAGAAAAGGCAAAGTGGTGTAGGTAAGACCCCATTTGGTAGGCCAGCAGTTGGGTGGTGTATATGAGGATTGAGTGGCCTTAAAAAGGAATAGAAGGCCAGGTGCAGGGGCCTCACACATGTAATCACTACACTTTGGGAGGCTGGGGCAGGAGGATCACATAAGCCCAGATATTTGAGACCAGTCTGGGCAACAAAGGGAGACCCCCATCTCTACAAAAAATTTAAACGTTAGCCAGGTGTTTTGATGCACGCTTGTAGTCCCATCTACTTGGGAGGCTGAGGTGGGAGGATCACTTGAGCCTATGAGGTGGAGGCTGCAGTAAGCCATGATCACACCACTGCACTTCAGCCTGGGTAACAGAGAGAAACCCTGTCTCTAAAAAACAATTAATTTAAATTTTAAAAAAGAGGAATAGAAGAAGGCTGGACAGTACTATAACCCAGACTGTCGTTAGCTCTCTCTTGGAACCATAAAAGTCTTCAACATTCTCCCACCTTATTCTCTGCCCTACAGTATGTTCTTTACACACAAAAAAAGCTATTTGGGGCCATGATCATTGCCCTACTTTTGAGATATCAATTGTGACTCCCCATTGCCTAGAGAACATCACAGAATTCATTAGCCTGGCATTTCTGACCCTCCCTCATCTAGGTCAATCCATTTATCCAACATATTCCTCATTAGCTTTCTCATACTGCATGCTAGAGCTGCACTAAGCTATTTGGTATTTCCTAGACATGCATTTCATTTTCCCACAAGCATGCTATTCTTTCTGCCTGGGATGCTCTCCCTGTCACATTTCAGCACATCCAAATCACTCTATTTTCCAAAGCCCAGCTTAAATGTCACATTTCTTCTTCAGCAGCAGTATTTCCTCCCAGAAGCACATTAATTCTCATGTTAATTTTGCTTTCCATATTGCATTACAGTTATTCAGGCACATATTTTTATTTCCTCTAAGAACCCAGAAACTCACTTTGAACAGAATCTTGGCACAGTGTCTTGTATATTATACCTGCCCAAAATAGCGTTGAACAAAGGGTTGAATGAAACAATTCTTGACACATAATTTCCTGTAGAACCTAAAGCAGGTGACAGTGACCTATGGTGTGGTAGGAAAAGTACAGGCTTTGATCTCAGACACGTGGGAGTTGGAGTCACAACTTGTGCTGGCTGATGAATCTTCTGACACGTTGCTTAATCACAAAGAGGCATTGGTAGTAAGAGATAATAATCCTTATAGCATATGATTATTTTGAGAATTAAGTAAGGTTCTAGAAGGTAACTTACAATTCCTGATACAAAAGAGATGTTAACTGAATGATTTTTTCTCCCTTAGTCTTCTCCTAGCCTTAATATCTCTAATTCCATCTATTGTTTCTTAGAGGACAGTTTTTTAGTCTGCTCATCAACATCATTTTATCCGCATTGTTCTTAAAAATCTGAATATTAAGACAACCCAAGTGTGACCTGACCAGTTCACAGAACACTGAGAATATTACTTGGTACAATCTCATCACAATACTTCTATTTTGCAATACAAGATAGCCATATTATACTTTGCTTATATTGTTTGTAACTATCTAAAATCTCCAAGTTTTTTAGAGCAATCTACTTCCAGATAACATGTCTATTTTATACATAAACCTAAATGCACATAATTCTTCTGATCTCTGTTAAGTTTCAACTAATTTATTTAAGCCCATAATTTTATCTTACCCAAATCCCTTTCAGTATTGATTTTAATAATCTTTAAAGAGGTGTAAGGGGGAGGATGATGGGAGGGACACTAAGTAATAACTTGAGACATTTGCCTTACTCTTACTTAATTGCAAAATAAACAGCTCCCATGGTGATCTGTAGTGCAGGCCAGCATTTGTGTCTATGTGGAGGAAAAAGGATGACTTTTGCACTTTGCCTCTGCCAATAATAGCCACATGAGTAATTAAACTTCAACAAACTTAGTAATTAAATAATAGAAATTTTTTTTAGAGATCACCTTGGGGAAAAGAAAATGAGAAAAATGATGTTTCTTTAATGTCTCAAAACAGAAACAATTATCTTATTTTTTAATCGAATATTGTACTATTCCACCAAAAACTCTGATTAGCAACCCTTGCTCTACTGCAAAAATCTAGTTTAAGTTTCTCAGATTGTATGCAGATAGAATTATATTTTTCTTAATAAACACGTGAAATAAGCAAAGCAATCTAAATTTAAAAATGTTCTGAGGGTCTTCTCAATAACTTTTCCATATGGTAGCCATGAGAGATGTTTTTCTTGTTAGAAATTTATGGGAAATATTCTTGGGAGCCTATTTTTCCTTATGAAATGGGCTGAATGTTTGTGTTCTCCCCAAATTTATATACTGAAACAGAGATCCTGATGTGCTTGAGGTGGGGCCTTTGAGAGGTAATTAGATCATAAAGGTAGAGTCCTTATAAATGGCATTAGTGCCCTTATAAGAAGAAACCAGAAAGTTAGTTACCTCTCTGTCTGCCATGTGAAGGCATAGCAAGAAGATGACCCTCTGTAAACCAGGAAAAGGGCCCTCACCAAGAACTCAACCACAATAGCACCCTGAACTCAGCCTCTACAACTGTGAGAAATTATTGTTTAAGCCACCCAATGTATGGTAATCTGTAGCAGTCTAAACTGACTAAGAAATATCAATGTAAAGCCTACAAATATCAAATATAAGTTTATTTTATTTATTTATTTATTTTTAATAAACTGTTTATAGAGACAGGGTCTCACTATGTTGCCCAGGCTAGTCTTGAACACCTGGCCTCAAGCAATCCTCCTGCCTCAGCCTCCCAAAGTGTTGGGATTACAGACATGAGCCACCATGCCCAGCCAAAATATAACTTTAAAGGGAGAGAGATGAAGTAATAAAGAGAAACTTTTGAAACACAAAATTTCTGTTAAAGTAAAATAATTGCTGGGCATGGTGGCTCACGACTGTAATCCCAACACTTTAGGAGGCTGAGGAGGGCGGATCACCTGAGGTTGGGAGTTCGAGACCAGTCTGACCAACATGGAGAAACCCTATCTCTGCTAAAAATACAAAATTAGCCAGGCATGGTGGCACATGCCTGTAATCCCAGCTATTCGGGAGGCTGAGGCAGGAGAATCGCTTGAACCCGGGAGGCGGAGGTTGCGGTGAGCCGAGATCGCACCATTGCACTCCAGCCTAGGCAACAAGAGTGAAACTCCATCTCAAAATAATAATAATAATTTTAGTAGAGTAAAGAAGAAAATTCTAATAAAAGGGTCTAATAAAAAATTGTGTTTCAGGCCCAGTACAGTGGCTTACACCTGTAATGCCAGTACTTTGGGAGGCCAAAGTGGGCAGATCGCTTGAGGTCAGGAGTTTGGGACCGGCCTGGCCAACATGGTGAAACCTCATCTCTACTAAAAATACAAAAATTAGCTGAGCATGGCAGCGCATGCTTGCAGTCCCAGCCACCCGGGAGGCTGGGGCAGGAGAATCACTTGAACCCTGGGGGCTGCAGTGAGCCAAGATTGTGCCACTGCACTCCAGCCTGGGTGACAGAGAGGGACTCCATCTCAAAAAAAAAAAAAAAAAAAAAAAAAAAATATATATATATATATATATATATATATATATATATATATATATATATATAAAATCTCTTCACATACTTGGGGGAAAGAACATGAGACTAAAGGCTAAATCAAATATAATATAATAAGAATATTATGGGATTCTTCTAGTCTGGTGCCAATTTTTCTTTTCCATTAAGGCCTATATAAGACTTTTAATTTATACCTAAAAATATTTTTTAAAAATTCTAACTTTAGGTCCAAACAAAACAAATGACCCATCAAATCAGTCTTGAGATTTCAGTGCCTATGCAGTTAGAAGCTAGAGAAGGTAGAGAGAGTGAAATTGGGAGACAAGTCATTTATCTACTATTCATGTAAAACTCAGAAAATCATATTTTCCCATCTATAGTTGGAAATTCAGTTACTTTCTACAAATAGGAAAGATGTTTAAGATAATTAAAACTAACAAATGTCACAATTTTTATTAGTTTGCTGAATGCTTTTATATTTATTATATATAGTCCTCAGACATAGACAACAGATCATGTAAAATATAATTAAGCTTTTTCTAAATCAGCCAAGACTGTCATTGTCATAATTTGGTATTGTATCATAAATAAACTCTATTGTAGCCATCAGGCTGAAACGGAATTTGAGTTCTGAGATATTTCCTTTTATAAACCTTTTATCTTTGCTGCTTTATTTTAGAATACATATCTTTAAAGCTTACTAAGAAGGGTCTTTACCAGGGTAAACCATGAATTTGCCAATATTTAATCATTTTAACCTATAAAATATGAATTCCTCCTGGTTTAACCTAACACAATCAAAGATTGAGTCAAAAGCTGAAGAACTTTTCCATCAACTGTCTTTGCCAATACCCTTTGACATTTACAGAACCCTTACTGTATTCGATGGTATGAAATGTAGGACATGCTGAACCATGTTTCTCCCTCCCTACATTCAGCCAAATGATTCCTTCTTTCCTTAATCCATACTTGCCTGGAGCTCATGCTCTTGTTTTCCACTACCACTATAAAGAGATAATGGAGCTATGCCTCTCATAGAATGTCATCCTTCTCCGCTGGCTTCTCTGGCAATATAACTTGTAAAATCCCCTATCTCTGATTTACTGTCATCAAAATTCCACCTGTTGCTTTGTTTTGAGTTAACATTTAGTACACTGTGAGAAAAAATAGTTGGAATTTTGAATCATTGCATTTTAGAGCTAGAAGTAATCTTAGCAATCGCTTAGGCCAGCCCTCCTATGGTGGTTGTTGCCAGCTGCTGATTCCCTCTGCCAGTCTCATTTTCACCCAGTCCTCCCTGATGCTGCCAATGTACTTTGGGGATGGACCTGACTTAGCAGTGGAGGTTATCTCATTGACTCAGAAACCCAAGTCTAAGTTAATTAGCACAGCCAGGTCTGTGTCATGAGGGTGGCTGTTATAGGCTGAATTGGGTCCTCCCAAAATTCATTTGTTAATGTCCTAACCCCTAGAATCTCAGAATGTGACCATATTTGGGGAGAGGGTCTTTAAATAGGTTTTTAGGTTAAAATGAGGTCATCTGGGTGGGTCCTATTCAAATATCACTGGTGTCCTTATGAGAAAAAGAGATTAGGACTCAGATAAACTCTGAGGGAAGACCATGTGAGGGCACAGGGAGGAGAAGACGGCAAGATGGCCGTTTACAAGTCAAGGAGAGAGGCCTCAGAAGAAACCGACCCTGTTCACACTTTGATATCCATCTTTTACCTTACAGCACTGTGGGAAAACAACCTTGTGTTGTTTAAGTCACCAATCTGTGGTACTTTATTATGACGGCAGCACTAGCAAACTAATACGATGGGACTGGGCATTGGAATAAGACCCATTTGGGCCATTATGTGATCCAATGAGTCTTCTGAGTTATTTAGGCCAGTTAGGGCCAAGTTTTCTGTTACTTACAGTCTCTGTTGTATGTGATGTTACCAACCTCTTCCTTTTACACAGAGAAGCTGAGGCTTCTTCAAATTTAAACATAGATTACAGAATTTGAAATAATTATCTTTCCTCAAAGATTGAGGGTATATGCATAATTGGTAGAAATAGTACAGTCATCTGTTGGTATCTGTGGGAGACTGGTTCTAGAACTCACCCTTCCACCGCACCCCACCCCAGAGGACACCAAAACTCAAGTCCTTTGTATTAAATGATGGAGTAATTACATACATCTATGCACATCCTCCTGTATAAATCATCTCTATTAAGTGTATTACCTAATACAATGCCTACACATCACTTCATTTATGTGGAGTCAACAGAGTCCTCAGAGCATGGCAAATTCAAGCTTTGCTTTTTGGAACTTTGCAGAATTATTTTTCCCTAATATTTTCTTTTCTTTTTTTTTTTTTGTTTTTCAGATGGAGTTTCGCTCTTGTTGCCCAGGCTTGAGTGCAATGGCGCAGTCTTGGCTCACTGCAATCTCTGCCTCCCAGGTTCAAGTGACTCTTCTGCCTCAGCCTCCTAAGTAGCTGGGATTACAGGCTCCTGCCACCATGTCCAGCTAATTTTTGTGTTTTTAGTAGAGGAAGGGTTTCACCATGTTGTCTAGGCTTGTCTCAAACTCCCGACCTCAGGTGATACACCCGCCTTGGCCTCCCAAAGTGCTGGGATTATAAGCGTGAGCCACGGTGCCCAGCCTTCCCTAATATTTTCAATTCACAGTTGGTTGAATCCACAGATGCAGAAGCCGCAGATACAGAGGACTGACCATCCAGGTAAACAGTTTCATGACTAGAATGAAGAAAACATTCACTCTTATCTCTGATCAATTCAGAGAGGCTAAAGTGAGGAGAATTCGAAGTATTGGGAAAGAGAAAAAATCTGAAAATTAGCTCCTTGTGTCAGTAAGTCAATACTAGTATCCCCTTTTCCAGTTTTATCTTTAGCCTCCTTAGCAGAGGCTTGCCCTATCCAGTATTTAGCCCTGCTATTTCTTTCATTACCTACTGCTTACAGGTCTCAAGACTTCTGTGCTGTTTCATACATTCTTGCACCTGGGAGTAGCCCATGTGCACTTCTGTCCAGATTTGAATGCCTCAGTTTTTATATTCATACTCTTCCATCACCAGTAATAGATAATTACACTTTCAAAGCAGCTTCCACATTTTAAGTGCTTAAGACATGTTTTTTGAGAACATAGACTGTGCTGCTCCTCTATATAGAAAATTCATATTCATCATTTGGTGAAGTGGGAATTTTACCATGGTTAGCCACTTTAAACTTCTTGACAGCTTCAAACCACTGTATCTCATCTATATTAACATTTTGTTCTAGAAAGTGGAAAAAGTTACATTGAGATATTCTCATTTCATACATTTTGAAGCATGCTTCGTGAATGAATTCTTTCTTCGAAATCTTGTCAAGCTAAATTATGAGTAGAGATTGTCAAATTTAAGTGTTGTTTTTAAAAAACATGCTATGAGAATAATGAGAGCAGAGAAATCTTCCCAGAGCCTCAAACAGTGCCTGGCATGTAATACATGACAAATAAATACTCACTGAGTAAATATTTATTGAATGAATGACTGAGATAGAATTTGTGATATATTTATGCATTGCAAGTTGCTGAATAATTTTATCTTAAAAGTTACCTCTTAGGCCCATTTAATGTTGAACCTTCAAAATTTCAAATTAATATATATGATAGCAAATGATAAGCTGTGCTGTCAAAGTTGGTGGTTTGTGTATGGGATGTTATCATTTGACTTACCAGTTAGTGACAGAGTTGGACAGATAGTAAGACTGCCCTCATTCTGGATATTATGCCATGGTGTTTTGGGATACCATGATGCAAGGAACCTATAGAAAGTATCATTTTCTTCCTGAGGGTGGGAGGAGCAATTAGTGCTACAGTTTATCTAAATTGCTACAGAAGTCTTCTTTCACATGGACACATCACTTTCTGGACACCCTTCCATATGTTGTGACTCAAATCAATAAAATCAATAGCAGTTTTACAGCTGGCTTGTAAAATGTCAAACCTGTGACTTCTGAAGTTTTCCAAGTTTTCTGTGGAGCCACACTGTTGAGTACTCTTTTTTTTTTTTTTGAGACAGGGTCTCGCTCTGTGGCCCAGGCTGGAGTACAGTGGCAGCATTACAGCTTGCTGCAGCCTTGACCTCCCAGGTCCAAGTGATCCTCCCACTTCAGCCTCCTGAGTAGCTGGGACTACAGAAGTGTGCTACCACACCCAGCTAATGCTTGTATTTTTTTCTAGAGATATGGTTTCACTATGTTGCCCAGGCTGGTCTTGAACTTCCGGGTTCAAGTAATCCCCCTGCCTCGGCCTCCCAAAGTGTTGGGATTACAGGCATGAGCCACTGCACCTAGCTGAATACATATTTAAGTGAAAGTGAAAAATCTGTATACTTCTGTGTTAGAAAAACCTTTAGAAGCTTTGAGGTGTTTTGTTTTTTTTTAATAAATTAAGCATAGTCAAAATCCTGGTACTATTTTTGTTTGGATTGCTTTTATTCTTCTCATGATTTAGGTTTGGTTTTATTGTTTGTTTGTTTGTTTGTTTGTTTGAGATAGGGTCTCACTCTATCGCCCAGGTTGGAGTGCAGTAGTACAATCTCGGCTCACTGCAACCTCCGCCTCCTGGGTTCAAGCTATTCTCCTGCCTCAGCCTCCCAAGTAGCAGGGATTACAGGCATAGGCCACCACACCCTCTGATTTTTGTATTTTTAGTAGAGATGGGGTTTTATTATGTCAGCCAGGCTGGTCTTGAACTCCTGGCCTCAATCGATCCACCTGCCTCGGACTCCCAAAGTGCTGGGATTACAGGCATGAGCCACCGAGTCCGGCCATGAGTTAGTTCTTTGTTGTCGTTGCTTGAATGGCTTTAAAACTTGAATCATTTCGGTGTTTAATTTGCTTACTACCTTAAAGATACAATTGGCATTACATCTAAATATATGGCCATTCCTTCATTATGGTCAAGACCTTGAAATCAGAAAATTATCATTTTATTTGCGTCAATTTACTTGATCATTCATACTTTTCTAGAAACCATAGTCTGTAACTGGATATGAATATTCTAGACACTGCAGTTCTGAATTTCTGAATTATGGGCTTAAAATTCTAAAAATTCAGCACCCCAACCTTCAAAGTTAGCCAAGAGTAGTCACTGGTGTATGGGTTGATTTTATATTTTAATAGTACTCAATGTCTTTTTATGCTAGAAACAAAAGAATTCTTTTGAAAAGGATTGACACCTTGATCAAAAACTGAAAATGAAAATGCATTCAAGTTTCATTCAACAACATCCGTGCTTCTTTGCCCCAGCCCAGTTTTCTTGACCTACTTGTGTGTATCCAGTGCCACTTTCGCACAAAGATTTAAAGACTGATTAAAAAGAACTCGTCCTCTTTTTAAAGTGTAACTAGCAAGGATTCAACAGTATGTCACAGATGGGCACAGTGGTTCATTCCTGTAATCCCAGTACTTTTGGAGGCTGTGTTGGGAGAATCACTTGAGGCCAGGAGTTCAAGATAAGTGTGGGCAACATAGCGAAAGAAAATATTCTTTCTACAAAAGAATATTTTTTAAAAAACTAGCCTGTTGTGGTGGTGCTCACCTATAGTCCTGAAGTGTATCATGTGGCAGCTGACCCATATTTTTCTCCTGCACCTCAGTGTTCACATAACAAAGTGAATTTATTCTCACAGCCAAGTTTTACTAACTGCAACTGTGAAAGGAAAGGTTCCTTTTTGATTTTCATGTTTTAAGAACTATAGTCATTGAACCATTTCCATATTAAATTGCGTGGGAAGCAAGGCATCTTCAGTCTTAGACCATGAAGAAGACGCTGACAAATTACTATGTATTTCCATTGTTTCCCTGGGGCAACAGTTTCTGATCCAACCACTACTGTCACTTGGGATCTCTGAGCTCTAAAAAGTTAAATGAGACTAGAACAGTGTCAGTGGGATTTTGATACAAACAAAAAGCCATCACATATTTCGGAAAGTGCACATAAACTTTCCCATAGATTCTGGGAAAGTTCCCTCCAGGATCATTAAAAAAAATTCATCTCCAAGATTTTTTAAAAATCTCTTCATTTGTTGTCTCCCTATCACTTACAGATTTGGGATTTAGTTGACATGCCAGAGGCAGCCTGCTAAATCTTGTGACTCAGACACATGACCCTTCTGCTGGGAGTACAGACAGGTGGATACAGACCTGACCTATTTGCTAACTTTGTTCTGGGATTTCAACTATAGCACCCATCTAGCTGTTGGAAAATGATGCCATTTGCATCTTTTACACAAATGTTTGTGGATTCAAGGTACCTTTGAAAAAGGAAAGAGAACAAACCTCAAATCAAATAAGCTGTGTGATGGCCAGTTGAAACTGAAAAATTTGCTTTAGGGGTGATCTGAGTCAGTGTTCTCCCCGCACTGTGCCTCAGAACCACCTGGAGGGCTCCTACAACATACAGGTACAGGAGCCCCATTCCTAAAGATTCTGAATCATGGACCCAAACATTTCCTTTCTAGGAGGGCAGCATAAGATATTTTACATTTCATCTGATGACTTTTTTATATATTGTTTTAATTGTTCATGTTTGTAAATTATCTTTTTTATAATTTGAAAAGCATTTGTCCTCAATGTGGTCTTTCCTAACCACACCATACTTGCCAGTAGTTACAGTTTTATTATGGATACCCAAAATGCCTGCCCACACCAAAACAAATCAATGTAGAGTTTTAAATATATTGAACTGGTATGATAAACTTGATAAAAATGAATTTGAAAGCCTTGCGCTGCTGTTGTAAAAATTTAGGCAAGTTCTGTAACCTCTCTGAGCCTCAGATTCAATTGTGAAATGGGGACTTTAAGAATGTACTTACTTTTTGAGATTGGGTGAAAATTAAATTATACGATCCATGTCAGTTTTATATAGTGGGTATTCAAAAATGGTTTTTTAGTCATCACCTACCCTAATCCCTCTTCCTGGACTAACAATGTGAGGTCATTTACAACATGTTGAATTCATTTACTTACATCATTTTCACGTAAATATGTGGGTTTCTTCATTACAAATGTAAAAAATATATGTACACTTTTTGAAGAGAGTATAGCAGTGTGAACCCTAAGGCAAATAGGAATTATATTACACAGGATTTTTTCTAGTTAACAAATGTTCTCTGATTTTTTTTCTGCTAGCTTTTCCTTATCACCTGCTGTTTCTATACCCATCTTTATTCACTGGTGTTTATTTACATATAACCACAGCTTTCACAGCTTCACAAAACTCAAATAACGTTTCAGTGGGTGGTGTGTTTAGAAAGGAGACAGATGGATTTGGGATAATCATGAGTCTTTGTTGTTGTTAATGATACCATTTCAGGCCTGCTAGAAACATATACAGTCCAGCGACAGAAACGAAACAAGGAAACAGATGTTAGACTAATAAAATATGTGCCATGGTTTTGGTACTTTATAATTTTCCTGTATACTGTGCCTCATTAAAAAAAGTTAACATTGTTACTTAGCATTCTCCCGACCATGCATGGTAGCTCATAGCTGTAATCCCAGCACTCTGAGAGGCCAAGGCAGGAGGATCACTTGAGACCAGGAGTTTGAGACCAGCCTCAGCAACATAGTGAGACCTTGTCTCTAGGAAAAAAAAAAAAAAAAAGTACATTTAGTACAATAAAATAAAAATTTTTAAAAAGCATTCTCCTGCCAGCTCTGGAGAGAGTCTTGGAGTTCCTTGGGGGTTGACCAGCAGCATCCAGCATCACCTGGAAACTTAGAGATCCAGAATCTCAGCTGCCTTCTCCCCAGCTGCCAAATCAAAATTTGCATTTAAAGAACATGCCTGGCCTAGCACCAAGGCTCACACCTGTAATCCTAGCACTTCCTTTAGGAGGCCAGGGTTGGACAGTCACTTGACACCAAGAGTTCGAGACCAGCCTGGGCAACACAGTGAGACCCCGTCTCTAAAATGTGTGTGTGTGTGTGTGTGTGTGTGTGTGTGTGTGTGTAAAATATTAACAGGTGGTTTGGATGAACTACACAGTTTGAGAAGCTCTGACCTAGGGAACAGTTAAGTCTTTGACTTACCATGTACAAAAGATGACTGACTCTCTTGAGATGTCTTTTAATTTAATTGTGGCTGTATTCAACCACAACACTTAGAATAAGTTTATACGACATCTTCTTGATGGTGTACAATGCTAGCTGCCTTTTTGTTGCCTTTGGAAACACTGCAATGCATTCATTGGAATGACAGTAGGCAGAAGTATTTTCTCTTTACCACACTTGTTTCAAGAAATTGAGGCTTTATTGCTCTGAAAACTTCTAAATTCTATGCAAAACTGTGAAATGTTTCTGAACCAGTAATACAGGAGAACAGATTGTTAAAGGATCTACTTCCATTTCTATTTATTTAAAAGTTAATAGGATTGTGGTTAATGGAACTCAGATGAGTTTATTCGTTACTCTGTCACTTGGTTTATCACTCAGCTAAGACCTACTAGCTGCTATAAGTTTTTGATCAATATACAGCTTTAGATCATTTTTAGTCATATATTGTTAAATTTATACTCATCATGGGTTGTTTGTTAAAAACCTAGAAACTAGAGAAACACTAATGGCAAAGAACAAGATATCAGTGAGAACCATTAATATGATACTTCTCTAAGCTGATTTCAGACTGATCCTCTCTATATCCATAAGATGCAGTTACCAAACCGAATTCTTAAAAAACAGATCCAAAGGTATTGATTGATTCAAAAATCAAAGTTAAACATAGAACTATCATGAGGATTATGGCCACCATGGCTATTCATACATTAGACACCTCTACTTACACAATGTGTCATTTGCAGGGAGGTGCTTACAACTTCTGCGATCACATCATTAATAAACAAAACACAAATTAAAACAGAACAGTTGATTTTCCCTTAGTGGAAAATGTAAAATTCCAAAAACCAATTTATGAAATCATTTATTAATTTTTTATTCTATAACAGTTAAATTTTATCTACATTTTCTCCTTAAATGCTTCTGAAAAATAAGCATGATATAGCTTCTAAAATTTGTTGATAAGCTTTCTTTCATAAATAAAGTAATCTAATAACGTATCTCTCATTAAATGAGAAAAGAGCAAAAATGTATTTATATGTGATGACCACAGTTAAGGTATACATAAGAGTTTTCTAATACAATATTAAATACTATGCCAACTTAAAATAAAACATTTTAACTTAAAACATCTTCTTTAGTATTTCATTTTTATTTTATCTACAGAGCTGTGGTTAACGGGTCTCAGATGTACCTCTTTATTATTCTGTCACTGGTTTACTTTGTCTCTGTCACTCAGCCGAGACCATCTTTTATCACATTGTGTCTGAGTAAAGCAAAAAACTACATGCTAGTGTCAGAGAAATGATAACTTCTGTGTAACTGCCTTAGTGTGTATAACATTTAAGGCAAAGACACCTATAGGTTTTATGAACCCTGATTCAAAAAGGGTTACTTCGCATACTTACAGGTACTTACTATGTGTCAGACATTGTCCTAAGACTTAAAAAAAATCAATATATTTGAATCTCAAAAGAATCCTATAAGATATGAGGTCATGTTATAAATGAGGAAACCAAGGCACAGAGAGGTCAAGTAACTTGACCAAGGTCACAGAGGCAATAAATGACATAAGTGCCACAGAAAGTGGCAATAAGTCACTCCTCATGATTACAGTATTCTACTGTATAGCTCTGCTAACCAAATCCAGTGCTCAAACCCCCTCCCAAGACATTTTAATATGTCTCCCTATGTCACCAGTGTCTCATGCTTCAAAAATAATTTTATTTTCCCTCTATTTCATTAACATTCTTTAGTGCATTTATTTCAGCCAGTTATTAGGGAAAAAAAGAAATCTAATTTAAACTAATTCATACCAAGAGGCATTAAATTGTGGATAGATTCTGGCTTGACGTAGTCATTGCACAGGTTTTCAACTTGAAAGGACAACAATTGCTATTTTAAAGGAATGAATCTCAATTGTAGTGGTTTTCAAAATTCAAGAGAGTCAACTTTCAGAGTCCAGCAGGAGGCTTCTAGATCCCCAAAATCCAGCCTCAAATACACAAAGTTCTGCTTTTCTATGTGATGGTTGTGCATAAAATTTCATTTGGGAAAATAAAAGGGACTCTGCTGCCTCAAATAACAGTAAATTGAACCACTCCTCTAATCCACTAGTCCAGTGAACTTTCTGGCTCTTCTTTCCCTCACCTCCATCAGACACATTTCATGCGCTCCCCCCACCCCCACCCTTGATAAAGAAGCACTTAGAGGCTCACAGAACACAGCAGAATATCTCTGGGTTCAAAGAACTTCAGGAGGGATCCAGAAAGTACTTTTGAGTAGATGCATTGAGCCTCTCAGTAATGTGAAAGCAGGCTGCAGAGATCACCATCCCAGCAACAGGATTATTCTGTTTGATATCTGTTGCCAACAGCCACATTTCGCAGCACCTTGGACGCAAAAGGGGGTTTACTGACAAAGCAAAGCTTTTACATTGGGCCTTACAGGCACGGGAAAATCACCAGCTACCTCAATGCACAGTCCCACGGTAGCATTCCTCCGGTCACTCTTAGAAAAGGCCCAAGTCATCTGGGGGCCTGGACTCACCCGCCCCAAGCAGGTGGCCCTTCTCCTGGTTCCCCTAGTTCTTCCTGGTAAATGGCGGAAATTGTGTCTGACACAATGTGCGCAACTTTGTCCTTTGCTGGATTCAGGTTTCTGGTCATGGGTCAGATCACTCAGTGCCTGAAGCAATTTCTTCCTCCACACCCAATGAATGCTTCAGGGAATCATGCAGGGATAGGTAGATTTCTTTAGGTACATATTTGTATTAATGAGAGCAGCTGGGAGCTGTCTTCCTGGTTCTAGTCAATGATTAACTTTTGAAGGCAGCCTCTTTGTGTGTGTGTGGTGTGTGTGTGTGAGAGAAAGGACTTGTTTTAAGTGTTCCCACACAGTTATACATCTGTTTTTCTAATCAATGAATGACCTAACTACAAAGAGTTGAAGCTACCATTGAGCCAATAGTAAAGAATAAAATCCTACCGGCTGGGCGCAGTGGCTCACGCCTGTAATCCCAGCACTTTGGGAGGCCGAGGCAGGTGGATCATCTGAGGTCAGGAGTTCAAGACCAGCCTGACCAACATGGTGAAACCCCCATCTCTACTAAAAATACAAAATTAGCCGGGCATGGTGATGCACACCTATAGTCCCAGCTACTGGGGAGGCTGAGGCAGGGGAATCCCTTGAACCCAGGAGGCAGAGTTTGCAGTGAGCTGAGATTGTGCCACTGCACTCCAGCCTGGGCATCAAGAGCGAAACTGTGTCTCAAACAAACAAACAAACAAACAAACAAAAAGAAAAAAATCCTACCCTCCCAGAAATCTCTTATTGCCATAGAAATCACCAGATGTTTACCAGGATGCTGCACTGTGGTCACCTAGGGGCTGAATACACTGTTTTCTACCTATTCCTTCAGCCTCTGGGAATCCACAGGCCAATTCAATGACATATGCTCAGAGGGGTCAATGATACAATTGCAGTTAGAGCCGTATTCACAATACATTTCTCAGAGAGAAAGCCTTAGTTCATTTCTACTCATTTCTTACTGAGAATTTTCACTTTATATTTCCATGAGAGAGACATTAGTATACATGTTGGCCTGTGGTAAGGCATATTTAGCTGTATATTTAATAAAGGTTCCAAATGTGTTTGGTGATTATTAAACACATGTGCTCAGCAGCATTGCTGCTCTCTTAAATTTCAGTTCCTCATTTCATCTGACTGCTCAGACTCTGCTATTTGAGAGACAATCTCCAACTTTTTTTTTTTTTTTTTTTTTTTTTATGATGGAGTCTCACTCTGTCACCCAGGCTGGAGTGCAGTGGCGCGATCTCAGTTCACCGAAAGCTCTGACTCCTGGGTTCACACCATTCTCCCGCCTCAGCCTCCCGAGTAGCTGGGACTTACAGGCACTTGCCACCACACCTGGCTGATTTTGTTTTTGTATTTTTAGTAGAGACAGGGTTTCACTGTGTTAGCCAGGATGGTCTCGATCTCCTGACCTTGTGATCCGCCCGCCTCAGCCTCCCAAAGTGCTGGGATTACAGGCGTGAGCCACCATGTCTAGCCAACTATTAACCCAAACTCTGCATAAATCAATTCAGTGTCTTCCCCAGACAAAACAGTACTTTCTCTGGATTCCCCATTTCTGTCCACATTTCTTTAAATAAATCCTTTTTCTAGGCTCTCAGAATTGCATTATATTTCATTTACTTCTAAAATATTTTCAGTGTAACAGGTTTGATTTTACAAGACTATCCTAGACAACTGTTCCCCTTTCGGCATCATGCCTGCATCCTTGCAAGTGTCAATGGTGGAACTGGGCTTCCTGGCTTCAGGAGTTCAGTCCAAGTGATTAGCCTTATATAAGTGATGGGTAATTGAACCTAAGAATTTATTGCAAAAGTCAGCCTTGTGTGTATCTATTAGTTAATTAGTCACACTAAACTATGAGTGAAAAAGTAGCAAATCAGGGCAAAATGCAGATAAAGAAAAAAATCCAAGTAACAATAGAGATTATTTTTTAACTGATAAATGATAACAATAAAATAAAACTGAATTTCAGTAATTATCAATTACTGATTCACCTAACTATGATCTTCCTCAAGTGGACCAAATAGAAAACACAGTTACTTCAACATGTAGCAATTGATGAGGTTACTAAACCCTGGTCTGTGGACCACCTGTATCAGAATCATTGGCGATCTTTCTATTTTAGTTTACTTGATTTTGTTTTGCCCTATATTATTTAAAAAATTACTCAGTTATGAATAACCAAAACATGTGCAAGTTACTGAAGAATGATCAGAGATTCAAAGTTGCTGGCTTTAAGGATAGAGAAAGGGATCGTGAGCCAAAACTCAGTGAACTATATTGAGAGTAAAAATTGAAAAAGAGTTTGGGAAGAATATTGTATCTTTTTTATGCCAATAAATGTTCATAAAGTTTCAAGTAATATGAGGATGAAAAATTGAGATTATATTCTCTGTAACTTGACTTTTTTGTAGAAGTACTAGAAATACTGACATCTGTTGCACTAAAGAAAGTAATGTTTATCAACTATATTTAAATTTTAGTTATCTCTTTCTAATTAAACAATTAATCTTTCTTTCTCTTTTTTTTTTTGAGACGGAGTTTCACTCTTGTTGCCCAGGCAGGAGTGCAGTGGTGCGATCTCAGCTCACTGCAAACTCCGCCTCCTGGGTTCAAGTGATTCTCATGCCTTAGCCTCCCAAGTAGCTGGGATTACAGGCATGTGCCACCATGCCTGGCTCATTTTTGTATTTTTATTGGGGATGGGGTTTCACAATGTTGGTCAGGCTGGTTTCAAACTCCTGACCTCAGGTGATCCACCCGCCTCAGCCTCTCAAAGTGCTGGGATTAAGGGCGTGAGCCACCGCGCCTGGCCAACAATTAGTCTTTCAAGAAAAAAATCATATTTGGGAATTATTTCTATTGTGTGATGATGTTAAAGGAGAGATGCCAATTCTACCATTTCTACATTTCTTGGGGGAAGAAATAGTTCAAAATCATTATAATAATATCCATGTGAAATTATCTTCATTAAGCCACAGTAAATAAATAAATAAATAATAGAAAATGAAAAAATAAGAAACGAGTGAGAAACACAATATTCTCTTTAATCGAACAACAAAAGACTTTAAAAGAATGCTCTGAGGAGACAATTCCATATATTTTTAAATCTGTGGAGACATTGCCCTAGTCGATTTCCTTTGGAAAAGGAGGGAAGCTTAAAAACTTCAATATTACAGGAAAAGATCAATATTACATCAGCACCCTATCCTGACAAGGCCAGTCTAAAAAAGTATCTTGCTAATTCTCTAACTTCTGTCACCACGTGCATATATTTAGCATTGCAAAATATGCATAAAATGACCAAGAAGCAGGCAAGAGTGCTAAGAAATTATTTTTTTCTGCTCTACAATGTCAAACTTAAAAATTCAAATTCTAAAATTTTATTTTATTTTATTTATTTTTCTGAGAAGTGGTCACACTCTGTCACTCAGGCTGGACTACAATGGCGAGATCATGGCTCACTGCAGCCTCAACTTCCCAGGCTCAAGTGATCTTCCCATCTCAGCCTCTGGAGTAGCTAAGACTACAGGTGCACACCACCATGCCCAGCTAATTTTCATACTTTTTGTAGGACAGGATCTTGCCATGTTGCCCAGGCTGATCTCAAACTCCTGGGCTCAAGCAATCCACCTGCCTTGGCCTCCCACAGTGCTGGAATTACAGGCATTAGCCACTGTGTCCAGTCCTAAAATTTTAAATAACTAAATTGAAACAATTTTTAATGAAAAATTCAGATTTATTCTTGTATGCCAGAATTTCAATCTATGACTATCCAGGTCTGACCATGAGTTCTGATGAATATTGGTTGTAATACTCTACCTGTTGGAATTTAGCCAAAATGTGTGTTTGATATGCTTTTAATGCTTAGCCAGGCTTGGGAACCACTCATTTACTGAATATTTACATGTGCCAAATCCTGGGTAGTCTGGCAATAGAAAGACAAACATCTGCACAAAGTTACCCAAGATAATTTATTAACTCCATTACCTGGCCTAGAGCTTGTTTTTGATATTGACTCACCCTTTCTTGCAAGGGCAAGGCCTTTTTGTAATTGTAAACATTTAAACCAGTTTATTTTTTGAAGATGAGTAATAAGGATGAGGAGGATGTTTAGCACAATTGCATATTAAAATATTAGGAAACAGTGAAATACAAACACAGGAATAGATAGATCAGAGTCCAGAAATTGATCAATTATATGAATTAAATGTATGATAAAGGCAGAATTTCAAATCCATAGGAGTAATATGGATTACTATTCTCAAACATTATGAATAGCTAGTCATTGAAGGGAAAACAAAAACAAACCTGAATTCCAATCTTACTCCATGCACACTCAAATAAAATCCATACATGTTACAACTTTAAATGTAAAAAATAAAATTACAATATGACTAGAAGTTTTACAGTTAGTGAAAATTCAGCAAGCTATACACTTAAGACTTATACTTGTGTGATTATACATTATCAGTAA
Source organism: Gorilla gorilla gorilla (assembly GCF_029281585.2). Lineage (NCBI taxonomy): Eukaryota > Metazoa > Chordata > Mammalia > Primates > Hominidae > Gorilla > Gorilla gorilla. The sequence continues at coordinate 65,253,194 of NC_073229.2, forward strand.
AAAGTTTTAATTTTGATAAAATAATAGGTTATTTTTTAATTTTGGAGGAGAAAAGTCTTTTCAACTTTAATGAAAACTCAAAAAAAAACACAGAAAAATTGGTAAGTTTAAATTACATGCACGTTTAAACTTTCTAAATGACGTAAAAACACCATAAAACATAAAAAAAAACATCAAATTGGGAAAACATACTAGCAAAACTTTTGACAGACTATATCAGGCAGGGTCTAACCAGGAAATGAGAGATCACTCTAAACACCTGAAACAAAGATAATCTAATAAAGGAATTGTTCTCAGAGGTGATGGAAGAGAAAAGAAGCAAAAAAGGGGTTGATAAGCCCTTTAGAAGTTATCAACAGCAGGTAGCCTCTTTGCCCCTAAACTGGAAGGAAAAAAGGAGGATGTAGTGTTCCCAGTGCCCAGAGCCCTGCTGGAGCCAAAACCAGACAGCCCTCTCTGATGGCAGCAGAAGCCATAGGGAATATGCAGTGGATGTTAGAGATGCTGCTTGAAGTGGAGGATGGGGTGGAGTGCAAACGTCCCAGCTCTTTCCTCCCTCTTCACTTCTGTATTAGTTTCCTAATTGCTGCTATAACAAATTACTACATACTAGCTGACTTGGAGCAACACAAATTTATTTTTTTACAGTTCTAGAGATCAGAAATCTGAAATGCCTCTCACTGGGATAAAAACAAGATGTCAGAACTGCATTTCTTTCCAAGGCTTTAGGGAAGAATCTATTTTCCTTGGCTTTTCCAGTTTCTTGAGGCTACCTTTCCTAGCTCCTCTTTCCTCTATTTTCAAAGGCAGCTATGGCCAGTCAAATCCTTCTCATGCTATCACCTTTTAAGGTACCTTGTGATTATATCAGTACTACCTGGAAAACCTAGGGTAATCTCATTTTAAGGTCAGCTGATTTGCAAACATAATTCCATCTGTAACTCAATTCTCCTTTGCTATGTAATACGATGTGTTCACAGGTTTCGGGGATTGGGAAGTAGGCATCTTTGAGGGAGCTCTCCTTGTGCCTTCCATACCCTCCAGTCTCTCACCAGTGCCTCTCTTTGTCCAGATTCAACTGGAAGCCAACTGACTGGGAAAGGAGTCTGCAAGGGCCAGTGCTCCACACCCCAACTCTCGTCCCACACAAACCTAGGGGAAAGACAGGAATGGATCTAAGAGCAGATGGGTACCCGGAAAAATAACTAATATCCCTAGAATAAAGGGTTCTTAGAAATCACCGAGAAAATTATAACAAAAAAGACAAATGAGCCAAGGATATGTGCTGGTAGGCTGGCAATTTTTAGGCAAACATATGAAAATAGTATACATATGTAAAGGTTCTCAACCTCCTTAATCTAAATTGAAACAACGAGCTATAATTTTTTTGTATCCTATGGGCTAAACTCAAAAGATTGTTAATATCCAGTTTTGATGACAGTATAGACTATTGAAAACAGTAACTGGTGAAACATTTTTGGAAGGCAATTTGGCAAAATATAATCAAAATGTAAATGTTTTTGGCTTTTGATTTAGTAATTCCACTTTTTTTTTTTTTTTTTTTTTTTTTTTTAAAGATATGGAGCAAGGCTCTGTCACCCAGGCTGGAGTGCTGTGGCACTATCCTAGTTCATTGCGGATTTGAATTCCTGGGCTCAAGCAATCCTCCCACCTCAGCCTCCCAAGTAGATGGAATTACAAGCCACAGGTCACTGATTCTGGCCTGACTTAGAAATTCCACTTTTATGAAAAAAATCTCACACCCACAAGTGAGAAAAAGTTTATATAAAGATGTTCTTCGAGACAGTGTTTACGATACCAAAAAATAAAACAATCTGGATGTAATTCACATGTCCATTAATATAGGATTGGTTATGGTTCAGTGAAACAATAAAATGCACCTTTTGAAGGAATGACCTGATACGGAAATAGAATGCACTGCATGGAAATATGTCTATTGTTAGGTGGAAAAAATAAGTTGCAAGGCAGAATGCATAGAATAATTATAAACCATTTACATGTTAGGACATGAATAAAAGTTACGCTGAATATAAATCAACCTGTTAGTAATGGTTGAATAGTAAACAGACTTGATAGCAATAACTTAAGCATACTCTTAAAATGACGCCGCATGGCAGACACACCTGAATGTGTGTTCTGATCTGGGGAATCCAGGAGGGGCAAGCTGAGAGATTCATTCAGTGTATATAAGGAACATCTGAACCCCAGCTCATCCCGTAGAACATGGGCCATACAGGGGATCAAGGCCCCGAGTTTTGGATTGAGTGAAGATTCCCAGGTGGAGGTTGTTAGGGGAAAGTGCTAAGTAGCAATGCTATATAAACTGCATACTTTTTGCAAGCAATTGCAGTTCTTCTGCCCAGCCCACTGCCACTGGACTGTAGATAAAGTGGTTCTCCTTTCCAGTCTGCTACCACTGGACTCTCTTCCCTGTGTTTAAGACCCCAGTAAGACCCCACGTCTCATTTACCAGTTCTGCGTCTCTTCTTCAGCTTCTTCAACCTGGTGCCATCCCCATTGCAGTTGACAGGGGATTAGCACAAAAATGGTCATTCTGAGATGTGGGATTCGTGGGACTTTGACTTTTTATTTTACATATTTTTGTATTGTTTGAATTTTGCAAAACAAGCAATTTTTACATAAAATTTTATATCAGAAGAAGAGTATAAAATCGTGGACTGTGATTAATATATTTGTTTAAGAATTGGTCAAGCTTTTATTTACACTGGGTAAATTTGGTTTAAATTTATCTCTACATAAAAAAATTAACTCTGAGTCGTGGGTAAAACATTCTCCCCCTCAAGATGAATAAATGAATGAATGAATGAATTAGTAAATAAGAGATTTTTTTCTCTCAGGCCTCTTGTTGACTGATGAATTTCTCTCTCTTACTAAATGTGCTTAAATTAGAGAGTTCCTCTTTTTCAGGATTCTCTGCCAAAAATGAAACTTTGTCCCTTTGTACTTTCAATTCGTGTCTCTGCTAAGTATCCTGAAGTTCCTTTTCATTTTGGTTTACATAATATCCAAATAGATCCATTAACTAACACTTTCATTTGGGGAAGAGAGATCGGTAGGTAAAATGAATTTATATTAGAGATAGAAATTCCTCTACGGCTGTTTCTCTTGGATAACATCATTTCCCTGAGACTTGGAAAACTTCCAGTCTTTTTTTTTTTTTTTTGAGACAGAGTCTCGCTCTGTCGCCCAGGCTGGAGTGCAGTGGTGCGATCTTGGCTCACTGCCGTCTCTGCCTCCCAGCTTCATGCCATACTCCTGCCTCAGCCTCCCGAGTAGCTGGGACTACAGGCACCCGCCACCACGCCTGGCTAATTTTTTGTATTTTTAGTAGAGACGGGGTTTCACCGTGTTCGCCAGAATGGTCTGGATCTCCTGACCTCGTGATCCACCCGCCTTGGCCTCCCAAAGTGCTGGGATTACAGGAGTGAGCCACCGCACCGGGCCAACTTCCAGTCTTTTAACACCACTCCAATGCATAGTGATCACAATATCTTTACATTCTGTAAAAGTTTTTTTGTTATTTTGTTTTGTTTTTTTGAGACAGAGTCTTGCTTTGTCTCTCAGGCTGGAACACAGTAGCACAATCATGGTTCACTGCAGCTTCAACCTCCCAGGATCAAGCAATCCTCCCACCTGAGCCTCCTGAGTAGCTGGGACTACAGGTACATACCAACATACTTGTCTAATTTTTTTTTTTTTTTTTTTTGTAGAGACAGGGTCTTACTCTCTTGCTCAGGCTGGTCTTGAACACATGGACTCAAGCAGTCCTCCTGCCTCAGCCTCCCAAAGTGTTGGGATTACAGGCCTGACCCACCACACCAGCCTAAAGGTTTTAATTGTTTATTCAGGTTCTGAAACATTCAACGCATCTCTGAATCCTGGGTTATTGTTTCTTACATGATTTAAAGCACACGGATAGTGACTAGATTTATAACCAGCAGGTCATGACACCTTAATATGTTTTGAGCAACACCTCGTAGCATTGTTAACAGCCTGGCTTTCTTTACTCTTTGTTTCCTTTTTTAGGGGTGAGAGGTAAGATTATAAGAATAAGGTGATGATTTCATAGTGAAAAGAGATCATGCATATGAGTATAAGCACAGATATGTGTCTATGTGCAGAGAGGCCAGGCTGATGAAGCCCAGATTTCACTTGTCAGAAATGGCTGCTCAGATGTAGACTACTGGGTAGATAAGACTGTTCCGGCATTTCCTTCACACTATTGGCATTTATTTCACTACACCTTTCCACTCAACAATTCTTAGAAAAAAATGTGAACTTGTAATAGATAGCATATATTTATGTTGAATATACTTCCTCACGTTGTTTTTTGAGATGATATTTCTAAGAATAGTCAGATACATAAAAATTGTCAAGCTTATTACCTAATTGTGTAACAAGGGCTGTCTTCACTAAAAATGATAATGGGACACTAAGTTAAGCATACATTGTAATGTTATCTCGGCCAATTATCTCCAGCAAAAGTTTGTCACAGAGTGGAGTATCACTTATTTATAAGGCAGAAGAAAATTTTAATCTAATCACCATAGTAAGAATTCCTTGACTTGAAATCTTGAGGACACAGGGAAGCAATTTTGCTTTTTTTCTACTGTTGAATATAGCATATAATTATTGAAAGCCTCTTATATGCTAGTAGCTAGTATGAATGTAAAGATAAGTAGGATAGAGTCCCAGTGTCTTAGTCTATTTAGGGTTGCTAAAAAGAAATACCTGAGGCTGGGTAATTTATAATGAAAAGAGGTTTATTTGGCTGACAGTGCTGCAGGTGGTGTAAGAAGCATGGTGCCAGCATCTGCTTCCAGTGAGGGCTTCAGGCTGTTTCCACTCATGGCGGAAGGTGTAGGGGAGCCAGGATGTTCAGAGATCACATGGTGGGAGAGGAAGAAAGGGCAGCGGGTGCTCTTTTTAACAACCAGTTCACTCATTACCTCGAAGATGACACCAAGCCATCTTTGCCCCCGTGACACACACACCTCCCATTAGGCCCCTACCTCCCTCACTGGGATCAAATTTCAACATGAGCTTTGAGGGACAAACATGCAAATTATAGCACCCTGTTACATGTCACCCATGTAACAGGAAATGAAAGCTGCATGAAAGTAGCTATATTATAAAAGAAAATACTAGGAAGGGTATAAGAACGTGTTTTAAGAGGAAGGGCAGAACACATTCAAGAGAGCAGTCATGTAGGAGTGGGTATGTGAGAAGTAAAATAGATGATTAATGTTGTGTTCTCATGAAATTTGGCTTTCTCTCTTAGACCATAAGCTCCACGAGGATAAGAATCATGTCTCTTTTATCACCTCTCTCCAGCCATCTACACAAGTACCTAGCACAATACCTGGCACAATTAATGTGGTCATCAATGAATGAAGCAGGGAAAATACATTAGCATCAAGTGTCTAGTCTGTGCCAGGCCCTTTCCTGGTTGATCCATATACAAACCACTGAAGAAGGATTCCTTCAGCTCCTCCACTGACCTCTTTCTCTCTCTCCTCCTCCTCCTCCTTCCTTTTAAACAAAGGAAGAAATCACAGCTCAAGGAGTGAATTGACCTAAGATAGGCTGGAGCATCAGCTATGGAATTAGCCCTGAATTCTCACAGGCTCTGCCTCTTAATGGTTATGTGACCTTAGGCAAGTTAATTAACTAGTCTCAGCTTCCTGCTCTTTAAATAGGGTGATAATACTACCACTCGTAGCATTGTAATGAAGGTCATGTCAGATGAGGTGTATGAAGTGTCTAGGTCCATGCTTGAGACTTAAAATGGTCAGATGGTGTTAGCTGTTATTGACATTGTTGACATTGCTAACATTGTCAAACTAGAAATAGTATTACCTCCTTCACTAATTTGTCTTAAGGAGTACACTGAGATTGTGTACTGTGAGAAAGCTTTGTCACCTTACCATGGTCTCAGTAAGGCCCAACATTATTCTGTGAAAATACATTTGGCAGTGAGGGAGGTAATCAAAGAGGTTACCTTTGTAGCGTTTACAAAACCAGTTAAACTGGATTGACAATCTAAGGATGGTGTTAAAGAGTAAGGAAAGACATAGTGTAAGATAGAGAAAAAGGATAAGAAAGGACAAAGTGAAAAAAGGATGAAGATTACAGCCTAGGAAATGGAAAGGGAAAAATGTAGCCCAAGTGTAACATTGTTAAGTCCAAATCAGAGATATAACTATTGAGGGGGAAAAAGAGGGCATGGACCATTTCAAAGAAGCAATTCCACACAGAAGAAGGTTGGCAGAGTGTGCAGGGGACTATTTAGGATGCCTCAGTTCCCTGGTTATGAAGTGGAAGTATTGGTATAGGCCTCGGGGGTAAGGAGGTTCAAGTGCACTCTAATTTACTTGATATTTAAATAAATGTGAGACAAGGCAGATGATGGCTGGGGAAGTATGGGGAGACAGGGAGGTTGAGACTTGCTTATGAACCGCATATAGAATGTGATGCAGGTGGCCGGGCGCGGTGGCTCACCCCTGTAATCCCAGCACTTTGGGAGGCCGAGGCGCACGGATCACGAGGTCAGGAGATCCAGACCATCTTGGCTAACACGGTGAAACCCCGTCTCTACTAAAAATACAAAAAATTAGCCGGGCGCGGTGGCGGGCGCCTGTAATCCCAGCTACTCGGGAGGCTGAGGCAGGAGAATGGCATGAACCCGGGAGGCGGAGCTTGCAGTGAGCCGAGATAGCGCCACTGCAGTCCAGAGAATGCGATGCAGTTGTGGGAGTGTTGAGACCTGGCCTGGAAACCTAAGAACAAAATGTGAATAAGGAATAAGCAGAGAGAAACATCTCGGTGTATGAGACTCTTTTGCTTTGGCAGGCATTTAATTTTGGGCACCAAGATAATGTCAGAACACGTAGCTTAAAAGCTCCAGTACCAGATGGGATATAGCCCTTATTGTAATCTGTGCAGTTTAGGAAGTTAGACTGGGATATGAAATAAAATTTCCATTTATTGTTTTGGAAATAATGTATGGCTAGGGCCAGGAATAAGTCCTTACTTATCAATAATAACATTGAATGTAAATGGACTAAACTCTCTAATCAAAAGACATAGATAGTGGCTAAATGGATATAAAAAAACAAGACCCAGTGAACTATATCTACAAGAAACATAATTCATGTATAAAGACACACATAGACTGAAAATAAAGGGATGGAAAAAGATATTCCATCCCAAGGGAGCCAAAAAAGAGCAGGAAAGGCTATACTTATACTAGACAAAATAGATTTCAAGACAAAATCCACAAAAAGAGAAAAAAGATGGTCATGATATAATGATAAAAAAGGTGAATTCAGCAAGAGGATATAACAATTGTATATATATATGCACTCAACACTGCAGCATGCAGATATAGAAAGCAAATAATATTAGAGCTAAAGAGAGATAGACCCCAATACAATAATAGCTGGAGATTTCAACACCCAACTTTCAGCATTGGTGAGATCATCCAGACAGAAAATCAACAAAGAAACATTGAACTTAATCTGGACTATAGGCCAAATGAATCTAATAGATAGTTACAGAATATTTTATCCAACAGCTGAAGAATACACATTCTTCTCTTTAGCACATGGCTTATTCTCAAAAACAGACCATATGTTAAGCCACAAAACAAGTCTTAAAAAATTCAAAAAATTGAAATCATATCAAGTATCTTTTCTGACCACAGTGGAGCAAAACTAGAAATCAATAACAAAAGGAACTTTGGAAACTATACAATCACGTGGAAATTAAACAATATGCTCCTAAATAACCAGTGGGTCAATAAAAACTCTAAGAAGCAAATTAAAAACTGTCTTAAAACAAATGAAAATGGAAACAAGACATATCAAAATCTATGGGATACAGCAAAAGCAGTACTAAAAGGAACATTTTTACCAATAAGCGCCTACATCAAAAAAGTAGAAAAAATCAAATAAACGATCTAACAATGCATTTTTATAAACTAGAAAAGCAAGAGCAAACCAAACCCAAAATTAGTGAAGAAAAGAAACAATGAAGATCAGAGCGGAGATAAATGAAATTAAAATTTAAAAAAAATGAAAAAAGTTGTTTTCTAAAAAGATAAATTGAGAAACTCTTAGCCAGACTAAGAAAAAAGAGACAAGACCCTGATAAATAAATTCAGAGATGAAAAAGGATACATTACAACTGTTACTGCAGAAATTCAAAGGATCATTAGGGGCTACCATGGGCAACTATATGCCAATAAATTGGAAAACCTAGAAGACTTGGGCAAATTTCTAGACACCTACAACCTACTAAGATTGAAGCTTATGAAATTCAAAACCTGAGTAGGGCAATAACAAGTAACAAGATTGAAGCCATAATAAAGAATCTCCCAGCCAAGAAAGTCCAAGATCCAATGTCCTCACTGGTGAATTGCACCAAATATTTAAAGAAGAACTAATACCAATGCTTCTCAAACTATTCCAAAAAATAGAGAAGGAGGGAATACTTCCAAACTTATTCTATGAAACCAATACTATCCTGATACCAAAACCAGACAAGGACACATCAAGAAAAGAAAACTACAGGTCAATATTTCTGATGAATATTCAAGTGAAAATCCTCAATAAAATACTAGCAAACAGAATCCAACAACACATTAAAAACAGCATTCATCATGACCATGTGGGATTTATCCCAGATATGCAAAGATGGTTCAACATAAGTAAATAAATCAATGTGATTCATCATATAAGCAGAATGAAGGACAAAAACTATATGATAATTTTAACTGATGCCTAAAAACCATTTGATAAAATTCAACATTATGATAAAAACCCCCCAAAAAACTGGGTATAGAAGGAACATACCTCAACACCATAAAAGCCATGTATGACAGACTCACAGCTAGTATCATACTGAATGGGGAAAAACTGATGAGAGGAAAAAATGGCCTTTCCTGTAAGATCTGGAACAAGAAAAAGATGTCCACATTCACAACTGTTGTTCAACATGGTGCTGGAAGTTCTATCTACAGCAATCAGGCAAGAGAAGGGAATAAAGGGCACCCGAATTGGAAAGGAAGAAGTCAAATTATCTTTGCATGCAGAAGATATAATTTTATATTTGGAAAAACCTAAAGACGCCACCAAAAAACTATTAGAACTGATAATCAAATTCAGTAAAGTTGCAGGATACAAAATCAACATACAAAAATCAGTAGCATTTCTATATGCCAACAGCAAACAATCTAAAAAAGAAATCAAGAAAGTAATCCCATTTATAATAACTACATATAAAATAATATATTTGGGAATTAACCAAAGAAGTGGAAGTTCTCTACAATCAAAACCATAAAATACTGATGAAAGAAATTGAAGAAGACACACACATACACACACAAGCACACACACACACACACAAATAGAAAGATATTCCATGTTCATGGATTGGAAGAATCAATATTGTTAAAATGTCCACACCACCCAAAGTAATGTACAAATGTAATGCAATTCCTATCAAAACACCAATGACATTCTTCACAGAAATGGAGAAAACAATCATAAAATTAATATGGAACCACAAAAGACCCAGAATATCCAAAGCTATCCTGAGCAAAAAAGAACGAAACTGGAGGCATTACCTTATGCAACTTCAAATTATACTACAGAGCTGTGCTAACCAAAACAGCAGGGTACTGGCATAAAAGCAGACACATAGACCAGTGGAACAGAATAGAGAACATAGAAATTAATCCATACATCTACAGTGAACTCATTTTCAACAAAGGTGCCAAGAACATACTTTGGGGAAAGAATGGTTTCTTCAATAAATGGTGCTGGGAAAACTGGATACCCATATGTAGAAGAATGAAACTAGATCCCATCTGTTGTGATACACAAAAATCAAATCAAAATGGAGTAAAGATTTAAATTTCTAAGACCTGAACCTGTGAAACTACTAAAAGAAAATATTGGGGGAAACTCTTTAGGACATTGGACTGGGCAAAGATTTCTTGATTAGTACCCTCACAAGCACAGGAAACCAAAGCAAAAGTGGCAAATGGGATTACATCATGTTAAAGAGTGTCTGCACAGCAAAGGAAACAATCAACAAAGTGAAGAGGCAACCTACAGAATGGGAGAAAATATTTGCAAACTATCTGCCTGATAAGGGATAAATAACTACAGTATATAAAGAGCTTAAATAACTCTACAGGAGAAATTTAATAATTTGATTAAAAATGGGCAAAAGATCTGAATAGACATTTCTCAAAAGGAGATATAAAAATGGCAAACGGGAGGCCAGGTGCAGTGGCTCATGCCTGCAACCCCAGCACTTTGGGAGGCCAAGGCAGGCGGATCACCTGAGGTTGGGATTTCGAGACCAGCCTGACCAATGTGAAGAAACCCTGTTTCTACTAAAAATACAAAAACTAGCTGGGCATGGTGGCGCATGCCAGTAATCCCAGCTACTTGGGAGGATGAGGCAGGAAAATTGGTTGAACCTGGGAGGCGGAGGTTGTGGTGAGCCAAGATTATGCCATTGCACTCCAGCCTGGGCAACAAGAGCAAAACCTCGTCTCAAAAAAAAAAAAAATGGCAAACAGGTATATGAAAATATGCTCAACATCATTGATCATCAGAGAAATACAAATGAAAACTACAGTGAGATATCATCTCTCCCCAGTTAAAATGGCTTTTATCTAAAAGACGAGTAATAACAAATGCTGGTGAGAATATGGAGAAAAGAGAACCTTTGTACACTGTTGGTGGGAATGTAAATTAGTATAGCCACTACGGAGAACAGTTTTGGAGGTTCCTCATAAAACTAAAAATAGAACCACCATAATATGATCCAGCAATTCTACTGCTAAACGTATACCCAAAAGAAAGGAAATCTTATATCAAAGAGATATCTGTCCTCTCATGTTTATTGCAGCACTACTCACAATAGTCAATATTTGGAATCAACCTAAGTGTCCATCAACAGATGAATGGATAAAGAAAATGTGGTACATATACACAATGGAGTACTATTCATTCATAGAAAAGAATGGAATCCTGTCATCTGCAAAAACATGAATGGAACTGGAAGTCATCATGTTAAGTGAATTAAGCCAGGAACAGAAAGACAAACTTTGCATGTTCTCACTTATTTGTGGGAGGTAAAAAATTTAAAACAATTGAACTCACAGAGTGTAGAATGATGGTTAGAGGAGGCTGGGCAGGGGTGGGGGAGAATGGGAATGGTTAATGGGTGCAAAAATATAGTTAGATAGAATGAGTATGATTAAATAGAATAACAGGGAGAGCACAGTCAACAATAATTTATTACACATCTTAAGATAGCTAAAATAATATAATTGAATTGTTTGCAACACAAAGAATGGATAAATGCTTGAGGTGATGGATATCCCATTTACTCTGATGTGATTATTATGCATTGTATGGCTGTATAAAAATATCTCATGTACCCCATAAATCTATACACCTACTATGTACCCACAAAAATTAAAAATTAAAAATTTCTATAGCATAAAATTTTGCAGAGATTCAAATAAGAATACTACAAATTAATTATTAAATTGAAAATTTCCCCAGTTTATTTGTCTGTGCCATGTTGATTCTAAATGCAGGTTCTCCTCAATAAGGTACATTTTATTTAAATAAGTGCAAGTTAAAATAGTTAGGTATATCTCCGCCTTCTTAGCTGGAAATCACATTCCTTGAAGGCAGAGTTTGTGTTTGCTGCAATGAATCTTTCACAGTGTCCAGCATATGAAATCCCTTGTATCTTATATTAGTTTAAACATTTATTGTATTAGTAAAAAAACATATTTACTAATTATTTGAGGGTAGTGGGTGCTTAATCAATGCTTATTTAACCAAATTTTTTGTACCTAATTTTTTGTGACTTGTGTGCATTTTTTTTATGACCGTGGATGTAGCTGGAAAAGCAAATCAGTTGCCTACTTAAAATACTTCATTAATTGCCTCTTACTTCTAGGACAAGACGTCAAATTACTTCCCTGGCACACAGTGCTCTCCATATTTGAGTGTGGTCTCAGAGCCTGGCCCCTCAAAGACATCCTAGCCCTTTTTTTTTTTTTTTTTTTTTGAGATGGAGTCTTACTCTGCCACCCAGGCTGGAGTGCAGTGGCACGATCTTGGCTCACTGCAACCTCTGCTTCCCGGGTTCAAGTGATTCTCCTGCCTCAGCCTCCCAAGTAGCTGGGATTACAGGCACCCACCACCACGCCTGGCTAATTTTTGTATTTTTAGTAGAGATAGGGTTTCGCCATGTTGGCCAGGCTGGTCTTGAACTCCTGACCTCAGGTGATCTGCCTGCCTTGGCCTCCCAAAGTATTGGGATTACAGGCGTGAACTACCACACCCATCCTGGGCTTTGGATTGTATACCTGCCTATTGTCCTGGCTACCTGACTACCCTTCCTTGTCCTTACTGAGAATTCCAATGTACCCTCAACAGACTCCCCAATCCTTTCTCTTTTAAGGGCAAGGACTTTATTTCTATCTCTATATTTATCATCCAGAAGCTGCTCATTTGTAATGGGTGACCAGAAAAACATCTGTTGAGTTGAATAAATGTGTACTCATGACTGGAAATTATTTACATAATACCATGTGTATAATTTAACTGCCTGATATTTGAAAATGCAAATGTATTTGTTATTTGAGATTACTTAAAATATGTGACCCTTCAAAAGGAGCTAGCTTTAATATTTGGGAGGAGTAATGCTTCTTGAAAGAGATTCCCTTTAAAGGCCTATGAGTCTCCTATGACTTGCCTATCAAATGCCAGCTTTATGACACTAGCATCTGAATAAAGTGCAAATAACACCATTGAAAAGGTCCTTGCAGTTGGCAAGTGGTGATTCATTTAGATGGGTCATCATGTTTTTAATTAACTCTTTCTTAGTATGCAATAATGAAAAGTGCTTAGAGTGGTCATAGGCCTGAGGACATCCCCCAAGTTGCTAGCCGAGGAACAGTATTTTGTTGCAAGCTGAATGGGCCACCAGTTTGAGCAGGGGGATTTTTCAGCTTCAATGATCTCACAGTATAGGCATTCTGATTGAGGTTATTATTTCCTACAATTGTTTTCTAAAGAATGATTTTTAAAATGCAGATTATACATTGATGTAATTTGGGCTTAAGTTTACAGTAAATTAGCCAGGCCAAAACAAGGTAGCAGTAAGAAAACTTCCCCAGAAACCTAGTACTTTTGAATGAGAATAAAGAAACAAAAAATAATTAGTCACAAGATTTTAGCTAAATGAGTGCTTTAAAAATAATATAATTTAGTTAACACTTATTTTTCTTTAGCATAATCTTCTTGGTTATAATAGTTTTTACCAAAAGGAAAGAAGGCAGATGCTTTTTTAAAATATAGATATCTTCAGATAAATTCCTAAGAAAACTTCAGGAAGAAATCATGGCAGTTTAGCATGAATTACGTTGGTCTGAAATTGTGTCATTCACACAGAACTGTCATGCTCTCCTTGATGTCAGATCAACATGTTTAGTACTTGGCAGAAAAAAAGAAAGTGAATGATTAGAGTGGTGTTAGTCCATTTGTACTGGAATACAAAGAAGAGTAAGGACAGACGGACAGAAACAAACCTAATCCAGTATAAAGGTAACAATAAAATAAAGGGAAAAGTAAAAGATAATTTGTTTTTAGATTAAGGGAATTTAAATTTAATATATGTGGTAAGTAGAAATTATCTTCTCACCATATTTTCTCTCATTCAACTAATAATTATTGCCAGGGAACGCAATGTTTTGAGCTGCAGACGGTGGTAGCCATATAAAAACGTATAAAACATACTGCCATACCTTGAAGGCCTCTTATAGCTGAGAAGGTAAGATTTAAAGGATGAAAAGAGCTTAAAGGAATAATTAATAACTAATATTTGCATAGCATTCAAAAGTTTAGAAGGTATTTTTACATACCATTTTGTAAGTTTAAAAGTAAATTGCTAGATTTCATTCTTCTGTTAGAATTTCCTTTGGCTTTGTCTTTGGAAAACAACATTAAATTTGGGATTGTGATTACTTCTTAGATTTACTTCAGTTTTCTCAACCATTCTTAGGGGTTCTATTCCCTGATCCTTCCAATTTCTATGATTCGTCATCTCATCATTACCTCAATGGATAATGCCTCTGAATTTGCAAAGTGAATTTAACTTTTAAACTTGTAAAATACGTACGTTAATTATGGCAATAACTGATGCTAGAATTTTTTTTTTTTTTTTTTTTGAGACAGGGTCTCACTCTGTCATCCAGGCTGGGTGGAGTGCAGTGGCAGGATCACAGTTCGCTGCAGCCTCGACGGCCCTGGACTCAGGTGATCCTCTCACTTCCGCCTCCCAAGTAGTTGAGACCGCAGGCCTGTGCCACTATACCTGGGCTAATTTTTGTATTTTTTTTTTTTTTTTTGTAGAGATGGAGTCTTGCTATGTTGCCCAGGCTGGTCTCAAACTCCTGGGTTCAAGTGCTCCTCCTCCCTTGGCCTCCCAAATTGCTGGGATTACAAGTGTGAAGATCCTGGAATTTCTAGGACAGAAATGATTGTAAATGTTTTATCTTGTTGTCAGATCATGTGACCTGACTTCTCAGAAAATATCTACCTTATCTGTGGCCTCCACTTCCTTATCATTCAATTGATGAAACCTTTAATCTGAATTTTCTATTATATATATATATTCTGAATATGTAGTTATATATTATATATTCTATTATATATATTCTGAAATTATATTTTCAAAGATGCCCTTATTATCAAATCTGATAGTCTTTATTCCCCCTTCTGTTTTACTTAACTTCTTTTCCATTCTATTCATTGGCCTTTCTTCTTTAAATATTAAGGATTCTAGAGACCTAGAAATTTAGTCTCTAGAAACTTAAGGGCTCTGGGCCTTGAATTTACTACCTATGTATATGCTTCCAATAGCTTATATTTTTGTCTCCTTTCATGAATCCTTCTTAGCCCATCACCAGCCTCATTCTTCCAAATCGTAAATGGCCTTCCTTATGGGCTGCTTGAGCCACACACATTTCTTAAAGGCTCAGAAATACTCTGTTTGCATATCTATTTCCATTCCTCAGTTCTAGGACTCCTCCAGACTGAATTATTGCCTTCCCCAAGCTTTCGTTCAACTCATACCTTCTCTTTACAGCTTGCTTTGCCCACAGTAATTTATTTTCCTTTAAATTCTCAAGCATTTGACCCTCACTACCTCATACTGTTAATTAACTTTGTGTTCGTATCTCACCCGCCTAGAAGAATGCAAAATCTCTGAGGATTAGCGCTGTACTTTAGCTTTTTATTTTTTTGCTTGGTAGGGGACAACGAACATAATGCTGAACACATATTTGTTACCTAAAAAAGGCACATGTTCCATGATGTCAATGTAATCTTGTTTAGGTGAGTATATTCAACTTTTTTCTTTTATCCTTTTTGGCTGCTGTTTGTGAGTTTGATCATTCTTGTTATAAAATTACCACATGTAACCTTTTGAGAAGCATTAGAAGAATTAAAAGATGGCAAAAGCAGGCCTATAGGAAATAGTGGTAATGGATACGTCCAAGGTTACTACTATGGGCCACTGTGCTCTGCATTGCAAGATTTGTTTGAACATACTCAAGAAATTGAAGTTCAGACAGGTTAATTTATCCAAGGTCCCACAAAAAGTAAATGGCTGTGCTGAGTTTCAAGGACCCATGTCTGCCTGGATCCAAAGGGCAAGTCAGTTTCAGTGCTGGATGACTGAGAATTACAAAATTTCTTGAAAAAGCACTAGGCACAATAGTTGGCGTTCAACAAACGCTCACACACACATCTGCCCTGGAATTGGGTCTACTTAAACAGAAGGGGGAAAAAAAGCTTGCTGAAATAATTATACTTCTTCGTAACTACCAAGCTCATGTTTGACTGACTATAGTAATCCTATGCCCTCCTTCACATTGACGCTAGAAAAAATGCCTGGCAGTATTTCAAATCATGATGCCTATTTTTCTCTCGATCAAGTAACAACTCAAATTATACTTTAAAAAGAAAAAAAGCAAATTAGAAAGTTGCATTCAGCTGACAAGAGACTAAAGGAATCTGTGAAACAGAATTTATTTGATGCCTAGGTTTCTCCCCCACCCGACGAAGACCAAATGCTGCTGATCCGTAAGTAACTTCGCAAGGTAAACTGAGGGGCCTGGCAGCATCTGGGCCTCCCTTAAAGGTCGAAATCAAGTGCGCTCGCCCTCTTTCTGTCCGCCTTTTCCCTTTAAGGTCCTCGAGGCTGCTTCGCTGCAGAAAGTAACTCCGCGTCGCCGCCGCGGAAAGTGGGGCAACTTTGCCTATCAGCAGAAACCTTTTGATCCATCTGAGGCGACAAACCAGACCAAACGCCCGCCCAAGCTGTTCCGAGCCTCCGGGCGGAGAGCGAGCCCAAGCTTCTCTGCACCGCTTCCCCATCCGCTCGCTGCACCTGGACGCGGTCGGCAAGCAACCCCCGGCCGTGACGTCACCGCACCTGGCAGCAGCCGGGGGGTCCGGGAGAGAGCCCGAACGCGACGGGGCGGGGAGAACGAGGGCGTTCTCGCGAGATTTGCCTCCTCCCGGACCCAGCTCCCCGCACCTTCTCGGCCTCTGTCTGGGTCTCCACCTTAGTCTACGGTGTCGCCTTTACTAACTGCGAGTGCTAAGGAAGAGGCGAGGGGCGGGCTCCGAGGCTGGGCGGGCGCTCGGGGTTGGAGCCGAGGGTCTGGGCAAACGGGTGGGTCCCTCCCCACTGCGGGAGCGGCCAGGGTGGGAAAACCGCGGTCGGGCGGGCGGGCGGGGTAGGGCCCTCCCGCCGCCGTGGCTCCTGGGGAGGCCAGGGGTGAGGAGCTGTCGCCGCCTTTGCCTCTGCCTCGCGGGCCGCGCTGAAGAGACTGGTAGGAGAGCGCCGCGGGCGGATGGAGGCGACTCTTCGCCCCGCCTGAGCTCAGGAGGGGCTAGCGCGGAGCGCGGGTCCCGCCTCCAGCCGCGGGAGCGGCCGCGCGAGCCACCACAGGAGGAGGAGGAGGAGGAGCGGACGTCGGCTTCTCCCCGCGGGAGCCCCCAGCATGGGTAAGAGACTCGGGCGCTTCCCGCCGCCCGTCCGGACCTTCCAGACCCGGGGAGGCTGTGCCCTTTCTCGGCCTTCTGGGGAGGCGACGGCGGTCAGCCCCTGAGCGGCAGCACCCCACCCTCTCCATTCTCCCCACCGCCCCTTCTTGCCCTGCCTTCCACCTTGCTCTTCTCACGGAGAAACTGGTGGGAGAGCTCGCGGGTGCTTTCCCTCGCTCTCCCTTCTCCGCCTCTTTTCCTGTTCACCAGAAAGGTGCGGGATGGGGGGCGGGGGCGCCTGGCCACCTCTGCTAACCCCTTGCCCAGCTAAAATCAGGCCTGACCTTCCTTCCCTTCCTCATCCCCTTGCTTCCCTCCCCCCTCCTCGTGGGATGGGGGAGGGCGATCGAAAAACTTGATAAAGTAGCACTTTCAACTTCTTTATTTTCTGCGAGGCTTTGAATACGTTTAAGGAGAGAGATAAATTTGTTCAAAAACTTTTTTTTTTCCTGCTGAAACTCGCAAGGGGTGCCTCAAGGACAGGAAAGCTTGAGTATTTGTTTTACTCGGGTTCTACCTAGGCAAGTGTGTTGGCACCTAAGCATTCAGTGTGCTCCCGAGGACTGGGTTTGGACTTCAGTGTTGGATCCTTTGAGGAGCAGTTTCCTGTTTGGAGTTAGACTTCCTTGCCGAAGGAGAGAAAAATACAAGGCCTTATATGTTATTTACTATGTGCTTTATAGTTTTGTTTGAAGTTAGAGAAGGCAGAATGTGTGGCAGTCCGGGTTGAAAAGGAGTTTTGTTAAGTGGTGTAACAATTTCTTTTGATAACAAAGTTCGGTGTGGGCTAGGCATTAACTCCCTCAATCCTTTAAAAGCAACTTAAAAAAGAATAGCTTACAAAAAACAAAACACCCTGTGTCTCTATAAGGCAGAACGTGTTCTGTAAGAGTAAACCCAAGTTTGATTTTTGTAGAGCAAATCAGGAGGACCCTATCACTTTTTGCAGTTGAGAGTTGGTACTGCGTCATATCAACAAACGATCACCGAAATGAATAATTCATGTAATTAACAAATGATTTAGAAGCAGGACGAATACAGACTACTGCTGATGTGGCACCCTCTGTCCACACTTTGCTTTGTGGGGGATGTTTTGAGCATATTGTTTATAGACACTCGCCTAGCTATCCTCTGTTTTCTTAGACTTTTCTAATTTTATGTTCCCTCCTCCACCTCCCTCCTTTCAGGTAACTTTCATACTCAAAAGTGCTCTTGAGCTCAAAAACAGTGAAATAAAACATTTGCTATTTGGAATTTTCAAATGAATTATTTTATAATTGATTAGTTGAGCTTGCAGGGCAATTGTGGGCATATTCTTTTAAGTATGAAATTATAAAATCACTTTAACTGCTTTGGATTAAGATAATACTAAAGTTAAATACACAGTTCTTTTCTGTCTTAAATGGGATGCAGAATAAAATTAAACTTTTTTGGATGACCTGGGGTTGCAGTCTTGTTTTGCATATAGGGCTGTTGAGCTAAATTCTAAATAATATTTGTTCGCATTTTGAAATTATTTAAATACTTTTTTTTTTGCTTTGCTTTTGGATGTGCTTGTAACTGATTAGTGTCCCCCATCATCTTTCCTTTTCTAATTTTTTTTTAAAGTGTGGAAATCATATTCAGGTTTGTGATTCTGCATAGGGGAAAAATCAGTAGGCCGTTACTTAGTGTGTGAGGTCGTCACTGGAGAAAAGTAAATGTGTACCAATACTTGGACATTGGAATACCTATTTTGATTGTCCAGAGGCTTTTTCTTTGTGATTTATTTGTTGTGTTCTGTTTAGGTGAGTTTTCATATAGACTTGGATGTCAATGTTGGTATACTCTCGACTACTTAGAATGTGTTTTGAGGGTATGTTACTGAGGGCATTTGTGGTTAAGTTTTTGTAAAGTGTTTGTGAAACATTTCCATATCAATATATATATATATTCTTTAAGTTTATTGGTCATGTAATAATAAAATTCCCAAGTTCACTTAAAGGGAGTTTGCTCTTTAACATAAATCTCATTTATTTGGTTTTACCAGCCATCCTTTTTTCTTATGATTTTAGATGCAGCCTAAAATATTTACATGATATTTTATCTAATTTGTCACCAAATGAAAAAAATCTGAAATTTTTTTTGTGTGTAAGATAATTTGGATGCCTATTAAATGGTGGTTCTTAAGTTTAGGTGGTACAGCTAGAGAGTTAAAAGCATGGGCTCTGGACGGAGACTACTTGAGGTCAAATTCTCTTCTACCTACTGGCTGTGTGACTGAGCACATTACTTCTCTGTGCTTCAGTTTCTCAATCTATAAATGGAATAAAATATCAACCTCATAGGTTGTTAGGAGGATTGAATGAGTTACTACTTGTAAAGTGCTTAGAACACTGCCAGTGCTGGCGGTGGTGATTTTCATTTTCAAATGATTTCCCTAATTCTTGTACCAACTTGGAAAAAAAAAAAATCTCAATTTTTGACCTTTGTTAGAAGTAGGATATTTTCTTTAAATAAAGGACCAGTGGGATGAGATGATTTTGCACTAAGGCAGAAATTGAATTTTATGTGATATAACCTTACAGAAACCACATAGATACTTTTTTCAATGTTGGATGTACTGTGCGAAAGTCCATTATTGGTAAGAGCTTTAGTTGCTTAGGAAAAACTCTTAAGTGGGATGACTACTAGTAGACTTATTTGAATTTTATGTTTTTAGTGTCTACATTTGTTAAATGTGATAAAATGCCTATTGAGAAATTTGAGGTATTCTGTGTGAAAGAATTTGGGAAGAGCTCTAGGGAGACAGATAGGCAGTGCTTATTTTTCTTATTCCAAAAGTACAGATTGGCATTTTGGAGCAGAATTAGGCAGAAAGCAAATGGCACAAAGTGTCAGAGCGTTTCTAGAGCACAAAAAAGGAATATTTGTGAATTTTTATTTTTGGAAGAGTAAGCAGACTTCTAAGGGCAGAATTTCTCTTTAATAATTTTAGATAAGGCGGTGAACTTTTTGGTTTATTTTATAGGCTCTCGTATATAAAACATATCAGTCATGTGGTGGTGTTTTTTTGTTTGTTTGTTTGTTTTTTTGATGGAGTTTTGCTCTGTTGCCCAAGCTGGAGTGCTGTGGTGCGATCTCGGCTCACCGCAACCTCCACCTCCTGGGTTCAAGGGATTCTCCTGTCTCATCCTCCTCAGTAGCTGGGATTACAGGTGTGTGCCACCATGCCCAGCTAATTTTTGCATTTTTAGTAGAGACAGGGTTTCACCATGTTGGTCAGGCTGGTCTTGAACTCCTGACCTCATGTGATCTGCCTGCTTTGGCCTCCCAAAGTGCTGGGATTACAGGCGTGAGCCACCGCACCTGGCCTCGTGGTGGTTTTAATAGACAAATTTGTGGTTGGTTTAGATGATATATGCACTCCTATAATAGAGTGATTTCTTTATGTTACTTTGTTGTACTGTTTGGAGAAAATATTTTAAAAATTTTTATTTATATGTTATTTGTTTACTTATTTTTAGAGACAAGGTCTTGCTCTGTTACCCAGGTTGGAGTTCAGTGACATGATCATAGCTCACTGCAGCCTCAAACTCTTGCCTCTGCTTCCCAAGTAGCCAGGGCTGCAGGTGCGCACTACCACCTCTGGCCTAGTTTAAAATTTTTTTGTAGATACAGGCTCTCCCTATCTTGCCCAGGCTAGTCTCAAACTCTTGGCCTCAAGCAGTTCACCTGCTTTGGCCTCCCAAAGTGCTGGGATTACAGCTGCACCACTGTACCTGGCCTGGATAAAATCTTGATTCATACAGATAAGTAGTTGCAAATGGAAATTGCATGCTAATGGTTCACCTTTCTGTATCAGGATTTACTTCAATTAAACTACAGAGCATGAAAAAACAATATTAGGAAATTTTTGTTTCAAAGTTGAATCACTGGCAAAAGTAATAATTCTTTTCCTTATTTAAGTACTCATCAGATATTTTTTGAGGTTTCAAAATTTGAGTAGTTTAAGTTTTGTAAAATCACATTAAGGCTGAAAATTCACATTTATAATATTTTATAGTTTCCTGTAGAAATGAGCCGGAAGTTTGCTTTGTTTTTTTTTTTTTTTTTTTTTTTGAGATGGAGTCTTGCTCTGTCACCCAGGCTGGAGTGCAGTGGCGCGATCTCGGCTCACTGCAACCTCCGCCTCCCAGGTTCAAGCAAGTCTCCTGCCTCAGCTTCCCGAGTAGCTGGGACTGCAGGCACGTGCCACATGCCTGGCTAATTTTTTGTATTTTTAGTGGAGATGGGGTTTCACCGTGTTAGCCAGGATGGTCTTGATCTCCTGACCTTGTAATCTGCCCCCCTCAGCCTTCCAAAGTACTGGGATTATAGGCGTGAGCCACCTCGCCCAGCGTGTATCTTTCTAATTGAGGGATTTGCAAACTAAAATGACATCATATTAACTAAAATCTAATTTTTAAGACATTTAAAATAAATAGAAAACTCAAAGTGCTTTATTTTTATTTATTCATAATTCAGATCTGTCAGAGAATCCTGTCAGAGAATATCTTCCCCTGTTATTAAATATATTTTGAACGATAAAAATGCTTACTTTAATGTATATAAAAAATTGTCATTGTGTCAAGGGCTTGCAGATAGGTAGAGAAAGAAGTATAATGATTATTCATTTGGGTGAGAATTGGGTGGAGCTGCAGACCTGTTTCTTAGGGTAAACTGATGAAGCAAGTTATGAAAGATCTGAAAGTTTTCAGATTTTACGTTCAGAAAAGAAAGAGCAAATAAAAACTAGTAAGATGTGATTGAAATTTAGGTAAATTGGGTAATTATTATGATGGAGCTGTTACTGCTTAGTTGTAGCATTTGATATCTGACTGCTATTCAGATTTAACACAAGCAGGATTTGGGGACCAAATTATCTCAGCAGTCAGGCAGTCAGTCTTTCTAGATGGGGGAGGCGACAGAACAGCAGTTTTAAGAAATCTGGATGGAGGTCTATATGTGCCTACAGTCAGCTTGTCAGCATCAGGGATATGTTTGGCAAAGTGCAGTGTGTACATGTATGTGGAACAGGCCTTTGGGAGTGGTATGGTGGCTGGTAGCAGGCACTAGGTAGAGATTCAGACTGGCATCTTGGGGGAAAAGGGAGGAAACGGGGTCTGGCAGTAGGCCTTGAAAACCTTGCCGCAGGGAAACAAAATGAGACAGGGTCCAGATTTCTTATTGGAGAAATACAAGGTGGGTATTTGCAGGAACAAAAGTGAGCTTAGTTATTGGAATTATTTAGGATGAACCAAGAGGTAATAACAAGACACTGAGCCCCTAAGCTTATATATTTTCTGTCCTGGGACTACATTAGTAGTCTACATTAGTAGCTGAATCTGTAAGTGTGGTATGAGTAGTCCAGAATTACTGGGGTGAATGGGATCTTCTCTCTAAATGCTGCAGGATATTCCCTGGGTATAGATTGCCACCCCTTCTGTTTATTTGGTCCCAGGGATTTGATGTGCCTGTTTTTTTTTTTTTTTCTCCTGTCTCTTTTTCACCTAGGTTCCTTTTCCTTTCATACCCAGTGTGAAGCAGATTACAAAACCTCAGCATATCCTTCTGTTTCAGAAACAAGTACACAATCCTTCAGGGTGTTAAGCAGTTATAACTGCAAATATAATAAATGGCCAAGTAAGGCAGAAGAAACTTGAAAGTATTAGTAATTATCAGTCTCTTGGTTTCACTGAAGTGGTGGTTGGCTAGTTATTAGAAAGACTTTTTTTGTTGTTGCTTTTTAAATTTTTTTTGGTAGTGTGTACCTGTCTTTGGCAATACTCCCTCATACTCCTCCCAGCTTTTATTTATTTTGGCTTACGTTAGGTAGATCTTTAGACAGCAGCTCACAGTAGAGACATTTATTATGTCTCTTAAACAGATAAAATTTTATTAGGACTTCACTAACCTGAGACATGCTGTACTCATTTTTGAATCATAACCTTGGTTTTAACCACAAATGAAGTAGGCATTTTCCTTCTGGGCTCCTAAATGTTTTCTTTGGACTAAACTTGATATTACCTCTTTTTTTTTTTTATGTTTTGGTTTTTGTTTCTGAAGGTCTCAGCTTCCTAGATGTTCTACACTCTTCCTGACCATTTTCATTGAACCCTATTTGATTTACTGAAAGCATATTTACTAATTGTTTGCACTGGTGCTTTTATCCTAGAATAAACAATGCTTTTAAAACAATTCACTATTCTAAATTAATACTGGCTTAAGATGTTGTTCCAGTGTCAGGTATTGTTATCGATTTTTTCTTTCCTAGAACCTGTCCTTTCCAGTGGCTCCAGTAGACTTGTATTTTATAATCTTTCAAATATTATGTAGCTTGTTAAACTTCCCATCATGATCTTGTTCAGTTTCTCAACTCATTTGCAAAAGAGATGACTAGCATGGGAGCCTGGATTCCAGTATCTGTTTTAGTGCCTTATTAGTGCCTCTTAGCTTAGGTTCTTTTTGATGATTCAGCGTCCAGATAATTCCAAGGGAGTGACTGTAATCATTAGGGGTTTCTAGTAGAATGCAATCATGAGCCCCTTAGGAATGTTTTGGTCAATAATAAACCACACATAGGGTGGTGGTCCCCTAAGATTATAATGAAGCTGAAAAATTCCTCTTCCCTAGTGAGTTGTAGCCATCCCACTATAGTAGTGCAATGCGTTACTCACTGTGTTTGTGATGATGCTGGTGTCAACAAACCCGCACTACCAGTTGTATAAAAGTATAGCACGTCCATACATTTATATGTAGTACATATATTGATAATAAATGGCTGTGTTACTGGTTTATGTATTTACTATACTATGTTTTTTAATTGTTATTTTACAGAGTACATCTTCTACTTATTAAAAGAAGTTAGCTGTAAAACATCCTCAGGCAGGTCCTTCAGGGGGTATTCCAGAAAAAGGCATTGTTATCGTAGGTGATGACAGCCCTATGCACGTTTTTTACCAGTGGGATGAAATATGGAGATGGAAGACAGTGATATTGATGATCCTGATCTTTGCAGGCCTAGGCTAATGTGTGTTTGTGTCTTATAAGAAAAAGGATTAAAAAAGAAAGAATGTTTAAATGGAAAAAAGCTTATAGAATATGAATATAAAGAAAAAATATTTTTGTACAACTATACAATGTGTTGGTGTTGTAAACTAAATGTTATTACAAAAAAGTTAAAAAGTTTATAAAGCAAAAAAGTTACAGTAAGCTAAGGTTAATTTTGAAAGAAAATTAGAAAGAAAGAAATAAAAAAATGTAGTTAGCTTTAGTGTATGGTGTTTATAAAATCTGTAGTAGTGTATACTAATGTCCTAGGCCTTCACATTTGCTCACCATTCACTGACTCACCCAGTGCCATTTCCAATCCTGTAATCTCTATTCATGGTAGGTACACCCTATGTAGGTGTACCATTTTTATTACTTATACTGTATTTTTACTATACCTTTTTTATGTTTAAATATACAGATACTTAACCATTGTGTTACAATTGCTTACAGTATTGAGTACAATAGCATGCTGTACAGTTTTGTAGCCTAGGAGCAATAGGCTATACCCTATAGCTTAGGCATGTAGTGGGCTGTACCATCTAGGTTTAAGTACACTCTATGATGTTCACACATGGACCAAATTGCCTAATGACACATTTCCTAAGATGCATCCCCATTGTTAAGTGATGCATAACTGCACTTTTAAGTGTGGTGATAGTTACAGTTAACACCAATATTAAGAAAAAGGGCCTGTCACAAGGTCACATCATCAAGCAAAGAAGCTGCTGGTGAGAGTTTAATCAAGAAGTATTTTCCTTAATGTGAGGAATGTGATTAATGTCATGTTAAATGCTTGGAGGTTTAGGATAAATAAAAGTTTTGGTGCCTTGAGTAGTTTACAAGTGTTAAGGATTGGGCATATTATTAGAATCACATTTTTGTTTTAAACTTCTCACGACCCCTGGGTTCTGACATAAATGCTTCTGCCTCTCCCTCCCTCCAGTTTTTGATGAATGTCATGAATGTGTTGGGATGGCTTATGTGGTAGGAATAAGACAACATAATAACAATGAAAGTTAGTATGTGAATCCATTAGAAAAATAAACGAGAGAGAGAGTATAGGGTCAATGTCAGAAATGTTAAAATGTAATAGGAGAAGCATATGGAATATTGGAATATAGATTCCTGCACTGAAGGAAATGGGATTTATTCATTTCTCATTAGTTTGACCAGTGATGATATACTGAGTACTGGCAGTAGTTAAGGTATTTTTTCCTCCACTTCTGGCAGAGTCTTTAGAATGAAGTAAGCCTTCTCTTGAGCTGATCCTTTGAGATGTGTACTTTTACCTGAAATATTAAAACTGTCTTATCCTTCTTACTGTCCTATCAGTGTTCCAGTAATGAAGAGGCTGGAAATTTACCTAACATCTAGACTGACTTTAAAAATGTCATTCCTGGAGTATTTATCACAATTATTGTAATAATAAAGGGCCACAGTGTTTTGGATTGTAAATGTAGAAGCTCATATACTGTATTTGTAAAATTGAGACTACATAGTCTTGGTTAGAGTGTTTTTGGGGGACATTTAAAGTTGGTCTTTTAAATGTATATACTATTCTCTAGGGATTTTCTCATTCTTTGTGTTAGAAACAACTTTTGGTTTATTTAGAAGTATGTTCTCCTGAGATCCAAGTTTTGCATTTAACTTTAATTAAAAATTCCTGTTGTGCTGTAGCAGGTTGCAGTCTGATGAGTATTTTGCCTGACTGTTTTGGTGTATGTGTGGGCATTTGTGCACAGCCATTTAAGAGGAAGAATTCATTTTTACTTACCTACTAATTTGGCCATTCTTAACAAACATATTTTAGGAAGCAGATCAAAACAATTTTTTTAATGATGAAAATAAATTTGTTAAATTTTCAGAATGAGTGTCAAATGGAAATAAAAGGCTGTGTTTCAGATCTCAAGGTAGCCCTTTTTTCTCACAAAATTATTCTAAATTCCTATATGGATTTTATATTACAAAATGCAGTTGAACTTATGCTTACAACTTCATAGTTTAAAACTTAAATAAAAACTTCTTGGCCGGGGCGGTGGCTCACGCCTGTAATCCCAGCACTTTGGGAGGCCGAGGCGGACAGATCACAAGGTCAGGAGATCGAGACCATCCTGGCTAACACGGAGAAACCCCGTCTCTACTAAAAATACAAAAAATTAGCCAGGCATGGTGGCGGGCGCCTGTAGTCCCAGCTGCTCGGGAGGCTGAGGCAGGAGAATGGCATGAATCCGGGAGGTGGAGCTTGCAGTAAGCTGAGATCGCACCACTGCACTCCGGCCTGGGTGACAGAGCGAGACTCTGTCTCAAAACAAACAGACAAACAAAACAAAACTTCTTTGTTATTCTCTTAGTGTGTAAATGACCTTACTTGATCTGAGCTCATTGATGCCGGAGACCATATCACTTATTTTATTGTATTTACAAAATTTAACACCTGTATCGACTAGCAGAAAATTAGGAGCCTGCTATGTATCCACTAAGTCTGATTCAGTAATACTTTAATTTGGAGTAATTGGGTAGAGAGGGCCAACCTAACAATACAAAATTTAAATATATTGAAATATGTCCACCTAAAACAGACTAATAGGATGTTGCCTAATGAAATTACTGTTTCAAGATAATGGATGAGATCCTTTTTTTTTTTTTTAAAGAAATAAACTCTAATTCATTCTGTGTGGTTCATTGAAGCTCTTAAGTCCCTTTAATAGAGAATCAATAATCAGTGATGTTAAGCATCTTGTCAGGTGAATCTGCTGATTACCTACTCCGTGTGTATAAATAAAGGGAAAGTTTGGCAGAGAGAGACATTTCTGTATGAGTCTCCAATTTAACATGTTAAACACATTTAGGCATAAAGGCTTAATTTTTAGCTTAAAGAGTTTGTTCAAAATAACTTAATGTTTGAACTGTAAAATTATAAAATCTTTAAGGTAGGTGTTGTGAAGCAAGTATACATATATATTCTTTGAGACATACTGAGTTGTTACATATGTGTAATTTTAAATTTTCTAGTAGCTACATTTAAAAAGGAACATGTGAAATTAATTTTAATAATATTTTGAATGTATGTTGGTTTAAAGAAAGTACATTATTTCATAATGTATTCAGTATAAAAAGTTATTAATGAGACAGCTTACATTTTTTCTTATATATGAAAGAAATCTTGAAATCTGATGTATATTTTACATTTATATAACATTTCAGTTTGGACTAGCCACATTTCAAGTGCTCAATATTTTTTGATTATAAGAATTTACTGAGGCAGGAGGATTGCTTGAGACTAGTAGTTTGAGACCGGCATGGGCAACAAAGCAAGACTCCATCTCTACAAAAAAAAAAAAAAAAAAAAAAAAAGATAGCCAGGTGTGGTGGCATGCCCCTGTAGTCCCAGCTACTTGGGAGGCTGAGGTGAGAGCATTACTTGAGCCTGGAAGGTCGAGGCTACAGCGAGCCATGATTGTGCCATTGCACTCCAGCCTGTGCAACTGAGTCTTTCTTAAAAAAAAAAATTAATAATTTAGGTTTTTGTTTTTTGTACGTGTTTATTTTGGGTGGATGCTTAGAACCATGAAGAAACTCAAATGATTACTTCTGAATTTTTAATGATTCTTACTGCTGCTGTTCTTACAAGTTCTTGTAGTTGTCTGTATAACTTAATTATGTTTTAAAAATCTTTAGGTTGGTCCTCAGGTAGTGAGTTATCTCGATTGCTTAGTCAGTTACAGATTGAACTTTTTTCTACTCTTCCCTGCTTTTCATTACTGCACTCAACTAGTTTTCGTTTTCTTTTTTTTTTGAGAAGTCTCACTCTTGTCCCCCAGGCTGGAGTGCAATGGCATGATCTCGGCTCACTGCAACCTCCACCTCCTGGGTTCAAGCGATTCTCTTGCCTCAGCCTCCCGAGTAGCTGGGATTACTAGCTGGGATTACAGGCACCTGCTACCACGCCTGACTAATTTTTGTATTATTATTTTTTTAGTAGAGATGGGGGTTTCACCATGTTGGCCAGGCTGGTTTCGAACTCCTGACCTCAGGTGATCTGCCCGCCTCAGCCTCCCAAAGTGCTGGGATTACAGGCATGAGCCACCGTGCCCGGCTGCACTCGACTCGTTTTTTAAAAAATAAAGGTCTGTTTGGAAACTGAGGGAAGTTCTTACATAGCAACTTCCCATTTTTTGGTAATTTTAAAATTCATTATTAGTTGATAGTTACTAGCATTTAGGGAATTCTTACTATGCTAGGCTGAATGTACGGAGCATTCAGTTCCCCACAAGAATATGAGGTAAAACATTAGTCTTCCCATTCTTCAGGTTCAGGAAATGAAGTTAGAGGGATTGTTACTTGTCCAAGTCAGAGGTAAGATGTGGAGGAGACAGAATCAAACTTTCATTGGTCTCATTTTAAAGCTCGTCCTCTTAATTATATCTTAAAACATTTTGAGAAGGAAGATTGTTGAGTTAAACAGAGCAAGTAATATGACCTTCAGACTCTCCTAGTGTGGTTTAAAAAATAAAGAAATTTAAATATTTATCTTCTAAAAACTGGATTGGTATTCATTTGTTTGAGTAACTATTTTCTCTAAAGAGACTTTTTTTTTTTTTTTTTTTAAAGGAACAGGGTCTTGCTCTGTCGCCTAGGCTGGAGTATAGTGGTACTATCATAGTTCACTGCAACCTTGACCTCCTGGGGTCAAGTAATCCTTCCACCTTAGTCTCCTGAGTAGCTGGGACTAAGGCATGTGCCATCGCGCCTGGCTAATTTAAAAAAATAAACAAAAACTGTAGACATAGGGTCTTGCCATATTGCCCAGGCTGGTCTTGAACTCTTGGGCTTCAAGCAGTCCTCTTACCTGGGCCTCCCAAAGTGCTGGGTTTACAGGCATGAGCCGCTATGCCTGGCCTCTTAAGAGACTTTTAACAAATTTTAACTGTTACACATTGGTCTTTTACTTACATACCCAAAAGTTTTCCTAGGGTTGTTTTTTGGTGAGTTCTATAAAACTTTATGACGGCTATTCATATGGTATTTTTTTTGATCTGCTTGAAACATGCTTAAAAATAATTTCTAGTGTTTTCTTGAAGTTAATAGTGGGAATAAAGATGAAGAATGATAATATTTAATTGAATTTTCCAACTTGTTTGCTCTTTAGATTTTTGTATGTTTTTTGTTTTTAAGATTTATTATTTTAGGACAAGTCATTAATCACATGTACGTGGTAATTTCTTTGTTTTTAGAACTGTCTCAGGTAATCAGTCTTTGAGATAAAAATCTTTTTTGTTTTTTAAACTTTGATTAAGTTTTTTTTGTGGATATCTGTCACTTATTCTAATTTAGTAATAGTAGGCAGAATATAATACTGTGTAAAAATTTCCTTATGTCAAATTTCCTTCTCTTTTTCTCTTTGGATATGTGCTAAGAGTGTATTGTACTAAGCAAACCTTTGTATGCTATTTGAAGTACAAAGAGGAAGGGTGGGTTTTGTGTGCAGTTTGTTCACTATCTTAAGAATGACTAGATTTACTTATCTCTGTTGAAAAACATGTAAGAAATGCTGCTTATCATTCCATATTTAACAAGCTTGAGAAAATAAATGACGGAATTTCTAATATATAATTAAAAGGACTTTAGGATGATATTGTGCTTTTTATTAGTAGTATTTTGACTAATGGATCTGGTACCTAACTTTAGAGGACTTAAATAATGAAATGTTATTAGTTAATGACATTAAGCAATGCTAATCAGTTTTGCATTTCTCCATTTATGGTAAAGAATAAATATTTCGTTCTGGGAATAATTTATGGTAAAGCCTTTTTGTTTGTGGTAAGAAATACTTAGCCCTGGGAATAAAAAGTAAATACATATATTTCTTTCTTCCTGATATGTGTGTGTGTATGTGTGTGTGTGTGTGTGTGTGTGTGTAATATATATAAAATCAGGAAATAAGTGGAACCATTAAAGTATTTTCATCATATTCCTACTACTTTGAGAGTAAAGCTTGTAATTTTTTATCTTATACTGAAATATATTTTTGTTAATTTTTGTGTAATTTTTAATATTTTGTCATCTGCTATAATAAAGGTTAACACTCAATAGTATACTGTGATCAGTGATAGAGAAGGTTAATTTGACAGACTCAGTTAGATGCCATTGTGATATTTATCTGTATTGTGTTGACCGGAATTAAAAGTAAACATTCTGTAGTCAATGCCTATACAACTTATGCCTATTTGGAATTTGTGTAAATTGTTTATTTTTTTGAAGTGATTTTTTATTGTCAAAATAATGCATATTTATTAAAGCAGACTAGTAGAAAATCTTTTATAATATTTCCACCAATATTTTTGCATGTAATAATTTAAAAAATTATGGATTTTAAGATTTTTAAGCTTGATCTTCAGATATCCTTTTTGTTTAAATACTGATTTTTTTAAAAAAGTTATTAACAACTAGTAAACCCATTAAAAGAATACCTCACCAGCACCCCCAAACAGAACCAAGTTAAGCAAAACTTTTTTCTTTTTAGGTAAGGATTAAGTTCTTAGAGTTTGCTGTACTTCATTTTAAGTAATGTACTTTACTTTCTTTGACCTGTTTTCAGTCGAGATTTCCTTTTTTTGGTTCTTATAAATGCTTTTAATTCCTTGTGTTGTTTGTTGCAAGTATTTACTGTTTCCAGTTTAGTTACTTTGAAACTTTGACCATTTTACTTTAAGTTTAGAAATTTCTCCTCTCTACACAGTTTTGTTACTAATTTCCATCATAATCCCTTCAAGCTGCTATGACAAAATACCTTAGACTAGGTAATTTATGACCAACAGAAATTTATTGCTCACAGGCTGGAAAGTCCAGGATCTAGGCACTGGCAAATTTGGTGTCTAGTGAGTAAAGTTCAAAGATGGTGCCTTCTTGGTACATGGAAGGCTGGGTTTGGTGGCTCACACCTGTAATCTTTTTTTTTTTTTTTTTTTGAGACAGGGTCTTGCTCTGTTTCCCAGGCTGGAGTGCAAATGTGTGATTGTAGCTCACTGCAACCTCGAACTCCTGGGTTCAAGTGATCCTCCCCCGTTAGGCTCCCAAGTAGCTAGGACTATAGGTGCTGCCCCACACACCTATTGTTATTTTTTGTAGAGATAGCATCTTGCTATGTTGCCCAGGCTGGCCTTGAACTCCTGGCCTCAGGTTATCCTCCCGCCTGGGATTACAGGTGTGAGCTACTGTGCCTGGCCTCTGTGTGTACATTCTTGTTTATGCTTTTTCCTTATTATTGTTTTAATGAATGTAAGGTCTGTAGAGATACTCTGTCTTTTATTCCTGATATTAGTAATCTGGGCCTTCTGTTTTTCCCCTTGGTCATTCTTTCTGGAGGTTTATTGATTTTATTGATGTTTTCAAATAACAGTTTTTGGTTGCATTTTTTTTTTCCATTTTTCTGTTTTCTTTGAGAGTTTTATATGATTCCATTTTATGTCCTCTTTTAACATTCAATTATACTTAATTTTTATTTTTAGTGCTTGCCCTAGAGTTTGCAATATACATTTATAACTAATGTTAAATTCAGCTTTAAATAACACTGCAACACTTCATGTGTAGTGCTGGTACCATAGAGTATTCCTTATTCCTCTTGTCCCTTAAGACATTGATTAATTTCACCTATTCATATGCTATAATCATGCAATACATTGTTACTATTATGACTTTTAAGCAGTTATCTTTTAGATCAATTAAGAATAAAAAATGTATTTTGTTTTATCTTCATTTATTCCTTCTATGCTCCTTCTTCTTATTGATTTGAGTTTCTGACCTGTATAATTTTCATTTTCTCTGAAGAACTTCCTTTAACATGTCTTTTGTGTTGGGTCTGTTGGCAATGAATTCTTGTTTTTGTTTGAAAAAGTCTTTATTTCTCTTTCCCTTTGAAGGATAATTTTACTAGATACAGATTTCTAGGTTGGTGTTTTTTTTTTTTTTTTTCCAATGCTTTAAATATTTTATTCCATCGTTTCTTGCCTTCATGTTTTCTGATGAGAAGCCTGCTGTAATTCGTATCCTTGTTCCTCAATAGATAGGGTGATATTTTGTGATGGTTTCTTTAAAGATTTTCTCTGCCTTTGATTTTCTTCCATTAAATGTGATACGTCTAGGTGTAGTTTTTTTTGTTTGTATCCTAATTTTGTTCTCTTAGTTTTCCGGATGTGTGGTTTGGTGTACCTTATTATTTTTGGAAAATTCTTAGCCATTATTATTTCATATATTCTGCTCTGTTTCCCCATCTTCTTCTGGAATTCCAATTATGTGTGTTTATACCTCTTGAAGTTTTTCACAGTTCTTGGATGTTCTGTCCTGGGATATTTTTGTTTTTTATAATTCTTTTTCTCTTTGCATTTCAGTTTGGAAAATTTCTTTTGACCTCTCTTCAAGCTTACTGATTCTTTCCTTGGCTATGTATAGTCTACTGATGAATGCATCAGTGTTGTCGATTATTTGTTACAGTGTTTTTGATTTCCAGCTTTTCCTTCTGTTTCTTTTCTAGAGATTCTATGTGCTTACCCTATCCATTTTTTTCTTGCATGTTGTCTGCTTTTTATATTATCACCCTTAGCATATTAATCATAGTTATTTTAAATTTCCTGTCAGGTAACTAAAAAAAAATGTGTTGTATCTGAGTCGGGTTCAGATGCTTGCTTTGTCTCTTTAGACTTGCTTTTTCTTGCCTTCTTAGCATGACTTGAAATTTTTTGAAGGCTGGATGTCATATTAGGTAATAGGAACTGCGGTAGTTAAATCGTTAGTGTGAGGATTTATATTTATCTGCCTAGGAGTTGGATTGTGTTTAATATTTGATCTAGCTGTAGGTGCCAGGGGGTTCACATTCCTGTTGTGTGTTTGTTTTTGTCTTCCTTGCTTTCTTTGGGTTTCCCTAAGAACTCTTTCTCAGATAGAATCTGCATCTTGCAGCTTTTTCAGCTGTAAATACTGGAGCTTCATTGATGTGGTGGTAGCATGTGGGAAAGGGGAAATATACTATTATAATCTTAATTATTAAATCTCTGTTTTTTAGTGGATCGATGTCCTGGAGCTGTGGAGTGGACTTAAATCAGGGAAATTCCCATTCCTAGGTGGTATACAGCCCCTGACAGTCTTTCCCCTGGAGTGTAGGCCTTTGTTACAGAGAATACTCAGGTTGTATTTCGCAGTGGTTACTTTTCTTTTCCTCCTTGCCAGAACTATAAGGGGATTCTTCTTGGCTCTTTACTGTGAGAATCTGGCAGTACCATAAAACCCACAAAAGTGTGGGGACTCCCCCATAGGACAGCATTCTCCTAGGAGTTTCCCACTTTCATGCTATTCCACAGTCAGCCTCCAGCAAGTCATCAAAATTACCATTTAAGTGTTTGTACTGGATTGAATTTTTATCCCCCAAAAAGGTATGTCTGAGTCTTAGCCCTTCATATGTGTAAATGTTACATTATTTAGAAATAGTTGGCTGGGCATGGTGGCTCACGCCTGTTGTAATCTGAGTACTTTGGGAGGCCAAATTGGAGGATCACTTGAGCCAAGGAGTTCGAGACAAGTCTGGGCAGTATAATGAGACCATGTCTCTACAAAAAAATTTCAAAAAATTAGCCATGCATGGTGGTGCACCCCTATAGTCCCAGCTACTCAGGAGATTGAGGTGGGACGATCACTTGAACCTGGGAGGTGGAGGCTGCAGTGAGCCGAAATTACTCCATTGTACTCCAGCCTGGGTGACAGAGTAAGGCTTTGCGTCAAAAAGAGAGAGAAGAGAAATAGTCTTTTCAGGTGTGATTAAGGATTTCGAGATGAAGAAATTCTTAATGAATTGAATGATTGGTGTCCTTGGAAAAGAGTAAGGAGAGGGTGAGATTTGAGATGGAGACGTAACAGTGGAACAGTCATGTCAAGATGGAGGTAGAGGTTGGAGTTATGTAAGCAAAGGAACGCTAAAAATTGCTGGCAGCCACCAGAAGCCAGATAGGGCATGGAGTGATTCTTCAGTCTCCAGAAAGAACTAACCCTGCTGATACCTTGATTTTGCCCTCTCGCCTCCCGAAAGAGGAGAATAAATTTCTTTCAAGCTACCCACTTTGTGATGGTTTGTTACAACTGCTGTAGGAGACTACTAGTGTTCCTGCTAATTTATGGCTCCAGCAGCTTCTACTCTAGGTAATAAATAGATCTCGTCCGTGACTCTCTGGCTTTACCTGCCTCCTGTCTGTATCTTTAGGTGGTAGTTTGCTCTGTGTCCTCAATTTTCTAATGGGTCCAAGGAAATTAATTGATTTTCAGTTGGTTTAGCCTTTTTCTTGTAAGGGTGGGAGTGATGACTTTAAAGCTTTTTACTTGTTGGAGCTGAAACTGCCAGTTGAGTGTTTTAAAAATTTGTTTGTTCTTTCTCCCCACAATTTTTGGCATTTTTATGCTTTTTCTGTTATTTTAGTGATCACTACATGCATTCTCAACTCATAAAAACCTGGTGTTAATAACTTTACTCTCTTATACCATACAAGGATCTTGGAACAGTTTTAACTCCCAACTTTGTTACTGGTTCTGTTATTTTAATTTTTCTGTATTTTTAATTTCCTATATGATGTTACTGTTTTTATTCATTCGGTGTTTTTATACCGGTATACTTACCACTTCTTTTGTTTTTCCTTTCTTTTCTACATTGCTGATACTTCATATTTAATCTTTTTCCTTTCCTTTGCTCTTCTCAGAGAACATCCATCAGAGTTTTCTTTTTGTGTAGCAAAGTCCCACTTCTGGCTTGTCAGAAGTGTCTTTATTTTTTCTTCTTTTTTTAAGGATATTTTCTCGGGTATAGAGAGTTTAAGATTTGTAGGTATTTTCTTTCCACACATTTAAGATACTAATCTGCTGCCTTCTGGCTTCCATCGTTGTTGCTAAGTCACCCATTAGTCTAAATGTTGCTTCTTTGATAACCTTTGTTTTAAGATTTTCTTTCCTCTTTGTCTTTCACTTTTTGCAGTTTAATATTACAAACTTAATTATGAATAAGTTTAAAAGAGCAGGGAATTTAACCCTATTTACCATATGGCATTTTCTCTAAGGGAAATAAAATAGATTTTCTTTGACTCAATGAACTTCTTAATTATCACACATGTATGCAGTTATGTGGTGCTGTAAACATTTTTGCTGTAATATTGAACAAACCACTTTAATATTTACTGCTTAAAAATCTTGTCAAAGTAATTCCTGCACATGATATACAAATATAAAAAATATTAAATGACTTACAAACACTATTTCCTTGCCTCATTGTTCTCTGCTTCTATTCTCATTCTCCGTAGGGAAACCACTGTCTAAATCTATCTGTTTTAATGTTTTGGCTTTCATATTTCTAAATAATTAGTTTCTGTTGTTGATTTTGGTTTATTTTTAACTTGAAAATATTTAGCTTGCTTATTTATAATCTCACGTTTTCTCTTTATCTGAACATAGTAAGGGTTTATACTTTTATTTCTTTTTCTAGCAACTAATAGTGTATTTGTGGACTTAGCACTTTGTATGATAATGATATTCATCCCTTTACTCTTTCCTTTACCAACCTCCCTCTCTCAATTCTTTTTCGGAATTATTATCCTTTATAATATCAAGGCTGTTAACATTTCTATTTTGTTCTACAACCATAATTTAGTCCTTTTGTTTTGCTGTACAATAATTTGATTGTCAAAGTTAAAATAATTACTTTCACATTATTATGACCATGTCGTGTTTTTTTTTTTACTGTGAAGCCAAGTAGTACATATGATTATATTTTTCCTTTCCCCTTTTTGCTTTCCCCTTTTTCCTTTCCTTTCCTTTTCCTTTTTTTTTCCTTTCCTTCCCTTCCTTTTTTCCCCTTTCCTTTCCCTTTTCCTGTTCCCGTTCCCTTTTTCCTTTCCTTTCCTTTCCTTTCCCTTCCTTTCCCTTCTCCTTCCCTGTCGCCTTCCCTTTTTCCTTTCCTTTCTGTCCTTCCTGTCTTGATCTGTTGCCCACGCTGGAGTGCAGTGGTGCGATCTCTGCTCATTGCAGCCTCCACCTTCCGGACTCAAGCCATTCTCTCACTCAAGCCATCCTCTCACTTCAGCTTCCCCAGTAGCTGGGACTATAGGTGCGTTATCATTACTCCTGACTACATTTTTTTGGTGTTTTTGTAGAGATGGGGGTTGCCATGTTGCCCAGGCTGGTCTTGAACTCCTGGGCTCAAGAGATCCACCCACCTCAACCTCCCAAAGTGTTGGGATTACAGGTGTGAGCTGCAACTGCAGCCGGACAATTATATTTTGAGCATTGTACAGTTCTTTGCCTTTCCAAAAGTTTCTAATCATCTTTAGTTTTTTGTCCTTAACTGACTTTCTTGTGTCTGAGTTCCAGATTTGTAAGGATAGCATACAGTTTCACAGTTTGTACCCCATGCTGCTTTTCTCTCAGATACCTCCTAGAACTTTTTGTCTCCTGTTTAGTATAGACTGTTTGTTCCTTAAATTTGTTGTGCAGCTGCAAATTTAGTACTTATTTTATTCTGAGGTTGGTGCCACTATTTCTTGGATTTCATGTCTTCCTCTGTTTTGGTTCATATTTTAATTTTGCGCAGCTGCAAATTTAGTACTTATTTTATTCTGAGGTTGGTGCCACTATTTCTTGGATTTCATGTCTTCCTCTGTTTTGGTTCATATTTTAATTTTGCTGGATAACATTATGTAATTTCATATGTGAGAGTTGATTTTCTTTATTGTTGCATGTGTGAAAATGTTATATCCTATGCTTGCCTGCTGATTTGGCAGAGTATGCAATTAATTTTCCTTCAATACTTTAGTGACTTTTAATTTTTCTTTTTCTAGAATCCAGTATTGCCAATGAGAAGTGTTCCAAGATGATTCTCAATCTTTTGTAGATGAAATTTTTATTTCCTGTCAGAGAGCTTTCTAGGATCTTTTATTGTTATTATGAAATTGCACCGAATATGAATACGTTTTAAAATTTGTTCATTTCATTGGATTCTCACAGACCTGTTTCCATTTGAAGATTGTTTTAGGATTATTTTCTTGTATTATTTCATGGTTAATTCCCCATTTTTTTCTCCTTGAATTTCTGTTAATTGGATGTTGGATTGATTGGGCCTTTTCCTTATTTTCATCTTTTTCTTTGTGCCTTTGTTTTACCTGTTTTGGAACATTTTTCTTGGATTTATCTCTGCCTCTTCAAAAAACAGTAAGATACTTTGGAAGACATAAACTTTAAAAACTTTTTAATTTTCTCACTTCTTATTTTATAGCATTCTGTTCTTTTAGAAACTTTACATCTCTTGAGGATATACATTTGTGTGTGTATTTTAACTTTTTAATTTTGAAATAATCACGAAGTTGTGGAAATGTTAGATGTATAGTACAAATAATTTTTTTCCTGACTGATATCTTTCATCCAAGTATTTTAGTGTGTATTTTTAATAAACCAGGACCATATCACAATACAACCATAACATTTAAGAAATTAACATTGATTTGTATAATCTGTATGGACTCATGGCTTATTTTATTCAATGGGGTATATTCTTTTAATTTCATTATTTTGATGCTCAAAATGTCCTGATTTGGCCAGTAAGAACCCTTTTGATATCACTTCTGTGGGTCAGTTTGATACCATTTCATTTTTTTTGACAACTTCCTTACTTTCTGGCACAACAAAATGTTCCAGGCTAATCTTATACTTTTCCTGCTTAGCCTTGGAGTTGGCCATTTTCCTAAAGAGTCCTGATTCCTTTTAGTAGTAGGTGGTATTTATGAAGTCGTGGCATTTGGTTTGCTCATCACCATTGGAATGTTGCTGGTTTCAGGTCCATTAGTTGGACAGAGCTAGGGTGTATGTGCATATGTGTGTGTGTGTTGAATATATGTGTATCTGTGTATACATACATGTATACATATATTTATATCTGTTTATTTCTCCATGTTACGTATTGAAAACTGTTAAGTTCATGCTGATACTGCTTATTACAAATCAGTATCACAGGATTGAAAGTAGCTTTTTCTATATATGCTTGTAACTCCTTTCTCTGACATGGAGAAACTTGGCTTCCATTATCCTTCAAATATTTACAGTTTGATTAGTCTCCCTGCATGTAACCATTCTCCCATCTCTGTTATTACTCCCCACCCTTGCTTACCCTTTCTCCCGGTAGTTTTCCAGTTTATGATGGGTCTTTCATGATCAACTATTGTCTGCGCATTTTAAGAGTAAATAATAAATGAATAAAAAGCTAACTGGGAACTCTGTTTATGTGGGTAGGAGTTAAGAGTTTTGTTGCTGTTGTTGTTGTTTTTGAGACAGAGTCTTGCTCTGTCGCAGTGGCGCGACCTCGGCTCACTGCAACTTTCGCCTCCCGGGTTCAAGCCATTCTTCTGCCTCAGCCTCCTGAGTAGCTGGGACTACAGGCATATGCCACCACGCCCGGCTAATTTTTGTATTTAGTAGAGACTGGGTTTCACCATATTGGCCAGGCTGGTCTCGAACTCCTGACCTCAGGTGATCCACCCACCTCAGCCTCCCAAAGTGCTGGGATTACAGGCGTGAGCCACTGCCCCTGCAGGAGTTAAGAATTTTATTTTGGAATTAGCAAGTCAGGAACTGCCCATTGCTTTGGGGACCTCTACATTTCTCAGTATTCATTGCTCTGAGAAACCAGCATTCATCCATAATAGCTGTACTAGTTTTCCTAAGCTATTTTTTATTTTTTTGTAGATTAACCCTTCAGTTTTTTGCCTTGGAAGGAAAATGCCATACTATTTAGCATTTTATCTCATTGAATTACTGTGGTTGATAAAGAGATTGAGTAATTTCCCTGTTTTAGCCCTGCATGCATTTCATGTGAGCCTACGTTTTCTGAATTTCTGGTCTTTTTGAGGTCTACAGAGCAGTTTGGTATTTCATTTATAGCTCCCTTAAGTTCTCTAGGCTTCCTCTTCTTGGCTTTATCAGCTGTGCATCCCCTTTCAGACATTTGTTAAAATTGCTTGCCGGGTCCCTTATCATGTTGGGATGTTTTCAGCTGTAAATAGAAATCCTGTCTAAAATTTACTTAAAAGTTAAGAAACTACTTCATGTAACGAATCTGAAGGTATTAGAGTTAAAGGTGGTTAATCTAGCAGTTTGATGAATCCAGCAAAGATCCAGGTTATTTTCATCTTTTTTCTCCTCCACGTTAATTAAGTATCCGCTGTTTTTCTGGTCTCAAGTGGTTATAGCAATTGTAGGTATCAAATTCTCATTAAAAAACATCCAGAGTCTGCAGGAGGCCATTCCTTCCTTGTTTTTTTTTTTTTTTTTTTGAGACGGAGTCCTGCCCTGTCACCCAGGCTGGTGTGGAGTGGCACAATCTTGGCTCACCGCAACCTCCGCCTCCCGGATTCACGCCATTTCTCCTGCCTCAGCCTCCTGAGTAGCTGGGACTACAGGCGCCTGCCACCACGCCTGGCTAATTTTTTATATTTTTAGTAGAGATGGGGTTTCACCATGTTAGCCAGGATGGTCTTGATCTCCTGACCTTGTGATCCGCCTGCCTCCGCCTCCCAAAGTGCTGGGATTATGGGTGTGAGCCACTGAGCCTGGCCTGTGTTTTGTTTTTAAAGTCAAATAAAACCTTCCCAGTAGAAAGAATTCATTCATCTCAGCTGGGCATGGTGGCTCACGCCTGTAATCCTAGCACTTTGGGAGGGTGAGGTGGGAGGATCGCTTGAGCCCAGGAGTTTGAGAGCAGGCTGAGTAATATAGCCAGACCCCATCTCTATTAAAAAAATAAAAATAAAAAGAATTCCTTCATCTCATGCTTATTTGAAAACCATTCACTATGTATGTTTAATTGTATGTGATTAAGGTTGCTATACATAGACTATCTGTAGACCTTTGCCTCTTTGGCAGTTAGGTATCCTGGCACCTGCTCAACTGTAGTTGGGATTTAAACAAGGTTTTTCAGCTGACCTGATTGTACTTAGTGTCTGAGAAGTATATAGCTAGACTAGTGAATATGTAACTCCCTGGGGCTGAGAGAATCTTCGCCTGTAAAGTACAGGGTCTCAAAATACTGAACAGAATTAAGGTTCTATGAGAAAGGAAGGAGGGGAATGGGCAATGTGGGAATGGCATTTGGCTTAACAAACAGCAGTGTCTGGTCATACTCACTTTCTTTTTTTTTTTGGTGGTGGTGGTTGTGATTGTTGTTGTGGTTGTTGGTGTGTGTGTGTGTGTGTGTGTATTTTCTTTTTAGTCAGTCTTGGAGGAGGAAGAAAAGATGAATGGGGATATGGCTAGTCTGCCGTCTTGAGCACGAAAGCTGTTATTGCTTTTTAAAAATTGAACCTTGTAAAATATTAAAAATATGCTTATGTGATCCTGTAATCTAAAATCCTGTTATTAAAAGAGGTAAAATAAATACATATTAATCTTCATTTTAGAGTTTGTTTTCTGTTTTTACATACAATAGTAACACAAACTTAGTAGTTTAGAACTATATATATTTATTCGCTAATAGTTTCTGTGGTTTAAGAGTCTGGGCATGGCCAGCTGGATCCTCTTCAAGGTTGCGCTGAAGATGTTGGCCAGGGTTGGGTTCACATTTGGGGCTCTACTGGGGAAGGGTCTGCTTCCAAGCTCATGTGTTTGTTTGTATCATTCATTTACTTTTGGGTTGTTGGAGTAAGGGCCTCAGTTTCCTGATGTCAGTCAGAGACCTCCTTTAAGTTGCTTGCTTGTGGCCCTCTCTATAGGTTAGCTTACAGCATAGCAGCTTGTGTCTTCAAAGCGAGCAAGGGAAAAAGTCTCCTATTAAGATGGGCATTACAGCCTTAAGTAATTACATACAATTCATTGTCTTTTTCATTATCTTTTTTTTTTTATTTGAGTCTGTTGCCCAGGTAGGCTCACCAATGCCTTGACCTCCTGGGTCAAGCAATGCTCCCAAGTAGCCGGGACTACAGGTGCACACTACCATGTCTGGCTGGTTTTTGCGTTTTTGTAGAGACGGGGTTTTGTTGTGTTGCCCTGGCTGGCCTCGAACTCCTGAGTTTTTTTTTTTTTTTTTTTTTTGAGACGGAGTCTCTCTCTGTTGCCAGCCTGGAGTGCAGTGGCGCATTCTTGGCTCACTGCAACCTCTGCCTCCTGGGTTCAAGCTATTCTCCTACCTCAGCCTCCCGAGTAGCTGGGATTACAGGCGCCCACCACCACGCCGGGCTAATTTTTGTATTTTTAGTAGAGACGGGGTTTCACCAAGTTGGCCAGGGTGGTCTCTATCTCTTGACCTCGTGATCTGCCTGCCTCGGCCTCCCAAAGTGCTGAGATTACAGATGTGAGCCATTGCACCTGGCCTGAACTCCTGAGTTTAAGTGATCTGTCTGCCTCGGCCTCCCAAAGTGCTGGGATTATAGGAGTGAGACATTACACCCTGCCATCATATTCTGTTGGTTAGAAGTCAATCACAGGTCACATTGGCAGTCAAAGAGAGAGAATTACATAAGGACATGAATATGAGGAAGTGGGGATCGTGGAGACCACCTCAGAGTCTGTCTGCTACAAAGGATATGCATGTGATTGTTAAGAGTGTCTGATGGCATGAATTATGCATTATTTTTCTTTTGAGGCTCCCACTTAATAGCTGTATTGTACTCTATATTAAGATATTCAAGAAATTTGCTGATGTAGCCAAATATTTAAAGTAATTGAAATCAGCCTTGCTGATGTCTTTGTGGTATTAAATATTGTTGCTAAACAGATTCCTTAGTTTTAAGTTTATTAATATAGTTTACAGTATTTTGTGAATTAGATTTTAGACATTTCGTTTTTTCCCCCTTTTTTAGTTGACTATATTGTGGAGTATGACTATGATGCTGTACATGATGATGAATTAACTATTCGAGTTGGAGAAATCATCAGGAATGTGAAAAAGCTACAGGAGGAAGGATGGCTAGAAGGAGAACTAAATGGGAGAAGAGGAATGTTCCCTGACAATTTCGTTAAGGTAAGTATTTTCAGTTAAATTTCTAGCTCTTGCTTCATAGGATTTAATCTTTAAATGTTAAGAAATAGATATACTTTTAAAATTAAAATGTTTTAGATAAATGTTTTCTTTGTAACATTTAAGAAAATAGAGTCCAAGTACCTCTATAATGGATATCATTGTTGCTCTGTGTCCTGCTGGATAGTAATCCTCTATGTATGTGTTTGTCTATATATGCTTGTATATGTTTGTGTGTATCTACCTGATTACTGATTGTTTTAAAATAAATAATAGTTTTCATTTGGGTGGCATTTAGTAATTTATAAAGCAGGCTTGCTGTATATATTCTCATTTGAGTCTACAGTGTACTTGTGAAATAGTTATGACAGATAGTAGCCCCATTTTAAATATCTTGATATTTAGATTGAGAGGTTAAGTGATTTTTGTCCACTGTTGGTTAGCTAAGACAACAGACTTTGAACTGAAGCCTGGGACAGTTGCCTCGCTGGTCTTCTCATTATATTTTGTTGCTTTTCCAACAACAAAATGCATTTGGTCATACTTTTTGTGTTTCAGCATTATAGCAGTTATCTGCCAAACTGTCTTCTTGAACTACTACCAAACATTCCTTTTTTAGTAAGTATTCTAGTCGCTTCTGCCAGAAAACAATCTTTAGGGCTCTTATCAATTACAAACTTATACAGTTCTCAGTAGTTTAGAGAAGAAGAAAAAAAGTAAAGCGTATCTGTGTATTTACACATCAGTTATAATTGTCTTGTTTTCTATGTATTAGTTTTCTGACATCCAGCTTCATTCCCTGGCCTCATTAGATTATGAGCTCTTCTAGGAAGGTTAGAGTATGTATCTCATTTGCTTGTCCAGCTTGGACAGTAGTTGTTAGCAGAATACCTGCACAGAATGGATACATAGTTAATATTTATTTCTTGAATAAACTTGTGTTTATTTTAGTTGTGGTTTCACCTCCAAGTATGAAAACATACAGTTGTCTCAGTATCCAGGAAACACCGTGGATACCAAAATATGCAGATGCTCAGATCTGTTATATAAAATGGCATAGTATTTGCATATAACCTATGCACATTCTCCCATATACTTTAAATAGTCTCTAGGTTAACTTATAATACCTAATAAAGTGTAAATGTTATGTAAATAATTGTTATGCAGTATCACAATTGGTGAGTCCGCAGTTTTGGAGCCTGCGGATGTGGAGGGCCGACTGTATTTTATTCTGCTACAGGGGTACGTTGAAGATACTGCAGGTTCAGTTCCAGACCACCACAATAGAGCAAATGTCATAGTAGAGCAGATATTTCAATAAAGTGAGTCACATGAATGTTTTGATTTCTCAGTGATGTAAAAGTTATGTTTACATTATACTGCATTAAGAGTGCAATAGCATTATATTAAAAAAAGCAATGTGGATACATTAATTTTAAAATATTGGTAAAAATTGCTAACGATCATCTGAGCCTTCAGTGAGTCACCATCTTTTTGCTGGTGGAGGATTTTGCCTTGATGTTGATGACTGTTGACTTAGTGGTTGCTGAAGGCTGGGGTGGCTGTGGCAGTTTCTAAGACGAGACAACAATGAAGTTTGCTGCATCAATTTGCTCATTTAGTGAAAGATTTCCCTGTAGCATGTGAGCTGTTTGATAGCATTTTACTCACAGTAGATCTTTCAAAATTGTAGTCAGTCGTTTCAAACCCTCCTTCTGCTTTGTCAACTAAGTTTATGTAATATTTTGAATCCTTCATTGTCATTTCAACAATACTCACCGTGTCTTCACCAGGAGTAGATTCCAGCTCAAGAAGCCACTTTCTTTGCTCCTCCATAGGAAGCAACTCCTCATCTGTCCATATTTTATCACAAGGCTGCAATAATTCAGTCACATCTTTATGCTTCACTTCTAATTCTAGTTCTCTGTTTTCACCACATCTACCGTTAACTTCCCCCACTTAGTCTTGAACCCTTCAAAGTCATCCTTTAGGGT
Source organism: Gorilla gorilla gorilla (assembly GCF_029281585.2). NCBI lineage: Eukaryota > Metazoa > Chordata > Mammalia > Primates > Hominidae > Gorilla > Gorilla gorilla. The sequence goes on from NC_073229.2 coordinate 65,297,485, forward strand.
TGTGATCTGTTTCTTCCAGACTCCCATTAATGTTGATATTTTTAGCTCCTCTCATGAATCACAGATGTTATTAATGGCTTCTAGAATGGTGACTCTAGAAACCTTTCCGGAAGGTTTTCAATTTACTTTGCCCAGATTGAGCAGAAGAATCACTATCTATGGCAGCGATAGCCTTACGAAATGTGGGCTGGAATTTAGTGGGGCGATCTTGGCTCACTGCAACCTCTGCCTCCCAGGTTCAAGCGATTCTCCTCGCCTCCCCAGTTCAAGTGATTCTCCTTGCCTCCCCTTGGATTACAGGCTCCCACCACCACGCCCAGCTAATTGTTTGTATTTTCAGTAGAGATGGGCTTTCACTATGTTGGCCAGACTGGTCTCAAACTCCTGACCTCGTGATCTGCCCGCCTTGGCCTCAGAAAATGCAGGGATTACAGGTGTGAGCCACCGCGCCTGGCCAAAATGTATTTCTTAAATAAGAATACTTGAAAGTTGAAATACTCCTTGATCAATGGGCTGCAAAATGGATATTATGTTAGTAGGCATGAAAACAACGTTCATCTTCTTGTACATTTCCAACAGAGCTCTTGGGTGATCAGATGCATCATCAATATGCATTAGTATTTTCAAAAGAATCTTTCTGCAGTAGGTCTCAACAGTGGGCTTAAATTACTCAATAAACCATGCTGTAAATAGATGTGCTGTCATCTAGGCTTTGATTTTCCATTTATAGAGCATAGGCAGAATAGTTTTAGCATAATTCTTAAGGACCCTAGGATTCTCAGAATGGTGAATATGCAATGACTTCCACTTAAATTACCAGCTGCATTAGCCCCTAGCAAGAGAGTGAGCCTGTCCTTTGAAGCCTTGAAGCTAGGCTTTGACTTCTTTCTACTTATGAAAGTCCTAGGTGGTACCTTTTTCCAATAGAAGGTTTCATCTCCATTGAAAATCTGTTTAGCATAGCCATCTTCATCAGTGATCTTAGCTAGATCTTCTGGTTAACTGTTGCAGCTTCTCTGTCAGCACTAGCTGCTTCATCTTGCACTATTATGTTATAGAAATGGCTTCTTTCCTTGAACCTCATGAGCCAACCTCTGCTAGCTTCAAACTTTTCTTCTGCAACTTCCTGACCTCTCTGTATTCAGTGAGTTGAAGAGAATTAGGGGCTTGCTCTAGATGAGGCTTTAGCTTAAGGAAAAGTTGTGGCTGGTTTGATCTTCTAATGACTCAAACTTTCTTTCTTTTTTTTTTTTTTTGGGACGGAGTCTTGCTGTGTTGCCCAGGGTGGAGTGCAATGGCACAATTTTGGCTCACTGCAACCTCTGCCTCCCAGGTTCAAGTGATTCTCCTGCCCAGTCTCCTGAGTAGCTGGGATTACAGGGGCCCGCCACCACGCCCAGCTAATTTTTGTATTTGTAGTAGAGATAGGGTTTCACCATGTTGACCAAGCTGGTCTTGAACTGCTGACCTCAGGTGATCTTCTTGCCTCAGCCTCCCAAAGTGCTGGGATTACAGGTGTGAGCCTGGCCTCACACTTTCTTCATATCAGCAATAAGACTGTTTTACTTTCTTATCATTCGTGTGTTCACTGGAGTAGCACTTTTAATTTCCTTCAAGACCTTTGTCTTTGTATTTGCAACTTGGCTGTTGGTGTAAGGGCCTAGCTTTTGGCCTATCTCAGCTTTCAACATTACTTCCTCACTACACTTGGTCATTTCTAGCTTTTGATTTAAGTCAGAGATGTGTGATTCTTCCTTTCACTTGAATACTAGAGGCTCTTGTAGGGTTATTAATTAGTGTGATTTCAGTATCATTGTGTCTCAGGGAATAGGGAGCCCTGAGGAGTGCGAAAGGGTAGGAAATGACCAGTTGGTGGAACAGTTAGAAGACACACAATATTTATTAAATTTGGTGTCTGACAAGGGCACAGTTTGAGATACCTCAAAACAATTAAAATGGTAACATTAAAGATCACTAATCACAGATCACCATAACAGATATAATGAAGAAGTTTGAAATATTGCAAGAATGACAAAAATGTAATACAGAGACATAAAGGGAGCCCATGCTGTTGGAAAAATGGCATTGATGGGCTTGCTTGACACAGTGTTGCACAGACCTTCAATTTGTAAAAAAAAAAAAAAAAAAAATTCAATTATTTGTGATGTGCAGTGAAGCGAAGTGCAGTAAAACGAGGTAGGCCTGTAACTGTTTTCAGAGGTGAAGTAACTACACTTTATATTTTATCTCTTGAAACAACAGAGAGAGGCTATAGTAGGGAATTGAATATTTAGAGCAAGGTCACTTTATTTTTTGTTTTATGAATTTACTTCTTTTTTTGATCTGTAATAGATTGTCATACAGATACCATAGAAACTGAAGTCAGAATAACTGGATTTAAATGCAGTTAAGTTCCAGCTTTGCCCTTTGCTGGCAGTGTGGTATTAGACAAATCACACAATTTCCCTGTTTTCTCCACTTTAAAGTGGTATTTTGACGGACTACAGTAAGATGGGCTCTAATACATTTTTTTGTAAAGAAAAATGGCTTTTTAGAGAAAATTTATTGCAGTTATAGAACACCGATTTCAAAAATAAGTTAAAAGTTAAATACAAAGCATTTATATAGTTATCTTGAGTGTATGCTAATGTATATTTCTACTATTAGGAATGATTTATCATGGAACTCCATTTTGAAATACATTTTTCTTTCCTGTTTCAGTATAACTAATACTAGAAGTTAAATTTAATGAAATGCCTGCTAGCAGAGTATATAGTTTATGAGTATGGTAGGTAATAGAGAAAAGTTTAATCTGGGATTAAAAATTAACCACAGGTTACTAGATTATAGTCAGAGACAGCAGTATGAATTTATGTTTAGTTAAAACATGTACAGGTAGATACAGGAATGGTTTTGTGTATATATATGTGTGTGTGTTTATATATGTGGGTTAGTGTGCATACACAAATATATGTATTCCTCAGCTCCTATTGCTGAGAAGGCCTAGAAGCAGTGATACCTCAGTAGCCGTGAGTACATCCAGTGCCCAGATCTTGATTTCCAAATACCATTCTGTAATAAAAGGAAGGGCTCCTTGGAGAAATGACTGATTCTGGTGTTTGGGGTAATGAAGATACAAGATAAGCCAGGAGCGTGTTGTGGTGGCAGAAAATTAAGTGGTTAAAAAAACAAAAGGTGGGCCTGTGTCAAAGGGACTTAGAACCCAACCTGAAGGAGCTCCCAATATCTAGAGCTGGAACAGTTTGAGCAGCACAGTAATCTAGTATTTGATTTTTATGTAAAATACAGCATAAGTATACATGAGTCCATATTGATATAAATAAATGGTTGAATAAATAAACGGGAGAAAGGATAAATTGAAACAAAAATTCCAAGTGATAATTCTAAATACTTATTTCCTTTTCCGCACACCCCCTCTCTCCCTTCCAAAAGCTTTCCTCAGGTGTGGAATAGACGAAAGGATAGATGGGGCCGGGCGTGGTGGCTCATGCCTGTAATTCCAGCACTTTGGGAGGCCAAGGTGGTCAGATTACGAGGTCAAGAGATCGAGACCATCCTGGCCAACATGGTGAAACCCCATCTCTACTAAAAATACAAAAATTAGCTGGGCATGGTGGCGTGCACCTGTAGTCCCAGCTACTCAGGAAGCTGAGGTGGGAGAATTGCTTGAACCCGGGAAGTGGAGGTTGCAATAAGCTGAGATCGCGCCACTGCACCCCAGCCTGATGACAGAGTGAGACTCTGTGTCTCAAAAAAAAAAAAAAAAAAAAAAAAAAGAAAGGAATAGATGGACAGGGAAAAATAGTAGCTTAGTAACTTTTAATGGAGAAACTTTGCAAATACTGCCTTTACCAAGTGGTCCAGGTTAATGTCACCAGTGATAGTTATGTTGATACCATGTATTCCCTTCACCTTTGTGGTATTCTTCCCCAAAGTCCATGATCCTGGCTGGGGAAAACCTCAGACAAACTAAATTCAGAGACATTCTACAAAATACCTGGCCAGTACTCCTCAAAAATGTCAAGGTCATGAAAAACAAGGAAAGACTGAGAAACTGACATTGACCAGAAGAGGCAAAGGAGACATAATAACCAAATACATTTTGGTTTCCTGGATTGGATTCTGGAACAGAAAAAGGACATTAGTGGAAAAATTGATTAAATCCATATACAGTTAGTAGTTTAATAATAATGTACCAGTGTTAATTTCTCAGTTTTGAAGTGGAATGTGGTTATACACACTATTGACATTAGGCAAAACTGAATTAAGAGTGTGGGAACTTTCTACTTCCTTTGTAACTCTTCTGTAAATCTTTTTATTCCAAAGAAAAACTTTTATTAAAAAAAAATTACCCATAGGTAATCAACAGCAATGGATAATACACGAATTAATAAGGTAGTTGGCTTTATCACTTCAGATGTGTATGTTAAAATTCAGGGGAAAGCTGTAATTTAAAATTCACTGGCCATTTGAAAATAAGCTTCCTATTGGGACATTAAGGTGCACGTTCATCCTGGCTAACACAGTGAAACCTCAACTCTACTAAAATACAAAAAATTGGCGGGGGGCGGTGGCTCACACTTGTAATCCCAGCACTTTGGGAGGCCGAGGTGGGCGGATCACGAGGTCAGGAGATTGGGACCATCCTGGCTAACACGGAGAAACCCCGTCTCTACTAAAAATACAAAAAATTAGCTGGGCGTAGTGGCGGGCGCCTGTAGTCCCAGCTACTTGGGAGGCTGAGGCAGGAGAATGGTGTGAAGCCAGGAGGCGGAGCTTGCAGTGAGCCGAGATTGCGCCACTGCACTCCAGCCTGGGCAACAGAGCGAGACTCCGTCTGAAAAAAAATATATATATAAAATAAAATACAAAAAATTTGCCGGGAGTGGTGACATGCGCCTGTAGTCCCAGCCACCCAGGAGGCTGAGGCAGGAGAATCGCTTGAACGTGGGAGGCGGAGGTTGCAGTGAGCCGAGATCGCACCACTGCACTCCAGCCTGGGTTGCAGAACGAGACTCTGTCTCAAAAAAAAACAAACATAAAAAGGTGCATGTTATTTTGTAAATCTGTGAATATGGAGTGTGGATGGTGGAACTAGGCTTCTTGTAAAAAACTCATGTCCCTGTTACTAATTCAGATAGCTATACTGAAGAACAATGATAGTCAAATTGGGCTGGAAGATGAATAGAAATGCTGAATCGTTTTTGTGGCTTATTATGAAAAACTTTAGACACCGTAAGTTTGTTTTGTGACAAACTTATGCCCATTTCATTGTCTCTTTGCAGTGTGTTTGTCTTCCAGTTTTAAAAGTATTTTACAAAGGATATTGAACACAAGGATCTATGAATATGAACTTAATGTACAGAATATTATCATTTTGCCATCTTGCTTCAGTGTTACTTTTTAATAAAGAGAACATTACAGATGAGGTTGAGTTCTCATCACCTCCTTCTCATTTCTCTTCCTTTGCAGGACCACCTGTGTTCTTAAGTTGTATGTATCCTTTAGTCCATAGTTTTACACCTATTTGCCTGCGCATAAACAAATAGTATTTTGTGTGATTTAGACACTTACATAATTGTTTCACATTGCACCTTTTCTTTATATTTAATGTGAGATTTCAACATGGATACATAATGTAGTTGCATCTGTTACAAATGGGTTTTATAACACTAGTTAGCTTATAGGTAATTAGTAGAGAGAAATGATGTCAGGACAATGAGAAAGTGTGTTAGTTTATTTTCTAGGTAAGAAGAGCTGTAATAAAGATTGTAGGATTATGACTTCAGCAAGAAAATGGAAACAGCTTGGAGTTCTTTTGAATCTGAATACCTTTTTTTTTTTTTTTTTTTAAAGTAACCATCTGTGTCTCTAAGGGTATCTTCCTCAAAGTTTACAGTTCTGGCATTGAGGGCTCTTAAATCCTGGTGCTCACCTTCACTGTCTCAGCATCCATAAGCCAACCAACATTCCCACTTAATTGTTTTTTGTTTTACATTTTTAATAGCTACTGAAGAATTCTTCAGTCATGACTGCTTGGGCAGTCTAAGTTATTGCCTATCTATGTAGGTTCTAGTTATTATTTGTTTTCGTTTATAGTGTTGGGGTCCCAAACTGCATAGGTTTTTGCATAAATTGAGTGGTCTGCAAACTCTATTTTTTATATAGTCACTGGAATTTTTAGTGTTTGATTTTGAAGTTTTCACATAATAAGTGGTATTTTAGTGTTTTTTTTTTTCTCCCAGAATGCAAGGTGTTTAAGACTGCACATATAGTATTACAGGAGAGACACCTTTACTATTAGTTACTTTCTAATCTCTGCCTAGTATTCCATTGTCCGGCTAAGTATTACATATTTTTTGGATATTTAGGACTGTTTTTCAATTTTTAGCTATTAAGAAATTTTTAGCTATTAGAACTTCAGTAAACATCTTTTTTGGGGTATGTGTACAGCTGAAGATTTGCTGACTCCTAGGGTGTACACATGTTCAGCTATACTAGATGTTGTCTGATTTCTCTCTCAAGTAATTATACCAATTTAAAAACGTCTGATACCATCAGACTTAAAAAAAAATTTTTTTTTTGGGGGGGGGCTAACCTTACAGATGTACAGTAGTATCCACCATGTTGTGGTGTTTCATTTTCATGATTACTAGTGAAGCTAGGCATCTTTTCACATTTCAGTTCCTTGTGTACAGCTTGTTCAGGATATTTCTTCTATTTTTCCTTTGAGTTCTTGTTCATATTCTAGTTAATTTCTAGTAGTTCTTAATGTATTTTAACCACTAGACTTTTGTCTTCCTTCTGCTTACGTGTGTTTTATTCCTCGTAAATGCTTTTTGTGATTTGTCTAAGTATAAACAACTTTACTATTAGCTGTAAAATTTTCATTTTTAGTATGTCATCAATCTTTTTTTGTGTTTAGTATGATTAAGTGTTTTTCACTTGGAAAGATATGAATAGTCTACTTCATTGATTTTTTTAAGTCATTTCATTTTTATTTTGTAGTTACAAATCATAAACTATACCTCATTAATTTGTTATGTTTAAGAAGTAAGCTAAAACTGAGGAGAAACCAGGCTAACTTAGCAGATATTACTACATTCTTAACTTCAATGTTTTAGACTAAAGTAGAGAATAAAGATTTATTTGTGGGTGTAACTTTGATTCAGTATCAATGTCTTGGCTAGTTCATATTTGGCACTTGGTTGTTGGAGTTGCTACTTTGTAATTGAGATAAAACAAAATGAACACATTCCAGTAAACAAATGCTTAGTTGACTATGACATATTTTGGGGTGTGGTGAGAAGAATCTTTCCCACAATTTATTTTATTGGGGGAAATAACAGTGTAAAACAGGATAAATTGTAATGCCTTACATGACTGAATGGCAGACATGTGATAAGATGATAGGTGCTACAGAATCTTTGAAAAAATATCTTTCAGAAAGGGGATTAAAAGTAAAACTAGGCTGGGCGCAGTGGCTCACACCTGTAATCCCAGCCTTTTGGGAGGCCAAGGCAGGTGGATCACCTGAGGTCAGGAGTTGGTGACCAGCCTGGCCAACATGGTGCAACCCAGTCTCTACTAAAAATACAAAAATTAGCCAGGAGTGGTGGCACGCACCTGCAATCCCAGCTACTCGGGAGGCTGAGGCAGGAGAATTGCTTGAACCCAGGAGGTGGAGGTTGCAGTGAGCCAAGATCACACCACTGCACTCCAGCCTGGGTGACAGAGTGAGAGTCCGTCTTAAAAAAAAAAAAAAAAAAAAGTAACACTGAATTGGTTCTTAAGGTAGAAAGTTATAGGAGTACTGAGTGCATTGTAGGTCTGGCAAAGGTATTAGATAATTTATGGTAAAAAGATAATTAGGCAGACTACTTTGGCTGAATGAAAGTTTTATATGGGGGAGTAATGGGATTTAAGACTAAAAGCATGGGTTAAAGTAGGGGGTACAGTATATTTTGAAGATTGCTTAAATATATTTAAAACTATTTAATAAATTAATCTGAATGAGAAGGAAAGTTTTTCCAGAAGATAGAGTTGGGGCTATAAAGTATAATAGAGATCAGAGTGCTATATTGAGAGTGGAAATGAAGGGGATAGATAATAGGCTAATAACACTTTATATCTGTATGAATACTTTGCATAGTCACATACGTTATCTCACTTTATTCTCATGTCTTTGAAAATTAGGCATAGGGAATGTGTCATTCTTACCCAAAGTCTTGCTGGTAATATGGGCTAAAAACTTGATCATAGTTAACTCTATGACAGGCCAATGCCAGGGCTCTTTTTAGATGAAAAAATGCATCTATGGTATGTGCTAGTTATTAGAGAAATGTGATCATTCTGTAACGTCTTGTGCTTTTGAGGCTGTAAGGGCAAGTGATATAAATCCTAGTCATTGAAATTTTCCAGTAGCATCAGCATAGTTGAAAGATCTTAGCATTATAAAATTAAAAGTGCTTTTGATCACTTTCAGATTTGACCCTGGAAAAGGAAAAAAAAAAAATCAAACTGTTTCTCAAATTGCAATTTGATGGAGGTAAATTTTTTTTTTTTAAAACTAAACTCAAGAAATTTCAGAAGAAAGACACTTGACATAAAGGAAATTCAAAGACTAAAGATGGAATGCAAAATATGTGGGAAAAAAAGTAAAAACACAGGTAATTAGAAAATGAAGCTTGGCTTGAAATGCATAGGTTTCTAGATAACTTTGTAAAATGCATTTAATCATCGTGTTCTGCCTCCATCCCTGGAAATTTTGCTGAAAACCAAGATTTTATTATACAGTTTAAGGAAATTAGGAAGTTCATTTTGTAAGTCAGGATAGTTTACATTGTGGTACCAACATCAAAATCTCAGTGGTGGCATAGCACAAGGAAAGACTACATCCTTTCATGCAAAGTTTGTTTGGTCCAGCTAGCCAAGTCACTGTGCTGCTTTTCATGTGGCGGCACAACCTTCTGGGCTGCTTTAGTCTTGTGGCAAGTCCCTGTCAATTTGTGCTTTTGTAATTTTTGAGGACAGAGCAACAGAGCATAGAAAATCACGTTCCAGTTTTAAATGCTTCCCTCTGGAAGTGGTCCATATTACTTTTGCATTTCATTGGCCCATAGCAATGATGTGGTCATGTGTACCATCAAAGGGGCAGAAAAATATGATCTTGCTTTATATGCAAAAGAACAGTAGAACTAGAGCATTACTAATGCCTATCACACCCAGTGTGTGTGTTGACTGGTACTTATGAAGGTCTTTTCATGATGTGCAATGGATGCTTTGTTTACTTGATTTTATATCTTCTGGATTGAGAGAAGATCCTGAATTGGCTAGAATTGGGCAGTAATACTGGAACAGAAAGTTAGAGATGACACCAGATAAAATAAATGTTCCCGTTTATATACTTCCCATTTTTTTTTCAGTGTGAGTGACAAATGATGTTTTAGTTTGCTTATGAAAAGTTAGAAAACAGGACAGTGGAGGCTGAGATTTTTAGTTTCAGAGTAATTGAGATGTAAATAGGAAAGTCATGGACAATCAACTGTTATTCTTTATAAAGTTAGATCATAGCATATGATTTTATATTTAGTGCAGCACTTCAGTGTATATCAATTCTATAGTTTTTTATTTCTGCCAATATGAGTTAGTTGCTGATAGTTGTCCCCTCCAAATCTCATGTTGAAATGTGATTCCTAATATGGGAGGTGGGGCCTGGTGGGAGGTGATTGACCCATGGGGGCGGATCTGGCATGAATGATTTAGTGCCATGCCCTTGGTAATAAATGAATTCTCACCCAGTTCACTTGGGATCTGGTTATTTAAAAGAGTTTGGAACCTCCCTCCTCTTTCTCTTGTTCCTGCTCTCACTATGTGATACGCCTGCTCCCCTTTCTTCTTCTGCCATGATTGGAAGCTTCCTCAGGCCCTCACCAGGAAGAGATGCTGGAGCCATGCTTGTATAGCTTGCAGAACTGTGAGCCAATTAAACCTCTTTTTTTTTTTTTTGGAGGCGGTTTCTTACTCTGTCACCCAGGCGGGAGTGCAGTGGTGCGGTGCGATCACAGCTCACTGCAGCCTCGACTTTCTGGGCTCAAGCGATCCTCTCACCTCAGCCTGACAAATAGCTGCGACTACAGGTGTGTGCCACCATGCCTGGCTAATGTTTTTTCTATTTTTTGTGGAGGTGGGGTTTGCCATGTTGCCCAGGCTGGTCTTGAACTTCTGGGCTCAGGTGATATGCCTGCCTTGACCTCCCAAAGTGCTGGGATTGCAGGCGTAAGCCACCGCGCCTGGCCCTAAACCTCTTTTTAAAATAAATTACCCAGCCTCAGATACTTCTTTATAACAGCACAGGAACAGACTAATAACAGTTGCCAAGTCTTCATGATATTTCTTTATCATCTTTTAGATCTTTTGATGGATATAGACAATCTGGTATATAGTTTAGGTATTTAGACTTTGGAGCCTGGCAGACTTGTGTCTCCCTGGGTAAGTTATTTAGTATTTATGAGATTTTTACCATCACCTCTATCTGCTGAAAAAAGGGATATTAATAGTATTTATCTTACAGTGTTATGAGTATCCAATGAGATGATGTATTAAGCGTTTAATCTAGTAGACTTTGCTTACTAAATTTAATGTGTTGTGATCAGCATTTTACATAAATAAGATGGATAGGAGTGAAGTTGAATAGAAAATGTCAGTTTATCCCCCTACGTAGAATGGTTAAATACTGTTTTGTAAAACTTTTGTGTCAGGTGTTGTTGGGGGAGGTTCTGAGTGTGTGTCTTTAAGTGTGTTTATATGTGTATATAAACTGGGGTTGTTACAAAGGTTTTCCCCCTTTATTCTGAGGAAAATGGGAGACTTCAAAGAGAACAGTGAAAATGATCAGATTTGAATTTAAAAAATCAGAATACTGAGTTATGATTTACAGAATAAAATACACCCATTTTAAAGTGTACTTCTGTGAGTTTTGACGAATATACCTATGCAGCTATACCTATATACCTATGCAGCTAGCATAACATTAAGATATTAGAACATTCATTATCTGCAAAAGTTTGTGTTCTATTGCATTTGTGCCTTGCAGGCTAGTGGCAACCACTGATATGCTTTTTGTCACTCTAGATTAGTTTTGCTTTTATAATAATTTAGTATAATTAATAATGATTGGCTTTTTTGTGTCTGCTCTCCTTTGCTAAGAAGCATTCCATTTTATGTATACCACAGTGTTTATCCTCTTTTTACCTGTTAATGGATATTTAGATTGTTTTCAATTTCTGAATATCAGGGGTAAAGCTGTCATAAACATTGATATATGCCTCTTTCTGTGAACATATATTTTCATTTCTTTTGAGTAATACTTGGGAGTGGGATTGCTGGGGTATATAAGAAACTGAAAAACTGTATTCTGAAGTGATTGTCCCATTTCACATTTCACATTTCCATCAGCAATGTATGAATGTTCTAGTTGATGTACATCTTTTTAAAAATCAACCGCATGTCCCTTTTTGCAATAGTTGTGACAGGCTTTTCAGTTTTATTTAGATAGTGGGTCTCTTCAGTATTCCTGAAAAGAGTATGAATTCCCCAGGTAGCCTCTGTTGTGGTATTTTTTAGAAAGAGACACGGTAGTACTGTGGCATATCCCTCCCTACACTCCGCCTCTTGGTGTTCCAATTCAGTTGTTTTATCTATTTGCCACTCATTTATTTATTCAGATATTTACTGAGGTTCCTTGTGCTAGGACTTTTTATAGGTGGCAAGAACACAACTGTGAATAACACAGATAACTTCACTCTTTTTTAATGAGTTCATATTCTAATGGTGGGGCAGACAAATATGCAAAAGAATAAATGAATAAGAAAAGGTTAATTTTTGATAGCCATAAGCACTTTGAACAAAAATGCTTGGGGAGGTGGAAAATGACATTGATAAGTTGGGTGGTCTAGAATAACATCTCTGACAAGATTTGGCCAGTAAAACACAGGAGAATGCAGAGTAGATAAGGAATGAATTCCCTTTGAGAAGGATCCCTGAAATTAGACAAAGTAGGCTGCATGTGATGGTTTGGGTTTCTAGCTACTCTACTAGAGCTACTTCAGGAAGAAGATAGTTTGGCATTGTGACAGGAGTACGGCCTTTGGAATTAGGATGTGTAGACCTCTGTTTGACTATTTTTGATCACCGTGCCCTTGCCATTATATCCACACAGGTACCTGTTGTGTGTTCTTTCTGAAGATGCTTCACCCTAGAGCATGAGTTTCTTCCTGTGTCAAAGCAGGGAACTCACCTGTTAGGATTGTTTGGTAGCAATTAGATTTTGTGTGTCTATTCCTTGTATGTAGATATATAGTGGAATTTATTATTTCATCCTGTTATTTTCTTGCTCAAGAACTGCCCATTCATATCTGAAAGGAGAAATTGGAGAAGAAAATCACCTAAATTATAAAATTAGTCAACAAATTTTTTTGAATACCTATGATATGGCAGGCACTGTTAAGTATTAACAATAAAATAGGGAAAAAGGCAGAACTTTTCAAATTGCCCTTTTGAAAGAAGTTAGTAGTTTTCAAGGAAGGAGAAAAATAAAGAGGAAAACAGTTAAAATGAGAAAATGTGGAACTAGCAGTTAGCTTGATTAGTCTATTTGCTTAAACTAGATAGTAAAAAAGATTTTAGTGTGTTAGGATTTGAGTATAAGTTCTAACTTCTTAGGGCAAAACAAATTTTGTTAGGTCTTTTTTGTGGAACTAAAGTCTTGTGTTTAGAAAAATGACCTGTGGAAATGATCTTTTTTTGTTGAGTCCTTTGGAATGGAAAAAAGGTAGTTCATTTTAGGTAAGGGGCTAAATTGACTATGGAAAGTTGTTTCGGTTACTGAGACTGGGGATAAAGCAGACATCTCTGGGGCCTCGTTATTAAAAGCTGAAGATTTGTGTTCAAGTCCTGGTAGAAGTATCAGTGGTAAAAATATTTATAACAGTCAATATTGGTTGAGGACCTTGGATCTAAATATAAGCTTTATTTTCCTAAAGAGGAAATCTATGCTGAAAAAAGTGAAATGAATTGTGCCAAAGTCCAGTGCCTCACTTGGTCTCTGTTGACAGTTGTCGCGAGGGGCTCCCCGCTGTGTTTCCACTGATACCGGCCTTGGCTGGAGAGGCAGATGTACTTCATTAGTGCTGTCCATATGGCCTCCGCTGACAGCAGGGGGAAGGAAGGTGTGGTTTGTTTTCACCTAGTGTGGAGGGAAGTCCCGGCTGTATACTTGGCCTTTTCTGGTAACCATGCCGCTGGTGGGTGGTGGTTGGGGGCGAAAATGGGGTCTATGGTGGTGATTGAGGCGCCTTATTATAGCCTGATGAGGATGGAAGTCTAGGTTCCCTACTTGGTCATTGCTACCATGGGCAGGACTGGTGCTACAGTTTTTTTTTTTTTTGTCCCTGTGGTGTTTGACTGTGGCACAGTGGTTATTGTCTAAGAGCTCTCTGTCTTGCCAGTCTGCCTGTTTTCCTGGTCATTTGGCTAGGGCTAACACTAGTGGGCTTTTCTTGAGTTTTGTTTTCTTCTTCTCTGCTTGCATTGGCATTTCTATGTTGCAGACTTCTCCAGTACCTAGCCTGGGATATAGGCAAAAAGAATATTAGTGAACTCACTGCCATGTTGTTCCTCAGATTCTGAGGAACTTGCTCAGTTCCTGTCCCTGGCTGGTCTGCCTTCTTTTCAAAATTTAATTAATTATTTATTTTTTACATATGTAAGGTCCAGAGCTTTAAACTATGTTTAGCAGGAAGAATAGGGAAACACCTACTCCATCTTTCTGTAAGGGAAAATCTAGATGGTGATGCTTGTAATGCATATCCATAACAGTTGCTTATCTTGCTCATAAGTAAGGTTTTTACTCAGTCTAAATACTTATAAAAGTTCTTTTCTATTAGAAATGGCATAGTAGGTCAGGCGTGGTGGCTCACACCTGTAATCCCAGCATTTTGGGAGGTCGAGGCAGGCAGATCACCTCAGGTCAGGAGTTTGAGACCAGCTTTGCCAACATGGTGAAACCCTGTCTCTACTAAATATACAAAAATTAGCTGGGTGTGGTGGCGGGTGCCTGTAATTCCAGCTACTCGGGAGGCTGAGGCAGGAGAAGTGCTCGAACCCGGGAGGTGGAGGTTGCAGTGAGCCGAAATCGCACCACTGCACTCCAGCCTGTGTTGCAGAGTGAGACTCCGTCTCAAAAAAGAAATGGCATAGTAATAGCTGTTTTTAAGCTGTTGTTATTAAGCTAGTGTTTGGAAAAGTTTAAATATTAGTTGCCATTAAAAAAAAGAATAGATTTGCATTCAGCAAAAAGGTAATAAACGTAGTTGATACCCTTTAAGTTATGACTTGCTTCTGAAGGTTAAGATAACACATGAGATTTAAGATAACTCTCACGCCTGTAATCCCAGCACTTTGGGAGGCCGAGGCGAGCAGGTCACCTGAGTTCTGGAGTTCGAGACCAGCCTGACCAACATGGAGAAATCCCGTCTCTACTAAAAATACAAAATTAGCTGGGCTTGGTGGTGCATGCCTGTAATCCCAGCTACTTGGGAGGCTGAGGCAGGAGAATTGCTTGAACCTGGGAGGCGGAGGTTGCAGTGAGCCTAGATCACGCCATTGCACTCTAGCCTGGGCAACAAGAGCGAAACTCTGCCTCAAAAAAAAAAAAAAAAAAAAAAAAAAAAAAAAAAAAGAAAGAAAGATAACCTAACAGAGCAAGTGACTAATTGGAGATATTGAATAATTATTGGTGGACTCTGTTCACTGCTGAGTTTCATATAAAAGGGTGCAGAGTCTGATCACCTGAGGAGGCTGGGGAGGAGCAGGTGAGGAGGAATACTTAGAAGGTGCATTTGGTAGTGAATTTTACAAGCGCCAGAGCACAGAGAGTCATGGAAAAAGCAGAGAATTATCAGCAGAATGATATCAAAAGAGAAGGTTAACAAAGTATTTTTATTCGCTGTACTTAAAAGAGTGTTAGCAGGACAGTATTTGTTGATAAGGGGATTCAATCTGTGAACAGTGAAGCAGTTTGTTTTTGTGAGCTTTGTAGTGATCCTGGAGGTGGTACTACTTACTTTACAACCTGTTAATGTTATAATGTTTTTATTTTGCTGCTTTAAAAAATAAGTGGATATGTTAACAGAAGATGTCTCAGGTGCTGGTAAGTGAACTGCTGTTACTTACATTTTTAAATTTAAAATGAAATTTTGATCCCTTTTGAAGAGTTTCTTGACCTTGATATAAAGTGTTCTAGACTTTTTGATACAGTCAGGAAGAAGAAAACAAAAATTACCCAGTAAGTTTTTCAGGAAGCTGACAAATGAATAAAAATCACTCAGATGTTTTTTCTTGGTTTCAACCTAAATTTCTAGCAATTTTTTTCTCTTCGTTTAGAATACAGGTTTTTAAAAAATTAGTTTGAAAAATTATCTTTTATTTAAAAATGTTTATTTTCAGTTTATTTGCAGATTTCCACAGTAAATATAATGTAAATTGTATTTACATTAAATCTTTAAATATAATTAAAATCTTTTTTAAAGCTACTTGAAAAATTAGCAATATGAAGAATAAGAGATGTATGTATATAGCTACTTTGGAAAGTCTCATTGATTTAAAAAAAATTCTTTTTTTTTAGAAGGATGCTGATTTAGTTTTTGATTGTTGTTATTCCAGTTTTCATAAGAAGAAATATTTAAGTAAAGGAAATGACAATTTGGTGTTATATGGTGTTTAGTTTTAAAAATCTTTTGCTTTATGAAACTGTTAGATCTTTTGGATGGATGTCAGTGATGTTTTCCAATATTTATAGAAATGTATTGGCGACTTTAATAGAACAATTCAAGAGCTAGCTTTATAATAGTTCATATAGAGAACATTTTGATGTTTGATTTACTTTCATTAATTGGAGACAGATTAAGGGAGAAAACCTTGCAGATATTAGAATATTAAATGGAAGACAAGTTTACTGGCTAATTGGGAATTGTAATGAAAATGGTAGATGTTTATTAGCTTGACTGTAGTAATCATTTCACTATCTACACATATGTCAAAAGATGTTGTATACCTTAAGTATATGCAATTTTTATTTAGAGAAAAGAACAGATCTCCATTTCCACTTGTGTTGAATATGTTGCTTAAGCAAGAAATAAATCTTCATTGAAAATAAGTAAAAATAAAAATAAAAAACGGTTGAAAAAATGCCAAAGTTGTGTATAGTTATTGATGATACATCATAGTATGTTTTCTGTTACTGTTAAAGCATTAACTATTTTACACACATATTAAGAGTAATTCATTCTGTGACTTGAGTTATTTTAGATAATACTATTCTGAATTTCACATAGACTATATTCAGTGAGTTGGAGAAATACTTTATACAGGTAATACTAGAAAATATATATAAGGATTTACATTTGATAAAGTGTACTCGCATAGCATATGTGTCTTTTTCCAAATGCCCTATAACAATGACATAACACTGTTATTTGTAGGTACACCAAATCTTTTATTTTATTTTAAATCACAGACGTAGTATATGTCGAAACAAAAGTCAAAGCAATATAGAAGTATCCATTGTGAAAAGTACCTTTCTTTATAACCCTCCCTCAGCTTTCTTCCATGTTTAAAAATTTGGTAGATAGCTTTAAAGACTGTTTCCTATAAAACAAATCTTTTAAATGGAATTATTTGTACCATTTCCCCCTTTTACATACTATTCTTCATACTGTAAATAGAAATTCAAGAAATTCAAGACATTATATATAAACCATGTTAATGTTTGCCTTGGACTTAATCTGGAAAGTTACATTCTCATTTTTTCCCTTTAGGAGTTAATACATTTTGTTTCGGCTAAGGTATTTCAGATTGGTCACTACTGTAGAAATAAGGTAAACCAGGTGTCAGGAAAGTTGAGTGCCAGAGCTGGACTTCTGGGATATCTCCTGCTCTAGCTCCTTGGACCCAGCACGACTTGCCTGCTGTGTCACTCTCATCTGTGGCCTCAAGGAGTCTAGCATCCTTGAGAAAGAATTTCCCATGTAAGCCTCAAGTTTTTTCCGTTAGAAGAAATTGTAAACACATTAGCCCTCATTTTCTTGCAGTTCTTATTCTTAAACCCCTTCATCTAGGCCTGAAGGTGGAAATGACGTTTTTTAGATGAACAAAACTATTAGGAAAAATGTGACCATTATAAAATATTGGGTTATTTTCAGTTCATTTCAATCATTGTGGTATGTCTGAAAGAATGAGTAAAGAAAAGTTCTTGAGTGTTTTTTTCCACTGTACTTCACTTGGCTCTCATTTACATTCCTGGATAGAAAAAAGGAAAGGAGTAGGATGCCACTGACAGTGAATTTATATAACTTCCCCCACCCGATTTCTACTTTTGCCTTCTCTGAATACAGGAGGAATAGTTTAAATAGGAGGTTCCTTTGTCCAAAACGTGGAGAGCAATTGTGTAACAAAAAGCATAGTAGAGGAGAGAAGTTTAGAAACTTTCAAAGTAGTCCTGCTATATCTGTCATTTTTGTTTTCCTTGCCGATTTTGATCTATTGACACTTAGACGATACATATTGATTTCATATTAAGGACATTTTTTCTTGTTGGTCATTTTTCTTTGAACTTAAGCGCTTTAGTAAATATCCAATTTAATTTAATCACAATAAAAAAGAAAATCAAATGACTTTAAGTAGTTTTTCCTGGATATTCCTTATATATTATTACTTATATTAAAAAAAAACAAAAATACTTCAAGAGTATGGTAGGCCATTTTGTTAGGTTAAAATCTAAATCAATCATTTCTAGACTATTTTTTAAAATGTAAGCCTAAAATTAGTCAGAGCTAAAATAGTTGGCAGTATATACCAGATAAACATTTAATTCTTATTTTCCTTATTCTTTAGTAATACCACTTTTTCATATTGTCCGATTATGCTTCTGTGAAGTAGGAGATACTAATTTTATATACTTCTGGAAATCCTGAATGTTAAATTAAAAATAATTAAGTATATTCCTTAGATTTTAAATAGCTTAGGCAGAATTATTACTGTGTTTAGGAATTTGGTGACTAGGTAACCTGCCTGTTTCATTTGAGAAATGAAATGAAGTTCTTGACTTCTCACCTGGTTTTTGTTATTCTTTGCGACCTTTGAGTCTATGGAATACAAGTAAGTTGCTTTCTATTTTCAAATCATGATAATGGCCACAGCCATGATTAGATAGCCAGATTACTATATGGACATATTACAACATGAAGGAGTGGTTTGTGAATTTTGTTGATTATCTTTTTAGTTGTTTGTTTTGGTTAATACAATCAAAATTATGTATCTTTGATTACCTTAATAGATGAAGAGTAGATATACCCTTTTAGCTTCCCCCACCATTTGCATATGTATTTCAGTTTTTATCCTCTTGTTGTACTACCTACTCTTTATCTATGAAGCAAAACCAATCAGTATAGCACATTCTTATCTATATGGAGATTATCCATATTGTATTTTTTCTTGGCAAGTTTTGTATTGACATTACCTACTGTGCAGGTGGCTTCCCTCATTTGAAGTATGAAACTCAAGAGTTTTTCACAGTTTGCTTTGACTATACATGATTGCTTTCCAAGTGAGGACTCTTTTTTACTACATCTCCTGAAGTTATTTTCCAAGTCGGGAAAGGAAGTGATGTTGGTAGGAAATAAATACTGCAATGTTAATATGTATGCTATTTCCTGGCTCTTTTGGTAAAAGTGAATGAAGGGCAGAGGAAGGAATAAACACTGGAAGCCTTACTAATACCTTAGGTAGTAGGTAAATTTTGCTATGTTAGATAAAATTTGCTATTGAAATTGATAGCCAAAGAGTAGTCTGGTAGAGGCACTATGTTTCCAGAAACTAGGGAAAAGAGTAGATTGGTGAGAGTGTATGTGTGTGTTTCTAGTAGTAAGGGATTGTAGCTCGGAGGAGTTCCAGAGAAGGTGGTGGACCTCACAGCAAACTTTACCTTATTTGTAATTTTGCCTAGAGCCTTGAGGTCTAACCAAAATTGTACTTGTGGTAACATCTCAGTTGGCAGTATGTATTTGGAAGGCTGTAAACCTGGGTTTTTTCTATTCATTGTAGACTATAAGATTTTTTAAGTTGCTTTCCCCCTTTTATTTGTATCTTTTGTCTTCAGAAGATTTATTATATCTAGTATTCTTAGATATGATTATGTCCCAGAGAAAATAGAAGGTTCCTAAAATGGTTCTAGATTTTGAGCAATGAATTCATATATCATGTTAACATTGTTTTACAGCAAATGAACACAATGGAACCAGGATTTGTATACAGTTTGTCTGTCTCCTGAACCTGTCCTCTATCACATTTGGTCAGATTGGAGTTACTTTCAAGAGGAACAGGATTTGAATAGTAAGTCAAGTGCTTGGTCTCCTGTACTAGAAGCAACAGTAGCTCTCAGAAGTGTGAATTTTATTTTTTCAATGTAGGTAGCTTATGAGGCAGACAGGAGAATCCAAAATGAGCAAGTACTCTTTGGCATGTTGAGGTTGTAACTACTAGTCTTTTATGTAGATTTTGTTTTTATTAATATCAAAAATACTTAGTGCAGTCCGAAAACTGTGAGGTTGATGGGTGTTATTAATAGCAAATCAAAGTAATTTTCTTATGTGCATTACCAATAAAAACAGGGAAATATTTGTGTGTCTTTCATGTTTTGTACTTAGTAATTTTTCAAAATTCTCTACCCACTTAACTGTTTTTCCAAAATAACAGACTTCCCCCTCCCCCGATTGAAAAATATGTATTGTTCTTTTAAAAAAAGAAACAGTTTTTGAACTGTTACATGAAGAGGTCATGTTCATCAGAAATCCTACGTGTGGTAGGCATAAATGCCTAGAGAAGTCTGTGAAGGTGTGCTCCTACACTCAATGAAGAACTATACCTGTTCTTGCTCCTCTTGGTCTGTCTCCCTTCCCACCTCCCATGGATCAACTGAAAGTATAATGTTGAGACAGGTATACAAAGAACTAGGCTGTAAATTTCTTATATCCAAGAGACCAAAGTGATTCCAATAGGAGCAAAGAGGCATTACAAGGAGATCAAGAATTTGGTGAAAGAAAGGGAAGGGAGAATTATAATGTGGAGAGTAAAAGGGAGTGTGAAAACAAGGTACACTTCTCTTTCAGTCCTTTCCTGAAGGAGGTAAGTTTCGTATAAAGTAGATTCTTATTTCCTGTGGACACAGTGCACCATAATGAATGAATTGATATGCTAGCTTGAAGAGGCTGCCCAGTAGAAGAAAAAGATAGCATCTGGTATGTGGTGATTTGGTATGGGACATGGAAGTAACTATGTTGTCAGCTGTGCCAGGAAGCTGCTTGGAGTACGTTGAGTGATACCTGCAGATTAGTTGTTTGTCCCCAACCAGAGAAAGTACTAGATACTGCTTGTGCCAGTGGCCTTGCCCTGGATTTCATTATTTTTGAAAGTGACAAGGTTTAGTTTTCTACCCAGAGTTACATGGGAGTTCAGAGTCAAGAAAATTGGGTTCACTAGTAAAAAATCAAGTCGTCGTCTTTACCTACATTTGTTTTTTAGTTCATACCTGTAAATATATATTTGTGTCATATTGTTGGCTAAGAAGCTTCTGGGTAGCATGTATTTTTAATAGAAACATGTTTTATATATGTGGTGTTGTAAAATTGGTTTGTTTTATTCAATAGTGTGATTCAGATATCATTTCTAATATAGATATATCATTCTTTAATGACTACAGTATTTTATCAAATGCATGTACTGCAGTTTATTTAAATAGTTCACAACTAATGGCTGTTTGAGCTTCTAATTTACTACTTCTTTTGGGGGATGAGACAGAGTCTCTCTGTCACCCATGCTGGAGCGCAGTGGTGTGATCTTGGCTCACTGCAGCCTCCGCCTCCTGGGTTCAAGTGATTCTCATACCTCATCCTCCCAAGGAGCTGGGGTTACAGGTGTGTGCCACCACGCCTGGCTAATTTTTGTATTTTTAGTAGAGAGGTAGTTTTGCCATGTTCGCCAGGCTTGTCTTGAACTCCTGACCTCAAGTGATCTGCCAGCCTCAGCCTCCCAAAGTGCTGGGATTATAGGCATGAACCACTGCACCCAACCAGTTCATTTATTATATACGGAACTTATATATTTGGTTGGGTTTATTTCTGGATTAGAGTGTTATACAACTGTCTCATGCTTTGCTGTTTTTACCAGTTGTAAATAGTAGTTTATTAAGTATTTTAGTGCCTACTTGGTTCTACTGTTTTAGGCAGTGGAAATACAATAAAACATAATCCCTTCTGTCCTGGAACATAACATTTTAGTGATGTACCTACTGATTTTTTAGTCACAAAAAGGGTCACAAGTTTAGAGGTAAGTCTCTTGATGGCAGAGGCAAAGGATGTCTCCCCTATCTTTTTTTGTTCCGGAATAGGGAATCTAGGAGAGATCACAGAGATTTTTTTCGGATCTTTTGCCCATTTAAAAAATCAGGCTGTTTGCTTTTTTATTGTTGACTTTTAATATTTCTTTGTATATCTCAAATGACAGTCTTAGGCATCTTTTGCAAATATTTTATCCCATTATGTGGCTTATCTTCTCACTCTCTTGATATGTTTGCTTTCTTAGTGCATGGCAACATCTGAGCAGTTGCCCAAGTCAGGAACTTGGGCATCATCTTTGACTCTTTCTTCTTAGGTTGTATCTACTGAATTATCTAGATTCTGCCTCTTGAATATTTTCTGACTCTTTCAGTGTTTCTCCCCTTTGTCACGATTATAACTTAGGGCACATTCTGCTCTCACCTGGTATATTTAACTCTAGTACTGCCCCCCTCCCCCAACTTATTCCACTATGGCAGCATCTCATCTTCTATTAGGTCCTCACATGAATTCATTTTGTTCAGTGTCGTTTTGTTGTAATGTTGATGGAAAAAAATTGGTTCCTAGCTGGGGCCACTGTCTGTGGAGTTTGCATATTCTCATGTTTGCACGGGTTTTCTCTGGGTGCTCCAGTTTCCTCCCACATCCCCAAGATGCGTACTTGAGGTTCATTGGTGTATCTACATCATTTCCAGTCTGAGTGTGCCTTGCGATGGAATGGTGTCCTGTCCAAGGATGGTTCCTACCTGGCACCCTGAACTAGTGGGGATAGGCTCTGGCCACTGGAAACCCTGAACTGGAATAGGTGCATAAATAGTTATCTTACTTGTTTTTATTAATTTTACTAAATGTATGTATAGCTCACATTTATTTCAGTGTTTATTATTGGAAGTGTTTTGATCTTTATTTATAAGTTTGGTGATGTTTTTGTGACCCAGAGGTATGCCACAGGAATTTAACTCTTGTTTATGTCAACTAGCCTATGCTAAAATCGGTTTCCTTGTACATTGTTTTGCTTAAAGTCACAATTTCCAAGAAGTTATCAAAGACTTTAAGTGGGAATTTACTGTATTTCAGATTGCCTACCCAGACTCAGAGAGCTTTATATCAGCCGTCTGCTCGCCTTGCTATTCTTGAATTTTACCACCCTTATCATCTTTCCCTTCCTTCCATGCTCCAGGCAAATTTAGTGTTGTCTTCATTCCTCAGAAGCTCTGTGCTTCCCATTGCCTTCCGGCCTGCTCATATGCTATTCTTTCCTGTTAAGACACTCTTCCTATTGCCTTCTCTGTACCTTGCTAACTCATTTATTCTTTCTGTCTCAGTAGAGATGTCACTTTCTCTGAGAAGTCATCCTGATTTGCCTTAACACCACTGAATTTATGTTAGCTACACTTCCTGTGTTAGGCATTTGGTGTTTTCTATTTATAGCATTTATCATGAACATTTTTTAAAATGACCTTTATTGAAGTATAATTTATGTACAATAAATGGCATCCATTTAAAATGTAAAATTCAGTAAGTTTTTAAACAATTGTATACAACCATGAAACCTCTGGCACAATGAAGATGCAGAGGCTCTATGTGTTTATCAAGAACTCTTGTGCCACTTTACTGTCCGTCTCTCTTTCTGTGATCCTACCCCGACAAAACCATTTATCTGCTTTTTAATCTATACATTAGTTTGTATTTTCTAAGATTTTTAATGTACCATGTATATTTTGTGTTTGGCTTCTTTCAATCAGAATTAGAAATTGATGGATTTTTTTGTGTATCAATAACTTCTTCATTTTTATTGCTGAGTAGTATTCCATTGTTTATTCATTTACTTGATGGATGTTTGGATTGTTTTCAGTTTTTGGATATTTATTACACTGAATTTTAACTGCCTGGTTATTTTTTGTATTCTTTTGTAAAATGTACAGTACTGTGAGAACAAAAGACAGTCTCTCTTGTTAACATTTGTATGCCTAGCTGCTGCCTGGTACTAGCAGGTGCTCAATAAGTGTTTATGAAAATGCTAAAGAGCAGAAAGGTGGTACTATGTCAGGTAGTACAAATATAAATTTACTTTAGTGTTTGTTGAACCAGGATTTTCATTAAGGAATAGTATTCATTCAGTGTCTTATTTCGGTTGACACTTGTGGACATATATTGCCAGAACTTATTTACAAGGTAATAGCTTTTTTACCTTTTTAACATATAACTGAATGTTATTTTAAAATTTATGGGTTTTGGCTGGGCAAAACTAGTACCAGCACCCTGGGAGGCCAAGAAGGGAGGCTCACTTGAGCCCAGGAGTTGAAGACCAGCCTGGACAACATAGCAAGATGCTATCTCTACCCAAAAAAAAATGTGTTTTTTGATATCATACTAAGATAATCAGCTTTTAAGAGTAAAAAATTTATTTAAGAATTCTCATTTTCAATTGCTATGCCAGAGATTCCGAAACTTTCTTGGTTTACACAACACCATTATTGTCTCAGTCCTTATTTCATGATGCTCCTACACCAAAAGAAAGACCTAAGAGTTGTTCTTACTGTTGGATTCGAGTAACTTAATAAATGTTTATATTTTAACAATTTAGCCATTTAAAAAATAATACACAGAAACTGAAAGAAAAAAACATTTATTCTTAATCAGAATTATTACTAATGAAACGTGTACACCTTTTGGGCACTGCACTGTTGCGGGAAACCAAGGACTGGAGAGACGATATGAGGGGAAACATGAGGATTGTTTATTTAAGGTATGTACTGGCTCAGCTTTTTGGATATGAATCTACTGAGCCAGTGCATACCTTAAATAAACAATCCTCCTGTTCTCCATATTGGTCTCTCTGGTCCTCAGTTTCCTGCAACAGCACAACTCTCAAATTTTGGAAATGATAGGTTACCAGTACTCTTCTTTTCCTGTTCCACATTGATTTTTAAAAAAACCATAGCTAGTAATAATTATAGTACATAATAGTTATTTTGCACTGAGTTAAAAAACTAGCACATTATCAGTTCTCAAGTATTTGAAGTATGTTTTATAAGAATCCTTTTCGGCCGGGTGTGGTGGCTCACGCTTGTAATCCCAGCACTTTGGGAGGTCGAGGCAGGTGGATCACCTGAGGTCAGGGGTTTGTGACCAGCCTGGACAACATGGTGAAACTCCGTCTCTACTAAAAATACAAAAAATTAGCCAGGTGTGGTGGTGCATGCCTGTAGTCCCAGATACTCGGGAGGCTGAGGCAGGAGAATTGCTTGAACCCAGAAGGCGGAGGTTGCAGTGACCAGAGATCGCGCCCAGTGCACTCCAGCCTGGGCAACAGAGTGAGACTCCTCAAAAAAAAAAAAAAAAAAAAAAAATCCTTTTCACAAGATACTTTTAAAACAATCTGTAATACTTTTGTAATCATAAGAATTTATAAACTTGAAATAGAAATATTCTATTGTAAAGGTTAAGAAAAGTATACTTGGTTGGCCACCGAGGCTCACTACCATAATCCCAGTACTTTGGGAGGCAAGGTGGAAGGACTGCTCAAGCCCAGAAGGTGGAGGCTGCAGTGAGCCATGATTATGCCACTGCACTCCAACCTGGGTAACAGAGGGAGACCTTGTCTGAAGAAAAAAAAAAAAAGTATATATATATATATGTATACACACAGACACACACACACACACATATATAATACTTGCCATATCAAGTAAAAATTGTTAATTTTAATATGAAATGTGTGAGATGGGTATCCAGTTTCATTCCCTATTAAATATGGAACGTTTTTCATGCACAATGTATTTTAAGATTCCATCTTTCCTCATTTTTTTCTGTTTTAAATCAAGTTTGTCTGTTTATGGATTTCCTATTTTGTTTCATTTATCAGTATGTCTGTCTTTATGCCAGTAGCACATTGTCTAATTGTATCGTTATAGTTTTCCTTTTTATTTTCGTTAACAAAAACTCCCTCCGCTTTCTTTTCCTTGAAGTATTTTCACTGTTCTTAGCCTTTTGTTCTGTATAAATTTAGAAACAGCTTATTAAATTGCTGCTCCAAATTTTTTGTGTATTTGAATTGCATTGATATATTACATCAATTTTAAGGGAGAACTGATATATTTTTATGATACTGAGTTTTCAGTTACTGAATATGGCATAACTTTGTTTTTGTCTTCATGTCTTCCAGTAAAATTTTATACTTTTCCATGATGGTTCACATGTCTTATTTTATAGCCATGACTTAGATCAGGGGCTATCAAACTACCAGCCCACAGGACAAGTCTGAATACCACCTGTTTTTGTAAGACCCATGAGCTAAGAATGCTGAGAATTTTATAAATGGTTGGAAAAAATCAAAAGGATAATATGACATATAAAATTATTTGAAATTAGAATTTTAGTGTCTATAAATAAAGTTTTATTGGAACATAGTTATATTCATTCATTTAAATATCTGACTGCATTTATACCACACATAAGAGTGTTGATGGTTGCAACAGGAAGTGTATGGTCTGCAAATTGTAAAATATTTACTATCTGGCACTTTATAGAAAGTTTGTTTACCCCTGACTTTGAATTATTGTTTGTCTTTGTATCTCAGTGTTTCTTTGTAGTTGGGGTGAGTGGTGGGGGTGGGGTTTGAGCCTCTCTTTCCTTTATCTTCATCTCCAGTTCTGATAAAACTTAAACTCATGAGTCACTGTTACCAAAATGTGTTTTATTCTTCAGATATGTTTGAGCAGAGCAAAGGTTGGAAACTACTGATATTATGATTTATATAGTAATTACTGTAGCTATTTTTTGGTGTTTTACATTTGAGGATTTAATATAAAAAATATAACTTAACTTGCCTCTTTATTTATTTTCCCTTTTGTAGGAAATTAAAAGAGAGACGGAATTCAAGGATGACAGTTTGCCCATCAAACGGGAAAGGCATGGGAATGTAGCAAGTCTTGTACAACGAATAAGCACCTATGGACTTCCAGCTGGAGGAATTCAGCCACATCCACAAACCAAAAACATTAAGAAGAGTATGTAAATAATTCCTTTCCTGCATAATTACATCAAAATAGAAGGATATTTTATAACTGTGTCTAAATTAAGAAAAATTAGTTCAGTCTTTTGTAGACAACTACAGTAAATTCCTGCAAAGTCTCATGTTACTAGTTATTGCCCTGTGTAGTCAATCTTAATTTTTAGTCATGTACAATCAATAACAAATCAATATCATTATAAATTAAAGCATGAGGCTCTGTTTTCTTATTTATCTTTCAGACTCTGCTGAATGATTACCATTTTACCTTAACTGTATTTTAATACCATTTATTTAGTGGGATTCTGAAATATCTGCTGATTCTTAGCATAGATACAAGAATTTTGATAGTGCTTTTTCTTCAGTTGTTAAACATCTGAACATAAACATTTCCAAGGTGGTTGGCCTTGCAAATTACCTTGTAAGGATTTGGTACTGTGTAAATATGTTAGGGGAACAACTTGGCAAAGAAGGAGAGCATTACATTTGAAATCAGATAAGGGTTTGAGTCTGTCTTATGACCTCAGAAAGATCATTTAAACTCTTGAGTTTTATTTGCTGCTGGTGAGAAAATGGTTAAGAAAAAAAACAAAACAAAACAAAACAAAAAAAGGGAATATTGCTGTTCTCAAAGAGCTTACATTCTTGGAAAAGAAACTGTTATTTAAGGCCAGGTGCAGTGGCTCACGCCTGTAATCCCAGCACTTTGGGAGGCCTAGGTAGGTGGATCACCTGAGGTCAGGAGTTCGAGACCAGCCTGACCAACATAGTAAAACCCCATCTCTACTAAACATACAAATTAGCCGGGCGTGGAGGAACTTGCCTGTAATTCCAGCTACTTGGGAGACTGAGGCAGGAGAATCACTTGAACTCGGGAGGTGAGCCGAGATCTGCCATTGCACTCCAGTCTCTGCTCCAAAAAACAAAAGAAACTTATTTAAAAAGTGTAAAATATTAAACGTGTACAAAGAATTACGGTGTTATGGGAGCACATAGCAAATGTTTTAACACAGTAAAACCAGAAGACCCTTCAGAGATTGAATACTTTTTTTTTTTTTTTTTTGAGATAGACTCTCACTCTGTTGTCCTGGCTGCAGTGGTGCATTCACAGCTCACTGCGGCCTTGACCTCCCAGGCTCAAGCAGTTTTCCCACCTCAGGCTACTGAGTAGCTGTGACTACAGGTGTGTGCCACCACGTCTGCTAATTTTTGTATTTTTCTTTGTAGAGATGGGGTTTTGCCATGTTGCCTAAGCTGTTCTTGAACTCCCGGGCTCAAGTGATTTGCCCCCATTGGCTTCCCAAAGTGCTGGAATTACAGACGTGAGCCACCATGCTAGCCTAGAGATTGCATACTTATTACTATGGTCAATTTGATTTAACCCATCTATGCCTAGTGTCCCCATTATTGGAATGCTAAGAATGTAGGAGTTATTACCATCCTGCTGTTCAAGGTCATTGCCAAGGTCTGATTGCAAAAATTCAAAAAACTGCAACCTCTGGCATAAATGGGTTAATAGTTAATGAGTATTTAATCACATTTACTTTAATGTCTTTGAAATTATGGTGTATAAATCCCTGTAGTACAAAATATTCTACGATAAAGAAATTTTGTTTACGTACATTTCCCAAATTGTAATTGTAAGGCTATTAATAATTTTTATAGAGTCCCCTTATGTCTCAGTCTATTACTTTCATAAGCTGTTGTCTGTCAAGTTTGGAGAAACCTCTACTTTTGGATTACATCATCCTTTGATTATTTTCATAAAATAAAAACAGGTTGTCATAAAAATGAAACAGATTTTATGACACTTAGACCAATTCTAGGGTTCTATTTGTTCTTTGTTTCTCAAGGAAATACAATATCCAGGGAATATTTGCATATTATATATACTGCTTTCTAGCATTATTGCCTGAAGGTGGACGGTTTCAGCAGTTCTGATGATGATGAATTCTGAAACTGCTTGGAGACTGGGGGACAAATAACAGTTTTATATCATACAGCTGAACCTCTATATAGAATGTCTGTGCTGAGGGAGAATTTTTAGGCCCACGGGAGGTTTTTTCATGACCTCTGTCCATAGTAAAATCCATTTACAACTTTCTTTCACTCTAGGGAGCTATAAAGGGATAAGTTTCTTCTTAAGTAGAAGTTAGACAAAGAGGTTGAAGGTTCTGAATATTTTTTCACTTTATCTTCTAATAGGAAAGGATACAGTAAATTTTGCCTTTTGTAAGAACACTGGATGTAAATTCTTTTCTCTTGTAAGAAGGAAAAATCATTATGCAGTTGGTGCCAGGAAGCTTAGGCCTTTTTTTCCTAAGGATCTTCCATAACTTGTTTTTAAAGTACATGTGCTGCAAGGACTAAATTGGTTATTTAGTGTCAGCTAACATTTAAAACAGGATGCAAGTTGTTTTTGCTTTTCTGTTTTCTTGTCATTTATGTATTATTTTATGTTTATTAAACTTGATTTTTTTTTTGTTGCTGTTTGGATCATATCTCTAATTCCCAAAATAGATCACTTATTTAAAAGTGGCTCATTGTATTGTTACATAGTAGCAGGATACAACTAACCAGTACTATTAATATTAATTTAAAAAAACCCAAAACCACTGTATTAACATAAGGTTAATAGTGTAAACACTGCAGTATATATGTTCAGTTTAAATCCCTGTGTGCCAAGACAAAATGAATCTGTGTATGTGTTGAATTTTGTCTAAGCAACTACAAAGGAGAGGTTCAAATAAGTATAATGATGTTGAGTATCCAAAAACTGGATTGGACTAGTGAGCTATTCTTCTCTAGTCTCCAGTATATTGGCTTTTTTGGGGTAGTAATGAAGCCGTGAAAACTTTTGCTATGATCCATTGCTAAGCATGGTAGCTCATTTGGTAAAACAAGGAAGTATTAATTTTTTTTAGAGCAAACATGGAATAGTGTTTCTCAGGAAAAAGTTGATTACTGTTAAGTTGCTAAAGTCAGAGAAGAGAACAAATGTACATTTCTCAAAGCAAAAACAGGTTGCAAGTCACATTACTTCTGACACCCTTGTAAAATCAGCCACAAAGATAATGTTAAAATATTGTGTTTAGAGAGTAAATAAATTGACGTGTTTCAGCATCAGAATATTAGCAGTCAGCGTGGAATATTGGTAGATGTTTCACTTTACATTTGGAAGAAATTGATACCAGATGAAATCTCTTGGCACACGTGAGGGAATACATAGTGTTTGCTAATTGTATTTTCCTTAGTAGTGGAAACTCACGCTACAGCAGAAGTGATTTTTCATGTAGTTAATTATTTTGAGTGTAAAAGATACATTGAGATTGATACTGATAGATCACTAGTGTTTATACTGCAAGGGATGATGTTGCACGTGAAAAGTTAGTTGAAATAATGCCAGTCTACACATTACTTCACTCCCATAAAACCTTTGGGTAGCAAATAGTATGCTTTCTTATTTTGAGTCAGTGCTGAAGAAAATAGTAACATTCTGAATGCTGTCAAATTATGTCCACTGACTATGCATCTTTGCAGCATACCTTTTGAAAAAATGAGTGTGTTGGTTCATGGTGGCTCTTTGACATTGAAATATTCTGACTGATAAGGAGAAAAAGACTCACTCAAATGACTAGATCATCTTGGGGTTAGAACACCCTACCCTCTTGAACAGGGTAGGCTGTTCTAACTTTCTATTTTATTTGGAAAATTTTAAAATACCTAGAAAAGTTGAAGGAATAATTGTGCAGTGAACATAGTATACCCTTCACCTACATATGCTGTTAACATTTTCTCACATTGGCTCTATCTTAATATACATATACTTTTTTAATGGAATCAGTTGAAAGTATGCTACAGACATAATACTTTACCTCTGATCACATTATCTTTTTCTTCATGATAGTGATAATGAAGATTTTCTAAAATTTTGAGTGTCTTAAGTAGAACATCTCAGCAAAGTAGTCAGTATCTTGAACAGTTTGAGCCTTTCACTTAATGGCCTAAGCATTACGATTTTTTTTATTGCTAAGGATGAGAATTTTTTTTTTTTGGATACTGAGTCTCAGGCTGGACTTCATTGGCACAATCTCAGCTCACTGCAGCCTCAGCCTCCCCAGTAGCTGGAATTACAGGAACACGCCACTGCACCTGGCTAATTTTTTCTATTTTTAGTAGAGATGGGGTTTCACCATGTTGGCCAGGCTGGTCTCAAACTCCTGGCCTCAAGTGATCTGCCTGCCTCAGCCTCCCAAAATGCTGGGATTACAGACCCAAGCCACTGCTCTGGGCGAGAAAATTTTTTAAAAAGATACAACTGTATGAATGGCTGATTGATACATATGTCATGTATTCATGTAATGAATATTTCATTACATGAAAATGATGTATTCATTCATCATTCATGTAAAATGGCCGAATCAGTGTTTCTCATAACATTTGATTATTTGCTTATTGAAGAAATAAATTGATTTTTATTTTATTTTATTTATTTATTTTTTGAGACAGAGTTTTGCTCTTCTTACCCAGGACGGAGTACAGTGCCATGATCTCGGCTCACTGCACCCTTCGCCTTCCAGGTTCAAGCGATTCTCCTGCCCCAACGTCCCAAGTAGCTGGGATTACAGGCGTGCACCACCATGCCTGGCTACCTTTTGTATTTTTAGTAGAGACAGGGTTTCACCATGTTTGTTGGTCAGGCTGGTCTCGAGCTCCTGACCTCAGGTGATCCACCTGCCTCGGCCTCCCAAAGTGCTGGGATTACAGGCATAAGCCACTGCGCCTGGTGGAGAAAGAAATTTATTTTAAAAATTGACTAAATAAATTTTAATGCTTTAATAAAACCTGAAGATATTTTTTCCAGAGCCAACTGGAACCAAAAATTGGGTCAAAAATCCTTTTGCTGTTATTTCTGAAGTTTTAGCATTCAACCTCCCACTTCTTATTGGGGTATGCTCTTATTTTAGCATTTGATGGAAACATTAAAAACAGTCTTCAGTGAGAAATGGTTTCATAATTTAAGAGCTTTGTTTGATCTGAATATTTACATCTATTTTTCAGACATGAAATACCTAACTATTCTTGATGACTCACATTTAGAAATTAGAGATTTTCTGTTTTATTAGAAAAAGAACAAGGGCGGTAACCTTACTGAGTCTGAAATTTCACACAATTTGGTTTTGTTTTTTAAAAATACTAAACATGTAAAGTTTTCTGAAATTTTTGAACTCTTGTGTGTCAAATGCCTTTGTATCTGTGAGTAGTATGATCATGAGAAACAATATTGGTCTAGGCAATTAATTAAATCTGCCACATAAAGCTGGGTATGGAGGATGATTCAGAATTCACAGTCTAGCAGGGGTGAACATCAAGTTACTATAAAATAGAGATGATAGTCATAATTTTCTCGTAGGCTATAAGAGGCATTAACATGTTAAGTAATTGTAAGTGCTTGATAAATGTTTACAGTTATTCTGGTGTTTTATACTATTAACTCAGAACTGTATGAGAGACATATGTGTAGTGATAATTTAGATGAAAAGGTAATTTTGTACTGGGGTTGTCAAGCAGAGTATATTGAAGCTCTTCTTTAGGTAGGACATACAAGCACATGGAGATTGGGAGAATAGCATTCAAGGAAGAAATGCAGCCTTTGGCAGACCCACAGAAATAAGCAAGTATATGGTATTTTTGAGGAGTAAAAATCCAGTGTGACTGGACTGTATGAGCTATGTCAAAGTACTATGTAAATCTGTAAAGGAGACAGCATACTATAGTGGAAAGATAGAAGGCTTAGAAGTGGGCATAATATTCCGGAAGCGGATATAATTTTAGTTTTGCCTCATTTTAACTATGTAGTCTTTGATGGATTATTTAACTTTTTATTTCCTTTTTTTCTCATTGGTAAATGAGATAGTGAGTGTTAATGCTTTGTTGTGTGGGAGATGTGAAGAATTCAGAATAGTGCTGGTACATGAAAGAAATGCAGTATGTCCCCGCGTTTGCTGTACCTCCTTTATTCTCTTCCTTGTTAGTAGCTTTACTTATATAATGATTTTTAGAAGACAATTTTTGTACAATTAATTTTTTTGTAGAACTGGAAAGTATTAAAGGTTACTTATGATAAGAAAATACTAATAGCTGAGTGTGGTGGCTCACACCTGTAATCCCAGCACTTTGGGAGGCTGAGGTGGGTGGATCACTTGAGCCCAGGAGTTCAGGACCAGCCTGAGCAACATGGCAAACCCCATCTCTACAAAAAAAGTGCAAAAATTAGCCCAGTATGGTGGTGAGCGCCTGTAGTCCCAGCTACTTGAGAGGCTGAGGTGGGAGGATTGCTTGAGCCTGGGAGGCAGGGATTGCAGTGAACAGAGTTCTTACTACTGTCTGGGTGACAGAGTGAGGCCCTGTCTCAAAAAAAAAAAAAAAAAAAAAAAAAAAGAAAAGAAAATACTAGTTACAGTGTTTTTTAAAAAATGGACTTAATTTCATGTATCCTTTTATTGACACCTCTCTTCTTTTTTGTGCTTAGCATGGGTTCTGATACATTATAGAAATTAACATTTATTGACTTTGTACAGTTTGAAATGTGAAAAATCTCAAAGTGCCCCCTTAATTGTGCTGGCAGTTAAATTAATGGATGGATTCAATATAGGCAGTCACCTCAATTTATGAGTGAACCCTATTTAAATATGAAATAATGTGGAATTATTTTTTCTTTTTAAAATAAATGACTCATAGTTTGTGGTAATAATAGCTATTTAGATGTTTTTATCTAATGTGACTCCTTCCTTTGATTAAATGAATCTTTTTTTTTCATTTTTTGCAAATGATTCTGTTAATACAAACTACTTGGGAAAAATTATGTTTAGTGTGAGAGGAAGAAATAAAGCTCTTGGGTAAAATATAACTAGGCTGCTCAGACTTCATTGACTTGCCTGGGTGGGGGCTAATGAGTAGTCCATTTCACCTTGAGTCCAATTTTAAGAGATATTAAAATTCATGAAAAAGAAACCACATTTTAAAAAAGGTCTGAAATTATCAGAAAGAAAGGATTTTATTCTTGTAAGAGCACCTTGAACAAAATAGACATTTCTTTTCAATAATATGGATTGTTTGCCTCTTGTCTATGAAGTGCTAACTGCAAATAACACATTAATGAGCACAGTTTCTCAAGGTCACTGGAACAACTTGCAAAGGTATTTAGGGACACTGTATTTCAAGAGATGAGAAGTTTTCCTATAGCACGCAAAAAACTATTTAAATTACTTAAAAATTTACCGTGAGGTCTAGTGAAAGGTGAAATGTGAAAAATTTTACTGTGAACTCTAGGTTAGTTAAAAAATTATGGTTACTGTTCACTTTCTTTTTCCTTTTTTTTATTTTTTGAGACAGAGTCTTGCTCTGTTCCCCAGGCTGGAGTGCAGTGGCACGATCTCAGCTCACTGCAAGCTCCGCCTCCCAGGTTCATGCCATCCTCCTGCCTCAGCCTCCTGAGTAGCTGAGACTACAGGCACCCACCACCACGCCCGGCTAATTTTTTTGTATTTTTAGTAGAGATGGGGTTTCACCGTGTTAGCCAGGATGGTCTTGATCTCCTGACCTCGTGATCCTCCTGCCTCGGCCTCCCAAAGTGCTGGGATTACAGGCATGAGCCTCCACGTCCAGTCTGTTTGCTTTCTTTGGCTTCTTTTATTATAAAAACTACAATAAAAAATCAGATACAAATTATTAATTGCTTTAGGAAGGGGAAAAAAACTTACACAGATGTAACTTTCTTATTTGGAGACTCAATTATTTTATCTACTTGATGGTTTTATCTCTGTTTTGTACCTTTCCATGCTATTGGTTGCATGTAGTGTGCTTCTTTTGTTGTTTTGGGGGTGAAGTTAGATTACTTTTTGTCTTGATAAACAATTCCATAGATTCACAGAATGTCAGAGCTGAGGTAACTGTAGTGGTTTTCTAGTTCTGCATTGTAATTTTATGGCCCAGGAAATTGATTCCTAGAGAATTTCAGTGAAATAACTAGGTAATGACAACTGTACCAGAACATAAGTCTTCTGACTTCCAGTACAGCTGATATTTCTATTGTAGCATGACATCTTTCTTTACAAAGAGTTTATTTGGAGATCATGATTTGATGCAGTGAAATTCTTCCTGTCCAGATTACTTCTTAGGATTCTCCTTTGTTGTCCTCTCTCCTTAGAATCCTTGTATCACCAAATCCTACTTTGTTAGTAAAACTGTTTTCCTTGCTCTAGAATATCTGTCACGTCTGTCCCACCTTCTTGTATCTTACTCATATTTCATTGTATAACTCTTATTTCTTCTTTGAAGCCTTCCATATCTGCTCCAGTTCAAACCTGTCCTTTCTAATTTTTGAAATATTTGTAGTTTATATTAAATATTTTACTCATTATGTATTCAAGTTTTATCACTAATTTTTTTCTAGTGTGCATGTTTTCTTCTCAAGTTCTGTTCTTTAAATGTGCATTTAAATTATTAAGAAAAATCTTGTTAGGATTGTTGGTGATAGGCTACTGATGGAGTGTAGACACTCTTGTGATAATATTGGTTGACAATGATGCCATATAGTTAGACCTAGATATTTGTTTATTAATTCATTCAAAAATATGTAGCAGATACTGCTGTAGTTTGAATTATGGTTCTTTCCAAAATTCATGTTGAAATTTAATTTCCATTGTGGTGATATTAATAGGTAGGATCTTTTTGAGAAATGAATAAGTCATGAGGGCTGTGCTCTCATGAATGGGTTAGTGCCTTATGAAAGGGCAGGAGGGTATTAGCTTAGGCCCTTTTTTGCCCTTCTGACATGTGATGACATAGCAAGAGGGCCCTCACCAGATATAAAATCTGCTGGCACTTTGATCTTGGATTTCTCAGACTCCAGAAAAGTGAGAAGTAAATTTGTACTGTCTTCATTACCTAGTCTCAGGTATTTTGTTATAGCGGCACAAATAAACCATATCAGATACCTAGAATAAGCCAGGCCCTGTGCTAGGTGCTGGGTGGATTGCAGAAGCGAATAGGGGGTGGTAAGTACAGGGTGCTAGAGTAGCACAAAAGAAGAGTATTTAATTTAGAAAGCTATTTGTGGCTGGGCGTGGTAGCTCACGCCTGTAATCCTAGCACTTTGGGAGGTCCAGGCGGGTGGATCACCTGAGGTCAGGAGTTTGAGACCAGCCTGATTAACATGGTGAAACCCTGCCTCTGCTAAAAATACAAAAATTACCTGGGTGTGGTGGCGCTCACCTGTAATCCCAGCTACTCAGGAGGCTGAGGCAGGAGAATCGCTTGAACTCAGGAGGTGGAGGTTGCAGCGAGCTGAGATTGCGCCACCACACTCCAGCCTGGGCAACAGAGCAAGACTGTCTCAAAAAAAAAAAAAAGAAAAAGAAAAAAGAAAAAAAAGAAAAAGAAAGCTATTTGGGAGTGTCTTCTAAGCTGAGAAGTGAAGATGAGTTGAAGGTGGGCTTCGTGGATGAAAGTAAATTTCCTTGACAAAAGAAACAATACATTTAAGTGTGAGATGGAATAGGGTATTCCATTTTCAAGGAATTAAAGATCAGGGTGACTGAATTATTGGGTACAAGATTGAGAACCACCTAGGGATCTTGTTAAAGTGCACACTCTGATTCAAAATTCAGTCTGCTAGGGCTACCGTAACAAAATACCACAGACTTAGTAGCTTAAACATCAGATTTATCTTCTCACAGTTTTGGACGATTAGAAGTCCAAGATCAAGATGCTGTCAGGGTTGGTTTCTGGTGATGCCCCTCTTCTGGCTTGTAGAGGACCACTGTCTCCTTGTTTTCTCACTTGGTCTTTCCTTTGTGTTGGAGGGTTGGGGAGGGCAATGGTGGGCTGATGTCTCTTCCTCTTTTGTAAGGATACTAGTCCTATCTCATTAGGGTGTTACCCTTAGGACCTCATTTAACCCTATTTACCACCCCCACAAAGGCACTATTGCCAAACACATTGGGTGTTAGGGTTTCAATATATGAATTTCGAGGGAAGTTTTTATTCAGTTCCTAGTAAGTAGTTGTGGGGTGGAGCTTGAGATACTACATATCTCACAAGCTCCCAGGTTACACTGTTGCTGCTGGTCTAAGAAACACACTTTGAGTATCAAGAAGTAGTCAACTATTCCTGATCATCTACCCATAGCTGCTTAATGATTCACTTTTGAAGATGGGAGTGAGTCTGAGTTCTCAGTTCTTAGAGCTTGAAAAAGGTTGAGAACACAAGCGCGAATGGTTATAAATGATCATTTCTGAATAAATGAAGCTTGTTTGAAAAGCTAAAGTAAAATTATCTTCACATAAATGAGTTTCATTTTTACCTGTCTGAAAATAGTTATTAAAGAAGATAAAATAAATTTGAAATTTGTACATCTTACTGCTTCTTTCTATAGTCGTAAAAGTACTAATTTTAAGTAGTGTTCCCAGACTTGATTAGGAAGTCTGAAAATCACTAGCCTAGAGGACTTGTCTATGATGAATTTGTTGTCCCAAAAGTGTCTTTTATTGTCGGTTTTTTTAGTCTCAAAAATGGTAATGGGTATTTGGATATTTTGCTTTTATGTAAATGGTGGGATAAGATGTATAAAGAGATTTTATTGCCTGAAGCCTTAATATTTGTAGTGTGGGGCTTGGGGTAAAAAGCTAACCAGGGCTGATTGTGATTAGCTGTTTAGAATGCTCATATGTTCTGTTTTTATTTATTCATATAAGTCCTGTGACTATAAACATGGCATGTAAATATACTGTTTTTAAAAATGATAATTCTTAATCTAATCTCTTATGTTACTTTCTTTAGAGACCAAGAAGCGTCAGTGTAAAGTTCTTTTTGAGTACATTCCACAAAATGAGGATGAACTGGAGCTGAAAGTGGGAGATATTATTGATATTAATGAAGAGGTAAGGAAAAAATGTGTTACAGATAAAACAGTAATGGTAATTGATGCTATGGATTTTAGAAAAATTAATTGTAAGAATATTAGTCTTTTGTGAGAACTGTTGTCACTTTTTAAAAAAAATGGTATAGAGTTTCTTTACTCATCCTTGCTGTATTTATATATGTATTTGTATTTCCTGCCTTTAGGAATAAAAATGCCCCCTTAAAGCTAAAAATTAATGAAATCTAAGTAGTTAAGAATGTAAACAAGCCTTTTCTTTGATTCTGAATTTACCATAGGCAAAAAGCGGTAAAATAGAAAGAATTTTGCCTTAGAAGGAATACAGAGCAAAATCTTTTTAAAAGCTTTGCCTTGTTTGAATTATCACATTCAAATATTAATAAAAATACTTTCCTACATTTTGATATCTTAGAATGGGATTTTAAAATATTTTAAAAATAGATCATGGACAGGAGGCAGGACTAGATTGCAGCTCCCACTGGGATAGACAGAGCAGCATGTGGAGGCTCACATTGTGAACTTTTGCTTCAGAACGACTGCAGGAATGTGTTAGGAAAGCCGAGAGAACCCACAGACCCTCTGAAGGAAGCAAACTGCTCCTGTAGGACCTGGGAGACACCCCAAATGCTCAGTCGCAGCAAGATCCACCCAAGGAGAGTCTGAGATCAGAAATGCCTAGCCCCGCCCGCACCTAATGGTCCTTCCCTACCCACCCTAGTAACTGATGACAAAGGGCATATACTCTTGGGAGTTCTAAGGCCCCGCCTATCACCTGTTCCTCCCCATACTACATAGCTGATGCTCTCTTGAAAGTGCCACCTCCCAGCAGGAGACCAACCAGCACAAAAATAGTGCATTAAACAGCCAGAGCTAAGAACCTTCACAGAGTTCATTTCAATACCCCACCCGCCGGTCCCAACCACCACTTCCACCAGAGCAGGTGCTGGTATCCACGGCTAAGAGACCCACGGATGGTTCACATCACGGGACTCTGTGCAGACAACCCCCAGTACCAGCCCGGAGCCTGGTGGACTTGCTGTGTGGCAGAAGAGAGATAATCTCTACAGTTCGACTCTCAGGAAGCCACATCCCTAGGAAAAGAGGGAGAGTACTACGTAAAGGAGCACCCCATGGGACAAAAAGAATCTGAACAGCCTTGAGCCCTGCACTTCCCTCTGACAGAGCCTACCCCAATGAGAAGGAATCAGAAAACCAACTTTGGTAATATGACAAAACAAGGTTCTTTACCATCCCCCAAAAATCACACTAGCTCACCAGCAAGGTATCCAAACCAAGAAGAAATCCCTGATTTACCTGAAAAAGAATTCAGAAGGTAAGTTATTTAGCTAATCAGGGAGGCATCAGAGAAAGATGAAGCCCAGTTTAAGGAAATCAAAAAAATGATACAAGAAGTGAAGGGAGAAATATTCAATGAAATAGATACTATAAATAAAAAATAATCAAAACTTCAGGAAACGATGCACTTACAGAAATGCAAAATGCTGTGGGAAGTTTCAGCAATAGAATTGAACAAGCAGAAGAAATAACTTCAGAGCTTAAAGACAAGGTTTTTGAATTAACCCAATCCAACAAAGACAAAGAATAAGAAAATATGAACCAAGCCCCCAAGAAGTCTGGGATTATGTTAAACGACCAAACGTAAGAATAGTTGGCCTTCTTGAGGAAGAAGAGAAATCTAAAAGTTTAAAAAAAAAATTGGGGGAATAATCAGAAAAACTTTCCTAGCCTTGCTACAGACCTAGACATCCAAATATAAGAAGTTTAAGAACTTTAAGAACACTTGGGAAATTTATCACAAAAAGATTATTGCCTGGGCACATTGTCATCACGTTATAATTGGCTTTCCTGAGGAAGAAGAGAAATCTAAAAGTTTAAAAAACATATTTGGGGGAATAATCAGAAAAACTTCCCCGGCCTTGCCGGAGACCTAGACATCCAAATATAGGAAGTTCAAAGGACACCTGGGAAATTTATCACAAAAAGATTATCACCTGGGCACATTGTCATCAGGTTATCTAAAGTTAAGATGAAGGAAAGAATCTTAAGAGCTGTGAGGCAGAAGTACCAGGTAACCTATAAAGGACAGTCTATCAAATTAACAGCAGATTTCTCAGCAGAAACCATACAAGCTAGAAGGGATTGGGGTCCTATCTTGAGCCTCCTCAACAAAACAATTATCAGCCAAGAATTTTGTATCCAGCAAAACTTAGCTTCATAAATGAAGGAAACATACAGTCTTTTTCAGACAAACAAATGCTGAGAGAATTCACTACTACGAAGCCAGTAGTACAAGAACTGCTAAAAGGAGCTCTAAATCTTGAAGCAAATCCTAGAAACACATCAAAACAGAACCTCTTTGAAGCATAAATCTCACAGGACCTATAAAACAAAAATAGAAGTTAAAAAGCAAAAACAAAAAACAAAAAAACCCAGGTATATAGGCAACAAATACCACGATGAATGGAATGCTATCTCACATCTCATTACTAATGTTGAGTGTAAATGGCCTAAATGCTCCATTTGACAGATAGAGAATTGCAGAATGGACAGGAATTCACCAACCCTCTGCTGCCTTCAAGAGACTCACTTAACACATAAGGAATCATAAACTTAAAGATGTAGAAAAAGACATTTCATGCAAATGGACAGCAGGAGTAGCTATGCTTATATCAGACAAAACAAACTTTAAATCAACAGCAGTTTAAAAAGACAAAGAGGGACATTACATAATGTTAAAAGGCCTTGTCCAACAAGAAAGTATCACAATTCTATATATATATATGCACCTAACACTGGAGCTCTTTAATTTATAAGACAATTAGTAATAGGCCTAAGAAATGAGACAGTAAGACAATAATAGTGGGGGACTTCAATACTCCACTGACAGCATTGGACAGGTCATCAAGACAAAGTCAACAAAGAAACAGTGAATTTAAACTATACCCTGGAACAAATGGAGTTAACAAATACTTATACAACATTCTACAGAACAACTGCAGAATATACATTCTATTCAACAGTGCATGTTCTTTCTCCAAGATAGACCATATGATAGGCCACAAAATGAACCTCAGTAAATTTAAGAAAATTGAAATTATATCAAGCACTCTCTGACACCACAGTGAAATAAAACTGGAAATCAACTCCAAAAGGAGCCTTGAAAACCATGCAAATACGTGGAAATTAAATAACCTACTCCTGAATGATCATTGGGTCAGAAATGAAATCAAGATGGAAATTAAAAAATTATTCTTACTGAACGACAATAGTGACACACCTTTCAAAACCTCTGGGATAGCAAAGGCAGTGCTAAGAGGAAAGTTAATAACCTAACTTTTAACTTAAAAGTCAACTTGAAAGTTAAAAGTTGATGCCTACATCAAAGACTGTGAAAGAGCACAGACAATTTAAGGGCACCTCAAGAAACGAGAAAAAGAAGAACAAACCAAACCCAAACTCAGCAGAAGAAAGGAAATAACCAAGATCAGAGCAGAACTAAGTGAAATTGGAACAAACAGAAAATACAAAAGATAAATGAAACAAAAAACTGGTTCTTTGAAAAGATAAATAAGACTGATAGACCATTAACAAGGTTAACCAAGAAAAGAAGAGAGAAAATCCAAATAAGCTCAGTTAGAAACAAAGCAGGAGATATTACAGTTGACACCACAGAAATACAAAAGATCACTCAAGGCTACTATGAACTTTTTTCTGCACATAAACTAGAAAACCTAAGAGGAGATGGCTGAATTCCTGTAAAGATACAATCCTCCTTGATTAAATCAGGAAGAATTACATATGCTGAACAGAACAGTAACAGGCAGCGAGGTTGAAGTGGTAATTAAAAAATTACCAACAACAACAAAAAAGATCCAGGACCAGACGAATTCACACCAGAATTCTACCAGACATTCAAATAATTGGTACCAATCCTGTTGACACTGTTTCACAAGATAGAGAGAGGGAACCCTCCCTAAATCATTCTGTGAAGCTAGTATCATCCTAATACCAAGACCAGGAAAGGACATAACAAAAAAAGAAAACTACAGACCAATATTCCTGATGAATATAGATGCTAGAATCCTAAACAAAGTACTAGCTAACCGAATCCAACAACATATCAAAAAGATAATGCACCACGATCAAGTGGGTTTCATATCAGGGATGCAGGGATAGTTTAACATACGCAAGTCAGTAAATATGATATGTCACATAAACAGAATTAAAAACAAAAATCACATGATCATCTCAATAGATGCAGAAAAAGCATTAGACAAAATCCAGCATGACTTTATGATTAAAACTCTCAGCAAAATTGGCATATAAGGGACATACATCAGTGTAATAAAAGCCGTCTATGCAAAACCACAGCCAACATAATACTGAATGGGGAAAAATTGAAAGCATTCCCTCTGAGAACTGGAACAAGACAAGGATGCCTGCTCTCACCACTCCTCTTCAACATAGTACTGGAAGTCCTAGCCAGAGCAATTAGACAAGAGAAAGAAATCAAGGGCATCCAACTTGGTAAAGAGGAAGTCACACTGTCACTGTTTGCTGATGATATGATCGTTTACCTTGAAATCCCTAAAGACTCCTTCAGAAAGCTCCTAGAACTGAGAAAACAATTCAGCAAAGTTTCCGGGTACAAAATTAATGTACAGAAATCAGTAGCTCTTTTATATACCAA
Organism: Gorilla gorilla gorilla; assembly: GCF_029281585.2. Taxonomy (NCBI): domain Eukaryota; kingdom Metazoa; phylum Chordata; class Mammalia; order Primates; family Hominidae; genus Gorilla; species Gorilla gorilla. Next base: position 65,339,622 of record NC_073229.2, read on the forward strand.
CAGCAGTCATGCAGAGAATCAAATCAAGAACTCAACGCCTTTTACAATAGCTGCAAAAAAAAAAAATAAGATGCTTAGGAATATACCTAACCAAGGAGTCAAAAGACCGCAACAAGAAAAACTACAAAACCCTGCTGAAAGAAATAGACGACAAAAACAAATGGAAACACATCTCATGGTCACGGATGGGTAGAATCAGTATTGTGAAAATGACCATACTGCTAAAAGCAATCTACAGATTCAACAGAATTCCTATACATACCACCATCATTCTTCACAGAATTAGAAAAAACAATTCTAAAATTCATATGGAACCAAAAAGAGCCTGCATAGCCAAAGCAGGACTAAGCAAAAAGAACAAATCTGGAGACCTCACATTACCTGATTTCAAATTATACTATAAGGCCACAGTCACCAAAACAGCATGGTACTGGTATAAAAATAGGCATATTGACCAATGGAACAGAATAGAGAACCCAGAAATAAACCCAAATACTTGAAGCTAACTGATCTTCGACAAAGCAAACAAAGACAAAAAGTGGGGAAAGGATATCCTTTTCAACAAATGGTGCTGGAATAATTGGCTAGCCACATGCAGGAGAATGAAACTGGATCCTCATCTCTCACCTTATACAAAAATCAACTCAAGATGGATCAAGGACTTAAATCTAAGACCTGAAACTGTAACAATTCTTGAAGATAACATTGGAAAAACCCTTCTAGACATTGACTTTGGCAAGGATTTTGTGACCAAGAACCCAAAAGCAAATGCACTAAAAACAGAGATAAATAGCTATGACCTAATTAAACTAAAGAGCTTTTGTACGGCAAAAGAAACAGTCAGCAGAGTAAACAGACCACAGAGTGGGAGAAAATCTTCACAATCTATACATCTGACAGAGGACTACTATCCAGAATCTACAATGAACTCCAACAAATTAGCAAGAAAAAAACAATCCCATCAAAAAGTGGGCTAAAGACACGAATAGACAGTTCTCAAAAGAAGATATGCAATGACCAACAAACATATGAAGACATGTTCAACATCACCAATTATCAGGGAAATGCAAATCAAAACCACAATGTGATACCACCTTACTCCTGCAAGAATGACCATTAAAAAAAAAAAAAAGATGTTGGTGTGAATGTGGTGAACAGGGAACACTTCTATACTTCTGGTGGGAATGTAAACTAGTACAGCCACTATGGAAAACAGTGTGGAGATTCATTTGAGAACTAAAAGTAGAACTATCACTTGATCCAGCAATCCCACTACAATCCCAGAGGAAAAGAACTCATTATATGAAAAAGATAGTTGCACACACATGTTTATAGCAGCACAGTTCACAATTGCAAAAATGTGGAACCAACCTTAATGCCTATCAATCAATGAGTGGATAAAGAAACTGTGGTATGTATATATGTGCTGGAATACTACTCAGCCATAAAAAGGAATGATTTCATGGCATTCGCAGCGACCTGGATGAGATTGGAGACTATTATTTTAAGTGAAGTAACTCAGGAATGAAAAACCAAACATCATATGTTCTCACTTGTAAGTGGGAGCTAAGCTATGAGGATGCAAAGGCATAAGAATGACACAATGGACTTTGGGTCCTCGGGGGAAGAGGGTGGGAAGGGGATGAGGGATAAAAGACTACAAATTGGGTGCAGTGTATACTCCTCAGGTGATGGGTGCACCAGAATCTCACAAATCACCACTAAAGAACTTACTTATGTAACCTAACACCACCAGTTCCCCAATAACCTATGGAAATAAAAAAAAGAAAAAAAAATTTTTAAATAATTTTTTACATCTCTGCTTTTATCATTTGAAGGAGTATTAAAGTTTAATTTCACAGTTGAAGGTCATGTTTTCAACATGTATGTTTTGATACCATGTATTATAGCACAGATTGATTTTGTGTCAAAGCACCCTGTAATGTCATTTATCACTAGTGTTTTTATGTTTATACAAACTTAGATTGTGTTTATACAAAGGCTGTTCTATTTTATTTTCACTTGGTTGCAGTAATAATAGTTAACATTTCTTGAGCTTATGTTATGGTTGAAGCATTGTGCTGAGAGTTTCACATTTATTATATCCTTGAAAGTTTTAAAAAACCTAAGAAGATAGGTATTTTTATCCCCATTGTACATAGGAAGAGACTAAATCAAGGAAGGTAAGTGGTGGCTGTTTTAGTTACTGTTGTTGCATACCAAGCCATCCCAAACTTGGTGGCAAAGAATAATGGTTGTATTATGCCTGTGAGTCAAGAATTCAGATGGGGTATAGCCCAGTTGGCTTGTCTGGGGCCCTTAGCTGGAAAGATTCAATGGTGGGGTGTCCTGGAATAATAGGAAGTTTTTTTCACTCACATATCTGGTGCCTAGAAACCTTGAAGACTGTAACTGCCAATTGGAGAGCCATTATGTTAGCCTTTCCATTTGGGTTGACTCTCTTACAGTATAGGCATCTCAAGGTCGTCGGACTTACTATATGGCAGTTCACGGCTCTTAAGTGCAAGCATTTCAGCACATATTAGCTTTATTGCCCTTTACAAACTAGCATCTGTTGGTTACAAGTGAGTCATAAGCCATCAAGATTTAAGGGGTAGGGAACAGAGACCACCACTTCTTGGTGGGAGGAGTGTCAAGGTCACAATTGTAGGATGAGAGATCTTCTTGCAGCCTTCTAAGTCTGAATTTCAATCCTTGCAGTCTGTTTTTTTTAAATTTTTTAATTTTTTTATTTCAATAGGTTTTTGGGGAACAGGTGGTGTTTGGTTAGATGAATACATTCTTTAGTGGTGATTCCTGAGATTTTGGTGCACCCATCACCTGAGCAGTGCACACTGTACCCAGTGTGTAGTCTTTTATCCCTCGCCACCCCCATTCTTTCCCCCCAAGTCCCCAAAGTCCAATGTATCATTCTTAAGCCTTTGCTTCCTCATAGGTTAGCTCCCACATATGAGTGAGAACATACGATGATTGGTTTTCCATTCCTGAGTTACTTCACTTAGAATAATAGCCTCCAGTTCCATCCATGTTGCTGCGAATGCCATTATTTTGTTCCTTTTTATGGCTGAGTAGTATTCCATGATGTGTGTATATATACACACCACATATTTTTAAATTCACTTGTTGATTGATGGGCATTTGGGCTGGTTCTATATTTTTGCAATTGCAAATTGTCATGCAGTCTATTTTTGTGTATTTTTTTTACCACTGTACTACTCAGCCTCCTAAGAATTCTTTAACCCTAACTCCTCAGTTGTTGCCAGTTGGGGTTCCAGGTATAGATAATAGACAGCTGATGTTTCTCTTCCTTTGTTGTATTCTAGTTTGGTCTACATCTAGTTTGGATCACTTCTAGTTCTTTGGTGCTTCCTTAAGTCTGATAAAAATTCTGGTCACTTCATGCTTTACTGCCTTCGCTTTCTCCCCCAAACAGCTTGTATTCTAGCACCCATTTTGTATTTTAGCTATACCTTCCATGAATAAATCATTTATTTTTAAGTTACTATAGTTTTACTTTTATTCAGCCTTTAATATCACATTGTTTTTGTCATTTCCTTTTGGGGGGTAGCGTTTTTTTTTTTATTCTTTCAAGCCCTTTCTGTTTGCTCCTAACAGCATTTTGTTCATACGTTAGTTATAGTACCTCTTACATTGTATTGTAGCCATCTGCTTATTGTTTTTTTCTTTAAATGTTTTATTGAAGAACAGGGATTTCTCATATGCCAGTTTGAATCTTTCCCTAGTAGTTAACACCATGACTAACACATATTGGCTGTTAGATGACTAACTTAGTAAAAGGTTGCCTACCTTTTATGAGATGGAAAACAATTAAAAATATTTTAAACAAGAAATAGATCTTTTTCTAGCTATATTGTGTGTAGTGCTGCTAAGTAAAATTTGACAGTGAATAGTTTACTCTTTTTTTAATTTTGGTTTTTTTTTTTTTTTTTTTTTGACCTGGAGTCTCACTATGTTGCCCAGGATGGAGAGCAGTGGCGCCATCTCAGCTCACTGCAACCTCTGCTTCCCAGGTTCAACTGATTCTCCTGCCTCAGCTTCCCAGGTAGATGGGACTACAGGTGTGCACCACCACACCTAGTGAATTTGTTGTTTTTTTTTTTTTGTATTTTTAGTAGAGGTGGGATTTCACCATGTTAGCCAGGCTGGTCTCAAACTCCTGACCTCAGGTGATCTGCCTGCCTTGGCCTTCCAAAACGCTGGGATTATAGGCATGAGCCAGTGAACCTGGCCTAAAAAATTGTTTTTAACCTGTGAGCACTCCTTAATATCCATATCAGAAACTATACATTTTTAAAGTTATTGAATATTAAAAATTTCATAGAAATTGAGTAATCTTATTGGTAAGTGTAAATGTTTTTCTGAAGTGTTTGATTCATGAGGATATATCTGTTTGGAGGAAGGTGTTTAGTGGAGCTTGACATCTGGGTTTTTAAAAGTAGGAAATTATTATACTTAAGCTAAGAATCACTGCTCAAGTAATAGGTTTAGCAATTTTCTGTGCCATTTAGGAAGTTATGTTTATTTTCTTTTTTCTTTTTTTGAGACAGGGTCTCCTCTGTCACCTGGGCTGGAGTCCAGTGGCACAGTTGGGCTCAGCCTCCCCAGTAGCTGGGACTACAGGCGTGAACCACCATGCCCAGCTAACTTTCGTATTTTTTTTAGAGATGGGATTTCACCACGTTGCCCAGGCTGGTCTCAAACTCCTGGTCAAGCAGTCTGCCTACCTTGGGCTCTCAAAGTGCTGGGATTATAGACCTGAGCCACCGTGCCTGGCCAGGAAGTTACATTCTTAGAATCATCAAATTTTTTTCAAATAAAAAATTTCCAAATACTTTAAATAATATACAAATCAAGCCTAAGTAGTGTTTACAAGAGTGACATTCCAGAAGCTATGTACTTCTTGCTGTTAATACAGTATATATGGTTATCTGATACTTTCATGAAAAGTACTTCATAGATTGCGATTGATTACAAATTGTCATTGTAAATGTGCGAAGTACTGTTGATGTATGATTAATCCCATATATGAGTAATACACTAAAATTTAATCCACTTAAAATATATTTTCTTCATTGTGTTTTAAATTTTAAAGGGTTTATTTCATAGTGCTAATTTTGTGCCTGTTTGCTTTTGCAGCTTAATTTTCCCATAGGGTGACGATTTTCACTTAACAGAAGTTGTTTTTACTTTTGAATTGTGAACTTTTTCAGGTAGAAGAAGGCTGGTGGAGTGGAACCCTGAATAACAAGTTGGGACTGTTTCCTTCAAATTTTGTGAAAGAATTAGAGGTAACAGATGATGGTGAAACTCATGAAGCCCAGGATGATTCAGGTAGACTATTTTTTAAAATTTTTAATTGATTTAAATAAACTTTATATAGCATCTAGTGTTTTATTTTGTATTTTTTTGAAACTCTGTTCTTTCTTTTGAACTTTGAGTCAGCTTCAATTAGTCTACTTTAAAAAAGCAAATTATGATGGGGACCTAACTGAATTAAATATCTAGTCCAATAATTTAATATTTTTCTTTCTCTGATTTCTGCTTTAACCTTAGGTAAATCTTTAGTACCCTGAGTTTAAAATGATTCATCTTAGGTTATCTGATTTCTTCCTAGTAAAGATATATTTATATGCATTTTTGGTCTGCTGAGTTTGCATATGGCCTGTTTAATACTTCGGAAATTTTAGAAATAAGAAACAACCTTACTTTTGTTATTTTCTGTATTCACATAATAGATTTTGTTTATTCTGGGCAGCCAGATGTCATTTAGTTATTTTGTGATGTTAGTTATTTAGAGACTCACCCACAAATTCTTCTTAATTTGCTCACCATTTAAGAGTATGATTGACAAAATTTTACCCCAAAGCTAGATTTAAATTTTGTTACTTTTAAGAATTGCTGTTGGAATTAGGAGAGTTTTGTTTTGTTTTCCAAAAGAGGTCTTGAATTTACAAGTGGGAATGTAGGGATAAGAATATGTTTTTCTTGATGGAAATGTATATGTAGTGAGAATTTTCGGGGATTTGCATTAGCTAATATTATTTGGCAATTTTATGATTAGATGGATTTATAGGTATTAGGAGTAGATCATAACCTTAAGGTTGCCAGTATCATTGGTTTTTGTTTTTAGAACCGGCTTAATGCAAATATATGAAAACTAAATATTAAAAATAATGAGATGAAGTTGTAAGATTGCTCAGACTGCTTATGTACTGAATACTTGTCATTGTGTCCCAATGCTACACTTATATGTTTTAATCTATCTTTACATACAAGATCATACTAAGGTGTTAGTCTTCCATGATGGCAGAAACTGTGCCTTGGTTGTCTTTGCTTAACTGTAGTTTTTTTGTTTGCAAAACAGCTATAATTTTTTTTTTTTTAACGTGAAAGGGCTGTTTCGTGCATTGACAGGTAGTTTCTAAGCATAATGTTTGCAGCATCATAGGTTGTTGTGAGCTATTAGTTTTTTTTTTGCTTGCTTGCTTTTATCAGTACTTTCAGTGTCTTACATATGGAAGAGTAAAAATTTTGAAATTAAGTAGGAAAACATAAAGTTGGTATAGCAAATGGGTTTATAAACCTCCGTGCACTCAGTGGTAAAAGAATGCAATGTTTTTTTCCTTTTCTTTTTTTTTTTAATTATACTTTAAGTTCTGGGATACATGTACTGAACGTGCAGGTTTGTTACATAGGTATACATGTGCCATGGTGGTTTGCACCTATCAACCCGTCATCTACATTAGGTATTTCTCCTAATGCTATCCTTCCCCTTGCGCCCCCCTCAACCCCCTCCCCCCGACAGGTCCCGGTGTGTGATGTTCCCCTCCCTGTGCCCATATGTTTTTACTGTTCACCTCCCATTTATGAGTGAGAACATGTAGTGTTTGGTTTTCTGTTCGTGAGAATGATGGTTTCCAGCTTCATTCATGACCCTCCAAAGGACACGAACTCATTCTTTTTTTTTTAATTTTGTTTTTTGAGACAAATTTTACTCTTGGTGCCCAGGCTAGGGTGCAATGATGCAATCTTGGCTCACCACAACCTCCCCCTCCCAGGTTCAAGCGATTCTCCTGCCTCAGCCTCCCAAGCAGTTGGGATTACAGGCATGTGCCACCACGCCCAGCTAATTTTTTGTATTTTTAGTAGAGATGGGGTTTCTCCATGTTGGTCAAGCTGGTCTTGAACCCCCGACCTCAGGTGATCCACACGCCTCGGCCTCCCAAAGTGCTGAGATTACAGGCGGGAGCCACTGTGCCCAGCTGAACTCATTCTTTTTTGTGGCTGCATAGTATTCCATGGTGTATATGTGCCACATTTTCTTTATCCAATCTAACATCGATTGGCATTTGGGTGGGTTCCAAGTCTTTGCTGTTGTTAAATAGTGCTGCATTAAACATATGTGTGCGTGTGTCTTTATAGTAGAATTATTTATAATCCTTTGGGTGTATACCCAGTAATGGGATTCCTGGGTCAAATGGTATTTCTAGTTCTAGATCCTTGAGGAATTGCCACATTGTCTTCCACAATGGTTGAACTAATTTACACTCCCATGAACAGTGTACAAGCGTTCCCATTTCTCCACATCCTCTCCAGCATCTGTTGTTTCCTGACTTTTTAATGATCGCCATTCTAACTGACATGAGATGGTAGCTCATCGTGATTTTGATTTGCATTTCTCTGATGGCCAGTGATGGTGAGCTTTTTTTCATAGGTTTGTTGGCCGCATAAATGTCGTCTTTTGAAAAGTGTCTGTTCATAGCCTTTGCCCACCTTTTGATGGAGTTTTTTTTTTTCTTGTAAATATGTTTAAGTTCTTTGTAGATTCTGGATATTAGCTCTTTGTCAGATGGATAGATTGCAAAAATTTTCTCCCATTCTGTAGGTTGCCTGTTCACTCTGATGATAGTTTCTTTTGCTGTGCAGAAGCTCTTTAGTTTAATTAGATCCCATTTGTCAATTTTGGCTTTTGTTGCCATTGCTTTTGGTGTTTTAGTCATGAAGTCTTTGCCCACGCCTATGTCCTGAATGGTATTGCCTAGGTTTTCTTCTAGGGTTTTTATGGTTTTAGGTCTTACGTTTAAATCTGTAATCCATCTTGAGTTAATTTTTGTATAAGGTATAAGGAAGGGGTCCAGTTTCAGTTTTCTGTATACAGCTAGCCAGTTTTTCCAACAACATTTATTAAATAGGGAATCCTTTCCCCATTGCTGGTTTTTGTCAGGTTTGTCAAAGATCAGGTGGTTGTAGATGTGTGGTGTTATTTCTGAGGCCTCTGTTCTGTTCCATTGGTCTATATATCTTTTTTGGTACCAGACCATGCTGTTTTGGTTACTGTAGCCTTGTAGTATAGTTTGAAGTCAGGTAGCATGATGCCTCCAGCTTTGTTCTTTTTGCTTAGGATTGTCTTGGCAATGTGGGCTCTTTTTTGGTTCCATATGAAACATAAAGTAGTTTTTTTCTAATTCTGTGAAGAAAGTCAGTGGTAGCTTGATGGGAATAGCATCAAATCTATAAATTACTTTGGGCAGTATGGCCATTTTCATGATATTGATTATTCCTATCCGTTAGGATGGAATGTTTTTCCATTTGTTTGGGTCCTCTCTTATTTCCTTGAGCAGTGGTTTGTAGTTCTCCTTGAAGAGGTCTTTCACATCCCTTGTAAGTTGGATTCCTAGGTATTTTATTCCCTTTGTAGCCATTGTGAATGGGAGTTTGCTCATGATTTGGCCCTCTGTTTGTCTTTTATTGGTGTATAGGAGTGCTTGTGATTTTTGCTCATTGATTTTGTATCCTGAGACTTTGCTGAAGTTGCTTATCAGCTTAAGGAGATTTTGGGCTGAGGTGATGGTGTTTTCTAAATATACAATCATGTCATCTGCAAACAGAGATAATTTTACTTCCTCTCTTCCTAGTTGAATGCCCTTTCTTTCTCTTGCCTGATTGCCCTGGCCAGAACTTCCAATACTATGTTGAATAGGAGTGATGAGAGAGGACATTCTTGTCTTGTGCCGGTTTTCACAGGGAATGCTTCCAACTTTTGCCCATTCAGTATGATAATGGCTATGACTTTGTCATAAATAGCTCTTATTATATTGAGATATGTTCCATCAATACCTAGTTTGTTGAGTTTTTTAGCATGAAGCAGTGTTGAATTTTATCGAAGGCCTTTTCTGCATCTATTGAGATAATTATGCAGTTTTTGTCATTGATTCTGTTTATGTGATGGATTATGTTTATTGATTTGCATATGTTGAACCAGCATCCCAGGGATGAAGCCGACTTGATCGTGGTGGATAAGCTTTTTAATGTGCTGCTGGATTTGGTTTGCCAGTATTTTATTGAGGATTTTCGCATTGATGTTCATCAGGGATATTGGCCTGAAATTTTCTTTTTTTTGTTGTGTCCGTGCCAAGTTTTGGTATCAGGATGATGCTGGCATCATAAAATGAGTTACGGAGGAGTCCTTTTTTTGTTGTTGTTTGGAATAGTTTCAGAAGGAATGGTACCAGCTCCTCTTTGTACCTCTGGTAGAATTCGGCTATGAATCCATCTAGAGCTGAGCTTTTTTTTGGTTGGTAGGCTATTAATTACTGCCTCAATTTCAAAACTTGTTATTGGTCTATTCAGGGATTTGGCTTCTTCCTGTTTTAGTCTTGGGAAGGTTTATGTGTCCAGGAATTTATCCATTTCTTCTATATTTTCTAATTATTTGTGTAGAGGTGTTTATAGTATTCTCTGATGGTAGTTTGTGTTTCTGTGGGATCAATGGTGATCTCCCCTTTATCATTTTTTATCGTGTCTATTTGATTCTTCTCTCTTTTCTTTATTAGTCTGGCTAACAGTCTCTCTGTTTTGTGCAATTTTTTTTTTTTTTTTAACAGGCAGGGTTTCACTTTGTTGCCGAGCCTGGTGTGCAGTAGCATGATCATAGCTCACTACAGCTTAACCTCCTGAGCTCAAGTGATCCTTCTGCCTCAGCCTGCCAAGTAGCTGGGACTGTAGGTATGCATCATGATGCACAGCTAATTAAAAACTTTTTTTTTAAGAGATGGGGCCTCACTGCATTGACCAGGCAGGTTTTGGACTCTTGGCTTCAAGCAGTTCCCCCACCTCAGCCTCCCAAAGTGCTGGGATTACAGATGTGAGCCACCACATCTGGCCAAGAAAATTAATTTTAGAGAAAAAAGTCAGATAATATTTTAAAATTTAATAGATGATTCTATTAAACATAATTGATAAAATATTTCTAGAAATTATTAAGATTATTACTAAAGTTAATGTGCTGTGTTTCTCATTCCACCATTTTAGACTTTATTAAGCTCCTTGACACTTTTGTCTTCATCCATAATTATGGTTTGTTTGTACATGAATGATTCATGCAGCTTTTTCCCACCTAATTCTTGTATGGAGCCTGCAGAAGAGTCAGGCTTTTGCTGTGGTAGAAAAGAGCATGAAGCGATAGAGCAAGTTCATAAAAATCTAGATATAGAGCTAGAAAGTCCTAGTACAACCCCTTCATTTTATAGTAGAGAAACCTAAGTCATGATTTACATATTATTTTATATATTTATTTTTGTTAGAACCAGGACTTCTAAGAATTTGGGCTTTTGGATCCCATTCCTCTGTACATTTCCATACTATTATATTACTCATCTCTGGGTCCATCCTTCTAACTCCAATACAGTGATTTATTTTGAAACTTTTTTTTAACTTGGAGAAAAATTATAAAAATAAAACAAAGACCTCTCTTAGATCCTTTACCCTGATTTACGAATTTTTAACATTTTACCCCATTTGCTAACTTATCATTCACCTTCTATCTAGATATCTGCATTTTATCTTTATTCTTTAGTATTTCAATGTGTATTTCCCAAGAATAAAGTTAGTCTCTTATGTAACTACAGTACAGTTATCAAAATCAAGACATTTAATATTGATAATATTGTTTATTCTGTAATCTCCATACACCTTGTTTTATTATTCCAGCATGTTCTTTATAGCTGTTTTTTTCCTCCCAGTCCTGAAAAGGATTATACATGGAATTTATTTCCAGTGTTTCTTAAATCTGTAATAGTCTTCTAGCCTTTTTCTGTTTTTTGTTTTCTTGACGTTGACATTTTTGAAGAGTTTAGGCCGATTATTTTGTGGAATGGCCCTGTTTGTTTGTTTGTTTGTCTTTTTCCCCCGATTCCTCATGATTAGATTCAGATTATATTTTATTGGCAGGACTATGGAGAGACGATGTCTTATGTAATATTTGGAGGCAAATGGTGTCCATGTCTTTTTTTATTGGGGATGTTAAATTTGATTAAAATTTAATCATAAATTTAGTTACAGCTGTGCTGCCACTGTACTTTTACTGTTTTTCTTCTTACAATAAATGTTTCATGGAGAGATACTTTGAGACTATGTAAATATGCTATTCCTCATCAGACTTTCACTCAACAGTTTTAGCATCATGGATAAATTTTACTCAAATAGTTGTTACTATGATGGTTACCAAAAATGGTGATTTTCTAATACCATCATCCCTTCTATGTGTATTACTTAATATTTTACTCTAAAGACAAACTTTTGTCTTTCTCCGGTTTATGTATTTATCAGTGTGGACTCATCAGAGGGTTCTGTTTTATTCATCAGGTATCAGTCTATTATCAGTATTATTTATTTTGATAACTGTATGATTTGGCTAGTGAGAGTTCCTTCAAGGTAACTTCTGTGACTTTTTAAAAAAGTCGACTTTATTGGAGATACAATTTACATACAGTAGTTGTGTCCCTTTAAAATATACAATCTGATGAGTTTGACAGATGTATAAATCCATGAAAACATGTACAGAACATTTCCATCACCCCCAAAATATTGCTCATGCTTTTTGCAGTCCATTTCTTTTTCTGCCCTTAGTCCTAGGCAATCATAGATCTGGTTTGTCATTATGGATTAGTTTGCAGTATTATGTCATTTTGACATGTCTCCATCATTTTCTGTGAACTTCCTTACTCTGTGATATAAGATATTCCAAGCTCATTTTGAACCTTCCCTACCCTAGTCCTGGAATCAGCTACCTATCAAGGCAAATTTTTTTTTTTTAAGAGAGGAATAGTGTTTGGGCATCAAGATCCTGGGTAGAGGTGTGGTTATTGCTACTGGGGTAATGCTTCTGAGCCTGCTTAGTGGATTAAGCTGGAAAATGCTTACATGCACATACAATCCCATACCTCTACCCATATGTCTTGATCATTCATCTGTTTATCCATCTTTACTAGTACCTCTAATTCCAATTTAATACCAGAAGGTATATTTTCATCTCTAATGATTTTATTTCTAAGCCCATTGACCATAGAAATGTATGAAATGAGTAATTGAGTTTGCTTTACATTTATTTATTTATTTATTTATTTATGTATTTATCGAGACGGAGTCTCGCTCTGTCACACAGGCTGGAGTGCAGTGGCGCGATCTTGGCTCACTGCAACCTCCGCCTCCTGGGTTCACGTCATTCTCCTGCCTCAGCCTCCCAAGTAGGCGCCCGCCACCACACCCAGTTAATTTTTTGTATTTTTAGTAGATACAGGGTTTCACCGTGTTAGCCAAGATGGTCTCAATGACCTCGTGATCCGCCCACCTCGGCCTCTTAAAGTACTGGGATTACAGGCGTGAGCCACTGCGCCCGGCCGAGTTTGCTTTACTTCTAAGGAAATTTAATTTTTCTTCCAAGTTTTAGTTATCTAAACATCACAAGCTACAATTGTGTTGCCTTGTTCGTTTGCTTTTTAGTATAAAAGCCATCTAATATTAGGCTTGAAAGGATGAATGCTTAGAAAGCAATATTATAATTCATGGTTTATCAATAAATTATGAGTATAGAAAAACCAACATGAATTTAGTGTCTAAAAGATTGATGTAAAAGACACCTCTTGGAGTTTTAGAAAGTGACAGGAAAAAATGTTACTTTACATAGTCATAAAATACCAGTAATTGTTCTACAAAGTAGACAGTATATATCAGATCTAATAATGAGAGCTAGGAATAATGAGATTGTGAGGAAAAATTGCTGGTATAATACCAGACTTTCGGGTCAGAGTTTTCAGTTAATTATAGTAATAATTTTTAAGTTATAAAGTGAAGACATAAATTAGTTTGATGGCTCTTTGCCTTCCACCAACGAGTCTTGCATAAGCAAAGGCTTGGATGTGTTGAAGATTTGGCTTCACCTGAACCCACTGCTGTGGTAGAAGAGGGTATTGTTGCTGGAGATGTAATGGATGTTAATACTGCCACTGCTTTATGGGAGGTTCCGAAGACCACCCTCATCCGCAATAGCCTAGCAGTGAAATTTGTGAAGCTGGCCAAGCCTTAGACAAGTGGCAAGCTCATGTTTGTGTGCTTGCATCCAACTGTGATGAGCCTTTGTATGTCAAGTTGGTGGAGGCCCTTGGTGCTGAACACCAAATCAACCTAATGAAGGTTGATGACAACAAGCAACTGTAGGGGAATGGGTAGGCCTCTGTAAAATTGAGAGAGAGAGAAAACCCTATAAAGAAATTGGTTGTGGTTGGGTAGTAGTTAAGGACTATGGCAGAGAATCTTAGGCCCAGTATGTCATCGAAGAGTCCTTCAAATGCAAGAAATGAACAAATAAAACTTTGTATCACATTTAAAAATTTAGTTTGATGAATAGTTTGAACTCTGCTATAATTTTTAGAATAAACTTGACCAAAGGAAGAAGTGGAAGCTATTTTAACAAGTGAACGTTTCTTAACCCTTGTTCTGATTTTCAGTTCTGATTTTCTGAGCTTATGTAATCCCTCTGTAGTCCAGAGGTGCAAGTATCACATCTCTAGGGGGAAGACAAATGTGAAGTAAGTATGCTAATAGAATAAAATGACTTGCGTTACTTTAGGTAGGTATAGAAAATGTTGGAGGAAGATATTTCTAAATGTAATACTTTGTTTGCCACTACATTTTGCTTAATATGCAAATTTTCATCTCAGAAATGTCGCAGGAAACATTAGAAAATATAATCTGCAACTCTCTAATTCTTGAAGAGGCAGGGAAAAAGAAGGATGGCTTTTAAAGCTTCTGTCCAAAATTGACATGTCATTTCCACTAACATTGTATTTGGTGGTTATGGTCATGCATGCGTAAGTGCAGCAGGGTGGGGATATGTAATTTTCTTGCAAGGAGGGGCACCAAACATTTGTGTACAGTATTATGCTCTACCATATATTCATTGTGGATTACCTTTAAGAAAAAGCTCATTAGCCTTTCAAAGGAGTTCAAGTTTACTCTTACATTAGTTTTTAGCTCTCTGTAAGTGCTACATACTATACGTGCTACAAAGTAATGAAAAAAGCGTGAGCTCCCTGGCTATTTAATGTGACTTGGGATGCCCAGTTGCCTCTCATTTTTAAGTGTTCTTCCACTACTTCTTTTCTCTTTAACTTAGCAATAAACTTGTAAAAATTCTAAATTTTTCTAAGGCTCTTTAATGAATTAAACAAAAATATTAACAAAAATAGTTCCAGTTGTTTAATTTAGTTTCAATTGTTTTAATAGTTTCAGTTTTCTTTAATGGAGATGCTGATTGTATTGAAAGAAAAATCATTGAGGTAGGAATCAGTGGAGAAGGAATCATACCAACTAGATGTACTTTCACTATTTTATGTTACATTTATTTGAGAGTACTCAATAACAATTCTGAAGTCAGAACTTATGTTTAAGGGTGTGTAAAAACCATTAGAGAACATACATAAGTACCAAAAACACCTTGCTTAAATTTAATGGGGCATTCATCTCTTAGCAAACTGTCTCCTGAGTTACTTTTGATGCACATTAGTATTTCTTAGGGTTCACAGGTATTGGATCATTTGATACCTACTTTTAACATTAAAATTTGGTGTAAATTAAAGCATATGAGTGAAATGATCTTTGTGATGCCATATAAAACTGAGCCTTTAAAATATTTACAACTTAAAGTTTGTATGGGGCCACCAGCACAAGAGATCTAATTTATATTTGAATTTAGTTCATTACTTTTATAATTGTAAAATACTTTGCACATTTTCTTATGCTATTCAGCTTGATTTGGATTTTAGTAACTGCGCAGAATTTTATCTGTTAGAAATACCCTTCCTTCTTTGTTTAACCCTTTTACAATAACTGTTCATTCTAAATGTGGAGCTTTGTGATTATGGGGTGGAAAGTCAGTGGTTGAAGTACACTATAATTTTTTTTTCTTTCCCCAACTCTAAATTTTAGGCAAGTTTCTGCATATTGTTGTGAATGCCAGGAAGTGAGCATTATATAAGGAGTAACTACTTAAAATTTTCCTGTGTCCTAACAAAGTGTAACAGCCTCTGTCCGTAATTGGTGTTTTGACAATCTTTTCAGTCAGTAAAATAATTATGTTCCTCGTAGCTGTTAGAAAAATTATAGTAGAATATACATTATATAAGTGTTATTTTTTTTGCTTTCATTATTGGAATGTCATATCCACTATATTTGATTATATCATATAGTTTCTCCTCACAGTCTTTTAAATTTAATAGTGTTCTCCTCCTCCTCCCTCCCTTTCCCTTTTTCCTCCATCCTCTCTTATGTAGTAATGGGATTATGTTCTTGGTTTGACCTGTTAAACTCTATTGCTTGCTAAGTAGATAATTCTGACTCTTAATAATATATGGACAATATTGAGTCTTCACAGATAATTTATTTTCAGATCCTCAGTTTTCATTGAAGAACTGTAGGATAAAAGTTTTAAGAATGCCACCATTATGTTTTCTGTAGGAATGTGGTGAATTAATCATCTATTCTGTTACTGAGTGGTTTCTATATAAAAGTCCAAGATAAATTTCTTTTAGTATTCAGTCTCAGGGAAAGCATTGCTTCGTAGGAAAGTGTTATGTTTCGGTTTTGTAATGTCTCCTTTTTAATTTTGTCAAATATACTTAACCCTTCTTATTTAGAGGGTCTTTTTGTTAACATGCAGATTCCACTTATTTGCTAACTAGGAATGTGTTTTCAAGTTTTCCCCTTATTTTATGAAACCAGTGACTGTATATACTTGTCTTTTCCACCCTTTTCTAAAAGTCTTCCACATTAAACCTCTTTAAGAATCTCCATTTAGATGTCTAATAGGCACCTTAAACCTAAGATGCCCAAAATTGATCCTCTGCCTTTTTTTCCTGCTCCATGTAATCTTCCCCATCTGAGTTAAGGAGAAATTCATCCTTCTTTTACTCAGGCCAAAATTCTTAGATTTCTCTTGTACTCTTCTTTTTAACCTCGCACCCTACCATGATTAATTAACAGATTTTGTCAAAAAATGTTTGGAATCTATTTTCTTTTTACCACCTTCACTGCCACTATCCTGGTATAAGTTATCTTTTGCTGTATAATTACCATAGCCTATATGCCATTACCTACTTAATGAATAGTCTGGTAGCCAGTAGTGATCACCCTCCAGTAGCTTTGCATTTCACTTAGACTAAAAGCCAAAATCTTTTAAAATGGCTACAAATCCCTCTATGATCTGGCATACCCATATCCCTCCCTCCACCTTTCTTACCTCATCTCTTATTTAACTTTCCCCTTTGTTCACATTGGTCACCTTAGGTTTCTTAAGGATGTTAGGAACGTTCCTCTCTCACAGCCTTTGTGCTTGTTGTATATCTTTGTCTGGAATCCTCTTCTTCAAGATGTCCTGATGGCTACTTGTCTGATTCAGGATTCTCTCAGAAATCACCTTATCAGTGAGGCCCTTACTGACAGCTCTGTGTAAAACAGCAGAAAGTCCCCATTATCCACTTTTTAATTCTCTTCTCTTTTTTTTAACGTTTCAAAGAAGAATTTGTTGCTATTGCTTATTAAGCTTATTGTCTGTCTACCTGCTCATTAGAATATATATATATATGTATGTATGTATTTGTTTACTCATTGTCTAGAATGGTCTCTGATATGTTGATGCTCAGTGAAACAATGAATAGTTTTTTGTGGTATATGTAGAACTTTTCAAACACTTTTGTCAAGTGAAATCCTCTTGAGTTTTTGTTGTTGTTGTTGTTTTGTTTTTTGCTTTAAGTTCTGGGATACATATGCAGAACATGCAGGTTTGTTACATAAGTATAAGTGTGCCATGGTGGTTCCTGCACCTATCGACCCATCCTCTGAATTCTCCCTTCCCCCGCTCCTCACCCCTCAACAGGTCCTGGTATGTGTTTCCCTACCTGTGTCCATGTATTCTCATTGTTCAACTCCCACTTATGAGTGAGAACATGCAGTGTTTGGTTTTCTGTTCCTGTGTTAGTTTGCTGAGGATGATGGCTTCCAGCGTCATCCGTGTCCGTGCAGAGGATATGATCTCATTCCTTTTTATGGCTGCATAGTATTCCATAGTGTATATGCACCACATTTTCTTTATCCAGTCTATCATTGATGGGCATTTAGGTTGGTTCCATGACTGCGATATTGTAAATAGTGCTGCTATAAACATATGCATGCATGTGTCTTTATAGTAGAATAAATCCTCTTAGCTTTTAAGAAGATTAATGTCACTCCCATTTTAAAGGTCAGGAAATGGAAACTCCTGAGATTATTTAACTACTGAGTGGTAAAATCATTAGAGTTTTGTTTTTCTGATTTCCCAGTTTTTTTTTTTTTTTAACTTTACTATGCTATTTAACATATGGGGTATGGAAATTTGGTGGTTTTTCACTATTGTAGTCCATTTGTTTGCTGCTGTCTTCATCTAATTTTCTTTTAGGTATGCTTATAGAACTATCTTTTCATGTACGTTCAGCTGTTTGAGGGTTGTGAGTAGTAATATGTGCGTATACTAGCATTTCTCATGAAGGCAGGGTATTCCAAAATCTGAAATTTAAAAGTCAAAGCCGGCAAAGGGAAATTCTAGATATAAATACAATTGTTTAGTTAATTCAGCATTCATATATTTATTCATTCAATATATTGAGTGCCTTTTGTTAATATATTGTACAAAGTCCTGGGAATACAGTGATCAGCAACATAGGCATGATTTCCCCCCCTTGTTTGAAGCTTTTTTTTCCATTGGGAAAGAAAAGATGATTAAAAAAGTGATTGTAATTTAGCAGAAGAAATATTTGTTACAGGAAAGGGTGCAATAAATGTATATAAGAGGGCTAATCCAGACTTGGCAAGCTGTGAAGGAATGTGCCCTAGAAGAAGTCATAGATTGAGATCCCAAAATGGCTAGGAAATTTCTAAGGAAGTTTGTGGCAGAGGGTGAGGAAAAGCATAGCACTGCAAGATCCTGAAAGAGATTTAATTCAGAGGCATTATAGAGTATATAATTAGATGTGAATGTTGAGCCTGGAGAAATTATTGGGTCAGACATAAGAAAACATTACAAAAATGTTAATCAAATCACAGAGAAGCCATAGAGCAAAATGATGAGATTGTTTTTCAGATAAATTGGTGGCAGTATGGAGAGTGAATTGCAATGTGGGGAGTAGATTGGAGAAGAGACTGAGCTGCTAACGCCAGTTGAGAATGTTTTGATAATGAGGTAGAATTAGCCTAAACTAGAGGAGTGCTATGGGGATGGAGAGACACGTGTAGAATAGGATCTATATAAGTGATAGCACAAAGAACAGCACCTAGTGATAATGTTATTTGGGGGATGACCGAAAAAGAGGAGCCAACTGCTACCAGGTTTTTGGCTTTGTAAGATGGAGATGTCATTTGCAGAGATAGGATATTGGGAGATGATGATGTATCGTTAAAATAGATGCCTAGATATTGAAAACAGGCAGTACTAATTGGTAGGTTAATTATTTTTGGATCATTGAAAATTACCAACTTTTACTACCATGTTGGCTATTCACTTTTAGAGATATTAAATTTGAGGCTTGTAGGGATGTGAGAGCATCCAAATGAAGATATTTGGTAGTCAGTTGTCTATGGGTCTGAATCCTTAGAAAAATTCAGATGTCTGTGCAAAACTGGGGCTTGATAGTACTTTAGGTGGTATAAGAAACGATGGGTAGGCTGGGCACGGTGGCTTACGCCTGTAATCCCAGCCCTTTGGGAGGCTGAGGTGGGTGGATCACGAGGTCAGGAGTTCGAGACCAGCCTGGCCCACAAGTTGAAATCCCGTCTCTACTAAAAAATACAAAAAAAATTAGCTGGGCATGGTGGCGTGCACCTGTAATCGCAGCTACTTGGGAGGCTGAGGCAGGAGATTCGCTTGAACCTGGGAGGCGGAGGTTGCAGTGAGCCGAGATTGTGGCACTGCACTCCAGCCTGGGTGACAGAGTGAGGCTCCGTCTCAAATAAATAAATAAATAAATAAATAAATAAATAAATAAATAAAAAAGGAAACAATGGATTTAGATTAGAAGACCTAGGGAGAATATACAGAGTGAAGAAAAAAACTAAAGACCCTGGGATGGAATCCTGTGTAGTGACATTTAAGGAATGGACTGAGGAATATTAACTGAAAAGAAGACCAAGAAAGCACAGAAGGAGAGAGCCAGAAAGAAACCTATGAGAGTGTGGTAGTCAGTCAAGGGAGGAGAGTTATTCAGGGAGGCAGGGCAATAGTGTCAGATATTACTTGGGAGGTGAAGTAAAAGAGATCATTAAGGACCTAGACAAGAGCAGTTTTGAGGTGATTAGGGCAGAAGCCAAATTAAAGAAGAAAGGAGGTTAGGCAGTGGAGAGAGTAAGTATAAGGCAGTTGCAGCATTTGATGACAACATATATTCAAGATTGTTTTTGTTCTTTTTCTTAAAAAGGAAAAGTGTTGATCATCTTGACATGCTAATGGCTGACAAGTAGGAGAGCAGTTGAAGATGGAAACTCAGAAGAATGGTGGTTATCAGCACAATAGAATTTATCCAGAAGGTGGAGGAAATGCGTTTCACATTATGGCTATTATGATTAGTCTCAATTTATTGGAGATAGATCAGAGTTAGTAGGCTTAATGGTAGGAAGCTGAGGAAGATATTTCTGACTTTTGATGTCTTCTGTAGAAAAGGAGTAATGTTACGAATAAGTTGCAAAGTGGTGAGGTCAGAATTTTGAGGAGATGAAGAGGTTCCAGCAGGGATTCTTAAATGTTTGTGCCATTTATCCCTCTAGGCTTTACTGGGCAACTAGATGGATGCATCACACAAAACATTTAAGAAACCCTGATGGATTGTTCTTCAAGAGTTCTAGTCTCTTACAGGTAGAAAAAGTTCGTTTTCTTAGGAGGAGTCAGCTGAAGTTTTATTTGATTATTCAGGTTCTGGAATAGAAGAAAGTGCTCATTGCTAATGAGACACAGGATCCTGGGGAAATGGTTGTGTACCTCGTGTGCCAAAGATAGTAGATAGAAATTTGTTAGTCTGCAGGCTAGTCACCAGGAGTCAAGGTATTATACAGTTTACCTTGGGGTCTGTAATCATATATTAGTATTCACCTTATACTCCTCCTGGTGAGCAGCTTTGCAAGGAAACTTTTTCTGGAGTTTTGATACCCTTACTGGTAGTACGTTGTGGATCTTTCTAAGTTATTGTTAACAGCCAGACCTTCTTTCTATGTGTACTTTTTAGGAACTATGCAATATTGATTGATTTTAAGTCCAGTTAAAACACCCACACCCACACCTGCATGATCGACTTACAAAATCCTTGAGAATAATGGTGAAAGATGACTTTAATGGTGAACTTGGATTGATTCTATTAAATGCTTTTTATTTTCATCAGATTTCTTTTTTTTTTTTTTAAGCTTTCAGTGCAGTTCACATGTGGTTTCTTGTTTCTGTTTTTCTTCAAACAAGTAATTGCATTTTGCAGTTCTTTTAAGTCACTTTATATGAAGATACAAGCCATCAAGTAGCTTTTGCTATAGAGATTTAATGAAGAAGGAGGAGGGAGGGTTTAGGCTCAATAGACAGATTTGCTGTTTGTTTTATGACTGACAGCAACATACATAAAATGCAGATGTTTTTCTTCAAGCATAGCAATTCAAGGACAATCAGATGGGTAAAGTATATGGGTATTAAAATGTTAGAAGTACCATATAGATAAGGTTACTGTTTTGTCTCATTATGGCACCTCCTGCATGCCCTTTTTCCTCCTCCTTTTTCCTTTCTCCTTGCTCCTTATCCTCTTTCTTCTTTCCAGTGGCTGTTTTCCCTTTTATACTTTACTGCTTCTTTGTGATCAGTGCTCTCTCTTACTTATGGTTCTCAGTGATACATCTTCTAAACTTTTAAAAAAATAATAGACACTGAGCCAGGCACTGTTTAAAGCACTTTACAGGAATAAATTAGTTTACTTCTCATAGCAATCCTGTGAAGTTCCCCATTTTACAGGCAAAGAGATTGGGCAAATATAATGGAGGGGGCAAGATATGAATCAAGAAAATTCGACCCTGGAGTTCATATACTTTACCGCTATACCATGCTGCCTTGCAACCATTGATTTAATAGCAAACGTGGTAGTAAAATTTGGTATTTTTCATTTAGCCAAAAATAGCCTCTCCATTAGTACTGGATATTTTTGATATCTAGCCATCTATTTTAATGATATGTATTTTAATGACTCTAATAAAGGTTACAGTCACTAAATCCAAGCCCCCTTCCCTGCCTTTTTTTGTTTTATGGCCTTAATCAAATACTCAAACTGTGAAAATTGTACTTTAGAATAATCTCTTAAAGTTGTCTTTATCAATATGTGATTTATTAATACCATGGATAGTTTCATTTTAAAAATGCCTTTTAGATATGCACCTCATATACTAATCTGTATCAGAATATTGCTTTGTCCAACAGGCTGGTTATTGGAGGTATATATTAAAACTATATAGAATACACTTCTGGCAATGCAGGAGCAAGACGGTATGGAATTCACTTTTCCACCATACAAACTTGAGAACTGGAGAAAATATAGGAAGCAAATTTTTCCAAAAAGTAGACTTCACAGGACTGGTATTCATGAGAAAAGGGGAAAAAACAAGGGGAAAGGAGAGCTCTACCATTGTCCTAGGTTTCTGCCAGGAGCTAATTTCTGAACTGCATTATAAGGAAAGGGGACCTAACCACAGCAGAAGGCTATGGTTTTGTTGAGGATTGATCAAAATTCAGGGAAACAAAGGCAGTTAGAATTTTGTGTTGCTGAACACCTGAAGTGAGAACTATATGTAGAGAGCGCACCAGAACTGTTCTTGGGTGTTGTTTTGAGGGTTTAGCTGTGCACCAGTCTGTGAATGCATACAGTGAAACCCCAGAGACTGAACATGAGCAGCTTGTGAAGAAAGAGCAATTACTAGGGGTTAATATGAGCAATTTCTGGTATGCTTATACAAGGCCAAGAATTGAGTTCTTTCTCTCTAGATTTCAGAGATTTTATTGACTACATGGGCAATTCAGTAGAGAGGTGAAGTGGGGCTAAATTAGCCTTAGAATGGAGGTTGCTCTAATCCTACCCTAAAAAAGCTTCACACTAATGTGCAAATAACTTACCTGCTTGCCAGAAAAATAAAAATTTGCCAGCACTCGTTAAAGTAGAACTTCTCAACCTTGTCACTGAAGATGTTTTGGGCTGGATAATTGTTTGTTTTCAGGGGCTCTCTGGCACATACAGGATGTTAAGAAGCATTCCTGATTGCTACTCACTAGATGTCAGTAACACTCCCCCATTGTAGTAACCAAACATGTCTCCAGTTATTGCCTCATGTCTCTTGGAAGGCAGAATCCATCCTGACTGGAAATAACTGTTGTAAAGGATTACTGTAAAATTTAACATTCAACAACGTCAAAATTTTAAATAAGTACTAGGTGGTATATTAAGAAGCAGGGGCCAGGCGCAGTGACTCATGCCTGCACCCGGGTCGACTGCGATGGTGTACAAGTGCTGGGTGACGAATTGTTCTGTATCTTGTTGTATTTACACGGTGCGACATTTGTCAAACATTACTGAAATGCATATTTAAAACGGGTTCATTTTATTCATTGTAAACATTCTCTCAATGAAGTTGAATGTTAAAAATATATTACAAAACTGTCTTCTCCACTTCAGTCTTCTGTGTGACTTAGGATAATATTGAAAATGGTTAGGGTAGATCACTATACTTGTTAGCATTATATTTCTTAAGTTAATAACTTGTTTTGGCAAGCCACCTGTAAAATGGTCATTTCGATAGATGCAAAAAGATTCTCACATTTGATTGGGGACTTTTGTGGTCTGAGCTATTATATTAAATTGTTTAAGACTGTGGTTTTGGGGTCATCTAGAATTCACTTCAAAAATTGACTTTGTTACTGACTACCTGTAGGTCCCTGGGAAAGTCATTAATATCCCTTTGTCCAAGTTTATTTATTTGTAAAATGAGGAGTAATAGTGCTGAATGTTAAGAAGCTCATGTGGGCTTATAAAAATGAGATAATTCATATGCGGTGCTTAGCCAAATGCCTGGTACAGAATTAGCTCTGAATAAATGGTAACTACTATTTTTATTGTCCCTATTGTTCTTACTGTTATTTTTTAACAGACTACCTTAGTTCAGTGAACTGTTACCACATATTTTTCCTTACCCCGTACCCCCGGTCTTAAATGTTTCTGGATTTTTGCTCTAGAACTTTGTTTCTTACTTAGATTATAAGGCTCTTTGAGGATCTGATAAAAGCTGTACCTGTTTTATCCAGAAAAAAGTATATAAAAATAACCACACAGTTTTCCATAGGGTTGTTTGTGGACTCATTGAGCCTGTAAATAAGAATCCTTGTTACTGAGCAAGAATGTAAAAACGTTGTTACCCATATAATATTAAACTTAAAAATTTTTTATTATTATATAGTAATTGAGTTTCCATTGACTGCTTTGAAATTAGACCTGTTACCTAATCTCTGAGCTAAAATAACAGATTATGAACTATTGACCTTTTTAAAATAAACATTTTTGAACATTCCCAGTTTTTATATTGAAAAACTCATGCTAACTTTGATTGGATTGAATCATATAGCTTTAAAAAAGAATCTTATGTCTTTATTGTTTGTCTCACATTTTATCCTCTTTGGCCAAAAGCTATAAATTGACATGCTGTGTGTGTGTTTTTTTTTTTTTTTTGAGATGGAGTCTTGCCCTGTCGCCCAGGCCGGAGTGCAGTGGCGCGATCTTGGCTCACTGCAAGCTCCACCTCCCAGGTTCACGCCATTCTCCTGCCTCAGCCTCCCGAGTAGCTGGGACTACAGGCACCTGCCACCATGCCCGGCTAATTTTTTTATATTTTTAGTGGAGACGGGGTTTCACCGTGTTAGCCAGAATGGTCTCGATCTCCTGACCTTGTGATCTGCCAGTCTCAGCCTCCCAGAGTGCTGGGATTACAGACGTGAGCCACCACGACATGCTGTTTTTAAGGACCTCGTATGACATGATTTCCTAATTAGGATTTCTTAATTTTACTAATTAAATTTACCTAAAATTATTATCGTTTTGCACAATAAAAAAGTCTGTGTAAATTGCATAAATTGCATCTTGCTCTTCTGGATATTTCAGTACTGAATAGTTTAATTTTTTTTATTCTACTGTGTTTTATTAGAAGGCATATAGAATGTAGACATTATGACAGGATGTCAAGCGTTTTGTGATTCTAGGTGTCATTCTTCAAAAACAAATTATTGTTTCAGAAACTGTTTTGGCTGGGCCTACTTCACCTATACCTTCTCTGGGAAATGTGAGTGAAACTGCATCTGGATCAATTACACAGCCAAAGAAAATTCGAGGAATTGGATTTGGAGACATTTTTAAAGAAGGCTCTGTGAAACTTCGGACAAGAACATCCAGTAGTGAAACAGAAGAGAAAAAACCAGAAAAGGTGGTAATGATGGACTTGTTAGATTAACTCCACTCATTCTCTCATTAAGCATTTTTTAAAATGTAAAAGTCAGTTTGTAACTCTGTTAGATTTCTTTTTTTCAGATCACTAATAATTTGGTTATGAATGAGGAGGCTGTGAGAAATTTTGTCTCCAAATTTACAATGATTAATATTCATGTTTGAATCTAATAAAATTAGAATGCTTATTTCTTGGTAAATTTAACACACTTAGTAGAAGCTTTAGGGTTTTTAGTTATCACAGTGTAAATAAAAATTAGAGGGTTTTTTGCCTTTTAAAGCTAAAATTATATATAAATTTAGTTTTATATATAATTGATATAATAAATATATATTTAATTTGAATTAGACCTAAAATGGACTGTTTTAAAATGGATTTAGAAAATATTAAATTACTTGATATTTTGGCACTACTTAAATTTCCTCTAGATTGTCACCATTCATTAAATTTACTAAACTTCTTTGAATGTGTGGAGAATTTTATCTCATTAGCATTTTGCTGGCATTGTGAAATGAAACCAAGTAAGTGAGCCATAAATTATAAGAACTAAAAAGAGGCTTTAAAATAAAACCTTAAGCTGTTAATTTGGTGGTAAAATAGCTACAGTCTGTAGAACATTTTTTCACGGTTCCTTCTGTCAGTCCTATCTCTTTAACTCTGAATAAATTATAGTATTTCAGTATTTATTTGATTCGTGTAGCTACATCTCATTTAAAGACCGTGTTTTGGTTATTGAGATACTATTAAGTTTCCTCCTAAGATAGGTGGTTTCAACTTTTTTTATTCCTTTCCTAACTTGCTACGTATTTTCTTATGTAGCAGTGAAGAGTTGGGTTCAGGAAAGAGAACTTCCACTTTCTATCCTACATATTCCTAGCTCTGAGACTATCTGGCATTAGGATTGTGGGGTCAAATTGATTCTTGGTTTTAAAGGTAAAGTTTGGAATTCTCATGGTTTTTGGGGTGGTGCTCTATAGCCATGTAACAGCTAGGAATGTTGGACAAGCAATTCTTGGCATTGTGATAGAAATTAGACTAGATGATCTTGTGCCCCTTCTAACTCTAAAGCTTATGATTGTATTGAATAACTTTAGTTGATTAATGATTATATTATCTTTTAATCATCCTTGATAATGTCTACTACTCAAGAGTTGTTATTAGTGACTGTAGTCTCAGGGTTACCCTATATAATGGTCTGGTCAGGCTTGCTTTGATCACTGATCCAGGAATTGATAAAATAGGGAGCACATTTGCTGTGTTTGTAGGTGCACCAGATTGGAAAATATGGTGGTTAGAGTTGGGGAAAACTAAAGTAAATATTTTAGAAGATAACAGAAAACACAGTAGTAGGTAGGTAAGTTAGCAGTGTGTTCAGATTTTTAAATAATGACATCTAAGGTTAAATGTACTGTTGTTTCTTGGTAGAGAAATTAAGGAAACACTAGTATAAGATGGTAAAGGACTTAGTCCTTTACAGATTACAATGGAAAAATGTCTAGTAGACTGTAGCTATAAGGAACATAAGATTACCTGAATCATTTACATTCAGATAGCAATGAAGTATAAAGAATTTTTTTTTCTCCTCTTTCATTTTAAGGTTTAGTTCTGGGTTAAAATCTGGGCTTTGCTGCTAAATTCCTTTTACTATGGACAGATGACTTATACAAATTTGTATTATTGTATGAATAGTGCCCACTTAATGCAGATAGTTATGAGGCTACTAGTCCTATTTGCACTATTTATATAAAGTGTTTAGCCCAGGGATTTAAGTTCTCAAGTGCTGTTGTTTTTATTTATTGTATTTGTTTTATGGTAGTTTTTAGAGATAGGGTCTCACCATGTCATCCAGGCTGGAATGCAGTGGTACAATCATAGCTCACTTATAACCTTGAATTCCTGGTTTCATGCAGTTCTCCTGCCTTGGCCTCCCTAAGTGTTGGGATTCAGACATGAACCACCGGTTCCTAGCCTCTTATTTATTTTAGAGATTCTAAAATTAAATCTCATTAATATACTATGGGCATCAGAGAATATTATCTTTGAGACAAGGAATCTTTAAATTGGTAGCTCTGAGCTATGATTTAAGGAACTTTGGAGACCTTTACCTGTTTCATTGCTAAGTTTTCAGTCACATTACTATCCTAGCTATAAGTACCATTAGGGAAAGCTGGGTAACTGTAAATGGAAACTTTGTTTAACAGTATTATCTTTATTCTATCTTAAAATAGTTTATGCCATTTTTTTCTATTCTAGCCCTTAATCCTACAGTCACTGGGACCCAAAACTCAGAGTGTGGAGATAACAAAAACAGATACCGAAGGTAAAATTAAAGGTATGTTTTTGAATAAAGCTTTCATATTGGGAATAGTAGAAACATACTCAAATGTATTAAGAGACTTGTTGGAAGCATTTGTTACACTGTCTTATTAGAATAGCAAATTCTATTAGATGTAAGCACCATGAGGTCAAGGATTTTGATATACTTTGTTGGTTGATGGATGTATCTCCTTGTAGTTGAATCTGTGCCTGGAACATCACAAACAGTAAATATTTGAATGAATGGGTTAATGAAATTGTTACTTAACATACGTTATTGACTATAAGTATTTTAAAATTTAAAGATAATTAAGTTCATCTCTAATAACTTTTAGTATACTTTACACAAGATAGAGGCTAAATAAGTATTTGTTGAATGAATCCATTTGTGTGAGCCACATTATTTACATTCTTTATTTCAGCTAAAGAATATTGTAGAACATTATTTGCCTATGAAGGTACTAATGAAGATGAACTTACTTTTAAAGAGGGGGAGATAATCCATTTGATAAGTAAGGTAAGGTGTTTCTGTTTTTCAGTGAATTGCTTAATTTATTTATAGAAATATTTTTCAAAAGTTATACATTCACCCTAGAATGTTCTTATATTCACCCTGGAATCTAGAAGAGCTGGGACTTTGTCTTGTTTCTAAGTCCTGAAAACTTGGCATGTAATAAGTGCTCAGAACGTTCTCTTTTTGAGCTAACTTTTATTGACTATATTTGTTATAATTTATATATTGGGAATTATTGTTAACCATCATATTTGTTCTTTTTTAAGTACTTTTTTTTTTAAATTAACCTCAACTTCCCAGGTTTTTATTCTTACTTCTCTTCCACCTCATTCTATTTTTTCTCCTGTCTGTCGTTTGGAGTGTTGTTTGTAGTGTAAACAGAAGAAAAATAGGGAAACAAGCTAAACGTCCATGAGTATGGAAATGGTTCTGAAACTCTTTTTACTCTGGAAAATGATGTCACCATTTTAAAGAATGAAGTGATTTTATAACTTGGAATAAATCCTAATGCAAAATAAAGAGAAAACCCAGTAGTACTTGTGTGTGGGCAGAATCCTATAATAACTGTATTATGGGAAAATTACAAATATTTTGTTTTTGCTATAACCCTGTAGAATAATTTTTGAAATTCTGCCCCCCACCCCCAACCTCTTTTAAGTAGAGATGGAGTCTTGCTATGTTTTCCAGGTTGGTCTCAAACTCTTGAGCTCAAGCATTCCTCTCGCTTTGGCCTCCCAAAGTGCCGAGATTATAGGTGTGAGCTACCACACCTGGCCCCATTGTTTTACACTGACTTTGTTATAAGATGTCATAGTGTATATAATTTTTTTTAAAATAAGTTTTATTGTGTAAAGTATAATGATGTTATAGGATACGTAGTAATAAAAAGGTTATTATAGTGAAGCAAATTGACATCTGTCATCTCACATAGTTACCTTTTTTGTTTTAGTGGCAATAGCAGCTAAAATCATTTAGCAAGAATTTTATAAATGTATGTGAATTTTCATACTAATATAATTTGCACTGATTACACCTAATTTTTCATGCAAGGGTGGTGGGTATTTAGAAGAAACTTAGAAGGCCTTGTTAATTTAAAAAAAAAAAAAATTGAAGACAAGGTCTTGCTTTGTTGCCCAGGCTGGCGTGCAGTGGTGTGATCATAGCTCAATGCAGCCTTGAGCTCATGGGCACAAGTGATCCTCCTGCCTCAGCCTCCTAAGTAGCTGAGACTACTACAGTTGCATCCCATTGCGCCTGATTAATTCTTTTTTCAAAATTTTTTTGTAGAGACAGGGTCTTGCTGTGTTGCCCAGGCTGGTGCTGCAAACTCCTGGCGTCAAGCAATCTTCCCACATCAGCCTCTGAAGTTACTGGGATTACAAAGCATGAACTACTGTGCCTGGTCAAATCTTGTTAATTTTTAAAGCAGCTGAATAATGTGATAATTTTTAGTATATAAAGTGTTAAAAGTGTTAAGAAAGATACAGTTTAGAAATTCATATTCTCCCTCTCCACCTTCCTCTCTTTTCCATTTCCTTTCATTATATCTTTTTTTTTTTTTTGAGATGCAGTCTTGCTCTGTCACCCAGGCTGGAGTGCAGTGGTGGTGTGATCTCGGCTCACTGCAACCTCTGCCTCCCGAGTTCAAGCAATTCTCCTGTCTCAGCCTCCTGAGTAGCTGGGACTACAGGCGCCTGTCACGATGCCCGGCTAATGTTTGTATTTTTAGTAGAGACGGGGTTTCACCTTGTTGGTCAGGCTGGTCTCAAACTTCTGACCTCAGGTGTTCCACCCACCTCAGCCTCCTAAAATGCTGGGATTACAGGTGTGAGCCACCGTGCCCGGCCTCATTTTATCTTTCTCCTTTTTCCTCTGAGAACCTTTTAACGTTATAAATGGAATTTTAAAATTGATATAGTTTTTAGAACTAAACGCAATTTTGTAACTACTGCTAAAAGTAATACGTGGGAAATATTTTCTTTTAGAAGGACAGTGTGATCTGTTTAGTTCCAGCCAGGCACAGTGGCTCATGCCTGTAGTTCCTGCACTTTGGGAGACCAAATCAAGAGGATCATTTGAGCCCAGAAGTTTATGATTGCATTCCTGTGGTCCCAGCCACTTGGGAGGCTGAGTTGGGAGGATCACTTGAGCCCAGGAGGTTGAGGCTGCAGTGAGTCATGATCGCATCACTGCACTTCAGCCTGGCCAACAGAGCAACACTTTATCTTAAAAAAAAAAAAAAAGGTCTATTGTCTTAATTATTTTATTTTGCTTTTTAGGAGACTGGAGAAGCTGGCTGGTGGAAGGGCGAACTTAATGGTAAAGAAGGAGTATTTCCAGACAATTTTGCTGTCCAGATAAATGAACTTGATAAAGACTTTCCAGTAAGCTTTTGTTTTTCAATGATGATAATACTTGAAAGAACATTTTGCCACTATTCTTTTGCAAACAAGTTTTTTTGCATTGTTATTGAATAATTTTTATGAAGGAGTTTCAGATATAGCTATTCAGGTAGGGGTTATTTGAGTTATAGTAAAACAAAATAATGTTTCAGTTCCATACTTTATTCTTCCTTTGTTTCTTTCTCGACTGTACTGAAAAATAACCTTAGACTTCTTTATTTTATAATTTAAGAAGGGCTGTCTATCCTAATAACATAAATTAGTACTTTCCTGGAAGAAATTGTATTTCTATTTAATGTTGTTGAAAAGGTCTAGTTTATTTTAAGGTCTTGTGGATATTGCTGTTATGCTGTTGGTGCATTTTTTTGGGAGGGCAAGAGCACTCTGCCTCCTTACAGAATTTGTTATTTTTGTGGCACTTCTCAGAGAAAAAGTGAGGCTGAGTCATTCATCAGTGGTCTTTTGCCTTCCTACAACTTGGTCCCTTTTCCCCATGGATGAGGAATATAATAGAGTTTTTAGAATAGAGGGAAAGAGCATCAACACAAGCACACAACAGGATGGGCTACCATGTTAGGTTTAAGCCAATGCATAACTCTCCAACTCTATGGAAGCTTAGGCTGTCTGAGGCCTTTGTTTTGTTAGATTGCATTCAGTATTGATTCAGCCTTCATATGCTTTATTTTATAGTTTTACTAAAGAATACGTTTTTCTGCTTTTATTATGTTTGTACATTATGGCTTATCAATTATTCTTAATTTGTAAAAACCAAGTCCACCAACTTAGAAGTGTATATCAATATTTTAAGGTATTAAGTCTTAAAAATGAGCGAATGTTTATAAATTGAGAAAAAACACGTCTTTGCCTTTAACTGTTCCTTTGAGAGTTCCAAAGAGAGTGAAAACTTAGTCTATTTGTTGCTACTCTGTTTTTAAAAACCAAACCAAAACAAACAAACAAAAAAAGGTCTCTCCCTTGTTCTGCCAGTCTTCCTCTCCCCACAACCCCAGCTGCAAAAGAGGGGTAAAATGGTACTTAGGAATCTTAACCTAGGGGAGGCAGAGCAGAACATTTTTGCTCATTAAGATTTTTAAGGTTTATTCAATACACTGAAATATGGATTGAAATATTTGACTGAATTTTGACCAATGAGGCTATTTTTTCTAATGAAATAATTTGTTGTCATTGACTTTTTGGGTAGTTTTTACGATCTTAGCATTTTATATTTTGTCAAGGATTGAATGAAGAGGAGAGACATTTGTATAATTTAGATTATTACTAATTAGAGTTTAACTATATTTGATATGAAACTGGTCAGCCATTTCCACCATTATTATTTTAACAGAAACCAAAGAAACCACCACCTCCTGCTAAGGCTCCAGGTATGTAAGAAGCATATTATTCAGTTTGCTATTTTCCATTTTTTAAAATTCTAAAATGGTAAAATTGGATCTAATGCAAACTATTGATTTGTATCAAGTATGATGTCTGTAAACATTTTTAGAAATATATGAAAATTGAGTGTTCACATGCATTAGTATCTGTCATTTTTCTTAAAGTACAAATGGTATAAAATAGGGATCTTGAAAATGTAGATACTTTGAGTTAATAAAATTAATCAAATTTAAACTGTTTTAGAAAACTTAATGTATTGACCTGGCCAACTAGTTATTCTACCTTTTCAAATGAAATCTATTTGTTAATGTCTCAAATAATAATTTATGTACTCTTCTTTCAGGGAATATGCTGAAGGTTAAACAAAGTAGATGATTTTAAACAGATGAGTAAATTATGGTAGACCTAGAAGTGTCTTCAAGAGTTAGTTTTGTAATCTGGCTCTTTGCTTCCATAATTTTCAAATAATTGATCTTTACAAGTGTAATAAAAATTTCTATTTCCTAAAAGATTTGCTGTTTTTTAGAATAATTCAAGTCTTTTTCTCTCCCTTGGTTTTAGCTTTATATTTGCTGACCTAATCCTAGAGCAAAGAAAGCATAAGTTAAAAGTAATTTTTATAGAAGTTGGTGTTGAAAGCTTTTTATATAGCTTTACTCTTCAGTGTGGTAGCCACTAACCATGTGTGGCTTTTAAACTTAAGATTAAATAAAAATTAAAAATTCAGTTTCTCAGTCATAGGAGTGCCATTTCAAGTGCTCAGTAGTCACATGTTGGATACTGAAATAATAGAATGTTTTCATCACCACAACTCTTCCGTACTGCAGTACGGTAGAGGATATGATCTCTAACACCTAAATTTGACAAAGAAGGAACTGAGACCACAGAGTAGGGTAATAGTGGCAGGTCCAGGATTAGAAATTGAGCCTGGTAATTCTGGTACATTGTTCTTTCTATTAAACCATGGTTTCATCTGATGTTATTTTTCAACTCATCTTTACTTTTTAGAAGTGTAATTGTCTCTGTGCTTTAAAACTGTCTTCTTAAAAAAGTATTAATGTTTTTTCCCATAGCTCCAAAGCCTGAACTGATAGCTGCAGAGAAGAAATATTTTTCTTTAAAGCCTGAAGAAAAGGGTGAGGCTAATTTTCAACTTTCAAAAAAGCAATTATTTCTTTTATTGTCATTTTAAAGAGAATTATTTCTCCACACTGAGTCATTTACACTGATTTTTAACAGGTATTCAGTATGTATTTAACAATGCTTGGAGTTTTCTGGGAGGGAGTAGTTCATTTCTCAAACAGATAACAATTTACATTCATTAAAAAATTAAACTATTCAGTAGGATGTTGTCTTTATTCAGTTATTTCACAGACTGTATAAGAAAACTAAGCATTAAATAACTATGCTTTTATTATTTTTATAGTGTTTCAGTTTTTAAAAAATTCCTTACAATGTTGAAGACCCAGTTCCTACTTAAGCATGAAAATAATTAATTACATATTATTTAATCTCACTGCATGTGTTTGTCATAATGTAAACCTGGAAAGTTATTCCAGGGTACCACATGTATTTTGCTAAAAACCTTATTGGTTTGTTGTGAATTTGGAGAAAATAAGTCCTTCTCATTGCACATAAAGATATGCAATGATTGTCACTAGTAGATTAGTTTATATACATCAAGAAACTTGAATACTATTTTAGAATGCTTTTTGTTTCTTCTCCCAGTGTTGTAGTCTAATCCATCCTTGTTTCTTGCCTAAAGTATTGTATCCTCTTACTTGATTTCTCTCACTTTAGCTCCTTTTCTGGCTCATACTTCATGTTGTTGCCAGGATCATGTTTTTTTTGTTTTTTTTGTTTTGTTTTTTTTTTGTCTCGCTCTCTGGCCCAGGCTGGAGTGCAGTGGTGCAATATCGGCTCACTGCAAGCTCCGCCTCCCGGGTTCATGCCGTTCTCCTGCCTCAGCCTCCTGAGTAGCTGGGACTGCAGGCACCCACCACCACGCCCGGCTAATTTTTTGTATTTTTTAGTAGAGGCGGGGTTTCACCATGTTAGCCAGGATGGTCTCGATTTGCTGACCTCGTGATCCACCCACCTCTGCCTTCCAAAGTGCTGGGATTACAGGTGTGAGCCTCCATGCCTGGGCCAGTATCATTTTTTTAAGGAGACTGTTTTTTAGAGCAGTTTTTTCACAGCAAAATTGAGCCAAAAGTACAGAGTTCCTATATACTCCCTTACTTCACACAGGCACAATTTTTCCCACTGTTAACATTCTGTACCAGAGTGGTATATTTGTTAAAATCAGTGAGCCCTCCTACATTGACACTTCTTTATCACTCAAAGTCCATAGTTTCCTTTAGTGTTCACTCCTAGTGTTGTAACTATTATGGATTTTGACAAATGTATAATGTCCTGTATCCACCATTGTAGTATCATACAGAATAGCATTACTACTCTAAAAACCTTCTTTATTCTACCTATTCATCTGTCCTTCCCTTCAACGCTTGTCAACCATTAATTTTTTTAATGACTCCATAGTTTTGCCTTTTCCAGAGTGTCATATAGTTAGAATCATACAGCATGTAGCCTTTTCAAATTGGCGTCTTTCACTTAATTATATGCCTTTAAAATTTCTCCATATGTTTTCATGGCTTGGGAGGCATTTGTTGTTAGCATCAAATAATATTTCAATGTCTTTATATTCCACAGTTTATTAATCCACTCACTCACTGAGGGACATCTTGATTGCTTCTAAGTTTTGGCACTTATAAGGGGAGCTGCTATAAATGTGTGTAGGTCTTTGTGTGGACATATTTTCTATTCATTTGGGTAAATACCAAGGAGAGGGATTACCTGATAATATGGCAAGAGTATATTGAGTTTTGTAGGCACAACTGCCAAACTTCTTCCAATGTGGCTGAACCATTTTGTACTCCTCCTAGTAATCAGTGAGAATTTCTGTTCTACATTCTAGCCAGCATTTGGTATTTTCAGTGTTTTGGATTTTGGCCTTTCTAATAGGTGTGTAGTGGTATTTTACTTTTGTTTTCAGTTGCAATTCCGTAATGATATATGATGTTGAATATCTTCTCATATGCTTAATTGTCATTTGTATATCTTTGGTAAGGTGTTCTGGTCTTTTGTTCATTTTTTATTCAGGTTTTTTTTCCTTCAGTTTCTTTGTTTGTATATTTTGGATAGCAGTCCTTTAGTAGATGTCTTTTGCAAATATTTTCTCCCAGTCTGGCTTGTTTTCTTCACAGAGCAGAAGTTTTAATTTGATTGAAGCTTATCAATTACTTCTTTTATGGATCATGGCTTTGGTGTTGTATCTAAAAAGTCATTGCCATACCCAAGGTCATCTGGATTTTCTCCTGTGTAATCTTCTAGGAATTTTATAGTTTTGTGTTTTACATTTAGGTTTGTGATTCATTTTGAGTTAGTTTTTGTGAAAGTTGTAAGGGCATTGTCTAGATTCTTTTTTTTTTTTTGGCATGTGAATGTCTAGTTGATCCAACACCGTTTGTTGAAAAGACTTTCAGTTTTCAGATAAAAATCAAAAGTTCAAATTCAAGGCCCTCCAGTAACTGACCCTCAGATTACATTTTTGATATCATCTTCCACCCTTTTTGTTTACTAAATGTAGCACTCACTCTCTAGTCCCTAAATATGTCATGTACTTTCCTAGCTTTATCTTTCTTTTTACTTTCAAAATGGAAGTTTTTTAATATTCTTTTTTTATACTTAAGAATTTTAAAAATATGCTGCACAAACAATTTATGCTTAATAAAAATATTAGTCTCAGATTAATTCTTTGTGAACTAGTTAGGTAGGAGTCTTAGATCAGTTTTTAGTACTTGTTTATAATATCTGTCCTACCTGAAAAACTCAGCTTACCAAGATATGTAGAACCACATGTAAGAGGTATATTGCTGGCTTTATTATCTTTTTTTTTTTACTATTAAAAAAAATCATGTCACCAGTTAGGCAGCAGTTTTGTTAAAATTCAGATAGTGACTTCCCCTTTTCCCTAAAATCAGTTAGTTGTTCTTATAAATAAATTGGAGGCCGGGCGCGGTGTCTTACACCTGTAATCCCAGCACTTTGGGAGGCCGAGGTGGGTGGATCACGAGGTCAGGACATTGAGACCATCCTGGCTAACACGGTGAAACCCCGTCTCTACTAAAAATAAAATAAAAAAAAAACTAGCCGGTTGTAGCGGCGGGCACCTGTAGTCCCAGCTACTCAGGAGGCTGAGGCAGGAGAATGGCGTGAACTCAGGAGGCAGAGCTTGCAGTGAGCCGATATTGCGCCACTGCACTCCAGCGTGGGCGACAGAGCAAGACTCCGTCTCAAAAAAAAAAAAAAAAAAAAAAAAAAAGGAAGGTGATGCATTTTTATTACGTTTATCTATGCAAAATCCTGCCCATGGTGGAATGACAGGGACCGAATTTACACTCCTGAGTTAAACAACTAGAAAATTGGACAAAATGTATGAAACAGTGGCTTTCACATATTGGACATTAGACAGTATAAGTCACTGTGACACTGAAGTGAGACCTATAATTACCACAGCTTATTGTCTAGAAGCAGTTTACAGGCAGCAGAAAGGAGGAAGCCAAACAGACCTCGATGTCCTACAGAGTTGAGGATGCAGAGATAGGTATTTAGGAAGGCCCGGGCAGCTACAATTTGTGGGGCAGAGTGCCAGAGTGGTGGGAACTGCACAGAGAGTACTCAGATCTGTAGACAGCTTACTGTGAGGCTTTGCCTGAATATTGATCTACACATGCATGAAAAGAAATTTCCATAATGGAGCAATAACCATTGGAAAGCAATAGGTGAAGCACTCTTTGTAACTCACAAATAGTTCATTTTTCCATGAGCCACAGTAGAAAGATCTCATAATATATAGCACATTGGATAGAGTTCATAAAAGAGTGTATCACCTTAGACTAAAGGTTTCTCTGCCTCTATCTTGGAAATACGGCCAACAAATTCCAGAATAAAATTTGGTACAACTTAAAAGCATATAATGAAATTTTGTATTCAA
Source organism: Gorilla gorilla gorilla (assembly GCF_029281585.2). Lineage (NCBI taxonomy): Eukaryota > Metazoa > Chordata > Mammalia > Primates > Hominidae > Gorilla > Gorilla gorilla. Next base: position 65,376,211 of record NC_073229.2, read on the forward strand.
GAGAGTAAAAATCACGGCGTCCATTGTCTGATTAAAGATTGCCAGGCATGGAAAGAGCAAGAAAATAGCAATACACAACCAGGGAAGAAAAATCAGTCAACAGAAAAGAGCAAGAAATGACAGAGATGGTGGAGATAGAAGGCAAGTACGTTAAAACAGCTATGATAAACATTTCCCATGTGTTTAAAAAGGTAGAAGAAAATGTGAACATTACAGTGCAAAAACTGGAAAATATAAGAAAGACCCAAATTGAACTTTTAGAAAAGAATAATACAGTATCTGAAATGAGAAACACTGAATGGAATGTCCAGTAGATTGGAAACTGCAGAAGAAAATGTTAGTGAACTTGAAGACATAGCAGTAGAACCATTAAAAATGTATAGAAAAAAAGTGAACAGAATATTGGTTACCTGAGTGACAATATCAAGTGGTTTTACTTACCTGTAATTGGGGTACCTAATGGAAAGGTGAGAGAATGGGGACATGAAAAAACTTAAAGAAATAATGGCTGAAAATTTTAATTTGATGCAAATTTGTGACAAAAAGCTTAAAGCCAGGAAGAAAATAACTGTCAACCTATAGTTTTCTACCTAACAAAAATACCTTTTGGGAATGGGGCAAAATTAAAACCTTTTGAGACAAAATCTCAGAGAACTTATTGCCAGTAGAACTGTATTACAGAAAATGTTAAAAAATTACTTTTGGTAGAAGGAAAACGGTACTAGATTGGCAGTTGGTATTACTCAAAGCAATGAAGAATGCCAGAAGTAGTAAATATGTGAATAAATATAGAAGACATTTTCCCTCCATTTAAAAATCTCACAAGAACTGTTCACTGTAATGACTTGAAAACTTAATATAAAGTGTTGGTTTTGGAGTTTTAGGGTAGATATGAGAATTTTTTTGTATATAGGTTAAACAAGAGAAGGCATAACAAAGGAAATGATTCTAAGTATTTTCAGAATGTTCTCATACACCTGATATGCCTTTAGTAGATCAGGTACCATGAATAAGAAAAATGTCAGTGTTTTGCCAGTGACCTTTGGACACATGCATTCAGAGAGGGCCAGTTGAATATTAAATATTGTTAAATTATTTTTTACTAAGTAACAGTAAACATAAATCAAAGTTCTACCCTTGTCCCCATAGTTGAGAGAGGGAGCATTTTCAAACCATGGCTAGGACCAATTTGAAGCGTCTTAAGCCTTCCACCAAGGAAATAAAGCATTTTTCATTTGTATTTGTGTTCATGGTTTTTATCTCATGATCTTAGGTTCCATGGAAGGTATCCTTCGAAAAGCTCTGTTCTGTCAGAGATGCGGGGCGCAGAAAAGAGCTACTTAGAAACCATGAAACTGATCACCCCTCTATTTCGGACTCTTAAGTGATTCCCCATTATTTCATGGGATATTTTCCCAAATGTTTAGATAGGTGATTAAACTCTCACTTTCTACTTTCTGTCCCAAGCCACCATGTGGATTTTCTCAAACCTGCTTAGCAGTTCTCTGCCCCTCTGTTGTTTTCATTTTCCCAGAAGTACCTAAAATCCTGGCAAGCTGTGTCCCAGAATGGTAATAATATTACCACTTTGAAGCACAAGTTATCCTGCTTTTTGAGATGTCCTTTTTTGTATTTATCTTTCAGTAAGATACTCATCATGTCATTGGTATGAAATTCATGATACAAAGGGAGGAACTCATAATTATTTTGGAATGCAGGTAGGGAGGCATGTAAATGCGTAGAAGAGAATGTAACAAAGGTGCTGTTTCTTATAAAATCACTTAAGTGGTAACTTTTATCTATATGTCCTCCTCACTTCCTCTACACACATACACAGTCATACCCACAGAAAGAGCATAAAATGGTGCTGAAGGCCAGTCTGGTTCTATACTTTCACTGGTAGAAGCAGCGAATCTGCTCACTTTTGCTTTAGGAGCATTTCCTTCTGAATTCTATTATTGTAGGCTCATGGCTTCAGCCACCATTTGTATACTTCTGATTCCCAGTCAGTGGATGGATTTATTTACATTTATTGCTTTCCATGTGTTTGCAGTTCCATCTGTTTGCATTTCATACTTTCTGTCTAAAATACATACTTTTTTAGGGGACATCCTCCTTTCTCTGGAATGGTACTTCTCTCAGAATCTTTCATGGCCAGGTTTTTCTCATCTTTTAGATTCAGCTTAAAATTTTGCTTCCTTGACAGTATTTTCCTTACCTACACTATTTAAAAGTAGGTATTTCTCATTATTGTCTGTTACATATTAGTTTAGATGTTTGTTTTGGGATATTCTTTACCCTGCACTTGGTTAAACTCCATGAGGGAAAAGGTGTGTGTATAGATATCTGTACCTTACTTGCCATTGGTTCTCTAACGCGTTACACAATAGGTATATAATACATAGGGAATACTTAATGCAGTACTTATTAAATAATATGAAGGATTCTTTAAAATCTGAAGGATTCCAGATTATGACATGTTTACATTTGTTTTTCTGAAACTTCCTTCTAGTGGTATTTAGCTAGATAATGGTGGTGTGGATAGTGGAAGGTGGTATGGGTAAAAGGAAGCTGAAGTGTTTCAAGAGCAAAGAACAGAAAATCCTTATTGAAACTGACTTAAACAATAGGGAAAAAAATCTCACATAATTGAAAGTCTAGAAGTAGGAGTCATATGACCTGCCACTCAGTGATTCTGTTATGGACCTGAATTATATCTTTCCATTCTGCCATCCTCAGTGTACACTTTATCTTCAGACTGTCTCCTCTTGTGATCACAAGAATGCTGAGAGTGGCAATCAGGGCGACATGATTTCTTGCCCATTTGACAGAAAAGAGAGGAAAACCTCTCCCCAACCATAGAATGTAAGTCCTTTCAGTTTCTTGGACCACTTTTGGGCACATTTACCTCTAGACCAATGAAACTTGTAAGAAGAATACTATTTACTGATTGTCTCAGTGTAATCATATGAAAGTAGGATTGATTTGGGAGGACTCAACTGCATTGTCTGCTGAAGACTTTGAGATATATTTAGGATCTATCATAAGGAATGCAATTTAGGTTCTACTTTGACATCTTGTTGACTAATGAGATACTAATGATTATGACAATGGGGAAATGAGATAGGAAGTATGGAATAGAGACAGTTTCTGGAGGAAACCATGTGAATTCAGCTTTTGACATGGGATTTGATACGAAATATTGGCTGAACTTTTGCTAAGAGTTTGTATTAAGTGTTTAGTTGGAAGGTGCTATTCTGGAAGTTAGGTATTAAATTTACGGGTATGGGTAAGATTGTCCAAGAAGATTGCTTAGCGTAAGAATGCGAAGAGAGCTTTCTCAGAATATATACATTTAAGAAGTTGTTTGATGACCAGGAACTCTTGAATATATATATACACACACACACACACACACACACACACACAAATATATACACACACATATATATACACAAATATACACACATATATACACACACAAATATATATACACACAGAAATATATGTATACATATATATACACATATGTATGTACACATATATATATACACACACACTCAAATATATATATATATATTTGTCAGAGTCATCTGCTAGAAGTAGGAGAGCTACAAATAAGATGAAGAATCAAAAGATCAAGATAGACGGGAAGAGGAGAGCCCAGTAAAGTCTGGCATTGGGGCTCATATTTCCTGTTGGAGCATTTGCCAATCTTGAAAGTGGTAGCTTAGCCTATGAAAAGAACTTTCGATAGACTTTTGGGTTCAAGGAGACAAAAATTAGAGTTCAAAGCTCATGAAAGAGGAGGTATCCTAGTGAACTAGGTTTTGATTTAGTTCCTAAAGGGATTTACTGTAGGAGGAAGTATGAAATGGAAATAGACCTAACTCTGAGGAACACTGAAGTTCAACTTCTAATAATCTCAATTCTTGATGGGAGGAAGGTGACCTGGGATTTTTACTATCCCTACCTTAGCTTACTGAAAGAATGAAAGTAAACCTTCATTCTCTAGAGAAGAAGACATCATCTAGAGTTTTAAATTATCTCTATGTTTTCCTGTAAATCTTTTGTGTCTTGTACTCATTCAGAGATAATTAGGCATACTGATAGATATGACACATGGCTAGAAACCAAGAACAACAGACAATGGAACCTGGCCTTTAGGGGATCTAGATATTAGAGATACTAGATATAAGCTTTAAAGTAACTGTGCTTAATAAATGTTAGAAGTAATAAAAGATGGGGTTGATAATTTTGACAGAACTAGAACCTTGTAAGTATATATGAATATGAGTCAGTCTAAGCTTAAATGAATTTGTTTACATATATAAGTATATATAAATATATACACACAAATGTTAATATATGTGTGTATATTTTTAAAAGAAAATATCTGAACTGAAACATAAGGAGACAAAAAAGATAGAAAATATGGAAAAGACGTTAAGAGACATAAAGAATATGGTTGACTCTTGAACAACATGAGTTTGAACTATATGGGGTCCATGTATACACAGATTTTTTTCAGCCTAATGGGGAATAAAAATACAGTATTTGTGAGAATACAAAACCGCATATGAGGAGAGCCAACTTTTGTGCAGGCACGTTCCACAGTGCTCACCATCGGGTTTGAGTATGTGTGCTTTTGGTATACGTGAGGATCTTAGCACCAATCCTCTGTATATACAGAGGGATGACTGTACAGTGGGAAGGTCTTATGTACATGTAATTGGAGGACCAGATAGGAGGGAGAAAAAAATGGAGCAGAAACTGTATTTGAAGATACAATGTTTTTCAATTTTCTAAAAGTGATTAAAAGCATCAGGCCACAAAACCAAGAATACTATGGAATCCAACCTGGATATATGCAAAGAAAACATTGAGGCAAGGAATTGAAGAAGACACACAAAAAAATGGAAAAATATTCCATGTTTAAGGATTGGAAGAATCAATATTGTTAAAACTTCCATACTACCCAAAGCAATCTGCACATTTAGTGCAATTTATAACAAAGTTTATAAATTTATAACAAAGTTGCCATTGGAAACAGCACAAATGTTCATCAGCAAAAGAATGGGTAAAAGAGTTGAGGTATATTCATATACCATGTTACCACGTAGCAACAAATAAATGAACGAGAGCTACACACAGCAAAATGAATCTTAGGATTTCATTGACATAAAGTTAAAAATATTCATAAATAATCTGTGGTGTTAGAAGACAGCTTGGGTGGGAGCAGGTGGGGTAGTGATTGGGAAGAAGGATAAGGGTAACTTCAGAGATGTGGATCATGTTCAGTTCTTGGCCTATGTGGTGGTTACTCTGGTATGTTCATGTGGTAATAGTTTCTCAAACTTTATACTTACCGTTTCTGAAAATGTTATGCTGCTGTTTAAACTTCAGTGAGATAAATACGAATAAATATATTTTGTCCTAACATTTTCTAAAATGTTAGGAAAATAGGTTCAATTAAGAATAGACTGACTACTTTTTAGGTAGTACGTTTTTTCTCTAAGGCATCTCCAAGTGACCACAAAGAATAGAATATTTGATTTTTTAAATTAGAATTTATGCACTTGGAATCACTCCTGCTTTGGTGCCCATATTATCACTTATTTTTCCATTTCAATTAATGCAGTAGGACATTGACCCTCATCTGAATTATTAAATGGGTTAACTTATTACGTACAGTGTTGGTAATGTATTGCTATATTCTGAAGCAAATAAAAGGACATATTTTGGTTATTTTGTTGTATTTTGTTAGCGTACATTTTAGACATTTTTGTTAAAAAAATTATATACTTGAGATAACTCTTTTCTGTATTTCATTTTCTTTCTTGGAGACAGGGTCTCACTCTGTTGCCCAGGCTGGAGTGCAGTGATGTCATAGCCCACTGCAACCTCAAACTCCTAGGCTCAGGTGATTCTCTCACCTCGGCCTCCAGAGTAGCTGGGACTAAAGGTACATGTCACCATAACTGGCTGATTTTTTAATTTATTTTTTTCTTTTATAGATATGGGGGTATTGATTTGTTGCCCAGGCTTGTCATGAACTCCTGGCTTCAAGCGATGCCCCCATCTCAGCCTCCCAAAGTGTTTGGGTTAAAGGCATGAGCCACTGCACCCAGCCTGTGTCTTAAATTATCATAATATCTGTACCTTATGTAATTCTTCCTTGGTCATTCAGGCAGCTAACATAGAACTTTTTTTTTTTCTCCTTAAATCTACATTTTCTCTTGGATTTGGCAAATTTTTAGCTGAACTAACATTCTAGTACTCACAGCTGGATGTTCTCAAAAGAATGAAGTTGGAGCCCTACCCCACACTGTAAGCAAAAAGTAACTGAAAATGGATCATTGACCTTAAATATAAGAGTTAAAACTCTTAGATGAAAACAAGAGTAAATCTTCATGGCCTTGGATTTGGCAATAGGTTTTTAGATACGTGTGATATTGTGATATAATAAGGAATGTGTATTTAATATTTGTCCCTGGTTCCTGGCACCATAGCTCCTAAAACCCTTGAAATTTCCTGAGTGATAAAGGTGAGAGGAACATCTTTTGTTATTTATGACAAGCATCTTTCAACCACGTCTGAGTTTGTATTAATGAGGAGGCTTTTGTAAAGTCCCTAAGGATGGGGAGGGGCCTTGTTGCCAGGGGAACCAACCAAATGTTTAGCTTTCATTAAAAACCCTAAACAACAGAGTTTAGAGAGCTCGTGGGTTGGTGAACACATTGAGGGGATAGGAAGGTAGTACACCTGGAGAAGTTAAGGAAACTCTGCATCTCTTCCTGCATACCTTGCCTTTTGCATGTGTTCCATTTGGCTGTTCTGAGCTGTATCCTTTATAATAAACTGTTAACAGTGAGTAAAGTGCCTTCCTGAGTTCTGTGAGCTCTTCTAACAAGTTATCAAACCCAAGGAGTGATCATGGGAATCCCCAATTTGTAGCCAATTGATCAGAAGTACTAGAGGACAGGACTTGAGATTGGAATCTGGAGTGGGAGCAGTCTTGTGGGTCTGAGCCTTTAACTTGTGGGATCTGATGCTAACCCCAGAAAGACAGTGTCAGAATTGAATTAAATTATAGGACACTCAGCTGGTGCCAGATAATTGGTCGTTGTGGGAATAAATCCCCACACATTTGGTGTCTCAGAGTGTTATGAATCTAGAGAAAAGTATTTTGTTCTTTTTAGACTATGTCACAAAAAGCATATTTAACCAAAGAAAAAATAATTGTACTTTATCAAAATTAAAAACTTATATGCATTAAAGGACGTTAAGAAAGTGAAAAGACAACTTAACAAAATGGGAGAAATCTTACGAGATTTGCAAGTATCTGGAATATGTAAAGGACTGTTATAACTTAACAAAAAGACAAACCTGTTTAAAACTGCAGCACAGGCTGAAATAGGTATTTATCTAAAGGAGATATATAAGTTTTGTTTTTTATAACAAGCATGTTTATAAGCATGCTTGTTATATAAGCAGTTGAAAAGATGTTTAACATCATTAATCATGTCAGTAAGCACTTGACAAGATGTTTAATATCATTAGTCTTTAGGGAAATGCAAATCAAAACCACAGCGAGCACCACTTCACACCCACTGAGATGGTTAAAAATTTTTTTAAGAAAGGAAAATAAGTAATAAATGTTTGCAAGGATGTGGAGAAATTGGACTTTTATACATTACTGGTGCAAATAGAAAATGTTTTAGCTACTATGAAAAGCAGTTAGGTGGTTCTTCAGAAAGTTAAACGTGGAATTACCATATGACCCAGCAGTTCCAAACGTCCAAGAGAATTGAAAACAGACTGTCGTGTATTGTACGTAAATATTCATAGCAGCACTGTTTACAGTAGGCAAAAGGTAGAAGGAATCCAGATATACCTCAATGGGTAAACAGATTGTGTTTTATATATGTGTGGTGTATATGTATAATGGAATATTATTCAGTCACAAAAAGGAATGAAATACTGCTATATGTTATGAAGAGGATAAACTGCTAAAACATTGGGCTAAGCGAAAGAAGCCAGACACAAAGATAATTGCATGATTCCATGTGTATGAAGTATCCAAAATGGGTAAATCCATAGAAGATAGAAGGCAGGTTGCTGTTTGCCAGGGGTTAACTAATTAATGAGGAAAGGGTTATCTTTTGGGGTATTGGAAGTGTTTTAGAAGTAGATAAAGGTGGTGGTTGCATAACATGGTGAATGTACTAAATGGCACTGAATTGTTCATTTTAGAATTTTTAATTTTATGTTATGTAAATGTCACCTCAACTAAATAATAAAATCTAGTACATAAATATGTTGCCATCTTATAGTAGTTATATAATAAGTCAGTACCTTATAGTTGATTTGGTTATGGACATAACCAGGAATGATGAGTCGTATTTTTGTTACCTTTTGATTTCCATGTATTCTTTTTTTTAGACTAAGACTACAGAATTTCAAGCTGTTATTTGTGTATCTGTTAAAAGAAATATATTCAATCAGTGAACTTCTCTTTAATTTATATCCTTTGACCATTTTTCATGGTATTTTATATAAAACATCTCTTAATTTCTAGAAATTTAAGTATGGCTGGTTGTTACAACTACAAATAGCTTTATTTCATTATTGATTTCAATTGGAGAGTTTGGTTTTTTAAAAATTCCTGGTGGTATAATTATATATAGTACATTGTTATATCTTGAGGCCATATAAAAATAGATTTTTGTACCAAATGATGACCAGAATTTTATAGACTAAGCTATATTTTCATATGATTCAAAGTATTAAATAAGTGGTAAAAGTGAGAAAATAGTATTTTGTATTCATTGTGAAATAAGACTTGTAATTTTTAAAAGGAAGAGGTTTAGCTATGTGCTACGATGTTCAGGTTTTATAATCACCAGTTTCTGGTTGATATGAAATCTTACAGAATTATTTGTGGTCTTGTGATAGACATTTTTTTCAAAGACCAAATAAATTTTGAAAATTATTCAGTATGGTGCTTAGGAGCGTCTTATTTTTGTATATATGTCTTAAGACACATTTTAGCTGACTGCTGTATTATGACTATCTCATGTATGCATGTATCAATTTTAATACCTATTTATGAGCACCTGAAAGATCAGGAAGCAGGTATGTCGTGTATAATAAAAGAGTACTTGTTGCCTTTTTGGTGATAAAATTGTCTTTATTGACATAGTATAAAATTGTCAAAATTGTTTTTTTCCAGCTTATTTTCTTCTACTTCAAATGGAAATACCCATTTCATTGCATTATTAAATGAAATGGTATTAATAAAATTCTTAGTACAGTAGTAAGAATTACAAATATAAGCCTATAATTCTCTCGTCTGTGGCTAAGCAGTCTTGCCCTAGTTTCTCTTAACATTTGATTTTTTTTTTTCCTTCACCATCATGCTTTTTAAATTTGAATGTTATATAGGACTTGAGTTTCTACTTGTTTTCAGTTCTCTGTATTTCAGTTTCAGAAAATAGTCTGAATTTAAGTCTAGATAATTTTCTGGTTAGAGTAAAATCATATGTGGTTGTATTTGAGATAGACTACTACACTTAAAAGCAAAGCTTCCTGGGAACATAATAAAAAGCAGGCATTATCTACTAATCGGAAGCTTATTAGTGGTTTTCCTCTCTACCATAATAAACATTTTTTAAAGTTATTTGGGATTATTAAATTAAAATATAACTGTAAAATAAGTAAAGCAGTGCACCCATATACAAATACAGAGAACGAAAGTTCATGTCTGCCTCTGTCACACTTTTCCAGCCTGATACAAACTTTTGGAAATAGAAAAACCTAAATAATTTTGATTGTTAATAACTTGTGAAATATTTTTAATCTTAGATGAAAAATCAACACTGGAACAGAAACCTTCTAAACCAGCAGCTCCACAAGTCCCACCCAAGAAACCTACTCCACCTACCAAAGCCAGTAATTTATTGAGATCTTCTGGAATAGTGTACCCAAAGCGACCTGAAAAACCAGTTCCTCCACCACCTCCTATAGCCAAGTAAGTTTTACCTAATTTTAAATTAGCTTATTGATTTACTCACCTTTGACCTTAATGGCTCTATTGCCTTTCTAAATCTCCAGGTATTTTTTTTCTTATTTTTCAATTATATTTATTTTTAAAATTGACATATACAATTGTGTGTATTTATTGTATACAACATGATGTTTTAAAGCATATATATAATTCATTGTGGAATGGCTTCGGTAACTGTGATAACCTCACATAGTTAACATTTTTATGATGAGAACACTTAACATTCACTCTTAGCATTTTTAAAGAATGCAGTACATCACATTAACTGCAGTCACTAAAATTTACAATGGATTTCTTAAAACTTATTCCCTCTATCTAACTGTATGTATTCCTTGACCACATCTTCTCACTCCCCTCCAACTCACAACCACTTCAGGCTCTGGTAATCACCGTTCTACTCTCTATTTCTATGGGATCAACTTTTTTAGACTTCGCATTTGAGTGGAGAACACGTAGTATTTGTCTTTCTGTGCCTGGCTTATTTGACTTAACATCCTCTAGATTCGTTGATGACGTTGCAAATGGCAGGCTTGCTTTCTTTTTTTATGGCCGAATGGTATTCTTTGTGTATATATGCCACATTTTCTTTATTCATTCATCCATTGATACTTTAGGTTGCTTTCATATTTTGGCTGTTGTGAATAGTGCTGTAGTAAACATGGGAATGCATATATTTCTTTGACATATTGATTTTATTTCTTTTGGATATGGACCCAGTAATGGAATTGCTAGATCATATGATAATTATCTTTTTAATTTCTCAAGGGACCTTTGTACTGTTTTCCATAATGGCTGTAGGAATTTACATTCCTACCAGCAGTGTGCAAGGGTTCCCTTTCCTTAAGATGCTCACCAACACTTATTATCTTTTATCTTTTTGAAAAGTTAAAGTTTATTTTAATGTTGTAAATAACATCCAAGAAGAATATAAACATGTTGAAAGCTGGATATGTAAACAAAGATCACAGGCAGGTTCTGGGAATTTTATTGGAGCTTTGGTTATTAAAATGCATCAGTAAATTCCCAGGGTGCTAAGCACTATTCTGTTGGCTGTGCCAACAGTCCTCATGCATGCTTAAAACACTTGGGGGAATTATAGTACAAATCCAGTCAGGGTTGGAACCATGGCAAACCAAGGGCTCTTAGAGATGGACCTGTTCGTGCTGCTAGGCATCATGGAGAAAGCAGCAGACGAAGAGGTGAAGGAGTTTTATAGGTAGAAGGCCCTCTCCTGCCACCCAGACAAGTTGGATAATCACAGAGCAGCTGAACTCCTCCACTAGCTTTCTCAGGCCTTGCTGCAGCCAGGGCTGCATATGATGATGTTAAAAAAGCCAAGAAGCAGACAGCATAGAGGACCCAGAGGCTTGATGAGAGAATAAAAAAAGCTAATCATGACCTGAGGCCCAGGCCCAGGCGAGTGAGAAGGTGGAGGAAAGCTAGAGCACCAGGACACTTGAGCAGGAGATTGAACATCTTAGTGAATAGTGTTCATGGCAGCTGGAGGAACAGCAGATGATGATCCAGGAGCAGATGTGCCAGGAACTTGACTTGAGATTGGAAGTCAGAAAATACTGAAGACAAAGGAACCCAAAACTGAAACTGAAATGGAAGTACAGGAAGGATGAGTCAGAAGGCAGTTACTCCAAAGGTGTCCTCTTGTGGCTTTTGCAAAAGTATGGTGGAATTCTCAACCTGGTGCTTTTGAGTAAGAAGGCAGGTACTGGTGTCGTGGAGTTTGGGACTGTCGAGGCTGCAGAGATGGCTGTCTGGAATAAAGTTGGCTTGGGTGATAATCCTCGAAAGATTTCCTCTTTCAAAGGAGGACTCCAGGGTGCAGTGGGCCCCAGCCACCCAGGACAGTGAAGGGACCCAGTGGTGTCTCTTCTTACCACATGCAGCAGTAGTCAAGGAATGGCAGCCCATTTAGTCTCCTGCCACAGCCTTCCTAAGTCACAGCCCTTTTTAAAACATCACCAATAAACTTTAAAAGCAAGAAAGAAACAATCCCATCAGAAACTGGACTAAGTACATGAATAGACAATTCTCAAAAGAAGGTATACAAATGGCCAACAAGCATATGGAAAAATGCTCAAAGTCACTAGTTACCAGGGAATACAAATCAAAACCGCAATGTGATACCACCTCACTTCTGCAAGAATGGCCATAATCAAAAAATCAAAAAATAATAGATGTTAGCATGGATGCAGTGAAAAGGGAACACTTGTACACTGCTGGTGGGAATGTAAACTAGTAGAACCACTATGGAAAGCAGTGTGGAGATTCCTTAAAGAACTAAAAGCAGATCTACCATTTGATCCAGCAATCCCACTACTGGGTATCTACCCAGAGGAAAATAAGTCATTATATGAAAAAGATAACTTGCACATGCATGTTTATAGCAGCACAATTCCAAATTGCAAAGTATGGAACCAGCCCAGATGCCCATGAATCAATGAGTGAATAAAGAAATTGTGGTATATATATATACCATGGAATACTACTCAGCCTTAAAAAAGATGGAAAAAATGACATTCACAGCAACCTGGATGGAATTGGAGACTCTTATTCAAGTGAAGTAACTTAGGAATGGAAAATCAAACATTGTACGTTCTCCCTAATATGTGGGAGCTAAGCTGTGAGGACACAAAAGCATAAGAATGATACAGTGGACTTTGGAGACTTGAGGGGAAAGGGTGGGAGGGGAGTGAAAGATAAAAGACTGCACATTGGGTACAGTGTGCACTGCTCGGGTGGTGGGTGCACCAGAATCTTAGAAATCACCACTGAAGAGCTTATTCATGTAACCAAATGCCACCTGTTTCTCAAAAACCTGTTGAAATAAAAAATAATCTAAAATAATAAAAAAAATTAAAAAAAATACAGGAGCATTCTGTACATTTTGATTTAGCTCTCACTGTTGCTTACCTTCTAGAGTTGTCCTATTGTTGCAGTTTAATTTTTAAGTATTATTTTTAATATTTTCTGTATACTAATATCTGTTGAATGTTAATTTTATGTTTATAATAATTTTCTACACTTACTAAACTGTTCTCATATTTTTTATTTTATTGTGATCAGCCTTAGGAGAGAGTTTTGCGTTTATGGAAATGGTTTTACAGAACAGAAAGTAATCGGTATTAGGCCATACAATCTTTAATGTCATTAAATCACAATTAAAAAAAAAGTCATGTTTCATACTAGTGATTTTTGCGTGTTTTTTTCTTATTTCAGGATTAATGGGGAAGTTTCTAGCATTTCATCAAAATTTGAAACTGAGCCAGTATCAAAACCAAAGCTAGATTCTGAACAGTTGCCCCTTAGACCAAAATCAGTAGACTTTGATTCACTTACAGTAAGGACCTCCAAAGAAACAGGTAAGTCAGCATGGACAGCGGTGGTGCATTTAAAAAAAAAAAATTGTCAAAGAAACTCTTTAAGAGATATATTTATGCAATTTGTGTGTGGATAAAGTTGGATAAAGTTGAAATTACACAGTTGAAATTTGTTTAAAATTTAGCAGCCAAAGTAGAAATAATAAAAGAAGATAAGTAAAATTTTTATGGTCCTTACTGATCAGACTTTATGGTTTCTTACTGATCAGAGGACTGAAATAGATATTAAAAGATGACCTATCTATTACTCCCTCTTTATAATGGAATGACTGTACTACCCAACGGAGATATGAATACACTTTAGTTTTAAAAGTTTAAAAATGAGATGACATAGACTTTCAGTGCCAGCATTAGATTATATTTCATAGGACTTTAAATTTCTCCTCTTAATCTAGAGATACTTTTATTTCCAGTGTAGGAAAATATGCTTTTTCTAACCCTTTTGCTAATTTTTTTTTAAGCTTTAGGATTGGTTTTTCAGCTTACTAATATCTTTGTCTAATCTGTACTTCCTGTTTTTTTTAATACCTATTATTATTTGTAAAATGTAAAACTTGAAACAGAGAACTCTTGATAGTTTTCATTATTAAAGGCATTGTGCCTTCATTACTTTCTGGTAATTGTTAATATTTTGTATAGTGCTTTGCATTTGTGTTTAGTTTTTTTGACTTTTTCAAAGCACTTTCTCATGTATGTTCTTAGTTTAACTCTAGGAAGCAGATGCTTTTTTTTCCTATTTGGTGTCTAAACAAAGTAAGCTACAGACACATTAAGTAAGCACTATCACATAAATCAAAGGAGAACTCTAAATTTTCATTTTTACTGTGATAGTCTTTTAAGAAATCTTAATATTTTAATTTTTCTAGCTTCATTGTTAACATTTCATATTTACATTTAAAGTTCAAGGGCAGTTACACTTAGATGTTTTTTATTACCTTATTATAAAATATGCTATTACATTTCAGGGTTTTTCAGGTGACCTTATTCTTCCCTCTTTCAGTTTGCGAATGCAAAGTTTCTGCCTTAAAGTGTGGCCTCCTTTCAGTCTTTTTATTTGAACATCTTATAGATCCTTTTGTCATACAGTTGGATTCCCCTTGTTATGGATGAAGCTATATTTACTACTAATTTCTGGGAATTGAAATGTTGGTTGTATTTTAGAGAAATTCATTGAAATTTATTCGGTATGTTTTATATGGTGAAAATTATCCTTATTAATTGTTTGATAAACAGAAAAAGAATCCTCATGTTTTAAAAAATCATTCTTTTTTATTGAGCTTATCAGTAAATAGAATTTGATCAGTTCATGTTGTTTTCTGTTTGATTTAAAATATAGCTAGAAATGTGTTTCATAGGTTATAGTTGAAGAAAAGCAGATTATTTGCCCAATTTTAACTCTGGAAATAAAAAAGTTATTGCAACTATATTTTAAATTTTCACAAATTTGGGGGATCTTTATCACATAAGTCTTTAAATGTTGATGGAGTCCCTTTGGGAATTGAAGGAGTAAAATCTGGAATCCACATCTTGCTTTGTATTCATCTTGAATGTTTTACTTAGTTTATGTCAAAGTAATGGAATTTTTTTTTTAAATTTAGGTAAATTACAACATTTTCTTTTTTCGAAACTTTTTCTATATAGTGTCACAACACACTGCCATATTTCTAGTAAAAATAATATATGTAATAATTTCAAACTATTGATGATTGGAAAGTTCTGTTTTTACTTGGTTTGGGGGACCCTATTTCTATCTTTTATACATAGCTGTTATTTACTCCCTATATAGTAAACAGAGACTTTGTGGAACAGGGCGTGAAAACATCTTATTTCTGATTTGTTCTTTTCTTTAAATAAATAAGGAAATAATCTAGAGATGCTGAGACTTAGCCAAGTCAGAAAACTAACAGCTACTTTCAGGCTGCTGTTCTTTATTCCTTCCACTTAATTATACTACCTTTGGTGTACTATACTTAGGCCCTGTAAAGTTCAGAAAATACAAATGTTGGGAATTTGGTTCATGTTAACTGTCAGATTATTCACTGAGCAGGTTTTATATCCTCAGTCGTGTTTTAGGCACAGTTGCATGCTAAGATAAAAGGCATAATTGATGGAAGTCAGTAGTGTATGTCCTAAACATTAATTCAGAGATTCCTGCTACCTTTTTAAATTAGACGATCATATGTTCCTAGTATTAGTAATATAAAAGTGTTCTACCTCTTCTGTGATGTTAATACTTTAAAAAAAGTATTTTGGCTCAAATACAGCCTCAAATATAATGTGTGAAACTAGCCTTTTTAATATGTTTTAGAAAGTTGAAAACATACATGAAAAACTTATTGAAAATTTCATTATTAGGCATCGTAATAATTTGAGGTTAAATAATAGAAAGTACACTGACTTTGCTGTTAATGAAAGGGGTTTTATTTACTAGTTGATTGCTGATAGCAAGTTTCTTAATGTTTTTTCCCTTAACTAACAATGGAATGATTTAGTACATGTATATGTCTGCTGGAATACCTGACATGGAAGTTATTACAAATGTTATTTTTCCTTCTTTCCTCCCTCCTCCATTGTTTTAAACCCATCCCATTTTGTTTTTGTTCTAATCTATAAAGGATATAAATCCCTGACTCTATTCTCAGATATGATTTTCTTATTTATAAAGTCATATGTAAACATTTATGTGTATATATAAACTATGTATATAAATACAGACTGACTTTTGTACATGTAAGAAAGACATATACAGAACACTCAGATTTTCTTTTTTTAATGACATGACATAACTTTTTAGCTTCTTCATATATATTCTCATATATAATGTAGTTTTATAAATATCAGAGCTGTTAAGAATCATGCTTACGATTTTTTTTCTCTATTACAAACACTTCCTCAAAAATTGGTTTAAGGAAAATCTCAGTGCCACTACTAATTAATAATAAAGCTTGTGTGGTCCACATATTTCTAAAATCATACATTATCTGAAAAGTAAAATAATCTTTAACTTAGTTTTAAAATGTAAGATAGAAAATTTTATAGTAACAAAGCTGTTATATTAAGAAAGCCCAACTGATGAAGTTTCCTTACAGTGTAGTATTGTTTTTCTGTGATAAGATTTTCTGTGATTAAAAGGCAATTTCATGCCTGTGATCACAGCACTTTAGGAGGCCAAAGCAGGAAGATTGCTTGCATCCAGGAGTTAGAGACTAGCCTGGACAACATAGTGAGACTAGCCTGGGTAACATAGTGAGACCGTGTCTCTACAGAAAAAAAAAAAAAAATGCTGGGCATGATGGTGTGTACCTGTAGTCCCATGGTGTAGCTACTAGGGAGGTAGGCTGAGGTGAGAGGATTGCTTAAAGCTGAGAGTTGGAGGTTGTAGTGAGCCTTGATCATGCCATTGCTCTCCAGCCTGGGTGATAAAGTGAGACCCTGTCTCAAAAACAAACAAACAAAAAAGCAATTTTAAAGAAACACATTATTCGATGGAAACATTCATTGTTGAATAAGGAAACACATTTGTTTTTCTTCAAGTTTATTTGATATTTGATAGTTGATCTATTTTTAAAAAATTACTTTTCCAATATTTCTCATTTCTTCCAGAAATAATTTATGGTGGAATTTTTCTAATAGGTACCTGTTGAGTAGCATATACTATAAAAAGTGAGCCTATATCTAAACTAGAATTTAAAAAAATTTAGTTTCTAATAGTTTCCTTGATCATACCATATTAAAGACTTGTAAGTACCATATAAGGCATTAGTGAATTTTTATTTATGTATGAAATATTTTAAAGATAGTATTGAGTCATATTTTTATAGTGAGATATTTTAAAGTAATATTTAACATATTTTTCTTCTTTGATACCACAGAATTGAAATTGCTTTTCATCGTTGTAATTTCTATCATGAGCTAAAGACTAAAACTTGACTAAAAGTTGATTTAGTTATAACTACATTATGAGATGTCAACATGCTGATTTATTACTCTGGCCTCTTAAAGCACCAAGCCATCCTTTTGGAAACTGTCTTGGTGTTCAGTGAGTAATAAAACAGGACTTTCTAGCTTAATGCATATTGAAATTAATACTAATATTAATTTTTCCCTTTGAAAGACAAAGGAATAAACCTAAAACCTAATATACATCTTGTGTAAGTTAGGTAACCTGCAAATAGTTATATGCCAAACATTGAAATGGTTTTATTCATTCTACAGCTGTTCTTTTTTCCTGTTTTGTAAAATAATTATTTTGGTTTAGTCTTTTTTCTAGACATTCCTATCCTTGACTTTTCTTTCCAGATTTTGTTTCCTAGCCTGTTTGCCATGTTTCCCTTCTTACGTGTCAGGAAATTATTCTACCCTTCTCCATTTTGGTAAGATGAAAGTTTATAAAGCAATCAAAATAGTATTTTCAATATAAATAGGTGGTGCACATTGATTTTTCTTTGTAATTTTACTGAAAGTGTACATGTCTGTCTGTCTATTTATTCTAACCCTTTTGGTTTTCCATTTTTAGATACAATGAAATTCATTTTGGAAAAGTTTCCTGATTCGTTTAAAATATTCTTTTGATAATATTTTTTAAGAAAATTGGCAACCATAAAAATCAGTTTATTTTCTCTCCAAATTGGATATTTCATTTTGCTTTTTAAAAATTTTATGTGTTCCTAGCAACGTGCAGATTGTAAGTGGCTGGCAGAGTGACAATGTGATTGCAAAAGCTAAATGATTGTCGTGCCTGTTATGCCACGTATACAGTGTAAATCCATTGTTATCCCTCTTAGGTAAATTTAAAAGCATTTAGATATGTCATGAGTCCAAAATGTGCACTGTTCCATTTTACTAACCTAATGGCTTAAATGGAGAACCTGAGAGAGTTTTAGAATAGTAAAGTTACTTGTCTTGGTGTCATAGTTCAAAACTGGACATACAGAAGACATTTTACATGAGCATGGTGTATAATTTTGTAAATCTATGTTTTATTTACCCTTTCAGTTTCATTTTTCTTTGTCTTTTCCTGTGTTTTTCTGTTTGTTTCTTTTTCTTTCTGCGAGTTGCTTAAATATGCATTTGAAAATAATCTCTACAGGCTAAAATGATTGGATTGTACTTGTTAAGGTTTTTTCTTTGTGGGTTGTTAATGCACACATCAGTGTAAAAGCAATTTTCACCCTTCAAACTACGACATATTTTAACATCTTTTAAAAATACTGATTGCTTTATGATATTTACAAATAACATGACATTTAAACATATATTTAAATTCAACCGCCTTCAGATTATATAATGCATTTTTCATTGTCATTTATTATTATGGTTTGTTATATTTCATGATTATTTACAATTATCAAAAGACTCAAAACAAAAATCAAGCATATTAGAGTATCTGTTTTAATGAATCAGCTTAGTTGATACAAGTGAGAACACACAAAGAAATTGATAGAAAAAATTATCAGCAAATTATTCTAGTTGTTATAAAATGCATATTACCGAACAGTGATGCCTCTTTTTCTGCCTTACCTTTGTGTCCTCCATCCCTTAAAAGCATTTTCTAAATAAGTTGATGAATAAGTTTTGTGGGCAGTGATGATGAGTATCTTTGGATCTTTTTAAAGAAACAAATAACTGAGTTAGAACATATAAATATCTGACAGAAAGTATTATAAATATCTAGGCAGATGGTAATGTGAAGAATTAATACAGATCTGGACGATTAGACCAAAGGAATCTGCTATTAGTTAGAACATTTTGGCTGTGGTTAATATCCTGAGTTTGGAATCTGGGGTAAAGGACGGTTATATTAAAAATGGAAGTATCTGTAGTAGTTTACCTTTTGGGTTCTTGATTCATATATAGATATCTGGGCTTTAGAGTTAAAGAAATTTCCTTTAGCAAGACTTTCTGAATCATCTAGGAAAAGGCAAAGTATTATATATCATTGTTTTAGAGTAGATTTGTCCTTAAACCCAAGTTACCGGGTCAAAGGTCAGCCAGCCTTTGATGATGAGGAAGTAAGTTGGTAATCCATGTAGCTTTTTCTTTTTTTTTTTTTGGTATCTGATTTGCCTTAGATTTGTAGCTGTCTTATGATTACTAAACACGATAATGTCTAAACAAAGGTGCAGTGAACTGTAAACAGTTTGAGTCCCACCTAATACTGTGCACATACATATACACATAAAGGTACATTAAATCATGCTTTTGCTTTATATTGAGAAACACAAATCAAAAGTGGCAGGGTGCCAGATAAAGTTTAATTCTTAACATTTGAATATTCTACTTCTTGAAGTTCAAAACAAATTTTACATGCTGATTTTCCGAGATCTTTTAATTTATTATGAGTTTAAGAAGTAGATCTTTGTTAGGAACTTAAGATGAGTTTTTTATGCTACTACAGTTTGTGATACAGATTTATTTTTCACCAAGTACTTTTTGTTGAGATCTAGGTCTGTATTGGAAACAACCTTTATAGTGTTAATAAAGTCTTATACTAATATAAATGTATCAGGTAAAGAGGATTTTTTTTTTCTTTTAAGGGCGAGTGTTGTTTTCCAAATGCATATGAAAAGCACAGGTCAATTTGTGAGTTCTTCAAAGTAGTGGTACTCTTTTTAATTTATAGTTTGTCCAAAAACTGAAACATTATTTTTTACCTTTAAAAAGGTACAGTTCTCTTAGTAAATAATGTTTATTTTTATTTTCTAGATGTTGTAAATTTTGATGACATAGCTTCCTCAGAAAACTTGCTTCATCTCACTGCAAATAGACCAAAGATGCCTGGAAGAAGGTTGCCGGGCCGTTTCAATGGTGGACATTCTGTGAGTTCATCTAATTGTCGTAAACTACAGTAGATTTAGCAAATGCAGAGTCCATTGGAAGATAGAGGACTTATAGCTCTACCTAAGTTTGAAAATCAGGAAGATAGCTCTTATACTCAAGTGGC
This sequence comes from Gorilla gorilla gorilla, assembly GCF_029281585.2. NCBI lineage: Eukaryota > Metazoa > Chordata > Mammalia > Primates > Hominidae > Gorilla > Gorilla gorilla. The sequence goes on from NC_073229.2 coordinate 65,396,618, forward strand.
AAATGCTGGTATTTAAGGAGATAGAGGGAGAGAGGTGTGTTCATTCCAACAGGGTCTGGAATGAAAGGTTACAGAATCAGAAGGAAATTATCATGAGGCTATAGCCACAGAGCACAGGGTCAAAGGGTGACAAAGAAAGAACCTGTTTAATTTATCTTTCAACAACAGTTATTAAAATTGAGCAGCAGATACTCACTTTAGGAAAGATTGAGAAAATTTTTTCCCCTGAAATATTCAGTGTTTTTTTTCTTTTCTTTTTTCTAAATTTTTAAAATTAACTTCAGCAGGTACATAATAGATTTGTATATTTATGGGTTATGTGAGATATTTTGATACAGGCATGAAATGCATAATAATTGTATCAGGGTAAATGCGGTATCCATCACGTCATGAATTTATCTTTTCTGTTACAAACCATCTAAATTGTACTCTTAGTTATTTTTAAGTGTACAATTAAATTATTTTTGACTAGTAGTTACCCTGATGCTACCAAATACTAGGTCTTACTCATTCTTTCTACTTTTTGTACTCATTAACCATCCCCCCATCCCTACCGCCACCACACTAACACCCTTCCCAGCCTCTGGTAACCATCTTTCTGTTCTCTATCTCCATTAGTTCAGTTGTTTTAATTTTTATAGTGAGAATATGCAATGTTTGTTCTTCTGTGCCAGGTTTAGTTCACTTAACTTAATGAACTCTAGTTCTATCCATGTTGCAAATGACAGGATCTCATTCTTTTTTATGACTGAATAGTAGTCCATTGTCTATAGTTACCACATTTTCTTTATCCATTTGTCTGTTGATGGACACTTAGGTTGATTCCAATTCTTGGCTATATTCTTGTGAATAGTGCTACAGTAATCATGGGAGTGCAGATATCCCTTTGATATACAGATTTCCTTTTTTTGGTGTATACCTAGCAGTGCTGGATCAGATGGTAGCTCTATATTTAGTTTTTTGAGGAACTTCCAAATTTTTCTCCATAGTGATTGTACTCATTTACATTCCCCCCAACAGTGTACGAGGGTTCCCTATCTCCATATCCTTGCCAACATTTGCTATTACCTATCTTTTGGATAAAAAACCATTTTAATTGGGGTGAGGTAATAACTCATTGTAGTTTTGATTTGTATTTCTCTGATGATTGTTGTGAAATATTCATTGTTTTTGTAGTACTTGTCCTCATGTCTAAATGTATTAACTTCTTTGTATGCTTTTTCTACATTGCCTGGAGTACTGGTGGTACTGTAATGTTAATATATTAGCTCTTAAACACTATGGTACTTTTAAAATTACCTAAATGGAGAAAATCCTTGCTGCTAAGAGGCAAGCTGTTTTTGCCCTCAAGATATGCAAATGTGTTATTCAGCTTGAAAGTATATAGCATCCTATTAATAATAATGGGATATCAGCAACAGTAGCAGCTGAAAATCCATAAAAGTTATTTGCTTTATTATCCAAAGACTTACTACCTTTTCTTTTCTTTGGTCTATTATGTCTCTTGACTTCTAAAAAATCATTTAGCCAACTCACAGCCCCGAAAAAATCTTGAAGTTACCAAAAGAAGAAGACAGTGCCAACCTGAAGCCATCTGAATTAAAAAAAGATACATGCTACTCTCCAAAGGTGAGGTGCATTGTGGTCTAAGGTTTGTTGACTTTCTGGGATTCTTTGTGGACATCAAACATAGGGAATTTAAGGTGTTCTTTAGGACGAATTATTTTTTCTGCCAAGAAATGAAATAATTGCTGCTAAAAAATTGAGTTGTTTAGCTTCATCAGACTATTTTCTGCAAATGTTTTTGAAAGAGCTTACATTTTAATTGAATAAAATAAATATTACATATTTCATATTTTTTAAGGCATAGATCTCTGCATCTATTTCGTTTCTCCATTAAACATATATTCTTAAGGTCAGGAATAAACACTTGTATAGTACTTACCTAGCTTGGTGCTTAGTACAATAATTAAGCATTCAGTATATACTGGAATGAATGGCAGAATACTGTATGTCCATGGATCCTTTCATCTGTTACATGTGTTAGGTGTCTTGTCAAAATTTTTACCATTTTTATTTAACATAGTTTCACCACAACTGAGACATACATTTAAGAAGGTCATTTAGGTTTCCTCCCAAATTATTTCTTGATTTCATTTCAGGGCATTTTTGTCAGCGTTTCCAATTTATTAAATACACTTAATCTGATTCTCTTAGCTGTCAGCAGTCTATTGAAATTTTATTAAAGTGACTTTCTATTTTTTTAGTGAAATAGTTAAGGGGTGTCAGGCTATGGACTCATTTTAGTGACTCTTCCTGGACCTATTAAATTGTTCACAATTACTTTTAAGTGAAGCTCTTTGGACATTCCAAACAATAAGTATTGAATATGGAAGATCAAAGTAATACCTTTATAATGCTGTTACATTCTTGCTCCTGTTTCACTAGGCAAACCATCCATAATATACATTTGATGGATTTTTCTTTCTTCCTTTTTTCTTCTATTGATAAAATTGTCATTTTCTACAAAAACCACTAATGATTACAAATTTATTCTTTAGTTGTCTGGTGATTTTTCCAGTTGTGAACATCAAATTGCTTTTGAATTTCCAAATTTGCCATTTATCTTGAAGTACTTAATTGTTTTTCTTCTTGCTGTTAAAATCTTTCGAACGTAAATATAATATTAAAAAAAATCAGAATTTTTTTTTTTAATGTTTTCAGCCATCTGTGTACCTTTCAACACCTTCCAGTGCTTCTAAAGCAAATACACCTGCTTTCCTGACTCCATTAGAAATCAAAGCTAAAGTGGAAACAGATGATGTGAAAAAAAATTCCCTGGATGAACTTAGAGCCCAGATTATTGAATTGTTGTGCATTGTAGAAGCACTGAAAAAGGATCACGGGTAAGTAGCCCTTCTTTTCTCCTATGAGTACTACTTAACCCATGCATAAAGAATTTTTTTCAAACCGTATTAAGTAAAAATCTAATCTGTGGCTGGGTGTGGTAGTTCGCGCTTGTAATCCCAGCACTTTGGGAGACCAAGTTTGGAGGATTGCTTGAGTCCAGGAGTTTGAGACCAGCCTGGACGACATGGCAAAACCCCATCTTTGCAAAAAAAAAAAAAGAAAAGAAAAGAAAAAGCCAGGCTTGGTGACACATCCCTGTAGTCCCAGCTACTCAAGAGGCTGAGGTGGGAGGATCTCTTGAGCCTGGGAAGTCAAGGCTGCAGTGAGCCGTGAACATGACAGTGCACTCCAGCCTGGGCAACAAAACCAAGACCCTGTCTCAAAAAAAAGTCTCTGGTATGAGCAAGTATATTTTCAAAGAAATTTTCATTAACAGTCCTTTTCTCTTTTTAGCAAAAAAGTTAAATTGGTGAAGTTATTCTAGTAGCTGGATTGTGGAAAACGTCATACATAACCATAATTTTAGGCTAGAAATCTTCTGGTCTGATATGATTAGTTTTTAAACTACTAGGAAAAATATTGTATTTTGGATCTGGTTGTGTATCTATACATATAGTTAACTTAGTTTTCAGAGGATTTGATCACTGTTTCTGTGAGGTTGAGTTGGACATTTATAAAATGAATGTGTTGGGATAGGTGATCTCTAAAACTCTTCCCTTAACTCTGAAAATTTTTTGATATGGTATATGTTGAGAGATACCCTAGTTGAAAGGTAGGGACTTTTTAGAGCTAAAACAAATTTACAAGATCACCTATTATAGGTGAGCTCCCCCTCTGGCTTTTTAAATGAAGAAATTGACAGAGCTAGAACTCAAACCCATATTATCTGTTGGTTTAGAGATGTTTTCTATAACCACTAGTATTTGAATTTTAAAACTTGTTCACATTTTAAGCACAATTCTACAAAAGCCCAGTAGGTAAAATAGATTTTAAAAAAGGCAGTTAATCTAATTGAAATGAGAGTGAGGGTGCTCATGCCTTGTCTTCGAATTCCCTTCTAAAAAGATTTCTTGGAATATGGTATAAAAGTTATGGCCAAATAAAAAGTATAAAAGAACAAAAAATAAAAATAAAACATAAATGTTATGGCCAGAGGCCATGTTCCCTCTGAGCCTGATTTTATTATTTCTTTTCCAATTTTAAGTTGGCCTAAGAATCTTACTAAAAATAATATTGAGATTAACAGTATAAGGTATTTGGAGTTTGCAGAACACTTTCACAGGTATTTCTTAGAAACAAAAAATGTATCTTGAATGACTACTTAAAAATATATGTTTTATATATTATGTATATAGAGGAGTTTATAATTTAATACATGATGGTATTTCTTGGAATCCTTCAGTTTATCTGTTTTGAAAGATTCTTTTAGTAGATTCTGCAACATGCACATTATAAGCTGTAAGTTTACTTGTCCAGTAAATATTTATTAATCACCACCCATGTACCAGTTAGAGAATTCTCCTGATTCGATTTTGTTGTTTTACATTTTTTATACTATGTCCTGATTTTCATATACATATTGCCTGTAGGTGCTCTTAAATTAGCTCTAGAACGGATAAAATATTTCTGATTTATATATATATATATAAATATATATATGTATATATATATTATATATTAAAATATATATATATGTATATATATATTTTAAAATATAAAACATTTTAGAAGTCTTTCCAAAGGGTATTTTCAATATCTTGAGTTTCTCTGGAAAAGTGAAACTGAATGGCAGGTTTTTTTTTTTTTTTAATATCTAAAAAACTTGCATCAGCAGGAGAAGGGATAAATACTATTATTAATAGAGAGATACTACACAGCATACAACAATAAAAGTAAGTTTCAACATCAATAAGAATTAATCTAAACATTGAGAGGAGGGAGCAGGTCAGAAGCATACACGCAATCAGTGTATTTCATTTGTATAAAGTTGAAAAGCATACCAAACCAGAAAATATATTATTTTAAGAATGTATTTGCGTGTGGCAAAATTAGAACAACAAATAAATAATAATAAATACTATAAAACTTTTTCTATGGAAGAGAGGGGGGAAATAGGATTAAGGAAAGAGGGTCACTTTTTGGGATATCCAAGGTACTGGTAATATTTTATTTCTTTACTTGGAGTTCAGAGGTTTTCGCTTTACTCTTATAATAGTAGATCTTTATAGCTTAGATATCACTAAGAAATTATTGCTAAGAAGTTATTTTGAAACATTATATAAATAATTTTAAAATTCCTTCCTTATGTATTTTTTCTTCATTAATTTTTTCTTTTTTACTTTTTAAAGCTGTTATTTCTACAGTATTCTCAAGAATTTTTCAAGTATTTGTTGAGACTGAAAATGTCCATACTTTTGATTTAGAAATTTGATATACTAACATATTCCTCCCATTCCTTCTGTCTCATTCCTCGATTCCTCCCACTCCTTCTGTCCCCAGAATAATGAATCAGCCAAACAAAAAACCTTGATATTTGAATACCAAATCACAATTATAAATATGAAAATTTTAGCAGCATGAAAATGGTTTAAAATTTGTGAAAAGACATAATATTGAATATTCACTTAAAGCTATAGAAAAAAGGACAACTATACAGAAAGATTAGAAGGGAACACGGGAAGGTGAAAAGATGAGTTAAGGAGGAGAGACTATTGGCTAGAGTTTTTAATTTGTTTGGTTTTTGGATTTTAATGTGGTATTTAATTTTTAAAAATAGAGAAAGAAATTCAAAGTCTAGGTTATGTTATCAGATAAACTGTTAACTTGCCTTGTATTGTGATGTGTTGATATTCATTTTACCAAATTGCTTGGGCTTTCAGTTTTCCAACCTGGAAAATGTATGATAGCCGAATATAGAAAATTTCTTCTAAAGGTTAGATATTATTTCTGTCTTCATGAGCTGCTCTGAATTTGCTTGATTTCTTGATCTCAGATTTGTCTTGGTTTTGCTGAATTTTTAACTGTTATATTGAACCATTCTAACTAGAGAATCTTACATTTTTCTTAATTAACATTGCTATTGCCCTTAAAAAGTTTTTCCCATGAACTGGTAGGTTAGGTAACAAAAAGCCTGTAAACATTAGTCAAATAAATTATTTAATCGAAAGACTTAACAGTAATAAGTACTTTGTTTTTAGGAAAGAACTGGAAAAACTGCGAAAAGATTTGGAAGAAGAGAAGGCAATGAGAAGTAATCTAGAGGTAATTCATTTCTTCCAGCATTGAGAGTTTAGTGAGCATAAACTGGACATGTTTTTCCCAACCCAACTGGGTAATTGGTTCCTGTACAAATTATGCTATACTACTTCAGTTGGACATACACACAATGGACTACTATTCAGTCACAAAAAAAGAATGAGATCCTGTCATTTGCAACAACATGGATGGAACTGGAGGTCATTATGTTAAGCCAGGCACAGAAAGAGAAACTGCATGTTCCCACTTATTTGTGGGAGCTAAAAAAAATTGAAACGATTGAACTCATAGAGATAGAGAACAGAAGGATGGATACCAGAGGGTGGGATGGATATTAGTGGAATTAATTAGTGGCAAGGGTATTCTTTTGAAATTGGAGTCAGTCCTCTTAAACCCTGCCTCTGCTTTATCAACTAAGTTTACATTTTGTAAATCCTTTGTTATTTCCAAAATATTCATAGGATCTTCACCAACAGTAGATTCCACCTCACAAAGCTACTTTCTTTGCTGATCCAAAAGGAGCAACTCCTCATCTGTTCAAGTTCGATCCACTTTTAATTATCATTGTCTTGCTGTTTTTACCACGTCTTCAGTTCTTTTCTCCACTGAAGTCTTCAATCCTCAAAGTCATCCCTGGGAGTTGGAATCATCTTCCAAAATATTGACATTTTGACTTTCTCTTATGAATCGTGAATGTTCCTCATGGCATCTAAACTGATGAATTTTTTCCAAATGGTTTTCAGTTTATTTGCCTACATTTATCAGAGGAATCGCTATCTATGGCAGCTATAAGCCTTCCAAAATGTGTATCTTAAATAATAAGAATTGAAAGTCTAAATGTCTCCTTGATTCATGGGCTACAGAATGGATGTTGTGTTAGCAGACATGAAAGTAACATTAATCTCCTTGTTGATTTCCATCAGAGTTCTTGGGTGACTAAGGGCATTGTCAGTGAGCGTTCATATTTTAAAAATAATCCTTTTTTTTTTTTTCCTGAGCAGTAGGTCTCCACTGTGGGCTTAAAATATTCAGTAAATCATGCTGTAAACAGATGTGCTGTTATCCAGGCTTTGTTGTTCCATTTGTAGAGCATAGGCAGAGTAGATTTAGCATAATTCTTAAGGGCCAAGGATTTTCAGAATGATAAATAAGTGATGGTTTCCATTAAAGCCACCAGCTGCATTCACCTAACAAAAGTCAGCCTGTCCTTTGAAGCTTTGAAGCCAGGCATTGACTTCTCTCTAGTTATGGAAGTCCTAGATGGTATCTTCTTTCAATAGAAGGCTGTTTTACCTCCTTTGAAAATTTGTTTCCTGTAGCCAACTCCCATCTTAGCTAGATCTTCTGGATAACCTGCTGCAGCTTCTACATTAGCACTTGCTTTACCTTCCACTTTTATGTCATGGAGATGGCTTCTTAAACCACATGAACCAGCCTCTGCTACCTTCATACTTTTCCTCTGCTGCTTCCTCACCTCTGTTGGGCCTTCAAAGAATTGAAGAGAGTTAGGGCCTCACTCTGGATTAGGCTTTGGCTTAAGGAAATATTACAGTTGGTTAGATCTGCTATCTAGACCACTCAAACTTTCCTTCATATCAACAATAAGGCTGTTAAGCTTTCTTATTATTCATATGTTCACTGCAGTAGCACTTTTAATTTTCTTCAAGAACTTTTCCTTTGCAGTCAAAACTTGGCTGTTTGGGGCAAAAGGCCAATCTCTTGACCTGCTGTGGCTTTCAACATTGCCTTCCTCTCTGAGCTTAGTCATTTGTAACTTTTTATTTAATGTGAGAGGGATGTGATTATTTCTTTCACTTGAACACTTAGAGACCATTTTCGGGTTATTAGTTGGCTTAATTTTATTATTAGGCGTGTTCTGTCTCAGATAATAAGGGAGGGCAAGTAGAGGGGGAGAGAGTCAGAAGAAAGGCTGATCAGTGTAGCAGTTAGAACACACATGACATTTGTCAATTAAGTTTGCTGTTTTATATGGGTGCCAGAACAATTACAATATTAACATCAAAGATCACTGGTCACAAATCACCATTAACATATATAATTACAGTGAAAACATTTGAAATATTGTGAAAATTGTCAAAATGTGACACAATGATACAAAGTGATCACATATTGTTGGAAAAATGGCATCAATAGAGTTGCTCAGCACAGGATTACCACAAGCCTTTGATTGTAGACAATGCAGTATCTGTGAAGCACAGCAAAACGAAGTACAATAAAAAGAGGTATCCCTGTAGTTCTCTCTTCTGTGCAGTTAAGCTATTTTCATTCTTTCTTTGCTCAGGGACAGGACTGGTAGTGGTGACATATGGCTGTAGATTTACTGCCTCCCATTTAAACTTAAGAGTTTATCTTAATTCTCCACTGGTGATTGGCAATTTCGACTATTTCCTTTATCTTTCTTAGCTTTCTTTTTCTCCTTCACTAATGTTTATCTTCATTTGCATTATTCTTTCTGCATATCTCAGAGAAAGTTGTATCCTACCTTTTTTTAGAGACTCTTCCCATTGTTTAAGTATTTCATACTCCCTTCTGTTTTTTAGTCTGCCTGATTACTTACCCTATTTCTTTTGTCAGCAGTTTGTAGAACAAGAGAGAATTGGGGACTTGCAGTTGGAAAACCTTGGCACTTATCCTGAGAATCAACTAACTTTTTTGTTTTAAACTGTGTATTAGTTAGGCTTAGCATTTTTTGCACATTATCTCATTAGACACACATAACAACATGTAAGGATTATTGTTCCTATTATAAGATTGAAAAAAGTAGGGTTTGGAATGATAGTATTAGGCTACTCTTGCATTGCTATAAAGAAATACCTGAGACTGGATAATTTATAAAGAAAAATTTAATTGGCTCACGGTTCTACAGGTTGTATAGGAAGAAGCATGGTTCCTGCATCTGCTCAGCTTCTGGGGAGGCCTCAGGGAGCTTTTACTCATGGTGAAAGGTGAAGTAGGAGCACACAGTTCATGTGGCGAGAGAGGGAGTAAGAGAGAGAGTGGGAGGGGCCACGCACTTTTAAACAACCAGATCTTGTGTGAACTTACTCATCATGAAGGGGATGTTCCAAACATGGATCATCCAAACATCCCATGATCCAGATACCTCTCACCTGGCCCCACCTCCAACACTGGGGATTACTTTTAATCTGAGATTTGGTGGGGACACAGATGCAAATCGTATCAATGATTAAGTAACAGCAATGGAGCTGAAATTTAATTTTGATTTTTATTTATTTTTATTTATTTATTTATTTATTTATTTATTTATTTATTTATTTATTTATTTATTTATTTTAGCAGTGGTACGAACTCGGCTGACTGCAAGCTCCACCTCCTGAGTTCACTCCGTTCTCCCACCTCGGTCTCCAGAGTAGCTAGGACTACAGGCGCCTGCCACCACACCCGGCTAGTTTTATTTTTGTATTTTTAGTAGAGACGGGGTTTCACTGTGTTAGCCAGGGTGGTCTTGATCTCCTGACCTCGTGATTCGCCCGCCTCAGCCTCCCAAAGTGCTGGAATTGCAGGCATGAGCCACTGTGCCTGGCCTTTTTTTTTTTTTTTTTTTTTTTTTTTTTTTGAGATGAAGTCTTGCTCTGTTACCCAGGCTGGAGTGCAATGGTGCGATCTTGGCTCACTGTAACCACCACCTTCCAGGTTCAGGCAGTTCTTCTGCCTCAGCCTCCTGGGTAGCTAGGACTGTAGGCACGTGCCACCATACCCAGCTAATTTTTTTGTATTTTTAATAGAGATGGGGTTTTGCCATGTTGGCCAGGCTGGTCTCAAACTCCTGACCTCAGGTGATCCACCTGCCATGACCCTCCAAAGTACTGGGATTACAGGCATGAGCCACTGCACCTGGCCTTAAAGATGTTTTTAACAGAAGCAACCAATCTTCAGAACCTTTGCACTTCGGGATTAAATTATACTGTGTGAACTTAGGCAAGTCACTTAACCTCCTTTAGCTTTAGTTGAGATAATTTATGTGAAAGTACTTTGTAAATTATCAGACTTTATTTTATCCTTATTTCCAACATTATCCTCTATTGGCAACTTCACTACTTTGCATGAAAATACTTGACTTTTTCCATTATTCAGAATCAAAGAATAGCCCCCACTTAGGTCTAGCTGCCTTCTTGATGTACTTCAGTTACTTTCTCTTTTCACTTGAGGTTCATTTGTGAAATATGAAAACAACTGCCATCCTCTTAAAAAAAGTCTACTTTTGTGGTCTCTGATTTTTCACCTTCAATTCAGTCTGTAACCCCTTGCATCTTAGGTTAGGTTTACTGATGCCAAATTCAAGGTCTCTTCTTCAGTGCCTGCAACAGATCACATTTTTTACCATTGCCACCCTGTCAAAGGTTTGTCTTGGTTTAGATGATACTACATCCTATTGTCTCTAACTTCTCCATCTCCTCTTCCTTCTTTTTTTACTTTTTTAATTTTGTTTTTAGAGACAGGGAGTCACTCTGTCACCCAGGCTAGAGTACAGTGACACAATCATAGCTCACTGCAACCTCAAACTCCTGGGATCAAGTGATCCTCCCGCCTCAGCCTCCCAAGTAGCTGAGACTACAGGCATGCACTTTCATGCCTGGTTAATTTTTCAGTTTTTTGTAGGGACTGGTTCTCACCATGTTGCCCAGGTTGATCTTGAACTCCTGGCCTCAAGTGATCCTCCCACTTTGGCCTCCCAAAGTGGTAGGATTAAAGGTATGAGCCACCATGCCTGGCCTTCCTCTTCCTTCCTTGTAACCTAAATGTAAATATTCCTTCACTGGTATCCTTGGCTTTTCTGTTTGAGCATTCACATTTTGAATTCATCTATACTCATGAATCTAATGATTAGCTCTAGTGCCTCTCCCCTCTAAATCAAATTCGTATTTTCCCAGCTTGTATCCTGTGTTTCTGGCTATTAGTCCCCCTTGGATGTTTCATCATGAGCTTAGATTTAGCATGTCCCCAGTTAAATTTATCATCTTCCTTTCCTGTTCTTTTGATTTCCTGTTTCTGTTGATAATTTCTGTTGCCCATATAGTCATATAGACATGGTACTTTGTACATAGTTCTCTTCTAGTTCCATTCACTTTTAGTCCTATTAGCTTTACCTCCTAATCTTTATGTCTTTATCCCCACTGTATCTGTCTTGTTCTGATGCTTATTATCTTCTGCTTAGCTTTCTTGAGTACTCTAATTCTTATCTCAGATTAACCTTTCCTTCATGGAGTACTTTCAAGAGCTTTCCATTACATGCTGAATAAAGTTCCAACAACTTACTCTATGAGGTGTTTTTATATTTTGGTCCTAGCTATCTTTCTTTACTTGCTGATTCTCCATTGTCCCTCTTACAATTGATAAGTCCGAATTTTTATTCTTACTGTGTTTTCTTGGATTGTCCTTTTGCATCATCTTCTAATGCCTACGTTCTACAGATTCTCAAGGCCCTGCTCAAACAATTACCTTCATTAAATTGATATTAGTCTGTCTCTGATTAAAAGTAATTTAGTGGCCGGGCACGGTGGCTCACACCTGTAATCCCAGCACTTTGGAAGGTCAAGGTGGGTAGATCACCTGAGGTCAGGAGTTCAAGACCAGCCTGGCCAACATGGCAAAACCTTGTCTCTACTAAAAAATATAAAAATTAGCTGGGCATGGTGGTACACACCTGTAATCCCAGCTACTAGAGAGGCTGAGGCATGAGAATCACTTGAACCCAGGAGGCAGAGGTTGCTGTGAGCCGAGATCATGCCACTGCACTCCAGCCTGGGTGACAGAATGAGACTGTCTCAAAAAAAAAAGAGTAGTCTTCCAAATTTGCAAGACTTGTAGTTTTATAAGAGATGTACATATAATAACTTCCTATATTTTCACTGTTAGGGTATGTACTTATTCTACCTGTCTTTGAGACTGTAAGGTTGTTTGGGTAGGATCCATGTTTTTTTTTTATCTTTGCTCATAGCTCCTAACACAATGCTATATACATATTAGATATCTAATAAATTATTGACAAATTAATGAAAGTGTACATGTTAAAAATATATCTTAAATTCGCAGCATGTAACGTGGTAGAAATTGAGAAATTTTTAAGCGTTTTTTGACTTTTTTCTTACATTTTATATATACATGTTTATATTCATACGTGAAAATAAGATAATGAGACAAATAAGAGGAACTTAATAGTGTTAAATTTGTATATCTGACTTAATTTGCCATAAAAATTATGACAAGAGTCAAATTGTTTCTCTTTTGGATAATTCAGTATGATTTTATTTTTCTAGCAAAGTCAGCTGTTGGCCTCTCACTGACTTGTATTACAAATATATTTTTTCTTTTGTTGTGGGCACAGTTTTACCCTGTATTGGTAAAAGCACACCTAAGGCACTAAAGTTTTAGAATAATTTATTTAAAGGAGAAAGATGTTTCTCCAAAGATTAAAAGTAGTACTTTACTATAATGTTAACATTATACAGTATTATAATGTTCACTAAAAATGAACAATGAACATATAAGTGCTAAAAGAGAAACTCTAGCAATGTATTTGCCTGATAACTAATTTTTTTCCATACATTACTGGGGTACAGGTGGTATTTGGTTACATGAGTAAGTTCTTTAGTGGTGATTTGTGAGATTTTGGTGCACCCATCACCTGAGCAGTATATACTGCACCACGTTCGTAGTCTTTTATCCCTCGCCCCCTTCCCATTCTTCAACTCAAGTCCCCAAAGTCTGTTCTATCATTCTTATGCCTTTGCTTCCTCATAGCTTAGCTCCCACATGTCCATGAGAACATACAATGTTTGATTTTCCATTCCTGAGTTAACTTTATTAGAATAATAGTCTCCAATTTCATGCAGGTCACTGCAGATGCTGTTAATTCATTCCTTTTTATGGCTAAGTAGTATTCCATCATATACATCACAGTTTCTTTATCCATTTGTTGATTGATGGGCACTTGGGTTGGTTCCATGATTTTGCTATTGTGAGTCTTGCTGCTGTAAACATGTGTGTGCAAGTATCTTTTTCGAATAATGACTTCTTTTCCTCTGGGTAGATACCCAGTAGTGGGATTGCTGGATCAAATGGTGGTTCTACTTTTAGTTCTTAAAGGAATGTCTGCACTGTTTTCTGTAGTGGCTGTACTAGTTTACGTTCCTACCAGCAGTGTAGAAGTGTTCCCTGATCACCTCATCCATGCCAACATCTACTGTTTTTTGATTTTTTGATTATGGCCATTCTTGCAGGAGTAAGGTGGTATTGGATTGTGGTTTTGATTTACATTTCCCCGATCATTAGTGATGTTGAGCATTTCTTCATATGTTTCTTGGCCATTTGCACATCTTCCTTTGAGGATTGTCTATTCATGAACTTAGCCCACTTTTTGATGCGATTGTTTTTTCTTACTGATTTGTTAGGGTTTGTTGTAGATTCTGGATATTAGTCCTTTGTCAGATGTATAGATTGTGAAGATTTTTTCCCACTCTGTGGGTTGTCTGTTTACTCTGTTGACTGTTCCATTTGCCATGCAAAAGCTCTTTAATTAGGTCTCAGCTATTTATCTTTGTTTTTATTGCCTTTGCTTTTGGGTTTTTGGTCATGAAATCCTTGCCTGTGCCAATAACTAGAAGGGTTTTTCTGTTGTTATCTTCAATAATTTTTATAGTTTCAGGTCTTAGGTTTAAGTCCTTAATCCATCTTGAGTTGATTTTGGTATAAGGTGAAAGACGAGGATCCAGTTTCATTCTCCTACATGCGGCTAGCCAGTTATGCCAGCACCATTTGTTGAAAGGGGTGTCCTTTATGTTTTTGTTTGCTTTGTTGAAGATCAGTTGGCTGTAAGTATTTGGGTTTATTTCTGAGTTCTCTGTTCCATTGATCTATGTGCCTATATTTATACCAGTACCATGCTGTTTTGGTGACTGTGGCCTTAGAGTATAGTTTGAAATCAGGTAGTGTGAGTCCTCCAGATTTGTTCTTTTTCCTTAGTCTTGCTTTGGCTATGCGGGCTCTTTTTTTGATTCCTAATGAATTTTAGAATTGTTTTTTCCAATTCTGTGAAGAATGATGGTGGTATTTTGATGGGAATTGCCTTGAATTTGTACATGGCTTTTGACAGTATGGTCATTTTCACAATATTGATTCTACCCATCCACGAGCATGGGATGTGTTTTCATTTGTGCTGTCTGTGATTTCTTTCAGCAGTGTTTTGTAGTTTTCCTTGTAGAGGTCTTTTGACTCCTTGGTTAGGCGTATTCCTAAGTATTTTATTTTATTTTTTTGCAGATACTGTAAAAGGGGTTGAGTTCTTGATTTGATTCTCTGGTTGTTGTTGGTGTACAGAAGAGCTACTGATTTGTGTAGCTCTTATACCCGAAACTTTGCTGAATTGTTTTATCAGTTCTAGGAGCTTTCTGAAGGAGTCTTGAGGGTTTTCAAGGTAAATGATTGTATCGTCAGCAAACAGTGACAGTTTGACTTCCTCTTTATTGATTTGGATGCCCTTTATTTATTTCTCTGCTCTAATTGCTCTGGCTAGGACTTCCAGTACTATGTTGAAGAGGAGTGGTGAGAGCAGACATCCTTGTCCTGTTTCAGTTCTCAGAGAGAATGCTTTCAACTTTTCCCCATTCTGTATTATGTTGGCTGTGGGTTTGTCATAGATAGCTTTTATTACATTGAGGTATATCCCTTGTATGCTAGTTTTGCTGAGAGTTTTAATCATAAAGGGATGCTGGATTTTGTCGAATGTTTTTTCTGCATCTATTGAGATGATATGTGATTTTTGTTTTTAATTCTGTTTATGTGGTATATCACATTTATTGACTTGTGTATGTTAAACCATCCCTGCATCCCTGGTATGAAACCCACTTGATCATGGTGGATTATCTTTTTGATATGTTGTCAGATTTGGTTAGCTAGTATTTTGTTAAGGATTTTAACATCTATGTTCATCAAAGATACTGGTCTGTAGTTTTCGTTTTTGGTTACGATCTTTTCCGGTTTTGGTGTTAGGGTGATGCTGGCTTCATAGAATGAATTAGGGAGGGTTCCTTCTTTCTCTATCTTGTGGAATAGTGTCGAAAGGATTGGTATCCATTCTTCTTTGAATGTCTGGTAGAATTCTGCTGTGAATCCATCTGGTCCTAGGCTTTTTTTTTTTGTTGGTAATTTTTTAATTACCATTTCAAATTTGCTGCTTCTTATTGGCCTGTTCAGGATCTCTAATTCTTCCTGATTTAATCTAGGAGGGTTGTATTTTTCCAGAAATTCATCCATCTCTTCTAGGTTTTCTAGTTTATGTGCATAATGATGTTCACAGTACCCTTGAATGATCTTTTGTGTCATTCAAGGGACCAGCAGTGGGCGGGGCCGTAGAACTCCCAAGATTATATGCCCTTGGTCTTCCACTACTAGGGTGGGTAGGGAAGGGCCATCAGGTTGGGGCAGGGCTAGGCATGTCTGAGCTCACGCTCTTCTTGGGCGGGTCTTGCTGTGGCTGCTGTTGGGGATGAAGGTGAGATTGCCAGGTCACTGGAGTTGTGTAGCTAGGAGGAATATGGCTGCCTATGCTGAATCATGCCGGTTGTCAGGGAAGTAGGGGAAAGCTGGCAGTCACAGGCCTCACCCAGCTCCCACGCAAACTGAAGGACCAGTCTCAATCCCACCGTGCCTCCCCCAACAGCCCTGTTTCCAGACAGTGGGCGAGATGGGCTTGAAAACTTGCCCCAGGCTACCTGCCTTCTAGCTGCGAAAGAAAAGGGCTTGGTTCTTCCCTCGCCTGTGGAGTCTGCAAACCAGATTTGCCGCCCTACCCAGAGTTGTGGCCTGGAGGTCTCTCGCCCCGTTCAAATTGTTACAAAGTTTAGCTAGAGATTTCCTTCTCCCTGTGGAGTTTTACCCCCTGCTCCTCTGGCCGCCCTCCCTATGGATCCCTGTGGTGCCGGGCAGGAATGGCCTGCTTGGGGACTCAGCAAGCTCCCAGGACCTTTCAGCTGCTTCCTCTACCCCCCCTGTATTTTGCTTGGCTCTCTAAATTGAGTCAGATCCAGCTGAAGTTGGAAACTTCTGCAAACAGACCTTCAGTTTCTCCAGTGGGGGGTGTGTGTTCCGGAGAGGAGGGTCTCCCTTTCTCACTTCCGCAGTTGGGACACACACAGTATTTGGGGTGTTTCGCAGGTCCTGCAAGAGCGGTCCGCTTTCTTCAGAGGGTCTGTGGGTCCTCTCGGGATTGCTGGTTTGTTCTTGCAGTCGATCTGGAGCTAAAATTCACAATGCGAGTCTCCGCATGCTGTTCTGTCTGGAGCCACAATCTAGTCTTGCCTCCTGTCCGCCATGATGATCCCTGTCCAGTGATAACTAAATGTATGTCACAAATAGCAGTTTACAAGAAGTATTGCTGATTATGCGTGCAGTAGTAGCCTTCACACTCCCTACTCCCTCTTCTACCAATTTGTTTTTCTTACCGCTTTCTGTATCTTTGGAATAAAGACTTTAATAACAGATCGGGCTGACAATGAAAGCTATCGTCTCAATCCAAATTGAAGACAGGCTTGTTGTAGTCCAGTGCTGCTAAAACATTGAGCTAATCATCATAATATATACAGAATCATATCAAGGAAGACCCTGAAATTAATAAACGGTTCTTGAGTAGTTATAATCCTTTAGGAGATTGTGAACATATAAAAATTATACTTTTTGACTATGGCAAAGTCCTAATCATTTAATAATGTGCTGTTTGTCGAAGCTAGCCAAAGCATGTATTGTTTATGTGCACTCTTGAGGAAGGTGATGCCATCAGGATAAGGCAAGGCCTATATATTTCCTCATGCAGTGAAAGGTTAAAGATGATCAAAATGTTATAGAATTGAGAAGAGAAATCAGTATAAAAACCGTGGGCTTTAAAGCCCTAAATCTTACCATGACAAGTCCTGTGTCACTTGTTAGTGTGGAACATTGGCATCCTGTTTAATGTCTTTGAGCCTCAACTTAGCCATTTGAATATGGCAGTATTGAATAACTGTGTAGTTATTGTACAAACTTAATGAAATGATTTCCTTCTTCATAAATTCCTTAAGTTATGAATTTCCGTTAAGTGAAGAATGCCTTCTGCCTAAAGGTGGAACTATATCAAGCACCTTGACTGAATCTTAGATATATTCCTGGGCTTTAAGATATTTAATGTAGTATATACTGGTTACAGATAAGTAAATTGAAACCAAGTCAAGTGATTTAACAATAATTATAATTATAATTAAGTATAATTAGTGAAAAACATGGAACTAAACAGGTCTCTATTCTTTTTACTGTTGTTTAATGTATCCTTTGTTTAATTATAGATACATGTACATTTCTTAATTTGGTTTCAAGGATTCTTTTGTTCTTTGTAGGACTGACTGATTTTTTTTTACAGCTTTAATTTTAAATGCCCACATGACTTAACATTGTTCTGGCTGAAAGGGCTATAATTGCTTTTTTCTTATTGTAACTGCCATTTAGGAACTTGCATTGTACTGTTGAAACTTTATTCAACCAAATTATAGCATGGGAAACTGAATTTTAGGTCTGGAAAAAAAATCTGAAGGCTTGAAAGTATGATCACGTCTTAATGACATAGAGTAAAATAAACTACTAAACTAAGGATATTTTGTGTTTGCTCAATTTATGTTTTTTGTTTTAGATGGAAATAGAGAAGCTGAAAAAAGCTGTCCTGTCTTCTTGAGTGGTGTGGACCTGGTGTTCATAATGTTCCAGGGATTCAGAAGCAACGCTATGAACTTCAGCTGACTTGTTACTTAAAAATTGTGAATTCTGTTGTTGTGATAAATATGAGCAAATGAAGTGTAATATCTATAGAAAAGTAGAGTGAGGGTGAATTTATATATATATATATATATTTTGTTTTGCCAATATGAAGAAAAAGAGGCCTTATTTCTTAACTGTGCTGGGATTGCAAACACTTTTTAAAAAATTGTTTGCTTGAAAATACTACTGAATATAAATAAGAATGTGCACAGTAGTTTTTTTATTGAAACTTGTATTATTTTTAAAGAGATCTATACTATAAATATGGTGATATATTTACAAGTAATCTGTAAGATATACTATTTGAGAGGGACAGATTAGCCTTTTAGTAACTATAGTCACTACTTTTTCCATAATGCATAAGGGATATAAACTGTGTTTGTGTGTGTGTGTGTGTGTGTGTATATATATATATATTTACTTTTATCCTCTTACCGAAGGTTACACTGTTGTGCCTGTTTGTCTGCAATGCTGTTTATATTTTGGGTGATGAAATAGGAGTTTCCTAGCTATATAACCAGATTACTCACCCATGCATATAGTAAGAACTAATGAATAATCAAAATAATTTCATCAACTTTTAGAATATTTTATGTTGCTTGCACTATAGGAGTCATAAAAGGAACTTAGTTAAAATATGTTGGATTGTTAAACATTTGGGGAAATATGAACTGTATTTTAAATTTGTTAGGTCTGAAGAATCTAAAACTGTTAATTTAACCCTTAACTTGTGCCTAGAAACTACAGCACATATAAAATATGTAAACACCAGCCTGTTGCTGTACTTTTCTGCTTATTTTACAGCCTCAAATATTTCTCATTATCTTGTCACTTAGTTCTTCATGCTTCTCCTTCTGACTTTTAATAATGGTAGTAGGAAAACAAAACCCAAAGCTTTTCAGAACTTCAGTGTGAGGTTTCCTATTTTGACAAGTTAACTTGTAAATACTCAGGTTTTACGATGTATAATTTACCTAATAGACCAAACTAACTCATGGAGATATTTTGAACTATTATTTAGGTACAAACTTTATAAAGAATGTTAGTATGTGATAAAATATAACATTACAGCTTATTTAAAACCAAATATAGTTGAACATATTTAAAATACATTTTCACAGAATGGATGAATTAGTTGTTTCTTCAGAGTTACTTATGAACAGTTGAATGCTTTAAAATGTTCTATCTGTAGGTAACATCTAAAACACAAGTGGGTTTATTTAAATTTTTAAAATTTGAAATTTTTTATTTGCAAAAAATTGTTTTATGCTTTATTATATCGCAAATGAGTGTCAGATTTTTGAGTACCAGTGATCATGCTTCCATTTTTTTTAGTTTTAAACCACCAAACCAATATTTTTCCTTTAAATTTTAATCTTATAGAAATCTTACGTAAATGAAATTTTGTCATGTTTCAAATAAAGAGAACTGAAGTAGAAAATAGAAATGCCAGTAAACAACATAATGTTTAATTTACAACTTACATTAGGGGTTTGGGGGAATGCTAATTATATATTGAGAATATACATTAGAACTCTTCAAAATGGGCCCTTCTAATGAGGTCACTACTGAACAAAATTGTTCCCTCTTCTGTTAAATAGAATAGGTTTAAATGACTAGTCAAATGAATTATTTTCTTCTTGTTAAATAAATTAAATCTTACTTTCTTTTAATGACCAACCTTAGGTAAAACAAAAATATTGTAATCCTAGAAATTATCCTCCAGCTTTCTCACCTGAAAATCTATTGAAGTGATCCCTGGGCACCCTAATAATGGGATGAGGGAAGTTTCCAGCAGATTTCAGGCTGTTCTTAAAGTTTTTATTGGTCATTTTCTCAATAGTACATGAAATCAAGATGCTTATGAGCATGGAAATGTATTTAAAGTTTTTGCTTGTGTCCTCCTCAGTCAGAATAGAAAAGTAACTGAAATACTCTTACCTTTCTGTCCTTGATAAAATAGTAAAGAAAACCAAACAAACCCAGGCCTGATGGGAAAAATGATTCCTTTATTCTAGCAATTTACTCCTTTCTGTTGGTATGGGAAATGTTATTTCTATTACTGAAGTTCATATCACAAAATTATATTTAATAATAACCTTGGGGTAAATCATGAATTTTTTTTCTACGTGTGAGTATAAAAGACAAAAGTTGAACAGCATGGAATCTCATTGCCAAATTATTAGTGAATGTATAGTTCAGGTATTCTTTGAGACACACAGTATCATTAATTTCCGAATTGTATTTCAGTGTTATTTTTTGTTTGTGACCACTAAGCTTCTGTCTTAATACAAAGCTGTTACCTTCTACAGAATTTAAGTCTGAAGATGTAAAGAGAGAACAGGCCTTGTGTAACAGAAGATACTCTTTTTTATGCTCCTTACTGTGATCACAGAAAAATTAAAAATCCAAGTGCTTTCTAGATTTGTTGATAAACATTTTATGCTTGCATTTAAACTTGAAATGTATGAGCAGAATGAGACAATCAGTTAAATCAGAAATGAGAAGTATTATAATGTAAAGGCCTTGTTTTGCTGTAGCAATAAAATGACCAAGTGCAATGACTTGATTTAATAAAATCATATTTTAAAAGTTGCTGCTATGAATATTTTTGGCTATAAAATTTTACCCTGACTTGCTTTCAATAACTATTATGTAATGCAGTTGATGTTGTAACCTAACATTCCAAAAAAAATTGAAAGGGGGAATCTCAAAATAGTATATACTTCACTAACTTGTTTACAGGTGCTGTATTTAAAAGCATGCTTCTCTCTCAAAAAGAAAAATTAAAGGATTTTATTGCCAGTCGTGTCAGTCTTTATTGGTTATTTTTTGTTAACTTTAGCATTTGTGTATTTCAGAGTATGATGAAAATTATATTACTTCAATTTCCAAATACAAGAATAAATAGTAAACCAAAAACATTAAAAATTCTAGACCCGTATGACTTTTACTGAACTTTTCTGAGTCTGGTTTTTCATCTGAAACTGAGACAATAATTTCTACTTTACAGGATTATGGGGAGAATTTGAAATAGTTTATCTAAATGGCTTTGTAGAGTGCTTGGCATAGAGTAGGTTTTTTTTTTTTTAAAAAAATGGAGGCTGCTGTTTTACCTTTTTTAAAAGCATTTTACAGTGTTGGATGTGATAAAAATTAGATGGATAAGGTTAAGAAAAAGGAGGCATTGTATATCCTTTCCCCCTGAATACGGTATAGTATCCTTTTCTTTGGGGAGATGCTCCTTTCATTTGTATTATGTTGTTCAAAGGGGAGCTGCTACCATCTTACAGATTCTACCTCCTTGACCACCCAGGAATTATCCCTTGAGAGAGTACTTGGCTCAAACTGAGTTATTGAGTTAATCAAAGAATGAAATTTTTAAAATTGGAAACAAAAAGAGCTAATCTCAGCATGGGAGCTCTCCACAGTTCTGTTTTTCTGTCATCTGGAAAAAGCTGACTTGAAAAACAAAATTTAGTAGAGCATAGATAGATGGAAACAGAATCTGGAAGGACTTTGAAACTGATTGTAGCTGTTGCTGAGTCTCAGCTGTCTATTGCTTGGTTCTATAAGCACAGACTTGCTCATAAGCTTGTTGGGTTTCTGAACTCACAACCGAAAAAGTCCTGATAAATACAGAAAACAAGATGAAATCAGGAGAACATTAAGGTCCACATACTTTTGCTGAACATAGATCATGTATAGCTTTAGAGATTCTAGTAGTGTGCTGGAAGATTTGAAACAGAAGGAATAGGACACCACTATAAAGCAATGTGGAAAATTAGTGTGTCATAAGATTTTTAAAATCTTATTTAAAAAATTTCTAGTTCTTATTGGCTTTTAGAAGCACTAGACAAAAAACTTTGGAGGCATATAATGGTAAAAGTTTTGGACTATAGAATTTGTGTTTGAAGAGTGCAGATGGTTTTGTCTGAAAATACAATTTGCAAATTTAGCCCAGTTCTAGGAAATAAAAGCAGGTAGCAGTTTAACTCACCTGGATTTATTAGGCTGTATTCTCAAGATGCAAGAGAGACTGGGTCTGGGTGTTAAAAATTTTTTTTCTGAATCCTGTTGCATTTATTTTACCACTAACACCATTTTTGTGAATCTGCTCTTCCATGTAAGGAAAATAAATTCACAAATAGATATCAGTATTTTTTGTATAGAGTCAATAGTTTTTTTCTGTCATGAAAGGTGTGGCTATTTTGCAACTATTGGATGGTATTATTTCCTATCAGGTTCCAAGTGTTTCTTACTGACTACATTTCAGTTCCCTTTAAAAGTGTGTGAATAAAGTTATTGAAAGTAGAACTACATTTTAAGTGCATTGAGAAACTTTTTTTTTTTTTTTCCCCAGTCAGGGTCCTTCTCTTATTACCCTGGCTAGAGTGCCGTGGTGCGACCTCAGCTCACTACAACCTCTGCCTCGTGGGCTCCAGCAATCCTCCTGCATCAGCCTCTTGAGTAGTTGGGACTACAGGTGCATGCCACCACACCCACCTAATTTTTTTTTTTTTGATACTGGGTTTCACCATGTTGCCCAGGCTGGTCTTGAACTCCTGAGTTAAAGCAATCCGCGCTGCTCCCCTCGGCCTCCCAGAGTGCTTGGATTACAGGCATTAGCTACCATGCCCAATGAGTAACAATTCTTTAATAAAATCACATGTTAACGTTTCAGGGTAGAGTGGATTTTTAAGAGATATTCCTAAACATTAACTGAACAGAATGCAAACGATGTGACGTAGCGATGACATTTTTACTGTCTTTTCCTCCCTTGAGACTCATTAAAAACAGTAAATACAATGAAAAAGATTTGATATTAATAGATTAAAAAGCAGATTTAAGATAAAAAACATTGCTTTTCAGATGAAATAAGGAAGCTACAATTTATAATAGTAAAAATACCTTCCAAATGTTTTGGAGGGAGCAACCTGAAATCTGATATAAACTTTCCCAGACTTTGTGCCAGATGCAGATTTCTCTGAAAGGCCCATCTGATCATTGTAGGCTCAAATCCTCTACAGAAGAATAGCTGGGAAATGTGGAGCTGAAAGAGAAGCCTCACTAACTGTAAGCCCTAATAATTGGAAGACTGAAAACCAAGGAGAAGGAGACATGCTCTTAGGGAAGACAGATGTAATGAGAGAATATTTTGGATAACAATTTATAGCTCTTCTTCCTTCCTGTGCTATTCATCAAATAACTGACACCATGGAAACGTGAGTAATCAGACACAAGTATCTTTATGGATACCTGTGTTTTATATAACAAAAAGTCCAGAAGAAAACCTTGATTAAAATCCTTTATGTCCCAGGAGGAAAAAAATGGCATGATATTTAACACCAAGACATCTGTTAAGTTATGGAACTTTAAAGAATGAATATTGACTCAAAAAAGAAGTTGAAATTTTTAATTGACTAAACACACCGTAAGTGAATTTGAAACGTATTTAAGGCTCTACAACTGAGAAAGGCAGCAAGGCCAGATGATGGCTGTGTTTTAATTGGTCTTTAAGCTACTCAAACTGTAGAAAAAGATGGAAAGCCACCCAATTTATTTTATGAATCCAGCATAACTTTAAACCTGATCATCATAAACCAATCTCACAGGGAGAGATTTCATATCAGGAAATTTATCAATCTCAATGCATGATATGAAATTATAAGAGAAAAATAAAATGTTCATTTTGATAAAAGGAAGGGGTTTCCTGTACTGGGTATGGTGGTGAAGAACACAGTAACAAAATGGTACCACTGTCTTGCTGCGTGCCTAGCAGTTCTAGTCACCACTGCGTTTACACTAGCAGTGCAAATCTCAACACAATGAGAAAAGCAACTAGCATCTTCGTATTATCATGAAAGTTGTTTTGACCTTGTGGACCACACTTAGAGAACCACTGACCTAAAATGACCTAGTATGGTCTTTAGCATGTAGTAGACAATCAGTAAATGTTTAGTGGATGAATAAGTGACAAAAGGGAGGTATTCTTTCTATCCCTTGTCTTTACCATCTCCTACCTTTTCTTCCTTCCTCAAATATTCAAGTATAGTATCTCCTCAAGACTAACCACTATCATGCCGATTGCTATAAAACAGACATTCTTCCAGGGACTGCATTAGGCTCTTAAAATGTATTTAACAAATTTTATATACTGGACTTTAGATGGTCAGTTTACCCTACATTTTATAGTAAACTTACCTTTAAAAGTAGGCATCGCGTCAAACACTCATAGCTAATGTTTATATTGTGCTTACCACATACCAAGTGCTATTACAAGTAATTGCTATCTAATTTACCTGTCTATCCTATCTAATCATCTCAACAATCCTATGTGCTAGGAGGTATTATACTCCACACATGGGAAAGAGGCTAAGGAAGGTTAAGCAACTTGGCCAAGGCCACTGAGCTAATAAGGGCTGGAGCTGAACTCAGCCCAAGAAACCGAATTTTGAAGCCTGTGCTTTTGCTCATAAGCTTTATTGCCTCTCTGCATAGATAATATATAGAAAAGAAGGAGCCTGCCTGGGGAATATGAATTTCTTCTAGTCTAGTCTTACTTCTTTCACTCTTTGTGATCCTTTATATTAAGTCTGTCAACATTTTTCCACCAGTAAGAGACTAAATGTAAAGTCTATTTTCAGTGATCTCATAGTTTTTAGATTTCTCTGTGATGTGGTCACACAAGATTTTGGGAAACATTCTTCATTTCTTAGTGTACATCTTTGCAAACTTAAATGGTTTTCATGGCTTTTCAGCAAAAACACAAGAAACAACCTTACGTAGCTTCCATAAAGAAATTAAATGGGCCAGGCACGGTGGCTCATGCCTGAAATCTCAGTACTTTGGGAGGCTGAGGTGGGAGGATTGCTTGAGCTTAGAGACCAGTCTGGGCAATATAAGGAGACCTTGTTTCTACTAAAAACAAAACAAAAACAAAAACTAACTGGGTGTGTTGGTGTGCATCTATAGTCTCAGCTACTTGGGAGGCTGAGGCGGGGGAATCGCTTGAGCCCAGGAGGTTGAGGCTGCAGATCGCGCCACTGCACTCCAGCCTGGGCAAGAAAATGAGGCCCTGTCTTTCAAAAAAAAGAAAAAAGGAAAAAAAGAAAATTAAATGACCACTAGATGGCAGTCAAATAAAGCTCAGCTTATATGTGTATTGAGGAAACCATAAACAGGTAGCAGCTGCAAATAAAATCAGAGAGGGCTCCAACCTTCACCCAGAACTGGGACACAACCAACCCTACTTCCCTAGCCTGATTACTTCCCCAAGCTAAGTGCCACATGATAGGGTAAAAAGAGTTCGGGCCTTGGAATCGAACTGATCTCGCTCTGAAAACTGGCTCTAAAAATGAGTAGCTGTGTGAACTTGGCAAATCACTCAAGTCTTATCCCTTTCCTTATCTAAAGAGACATAAAAATTCTGTTTTGCCAGAATTTAAACCCTTTCCTTCTTACCATTTACTCAGGGAAGAGGGAGAAAGGAGGCCCTGAGTTCTGGGAGAACAAGTCAGACAGCAGCAACAAAACCATCTTGCTCTTGTTTGTCATTTCTGTTGGATGTTGATGCCTTGAGGGCTCCTTTGACCCCAGGTTGCTGCAGTGAGTCCTGAACCCTTTCTCACATGTGTTATTTGCCACTTCCTGTCCTTGATTCTCTGGTGGCACCTCCCGTTCCTCCATTTTGTCCTGCAATGTGCTCCTACCACAACCAGGCCAAAGAGAAAGCAAATCCCATTTATGGTTGCTTATGTAACAAGCTCATATAATAGTTTTGTAGTGAGCTTTGTGCTCCAGGCTTCTTAAGGAGTTTCTGGTAGGGCATCTCTTGTTTTGCCACTTCTGTCTTTTTCCTATGTGAAGTCTAGTATAATTCATATAGAGTTGGAGTCTGCCAGTACAGTCCAGAGCCAGTGGTCAGTGGAGAGTCTATGGTGCCACGACCATGCCTGAAAAAGTGAATCCATTTTCTGCCCAAATTCTAAGCAGGAAATGACTTTTCTCTCCAAAATGGGGTTAAAATGTCCAT
The DNA here is from genome assembly GCF_029281585.2 of Gorilla gorilla gorilla. NCBI lineage: Eukaryota > Metazoa > Chordata > Mammalia > Primates > Hominidae > Gorilla > Gorilla gorilla. The sequence continues at coordinate 65,422,638 of NC_073229.2, forward strand.
ATTGTGGTGATGATGTGACTGTAGGGTCACAGAAGCAGAGAATAGTCCTACCCCAGAAGGAACGTGGTCACCTGAAAGACTTCAGAAGTGAAACATGCTATATAGGAGGACAGAGCAAGACAACATCACACAGATCTTTCCACTGACAAAATAGCCAGCCATCTGCAGTATGCTTTAGGGAAAAGCAAGATCTTTCATGGATATCAGTAAGTCTTGACCCAGGGCTTAGACAGTATTTTGAACAAGTGACAAAACTAGTGATTATGATTCTTAATAGTGATAAAAATCCTGGAGTATGAGAAAAACAACATAGTGTACATAAAAGTATTCAGGGACCATTTCCTTAGTCTCACCAAGATTATCACCAGTTCCATGGAGGGAGAGGGAGAAGTAGAGAATGAAATAAAATAATGTATATTCTTTTTAGTCTATTGAATTTGTGAATGTATGTGTAATGCGAAAATGCCTTTATGTTTGTTTGTCTTGATCTGAACCTGTGTTCTTACTGAGGCAAGAAAAAATTGTCATTCAAAGGCTACATTCTCATCTGGCTTATTAATTAATTGATTACTTTTTTGTGTGTGTATGAGATGGAGTCTCACTCTGTTGCCCAGGCTGGAGTGCAGTGGCATGATCTCAGCTCACTACAACGTCTGCCTCCCGGCTCAAGCGATTCTCGTGCCTCAGCCTCCCAAGTAGCTAGACTATAGGCATGTGCCACCATGCCCTGCTAATTTTTGTATTTTTAGTAGAGACATGGTTTCGCAATGTTGGCCAGACTGGTCTCAAAAACTCCTGACCTCAAGTGGTCTGCCCGCATTGGCCTCCCAAAGTGCTGGGATTACAGGCATGAGCCACCATGCCCAGCTGTCATCTGGTTTAAATTATAAATCACTGCATATACAAAATAAGTAGCAATCAACATAAAATTCCCTTGGGCTGTTTCTCCTCACTCAGGGATCTGCCTTTGTTCTTAGTGTGGTGTCTGTGTGTGCAAGAAGTGGATACATCCTCTAGGGAGCAGGAGGAGACAGGACTCCGTGTTTCTGAGCCTCTTGCTCTCCTCTGCCCCTTTCCTCCCTAGTTGAGTATTGATGTGAGAAGACATCTCACCTCTTGCCTGGCCCTTGCTCTTGCTCTCTGTGTCAGAACTTCTCTTGTTCAGAACCAGAAAGGCTCTGGATTAGCTTTCTATTGCCACTGTAATTACCACACAAATTTAGTGGTGCAAAAACAATAGACATGTATTATTTTATATGCTGGAGGTCAGAAGTCTGACATGAATCTCACTGGGCTAAAATTAAGGCTTCCAAAGGAAGCTCTAGGGGGAAAATTCCTTTCCTTGCCTTTTCCAGCTTCTTTAGGCTGCTGGCAATTCTTAGCTCATGGCCCCCTTTCCCCATTTTCAAAGCCATCTGCAGAGGGTTGAGCCCTTCTTAAACTGCGGTCCTCCATCCTTCATGCATAATCACCTCTCCCTGATTCTGTCTCCCTCTCCGCTCTTAAAAACCCTTGTGATTACATTTGGCCCACCTGTCTGAAGGCTCTTAATCACATTAGCAAAATCCCTTTTGCCGTGTAAGGTAACGTATTCACAGATTCCTGGGACTAGAATGTGTGTATATATCTAGGCGGCAGTGGTGGTGGTGGGGATTATTCTGCCAGCCACCGGCTCTCTGCTTCCTGTCAGATTGAAATGTTCCTATATTCTAGCCTTCTTTTCCCTATGCTGTGGTATTCACCCTTCCCTTCTTTATGGCAGTAAAGGAAGGCTTCAGACAAAGGATTCAGCTTACCAGTGAGTGAAAGTACTTTTTGGGGGGGGGGGGGTGTTTTAAAAAATCATCCCCAGAATAAATAGTGACTTGCCCAGGGAGTTTTGAGGGGCATTGATGAATACAGTGAAAAGGAAACATTTTACCCTGGGAATAATTCACCATTCCAACAACTAGACTCTTAAAATTAGCTAGACAACTAATTTCATGGTAGATAATGACACTGGAAAGAGGAAGATAATAAGATCCCCTGCTGATCAAATCTGAGCCTGAAGCCTATTTAGTGACTAAGATAAGAAATGAGCTTATCGACTACTTAAACAACAACGCTGGGGAAAAGTGGGTGGTGGACAAAGAAGAGAAAATATAAATTAAAAATTTGAGGGTGAATCTTAGAACTTTAGAAATAAGTTTTCCTGATGGCTGAGAATTCAAACCAACATACTTTCCTGTCCTTGTGATAAACAATACTGGAACTGGACATTCTTTCCTGTCCCAAGTGAAATACCAAAAACAAACAAAAATAGATTAGGTACTTGCTCTCCAGGAAATATTTGCTCTTGGAAGATAAAATTCTGAATAAAACAAAATAGCTTATTAAGGGAGAAGACTACCCCTCATATTGTCTTATGCCCAATTTCTGCCTCCAAAGAAAGAAGAAGTAAAAACTAAAAGACAGAAATGAAATCCACAGGCAGACAGCCCAGCGCCGCACCCTGGGCCTGGTTAAAGATTGACCTCTGACCTAACCGGTTATGTTGTCTATAGATTCCAGACATTGTATGGAAAAGCACTGTGAAAATCCCTGTCCTGTTCTGTTCCATTCCGATTACCAGTGCATGCAGCCCCCAGTCACGTACCCCCTGTTTGCTCAATCACGACCCTCTCACGCGAACCCCCTTAGAGTTGTAAGCCCTTAAAAGGGACAGGAATTGCTCACTCGGGCAGCTCCGTTTTTAGAGACGTGAGTCTTGCCGAAGCTCCTGGCCTAATAAAGCCCTTGCTTCTTTAACTTGGTGTCTGAGGGGTTTTGTCTGTGGCTTGTCCTGCTACATTTCTTGGTTCCCTGACCGGGAAGCGAGGTGATTAACAGACTTCGAGGCAGCCCCTTAGGAGGCTTAGGTCTGCCCTGTGGAACATCCCTGTGGGGGCCTCCAGCCAGCTTGAGCAACACGGATCCTGAGAGCGCTCCCGGGTAGGCAATTGCCCTAGTGGAACAGCTCACCAGAGCAGTGCCTGGCAGGCCCCCGTGGAGGATCAACGCAGTGGCTGAACACCGGGAAGGAACTGGCACTAGGAGTCTGGACATCTGAAACTTGGTAAGACTGGTCTTCGGAACTCGCCCACTCCATTTGAGTGGAAGCTTGGCCTGATCACCCATGGCAGCCTGTACCTGCGCTTTGGGTTTTGTTTTTGACTTGACTTGGATTGCTTGATACTTGGGTTTTGGTTTTGACCTGGCTTGGATTTCTTTTTTTATTTTATTTTATTTTATTTATTATACTTTAAGTTCTACGGTACATGTACACAACGTGCAGGTTTGTTACATATGTATACATGTGCCATGTTGGTGTGCTGCACCCATTAACTCATCATTTACATTAGGTGTATCTCCCAATGCTATCCCCTCCCCCCACCCTATGACAGGCCCGGTGTGTGGTGTTCCCTACCCTGTGTCCAAGTGTTCTCATTGTTCAATTCCCACCTATGAGTGACAACGTATGGTGTTTGGTTTTCTGTCCTTGTGATAGTTTGCTCAGAATGATGGTTTCCAGCTTCATCCATGTCCCTACAAAGGACATGAACTCATCCTTTTTATGGCTGCATAGTATTCCATGGTGTATATGTGCCACATTTTCTTAATCCAGTCTATCATTGATGGACATTTGGCTTGGTTCCAAGTCTTTGCTATTGTGAATAGTGCCACAATAAACATAAGTGTGCATGTATCTTTATAGCAGCATGATTTATAATCCTTTGTATATATACCCAGTAATGGGATGGCTGGGTCAAATGGTATTTCTAGTTCTAGATCTTTGAGGAATCACCACACTGTCTTCCACAATGGTTGAACTAGTTTACAATCCCACCAACAGTGCAAAAGTGTTCCTATTTCTCCACATCCTCTCCAGCACCCGTTGTTTCCTGACTTTTTAATGATCTCCATTCTAACTGGTGTGAGGTGGTATCTCATTGTGGTTTTGATTTGCGTTTCTCTGATGGCCAATGATGATGAGCATTTTTTCATGTGTCTGTTGGCTGCATAGATGTCTTCTTTTGAGAAGTGTCTGTTCATATACTTTGCCCACTTTTTGATGGGGTTGTTTGATTTTTTCTTGTAAATTTGTTTAAGTTCTTTGTAGATTCTGGATATTAGCCCTTTGTCAGATGGGTAGATTGTAAAAATTTTCTCCCATTCTGTAGGTTGCCTGTTCACTCTGATGGTAGTTGCTTTTGCTGTGCAGAAGCTCTTTAGTTTAATTAGATCCCATTTGTCAATTTTGGCTTTTGTTGCATTGCTTTTGCTGTTTTAGACAAGAAGTCCTTGCCCATGCCTATGTCCTGAATGGTATTGCCTAGGTTTTCTTCTAGGGTTTTTATGGTTTTAGGTCTGACATTTAAGTCTTTAATCCATCTTTAATTAATTTTTGTATAAGGTGTAAGGAAAGGATCCAGTTTCAGCTTTCTATATATGGCTAGCCAGTTTTCCCAACACCATTTATTAAATAGGGAATCCTTTCCCCATTTCTTGTTTTTGTCAGGTTTGTCGAAGATCAGATGGTTGTAGATGTGTGGTATTGTTTCTGAGGGCTCTGTTCTGTTCCATTGGTCTATGTATCTGTTTTGATACCAGTACCATGCTGTTTTGATTACTGTAGCCTTGTAGTATAGTTTGAAGGCAGGTAGTGTGATGCCTCCAGCTTTGTTCTTTTTGCTTAGGATTGTCTTGGCAAAGTGGGCTCTTTTTTAGCTCCATATGAACTTTAAAGTAGTTTTTTCCAATTCTGTGCAGAAAGTCCTTGGTAGCTTGATGGGGATGGCATCGAATCCATAAATTACCTTGGGCAGTGTGGCCATTTTCACGATATTGATTCTTCCTGTCCATGAGCATGGCATGTTCTTCCTTGTTTGTGTCCTCTTTTATTTCCTTGAGCAGTGGTTTGTAGTTCTCCTTGAAGAGGTCCTACATGTCCCTTGTAAGTTGGATTCCTAGGTATTTTATTCTCTTTGAAGCAATTGTGAATGGCAGTTCACTCATGATTTGGCTGTCTGTCTGTTATTGGTGTATAGGAATGCTTGTGATTTTTACACATTGATTTTGTATCCTGAGATTTTGCTGAAGTTGCTTATCAGCTTAAGGAGATTTTGGGCTGAGATGATGGGGTTTTCTAAACATACAATCATGTCATCTGCAAACAGGGACAATTTGACTTCCTCTTTTCCTAATTGAATACCCTTTATTTCTTTCTTCTGCCTGATTGCCCTGGCCAGAACTTCCAACACTATGTTGAATAGGAGTGGTGAGAGAGGGCATCCTTGTCTCGTACCAGTTTTCAAAGGGAATGCTTCCAGTTTTTGCCCATTCAGCATGATATTGGCTGTGGGTTTGTCATAAATAGCTCTTATTATTTTGAGATATGTCCCATCAATACCTAATTTATTGAGAGTTTTTAGCATGGAGGGCTGTTGAATTTGTCAAAGGCCTTTTCTGCATCTATTGAGATAATCATGTGGTTTTTGTCTTTGGTTCTGTTTATACTCTGGATTACATTTATTGATTTGTGTGTGTTGAACCAGCCTTGCATCCCCAGGATGAAGCCCACTTGATCATGGTGGATAAACTTTTTTATGTGCTGCAGGATTTGGTTTGCCAGTATTTTATTGAGGATTTTTGCATCGATGTTCATCAGGGATATTGGTCTAAAATTCTCTTTTTTTGTTGTGTCTCTGCCAGGTTTTGGTATCAGGATACTGCTGGCCTCATAAAATGAGTTAGGGAGGATTCTCTCTTTTTGTATTGATTGGAATAGTTTCAGAAGGAATGGTGCCAACTCCTCTTTGTACCTCTAGTAGAATTCGGATGTGAATCTGTCTGGTCCTGGACTTTTTTTGGTTGGTAGGCTATTAATTATTGCCTCAATTTCAGAGCCTGTTATAGATCTATTCAGGGATTCAGCTTCTTCCTGGTTTAGTCTTGGGAGGGTGTATGTGTCCAGGAATTCATCCATTTCTTCTAGAATTTCTAGTTTATTTGCATAGAGGTCTTTATCGTATTCTCTGATGGTAGTTTGTATTTCTGTGGGATTGGTGGTGATATCCCTTTTATCATTTTTTATTGTGTCTATTCGATTCTTCTCTCTTTTCTTCTTTATTAGTCTTGCCAGCAGTCTATCGATTTTGTTGATCTTTTCAAAAAACCAACTCCTGGATTCATTGATTTTTTGAAGGGTTTTTTGTGTCTCTATGTCCTTCAGTTCTGCTCGGATCTTAGTTATTCCTTGCCTTCTGCTAGCTTTTGAATGTGTTTGCTCTTGCTTCTCTAGTTCTTTTAATTGTGATGTTAGGGTGTCAATTTTAGATCTTTCCTGCTTTCTCTTGTGGGCATTTAGTGCTATAAATTTCCCTCTACTCCCTGCTTTAAATGTGTCCCAGAGATTCTGGTATGTTGTGTCTTTGTTCTCGTTGGTTTCAAAGAACATCTTTATTTCTGCCTTCATTTCGTTATGGACCCAGTAGACATTCAGGAGCAGGTTGTTCAGTTTCCGTGTAGTTGAGCAGTTCTGAGTGAGTTTCTTAATCCTGAGTTCTAATGTGATTGCACCGTGGTCTGAGGGAAAGTTTGTTATAATTTCTGTTCTTTTACATTTGTGAGGAGTGCTTTACTTCCAACTATGTGGTCAATTTTGGAATAGTGCAATGTGGTGCTGAGAAGAATGTACATTCTGTTGATTTGGGGTGGAGAGTTCTGTAGATGTCTATTAGGTCTGCTTGGTGCAGAGCTGAGTTCAATTCCTGGATATCCTTGTTAACTTTCTGTCTCATTGATCTGTCTAATGTTGAAAGTGGGGTGTTAAAGTCTCCCATTATTATTGTGTGGGAGTCTAAGTCTCCTTGTAGGTCTCTAAGGACTTGCTTTATGAATCTGGGTGCTCCTGTATTGGGTGCATATATATTTAGGATAGTTAGCTCTTCTTGTTGAATTGATCCCTTTACCATTATGTAATGGCCTTCTTTGTCTCTTCTGATCTTTGTTGGTTTAAAGTCTGTTTTATCAGAGACTAGCATTGCAACCCCTGCTTTTTTTTGTTTTCCATTTGCTTGGTAGATCTTCCTCCATCCCTTTATTTTGAGCCTATGTGTGTCTCTGCACGTGAGATGGGTCTCCTGAATACAGCACACTGATCGGTCTTGACTCTTTATCCAGTTTGCCAGTCTGTGTCTTTTAATTGGAGCATTTAGCACATTTACATTTAAGGTTAATATTGTTATGTGTGAATTTGATCCTGTCATTATGATGTTAGCTGGTTATTTTGTTCATTAGTTGATGCAGTTTCTTCCTAGTCTCAACGGTCTTTACAATTTGGCATGATTTTGCAGTGGCTGGTACTGGTTGTTCCTTTCCATGTTTAGTGCTTCCTTCAGGAGCTCTTGTAAGGCAGGCCTGGTGGTGACAAAATCTCTCAGCATTTGCTTGTCTGTAAAGGATTTTATTTCTCCTTCACTTATGAAGCTTAGTTTGGCTGGATGTGAAATTCTGGGTTGAAAATTCTTTTCTTTAAGAATGTTGAAAATTGGCCCTCACTCTCTTCTGGCTTGTAGAGTTTCTGCTGAGAGATCTGCTGTTAGTCTAATGGGCTTCCCTTTGTGGGTAACCCGACCTTTCTCTCTGGTTGTCCTTAACATTTTTTCCTTCATTTCAACTTTGGTGAATCTGACAATTATGTGTCTTGGAGTTGCTCTTCTTGAGGAGTATCTTTGTGGTGTTCTCCGTATTTCCTGAATTTGAATGTTGGCCTGCCTTACTAGGTTGGGGAAGTTCTCCTGGATTATATCCTGAAGAGTGTTTTCCAACTTGGTTTCATTCTCCCCATCACTTTCAGGTACACCAATCAGATGTAGACTTGGTCTTTTCACATAGTCCCATATTTCTTGGAGGCTTTATTCATTTCTTTTTACTCTTTTTTCTCTAAACTTCTCTTCTCGCTTCATTTCATTAATTTGATCTTCAATCACTGATACCCTCTCTTCCACTTGATCGAATTGGCTACTGAAGCTTGTGCATGCATCACGTAGTTCTCATGCCATGGTTTTCAGCTCCATCAGATCATTCAAGTTCTTCTCTATGCTGTTTATTCTAGTTAGCCATTCATCCAGTCTTTTTTCAAGGTTTTTAGCTTCTTTGCAATTGGTTCAAGCATCCTCCTTTAGCTCAGACAAGTTCGTTATTACCGATCTTCTGAAGCCTTCTTATCTCAACTTGTCAAAGTCATTCTCCATCCAGCTTTGTTCCATTGCTGGTAAGGAGCTGTGTTCCTTTGGAGGAGAAGAGGTGCTCTGATTTTTAGGATTTTCAGCTTTTCTGCTCTGGTTTCTCCCCATCTTTCTGGTTTTATCTACCTTTGGTCTTTGTTGATGGTGACGTAGAGATGGGGTTGTGTTGTGGATGTCCTTTCTGTTTGTTAGTTTTCCTTCTAACAGTCAGGACCCTCAGCTGCAGGTCTGTTGGAGTTTGCTGGAGGTCCACTCCAGACCCTGTTTGCCTGGGTATCACCAGAGGAGGCTGCAGAACTGCAAATATTGCAGAAGGGCAAATGTTGCTGCCTGATCGTTCCTCTGGAAGCTTTGTCTCAGAGTGGCTCCCGGCTGTGTGAGGTGTCAGTCGGCCCCTACTGGGAGATACCTCCCAGTTAGGCTACTCAGGGGTCAGGGACTCACTTGAGGAGGCAGTCTGTCCGTTCTCAGATCTCAAACTCCGTGCTGGGAGAACCACTATTCTCTTCAAAGCTCAGTTGGAAATGCAGAAATCACCCGTCTTCTGTGTCGCTCACGCTGAGAGCTGTAGACTGGAGCTGCTCCTATTCGGCCATCTTGGAACCTCCCAGATTTCTTGATACTCTGATTTTGGTTTTGATTCTGGTTTGGTGTAAACTGTAAAAGTGTGTGTGTGCCCGTTTTACCCGTTTTTTCTTTTGTAGTGTGCTTGTGGTGTGAGCATGGTGTTTTGTCTTGAGGAAGCATGGGTCAGACACAAAGTAAGCCCACCCCACGAGGAACTATGATGAAAAATTTCAAGAAAGGATTTAAGGGAGATTACAGTGTTACTATGACACCAGGAAAACTTAGAACTTTGTGTGAAATAGACTGGCCAGCGTTAGACATGGGTTGGCCATCAGAAGGAAGCCAGTACAGGTCCCTTGTTTCAAAGGTATGGCACAGGTAACCTGTAAGCCAGGGCACCCAGATCAGTTCCCATACATAGACACTTGGTTACAGCTGGTTTTAGATGCCCCCCACAGTGGTTGAGAGAACAGCAGCATAAGTGGCTGGCAGAGGCAAGGAAAGACCAGCAGAGAGAGAGAGAGAGAGAGAATAGAGATAGAGAAGAAAAGAGGCAAAGAGAGAGAGGAAGAGACAGACAAAGCAGAGTCAAGGAGAGAGAGAGAGAGGCAGAGAGAGAGGAAGAGACAGAGGCAAAAGGAAAAGAGAGAGACAAAGTCAAAGAGAGAAAGAAAGAAAAAAAGAAATATACAAGTAGTTGAGAAAAAAAAAAAAAAAACAAACCAGTGTACCCGATTCCTTTAAAAGCCAGGGTAAATTAAAACTGTAATTGATAATTGACCCTACAACACTCCAATACCACCTTGTTGTAGGTGTAAACAAGGGCGTAGCCTGAAAGCACTGAGGCCGCTGGCAACCTGTAGCCTTCCAATAAAAAATCCTTAACCCAGTAACCCGTGGATGGCCCAAATGCATTCAATCTGTAGTGGCAACTGCTTTGCTAACAGAAGAAAGTAGAAAAATAACTTTTAGAGGAAACGTCATTATGAGCACACCTCACTAGTTCAGAAGTATCCTTAGTTAAAAAAGAAAAAAGAAAAAAAGATGATTTAACATTAACCACTGAAAATTCCCTTAACCCTGCAGGTTTCCTAACAGGGGACCTAAATCTTAATTACCATGCAAAGGTCTGACCAGACCTAGGACGAACTCCCTTCAGGACAGGACAATAGATGGTTTCTCCCGGGTAATTGAAGGAAAAAAAAAAAAGGCATCTATACCAATTCTAAGTTAATTTAGACTAAACAAGGTCTTATTAATAGCAAAAGGTGATTGAAATCCCAAACTTACAAGGTTTTCAATAAAAGTAAAGTTTGCTAAAAGTTAACAGTGTAACATGCATTACAGTAACTTCTAATCTTGTGGCCTTAGACAGACACAAAGAAAGTTTGCTTTGGAAAAAAATGGTTATCATCTTCAAAAAAAAAAAAGGGGGGGGAAAAATGGGGGGGTCAGAATTTATGTAAAAAGAATGTTATATGGTAAATTCTTGTCCTGAAATAAATTAACTGGTTGTTTAAAGAAAGAAATGTTTGTAATAAGTCAGAAAATTGAGGCATGTTGAAGAATTGTCTGTGAAGTCGTGAAGGAGAAAAAAAATTGTTATAAAAAAAGAATTTATGCAAGAAATGTTGTATAATTTAAAATAATTTGGCCTCCTGAATGTAAAACTATTGAGGAAACAGTTTATGTGCAGGGTGTATAAGGAAAGTAAAATATACCTTTAGTAAAAGGATTATAAGAAGGCATAAGAATATAAATTTTTACCTATATTAAAAGGTTAAAAAAATTTGTTTTGAAGGTTTAAGCAAGTTTTAAAATGTTAATTGTAAAGAAAATTCTGTGTGTAAACATATTAGCTGAAGTTAAAGGGGTATCATCCAGTTTTTCTGTGAACTGGACATTAAAGTAAAAACACAATGGGTTTTTCTTAAAGCACTGACCTGCTCTTTAACAAAGATTATAAAAGGTTAAAAAGAGTCTATAAAAATCTCACCTTATGGTCTGACATTAAAAATTGAATAAATATGTCCACAAAGTTTTATTAAAATTAAGTTTAACATTAATAACACACTAATACAAAGGTGAAATTTAGCTTATCTGGTATAAAAATCATACAGGAAGCATTATTAAATATAAAATGATGTTTGGCTTTCTTTGGTCTAAAAACTAATAAAAATAGGTGCTAAAGGAAATTTATCAGCAAGAAGGCACCAAGGACTATAAAGTCCACTGCTGATGTCCCCACATTTAAAACAAAAGGTCAATTTCTTAGAAATTATATACTTGGTTTATCTTCCACTTTCCTTTCCCTCAAAACTAAAAGTCTTTTAGCACAGTTACCACCAATAGAATTTCCAGTAAACCAGCCTGAAGATTACCTTCTCATCAAAGGGTGGAAAAAAGGAAAACTCAAGCCAGCCTGGGAAGGACCCTACCTTGTGCTGCTAACCACTGAGACTGCTGTTCGTACAGTGAACAAGTGATGGATTCATCACACCCGAGTCAAAGCACCACCCCCTCCAGAGTCGTAGGCCACAGTCCTAGGGGAAAACCCTACCAAACTAAAGCTAAGAAAAGTTTAACTCCTTCATCTATTCTATTAGTCTTTCTTCTTTCCTCGCTCTATTGCTGACTAGTTATTAACATAACCAAGTCAATTTCACCTCAAACTATTGCATTTAATGCTTGCCTTGTTATACCCTGTGGGGACTTGCCAAGTCAAAGACAGCTCTCTACTTCAGAAAAGTACCTCTGTCCCTCCTGACTCTCCTCAGACTGGGCATTAGTAAACTGGGACCATTTAATCCAGGGAGATTTCAATAAAGACCCCAGTGACAATGAGGAGTCTTGCCCCCCAATGTAGAGCTTTTATGCTATAGTTGGTCCAACGTTCTGTGGACCACTAAAGAGCAAGGATGGACTTTCTCAACCAGTTTTTGTAATTTCCTAAAATCATACCTTCATTTTACTAGAGGATCATAGAAATTAAAGACTTAAAACAAACTTTGGTAATTAAGACAGGATACCAAGATACAAATGCCTGGTTGGAATGGATCAAATATTCTGTCCACATGTTAAACAAAAGCAATTGTTATGCTTGTGCACATGGCAGGCCAGAGACGCAGATTTTCCCCTTTCCACTAAGGTGGTCCTCCCGTTGGCCAGGTGTGGGCTGCATGTTAGTTCTTTTCCAGGATTCTACAGCCTGGAGTAATAAGTCATGCCAAACTCTCTCTGCTATATCCCGAAGTCTGGCATCCTGCAGGTCAGTCCCCAAGGGCCATCCAGCTTCTGTCTCCCAACACTAAGTTTGCTTTGTGTCTCTCACGACAGGGATGAAACTTAGCATTCCTTGGAGTCCTGAAAGGATGCAGTGAGCTTGAGAATTTTCAAGAGCTTATCAATCAGTCAGCCCTTGTTCATCCCCTAGTGGATGTGTGGTGGTATTGTGGTGAACCTTTACTGGGCACTCTGCTGAATAACTGGAGTGTCACTTGTGCTTTAGTCCAATTGGCTGTCCCTTTCACCCTGGCATTTCATCAACCAGAGGGAGAGAAAATAAGACATCATAAAGCGAGAGAAGCCCCTTATGGGTCTTTCGACTCTCATATCTATTTAGATGCAATTGGAGTCCCATGGGGAATACCAGATCAATTTAAAGCTTGAAATCAAATAGCTGCAGGATTTGAGTCAATATTTTGGTGGGTGACAGTTAATAAAAATGTAGACTGGATAAACTACATCTATTACAACCAATAGCAATGAGCTTTTCATGAGTTAAAAGAAAAACTAATGTCGGCCCCAGCCCTGGGGCTACCTGACCTGACAAAACCCTTTACACTCTATGTGTGAAATGGCAGTTGGAGTTTTAACCCAGACTGTGGGGCCCTGGCCAAGGCCGGTGGCCTATCTCTCAAAACAACCAGACGGGGTTTCCAAAGGCTGGCTCCCATGTCTAAGGCTGGCAGCAACAGCCCTGTTAGCACAAGAAGCAGATAAACTAACCCTTGGGCAAAACCTGAATATAAAGGCCCCCCAAGCTGTGGTAACTTTGATGAATACCAAAGGACATCACTGGCTAACAAATGCTAGATTAACCAAGTACCAAAGCTTGCTATGTGAAAATCCCCACATAACCACTGAAGTTTGCAACACCCTAAACCCTGCCACCTTGCTGCTGGTATCAGAGATCCCAGTTAAACATAACTGTGTAGAGGTATTGGACTCAGTTTATTCTAGTGGGTCCAACCTCTGAGACCATCCTTGAACATCAGTAGACTGTGAGCTGTAGGTGGACGGGAGCAGCTTCGCCAACCCCTGCAAAATGACTCTGAAGAAGACGACAAGCCCTGCTCCAGTCATACCCAGAAGCTGACTGGTCCACGCATGACCAAAGCATGAGAAAACTCATCGTGGGGCTCATTTTCCTTAAAATTTGGACTTGTACAGTAAGGACTTCAACTGACCTTCCTCAGACTGAGGACTATTCCCAGTGTATACATCAAGTCACTGAGGTAGGACAAAAAGTTGCTACAGTCCTATTATTTTATGGTTATTATAAGTGTACCAGGAGTCTAAAAAGAACTTGTTTGTATAATGCTATTGTATACAAGGTATGTAGCCCAGGAAATGACCAACCTGATGTGTGTTATGACCCATCTGAGCCTCCCATGACCACAGTTTTTGAAATAAGATTAAGGACTGAGGACTGGTGGGGGCTCATAAATGATACGAGTAAAGTGTTAGCCAAAACAGAAGGAAAAGGGGTGCCCAGACAAGTCACCTTGAAATTTGATGCCTGTACTGTCATTAATAATAATAAGTTAGGAATAGGATATGGTTCTCTTAATAAGGAAAGAGGCTATATGGCAGAAAATGAGTACATTTGTCCTGAATTAGGACTGTGTGAAAATGAATGTGTACTGGTCTTGTGTCATTTAGGCTACTTGGATAAAAAATGAAAAGGATCCTGTTCACCTTCAAAAAGGGAAAAGTGGCCCTTCCTGTATCAGTGGTCAGTGTAACCCCTTAGAACTAGTAATAACCAACCCCCTTGATCCTCGCTAGAAAAAGGGGGAGCGTGTAACCCTAGGAATCGATGGGGCTGGACTGGATCCTCGAGTAAATATCATGGTTTGAGGAGAAGTTTATAAACGCGCTCCTGAACCGGTATTTCAAACCTTCTATGATGAACTGAATGTGCCAGTACCAGAAATTCCAGGAAAAACAAGAAATTTGTTTTTGCAATTAGCCAAGCATGTAGCCCAGTCTCTCAATGTGACTTTATGTTATGTATGTGGAGGAACTGTAATGGGAGATCAAAGACCATGGGAAGCCCAAGAATTATTACCTACAGACCCAGTTCCTGATGAATTCCCGGCTCAAAAAGCCTAAATCATAGACAATACCGTATAGCATGAGTGGGGAAGGACTTCACCCTTCCTGTAGGAAGACTCAGCTGCCTTGGGCAAAAACCGTATAATAGCACTACAAAAACAGCCACCTGGTGGAGTTCAAACCACACTGAGAAAAATCCTTTAGTAAATTTCCAAAGTTGCAAACCATGTGGACCCACCTGGAGTCCCATCGGGACTAGACAGCCCCCACTGGATTATACCGGATATGTGAGCATAGAGCCTATGCCAAGTTACTTGACCAATAGGCAGGTAGTTGTATTATTGGCACCATTAAACCATCCTTTTTCCTACTGCCCATAAAAACAGGTGAGCTCCTAGGCTTCCCTGTCTATGCTTCCTGAGAAAAGAGAAGCATAGTTGTAGGTGACTGGAAAGATGACGAGTGGCCCCCTGAAAGAATCACACAGTACTATGGGTCTACCACTTGAGCACAAGATGGTTCAAAAGGATATTGAACCCCCATTTATATGCTCAACCGAATCATACAGTTACAAGCTGTCTTAGAAATAATCACTAATAAAACTGGCAGAGCTTTAACTGTTTTAGCCTGGCAAGAAACTCAGATGAGAAATGCTATCTATAAAAATAGACTAGCCCTAGACTACTTGCTAACAGCTGAAAGAGAGGTCTATGGAAAGTTAAACCTGACCAATTGCTGTCTGCACATACATGACCAAGGGCAAGTAGTTAAAGATGTAGTTAAACATATAACAAAGCTGGCACATGTGCCCATGCAGGAGTGGCATAGGTTTAATCCTAGGTCCATGTTTGGAAAATGGTTTCCAGCAGTAGGAGGATTTAAAACTCCTATAATAAAAATTATAATAGTAATAGGAACCTGCTTGTTGCTTCTCTGTGTGCTGCCTTTACTCCTTCAAGTAATAAAAAGTTTTGTTACTACCTTAGTCCATCAAAATACTTCAGCACAAGTGTACTACATGAATCACTATCGATCTGTCTTGTAAGAAGACATGGGTAGTGAGGATGAAAGTGAGAACTCCCACTAATGAGTGAGGTTCTCAAAGTGGGGGGAATAATGGAGACTACCCCTCATATTGTCTTATGCCCAATTTCTGCCTCCAAAGAAAGAAGAAGTAAAAACTAAAAGGCAGAAATGAAATCCACAGGCTGACAGCCCGGCGCCACACCCTGGGCCTGGTTAAAAATTGGCCCCTGACCTAACCGGTTATGTTATCTATAGATTCTAGACATTGTATGGAAAAGCATTGTAGAAATCCTGTCTTGTTCTGTTCTGTTCTGATTACCAGTGCATGCAGCCCCCAGTCACATACCCTCTGCTTGCTCAATTGATCACGACGCTCGCATGTGGACCCCCTTAGAGTTGTAAGCCGTTAAAAGGGACAGGAATTGCTCACTCAGGCAGCTCGGTTTTTGGAGATGTGAGTCTTGCCAAAGCTCCCGGCTGAATAAAGCCCTTCCTTCTTTAACTCGGTGTTTGAGGGGTTTTGTCTGCAGCTTGCCCTGCTACATTATGATCAAGAGTAACAGCTTGCTTATCACAACTTGCTCAAGCTTTTGTCCATGCAGTGCACACTGATCCAAGCCATTATGTCATGAACTCTGCCCAACCCCAACTAGTTTCCTAGTTTTTAAGACTTGAAAACCCTGTGAATATCCTCCCTCAACTTCCTACTTCTGAAACTTACTGAGACTGCCCGGGTAGTGGCATCTCTTACTATGTACAATACATCTAACAGCCTTAACTTTGCTTGATCAATAGATTTTTCTGGTGGTCTTCTGGGCAGTTGACATGTTAAAAGTGAAATGTTTTTCTTATGTATGAAGAGCAACATTATGTATGTCATATCAAATTACCTTTGCATCTTGAATATTGGATTAAATGTTAAAATTTCTCTGGATCCTTTCAAGAATCTTGGGTCTAGTAGACCTTGCATTATCCTTTACCCTTGGAAATTAAAGAAACCCACAGAAGTCTTATTTTCCATATGAGTCCTGTGGTAACCCTTTTCCTTCCTCCCTTTTCCCCTCCTCCATTCAGAAGGCAGAAGAAGATGAACAGAAGATTGATGAGAGTTTGAAGCCATGTTCACTCATGGATGGATGGATGGTTAAAGTAATTGTAACCATTAAATTCATTCAAAACCAAACAAACACTATTGTGTGTGTACAGCTCTTATTTTCCTGGGAGAGGGAGGCTAAAGAGACAATCCCAAAATATTGAGTCATGAAAAACACAAGTGTGAACTGTGCAGGCCCATTTATACTTGGGTTTTCTTCTGCCTCTGCCACCCCTGAGATAGGAAGGCCAACCCCTCCTCTTCCTCCTCCTCAGCCTACTCAGTGTGAGGATAACAAAGATGAAGACCTTTATGATGATCCACTTCCACTTAGTGAATAGAAATATATTTTCTCTTCCTTTTAATTTTCTTAATAACATTTTCTTTTTTCTAGCTTACTTTATTGTAATAATACAGTATATAATATATATATACAGCATAGAAAATATGTGTTAATTGACTGTTACATTGTTGGTAAGGCTTCTGGTCTAAAGCAGGCTATACGTAGTTAAGTTTTGGAGAGAGTCAAAAGTTATATACAAATTTTTGACTGCATGTGGGGGCTGGCACCCCTAACCCCCATGTTGTTCAAGAGTCAACTGTGTAAATAATTATAAATAGAGATACATGAACTAAGGGAATCAAACAGGGCACAGTAATTTAGGATTATGGAGTTGGTGGGTTGGAAGGATGGGGAGACCTCTTAGAGAGAATGGGGAGTGAAGGCCTCCACGGGAGGTACTGAAGCTAAGACCCGAGAGAGAAGCAAGGCTGGATTAGGGTGAGGCAGGTGGGGCCTATCACACAGCATTGAAGGAAGCCCTCAGTCTCAGGGTCACACGAGGCAAGATCCACACTTTCCTAAGCCTCTCTTTCCTCATGTTAGTTTTTATTGCACCCTGGAGAGGAGAAATAGCCAGTCGCACAAAGAATGTGGGGTGTGTGTGTGGAAGAAAGCAGTAAGGTGAGGGGCTGGGGAGAAGGAGATATTCACAGTGATCCCAGGCAGAATAAACAGGCTATACACAGGCCCTGAGGTAGAAAGGCATTTGGTAAGTTTCAGGAGCTGAATGGAAGCCCTTATACTTGGTTGAGCATGGACAGAGGTAGAAAAGGCCCAAGAGGAGGGTGAAGAGGCAGGCAGGTCCTGCATCAGACGGGCCTTGCAGGCCACATGAGGCACACAGATCTTATCCTAAGTGTAATGAGAATAGTTTTTAATCTGGGACGCCATGTGACTGAATATATATTTACAAGATTTCTGAAAAACAGATTGAAAGGGGGTAAGGGTGAAAGCAGAGAGAACAATTAGAAAGTGTTTGTGTTAGTACAGGCCAGAGAGGAAGATGGTTGGGACTGGATGGAGTTGTAGTTATGTGTCACTTAACAATGAGGATACTTTCTGAGAAATGTGTCATTGGAGATTTTGTCATCATGCAAACATCACAGAGTATACTTACACAAACCTGGATGGTATGCCTACTACACACTCAGGTTGTATGATATAGCCTATGCTCCTAGGCTACAAACCTGTACGACATGTTACTGTACTGAATACTGTAGGCAACTGTAACACAATGATAACTATTTGTATATCTAAACAAATCCAAACGAAGAAAACGTACAGTAAAAATAAGGTGTTATAATCTTATGGGACCACCAGTATATATGTAGTCCATTGACTGAAACATCGTTTTGTGGCTCATGACTGTATAAAGAAATGGACAGATGTGAGATATATTTTGAGGTAGAAACCACAGGACTTGCTGACATGTGAATGTGGAGTTTAGAAGAGAAGTGTGGCCTGGATGTCTAGGCTGTGGAAGTGGGTGAGCTCCTCTAGGGAAAGGGAGAGAGGAGAGAAGGGAGGAATGGGGTACGGAGGGGAGGAGGGATGAGGAGAAGGTCTAGGAAGCTCCAGCACTTAGAATTCTGGTAGAGAAGAGATCATACAGGAAATAGTAAAATGAGGTACATACAAATTTAAGAAGAGTGGTGTTTCCTCAACCCAAATGTCTGTGGACGGATAAGTAGATAAGGAAAGGGTGACAGATATATAAATGGAATGTTATTCAGCCATAAAAAGAAGGGAACCCTGTCATATATCACAATATGAATTAGTATTGAGGACATTATGCTAAGTGAAATGAGCCAGTCACAAAAGGATAAATACTGTATGATTCCACAAATATGAGTTATTTAAAGTAGTCAAATTCACAGAAACAGAAAGTAGAAAGGTGGTTGCCAGAGGCTGGGAGGAGGAGGTAGTGGGGAGTTGCTCAGTATTGCCTGAAAAAGTTCTAGAGACCTGTTACAAAACAATGTGAATATACTTAATGCTGCTGAACTGTGCACTTAATTAACAGGGTAAATTTTGCATTATTTTTAAACCACAATTTAAAAAATAAAAATTAAAGGAGGAAGTATTTCAAAAAAGAGAGAAATGGTTAACTGAATTGAGTGCTGCCGAGATGTCAAGCAAAATGAGGGCAGAGTTAATTATAGAATTGTTAAGATGGAGAACATTGGTGACCTTTATACAATTGGTTTCAATGGCATGAAGAGCATGAAAACAACAAGGATAGAAGTGGAGACAGCTTGTGCAGACAGTTTTCAGAAGGTTTAGCCAGGAAGAGAGACTTGAGGCAGAGTCAGTGAGAGGACAAAAAAACGAAGGAGACTTTTGTTTTGCTTTGTTTTGTCTGAGGAAGGAAGATACTTGAGCATATTTGAACATCAATAGCATTATCCATAGTAGAGGGAGAGATTGATGGTGCAGGAAACAGGAAGGAAATCTAAAGAAATGCAGCCCTTAAGAATGTCTGAGGAGATGGGGACAGAGCTCCTCTGAAGGGACTAATTTTGACAGGACGACAGAGACTCCCTCTCACATGACAGGAAAGAAGGAGGAGAAGGCTGGAGCACATGCAGATGGAACGTGGGTTTAGGGGTGAGAAGAAGATAAAATCCTCATCTGGTGGCTTTGATTTTCTCTGTAAAATATTAGGTGAGGCTGGGGAAGAGTTGCATCAATCGTTTGAGGAGAGCCAATGGATGTAATTAGTCATCCAGGATCATGGAAAAACGAGCCGGCCAGTGAATCATATCAGGGTTGACCAGCTGTGTGGAATTTTGTATTTATTATTTTAAAGTGAAACTACCATATTATATTTTATCAATTCTAAGATGCACATGTTTCAACCTCAGAATTTGGGATGCATTCTAGCACTGTTCCATAGTTTCCTAGTATTGTTGGTTTCCTCGCATTGTTTCATAGTTTAATTGCCACCATTGTTTTCTTTATGGTTCATAAAACAATGGGCATATCATAATCAATGGCACCTTATGGTGAATGAGGCATGGTAGATGGCTTTGTTCTGTAATTTTATACCTGCCAAATTCAACTGCTTGTGGACGGACATGGAGAGGGCATTTGTTTCAGGTTTGGGTTTTAAAGATGAATAAACTTGAGAGAGAACTGTAAAGTTGACGATAGCTGTCAATAACAAACAGGCATATTTTGGCCTACTTAGGGAAAAATACAATTGCAATGTGACTAGAAAAATTGCCTCCTGTGGAGATCAGCTATTCATTACTGGAAGAGCTTAATCTGCAATTTTGGTCCACATAGCTATTCTAAGATGTTTTGCCAGGTTAAGATCATATCATAAATTTCTCTTGTAAGCTAAATACTCATGAAACAACAGTTCAGAATTCCTTTATCAATCACCTTTTCCAATAGATGTCCAATACTGAATGATCACGAGTCATATCCTGGGTGACTATTGAAGAAAAGATAGGGAACACGTGTATTCATTCATAGAACATTTAATAATTACCAGCTATATGCCAAGCAGTCTACTGGGTTTTGAGGAAATAAAAATACAATATGAACTCTTTGACCTTGAAGAGCCCACAGTCTGATTTAAAAAACAAAGAAAGAATTGACCACAGATGTATTCTTTCATCCAATCACTTATGTAACATATATTTATTGGACTCCTACTGAGTGCCAGGCATTGTTCTAGGTGACAGAAATACAGCAGTGACAAAATTACAAAGTCCCTACCTCCGTGGTCCTTACCTTCTAGTGAGATACGTCAGTTGACCAATAGCACACCACTAAGCATGATACTTTTGACTAGTGATAGATTGAGGAAAACAGTGAAATGTTATAGAGAATGACGGGTGTTACCTTAGATTGAATGTTAAGAATATAAATTAAGCTATATTTTTTTTTCTTTGGCACGGAGTTTCGCTCTTGTTGCCCAGGCTGGAGTGTAGTGGTGCAATCTCAAGTGATTCTCATGCCTCAGCCTCCTGAGCATCTGGGATTACAGGAGTGCACCGTCAAGCCCAGCTAATTTTTGTATTTTTTGTAGAGATGGGGTTTTGCCATGTCAGATCTCCTGACATCAGGTGATCCACATGCCTCAGCCTCCCAAAGTGCTGTGATTACAGGCGTGTGCCACTACGCCTGGCCAAATTAAACTATTTTGGCCACAGTAACAGAAAGCCTAACAGTGGCTTAAGCCCTCGAGCTATTAATTATATATTTTAAGAGCGCAGAGGTTATTGATCCCAGTGTGGATTTAGTAATTCAGTCATGTCATCAAAGATCAAGAGTTTTTCCATCTCTCCCCATTTGCAACACATTGATGTTTTCCTCATGGCTGCAGAATGACTGCCATAGCTGCAGATAATACACCCTCTCAATTTCCAAAGCCAGAAGAGAAAAAGGGGTGGGAGAATGGGGACAAGATAACATTTTTTCTTCCTAGTGTAGCTGTTTTAATTATCAGGGAAAGGGTCTTTCTAGAAGCTTTCACACCCCCTAGCAGACTTCCCCCTAAAATTCATCGAACAGAAATGGTGGCCTGCCTACATGTAGTTTAGTGACCAGTGAAGAAGATCTATATTACCACAATTCATTCAAAATAATCATGGGTCATCAAATCTGAGTTTTGGGCAAGGAAGAAGGCAGTGTGGACTGGGGTAGGTAAATAATGATTGCCACTTCAGAGAATGCTTCCCCGAGGAGATGACATTTAAACTAAAACCTAGATGATGAGATGGTGCCGGTCTTGTGCACCACGTCCCATGGTGGCACAAAGGGAGAAGCTAGGCCAGAGTAGATGGCCAGGAAGGGCTGACAGGTGAAGAGGCACTTGAGGACGAGAATGAGTCAGCCAGGTGAAGCTATGGGTGGAGAGGGGCGGAGGCTTTCAGGCTATAGCAAAGGCCAGTGGAGAGGAAAAGAAATGTGAGCCAGTTTGTATGGCTGGAGCAAGATGAGCAGGACAAGGCAGGCCACAGCCTTCGTGGAGATGATTGCAGAGGGGACGATTTGGATTCTAGCATTACAAAATCAGCAATAAGGCAGTTGTATGCAAAAGGACGGGTACTCAGTTTCACGTAGGGCTGTGGAGGAGACTTAAGACAGTTAGGTTGAATCTGACTGAGTACAAGGAGTCAGCCAGGGAACAGAGGTGGCAAGGATGTCCCTTAGGCACAGGGCACACGCGGCAGGCATGAAGGCTTGGAGGCTTGAAACAATGTGATGAAAGCATCAGTACAGCATCACCAGAGGATGATGTGTGAGTCAGAGAGTGACCGGGGATGAGGCTGGAGCCATGGCTGGGAGCCCTGCTTCATTTGGTTTAGGCCAGTACAAGCACCTGCCTTTTCAAAAATTGGGAGTCCCAGCTCTGGAAATAATAGCTGGGTTGGCTTCCTCATTTGTGCTGTGCGGGGCTGGGCTTGGATGATCTTCAAGAGCACTTCCATTTTTTACATTCCTGATCTCTGGTAGATGCTCAATAAACGTTTACTGAACAAGTGAACCATTAACCATTAATCAGTCTCTCCTGCTACCAAAACGTTGCTCATCAGTGTAAATCAGACCTGTCCTTCAAGACCTGGTCTGTCCCTGTATTCTCCATGAAGTGACTCCTGACCAGGCCAGCCTCCATCAGCTCCTCCCTTGTTGGGAGTGACTGTGTCAGCTATTAGTAGACAAGATCTTGTATGTTTTTCATATTTATGTGTTTTCTTCTTCCAACTAGAAGTGTGAACTCTGGGAGGTTAGGGGTCATATTTTATATAAATTGATATATCCACAGATGCATGGTACACTGGGCATTTTGTGTATAAATAATGACAATGCGACTGATTAGGACATGTTAGTGTAGACTCACCAGTTGTGACAAATGCATCACCTACCACGAGATGTTGATAGTGGGGGAGGTTGTGTGTATGGGGGGGCAGGGATATTTGTGAAATCTCTGTACTTTTGCCTCAATTTTGCTGTAAACCTAAAACTACTCTAAAAAATAAAGCATATATATATGTATATATATGTGTGTGTGTGTATATATATATATGTGTGTGTGTGTGTGTCTATATATATATATATATATATATATATATATAAATTTTTTTGAGACAGGGTCTTACTCTGTCACCCTGGCTGGAGTCCAGTGGCACAATCTCCACTCACTGTAGCCTCAATCTCCTGGGCTCAGGTGATCCTCCCATGTCAGCCTCCTGAGTGGCCGGGGCTACAGGTGTGCACCACCATGCCCAGCTAATTTTTTTTGTTTGTTTGTTTAAAGTAGAGACAAGGTCTCATTATGTTGCTCAGGCTAGTCTCGAACTCCTGGCCTCAAGCATTCCTGCCTCAGCCTCCCAAAGTACTGAGATTACAGGTGTGAGGCACTGTGGCCAACCTATATTTTTTAAAAGATAGAATTTTCCCATCTGAGGAGCAGACTTGAGTGGATTTTAAGAGGGGAGTATTCAGCCCTCAAGGGGATTCACAAACCTAGAATTAGAGAAAAATAGCAGCACAGTACTCACAGCAGCTGGGAACTTTCCCATCCTTCCCTGGCCACTTCCTAGAAGATCAAGACTAGCTAAGGAAACAAAATGAGGAAGGGGGAATGCTGAGATTAAAATTAAGGGGTGCCTTTCAGTATATTAGGAGAACTTCATGAAGATTTTGAAAAATGCCACACTCTAGATAAATATAGATATAGCTTTTCAAACATGGGATTGGGGAAGCTAAGAAGTTCATAAATACAAAAAAAAGAGTTTTTGAGTGTTTCAAATTTAAAAAAAGATATGTCACTGACCATGTTGCTTTTTGAGAGTCTTTGTCCTTGTATAGGGTAGGTTATGCTGAGGTGACAAATAGCTCCCAAATCTCAGGGACTAAGAATAGTAAGAAGTAATCCTTTCTTATGGTTGTCATGTGTTAGCAGGGACCTCTTCTTATCACGGTCACTCAGGGACCCAGTCTCCTGGAGTAACTACTATTCTGAATTGCTGGCACCATGCAGAATTACTTAAATGCCCCACTGACCACAAGGAGGTGAGGAATCACAATGCTACCTTGTGTTTGCAACTGGAGACCGATAGGAATGATTAGGGAACCATACCACCATAATCCTAGTAACCAGAAAGCCAGCCAGCTAGTACCAGAGCCCCAAGCAGAGGCACTTGTGGTTTCCAAATTTCATCTTTAGGCTCAGGCTGATTTGTAAGAACAAATAAGCTACAGCCATGCATCACACATCCTGTGCTGCCACCACAGTCTTAAATCCCTTGCCCAAGACAGGAGCCTTTGCTTTTTGTGAGAGTCCGCGTCTGTCACCTAGTGTGACTCATCCATTCTCCAGTGCATTGCCCCTCCCACTGCAGGAGCTACTCCCATGCAGGACTTGTCTGTCAGGCTGCAGCACTCCTGCACATGGGGCTGACTGCCTGTGGGAACCGCAGGGCCCAGCCTGGGGAGCTGCCATTCGGGGCTAACTTGACTCTCATATGTACAAGAGCCCAGCCTGTGATTTGTAGCAAGGTATGACAGAAGAGAGCCAGTAATGCCCATATCTCCAGCTGCCAGGGAGTGGGGCAAATTTGCCGGTGAGTTTGTCTTTGGCCAGCCACAGTGAGTAGTCCCAGGTCCTCCTTCTCCTTCCGGTGACTTCCTTTGGAGAGGAATTTCAGAGATGAGCAGCCACTCATGGTTTTGTGTTTGTGAGGCTTTGGCAATTTGAGGTTTAATTAATAACATATGTAGTGAATAAGTGAATTTATACAGTGAATAAGGGAACATGTACAGTGAATAAGAAGGAATTTATTAACTTTAAGGCACTTTACATAATAAGAGCACAAGTGTGTATAAAAATATTTTTGTTTTCATTTATTCTTCTCTGTTCTTCTGTGCTCCACTAATTTTATCCAAAGATCAGAATACAGGAAACGGGAACCTATAAATAACTTTTTTTTTCTGATAATCTCCAAGGTACTAGGTGTAAATGCAGAAGTTAATGAACATTTTTATGATTATTTTCCCTCATCAGACCTTGTCATGTTTTATCTACAATTTTGGCTTATTATGAAGGCATCACTAGCCTCAAACCCTTCTTGAAACTGAGTAATATTTTTGTACTTTCTCAAAAAATCCTGCACCAACGACTAACCTATGGCAATGAAAACTCTTGGCCTTACACATTCTTCTTCTCAGATGATACTTTCTCAAGAGGAAGGCAGACTTTGGGGAGATTTCTCTGGGTTCTTAAGCTTGTCTCCGTTGTGTCATTTGTATTGTGGGGATGTAACTACAGTTCCATTGTTTTTTATGCTATTCTTTAAAATAGTGTAATTGATGCTTCATTCCTTTCTTTTTTCTGATTCTTTGTCAGTATTTGTTGAATATGAATTTTTAAAGTTTAGTTTTGCTTAAAATTGTTTATCCTTTGAAATTTGACAAAATGTGTTTTTCCCTCTTAAAGTGAACTTACAGATAAAAGTGATGCTTGAATTTTTCCCACATTACTTTTGGTTTATTACATTTCCTCTTTCAAAATTCATTCATAGTCCTATAGTTTCAAAAAATCCACTTATTGGTAGCTCAAATGCATAATTTCAAATATATTTCTGGGCAAGTGGTTAGCTTTAAAAGACTGCAAAACTCGTACTTTATGTCCTTAGAGATGGTATCCTAAAATAATATAGCCACGATTCTGTTCTAATAATATTTGCATAATATAGAGTTACAACATCATTGTCTTTTTTGAAAAATGAATAGAAACTTGTGAACAGAAATCAGACCTCTTATTCACAGATAATGAGATCGGGGATTCAGTTACCAGGCCTGGTAACCGGTTGCTCTTTCTAAAATTGGACATGGGAGGAGAGCACAGGGGTTGTCAGTGGAAGTCATCTACCCTGGGTTCAGGCATTAACGGGGTGCAGTTCCTATAGAGAATAATATTTCTAAATATGTCTAAAAGATAATAGAACCAACTGAAAATCAGTTTTCTTTATCATCGGCATGTTCTGGTAATTCTAACCCATGTCAGTGACATGGGTTGGTGATATGGGCAGACCAGGCCCACAGCCACCTTCCCCTCCTTGGTACTGCTGTTGTGTGTGTGAGATTTGATTTAATTCACTAGTGGGAAACAATCTACCTCAGGAGACAGTGGCTACTTCCAAAAAACCACAGTTTAGCAATGATCTATCAGTCCCATTATCTTGGGAATTGATGGCTTCCGGGTTTGTTATTTTTATATATTTCTTTTAACATAACAGCCATCTCTCAGGCTAGTAAAACCCCTGATTTTATTTTTATTTAGGGACGAGGCTATAGAACCTACTGCTTCTGCCTATTATTCCTGAATCTTTTGACTGCAATGAACAACTCCTGAGTCTTTTGACTGCAATGAACAACTCCTTAGCTAAAGCCCCAAAAGTGATTTTATTTTAGTAATACTCGGAGATCTCATAGAACACAGGGCATGAGACACAGGGGTCTGAATGGCCTCAGGACTCTCTTTATGATCTTTGCCCCTCTTGGTGCATCTGCTTCCTTTTGCTCTGTCCTTCTTTCTACAGTTAGGTTGTTCTCAATCACATATGAATATCACCTAGGGTTTTTTCTCAGTTCTGTATATGAATATCATCTGTGGAATTTAAAAGACCATTTATCCTAAATGTTAACAGCACAGTCTAGGTGAAGGGATATTAAGTGTTCACTGTTCTATTCTTTCCATTTTTCAGTCGTAATTAAATTATTCAAGATAAAAAGTTTGGGGCAATGTATTAGTGTCTGAGCCTCAGCTCAGAAATTCTGATTTAAATGGTTCTGAAGTGGGGCCCAGGCACTAGCATATCTTAAAAGCTCCTCTGGGAATCCCGATGTATGATTGAAGCTGGAAATCACTGCTATGGATTGCTGGGTTTTTCAGCTTCTCTTGACAAAGAGAGTGAGTCCCATCTCTTTCTTCTTGTCCAAATTTCAAAATTCCTGGGGTGAGGATGGATGGGTTCAGTTGGATCAACTGCCATCCCCTAATGCAGTCAGCTCTGGCCAAGTACACTGTTCAGCAGGCTGCACACACAGGAAATGTGGATGGGTAAGCAGTTTCCAGACAGGGATGGGTGGGCTGAGGGGCTGGTTAGGAAAATAAATGTAATAATGATAATAGGAGTCCAGTGTATTCCTCTAACAGAAATGCAAAGTGAGTCCTGAACTGCTGAATTTGAGAACATCCAGCTGTTGATAAGACAAAGCAATTGCTTATTATGACCGCTGTTTTTTCAAATTATATCTATTTCAAAAGAATGGAATAACAGAGAATTGGTCTTTGTTAATCTGAAAGTTTTGGATCGCAAAATACAAATTAACATGTTTGATAACAAAAACAAAAGTCTTATCCATATTGGAGTAGGAAGTTGTAAAAGTTGCTCTGCATTAGGTGATGCATATTAGCAAATACTATGAAGGTCACTGCTTGGCATAATGTTCTATTTGTAGCAGGTATACATTTTATCTCATAACACATCTGGCTTTTAAAATATCACATTTCCTCAAAGATTCTAAATCAGTTATAAATCAGTTAATAGAACGAGTCCTCCCTACTGCCCTTTGATTTCCTACAAATATTTTTGAGGAAATTCCATCTTGGCATTGTGTTTGGAGAGGCTGTCTTCTGCCAAGGATCTAGGAAGAATTTGGAGAGTCTAAAGCAGTCTCAAGTCATCATTGCAGCTGGAAGAGAGTGGCACTATCCCTTCTGTGCAAGCTTGGGCACGGAGACGTTTTATGATGGTCTTTAATGCCTTGGGCCTCAAAGGCATTTGAGTTCCATATATATTCAGTTCTCTTCACACGCTGAGTCACCCATGAATATCTTCTCACTTCTACAGGCATTCCGTGGTACGGGAGCTGATACCTAGGGAGTTTATATAACCTCTTCCCTTTCTCAAACCAGGAGGAAAACTCTTCTTCCTTGCCCGAAATACCTATCTTTTTTCTAGTAATTGGAACACCTCTTAAGCCAGGTGTTTGTACAAGAACAAAAGCCTGGGTGGGAATTTAGTTCTGGGTACTTAGCAATTTCTTTGGTTGTGTATCACAAAAACCTGTGATAACCCTTTGAGGTAGAGAGCTCAGAACTTTAAAAAATGTTCAGAAAAGATATCTCTTCACTGGCCCATTCTTCTATAGCAATGACACACACACACACACACACACACACACACACACACACACACACACACACACACACACATACACACAATTTTAAGAGATTATCCAGATACTGGTATCTGTGCCCAGGGCCATTTCCTGAGGACTGTGAATCATGTGCTTTGGTGGGGTGGAATTGCTAAGGGAAGACAGGAGAAACATAATGCTGATGCCAAATGCCTAAGTCGTGACATGTTTTCAGCCGGTTCCGAAAAGAGGACTGGGCTTCCTGTAGCAAGAACTGGGCTTTGGGAGATGAAAATGTTCTGTGAGTTCTGAAGCAATCAGAGCAAAGAGAGAGAGAAGGAAGAGCACAGAATGAGGGACGGGCAGTTTCTCATATCCCTGAGAAGTGGTGGAGACCAGACCTGACCCAGGCAGATAGTCTTTGGCCACTGAGAAAACAAAGAATCCATGTGATCTATGTGGAGCTGGCTACCAGAGAGGAGAGTGGGACACGGCTGTTTCAGTGTGGGCGAAGCAGGGCTGAGTACTGATGCCCAAAAGCCAGCAATGATTGTATATCTTGTCAGAAGCTACCACTGTGGAGGCTTCATCCTTGGATGTCTTTCTCATGATACCAGAATATTATCCCAGGAGAAAAAGGAAGAGGAAAAGAAGGAGGAAATTCTGAATTGATCAGAAGAGATCTAGCTTAAACTGAAAGTCAATGTGTTACCTTGCATGGGTTATAATGCAAAAAAAAAAAAAAAAAAGAATAAATAAAACAAAAACAAAAACATTTGCATTCATGTTTCGCTAGTTTCATGGCCGCTAGACGCAGTCACAATCTGTGTGTACTTGTCGTAAGTTTAGACTTTAAGTAAGGATTCTTAGTTGGTTTATTCAGATGGCCATGACTTCCTCCAAAATGCTGGCTGTGCTTCTGAAATGCTCTCTTTTTCCTGAGCCTCTGTGTCTCAGTTCTCCTTCATTGCTGTCTTTCTGGGATCTCATGATGGAAAAACCATTTCAAAACTTCTTTGGTGCAAAACTTTCTTCCTGCTCAAGAAACAAATTGTAAACAAGTCACCCTTTGAATAGAAACACTGATACCTTGACCATTTATTCATTTGTTTAGCTATCCAGAATGAGAGTAAAATACGGTATTTTCAGACATACCAAGATTAAGAGAATTCTCAACCACAGATGTTCATTTAAAAAGTTTGAAAAGATATATTCTAGCAAGAAGTAAAGCAAATACAGAGAAAACAGATGTAATACTAGAAAGAATGTGAAAAGTAAGGAAACAAAGTAGGAAATGTGGCTCCAATATGGAGAACTGGTGGTTTTAGGGGTTAGATAGCCCCTTGTTTTCATATTGCTTTTTACTTTTGAACATCCATTTGGGGACACTTTTACCTCTTCATTTATGAAGTAATTAATCACAAATAATTATTCATAGTGCTTCTATATCTACTGAAAGAGAGAGAGAGAGAGCAACCCAAACATGGGCTGGAGCTAAAGTTCACAAATAATCTGAAATTCCAAATTGTAAAATAATTTTAAAAGATGACTGGTTGGGTGAGTATGCATATTTTAGTGTAATTATTTAAGCCATTGAGGCAAGAGGTCCACATATTTAATGCCTCTACAGCCATGTGATCAGAGTAGAGATGCTACCTAAAATTTCTCACTTCAATATCCTGATTTTGTCAAAAAGAAAATAGTTATTACTCGTCAGTGAGCACAGTTAAGATAGTTTATACTATGTAAACATTCAAATGTAAAGTTTCTAGAGCCATCGATAGGTCAGGAATCATTCTTTTGAGATGAACTGTTATAAGCTCTCCATAACAACTATTATACATACAACTGTTATACATACCAATATATACAAATATATATTTGCAAGTATTTTTAGAACTATTACGTATTTATGTTGGGCTTTCTCATTTCTGAGTCCTCACTCATGTGAGTGACGTAGGGCTGGGTGTTTTTGCAGAAGTAGGAGGCATCATGGAGTAACGTGTCCTACAGTTGCAATAGCAACATGGCTTTTATAGAAAAAACAAGATGAAGGCTACTGAAATCTGAACAATAGTAGAAGTGCTTCAGGAAAATATTTGCATAATGAAAATACATAAATCTAAAAACAAATATTTCAGGCTAAATGCTACCTAAATATCAGCTTAACTCCCTTATTTCTCTTTGTTTCCAGACTTGCTCCTCCTTCTCTATTTCATCTTCTCATTAACGGCCTCAAAACAGTTTACTCTAAAAACATCAATGTCATCTCTTTTTGCTACCCTTTTCATATATGCGTTTCCCCTCAAAATTACTGTCTTTTTCTCCAAAGTTAATAACAGCCTCTGCTCTTCACTCCTCTCTCTTTCTCATTCGGGCATCGGATTCCATCATTTTTCTTCTTTGAATCCATCTCCCTGATATTGCCTCGGTTTGGGTCCTTGTTACTGTTCATCTGGACTAAGGAATGGCTTCTTCGCTGACGTCCCGGTTCTGGCCTCTGCCTTCTAACTTACCCACTGCACTGTTGGCAAAATAATCTTTCTAAAATGAAATCTGATTCTGTCATTAAAATATTTCTGCTGGATTACCTCAAATATTCACTTTATATTGATACTTTGCTTCTATTTGACGTGTCTTTCTTCAAACTCCTAATTACTTATGAATTTCATGATAGTATTTTGATTTTTCAAGAGTTATCTTGATCTGTTATTTTATCTTTTCTTCTTTGAACTCATGTAATAAAAAAAATGCTCATATTATCTTGTTCTGTATCTTAAACTAACTGTGAAGAATTTCCCTGCAAATGTGTATGCGTATGTGCATGTGTGTGATATTAACTTTTATGGTGGGTTCTTTGACATAAGCTCTGCTTCTTTGTTTTTCTCCAAAACACTTCTCTATAATGTGTTAGCATTGTTGGGATGCATCTCCTTTTATATTGTTCGTGCTTAAATTACTCTGATACACAGAAGGTGACTTCTTTTCTTTTTTTTTTTTTTTTTTTTTGAGACGGAGTCTCGCTCTGTCGCCCAGGCTGGAGTGCAGTGGTGCGATCTAGGCTCACTGCAAACTCCGCCTCCAAGGTTCAAGCAATTCTTCTGCCTCAGCCTCCTGAATAGCTGGGACTACAGGCGCCCGCCATTACGCCCGGCTAATTTTTTTGTATTTTTTTTTTTAGTAGAGACGGGGTTTCACCGTGTTAGCCAGGATGGTCTCGATCTCCTGACCTCGTGATCTGCCCGCCTCGGCCTCCCAAAGTGCTGGGATTACAGGCGTGAGCCATCGCGCCCGGCCCAGAAGATGACTTCTTGACTCCTCTCTCTCCGTATCTGACACTACTTCATTCTTTACCAGGGTAAGGTTTGAGGTCTGGGTATTTTGTGCTCTATCTCCTTTTCTGCAGTGTAAGGGGAGAGCAGGAGGAAGAGGCTCTCTGCAGCAGCACTGACACCTGGTATATTGGGCAAGCTCCCAGGAACAAATAGCGTTCTCCATAGGGTTTTCCTGAAGAAGATTTAGCTGAAAATAAGAAACTGAAGAGAATTTAATGAAGAGTTTTTTGTTTTTTTTTTTTACAGAGGAATTTTTTTTTTTTTTTTTCAGGAAGGGCTAAAGGACTCAACAAGGCAAGCAACAGGGAGCCGCAGGAGTGGAAAGCCATCATGATTCGTAGGCCTGAGGAGGCGGGAGGTCAGAGGAGGGAATTACTAGAGCCAGGTGCCAACCGAGGCTTAAGAGAGAATGCCTAACAGGAACTGCAGTCAGCGAAAAGCAGCCGCTGCCAGGAATGTGACCGTGCAGGGAGAGAAAATGAATACATCTCCTCATCTCTCTATCCTCCCACCGTCTCATCTCCTGCCAATGACTCCCATTGGAATAAGCCAATCGGAAGCCAGAGTCAAGACAATCTGCAGAGGCTAGCTTCCTGGGGCAGAGAGTAGGATGTGGAAGAACAGAGAATAACTCCAATGGGTGATGGGGGACAAATGGAGGGCAACCCACCCACCTAGGCTTAGCTCTCTGACACTGCGATTTTGTTAAATGCATGGTATCAGGACTTACTCCATTTTCGTGGGTTATATATGCCAGTGGCAGATGCCTTAAGGTTCTGAGTTGTTTCTTTGACTCTAGGTATAGCCCAGGAGTCTTCATTTCTACCAGAAAGAGGCAGTTTCACTGTTTCCTCTCCCCATTTCACAATGTATCCCTAACATCCAATTTTAAAATCCTCAGCTAGATGAGGAAAAACAAAATAATTGCTGTATTTTGCCTCTTTCTAGATTTCTTGGTATTAGTGACATTTCTACAGATTTTATCTACTCTATAGTTTGGTTAAAGGGAACAGAAGAGGAGAATAAACTTTAGGATCTGTGCTCTGCTACTACACTCTACTCCATTTCAGGATTTCTGATTTCTTTTCTTTAATAGTTTTGGATTGCCCCTTTTCTCATTTTGTTACAAATAAGTAATTTCAATATCTTGTTAGATGCTGAAAGTGTTCTTTAATTCATTACCAGGGAGGTGAGAAATCCCACCAGTGTTTTTCTGTGGACGAGCATCTGATAGACTGCTTTTCTTATTAATATTACAAAATAATATTATATAATATAGTAAAATAATGTATAACATAATACTACTATCTCATACTAATATTATCAAAGCACTTCATAATGGTTTTTAATGTTTGCATAATATTCCTTTATATAGATTTATAAGTTTATTATCTACTTCATTATTGTTTGACATCTATACTTTCCATATTCTTTTTTTTGCTACTCTGTATACAACTGCCGTGAGCAGCCTTGTACTCTTTGCTTTTTTCTGTGCTTCCAGTTATTTCTGTATGACACAGTTCTAGTAGTGCTGCAAGTGCCGTAAAAGTTTGGCTTTACCTGGTTATTTAGGGTTCCTCACCCAGTTTTGTATATTTTCCTAGTTTCTTTATCCTGGCAGCTTCTGACAGTCAGATGAAATTCTCTCTTTGGCTTTTTGGTGAGTCACAACGTGGATGAGTCTCAGGCACACCTTCACCAGGTGCCTGACACAGCTGCCATCTGCACATGCTCATCCCTATTTACTGTTTACATTTCAGATGTGAGTCATCATCTATTACCTGGCATCAATTGAAACCTGCATGCATAAAGGGGAAAGTGTCCGATGCAGAAGCTTTAGAGAAACTGGCCAATCCTCAGAGGAACCAATGAACATGATAAAGTTTTTTAATTTTTTAATTTTTTATTTTTATTATTATTATTATTTTTCATACAGGGTCTCACTCTGTCTCCCAGGCTGGAGTGTAGTGGCACAATCTTGGCTCACTGAAACTTCCGCTTCCTGAGCTCAACTGATCCTCCAGCCTCAGCCACCTGAATAGCTGGGATTGCAGGCATGAACCACCATGCCTGGCTATTTTTTGTATTTTTCATAGAGACAGGGTTTTGCCATGTTGTCCAGGCTAATCTCGATGTTGTCCAGGCTGATCTCGAACTCCTGAGCTCAAAGTGATCTACCCACCCCCACCTTCCAAAGTTCTGGGATTACAGGCATGAGCCACTGCACCCAGCCAATTTACAGTTTAAAAAACTGGGATTCTGGGGAAAACTGAGGGCTTCCCCAAACATATGAGTAGGTAGCTCTGTGAGTATGGTTTGGAATATAGAGAGTCAGCCTGGTTGTCAAAAATTTGGTCTACTGACCTGAGGTAGTGCCTATACTTCCTACTGCTGGAGAGGCTGCCTCTAGAAAATCTCTGTTAAAATGTGCACTTGGGATAATGAAAACCACAACATCATTAATCTTCTCCTTCCTCCTTCCTTCTTTCTTCCTCCTTCCTCCTTTTTCTTCTCTTTCTCCCTCTCCCTCTCCTTCTCCCTCCCCTTCCCCTTTCCCTTCCCCTCCTTCTCCTCCCTCCCTTCTTTCCTCCCTCCCTCCCTCCCTTCCTTCCTTCCTTTCCTCCTCCTCCTCCTTCTTCTTCTTCCTCTTCCTCCTCCTCCTCCTTTTCCTCCTCCTCCTCCTCTTCCTCCTCCTTCCCTCCTCCTCCTCTTCCTCCTCCTCCTTCCCTCCTCCTCCTCCTCTTCCTCCTCTTCTTCTTCTTCTTGCTAGAGATGATGACCAGCACTTTGCATGTCCAATGAGGACAGACAGGAGTACCTGGAAAGTATGATATAGATCAAAGAGCCTTGGTCAGAAGTCAAAAGAGAATCTGGTTCTTCCAGTAACTTGAGGTGTGACCTTGAGAAAACCACTTAACATCTGAACCACAGTTTCTTCTTTGATAAAAGAGGAAAAACTATACTTTCTATACCTACCTCACAAAACTATTATGATGTCAAGATGAAAGTTACACAAGCATAACTAATTTTACTGCACTTTGCTTTATTGCTATTCATAGATATTGCATTATTTTTAATTTTTTTACTAATTAAAGGTTTGTGGCAACCTTGCATTAAGCATGTCTACTGGTGTCATTTTTCCAACAGCATGGGCTCACTTAGTGTCTCTGTGTCACATTTAGGTAATTCTCATATTTCAAACTTTTTCATATTATGTCTGTTATGGTGATTTGTGAATAGTGATCTTTAATGTTACTATTATAATTGTCTTGGGGTGCCACAAACACCCATATTAGCTGATGAACTTAAGATCGTGTGTATTCTCCACCGACCAGCTATCTCTCACCCTATCCTGAGGCCTTCCTATTCCCCTGGGACACAACAATATTGAAATTAGGCCAACTAATAACAATCCCACCAGTTGGCTGGGTCCAAGTAGGAGAAACGCAATCTCACTTTTGGGCTGTGTCAAGAAATAAAAGTCACAATCCCACCTGATGGCTTCGTATAGGCTCAAGAGACATAATGCTTTCTGTGACCCTTGTCTGTGTATGAGATTCACAGTCTTACCTGTTGGTTGGGTCAACATCTCTCCTGTTGGCTGGGTCCAGGTATAGGAATAACAATCTCACATTTGGGCTCGGCCCAGAAATGAGAATCACAATCCCTCCTGTGGGATGGGTATTCCTATGGGAACACTTCTAAGTGTGCAAATGAAAGGAAGTGTTGCTTGTCCTTCACTTTAAATCAAAAGCTAGAAAGGATTAAGCTTAATGAGGAAGACATATCGAAAGCCGAGATAGGCTAAAAGCTGGGCCTCTTGAGCCAAATAGTTAGCCAACTTGTAAATGCTAAGAAAATATTCTTGGAGGAAATTGAAAGTGCTACTCTAGTGAACACATGAATGATAAGAATGAAAAACAGACTTACTGCTATGGAAAAAGTTTGAAAGGTCTAGATAGAAGATCAAATCAGCCAC
Organism: Gorilla gorilla gorilla; assembly: GCF_029281585.2. Taxonomy (NCBI): domain Eukaryota; kingdom Metazoa; phylum Chordata; class Mammalia; order Primates; family Hominidae; genus Gorilla; species Gorilla gorilla. Next base: position 65,457,748 of record NC_073229.2, read on the forward strand.
AACATTCCCTTAAACCAAAGCCTAATCCAGAGCAAGGCTCAACTCTCTTCAATTCTGTGAAGTCTGAGAGATGTGAGGAATCTGCAAAAGAGAAATTTGAAGCTAGCAGAGGTTGGTTCATGAGGTTTAAGGAAAGAATCAATTTCTGTAACATAAAAATGCAAGGTAAAGCAGCAAGTGCTGATAGAGAAGCTGCAGCCAGTTAACCAGAAGATCTGGCTAAGATCACAAATGAAAGTGGCTGCACCAAACAATGGATTTTTAATGGAGACAAAAGAGCCTCCTACTGGAAGATGACATCTTGGACTTTCATAGCTAGAGAGAATTCAGTGACTGGTTTCAAAACTTCAAAGGACAGGCTGACTCTCTTGTTGGGGGCTAATGCAGTTGATAACTTTGCATAGAAACCAATGCTCATTCAGCATTCTGAAAATCCTAGGGCCCTTAAGAATTATGTTAAATCTGCAGTGCTTGTGCTCTATAATTGTATGGAATAACAAAACCTGGATGATAGCACATCTGTTTATAGCATGGTTTATTGAATATTTAAGTTCACTGTTGAGATCTTCTGCTCAGACGAAAAGATTCCTTTCAAAATATTACAGCTCATAGCAATGAGCAATTCATCTGGTCACTCATAGAGCTCTGATGAAGATGTACAAGTTACTTTCGTGCCTGCTAACATAACATGCATTCTGTAGCCCAGGGATTAAGGAGTCATTTTGACTTTAAAGCCTTATTATTCAAGAAATGCATTTTGTAAGGCTATAGCTGCCATAGACAGTGACTCCGATGGATCTAGGCAAAGTAAATTGAAAACCTTCTGGAAAGGATTTGTCATTGTATTGTATTGTATTGTATTGTATTTTTGAGATGGAGTTTCGCTCCTGTCGCCCAGGCTGGGTGCAATGGCGCAATCTGCCTCCCAGGCTCAAGTGATTTTCCTGCCTTAGCCTCCCAAGTACCTGGGATTACAGGCACCCACAACCACACCCGGCTAATTTTTTTTTTTTCCCCAGCAGAGACAGGGTTTCACCATGTTGGCGAGGCTGATCTCAAACTCCTGACCTCTGGTGATCTGCCCGCTCAGCCTCCCAAAGTGCTGGGATTACAGGCATGAGCCACCGCACCCTGCAGATTTGTCGTTTTAGATGCCATTAAGAACATTCATGATTCACGGGAGAAGGTCAAAATATCAACAGTAACTGGAATTTGAAATAAGTTGATTCCGACCCTCATGAATGACTTTGAGGGTTTAAGACTTCAGTGGAGGGAGTAACACGGTAAATGTGGTGAAAACAACAAGAAAACTAGAATTAGAAGTGAAGCCTGAAGATGTGACTGAATTGCTGTGATCTCACGAAAAAACTTTAATGGATGAGAAGTTGCATCTTATGGATCAGAAAAGGAAGCAGTTTCTTGAGGTAGAATCTACTCCTGGTGAAGATGCCATAAACATTGCTGAAATGACAACAAAGGATTTAGAATATTATTAGTTAATAAAGCACCAGGAGGGTTTGAGAGGATTGACCCCAATTTTAAAAGAAGTTCTACTGCTATCAAACAACATAACGTGCTACAGAGAAATCTGTCTTGAAAAGAAGAGTCAATCAATGTGGCAAACTTCACTGTGGTCATATTTTAAGAAATTGCTGTAGCCGCCCCAGTCTTCAGCAATCATCACTCTGATCAGTTAGCCGCCATCAACATTGAGGCAAGACTTTCCACCAGGACAATGTTTAGGACTTGCTGAAGGCTCAGATAATTGTTAACAATTTTTAGCAATAAAATATTTTTAATGAAGGCATGTACATTTTTTAGACATAATGCTATTATTGCACACTTAATAGACAACAGTATAGTGTACTCGCAACTTTTACATGCACTAGAGAACCAAAAAATTCTTTTGACTTGCTTTATTGCAATCTTATATTATTACGGTGGTCTGGAATTGAATTTATGATATCTCCTAGGTATGCCAGTATGTGAAAATGCTCTGAAAAAATTAAACCCCATTCAAAGATCAGCTCTTTCACCAAGATTGCGCCACTGCACTCTAGCCTGGGTGACAGAGCAAAACTCAGCCTCAAAACAAACAAACAAACAAACAAACAAACCAAAGATCAGCTCTTTCTTATTTTGGAAAAGCCACATGACATACTTAAAAAAAAGTTACAGACCTGGGTTCAAATCCTAAAGAGTAAACAGACAATAACTGTTTGCTTCATTATTCTTTTTCCTTCCATAATGTCTGTATTCAGGCAGGAGGGATGGATTGGTCATTAACTAAAGGGAAAGCAGTGGGATGGTTAATGACAGACGCTGTGGAATCTTCCATCCCTGAGATCATCTGAAGTGTATGCCTACAGTCTGTCTGGGAACTTCTACAGCACTTTGTGAAATCTCACTTGAAGTCTCAGTAATTCATTACAAAGCCTAATTATGCAAGTAGCAGCCGCAGACTGTCAGCTGACCAAGCTGGTGATTGAAATCCTTCTGGTTGGCTGATAAAGTTCTGTCTGGAGTTTTGTTTACCTTTTTGATTACTGTGATTTGTGATTTCTAGTTCAATACTTTTTTTTTTCTTAAGTCAGAGAAGAGGTTTTAAAATTTTTTTTCAAAATTGTCTTATAAAACTGCTTGTCTCCATTTCTGTGTGTGTGTGTTTCACACACTTGCTGTGTGTGTGTGTGTTTCAGTCAAGCAATTTTTTTTTTTTTTCTAAAGGAGCCAAACACTGAACATGTCCCAGCCTGCAGCTCACATGTTTTCCTTTTGCCTGTTTTGTCTTACGTTAGGGAGCTGGGCCTGTGGTCAGTCAACTGTATGGCTTTTAGGTGCAGACATTCTATACAGAAACAGGAAGAGATACTCTGAAATTAAATTGCTAACAAAGATGAGACTCATTTTGTGGAATCTGGAATTTTGGAATGCTTCCTGTCATGTTGATTCGATAGGCTTTGATTCTTAGAGTCTTACAGTCTCTAGGGAGAAAGCCCCAGTCCAAGTTCCCAGCCACCCCGGGTGTGCATCAGATCTCTCATACTGTGAATTCCCAGAGTTGTGAGGGGCTGCCAAAAAGATGCCATCCTTGTTCTAGCTGCTAGGACATTGCTGAGACATAAGGAGCTCATTTTTTGTTTGTTGAACAAACACATGGATTAACATCTTAAGTACCTTCTCTAGGTTTGGAAAGCAGAGAATGGGTTGGAGGGTTGGAAATGTTATTTCTTTGTAGATGCAGCCATTCTACTAGTACACTTTGCTGTTCCTTTTTTTGCCCCCTCGCCAGCCCCCGCTTTGTTTTTTTTTTAAATAAGGGAGAGGGAAAACAGTTTCTTAATTTTTATTTAAAAAAAATTCTAATGCTTTTGTATTTGGCACATTTCACCTTAGGAAATTGCAATATTAATGAAATTGCTTTATTTATTTTAATATGAATCACACGAAGTGACTTATTTTTAGGTTGTATGTTCTTGACAGGTAAGCCTTTTCTGAAATAAATGTCTATAATGAGGTTTTTAGCTTAGGACATGTGAAACCAACATTTCAAACATTTGTTTGAGAGGCAAGAGTTATACTCCAGTTACCCCTGCTGACCTGGGGGAGGGAAGTCAGAACCACTAGACACCTGTGGCTTTTCACAAGAAAATGTGGACAGAGGATCTGGCAGATAGGAGGAGGGTGGCCAAAAGATTAGAGTCACACTACTGTTTTGCCACTACACGCTTTTGCTTCTTTTAAACTTTCTGCTTCATGGAGCTAGAAAAAAAGCTAATGACTATGGTTTAATGTCAACAACTCTGAAAGAAAAATAATTTCATTCAAACCCAGATTAAAACACGCCACTTAATGTAAAGAGCAATCAGTTTTATCGGCTAAGTTTTTTAAAAGGTCAACTTTAAGAAATGTTTCTTTCAGTTAAAAGAAATTAGATAAAGGTAAAAAATATGCTGAAAATTAAAATCACACTGTTGCTGAAACGTGGAAAAAGACAGCATGTGAGAGTTGTGGTCCTCAGTTATTTTATTACAAGGTAGACTTGGGAAGTAAAGAAAATGTTCAAAACTTCTGGGCTCTGTGCAGCAACATAACTATCAAAAAAGGCTATACTGCAAAGTACAATGAAGGTCACTTCCACAGAGATCACAAAGCCCTCATTTGGACATAACAGAAATATAATTTTAGTAATAATCAAAAGCATTTTTGATAAGAATTATAACAACTGTATTTAAAATGCAAAGCAAAATGACAATTTAATAAACAGATTTTCAACATATTACATTAAAATTTTAAGCAAACAGAATGAGTTTCACCCTGATTTGCAGAACTCAGCTGATCATACACCTTCTTTTTAAAAAGATCTACTTGAGCTTCTGTGCTGAGTAGTGCTGACATTACGACAGTTTGTTGTCTTGTGTCATCCCCTAAATCATTTTTTAGAATTAGTTTTAGTTAAGAAAAAGAACATTCTGTATGATGAGAATTTTGAAAGATAAAATCAACTTGATTCAGAAAAACGTGGAGTCATCTTTAGGTTTCATGAGCATTATGTCATCAAATTCATCAATGGCTTTAATTTTTTCTAATTTTGATTATTTTGCCCAAAGCAGTACTTGCATTGGTGATGATTCTGATAGGTCAGTTTGATGATTTTTATACCATAATTTTCATCTGTTTGATTAACTTAGGTAGGAATAAAGGATGAAAATATGGCTGGCAATTTTACTTGAAATTGTGTGTCCATCTGTGTTGCTACAAAATACATATAAAGTGATGATTAACAAAGTAGCCTCTTTGTGTAAGAACTACAAATGTTTGGACAGCTGTATTAATAATAGGCTGAGATAGGCAATACAAAATATTTTAAATAATCATTGAATTTCAGTGGAATTTTAGCTAGGCAAGTATTTCAATGGAGGAAACATGACTGGAAAATGAATTTTGCCTAGTCTTTAAAATAATGATATTGTTTCCTATGGAATTATGCACGATTGGGCTAGAGTTCTTCTTGGCTAAAAATGGTCAAATATCAAATATAAACCATTGTGATTGCTTCTGGCCTCTGTTGATGACATTCAAGTCTTCTGAATCCTTTTATCTAAAAGTGAAGAAACAGCAAATAGCTTTCAAGAATGATCTCAACTCAAGATAAAAAATATTAACATTATTAAAGTGTAATACTAAATTTCTTAGCTTAGGTGAGTCCTCTACAGAGCACAGACCTTGATGCAAATTATGAGCTCTTCCTACCCACCTCCCCTCCATCTTTCCTCCCTACTTTCCTCTTTCTTTACTGAATATACTGTGTGCCAACCATGTATCAAGCACTGTTCTAGGTCTCAAGGAATCAGTTTAGTTTTGATATCAGTTCTGGTAGAAATAACAATAACAGACCATGATCAAGATCAGTTTTGAAGAAATCACAGATTACCTATGAACATATAGTTCCAGAGTTAGGTGGGAGTGAGGAATAATAGGCCAAGCCTCTTCAAAAGATATTTCTAGGCTGAGTTTGCCCATAGGAACCCCAGCCCATCTTCTACTGTAGCCATTCACAGATTTCTCAGCCCTGCCTAACCCAGAGACTGAATCATCATTCCTGCTCCCTGAATATAGGCTGTTATTTATTATATCCATGCAGGCAAGGTGAAATCTGGCAGGCAGTAGCTTCCTTTGGAGGGGTTCTCATGTTAGGAGTGACGTGCAAGCCAACAGCAGAGGGTGGGGGATATCTCAGCAATTGCCTGTGTCTCCCAATGCTGCCTGTGCTGTCACTGCAGCCTCCTAGAGAACGAAGTCAATGGGAGGCCACGGGACACTGCCTCTGGAGCAGAAAGGTCTGAGTAGACAGCACGGAAGAGGAAGACAGCCCAGTCTCATGGGTGAACTGACTGGGTCTGCAGTGGCATGGGACCTATGAAAGCTTCAAATTGGAGACATTTTGCCTTTTTATTTATTTTTATAGAAACAAGAAAGTCAGCTGTGTGGAAGACAATGACTCATACACTTTTGCTGTACTACTTGGTGTTTCTTTTGCCCACAGAGTCCTGTAGGACATTGTATCAGGTAAGAAAAGGGGAAGGAGTGGAGGATGAACTGGTGGGGAAAGCAAATTGGCAATAAAATCCATCAGCTAACCAGCTCTCCATTACCAGAGAGCTGAAGTATAGGGAAAAGATGGTGACAGAGTGACTTGCCCAGCCAGAAGTAATTGCAACTACAGCTAAACAAAACCCATTTTAACCAATAGCTACACATTGCTTTTCTCTCAACTTTTTTTCCATGAGTTCCTGAGATGCAATGAGGCTCAAGTGATTTAAGAGTAATAAATACTTTGTTCTGTATCTTCTGATAGTGAATGTTTCAGCTGCTCATAACCAGGGTGGTACCATTTCCTGGGGGCACTTGAAAATGTGGAGGTGTTAAGGGTTGCCATCATGACCAGGAGGTATTAGTGGCATTTAGAGGCAGGGCCTAGGAATGGCCTGGCACAATGAAGCATTGTCCCATCCAAAATGGCAACAGCATCTCCCATAAGAAACCTGATAGTGAACACCATGAATGGGCTAGAAGAAGCAATGAGCAACTCAGGCAGTGGTTAAACAAGGTCTCACTGGGACGGAGTTTCTGGCAATGGACTCTTTTAAATTTTGTAGGACGGAGGCCCTATGGCTCTTTCTGAAATATTTTTCCTGACACCATAAGTCATTTTAATTTCCCTGTTAGTTACCCATTTAAAATAAGTTGTAGAGGAGCACAGAGAGAGGATACATGAAAATATTTTGAGCATCTTCTGAAGAGGGTACTATTATTTGACCACAAGTTCTGGAAGGCAGCTTTGAGATCAACTGGTGAAGCTCCACTCCCTTATTTTGCGGTTAGGGAGATGGAGACCCATGGTGTGGGATGTGATTTGCTTGAGGTGCGTACTTACTCAGTTACAGGGCCAAGGCCAGAACCTCTGTTTTCAGATTCTCGGCTTCTTGATCTTTCCATTTTAATATATGTCTTCTTAACAAAAGCCTCTTAGGAAAAAAATGACTTTGGAAGTTCCTTCCAAGAGTTTTTCAAATGATATTTACTTTATCCTCAAGTTAGTTTGTCTTTGCATGGGAATCTTCTCCATGGCTCCCCTTCCCCACTAATACTAAACAGGTACCTGGTTTCCGGGAGAAGTTAGAGACTCTTGGAAAGACCATTTCCTGAAGGCTGTCCAACCCTACAGCTTGTTACTATTTCTTCCCTTCATTCCGTTTCCACATTCACGCTTTTCTGCAAGACAGAATGTGGACAGTAGGCAGAGCATGGGAGGTTGGCTTTGTTTCTCTTGATCATTGGGATTTACCTTACTGGGAACATTCTATCCTTCTCTTCTCATTAGACAAGCTGCTGGGTGCTGAGCTGCTGAGCTGCTGATGCTGCTGGCTCCTGACCTGCCTATGCTCCCAGGCAGCTCAGCAGGTTGAGCAGGTTGCCGGTTTGCAAGTATCTTTTTTTCACAGTATTAGGTTGGGGACTGTTGGTATCCAAAGCTAAAGTGATCTATACTGGATGCTACACTAGAAATGAAATAACCAAAGGAGTATGCGATGTGCTTTGGCAAACTTAGATGGGAAGAAATTAATCAGGTCCTTTCCTTAAGAAGGCCGAGTTTTCGGAACTCCAAGTAAACAGAATATCATGGCTTTCTGCCCACATACATGATAAATATAATGTGACTTCACTTGGATTTGTTTAATGGACCAAGTATCATCCAGAGTTGTTGACTTATAACTGCATTTATCACAACGTATTGAAGAACATGGTCCTATCAAGATGGGTTTTGAGTATCTTGAGATGGCTATGTTTCCTTCCACTCATCCCCTCTGCCTGTTGCACTTGAACACAGGCCGGCTGTTTAGAAAAGGCAGTATTGTAGGAATCAGGAGATCTAAGTTCTCATCCTAGCTGTAAGGGGCATTTCCTGCATGGCCCTGTGCAAATCACCACAATATCAAGCCTCATTTTCCTTAACTGTAAAATAAGAGGGCTGGATTGGATGATATATAAAGTCTTCCAAAATTCTGAAGATATTATTTTAGCGTTCTTGTTTGGTGCAAGAACTTTAATTCTTCCACCTATAAGATAAGGCTTGATTCTCTGGACTATAAAATGAGAAGTCATCTTCTGTCAGTGATTTCTCATATATGAATCCTCAGTGATAGTTTCTTGACTTTGGAGAGACCCCAAAAGCTCAATTCAGATTCCCCATAAGTTCTTATTTGGTAGAGAAAAGAGGGAATATTCAGCCTTGTTTCTTGATAACATAGAGAGAAGTAAGGTTGTGAAGGAGAACCCCATGAGTTGGCATGAACCCCAAGAGTTAGTCACAGAGCTATGTTAGTGAATTTCCAATTTCTTCCTCAATGGATTAGAACTTGGAATTCAAGTTGGAGTAATTGGGTTAAGGCTCTTCTCAGCCACTAGGAAACACTATTCCAGTGCAGAAGCAAGAAAACTGTCTTTTTGTCGCTCCTCACACACACATACACACATGAACATATACGTCAGTATATATATGCATACTAAAATGTATATATGCATACACACATACGTACAAGACACTGAACTAGCTACTTGGAGGAATATACTGGAGCACAATACACAGTCCATGTTCTTAAGGAACTTGTAATTTAATTGAGGAGCTAATATGCTTCTATAAAAAAGATTAGATAGCAAAATGGCAGGTCAGGTGAGAATATGCCAAGCATTGAATATGTGTTTGGCTGTATGGATGATGATTCCTATAGGAGCCAGAAGAAAAGATGTATCATGTGCAGAACTGGATCAGGAAAGACCTCTTGGAAGGGGGAAACTTGAGCTTTGTATGTAACTGAAATTCAGTAAGTTTATGTGCAGAGTAATAACAGTAGTAAATTCTTAAATAGACTTATAGTATTCTTGGAGCCCATTCCTAGTGCTTTTCATAGAAGAGCTCGTTTATTCCTCATGCACATGCTCTAGGGCAAGAATCATACAATTATAGTACTATAGTTCTTACTCTACTTTATGGAAGAGGAAACTGAGGCACAGAGGGATCAACTTTCCCAAGGTCTCAAATGTTGGTGTTGAGATTTGAACCCAGGTTGTCTACTCCCAGAGTACATCCCTTGACCACTATGTGACACTTTCTTAGTGAAAGGTCAGGTATGGTGTCGATGGATGGGACAAAGAGGGGGTTCTAATTAGGAGTGATGGAGATGCTCATGGTATGGGGGAGCTAGGTTTTGGAGGAGTCCTCCTAAGGAAAAAGAATGCAATGTTACAAATACAAAACTAAGGGGAAAGTGAACATTTATTTAGAATGAGAAAAGGAATCACAACAAATTTAGAAATGCTGGATAGTATTATTTAGCATTGTTTAGTAATAAAACAATATTTTTATTAATGAAATGCCCACCTTTTAGTTCTTACATTTTTGACTGCATACTTGCATGATCTTATAATTTTTTTCTATAGAGAGAATAGAAATATTATTCAGTCTTTCCTGCAGCATTATTGATCAAATTTTTTTTCTTGTTATTGCTAGTTTAGAGAAGTATCTTTGAGTTTCTAATTTATTATTAGTAATGGCATGTAAACATGTAGGACTGTTATCGAATTTGGGAAAATTCCATCCAATTTATTTCATATGTGAGCTGCAAGATATCAGGCAACTTAGAATTTTCTTGTTCTGTGAATAATTGTAAATGTTCTTAGCATTGATGTCACTTACGTGTTGATGTTCTCACTGTAATGCAGAAGTGACTGGAAACTACATAAGTATATCCGACTAAATTCAAACTAAATGTATCCCAGCTTAACTTGTCCAGAATCCATGAATAGATACGGCTTCTCTGGTGATACCCAAAATGAGGGAGAGTATGAAGGAGGCAGAACACTGAAACGGCAAAAAATGATGCTCTTAACAGATGGCAGGTAGTTAAAACATTTTGCTTTTGAGAATTTAATAAAACATATGATCACGTGAACACATGAGATGATCTGCTCATTGAGCATGAGGGGAGAGCAATCTGCTCATTGCTAGACCCTCTCCCAGGGCTTCAAAAGTTCCCATATGAGCAAGGGACTCTGAGGCTTAACCTTTGTCAACTTCCTGGTCAATCCACTTCTGCTCATAATGTGTTTCCTGGATAGAACATAGACTTTTCTTACTGGAGAGAGAGGAGTGCTCATACTGAGTAGCAGTGGGAGAGGAATGGGGTCCAGGCTGAAGGGAAAATGGGGTCACAGAGGAGCCATAATTCATGGACTCGGCTTTGGGTGGGCCATGCTGGTATCATAGCTAATTTAACTGTGGTTGTTTGTGACTAAAGTGAGCCATTGGGCTGGCATATCAACAATTGATTTTGATGCAAATTTTGATTTTCCCTTTGTAGGCTGCAAGCAAAAGCAAGGAGAAGGTGCCTGCCAGGCCACACGGTATGTTGGCAGCAGTTACTTATCACGTGGAAGTTTTGCTGTCCATCTATTATAATAGAGGGCCATTCTCAGCCTTCTGTCCTGTGGCATGGCAGATGGAATCCTTGATGACTCTGATTTTTTTCCTTCATATTAAATTGTACCTTTGTGTTTTTTTTCTTTTTAACTTTTATGTTTGGGGGTACATGTGCAGGTTTCTTACATTGGTAAATTGCTTATCACTGGGGTGTGGTGTACAAATGATCCCACCCAGGTAGTGAGCATAGTACCAGGTAGTAAATTGTACGTTTCACCCCAGCCCTGTTCCTCTCTCCTCCCAGCACCCTCTGCTCCATCTTTGTCTAAGAATTCTTTGCCATAGATCCTTTGGATTGAGCCCATTCAAACTGGGCCAGTGGCTAGAACAGGTCTGTGAGAACTCATTGATGATGTAACATATTATAGAGCTCCTGAGCTGAGAGGCTTCTTAGCAAACATTGGAAGCAGTGGATTCCAACTAGTGGACTGTACTGGGGGTTCGTCCCTCTCACTTCACCTGGGACAGTCCTTTTTTTGTTGTTTGTTTGTTTTTTAGACAGAGTCTCACTCTGTCTCCCAGGCTGGAGTGCAGTGGCACAATCTTGGCTCATTGCAACCTCCACCTCCTGGGTTCAAGTGATTCTCCTGCTTTAGCCTCCTGAGTAGCTGGGATTACACGCACGTGCCACTACACCCAGCTAATATTTTGTATTTTTAGTAGACACGGGGTTTCACCATGTGGCCAGGCTGGTCTCGAACTCCTGACCTTGTGATCCGCCCACCTCGGCCTCCCAAAGTGCTGGGATTACAGGCATGAGCCACCGCACCCGGCCGTGTTCCACTTTTATCTATTTTATACACTACAGTTCAGGATAAGATTTTGTTGGAAACAATAAAATTTTGTTGCTGAAATAGATGATGACCACTGATCCATTTCAGTCTTCCTCCACTTTAGGAAAAGAAGACACTGATGTCTGCAGGATTTATGTGCTGTCACTGCAGTGACACCTTGGTGATTGGCCCAATGGGCCCAGAGCCCAGACCTTCCCATCTGATATGGTCTCCTTTCATTTTCCCAGGTGTATGCGATGGTGTCTGTACAGACTACTCCCAGTGTACTCAACCTTGCCCTCCAGACACTCAGGGAAATATGGGGTTTTCATGCAGGAAAAAGACATGGCACAAGATCACTGACACCTGCCGGACTCTTAATGCCCTCAACATCTTTGAGGTAATTTCTTTTGCAATATAGATTCTAATATGGACTCTATGAGCACAGTGGAGCCTCCCGTTGGCAGTGGATATTGCCCTCAGTAAGAAAGAGGATGAGCATGTAGCAGGGCAGCATGTAGGGATGGGTGAATAGATAAGCACCCACTAGCCTCACTTTCTATGCAAAAATGGCCTTCTAAACTTTGGGTATCTGAAAGTCTGTGCCCATGGACAGCTGGCCATGTGAAGGGGCAGGCTGCAGGAGGGCCAGAAGGGAGTCCTCTAAAGCAAGGGTCAGCAAACTTCTGGAAAGTGACAGAGAGAAATATTTCAGGCTTTGTGGGTCACATGGTCTCTGTCGTGCCTACTCAACTCTGCCATTGTAGCATGAAATCAGCTGTAGACAGTATTTAAATGAATGGGCGGGCTGCATTCCAGTAAAACCTTATTTACAAAAACCAGGCAGCCAGCCTGGGTCCATAGTTTGCCACCCCTGCCGTAAAGTGTAGGAACCAGAGTCTGAATCTATGGGAGATACTTTCTATTGCTATTTTCAATCTTGGTGTTCCAGTTGATTCATCCAAATCGAGTTTCAAATTTCTATTTTTAAGACAGGCTCATGGCTCATGATTTGCCCTTCATAAATATTACAAATAAGCTTAAATGGCACTAGAAATTTCTATATATACAGGTTATCTGAAGAGATATGCTGAAGATAACAGTTGTTATTCGGGGAGAGGGGAGTTAAGGAATAGGTAGATGGGAAGGAGGGACTTTTATTTGCTGGTTCATACAACTTGGTATTGGTCAAGTTATTTCACAGCAGATGTGACTCTGAGAGTATAAAATAGAAAAACATTATGTTAGGCTGTCCTAAGTTTTAGTAAAGGTACTTTTACATTTAACACAAAAATAAAAATTATAAAAATTTCTTTCTTTTTGCCATATCGTAGGAGGATTCACATTTGGTTCAGCCATTTGAAGACAATATAAAAATAAGTGTATATACTGGAAAGTCTGAGACCATAACAGATATGTTGCTACAAAAGTGTCCCACAGATTTGTCTTGTGTAATTAGAAACATTCAACAGTCTCCCCGGATACCAGGAAACATCGCCGTAATTGTGCAGCTCTTACACAACATATCAACAGCAATATGGACAGGTGTTGATGAGGCAAAAATGCAGGTGAGTGTCCCTGAATACTTGGTAGAGCGTTATCTCAGTGGGAAAGGAATGCAGGTTTGTTGGAGTATTCTGTGAGCTTCTTAGGGACTAGGAACCATGTCTTTCACATCAGCATTTCTAATGTCTGGCAAAACAAGTGTTCAGTAAATCTTCATTAAAGAAAGGATGAATAAATGAATGGAAAAAGTAAACATATTTAATCAACAAATATTTATAGAGAGCACTTACTTTGTACTGTATTGAACTTTGGAGTATGAGTTACCAATGTATCTTTTGGCTACTGGATACATTTAAGAAACATTCTATGTTCTGGAGAGAGAAAGACTCTTCTTATTTTCATTTGTGAGTCAGGATAGGTTGCTAAAATGGAAAATAATTGAATGCAAAGAAAACAGCCATACCTATCCACTGCAGAAGCATGAAATAGAACGGGGTCCATTTTGCTTGTTTTAAATCTTCAGAGCAAAGATAGTAAAAAGTAGATTCAGACTCCAGGGTGAATTTCCAATTTATTATGTTCTTGTATAGGGCCCTGCAACACATTTGGGATGCAACAGAGGTTAATCACGTGATGGGTTCTCTGAGCAGGGTAAGCAAGTTGCTAGTTTCGCCTAGGTGTGATATGGAGGGGATGATGGACATGAACATGTGGAAAGCTGCCCAGTGGCCTGGCTCGCAGGAGGCCGTTGCATAAATGGAGGAGGGCATGGTGAGGCAATTCCTTTGTTGCTCTATCATCTAAGTCAAACTTCAGTGTACATGCAAGTCACCTGAGGATCTTATTAAGATGCAGATTCTGATTCATTAAGTCTGGGGTGGGGCCTGAGATTCTATATTGCTAAGAAGTTCCCAGAGTATGCCTAGGTTGCTTGTTGGAGGAGCACGCTTTATAAAGGTGAGTGTTGAATGTGCTGGCAGTTTCAGAGACTGGCTCAGTACTAACACTGGTTCTTCATTGGCAGAGTTACAGCACCATAGCCAACCACATTCTTAACAGCAAAAGCATCTCCAACTGGACTTTCATTCCTGACAGAAACAGCAGCTATATCCTGCTACATTCAGTCAACTCCTTTGCAAGAAGGCTATTCATAGATAAACATCCTGTTGACATATCAGATGTCTTCATTCATACTATGGGCACCACCATATCTGGAGATAACATTGGAAAAAATTTCACTTTTTCGATGAGAATTAATGATACCAGCAATGAAGTCACTGGGAGAGTGTTGATCAGCAGAGATGAACTTCGGAAGGTGCCTTCCCCTTCTCAGGTCATCAGCATTGCATTTCCAACTATTGGGGCTATTTTGGAAGCCAGTCTTTTGGAAAATGTTACTGTAAATGGGCTTGTCCTGTCTGCCATTTTGCCCAAGGAACTTAAAAGAATCTCACTGATTTTTGAAAAGATCAGCAAGTCAGAGGAGAGGAGGACACAGTGTGTTGGCTGGCACTCTGTGGAGAACAGATGGGACCAGCAGGCCTGCAAAATGATTCAAGAAAACTCCCAGCAAGCTGTTTGCAAATGTAGGCCAAGCAAATTGTTTACCTCTTTCTCAATTCTTATGTCACCTCACATCTTAGAGAGTCTGATTCTGACTTACATCACATATGTAGGCCTGGGCATTTCTATTTGCAGCCTGATCCTTTGCTTGTCCATTGAGGTCCTAGTCTGGAGCCAAGTGACAAAGACAGAGATCACCTATTTACGCCATGTGTGCATTGTTAACATTGCAGCCACTTTGCTGATGGCAGATGTGTGGTTCATTGTGGCTTCCTTTCTTAGTGGCCCAATAACACACCACAGGGGATGTGTGGCAGCCACATTTTTTGTTCATTTCTTTTACCTTTCTGTATTTTTCTGGATGCTTGCCAAGGCACTCCTTATCCTCTATGGAATCATGATTGTTTTCCATACCTTGTCCAAGTCAGTCTTGGTGGCATCTCTGTTTTCAGTGGGCTATGGATGCCCTTTGGCCATTGCTGCCATCACTGTTGCTGCCACTGAACCTGGCAAAGGCTATCTACGACCTGAGGCCTGCTGGCTCAACTGGGACGTGACCAAAGCCCTCCTGGCCTTCGTGGTCCCAGCTTTGGCCATCGTGGTAGTAAACCTGATCACAGTCACACTGGTGATTGTCAAGACCCAGCGAGCTGCCATTGGCAATTCCATGTTCCAGGAAGTGAGAACCATTGTGAGAATCAGCAAGAACATCGCCATCCTCACACCACTTCTGGGACTGACCTGGGGATTTGGAGTAGCCACTGTCATTGATGACAGATCCCTGGCCTTCCACATTATCTTCTCCCTGCTCAATGCATTCCAGGTAAGTCCAGATGCTTCTGACCAAGTGCAAAGTGAGAGAATTCATGAAGATGTTCTGTGATTAGGTGCTTGTGACATTAGGTTTCTACATAAAAGCCAATGGGTTTGGAATAGCATATAGAGTGGGGAAATAAACTTTTGTTCCAGAGATACCTGGATTTGGATCCTGACTCTTTCATTTACTAATAATGTATAACATGATCTTGGGATATTTACTCAACTTTTTTCAAGCCATATTTTCCTCACATATAAAATGAGTGCAATACTGTTCACTTTATAGGGGTGTTTGGAAAGTGAAATTAAATGGTGAATGGGAAAGGATCAAGTACTAAAGTGATCTAAAGACCATAGACAGCCTAGTAATAGGCTAAGTTGTTATGGTTTAAAAATTAAGCAATAACACCTTCCCCAAAATTTAGGTATGTAGCTGGAGGTATTAAAGTTTGCACATTTATTACATTTCCTTCCACTTAGGATTTTTAACTACCATTGGAAACCATCTTATTTTAACATGGCAAGCTCTACAGAGAGGTATCGAAGATAGTTTCTCCTCTCTTCTCTTATCACACTTAGATGAATTAAGCAACGTTCACAGTTTCGTGTGTACGCTTTGCCAAATTTTCTATGCTTATACAAACATATTTTCACATAACACAGGGGTTAAAACAATGTATATTATTGTGTAACTTGCTTTTGCACTTAAAAATATGCTCTAGAATTTTACCAGCTCATTATGGATGAATATGTCTCTAATGGCTGCATACCATTCCGCATTCAATAATTTCCTTCTTGACTGAAATTTTTCTCCATTGTTTTGTGTTATAGTATGTGAATGATCCAAAATTTATTATATTGAATGTTAATATGTAGATAGTAACTAATTGAAAAGAAAGCTTTTATTTTTCTAAAGATATCTAAAACACTGTCTTTTTTTCTGAATGTGTGCAGTAGCCAGTAAGACTATTTTCAAGTAAATGCTTTACTTAATTCCTAATAGATATCTTAAGTCAAGTATCTTCTCGTTTTCCCTTTTCAGAATTTATGTATAAATGATTTCACTTTATAATAAATGCTTTGATGTCTTGAAGAGCAATGTTAATAATAATAGGGGTATCTCATATTTTGAGTCTTTACTTTTTTGCACTTCTATAGAAAATATTAATTGTATTCTACATTTGTATAGCTTTTGGTAGTTATCAGTTGCTTTACACATGTTTACAAAACTAGTCATTGAAAAGACTTGGGTAAAACCCTTATTTTTCATAAACCCCTCATGAGCTCATGACTCATTCCACACCATTTTCCTTCTCTTGTCTCCCTTAGGGCCATCTTATCTGTGAGCTTTGTTTTGGACAAGGCTGTGAGCACTTGCATTTTGATATCATGAGCACCTTTACCTGTCATAGTAGGATCACTTGTGCTTTCAATTTAGTTTCTGCCTTGAATCCCAGTAAGGAACAGGGAGGGGTCTATCTAAGCGCCAGTACAGATGGGGCAGTGAGGAGCTGAGAACAAAGTGTCAGTGAGGCCCAGTGGGGGGCACTGGGCAGTGCTGTGTTGGAGCTGGCCTGTATTGGCTCACGGGAGCTGCCAATTATATTTTCACGATTGTTCTGAGCTGGTTGTGAAGACAGTCATCAATAACAATTAAATCATATAGACTTGCAATTAAACAAATTAGGTTAAAAGTAAAGGTCATGTATCCTCAGAACTCATCACTTCCTAATTATTTGTCTACCTTTTCTCTGGAGGTTACTTGCCTCTATTGTGTCTGCATGGTGGAAAATCTGTACAACGATGTGCTACTGCCCATCTCTTCCTAAATCCATGCTCAGCGATGTCACAGGGCAAGATTCAAATAGGCCATGGTGGGTGTAATTAACTATAGAGATTGGCAAACACTACAAATGAGGAGAGTTTATTGCCATTTACTAGCATATCACTGGATCAGAGCATCCGCTGAGGGAGGAGAGAGGAGCCATGGATCTACTGAGATGGGAGACACAACCAACTGGGTGGAAAAAGCAGGAGAAGTGAAGTCTTAGGATGAGAAGAGATGAGGGGCAGCAGCAGAGGCTGATGGAGCAGACAGAGGGGAGTGATTCTGAAACATATTGAGAAGCCCAGACGATGTGGGAGGAAGACTCTTGTAAAGATTTCCTGGTCCTAGCCCCAGGGGAATATCTGCACTAGTTTTAAAGCTCAACCATCCCCTTTACTATAGAGGTTTTATTATGGTGTCAGTTGCTGCCTCGATTAGCCGCCTTGTTCATCCATAACTTCTGGTTGGCATCCTACTCTTGTATTTACTGAGAGTAATTGTGGGCTGGGTGAGTTTTTGGGACTCCCTCATAGCTGTTTTGGTGGGAAAAAAAAACAAAGCACATATACCAAAACCTGGGAGAACACCTTGAGATTTACCTGTCCAAACTGTGCTTTACCTACTAAAAGAAATGCAAAGAAGCTGCTACTGGTGAATTGTTTGTTAGGTATATTCTCTCTTCCCTTCTCAACCAGATACTAAATTTTATGGCCAATTTTTTTATCCAAATCTTCTGAAAGATATTTTGCATAACTTTCTCTAAGGTGGCATGGGCCGACGAAAAGTGATCCTAGTGGAGTATTTCCCTGTTACATGTTTATAAAGTCATGTTTATAGTCATGCTACATAACTATAAAAGTGCAGGTTGCATAATAAAGAAATTAAACACATACATACACTCAAATGAAGAGACACTATATTTATTACTTATTTTGTGCCAAGCATTATGCTTAATGTTGCAGATACAAATATAGGTAGACCAACCCCAAGGAATTAAAAATCTTATAAGGAGAGAAATTCCTCTTAGTTCTTTAGCCAAAGAATATTGGCCATCAGCATATTTGTGGAAAAACCATGCTAGAATTGTTGTTCCCAGATCTTTAAAAAATATAATTCCTGGGCCCAATTCACAGAGATCCTGACTTGAAATGTATTCCTAGTATCAAAATCAGGCTGGAATATATTTGTCCCAAGGGGCCTTGTAAGAATGATAACTTTGCAACCTAATAGACCATGCCAACAATATTTTTTTTTGTAGCAGATACAATAACAGATTTCAATAATTACCTTGTAGGCTCAGAGCGTTACACAGAACAATCTCATAAAAGCCATATGGAGATTAAGCTTTTGAGGGTTGGACTGGCTGAAGAGAAAGGTGTATGTTAGTGTGTTTGGGGGACTGGATTAGCTGCAAGGATGTACACTGGTCCCTGTAAGGTCCTCCACCTCTCATCTGGGCTTTTACCAAATAGTGGTAGGTTTGGTATTGTTCTCAGCGATGAATACCAGGTTGTAACATCTTTATGGTGCCAGCTGTATACAACCCATGCACCTCAACAGGCCTCTGGGTAGGTAAGAGTTCACACTCACTTATGAAGTCAGAGCAGGTTAGCAAGGCTATTCCTAAATAAAAGGTCATGATCTCACCTCCCTTTTCAGATGCGCCACGGAGGGAGTAACTGCAAATTTAGGAGAAATTTTTGTCTAATGAATGTTCCTGTCTATCACATTTTGAATGCCAAAAAGGAAGTTCCTGTTCCTTAACTGAAAAATGGAACTACAACTTGCCCTTCCTTCGTCAAGGGGGGTTTTGTGCCAATGTATGTGAAAAAGAAATAAAAACTTCAAATGGACTATAGCTATAGAGGAACAGCCTGTTATGGGTTTTATATGGGGGTTTTTTTGGTATGGAAAATAAAAGATATAAAAGCTAATTAATTCCTTCTATATCATCATATTGGGAATACTTGTCATGTGCTTAGAAACTCAATCTATTTAATGTCATTAATTTTTTGAGGATGTAAACACTTGACTTTTCTCTAGAAGTTTTATAATATTCTTTGTAGTGGATGAGAGAAGGAGGCTGAAGGTGTTATGGGAAGCTGAGCAACAGCTGTTTCTGCTCTTTTCTTTGGAAGCTTCTCTTACTTATTGTTCGGGGGCAGCAAGCCTGCAGTTCATTGCCCAACAGCTCTTCTGACTCTTTCTTGGATCATGATATTCAGTTGAGAGGCCCACCTCCTGCTAAGTGCAAACACTTTGAATTTGTCCAACGTAAAAGGAAATTTAAAAAATATTCCTGTATGATGTAGGGGCCTTGGTCTCTTTGGTTTACTGAGGTACCTCTACAGTGGCTGCCATATGGAAGACACTCATCAATATGCATTGAATGAATCTAGGTGTTGTGATCTGAGGATGACAAATTAAGAGATTTCATAAAATTGTTTTCATTTTATTGAAATAGGAATTGGTAATAACTGAGAGTATGTTTTAACATCATGATTCTTTTGTAAATGGCTCTTCTTCCCTCTTCTGTGTTTCCCAGGGTTTCTTCATCCTAGTGTTTGGAACCATCCTGGATCCAAAGGTACTGAATGTAAATTCTTCTTGTTGCTTTTTCTGTATTATCAGTACTTGGCCATGTAAAGGCTTGTAAAGGCTATTTATTGAAAAGCTTTCACTTCAGTCGTTTGTACAGATGTATGAAGCCTGGATCACTGCTGTTTACATTGCAAATGATATTGACCAATTTGCAAGCTCTTATGGGAATAAATGTTTTATGTACATTAGGGCTGATTCTTAAAACAATTGTAGGTATTGCTATTTTCAATTTTACAGATGAGGAAACTGAGACTCAGAGTGAACAGCTTGCTCAAGATCACTACAGAAACCCACTCTGATTAGTTGAAGCAGAAAAGGAACTTATTAAATCTCACAATATTATCTTTGGGAGGGTCTCTTTGACTTGGAGTTTTGGAGGCTGTACTCCAGGAATAGTTACCAATGCACAGCACAGAAATGCTCCACAAGAGATACCATTGCTCTTCCCCACTTTGCTGGGCACAGATAGCACAGCTCGCCAGGCCAATGTCAGGCAGTAAACACTTAAGCCAGAGTTGCCGCTACTGCTGCCTGGGAGATCACCTCACCCTGCCTGACTGGTACACCAGCACCTGCATTTATGCACTGTCATGTCTGATTGGCTGAGTTCAGGTCGTGGGGTCACGTCTTAGCTGCAAGGTTGGGTGGAAGTGTGAGTTCCTACTTCTATCTTGAATAGCAGCGGAGTCAAGAAAAGAAACTCTTCAAATACAGATGAGTCTTGATAAATGATGAGCATTGAAGACAAAAACCAAGCAAATGAACAAACCCTCAAATGTTTATTCAGGCTTCTAAGATCACCCTCTTTCCATTGTACCATACTACCTTCTGGAAAAAGCAAAGCAAACAATCCTCTCAGATATAAAAGCAAACCCCTTCTGTCAATTAAAGTAAATAAATAAATAAAAATGAAAAGGAACACTACCAGGTTGGATTTACAAAACAAAGCAAAAAACCAAACAAAAAACCCCAAACAAACAAAAACATAATCCACTCCCTCCCCCAAACACCCCACCTTCACTGCAGAGTTTGTTTGCTTATTTATTTATGTTTTACTATTTATTTTTTACTTATTTATTTATTTTTTACTAAATAAGAAGAGCACCTGTATTCAGCCGGCAAGACTTAGAGAAAAGGATGTGTTAATTTTTTTTTTTTGAGGCAAGGTTTCACTCTGTTGCTCTGGCTGGAGTGCAGTGGCATCATCACGGCTCACTGCAGCCTTGATCTCTTGGGCTCAGGTGATCCTCCCACCACAGCCTCCTGAGTAGCTGGAACTACAGACACATGCCACCACACCCACCTAATTTTTAAACGTTTTTGTAGAGATGGGGTCTCCCTATGTTGCCCAGGTTGGTCTCGAACTCCTGAGCTCAAGGGATACACCCATCTTGGCCTTCCAAAGTGCTGGGATTACAGGAATGAGCTACTGTGTCCAGCCTACTGCCAGTAATATTCTATTACATTAATATCAAAGGTTTGTTAAAAGGTCAGGAGATGGAGACCATCCTGGCCAACGTGGCGAAACCCCGTCTCTACTAAAAAATACAAAAACGTAACTGGGCGTGGTGGCATGAGCGTGTAGTCCCAGCTACTCGGGAGACTGAGGCAGGGAAATTGCTTGAACCCGGGAGGCAGAGGTTGCAGTGAGCCAAGATCGCCCCACTGCACTCCAGCCTGGCAACAGAGCCAGTTGGGATGCAGAGATAGTAATGCTTTCTCTACCTTCTCCATTAGATTATGACAAAGAACAAATGCAATTTTGTAGGTAAAAACACAAAGCACTTAAGGTATCGCCCAATCATATGCCACAGGATTATGTTTCTATTATTTACAATAACACAACTAGTATGTGTAGCCACAGTACCAGCAGCCGCATTTTTACTTAGTTTACCAGTGTTAGGTGAGATGTGCAAAGAACTCCAAGTTATGGAACCTTCTATCAAGATGAAAACCTCTTACCTTTGCAATTATGATATGAAAGGTAAATACTCCAAAGTGTCACAGGACCATACATGATTCATTGACCAAAAGTTGTATATACCAGTAGTCTTCAAACTTTTAGGATTAGTAAAACACAGTGAGTACATATCCCCAGATGTGTTCATTATTAACCTAAAAAGTGTTACGTGCATTATGAAACCTAAGAGTAAAAAAGGGTGAGAACAAAGAAATGTAAGTAGAAGTGCCAATGTATCTTCACGGATCCCAATGGGCCCTTGAGCACACCGTCCTCCAACCCTGAGGGGTGGTTTGAGGTCTGTATGTGACAAAGAATACGGCATCTGCAGGGAAGGGGGAAGCCACCCTGTGCTGGAGGACTTTGGCATATATGAATTGTGAACACAGAACTTCTACAAGGCCTTGGAAGGTGAATAATATTTTGTATAGCAGAAATAAGAAGAGGGCCTGTATTCAGCAGGCAAGACTTAGAGAAAAGGACAGGATGACCTAGTTAGGGAAGATGAATTTCATGGACTGTTGCTATGTTGTATAGTACTTTTTTCTTTGAGACGGGGTGTCATTCTGTCGCCAAGGCTGGAGTGCACTGGCGCGATCTCAGCTCACTGCAACTTCTGCCTCCTGGGTTCAAGCGATTCTCCTGCCTCAGCCTCTCGAGTAGCTGGGGTTACAGGTGCCCATCACCACGCCCGGCTAATTTTTGTATTTTTAGTAGAGAGGGGGTTTCACTATGTTTACCAGCCTGTTCCCGAACTCCTGACCTCAAGTGATCCACTCGCCTTGGCCTCCCAAAGTGCTGGGATTACATACAGGCATGAGCCACCATGTCCAGTCGTATAGTACTTTGTTTCCTCTAGAAAAGGTGATTTGAATAATTGACAAATTGTGAGAAGTGATTACGGAAGTGCTCCATAAAAATAATGCCAAAGCTAGGCCAGGTGCGGTGGCTCATGCCTGTAATCCCAGCACTTTAGGAGGCCGAGGCAGGCAGATCACGAGGTCAGGAGATTAAGACCATCTTCGCTAACATGGTGAAACCCTGTCTCTACTAAAAATACAAAAATATTAGCCAAGCATGGTGGCACACGCCTGTAATCCCAGCTACTCGGGAGGCTAAGGCAGGAGAATTGCTTGAACCCGGGAGGCAGAGGTTGCAGTGAGCTGAGATGGCCCCACTGCACTGCAGCCTGGATAACAGAGCGAGACTGAATCTCAAGAAAAAAAAAACAAAATAGAAGCTATGTCGAGGAATTCTCAAACTTGTGGCAAACTGCATTTCTCAGGCATTGGGTCCATATTTAAGGCCCTGAAAGTGAGTATCCTATGCCATCTCCACCTCTCTTGTCTCTTCCCATCTTTCCGCCTTTTCCAAGACTACTACACCAGGTCACTGATGCCACCATATCCCTCCAACAGAACCTAGCTGCTAACACAGCACCTGGCCACAATATCTGCCAGGCCCAAGCATACGTGTTATCTTCTTACGATCTTCTAATTCTTAACTTCTTTTGTTAAATATCCAGATAAGAGAAGCCTTAAAGGGTCGAGTAGCCTCTGCAAAAAGGAGCTCCAGAATATCAGAGGTAAAGCTTTCATATTCATTTTTGTATTTAAAAGTTTAACAAGATAACAATCTTGGAGTTTCTGGCATATGGAGTGTTGCTAACACTCTCACCTTAACACTTTGCAGTGTGGATTTCCCAGAAGTGCTGGGTGCCTCTTAAACAGTTGAGATTCTTTCTGGAATATGGGGATGCAAAGAGATGCAAGTGGAGTTACTTGAATTTAGAGGAGAGTGACAAGGTGGCTGGCGTTGGAGGGTGAACCTCAAACCACATAGTAGGAGAGCAGGTGATGAAAGAAATGAGAGAAGTCTTAGGTTCCCATGACATCTCACTTGTTCTCTATGACTCCAATCAGTTGGCCCACATCCAAAGTGTAAAAACTCCAGGGAAACAAATTCTGATCCTACACAAAGAACTACTCAAGAGGGGACAGCTGCCATGGTACTGAAGTGGCTTAAATGGGCTTGGGGCCTGCACAGGGTTGCTGTAGAGAAGATTCAGTCATTGGACAGCAGGCTGGACTATAACAGGGTTGTTAACTTATCTTCTATTCCTGTGACTTAGAAACATTGTATTGTTATGCAAAGAATGAGGGCCATGAACTGTTTTGAGGGAGGGAAAAACTGCCACTCAATTTTTTAAAAAACTTTTAAATGGCAGCAAAAGGAGATTCAGGGTTGGCCCAAGGAATACCCCCACAACA
The DNA here is from genome assembly GCF_029281585.2 of Gorilla gorilla gorilla. Lineage (NCBI taxonomy): Eukaryota > Metazoa > Chordata > Mammalia > Primates > Hominidae > Gorilla > Gorilla gorilla. Next base: position 65,481,605 of record NC_073229.2, read on the forward strand.
AGCAAGGAGGTGATCTAGAGCCTCCCATGCCAGTGTCTGCTAGGGTCCACATCCCCTGTCATGGACTGGGGCTTCAGGGGATCTGCATGGAGAGAGGCTAATTGATGGGGCTGGGCACCCTGTGGCCCTGAGAGCAGTGTTGCCCCATCCTCGTTCTTTGCCTTCCCATTCCCTCTCTGTTGATTTCTTCAGCCCTCCTCTTCTCTTCTCTTTCTTCCCTCTCTTTTCCTGTTTCCTTTTGCCTTACTCTTACCTAACCTTTGGTCTTGTTTTTAGTCTTTGGTCTCCATACTTGGGAGTCTGCTGGTTTCTCTGTACCCTTTTCAGCTTTAAAAAAAAAGACCCAAAGTTCAATGCAAATGACATTAATAAATGTCTAAAGCAATGGTTCTCAACTTGGGCTACACATTAAAATAAATTGGGAAGCTTCAAAAAATGGGGTTGCCTGGGTCACACCCCTGGAGATTCTCATTTGATTGGTCTGGAGTGTGGCTTGGATTTGGGGGTTTTGAAAGCTCCCCGGGTGATTCTAATGTACAGTCAAGGTTGAGGGTCATTCATCGAAAGACTCCCTGAAGTGTTCTGGCATTGAAAATATTTGTCTCCAACAAGCATCCCTGATGTAAGTACTCTCCTCTTTCACTTTGCTCTGCCGTGGTGCTCTCAGGAGAGAGTCCTGACTCTCTCAATCCCTTCCAATTTAGCTCTGCTCCTTTCCTTACGTGTTTCAGAATTGATCCATTCAGGTCATCATAGAGATATTCTGCTTTTCAGTGTCATAAAATCCTAGTCATTTCTTCCACTTCTCTTTGTGGTTTTATGTGACTGATAAGTCAAAATAATATCCAGCATTTTATGAGTAGTTGTCGATTGTCTGACACCATTGTCAGTGGTGATGTTGGCTGTACCTTGGAAACACCTAGGAAGCTTTAAAAATATACCACTTCAGGGCATGGTGGCTCACGCCTATAATCCCAGCACTTTGGGAGGCTGAGGTGTGCAGATTGCCTGAGGTCAGGAGTTTGAGACCATCCTGGCTAACATGGTGAAACCCCATCTCTACTAAAAATACAAAAATTAGCCAGGTGTGGTGGCACATGCCTGTAGTCCCAGCTACTCGGGAGGCTGAGGCAGGAGAATCACTTGAACTTGGGAGGTGGAGGAGCTGCAGTGAGCCCGAGATCGCACCAATGCACTCCAGCCTGGGTGACAGAGTGAGATTCCATGTAAAAAAAACACACACACACACTTTCCAGGCCGTACTCAAGAAAAATTAAATTAGAAACTCTTGGAGGTAGGGCCTAAGCATTCTTTAAAGCTCCACAGTGATTCTAACGTGCTATCTGGGTTAACAATCACTGGCCTAGGTACTAGGTAAATTTATCCTAATTTCTTGCACTTCTCCCTTCATTTCTTGCTCACTAACTTTAGGTCACTGCCTGCAATTAGTTTTATCAACCCTGCTCAGAGGACAGAAGTAGGTGTTTCATCTGCGCTCTTCTCTTCTGCTTTGTAGGCCTCTAATCCCTAGGTAGCAATCTTCTGTAGTCCAGATTCAACTCCCCTCCTCATGGCACCTGCTTGGGTAGTATCAGTCCTGCTTCCCAAACCCAGCATAATAAATTTGCTTGTCTGTGTTTATTTTATATCTGAAGTGATGAATTAGCCTATGTTTATGTGGTAGTAATTCTACCAGTGAGTTAATGTATTACCTATCTTTGGCAACACATTCCTAAAACACGAGGACATCCTTTGGACACAGGCGCATTACAAGCGGATGGCTTTAACGCTGAGGATTTCAGCAGACCAGCTGAGAAAGAGTTATTTGAGAGCTTGGAGCCATTTTGCTGTCTCTCTCTCTCCATGCCACTCAATGTCTTCTCCACTGTCCAACACCCTCCCAAATTAGGGTCTCCTTCAGTAGGCAGAGCCAGGCCAGGCCAAGGAGGAGGAGGATCTCTCACAGCAGTCAGTTCCTATGTTGTCAGTGGTTCCAATATAAAAAAGGAGAGAAGGGAGCCGGGCACAGTGGCTCACGCCTGTAATCCCAGCACTTTGGGAGGCCGAGGTGGGCAGATCACGAGGCTGGGTGTGGTGGCGGATGCCTGTAGTCCCAGCTACTCAGGAGGCTGAGGCAGGAGAAACGCTTGAACCTGGGAGGCAGAGGTTGCAGTGATCCGAGATTGCGCTACTGCACTCCAGCCTAGACGACAGAGTGAGACTGTCTCAAGAAAAAAAAAAAAAAGAAGGAGAGGAGAGGAATAAAGTGAAGGAATAAAAGGAATTGCTGTGGATCACCATTCCCTAGGTGCTTTGAATAATTGTGATAATTGAAAACAGACTAATAATGATATTTAATAAATGTAATTTTACTTTGTCTTCAACAGAATGCTTCTTCTGAATTATCTTGTCATCCCATCAAAGGCCCAAGTTAACAAACCAGGCTACATCCCTAACCTAGGAGGTGAGTGCAAAGCAAGGGGTTCCCATATATGTCATACATGTGACATTTCTTTTAAAATTGCAATTTGATTAATTATAATTAGAAATGATTTTTTCTTCATTAAAAGGATTCTACTATACAGTCTATTCTCACCTAGCTATGGTTGGAAATATATTCACACTTCAAATTCTTAAGCTACTGAAATTTTTTTTTGTCCCTGAAAATTAAGCAGGCGTGTCTGAAAATGCTTTTAAATTAGCCTGGGTGATTTTTAGATGGGAGTGAGGAGAGCTGCCTGCTTTACTTAGCTGCTCCCTCTCTTCAATCTTCTCTCTAGTTCTCTATCCCAGGACATCCTATATGATATCAGCAGTATCCCCAGATTTCCCATTGTGGCCCCTTTGTTTTCCCTAGCCTGAAGAGATCAAGGTATTATGATAAATAATAGCTATGAGAGGCCTCAGGGATGATGGAGACGTTTATTTACATTTGAGATCTCAGCGATAGACAAAGATATATAGAAAAATAGAAGTGGAGAAAGGAGCCACAGGGGGAAACAGAAATTCAGATACACAAAGACAGAAGGACATGGTGGCTCACGACTAGAAGAGAGCCACCTAGATACAAGGACATGTGCAGACACAAGTCTTCCAATCCTGTGTCTCGATGTCCCTCTGCGTCTAGAGACAGAAAAGAGAGGAAGACAGAGGAACCCACATCGAGATACCCACATTCATAGGGAGACAGAGACAGAGAGATGCACGGAGAGGATAAGAGATGCATTGGGAGATCCAGAGAAATGCAGAAAAAAAAAAAAAAACCAGAGAGATGGACTCACAGAGACACATACAGCATGACAGAGACAGAAACAGAGATAGATGCACCCAGCTATGTAGAGAGGGCCTCCCACCCCTCCTCCCAACACATCCAGGCTCCAGCAACCTTTGTGGCTTTCTGTAGCAGTCCAGGGCCTTGTATAAAAAGTGGGTCTTTTCCAAGAAGTGTTACACTCAAAAGGAGGTGGCCCAGCTTAGAGAAAGACAAGGTGTGTAATTCAGCATTTGTGGGCAACAGAAAAGACTGTTCTCTGGATTCCAAAGTGGCTTAAAGGGAGGAGACTCTCCATCGGCCATAAGGGATGTACCCAAATGGGCTCATTGTTCAAGACAGTGAGCTTATAATGCAGATGTTGTAAAGCCTATGAATCTTGCTACTTGTACATTAAAGCTGTCATCTTCTGTTCTTGACAAGGTTGTATATTCCAGGAATGGCAGAGCCCAAAGGAGAAATGTGCTCATTCCTGTCTTCTTGCCTCTGGAGAACATGTAGGAAGCTCACACATGTGGTGCTAATGGAGGAGGGCGTGATGTGCAGAAAGGATGAAAGGCTCCTCTGTCAAAGCTGTTCTGTGCTACTAAACATTTCTCGTCCATCAACTGTACATAGCTACATATATGTCATGCTGGGCAGCCACAGCAAACAAAAAGACAAAGGGGGCCACGACCGTGGTTTTTGTTGGGGCTTCCATCTCTATGCTGTTGGGTCACATTTGTCTTCAGAAAGCAACCTCTGTCTCATCTTGGAAAAGGCGGCCTGGGATTTCACCTGGCTGGATTCTGTGTGTTGCTGAGGGAGGAGCCTCATGAATAGTCACAAATAGTTGGGCTGACTCTAAGTAGGTCATTGCAGATTATTTTTTTTTTCAAAAGGAATCCACTGCCAGTATATTCCACTTTTTCAAATTTAAATAGATTGGATTGTCAACTTGGTTTAGGCTTAGATACAACTTCCTTGGCCATGAACCAAGGGGAAAAGCATAGAGCTTTTGAGACAGAAAGATGACCATTTTCAGTTAAGGAGATGGAAGGAAGCCTGGAGTTGTGAGTCAATGCTAATCGAGGACTGAGCCAGAGGTAGAAACCCAAGTGTGCTGGTTCCCAGCCCTGTACTTCCTCTTCAAGACCATATAGACACTGAAAGATCTTCTGCCTACACTGACAATGTAAGGTCAATCCTCACCAACAATATGCTTTTTTGATACCTGGGATTGGAGAGAGGAAATATCACATTTCCAATTCAGAGCTGCTCTTTTTCTTAACCTATATGTAAACAAATTCAACATTCAAACCAGGTGTTACCTGATAGAACAGTATTGTAGGTAGAAGCTCTTTGAGGAAAAAAAAAAAGCCTCTTTACAAAGCAAGGACATAGATGACTGCAGCAGCATCTAACTAGTGGATGAAGGCAAAGGGGCAATGGGCAGCCTTTAATTATCCCAACAAGAAGTCAGTATTGATGATGTTTCATTACAAAGGAGAAAGTGGGACTCACTTTAGGTATGAGTGCAGTCCCTTCCTTCCTTCCTTCCTTCCTTCCTTCCTTCCTTCCTTCCTTCCTTCCTTCTTCCCTCCCTCCCTCCCTCTCTCTCTTTCTCCCTCTTTCTTTCTTTCTTTTTTCTCCCTCTCTCTTTCTTTCTTTCTTTGTTTCTTATTACAAATTATCTTCCTATAAGTAGGAAAGTTTGAGCAGACAAAAAGCATCAATCTGAAGTTAAAAAAAATGCATCAACCTGGAGAAATAGTCATTTTTCAAATGGCATTGCTTATCTTGGGACAACAAAAGCATCCTTCACAAATAAAGTCAGAGAGTGGTTTTAATTTACCATTTACCAATAGATTTGTATGTTCTTTTCAAGAGAAGGGGTGAGATAGACATAGTCCTGGTTTTCCTCAATGCAGGCTTAGGTACAAAGAAATGTCACTTACCCAGAGTCCATATATTGAAGTGAAAATGGAATTTCATGAAGCAAATATAGTTACAGGATGGTAACTCTGGACAAATTTTATAAAAGACGAACTCCAATTGCCTCATTTCACAGATAACAGCTCTGAGCACTAGGGAGAGAGGGAGGGACTGGCCTAGCATCTGCTTTGTGTCTTGGGCAGTCACATCTATTATGGAAGTACTCACTACTCAGCTATACTCACTCCCTGAGACAGGATGGTCGGAAAGACACCTCACCTTAGCCTCATCATTAACCAAGAAACCCCAAGGATGCTGAGAGAAAAACTCTGGAATTATTTGGGAATTCCTGGAAGAAGCTATGCCCTCTCTCCTGCATCCCAAAGCCCACTCTACACCATCTTGAAAAATGTCAAGGAACTGCATGGATTAGGTTGACTCTGGATGACCCTGGGTAGAGACTCACTCAGTTTCCTGCTGACACCTCACCAAGAAAGTGATTTGGTCAGGTGACTCTAGGAGAAATTGGTACTGATAGTGTCCAAGGCAGATTTTTAAGCATCAGACTTAATACATAACGATTCTTGGGAAAGCCATTTAAATCCCTGAGACTTTAAGTGGATAAATGTAGGTAAAGTAGTATAGTACTTGGCTCATAATAATTGCTCATTCAAATTCACATGTTAGTTTTAGTTGTTTTTTTTTAAATTAGAGTCCTGTGAATACATGAACCCACCCACCCACACGCAGACACAAGCAAACACACAGCCATGACCCCATGCATAAGTTTGGCTGAAGACACCCTCATGGGAACTAGTTCACTGACTTCCAAATTAAAGAGTTAAGCATTTGATTTGGTCTGTTCAACATTAGGGGTATCAGCCAGCAAAATCTGTTGAGCTTACCGTTGAAAAATCCTTTCATTCATTACTGTGGTCATAATACACAGTTACCTGGCCAGGAAAGAGTACACATCACAGGGATCTGCTCACTGCATGTGTGCCTGAGCTCTCCCTCACTTTCTGCCTTCTTCAAGAATTCTTCCCTGATTGGTCCAACCAGAAGCGCTGATTCTCCCCACCTGATTTCCTGTAATTTTATAATCTATGTCCTTCACTTTTGTGTTATATTGTTTATTTCCTTTTGGTCTTTTTGTGTGCATATGTATATGTTTTGGGGAATGGGGTTATTCACTTTTGTTACTCACTGTGTTACTCACTTTTGTATGCCCATAGTGCAGAGCATGGTGCCTTGTACATAGAGTATGTTCGGTAAATATGTGTAATAAAAAGTCCTTTGATTACACAATGGCTTGATATTGGCTTCTCCACTTCCCAAATGAGCCATTTCTTAACTACTGACCTAAATGGAACTGACCCATTTCCATACACAGCACCTCCTTGACCTTCATTGCTATAAAACCCATAACAAAACTGCCTCCTCACTTACCTCTCCTTATTGTCCACATTTCTCCTGGAAATATCTAAATGAAGGTTTGCTTTAGATCTTTGGGGAAGGAAGGCCTGTGAGTAGACAACAGTAGAACTAGGATGTGTGGGACTGTTTGGTGGTTAGAAGAACAATGCAAACTGGCTCCCCTGTCCAAAGTCAAATCATGTGCATTCCCCACAAGTGGACACAGTGTCTTCTGTGTCTGAATTACCACAGTCATGTAGTGGCTCAGTGAGAACTCCTTGTCCCGGTCATTACAAAATAAAACAGAAATCTCTCTGTTGCTAGGTTAGGAATTAGATCACAATTTATGCACCAGTTTATCAGCCAATTTCCTCCAAGTTCAACATCGGAACAGGCAAAAAAAAAAGTATCAGCCTTTAAAAATCATCAACAATAGTGGCATAACCTTGCATTTTATCACCCTCCTTCCAATTATCCCAGTGCAGCAGATGCAAGCAGAGTCTCATGCAATCATCTGAGATAAGGATGAAGAACTGAAAGACAAACAAGTGACTCACTTTAATGGATTTGCTTCAGACAGGAGAAACCTGTAATTTCTCTTAGGCGTGCTTCATGGACCCATAGTGGAGTGAATCACAGACTTGCACAAGCCTTGAAACTGTGGGCAACTTTACAGTTCTCAGATCGGCTTCTCGCAACAGGCAGTCAGTTCTCACTGGGCCCCTTGGACTCCTATTTCAAAAATGGAGAAGACAGATCACAGCCACTGACCAGGGACTGTGGGAGGTGCCACGTGATGGTGAGGCATCATGCTAGGGAGCTGAGCACTGACCTTCCTGCTGGGTGATTCTCCACCTCTGGGCTGCTAGATCTACTTCCTGGATGCCGTGAGTAGATGTCCTACACCAGCACCATTTTCCTGTTGAAGAAAGGCTTGTTTTTGCACATATTCCAGGAGGGGGAAATGCGTGATATATGATGGTATTTTCTGGAATGCTTGATTCTTCTGGAAACTTCTCTAACGTGATTTAGAAATTGGCTAGCTCAAGGTTGGAGTATTTCCTAAGCCTCTCTTACGTTTGTTTTTCTTTAAGAGTCATTTGTCAGGCTTTAATGGCTCATTCCTAGGAGTGAAAATGCAAAGTATCCTGTCAGGCAAATAAACTCACTGTCCCTGCATTGTCCCCTTGCTTGATAAATTTCAATACCTGTCTTTTAGACTGAATGTAAAGCTGGATGTTGTTTTAAAAGTGTTCTTTATTAGCTTCTTCTTTTAGTGAGCCTGAAAAAGCTATCATTGTATCAATTTAAAAAAACATTTCTCCAGTTACTGCCAACACGTTTTTGCAAAGGCATCTTCCCTTGTTTCAAGTGGCCCATTCTATGCTACTTGAAGGTCTATATTCCTTATACTCTGAAGACAGTTGTGAGAGCTCTAAGGTGTTGCATCATTAGGTGCTGTTTGTTTGTTTGTTTTTCAGTGTCAGCACATCATGAGCTTTCTTCATGGAGCAGAGGCAATTGCTGGGCCTATAAATTTCTTTAAAATTTTATAAGTATCAAGATAGTTGGTGAGATATCTGGATGTCTTCCAACTCTGAAATTGTCTTCCAACTCTGAAATTATGTGATTCTTGAAACCTATCAGAATCTGAATCCAGATTCCAATTTTTAGAAGAGACGCTGGGCTACAAACAGATTGGCTGGAAGCCATCTAAAGTAGCTAAAGATGAGATGTTTCTGATTCTAATAGTTCTTTTATATCTTTCTTTCCCCCAAGGCTGTATGTGAAGCATTTCTTCCATGGCAAGGGAGAACTCTAAGGGTAGCTAAATAGATTCTGCTATGAGGGCAAGAGATACTGGGTCTTAAACACATAAACAACTCGTTTATCCATCTGATGTTATAATCAGAGTTCTAATTATACTACTGGAACAGAGGAAACAGACAGTTATAGAATTAGGGGAACAACACACACACACATACACACACACACACACACACACACACACACACACAGACACCCCCCCCCCCCCCCCAAATGTGGGTCACTTAACTCTTAGGTTCCTTGCCCTCTAGTTAACCTCTGAATTGGTTGTTCCCATCAGACAATGGTCTGGCCTGGGAGTAAGAGGCGAGTTGCCACCTTGAAGACTGGCAAACAGGTGAGAAGAGGCACTCCCTCTCACCTTGTGGTACAGTTCCGGGGAGAGGAACCCTTTGGGAAAGTATTTCCTTGATTCACAAATATTCTTGGCCATTCACCTTAGGGTGTTTTGCATGAACAGGTTTGCGAGATCACACCTTCTGATGCATTCTTTCCTGACTGACTACACTTACAGTTCCCAGCTGACCTTCTTAAATTTTCTTTGGGAGTCCTGATGTCAGGCCGCACTCAGCATGTTCAGACGGGTAGGGAGTACTCAGTCTGTGTGAGTCATCCCCTACAATTCCATCTGGCATGTTTCAGAAAGAAGCTCCAGTACCCAGACAGACTCACTGTAGTTTTAAATTCCAACTCATTCAGGAAATCTGCTCCAGGTACAAGCAAGATGGGACAAATAGGAGATGGTGTTTCAGAACAGCTGGGGTCATCTGGGTCTGTCTGGAGAAACAGGGTTTTATTAGTTCTGACTTATGGAGACAGTGTGGAAAGAGACACATGCATTGTTGTGACACCCTCTTGTGCCCATGGCGGACATCCCTAACCTGGCATGGCATTATTTCCTGCTCAATTCTTTTTTCACATAAGGCTCCAGGCAGTACAATAAAGAGGAGGTCCACAGTAGGACTGGCATCTACTTAATTCACCAGGTTCCAAAATCATCTAGAGTTGCAAACGTGCTCACCTGCCCCTCTGAGATAGAAAAGTTGCCTCATGATTTTAAAGCAAAAACTTCAGATGCTGATGTCACTCTGCAGGAATCATTTCCCAATTCATTCACTTATACAACAAATGTTTACTGAGTGTCTATTCTGTATCTTATCCTCTGCTGGGTGCTGAGGCTAGAGAAACATCAGGTGTTTACATTCTGACTAATGACAACCTGACTTTTTTTTTTTTTTTTTTTGCCTATTTCACTAGGTGTGGCCTAATTTCTCTCAGGCTCTGGTGGGAAGAGCACAAATTGTTGTGCTCCGTTGACCCATTGTGATTAGAATTTAGGCAGCGGTGTGAAAGTCGCTGATTACTGTAAACTTGATGGAGAGGTAGATCCTTAGACACATTCACCCTGGGGCAATCAGGTCTAGCTGTGTTTGCCTGTAAGTCTCTGAGGCCAGCAAATGTTATTTTCTTTGTAATGACCAGCAAATGTTGTCTTTTTCTTTGTAATGACCATGTTAGAGCAGGGAGCCTGGCCTCCATTCAGCAGGCTTGAATTGCTTTTTAGTACTGTGTGAAAAACAAAGGTGAATTATAGTGGGTAATTAACACTTTTATAATCATGCACAGAAAGAGGCGGGTTATGGAAGTGGAGGAGAAGGAACCTGCGACGTGACTTTTTCAGGTCCCAAGAAGCTGCCATTCTAGGTGGCTTAGTTGCTTTTATCTCTGAAATAAATCATCTTGCAGACACCTTGGGAAGGAGATGTGGAGCTGCCCTTTTTGGGTGACTAGTATAGCAATTGGAGGGAATTTATAAATGACTAACTCTTTATTTACCTTCTTGCCACAGATAGCCTCAGGCAAGAGTTCTTTGGCTTCTTGTTTTCTCTTTCACTTTTTAATTCTTCATTTCTGAAACTGATTTCTTTCTTGTGGTCACCCAAGCTTTGCTGTGAATGACTTAAAGAGCTCCCATGAACATATCAGCACAGTGACGGGCATTAGGTAGATGCCCAACAAATACATGTGAAGCCTAAGTCTGGATAGATTAATGTGTTTTCCTCCAAGATAACATATTGTGATGGAATAGCAGCTTGAAACTCCTCAAGGCATTTCTGATTACTTATTTATTTTTATTTTTATTTCTTGAGACAGAGTTTCACTCTTATTGCCCAGGCTGGAGTGCAATGGTGCAATCTCAGCTCATGGCAACCTCTGCCTCCCAGGTTCAAGCGATTTGATTCTCCTGCTTCAGCCTTCCAAGTAGCTGGCATTATAGGTATGCACCACCACGCCTGGCTCATTTTTTTGTATTTAGTAGAGAGGGGGTTTCACCATGTTGGTCAGGCTGATCTCAAACTCCTGATCTTAGGTGGTCCACCCGCCTTGGCCTCCCAAGGTGCTGGGATTATAGGCGTGAACCACTGCGCTTGGCCTAGAATTTCTGATTATCAAGTGAATTGGTAAATCCTGGGTGAAACAGTTTTCTTACTACAAGAAATCTCAGAACCTTTGATATGTGTTCATGCCTGTTTGTGTGTGTGTCTGTGTGTGTGTTGGGGGGAGTTGGGCAGTGGTGTTACCCATCGTTTCCCAAACTGATATGACCATGGAACCCCTTTGGCTTTTATGAGACCAGTCTTCCACAGAAACCCATGTGAGGACACAAGGCCTTGGTCAAATACAGTAGACACAAAAGCCTCCGTTGTTTGCCTACTAAAAGTAGAGCAGGCCCACTCCCTGAATTCAAAGAAAATTAGGTCAGTCTATACAAATGCCCTCAAGGTTAAATTTTTCTTCTGTTCCATTTTCTTTAACCTTTTTGTGCCTGCTACAAATGGTTGGCAAACAAATGGTGGATAATATGCATCAACCTCAAACATAAATATGTCTTGTTCCAGCATTATTCTGTCACGATTACTGCTTGCTGTTTTTGTTTCCCCTCACTGGGTACTAGAATCTTGATTTAAATGGAGACGTCTCTTCCCAACAAAGTGTTTTTCTGCCACCATACACAGAGGGTTTATAAAGATAGAGAATATAAGAGAATACACAATTTTGTTGACAAACTGAACAGAATGTAGAACCAGAAGTCAATAAATGGAATAAAGGTAATTTAAGGAGAATATGCCTGGAACAAGTCTGGATTCTCCACATAGGATAGGATCTAGCACTGGCTGTCCACTCTTTACCAGAAGCTGGTATGTCCCTCACCTGGGTGAGTTAGCCCCCATCAGGCTCCCATATGAAAGCTTCTTCTTTAGGTACTGACCATGGTTTGCTTATATCCATCTGGACAATTCTCACTCTTCTTGTTACATTTAATTTAATATTTAGGTTTTGCATGCTTGTTCTTTTCTTTCCCTCATCCTTTCAGGAGACCACTCACTACATATAGACATGTGCTAGGTGCTGGAGAGATACTATATTTGTGTTTACTGAAACTTTTCAGTTTGGAATGTTGATAAACTCCAATTCACTTTAATTATTAATCTTTATCAGTGGTAGATCTAAGGATGTGTGTTTCCTCCTTTACATTCTATAAAATATCAACCATGGATGAATTAGGAGGATAAATTATGCTGCCAAAGCTTTTAGTAAAATTTTAAATTCTTCATTCTCAGAACCCTTAAGCTCTTCTCTGCAGAGGACTCTGGCTTTTGGCCTTAGCTACATTTGAATTCTGAAAGGAGGGATCCCATTCAACCCTTTCTGGTGAGAAGAGAACCAACCAAATTAGGGCTAACCTGAAAATGTCTATCTAATCCATCCCTGCCAATCAAACTGGGCTAAAATAAAAATGCTATGATTCCTCTTGGGTAATGTCACTGAATATTCTCCCCCAACATTTGTAATATCGGAAGGAAATTTACTATATAAATTACCATCCCAAATGGTATATAGTTACATATGCCAGACTATAGAAACATGAATGATCAAGTAGCAAATTAATTAATCAAAACCCTTCAGCCATTTGTACTTAGTTCAAATTCGTGTATTTTATGGTCACGCTTATGATTTCATATTACATATATATTTTATGCTACTAAAAGTTTTTATTTATGTACATATATGAAATGTATCATTATTCAATATTGTTCCACAAAGAATGATTTGCAGAAAATGTCATAGCTGTTGGATCCTTTACTCCCTGAACACGTTCAGGAGCTGTGTGCAGCTGGAGGCCTAGCACTAGTTGGAGAGACATTTTTAGACTTCACAAATGACATCACATCATTATGCCAAATACTTTCTTTCAACAAGGTTAGGTTTAAACAAAACTCCTATATTAAATGTAATGGACAGTAAACATGACCCTTCTCCTGAAGCCTCAGATAACAGGTGCTATTCTTTTTTTTTTTGAGACGGAGTTTTGCTCTTGTCGCCCAGGCTACAGTGCAATGGCATGACCTCAGCTCACTGCAACCTCCTCCTCCTGGGTTCAGGTGATTCTCCTACCTCCCAAGTAGCTAGGATTACAGGTGCCCACCACCATGCCTGGCTAATTTTTGTATTCTTAGTAGAGATTGGGTTTCACCACGTTGACCAGGCTGGTCTCGAACTCCTGACCTCAGGTCAGCCTCCCAAAGTGCTGGGATTACAGGGATGAGCCACTGCGCCCGGCAGCAGGTGCTATTCTTTACAAATGCCTCCCTTCATCTCGCCTTCACCCGTTTTAGTGCACATTTCTGACTATGATCTGAAATGTGGAGAGGAATTGGGTTTGCCTTCAGCATCGGTCCTATTATTTGGTCCTGAGAATGGGTTTCTTTTCTCCTTGACACACACACCCTGTGAAGGAGACTTCAGTATAATTGTGAAGGCTAGCAAAGAGAAAGGATTAAAGTGATCACTTTAATGAGAGAAGTGAACAATCTTCAGCTTGATAATCAAAATGAATCTTATAGTCTGTTTTTCAAACTGCAGGTTACAATCCATTAGAGGCTTGTGAATTAAACTTAGTGGGTGACAACTAGTATTTGAGAGAATGTCAAATAGAATAAAGAAGAATATAAGATAAAAATATTGGACATATCGGAGTTCTTGCTTGTAGGTAGCAAGGATAAGTATTTTTACATAAAAATTGTAAAGATAAAAATTATGCTCTTTTGGTTTTATGTATAGACACTGATATACATACATAGATACATATCTATGTATGTCTGTACATAGTGAGTCATAATATAATACCTATTTTTTATTGTGTCATTGTCAAGGTTTTGTTTTTGTTTTTTTGTGATGGAGTCTCCATCTGTCACTCAGGCTGGAGTGCAGTGGTGCGATCTCAGCTCACTGCAACCTCCGTCTCCAGGGTTTCAGTGATTCTCCTGCCTCAGCATCCAGAGTAGCTGGGACTACAGGTGCCTGCCACCACACTTGGCTAATTTTTTGTATTTTCAGTAGAGATGGAGTTTCACCTGTTAGCCAGGATGGTCTTGATCTCCTGACCTCGTGATCTGCCCACCTTGGCCTCCCAAAGTGCTGGGGTTACAGTCATGAGTTGCCGTGCTCGGCCTGTCAAAAATTTTTGAAAGCCAAAGTCGTATATGTGAAACATACATATACTTTTAAAACAATTTATACTGTTTCTTCTGGTACTTTCTTTAGTGATGATCAGTTAAGCATCTATCCTAGACAATATTCACATTGCAAATTGCTTAGGCCCATTCATCAATTTATGGCCTACATGGAGACTTCTTTCTACCCACACTGTAAGATCATGAATTCCACATTCATAATCCCAGCCCCTATCAAATCCATTACCACACCTTGCCTGTCATGCTGCCATGTTCTCTTTCCTTTGCTCAGACTTGCTCTGCCAGATGATGTTGTAAATAAACACACCTTCCCCTCTGTTCATTGGTTAGAAACTTGAAACTCAAAGATAATTTGGAAGCATTCCTGTAAGTGCCTGTGGCTTGTCGTCTCAGCTGAAGGCTCACTGGACCCAGGAAAGTCCATCTTACGCTTGACTCTACCCAGAAAGGGTCTGATGTCAGATCAGTGAGCTCTGTCGGCTCCCTGGTCGCTGATTGCCTTATGAACCTAGTTGGATCAGGACCTAGGTCATCTCTACTGGATCATAAGGGAATTTATGTTTGCTGAGGATAGTCTTTGCCTGGTTGTGTTCACTGAATGTGATGTGTAGGTGATCTCTCTTCTCACTGTTGGTTTGACTTGTCTGTTACCCACTGAACATCTTTTACAGGAAAAATAGCATCTTTTATTTCTGTATGCTGAGCATCTGGTACAATTTCTAGCAAATGAGTGACACTTGATAAATGTTGGTTGATAGAATGATGATCATCTACATTTTATGAAATGGATGAAAAAATAGGCTAGTTCATCCATAGTAGACATAAGATTATAGTATAGTTCTTGCTGATTCTAAAATCAATGATCTTTTTATTTTGCTGCATCTGGATTTCCAGGAAAATCATTTTAAGGAACTTTATTGCCAATAAGGGGTCTGAATTGCCACTATCCCATATGAAAGTGTCATAGTAATGATCATGATGATGTTGATAAATCTCAACTGTTGTAAGGATTTTTTTTGAGATTTGGCTTTGAAAGGTAGGACTCTCAGGAAAAAGGCAAGAAACAGAGATATGGCAAAAGAATAGAGAGTTATCTTCCTGCGCATGTAGTTTCTCTGTATAGTAGTTTATCCATCTCTAAGAGGGAGTCTCAGAGCTTGCTCCAGTAGCAGACGGTTGGGTTTATTAATTTCACTTTAAGTTACTTGTCTCCATATGCCTAGACAGACAGTACACTATAGGACAGTGGTTCTCAACTGGGGGAGGTTTTTTCCTCCAAGGGCACATTTGACAACAATTGAGGGCGAGTAGTGAGTGCTACTGGCATCTATTGGGTAGAGGCCAGGGATGCTGCTAAGCATCCTACAATTCACAGGACAGCCCCCAACAGCAAAGAATTGTCAAATCCAGAATGTCAATAGCACCATCACAGAGATATCCTGTTACAGAGATGAAGAATGGCTGTCCAGCTGGATCATCTGGGTTGAACTCGTGGCTCTACCACTTTTTATCAGAGTGATGTTGGGCTCATAGTTGCTCAACTCTTTGTCCCTTATTTTCCCCAATGATAAAATGAAGATAGTAATAGCATCTTACATCATAGGATTAAAGGAGTTTATGCGAAGACAGTGCTTAGAACAGTTATTGGCAAATAGATATTCTTGATAAATATGACTATTAAATAAACTTGTTAATTAAATAATAAGGAATGATGCTTTGGTGAAACTACATCCGTTCTGGTTCTTCCATCATTCTGTCTTCTGTAGAAAAGTTAACAGTTGACAGAAATTATTTTCTTTCGTACATTTTAGCTGGCTTGAAAATAGATATTGGTGTGCTTTTCCAGGGCAGGCTGCTTTGGCATGACTATCTCAGAGTATCCGGTGGGTTCACTAAGGGGTTGGTTAGCCGGATAAGTATTGTTAGTTGCGTGAAGTTGTCACCTTCAGGTGGGTATGCCTTCTTTCTCTATTGCAGGTGAAGATCCTCATGTATGAAAATGAAGTCCCAGGCAACAATGATTTGCTGCTTAGTGTTCTTTCTGTCCACAGAATGTTCCCACTATAGATCCAAGATTCACCTAAAAGTAAGTTTGATCTATTCCTATGTGATCCGAGGAGAAATCTCTCAGTTGCCCTCAATGGCAAGACTTCTGATAAATAAGATGTCATTTTAAATACATTTTCAAATGGTTACAACTTTACTCTTGCTGATAGTAACTTTCTAAAGAAGGGAACAAAGAAAAGCTGAGAGGTGGCAGGGACTTGCCTGGAGAGCTACAGTACAGTAGAATAATCAAGTTGCAATGGGAAATGTAGATAGAATGTAGATAGACTGCTGCTGAGAGAAGAAAGTACTCACCTGGCAGTTGAACAATGGAGAGTCAGATCTTAATTTTGCTTTCCACTAGTTGCACAAGTTGTTTCACTTTTCTGAGTCCCAAATTCTTTATCTATAAGATGAAGTTTTTAAAGATATTATTTATAGTTCTTTATAGATATAAGAGATTTGTGATTCTATTATTGCTACCTAGTGATTATTCCTAGTATCTGTTCATTTCTGTCTTCTAAGGATCTACAGTATCTGGTGGACCACATTAACTTCATTTCATCCTTACAGTTAATACAGGCAGAGAACAGATTAGTGGTTTAATTCTCATCTCTGTGTTCTCCCTGGATGCTTAAACTTTTTGAAAGATGTAGCATCTCTACTAACTTCATGTAGAAAGGCCAAGTGACCACCATCAAGGTTCTATCCCTTATCGGAGGGCAGTGCATTCTCCCTGTGCTCTCATCCACGTTTCCTTCAGCAAGTTACCGCAATACCAGCACATGTATCTGCTGCAGTTTTCTTTCTAGTCCTGAACACATTTTCTTTTCATATTCACATGGAGCCTCTAAGCTGAGATGAGGGAGCAGAGTCCCACAGTAAAGAGGACCATTGGGAATTTATATTTTTCAGGCTGGAGATAAACTTCAAAGCCCTGAAGGGAAACCCAAGACTGGAAGGATCCAAGGTATGTGGCTATAGAACAGTCTTCATCCATTTGAAGACAGGGAAGAATAAAGGAAGGGCACTGATGTTGCAAGCTTGTCCCCAGACCACAGGCTTTCCAACTGAATAGCAATCTCCAGTAAGTTCTCTGTGCTTACCAGTATTGATAGATTCTCTTACATTTATACCATTACCAGTGGCATAGTCAACGAAGGGAGTTAGCAAATATTCACATGTGCTCTAGAATAGTAGACAAGTACATACTTCCAAATCCCAAAGAGAAATCTGTTCAAAGTAATGAGTTAACAGGAGGCAGAAAAGGAAAGAGGACAAGATTATTCCTTCCTTCATTCGAAGATATTTTCAAGGTGCTTAAATGTATGCAACACTCTGGTGCTGAGAAGTCTATTAAAGCACTGTAAGATGGACATCATGGTGATGAGACTGGTCACTCTCAAGAAGTGAGAAGTAAACTAAGGGGGTAATCACTAGGAGTACTTCAGTGAAATCATGTGGTTCTCACTCACATAGTAGGGAATAACTGGATTCTGCACAATCATGGCCAGGTGGCAAATACATTCTTATATAGATGTGGAAGTGAGAAAGGAAAGCAGAGGGAAAGGTAACTAACATTTACTGGGCATTTAAGACAACTTGAATCTAAGTGTTGCATAAAATGCTGTCTCATTCCATATTTGTAACAACATTATGGCATCATATTCAAACTATATGGAAGAAGAAAATGAGAACTACTCTGGTTAATGAACTTGCAAAAACTGTTGCAAATTTTACAAACAAGGTTTGATGCAAATTTTGCAAACACTGATGCAAATTTTATAAACAAGTTTTGATGCAAATTTTGCAAACACTGTTTGATGCAAATTTTGCAAACAAGGTTTGGCAAAGCTTGTTTCCTTTTCCAGTGAATTCAGTCATCACAGAGCTGCCCAAGCCACTAAAGGTGACTCTCAGGCAACTGGTTACCTCATTTTATTGATTTGAACACCCTAATAGCTCTCAGCATCATTTACTTTCCATTTTCCCCAGCTGCTATCTTAAGGCTATTCTCCTGAGAATATTTCAACAGCCTCGTTCTTCCTGTCTGAAGTGCATGCACTCTGACCCATGGACCACATTTGGCCTGCCACTAGTTTTGGTAAATAAAGTTTTTTCGGAACATAGCCATGCCCATTCATTTACATATTGTCTTTGGCTGCTGTCACACTACAAAGGCAGGGTTGAGTAGTTGTGACTAAGACTCATATGGCCTGCAAAGCTGAAAATATTTACTCTCTGGCTAGAGTTACTATATTTAGCAAATGAAAATATAGAATGCCTGATTAAATTTGAATTTCAGATAAACAATGAATAATATCGCATGGGTCATACAGACACTAAAAACTTATTTGTTGTTTATCTGAGCATTTACAGTCATTTATTACTTGCAGATTCTATATTTGCAAATTTGCCTAATGCTGAAATTTATTTGTATTCCCTAAATCAATACTCCCAGTGCTTTTGTGGTCATTCACAGACATGCAGAGAGCAACAAAAAATTGAGTTGCCCAGTGCATATGTTTTCAGCAGGGGCTGGACAAGGTGATGCTTTACCTTCTTGTTCTAGTTCTCCTACTATAAACAACTGTTCTTTCCTAGTCTACGTAGCATCACAGTTTTCTTTTTTTTGTATTTTTGTGCTTTTTGTTGGTGATTTTGCTGTTTAAAATAGCCACCAAACATAGTGCCGAAGCTCTGCCTAGCATTCCTAAGCCAGAGAAGGCTGGAATGTGTCTTATGGAGAAAATGCATATGTTAGATAAGCTTTGTTCAGGTACGAGTTATAGTGCCATTGCCCATGAGTTCAATGTTAATGAATCAACAATATATATTAAATAAGGTATCTTTATATAGAAACACACATCAAACAAGGTCATATATTGATTAGTTGATGAAATTGTTGTAAGCAGAAGCTTGTAGGACCCTAACCTTATATTACCCTAGGAGCAATTGTTCAGAACACTTAGTGTTCATGGTGACTTTATAGACCATAACTCCTGTGGATAATGAGAATCAACTGTGTGTGAAAATAAAATTGACATTTAACTGGGATTCCCGTATTTTATCCAGCAACTCCATTTATGTGTTCCTTTACATAAAAGTTTATGGACTCCTGCTCTATCTTATCATCAATTATCTTTCAAAAACAAGTTCAATCATGTCTTCTGGTAACTCCCACATTAGCACAGCATTCAAGGCCCTGCATGAGTTAACCCCTGCTTTCCTTCCCACCCTCATCTCTTGCCACTCCCCCTTCAGGTGCTCTGGACTAGCCTTTCTGAATGATGTGAAATTCCCCTTTCCACGTGCTGTTTACTCTGCCTGGATACCAGCTGCACAATCTACCTGGCAGCTCTTACTCATTGCCGTGGACCCAGTTCAACCCAATTGCCTCCTCCAGGAAGCAATCCAAAAATCTCCAGAATGAATTTGATGCATCTGTCAGAATGTGGAAATCCTAATTGGGCTCCTGTCTCTCTCTCTCTCTCTTTTTTTCTTTATAGAGAAATGCGGAGGACCTTGTATTTCTTCTTCCAACTGCAGCCAGCCCTGTGCTAAGGACTTTCATGGAGAAATAGGATTTATATGTAATCAAAAAAAGTGGCAAAAATCAGCTGAAACATGTACAAGCCTTTCTGTGGAAAAACTCTTTAAGGTGATGCATTCACAAATTATTGGTGACAGAAGCCAATCCCCCAGCAGAAAGTAGAGGCATTTTTAATGTGATCTGTTCAGCATGACAAAAAGTCTCAGATCTGCACTTAGAAAAATCTACAGAATGGGTTAAATTTGTTTCTTGACCTTCTTTCCTTACCCAAACTTTCAGGTACTCTCCCTCCTCTCCACATGCTCTCTATTTCTCCCGCTAAGAAACTTTTCTCAAAAAAAAAAAAAGATATGAAACTCATTTATGCTATTGTGTATATGATTGCTTAGAGGTTACATTTTAGCTCTAAAGGTGGGTTGGTATGCCTCTTGTGATAATCAGTTAATCAACTAAATGTATCTAGGATCAAATTTATTTTGATATCTCTTTTTTTGTTTTTGAAATGGAGTCTTGCTCTGCCTCCAGGCTGGAGTGCAGTGGCGCAATCTCAGCTCACTGTAACCTCCACCTCTCGGGTTCAAGCGATTTTCCTGCCTCAGCCTCCCGAGGAGCTGTGACTACAGGCACGTGCCACCACACCCAGCTAATTTTTGTATTTTTAGTAGAGATGGGGTTTCACCATGTTGGCCAGGATGGTCTTGATCTCTTGACCTCGTGATCTGCCCACCTCGGCCTCCCAAAGTGCTGGGATTACAGGCGTGAGCCACCGCGCCGGGCCTTGATATCTCTTTTTAATACTTTCAATCTCTTGACCAAAAGAAAGGAGAGATGTGTGCTCGATCTAGAGGAACAGAATTGAATGCATACAACACATCCAGTTAAAGTTAAAATCTCTTTTATATCCTTCCAGGTAGCAACTATTTTCTTCTACCTCCCCTGCAATCCCATGGAAGCACATGGATGTCTGCATTTTCTAAAATTTTAACAGTGGTTTTACAAGGGGATTGCAGCTGGCTTCTCTGTCACTTAGCCTAGGTAATCACATAGAAGTCCTTGCAACTATGGTCGCACTCGAAAGTGAATGAAAGGAAATAAATCATTGCTTTGCTTTATTCAAAGCACATTCTGAGTGAGTCTAGGTAAAGAATCAGAAAATGAGCAAATCACTTCTTCTAACTAGTAAACTCTAAAGTCTGAAATTGTCATTCCTTAGCATTCTGTGTTTGACCTGCCAACCTCCCAGATCCACTCCCCCATGAAATTCCATGTGGCTCTTCTTTCCCTTCTCTGTAGAAAATTATCTTGTTATAATACTTGAGTTAAAAATGGCTGTCCCGAAAGCAAATTCCAATAGTAAAGTTCAATATCCTGGTTTCTGGTAATTTGGGTGAAATCCCCTGCCTCTTTCTGATCCCACTGTATCGTCTCCACCGCCCTCTGCATCAAAACCACTTTTTAGGACTCTTTGCTTCTCCATCTACCTTACCCATGTAGATTGTGCTTTAGCTCCTTTAGTCTGATACTTGGTAGGTACTTAATCATTTTTGAATGAAACTACATTTGTTTTAAACAGGACTCAACTGGTGCATCTCGCCTTTCTGTAGCAGCACCATCTATACCTCTGCACATTCTAGACTTTCGAGCTCCAGAGACCATTGAGAGTGTAGCTCAAGGAATCCGTAAGAACTGCCCCCTTGATTATGCCTGCATCACTGACATGGTGAAATCATCAGAAACGACATCTGGAAATATTGCATTTATAGTGGAGTTATTAAAAAATATTTCTACAGACTTGTCTGATAATGTTACTCGAGAGAAAATGAAGGTATTCTTTGTTAATCATTTAAAAATGATGTTTTTCTTAAAATTTTCATTTGAATAGTTTCAAATATACTTTCCAGGGCAAAAACTACAGTGACAGCAACCATCACAGCAACAGCAGGCATTTCACTTCGGTTTGGGATATTGATTCATTCTAGTTTATGGAGGTTTTCAAGTAGTTAAAACATTTTTAGTACCTATCTTTGTACATACTTCATATTTTCAAGAAAATATCACATAGTGTAGTGATGGCTATGAGCAAGACGGAATGTACACTAATGTTTCTAAATTATATTAGAACGGGGGTCCCCAACACCCAGGCAGTGGATTGGTACCAGGCTGTGGCCTCTTAGGATCTGAGCTACACAGCAGGAGGTGAGCGGAGGGTGAGCGAACATTACCACCTGGGCTCTGCCTCCTGTTGGATCAGCTGCAGCATTAGATTCTCGTAGAAGCACGGACCTTATTGTGAGCTGCCTATGAGAGGGATGTAGGTTGTGTGCTCCTTAGGAAAATCTAATGCCTGATGATCTAAGGTGGAACAGTTTCATCCTGAAACCATCCCCACCTCTGCCACCCAGAGTCCATGGAAAAATTGTCTTTCACGAAGCTAGTCCCCGGTGCCAAAAAGGTTGAGGACCACTGCTGTAGAACATAACCATTCTGAGGAATGTTAATGGAGATTCCATTTTTAAAAGGGAGATCTGTAGCCCATCAGTTGTAGGAGGTTCTGAGTTAAACAAAGTTAGGCAAGTTTCCATATGGCAGGACTTTTCAGAGCCTTTAATATCCTAATGAACTTTGGAATTCTTTGTAAGGCAGAGGGAGATAGGGACAGGGTGTGCAGTCTTTCTCAAGCTTGGATGACCAGAGAACATACCTCCACTCTCCTCCATTAAACAATCATTAAAATCTCACGGGAAACTTGGGTTCTACACACTGCAGTCTGGAAATGCTGCCCTGCGTGCAATAGTAAAGCAGGTAAACCTTAGCTGTGATTTTTTTTTGCATTATTTTACTTTTCTTCCCTCTGTGTGGCCTTACTAATGTGGATTCTAATACATAGGGAATTTGAAGAGAAATATGCCAAATAAGATTGGGTAACTTGATCTTTAGAAATTTCAGGTTTTAGAAATCAACTTTGTACAACAATGTGTAAATCCTTAGTATAATGTTCACCTTTCTCCATTGCAGAGCTATAGTGAAGTGGCCAACCACATCCTCGACACAGCAGCCATTTCAAATTGGGCTTTCATTCCCAACAAAAATGCCAGCTCGGATTTGTTGCAGTCAGTGAATTTGTTTGCCAGACAGCTCCACATCCACAATAATTCTGAGAACATTGTGAATGAACTCTTCATTCAGACAAAAGGGTTTCACATCAACCATAATACCTCAGAGAAAAGCCTCAATTTCTCCATGAGCATGAACAATACCACAGAAGATATCTTAGGAATGGTACAGATTCCCAGGCGAGAGCTTAGGAAGCTGTGGCCAAATGCATCCCAAGCCATTAGCATAGCTTTCCCAACCTTGGGGGCTATCCTGAGAGAAGCCCACTTGCAAAACGTGAGTCTTCCCAGACAGGTAAATGGTCTGGTGCTATCAGTGGTTTTACCAGAAAGGTTGCAAGAAATCATACTCACCTTCGAAAAGATCAATAAAACCCTCAATGCCAGAGCCCAGTGTGTTGGCTGGCACTCCAAGAAAAGGAGATGGGATGAGAAAGCGTGCCAAATGATGTTGGATATCAGGAACGAAGTGAAATGCCGCTGTAACTACACCAGTGTGGTGATGTCTTTTTCCATTCTCATGTCCCCCAAATCGATGACCGACAAAGTTCTGGACTACATCACCTGCATTGGGCTCAGCGTCTCAATCCTAAGCTTGGTTCTTTGCCTGATCATTGAAGCCACAGTGTGGTCCCGGGTGGTTGTGACGGAGATATCATACATGCGTCACGTGTGCATCGTGAATATAGCAGTGTCCCTTCTGACTGCCAATGTGTGGTTTATCATAGGCTCTCACTTTAACATTAAGGCCCAGGACTACAACATGTGTGTTGCAGTGACATTTTTCAGCCACTTTTTCTACCTCTCTCTGTTTTTCTGGATGCTCTTCAAAGCATTGCTCATCATTTATGGAATATTTGTCATTTTCCGTAGGATGATGAAGTCCCGAATGATGGTCATTGGCTTTGCCATTGGCTATGGGTGCCCGTTGATCATTGCTGTCACTACAGTTGCTATCACAGAGCCAGAGAATGGCTACATGAGACCTGAGGCCTGTTGGCTTAACTGGGACAATACCAAAGCCCTTTTAGCATTTGCCATCCCGGCGTTGGTCATTGTGGCTGTAAATCTGATTGTGGTTTTGGTTGTTGCTGTCAACACTCAGAGGCCCTCTATTGGCAGTTCCAAGTCTCAGGATGTGGTCATAATTATGAGGATCAGCAAAAACGTTGCCATCCTCACTCCACTGCTGGGACTGACCTGGGGTTTTGGAATAGCCACTCTCATAGAAGGCACTTCCTTGACGTTCCATATAATTTTTGCCTTGCTCAATGCTTTCCAGGTAAGTTCCAAGAGGGAGACTTTTCTGTGTTACTCTGACTAGACCACAAAAAAATGGCTATGATTTGAAATTATAGAACACAAAATGTTCTCTCCACTTTCTTTTACATCTTAGGGTTATTTGGCTATGGCATCTGTGACTGTATTGATTGTCAAGTTGAATTTAGCTGACCAGGGTGGTTGGGTGGAAATCTCCTTCCTTCTTTCCTCACTGATGCACCTGTATCCCTACTAAAGTTTCAATGTTAGAAGAAGCTAACCTTCACTTATAGAGGACTATTCTTTGGTCAGGGATATGTGAGGCTACATGTTATGCCTCAAAACAAGCATATTTTTTATCCTTTCTCCAGTGGTTTGGGAACTCAGTGAGATAACAGTCGCTTTCTATATTATGAAGTAATAGGCCTTGCCACTCACTTTGGGTGTTAGCCAGTCAGGAGTTCTCATACCTCTTTCCTGCTAGTCCCTGTGAGATAAAAATAAATTGTTATTTATAGAAACAGATCTTGCCATATGTTACCTGATCTTGGGAATGCCACTTTTCTCTGGGCCTCAACTATTTGGTTCTTACTATTTGGTTCTTTGCAGTAGAATTTTCCCCACTACTCTTTTAAATAATGTAACTAAACATCAAAGTATTCCTATTAACATGTCAGTATCATTCTGTTTAAAAGCATGATACAAAATAGAAAGCAGATTTTAAAGAAATGCCAACTCAGATCAATTATATATCTTACTCATAATTCTGTAGTAACTATGGGGCACATTTATTCTACTCTTTCTGTTGCATTGCTTTACAGTGAAATCTTTGACATGAGGGATTTTTTTTTTTTTTAAATCAAAGACTCTGGGACTTTTGATAAATTTCCCCACTCTTGAAGTTACTCTGGTGAGTAATGATCTCATCCTTTCTTACTTTGCAATTTAATTAAACCCTGGGGAATTTTGCTCTGTATTTCTTTTTCAGTTCATTTGTGTTTCTCTCTTCTTGATAGAAAGAAAAATACACAAATGCTTTTAGTTATATACGTTTCTCCTTTCTCAGCAAGCTCTTCCTGTGACTTAACATCTAAAATTTTAATCTGATGAGTGTTTCTTCACCATGAACTCTCCTTAGATTGATAGTGAAAAGACCCTAGCCTTATAAATCTCTGTAGCATTCTCTTTCTTTTATGTAGAAATGTTTTTTTTTCCACCAGCTTAGAGGCCTTGGCTGTCTATTTACTGACTTTTAACTCCAACTTAAAGTAGACTAGAATATAAGTTTCATTTTCTTAAGACACCTTCCATGATTGTGATTTTGAATTACAAGTTTCTGTCACATGTTTCTGTCATCATGCGTAGAAACAGCTACCTCAATATTTGGGAAGAAAGTAACATAACTGCATAAGGCTGAAAAACTATCCTACATCTACAGCCATTCAATAAATATCAATAACCCTCCTGAACATTCCTTTGTGGGTGATGATCTTCTTCCAAGGGTGGGGGCAGACTCAAAGGAACACCCATCAGTGCATTTTTATCTGCATTAGTGGAAACCGAACTTTCTAATGTCCAATAACTGCCCTAGGAGGTATCTAGAAGAGTGGTATGAAAATAACAGCAGAAATATTTTTTGAAAAACCATCCCTCATGAATCTGTTCAATTTTGCCACAGGGTTTTTTCATCCTGCTGTTTGGAACCATTATGGATCACAAGGTAATTTGAATTTGCTTCCTCCTTATAAATGGTTTTCATGTGGCTGGGGGAAGCAGGAGGATGAAGCAGTTTTGATTGGAGAGCATACTCTAGGGGAGTTGAGTTTGTGAGGATGGTTCAAGGAATCAGCTGTGAAAAGAAAAAAAAACACACCAATATTCTGTCATTTCTTGCTCTTTATCAAGTCAACAGGAGGCTGTGTGCAAGTATTGCTGGTGAAAAGAATGGAAATCATAATCACAATTTTAGTCCTAATACCAAATCCCAAATCTAATTATAATTACACCCTAGCTTTTATCCAAATCTTGTTACTTGCCAGTCACTATGCTAAGTCCTCTGATATTGCTTCTGCCAGGGTTACTGGTCTTATAGTTTCAGGACAGGCAATTCTGTTGTTTCTTCCAACATCTGTGAGGTACTTCTCATTGTCATTGCTTCTTTAGATAAGAGATGCTTTGAGGATGAGGATGTCTTCACTGAAGGGGAAATCGAGGGCAGCTGAGGTAAGCCTTCCCCTTTTAGTCTCAGCCCTGGAGAGTCCGTGTCCCTTGCCGGTTATGCAGAGACAAATACCATAGCCCAGTACTCAGGATCTGTGGGCAAAGAGGATCAATAAAGCATACTTCATTCATTCATTTCTTCATTCGGTAAATTTGGAGTGTTCTGCTAAAACTGAAGGTCAGTGGAATATACCCTTCAAGAGAATGTTTCACATTGGATGTATTTCAGCTTGACATTTGAACCCATCAAGATGGGACCACATGAACTCAGGATCACAGATTGGTAAACTGTGAGAGTGGTGAAATGAGAAATGAGTTAGAAATGAGATTCTAGTCCAACCCATTCATTTTACAGGTATGGAAATCAAAGCCCAGAATACTTATGGGATGGGCACATGGCCACCCAGCTAATCAGTAGCAGAATCACAACAGGGAGCAATTGGCATTAAAATCTCTTTCCATTCTCCTTATTTGAGACTCTTTTGAGTAAACTCTTGACTCTCTTGGATTGGAGTATCTATGTATTTAGAGATCTTGAAGACTTTGGGCCTGGCTATCAGTCTCTTAAGGCACCAAGTAAAATTGCTGATACTACTTTATTAATTAGAAGTTATTTGTTTAACCTACAGAGTCATATTAGGAGCCCCTTCCTTAAAAACAAAAACTTTTTGGATACATTGATAACTCCCATTTATATTTAGATAGCATTGAGTGTGGGACTTTTAGTATCATAGTTTATCTATTCTAAGATAGGCATTTTCTTCGTCTTTTAATGTTTCTGAAATTGGAATGTATCTTATATTCAATGGCATGTCATAGTTTAATTGGAAAGTTTTGTTTCTTTTTATTTTTTAGCAGAACATAAAAATATGATGTAGCTTACACTTAGATTCAGTGAAATATGATAATTTAGTTCTGTGTAGCTATAACAGTGTGGGTACTCCTTTTCATGTATTCATTTTCACATATTTATCTCTAGAGAGGGATATACATTTTGTCAACATCATTACTCATTACCACCACTGTTATTTTTCCCCCACTTAGAATGCATCACTAGGCCCAACCAATGGATCTAAATTAATGAATCGTCAAGGATGAAATGTGAGTATTAAAAATATAAAGAGAAATTTCACTTGCAATTTGTGTCAATCCACCAGTGCCCCTTGTGACCACACTATTGCCTGCTATGTGCTGCCAGAATGAGGTGGGAGGGGAACAGGGGGACATATTTTTCAAAGAATGGAAACATCTTTATTGTCTAGCACATAAATGAAAATATGTACATTTTCTTTAAAACCTATGTCATCTCAGCTTACATGACCAAACCCATCACACCTGCTGTCTACAGTGCTCACATACCTTAATTCCATCTTGTCAGTGAGTAGTAACACTCATAATAGCCCCATTGCTGAAAAAGAACACTTGATTGATTGGAATTACAAAGCAACAGGTCTGTCTTTCTTAATGAAGTGGAACCCAGAATCATTCCTAAGGGGGTATGGGTGGGGTTGTGGCAAATTAGCTACCTACTCATAGCCAACCCCTGAGACATATTTCTACACAGGTGAAACCAGGGGAGAACACACATTAGGCAGCCAGGAAGCAGGAGAATAAGTCACAAAATGGCAGCCAGAAGCCTGAGAGGTACTGGGGGAATGTGGGCAGGGATGATTAACCTTGGGAATGGGTTTGCTTGGAGAGGTTTCGTGGCCTTTCTGCATTGTTATAGAAGAGTCTCAGACTTTCAAACAAAATACCATTTGGCAGCAGCCACATCCTTTTTATATTTATTTCCCTTTCTAAGTCATGGTCCATATATTGAGCAATGGGCCAAAACAAGGGGTTGAGTCTCATGGAACCAAAGACACTATGAGTTGGAGAAACCTTTAAGGGACATCCATGTTACAGACCCTACAAACCGTATTCTGTGCTGGTATGGGACACTGACATAAGAGAGAGGTGGAGGGCTCTGTCATATACATGGAGTGGCGTGTGTTAGTGCTGGGAAAACGGGGAGGGGAAAACACAGGCCTGTTATCTTTAATAATTGTCCTCCTATTTGGAATTTTATAGGAGACCTTTACAAAGGTTGACCCTCCTGCTCGCTGCCCATTTCCTAGTCTGTCAGCTTCCTTGGGGATGAAACATCGCTATAACGTTTCTTAATTTGCCACTAATAGAGAGTCATTAATTCAAATGACCTATTAAAAACACAGCTGGCCTTTCTATTAAGGTCCTACTTAAAGAACCGCTTGTTTTAGGTTTATCAGACTGTCTCAGGTGGAGGGGGCCCTGCCTTTGGGGGATACTGTGCCCAGCCTTTCAAGAGAAGTGCGTAGTGAAGGCCTTATCTCCACCTGGTTGGGGATCCTAAGTTGGCTGTAGTCTAAGTTGGAGAAACACAGTAGAAGGCAAGATCAGGAGCTACACTACTTACTAGGGTTGGGGATGTACAAAGGAGTCTGCCAGTATTAGAAGGAAGTCCAGGAAGGAGGTGGAATGCCCTTACAATACTCCCTGAAGAAGTCTTCATCACATAATTCTCTATCAAGTTGCTGTATTTTTGAAGCTACATGAGGTAGGCGAGGAACTGAGGACTGGATTCTTTTAGCATATCCCTTGCAAGTGGCTCTGTGCCTATTGAATGTTCTCAGTATTGGGGACTATGCTTGTCACATCTGGACACACATGGTACCAGAAGGGCTCTATAATCACAGCTGGCATCATGGTAGACCATGTTGGGGACCTAACAAAGATTACAGTACAGGGCTAAGAAATTCACACTAGATGATCCTCCGAAGTCCAGAGTGGAGGGTGGCTGCACCAGGGGGTCTCTCAGCGGAGAGAGGGGCCCCACACACAGTGTTCAGGGCAAAACCCCAGGCACACTGGGGGTGTTTGGTAAGCACCAGGAGTGGTGGTGGTCCAGGGCAGGGCTGAACCACGAGGGAAGGCAGTGTTCCAGACCTTCACCAAGAATAGAGGATCGAAGGCTGACATGGTCTCAGGAGGTAGGCAGAATTCTGGGAAATGGGTCGAGAGGTCAGAACTGGACTTGCAAGGAGAATTGAGGCTTCCAGTGTTGGGGGACACTCCTCATATCCCAATGATCCCAGGTCAGAATTGTTCTTAGAAACAGGGTTGAGACAGGTCTGTCAGGTGGTCCCAGGGTCAGGGAAGGAGGACTGCAGAGGTGGAGAAACAGGGAACTTAGCTTTGGGTATAGATTCTCATTGGGAACCCCATCCTGGGAGGCAGGGGAGAGAGGGCCACGGCATTCTGTTGGTGGCCACAGCTCCACAGCACCTTCTGTTGTTCATATCAAGGGTAGGACAAGCCGGCTGTTAGATTCCAGGGGCACAAGGAAGGCTCTGGGTTCCTCCAGTGTCTTGCATGTATTTGTTTATGCCTGTTTAGTATTGGTTTATCACTAAAAGGATACAGAGTGTTTCACTCCACAATAATAAATGAGACTGGTTGAGCATATACCCCAAGGGAAGCAACATGGTTTACAATGTAAATTCACAGCAGCAGAGGCATTCTAGAATCCAAGTTCAGACAGCAGAGGAGGAGAGAGGGCACTGAGCACCGAGTTTAGGGTGGAAGGAGCAGCCCAGGGAAGGCAAAGGGCACCAAAAATTGCAGCTGGGAGAATCGCCTTTTTACTGTCTGACCTTGAGGAAATTACTCAACGGCTCTGTGCTTCATTTCGTCTTCTGTAAAGCAGAGTTAATAATAGTACATGCCTCCCAAGATAGTTTCAGGATTAAATGAGCTAACACGTTAAAAACCCAATGCAAGCTATTATTCTTGCTATTAATTGTTTTTCAACCATATTTCCCAGGCTGCCCCATTTCTCATGGATGTCCTGAGACCAAGAGGGGAGATCCAGGAGAAAGAGGACATGGAAAGCAGGCTGGAGTGAGGACGAATGCTCATGCTTCCTTGGAAGACTTTCTCTTCTTGTCAGGAGTGACTCCCAAGCTCTTGGTCGGCCGAAGAAAAACTGAGGATATCGTTTGCTGACTGGGCTTTAAGGAGCATGATTTATGGAGCCCTTGACCTACCCGTGCCCTGCAAGAGGCTGGCTTCTTTGTCAATCTTGACTAGATTAAGAGTCAATCTGCAAGCCATTTTATGGTCTCCCTGGCCGGCTGGGGGCTGTAGGGCCCTGCTGGGCTTGGTCGTCTTTCACTCCTGAGGCCTGCTCTGTGGCTCCATAGCTCAGTCCTCCATCAGTCTGAGTGGATCCTGGGTACTTTGGACAGTGAGGGTTAGATCCAATTTTAGGGGTAGGGTTGGGGGTGGGAGTGGGAGTGTGGGTTGGCAGGAGGAAGAATGAGTCTACTTTGGAGACAATTAAGTCATGGTACATTTCCTAAAGATAGGGAACAGAAGAAAAGCAAGACAACTGTTTAATATGCTGAATATTTTAGTCTATTTTAGACCTTGAGTAAACTAATTCAGCTTCTAGGATCCGAGTTTCCTTATTTGTGAAACAGGAAAAAAAAATTCTTGTAGGTATTACTGCTTGTGTGTTTGAGTTTACTGCACAAGTTTGTGTTTGTGTGTATGTGTCTTTTAAAAATACTATATATAAAGAAGATTCTGGTTGTTATTTTAGACATAAAAATGAATATATGTACCTTTTACATCTTGCGCATGTGTGAGTTCATTTGAGATGGGCTTCTCCGTCGGTACCACACATTCTTGGGTACCAGTGCTGCTATCAATCCACCTCAGTGCATTGACCATACCTACAGGAGGCCTGAGAATGCAAGCCTGCCATGTGTTCACAGGGTGGGAACCTGGAAGTATTTAGCAAAGAGCTCTAGTGTCTTTCAGGGACTCTCAGTGAAATTTCTATCACCAGTTTGGTTTTATAGTGAGGCATTCAGGACTGAAGAAGGGCATGTGCGTGGGTAGAGCACTCTGTTCAAATTGTGGAAGTCGTAAAAGCCGATCAGTGGTCATGTTTTTTCATAAAACAAACAACAAAACAACTGAATGAATATCTCTTCGCAGGGCTCCTGTCAAAACCTTCAGTATTGGTTTAGAAACAAGATAAGATTTGGTTTCAACTTAATAGTAATTATTTAAAAGGTGAAAATTCTAGGTCAATTGCAAATTTTTCTCCTCTCATAAAAATGAAAATAAAATGTTCATTGGAGAGACATGAATTTAACTTTTAGATGTATGAAAGTTCCTTAGCATTAATTTATTAATCCACATTTCCTTCCTGACTCTTGCCACTATAAAAACAACTTTTATTTCTCTCAATCCAGAAATTCCTGAGCATTATGCAATTCTAAGCCAAATAATTGCCTTTGGTTGAGTAGATTTATTTGGTACTGTAACAAGGCCAAATTTATGATTTCCATATGCTAATACCATTTAGTCTTCTTTCTTTTCCATATTTTCCAAAGCTTTCCATCTTTGTAGCACATAGTAAGAGAAATATAGTACTGGGTGCAGTCAGTTCTGCAATAAGGCCACATATGCATTTCTAAAAATCACCTCGCTCTGCAAAATAGGCAATAAAAACCACAGAGCTTATGGGGAAAATGGATTAGAGATAAGACGTGGCAAAACTTTGTCAAAGACACATTAAAAAAGATAACTGAATAAAAATTATAGCACAGTTTTACTCATACTAAATGGTCAAGAAACATATAAATATAACTCTCTCTCTCTGTCTCTCTCTCTCTCTCTATATATATATACACACACACTTTCCATTGAAAAAGATCTGAAATTTGCTTTTGGAAGTAGCTGTCAAAAAGTTTGCAGGTTGTTAGTTATTGTGAAGGAAGGTTATCTGACACTGATAGAAAGTTGTAACACCAGAAGTAAATTGGTGTAGCTTATAACACATGCAGTGAATTGAGAGAGCTGGTAGATGGTTGAAGTTTGTGTGTGTGTGTGTGTGTGTGTGGGTGGGTGCATGTGTGCATGTTTTGTATACGCCTACATTGCTTGATTCATGTACATACAGTTTTCTGGGTTCACCTAATGTTTCTTGAAGATGGTATCACATATTAGCAAACATGAAACTTGTGTTATGTTCAAATTATTCCCTAATATATCCATCCAGTTAGAACAAATTCTTGTTTTCAAAACAAGCATTATAGCAGAACTGACTGTATTTCGTGGTAAACCACCATAAAGAATAGTGAGTTCCAGCACTGAAATGCATTAAAAACCACCTAGAAAGCTTCTAAAACCATGAAACCCTGAGCCTTACCCCCAGAGATTCTGATTCAATTAGTCTTTGAAAATGGGGGAAAAGAAAACCTTTCTAAGTGGAAGAACAAAGAAAGAGAAACTTCTTGCTCAATAGGTTTAATTCAGATAAATAATTATTGGTTTCTTACTGTATGTGCCTACATTGAGGGGTACGAGTGGAGAAAATGAAGTCTCTCTTAGTCTTCTGCTTGTGGCCAAATATCTATCCACAGAAGAAGATGATATAAAACAATTTTATCCAATATTGAATTATTACACAAAGATTTGATGCAATGAATGTATCAGAGAATTGAGGAATTGGATGGTGGTCTCAGAGCGAGTGGAACCTGAGCTGGGCCTAATGGCTGGAAAGGATTTGAACAGATGCTTATTCTAGGTCCGGAGGAGAGCATGAGCACTTCAGAGAGGGAAGTACTCATGGGAGACCATGCAGAGAGCAGCCTAACCAAAGCGGAGGCCATGCTGGCCATAGAAGGAGAGTGGGTCAGATTCTGAAAGGCCTAGCATACCTGGTGGGGGTGATGGGGCTGGATCTGGTATGAGACAGTAAAGATAGTAAATACTGCTTACTGCACAGCTTTCTGTTTTGGAGAACAGTGGTTAGTCCTATTAAGGAAACCAAAGACTCAGAGAAATGTGGAGAGGATGACAGGGTGGAGTGAAGGGGCTATCTGTTAGGAAGGCACTGCCCAGGCTCTTGGATGACTATCTTGCTGTGATTCCAGTATCCAGGCATGAACCCTAGGCAGAAATACCTCAGCCCTGAGCCACTCATTTAAAGGCAAATTTTATTGCTATGGATTTCTCCCTCCTGGTAAATGTTACAAGTCAATGACTCAATGGTTGTGGTTCCATTATAGCCCTTCGTATTAGTCCATTTTGCATTGCTATAAAGGAATTACTGAGACTGGGTAATTTGTAAAGAATAAAGGTTTATTTGGCTCATGCTTCTGCAGGCTGTTTACAAGCATGGTGCCAGCACTGCTGGGCTTCTGGTGAGGCCTCAGGAAGCTTGGCATAAGGGACGGGGAGCAGGTGTATCTCATAGTGAGAGAGGAAATGAGAGAGAAGGAGGCACCAGGTGTTTTTTAACAATCAGTTTTCATGTGAACTAATAGAGTGAGAATTCACTTATTGCTATGGGGAGGGCACCAAGCTATTTGTGATGGACCCATCCCTATGGCCCAAACACCTCCCATTAGGGCCCACCTCCAACACTGGGGATCACATTTCAACCTGTGACTTGGAGGGGACAAACATCTAAACGATATCATTCTTTAAAAAGAAATCCATTTTTACGTGCATACTGTGGCCAGATGGTATTTTGTCATCTCTTCACCCATTTCATTCATTCCATTGGCAGATCTGGCTGAAAGTTTGTATTGCAAACAGAAGGAGCAGCTTTTACATAGCTTTGTTTTTGCAATCCAGCTGTTTGAGAGATAGCAGTCTGCCTGGGGAGTGGAGAACTGGTTTTCAGAGTTACAGGACCTTGGGGAAACAGTCACTGAGTGGCACCCCTGAAAGAGGCAACAGGAGAAAGGAGCTCTCATTCTGCCCAATTCCCACAACTTCCTCTGGGAGACGGCCTGTGAAGATTTAACAGCCCTCAGTGCAGGATGTGATGAGCTGGCAAAGAAAAGACTTTAGCTGATAAAACAAATGAAGAATGTTGAAGCTCATTAAACAAGAAACAATCAAGCATGTGCAGAAGAGTGCCACCCTTCTATATGATATGGGTATTTTAAGACAGTGGATAGAACCTTTTTTCAGACACATAAATTGGGTATGGAAGTCAGGAAGTAAAGACGATGAACATCTACACCTTTGGGCCTGGGGACTTTTGGGGAGAGTTGACTGGACTGGGGCTTGGTTCTGTGATGCCTGTCATACATAAGCGGTGTAGGCCAATGGAAAGAAGCTAGGTTTTGGAGAGTCAGGTGTGTCTGTCATTTCAGTTCTGTCCTTTCCACTTTCCAACGGGTGACTTGGGCAAGGTATTTAGGCTCTTGGAGCCTAATATTTAGTCTAAATGCTCATCTATAAAATGATAACATAAAACACACCTTATGGTATGGTTTAGAGTAAAGAAGCTATCTATGAAAGCACCTGCCCTCATGTCTAACACATGGTAGATACCCGAGAAATGTTAGTCCCCCTTCCCCATCTGTCTGTTTTTCTGGGGATGAGGGGATGGTGGTAGTACTAGAGAAGTGGAATCAAGGACTTAGGTATTAAGACTTTTATTAGGCTCGAGAGCAAGAGTTAGAAGAAGCCTCCAAATGTCCTTCTAGTGATTAGGACTGGTTCAGGATAGGAAAAGGGAAAGAGTTTCACAGCAAGGATCTGCTTCAGGAAAAAAAAATATATATAGATAGATAGCTGGGTCTTGAACCTGGTTCAAGAGAATGAGCTTTATTTGGGATAATATTAATTTTCAGAGGAACCAATTGTGGAGAAGACAAATTCCATTCTTGAATGACTTTAGTAACTTAATTGCTCAACGCAAAGAAAGTTCTGGGGGAGATTAGTGGTAAGAGCTCGCTCTCTGAATGCTAAAATTCTAGCTGGAGTGATGTCCCTACAGTTGTATTAAAATTAAGAAGATAAGCCTTTGGGATAGGTAACATGACCTATGCCTCAAGACATTCAACATCTCCATCTTGGTTTCTCTATCTATAAAATGGTATTTACAGTATGAACCCTTCCCATATGTTGTTATGGGATGAATTATGTCTCTTCCAAAATCTGTATGTTGAAGTTCTTATTCCCACCACTTTAGAATGTGCCTACATTTGGAGATGGGGCTTTTAAAGAGGGAATTAAATTAAAGTGAAGCTGTTAGGGTGTGCTCTTATCCAATGTAATTGATGTCCTTATTAGAAGAGGAGATTAGGAGACAGATAAGCACAGGGGGAAGACCATGTGAAGACACAGGGAGAAAACAGCCATCTGCAAGCCACGGAGTGAGACCTTAGAAGATGTCAACCCTGCCAACACCTTGATCTTAGACTTCTAGCCTCTAGAATTATGAGAGAATACATTTATGGTTTTTTTTTTTTTTTTTTTTTTTTTTTTTTTTTTGAGACAGAGTTTCGCTCTTGTTACTCAGGCTGGAGTGCAATGGCGCAATCTTGGCTCACTGCAACTTCTGCCTCCTGGGTTCAGGCAATTCTTCTTCCTCAGCCTCCCAAGTAGCTGAGATTACAGGCACCTGCCACCACACCTGGCTAATTTTTGTATTTTTAGTAGAGACAGGGTTTCACCATGTTGGCCAAGCTGGCCTTGAACTCCTGACCTCCGATGATCTGCCTTGGCCTCCCAAAGTGCTGGGATTACAGGCGTTAGCCACCACACCCAGTCAACAAACTTATGTTTTAAGCTATCCAGCCTGTGGCACTTTGTTATGGCTAACCTAGCAAGCTAATATACATGCCTAGAGATATTTTTAGATGAATGAAATGCTTCATGAGAATACGTATTTATTTATTGGAACAAAAGGTGGATACAATGCATTATTATCATTACAAGTCTGCACAAACAAGCTTTTTATTCTTAGCTCCACTGTGGGGTCTTTTATTTCCATTTTCAAAATAATATGCCAATAATAGGGTGGATTTTATTTCAGGAAATTCCAATCTAAATATTTGTTGAAGTTAGCTATTTGCAAAGATCATCAGAGCAGCTAGTATAGTGTAGTAGTTATAAAGACAAACATGATGCAGTGTTGTACTGCAAGGAGTTTGTTGTGAAAATGGCCATCCGTTTATATTCTCAAAGCAACTATCTTGAAGAAACCAATTACAGTGGATGTGGTGAGGCACTACCATGACCTTCCTTTCAGGATCAAGTCACTCATTCCCCCAGCTGCCAGGATTGTTGCTGGCTAATGGCTTACAGCTGTTCTCAAGCTGCTAATAAAGACATGCCCAAGACTGGGTAATTTATAAAGGAAAGAAGATTAATTGACTCACAGTTCAGCATGGCTGGAGAGGCCTCACAATCATGGCTGAAGGCAAAGGCACATCTTACATGGTGGCAGGCAAGAGAGCTTGTGTAGGAGAACATCCCTTTATAAAACCAGCAGATCTCATGAGACTTATTCACTATCATGAGAACAGCACTGGAAAGACCCACCCCATGATTAAATTACCTCTCACTGGGTCCCTCCCACAACACGTGGGAATTATGAGAGCTACAATTCAAGATGAGATTTGGGTGGGGACAAACCACATCACACCCTAAGCGTTGTCCTCCAAGAACTGAAGTAAACTGCCTCGCTCTATATCATGCCAAGGTCAGCTTGCATGCAATGATTGAATGACATTAACCATAAAGGCCTTGCTCAATTTGGAACATTTCTGAAGGACCACCCAGCTCTAGAGCTTCCTGTGGGATCAGCAGAGGCCACTGTTCATTGCTTCATAGTTCATCTCTTCCTTCTTCCCAATCTGGCTGCTTTCATTCCCCCTCAGAAATACTCCCCAATAAACTTTATGCAAACAAAACTCCATCTCAGATTCTGCTCTTCAGGGAATGTGAACAAGGATGCCATTCATAGAAAACTATTTTTATTGGTATACTAATGATATTCTTTGCTCGGAGTAAGTGAAAGTAATTGATAGTCTGATGTTTTGCACGATAGACTGTATGTTTATGAAAATTTTCTGACAGAGAACATGTGCTCAATGGAAGTAGGGCTCACTTAAAAAAAAATAAGCCACATAGCAGCGAAATAAATCTGGGATCCAAATATTTTGAGTTACTAAGCCATTATTAGAGAGCTACCCATCAGTGACCTTGCAGGCTGCTGGAACTATGTAAAGAGAAAACACAGGGCTGATGTGGCTACCCAGGATAAATGGACCTTGAGATATGATTGTTCTTCCCAGGAATGGGCCACCCATTTCCGAAGGAGCTCTGATATTAGTGTACAAGCAGTCTATATTCTAGTGTTCTTGGTTTTCAGAGTGATTTATTGTAAAGAAATCAGGAAATAAATCAGGCTCTGGAATATGTTCTGAGTTCTGAGAACACCTGAGTGCCACCAGTCATGTAAGTCATAACTCTTCTATCCATCTCTTTCTTCACCTCTCACCATGGACAGAGTGGAAAAATGGGCTGCAATCAATCCTGAATCTCCAAGTCCCTGATCTGCTGTTGTCACAGAGAAAAACTGCAGAGGGGATGTTTCAATCATGTCTCTTTTTCACAAGGACTTCTTAGTGCAATAATATTCCTATGAGGAAGTCAGTCTTGGTGAATGGGGCTGGACCAGGCACCTGGGATCTACAAGAACACCTTTGTCTTTCTGGGGTAAGGTCACGTGTCTTTCTTGGTTATTTCCTGTCTAATCTTTGCTCTCTGTTTTTCAAAGAAAAGTGTTTCAAATATAAGTGAATCTTTCTCCGTAGACACTGAAGCAGTGGCTTAAGCTGCAGACTCAAGGTTTCCTGCTTAAGGTTTCCTACTGCAGTCTACTTGAGTCACCTCTGAATTATGCTGTCTGCCTAGAATCTTCACCTTAGCC
Organism: Gorilla gorilla gorilla; assembly: GCF_029281585.2. Lineage (NCBI taxonomy): Eukaryota > Metazoa > Chordata > Mammalia > Primates > Hominidae > Gorilla > Gorilla gorilla. Next base: position 65,519,538 of record NC_073229.2, read on the forward strand.
CTTACCTCCTAGCTTCTGCACTGTTATAATGAGGCCTTTTACTTACCAGCTCAGCTTTGCCCATTTTTGAGCCAATGCCAATAATTTGGAAAGCATGCTCAGAGTTTCATGCACAGCAGTGATTAGGACCTGGGATTTGCTACCATCAACCTGGTTTAGGTGAGATGAAGATGAGCCAGGGGTTCTGGGTGTCTTCAGCCTGTTGTTGTTTCCTTTATCTCCTGTATTGGCAGGGTCTGGTTTACTAAACAGCTATCATGCTGTGGTTAGTGTCCCGATCTGAGTTGTACCTTGTAAGACCAGAGCTCTCACACCTCCTCTGGGCAACTTCATTCTTGGATGCTGTCCATGCTCTGGCTGGACCTTGCTCCATTGGTCAGCCCCCTGAGATCACTTGTCACCACCTACTCCTGGTCTGGCTACTGTACCCTGTGAAGTATCCTAGACCCCTTAGGCAGTGCTCATGGCCCAGTCAAGCCCTGGCTACTCAGCCCATCTGGGCTCTGGGAGTTGGGTAGCTGCTCAGTCCACATAGGATCAGTCCTCTAGGCAAGTGGGCTCAGTCCAGCTTCCTGTCCATTCCCATAAGCTTCCTCTGTTGAGGTCTCAGAAGATTTCAAGGAAGAGCTGCTTCTTTCTTCCATCCCCTGCTGCTGCTGTCCAGCCCTGTCACCAAAGGGAGCTAAGTGGAGAAGACCTGCACATAAAAAGTCCCCCCAATAGGGTTAAAGAAAACAATTATTTCATTTTTTTTATGTTTTAATCAATGTGTATGTAAGGGTCTCCAATATGCAATGATTCTGCTTAGACCCCAATCTCTGAAGAAATGTTTTTCCCCAGTGAAGGTCACTTCACTTAAACTTCAGGATCAACCTCGCCTTAGGCTTTAGGACTGATTTTGACCTTCAGAAGGAAGTATAAGAAGTCTTTTTCATTATGAGCTGAGTGATTCAATATCTAATGAAACTCCTTGCTTATTTTTTGATCATGTGCCCCAGTTGTAACAGGGCTTCCACCATTCTCCTGGAGACAACTTTCCATATTGTACCAGCCCTAATAGTGACTCTGTGCCATGTATTGATCCTCCTTTCTGATTTTAAGTCCATATAAATCTGGGCCTTCACTTTGCTCCAGTCTTTCCTTTTCCCCAGGGACTGATTCCCAGATCCCTCCCTGACTTGAGTAGGAGTCTGCTCCCAGATACCTTAATCACATACTTGCCCACTTACTAGGAAACCCTTCTTAGCTCCTACAGGAGCTCCTTCTTGCACAATATTTGCTTGAAATGCCATCTATTTCTTATTGTATATTTCAAAATACATTTATTGATGCAAAATTTATCGAGCATCTTTGTTGGACTTTTAATTGTGAACAAAACCCAGTTCCTGTCTTCAAAGAGCTTATAGCCTACAGAAGGAGAGAGACAAATAGGAAATATGAGGAGTAGATAACTGAAAAACATTATTTAACTTGCCAATTTTATCTGCACAGGAGTCTTGTGAGGGAGACATTATTATCTCCACTTTAATAGAAGTGGAAAGTGAGACTCAGATAGGTGAAGTCAGTTGGACTGGGTCACATAGAAAGAGGCAGAGTTAGGTTTAAAACTTTGCTGTCCTAAGCCTAACCTTATGCAATGATGAGTCTAAGTACAGTTTGTCAATATACACAAAAACAATCTGCTGAATTTTGATTGGAATTAAATTGAATTTGTAGGAAGTTAATATCTTTGCAGATTTTTGTCTTTAATTCATCAACATAGTTTACCCTTCCATCTTAGTCTTTTGGTCAATGGGTTTTCTTTAATTTCTCCACATGTTTTGTAGTTTTCTCTGTGTCTTGTATATTTTTCACTTTTAGGTATTTGGTGTTTTTTGATATTTTTGTTATTTTAAAAGTATTCGTTTTTAATTGTTTTTCTGTTATGTAGAAAAAAATTTCCTTCTTTGTGTATTGCTCCTACATCTAGCAGCCTTGCTAAATTTACTTACATTTTCTGATCTCTTATCTGTAGATTTTTCTATGTATACAATCTAGTGTTAAATGAATAAAAACAGCCCTCTATTTTTGAATACTCACATCTTTATTTTTCTTGTCCTACTATTCTTACGTCATTTAATTATCTGAATAAATAATGAATAATTAGGATGTCATAGGACATACTTTTCTCTGACTAATTTCTCAAGTTTCTGTTTTCTTTACTAGATTAAAACTGAGACTTGTTCAACAATGACCCTTAACTACTCTACAATCTGCTGTCAGCCAGAGTTAGGAGTGGGTGACAACAGAGTTGCTAAGAGTTATATCTGTGTAGTTTTTGGAGAGCTTCCCTCTATGATTAATTTATGAGTAAGGGTTTCATTCTTTTCTCTGTAGCTCACAGAAGTCATGTCTTGTTAGTATTGCCTTGTGTTTATTTCTTTATGCACAAACAACGCCTTAAAAATGAGAGAGAGAGAGAGAGAGAGAGAGACTGAGTTTGTTAAAAAGCTTTTCCAAGCCTTATTTTCCTATTTTGCAGTCAGCAACACCATAATGCCTTGAGAACCTCTCTAGTGTCCCTACACTACTGTGAGGCTTATGGTGTCACTGTAGGGACTAGAAATTAAGTCATGATTAACTTTGGATAAATGAAACCCTTGCTTTATTCCTATGCTGAAGAGGCCAGCAGTTATTCCTATGTGGGAGAGGCTCAAAGTAGCACCCAGCTCCCAATTCAGAGAGCCATACTATTACTAATCTTAGTAAATACTTTACTTGAGCTTGTCTTTGGCTGGGTACCAAATGCTGATACCCTACCCCAAATGATAATCCTGATATTCACCCTTTAAGTTTTTATTGTATTTTATTAGTGGAGCAATTGTGGAGAGGCCTAATATTAAGATTCTTACACAATATACATTGTATACTTCAGATTTTTAGATTTATGGTATTAGACATATACTCATGCAAATAACTTCTTGACTTTGTGACTGGTATTTATTGCCCATTAAATATGGAAAAATGCACATAAACATCAACACTTATTTCTATGAGGAAGAGGGTAAAGGTTATAGATAGAAAATTGGGGCTAGTGACTGAGAATCAAAATTTAGGTTTTCTAACAACCACAAAGCTTTCTCAAGTATGTCATTTTTCACCTAGTACATTAATATGATTGCATAGTTTTGAGCAAAAAATTGAGGTGTATGGCTTAATAGTTCTATTTATCTGTCTATTTAGTAGACATTATCTGTATTTAGTAGACATATAGTCTGAAGCCATGTACTCATGTGTATAAGAAATAGAATTTTTAAAAATCTCAACTTAATTTTAAACCTTGCTGCACCTTTAGCAAAGTTATATATATATATGTATAAATTGAGCCCATTCGAAATAAACTCATTTTCTCTAGGCGAATTTCAATCAGTTCAGGATTTGTCCTCCTTACTCCCTCCCTCTCTTTTCTTCCTGAGACTCCATTTAAGTTCTAGGGGCTTCCATAGTTTTGTGTGTCAGCATAAAGGAGGTCTCAAATCTTTGGCTGCTGTTTCTATGAGGGCATCTGCCCTGGCTCTGTACCATCTGGTCTTTGGGGATAGTCATCACTCTTTCCCAGCATCTGCTAGGATTTCTATGAATATATCTAGACAAATGGTTTGTTTTACTTCTTTCTCCTCTTCTCTTTCTCCTAACTTCCATGTCCTTTTCTCAGGTGTGCGGAGAGGATACAGGTGGTATCTCATGTCTCTCTGAAGTCGGGGAAACACAGTCAGGTTGCTTATCCCTCTCTGCCCCTAACAGCTCCCACAGCCTTTTTCCCTCTACACCCCCTGCCACTATAGTGTGTTGAATGTTTGTGAGTCTGTCTGCTATATTCCAAAATCCCAGGTAGGGGTGTGGACAAGTTTCCTCCTTTCTTGGTCCCCCAAACTTATCATCTGCTTTCTCCCTACACTCTCTGCCAACCTGGGATCTAACCCCAGAGCTCAGGACCTGTCTTAGACACCTTAGCTAGTAGCAAACGATTTTCCTGCTTCTCCATGTCTTCTCTCCCCACAGCCAGGAGAATCCTAACCTATTTTGTGAATGCCAAAACCCATTTTGAATCTGGAAAAAAGAATCTTCAAGTACTATTTTAAAACTTTTTGTCTTGTTCACAGACTAATATTTTCAAAATTAAAAAGCTAGGAATTGGATGTTTGAGCCTGGTAATGATGGTAGCTGGAATTAATGTCCACTTCATATCTATAAGCTCAAGTGGGGTGCAGGAGAAGGTCATGAAGTTAAATAGGATTTGTATGTGTGAAACACATTAATACCTCACATTTGTCTGAATATCAAATCATCTATCCATCCATCCATTCATCCATCCTTTGAATACTCCAGAAAAAAATGTTGATGCTGTTTGACTTTAGCATGTCAGGGCAGAGTATTAAAAAGTCAAGACACGTTAAAAGTTCCAGAACTTATGGTAGCAGTAGTAGACAAAGTAATGGCCCCTGAAGATAGACATGCCCTGAAACCTGAGATTATGTTAGGTTACATGGCAAAGGGGAATGAAGGTTGCAGATGAAATTGAATTCGCTAATTAGCTGACTTTAACGTGGGTAAGATTATCCTGGGTTATCCAGGTAGCCCCAATATAACTACAAGTGTTCTTATAAGTGCAAGAGGGAGGCAAGAGAGATATAAAGCTGCTTTGCTGCTGGCTTTGAGTTTGGAGGAAGGGGCTGTGAGCCCAGGAATGCATGTATCCATTAGAAACTGGAAAAGGAAAGGAAAATCATTCTTCCCTGGAGCATCCAGAAGGAATGCAGCCCAGCTGACACCTTGGTTTTAGTCCAGTGAGGCCCACTTTTGATTTCTAACCTGCAAAACTGTAAGATAACATATTGTGATATTTTAAGCCAATAAGTTTTGGTGATTTGTCACAGCAATGATAAAAAACTAATGCAGTAGCTGTGACTATATAGTCATAAATAACTTATTAGGCAAATTAACTTAAAACTTGGCTAACAGGGCAGACACAACTGATTTTAATAAACACTTAGGCACCACCTGGTGGTTGAAATCTTAGAGTGAGTGATAGCTGAAATGACATCTGTCCAAAGCAGAAGTAAAATGCTCCAAGCATGACACTAAGCTTATTGTTTTTGGTTAAATGATTAAAAATAAAAGGTGGAAGGATTTATTTGGGTCACCAGATAATAAAACGAAGAAAGAAGCTCAACTTGTAAACATTCAGGAGTAAAGTATTTTATGGCAAGGACACATGACAGAAAACACGAAGCCAACAAGACCTGCTTAGGAATCATCATTTGCCAGTGATAGGTGGCTTGGGAGAACTTTCACTCCACCCAAACCTTACCTCACAAGGTCTATGAAATCTCCATTCTCTCCATATTAGTTAAGGACAATTACATTTTCTCAGCTGCTATATAAAGTATGATGCAAATGTAGCATTATTTTAACCAGAAAGCACCCCTAATCCTCTCCTATACAGAATCTGGAACTGCTTGTGCACCCATGGCCATTGAAAAGTGCAAGATACCTCGCACCCATTACAATGGCTACTGTGGAAGGAAAATAAAATCTCGAGACCCCGAACTCTCCATGCCAAAGGGAAGAATTAAGTTTGGGAACTGAATGGTGCAAAACTGCCTCTTGTTTTGTTTCCAAATAGATAGCTGCAAAGATGCAATGCCACTTACCTCCCCAGGGGACCTCCCTCACAATTTGCTTACAGTGAAATTCCTTGTGGGCTCCAAGATTTTTACTCTAAAACAGAAATTCTGTTGAATTTCACCCTGACAATGTAAATCAACAGCTTATATTCATAGGTAAGGGACAAGGATAAGATTGGAAGTCATCCTTCTGCTTGCCTGAGACAAATGCATATTTGACTGCTTCTTCTACTCTATGTTTACTTTATCTTATGTAGAAATGCAGATTCACTGAGGAGAAGGCCACACAAATGTGTAGTTGACTGTTTCTGCAGCCCCTCTTTTCACATGTAAAATGTGAATTCAGTGAACAGTGATCAAAGCCTCAAAAGAATGCAACCGATTACCACTTTTATCTACTGTCCTCCTTTTTCTTTCCTCTTTCCTCTACTGCCTGCTCTTTCCCCTTTAAATACTGAAGTCTCCAAACATTCTTTGGCAAATGTATGGGCTGCAGATCCAACTGTGGCTAGTGTCTCTTTTTCCCTTGTGCATCCTCAACCTTGGCAAAATAAACCTCGAAATCGATCTAGACTTGCCTCAGTCATTTTTCCTTGATTTTACACCACTATAAAACAAAACATAAAATAACAAGTGTTGGCGAGAATACAGAGAAGTTGGAACCCTTGTGCATTGTTGGTGGGATCGTAAAATGGTATAATTGCTGTGGAAAACAGTATGGGAATTCTTCAGTAAATTAAAAATAGGACATAGAACTACTATACAATCCAGCCATCCAACTTCTGGGTATATATCTGAAAAAATTGAAAGTGGGGTCTCATACTGATTCTGTTTACAACTGGCAAGAGGTAGAAAGCAACACACACATATGGAATATTTTATATATATATATGTATGCATATATAAATATGGAATATTATTCAATCCTAAAGGCAAGGAAAACCTGTCACATGTTGCAACATAGATGAAACTTGTGAAAATTATCCCAAGTAAATTGAGCCAATCACAAAACACAAATACTACATAATATCACTTATATGAGGTCTAGAAAGTAGTTAGATTCATAGAATGGTGGTTTCCAGAGAAGGGGGGAAAAGGGAATTGTTGAATGGATATATAGTTCCAGCACTAAAAGATGAAAAAGTTGTGGAGATCTCTTTCAAAATAATGTAAATATGCTTAACACTACTGAACTATACACTTAAACATGGTTAAGATAATAAATTTTATAATGTGTGTTTATTACCATAATAAAATAAAATGCAGGGTAGTGGAACATGCACAGGACAGAATGAAGGATGGTGAATCCCCTCTTCTAATGACCATAGAGGCCTCTGGCTGAGGCGTCATGAACGTCCCTGCCCACTGAACAGGCAGGTTGAAGGCTGTGGCATTTGAACAGGGTCAACATCTGTGAGCCTTCTTCAGATGGTCTCAAGAGCTGCCTCTCTTTTGCAATTTTTATATGACACAACTACTAAAGCATAGCTTTACCCTTCTGTCTTCTAACCTGATTTTCTGCTATTCATTGAAAACGTTCAATTCTCCCATCAGCCATGAGTCACTTCCTCCTGGTATAAAGATGTGTTCACATTATCCCAGATCTTCCCATTGTATTTTTTCAGAAAGTGTATAACTTTATGAATCCTCTGAATATAAAACCTGAACTTCATCACATAACCTATTTTTAAGGAAACTTGATAATACTTGAGCCAACTTAATTCTTTTAGGCCTTTTACCAGCCTGCAATATTCCTTATGTTGACGCTCTAGAAGGATATTAAGCAGAGGTAGAGTGTGTGCATGAAATAAGACACTACAGGTTTGAATTCTGGTTCCACCATTTCCCTGCTGTGTGGCCTTGGATTCCCCAAATTAGTTTAAGAACTGCCTGGTTGGTCCTTTGGATTCAGCTCTTAACCTCTTACAGTTTAATTCTCGATACAACTGCCTAAGTGATGTCATAAAATTGATCCACATTTTGCCTTATGTTTGTGTTTTTGAAGTTGTGTTTAAAGAAATTCTTCTGTACCCGCAGCCTGTAAAGATGTTTCCCTAGATTGAGGTATTTATTCCATCTACGAACGTGGCTTTCAATGGGAGGGATGTTTAGCAGGGTCTGGAGACATTTTGATTGCAAAAATTTGGGTCATGGGTGGGGCTACTTTGTGGGGCAAAGAAAGAACAAGAATGTGCATTGTTAAGTAAAAAAAAAAAAACAAGGAGCAGAGTTGTTGTATATAGCATAGAATATTTGCATAAGAAAGAAAAAAGCTAGAGTAAACACACATGTACTTGTTTATTAAAAATATATCCACAGGGAGAATAAAGCAGAAAGTGGTAAATGTGGTTACCATTAGGAGCCGGGCAAAGTGGGGGTGAGGCATAGGTTGTACTGAACACACATGCTTATTAGTTTCCTATAGCGCTATAAAAAATTGTCACAAATTTAGTAGCTTAGAGCAACACATATTTATTATATTACAGTTCTGGAGGTCAAAAGTTTAAAATGGGTCTCCCTGGGCTAAAATACAAGTGTCAGCAGGGCTATGTCAGCAGGGCTGTGTTCCTTTCTGGAGCTTCTAGGGCAGCATACACTTGCTTGCCTTGTCCGGCTTCCAGAGGCAGCCCACATGTCTTGGCACTGCTCTGCCATCTTCAAAGTCAGCAAGGATGCACTGAGTCCTTCTCACACTGAGTCATTTTGACCTCCTTTTCTGTAGTCAATCTTCCTCCACCTCACTCTTCTGAGTACCTTTTCTACTTTTTTTTTTTTTTTCCAGACAGAGTCTTGCTCTGTCGCCCAGGCTGGAGTTCAGTGGCATGATCTCAGCTCACTGCAACCTCCACCTCCCGGATTCAAGCAATTCTCCTGCCTTAGCCTCTTGGGTAGCTGGGACTACAGGCACACACTGCCATGCCTGGCTAATTTTTATATTTTTAGTAGAGACGAGGTTTCACCATATTGGCCAGGCTGGTCTGGAACCCCTGACCTTGTGATCCGCCTGCCTCGGCCTCCCAAAGTGCTGGGATTACAGGAGTGAGTCACCGTGCCAGCCTCTACTTTTAAGGATTCTTATAATGACACTGGGCCCACCCAGATAATAAAAGATGACTTCTGCATGTCAAAATCCTTAATCACATCTACAGATTCTCTTTTCCAGGTAAGGTAATGTAGTCACAGATTCTGGGGAGTAAGACATGGACATCTTGGGGGCTGGGGCAAGGTTTGGTCACTTTTCTTCTTTCCACGGCATGGAAATAATATTAAAATGTTTTTACTTTTTAACCATGTAAAATGAACACATCAAGAAGAAACTAAACATGAAAATTATATATTTCAATAACATTTTAGGCTGGGTGTGGTGGCTCACACCTGTAATCCCAGCACTTTGGGAGGCCAAGGTGGGTGGATCACGAGGTCAGGAGATCCAGACCATCCTGGCTAACACAGTGAAACCCCGCCTCTACTAAAAATACAAAAAAAAAAAAAAATAATAAATTAGCTGGGTGTGGTGGCAGTCGCCTGTAGTCCCAGCTACTAGGGAGGCTGAGGCAGGAGAATGGTATGAACCTGGGAGGCGGAGCTTGCAGTGAGCCGAGATAGCCCCACTGCACTCCAGCCTGGGCGATAGAGCAAGACTCCATCTCAAAAAAAAAAAAGAACATTTTATATGATTCTGTGCACTTAGTCCTCAATACAACACATGAGGCAGTACTGTTATGTACAGGAAACTAAAGGCCTTTATAATTTGTCCAAATAGTAAAGCCAGTTGGTAGCAGAATTATGATTCAAACTCAGTTTGTTATAACTCTGGAATATTTCCCAAGGTCACTTTAAACTCACTAGCATTGAAACACCTAACTGGTGTTCTTTCCATTACTTCACGGCTGCCCACAGTCAGCTGTCACGGCCACCCAAGTCAAGTCTTTCCTTCACTGTGACCTGCTGTGTATATGAATAATAGTAAAATCTCCTGTACTGACAAACTGTTATGAAATGTCCTTTTCAAATTCTTTTAGAAGCTCCTCGCAGCTAGGAAAAATTAATGAGTTGCAATGTAAAACTTCCCTTAGCTATGATCTAGTACCCAAGGGGCAGGGCTGGCTTTGCAGAGGATCAGCTCTGGTAACAGGTAGAAAGTCAGAGTCATTGAACATAGATGCTGGTGGTGAGCAGCAGTGATGGTGGGAGTCTGTGGAAGTTCTCTTCCATTTGCTTCTATTTTCTCAGAGAAATAGAAGAAAGATCATTGGCTGAGAATAAGAATGGGGGAGGAAGTGTGGAATTTCAGAGGAGAAGAGAATGTGTGGAATAGTCACTTTGGAAAGCAGGGTATCTTATGACTGCTGGGCAGCATAAAGAGGCCACTTGATTTAGTGGTCACAAATTTAAAGAGATTGTAGGCAGAGAAGGTGCTGATTTGGATTTAACCAAGTTTGTGGTTTGCCAAGGAAGTGGGAGCAAATGAGAGAGGATAAGGGCATAAAGGGTGCATGCAAAAGTTGACTATGGAGTTTCAGCTGCGTAAAGAGGGGAGCAAAACCATCAAGGAAGCAAGGAACAGTGAACAGTAAAGGGATTTAAGAATTGATGAATATTGGTTGTCAGTGTGGTGGAAAGACAGTTAGCATAAGGCATTAGAGGGAGTGAGCTGCAGTTAGGAGGCAGCTGGCAGAGAGTGGGATGTGCACACCTGAGGCTGTGAAGGGTGCACAGCTCTGTAAAGGATGGTAATGATGAGGTCTTAGAGTATGACCATGGGGGTAGTCCAGGCGTTAAAAGTCTCAGTTACATGTATATTGAAATGACTAAGGATTAGCACCAAAATAGTACGAAGTGACGGTGAACCATGAGTTCCTATGGAAAACAAGGAGGCAGAGGCAGAACTTGGGGGCAGCAGATGACAGTTACAGTGAAATTCAGAATTGAAGGAAAGAGAACAGCCCAAAAGCAGCAATGGAGGTTGTGGGCAGGCAAGGAGGACACTTAGTCCCTTCCAGGTCTGGGGGAAAATCAGCCACTGCTAGAGTGGGCTGCAGGGAATGTAATGTTGGATTTAGCCAAGTTTGTGGTTTGCCAAGGAAGTGGGAGCAAATGAGAGAGGGTTAAGGGCAAAAGGGTACATGCAAAGGATTAACTATGAAGTTTCAGCTGCATAAGGAGGGGAGTGAAACCACCAAGAAGGGCAGAAGCAGTGGACAGCAACGAGATTTAAGAATCAATGAATCATGGGTGTCAGTGGGGTGGAAAGACTCCCGAGGACCTGATTTCTGTTTGAAGAACAAGAAAGTGAGAGAACATTCAGAGAAGAGATGACAATAAGGGGGATTTGTCCTCTGTGATTTGCTAGGAATCCAAATAGCACAATGGAAGGATCTCAGAATTGGGGGAACGGTGGAAGAGATGGACAGAATGGGGATGAGCAGACCCTCACAATGTGGGAGATGAGGGGTGGCCTTGCAGTTTGGGGCTTTTGAGGTGGTTTTCATAAACAGGAATAAAGTGAATAATGTGGATCCAAAGGAGAGGGTGGGGTGAGGCTCTGACTAGAGGGGGCCAGAGAGGGTGAGTTTCTAGAGCCCCCTCTTTACACTGATGCTGGCGGTAGGTAGGGTTGTAGGTCAATGGGAGGTGTGTTCCTAGATCAAGTATACTAGTTCTCTCTTCCTCTGCAGGGCAGTGGGGCTTACCCCAAGGGAGTCTGTTTTCCTTGACCCCATTATTGATGTCTTGGGAGATCTCTGGAGAAGCAGGTTGGTTGCACTTGTCTTTCTTCAGAATGGTGGGGGTTGAGGGCATCATCTTGTTTCTACAACAGAAAAGTATGAAATTCAAATAGCAACACTCCAAGAAACAGTTGAGTTCCCTTAGAAAGGGCAAACCTAACTGATGGCATCTGCAGAAAAAGACAAACATTTGCATTACTGTCATAGGAAGCATTCAGAGGCACTGAGGACAATAGAATCGTGAGTTCTTTCAGTAAATTGATATTCATTGCATATCTACTATGTGCCTAACACTGTTCAGGGTGCCACAGGACATGCAATAAGGCAGTGAAACACAGTGTGTGTCCTTCAAGCAGACTCAGTTAAAAAACAGTGGAAAGTATTAGATATAAAGCCAATGCTGTCCCAAGGAACACAGGCTATGGTGGAAGCTGTTGAAATCTATCTTCTGTTGATCTAGAATTTGATTTTCATAAAGCATTAGCAAATCAAAAGCCAAAAACAAAACTGCAAGCACAGAGATTGATTTGTTTCTTTGTATTGTTTTCTCATAGGCACCTTGGGTTTTTAAATTTATTACTTTTTAAATGCAGATTACATATATGCTGCAACCAGAAATGCCAGCATCCCATGATGGAAGTTTTCTTTGCATTCTTGAGAGGACTATATTGAGAACTGAGTATCTATATTTTATATTTCATTTTATTGATAATTGGAAATAGCTGAGAAGTGATAGATCAAGGATTTGAATTCATTGATTCTAAAGCCCATATGACCATATGATTTTAACTCTTATGCGATCTTTTTCTTTCCATCTAGGTCTCGCCCTGTCCTGCCTTCTCTCTTGGTACCAGTTATACTGCTGAATCACTATTAGTGATAGGGACTCATGTGGGTGGGTCATCCAGAAATGATTGTCCTATTTTAAGAACAAATTAAAAGTTGCCTCAGTTGGTGGTGTCTAACTCTTCAACTTAAAAGAGAGAAAATATTAATAGGAATCAACTCTGCTTATTTAACAGGTCAAGCTGGTCTCTGGTGTCCATGGGGACACTTCAGGAGAAACCGATTAACATTGAGATGTGTGGAAACAGGATCAATAATTTTCAGTAACTGAGGAAGATTACCAGAAGCCAAGGCAGCCTTTAACAGAGACTGTGCAGCTCTGAGCCCAGGACTGTTGAGCACTTGGCAGGCAATGGAGAAAGTCTAATTGTGGCTGACGATGAGTCATTTTACACTATTGTCACACCTCCTTTCTCCACGTTCCATTTTAGGAACAGTATAACTTTCCCAGCCAGAAATTGTCTAATTTAAACCCTGACTCTTACCTGTGTGAATCAAAATGACTCAGAAAGTGCAAATAAAATAACCCTGAGGAGTCAGTGGTTGTTTCATTTTTCTCATAGCTTCTCTTCTCAGAATTGAGGCCTGTATCTTCCATGTGTATAGAAGAAACAGAAGGGCTAGAGGATTGAATCTCCATGGCAGAAAAAGAAGAAGTCTCACAGGACTAGAAGTTAGAGCATTTTTCCTGACATGAGGATATAGGGTAGATTTATGGCCAAAGTCTTAACTATATGAAAAATAGAGTAGTAAATTTTTTAAAAGGAGAGAGAATTGCTGTTTTTTAAATACAATTAAAACATGGATAAACAAAAAAGAGGGTGCATATAAGTGTGTTTGCCTGTATATATATAAACATGTATAGACACACACATATACATATACATTTTAGTCCTGTATCTTCAGATTCTCTCCCCCATTCATTCTTATGCCTTTTAAGAAATAATCATGGCATAGACTCTAAAAAGAAGAATTAATTCACAAAAACATGGGACATTGGCCTATGAAATGAAGAACAATTAGCACTGAATATTTAGACAACTCATGTGGCATCATTTAATGCAGCATCCAACAAATACTGATGTTTACAATAATAGCTCTGAATTTCCTAGAATACAAAAATAATTTATATTTCTTATTTTTGTATAGTACTTTCTAGTTTTGAAGGTTTTTAAATACATATTATCTCATTTGACCCCCCCAAACAGTTTGTGTGGTAGCCAGAGTATGAATTTTTATTTCCAGTTTATAGGTAAGGAATTGGAAATACACACATCTTAAGCGGTGCACCTGGTATCGAACGATCCTACAAATCATGTATGTTGACTCCTGATCTAATGATGGGTAGAAATATATAACACATGAGGCCGGGCGCGGTGGCTCACGCCTGTAATCCCAGCACTTTGGGAGGCTGAGGCGGGTGGATCATCTGTGGTCAGGAGTTCGATATCAGTCTACCCAACATGGCGAAACCCCGTCTCTACTAAAAATACAAAAACTTGGCCGGACATGGTAGCGGCGCCTGTAATCCTAGCTACTCAGGAGGCTGAGGCAGGAGAATGGCGTGAACCCGGGAGATGGAGGTTGCAGTGAGCTGAGATAGCGCCATTGCACTCCAGCCTGGGCGACAGAGCGAGACTCTGTCTCAAAAAAAGAAAAAAAAAAAAAAAAAAGAAATATATAACACATGATTCAAAATTTTCCACCTTCGTAGTATTAAGATCACTGAAATGGTGAGAATGTAAAGGGAATAAGTGGCTTCAATTATCCAGAAAATCACATATGTGAAACATAATTTTGCTTAATTAGATATTGCCATACTTAAAAAATATGTTGAAATTTTTAAATGTGCAGATTATTTTTCTCTTTTTTTTTTTAGATTGGTGGTTTTCTATTATGTCAGGAGTCTCTTTCTTATTAATAATCCATTTTCATATTGAATTGTGGCATGATTTACCAACATAGTGTAACACTTCTTTTTAATAATTGAATCATATGTAGAATCATATATATCTTTATAGAAAATTTGGGAAATACACAAAGATATTGGTTAGAAAAATAAAAATTACTCACCTTCTAGAGGATAACCTCTTCATACATTTTGTTATATTTTCTATTAATTGTCATTTTATTCTTATCCAGGCATTAAAAAATACAGTTGAGGATGTACTGCATGTATAAGTTGATAATGTTTCATACATAATTTACATGCTACATAATTTATGCAGCCACACCCTTATCAGTGGATAGTTATGCTATTTTCATTTTTTGTTATTATAAATAGTACCAGGATAAGCACTGTGCAAGTTTATCACTGTTTATTTGTAATTGAGTCCTAGAAGTGGTATGACTGGGTCAAATGATGAACACATTTTCAGTCTATTGACAAGTGTTGCAATTTTTTCCAAGGAACTTACCACTAGCTGGGCAGAATGCCACATCATCCACTATGGAATTGTTTGAGTGGAATTAGTGTTGAAAGATGTATTGTTGCTGTAAAAAATTACCACAAACTTAGCAGCTTCAATCAACACAAATGTATTACCTTACACTTTGGATGTCAGAAGTCCTAAAATCAAGATGTTAGCAGGGCTGCATTCCTTCTGGATTCTTTAGGGGAGAATTGTTTCCTTGTTTTTTCCAGTATCCGGAAACTACTTGCATTCCTTGGCTGGTGGTCCCTTCCTTCATCTGCAAAGTCAGCAGTATAGCATCTTCAAATCTCTCTCTTGCTCTTTAATTTCTCCTTCCATCGGCACATCTTCTTGTCTTTCTAACCTGCCTGTCTCTGCCTTGCGATTACATTGGTTTTACCTGGATAATTCAGGATACTCTTCCCATCTCAATATCCTTAATCTAATGACATCTACAAAGTCTCTTTTGCCATGTAAGGTAATATATTTACAGGATCTGGGAATTAGGAAATGGACATACTTGGGAAGCCATTTTTCAGCTGACTACAATAGAAAAAACATAATTTGACTTTGTATCCTATCTTCATGACTTGCTAGTTCTGAAAAGTTTCATCAGTATTTTTTTTATGGTTGAAGAAATAAAGCAGATGGAAATATGTTTATTGACCAGGTGCTGAGGAAACCGAGGCCCAGTGAGGTCATGAAACTTCTCCAAAATCAAGTGGCTGAAAGGTGACAGGTCTGTCTGACTTCCAAGTTCATTATCTTTTTTGTTGTTTATTTGTTTTTGGTTATATTATTTTCTATTTAAAAACTAATGCTATCAATACCTACAAGGTATAACAAGTCTCTGACTTTAAAAAGTCAGCTGCTAATTCTGTAATGTCATTATTGTTATAGAAGTAGCCTGTATTCATGTCAGTAATGTTGTGAGAGGGAGTCCAGGCATGCCACTTTCCTGCAAGGCTTCAGTGACACTGTAAGTGGCTGCTAGACTCAATATATATATATTTCAGCAGATTTATCTTTATAAATCATATAGCTTTCAAGATTTGTTTACATTTAAACTTCTAGAAGAAATCTATATTAGATTTTTGAAATCAGGTTTTAATGGGCTTCATGTGTCAAGAACAGCAGTGTTTGTAATCTCTTTTCTTTTTTTTTTAATTGTACTTTAAGTTCTAGGGTACATGTGCACAACGTGCAGGTTTGTTACATATGTATACATGTGACATGTTGGTGTGCTGCACCCGTTAACTCATCATTTACATTAGGTATATCTCTTAATGCTATCCCTCCCTCCCCCCTGCCACCCCACTACAGGCCCTGGTGTGTGGTGTTTCCTACCCTGTATCCAAGTGTTCTCATTGTTCATTTCCCACCTATGAGTGAGAACATGCAGTGTTTGGTTTTCTGTCCTTCTGATAGTTTCCTCAGAATGATGGTTTCTAGCTTCATCCATGTCCCTACAAAGAACACTAACTCTTCCTTTTTTATGGCTGCATAGTATTCCATGGTGTATATGTGCCACATTTTCTTAATCCAGTGTATCATTGATGGACATTTGGCTTGGTTCCAAGTCTTTGCTATTGTGAATAGTGCCACAATAAACATATGTGTGCATGTGTCTTTATAGCAGAATCATTTATAATCCTTTGGGTATCATGCCATTAACTATCTCTGCGAAAGTGTGAGTCCATGTCTGTATGCACTCGATGGAGCACCTTTTTAGAAAACCTCACAGAGATTTTAATAAGGTCAGTCAACCTACTCCTATCACCTCAAAGCATTAAAGACAAAAATTAATACTTGGCCATGACTTTAAGTAAGTATGTTTCAGAGAAAATACATGAATAAAGATCACTAGTGCTTTGAATGAGGTGAAATGATTAGGTTTTATATTTGATTCTGTAGATCTGTGAATTGGGCAATGCTTGCTAAAACTAATTCATACTATTTATATTAACCTCATTATTCCACACTCTGTTAACTCTTCGGCATATGATTCCCAGTTCCATCAGTCTACCTGTGATGACTGGTTATTCATTGAGCTCTGGCCTGACGCTCACCTCTGTGCCTAACTCCAGACCTCAGTGGCTGTGATAAATAAGAGATATGCTGGCCCACAGGCCACTGTGCTTACACTCTCCCAGTACAGGAGGCCAGTGGCTGGACAATGCTCTCCATAGCTTTCAAGTAGGCCTCCTACTTTTGTGAATTAAAAAAAAAAAATCAATGAATCTGAGAGGAGGCACTAGCCATTGGGTTGAGAATAACCATGTTCATTAACTTGCAGGACATTTTGGTCATTACATATGAAGATACAAGCCATCCCAGCAACCTAGGTAAGAAGAAATGAAATTAAGAATGATCGATTGAGAAACATAGCTAACAGGTTATATTATGGGATCTTGACAATGAAGAAGGTAAAAAATATAATATTTTTAAGCCTATTTTTAATTGCTTTCCTTCATGAATAACTGTGCTATTCCACAAAGGATTTGAGACTGCTTAAAGGAAGAAGACAATAAAAAAAATTAAGACTAGAACAAATACTGGTAAAACAGTAAGGTCAGACAGAGGGAAATTTAGAAAACTGAGGGATCTACGTTCTTCACCATCCTGTAGTTTTGGGGAGCAAACCCACTTTGGAGAGAAGAAAAGTGTTCTGTGGTTCTTGCTACAAAGACTCTCTTCCAATGTGTTTAATAGGAGTGTAGTGCTGTGTGGAAGAGTTTACAGGTAATTCACTTTACCCTCCCTAGCAAGCCAATTTAGTCTTTACTCCTTAAATAAATATAGCTTTTTGAGGTCTTCCTGCTTATTATCCTTTTTACTTCTAATATTGAACTTTTTGATTACTGCAAGTGATTTTTTTTTTTAGTGTCCAATTAAAAGTTTAGGCTACTAGGGACTTTTAGAGCACAGTTCTTCTAAATCAGCCAACTGGTGGACAATATTCACACATTCTTAGTCTTTGCGAAACAAGTACTGAACGTGCAAATATAAAGCAAAGTGCCAGTTTCTATAATGGCTTGTTTTCTATCTTATTTCTACATGTATTGAACCCAAATAACCTGAATGGTTCATTTTTTTTTTCCTCCTAAAAGTAGCTTCTATTTTATTTTATTTTAAAAAAAGAAAAAGTAAAAGAAAAGAAATCCCTTTTGAATATCCACTAATTGTCCTGGAAATTAAAAAAATATATATTTTATCTATTTATGAATCATAATTGTTAATTTGATAATGGTGTTCTTACAAAGTAAATCCCATTATTATATTCTTGTGGTAGAAAGTTCTGGGTTTTGTGGGTAAATACTGCAATACGGAATTCCCACCATTTTGAATAAAAAATAGTTGTGTCTTAAAAATGGTCTCATTGGAAAGTTCAAATTACATTGTTACTCATCAAGCTATAGTGTCTATTTTTCTGTTATTCAGAAATACTACTAGAGTAAGACCTCATTTTTCTAAACTAATAAAAACCATGTTTAAAAATAATCTTTAACCATTTTATTGACAATAATATCTAAAATAACCTAAGGTCCTTTCACATAATATTTATTTATTTATTTAGAGACGGAGTTTCGCTCTTGTTTTCTAGGCTGGACTGCAATGGCGCGATCTCAGCTCACTGCAACCTCCGCCTCTCGGGTTCAAGCAATTCTCCTGCCTCAGCCTCCCGAGTAGCTGGGAATACAGGCATGCACCACGACACCTGGCTAATTTTGTATTTTTAGTAGAGATGGGGTTTCTCCATGTTGGTCAGGCTGGTCTCTAAATCCCGACCTCAGGTGATCCGACCTGCTTGGCCTCCCAAAGTGTTGGGATTACAGGCGTGAGCCACAGCGCTTGGCCTATTTATTTTTAAAATATATATTGTTAACACATGTGTAGGTCTCTATATTATTGAGTGCTATGATTTTATGCAATATTTATTTCTTATATGTGGCTTTATATTCGTCACACTTGACATTTCAACCACTGTATAAGATAAATCCAGCTGACATATTTTTGTTTGCTTGAGTGTTATATTGACATTGGCAATTACACTTTGAGTAATTTCAGTTCTTTGAAAATTATTAAAACTAGCTTTAGGGACCAGCATATGATAAATTTTGATAAATGTTCCATGTGCACGTGAAAATATGTATATTATGTAGTTGTAGAGTACCGTGTTTTATAAATGTCAATTAAGTCACGTCAGTCATTCTTGCTGTTGAAATCTTCTATATTAGTACAATCCAATAGAAATATAAGGCTAACTACATACGTAATTCTTATTTTAAAATTTTCTAGTAGCTCACATTATAAAGTAAAAAAAGGTAAAATTAATTTGTCATATATTTATTTAACACAATGCATCCAAAACATTTTCATTTCAAAGTGTGATTAGTATAAAATCATTAATGAAATTTTTTTCATATTTAGCCTTCAATATCTGATACATAATTTATATATACAGCACATCTCAATGCAGGTACTAATTTTTTTTTTTTGAGATGGAATTTTGCTCTTGTGCCCAGGCTGGAGTGCAATGGCAGGTACTAACTTTTGACCTGTGTTTAGATCCCATACAATTTACTGTTGAAAATGTAGATTCACAGACTCACATATCCAGGTTGTTCCAACCAGTCTTAAATGTTTTTAGTACCCGAATCAAATGGCAAAAATGTCATTTAAAAAAATTCACATCCACATTGAGAAAATAGATTTATCTGTTTTAGAAAACTTGATTTGACTTTGAAAGGAAAGGATATAATTTTCAAAAGTCGGCCGGGAGTGGTGGCTCAGGCCTGTAATCCCAGCGCTTTGGGAGGCCGAGGCAGGTGGATCACGAGGTTAGGAGATCGAGACCATTCTGGCTAGCACAGTGAAACCGCATCTCTACTAAAAATACAAAAAATTAGTTGGGCGTGGTCGTGGGTGCCTGTAGTCCCAGCTACTTGGGAGGCTGAGGCAGGACAATCAGTTGAACCTGGGAGGCAGAGGTTGCAGTGAGCAGAGATTGTGCCACTGCACTCCAGCCTGGAGGACAGAGTGAGACTCTGTCTCAAAAAAGAAAAAAAGTCATCTATACAAGTTAAGTAAATTTACTAAATTTTTTTACATTGTATCATAAAATAGAATTTATTGTAATAGAATCCTGTAAAATATATGAGTTATCATTTCACAAGTAGAAATAAAGTCTGGTCAAAGAACTTATGCTTTAAATAATTAAAAACAAAACTGAAGGACAAGACAGGGTATTCTTGTTCTAAAGGGTATTCATAAAATAAAAATAAGTACAAAAATAACTCATAATAGTAGCTATACAAACTACCATATACAAATTAATATCAATTTCAAAGGGGTATTATGAAAAGTGAAAGCAATTTAAAATTTATCAGTATCAAGAAAGCCTTACCTAAATTTCCTGTAGTGTTTGTTACCAATTTACATATTTTCAATTACAACTAAAATCTTCTATATATTGATTCATATTATGAAAATGTATAAAAATCATCATTATTGATTTGTAGTATAAAAAAATTCATTGTCAGTATAAATTCACACACTTGTCTAGGTAGGTTACAATAGCTTTTTCTTTCCTTGGAACTTGAAAATTTAGCTCCTTCGTATGCAGTGTGATACCAGTCAGTAAGCACAAATCAAACTACTGTTTTTTTTCCCTTTGATTATTGAATATTTGATAGGCATTCCTTTGGTCTCAAAAATTTCTAGAATTGGACTTAACATTGCAATAAATATTTGTAAAACTTTTCCACAACTCAACCAACAACAATTGGCAAAGAACACAAGACAATTACATTCACTGTCTTTTATTTCTTTTAATTGTTCCACAAATTGATGATTCATAACATTTATATTTACATAGTGAAGAATTTTATAGTATGCATGACACTCTTCATAGAGACTGTTTCAGAAAGATGAGCACAAATATTTTCACTAAGTGTCACATATTGGAATGAAGTAAGAGGAAAACTTGAGTCTGTGGTTTCAGATTCTAGTAAACCTAGAGTTTTGATTTAAAATAACCGAAGCACCATCTGTTGTGATAGAAACCACTTTTTTCATGTCTAGTTGAAATTCTTCTTTGACAGATGTAAAAGATTGAAGAATATCCATGCCAAAAGTTCAAATTTTTAGGTTGCAAATGTACACCTTTTTTTTTTTTTTTTGTAAATTGGAACATCCAAGACACTGTATGTTCCAAATATTAATTGGGCAGGGTCTGTTATGTGGTATGACTCAAGTAAAGCTAAAGAAAATTACTTGCAATTTTTCAGATTTTCAGTCAATTAATCTTTGATTTTTTAGAAAAATTTCATAATCTATGATCAATGGTTTAGTGGCTCAACCAAAGATATTTACAAGATTATCGAAAGTAAAATATCTTTTTTTACCTTCCTCAGAATTTTCTAGCAAAATTTTCATTTCTAAAATTAGAATTTACTTTCTCATATCTCTATCTAAAAATGGTTTTCTATTTTCTGCAAAACTCAAGCTGTTTTATAGATGGACTAAGTTATAAGGCTAGATCATGTTATATATTGTTTAACTTTTTAAAATTGGACTTTCAATCCTGATTTCAGGAGAACAGTGTTGCCAATTTTTCTTTGACTACTGAGGGTGAACTTCTTACATAGAGATAAAGATGTATAAATATTCTTCACTTCAATCCTTAAAAATACTTTTACACAACAAACAAACAGCTCTGCTTTGTCATAGAAAAGTAAAATTGCCATTCATTGTAGAATTTGCAGCATCCTTTTGTTCAGTCTTCTTAAAAAGTTGTTCTATTGGCTTTGGGATGCCAAGGCAGGTGGATCACGAGGTCAGGAGCTCAACACCAGCCTGGCCAAGGTGGCGAAACCCTGTCTTTACTAAAAACACAAAAAGTACCCGGGTGTGGTGGCAGGTGCCTGTAATCCCAGCTCCTGGGGAGGCCGAGGCAGAGAATTGCTTGAACGTAGGAGGCGGAGGTTGCAGTGAGCTGAGATCACACCACTGCACTCGAGCCTGGTCCACAGAGCGAGACTCCGTCTCAAAAAAAAAAAAAAAAAAAGATATTGTATTGGTTATAGTACCAGTTTTCGCATCTCTACTCATTTCTGCATCTTCCTTGTTATGCCGGAGTCAGATCGGAAAGTCATGATATACGGGATTAAATAACCTCATCTGATGAGAATTTATGGTTTGTGGGGCATGACTCCCCAGACCCCTTAGATAGGAATCTGAGCAAGATTAAAAAAAAAAAACAGAACTAGAGCTTAGTCCTCAATAGTGAAAGTGAAATGAAGCCCTACCAAAAGAATAAAATTGTGGTTAACAATAAAAAAATGTACAGTGCTTCAGTTTAAAAAATTTAAACTAAATTAATTAAAATTATATATGAAATAAAAAATTCTATTCTCCATTTGCATTAGCCACATTTTAAGTGCTTAATAGTCAGTCCCGTTTGCCTAGTGGCTTTCATATTGAAATATGAAATATGACATATTTCATACGACACAGTTGTATACCCTCACTAATTTTTTCCTTTGTCTTATTAAAAATAGTAAGATATGTTAAGATCTCCTACTATGATTGGGAAACTATTCCTCTTTTTAATCCTATCAACTTTATATATTTGAAGCTATGTTAGTGGGCATGGACATTTCAAGAATTGTTTTATCTTCTTGGTGTATTGCCTTTTTTTGTTTTGTTTTGTTTTGTTTTGTTTTGTTGAGGCAAAGTCTCGCTCTGTTTCCCAAGCTGGAGTTCAGTGGCGTAATCTCCGCTCACTGCAACCTCCACCTCCCGGGTTCAAGTGATTGCCCAGCTAATTTTTGTATTTTTAGTAGAGACAGGGTTTAGCCATGTTGGCCAGGCTGGTCTCGAACTCCTGGCCTCAAGGGATTCCCCCCCCCCACCCCACCGTGGCCTCCTAAAGTGCTGGGATTACAGGCATAAGCCACCATGCCTGGCCAGTGTACTGCATTTTTAGCATTCCAAAATGTCCCTCTTAATATCTAGTAGTAGTCTTATGCCTACTTTGACTCATATTAAAATAACTATATCCGCTTTCTTTTGGTTTTGTTTCCATTATATACCAAGGCATGTTGTACATTTTTAACAATCAGCTCTCTAGGAATGAGAAGCACTGATTTGTGGCGTTTGCCACCTTCCGTGATGTAGCCACTCTTACCAGGACTGATTTCAAGCTTGTAGCATGACATTAATTGGCTCACAATATTTCCAAAAATATGATCATTGATGCTCATGAGCTAGTGTGAGTCGGCTTCAACACCTCACTGATCGTATACTTTTTTCTGTCAACCTCTATGTGTCCTTATATTTAAGGTGGTGGTGGTGGGGGCTTTTGAAAGGAGCATATGATTTTTTTTTTCACCAATCTTACAGTGTTTCTCATTTAATTATAATATGATACCTTTTACATTTAATGTCATCATTGAAATATTTGGGTTTACACTTATTTTGCTATTTGTTTTATATCTGTCTCATCTACTTTATAATAAAAAATGAATCAATTTTATTTTATAATTTAGCCCTTCAATGATCTTTGTTATATACCTTATTTTATCATTTTCTTAGAGATTAAAATATTCATCTTTGACTTATTACAGTTCACCATGAGATTAAAATACTCATCCTTGACTTATTACAGTTCACCGTAAGTCACTATTTCTGCCACTTCCTGAAGGATGTTAGTACCTTGGGATGCTTTAACTTCATTTACCTCCCTTTTGCCCTTTTTTGGTTGCCCTTTTTGTCATATCTTAATATTCTATATATTTTGTTTTGTTATTTTTATTTTTTTGCTGCAGTTGTTAGCATTTAACAAACCTCCCTCCATGTGGCTTCACACCACAAGCCCCACTCCAACACCGTTTAATCCTCTCCTGTGCTCTTCTTCTGAAGAATTTGGCCTTCACAATGACAGGATGCTTTGGGAGCTTTCCCTTTCCCAGAACTTTGTAGTAATCTACCACATCAATGGTGGGAGAGCCCCAGTCTTGTTTTTAGCAGCATTCTCCTGTGTCTGCTCACTGACCAAAGTCCACAATTTATTGTGATTGGCAGTTGAGCAGGAGCTCTGGTTCCTCTCTAAGTGGTAATCCTCGTACCAACTTTCCGAAAGTAGCCAGGGTGATATTTATCAAAGTTTATCCTGTGGTGATGCATGCCACCAGCATTCTACTGCCTCCTGAGTGCTTCTGGCGCTTGCTGATGAGGCAGTGGCCGTGGCTCATGTGGCCCCAAAGTTTCTGGGTCTTTCTCATTCCAGATGGCATGTCAGCAACTGAGACAACATAGAGAGACTCTATATATTTTTAAGTCCACTAGGCATTTTTATTATTGTTTTATAAGACAAAATTTATTTAGCTTTAACCCCATATTTACCTTTTTCATTGGTCTTTACTCTTCAATGTCTGTGCCTTTCTCTGTAGTTATATTCCTTCTTAAAGAATGCCTTTCAGTATTTATATTTACGCAATTCTGCTGGCAAGAAACTATTATTGTTATTACTTAAAAAAACCCTTTGTTTTCATTTATAAGTATATTTTTATTTCAAATAGAATTTTAGGTTAGCAAATATTTTATTTCATCACTTTGAAGACAAACTTTTCTTTACTTTGTAGCTTTCATTATTTCTGTTGAGACAGCACCTGTCATTATCACTTTCTTGCTGCTTTGAAAGTAAGGTGTCTTTTTTTTTTACCCTCTGTCTGCTTTAAAGATTTTCTCCTTGTCTTTGGTTTTCCTACGATATGCCTAGAAATTGATTTATTTGACATTGTTGGAGTTCATAATGATTCCTGAGTTTGTGGTTTGATATATTTCATTATTTTTGAAAATCTTGGCATTATCTCTTCAAATATTGCTTTTGCCCCTTTTCTCTCTTGTCCTTTTCTGGGACCACAAATATATGTGTTAATCTTATACCTGGATACTTTTTACATACTGAAATTATAGGTCACTAATTTTCTCTTCAGCTGTGTCTAATTTGCTCTTTAACTTATTTATTGCATTTTTTTTTAGTTATTGTATTTTTCAGTTTTAGGATTTCCATTTCCATTTTATACTTCTTCTTATTAACTCTAGTTGTCTGGTGAAATTCTTTATCCTGTTGTTAAATTTTGTACATGTAAATCGTAGTTTATTTTAAATGCTCTGCTTATTAACTTCAATATCTGCATCCCTATGAGTCTATTTTTACCGTCTGTTCTATATCTTGTTCTTTTCTCTTGATACATAGGCCTGGTAAGTTTTGATTGAATATCAGACATCATGTATGAAATAATGTACATGCTCTGGATGATCATATTCCTCCAGAGAAGAACAGATTACCTTAATTCAACCAGGGCTTAATTGGTTTCTATGCTTGACGTCTGTCTGTTTGAAGATCTGATCTATTTCCACTCTACCTTAATTTTTAGGGTGCAGTTCTTCAAGAAGTCTTAGGTAGCTTATATAGTATCCCTTCAAATAAGCAGACACTTAACTCTATGTGTTCTCTGCTCAGCACAGTGAGATTGCTAATAGGCTTGCTTAGATTTTTAGCCTCTTAGCAGGTACTTATCGTTGACCCTGGGTACCAAGTTCACTATTGCAAATTTCCTTTCTGGACAACATCTTGAACTTTCAAGTCCTAACTGTGTTGGCAGCCCTAAACTCCAGGCATGTCTTTATAGCTGCTAAGACTGCAGAAAATTCTACTCAAATTTTCTCCAACTCTCCAGTTTTTGATCAGCTTCTAAACATTCCTGCCCACTTTACTTATGAATTAGCAAATGCATTGAATGGGAAAACCTTGAAAAGTGTCAGACTCACTTCTGAGTTTTCTTTCCATGATCTTAGCCTCTCAAACCTGTCGCTTTGGTACCATTTTGATGGTGCCATTCAAATTGTTTTTCTGTATTTTACAAACTTTTAAAGTTAGTCTCAATGGGAGAATTGGTTCTTATTATAACTGAAAGCAGAAGCCTTTCTAAGCCACAGAAATGGGCATTTATTGTGTACTTATTCCCCTATATTACATAAAGAAAATGTATATTTGTTGTAGTAAACACAGAGGACCTAGAAATATTAAAAGAAACAATACATCTTCCAGAGATAATTATTTTAATATTGATATATGCTATGGACTGAATGTTTGTGTCTGCAAAATTCATATGTGGAAGCACCAACCCACAATGTGATTGTATTTAGAGATGAGCCTTTGGGAGGTAATTAGGTAATGAGGGGAGGGCCCTTCATGATGGGATTAGTGCCCTTATAAGAAGAGACACCACAGAACTTGCTGTCTCTGTCTCCGCAACATGTTAAGACATAGTGAAAAGGCAGCCATCTGCCAGCCAGGAAGAGGGCCGTCACAGAACCTGACCGTGGTGGCACCCTGATCTCTGACTTCCAGCTGACTAAAACTGAATATATGAGGTTGACTAAATATATATATTGGTGTCTAAAACTATATATATATATATTCAAAATTTATTATATATAAATTATACAAAATTATTATATGTAAACATATAATACAATATTTAATAAAGAATATATGTTATAATATATTACATATTAATATATAATCATATCTTACATTCTAATATATATCAGCACATATATAAATATATAATATATGGTGTTTATATACATAACTGTATGAGTGTGTATATATATAGGATATATACACTATATACTATCATCTTTATACTAACATCTTTACTTTTATATATGTTCAAAAATTTCCAGACTAAAAACGGTGTATGTGCAAATATATATCTAAATTGTTTATATTTAGACATATATCTAAAATATCTGCATATCTGAATATATACTCAGTCATTATATGTTGTATACATATTTTGTTTTTCACTAAGTGAAATCTTATATATAATTTTTATTATCTGATTCATTTAAATTTAGCAATAAAATAAAAAAATGAAACCTTTTCTTATGTCATTAAATATTATTCTACTACATATTTTAATGTTATGGATGAACCCAATTATATTTCTTTCTAACGTTTTATGATTTAAAGTAATGCTATGATGAACACACATATGCATAATATTTTGTATATTTTTGATATGGTTTGGCTGTGTCCCCACCCAAATCTCATCTTGAATTCCCATGTGTTATGGGAGGGACACAGTGGGAAGTAATTGAATGGTGTTGGCAGGTCTTTCCTGTGCTATTCTTGTGATAGTGAATAAGTCTCATGTGATTTGATGGTTTTAAAAATGTGAGTTTCCCTGCACAAGCCCTCTTCTCTAGTCTGCTGCCATGTGAGATGTGCCTTTCACCTTCTACCATGATTGTGAGGCCTCCCCAGCCACGTGGAACTGTGAGTCCAATAAACCTCTTTCTTTTCTAAATTGCCCAGTCTCAGGTATGTTTTTACCAGCAGCCTGAAAATGAACTAATACAATTTTATATTGTTCCCTCATGATAGGTTCTTAGACATGGAGTTTACTAAGATAGATAAACAATTTAGATCTATAGTTGAACTTACACATTTTTTATCCTAGAAATTTTTGAACATATGTAAAAGTAAAGATGATGGTATAAAGAGCTTCCAAGTACCTAGAACCCACTGTCACAATTTAAGCAAATTTTGAGATGGGAGTTTCACTGTGTTGCCCAGGCTGGTCTTGAACTTCTGGCCTGAAGCAATCCTCCCACCTTAACCTCCGCAGTAGCTGGGATTACAGGTGCAAGCCACTGTGCCCAGCCATTTCAGCAAGATTTTTAAAATGTGATTGGACCTCTAATTTCAATAATGAATAAACAATTCATTCCTATCTGTTAGGGAACTCACTAGATATTAGGGCTTTTTTCCGCCCCAAGTATTTGCCTTTTCAATTTCCTACAATCGTCAATGCACAATACCCACAAAATTCTAAGAGTCCAGTTTATATCTGCATTACAGAAAGCCTTGAACAGCTGAGGGGCTAAATTTACATTGCTACATCAGGAACTCTAGAACATCATAGCAGGACCTCAGGTATGTTGTTTTTCTTTGGGGCCCCCAGAAAGTTTGGGAGCAGGGGAAATATACAAATGGGACTTGGGCTCAAGGTCAAGTTCTTGGAAATTAGGAAGAGTAAGGCCCCATACATACAGGGCAAGGGAAGAATTGTGCTTATGGAAGAGTAGGGTCTCATTCTTGACTGGGGATTAGTCAAGGGATACATATTTCTTTTTGAAGATTGGCTTTAGGGTTCATAGAAGAAGGCTACTGGGAAATGTCACTTTGAAGATTTTCAGACTCAGATTCCGTAGGACTTGGGAACTGTCCTGAAATGAAAGAGAGATAAACTTCAGAGCGAAGGGCTGTTTTTTGAGGCCAAAATTACTTAGACCCTGAGTGATTTAAAACTGGCTGAAAGAGCTACATCACCTGAGGGAACATTTGTTGCATGGAGAGTGAAAGACAGTGAGACTGTCGGGGGTAACAAATGTGTTACTCATCAATGTCACAGACTGAAAGAGAGCAGGAAGAGGAGTTGGAAATGGTCAACAGTATTGGAGCAGATGAGTGTGGATGCAGACACTGGAAAAAGACACCAAAGGACCTGAGGTAAAAAGCAGCATCGGTGGGGGAAGTGGGAGTGGCGTGTCAGGGTAGCTGTGCTCATGAAACTTACAGCTGAGTACTTGGGAGTGCGGTGGGGGAGAAATACGGCTCAAGCCCCTTACCGCATGGTTTATAGCCTAGGTTCCTGATTTTTTTTTCTGACAAACAGCATAGCCTAAAAGAATAAT
The DNA here is from genome assembly GCF_029281585.2 of Gorilla gorilla gorilla. Taxonomy (NCBI): domain Eukaryota; kingdom Metazoa; phylum Chordata; class Mammalia; order Primates; family Hominidae; genus Gorilla; species Gorilla gorilla. The sequence goes on from NC_073229.2 coordinate 65,547,969, forward strand.
TTTATTTTTTTTGTTACTCATTTTATTCCAGGTAGCTTCAACTTATTTTCTTCCATACAAAATAAACATATTAACCTTCTACACACTAGAATCATCTTACAAATTAACAAAGAAATTGCACTGCTAAATAACTCTTCTAGTAGCTTTTCTCCCAGAACAAAATACTTGCCCACAATCAGTGCATTAAATGTGTAAGTGTGCATGTGCATTTGTGTGTGTGTGTGTGTGTTTGTTGAGATGAAGGAGTAAGCATAGGGCATAAATGTACAAGAAAAGTAAGGCAACACAGGCTACAATTCAGAGGAAAGTCACAAAGGCTGGGAAAAACACCTCCAGTTGGGGAGGCTGAAAGGATTTCATGCAGGAGGTGGTTCTTAAATGAAGCTTGAATGTCATATAAGATTATAACAAGAGTAATGGTAGAAAAACATTCCAGATGATTCTCACTTTGTATGGAAAACCTATGGGCCAATGAACTGGGCATCTTATTGTATCATATTCATAGACATGTTTTTGTCCAGATTAAAGTACATGTGTTAAAGCTTAGAAGCTGGAAAACAAATTTTGAGGCCATATATAGCAAAAAAAAAAAACTCTCCATGTGAAGCTGGAAACACTGCAGTGCAGCAGGAACTCAGGAGTTAGCCAAGTAATTTTAGAAAAATTGCACTTTTTCTTATTTCTCTGAATAATAACCTAAAATCTCCATCTGCTTTTCCTTAATTTTTTTTTTAAATTTAAAAATCAATGTAGAAGACTAGAACACTGGGAAAAGAGAACAAGAAAAGAAAAAAAAAGGCAACCATAATTTGACCACCTGGAATCAACCTTTTGCCGTATTTTCTTCCACAAATATTTATTTACATTATTTGTGAAAGCATTTATAAAATTTTAAAGATTTAATTTGTATGTATCATATTAAATCATAAGCATTTCTCCATGCTATTTTACAGTTATCATAAATATCAATTAATGGCCTCCAGTATTGCATGATATTGATGTACCACAGTTTAATTAATCATTTGCCTCCTGTTGAATTTACGGGTTACCTCCTCTTTATAGGAGGGTAGTGAGTCTGCAAAACAGACAAATAATGATCTTTGTGGTTTAGAATGATAGATAGATTCAAAGGAAATTTAACAGGGAGATATATATATATTTATATTTTAATAAATTTATTTATATTTTAGTTTTGAAAGAATAAAACGTACCAGTAAGAGACAAGCAGACCTGACATGAAAAGAACCCAGGTACTTAATTAAATTAGATCCTCATTGAAATGATAGTTGTAATCAAACAGCTAATGCTATCTTAGGTTTTGAATGTGAAAGATAGCGCCACAATGAAAGTAAGAGTCCTGCTAAACTTTGATAAGTTACTTTAGGAAAGAACAATTATTTGAGAATGAAGAAGGAACAGGGAAAAGTCAATACTTCCCAAGGTGATTGCCCACATATAAGATGATGAGCTTCAGATTTCGACCTTTAAGTGTACATTGGTGATGAGAATGAGTAATATTGCTTTCCAGGAATGCCTCCTCCATGACATCATGCTAATAGCTAGCTCAGAGTTCTAAGCATTTTTAAATTAAAGAAGTTGCTTTACAACAAATGTTACCTTCCATTTTTCACATCTAATGAATCAGAAAAATGCAGTTGGAGTAAAACTTTTATTTAAAACTTTTATTAATGAACTAGATAAATGAAGTTAAGGTAAAACTGTTATTGAAATCTAACTCATCAGGTCCTCAAAGTTCTTATTATGGCCATGAATTTCTAATATACATACAATATGTAGATGTCAATGATTAAGCCTCAGAAATTGAGTGGAAACAAAGACACTGGTGTGTTGCATAATATGAAAAATTTAATTATAATTATTATTTACTCAAGGTGCTTTTTAAAGAATGCTTATTAGAAGGAAAGGTGAAGGGGTGACATGTACAAAGATTAGTATCTCACCATTTAAAAAGTATACAATTGAATGAGGGCAGAAGGGATTAACTAAGATACAGTGACATATGTTTTATAATAGCTTGGTATAAAGAGTAATGAGGACCAGAAAGAGTGAGAAACTAATGATTCTGTTTGTTGGAGTGGAATGGAAAGAATGGAATGCTACATATAGGTGACATTTAGCTGATTTTCAAGGACAAAGAGAGGATAAGAAATCAGTTGCCTCATGTGAAAAGACAGAGAAAGCTTATGTCTGACAAAAGCCATATTCTAATATTCTAATTGGATAGCAAGCTGAGTCTTAAAAGTCTATTAAGACGTAGATAAATATATTTTGAAGGACTTTTTAAATAAAATCATTGCAATCAAAGAGATTCTCTTCCTTTAGTTAACCAGAAAATTAGTAATAATTTTGTTAAGCACTGTGCTTTACAGGTCAAATGTCATATATTCTTCACAGCTATCCCATAACACAGGTATTATATTGTTATCCATTTGGCTCATGGAGAAAAGAGGTTAGAGTTTCAGTATCATTTTAAGGTCATTTAGCCAGACCTGGTATTGGAACCCATGTATTTGTCATAAGTGAATTCTCTGCACTATTTGTTTTTTAACCATTTAGTTTTGTGAGGTTTCTTCAACACATCAGATTTATTATTAGCATGCAGACATTTGTGAGTGGATGCACATATACAGTGATTTGTTTATTATAGCCGGACGACATGGATCACATAGTTCATTTTGTACACATCTTTTAGGTTCATTCATGCTCATCACCCTCCTATTTAAATTTTGACAGCAAACTCTCCTATGCACTATTTTAAGCATTTGGTCTATATTAACTCATTTAATCTTAAGTAACTTCCTTAAAGGCATACAACTAGCAAGTAGTGGAGCTGGGATTTGAACCCAGGACATCGGATTCCAGGAGCTATGCTAATAATCACTACAGTATACTTCTATTTAAATCTTAGCTATCCTTTAAGTTCTCACACTTGAAATCATCTCACCTTAAGCAGTCTTTGACGGTTTCAGGTTGAGCTCCCAAGAATCATACATATGGAACTCACTGGAATTTTCTAACCTTATTGTGTAATGTGCTGTACATATTAATTTTTCTGCTGTTATTGGACTAAAAGCCCAATGACTGACATCACCACAAGCCACATCTTCTCTCTTTTCAGTGTTTGTCATCTGGAAAATGCTCAGTACATATTTGTGTAATGGTTAGTTAAAACTGTAATTGTGAATATCAGTTATTTATAATTGCATTGTCCTGTAATACATTGATTCACCTAGGGTCCATCTCAATATGCAGAGCTATTGATCTTGACCCTCAGTATCTCTGAATTTTTATTTTTAGGAATTCTTTATTTTATTATATATAGTAGATTATATAAGTAATTATATACATTTTATTTAATACATTTCAATTAATAAATTTTATTTATTTATTTATTTTTTATTGAGACGGAGTCTTGCTCTGTCAGTCAGGCTGGAGTGCAGTGGTGCAATCTCGGCTCACTGCAACCTCTGCCTCCCGGGTTCAGCGTCAGCCTCTCGAGTAGCTGGGACTACAGGTGCCCGCCACCACGCCCGGCTAATTTTTCGTGTTTTTTAGTAGAGATGGGGTTTCACCATGTTACCCAGGATTGTCTTGATTTCCTTACCTCATGATCCACCCGCCTTGGCCTCCCAAAGTGCTGGGATTGCAGGCATGAGCCACCAAGCCCGGCCAAATTTTATTTCTTTAGAGCAGTTTTAGATTCACAGCAAAACTGAGTGGAAAGTACAGAAAGTTCTCATATGCACAACTTCCTCCACTGTCAATATCCCACACCAGGGTGGTACCTTTACAATTGATGAACCTACATTGCCATGTTATACTCATCCAAAGTTTGTAGCTTACATTAAGGCTCACTCTTGGTGTTGTACATTCTGTGAGTTTTGATAAATGTGTAATAACATGTATTTACTATTATAGTATCATACAGAGTAGTTTCACTGTCCTAAAAATCCTCTGTGGTCCTCCTATTCGTCTCTCCCCTCCCTTAACCCCTAGCAATAACTAACATTTTTACTGTCTCCATGGTTTTGCCCTTTCCAGAGTGTCATATAGTTGGCATTATACAGTATGTATAATATAATATACATAATATAATATGATATAATATAATGTAATATGATATAATGAAAAGCCTTTTTTGATTGGCTTTTTTCACTTAGTAATATGCATTTAGTTTCCTCCACATTTTTTCATGGCTTAATAGCTCATTTTTTCAATGGCAAATAATATTCAATTGGCTGGATGTACAGCAGTTTATTTATTTATTCACCTACTACGGGATATCTTGTTTGCTTTTAAGTCTTGGCAATGATGAATAAAACTGCTATAAACATTTGTGTGCAGGTTTTTGTGTGGGCATGTTTTTAATTCATTTGGGCAAATACCAAGGAGCACAATGGCTGGATTGTATGGTAAAAGTACATTTAGTTTTGTAAGAAACTGCCAAACTGTCTTCCAAAGTGGCTGTTGCAATCACATCTTGCATCTGCGTTTGATACCTCTAGTTTACTTCTGTACATAAAAAATTATTATTGTGAGAAAAAACACATAATATGGGATTAACCAATTTTTAAGTGTACAGTCAGTATTGCCAACTATATGCACATAATTGTAAGCAGATCTCTAGAACTTACGCATCCTGCGTGACTAAAATTTATACCCATTGCACAGCAACTCCCCACTTCCTCCTTTCTTCAGCCCCCTGGCAACCACCATTTTATTTTCTCATGCTTTTGAGTTTGACTACTTTAGATACATCACAAAAGTGGAATCATGCAGTATTTGTATTTAAGTACCATTTGATCCAGTAATTCCACTTCTGGGGATTGATCCAAAAGAATTAAAAACAGGATTTCAAAAAGATATTTGCATTACCATATTTATTAATTACAGCATTATTTGCAATAGCCAAGAGGTGGAAAGAACTTAAATGCCCATTGAAGGATGAATGTATAAATGAAACGTTGTATAGACATACAATGGAGTATTATTTAGCCTTAAAGAAGAAGAAAATCCTGTCAAATGGTACAATATGGTTAACTTTGAGGATATTATGCTACCTTTGTTTTTTTTTTTTTTTGAAAACAGCAACAACGACAAAGATCTAGTTTTTTATTTTTCTTTTCCCCCAAAGAATGTCATTGACCAAGGTTTGAAATGACTGGTTCCAGTCCCACTTATATCCTTTTCTCCTCTGGGCAAATTACTTAAACTCTCTAAGCCTTGGTTTCTCTCTTCTTTTTTTTTTTCTTTTCAATGTTAATTTTAATTTAAATCTGTTTAACACCAATATTGTGCTACCTAATTTTTTTTAAAATTATACTTTAAGTTCTGGGGTACATGTGCAGAATGTGCAGGATTGTTACATAGGTATACACGTGCCGTGATGGTTTGCTGCATCCATCAACCCGTCATCTACATTAGGTATTTCTTCTAATGCTACCACTCCCCTAGCCCCCAACCCCCTGAAAGTCCCCGGTGTTTGATGTTCCCCTCCTGTGTCCATGTGTTCTTATTGTTCAACTCCCGCTTATGAATGAGAAAATGCATTGTTTGGTTTTCTGTTCTTGTGTTAGTTGCTGAGAATGATGATTTCCAGCTTCATCCATGTTCCTGAAAACGACATGAACTCATCATTTTTTTGGCTGCATAGTATTTCATGATGTATTTGTCCCACATTTTCTTTATCTGGTGGGCATTTGGGTTGGTTCCAAGTCTTTGCTATTGTCAACAGTGCTGAAATAAGCATACGTGTGCATGTGTCTTTATAGTAGAATGATTTATAATCCTTTGGGTGTATACCCAGTAATGAGATTGCAGAGTCAAATGGTATTTCTGATTCTAGATCCTTGAGGAATTGCCACACTGTCTTCCACAATGGTTGTACTTTTAACCTCTTTTTTCCAACACTCTTTAGGCAGGGAGCCAGAAACCTAAGCTTGTTAGAACTGTGTCTAAAGTAAGAGTAATTAGGTACATGGATCTGATGTAACAGATTCTGTGATACACATATTTGTACCTATGTTTGTGTGCTTAGAGAACTTTCTTGATTATTCCTGTTTTCAGTTTTAATTCTTTATAAGGTACATTATTACAGTCAATATAAATAACGTAACTAGAAAACAGAAAGAAACAAGAAGTGTTTGCATAAACTGCACGGAATTCAACAATTTGTAAGAAAGTTTATATAAAATGTGTAAATGAAATATATTGCTCAGACATCATTATGTAGTAGTTCCTGATGCCCACAGCTACTAGCTGACTAACTGTCATATTTATGCCCTCAATTGGCAAGAGAGAGGTTGGGAAAATTCTGCTCACTGTTAAATTTTAAGGGTTGATAGATTTAGAAAATTCTGTCGTTGTGTCATTATAGTATTATTTCATTGCATGGAAGTGTCACCCGAGGGGTTCGCAAATTATATCTGAATGGAAATTTCATTTGGTAGTAAAATAACCATGTCTTAAAATATCATTTACTTCACCTTGCTCACTTTCTTCCTGATTGCAACTCTTTGCTGAAGGGAAGTATTCCTGACTTTGCTCCCTGTAAATCCTCAGAGAGCCAATTTGATAAGAACTTTTAGAAATTTCCTTCAAAATACACACCCACACAGTTCTTTTTCAAGTTTTTTAACTGACATGCTTTGTATGTCATTTAATCACCACATTCAGCATTTACACATTTTCCAGGGAATTGCACTAGAACTCAAGAATGGGCCTATCACACATCAGCTAGTTTTGATTCACTGTCTTCCTCACTGCTTCATTCTGGCAGGAATCTTAGAGGGTGAAGGTGGGTGGATGACATGTCAAAAACACTTATTTTCCCATCTGCAAGTGGTTTAGAAGCTCCTATTTAGGATTGTTGGAGGGAACACATGCGCAGCCTTCTTCCTGCCCACCCTCTCCCCACCATTGGGTCTTCAACTGATAAGCCAGGGTATTTCATGGAATTTTATGGGGTCTAAGCAAGAAATAATTACTTTTAATAAACTAAAATATGGTTGTGATTGGCATGTTGATCTAGCATTAAAAAGCCTTGTGAATTTAGCTTTTGAGACCCAAGCTGTTTCCTTACTCATACTTACAAAGGTAAACATCACTATTAGGCAAATACAGTCTCCCCCACCTCTTTCTCTCTGTCTATATATACATGTAATCTAAATTTATAATATATAATATATAAAATCTATATATATTTATATTAGAGATATAAATATATATGTCTATACACACATAAGTATGGGTTTGGCATATAGTAGCCACTTAAGAAACAGTAAGAGTTATTATTACCATCATCACCATTACTTTAAAGTTTATCATCTTAATCATTGGGTGAAAAACATTTCCTTGAGGCGATAATGATAAATCTCTCCATGAGGTGCTACTTAATCTTTGTTTCTTTTGATGAGAAATTTGTCTATTCTGACTATTTAAAAACCTAGTGACTCTTTCTGATATTTTATAACATGTAACTAACTATGTTTTGCTGTGTTTCATATTCCATTATGCTTGTAGCAATTACCAGAAAGACACCGGATTGTCATGCTGGGTTTTCATGGATGGCCTCTTACACTGTAGTTGGGGGCATGTTGTAATGTGGAAGAGTTGCGTGTGCTAATGATTTCTCACTATTCTTATGTTTTGTCACTGCTCACACATGTCCATTTCTGAAGCATTATTGATTTTATTAGAACTCTGTCTCATTATATCTTCACATTGATATGAAAATAAATCAAGGACAAATATAGTTTTATTTGACGTAAGTCAATAGTTCTTAATTGTGGATGTGTTTTCATCAGAGTTAGCAGAGGTGTTTTAAATATGCATAACTGGACTTGAATTAAAAAATCCTCAGTGGGGCCCAGGCATATTCCCGTGGTTCAATCATTTACTGAGGAGAATTCCATTGAATACATGGTTCCATAGACCTTTTTTTTCAAGAAATATTTTAATGACCATTAATGGTGTCATTTTTTTCTCTATTGTTTTTCTGTTTTCTATTTCATTGATTCTTATTTTTAGCTTTATTTTTTTCTTCTGTTTATATTTGCCTTTTAAAAAATTCTAGTTTCTTAAGGTGGCACGTTAGGTCATTGATATGTAAACTTTTTCTTTCTATATTATGTTACGCATTTATGTCCTTATGATGAGTCAATCCCTGTATTATTACAAAATGACCTTCCTTATCCCTTGCAAATTTCTTTGCTCTGAAATCTACTTTTTCTGATTTTAATATAGTCACTCTAGCTTTCTTTTGATCAGTGTTAGCATGATATATCTCTTTTTTAGCCTTTATTTTTAATACTTTTTATGTCTTTATATTTAAAGTGCAATTCTTGTAGGCAGCATGTAGTTAGCTCTTTTTTTTTCACAATATACTCTGAGCATTTATTACCAATTTATTATTATTGGAGTCACAGGAATATCTCCAAAGGGTAAGAACTTTTTTTTTTTATTATTATACTTTAAGTTCTAGGGTACATGTGCACAACGTGCAGGTATGTTACATATGTATACATGCGCCACGTTGGTGTGCTGCACCCATTAACTCGTCATTTACATTAGGTATTTTTTAATCTAATCTGTCAGTATCTGCCTTTTAGTTTTGGTGTTTGGACCATTTACATTTAATGTAATTATTTGAATGGTTAAATTTAAGTATCTCATCTTGCTATTTGTTTTCTACTTATCCCATCCATGGTGGTTAATTTTATGTGTCAAATTCACTGGGCTATGGTATATCCAGATATTTGGCCAAACATTATTCTGGGTGTATGAAGGTGTTTCTGGATGAAATTAACATTTGTACCAGTAGACTGAGTAAAGCAAATTGCTCTCCTTAATGTGAATGGATTCCACCCAATCAGGTGAATGTCTGAATAGAACAAAAAAGCCCTCCTGTGAGTAGAGGAAGATTCTTTGTCTGATTGTCTTTGAGCTTGGACATCAGTCTTCTCCTGCCTTTAGATTTGCTCTTGGACTGGAACTTAAACCATTGGCTTTTCTGGGTGTCCAGCTTGCTGACTACAGATTTTGGAACTACTAAGTCTTTGTAAATGCATTAGCCATTTCCTTGTAATAAACTGATCTCTCTGTCTTTCTTGCTCACTGTATAAGTAACACACACATTATAACACATTATATAAAAAATATATAAAATATATAAAATATATATATCAGGGTTCTCCAGAGAACCCTGACCAATACAGCATTTATTCTTTGTTCTTCATTTCTTCTTTTATGATGTCATCTTATTTCCTTTGTTGGCTTATTAGCTACAACTCTTTGTTTTGTTAATTTGGTTGTTGCTTTAGGGATTAATATATATCTTTAACTGATCACAGTCTACATAGATACTACACATATGGCATAAGAACCTTACAATATTACACTTGCATTTCTTCATTTCACTCCTTTGTGTTCTTTATGTTCACTTTAGTGAACACATATATATATGCACACACACACACTATTAATCTCATACTATATTTTTATTATTTTTGCCTGAACAATTATACTTCTGGGAGATTTAAATAATAGTTACCTATATAATTACATTTCTGTTGCTCTTCATTTGTTTGTGATTTATGTTTCCAGGTTTCTTTCCCTTTATCTTTACTTTCTTAAAAATAAATTTATTAAAAGTTTTTTAATTGACAAAACTTTGTATATTTATTGTGTACATGATGTCATTTTGAAATATGCACACATTGTGGGCTGGCTAAATCTAGCTAATCAACATATGTACTACCCTCATTTTTTTTTTTTGTCGTGAGAACACTTAAAATCTATTCATTAGCAATTTTCAAGAACACAAAGCATTGTTATTAAATATAGTTTCCATGATATTCAATATGTATCTTGAACTTATTCCTCCTAATTGAAAGTTTAAATTTTTTGACTAACATCTGCCCAACTCCCCTGCTCCTAACCTCTGAAAACCAACATTCTACCCTCTACTTCTATGAGATCAACTGTTTTAGATTCCACATATAAGTGAGATCATTCTGTATTTTTCTTTCTACGTCTGTCTTATTTCACTTAATATAATGTCCTCTAGGTTTATCCATGTTGTCTCAAATGACAGAATTTACCTGTTTTTTAAGCCTGAGGAGTATTCCCTTGTGTATATGGACTACATTTTCTTTTCCCATTTATTCACTGATATATGTTCCCCTTTCTATGTTCCCACATAATCTTGAATTCTCCCTTGTAAAACTTGCAACTGCTTTTTTAAAATGTGTCTCTTCTGCCTGACAGAAAAATTAATTAGGATGTAGGCCATATCTTTTGCTCAACAATTGTGTTCTCCGGGCCAAGCATAGTATTGGAAGCATACTCAGAAGGTACTCAGTAAATATTTGTTGAATGAAGGAAGGAGAAGAGTTCCATGCTAACGTTGTAACCAGTAGGCAAAGTCTTGATGAAGGCTGACATTGCTGAGGTACAGTGAGACTTGATAGCGTGTCACTCCCTCATGGAAAAAAAGAAAAGAGTAGGAATTAGTTACTTTTATCTCTTTTCTCTTGCTTCTAAATTCTTCAGATCGTTAGTCATGGTACTTTTTGTCTGATCTTTCAATATAACTTTTTGATATAAGATCTTTCTTAATCCTTGGGCTCCCGATTTGATAAAGAAAGATTTTCTTGTCCATTCATTTTTTCTTAATCTTCTCTGTTACTCTGATTTACCACCAGGGACACCTGGGCAGATGATTGTAAGTCAACGCTACTTCCCCGGGCCTTCGCATATAAACGTGAGTATCAGAAAAGATAAAGAATTGCCCGTTCTTTTAGATAAGGAAAGAATCATTGCAAAAAGTCATTTCAATGAATTTCTTTCCACACAGGAAGCAAACATACTGTGCATCAACTAAACTGAAATATTGGACATGTCACTTGAGCTGCAACTAATAATATATCTAGTTGTTTTTTAACCCCCAGGATGTTAGCCTGTATCTATACTCCCTCAGTCCACAGTTTCAAAGGACTGCTCTGTGTTAGCTAGGCACAAACTTGAACTTATCTAAATCATTTTAAGCTCTATATAAGAATTACGCTGAACCTTACTGCCCCATAACAAATTATTTGATAAATAAATTAGTGCAAACTTTAAGTTTTATTATAGCTAACTATTTTGAAATTTTTACTATTTTTGCTCCTTTCTCTGCCTGGAAATTTTATATCCCAAATGTCTTTCAGGCTTGCCCTCTCACTTTCTTCATATTCTGCTCCAATGTCACTTTTATAGTGAGTCTTCCCTGGCCACTTTTAATAAAACAATGACTCTCTACCATCACCCCAGCCCCTGGCATTTTCTATTCTCTTCTTTGTGCTCTATTTTTCTCCATTATACTATGACCATTTGACTTTCTATATATTTATTTGTCCATTTGTTCATTTTCTGAGTGCCAGGTACATTGCAGGTACTACTATGGTTTGAATGTTGAACTCCATCCTCATGTTGAAATGGAATTGCCATTGTGACGGTATTAACAGGTGGGGCCTTAAAGAGGTGATTAGGCCATGAGAGCTCCACTCTCATGAATGGATTAATGCTATCATCATGGAAGTGGGTTAGTTATCATGAAAGTTCGGTTCTCTCTTTTTCTCTGTCTTGCATGCTCTTGCCCTCTTTTGCCCTTCCTTACTGTGTGATACCTTCTGCCATGTAATGACACAACAAGAAGGTCCTTTCCAGATGTGACTTTTTGATCTTTGACTTACTCGCTTCCAGAACTGTGAGCCAAATATGCTGCTATTGTTCAAAAATCACTCAGTCTGTGGTATTCTGTCATAGCAGCAGAAAGGGACTAAGAAAAGTGCTTGATAAGTATTGTTGAATGAATGTGTGCAGTAATAAATGGTTAACTTGATATACATTTACTAACATGACTCAGTAATCATTAACATCTTGCATTGTATTTGGACATAAATGATAAGTAGTTGCAAAAAAGTACAACAATTAGTATTACTTCTAAGTAGATGAACAAAACATCATGGGAGAGAGGTTAATGGAGGAGAGGGAGGCTGAATTTAGTGAAGCAACAACTGGCTTTGAAGCCTTTATAAAGATACTTGATCCTTAACAAAGAGGTTTCCTCATTCCCTGGGTTTGGGCAGTCAGAGTAAGCACCCAGGACTAGAGTCTGGGGCTGGTGTGACTCAGTGCAGGCAGTTTTGCACAGTTGGGTGACATGTATTTCTCTTTTACTAACGATGAAAAATGGAACACCTAGCTCAGCCTCTGCAAGGAAAGCTGATGTGCAAAATAAATTAGGAGAATGATAAATCCTTTCCTCTTGCAGAAGAGATAACTGAGGGCCTTGGCCTGTTTGTCCATCTTTAAAATAGGGATTTGCTGACACTACATTTGGAGACAGTTTTATCTTCTGTGAGTGGCTTATTGGTAGGTACTTTCCTTAATTGTAGTTAAATAAATTTTATGTTTGTCTTTTTACTGTTGTATCTTCAGCACCCAGCAGATTTTCTGGCTCATAGTGGATACACTGATTTCTTTCCTTTTTTTCTTTTTTTTTTTTTTGAGACAGAATCTTGGTCTGTCACCCAGGCTGGAATACAGTGGCAGGTGAACAGGGCTCACTGCAGACTTGACCTCCCAGGCTCAAGCAATCCTCCCCTCAGCTTCCCAAGTAGCCAAGATTATAGGTGTGTGCCACCACACCAAGCTAATTTATATATATATATAATTTGGTAGAGATGAGGTTTTGCCATGTTGCCCAGGCTAGTCTTGAATTCCTGGGCTCAAGCCATCCACCTGTCTTGGCCTTCCAAAGTGCTGGGATTACAGGCATGAGCCACCATGCCCGGCCTACTGATTTCTTTTAGGTAGACAATATAACCCTCTCAGTCATATGGCCACTACTAAATTGCATTGAAGATGCCATATCTTCCAAACTGTTAGAGTCTCCCTTCTCAGAATCCCAGTGCTTGGGCCCCTGCTTGGATGCAACCCTGACTTTCTATGGTCATTAGTTTTCTTTTCATATAGATTACAAGTGCCATGAAAGCAAAAATTTCCAGCACTTAAGATAATGTCCAGTTCAAGCTGAGGGCTCAAAAATGTTTGTTGAGAAAGGGCCGTATTAATTTGAATTGACAATTGGTAACATCTATAAACTCTCTTTTCCCTTCCCACATCAAAGCTACCTTAGAGATCTTGTTTCAGAACTGGATATTTCAGAAAAATATGTTTGGGATAGCCTGACAGTATTGTTGTCTAAATTTATGACAAACCTATTTTGTAGAGACTCTGCTCCATACAGTGTACTCTGAAATGTTGTAGGAGAGACATTGAATGGCTGAATTCTTGATATGGCTTGGATTTGTGTCCCTGCCCAAATCTTATGTTGAATTATAATCCCCAGTGTTTTAAGAGGGTCCTGGTGGGAGGCGATTGAATCATGCGGCAGACTTCCCCCTTGCTGTTCTCATGATAGTGAGTGAGTTCTCATGAGATCTGGTTGTTTAAAAGTGTGTAACACTTCCGCCTTTGCTCTCTCTCTCATGCTCTGCCATATGAAGATGTGCCTGCTTCCCCTTTGCCTTCTGCCATGTGTGTAAATTTCCTGAGGCCTTCCCAGCCATGCTTCCTGCACAACTTTCAGAACTGTGAGTCAATTAAACTTCTTTTCTTTATAAATTACTCAGTCTCAGGTAGTTCTTTATAGCAATGTGAGAACAGACTAATACAATTCTCAAGCTGGGTTTTGTAGGGCAGATCTAGCAAGAAATTAAGGATATCAGAAATTTGTGAAGCTTATTGAGTGACTAATGCAATAGACCTTGAGGTTCTAAGATATTAATATATAAAGAGGGAAAGCAAATTGAAGACAAAAGGAGGTGATCAATTAAGATACAACAGAGATTCAGGCATGAGAGCACTTGGGTGTCATGGAAGAATAGGACATTGTGGCCAGTGGGTGTGATAATTAGAATTTATTGTTTCATAGGTGGAGCAGTACAAGGTTATGTACAAGACTAGGGCATGACCATAGAAGTGAATTGTTGAAATAAAGTTCACTGGAGTTGAAAAGGTCAATGACCTCGGGATAAAATTATTTACTTAGTAAGTAGTATAATTAATCCCGGCGCTTGGGTCTGCTAAATCCACAGTCAGAGACAAAATTTTATGGCAAGCACACATTCATACACAGGCCTGGCTGGACATTAGTAGAGAATCCACATGCAAATTAAGGAAGGCAATGTTCTTTGCTCTATTTCCTCCTGACTCCATTCACTACCCCAATTATTTAAGCATCTTTTACTTTTCTTATTTAAGTATCTTTTTTTGGAGAACAATAATTTTTGATCTTTTTTAAAAAAAGAAATCACATAACTTTCAAGAAAGATAAATCTGTTCTCCAGATTGAGGCTTTTGAAAGCACATTATCTTATTTCTATTATAGTTGGAGGGTAAGTGAATGAATGGGAGAAGAGCTGAGGTATGACTTATAGGGAGATTTTAAAAAACTGTGGGATCACGTGATTTGAAAACACAATTCTACCATTGGTGGGATAAGATATTTAAAACTGAGATCATAATGGAAAAGCTAGGAATGTTTCTTGTGAGGGCTGTTCTGAAATAATCTTATCTTTTAGGAGGCTTTCCTAAAGTGATTGTGTTTATTGACACATTACATTTTTTCTCTAACATAAATATAATGTCTCCTCTTTTCTCCATGAAAAACATTATTTGAAGAAATGCTATGTGTTGGTTAAAGTCTTGTTCATTGATACAGTCAACAAATATATAATGAAATAGTACTAGGAGCTAAGTAGCATGACCTTGTGCAAGCTAACTTAACCTCTCTAAATCTAATAAAAGTGTATATGCATTTCTGCTTGACAGTCAACTTCACCTGATCACTAGTTTTCTTTATGGCTGCAAACATTCATAACACAAAGAAATAATACATGTTTGAGATGATGGATATGCTAATTACCCTGATCTGATCTCTCCACATTATATGTATTGAAACATCACTAAGCACCCCATGAAATGTACAATTATTAGGCGTCAGTTAAAAAACTGGCAATAATAACAGTAACTTTCTTCACAGCATTATTTTTGTGAAGCTAAAATGAAACAATGCATGTAAAACGCTAAGCACAGTGCCAGTGACGAGGATTCGGTGTCATTCACTGCTAGACATGACAGCGTGTGGCTTTGACTTAATGCCAAAGAACAAAAACTGCATTTTCAATCCTGACAAACCTTTAGGGTCGTAAACCAGGCTAGGACAAGTGTTAACTTTTATGTTTAAAAAATGATGTGTGAGTTTTCCTTTTTGTATTTTAGTTGTATTTCTTAAGCAGTTATATATCAAGGTAAGTAAAGATAGTATGTCTTGATTAAAAAATAGCCTAAGACCAGAAATAAATAATAAAGGCTTTAGGATTTAATTATAAATTATTTAATGATTAATCTGAGACTTTTAAATCTGAAAAGAAAAAAAATCAAGCATATGGTATCTTAAAGTACAGTCAGCAGACAACATTATTCTTGTTTCTGATCAATATAAGGGCCAAATAGCTGCTGGTGGTTTTTTAATCACCGATAAGTGAAGCTTCCAAAAATTGCATCTCTCCTCATAATTCAATAAGATGAGATTGCTTTTTCCAAAGATATGATTGGTCCTTTTGCCAAAGGGGTGGAGAGAGCAGGGAAGTCTAGAAAATGAATACCTTTCACTTATAATGTTCAAAATCAGCTGAAGCACAAAGTAACTAGAGTATTGCTCTGGAAGGAACCAATAGGAAGAAGTCGCAAGACCTGAGCAAACCCAGCCAGAAGCCCAGGGAAAGAAACTTCCCCTGGCAGCCTCTTAAATCGGTGAGTTTTAACAAGGGGCTAAACCAGCTAAGAAACAAGAATTTCTAAGATTTCCTGTCTGGAAAATAGGACTTTGAATTGAATGGTCAATTACAAGGAATTATGAGGATAGCCTATGCATGATACACGAGGCAAAGAAACAATGACTCTTAATTCATTTTCAGGGAATTTTTTTCCTTTCTTTTTCTTTGCAGCTGTGAGAACTAGGAGCATGTTAAAGCTGTTCTGTCTGAGCCTTTATTCTGAAAACCACTGTAATTAATGAAGTTAATTGGATTTTTTTCCTACTGTTGGGTTTAGGCCCAATCTGTCAACTAACGCATATAAAAGACATCTCAGAAGCAGAGTTTCACATCAGGAATAAAATAAAGAATGCACCCAGCAGTAAAATAGTGAGAATCTGTAAAATTGCAATTTCTGATCTTTTCTGAAGCAATCTGAGTTTCTTTGCCCAGGTGTTTAGCCACTTTGTTCCTCACAGTTTTTTTTGTAAACTTGTATATTTCCTTTTGATGAGGAATAAACAGATCCTATTGTTGAAAATTCTGCATGTTTCATGTTGATTATTATTATTACTGAGGGCAACTTAATAATTATAAATCATCGCTAACATGATCTGTATGGATATAGGAGCTCAGAGCTGGAGTATTTGAATTTGAGATGTAAATTAGGGGATTTATTGCCCTTTTCTCAAACATTATTATTATTATTGTCCAAGTTTCTTTTTATATTCTTGAGGGCTGAGGAGGAAATAAATTGCCTACAATAAATACAATGTCCAAAGATGCTTCCAACTTGAGAAGGATTTGCAGGTCTGTTATTCCTGGGTGATGCTGTGGGGAATTCTGTGGTTCCGGTTTCATTTCTGGGGTTTATGGTTTCCCGCATGTTCCTAGGCCAGTGTTTAGATCAGGTGGCCCCTTTCATGATCAGCAGAGGGTTGGGTTACTTGATTGCTTTGCTAAGAAGGTCTTTTGGATGTAGGCAAGGTCCCCTGGGAGATAAATAGAAGAATGGACACCATACCAGGAGGTGGGCAACCTTGTCTAGTACTTGAGTAGGAAGCGCCTCTTATTCTGAGAAAGAGAAATATTGAGGCCCGGAAATTACAATAGTAATTGTTATATAAAAATTTACACCTCATCCCTTTTGCTTGAGAGACTTGGGTTGGAGAGAGTGTGGGCATAAACTAATTTGAAACTTACTATTCAGAAGCTGGATAAAATAGTAGTCATTACATGACAGTTGACACTTTAAATATTATCAATCTAAGAAAATATTAGAGCAGGTCTGTCTATTTCTCATAATTCTCCTATTACCTTAGATTTGTCAATTGGTTTCAAGCTGAACCGGTTAGGAATAAATTGGCATGGAGGTTGTTATTTTCAACAGACAACTCTGCCCGCTCTTTACAAGGCTTACAAAATATTGAATTGAATTGATTGCTCTTTTGCTGGCTTGGT
Organism: Gorilla gorilla gorilla; assembly: GCF_029281585.2. NCBI lineage: Eukaryota > Metazoa > Chordata > Mammalia > Primates > Hominidae > Gorilla > Gorilla gorilla. Next base: position 65,565,314 of record NC_073229.2, read on the forward strand.
TCTGTGGAGAAAAAGATTCTTGGCTTCCTACTTCCCTTCCTTTCTCCTGCCCTTCTTTTCCATGTTTTCTGCCATATTTTTAGTTAAGTGTGTTGAAAAAAATACTACTCTTTTATTTTCTTCTCTAGCATCGTATTGAACCATGGCAGAAAAAGCCCGAAAAGTGTATGTGCATTTCTGTTTGACAGAAAACCTTAGCTAATTACTAGTTTTCTTTGTGGCTGTGAACATTTCCCCTGTAGAGAAGGCAAGGATCTCATTAGCACTAGCTAATAGGTAAAGGTTACCCCTCTGGACACCTGGATTGGGGTATTTGAGACTCCAATCTATTGATTTTATTTCTTGATTGCTACTTTGCATGTCAAGGTGCTTTCAGGTTTTTCTTTTCATGTATAAAAGAAAAACACTATATTCTTATATAATAGGTACAAAAATAATCCAAATCTTTTCACTGGAATACAGAATTGATCTATGACATATCACTATTGGTATCATTATGGCTTATTGAATGTTAAGCACATATAGATGCTGACACAGAAAAAAATAATTATGAAGAGCACAACTTAAATTTATTGAATTTATAGAACACTTCATGAGCAAGAAGAGACACAATTACTAGGAAGAAAATCCTTAAGGTGTGACCTCTGGCTGACACACATCCAAGGCAGTGCTGGCACATGCTTAGAGCACAGATGTGAGCTGCTTACCTATGTGGGGAGACTTCAGGGCTGTGAGTAGGTCTTTCGCAGAAAAACCTTCAATTTCAGCTTCTGTAAGGCATCTCATTAATGGCAAATTTCCAAGGGAAGTAATTTATAGACTGAGTAGGCGCCTGCACATAATCCGTGGTAAATAAATATATGAATGAATAAATGGATGGGTGTAGCAATTTCACTAATGTTATAATTTGTAACAAATTCTTTATTAAAAATATAGACAATATTGCAAAATTAATATGCCATTTTTAAACAATTAAAAAAGTGCCTATATTACCAAGTATCCTCACTCTCCAAATAAAAAGTAAAGAAAGAATTACTCCTAACATCATTATACATCATAACCATGCTAACACTATACATAATAAAAACATATTTTAACACTTTGGCATATATATTTCTAGGTATCTTTCTCTATAGTTTTCTCTCGCTTAAAAATGCTTCATAACTCTTTGATAATTAGTGTTTTTCCATAAAATGTATTATAAATGTCATACCATGTCAACAAGATTTATCAATTCCATTTTTTTAGAGAAGATTTTGATAGGAAAGGAAAGGGGAGATGCTTGAAACCACTGTGGTGCTCATATGGGGAGGTCAAATCCGAAGGTCAATAGAGACAGGAGAGAGGCTAGCATGCAGAAGGAGTAACAGAGGAAAACTGACTGGTCTCCAGTGTGGTCGTCCCTGGACGACTGGGAAAACTTGCTGGTCTTCATTGTGGTCATCCCTGCACACAATCATGGCCCATGCCAGCTGGCTTGCTGGGGTTGAGTGAAAGAAGCTTAGTCCTGAATTGTTGGTCCCTTATCATAAGACACCAGCCTAGGGGCTGGCACAAATTTCTGAAGTTGGTATAAAAATGAATCTGACCACAAATCCTTTTTCCTGTAGGCTTATTGTGGGTAATCCTTTTGAACAGTAGTGGAAATGGGCAATCACCCACTTGTTAAAGACCCGTGTAAACCAGCTAAAGGATTTCTGAATTTTTAATAAACTATGTTTCCTTACTTACATTTTATCAGGCTTAACACTGAGCACATTTTACCTCGAGATATTGAATATTATCTGCTTACCTTTCTTGGACATCTTCTCTCTAGTTAGTGGGTGTTTCTTTGTTAACTTCCTGGACATTTCCTGGCCTTCGATGTTTGTTTCCAGCTTACTCCTCTGCACCATCTTACACCTATTTTGAGGTCTGCTGGCTTCTACTAGGTTTCAAGTAACTAATGTCAGAAACTACTTTATGTTGAAGTTTTCATGGATTCCGGTAGATTCAAATTTCATGTTCTCAGATAGTATATCCCTAGAAAGAAATTTCGTGGTGATGATGCTTCAGGCAAAAAATGGCAAAAGTTTCAGAAGCCAGAGCAGGCCAGTGGGGAAGACCATTTTGGGCAGGTCACTTTCACTTTGCATAAGTGGCTCTCCACACTGCCCATGCTTTTTGGTATTTCCTGCATTAAACCAGGGAAAATTTAGCAGGTCAAGGGGAAATTTATTGCCAAATATTTTTTGAAGATAATTTTAAGACTAGATAGAGTCTAACAGAGTTGGACTCTGTTCCTTGATACGAACTTGTATTTATTTCCTGTTAGGAGGGGAACCTGTGCCAGTCTCTTTTCCGTATTTGCTTATACCTATTTGTAAGTCCATTCAACTTGGACATGAGGACTTCTGGCTACATCTAAAGATATTCTTTAATTTTTCATTGTGGAATAATACAGGATTTTAAATGGCTAATTCTAGTAACTCAAAAGATATTTAAAACTTTTATGGGTGATGAAGAGTGGAGATGTTTTCAGCTTTTTCCGTAATAAGCTGTTATGAGAACAGTCTTAGGAAGATTTATTCATGGTCCAAAAGACCATTGATTAGCAGATGTGAGAGCAGTGGAGTATATTTTATGGCTTAAAGGATTATGCTAACATGAATAATCACATACAACTTACTCCAAGAAGTTTCATTTATATCTTTCACTGAATCATAAATTCAGCAGAAATTTTGACAAGTCATTTAGTTTCTCCTCCACTTTTAAACAGGATACTTTCCTCCAACCCCCATATGTTGTTTCCCAAGCAATAGTGCCATGAAATATTGTGCAAGAAAGGCAAGCTTCCATGGTTACAAAATTCGACAAACTGATCCTCTTGGAAATAATATCATAGACCCTGGAAGTTGTACCCAGACTACAGTACCTAAAGAATAGGTACAATACAAAATACAACAATAACAATATACAAAAAATAAAAAATAAGTACATAAGAGATTCAGATATGCAGCTGATTGGGAACCATTGGTTTGATCATAGGATGCCATCCCAGGGAACTGGGGGATGTGGTGTTGAGGGCCCTGACCACCTGGGAAGGTAGATAGGACAGCATCTATCTACTATGGGCGGTAGGCAATCTTCAAATACAGGAGGTAAAAGAGGGAAGGAATCGACAAATGACTATTTTATTTACACAATGAGGTAATTCAGGCACATTCAATACTGAAAAAGAAACTCTCTAAAACATATCTCTGAACAAATACAGTCATGACTGTGTGTTGCATTTATTATTTTAAGTAGTACAGTTAGTGTTCTGCAAAAATATTTATGATGGTTGCATTGCTATAGCCTGTTTTCAGCAAAAAGTATAATTCTGTATCAATGATGAAATTGCACCTCAACAAAATAATGATAATGATCCCATACTATGCACTGGTACCTCTAATTTCTTTATGAACTGAAAGTTATTTTACTCATGTGTAGGTAAACCAGAGGAAGAATTAAGTAAATTAAATGGATTAATTTCTCCTAGCAGTATTTTAGTAGTGACTGAAGGAGCCAGTTTTATATTCTGAAGGATGTAGACTTTGGATAAAAGCTTGAAGGTCAAGTGGAATTTGGATAGACTGAGAAGAAATGGAACACAAATTACATATGGGGAAAATATGTGTAAAGTGTGAAGTTTAAAAATGAGTTTGTAATGTATAAAGAAGAGTGGAAAAAAAAAAAGAATTCCCAAATAACCATGTATTTAGGATTCTCTGCCTCTTTCTCACAGTGTTCCTCAGGAAGAGTTGTGTCTAAGTTGTGTCTTTGAAAAGAACTAGAAACACTCTCAAACACTGTATTTCCAAACTTAAACAATAGCATTAATTTAGATCAGTGTCAGAAAAAAAATAAGTCCACATATGATATGTCAAAAGCAACTCTTCTGCCAGGCAGGCAAGGCTCTACAGGACAAGATCCCATTTTACCAAGCCAAGAAGGCTACCACTTCTCTCCATGATGAACTCTGTTCCCATGGAACAACTCTTTTTTCATCCCTTATACACTTTATGTTCATTTTTTCCTCCAAATCTTAGCTCATGTCATTTTCTTACTGAAAATATTCTCTACTGTTTTCGTTGCTTATTAAAGCCCCTTGAGGGCTCAAGTGAAGTTTTATGTTATCATTTTCATTATTAACATATCGAGTCTTAGGCTGTGCAAGGCCGGGGTACTTCTCGATATAGGAAGGACAATTCTTGATATTACACACAGAATCTAGTTAATTCCTCAGAAAATAGTATTATTTCCTTGCTTTAAAAATTATTGTCTAGGCCAGGTTCAGTGGTTCACACTTGTAATCCCAGGACTTTGGGAGGCTAAAGTGGGAGGAGCCCTTGAGCCCAGGACGGGAGTTTGAGATCAGCCTGGGCACCATAGAGAGATACTGTCTCTACAAATAATAATAATAAAAAAAATTAGCTAGGTGTTGTGGCGTGCGCCATGGTCCCAGCTAGTCGGGAGGCTAAGTTGGGAGGATCACCTGAGCCTAGGAGGTCGAGGATGTAGTGAGCACTGATCACATCGCTGCACTCCAGCCTGGGCAACAGAGTGAGACCCTATCTCAAAAAAAATTGTCTAAAACCAAGTAAAGCAGCATTTTATTGTTTTATATTCTTGTATTATTATTATATTTTCTGACCATTAGTTGCATCTTTTCTCTGTCCAGAAAATGATAGATACCCTCCCTAAGTCTAGATAACATGGTAAACCTCTGTTGTCCTACCTCATAATGCTGGGTTTATAGTAGATGTTCAGTGAATACTCGAGTTAACACACAAGCATCCATTGATTCAGCATGGGACCCTGAGGAAATCTCTTACACAATAGCTATATCTTGATGGATAGGCAAGTTAGGGAAAAGTAAGCATCTCAGCATATAATAAATAAACAGGACCCCCCATTCATAATATGCTTTCGAGTCCAATATCCTATTGCTCCTACAACAAGCATGAGTGACGGGTAAGAAGGAGACGGCCCATTTTACAGATGAAGTGGTTGCAGTTCAGAAAGTTTAAATGATTTGCTCAAGATCAGAGGGTGGGTATCACAGCTGGACTCCAACCCTCATCTTATGATTCTGAAGCTAAGGTGGAGGACAGGACTGGACAGCCAGTTGGGCGGGGGCAATCTTTGGGGAGGAGAGAGTTTACCAGAACAAGAGGCAGTCAAAGGGGAATCAGGAGTTTGAAAGGTAAAGATAAACTTTCACTTGGGGTAGGTCTTGGGATGTGGTGCATCTGGCAGCCAAAGATTTCTCCTACAGCTTTCTAACCATCTCAGGGAGAAGGATTTGGAATGAACATTAGCGCATGACTGTCCTCAAACTGTGTGTAGGAGACTGTAGTTTCAGCCAACTGGCCACTGAAAGGGTCACTAGCCTTCCTCTGTAAGCTGTAAGTTGGCAGTTAGAAAGGGGTTAAATTCATCTCTTTTGCGAAGGTGAATTACATGGTTAGATATGTGCCGATCACCCTGTCACCGCCTGTGGGGCACACAACTCTGTGTTCCGCTTGCTGTCTCATATAATGCCCGAAATTGTTGCCTAGAGAGCTGAACAGTGACATCTATTGGTTCGATTTGAAATAGGCAAGTTCAAAAGAGAAACAGCCACATTAGTATTTCTTCCCCTTTCAAAACAAATAGGAACAATCATGCCAAAGGAATGACCCTTCCAAAGGAAGTTTTAACATCAGCAGCATACTTTATCTGAAGAACAACACACGACTCCAAGTTTCAGGATGAGGGATATCATGTGACTTTTATTTTTGCAGAAAGCCCATCAAAGACTTTGTGTAAACCTTTTAAAACTCCAATTCAAAAGAAACAGTACTAAGACCTGTGTATTTGAGCAATTCCTTAATGCTCAAGATTTCATCCAGAAGCATAAAGGAGCAAATAGAAAGTATGGATTTGGGGCAGTGGTGAGAAATGATGAAATTGCTTTCTGCTCTAGGAAACTTGAGAAACAAACCTTCCTGTGGATGTGCCTGTGAGTTACAACCCAGCTTGAATCCTTTCTAAATAGCTCCAAATTTCAAGATCACTTTGACAATCACCTAGCTCTTAGCTTCAATTAATTAAGTGTCCATGTTCCTTTGTACTGAATGCTCTATTTCTTTCCTTACAAAACTCTAAACCTCATTGAATGTACAATGGAAATGATTTTCTGGGAAATCTGGATAATCAAAAAATACTATATTCTGACAAATTATATATACACATATGTAAATTTTTTATATATTATATATAATTTATACATGCATATATAAATTATATATATGCATATATATTATATATGCATATATATTATATATATAAACTATATATATATATTGTGTGTGTGTGTATGTGTGCACACTCCATACAATATCATTTCCTGCTCAGACCTTTACAAAAATTGCTAAGAAACAGTAAATTGCACAGTTTGGCCTTCAACCTTTTAACCACCCCAGGGAGAAAGGAAGTGGCTCAAAGAGGGTAGCATGAGAAAACAGAGGAGAAAATGAAGGCTTGGATAATCTGCCAACCGAATAACTGAGTAATGACATAATTGGATCATTGAAAAAAATGTTAAAATTTTTACCAGTTATTAATTAGAGAATCATGCATGACCCTGGGAACTTGCTTTTTATTTTAAAACAGGAGCCACGATTATGAAATGGTTCAAGCTGGCTTATTCAGGTGTGCTGAGATCTCTACTGGTTTGCTTTTCAGATCCCTCGTGGTTCGAGAACAGAATGGCGTTAAATCACACTGCCCTGCCTCAGGACGAGCGCCTGCCCCATTACCTTCGAGATGGGGATCCTTTTGCTTCCAAACTTTCTTGGGAAGCGGATTTAGTGGCTGGCTTTTACCTAACAATAATTGGTAAGCTTCCTTAATTCTTCTGTGCAAAGGCTGCATTTAGACAATTCATGGGCTGATATGTTAATTTTGTGAAAGGATTCTGATACTTAAGTGGATAGTTTAGTGGAGGCGAAGAGTGGGGAAAGGCAGAAGATGGAATGGCATTATGGCATTCAATAAATGTTTCCTAGAAATGACTCTTTATTATCATTATTATTAGGAATAAAATTCAATTGATAATCCAAGAACTCACAGCAAAATTATTTATCCATTTCATTTTGGTTACTTTGGGAGTAGATTTACTTTCTGAATACCAAAATTAATGATAATGATATTTTATTTAAACAGAGTGCTTTTTAAATAATGTTTTTGACATAATCATAAGATTTTAGGTTGAGAATGGGCCTTAAAAATAATCTAGGTCAGTCTCCTGTTCTCACAACTGTGCAAAACTCAATTGTGCTATTGTGATATAGTGCTATAGTAATGGCAGAAACACTGAGTTTACTTCACCTAAAAGTAAAGTTGCATCAAAATAGCTAAGCCATTTTGGTGAGAGTTGAAAAATGTGTTGGTGATAAACAGAAGAAAGTCCGGGGTCAAAAGATTTTTGTGCATAATTGACGAAAGGGTGCACCTGCTTCTAGACTGCATGATCTCATTCATTCAGTAGCCACATGTGGCTTTTTCAAATTGAAAGTTGCTGTAGTGTAAATACTCACCAGATACTGAAGGCTCAGTACAAGAAAAAGTGGTATAAAATATCTCATTAATAATTTTAAAAAATTAAATATATGTTGAACATACAACATTTTAGGTATGTTAAGCTAAATAAAATATATTATTAAAATTAATTTACTGTAAATTTTAAATTTATAAAGTAAATTTTTACTTTGTAAATTTTTACTTTGTTTAATGTGGCTACCAGAGAATTTTAGAATCCATATGTGGCTCGCATTTCTGGCTTACATTACATTTATATTGGATAGCACTAATCTAGACAGTTAGGATTTAATTTAACCACCTATTTAAATTTAAGAAAAGAAACCATACTTTTCTTAAATTTAAAATTGTTGTTTTAAATTTGGGTGACCAGTGTGAAGGTGGGTTATGTCTTTAGGTTTGTTTGCCTTTAATTTTTTCAGATGTTGGGTCAAACTTGCTCTCTCTCTCTTTTCTCTTTGTTTCTATCTTTCTCTTCCACCCTTCTTCCCTCCCTCCCTTTCTCTCTTTTTCTCCCTCTCTCATCTATTTATTACTGGCTAAGAATTTCATTTAACCTCCTGAAAGTAGCAAAACTCATTAGAAAATACTTGATATCCCTCTATGGTCAGTACTTGAGGCAAAAGGAACTCATGTGATTCAACCAAATTCTGCTGTAAAGTGATTCCCTGGGTCTTTGTCTTTATTGTTGTTAGTGTTTTACTAGTTTAAATTCTGTTTCTTATAAATGAGTCCCTATCTCTTTTCAACATAAATATATATTGAGCGCCCACTCTTTGCCACTGTTTTAAGTTGCTGGGAATAGAGCAGAGAATAAAATGGGCAAACATTCTGCTGGAACAGAGACTATCTTATCTCTGTAAAATCCACATTGCATTTTTATTAAACTTAAGTACTTTCAATTAACAGAAAAGGCAGAAAAATAAGCAACTTGATCAATTGAATTTAGCATAGCTCCATCACTTTCAAGGAATGAATTAAAAAGTAACATCAACAACCTGACAAATCTCTCCAGACAACACAAAATAGAGAGGCCTATCAGTCCATTCCCAATCTTAAGCAGGGAGGATTGCAACCAGGGTGAGGAAATCAGGAGAATTTCCCACCTGATACACATGGAGTTGGAAGGAAAGTCCACAATCATATTCCAGTGGGTTTGCTGAGATGGAGCCAGAAAAACAGGTTCAAAAAGAGTCCCTGGACAGGGGGAGCTTCAGGAGGATCAGGGCACTGGGAGGTGGAGCCAATGGTATGTTAGAGAACAGTCACGCAGGGTGAGGAGAGGGGTCGACTGGAGGGGTTTGGACTCACCCTAGATGCACTTCTTGGACTTGGCCGTGTGTCTGGTTTTCACTCTCCTAGAATAGGCTAGTGTAGATGTTGCAAGATTCCTTTTTTTTTTGGACATAGAGTCTCACTCTGTCACCCAGGTTGGAGTGCAGTGGTGCGATCTCGGCTCACTGCAACCTCCACCTCCCAAGTTCAAGTGATTCTCGTGCCTCAACCTCCTGAGTAGCGGGGGCTACAGGTGTGCACCACCATGCTTGGCTAATTTTTGTGTTTTTTAGTAGAGACGGGGTTTCGCCCTGTTGGCCAGGCTGGTATTGAACTCCTGGCCTCAATTGATTTGCCCACCTCAGCCTCCCAAAGTGTTGGGATTACAGGCATGAGCCACCGCGCCTGGCCAAGATGTGTGTGTCCAGATTGCTTTTAAGGAGCCAGAGTGGAATAAACATTCTTGGTGGGCTTTGTTAAATACTAGAAGTCTTAAGAGACAATGGAAAGATAACAATTTAAATCTGAGTTTGAAATACAGGAGACATAAATTACAAACCCATTTTCTACCTTCCACACTTTTACTATCATTGTAAATACTAAGTTTATTAACAGTTAATATATATGATATTTTTGTATCCATAAATGATATAGGATTTGAGAATCTAAAAGTGTCCCCACTTTGGTCTTTATCTTCTTAATCTGGTTGTCTTTTCACTAATATTAAGAATAAATTTGCTTTTTCCTGACACTCATCTATAACATATATATATTGCTTATTAGAATAATTTACATGCAATGAATAGAGAGGTGACTATTTTTTGATAATGCTTTGGGCACTGGGTGAAACCTCATGAAGCAGGGTCAGTAAAGAAAATTTAAGGAAGGAAAAGTAAGAAAACAAATATTTTCAAAAGAGATGTAGACAGATGAAAGGTGTTTCAATGAGCCTTGTGTATCAAATGAAAATGGATACTTGTTTTTACTCTTTTTGGATACAAAGTAGGTGGCATTAAGTTTATACTTTTTCAAGCCACGTTTTCACATTTTGCTTTCCTAGCTGGTTTCCTTGAGTGAGACCTGTTTCATTTTAGTTGGTTTGCTCTGGAACTCCGTAATCTCTTTTATTTTTCTCTTCTTCTGCTTTATGAAAGCTAAAGAGGTTTTAATGGACCATTAAGCAGCACTGACTCCAGGGAGTCAGAATTTCCTAAGAGCACAATGCAGTTAGTTCCTGGTGGTTTCATACCATCAGCTGAATCACACATTTCTTTCTTTGCCCCCAAAATGAATTGTGGTGGAGAAGTAGAAATTAAAATAGAAAACTCTGGGTTTCTCCTGTTAATACTCTCCTTATTCCTTACTACTAAAGGCAGCTGTACCAGATTCTCATTTATACACAGCTACACTATGAAGCAAGAATTCCTGAAGAAATCTACTCTACATGTTAAGCTATGGAAGTAGGTGTATTCTTTTCTTAAATAAAGTCAGTAGGGATTGGGTCTTTTTGGATTTAAACTGGGTTTGTAAGAACTTTCGAACAGTTTCATTGTAATGCCAAAGGCAACTAGTCATTAATAAAAGGATATGAAAAAGTGGGAACACACTTATGGCATTGTTGGTAGGTTCGGTGGGTTGAGGGTCACTTTCTCTCCCCTTGGTGGGAGGGACAGTGCCCAGGTTCTCGATTGTCACCCACTTACCCTTGATATCTAGTCCAGTAGCAGCTGAAGGCTGTCCTATCTGCCAGACACTCAGTGTCCATGTCTCCCAAAGAGGCAAAAGTCCTGGGGCGTCTCTGGGAGATGTCCATTTTCTTGAAGGGAGTTATGCCAGTCATACCTGGCCTCTGCCTCTCCTGAACACTGGTGCTCCCTTAGGAGTTGACAGTGATACTGAAGGCACCTTCTTTGGTTGGCTTCATCTTCAGAATTTATCAAGAGCTAAGGGTTTAACCCTACTGATCAGAGGGAGGGAGTTCTATAAAGCCAATAATCTATAAAAATGGCTGAGGAAAGTACTCCACCCTGGGGGCCAGGACAAGAACTGACCATTGGGATTCCCACACTTTCCTGAGCCTCGCGGGGAAGTTAGCGATGCCTTTTTCTGGGTAAGTTCAGTCTTATAATCCCTGACTCCTGCCCCATTGGCCTGTCACTCACAACTCATGCTTTTTATTTCATCTTCTTAATTTAGATTTTTTTATTTAGAGTCCTCTCACTACCCTCTAAATCTATGGTGACCATTTTTGAAGTTGAGAAGTGTTTCATATCTGAGTGAACTCGAAATCTTAGTTTTAACGATGGGAATTTTTATTTTTCCTTGTAGGGATTCTGTCCACATTTGGAAATGGATATGTCCTTTACATGTCTTCTAGACGAAAGAAGAAGCTGAGACCCGCTGAAATAATGACTATCAATTTAGCAGTCTGTGATCTGGGGATTTCAGGTAACACAACCATGCTGTGTTTTCTTTGTGGGTTTAAACTACTCCCCATTCTAAAGTACTCACTGTCTCAAATGTCACCCCCTGACATCTCTTCCCTTCACATCTCCTTCCACTCTTTGCTTCACAAATCACCTTTCAGAGTTTTGTGGTAAGTCAATGGGGTGCTGTCCGGCTGACAAGATTATTCATTTAATATTTATTGAGTCTTTTCTGTGTGTCAGGCATGTTAGATGCTGAAGGCACAATTTGAAATAATATGTGATATCTCAGATGTCTCAAAGTGTAGTGGGCTAAATGATTCAGAAATCAGAAATCAGGAGGCAAATCCCAGGTCAATATTTTAAGCTTCTTTACACCTCTTCAACCCTTATGGAAGTCTGATTAAAATAAACATCAACAAAGGAATCTTGAAGGGTAAAGGACAGTTGAAGACAGTTGAAGGCAGTTGAGAGGTGAATGTAGGAAGAGGAAAGAGGTGCCCTGCTGATGATATATGTAATCATGACTTAGTGACATATCACAAGCATAGGAAGCTTCTGGTTCAGTGGTCCTCAAATGCAACTCACAAAATATCATCTGGGGAAGTTCTGTCAATTAAGTGGTTGAGAGTGTTACCTGGGCATCAGGATATTTAAAATGAGAATCTACAGGTATGTTAATGTGTGGCCAAAATTGAGAACCGCTGGCTTCTTTTTCACTTCTCTAATAACATGGCAAGGAGTTGGAAAAAAATTTCTCCTTCACTATAATTCAATTTAAAAAATATGAACCATTTTAAGTAAATCATTCTTCACTTTCTTCTATACAACTTCAGAGTTGCTTAGATGGACTCTAATCTGTCTTTGAATCCCAACATCTGCTATTTAGCTTATGGTTTTAGGCCATTAGAGTAGGGTAATTTGTTTGAACAGTACACAGCAGCTCCTCTTACCATTAGAAACTTGTTAGTAGTTTCCCGTCAAAAGCCTCCTTTAAAAAATGTTTTGTGTCTGGGCACAGTGGCTTGCACCTGTAATCCCAAAGCTTTGGGAGGCTGAGATGGGTATAAAGTTTGAGGCCAGGAGTTCAAGATCAGCCTGGGCAATGTAATGGGACTTCATCTCTACAAAACAAATTTATCCTTGAAGTCTGGGTATTGGGTAAAACTAAGCAAAACAAATAAAAAATAGCTGGGCACTTGATCAAGTTCAGGAGTTCAAGGCTGCAGTGAGCTATGGTACTAGCACTGCACTCCAGCCTGGGTGAAAAAGCAAGACCTTAATTTAAAAAAAAAGAGTTTTCCGATATTTGTTTCTCTCTTCATAAGTGGATTTTTCTGCCGATCTCTGAAAATAAGGCTCAATAATAATCCTCCGCATTCTGAGTCACTCTTGAGCACACAGCAGATGTGTGCTTACTCCGAGTTTGGATGGTCTTGGTTATCTGGGAAGGCTTTATTCAGTATGGACCTGCATAAACATTATGAACGCTTATGGTGAATTCACATGCACATTAAGAAGAGCATGACATGCCTGGTTTTGTGAAAATAAACAGGACGAACCCCAGGGGATTTGTGAGGCTGCAAAATGGCTGCCATTTTTACCTGTTGCCACGCGATGGCGGTGTCGCAACAGGAACGGTAGCTTTCCCGGCCAGCTCGCCTCGCGGGCCCCTAAGGTGCTCTACCTGGTATTGAGCGTAACATGCCTGAATGAAACATGTCATTCCAGCTACATCCTTCATCGGTGAATAATAGCAGGCTCATTGCTGAACTAGACTAGGCTTGAATAAAAATGTCTTTAATTGGCCTGGTGCGTTGAAATATGCTCTCAGCCAAGCAAGTCGGCTCTAGAATGGTGCAAACCACCTCATCACTCTGCTTATGTCTTCAGAGTAATTCACCAGAAACCACTTTCTTTCATACAACAGCTTTCACTAACCCAGATCGTTTTTTTCAACTTTGGAGCATCTATAATACATTTTCCCTTCCAATAAACGTTAAAACTTTGCCTGCTTTATTTTTTTCTTGCTCAGCTATATTCCATTATAAGCACCTCCTGGAGGCCAGATGTATGGCATCTATGCAACCAATACTTGTTGACTAAATATGAAGGGCTCCCAGTCGTGTGTATTATATACACGTGTTATATTAGGATAACCTCTTAGGATAAAGTCGTGTTATATTAGGATAACCTGGGGGGGGGTGGTGTTAAAAATATGTATAATGCCTGAACTCACTCCAGATAAATAACAATATTGGGAGGTTTGTGGGGAGGGATGGAACCCTGGATGTTGATATTTCAAAGCAAAGCAAAACGATCCGTCCAGCGATTCTAACGTGCAGCCGGGTTCTGGAAACATTCTACAAAGTGGAAGAGAGAGAGACATTCTAGATGACACCCCAAAGTTTAATCCAAAGCTCTACTGAAGAAGGAAGCCTGAAATCGCTTTTGCTTATCAGGATCCCAGGCACAACAGATGTAATCTTACTCCATCCTGTCACTTTCACTTGTCTTTTTGCTGCCTTTAGCACCCACCTGGCTGACACCTACCTCAAGCCTTTTAGTTTGCTGTTTCCTCTGCCTCTAATCCTTTCCCTCCAGAAGTTTATTTGACTTCTTTCCCACTGATTTAGGTATCTACCTAAATGTCACATCTCAGAGAAGTCTTCCTTAATGTCTTTATGTAAAACAACAGTTTCCGTCTACCTGCTTTCTCTGCTTTATTTTCCTTCATTGTACTAATCACTACCTTTCTGTCATACCACATCTTATATTACAAATTTAGGTGTTTTTTTTTTGTCTGCTTTACCTGTTAGAAAATAAACTTGTCAGTCTTGATCTCCACTTTGTCCTCTAGCACCTAGCTCTGTGTTTCTTACATACCAGGCATTGAAAAATTTGTTGTTGAATGGAAAAAACCCCCACAAACCTAAATAGCTATTTTACACTCCATTTCCTTGTGGACTCATTGGAATTACGAGGCTGTCATATGAGGGCACCTAGTCCAGCAAGCTGAAAGATGGCACTAACCATCTAGACAACTAGAGGAGATGTGTGTCTAGATTGCAGAAGGCATTCAGTAAATATGTGTTGATTCACCGAACTAACAGGAACTCCTGAATACTTTTGTATACCATAGAGGAACACACCTGGGAGAGCTGGGAGCTAGCACCTGCAGGCTGTGAATGTCAGTTACTTGGCTTTCCTAAAACATTAAGGTTAGGGAACCTTCTTTTGTGATGTAGATCAGTTAGAGGTTTGAAGAGCTTCCTCAGTACTTTTTTTTTTTTTTGTGGGGGGTGTGGTGAGGACTGAATAGGGAGGGCTACAGGTTATGATGTAAAAGTAGAAGAATGCTTTCTAGAAAGTGAAAAAAAAATTCTAATGGAGGGCCAAGGAATAAATAGTTTAAATCCCAGAAATCTGGATCTGGTTGTAAACAGCTTGGACCTCACATTTACTGAAATAGCTGTACCGTATTTGAATAAGATATAACTTAACAGAAGAAGAAAAAAAGAAACAACTGAAACAGAAGGAAATGTGGAAATCTGGTTCTAACCTTAACAAAAAGGATTTTAAAATAAAATTCCTGAACAATTTTTTTAAAACAGTGAATTTTTTTCTTTGAAAAAGAGCATGACTTAGAAGCTGAATATATAAAACAGGTGAAAAAATTATCTTTCCTGATTGACAGAAGGTGGAGCATGGAACCTTGGTTGCTTAATATTTCTTTCCCTAAATGACCTACCTACTTCCCCTTCAGGGGACACTCTCTCTCTCTTTCTCTCTCTCTGTGTCTCTCTCTCATAGAGGAGCTCCATGAATCCTCTCTGGTCTAGGCATGAACACATGAAAATTGCTGGGCTATGTAATTATCCTCCCTCCTTCACCTCCCCCATCCTATTGCTTTCCTGTGAATACTCAACTTTCTGGGGTTTCTTAAGGACTTTTTATTCATTGATAGTAACAAGGAAATAGTAAAAGACTAAATATGTTCTATTTTTTAAATAAATAAAAGGACAAATTCACATTTCAGAGAAAGTTGTCTACATCATTCTTTAAAATGTGTTTGAAACTCACACTTTCTTTCTCTAGTGCTCTTTATAATCTTTATTCTCCAGGGTGCTATTAAACCTCCTCCTTTCCTATATTCACAGTAGCTAGTTCACTGCTTCTCTAATTAAGGCTTTCTCTGATATATAACCTCTCTCTTTCCCCTCCCAAACTCTTTCATAGACACTTAACTCCTAAAGTACAAGGTTATCTTGGGGTGTTAGAAACCATATTCCTCCTAGAAGGATGCAGCTTCCAAAAGAAAGAAAAAAAACAAATTCCCCTTTTCATTATAAGGAATCTCATGCCTTATACAGGTTCTAAAAGGCCCCACTTGGAGGAGGATGAGGTGGAAGGAAATCACTGTTTTGCATATTATTTTTGTCTTTTTCCTCTTTTTCTTCATTTTCTCTTTCTCCATCTCTTCTTTCCTCTATTCATTGAGACAATTTTCTGGAAGTTTTATTATTAAGAAAAGTTGCATTGGTCCCAGGAACGTAAGTATGTTTCAAAAACAAATCTATTAATAACCAGCATTAACTGATTCAATGAGAAAAAATGTTATGATCATCTCAGTAGATGCTGAAAAAGCATTTAATAAAACTTAACATCTATTTCTGGTAAAAAAAAAAAATCTTAACAGACTAGTGTGAGAAAGAGCTTCTCTAGAATAGAAAAGTTGTGCTTGAAGAGGGTATTTTCTCTCAGAGATTTTATTCATTTCCCCTTTCTCTAAGCCTTCGAATGAAAGACTGCAACAAAATGTTAAAAGTGACCAGATCGTTGTCACTGGCTACTAGTATCATGTCTGTAATTCCTGAAGCCAGGTCTCTTTGAGACAGTTTTTTCAAAAGTAATAATTACTTTAAAGTTTTCCTTCTATATCCTTTCACTGTCTTTAGCTATTGGGATGACTGAAAGTCCTCTCTGGGTAGCTTCAAACTGAGTTTATTCATAGATAACTGCTGAACTTTTATTAATCTAGGAAATCTGTGTAATCAAGGGTGTGTGTGTGCATTCACATGTGTCCCCGTGCTTTAGGGGAGGAGGTTCAGGTGAGTTGAGGTAGGTGGGGAAATAGTAACCAGAGGAACCTCTGTTGACAAGTCACTTGGTGCTCTAGTTGTAGGCAAGCCGTTCACCATCATCTCTTGCTTTTGTCACCGCTGGGTGTTTGGCTGGATCGGCTGCCGCTGGTATGGATGGGCTGGATTTTTCTTTGGCTGTGGAAGCCTTATCACCATGACTGCTGTCAGCCTGGATCGATATTTGAAAATCTGCTATTTATCTTATGGTAAGTTGGCAGGTTTCTCATTCCCTGACAGTTAAAGCTAGGTGGATTGAGTGTTAGAACTGTACATATTTTATGCAGGTAATAAACAAAGATTATGAATAACCTCAGAGATCAAGAATATTTCTATTTATAGCCTATCGTCTTGTTCTGACATGTTTAAGGATTTTAACCTATGTCAAAGTAGATTTCTTTTAATACATATTTTATAGCAATGTCTGGTGTTTGGTTATAATGCTTTAAAAATATCATTTTCTTGTATAGTGTGTAAGCTTCCATCATGTTTCCCATGCAAACAAAAGAAATAAAGTGCATCGAAAGGGTGTTAAGTTCAAGATGTTTAGCTCATTCCCCACCTAGTAAGTGTAATTATAAGAAAAGCTGTTTAAGATTCTCCCTTAGGACTCACGCTCCCTGTGATTTCAGAGATAAGGAATTCCAAAAAGTTCACCTCCAAGTTAGAGTCATGTAGCTGTTTCTGCATGAAAGGACACACATGTAGAAATATCACTCAACATATTTTTTTTGTGGTGTTGGTTGGTAGAAAGATGAGTGATTACAAGAATTGGTGAATCAGCAGAAAATAAGTTTCCAGGGCCTAAATATATGTTTTTTAATGATTAGACCATTCTACAGGTTAAAAATAATTTCTACTACTTTTGTTTGTTGGAGCTGTCGGAATTTATCAAACCTGAAAGAATTGCATTTGGGTCTTTAAGTTTAATGTTGAGAACCAGGCACAACCAAGGAACAGTACTGACTTCCTCTGGATAAAGTTGCTTTGATTGTCAATCTGTCAATTAGAGTGGTTGTGATGGACGACAGACTGTGGTGTCAGAGCAGGGCCTGGAGACTGAGGTGGGAAAAATCAAGTTGACCTGACACTGTCAATGTGGTAGAATTTCCCTTTGTATTGTTATAGTTTACATCCCCAAACTCCAAAGAATCCATGCTTGGGTGGGTGGGAGGCGGGGGCTTGTGAGCCATTCTCTTCATCATCCAGCACTACGTTTTTTTTTTTTTTTTTTTTTTTTAAAGTTTACATCTCCTTTTTTAAACATTTAAAACTTCCAATAGAAATAGCTTGAATCAAAATTTCCAGTAAGATATAAAATATACAACTATACATATTCTGTGTGACGTCAACATCTAATTCTTTCTATAGACTTATTTTTGTTCATACCAAAGAGATTTTAAATTTAA
The DNA here is from genome assembly GCF_029281585.2 of Gorilla gorilla gorilla. Taxonomy (NCBI): domain Eukaryota; kingdom Metazoa; phylum Chordata; class Mammalia; order Primates; family Hominidae; genus Gorilla; species Gorilla gorilla. The sequence continues at coordinate 65,583,170 of NC_073229.2, forward strand.
CTATAGATTTTATAGATAAGAAGGCAAAAAAGTTAAACTTCCTGAGAGTGTTTGAGGAATACTAAACCCTGATACCTCTGTTTTTAAATATTTTCTTGAGTTTAGGCTTTGTCAGTTAAAGAGATGATGCCGCCCACTGCCAGGATCATTGCAGGTCGTAACTCCATATGTGGGAAATGTGTATATTTTCCAGCTTCTTCTAAGGTTGAACCTCAGTAGTGTGGTTTCATCATTTAATCTGATGCACTATTAAACCCTCCACACAGCGTCCCAGAATGTTGGAATTAGAAGGTCGCTTGGGGACGTGTAGACTTTTCTCCCATGTAACGTGGTAAACTGTTTTAAGGCATCCCTGAGAGATGACCACTTGGCCTCTTCTTGAATAATTCCAGTGACCAGTGACGGGGAGCTTACTACTGCACAAGGCAGCCCATTCTCTGATTGGTCTGCTCTCATTGTTACAATGTTATTCCTTATATTAAGACAAAACTGCCTCCCAGTAACCTCCACCCATTGGTCCTAGTTCTGACTTCTGGAGCAACACAGAACCAATCTACTAATCTACTCCCTCCTGTACTTGACAGCCTTTCACCATACTGGAATGTAAGTATAAAACACCTCACAAGTAACCCTAACCATAAATGCTTATACGTATGCCTATGCACATTCCCATGAATATATGTGATTACCTGTGCCAATGTTTTATCAGTTTTAGTGGAGAAACAAGAGCTGACTTATATTGTGGCTACATGATTGCCACCCCTATCTGGTTGGGCATGAAATTTGCATTTCATGACACAAAATGCCATGTATTTGAAAAAAATGGAGACAATAGAGTATAGAAACAATCTGTTATCTTTCTTATTAGCGCTAAATGAGATACACTTACACAGAAGTAAAACATTCATGTTAATATAGCACTTTCTAGTTTGCAAAGCAGGCCCCTTACATTATTTTATTTAACCCATATGCAATATAGTCTTGCATGCACAAGGTCAGTCAAAGACTAGACATAGAAGAATTAGGCCTGACCGACTTTCCAAACCTCACATTGCAGTAAGCAGAGGCAGGCCCTGAGTCTATATTGAAGTAATCATTTAGCTTTTGTTGAATATATTTTGATATTTCTTCTCTGCTAACACAAAACCAAGGCAGTAAAGAGTCACTTTCCTGGCCCTCTTCGTTCGAGGTGATGAGTGAGGTGTGAAGGTAATTTCCTGTGGAGGCTGCTGCACTAAATCAGGCCGACCTGTCTTTGGTGGTTGTGTTGAATTCTGAAAATGATCACTAGTGCTTTACAGCTTTTCTTAGATGACTGCACTATTTCCTCCGCTTGGAATTCTCTTTTGGTTAACAGAAACTAGTGCTGAAAAACGGAGTTCATTTTTTGTCTTCCTGAAAATATCTTCGCAGAATTACTTTGCAGAACATGATGCAACCTACCTAGATTCTCTGCCTCTCCCGCTGTGGCTGTGTGAGCGCGATTGTTGTGTGAATGACGTTTGAAGATTCCAAACCTGCTGCACAAATTACTAAACACAGTCAAGGACTTTAATCTCAAACCATAGTGTCATGATCACGAGCCACCAAGCCCCTTCCACAAGTTCTTAGGAAGCCAGATAAGACTAGCAACACAAAAGCTGTTAGCAGGAAGGGCGTTTTAAAGACGCAAGCCATGTTTTGTGCTTCCTCACCTCCCAGAAGGATTTTCCCTGGATGATCCACTAACACACCCTTTCCGAGATGTTTTCTCAAGGGCCTCCATTGTCTTCAGCATCCTCTCATCTCTTTCCTGTCCCTTTTCCCAGCTGTTGTCACTTCTCCCTCCCAAAGCTCCCAGATGCCTAGAGAAAACCTTCCAATTGTGTTCTCCTGGAGAAAGGCCCAAGCTCTGGAACTTTTTTCCGTTTACTCCACTCTCCCTCAGGCTTCAGTTATCTGCCCAGGTCTCCCAGAAATCAATGGAATAAATCTTTGGAGGTGGAATTTGACATATCGAGGGGAGGTATCTGGGTGTAGGGCAGATTACATCCGGGTAATGCTTTTCTTCCGCCTCCAGGGGTTTGGCTGAAAAGAAAGCACGCCTACATCTGCCTGGCAGCCATCTGGGCCTATGCTTCCTTCTGGACCACCATGCCCTTGGTAGGTCTGGGGGACTACGTACCTGAGCCCTTCGGAACCTCGTGCACCCTGGACTGGTGGCTGGCCCAGGCCTCGGTAGGGGGCCAGGTTTTCATCCTGAACATCCTCTTCTTCTGCCTCTTGCTCCCAACGGCTGTGATCGTGTTCTCCTACGTAAAGATCATTGCCAAGGTTAAGTCCTCTTCCAAAGAAGTAGCTCATTTCGACAGTCGGATCCATAGCAGCCATGTGCTGGAAATGAAACTGACAAAGGTAAGTGCACTAATATTTTACACGTGTTTTCTGACTACTTACAACTTCATAGGGTACAAAGGATAGGGAACGTTGGAGACTGAGAGAACTTAGAATCTCTATTCTTTACGTAATTCTGAACTTCGTTGATGATTGACTAAGCCTTTCTTTGTGGTATCTCTCTCCTCTTTCTGTCTCTGTTCCCCCACTTCTCTCTTCTCTCTCTCTCTCTCTCTCTCTCACACACACACACACACACACACACACACACACATTTTTAATATCTACCAAATTTGTATAACCCATCAATTTGGGGCTTATCTGCTCTGCTGAATAGGGTACTATTGATTCATATTCATTATTTCAGTAATAAGAATAACTTTTATGAATCATACAATGCCTCACAGTATTTTCTGTGTTGCGTGGACTTTGGGACATCATTAGGGACATTCTACCACTTGAATTATTTATAGAGTAAGACTTTACCATGTGTGCTTTCCCATGGGAAGCTTCTGTTATGAACACGAGCAGTTTCTGCAGGCTTGAGTACCTTGGTAAACGGTAGTTTCAGAGGTGACAGTTCTTTAGGTATTGTGGAGTAAGGAAAAGAACAAGACTAGAGTTTAATCCCATCACCAGTACCTGCCAAGTTTGTGACCTAGAACTAGATATTTAGCTTTCTTGAATACCTATTTCCTCACTTGCATAACAGGAATAGTGATATCTGTCTCATTGGGTTACGGTGGGGATTCAAAGAGATAAAGTATATTATTCTGTCATCTGGTGCATAGAAGGTGTTAGAGCAACCATGGTTTCTCCTTTTTCCTTATGCCTGTTAGGAATTACTGGTAAAGTCTAAAGCAGTGGTCTTCACATGTTCGTGATTTTTTTGCCCTTGTACTGAAAAAATATTTTCCAACACATGCCCTCAATATAAATGACATACAGGTAATACCATCAAGCTTTGTATTAAATATTATCACCCCCTAATTTAACCCCCCAATTTTTGTCTTCTATTTTAAAGATAAAAATAAAGGTAGATTGAAGTTATAATTATTTCTTCCTGTATCCCAATCAATCATGTTGATTGGTATCCTACCCTCAAGTATTCTCATGTTCACTTTGGAGACCACTAGTCTCAGGGACCCAGAGAAACACAGTTCCCCCCAGATAAGAGATGGCTTTTTAGTAAGTCAGAGACTTGGTTCTGGTAATATGCCTCTCTCCAAATTGCAGAATTTTTGGAGTTATACAAAGATCTCTTGGTTGCATATTGTATTAGTCTGCTGTCACACTGCTAATGAAGATGTACCCAAGATGGGATAATTTATAAAGGAAAGAGATTTAATTGACTCACAATTCCACATGGCTGAGGAGGCCTAGCAATCATGGCAGAAGGCAAACGAAGAGCAAAGTCATGTCTTATATGGTGGCAGGCAAGAGAGCATGTGCAGGGGAACTCCCTTTTATAGAACCATCAGATCTTGTGAGACTTATTCACTATCATGAGAACAGTATGGGAAAGTCCTGCCCCCATGATTCGATTACCTCTCACTGGGTCCCTGCCATGACACATGAGCATTATGGGAGCTACAATTCAAGATGAGATCTGGGTGGGGGGACAGCCAAACCATATCACATACTGTGAGCTAGATTCCTGACGGCTCCAGTTGACTGTTATGCTCCAACTCTACATGCCAAGTAGAGGAAGCTTTGAGGGATATATTCATCACTCTAAATCTATACTGATAGCTTAATAATAGAACAGTTCTTGGACAAAAATGCAGACCCAGGAAGCATGAACTTCTTCTGTCTTATAATTGGCTATAAAGTAGGAAAATATTTTCATAAAATGAAGCATTATGAGTTAGGTTCTTCATTTCTAGCTCTCCCTTTAGCTCTTACCTGCATCTTTCAAAAAAGAAATTTAACTAAATCAATCCTAGTTAAAGTTGAATTATATTTAATCCAAATCCTACTTTGTACCAGGTACTATTTTAGAAACTGGGCAAAGGTACCGATGATGAAAAATTTGCTTTTCAATAGTTTATGGAAGTGTGCCCAAGAAATGATGTGCAGACATTCATCACACTGGTATGTGACGTCGAAGTTTACTTTGCATACAGTTGCTGCAATGTCTCAAAATGTGCTTTCTTCTTGCCATCCCCCTCACTTCTCCGTTTTCCATCCCCTATTATGTCATTGGCCTTGACACTTTGTTGGCCTTGCTCAATAAATCTGGGTCCTGATTGCCATGAGGCTCTTCTTCAGTTTCTCCCAGTTTGTTACCCATCATCTTCTCTCCTATCAGTTGAACTGCTCAACTTGACCCCCTCACATTCTAGCATCTTGTCCTCTTGTGTATTCTTGAGGAGTGAGAAGCTTGTCTAGTCAATGCTTCTGGAACTCATTATACATATGAGGTGTAGCTCAGCATATACCATTTAATTTGATTTGTTATTATTCTGCTTGACTTGGACTGGGTAGATCAAATAGGCTCGCCCTAGACCAGGTTAAATGAAATGTTAAACAAAGTGTAGGAATACATATGTGTAATTTTGTTATGTATATTCTTTTAATTTATATACTAAATGATATTATAGCACATAATATGTAATATTATATTAAGAACATGTCTATATTTTATTTGTTTATATAAACCTGTATTAAAATAACCTAAATACAAACATCTCTAATTATTAATATTTGTGCAGAAAATTTAAGCCAAAATCCAACCCATATTGAAAAATGAACCTAGTCAATGTTTAGACCAGTCAGTGCTTCTAGAACTTATTATACATATGAGTCAATGCTTTTGAAGGTCATTATACATATGAGGTATAGCTCAGCACATATACCATTTAATTTGATTTGTTGTATTATTCCGCTTGGCTTGGACTGGGTAGATCAAATAGTTAGGCTCACTCTAGACCAGATTAACCAAAGAAATGTTAAATGAAGTGCAGGAATACATATATATAATTTTGTTACATATATATGTATATTCTTTTAATTTATATACTTAATGACATCACATAATATGTAATATTATATTAATATGTCTATATTTCATTTATTTATATAAACCTATATTAAAATAACATAAACACAAGTGTTTCTAATTATTATTTGTGCAGAAAATGTAAGACAAAATTTAACTGATACTGAGAAACAAACATAACTACTGTGACATCTTCAGTACTAAATTGAAACTATTTTTAACTACTACTCAATTTTGACCTTGATTTTTCTACTGAGTAAAAATAAGTAGAAACCGCCTTATACTGGGCCCTTCCACAGCCTTAGAAACCTTTTTGCTCATTTAGCTACTGCTCAGGATTGTCAAATTGCTTGCTCTCTTGGTGCTTCTGATTTTCAGAACAGCCTGGTCTAAAAGCTGATTACTTAAAGTTTACCTTCCAGGATTCTGAGATCAAAATCACTTAGTTTTCTGTGGACTTTAATTATTTCTAGCTGGGTTATGACTGGGGCCAGTATTCTGCTGGTCTGATCTCGTGAAGCTAAAAGTTGGCATTCTGTCTGCAAACCTTTCTCTACTTTGTAGCTTTTTTCTAATTAATTTTAAAAAATGATGGTTTTGCTAGACTTTTGTAGCAGCCTGAAATTTCACAGGCGATAAACAGAGGTGTGATATATATATATTCACACACACATACACATGATATTCATGATATACATGATATACATATACATATGATTATATTTCTATGACTCAGCATAATCTCATTTCTATGCTTGCATTTGACCTTGTAAAACTGATTTCTTATTGGACAGTCAAGATAAATTCAGTGAAATCAGTAATTTCTCTCTTCTTCCCAGGATTACCTAAAAGTTTCAGGAAGGTTTTCACAATGCCAGTGCTAATGGGTTGGGGACTCTTGGTCTGGGTGTTGTCATTCATTGACCCTGGCATTGCTGAGATATTTAGGGTTCCTTGTGGTCTTAGTTATAGTTTTCACGGGTCACTTTGCATCTTTGTTGTTCCAACTATAAGGCATCTTTAGGCTCATCAGCACTGTAAGCCACTTCCGCACCCTTCCGCTGCAACCCTTCCGGTGCATCTTGGGTCTTGGCTGGGGCCCTGGGAAGTGAGGCACATGTTTTCTGCTTTAACATCCCTGAGAGTTCTGTTGTTCTTCCACCCTGACCCCGGGCCTTTGGTGTTCAGCTCAGTGGGGTAGGTTCAGGACACCTTCTCAGGGTAGGTTACCAACTCCTCTGATGTCCCCACTTGCCTTCAGGGTGTAGGTCCTGTACCTATTTGGGAGTGGGAAAACTGGCTCTTATTTCCATGTACCTCCTCTAAATTTTTCACACAGTAATCTTAATGCCCTGAGTCCTTTAAGCCTCTGATTGTGGATATTCAAAGTCACTTTTTTTCCCCACACTCAAAACCCTTTTTCTCAATTATTTTCTCTCCTGGGAGTTTCAAATTTCTGTTTTAAAACTTAGAAGCTGGGAAATGAAAGTTTTACTTCTTTAGGTACTTTTGCTTCTAAAAATCTTCACACAATGCAGTGAATACTCTTGCTGCTGATTAAATAAGGGGAATGGTAGAGTCACTGCCTGAAGGGTCCTTCCTGCCTGCTGCACAAAGAAAGACCATGGCATTGCAATAAAGAGTTTAATAGCCATGAGGCCAGCCATGCCAGATGGGAAATGGAGTTAGTACCCAAATCAATTTCATCCAAAGTTTGTAAGTGAGGGGTATCTCAAAGGCTGTTTGGGTGAAGGGGTGGGGATTGCTATGCAATGCGTGCTTGCTACTGACTGGTTGGGTTGGGAATGAAATCATAGGGGGTGGAAGCTCTCCTCTTGAGCTGAGTCTGCCCAGGTGGGGCCACAGGAGCCTTGGGGTCCAGGTGGAGCTATGAGTGTCAGACATGCAAAAAACTTGAAAAGATATCTCAAAAGGCCAATCTTAGGTTCTACAATACTGATGTTATTTGCAGGAGTAATTGGGGAAGTTGCATATCTTGTAACCTCCAGAATAATGGCTGACAATCATTTAGGTCTGCACCTTAGCAGAACTCAGTGTCCTCTCATTCCCCCAGTTTGACAGCTTCCCATTAGCTTTTCAAAAGTGCTTGAATTTGGGGAAAGGCCTATTATCATTTAAACTTGAGCCTAAATGTCTCTCAAAGTCAGCCTGGCACCCAATCCCAGGAATAATTAAAGGAAGGTCAAGATGGGGGTGTTAGAACAGCTCAGTTCACTGTTGTAATTTTTCTTACGGATACAATCTTTGCAAAGGCAGTTTCAGTACAATGACAGGAAGACAATCCCAGAAGCATGAATTAGTTTTTCTAAATATTATTATGCCATACATGTTGGTACTTCATAGTAATTCATTTAATACACATCAGTCATTTACAATGTTCCAGGTCTACAGTTATGATACAGATCCCCTGGGCACCTGAATTTCTCTTAGTGTCCCTTATTTATACCAGAAAGCCCTCCTGATTCTCCCTGGTTAAAGTCCACCTGCTATGTATGAGCCATCAGAGCACTTGGCAGGTTATCTTTAGTGACACTGGTCATATTTTACTGAATCACATGTTTATAGCTCTCTTTTGTAAGACAGTAAGTGAGGCAAAGGAAAATGCTGTGGGTCCTGTTTGCCACTGGACCCTACAGCGTGGCACCTGCTAGCTGTTTAATCAAGATTGCTTGAATAAATACATAATTGAATAAACTAAGTTAATCTAATTACCTTGATGAATGTTAAGAGGTCCCTTGAACTCTGGCTCTAGTGCCTCTGTTTCTTTTATACCTGACAGGGCATTTTGCTTCACTTTGCTCTTTTACATTGACTGTGAAATCTTTCTAAAACTCTTAAACATAAAGCTCCATTTCCCTTAAATGACTCCTCCCTTTTATAGCTCATCAAATGTTATTTATCATTGAAGGATCAGATTCAGAAGACCCCCTGTGTGGACTCTAAGGGCAGTTCATGGGAAAGTTGAACTGTATTGCTTTAAAAAAACCCCAAAACCAATTAATTAATTACATCCCTCTGTTCTTAGCTTAAATGTCACTTCCCAGAGAAGCATTTCCAAAAATTGAATTCAGATCCTCCTATTACAATGTTTCATTGCAGCCTTTACATTATCTTCCTGGAACATGTCACAATTTTTAATTAATTTACGATTTCATACCTATTTTGGGGATTATTTGTTCATTTCCCTTTTTTTCTTTGTTACCACTACTTGATGAGACCTGAGCGGGTAACAACCATGTTTTTTTTTTTCTCTCTGTGTCCCCAGGACCTAATACAATGATTCATACATGGTAAGTGCTTAATATATATTTGTTGAAGGAAGGAAGGATTACTTCAGAGCAATTTAATCATGAAAAAGTTTTAAACTAGGGGTCAGTCCCAATTTTGCCACTAGCTGCTTGAGAGGTGTTACATAGTCAATGTGTGTTTTTTATTTTGCCTGCCATAGGCTGAAAGCCTTCTGTATCTGAGGAATTTCCAACGTTTTGTGCCCTGCTTAGAGTGAGAGGAGAAGCATTGTGCCTCTTAATTTAAAAGACGCTGAAAACATCAGCCACTCATTTCCCAGAATTCCCCTACAGCTATGGACTTGGGCACCAGCCCTCAATGTGTCCCAGAAACTAATGATATGGCATCTAGGGGCAGGGAATTCTTTCCTGAGGCCGTGGCTACAGCAGCAGGAGTTTCTGCATCAGAACCAGTTCTCAGTCACAGTTTTGGGTAGCATTTCTCTCTGCTTGATCTCAGTGTAAACTGCAGCTTCCCAGTGTTGCTTTGTGTTAACCAGTATCCTTTAAATAAATGTATTTTCTATCTCACTCACCCATAGTCAACTTCTGTTGCTTGTAACTCAGCATCTTGATGAATTCACCTAAAGCAAACCATTTAATCCTGCTGGGCCTTAGTTTTCTCATCTGTGAAAGTGGAGGAAGAGGATGAAATGATATCTCAGTTACCTTCTAAACTCTGCATGTCTATGAAAATGACTAGATTTGTTCAATTGTTTAAAGGTCTCTGGCAATGGCTATTGTTACTAGAACCACATGGCCTTCCAACCTGAGTATTTGTTCCTCTCCAAGCCGCACATCCCCACTTCAAGGGCTTTGGGCCATCTATAACTAACAGTGAAGTCTCTCCTGTTTTGTTGAACCAGATACTTGTAAGTTATTTTCTGTTCTTTAAGCCAGCCACTGCCTAGTCAGGAAATATTGTATTCAGTTTTGGACCAAAACCCCAAAACACAGATGCATAGAGTGACATGACCTAATTTACTGCCTCTCTTTTCAGTTGCAGCTTTTGCTTGTTTATAGAGTAGTGGTATTTTAAGATTCAAGAAAATTGCAATTGGGAAGTGTGAAATTCTTTTTTCTTTACTTGTTTTTTTTTTTGAAGTATGAATTCATGTTTATTGCTTAGATCACAATGAGGGTTAACAGATGGAAGGTACACCAAAGATGTCAGAAATTTTTTCTTTACAAGTTTATGGAGGAAGGTTTAGGATAGTTGACCTTAATTAACATTCTGTGGATAAAATAGAAGGAAGGAAGAAATTCCAACTAGACACACTCAAAGCTGTCAAATTACTTAATTTCTTAAAAGGTAATGTGAAAGCTAAGTAAGTGTCACCACTCTTATTTGTATGTGTATGTGAAGGAACCAAAGAAGGTAGGTCACAGTTGTCAAGTTCCCTCCCTTCCTGCTTGCCACTGGTAGAATCACTCAATGACAGATGGCTCTATACGTGGAAGGTAGTAGTCTCATAACTGGAATTACTGTCTTTTAATATTATTTTCTTGCTGGCTGGAATCAAACCTAGCTGGACCCAAGCTAGAAAAACAAAATCTTGTCACCCGCATGCTCCTGTCAATTGTGCTGTCTCCTGAAAGAGGCAGAACATGCATTCTTCCTGTTCCTTAATGCATAGAGGTGATCTCTCCTGGGAACATTTTCTCACCCTAGCCACTGAAATATCTTTGTTATCCCCAGTCTAATTGGTTCTGTAATGTGATTCAATCTTGTTATTGATGGGGAACTTATTTCATCTCTTTGGCCCTCTTTTTCAACCTTACTTTCACATCAATTCTGTGTCTTCTAATCTATTTTATTATTCAAGGTAGCATGCAGCTTCAAGTGTTAGCTGAAGTCTTATTTGCATCTGGGCAAAGGAGCCTGGAGAGAGGAGCTCGGCACCCCCTCTGAAATAGTTGTTCCTAGAAAATCAGCGATTCTGCCCCACTCACACTGGTCGGTCGAGCTGAACCGTGACTGGTATCATGGAGTTACTCAGAGTATCTCCATGCCAATGACTTTTCTCACTATTCCACACTGCCTCAGCACATTGAAAGGAGGGAAACTCCTTCTTAGAAACATTACCTGCTGGAATGCTTCAGATGTATTAGACCCAGAGGCATAGCCTTGGAGGATTTACTTTCAACCATATTATTCGATTATTGCTTTAATTGGTTAATTAATTGGAATTGAGCAATTATGGACAACACTGCTTTTGTGACACAATGCCAGCTTGAACTGGCACTGGAAACTGGCTATATCCCTTGGTCCTCTGTAGCATGATGTACTTAAAATGAACTGGGTTGCAGATGTGTGATTCTTTTGTAGAAGCTAAACATGTACCCTGTGAATTTCCGCCCACAAAAATTGTCTAATTTAGGATTTGAAGTCTTACTGCTTCTTCAGTGACCCAAAAAGGCAGTGATAAAAGTGAAGTAATTAAAAAAAATAAACAACTTAGAAAAAGTTGATGGGTACAGGAGCCTGTGTTAGAACTGGCTTAAGGATATCTGGAATAGAGATTTTAGAAAATAAAAATTAAGACACATTTAGAATTGAGGAAAGTCAAAAACAGACTGATGAAAAGATTAAATATATTCCAAGCTGGGTAGAAAGTGCTGACAAAAACGGAGTGGAACGTGAAAGTTTTGAAAACTTTCGTGGCCTATATCTTAAAATAGTTTTTACATTTAAATGTTTAATATTTTGTGGAGTATATTTTAAAATGGAAAGGTTATAGAAAGTGAATGTGCCTTATATTAACTTTGTATTCACTTCAGAAACATAAATAACATTGTGTAGTACTTTTTAGATCTAGCCTTTTATCCCTCTTTCTGCTTTAAATTCAATTTCTAAGTCTTTCAATTTAAAGTATTTAGATTTATTCTAATCCCAGAAAAACCACAGTGATTCATTTGCTATGTGTTTGTAAAACTGAAGTATATTTAATTCTTCTATGTCCTTTTAAGAAGGATAACATAATGCAAATGTTTTAAGTCTTTCCTGTTCCCCAATTGCACACTCCTCTAAAAGTAGAAAACACGTAAAATGTAGAAAATATTATGGACTAAGTGCTAATCTATTTTTTGTCAATGACTTTGGCAGCAACACAGAAAACAGCTTTTGGGATACTGTGAACTCATCATATGACTCACTAAAGAAGGAAAGATGGAGCTATGTTAAGTCCCTAGACATCTGCTAAAGCAAGCTTTATTTCTATAGTTAGTGTTTATTTGGGGATTTAGAAAAAGAAGGCCCTCACTGTGAGCCTTGAGGCATCCATTCCATTTACAAGCAAAAGTCACACAGACATAACCAAATAAAAATTTCTCCTGGGTAAGCTTCATAGAAAGATAGGAAAGCAAGTCCAACGGGAGAGCTGCGTGTGTACATTGGGACTTGACAGTTTAACTGCTAAGCATAGGTGAGAGTTTTGGCCAAGGACCGAAAGCAAGGTTGCAGGTCATGCAGGAGATCTGGGCTCACTTGACTGATTTCCTGGGGATTCAGATTCTCTATTTGTAAAATGGAAAAAAATTGATATTATTAATTGTGTGTGTGTGTGTGTGCTGCAGCTAATGTTCAGAGATGAGTTCTGAAATTCTTGGGTGGAATTTTAGAACCTGAGACTTTAGGTTAGACTTTAGATTTTCCATGTTTCATTCTTATACACACCACAGAGGCAGGTTCCTAGGGCAAACACACCCCATAGACAGGCTGTTCCACAGGTCAAGTAGACCGAAGGCTGTGGACCATTTCCTGCCTACCGCTAAAGTGTACTGAAATGCACGTGCACATATATGTCCTCGTTATGGGAAAAACACATCCAATTAACTGTCTAAAACAAAAAAGGCATTCGCAAATAGTGTTGCTTTAATTATTACCAATAAAACATTGTATGTCTCACTCCTTATCATTGATTCTCTAGAACTTGTCATGATCCTGATGTTGGGAATTGTTATTTTGCTTCTTAAAGTTGGGGATGGGAATAAAAGGAAGTGATACCTGGCATAGCTCCATCCTTACTCAGAGATTATAGGAAAGTCCAATTTTCCTGGAACTCCTTTATAAAATCCCCAAGGTGGGTCTTATCAACATCTTTTGAGTCATACACTGCTCTCTATTCCTATTATTGTAGCCAGGAATGTGTAGTCCTCTGCTTGGTCAGACTTGGGTCATGTGATGCCCATGATGTCAACTTCATAAAGCAGCCTAACAGATTGAGGGGTGCTGGTGATGCTAAGGTAGAAGACATACACTGGGAAGGTGGAAACAAAGGCAAACAAACGAACAAACAAACTACCCCCCCAAAAAACAAATAGGTGTCTTACTACGCAGAAGACAGATTTGAATACAGTTTTCAAATTTATTTTACAGAAGGAATATCCTAGTAGATAACATTGTGTAAGGATACTTTGAAGTTAGTGTACGCTTTCTCAATTAGGGCCTGAAATAGCACAAGTTTTAAATAAAAACCAAAGTTTTGATTACATTTGTCAGTCTCAATACTCTAATTTCTTATTTCTTCTTTAGACTCTTGCCTAACCAAACGTGCTAAGAGTAGAAATTGTACATGGGCAGGGATATGTCTGCTTTGTTTATTGCTTTATCCTTCACACAAAACATGTGGAAGATGCTCGGTAATACTTGTTGATTGAATAAATAAACAATGATCTTTCTACCTTCTATTTTTTTCTACGCCATTTCACTCTATAGGCTAATCCTCCTAAGCAGAGCTCTCATCATATTTCCTGCTCAAAAACCTACTAGTGTCTCAAAGAATATAGAATTAAGTGCAAGCTCAATAATGCCATACAAAACCCTGAATCTTTCTTTCCTGCCTCATTTCCCTTTGTTGCTTTCTCCTACCACAGTGAATTGCTCACTGGTTCCTATACAGACCTCTCACATTCCTGTCTATGCCTTTACTTTGTTTCACCACTATTTCTTTATTTCTACTTGCCAAGGTGCACGTCCTCTTTGAAACTCTCCTCAATAGGCCAGGCGCGATGGCTCATGCCTGTAATCCCAGCACTTTGGGAAGCCGAGGTGGGTGGATCACCTAAGGTCGGGAGTTCGAGACCAGCCTGGCCAACATGGTGAAACCCTGTCTCTACAAAAATACAAAAATTAGCCAGGCATGGTGGTGTGCACCTGTAATCCCAGCTACCTGGGAGACTGAGGCAGGAGAATCGCTTGAACCTGGCAGGCAGAGGTTGCAGTGAACCAAGATTGCGCCACTGCATTCCAGCCTGGGCAACAAGAGCGAAACTTCATCTCAAAAAAGAAACGCCCCAATTTGCCCCATAGGATGTATATGTGTCCTCCTCTGAGCTTCCACTTAAATAATATTCAGCCTTGTACTGTAGTTATTTGTATTCTAGAGGGATACAACTCAGGCTCTAGGTTTTACTGGTATTCCCCACAGCACTAGGCATAGGGTCTTACACAAAGCACTTGCTAAAAAGAGTTTGTTGAATTGAAGTGAGATGATGCATAGGGGTCAGGCAGGTAGTTACACAGCACTAATTAGGACTACATTATTAAAGGGACTGAATTGCAGATGGCGAGAGACTTCTGAGGGTATTTAAAACCCTATCGCTAATTATTCTTTGGTCTGAAAATAAAGAGGCCCCGAAGGTGATTATAATTTTGTGAGAGTGAAAAGTGTTTTCTGAAAAAGGCTTGTTCCATACAACTATGCCACTTTGGCTGAATCTCAATGACTTATTTTACATTACGTACCTAGTGAATTTCCACTACCTGAGTCTCACACCTGACAAAAATTTGAGTCAAAAGAAATAACATTTAATAGAAATTTCTGAAAATGCAAATTAGAATTTCAAACTAGGGCAGAATTTCTGTTTCCTGAGGCGAATATGGATGATTTAAAATGTCATCAAGGTGAATATATTTTCCATCGAGTTTTTAAGTGAATGTGGGTTGAGAAGTCCAGAAATATTATGATTTCCTGCTCCGTGGAGGCATAATCTGACAGCTATTTGAGGGTTATATTTTGGGTCTTTGGGTACATTCAAATTCTAGAGTGGAGACTAGATAGGATGTGGTAAATGGGATAAAAAATTGTAATCACTTCTTTTGGCTGAACTTCTCAGAAGTCCGTATGAAATGATTCCTATGTACAAAGTAAATGAAAACAATGACAGACTTTCTTGGCTGTGAGAGGTGACCTGATCCTTCTCCATACCCATCATTTCAGACTCATGTCCTTTACCAGTCATCTTGATTCTTTTCTCTGTTGCTTTCCCTCATCAGGTAGCGATGTTGATTTGTGCTGGATTCCTGATTGCCTGGATTCCTTATGCAGTGGTGTCTGTGTGGTCAGCTTTTGGAAAGCCAGACTCCATTCCCATACAGCTCTCTGTGGTGCCAACCCTACTTGCAAAATCTGCAGCGATGTACAATCCCATCATTTACCAAGTTATTGATTACAAATTTGCCTGTTGCCAAACTGGTGGTTTGAAAGCAACCAAGAAGAAGTCTCTGGAAGGCTTCAGGTAAAACTTCAGAAGCTGGAAATGAATTACACTCTCTTTGTTTCAAAATCCGGCAGGGTTCAAGGTACTCAGATGTGCTGTCTTCTTAGGGTTAAAGCTCATCGCCTAGGAGTAGTGTAGGAAGGACTTTATTTTCTGTTTATCAAAATTCCTGAAATCAAGTAATCAGCTATGTAGAGGTTGTATGACATGGATAGATAGTGAGAAGTGATTCTTTTTTGATCCTGGAGCAACTAAGATACAGAGATGTGTCCATTTGAGCAACAACCACTATTTATCCATGGCTCGTACATTGCATATCTGGGACCAAATCCATTTTATTCCAAGAGTACTGTTTCACATGGCTTTGATCTCACAATAGAATGATTCTCTTGTTTGGCACATCACTACCACTAGCTAAGGGTATACAAGTTGGGCGGGCAGAGGAAGGAAGGGGAGAAGGGAGATGACATTTCTGTTCTGTGCCAGATTTCTTCTATTTTATTTTCACGAGAGCCTTGGGTTATTCTTTTTCTTTGTCAGAAGAAGAAATTGAGGTTCAAGTAAGGTTAAAGTTAAGTAAGCTGCCCATGTTTAAACAGCCAGAAAGTAGCAGAGGAGAAATTCAAATTCAAGTCTACTGGGTTTCAAAATGTATCCTCCTTGGTTGATACTGTTTGTGCTACACAATGAAAAGAGTTTGGGAATCCAGTACCATTTTTCCTAAAGACCCAAAAGGCTCAGGGTGAGTAAAGACTTGGGGGTTATTGGTGGTCTTCTGTGTCCACTCAGGGTCAGTATTAGTAGTAAAAAGTGGAAGAGGCACCTGAATTCATGGTCTGAGGTGAGGGGTGTTGAGATGGCCCCTGGTCTCAGTGCTTTTTGTTCTTATTTACTTGATTTTCTAGATATTTGTTAATACTTCTTCCCTTGAGTAAGTAAGGGACAGTAGACAAAAAAGTAGAACTAGCTATGAGAAGATGTGGGTTTTGTCTTGTTCTTTCATTGTGCATGAGCAAGTGACAAATATTTTGGACTTTAGGTTCCTCACCACGGGTCAAATGAAAAGATGACAAAAAGGCACAAATAAAAGGTGGTATTATCATTATTGCTGTGGTACAGGGGAAGAGACACACAATTTGAAGATAGAAGACCAGTATTTAATGTTCAGTTGTTTACAATATGTTTACAATAGCTCTATATCTTTGAACAAATTAACTACGTAGAGCCTAGAATTGGAATAAACAGTAACAATACCCATCTCCTAAAGTTGTAAGAATTAAGCAAAATTGATGTGTGAAAAGATCTAAGGGACAATTGTTAGTAGTGCTTTCATATTTTTTGGTGGTTACTGCCTTTGCCGTTGAATTGAACAGTTAAATCCAAATGCTAAAACGCATCTCTTTCTGAAGTAATAACACTATGTCCTCACTGGCTATTGATATTTTGTTATAAATACAGATACAGAGAATAATTTTAATAGAGCAGTTGTGGGAGAAAGTAACGGCGCACTTCTTCATCTGAAGGAGATGGGAGTTTGACAGGAATGACTGCAAGCAAATTTCACGTACCTCATAATTTTGCCTCAGACTGCCTCTGTGTTCTGTACATTCACTCACAACTGCGAGCAGCCCATAAATATTGAATACTCAACAATGGGAAGAGGGAAATTTATGTAGGAGAAAGTGACTTAGGGCCACAGACCCTTGGGAAAATCAGTCAGGCAAGAGACAGCTCGGTTCACTTGTTCCTATTAGCCGTTTATACGAAATATAGCAATTGCTCTGCTGGAGGAGGACAGGGCTATTTCTTTTCTCTAGAGGGTCAGCTTTCGGGGAAAAAGCAGGCGGTAGAGCTGAAGCAGTGAGGAGCCCTTAGGTGCTAGAAGTTGAAGCCTCTTTGTGGAAGGAATGCTGAAGAGATATTGAGTCGTAGATTTTAGAAGGGGCTGCTTCAGAGAAGAGCAGATGGGTGGATGGTAGCCACCAGAGGTTTCTTTTTATCTCTACAAAGAAGCCAAAAAGAAACCTCATTTCTCTTTGTTGTTATTAAGAAGCTATGCAAGTGAGTAATATGCAGGTCTGCAGAGCAAGGTTAAGTGATGTGAAGCTAGTTTAGAATTAGTGCACAAACCAGAACAAGTGAATTAAACTGGATTAATCAATATCCTTATTCTTTTCTTTTCTGAGTCCTGAAATGTTTTTGCTTATAAGGGGACAACCTTTTGGGAAATATTTTGAAATCAAATAATAAAGCTGATGTATTGAATATGGGATTGTGGAAATAAATTTTGGGTAATTTTAACAGTCTATTAAAAGTTAAACTCGTTTTTTCCTCCTGAATTGAATCCCCTGAGATTTTGGTAGAAGTTGGTGAACCAAAGGAAACAAATGTGGCCAAGAGCTCTTTCTGGAATGTTATTCTTTCCTACACCTGGGTATCCAGATGTAGTCTCCCATATTTTGTAAACAGCACTGCTCCACCCTGGCTGTGTAATGGAGACACCTGGGGAATTTTGAAAAATGACTGCTGCCTGGGCCCCATCTGTAGAGATTTGGCTTTGTCTGGATTGGTCCTGAGCTTCCGTTGTTTAATTGTTTACCTCTCCCAGATGACTCTCTTGTACATTGTTGAAAGCTAATGAACCAGAGGCTGAGAAAGGAAGACAATGGCAGTACAGCTCATGGAGTCATAGGCCTTTGCCTACACAGAGACCAGTGAGGCCACCTATGGGCAGTGACAGGGAAAAGAGGCTGCAGATGCTAGGCCTATCTCAAATGGAGAAGAAATGTTCAAAAGGCACTGGGGGTTCAAATATTTGATTGGGGGTATGCAGTGAAGGATGGAGTCATTTGCATTCCTGGTACTGAGTGAAGATAACAAGGGAGAACAAAGCTGCAAACTCTGGCATTGCTATCATAATCAAACCTCCCCTGACCACCTTGGCTTGCAATGCTGTCTTCATAAAGAACATTCCTTCAGTAGGTGAATCACAAGGCCTACATATATAGTGCAGGTAGGTGTGCAATTAATTTTGTTCTAGAAAACAGGAAACTCATGATGGCATACGAAATGTGCTGTAAATGAGTGGCTTGTTTTTGGAAAACTCTGCCCAAATAATTCCTTGACTTTGAATATTTCAAATTGAATTATTATTTTCTGTCTGTAGCTGATTCAAGATTTGTGCACATAATCCTCATAGTAGTCAAGTTTGACATATACATATGTATGTATATGTACATATGTATTTATGTGTGTGTATATGTAGATATTAAATTGCATTTTTCTTCTCCTATATCTAGGCTGCACACCGTAACCACAGTCAGGAAGTCTTCTGCTGTGCTGGAAATTCATGAAGAGGTATGAAGATGGATACAGCATCACTATGGACACACGTATTCACTTATTTGCCTCTTCACTGCTGTAAACATTTGATTGTGGCCACACTTTTGTCTTTATATTATATTTTTATATTTTGTACAGTTTTCCTCAAGCCAGGGGTTACTGGGAAATTCCAATGGCTAAATGGAAACTAGATTACAGGATACTAATTTAAGGAATATTATCAGGATGAGCGTCCCTGGAACTTTCTTTTCTCGTACTTTAAAACCTATTGTCATGCCAAACAGAATTGAGTGTGAGATAGTGAGAAAAATGTTGAGAAGTTTTATATTAGGGGGTTATTTAATTTTATTACATTATTGTCATTATTGTTTCTTAATGTCGGGTTAGGGAGGCAGTTTCTGGGGCTCATTCAGGTGGACAATCAAGTATGTTGGGCCATGGCTCTTTGGTAGGTACTTTGGTTCTCACAGCCATTTTTCATGCTGGGGGAGGTTCATAATCTGATGGCAGTGATTCCACAAAGGAGTCCTCTGGGGAAATCAGTTTTGCCTTAAATCACTCAATGGAAAACTCTCCTGTATCTCCAAATTTGAAGACAACAGTAATTTCTGCTGATGATAATTTTACCCACGTGGATTTTCTCATTAAGTTCTACTTACTAAAACAGTGGATGTAACAGGGCATTATGAGTTGTAATTGCTTAAGAAGTGAATTTAGTGAAGATAGCTATTCGTAAGTGTTGTTTCCTCTCTTTGTTAGCTTGTTATTTCTTTTGTTCATTCTTTTTTTAAACAAACACCTTTTGAGGCAGACAGGTAAAGAGATGTAGATATGAATGAGATGGAGTGATTTCAAAGACAGATTCCTGCCCTTTAAAAGCTTCTGAAAGGAGAAGGCATGTAGATACTATGTCCAAATAGGTTTTCTACTCATTGTCTATTATCTTTTCTCCTAATCTGATAAGCAGGGCCATCTACATTGCAGTTCTTTTAATTCAATGACTAGACAGGTGTTCTCTATGCTTCTCTATTCCATCTACCTCCCCTTCTGCTATGAACTTAAGCCTTGCTCATCAATTGTGATTCTGTCTTTCTGGTAACTGCCAACAAGAACAGCAAATAGGGGAAGAGGGTGGCCCCTCTCACAGTGGCTCCTCTCACACCACTGATAATCTCTCCACTCCTTCAACTTGAAGGTTTGTAGAGAATCATACCCTCCTCCAAGGCTCAACCTCAGTACATGGAACCTTCAGTTCCTTTGTCTTTGTTCTTTGTCAGTCAGGGGTGTGGGATGAGGAATGACTTGATGTGTGTCATTGGTTTAAGATAAATGCCAAATAGATGTTGGAAAACATGCTCTATGATTAAAACAACAACAACAACAACAACAACAACAACAACAACAACAACAACAACAAGAAGCAACAACTCTGCTTGGGGCTTATGGCTGCATATCAAAGTCTGGAGAAAAGAAGAGGCAGAATTGTCATTAGAATAGAGAGGCAAGGAACTTTTTAGCAGACTTGTACATTATAGAGGTGTGAGAGCATGTGGCACGTCAGATAGAGGTGGACACAACTGTAAAGCACAGTCAGGTTTGCACCCCTCCTCTGCGCCCTTTGGCAAGTTTGAAACATGAGGATAATAACAATAGTATCACAGGGTCATTGTGAGACTTATGAAATAATATCCACATAAGTCACTTAGCAATATGCCGATGTTAGAGAAGCACCCCTGTGTACCAACAACTGCTCTTACTATTATTAAGGTGAGTGGTGGTGGTCAGAAGTGGAGCTGAGAGTGGTAGTCTGGCAAGAGCCAAATCAGACTCCAAAGGCTTTGTTGTTTATGCTGTTATATGGATTTTACCACGACGGTGATAGGGAGACCATTCATGATTTTAGGCTGGGGAAGAAAGACCAGTCTGGTGGCAGTGTGGAAGGTGGATTGTCTGCATGAGAGTGGGGAATCAAGATTAGAGGTTGGCAGACCAGTTAAGAGGCTTTATAACAAAATTACAACTTATGAGAACCTGAATTAAAAAATGGCATTAAAAATGAAGATGAAAATTTAGGTTTAAAATATTTTAAAAAGTGACAAAAAAGTGGTAATTGATTACATGGATGAAGAAGAGTTGAGGATAACTTGGGGCCATCTGCTTAGGAAATAATGTAGATAACGATATCTACCAAGGGGAAAAATACAGGAAAGTGAATGGGATGGGGGAGAGAGTGAATTATATTTAGAATATGTTGAATGCGGAGCATTTGCAACATAGGTAAAGATATTCAAAACAGGTAGTTAAAAATAATCTAAAGTCATACTGAATGATATATAGATTATATCATTGTGTCATTATAACGATATAATTATAGATTATTGAGTTGCAGAGTGAAGCAGGTAGGACAAAAATGCTAAAAGAGAAATTGCTGGTTTTAAATGACCTGAAGAAAGTGAAGTGAAGGAGGTTTTTTTTTCCTTCTTCTTCTTTTCTGTGGGGGGATGATTGTGGAAGTGGATGACGGATGGCGGTGGAGGTAAGAAAAGGAGAAAAGAACACTCAGGTTGGTGCAGATTTGTCTAGAAGGTGGAATTTAACATTGTACAAACGTCCCTGAAGACAGATAGTTTAACTGTTTAAAAATAGACTCATTTAACTGTTTAACTAGTGGTCTTTAACATGGCTTTATAAATGCGTGTATAAGAAAAATTAGCATAGTGAAAAGGAAAAAAAGAGTTTAAATTGTCGGAGCTTTGGAGGAGATCCTAGAGTTAATATCTGTTATCAATTTGAAAAATATGATTTAAGTCCTCCATGCTTTGGTTCTACATTGTTTTGGGTAATAATCTGAGAGCTGGGAGGCACCAGAATTGATAGAGATGTGGTCCTTGGGGTAGAATGGAGGAAGAAAAAACAAGGAGTCATTGAAGTTTGGCTCATGTACACCAGACTGTCAGTGGATAACTTCCTGAGTGGGTTTTGCTTCCCCAGTGGCTTCCAATGATTTGAGAAAACTCTATACAGACCTCAAACACATCTACAAATTCAATTTTAGCTTAGAAAAGATATATTGCATTTTATGTCTGGGAGGGTTATGAGAAAGACTGCAAAATCTTTGAGCTTGTAGCTATGCCTGTTCTCCTTTGGGTTCTCATAACTGGCCCAGTGCCTGATGCATAAAGGACACTTGGAAAGTTAATGGTTGAAATCAAACAAGTAATGACTTGGGGGAGATATGGAAACATGAGCTAGAGTATTAAACCAAGAATATAAAATCCTAGATCCCTGGACTTTCATTTAAACATGGCCTATCTTGTTAACAAATAAATGAGTAAATAAATTTGTAAAATGGAAATTGAGAGTAGAAATGCCCTACTAACTTGAAAAGTTGGATTTCAAGAATTATCATAAAATCTAAATATATTTTAAGTTTTTCTAAGTAGAATGAAGCAATAAGAATATATTTCACAGTAAAATGCAAGTTTTTGACTTTTAGAAATGTAATTTCAGGTTTGCACCCCTGAAAGAATCAAGCATTATGCTTATTTAGAACTGAAATGGTAACTACAAAAATCTATCTCATTTAATTTCCCACCACTGCCTTTAATGACCTTTAGCAACCTGAGCCACAAATCTGGGAATAAAAATGCTTCTCCGTCAAGTTAGTGCAAATGAGGGAGAAAAGACAAAGGAAAGGAGAGGGAAAGAGGAAGAGTCAGAGCTAGCTGATGAGTAGGCTGTTGCAGGGATCAATGATGCTGGCATAATGAAATGTCTTAAAGACTGCCAAAACATCGGAGAACATTATATATAGAATGAAGATATATGTCATTAAAGTAAAAAGGTTAGCAGAGATAGCATCAGTCTTTGATTCAATAACTAATTTTATAGAGAGGGAACCAGACCTCATTGTCCAGGAGGTCAAAGCATTGACCATTCTGTTAAAATGGGGCAAAAGGCAAGAAATATAAGACCCACAGGGAATTTGCTAAGAAAACACATTTAAGGGCATGCCCTCAGTCAGTACAGACTTTGCTCAAAGCCTCATGCTATTAGTGGATGCCATATTGCAAAAATTCCTGGTCACCACTGTGACACTCTATGATTTTTAAATGATTTAACCTTCAGCATATTTGTTCACCAGGTTATGGGACTACATGGGATATATTCTAAAAATACTTTAAGAAATTTGAATCAAACCATTATCATTGAAACTGCTTTTCTCAATTACTTTGAACCCTCTTTCCTTAGCCTGACAAATATACCCTCACATGCACCACGAGGTCTCAAATAGACAGGCAACTATTACTTAAAACATATGTGAGAGAAAAAATTCTTTCAGGTATACACGTGCTTTGTTGGTTTTGTTTTATTTTGGTTTTAACATTGGCCAAATCTACATAGGCAAATACTGCATTCACTCATTCAGCTTTGCATTCAGGCAATTTTAAGCACCTGCCATATACACTGTCCTGAATGTTTGGAAGATACAAAAGAAGGGGAGGATGTGTTTTTAGTTCCTTAGGGATTTGAGGGTTTTGGCAAAGTTTTGACCTTTCTGTATATTGTAAATACTTTAATTGTAATAGTTTTTAGATGAAGACCTATAGGTTTACTTTGATGAGAGAAACTGCAAAATATCAGGAGAGGTCCTGGGAATTGATTTGCATATGTCTCTGTTCCCCTGATGAGGAGAGAAACATGGGGCTTTTGCAAGGTCTTCTAGAGCAGAATTCAATCATTGCCAGGCCAATGTTCTCCTGTTATCTTTGGGTGTTTGAATGTTTGGTTTGAGAAAAGGAAAATTTCTTGAGTCAGTTTTCTTCCTCAGGATATAGCAAAATGGAGCTGGCCAGGTGATTTGGGGCAGTGTGGATTACAACATTTTCTTCCAAACAATACCTAGAGCATTGGAGACACAGCATAGAAGTTCAGAGTACAGTTTCAGAATTAGCAGACTTGATCTCAAACTCAGGTGCCGTCATTTACCAGCTGTGAAGGCAAATTACTTGATCTCTCAGTGTCGCTGGTTGTCCTCATTGTGGAATAGGGACAGTCTCATCTCATTAGGATTTGTTGTGATTCATGTATCATCTCTAAGATTCTCAGGACAGTTCTGGCCCATTGAAAATATAAATTAAAAGGAAACTATTGTTATCATCACTATTAGAGGAAATAGGTGATTATTCCAAGCGGGTTTTGTAGTGATAGGTGTGAATCTTGTTCTTGAGGAGGTAGGAGGACATTTCTCAATATATCTGGTCACCATAGATCTGGGAGCTGTTCAAGCTGTTTGAGAAAGTGAGAAACACACTAAGATTCTGTGGAAATAGCAACTGGTAGCTCTGCCACAGGAAACTTGTAGTGTGAGGAACTGATGCTATGAGAGATATTTGCCCTTTTGAGCCATGATTGGAGGTGGCATGAGACCAAGGAGAATAGAGATTTACTCCACTCCGGTGGGAGTCATCATGGAGACATACTGGAGATGGAGAAGGGGGTCAGAGCACGTTGCCTATTTAGCTTTCATGAAAGGGTTGAGATATTCAGCCTTCCACTAGAGAGTTTGCTGAGATGGGAACACAACTTCTTACTGTAGATTTTTTCTGGAATACAGGCAGAAACAGAAATTCTCATTGAGGTTCATGCCAGTTACAGAAATTTTCAGTTATCAAGACCTCTAGTTCTGACTTTAAATACATAAAAGTGTATTTAAAGTAGAAAATATTCAATTTTGGAGGCTTACCTAGGAGTTTAAACTCGTTAATGTCTGTGTATGATGTTGTTGCATATAGGGTGGTTTAAATCCTTGTTACCCAAAATGTAGTCTGCAGACCCAGAGCTTGGGTATCTCCTGAGAGCTGGTTAGAAAAAAAGAACTTCAGCCCCATGCCTGACCTACTACTGAATCAGAATCTGTAATTTAACAAGATGACTTTCCTGCCCATTGAATTTGATTAAGTCAATGATTCTGTTAAGACTAATGTGTTTTTAAGTCTTTTCCCATAGGATGTGGTCACAGTCAGAGGTGTCCTGAGAAATAGTACCCTAATCAATGGGCAGCTGTGTAAGAGCAAGGACTTGGAATCTTGAAAGTATCCCTGGATACTGGGGATCTGTGAGCGGGACACTCTCTAAGGTATGTTTCACCCTCAGGACAAAGGGAGATTATGGCATCAGCTATCTTGTGGGGAGAATTCTGAGATGACAGCCTCCAGTGAAACACTAGGGACAAAGGCCCATTCACCTCTTCAAGAAACCAGGGAAGGGGAAAATGAAGCTGTTGGGTGAGTCAGCATTTCTTCGCATACAGCTATATTAGGGTTGACTACTTAGAGCTAATTTGTTCAGAAAGAAGGGTATTTTCCTTAATACCAAGAGTTACACTTATCTAAGTATTTTCTACTTTGAAAGTGGTATTCACTTCCAATAGCCGCCGGATCCACATATATACACACCCAAATGAATAAAATGAACAAAATCTAATTAGAGGGGGAAAAAAGCACCTAATCCATTTGAAAAATGAGCTAAATTTGTCAGCAAGCATGTAGGATTTATTCAAACTGCTCAGAATAGATCTGAATCTACACGTTTTGACATTCCATCCATGTAGAAGCAAAGCCATGTGTGAGACCAGGCTGATAAAATGACTTAAATGATTGGAAGTCAAGAAGAATAATAGCATTGAAGCAGCAAGTTACTCACGACATTTCCAGAAAGTGGAGAATCAGGCACTCTTCTCTAAATATAGGACTGGGCCTGAACATTGTACAAACACATCCAAGCTAGTGTTTTGCAGAAACTCACTGCCAGTGGGGATTTGGCAGGGCATTCATCCATAGGATAATCTCAATCTGCAGTTGAGCCTGCGTATGGGGCACAGATGAGGCTCTTAGCTCAGGATGGTGATGAAACCACACACTCCACAGAGATGATATCTCTCTAAAGCATGGGAAGGTGTTCCAAGGTGAGAGATGACCCTATCCACCTATTTTGAGCTATTTTCAGTATTGTTAGATGAGGTACCTCGGCAGGCTTGGAAAATCAGCAGTCAGGTCAGCTGGGAGCTGGGAAATTATGTAGACTTCACTGTAAGAAATGACTGGCTCAAAGGTGTTCATGACAAGGGTTAGAGCAACTGGAGTGTATTGAGGCTGAGCAAATATGGTGGAAGGGAGAGGGAGAGTGGAGGCAATGTGAGTGTCTGAGACCATCAATAAGCAAGAGAATTTCCTGTCTCATTCTGGGTTGCAGCAGCTGCTGCTGGTCCAAGCCCTGCAAATGAAGACAGACATTTATAAGATCTAATAAGCTGAGGACTGTGTGGGCAGAGGAGAGCAACAACTTCTAGACAAACCCTGCCAAAAAAATATGCTTGCAAAAGTTCACACAAAAAGGAGGCAGGTATGGCTTCTTTAAATTTGTTTTTCAAAAAAATTTATTTTTAGCTCCTGGAGCAAATATCAGAAGTGGTTAAGTAACTGTACTTGTAATTTAGCAGCGCAATAAGAATCACAAGAATATGTGGCTGTTGAACTCACCCCAGGACACCCTAAATTTACTGGGTAGTGGCATCAATGCCATGACTTGCTGGTCAGAGATCTCTAAGTAATTCTGAAAATTAGGAATATATATATATATTATATATATATACATAAAATATATATATATTATATATACTATATATATATAAAATATATATAAAAATATATAAAATATATATATAAAATATATATATAATATATTACCATATAAGTAGAAATATATATATATATAAAACAGTATAAGTAAAAATGTGATACTAGAGAGGAGAAAGGGAGTAATTTATTCCACATTCAGTAGTTTAGTGCCTCGGTTTCGTTCGGTGTTCTCAGAATTTAATTTAATTTAATACAAGTATTAACAGTTCATCATTCAATATAAATTATTTTCAAATGAACAAAACCATTCACATTAGTCAGGCTGCTGCTGTTATTGGCGTGTTTCCCATTATAGTGTCTTACAGGTTTTTCAAATTAAGTTCTGCACTTCGGAATGGTTGAAATTATAGGGGAAGCGATATTCCAGAAAATACCCTGCTGGTTTTATTTCTAATGCAAACATAAATGAGGAATGGGAGGAAATCTTCTGAGGTAGTGAGTCTTAGATATCAGCTCATTCTGTATTGATTGCAATTAATACAAATAGGCAAAATGTGTTCTCATTACAGTGAGAATATGACTAAAGTTTGTATAAAAGGTTGAAACTTGAGTTATTTGCTGGGAAGCAAATTCCTCCAAGTAAAATAATAAAAGCTACAATATTATTAAGTTTAACATATACCAAGGATTGGTTTTATGTAAAAGTCAGTATACTACAGCCCTCTGGCCAAATCTGGCCCACTGCCT
Source organism: Gorilla gorilla gorilla (assembly GCF_029281585.2). Lineage (NCBI taxonomy): Eukaryota > Metazoa > Chordata > Mammalia > Primates > Hominidae > Gorilla > Gorilla gorilla. The sequence continues at coordinate 65,610,082 of NC_073229.2, forward strand.
GTTTTTGTAAATAAAGTTTTAATGGAACACAACCATGCCCACTTGTTTACATATTGTCTATAGCTGCTTCTCCTTTTGAATAGAGAGAGAGAGAGAGAGAGAGACTGTCAGTTTTGCAAATCCTAAAATAGGAACTTTCTGGCCCTTTATGGAAAAACTTTGCTGAAGTCTGCTCTACTTTTTTACTTGTTTTAACAGCCTTAGGGGTTATTCTTTGTCCCCTATTAGGAAACTGAGGCACAGAGAATTTATAGAGCCTGCTCAAAATCACACAGCCTGTCAATGGAAGAGCTGGAATTCCAGCTTTCTCAGGCTGCCTCTAAAGCCTGTGACTCTTAGTACTTTACTATATGGTTGACCGATTTATTCTGTATGTAGATTTCTTCTTTCATCCTGCTTGATTTAAAATCCCACTCTAGGTCTCTTACAATAATTCTATTCCCTTGCTTGATTTACACTTGAGATGAGAAATTAGAACTGATTTCTATTCCTTTTAAGGGAGTTGGGAGGTCCTAGACCAGGTGCATCAAATCCTAACTTGGTTTATCGGATAAGGGAACCAGTTGTATGGGGCTGTGATAGCATCTGAGGATAAATTCCAATAGACGTTATTTATTGAGTTTTTCCTATATAGGAAGCTAGGCAAAAAATAAGGCATGCTCCTTATATGAAAATAGGTCACGGTATAGTGGAAAAACAAATAAGAAAGTACAGTCGACCCTTGAACAATGTAGGGGTTAAGGGCACTGATCAGCCATGTAGTTGAAAACCTGCCTATAACTTTGGACTCTCCCAAAACTTAACTATTAATGGCCTACTGTTGACTGGAAGCCTTACCAAGAACAGAAACAGTCAATAAACACATATTTTGTATGTTATATGTATTATATACCATATTCTTATAATAAAGTAAGCTAGAGAAAACATTAAGAAAATCATAGGAAAGAGAAAATATATTTACGGTTCATTAAGTGGAAGTGGATCATCATAAAGCTTTTATCCTTATTGTCTTCACGTTGAGTAGGATGAGGAGGTAGAGGAGGAGCTGGTCTTGCTGCATCAGGGGTGGCAGAGGCAGAAGTGATGGAGGAAGTGGAAGGGGAGGCAGGTGAGGCAGGCACACTTGGTGTAACTTTTGTTTCTTTAAAAATTCACATATATAAGTGAATCTGCAAACCTGTGTTGTTCAAGGGTCACTGTAGATAGTCTCACTACCTTGTGGGGAATGCTATGATAGAAACTGCACAGGGAGGGCTCTCCTAAGCCACATGGGTGTGGGAGGGGATGGAACCCAGGGACATTGCTGGAAGAGGCAATCCCCGGTGGAAGTTGGTCAGAAAAAAATTCTAACAGGGTCTTCAAAACCAGAGAGAGCTTTGTGAGGAAGAGCACACTGAATGTCTTGGCACAGTATTATTCTGGAGGCTCAGAAGTTGGGCAAGAGACGGAAAGGAGTCAATTCGCTAAGGTCTTTGAACATTTATGTCATCATGGTCAATAATTTTCACTGTTTCCAGCTGACTGTGGGAAGAATATGTGAGCAATTTTAGCATATGTAAATTGTTTTAAGATTTTTATTTTAAATCCTATAGTTTCAGGCCAATGTTGTCCTTGTTCTCATCAAAATGCAGCATTTGAAGTACCTGTATTAGAGTTTCATGGGATGCTTGGTTAAAATGTAAATCACTGGGCCCCACTCACACCTCATACATCCGACTGTCTGTGGAAGAGTGGCTACAAATCTGCATTTAAGAAATGCAGGTGAGGCCAGGCATGGCGGCTCATACCTGTAATCCCAGCACTTTGGGAGGCCAAGGTGGGCAGATCATGTGGTCAGGAGTTCAAGAGCAGCCTGGCCAATATGGCAAAACCCCTCTCTACTAAAAATATAAAAATTAGCCGGGCGCGGTGGCACGTGCCTGTAGTCCCACCTACTTGGGAGGCTGAGGCAGGAGAATCGCTTGAACCCAGAAGGTGGAGGTTGCAGCAAGCTGAGATGGCGCTGCTGCCCTCCAGCCTGGGTGACAGTGAGATTCTGTCTCAAAAAAAAAAAAAAAAAAAAGCAGGTCTTTCTTATTCCAGGTGACTCTTATACACTCCACAGTTTGAGAAGCATTGAAGGATAGTTTTAAGAAGAAATCGGGGGAAAATACATCCATATGAGGGCTGTTAAGGGTCTGAATGCTGGTACCTGGGCTGCAGAGAGAGGGTAATTAGATTTTGGAAGTAGTTTGGAAATAAACATGGACAAGAGTTTGTTATTCACCGAATGTGGATGGTGGCTAGCAGGAAGAAAGGAAATGCCTTTCCTTATTGAAAAAAATATGACTTAGGCTATTGACATGAAATAGAGAATATTTTCCTCACACCCAAAACTGTACTCTTCCTATCTTTTGTCCTAGATTAATTCATATTCTTGCTCAATAAATTTCCCAATTTTTACTCTGAAATGAAACATGACAGCCACTTTGGAAATGGGTGCCCGGTTTAGTTCCATAGAAAGTCAAAGGCACATCCAGAGTAGTTGGTTGGAATTTGTATTTCTTGAGATGAAGAGGCTGATATTTAACAGGGTGTATTTGAAATTGTCTTGCCAAATGAGAGTGCTGTGGAGCCTGGCAAGAAGGGCAGTGTAGTTCCATGATGGAGTCTGTTCTGTAGGCAGATTGGCCATGAGAGCTAATAAAAATTTGTTCATGAATTAACATCGTTACAGTTCTTTTTATACTGTGAAAAAATGTTATTTGGTTGATTGTTTTTATCCTCCCACACTTCTGTTGTTCAAATCCTCCAAACGACATCTTCAGTCTTCACAACTCCACAAGCTAATCTGTTCTAGATAATCCAAAAGTGGGATAAGACTTTCCTCTCCTGTTTTCGGAGGACACACCTTTGAGGATACAGTTTGCCTTGGTTGCTCTGAATAACATAAGAAAATAGCATAAAATCCTGCTGTGATCTCAGCAAAGACCCAAGCCACATACTAGTTGAAAAGAGCATAGCTAAGAGAGTCATCAGAACTGAATTCTGACTCTGGTTAGTTATGTGGCCATGGCCCAGTATGTGATTGCATATTGATGTTGAATGAGACACAAATTTAACCCTCAAGGAGCTTATACTTAAACAGAAAAGGCAGAGTCAGGGGTTGGAGAGATAGTTTGGCTTCAAGGAGGAAGCACTATTTGAGCAAAACTTAAAGAACAGATTAAGTTTTCAGGCATAGAAGGAGGTGGAGGGACATAACCAGAAGCCCCAGCTGAGTCATACCTGGAAGACAGACAAAAGTTTATATCAGACGGATTGAAGGGTATGTAGGAGAAGATACGTACCTGGCAGGGAGATGCCACAAATTCTAAGATTGTTTTCCCATGGCAAGCCTTATCTATTTCAGGACAGATGTACTGATCCCTGAGATACCTTCAAATATGAGAAACTCTACTGCACAATTTGTGGTAGTGCGGGACTGTGTTCACGCTCTCTTCTGGTAAAAAAAAAATCTTAAAAAACGAAAAGGAAGGGTATATGGGAGAAAATTAGGCAGTACAGGTGAGTAGGGAGAAGATCCTGCAAGGCCTTACAGGTTAGTCTTTGGAGGTTGCATTTCATTCTAGGCAATGCTTAAGAGTGGAAGACCAGGATATGTATTGGCAGACTTTGGAGATTCTATAGGTAAGAAAGGAGCCTGAACTAGAATTGTGGCCTTTAGAACATCCAGGAAGGGAACAGGGTGGGATGCACCTGCAAAGAGGACTCTGTGGGTTCTGGGAGAAGCCATCTCAGTGACAATGTCCATCGCAATCCTGGTTCTTTTGGTGTGTGTGTGGTATGTTTAGGCTCTGAATTTAGATTTGGACTTTCTCCACTTACTGGCTGTGTCCCTTACCCTAAAACTCAATTTTTTCTTCTCTACAGTGGGAATAACAAATGTTCTGGTTGTGAAGAGTGCATCTGAAGTGCTTACACAGCGTCTGGCATATGCAGAGAAATTAGCTTACAAATGTTATTTTTCTGACTTCTCGCCTCCACTCCACTTACCCTTTCAGGAAAAAATAATTCACAAGGAATATCAAAACAATGATGCACCCTAGGAGTATCCAAGTATCTTAGCTGAGTTATCTCATTCTAGTATAGTGGCAGAGTTACAACTAAAGAGTGCTAGAAACCCACGCTTTAAACATCCTGCAGTGCACACCTCGGTCTTGTCAGTAAGGACTTCACTTTCTTCTGAACTGGGGCTTGTGAAAGCTGGCCTGAAAAGCCTGATTCAAGGAGATCAGGCTGTGTCTCTGACTGGAGCAGCTACACTCCACATCTATAATTTGATTTGTTCTATTGCAGATGATGTACTGGGCAGAGGTGATTGTGGATTGGTGAAAATCTGTTTTTATGACTGGCAAAGCAGTGCAGGGGGGTCTTTCACTGATAAGAAGCATCATCAGTAGGGGTTGTCCCTGATGCCTTTACAACAGCATCTGAGCACCTCTCAAGTTTTTCCAGGCCAGCTCCAGTTTCAGTGAGGAGAGTGTGGGCTTTCTATTCCCCAAATATTCTTACTACAGTTGATGTGTAGGTTACTGCCCCAGCCCAACTGCAGGTTCCCAGATGTGAGTTCCATGTAGGCAGAAACTGTCCAGTTCTTGAAATTGAATTACTTCCTTGTGTATGTGTTTTTTTCCTACTTAAAGCTCCTTGGGATGCTTCCTCTCAAAAGTCTTTGAAGAATAAGAGGTTAAGCTAAGACAACCTGAATCAATTTTTTTTTTTTTGGAAAATGTGATTGAAATTATCCCCATAATTCAATAAAATAGCTTTTTCCCTTCTTTCTTTTTACTTTGTTGGAAATTATGCAACAGAAAAAAAGTAAGAAGGCTCTACCTTAATTTTAAAGGTAACTGTTACATAAAGAAGAAAGTCATTATGCCAGGCCAGGGGGAGAGTGGAAAGGGGAAATTTAGAGAATAGAAACAAACTTAAGCATCTTGTAAATTTTGAGTGAATTGTAAACACATAATGAATGAATGAGAAGGGCCAGCCAGGAGTCTGTGAAATGGTCCAGTTGGGAAATGCCTAATGCATAAACACAAATCTTGGTGACAGGTAGGTTAGCTATCTGTGAACTTTCTAAAGATTAAATAAACAATAATAGGATTTTGTTAATGTGCCAAAGTGAGTTTAAACCATGAAAGACACGATGCAAATATGCAAGTAGCTTTAACTGGGCATAATAAAAAGTAATGAGGTATGGTTAAAATAATAACATTTAGAACAAGAGAGAAGTTAGGGAGAATTTTTGTCTAAAAAGCCAAAAAGTGATAGTTGATTGGTGATTTTGTTGTTATCAGGAGAGAGAATTTTCTTAATATAATAAATTAGGTACTTTGGCAAGTGAAATGGGTTCTAGGCCAATTGCAAGTCCTTAGGATTCCCTGGCAGCTAGAAACCTTGGCACTCCCAAAAGACAGCTTCAGTTAAAATGACAGATGAACACGAGTCTTCAAGTCAAAACTGCTGTTGTACCACGTCCGTTGAATGTTTGGTGATTCAAGTCTCTGTTATTCAGGAACTGATTCTGTTTTTCCTCCTGTCAAAACCTTGGTTGATTTTGACTGTAGTAGCACATCTGGCAGGAATATGACAGAAAAAAATTAAGTTAAAAATATAATTTCTATTCCCCTATTTTTTTCTGTAGAAGGCTTTATGGGGAAGAAGGGAAGAAGGTTGACATGAGTAGAGATGATACTTGCCTCTGGATGACCCAGTTGGGTTCTCCTTTGACTGCCATTCACCACAGTTGACCTCATTAGGCTCCGAAGTATGAGAAGAGCTTCATTGCCAAGTTAGTGAAAGAAGCAGATGATTTGCTTTTGCTTGAGTGGTTCTGTAGACCTCGGGAGATTAGCCATTTCTCTTAGAGTTTGGTGTATGTATTAAGATACAGCATGTATGTAGGTATATATAATACATATATGTGTGTATACATATATACATATTTCTTGTTTGTTTAATATCTTTTATAAAATTTTAATGGAATTTTTTGAACATGTACAAAAGAGAAAGAATCCTATGATGAACTCCCATGTATCCATCATCCAGCCTCAACAGTGATCAACCCATAGCATATTGTGGTTCATGTTGACACTCATCCACCTCTTTCATTCCCCATCTCTCCCCATTATTTTGAGACAAATGAGATCCTGGGATTTCATGAAAATATTATGAATATCTTATGTGTGAGAACAAGATTTCCCAAAGCATGATCCCCAGAAACCTAGTCCTGCAAAACTACTGCAAAAATAAAGTGTTCTAATCTCCAAACGTTTTAGGCAAGTGTTAGATATCATCTCTCTTTTTTGAAGAATTGTCCCATACGGGAATACATTAATGGTTCTTCACTTAAGAACTAATTTAAAGCAGTATCTTCCAAACTTAATTGAGTCTGGAATTCTTTATTTCCCGGAGAGTCTATTTACATTGTGAGGAAGAAATGTTAAGAGACAGTATTCACCACATTTGCCAGGCACTCACTATGTGTCAGGTTTGCTGTTAAATGCTTTTTATGGGCATTACTTCATTTAATCCTTATAACAATCCTATGAGGTGAGATTGACAGATGAACATATTACCCCGTTTTCAGATGAAGAAATTGAAGCTCAGAAATAGAAAATAACTTGGTAAAGGTCATAGCAGGTGCAAGATTTTCTCCCAGGCCTGAATGACCCTTGAACCTGAGTTCCCAACCCTCATGCTATGCAGTTGGAGAAGGGGTATTAACAATATCTGATGACATGAGCATCCTCTGGTGGCTTTAATATATTCCACTTTTTGATTTGAAAGGCACTGGGAAGTTTATCTAAGACAATAGAGGCGAGAATAATCTAAAAGGTACAAAAGTTGTTTTGTACCTTCTATCATCTAAAAGGTACAAAACAATTTTTTTCTACGGAAGTAGAAAATATTATTAATCAATAATGTTGTACTCCTATTTTCTTATGCTAACAAGTGAAACAAAAATACAACAGAACATACACGATCAGAGTCATTAGGCTAAGAATTTTGTTTAGTAATATTTTCTATTTCCATAGAAAAATTGTTTTGTGCTTTGTAGATTATTTTCACCTCTATTGGCTTAAACTTCCCAATGCCTTTCAAAAAAATTAGGTTAGGCATTTTTTTTTATTTAGCAAATAAGACACAGAAAAGATATATATCTTGCCAGAGGTTTGAAGTTCATTACAGAGCTGGAATCAGAATGTTGATATTTATGTCCAGGGCAATTTTTTTTTAGCTGCACCATGAATATTGCATTGACAAATAGGATATTCCCCCAACTCCTGGCTTGTTCTGGTTGGTGTAAACTGGGGAACCAAAGAACTGGTAGGGAAGGGAGACTACCTTAATCTAGAGTTACTTGATAGTGGAGAGTCCATTAGTGTTAATACTGTTTTCAGGATTTTTCAGAGGCAAGGTCTAGTGCTTATCTTAGCATTTATATCATGTTTTGTATATTTTCAGGTAGGAAAGGAAAATCTAAAGATTTAGTTTTCTTAGGACAAACTGTGAACTACCATCATAGTCCATTGCTTCTTTACACGTGGAAAACCCTGCCAGTGCTCATTGTGATATGCAGTCATCCCCAGGCTGTTTTGGAAGCTCCAATTCATGGCCCAACAGTGATGGGAGGGGCTCTGTGGAACCACTCAGGGATTCCTCAGTGGAGGTATCCATGATATAGCTGGGAAGAGGACCAAATGGTGAGGTGGAAGAGTGGCTCTTTACCATCTATCTCACGTTCCTTGTCAAGGTCAATGTATTATTTTCTAGATGACATGTTTGGCATATTATTCCCTGAGTTTAAAAAATGCAAAAATTAAAATACAGATGCAATTATTTTCAAAGATAATATGGGAAGAAGGATAGCTGTGTAATAGCTACAGAGAATTAAGCACCAGCATTATTAGAGCATTAGCAAGGCAAACTAAACACCTCTGATTAACTGGGCATTTATTCTGGCTGAGACAAACTTGCATGGAGATAGGGAACATTTGGATGTACGGCTGCAAATAATGAGTGTTATCACTTCGTTAAAGTAGGTCAAGGTAAGCAAATGTGATAGATTTTTTTCCGCATGCTATAATTACCAAAGGCAATTCAGTAGGCTTTAGACCTGGACCATAAAATTATATAATAAGCAGTCATTCATTGTAGGTGATTAAAAATAAATGTCTCCAGACAGATTAAAAGAGGAGAGACACAGAGTAAAGCACCATGATCCCACTGTTTATTATATCCACTCTCGTAATTAAGGAAGGTGTAAATTTAAAACGTATTATTAAATATGTGGAGGCACCATGATATAGCAAAAAGAGAGCTGGTCCTGGAATCAGACCACCAGGGTTAAGGAATCACTTTTTATACCTTTGACAACATGGCCTCAGGAAAACAATTTGATCTCTTTGAGCTTTGGTTTGCTTATTTGAAAATGGAAATTAACAATAAATTCTTAAAACATTTTCTAGTGGTCAAATAATATATGAATCTGCAAAGTTCTAGGCAAATGACTATTAATGATAATGGTTAAAAAAATACAAGCTATAAAGCCAGAGCAGAAAGGCAGCACCAAATAGCAACAGAGCTTCTGCAGGAGTTGACATATCTAGGTGTGCAAGCCCAAGACCTGCTCTTCTGAAGCAGTCTTACTGATGAGAGGAAGATCAACCAGTCCTAGAGCAGTGAGCCAGGGCAAAACAAAAGAGTCAATTGCAACCTAAGTATCAACCTAAGAGGTGTACTAAGTATTGACTTTGGGATCCATGACACTAGGAAGAAGGAAAGGTGAATTTTTTTTTTCTTCATCTGGCCGCCTGGTTCCTTGTTCCGAGTATGCATATTAGTAGTCAGTGGTCATTATGATATAAGAGTTAAATTTTTTTTTCTGGCTGGTTTAATTAGGTTGAGATAATCCAGAGTGAAAAATGCTCATTCTGTGCTTCCAGGGAACTCCTGCTAACACCAAAATTTGAAATCAGTTAATGTCCAAAGCACTCATGTGCCATTGGAAGGTCAGTCAGCCTATCCATGTTTCATTCCTGGAGGTGTTGAGACTCAAAGAGCCCCCTGCCATCCAAAGACATCCCAGGTAGCACAGAAAGTAAGTAATAGAGCTGCAGTAGACTTCATGGTTCAGGGTTTTTCCACCTGCTTTATCTACTGGAGGTTAATTGGATGTTTTGCAGAATACCCCAAGCATGGTTTTTACTCCACACAAATAATATCATTAAGGAAAAAGGAGGCTTTAGAGTATAGCATGGGTAGGAAGAAGTGTCTGGAATTTGCTTATTTGAGGGTAACTCTCCAAGGGATTTGTGGAGATCTGGTAAAAGTCTGTAATTACTTGCTCAATAGGAAGATATGGTATATATTATTTCCAAAGTGAAAAAGATGCCTGACTGCAAGTCTCAGGGCCACATGAAGTTAGCAGTGAAAGAATGCAGCATATAGTTTGTTGGAGAGGTGGAGAGGATAAATCAGTGAAAGGTGAGTTAAGTTAGGGTGGAAAGGAAGGGGTGGGAAGTCTTTCTGGCTTTAGAATAGGCGCTGGCAGTTCTGTTGTCAGTAACTGTCACCATACTATTCAGGGAAAATTTGACAATCTCCATTGCTAAATCCCCAAAAGTAACAGTTTAATTTATTTTTCAGAGCAAGCCTCATATAGATTGCAAATATTTTGAGTGGCAAGTTGATTTATTAGGGGAAAATTTTTCCCCATATAATTAAGTTTGCCTCTTATGTTATAATGTCAAAATGAGAGAAAATGTAGACATATTTTAGTTCACCCTAAAGAGACTAGAGGTACTGCAATAATACTAAGAAGACTTCTAAAAAGTTCTTATTTGATTTTTGCAAATTAAAATAGTGATACTATCTAATGGAAACAATTAGAACAATATTGCACAAAGACATATAAAGGCAAACATAATCAATGACCTTCCCTCCAATATAATATTAGTGTTCACAGCATGACATGAGTCTTTCCACATAACTCCTTATTTACACATATAAAAAAAAATTTTAAACAGGCAAACGCTTAGACAAAAACAGAGAATCTCAAAGTGCTTGAGATTTTTCAGCAGAATCAGAGAAAACCAAAACTATTCTCTTTGGCTTCAATCTTAATATAGAAAAATCTAGGCTAAAGCATTGGGGCTAGAGTGAGGTGGAGGTCAAAAAAGAGCACCAAGAGAAGTATACCTGAAGCATTTATTTCTAGAAAATTAGTCTTGTGCAGAATACTAGATGCTAGGCCGTGGGACTTCTTCTCTCAACCTTCCTCTTTCATTTTGCTTATAGAGAGAGGTACATGGTGACATGTCAAACAGCGACTCATGTATCCTTAGGGAAGCTCTAATCATCAAAGTGTATTCAATATACGTCTTGGTGAGCATGTGGTTGTATGGCACAAAGGTTAGGAAATCAAGCTAAAGAGATATGGCCCTAACTTCCAGGGCATAGAAAGAGAAATCAAGGACCCAGAGGCAGATGAACAAGGAAAATAAGTAGCAGAATGAACCAGGGACTTAATATATTTGCAATGTGTCTGGTTTGTATTCTGTGGAATGATGAGGGAGGAACCTCTGGAGCACGCGCACATTTGGACAAGATGAGCCTACAGAGGAATAGCTGTCTCACTTCCAGACATGCTGCTACCTCTGCCTAGTGAATATAACACAGGGAAGGGCTGAAATGAAAGATCATTTTCACATGCGGAGATGAAACTGCAGTCTAAATCCACTGAGGTATAATCCCACTATGCCCAGGGTTACTTATTTAAAAATATTTTTTGGGTTTTGACAGGTAGTGTGCTATCCAAAGTATAAAATAACAAATACCATGATAGCTACATTGTATATTTGACCACTCCACGGAAGAATTTGGATAAAAAACCTTTTCTCATTCTTTTATCTTCCCTCCCTCCCTTCCTTCCTTCCTTCCTTCCTTCCTTCCTTCCTTCCTTCCTTCCTTCCTTCCTTCCTTCTTCCCTCCCTCCTTCCTTCCTTCTTCCCTCCCTCCCTCTCACTCTTTCCTTCTCACCTTCTCTCTTTCTCTTTCTTCTTCTTTCTTTCTTTCTTTCTTTCTTTTCTTTCTTTCCTTCTCTTTCTTTCTTTCCTTCCTACCTTCCTCCGTCCCTCCCTCCCTCCCTCCCTCTCACTCTCTCCTCCTCACCTTCTCTCTTTCTCTCTTTCTTTCTTTCTTTCTTTCTTCTCTTTCTCTTTCTCTCCTTCCTTCCTTCCTTCTTTCTCTTTCTTTTTTCTTCATTCATCCATTCATCTATTTATATAGCATATATATATGTATGTATATCTTTATGTACACTTGTGTATGCATAGATACAATACGAAACAAATTTAAAACACATGTGGTGAGTTATTGCATTATTTTTGGAGTTCCCTCAAATGGGAAAATTTGGTATTTCTTTCTCTTGTGATAATCAGTTTTATTTACAGAAAGGTCATAAGTAAACTGCTTTTATCATTTGCTAGTGGGGTACATTACAGTGAGCAATTCTAGTTACAAGTTCATCAGGGTTTGGCTACTACTCCTGGAACTCTTTCCTTCCCATTGGGCTTCCATCTCTAAGATCTAACTGAAGTTCCCTAAAGCAAGCATTCAACTTGCTGCTTGGTAAAATATCGAACAACCCCCATGCCCACCCCAGTATTCCTAAATAAATAGTGTAAATAAATAGATGAATCTGGCCTCCGAGAATATGGTTCAGAGATTATAGAGTATCTATATTGTTCTGCTCTCTATGAATAGGTATAAAAACCTGTTGAATAGATGCTAAAAATCAGTGGATATGTTGCACCTCAAAAATGTTGTTCTTTTAAAGAGGGCAGGAACAAATCTGCTAGTCCCAATAATCTGGATGCAGACAGTCATAGTAATGATGATGACTGTGGTAAGAAATATGAACCTATATTCTGAGGCCAAGAAACCTCTTACCTGTTCACCAGGGCTTCAGAAATGAATGGCAAACTCCAATATATTTTTTGAAATGCAGAAAAGAATTTAGAGTATTATTTGTATTTGGCTTTTAAACTTGAGAAAATACACGGCCAATGCCAACTGAAGTGTTATCGAAGTTTAATCATGAGTATGTAACATATATCAGCTACTCCCTCTTCAATCTTCACAGATTTTTGTAAAATAGTGACCCAAGATGGAAAGGATATTCTAAGCAATGGGAAGGCAAAGAATCGCTTAAGCTTTTCATTCATTGTGATAGCAACTGAACTTCTTGATGTATTTATTGTTATAAAAATGTCCTTGAAACCACCAATTATTTCTTCCTGTAGATGGTTAGAACTTTTAATATTGTCCGGGAAACTTCTAGAAGCATAATTTGTCAAGTCAACCTTCATACAGCATTTGTAAGTACTCTCTATGAGAACACTCAGAAAATGTTACAGTTTCTGACTCATTCTCTCTAGCCCAGTTGTGTGTTAAACTGAAGGACACACTTGACTATTGCACTAGGATAAAATGGGTTAGGTTCTTTTTATCTCTGTCAGTTTCCCTTTATCCACACATTTAAAATAATTTCTCTCTTTTCTTTTTAAGTCACAGCTGTGTTATTCAAGTGCACTTTTTTTTTTCAATAAAGAAAATATACTGCATTGGCATTCTGAGTCATTCTGGTTTTGTTGGTATTGTTTATTTTAAATTTAAAGATTCAGCAACACAGTGGGTAATAAATGAGAGGCTTTGACAGAACTAAAATAAGGGTGCCTTACATTAAAGGGATCAGCCAAATTACACAATTCAGTAATTCTCCATTTGCCCATAACTTTGATTTGTGTGGACTTTTCTAAAACCACAAGGTTTAGGTAAAAATGCTCAGTAGTTGGGAATATTTCTAAGCATTTGGCAGCACTGGGTGCTATCCAAGAAACTCAGGATATCTCTGTGAAGCATGTTACTTATTTCCTTGTCTGAGCAAAAGGAAATATCTGAAGTTCACCCTCTAAAAACTGGAATAACCAATAAATATTCTATTGTTATCTTTATGCCTTCATCTTAGCAGGTAACATTTTCTAGTTAGAAGAGCTGGTTCTCCCCACTGGCTGTAAGTATTTAAGGCAATCTGTGCATATTGCAACAAAGGCCCCAGAAATTTAGAGGGACACACTGTCCTATAAACCCAGCACCATAGCAAACATCTCAATCCCATATTATGGCCATTTGGGAAAGAAACAAAACAGAAAACATGGAAGAGAGTTACTCATGAGAGTATGAGTGTCTCTTCACTCTCATGAGGTGAAAACATTTGAAACCTTTTAACATATTGCTACTGACGGGTAGCGCTATTTCACAAAGCCATGTAAAACAAAGGCTCTGCTATGCTCTACCAACACCACCAATCAATCAAATGAAAAACACCAAGTCAACCCCTAATCTGAGTTGCTTCAAGATTTATTGCTAGACGTGCTTCCCAGCACTTTGGAGGGCCAAGGCCAGAGGATCGCTTGAACCCAGGTATTCAGGACCAGCCTGGGCAACATAGCAAGACCTCATCTCTACTGAAAAAAAAAAAAAGAAGTTTATTGCTTACTTGCATCACAATCCAATACCAATGGGCAGAGGGACTCTGTGCACACAGTCCTACAGGGTCAGGCTCCTTCCATTTTGTGACATCTTCATCTTCTGCATGCAGTCTCCAAGATTGCTACTAAAGGGGGAAGTGACAATGGAGACTTAAACGGTGAGATTTTGTAAGTCATGCCATAATGTTTTATCTGTCACTTCCACCTACTCTCCATTAGCCAAAACTGCCATATGTCCCAGCCCAACTATAACAAGGTATGGAAAAATGAGTCCTCCTGTGTGGCCAAGAGGAAAATGAGATGGTTTTGTTGAACACATGACACAGTGGTTGTTCTTTTGTTTATTTTATTTGTTGGCACCGGTGAAAATATTAACTCTTAATACTAGTTCAAGAGTTTTTAAGTCGTTGTTAAAATATAATGAGGGGGATAAATAATATCTGTTATTTATTAAGTTCTTAGTACATGCTGGAAATGCAACAATACTTATTTAATCCAGTCTTTACTGACCCTATGTGTATGAAGTAGATACTATTGTTTCACTCATTTTATAGATGAAAAAAATGAGATTTAATTAGGAACTTGTTTTGTAATTGACAGAGCTGGGTTTCTATCCAGCCATTTGCTGTCAGAGCCTGGATTGTACTCACTGAGCCATATTGTTTCACCAAACAAACACTGAGTCCCATATGTATTTGTTTGGGTTCACTCTTGGTCTTGATTCAGAACCAAGTGCTCTACCCTTCCATGCCTGATCTTCATGATCTACAAAAGAGCGATAAAAATACCTCCTACTCCCTTGGCATTTCAAACCAACTGGGGTAATCATTGTGAAGTACATTAAATTCCGTCCAATACAGGCTGCACAATATCCTTATGGTTTAAATGTGATTTACTTTTTGAATAGGTAATAGATTCACATGATTGAGATTTCCCAAAGGTACATCAGGATCTAGAGTGAAAAGTCTCCTAACCGCTTCTGTCCCTTCTCCACTCATTTTCCCAGCACAAAGACAATCCATATTACTAGATTGATTTGTATAATTCATTTATATAATTTGTTTACCCTTCGGTAAATAGACTAAATTTCTAAAACAATTCTTGCTTTTTTTTTGCAATTAACATTTTAGCCTGGTGATTATATTCATACATACAATATCCTCATTCTTTTTATCCATTGTATAGTTGTTAATTATAAGAATATATTATAATTTGTTCAACCAGTGTATTAGTCCATTTTCACACTGCTATAAAGAAATTTCTTGAAATTGGCTATTTCTTTGTAAAGAACTGAGAAGTTTGATTAACTCACAGTTCTGCATGGCTGGTGGGGGGGTCTCAGGAAACTTACAGTCATGGCAGAAGGGGAAGCAAATACATCCTTCTTCACAAGCTGGCAGGAGAGAGAAGTGCACAGTGAAGGGAGAGGAGCCCTTTATAAAACCACCAGATCTTGTGAGAACTCACTGACTATCATGAGAACAATGGCATGGGGGTAACTGCCCCCATGGCTCAATTATCTTCACCTGGTTCCACCCATGGCACATGGGGATTAAATTCAGATTATCATTCAAGATCAATTCAAGATGAGATTTGGGTAGGGCCACGGAGCCAGACCATATCAACTAGTTTACTATTGATGGACATTTAAGTTGTTTATAATGTTTTTGCAGTTTTTCACGTGTGATTATTTGTATGACAAATTTTTAGAAGTGATGCCATAAGAAGTCAAAGCTAACATTTAAATTAATATCATTGCATTTAATGATTGAATTTGGTATTAGTCATTGTAGTGTGCAACTGCAAATATCACAGTAAAGATAAAAAGTATATAATGTCTTTTTTTTTGAGACGGAGTCTTGCTCTGTCGCCCAGGCTGGAGTGCAGTGGTGCGATCTCGGCTCACTGCAAGATCCGCCTCCCGGGTTCACGCCATTCTGCTGCCTCAGCCTCCTGAGTAGCTGGGACTACAGGCGCCCGCCACAGCGCCCGGCTAATTTTTTGTATTTTTAGTAGAGATGGGGTTTCACCGTGGTCTCGATCTCCTGACCTCGTGATCCGCCTGCCTTGGCCTCCCAAAGTGCTGGGATTACAGGCGTGAGTCACCGCGCCAGGCTATAATGTCTTCTTGACCATCTCAGGATGCAGCTGCTATTAGAAGAAATGAGGTTGTGATTAGTAGCACTAAATTCTAAAGATTCTGATTGTGGGTCCATCATTATTTAAGTGGTTGGCTTGTTCTTTTTCCACGTTCTTGATCTACATATCTAAATAATGATTGTATTTCTATTTGTTTTATTGCTGTTAGATGGGGCCATGACTCTAAATAAAAAGTTCATGAATCCAGTTTATAAGATATTTTGGAACTTAATCATATTATAGTTTTTGTTATTTTGCTTAACTCTTAATTATAAACCAACATCACAGGCCTGCAGGTACAGTCATCAACTTGTTTCACAATCCCCTCACAATATCTAAAATAGAAAGTGCAAATGATAGTGGTTGGAATAAGTCAGAAGTTTGTTTCTCTGGTAAGTGGTCATATATTATGATGAATATATTCACTCATCAGGGATCCAGGCTCTTTCCACCTGTTGCTCTGCCATTCTCAGTGTGTAGCATCCATCTCAATGATCAAGGTGGTTTTCTCCAGCTCCTCCCATTGTTTCCACAATCCAGAGAGCAGGAGGGTGGAAAGGAGAAAAAGCATGTCTGTTCTAAGGACATAACTTGGAAGTTTCATTGTCTCATACATCATCTGATTTCACAATTCTATAGCTAGAACTTAGTCACACGGCCACATCTAATTATGATAAAGATTAAGAAAAGTGGTCTTTATTCTGTTGAGGGGCATGTTATCCCATGGCTAGAACATGAAGTTTAATTATTATGAGAGAGAAGGAGAGAATGAGAGACATATAGCAGTCTCTGCCATGGCTTATCTCTCTTCCAGCCAAATACCTATGTGCACCCTTCTTCTCACTGATAGAACACACTTTGGCACCTGCTCCATTCCCATCAAGAAAGACAACTACAAAGTTTTATCTGGTAAATTGCATTAGGAGGGCCCAGAAGTTCAGGGTGATGTGAGTCATTTCTATCAGGTTTGGATGAGTCACCCTATGGTCTATTACCCCTCATCCCCAACTCCACACAATAGACAATGGTGAGGGTGGGAACTGGGTAATTACCATGAAGACTTTCACTCAGAAAAGTGCAGAAAGGGATGTACTGAATCACAGAGAGCTATGGCATCTAGCAAATCCAACTCAGCAGGTGTTTTGATACTTCCCAACCCAAGCAGTGAAGTAAATTCCTTAATCAGCTCTATCTGGTAGTGCTGGTTCTTCCCACTGGAAGGAATCCCTTACCATTTAGATTCTTTGTGCTCCAGTGGTGTCTTTTAGACATCCTTTTTGGCTCTTTATTGTCTACTACTAAATGTGAAGTAGTCACTGGAGAGTGTGCACTTCCTGAAAGCTGTAGAGGGTTCTCAGTCAGCTTTCTGACGGTGCAGGTTTGGAAGTTCAGGGTTTATTTTAGGGATCAAAATTACATCATTTGAAGGTGAGGCTTGCATGTATTGCCCCATACCTGTGATTATAGAGAAAGTGGGGTAGGGAGAGAAGGCAATGAAACTGGAATTAAAATTGTCATCGCCACAAACATGTGTGACTAGGACAAGTCCCCCTCTCAATGTTGATTTCCTCATCTACAAAATGATTATTTTGAACTCTGGTCTCTGAGGGCCCCAACCAGTTCAGTCCTGACAGCCGGTTTTAAGTGAGTAAGCAGTTGCCATTTCTAGGAATGTTTGAATTTCCATCAGCCTTGAAGTCTTTTTAAATCTTTTGTTGGTGGAATGTAGTTTATTAAAATAGAAAGAGCACATCATCTCTTGCATTCATACTGTTTTCCAAAGTAGCTTGTGCCATTTTAGTTCACCGTGCTCTTTCCCCCCACCCCCAAACCTGGAAATAGGACTCCTTTCTTTCCCATCCTGGCTTTGGGCTTCATTCCTGAGTATCCTTATGAGAACTGTCAGACACTTTTTTCTCTGAATGGAGGAAACTGTATTGGTTCAAGGACTAGAAGGTCAACAGTCACAGATTCTAGAGCAGTGGTCCTCTGTTGTGTATGTTTGTGTGTAGAGGGAGACTTGAATATTTTGAAAAATATTCTCCAATTCTTTCCTGATACACCGTTCTATCACTGCCTTATTTAAGATGGTAGATTTTGGAAGAACTTTTGGGGTGATCTGATGTCTATTCACCTTCTATGCCCCACTCCAACACACACAACACACACACACAGACACACACACCCCTTCATGAAGAAGCTTTACCCCAGATTGGGGAAGTTGCTAAACATTTCTACATAAAAAGAACTTAACCCAAGATGAAAATTTGATGGAAGACTGTGTTAGGTTCCCATTGGTGCTGTAGCAAATCGCCACAAACTTAGTGTCAACCTAAATAACAGAGAGAGAATCTCTAAAAGAAAATATATTTGTTTGGGAATAGAGCATTGAAATGAGAATACACATGTCATAGTAACCTATGTGCATATTCAGGGAGGTAAAGGAAGATGAAAGTTTTTACTTTATTTTATTTATTTATTTATTTATTTATTTATTTATTTATTTATTTATTTATTGAGACAAAGTCTCACTCTGTCTCCCAAGCTGGAGTGCAGTGGCATTATCCCTGTTCACTGTAACCTCTGCTTCCTAGGCTCAAGCTATTCTCCTGCCTCAGCCTCCCTAGTAGCTAGGATTACAGGCATGTGCCATCATGCCTGGCTAATTTTTCTACTTTTTAGTAAAAATGGGGCTTCACCATGTTGGCCAGGCTGGTATTGAACTCCTCACCTCAAGTGATCTGTTCATCTCGGCCTCTCAAAGTGCTGGGAATACAGGTGTAAGCCAGTGCACCTGCTTGATAGTTTTTAAAATTAAAAATGAGAAGAATTACATAATTGTTTTGAAGCAATTATCCTTGTCTACAAAGATCAATAACAAACGTGATGCCAGTCCAAGGCTGGACAGGGAGTTACTGGGCAGATTTCTTTGCAGAAGTATTTTTTGTGGAAGGCCTTTATGCAAATTGTTAGTTTTTGTAGTGCCTGATTTTTTTTTTTTTTTAAATCAGATATACAGGCATGAGAACCCTCTCTTCATGGCCTTCCTCAGCTCTATCTGTCACCATTTTCTTTCTTTCTTTGAGACATAATCTTGCTTTGCTACCCAGGCTGGAGTGCAGTGGCATGATCCCAGCTCACTGCAACCTCTGCCTCCCCAGCTCAGGTGATTCTCCCACTCCAGCCTCTTGAGTAGCTGGGACTACAGGCATATGACAGCATGCCCAGCTATTTTTTTTTTTTTGAATTTTTAGTAGAGATGGGGTTTTGCCATGTTGCCCGGACTGGTCTTGAACTCCTCAGCTCAGACAATCTGCCTTTTTTGACATCCCAAAGTTCTAGGATTACAGGTATGAGCCACTGCGCCCAGCCTGTCACCGTTTTCTTAATATTAGTGACTCTATCTTAATTCTGACAACTTTCACAGTAGCTTAAAACAATACATTTCTTTTTAAACTTACAGTTCTGGAGGTCAACAGTCTGAGATGGTCAATAGTCACTTGGCTAAAATCAAGGTGCTAGCAGGGGTTCATTCCTTTTTAGAGGCTGTAGGGGGAAATTCATTTTCTTGACTTTCCAGCTTTAGAGGCTGATCACAGTTCTTGGCTCATCATTCCCTTCCTCCATCTTCAAAGCCAGCAATGGCTGGTGGAGTCTTTTTTATGATGTCATATCTCTCATTCTGATCCTCCTGTCTCCCTCTTTCCCATTCAATTCCCTTGTGATTAAATTGGGCCCACCTGGATAATCCAGAATAGTCTTTTTATTTTAAGGTTAGCTTATTATCAACCTTAATTCCATCTGCAATGTTAGTTATTCATAGGTTCTGGAGGTTAAGACATGGAGATATTTGAGACCATTATTTTGCCTAAAACAAACACCAAGCAATGTTGAGAGAAAACTAGCAGGTAATAACATTTTAGGTACATGTTAGATAATGAATTTTACTCTATCTATTTATTTGACATATTGTGTGATTGCTATGAATCTGGCACTGAACCAGGCTTTAGGAATAAATGTAATGAAAAAACAAACAAACATCACAAAAACTCATGTATTTTCCTCTGTGTGGAGAAATAAGCAAGTCTGCAATAGGATAACATGGAAATGTCCTATTATGGGGGACTACAGACGCTACAGGAGCAGCTTCGAACCAGACCTATGGGATGACGGCAACTGGGGAAACCAGGCAAGGGATGGAGGGGTGAAGTGAAGGGGTGGGGGATGCAGCAGTGAGAGAGAACATAGTGACTGGCCACTCAGCAAGGAAGAATAACTAGAAGCAGTTCATAACTGTTGAAGATGGGGACAGAATTTGGGAGAAGCAGAAGTTAGGAGATCAAGCTAAGGATGGAACTTTTGGCCAGACCATGGGCTTTGTAAGTGATTTTGAAGCATTAGCACTTTATTCTGATGGTATTGGGAACCGACTACAGGCTGGGAGGGCCAGATTTCCCTCATATAAAGGTCATTGCAAAGACCGGCACCAGAAGGGTGGTAGTAATGGAAATGAGAGTGAAAGGGTAGGCATGTACTATGGTTTGACTGTCCCTTCCAAAATTCAGGTGTTGCAACTTACTGGCCAATGTGATGCAAGTGAGGCCTTTAAGAGGTGATTAGACCATGAGTGCTCCTTCCTCATAAATGGGATTAAGGCTTTTATGAAAGAAGCTTCTCACAGCATTTGGCTAGCTTACCCTTCTGCTTTTCCCTGTGTGAGGACACAGCGTTCCTTCCCTCTCGAGGATGCAACAACAAGGTGCCATCTTGAAAGCAGAGATCCCTCACCAGACAACTGAACCTGCTGGTGCCTTGATCTTGGACTTCTCAACCTCTAGAACAGTGGAAAAATAAATCTCTATTCTTTATAAATTACCCAGTCTGTGGCATTCTGTTATAGCAGCACAAATGGACTAAGACAGAATGAGACACCTTTAAAATAATTGAGGGGAGCAGAGGACTGACTAGATGTGCTAAATAAAGAAGAAAATCGAGTCAGTGACTATGAGACATTGCCCTTGGTGATGAAGCAAAAGAAAATGAGTTTGAAGTGGGGCTGATGCATGTGAAATGTGGAGGATCCCAAAAGATGATCAGAAACATCCAGCTCTCCCCAGTGGGGACTTGAACACACTTTGAAGAATCCTGAATTAAAAAAATATGAGTTCTTGTTAAATTTAAAATGATCTCTGGCTGGTAAAATTGATACATTCTTGTTCTTTTATTGTAAAATGTAAGTAACATCATTTATAAAATTTGAAGATCAAATTGAAGGTGAACTATAATAACAATTTTTTCTTAAAAATAGAACCAAGCATTTTCTTGCTTTCCTCCTAAGTCCAAATCTAAAGATACAGTGATGGGGAAATTACTTCATCTCACCTGGCAAAATGACAAGGGATGTCTTATAAAAATCTGTTTACAGTAGTACATTTTCAGCCCCATCATTGTAAAGCAGCAGCACACCTCCTCTGGTAGATTTCACACTTTAGTAATTCATTATGTCACAGGTTCCTCTTGGTGTGAAATTCCTCTGATTAGGAAGAGCTGACAGAGGCAGGAGAATGAAGTAATTCTCTTCTTCTCTCTTCTAAACAAGTCATTTTTAATATTTCTCCAAGGTCAAATTCAATTGAAAATAGGACAGGGTGATAGCTCCTTAGATTTGTACTAATAACGGGGTGTTCTCAGCAGAGGCTTTTTGGCAGGAGAGCAAAGATGACTTATCAAAATGCTTAAGAAAGCAAAATCGCCTGCCAGACAGGAGATCCAAAAGTTTTGGGGCTTGTTATAGCTAGATTTTTTTTTAATTTTGCTAATAAGAATGAGCCTAATGCTACAACAGCAATGCCTTTGAAAGCATGATTTCAGATGCAGAGCGCAAATGTTCCTCCTCAAATTTTCTTTATAATTTTAATTTTAGATGTTTCCTTCCAACTAGCTTCAGAGTTAGATAAATTATGAGAGAGGCCAATGCTTTTTATCTTCGTGGCAATTGTTTGAGTGACATCTTGCAGCTTGTATTCAAAAGACCAGTGGCTTCTTCATGAACTTTCCTCAATGAATCCTTCAATCATTCTAGTTGTCTTCTGTGGCCTGCAATACAGAGCCTTGAAGATCTGGAAAACTGATGTTGGTTGTCTATAGATTCAAGGACCTGTGGCTAGATTCACTTACTCATAGGTGTCAAAGAGGGGCTCATATTTCACAACAAGTAGTGACACTAAATGGTCATGGTTAAGCTCTTGATTCAAGCCTCAGCTCCACCCTTTCCTAGGTTTGTGATCTTGGGCAAGTTAGTTAACCTATCTGAACCTAACCTCAATTTCTTATCGGGGACATAGAGATACAGGTAGTATTTGCCTCATTGGGGTTTATGAGAAGATTAAATGAGATAAGATATAGAAAGTATTTAGGCCAGTGGGTAGCACATAGTGAGCTCTAAACAGGAGGCAGTTATTTTTAATTATGTGCTACAAAAAGAGAAAAATGAAAAAACTCTCAAGTTCTGAAAAGAATATTAAAAGATTTTTATTTCTTCCTGTATAGCCCATGTTGTTTTATAATTTGGTACCACCTGCCTTTTATAATAAACACAGCATCAAACTCTATGAATGCATTAATAGAAAATGAAAATCTAAAGAGAAAAAGAAAAAATAAAATGAGGGGTATGATGAAAAGATGATATGTGAAAGATAACTTTTCTTGTTGATGTTAATATATTGAAAAAGCACAGAGAGAAGCCTGTTTGGCTTTGAAGTGCCGAACTAATTAGGTCTGGAGAGTAGATCCTGAGAAAACGTGGGGATGATAAAAGGGAGCATCATTCCAAGATATTTAGGGGAAAGAATCACATGTAAGAGAGCCTGAAGGCTTAGCATTATTCCTCAAAGGGGAGCGACAAGGGAATTAAAAAAAATTTAAAGATTGGTGTACCTGGAAAATTCTCTCTTCTCTCTGCACTAATTCCACCTAGGCTTCTAGACCCAGGTAAGTTTCCATCTTTCAGGAGCCTTCGGACAGTATATATCAAAGCTGTTCCTGTCCACTCTTCCCTCTGAAAGTCCACACCCTTGGACATCTGAGATTTAACATTTATTCTATCTTAACATTTTTCTTAGATTGTTCTGATTTTGGTGATTGGGGTGTCCATATTTGATTCTATGCCCTTCTTTACAGGCTTGGGCATATAAATATTTCCCAGTACTTTCCTTTAATTTTTACATCTACTCTATGTACATATACATTTTATTACTCTATGTGTAATGAAAAGTATATGCACAGAAGTAATTTCCATAGTAAAGTAATTTACACAGAAGTAATTCAGGATCAGGGAGTTGAAGAAATCTCGGATGGTCATATATCCATGCCTTCCCTGTCATCTTTTATCAACCGTATCTTTGTCCATTTGGGCTACTGTCACAGAATATCTTAGACATTGTTGCTTATAAGCAACAGAAGTTTATTGCTCACAGTTCTGGAGGCTAGGAAGTCCAAAATGAAGGCACTGGCAGATTCAGTGTGTGGTGAGGACCTTCTTCCTCATAGATGCCATCTTCTCACTGTGTCCTCACATGGTGCAAGGGGACAATAAGCTTCTTTTATAAGAGCACTAATCCCTTTTGAGCAGGAGCTCTCATGACCTAATAGCCTTTCAAAGGCCCCACCTCTTAATTCTACCACCTTGAGGGCTAGGTTTCAACATATGCATTTTGGAGGGACATGAACATTCAAACCATAGAACACTGGATGCTCATCTTCCTCTACTCTGTGCAACTTCTAGACACATCCAACATCTAGGTTCCTCTCTCCACTGTGATTTGCTGATTTCTCTGTATCTTCAAATGGTTCTCTGAATGCTCCCTCTACATCCTTGCCTTTTCTCTAACCTGGGTTTCCTTTGATGATGAGGCTTCTCTCATGGCTCTCTCAAATAAAGACCCTGTTTTTCTCTCACATCTCATAAAACTCGAGGCCAGAAAATGGTGTAGGCGTATCCCTGGCTCTCAATTGTTGCTTCCAAACCATGTCTCTTCTTTCCTATCTCAGAATAAATAAACAAAAACCCCAAAACAAAAATGCAGGTCCTTTGAAACTTGGTGCTTTCAACTCTTCTATCATTTTTTCTTAACCTTGCTGCTGACTACTGGCCTCCTGTCCTGCAATCTTTCCTGTAAGACTTTGACTCCCGACTTTTTGTCTTCCTATCTCTAGTTCTGTCATCATTTATGATAACTGTAATATCCATATAAATGAACCAGTTAACAGCCTGAACTATCAGTTCTTTAATATCCACACATCAAATGACCTTTTGTCTGTCCCTCTTCCCAATCCTTGACATTAATACTTCTAAAATCCTTACTTCTGGCAGTGGAACAATCTCATATTTCATAGTGGAACAAAGTTAGCTAAGGGTAAAGTGGCCTTGAAAGGGCTTTGTAGCTGGAGACCAGGGACAACTTTAAGATGATCTCTGTGAGTTCAAGAGTCAAGACAGAATAGGAACAAAGACATCTTGGTGGATGCCGGGGTGGTTTTGATAACCACTAGGTCACAACCCTCATGCCCAGGCACTATTTAAGCCCCCAGCCAATACTAGAAATCAAATATAATCTTTAAGAAAAGAGTAAGCTCCCAAATTGGCTAACATTAAGCTCCCATCACCTAGTGGAGTTTTGCAGATTAAGCTCCATTATAAAAGAGTATAGAAAGTTACATTTGCTGTACAACAATGCTGTGAGATAAGATTGGTACCTGCCTTATGCACTTTCCCACTTTTAAAAAAGTCTACTTAATAGTTTCTTCTCTCTCCTCAAACTTTCCCCTCTCCCATCTCTTTTTGTACATTCTTCATTGAGAAATGTAAAGGAATACAGAAAAACTTCCTTATATTTTGAGCCAGATTCACATTTACATATTTATACATGCACATATATATATGTTCTCAGTCATTCCCCCCACCTTTACAATGTATGAAATACCCCAAGTCCATTCTCTTCTCAACATTGTGCAGCTGCAGTAACACACCCTCTTCCATTCTTTTTCTTATTTTTTTATTGTATATTTTTAAGGTCTACATCTCTTTTTGATCATCATCGCCCTCTCTCTCTCAACTGGAAGTTCCCACTAGCATACAACTTGACATTCTTTTTCCTTCACTCCAGGATTCTACAGCGCCTTGAGCTACCACCTCATCTCTTGGCTCTTGGCCAAGGCAAAACATTTTGAAAGGGTTGTCTCCCCTCATTGTCTCCACTTCCTCATTTCCCAGTCATTCTTCAAGCTCACTTCAAGCCCCCGCAGTCTGGCTGCCTTCTCCCACTCCACTCAAGATGCTATTTTCATATTTTCCAATGATTCCCATCTTTCAGAATTTAATGCATATGTTTCTCTTCTTATTCCATTCAAGATTTTAATTTGCATTATACCCAGAGAGTCACTTTTTTCTCTTTCTTCTCTTGGCTTTGTCTTTTGACACTCGACTCTCCAAGTTTTCCATGCATCTCACTGTTCATTTCTTCTCATTTTCCTTTGCTGGCAACTCCTTCTTTAACCAATTGATATTTAAAAAAAATCATTTGATATATATTTTTTTAAAAGAGCCTGTCAACCATGAACATAAAACCCTTAATGGACTTTCACTGTATTTAGAAAAATATTCAAGTTCTTCAGGTACCTTGTTCTCCAATATTTCTCACACCACTCTTCTTTTGCTCACTGGACTCTAGAAATGCTGGCCTTCCTCATGATTTTCCTGCATCACAGCCTTTGCTCCTGTTATTCTCCCTTCCTGCCACTCTCTTCTCTTCACGGATATTTTGTGTGACTGGCTTCCTCAGGGGTCAGGTCAATTGTCATCTTCACAAAGAGGACTTTTCTGGCTTCTTTCTAAGTTTCCCTTTCACACTACTCTATTTCCATTCTAATGATAATTATAACTGTCTTTTTCTTCAAAATATATTTCCTCATTAGTTGTCTCTCTTTGAATGTAAGATTGATGAGAGCAGGAACCTTGTCTATCTTTTCACTGATGCATTCTGAGCGCCTAGAACAATGCTTGGCGCATAGTAGATGCTCATTAATTATTTGCTGGGTAAATAAATGAATAACTAGGTAGTATCGGGGCAGGGATTAAAACCAAGTTTAGGGATTCCAATCTCTGTGTTTGTATTTAACCACTCCACTATCCTAACTTTAATAGTACAATTATAGGATCAGAGACTTTTCTTTCTGATCTTCAGGGGAAGATGTTAGCAACCTTCTGGGGATTTGTCAAAAGAACTGAACTCAAGGTTTTGAACTTGGAGTTGTTTGCTCTTTAGTCCTATTCCTTTCCTTCCACTTTGTAATGGGGTGGGCCAGGGTCTGTGTGGCAGCTACAGGGTTTGGGGTTAGTGAGCTCCTTCCATCTACCCAAGACAGTTTATCACCGGACCCAGTGGAGGTTTAATACATTATTTTACCACGTGGTTCAAGCTAATACAGGTTGCATATCCCTTATTCAAAATGCTTGGGAGAAGAAGTGTTTAAGATTTTGGATTTTTTCAAATTTTGGAATATTTGCATTATACTTACCAGTTGAGTATCCTAATTAGAAGATCTCAAATCCAAAATGTTCCAATGAGCATTTCCTTTGAGCATCACGTTGGTGCTCAAGAAGTCTAGGATTTTGAAACATTTCAGATTTTGAATTTGTGGATTAGGGATGCTCAACCAGTGATTTGAAACACTGCAACATCAAAAGCCTGGGGATTGTTCCTGGTATATCTATCTTATACCTTATTTTTCCCACACACAAGTATACAGGACCTTGTCAAATAGGTCCTTGGAGGGTGTCTTTCATGAACCTCCATGCTCCCCTTTTCTGTGTTCCTTTCAGTCCTCATGAATTCCCCACAGTCCTCTCTTTTTCATCTTTTCATCTATTCCCACTCTTCTAGTTGTTCCCACATCCAATGACCTTCTTTCCCACAAGACAAAAAGCATCTAAACCCTTTGTGGAGTCTTGTGAACTTAGGCCCCTCATCTGTTTCATCTTCCACTGGCCCCATGCTGGTCTATGGAGGATGACTGGATGTGGGTGAGTAATTTAACTCTTGCTTTTCGATCCACCCATACTACCAGCTTCCAGATAACCTGCTTATTCAATCTGTGAAACTTTCTTGTATTCTGTGGTGAAAATTGGTGTGCTTCTCAGTAGTTGCTTCCTTGTAGTCTTAGTTTTCAGCCTTATTTAGTCTTCTAGATCAGTCACTAAACGTCCATCTGCTTTCAAGTTTCCAACACTTTGTTGACATCTCTAATCTGCTGTTGTTGTGTGTCTGGTCATATTTGCTGTTGTGGGCATATGCCATGTTTATACCTTAAATGGCTTGTTTGTTTTTAGTTTTCATGGGGAATAAGAGGCAAACCACTATGCTGATCTGCAGTGTGGTCTTTTATTTTTGCCAGTCTTCTTCATGAGTTGGTGCCTCACTCTAAAGCAGAACACTTGGGCTTGACGTATCAGTCTCTTCTGGTTGATACAGCCTATTTCAGTCAAATGATCAGTAAATGGAACTCCCTATCAGTGTTAGTTTAAATAGTTTTTGAGATAATCCGTTTTTTTTTTTAGTTAAATACTCATCTTTCAGATGATTCCCTTTCTCCTTTCTGGCAATAAGGCTTCTAAATACATGAAGGGGAGAGTGGAGGAGCTTTCAGATTCATTCAGTCTTCTCTGGATCCTCTAGGGTCTTTGCTATGGGTTGGATGGTATGGTTTGGCCCCTGAACTGGTGACTGTTGAGGTACAAATTGTCCCATCTGACACAGATTGCTGAAGGCTGTGGTCCTACCTATTGTTATGAGTAGTGAATTCTCTATGTCATTTGGGCCTGATTTCCAGGTCCCGTCAATCTACTGGCTCCTTCAGTGTCCCTTGGTTCCATTCTGAAAGTTCAGCAGGTTCTTTGTCCCTGCACTCCCTATGAAGGTTGTGAGGAGAAGCATTTATTTCTGGTCATTTTCCCTAGCC
Source organism: Gorilla gorilla gorilla (assembly GCF_029281585.2). Classification (NCBI taxonomy): domain Eukaryota; kingdom Metazoa; phylum Chordata; class Mammalia; order Primates; family Hominidae; genus Gorilla; species Gorilla gorilla. The sequence goes on from NC_073229.2 coordinate 65,637,837, forward strand.
GCTTCATTGTGCTAAAGTGTTCCACATTGACTTTGAGCCTATTATCCCAGCATGCTCTTCCCAAGGTTTCAAGGTAGAACAAAGGAAAAACTCCTTTGCTTTCAGTTTTTCCCTAACATATATAAAATGGCTTTCTATAACTGGGATTTTGGCACAATGAAGGGAAGCTGGGACACGTTTCCTGTACACTTCTACCTTTGCCTGTCTCTACACTTCAACTAGCCTGGAAAGAGCTTTTCACTCTCTGGTGGGGTATTTCCTCTTTGTCATAAATTCCTGCTCGGGAATACTCAGCTTCATGTCTCCACCTTAAGGGTGAAAAAGTAATGCCTTGAAACTATGTAAGAAAACTTCCTTTTACAAATTTTGGCTTTGATATAGGTGATGGAGAACAAGTTGTAACTATGCATCACTTAGGTTAAAAAAATGTAAAATAAATATACCAAGTATATTATCCCTTTATAAATGTCTAATGTGAATCAAAATAAGTCATGAATTATTTTAGAAAGAAACATATTTCAAATAAGTTAAAATTACTCCAGAAAAAAAGGAGGACATAAAAAATAAAGACAGCCCAGGAAGAAGCCCTAAAAAATGGAAAGGAAAGGCAAATTATGTATGTTCTAGTTGTGTAAATTCTATCTCTTTGACCATAGGCAAGTCATTTTACTTCTTTTAGTCTACTAAGGTCATTTATGAAAGATAAAAAGATTTCTGTTGCTAGCTTCCGGAGTGTTTTCCAGTCCTGATACTCTGCCTTTCATGATTTCAGATATTGCAGTATAGTAGTGTTCTGGTTATCTATTACTGCATAACAACCACCCCAAAACTTAGTGGTTTAAAACCACAATACTTTATTTATTTCAGGGATTTGCTATCTGGGCTTCGATCTGTAGGGAAAGCTAATTCTGTTTTATCCAAGGTCATCTGGGTTGACTTGATGAGTATAATGAGAAGATTAAGTTGAAAGAAAGGAAAATGCAAACTGAATTTTTAAGAGTTATTTAAATAAAATAAATAAATAAATAAAATAAAATAAAATAAAATTTAAATAAATAAAAACTGGTAACATATTTTACTTCTTCATTCTATTGATGGACAATAAAATTAGCCAATTTGGAACTTGATCAAGATACGTCAACTCCCATACATCCCCAACTCAGTGATAACAGGAGTTTGGCTTATACTTTTAAGGTACTGAAGAAAGAGTGCTCTATAATTAATACAGTGATGATGTTAAATAAAGGTCATCATCTTCCAATTCTTTGAAAATATGAGATGAGTAATAGATTCAAGTAGTCAAAAAGCCCAACATACCTGGTTTCCTCAAAGTTGAGGCAGGAATAAATGGATGGAGAAACAGAAGGCAATTGCTGAATGAATACAAGTTCAAAGATCAGGAGGAATACATTTTCGAAGTAGTGGAAATTTTTATAGGCTTTTTCTCAAAAATGAAAAAATAGTAGTAATAATGGTAACGGCTTACTCAACATAATAAAGTCTATATTAAGAGTTTTATATTAATTATGTCATACAAACCGATAAGCACTCATATGAATATATAAAATAATTATTTCATGAATGAATAAATGCACAAATAGTAGACAGTAATCTCTCAACAACATTCATAGAATCAATACATTTACACTTTTAAGAGATTAGGAAACCAAGACATTAAGAGGTTAAATACAGCCGGGTGTGGTGGCTCATGCCTGTAATCCCAGGACTGTGGGTGTCCGAGGCAGGTGGATCATGAAGTCAGGATTTCGAGATCAGCCTGGCCAACATGGTGAAACCTGGTCTCTACTAAAAATACAAAAATTAGCTGGGCATGATGGCACATGCCTGTAGTCCCAGCTACTCTGGAGGCTGAGGCTGCTTGAACCCAGCAGGCGGAGATTGCAGTGAGCCGAGATGGCACCACTGTACTCCAGCCTGGGCAACAGAGTAAGACTCTGTCTTGGGAAAAAAAATTAAAAAAAAAAAGGTTAAATACCTTTCTCACAGTCACATTCAAGTAGGTGAGAAGTAGATATAAGATTTGAAATAAATCCAAATATTTCAAATTTCAAGCTCCATGGTGTAAAATAATGAAAATCGGAAATGTGGAAAAGAGAAATACTGAAAGAAGAAAGTTTTGTCAAACTTTCAATGCTGTTTAGTAACATGTGATGAAGTAAATATACATTTCTTGTGAATATTATGTATAACCTTCAGTTGCCTTCTAAGGTGGGTGGGCCTTGGTAGCCAGAAGATTCTTTTTTACATCTGGGCTTGAGCAAGAACAGGTGAATTTGGAGGACAAGGCACAGGGATAAATTATAGCTCTCTAGGAAGGAGGAGCAAAAGATCGAAAGAGCTCTTAAGAAGACAAGACTTTTAGATGGGAAGCACCGTGGGAAATGGCTGAGAAAGAAAACTCTATGTGTCCAGCACTAACAGGGACTTGGGAGGAGAAACACATTACTGAGGGCATCACAGTTATTTGCTATGAAAGTTTGAACATAAAAGACCGCAAATTGGGTGCAGTGTATACTGCTCGGGTGATGGGTGCACCAAAATTTCACAAATCACCACTAAAGAACTTACTTACATAACCAAATACCACCTGTTCCCCAAAATCCTATGGAAATAAAAAGTTTTAAAGAAGAAACTTTCTTCATAAAACCTTTTCATCTCCATTCCTAAATCTTCCTGTAATCCCTACGTTCACTAACATTCTGGACGTGAGCAGATTTTTTTTTTTTTTCTCTTCTCAGAAATGGAAAGATGTGCTGAGCTCTACTTCAAACTTGGTGTTGGTGAGAACAAAAGATGCATGCAAGGACAACTGAAATCCAGGTAATAATTTGCTTTACTTTGAGTGACAGATGACAGCCCGCTAGATTCCATTATAGCCTGAGGGAAGCATCCTTAAGACCACATAATGTCTTAACTTTTAAATCTAAGCTCACCAAACAAAACTTTAACTCTTGAGATAGTCCTCTCTGCCAAGGGCCAAGGTAGTGGAGGGTAAAGCTATGTGGGATTAGTGTCAGGGGCTACACAAAATTTATTCTAACTAGACTCTGAATGCAGCAAATTTCCCTGACTTTTCATTTGAGAAGAGTCATGAACTCTGTGTCTTCTGGGTAAGACATGGAGTTTTTTTTCTTTTTCTTTTCTCTTTGCCTGAAAATGTAGACAAATTTTATGTCTCAATCTTCTTTAGCATCTGAACACTTGATTGATCCAGTTATGCTCCAAGGAGAACAATGGCAAATAAGGCAAATAGGTCTCTCTCTCCTCACAGTTTGTGATCTACTTTACAAATGTTTTCTATGATATCGTTCTCATTCTCACACTTTACTTCCACTCACTTAGAAGCAAATATTCTTTCCTTTGTGCTCTTTCATACTTTATATGGACTTTGTATATAACCTCCAATTGCCTTCTGACATGGGTGGAGCCTGGTAGCCAGAAGGTTCTTTTGCAGGTGAATTTGGAGGACAAGGCACAGGGATAAATTATAGCTCCCTAGGAAGGAGGAACAAAAGAGTGAAAGGGCCCTAAGGGAAGACAAAACTTTTAGATGCAAATCACTGTGGGAAATGGCTGAGAATGAAAACTCCAGATGTCCAGCACTACCAGGGACTTGGGAGAAGAAATACAGTGCTTAGGGCATCACAGTTATGTGTTACGGAAGTTTGAGCATAAAACTTTTTTATCTGTATGTTTAAATCTCCTTCTAATCTAAACAAATAACATATTATTTCATTTAGCACTTTTCAAAACCACGTTGGTCTTCACCTGCTAAAATATACACTGTTTGGCACAGAGTGTTTATATCTCCTGTGTTTATCCTGGAGCCTATCATGGACTAATTGCTCAAGTAATCACTGATGCATGTGGATGACTGAATGAAAGACTGAAGAAACATTTCGACATGGCAGCATCCTAGACTTGGGAAAGAATGAGTAGTCCTGGAGGCTGGCCTTCTGGTGGCTAAAGTGTTTCTCCATGTTCTACAGCCCATGGGGTCAGTAGAGGCTTAAGGGCTGTGAAGGAAACACCTGAAATTCCATAATAGCTAGTGCCTTTCAGCTGTGAAGACTGTAATGAGGACACCTGTATGTCACCTGGTTGAACCACACTCAGAAAATTCCAGGTAGAAGAAGAAAAGAAAGAAGTAAACATATAATGAGTTTTGGCCACTTGATAAAACGTATTTTTATCTGTGAGGACAAGAAGCTCAGAGAAGTTAGGCAACTTGCCAAATATTCCATGGCTTGAAAATTACACAGTCAGGATATGCACAGAGGTTTGGGAGACTCAGAAGACTAACTTGTCTTCCAGAAAGCCAATGGCATCACGGGCAAGGAGAAGCTCTTCACAGGTGAGATGGAAAATGACTTCTGGTATCTAGGACAAAACACTTTAGAATATACCTTTTATGTTTTAGATGCAGCAGGTATGATGAGTAATAATTGCTCCTGTGAAGGAAGGGGAGCATACAGTACTGCTTTAGAGAGAACTGGTTGAATGCCCTGCAATTTTGTAAACAAAATTTTGTAAATAAAAATAGAAGGAAGGTGGGATTTGTCTACTGCTCATTCTCTTCCACAGCCTAGAAATTATAAAGTGTTGTCCAAATTAGGAATTAAATCCCCAAATATGAAAGGATAGATGGGGATACCAATAAACACTGGCTGCCTGAGTAAATAAATGAGTCACTCCTGATAGAGCAGTGGGCACTGAAATTGCTTTTGGATCAAATTTTTGGAGGGTGTTACACAGGGTTTGAGTCAGGGAAGCTGGCAAAAAATAACTTCTCTCCTGCGCTGGTGTTGGTTTCTTGGAAACGTAGGCACTAACTATATCATGGCCACCTAGGGCTTTCCCTTTCCTGTTTCATATTAGTACATCACAAAGGACTGAGTTCTTGATGTCTACTCAGTAAGAAGACAGCAGAAGAGTGGCTGAGAAGTAATAATCCTCTGTTTGTGTGATGACTGTATCCTGCTTGTGGCAACAGTGTGATGTGGCTGCAGAGACAGCTAATATGACCTTAGGCTGCAAGAAGGAGGTAATAAATGTTCCTTCTGTATTGTACAGCAATCAGCCTGCAGCTGAAGTTCTGCGACCAGTTCAGGGCAAGCTGCTTCCAGAGTGTCACTGATGAGCAAGAGCATGTTCAAACTGGATAACCAGCGTAATGAGCTCTCTGGAGATCGTGTCATCTGAACAATTGTTGAAAGGGCAGGAAATTTTCTTTTCTTGTATTTTTTTTCTATAAGGCAAGAGTCTTCAGGGGAACAAGTGAGCTCTCTTCAAGTATTTGAGGAACTGCTTTGTGAAAAATGAGTGAGTTTTATTCTGATTAGACTAAAAAGTAGACTTAGATATCAGATCAATGTAGGGAGGAACTTACTAAGAATTGTCCAAAGACAGAATGTGTTGCCTCACAAGGGAGTCAGCCTCCCACTATAAGATGTGTGCAAGCAGAATCTAGATGTTTGCAGCTTGGATAGAAGGCTGGGCAATAAATATTGGAGAGCAAGTGGAAGCCGACCTAGGAAGAAGGTCTGGTTTTCTGGCATAGTTCAGTTAGTACCAGTTAGGATATCATGACTTTCATTTGCTAAATTTGCAGAGCCCATACCTACTGTGACCAGAGAAGGAAGGAAGGAGCCTGAGATGTCATTAATTGAATTCATTCATTTTGTAGACAAGCCTAACTGTTGTCTTCAGCCACTCAGAGGTGCTTGAAACAAAGGAGATAACAAAAGAGATCTTCTGCCCTTTCACTTACCACTGCTTTTCAAAATTATCCAGGGAGGCTGAGGGATAGGCTCCTGGGCTCAGAGCTGTTGTGCTCATCTACTGTAAATGTTTGATTTCTGCATTGGCCTTTGGAAAAAGGCTCTGCACGTGAAAATTCAGAAACGCTGGTTTATACCAAATAGCATGCCCTTCTGTCTCCTGTAGTTTTCATAGTAGTGGGATAATGGCACCTGTTCTCTGCCTTGAGAAATGCTGTCAGTTGCTTTTTCAAGCACCGGTCACCATGAGAACCCAACAGGCTGAACAAGTGCTGAATATCTTGGGCTCACTGGTTGAGATTTATTATTTTCCTCCTGACTTGCATTGCCACTGTGTGTCACTGCTCTGTTTTTCCTGAGCCACAGCCTATTTTTGTATGTGTATTAACCTAACTGCTTCCAACCTTTTCTCTCACTATTGATCTTCCCAATTTGTCTCAAACCCTTCTGGGATTAAAAATGGCCAGCCCTCTCCATTTTAGTGGTGTCTAAAAACTAGTTTCATCTCTCAGTTTTATACTGCAAGTCACCCCAAATAGCATTGTCCTATTTATTTCTTATAAATATTACAAATGCACTCTCAGCTTGCTTTCAAATATCTTCGTTCAGCTCTGTTAGCCTAACTATTTTTTGTGTCTGTGTTTCTCCTAACTGCACCTCCAAATCCGAGTTTCTGGTAAATTTCCCAGTGTGTTTCTGAGCCAAATTCATTTGTGTTCCCTCTAATGCTTGCATCTTTAACATCTTTATGCTTGTGTTTTTTGATTTTCCTCTCCTGTGAGGTTTGGGGACATTGCCTGCTTTATTATCAGTTGCAGGTTTCATTTATCAGTTGTTCTGAATCAATAATGAAGATGTAAAACAATGTTTGACTCCAGGGGCTGCAGATGACACCTTCCTTCAGCAAGATTCATTTCTATTCATTTGTTGATACTGTCAGCCTTTCAACCATGGGAGCATGTATAGCCTGAGCAATTTGCAAGTAAGATTTTGATAATATTATCTAAAATGCTTTCTGAAAGTCTGACTATATGGGCATATTGCTTATATGTTCATTTTCTGTCCCACTCTGACTTGAATTTTTAGTAATGTGTAGTCCTCATCACATCCTTTTGAGATGACATGGATATTTACTGGTTTTCTCTTTACTATTAGATTCATATTTCAATAAACTGTAACTGCCAGTTTACCAAATGGCAATTATCAAGGTCCTTTTGGTCCAGTAGGCCAATTTTATTCCCTTTTGTATTGTACAGCAATCATGTACAATAAAAAACTTCCTCCCTACATTGATCTGATATCTATGCCTACTTTTTAGTCTAATCAGAATAAATCTCACTCATTTTTCACAAAGCAGTTCCTCAAATATTTGAAGAGAGCTCACTTGTTCCCCTGAGGACTCCTGCCTTATAGAAAAAAAATACAAGAAAAGAAAATTTCCTGCCCTTTCAACAATTGCTCAGATGACACGATCTCCAGACACCTCATTATACTGGTCATCCTGTTTGAACATGCTCCAGCTCATCAGTGACACTCTGGAAGCAGCTTGCCCTCAACTAGACATAGAAATTCAGCTGCAGGCTGATTGCTGTGCAATACAGAAGGAATTGCTGTACAATACAGAAGGAAGATACAGCTACCTCCTTTCTATGGCAAACATTCCATTCATCCTGAATTATTAGGATACAGAGAGCCTAGTTTAGCCTAGATTAGCATTCATACCTAGACTGTTGGTGATCTGTGGACTATTTAATGTATAAGGCATGATGCACAGGCTCAGAGGTTATAAACTGAGGTTATAAGCCCATATGGACAGTTCCATGCTTAGATATGGCAGGTAATAGTAAATAATAGCTTGAATAGTGTTATTTATAGTAAAATATCTACCTGACAGCCAGTTGTGGCATTACCATGCAGTTTTGGGTATTTTGAGACGTGTGACCCTTGTGTTAAAATTATGTACATTTGATTGACTTTTTTTTTTTAAGGAATTCTGGGTTTTGGTAAAATAAGGAGGAAGTAAAATTTTTCTCATCCTAAACTTTCTTTTCTTTTCTTTTCTTTTTTTTTTTCCAATTAAAGCATAACAAATCATCCCTCAGAGGAAAAAAGCCAGCTCCCATTTTTGCTAATCCCTGCTAAGTTGTTAATGAATAAATGATAACTGAGCTGTTAGTATTCACAACTATGGACCTACCATATTACTTTTTCCAGAGACCTTTGCATCTTGACAGGGATCTCTAAGGGAACTGGTAAGCTTTCAAGATCAAAGGAGTGAAAAGACAATGAAACATGGCCCTGAAGTTGATATTTTTGGAGGTAGTTTTCTTGCTTGTCACTCTTTTAATTTATCCCATACAAGTTGCTTCCAGCAAATTGGTAAGGTGGGCTCTTTGGAGAATAAAAGTTTCAAATAATAGCTATTTCTGATAATATTTTCTTTTTTGGTTGTCATTTTTTAGGAAATTTGGCAAGGGCAGTGACATCGTATGTGATTTAGTGCTTGTCTTTTCCCCTGATTGTTCTTTTCATTATTTCCTAGGATATCAGGGTTTTGAGATTCAGAGATTATATTTTCAGTCATAATAATGTTTTTTATTTGGCATTTGAAATGGAATAATTAAGGCTTATAAGGCTCAGAGACTTGACAGCTCTTCCTGGAGGAAAGCTGATAATGTTTAGGACATCATGTTAGCACTTTCTCTCAAATTGAAAGTAGACAGGAAAAGTGACTTTTAAGAAAGCATGATTAGGACCCCAGTATAATCAGCTAATTACATGAACTTCCTGGTTTTAACTTGTTCTAATGGTATTCAGATATGCATAAAGGCTTTTTCCACCACCGCATCACCCTACCTCAGGCCGATAGTGGGAACTGAAAATAGCCCCAGATCCAGGTGTGTTGGCTGCATACAATTTCATTTGCATACCACATAGAGGAGGAGAGAAAACCTGGATTGCATTTTTGGCATTTTTACAGTATGCTTCCAAGGAAGGAAAGAGCCACACATTCATTTTCTTTGACAAAACTTTAATTAGAAAACCAGACTCCTCTGATTATAAAAATTACACAAGCTAATAAATCTTGGTAAGTTATAGAGAGAATAATTTTATGAACATTTTATACCTAATAAAAAAGTTAAAATAATTAACAGCATTCATCAGATTAATTTTGTTTTCACATGATTTTCTAATATAAAAAAGTATATAGTCATCAACCTTTATATAAATCCATATGTTTGTAATAGCTTTTCATAATGGGAAGGGACAATATTCATATTTAAATAATGATATTAATAATTGGTAATGAATCAAATCTGCCAAAAGCTGAAGCATGACAACATTGATGATCAAGGTTGCTTAGGGAAATTTGAGCCTTCTGGACCCAGCCCAAATAATCTTTTAGAGAAAATTTAGACACAAGAAATCATATTATGTAGTATTGTCCCACCTAACAAAAATTACTTATGATCAGTGTTGCTTTACATATTTTCAGAATAATCACTGTTTCTTTCCTTTCAACAGTTTTGTCCCAAAGTGCTGCTAACTGTGTGCTGGTGTATTGTGCTGCCTATGGGAAATGGTGTTGGATCAGCAGAAAACTGGAAATCTTATTTGTTTCCCTCCAGACTAGTAAGAACAGATGCACATTGACGACACAAAGTTTCTGCGAATACGTAGTTTCATGTGGGGGATAACTTCTATCCTGTAATAGTACATCATTAAAAAGTGTCTTGCTTCTTAAAACTTCTGCACTGCAGCAAGATGGTATCACATTGACTTCCTGTTCATGTTCTTTTGGCAAGATAAAAAACTAACCCTTGGGTTCAAACAATAAATGAGGGCCGGGCGCGGTGGCTCACGCCTGTAATCCCAGCACTTTGGGAGGCCGAGGTGGGCGGATCACGAGGTCAGGAGATCGAGACCATCCTGGCTAACACGGTGAAACCCCGTCTCTACTAAAAATACAAAAAATTAGCCGGGCGTGGTAGTGGGCGCCTGTAGTCCCAGCTACTCGGGAGGCTGAGGCAGGAGAATGGCGTGAACCCGGGAGGTGGAGCTTGCAGTGAGCCGAGATCGCGCCACTGCACTCCAGCCTGGGCGACAGAGCAAGACTCCGTCTCAAAAATAAATAAATAAATAAATAAATAAATAAATAAATAAATAAATAAATGAGGAGTCTGGGTAGTACATGAAGTAGTCACAGGTGATATCTACATTTCTTTATTGCATTCTGATTTTTTCAATATTGCATTGCAGTGCTAACTCAATTTCATACCACCGCAAAACTATGGTAAGCCATAGTGTTTGAGTTAAAAGTGCTCCTGTGTCTCTGCAATAGTATCCAAAACTAAGAGCTGTAAATTAGTTAATAGACTACTTATTTTCATTTGGGGAACAGGAATGAAAACATTGTGAAGTAAATCATCTAGTAAAGATGACACTACATTGAGCACACAGGTATTAAACATACAAATGATTGGCATTAAACATTCTTTTTACAAGCTGGTACTTTAACATCTACATCCCAAAGTTAATTTCATTATAATAATTTTTTAGCAAACTGTAACTATAAATAGTTCTATATCAAGGTACACATATGTACCCTGAAGACTAACAATAACATGTTTAAGGATGTCATTTGTTTCACATCTCAGACCCAAACCCCAAACACAAACATTTCTGAAACGTTTCAGTTGATTGAGCTTGTAAGCTAAAGAGTGGTCAAATTCCACCATCTATGGACATTTGAATTTGAGTGTTGTCCATGTACTTCCTTGTTGTACATTGCCTGGAAAGTGTTTGGTTAGAAGTTATATAGCAAGTGAGAGCTCTGAATGAATACTCCAGCAATTATAGGAGAGGGAAGGTTTTCATAAACATACTTGATTTTATGGCAGGCACCCCCAATTTTGGATTCAGGGGCAGACATAAGAAGAAAATCTGATTTGAGTTTATCATATTCACCTTACTCCATTAATAAATTTCTTCTGTAGAGCAAAGTAATGTGTATGAAAGACAATTAGATATATTCAGCTTACCTTAACTTCAAGATTCAAGTGGATAAAAATGTAAGTAACAATCTCAGCTGAGAATGAGGCAGAAATACAAGCATTAATGGAAATAAAAGTTATCACATCTCCCAAACAACTATCATTTATGATACTTTCAGAAGACTTTGCACATGCTGAAACCTATGTGGTATAATTAATAAAGCATTTTTTACCACAGATAATGGAATGCTACTTGACCAACATAAATTATCAATTATTTTGGAGAGATTCTAATAAGGATAAACTAAGGCATAAAACAAAAAGCAATAAGAAATCTGAACACAAGTAACAAGGCTACACTCCACTAGCCATCTGAGTCAGAATTTCTATGGGTGGAATAAATAATAAACCTGCTGATGTTAAGAAAACTAAAACAAGTTCCATACAAATGAAAATTTAGAAGGTGAGAAATTTCTATCAGAAAGGAAAACAATACAGCAAATGTCACATTTGTACAGAATATGCTTCCTATAATCCTTCTTGAATCTATGAATTTAAACTACCCCATTTCTCCTTAATTCTTTCAGCCATTAGAGAACCAGTTAATGATCTTACAGAACCTATGATTTAATTACAAGCATCTGTTTTTGAAACTAATCAATGAATCATTAATGTGAGCTTGGAAACAGCAGGTAGAAAACCAATAAATTATTCATTTTGAGGGAAGAAGGAAATGTTCCTGAGCATCAGATAATATATTTTATTTATGCTTATGTCAGGGTAACTTTGTGTATTTGTGTGCATACTCTTACAATTCCAGCTGAAAATGGCTTGGGGCAGTATCTTTTACTTCTTTAAGCCTGAGAAGCAGCAGCCTAGCAATTGCTCCCATTTAAGGATGTGGCTGCCATGATAATCATTCACTTGTTCAGCAGTATTTCTTTTTCTTTCCATTGACAAGCTAGGATACGAGCACAGTCCCTGCTCTGCCAAAGGAAACCATGGCTTTTGTTAAAGTTTAAGCTACTGATAAATATTTAAAGGAGTGCAGGGGTAGATGTTAATATTACCTAGCAAAGAATTCACGGGCAAACAACTTTCAAATGTATCAGTAAGTTTACCTTAAAATGACTTACTAGATAATGAGATACATCTAATATATTTGCAACTGAAACACTTGAAGCTTTCAAGGTCTACCTGAACTAATTTCTTCCCTCCCTCCCTCCTTTCCTTCCTTCCTTTGTCAAATATTTATTGAATGCCTAACATGTACCTGGCACCCTTCAGGGTACTGGGCTTATAGCAGTTTACAGAGCAGAAAAAAAATCTCTGCCCCCTTAGAGCTTTCAATTTACTGGGGACAGACAGACAATAAACAAATCCCATGACAAATATGAAAGAAGGGAGGAGATTTACTATATTTTCATGAGATGGCCAGGAAAGGCCTCTCTAATGCATACTTATTTAATATTTAAGAAGAAACCAAAAAGAAGTGAGGGAGGAAGATCTGTGGCTAACTGGGGGAAGAAGAGCATTCAGGGTGGTGGGAACAGCAATGACAAAAGACCAAATGGGGTGCATGGTTGATGCAGAGAGAACAAAGGGGGCAGTGGCTGGAGAAGTGGTCAGAGCAGGAGACAGGGGAACAAACTGGGTAGGGCTTCCCCTCTTTCATGAATCTCCCACCCAAGTTAATGTCTGTGAAGAGATGGTTCTTTTGTTTAGGCAGATAAAATGTCTTCTTCAAGGCCTATTTGAAGCTGCATTTCCTTCTTGAAGTATTCCCCTTTAATGCCAATATTTCCCTATACCCAGATTCTCTTAATTCTAAAGTATGAATCATGCAATCATTTCTTGTGCTTTACCGTGAGTGACTATTTCCTCTGTCAGCATCTTTAAATAGATTGCAAGCAATTTAAAGGTAGAAAACACATCATACTTTTTCTTCATCCCATATAGCACATGATATTAAACTCAAGGTAATCAAGAAAGAAATGAAAGAAATATATAAAACTGTCTGTCAATTAAGAAAAGACAAAGAAATATATGACTCTAAAAACAAATTCAGGTATTTTGAGAATATAGCCATGAAAACAAAAACATTAAGGTAGAACTCAGTGGATAAGACACATGGTCTGATTTTGTTTAGTAATCTATGTCATTGCTTATCTCAACTTAGAGCTTATACCTATACATCTGTAGATCTCTTCTTCCTGTCCTACAGAAAATGTAATCCCCCATCCATGCAGCCTTCTTTCTTTCTTTACATTAGCACTACTGCCCATTCTTCACAATGTCTATCTTCCTTTATGATTTTTTTTCTCTGAACTCATATCTTCAATTTCCTAGAGTATTGTTACCTAGCAGGGTCAGGGCTATTAGTGGAGCAGAAATTATATACATTTGAGAGACATAGGTAGAGGGTTAAAAACCCACTAGTCTACTAGTTTATTTCACTCATTGCTTGGGATTTATCTACTTAAGCAAAGTAATTAGGTTACAAATGAACTGGCGATAAAATACTTTCATAAAAATTATTTATCCTGAGATAAATTCTTTATGATTTTTAGACTTGAAATAATTTTATATACTTTTAAAAATCAGTTCTGTATCTAAGGTAGTATAGTCCAACTAAGAAACAGAGTTGATGTGCTCCATGCTGAGGTTGAATGAAGAAGAAAAGAAAGTGCCCCTGGATGCCTCTCTAATCATTATTTTAGTGGAACATTTCAATCGCAGTCTAATTATTGAGATCTCCCAATCCCTCCAGTGCTAAATTTCAAACATGTTGGAACTTGGTGTGAAGAAGGGCAAGATTGTTTTTCTCCATCTGTAGATGAATTCTTCTTTTTACCTAAACTACTTAGTTATGATTTTTCTTTAGGCCGTCCTTCTAAATATGTCTTAGTCATTGCCATGCTAAATAGAAGAGGTGGCAACTGGGTAGAAAACGACTCATTAACACTCCTTGCTGATGTTCTTTCATAAAACTATTTTTTAAAAAAATTTTATTTGTGTCTCAATTCTTGCCTGACTGTTCTACTTACTAGTATTTATTTCTTTTGGGTAAAATTATGAGTTTGGGCACCTATTTACACTTACATTCATAATTTGTTTAAGTGTATTAATTTCAAACAAAAAGATGTATACCCTCAAGGCTGTATCTGCTGTGTTTAATACACTAATCAATCATTAGGCATCCTTGCCTTCCTATCTTACCATTTTGTCCAAAACACATCTAGTACTCATTGACATTTATGTCCAACAAACAAAAAAATCAGTATAGCAACTTCTATTTATTATGGAAGACATGTTAACTAAGAATCTTGAACAATTTTTAGATTAATAGCAGGTTAATTAGGTTAATAGCAGGCAAATAAATAATAACTCTAGTTTTGCCAATGTCTCATAACAAATGTTTCAGTGAAAGCAAATAGTTACTTTCTTCTTTTTATGAGACATTAAAGTATTCCGCTGAGCAATTTGAACTGCTTTGTCCCTCACACAGGACTTTGTACATCACTTGGCACATTATAGGTTCTTAATCCATGTTTGTTGGATGGATTAATGAATGAATGATATGGCTAGTTCATCAGGTCATTTTATTTTCCTAGTTCCTAGGTAACTGTCCATATTTCCTGTTATCGAAAAAGTTCTTCCAATCAGTTATTCTCTTTGTCGACTTTTAGCTGTGACTTCCTATTATTGAACATAACCCAGTACTCTAAGTATTTGAATTTAATACAAAAAGAAAATCTATTGGAACATTTGGTAAGAGATATTTGACTTACATATTGTGTGTAACTCTGATTGGAGTTTCAGCACTTCTTTATTGTATAGGTATGACCAAGTTGGCCTTTAGGAGGCCTGATGGATTTTTAATGAATTATTGGTTTTGCCAATCATTACTTTTGTTACATTATGGCTTTTTTTTTAATATCTTGGGTCTGGCATATATCATAGTTTAGTAGCTGTGCTGTTGGGACCAAAGATCTACTTACAACCATTTTCAACACATACTAAATTTTTTTTGTAGGCTGCTTTCCCCCTTTTCTCTTCCTTAAAGTTCTCCAAGAAATAACCTTACTCAAGTCTTTTATTCAGGATCAAAATTTTTCAATTATTCTAGAATGCTATATCATTTTCAAAAGAATGAAAAATAAAATATCAAACTGTTTATTTGGTTTCCTGGCCATTTGTCAATTTTTTTCTTCATATTTTGCTATTTATGGTCTAGTTTAACTTGGTTTCCATTTGCTTACTTCTCATTCCCTGAAATTGTACTGGGACAGAAGGGAAAAATTAGTTCTGTGTTATTTTAATTGAAATTCATGCTGATGAATCATTTTTCCTTAAGTATTCTCTTCTTCTATTAGGTTATAAATTACTCGAATAGCTAGAAATCAGCAATATTGTTTAGAAAATAAGAACTGATTTCCACATAGACCCATTAATAATGTTTCCTTTGGAATTGTAATACTCATCTGCTCTTCAGTAACAAAGACAGGCTTCTCTAACATGACGTTATCAATGTTTGCTCCCTGGAACACTAGTTCTTTAAGATGCTCCATGAACATAATGACCCATGGTCAATTATATCTGGGAAATCAAATACTGTCTTTATGCTACTGGAACATTAATTTCACACATCGAGGGTAATTCAAAGAATAGGCTTCATTTTGCCAGGGTTGAAGCCATTTTAATTTCAAGTAGCATTTCGTGATAATATAGGAACAAAAAGATCTTCAAATTCTCTGGGCATTCATTGTACTTAACTTTTTACTTAAGAGTTGGTATTTATCAATATCATTTTTGTGTTGTATCTGACACTTGTGTGGTCCCACTTGCAGGGGCAGATCAAAATTTTGTTGAGCCTGAAGTGTATACATTTTTGGAGTCCCCTTTTAAGGAAAAGAATGCAAAAATATCATACATTTGAAAATTTTATATAAACATAAGATGTGAACATACTGCTAAGGACTGTCCTAGGGCCTCCAAAAGACTTATATAAGCAATGGGCTCAGAAATTTAAGCTTCATTAGCTACATGCTACACTTGCATATCCCACACGAAAAATAGTACTTTACTATTATTTGGCCTAATAATATAATAGTGCTTCAGCCTCATTATTTCTGGTTCTTTTCTCCACCTGACACTTACCCTACATTCTTAGGGTTGTGAGATTTAGCAAGTAAAAATGCAAGATGCCCAGTTAAATTTGAATTTCAGAGAAACAAGTATTTTTAGTATAGTAGATTCCAAATATTGCATGAAACATACTTGTACTAAAAATTTCATTCACTGATTATTGGAAATTCAAACTTAACTCATGTCCTACATGAATCTAGTTCTAGTATAGAGTGCTGGTTCTAGCATACAGTGGTTCTAGTTAAACCAGTCTATAACAGGACTTCTCTGAAAATGACACATTCTTTTATACTCTATGCCTTGATTCCATGTTCCTAAATTTTCTTCATGAAAAGACTGTCCAGAGCAACTTATTACAAATAAAGATTACTAAGGCCATCCCTTCAAGAGTTTAAAAAGTCTTCTAGAGGAGTTCTACCAACAGGTAGACTTGTCAGATACGGCCTTAGTTCAGGTAATTTCTTTTCTTCAACCTGGAATGTCTTTGCACTCTTCAACTATGCAGCCTTTCAGGCCTAGTGGTGAGAAGCTGACCTTTGTCCTCACCTTCTTCCCTGGACAGATTTAATCCAACTATTCTCAGAACGTCTGTTGCTGTTCACAAACTTAGATTTCAGAGATTTTCAAAGTCCAAGTGTGGTTCCTCAGACTAGTAGCATTAGCATCACCTGAAAACTTGTGAGAAATGTAAATTTTCAGGCCTCACTCCAGATCTACTGAATCAGAACCTCTGGAGGTGGGAATATGCAGGCTGTGCTTTGATAAGCCCTCCAGGTGATTTTGATACATGCTTAAGTGGGAGAATCTCTGCTCTATAAATGGCACCCATTATTTTTGATATATATATATATATATATATACACACACACACACACACATATATATATATGGCTATTTCTCCTACTAGTTTGCTTTGCTAAAATCCTTGATGGGTAGTGGCTGCCTCTCATTTCTCTTTGCATTTATTCTCTATGTGTCTGGCACATAGAAGATGCTTAAAATTCTTCTTGAATGAAAGATTTGGAGAATAAAGGGGTTAACAGATAATTACATTTTTTTTGAGTAAGCTACCTGGTGAAAGCCATGACCCAAAGGGCATCACATAAAGCTACGTGGATGGTCAAGCTGCTGTGTGGCCCCATGGCATGGCACTGTGGCTCCAAGTTTCAACTCTTTTACATTTTCTCAAGTTGTTATCTGCTTCCTCATCCTCACATATTTTAGTTCTATGACTGTAGAAGAATACAAAGAGTTCATATGGATTATTTTCACTGGTCATTTTAAGGCTAATGTTAAAACCATGTATGTGTGAAATATTTGACAGGACAATTATACCATAGGAAAAGTACTGAATTAGAGACAGGCCATCCAATGAATGTGTAACTATGTGTAAGGATATGTTGTGAAAATTACATTTTACATATATATCCATCTTTGCCCAGTGCTGACATAACATTGCAATACTACATCTTTATGGTAGAATAAAAGCATGTGCCTTATACATAACTTTCATAGAAGATGACTGCAGAGCAGATCTCTGATTGTGGGAGGAACAGTGATCTTGTTTCTAAGCATAAATCACCTGAACTGCTAAATTCCCTGAAATGCAAATAAATCTCAAGAATTATTTGCTAATTAAATTGATGTTTATATATGTAGATTAATCTAGATACTATTGTAGTGTCTCTAGCTATAATACATGCATGTAGAGAAGAGTTATATATACCTGAGTATCCAGTAATCTTACATGGAAAAAAGTACAAAAGATTAGACTGCCTATTTATGTTCCTAAGATATTTGTTTCTTCCTCTTTGACTCATCTTTTATTTACTGAATTTAAATAATGCAATATAAACCATTTTTCACCAAGTTAGATATGCAGAAAACCAAATCAAGCATTCTGTAAAGATAAAGCAATTTCCTGAAAATTTGTGGTAAAGCTCTACAAATGTTACAAAAATGGGCCATGCTGCATGTCAAAACCACAGGAATGTGAAGATTAAACTATACATTAGAGTTTTGTAGTAAATAGATCACACAGAGCTAATAACTGGTTACTGTTATACCACATTAAATTCACTAATGTGAATATTGTTGTGTTTTAGAGACTCAAAGTTCTTGGGTGTTCAGGCCATCTTACAGATATAAGTTTTGTGAATTGTATTTATTTCTTCCTTTTTATATTCAGTGCCACAACTGTATTTCAGGCCAATATTACCTTCATTGCTGATGATCACAACAGCCTCCTAACTTAATTCTTTGGTTCAGGTCTCTCATCTCCAGTCTAACCTACACTTAGAACATTGCAGATTAATACTTCTAAATTATGAATCTAATAATAACAATAATAAAAAGTAATCTGAGTGCATTAAATCAAATATAAATTCTGCAGCATGATGTTTGCAGGTCCTTATATGAAACTTTCTGGTTTGTACAAATTCAACTCCTGTACTGGAAATGTACCCTCAAGCTAAATTGAGTTCGTTGACCCAGGAACATATTCTGTGCTTTTGTTGCATGTTATGGCTTTGCTCAGTCTGGTCCCGTCACATGGTGTGCTCAGGCCAATAATCTTACCTCATCTTAAGTGCTATCTTAATGCAATGCACTCCTACCAGGTTTGGTTCTACTAGAAATCATCTCTCTACCCTCTGGATATCCCCTTTTGGACTCTGTACAAGTTCTGGCTTATATTCTAGTTATAGATGTCACAGACGCTTTTGTCTTGTGACTTTTTAAAACTTCACTTAATAAAAGGCTCTATCAGTACTTATTGGATTAAATGGGTTGACTTGGTTGTCTAAGCCACTGTTTTTCAAATTGAGCCACACATTGAAATCACTATGGGAACTCCCAGAAGTACTGAGGTTGGGTCTCGCTACAGGATATATTGATTTAAGTAGTCTGGCATGAAGTCTGGGCATTGAGACTTTAAACATCTCTCTAGGTCATTCCAAAGTACAGCAAATTTTGAGAACCACTAGCTTTGTTACTCCTAGGGTTATCCAAAATGTCGCTTAGTGTGTGTTTGTTGACCATGGTCTCGTATGGCCACTTGGTTGTTGGATTTATCTCCATTCTACTTCTGTGAACAGATGTCCCTCTCATGAACCAGTTGGAAAATTGGGCCTCCCCAGGCCAACTCCAACCTTATCTATAACTCTAAAAAGCATAATTAGGAAATGCTTTTTTCAGGTTTAAAGATTAAAATATATTCCTCCAAACATCTTGTAATCTGATTGCTGGTTCTGGGGAGCACCACTATTATAATTAAAACTTTAACTATTAAAAAGGACAAGGGTAGTGTATAAATCAGTTAGGTTTATGCTTAAAAACTAAGTGCGTATGTACCTTATGTGATCTTCAAAGAAAGCATCAGTGAATCATAAGGAAGTGAATTTAAAAAATAGTTTTAAGCATTTTAACAAACGCATTGTCTTAAAATTTACATTTAGAAAAGGATAGATGGGGAGAAAATCTATGCAGTTATTTTTCATCACATATAATTTGCATTTGGACTTCTCTGTACATGCACCTTTCATACTGATTTATGATGAAAAGATGATATATTGTACCATAGGGACATAGTACTTGTTTACAATGCTTTCTTTCTTGAAACAATCAATAAATCAGAGACGATAATACCTATTCTATTAGGCAGGTATTATTTGAATTGTTAATTAAAATAATATTAACAGAGATAGTTAATTGGAGTGTATTAGTTTGAGCTGTTTGTTCTGGAGAGTTTGGGTTCCCAGCAATCCATGTCAGTCTCTTACTCTCACACTTTGAGGGACACCAGGTGTATATGAGGTGACCAGATGGCCGTGGGCTTTTGTGCCAGAACATGGACTGTGTTCCATCATCAGGAGAATCAAACTCATGCTCTAAACTGGCTCTTGCAACCACTACATTTCAAAGCAAGAGAGATTATAAATTTATGTGATATTGCTGAGTTTTGGGATCCTTGATTTTAACAGATAAAATTCGAAAATAGAGACCGTGTATTTACGTTTTGTAAACAATTCACTGCATTTAAGCCTAAGGATACATCATAAAAAGAGCTTTTTCTTTTTTTATATATATATATATATTTTTTATTATACTTTAAGTTTTAGGAGCTTTTTCTTTATGATCCCTCTCCCAAATCCAAGTAACTCCCCATATCCTGGCAATCCTTTATAATACCACTCACAATGGGTGCTTCCTTTTTATTCCCATCTGTAACAAGTCTCTTCTGGGTTGCTATCATTTCATCTGTTATAGCCTTCATCCTGGACAACCTGCTTTCCTGCCCTTGTATATTTCACTTTTTCTCCCTGACTGTAGTGCCCATCCTCCATCTCTATCTATTAGAATCTTACCCATGATTCAATGTGGATCAGTTCATAATTCCTTCCTTACTTTCCTTGAATACTCCAGCTGCAAATTTCCTCAACAGATCATACATACCTCAAAGTCAGGAACTATGAATAGTTTAGTGGTATTTTCTCCTGAGCCTAGCACAGAGACCAATATAGGTGCTCCTAAATATGTGGTAAGTAAATAAGTACAATCACAAGCCATCTAGGGGTACTTCAGAAACCCATCTACATCAAATCTTGATCCTAAAATGGGACAGATTTTCTAGTTCTATCTTTTTAAAGAGTAACAAACTTTTTGGAGACTTAGATATGTCAGGGTTTTTCTGAAACTTTCCAATGTGTTCCTTTGTTTTTAAAGCCAAACTAAGCTAATGAACAGAAACTAAATAAAACAAAAAGATTTTAGTTCAGTTGTTTAGTCCCTTCTTCAACAGTTTTAGATCTGTTTTAAAATTTTTTCTCACCTTTTTTTTAAAAAAACACCCTTGTCCTTAATTTTTCTTTATGTTGGATCACATTCTCCTTTATTTTACTATCAAGATGTGTATAGCTCTAGGCTCTAGCATTTCAACTTATAGGAAAGGACAGTTATTACCAACAAACTTGAAATTCTTCCTTTATATGGGGACTTATTCTTGTGTAACTGGCTATATAGGAAAATTCAAGAAAATGAAACAAAACAACAACAAAAGCTTCCGAATATGGGCTCTCAAAGATTGAAATTATTAAATAACCTCCTTTTCTTTAGGTCATGAGCAGGCAACTGATAAGCTGGAGAAGTCTTTTATATTTTTCTTCATTGAATGGATAATTACTGAACGTCTGCAAAGCAGACATTGTGTGCTTCATAGTTTGCCATGTCAGTTGCCATTTTTAAAATAAAATCAGTGGAGAATTTCAACTTGAAGCACATATAAATGACAATAAATAGTACTTTTGCAAACTTTATTTAGTATTTGCAAATAGGTTCCACATGTCCAGCTTAATTTTTCTGAGTTCTTATTTCATTCCTTTCTAGCCATGCTTATTTTTATGTAAGGAGAAAACATGCTTAATTACTCTAAAGAAAAGTTATTTTAGAAATGATAAAAGTTGAACATATTTAAAAGAAAAAAGCAGAATAAAATTAATAATTAAAATACTAAATTTGGACAGGAAAATAGCTATTGAATAAGTCCAAACATTTCCATGAAAGACATAAAGGCATCCTTGTTTTTAAGAAAACATATGGCAAATTATATAAAATGAAATATTACTAAGACTACTTTGGTCTCCTCATCATACGTCAATAATGAGGAGAGCTTTGCAATGATAAAGCTTTTGAAGTGGCTTGTGGAATATTAAATTGTTTAATTTTGGCATCAAGTGACCTTACATATTTTGAATGTTGGTTATCTATGCATTATGTATAATGCCACCACATCATTCATCAAAATGCAGTGGACTTGGATATTGCAATATTTAACATGATTGGTTTTAGTGACTTAGAAGTGGTGCTGATAGCCCCTGAACAATTATGCCCCGGCTTGAAACTGTATAACGTGCAGCCAAAGGGATGTGCTTTGTGATTAATCTCTGGGTACTACTGAGGAGCTGCTGGCTCACTCATTGTTTCCATCTTCTGCAGCTCTCATATGGTGAGAAAAATGTTAGTTCAAGTATTTTTATAGTTAATGTTACTACAATAATGCAGTGGAATGCAGTGATAAATTTTAGGTAGAATTTATTTGACCCGATTATAAATTGCTGTAGATTTGAAGGTAACATAATTATTAAGGGGTGTTAAAGTGCTATCTGAATCTTTTAGTAATGCTTTAGTAATTTATGTGTTTTAGAGATATTTGTGAACTTAGGGATTCATAAAAATATCTCTCAGGAATGCCAAGACATTTTGTATTTGCTTCAGAATGCTTTATCTTAACCACGGAGAGATAATTGATATATATTATCACAGTATTATTTTAATGTATGTATTCTTGAATGTTTAAAGGATAAAAAATTACATTATAAGTTTTAGAACTTGTGATTCAATAAAAGACTAAGAAAACATAGATTATGTTATTTTACATTGTGATGTTATAAGATGTTTTGTTTAGGAAGTTTAATTCTTAGCCTAGAAAAATCTTTCCTGAAAAGGTAGCACGCTCAAAGTTCTCACTGAGGTTAGAGGAATAAGTTGCATATTACAATATTCTGTGGGGCATTTAATACTAACAATAAAGAATGAAGAAAAGTCTGGCGAATTTAAGAATAACGTAGCTTTTACAGCATTTGTGATTGTGATTTTAAAAGACCTCGTATTTGACCCTAAGAACCATAGAATATACACCTGTATAATTTATCACTACTTTAATATATAAATTATTTCTATTATTATGACTAATGGAACTAGATTTCTTTTGTTGTTAAAATAAAAAGTTAAGATAGCCAGAAATGCTGTTTAACTTTACCTAGTGGCACTGTAGTAAACATGATTTTGATGACTTTTTTTTCCAAGTAGCTAAGATTTAATTGTTATTTTTCTTAAGATTTTTACCTTTAAGCTTTAGATAATAGATTCGTCATGCAGATAAATTATGAGCAATTTAACTAAAATTATTGTATTTCAGTGTGTCCAAAATATGAAAATAATGATGAACCGAACAAGGAAATATTTGGAACATAATTTCCCTTGACTGAGGTATGAGATTCATTTAATTATTAAATGTGTGTTTACACATGCAAATCCATGGGAAATAATTTGTTCTTTATTTGTTTCTATTATAGTTAAGAAAAACCTGTTTTGCAAATTGTTTTTTCACTGATCAACATAGAGGTAAATTTTGATAATGGACCAAATTCAGGTGAATTGGAAACTTTGGAAGAACTTTTGGTTTGGGTTCTTAGTAAGATCAAAAATAGGTACTTTTAGAATATTTTCTTCTTTGTGAGATCTAAAATGGCTACACAGCAGTCTTCTATTTCACAGGAGATATTTTTGGATGGAAATACAACTTGGGTAATGTTTCTTTGATTTGACATTTTTGTTCACAATTCGTTTTTAAGCTTTCCTCAGTAAGGTAGCTTTAGTTGTAGAGCCCAAGGTACAGAACTACAGAGCAGAAACCTAAAATGGCTTTGTTTGTACTATTTTGGGAGTGATAAATGAGGCCGTTTTCATGAATGGGATGGACCTATATGTAATAGAGTATTTTAGAAGGAATATTCTTATGGGTAAAGACATCTGGAATTGATGGTTTGCCATGAGGTTTGTAGTGTTAATACATCAAAGTTTCATAATTTCATACACTTAGTCATCCTTCTTTGCTGTAGAAACTGGTATTTTGTCTAGCTAGGATTAAGAACAAGTGGGTTTTGTTTGGGAAAGAAAATAAAAATGCTCAACTTTTACTCTCATTTCTACAATTTGTCTATGCATGGGTGAAGACTGTTTCTCCCTAGGAGTTTTCTTTTCACTGATGCTAATGTTTCCGTAAGTGACTTGTGTTTTAAAAACCCTGATTTAGCAGAAAATAATAGCAATGCCTTCCAGAGGAAAAGAAAACTTGAGTAAAATGCCAAATAATGGTAACTTTGTCTCTTTCTATTTGCCTAGAATAAACAAACAAACACCCGAACAGATTTTTTCCTCCAAGAAAAGTGATAAGTGAAATACACTTGGAATTTTTCTGAAGTTATTCAGATTATTTGTGCATCTTACTAGGTAGACCGCTGCCTCTAATCAAAGTCAGGTTACTCTCTTTCTGAGTCAATTTTTGCGCTCTAGGATCTCTGTAGGGAGACAACTAACAACTGCCTTGAGAGATTTCATATTAATATTATGTTAACCAGAATGTATAAGTGGGACTGCGTATAGGAGTGCTCATTTTACATTTTGCGTTGTCTAATTTGATAAAGTGAATGAGCATCAAGGAAAGGTGATAAATAATATTGCTTTTGGCTTTAATATATTGCCATTTAATCAAAGATTGCATGCCATTTTGTCTTTAAATACCTTTATGAGGTAGCTTGGAGAGATCTCTGCCCTTTTCAATCTGTGACAGATTTCCTAGTTAAGAGCAAAAAAGTCTATTGCTGAAAAATATGCATAATTAACAGGAAAGTATAATAAAGTTGTTGCTTAAACTACTAAAACTTTGGCATATTTGCATTGACTAGTTTAAGGTCTAATTTATCAGTTTGTAGCACATTTATGTTTGTGAAGAAAAGATGCCAGAATTTCCTTATTCTACTTGAAAATAGATGCTACAGACTGTACCAGGAGATGCAAGAATACGACGGCCTGCTCTTTTTTTTTTTTCCCCCAGCTCTATCAGTGTTGCTACCAACAACCAGTGAATTCATCAGATAAAATGATAGAAGGTATTTCAGTGTCCAGGGAGAGATTCTAGTAACCATATTACATTAGATAATTTAAATGCTCCCCATAACATACTGTAGACTGCCTCTACTGAGAATATAAGTTAAATTTATATAGCACTGAAAAGTTATACATTTTTATTAAACACCAGTAATCTTTTATCCATGAGAGTGTTTCCTAGTTATTCCTAGGAAATTCTTCAATGCAATCTTCCAAAGCATTAGAATTTTTTTCTCCCTCTGGTTTGACAGAGCCCTGTGGGCAATGTGCTTACTCTACAAACTGTGGCAACAGAGGGAAAGAAAACCGTAATTCTCCTCTATTAGACCATGCCATTAGCTGTTGGGAAACCAGAGCTCAGTTACAAATGGCTTCTAAAAACCTCAGCTCAGATAAGTGCAATCAAATCATACACAACAGGAATCACACACCGTCAGTGGTGATTCCTACTCTGTTCCTAAAGTTTCTTTCTGATTTTTAAGATTTTATAATTACCATGACCTGTGAGACCTTTCTTAAGGGAAATTTTCAACTGGGGAAAAATAGTAGAAGCTGGCTTTCTATAATTTAAGATAGTGCAAAATCAGTGATAGTTTCCTTTATAAATACTTTATTATATTAAAATATCTACCTTATAGAGGTTTTCAGTTTAAGGTACACTCCCATTTAATTTTTACATCTTTAGAGATGCAGAAGACATAAAATGTGATTTGTAGACTAGGAAGCTATACTATAAATATATTCTTAACCCTATATATTGCTCTTTTGAGTTGTTTTCCGTTTTATAAGAAAAGCAAGTGGCTTCTCTATCAGCAATAGAGAGGTCCTCATTAAGTATGAAAAAAACTGATCAGAAAAAGTGTTCATTGTGACTCAAAGACTCACAAAATATAGTCAATGAGAGCCACTCTGGGAATGAATGATGCTTATCTCGGTGCTTACTTTAAGCTTCTTTACAAAGAGTCTCCCTAGCTTTTCACTTTCACTAACAAAAGGGTCTACGGCTCTTCCTTTGTGCTTGGAAATTCAGGAGCACCTCCCACTGCAAAGATTAGGTTATGAATCTGACAAATGAGAACCCAGTCTTCAAGTGCAATGTATTTGCCTATGATCAAGTTTGCTAGCAGTTGAGAATCTATAGTTTTGCAACACCACATGATTCTCTCTGCTGTATTCTAAATCACAGAATATGTGGTATTATTACACTTGTTCTATCACACCTACTTACAGACATCTTGATTTCTGAGATGTGGGCTCATCTCTCAATATCCTTCCAGTGTCATTTCAAATGTTGCCTGATCTAACTCCACAACACTTCAAACACAGAACACCACCTCTTGTGCTCCTAAGTAAAATGTGATGGTGGATTAATCTTGGTCCTTTAGTTGAGAAATCAAGGTAATTTACTGCTGCTATACCCATCCACAGTCCCTCCCCTGCTGGATCTCATGCAATGTGGCTTTGTTGCTTTCACTTATGATTTTGCTGCTTTCATTTGGGTCAATATCATTGTAGTTATTTTGTAGACAAAGTAGTAAAAAACTTGATTTTTCCCTATCCAATATATCTGCAGCTCACTGATTTAAAATATTAGCATAAAGGTCCGCACCACAGTGATAATGTTCAATTTCATATTGAGATTGAAGATGGGGAAATAGCAAGGGCATACCAATTCAGCCATAAATATGTTTTGGGTCAATGTCATAAAATTGTCACAAAATTTTGGTAATTGAGAAAAAGCTAAAACTTTTTTTGTTTGTTTGTTTTTTGTTTTTAAAGGGAAGAAAAAGTGCTTCTGAGGCTCTTTTGGAATAAGTAACAGTTTTCAGATTCACTTTTGCAAAGATTGCCAATATCATTCGCAGACACCAACAAACCAGACTGAACAGAAAGATCCCTGTGGTAGGATGCTGAGCAAATCGTTGACTTCTCCAGTCTCTAAGAGACAATATCTAAATGTCAGTCTCATGGCATTGTATTTTCTGCTTCACCATAAGATTAGCAAACACAAGATATAAAATTATGTTTATTTCCTAACCAATACAGAATATACTAGGCCCTTTGCCTGGAAGCCAGATTTCACTTCTGAGATTTTCCAAAGTCCATTCTAGAAGAGGTGGCTGTTACTGATACCCAGGGAAGGCAATTCTTAAATTGCTTACCTGGGGATGGAACTTTCTGTGGACTTTTGGCCCTTAAGACCAAAAGCCATGAGGCATTTATGAATAGATGATGTAAGAAATTTTAATAAAAGTTGCAATAACCCTGAAAATAGTGTCTTTAATAACCTATGTACTATTAATAACAAAGCATGCATAGTGTCGTGCATTCATAACTGTTTGGTCATAAAAATATGTGACTGTAATTATGATATTTACAGTCAACTTATAAAAATACTTGTAATTCTGAATGGCAATAGTTAATCCTTAGCTCTAACCACAAGCCTAGAAGGATTAGCTTATTACGACGAAATGTGATAGATAATTACAGAATGGACAAAGCTTTTACTCTCTTGAATTCAACATTCAAGAATAACTATAATAGCATCATAAAACATTTGTCATCATTATTCTTCTCACCTCACAAGGTAAAAACCTAAATTCTGTGGAAATAAATGGGAATCAAATAGGAAAGGGCCACTTACATGATACAACAACAGAGGAGAATAGTTCTTTCATAGAATACTCATGCACAACCTTCAAAGAGGTTCATAGTCACTGCAAGAATTCCTGGGAAGACATCTAAACATGACTTTCATTAAAAAGAATTAAGGCTGGTCTAAAGAATCAAATCTGTAAGGTATGATTACCTTTAGCCATAAGCGGTAAAAAATCTTTTAGCTGATCTCTCTGTAATTTAGGTAAGTACCTCTTTGAAGTTTATTAACATCAAAGAGAGTGGAGCTCACATGGCACTTTCCAATTCAAATTTAAATTCTGATGGAAGGAAATAAATCCACATTCCAGTTTACATACAGAAAAAGAGTAGTTTTTTCAAACTTTATAACCTCTTACTTTAAGGGCATACATGTTTCAATTAAATAAAATATTACACAAAGCTGACATATTTCCCACAAATTTCTTCTCTTCTAGGAGTTGATTGGTCATCTGCTGACAACAGATAAGTTCCTAATTTGAATGGCATTAGTACTTCATAAATGAACAAAAGAATGAGTGCAAACTTGAAAAACTAGGGAGAGGTGCATACAAGCTACCAAAAAAGGTTGGGATTGGGGGTGACCTGCAAATCATGATCTCATATCTTAGGATGTATCTTAGTATTCAGGAAATGGAATTCTTGGAAACATCTGTTTCACAGTGAGGTTGGGAGGTCAGATGATGCTCTGTTAGATTCTTCTTAGGATTAAATTACTTCCTAGGACTGCGTTAAGACACTTTAGGTGGTATATTAACTCTTCCAGAACAAATAATTCCATTTCAGTAAATTATTGCTACAGTTCTCTAAAGAGTACTACGGTGTCCTGGAAAAGATAATGTTCCTTCCAAAATGCCCTCTAGTCACTCGAACAGTGAGAAATTCATATTTATCTTAGACACTTTGATTCTTGAAGACATAAACTAAAAAAGAAGAACTGTTTTTCCCTACCCAAACAGAGACTATCTGGATGGAGACATAATACTAAATCTGCCCTGGTCATTTGGCAGTGTATGCCATTTCCTCTACGTGCTTTTGACAACTGGCATGCTTGATTCTTTCCCTGTAAATCAGCCTGCCATTATTCTTCGCATGCAGAATGGTCTATAGGAACCAAGAAAAAACCAACCCCAATAGCCAATCTTTTAAAAAATAGGTGAATGAGTGGAACATGGCACACAATGGGAAGAAAAGGAGTGATCGTTAATTAACTTTCTCAGTGATTATCTCCCATATTTTGAAGGGGATGCGAAAAAACTAAAAATCTTTACAAATGATGGGTAATCTGTAAGAGGAATTCTCCTCCTCCCTGCACCCCCACTACAAAACCCCCACCCAAACAAAAAATCAAAACCCAAACCAAAAACCTCCTCTGAAACTTCTACTTCAGATATGAGATCATGGTCTGGAGGCTACTCGTACCAAATACCAGTTCATTCTAGTACAGCAGTTCATGAGGCAAAAGGCTAGGAGTATTTGTGACATGACTTTACAAATAATGTAAAAACAATAACCCTACGATTATGGGCAATAATTTTCCACACTCAAATCTATAGATATTGCACTGAAACTGACACAATGGAGAAGACATAGATCATTTCCTGTTGAAACCCAATTACCTCAAGGTAAAACAAAACAAACTCCATTTAATAAATGAAATACTACTTAAATGTTTTCATTTTAGGGTCTGTTCCCTTTCCCCTTTATATTCTGCAAAGTTATATGTCTAAGTATACTTGTTTTGTTACTTCATAAGTCTATCAACTTCATTTCCAGAGACTATAACGAGAATGGAATGGTTTGTATCTTTTTTCTGAACATAATTGAGTCAAGGAGTTTTGTTATTTTAGGTATTATTATTAATTTGATTAAAACATAGAACCAAAGTTGATGGGAAATAGTAGCTTTCTTCTAGGTAAAAGAGCTTACTAGCAGATTTTATAATCATTGGACATTTATTCTGTCCTACCTGGAAATAAATTATGTTACTGCTTGGCATGGGAAAAGGCATTTTCTAGTAATTTCCTGTGACAGGAGGCACAGCAATAGTCCAAGTAAGAACCCAACAGGTGCTTGGGAGTAGTTTTAAACTTTAACTTAATGAAAACATTTGCCTCAGTATTTTTGTTTGAGAAAGAATTCAGCAGCAGTTATAGTTAATATCCCACCTGTGGAGAGCTGTGATCACCCTAGGAGGTGGGCCAACCGAGGAGCACTTTCCAGGTAACAAGAGCAACACTATTGCGAGAAGCTACAAATGGTACTGCAGTAGGTGTAGTGAACACTACTATAGTGATCATGGCCTGGGTTATGTTCCAATGCAAGGAATACACTAGAATTCATAGGATTAGAATAGTTTCCTTGTGCTAAGAACTAGTAGATGGCATGTGATGAGTGGGTATGGTCCATTTTATTCTATTTCACTCTACGAGTTTCCTAGTTATGTCTCCTTTCTCCTGTGTTAATTATCTATATTCCATGACAGTTATTTTCCCTATCTAAAATAAGAACGGTGTAACTATGGAGTACCCCAACTCACATACACATACTTGTGCACCCTTAGACTCATGTATGGATAATCTGTGTAAAGTGCTCATTTGCAATTGGGTGAGCTCACTGAAAGCAGCCATATCAGCCTTCCAAATACAGTAAAAGCCAATGAAAATCCATATCAACTGTTTATTTCTAATATAAAACAGTAAACCTTGTCCATGTGGTAATTAATTCAAATGCCTTTTGTGTTTTTTTGTGAAGTCATCCAAAGCAAAAGTCTAGATGACTGCTGACATGATATGCATAATCTAATGAACTCACATCTCTGTTTATTTTGCTCATCCCACAGTTGAATGACACTCTGACTGCTGAGACACTTGGGTTGATTTAGAACGGCTATTAATGAATCTATAAATTTGGCTAAGGTTGATTTGACTTTCTAGGGAAAGGCCAGCCTATCTTCAAATGGACACCTCCCTCCACATAAACGTCAATGTACCCTAAAGACAAAACTAAGTATATGTATATATGGGATATATACATATATATGTACACACAAAATGGATTGGGAAGTCCTTTGGTTTAGACAGTATTAAATATGTACTTCCCAAGTGCATAGGTTTCCTTTGACCAACCTGTTCCAAAAACAAGCATGAAAAGTGCCATGGCACATTTCTTATGCCTTTCCCCCTATTTGAAGGACACCTTTCCTTGCTTCTCCATCACTCCTAAGCATTTTATTTTTAAAAGCAGGTGGTTCTTTTGGCGTTCTATCTTAACACTCCATTGATTCATCCATTCCTTGGAAGAGCTCTCAGATTACATCCAGAAACTTGTTTTTAGAGGAGAACAAGGTTGCAAATAACTTTTTCCTCTTTTTTTAATTCCCTCTTCCCCCCCAAGAAGCAGGCACCTTGAAGTGTCATGAATAATGCACTCTTGATCTGACTTGCCTTGTTACCCCTGGCCAGCCCAAGCAGCTGAGGTCTGAGCTTTACTTGCCCTGCATCATTGTGCAATACTGGAAAAGAAAAATAATCCACTGGTCTATACCCCTCATACTGTGGTGACGTGATCCGGGTTCTCTTGGATTTCTATGCATTCAATTTCCTCTCTCTCCTTTCGCTTGGCACGTTTCTTTTTCTTGTGGTGCTTTTTGGAAGGGGGGAAAAACGTTAGGAACACAGGTAAAATAACAAAACAGTGCAGAAGTGTGCAACCCCCAGTGAGCAGCAAGCATTTGAACAGTGTGAAGGTCAGGTTCGAAGGCACAAATAGAAGGGGGACTAACCCAATAAGAAAAGAAGTAACATTTTGCAAAATGGCTGTCCCATGCTCTTGCAAGGAGCTTTTTATACATTGTGTTCGGGTGTGCTCAGTTGCTAATACAAATGTGAAAAGCAGTGGTGCACAGTGGTCAATGGCGAAATTCAAGGTGTAGATAAGGCACAAGATAGAAATGCAATCCATGTCGACGTTCCATAGTGTCATTAAGCCCAGAACGCCCAGCTCAATTGAGGTGACGCTAAGAATTAGCCAGAAGTTTCCCAGAGGGTGGATCACTAGGAAAAAAGTCAGGATTAACACCAGGAGAACACCAAAGCCTGCAATCAAAACAGGCACTGTGACAGACAAGCTGTAATGGTCCATGAAGACAAAGGAGGGGTTGAACACGATGAATCGGATGCTCTTTGAGAGGGATAGGGGCCTCAGCTTTTCCAACACTTCTATGACTTCTTTCTGCTTGTCTCTGCTAGTCCTGGCCACCAGATACAAGCGAGAAGCAATGATATTGCTTTCATCCCCTGCCTTGGAGAAGATGATATCATTTCGAAAATGCTGGAATTCTGGCTTTTTTAAAAATGAGCTTTGCAGGACACTGATGAAGTCACTTTTGTTATTGGCACTGATGTTGCTGACTTTCAGGAACTGGTAGTACTGCTCCACCCAGGACACTGCAGTGAATCCACTACAGAGTCTTCTTAGGTCATCCTGGACGCTGCTGTTCCAGTACTCTAGGGGCTCATAGACATAGAATCCTATCACAGGGCTATAGTTGCTGAAATATTTCTGCTGAACCATGGCATAGGAAACACTTGGCGAATCACTGGCTAGTAGATTGATGATGTTGGCTCCGTCACTGATCTGTAAGCACCCCATGAAGGAGAAGGAGGCATAAATGAGATAGAGGATGACGACAAATGGCTTCACGTATATATTGGTAATCCATTCATTATAATGTTCACGGAGGAAGTGCTGAATGAAGTGGTGCTGGTAGGGGTTCGTCTCATGATGGGACGTCTGTTGATGCCCATCACTCATCACTGTCTGGAACCACACAGGTTTGCGATCCAGGTATTCTGCAGAAGGGATCTTACAGCAAAAGATGCTGTGGTAGCGGTTTTGCTCTAGTTGGCCAGCAAAGACCAGACAGGAGCCAAAGAAGGAGAAAATGTAGAAGTAGTTCAACAGAATGGAGACACACATGTTTTGACAGAAGATCTTCACAGCCTCTATGTTTGTGAATGGGCTGGCACCCATGCCAAAAGTGATGAAGTACAGGGAGCTTGTCATGGTATAGGTGACCATCACATCAGAATAGGCATCCGCTATCCTGTCTTTGAAGGGCAAGTTCTCTTTTGTTCTCCGCCATCCAGACAGAAGCTCAAACACTCCTTTAGTTCCATGACCTAATGTTTTAAAAAAAGAAAATAATAATTATTTTTATTTCCTCCTATGGCTCAAGTGAATTCCTTATAGTTTATCTATGCTAAATGGCACTTTATACTCTAATCTTCAAAGGGCTGTGATCCTCCTATCGGGGCCTCAAAAGTTGAGTTATGGACAGGATACATTTGGACCCTGTTTCACTTTAGCAAAGCCCAAATTTATCGATATTCTGGGAAAAATGAAACATGTATTGTCTGTTCTATCAATGTGACAAGTTGTAAATATAATGTTACATTATTACATGATCTTTTTCCCCTGAACACATATTGTCTTCCTAAACAGACAGTAAATTGTCAACGGCAGGGGCCGTTATTTGTGCACCTTCAAACGACCCTTAACATCATGTCAAGTGCTTGGTTAATTGGTTCATTGACTGACAGTTCCTAACTTTTGTTTCAAGCTGATTTATATGCCGATTTAGGAAACTATAAAAGTATGTTAAACACTTAAAAATGGCTCTAAACTGATTTTATAATGTTGATAATCTCCTTGGTGGCCAAATGGCTTAGAAACCAATTTCCAGAGTTGATTAATTAGCTCCGGATGTGAGTTTAAAAAAAAAATTCTGCCACGTCACATAAAAGACAGGGCAAGACCTTCGGGGTGAAAAATCTTAGCAAGCACTTCCTTTGGGCTCCTCATAGAGCTCTGATTCATGTGAGATGGATGCTGACTAAATGCTTTTGACTGCTTCGTTAAAGTGAATGAAGAATACTTGTTTTAAACCAATGTTTGTGTCCCTTTTGATAAGAGTAAGTAGGCAAAAGGCTTAGTCAACACATATTACTTGAACACACAGTGTATGCCAGACTCTGGTAGCTACT
The DNA here is from genome assembly GCF_029281585.2 of Gorilla gorilla gorilla. NCBI lineage: Eukaryota > Metazoa > Chordata > Mammalia > Primates > Hominidae > Gorilla > Gorilla gorilla. The sequence continues at coordinate 65,671,206 of NC_073229.2, forward strand.
GAGCTGTAATTTTGAGGAATTTCACAGCTCTTAAGATACTACCACTTTCTTACTAGCAAAAGGAGAAAGCAGCTAAGTAAACAAAGGTATTATACTATATCTGCAATTTCCCCTTTTTTCACTTCACTGAATTGGACCTGTCAATGACCATCCATAATATATCAATTGGTAGCTTTCTGAGTGAGTGGAAATCTTCATAGATCACTCTTGCCCTTGTGGGCATAGCAATACTACATAGGAACTTTTTCTGTGAATGGATACAAGCTGTGCTTGGGCTGTTCTCCAAGGAATCCATTAGACAAAGACATAGCTGAAAGGCACAAAATCAACTAGTTTATGAAAACCTGGAAAATGGACTTAAATGTGGCACTTAGATATTGGAGTTAGGTGTTACAAACTTAATTTACTTAGTAGTGCTTTAACAAAGATGTGATAGCTGGGGTCTTACTGCAATCGCTCTGAATTTGCATTGCCGATAGCTTTTGCTAACTGACCTGTATAATTCTTCCCTTTCTTTTATTTGTGACTACTATGTACATACTTAAAAATATTATTTCCCAGCCTAGTTTTCAACTAGAGGTGGTTCATGTGACATAGTTCTGGACAATGCAATGTAACTGAAGGTCATCTAAGGATGCTTGTTAGAAAACCAGAGGGCATTTTGTTTGAAATAGTATAATGAAGCCACTGGGATGAGTTCTTGTCTGCCTCCTTTTGGAATTCTCTTCTAAGAAAACCAAATCTTGGCTAAGCCATTGTAGGTAAGGCTGTTACTTGCAGTTGAATCCATTCCTAACCAACAATGTTTCCTAGGTCAGTTAACATTTACCAAAACCTCTTTTAAGATGATCTAAGAATTCTTGCTTCATAGTTAATTTGACTATAGTATTTACAGACTTAAATGTATATAATGCAAATATTTGATTTTTAAAGACACATTGGCCAAACTTTTGGTAGTTTTTATCAATTATTAATAGTTACTAAAGGAAGCTAGGCATTGGAATTCTTTTTACCTCTAATGTAAAGCCTATTTATTCTTCAAAGCTGTCTCTTATGGGTCTCCAATCAGGAAAGATAAGTTTATCATAACAAGTAGAAAGGTTCGTGTAAACTGCATTTAGGAAAAGGCACGTTTTTTTCATTTGGAGGTCATGAACTCTTCCTTCTTGCATTTTATCAGGAGCTCAACATACGTGTATTACATTTAGTCTAATGATTCTTAACAATGTTCATTGTTCATTCCTATCTTTGGCAAAACTCCTTGAAGAGACAGAATACAGTACTTGCTCTATTATTCCCTTGACTAAAATACAATGTTAGAACAAGGGTTAAGATAATTAAAATAATTCTTTAATGAGAGCACCTCTCTTCAGAAATGAGGACTCCTGCTATCTTTGTAGTCACAAGGTGGGAAAAGGCTACATAGAGCTACAGCTAAATTTGGCTTGCCTTTGATAGTGGTCATTTTTATGGAACATTAGGTACACTATGTAGGCCAGATTTTTGCTTTATGTAGTACAAAGGCCTGTAGGTGTAGGAAGATGATACTAAACCATATTAGATTAGGTAATCACTTTAAATGTGGTCGAGACTGAAAATACAATTTCCAAACTTTGTTTGGAGATGGCGTGTTTTATCCCACTCATATGTTTAGATATTTTATAGGATTTTCCTACTGATATTCACTCATTTGACTCTCACAATAATCTGCCCATTTTCTAGCAGTTCAAATGTATTGCCTGCTCCAGTCAAGGTAACTGTCTTTCACTGCCCTGTGTGCATGTTCCTCATTAGTCTTATCTTCTTAGCTTTGTTTATGTTATTTTCTGTCCCTTAAAATACTTTCCTCAATTCTGGTCATATTAAAATTCCATTCATTGGTCTGTTAAGGGTCAGTTCAAGTCTCCTATTTGCTATGAATCCATTTCTAATGATTCCAGTCATATATATATATACATATATATATACGTATATATATGTATATATACATATATATACGTATATATATGTATATATACATATATATACGTATATATATGTATATATACATATATATACGTATATATATGTATATATACATATATACGTATATATATGTGTATATATATACGTATATATGTATATATATAGGTATATACGTATATACATATATATATACATATATATACACACACATATGTATATATACACATATATATATGTATAAGTTCCTTAAATTTTTATTGCCCTAACTAGTCACTCATTTTGGCCCACAACCATGTGCTGCTTTGCTCTGGAATTAAATGGTTTTCTCAAGATATGTTCTATCCCTTGGTTGGACTGCAAATTCTTCATGGCTAGGGAGTGCATTTTATCTTACTTTTATACTCTGCAGGACATCTGGTAAAGTGATAGATGCCCAAAAGATGCCCATTAACTTCTTTTTGAATTAAATAAACTATAATTCTTGATTCTAGATGGGTCCAAAAATGGATCTTTTTATTACTTATTCTAAAATTTATTATACATCTTTGTACCTATATAAATATCGATTGTATCCAGAAGAGCTATACACTATTTACTTTCATTCAATCCAATATATATTTATTTAAAGTTTGTTATATATGAACTTTTGCTAGCCGATATATAAGATATAAAGGTAAACAAGGAACACAATCTTTTTCAACAACTGTCCAGAAAGTCATTTTCACTTAAGTAATTCTGAGACCAAGATTATAGCTTCTAATGCAACTGCTTTAAAAATAGGGATATATACCTAAAAAATTTTATTGGCACTTGTAACAAAGCCATCAATACTTCTCTAAAAATAAAGAAGCAAGAGCATGAGTAAAGAAGAGAATATGTCAGAGTGATTTTTCTTTTTGTAGATGTTACTTCTATTGTCATATGAGAAAATATACTACTGTGAAAACAGCTTAATTATTTATTTTAAGCTCCTGCTAATGCATTTAGAATGTCTATATTTATTAAAATGCTAGATATTACTAGGATTTTAGATTTAATAATAACTTTAATTAATTAATATGAAATAACTGTGTATAGTATCAATGGAATTAATTGTATGGAGAGATAAAAGTTTAATAGAAGTTTTATTTGTTTAATCCAGGGTTTCCCAACTGGGCACTATTGACACTTTGTGCTGGATAATTCTTTATTGTCGGGGACTGTCACGAACTTTGGAGGATGTTTAGCACCATTCCACTACCCACTAGATGCCAGTTGCACACCCCACAGTTGTAACAACCAAATATTTCTTCAGACATTGTCAAATGTTGCCTGTGGGGCAAATTTTGCTTCAATTGAAAATTATTGGTTTAGTCAAAAGAAAAAGAAATAATATACTCACTCATACACACACATACTTAATTATCTGTTTCTGATTATAAAATCAGGATACATTTCCATGGAAAATTTGGGAAACATGAAAAATAGTGGTGAAACAAATTATTCCAGAATCCCGCAACACAGAAAACTACTGTTAACAACTTCAAGTATTTATTCCAGTCATTTGTTTATTTATCTTCCAAGCTTATGTATGTATGTGTGTGTGTGTGTGTGTGTGTGTGTATGTATGTATATATTCATTTATGTATCTAGCCATCTGTTCAGATAGGTAACTACCTATATAACTAATTCAAAGAACTAGATTGCTACCAAACAAAAATTAGAATTTAGGATTACTCTTGCCACTCTGTCCAGATGCCAATCAACCATGGAGAGTCTGTTTTCCAATTTCTGCAGTGTTTTCTGTCTTTGTTTCTTACTTTTCACTTTGGTTTCCATTCTGAGGCTGGAACCATTTTTCGAGCATCTGCTCTCTTGAAAGAAGCCCCAATTTTCTCTTTAGCTTTTTCTAATAGTATTTTATTCCCTGCAGTTCCACCCTTACTCAGAGATTCTTAATCCAATTCAAGTAATCCACCTCAAACTGATGCACCAGTGTCCACCCCAAAGACACTGGTGGCCCACCAATTCAGGTGATGCATGGATCACATATAAATGTGACATGCCCCACTGAATGATGATTGGAACTACATTATATTATTTCCCAGTACCCAGTCTTAACTGTTCTTTGAGTCTGTCCCATTTTCCCACCAAAATCTTTAATTCTCACCTGAGGCCACTACTTGTTTTAAGAACAACTCCATTCAAGTTCTGGACTCGTTTTACATGCAGTTACCTAATATATAAAGAGGAATTTTGTTCTTACTAAGTAGGGCTGTATGCTGTACACCGTGAAAATGCAGCTGATTCTTCCTGAGGGATCAGGGAAAGCTTCAAAAGGTTTACGCAGAGGATGATGTTAATGACAGTTTAGGCTGATGGGATAACATGAATAGAGACACAACCCCCTGTAAACTATGAAGAGGTAGTTGTGTATTTAAAGTTTATAATTGTTATTTTTTTTCCCTCAGTAGAGATTAGCTCACTGCTATAGCGAGCTGGTATACTATTGTCCACAGTACATTTTTGATTTGGTGTTCCAAAATCTGACTGCCACACTTTGGTCATGATTTCCCTGGATTACATTAGTATATATTTGCACACTGCATTAGATTAATATAATAAGTAACTCACTCGGGACATTATTAGATGACTAATATTTCCTTTAGCACAGTTTTTTGAAATAAAAGAGAGAGAGAGTTCTTAAGGGTAAAAAAGAGTTGGACAGAGGAAAAACTGGGAGAAAAATTCAAGGAGGGAGATGAATAGAAATAATAGGGGGGTGTGTGTGTATTGAGTACTCCACAAGCCTGATGGGATGCTGATGGGGAGCTCTCTTTCCAAATGAAAGCAATTGGAAGCATGGTGTAACAATAAGGAAAACATACATGGCAGCTTGCTAACATGCCCCCATTTAACAATGATTTGGTAAGTTCTGCTATTTGCAATTGAGCCAAATGAAAAAGATAAGGATCATGAAGGCTCTTCATGGTCATGGTCGTGCAGGTCTGCCAGAGTGAATATTTAAGTGTTTTTAAATTAAAAAAAAATATTGTTACCAAACAAAACTGATATCAGTCCTCAGTGAGGTGGGGAGCACTCAGAACTGGTTATAATTCCGTTTGAGCTTCTAGTAATCATTCTCCAACAAATAAAGATGACTTCTAAAGTAAGATGGATCTTCTCTGAGAACCAGCTCCAGCCTTCCTTTAAGAACATTTTTCCAAACTCCTACTCTTCTAATGTAATCTTCCATATTGTAATTGCATCTAACATTGCTGTAGGAAAACTCTCTGGTGACATAGTTAGGCCTAAAGAGAAGTTTTTCTTTTTTCTTTTTTTTGAGACGGAGTCTCACGCTTTCACCCAGGCCATAGTGCGGTGGCGAGATCTCAGCTCCCTGCTACCTCCGCCTCCCGGGTTCAAGTAATTCTCCAGCCTTAGCCTCCTGAGTAACTGAGATTACAGGCACCTGCCACCACACCTGGCTGATTTTTGTATTTTCAGTAGAGATGGATTTTGCCACATTGGCCAGGCTGGTCTCAAACTCCCGACCTCAAGTAATCTGTCCGCCTTGGCCTCCCAAAATGCTGGGATTGTAGGCGTGAGCCACGGTGACGGCAAGATTTTTTTTTTTTTTTTCCAGAGCAATGTTGTTCTATAAATCCAATATAATTTTTATAGTTGCCATTTTAATCCTACACTCAATCTCTCCAAAACCTACAATTCCAAAGAAAATACTTTTAACGAGGATGAAATTCAATTGGAACTAATTGTAACTGACTCAATTAATGCTCTCTACTGAGTTTTTCTTTGCTATATTGCTTTAATAAGCATGATCTATGGGTTTCTAGTTTATTTTAATCAGCAGAATTAGAATTCTCATTTGCCTTCAGAAGACATACTGGTGGGTTTTCCTTTTCACTTGAACATGCTAATCAAGATATGAAAGCTTGACACCGATATCAGAGACGTAAGAAATAGAGGTTAAAAAAAAATACTCCTTTTTATGACCTGTTCCAAAGAAAGCTTACTACTTTCCCTTAGCTGTTATTTCTTCATTTGGTTAGCTACACTTTCAATAATTGTGTTTGTGAAAATCACCCCCGATTGTGACATCCCAAAGCCAACTAAATGAATGAATAATGAATGAAAAAAATAAAATCACAATCAACTGAAAACTCAGTCCAGCAAAGCAGCTGCAAAAAAGTCTGGATAATGCATCAGTATTTTAAGTTATTGTTCACTTCTTTGGCATTATGTGGGATCATTTATCCATTGTTCCTTCTCTTTAGCTGGCTGATTCCTACTTAGCATGATCTCAAGCATAATCTCACCACTCGAACATGCGTGATCTCTAACACTTTCCGCTTGCCCTACTCACCCCCATTCCACCAGCTTAGACGTCTCTGCCCTGTATTCCAACCCAAATCACAGTACTTACTATACGCTAGACTGAGATTGCCCGTTGGTGGGCCCATCTTTTAGCCAGTCCAGAAACTCTTCACTGGCCAGGTTAGGCACTTGCCTTTTTCACTTTTGTATATTAATTATTGGCTTATGGTAAATGCTCAATAAATGTTTTTAAAACTGAATTGGCCATGATCTACATGTAGAAATTTTAAAGATACTTGAACACGTTCTTCTTGTAATAGTTATTTTTGTAATGATACTTACTAGCTTAACAGTAATAGGTATAATTGATATAAATATATTAATTTATATTTATTATATTTTATGTAATTTACTCTATATATTTTTAATAGAATTATATTTTATATAACTTATAAAATTTATTGAGTAATTAAATATGAATTATAACTTTAATAATAATAAATGTTACTATTTATCATTAGTTCTTACAATAATTATTATTAACAGCCCTATATTCAGCAATGGGTTTTGTGAAATAGATATTATTTGCCTCATTTTACTGAGAAGGAAACTTGCTGAGTGTCACCCAATGATTCTGAATTTTTCTCCCATTTCCTCCTGTGTTCAGTTCACATTGACAGAGGTGGCAACAGATGTCAATTATACCTAATTGGGAAATTAGCATATTATTCATTAATTTGGCTGGTTCAGGATTACGGATGTCTAACAGAGAATGGAATATGAAATGAAATTACTTGTTCTATGTTGTTCTTTGACAGGGTAGAAACAGGTTCATAAGACACTCCTTTTGCCTGAGAGATGATGAACTCTTTAGATATTTTCTAATCCCCATAATGTCTAGTCTTGAGGTGATGATCAGTGTGTATTTGTATACTGACTGCTTGTAATTTAGTATCATCTAAAGTAAATAGATGATTATCAAGCCCCAAAGGTTGCTCAATTCATACAATGGCCAAAGCTTCTACCTCTTGGTTCTTATATAGCCCACAAAGGGTAGGGGGTGTTCAACAGGAATTCTCTAAGCTGCTACTGCCAGGGACATGTATGATGGTTTTACGTGGAAACCTTTGATAATGTTGTTCAATGAGGGAGGGCCTCGCTTTATCTTGTCCTTAAGCAAGAAGTGACTTCACTTGAAATATTCCCATCCCAGTACAGAATGAGTCAGAGTAAAGAAAGAGAGTAGGGCCAGGCATGGTGGCTCACGCCTGTAATCCCAGTACTTTGGGAGGCCGAGGCAGGTGGATCACAAGGTCAGGAGATCGAGACCATCCTGGCTAACACGGTGAAACCCCGTCTCTACTAAAAATACAAAAAATTAGCCGGGTGTGGTGGTCGGCGCCTGTAGTCCTAGCTACTCGGGAGGCTGAGGCAGGAGAATGGGGTGAACCCGAGAGGCGGAGCTTGCAGTGAGCCAAAATAGTGCCACTGCACTCCAGCCTGGGTGACAGAGTGAGACTCAGTCTCAAAAAAAAAAAAAAAAAAAAGAGTAGATGGGAAAAGGAGCAGAATATTGCAAAGAAAAGAGGAAATAATTATGAGCATGAACAGACACTCAGTCCTTAGCACTCAGGAGGTTACAGGATTTTATTAGGTCTCTAATAAGAAAAAATAAAACAGTAGCAGATTCTCATTGTATAATTTTCAGAGCAGTTGTATATTTTATATATATATCTTAGTGTATAGATAAAAGACATATAGTCTCATCCAGAGTTTGCATTCAGTCATTTTGACAATTTATTTTGTAGTTCTATGTAGTATAAAAAACTTAAAGATCCAGTGTATGTGTGTATATATATATGTGTGTGTGTGTTTGTGCATATATACAGATATACACCCATATCACATATGTATACACACATATATGCATATATAGTATATGTGTGTGTGTGTATGTATGCATGTGTGTCTGTGTGTGTATATATGTATATTTGTCAATACACCTAAATTTGTATGTTTTTATATATAATATATAATATATTATTATATATAATATATAATATATAATATATTATTATATATAATATATATAATATATATAATATATAATATATAATATATAATATATTATATATATAATATATATAATATATAATATATATTATATATTAATATATATTAGAATATAAATATATTAATATTATATATAATATATAATATATTATAATATATTATATATTATAATATATTTATATTATAATATATAATATATTATAATATATTATATATTATAATATATTTATATTATAATATATAATATATTATAATATATTATATATTATATATAATATTAATATATTATACATAATATATATTATATATATATTATATATACACATATGGAGAGAAAAAGTGAGAAGAGAAATAGCAATAGAGATGGGAGATGGGGATGCCCTAAAACTTCTTGACAATTGCAGTCAAGATTTTCATACTCAAAGTGGGCCAAACTTGGTAATTAACACGATTTGATATTGTAGTTAGTAGCACATTCCCCCAGAACAGACTGCTTGCGTTTAAATCCCATATCTCCTGCTTCCTAGATCTGTGACCTCAGGCCATTTTTGTAAGGCTCCACGTATCTGTTTCCTCATCTGTAAAAAAGGGTGACAGTGAGATGTACCTCATGGGATTGTTAGGCATTTTAGATAAGTTAGTACATGTGCTTGGAACACAGTAAGTGCTACATTGAATGGAAAAGCACAGTGCAGCCAACTGCAGGACGACTGTCATGGAGAACGTTCCAAATTGTTGGACTTGGAATGCCAACTTCTGAATGCAGCTTGGTTACTGATGTCTTTACTGCCCCAGCTGAGTTGGCTTTGTAAGGGGGGGATTCCCGGAGCTCTCTTTTCAGCTTTCCTTGCTGCAGGGCCTTGGTGCTGCCAAAAGATGAAGCACCAGTGCAGAGCCAGCACACACTGGATGGCTTGCTTTCCTGCTCTCTCCCCTTCCCTGCTAAATAGCCACTATCAGGAAGTTTTCAATTTTTTTCTCTGTACCTTCCATGCTTTTCAAGTTTTAGAAAATGAATATGGGCCGGTCGCTGTGGCTCACACCTGTAATCCCAGCACTTTGTGGGGCTGAGGCTGGTGGATCACTTGAGGTCAGGAGTTTGAGACCAGCTTGGTCAACATGGTGAGATCTTGCCTCAACTAAAAAAAAAAAAAAAAAGTACAAAAAATTAACTGAGTGTGGTGGCACATGCCTGTAATCCCAGCTACTTGGGAGGCTGAAGTGGGAGGATTGCTTGAACCTGGGTGGTGGAGGTTGCAGTGAGCTGAAACCATGCCACTGCACTCCAGTCTGGGTGACAGAGTGAGACTGTGTCTCAAAAAAAAAAAAAAAAAGATTGAGGAAAGAAATGTAGCCTCTGAGGGCTGGGTGCTGTCAAGTAGGCCATGGTGCTGCCAGGAGTTGTTCTGGCACTCCCATCTGTGTTGAGTGTTATCTTCTTGACCACAGACAACCTCACAAAACAGCATCAGACAAGGCCATCCTGTGACCGGCATGAACCGAGACAAAACGAGACCCCTCCATAATCAGAACCAAATCTGAAAAAAACACAAACATTGCCCAAAACATAAAATGGACTAAATCTCTTCCTTTCAAAAGTGGTAGTGGTAATTGGCGCTCCTTTACCAATCACGGCTTACCCTTACTCTAGTATTCTCTCCATCTAGGTATAATAATTACTAAGATAACTATTATTAAGATAACCAGTCATAGAACTACCCTCTCTTCTTGACAGTAAACAACCATGCTCCCTTGAATTCTCTTCCAAATCATCTGACATTTGCAACAGTCATATAAGTCCATTTTAATACCTTCTTCCTAAAATACTCCATGGTCCCCGATGGCGTGGGTTTTTCCTCATTGTAATTAGTCAATAAACCTAAATGTGTTCAATGATAGTAGTATTCTTGGTGGTCTGGCTGGAGGATGCTGGTATTTTATAACAAATATTTTTGGAAAATAAAATGCACTAAAACTTTTGTTGTCATTGCTGATTTATAAGTAAGTTTCATTTGAGTATAGGAGTTATAACAGGAACATTGGGTGAGAGTTAAGCCCAGAAGGATTTGAATATCCAAACCATGCCACCACTAAAAGAGATGGCTTCCTGGTAATATGTTAGTTTTGTTATCACTGAAAAGAGAATGCCAGTTGGGCATATAAGAAGTGGGAAGTTATTTTGAGAAGATGGTAACATGAATATTAACATAGGAGGAGGGAGGAGGAGCCATGTGGAACTAAAAATTCATTGCTTTAGGCAGAGAAGAGAAATGAATGGAATAATCTGGAGTGGGGCTGAAAATCTCTCAATGGTCAAGAGGAAGGAATTGGTAGTTTATAAACTAAATACAAGCATATACTTTAAAAATTAAGACCTAGAATAAAAAAGAAAATAATAAATACAAGAACTTGCAGAAATAACAATTATGACAATCATCATTTGTTGAGCTACACACATTTAGGGAATAAAAATTAATTCTTTCATTTGAAGGACATTTCCTGAGTGCTGCCCAGTAAGATATGGTAAAATGTCATCACTTTGAAGTTTAATAACTTCTTTTTGTCCCATTTGAAAACCACATCACATCCATATGCCTGAATTTAACAGTTCATTAATTGCAAGCTCTGGAGATCTTTTATCCTATAAAGAGTAAAATGGATGCTGACTTAGGATTTTTACAATAGCAAAAGCTGGAGAATGTTTTTAAAATGTCTGATTCAATCATTAGGATGTATTTATGAAATGGAAGGACTCTTACTTAGCAAACTTAGATTATGCACAGCTTTGATTTCTACTAAATATGATTCAAGAGAAAAATCTTCAAAGCTGTAGCACAGATGCTTGATAAAAGCATAATGCTTCAAAGGACAAGTTTTTTAGGGGCATCCCTGAATGTTTTGTGGCCTTTCTTCCCAATGAAGATGAAATAAAAACATTCCACAGCTGGATTTTTTTTCTGAACAGAATGCCCTGAAGCCAATGGAAAACCAGTTAACCCAAAAGTTCAGGAATGGGATGATTCTGATCATTGGAATAGTCATTAAATTAATCAATCAGAACTTCCTTTTTGATTCAACTCTGATTGGTTGATTAACTTTATTAGAGATCTTTTTATTTTTTTTGAGATGGAGTCTTGCTCTGTCACCAGGGTGGAGTGCAGTGGTGCGATCTTGGCTCACTGCAACCTCTGCCTCCTGGGTTCAAGCGATTTTCCTGCCTCAGCCTCCCGAGTAGCTGGGACTACATGCGTGTGCCACCATGCCCAGCTAATTTTTGTATTTTTAGTAGAGATGGGGTTTCACCATGTTGACCAGGATAGTTTCTATCTCTTGACCTCATGATCTGCCCACCTCAGCCTCCCAAAGTACTGGGATTACAGGCGTGAGCCACAACGACCAGGCTGTAGAGATTTTTCTGAAATGTGTTAGACTTTTGTTCCTCTTCTGTATCTAGTCCAGACAAAAAGAAAAGGTTGTATGTGTAGCAATTAAAAAGATGCGCTGTGGAGTCAGGCATTTTGGTCCCAGTTCTGGCTCCATATATTGAATAATATACTTTGGAGTCATCATTTTATCATGCATTAATAATCAAGAGGCAATATGGTATATGAGTCAAGGCATCAGGCTATGTGGGTTTACGTTTCTTCACTACCATCGCAAATGAACTACTCCATGGCTTGATTTGCTAACCTGCAAAATGGAGAGAATAACAGTATCTGCTTCAAAGACTTGCTGTGTTAAATGAAACACAGATACATGAGTCCCTTAGTACAAATATCTGGTACACAATTACTGTGCTCCCTTAAATGTTAACTATTACTGAGTAATATTAATAGTTGTAGCAGCATAGGAATTTAAGTTGAATGTGTACCAGGCCTAGAGCAGAGTTTTAAAGTTTTCTTCTCTGATTATTTTGAAATTTGTCTTTTTTTGTCTTTAGAAGTTAATTGTGGAAAAATGCTGATTAACAAAGGGTTTAGTTAACTGGATTAAACTAATTGAGGCATTCCTTATATGTATGTTCTTATTCAGAATAAGCTAAGTTGTTTTCATTTAGTAGGGTGAAGCTGAAAAAGAGCTTTCTCATCTCTAATTTATTCTGCAAATAACAGCAAACCACTCACACTCAGGAGGAGAACACGGTTGAGTTGCTGGGCAGCCAGCTGAGTTCTATCAGCCCATGGGGCAGGAAGACCCTTGCCAGAGGACTCTCTCAGATGTGGCAGGAGCAGGAGTCAGTTGAACTTATTCCTGATGAGTACAGTACAGGCTCCCTTTCAAATGGAAAAGGCCCTCTTCTCACCACAGTTTGCTGCAATCAGTCCCCTTTCAGCAGCCCACAGCTTAGCCTTGGCCTTATTACAACAAATTTATAAACAGAAGTTCTTTCAAAAAATATTTGGTGTTAATTCTTGAAGTCAGGGTATTGAGGATAGTGGGTGGGGAAGATAGCAGCATGGCAGAGGGGTCTGGAGCACCAGCTCTGGTTTTTATGCCAGGTTCAGTCCCCATCTGTGTTACTTCCCAACTAGATAACCTTCAACAAGAAACTGCTCCATGTAGTCTTCCTCATATGCAAGACAAAGAATGCAAACTCCTATCTTACTGTGTTGCTGAGAATAGTAAATAAGATAATCTGTATAACGTGCCCTTGGCACTTACTAAACATTCAATAAATGTTAGCCATCATTTTTATTTATGGATGAACATTCATTTGGGGTCTTAGCTATATACTCACAGTATATCAAAATACATTTCTAAGATTCATTCTTGAAGTTATCAGTAGAAATGAAGTCAATCATGATAACATGCCAGAACATTTATTGCTCTCTTGTGATAAATTTTATTCTTTCTTTCCATCTTGATAATGTCCATGGACTTCGTTCTGCTCATTTGCATTAGGCAAAGATTCATCAAGAAACAATAATAAGGGCTGGGTGTGGTGGCTCATGCTTGTAATCCCAGCACTTTGGGAGGCTGAGGCAGGTGGATCATCTGAGGTCAGGAGTTCAAGACCAGCCTGGCCAACAAGGTGAAACCTCGTCTCCACTAAAAATACAAAAAAATTAGCTGGGCGTGGTGTTGCATGCCTGTAATCCCAGCTACTGGGGGAGACTGAGGCAGGAGAATCGCTTGAACCCATGAGATGGAGGTTTCAGTGAGCTGAGATTGTGCCACTCCACTCCAGCCTCGGCGACAGAGTGAGATTCTGTCTCAAAAAAGAAAAAAAAAAGAAACAATAATGAAAACAGTCAAATGAAGACCCATGCAGACAGCTATGATGATAAAATAGTTAACTGGACCCTAGGGAAAGACGAGCTTGGCCACGTGACTACCAGAAAGTTTAGACAAATGATCTGAAGGTTTCTAAACCTATATAAAAACTTTAGGGTTTTTTCAGTAGTTACAGAACAAAACAAAACAGGTCCACATTGTTTCTTTTCAGACCATATTCACTTATAATTGACTGACAACAACCTAGGTTTCAGAAATGTTAAATAATGAGCTGATAAAAGCATGTTAGCAGCTTGTAAAATTTATCTCTTTGATACTCGCTGAGATTTCTCAAGAGGTAGATTATTTAACATTGACATGGGAATCTTCAATAAGATAGCCTGCCTTTCAAATAAATCAAACAACTAATCAGCAGATATTAATTAAACACCTACCATATGCAAATCATGGTGCTACACGAGAGCACATTCAACTTTTTCTCTAACATATGTATCCTCCTTCCACGTGCCCAACAAGTACATAAGTTGCACAGATATTTTCTAGAATTTGGAAAGTTCTTCCGTATTTAGAGTTGGAATTCATCACCTTAAATTTCCAAAATTTGCTCCCAGTTGTATCCTCGTATGCCAAGTATTTTGCCACATACCCATACTTCGAATACTGGAGATAGTAGCATGGTATGTTCCTTCTACTCCAGGTCAATCATCTCATTACTTTAACTTTTACTCAGATGATGTCTGCATAGGATTCCATTTGGAGTACCATATAGCAATGAAAATGCCTTGAAACCAAAGTCTGTGTCTTTGATTTGCCCCTCAGCACCTAGCAGTGTCATGGGGATAGTGGGTACTAAACAAATACTTTTGAATCTAGTGCTAAGATGTTTTGTAGATAAACTTGTTAAGCTCAAAAGCAGACTGAGGTTTTGGGGAGAAGTAGATGATAACCCCTGTGATCATCTCTTAACTACAGTTAAGGAAGATGGCAGAGAGATGAACATTTACATGCTGTGAATTGTTATACTTCTTTCATTTTCTGTACTGTAGTGGGTAGTGACACTCTCTTCTAATGTGATGATTGAGATGATTTCTGTGACAAATGTGGTCCAGTCAGTACTGTACAAATTTTGTCTTCACCAACGGTGGAGGTCCTCAAAGGAAAGAAACCCGTTTCTCTCTTATGAGGCAGAGTATCCTAACAATACTTTTTGGATAAGTTTACCGAGTCTATGAATGAACTAATAAATGCTTTAAAAAATAGGTTTTCTCTGCCAGATTGCTGTTTTCCATGAAGAAGGGTGATTTTGATTTGCTAGTGGAGTTGCCTGCCACTTCAATGCTGAGAAAAGATGTTATTACATGGAAATGTATACGTGAAAATTATTTCCATATTCAATTTTAGGAGTTAATCTTCCATGAAAATGTAAATACTCCTGAGAAGACTCACTTTATAAGCACAGTAATTTTTTATTTCTTTGGGTGAATGAGTTTTTCATATTCTTTCCTAAGGTATTGATAAAGTAGGATAGGTACAAAGGAAGGACCCACTAAATGGGGAGATGTACACAAAGGGACCATGGAGAACACTGCTGTGTCTGAATCCCATTAACTCCCTGTAAGGCAGGCATATTACGCTCTCCTTTCATTTAATGGTTAAGAAATGGAGGCTTGGAAGAATCAGAGACATGCAAATGTACAGAGTTCTTTTGGTAGACAGAACCAAAACCCAAATCGTCAGACTCCTACTCCAGTGTAAGGAGACTGATCTCCTTGAGGATCAGTCTTGAGGGCAATGACTGTGTCTTGCCATCATTACTGTATCATCTTTTCCTATGTCAGTACCTGGCACTCAGTAAATATTAATTTTTTTTGTAAAATTGAGGAATGAATGTGTGCCTCTGAGCTCCCGTGTTTTCTGGTGTTCTAGTATTTTGAGGTGGAGATCATCGTTCCCTACTTCTTATGTTTCCATGAACTGGGGACCCCTACTCCACTTTCATTTGGGTAGTGTTAAAGAGTACATTTCTACTCCTTCTTTTCACTCTTTAACTATTCTTCTCCAAGCACTGGGAACTGCTGACCTGATGATGAGAGTCTGATAACACTTGCTGCAATTTATCAATAGGTTGGCTGCTATTCCTCTAAAACAATAAGTAAGTGGAATCTCATTTCTCTCTCCTGCACTACTTGTATAACAGACAAGTAAGAAGTGCCAAGGCTTGCTCTCAGCTTTCTCATTCCATGCATGAGGCAGTCCTGGCCTTGTTTTGTAAAAGGATACCAGTCACCCGTCTCTTAACATTGGTCTCTGGCATTCTGTCTCCAACAGCAACTGAATTTATGAGGCAAACCACAGTCCTCCACGTACTTGGCTGCTAAGTAAATCCTGGGGAGGGAGATGTCATTAAGACCTAATTCTCCCTTCAGGTGAGGGAAGAAAATCTAGATTTTGGATTTGTTAGGTGGAGATTCCTACATTGGCTTCTGGTCCCAGATAAGGTCTCTATTCCAGCTTTACCAAGGACTTTGGGAAACACCGTGCTTTTATTTATAAGGATGACAGCTTAACTCTTATTTAGCTTCTTTGATGTATTCTCTACTACAAAAAGCCTAGCAAGGAGGAGAGTTGATTGATTGAGATGATGGATTGCCACACAATATCTATGTGATGACTAGTGAGAGTACATCTCTAACTTAATAGATATGCCATAAATATACCACATTGAAGCTGCGGTTTTTTATTCTATATCTGTTATCATTTCATCCTTTCTTTTTTCTTTCTTTTTTTTTTTTTTTTGAGACAGAGTCGCTTTGTTGCCCAGGCTGGAGTGCAGTAGCACTATCTCCACTCACTGCACCCTCCACCTCCCAAGTTCAAGTGATTCTCCTGCCGCAGCCTCCCGAGTAGCTGGGACTACAGGCGTGTGCCACCACACCCGGCTAATTTTTTGTATTTTTAGTAGAGATGGAGTTTCACCGTGTTAGCCAGGATGGTCTCGATCTCCTGACCTCATGATCCACCTGCCTCGGCCTCCCAAAGTGCTGGGATTACAGGCATGAGCCACTGCACCCAGCCATCATTTCATCCTTTCAAAACATCATTCTGTATTCTAAAAACTGCATTTTAAACTATCATAACCCCGTCTCTAAAATTTTAGGTAATCTCCAGAGACTTGTTGTGTAATATTAATTTTTAAATTTCTGCATAAAAAGCACCACTTCCATTATTAGACCCGATCCTGTGCTTCTCAGTGATTTCCCATACACAGTAATTAGTCAAAACTGTAAAACATATACTGTGTTTAGGAACTTTACTTATTGAACAAGAATGAAAGCATGGGGCCAGCAAAAGACAATCTTATGAGTAATGCTGGAAATTCAGCAACAATTTAATGTTTACATGATACCACTCACATTTTTTCAAGGATTCTTGTAAATAAAGTAAACACAAAGACCTGAGCTAAGCAGCAATGAGTTGATCAGTTTGCTGGTGGTAAACTAGATAGGAGGAAACTTCTACCTCCCAACTTGATGTAGATGACTTCTATTTAAAGGCAAAGTCACTTCAGAGAGACACGAATCCCTTGCAAGAGGAGAGAGGTCATGCCACCCATGACAAAATGAAGAGGTGTAAGAACAAAGGAAAGAGAGAGAAGGGGAAAGAAGAAAAGAGAGAAGAGGAAGAGAAGCAAGTGTCATTCCTTTTTAGGTCCCTGCTGGTTTTGGGGACATTGGGTGTCAGATTCTCTCTGTTTCTCCAATGAGAGGGGTCATGTTCTCCCTGGAGAAAAATCCAGTGATTGGTTTTCATGAAGAAATGGAAGGCTTTCCTCTTACACTCTTCCTTCAGGGAGAAGACTAGAAGTATCCATAAGTGGAAAAGTATTTGCTCCTACCAGAGGCAAGGGATAGATACTAAAGCAGATACAGGTCTAGGAGAAACTCTTCTTTCAATAGCAAGTCTATAAAATATCACATCCGCCACAACTCCTGGGATTCTCACAGGAATTTTCCCATGTAATGCATAGTTAGATATTTCTTAGTTGCTCCTATCTTGGTCTTGCCCTTTCACTTATTTTGCCAACTCCATGAAATAACATCTGATGTCTCTTTTTTCCCAAATACCTGAGCTTTCACTGTACTATAATTATCACAGGTGCTTAGGACATGTTTTTGACAGATTGAATACAAATATTTCCCCTGATGGACACCAAATGAGACAGTATTTGTGAGATGGCTGTGGGAACAGTAATCCTTTATTGTGCTCCATAACATAGGTGGAATGTTGTATAGCTGTTGAAGATTCTTGAGTTTGAATTCATTTTATTAGGGACAGAAAATGAGTCTAGTGAGCAAGTATTTGCCGAAATAACTTTGCATGTTGTCCTAATAAGGTTTGCAAATGAAGTAGAAAAAAAGAAATGGAAGGTGAACCCCTTCCTTTTGTTTTTAACAGCTTTATTGTGATATAATGCCAAGAAATTCATCCATTAAAAGTGTACAATTTAAAAGTTCTAGTATACTACAAAGTTGTGCAACGATTGCCATAATCAATTTCAGAACATTTCATCACCCTGAAAGAACTTCTGTATCATTAGCAGTGACTCCATTCCCTGGCTTCATCCCCTAACCCACCAATCCTCAGCAACTACTCATCTACTTCCTGTCTCTATATATTTGCCTACTCTGAACATTTCATATATATAGAATCATGCAATTATGTACACTTTCATGACTTCTTTCACTTATCAAAATATTTTCAATGCTCACCCATGTTGGAGCATGTATCAGTACTTGTTTCCTTTTTAATGGCTGAATAATATTCCATTGTATGCATATACCACTTTTTATGTTTCCATTCATCAGTTGATGGACATTTGGATTGTGTCTATCTTTTGCCATTATGAATAATGTTGCTATGAACATTTGTACAGTTCTGTGTGGATAAATATTTTCATTTCTCTTGAGTATATACATAGCAGTGGAATTACTGAATCAAAATGATAACACTACGTTTAGCATTTTTAGGAACTGTCAGACTATTTTCCAAAAGAGCTGCATCATTTACATTTTCATCAGCAATGTGTAAAGAGTTCCTATCCTACCTCATCAATACTTGTTATTGCCTTACTTCTTGATTTTAGTCATCCCAATGGATATGATGTGCTCAATGTGGTTTTGATTTGCATTTCTCTAATAACTAATTATTTTGAGCATTTTTAATATATTTTTGGCCACTTGTTTATCTTCTTAGAATAAATGTCTATTCGAATCTTCTGTCCACTTTGAAATTGGGTTGTCTTTTTATTATTAAGCTGTAATAGTCCTTTAAATATTCTGTATACAAGTCTCTTACAAGATAGATAATTTGAAAATATTTTCTCCCATTCTGTGAGTTGTTTTTTCACTTTCTTGATGGTATTCATTGAAGTACAACTTTTAAATTCATTCTTTCTCCATTAAATATGATATTAGCTTTGGGTTTTTATGGATATCTGTATCAGATTAAGCAAGTTCCCTTCTATTACTAGTTTGTTGAGAGTTATTTTGTTGTCATAAAATGTTGTTAGAGTTTGTCAAATACCCTTTCTTTGTCTATTGAGATGAACATGTGGTTTTTGACCTTAATTCTATTGATGGTATATTATGTTAATGATTTTCAAATGTTAAACCACTCTTGCATTTATAAAATAAACCTCATTTGTTCATTGAATTTGGCTTGCTAGTATTTTATTGAGAATTTTTACACTCAAGTTCATAAAGTTATTAACCTGTAGTTTTCCTTCCTTGTGATGTTTTTGTCTGGTTTTAGTATCAGGGTAATATTTATCTCATAGAATTATTTGGGAAGTGTTCATTACTCTTTCCTTTAAATCTCAAATACGATAATTGTTCCTCCCTCTCACATATTGCCAGGTAACCTCCTTCATTTTATTTATAAATTACAGCACATCTAAACTTCCTCATCAGTCAGTATTTAGGAAAGTACCTATATGATTGGAATCAAGTTATTCTCATCACTAAACAGTACTTATAATGCTTCCATATGATTTAAACCAATTTAGTTTCCCATGAGAGGAGTCAGGTGGAAGATAGAAAAGACAGTATGGGTTACAGACACACAGCTGTTAAGCACAGGGAGGAAAGAAATACCTGGAGGATACTTAACCTCCAAAAAATAGAGGGCTAGGTTCTTAGACTAGAATGAACTCTCAGATTGCTCTGATGGTATTGGTGGTGGTGATGATGATGATGATGATGATGATGACGATTTTATTGTATCCTAGGAGTCTTCACATATAATCTTCCAAATGTGATATTTTTCTCCTCTCCAGTTTTCCTCTCCTTCCTTCTCTCCTTTCTTTCTTCCAAACTAAATTTGTTTCTAGCTTGAGGTAAATTCAGTGGAGAAAACCCACTGATGCCTTAAAAATAGTATGAGCAAGTCAGTAACAAGAGTTATGTTATATTTCCAGCCTAACTCATATTTTCCACTTAGTATAGTAAAAACACTGGGGAACTGAAGAGTTATCATCATCATCAACAACAACAGCAACCACATAATAACCTATCTGATTCTGGGTGAATCAACATCTTCATGTCCCTCTCACAACACTAGACTTTATGGATGTACTCCATTTTAAATACTATAAAATTACATTATTTTAATTCTTAAATGTTTCATACACATCAATATTTCTTTTTAAAAAATCAAGTTAAACAGGTATTTATTCAACACTCATATGCTCTGGGTTTTGAGGAATTACAGAGAGGGAGGTTCAGATACATTTTATTTTGAGGAGCCTACAGTCTCACGGGGTGAAGGCATATATTCAAGAAATACTTAAATAAGAATTCAAGATACTTTGAAGGCACTTTAAAATAGGAAATTTGGTATCTGTTGTCCCTACCCACTATCTTCAAGGTACTGCATAAAATTCAGGGATAAAACTATAAGAGCTCAGGGAAACGCGTAAGTGGGAAAGTTTGCATGAAGGAAATGATTCTAGAACCCAGAAAGATGAAGAGGATTTAAATTGATAATGAAAAGGGAGACATTTAGTGAAAAGTTCAACTAGAAGATTAATTAGCAATAGTTTTTACTACTTCCATTTCAAACAAAGCAACCAATTTTAAAAATTTCAACTAATTTTTCTTACTGTGGTCTCCTTTTAATTACATATAAATAAATTCTTGTTCTGATCTTTCTTTTCCTATGGAGGGGTCATTGTAAAATATATCTTACCTTGAGCCAATTTTGTATGTCCATAAATAACCCATGTACACTTTTGAATATTAAAAATTTTGATGTTTTTTTTTGCTACTAAGTGTAAACATACATTCATATAGTAGTTTCCATTTAAAGTTATGAAATAAATTGTCTTGGAGCTCTCTAAAAAGAGAGCTTTTGGCATTATGATGACCCAAGACTGAAGGTCTGGTTAGCACAGATAATTTAAGCAAAACTTCTCAATATCAAATTTTCGTGTGTGCATTTAATTGAGGGAAAAAGGCACATCTTGTCTTTGTTTTGTAACTTAATTTCGTTTCCTTCAAATCTATCCTGTCAACGGAGAGAGATAGTTTAGAAGGAAAGAAGTGGCCAAAATGCAACTCTGAGGTATTCTTAATTTGAGCACAAAGATGAGTACAATATGTACAAACTTTTTTTCAGCTTGACTAGTTTCTTGAATATTAAAAGAGAAAGAAAAGAAAAAACTACTTGTGGTAGTATCTTGCTTCAGGTACAGAGGTGTCTATAGGGGGGATGATCATTAATTAATTAATTCACTCATTCATTCTTTCATTTTTTTCTTTTTGTTTTTTGAGACAGGATCTCCCTCTGTCACCCAGGCTGGAGTGCAGTGGTACAATCTCAGTTCACCGCAGCCTCAACCTCCCTGGCTCAAGTGATCCTCTCACCTCAGCCTCCCAAGTATCTGGGACTCTAGGCATGCACAACCATGCCAGACTTTTTTGTATTTTTTGTAGAGATGGAATTTTACCATGTTGCCTAGGCTGGTCTCAAACTCCTGGGCCCAAGCGATCTGGCTGCCTTGGCCTCCGAAGGTGCTGGGATTACAGGTATAAGCAACCATGCCTGGCCCATTAATTCATCATTTCATTCAATATATATTTATTGAATGTATACTATGTGTCAGGCACAGTTCTAGGCATTAAGAATACAGCAATAATCAAGGCAGAGCAAGTCTTGGTTACATTCTAGTGAAAAAGACAAACAATAAATAACATAAATAAGCACATTTTTTAATGTGTTGTATATTGATGAATTTTGAAACTGAAGCAGAACAGAGGGGTTAGAAGCATCTGGGGTGTGAGTGGTGGATTTTTGATAGGGCAGCCAAGAAAGGTCTCACCATGAAGATCACTTTTAGAAGATGGCCTGAAAGAAGGGAGGAAGCTGGCTGTAATGTCTTCAGGAGAAGCATATTCCTGATAGAGAAAACCTCAAGGGCAAAGGCACTGAGGCAGGAGACTGCCTGAAATGTTCAAGGAGTGGCCCAAAGCCCGTGTGGCTGGAGGGGACTGAAAGAAGGGAGGATTGATAGGAGATGAGCTCAGAGAGATAATGGTGAGGGGCAGATGGAGCCTTGTAAATCGCAGCAAAGACCTTGGATTTTGCATAGAACAAGATGGGAGGCCATTAGATAAGATCACCTTGGTTGCTATCATGAGAATAGAAGACAGGGATAAAAGTGATGAAGGGTCAGTGCCAGTTAGGATAACCCAGGCATTACAGATGTGTTATCTAAAGCTGTGTTTCTAGGCATTTAGAGCAGAGGTTGGCAAACTAGAGCCTGTGGGCCTAAACCAGTCTGCGGCCTGTTTTGGAAATAAATTTTGTTGGAACACAGTCACACTCATTCATTTACATATTGCCTATGGCTGCTTTCCCCCTACAATATCAGAGTTGAGTAGTTGTGACACAGACCATACGCCTAGCAAAGTGGAAAATATTTAGTATCTGGCTCTTCACAGAAAAAGTTTGCCCACCTCTGACTTAGAATCTCCTGGAAAGAGGATTATAGCAGTAAAGCTATCTCTTATACGCAAAATAGAACAGGAGCAAACCATTACAATTGTGTACAAACTTTGCAGAAGGTAGAGAGGATTATTTCTGGGTTGTAGTGAATGGTACAGTATGAAAATATGATTAGTCTTTTAATAACAGATAATGAATATCATTCATACATTCACTCAAGAAATATTCTTTGAAAACATTTAGCAATCAAAGTTTAATGTGCTAGAGAGATATCAAATACATAAACCCTTAGTAAGTATAAATTGCAAAAGCTCTAAATGCTATGAAGAAAAGGCTTAGAGTTCAATGGTGAGAAAAAAAGGAAAATAATTTACATTAGATGAGGCCAATGGAAATGCCATTTGAGTTAAGATATGAAGTGGTGAAAAGATGGGGAAGAAGAATTTCATGCACAAGAAATGATGTGCAAGGGTGGTAAAATAGAGAATTAGAAGTAGAAGAACTAGGAAGAAAATACAGCCATCACACACACACACACACACACACACACACACACACACACACACACACACACACATAAATGAATGGATAGACTTTTGACAGCAACATGGAAACAGTCATAGAACGTGGCTGGAGATGATGAGTTGTTTGAAAAATACTGGGCTTTGTAGATCATGTGAAGTTCTTTTAATTTTATTGTAAGTCAAAGTCATTGAAGGATATAGGCAAAAACGTGGTAGATTTTACCTTTTATATACCACTCTGGCTGCAGTAAAGAATATGAATTGAAACGGGCCACTAATCGAAGTCCAGGGACTGACCATTCAGGAGCTGGTTTGCAGTGGCTTAGTAGAGAGATGATGATGGTGGCTTAGACTAAGTTGGGTCTATGGTTTAATTCAGCAAACATTTATTATATTGTTACTATGAACTAAATATTATTCTGGGTTCTATATTGAGAGTAGCAAAGAGAAATGAAAGCTGTCTGTGCTTTTAATAAACTATAGCTCTGAAGAGTAAGAAAAATGTGCAAGTAATTGTTACATGTAGCCTACTATGATAAATTATAAATTCCATATGACTACTTGGAACAAGAGCACTAGTGGAGCCCAAAGGAAGGAAAATTTATATTAGCTTGATTGGTGAGGAAATGTAGTTATTACTGTATCCCCAATGTGCACAATACATCAACACATCACACATAGTAGAGGCTTGGGAAATACTGGGAGAATGCCCTCGATCATGTCACTGAACTCTTGTCTAATTATTTCCAAACACAGTAATTTCTGTAACTGCATCTCTCAACCTCAGCTCCTTTCTACCCTTTTTCTTGTTGCTACCAGTCGGCCTATGGCTTGCCATCAGCTCCTCCTGAGGCCATGATCAGACAGCCTGCCAGTACAACTGTGTCCCCGACTGAGCTAGCAGCTTGCTGGACTCTATTGCTTGTTGCTTGTTGTCTGTGGGGCCCCTGGGGGCCCATTAATTTTCCTTCTGTCAATCTGTGCCTGGCTTCACAGTGTAAAAAGAAGCCAAGAATAAGAAATGAAGATTCCAAATAAAGTTGAAATACTTCACAGAAGTCCAGGATCTCACAAATGTACCCTGTCTTGTGGCCAAGACTTACTCAATTCAGGTTGGATCTCTATGAGAGCTGTGGAGTCCCAGCCATTCCAAGAGTGCCTACACACACTAAGAGTTTAATGAATATTAGTTAAACCAAAAAATAAAAAGCAAGCTGTGGTGAAGTTTCAGTTAGGCCAGTTCACAGCTGTCATTGCACACAGTGAAGACTATCAGGAATGTTTTCCTGCTGCTAGAGAGAGAGTCCGCCAAGCCTCAGTCTTTTCCTTGCCCTCCAAGCTGGAATCACTTCCACTTGTCGGATCAGTCTCACTCAGCATGAGACATATTGCAAACTTTACTCGCATTCAAGAGATGGAGCCTGGTGTTAGGCCACGAGCCATATAATCTGGTTCTTTTGAGGGGTGGGGCAGGATAGAGTACTGATTAAAGCCAAGTGTTTGGAAGCTAGATCTTCTCATTTTCTCTTTTTGCACCTCCATATTCAGACTACATGATGTGGGCAGATTTCTTGCTTGCCCAAAACCCAATTTCTTCATTTATAGAAAGTGAATAGCAAAATCTTCTACCCAGGATAAAATCTTTAGTGTATATCTTGACATAGTATCAGTGTTAGATAAGTGGTAGTTATGGTGAAATCTCTGCGGTGACATTTCTGTATTTTGCACAGTTTGGATATAAGGGGATTGGCAGTTTCCCACAGAAGGCTCACTCTCACCATTTCACTAACTTTACAGTAGTGAGACCTTCACTTTTTGGGAGCCCACTTATAGAGTTATTTTGAATTTACTGTATTAGTATTTATTGAGCTATAATTATTACTCATGCAGAAACTTAATCATAAGTCAGTTTAGGAAAGAGACAGGAAATGTCAACTCTGACATGCTTCCTTCCATCTTTGTTTTCCAAAGTAGGACCATTTTAAACGGTATACATCAGCATAATGCCTGCATTTTGTCCTTTCCACATAGAACACCATCTGAAATGAACAGGTTTTCAAATCTTGGATGGAGCTACAAGTCTCTAGTGGCCAAGTGGAATTGGTGGGAAGGGGTTTTGGAAATGACTGTACTTGGAACAGAGAAAACTTTTCTCAGTAGAAGACTGTTTGCCTCCTCATGAGACCAGTAAAATTTCCTGAGATTCTGCAGCCAAATGGTCTTGGTATTATTTTACATTAGTCCAGCGTCCCAGAAGCACAACCACTGAGTAGAATGGGCTTTGTTAATGATTATAATAAATAATGTGAGACTTCTGATTTTGTGCAAGATTGAAAAGACTCATTTGATTCTCTATCTCCCACTAAATATAATTATAAAACCCTGGCCATAATACAAGAGACAAGAAGAAGAAAACTGTGAAAGGAGGAATGAAGAGAATAGATAGACTAACTAAGGAGCTAGGGGTTTTAATAGCATGGGATGAATGCCCTATGTTTTCTTTTTGCCTTCCACACACCCTAGGCTTGGTGCTGGAGAAGCCCATGACTTGGAAACGACAAAAGGCACAGCCAAAAAGTCCTGTTAAAAGTCTGCTCTCTATCACCAAAGGACCAGAAAATAGCTGGTCCAGCAGGATACCAATATTTTTGACAATAGTCGCCCCATTCCAGCAAAACATCATGAAAAAAACCATGCCTACCTCTATTCCCCTGTGCTGCTGGCAAAGGTTGAGCAGGGAGCCTGGACTTCCAATTCCACCTGTGGCAAGGTAGCACACAGCTTTCAGAATCCCCTGTAGCCAGGATGGTGTCAGCAGACTGTAGGGGAAACCTGGACTCCCCTACTTCCACCTCAAGCTGTGTTTCTCCCTCTACAAATTAGTTAGAAGGGGAGGATTTTGGAGAGGAGGAAGCTGGAGAAAGGGTTTCTTTAAACCTTTATATGGGCAAATGCTTAGCAACCCTTACATGAAATTGGTTAGAATTAACACTGTAAAAGATTTGAGAAGAGTTATAGTATAGAATACTGCCCAAGCTATGGATTGGCCTCTGAGTAGCCCACACACAAAGCAGACCTAAAAAGCACTGCAAAGGCTGTGAAAACTGAGTTGTCATTGGAACCATAGCCCCAAAAGGCAGACCAGAACCTCCATGATGAGTCTAAAGAGGGACTCAGCTAAAAGAAAACTAGGATCTATAACATGGTCTTATAACGTGGTGCTCCAAATGTCCAGTTACTATTATTATTGGGGTGAGCACTGAACTTTCTAATGGCCATCAATCAATTCTCAGTCTGCCCCTCACCCTCCAGCTCTTGCCCATGAATTGGGATTTTGTCTCCTTTTTCCTGCCTAGAATTCAAAGTCGTGATTCCACCTCAAGCATCACATACATTGACTAATGCCTCCAGGAGAGAGAGCTGATTCTGTTCCACATGGCTTCTGCAATGAATGGACTCTAGTGAATGGATCAGCTGATATAAATATGATATTACCCCATTGTGGGGGTCCTTTTGAACATAATGCCCAAAGGAGTCTGTGAGCTAAGTCAGTTTCCCTCATGCCACTCTTTGTCAATCTATTCTGGGCTGGAAGTCACCACCTCTCAGTAACGCATCTTATTGAGATCTCATCATGGTTTCTACCAATGTTTTCTTAAGGAATGTCATGGTTTTTAGCAGAAATGATAAATGTAACTCACCAAATCTTTTGGTTGTATCTAATTATGCCATGACTATAAATTCAGCTGCCTAGGACCCATATCTTTCCTACTAACTATTATGAAATATTCATTTTAATAAAATTCTTCCTTGAGAGTAAATGTAAAACTGTAGGTGGCTAATGATCCGTTTGAAAAGATTACAATATGGAATAATGAAATAATAATAATGATGCAAATAGAAAAGACACAATGGTTTGCTCATTTAAAAAGTCTCTCTCTCAGGAATACTGCATAAATGAAATATCTAACTACTTAGCAGGTTGCCAGGTATACAGTGGGCAATAATATATATTTACTAAAATTAAAACCACAAATTATGTTTTGAATGATTTGTTCACACTAATATACAGGCTTAATGCTACTTTGGTCAGGATGGTCAAAATAAATCTAGAAGGGAACTGTAATCCTGAGATAAAAATTATTATTGTAATTTGAGGTAGTTTAAATACCAGAGAGAATACACATCAAACACCTACAGACTATAGATTCTGCAAAGTCATGCCAGTTCTCCAATCTCTGGGAAATGTTAAGTTAAATCTTTTCTTCATACGATATGATGTAGATTAGTATATAAGTACAAAATGCTAACCTAAAATGGGGAAATTGAAAGGTTTTGCTCACATGATATTATCATAAACCAGTAAGCATGCAATGCATATTTTCTTAATATATTTAAATTAGAGACAAAAGTTATATGCTCAAAACCTTATTAATATTGAATACAAATTTAAAGATTTTAATATTTTCCAGTGTTAAGATGCAGTACTTTCTTTGATTTGGATGTCAGGGTTTTAAAACTAAGAAAATAATTACTGTAAGCCATATGACAAATATTTTTGTTACCCTTAATTGTCTAATGATGATTCATTAGCTTATAGTTCAAACTCAATTACTATGTCATTTTCATTCTTTATTATTTCCTTGAAGTGAGCCAGTGGTACTATCTCCCCACTTTTTTACAGATGAATAAACAAGCACTAACAATGAACTGACTGGGCCAAGAGGTTAACGGTGGCAATATAGATGAGTAACTGGACTTCGTAAACCTTAACCCTGCTAGGTTCTGGTGTCTGCTGCCTTGTAGCACTGGCAGGCATTGCATTTATCACATCAGAACCAAAAATACACACTATTCCTCAGAATATAAGGAGTGGGCCATCTCTCCACATGGGAAACATAGCTATTGTAATGGGAGGACCTGGCTCAATATCTCCTCTATGAAAAAATAATCTACTTCCTTCTGGCCAAATGGGAGAGAAGCAGTTACTTAACTTTTTTGACCTTCAATTTTTATATCTAGAATTTTACATTAAATGGTTTGTAAGATCTTACCTAGTATTAACGCCTCTGATCTAACACCAGAAAATAACAGCTTTCTTTGTTTTGAGGATTTCTTCGAGCAGAGGGACTACGGAGATCGTGACAGTGAGGCTACAGGAGTAGCTAAAAAGTCAGGGTGAGTTCAAGTGAATTGCACAGACACGCATGGGCATGTACTGCACAGGCTTGGATGCACATACACAGGCCACGTGGAGACATACAGACTCATTTTAGTCAGGCACTTATAACTTGGTTGGGATGTGGAGATATATACTCTTTTTCATTTCAAGGAGCAATTCTCCTTCTGTGTTAATCAAGTTTTTATTTATTTTTCAGCTACCTCTGTATCTTTCCCTCAAAACATGTTTTCAGTTTGAAACTAAGTCCTAGAAGCTAAGTAGAACAAAGGAAACTGAATAGCACCTGGTTTTCTGATCCCAAATATTTGTAACATCTTTTCTTTAGGAAAGGCTATTCCATGGTCAACTCAGAAAACAACAAACAAATAAAAACAGAGGCATGGGATTCATTCCTGGCATCCTTTGGATTAGAAACAACTGGATTGTCAGTGACAAGCTCATTCTGCCACATCAACAATCACTGTGTTTAAAGACTTCAGTGGAAGAGGAAAAACCCTAGCCATCTTCTTCTCCCACTCTAAATCCCACACCATCAACCAACTGCAGATAGAATTCAGACATCTCAATCTCATTCATTTCGTTCTTCATTGATCTGATTTCCTTCTGCAATCCATTTCATTCTTCTATCTCTTCCCAATTTTGTTTTTGTTTTTGTTTTCTTTCTTTCAGTCTTTCTTTTTTTTCTTTTTGTGAGACAGGGTCTTGCTCTGTTGCCCAGGCTGGAGTGCAGTGGTGTGATCATAGCACACTGTAACCTTGACCTCCTGGTCTCAAGCGGTCCTTCTATCTTGGCCTCTTGAGTAACTAGAACTACCACACCCTGGATAATTGTTTTTATTTTTATTTTTTGTAGAGACAGGGTATCACTATATTGCCTAGGCTGGCCTCAAACTTCTGGCTTCAAGTGATCCTTCTGCCTTGGCCTCCAAAATGTTGGGATTGCAGGTATGAGCCACCATGCCTGGCCTTTTTTTTTCTATCTTTTGACTTCTTTTAGATTTTCTTGGCCAAGTCCATTCTTCCTTTTTTCCTTTCTTCCTCACTCCCTTCTGTCCTTCTCTTCTAATTAATGACATTATAATATTATACATCATAGCCCCAGCTATGGTTTGGCATGAGAAATGTCAGGTTCAGTCTAAAGTTTATCTCTCCAATGTTTTTGGGAAAACTTCATAATAACTTGCTATTAAATTTATATAAACGTGTTTGTTTTTAGCTGCTTTTAGGAGGTCATTAATAACTGCTTAATATTTTCAAAATCTGACCAAAAGCAGTGAGTTTAGTAGGAGATAATTAAGATCTTGGCACTATTGCCGTTGTTCTTCACTGGATGTGTAAAACACTTCTGTCTCCTCTAGGACTTTCTCCATTGTAGACATTGATACAATGTCATCTTCCTTAGTTAATATTTTGGTGTTTTGTTTTTATCATTTATTCACTTTATGATATGATGGATCAGCAGAAGAGACACTGTTTACCTCTTGCCTCACCTAGTCAAGATGTCCATTGCCATATGGAGCTACTCAAAACACCTCCACAAGACGGAGAATCCATTAGTTCAAACCTGTGTCTGTTAGCCCTCTGTAACTTGAACAACCACAGCACAGAGGGAGGGCATATTACTTTGTATATTTCTGTTCATAAAATTAGAGCCTTATTTCTCATTGTGTGTTTATTTTTTTCCTGTCTTACCCTAATAATGGAATCACCTTAATAAAACCCTTTAGAAACAATTTTCCAGTCTAAGCTACACATTTCCATATAAATAATAAAGAGAATGTGTTAGAAAAATACATTCTTTTAGCTTTGGTTCTTTAAATCAAGATAGCCCTTGTAAGCTACTGACTCCTTGTGAGTCTACATTTTTTTTAAATCTCTGGTATGGCATCATTATAGCCCTCCCTCCTGAATCTTAGTATCCACTCCCTAAATATCCATTGTTCCAAGAGACGTGTAGTCTCTTCTCTTGGTAAGAGATAGCCATATGATTTGAAGATGTTAAGGGGTTTTGAAAAGCAATAACACCCTCATTGAGACTTTGGATAGAAGAATATGTTCTAAACATTTTTAGTTAAAATCTACCCCTTCTCCTCACGTATAAATATTTATTCACAGTGCAGTATGTTGGTCACTGTTTTAGGCACCAGACATACAGGAGAGAACAAAATTGGCAAAGCACATCTTCTTAGTGAAGCTCATGACCTAATAGAGAAGACAAATATTCAACATCATCAACAACAACAGCAAGTAGCTGTATGTAAAAATAAAGCCAAAGAATGATTAGTGCTTGTGGTGGTCACTTGCTTACTGTTCTTGGATCCATTCCCAGTTTTTCCCCTGGAAAATATATTCCCAAAGGTTCCTTGCACTCTGGTCTTCAGCTAGCTTTGGTCAAAGGGAAGCACTAACAGGAGACTGGAGAGCAAGGGGAGAAAAAATATCCAGAGTATTTCTTTTCCCTTCTTTTTCAGGCAGTGCATCCTACAATGGCTGCATCTCCTCTAGATAAGCCACCTGTCTTCTGTATGTAAGCCACTATGTAAACCTACCACTCCCCACCCAAGGGCAGCTCTTGGGCTCTGGTGACACTATCTCACTTTCTCCCTCAAGCACTAAAGTTTTAGCAATTTCCTGTTTGTTTCTAATCTCTATGCTGCTTCTTCCAACTCCTTTATTACTATTTCTTTACATCACAAGTCTTCTTTTGAGTTACCTACTGTGGATTCTTTTTCCATATAGGACCTTGTGTAACACAGTACAATGACGTTGCAGGAAAGGAGTAAAGGATGATGTCCAGGTTTTGAGTCTTGGCAACCCCATGGGCAGTGATGACATTGACTGAGTTGGTAAAGACTTAATGAGGAATAGTCATGGAAAGGGCTCTGAGGATGGCAGGAACCAATAATTTTATTTTGCACATGTTAAATTTGAGATGCCCAGTAGAGTAGACATCTAAATTCTGATGTCAAGTAGGCATTTAAACATGTGTGTCCAGAGTCCAAGGGAGAAGACTGAGCTAGAGATGAATTCTGGGAATCATTCATGTATAGATAGCCAGGAGACTGGATGAGATCTAGGGAATAAACGCTGAGAAATGTCAAAGAGACCCTTGGACTAAACCTTGGAGCAATTCAATATTTAGAAGGTGGATAGTGGAGGAGGATTCAATGAAATAGACTGAGAAGCAGCATCCAGGGAGGTAGAAAAATGATTGGAAGAATGTGGCAACAAGAAGTCGAGTGACACAAGTGTTTCAAGCGGAGGGCATGATCAATTGTGTCAAATGTTGCTCTGGGGCTGATAAAGAAGAGAACAGAGAATTGACCATTTGATTAGGGTTATTAGCCACTCCCCTGCAGCATCTGTGATGATGGTAGCAGGGTTTTGCTCAAGGAACAAAAGGCAGCAGATCTGGAAAACCAAAGGATAAAACATATCCTTCATGCAACTAGACAATAGACACCTTCTTGATCTAGAAAAGGAAGAAATTCCCACCCCCATCCCAGTGGAGGGTAAGTTTCTGAAATTAGAAAAACCTACAATGCCTTGTCCTGTAATTCTGGGCCAGAAGTTCTCAGTTGGACAAGTTATGACATTTTGAGTAGGAGAATTCTGTAAAACTGGCCTTTGCCGATGCATTACAAGACTTTTGGTATCCTTGACCATTGCTTCCCCCAACACTAAATGCCAAAATAGTTGCACTTACTTTTTAATGGTCTCCTCTCTACATGCTTTTCATTGTTACCAACTGTATTTCCATTTCCTCAGTCTCACTATTACCTTCCTTCATACCTTCTTTGAATGTTTTCTTTTTCAGACATTTAATAATTCAAATGAATAAGAATTAGTGACATTATTATTGGGATCAATAATTGATGAACTGAAACAATAGTAGGGAGATAATTTGAGGTAAAACCCTTCATCTTGTCAAATAATATAATTCATTGAACTATACATTAAAAAATATTATCTGCAAGGCTTTGTTCCAAGAGCAGCACGGAGTGCAAAGTGGGAAATTTTGGTGACTTGAATTTCAGTGGCAATGCTGAGCAACTCCTGTTTCTCCCTCCTCTTCCTCTGAATAATCTTTAAAATTTCTTTTTAGTCTAGCTTTTCTATCTTTCGCCTTGCTTCCCCATGTGATTGCTCAAGATGAGAGTGAGAATCTCTCTTAAAAGTCATCTTAGACAGTCATCTCTAGTTCTGAGTGACCAGCACTGCTAAAAGCTAATTTATCCCCAATTTTACAGTTTGTGTTTGTTAAAAACTTGAGTTTCTGTCATTCTGTTTGGATCCTGGGTCCAGTCCTGGCCCTACCCCATATTGGTTGTGTCACTTTGAGCCAGGCACTTAGCTTTCTATGCTTCAGTTTTCCTCATCTGTAAAATGGGAATTCAATAGTAGTACTAATCTCATAGGGTTTTTATGAGGATTAAATAATATTCTGTTTATAATGACAGTGTCCCAGTGGGGAGCACTATAAAATGAGGTTTGCGAAATATCACTTTGCACACCAAGAAAAAGTCATATTTATTTCCTCTAATGAGGACAAGTATCTCACACTATTTAGCTTCTTTTGATTTGGGTGACTTGCAATCCCAATCCTCATTTCCAGAAACTGAAGCAATGTGTTTCTCTTTTATGTCATAATTTATTTTTTCACTCTGGTAAAATATCAGAGAAAGAAAATGATTGAATTTTGAGTAAAGGTTTTGCACTTTCAGGGCAAACTAGTGCTTAATAAGATAAAGTCATTGATTCATAATGGGGAAAATATTATATATTCTGGGTTAGACTGGTGTAGATAAAAGTAGAAGTTGAAACCCCTTTGAAAAGGACTACCACTGTAAGCAGTGGGGCCAGTGCACAGAAACAAAGAGAGCCCAAATTATTTTCTAACAACTTCTCATTTCAAGGCTCCAGTTATTTCAAAGAAAAAGTCTGTGAGCAGAGATGCCGAAACTGAAGAATGCTGGAGGAGGCTGATTCTGCAGAGGTTGTTAAAATGTAGATTCTAATGCCCCTTCTCTAGACATTTTTCTGTAGATTGAGTTGGAGTTCAGAAACTTGCTCTTTTAAAAAGCATCTAGGCAATTCTGATGCAGGTTATCTCTGAGGTAGATATTGACACACTCTGTATCCAGACTGCTGGACTCTGTTTCTGAATATATGTGATGCACAAGTGTTAACATAATAGCAATTTTTTTTCTCTCATGTTTGTTATTGTCCAGTGATCTGGCTATGCCATACCACAAATATGAATAACAGTGGGAAAATTCAGTTAATTTACAAAATACATTCAAATACACTTATGTTTGGTATTATGTACACAAAATATCTGTATGGATGATAGAATCTTTTTGTTTTCTTTACCAGTATGTTTTGTGTTTGTTTTAGCAGCCATTTAAGTGTTTTCTTACTGTCATTGTGACAATTAACTTCATGTGTCAACTTGACTAGGCTGCAGGAGGTGCAGAAGTTTGGTTAAATGTTATTCTGGGCATGTCTGTGAGGGTGATTCTGGATGAGATTCGCATTTGAATTAGTACACTGGGTAAAGCCAATTGTTCTCAATGTGGATGGGCCTTATCCAACCCAGTGGAGGTGAGAGTAGAACAAAAGGCAAAGGAAGGGAAAATTTGCTCTCTCTGACTGAATGTTTTTGAGGTGGGACATCAATTTTCTCCTATACTTGGACTTGAACTTACACCATTGTCTCTCCTAGGTATTCATCTTCCAGAAGACATATTATGGGAGCTCTCAGTCTCCAGGATCATGTGAGAAGTTCTTTATAGTTAATCTTTCTCTCTCTAATTAGTATTAATATAATATTATAATTAAAATATATCAAAAGATTTTTATATAATAGAATCTATCTATCTATCTGTCTGTCTGTCTGTCTATCTATCTATCTATCTATCTATCTATCTATCTATCTATCATCTATCTATCTGACTATCTATCTATCTATCTACCTGTCTGTCTGCCTATCTATCTATCTATCTATCTATCTATCTATCTATCTATATTTGTACCATCTCCTGTTGGTTCTTTTCTTCTGGAGAACCCTGATTAATACAGTCAAGTAAATCAATAAAGAAAGAAGAAATAAAAGAATGAGTACTGTGTAAATCAGTCAAAAGGGAGCATGAAAGTGATATATTATTTATCATAATGTTCTTTCTTCTCTCCTCTTTCATCAACTTTTTCAAATTTCTCCAAAGCTACTTCCTGAACCTTTATGAGAATTCATTTCAAATTTGGGGCAATAAAATATGTCTGCCTGAGGTAGTGATTAAACATCCATGTTGAAAGGTCTACAGTGGTAATTCCATGGAAAAGAAACCTAATTAAATGTCACAGGCTTTTTACTACTTCTCTGCTTTAAAAAGTAAAGCCATAAAAAGGGTTGCCTCAGGCTCTCCAAAATGCATGTCAATATGGATTGTAAAAGCTGATGTTAAATCTTAAAGCACTTATTTATTTAAGAAAATGACATATTTATTTTGTCAGCATTTCTTCACATTGCTAGGTATGTTGGTTTATGTATTAGGTTTATATTGTAATATTAACCATTATTGAGGCATAGTCAGAATTCAAGTTTATGACAAATTATAAGAAAATTATTTATGGAGATCGCTTCAAGATGCTGACAATTCCTGGGTAGAGAGGAAAATTATTGGTTGGCATTGAAAGTCCTAAGCATCTTTCGCAGATTAACTGTGGTTACATCAGCTCTGAAGAAAATGGTGGAAAGTTCCAAAAGGCCCTCAGCTGGTAGAAAAGACTCATAGAAAATAGAAGACAGATTTTTTTTTTTTTTGCATGTAAGAAAACTGAAGCTGAAAAAGAGTGAAAACTAAAAGGCACACCTGGAAGTTAGTTTCTTCGTAATGCTATTTTATTTGTAATACATTTGATAATAAATTACAGTGCTTGACATTTATAATTACCATCTTTATTAGAACCATAGACTAGGACTTTTTGCATTGCCTCAGCATTGCCCTATACTGGCACAAAGAAGCACAAAGTACCTGAGAACACCCCTAACTTCACAAAATCAGTAACAAAGGCTGCAAGATACCATTGACTGTCTCAGTGCAAAAGAGAAAGTGAGGAATTTCGGGGGAGTGAGGATGGACTGGGTGGTGATACTGTAAGAATCCTTTATACACACTGCTGAAAGATTTCCGAGCTGCAGAATCTGAATCCTGTTTCAGTGTTATCATCCAGTGCATGGTGAGAGGTTTCTTGAGAGAGTGTGATGTGTGTGCATGCCCTGAAGCTGTGAGTGTGAGCAAAGACCGGTGACTGCTTCTGCTCTGCCAATCCCACAAAGTGCTGAAGGCTGCTGGAGGACCTGACATCAGTGGAGTGAGAAGGGACTGTGCAGTGTGGCTCAGGATAAGAGGATGCTGATATTCTCCTCTGGGTTCCTGTGGCTCTCTCAGTAGATGGGAAAGGACCTTAGCAGTCCCTCTAGTTTCACTGAAGGAGCAGAAATGTTAATGGAGGAGGCGGGACACAAATTGCCTAGGTGGAAACTGGCCAAATGAGGTTATAGCCCACCCCAGAATCCAAGCATTGGTACTGCTGACCCTCTTTGAGGGAATCCTCAGCAAACCACCCCCATCATCCAGGCGAAGACTACCACAACTATTGAGGCTTCCAGCAGCAGGATGGACCATTTTGAGCCAGAGCAAGAAAAGGCTCTCTCCCCACCACCTACAAATAATCAGTCGATTAGGAAAATCTGCCCCCTTATCTCCATTCCCAATTATGAAAGAGCTAGACCTAGAAAAGGGGGGCAGAAGCAGGCAGTCTTGAACCAAACTTTCTTACCCCCTTGAATCAAACTTTCTGAACCCCCAGTTCAGACACACACATACACACACACACACAAACACACACACATATACTCTAAGGTGTTAGAACCGGAGGAATATACCATGCTTCCTCCTACAAGGCTAGTTGATAATGGCTAATGGGCCACGAAATTGAAGATTTATTGTGAAACAGACTGAATTGTAATAACTAAAAAGTTTTTCACCTAAAGTTATAGAATCTGTCCAAAATGTTAAAGCTTGATTTGGAGACAATAATTAGAGAAAAATAAAACAACTTTGTATTTACATCTTCCTGGGGTGGTACTCCTTAGTTAATCTTTTAAAGAAATTCCCTGGTTTAATAAAGATCTTCTTTGAAATAAAATCAAGTTGCTTATTTGTCTATAGAGATTCATTCTCTAAACTACAATTATAATATAAAGTAACATATAGTGGACAACTTTGTATGTAAAACATGATTATATTTTTCAAAATTTAATTTTTATCTTTTTTCCAATAATACTACTTTTGGGCAAAGCAAAATATGATTACATTTTTGTATCTAAAACATAATTATATTTTTCAAAATTTAATTTATATATTTTTTTCAATAATGCTATTTTGGGCAAAATGACTACTATGTTTTAAAAGAATCAGAGTAAAAGAATTAGTCATTCGTTTCAAAATTCCCATGCCACAAAGAAGGTATAAATTGCTCAAGGTCATGTTTTAAACTGGTTTAGAATTGAAAGCATCATCAGTCACCCTACACAGTCTAAATAACAAAAGTCAGATTGATGAAAATGCATAATCAGCGAAATGGACAATGGCTCTCACATATACAAATCGTGTATTACTAAGTAGGTAGATGCTCAAAAACACAAGGACACTATAAACCACCTCACGCCGGTCTTGAAATGTTTTCTTTACTATTCCTTCTTTAGGTATCCCATAACCCTTTTAGTTCATCAACCATCTTGAAGAAAACACTTGATTCTACTATGCATATACTTTTATAAATTTCCTCAAACTCAAATAAATTGAGACATTCGCTGGAGAAAAAAGGTCTGAAATCTTACAATTGCCAAATGAATGTACAGTATATATGTTTCCTATGTGGAGTTATTGGAAGTTTGAAATATTTCTGGGGATTTCATCATACTTTCTTGAAGATAGACATACCTGCAATTTATTTCTATTCTGGTAGTGCTAAAGACCCTCACAGAAAAAAAAATTCCAAGTAGCAAGATGATGAATAATATAGTTGTAACCATGAAAAGTGTACAAGAAATAGAAAAATTAAAACTGCAGTTGAGCAGAATTTCATCTCCAGGTATAACGTCAAACTTCAGTTGCTGAAGCAGTAGAGCCTAGAGGTGGCGGGGGGATGGATGGGTCTAGGAAGATGATTTGCCAAGAGGAGAGGGGAAAAATCAGTAGAGGAAACAGCTTCTAAGTACATGTTTTCTATCTTAGACTCAACACAGATGTTATCTTTTCCACACAAAATCCTAGGATTTTTTTTAACCCTCCAATAGCAGCTGCAGAGGGCATTCACAGACATTTGGACCTAAATAATTTCATGCCTGCACCAGAAAACCACGCTTTTTGAATTTTCATTTTGTGCATATTACTGTATTTCTAAGGAGAACAAGAATAGCTAAATCAATGGAAATGCTATTGGTATAGTTAATGTAGTAAAGATAGAATGCTTTTGCATTTTAAAGATCCAACCTGAAATTGAGTTCTTTGCAATTATTCTATTAACTCTAAACTAGAAAAAAAATCCAGATCAACCTGGGGAAATACAATGGTGTGGGATCTTGGAGTACAAGACAAGAACCAGGACAACAAAGTACCAAAAAAGTTGAATAAGAAATAAGTCTGAGATTCCTCTATGCCATTTTCGTTAAGGTATTATGGGTAATTAAAAGAAAAGGATGAGTAATGTTAGAATATTTGCACAATATTTGTAGTTGGCTAGCTATAGGCATATTTAACTGTTCCAAATGCTGTAGTGGTCATTCATTACTGTGGATTCAATTCTTTTCAATGGAATTTTTTCCCTTATAAAATTCTAAGTGGAAAAAAAATCACTTCAAATACTATGGAAGAGACTGTTAGTTTTCTCCCAGTATATCTTTCCTCCTTCTACAATAACAGAACTCCAGTTTTTATCCTGGTACAATGTTAAAATGGTTACAGAGATTAACTTTGAAATTTTCATGTACTCTTACTGCTAGGTGTAATCACATGACTAAGTTCTGGGCAATGAGATGTAAGAGAAAATGATGTGTTCAACTTCTGAGTCCTGGATAAAGAAGGTTGGGTCCTATTTTCTCCCACCTGCTGGCTGGAATACGGATGAGGTGTGAGCCATAGTGAACTAGTTAGATTAGACCAAACCCCTAGTGATAGCCAAGCAATGAGGTTGAAGAGATCTGGGAGTTGGGCTCTGTGAAGACAGTATAACAGCCCTGGACTGCTTAAATTTGGGCTTCTTATACCCAAATTATTTACTTGAGAGAGAAATAAGTTTTGATTATAAGTACCATTATTTTGGGTTCCTTTTAGAGCAATTGAACCCAAACTCACATCCAACTAAAATAGGTATTCAATCATTCAACAAATTGAATTGATATTTTAAGCCTGTGATATATCAGTCACTGTTCTAATGATGAATTTGATGGAAAACAAAACATACCAGATCGCTGCTCTTAACAAAGTGAAGGGCTTCAGAAAATAATAAATAAAAATAAAACCATATGTAAGATAATTTCATCATGATAAATGCTATAAGCAAAATATAGTAATTAGAGAGTGAGCCATTGGGTATGTAAGGAGAGTACTTTCAATCAGTTGATTATGGACAGCCTCTCTGAGGAGTTGGCAATTAGGAAATCAGAATGATAAGGAGTTAAATATCTAAAGATATGAAAGAAGAGAGTTCTAGCAGAGAGACTGGTTTTTACCAAAGCCTCAGGCCATGAGTGTGCTTAGAGAGGGGAGAAAATTATAAATAAAAGGAAGTGTCAGGGTCAGAGATCATGTAGGATTTTGTAATCAGGATAAGAAGTTTGCATTTTGTGTAATCCCAGAGGGCAACCATTAACAGGCTTTAAACAGGGCAGTGTTAGGCTGTGATTTTTAATTTTTCCAAAAGACATTCTGTTGTCGAAGCAGGATATATGTCTAACAAAAACAATTCTGGGTGTTCACTAAAACATGTTTTATTTTCCTCCTGGCCAGACAGAAAGGCTATGTTGTTGAGTCTGCCTTGCAATTAGGTCGGGTCATGTGATTGACTTCTGGCCAATGGAATGTGGGTGGAAATGAGGGAGGCCACTTTAGGATCTGAACCTTACAACTCCTCATGTGATTGTGCTGCACTTCGAGGACTTAGGTGATGGTGGTGTCACCCCTTGAAGGAACCTGGTCCCTGAATGACTGTATGGAGCAGAGCCTCCCTGTTAGAAATAATCCTTTACTGTGTTAAGCCGGAAGTTCAAGTATTGATTGTTTAAGCAGTCAGCCTAAGCTGACTAACACAGACTGCTAGTGTGGTAACTGAGCAAGAAATGATAGTGGCTTGGACCAAAGGTACCACAGGACATATGTGAAGAGATTGGATTTGGGATATAATTTGAAAGTGGGTCAAATAGAACTTACTGAGGATAGGTTGGAGCTAGCAAAGGCAGAAAATGTATATGTATATACGATGATGATTTAGGATTTTTACCTGAGTGATTGTGTGGCTTGTGATTTCATTAACTGTAGGGTGGGGGTCCAGATGGGGAAACCTAGGAATTACCAAGTATATGCAGAGTGAGGGGAATTAAGCATTGTATTCTGAATTTGATACATTTTGAGATACTTAATTTCCATCAAATGAAAATGTTGCATGCATGAATCTGTATCCCAGAAGAGAAAGAAGAGTTCAAGATAAAAATTGAAATTGTCATCCAATATTGGATGTGGATTCAACCAATATTTGCATTCACAATCCTGCCCACAGAATTTGTTGTTTCTCATAAGCATGCCTATCCCTTACCATTGTCTACTGCTTTGCTCCACAACACTTATAAAGATCCACCCATACAGTTATATTAGAGAAGAATATCAGAAAGACATAAGTCT
This sequence comes from Gorilla gorilla gorilla, assembly GCF_029281585.2. Lineage (NCBI taxonomy): Eukaryota > Metazoa > Chordata > Mammalia > Primates > Hominidae > Gorilla > Gorilla gorilla. The sequence goes on from NC_073229.2 coordinate 65,711,465, forward strand.
GGACAAACAAGTACACATAGTGTAAAGAATTAGCTTATGGATAGACATGTAGGTTTAAAAAAGGTAAAATTCCATTCCTAAGAGAATGAGGGCTGCCACCTAAGCGTTAAAGAAAAGGATAAGATAAGGAAATTGGGGACCTCTTGAGAACAGCTAAACAGATTCTGCCTATTATTGCTGAGATTATAGTAAGAGGAAGGAAGAAAAGGTGATCACTGAAGTCTAATTCCATTTACCACACTGTCAGCTTAGGCCACTGAGACAAGGACTGAAGTTGTCTGCAGCAACAGCTAAACAAAGAGACCTTGATTAAAACAAACAAACAAACAAACAAAAAAAGCAAAACAACTGGCTAACATTTAAAGAAAATATTATTGTCACTACTCTAAATATAAAATATGATCTTATGACAAAAATAAATTTGTAGTCCCACTGCTTCAAGATAGTTATAACTCTGACACTTTTCTATAAATTATTCAGCATTTTTTTCTTTTCAAGAGTTAATTTGATAGGAGAAAGTGCCATTTCTCTGCTTTGTTTTACACTTTTGGTTAATAGTACATTACACATTCACCCTCCTATTTGCTATCCACTTATATTTATCTTTTGTTAATTAAATGATCTTATCTTTTGGCTTTGTTTTTAAAAATCAGCTTTTGTCCCTCTATTAAAGACTACTAATCTTTTACCCAAATATCCATTTTCTCCCTCTTGCTACCCCTAATTTTCAGCTGTGCTTAAGGCCACTTGAAATAAGACAATATTTCTCACTCTCTTTTGCAGCTACGTGTGGCCATGTGACTAAGCCCTAGACAATGCCCTATTAGTTGAAACATAGTATAGCAACTTTTGGGAAATTTCTTTAAGAGACAGTGCCATGAGCCCTTTACCACTCCTTTTATCCCCCTCCTTAAAATATAAACACGATGACTGCATCTCCTTCTTGGACCCTGAAGACAAGGACATCTTCTGTAGCTGGCTGCCAAGAATCGCAATGGGTTTCAGAAGAGGAGTCACTATGCCAGCCTTGGACTGTCCACGTTCAAACTTTTACTTGAGAGAAGAATATATTTTTATTTTGTTTAAGTTGCTATTTTGGCAGCAAAATAGGGTGGCTCATGCCTATAATTCCAGCACTTTGGGAGGCTGAGGTAGGAGGAACACTTGAGACCAGGAATTTGAGACCAGCCTGGGCAGCATAGCAAGACACCTTGTCTAAAAACAGAAAAGAAAAGAAAAGAAACTAGCCAGGCATGGTGGTGCATGCCTGAGCCCCAGTTACTTGGGAGGCTGAGGTGGGAGGATTGCTTGAGCCCAGGAGTTTGAGGCTGCAGTGATGTATGATTGCACCACTGCACTTCAGCCTGGCCACAGAGTAAGACCCTGTCTTAAAAGAAAAAAAAGTTACTATTTTGTAGATTTGTGTTACTCATAGCCAAGCTTAATTTTAACTAATGTAGTTATTATATTCAAATTTTCATTTTCAACTGAACACTAGTTTTAGGAGACTCCTTGAATACAAGGTAGTTCCTGGAAGAAATCATGAAGTAAACTTATTTTATTAAATTCTACATTTAATGTCTTGACTTCACTCCTCTCTGACTCTTTCCTTTTATCCCATCTCCATTCCTTTCTCTCTTCACCACCACCTTCCCATTGTGGATATGAGTGTCTGGTTTCCTTTACCAGCCCCCCTGCCGGCCCAACTGGCTCCTTTGTGGGAATTAGAAAGAGGCGATTCTTTAAATGGCTGCAGTTCCATCAGTTCACAACTTGGCAAGAGGGCTGATTGTGGGGACCAGATAAAGGAATCCCTTCCTCCAGGTGGATCCAGAGCCACACAGAGCATATGGCTTGGCAAGTGGAATCTGGGCTGGATTTCAATCCCCCTTCATTCCCTTGGTGGGGTGCCCTTGTTCAATGAACTCTTCGTGCATGTTCACAGCTGGCTGGTCATTCACCAGTAGGCTCAGCTCATCTGCAACAGGACTCTGTGATACAAGGAAACATAGAAGGATTCCCTAGCTCAGAGCTCAGTCCCTTGGATTCAGTAGCGACTATTATTCTTGTTACTGGTTTTCCTTGCCTAAAAATGGACTCTCTTTACGTGCCTGGTTCCCAATTACTGCTCAGTCCTACTGGGATTCCTTTGCTGAATGCATATATCTTTATTGCTGACACTGTTTTTGGTAGCTTCTACTGCCTGAGCTTGTCTATCTGAATATTTATGTTGCTTTTTGGAGCCTTTGGTACATATTTGGTTCTTATCATCTGAGTTTTCAGTTTCCTCTTGTGCTGATGTCTTACTGACTAGTGCTGGACAGGAGTATAGAGAGAAAGTGATATCAGAGACATTATTAATAGCTGGAAAATTCATCAGATATACTGACTCTTCTGTCAGTCATTATTTAAATATGTTATCATAAAAATAACATTTAAAAATATTCTTCAAATTCAAAGTATAAAAGAGAAAATCAAAATACTTGATAAAAGACTTCCCTATATGTTTTAGGCAGTACGGTCTCATTTTCTTTACAGGCTTTCTTTTTTCTAATTTCTGGAACTTGGAAGTATATTATATATTATATTTCATTGGGAATTCTTATAGTCTTACTACTCTTTCCACCAACACAATCAAAGATCTATTGGCCTTACTCAAGTTATAGCACTAAGCACTTTTGATATTTTGTTTTTCCAGAGCCCTTACATATAAAAAGAAACTTAAGTTGCACAGATCGATGTTGCTTAGACCTCTGTGTCATTTCCAACCCGATGTCTTTAAGGTTAAGAATAAAACTGGTGTTGTTTTTGTTTTCCACACTTGATATAAGCTTACAGTGTGGTTTCTGTGCCCTTCATTTGATTTCTTTTCTTGTTCCAAATGCAAAGAGCATGGATGATGTCAAGTTGGTGATTTATATTTCATGTTAATGATAATGGCACCTATAAAACCACTGTAAATGGTATACACTCCTTGTTAGGTTTTTCTTATCTGAACTTTTATTTGTTGGACATAAAAATGAGTTTGAACATGTAAGAATGCTTAGTTGCATAGGTTAAATAGGTTCTCTGGAGTCAGCTCAGGTGAATGACGAATGTCACCTCAGTTCTCCTGGCACGTGCTTCTTGTCCCAGCTGGGGGCAGTGATTTCTTAAAATCCTCTTCTTTCTGAGTGCCACTTCACAGTGCTTGGCTGAGGCTAACATCACTCACAAAATACGAATGGGGAACAAAAAACTAACTCTGGATGATCAGCACTCCCCTTGACATTTCCAGTTCTTATTGACACTGCCCTAAATATTTCTACCCATCTGGGCTTTGCACCTTGCCGGCTACATCCTTTATTCCCTGATTTATTTCTACATGGAATTCGCTATCTTGGTCAATGTCACCAGCTGGTTCTTGTGAGCCTCCCCCTCATCCAGAGCTGCTGTCTCTTCTGCTTGGCTGGATGCTTGATCCAGACCATTGCTGGCCAGCACTGTCCTGCTGCTGCCCAGTGTAACTGAGTCATGACTACATGCAAAAGCCCAGAGTCGAGATTCACTTTAGAGTGAACACGAAGGAGGAGAGAGAAAGAGAAAGATGTCTAACAGGCTATTTCGGGTTATTATCAAAGTGAAGATTAAGATGACTTTGAAACTCAGTGGCACAGAGGCATTCAAAATGAGGGAGTAGGTGTGGAGGTTAAGGGCAAGTGGGTAAAGACCCAGAGTGAATCCAATCTTGTCACTTTCTTTCGAGTATCATGGGCTGGTTCCTTAAACTCTGTGAGTCTCAGTTATCTCATTTGTAAAATGAGGAACATAATATCTCCCTTATAGACTTGTAAGGATTACAGACATGAGGTATGTGATGCACTTAGCACAGTGCCCCACTCATAACAGGCATTCTGTAACTAGTAGCTCGAAAGAATGGGTTCAAGAACTTTGGCCCTGGACTTCTAAGCAATTTTCACTGAGACTTTGTTCAAAACCAGTTGAGAGCAGATTGTCATATGTTTTTAAGAATGCAAATATAATCCTTTGAGTCTAACTTTGTTCTCTCTTTTTACTCAACTAATTCAAGCCTCTGATCAAATGTTACTTCCTCGTAAAGACCCTCTCCCCAACCACCTTATATAACACAGCATTTCCCAACAGTTTCTTTCCCCTTATCTTGATTTGTTTCCTTCATAGCGCTTACAAGCAGACATTTTATATATAAAAAAAGCATATACATATTTATACATTTTATATATATGTATATGCTTTTAATATATATGTATATGTGCTTTTAATATATATGTATATGTATAGCGCTTACAACCAGACATTTTATATATATAAAAAAGCACTTACAACCAGACATTTTATATATACATATGTACACATTTTATATATGTATATGATTTTAATATATATGTATATGTGTTTATATGTGTATATTATATATATGTGTGTGTGTGTGTGTGTGTGTGTGTATGTATATGCTTTTTGTTACTGCTGGTGGTTGTCTCCTCCTCCAGCATCTAAGCTTCATGAAGCAAAAATTTGTTTTTGGTTTATTGCTATATCTCTAGTACTCAGAAAAATGTCTGGGACAAAGAAGGCATTCATGAATATTTGTTGATATCCCTATGTCATGTTTATGAATATATGGCATTTGTTATGGTGACTATCTGCAGCCATCTATAGACAGAGTTACACATCTCACTGGCAGGGTATTTTCCTAGTATTCTTAGTTTAATTGACCATAAAAGTTCTTCTCTCTTAGAGAAGAGTGGCACCAACTCATGCCATCAAAGCAAAGAGTTCCCAGAGGACCTGACAGATTTCTTTCTGACTTGCTGCAATCCTAAAAGAAGCACAGAAGCATCACAACTCCTTAAATTTTTGCCTGTCTCATCTCACACATGACCTGTGATGACAACCACAAAGGTGGGACTCCACAGGGGTCTGTGACTTTCTTTGTTGGCTTGCTTTTAGTTATTCTTTGCTTCCCAATGAATTTGCATGGCCCTTTCTTTGCTTCTGGTCAGATGCAGCATTCTGCTTATTCTGTTTCAGTCTCGGGGCAATTTATCAGGGCTTGTTTCCCACTTGCTTCCAGTTACATATGCCTCCTTTATCTCATCATTCTTCAACTGAGTACAGAACAGGTTCTGGGGATTGATTATTGGAGCTCCTCACATCAATGAGCAATTTGTTGTGCAGAGGCTGAGGCTGGGGGTTGGCAGATGAGGCTTCCAAGACTCTCACAAATGAGACTCTTGTTCATTTTCCTCTTTCTGTCGAGCCCAATAAACACAAAATACAACTGCATTCAAAGGTGTTGTAGCTCAACTTATCTGCGTTATCAAAGGACGTGTGAAGAACATCCTCACCTCAACATTGTAAATGCAATTGTCACAATCTTGACAGGGCATTGGAGTAAAAGTCTCTCCTGGAGATGAGGAGCAAAGGTGAGTGCTCTAGGTTGACAGTGGCCAATGAATAGATGTCTCCCTTGACACTCTTATACAAATATATTTTCTCCAAAGAGCTTAATGGTGTACAATATATTATTCTAATGGGATATGACTGCTTCTGAGAAAAGATGCTACTTGTTTGATGGAACTAGGATACTATTTTTTATTTCTTAACTATAACATGTCTGATTTTCTGTAACTTAAAATCCCATAGGATGAAAAAGAGTAGGTGATGCATAAAATACTTCATGCATTGCTACTCAAAATGTGTTCCCTGGATAAGCAGCATCAGCTTGACCTGGGATTGTGTTAGAAATGCAGACTCTCAGGCCCCATCCAAGATCTATTGAATCAGAATCTGTATTGTAATTTGTGTTCACTTGATTCATAAGCACATTATAGGCTTGAAAGTATTGGTTTCAGAGCTAATATTTTGATTCTATTATTTTATTTCATAGGTAAAATAAGATACTACTGTAAATGCAAACAAATAGCCTGTAGTAGAAAGAACATAGATCTGAATTTGAGTTTCAGCTACATTACTAATAATCTTTGGGCAAATAGCCTCAGTTTTCTGATCTGTAATGTGAAGGAAGTAACATCTGCCTTCAGGGTAAATGTGAGGATTAAAGGTTATACTGTATATCTAAAGTATTAGCACACACAACGTCTGACACTAAAACCTGATAACTATTACTGTTTTCTCATTGAAATCTATACAGTTAGGGGATTATTGAAACACTTGCACCATTTGAAGTTCATTTAGTGGGAGGCCAGTAGCATTGTCTGATGAGTTCCCTTTGGACTGCCTACCGGTGAGCTACCTAGGACTGGAGAGCCCTTTGCCTCCAGGGAAGTGGCTGTACCCACTCAACTTCTCATGGGACTGGGGATCCCCCAAGTTCTCTAGGCATTGGAAGCCATCATTTCTCAGGACTAACCAAAAGAGTCGGCACCTGAGCTCAGCTACTTGGAGCCTGAACTAGATATGCTTACGTGCCCTCTATCCCCTAACTCATACTTGCTCTATTAAAAAGAGAGATCTACAGGGAGGCAAAATCTCTGTGGGGCTGTGCCTCTTGTTGCTTGCCATCGATATAGGGAGAATGTGGGTGGTAGTAGGGATGAACATGTTGCCTCAGGTCAAGCAGTCCCTCCGTAGCCTTTCTGCAAGATGCTGAAATAGGCACTCATTCCCTGCTGGTCCTGTTGTTCATGAGTTGCAGCTTGCTCTCAGGGATGCAACTAATTTTTGCTTGAGCCCTTTGCCAAACAATATTATTTTGGCACACAATGAAGAATGGGACAAAACAATGACCTTTTAATCTAAGTGATACAAGATGTGATGAAGGGATCAGAACTGGATCTTATGTTAAAAAGGAGAGGGAGAAAGAACATTCTACTAAAACTTAGGACTCGAGGTCTAATTCTCTCTCTAATTCCATACATACAGTTATCTGGGTCATCTCTTCCAGGACACTTTATCAATCTGGGTTTGTATTTTCTATTTTTAAATATAAGAATATTGGATTAAATTATTTTTTCCATTTTTAAAAAGTCAATGGTTTTTTATTTATTTTTTCATTATTATTATTATTATTATTATTATTATTATTATTATTATTATTTTGTAGAGACAGGGTTTTGCCATGTTGCCCAGGCTGGTCTTGAACTTGTGGGCTCAAGAGATCCATCTGCCTCGGCCTTCTAAAGTGCTGGGATTACAGACATGAGCCACTGTACCCATCCTATTTCTTATTTTTTGATCTCATATGCACCAAGATGAAAAACCCAAAGATTTTTATAAAAGTTTGATAGATTGCATCATCGTCTTTCATATAAAATTTTAAATCACATAAAATAAATGGTGACAGTTTTCTGTCTTTCTCCATATAAAGACTGTGTGGCCCATGTGAGGCGTGGAGGGATTCCTTCATCCAGCGGCTTTGTTTTTCTGGACTATTGCTTTTCCCAAGCTCACACCTCCTTGAAGATTTCTGGTTGGCTCAGTTTTAAAAAATTGCTCCTAAGGCAGTAAAAAAAGCCTATCTAAATAATTTTGAAAGGAGCATCCCTTATCTAAGATGAGTGAAATATTTTCATTCCAACTTTAGCAGGAAAGAGTTTCTACAACTGGCACTGACAATTATTTCTATAAATAGGAAAGTCAGTGAGAATGAAACCAGGAGATCTAAAGGGATGCTATGTTATAGTGGATCAAAGGCAGGGGCCTTGGACAGGGGATGAGATTCCAAAAAAAGTCTCTCTAAACTACTGAGGAAACAAAATGACTGAGGTTACTTTTAGCATTTTCTTTAGTCTTCAGTGATTTTTATTAAACTATACCAACAGATAACAGGCCTACCATTTAATTGACATTCTTTTTGTAAGAATTCATCTTGAATAATGTTACTTCCTTATGTACTCCCAACCATGAAGAATTGATCTGTCTTTGTTATAGCACTATGCTTTGTATATAGCTATATGCTATTGCATTATATTCAGATATATATCACATTTTAGCCTTTATATTATTTTGTAGCAATTCCTATTTACATTTTTGCCCACCCATTGTGGGCAAAAGAAAGAATGAAGGAATCCCTCCACGCCTCACATGGGCCACACAGTCTTTATATGGAGAAAGACAGAAAACTGTCACCATTTATTTTATGTGATTTAAAATTTTATATGAAAGACGATGATGCAATCTATCAAACTTTTATAAAAATCTTTGGGTTTTTCATCTTGGTGCATATGAGATCAAAAAATAAGAAATAGGATGGGTACAGTGGCTCATGTCTGTAATCCCAGCACTTTAGAAGGCCGAGGCAGATGGATCTCTTGAGCCCACAAGTTCAAGACCAGCCTGGGCAACATGGCAAAACCCTGTCTCTACAAAAAAAAAAAAAAAAAAAAATAATAATAATAATAATAATGAAAAAATAAATAAAAAACCATTGACTTTTTAAAAATGGAAAAAATAAGAAACATGTCTTGATCATCTTTGTCCTCCCAGGGACTAAGTTAGTACTTGGTGTCGATGATACTCAATAAATGTGTTTTTAATGCTGAATGAATGAGTTATAATAATATGCAATGTACTAATGTATAAAGAACCTATCATAATGGTGCTTGTGAGGAGAAGTATTATAAGCAATCATGGATTTTCCACATTAGAGTGGAAATTTCTAATCTAAAACAAGATTCGAGCTGATGCTAGCCACATCTGAGGTATAGAGAATGTTTTCAAATTGTCTGGTTCTAAATGGAGCTGCATTTAGAATGAGGCTATTATTATAAAAATCATACATTGGTATCTAATATTTCATTTTAATAACCAGACATCCTATCAAATATTATATAAGTACCTTGGTATGTAAAATCTGTCTTAGAAACAGTATAAAATGAAAAAAAATTGGCTAAGCAAGCAAAATAATCCACATGGAAAAGATAATTTACATACCAAAATGAAAACGTTCATTTGAACTAAAGATTCAAACTCAGAAGATTTAGCAGAAGTAGAAAGTTCTACTTAAAAAGCATTAAATAGGTCACTGAATATCAAGAGCCTACTTACACCCAGGTGGCCAGTTTTTATTTTTTAACCTTTACATTGATATTTAATATAAATCATAATAGAGAAGGGTATCTGATAATCTCAAAGGGATGCTTCTGTAGCACTGCAATTCTTCCCTCCTGAAACTTGCGGTCATTTTAAGATGCTGCCTATTTTGAAGAGAACATAACTTTAGCCCTTTCATCTTGCAGTAGGTAAAAAAGTTGTACATTCTGACAAATCACCATTACATTTTAGTTTGTGACACTACAGTGCCATATATGTCTACAGATGTGAAATTATGATTTTTCCAGAGAGGAACTCCAGGCTGCTACAAAAAGTTTGAATCATTGCCTGAGAAGCAGGCTCTTAAATGCTCTGGTGCTGTTTCACAGGTGATTTGTGGATATCCACTGAGTGTGCAAAGTCTGTGTGCCAACACAAGCCATCCTGACCATCCTGCTTACTGCCAGGTATTATTTGCTGTTGAATGTGACCCTCTTTCTGGCCCCTTTCACTTTTCATTTCACCGTGGTGGGAGCATTCTACGCACCTCACAGATCGGTGAATCGGAGACCATGCTAGACAGAAGCAGTGACACCTGCTCTTTGTTCTACAGCTTTTCTACAGCTTCTCAGATTCACTTTTTACATGACAAAATGCATAGAGTCTGAAGTAAGAAACTTGTTCTGCAGTCTTACTTTCAAGCTTGTTTTGACTAGTTCTATTGACTTTCATGCCCTTCGGTTAAAGCTGGGTCAGTGGCCTTAAATCAACTATTAGAAAATAGTATATTTTTTTCTTTTTTTTCTAAAGTGGATGCAAAAGAAAGGAAAGAGAAGGAGTAGGAGGAGAAGCAGCACATTGGGGTAAGCACAAAGCTCTTTGAAAGGGTAAAAAAGGTGGATATTTTACAGACACATAACAATGTCTTACACCTAAGCATTCAGCTACATTAAATAATTCCAAAGATTCATTCTAAATATATTCAGGTAATTGGATGAAAATTTCGTTTTGTATACAGATGTTTAGGATCTGATATAAAGTCTGTAAAACAGACATGGATTTTAAAAATATAACTTCCCAAAATAAAGTTCTGAGACTCTACAACATCAATTCTTGTAGCAAAACCTTAGCTATGTGTGTCTACAAGATCACTATATTTCTATGTATTCCTAGGCACATATTCCCAGGGATCCAAGACACACATTAAAGAAAATAATTTTAGGAGATTTACTTTCCAGAAAACCTAAAAAAAAAGTTCATAAGAACTATGTATGCTCAGAAGGTACACAGAGTTCTATGAAAATGCATATTCCAAGTGATAGTTCTGGACCAGCTTGGAATTTGAGTGAGTTAGCAGCTTCACATTACATAGGCAACGTCCAGGAAATATTGTCTCCTTTCGTATTATAAATATTGGTATTATGAAGAAGTTATACATATGTACTCATGAAGTGTATTTTATTTATTATTATTATTTTTTGAGATGGAGTCTCACTTTGTTGCCCAGGCTGGAGGGCAGTGGCATGATCTCAGCTCACTGCAACCTCTGCCTTCCGGGTTCAAATGATTCTCCTGCCTCGGCCTCCCAAGTAGCTGGGATTACAGGTGCATGCCACCATGCTTGGCTAATTTTTGTATTTTTAGTAGAGACGGAGTTTTGTCATGTTGGCTAGGCTGGTCTTGAGCTCCTGACCTCAGGTAATCCTCCTGCCTCGGCCTCCCAAAGTGCAGGAATTACAAACGTGAGCCACCACACCTGGCCTGAAGTGTATATTATACTCCCCAATCTTCCTTTTAGCTATTTGTGTGGGAATATGTTTGCCATGAAAACCCCCAGATTTATGTCTGGATATAGATTTCCACATTATTTTTTATCCCACTTGTTTAAAAATGGTTAAACATTCAGAGACCTAGAGTAGCAATTACTTGGGTAACTCAAGACACACTCTGTTCTGGTTTGCATCATTCAGAGAATTCAGGCAAATGCAAATGCAATTTGACCTTTTTTTCTTTTCCTTAGGTATATTGACACCCATCTTCCTCTTTCTCTTAAATGGATCATGTCTTTGAAGATAACTAGCTAATAGTATTTACTTGTCATCTCTGGTGGGCTGAACAGTCCTCTCAAAACTGTTAATTCTTTGAGGAAAGGAACTCTTGTCTTTTATCTATCTTTGAGTCCCTTACAGAGCTGGACAGAATTGCTCAATAAACCTAATAATGGGGATATTTTTACAAATACTCCTATTCAGCAGAAAAATACTCTTTGGGGGAACATTCTTTCTTCTCATAAACTTCCATACAGTGGGTAGATATGAAATGTGGATGTCATTAAGATCTATTTCCTATTATTAGAGAAAGGGAGTTTGGTCCCAAAAACACAATCATAAACACAATAAATATGCAATATTAAAAAGGATTCATTATCTATGATGTGGAAAGCTGACAGAGGGAGCAAAGAGGTTAGGTGTGATGGGGGAAGGAGCGTAAGCTACTCTTTTGCTATGGGCAAGGCAGGATCTGGTTCTGAGGCGTGGGGGTGGGGGTGGGAGAATGACAAATCAATAGAATAGGCTCTTTAATTCTTTGCAATTTTGAAACATAGTTATTCCTCAGTCGCAAGAGTCTAGACTGGATTCCTGGGAGAGCATCACCTCTCTAAGTGCTGCCAGTTTATAGACTGTGACCACCCAGCCATCCGTCTTTATCATTCATAAATTGTCAATCAGATTTTCTTTGGGGGGTGGCCTTCTAGTGTGTGTTCCCTAATATCAGATTTCTGCATACCATTTTTCCAAGATCTCTACCTCTTTGCAGTTACCTAGAAAAATATACCTTTTAAGATGTGGAGGTGTGTTACAAGGATTTCTTCAGGGGACTTGAATTGAAGCTGAGATAACACTCTGGTATGAATTGATTTTAGTCCAAATTTAATTGGGTCTGTTAGTCTATAAAGATGAGGTTACCAGGTCCTTTACAGTGTGCATATTTGGAAGAGATATGGGGGAAGGAGTTAGGTATCATAACTTCAATCAAGGAGAAGCAGGAAAGCCAAAGGGCCAGAAACAAAAAGGCCGAAAAGAAGAGGAGAGAGGCAAGCCCGAGAGCTCTTTGAACATCTGATGATTTTGCCCTGCAGGCTACTGGAAATGGTGGCATCCTTACTTCACATGATTTATGAAGAGCTTTTTTTTTTTTTTTGAGATGGAGTTTTGCTCTTGTTGCCCAGGTTGGAGTGCAATGGCACCATCTTTGCCCACTACAACCTCTGCCTCTTGGGTTCAAGTGATTTTCCTACCTCAGCCTCCCAAGTAGCTGGGATTACAGGCGTACACCACCACACCCAACTAATTTTGTATTTTTTGTAGAGATGGGGTTTTACCATGTTGGCTAGGCTGGTCTCAAACTCCTGACCTCAGGGAATCCACCTGCCTCAGTCTCCCAAAGTGCTGGGATTATAGGCGTGAGCCACTGCTCCCGGAGAGCATTGTGTTGTTTTTTTTTTTTTTTTGAGACGGAGTCTCACTCTTGTCGCCCAGGCTGGAGTGCAATGGTGGGATCTCGGCTCACTGAAACCTCTGCCTCTCAGGTTCAAGTGATTCTCCTGCCTCAGCCTCCCAAGTAGCTGGGATTACAGGCATCTGCCACCACACCTGGGTAATTTTTGTAGAGATGGGGTTTCACCATGTTGGCTAAGCTGGTCTTGAACTCCTGACCTCAGGTGATCCACCCGCCTCGGCCTCCCAAAGTGCTGGGATTACAGGCGTGAGCCACCGCGCCCGGCCGAGCATTGTGTTTTATTTGACGCTGACTTTGTGTAAGACAGCATCCTTCCCAGAAGGTTCATTAATCCACCCAAAGGGTTCCTGAATGAGGGACCTGGCAGCATCCTGCTTAGCACTCCCCATTCACCACGAACAGGAAGGGGCTGCAGCCAGGTCTAAAATGATCACCAGTCTTACTCTAGTCCTTGTTCCTGGTCATTAAGTGGCTTTTTGGTCTTCACCACCACACATGCAAATATCATGAGAGTCCAATCAGAGTTATATATGTGTACTTGGCACTTTTTTTTGGACAAGTTTTCCCATTTTTGGAAAAAGAAGTAATTCTAGATGGATGAACACAGCATTGTGAATGCACATCAAAAGCCAAGTGTTTCAAATGGCAGCTGAAAAGCTAAGAATTAAATGCATGAATAAAGGAGCACATTTGTAGTGGTAATTTCAGATGGAGAAAAACAGGTAATTGTAAAATCGTTGCTGTTTGACTGAGGAGCAATGAAATAATTCCTTTACTTACTGTAAAAATGCTATGTACTTCTAAAACATAATCTCCAAATGTGAATATGCTTAAAAATAAATATGAAGAAGCAAGTTTCCATTTTCATTTAGGCTGTATGCTCTTTGAATAAACATATAGATTCTTCCTTCGGCCTGAAGCTGACAAGGGTATTATTAGCATAATAATGGCACACAATAGCAGCGGTAATGATTATGCTCATCTCTTAGGGGCCATGAAGTTTTCCTAGACAGTGTGTCGTGTATCCTCCCAAAGTTCCTGTAGGGGAGATAAACAGCAGCCAGAATTATAGTCATTTTAGTGGTGAGAAAATTGAGATTCAAAGGTGAAGTGACCCAAGGACTAAAGGGCTTCCTTCTCTGGGACATACTGGACATTATAGAAATCCATATAATGCTGCAAAACCTAAGAGTGGGCCTCAACTTGTATGCACCGTGGGGACTGCTCCTACCTAACCTCTGACATTATTCTCTACACAGGAATTTCCTCTTTCTAGAAACACTCCTGCTTAGCTTGCATTCTCTGCTCTCCGCTGAAGAATCCCCAGGGTGTGGCAGTTGAGAACATCAACTCTGTAGCCAGCTGATTTCCGCCTTCACTATCCAGGAGACTGCACATAAGTAATCTATCCTCGCTTGGTCCTCATATCTAATAGTTGTGACCTCAGGGATTGCTGGGAGGATTTAGCACTGTGCTGTGTAAGGCATTTAAACAGTGAGTTCAGAGGAGGCTGACTCAAGTTCAGACAAAGGAAATAATGTTTGTCAAGAGCAAAGATGGGGGCTAGAGGTGGAAAAAAATTAGGTTTGGAGCTTCTACCAGTGGATGGAATAAAGGGATAAACACAACAGATTATGAGAATGAGACCAATGGCATTCATACGATAAGGAGCATAAGTTTTTATTTCTTTCTGACACGTGAGAGAAATTTCCTAAAAGGTACATGGTGTGATTCAGTAACTATGTTCAGAGTAATATTTTTCAATGAGTCTAATGATGAGTTTTATCAGGCTACATCTTAGAATGGCCTGCAATACAATAGGTGGCTCAATGCCAAAGTAAAGCTACAGAAAAGCACAGTTTTGAAGGGCAGCCCACATATTCTGGAGCAAGCACAAGGCTAGTTCTGTGTGGTACAGTGTGAGGGTCAGGAGCACAGGCTGCAGACAGCAGGCCTGAGTTGGGAGCCCAACCTTGCCACTTCCTGGCTATGTGCCATTGGACAAATTACTTCATTTCCCTGACTCTATCTATAAAGTGAGGGTAATAAAATAATTCACCTCATAGTTTCATTATGAGGCTAAATTAGTTGGTATATGTGAAGACTTGGAGTAGTGCACTGGTACTAAGTTTTTTGTATTATTAATCAAAGGAAGAGAGTATAGAATATCTAGAAGAAAGACGACACATAATGTAGGCCACACATACAATAAACAATACTTCTTGCTGCTGCACTTGTGATCACAGTCAGGTAGTGAGAGTTCAAGGTTATACTTTCTGCAAGTTCCTAGCCTGTAGGAATTTGATATGGCTGATTAGAGGAGGAACCATATGCTCTGATAATCAACCCAGTGGAAGGCCAGGTTGACATCTGAAATGAAAATCCAGGAACCCAATTGAACAAATGGTGAATGGGAGGTTATTCCCCTACTGTGAGCCCCATAGGTGCTTTCAATAACTTCAGATGCATTTTCTAAGAGCAAGCATGAAAGCAAATAATAGTCATTACGAGATATTCTTCTAGATTCTCCTGTGAGAGAATTAAAAGTTTTTCAAGAAAGAGTTCTGTGTCCACGAAGATACAGGTAGCACTTCAAGGGCCCACATTTTGTGCACTGGAGAGAGCTTGGCTGAAATCATTTTAGTCTAAATAAATTTCAAAGTGATTATAAATATTTATCCATCCTGACTATAAATCTC
Organism: Gorilla gorilla gorilla; assembly: GCF_029281585.2. NCBI lineage: Eukaryota > Metazoa > Chordata > Mammalia > Primates > Hominidae > Gorilla > Gorilla gorilla. The sequence goes on from NC_073229.2 coordinate 65,726,695, forward strand.
AATAAGGAACCAAAAACATTTTAAGTGCTGCAAATTCCTAATGAATCCTGCAAGATGAACTGGATTCAAATATACTTCTCGAAAACTGAGTTTTGGCCTAGTAGGTAGGGCAGTAAGACACAAGTCAATTAAATACTGGAAAATCATAGACTTAGTATAAGATCAGTTAATATAAGTTCTTTCTTTTGGAAATCATGAGTACTAGTTATTTATTGAGGCCAATCTTCATTTATGATAGAAAAATGCTTTATCTATAATTACAAAAATAATGACAGCTTCTTTCTTCTCTGTTTTAAACAATAACTGAATTTACCTGATTATATTATTGTTAAACTGCTAGCCATTTATTTTGATTATTATGAATTACAAAACAAATTACTTCTTAATAAAGGTATCAAATTAATTATTAATCAAATTATGTTTCATTTGATTATTATACTTAAACACTTCAGATGTTATCTCTATACCATCTTGGTAGAATAACAGGGTAATCTGTTCACAGTTTAAAATGTTACTATATATATAATGTACATGTATATCCATATCACCAAATTCCTCATGAAACTGTTCCATTGATCTCTAATGAGACAGCCAGGTGGGAGGGGGTCCCAGGCGAAACTCCAACCAGCTTGCCCACTGATGGGGAGCCTCAGGAAGTTTGCAGCAGGGAGGAGCCTGGACCCTCCTCTTCCTGTGTGGAACCTGGGATTCAAGCTGCAGGTGGGAAGTGCTCTCCAGGGACTCTGGCCCTGAGAGAGTTCCTGTTCCCCTTTATCTTCCTTTTCACCCAGTAAAACCCTGTCTTATTCACCACTCAAATTGTCTGCAAGCCTGAATTTTCGTGGCCATGGAACAAAGAACCCCATCTTTAGCTGAACTAAGAAAAAGTCCTGTAGCACTATTATATATGGAAATTTTCTAGATATTAAGCCAAGAAAAAAAAATGAGTATAATGCTTGCTTTCCAGCACATCTTACCGATCTAAATCTGGGAATGTAATCTAGTAGCATAAAAATATATATGTGTGACTTAGTTGCAAACGTATATAAGAAACAGTTAAATTTGACCAGTGTGACTTTTGGTTCACTTTTCAAAATTCTTTCTTATTAAACATTTTCCTTAAACTACTAGAACTGTATTTATTTTAAAATAAAGCATTTGGGTCTGAAATGAAGTAGCAGCTCTTCAATAAATCACTCCCCAAAATACCTTCAATTTATGTATTTACTCACTTCCTCACCCACTTTGATTCTGTTATCTTCATCTCTTGGTGAGAAATATTTGTGAAAATACAGATATTATTTGTATATGACTACAAAACCCATGTCAATTTTGAGAAGAGAGATTTTAAATAAATTTTCAAACTTCTGGGACTTTGTAAACCAATTTATATATTGGATGTGCACAGTAGTATTAAATTAAGTTCTAAAATATTTTATCCCACCCATGTCTAAAATTAAATAAGTCTATGTTCACATAACAAAATAGGGTTGAAAAATATCTTATGTTACTTGTTTTTATTTTTGGTATTGTTTTAGAGTGAATATTATTTAATTTCCAGTAAGTTGTGTTTGTGTGATGGAGTTATAGATTTAGAAATTGGATACTTTAAAGGGCTCTTGTTATAAAATTAGAGCCATTTTTCTTTATTTTGTTCTCACATATTGCACACAACCTTATACACTATATCCGATTTTGTTCTTGGGTTAAATTAATTAATTAAACTGTAAGATCAATTGGGAAGTCTATCATTCATATGCTACCTCTTAATCTGTGGCTTTGAATTGTATTTAGAGGCGTGTTCTTATGGTGAGTCTCAATTAGGGGAAATATTAGTATGTTGGAGTCCTTTAAAATGAGAACATGCCATGGGGCACTTTGCATTGTTCAGATGTCTGCAAGAATTCAAGAGAAGTAACACCACCTGGCTCATCTTGCTCTTTCTGCCAGTTCTCCTTTACATCACCACTAAGGCTGACTTAATATTCTTTTCCTCAGATACCAAACAGCATCAAGGGAGGCCTCAAACACCAAGAAAGCATTTTAGGAGGAATTCATCAGTACCAAATACACATACATATCCTCGTTTTCTTGTTATTGCTTTAAACACATTCATTTATATCTGGTATGCATTTAATTATGCTTTCAATTTCTGTTATATATTTATTTATTCAACAAATATATAGATTACTGATTAGGTGCCAGACATCATTTTAGATGCTGGTATACAGCAACAGAAAAGGAAGCATTCTTGCTCTCATCGATATATTCTGATGAGTGAGACAGGTAATGAATACGTTTATACAAAGCATATAATTTTAGGTGAAAACAAGTAGTATGGAGAAAAATAAAACGAATGAGGCAGATAAGGAGGGTAGAGAGTACCAGTGGCAGTATGATTGATAGGGAGGACTTGGTATTTTATCACATAGGGTGATAAGGTGACATTTAAGCAGAGGAGAGAATGTCAGAGATACAATGGGCATTGTAGGCCATTCAAAGTAGTTGAGTCTTATCCTGAGTGAGAGGGAGAGCTTGTGAATCTTTGGAAACACAGAAATGACTTGGTCTGATTTACATATAATTGTGCATCATTCAGGGTGAGGTGGAGAAAACACTATAGGAAACAAGAGGGGACAAAACAAGAGGCTATTGCAGTCGACTAGGTGAAAGAAGATGGTGGCTTGGACTAGGGCAGTGTTTGTGGACGTGATGAGAATTATAAGATTCTAGAGACATATCTTGAAGTTCTATCCAATATGATTTGATACATAGAGGATGATTCTTTGTCCTGGTTTACATTGGACACCCCCTGGATAATTAGGAAGAGTGCTTTCTTTCACTCTAAAAAGTGTTTCAGTTTAGATGGTAAATTTTATGGTCCCTTCTTTATTAAACACTTTGTACTTTCAAAAACATTTCCTCAAACATAATTTCGAAAAGCCCTGATACCATGAATCTCTCTTGATTGAGATAAAATCTGAAGCTGAGAAAGTTTTAGTGACTTGTCCAACATAGTAATGGCAAATCCAGAATTTCAAACCAGGTCTTTTGGCTTCCAGTTCAATGTTCTTTTTCCTATATCCCGGTGAAGTTCTATTTATAAGACACAAACACCTCATTTGTCCCTTTACTTAGTCCTTGTTCATTTTTTAAACATCTATTGTGATGTGCTAGGCATTGTTCTAAACAGTTGGGACATATCAGTCAACCAAAGATCCCTGCCCTTTTACAGTTTACATTCTAATACACACAAAAAAGGATAAGAAATAATATAATAAATAAGTAAAATATATAGTATGTTAGCCTATGATGAGTACAATAGAAAAAAGTAGAGTAGGATAAAGAGGATTGATCCAAAAACACTTCCGTCTTAACCTAGAGGTGGTCAAGCTAGGTTAGAAAAGGTGAGTGAATTAAGCTGGAGAGCATTCTAGGCAGAGGGAACAGCTAATGTGAAGGCTGCAGGCAATAGCAAGTCTGCTGTGCTCCAAAAATAGCAAGAAAGCCCATGTGGCTGGGGCAGAGTAAGCAACAGAAGGAGTCGTAAGAAAGGTCAGATTGACAATGGAGTCAGATCATGTAACCCCTTGCAGGCCACTGTGAGGGCTTTGGTCTTCCATCTGGGTAAAATCAGAATCAACTATGAAGTTTTGAGTCATGGAAAAGCATGCCATGACTGGTGTTTTAAGGGAATGACTGGCTGCTTTTCAATAATAAACTGTAACAGGGCAAGAGCAGAAGTAGAGAGACTAGTCAGGAAAGTACTGTAGTACCATCATGAAAAATGATGTTGGCCTGGACCAGTAAGGTAACAATGGGGATGGTGAGAAGGGGTGAGGGTGTGGCCACGTTTTGAAGATAAAATCAACATTATTTCCTTATGGACTTTGTGAAGGAAAGAGAGCTGGTAAGGATTATTCCATATTTTTGGTTATATAACTGATTGGCGTTTGCTGCTAACCTACACAGAAAGGACTGTGGGTAAAGGAAGTTTGTGAGGAAGGTTTACGAGCTTTGTTTTAGACATTCTAGGTTTGAGATGTCTGTTAGGCATCAAATGGCTATGAGGTCTATGAGCATCAGGACACACTTGAGGTTCAGGGCATAGGTTTGGGCTGGAGGTGTACGTTTGGAGTTGTCAGCATATATTTGGTATTTAATGCCAGGGGACTGGATGATACCACTGCAGAGATGAATGGATATGGAAAAGATGACCAAGAACTGAGTCTAAGGCACTTCAACTGAAAGAGGGTTGGAAGAAGAGAGGGGACCTGCAATGGAGACTTGGAAGAAGCAACTACATTGGAATAAAACCAAGAAGGAGACTTGATAGGCAAGTAAAGAAAATATTTTGGCTGGGCGGGTTGGCTCACACCTGTAATCCCAGCACTTTGGGAGGTTGAGGCAGGTGGATAACCTGAGGTCAGGAGTTCAAGAACAGCCTGACCTATGTGGTGAAACCCCATCTCTACTAAAAATACAAAAATTAGCAGGGTGTGGTGGCACGCACCTGTAGTCCCAGCTACTCGGCAGGCTGAGGCAGGAGAACTGCGTGAACCCGGGAGGCAGAGGTTGCAGTGAGCTGAGATTACACCACTGCACTCCAGCCTGGGCGACAGAGACATTCCCTCTTAAAAAAAAAAAGAAAAAGAAAGAAAATATTTCAGAGAGGAGGGACTGATCAACTGTAAGATGTTGCTAATAGGTCAAGAAAGATGAGGACTGAGGATTAATCATTGAATTTAGCAGTGTGGAGGTCAATGGGAACTGGACATGAATTGTCTGGTGGAATGATGGGGCTTGTGATTCTGTATGTCTAACAATTTTTCAGATGATTCCAATGTTGTTGGTCTATAGAACACCTCTAGGCATCAACAATCTAACAAAGAAGCAAAGGGACTAGATAGAAGCCAGGAAAGAAAAGGGAGGGCCTGTGGCTACAGATGCTAAAAGGTAGTTTGTGATCCTGTGGAAATTTCTTCTGAATGCTTCTGTTTTCTCAGTGAAATATAAAACAAGACCATCAACTAAAGGCGATGGGAGAGAACTGCAACATAGTACTAGGCAAGTGGGTAGTGAATGGACTGGGGATGCATAACGTAATTGCTGGGAAGCATTGCATCAGGGAAAATTCAGGTATGTGGTAATGAATTTATAGTGAGAATAGTGGTGTGCTTGCGTGTTTTTCTTCAACCATATTCTGCTACACAAGTACAGTTGCTGGCAGGCAGAATTAGATTTAACTATAATTTTAGTTTTATTTGGAAATGTCAGGAAAATGAGAGAGGGTCAAAATGTTCAGAATCTTTCCAAGGGAGTGATTATAATAATTAACAATGAAGTTTAAGCTACATAAGGATAAAAGAGAGGCCAGGAAGAGGGTGAGGGGCAATGAAAGCTGATAGAATCAATGTACTGGAGGTCACAGTCGAGTGGAAAGGGAGTTCAGGGTACAAGAAGGAGTGAGTTGGAAAGATGCAGGTAGTGTTCAGAGAGGGAATGCATGACACAAAGTTACAGGGGGAAAATGGGGAAGGCATAGGTTATGGCTGTAGGAGCAAGTGGCTGAGCCTGAGTTGAGGACAAGTTCTTTGGAGAAGAGGTAGCTGAGCCTGAGTTGAGGACAAGTTCTTTGGAGAAAAGGAGGTCCAAGAACTAAGACACCAAGGAAGTGGACTATCCATAACAGTCGTTCCTAACTTTAACTGAATCAAAGTCCCATTAGAGTTATTAAAACTCAGATTACTAAACCCTACTACCAGAAATTTTAATTCAGTTGGTCTGGAGAGGGGCCTGAGGATTAGGTGGTATTGATGTCTCTGGTTGGAGACTACATTTGGAAAACATGGCCTACAGGTACATTAAAGTCACTAGTAATTAGAAGAGGAATAGTATGGGAGAGAGGGACACTGAGGCTGGAGCTAAAATTGCCAAAAACAAGGGGAGGAGGAGTGACCCAGAAGCGAGTAGTGGACAGTTTCAATGAGGTGTTGTGGAAATCATAATGTGATTATAATGCAGTGCAAGCATTTGTCTTACACTTCTGCTCTGTGTCAGTGATTCAAGCTTCTGAAATCAGGCTGGTTTCTGTATCTATCCTTTGTGTGCAATGTGACCTTGCACCAGTTGGTTACCTTTGTGTATCTGTTTCCTCATCTCTAAAGTAGGGCTTTTATTAGCCCAAATCCTGAGGTTGTTGGGAGGATGTATGAGTTAAAAATGTTAAAGTGCTTATTACAGTTTTGACACGTGATGCTCACTAATCTCACCGCAGTTTTACCTGTTATTTATTAAACAAAGAACAAAATTCTTAAAGAAAGAGCACATTCCTTGTTTAAATGAGCTCTCCTGAAGCCCCCTATGTTGCCCTGAAACTGGTCTTTTACCTCTGGTTTGATGCTGAACTCCATACTTTCCATAATATTACTTGAAATTTTAAGATCTGACTCCCCATAACAAAGGGAACTTTTGGTGATTTAGACATACATTGCTTTGAACTAGCAATGTTGTAAAAGACATTGACATAACATGAAAGTACTATTATTGCACAGATGTAAACTATAATTATGATCATAATTGTTTTCTGCAAAGGTCCCTTGTCCAGTGGTAGAAATGGATTTAACCACAGCCTTTTCGTGATCTTTTCATCTTGGATGTCATACATGACCACAAAGACAATAAAAAATGAAACTACATCTTCAATGCCATTATAATTTCACTGGGTAATGTAACCACTGTAACTAGCCTGTACGTTGAGTTTAAATTATCTAGATTATGTTTCCTGCATTATGCCCCATGCAGTATAATTAAGAAGAGGTATTAGGGGCTGCTCACCAAAGCTTGGGTTCCATGTCACCCATATATTTCACCTCCCCACAGTGGATGACTTTCCTAAAAAAATTATTTAAAAGAAAAGAGAGAGAGGGAAGCAATTTAACCAATGATTTTGTTTTTCATCTCCAAAGGGAGTTCCCCAGAGTCATTCAGCTGAATATTTTTTAAACTTCATACCATAAAGCATTAGCCTTTCTAGGTCATTGTACTGCATCTGAGCCTAAAATTAAAACCATAAATAGTTAAAGCCTTAACTTTCACAGCCCTGTAAAAGCTTGTGAAAATAGACATTTCCTTTCACCACTTATTGTGCTTATTTATGTAAGAAACGGCACTTTGAAAAATATGACTTAATAGGAAAGTCACCCAGAGTATAAGATATGGGAAAAACCAATTTAGATGTTTCCATTTTTCTTTTCCTTCTAATTACTCACTCCTTCTTAATATCAGGAATCATACTATTCTTGATCCCATTTAAAGAGGGAGCAATAGGCCATCTCAAGCTAACAGTCAAATCAATATTAAAATGTGAAAGGGGGTGGTAAGCCTAATATCTCCCATAGCACCCATTCCAATGCTGATCCACAGCAGATAACTAATAAATCTTGACTTCCTGACACAGAGTCTCACTTCCAGACCTTTTATTACTTGGCCTGCCTACACAGCCACCATATCAGTTGTTCTGAAACAAACCTTCCTTAGCTTCCAGCATGCCTGACTGTTGGCAACTCAGCCCGCCTCCGTACTCACTCTCCCTCGTAACACAGGGGCTGTACACATGGGAACTACATTTTCCAGAATCCTTGCTAGCTGGGTTTCTGATTAAAGTCCACCAATGAGAGACACTTTTGAAACTTTTGGGACATTGAAGAAAAGCAGAAGACGTACTTGTGTTCTTCCAGAAAAAGCAAAAGACATGTACCACAGCAGAAGTGAATCTCGGAGTGTGGAGGAAGCTATGGAAGCTGCTGGCATGCCCTGCAGGTCGGCAACTCCTGACTTTCTGAAAGCTTGGGGAGACCTTCTCTGTCCTTTATCCTCTATCCCTTCTAATGGTTTTGAAGCTCCCAGTTGCCTATATTATATCTATCCAGAGTGAAATACCATTCTTCCTGACAGAACTTGACATAGTTAAATTATGTGGAAGAATATGAGTTGGGAGACAGAAGTTACCCACATGAATCCACGTGGTATAGACCAGTCTATTAGGAGGCAGAGCCATAAGGTAGCGAAATTGATGCCATCTAGAAAGATGCAAAATACTCTGGAGTTGAACTGAGTAGGGGTTAAGTCAAACTCAATACTAATTAGCTGTTTGACTTTGAGGAAGTTACTTGATTTCAGTTTGCTCATTTGTAAAATGAAGTTAATGATAGTACCTACCTTATAGGGTGGTTATGTGGTTTAGTGAACCAATGTTTGTAAAATGCATAGTATAGAGGCTGATATATGTTTGCTACTAAGATTTTTTCTAAAGAAAATTTAAAAATTAATTAAAAGAAATACGCATTTTGATATTTCCTTAAAAGTGGTCTCTTTTTAAGAAAATCAGTGTCAAACTAGGTACTGATTCCAATGCTTCAAGCACTACTAGAATGTGGACATTTTTGAAGTTGTGTTGAATGTGAATCTAGCAGTCACATTGGAAAATCAGCAATTGCACAATTTGGAATATTCTTTTTCCCAGTGCAGGAAGCTCCCAAGCCTCAGTATTTCTGTCTATATTATGCAATTTGGCCATTCACCTTGTTCATGTGCTTTAACTCTGAATGATTTAGGGCTGCTTATACAAAATCAAACACACTCTCAAAGGATGAAACACTGCTACTTTCAAAGATGTTCAAAATAGCATTGCAGAGAATCCAAAGGGATCCCAACTGGGGAGTTGCAAATACATCCTAGACAATGACACCATCACTGGCATAAGCTTATGGTCTCAGAATAACTATTTTGAAAAGGATAGAACTCTTTAGTTGATGCACTTAAAGAAAAATAATTTTCCTGGCTTATAAAAACCCATGAGTATGTGAGGGTTGTCCTTCATAAATTCTCAGGGATTGCAGAATAAAGAATAGGAAAACACAATTAAAAAAATAATAACACAAAACAGCTTCAAGGACAGAAAGTGTAAGCTGCAGGATCTTTCTCTGTTGCTGTTGTTCTTGTCACAGCTGGTGAAGGTTGCCAAGGTCGCCCTGTTAGGCACAGACAGCTGAAAGTTCAAGTTTGGGAAAATTTGGTTTAAAAAAGCAGGTCTTTTCAGTGACAGAGCAAGACCCTGTCTCAAAAAGCAAACAACAACAACAAATAACCAGATCTCCTCATACTGTAGCAACCTCATGTTTGACATTCTATGCTTTTCCTAGCAGACATTGCTCAGTTTTGCAAAATGAGGTACACTTTTTGTTCTTGGCAGATGCCACCCAGGGGAGAGAGAGGAAAAAATAATCTCTGTCTTGTTAGTTCTCTCAGGTGCCAAACGATTCCCTCTGGTTTCTAAGTGTTTCACTCATCAGTTGAGAAATTCAGCAAGAATACGTCAGGTAACCTAAAAAATATTTTTCCAGGTGTTTATATCAGAAAATATTCTGTGGCAATTCTGTAGTCTGCAACAGCAGTTTGGAACTTTCTTGTGGCATAACCCTTCCGTATGCAGTTTCATGAGAAACTTGTTCTAGTTGATTAGTCTATTTCATTCCAGCTGAATGCACATATCAGTAATTTATCAAGATGGTTCTTTAGAGCATGCCCAATTTCCTAATCCCATTCACTTTGGGAAAAATCTCAGATTAAGCACTGAGAAAACTTATTTTTTGTATTTGAAATTCTTATAAATGTAAATCTGAGAGTCATATATTTGAACATGTACAATTTCGTGCATGGTTTATGTAAAATTTGTAAAGAAAGAAAGGGGCTTTAGGTTTTTAAAATGCTTTGATGATTGTGCACAAAACTTAAGATTATTTTATATTTATGATTTTCTTGTGTTTTCCTAAGAATACCCTTATTTTTTATCGTTCAGTAATTCAACAGACATTAGATGAATACCTACTAGGGATTGGCACTCTGCTACTGGAGATAGAGAAAATTTAAATCCAGAGAGGAAAAATTTACATGTGCTGTGGGGAGGGAGTGAAGGGTGGAAAGTTATTGTATTAATTATCAAGCAAGAGTCAATTACAGTGCTTTAAGTTTAAATACATTTCTCAAGCTCATGTGCCTGGAAAATTACAGTTTATCAGTGGTCAGCCAAATCCCCCCTGCTGCTTGTTTTTGTAAACAAAGTTTTATTGGAACATAGCCAAACTCATTTATTTATATATTGCCTATGGTAACTTTCAGCTGCAAATACAGAGCTGAGCACCTAGAAAGAGAGTTATTGTAAAGCCTAAAATATCCACAGTCTGTCCCTTCAGGGAACTTTCTTTCCCCTGGTTCAGGTTAGTATAATCGAAAATCAGGCATTTGAACACAGTTCCATCTGGCTACAAAGGCCCTTCCATCTTATTTTGTAAAAATTTCAGGGTCATAATATCCTAAGTTACTATTTTATTAGCAGTAAATATTTTCTATAAGTTTCTTTTTAAACACTTTTTTTGATGTTGAACTAAAAACCTCCATCTCCAGAAATGACCAATCTTCAGGAATAGATTCTACTTTTGCACACATCATTTCAGAAAGGGAATGGCAGACTGGTAGCAATAAATAAAATGAGAGGGCAGACGTAGATGATTTTGAAAGAATCTTCCTATTCCAATATCTCACTGTTCTATGTTTCTGTAATAAAAATGGCATGGTCTAAAATTAAATATAGTGCTGCAGCTGGAGCAAACACACTGCACAATGGTTTCTGGAAATCAATGAAAGATTGAGACTAACCTGCCTACAATTGCACAATTAAAAATCCAATGTTGCAAATCTTATTTTTCATAAGTAAGGATAACCCCTAAACAATAACAAATTATTCAAAAAAATTTCAGAAAACATTAATGAAAATAGCTTGGCAGCATTTGCAACCCATTTTTGAAACATTTATTAGATTCTAGCAGGTGAATATGTTGTAAAAATTGCCCTTAAAGAATAAGATACAAAATATCAACAGCAGAGCAGATGGCAATAATTATTCCTTCAAATTATATAGTCCAAGTGACTCATTAAGACATATAGTTAAAGCTTTAACAGGGGCTTTAAACCTGAGAATGGGCTGGACATATCTACATTAAGAATTCTACTAGAAAACCTCCATTTAAATAACAGGTACAGTGCTAAGGGTAGAGGAATTGAAAAACAGGGAAGCAAATGGGAATACTCATCATGTTATTCTTTAGGCTGCTGTAATTACATCTCTGTTTGCAATGAAACTTGGGAGCATCTTTCTTGTCCATTCATTAGTTCAACAAGCATATATTGAAGACCTACTCTTTGCCAAACACTGAGTTAGGTGCCGGAAATACAATGGAGAACAAAGCAAACTCACTCCTCACTTCGCAGTGACTGTGGTTTAGTAGGTGAAGAGAAGCATTGAGAAATTATAATAAAGTATGATATGCTAATGGGTGTAGGGGAATATAGAATCCTGTAAGAAAGGATCCATTTGAAAATGTGGATAAATATAGAGTCATGCATCCAGAAGAAATCATCAGTATAAGTAGATGCTAAGCAGGTGATAAAAATAAAATGCCAAATCCAAAGGTGACAGAATCCATTTATGTCTGCAAAGCAATGACATACAAGGGGTAATTGGCAAGGAACAATGTGTTTGCCATGGAAACCGAGAAGGAAAATTTTACTATAATCATTAGGTACAATGCTAATTCACACTGATAATGTTAAAACATTTTAAACATCTTAAGTAAGATGAATGCCTCAAGAATTCGCCTGGTTTACTCTCTCTGAAAATCCATCCCTTCCAGAACAGAGTAGAATTCAATTATTCAATTTGAGAAGTATAATCTTAACAAATATTACTGGCATGTATAACATACTTGTTTATTTTAGTGAAAAACGAAACAAAACTAACACCTGTGTACACCCAACCAGCCTAAGAAATACTTTACAAATATCCTTTCTTAAATTCTCCCCCGCCCAGAGGTAAACTCTCTCTTAAATTTTAAACAAATCATTTTGTTTTTATAATGTTACCTCATTTCTAAGTAATGCCTAAACAATATATTGTTTAGTTTTGCTTATTTTTACACCTTTTATAAATGTAATCATTCTGCATGTTATTTTCTAAGAACTGATTTTCTTTCGTGCAAAAGATTTTTTTTGAGAACAATCAGGTTGAATGATGAAGCTGAAGTTTATTTACTTTCATTGATTTTTTTACTACCTTCATATGGCTCAATTTTGGAAAAGTGGACATTTATATGATATAGTGTTTTCCTATCTATGAAAAGTATAAATTATTAATTTAATTAGATCCTCTTTACTGCCTTTAAATACAAATTGTTATAATTTTCTTCATAAAGCTCTTGTAATCTTTGCCAGGATATTCTTAGTGACCTTATATTTTAGTTGCTATGTAAATATTACCAATTTAGCTTCATTGTTCATGTTTTCTTAAGTAGTATTTTGTTATTCAATAATATATACTTTAAAAATTTAATTATAAATTTTTCTTTAACCCACAATTATTTAGAAGTATACTTTTAATTACAAACAAATGAAAATTTTCTTATTCATTTCTAACAATAGCATTGATGTTAGAGAATGTGGTAAATATGATACTGATTCTTTGAAATTTGTTGAATCTTGATATAAGGTCCAGATCATGGTCAATTTCCATCAATGTTTCATTTGAGCTTAAAAATATGTGTATGTTCTCACTCTCAGTGCATGATTCCTAGTAGAGTAAATTTGTTCATTGTGTTGTTGAAATATTCCATTATTACTGCTTTTTTTCTGCTACATTTATCAATTATTGAGAGAAGTTCAAATCTTTCACTACAATAGTAAATTTTTAACTTATTTTCATATTTCTGCCAGTTTTGGCTTTATACATTTTGAAGTTATGCTATTAAGAATATATCAGAATTGTTGCATCTTTCTGATAGCTTGAGCCTTTTTGTCAATGTGTAAGGATCCTCTTTATCTCTTAGTAAAGGCTTTGCCTTGATGTCTTTTGTTCCCCCGATATCAATATAATTTTACCTGCCTTTGGTTATTATTGGCTGACTTGTATTTTTCCATTAGTTTACATTCATCCTTTGTCTATCATTATGTTTAGGATGTATATCTTATAAACAGCATATAGTTGTATTTAAAAAATGAAATATGGCTATTTTAACTGAACAGTTCAGTGAATTTACATCGATTGTGATTTCTAATATATTTGGATTATTTGTACCCTCTTATTTTGTGCTTTTAATTTATATTGTTTTTAATGTTTCCTTTTTTATTACTCTTTTTTGCTTTGTTTGGTACTGAGTTTTCTTCAAACCTTTCCTCTCTTAGTTTGAAATTATGTGCACAATTTCTATTCTATTTCTTTTTAGTTTTTATTTTTTCAGAGATAAGGTCTTGCTCTGTCACCTAGGGTAGAGTGCAGTGCCATGATCATAGCTCTTTGCAACCTTGACCTCTTGACCTCCTGGGTTCAAGAAATCCTCCCACTTCAGCCCCCTGAGGCCTACAGGCGTGCACCACCATGCCCAACTAATTTTTTTATTTTGTAGAGATGAGGTCTTACTATGTTGTCTAGGCTGGTCTGAGACTCCTGACACCAAGTGATCCTCCTGTCTTGGCCTCTCTAAGTGCTGGGATTACAGGTGGGAGCTACCATGCTTGGCACTATTTCTTTATTTTTAATGGGTACTCTAGAAATGTTTATGTGCATATTTAACTCAGAAAAGCTTGAAGTTTATCAATATTTTCACCTTTCCCCCAAACAAGTAAAGAAAATTTTATATTGATATGCTACTTTCCACTTATATACTAACTTTGCCCAATCTTTTAGCTCAATCTTGACACATTTACCCTATCATTAGATTTTTTTTAAATAATCAGTGATTATTTAATATTTACAAGAGATTATATTCTCTTTTATTCACGTTTCTTTTAGTATCTCACATCTTCCTTTTGAGGTCATTTTTTTTCTTCTTGAATTACATTCATTAGTTCCTCCTTTATTATTAATTCATCTTTACTAAACTCAGTATACTTTTGGTCTCAAATGTCACTATTTTACCCGTATTCAAAAGAGTTTTTTTTTTCTGGATATAGAATTCCACGTTGACAGTGTTTTATACTTCAGTGCATTAAAGGTAATTGTATTCTACCATGCATAGTTGTTGAAATATCACTTTAAATTTTGTTCCATTGGGTGTTCTTTTCCTCTCTAGCTGCTTTTAAACCGTTTTCTTTGTCTTTAGTGTTTTATAATTTCAGTATAAATATTTGGATATGGATATCTTTTTATTTCAACTGCTTGAATTCCTTTGGACCTCATGACTCTGAGAAATTGAGGCGTTTATAAATTCTGGAATAGTCTTAGTTTTGTTTTCCAATATTGTGTTTCCGCCATTGTTTCTGTTCTTTCCATCTGGGACTATGATTAAAGGTTCGTTAAATTTTCTCACTTTGTCCTTTATGTCCCTTAGCCTCTCTTTCATAATTTATATTTCTTTGTTTCAAAGTGCAGTGTTCAATAATTTCTTCAGCTTGATTTCTCAGAAATTTCTTCCCTCAAAAAATTTGTATGGGTCAGGAGTCAGGCATAACTTAACTGGGTACTCTGCTTCAGAGCTGGAGCTGTGGTCTTAGCTCAAGGTTGAGCTAGGGAAGGGTCCATTTCCAAGCTCACATTGTTGTCAGTGGATTCAGTTTCTTGTTGTTGTAGTATTGGGGCCTCCGTTTAGTGCTGGCTGCCAGCCGGAGGTGCCCTCAGCTCCTAGAGGCTACCCTTAGCTCCTTGCCCTGTGGGCTTTCCAATCATGGCTCTTTCTTTATCAAAGCCAGCAATGACGAGAGGCTCTTTGCAAGACAGAGGTCACAGTCTTATATAATATAATCACAGAAGTGGCATCCCACCATTCTTGCTGTATTGTGTTGTTTTAAAACAAGTTGCAAGCCCCACCCACCCTCAAGGACAAGGGTCACAGAAGGACATGAACATCAGAAGTTGGGAATTGTGAGGGCTACCACAGTTTGTCCACCAAATATACTTTTTTAGCTTATTTATTTTTGCTACTATATCTGATTTTATAAACTTTAAAATGAGAAACAGAATGCATCATTATAAGAGAGGGAGCTGAAATTTCTTCTGTTCTCTCCATTCCTTTGTCTTTGTCTGGATTTCTGTACTATTCTTCTAACTGGTCTCTTACCTTTAATCTGACTTCCTTCTAATCCATTCCGCACACTGCAGCCCATAAGATCTTTTAACATGGTATATCTGAATGTGGAGCAGCTCTGTTTACACCTCTCAATGGCTTCACTCAGTCTTGGGGTCCGGTCTGAACTCCAGGTCTTGCTTAGTCCTAGAACTTTATATTTATACAGTTGTGTTTCTCACCACTGTCCCCTCCTTACCCTCTCTCCACTTTTATTGAATTACCTGCAGCTCACTTATTCAACAAAACATTATTGAGCATACACTTGAAGGCTCTAGGAACCAATAGTAAACTGTCAAAGCAAGTATCTTCATTTCTGAAAATTAAATGCTGTTCATGGAGACAAATAATAAACAAGTTGGAAAAATAAATGAATACACAACTAAACAATCATATAAATGCATATTTCTTAGATCATGAAGAGGATATGAAGATAATGCAGGGGCTAGGGATGTCAAAGTGACGGGGATGCATTGGCCTGTGCCTGGTTTAGATAAGGTTGTTAGGACAGGCCTCTGTAGGAAAGAGCTAGCCGAAGACAGATTGGATTGATGAGTTGGAAGCATCCATGGGAAGGTTTGAGGGAAATGCAAGTATATAGGCCCTAAGTCAGATCAAGCTTGCTGAACACCTGCAGGCTTATGTGGCTGGAACAGAGTAAGGGGAAAGCATTAAAAGATATGACCAGGTGGGGCAGAAAGGGTCTTTGTGGCTTTGATTAGTGTCTGCAATATGTCTCTGTGTCCCCTGAAACCTTTGCCACCTGGTCCCTGCCCTGAAGGCTGATCTGTGTAGGTTGCATCCATAGGCTCCCTGGCAGGAAATGCAAAGCCACAAGCGGGAAATCTGCAGGAGGGAGAAGGCAGTTGGGAATTTATTGTATTGATTATCTGCTTGAGGGGTTGCTATGGCTGTCTGTGTCCTTGACTCAAGGTCACAGATACTATCAAGCAGCTCTCTCTTTGCAACTGTCTCTCTCTCTCTCTTTTTTTCCCCCAGATTTCCAACTCCTCCTTTCTTTGATCCTTCAGAACAAATAGTGATACAGTCTCCCCTCCTTACTAGCCTTGGGGTAATGATCTATAAGCCATGTTTTCCCCCACATTCCCTTTATCAAAGTCTTCTATACAACCCCAGTTTGAATGTTCTGTTTCTTTCCTTTAGAGGTGCTAACTAATGCAGTAAGGAACTTGGATTATTATTTTTTTAATTTTATTATTATTATACTTTAAGTTTTAGGGTACATGTGAACAGTGTGCAGGTTTGTTACATATGTATACATGTGCCATGTTGGTGTGCTGCACCCATTAACTCGTCATTTAGCATTAGGTATATCTCCTAATGCTATCCCTTCCCCCTCCCCCTACACCACAACAGGCCCTGGAGTGTGATGTTCCCCTTCCTGTGTCCATGTGTTCTCATTGTTCAATTCCCACCTATGAGTGAGAACATGCGGTGTTTGGTTTTTTGTCCTTGTGATAGTTTGCTGAGAATGACGGTTTCCAGTTTCATCCATGTCCCTACAAAGGACATGAACTTGGATTGTTTTACTTGAAAAGCTCCTGGAGGGTTTGAAGGAGGAAAGTTGCATAATATAAATTACACCTTAAAGAGCACTCTACCTCCCACATGGAAAATATAAGCTGGGTGGGAGCAAGACTCAGGACAGTACTTAAGACGGCATTACAGAGGCTCAGGTGAGCAATAATTATAATCTTGCTAGTGAGGAACAGTGTAGGTAGGAAGAAGTAGCTGGATTTGGATACATTTTGAAGGTAGAGATGATTACATAGATATTGGATGAGAAAGATGAGGATAAAGAATCCAAGGGCTCTTAAATTTTTGGCCAAAGCAAAGGAAAGAATAGTGGAAGAGTTACCTAAGAAGCGAAGCAGATTTTCAATGAGGTTTTAAAAAAAAGATTTTGATTTTGGGGAAGTTAGTTTTGTGATGCTTATTAGACATAAAAATGGAATGTCCATTAAGAAATTATATCTAGATGAATGGAAGCAGGGGAGGTAGTTTACAGAGCTGTAAATGTGGGGGATGATGGAACATAGATGGGATTTGAAGCTATGGGACTCTATGAGGTCCCCTAGCGAGTGAATAGATAGAGAAAGGATTGGCTTTTAAAAGTTGGGAAGATGAAGAAAAACCATAAAAAGGGAATAAGAAGTAGCAGCCTGGTTAGTATCAAAAACTCAAGTGAGTCAGGATTCTGGAGGTCAAATTAAGAATGGAATAGTCAATGTGTCAATTGATGGAATTTGGGAAGAGTGAGTTCATTGATGACCTTGTCACTAATGTTGGTGGAGTGAGATGAGCAAAAGCTTAATTGGAGTGAGTTCAAAAGAAAAAAATTCAAGGATTTTGCAATAAATGGGAGCAAAAGAATAAGATGTGATTTTTGCAAGGGGATGAAAGTCAAGAGAATTTTCTTTTTAAATAGGAGATATTGTGGCATGATCCTCTTTGCCTGTGTTTTAATCTAATTCTTGTCCTTGAAAACTCAAGTAGTTTTTCTAGAAGTTAAGTATGGGCAGGATGTAGGGAAACCACAGTTCTAGTAGTAGCTCATTACTTCAGGGTTAGTATATAGGGAGACTTTATCACTCCTAGCCCAAAGGGGCATTGGGAGAAGTGGCTCCTGTATCCTGAGTGGGGTTTGATATCAGCCTAGATGACTCTAAGACACTGTGTGTTTATCATTCACAGAATTATATCACACTGAATTGGAGGATGTGTGACTAGTGCTGGGCACTATCTAGGTTACTCAGTCAACTTATTATATCAACATACTACAATAAAAATATATCACTGCAGCCATTTACACACAAGGGGACCCAGATTTTTATTTGACAGTGAGATCTGGAAATGATATTTCCAGTTCTATACTCAGAAATCATTTATTGAATAACTGAAGACAGGCCATGCCCCAAACAAGGAAGGCTGGATATTTTTGTATTTGTTTTGGTTCCCAAATGACCCTTCCTCCTCTATACAAAGATCCCTTTTTACATCTTAGAAGAATATTTGACCAGACATCAGCTTGCCAGAAAACAGAAGAATAGAAGAGTATTAAGTAGATAAATGTCAAAGACAATCTGCACAAAATAAAAATAGATTAATTTGCATATGAATATATTACAATAATCTTTAGAAAGTTTCCCAAGATAGAAAAGAAGAAAAAAGTAGGATAGAGATATTATACAACATACCAAGATAATATATCAATGACTGAAGTTGCCTCAGAGTTCTAGAGTAGAAAATACACTGCACATCCAAGCAATTGTATAGAAGAGAAACAAAGGAATATTTCATTCCTGATTATGCTATGGCAAAAGATTTTTAATATTGTTAGTCAAATATAGGAGAGGACGGCTCAGAGAGGCTGGATGTGTGCATGGATTAGAAGAAAAATTAGAATGAACTGGACAGAAATAAATATTACAGAAAAGGGTACAACGAAAATGAATGGTGGTAGTGGTAAGGTAATTTGAGCTTATTTCATTGATAAAGCATTGATAGTCCATGTCTATTGTAATGTAAGCTTTTACAATAGAGTTCCCCAAAGGAAGAATTAATTGTCTCTTGGGCTGTGCTGCTGCAATATTTTCTTATCTATCGCAGCTATAGTTCTCTTGGCTTAGCACTCCAATTACTCTGTAAGTTTTTGTTGTCGGTCTATCAACACCAAAAGTTATGAGTTCCTTCAGAGGACTTTTTATTCCTTTAATTATTAGCTTCCATGAGACTACCTGGCACAAAGTATATACTCAGTGGTAAATGTTTGCTAAATTAACTGTAGAATAAGTATATACCGCCCCCCTGCAACCACACCCACATATGTACAATAATGTGCTGCATAACAACATTTCAGTCAATGACAGACTGCATTATACAATAGTGATTCCATAAGATTACAATACCGTATTTTTGTCATACCTTTCTGTATTTAGATATGCAAATGCTTATCACTGTAATATAACTGCCTACAGTATTCAGTACAGGAACATTTTGTACAGATTTGTAGTTTAGGAGCAATAGGCTATAGCATATAGCCAAAGTGTGTATTAGGCTATATCATTTCAGTTTGTGTAAGTGCACTGTATGGTGTTTGCACAGTGACAAAATCATCTAATGATGCATTTCTCAGAACATTTCTCTGTCATTAGATGACTCATGACTACACATGACTCTATATAGTATATATACTATACACATACACATAGAGTAGAAAATATATCACATATATATGCAGTATATTTCATATACATACATGCACATATACATATACACACACAATTATTCTTTAAAATCAAATGATAAAGACTCATGAACATTGAAAAATACTAAACTACTGTAGAAACAACATATAATTGTGATAGGATGAGGATGAGGATGATGATGATGACGACACTATAAATGACAGAATGTACCGTCTAGAACAAAGGAGTTCCCCCCTTAACTTCTGAATAATGGATGTTGTCCTGAGAGTTTATGACAATTTTGACACTTGTATGCAAAAAAGTGTGACTATATAATTATGCTTGTTTACTTTCAATCTGAAAGTGAGGTCCTTATCGTTCATCAGCATTTTACAATGGTCTGAATTTTTTAAAAAGTTAACCACCTTGCTTTGTGGGGAAAATGATTTTGAGAAATCTACCTACATGAAAGTGCTAGATTTATCTCTGAGTTTAGATGAGATTTTAATCAAGATGTCATCTTTGTATACATCAGTATCCTACTTAGAATATAGCTAATATCACTCCTGAACTGTACATCTCAGAGGGAATTCCATTAGGCTAAATGCTTTGAGATATCCCTATAGGTTATAGTATGAACATAAGATGATATTATATTGATTTAGGTTAAAATCAACATAGTCACTGAAAAATTAGAATCAAATTATAAAGAATGGAGCACATGAAATGCATTAATAGAGAAGTAGAATGAAGCCATGTGTATCTTCGTCCAAAGTGCTTTGCATGTAAAAATATTCCATTAAGAAAAAGAGTATTTGGGTGATGTATTGATGTGACTGAGGACTATGAAATAATTTCCCAGGAAAACACTGACTGCTTAAATGATGACATAAAACACTATCTGTTCTAAGATGGAATCTTCCTTTAATTTTGAATGCTGTCTGCCAAAATGAATTGCAGGAACAAACACTACATCTCATAGTATCTTCTGAATGTGCAATTTTTTTCCCCTAACATTTCCTGTGGCAAATAGTTACATCCTAATTCAATTTTTAAGGGGCAGTATATTTTTTTAACTAATTAAACATGTCCTATTTTGACATAATCTCTTCCACTTTACTACTGAAGTGAAGCTAGACACTAGAAATTTACTAATGAATTAGAATTGCTTAAGAAGGACATAATTAGGTCAGTGAGGTGGCTCACACCTATAATCCCAGCACTTTGGGAGGCTGAGGTGGGCGGATCACTTGAGGTCAAGAATTCAAGACCAGCCTGGCCAACATACTGAAACCCCATCTCTACTAAAAACACAAAAATCAGCTGGGCGTGGTGTCACACATCTGTAATCCCAGCTACTCTGGAGGCTGAGGCACAAGAATCACTTGAACTTGGGAGGTGGGGGTTGCAGTGAGCTGAGATTGCACCACTGCACTCCAGCATGGGCAACAGAGTGAGACTCTGTCTCAAACAAACAAACAAACAAAAAATAAAAAGGACATAATTTATCTGTTTTTTAAGATGTGATGATCCTAAACTTTTCCTTCATACAGCAAACATATATTAAGTGCCTGTTCTGTGCTAAACCTCCTGCTAAGGTTTTGAAATAAAAGGACTAAGATACAAATCCTGTTCTTATGAAACCTGTGTCTAGTGATAGATGGACATGAACATGAAGTACACTAACGTGAGGTAGCTGACATTAGAGGCATTCTTTAAGTGTTGCAGCATTAGTATTGGTATTGCAATTTTAATATACGCCATTACTGGTATTTTGTAGTATTAGTAAAACTGTTGTAGTATTAGTGTAGCATACTGTATTTTCCAAAAGTGTTTAAGGGAATATTCCTCCTATATGTTTTTCCAGAACCTTGCTACTCCCCTACACTGTAAGTGTAGTTTATTTACCCATCCCTTGGCTATAGGTGGGCCTTTAAGACTGATTCAAAGTATAGAATGCAGCAGAAGTGACAGTATGTGATTTTGAGACTAGGTCATAAAAAAGTAATATGGCTTCCACCCAGCTTGCTCTCGGACCAGCCACCATGTTGTGAGGAAGTTCAAGCCCATGGAAAGGGTAGGTGTTTTGGCCTCCAACCCTGGCCAAAGTCTCAGCAACAACTAGCCAAACATAGGCATGACCATCAGATGATTCACAGTCTCTGAGCCATCCCAGCTGACTCTGAGTGGAGCAGAGGTGAGTTATCTCTATTAAGGGATACTCACATTGCAAATTTGCGAGCAAAATAAATTCCATTGTTTTAAGCCACTAAGTTTTGAGGAAGCTTATCATGCAGCAATAGATAACTGGAACAATAAGAAAAATTAGTATAAGGCATTAATAGGAGCATGTGTAAAAATATTTGTAATGTAAGGAACCGTATACTATAGGAATAAATAAATTGACAGAGGTACAGCTGGAGATATCTTATTTGGGCAGATGAGAAGAATCAGAGAAAGAAAAAATAAACAAAATGGATATTGTCAAAGGCTCTTGAATTATGAGTCTGATTTATAAAAGGGAAATAGTATAAGCTGACAGGGGTGGGGCTTGCATGTGATGAAGAGAAACAGCAAAGACGTTCATAACAAAGGAAAAGTTTGAGTAAATCCAGAAATAATTGACCATTATGGTTGGTTTTGGACAAGAGCAAGTGGTCCAGTTTTCCTGGAGTGTAGGAAGACTTTCAAAATGGAATTAGAAACTTACTAGTGAGTCATGAAATCAAATCAGAAAATCAGACTTTTTTTAATGGATCAGAATAGAATATTATAAAAAATATAAAAGTCCATTTTATTTAGTAAGAGTAAGGCTTATGTTGTGAAATGTTTACTTGTGGTTACATACATGTATAACCTGGGCCATAATATATAACAGAATAATTGTGGTTTACTCTCAAAAATGTGTGAAAAACACTGAGAGTGTGTGCATTTAGGAGTATAGTAAGAGATAAGCTTGGATTTGAGGGCAGGAGGCCTGTCCTGTTCCTTTCCAAGTCCCATGGTATAGAGCCATCATTCACTTTCTCACAGCTTTTACCTAAATTAAACTTTTATTATGATTTGTTTTAATGAATATATAAATGAAGTTTTTAGTTATATATTAGTTTCATTATATAGTGGTTCTTGACAACTAGGAAAGTATTTCTAGTTCTTTTTATGCTCAATTCCCATTTATGTTGTTTCTGAATGAATGAGTAGTACAGCACTGGAATATCCTTTTCATCAAGTGAGATTTTCTTTTCATTGAGAGATATTACACATGAGTGGAGAGTAAGCTTACCAATTTGGTTCTGTTTCTTCTGTGTCTCTGGAGAACCCTGACGATACAAATATGTGTAACAATAGCTAATATTTAGTCAGTGCTTAATATGTGCCAGCTTCTGTTTTAAGTACTTTAGAAATATTTTTCATTAGATTTTCCAAACTTCCTCATAAGATAGGTAATATTATACGGATGAAGCACAGAGATATAACTTGCTCAGGATCAAAGAGCTAGACAATGACAGGGCAAGTATTTGAAGCCAGAGAGTATGGGTTTTTTTTTTTTTTATTTTTATTTTTTTTTGAGACGGAGTCTAGCTCTGTCATCCAGGCTGGAGTGCAGTGGGACGATCTCGGCTCACTGCGAGCTCCGCCTCCTGGGTTCACGCCATTCTCCTGCCTCAGCCACCCAAGTAGCTGGGACTACAGGCGCCCACCACCACGCCCGGCTAATTTTTTGTATTTTTAGTAGAGACGGGGTTTCACTGTGTTAGCCAAGATGGTATCGATCTCCTGACCTCGTGATCTGCCTGCCTCGGCCTCCTAAAGCGCTGAGATTACAGGCATGAGCCACTGCTCCTGGCCTAGAGTATGGTTTTTAAACGCTATTCTATGTACTTTTTGGTTTAAACTGTTCATACATACACAGATAAGGACTGGAAGATAAAATCATTTGAAGATAATTGTCTTAGAGCAGTGAGAATATGTTTTCTATCATTTAAAAAATTGCCTTTGGATGGGCGTGGTGATTCATGCCTGTAATCCTAGCACTTTGGGAGGCCGAGGAGGGCAGCTCACTTGAGGTCAGGAGTTCGAGACCAGCCTGGCCAACATGGTGAAACCCTGTCTCTTAAAAATACAAAAATTAGGTGGGTTTGGTGCCAGGTGCCTGTAATCCCAGTTACTCAGGGAGGCTGAGGCATGAGAATCACTTGAACCCTGGAGGCGGAGGTTGCAGTAAGCCAAGATCGTGCCACTGCATTCCAGCCTGGGTGACAGAGTGAGACTCTGTCTCAAAAAAAAAAAAAAACCTTGCCTTTAATATATTAAATATTTTTTAAACAGAAATAAAATTCAAAGAGTATGATGGTTAAGGGCCATATATATATATATATATATATATATATATATATATATATATAGTTTCATTCAAGAAAGATTGTACAGAATACAAATTCTCAAATCCCACTTTGAGACTTATTACTTAAGCTACATATGTTACTGTAGGTAAAATTTCCATTATTTCTAAGACCATTCAGAAATACTATTTGCTAAAGATGTACTTTCTATTTCTGTTACGAATTTTCAGACCAATCGACATATGGTGCATCTTTTATAAAGTTTAACCTGAATTAGTTATCCTATGTTCCTATCCTACTCCCTCCAACCCAAGAAATAGTAAAATGGATTTCTACTATTCAAATGTAAGACTTTTTTTTTTTTTTTTTTTTTTTTTTTTGGAGATGGAGTCTCGCTCTGTCACCCAGGCTGGAGTGCAGTGACGCAATCTTGGCTCTCTGCAAGCTCTGCCTCCCGGGTTCACGCCATTCTCCTGCCTCAGTCTCTAGAGTAGCTGGGACTACAGGTGCCCACCACCATGCCAGGCTAATTTTTTTTTTCTATTTTTAGTAGAAACAGGGTTTCATCGTGTTAGCCAGGATGGTTTCGATTGCCTTACCTCGTGATCTGCCCACCTCGGCCTCCCAAAGTGCTGGGATTACAGGCGTGAGCCACCACGCCCGGCCATAAGACTAAATTTTTAAGATATATACACATCAATGCTAAGCAAAGTCTGTCCATTGGAGGTGAAAGAAAATCAATTCCACATTATTTTCCAAAAGCATATTATGTAGAATTCTCAGTATTTAAGAAAGCCCACTCTTTAGCTACTGATAGAAAATGTGATGCCTTTTATTTTTAACAAATATGGACAAAAGTTTAGTGTCTTAAATTACTGTGGGTTTTGTTTTTATTTCAAGCCAAAATACCCTCTATTTGTAGTCTTTCTAATGTTGAGGAAATATATGTATATTAATCAGCATAGACTAGATTATATTGTAGTAACAAATTAAAGTTCCAGTGACCTGGACTTCTACTCCTGGTCAAGATAGATTAACAGAGACCAGCTTTACCATTCTTCTGCACACCTGAAACAACCAAGACAAGAACAAGACCACAAGACAACACCTAAAAGACAAGACCACACCTAAAACAACCAAGAACTGGATAAACTATATGAAATAATGTTTATCAAAATATGGGCATCAGACAACTAAAGACAGTGATCCCTAAGAACGGGAAACAAATGACTTGAACCCTGCCATTACTTCTAGATCATTGCCTTGAGAGAGTTTCCAGGCCATGTTAATGGGAGGGGAACACTGGGCAGCACCTGGTGTACTCCCTGAGTTGAGACGGAGCTGAGGGTGTGAGAATACTCAAGTGGATAGAGCTCACAGAATAGAATACTGGAGAAGAAGTAGGTACAGGAGCAAGAACTCTGCAGATCTGCAGAGTCTGCTTCAAGAATTCAGAGGAGTACTGATTAGCACATGTGTGAGAAAACTACCCTAAATTACAGGGGAAGAAAAACAATATTCAGAGGAAACAGGACCTGGTGTTCAAACAGGGCATGGAATAGTGTCTGCTACCATCAGCCAGACTGGAAACAAATCTAGTGGGGCACTGGTACTATGTACAGAAGGGTCTTCCATCAGCAGTCGGGAATGATTGGCTCTAGATTAGCATTGCTCTGATTTCACTTAACAAAACTTTAATGTTAAGCTGAAAGGATCAGTTTCCAAGAAAGAAAACTGTTTCTAATAAAAGTCTCAATAACAATCATAGACATACAAAAATACATAGATTTCAACATGGTAAAATTCACAATTTCTAGCATCTGATAAAAATTACCAATTTTTAAAAGAAGCAGGAAAATATCCATAATATTGAGCAAAATCAATCAGTTTAAACTAAACCAGAAGTGACACGAATGTTGGAATTAGCAGATAAGGACATTAACCAGTTATTATAACTGTATTTTGTATGCTCAAGAAGTTAAACAGACATGATGTACAAAATGATTAAAAGGAAACTTCTAGAAATAAAAATGACAATTCCTGGGATAAAAATATACTGTATGGGATTAAGGGCTGATTAGACATTGTAGAAGAAAAGATTAGTAAACTTGAAGACATGTAATGGGAACTAACTATAGTGAATCAAGCTGAGACAAAAATGTTTAAAAAGGAAACCTGAATGTCAGTGAGCATTCAGATAACTTCAAGCAGTCTAATATATATAGAATTGGAATCCCTGGATAGGAATGGGGGAGCAGAAAAATATTTGAAAATATAGTAGCCAAAGGTCTTTTAACTTGAGGAAAATTATAAACCCATAGATGCAAGAAACTCAAGTGAAAGGAACATGATGAAAACTACAGTGAGGTATATCATCTTCAAAGTGCTCAAAACCAGGAATAAAGAGACAATCATAGGAGCAGCCAAGGCAATAGGACATATTACATACATAGAAACAAAGATAAGAGTTAAAGAAAATTTTTGATCAGAAAAAACAAAAGTGAGAAGATAATGGAACAACCTCTTTAAAATATTGAAGAAAAAAATCTGTCAATCTAGACTTCTACATCTATGGAAAATATCAGAGACGAAGAGGAAAAAGACAAGAAATGTTAAAAGGAGTCTTCCAAATAGAAAAAAAAAAGATGAAAATATCGTTCTTTAAATAGGAATGAAGAATACAAATGTTATAAGCAAAAAAAACCCCCAGAGTTTTTCTTCTTATTTAATATTTTAAGAAGATAGTTGACTTTAAAAAATATTAACAATGTAGTATATGGTTAATGACATATGTAAAATATGTGGCAATAATAATATGTGATAACAATGACAAGATCAACAAGTGAGAAATGGAAGTATGCTATGTAAAGTTCTTATACTATGTATGTAGTGGTAAAGTACCACTTGAAGGTAGACTGATAAAGAGTTATGCTATAAATTCAAAAGCACGCACTTAAGTAATAATAAAACATAGTCAAAGAATTATAGCTAACAAGCTAACCGAGGAGATAAGACAGAATAACAAAAGCACTCTATATATGCTGATAGAAAAGATGAAAAAGGGAACAAAGAAAAGATAGGACAAATACAGGTAAATAGGCAGATAGACTTAAATTGAACCATTAAAATAACATAAAATGCAAGTGGTTTAAATGCTCCAATTAAAAGACGAAAGTTTTCATATTGGATAAAAATGCAAGACCTAACTGTATTATGTCTACAAGAAACTCACTTTAAATATAAACATATGAGTATGTTTAAAGAAAAAAATTAGAAAATTTATACCATGCTGACGTTAACCAAAAGAAAGGTGGAATGACCATATTAATACTGAATAAAGTAAGTTTCAATGTAAAGAATACCACCAGGAATAATGAAGGTTATTTCATAATTATTCCTGCAATATAATACATTAGAAAAACATAATAATCCTCCTAATAATAACTAGATCCTAATGAAACATTAGAAGGACTAGTATTTAGAATTACTAATTCTAACAGTAATTAGAAAGACAAAATAATATGCTTATTTACCTAATAACAGAGCTTCAAAATATATGAAAGAAAAAAAGAACTGCAAAGAGATAAATACAAATTCACAAGTATAGTCAGAAATTTTAATTCTCTTCTTTCACTAATTGATAAAACAAGTAGACAAAAAATCAGCAGGGTGATAGATGACTAGGAAACTGCTATCAATTGTCTTGACCTAGCTGCCTTTTTTAAAAAAAAAAAAAAAAAAAAAAAGAGACAGTGTCTTGCTCTGTTGCCCAGGCTGGAGTGTTAGCTTACATTTGTGGAGCAAACAATAGCAGAATTTACAGAGAGCACTTACCGCAACATATCACATACTAGGTCATCAAACAGTCTTAATAAATTAAAAAAAAATTTCAGGTTCTACAAAGCGTATTCTCTAAAATATGATTAGATTAGAAATCAATAACAAAAATTTTTGAGCTGTCTTCAAAAATTGGGAAACTATATAATGTACTTTTAAATAATATACTTACAAAAGTGAAATTGTTTGTATTAATATTTAACAAAGTAAATTTCTTTCTTTTTTTTTCTTTCTTGAGACGGAATCTTGCTCTGTCACCCAGGCTGGAGTCAGTGGCGTGATCTCGGCTTACTGCAAACTCCCTCCGCCTCCCAGGTTCAAGTGATTCTCATGCCTTAGCTTCCCAAGTAGCTGGGATTACAGATGCCCACTACCTGTGCCTGGCTAATTTTTGTATTTTTTAGTAGAGACAGACTTTCACCATGTTGGCCAGGCTGGTCTCAAACACCTGGCCTCAAGTGATTCAGCTGCCTCAGCCTCCCAAAATGCTGAGATTACAGGTATGAGCCACCTTGCCTGGCTAACAAAGTAAATTTCAATGTAAAGAATACTATCAGGGATAGTAATAAAGGTCATTTACTAATCATTCCTTGGTCAATGCACTCCTGGCTCAAAGAAACATTTTTTTTTTTAAAAAGAAGTTAT
This sequence comes from Gorilla gorilla gorilla, assembly GCF_029281585.2. Lineage (NCBI taxonomy): Eukaryota > Metazoa > Chordata > Mammalia > Primates > Hominidae > Gorilla > Gorilla gorilla. The sequence continues at coordinate 65,754,898 of NC_073229.2, forward strand.
TTTAAACTGAATAAAAATTAAACACACTACCAAAATGTGTGCCACTAAAAGAATACTTAGGGAGAAATTTACTGCACTAAACACCTATTTTAGAAAAGAAGAAAGATCTTAAATCAGACATCTCAGTTTCCACTTTAGGAAACTAGAAAAATAAAATGAAAATAAACTTACGGTAAGCAGAAGAAAGGAAACAATAATCTGGAGTAGAAATAAACTAAATAGAACATTAGAAAAGAATGCAGAAGCATCATGAAAACAAAAGCTTGTTCTTTGAGAAGACAGAAAAAAATTAATTCAAATCTAACCAGGTTTATTAGGAAAAAGAAAGAAGAAAAAATCAGTCTCAGCAATGAAAGAGGTGACATCATTACAGATCTACAGATATTTCAATTATAATGAGAATATTATGAAAAACTTCATGTCAATAAATCAGACGTTTTGTATAATATGAAATAATTTCTTGAATAATTTATACTACAAAAAAAATTCCAGTGACTTAACAAAGTCAAGAGTTCATTCTTGTTCAATCTATATGGCCTTTGCAGATTAAGGGGAACTTTGCTGTGCCTAATGACTTAGGGATTCAGGCTACGAAGCTTCTGCAAAGCAAATGAAACAATCACAAAGTCAGAAGTCAACCTACAGAATGGGAGAAAATATTTTCAGACTATATGATATGGTTTGGTTTTGTGTCCCTACCCAAATCTCATCTTGAATTGTAATCCCCATAATCCCCAAGTGTCAAGGAGAGACCAGGTGGAGATAATTGAATCATGCATGGGGCAGTGATCCCATGCTGCTCTTGTGATAGTGAATGAGTCCTCACGAGATCTGAGAATCTCGTGAGATTATAAGGGGCTCTTCCCCGTTCACTCAGCACTTCTTCTCCCTGCCACCTTGTGAAGAAGGTTTGTTGCTTCCCCTCGGCCTTCCGCCATGATTATAAGTTTCCTGAGGCCTCCTCAGCCATGCTGAACTGTGAGTCAATTAAACCTCTTTTCTTTATAAATTACCCAGTCTCGGGCTATAAAGCAGTATGAAAATGGACTAATATACCATATATCTAATGAGGAGTGGGCATCCAAAATATGTAAGGATTCCTACAACTAAGCAAAAAAAAAAAAAAAAAAAAAACAAGATAACAAATAACCTGACTGAAAAATGGGCATGCCAGGTGCGGTGGCTCACGCCTGTAATCCTAGCACTTTGGGAGGCCGAGGTGGATGGATTGCCTGAGTTCAGGAGTTCGAGACCAGCCTGGGTAACACGGTGAAACTGCGCCTCTCTTAAAATACTGTACTCCCAGCTACTTGGGAGGCTGAGGCAGGAGAATTGCTTGAACCCGGGAGGTGGAGGTTGCAGTGAGCCAAGATCGTACCACTACACTCTAGCCTGAGTGACAGAGCAAGACTCCATCTCAAAAAAATAAATAAGTAAATAAATAAATAAAAAAGAAAAATAGGAATAAGATTAAATAGACATTCCTAAAAGAATAAACACATGCCAACAAATATATATAAAGATGCTCAATAATCACTAAATCACTAAATAAAACCACCATGAGATATCACCTCACATCTGTTAGGATGCCTGCTATTAAAAAAAAATAAATAAAAAGATAAGTCTTGGTAAGAATATGGGAAAATTGGAACCCTTGTACACTACTGGTGGAAAAATAAAATGGTGTAGCTGCTATGAAAACTGTATGGAGATTCCTAAAAATTAAAAATAGAACTACTATATGATCCAGCAATCCCACTTCTGAGTACATATCCAAAGGAAATGAAATCAGTATCTCCAAGAGATATCTGCACTCCCATGTTCATTGCAGCATTATTCACAATAGACAAGAGTTGAAAGCAAAGTAAATGTCTGTGGACAGATGAGTGGATAAAGAAACTGTGGTACATATACACAATGATATACTATTCAGCCTTGAAAAAGAAGGAAATTCTGCCATGTGTGACAACATGGGTTAACCTGGAGAACATTATCTAAATGAAATAAACCACTTTACTGCCAAAAAAACCCACTCAAGTGTGCTGATTTTTTAATCGTTACAATACTGACCAACAGAGCAATGACATACTTCCTAGAAAATAAAATGTTATTTCAACTAAACTTTACTGCTGTAGTAGAGTATCTTCGGCTAATTATTGCAAAGTCATTGTGGCTCTCAAGCAAGCAAATACCCTATTAAACAGACCGTGGAACTTAAAGGTTTTGACATAACTGTAATAGGATTAAATCACTCATTATCAAGATGAAACTACTTTATGCCAACGTGCTGTTGCATAAAGGATAATACTGTTGCATGAGGATAATGCTGTTGTATGAAGATAAATACTTCATTATTCCACTTACAAGCATTATCAAAAATAGTCAAACTCATGGAAGCAGAGAGTAGAATAGTGATTGGCAGGTACTGGAAGAGAGGAATGGGAAATGAGAAGCTGCTGTTCAATGGGTATGAAGTTTCAGCTAAGCAAGATGAATAATTTCTTGAGATCTGCCGTACAATATATTGTGCCAATAGTTAATGATAGTGTATTATGCACATAAACATTTGTTAGGAGGATACATCTCATGTTAAGTGTTATTACCACATTTTTTTTAAAGGAAGTTGCATTGAGGCACTAAGAACTCTATATCTGTTGCAGCAGAACAAGAGCAAGACTGGAGAATCACATGTAAGCCTCCACAGTTTCAACCTATAAGTGATACACAGATCCCTTTTGCTCCTATTTATTGGCCAGAACCTCATATGGACCTGCCTAACTATTGGGGGCTGGAAATTGTATAAGTACAAATGTCTACCATAGACTGACAATAATATATTAAATGACACTACTTGGAAGACTTTTATTTTATTTTTTCCTTTTAGAAAAAAGTGTAGGCTTACAGTCGTAAATGTCTCAAATGTATTTCTGAACTATGCACCAGTTGTCTAAGTGTTGGTACCTGCAACAACACTTCTGTATAAAGTAGTTTCATCTTGGTAATGAGTGGTTTAATCCTATTACAGTTATGTCAAAACTGTCAGTTCCACATTCTGTTTAACAGTGTATTTGCTTGCTTGAGAGCTGTAATTACTTTGCAGTAATTAGCGGAAGATATCCTACTACAGCAATAAAGTTTAGTTGAAATAACGTTTTATTTTCTATGAAGTATGTCATTGCTCTGTTGGACAGTATTGTAATGATTAAAAAAACAGCACACTCGAGTGGGTTTTTTGGCAATAAAATACTTTCTGGGGTATGACAGTACAATATTGATAACTGCCATTTCATATTTGTATTTATAAAAGGATTCCTGCCAGTTGTTATTTGGAAAATACCTGGCCTTTATTCAGGTTTCTCATGAGCCACATTTACTCTTTATTTTTCCTCTTACCATTCTGTGCATTTTTAATTGGGTACTAATGGGAAAAATGTTTTCAAATGAAAAAATTCCTCAGTGTAATTTCCCTTGTGTTAGTGCTTCAGTAAGCAAATTTGAATGCCCTGAGCATTTATTAAATTAGGTTTATTTTTAACTGAAACTAACTAGAATATATTTAAAGATAGATAAGTTTTCATGACAAAGTTGCAAAAATATCACTTGTAGATGTGAAGACTTGAAATTGCACTTTGTAGCTCTGTTGTTCTTGAAGTTTTAAAAGCAACTGTGTATTTTTAAAAGGATCTGGGGAAACATTTCCGAAGTATTCTCTTTAAAAAGATCTCAGAAAAACTCAAAATAGTACAGACAGAATGATTTCCTTGTTTTAATAGGAGTTGAATGATTTTAACTAATGAAGGCAATTTTTAAAAAGAAAACTAACATTTACTAGGGGCCTATTATCTGTAAATCGTGATGCAGAACTTAGTAATAATACTAATTTAAATGCAAAGTCTATTGCTTAATAGGAAAATCAAGAACTCTTGGTTCTGGCCTGGAGCGTTGGCTCACACCTGTAATTCCAGCACTTTGGGAGGCCAAGGAGGGTGGATCACGAGGTCAGGAAATCGAGACCATCTTGGTTAACACGGTGAAACCCCGTCTCTACTAAAACTACAAAAAATTGGTGGGCGCCTGTGGTCCCAGCTACTCGGGAAGCTGAGGCAGGAGAGTGGCATGAACCCGGGAGGCGGGGCTTGCAGTGAGCTGAGATCCGGCCACTGCACTCCAGCCTGGGTGACACAGCGAGACTCCATCTCAAAAAAACCAAAAACAAACAAACAAAAACAACAACAAAAAAAACCCTCTTGGTTCTAAGAAGTTCCCATTTGATGTAACTTCATTGAGGAATAAAATATGGAGAAAATATAAGTAAGAGATAGATGACATATTTCAGAATGAAAGATAACCTTGTTTGTTGGTTTCACGACTTTTCAGCATCTAGAATTTAGTAGCGAGAAATGTTTGGCTCTGTTTACACAAAGAAATGTGAAAGATTCATTTGGTCATACAGGCATACTTTGATTATATAGCAGGTTCATTTCCAGACCACCACAATGAACTGAGCATCACAATAAAGTAAGTCACACATTTTTTGCTTTTTCAGTGCATATAAAAATATGTTTGCACTATACTATAGTATATTAAGTATGCAATAGCATTATGTCTGAGAATGTACATACCTTAATTAAAAATATTTTTTGGTAAAAAGTGCTAATGATTTTCTGAGCCTTGTGATTTATAATCTCTTTGCTGGTGAAGGGCCTTGCCTCAATGTTGATGGTGCTGACTGATCAGCGTGGTGGTTGTGGAAGATTAGGGTGATTGTCACAATTTCTTAAAATAAGACAACAATGAAATTTACCCTTCTTTCCATGAAAGATTTTTTTGTAGCATGTGATGCTGTTTGATAGCATTTTCCCCACAGTAGAAGTTCTTTCAAAATTGAAGCCAGTCCTTTTAAACCTTTCCTCTGCTTTCTCAATTTAATTTATGTAATATTCTAAATCCTTTGTTGTCATTTCAACAATGTTCAGAGCATCCTTACCAGGAGTAGATTCTATATCAAGAAACCAATTTTTTTTGCTCATTCATAAGAAGCAACTCCTCATCTGTTGAATATTTATCATGAGGTTGCAGCAATTCAGTCCCATTTTCAGGCTCCACTTCTAATTCTAGTTGTCTTGATATTTCCACCACATCTGCAGTTGCTTCCTCCACTGATGTCTTGAGCCCTTCAAAGTCATCCATGAGTGTTGGAATCAACTTCTTCTAAAATCTTGTTAATGTTGATAACCTTCTCCCATGAATCATAGATGATTGTAATGGCATCCAGAATGGTGAATCCTTTCTAGAAGGTTTTCAATTTACTTTGCCCAGATACATCAGAGGAATCACTATCTAGAGCAACTAGAGCCTTACAAAATGTATTTCTTAATAATAAGACTTGAAGGTCAAAATGACTCTTTGATCTATGGGTTCAGAATGGATATTGTGTTAGTAAGCATACAAACAATAATCATCTCCTTGTACATCTCCATTAGAGCTCTTGGGTAACCAGATGCATTGTTGATTTGCAGTAATATTTTGAAAGGACTCTTTTTCTAAGCTGTGGGTTTCAACAGTGGGCTTAAAATGTTCAGGAAACTGTCATAAACAGATATGCTGTTATCCAGCCTTTGTTGTTACCTTTATAGAGCACGGGCAGAGTAGATTTAGCATAATTCTTAAGAGCCCTAGGATATTTGGAATAATCAATGAGCATTGGCTTCAATTTAAAGTCACCAGCAATATCAGCCCTTAACACGAGTCAGCACATCCTTTGAAGCTTTAAAGCCAGTCATTGACTTTTCCTCTTTAGCTATGAAAGTCCTAGATGGTATCTTCTTCCAATATAAGGGTGTTTCATCTGCATTGAAAAACTTGTTGTTTAATGTAGCCACCTTGGTACTTCATGTTAGCCAGATTTTCTGGATAACTTGCTGCAGCACTTGTGATTGCACTTGATACCAGCACTTATTGCTTCATCTTGCACTTTTATGTTATGGAAACATCTTCTCTCCCTAAACTTCATGAATCAACTTTTGCTAGCTTCACACTTTTCTTCACAGCTTCCTCACCTCTCTCAGCCTTCCTGAATTGAAAAATTTAGGGTCTTGCTCTGAATTAGGCTTTGGCTTAAGGGAATGTTGTGGCTGGTTTGATCTTCTATACAGACTACTATAATGTTCTCCACATCAGCAATTAGGCTGTTTCACTGTCTTGTCATTCATGAAGTCACTGGAGTAGCACTTTTACTCTCCTCTAAGAACTTTTCCTTTGCATTTACAACTTGGCTAGCTGGCGCAAGATGCCTAGCTTTTGGCTTACCTCTCGTTTTGTTTCTTACTAAGCTTAATCATTTCTGACTTTTGGCTTCAGATGAGAGATGTGTGACTCTTCTTTTTACTGAACACGTAGAGGTCATTGCAGGGTTATTAACTGGCCTAACTTTAATATTACTGTATGTCAGGAATATGGAGAACCAGGGAGAGTGGGGGAGATGAGGGAAAGGCTGGTCAATGGGGAAGTCAGAACACAGACTATATTTATTGATTAAGTTTGATGTCTTACATGGGTGTGGTTTGTGGTACCTCAAAACAATTACAATAGTAACATCAAAGATCACAAATCACCACAACAGATATAAAATATAAAAACAATTAAAAGTTTTGAAATAGTGCGAGAATTAACAAATTATAACACAGATACATGAAATGAACACGTGCTTTTGGAAAAATGGCACTGATATACTTGCTGGGTGCAGTTGTCACAAACCAGTCTGTAAAAAACAGAACATCTGCTAAGTGTGATGACTTGAAGTACAGTAAAACAAGATATGCCTGGATTTGTAAATAAGCCTTTGGCCACTCTCTAGCCTAATGAACTAGGTGCTTTCCTGAATCATTTACTTTTCATACATTCCCTTCCCAATAGTTTGAAAACAGTCTCAAATAGTATTTTTTTAAAAATAATTTTGAGATGGTAGGAAGGTGGACAGGAAAATATGTCTTGGAAACCTCAAAGAAGATAAAGGTCCTCTATAAATACAAACAAGACTCTAAGACTCAGTCAAGGAAAACTTTATAATGAAAATGAGAGGGAAAGAGGAAAATGCTATATGATGATATATTAAAGTGCCCAACCTACTCATTCCAAATAATGGGCTGTATATTATTCACTGATTTCTCTACTTCTTAGTCTAAATTTGCAGTAATTTGTTTCTTTGTTAAATTCCTTTATGATTAACTTGCAAAGTCCCTATTAGTAAAAATACAGTTTCTGATATATTGCATAAACTTTATAATAATCCAGAACTATTTATTTCTCATGGTTTGAATTCCACTTGACATTGCTAAAATTCTTGCTTTAAAAAACTTGACTGGCTCTTGAGGAAAACAATACAAAACAGAGAAAGGACTACAACTTAAATGTAGACAAAATTAAAAAAAAATGGAGTTACTGATCATCTATTCATCCCCTAAACTTCAGGATTTCAGCAGTACATTAGGAGCCTGTTTTATTTTCACATACTTGTATTTTCCTCTTGTGTACTCCTACTAGTCACCTGCTTATGGTGACAGAAAACAAATGGCAACAGACCTATCAAGCGTGCATTTACTTGTTGAAATCCCTTTTTGCATTCATGGGTTTAGATAATATCTTTTAATATCTAACACAAGCAGGCATCACATGAGAAAATCTGAAAAATTATTTGTTGCATTTTTATTGGCTTATCCTTATAAAGATTTTTTAAATTTATACTTCCTACCTATCATATATGTGTTCCTATAGAAAGTAAAATTATATTTAAACTCAATAATGAGTAAACTTAAATATTAAAGTGGTATATTACATGGTTCAGGTTAAATTTTGCTGGCATAAAATTCTTTAAAAAATGACCCGCCCCCCAAAAATAAAATTGCATAACTATTAGAAGGAAATATTCTTTTAGGGGGCTTGAAGAATTTCTCAGTACTTAATTTTCATTTTCCCTGAAGCTGGCATAAATAAAACTTCAGGGCATTTAAAATTCTTAGAAATGAAAATTTCAATTACAGATGGCAGAATACAATTTAGACTCCAGTCCTTTTTATTGAAATTTACCAATATTGACAGCAAATGAAAATTACAGAAAAAAAATTTACCCTCAATGAAATATGAGCATATCCACAATCCAAATAATAAACTGTGAATCAAATACCGTCAAATATAACCAAAGTAAATAAAGGGGCCAAAAAAGGTGACCCATAACTCTTTTCAAAACCTTAAGGAGGTCGCATTAGTTCCTAAAGGTGAGAGCACAATCTGAGCATATGGATGTAGCTGGGATAAGAGAGAGTTGTTCCCATAAAAGAGACACCTATGGCTACATTTGTTGTTTATGACTTAGTTTTCTTGTAGTCAAAGGAAGCTACAAGAAGAGAAGGGAAAGACAAGAAGAGAAAGGAGATTTCTAACAATACAGAGCATATTGAGCACATGCATTTAAGTCTGCTCCTTTTTGGAGCCCCATGAAGATAATGTAGCTTTCAAAAAAATATAAACGTCATTAAAAAGAAAGTGGAAATAAGAGACAATATTAGATGAACTCTTAACAAAGTGAGGAAATAGAAAGCAGGTGGGAGAGTGGTAATTGACTAAGCATGGGGAAAGATGAAACCTGAGTGCCTGAACAGAAGGATGTCAATAGGGATTCAAGTTGCAGAATCTTAGAAAAATGCAACAATTTGCAGCAAGCTGGATCTCAGGAGGTAAGGGTGTGAGGCTTGCCTGAGAAGACCAGGCCTGGTTGAAATCTTCTTAAGAGGCAGTTAGACCCATGGGTAGGATGAGGTTTCTACTCTGATGAAATTACTAGAGACCTGTGATTTGCAGGACACAGAGTACAGTGGAGGTCTGAAATGAGAATCTTCCTAAAACTGAAGGTTTTAGAGGAAACACAGTACGGAAGAGTGAGATTCCCTGTCTGATTGCTTTGTTTTTTTGTTCCTGGTAACAGATGTATTCCCACTAGGCAGGAAATTGGATTGAGTTTTCTCTAGACAAATGGTTCTTGATTGTGGCCCCAGGCCCAGCAACACCAGTATCACCTGAAACTTATTACAAATGCAAATTTTCAGACTCTGTGCACTGACTGAAAACATCCAAGTGTGGGGCCTAGCAATTTTTGTTTTAACAAGACATCCAAGTGATTCTGAAGCACTCAGGTGTGAATATCAAACTCAAGATTTGAGAACCACTGCTCTAGAAAAACTGATTGGCCTAAGAGATCTGGCGTCAACTACTTCACTCTACCATGAAGGCTGCCAGCCAGTTACACCCAAGCACAAGCACATAGCTTCCAATATGCTTTCAAAATACCGGACACCAAGGGATCACAAGATTTTCGAGGAGAGCCTTGAAGTCGGAACACTGAAACCCAAACAAACAGGAAAAAGGACATAGAGAAAAGCATGACATTGAAAAGAACAGAAAGAACATAAAAACTATAATTGACAGCTTCAGAAAGTTAAGAAAAGAGATTGAATTCATAAAACCAGATCAGACGATTAAAAAAAGGAACAATAAGAAACAAGAAAGAGTTCTTTGGAAATTGAAAGTATGATTGCTGAATAAAAAAAATAAATCCCTCTAGAAGAGTTATATGTGAAGGTCGTCCAAATTGAAATGGCCCACTGTGCTGTGTACCCAGCAGAAGAATGAAAAAATACCTGCACCAATTCAGAACCTGAAGTTTCAGAACACTAGGGTTTAAGAGAGGTGGGAAAGAGTTACCTATAAAGCCTGGGGAATCAAATTGGCACCTGGTACTACAGCAGCTAAACTGTGGAACCTGGGAGATAATGGGTAAATGCCTCCGAATTTCAGAACGAAGTTTCTAACTGATGCACAGCCAAATTATCTTTAAGGTGTGAGGGTGGAATAAAAACATTTTCAGATGCATGGATCTTAAAAATTTACCTCCTATGCTCCCTTCCTCAGAATGCACTCCATGTAAACAAGAAGACTCAAGATTTGAGAAACAAGGCCACCATCACTGGACATAGAAAAAGAGGATCCTCAGAATCAAATCTACAGGAAATTTCAAGGTAGAAGATACTGCAACAGATTTAGAGAGTGACTAGATGACTGGCTCAAGAGACCAGAGGGCTCCAGGAGTGACTGTTCTGGGAGGAAGAAATGGACTTAACCAATTACTTGACATGGAAACTGAAACTGAATTTGGGAAGAATTAGGGTTATTAACAGAAAAGCAAGACAATTACTAACTTAAGAAAATAAACTGAATAGGAAAGAAATGTAATAATAGCCCAGATTTGAAAAAATATTTACATAGTCATATTAATGTGAGCACTGAACACTGATTTAATAAATGATGGTAAAACAATAATGAGAGGATGTAGGGAGAGAAACACACATGGCGGAAGTGGTAAAAGTGGGCTAAATCTTCGCAGTTCTTTATAGGAAGTCAGTAGATGATGTACAGTTGTTAAATCAATCACAAAACAGCAGAATAATTGTATATGAATTTACTGAAAAAGCTGAACATTGGTGTGGGCTCCATTTAAAGGTAGAACTTAAATTAGGCAAGTGGGAGGATAATGGTTATGTTAGAAAAAGTTACATAATAACTAACAAAGATCAGGAACTGGGAAACGGAGCTATAAAAAAGTACACTAATTTCAAAATATTTTATGATAGGGAAGAAATAGGGTGGCCAGAAAAAGGGAAACAAATATTTTTTAAAACTGTACAATCTTCTAATGTTTTGCATAATCTTATTCCCTTATCCATAGAAATTCTAGAAATGGATAGCCCTCAAATTTTTTGAACATTGTATAAAGTTTAGCAAAGTCTTTTAGCTTCAAAAATTCTTTTGCTTTTTAAAAATTTTAAGTAAATATCATATAATTATTTAAATAAAATTTAATATGCTCTGTATCAATCTATCACCTATCTTATATATCTAAACCATTTATCCATCTATCTTTTTGTCTGCATATGTACTAATTGAGCAACATCTAGAATGAGCTTCACCTAATGTTAATGATGACGCTCCTAAGTGATGAGACTTGGAATTATTTTTTACACTTGTCTTTTTACTTTTTGTATTGATTAGAATTGTTTAATAATAATTATATTCATATTAAAGTATCTTTAGAGTCTTGAAATTGAAGACCTATTTTTGAATGAATTTTATGGCTTGCAAGTTGAATGATGTCATTCCCCCTTTATCATGCTTCTGTATTATAATCTCTCATTATGTTTTTAGTACTCTTAGAATTAAACTATTTGTTTCATGTTCCTCGTTTCCTCATTTATTATTTTTTCTTCATGTACACATCACTACGTTATATTTCTTATTCCTATGAGTCAGAAATGTGTGCTTAACTTATACCGTTATGTATATATTTCACATTTGAAAGAGACACAAACAGAATGGCCACATATTTTGCAATGGATATTTTGCTATAATTAATTTTCCTGAACAAAGATACATGTGCATGTGTTTCATTATTTAATTCTTAAACCTTTAAGAAGAATTATTGTGAAATGCCAAAACTTGGTTCATACCTAAGATTTTCTGTTTCCCTTGAAAACATTCAAACAAGTACTCAAATAGCAAGGAAAAGAAGCTTTCACTTACTTTTACTTAATGGAGTCTAAGAAGATAAGCTCCACCTTCACCAACAAAAATGACAATAAAAACAATGCTACAATGATTGTAGCTGGAGATATAATCAAGGCACTGTTGAAACAACAACCGGGAACCTGTGAATCAGAGCAGAAGCTGCTGGAGCTGGACGGCACCAACAGGGGCAGGCATTTACCTCGTAGTTGCTGGATTGTGGGCAGTTGGAGAAAGGTATGCAGTGGGGCTGGGTCAACAGGGATAATTCTGCACATTCAGGAGGTTTAGGGCAGTAGCTGTATAAGTATGGAAATATTTTAGTACTTTAACCACTACTAGTGGTTAACTGCAGCCAGTACTGTTGCCAGCGATGAAGACCAACCTTTGTTACAGTATCTTACGTTTATACAGTTAGAATTTGCATACAAATTCAATCCTAAAGAACAAAGCAAAGTTAAAGCCATGCTCTTGCAAATCACTGCTTGAAATCCTACCATTATTAATCAATTACTTTGGGTTAAGCATATACCATCCTTTTAAAAATGAAAATCCAGTTATCAAGTAGTAACATCAAAGCTATTGCCAGCAATTGCCACTGATGTGAGTCTCTCTCAAGTGTTAAGAACAGGACACCCAGAGAAAGGCAATTTTGAAAGAGTAGATGACGACGGGCAATACAAGTAATTGGGCCCTTTATGTATGAGCTGACTGCACATGAAGAGAAGACATAAAGAAGAAGACGGGAATGAGTACAAATAATGAGGGATAAGTCAGGAGAAATGCCAGAGACAACCATTTTCTACTTGTTAATTTTTCCCAGGCTTCATTCTGGAAAGAAAACAAGAGAAAAGTTGGCTCTAATATTTCATCTCATTTTAGCAGCAGGGAAATGGCTAACCTTTCGTATGTCCTTTGTCCCAGAGCCAAACTCCATTTTCTCCTTCATGCTTCCTACTGTATTTTGTTCTATTACGGAGCCAAATACATTCATTGTAATTAAACATGGACTTTGAGAGCTAGAAGTGTTTTAAGAGTTCAAAGATAAAACCATCTTTTGATGGTCTGTGCCAAATAAGCACAAACCCTGATTTTGGAAAATCCATGATTTCTCAACCTTAACAATACTGACATTTGGAGCTGGGTTTTTGTTGTTGTTGTGGGGGCTGTCCTGTGCATTGTAGTATGTTTAAAGCATTCTTGGTCTCTACCCACCAGATGTCTGTAGAATTCCTCCTGTCCCAACAATCAAAAATGTTTTCAGGCATTGCTCAATATCCCCTGGGAGGCAAAATTGCCCCTGGTTGAGAATGCTGTACGAATATAAGAAAAATATTTGATTTTGGAAGGCATAGCATTGTTATTTCTTGCTGATTTTCATTCTTAATTGTGTTTAACATACGCTAATATTAACACTGATTTTTATTTGCTGACCACAAATTATTGGCAAGCAAGGAAGTTGGCCAATATATACAAAAATATCAGCCAGAAACCAATCTGGAGTTTAAAACGTCTCACATTAAACTATAATTTATAATCAAACTATAGCAACATCATCATCATTCGTTCATTTATTTTCATTCAATGACTGTTTATTTACTAGGAACCCTCCTACGTACTGGAGATTCCATGGTAAAAACAAACAAACAAACAAACAAACAAAACAAAACAAAATAAAACAGTTGACTCATCTCCTCTGGGAAGCCTTCTTCACCTCCAAGGCTGGGTTGGGCTTCCTCACTGGAACTCCTTAAAAATTATCTCCTTATCTCATCATGGCCTTTAAGCTTCATTGTGATTGTTTGCATTTTGAAGTTATAGCACGTGCTTTGTTCATCATCATATACCCGGTGAGTAGCATCACATACTGGCTGCTCAATGTATAGTTATTGAATAAGTAAATGAATGACTAATCCACTTGAAAAATGCTTCCTGTCATGGATTCTAAAATTTATGATGCATTCTGGCTGAAGCAGGTGTTTATTCAAATACCAAGGTATCCCTTTATTGTTTCTCAGCATCTGTTTTCCTAATCTTCTTTTTTTTACATTTTTTAAAAAAATTATATTTTACTTTAAGTTCCAGGATACATGTGTAGAACGCGCAGGTCTGTTACATAGGTCTATGTGTGGCATGGTGGTTTGCCACACCTATCAACCCTAACTTTCTTGGTTCATGGATTTTTCAACTAGAAGTTTGCTAGCTACTAATCTTGTCTTGCATTGTAAGATTGACTTTGAGAGCCACTTCCTCACCAATAATTACTCTGTCTTCCTTCCCCCATGCATCCACGTGTCACTACTGCACCCACCTGCGCCTCTTCCTGACTGTGCTATTACTTTAATTCTTTAGTAAATCTAGTAATATTTCTTTAGCACCTATTAATCAGCTTGGCATTGTACTTAGCACTCTGCATATAAAGATGAACAGGGAAGCTCTTGTCCTTGGAAAGTGCATAGTGTGCCACATGCTTCTTCAACTTTACAGACACATTCTAGGCCATTTGTACATAAGGTAAGTGTCAAAAGAGATGGGTCATATTTTTGAGATGGGTTCTTAAACAAGTGTTCCACTTATCTATGCTTTGATCCCATTTCTGCCCCTTTTGAACATCATTTCAGCTCTCAGATGTTTCATCTGTCTTGTCCTTTCTGGTTGGCAATACCTTTTTCGAGCATTTATGGACTACTTCATTCTTCAATTGCTTATGTTTTCTGCTTTGGTAAAGCACTTCCTGAAACTGCTATGCCATTGATGCTGTTCACTCAGCTTGTTGCTGGAGCCCCAAAACCCTTGAAAAGCCCTCATTAGGTATGATTTAGCAGCTAGAAAATCAATACTTCCCTGTCTGTCTTTCAAGAATGGGGTCAAATGCACAAATTTATCTTTCCAGAGAGAAAGAATGAATTCCTTAGTCTTCTCAGCATCCTTTTCTCATAGGGGGAATAAATTATCCTATCTGCTGAAAGTCTGCTAAAATCTCAATGCAGCAATATTTCCAGAGGCATTTACGTTACAGAAATATGTAATTACTGGCCAGGCGCTGTGGCTCATGCCTGTAATCCCAGCACTTTGGGAGGGCAAAGCGGGTGGATAATGAGGTCAGGAGTTCCAGACCAGCCTGGTCAACATGGTGAAACCCCCATCTCTACTAAAAATACAAAAATTAGCCAGGTGTGGTGGCGTGCACCTGTAATCCCAGTTACTTGGGTGGCTGAGGCAGGAGAATTGCTTGAACCTGGGAGGCAGAGGTTGAAGTGAGCCAAGATTGAACCACTTTACTCCAGCCTGGGCCACAAGAGCGGGACTCCATATCAAAATAAATAAATAAATAAATAAATAAAAATATAATTACAAAGCCACAATTCAAAGAATATGTCCCTCTTAAAAATGGGAAAGAATATAAATAGATAATTTACAGAAGAAAAATTTATATTATCAATATGGATATTTTAAAAGTTCAGCATCAACAATAAGAATATATAAATTTAAATGAAAACGCAATGTTTCATGATTTTCAAGTTATCATCAGTTTTCAAGATGAAATTTTTAAGGATTGGTGAGGGTTTGAGGAAATAGACACTGTCATTCCCTGCTGAGAAGATAAAGTAACATAACTTTATCGAAAAGTAATTCGAGGATGTTATTAAAAGAGCGTGTATTCTGTGGCTTAGCAATTTCGCTTTTGGGAGTTTATCATAAGGGAATAATTAGAGAGGTGAGTAAAACTGTATGCTCACCTCTCTAATTGTGTACTCCGTTTTACCAATGAAGAAACAGAGTTATCCAGAAGTTAAGTAATGGTTATATATAAGGTGAGCAGGCTTTCAAGGTGACTCTCAATGATCCACACCTCCTAGTATTTATTCTCTTTTGTAATCCACTGCCCTTGAGAGTGAGCTAGACTTAGTGACTCACTTTTAATAAATAAGAATCAGCAAAAGTGGTGGAATCTCACTTCTGTAATTAGCTTACAAAAAGCTGTGACTTCCTTCCATCTTGCTTGTAAATTCTCTTGAGGGCTTTGATGAAGCAAGTTGGCATCTTGAAGAGTTCCCTGTGACAAGGAATTAAGGATAAGTTCTGGTCAACAGCTCATGAGGAGTTGAGATCCTCACTCCAACAGCCTGCAAGGAACTGAACCCTGTCAACAACCACTGAGTGAGCTTGGAAAGGATCCTGCCCCAGTTGAAATTTGATTCCAGCCTTGTGAGAGATCCTGAAACAGGACTCATTATGGCCATGCCCAGGTTCCCAATCTCCAGAAACTTTAGATTATAATTGCTATTGTTTTATGCAAGTAAATCATAGGATAATTTGTTATGCTGCAATAGATAGCTAAAACATATATATTTATAAAATAAAGTATTTCTTCTGACAATATAAGAATGACATTTTTCAACTTTGTTTTATTCCATATCTTGAAGTTTTTCCATAAATAGCACACTCTATTTATACAATCAGAAAAATGACATTAAAAGACAAAAGAAAGTGTAGATAAATCAACAAAAATCTATTTCTTTTAGTGGATTAATTTTAGAATTTCCGTGCCCTCTCGACTAACATGTTGAAGCCCATGAAGGTAAAATTGCTTTAGCCTGACAGCTCCAGGAAGACTCAATCCTGTGACCTAGGAAACTTCCAACTCTAGTCGTTCCTTAAGTAATGAACTTATTGATAGAAATAGAAACATGGAAATTAGCATATAATCCTTACTGCTTCCCTACTCCTCTCCCTCATCCTTTCCCCCCTTCTCATTATTTTTCTTCTCCTCCTTTACTTCTTCTTCCTCTTCCTCCTTCTCTTGATTCTTTTGGGATTTCCTTTTGTTTGTAGAGTCTCCTTCTTACTTCACTCTGAGATTTAGTGTTCTTCTGATTCTTTCCATTTCTCCTAATATTAGTCCAACACTACTACTATTACTGCTACTCACAGTTCTTACTCTACTATTATTCCTCACACCAGTTTATTACAGAGCACTACTAAACTACCAAGAGGGGGTATGAGTTAGAGGTCTGGAGAACTCTGCTTCAGCGTGAAACTTGCTCTATCACTTAGTGTATATTCTGGAAAAATAATTAAAGCCCTCTATATCTTAGTTTCATAATATAAAAATTGAGATAATAACAGTTTCTACCTCATAGTTTTTGTGAGTATTAAATGTGTTAATTCGCTTAGAATAGACATAAGAACTAAGTTATACGTTTCTAATTATGATAAGAATTGCTATCAGTTATTTCATTCTTCCTATGTTCCAGGTATTACATTAAGCACTTTACATAAGTTTTCTCATTTATTCTGCACAATAACTCTATGAGACAGATCTTACTATCCCAGTGATGGTTAAGTAAACAGGTCAATAAAAGTTAAGTAACTTGTCTACCAACAGAATAATGGGAGAGTAAAGTCAGGATTCAAAACTGAATTTTTCCATGTTTCTTCAAATGTGGGACATATACCACTGGTGAAAAGATTTCAGAAAGTACACAGACTCATCCTCTGTTCCTTGTGTTATATCAAGATTCTATTAAACTTAGAAATAACCAGAATGAATATTCTATTCATTTTTGTTATGAATATTCTATTTATTCTTATGCTTTCGTTGAAATATTGAGTTCATAGACATAAAAAAAACTCTTAATGAATAACAGTTAAAAATTTTATCACCCGGTGAAAGAAGCCTTCTACCAAAGCTTACCACGTGAGTCTATTTCTATGAAGTTCTAGAAAAGGCAAAACTAATCAATGGTGACATTTAGTCAGAACAGTGTTTGCCTTTGAGGGATGGTTGTGGGGATAGGGTTTGACTGAAAAGGTGCATAAACGAACATCCTGGGATGACAGAATGTTTTATATCTTGATGAGGTTTGGGTTACAAAGGTATGTATTTTTATAAAAAGTCAATGAGTGACACAATTAAGACTTGTGCATTTATTGTATATAAATTTTACATAAATGAAAAAAGAACTAAACAAATATTGAACTCTAGTAAATGACATGCACACGGATGTGTATGGGGTGAAAGTTAAAATGGATAAAAAATAAGATGGTTGATCAATAGATAGAGGATGAATAGATGAATAGCTATGTGATAAAAAAGTGTAGTCAATGTTGATTGTAAAATCTAAATGGTAGATACAATTCTTTCAGCTTTTTTGGTTATGTTTTAAATTATTTATAATAACATGTAGGAAAAATTAAGCTCCTAAATGACAGAAATTTGCTGATTCTTTATTAGCAAGCAAACAAATCATGTTAATTAGATATTTAATTATGTCTAATATTAATATTCAATTAGTACCTAATATCCAATTTGATATGCCATACTTTTAAATCTGTGTTTTATTTCCCAGGTACCCATATATCAGATAAAATTGTATTAAAAATTTGGAGAGGAGAATACTATCCTTGGGTAAAGCACTACAGAGATCTAAAATCTTCTAAGTTCGTATTTCCTGCAAGTTCATAAAATTGACCACTGCTCATTCATATAGTTCTTTTTGCTGTATTTTTGACAGCCATAGAACAAGTGCATTTTTACTTACTAAATCTGCTCTACTTGGAAAGCAATACTGCTTTTAAAAACAACAATCTTATTTCTAATGAATTTTAAAATAAACCATATTTTTAGCATTCATCAATATGGACACACCAATATACTTTGACACCTCTAGGACTTGACAAACAAGAATATTTGTTTATATTCAATTTATTTCATGCATAGAGTAAAAAGTATTTCCCTGCAATAACTTTAAAATCAAACACACTTTTTTAAGCATGGAAGGGAAATGATTCTATTTTTATGTATAAGAAAACTAAAACCTGAAGGAAGAAGATTTCCCAGAGTTCTTATATAACAAGGGTAAATTCATGCACTTTAGGCCACAAAACCCACATTTTTATATTCATATGTTTATATGCTACAATTTTTTAGTCATGGAAAAATCTACTCCACGTTGTACTTGGATAGTTTCACTCATTGCTTCTTCATACACCTTTTTTCTTTCTCTGTGTTGTTAATCTAAATTTTTTCCGTTCTTATCATTTGGTTCTCTGTAGCTGTCTTCTTATGTAAAACCTTGAAAATTCCCTCTATCCTTCCATAGATTTTCAAAGAAATGGATTTTGATTATATAAGTGATGTTTTCAAACCACGTTTTATACACATTTGTCTAATATCAATGATAGTTATTGAATTCTGTTGATAAATGTTATCACATCCTTTTCTTTGAATAAGTTCCTCAAAATAAATGATTAAACTTTGCATGAAATTTTATTTATAATGATAAAATTTCAAAGTAATTATTTTAAATGAAAATAATTAAAAGTTATGAAAAATTAAAAGAATAGAACTTTTTTTAACTTCATGTTTCAACACTAAGCACTACCTATATATTCCCTACTGTGAAAGACAAGTGGTACACTGTTTTTTCTCCTCCCCAAATTTGTCATATGAATATATATATTTAACATTTTAATATTTATAATAGTTGCATTCTGTTTTATATCTGTAATTCTCAGAATTGAAGACTTTGTTTCTGTATGTAAGTAGCTTTATCATGTTTACTCCATTGAGTTTTTATTTTGATTCTTCTTTTTATGACTGCATCTTGCAAAGAAGTTTCTTTTTCAGGAAAGGGTCATGTGTGCTGTATTCCCGTAGTAGTTACTGCAAGCAGGAGATCACCTATCTTTAGCCTTCATGCTTGAACAACAACTTGGGTAATGATGAATATTTTATGCCTATTCCATATTTCTATTTTTTCTTCAGAATCACATTTTATCACTATGTTGATGCCTTTGTCTCCATCTTAATCATCTCTTCTCTAATTGCTTTCCTATTTTTGTTCTTTTTGTTTCATTTTGTGCAATTTCCTCAAGTCTCTCCTGCATGTTTCTAAATATGTTTTCGCTGTTGTTTATTTTGTATTTTGTTGCTTCCAAAGCAGCTCACTTCTCTAATAAAGCCTTTATTTTTTCTTTCTATTTTTTTCCTGAGTTCTGCCAGCTTGTTTTTCCTCTCTTTTTGCTGTCTCTTCAGTTTTTCTGTTTGCTTTGTGGTCATTTTTCACATTTTTGTAACCCCTAGAGGCGTCATGGTGTTTGTATTTTTATGGAACATGCATTGAGATTTTTCTATTTTTAGGGAAAATTGAAAAATCTGATCTTTTGGTAGAATTTTATCAACTGTATTTTGCTTATGTTCTTTTCTTAATTTTGTGTGCTAGTGCCTCTCTTTACTAAATAGAGGCAATGTTATCTGGGGTAGCTGTTTGCTGAACCCTCAGGAGCTGGTTGCAGAAGTGAGGTGGGCTTGCTCTCAAGCAGTCTTAAAATCTCCCTCACTAAATCTGCTTGTTACTCTACTCTGTGCATCTTCTCTTGGCTTTTGACATTCAGGAGGACACAAATGGTTTGTGGAGACCCTTCTTAAGTGGCAGTTCCCTAGATTAGGAGATACTCCATACCGCTGCATTTCCAGCTGTCATCCAGGCTCATTTTTGTGAGGAAAGATTACTCCTGTTTTGCTCAACTTTTCCTAACGTTTTATGGTAGTAGATAAGGCTCTCTTGGGACATTCCTCTGACTCTCCCAAGACTTGCCACGACTTCTGCATCTCATCCCTTTGTTAAAAAGATGGTGTGCACACTTCTCAGAATTGTGACATTTAACTGTCAAAATATCTCCAGCCTGACATAAATCTAAGGAGATGGATATATGTTGGTTTCTTTCATCTCTCATCTTAGTCCAGTATAGTAGGTATTCACAATTTATAGTTTGGGGTTGTGACTCTTTCCCTGCTTGCTTTCTGTACTTTGTAAAGGAGGGGAGCTATTAAAAATATCCATAGCAGCATGTTTGAGTAGAAGCATTGTTTACCTGTTAGGCTGATATCAAGTCCCATCTCCCTTTGGATTTTCTCCAACAAATCCATCACAATCTGCTCTTTTTCTCTGGGCCCTTCATGGTGCTTAATATTTTATCTCTGTGCCTGTCATGTCCTAAACAGTCCTTATTTGTTCATATGTGTAAAAATGAAAACTTAACCTCAACAAATGAAGGTATCACACTAGTCTGTTTTATCTCTCTCTCTCTTTTTTTTTTTTTTTTTGTTTTGTTTTGTTTTTTGAGATGGAGTCTCGCTCTGTCGCCCAGGCTGGAGTGCAGTGGCGCGATCTCGGCTCACTGCAGGCTCCGCCTCCCGGGTTCACGCCATTCTCCTGCCTCAGCCTCCCGAGTAGCTGGGACTACAGGCACGTGCCACCACGCCCGACTAATTTTTGTAGTAGAGACGAGGTTTCACCGTGTTAGCCAGGATGGTCTCCATCTCCTGACCTCGTGATCTGCCCGTCTCGGCCTCCCAAAGTGCTGGGATTAAAGGCATGAGCCACCGCACCCGGCCGTCTGTTTTATCTCTTTAGCCCCTCTACCTAGCACAACACCTAGCAGATAATAGGTGCTCAATAAGAATTTTGAATGAAGTAATGAATTAACTTATGAATATAGTACAAGATGACTTCCAAACAAGATTAAGTTATTTTGGAGGGCATCCAATGTATACCAAGATAAATAACGTTGAAATTTTTTAAA
Source organism: Gorilla gorilla gorilla (assembly GCF_029281585.2). Lineage (NCBI taxonomy): Eukaryota > Metazoa > Chordata > Mammalia > Primates > Hominidae > Gorilla > Gorilla gorilla. The sequence goes on from NC_073229.2 coordinate 65,776,099, forward strand.
AGGCTATGAAATCATATATATTATGTACATGACAAAGCAGAAAGTAAATAAGCCCTAAATACCTTCAGAAATTAATTGAATTAAAGAGATAATGGAGATACTTTTGGAGGATTACTTATGTTGATTACATATTTCTGCAAGTTAGGGTAAAATTAAAAATAGACATCAAAAAGTCAAATAAATGTCAAGCTGAAGGGAAGAAAACTATGTTGGAGATAAAATGGAGGAAAGAAAGAAAATTGTTTGGGTACTAAAATATGTGAGGGATTTTTGTTGCTTTTTTTTGTTCCTGCAGTAAAAAAAATGAATTTCAGCATATTAAAAAGTATGATCTAAAAAGTTTTAATGGTACCTTGTAATGCCAATGTTGAATTTATGCAGGGTTCAAACTATGTTTTTGAATTTCACAAGACAAACGTTTAGTTCTCAGTGGTTTAAATGTTTCACTTTCTTACTGTTCAGACAAACATTCTGAGAACATTTTAAAGGCATGACATTAAAACAGTTTTGAAAAAAAGATCGTTTTTTCTATTTAGGAAGGTACATTTGGTATTTCAAGATTTGAAGGGCAAATAACTAAGATTTCCAAGTTTAGTTTTTTATAGTGCAACCATATGACAAAACTCAGTCTTTGTGTGTAAAAGGATAAAATAATGGTAAATGCCTAACCTAAAGTTACCTTAACATACTTGGGGAGAATAAAGAAGATAGTAAATTACCGATGACCTTAGCAAAATATGCGAACAGTTGAAACACTTATGAAGTTCAAATTCTAAAAACCTCTAAATATTATGATAGTCTAGGCTAATCTGTCAGTCCAGTGTTAGAACCCAGTAAAACAGGATAATTCTAGATTTTTGCATTTGCAAAATACTATGAATCATAAATATCAAACATTTGTCAGTAAACCAAATGGTATTTAACCCAATCTTATGTAAATTCATGACAATATTACATATGTAATATTTAAACAAAAATAATAACATATTTCATTCCCATTGTAATACAGTATATTTAAATAAACTGTATTAGAAATAATATGCTGTAAATGCTTTGTGACAAACATCATCAGTAAGTGTTTTATTAGAAATATATTTGCATTAGTAATGCTTCTATATAAATAAGTATATTTATAAATTGGCAATTATTGATTTCATACTCATTTAAACTAAAAACAATTCAAGGATTCTCTATTTTGCTAGACATTAAACCAAATCTAATGTATTAGTCTGTTCTCACACTGCTATAAAGATACTACCTGAAACTGGGTAATTTATAAAGGAAAGATGTATAATTGACTCACAGTTCCTCATGGCTGGGTGGGACTCAGGAAACTTACAATCATGGCAGAAGGGGAAGCAGGCACATCTTGCATGGTGACAGGAGAGAGGAGAGCAAGCATGTGCATGGAATACTGCCTTATAAAACCATCAGATCTCATGAGAACTCAATCAATGTCACCAGAACGTCATGGGGGAAACCACCCCCGTGATTCATTTACCTCCCACCAGGTCCCTCCCTCGACATATGGGGATTAAAATTCAGATTACAATTGTCAATGAGATTCGGGTGACGACACAGCCAAACCATATCATCTTAATACAATGATTTATTGGTGATTGCATTAAAAATGATTCTTTTAAATAAGAAAGCCTCTATTTCATATAAAGGTTCAGTGCAGATAAATAAATACTTGGAGAGTATCTAAATATACCCATGGGCACAGTTTCAGAAGATAATGCACCAGAAAGAAAAATAAATATTAATATTATAAAACTATAAATATGGTTTAATTAATTTAATGTTCAGGTAATTTGTCATAATTGCACTTATGATCTAAAATAAAATAAATTTGAATGTAATATAACTTGGCTAGGAGAAATGCAAAGGTACAAGAAGCAATTAGGTAGTTTATAAGTCAAGATTTTATGTAAATCCTGAAGACAAATTTTTATTTCTTCTATTTATTAAGATTTTTCTGTGTGACTTTATAATGAGTATAAAGTTAGCTCAGTTCTCTGCAATGAAATGCATTGGGAATTCCAAATACGGGAATTTCAAATATAATTATGACCATTCCAACACATTTTCATTTACTTATGAGAACTGATTTTTATGCATCAAACTTAATATATCTTTTCATGTGATTCCTTAGAATTATTCTAAGAAGCTAACTTCTTACTGACTCCTGCTTTCTCTATGTATAGCTTCCATTCTTACTACTCTTTTAAGCTGACATAGTTGAATAAAAATCATCATGCTGATAGAATTGATTCTCTGTGCCTTAAATAAATATTGAAAAAAAAGGCCACACAGCACAAAATGAAGAATATGCTAAAACTGATAAGTGGTACAAGGACAAATTTTAGGACACAGATGCAATTTTATGAAATAACTAGCTAGGATAATCTAATATTTTCAGATGGTAATAAAATTATTTGCAGTAGCAAAGCATATACATAGACAGCAAGACAGTGTATGAAAGTCATTTATATAGACTTAAAATATTTTTAACATTGCTAGTTGGAAATATGTAAAAAAGTAGAAGAACAATTTATGATATAAATATTCCTATTTAATTTTCCTGTTTTAGAAAAAAACTCCTTCATTTAGTGGATAATGAAAAAACTAGTTTTAATTAAATAAAATTCATGCCGATTTAATTGCTATTTGTATTATATAGCCATATTCAGATAATTTTTTATTGCCATGCCCTATTTTTCACTGTTCATTTAAGGAAAGAAAGGTTGTCATTTCAGCATAAAGATTTTCATTTAAATGCATTCCTTTTTTTTTCAATAACCACGGAATGCACATTTTGAGGAAAGCTTGTGGTGGTATGATGTTATATTGAAGTAAATTTTTCTTTTTAAAATTTTGTTTGCTCTTTTTGACTTGTTTCGTTTTTCAACATCTAAATTATTTTTGAATAGAGACCAAAGCAGATCTGCTTCATGAAAAATTTCAGCCTATATTGAACTGAGTAATTGTCTATGTAAGCATATATATGTGTATATATTAATAGTATTGATATAATATATTAATACAATATCATTACGTATAAAATTTATCCCTTTTATGATATAAGAAGTATGTCTGAGGTTTTAGAAAATCTGTAGACAGTATGACCCCTGTTTGTAGAACTTTTGTCTAAATGAATAGCTATTTATGAACATATGGAGGGATAATGTGCTTAGTAGAAGAACTTAGATGGAGCTCTTCTGTTTGTATTCTAGCTTTATTGCATGCTATCTGATATGACCTTCAGCCAATTATTAAAATTATCTATGTATCATTGTCCTTATTTATGACAATCATTCTTATATTTTGGATTATTGCGAGAATTAAGTCACTTAACACCTGGAAAGTGTTCATCACTGGGACATTATAAATGCTCAATATATTTTAGTTATTATTACATCTTCATTGTTAGTTACTCTGGCTCCTTAACCGCAAGATCTTGGATAGGTGGTATACTTACAAAAATTAAATTTGAATGCTTTTAAGTAGCATACATATTCTCCAGCGTACAAATCCCAACATTCCCTATTGTCAGGACAATATGTTGGTAGCCTGCCTCCTGAGGTATTTAAGTTAAGAATCTTTTGATATGGAGATATATGTGGCTGCTTCTACCTGTCTTCAACTGCTTTATAAGAGATTCTTCATATCTTACTGTCATCCAGTCATTGAATCTATTCTGCCTAGTGGAGCTGTATTACATTTTCTATCTATTTGGTCTAATCAAGCTCCACCCCAGAGTACTTCAAATAATATTTTTGAACAGTAAATTGTAAGAATCACCATGAATATCATTTCTTTTTTCTCCCATAATGTGCATACATCAAGTTGTAGAATAAGGTTACCAGTGATATAGTCTGCTTTGTATCCACTCAACATTCCAGTCATGGGTATGCCACTGCCAGGGGAAATACCTGCTTGATATCACACGCAACAGTGGTGTGTTGCAGCGTCATACTCTGGATAAAGTGAATTTGCTGCATCTTGTATTTTGAAACTTCTCATAGTGGCAAAACCTTTTTTTTTGAGAAGGAGATACCAGGGTATTAAAAAATGTAATAATTGATCTACAGTAGAAGCAGGTTTGAAAAAGTTTGCATTTGAATATTATCTATTGGATTAAAATGGAAGATAATGAACAAATTGTCACCTAGGAAATTACATGAAGAGAAAAATTGGGTTAGAGGCAGTAAATATTAACATTAAGAACATACACATGCATATTTGAAAAAGACTCAAATGGTGAAGCCTTAAAAACACACACCGGGAACTGTTGTGGGGTGGGGGGAGGGGGGAGGGCGGAGGGATAGCATTAGGAGATATACCTAATGCTAAATGATGAGTTAATGGGTGCAGCACACCAACATGGCACATGTATACATATGTAACAAACCTGCATGTTGTGCACAAGTACCCTAAACTTAAAGTATAATAAAAAAAAGATTAAAAAAAAAACAAGACTAAATATCCAGCCATTTAAAGTGATGGTGCAGCTGCTTATGATTCTTAATATTCCAAGATTATGTCATTTGTGTTAACGCTTTAGTTAAAAAAATGCTAAATGCTTGATAAAAAATAAACACATAGATACACTAAAGGGCCATTTCTGAATGTGCTAATTCCTTGAGGGTACTGGCCTGAAAGAATGAGAGGGTTCAGAAATTTAATTCCAAGGGTTGCTCAAGATGAGAAGTCTTATTGAGATACCTTCTCCAATTCAAACTTGGATATCCAAAGCCATAGCTTTAGAACAGTGTCACATGAAAACTAATCCCCATGTCTTACTCTCAGTCACATAACATTTTTTTTTTTTTTTGAGATGGAGTCTGGCTCTGTTGCCGAGGCTGGAGTACAGTAGCGTGATCTCAGCTTACTGCAATCTCTGCTTCCAGGTTCAGGTGATTCTCCAGCCTCAGCCTCCCAAGTTGCTGGGACTATAGATATGCGTCACCGTGCCCTGACTAATTTTTGTATTTTTAGTAGAGATGGGTTTTCACCATGTTGGCCAGGCTGGTCTCAAACTCCTGACTTCAGGTGATCTGCCCGCCTCGGCCTCCCAAGGTGTTGGGTTTACAGGTGTGAGCCACTGTGCCTGACCCCAGTCACATAACATTTTATAGAAGCTTGTCTCTGTGCTAAGTAGAGGAGAAAAAGAAATATTAAAAGAAAAAAATAAGACGTTGTATTATAGATGGGTCTTTGTATACATTTACACATTGGACAGGGAACCTAAAGCTGTGACTAGATTTGAAATGTTTTCCAATTAGTAGTGCTGTCAAGTTCTAGGCTGATACAAACACATAGCCACTTTGGAAGAGACAACACCATTCTAGGAATCTGAAAACACCCATACAATTTTTTGCAAAAATAGTGACTATCACATACTTATAGATAACCAGAAACACAAAGAAACAGGATGATTGAGTTAAGAAACCTATACCAATGACAAACAGCAGTAGAGCCACAGAAACCTCAGGCAATGAACTAATTATAAAAGTCTTAGAGACTGTGCTGATATGGTTTGGCTCTGTGTCCCCACCCAAATCTCATCTTCAATAGTACTCCCATAATTCCCATGTATTGTGGGAAGGACCCATGGGAGATCATTTGAGTCATGGGGGCAGTTTCCCCATACTGTTCTTGTGGTAGTGAATAAGTCTCATGAAATCTGGTGGTCTATCAGGGGGTTCTGCTTTTGCATCCTCCTCATTTGCTCTTGCTGCTGCCATGTGAAAAGTGCCTTTCATCTCCCACCATGATTGTGAGGCCTCCCCAGCCATGTGGAACTGTAAGGCCAATTAAACCTCTTTTTTTCCCAGTCTCAGTTATGTCTTTATCAGCAGTGTGAAAATGGACTAATTCAGTAAATCGGTACCAGTAGAGTGGGGCACTGCTGAAAAGATACCTGAAAATGTGGAAGCAACTTTGCAACTGGGTAACAGGCAGAGGTTGGAAAAGTTTGGAGGGTTCAAAAGAAGACAGGGATGGTCAGAGAAAAAGACAATGGGATAAAAATGATAGAGAATCGTTATTTTCAATATAATAAAGGAATTTTGTACCCAGTAAAAACAGCTTTCAGTATAAGGACCAAAAAGACATTGTGAGTAAAACAAACAAAAAATGGAGAGAGGTTTGCACCAGCAGGACATTTCTAGAGAACTAAATAATGTTCTTTAGAAAGAAGACTGATCCCAGATGGAAGGTCAGAGATGTAAGAAGAAATAGCAATTGTTAAACAGCGGTAAATAAGTGCATTAGTAAATGTAAAAGATTATGTATGAGCTGTATCGAAAAGAACGATGTCTAATGAAGTTTAAAAAAAAACAACTAACAATAGACTTAAAGTGCTAGACAGCAATATCATGTAAGTCGGGAGTAAGTCTAAACGGAGCTTAAACGATCTAAGCTATTTATTATATATAAAAGGAAAAGGAAGGTTTTGATTAATTTTAGATTTCTTAAATATGAATACTGTAATTTATATAACAATCACAAAATCAAAATCAAAACTTTTAACTTTCAAATCTGTAAAAGGGAAAAATGAGTGATGAGTTATATTAATTCAATCCAAAAGATGGTTAATAAAAAAAGAATAATAATAACATATAGATGTATGAGACAACTAGAAAGAAAAATAAGACAATAGATCTAAATTCAATCATATCCAAAATTATTTTGAAGGAACTAAAAGGACTAAATTTCTCCACTAAGAGATAAAAAATCATTAGCCTGGAAGAATCTCCACATTCAACTATACACAATATACCAGACACATATGGAAAATGTAAGAAAACAGGTTAGTACAAAAACAATGGAGAAACGACAAATATGAACAAAATATTCTGATGAAGCTATAGTAATATTAGAAAATAGACTTTAAAACAGAAAACTATTTCTAGAGATAGAACACCACTTTATGCTGATAAAATATTTAATTCACCAAGATGATATAATTGTGTATATATATATACACACACACACGTGAACATATATATATATACACACACATACATATGCACGCACGTAATAACATATGTGGTGAAACTATGAACAAAAGCTAAAAACTGATTACCAGAAGACTTCCTTCCAACTTACATGTTATCACAAAAGATGAGGGAGGGAGTTATAATTAAGAAAACGTGCTCAGGAGGTTTCTGGAACGCTGGTAATGTTCTATTTCTTCCTTTGAGCAGTCTTCACATGTGTCAACATATAGCTATTAGTAAAAATAGTACACATGCAGGTTTTATACAGTTTCTGCACTTATGGAAATTCTTGATTATTATTAAATTAAAAAGCAGAATGCATAATAACATATATACAGTCATCTCACTTTCATTTGATATCTCTGTATATTTATATATTTATCTAAGTATAGATGTAATAAAATTATGTACACACTCTTTATTACTAATAGTATCTGGATGGTGGTTTGATACTTTCTTTTTCTTTTAATGTTTTCCTATAATAAATATGCTACATTACTTTTGTAATAAGAAAAACATGAATTAAACACAGACACGCACAATTACTACCCAGAATAGAGTGGAGAGAGATTGGTAGAAAGATGTGTGTCAGCCTTGAAAATGAAAAATGAATAGCATTGTATGAGACACAGATACTCAATGAGAAGGGAATACTTGGAAAGCAGCAGTGCTGAAAAGGACTTCAGGGTGAGTGTGGACAGCAAATTAGATAGAAGCCTACAGTATAATGTGCTAGGAATGAACGCCAATGCTATTTTCAGCTGCAAAAGCATGGGCACCATGGCACAAAACAAGGACAGGCAGCCTCTTTTATATATATTTGGAAAGTCTGACTGTAAGGCAACAATTTTACGTCAAACTACTTTTAGCTTAAACTAAGTACATGAAAAAAATAGCCACCATGACCTAAAAATGATTATGGAAGTCACCAATGCAATAATTTTTCTATTCTTGCTTTGTAGAGAGCATAACCTCTTTTAATGCCAGCCTCAGATTTTGCCAATGATGATGGTAAAAACATGTATGTTAGAAGAATTTTCTCCAGGCTCTTTCTCAAAGTCGACATATCACAATAGCTAAGATAGATACAAAAATTAGTCTACACAGGGAGCTCTGCCCTCAAGACTTCCACTTGGAGAAAGCAGACTCTAGGAATTATAAAAGTAGGTAAAATGAAACTTGACAGTTGCCTGGCCTCTGAAAGGAGATGCAATGCACAATATATTAAGGACTTTGTGAACTTGAGATGTCAAAGCAGCAGGCAGAATATGGCAGCTGATGTCCAGGTGTCAGTTAATATTCAAAGTCAGGTGGACAATGCAGACTGCTCCTAAGTCTGCTGATGGCCAGCAGCTGGGTTGGTAGAGAGTAGAATCCATTTCCTTTGAACATGTTTGTTTGGCAAGAATTAGGCAATGAATTAAAACAAGTGGATGGACCTTAGGGCAGGACTTCAGATCCAGCAGGACATGGGGGTACTGTTTCATATCTAGTAAGAAATTGAGAGGCTTAGAAGGATATAAAAATCCCTCAGATGGTAGAAATAAAAAGATCTTAATTAAAGGACTACTTATAGAGATATGGGCAGAGCCAATGGAAAAACAAAACAGAACAACAAAAAGTACATTGAGGTACAGACTATTGAGAGCAGGAAGCTGTTATCACTTTTAAAGTATAGAGACAAAATGATATTACCAGTGCCTGATGATGGCTGTAGATATGGAGCAGAGGCTGCCTCCCAGAGACTGAAGTTGTTGCCAGATCAGGGAAGGAGGGAGCAGGTAAGAAAGACTTTGACCTGTTTTTCCTTCTACCCTACTATCTTCTGGTGGTGACTTTTATTGGCCAAACGCAACCAAAAGCCAGAGGACAAGGGATACTGGGTGATGCAGTCCATAGGAATCAGCTGTCCAGAGCAAAGATGAGAAAAGAGAAAGGTGGGAAGAAAATATGGTGGCAATGGAGAGGGAAAACAGAGCGACCAGCACGAACCCCATGCAAGGCACCCAAGGTAAAAGCCAATTATGCATAGTGGGTCAATATGACAGAGCATATTTCATTCAGTCAGTCCAAAAATAATTTAAAATTCCTCCTATATTGTCCTAGGCTCTCTACTAGTTGCCTGGGACACAAAAACAGCAAGTCTTGATCTTTTAATGAAGGCTTTGCAGTCTAGCATGGGAAGTGATGATAGGCATGTAAACAAGGGTACAGAGAAGGCAAAAGAGAAAACCAATCAGTGATTCTTAAATTTGGAGGTCAGTAAAAAATGACATAGAACAAAGAACATTTGAATCTGGTAGATCACAAGTAAGAGGTGGAAGGTAATTTCTGGAAAAAGAAACATCACAAGATATGAAACAGCCTTGTGTATTTGGATAGATATCAGCTAGGTTTTGCTTAGAATTAGAAGCTATTCAGACACTAAACCCATGGGTTTCCTTGGAGGGACTTCTCTGCCTTTGCTGAAATGCTACGGAAACACAGCAGTGCTGAGCTGAATACATATAGATGGCATGTTGGTAATGGCATTTGGATAGGGTGAGGGAATACAGGAACACACTTGCTTCTGCTTTAGGATTTTCATTTTTCAGGAAAAGGTTAAGAAGAATTAGAATGGACAAAGGGATAAATAGACTGAAATAAATAACACAACCAAAAAGAAAAATGTTCTAGGAAGTTTACAGGAGGGAACAGTAGGGAAGAACCTCAAACAGTTAGAAATCATAAAAAGATGGTCACTTTCTGAGGATTAAACTCATTTGGTCTAGATAGATAGAGTTTGTTTCATTTGACCTGTTTATTGACATATATAAGTAAAATATTTATAATAAATAAAGAAAGGAGAAAGAATGTGTGGTAGTCCCATCAGAAACACTGTTTACTTAGTTCATTTGCTTACATAGTTAGTGATATTGATTCATCTTGGCAAAAGTTTACCAACAAAAGGAGGTGGCCAGCATGGAATGATCGGGGCTAGCAAGGTGAGCATCTGTTTTACATACACAGAACTTTCCAGGGAGCAATGGGACAACATCTGGGAGGCATTGGGGCAGCATTCGTTGAAAGGAACAAAGAAATTCATCAGGTAGCACTGCTTTAATTTATGCTCATCACAAAGTCTTCTGAATAATAACTGGTCTTTTTACATATCTTGAGAAAATGACACCTAGTTAGAAGATACATGTAAGCCCCTTTTTTGGAGAGGTTACCAGACAGAGATTCTCACTCACTTATTTATCTCTTGTCAACATGCTTAATGGGATTCCTTCGTTGAGAGTTTGGTTTGCCACTGTACCTTTATAAAACAATTTCTTGACCCATAAGACAGAAGTTCTTCCCCTGGAATACAACAAAATTACAGATAATTCTGTCATTGAATGTCTTGGCATCTTACTTAGTTTTTCCTGGCAACCATAAACCATCATTGCCTCCAGCCTTTGAGATTGGGTTAACTTGTCTACAGGAGAGAAAGTTAAGGTGTTAAGTAAAAATCATACCTCCAGGAACACTTCAATAAAATGACTCCAGGAAGTACATGGATAAAATATTTGATGGACGTGCAGCCACCCATGCTATGAAACACATTTAGTTCATGTCTAGTATAATTTCTACCTTCCATTATATTATGAAGGAGGCACTGTCGAATGGTAGAGGAATGGCAGTTTTCAAACTTTTTTTAACTTTTATTTTAGGTTTAACTTTCAACTTTTATTTTAAGGGTACATGTGCAGGTTTGTTATATAGGTAAATTCATGTCACAGGGGTTGTAACATTATTTCAAACTTTTGTATATTTTTTTCGTTCATAGTAATTTTTTATTCAAACTAAATCTTTACGGAAACTTGTCATGTGAAATATTGAGAGCAAAGTGCATGGTCAGAATCAGGAGAGAGTGGCTGGGCGCGGTGGCTCATGCCTGTAATCCCAGCACTTTTGGGAGGCTGAGGCGAGCGGATCACTTGAGGTCAGGAGTTGGAGATCAGCCTCGCCAACATGGTGAAACCCCATCTCTACTATTAATAAAAATTCAAAAATTAGCCGGGTGTGGTGTTGCATGCCTGTAATCTTAGGTACTTGGGTGGCTGAGACAGGAGAATCACTTGAAACCGAGAGGCAGGGCTTGAAGTGAGCCAAGATTGCAGCACTGCTCCCCAGCCTGGGCTACAGAGTAAGTGAGACTCCTGCTGGCTCAACTATTCTCAGGCCCTGCAGTACCCTCTGCACCCCAGAAGCCCCAGGCTCAGTTGGAGAACAGCTAGCAGAGCCAAAGAGCCTGGGAGGCAAAGTCAAGAAATGCAGGTTGTAATCCTGACCACACAGTCTTGAGAATGGTTCTGATGACTTTACTTTCTTATTTAATAGAAACAGCTGCCCTACTTACCTCTTGGCAAATAAGGAATCCACATTCATAAAAAAATGGCCATTGAATACTTTTAAGTGCATAAAGCTCCACACAAACATGAAAAGGTACAGCTTTTAAACTAAACTTACACTTGAAACACCCAAATCCCTTCATCACCCAATCACTTTCAATGGCTTTGTTTACAAGTCATTGATTTAAATTTTTTAAAAGAACACATAATTTTACACTCAGGTTTATAACATTTTTCTAAAAAAATAACCTTTATCTTTGCTGTGAGCTAGTAAAATCACAAGTCATTCATTCAAGAAATAATTATTGAACACACCACTTATTATTTGCCCCGCATTGTGGCAACACAGTAAAGTATATACCCTTGCCTCGACTCTTGATCATGGCAGGGTAAAGGAGGACGAAGGTAATAGAATTATAGAGAATGAAGCCATCAATTTACTGCTAAGTATTATAATGAGTCCTCATTATGTTCATCAGTCTCACCCCAAAACCTACATGTTAGGTGTCTTTCAGTGATCTCTTTTGTGTGATCTTATTTGGTTTTCATTCGATGAAGTGAGCCAGTTAACCTCCTTCCTCTCTTTTTTCTTTTTTTTTTTTTGTGCTAAAAAGTAGTTTAACCTAATTTTGTCCCCACTTATTTCTGGTAAAATTATCTCATTTTCCTTCATTACTTGGCTTTTATCATTTAGTAATATGGCTATATTATTTATGCCTTTTTTATGTCACCTCAAATACTGTTAATAAATACTCTTTACTAATATACTATCTTACTTTATATCATTAAATATAATATTTAGTTTAGAATGTTACACCTAAAAGGGAAATAATCACTGCAAGTATCACTGGCCTGGACCTACTCTTATTTCTATTTAGACTAAGTCAACGAGGGGAAGCAGCAAAACGAACAGCAGCATCTTCTTTATATTAAACTCAAACTCAGGATTGTACTCAGACTGATTTGCTAAGGGTACATAGTGATATCTGTAAGTCAAGTCTTGAATATTAGAATTTTGTCTTGGTCTGGATTAAGGCATTACTCAATCATTAACAAAGAAGCCGACAACTATGATACACAAACACTTGCTGCAAATATAAGCCACCATGTTCCAGGAAGGCAGGTGGGAATTAGTCCACAGGGGTTCCTCAATTCTTGGAAGCCTAAGGTTGGCCTCTGGGACCATCAAATAAATGTAGAATGTATCTTATCTTTCTCTGCCAATTTTCTTTTTTGTTAGATCACTAGGTATGATAATACTGGCTTGAAAGATAATTGAATCTAGGAAGTATATCTCCCATTTTTCAATACATTTTTCTTCAGAAAAACAATGGCATAACCCTTAATGCATTTTCACCCTACAAGTTTCCAGAGTTTCAATTGCAGCATTTACCTTGCTTGATTCAGTACTGCAGAAAAAAAATCCCATTCTGGTTGGCAATTGCAGCTGTCCTGCACCAGGCATATTTTTTTCTTGGGACATTCTGACATGACAGTAAAGTGGACTTCAATTAATGAGGAGTGTTAAGGTTGCTTTTGATAAACATGTATTTGAGGATGGCTTAGATGCTGGAGAAATGGAAGTACCTGCCGTATTATTATTCTACCATGTGCTAGATAAATTGATGTCACTCCCATGTCCCTCCCTGCTTAGCTATTCAATCCTGATTCACTATCTGACTCAAGAAGTAAAAAGCAAGAGCAGCACATATTGAACAACAGGAGGCATATTTACAAATCTTTCCATTTAAAAAATCTAAACTAGCATATCAGCTACTCTCAAGATAAACAAGATTACTAAAATGGGTCCATATGCATCTCACCCTCAGTAAAATTGTTATGTAACAGTACTCTTTCTCATTCCTAAACTTCAGTAACCACTTGAGGAAACTCATTTGCAGTAAAAAGTGCAAGAGACGGAGGTGGATTCCAAAGAAGATGTAGAACTTTAAGGAGTCAGGAAAATTACTAGCAGTGTTGGACAGTGCTATATAATAAAAAGTACACACTAGTCAATGCTACCTCAAATGCTTGACATAAAATTCACCTCTTACTTCTTATGCCAAGATAGCTATCTTTTCCACCTCCTTTAAAAGGTCTAGCATAACCAGTTAGTGAGACAATGTCTCACTTCATTAGAAAGGTCTGACACAGTAGGTCCATGTCAAAGCTTTAAAAGAAGAAGAGAGAAGGAAATAAATAGGCAAGAAAATTAAAACTAAAGAATTACATACATAAAAATAGGCACATTAAAATATCTAAGCTAAAACAACCAAAAGTTAAGACTTTTCTTGCTCAAAGAACTCTAGCAATCATAAAAGCCACCAATAAGTCAATGTTTAAAAATGTTGACTATGAGTACTTTAGACAATGGCAAAGATGCCAAGGAGACACAGTTCTATCCCCCAGTGAGTCAAAACTCTAGAAGAGATGACATACAGAATGAGTGTCAAATAAATGATTCACTCATTAAAGAGCTAAAGTGGAAGAGATGTTAAAGTACAATGAGTTCTTCCTCATCCAATGAGAGAGTAAGATGAAGGAGGCCCAGGGACAAGACATCTAGCAGGTAAGAGGCAGGAGCTGGACTGGACTCCAAGTCGTCTGACTCTAAGCCTCTAAGCATAAGCATGGGAATATTTTCACATCATTGGCCAGTGTTTTTCAAAAGAGGCGACTGTCACCAAAGTAGCATGACTACAACTAATATGGTTAAGAAATAGCTCCAACTAAACATTCCAGATGTCATAATAAGGTCCTTTCTCTTACAGCAGTGGAATTATTTTAGGAAGGATTTTGATGTGTTTGATGATCCTGAGTAAAATAAGTCCTGTGGCAACATATTAGAGACATTTCTAATACTGTAAAGTAATCATTATAAAGAACTTTAGCCAAGCATTAAGTCTTAGTGGGCCCACTATATCCTAATCACCGTGCTGGTTCACGCCTTGGGAAATAGACGTGCACAACGCAGAGGTGGGAAGAGCTATGTCTTCTCAAAACTACTGACCCACAGAATCCATGAACATAATAAAGTGGTTGTTTTATCCTACTAAATTTTGTGGTGTTTGTCATAGATAACTAGAAATCTCCAACATAGTTAACTAGATATCTAGTCACAGATAACTAGAACAGACTCCAACCTAAAACAATTATCTGACCCAAAAAGAACCATAATATTTCAACTTATCAATTTCTTACCATAGTGATGTTAGGGAATAATATTGCCATTTCCTTTATTATTTGGCTTAGTTTATGTGAAAGAGACAAGTGATGCTCATAAAACAATCCATTTGCCCATCTGCGTTTTCTATACTCCTTGCTGTTGGCTAGCCAATAGAATGTATAAGAAGTAACTGCATCACTTCTGAGGTAAGGCTGTTACAAATAGGTATGAATTCTCTAACTATTTTCTCTTTTGCCTGCATGGCCTTGAGCACAAACTCTGAGGATTCATGGTTACAAGATGGAGGCATCCTGGATCCCTGAGTCTCTGTTGGAAGAGAGGTGGCAAAGAGATCTTCCTGACCCACATCAAACTGTGAGACAAGCAAGAAATATATCTTTGTTATGTTAACATGATCATGGCATTATTTGTTATTGCAGCATAGTCTAGTCCAGCTGACCGTGACCCGCACAATTTTCATGATCTGTCATTATAGTCACATCTTTGTATATACTGTAAACCTCATTTTTTGTTTTCTGATTAAATTCAACTCAACACCTACTTAATTCTTCTACCCAGCTATATGTGCCTAGGGGTTAAAAAAACAGCAACCATGTTTACTCATTTC
Organism: Gorilla gorilla gorilla; assembly: GCF_029281585.2. Taxonomy (NCBI): domain Eukaryota; kingdom Metazoa; phylum Chordata; class Mammalia; order Primates; family Hominidae; genus Gorilla; species Gorilla gorilla. The sequence goes on from NC_073229.2 coordinate 65,791,276, forward strand.
TTTTTTTAAAAAATTCATGAACACAAGCTTCAAGTGGGCCTTTAGAGCTTTCTAGTTATCTTTCCGAATTTTCTTTAATTCAGTCTCCAGTTTTCCAAGGTGACTCAAATTCCTTTCACTTTCCACAAACCAACACCTCCTTCCCCAAGTTTGTTCTCAGCTGATGACTGGCTTCATATTTGCTGACAAAGCTGAAGGCACAGAGGAGGATTTCCACATGCTCTCATCCCCATATGCACTGAGTTATCTGGATCTGTCCATGTATTAGGCCTTTCCTTTACCTATAGTAGGTGATCTGTCTATGAAATGACTCCACTTACGCTCTGAATCTAGTCCCTTCTTTCCTACTCAGTGGCATTGCTTCTGCAGTTTCTTCCTCTCTCTGCTTTCCTATAAAGTTTTCTTTCTCACCTGAGTGTTCCCATCAGCATGCAAATATTAATTTCTTTTTAGTGCAAAATCCCTCAAAAGAGCAATGTGCAAAAATCACAAGCATTCTTACACACCAATAACAAACAGAGAGCCAAATCATGAGTGAACTCCCATTCACAATTGCTTCAAAGAGAATAAAACACCTAGGAATCCAACTTACAAGGGATGTGAAGGACCTCTTCAAGGAGAACTACAAACCACTGCTCAATGAAATAAAAGAGGATACAAAAAAATGGAAGAACATTCCATGCTCATGGGTAGGAAGAATCAATATCGTGAAAATGGCCATAATGCCCAAGGTAATTTATAGATTCAATGCCATCCCCATCAAGCTACCAATGACTTTCTTCACAGAATTGGAGAAAACTACTTTAAAGTTCCTATGGAACCAAAAAAGAGCCCGCATTGCCAAGTCAATCCTAAGCCAAAAGAACGAAGCTGGGGGCATCATGCTACCTGACTTCAAACTATATACTACAAGGCTACAGTAACCAAAACAGCATGGCACTGGTACCAAAACAGAGATATAGACCAATGGAACAGAACAGATCCCTCAGAAATAATGCCACATATCTACAACCATCTGATCTTTGACAAACGTGACAAAAACAAGAACTGGGGAAAGGATTCCCTATTTAATAAATGGTGCTGGGAAAACTGGATAGCCATACGTGGAAAGCTGAAAGTGGATCCCTTCCTTACACCTTATACAAAAATTAATTCAAGATGTATTAAAGACCTAAATGTTAGACCTAAAACCATAAAAACCCTAGAAGAAAACCTAGGCAATACCATTCAGGACATAGGCATGGGCAAGGACTTCATGTCTAAAACACCAAAAGCAACAGCAACAAAAGCCAAAATTGACAAATAGGATCTAATTAAACTAAAGAGCTTTTGCACAGCAAAAGAAACTACCATTAGCGTGAACAGGCAACCTACAGAATGGAAGAAAATTTTTGCAATCTACTCATCTGACAAAGGGCTAATATCCACAATCTACAATGAACTCAAACAAATTTACAAGAAAAAACCAAACAACCCCATCAACAAGTGGGTGAAGGATATGAACAGACACTCGTCAAAAGAAGACATTTATGCAGCCAAAAGACACATGAAAAAATATTCATCATCACTGGCCATTAGAGAAATGCAAATCGAAAACCACAATGAGATACCATCTCACACCAGTTAGAATGGCGATCATTAAAAAGTCAGGAAACAACAGGTGCTGGAGAGGATGTGGAGAAATAGGAATACTTTTACACTGTTGGCGGGAATGTAAACTGGTTCAACTAGTTCCATTGTGGAAGTCAGTGTGGCGATTCCTCAGGGATCTAGAACTAGAAATACCATTTGACCCAGCCATCCCATTACTGGGTATATACCCAAAGAACTATAAATCATGCTGCTGTAAACACAGATGCACACATGTTTATTGTGGCACTATTCACAATAGCAAAGACTTGGAACCAACCCAAATGTCCAACAATGATAGACTGGATTAAGAAAATGTGGCACATATACACCATGGAATACTATGCAGCCATAAAAAATGATGAGTTCATGTCCTTTGTAGGGATGTGGGTGAAGCTGGAAACCATCATTCTCAGCAAACTATCACAAGGACAAAAAACCATACACCGCATGTTCTCACTCATAGGTGGGAATTGAACAATGAGAACACATGGACACAGGAAGGGAAACATCACACACTGGGGCCTGTTGTGGGGTGGGGGTGGGGGGAGGGATAGCATTAGGAGATATATCTAATGTTAAATGACGAGTTACTGGGTGCAGCACACCAACATGGCACATGTATATATATGTAACAAACCTGCACATTGTGCACATGTACCCTAAAACTTAAAGTATAATAATAATAATAAAAAAAAGAATTTTTATTCACTATATTCACTTCATTCCCTCCAATCTGTATTGAATCTCTTGAAATTACCCTTTCATTTTCAGCATTCCCCCAAGCAGCTCTTTTCAAAGTCACCAATGACTTCTATATTGCTAAATCAGATGGCTACTTCTCAGTTCTCAACGGACACAATTTCTTAGCCGCTTTTGGAACAATCGTTGTCTTGTTCCTTCATAAAACACTTTCTTTACTCTGCTGCTGGTTTGTTATTCTCTCTTGCTTCTCATGCTATTTTTCTGCCTGATCCTTCTTAGTATCATTTTCTGAATTCCTCATCTTCCCAATTTCTAACCACTGAAATGCTCCAGGGCTCAAATCTTGGATGTCTTATTTTTTCATTTATATTTATCTTTATACTTGATCTCATTGGATTCTATGGTTTTCAATATTAGCTATGCTGTGATGAATCTCAAATTTGTATCTTCAGCTCTAATTTACAGATTTCCTCTGAACCTGATCTATGTACTGTGTTATATTACTGACTCCACATTTGCCACTTGGTTTTGATTTTTCTCCCACAATGAATTCCTCTCATGACTTCACTACTGCAGTAAATGGCAAATGCATTCTATCACTTATTTGGTTCTCTAAGCTTGGGGTCATCTTTGACAACTCTTTTTCTCTTACATGCCATATCTAGTCCCTCACTGAGTCCTGTCAATTCTATTTTCAAATATTTATCCTGAGTCTAATTCCTTTTTATCACCATCCCTGCTCCCATGCTATTTCACATCACCATTATATCCCACGCAAAATTTGCAATAACCTGTTAAATAGTCTCTGTAGAATTATTCTTGCCCCATTGCAAATTAATTTATGTAGTGTAGACAAAAATGTCTTTATGAAGTATGTCAGACCACACCCTCTTGTCTCAAAATACTTCAAACAGCTTTAATTTCACCCGAAGATTAATTCTCAGTGTCCTATATGACCTGACCCAATACTACCTCTTAGACCCCTTCTTGTAACACTCATACTCAGATCAGACTCTGATCCAGACATATTCGCTTTCTTGCTCTTCTTCAGCTTCGCCAAGCAAGGTCCTATATTAAAGCCTTAGCACATATATTTCTCTCTGCCAGAGCCACTCATCTCAGGTGCTTCGTTTAGCTCTCTGCTTCAATTTTACTCTTTAGGAAGGCTTTTATCTGACCACTTATGTTCTTTATCCCTTATTCTGCTTTATTTGTTTTATTTATATCACCTAGAAATCATATAACATAGTTTATATTTCTCTATTTAGTTGTCCTATTCATCCCTTCTGCAGTACTAAAACGTAAGGTTCATGAGGGTGACAACTTGATCATTTCTGTTCAATGCCTTTTACTTCAGAACCCAAAAATTTCCTGAACATAGTAGATGCTCAATAAATCTTTGAAAATTAATAATTTAATATGAGTCTCAGTTTGGAAAAATGAGTGAAAATCTGTATCTGAAAGGCTTGTTTTTACTTGCAAAAAACGAGTCATCACTGTGTCTTGTGGTATCAAGCTGACTGAAGTGAGACTTCTACACATAACGCAGACTCAGAATGGACAAAAAAATAACAGTGATCCGAGGCTACTACTGTCCCTGGCAACTATCCATAGAATATCAGCAAAGCACAGAATGAGCCAGCTTGGCATCTGTGTGTAATATTAGCCCATATTTCTTCTTCCAGAAAGAGGAAACACATCCACATAAAGCAAATGAGGTGAAAAAAAGGCTGACAATGAGTTATAAATTAAATTAGTGCCATTCTCATTGGTATGTGCTTAGAGAGAGAAAGGATGTTAGGCTGGCGCTAAATGAGGTCCTTTCAAGTATTTTTTAAAAAAATTATGGCCCGGCACGGTGGCTCATGCTATAATCCCAGCACTTTGGGAGGCCAAGGCAGGTGGATCACCTGAGGTCAGGAGTTTGAGACCAGCCTGGCCAACATGGTGAAACCCCATCTCTACTAAAAATACAAAAATTAGCCAGGCGCGGTGGCACACGCCTATAGTCCCAGCTACTTGGGAGGCTGAGGCAGGAGAATCACTTGAACCCAGAAGGTGGAGGTTGCAGTGAGCCAAGATCATGCTACTGAACTCCAGCCTGGGTGATAGAGCGAGACTTCACCTCAAAAGAAAAAAAAATTATTAGAATTCTGGAATTCTTTCTGAATACTTCTCTAGAGAGACTGCATGCACCTCTAATAATCTTTTTTTCTAAACCCCAGTCTGAGACATACAATTTGACACATATAATTTTTTTATGAGAACACCAGGACAAAGTATAAAAATTGTGACTGGCTTAAAAAATGTGGGATATTTAGGTACAGTATCTATGCCTCTGAAATGACTTCGAGAATATTAAGTGGATGAATGACAAGACAAAAAGAACAAGGAGATGCAGTACAGAGGCAAGATAGGCAGTCGAAGAGAAGACAGCTAAGCCAGTTCAGTGTGAGGAACAAACAGTATCAGCGACACACCCAGCTTCAGGGATGATACTGATAAGCATGAATGGTTTGAGTATTGACACATAATGGAGTAAATAAATATTCACTATCTCAAAGAAGTCATCTTAGGAAGACAGGAATAGAAATAGAGGTTTACTAGAAGAGTTGGGCTTCTTTCCCTTATACCCAGCTAACTTAGGGATTATGCAGTTTTGACACCATGTAAACTGTAATTCATCAAAAACTGGTTTCAACCATTATCGTGTATACCACCAGCAGATATACATGTGGCAAACACAACGTATTTATGCTCAACTTCACATTCCACCTCACCACCTTCATAGCAATATGCTTTTATGTCTCACAGCTTTGTGTATCTGAGGCTCTGTATGCAAAGCTGTGATTTTTCTATTCTAAGCCTCTCTGTCTCTCTCTTTCTATCTCTGAAGGCATTAGAAGGCAACAAAGGAGACTATAGATTACAGATTTGAGGATAACATATACTTTAAAGGTTTTTATAAAATACTAACTTCAAAGATGAAACAAATTGTATTTTGAAATCTTCAAATTGTAAGGCTGAAGATTCCAAATCCTTTATTTTATACATGAAGGACTTAAGGCAAAGGAATGTCACAGAACTGCCCAATATAACACACAGAGTTAGTAGAAAAGCTGGGATGAAAACCTAGCAGAGTGTTCCTTTTATTTCACCAGTTCTCAATCTTGGCCTCTTTTCTACTACAATCATTTTAAAAATAAAACAAAACACAACAAAACAAATGCCCCCTTTATGGAGCAAAAATCTTAAAGTATATGTTCTTAGGTCTTCTGTTGGTATGTTTTCAGAAATAGCAGAAATGATCCTTTCAGAAGATTTTAAGGACTTGAATTGCAGAAATACTTCAGAGGGACCATTAAGCAGTCTTCCTAAAGTCTGCACCTACACTGTCCAGGGTTTATTTATGATTCTAAAAGTCACTGGGAGAGGTGCAAAGTGCGTGTTGAAGGGTCTAGACTTTTCACTCACTGTGGCTTTTAGCATTCCAGTTATTTGTTTAAAGAATGGAAATACCTCTTGGGCTTCACAGAGCCTAGGTTACAATCCAGCATCAGCAGAGGTAGTTTTTCTCCTTATTTTATGGAATATGTAATTGTATGTTTTTCTGGTAAATGCTTTCATTACCTAATTAGTTCATCAGCAGTTTTAGAAAGCAACCCTGGAAAGCAGTAAGGTGTCCAATTTGTTAACCTCCAATGAACTATGTTTCATTTGTAAATCATGCTGTATGGTTCTTATAAATCTTATTATTTTAAGCGATGAGACTTCATTCAAAAAAATGTAACAAGTGTAAATGGTTCAAATCTAGACTCATCTTTGTCATTGGTGACAAGAATTTTTTTATATAATAAGTTATTTGGGAAAAAGAAAGATACTATTTACTAACAATATTAATATGTATTTAGAGATGATATGCAAAATCCAGGAAGGCTCAATTTCCTAAAGCCAAGGGCTGTTTTCTATTCATCAGTGAATCCGTTGCACTTAAAACATCAGGTTAAATAGTAAAACTTGCTGATATTTACTTAGCAGTTACTATAGGCTATGAGCTTTAATTATATACTGTTACATTTTTCAAACCTAGCTTTTGAAACTGACATCATTATATTCCCCATTTTATATGAGAAAAAACTGAGGTTTAAGAAGATGAACTAGCTGGGCGTGGTGGCTTACGCCTGTAATCCCAGCACTTTGGGAGGCTGAAGTGGGTGGATCACCTGAAATCAGGAGTTTGAGATCAGCCTGGCCAACATGGTGAAACCTCGTCTCTACTAAAAATACAAAAAATTAGCCAGGAGTGGTAGCCAGCACCTGTAATCCCAGCTACTCAGGAGGCTGAGGCAAGAGGATCATTTGAACCTGAGCGAGAGAGGTTGCAGTGAGTTGAGATTGTGACACTGCACTCCAGCCTGGAAGACAGAGTGAGACTCTGTCCCCCCAAAAAAAAGAAAAGAAAAAAGAAGATGAACTAACAACTTAACATGGCCACAATGATATTGAGTTAATAGATAAATAAGTTAGATCCCAGCATCTATCATATAAACACACTTCATATTTTCATTCTCAAAAACATTTGCTAAGGTCGAAAAAGAAAGGGCCTATGTCACCTAGAAGACTTTCTGATCACACGCCTGTATCTTTTTAAATTTGCCCATAAGGCTGTAATTCAGAGCTGATTTTAACCTGGAGGGTGAGAAACAATTATTTTGTTTAAGGAATGAAAACACTTCTCTGGCTTCATAGGACATATATTACAATCCAGCATCAGGAGAGGTAGCTCTTCTCTTTATTTGTATGGAATATATAATTGTCTGTTTTCCTGATAAATCTTTCCATTACCTAATTAGTTCACCAGCAGTTTTAGCAAAACCCCTAGCAAGCCCTAAGGTGTCTAATATGAAGACTGTCTTACTCATGTCAGTTCACCACCAATAAGCTATTTGCAGCTCATTCTCTAAATCACTACACATAGGGAATTACATCACACCTGATGTGTAGAACCCTCTTGCTGTACCAACAGCTATCACCATCATCATCTCTTTTCTGATAAGACACATCAATCTTGTTGCTAAGCACTTAAGTGCCTTTATTCCCAGATTTGATCTTCTCTTTGAAAGAATATGTGCGCGTGCGCGCACACACACACACACACATACACACCACCTACATAGTATTTTCTAGACCATTTATGTATAGCTGGAGGAAAACTTACAAGATGAGATAATCTTGATTAAGGCTATTCATTAATTCTTTTCACCAAAGATGAAAAAATTAGAGGATATTTCTAAGTGGCAGCAGGAAGGTTTCAGTTTATACAGAGGTAGGGGAATGGAGTATACTCTGTGCAGAAACATTGAAATAAATTAATAAACAAAGCTTACTTAAGAAGTTCTTTGAGATTAGGACACATCATTGGTTCTCAGAATTTTCATCCCATGATATTCACTCTTCACTCCCATCAACTTGAGAATGGCCATGAATATGGACCACAAAATTTTGCTCGAAGTAGATTTTGGATCTCCTTAACTCGGTCTCTCATAATCCCTGATCTGTTATTTTTGAGGGATCTGAGTAGAGAATTCCAATGTTGTATAACTTAAAAACATTTGACAGCATTAAATTAAATGAGAAGATGGTTTGCTCATCCCATAATTTCCTGAAAGGCCCAATAAGGTGAAACAGACACAACCCCAAGTAAAATTTTATGTAATGACATAGACACCCCAATGCAAAATTAAAACAGATTTCCACCTGAGAATTCAAGAAATGTACTACCTTGCCCCAAACCGGTAAGAATCCGATTACCACAAGGATGGATAGTTACCCATGGCGAAGAACGGGATTCCCAGCAGGGTGGAGTTGTACTTTCCATCGGTGATGAAGAAGATCCCTGCTGCTGTGATGATGGAGATGCATACTGTGAGCACCCCCAGGAGACCCAGGAAGGGCTTACTGCGCAAGCAGTCCTTCATGGAGCTGGAGAGGGTGGCTGTGGTCAGGATCAGCACGAGGCTCACCAGGACCTTGCTTCTGGCCAGGATGCTGGTCTTATGAAAGTCCCTCCAGAGGCTAAAGGATGCTAAAGAGTAGAGCTGGAGTTCTTGATGCTCCTCCTGGAGCTTCCTTATAAGATTGCAGAACTCATTCTCCCACTTCTCCCCTATGAGGTCTTGGGTGGCAGAGCCATAGGTCTGGAGGTAGTAGGTGATTTGAATGGCTCTGGCTGACTTGACCCGCTGATCTTTGCTGTTTGGCACTTCCACTACCCCGCCCAGTTGGTGTCCAATAAAACTGTTCCTCCCATCCTTGAAAACAGAAAAAGAAGAGACTTCAGTTACGGATGTATATTCCAGGGAATAGATTCTTACTCTAAGTGAAGGAGCACAAGGAAGGCAGAGATAGGTGCTAGTAATTGTGAAACTGATGTGGGTGGAGAGGCAAGTTAGAATTTTATATTCAACATTTGGAGCTACATGGGATACCATGTATGATGATCAAGGGCAGAAAATATGCAAAAAGTATTACAAAGCTACAGAAGAATTGCCACATGCATAGAGAAATGTAGATAAATATTTTGATCTCACTCACATCCCAATTCCCAACATTTCCTTTTGTAACAATCCATTACAAATCCTTAATACGAGATCAAGTTTTATGATTCAGTTTCAGCCAAAAGTAAAGCTTGCCATGAATTAATAATATTTCAAAAGTTAAGATAATTATCTGTTCTATAAATATACACTAATCTTTCTAGGGTTCATTCATATACCTATGCCAACACTCATACAAATACACACAAACATGAATATTCTTATATATTCTCTATATTTTGGGAATATAATTGCATACCGAAGAGCAGTACAAAAAATATTGTTTCTTACAACTAATTTAATGGCATTGAAATATTTCCCAAATATGATGTGAACACCTATTCACACATTACAATGCTCTCTCCAAACACCTGCCTCAGACATAGGTTGACCTTTTCTTATTGATGACAGTAGACAAATCCCCTAAATTAGACTGATAAGAATTTCAGATTGAATTGCCAAAAGTCAATTCATTTTCAGAGTTTGACATGAGGTAGAGTAGGCAAGATCATGAGAGTAGGAAATTGGTAAGAGAAGCAATCACTGCTCTTTAAGGCACATGTATGTGGCCAAAGAGTTACTAAAACAGGTTGAGAACAGTAATTCTCATCCAGTGTGCCCCAACATGAAGAAAGAAATCTCGAAGAGCTGTCAACAAATTATCATTAATTTGGAAAATTTATTATTGCCACAACTATCATTTATTTCAATGGCAATGGTTCTCAGAATACTGAAGCTAGTAGCAGGTTGCGTGATGAAGTATAGTGTTGAAAGTATGCTCAAGTACCAGGTGAGAGACAGGCACTAAGGTATGTTTATGTCACAGTAGACTGTGTGTCAACTGAACCTGCCAAGATGTTTATCTAACAAGGATATAAAGGGGTAAAATCAGGAGAAGAAACAGTTCTTCCTAGAGTGGGTAGGGCAGAAGACAACAAACTCAATAGTGTGATAACTCTTGTTTTTCGCAGAACTGGGAGGTATTATGTACTCTAGCAGACACATGTCTTAATTCTTGTGGACTTGTTTAGCTCAGACACTTATATCTAAGGCACTTGTTTGTATTTGCATTTTTAACATGTGACAAAGCAACCCTAATACTTGAGAGTGTGTTGCAAACACAAAAAGTTTACAATATTTACAGAGAGTAAAAATGCTGTTAGTAGGATCACCAGGAATTCCAAGTGAGGAATTTCTTTTTTTTTTTCTTTAATTATTCTTTTAAGTTCTGGGGTACATGTGCAGAACGTGCAGGTTTGTTACATAGTTATACATGTGCCATGTGGCTTGCTGTGCCCATAAACCCATCAACTACATTAGGTATTTCTCCTAATGCTATCCATCTCCTAGCCCACCACCCACCGATAGGCCCTGGTGTGTGATGTTCCCCTCCCTGTGTCCATGTGTTCTCGTTGTTCAACTCCCACTTTTGAGTGAGTGTTTGGTTTTCTGTTCCTGTGTTAGTTTGCTGAGAATGGTGGTTTCCAGCTTCATCCAAAGGACATGAACTCATCCATTTTTATGGCTTGATAGTATTCCAGGGTGTATATGTACCACATTTTCTTTATCCAATCTATTATGGATAGGCATTTGGGTTGGTTCCAAATCTTTGCTACTGTGAACAGTCCTGCAATAAACGTACGTGTGCATGTGTCTTTACAGCAGAATGATTTATAATCCTTTAGTTATATGCCCAGCAATGTGATTGCTTGGTCAAGTGGTATTTCTGGTTCTAGATCCTTGCAGAATCGCCACACTGTCTTCCACAATGGTTGAACTAATTTACACTCCCACCAACAGTGTAAAAGCGTTCCTATTTCTCCACATTCTCTCCAGCATCTGTTGTTTCCTGACTTTTGAATGATTACCACTCTAACTGGCATGAGATGGTATCTCATTGTGGTTTGGATTTGCATTTCTCTAATGAGCAGTGATGATGAGGTTTTCTTCATATGTTTGTTGGCCTCATTAAATGTCTTCTTTTGAGAAGTGTCTGCTCATATCCTTTGCCCACCTTTTGATGTTTTTTTTTCTTGTAAATTTGGTTAAGTTCCTTATAGATTCTGGATATTAGTTCTTTGTCAGATGGATAGATTGCAAAAATTTTCTCCCATTCTGTGGGTTGCCTGTTCACTTTGATGATAGTTTCTTTTGCTGTGCAGAAGCCCTTTAGTTTAATTAGATCCCATTTGTCAATTTTGGCTTTTGTTGCCATTGCTTTCGGTGTTTTAGTCATGAGGTCTTTGCCCATGCCTATGTCCTAAATGGTATTGCCTATGTTTTCTTCTAGGGTTTTTATGTTTTTATGTCTTACATTTAAGTCTTTAATCCATCTTGAGTTAATTTTTGTATAAGGTGTAAGGAAAGGGTCCAGTTTCAGTTTTCTGCATATGGCTAGCCAGTTTTCCCAGCATCATTTATTAAATAGGGAATCTTTTCTCCATTGATTGTTTTTGTCAGGTTTGTCAAAGATTAGATGGTTGTAGATGTGTGCCATTATTTCTGAGGCCTCTGTTCTGTTCTATTGGTCTATATATCTGTTTTGGTACCAGTATCATGGTGTTTTGGTTACTGTAGCCTGTAGTATAGTTTGAAGTCAGGTAGCGTGATGTCTCTAGCTTTGCTCTTTTTGCTTAGGATTGTCTTGGCTATATGGGCTATTTTTGGTTCCATATGAACTTTAAAGTAGTTTTCTCCAATTCTGTGAAAAAATTCAGTGGTAGCTTGATGGGAATAGCATTGAATCTATAAATTACTTTGGGCAGTTCGGCCATTTTCACAATATTGATTCTTCCTATCCATGAGCATGGAATGTTTTTCCATTTGTTTGTGTCCTCTCTTATTTCCTCGAGCGGTGGTTTGTAGTTCTCCTTGAAGAGGTCCTTTACATGCATTGTAAGTTGTATTCCTAAGTATTTTATTCTTTTTTGTAGCCATTGTGAATGGGAGTTCACTCATGATTTGGCTCTGTTTGTCTATTATTGGTGTATAGGAATGCTTGTGATTTTTTGCACATTGATTTTGTATCCTGAGACTATGCTGAAGTTGCTTATCAGCTTAAGGAGATTTGGGACTGAGACAGTGGGATTTTCTAAATATACAACAATGCCATCTGCAAACAGAAACAATTTGACTTCCTCTCTTCCTATTTGAATACGCTTTATTTCTTTCTCTTTCCTGATTGCCCTGGCCAGAACTTCCAATACTATGTTGAATAGGTAGATTCAAACAATTACCCTGTGGTGAGGGATTATTTTAAAATCTGATAGTAATGACCGTTTGTTTTACTAAATCGAATAATCAACAAGTTAAAATATACAATCAGGTTCTTTGCTTGCATAGTCTTAATTAAAACTTGTTTCTGTTTGAAAAAAAAAAAAAAGAGGGCATCCTTATTTTGTGCCAGTTTTCAAAGGGAATGCTTCCAGCTTTTGCCCATTCAGTATGATATTGGCTATGGATCTGTCATAAATAGCTCTTATTGTTTTGAGATACGTTCCATCAGTACCTAGTTTTTGAGAGTTTTTAGCATGAAGGGGTGTTTAATTTTATTGAAGATCTTTTCTGCATCTATTGAGATAATCATGTGGTTTTTGTCATTGGTTCTGTTTAAGTGATGGATTACATTTATTGATTTGCATATGTTGAACTAGCCTTGCATCCCAGGGATGAAGCTGACTTGATTGTGGTAGATAAGCTTTTTGATGTGCTGCTGGACTTGGTTTGGCAGTATTTTATTGAGGATTTTAGCATTGATGTTCATCAGGGATATTGGCCTGAAATTTCCCTTTTTTGGCTGGGTCTCTGCCAGGTTTTGGTATCAGGATGATGCTGGCCTCATAAAATGAATTAGGGAGGAGTCCCTCTTTTTCTATTGTTTGGAATAGTTTCAGAAGGAATGGTACCAGCTCCTCTTTGTAACTCTGGTAGAATTCGGCTGTGAATCAGTCTGGTCCTGGGCTTTTTTTTTTTTTTTTTGTTGGTAGGCTCTTAATTACTGCCTCAGTTTCAGAACAAGAAAGGAATTTCATAGTCACTCCACTTTCTCCCTACATACTAAATGAATACAATCATTCTATTTATCTCAATGTGACCAACTCTAAAGGAACAATCCAATAAGAATTTCAGTTGAGTTTTTTTTTTTTCTCAGAATGTCTCCCACTTCCATGTAATCTTTATAATTTTCCCATCTTTTTCCTTTTGGAATCAAATGGAAATTTTGGCTGTGGTTCCCAAGGCTCTCTCTTGATTAAATCTCATGGGATATTACCATGAGCTGCAAGTAGAAAGGTAGGCATGCTTTGAGAAAGGAGGCGGGGATCTCATCCCAGAACTGAGAAATTGTGGAAAATTTCTGTTCTTTAAGTTGACACTAATTGATCCCCAATTAGGCTCATTTATTTTTGTTTTAAGCTTGGTATAATTTTTAGCTCCACCCTTGTTTCTACACCTTTGAAATCCCACTTTGATGTGGAATTCTACTTCTGATTATTTGAAAGAGAAAGTTTTTAAAAAGCATTATCTATTTACTTAAAATGTGCAGCTATCAGTCTTTACTAATTTATGTCATCAAAAAGATTTCTCAGAGATCTTTAGCAGCAACAAAATGATTTATTCGTCTCTTGGGGCTCATTTGGAGATTACAGTGAATAAAAAAGGGTGCTGATAATGTATCTGGACAAAAGACAAAATTTTAAAGAAGGCTAGTGTCGGTTTTTAAACAACAGATCTTCGTTGAGTTTGGCTAGCTGCTAACCCCTCTGTTGAAGTTGTCTAATTCCCATTTTTACAAAAAAAAAGTTTATAAAAGGTACACTTCTATCCCTCTTTTCCCATTATTTTAAAATTAATATAACAAATAGAATGAATTTCTTACTCATATTTTTCTCTATACATCAGAACAAAATAAATAAGGTTTTTGGATGTTCTGGAATTGAAAGCTCCATTAAAAGGTCCACATTTTGTACCTGCAGTTGGCCCAAAAATCCAACTAATTATAGTTCTGAGAAATACATTTTTGTACATTATTTGTATGGGAAAATTACACTGTTTTGTAAGGGATTATAGAAGAGTTTATTCGCTTCCCAAACTCACCAGCTCACAGATGCTTCTGTGTAGGAAAGACAAAGAATTAATATAAGAAATATTGTAATTATCCTGTGGACAGAACTTCCTTGAAGTTCTGACTACAAGTAATAATGAAAGAACACTTAATCAGGAATCATGTGAGCTGAGTTGCAGTGTGCAGCTCACATTAATGGAAAAAGGTCCTTAGTTCATGGCTAATTCATTAGTTCATGGCTAGTTTATTTGGTTTTCTTATCTATAAAATGAGCAACTGTGAGTATATAAACAAATGTTTACATAATAATTAAGTAATTTTCAGCTCTATTTTTCTATGAAAATACAATGCATAAAGTTTCACTGGAGATGCCCGGATGTCAGAAAGGATATCATTATAACTAATAGAGTCATTAATGGATTATTTGTATAATTGAAAAAGATCTTACTTATCACATGATGAAGCCCTTTTGTTTAATAGATGAGCAAACCTAGAAGCTCAGAGAAGGTAAACCTACTAAAGGGATGATTCCAAGGTTGAAACTCAGATCTTCTGAGTCCAAGTCCAGTCCTTTCTAGAGTCCTAGGGGAGCGATTTCAGGGCAGCCAGTTTGGCTCCCATGAAATGTTCTTTATGATTAAAAGTTATTTCACTTGTAGACCCCCTTTTCCAATGTCGTCCTCTCCACTAAGGCAACTGTCTAGCAATGACACATACTCATATACTGATTCAACTTCTTCTTTTCCCCAAAAACCTCCTACAAAAGTTCTGAAATTCCTTTAAGTGTAAAAATCACCTTTATGTCCCAATAAAGACAAGTCTTAAAGTAAGAATATGACAAGATGCTAACATGCTGTTTTCAATGCTCTCTTATATGAGTGCTTCACTGAACTGAACTGACATTATTAAGAGTAGATGACTTCGGTTCCTAGCTCATATCCCTGTGTACACTGTTGTTCTTCAGTCTATTCTCCACACGGAAGCCAGAGTCTATTTGTACAATTTAAATGAGACAACATCATCCCTACACCTAAAACCCTCCCCTGGTTTCCACTTGCAGTAGGAATACAACAGATGCCTCTTGCCAGGCTTCAAAGGCCCTGCTTAGCCCATTTCTAGAGGAGTCTTCAGACCTGTCTCCTATTACCCTTCTCATGAACTCTGCTCCAACTAATTTTTTAAACCTTTCTTCCTATTCCTTGAAGAAACCAAGTTAATTTCCACCTTATGATCATTGCATCAGCTGTTCCCTCTGCCTGAAATGCTTTCTTCTGCCAAGACTACTTCCTGGTCACCGAGGACTTAGCTTCAAAGAAATATTTGACCCACAAGACCTAAACCAGCCTTCCTTGCAATAATTCTATTGCATAGACTTTTTATCTTCTTCTTACAAATGATTTCTATTTGAATTGATCTTATTTTATCATTTAACTGCTCCTTTCTGTGTCCTCTGCTAGAGTGTGTGCCTGTTGAAAGCTGACATCTTTTCTGTTTTGTTCACTGATAATTTCTTTGTGCCTAGAAAAAGCCTGATGTGTAATAAACATTCCATAATATTTATTAGCTGAGTAAATTCACCTTAAGATATATACAACTAATTATAGGTTACTTTTTAGAGACTAGTTTGCTAAGACCAGGACAAGTAGGAGACAGATCAAAGTGCCTGAGAACAGTAGGAACTCAAATGAAAAGAGGCATATGTAGAAATTTGAGGCTGATACAGAAAAGAAACAACAACATCTCTTTCTCAGTCTGCTTATTCTAGTATAATATTTCCCCCAAATATGTTTCTTTTTCATTTTCACTGCACACCAAGCATGTGCAGGAAGCTAGTCAACAGACAGGGGGACTTAGGGAGTGCCAGAAAAAAGAATTTGCATGTATCATGGCCCGCAGGCAAAAGCCAGGGTAAGATGCTCAGGGACCTGAAGGGAGTAATAGGATTTGAGGCTACAGAAGGCAGCAGGGCCTCTTCAGTAAAGGCCATGAAAGCCTTATTAAGGAGTTGGACTTAATTATCCTTCAATACAAACCCATTGGTGAGTTTTAAGCTAGCGAATGACATGATTTACTTTCAAAAGTTCTCACTCTCATTGCACTGTGGAAAATGATTTAGGAAGTAAAGGTGATTCTAAAGGAAAGAGCTCAGTTAGGAATTCCCTGCAGTATTTCAGGTTCTTGATGAAGCATAAGAAAGTGTCAGCTGAGGCAGTTTCTAGTAGGCAAATTGTTCCAAGGTGAATCATTGGAATTACAGGTCATGATGCTATCTCATGGCCATAAAGCATCTCATCACATTATCTCTCCAGCAGCAGTAATGCTGAAGAGAAAAAAAAAAATCTTGGGTTCGAAAGCTCTTATTTAGTTTCAGGTTACTATTCTGTAGCTTTAAAAATTACTCTCACTCAATGCAGAGCTTTCAATAGCTCTAGAGTGAAAAACTAAACTCTCAGAGAGAAGATTAAAAAAATATTAAAGTGATAAGAGAGGATGGAGACATTAATGTCACAGACAATAGTGCAGAGAAAAAAATTACTTGATGATGGTTTGAAATTATAGGAGAGCAAGTACAATATTTGTTCCTTCTATGTACTAGGTTGGCATTCAGACACTTTCTGTGACTGCAAGATAATTTGACAGCACAGCTTTTGTCCAAGACAATTGCAATTCAGATTTCATTGATTTTCCATGAGGCAGACACTGCAAAGATATTGGAAAGTTTTAGATGGTTAGTTGTTTTTTATCACTGAAAAGAAAGTCTTCCTGTGTTTAGTAGATGGTGACATTTCCAAAGGAATATTGTTTCTTTTTTTAATCAGATTTTTCCTCATATTTATTTTCTAACTTATATATCTTTGTTTTATTACCAGGGTCAAGTATATACACAAACTGGGATTAAATGAAAATATTGGTTATCTTTATTTTCCACACCAGAACTTCATATTTAGTAGAAATGAGAAAATAATGAGAAACACCTAGTTTGTACAAGGTATTTATTTTTTAAAAGAAGAATCAAAAGTCATTCTCAAAATGAAGACTTTAAAGCATTAAAATGCCCTAAATAAGTAATAAATTCAATTTATTTTGTCACATTAGTAAGCTAGAAAAAGGCCATGATGTAGTTCACATGTTTTTCAAAGAAGAAGATTAAAAAAACAAGATTTCTGTATTGCTGAAATAAAATAAAAACTCTAGCCATCCAGAATATAAAATAAGTTTAAAAGAGAACTCCAACATATCAATTAACTGGGACTTGGTTGGAAATTTTTAACACATTTGGCAGAATCAGTTCTAAGACATAAGAATTCTATTCGCATTATCTTAGGCAACTCTTCCAATCGCTCTATGAAGAAGTGCTATACTGGAGTAGCCTCAAGTCAACAATAAGGACATTGGGACCAAGAGAGAGGATACAATGAAAGAAATGTTATACTGCTACTAAGTGGCACAGCCAATCACTTGATTCGTATGTCTGACTCCACATTCTTAACACAACTGCCCATATACTTGAATAATTTTTATATGTATATATTAATGATAGGTACTATAATGTAATGGTTATGTACACAGAGCCAAGAATCCACTGCCTTGCTTAGAGTCCCAAACTCAACACTGACAAGATGTGCAAGGGTCTTAAGCTCCCTGTGTGTCAGTTTTATTATTGGTTAAAATAAGAATTATATAGGCATTGAGAAGATTGAATGTTTGGATATATGATAAGTATTTAGAATAGTGCTCAGAAATAATTGGCTATTATTTCTATTAATATATGTTATAAATAAAATGCTTGAATGATACTGTTTATTCACTTATCCATCTAAGATTATTCCACGTTTCCCAGCAAATGTTTGTAATATGGTGGAAAGAACTTAGGGCACAGGGCCAAGACTCCTGGTTTCAAGTTCCATTTCTGCTACTATACCGCCGGGTGATAGAGGACATGCTGTTCAGCTTTTCTGAATGCCAGCACCCTCATCTCCAAAATAAAAAGTGTTGCTTACATTATCGCTAAAGGTCTTACCTGCCCTATAGTTAATAATTCATTGGTGGTAGTCACTGGACACTACATAGTATGCTGCAGAAATCTGCCCCAAGAGAAAAAAATAAAAGAAATAAAAAGGAAGGGAAAACACAAAATGACCAGTGTTCATTTCCATAGAAACAAGAAGCATTTTATCTTCTTCTGAAGCTAGACCAAGTCATGTGTCTGCCCTTTCTTTGAGTAATCTCTGGAGAGAGTTCTTCTCAAATGGAGAAGGATAAGGAATTTGCCCTAATTTACCTAGATATAAATCACCTCTGTAGCCCAGATGAATTAACTTATTTCTTAGATAGTAAAATTCATTTTCTCTCCAGATGTCTACCAGTATTCTCTCTACCATTTGCTTATCAAATACTAGTTCAAATAGGTTTTAATTTCTCTTTTATTGAGGTAAAGTCTTTGCACAAATCTATTAACAATGTGCAGAAGTAGTTAACATCTGCATTAAATGTGAGCCATGTAAAAATAAACTTGGTTTCTCTGTAACTTATATTAGTGATTCTATCCCAAAAGTTTCCATAAAAAGCAATATTACTATTCTTACATGAATGAGTCTTTCACAAAGAGATCACAGCGATTCTTAAAAGCAGGCATTCCGATATCAAACAACACTTAGCTCTGATGTTGACCTACATAAGAGAAGTTGGCCACCGCTAACGCAGGAGCATTTGAGGAAAGCAGCAAATCCCTATGTATAGTGTCCCCCTTCAGTAGAAAGATTAAAAGTCCTGCCTTGCCTTTCTTTTGGACTAAGAAATTCTCTTCTAAAAAGGCTCTGGTTTACAACCAGAGGCTATAGGACTATGACATCTGGAACATTAACACCTTTGACTGGAAAAGTAGATCAGACTGACAAATTGGGGAGGCAAAACTCAGAGTAGAGCTCGAAACATCCTCATGGAAACAAGAAAGTTACGGAAGATGAGAACCTTCGGCATTGTAGGTACCTTCATGGGGTGCCAGTGTGGTGAATATGTGGGGGTACCCAAGGATGTGACACACAGCACAGGTGGAAAGAGGCAAGGAAAGAGGCAACTGTTTATTCATCCAAGAAAGATTCAGTGAGCACGTGCTCTGTGCTATACCGCTATCGAGGATAGAGTGGTAGACGGCTACAGTGCCTATCTTCAAAGGGCCTATGGTGTGGGGTCAGGGAAAGATAAGTAAGTAGGCAGGCATTTTAAAAAAATATAAGTACTGGCCGGGCGCTGTGGCTCATGCCTGTAATCCCAGCACTTTCGGAGGCCAAGGAGGGCGGATTATGAGGTCAGGAGATTGAGATCATCCTGGTTAACATGGTGAGACCCCGTCTCTACTAAAAACACAAAAAATTAGCCGGGCGTGGTGGGGGGCGACTGTAATTCCAGCTACTCCGGAGGCTGAGGCAGGAGAATGGCGTTAACCCGGCAGGCGGAGCTTGCACTGAGCTGAGATCGCACCACTGCACTCCAGCCTGGGTGGCAGAGCGCGACCCCGTCTCAAAAAAAAAAAAAAAAAAAAAAAAAAAAAAAAATATATATATATATATGTATATATATATATATATATATATATATATATATATATATATATGCACTGTGGCAGTGATTAACACAAGATGTCAAGAGAGCACTGAGAAGGAATCGCCTAACTTAGTGGGTACTAAGGAGGCTTTCTAAAGTAGGTGTTACCTTAGCTGAGTCCTGAAGCATAAGTACCAATTATCCAAATAAAGCTGGAAGATTTGGTTGCTGGACATGGAAAGAAATGGTCTTCTAAGCAGAGGAAACAGCATACACAAAGGTGTAGATCTGCCCTTTGTGTAAGTAAGTGTGTTGTATTCCTGAGACTTGGAGAATTACTGGAATATATGATGAAGGAGGGTAAGAGAAGAGTGATTTCTCGGAGATGGACACTGGCAGTGAAAATTGTGAAATTTGCTTATTCCAAAGCTCTCTTTCGCTGCAATGTGAAAAATGAACTCCAGGTGTGCCTTGGGGATGGATATGAGCACTAGAGATAGGGCATGGCATGATTTTTTTTTCCTTCCTTACAGCTTTGTCTAAGGCAAGACTTACCTAACTGATTATGCGAACATTAAAAAAGAGGTTTTTCAGATCTTATGGAATGCACACTATTCTGAAAATAAATTTTTCCCATACCTGGGCTTTTTCCAAAGAACCACCACTTCTGGAGTGTTGAGGGATTCTTGGAAAAAATTTACTTTCTAAAATTATGAAAGTTGTTAAAAGTGATCTACTCATTCTAATGATTCTCATAAATTCAATCAATTAAAACAAATATTAGGTTGCTGCAAAAGTAATTGCGGTTTTTGCTACTTTCTTTGGCAAAAACCGTAATTACTTTTGCACCAAACTAATAATACATGTACTGAATATCTGGGAAAGCGTATTGCTATCCTGCATGTCGAAACCAAGATAAAGACAAATAAAGGGAGGATAAAGTCTTTTCTTTGAAGACTTTATATTTTTGTTTACAGACAAAGCACATAAATAAAATGCCAAGAGAATAAAGCAGCATGGAGACTTACAATACAGAAGACGTTACTGAAGAGTGAAGATACGTGCTGGGGCTGCAAATCTATACACATTACAGCATGATCTCCACTACTATGTAACAATAAATGTGTATATATAAATATTCAAGGGAAATACATTGGCTTGTTTCTGGTATAGGATTATGGGTCAGTTCTGATTTCTTTGTTAGGTTATTTTATACTATCATTACAAAATTTGATTGACTCACCAACAAAAATAACAAAAAGTGTGTTGAGAGAACTGAACAAAGGGTAAATTGAAATGGGAGGGATGACGTAGATATTATGTCCAGTCAAATTTCACTTAGGCAATGGGAGAGGAAGAAGGATCAAGAATCAGGATTCCCTTGTGCCCAGGCTCAAGTTCTAAGCAATCTGTCTAACTAAACTTGAGTTGTTTTTAATATAGGATTATAGGTCATTTCCGATTTCTTGGTTAGGTTATTTTATACTGTCTTTTAAAAAAATACTATTTTTAAAAATCGTATAAAATCTATATTTTCTTTAATATAGATAGTATATTATACATACTACAGTAGAAACAAGTTTTTCTGCTTCATGAAAGACTGTGGTTTTGCCCACTGAGACATAATAGAAGATAGTATTTTACCTCTGAAAGTGAATAGCAACAGATTTCTGGCCGCTAATGGTAGGGAAAAGTGCTAACACACACTTAACTCCTGAGCTGATCTGGCCTTGCACTTGGTTAAATGGTGTTTTCTTTTCAAAGAAAAGATCATGGGGACCTTGTTGGCTCAATATCACTCTCCTGGTATTGAACTTGACTTCTGAACTGGCCCACATAAGGTTCTTTTTAATCTTTGCCTTTGTACCTTTCCATCTCATATATTTGTTTTCTTTAATTTCATAAACAAGGCCAAATCATTTGACCAACCAAACAATAATTATGTTTTGAGTATTTGCTATGCATAAACTATCATGCTAAGTGAAAGCTAGCTTATTTTTTTTTTCTTGGATTATACAGATAGTTGTAATTGCAGAAGTCTGGAATATGAAGTTGAATACAACTTCTAGGAAATATGCCATTGATTTATGTAGTTTGGAAACAGTACTGTCATTTATGAAGTCCACTTTTCTAATTTCTATTTTGCTTTGCTGTCTACGGTTATATCAAATTTTTATTCTCAAAGAAACGTCTTCGGATTACTAATGCATATTGTCTTTTACTGTTGTTCTCTGTGTATCTTTTTTATCTCTCCAACTAGACTTCTAAGTTCACTGAAGATAGGGAATGAAGGTGGTACCTTTCTGAAGCCAAATGAAACAAATATGGGGTACATATCTCAAGGAAATGTACAGGAATGCACATAAGAAAGAATGTGAAATCAACAATGTAGCCTTTATTTACATTTGGGAGTGAAGTTAGTTGTGTCTTAATCTTTCGATAAAACAAAAGTGACACCCTTGTATCTTTACTGAATATGATTGAGATTTTAATATCTCATTGTCCTACTATGTGAAAAATACTCCCTCCCTCTTCCTTGTTCTATCTCCTTTCTCCCTCTCCTCTTCTTTCGCCTCTCCCTCTCTTTATTTCTCTCTCTAACCCTTTCTCCCTGTTTTCCTCCTCTTTCCTCTCTCATCTCTCTCCTTCCTTTATTTGAAAGATAACTACCTCAAAGCCACAGTGAGGGATAATTATTGAACTATGTCAGTAAAATACTAGATAAAGAATACAACGCTTGCTTAAGTTCATTTTATCTTTGCTAAATTACCTTTTATTTTTAATCCCCAAAAGGACAGACATGCTTTGAAAATACAGTGTGTGATATACATTCTAATGAGGTCCGTACAATTGTTCCTTACTATAACCAAGATATTCAGCTTCAAAGATATTAAAATAATTGAAAGTCTTTTAATAAAGCCAAGAAAGTAAGTATGCTCCTATCTTCCACTCCATGTGGAAGTTAAATATTACTTTTCTCAGAATAGGAGACGAGGGTGCGACAGCTTACCTTTGCAAGTGTGTTAACATTTTCTGGGCTGATGTGATGTATTTTAGTCAAGTGCATAGCCTAGTCTTTGTGTTAAATTCCATACTCTTGGATATCTAGGAAAGGAGCACCTCAATGCCTTTGGAAGGTAAATTAAATTTTGTTTTTAAATTTGTAAGGTACCTGAATGAAAAATTAACTCGAAAGCAAAGTGTATGTGTTTCACCTGATAATTTAACTTATTACAAAAGATTAACCAAAAATCATTATATACTTAGAAAATAATTCTTTGTTTTTAATTTCTTGAAAGGAAAAAAAAAGCATTGCCTTTCTGGTTGTCTTGTTTAAGGCTAATATTAAAGTTAGCTTGCATTCCACTTACAAATACTTGCCTGATGTAGGAGAGGAGTGACCCAATCAAGCTAAATATGTTGTAAGCAAGGAAATAAGTCAGCAGCACATTAAACTATGTTAAATATGTTTGGACTAGCTTTAATAAGGAAGGTAAAATTTCATACCATTTCATTTTTTGAATGAGATCAATTCATGGATGACTTCTTTACATGTGGTTTTAGTTTTATACTTTTGTGAGATTTTTAAATTAATAATGTTTGCAAATTAAAAACATTTATTTATTATATATCCCCATTTTTGTTTTGAAAATATGGTAACCTTAATAAGTCCGGTGGTAGTAAGTTACAATGAGCAAAGAAAATATGACTGGATAACCCCAAAAGGTTTTGACAATTGATTTACTTAGATTTTTATGCAATAGAGAAAAATATTAAGCTAGATAGTCTCCTTATAATGAAAGCAGTCATCACTTGTGAATCTGGTATTCAAAATTAGGCCAATTTAAATCAAGACAATGCTCATTCTAGCCCTGGAGAGTTTAACTGCCACCACTACATAAGCATGAATGCGGCTTCTTGCTATCACATATAAATATCCCTCCTAATTGTATCCCTTCTGATATCGCCTACCTCCTATTTCATGAGGTTTGGAGACAAAACTTCCAATGGAAATTGCACTCTTCTTTTAGGTTGGTTTTAATTTTCTTCTGAATGTTCCCAAATAGGGCCTAGTCTCAGCAGCTCGGTTTCTCATAATTCAGCAATCAATATTTTTTCTTCACAAATAACTATCTTTCTTAAAAAAGCTCAAAACTTTAGCATAGAGAATGCTCCCAAAACTGTTCTTACAAGATGTTAAGAAATAGACTGAAATCTCTTTCAAGGTCTTCAGAGGAAAGACCCATAGTTCATGCTAGGGGTCATATGACCTGGTTACCATAGCAATGATGGCAAAACCACCTTGACATCACAGGCAATATGTCTTGCAATAGTGGTATGGCTTTAACGTTCAGAGAACTTGAGTTTGAATGCTGACTTGGGCACTTACGACTGCTGTGACCTTGCAAAATTACTTAGAGTCTCCAAGTGTCCTTCTTCAGCTATAAAATGGGACTGTCTAGCTCATAAGCTTTATTATAAGAATTATGTTTGATGATATTTGATGAGAGATAGCACCCTGTCTGTTATTTTGTAGGGCTCCATCAACAGTTACTACCTAATTACAAAATTATGATAGAATGATTCACTGAACTTAAATAAAATAAATAAAATCAAATCATGGCTCTTGACACAAACAACATTCTATCAACCCTCAGCTTACATTACAAATACAGAAAGTGTCCAGGACTCTCTAAGTAGGGTGTATTTAGCTAAAATGAATGAAAGATTCCAACTGTGTCTGTTCCAGTCCAGGAGGTCCACTCTCTACACGACCTAGAACTTGCTCTTAGGTCAACACATGTTTGAAAGGCAGACTCTGCCTGGTAATTTTAGGAGAAACCTAAAAAAGTTGGTTCAATTTTCCTTCTAATATACTTCAAATGACCACCTAGACATAGGCTTTCTCTACTCTGGAAAACAATTCATTGTGAAGGTAAATTTGCTGGGACAACTGAGCTCACAGAATTTACCCTCCTTCACTGTAGGTATTCTATGATCCCTTGGGACTTAGAGTCAGGCCTTGTGTCAGCACTGCCATCTGCTTTTGTTTCAGGCATAAAACAGATGGGGCTTCTGGATGGGACAAGCTCCATAGTGGAAAGAGTGCCTGAAGCTTTGTGGCGTTCTCTGCAGGCAAGATTGCAAGACGGAAGTAAGAACCAAACCTCCTGATTCCACAGTACAGAAGTTTCTCCACTGAAAGATCCTTCTATAATTAAAAGCATCTGGTGCAGGCATGAAGGAGCTTCTCAAAGCTTCTTTATTTTATCACCTATCTTTAAATTTCATACATAAAATGGCAGTATGCAAAAGCCAGATGACATGATTCTACATCACACGGTTTCATTTTGTTTTTGCTGCCCCATTATTTGAACACTCTACTGGGTTGCTAGAGAAAAATAATTTCATCAAAATAATTTGCAGCAAACTTTAATTTTAATATATCTGTTTCAATGCAATATTTCATTCTTGCTATAGATATTAAACATTCTTTATAATACACCGTAACATGTCACAGACATCACTGATGTTTGCTCAAGAATGGCAAGAACACTGTGTCTGGTACAGTATTAAGATAAACTCAATATATTTCATCTTCCCCGTGGATGGTAGATATCTTAATTGAAATGACCTGATAATGTTAAAGTGACAAGAAAAAATACACAGTGGGAAATGCAAATACAATAAAAGGTACGCATAGACGTTGCTCCCAATTTAACACACTTGAGAAAAAGCTAATTTTTGACAGCACCTGTTATAAACAAAGCTACAGGCACAAAAATATAAAAATTTGGTCCATTGTTCTTAAAAATATTGCCTGTCATTCTCCCTTATTGCAACATGGATTAATTTCCTATAATTTTGCAAGTAGTCAGAGAATTCAAGGTGACTATGTCACACCATATGAATAAGGGCAAAGATTCTCTTCTTTAGAGAGATTATGTAAAGAAAACAATCTAACATTCTTCACTTACATGGAAGTACTTTGTGGAGGAACAATTAACTTGCTAAGTGGGTGTCTGCTTTGACTGAAAGATCAGGGCTATTTGAAGCAATAGCCCTGTAATTTGTTACATAAGCAGGTATTTAGGATAAGTCTTTTCAAATGCATATTGCTGTGTCAATGCATTGTTAAAAATACCAATAATAACATACACACCCCCAAAATAACACTTTCTCAGAACTGGAGCTGGCAGTTGCCTGGACCTCATTGGAGCTGTTTGCAAGAAAATACTGAGAGAGGTTCTGAAGGAATGGAATGGCACTCAGGGACAGGGCTACTCAATTGGAAAAATAAAGAGATCTCCCTAGTTTTAAAGGGCAATGACTCCTACCACTCTCTCCAACAGCAATTTGAACATGATCTCACAGCTATTGCTCATCCAGAACAGACAATAAGTATGAACCTGAGGGAGACATTAGAAAGGTCTTCTGTATCGCCCTAAGGAATTTGGCATAGTGACCATTGAAAATCTTTAAAACTATCTGATGAGATATGTGTGTTAGAAGTTCTTTCTGGTAGCAAGCTTCTTTTGAAAGAAACCTCCTGGGCTGGAAAGTGTTCATGGCTTCTTGTTCTGAGTGGGAATTAGTCCCTGACTCCCTGGGCTAGAAGTCTTTCTTCCTGGCTGGCTGTGAGGTTTCTTTGTTCACTATATTTGATACTGGTTTCCTCATGGGAACTTCTTAGTCAACTGAAGCCTTTTATCTCAAACTCTTCCTAATGATATGTTTTGCCAGCTTTGTCCATCTCCTTTTTGTTAACATGATCTTGCAGCGGACAATTTGGAATTTCAGTGGTCTCTTTGGGGAACTTAGGATCTCTTGAGAGTCATTTTTCTATGTCCTTTCCCTTCCCATCAACTTCTCTCCTCACCCTTCCTCTTACCACCTTCTTCTATATGTCCCCTTCAAACCCATCTCTGCCTCTATTCCTCTGCCAATTCCTGCCAGACCTTTCCCTTCACACTTCGGTTCCTTAGCTCCCTACATTCACTGGGGCTTTAGGTCCCATACGCTCCACTGGAAGCTCTCAAGGGATTCAGGGTCTCTCAAAAACAACCACTTGAGACTGAAAGAGAAAACCATCTAATTGGAAATAGATTGGCTCTTTCATCCACTCAGATGGGCTTTGGAGACACCCAGACAGCTGCTAGATGTACCCTCAGCCTAAAAGATAGTCCATAGCCTCCACAAGATTACATATTGGGGCAAACAAAAATATTAAAAATCTTCTTGATGATTATTGGTAAAAAGTTTTTGCTCTTATTGAGTACATAACCTCAATTTGTCCCATTTTTTTTTTTGGTAAGAAATACAATTCAGATAAAAAAGTAAAGTGGAGAAAAGATGAGAGCCAACTATTTTATATGAACTGGTAAGTTATATATTACTGTGTTCTACTGAGTCCTGGCTAAAATTTTTGAATGAAAGCGATAAGATTTTTGTTTACATCTGTCTATATGTTTATGTATGTTTATACATGTGTATGTATATATGCTATGTATATGTAATATTTTTCTTCTACATCCAGATAACATTACCAAATTAATTAATGGAATCCCTTTAAAAAGTTCTATTCAAATTGGCTAAGAGATAAATAAGTGCTTATGATAAATAAAATCTTCCTCAAACTCCCAGGAACATAAAAACTAACCCAAATGTTTTTCCAGTTCATGTGACTTCGGTAAAACATTGATAAATAAGATTAACGTAGTACTATTGGTTTAATGAAGACACTACATCTTTTAAATTGTCAGTATTACTATAACATAAACATAAATTTTAATTCTGTTTGGGTTTACTAAGCAAATAAGGTTAAAAATAGGTAACAGGAAAATAGCTTGAGATGATGGGTAGCTTTGTGTAAAGTTATAATATGTCTACCGTAAAATTGTTTCCAAAATCTCTTGGTAACTTGCAACTTTAGAGTTATGCTAAGTAACAGATATTTATTATAAATCTAGATCATCCCTAACATAAACTACTGGAACATTCATTAATGAATATAAATTAAAGTTCATAAACTTTCGGCACCTTGTTTTCATATTGCATAGATAATATAAATATATTTGGGTCTGTTGGTAAACGTGAGGAATTGTACTATGGAGAAGTGTATGACTATGAGAAACCTGCAATGTTATATTAATAACATTTGCTAGTTTGCTATAGACTCCTAGTATGGGAAAGACAATTCACAACTGTCTACTTCCTAATTTTCTTTCAATATATGTAATCAAAACTACCAGAAATAATAAGGGTGAAGGAAAGTAACTGTATATAAAAAGCAGGCAAGGAAACCAGGATGTGGTTTTTTTGTTCTGGTTTTTTGTTTTGTTTTGAGACAGTCTCGCTCTATTGCTCAGGCTGGGGTATAGTGGTGCGATCTCTGCTCACTATAACCCCAGCCTCCTAGGTTCAAGTGATTCTCGTGCCTCAGCCTCCCCAGTAGCTGAGATTACAGATGCACACTACTACGCCTGGCTAATTTTTGTATTTTTTTGTAAAGACAGTGTTTTGCATTGTTGGCCAGCCTGGTCTCGAACACCTAGCCTCAAGTGGTCTACCCACCTCAGCCTCCCAAAGTGCTAAGATTACAGGCATGAGTCACCACAATTGGCCTAGGATGTTTTTCTTTCATTTTTTTTGATAAGAAAATATATGAGGTATGAAAGGTTTGATTTGGCTAAGGTTAAAAGTGAGTAATTTTGCTTTAAAGTAGAATGACTGGTTGTTCAAGAATAATAAAGAGGAAAAATATAGGACAAAAATTGAGTGGATATAAAAAAGTCATAGAAGGTCTGTGGAAAAGAAATCTTGAAAAAGGAATTTTATGTGTGATGAAGCTAGCTAAAATTTAAATGGATTCATTTATGTTTAAAGAAAGAAAAAAATTTTAAAGACAATATCAAAAGTGCACTGGTGCAAAACTACAATTTGTTTTTTTGTCTAAGTAACTGAGTATTTTTGGATTTTTTTGGTCTGTTCTTAATAAGAAATTAAAGGGCTTTCTTTACCCTTTAAATAATCTTCCTATAAATCAAAGATTTTGTGTCTTAGCAAAATAATTTCCCATGCTTTATGTCAACCTTTATCATGTTCTTGATTATTTAAGATAACCCAAATATTGTTCATAGTAATCTGACAACTTACCTAATCAAATATTTAAGGCTTTTGACATTTTTGATAAACTTTCCAAAAATTAAATTCTAAATGAAGTTCTTTTTTACCTCAAACTAACTTTGAGATTTCTCAGGTGGCCCCCAGAAAATCTCAAAGGATTTGCTCTTTCACTTTGTAAAATGAGATATTAAAAATAATTCAGTTATTTGTTATAATAAATTATATGGGAAGCACTGTCAAATAAGAATAATGTTAAATCTTCTTTATATGATGTTTGTATGACTACATGTTATTAATATGTGTTCCAGAAGTTCTATGAAATTCCTACAAGCTTGATATGTGCTGGTATAATACTATCAATCATAATTCCAGTTACTGTTTTAAACATTACATGCCACAGAAATAACCAAATTTCCTTATCAAAAAACTCTCATCAGATTCTTAACCTGAACAATTTTAAATCTGTTGTCACTACAGATAGTTTTTTACTTTGATTTTTCTCTGAAAGCATTTGTAATCAATTCTAAGCCAAATGCTTCATCTTCAAAGAGATTTATAAAAAGACTCTGACATATACAGTACTATGAAAGACAAATCTCTGATAACTTTGAGACCATGCTACTGAAGTGAGAAAAAATTTCCACAACTAATGAAAAAACTGATGGATTGGTAAAATTGTTAGCCCAAGATCAAGCAGAACAAAAATTAATCATATGAAACTGAAAGAACTGATGAGGACGATTTTAATTCCTATGGCTTTTCTGCTTGAAATTTTGCTATTTTTAAATGTTTAATTTTCTAGACTTAAATAATCCCTTCCTTTTCTTTTAAGTTTCTATAATTTGTAGCCATTTAGTAAAATATGCCTTTGAGAAAAAAGGTGAAACGATTGCTTTTTCTCCCTATCTGATCTTTCCAGAATTCAGAAACTCTTATTGAGTGTTCTTATTTTTCATGGCAATATAGTTATTTTCATAAGTTCAAGCAGAATCTGTTCTTCTGGACATAAGTAGAAACACTGGTTACATTACCAAGGTTTTGACTAGAGTATTATACTTGAAAATGATGCATAAAATCAGATATGAACACACAGTTTTAAGAAACTAAGGTTGACTTTATGAAGCTAAAGCTTACAATGTCCCTTGAAAAGCCAAGGTACTTGACTTACAGGGTTCCAGCATTACAAGTGAGTAAGGAATGTCACTTTCTGGTAAGCCCAGGAAAGTCAGAACATCTTAGAGACCTCAAGAAGAGAAGTTACCCAAATCTATAGGTACTACAGGTGAAGTCTGGCTTGGCTTCCTATCCTTGAGAGGATTTTAAAGTCTGATCTGAGATCCCTTATGAATATTACCCACCAAACTAAAAATAAAATAAATAAAATAAATAAATAAGAAAAAAAGGTCTATGTAGTCAATGACCACTTATTTTGCATTTATGTAAATAATCAGGCCATGTTTAATGAGACAAGACATATTTTGCAACTACATTAGTCTTGCTGTAATTTATTGTATTTGATAGAAACAAGGGTGACTGTAGAGAGAAAAATTATATTTCAATGGAAAATTATGGCACACTTTTGAGGGTATTAAATTTTAGTCCTGTTTGCCATCTTTAAGCTTTTGTTATTTACCTGTAAACTGGACTAGATTCTGAATTCTACTTTTCTTGAATATCTGACTACAACTCTTGAAACTAACATTCTAATTTTTATCCTACCTTCCTGACTTAGCACCACTAAAAATGAAAACAGCTCTTTTCCAGGATTTTGCAAGCTGAAGCTGGATTACTTGATATAAACTCCAAGTCAATCACCATCACAAATCATGTGTAGGCAACTTTCATGTCTGCTGCTGTGTAGGCCACTCAGAACATTCACCAGAATACCCAGTAATATCACTGAACAATTCAAACTGCAAGTCAGAACATTTCTCAGGTTGTCACTGCCATCCTCACTCCATCATCCTCCACCATCTAATAAAATAAGTTTTTCTTTAACAAGAAATAAACTGCAGAGATACCAACCTCACATCTAGAAATCTTCTCTACTGACTGCCCTCTGACCTCAGAAACTGGGTTTCTAACTATTAATCTTTGTTTTTCTTTATTTTCACAGAAATATCCCTAATTAAATGGCTGACTGCTTGTACCGTCCAGCAAATATTCTCTATTACGAAGTCCCAAAAGGTGACTCAGAAAGTCTTTAATGGATAAGACTATCTGATGAGAACAATGGACTTATGTTGTTCCAAGGAAAGGAGAATGTCTCTTTTCCTGAACAGAAGGCGAAACTGACAAAGGTTCTTTGTTCAGGGAAACTTAAGTCAGGTTCCTGAACCTTCTCCTAGGCTAATCTGTGTACTTTCTTATAAAATTCAATTTTAGCAAGACCCTTACCCCTACCCCTCCATTTCCCACCCCTTGATATCTAGTCTAATTCTAATTACATCTGGTTTCCCCTCTGCCACCATTCACCAGGTAATGTTTAAACATCCTAGTTTGCCTTCAGCAAGAATCCTATCAGATCAGTTTAGCCAGAAGCCCCCTTATTCCTATGTTGCCTGTTAGTAATTTTTCATCCAGTGACCCACACCCTGCTCCTTGACTGTAAATTACCTTCTGCCCATGCTGTACTCAGCGTTGGGCCCAATCTCTCTCCCCCGCTGCAAGACCCCACTGCAGTGGTCCCTGCACCTATCACAATAGTGTCCCTCTGAGTAAAGAATAATTACTTTCTTTAACAAGTGTTAAGAATAATTTTTTCATTAACAGGATAAAAATGGCATAGGTTATCAGCTTACAGACTGTGGCTAAAGCCATACCTGTCCAGAGAGAGTGAAGAATGTGAGAATAGAAGCTGTGGGGGGAATCCATGGGAATAGGGAAAACACATTCGGGAAAATTCAGGGAGGCAAACAGTACTGCAAAATAGTAACATCTCTTGTATAGTCTCCATTGATGAAGCATTTCCCCAAAAATACATTAAACAAGGGATGGGAAAATATATTAAGCAGAGGAGAAATTCTAAGGGATGACAACCCATTTGCTGACATTTGTTTAAGTATCTCAGAATGATTTTTTTATAAGACATGGGCTTAAAATGCACTCATATTTTCCAATTCATTGAAATAAAAGTGATTCAGATCCTAAGAATAGTTTTCAGTTGGAATATGTTTTCGATGCCTAAAACACTGAATTCCCTCCAGTCAAGTTGAAGTTGCATCCTGTTCAACCTTTGTGATGAAGGATTTGCCTTTTAATGGTAAATTTGCATTTTAATATAATGATGTACCCTCTGTCCTTGACATGGCTATTCTCCACAAAACCAGGCTTTTTTTTTTTTGGATAATGTGCTCATTATAAAGCAATGACACACTGTAGAAAATTTATCTCAGATATTAAAAACTAGTTAAAAGAAAGTGTATGAAAAAAAACATTCTTCTCTGCTGTGTGCAATATGAAGAAGATCCTTAGAGATGACCTCACAAATTTCCTGTTTCATAGCCAGACATCTGTAAAGATGGAAATAGTCATAAAAAGAGTGTTGTTAGATTAGGTCATTGAATATGCTAAGAATTATTTGTAAAGAGTAGCTTGATTATTCAAGGCCACATGAGTCAGCAGTATACTGTAAGGAGAAAAATAGCTCTTTCTCTCTCTCCCTCTCTCTGTGTATGCGTGTGTGTGTGTGCGTGTGTATGTGTGTGCGTGTGTGTTTATGTAGTGGGAAGGGACATTTCCAAAATTCTAACTTAATATGACACAGCAACACTTTAAATAGAAAGAAGCGAAATTAAGTAATAAAGAATTATAAAAATGAGCTCTTATATACAAAGCAATAACATATTGTATTAAGAATATTTTGACAATACATTTTCTGGTTATAATAAAATGGACATGTTTTTAAGTTGTTCAATAAGTCCATTAAAGCTACAGTATTTCTGAGGAAACTTCAGAATTTTCTGTCAATTTATTTGCAAGGAAACTTTTTATCTGTGGCATACCAAGTTAGAATTGACATAATAATTTTTAAGAACATTAAACTGAAATAAATCTCTTTCCTCTAATGTCTTGTGGTAGTTTCTGAATCACTCCAATGACATTTGTCATTATTAAATGGCATTTTCATTATTTTTATTTCTCTACCTTTTTACTGGAAACTCCTTGAAGGCAGAATCAGTGTTTGATTTTGTTTTCTTTTGTTTTGCAATTGTCTACACTAAAGTAGCTCTCAAAATTTACTTATTGAACAAAGAGTTGTAAGCATCTTATCAGCTAAAAATATTTGTTTTAGAATTGTGTGTCTTTTCTGAACAGAAAAGGACAGGGTTATGATTATAAAAAGAAACCAATTGGTCTAATTTATACATGAAATTCAAAAATTTGAAATCAAATTACAGCCACTACAGTAAATCATCTCTCAAAGGTTACTCTGCTCAACCTCCTTCCAGTATCATGGGAAATCCCATTATCCTGAACTGTGTGGACTGGAATATTATAATTAAAGAATTTTTCACATTTGTTTCTGTAGAGATTGCAAGAAGCTGAGAGTGAGAAGCCCTCTGGACCTCTGAAAAAAATGTGACAGTTTGTACTTTTTTCATCCTTTCTGGTAATCTTTGGAGCCTGATGTGCTCTTTTATCCCTAACTGTTAAGAACAACCATGTGAGCATCTGCCTCCATCCAAGTTCAGCAACGGGAGTGTCACTGTGGCTGCACCTCTCCATCTAGTGAGACCGGCCTTCCCCTTTTTTTCTTCAATGGATTTAGTGTGGAGTTTGTGGTGCTCACATTGCAAAAAATGCCCCAGGCCATATGTATGGCCTTTTTCACAGTGAATCTAGGCATTAAGAAGTATTATACTTACTGAAAACTTTACATCCAGATGCATGGAGACTTGTAATACCAGTCATGACAACAGAAAAGAGCAAAACATGAAATTCGCAGGCAGGTGGATGAAATTCAGGTAATTAATATTTTTTCTTCATGTCAAAAGGGTAGTTGGACCAACACTGAGTGTTTTTACGTAGTTTCTGCCTTCTCTCAAACATCTTTTCCATTGATTTCAAGAGCCTGTGTTGGTCTCTTACTTGGGCCTGAAATTTTTACTACGAGATGATATGATAATGTGTTAGACAATAGGGTTGGGAGCACCATTTTATGAAAAATTATTCTTAAGAATATTAATTCAGGAGGCAATTAATGAATAATTAAATTGGATGCTGTTTGCTTCTCATGAGCAGGGCAGTCCAGAGCAACAATCTGTTACCTTGGAAAGCACCTTCAGCAAGTCCCTGAAGTAACCATCCATTAAATAAACAGGTTTTGAAAAGTCAAACATAAGGATCCCTTAAAGAATTATGGCCCTAGTGGATACTATATTTTGTAGAAAATCCTGGGCCCCTGGATATTAGGGAAAAACAGGAAGTTTTGGTATACTGTAAGCTTTTGACTAAAATTAACTGTACAGTGTCTTTTGTGTGACAAATATAATAGTCATGTTTATTTTACAAGAAATGCAGGTACACATGACCTAAAATGACAGGTTTAGGTCTCAGTGATGGCCCATTTGGATAAGGAGAGATGTCTAAGGACAGTCATTACTGGGTGACTACATGTGGTTGTTCAGGTCGAACCTGATAAATGGGGCATTTGGGTGTGGGCCTTGACATGAGGAATTAGAAGTAGGGGCTAGATGTAAAGGTTGGCAGTTGACCGTTACTTCATTCTCTTAATTTCCTTGGAAAAAAATGAAGATTACCCAGGGACCATTTGGTTAATATCTTATAGAACAAGGCTGAGGGTGGAAAAACAATAAAATGGATCTTGGAGATAGTATTGTTGATATTTAAGTGAGAGTTAAATTCACCCAGAGTAATACTCAGGTTTTTATTTGTTTCACTGCTATTTCTTTTACTCCTGAGCCATGGCATACTACAGAATTTTCCAGATCTGCCAGCACTTCCATCGGATCTAATTACCACAAGCACCATATTTTATCAGAATAAACTCTCTTTGCAGCCAATGAAAATTTTGCTTTTCACTCCTTAATCTCCTCACTTCCTAAAAAATGATTAAGAGATAAAATGTCTTAAAGAAGTGACTAATAATAACATGCTGGATACAGGTATCTGAGCATAAGCTACCTCGTCAGGGACAGGGTGGTACCTTCCTTTCCAGAATCATTTGCTGTTACACACGTTCTGCGTTCACTTCACCCTTCTGAGGAAGGGGCGGGGACATATTTCTCATAAGAGTTGAACCATTTCATCCTGATGCTCTATTATTCTTGTATACCAAAATGTATATCAAATGCAAAATGCTTTTTCTTTACTTTTGCGCTGAAATTATATTTCCCCTTTTATTATTTGTGTAGTAGATGAATAAGGCTCTCTTTATTTTGCACAGAAATACATTGAAATATTATGATTTTTCCTAGTCATATAATATACCATTGAAACACGTACTTGGAAGATGATAATACATCTAACAGCTCAGACTCTATTATTATAAATAATAACAAATTACAAAGATGAGTTGGGTCACTCTGAATTGGGAAAATCAATCTTCCAGAAGATTCTGATATTTCACTCTGTTACAGTGGTTTTCAAAGTGTTTTCCCTGGACCAACAGCCTCAACTCACCTGAGAACTTGGTAGAACTGCCAGTTCTCTGAATTATGATTCAGAAATTATGAATCAGAAATTATATTAAAAAATTATGAATCAGAAACAGGGGATAGGGCCTACCAATAGCTGTTTTAATAAACTTGCAGTTGAGTCTGTTCTGACAAAGATGCTCTCCTTGAAGAAACTCTACTCAAGCTCTTCTGAGATCTTTTTTAACAAAGCCTTGGCTTTTGGATTTCCATGTTCATGTTTGCATTGTCCAATTTTAGCAAGAATCCTCCTAGGTCAGTTTAGACAGAATCCTTTATTCTCAGTATCTGATCACTTTCAATATCTGATCAGGTTCCTCATTCTGCATTATACCCCAGCTGATATCTACTAACCCTGGCCTGCCTTCAGCAGGAATCCTGTCAGCTCAGTTTAGCCAGAATCTCCCTTGCCACTGATGTTTCCTCTTAGTAATTTTCTAATCATAAACACCCATCCTGCTCCTTGGCTATAAATTCACACTTTCGTTGGTGTATTCAGAGTTGAGCTTTATCTCTCTCCCCCACTGAAAAATCCCATTGCAGTGCTCCCTGTACGTACTAAGATCATCCCCTGAATAAACCCTGCCTTACATTCTTTAATGGTGTCATTGAATAACAATTTTTTTTTTTTAACAGATACACCCTTGAGCTTGAGAATCACTGTCCTAGAACTTCCTCCAGTGCTTGCAATGTCATCTCAGTGGTATTAGGTCAAATTTCACATCGGGAAAATGGCAAAAAGTTTGATTTTTTTTCACTTCTGAGAAATTAAGTATGTGTGTATAAGCAGAGAGATACTTAAGCAAAGAGTTTCAAGAGAAATACAATTTGCAAAGACAAAGAGGTGATGTTAACAAGCCAGACTAAGGTCATGCATAGCCAGGACAAAAGGTCAAAGTGCTCAGGTAAGGGAGCAGAAAATTACAGTAGTGCCCCTCATCCACAGTTTCACATTGTGCAGTTTCAGTTTCCTGTGGTCAAGTATGGTTTGAAAGTATTAAAATGGAAAATTCCAGAAATAACTAATTCATAAGTTTTAAGTTGCAAAACCTCCTGAGTAGTGTGATGAAATCTCATGCTGTCCTACAACATAAAATCCCAGATGTGAATCCTCCCTTTGTCCAGAGAAACCACACTGTAGATGCTTTCTACCCATTAGTCATTTAGTAGCTGCCACAGTTATCAGAAATTCTGTTGTGGTACTGCAGTACTTGTGTTCAAGGAACCGTTACTTAATTATACCTCAAAACACAAGAGTAGGGATGCCGGCAACTCCAATATGCCAAAAGGAACCCACAAAGTGCTTTCTTAAAGAGAATAGGTGAAAGTTGTTAATAAGAAAAGAAAAAAGTCACATGCTAAGGTCTCTAAGATCTACAATTAAGAACCAATTTTCTATTCATGAAATTGTGAGAAAGGAAGAAAATTAGGTTAATTTTGCTGTGGCACCTCACACTGTAAGTTACTGCCACTGTGCCTGATAAGGGATTAGTTAAGATGGAAAAGTCATTACATTTGTGAGTGGAAGACATGAACAGAGAATGCATTCTATTGATGGCAACTTGTCGTTCTTCAGCAAGGGATCCCCTGAAGATGAGTGACACCAAGCCATTTACTGCAAGTAAAGGATGGTTACACAGACTTAGTAATACAGAAGATCAGTAGTAGCCTAAGTCTCTGTCACAATGACTGTGCAATTCACCTCACTTCATCTCATCATGTAGGCATTGTATTATCTCACGTCATGACGAGAGAGTGAGTACAGTGTAAGATATTTTGAGAGAGAGAGAGCATATTATCAAAGCTTTTACTACAGTATATTGTTATCATTGTTCTCTTTTATTATTAGTTATTGTCAATATATTATTGTGCCTCATATATAAACTAAACTTTACCATAGGTATGTATGTGTAGGAAAAAACAGTATATACAGGGTTTGGTACTGTCCGACGTTTCATGCATCCACTGGAGTCTTGGACTGCATCCGTTGTGGATAAGCGGGAACTACTGTACTTAAAGTTGACATGCTACACCGAAGAAGTGTAGAGGCACATAAACTCTAGAAGCCAAGGTTCCCTTTTATTAGAAAGGAAGTATGCACAGATTTGTGTCTTTCCTTCTTTTTTAAATCTCATTTTGATCAAGCTTAGGCTTAGTCAGACATGCACTGTGAACTTCAGAAAGGAAGACTTCAAAAGTTGAAAAGAAGTTGACAGAATTTATGACATGTAACTCATAACAGAAAAAGAAAGATCAAAGATTTGAAAAGTCTCAAAAACATCACTCAGACTATGCAAACAGAAGTAATTCCATCGAGGGAAGAAAAGGGGAAGAGCCTATAGAAAATGAGGTGGCACACAGTATTCTCCAATGAGCTTAACTTTTAAAAGAAAAGGTCAAAATAATAAAAAGAGTAAGATGATGTAAAAGACCTTCACGAACCCATAAGAATAGTGTTCAGAAGGCTAACTTTAAAATGAGCCACCAAATGCTAAAAGTAAAAAAAAAAAAATTCCTTTTATTTGTTATTGTTGAGGTTTGATTTGTTTTGTTTATCTTTGTTCAGATAAAAAAAAATCATAGAAGAAATAAGCCCACTGTTCTGGCCTAGTAATGTCACTCTCGGTGGCTGACCAAAAAGAAAAAATAAAGACTAAAACTAATACTTAGTTTCTGTTTCCTCTTTCAACGAGAATGAAGGGGTAACTTAGGGAAAAAGGAATTGAAACTGAAGAAGGAATAGAAGATGATGAAAACATTGTCGAATGATGCCTTTAAATTATCCGTGTCTCCTGACAGGGGTTAATTACCACCCACTGTTCTAAGAGAATGTGAGGAGACTGAGCTGCCTACGGTGATGAGGCAGCCACAGAAAACAGAAGTACCAGAGCCCTGGGGATGGGCAAATGTAATTTGGGTTCTAAGGAAAGGAAGAAAGTGAATCTCTAGAGGCTGCATGTGGCAGCTCATGCCTGTAATCCCAGCACTTTGGGAGGCCGAGGCGGGCAGATCACTTGAGGTCAGAAGTTTGAAACCAGACTGGCAAACATGGTGAAACCCCATCTCTACTTAAAAAAAAAAATTAGCTAGGTGTGGTGGTGCCCACTGTAATCCCAGCTACTCGGGAGGCTGAGGCACAAGAATCTCTTGAACCCGGGAGACAGAGGTTGCAGTGAGCCAAGATCATGGCACTGCATTCCAGCCTGGGCGACAGAGTAAGTCTGTCTCAAAAAAAAAAAAGTGAATTTCTAACCCGAGTTTATAAGGATTGATGTTGATTTAAGGCATGATATTTCAAGGAGTGGTGAGTAAGAAATTAACACAAGAGACTGGGATAATGAAAAGATGGTGTGAGCTGTGGTTTCTATTTTCTTTTGTTTTCAAATAGAGCCACAGGTTGATTTATCAAAGAATTATTGAGAACCCAGTGCACCTGGACTTCGTCAAGACAACATCTGAAAAGGTTTGTTATGGACAATGATAAGATTCTTACTTATTCTGTAAGTGCGAATATAAATTGGCAGAACCACTTTGAGAAACCTTTGGAATTATCAAATAAAGGTAAAAATGCAGAGACTCCATGATTCTGAGATTACTCTCTTAGCTGGGGAGCCTGGACAAATTTTGCATACATGCACTTGGAGACAGGCACAAAAATGTTTATGGCAGTATTATCTACAGTGGCCCCAAAGAGCAGACAATGCAAATGCCCATGAACTTTAGAGCAGATAAATTGTGAAATTATCCCTCAATGAAATGCTATAACATAAAAGGAAAGGAACCAATAAGGCTAAGCAAATCAATATGGATAAATCACACAAATAGAAGGCTGAGTCCGATTAGCAAGGAACATATACTATAGAATTCCATTTATATAATGTTCAAAAATAGGAAAAACAGGATCATCTTATTTAGGATTCAATGCTTACGTGAAAAAACTGTAAAAGAAAATAAGGGAAAGAGATGGTCACTAAAGTCATACTTCCTTGGTTATTACCACTGGAGAGGAGGTGAAAGTATGTTTCTGGGGACAGATGCCAGAGAGATACTGAGCTACTGGCAGTGATTTATGTTTTAACCTTGGTGGTGTTTACATGGGTGTTTGCTTGATAATTATCCTTTAAACTATACCTATTTCTTTTATGTATTCTCCTGTATGTATGATGTATTACACAATTAAAATGCTAGAGGAAATTTCTCATGATATTACTGTGGAAAAGGTAGAGAAAAAATACTTTGGGTGATGATATTCAATTAGATGAATTTGAAATGTGTAATAATATGTGGACTTAGGTATTTAGATTAGGCTTGAGTTTTTTCAGAGGAATATTGAAGGTCCCCAACCTTGTTCATTGCTTCCATGAACACTTTTTATCAAGGACTCAGATGAATATGTGATATTTACATATGATATCATATTTGAAGCTTATATAAAAATTGCATGAGTATAGTCCTGGCCAGTTCTTCTCAGACTTTTGTGTACAGAAGAAAAACCTGGGAAGCTTGTGGAAATGCAGATTCTGATTCAATAAGTCTGATATGGGGCCCGAGACTCTGCATTTCTAACAGGCTCAAGGTTATGCTGATGCTGCCAATTAGTGGATGTCACTTTGAACAGCAAGAGAATGGGCAACCTTTAAGGTCATTCCCAATCCTAAAACTTTATGACACTATGATTCTAATTCTTAGTTTAGGTACATGCATGAGTTAATCTCATACTAC
Source organism: Gorilla gorilla gorilla (assembly GCF_029281585.2). Taxonomy (NCBI): domain Eukaryota; kingdom Metazoa; phylum Chordata; class Mammalia; order Primates; family Hominidae; genus Gorilla; species Gorilla gorilla. The sequence continues at coordinate 65,831,319 of NC_073229.2, forward strand.
TAAGGCCATGCCACACTGGGTAATAAGGTTTCTATCAATCCAAGGAGGCTGATTTCCCTCTTATTCCATATTCTTGTTACATCTTTGTTGATATTCTTCCATCTTTATTTATAGTGACTATTTTCTCCTATTGTGAAGTGCAATAATGGATCCCTGGCAAGTGTTCATCCTAACTTTTTCCTTATAACAAGTGGAGCCACAGGAAGCATAGTCACCATGGTCCAGAGGCAATTTCCTCCCTCCCTCAGTGAAACACCTACTATAAGTCAGTTTTTGCCTCAGAGGAGTCAGAAAGAAAGGAAAAAAAAATGTCTGGTGCATCCTATTTTCTAGCTCCCACAATGAGGGTTTAAAATCATCAGTTGTAAATTTGAAGGCCAAAAGGTTGGTTCTATATTACAAACAAGGAGTATTTTTTTTATGAACAACTTTAGAGCATGGTAGAGGTATTAAGAAAGAGAAAAAGTAAAAACTATGTATTAAGTGTCAACTATATGCCAGATGGTGCTTTCCTATGTTTTAATGCCTCAACAATTCTGTGAAATGGATACTACTAGTATTCACATTTTACAGAGAGAAGTCAAGAGGCTGTTCAAGGCAACATATCTCATAATGGATGGAGTTAAGACTAGAAGCCAACTAGAAGATTGGTCTAACTTCCAAGAGCAATCTTCCTACTGACCCATCACACTGCCTCAGTGCAGCACCTACAAAGACGTAAAATCTCATTTTGGTGAAGCATGGATTTGAAGTACCAAGTATTTTATTGTATTCAGAGATATCTTCAAAATTGCATCGTTAATATATACATTATATATATAAATCCATGTAATGATTACGGCAGTTCTATTTTGAATATCATGTTTTAACTAAAATCCAAATATTCATTAAGTATAAATTACCAGTTTCTTTGAATTACAGTGAGATGAGCTTTGTTTCCTAAATAAACTTAGCAGTGACAAGTTAAGTTGAGCGAGCAAACTGATTTAGACCACAGAATTGAGAGAAAGTGGACCTCCACCCAGGTGAGAATGTAATTTGACTCTCAATTTTCACAAAGAAACATCAGTCCTGCTACTACCTCTTGTAGTTTCTGACCATGTTCACCTTCCCTTACTTAGTAATATAGGACATCAGCTCTATAGTTCCCTATCAAATAACCCAACTTCAAACACTCAGAAATCCAACTCTAACCAAATGTTTATCTAAATAAAGTAACACTTGGTAAAGACTACCTAAGGAACATGTTGTCCATTGACTCTGTAGACTATGTTAAAATCTCTCCTCAGTACCAGTTTGAACACGAGAGGTCTACACACCTATCTATATCATTTAGCCCTCTCACAGAACTTCCATCATTAAAGTGTTTTAATGCAGCACTCTCAATTTTTATCACAGGTTACTGATAGCCGCAGCTACGTGTAAATTTCCTCTGTGCTTGCTAAAGATGTTATTGAGATTATTGTCCAATATGTCAACTCTTCAAGATTCAGCAATAAGAAAAACTAGTAGCCCCCTTACTTCCTGTTGAGAGGGTCATGCATTTTTTTGTTTTTTTTTTTTTAATTTGATCGCTTAACATCCAGAAAACTGATCTGAATTTGAAGTTTAACCATAATTGCTAGAATACATGTAGTCACATCTTTATTTTCTTTTTTACTCTCTTTTTCTTATCTTTTAAAAAGCTATCTGAAATTATTTGTGAATGTTTATATAATTAGTAAAAAAATTAAAAGTGTTTGGATTGCTGGAAGAAAGAGCTGCTCATTGCAAAATTTCTTTGCTGACTGCTGTAGTTTAAGACATGCACAGAAACATATTGACAAATTAATTAGAATCTTGGCACTGAAGGTCATAACTGCAGAAAACAAACAGACTAGCCTTCTCTATTTTAAAGTTCACAAGCTGAATGGTGGGAGATATTACAAAAGGCCAATGATACACTGTTAGAGACAAATGCTTTGTTCTCTTCACATTGATTAACTCCAAGAAAAGAGAAAGACTCCCCACCCTTTCTTTAATCCTTTCGCTTCCTGTCACCACTCACGTTGAGCAATTTTTAATCGAAATCCAAGCCCCAAAACAGGTGATTTCTACATAGCTTCCTATCAGGCAGTGTGCAGACAGGCAAACACCATAAGCAATCAAAAGATTTATGTTTAAGCCTATTCTTTTTCAGCTTTGTGTCCTTGGAGAAATCACTTTCTTCCATAAATATTAGTTATTTAATCTTCAAAATAAGGATCTAAAGGCAAATGCAATACAACACAATATAATACAAGGCACCTCCATGCAAAATGCAATAGAAATATAAGCTTCAATTTATGTCTGGTGAAAATGTCCCCTGCTCCCAATAAAATAAGTCTTTCACAGAGGCTGAAAGGTGTGATAGAAATATCAGTTCAGCATTCTGAACAGAGAAACGGACCAGAATGCCCTTTCCAACCAAGACGCTGACCCAATTTTATTATTCAAGATGCTGTTTGCTTGACCAATCGTTTGGTCAACTTTCCCAGGCCACTGCATTGCAGTTTTCTTCTTATTTTTCTACCCTGCAGTTCTTTCTATTCTGCAGTTTCTAGGTCTTGCTTTAGTCAAAACATTGGGCAGACATCTGATATTGAAAACTGAATAAATATTACATCTATCAATAAGGTGATTAATCAGAAACTACTGCCAACAAAATCCAGCACCTCAGACAGTTACCTGACTTCTCTCATTGCCTTAATTTTTACCTAGGAATAGTAGCCAAAACGAAAGAGCCAAAGCAAGGTCTGCTCAGATTTCTGATGAATCTTTGTGGTCTTGGGTCTAGTCCCCAGCTAATGTATCAAACGTAATCTGTTGGATTTCCATTCTGTACAGAACAGAGAGACAGTATTGGTGACTATGTTGATAATACTGGGGAACAAACATTAGAGCTGGGAGAAATGAGAGAAACACAGTGCATTTGAAAAAGGCTCAAACACACACACACAAACCCATGTATTAAATGTATTCACTGCTAGAAGGTATGGACATACCTTTAATATGGAGAAATACACAAAAGTATTTCAATAAATTTCCACGTCAATTCTAAGACTTCCCAGAATGGTTTTTCAACAAATCTAACCTTCTTCTCCAAACTGTTCTCTTCTGTATTTACAATATTAGTAATGTACAGATGTCAATCTGAAACATACACCTCATAGAATTACTAGAGAATTATTATTCACTCCCTATAAAATACTTAATTATTTTTATGCCGAGAGGCAGAGTTTTTTGACTTTCAAAATCAAGACTGTAATTTAGAATGTTAAGACTGTTATCTCACTATTTTTTATCTTAATCTCAAATTTTTCCTTAAGTACATTTGCCCTTTCTGCAAATTTCTTTATTTTTAGTTTAAGTCATTTGCTATAATGCATTTTCTTTGTAACAGCAAAGCATGGATACAGTCTCAAACCCAAAAATGTTATCACTCCTTAAATTCAAATGCCTGTGCTTGCTGTTCTGACTATGTACAATGTCTCTAAGAAATGCCACCAAAAATAGGTGCCAAGCTCATTGCAATATTCAAAAATTAAAAACATGCTTCCAGATGCCAAGTGTTTATAAAAGTGTGGCTGCCTGCCTCCTGGAGGGGATAAAGCTTATCAGATGCACTGTAAAAGTTATACAGAATTCTAGCAGATCTTAAGACAAGATGCTATTTAACCTGGAGGCAGAAGCAGAGAGTTTTCAGGTTTAGACCCTTGATCCAAAATCTAAAGTAAAATTGCCTGCAGTATATGAGAATTGGAACGTAAAAACTGTGAAGTTTGAGGGGAACAATAGGAGAAATTAATAAGAATAGGAACCTTGTTTTTCCCAATTGATCCTCATTACAGGACCCAGTGAAAATCTTATTTTATGAATTCTTTCCTGAGACTGGTGGGGGGTGTTGAAAGCTGCTGTTTTGTGTATTTTCATTAATATTTTAATGTTTGTACTTGCATCCTAAGGCAGTTTCATGAACTGAGCAATTTTTTTGCATGAAAGAGGAAGAATCCGACATTTTCTACTCCCTCCTGTCAGAAAGTTTTGACACACCATGAGGGTATTCTGCTGTTATCTGGAACTACATTCTTTTCATCCAGTCTTTTAGTGTCCACAAATTACTTCCAAATTGAATGCAAGTATGTAATAGAAACTTGTAATACATTTGTCTATTTTTTTCTTTGTAGATCTGAGTCTTCCAGTCGAAGTGCAGTTGTAGATGCAACATTTTGAAGACAGAAAGAAAACAGATTTACAGCGCAAACTTGGAGCTGAGGGTATCTGTTGTTCAGTAGAAGAAAAACATTATTTATCATTTTGAAAAAATAATGATTGAGTGACACTGTGTTTTTTAATATAAAGTGGGGGTTGGCAATGTACAGCCCACCAAACAAACCTGGTCCTTGCCAGTTTTTCTTTTAAATAAAGTCTTAATGGCACACAGCCATGCTCATTTGTTTATGCAGTTTACTGACACTTGGCCTAGAGCATGAAAAACAGGTATTGGTATGCTCCAATTTTATTTATTCCCACTTTTTTATCATGCTAAGAATCCTCTTTTATTGAAATGAATAAGATAGGAATTTTGAGGTTTAAATCTCCAAATATTTTTGGCATGGATTCCAAATAATGAAGTCCTCAAAATCCTGTCAAACAGCATTCATACCATTGAACTTGAATGGAATAGCACCATAAGATTTAGAGGCTACAATTCTAGGTAGAATTTGCAAGCCGAATTTATATCTTAGTGTTTCCACATCAAACCTTTGAAAGATTATGCAACCCCACACATTACAGAATATGCCCCATTTCTTATAGAAATACAATTGCCACCTATGCCTCCAGACCTTTTATGACAGCCCTTCCATCTCTGCCACAATGGTTTATTATAAGTTGTCAACTCTGCATATCATCCCTACATCAATCACAGGAGGAGAGGAAGATCCTCAAGATTTCACCCCTCTGGCTCCAGTCGGCCCTGCATCTAAATTATCCAGGAGAGACAACTGCATGCTGTACTTCTAAAAATATGTTTTGTGGAGTGATTAATTTTTACTAACAACCTTCAGAATTAGGAAGTTTTCTTTGGCCTAATCCTTTACTATGGTTTGATTCCATTCTCTCCTCTAACAGCAGAGGTGAGAAATAGAGTAATTCCTTGATCACATTTAAAAGTGTTGGAGTCGCAATATTTCTAACATCTCAGGTTTTGATTATTCTAGCAATGCCTCTAACCACAAAAGATGGCTCATTTTCATTCTTCTTTTTCATAAGGTGACAACAGATGCCTAGTACTCCCCCTTTAGAGACCTCTATGGTTTTGTTGAATTTATTTTTATTTATTGTTCTTCCCTTCAGAGCATAAGAGCTAATATTTGCTCATTTCTTATTTTGTTGTAGACACTGAAAAGCATGTCTCATTTCAGTCCTTCCAGTGATGTATAGGATATTTCCTATAATTATCCCCATTTTAAAATAAGAAAGCAAAGGCTTGGAGATAACATCATTTATTCAATATCACACAGCTATAATGTAACAAGGCCAGGATGCAATTCCAAGTTGGTCTGATTCCAGAGATTTTTTTTTCTTTTTTTTTTCCCACTCAGCTCTGCAGCTTTGAGTACAGAGATTGACTTTAACGCATCTTCATTCCCTCAGGGTCCAGCATAGGTTCAAGTATATAAGGGATCCTCACTGAAATGTTTGTTGAATAAATCAATGGCTAAACAAATTTTTAACAAGGTGTTTAAAATCCATATCAAGAATATTAGCTATATTCTTAACACTTGCCATGTCTTGGTATAAGCTGTGACTTTGCCAGCTTCTTTACTTAACAATTTGTTGAAACTAGACATTCAGACATCCAGTGAGAAAGGAAAATTGGAGAGTAAATACCAGGGGACAAATGAATGTAAGTTACTTAGGAGAACAAATCAGAAAATAATCCTAAAACTTGCTATCTCTGAACGAGTTTACTTTAGCTAATTTTTAATGTATTCCTTCATGGTTAAGACCTTTTCATTGTATATTGTTGGGCCACTGATTCCCAGACATTTGCCCACATTTAAGTCTTCTTACATCACTCATTCGTATTGGAGCTGCTCCTTTATGGAAACAAAATAACTGAAGATGCAAGTAGCTTTTGGGGGAAGCCCTGTTCCTATGAAGCTTTTTGAGTGAATTCTCCCAGTCTCCTCTTAATAGGATTCTGATAGAATTAGAAGTGTCAGTTATAGTCTCAGTACCATGACTTCAGTTTAAATTGAATGAATATATATTCAATTAATAGGATGGATTGATTATTTTCTACCTTTTAATGTTAGTTATAAACAACTGTTTGAAATGTATTATCTATATTACTTCCATGGACCCTTATTTTAAACTTCTTCCGCAATTTCAGTTTTTATTCTATATAATTCTAAACTTACTGATATTATTTTGGAACAGCTTTCTCAATTGTTCTGACTTTTAAGAGGTCCTGCAATTTGTTTAATAATACATATCTTGTCCTGCAGTATAACATCTAATTTATTATACAACTTGTCAATTTTCAAATAAAATAAAATGCACATAAAATAAAGTTTCCCCAGGAAGAAATATTTGAAACATATTAAAATTGAGGCTTGTTTTAATTAAGTTGTTCCTCTTTGGGGCATATTAAAGCAATCTGGGTTATTAAGAAGCTATAGTAGATCAGGTTATATTCCTAACTTCTAAATGTTTTCTGAAGAAAACATCATGAAGGAAAAAACTGTGGATGCTCATAACACCTCCTCTGACACCACTGTCATAAACTGAATATTGCTTGCAATGTCTTGGATTCACTATGAGAGCCTGAATATTGGGTTGCCTGGCCCATAGGTCCAATCACCAGAATGATTTTTTCCCCCTTTGTTCTTACGAGATGAGAATAAAGTTTAATAAATCAACCAAAACTGAGATTTTATTTGGTAGAACTCTCTCCCTTCCCTTATCTTGTTCTAATGACTGTAGTGTTTTTTTCAAGAGAATATAGCTGTTACAAACCACTCCTGGCCAGCTTCCAGTTAGGAAATTCAATTTTTATCTATTTATACACCCCAAGAAAATCCCCCTCTAATTATCACTTAGAAACTTGCATTGCTTTGATAACCACAATGGTTGCACATAGACTTCTATTATTACCTTTTACTTTTCTCTGCATTTACTCTCAGTGGACCTAAATGCAAAACTACATAGCTGGACCAATGAAAAAATGTGTTTGATTGTTTATGTCTTATAGAGTCAACCAGTTAGGCAGCACATATCAAAACATAATGATTTTTGAGATCATTCAGCATTGTAAATTCTCATGAGAGCCCCATAATCAATGCAGCTTGGTTGAACTGAGCTGCTATGGACTGTTTATCTCTCCCCAAAATTAGTATATTGAGATCCTAATCCCCAATGTGATGATATTTGAAGGTGGGGCCTTTGGGAGGTGACTAGGTAATCTGGGTGGAGTCCTCACGAATGAGATTAGTGTTTTTGTTAAAGAGTCCCGGAAGGCTCCCTTGCCCCTTCTATCATGTGAGGACAGAGAGAGAAAAGAGCAGTCTACGCACCAGGGGGTGGGGCCCACATCAGACCATGAATATGATAGTGCCTTGGTCTTGATTTTTCAAACTCCACAACTGTGCGAAATAAACCTTTGTTGTTTAAGTCATTCTGTCTATGGTATTTTTGTTACAGCAGCCTGCTATGACTAAGATAAGAGCATACAAATGTAATAGTACACATAGGAATTCTCTCACATATGAAAATGGATATTGTGTCCTTAAGATATAAAATAAGCATTCTAGTAAAAAAAAAAAAAAACTCTTCCATGGAACAGAAATAGAAGTTCTAAGATTACTAGTTACCTGAAAAAGGGGTAATGAACTGTTGTGAAACACTGTTGAAGAAGCTGAGCATTTTGGAGAATTTAATGTGGTTTCCAGGGTTATGTGAAAATGCTAGATGCACTTAAAGCAGGTACTAGGAAAATTTGGCCCAAAATAGATTATGCAATAAATAGCCAAATGTGAGAATAGAAACTTTAATGGGAAATATTTATCATCAAGCAGTCATTCAAATGTCATCTATTTTCTACTAACTGCAATTGAGCAGGTGGTTCCCCATTTTCCATGATTATCTTCTAATCTTTGGGGAAAATATTTTTTAGAAAGTTCAAAATACTTCACTTGAAAAATGAACTGTCTGCATGAGAGACACAGGTCTGACAATATACAAAATACATATAACAGGCTGATTTTGTTTAACTGAGTTTCACAAAACTCTCTCAGGGCAACCTATCTTCCCTATGTTGCCAAAAATCAAGTTAGCAAATAGCATTTTTTCTACAGCTTCCCCTAAGGCTGTGGAGGATGGCCTCTGTGATTTAGTAGGCCTTTTCCCTCCTTTGTGCCAGTGACTAGGTTTTGCAGTATTACTGAGGATTTAGCATCTCAGCTCGCTGTTTCTGACTCTCCAAAATGAGGAAGATGAATTATTTAACATCCAGGAAGCACCAGCTGTGTTCTCTCCTAAATGCTGAGCTTCCCAGAACAACAGGATTTACAATTGAAATAGGTTTCTAATCTAAATAGGACTACAACTTTCACAAGTGAACAAGGTTAGAGAGTTTTTCCTCAGTGGAGAATATATTTTAGTGAGTGTTTCTTAGTGGCTTTCACTGGAAATCCTAGAAATTCTCCAGAGAGTAGAGTCTGGCTTCCTGCCAAGTGGCCTGTGTACTTTTGACATGGAAGGCACACATTCTGAGACCACTGAAGAAGATGATTGACAACATTCACTATGAGGGATTTAGATGAGGTACAAAGACGATTTTCTTGATGGCTTGTGGGCAGAGAAATCTGTGAGAACTATTTCACTCAATGTTCATAGATCCAGAGCAGTGGTTCTCAACAGGAGGCAATTTTGTGCCTCAGGGGACACTTGGCAATGTTTGGAGACTTTGTTTTTGTTTTTCACGACTTGGGGGAGGAGGAGGATGCTACTAGCATCTAGAGGGTGGAGGCCAGGAATGCTACTAAACATCCCACAATGCACAGGGCAATCTCACAACAAAGAATCATCTGGCCCCAAATAGTGCCAAGGTCAAGAAACCCTGACCTAGAGAACTTACACATGTTTCGAGTTCTCTGAAATATTGAAATACTTGAGGGTCCTACATTGGGCTGTTCCAAGGTGGCTTTCTGTGTCTTTAATTAGCCTACCTTGCCTAGCTCTCAAAACTAAAATAATGCACTCATGTGTTTAATGAGGATAAAAATGTTGATTTACTACCCAAGTGAGCATGCTCTAAAGACTGGTTCTTCTTTTGTGCAAAGTGTTCTTGCATTTCTCCACCTGATTCCAACCTTTGTTTTTGGAATGAGCTCAAATCTCACCTCATCCTAAAAGCCTTGGGGAAAGATAAAGGTGATCCATTTTTCCTCTAAACTCCTATCCATAGCAAGTAGTGCTTGCATCCCTCATTAGGCATTTACTACCTTGTAGACTCTCTGTATATATGTGACATGTGAACTACATCGTAAATTCTTTGCTGGTTGAGCTACTATTTCATACTGCTTTGGTAACACACAATCTATTACTATCAGTAAGGACTCCATAAATGTTTATTCACCATATCTTCAATATTTTGGGTACTCTCAGAGTAGTCATTATTAAATAAGATAAGAAAAACTTTGGCTACCAGTTTCCCCCAGTCAAAATTTGTGGCAGAAAGACCTCAATGTAAAACTACATCAAATATGTTTCTGTTTACGTTGGCTTCTATTCTACAAAGCCAAGTTGTGTTTTTCGATTTCTAGCCTGTTAATGAAAACTAGGTATCAACATGGCTTATTAAGAAAAGAAGAATTATGTAAGGTCATTCTACATTGTTAATAGAAAAAGGAATAATGGAACATCATAATAAAGAGAAATAGTTTTGTAATAGAGAAGTGTCACGATATTAGTCAGGTTTATTAGGGCTTCAGATGAGTATTCCAAGAAAAGTGGCAGAAATTCGATCAATTACATGATGCGCACATAAATTGAACTTAATAAAACTGACTAAATTGCTTCTGGAAAAAATGCTATAGGGAATATACTTTTATTAGTTCTAAGTGAGAATGAATTTGATGATATAGTAAATCCTTTTCCACTTTTAATCTTGAGTTTCCCATGAAAAATGTCAAGAACAACTTTAGATATATTATGGACAACGAAACTGAAGACTGAGGGACCTATATGGCTGGTCAATGCTTTAGGAATGAGTAAGAATGTAGGTGCTACAGTAGGAATACTGGATCCATCCAATCTGAGTGGACTTTAACAAGTTACTTACCTATCTGTGCCTCAGTTTTCTCACTGTAAAAATGAGAATAATATAGTGTTCTAAGGGCTGTTGGTGACAACCAAATAAATTCATGCACATTATTTGGAGCAGGTCCTGTTCCAAATGACATGGAGCATTTGGTCCATTGAGCACACACCACCATTACATGGTGGAACTGCTCCCATAGATCCATATCAGATGAGACTTGACCTATCCCTGTCTTCAAAAAATTTAAAGAAAGAGACTTCCCAACCTGAAGTCTTATTGTGTCTGCATTAAAGGAAACAAAATACAGAGCCAAATAATTACCGAGATAACTAAAACAAAAGTGCTGTCATAGGACAGTCAGATAACAATACCTAGATTTTCTATTCATGATAATTGAATTAATTGGGCAGTTGTGTAATGCTGTACTTCACTTTGCTAGTACAAAATAATCCTTAAGAAAAAAGAGAAAAATGCACATTTTCATTTTATATTTCTTAACACAGAGACTTGGAGTCCTACAATTTGTAGATGAACATCAATTCTCAGGAACACACAGCAAACAACCTTTCAATCAGTAAACTGTGAGATAACATTTGTTGATTATTTTTACCCATCTTGTTCCAGAAAGATTTAATGTGACCTTTTGTTAAAGGTATAAAAATTACTCTCCCTTTGTTTAATGGGAATAAAAATGCTGATAAATCACCCAAATAGGCATGAAGTCAGAATGTTTATTAAATCAGGTATTACCCAAAACAAAAGTAGGAATTAAGTCTTTGTTCTTAGTCCTTATTAAAAATGCTCAACATCTTAGCTATAGTTACTTCATAATTTTACCATCTTAGCTGTGGATGCTTCGGGATTTATAAAAGAAGTCATATATACTCTTCACTTTTGCTTGTTAAGTAGTCCCACAGTTACCTTAACAGTTCTTACACACTAGGGAAAAAAGACCAAAGGGAGGATAATTTTTGGGGTCATGGAAAGTTCCACTATCCGACAATCTTCTGGCCAGGTCCTGTGGATGACTAATAACCCTCATGTTTTTTCATCTTAATATTTCTTGGTCCATACCCATAAAATTTTCCTGCTTTGTATTCATTTTTTAAGTCTATAGCATTATTGCGATTTTATGCTGACTTCATAACCTTCAGAGTAACTGATCATAGCAAAATAGCTCCCTGCTTGCAGAGAGCAGCTCTCCATTGACCTCAATTTTAATGAATAAATTTTGAAAAAGAAAACATTTATTACCAATTGAGATAAGCAGCTCTGAAAGATTTTCACCAACAAGTAAAGCCCATTTTTTAAAAGTATAGAGCTCTTGAGGAGGCTGAATCTGATGTAACAACAATTCTGAATTATTTAGAACTCTAGATCATTTTGGACTAACTTTTTAAGATTCAAGTTACCCGACTGTGCTGCTAACTTCCTATTTACCTGTCTTCTTTCCTGACTAGATTGTAGGTTTCTGAAAAAGAAAGCCTGTGACTTATATCTATAACCCCAGTGCCAAGCACAGTGTCTGAAACAATGTAAGCACAGAATACATCTCTTTTGAGAATAGTATTCATTGAAATAAGACAAATACAGGGAGGAGAAAGTTGAGAAGACACCTGGATATCTTTATAAATAACACATCATATGCACTTAGGAGGTGCATCAATTTCTTGAACTTAAAAGTTTAATGTTTCAGGAGCTAAAAACAAAAAGGGTAGGAGGTTGAGAATGAGATCTATGTGTGAGAGATTTTTAGTCAGAGAGGTGAAGGCTAAGAAAATATAATTATCATTTCCAAGGTCACAGGTAAAGAACAGTTTCGGAAAAAAAAAAAGGAATGACTTTGGTTCTCCTTCTTCACTAGAAGAATAACAAATAGCAATCGCTTGTTTTAAAGAGAAATGAGAAAAAATTTTCTTCTGGAGAGACATTAAATAGTGAGTAAGTTACTAAGGAAATTTAGATACAACAGAGCTCCCTGAAGTGAGTAGATGAGACAACCCTCCACAATTTTTGGAGATACATTTTATGAAACTCTATGCACAAAATATGATGCTTACGTTCAACTCTTTGGAGGTGTGTTAGAGCAGTAAATAGATGAGGAGTTAATTCCCTATTTTATATGGCATTGCAAAATATAAGGCAGATACGGATTCAACTATGTAAAGTGCTTTTGCCTTTCTGTCAAAGACAGAGTATTTAATATAAAGGTGATCATGGGGTACTAAATATTTGGCTCTCCTTTTGTAATGAAAAATTTCCAGTTATCAGTGGCCAGTGGTGTATACTACATCACTCATATTAACCGAGAAAACAACCTTTCACCTTATGTATCAAGGGATTTATAATTGCCATTTAAAAATAATAGAAGAGGGAGTAAATGATTTGTGAACCCACTGCACTTCTAATGGAAAAGCTTTCTACTGACCCAAGAAGGGCACTTGGATGATTATGGCTTCGATGTAGCTGGAACTACTTTAAATATTCATTGCACTTTAATGAACATGCTTTTCCTCTAATTAGATATTATGTTAATACTGTTTGAATATGAGTTGACTTGCTACACTGATCTGGGGAAGCCAGGATCCTTATATGAATGAATGAGAGATCTCAGGTTTGCTAAAACTAGTAAATACATCTAGAAGAAGAGTATAACATTTCGTTTACAGGTGAAGAGACAGAAAACATGCAATTCGGCCGAAGAATGTCAAGTAAGTCTTGTTTAAGCTAAGACTGATTAAAATTGTTTAATATCATGCTTTTAATATTCAAAACGTGACAGCTAAAAAGTCAAAGAGTAATTCACTTTGTCGTTCATTAATTTGACATATACTTATCTCTTACTATATGCTTAGCAAAAGTATAGGTTAACAATGGATAACATTAATAAATTAGTTGCAAAGTCACAAACAAACACTGATCATCTCAGGATGCCTAGGAATTTAGTTTATCTTGATGGAAATCAGAGAGCTAATAACAATTTAATAAAAATCAAAAGTCTATATTAAGTTTTAATATTTTACTTCATTAAGCTATGAAAATTTATTACTTTTGACCCTATCATCAACATAATAAATATTTACCATGAGTCTACATATTTACTTTTTAAAATGAATGCCCTTGCATTAATGTGTTAAACTAGTGTGCCTTTTAAAGTGTCTAGGGACATATTTTCCCAATGATAAGCAATCCGGGACATCTTAGGAGCATAGCAAATTGATTAAGACACCATATTTCTAGCCAATATTTATAGATTAGGGAAGTACAGGAAAGGATAAAGTTGTTCCCTTTAGCTACAGAGCTCCCATGGGGGCAACTTACCAGGCAGGAAAATGGTACCGTGGTACCTGGTGTCAGGGCAGATGTTCTCTCCTTTGAGACCCCAAACTTGGCCTGAAGCTGAGTTTCAGGGAAAGCAGCATGGGTCCTATTTTAAAGTGTTCCCTTATCCTCTCATCCCGTCCACAAAAGAGCTAGGTAAGATAGGGGGATCTTTCTTCGGTTGCAGGTTCTTTAGTATTTCTCAATTTCGCTATCCACTGGAATCATTCAAGGATCTTGAAAAATACCAATGCTTGAGTTCTTTCCCTAGATATTTTGATTCAATCGATCTTAAGAGGGGCCCCAGACATTACATAATTGAAAAGTTCCTGAAGTGTTTCTTTGAAGAATCATTGAACTATACCAAGTGAAAAGGAGTAAAAATTACTTTGTAATAGGATAAGCCACAAGGTACTCTTAGAAGTTTAATCTTGGATATAGTCCTTAACAAAGCAATTTACAGCATGTTGGAGTTGGCCTATAAATAACTCAGGTCCTCCTAATTTCTATCCAAGGTTTTTCTTGAAACAACTGCTCCCCTGGAACTTGTTGACCTATATTTATATTTTGCTTTCTTAAGTTTACATGAAAGTTTAAACTTATGGAAGCACAAGTTTCATAAGTTTAAACTTATGAAAGCAACATTCTAAATCATACAAGAATTATTTTTCCCTACAGTTTCTATTAGCAAGTCAGAAGGTTTTACTTTCTTCCTTATGTCTGTTAAGGATTGTAAAATTCAGTCCCAAAACACTGCCCCAGAAGTATTCTAAAGATACCAATAAATGGTTAAGTAAATTACATCATAGCTACCTGGTGAACTTTTGTGCAACCAGTAAAATGATTATAAATATGCTTATGATAAAACAATAAAAATAAATAGGATAAAAAATAACATGCACCCTATGATGACAACTGTGTATTTTATAGTTAAAGGCTGGAAATAATTTTTTTATAGAATTAGTGCAGGGATGGTAAGTGATTTATCACGTGGTTTCCTAATCTTCCAGTGATGTTAGGATTCTGAGTTTATATTAATATAAACTAGCTACAATTTATTTTAAAAACTACCAAGTGCTAAAAATTTTGAAAATCTGCAGGGTGTATACTAACAATACCATTTTTTGATCCCAGAAAAGCTGAGGGACAAAGATGTTAAATGTCACATCCAAAGTCATACAGCAAATAAGTGGAGATATTTGATTCATAGATTTGTCTATTTCCTATGTGTTACCCACTTCATCACTATTTAAAAAATTTTAAAGACAGACTCGATCAATAACTGGCTCCCCTACTAGTCCATCAAGAAACAGGATCCACCCAGTAAAAACATTTGTTGCTTTAGTCTAAGTGGGTCAGATTGTCAATGGATGCTTATAAGTTTATGATAAAACAATAAAAATAAATAGGATAAAAAAGACATGCAACCTATGATGACAACTGTGTATTTTATAGTTAAAGATGGGAAATAAATTTCCAGTCAATGAATTCACAGGATATTGAGCTGAGAGGGAAAGATGGGGAGTGAGAAGCTCTTATCAAGTTAGTTATCAATTACCAAAATATTTTTCAATCAAGAGGAAGATGAGTAAGATAATATCAGTTTATAAACCACTTTTTAAGAGAAGTTAACTCTAAAAATATAAATTTGAACACTGCTTTGGAAGAGATACTCTAATAAGATGTGATTAGCTAATAAAAAAGTCTAAAGGCTCACAGCCTAGAAAAAATCCAATTCCTTAAAAACAATCCCCAAGGTGAAAATGATTGAAAGAATGAAATGAAAATAAGAGCCAAGCTGCTAATATCAGCTTTATGTGCTACTCCCTCAGAGAGGTATGCTCTATCTATAAAAGGGGGTCATTAAACTAGTTCAAACCCTGAGCTTCTCTCATTCCTCTGAGGTGTTCTTGCAGGGTGAGTATCTGTCTCCTGGGGCACTTACTGGCGCCCTACCCTCTCTGTCCTCATGCCTTGTTATGCAGGCTCTGCCTCACCTACCCAGGTCTTTGCCCTGTAGATACTGTCCCCTACATTGAATTGTACAGAAAGACTCAGTTCCTGGGAAGAAGAAATGACAAGCTAGGCTTTTCCCATGAAGGAAGGGTACTATGCAAGAGCCACATATGGAATATTAGGATGGTATCCAATGTTTCCCACTCTTAGTGGAAAAGTATGGTAAATGTTGAATTAAACAGATTTAGGCAACCAGAATCAGCACTAAATGAGAACTCCCTTCCTAAGCAAACACATTTACATTTACTTCATTTCATCCATCATTTACTGAAGGCTTTCTTATACGCAAAACTGTTTTTAAATTATGTGGAGAAGGCTATAAATGTAAACGAGATACAATACATATCCTCAAAAGCTTTATAAAAGGCTACTTTCAAAAGCTTCATAATTTTGAAGGAAAATAAGAAAGGTTCTAAGTAACACATATACTTATTAGTGCTATAGTACAAATGTTAACAGTATGCTTCACCTTTGTTTTTAATGAAATTTTTCATACATACAAAGGGTAACCTATACTGTCTAGGGGTTCAGGTTTTAGCCTGTTAATATTTTCAGTCTGTAACTTTTCGCTAATATGTGCCTGTCATTTATTTTCAGTAATCAAATTTTTCTGATGTATATATAGTTTCTATCTTCTCATAGTTAAATATAAAACAAAAGACATTTGGATTCAGTGAAATCTTAATTGAGTGTACTTTCTTGGATATATTAAAACAATAAATGTAACTCGGGTTTCTTAAGGCCAGAGTATACAAAAGAGGTCATATTAAGAGTAACTTAAATTTCACTTGCTGGCATTCCCACTTGAATATGATGGGAGCTCTGGCCCTTGCAGACCTTCACCTATGCATTTCTAGGGGTCCTTAGAATACAGAATATGTTTCAGTAGTCTCCACTAAGCCTTTCATGGTCTTCCTCTTCAACCTTCTGGCTGATGATCACTGCTGTGAGTTAGAACTGCAAGCACTGGTGACCATGTGACACTGAAGTCTGTGCTGAAGTCTCCAGATGTGATTCTGCAAGCTCTCATGGTGCCATTTTTGTCAGATCAAATATAGCACACCCAGTTAAATCTGAATTTCAGATAAGTAAAGAATGCAATATTTATTACATACTTAAACCAAAAAGTTATTCTTTAAAACAAAATCTGAAATTTAAATTTAACTGGGTGTCCTGTATTTTTACTTGCTATATTTGGCAACCCATCAGGTGCCCAAGCATATGCTCTCTGCAACCTTTCCTTAGCTGAAGCCACATGGGTGCTGTGTACAGGTGGGTAAAAAGTCTCTCCCTCCCTCTTCTGGCGGCGGTTTTTTTTTTTTTTTTTTTTTCCTGAGCCCAAAGCTGTTGCTTGTGCCTCGTGTATCTCAGGACCACTCATGAAAATGGCTTTCAATGTCTTTCTGTAGCCAGAGCTTGGACAAATCACAGGATATCAGACTGACTGGAATGGGCTTTGGTTTGATTCCTTTACAGCTTCCTTCAAGGACTTGCCCTGCAGACTTCCTTGCTGGTTATATCCTCCCAGGCAAATTAATTTATGCTAAGAAAGCTAAATGCCCTATTAGTTCATTAGGCACATACACTTATACTTTAGTAGAGATTCACTGTATATTTATAACACAAGTTAGATGGAGACTAAGGGAACTACCTACCTCTAAAGTACATGAAAATGCTTTCTACTTCTGGAAGTACTTAGAGAAGCTCCATGGAAAAAGTGGCTTTAAGGCCTCAGCTTTTAAGAGATATGTATGATTTTGACTGTGCAATAAATTCCAAGCAAAAGGAAGAGTATGAATGATGATAAGAAACCAGGAAAGTTCAGGATGTGATTGTTTTTGTTTGTTGCAGCATTTGATGTAATGATAACTGAAACTACAAGGGAACTTGAAGGCTGAGCTAAGGGAGGTTCTCAACGGCCATGGTCAGGAGTTTGTAGTTTTTTCTTCCTGAAATGGGAAGTGCTTGTAAGTGTTGGTTAAGGAAGAGAATAATCAAGAGATTCACATGATCTTGTAACGTAGACTAGGTTTAAGCCTGATAAATTATAGTGAGAAAGATTAGATTGTCACTTGAATAGATAAATGACAATGAAGGCCCCAGGTAGAGACAGCCAAGAATGAAAATGAAAATATATTTGAAAAAAAGACTTTGGTTCTGAGCATTGGTAATCTGTTATAGTCACCAGAGGTGCCTTTAAAAGTCACAGTGCCTGGGCCATCTCCAGGTTAATTAAATCTGAATCTCTCTAGATGGGATCCATGAAATCAGTATTTTTAAAGCTCCACTAATGATTTCTACACTCAGCCAAGACTGAGCACCCTTTAAGTGGAATCGGAGTCAACTGCAGGGCTTGTTGGGCGCTAGCCCCAGTGTTTCAGCAGATCCCGAATTAGGTCTGAGAATTTGCATTTCTAACAAGTTCCCAGGTGATGACAATGCTGCTGGTCCAAGGACTACACCTTGAGAACTACTGCTGTAGAATGATTATGGTCCAATGATTAATTAGATATTACTGTTTATATGTTTTGACTGAGTGGGGGAAACTTAATTATAGATGACCGAGACACTGAGTCTGAGTTAATGGTAGCATAGAGATGCCATTGAAAAAGTTACAGACGTGGAAGAAAATAGCAGATGCTTGGCTTGAATGAGAATATTAAGAGAATGGATTCTGAGAAAAAAAATTATTAAAAAATATGCCTATGGGAATAGAAAAGAAAGTAAGCCAGCAAACAGTAGAGAACCACCAGAGAAATAGAAGAACCATAATCTCACAAAACCAAGAGGGAAGAAAGTGGTCAAGGCTAGCTCTATTTAGAATATCATAAAAATACAATCTTGAAAATACTTTCAGACCCAGTGCACACTGAGACAAGGGTCCAAGAGATCTTCCTTTGCTACTTTTTACTGTCCTTAGCAAAGAGAGGTCACGTTCCGAATAATGACCTGCAGGCAGCTCCAGTTCTTCAGTGCAAAAGGCAGAAGGGTCTATGTCCATCTTATTACACTTACCAAGGAATTAATGAGGACTACCAAAAATAGGAGAGATTTTGAGCTTTGAGGGTTGAAACAAAAATGATTTTTAAATCTAATCATGAATTCAAAAGAAGGTAATTCCCTGTCTTCCGGATAAGGGCAGAAGGTCAATGCTGAAGGTCAACGCTCAAGAACTTAACCCACTAGCATTTGTTAAGAATGTATAATGAACCAGGTGCTGTTCTAAGCACCTTATAATCTTCCCACTCAGAGTGTGGATCATGTACCAGCACCATCAGTGTCACTCGGGAGCTTGCTTGAAATGCAGACTCTCACCGCACTCCAGACCTACTGAAGAAGAATCTGCATTTTTAACAAGATTCTTAGATGATTATTAGAGTATGAGAAGTACTGCCTAAGGTATTATGAGCTGATTTAATACACTCAGTACCATAAGGTAAGGGCTATTATGAGGGAAGTGTTACAAAGAAGTTAAAAAATGGGCAGGGCGGGGTGGTTCACGCCTGTAATCCCAGCACTTTGGGAGGCGGAAGTGGGCGGATCACAAAGTCAAGAAATACACACCATCCTGGGCAACATGGTGAAACCCTGTCTCTACTAAAAATACAAAAATTAGCTGGGCTTGGTGGTGGGTGCCTGCCGTCACAGCTACTCGGGAGGCTGAGGCAGGAGAATCACCTGAACCCGGGAGGCAGAGGTTGCAGTGAGCCGAGATCACGCCACTGCACTCAGTCTGGGCGACAGAGTGAGACTGTCTCAAACAAACAAACAAACAAACAAACAAACAAACAAACAAACAAAAAAGTACCCAAAGTCATAGACTTAATGGGGGTAGAGCTGAGATGTAACACAATCTGGATATACAAACCCTGACCTATGCTGACTCTCAAAATTCATTACATGACCCTCAGCACTCACCACCATCACTCTTTAACCTCTATCCACAGTGTCTTTCCTGCAGTGCTTCTAGGGCACCACGTCCTTTCCATCATATTCTTTATTGTCTCTACCATTAACCCACCCCTGTGTGTTAACTCCCTCTCACCCGTCAGATCTCTGCTCACAGTCACTTTCTCAAGAAAACTGTTTTTTACCCCAAAACTTGGTATTCTATTCTCACAGCATCATGTATTTTTCATCCATGATAATTTGTAATTATGAATTTATCTATGTGATTGTGTGTGTGTGCGCTTTCTTTAACAAGACTCAAGCTCCCGGAGGGCAAGGACCACATCTGTTTTGTTTCTCACTGAATCTCCAGTGGCCAACACATTGCATGAGACTTAGCAGACACAAACGTTTCCTAAATGAATGTGTATGTGAATGGCTTTTGAATCTTACCCACACAATGTCTGTCTTACCCACATTAGTATGGCCTGCACTGACAATCAGAACTGCACATGCTCACTCTCCATGTCATTAAAGGACCTGGTGAGGTAAGAGAACAGAGCTCAGATTGAAAGGGAAGAGTAAACTTTGAGGCTGAACCCTTAACATCCAAACAAACTTCCATCTGTCATGAATACCTGATCTTCTTTCATAACCTCCTGAAACTCTGAGAGCCATTTACATACCTTTTTAGCTTTCTAGAACCCAGAACCTATGCTCTGTCTTCAGTCTTTTTGTTTTGTTGTTTTGAGACAGGGTTTCCTTCTTTCGTCCAGGCTATACAGTGATGCAGTCTTGGCTCACTGCAACCTCAGCCTGCCAGGCTCAAGGCATCCTTCTACCTCTGCCTCTCAAGTATCTGTGACCACAGGTGTGTACCACCACACCTGGCTAATTTCTGTATTTTTTCATAGAGATGGGGTTTCACCATGCTGCCCAGGCTGGTCTTGAACTCCTGGGCTCAAACGATCCACCCACCTCAGCCTCCCAAAGTGTTGGGATTGCAGGCGTGAGCCACCGTGCCTGACATGCCTTCAGCCTTTGAAATGGCAAAGTTAGAAGATCCCAGGTGAGGTCTCTCCATGTTGGGAGGGGAGCTCCAGAAGAGAAACATTGACTGTTCCAACACAAATCCTGTAACTAAACACAATCCATTCATTTTTGAATGCTGTTCATCAGGCACCTTTCAGAGGCCCTGAATTCATCTCAATGACAGAAAATGAGACTTGATTTCAGTGAGAGGCTCTTCCATAATAATCCTGTCTGAAGAAAGCATAGATTACAATGCCACTTTAAAGGTACACTCTTCTGTAATTTTGTGTTTCATTTTCTTCCAAATACTTTTACTCCCATGTATGGTTCCCATATCTTGCGTTCTCATGTAATATTAACATAATTGGAGTAACTAAGGTTTAATGCTGCCACTATTGTGAAATAACTGCAAAGGGACTTGAGAAAAATGCTGCTGATTTTTTTTTTCTTAAAGAGATGGTTAGATTTAATTTCAACAGTTTTAGAAAATATTGAACGACTGTAATCAGCTTAAAGCTTAAACAGGTGACAGGCTCAACTGTAGATGATAGGGATGAGGGTTTTTCAATGTAGAACAGCCTCTTGATAATTCTCCAGATACCTCTTTGGTGTTTCCATGATAACACCATGATAAACGATATGCTGAGAGTCTCAATTACCATATTTTCTTATGGCATATTCAGTCTCAACAATATATGAGTCTTCCAAATCGCATCATGAATTAGGAGTGCTGAGGTCAACCTTGAGTTTTAGATCTGAGCGTCTCTAACACAAAGGGGCATATTAATCATCTGGGGAGCTTGTTGAAATGCAGATTCTGATCAGTAGGTCTTTTGTAAGACCTGGGGAGTTTTAATTTCAAAGAAGCTCCCAGGTGGTGCTCATGCTGCTGGTCTATACAAAACACTTTGAGGAGCGAGGTCTTAGAAAACAAACTGAAATTAATTATGTGGCTTACAATGCAATTTGGCATGCTTTTAAGTCAGAACCATTGCCTAAATATTTCTGCATGCCAGCGCTGTTGTAAATGTACCCTTGTCCACCAGCACACTGGCAGAAACACTCTAGAGAAATGAGTCTTTCCACGATTCCACCCTGGGGAGGAGACTTGAGTGATTTGTTTAACTAAGTTAGGGAAGAAATAGATCTGCTGTCCAATCAAAAGGTGTCTTGGGCAAAACTAGGAGGTTGGAATTTTCATATTTCTTCTTTAAAAATATTTATATTGAGCCTATGTCTGGACGTATCTGAAACAGGTCTGGGCAAAAGCTGGTCTATTCTAGAACAGAATTAAAAGCAATGTGGTCAAATCACGGTGTAATCGCTAATGGGTTAAAATGCAAAATATTCTCCATACACAATATATTTTGAAAAATGCAACATAAAGATTGCTTCACTTGTAATATAGAATTATTTAAAGTAGAAAAGATTAAGAAAATAAAAACGGTTAGAGTGCATTATTGCTTATGGTGTCAGGACATGGAAAGAAGCATGGTATTTTTGGCGGGGTGGGGATGATCTTGGTCTCCTTATACACTTCCATCATGATGTGTGTATGTCTTTGACTTCTACTCTCCACCCCCACCCCAAGTCCTTGGTGGTTCTGAACCACTAAAGGAAACTATCATCAGATAAGCTGAAGATAAGTAAATGGGAAGAAGAATGGAGAGAATGCTTTTCTATCCCCACCCCCCACTTTTTTTTAACCCTCTCTTAATCCTTGACTTAGGAAAATAAAAGGAAGCTTAAAAAAGTACTTATGAAAAATTTAAAACCAGATTTAAATCTGGTTTTAAGGCCTTGCTGAAACCAAGGAGCAGAAACTAGGCCCCAGTGCCAAGCAATTCTTTAGCCCACTTTGGGTGCTCAGAAAAATTCAATAAAAGAACTTATCCCAATAGGATGGCCAGGAAAAATATGTACAATAATTCAGTTGGGTGCTATGATCAAAGTCTTTCAGTAGCATCATTCAAATGGAAAAAAGCACATCTACTTTACTCCAGAAGAAAAACATACTAGAATATATCCCCAAATCCACCATAATGATAATTATCTACTATGTGGTAGAATGGTACCTAAGAATCATAGAATTTCATTGGCTGACAAGAATCCTGACAATCCCTGGCCTGACTCTATCATTTTACAGAGAAAGAAGCTGACGCCTACATTGGTGATGAGACTTGCCTAATGTCACACAATTGATCCTTAAAGAACTGAGAGTTCTAACCAGTACAGAAACCTAGGTCTCATAGAACTCAGGTCTCCTGAATATTTCTCAATTTAGAGCATATTGTGCTATCCCATCAATTTTTTTTTTCAGGCCATTTGAAGCCAGGAATACTCAAGCTTCTTTGGCACATAAGCCACTGGCTCAAAACTTTGGGCCAGGTTACAGGAATCTACTTTTAGCTGATCCTGGAGCTAAAAGTTTGTTGTTTGTTCTGACTTGATAGAAAATGATATTAAAGATGAAATCCTGTGCCAATGAAGAATTTTCTAAACTCTCCACAGTAAGGGGATAGTAAGAATTTGCCCAAACTAGAAGCTTCACTCTGTGTCACCTTCCTATGAGCCAGTCACTCTGAGCAGGTAAGGGAAATAATGTGAAACATTAGTTGTGGTATTTTGTCATGGATTTCAGATGTCAGGAATTACAGCCCTACTTCTTTCTTAGTATAAAGGGCTGTCGTTACAGAGAATGATGGAGGATGTCATGGGATCTAATATTGTATTGCGGTTAAGAATATGAGCTTCAGTACCCGACAGAACTGGATTTAAATCCAAGCTCCAGCAAGTACTAGCTTGGGGACTTCAAGGAAGTCAACCTCCTGGTCTTCAGTTTTCTTTCTTATAAAAATGGGAATAGAAATAATCCCCCTGACTTAAAAACTTGTAAAGATTAAATAGCATGTGTGTTTGAAACACCTAGCACCATGTAGGATACAAAGTGAACATTCAGTAAGGTAGTGATGTTTTACTCAGTCAGAAAGGTAAGCTTAAATCAAAACATCAGAGAAGATCCTGACATGTATACCTTATACGGTTTTAGAATTAGAGAAAGAAGTCCATAGCATAACTTTGCTTGAAAATTTCCCCAAGTAATGCTGGTCCTCACTTTTCATGTTGGCTTAAGTTACTGTTCCATTGAGATTGGAGCTAAATAATTAACGGCAACATCTTCCAAACCTGGAGCATGCACCCAAAATGTACCCAAAGAAACACTGTCTTCTGTTAAGAAGCAGGAAAGTCTATCTTTGCTCTTATTTCAAATGTGGTACATTGAAGTACATACTGATTTCACTTTAACATCTGTTCAGAGGTGTGGTTATTAATGGAATATAATGGGAATGGCAGGATTCAGGGAAATAGATTTGCTTTATTTCTCTATCACTGTTGGCCTGGATGTTGGGATCTAGACCTGGAATCAAACCCATATCGAAGGACTACATTTGTCTGCTTAAATCTTTACCTGTGTCTTTACTGCAGCTAAAATAAAGAACTGGGGACGTATGAGAATTGTTGCTTTCATGAAACTAGCCAGGTGGAGAAGTGAGGTTATGTCGGCCTACCTAAAAACAGGGAAATATTACCTGTAAACACCTGACCTCCTTGAATGATAATGAAAACACTTCTTAGAGTCCAGAACAGTCCTTGCTTAAAGATTCTGAATGCCTATCTCACTTTAATCAAGAGGTAGACTTCAACAACATGTTAAGTATTTTACTTAAAAATTCAGTCTGCCCATTTCTATTACTGTATACAATAGTATGATGTGTATATTTTAAAAGTTGAAAAAAAATAGCCCCTAAATATTTGGGTCAAAAGCACTTTAAAGACAGCTGGAGAATACAAAGAATACCTTTATAATAAAAGTAAGCCACAAAAGTTGAAAAAGTGATGATAATTTTGTGATATAGCAGTATAAGTGTGCAAATTAATCAATAAATTAATCAATGACTATTTGTTGTGAATACTATCTACAC
The DNA here is from genome assembly GCF_029281585.2 of Gorilla gorilla gorilla. NCBI lineage: Eukaryota > Metazoa > Chordata > Mammalia > Primates > Hominidae > Gorilla > Gorilla gorilla. Next base: position 65,855,907 of record NC_073229.2, read on the forward strand.
AGAACTAGATTGGGTTGGGGTGGGGAAAGTGAATAGTACAGAAAGGATATACGATATGATTTGTGTGCCTAGTGAGAGATATAAAAGAAAGATTATAATGAAGGGAATAATTTCAGAAGTCATGTCATATAGATGTAGGGATTTAAGATTTTGGCATATTTTCTACACAGCTTTTGAAATCGTGTATATGTACCATTTCTTTTGTGGTATTCTAAGTCGATGGCTGCTTTTTTGATACCAGTTTTATCTAAGCCTCTATTTGGAATTCCATGGAAGGCACCTTTCTGTGTCCCTGCTTGTCTGGATCACCTTGTCAACATAATCATGTTTATCAGAAGTTCTAAACCTTTCTGTGTCCAGGACTCCCTGGGTGTCTTAATAATATTTGGAAGATGACCTTCTGTTGTCATAACAAAGGTTTCTGACCACTTCTGTCAGTCAATCAGTGTTTGCACATCTTCAGCCTGTCCCTAAGCACTGACCTGCTTCTTTAATGTCAAGTAATTGCCAATTCATACTCATGTTATGCAGCCACCGTTATTTATTCTGCAATTTCCTAATTTTCTGCCTACCAATAGCATTTTCCAGTACTAAAATTTTCCATATTGGTCAGAGTTGGGAAGAGTGGTGACCCAGTAGAACAGGAGAAAGCAAAATGAATTTGAGGGCTAAAAAAATACATATAAAAATTTTCCTCAAATCTTGTACACCAGGAGTTCTCACACGTTAGTGTGTATTAGCATCATAGAGGCATCCTTTGAGAGCCCTTGAAACACAGGAACCAAAATCATTTTTAAATAACATGTAATTAAAACAAGGCCATCTCATTTTGCTCTCTGCCAGGGAGTTCTGATCCTGGGAGCCCCTGGAGAGCCTTTGACAAGATTCTAGGCATCCACGGTACTCCTAAGATTATATTTTAAATATTACATTATGTATTGCATGAGATTGTGTTTGAACACTTGAGAGGGCCCATTGCTTTCAGAAAATCTCAAAAGCCCAATTTACCCAAACATAGTTTAAAGACTCCCACTGATGCCAGGCAGAGAGAGTTAAGACAACACATTTGAGGAAACATTGATAGATACTAGAATATTGTGGAATAAGAACTTTAGCTAATGTGTAACACTTCTGTTCTTTTTATCCTATTATGATATTAACCTTTGTAATTAATGATTCCCTTCTTTAGCGATTACCCTCTGACTTCTACTAAGATGTATATCAACCACCAAACAGCATAAATTTTCCATGAAGCACCTGTTATAGGCCTAGCACGGTGTTGGGTCAATGGTGTACTCAAAGATTGCAGAGTTCTTGCTTTCAGGTTACTCTGGGTGAGGACACTGACATCTACCTTTTTTTTTTTTTGAGACGGTATCCCTCTGTCACCCAGATTACTACTGCTAAGCCTCATGAGAGTGAGAACTTTGCTTTCGTTGCCACAAACTCTGTCTCACATGCTTAGGAGAGCATTTAGTAAATCATAAGAGCACAACAAATGATTATTAAATGAGTAAATTGAATACCTCAGAGATTTTATACTGTAAATAGCATAATGATATTACCAGATAAACAAAATCTCCTCAGTGGCTGATTGAACAAAAATTTTACACCTGGAGGATAATGTAAATACAAGCACTAGAGGACCCAACCAATAGTGCATACTAATGAACTACAAAGTTGACTCCATAGGAAAAACCAACTGAAGTTTATATATGACAAAGTTTCAAATCTTTCTTTACTCCAGGTGTTTGGTATAGGAAATAACTCAATTAAAAGAGTATAGGTTAGGAAGATTACCTCTCCACCACATCCTTTTCTTTAGCAAGCAATAATGTTGATGGCAAAGGATTCGGGGAAATGAAAAGCATGCTGCCTAACCACACATCCAACATGCTCCCATCAGTAAGTTTGAAGCAGGCAAACCCTAACCTAGATTTAAAGCTGATAAATCATCTGTTTCGTTTCACTAAACATCAAGGGGCTGCTCAGCTTTGTAAGGCTGAAACCCTTGTCAGCCTCTGGATTCATTTAAATGGGGACAACATGTTAAGAAAAAAAAAAAAGCAGGTTATAAGGTTTCCCTGAGGAATCTCTAGTTTCTAAGTGCATTAAATCCTCCTTCAATTTAGGAAAAAGATTTTTTTCTCTCAAAACTCCTGAAAAAGGTTTTTTTAAATGTATAGATGCCGACTATATCAAATTAGTGATTTCCTATATTAGGTCATTCATTTATTGAAACTGGAGTCCTTTCTATTCCACTGTCTCCACAGATGCACACACATATCTTCACATACATTAAAAAAAATTTCTTCTTCTTTGGAAACACCTGTCTTGGGAGTTCTTGGCTGTGCAGCTTCTGGGCATGCACAGGGTCAAGCAGACAAATGGTGCAGTGACTCTTTTGGAAGTCACATTTGTCCCTGAAACTTCAGTCACCTGGAGACTGCATGCCTTATTGCCTGCAGCAGCTCAATCTTGACAGTGTAGAATGAGTTTAGAAATCTCATTTGAGAGACAAAATTTAAATTGAGAGTCTAAACAGCACAATATATTTAATGCTGAAATGACCGTTCTTTGTAAATTTTGCTGACTGTGATTTTTTTTTCTTTCCTTTCGGTATAAGGCTGTTGTAGTAATCTTGCTCTCATTTGGAATTTTTTATGGGAAAGGAAGATCACTGGACTCAGTTATCTAGTACATCAGTTAGGTGCACATTCCTATTTTTATACACAGAAAATTTCTGCTTCGTTTGCTATGCAAACACACATACACATCATTCCTGGAATCCCTACTACATTCATAACTCACTGCTTTCAGACACACACTCACACGGCACCAAAACACAAACTCCCCACATGTTAACAGTCAAGCCAGGCTGAAGATGTAAATAGGTGGATATGACACCAGGTGGATGTGTAATCAGTAATAAGAAATACATTGAGCCCCATAATGAAAAGAAATCCCACAAATTGTTGAGGATTCCCCCTCCCCCTTCCATTCACTGATTTATTAACCCTGAACAAAGATGTAATTGCAGGGTCTCAGAAATAACTTTTGTTTTCATTTTTCTTTTTTTTTTTATTTTTGGTATTTGTTTTGTTTGGCCTTGAATTTCTTAATATCTAGTCATACCATTCATTGCCTGTTTTCTTCACTCAGTTGCCCATCTTTTCCCCCCAGAAATGAAAGAAGCATTAGCTTCTGAGTCTTAAGGATGAGACCTCTGCATTTTCTTTGCTTGTTTAGGGCAAGAAATGAAGTGCTGCCTCTTTAATTGGCAGAAGCATGCAGAAGGAGCATACCTTTAATTTAGTGTTGGGATACCTCACTTGCACCCTGGCTGTTGTCTTATTGGAGACGGCAGCCTGCCTGAGATCCTCTAGCACTGAAATAATATCATCCAGCACGCATTTCTTATCCTGATTTCTCAACACACACAGATGGGAAAAAGTATAATTATAGCCCTTGTGGTTCACCTTCATTTCCAGCACGGCTCGGTGGGTCTGCAGGATCCCCTCAGCCTGGAGCAAAATATTGTCCCCGGTTGGGGAGAGGAGGATCACCCTGCCATACCTCCCAGGGGTGTGTAAGTCCGAATAGAGCTGGCTTTTGGACTGGTCCAGGGGGAAAAGGCTGCTGGCCAGGCTGCGCTCGATCTTGGCCAGGCTGTGGCTGGGAGCGACCAGGCGCTCCAGGTCGCCCTCGGGCTGGAAGCGGTTGAGCGCGCTGAGGCCGAAGGTGATTGTCAGGACTGCGGGCACGGTGAGGAAAAAGACCGGGTGCCGGCTCACGCACAAACCCAGCCTGTGGCAGAACGACTGGAGCCCTCTGCGAAGCACCTGCCGCAGCATCCTCCACCAGATCCAGCTCGCAGGCGCTCCCGGCCGTCTTAAAAAGCACATGTGACATGTGTAAGCGCCGGGCTACCCCGTTCTCCCCCATCCCACCCCCTGGGGCCAGTCCCCCCTCCCCACCGCCGCCGCCTCCCCACCCACTCCGCGCTCACCCCACAACCACTCCGCCTGGTCTTTCCCCGGCCCCACCTCCATGCGCTCCTACTACTCTTTCAAACACTGCAGCAAGTTGCAGCAAGGCGGGCAAATACCGACAGCGCGCATGGGGGCGGGCGGCGGGCGCCGCGGGGGCGCCGCGGGGCCCACCCCCTCCCGGGTCTCCCCGCGCCCTCGCCGCCTCCCGCGCTGGCTCTCACCGCATGAGCAGCGTTCCCTTGGTCTAGCCCTTCATCTCGGTGCTGCAGTCCCCTGGCCTCCGTCGCTGGAGGTGGTTCCGTGTGGAGCGTCCCACAGATGTGGATTTCCTCTCTGTCTTGGTGGGGTTCGGTGCCTAACTGGAACCATGTGCCTCCGTGTTGTAAGAAGCAGACATGTGCCCCACAAAGTGTGGGGGGAGGCTGAGGGGGGGAGAGGAGGGAGAAGGGCGGGAGCACGTTGGGGGTGGGGGGGGGGCAGATAAGCTTTTTTCTTTTTTTAAGATGCTGACAGTTATTTTTAGAGTTTTGTGTTCCCTCTTCCCTCCCCGCTGGAGTGAATGGAAGAGGAAATAAATGGTGAAGGTGCTGCTGGCCCATTGGAGCAGGGGCAATTAGAGCCCAAGGAGTGGGGCGTGGAGGGAGACAGCTCCAGGGTTCCAGGAGGCAGCCTTCTCGCCCCTCCAGTTTCCCTGTGCCCTCGAATTCTGCTTTTCAGCGAAGAAAAGGAGCAGAGAGGATGATGCTGCATTTTTAACACACCACACAGCATGCAAGGGATTTCCTTGCAACACCTTCCTCGCTGTGATTCCACAGACCAGTCCGCTGCAGCTGAGGGCTGCGGAGACTCCATCTATCCCTGGTGCGTTGGGACCGTCTGGATAGCTTCTTTCCTCTGATGGCTGGAGAGGAGGCATTTGCCAATAGCAGTAGCCTGTGTGCGTGTGCGTGTGCGTGTGCGTGTGTGTATTGAAAGTGAAGATCTACAGGCAATATGAGGTTTCTCATAACATGTTACATTCACTTTCCGTATTCTTGAGATTAAAGGACAGAAAGTTCTTAAAGCTGATTTCAGTCCCCTTTCCCAGTGTCTCCTTCCACCCCTCACCCATGAGGACTGTTTCAAGCCATCTGGTTCAGGCTAATTTTCCCCTGTGAGTGGAATTCCAGAAACAGACACTTCCAGACACACCAGGTAGTTTTGCCTGAAAAAAAAGAGAGTCGGGTGGGTAGAGGGAAACCTATTGGAGTCACTTGTAAAAAACAGTGAATCTCCTTCACTGTATAAGAAAGAAAACCCCCACCAGATACAATTCCTCCTTCAGCACCCAAAAATGTGAAGATGAGGATCTCAGCTTCAGATCAGGTCAACTTCAAAAGCTAATATTAATAAGTGTGTGTGTGTGTGTGTGTGTATATATATATATATATATATATATATATATGAATTTTTTTAGGGCAAACTCTAAAGTGTGATTGTGAACTGGAGATTTGCTTTCCAAAGTTTCTGTTCTTTTTGGAATGACTTCATAGAAAAGATTGAGTTTCAAGAGATGTTCTGTGCACAATTTCTTAATAACAGTGAAAGTGCCCATTCTTAATTAGATACTTAGAAAGGGACCCATTTATGCATACAAACAAGCTAAAGGACTCCTTGTCATAATATATACCTTTTATTTTTTTCTACTGGAATTGATTCTTCAGTTAAGAGACCAATGACACAGCAGAGAGCTCAGAAACAGCGACAATGCTTAAGGGAAAGTGTCTAGAAGAAGGTGTCATATATAAGATTAAATAAAAATTCCACCCTTTCTAAATTGAAAGTGACCTTGGCACCCATTCTGTTTGAATTTCTACTGAGTGCAGGAATAGCTTCTATATTATCTCTGGTAGTTCTCCATCTGGCCCATGCTACAACATTCCCAAATTCACAAATTTTTCTAGAAAGCCCATTCTATTGTTACACTGCCTTTTCTTGTATTCAGTCAAACTCAATCTCTTTGCCACATTCATAGACTAGTCTTTCCTCTCCTTCAGTGGAGTCACTTTTGCATCCGACTGTCAGATCTTTTTCTCACTTTATATAATGTATTCCATTAGTGCCACAAGATGGGACATTTTTGGCTATACAACAGAGAGGAAATGTATCTATCATCCATTTTCTATACCTTCGTTATTACATTAAATATACTTGGTTATATCCTCTACGTTAAATTTTTTAATAGCCTTTATGCAAAAATATGCAGTAATAGATTTTAGAAATGGACATTGTTGCATAACTTATCAAGTCCATTTTATAAGTAAGGACACTAGAAATGACAGAGATTAAGTGACTTCAAGGCCACCCTCAGAGTTCTCTGTAAAGCTGAGACTGGTCTCTGGCTATCTTGCTTCTCAGCCCATTGCATTTCCTTCGGTAGCATCAGGCAGCGTACTCTCTTCTCACAACAAACAAATATGTCAGTGTTATTGTCTTTTTTCTTATTCTCTTCATTTCCCACACTTCCTTCTTCAATAAATTTAATAGAATTAGGGAAGAATAAAGATACCAATGTATAATTGACTAAATAATGTATGGTATATACCTGAGATGAACCACTCTGACATAAATGTAAATCATGTTGTAGAATTATAATGGCATGGAAATACATTCACTGAATGTTAACTGAAGAATTAGGTACAATATGAAACCATTTTGCAAAATAAAAAATATACACATAGAAAAAAGATGAAGGATGCATTAGAATGTTTCTGTTTATTGCTAGATGATGGGATTGTGGGTGAACTTATAAAATAATGTATTTGCTAATTTTAGAATAGCTTTAAATGAAAGAAAATTGGCAGATAGTATAGAAAATTTCCTTATAACCTATGCTCAGTTTCTCCTATTATTAATATCTTACATTAATTTGGTAAATTTTTAAAATTAAAGAATCAATGTTAATACATTATTATTATGAGTTCGTACTTCATTTAGTTTTCCTTACTTTTTACCTTATGTTATTTTTCTGTTCCAGGATCCTATCCTGGATACCACATTGCTTTTCATTGTCTTGTCTCTTTAAGACCCTTTTGGCTGTGACAGTTTCTCAGGCTTTCCCTGCTTTTGATGAGCTTGACAGTTTTGAGAAGTGTTGGTCAGATATTTGGTGGAATATTCCTCAATTGGGAATTGTCTGATGTTTTTCTCATGATTAGTCTGGGGCTAGGAGATTTTTGGGAGGAAGAACAGAAAGGTAAAGTGCCATTTTCATCACATAATATCAAGGGTGCATTCTTTCAAAGTGACTTATCACTGTTGATGTGAACCTTGATCACTCAACTGAAGTAGCATTTTTCAGGTTTCTCCACTGTAAAGTTAATCTTTTTACTATCCTCCATACTGTGTTTTTTTTTGGACAGAAGTCACTATGTGCAGCTTACACTTAAGGAGTGGAGAGTTAGGCTCTACCTCCTTCCTCCTTAAGGTTGGAGTCCGTAATTTGCAAATCTTGTGCACAAGATATTCGTCTATTTTCTCTATTTATTCATTCATTCATCCAGCCAGTCTTTTATTTATATTGGCATGGACTCATGGATATTTCTGGATATTTCTTTTTTACTTTGGGCTATAATTTGAAAATACTTTCTTGCTTAGATTGTTCCAGCTTTGGCCACTGAAAGGAATTCTTCCAGTTACCTCCTGTGTCTCTGTGATATTCCATTACTGTGGGGTATTTTCTTCTTTTCTAGGAGTATTACTACTTCCTGGTATTACAAAATGCTGCAGGCTCATCTTGTGTATCTGTCCTATCCCAGTCCTAGAATCAGCCACTTCTCCAAGCAGCCTTTGTTTGTTTTATTGGAGAATGGTACTACAAACAAAGATCTGGGTGCCAGATATGCTGGTTGTTACTGAGTTATCATTGCTTCTAATCCCTGACAGAGCAAGGACATTACATGGATCTATACTTACCTATATCTGTGTGTGTGTGTTGTGTATCTGTAATGGTTTTTATATAACTATCTGCATCTATATTAAGCCAACTATGAGTTTATATTTATGACTCCAACTCTCATCTATTGCTACGTAGATTATTGTAGCCCCTTTCCCTTGTTTTCCTGCAACCTCCCATTTCTACAGTGAAAAGTCTGGGTCTATGAGTGATTTAAAAATTGTTTTTCTATAACAACAATATATATTTTTAATAAGAAAAATAATTTAAAATAAGGAAGAAAAGCATGGTTGCTCAATTTTTATACTGTGAAAAGTTAATGCCAAATACTATTAGGGATTCATTAGAAAGATAAGTTATATGATAAAAAGAAGGGAAATGTTAGCAATATTCCAGATTAGCCCACAGAAGGTTAATTTTCACTAAAACATCAGTGGATATCAATCACATGGTAATTATTGCAAATCTGATTTAAAATAGGGCTTAATATAAAGCTGAAAGTGGTGTATTTAGGGACCAATTAGTAACAACACATTAATTGGTTCTATTTAGTTCAAACAGAATTCATATTTTCTGATATATCTTGGTCAGTATGAGTTTTCAAGACTTAGAATCAAGTTGGGACTTATTAGCTTGTACTTTTGCAGGATGAGACACCAGAGGAAACTGGACTTGGACACAGAATAGCTGAGTTCTAGGCCAATTCCATAATTTACTTCCTAGATGTTTTAAATAAGACACCTAATTATTTGGTCCTGTTTATTCATAAATATAGATTACATTTATTCACTTGCTCAATTCACTCGTAGCAGTATTCACAAAAACTCAGTAAGTTTGCCACATTAATTAATGCTCTAATACTACCAATTCTAACCATTCTAACATGCTAAGCCTCCAAAGCTCAGTGGAATAAAACAAAGTTTTATCTTGTTCAAGGTTAGCAGTCCCTTGTGGATATTTCTGGTCATCCAGTAAAGGAATCAAGCTCAGGCCTGGATTCCACAAAGTCATTCATCCACCTTCCACTGACGACTTCAAAGTCCTTCCTGAGGTCATTTCCTAGCCTACGAGTTGCAGAGTTGCAAATGGGAAAAGAGCTGGAAGAAGCACACCTGGGAGGTTTTGATGGTTTCTTCTGAAATGCATGAGAAACATCACTTTTTCATGCATCTCTCTGATTTGCACTTAACCTCCAGGGAGGCTGAAAAATGCAGGTTAACTTAGTGCCAAGGGAGAAGAGCAGATGAGCTTGATGATCAGGCAGCAAACTCACCCTCTTTCTGGATTCTTTGCCCTGTTCACCTTCAGTCCTGATTATAAGTTCAGGGCTATCATCTGACCCCCTTTTGTCATTTTACATCAGACTTTTTCTGCCACTGCCATCTCAAGGAATGCTGGCTTGTGGGTTTTAAGAAGATGCTCTTTGACCTTCTTCTGTGACAGGTTTAAGGAGTTTGCCAGGGATTAGCCTCATCGCTTGGCTCAGGCCTCTTGTATGCAGAAGGGCGTATCCGAGATATAACGTTTTACATTTTAGAGGCAATTTTGGTCTTTAGCATTTTGGATGTCTGCAGCTGTAACTGGCTTGAATAATAAGGACATTTCTTATCTCACATAACAAGATGTCCACAAGAACAGTAGTTATAGAGCTGGTTAATTTAGAGACTCAAGAGTGTAATTAAGAACCGAGGTCATTTTCCTCTCAGCCTTGCCCATGCCCACAGCTTGAGCTCTGTGCTCATGCTTGCTCCACAGGCAACACACGCAGACAGACAAGATCCCAAGGAAGAAGCTGCCTCAGCTCTTGTGTCTTGTAAGAGTGAAGAAGCTTTTCCCAGAAGGCCTCCAGTAGATTTCCTCTTAAGTCTCATTTCCCATGCCCATGTCTAAATCAATCACTGGTGAGAGGAATGATAACGTGGTAATTGGCTGAAGCCAATCTGGACTCACACTGGTGCTGGGAATGGGGCCAGACTCCTCTCTGAGCACATTGTCATGGGGGAGTTTATGCAGAGTTTGTTTTGTTTTGTTTTGTTTTGTTTTGTTTTAAACCAGTTTCTTTAGGAAGAAGCATGATAAGATGTTGGGGATGTTTGGGTCTTGGGCAGCTAACACTAACCTTGATGCTGAGTTTTTCTGTATGAAGCAAATTTGCTTCTGGAGACTGCTTTCTAAATGGAAAATAGAAATATAATCTGTTCAAATGAATTGACTTACTGATTTTTAATTCATTTATGTTAAAAAGCTTTATAATGGTACAGGAAGGAAGCCCAATAATATCTGATATTTTAAAAAATTATCTTTATTTAAATAGGATATAAGCATATCTTTATTTAAATTATCTTTATTTAGAATATAAGCATATATATTATTCACCTGGAAAATCTTCTATCTCTGTTCACTATATCTTTGAGATGAAACTCACTGATGTAAGGAGTCCATGCAAACATCTTTTCTTAAAGTAATAAGAAGTTTAGATAGAATTTGCATTAATTGATAACCTAAAATTCATCCTATTTAAGAGGGTACATCAAAGATGACTCGTGGGTTCAGTCTTGTTATGTTGTTGCATGTTGTTTGCTTAAAGCCTATGATAAACACCGTTCTTATCCTAATGGTAAAATATCCAACTATACGTTTAACAGTGTAAAAAGAAAGCCTGTAGACACTCACTTTTGTCCCATTTATAAATGAATCATAAGTATGGAATTTTCCCCAGAGGTAGTATTTTTCTATGGTGGAAAGTAGTTAAAGTTCTGGAGAAGATTTCAGACAATCAAGTTTTGTGGGTTTTTTTTTTTTTTTGTACTAGTTAGTTTAATCACTTAACTGCTTAACCACTGTATCACCTTGGTCAAATCATTCCATGTCAATAAACCTTAGATTCATATGTACAAACCAAAACAAAGTACAGTTAATATTTTGTATCTCAGAAAAATTGCAGGTTCATTTCCAGAACATCACAATAAAGCAACTATTGCAATAAAGCAAGTCACACAAATTTTTTGGTTTCCCAGTGCATATAAAAATTATCTTTATGCCATACCATAGCCTGTTAGTTGTCAATAGCATTACATCTAAAAATGTACATAGCTTAATTAAGAAATCCTTTATTGCTGAAAATGCTAATGGTCATTTAATATTTCAGCAAGTTGTAATCTTTTTGCTCGTGGAAGGTCGTGCCTTGACGTTGATGGCAGCTGACTGCTCAGGGTGATGGTTGCTGAAGGTTAGAGTGGTTGTGGAAATTTCTTAAAATAAGACAACAATGACGTTTGCCACATCTCTTGACTTTTCCTTTCATGAAAGATTTCTCTGTAGCATGCAATGTTGTTTTATCGCATTTCACCCACTGTGGAACTTCTTTCAAGATTGGAGTCATTCCTCTCAAACCCTGTGCTACTTTATCAACTAAATTTATGTAATGTTCTAAATATTTTGTTGTCACTTCAACTATATTCACAGCACTTTCACCAGTAGATGCCATCTCAATAAACCACTTTCTTTGCTCATCTATAGGAAACAACTCTTCATCCATTAAAATTTTATTTTGAAATTGCAGCAATTCAGTCTCATCTTCAGACTTCACTTCTAACTATTTTGCTATTTCTACCACATCTGCTGTTGCTTTCTCCACTGAAGTCTTAAATTCCTCAAAGTTATCCATAAGGGTTGGAATCAACTTCCTCCAAACTCCTATTGATGATGATATTTTGCCCTTCCGTCATAAATCATAAATGTTGTAATGGCATCCAGAATGGTGAATTCTTTTCAGAAGGTTTTCAGTTTACTTTGCCCAGATTCATCAGAGGAATCAGTATCTATGGCAGCTAAGGGCCTTACAAAATTTATTTCTTAAATAGTAAGACTTGAGGGTTGAAATTACTTCTTGATTCCTGGACTGAAGAATGGATGATGTATTAGCAGGCATGAAAACAACGACCATCTTCTTGTATGACTCCATCAGAGCTGGTGGGTAACCAGGTGCATTTTCAATGTGATAAAAGAAAAACTAACTCCAAATTAAATTTAAAGGAGTTTAATTGAGCAATTAATGATTCATGAATTAGGCTGCCCTCAGAATCACGGCAGATTCACAGATATTCCAGGGATGCCTCGTGCTCAGAATGAATTTATGGAGAAAAAAGGTAAAGTGATGTACAGAAACAGCAAGATTTGCTACAGCTCTGTGTTAGCCTTATTTGAATGCAGTTTTAACACTCAGCAGTCTATGAGTGGTTGAAGTATGGCTGCTGGGATTGCCCAAAGCTCAGCTATTGTTATGGGTGCATACTATTAAGTTAGGTTTTCAATTTTGTCTGACTATTAAGCTAGGTTACAGTTCATCCACAAGGACTCAAATATAGAAGTATGTAGCCCTTCTCAGGGCATATTTAGTCTGCTTTAACAAGTGAGCAGTAATATTTTGAAAGGACTCTTTTTCTAAGTGATAGGTCTCAACAGCTGACTTAAAATATTCAGTAAAGTGTGCTGTAAACAGATGTGCTCTTATCCAGGCTTTGTTGTTTCATTTGTTTAGCACAGGTGGAATAGATTTAGCATAATTTTTAAGGGCCCTAGGATTTTGGGAATGATCAATGTGGCACCAGACATATCTGCTCCTTATAAGAGAGTCCGCCTGTCCTTTGAAGCAGGACATTGACTTCTCCTCTCTAGCTTACATGGCACCTTCTACTAGTATAAAGCTGCTTTGTCTACACTGAAAAGTTATTGTTTAGTGTATCCACTTGCATTCATTATCTTAGGTAGATCTTTGGATAACTTACCACAGCTTTTTTATTAGCACTTGCTGATTCACTTTGCATTTTTGTGGAAATGGCTTCTTTCCTTCAACCTCATGAAACAACCTCTGCTAGCTTCAAGGTTTTTATCTGAAGCATCTTCACTTCTCTCAGCCTAGCTTCCAGACTGCCTCAACTTTTGACATGCTTTTCACACTAAGCTTAATCATTTCTAGTTTTTGATTTAAAGTGAGAAATGTTCAACTCTTCCTTTCACATTCCTGAATACTTAGAGGCCATTTAGGGTTATTAATTGGCCTAATTTCAATATTGTTGTATCTCAGGGGAATAGGCAGACTTGATGAGAGAGAGAGAGAGAGATGAAGGAGCTGCTGGTTGGTGGAGCATTCAGAACACACACAGTAATTTAAGTTTACAATCTTGTATGGGTGAAGTTTAAGGCACCCAAAACAATTACAATAGTACCATCAAAGACCACTGATCACAGATCATCATAACAGATATAATATTAATTTAAAAGTTTGAAATGTGATATCTAGACACAAAGTGAGCACATGCTGTTAAAAAAGTGACACCAATAAACTCGTTCAATGCAGGGTTCCTACAAATTGAAGGTTTATAGGAGAAAAAAAACACAATATCTGCAAAGCACAATAAAGTGAAGTGCAATAATATGAAGTGTGCCTATAATAGAATTTAACTAGGTGATGATTAAATTTTCTCCAGCTGTGATTTTATGATATTCTAGACTTTGATTTCCTGGGATTCCTTTGCTAGGTTTGCCACATCTTAAAAAAGAGCAGCCTCTGATTCCCTACTCAAGTCTTAGTCTGTCTTCCCTGGTGATTCATGTATTTGCACAACACCAAACACAGAGCCATTGAAGATTGGGAGTGGCCCACGACTCAAGAACACAAGCTTTGGCATTGGTCTGGAAAAAGATGGAAACTGTAAAAATACTTGGAATATTGTGGCCACAGAGGAATAGCTGGACTGAAGATTAAATACTGCCTGCCAAATTATAGTATGGTGCAGTCTTATTGGATCAATGCACAAAGATGACATGCTGCTTTGTGCACATTCAATTTTTAGTCATTTAAATAAACATTTTCTAATTTGGGAAGAAGTACAACAAATTTTTAAAAGCACTTTTAGATTTATTCTCTTCTTAAATCCAATAGTAATATAAGTTGGTCAGTTTTAATCTATAACATAACTGAAGGATTTTCTACATTTTTTTCTTCCTTCCTTTTTTCATTTTCTTCTTCCTTTTTTACCTTTCTCTCAGCAGAAACTCTTTTTTTCTGAAATGTTTTTAACAAGGCCTTCTTCAAAGTACTCTAAAAATGTATCTCTTTCTTCTGGAAGAACCAGAATATATTTCTCTCTTAATGTTTGTTATGAAATTGCATATTTTGGCCAGGCGCGGTGGCTCATGCCTGTAATGCCAGCACTTTGGGAGGCGGAGGCGGGCGGATCACGAGGTTAGGATATCGAGACCATCCTGGCTAACACGGTGAAACCCCGTCTCTACTAAAATATACAAAAAATTAGCCGGGCGTGGTGGCGGGCGCCTGTAGTCCCAGCTACTGGGAGGCTGAGGCAGGAGAATGGCGTGAACCCGGGAGGCGGAGCTTGCAGTGAGTCGAGATCGTGCCACTGCACTCCAGCCTGGGCAACAGAGCGAAATTCCATCACACACACACAAAAAAAGAAATTGCATATCTTCCCAAAAGTGTATGCTTACATTCAAATTGGGTTGTTGGTTACCAAACTGAGGTTTTGGTGGTGTTACTGTACCCAGAGAGAAACCTGCTTATTAAGGATGAGTTTCTCATTAATTACCTTGCATAGTCGTAACCATGAAAATGAATCCCGTTCCCTGACAAGACAATTCTCCCATCAGAGTTTGACAAATTAAAGAATTTTATGAAGCCTTTTATTGAGCAAAAGTGGGCATCACACTCACCATTAAAGAGGCATCTAATGGGAAACCAACTGGGATTTTGCCCCTTAATGGGCTCTGTATTTATCATTACATTATCAAATATCAACATTCATATCACTGTAAAGAAAACAACAATAGAAGAGTACAGTATTCCCTACTTCTGGTAACAGCATCCCTTGCCAAGTAAGGCAGAGGAGAAAAAGGTAGTGAGAAGGGGACTTTGTAGGGAGGGTTTGGCACAGAGAGAGTTCTAATCTAATAGGGAGGAGTGTTTGACCCCTGACATTGTTTAGAATGAAAATATATTGTGACAATAAAAAGCAGACCAGTGTTTAGTCTATTTTATTATTTCTTTAAATTTCCTACAGCCAGTGCTATTAATGCCTATACCTGGGGTGGAGTGCTTCCATCTCTCCACCTCCATGGCAACCCTTCATATACCACTGCTCCTAGGAGCTGAAACTGATTTCTGAATAACTTCCCATTCAATATTATAGTATACTGGTGAAGAGATTTGGGTAGAATTTATAGCCAATTTGGGATTATTATAGGAAAGAACTAGTTGCTCTTATACAATTCAAACCCCTGCCCCTTATGATGATTTTTTTTTTGCCCTTCAGACTGATGTAGAAATTGAGAGGAAAGAAATAGAAGAGCCTAACTGCTGGTGTAGCAGAATCAGCAGATGACTTTGTTTCAAATAGAGATTTCTTGCTGGAAAAAACAAATTTCCTCAGAAAATATAAGTGAAATGATGTTAGATAAAAAACTCAGACTATGTTTGACATTCAAAAATTTAGTCTTCAGCCTGTCAAACAAAGTGAAGAATTCTACTATGACCTTGGCAAATATTCAGCCTTTTAGCTAAAAAAAAAGCAATGTAAACAAAATGAGTAAATATCCAAGTTTTATATGACTGTTCACATGCCACACATATATACTGACACATCTCCAGAAAACATATAGACTGTCTGGGGATTTAGTTATCTTGTTGACATAGGCAAAATCAACAGGCATTTATAGAAACTGTGATGAAACGTCTTTCTGTGAGACCTCATCTTTGGCAAAGTGCCCCTTCTTTGCTGAGCAGCTGTAAAATTTAGTGTAGTCTTTATTCTATTGTATTGAGGTAATCCATGCCTACTTCCTACATAGACTGTAGGCTTCCTGGGGGGAATTCCTAATACTCTCTAGAGTTGTACTCTAATTTCTAGCAAATGCCTGACACATAATCACATAATAGCTACTTAATTTATTCTAGAATAGTTTTCCCAGTGTCAGAGAAGTATGGATGAGAACTACGGAAGATAAAAGAAGCATAAATGTCACTAAGGATAAGACACAACAGGCTAACTTCAATCTTGAGGTGTGATCTTTGTGGCTGATGATGTGGGTCTCAATTCCTGTTTGCATTGTGTACATTCTCCTTTTGTTCCCAAGTACCTCTTTGTTTGGCCCTCCTAGCTGCCCTGCCACCAGCCTCAGCTCTCCCGGTATTAATGGATTGTCTGGGGCTTACCTTTCTTGTTTTTAGCATTGTATGCTTCTGATACTTGTTTCTGTTTTTGGTGATCTTCAGGATCTAAACAAAGTTCATTATGGCTGAAGTGTAAATGCAGGGGCAGAAGTAGCAAAAGACAAAGGTAAGGTGGGCAAGTACAAAAATATAAAGAGGCATGGAAACCACGTTTATTCAATGCACTCACCAAAGAGTTACTGAATAACCAAAATGTACAAAACCCTCCTATGTACAAAACCCTACCTATGAAGGTAATAGCACAAGGATGATGTGAAATGAAAGAATTTGAGAGTTACTTACAAGTGAAAATAGATGTAATTTGGTGATAGATTAAATGTGGATGTGTACATTAAAAGCAGGCAGCATACCTCCTGAATTCACTTGAAAAATAAGTGTAAAAACAGCAAGACTGACATTTCTGCTCTGTTTTAGGAATAATGGCAATACAGCATGGTAGATATATAGACTCTGGATACAAACAAATCTAGGTTCAAATCCCTCAAATCCATCTTCTGCCACCTTCTAGTGGTGTTACCTTGGTCAGATTATTTAACCACTCTAAACTTTAGCCTCCTCATCTGTAAAGTGGGATAATAAAAGCTCACACCTCTTAGACTAGCGTGAGGATTAAGTGAAATAACAAATATATTTATTCAAATATATTAATAGAATTAGTATGCATATTATATAAAGTTATAAAATAATTATTAAATGTGCTTCTTGCCTTCAAAGTGCTTATCTGACATCCAAGGAAGTACATAATTGCTTGAGAGTGAAATTATTTTACTTATATTTAATAGCTATAAGTGTATATAGATATGTTTTGCTATTATTTTTATGATTGTAGGCATTAAGAAGGATATAGTTGTGTGTGAAAAATTTATGATAGTCAGCAGAGAAACTTAGCTATGTTGAATGTTTACTCTATGCTAAACAGTAGGCTATTTACTTTGTATTTATTGTCTAATTCATTACTAAAGAAACCTGTGGCATAGAAATTGCTATCCATTATTACAGGTGCTAGGACTGAGGTTCAGGGTTTAGGAGTTGCTGAAATTTAAAATCAGGCCTGCCCACCCAAAGGCCCTGTTCATTCTGATATTCAGGCTGCGGAGTGGAAAAATTTTCTGTGTTCTTGGCCTATTTTGGATATGTCCTTTTTAAGAATAACTGTCTATTTCTTGACTTTCTCCTACCTTGCCTATTCATGAATCCAGGGGAAATATTCCAATGCCTATGTCAAATTTGCCACAGGAAAAACAGCTTGGCTTAAGATTTTCTTCTGTAGCCAGCAGAGTTCAGGAGTCAGAAAATGAATGAAGAAGGAAGACACCAGAACAGGGGAGTCAAAAGAAAAAATGTGGCTTATGAAATATTCTTCTTAGGTCTTATAAAAATTCATTCAATCCATGTTTCTTTTATTCAAGCTCTGGCCTATTTGGTCAAAAGAAGCAACCTTAGTAATTAGCTGTACTCTCAATTCCTCAGTCATTTCTGATCTGTGAACTGGAATGATTTCCTGATGATAGGACAGTCTCCATCACATATTTCTTAAACAGATGAAACCACACACACACACAATGCATAATTCCATATTTTTATACTTTTGTCAAAATAATTCAAATAGCACATATGCCCTGTGATTAAAAATAAGACTCTTTTATCCACATCTTCCTACTTTCAGTTATACTCCCAAGATGCCATCCCTGCCATTTTCTTTAGCTCTTTCTTTTTGAGGATTTCTCCATATCCCTACACAATATTTATAGAGCTTGATTTCAGGATTAACTACTTTAGACCAAAGGTTTTTAATCACTTCTTTTATATTCCCACAAAATTAAGTCAATTAGATTTATACAAATAACTAGAGTTCTCCTTAAGATATAAGAAATTGACATTATTAAAAACACTGAAATGTATATAACGAATGGTATACGAAATAATTATTTATATTTATTATGATATAATTTAGTGCAGAACAGATTTACTCTCATTTATTTAACCATCTTATTGGTACATGTTTGGCTTAGTTCCATATTTCTGCCTTTTTAAATAATGCTAAATAAACATCATTTAATATAAAACTGTTACTAAATATAAGCATATAAATAGTTACCCAGGGGAAAAAAAGTAATATAATTACTGGCATATTTGCACAGTATTTTTTGTTTTTGTTTTTTCAGTTTTGGAAAAATATTTTTAAACTTTCTTCCAGAAAGTCTGCATATATATATTTTTTAATATATATTTATATATACACATTTATACTTTTTCACTAGATAGGGTATTGGCAAGCTTTTTCTGTAAAGGGCTAGATATTTTAGGCTTATGGGCTAAAAGGCAAAATAGAGAATATTATATGGGTAACTATATAACAAGAGAAAAACAAATTCTCATATATTTTAATTAACAAAACCAATAGTAATAGTAGAGTATAATTTAATTAACAAAATACAATAGTAATAATAGAGTATAATTTTTGTAACATAGATCTACTAAGAAGAAGAATGGAATTCTTTTTGGGTAATCACATTTGCTTAGTTGGATATGGTAGGCAGAATAATGGCCCTAGATATATGTCTACATCCTAATCCTTGTAGCCTTTGACTATGTTCTATAACAAAAGGGACATTGCAGATATAATTAGGATTATGGGGGTTAAAATGGAAGATTTACCAGAATTATTCAGGTGGGCACTTTGAGACAGAGAACTTTCTGAAGCTGCAGTCAGAGAGATGCAGCAAAATAAGTTAGAGAGATTAGAAGCATGAGAGGCACTTTACCTGCCAGAGGTGGAGGGGCCACATGGAAAGCATGAAAAAGAATGTGTCTGGAGTATCTAAGAGCTAAGATTAGCCCCTGGCTGACAGTCAGCAAGGAAATGGGGGCCTCAGTTATACAACCACAAGAAATCAAATTTGTTTAAAATCTGAATGAATTTAGAAGTAGAATTGTCCCCAGCGTCTCCAGAAAGAAACACAGCTATGTTAATACCTTGATTTTGGTCTCAAGAGATTTCTAAGCAGAGGACTCAGTTAAGCCACATTATACTCAGACTTTTGAGCTAAATATCTGTGAGATAATAAATGGGAGCTGTAGGTAATTTGCTATAGCAGTGATTAAAAAAAACCCTCCTATATGGGGTTCGAATTTAGCGTTCTCAACCATCAAAATTAATTGCAAATATTAATCTCTTAATGTTGATCTGGAATGAGATTTTGTGTGTTTCATCTATGAAATTTCTTTCACACAGGTATTGCCAACTACTGTTAGCAATCTACAAAGCACATGATTTAATTGGATTTGTTTATATCTTAAATAAAAGGAATCTCTGTATTCTACTGGATACTTCTCTTGATATTTGACTTTTAACATGTGATTACATTTCAGATTAATCACTTCCAATTGAATGTTAGATAGAAACTCCACAGTTGCAGTTAAATGGATTTTGAAATATGAAAATTCCTTTGCACTTTCATCATAGTCACAAAAATGCTGCTGTAACTGTATTTTTAGGTCAGAAAATTTTAGTAGTGAGTAGTTTAGCTCACTACTAATTTGTGGAAGAGTGTACATCTAGTTAATTGTTCTAATGTTTGGCAGCACAATGCATATAGAACATTTGACATTATTTGTGACTCAAACAATATCAGTTTTTGTGGAAATGACTAATGAAATATACATTTCACATATAAGCACTATTTGGCTTTTCTTAATGTTCATTAAGAAACACTTTTAATTCTATAGGAAAATCTAATTTCAAAACCGCTCAGTGTTTTATAACAGTAATTGAGAGTACTTCTCTTTTTTTCTTTCTTTTTTTTTTCTTTGAGACAGAGTCTCGCTCGGTCTCCCAGTGTCACCCAGGCCGGAGTGCAGTGGCACGATCTCAGCTCACTGCAACCTCCACCTCCCAGGTTCAAGCTATTCTCCTGTCTCAGCCTCCTGAGTAGCTGAGACTACAGGTGCACGCCACCACACCTGACTGATTTTTTGTATCTTAGTAGAGACGGTGTTTCACCATGTTGCCCAGGCTGGTCGCAAACTCCTGAGCTCAGGCTATCCCCCTGCCTCGGCCTCCCAAAGTGCTGGGATTACAGGTGTGAGCCACCCAACCAGCAAGAGTACTTCTCATTAAAAAAAAAAAAAATTAGTCTGGGCCCTGAGCTCACAGTCACCCGATAGTTAAGTCTGCAAGAGTGAAGGAAATTTACCGTTGATGGTATGGTTCAATAGCACACAATGGATTCAAATATTTTTTGCAAAGTATCTGCTGATGAATAATACATGCATAGCAAGGGGTTTACATACCTTACATTTTTACAAGCTTTCTAAATTTATAAAAATTAAGTTATTTTCTGCTTCATATTTATTTTTATCACTATCAGTTATAACACATCTTAGCAGATTCCACTTCAGGTCATGCTTAATTAGTGTTTTCCTGGCTTTTTTTAGAACATTCTCACATATAAGCATATTGATAGAGGTTAATTTTCCAGTCACTTCAAACTTGCCATTGACTTCTCTAATAAGGAACAACTGACTAGAATTGATAACATGAGTTGATCATCAAGAGCCAAGAAAAGCCTCTCAAGATCATTTGCCTTTTTCATTTTTAGCTGACTATTGATATACTCACAGTGTTTTCAATTCTTTGAGAAACTGTTCTTGCCAGAAAGTTGACAGTCCTAATTACTTTCTCTAGCTACATTTCTTTAGTTGCTGCAATCACTCATGATTTTATACTACAACATCAGCAAAAGGATTTCCTTGCTTGGCTGATAAGTGAGCTGCTGAGAAATTTAGTTGCAGCCTCATTTTTGTATTTCATTTTTTGAAGAAATTCTGTCATGATAAGATATTCCATTTACAATTTTCTATTTTTTTCAGATTGCTGTTTATCTATGAGTTAGGGATGTGATGCGTGCCTAGTCTGGTAATGGCAATATTTTATTCTTTTAGCTGAGCTATCGTGTCATTGCTTAAAAAACAAACTTTTTTTCATCTAATTTGACAATGAAAGAATCCACACTCCATTGTACTATAAGACTGCAACGTTCAGAGTCTAATATTTTTTGGTTTTGACATGACCTGTAACAATAATTTAAAAAAAAAGTGGTACAGCAATATTCACAGCATCCGAAATGTTGTAGAATTATAATTGTGTCACTATGATTTACAGTGGACCAAAGAGCAGTGCAAAGCAATAAGAGTGCAAAATATGGTCTGTGTCACATACTCAACCCTGCTGTAGTGGTGTGAAAGCAGCCACTGACAATGTGTAAACAAATGGCAGCGTTATGTCCTAATAAAACTTCAATTATGTACACTAACACTTGCATTTCATACAGTTTTCACTTGCACAAAATTATTACTCTTTTGTTATATTCTTACCTTGACAATTTAAAGAAGGAGACCCCATTCTTAGTTCATTATTTATAAACAGGCAGCAGTCTGAATCTGGCCTTTGGGCTGTAGGTGGCAGACTGCTGCACTAGAAGAATATTCTTTAATAAAAATCTAGTATCCATAAAAAAAAATTAAAAAAATTCAAATACAAGGAAATATTACCAATTTCTGTTTTTTTTCCCTAATATACATCAATGGAAAATAGCAGGGCAGAACAGGGATTGTGGAGGCAAAAAGGAAAAGATATACTCACTTATTTTTCAAAGCAAGTCTGCTTACAAATGAACTAAACATTTTGTGTTTATGAGTAGGAGACAATAGAATGATGTAAATAAAAAGTGGCGTTTGCATTTTTCCCCTTAGCTTTTCTTATTTTCATGGGGGAAAAAGACTCAGACTTATAAAGTTATAAAGTGGGTATGTCGATCAAGGAAAACATCCAATATGTAAAAAGAAATGAAACAATTCCACCTTGAGGCTCTATGGTTGCTATGTATTTTTTAATCACCCCACAAATGTTAATATTTGTCCTACCACTTTTGTTATTCTTGTTCTTTTCTAAATGGGCGAATAAGAATCTTTTCACATTAATAATGCCTTTAGTTACTATTTTTTTCAAAATTATATATTAAATATAAAGGAACTGTTTGTTCCAAAGTAGACTTTCAGCAGAGTTAGAGAAGCCTAGCACTTAAAACACTGACAAGGTAGACACAGAGACTGCTGCCAATTCCACTCCTATCACCTACCCACCAATCCTCCCCTCTTTTCTATGCCTATGTCTTTGTCTGTGCAGTAATGTGACATGGCATTTGTTTCAGGACAGGTCTAGCCTCAGCCCAGAAAAATGTGAAATGGATTTGATGTCAACTCTTTGTGACCATCTTTCAGTTTTTTTCTCCTCTGGTCTATCCAGTTTCTTCTGGTCTACCCAGTATCTTCAGTCTACCCAGTATTTTCAGCAGCTCCAACACTCTGAGTCTTATATTTAGTAGTTGTTTTTTCCTCTATGACTATAACTAGTATCTTTATGCTTTTAAGCAATAAAATAACAAATTTCATAAACAAAATTGTCTACTAATATAATTTACTAATAAGGAATTATAATGTAATAATGATGCTATTAATATTAATGATGTTAATTATACTAATTTACATTCGTGGGGCCCTTACTAAGAGACAGGACCCTTGCATACATTGTCTTATTTAATCTTCAAAAAAGTCCCAGGTGGGCAGTAATCATTGTTACAGGGTTCTAGGTAAACTAATTGAAGCTCTAAGAGGATAAATAACTTTCTTAAGGTCTCATAACCACTAGATGGCAGAGCCTGGATTCAAATTCAGAATTATCTTTCTTCAAAGCCTGCATATTTATTCTAAATAGGAAGCTGACAAAGCAAATGGAAAAAGTCATACCTATCTAAAAGAATTAACCTGCTATTGTGTGAACTCTCCTTTCCTTCAGCTCTGTTTTGAGTTAGGCCAGTAAGACAAGGGTCAGTCATTTTATCTATGTATATTTAGTCTTAATGGAAACTATTATATGGTGGTCCTTAAGCAGTTAGATTTTAGTTAAATCATGTAGTATACAGAACATGTTGACATAAAAACAAATAACTTACCAGTAAGAATATTAATGTTATTTAAAAATATATAACCCAATTGGCTGCAGTAAAGTAAGACTGTAGCCATAATTTTATTTCAAAAATCAAAATAAAATTTTAAGTGGGCACGCTAGGTTACAAGACCATCAATAAGGGAACTCAGGATCGTAGATTCCTTGCCATTTCCCGTAAGTTTTATAAGGTAGCATGTAGTGTTTTGTTGATCTGATAAAACACAAAGCAATATTCTCTGTGTTTTTTAGAGGTCTTATTTGACAGCCTTTTAGTGTGCCCCTTTTGGAAGGGTGGGTCCCCTAAATCAGAACTGATTAATTTTTCTCTCTTAACATAATTTAGATGCTCAACAAATAGGTTGATTTGGTTTAAGGAAATCTAATGAAAATCCTAAGTTCTTAAATGGGTAAGTGATTTGTAGTTTACAATATTTCCTTTCTTCGTAAAAAGCGATTGACCTTTTGGGCTCTGTTTAATGACTGTCAACTGATAGTGTTAAAGACGACTATGGAATAGAGCAAACAAAAGCTGTGCATAAAATGAATGCTCCTAAATTTGGATGATTGTGTAAATGTGAAAGTTATTGAAGGTGACTTATCTCTTAAAAGCTGTGATATGAAAATCAGCAAAAATCCAGCGAAGTCTGACAAATCTTGTAGGAATACCATTAAGCATTCAATGAACTAAAACGCTGTGGTTTTAGTGCAGTGAAAATTTACATGTTTCACACAGTCAAAATTAGCTCTCTTTTCTCCTGTCACATAAGCTTTGCCCAGATCTCTAGTTTAAAGGAATGGGGGATGGCCAGGTGCAGTGGCTCACTCCTGTAATCCCAGCGCTCTGGGAGGCCGAGGCGGGTGGATTACCTGAGGTCAGGAGTTCGAGATCAGCCTGGCCAACCTGGTGAAACCTTGTCTCTCCTAAAAATACAAAAAATTAGCTGAGTGTGGTGGCGGGCGCCTGTAATGTAGGTTACTCAGGAGGCTGAGGCAAGAGAATCGCTTGAACCTGGGAGGTGGAGGTCGCATTGAGCCAAAAATCACACCGTTGCACTCCAGCCTAGGCAGCAAGAGTGAAGCTCCATCTCAAAACAAATAAATAAATAAATAGGAATGGGGGTAATCATTACTCTGATGCAAGCTTTCCTGTGTTGAAGACAGAGGTACACCAGTGCCATAATGGAGTGAGATCAGTAGTAGCAAGGGCAGAAATTTCCAAAAGACTAATAGCAATTAAATAGTAGTGATAGCAGAAGAATTTACCGTGTCTGTATTCTAAAGCAGACATGGTTTTAGGAATAATCTAAGTATTCTTTATTTAATACTTTCCATAATATTGAACTCTGAGACGCTGGGAAATTATGATCACAAATTAAGTAGTGGAATAGGTTGAAATCCTGTTATTCTGTCTCTATGGGATAAAGAAGAATCACAATGGCTATAACCACACAGAAATTTTTGTTTTAACAGATTTTAGTGATAGATAATAAAATCTTAACACATGTTAATGCATTTAGTCATATAGTCATTGTAAGGACAACTAATAATCATATTCAGATATGTACGATTAGAGACCAACAATGAATCTTTTGAAAACTAATGTATAGATTATTGTTTTAATTTTAACCTTTATTGACCCGTTATTGAATTGCAATCTTGTATATGATTTTGTAGTTTTTTGTTCTTAAATGTCAATCCACTTAATTAGCTCTTTAAATAGTATTTGATATCTCACAAAGCCAGTTGAGCAAAACCTATTCATTGTGACAGCATTCAGTGCATTTATCAATTGCATTTGAAATTCTTATTCCCAAAGTTGTGAATCACAATTTTATGTCCCATGTGTGTCTCATCTTATGCCTACCGTAATGATTAGGGCTTGCCATTTGTCCACATTCTGCACTACCTGTAATTACTTTGCCTCTTTTAAAAATTCTATTCTATTCTTTCTTTCATATTTTCCATCTGCCTTCTTTGATTCAGAAGTCTCTTTTAGTTGAAGACTCAATTTGATTTTATTTTTAAATGTTCATCACTATTCTATATAGTTTCTCAGAACTATTTCTCCAATTTCAGTCCTTATCACTAGATGTAGACTATGCAGTATATATTAGTTCTTAACATAATATCTGATACAGTTAATTCAGAATCTACACTGTTATACAAATTTATTATTGACTGTTTAAAGTTCAGAGTAGGTGATGCATTTAGTGTTAGAAATTCCAAAATTAATTATGAAAAATATTAAGTAAATATGCATTCAGAAATGCATGCAATTATTATAGTCACTGCATATCTGCTATATATTGTGTCAATATTTTTAGATTAACATTTGTCATTTTTACATGATCATTGGATTTGTCTGGAGGGAAGGTCATTCTCAGGGAAGCCTATGAAAACATTGCTCCTCCATAGTAAATAGCTGCTATCTGCCGAACGTTTTACTTAAGTAACGGATAGTTAACTTATATTGTTTCTAATGCTCACAACAACACTGTCAAGCAGATATTTTTGGTGCCATTTTGCAGCAGAATCATAGAGGTTATTCCGTCAATATCTGTGCCAGGATTTTAACTGAGACCTGCCTAATTCCAAAGCCTGTGATTTTTTCTACACTAGGCTTGGAAAAAAAAATCTCGGAAGGGGTAAAATAACTATTTCACGAGAAAACCAGGGTATAAAGGGCTTCTGAATCCCCTGAAATCACCATGCATGGGGCTGGCCATTCAATAATGCAGACAATACATCATAATGTAGAATGCGCATTGGTAGGCAGCTGGGCTCCATAAATGTTCAAATCATTAAAAGAAAACACATGTAATATTCATCAACAGTTTCACTTCAGTCTTGATTTGATTGCTTCATTCATGACAGATGTAAAGTCACAATAACACTTTCAGTCATCCTTTAAAAGAGCATGCTCCCACATTATTTAAATAGAGTCCATTTTTTTACAATTTTAGTTTGTGGCAAAGTTTTCAGTTTCACACTTACAAACAAGTGTGAACCTGAAATCGCTTTTTCTATTAAATTTTATTTGAAAATTTTATTTGAAAATTTCACAGTAAGCAATTTCTGATAACTTACATCTACTTCTGGGTTGGTCACCAATAGCAAGGTAAACCTTGGCAAAATTATCATCATTTAGGATTACTGATGTGAGGAAACATACAGATTAACAAAAATCATTATATGTTAGTATGCATTAGGCACTCATTTTAACCTTTTAAATTTTTTATGGCTTTTACTCTCCTTAGCCTAAAACAAAAAGCATAATTATTGTCATTGTTGAGTGGCTAGTAAAGGTAATAATAATAAAAAATAATAATAAAATAATAAAAATGAATAAAAATGA
This sequence comes from Gorilla gorilla gorilla, assembly GCF_029281585.2. Classification (NCBI taxonomy): domain Eukaryota; kingdom Metazoa; phylum Chordata; class Mammalia; order Primates; family Hominidae; genus Gorilla; species Gorilla gorilla. The sequence goes on from NC_073229.2 coordinate 65,882,445, forward strand.
AATTATAAAAGGAATGCTTATAGTAGTAGTATTCAAAGTATGGACCTCAATCAAATACATGGGAGCTTGTTAGATAGATACTTAGGCCCCACCCAGACCTTCTGAATCAGAGTCTCTGCAAAATTAGCATTTCTTCAGGTAATTCTGAAGCATGCTAAAGGTAGAGCACTGCTATTTAATATGTGGTCCTCTGACTGGTAGCATCAGCATCACCTGAGTACAGAACTTTGGACCACACCCAAGGTCTATTGAAGCAGAAATTATACTTTCTTTTTCTTTTCTGTTTTCTTTCCTTCCTTCCCTCCCTCCCTCCCTCCCTTTCTCTTTCTCTCTTTCTCTCTTTCTTTCTTTTTTTGATGGAGTCTCACTTTGTTGCCCAGGATGGAGTGTAGCGGCACAATCTCGGCTCACTGCAATCTCCATTCCTGGGTTCAAGTGATTCTCCTGCCTTAGACTCCTGAGTAGCTGGGATTAAAGGCCCATGCCACCATGCCCAGCTAATTTTTTTTGTATTTTTAGTAGAGACGGGGTTTTGCCATGTTGGCTAGGCTGGTCTGGAACTCCTGACCTCTGATGATCCACCTGCCTCGGGCTCCCAAAGTGCTAGCATTACAGGCATGAGCCACCATGAGAAATTCTGTTTTCTAAGATGCCCAGATTAAGAGTACACACATACAGATACACACACACACACACACATACACACACACACATGCACACACACAATAAAGACCTAGATAAAATTTCATGGGACATCTTACTCTAATATATTCCATACATCTGTCTTCTGTCCTAAATTTGTTGGCGTTCATCTACCCTGAACAAAAATGATTTTCTGCGTTCAGTGGTTTTAATTCTAATTTTCCCATTCCATATTTGGAAAATGAAACCCAGGGAGAAATTAAAATAGGAATCCACTGATGAGATAAGTCTATTAGCCATGGTTCCTTTATTATCCCTAGATGGTGTGGAAGAATTCATAACAGCTCTTGCAGTGTTAATTTACAATATCTTCTCCACTGGCCTTACCAAATACTAAACTATCTATTTTTTATTTTGCATTTAAACATTGAAGCATTTTATCAATATGCAGCTAGGGGATTCATTACACATCCATCGGCCAGTATTGAGAGGTATTAAGATGAGAGAATATTAAGATAATAAGCTGTGGTGAAATAACTACTGGTTATGAGTCATAGACCTGGTATTCAGTCCTGGACTAACTATGTATTAATTATAATTTTTGATAGCTCATTGACTACTCTCAGGCAAAATGAGAAAAATCAAATTAATAATTTATAAATGGTCTTGACATCTTAATCAATGATTGGATAATCACTTTAGTTACTTAGGTAGCCAAAATGGGGGTACCAAACAGGTTTGCTGTGATAGGGCAGAAAGGGTCAGGACAGGACAGGTTTAGCATAAAACGTCATGGGGAATACACTGTGCAAGCAGATACACAGGAATGTCACCAACTCCCCTTCCCTAGCATGGGAATGGGTCTTAGTGAGGCCACCAAGGCAAGATCCTTTCATGAACACTTCTCTGTAAGCACTAGTTTTTGCACGAACATATTATCAATGTATTATGTTATCATGTATCATGGTCTTGTTTGAATTTTAGGAATGTCTGTGCTCTCCAGTCACTATGATTTCTGGCTCCATCTGTGGAATTCTTTTTATTCTCTTTTACTATCTGGGGCTGTGTTGGGCACAGGCAGTGCTGGGGATGCCACTGACAGCAGCTATCCCCAGGCACAACAGACTTCCCTGGCATGCTTCACTTGATAAAAATAGTTTTTGGCACTGGTATAAAACCTTTCATCTTTGAGTCTTAAATTATTTTAAAAGCATTAATTCTTGCAGGATTCCTGCAAGGCACATATTTTAGAGTCACAGATGTACAGAGACTTGAAGATAAAAGGAACTTCAGAGATCATCTACTTCAAACCCCTTCATTTTTCGAGTGAAGAATTGAAATCCCCAAAAGGTGAAGTGACTTGCCCAAGCAGTTCTCTTTTTAAAAATGTGAATTCAGGACAGTTAGGTGAATCACTCCAAGCCATAGAATGCATTTTAAAGTATTATAGAAATTAAACTTTTTAAAAATTTTATTTCCTAACTTTGGGGGAAAGTTAACTGCTTTTTCTTTCTTTGCAAGCAGGACAAAGGTATTGGGGACTATGCAGAGGTGGATTTGTAAAATGATGTGTTAATAATGGGTGATAATTTAAAGTAGATCAAAGTAGTATACCATTAAACAGAAGAAATAATATTGCTTCTCCTCATGTAATTTCAAGGTATAGGATGGGAGAAATTGCTGGAAAATAATTTTTATTAAACCTGACAACCTCTCTGCCCACTTTTAATCTTTAATCACCTCTTACTACATTGTCACCCCTTTTCCTCACCTTCCTATATTAATTATCTATAACTTTAAAGGAAGAAAAAAATGGCGAGGAAAAGAAGGAAATTGACTATAAAGAAACCTACTGGTCCATGAATAGGGATGATGGGAAGGTCACCATGGAAGCTTTTACATCTACTTTGAGAAGGGAGAATTACACTGAAGCTGCTGAAATAATATTTATTGACCATCCCATGAGGGCAAGGCATTTTCAAAGATTCAAAGCTGTCATTTGAGATTTTGCAAGAAGCAAGAAAATAGTCTTATGCAAACTTCATCCTACCATGAAATTAATGACATAAAATGTGTAATAGGGGTGCATATGAATTGTTATGGGAACACATAGAAAAGAGGCATAGATTTAAAATTGATGTATTTCAGAAGATTTAGAAGAAATTCAAAGTGATTCTAGAAAAAATAGTTGGTAAAAATGGGACTGAAAGAGAAAGGGCATTTCAGATAAAAAGGAATGTATTCTACCAGTGGCATCCTATTCTTTCTTTCTCTGAAAAATAAAGGCACAAAAAAGAAAGTTACAGGGATGAACAACAGTATTATGGCGCAACCAAAGGACTAATTTGTGAAGAAATAATGCGAGGAAATGAAGATATGAATCACGAGTAGTGACAATGAGAAGAATCCACTTGAGGGAACTTGTTTGGAGAATTTTGGGATAATTTTCTGCTGGGTTGATAGATAAGGGGAAGAAAGAGGATACAGGGTTACATTACAGATAAAATGAAGAAACATTGAGATCAATTAGAAAATAAGGAAGTCTGCAAAGGCCCCACTGAATGCTGTGTAATACAATCAACTGAGAGCAGCACTGACAGAACATTAGAAGATATATGGATTTGACCGAGTCAAGAAATAACTTTCCCTCTGTAAATACTTGAGGATAGCTTTTCAAATCCTTCCTTTCCAAGATATGTGATTGAATAAAGAAGATTATATCTCAAAGGACAACACAATGAAAGAAATGTGATTGATGGCCTAAGAATATAAGGAAGAGTTGGGGTAACATGATAAATGTGAGTAAATATAATGATATTTTAAGATAACAGATAAATATGGTTTCTCTTCCTTGAAATCTCAGCAGGTTAGAGGAAGAAGTGACTTTAAGGATTATTGTTGATATATGTAACAGAATATATGAGTCTCAAAATAATTAAATTGAGTGAAAAATGACACACCAAACAATAAGAGTACATACTGTATGATTCTACTTATGTAAAACTCTAGAAAAAGCAAACTAATAGGTAGAGACAGAAAACACTTCAATGCAAGCACTGCCATTTTGGAGACAAGGTAGTATAGATTATAAAGATGTAGGACAGATTATAAATGGACATGAGAAAATTTTCGGGGATTGTGGACATGTTCATTATCTTGATGTGTTGACAGTTTCATAGAGGTATATATGTGTCAAAACTTACCAAATTGTGTACTTTATACATGTCTGTTTTCTTACTGCCAATTATAAAGTATAATTTCACATGTATACAGTGTACCTAAAGTTTTTTAAAGAAATAATATGTATAAATGAAAATCCATTTACACTAAAAACGTATAGTTGTCTTGGCAAATATTTCCTTGGATTGCACCTATGAAGATATACCTGTCTGACATAGGATATCTCTTCTCCTTGTGGAACAGGAAAACTTATTCCATAGTGATCTTCTTTTAAAAAAGAAATATAGGTCAGGCGCTGTGGCTCACGCCTGTAATCCCAGCACTTTGGGAGGCCAAGGCGGGCGGATCTTGAGGCCAGGAGATCGAGACCACTCTGGCTAACACGATGAAACCCCGTCTCTACTAAAAATACAAAAAAAAATTAACAGGGCGTGGCGTGGTGGGGGGCGACTGTAGTCCCAGCTACTCGGGAGGCTGAGGCAGGAGAATGGCTGAACCCGGGATGCAGAGCTTGCACTGAGCCAAGATTGCGCCACTGCACTCCAGCCTAGGCTCCAGAGCAAGACTCCGTCTCAAAAACAAACAAACAAAAACAAAAACAAACAAAAAGAACCAAAAAAACAAATATAACTGTTGTGTTTCTATGAAACGTAGAGTGTGAGTGAAATTCATTGGTAGAGAGCAAAAGGCAGTGCATCAGTTGTCAGGATGCCTGCTCTCTGATGTCAGCTAGGGCTTTGATTTACTCTGTGATTTTGGAACCTAACCTCATATTATCGTCTAAATACTGAGAATTAAAACATCTATGCCACACCTCACACATTAAAAAAAAAAGACAAATTTACTTGGACATATTTACAATATTTTTGTTGGTACTGTGCCAGGCTATGGGGAAGCAATGATGAATAGGATATGGTCTCTTCTCTAGAAGCTTCTGATAGATATTAATATATAGGCAGACAAATCAATTATAGATAACCTAAATTTTATAATAATTTTATGAGAAGAATACAGTAGAAGTGCAGAGGAGGAAGGAACTAATTATCTGAGGGTGGAGGAAGTGATATTTCAATTAGTTCTTGAAGAAGAAATCATTCAGCAGACAGAGAAAGGAGGATAGAGATTGAATGTGGAAGAAATCGGCAGAGGCACAGACACATAAGGGGACACAGTACATGGGGATGTCTTGAAATTCCTTGTGCATGGCAGGGCGTGGTGGCTCTCAACTGTAATCCCAGCATTTTGGGAGGCCGAGGTTGGCAGATAACCTGAGCTCAGGAGTTCAAGACCAGCCTGGACGAAATGGTAAAACCCCATCTTTACTAAAAATACAAAAATTAGCTGGGCGTGGTGGCGAGCGCCTGTAATCCCAGCTACTCAGGAGGCTGAGGCAGGAGAATCACTTGAACCCAGGAGGCAGAAGTTGCAGTGAGCCGAGATGGTGCCACTGCACTCCAGCCTGGGCAACAGAGCAAGACTCTGCCTAAAAAAAAAAAAAAAAAAAAAAGAAATAAAGAAATTCATTGTGCCATTGTGCTTGAAGAAGAAACTAAATGTGGGATGGAGTTGAAAGATGAATCTGAAGACAGCAACAGCATGGGGCAATATTGTGATGGGCCTTCTATGCTACCTTGGAGAATTTAAACATAAGGGAACCACAAGAATTCCTTTGCATTGAAGTATATAATCAATACAAAACTAGAATAAATATATATTGCATTAGACAAGTAAGAATTAATACACTAGAATAATCAATGTAAAAAGAATGCATTGATTAAATATTTGACTGTTTCAACTGAAAATTTTGTAGTTATATACACAAATATTGATATAGGAATAAAACCAAAAATGACCATAATTTTATTTCTTGTTAAAATAATTTTTGCAATGTAAATCTAGGTAAACTTATGACAAACAGTTAAGTAATAATTATATTTCTTTGTTACTTAATTTAAACATTTAATATTAACGTATTACCATAGATCAAAAACTCTTTTCTTAGAAAACTATTGACTAAATTTAGCTTCCACTTAGAGAATAAAAGCTTATAAAATTTAAATGTGCTTGAGAAAGACAAGCATAATTTAAAAAGTAATGGTTATTAATAGTTTTAATTTAAAATATAACAAAGAAATAGAAAAATAATTAACAGATCTTTTTATTGTTAAGATGGGGAAATTCATCTTGTATATGACAGATATAATGCTTAACAGTTTTATGTCACTTAGTTTAATCCTTATGAAAATCTCCTAAAAGAGGCATCATTATCCCATCTGAAAGACAAGGAAATTGAAACTCAAGAAGTGTAGATCATACCACAGATTAATTATAGATTTGGAATTTAAATGCAAATCTAAAGAATTCCAAGTAGCATACTCATTTTTTTTACAATTAATAAATCACTAAGAACGGTCAATAATAGAGTAAGAAATATTTCGGGGTGTTATCCAACCTGCCTCTATAAAGTTCACTTTGGGTCTTTGAATTGTTTAAATCAGCAAGGTTTCACTAACCAATTACTCTATGTCTAGCATCTTAGAAATAAGAAGGACAAAGCCCCTGTCTTCTGAGGACTTATAATATAGACAAGAAGATAGGCCCTTATTAGGAAGCTATTATAAGAACAAACAGAGGGATATAGTACAGTTTAGGTTTGCTGTGGGAAGAAAAAAATCAAAGCCATCATAAATACAGAAGTTAAGTTCAGTCCATCTGCAAATAGTAACAGCTCACCTTTCTGAATATATGTGAAATAGGATGAGTCTGGCCAAGCCTTGCAGCAAGAATGAGAGGGTACAGGTGTCCCTTAACATCAATTTCAGAAAGAGAAGGTAGTAGAAAGCAGAGACTAGGTTGCTTCCATCAGTTAAGTTCTTGATTAGTAGTTGAGTTCCTGTACATCACCTGTCAGGTCTCACGGCCTCAGTAACAAGGGCCCATATCCCTTTTTAGTGTTGCCAGCCACAATCACCCAAACTGGCATTCCTGGACATCAGGAAAAGCCCAGGAGCAAAAAACCCCTGAAGATACCTTCAAGCATCATTAATGTCATGGTTTCCCAACACAAAACAACTGCAACAAGGAGAACTGAATTTCCGATGCAAGGTGCAAAGTAGCAAACACAGGAGTTACTTGAACTTAAAAGAAAAAAAATGAGATAAGTCAAGGATGGAGAAAAGTCACTGGAATTTCTTTTCTTTTCTTCTTCTTCTTTTTTTTTTGAGAGAGAGTCTCGCTCTGTTGCCTAGGCTGGAGTGCAGTGGCAGGATCTCCTCTCGTTGCAACCTCCACCTCCCAGGTTCAAGTGATTCTCCGACCTCAGCCTCCTGAGTAGCTGGGATTACAGGTGCTCACCACCATGCCTGGCTAATTTTTGTAGTTTTAGTAGAGGCAGGGTTTCACCATGTTGGCCAGGCTGGCCTCGAACTGCTGACCTCAAGTGATCCACTCACTTGAGCCTCCCAAAGTGCTGGGATTACAGGCGTGGGCCACTGCACCTGCCTGGAATTTCATGATTATGAAATTGATGTTTTTCTTGCCATGATTATGCTTATGTTTGGTAATATCTATTATCGCTTAGTGCTTGCAGAAAGAGACTAATCTTAACAAAAATATTTTCTTGGTCTTGTTAACTCCAGAGATGTCCCCATCCTGTTTGAGTAGCTATGGGTAAAAGAAGATTCAAATAATGGAAATAAGAATTATCATCAAATATAAGCTATAATTAAAAATTGAAAGTAAAATTGAGTATTATACCAAAAAACGGGGCCATTTGAAATTGCTCCATACACAGCATATTGTATCTTAATTTTTTTTGAAGACTTAAGTACCTAGACATAGATTCCTTAAAATGACAAGCTCAGAACCTCTACAGTAATTTGCTTCATATTAAATAACATTTCAGCTATTTTTGTCTGGAATTGCTATGACAAAGAAGCTTATTTATCTTCCTTTCATTTGAGAAGCTGCTTCCTTCCTGGCAGTAATGAGGTTGGCAGAGTTGGTGTGGACCTGATCCAGATTACTAATACACACTTGGAGAGGGATTTTCAAACTGCAGGATCTCCAGATAGTGGTCGCCAGCCTCCACAATTCCGGCCCTTAAAGGGATACCTGCTTCCAGGGCCAGCAGTTGCTAGCGTGCTGGACAGGTGGTAACGGGCCTTGAAGAAGCAGGCCATCTAGCCACTTTAGGAATTTCTGTTCTAGAACTTGGTATCATTGCTGTTTGCACTTCCTGCCTCACAGAAGATACTCAAATCTGCTTGCTTCTTTTGTCCTCCATAAGCTGGGTACAGGATATTAATTCCACAGGATAACAGCAACATGAGACGCAGATGAGAGACAGGCTAGCTGAAAAGGAAAGCCTTTGAAATGGAAATATAGAATATAAATCCTAGGAATATTCTCTGATTATTTCAGAATCCAGGAAAAAACTTACCTTCAGCCATATTTTTCTCGTGATCCTACAAGCAATGTACTTGTGGATTTGTAGCAATGGGGAAATAATTATGATATGAGGTTTAGAATGCAGCATCTATAGGGTCAGTCTGTCACTGCCTTACTGCATGTCTGAAGCAAACGCTTTGGCCTCCCTGAGCTTCTAGGCTATGCTGTGAATACAGCTTTCTGAATTAGGTGTTTTGATGCAGAAGTTAAAACTGAATTTGTTTATGCATAGATTTAACGAACACCAGAATTTTTAGGTGCATGTTTACTATGCAAACAAATGTCTACCGTAAGTAGATTTTCTGCAGATAACCTCATTGGAAATTCCCCATAAGCAATTTCAGTTACTGGCCATATTAATGAAACTGAACACCACATGCTGGGTTGATAATTTTCAACAGCAAGGCAAATCCAGAAAACATTACTATTATTGAGATGTAACAGGACAGGAAGAGTATAGTGAAAGCAAATAATTACTGGCACATATCTCATAAAATTGAAAACAATATGAACCTGTTACAATTCAGGTGATATCAACATGGTAGGTGGATGTGAGTGGATGTGCATAAGGGGATGTGAAACATGTTGAAGTTTCTGTTGCATTTGGAACTGCATCTAGATACTTAAACCAATCAAGATATATGTAGAAAAATAGGTATATCTTCAAATATGTATTAAATTTTAATGTAAGTCACTAAGATAATGAATATGGATTGTAAAATGTCTAAACAGTAGAGTAAACAAGATTGACCCAGAATCAATGAGGCCTCCTGAAAATGTGATGTCGTCCCTTGCAATGTAATTCCTTCCCTTATTCTCCCATTAACAGAACCTCTCTTTTCAGTCATGATGACTCAGTTCCCAAGCAACAGTAACTGTTCTAACGTGATCAAAACCAAGTTCATCTGAATCCTTTCCTGCAATTTTGTTTTACTGAGGAAAAAATGAAAAGAACTCTTTCATCCCACAGGATTTAGAATTATAAGAATATGAGCCTAAAGCCATCACTATTCAAGTAGGAGCTGCAAGAATAAGAAGCCTGAGAAAATGATGACAATAAAGAGAGGAAGCTAAGCTTGGTGACAGGAAGGTGGAGAGATTACTCTGATGCTATTTAAGCCCTGATATTCTGTCGACACTGAGGGTCACTTTCCTCTCATTGTTCTGTGTGTTTCTTGCTTCAGCCTTCACATAAACACATATATGTTTTTTTCTTATATTATTTTGAGTCGTGCATCTACCACTTGGGATAGAGAATCCTGACCAAAATCTCAAGAGAACAACTTAGGTAACAAAATTACATGGTAAACAAATAATCTAAAATGTTTTACCATGTTTGTTTCATTATGTCAAAATAATTTTAAAAAATAATAAGCAATTTAAAAATACATAAAAAGTAATCAAAATAAATATGGAGGTATAAATTTTTCTATGACAGAGATAACATTGGATTGAATTTAAAAAGTTAAACAGAAAAGAGAAAAAAAGAAGAAAAAAGAAAAAAGGAAAAAAGAAACCAGAATAAGAACAAATAGACAACCCAAGTTACTAAATGGTATTTTTAAGAGATACATCCCAAACAAAATGATACACTGTTTAAAAATGTAGGATGGAAAAAAAATATCTAGTAAAATTTATTTTAAAAATGGCTGTGGCAACAGTGATATAATTAAAAAATAGAATTCAATGTGAAGATCAATTATTTGGGTAAAGAGGCCTATTTTATTATGACACAAAGTCCCTTTTACTAAGAACTTATAAAACAGTTAGGAGTCTTTATTCTCCTAGCTGTAACAGTTTAACATATGCTAAAGCAAACCCAGTGAACTGTATAAGGACTAGTAGATAAAGACATGACCATAATAGGGGATGTTAACACTTCCTCTCAGAAATCATCAGGTCAAGCCAATATAACTATAATGGGAACAAACATGACTCATGGGATGTAGTCATAAAGTGCTTCTACTTTTGCTTCTCATTGTCTTTTACAGTTGTTGAGTGGAGATATTTCTTCCCCTTTTCCCTGTTCAGGTAAACTGGGTAGCCTCACGATTTATTATAAATTAATAATTCCTATTCATTCATTTACCAAACAGAGTCTCAGTTCAGCCCCTAAAATGTCCAGTCCTATGTCATCATCAAAGAATCTAACCTTGATTTCAGGCATATCCCCCTTTCCCTTGTAGGTCCTACTGTGGACAAACAACAAAAGAAAGGAAGCTGATTGGCTTCCCCTCTTTTTCCTCCCCTAATTCTTTTACTCCTTCTCTCCTTCTAGCTAATCAGGTCCTCTAATTAGCTGGTGCGGTTGGATGAAGGGATTGGGAGACAGATGATGCTGCCTTTCTATGAAGGTCTGTCTGGTCAATGGAAATTACAAGTCTTTTTCCCAATAAACTGTGGAAGAACAGCTTCCCACCAAACTTCAGGTCATGATTTTGCTGCCACAAAAGCCACTACAGCCTGCTGCATGTTCATTTCTTAGTCTAGACTCAGACCCCAGGCTACCAATACCGTCCTTCTAACTGCAGGGAATACAGGTTAAACTCCTAGTCATTACCTCAAATCCCATTTCCAGTGATGTGGAGCTGGGATGTAGCAAACTCCCCACTCTTCTTCCTTGTAGGAGAGAGACAGTGGTTGTGATTCTTCAGCAAAGTTCAATCCAGAGAAATCCTCTTCCACAATTTTTACCAAATGAAATTCCTGACCCTTTAATAGCCTAGATGTGAGTGAGGAACTTAACAGTTGCCTAAAGTCTTACAAATATCTGATTGAAAATTATTCTTTGTAGGGTTATCTTACCCTGAGACGTAATTTCTAGTGTTCTCGAGTTTCAGCCAAAACTTCCATTTTAACCTCATCCTATTATATAAGTAAAAATGAAAAGCATTTTAAAAACTATTCTTGAGGGTGGAGCCAAGATGGCCAAATAGGAACAGCTCCAGTCTACAGCTCCCAGCGTGAGCGATGCAGAAGACGGGTGATTTCTGCATTTCCAACTGAGGTACCGGGTTCATCTCACAGGGGAGTGCCGGACAGTGGGTGCAGGACAGTGGGTGCAGTGCACCATGCATGAGCCGAAGCAGGGCGAGGCATTGCCTCACCCGGGAAGTACAAGGGGTCAGGGAATTCCCTTTCCTAGTCAAAGAAAGGGGTGACAGATGGCACCTGGAAAATCGGGTCACTCCCACCCTAGTACTGTACTCTTCAAACAGGCTTAACAAACGACACACCAGGAGATTATATCCCGCACATGACTCAGAGGGTCCTATGCCCACAGAGCCTCGCTCAGTGCTAGCACAGTAGTCTGAGATCAAACTGCAAGGCAGCAGCAAGGCTGGGGGAGGGGTGCCCACCATTGCTCAGGCTCAAGTAGGTAAACAAAGTGGCCGGGAAGCTCGAAATGGGTGGAGCCCACCACAGCTCAAAGAGGCCTGCCTGCCTCTGTAGGCTCCACCTCTGGGGGCAGGGCACAGACAAACAAAAGACAGCAATAACCTCTGCAGTCTTAAATGTCCCTGTCTGACAGCTTTGAAGAGAGTAGTGGTTCTCCCAGCACGCAGCTTGAGATCTGAGAATGAGCAGAGTGCCTCCTCAAGTGGGTCCCTGACCCACGAGTAGCCAAACTGGGAGGCACCCCCCAGTAGGGGCAGACTGACACCTCACATGGCTGGGTACTCCTCTGAGACAAAAACTCCAGAGGAATGATCAGGCAGCAGCATTTGCGGTTCACCAATATCCGCTGTTCTGCAGCCACTGCTGCTGATACCCAGGCAAACAGGGTCTGGAGTGGACCTCCAGTAAACTCCAACAGACCTGCAGCTGAGGGTCCTGACCGTTAGAAGGAAAACTAAAAAACAGAAAGGACATCCACACCGAAAACCCATCTGTACATCACCATCATCAAAGACCAAAGGTAGATAAAACCACAAAAGATGGGAAAAAACAGCAGAAAAACCGGAAACTCTAAAAACCAGAGCGCCTCTCCTCCTCCAAAGGAACGCAGCTCCTCACCAGCAATGGAACAAAGCTGGATGGAGAATGACTTTGACGAGGTGAGAGAGGAAGGCTTCAGAAGATCAGACTACTCCGAGCTAAAGGAGGAAGTTCTAACCAATGGCAAAGAAGTTAAAAACTTTGAAAAAAAATTAGATGAATGGCTAACTAGAATAAGCAATGCAGAGAAGTCCTTAAAGGAACTGATGGAGCTGAAAACCAAGGCACGAGAACTATGTGATGAATGCACAAGCCTCAGTAACTGATGCGATCAACTGGAAGAAAGGGTATCAGCAATGGAAGATGAAACGAATGAAATGAAGCGTGAAGAGAAGTTTAGAGAAAAAAGAATAAAAAGAAACAAACAAAGCCTCCAAGAAATATGGGACTATGTGAAAAGACCAAATCTACGTCTAATTGGTGTACCTGAAAGCGACGGGGAGAATGGAACCAAGTTGGAAAACACTCTGCAGGATATTATCCAGGAGAACTTCCCCAATCTAGCAAGGCAGGCCAACATTCAAATTCGGGAAATACAGAGAATGCCACAAAGATACTCCTCGAGAAGAGCAACTCCAAGACACGTAATTGTCAGATTCACCAAAGTTGAAATGAAGGAAAAAATGTTAAGGGCAGCCAGAGAGAAAGGTTGGGTTACCCACAAGGGAAAGCCCATCAGACTAACAGCTGATCTCTTGGCAGAAACTCTACAAGCCAGAAGAGAGTGGGGGCCAAAATTCAACATTTTTAAAGAAAAGAATTTTCAACCTAGAATTTCATTTCCAGCCAAACTAAGCTTCATAAGTGAAGGAGAAATAAAATACTTTACAGACAAGCAAATGCTGAGAGATTTTGACACCACCAGGCCTGCCCTAAAAGAGCTCCTGAAGGAAGCACTAAACATGGAAAGGAACAACCAGTACCAGCCACTGCAAAAACATGCCAAATTGTAAAGACCATCAAGGCTAGGAAGAAACTGCATCAACTAATTAACAAACTAACCAGCTAACATCATAATGTTAGGATCAAATTCACACATAACAATACTAACCTTAAATGTAAATGGGCTAAATGTTCCAATTACAAGGCACAGATTGGCAAATTGGATAAAGAGTCAAGACCCATCAGTGTGCTGTATTCAGGAAACCTATCTCATGTGCAGAGACACACATAGGCTAATAATAAAGGAATGGAGGAAGATCTACCAAGCAAACGGAAAACAAAAAAAGGCAGGGGTTGCAATCCTAGTCTCTGATAAAACAGACTTTAAACCAACAAAGATCAAAAGAGACAAAGAAGGCCATTACATAATGGTAAAGGGATCAATTCAACAAGAAGAACTAACTATCCTAAATATATATGCACCCAATACAGGAGCATCCAGATTCATAAAGCAAGTCCTTACAGACCAACAAAGAGACTTAGATTCCCACACAATAATAATGGGAGACTTTAACACCCCACTGTCAATATTAGACAGATCAATGAGACAGAAAGTTAACAAGGATATCCAGGAATTGAACTCAGCTCTGCACCAAGCAGACCTAAAAGACATCTACAGAACTCTCCACCCCAAATCAACAGAACATACATTCTTTTCAGCATCACACCACACCTATTCCAAAACTGACCACATAGTTGGAAGTAAAACACTCCTCAGCAAATGTAAAAGACCAGAAATTATAACAAACTGTCTCTCAGACCACAGTGCAATCAAACTAGAACTCAGGATTAAGAAACTCACTCAGAACTGCTCAACTACATGGAAACTGAACAACCTGCTCCTGAATGATCACTGGGTACATAACGAAATGAAGGCAGAAATAAAGATGTTCTTTGAAACCAGTGAGAACAAAGACACAACATACCAGAATCTCTGGGACACTTTAAAAGCAGTGCATACAGGAAAATTTATAGCACTAAATACCCACAAGAGAAAGCAGGAAAGATCTAAAATTGACACCCTAACATCACAATTAAAAGAACTAGCGAAGCAAGAGCAAACACATTCAAAAGCTAACAGAAGGCAAGAAATAACTAAGATCAGAGCAGAACTGAAAGAAATAGAGACACAAAAAACCCTTCAAAAAATCAATGAATCCAGGAGCTGGTTTTTTGAAAAGATCAACAAAATTGATAGACCACTAGCAAAACTAATAAAGAAGAAAAGAGAGAAGAATCAAAGAGATGCAATAAAAAATGACAAAGGGGATATCACCACTGATCCCACAGAAATACAAACTACCATCAGAGAATACTATAAACACCTCTACGCAGATAAACTAGAAAATCTAGAAGAAATGGATAAATTCCTTGACACATACACTCTCCCAAGACTAAACCAGGAAGAAGTTGAGTCTCTGAATAGACCAATAACAGGCTCTGAAATTGAGGCAATAATTAACAGCTTACCAACCAAAAAAAGTCCAGGACCAGATGGATTCACAGCCAAATTCTACCATAGGTACAAGGAGGAGCTGGTACCATTCCTTCTGAAACTATTTCAATGAATAGAAAATGAGAGAATCCTCCCTAACTCATTTTATGAGGCCAGCATCATCCTGATACCAAAGCCTGGCAGAGACACAACAAAAAAAGAGAATTTTAGACCAATATCCCTGATGAACATTGATGCAAAATCCTCAATAAAATACTGGCAAACCGCATCCAGCAACACATCAAAAAGCTTATCCACCATGATCAAGTGGGCTTCATCCCTGGGATGCAAGGCTGGGTCAACATACGAAAATCAATAAACGTAATCCAGCATATAAACAGAAACAAAGACACAAACCACATGATTATCTCAATAGATGCAGAAAAGGCCTTTGACAAAATTCAACAATGCTTCTTGCTAAAAACTCTCAATAAATTAGGTATTGATGGCATGTATTTCAAAATAATAAGAGCTATCTATGACAAACCCACAGCCAATATCATACTGAATGGACAAAAACTGGAAGAATTCCCTTTGAAAACTGGCACAAGACAGGGATGCCCTCTCTCACCACTCCTATTCAACATAGTGTTGGAAGTTCTGGCCAGGGCAATCAGGCAGGAGAAGGAAATAAAGGGCATTCAATTAGGAAAAGAGGAAGTCAAATTGTTCCTGTTTGCAGATGACATGATTGAATGTCTGGAAATCCCCATTGTCTCAGCCCAAAATCTCCTTAAGCTGATAAGCAACTTCAGCAAAGTCTCAGGATACAAAATCAATGTACAAAAATCACAAGCATTCTTATACACCAATAACAGCCAAAAAGAGAGCCAAATCATGAGTGAACTCCCATTCACAATTGCTTCAAAGAGAATAAAATACCTAGGAATCCAACTTACAAGGGATGTGAAGGACCTCTTCAAGGAGAACTACAAACCACTGCTCAAGGAAATAAAAGAGTATACAAACAAATGGAAGAACATTCCATGCTCATGGGTAGGAAGAATCAATATCGTGAAAATGGCCATACTGCCCAAGGTAATTTATAGATTCAATGCCATCCCCATCAAGCTACCAATGACTTTCTTCACAGAATTGGAAAAAACTACTTTCAAGTTCATATGGAACCAAAAAAGAGCCCACATTGCCAAGTCAATCCTAAGCCAAAAGAACAAAGCTGGAGGCATCACACTACCTGACTTCAAACTATACTACAAGGCTACAGTAACCAAAACAGCATGGTACTGGTACCAAAACAGAGATATAGACCAATGGAACAGAACAGAGCCCTCAGAAATAATGCTGCATATCTACAATTATCTGATCTTTGACAAACCTGACAAAAACAAGCAATGGGGAAAGGATTCCCTATTTAATAAATGGTGCTGGGAAAACTGGCTAGCCATATGTAGAAAGCTGAAATGGATCCCTTCCTTACACCTTATACAAAAATTAATTCAAGATGGATTAAAGACTTAAACGTTAGACCTAAAACCATACAAACCGTAGAAGAAAACCTAGGCAATACCATTCAGGACATAGGCATGGGCAAGGACTTCATGTCTAAAACACCAAAAGCAATGGCAACAAAAGCCAAAATTGACAAATGGGATCTAATTAAACTAAAGAGCTTCTGCACAGCAAAAGAAACCACCATCAGAGTGAACAGGCAACCTATAGAATGGGAGAAAATTTTTGCAACCTACTCATCTGACAAAGGGCTAATATCCAGAATCTACAATGAACTCAAACAAATTTATAAGAAAAAATCAAACAACCCCATCAAAAAGTGGGCAAAGGATATGAACAGACACTTCTCAAAAGAAGACATTTATGCAGCCAAAAAACACATGAAAAAATGTTCATTATCACTGGCTGTCAGAGAAATACAAATCAAAACCACAGTGCGATACCATCTCACACCAGTTAGAATGGAGATCATTAAAAAGTCAGGAAACAACAGGTGCTGGAGAGGATGTGGAGAAATAGGAAGGCTTTTACACTGTTGGTGGGACTGTAAACTAGTTCAACCATTGTGGAAGTCAGTGTGGCGATTCCTCAGGGATCTAGAACCAGAAATACCATTTGACCATGATTATAAATCATGCTGCTATAAATACACATGCACATGTACGTTTATTGCGGCACTATCCACAATAGCAAAGACTTGGAACCAACCCAAATGTCCAACAATGATGGACTGGATTAAGAAAATGTGACACATATACACCATGGAATACTATGCAGCCATAAAAAATGATAAGTTCATGTCCTTTGTAGGGACATGGATGAAGCTGGAAACCATCATTCTCAGCAAACTATCGCAAGGACAAAAAAACCAAACACCGCATGTTCTGACTCATAGGTGGGAATTGAACAATGAGAACACATGGACACAGGAAGGAGAACATCACACACCAGGGACTGTTGTGGGGTGGGGGGAGCGGGGAGGGATAGCATTAGGAGGTGTACCTAATGCTAAATGACGAGTTAACGGGTGCAGCACACCAACATGGCATATGTATACATATGTAACAAACCTGCACGTTGTGCACACGTATCCTAAAATTTAAAGTATAATAATAATAAAAAAATAAATAAATAAAAATAAAAACTATTCTTTTACTATCTTTCCCCCCAAGTTGATTCTGGGAGAAACAATTATAGCCTTATCTGCAATGAAAAATAGCAATAATAGATTAAACCTTTAATTAGAGATGTTGAAAATAATTCTAAGAATATAGAGAGAACGAATATAAACAATGATAAATCTAGGCTTCATAATACAGAGAACAACAACAACAGAAAGCTAAAAGATGAATTTTTGGAAAACAGTAATAAACAAAATATTAAAAATGCTAGCAAGTCTGACTAATGGGAAAAAAGACAATTCACTAATAACATTAGGAAAAAGAAACAGGACATAATTACAGATGTTGAGAAGATGAAAAATAAGTTAACATTATATGCAAATTTATGGTGATATATTTAAAAATTTACATAAAATAATCATTTTCTGGGACAACAAAAGTGACAAAAGTGTCTGGAAAAAGAAGTAAAATACCTTAACAAACTAAAAACAACTAAAAAAACTTCAAAGTAGTACTCTTTTAAATGACATCTCCTTATTTCGTGAATTCAAATCATCTTGTAAGGGACTTATGAGTTGTCTAATAATTCTTTTTATTTAAGCTGTTTCAAAGTAAAGAATAAAGATAAAAGTTTCCTTATTCATCACAAGGCTACTATAACACCAGTACCACAAGACTGTCATAAAAACCTAATAGCCCAATGTCATATATGAACATACAACTTTTTAAAATCATCAAATTAAATTTCTTACTGTATTAAAAAATTAGTAAAACATAACCAAGTATTTATCTTAAGACGACAAATACCGTTCGTCATTTAAACATTATTTTAGTGACACCTGAAACTAAATATCAGGCAAAAAAGGCAAAAATAAACAAGTGGGACTACATCAAACTAAAAAGCTCCTTCAGAGTAAAGGAAACAGTCAATGAAATGAGAAGGCAGCCTACAAATTGGGAGAAAATATTTGCAAGCTATATATCTGATAAGGGATTAATATCCAAATTAATTAATATCTATAAGAAACTCATGCTTCTCAACATAAACAACAACAAAACCCCAAAAAACAAAACCACAAATAACCAGATTTTAAAATGAGCACAGGACCTGCATAGGCTTTTTTTCCAAAGAAAACATACAAGTTGCCAAAAGGTATGTAAAAATTGGTCAACATCATTAATCATCAGGGAAATAAAAATCAAAACCGCTATGAAATATTTCCTCACACCTATTGGGATGGCTATTATTTTAAAAATAAAACTTAAAAAGAGAGAAAAAAACAACAACCAAGTGATAGGTATTGGTGAGAGTGTGGAGAAAAGAGAGCCCTTGTATACAACTGTTGGAAATGTAAACTGGTAAAGCCAGTTTAACACAGCACGGAGGTTCCTTAAAAGTTAAACACAGAACTACCATATGATACAGCAATTCCACCACTGGGTATTTTTCAAAAGGAAAATGAAATCAGCGTGTCCAAGAGATATTTGTACTACCATGCTTATTGCAGCATTATTTACAATAGCCAAAACATGGAATCAACTTAAATGTCTATTAACACATGAATGGATTTTAAAATGTGGTATGTGTATACACACACACAATTAAATACTATTTAGTCTTTGGAAAGATAGAGATCCTGACATTTGTGACAACATAGATGAACCTGAAGGACACTTTGCTAAGTGAAATAAGCCAGACATTGAAAGAAATAAGCTACCCTGCATAATCTCACTTACACACAGATTTTTTTAAAAAACAGAATGCATAACAGAAACAGAGTAGAACAGTGGTTACAAAGGGTGAGGTGAGAGGAGGGAGGGGAAGGAAATATGTAGGTAAAAAATTACAGAGTTGCAGTTATATAGGATGAATAAGTCTAGAGATCAAATGTACAGCATCAGAATCATAGTTAATAATATTGTATTGTATACTGAAAATTTGCTTAGAGTCCAGATGCTTTTACCACACACACACACACACACACACACACACACAAGGTAACTGTGAAGTGATAGATGTTAATAGGTAGATGGATTTATTAGGTTGTTTGTTCTTAAAGTAACATCTAAAAATATACTGTGGTTAGTAATCTTTTCAATTATATATACATAAAATATTTTTATCTTTACAAATATGTTCTCCCAATCTGGTGCTTGTCTTTTTACTTAAGATATTTCTCATTCTGCAGAACATTTTAATATTCACTGAGTCAAAATTAAACCTTTAATAAAGGTTTAATAAAGGTTTACAGAATGACCCTTCTACACATGCATTGTTCACTGTTCTGTGATTGCCCCTCTATATCCTTTCTCTGTCCTGCTCTTATTGCTTGGAGGCTGATGTGGGGTTCCCTTACCTTCTGGCTTTCGGTTTGGATTGGCCCATGGAGGCAACAACAGAATTGGAGAGTGAGAGGGGATTTCTGTTATTTCTTCTCTGCTACTTCTCTGCCATACTGTGGTTGGTAGTGGCTGCATCCCTCTACTGATGGCCAGACTTCTCACTGGGTAAGTCTGGGCAAGCCTCCCATGACCACAGCATTCACTGGGATCCAGTAACAAAGAACATCCTCTCCTTGTTTTCTCAGGCCGAGAGGTGGTAATTGCTTTCTTCCTTTGCTAATACCTGGGTATTTCACCATCTTTTGCTGGTTCCCTTAACCCTGCCCAAAAGTGTTTCCTGTTGAAATCACAAGTGATATGTAAACTGTACAATACCATGCAGCTATTAAATAGTGTGATGCAGAACTGTATATGTACCAACATGAAAACAATTGCACAATACATGTGTTTGCTTTTTAAAAATCCAAATACCCACATATGTATCATTTATCCATAATAATCACGATTTGCCATGTTTTAGTTCAATGCTATTTCCACCATTTAGACATTTCAAATCCATAGTGCACTATAATAAAAAAGGTATATAATACATACTTGAACAATTCATTGGTTTAAAAAGAGCTTTAACTGTCAAAACATATGAACAAATGATAATCCTAGATGACCTATGTCATTCCTGCAGCAATACTGTGACGTCAGTGCAACCCCTGTTTCAGGTTCCACATCCTCTGCCCGTATAACAAAGAACCAGGATTCCATGGCAACACAAACTGGCCAGCTGCAGCACCTTACCAAGCATCATGCCCTATATATAGCACAATAGCATCACGAACTATAATTTCTTCAATTATTATAGCACATTGGTTTATAAATTGAGGATCAAAACACATACTAAAATTTTAGAAAGTTATGGTGTTTAGATGCTCAGATAATATATCTTCTGCTATTTTAAATGCCAACATCACTATAAAGTGATATTGAAACATAAAAGTAAAAATGACAACTACCTCTGGGTATGGAATTGGGATTGTTATGGGCACAGGGGAAATTTATCTTTTTATTTTCTAAACTTCTGTATTAATTTTCCAGTAAATCCATATTCATTTTCTTGTTATATAAATACATTTAAATAAAATTTGATACAGAAAAAGATGCGATTTTCTACAGTGAAACTCTGATAATTCCACAGAAGATGAAAAGAGAACACGTTGACTACATACAGAGCTCTCTGAAGTTAGCCTTTAAAACAACACATACAAAAGAAGGAGAATGGATGCAGAGAGATCACTAGAATCATTAACTCTTAATGTGAAAAAAATGCCTTAGACAGAGCATCCAGGTCGGTAGCAATACAGTCAGGATACCCCAAAGCTCAGACTGTGTTGAGATCTATGAAAATAGCCCAAGACAATAAGAGAAATTATATTTGTTAATATCAGACAAGAACATAAACTGAACAACAGGGAACTATTTAAGAAGGACTCACATTTTTGTTAACCTGATGGAAATAACACACATACTCAATTACTGTTTACTTTTGTTTCCTTAACAAGGAGACATAAAAAAGAGAAAGAAGGAGTTGAAGCTCACTACAGAAGTGAAGATAGAAAGGGAATACTTCGACCCTTTAAATGGTATTCAGTCTTTAGATACTAAAGGATTACATTCTAGTGTAAAGAAAGAATTTACAAATGTGGTCAGTAACAGAATCAATAACCTTTGGAAATTGGATAAGTTTAAGGAAATAAACCAAAGTCCCAATGTTCTAAAGTAAGAGACATAGATTCTGAAGATTCATTTTCAGTTCATATTAATAAGATCTGTGTGTGCGTGTGAAGTGATCTTTTATCTTCTTTAATTCAGTTAGTGCCTTATTTGTGGAGAGATACTCATCACATTTAACTAAAATTTTAATTATTTTGGCAAATATCTTATACTGATGTAAATATGTAGACTTTTTCAATGGTGAATGCTAGATTGTCTGTCTCATAGTATTTTTAACCATCCTGGTGATTATTAAGTGTCTGTTGAGGAAGAACAAATGAATTAATTAGAGATCTTTTGAAGCAGCGTTTCTCTTATCTGTGGAAGCACTCTAGTTCACAGTGTATGATTCTGTGTCAATGCTGATGCTAAAGACAGATAAGAAAAAGCTGAGGCTCCTCTGTGAGGCCTTGCAACTACAGAGTGAGGAGGCAGTCATGACAGGAACAGGGACAGCTGGAGCGAGATCCTCCATTCCCCTCACAGATTTCTTTCTTCTCTTAATAGGATAATGTCAACCCCAGTCCCATAGCCTAGTCTCACCCCTTCTTAGGCACTGATAACAAGAAAGCAAAGAAAGCTGGCTCAATGAGGTCCTCAGCCCCATCAGCCTAGTCCCAACCCCTCCTCTGGCACTGATATCAAGAAAGCAAAGAAGGCTGGCTCAGTGAGGTCCTCAATCTTATGCTCGAGAAATTTGACAGAGGTGGAGAGCTGATCTGTCTCAGTAACAAGAGCCTCCTGTCACCTTTGAGGCAATGGCCCTTCAGAATAATCTTTTCTATTTTGCCTGTCCCCTTTGTGGCATTATTATCTTCTTGGGTTCTGACAACACATCAGACTTGGGGTATCCTTCTATAGACATGGCAGCTGGATGCTTGTGAACATTGCAATTGACTTGTTTCAGGCTGGGACTTTCTACAACCCTTCCAACAATGTCACCAGACCACTTCAAACCATCCTTCTGCTTGCCTGCTTGTTTCTTTTAGGGGCTGACCCCTCACTTGTCAATAATGAAATGTGTTCACGATTCCAACCATGGCTGGGAGCTGTTTCAAATCTAAAATAGGCAGCCCCATCCCCACTCCAACATGACACTGGGAATGTCATGCCTTTAAATTCAGCAGCACTGGGTTACACCTAGGTTGACGGCTACTCAGGGAGAAGAATAGCCCATATTTTATGTGGAGAAGTATGATCAGAGATCCAAATCCCTGACTTCTAAACTAATTCTGTGAACACTGTTTTTTTTTTTAGATGAGTACTATCTCTGGAAGTGTATTTTCCAACTTGTCACATTTTTCAAATTTATAAAATTTTCTCATTTCATTACACAAATAAAAGGAAGGTAATCATCATAGTTCCAATTTCTCAGAACCTTTCCCAAGTGAAACCATATAGACAACTCTCTGTTTGCAGGCCCAGATCAGAAATACTACTCTTGCCTGGTCAATAATGGTGGTAGGTGATAAAGCGTAAGGACCAGAATGGTCATCACAGTCACTCTCCAGATTTTCAAATTAACAAATGTGAACTAAACTTTTCAGAATTTTAAAAATAAATACCAGTAGATCAATATTGGCAGTAATTATGCTTTCTCTAATATAAAAAATGTATGAAGCAGTTATCTCTATTAAATAATCAAATTAAATATAAAATTTATCTTAACCACTAAGTACGAATTGACTGCTTAATTGAATACATAATAATTATAAATTATTCTTGAAAAATTAGGGTAATGTACAGAAGTAGCTCACTGCTTAATAAATATGATGGATAACTGTTATTTCAGCATATTTTTCTCTCCTTTCCAGGTGTGGCACCTATATTTTCATCAAACATGAAAGGAACAAATTAAAAAAATAAAATTAGAGAATAATGATTATGAGGATGTGCTTTGAAGTCAGATGAAAATTTAAATCGTTACTTATTTACTGACGAGCAGTGTAATACTGAGCCTGTTTCCTTATCTTCAAATGAGTTTAACAATATGTGATTAAATGGAATCATATATTTAACAAGCCCAATTTAGAGCTACAGCACGAATGCAACTTCCTCCAGGTAAAACTTGGATATAACTATGCCCCAGGTGCCTGGGACATAACCCACTCAAAGCCATCTTTCTTTCTTTCTTTCTTTTTTTTTTTTTTTTGAGACAGAGTTTTGCTCTGTCAACCATGCTGGAGTGCAGTGGCACAATCTTGGCTCACTGCAACCTCCGCCTCCCGGGTTCAAGCAGTTCTCCTGCCTCAGCCTCCCAAGTAGCTGGGATTATAGGTGCACGCTCACACACCTGACTAATTTTTGTATTTTTGGTAAAGAAAGTGGTTTGCCATATTGGCCAGGCTGGTCTCGAACTCCTGACCTCAGGTGATCCACCTGCCTCGGCCTCCCAAAGTGCTGGGATTACAGGCATGAACCACCATGCCCGGCCTGAAAGCCATCTTGAATCAAAGTTGGATGTTAGTAGAACCAGCCCTGCAATGTGAAGTGCAGGCTACAAATTAGTATGAAGCCTGATTGACTCACTTTTACTCTGAGAATGCAGCTTTTTGGGGTTTCAAATTACTATGAGAACTTTGTCCTACTAGAATCCTCACCATTGTATTTCCTCCATTAGATTTCTATCCATCTTGCCTTGGCTGGTCATCAAAATGAAAATTCAAATGTGCTACAATTTGCAAATTCCCTCAAAGCAAAAGCAACTTCCCTCTTCATTTACTTGTTGCTTTCCATTTTCTCATCTGCTTTGACTTGGTAATTTCCAATATCATGTACCTTTTATGAAAGTTATTTTTATATTTTATCTAGTGTTATTTTCAGTGTGATACTGTTTCTGATTTTCTTGAGGAATGAATTAAAATTGCTATGCTTAATTTTTTATAAAAGCTTCTTTTAGTGATTAAAAATAAACATTTTTGTCAACCTGTGATAATTTAGAGATAATTTTCACTTGCAATAACTCATTTAAGGTTAGCAATAAGTCTGTAATATTTATATAATTATTTTTGCCTCATTTTACAGAGAAGAAAAATAGGGATTATGGAGATTAACTGATTTCAGAGCTATTTAATAACCTGCTCATTGTCTCAGATGGGAACCTGGTTATACATCTCATACTCTATTTTTGCCATTGCTTGAGAATAATTTTCAGAAAATGTTTTAATTTTTATTATGTAAAGATAACAAAATCCTTAGGAATAAGTGGTGAGCATGGGACCTACATAGGCAACAACTAATCAATAACAAGATTCGCGATGAAGACAATGTCAGGTGTAGTTCAGCAATTCACTAGGATATTTTCTTCTGCCTTGTAGGAATACTGTAGCATTATTGTCATTTTCTTATTGAGTCCATTTGTACACTCTCATATTGATTTTTTTTGCTTCTGGACTGTCCATCTCTGAGTCATGCCTTTAACACAGGACTGTTCTCACTCCTTGAGAAGAACTCTTGTGCCAGTAAGACTGTCTACCTCAGTTAAGTGGTACCAGCCATGTCTTCTCTGAGTAGCCAGATCTCGTTCCCTCATATGCTCTGGTTCTAATCCTCACATTTGAACATGGCTTTGAGTCACTTTGTATAGCCCATTCTGATACTTGAAAACATGATGATTTCATTCTCATTTAGCTTTGCTCTTCAACACTGTGGACTTTTTTTAAAAAAAAAAAAGAACAATGATCATGGTCAATTAATCTGTCAAGTCCACATCACAGGAGCTGAACATTCCAAAGAGCAGATGTCTTAGATTGGATTCCCTGGAAACAGTCTCTGAGACAGAGTTGCATGCAAAGGTTTTGGGGGAGTATGCTCTGAGATAAATCTCTAAGGAAGTATGGAGGACACAGGCAGAGAAAGGAGTGGGCCTACCATGGGGATGCAACTGAGGCCTCACCCCTTATTGGAAGCTCCAGCTGGGTTGGCCTTTCAGAGTTTTCTCAAACTGAGGTATAGGCCTTAGCCTTTGTATCTCCACAGGCATTGGCCACAGCTACCTCCAGGAGAGGCATAATTTTCAGTGAGGCTGTTCCTTGCATCCAGCTGAGGGCAGTTTTCATCGAAGACATAGCTGTAATCCATCAGCTGTGATACTCTCAACAGCTGCAGATGAGTGTCTTGTCCTGGTGGTCCTGGTGCAATTCCAGAGAATCCTTTCTGGTGATCTAAAATCTAGGAGGGAACTAACATGAAATGGAAAGATATATGAGAATCATAAAGCTGTCTGCTGGGTACCACATAAGAAATCCCATATATAACTCAGAAACACATCATTATTATCAATTTTTTTTTGTTCTCAGTGAGGTGCTGACTATGCCTAAGGCTTCTCATCCTTTTCCATCATTTCCATCAAAATATGCATCTAATGGGGATATAGCTCTCTGTTCTGCACATTAAAATTATTTGAATTTTCATGTCTTGCTATGAAAATTTTGTGATTTTTGCTTTATTCTTTAAAAATATTTGTGATTATTCTAAAATAAAGGGAACACTTTAAATAATTTAACAGTTTAATTATTTATTTCTTCCTCAAATCTTCTAATAAATTTTCTGTGGCTTAGGCTGCATCTGGAAGTACACCCTTGACACAACATTGTAAACCTTCAGCATATGACTATCCCCATTTGAGAGTAAAGCAATTAAAGTAAAAGGTAATATAATAGTGCCTAAAATTGGTACAACATATTGGAGTTTTCAAAGTGAGAAACAGCACAGCAGAGGGATTAAGAGGATGTATTTCAGACCCAGATGGACCGTATTAAAATCTCAGTTCAGCTACTTACTAGCTGGGAAAGGTTGTGCAAGTTACTTAACCTCTCTGTGCCTTTGTTTTTTCATTTAGAAAATGTGGATAGTAATAGCTGCAACTCACCTGGCTGTTCTGAAAATTAAATGGATTGATATTTATAAACATTATAAATAGTGCTCCCACAAAGTAAACACTATTTAAAGGTTTGCGTAGGACGCTATTTGCTTTATAAATAACACTATTTTAAACAGAATTACATGGTGTATAAAAGTAAACAGTATTTAAAGATTGGATAAATAAATAAATATTTTCCAGTCTAGTATCTCATTTGATCCTTATTTAAAACTGTGGGAAGGATAGAATATTTAATCATATTCATGGATGGTGAGAGTAGGAAGTAATAGGTTAAGTTCCTTGTACAAACTCAAACAGCTATTCAGTGAAATATTTAAGTACAATTTATGTCTCTTAAAACTGAATTCCTCTCTGCCAGATGTTCCTAGAATTCCTGCTTTTGGAATAGCCACTGCAAGCCTACTCTGATAAACCAGGTAGAAAGAAGAGCCTCTACTTTGCAAAATTATGGCAATAGGATTCATACAGTCATGTATTTGTTGAAGCAATAGGCCCCAAAAACATGATTAACAGAAGAAATGTTTTACTGCATTTAAGTTACTTCATGGGGATAGAAAGGTGAGAGACGGAAAAGAAGAAACCTTCTTTCTCTAGAAAAGACACATAGAAACAAAAATATTGAAATATTAACTCTATTATCTTCAATTTCCCTCTAAGGGAGAGTCTTAAATCAGTCTCTATTTAAGACTGCAGACCAAGCAGATAAGCCCTTTAAAAATAGGTCAATGCAATTTACTGTTTCACATTATAAAGTCAGATTAAAATATAGGTATAGCTGTTAAAAGAGACTGATTTATTCCTCTCTAATACACACACTGAAAGAAAGTTGGATAATTTACTTTGTCCTCCTTTTTCTTGCCAGTTACATGGGCTGATATACTAATTGCGTTTAAGCAAAGTAATTACTGAAAAGTTCCTTTAGACATGCAAATTTAATGGCCTATTTCTATAGAGCATGAAAGAAATCTCTTTATAGAATTATAATATTAGCACATTTGAAGTTATCTTAAAAAGCTTTGCAATCTGCCTTCCTCTTGAAACAAAAAAAAAATGAAACAGGATATTTGGGCCAGCTGCTGCTAAAATAAACAATAATTTCCCCCCTTCTAAATATCATCACCAACATACTGCCTATTTGCATTCTCAACATAAATCTATACCAACCACATCTATTTGGTTTTATGCATTGATGCTTTTATTTAGTGACTGGGAACTAGAAACAGAGTTGGTCTTCATTGGGTTGGGCAGGAGCAAGGAATTAGAAAGAAAGGAAAAAAGGGGTAGAAGGGAAGGATGGAGCTGGTGTGGAGCCTGTTTCAAATTGGCCTTTTGACTTGGTTTTGAATTGACAGGGTAGGGTAGAGGCAGAGGGCTGATGGCATCGCTAAGTTGGGACTTTGGGAAATTCTGAGCATGGGAAAACCCGCATCAGGGCCCATGCAACAAAACAATGGCCTGGAGATGCGGAAGATGGTGTTGTTTCTGCATGAAACGGTGGGCCATAGAACTCAGCCTTGGGAACTTCCAGATGAACATTCATGGCTCGACATGGTGTTCCCATGGCTGCAGTGGCTGCTGTGAGGCTACTCTGGTTTGCTCAGGAGATGTATATTCAGGAAAACAAAATTACAAGAGTAAGAACAGGACAGAAACCTGGGGACGTACACTGCTGATAGGTTTAATTGAATACAAGTGAGGCATACTTTTGGTTACTCCTGCATATAACTTGGAGAAATTTTGAGAGGGCTAAGGCCCTGCTATTTTAGAGGTGATGATACTTGAGGCAATAGCTACATGTCTTACAAGTATATATTTCAAGTTATCCAAAGCAGAGTGCTATCATTTGAATATGATAGTATTAAGAAGTAGAGTCTTTAAGAGGTGATTAGCATAATGGATCCCCCCTCATAGATGAGATTGAGGCCCTTATAATAAATGCTTTATGCAGTGTTCACCTAGTTTGTTTACTCTTCTGCCATGTGTGGACCCAGCAGAAAGCCCCTCACCAGATACTGATCCCTTGATCTTGAACTTCCCATCCTCCAGAACTGTGAGAAATAAATTCGTGTTTATTACAAGCTATCCAGTCTTAGGTATTCCGTTATGGTGAGCACAAAACAGACTAAGACACAGAGATTCCACAATTGCTGTCAGTTATTGTTCTTTCTTACAAGTATCAGGAACTTCTGTGTCATCTATCATGAAATAATAGACTTACAGGCTTATAATGAATTATTTTTGTATCTTTATATTCACATATGATATACATGAAATGAATGTTGTCACCTAGAGCTCATTTATTTTTACCCAGTGTGAGGATGTCTCTGTAGTACATCTGACCATTTTTCATCAAATGCTTGAGGTTTTCCATCTAAATTCTTATTTATAATAAATAATTCCTATTTATAGTAAACCCGAAGCAGTCCCTTGGTAACTTTTACCCTTGGTTCCTACTTCTGTTCTTTGCAGCAATAGACTCACTCTTCTGTATCACATTCCTTTATGTATCTGAAGACAAACTTTATGCCCAGCCCTACACTGCACCAAGTTTTATTTTCTCATCTAACTATCCTTTGTTTCTTTAACCATTTTGTTTATATTCAGGGCCCCTATTTCACACTATCCTAGTTCACCTTCTCTTTACATTGAGTATTTACTGTTTCAGTATAGTGCTCACAAGGAGACCCAAGTTCACCTCATTTAGAGCAAATTATTTTATAATCTTAGCAGCTGCCTTCCATGAAGGAGAAGGAAGGGAGTTAAAAGCCTTCTGAAAGTTTTAAATATATCACAGATTCTATGGTATATGCATTGCCTGCCCCTATTTCACAGAAGAGAAAATTGAGGCTCATAAAAGTTATACAACCAAAGCACACAGCTAGCAAATGACAGAATCTGAATACATGTGTGTATATGTGTATGTATGAATACAAATACAGGTTTCTCTGACAGTTAGAACTTACTTTTCCTAGTTCTTGATCCTTTAGTTTAGTTGATATTTTAGGAGAGGAAATAGCATCTAATATACATATTAAGTATTAAATACTCATATTCTTAAAACACTCATTTCAGTCTGTAGGTTCCAATCTATAGATAGAAGTAGGAATTAGTAGATATGGTAGAATAAATGAACTCCAAAGGATAAGAAAACAAGAGCAACAAATAGAAGATATGTTTTGGACCCAATTAATATAATAGTAGTGATGTCAGCATAGAGAAACCACATGGTCAATTCACAAATCCTGATATTTCCCCAGAACCAATCTCCTCTACCTTGAAAATGTATAGTTCATTTATTGGGTGGGAATCAAATATGAATATTTATTTCAATC
Organism: Gorilla gorilla gorilla; assembly: GCF_029281585.2. Lineage (NCBI taxonomy): Eukaryota > Metazoa > Chordata > Mammalia > Primates > Hominidae > Gorilla > Gorilla gorilla. The sequence goes on from NC_073229.2 coordinate 65,912,064, forward strand.
CCTATTAGATTTTATACTTTTTATGTGTCTGTGCCCATTTTTCTGGCCTGTTGATTTTGCCATCCAGTGAATTTGTTACTTATGTCAGTATTATGTCATCTATGTATCTGGTAGGTAGGCATTCTGGGTCTTTATTCCATCCTCTGATATAAATCTTGTAAACAACATAATGTAGGGCAGAGAGGATTTACAGCTTTCTACACCCTGGCATATAAATAGTTAAGATCAGAATTCAAATGATGCAAAGGACATGATCTTATTCTTTTTATGGCTGTGTAGTATTCCATGGTGCATATATGTCAAACTTTCTTTATCCAGTCCACTGCTGATGGGCATCTAGGTGGACTCATGTCTTTGCTGTTGTGAATAGTGCTGAAATGAGCATATGCATGCATGTAGCTTTATGGTAGAATGATTTATATTCCTTTGGGTATATACCTAATAATGGGATTGGTGGGTTGAATGGTAGTTCTGCTTTAATTTCTCTAAGAAATCGCCAAACTGCTTTCCACATTGACTGAAGTAATTTACATCCCCACCAGCAGTGTATAAATGTTCCCTTTCTCTGCAACCTTGCCAATATGCTATTTTTTTTTTTACTTTTTACTAATAGTCATCTGACTTGTACAAAATGATATCTCATTGTGGTTTTGATTTGCATTTCTCTAATGGTTAGTGATGTTGATTTTTTCATATGCTTGTTGGTCACATTTATGTCGGCTTTTGAAAAGTGTTGGCTGGGCACAGTGGCTCATGCCTGTAATCCCAACACTTTGGGAGGCCAAGTCAGGTGGATCACTTGAGGTCAGGAGTTTGAGACCAGCCTGGCCAACATGGTGAAACCCCATCTCTGCTAAAAATACAACAACAACAACAACAAATTAGCTGGGTGTGGTGACATGCACCTGTAGTTGGGTGTGGTGACATGCACATGTAGTTTCAGCTACTCAGGAGGCTGAGGCAGGAGAATTGCTTGAACCTGGGAGGTGAAGGTTGCAGTGAGCCAGGATGGCACCCCACACTCCAGACTGGGTGACAGAGTGAGACTGTCTCAAAAACAAAAACAAAAACAAAACAGTGTTTGTTTCCTTTGTCCACTTTTTCTTGTTTGTTTTTTGCTTGTTAATTTATTTATTTCTTATAGATTCTGGATATTAGACCTTTGTCAGATGCCCAGTTTGCAAATATCTGTTTCCCATTCTGTAAGTTGTCTGCTTACTCCGTTGATAGTATCTTTTGCTGTGCAGAAGCTCTTTAGTTTAATTAGGTCCTATTTGTCAATTTTTGTTTTGATTGCAGTTGCTTTTAACATCTTTGTCATGAAATCATTGTTGGAGCTGATATTCAGAATGGTATTTCCTAGGTTTTCTTCAAGGGTTTTTTTTTTATAGTTTTAGGCTTTACATTTAAATCTTTAATCTATCTTGAGTTGATTATTGTATATGGTGTAAGGAAGGGGTCTGGAGATCATTATCTTAAGCAAACGAATGCAGAAACAGAAAACAAAATAGTGCATGTTCTCACTTTTAAGTGGAAGCTAAACATTGAATACACTAGGACACAAAGAAGGGATCAATAGACACTGGGGTGTACTTGAGAGTGGAGGATGGGAGGATGGGGAAGATCAAAAAGCTACATATTGGGTACCATACTTATTACCTGGGTGATGAAATAATCTGTACAACCAACCCCCATGACATGTAATTTACCTATATAACAAACTTGCACATGTACCCCTGAAACTAAAATAAACATTTTTAAAAAAATTTAAAAAAGAATTCAAATGATGTAAAACTTTACATGAAAGCATGATTGCTGGAGAAAATTCTCTTGGGAATTACTAACATCAAAGTTCCTCTCTTATATCTCTGAAAAATGCAAATAATAAATGTATCTAATACATTTTCATATATGCCATAAATGATCATATCTAACAACAATCTGATAAAAAACATAATAGTAATTTTATATTACAGATAAATTAACTAAATTTCAGACAATAAATAAAGCACTTAACATTACGAATCTAGTAGGTATCAGAGCCTGATATCAAGCCTTATCTCTGATTTGGAAGTCTATGATATTAAGCACTGGTCTCTCTAAACACCTGCCCAAGTCTTTTGTGTTTCTGAACTTTTGAACCTATTTGTTTTTCTTTTCAGCTTTTCATTTAATCTTGTACCTAATATGGGACACTGGCAGTGGCAGAGAGCCAGACCGACCTTCTAAAACCAAGACTACAGACCACACATACAGCCTTGAAGATCCGTGAACTTCTTTATAAAGGTGCTCTATGTCTGCCTTAAAAACTCAATCATACTTATATTAATGTATGCATAACAGTTCTCTATTTATAATTGCTTTAAGTTGAATTGAAGAATAGTTTGCCATAAGAAACATCACTAGATATTTTCTTAGACAGTATGTAAAAATTCTTAAGGGTTTCATAAAGTAAAATGGATTTTCATTTTTGGGAGATAATTTAATTTTGTTTTTGTTTTATTTTGTTTTGTTTGTTTGTTTTAACTGAAGCATGAACAGTTTAGCAATTCTCCTAAGATTTCAAAAGTTAGAAGATAAATCCATACTATCACAGTTTTTCATTCTAGTAAAATTTAAAAACATTTTCTATTATTATTATTTTTGTATTTATTTATATTTTGGGGATGGAGTTTCGCTCTGTTGCCCAGGCTGGAGTGCAGTGGCACCATCTGGGCTTACTGCAAGCTCTGCCTCCCGGGTTCACGCCATTCTTCTGCCTCAGCCTCCTGAGTAGCTGGGACTATAGGCGCCCACCACCACGCCCAGCTAATTTTTTGTATTTTGAGGAGAGATGGGGTTTCACCGTGTTAGCCGGGATGATCTCGATCTCCTGACCTCATGATCTGCCCGCCTCGGCCTCCCAAAGTGCTGGGATTACAGGCGTGAGTCACCACGCCTGGCCAACGCTTTTTTTTTTTTTCCTGAATGCTTACTCTGTTGCCAAGTGTTGGGTGAGCTACTTCAAAAGTGGTGATATGTTTATTAGCTCTTGAAGTAAATAATAGATGTTGTGGGGCATAATAAAGAATGGTAAGACATAGGCCCATGCTTAGGTAGGGGAGGTAGACACAATCAACACCATGTAATACCAGACAGAATTACATATGTAAACAACAGAACAGCCTAAATACAAGCTAAATAGATGTTCAACAGAATATTATGACAAAACCTGCATTTCAAAATGTAATTTTTTTTGACATTATTGCTGGTTGAATCATTATACTCTGTTAAGATGGCTATTATCAACAGCTCAATCTTGAAATAATTTCCTAATTAATTACTAAAACACAAAGTTCATTTTATATTGATGATTTTAATTCGTTATTGGATGTAAGTAACATATCCCAAAGAAGACATTGGCTTTCACAGAAGTGGACCAGGACACAATGGCATGCCCTAAGGATTCATCAATTTGCTTTTCATAGGTTCCCCCAGAAATGAAAAAAAAAAAAAAAGAAAAGAAAAAAAAGAAAATCTTTGTACTTAAAGAAATACTAAACAGCAAACTTGAACTAGAGTATAGAAGAGCCACTAATATTCTAGACCTTCATAAAATGTATGTTAATTTCACAACATAGTTTACTGAGTGAAGCTTCAGACTCACTCAAAATTTCCACGTATCAACAGTCACAATTGACAAATGCTATGTAATTGGCATTCAGAGTAAGGTTCCTGAGGAACTCTCCTAAGTTTTGAATGTCCCCATTATTTTTGCTTATTGGTCTGTCCAATATTCATCACAAACAAGTATACATTGATTTACACATGTACATATGACATGCATTCACAGACACACGTTACTATATTGTGGGATAAAACTAGTAAGTCTAAGGGAAAGGTATTTTAGGACTAAAATTCGTAATTCAGAGTCTTTGAAGAATATATAAATGTCTATTAAATATTAAGTGACACAGCAAGTGCTTCACCACAGTTCTCATTCTCTGTAGAGGAGTGAGACACTGAACATTTATAAGTACATAGATTTTTCATGAGCAGTCACAGGGTTTATCTGTTATGTGAATAAACTGAGCCTAGAGAATTGGTATGACTTTCCCAATATCATGCACCTATTTTATAGCGGAACAGAATTTGGACCTCAGCTTCTCTTTCAATATAACACAACAACTACTATTCATCAGGGTTCTTGTATTCATTAGGATACTTTACCTATAGTGTTGCTAATTATAACTGCAATCCATTAATGTATGTATGTATGCATTATTATGATTACTACTACTACTATTACCAGCTTACGGATGAAGACATTGAGGCCTAGAGAGCTTAGGTAACTCTGGAACACTTTCTCTACATTCATTATATAGCTGATGAATGTAGAGAAAGTGTTTCAAACCCGACTAAGTCCTCATGCCTTTACTATTGGCAAGGAGAGAGAGGGAGCAGCATGACAATCATCATCATTTCCCAGTGCTGCGTCTGGGAAATACTATTGCCTTTTAACATTTGAGCATCTAAGAGACCTTCCTCATTTTTCTGCTGCCTTCTTCACCATCCCCCATCTCACTACAAGGAAATCTACCTCAAATGACAACAAAGAAATATATTTATTTCTTGCTTAGTTTGCTCTATGTTATTAAAACGCTATTTCTCCAGTAATATCTCAAATTCTAAAATGATCAATAAGTCAGTGTTCTAAATCTTCTGAAGTCCATTTTCTACAATTTATTCCCACCATATAGCCTTTGTAGAAGTTGGACCGTAACACTGTACCAAATTAAATATTTAGACACAGATCTTCTCATGGGTACATGATCTGTGGTATCCTTATTGTTCTCCTTCATCTTGGTTATCGGAGAGAACTAATTTATTGTAGTAGCAAATATTTGTTGAACTCTTACTGTGGCTGGCACTGTTCTAGAGATTTTGCATGGCTTAGCTTCTGAAAATCTCACAATTACCTTTTGAGATGGATGTTGTTATTATCCATGTATTACTGGTAATTGAACTGAGCCGATCCTCACTTTTTGAAATGTTAAGTAATTTTGTAATGACCACAGTCTCACCTACAAATCAATATATAAAATATTGAGGCTTGTAATTCTCCCTAATGTGACTCTCAATGGTTACTAATTTATCTACAGCAAATACTTTGGCCACTTTTTATTGTATGTATGAAAGTGAATATACTAATGTCCAAAGAAATGAAACTGATTTTAACAGTAAAATTGTATTAGATTTTTAAATGTTGACTGCTTTACAAAATGAAGGACAAGTACATTTATTTTAAAAACCCTTTTTTTACACTATTCATGTATACTTTTATAAAAATGAAATGAAATTTGTCTGATATATGTTCTTTAACATCTTGTTTTATTTTTTCTTTTTGTTTTTATTTCTTTTTCATGTCTTTTGTTTTTCAAAATGTTCTTCCAAATCCCCACATGATGTAAAGTAATAATTGCTAAAAACAATAAAATATCAGTGTAGATTTTACATTTTGTTTGTTCATTTAAGAAATTTTTACTAATTATCTAAATTGCTCATGCCATCATGTCAGCCACTGAAAATACATCAATGAAAAACAAACTGCAGACCTCAAGCACATGGAAAGTTTGGGTTGCTTTACTCTTTTTCAGTATTGTATGCTCTATTTTCTTTTTCATCAGGTAATTTGTATTTACTAAAGCTTATTTTATCTCTCTATTTTTGGGCTGTGAGGACAATGAAAATTTCAGTGCATCACAGTGCTTTGGAGGTGGGGAAAACTAACATTTACTCAGGGTCTCAGATGTGCCAAATATTTTGTAGAGAGTATCTCATGTATCGTAATATATATTAAAGAATGGACCTTGGAGATCCTCATATTATAATCAACCCAGAAAAGCTAACTGATTCATCAAAGTTTGCATAGGTATTTAGTGTTATTCTATCTCCAGATTCGAATTTCACTGTTTAATTCAAATTCATTGTAGCTTCTTCCCTCAAGGGGCTTTCAATGCACTTGGCAGATAGAATTTACCTATCATGGAGAAATGTACCTATATAGGGCCAGAATGGAGAACACAGATTCAGGTTGACAACCTTGGTTGAAATATCAGCTCTGCCTATTGCTCCCTTTGTCTCAGTTTTTCTGTCTCTGAAATGGGATGCTTATAAAAGTTCCTGACTTGAAGGATTATTGTGGGTTATATGAGTTAGTAGATTAACATGTTGTAATTGTTACGTAAGTATTCGCTTTAAAAAATGTAATCTTAAAATATACAAAGACACATGGAATAGGACAATAAAAGTATAATGATCTTGATTTCCCACAATATAGTCATACCTTAGGCACTGGATGGAGGTCAATTCTTCCAGCTGGAAGATGAAGCCACGGGTATGGCACTAAGGCTGTTGTAAAGCCAAGAATTGCACCATGAATATAGAAGCTTCTTATCTCCAAAATGAACATGGTTGAAAAGAGAATAAATTGTCTTAGAATTTACTAGACTGAGTAGAGGATGGAAAAAAACAAATAACTTAGTAAAAAAGGAGTTTCTTATTGCTTGATATTATGCAAAGATAAAACAGCCCCTTTCTTTAAAGAGCTTACTCTTTAGCAGGAAAAATAGATAAGTAAATAATGAAAGTGTGACAAGTACAGGACAGGTACGCCCAGTGGGTGAAGAAAAGCCCCTAACTTGGGCTTGCTGCCCTGTTTTACAGTTAAAGGGATGGGCTAGTGCTTCCTCCAACCAGGAATGTTGAGGTGAGAGAATAGCACTGCAGGGGAATGATGCTTCTGCAGAGGACCACAGACCACATACATGTCTCTAAATCCTGCTTCTGTTTATTTTATATATTTTATACTTGTATCTGCATATTTCAATACAATTATTTTCCCTCTCTGAGTTCCCACTTGGCAGAGTAACTGTAGCATTGTAAGCAAAGTGATTGATCTGATTTAAAAAAATCTTAGGAAGACAGAACAAGAGTTTCTAACTTGTCTCTAAATTACATCTTTTGGCAATTATCCATTCCAAAGACATCCTTAATCATTTTAGGTTGAATTTCTTATTCTTATTTCAGTTACTTTTTTTGGCATTACAAATTACAAATCACTGATGCTTTGACAATGGGCATGTCCAATCAATTATGTTTAAGAAGTTGAGAATAGAAGTTTTGTCTAAAATTAAACTAGTCAAATGGTCAGACAGCTTCATTGAGAACTATAGCTATACATTTTCATTCTCTCCCAGACATATGACATTCTGTGTTGCTTTTATACAAAGTATTTGTGTATGTATATACATATTTAAGGGCAACTACCACAATTACTGGTTAAATGTTAAACTGAATGCTGATAGTTTTATTTCTCTGTGTTCAATGTTTGGTTTTGTATAACTGTTTCACCTGCCCATTAAAATGAACAACCAAAACTGTTCATTTGCATTCAGATGTTGTTTAATATTTTTTTTTTTAGTTAAACGTGCAAATCGGTTGTCATCATTGGCAAATTGACGATACAACAATTAGGTAGAAATTGCCTCTTCATCCAGTTTTTCTAAAGCATGAATATCTCTGCAATCTTCCAAATACTTTTCCCTTTTTTCGCATTTCAGGTCTTGTGTGATTTTTTAGCGAGTAGCTTTTTTTTTTTAATTGCTGCTTTTTTTTTATTTTTAATTCTCTGACACTTGCATCAAGCTGTGCTTTAGAATTGAATTTAGTTCTCCGCCCAAGGTATTTGTGTGTGTGTGTGTGTGTGTGTGTGTGTGTGTGTGTAACATAAATGCTTTGTAAAATACAGAAGAAAAGATCTCCTAAGGGAATTAACTATTACTTTAGACTAACATAAGAAACAAGAGACCAAAAACACTGTTTTAGTGGAAAAAATATTTATTTGGTGCCTTTTGGAATATACGCACAATCTTTTAGCTAAGGCTAAAAGTCTGTGGCTGAATATCCCCTATGACCTTTTAAACTTTCCTACTCCAGCTCTTGTTTTATTAGACCCACATATTTTTAATGTCTCCCAAGGTTCCTAGCACTCTGCACTTCTCTATTTATATCCCTCACTCCCACAGCTTTCCTTTCACCTCTAAATATGGGTGATCTCTAGGCCTGACCTGAATTCTAGCTTTACGTATCCAACCAAACATTGCTAGAATTCATCTTTATTGGGAATCTTAAAGTAAAAAACGTCCGAAACTTGAAAGTTGATTTTTTTTTATGATTGTATACACTGAGAGAGAATGAGATAAATCTCTAGGATGCCTGCTCAAATAAACAAGTATTCCCGTTTCAGTCACTCCATTGCAGGAAGCCAGTTCACTGCAAATGTTAAGCTGATTATTATAAATTCAGTTCTAAAGAAGTAAATTCAGTAAATTCTCACTTAACATTATCCATAGGTTTTTCGCTATTTTTTGCCATGCTGTTATATTAAACTATTTGAAGCAAAATAACATGTGAAAAACCATTTTTTTTTCTCATCAACCTTAGAACAAAACAACATTGAAGGAAACGATGTCATTCAATGACCCGCTGTGTGTCCTTTTGCTTAAAGCTGCAGTTTCCAGGAACCTATTGATGATGTTAAGTAATGACATTCTGTGTATCAATAAATATATCATCATGCTCCCATGCTTTTAATTGTTTTTATTGTGATCAAAAACGCATAACATAAAATTTATCGTCTTAACCATTTTTAAGTGCAGAGTACAGTAGTGTTAGTTATATGCTCATTTTTATGTAACAGGTATCTAGAATTTGTTTCATCTTGCAAAAATATAACTCTGTATTCACTGAACCATATCTTCCTTTTCCCCTGATCTTTGGCCCCTGTCACCCTCCATTCTACTTTGTTTCTAGGAGTTTGACTATTTTAGATATCTTTATTTATATCTAAATAATCATGAAGTCATGAAGTATTTGGTTTTTTTGTGACAATTTTATTTCCTCCACCTTGTAACACACTGCAGGATTTTCTTCTCTGTTAAGGTTGCATAATATTCCATTATATATATATATATATGTATATATTTCCATATATAGATCCATTCAAATTGGTAAAAAAAAAAAGAAACAAGCTATGGAATTTATATGCAGAAACTATAGACAAATCTCATAACAGATTAGGGAATAGTTCTAATTGATATATATATATATATAATGTATATATGACATTTTCTTCATTCACCTGTTCATGAAAATTTAGGTTATTTTCACTTCTTGGCTATTGTAACCAATGTTGCAGTGACCATAAGTGTGCAAGTACCTTTTTGAGAGCAAGCGTTCAATTCATTTGGCTATATACCTAGAAGTGGGATTACTGGATCATATGGTAATTCTATTTATAATTACTTTAGGAGCCTCCATATTATTTTCCACAGTGGCTGTTTAATTTTACATTCTAATCAACAGTGTTCAATGAATCCAATTTCTCCATATCCTTGCCAACAATTGTTATTTTCTGTGTTTTTGAAAGTGACCATCCTAATGAGTGTGAAGTGATATCTCACTGTGGTTTTGATTTGCATTTCCCTGATGATTAGGGATATTTAGCATCCTCTCCTTAGCTTACTGTTCATTTATATGTTTTCTTTGAAAAAATATCTATTCAAGTTCTTTGTCCACTTTTTAGATTGGATTGCTTTTGGTTGTTGCTATTTGAGTTGTAGGAGTTCTTTATTCTGAATATTAACTATTAGACATATGGTTTGCAATATTTTCTTCCATTCTTTAGGTTGCTTTCACTCCATAATTTCTTTTGTGGGACTGCAATTTTTAAGTTTGACGCAGTCTGATTTGTCTGTTTTTGCTTCTGTTTCCTATGCTTTTAGTGTCATATCCAATAAATCATTGCCAAATCCAATATCATGAAGCTTTCTCCCTATGCTTTCTTCTAGTAGTTTTATAGTTTTCTATGTTTAGACATTTAATTCATTTTTAAGTTTTATTTTATTCTTAGTTGACAAATGGTAATTATACATATTTGGGGGTATGGTGTGTAACTATAGTTAATTCATTTTGAGTTAATTTTTGCATAGGGTATAAGTTAAGGGCCCAACTACATTCTTTTGAACGTGGATATGCTGTTATTCTAACATCTTTTGTTGAAGAAATTATTGTTTTCCCATTGTGTATCCTTGGCACCTTTGTATTGTCTTAAGTCCATTTGTGCTGTTATAACAAATGATCTGAGACTGGGTAACTTATTGAAAAGTGAAGAAATTTATTTCCTCACTGTTCTGGAAGCTGAGAAGTCCAAGATGTTGGCAAGTTCAGTGTCTTGCGAGGGTCTCTTCTTCATAGATGGCACGTAGGTGTCCTCACATAGCAAAATGAAGATGAACACTGTGTCCTCACATGACAGAAGAACAAAACTGAGCAACCCATTCCCTCAAGCCCTTTCATAGGGGACCTGATCTCAACTATGAGGCTGTGCTCTCAAGACTTCATCATCTCCTAAACCTCAGTTAATCTTAATTACCTCCCAAAGGCCCTATCTCCAAATGCATCCACAGCAGAAGTTAAAACATCAACATATGCATTTTGTGGGGACACAATTTAGACCATAGCAGGTATGTATAGAAAGAGGAGAAGTATTTTCTTTTTTAGTGCAAAATTGTTTTGGAACACCTTTTCACCAAATATAAGATATGGACAACAAATATCTAAATGTTTCTTAATTCCAAATAAGTTTTTCTAAATTTTCCTTTTCTGCCAATGTCTCTTATATAGAATCACTTGTTGGAAAGAGCAGAGAGCCATTCAAATTGGTAAAAAAAAAAAGAAAAGAAACAATCTATGGAATTTATATACAGAAACTACAGACAGATCTCATAACAGATTAGGGAATAGTTCTAATCTGAGGGCTCAGAACAGACTTCCCTGAAGAAGGTCTATTTGGGTTGCAATCTGAAGGATGAATTGGAGGTGACTAGGCAGAGAGTTTGTAGGAAAGCTTTACAGACTGATGGAAGACAGGGCATGTGTGTGAGGAAACATGGCATTACAGGACCTGGAAGAAGAAGATGATGCCTAGAAGGAGTGAGAAAAAACAAGGCTTTCCAGTCATTGCAAGAACTTTGCCCATCACATTAAGAACAGTGAAAGGCCTTTGTAAGAATTTGCGGGTTGGGAATAATAAGATCTTCTTTTTCAAAAGATCTTTCTGCCCCTTCTGTGGAGAATGGATTGTTGGAGCCTACGTAAAGAGGAGAGAGTGGTGAGCAGGCTGTTGTGGAAGCCTGATAGGAAGTGAGATTACCTTGGACAGGGATGGTAGAAGTGCTGTGGATGGAAAGGAGAGGACAGCTTAGAAAGATTTCAGACGTAAAAACAAGCAAGGAAAGATTTGTTTCTGTAGGGGATAAAAAAACCTATTTCAAGGATGACTGCTATATTTCTGTCTTGCAAACAAGATGAATAATTCTCTCATTTACTGAGCTAGGGCAACCTGGGTAAGAAGTTGTTTTGCAGAAAAGATGATGAATTTACTTTGGATCTACTGGTTTTGAATTTCCTTTAGGGCATACCATGTGGACAGTGAGTAGGTGATTAGATGCAGGGATCTGGACTCAGGAGAAAGGTCTGGACAACAATAAAGATTTGGAAATTCAAGGACCTTTGGGTGAGAAGTTAACAGAGAGAGTACTAAGGTAAAGAATAAAGTCTGAGAAAGAGCTTTGGAAAGTCTAAATACACAATACACATAAAGGAGACTAAGAAAACCACAGGGGCATGGAATTGACACTTATTCTTTCGATAAACTTGAGTTTTTTGTTGTCTTTCTTTTTTGTTCTTATTTTTATTGGCTGAATCAGTGACTGCTAAAAATCCTTCTCCAGCACCCCTTAATTGTTCTATCTTCCATTCTTTAGAGACCTAAAAGTCCAAAGCCTTCATGCTTTCTGCATGGTAAGAGGGTTAGGTGGTCTCCTATGCTGTGTTATTTCAGGGATTACAGGAATGTCTCTGTTCACAAAGTTTGCTGGTGAACAAGACTCCAAAGTATTGGCTTGTCTCTTGGCTGAGGACATTTTCATTCTCTGTTAATATAAAAAATTCATTGGCATTGTAACTTTTTTATGAGTCACCATTTATGTAGGTATATTCCAACTAAGATGGAAATAAATGTGTGTCTTTCTTTTGGAAAGAGGTGAAAGAATAATCTTAGAATCAGTAAAACGTTATCAACTGTCACCTTGCCCACTAATATTCTTATGCAAATATCCATTAAAAACTAAATGATAAATTATCTCTGGAAATCTATACAGAATACTGAGTACTATCATTCACTTTTTCTCTTCACTATCACCTTTAAACTTCTGTATCAGTTTTTATTTTTCTAAAATAGTACTCAACAGAGTTGTGGTATGTCATTAGTACAAACTTATAAGGCTGTGGTCCAACATAATTAAAATAATTTCAAGTAAATACAAACTAAGCTTCCCTCAAGCTCTCGGTTCCACCCTGCCAAATCTCATCTTGATCCTCCTTGTGTCTCCTAGCCTCACTTATGGATTTTTAAGACAACTGGTTATGTAATTGTCCTTCCTGAAACTTTTATACTCCTTCTTGAGATGCTTTCAGCAGTTTGAGTAAATGCTTTGTGTTGCTATTTAGCCTTTTTCCATCTGGATGCAAACCTCCAGATATACTATGATAGACAGATGAGAAAATTCGAGGCCAGAGAGGAGTGAGGGAAGTTAAAAAGAAGTGAACTTTCCTTCAGTGTTGTGGGATGGATCAAATGGCTGCCTATGACTCAGAGTTTTTATATTTTTATTTCAGGCAGGAGTTAAGATTCACTAATGATTTTTGTCTAGTAACACATTTAGTAAACCCACAACTCCAGCTGACTCTCTTTCACAGAGTGGATATTAAAATTGCTGATAGATTCTTTTAAAAAGCACATAAAGAGAGGCAAGTGTTCAGAAGGCACGTGCTGAAAATTCATGTTAATCTAAATGGATGTGTGAGAGAACAGATGAAAAATGATATGTTTTACAAACATGACAATGTAGACATCTGAGTGTCACTTTTCCTTTACCTTCTGCATTTGCTTTGATTCTTTTTGGTAATCTAATATGTGTGTTAATTACATTGGCAACATGGCTTTTATTACAATATAGTATTCTTTAGCAAGAGGGTATTGGTTGTTATTGCTAAGGATTATTGAGTTTGAAGAGAGGATGAAGGGGAAAATCTGGAAAGTAGGACAGGAAGTAATCTTTTTATTTTAATTTTAGAGACAGGATATCACTCCATCTCCCAGGCTGGAATGCAGTGGCATGATCACAGCTCACTGTAGCCTCAAGCTTCTGGTCTCAAGCAAACCTCTCACTTCAGCTCCCCAAGTGGCTGGGACTATAGGCAGTGCCACCATGCCTAGCTAATTTTTTTATTTTTTGAGATAGGGTCTTACTGTGGTGCCCAGGCTGATCTCCAAACCCTGCCCTCAAGAGATCCTCCAGCCTTGGCCTCCCAAAGTGCTGGGATATAGGTGCGAGCCACTTTGCCTGGCCAGGAAGCAATTTTTTAAGGTCTAGTAAAGGAGACTATCACATGTAATGGATTTGTTCAAGGGACTTCTCTTAAATAATATTCCGATGCCTAGAATACAAATGGTAGGGCTACTCCTGAACAATGTTGGAAATAGTATCAAGCTGAAAGATAGAGTGCTACAATTTCCATGTACTTGCTTTATCTTTTATCTTCTCCTCCTGAGTTCCTATGCAATACCCCTGTTAGTCATCTGTGTTAGTAATCTCTTGCTGTGTAATCAATTCCCCTCCCCCAAATTGTGGCTTACTAGTAAACATTTATTATCTCACACAGGTTTGTGAGTCAAAAATCATAAAGCTGGGTGGTTCTAGACTAATGTCTCTCATAGGCTTGCAGAAAAGGTGTCAGGGTTACACTCAACGGAAGGCTGGACTGAGAAAAAGGATCTACTTTCAAAGTGGCTTACTGGCCCACTGCTGCTGGCCTTTGGCTGGAGGCCTTTGTTTTTTGCCACATGGACCTCTCCGTAGGGCTGTTTGAGTGTCTTCACGATATAACAGATGACTTCCAGAAGAAAGTTCAGTCCAGGAGAAAGCAAGAAGGAAGTTGTCATGTCCTTTATGACCTAGCTTTGAAAGCCATACTCCTTCATTTCTGATAAATCCTATTAATTACTCGGGTAAGCCCTATGTGGAAGGGGATTATGCAAGGGCATGAATACCAGTGGGCATGAATCACTGCAGGGCCGTGATGGAGGCAGGCTACCACCACATCTCTTGCAAAATAAATCTTAGAAGTCCACAGAACACACCTAAAAAATCACTGCTGTTGGTCAGTTATTTTTAAATTGTATGATCCTTTACTGAGAATGAAGAAGGAACAACACTTTTTTTTTCTCTTTGGACTCTGTTACATTTTGGCTAAAAACCAAACATTAGAATAATTGCAGAGGCAAAACATACTTTTTTCCCTTTTGCGGTAATTTCTTCCATCATCTGCAATTGTTTCTACTTTTTTTTGGTGCTCAAATTTTTCTCTGGCTTTGTGGTGGTATATCCCCTAATATTTGTCTTACTAAAATGTATATTTTCTTAATCATGCTTCCATTTAATACCCCTTCCTTAAATTCTCATGTCAGGTGATCTCAGTTTGCTAAAATGAAAAAAGTTATTTGGTCAAAAAAATCTATTCAAAAAGTTATAAATTATGTATTCATTACTTTTTTGGTGTTTTTATATGATTAGAAGATGTTCACTGTCTCAATGTACTGAATCTAGTGATATGGAATTTTATGCAGAATTAGAGTCAACTGAGGACCTTTTAGATATTAATAACCATACCACAGACTTGTGTTTTGGAGTAGTTGGTAGCATTCCAATGCTTTCTTTGAAAAAAACAAAAAAACAAACAAACAAAACAAAACCAAGAAACCAAAATAAATTACAAACATTGTGATTTTAAAAGTATCAGGAGTGGCAAAAGCAAGGAGGACTAGAGATACTGAAATTCCAGAGAGGGGAGACCTTTTCAGAGTTTGTACCTGCTTTTATTTTGGAGGCCTTTGATAGTTTTTGTTGTGGAACAACGTTTGGGAATCTATGCTTTTGGGAGCAGAGGATATTTGATGGGGAATAGAGAGAAAAAGAACCCAGAAGCAGTCACATCAAAAAACCCAAAACCTGGAGATTCAAGGAACTTCAACTCTTGGCCGGTTTCTTTCTCAGTATATTTGCAGAATTCCCAAGCTTTATCACATGGGTTGCCAAATAGTTAAGATAGTTTTTTAAAACCAGTAGAAATTCCTGCAGTCTCAAAGCACTTTACAGAAAAAACCTTCCAGAGGCAGGGCCCTAAGAAAATAAAACGCAAGAATTAAAAGCTCTTAAAGGAGTGATGAATTGAGACTGATTAGTTGCAACCTTTCCTGAGGGCATGTACCCATCTGGATGCATCTGAAAGTTCCCTGAGTGTAGTAAAAAATATATAAATATCTAAACACCCAGTAAACTTAACAAACCACAAACTGGATAATGTCTATGAAAAATAGTACCTAGGCACACCATGATAAAAGTGCTTAAAATGAGAAAATCAGAAATGCATCTGGGGGCAAGGGAAGGCACTCCACATAAATATTTGCCCAAAATCTTTACCTATACCCCAGGTCTGCTTTGTTTCAACTTTTTTTAAAATTTAAAACAGGAAATACATGTGCAAGTTCGTAACATGTGCATACTGCATAACACTGAGGTTTGGGGTACAAATGATGTCATCACTCAGGTAGTGAGCATATTACCCAATGGGTAGTGTTTCAAACCATGGCCCCTCTCTTTCTCCCCTCTCTAGTAGTCCACAATGTCTATTCTTCCCATCTTTATGTCCATGAGTACCCAATGTTTAGCTCCCACTTATGAGACAGGCAGTATTTGGTTTTCTGTCTCTGCATTAATTAGCTTAGGTTTATGGTCTCTGGCTGTATCTGTGTTGCTGCAAAGGATATTATTTTGTTCTTTTTCATGGCTGCATAGTCCATGGTTTACGTGCACCACATTTTCTTTATCCAATCCACCATCGATGGGCACCTAGTAATTTCTCTTTTAGCATGCCCCCCTAAGCCACTAGTACTGTTTTAAAGAAAATTTCCAGCAGTTTTGGAGATAAAGTGCATGTCATCTTTGAAGTTAGAAAGGGTCAATAACTTCAAATAAGGAACTCTAAAGAAAGATAAAGGGAAAATAGAGCCAGGGAAGAGAATGCTATACAAAATAGGATCCTCCTCCAGTTAGAGCTACTTTAAATATCATGGTTAGCTGTATCAAACATAGATTTGTCATTCACAGCACCAACAAGACTGGCATTCACTCTACAGAGTACAGTAGATGCAGGAAATGGCAGTGGCCTTATGAAAATTAATCTATGCTAAAGGAATATGATCCCCAAAATTTGTTTTTATTTAATATGAATGCTGTTGGTGTGTATATATGCAAGTTTATTGCAGTGAGAAAGACAACAATATATAGATATTGGCTTTACATTCATGTACTTTCTTTCAAAAATGTAATCAAGATGAAGACTTACTTGAGGGTTTGTTTGTGTAATGATAGATCAAGATTTTGCATTCTATTTTATGAACATTAGTAACACAAATAGGATTCTGGGAATAAGAACAATGTTCATTTTGAAATTTGAGATTGTGATGCTTAGAATAAAGAATGAGATGATGAGTGAATCTCCATGTCCTTACACGACCTCTGACTACCATGTAGAATTCACTGTGCAAGTGCTCCTGTCAGCCCAAAGATCAGTAAAGTCACCATGACCCATTTTACTCTGTGCTGTGTCCAGCAGCTGGTATATGTTTTAACAGTTGGTATTTGGATTATGGTATTTCTAAGAGCCCAGGGACAATCTTACATTGAAACAGTTCTGTAACAATTACTAGAAACCTAACTCCTGCATAAGTATTTGCCTAAATGTTTACAGATTTGAGCAACAAAACTGGGAGCTCCTTACACCAATCCTTAAAGTTAAGTCTTTATAAAAATTGAATATACGTTTCAATAAAGTTTTCAATTTGGGGGCTCAAATAATCAGCCTTGGTCATCACCTGGACATACGATCTCAAGTAGAAGGCAGACTATGGAAGTGATACCAACCTGAAGTGAAGTATCCCTTTCCATACCCAATTCTATTGAAATTCTATTCTACTTTTTCCCCATACATGTCAGAGTTGGCTCTTAAATTCATCAATACAAGGTCTAAAGCAGACAAAGTATCCATCCAGGTCTTTAACAGTTATGAGGAAGACAACTGCAAAAAACCAAAGGTGTTCTTTATAGTTACCCCCAACTCAAGTAGGGATGATGAAAAAATCAGGTTAATTAAGTAATTAATAGAGTACAAACAGGTGGGTAGAATGTGTTAACTGGAAGCCAACCATTAGTGGTTATAAAATTGAAGAACTAGTTATAATAAAATCTAATTTTACTTAATTAGGCTTTCTCATAATTCTAGAATGCTAAAGAAACACCTTTGTCTTCTTATTTGAAATAAATAGGAGTTTATACCATTTCAAGTAATAATAGAAACATATTTATTAAAAGAAAAGGTGTTTATTTTTTAAAGTGATTCCCCCAAAAATATATAAGCTTGTATTAGTCTCCTTAGGTTGCCATAAGAGAATACTGCAGACTGGGTAGCTTAAACAACAGAAATTTATTTTCTCACAATTCTGGAAGATGAAATTCCAAGAAACAGATGCCACTAGAATTGATTTCTGGTGTAGCCTTACCTCCTGGCTTGCAGATAGCCACATTCCCACAGTGTTCTCACATGACCTTTCCTGTGTGAGTACAAAGCTTCTCTTCCTTTTCTTATAAGGACACAGTCCTAATGGATTTGGGCCCTACCCTTATGATGTCTTTAACCTTAGTTACCTCCTTAAATGCTGTATCTCCAAATACAATCACATTAGGGAGTAGGATTTCAGCCTATATATTTTGGGGGAACAAACTCAGTCCATAATAGGGGGATACAAAGTATAATACAATTAATGTAAAAATTAAAAAGCAAAAAAATTTAAAAATATCTTAAAGGATATTATTGATCTGAAATGATGTTACTTTATATCAGTTATCTCTAAGCAGTAGGTAAATAATTATATGATTTTTATAGCAATGTTATTCCTGTTTCATTTCCCTAATTTCTCTTCAGTAAGCATACATTAGTGGTGCAGCTTTAAAGTACTATTTGTTTAGTATTGTATGATACACAGTGCTTCATGATATTTTAACTCACTGCATTCCAGAGACAGGTATTGCAACATGACAATCCAAGAGCATATTTTTAGGAGTAAAATTTAGAACAGTTATAAATTATTTTTCAACATATTATGAAGTAAGTTTACCTTCCATGTTGTTGTAATAACATCTTGCAGTGTCGAATGTTTAGGCAGGGAGAAAGAAATCTGACAGGTAGATATATATTCAAAGACATCATTGATTTTCTATCTATCCCGGCAAACTCCTTCTGGTTTCCTGCTTCCCATGAAACCTTTCTTAAACATGTAACCCAAAATTTTGTGGAGACGAATATATTTTTTCCCTTGAGGGAGAAGGCCAGGAATTGGGTAGAAGAGTGGCAGGAAGCCCCTGAGTTGAGTTGCACCATGTCAGCATGAGTCATTTTAGTCATCTATAGTCAGTGATCAAGAATCCATGATCCTTTCAATACTGATTGTTGAAAAGAAATATCAGTGATAAAATAGGATATGTTACAACATGACAGGATACAAAGAACCACAGGATACACATGACATGTTCTCAGAGTGGGTCTACTTTAATAAAAGATTTGGGGAAAATGTACTGTAAACCAAAGAAAGCATGTGTATATTCTGAATTAGAATGGCAACTGTGTAAGAATTTTTAAATAAAACTTCGAAGAAAGTTTGCTTTGTAAATATTTTGGACTACATACTAGACACTTAACACATTGTTAAATTTCTTTCATGATGCTGTGATGAAAATATTTGAGAAGAATATGTTTTTTTTTTGAGACGGACAGTCTCGCCCTGTCTCCCAGGCTGGAGTGCAGTGGCGAGATCTCTGCTCACTGCAAGCTCTGCCTTTCAGGTTCACACCATTCTCCTGCCTCAGTCTCCCGGTTAGCTGGGACTACAGGTGCCCGCCACCGCGCCTTGCTAATTTTTTGTATTTTTAGTAGAGACGAGGTTTCACCGTGTTAGCCAGGATGGTCTCGATCTCCTGACCTCATGATCTGCCCGCCTCGGCCTCCCAAAGTGCTGGGATTACAGGCGTGAGCCACCGCGCCGGGCCAAGAAGAATGTTTTTAACCTATTCCATGTATTCTCAGTGGAGCCCTGCATTTCCCAAGAGGGCAAAAACTGATTCTTGAGGAGCAGAAAAATCTTAACTATTAGCCCTCCAGAAGGGTCAAAATATATAAATAACATAGTGTGCTATGTTATTAAAATTCACCAGGAGGAAACAATAAAAAAAAATAAAAAGTCTTTTTGCTGGGAACCATAATGAAAAAAGGTAGAGAAAAACCAATCTATTCTGATCAGTCGCTTACTATATCACCTTATCATGGCTACTTGATTTTAAACTTCTTCTTCTATGGTAATAAGTATATTTTATCCACTCTCAACCCCATCCATGTTTGAAGCTATATAGAGATATCTACAAGGGTGAATAAGAAAGAAAATGATTGGTGTTGTTAATATCATTTGTTATTAAGGAAAGGAAGTCATTGAATGAATATTGAACTAAAAACTAAAGACCATGAAGTTCTATTTTATTGACCATAAAGTGTTTTAGGATTATAATTTCTTTACTGATTAAATTTCTTAAATGATTAGAAGTTAGAGAAAGAAACAAAAACTTCATAGGAAAATATTTTGTCATAACTGAGATGCAATGAAGTTAACATAAATGCAGAAAGAAACGTGTAATCATTGCCCACTGTGTACAAAGGCATCAATATTTAATCTTTAGAGGAATGAAAATGGCTCCATGTTGATGAATATACTTAATTGGGAAGCAATATCTGAGTCATGGAATTGCTAAACTATTAAATGAAAATAAGCTAGAAGGGTGCTAGTATTGGTTCTCCAATTTTTTCATCCTTTACTTTGTGCCAGTTTTTTAGCATAAATGTAGCTGGTGATGTTACTTCTTTTCTTTTAGAAAAAAAAAGTGCCATTTAAAAGACTTTAAGATTAATTGCTTTGTTCTGTTGGTTTAACATGCAGTAGCAGAGTGCCATGGCTGTTTTGCACATTACAGCCTGATGAAACCAACTGTTTTGACAATCCTCTATAACCCAAGTCACAACGGATTTAGTAATAGGCTGCTTTCCAAATCTTACCTTGAGAAATTATTAATAAGCTTGAAATCTCTTTCTTTCACTTAATGCCCTCTGTGCATTCTCTGTGCCCTTCACTTTAATAGTGGGCAGTGTGTGAGGAGGCACTGCCCCTTATTTGGTGTTTGCCCCTGGGATGACTCCTACATTTAGCAGAGAATCTTTATGAAATATACTAGAGAAGGGCCCAGGGAGCACAGTCTTAGTTATGCTCAAGCTGCTGCTTTGCAATAACAGTTGGCTTCTACTGCCTGTCAGGCCCAAGACTAGTGGATGCTCAGTCAACTCAGATTACAGGTGTCAGGCAGAGAACACGTCCTTTATTAAAACTTTATCCCCTTCAATTTTGATGATAGGTTGGCTAACTTTATTCATGGTTTGGCTTTCATGGATAGGACGCTGTTGTTAATGGCTACAAATAACTACCCACTAGTTCTTCCAACAAGCCTGGGTGATGTGTCTGACACTACAATCACGAAAAGCAACTGTTTGACCAAATATTTTACCCTGGTTAACAAGGACCACAAGCTTCCTAGACTATAGTATATGTGTTCTTTCTGTCTGGTGCCTAACAAAGTGACATATATATTTTGTATTTTGTCATACTGCACACATGTGGTTAATGAAGAAATTATAGATTTCTGTTCCAAAACATGAATTTGAACTCAGTACGACAGTGCAAATTAAAGAAATGAGCTGACACTTGAAGTTAAAAATGTTGAGGTTCTAAATTACTTAAGAGATAAAACAGCCAGGCATGGTGGCTCCCACCTGTAATGCCAGCTACACCAGGGGCTGAGGCCATAGAATTGCTTGAGACCAGGAACTCAAGATCAGGTTGGGCAACATAGCATCTCTTTAAAAATTAGCTGTATGTGGCACCTGTAGTTTCAGCTCCTCTGGAGGCTAAAGTTGGAGGATCCCTTGACCTCAAAAGTTTGAGGCTTTAGTGAGCTATGTTCGTGCCACTGCACTCCAGCTGGGGAGACAGAGCAAGACTGTCTCTTAAAAAAAAAAAAAAAGAGAGACAGAGAGAAAACAATTAGTCTACTTGTTGCTGTATAATCAACCTGATATTTGAGTCTTGGCAGGATGAATTTAATCTCTCTGGCTCTTAGTTTTGCTACTAAACAGCAAACTAACTCTATGGGGAGAAGGATGTCTGCCTCATTCAATGGTAGAATTTCTGCATCTAGGGTAGTGCCCAGGAAATAATAAGGATTCAATAAATATTTGTTCAGTTAAATGCAATGGAGTGATGTCATGATTCCAAATATCCTAAGAAAGTTTAGCAGAACTATATATACATACATACATGTATTTATATAAATATATCAAAACAGCATCCCCAATTCAAAACCAATCCACTTTCTAATTTATAGTATTAGATGATTTTTCATGTTTTGTGATGTTTCTCTATTAAACTGACAAATCTTAAGGGTCATGTCTTTTACTCCTTTATTCTGTTTTTCATTATTCTTATTTTCAGTGTCTTTTACAGCCTCATTCTAAGGATGTAAGCACATTCCATGCTCCTTTTCAAGGCATCAGTAACTTAGTTTTAATTTATATACAAAGAATACATAAATACAGTAAAAAAAAATACAGAAGAGCTTATGGTGAAAAGCAACTCTCTTGCTCCATCCCTCCTACCTTTATTTTTAGTCCCTAGTTCAACCTCTTTTAACTATTTATATTTTAGTTTTTCAAGCAGTTATCTGGTTGTTATCTTCAATGTTATCTCCCGAAGTGGATTCCTAATTTCATTCAGAATAAATAAGAAACCGTGTTTCAGTAAAATATTTTCATTTTTCCCTTCAACTTCCCAGTACATAGAACAGTGCCTGGCACTTAGTTGTCCCTCAGTAAACATTCATTGAATGTATTGGGGGAAAATGACAAAGAAGGTTAGCTATAAAAAAGGTAATGTTTCTCTGCAAAGCAGCACCAATTCTCTTAACACAGAAAAGACCTAGGAAACCAGAGGACAAAGACATTTTAGAAAATAAAACAAAAATCCATTAGATGACATTATTCCTCAGCTCCTATCAGTCTCAGCACAGTTTAATGGAATGTAATCTTTGTCTCTTCCACGATTGTAATTATGTAACAGGCAACAAGGGTTCCCATATTATTTTATGCAATGCAGCTGACCTCAAAGATAGCAGCAGCTGAGCAATGAAGATAATCTAATTTTAAACTATTGTGCAGGTAGTAAACATTTAAACATTTTCCTATTATACTTAAAAAAAAATCTGCCTTAACTTAGTGGCATATATATTTGGGTTTTTTTTGTTTGTTTTAACCTTTCACTGATTTATGATTAAATTAGCATATCTTTCATACCAGCCCTCTAACCAGCACTTCGAGTTTTATATCATGGTTCATAATTCAGAAACATGGCCTCCTGCAACAAAAATTAACTCTTCCTCCTCTTAACTTCTAAATGTGCCATCTTCCAGATTCCTTCATTTTTGTGTACCTCCAAAAATCTAGTCCTTAATTATATTTTAAAAACCAATTTAGTAGCAAAGCCAAGTCCAAATGAATGTTTTTGAATAGACTTGAAATAGATAAAGCAATTATTTTTTGCATTTCTGTTCTCATTGAACTAGAAATTTGCTAATCCTCAAATATCACTTCCTGTGTGAGCCGATTCCACCAAAATGAGGTAGTCAAATTTTTCTGTAGCTCCCATAGTGGTGGCTAGACCCCTCTAGCATTGCTAGTTTTACTTTATCTTGTAATTTGTTTTCTTTTTTGCTTTCCCTCCATGGGTTTTCGCTAAAATGGAGCATTTACTGAGACTCTTATCTATTCCAAGTGTGCTGGATGTTCTATAAACAGATGTATTCTGAACATAAAGAAGCTGGATATGTTTGAGTAAATATGTTAGCAGAGGAATGGAAGTGACATATAAAAACACCTCTCAATTTGTGAGCAGAGAGTGCTATTGAGGATATGGTGAAGTTCAAGGTAGGGACATTGTAGAAGTGTCTCAGAAGATAAGACCAATATCCTTTAAGCATTGGTTTGTAGATAATATGTTGCCATTCCTATCCTGCCATGTATAGTATATTTGTAATTCATTTGTAGTCTGTGTTTGAAAACCCACTACCATGTATTGTCTCCCTGCTAAGTGCTGACCTTGGTTTTGAGGCTGCTAGTCAGTCTGAGGCAGGGTCTCTGTTGTGGTCATATGTATCATAGGAGACATCAGCTTCTGCTCTGCCAGGCAGGTTCTGCATTAGGAAGAATGCTTATCAATAGCTCATGCTGGTAACAGCACAGCAGTTAAAATATATTCAGCTACTAGAGCTGGTTGCTGACTTTAAATGTCACAGATCTGTTTTGGGGGAATTTAGTTTCCATACTTCATCATGTATACATCAGTATATAAACTATTGTATGGGGAAGATAGGGTAGCTCAAAAGGAAGCAAAGTAGAATAGAATGTACATATATTCAATATTATATATCTTAGGAAAACTGAGGGAAAGGAATGACATTGCAGTCTTTTATTCTTACCAACTGTGCGACTTCCGGAAATTCACTCTAGCTGGGCTTATAGAGTGTTCACATATAAAATGAGAGTGGAATAGGGAATTCATAATATCTTTACAGCTCTGAGAAGGCATGGTGTTATACAGGCTGAGTTTATATAGTTCCTAGACACTGGAACCTGACAATTCTAATATTTCTCCAATCCTAACCTTTTAATGGAGAATCTAGGAGATGAGTGGAATTAGTATTGAAACAGCCAATAAGAATGCTGATTGAAAATCATATTCTCTTAACTATAAAGACAGAGAGGCTCTGATTTGCACTGAAGTAACTTTGGAGACATGGCAAAGTTCATCTTGATTAGGGCATTCACTTGCCTATTACGTTTTTAACTTCCATCTACTGGGTAGGTATAGGCCTTTTCCATTCACACTGTCTAGAGCCGGGAAGAAAACTGTTAGTCCTTAAACCAGCATTTCCTGCCTCTGCCAGAAATGGAGAAACTACAGAACTGATTATTCACTCCAACTTCCCCACATGGGCTGTGAACTTGCAATCTGAGTTTGAGGAAACAAATTTAAACTACCTGAATCCAGGTAGGCGGGGCATAAACTGCCCTGGTCACAATAGACCCTCTCACTGGGATCTGCTTCCCTCATTTATATTTCTTTCTAGAATTCCATGGCGTTTGAGGGTGTGGGGCCAATAATGGCTAAATGGCTAGTTGTTAATGGGTTTTTAATCACTCTCCCACGTGAAGGTAACAAATCTTCTGGAGTGAAATTATTGTAATTTAACCAATGACAACACAAACATTGTGTGATTACAGTGGCTTAAAATGTGCAGTTCTGGAAATAGATAATTAAAACTAGAGTGTTCAATGAAATGCATAATGGAAATTAATGGCCAAAAATAAAATAATCTACTTCCTAACTGACTGCCAAATAAACCTAATATCGTGATAGATTCTGACAACAGGGTCCTATTGAAATTCTCCGTGATGAACATCACCTTGTATCATTGCAAAAGGAAAGCAGGTAGGAAAAACGAAGATTCTATTCATGGAGGTGAATCTGCCAGTGCAAAGTAGCTGTGTAACCCCTTCCAAATATCATGTGAAGATTGTTTCGAATCCTAAAATCTAAAGCTGTTTAACTTCAACACAGCTGAGCTAGGGTTGCCAGCATATGCCTAGCAATTAACACATAAAATATCTATTTAGTATATAAAAAATATCTCTCTGATTTGGCTGAATCTCAAATGCTAACAGTTTTATTTTTCAATTCATTTATTTCAAACTTTCATATCACATCCAACCATGTGAAGGCTTTGGCTGTGGAAAAGCAGAAAACCTTATAGAAAAAAGGATATTTTAATAAGCTGGCTAATCCTCTCTAGCCATACCTCTTTCAAATGGATTTTAAAATCACCATGTAATTATAGATGGAGTCCAAGTCGGAGCCGGAATGTGAAATGCCTGCAAGATGCTCCATATAGGCATATTCTCCAGGAGGCTGTAAAAGAAGCACAGTTTCAACTTTTGGAGAACTTTGAAAAGCAATATCACAGTCAGTTTTTCTGTGGGTTACCACAGTCTTTCAACTCATGCTAAAGGAAGGAGCATTCAGCCCTGACTGAGAACTCATGAGTTAGAAAAACTGATATCAGAAACCAAAAAGCAGCAAAATATGTCAGAGAAAGTGACAATTCAAGCCACTTGCTTCTTGTAGATATCTACAACAAAGAAAATATGTTTGTGGCATCTCATAAAAACACCAGCTAACTTAATATTTCTGGCAAGCCAAAAAGAAAATATAGCTGAGGGTGTGCTAACATAAACTAAAAAAAAAAAAAAAAAAAAAAAAAAAAAGAGGAACAGGAGGATGCTTTAAATACACTGACATGATTTTCCTTGTGTTAGCTTTCAAGGGCATTATTGGAAGCTCATATTACCAATAAATACATTATTGGTCTTGTTTGGGTTCCAAACTTTTGTTTGAATAACTGATTTCCTTTGACACTATTGAAGATAATTCTCTGTGGCTACCATTCTATGAAGAAGTATAAAAACAAAATTGAGATGTTTGTACCACAATGAGGGTTAAAAGGATTTCCCAGTGACTAAGTGAGGGGTTAAACATACTATAGTCTCTGGTTGAAATAAGGATGCATTATCAGTGAAAGTTCTCTTTCACACCTGTTTCCAAATCCACATTCTCACTCCAGACATTGAACTGCCATTTAACAATTGGAGAAATAAAGCATGAAAGCAGGCAGAGAGGAAGCTGTTTACTCAAGAAGACTTTACAGTTAACCAGTGATCAGAACCCAAAGTTCTTTATTCCTAGCCTACTTATATTTACATGATGCTAGATTATATTACATAATTCACTTCACTTAAATAAAATGAGTAAGACAAAGTCTCTGTCCTCAGGGGGGTATCAAGAGTCATAGTAAAAAGAACATATTCATTCAGTTACATGTATTTAAGCTTAAATTTCACTTCAAAACTTACTAGGAGACTTTGGACAAATGAGTCAACTACTCTGTGCCTTCTTTTCCTGATCTTGTCTTTACAAGCAAGGATACTAATATATTTTTCACAAAGCTGTTTTAAGAATCAGAAATAACATATATCAGAGACATTCTTAAGTGTTTGGCACACAGTCACTCTTCAATAAATGCCCTCTCATATTATTAATGGAGGAGATGAAAAGTAAACAGATTACTTTAAGGCTGGGAAGAATGAAATGAATACCATAGGAAGGCACATCAAGTGCTCTGGGCATATGACTTATGAAGAAGGAGACTGTACAGAATGTTATGCTAAATGAAGCTTCCTCTTTTAGAATCAGAGGCACTGAAGAACTTAAAGAAATCTTATTTCTTTTCTTTTTTTTGAAAAGTTAAAAATTCCTTAATTTTTTATTTCTGGTAACACTACCACAATTTACAGTGCAATATACCTGATGTAATGAAAAGAAAAAGCTACAATAGATAAAAGACCTCAGAAATGTACATCTAATTGACATTACATTGCATTAATCAATAGCTGCACTTTTTGCAAACTGTGGCTATGGCAGTCCTCAACAAGAAGGGTTTCCTGTTTAAGCTGCAGTAACTTTTATGACTATCGATCATCGTTCCTTCTGTGGCAGATTTTTACAATTCCTCTAATGCATTTGGGACGACTGTCTCAAAGTAACCTGCAGCTTTCCTAACAACTTCTCGCTCTCTCCCCTGTTAAGAACTGTAGCCCTCTTCTGCTGTTTTTAGAACCTTCTGCTACCATATCCACCACTTCCACCACCAGATCCATAACCACCACCATAGGGACTGCCCAAGCTTCTTCCACCAAAACTGCCCCCTTTCATGGTTCCGTAATTTGATTGCTGTTGTCCACTATAATTTCCAAAATCATTATAGTTCCCAACACCACCATAGTTATCACTGCCAAAAATTTTTCCTTCATTGTAACCATCATATCCTCCACCACTGCCACTATATCCACCACCTTGGTTTGCATATCCTGGTCCACCACCACCATAGCCCCATCTACTACTAAAACCACGACCACTGCCATAAGCTGCCACCATCACCTCCAAATCCATTATATCCACCATCATCTCCTCCATAACTACTTCTGCTACCACCACCTCCACCACCATAACCTCCTCTTCCACCAAAGCTTCCATCACAGCCTAAATTACCTTCACCACCTCCAAAGCTTCCTCCACGACCCATAAAATTACCAGATCCACCTCCATGACCTCTCTGTGATCCAGCAGACTGCATCTCCTGTTTAGAAAGTCCCCACCCCTGTTTTTCACTTCACAATTATGCCCGTTAATAGTGTGGTATTTCTGAACATCAATTTTATCAACTCTATCATGATCATCAAAAGTTACAAAAGCAAATCCTCTCTTTTTTCCACTCTGCCTGTCTTCCATAATTTCTATGGTTTCAATCTTGCCATACTTTTCAAAGTAGTCTCTCAAATTATATTCTTCTGTATCTTCTTTAATACCACCAACAAAAAGTTTCTTCACTCCTAAATGGAGACCAGGCTTTACAGAGTCCTCTCTAGAGACAGCTCTCTTTGGTTCCACTACACACCTATCAACTTTGTGTGGTCGAGCACACATTGCTGCATCCACCTCTTCAACATAAGAATAGGTCACAAAACCAAAGCCCCTGGAACGTTTTGTTTGGGGGTCTCTCATTACCACACAATCTGTGAGTGTGCCCCATTTCTCAAAATGTTCTCTTAAACTACCATTTGTAGTTTCAAAGCTCAGACCACCAGTAAAGAGTTTTCTCAGCTGCTATGGTTCCTTTGGATCATGGTCCTCCTCCCCCTGGCGGCAGCAGGCTTGGGGCTACTGGGAGGCAGTTTCACCTCCATTTTGAGACCAGACTCTCCTCTTCCAACTCGAGTTCAATATCAGAAATCTTATTTCTAATCCTACCACTCATTTATCGTTTCTTACCACCACCTCAGGACTTGGGTTATTTTGCCTGTCACTATCTCACATTCGTGCTCTCCCTTGTATTTTCTACTTATGAGTTACACATAATAAACTCTCAATGCTATTTCCTCGAGCTCTATGAAAATTGCCTTAGTAGCATTATAAGAATTTATCGACACATAAAAAAACTAATAATATCATTTGTTACAGTCCTTTTTTCACTCTTCTGTATATACCTGTCTTCTTTAATTGTTAAAGATGTAGTTGCTACTATTGTGAAGAAGTATCTGTGGTATTAATGTGCTTTCTGAATAATAATTTATTTCTAAGGGCAAGCCAAACATATAGGGATAAAGTCCTCTAATGCTTTTATAGCTTTTTAATGTGTTTTAATTTTTTAAATCTTTAAAATGTTTTTAAAAATTTCTTTTGCCTTAGTGCTCATTATAACAATATATAAATAGAAAATTTAAAAATAATTTTTAGTATTCATTTCTCTCTGAATCTTATTCCCCACAAAACTTTATAACCTTATACTTGTGTAATTATCATCAGATGCTGTGAAATCTATTATAATTTTCAGGAACTAATGGCTATCGGGAAATTAAATATTTCTTAAAAGTAGATAAGCTTGTGCAGCTGCCCCACCACTGGCTGTAAGTTCCCATTGGCAGCAGCTTTGTGTCTTTCTGGGATGGAGTTCCCAGAGGCAACAGACAGCCCCTCTGCCACTGCCACTGATTGGTAATTGCCCTTGCTGTCACCAGGCTGGGGAAGGAACAAAGACCCGAGTGCCTTACTCACACCTCCAGCACACTGCAGCTGCCCTGTGGAGAAGAGGACAGCTGTCTTCTCCATGAGACCAGCACCTGCTCTTCACCAGACAAGACTCCCAACTCCCCCAACTTGGTCTCACAACAAAGCTGCCCCACCTCAGGGTGATTGTTTTGATAAGAGGACCTCTGCATTTCTCTGAGGTGGAGCCCTAAGAAACAAGTGAAAGACCCTCTGCCACTGCCACTGCAAGGTCGCCACCCCTGTTTCCCCTAAGCTGGCAAGGGAAGAAAAAGCCTGTGCTAGCCCCAGGGCTGAGATCTGTGGGAGAGGAGCCCACTCTCAGAGCACAGAGAGGAAGCATGACTACAAACACAAGGAAATGCAGAGGAGCCAGTGGCTAAGAACCTACCTACCCGCCATTGTGGTGAAGGGCAGTCTACTGGATGACAGCCCAGATTTCAACAAAAATACTTTAGTAATACACCCTCTTGTGAAACCAAAGTCAAGAATTTAACCACAAATAAGATCTGTGCAAAGACTTGGCCCTCTGTAAATACCCAGAAATGAAGCCAACTGACTATACTCAAATTACACCTTAGTTAAAGAACATCAGTCCACAAAGATGAGAAAGAAACAGTGCAAGAACTCTGGTAACTCTGAAAACCACAGTGTCTCCTTACCTCCAAACAACCCATTCCAAAGAATGTAAGGAATTCAATAAAATGATTCAAGAGATGAAAGATTAAATAGCCAATTCAAGAAAAAAACAGATTGATCTGATAGAGGTAAAAAACCTGTGGCAGGAATTTAGTAACAAAATTGAAAGTATTAACAGCAGAATAGACTGAGCTGAAGGAAAAATATCTCAGAAATAAAAGAGCAGTTTCTTGAATTAATTCAGACCAAAATAAAGAAAGAAGAATTTTAAAAAATGAATAAATCCTTCAAGAAAGATGGAATTATGTAAAGAGACCAAACCTATGACTCCCTGGGGTCCTTGAAAGACAGGGAGAGAGACCAAGCAACTTGGAAAACATATTTGAGGATATTGCCCATGAAAATTTCCCCAACCTTGCTACAGAGGTTGGCATTTAAATTCAGGAAATTCAGAGAACCCCTGCAAAATACTATACAAGAAGACCATTCCCAAGACACAT
The DNA here is from genome assembly GCF_029281585.2 of Gorilla gorilla gorilla. NCBI lineage: Eukaryota > Metazoa > Chordata > Mammalia > Primates > Hominidae > Gorilla > Gorilla gorilla. Next base: position 65,942,346 of record NC_073229.2, read on the forward strand.
AGTCATCAGACTGTACAAAGTCAATATGAAAGAAAAAAATATTAAAGGCTTCTAGAGAGAAGGGGCAGGTCACCTGCAAAGGAAACCCCATTAGGCAAACAGCAGACCTTTCAGCAGAAACTCTACAAGCCAGAAGAGATTTGGGGCCTATATTGAGCATCCTTAATGAAAAGAAATTCCAAGCAAGAATTTCCTATACAGCCAAACTAAGCTTCATATGTGAAAGAGAAATAAGATCCTTTTTAGACAAGCAAATGTTAAGGAAATTTATTAACATCAGATTTGCCTTACAAGAGATGTTGTGGGAAGTCAGGGACCCCAAAGGGAGCAACTGGCTGGAGCTGCAGCAGAGGAACATAAATTGTGAAGATTTCATTTTAATACAGACATTTATCAGTTCCTAAATTAATACTTTTATAATTTCTTACACCTCTTATTTTAATCTCTTAATCCTGTTATCTTCATAAGCTAAGGAAGTATGTCACCTCAGGGCCACTATGATAATTGTGTTAAATGTACAAATTGATTGTAAAACATGTGTGTTTGAACAATATGAAATCAGTGCACCTTGAAAAAGAACAGAGTAACAGTGATTTTAGGTAACAAGGGAAGACAACCATAAGGTCTGACTGCCTGCTGGGTTGGGCAAAATAGAGCCATATTTTTCTTCTTGCAGAGAGCCTATAAATGGACGTGCAAGTAGGGAATATATTGCTAAATTCTTTTCCTAGCAAAGAATATTAATAATTAATACCCTGGGGAAGGAATACATTCCTGGGGGGAGGTCTATAAATGGCTGCTCTGGGAGTGTCTGTCTAATGCAGTTGAGATAAGGACTGAAATATGCCCTGGTCTCCTTCAGTACCCTCAGGCTTACTAGAGAGGGGAAAAACCCCACCCTGGTAAATTTGAGGTCAGACCGTTTCTTTGCTCTCGAACCCTGTTTTCTGTTGTTTAAGATGCTTGTCAAGACAATATGTGCACAGCTGAATATAGACCCTTATCAGTAGTTCTGTTTTGCCCTTGTCCTGTTTCCTCAGAAGCATGTGATCTTTGTTCCCCTTTTGCCCTTTGAAGCATGTGATCTTTGTGACCTACTCTCTGTTCTTGCACCCCCTCCCCTTTTGAAATCCTTAATAAAACTTGCTGGTTTTGAGGCTCAGGTGGGCATCATGGTCCTACCAATATGTGATGTCACCCCCGGAGGCCCAGCTGTAAAATTCCTCTCTTTGTACTCTTTCTCTTTATTTCTCAGCCAGCTGACATTTATGGAAAATAGAAAGAACCTACGTTGAAATATTGGAGGTGGGTTCCCCCGATAAGAGACCCTTAAGGGAGTGCTAAACAGGGAAATGAAAGATCATTACCAGTTACCACAAAAACACACTTAACTACATAAACCATTGGCATTCTAAAGCAACCACACAATCAAGTCTATATAACAACAAGCTTATAACAAAATGACAGGATCAAATCAGCACATATCAGTACTAATCTTGAATGTAAACAAGCTAAAAGCCCTGTTTAAAAGGCATAGAGTGGCAAGTTGGATAAAAAAGCAAGACCCAACTGGATGCTGTTTTCAAGAGACCCATCTCAGATACAATGTCATCCATAGGCTCAAAATAAAGGGCAGGAGAAAAATCTATCAAGTAAATGAAAAACAAAAAAGGGCAGGAGTTACCATTCTTATTTCTAACAAAACAGACATTAAACCAACAATTATAAAGAAAGGACAAAAAGGACATTAGATAATGATAAAGGGTTCAATTCAAAAGAAGTCTTAACTATCATAAGTATATATCCACCCAATACTGGGGCACCTAGATTCATAAAACTAGTTCTTAGAGACTTACCAAAGAGAACCACACAATAATAGTGGTATACTTCAACACTGCACTGACAGTATTGGACAAATCATTGAAGTAGAATGCTAATGAAGGTATTCTGGACCTAAACCCAACACTTGACCAAATAGCCCTAATAGATACCAACAGAACACTTCACCCAAAAATAACAGAATATACATTTTTCTCATCTGCACATGGCACATACTCTAAAACTGACCACACACGCAGCCATAAAGCAATTCTCAACAAATTAAAAAAAAATACTGAAATCATACCAACCACACTCTTGTTCACAGTGCAATAAAAATAGACATCAATACCATGATCTCTCAAAACCATAGTATTAAATGAAAATTAACAATCTTCTCTTGAATGACTTTTTGACGAACAAAGAAATTAAGGGAAAATTCAAGAAATCCTTTGGAAGTAATGAAAACAAAGATACAACATACAAGAATCACTGGGACACAGTAAAGCTGTGTGAGGGGAAATTTTATAGTGCTAAGCACTCATATCAAAAAGTTAGAAAAAAGTGTCAAATTAATAACTGAACATTACACATAGAGGAACTGGAAAAAAAAAGAGCAAACCAACCTCACATGTAGCAGAAGAAAAGAAACAACGAAAATCAGAGCTGAACTGAATTACACAGAGATGAGAAAATCATACAAAAGATCAAGAAAACCCAAAGTTTGTTTTTTGAAGGCATAAATAAGATTGATAGACCACTAACTAGACTAATAAAAAAAAAAGAGGGAAGATCCAAATAAACACAATCAGAAATGACAAGAAATGACAAAGGGGACATTACCACCAACCCCAGAGAAATACAAAAAACCCTCAGAGACTATTACAAACAACTCTATGCACACAAACTAGAAAACCTAGAAGAAATGGATGTACAACCTCTGAAGATTGAACTGAGAAGAAATCAAATCCATGAACATGACAATAATGAGATTCAAAATTGAATCAGAAATAAAAACCTACCAACCAAAAATGCCCTGAATGAGACAGATTCACAGCCAAATTCTAACAGAGCTGGTACCTATCCTACTAAACAATTCTGAAAAATTAAAGAGGAGGGACTCCTCCCCAACTTATTTTGTGAGGCCAGCATCATTTTGATACCCAAACCTGGCAGAAAAACAACAAAAAAAGAAAACTTCAGGCCAAATATCCCTAATAAACATAGATGCAAAAATCCTTAACAAAACACTGCAAACCGAATGCAGCAGCACAACAAAAAGCTAATCCACCACTATCAAGTAAGCTTTATTTCTGGGATTCAAGGTTGGTTCGACCTATGCAAATCAATAAATGTGATTCATCACATAAACAGAACTAAAAACAACATCCATAAGATCATCTGAATAGACACAGAAAGGCTGTCAATAGAATTCAATATCCCTTCAGGTTATAAACCCTCAACAAACTAGGTATTGAAGGAACCTAGTTCAAAATAATAAGAGTCACCTATGACAAACCCATACCAACATCATACTGAATGGGCAAAAGCTGGAAGCATTCCCTGTGAGAACAGAAAGAAGACAAAATGTCCACTCACCACTCCTATTTAACATAGTAGTGGAAGTCCTAGCCAGAATAATCAGGCAAGAGAAAGAAATAAAAGCCATTCAAATAGGGAGAGAGGAAGTCAAAATATCTCTCTTCACAGATGATACAATTCTATACCTAAAAAACGCCATCATCTCTGCCCAAAGGTCTTAGGTCTGATAAACAACTTTAGCAAAGTTGCAGATACAAAATCAATGTATCAGTCAAAACCCAACAGCGTTCTTATACACTAACAATGTCAAATCTGAGAGTCAAATCAAGAATGCAATCCCACTTACAACAAGCACAAAAAGAATAAAATATTTAGAAATACAGCTAAACAGGGAGGCAAAAGAGCTCTACAATGAGAATTACAAAGCACTGCTGAGCAAAATCAGACATGATACAAACAAATGGAAAAACACTCCATTCTCATGTATAGGAAGAATCAATATTGTTAAAATGGCCATACGGCCCAAAGCAATTTACAGATTCAATGCTATTCCTACCAAACTACTAATGATGTTTTTAGAATTAATCATTATTAATTGATAATTAATAATAATTATTATTAGAATTATAATATAGAAAAATACTGTTCTACAATCATTTGAAACTAATGAAAAGCCCAAATAACCAAAGCAATCCTAAGCAAAAAGAACAAGGCTGGAGACATTACACTACCTTACTTCACACTGTACTATAAGGCTACAGTAACTAAAACAGCACACTACTAGTAAAAAAAAAAATAGACATGTAAACCAATGGAACACAATAGAGAACTCAGAAATAAAGCAGCATACCTACAAACACCTGTTCTTCAACAAAGCTAGTAGTAGCAAGCAATAGGGAAATAACTCCCTATTCAATCAATAGTGCTGGGATAACTGGCTAGCTATATGCAGAAGATTAAAACTGGACCCCTACATTTCACTGTATACAAAAATTAACTCAATATGGATGGAAGACTTAAATGTAAAACCTAAAACTATAAAAATTCCAGAAGAAAGTGTAGGAAATACTAGTCTGGACATCAGCTCTGGCAAATATTTCATGATGAAGACTTCAAAAGCAATTGCACCAAAAACAAAAATTCACAAATGGGATCTTTTTAAACAAAGAGTTTCTGCACAACGAAACTATCAACAGAGTAAACAAACAACCTACATAATGGGAGAAAATATTTTCAAACTAGGCATCTGACAAAGATCTAATATCCTGAATGTCAGGCTACTGATCCAAGCAAGCAGGTACTCTAAATGCCTGTATTTCTGCCTAGGATGGAATGGAGAGAGCCCTGCTGCACCACAGTCACAGGGGAACTGGTTAGGGCACTAAGCAACGGCACACATAGACAGTTCCAGGTCACCCAGCTGGCTCTGGCTGCAATTTTGCTGCCCAGGAGAAACTGCAGCTATAGCAGCTCTCCTTCTTCCCCAAGCTCTTGATGGCAGAGAGCACAATTCTAGCATCTGCTGCTGAGGCATTTTCCCTGGTTCTGGCTATAGAGGCCTGTATCCCACTCCAGAGCAGGCCCTCCAATCTCTGGCACAAGACTTAAATGCTTGCATGGCCACATGGCCAGGTCATCAAAGAATAGCTGACTTTGTATGTGCTCTGATTAAAAATGGCATCCTGTTCTTGGTCCTGGGTCTGGGAAAATGTCTGCAGCTTACCAATGTCTTTCTCTCACAGTGACTGTAAGCCTCTCCATGTATATTTGAGAAGAATGTATATTCTGCTGTTATTTCTACTGAGTTATTTTCTTAGTTGTTGCTCTAGAGCCATAATATGCAGCTTAATTTATCAAAATGTATTTCACATGTATACTGACTGAATTCTAGGGAGATGCAGAAATTTGGTTCCTATCTAGCTATTTTCTCTCTTACCACCCTGTTGTTACTAATGTCATATCTATATATGTTGCAAACCCAACAATATATTGTTACAATTATGAATAAAAATAGAAAGGAGATCAAGTATAAAGTTTATTACTCAGCTTTGTTCTCACAAAGGTTCTTTCCCTGTTATAGTTAAATATGTTTCCATACATTATAGGCCTCGAAATTCTATTTTGTACACTTCATTTTAAATAATTGCTTTTTAAATAAGTTGAGAGAAGAAAGTAGATAAATATGTATTTTTGCTGTTATTTGTAAATCATATAATAACCTTTACCAGCTGTCTTTATTTGTTTGTTTAATATGGATTTGAATTACTATCTGGAATCACTTGTTTTCAGCTTGTCCTTTTAGTCTTTCTTATAAGGTGATTCTGCTAACAACAGGTTCTCTCCATTTATGTTTATCTAGGGAAACTTTTTATTATACCTTTAATTTTGAGAAAGATAGTTTTGTTAAAAATAACGTTCTTAGTTGACATTACATTTTCAGCACTTTGAATATGTTATCGCACTGCCTTCTGACGTTAATTGTGTTTGATGAGAAGTCAGCTGTTAATTGTTTTTTTTTTTAACGTGACGAGTCCTTTTTACTTGCTGTTTTCAAGATTTTGTCTTTGTCTTTCAGCATTTTTATGGTAATGTGTCTGGATATAGATGTCTTTGTGTTTATTTAACATGGATTTTGTTGAGCATCTTGGATGTGTAGATTGATGTTTCTAATAAGAGTTTACACATTTTAACCATTATTTTAGAAAATGTATATTTTTGCTCGTTTCCTGTTCCCTTTGTCTTTCTTGTATTTGTGTTATGTCTATGCTGCTACTTTAATAATTTCCCACATTTCTCTAGGGTACATTAATTATTATTCTTATTATTTCTCTGTTCTTTAGACAGTGAAATGTCTGCTGATTTACTTTCAGGTTTTAGGATACTTTCTTCTACCAGTTTATATCTAAGGTTGAGCATGCCTTGTAAATTTTTCATTTCAGTTATAGCACTTTTCAACTCTAATATTCAGGTTTTTTAACAATAAATATCTGTTTATTAATAATCTCTATTAATGAGATATTGCCATTATATCCTCCTTTATTTCTATGTACATAGTTATTTGAACATATGTATAAGACTTTCTTCGATGTCTTTCTGTGTTAAATCTAATATTTGGCATTTATGCAAACAGGTTCTGTTGTTTTCTCTTTTTACTATATAGGGGTCATATTTCTCTATTTCTAATGTCACCCTTTAGAGGAAACAGCCTTGAGCATCCATATAGACACACTAAAATCACAGTGATTTTAACAGTGCTTTCTTTTTCTTTTTTCTGATCTTGTGAGTTGTCTGCCTCTGTTTGTATCATGCCATGACATTAAGGTTGGCCAGTTTTTCGCCTGAATCTCAGGATGATAAATTGCTCCATAGTCCAACTTAAATTTAAGTCCTTTTGCAGAGGTAGTTTTGAGGCCATTTTTGTTGTTGTTGTTCTGGCTCTAGAAGGATTCTTCCTAGCTTTGTCTTTCCCTGGTTTTCTCCAGTCAAATGGATACTCTGTGGTTTGGCTTATTGGTCTAATGGTGCTACCAAATTGTTATAATTGCTTACCACCAAAATATCCCTTGATTTAAAGACTAATCTTAACTTTGAAATTCCTCACATTGTGTTTCAAACAAAGTCAATTCCTTTGGGGATAACTTCGGAACTCCCTATTCTACCTCTCCAACCAGGAAAAATCTCTGAGCCACTTCTTCAGAGCCACAGGCAAGAGTGTCATGCTTTCTAATAAACAGGGCATTGGGTGGTGACTGCAGCCTCTGGTATGGTGATTGTATTTATTGTCTCTTGCCTTCCACCTGCCAAAATGTGAGGTCATAGTAAGAAAGTCCACATAAGAGGTTGGCACCTTCACTTGATCTGGGACTTGCCAGCCTCCAGAATTGTGAGGAATAAATTTCTGTTTTTATACAATATTCAGTCTGTGGTATTCTGTTACCACAACACAAAATGGACAAAGACAAGGATTCTTTAAGTTAGACATTGAAAAAAGAGGTGAGAGAGAGAAAGATCTTGCTAAAATCAGGGTTATATATCTTACGATTAATTTTTGGATTCAATAGAACAGAGATGAGTTTTTTTCTTAATTTATATAATCCTAAAAATTCCAATTTTTACTGAAGATAGTTTGAGAAGGACTTTCTAGCTCCTGCAAACACGAGTCATAATCGATCCAATGAAATAAACAATTGACATGATATAAATCATGTATTCACTACTGTAGTCATAGTGTAAGTACATTATATGAAGATAGAAGAGATTTTAAGGAGATACAAGTAATAGTTCTTTACTTTCATCACTATAAAGATATTTTCGTTATCTTGGAGGTTCTTTTTAAAGCCCTTATTTACTTTCTGAACTACCACATACTCCAGGTTCTTTTTGCACATTAATTGTCCCAGCCCTGGTATCAGCCATTTCTCTAAGAATCTTTGGTTCCTTTTATTGAAGAACGGTATTAGAAACTGCGAACTAGGTGCTAGGTGTTCTCATTACTACTGGGCTCATTGCTTCTCGTTCCTGTCAGCTGACAGGATATATATTTCAGGGTATATAAGTAAATACATGGGTATGTATCCTTTTAGAAAAATTGTCTGCCTGTGCTGCAGAGTAATATTTATCAGGATCTTAGGTTTATATTACCTCCTGATATAGAAAAAATATTGTGCCATTGAAATCATTCTCAAAACAGAATTGTACTCCTGCATCCTATTTTTTTCTCTTATCAACTATGAGAAATTTGTTCATAGAATCAGTGCTATTTTGAATAAATTAGATAATTTTCTTTCCAGACCTATCCACGAAGCCAAAAGAGAGAAAGTCTCCTTGTTCTACTATTCCCTTTAGAAATATAACTTTCAGGAATTTTTTCCTCAAATACTCAGTGGCTAACAACCATGCTAAATATTTCTCTTTATCAGGGAGTCTTTGTAAGAGAGCAGCAGAACTATGAGTGGATTCATCCTTATGGACAATAAAAATAACAAAAACAAGTGAGTGAACTGGAAAACAATGATATGACAGAAGGAAGAGTACATGGATTCAGAAAGAATAACAATAAGTATCTGGAAATAACAAGTATTTTCATTCTTATGTAGGGATTAACCACAATAGCAAATAAAGGAGCCTCTGCAGAGGCTAGAAGTGCATTTTTCAGTGATAGCATGCGAGTTGGGAGACCTGGGTGCTGAGATTTGAAGGAGAAAGAAAGGTATCAGTGGCCAAAATAAACTGCCACTATATATAGTAATAGTGTTAAAGGAGTTATTATGTCTATTAGAAAATCAGTTAGATAATGTGCCAAAGGAAATGAAATGGAAACTTCTTATAACAGAGGAACTTAAAATTATGTCTGTATAATTTTCCTTTACTCTTGCTTTAGAAAACTTATTTTCATTTCTTCATTTTGGGAACGAAAAAATTCAGTTACACAGATGTTCACAATTTTAAGATAAAAAAACTTGAAGATAGATCAATTTATCTTCCCAAATTACAATCAAAGCTAACTTAGTTTTCCAGGTGTTTGCTTATGGACTATACATATAAATCACCATAAATCAGGGTAGTTTTTCCGCCATCATAAATGTATCTTCAGGACACTTCTAGAACTGAATTTAAATAGAAGAATTAAAACAAACAAACAAACCAAAAGCTCAAGATTGCTTGATTAAATAAATTTAGATTTTTGCCTTTTAAATTTGTGTTTAAAAGATTACTAATGCAGATGACACCTTATCAAATGTGAGATCTTTTTTTTTCAGTTTCCAGTTTGTTGGGCTTCTGTAAGTGCATCACAAGTGAAATCAGTGGATCATTAATATTTACATTTAATGACTCTCTTGAAATATCAAATTGAATTTTTCCAAATCACTTTCAATTAGATATATGACTATACTTGTAAAATTCAAGGACTTTTGGAAAGATAGATTGGTTTCCAAACAAAATGCAGCACTTCTGGGTTATGTTTGAGTTGTTCAATGTCTTTGCTGTCTCAGCTTATACCACAGTGGATAAGACTGGGAACTGATAGGAGGAAAGTCTTAAAATAATTTCAAAAAACATGGTTTAATTTTAAAGTTAGGTATTGCAATGACCTTCCCTGCCTTTAAAATTGATAAGCATTAAAGTGTGTGTTAAGTAATGCTTGAGCTGAGTAGAGGACCAAGGAGAACTAATTCAAGGTAATCTATAATGTGTCAGATGTCTTTCATATAAATATATATGTATATTTATGTATATTTATACATAATATGTATATATACACAAAATATAACTTTCATATAAATATATATGTATATTATGTATATATACATAATATATACAGTAACTTCTTATCTCAACCATAGTTTAATGTAAATTAATTATTCCCATCTTAACAGATAAAGAAATGAGCTCATAGAACTTTAATCTAATATAGATGAACCAATACCCATTTACTTTTCAGTATACGCTAGTGACACTTAATCCCAGTTAAGGGTTTCATTCCACATTTTTGGCAAATAGACAGAAAGCATTTTCATAGCTGCTATTATTAGGTATAATGTTACTTTTCACCAGTACTTTTAGAGTGATTGCTTGCCTTTGCCAGCTCACACTGAAGTAATCAAGTGTATGACTAATCAAAGAGATAAAGATGATTACATTAATAATGCAAAGGGGGCAAAGTTGCCAGAATCGCACCTTTAGGTTCTTGTGTATTTTACATTAAAAGCATAATTTAGAGAGTCATAAATTCGACCTTCCTTAGAGTAGCATCATGATACTAGTAAGCTAGTGTGCTTTAGCAACAAAAAAGTCTAACCAACTAAAAGAAATAATTAATTTTCTTGTAAACTATTTTATTTATTATCTTTTGTTTACAGCTGTTACAAATTTATGTAAACACGAGAATCAATGTAGTAACTAGAACTAGCGCTAGCTTACATTTGGGTAACTTATTGGCTTGTTGATAATAAATATACTCTAGTATAAAGAGAACATTTTCTCTATATTTGGACTGAAATAGCATAACTTTTGTGTAATAAATGAATCCTTCTTATTAAGGACACTAAGAATAATTCCCTGATGTACAACACTGTATTTGTGGGGAGTCCAAATCTCTGCCCAGAAAAATTGCAGCAAAGATGAATGAAATTATAGATAACATGAGTGAGAAGAAGTTATCAGGGTACCAGGTCAGTCTATCTGGGCAGAGTGAGTCATTGCTTGATATCTGATTATTGAATGATGGAGCAGAAGGGGACCAGGCATTGAGGAGGAGGGCAGAGGAAAAGCATTCCCAGGAATCTAATTGAGGAGAAATCCCTGACAAGGAGTATTATAAATGATTCCTAAGATTTTTAACCCTAGAATGAGAGCTGCATAAAATTTCAAACAGACCAGTCAATTTTAAACTTTCTATGTCCAATTAAAAAAACTGATCCTTAAAATAAAAGTTTACTTCTAACTATAAAAACAAGACCATCTCAGAAAAATGTCAGGAGTGAGAAGATCACATAACAAAACATCCATTTTGGGTGTTAACTAAATTTCTATAATATAGTCTCAGTTAACATGATCAAAGTTTTCATTATTACTAGTTCTCAAAGGTGTCATAATTTTCATAATCTACACAGAGAAAAAGATTTATCTTAACAGCAGTGGAAATTGGAAACTTATTAATTACATGCAAAGCTTTCTGCAAGAATACCATCATAACAGCACCCTGTTGAGACGCCCCTGTTAAACCATCATCCATTTTGAGTCCTGATTGGTAGGAGAACAACTTTTAGAATTAAGCTATCTTTTTTAGATTTTATGTCCTACCATTTGGAAAAGTTATTCACTTTCTCTGTCTCAATGTTCTCATCATCAAAATGGCAAAATTATAATTCTTACCTCATAAAATTGTGGGAAATTTTTTAAAAAACTTCATGTATAATGCTTGATACAGCGCTTGACATAAAATTAACACTCACTTTATATAAACTGTAAGTATTGTTGATCTTATTATGTTTTTATCCCTTCCACCCTCTTCGCAAAGAAAACTCTAAATGCAGAGGTTCATCTCTAGGGCTTTGGAGTCTTAAAGATATGGCTCAAACTATGGCTCAAATTATGCTGTAGTCTGAAAGTTTGTTTCTGCCTCAAATTTATATGTTGATATCCTAACCCCCAAGGCCTCACCATGTAATACATCACCATCACCTTGGGTTGATGGTAAAGGTGATGATGATGTGTTAGATGGTACGGCCTTTGGGATGTGATTTGCTAGGTCATGTGGGCAAACCCCTCATGACTGAGATTAGAGCCCTTATAATAAGAGGATTGAGAGATACCACTTACCCCTTTTGCCCCCATGTGAGTTTATAGTGAAAAGAATGCCATCTATGAATCAGGATTGGACCCTACTGAGACACTGAATTGGCTGGTGCCTTGATCTTATACTTCTCAGCCACCAGAACTATGAGAAATATATTTTAGTTGTTTATAAGGCACCCAGCAACCTTAATGGACTAAGACAATCATGCTAATAATTAAATGACAATAGCAAGAGCTATGCCTCTTTGGTTCCAGTTTCCTCATGTATGAAATGGTGATTATGGATAATTTATTTTACAGGGTTGTTGAAATGATAATATATGCTAAAGTACTTGAGGAATTTAGCACTGTGCCTGTCAGGCATTTGAGTTCAAACTGGTAGCAATTACTGAGACTAACATCTATCTCAGAAAGATAGATGCCCTTTTTGCCTACTTTTAAACACTTGAACAAAAGTAGTAACTCAAGGAAGAGAAAGTTCTTTGATCTTCTGGATACTCTTAGTATACTCTTTACTTGTAAAAAAAGTTAAAAAGTAAACTTTTAAAATAGTGCAGCCCTGAAATTCTCATATCTTCCTCTGCTATTACTCATAGTATGTTTTTCTATGCTGAGAACTAAAAGGATATAGAAAAATTTAAGAATGATTTTGATACAGGTCATACTTAGAGGTCGTATTTCCCGAATACACACCCCTTCACCGACTCCTACCTCGTGATCTCAGTAATCTCATTCTCTCTCTTCCTATTCCTCTATGCCACCTTGAAGTAAAACCTGATAAAACTACAAATGCTGGATCTCTCAAATATAATCCATTCATGCTGGGATTAAAATGTTAAACTCAAGAAACGAAACTAACTGCAATTCAACAAACAGATGGAATTCCTCTATATAGCTGCAGGTAAGGAAACAACGAGACTTCAGTAGTCTCCAAAATTATATCTATCACTAAAATTGACTTGCGCAACAGAGTCTGATAATAGGGTCAGAATTATGGAATAGGAAGAACATAAATTGCCAGAGAAGATATCAAATGGCTTTTTGCTTTGCCTCAGTTTTTCTTCTCCAGTCTCATTTGTCTCCTATGAATACTGAGTCCTAGGTTTGAATCATTTTCCCATTACTTGTTAGCTGCTAAATATAAGCAAGTAAAACGAGTAATCTAATCCTGTTTTCTTACCTATGAAATGCTTATTTCTAGTTTTTATTGTGAGCATATTAATGCATGGGTATGAAAGCACTTCTTAAGTGCTAGCTTAGTAATTATAAGGATGATGCTTTTCTGATCTGACTCTGGTAGAACTATATATCTAGACCTTACCTTTTCCACTTCTTGAAAGTTGTACCCTTTGCCTCCCACTCTAGTAGAAAATTAACAAAGTATTTTTGTAAAGGCAGCATGAAACATAATTTAAGACCTCAAAAATCAAACTAAACATTACTAAAGATTGAATGCAAAACCCTTATTTGGAAATATGTTGTGTGAAAAATTGTGTTCTGCTCTCTTTTCTTCATTTATAATGTTTCAATCATTCAATAGTTGAATTCTTTTTTTATCTTTACTCTTGTCCAGAAATTTTAAAGAAACTCTTGTGGCCCTATTGTAGGTTAGAAGTTGCTTAAAATAGAAATGAAGCTTCTCCAGATAGAGGTTTACAAAAGTGGAGATTCTTCTGCATTTCACCTCCCCTGGACTGGCAAGCTCTTTGTTTGTCAAACTTGTTTGTTGCTGTTTTTGCACCAGGCTTCCATTGCAGATGCATTGCTTTAGTGGAGGGCTGGAGAAGAGTAGGCAGATTTGTTAATTCTCCTCAATGTATACATTTCACCAAGGAAGGGACATTTTGTGAATTCTTCTTAGATTTTGCCTTTTAAATAATGTTTAAATTTATATTTTATAAAATGGAGACAATTTTGAGTGGAAATGCCTTTGATCAAGGCATTAATGTGATAATCGAGTTTCAACTGGAATCAAGTTTGATGGAATTTCCTACTCATTCTTTCCCTGTCATAAATAATAGTCACCCATTTGTTACTTAAACATATCTAGCTTGTATTATTCAGATCTGGTGTAAGACTATGAAGCCAGACATGTAGCTTTAACAGGGTACATTACAGTACTGTAATCTTAAAATTACAGGCATGCTTTTTATTTAACAGATAAAGTAAACGGTGCTCAGAAAAACTAAGAAGATAAGGGCTTTGTTCAAAGTGACACCAATGTGTGTAGTTACAAAACCAACAGCAGTGCTTCACTATTTCCATTTCAGCACTTCCTGTGGCCTTTCTCCCTCTAGAGCATATCTTCTCCATTTCATTTCCTTTTGGTGTTGTCATCGAGTGATCTGATCTGCAAGCATTTGCAGATAGTACACCATAGTGCACCATACTTGAATGTTTTCCTTTCTTGTTCTATTTCAAGAGGTATTTGTCTCATGTTTCTATGATATATTATTTCATTATGAGAAATTGTATTAGACAGGGTTCTCTAGAGGGACAGGACTAATAGGATATATGTATATATGAAGGGGAATTTATTAAGGAGTATTGACTCACATGATCACAAGGTGAAGTCTCACAATAGGCTGGCTGCAAGCTGAGGAGTAAGGAAGCCAGTCTGAGTCCCAAAGCCTTACAAATAGGGAAGCCAGCAGTGCAGCCTTCATTCTGTGGCCGAAGGCCTGAGAGCCCCTGGCAAACAAATGGTGTAGGTCCAAGTGTCCAAAAGCTGAAGAACTTGGAGTGTATGATGTTCCAGGGCAAGAAGCATCCAGAACGTGAGAAAGATGGAGGCCAGAAAATGTAGCCAGTGTAGTTTTTCCACGTTCCTCTGCCTGCTTTCATCTTAGCTGTGCTGGCAGCTGATTAGATGGTGCCCACCTAGATTGAGGGTGGCTCTGCATCTCCCAGTTCACTGACTCAAATGTTAACCTCCACTGGTGACACCCTCACAGATACACCCAGGAACAATACTTTGAATCGTTCAATCCAATCGGGTTGACACTCAGTATTAACCATCACAATTGGTGTTGTCATCTAGTGCTCTGATCTGCAAGTGTTTGCAGATAGTGCAACAAACTTGAATGCTTTCCTTCCTTGTTCTGTTTCGAGGGGTATTTGCCTTATGTTTCTTTGATATATTATTTCATTATGAGAAATTAGCCACCAATGTTAGATTGACACACTAATATGGCTTCTAGAGAGCATGGTTCAGTGTTTTAAGAACTGATGGCTCACATATGTCCCTACTGACTTAAAATATTAACTCCCAGAGAGTCCTTCAGGTAACTCTCAAGTACCATTTCTGTTTTTCTGTTTTCTCCAACTACATGTGTATCTGTCTGCATCTACTCTAAGCTACAAAGAAAAGGATTCTGGATCTGCTCCATTTTTAATGTTCAATAAAATTGTATTACCTTATTCATAATTTTTTTCTATTTCTTTATCTGTGAGGCATAATTAAATCCTTAGAAAAGCACTCAAAGCACTGAATTAATTATCAGGGATTCCACTTAGGCTGTAACCAGTGAGGAGGGGTATTCAATAACCATGTTTTCCTTTGTATCTTACCTCTCTTAATTCTTTTTCAAAATAAGTTAATCAGAAACCATTCATGTCAGGGAGGAGGAGAGAAATTAAGCATTTTTTAAGTGAAAAGGGGGGAGGAAAAGGCTACTATTCATAAATATTACAGAAGATAGAGGAAGTAATACCTGTAGGGAACGTTATTTACCCAATGTAAAGTTCAAGTTAATACAAAGCGTATACTTGTATTCAGGATAAGTAATAGCCAATAAAAGCAATACAATGTTTTTTAATTGTTGAGTACTTATTTATGGACTAAATTGAATACAAGAATATAACATGCAGATAGAATAGAGAAAAGTGATTTTATCTACATATGTCATATGCCATAGTTACAAAATTTCATGCCTTGAATTTTCACTTCTAGGGATATGGAACAGACTTACTTTTCCGTGTTTTTCCTGCTAAGTATAACTAAAACTCCCTGGCATTGTGTGCAAAGGAAAAAGAAGATTTTGAACCATGAAGAGAAGAAGGTAGACCCACTAAACTAGCGACCTTGGGACCTGATACATGATATGGTTGTTGAGTTCACTGGGTTTTGTTTTTCGTCATATACCACAGACAGGGAGCTAAAGAAGCCAGCAACCTAGAAATATGAACCAGTGCAGATAAAAAAAATGCCTCCCCCAAAGTCTTTTATTCTTGCCAAAGAAATGGGAAGGAGGCAGCCTAGCAAGACAGGAAACTTTTAAACAGAAACCCCACGTGAAACAAAAACAAAAACAAAAACTCCTAAGGCGTCACCTCCACCCATGCCAGCAAAGTCTGAGGAGGGATCCAGTCTTGTAGGGCTGTAAGGAGGCACCCCTAATAGTCCCATGGGTGTGGTCTCAGAGAAGGTCAAGTATGGAGCTGGGACTTTCATCCTTTCTGGCCCCATAGGGCACCCCCACTCCTGGAATTAGTAAAAACTGGGCTCTGATCATATTTCTGAAAGGCACAACCCCAAATGCTGAAATCCCCAATGTTGAAATCCTGAGAGATCAGAATTCCAAAAGATCAAAATTTCTAAAGTTTAAAATCCCTGATAACTAATCTCCCAAAAATCACAATCCTGAAGAATTAAAACCCCTAATGTTAAAAGTCGAATCTTCGGGAAGGAATTCATGCATTTTCGGTGCAAAGGATAGTTGCATCATGTTAAATAGAACTATTACCTTGTTATTGTCTCATTTGGAAATTAAATATAAATTAAGAAGTTCTGTATGGGGTCAAGTATGGTGATAGTTGCATCATGTTAAATAGAACTGTTACCTTGTTACTGTTTCATTTAGAATACAATTTAAGAAGTTGTGTATGGTGTCAAGTTGACAAGGGGTGCACTTGTGCACTTAATTTTAGGTGTGAATGTGACTGGATTATGGAAGACCTAAAAACCTGGTAAAATATCATTTACGGTGTGTCTGTGAGGATATTTTCAGAGATTAGTGTGCGACTCTGAGTAGACTAGATGGGGAAGATCTGCCTTCAATGTCTCTAGTGTTTTAAAGATCACAGAAGAAGTGAAAATGCAGACAAAGAATACAAGGAATGTTCCTTGCCAAATCATTCAGTTGGTATGACTTCTGCCCCTTCGACAGAGCACCATGCTTACCTTCAAAAAAATGTCCTTCATCTGAGAATAAAAAGAATTCCGTAAGCTCAGTGACTTTTGAACCAGACACTTGCTGATAGAGAGGTTCCTCTACGTGTTACAAAATACATCAAATGGTGAACTATTCTTGGTTAGGGATTTGACTGTCAAAATATATGGGCTTCTTATATTTACCACTAATCCTAACAGAAAAACTAGCATGTGTTTCACTTTGGCTAATAGATGGCACTTTAAAAATTCCTCGAGTTTTAATCAACTATATGCAATTCATGCACCTGTTGTATCTGAACATTTTAGGACTTATCTGCTCATTTATGTATTGATGACCGGAAAAGGTAAAGTATTCATTTGCTTATTTGAAGATTTGGTGGACTTCACAGAAAGAAAAATAGATTTCACTTGAATCCCCAAACCATGACAGATTTGCAATTAGGTGGAATCAACATTTCTAAAAGTGAATTTCAATGTGTTACCAATAACGTTTTTTTCTCATTCAGCCCAATGTATTTGATGGAAAATTCAAATGAGTGGATTGGCCATGCTATAGGGTGACAACAAAAACTTCAGTTTAAAAATGCTTTCTTTGTCTGCATTGGCTTTCCTTCCACCTGAAGAAATTCTGGGAGCTTTCAATAAATTAAAGCCACATTTGCCTGAGGAAGCCAGTGAAGTGACTAATTACAAAGTAATTATGTGCCTGGCAGGATAAGAAAACATGCAGTGGTATTGCTGTTGTATCACCAGTACTGTTTTCACCAAATTTTTGGTCATTATTTGAGTATATGCAAAATAAATTTTCATATGCTGAAAACAGCATAGAAACAAAGCACAGAAGATGGGAACATTTAAAAGGGAATGCTTGGTGTACAACAAATCATGGAAGAATTTCTAAAAGAGAAGCACCACGTAGAATATGAATGTGAATGTATTCTCTGAGGAGAGCCATGCCCTGGAAAAAAAAAAAAAAGCGGCTCTTCATTGTGATGTAAGATTTCAAAATATAGTTGATGATAGTGAAAGTCAGCCACCTCTTACAGATAACCTCTGTGCAAATTGCCCATTGTCTGTCCCTGTAATTCACCTTATCACATGTCAATTTTTGGGGGGAGAAGGTTAAAATTTTTCTGTTTTTATTTTTTTAAGGTTTTTCCTATTATTTTAAATTGTCAGCCTTTTTTTTTTTCTTTTGTAACACTTTGCTATGCTATCTTTCATCCTTGCATCATTTCCAATACTGGAGGTATAAATTGTACAATGAAGACTTCGAGAGAGTTTTAATACATTTTACGCATTTTTTTTTTCAAATTTGACTCCACAAAAGTGCATTATCACAAAGCTAATTTTGTGTTTATGCACTGTGTGTGTATGTAAAAATATTGAAACTTCCTTAATAAACGATGAGATGTTCTTTTTGTCCATCTGCATTTGTGAAAGATAACATTTCTAGAAAGCTCTACTCTTTGGGCAACTGCATATGTGGTGGTAACCCATCACAGTTTTTGATTGATCTTATCAAAAGACTTAGGTTGTCACAGTATGTCAGATGACAATTATTATAATATAAAATATAATATAAAAACTGCAATTATTATAATATAAAGTTGAGTGCACACAATTGCCAACCACAATGATATGCATGTTTACAATTTGCTTTTTGACCTATATCTTTATGAATATAGTTTGTCTGCTCATAACTTCTACCCTTGAGACTGTTTATGCTTACAAAAATATGTTATTATTGCCTATTTTATTGTGTAAAGTGGCCTGTAAAGTGTTCTGTTGTGCTTTTATGTTTCTCAAATAAACCCCCTTTAAAAATATAAATAAGTGTCTTTTAAAAATTTGTGATATCATTTTTTCTAGAATGATATTTTTTGGGATTTTGACCTTCTGGAATTTCAACATTTGAGACTATGGTATCCAGGATTGTGACTTTTGAAATTATAGCTCTAACCTATAGAGGTCATAAGTAGTGAGGTGCCCTTTTCTCTTCCCTTTCGGGTGGTCTCAGAGGAGGTCTACCAAAGAATCAGGATTTCATATTTCCCAGGAGTAATGAGGCCATTACAATGGATTTGAAGAACTCATGGCAAAAATGCTGCAGCAAGAATTTATTGACATGGTTAAAACAAACAGAAAGCTTTAGAAAAATAAATAAAAACAATAATAATAATAAAGTCTTAGTAAAGAAATAGAAGATATCAAGGAAAAACAAATGGAGAGAACAATTGAGAATAAAAAGTTTAGTAGATGGGTACAACAGCAGAACAGAGCGGAGGGAGGAAAAATTAGTAAACTACAAGGCAAAAAAGTGAAATTATTCATCTGAACAACAAAGGGAAAATTGACTGGAAAAAGTAAATTGAGCCTCAGAAACCTATGGGACTATAGCAATGATCTAATACTTGTAAATTAAACCACAATGTGATATTATTGCACACCAATCAGAAGAACTAAAATTAAAAAATCATAACATCACCAAATGCTGGAAAGAAAGCAGAAAAACTAAATCATTTACGCATTGCTAGTAGGAATATAAAATAGTACAGCCATTTAAAAAAAATAGTTTGGCAGTTTCTTAAAAACTAAGTATGTAACTACCAAATCACATAGCAATTGCAGTGTTGGACATTTATCTCAGAGACATAAAGACTTGTCTTTAAAAATCTGTACATGAATGTTTATAGCAGCTTTTTTTTTCTTAATAGCCTCAAACAGAAAACAACCCAAATATCCTTCAATGGATTAATTCAACACACTGTGGTACATCCATACTGTAGATTACTAGTCAGTAATAAAAAGGAAAAAAAATCTGATGCATGTAACAACCTGGATGAATCTCCAGCAAACTAAGCTAAGCAAAAAAAGGTAATTGCAAAAATTTACATATTGTGTGATTCTATTTATATAAAATTATTGAAATGACAAAATTATGGAAATGAATAGATTATTGGTCACCAGGAATTAAGAAGGATGAAATGAGTATGGCTACAAAAAAGCAACGGGAGGGATCTTCTAGGTGATGGAAATATTCCGTATCTTCACAGCATCAATGTCAACATCCTGGTTGTGATACTGTGCTATAGTTTTGCAAGATGTTATCATTGAGGGAAACTTGGTGATGAGTACACATGATCTCTCTCTCTATTATTTCTAACAGCTCCATGTGAGTATCCAATTATCTAAAAATTTTAAAAAAGATAATTCAGCATCATTATATGCTTTATATAAATGTATTTAAAAGTTTTCAAATGCCCGGAAGGTAAAATGTAGCATTCTATACATTTTCTTTTGAGAAAATCAAAACAAAATGAATAAATAATTTATTATAGGTTGAATGTTTTCCTCTGGAAACTTATACATAAGAACTTATTGGCCTGACTGAGGCAGTTAATGACTTAATAAGCTTTAAAATACTGCACTTCTCCGAGTCCTGCCCAGTAATTCCAATGAGTTACCTATATTAAAATTGTTAACAATTGTATCATACGTGTAAGGGAACTGAAGTAATATGGTCAAAGCTGACTAGCAGTTCTCATAGCATGGCCTGAAGACCCATGGAGGTTTCTGAGACCAGTTTTGGGATTCATAAAGTGAAAACTGTTTTCATACATATTATTTGCCTTTTTCACCATGCTATTTACATTAATGGTAGGTAAAACTGCTGACACTTTAGCAAGAATTAAGGCAATAGCACCAAAATGTACTAGTAGTCAGTATATTCACTGCCATGCCCTCATAATGATTAAAGTTCTGGTTACACTTAAGAATGTCCTTGATGAAGCACTAAAAATTATTGATTTTTTTCAATGCCTGAGTAGATGCTTTTAGTATTCCATTTGATGAAATGTGATGCATTCTTAAAGCAGTTCTGATGCATACCAAAGTATGATGATTGTCTCTAAAAAACACACTTATGTGATTCCTTGAGTTTTCAGTTGAATGAGCTGCTTTGGGTGTGTGTGTGTGTAACACCACTTTACCTGAAAGAACAATTGACACACAAACTATGGTTGTACAGACGTGTTTCCTTGTCAGACATTTTATTGAAAAGAAATGTGATAAGCCTGCCATTTCAAGGAAAACAATGATAGTATTTGGTGACCATGATAAAATTTGTGATTTTAAGTAAAAGTTAGAATTTTTAAACATTTGAATCTGTCACTATGAGTTTGGCCTTCTTTGATGAGATTGGTGGCTATATTATATGTGATTTTTAATATTGTAGAATTCAACGTGTCACCAGTAAGAAATATACATCACTCAATGAACAAATATTTTCCAAATGGCCAATTAGTAAAATAATAAAGTTTAGGCATCAGTAAAAGAACCATTCAATGTGCAAGAGAGACAAATGGATTTCATCGTCACTGAGTATGAAGGATTAATTTCACATTGCACCTGATCTTTAAGAAACTATGGCTTATCTAGTTTTGCGGCAGTATCAAAGAAGAATAGCCACAATTATCTGAAAAGGCTATGAAAATAATCTTCCCTTTTCAAACTACATGAAGCTGAATTTTCTTTATCAACTTTAAGCAAAATAAGATATTTCAACATTGAGTAACCAACATGAGAATCTTCAGTTAAGCCAGACATCAGGAAAACTGGAATGAAAATAAAACGATGTCACTCTCCTCATCAACTATTTTGAAAATCTAGTTACTTTTCATAAAATAGTTCATTTGTGAAAACATATAAGTGTGTCATTGTTTTAAATATATGTGAATTTTTTTAGTTTTAATTTTTAATATAGAACAAGCATAGACATAACCCACATAGAAAAGGACCTTTAGAATCATATACAATTTTTAGGAGTGAAAATGGACCAAAAGTTTGAGAACCATTGATCTTGATTATTGTTACCTATTTCTAAAACTTTGGAACACAGACCTCTCTGTCTCTGTGGCAACGTTGCTTCTTTAAAACATGCCCTTTTTTTTCAAATAATTAAACTATTGGTAAGATATATATATTTAACCTACGGCATGAGTGAATATACAAATTTCCAAAGATGTACAAAACTGAAAAGTGGGTAATTTTCTTTCCCCAGCTGTACTTTCAGGTTGTATAGGTTGAAATTCACTTTTTCCCCTTTTAGGTTCTTTATGTATGGAAACACTTAAACATACGTTAAAGAGAATAGTATACTGAACTTCCATGGACTTATCCAGCTACAATTGTTATCAATATTTTGCCATTCTTGCTTTAATCCGCATTTCTCCATTGTTTTTTCTTTTTACTAGATTATTTTTTTAAAAAATCCAGAAATCATCTTTTCATTCACAAATGCTTCATTGTTTCAACAGATAAATAATCTTAATCATATAATCATCTTTTTAATCCAGTAAAATAAAGAAAAATTCTTTAAATTTGCCTGATGGCCAATCTATGTTCAAACAATCTATTGCTTTCAAAAATGTCTTCATGTTTTGTTTGCCAATATGAGGATGTAAGCAAACCCATACTTTGTATATAGATTATATATCCTTTAATACATAACAGTTCCCCTCTCCTCTTTAAAATGCCAATTATATATTGAAGGAAATAGTGAATTTTCATATAAAATTTGCCCTATTCTGCATTTTGCAGATGGTGGCCTCCTGGTGTTGTTTACTGTATTCCTTTATCCCATTTATTTCCCATAAATTTTATAGATATAGACACTTGATTAGATTCAGATTCAATTTTTTTTAATTGGGAGGGGAAGGAGAAGCTGGAGTAATTCATAGGTAGAGCTGTATATTTATTGTCATATTACACCAGAAGGCATATTACTTATAAAGATTGATCCACGGATTCTGATGTTATAAACCTGTTAACATCATTTAAATTCTCAAGCAATCTTTCCTTAAATGGCTTTAGCTACTATTGAAAACTATTGCCTATATACAGAATTTCATTAGACTTTTTAAAATAGTGCTTTTTTCTGGTTCTTTCATTACTTGTGCTCTTACTAGCTGTGATTTTTCTATAAAAAAGAACACTCTTTCATCAACTATTTAGTTATAGTCTACACAGGAAAGGCAAGATAAATACCTGATTGTTTTCTATTTATTTACCAATATTTAAAATATTGTCACCCTGGCAACCTCCAACAGTTACTAATAGGTAATTTTTAAAAATATTATGATATTTAAATATTTTATGTATTTTAATCCATTGCTCTCATTGTACTTCTTGATGATCAAGTTATCCCATGTTTGGTCACTGACAGCCTTTTCCCATCAGCTCCTATATATGTGGACACTTCTCTGATTTGCCTGTTTTATTTAACTATATGGTTTGGAACTTCTTTTACAATGTCTTTCATAATTCACTTGCTTTCTGATATGTCAAGATATCCCAGGTTAGTTTTATATATTTCCTTCCCCACTCTTAAATCCGTCATTTCTCTAAAGAGCTAGTATGTTTTAGTGGGAAATTATGATACTCTCAGTCTGCAATCTTGACACCAGAGGTTCTTATTACCCCTGATTTATCATTGTCATTTGAATTTTGTAATGAGTAGACCTACGAAACATAATTTTTTAAAAAAGTAAAGGTATATAGATAAAATTGCAATTTAAATTTAACATTACAGGCTTTTTACCTTTTTGATTTTATAATTTTTATCTTTTTTCTTACAGTGAAAAATTTGACTTCTGACATCAATATAAGTAATTGCCTATTTTATCTATGTGTGTATATATACATATACAGATGCTTCTAGACTTAAGATGGTTCTAGTCTCAATAAACCCATCATAAGTTGAAAATATCATAAGATGAAAATACATTTAATACACCCAACATACCAAACATTATAGCTTAGCCTAGCCTACCTTAAATGTTCTCAGAACACTTACATTTGCTTAAAGTGGGGTAAAGTCATCTAACACAGAGCCTATTTTATGATAAAGTTTTGAATGTTTCACATAGTTTATTGAATACCCCACTGAAAGTGAAAAATAATGATTGTATGGATACTTGAAGTATGGTTTCTACTGAACGCTTTATTGCTTTTGCACCATTGTAAAGTCAAAAAATCCTAAGTTTAACCATGGTAAGTCGGAGACTGTCTGTATTTTGAAGTCAGGTAGTGTGAGGCCTACAGGATTGCTCTTTTTCTCAAGATTGCTTACTTCTGAATACAAGTTTTGATAACAGCTCCATCTTCCCCAAGCATGGGTCAAACTCAAAAATTATGCCACCTTCTCAGTCAAAACTCTCATTCCTGTGTCTTGTGTCAGTCATCCTTACCATTTTAAAGTATAAAGTTTTCGTTTTATAACCAAATACAGATCACAAACTCTTCTCTTCATAGTAATTGTACTGTTGATATCCATTGAGTTAGAAATTGTACAGTGATAAAGAGATAATATGCATTCTACAATATTTCTGAAGCAGTGTGTATTTGGTTACTTTCAATGAGATCTGTATAAATGAAGACATAGTAGTGCATTGGAACGTAATACATTTAATTAGCCAATGAACATCCCCTGCTCTGCCCTTGCCTTTGCAGAACCTTTGCAATAATTGAGGTAACTATTGATCAGAATGATTAACAACCAAAGTTATATCTTTTTCAGGGGCAATTGCTTTAGTTTTCCATTTTTAGATTTATTCAACAAAAAGATTTGTTGAATAAATGAAGGGCCCCATATCTTTCTACCAATGGGTGGTAAAGCCTTTCTTCTATAAAATGCTTTCTGCTAATGTGTAAACTGGCTGATGTGTTATTCTTTCCAAGCAGCAGAATATCCAAACTCAACTAAAGGGAAGGAGTTTCATTTTGTTTAATTTAATTTTAGAAAACCATTCACGAATGAAGCTTATTCTGTGCTTATATGACACTGGAGCAGGTTGATAGGCAAACATTGTGTCATCTTTTACCATAATTTGGATTGATAAGCGCAGTACTTTTCTCTAGCAGCTCTCAGAAAGATATATTACTTGTGCCACCTGGGTAGTTGCCATTAGACTGATGAAATTTTTTCGAAAGACATTCTGTTCCTGCAGAATGAGGATGAATAGTTTGCCCATCACAATAACTCTGGGCAAGTCCTGGGAGTGCTGCAACAGCAGACTCAATCATACGCAAAAATCTCAGATTCAGAGAGAATATGAAATTAAAATTCCGAAAAATAAAGTATTGCAGAGATTTTCAGGGTATATAGAGATAAGAACCTTTGTTCTTTGGCACCATTATCAAGTAATTGGTGATTCAAGAGACTGGGATTGCCAAAAACATGACGAACTGACTCTCACTGACCATCTCGGGGAAAGTAAAGCAGGGTGAGCAGTGGACCTTGTTCACTCGACCTTTTATTTTTATAAAATAATGTTATTTATGGCCTTGCCAGAAATGATTATCCTTAGGGAACTAACGCAGCTCAGAAATCAAATCTAAACAAGAGAGCATTTTACAAACTTCTTGTGTTTTCATAAGTCAAAGGGTCTTTAAAGAGCAAGTTAACAAATTAGCTTCCCATGCACTTTCAATAATATCGGGCAGTGAATCTTCAGGCAATCTCCGGTCTATCTATTTATTTTTCTTATGTTTTAAAGCATATTTGTATTTTTGGGGAACTCAATCATTTTTATTATGAAGTAATGCTACCTGGTGGAGGGTAGAATAGTGTTTACTTTTATTTTTCTGAATTGAAATAAAGGATTTCTCAAATCTCAAAGTTAGATATAAATTTCTAAACTAAAATACTTTTTCTTCAGTGATCTTCTTTTGCTTGGTGTGTGTATTTTTTTCTAAGATATTTCTATTCTGAAAAGTAAAATATTAGAGTAGTCCTCTTAGTCAAAACATCGTGACTGATGATTGGTTATTAAATCAGAAAATTTAGTTAACATGTAGAATTACAGATAAGCATACACACTGATTTTAAATACTTACACATAAATACACATAACACATATAACACACACCGGGAGTTTTTACTTTGCACAGTTCTGATATGCACAAATTTCAGTTATCATAGTTTAGTTAAATACACCAACCCTCCAATAAAAAAGGTTTAAATTTTAGTTACCATAGTATATCAACTGAAAGTTATTCATAACTTTCCAGGAGATCTTCAGTTCACAAGTCACTAAATAAATAACAGATGTACACCATGATCAATGACCTATCACATCACGTCTCTCGAAGTCTGGCAGTGATTGGCCGATGGACATCTGTTATTCGATACTCACACAACAACAGTGGTATAGATTTGTTGCCACGTTATCTCCCAGTAATAAATGCACATGACTTGAAAATATGAATAATCAAAAGGGGGAATTGACAAAGATGAAAGTGCAGCCAAGAAATAAAAATTCATGACACTGGAAGTAAAATTCAATTTAAACGTAAATGGAGTTACAGAAGAAATATCTGAGTGTAGGAATGTGAACACTTCTGCCATTAATTATATATATATCCAGAAGAACTTGGTGAAGATGAACTTATCAATATAAATGAGGTAAGCAGTTGTAAGGAAAAGAAGATAACCTAGGTGACAGACAAAATTTAGTGCTTAAAACCTTGGCGATATTTCATGACATTGAAAGCCAAAGGATAAAATGTTGGTAGCTGATCCAAACTTAGGAATATAACAACCCATCTTATATATATATATGTTTTTTCTGAGCTTTTTGAGAGAAAGTTGCATATATCACACCACGTTTCTTCTAAATATTTTAGTGTGTATTTTCTAAGGACAAGGACATTCTTGCACATAATGACAATGCAGCTATCAAATTTAACAAATTTAACGTACTATTTTATCTGCATTCTATATTCCGATTTTGCATATTGACCAAATAATGTCATGAAGGTTTTGCTTTTCTTGACCCAGGATCTAATCCAGAATCATGCATTACCTTCAACTGTTGAATGTCTTTCCTTAGCTTTCTTTTATCTGGACGAGTTCCTCTGCCTTCCTCTGATGAGTTCAGATCAATAAGTTTGTAGAATGTTCTCCAGGTTGGCTTTGTCTGAAGTGTCTTCATAATTTTATTCAGGTTATGCTGTCTGAGAGAATTCTACACAAATTATGCAGTGCTCTTTCTAGTGCTAGCCATCTGGTTGCTTATGATGTTGCTTTATCCCATTATTCCTTACGTGGTGGCCACTTGCTCTCCTCTGTAAACTTAATATTCTTTTTTTTGGTAATTAATTAGTACTTTAATGGGGAGATTCTTTGAGACTGTCTAAATATATTCTTGTTCATCATGTTTTCACCCACAAGTTTTAGCATTCTTTTATCGTTATCTTGCCAACGCTAAAATAGAGGGGTTTTTTTTGTTGTTGTTGTTTTTGTTTTTGTTTTTAGTTTTTTTATATATATAGCTTGTTTGGTTCTTTGGTATCTACTAGAAGGAGTAGAAAATTTACGTCTACACAAAAACCTGCACATGGATGTTTATAGCAGCTATATTCCTAATTATCAAAGGTTGGAAGCAACCAAGATGTATTTCAGTAGGTGAATGAACAAACTGGGATACATCCAGACATTGGAACATTATTCGGTGCTAAAAATAAAAAGAGCTATTAGGCCATGAAATGAGATGGAGGAAACATAAATGCATAGGACTAAGTGAAAGAGACCAACCTAAAAAGGCTACAAAATGAAAGGTTCCAACTACATGGCATTCTGGAAAAGCCAAAACTGTGGAGACAGAAAAAAAAAAATTAGTGGTTGTCAGGAGAGGGATGAATAGGTGGAGCACAGAGGATTCTTACCACAGTGAAACTGTTCTGTGTGGATACTATCATAGTGAATTCATGTCATTATACATTTCTCCAAATAGAATCTACAACCCCAAGGGTGAACCCTAGTGTAACCAATGGACTTTGGGTGACTATGGCATGCCAATGTAGGTTCATCAATTGTATCAAATGGACCAGTCTGGTGGGGGATGTCGATAATGGGGAGGCTATGCATGTATGGGAGCAAGAGATACATGGGAAATCTTTGAAACTTCCACTTAATTCTGCTGTGAAGCTAAAACTGCTCTAAAAAATAGTCTTTTAAAAAATAACTTTTCTGTATTATGATTTTACAATGAATTCAGCTGATCTTTAACAGAAACAACTTTCTTTTCCGAAATAGTATATTACTAAAATAAGAATTACCTCTAGCCCTAAACAGGAAAGGTAAAAAACACCACTGATTCTTGACACTGATACAATTACAAGAGCAGAAGTGGAAGAGAAAAACATACTAGGAACTAGATTTGAGCATTCATTGTGTTGTAGGTATTTTTCAGAAAAGTTAACAAAGGAAATGGAGAGTGTTTCTTAATCCCACAAGTTGGTTTATTAGAGATAAATAAACATAGCTCTTATATTTGTAAAAATAATTTTCTAATGCTGCTTTGCAATAATTGCATTGGCTTTATTCAATAATATTTCATGGATGGGACTTCCTGAATAATGGAAGCATAGCAAAACAACATTTTATCTGATAAAAAATAGGTAAACTATAATTTAAAGTCACTAGAACTTGTGCTAAGGACATATGGAAAATGGGGAAAAATATTCAAGAGAACCTACTAAATTCTGGTAAGGCTAGAGAACATTTTTGGTGTTTGAGACATGTTTTACCCCACTATCACTACCCACCACTCCAGTTCTTACAAAAGGTCTACCAGATGCATGTACAACCAGGAAGACAAAGGGTCTCTCTCCCCAAAGCTATCATTCTGGGATTAAGATTTCATACTGGGAAGGGCAAGTTGCTGGTTTTTCTCATCACCTCTCCCTAGCCTCATGTTGCAGAAGTCCTACCCTTTCCCTGCCTGGACTCCACTTGTAGAGTAAGGGGTATGCCCAAAGTGTGGAAGGCCAGAAATATCAGGCCTTTCCAATTGCCCCTGCTCCAGCTCACTTGTAGGTCAGTGGTTTCACGCTAACAATAACAAGCCAAGAAAAACAGGAGTTGCCCCTTTGGTCCCTGCTCCTGCTCAATAAGTGAGAGTGACACTTTAAGAAAAGTGAGTCCCTGGTCCCAGCTATGGTGCAGTGGAATAGGAGTTCAGCTCAGTGTGGAAAGTAGGTCATAAGGACCAAGAGTTCTGCAGCTTTCCTGGAGAGGGCTGTTTTGAAACAGAAAGTTGAGACATGCCTGAGGGCTTTGCTGAAAATAACACAGATTTTAATGAAGAGTCATTAGGAGGCCTTGGTGGCTTTATAACACAATGAAAATAGCTGAGTAGCTAGAAGTTCAATAGAGAGAACCAGGGAAAGAGAGAGAGAAGAGGACCATTCTTAGGATCACAGCCTTCTTAGATCTCTGGGGGTTGGAAGGCTGTGCCCATATGCTAAGCTGCACCCACTCGGGAACAATCACTAGGACGTGGGGCAGATATGAAACCGTTCCCCAATCCTGAAACAAACCCATCAACACAGGGAAGTCTCATTGACACAGGGGGCTTAAACTTAATCTTTGAGCAAATATTGACTGATCAGTAAGCTGCTTTGACTCCAGGATAATTAATAGGAAACCTAGCTTAAAAATAAAATTACACCCTTCCCTGGCAGTATGAAAGACTATGTGCATGACCAAGGTTGTTGCATCTCAGAAGCAATAAAATAAGGAACCTCCAAGCTATTATTTCCTGGTTGGACATGGGAAAATTCCTATAGACACCATGAACTGTGATAACAGCTTACCATCCATCAAGAAAATGAAAAGAAAAATCATGAATTTTGAGAAAATATTTGCAAATCATATGTCTGATAACAGACTTGTATTCATAATATATAAAGAACCCTTATAACTTAATAATAAAAAGAAAACCCTATTAATAAATGTCCAAAGGATTTGTATAGACATTTCTCCAAAAAAGATATACAAATGGCCAGTAAGCACATGAAAATATGTTCAATAACATTAGGCATTTGGAAACTGTAAACCCCAAACTACAAGATACAACTTAAAACCCACTAGGAGAGCTATCATTAGAAAGTTAGACAATAACAAGAGTTGGCAAAAACGTTAAGACACTGGAAAATTGCTAGTTAGAATTTACTAAGGCAGCTTCTTTGAGAAACAATTTGAGTGTTTCTTAAAACGTTAAACATATTATAGGACCCAGCAATTCCACTCCTAGTTATGCACACATTGGAAGAGAATTGAAAACATAGAACTGCACAAGAGCTTGTACATCAATGTTTATAGCAGTGTTATGTATAATAAAAATAGAAATAACCCAAATGTCCATCAACTGACGAATGGATCAACAAAATGTAGTATATCCGTACTAAGGAATATTGCTCATTAATACAAAGGAAATTAAGTAATTACAAATCCTACAACACAGATAACCCTTGAAAATATTATACTAAGGTAAAGAATGTAGTCACGAGAGACTATATTTTGTATGATTTCATTTGTGTAAAATGTCCAGAATAGTCACAGCTAAAGAGACAGAAAGAAGATTAGTGGTTACTAATAGAAGAGGGCTAACAGTGGCTTAATGGGGCATGGGAAAAAAGAGAGTGAGTGATAGCTAATGGTTATGGATTTGGTTTATCTTAGGGGAGATGAATATATTTTAAAATAAGACTAGCGATGGTTGCAAAATCTTGTAAATATGCTGAAAAAGATTGCATTCTCTCTTTAAAATCAGTGAATTATATGACATGAGAATTGAATCTCAATGGAGCTGTTAAAATTTAGATGATGATACTAGTTTCATCACTGGTCCAAAAATTATTCAGAAAAGATCTTTTAAAATTATTTATAGATTTTTTAAAGTTTTTAAGTTGATGGGATTTTTCTATTACTTATTTCTAGGATTATATTGCTCTCTTGTCAAATGACACCATGTTCAATACTTTGATTGTCTTTGAGTTTTTTTATGATGATTTATTTAGGCCTAATATATGGTTGATGTTTGTTCTATGGACATCAAATTTATAAAGTGTATCCTTGTTGTATGATATATATTTGGGTATATATTTATTAGATCAGTGAGTCTCAAGATCAGTATCCAATGCCCAGGTCACACTCTCATAAATTTTGATTACAGAGTTTTTGTTGGGCTTGTTCTCTATTTTTAAAATTAAATGTTTGGTATTTGGATGCAACATAGATTCTGAGAATTACTCTGTTAGGTCAACTGTATTAATGGTGCTTGACACTAAAGGTATTTGCAATATAGCTTTTTTTATCTACTTGGTCTACTAATCCCTGAGAAAACATTATCTTAATTTTTTTTCTACGATCTTGTTTTCTGGGAGATTTTCCTCTTAGGATATTTTACGAAGTTCCTAGTCTGCTTAAGGCAGGCTCTTTCCCATGATTGGGGGTCACCTTGTTATGTGGGAGGTGCTTTCCAGGGTCAGATTTGTTTTTCCATCTTCAGATAGGAGGGTAAAGTAAGGGTTTTCCAATGGCTCAAGGATTTTTGTTTGATCCCTTATTTTATATGTATTTTTATTTGTGCCTGCACAGTTGTCTGTGGTCTGTACTTTCAAAATATGCTTGTCTCTACATCTCAGCCATCTTATTTTGAATACCAGAAATACCATACTGTTTGTTCACACAACTTATTTTATTTGCCATGAGTGATGACCCATGCCAATCTTCAGCATGGGTGCAGATTTGATCCTTTTCCTCCACACAACTCACCCACGTCTATGGCCTTATTTGACACTACTTTTGTAGGAATAGTTTCCTTCATTTAATTCTGAAAACCTTGCATTAGGCCAATGACATTCAGAGGTGTTTTATCTTTCTCATCAACTTCCAATATGGTTAAAATAAATTTTTTAAAATTATAATTTTTCTGGCTCATTTTACTTAGAGTAATAGTATAAAATTTGAGTTTCTCCTACTTTCAGCACAGATAAGATTTGATTTATTATTTTGACTTTTTTCTTTCATTAGACATTAAAAAGTAAGGGGAACTTTAATGCATTTCTGTAGATATTTTTAATGAAATTATTGATGGTTCCAGTTAGGAGCTGGATTAAACATATTATTAATGACATTTGTGTTATATTTGTTTAAATGTTTGCTTAACTGGGATGGGATTCAATAGGGAGAGTTTTGGACAAAAATGAGATAAACGATGGTAGTTTTCAAGAAAACATTTTGTGTGTTCTCACATAATTAACATACCATACATGTTTCAGGCATTGGGAAACAGTATTAATAAGCATAACTTCCATCTGGAGCTTGCAGTATGGCAGGGAAGAAGGAGAGACAAGTGCAAGTGTTAGAAACTTTATTTAGCAATTGAGTAAGTGAGATTTTTAGGAGACAAGACTGGAGGCAGATAAACTGGCTAGAGGTTTATCACAATAATCCAGGAATAATCTGACAGAAAGGGGCAGAGGCCAGAGATACCGAAGAGGCAGAATTTGCAGGATCCAGTGACCATTTGAAGTTTTGGAAACTGGGAATGAAACAAGAAAGAAGAATAAGGAATAATTCTCAGTGATCTGAGAGGCAATTGGATGAACAGTAGAGAAGACTGGGGAAGAGCAGGCTTGCAGTCTTAGAGGGCATTGGAGACATTTAGAAAAAATCGTTAAATTAACTTGATTGAAGCTTTTTCTTGCAAGTCAGAGATCTGTGCCATAGTTTGAATGAATACAATTTTTAATTGAATTAAATTACCATTCTTGGCCTCCGAGACAGAGGAAACAACAGAGCCTGCCTTCTGCCTTCAGCAGTTTCCTGTGCTCAGTGATGAAAACTAAGGGGCAAAGAATTGCCCATAATTGAGGCGAGGAGCCCCTGGCCTCAGTGACCCTAACATAGCAGAAATTAGAATATTAATTTAAAAGTTCTTTTCAAAAATGCTGATTTGCAATGTAGAGCTAATAAAGATGGACTAAATTGTCCCCATGGGTTCTCTAAAACAGTCATCTATAACCCCAGAATTCTCCCTAATTATGTATACTTGGAAGACAGTCATTGCTATTTTTATCTATTGATGCATTTCGAACCCCCCTTCATTGTGATTCATTGTGTGCTTTCCTTGGAGCAAATATAATTTGAGATTGAATTGAAAGAGCCCCATTGGGAATGCTTACATTAAACCTGAGCTATTTTTTGATCTAACTATCTGTTATAACTTAAGTACAGTAAGAGTTTTATGGTCTTCACAGGTTTCAGGGAGGCAGAAGACTCAGCAGGACAATCACACAGGTAGACTAGTCTTGTGATTCAAAAAGGCTGGATAGAGCCTCCAGAAGGAGGTTCTTATATATGCTACATTGGCCACAGACAAAATAGTCTACTTATTGTTGACTAAACCTACCGTACACATTCTCAGGTGTCTCTTCCTCTCTCTCCATTTACCTAAGTCATATATAGAGGCTCCAACTTAAACATAGTTTATTCTTTGAAACATGTCCCTTTTGTCCTTGCCAGAATGATGTCACTCTACCCTCAGAAAACATTTATTATTTGCCTCTTTCATTTGGTCTTTGGCAATGGCTACCATCTATTGGTGTAACTCCTTTTTCAAATAAGTTACATATGTTTCATTGTATTCCTTAATGTGATCTTAATGCATCACCAGGAGCCTTAGGATCTCAGTTGACTGCCTTACCCATAATAGGTGCTTATGACAATGTTTTCATGGGTGCTTGTGACAATGTAGATGAAATTTAATTTTACCACAAATGATTCTAGTTTGCTCTATTGCAAATGGGCTCTGAAATAAATTTATGGAATCCTGGGCAATTAAAATATACCATTTCTAGGGATACGTATATGTCTATATTTTCTATTAGATAGTGAAATTATTAAGGACAAAAAGGCTGATTCTGACACACGTCTGGTTTCTTCTTACCAGGAAGGCATTCAATAAGTTGACTGGTATTTGCTCTTATGCAGCTCACAATCTGGTGGGGTAATAGACAATAACAATAACAAAACAATTAGAGCAACTATTATTGGAAACAAGCAAAATGCCAATTATAAATTATTTGTATGTGTGATGTAGCAAATTTAGAAAGCACTGAGAGAGAAAGTAAAAGAGAGGAGATAATAGCTGAAAGGTTAGACAGGGAAGTCTCTGTGTAGAGATGGCATTTATTTTCAAAGCTTTTGAAGGAGGAGTAAATCCATGCAAACGGTAAGGGGAATGGTCTACTAGAAATTGAAATAAGAGCAAATTGATGTCAGGAGTGAGGTGTAGAGTTGATATTAGAAAACTGTCCTCTCATCAACACAAGAAGTCAATGCATCTAAAACTTACAAAAATACCTCATAGTGTAAGTAAATTATTTATAAATGCGGTGACTGGCCAGAGTATTTAGGAGTATTGACTTTTGAAGGAACAAGATTGCACATGGGAATAGTTTGCTGAGGTGCTTGCCATTTTTGTCTCTCAGACTTTAGTAATATTTAATTAAATTTGTATATATTACTTATAGAATTTTAAAAAATATGACAAAGTCATGAATCTCCTATGACATAAAATGAATATCTATGTCAAAGACTTTATTTAACTGTTTAATTAATGAGGGAACCAGTGTGAGGTTAAACCTGGATAATTCGAAAAATCACACATTGTAAGCAATAGGAATGCTGATATGAATTTACAAAGGAATGCAAAACTAGTTTGTCCATAGGGCAATAATCAGTTGCATTCTATCAGATGCAACTCTCATGTGTATATATTTGCATATATATCTATAGATATATTTGCCTTCTTATCAGTTTTCAACAACTTACAGAATAGTGAAATAGAGCAAAGACAATGAAACTTTAAGATAACTTAGAAGAGTTCATTAGACAGGACACTTAGGAATCTTTTGTGCCCATTTCAAAAGTCTTTCAAACTTAGAATAAAATAAAAAGAAAATCAAAGGAAAAGGAAGAAAAATGATATATTTTCCCAATGTCAACCCATTTTTAAAAAGTTAGGAATACACAATAATAATTATTAATAATAATTATATCTGGGGCACAGCTGCCCTGCACACACTGGATGTGGCGCATATCTAATGCACTGCAAGTCACCGAAAGGAGCTGAGGCAAGGACTCAGGCCCTTCTGTCTGGCCTTGCCCACGCAGAAGCCTGTCTGCATCCCTGCATCCCAGGGGCTCCCATTTGGAGGCCTTTGTATGGGGGCCTTTGAAATGGAAAATGGAATGGTGAGGGATCTAGCACTTTCTCTGATTTGACCTCCTGCCTGTACTATAGCAGTAAGTAGATAAACACTTGGTGGTTACTTTCATTTCCATGTGTTGTCTTAATTGACTGCTCCAACACTTTACAGTTCTGTTCTCAGCTTAACTCAGTGCTTGACATAATCCCGTATTTTACTCTGTATAAGAGTAAATTTAAAAAGACATAAGATGTAAATGAAGACAATGTGGTACATTTAACTCAGAATAAAGATTAAATTTTTTTAACAAATTTCTGGAAAACCACGTCTTCCTGTCCTAATTGGTTTTCCCTTGTTTCTGGTAAAATCTTTGATTAGTCACCAATGCTCCAGTTTTAAAACTTATTTTCCTGTTTCTTTGTTTCAGGATGCAATTTTGATTCAGTTAACGTATATTTACAGAGCAACATTAAAACAGCTATACAACCGGCCAGGCACGATGGCTCATGCCTATAATCCCAGCATTTTGGGAGGCCGAGGCAGGTGGATTACCTGAGGTCAGGAGTTCAAGACCAGCCTGGCCAACATGATGAAACCCTGTCTCTACTAAAAATTCAAAAATTAGACGGGTGTGGTAGTGCACACCTGTAATCCCAGCTACTCGGGAGGCTTGAGGCAGGAGAATCGCTTGAACCCAGGAGGTGGAGTTTGCTGTGAGCCGAGCTCTCGCGACTGCAGTCCAGCCTGGACATCAAGAGCAAAACTCCGTCTCAAAACAAAAAACAAAAACAAAAACAAAAACAAAAAACAGCTATACAACCAAGATATAAACATTTGCTTCAGCCTATTTTAATTCAACTTAAAATTCTTTTAGATATTTCAAACATTTTCTAGACCTCTCTGCTCCTCCCTCAGCTCCCCTCGCCCTGCCAAAACACAACATCACCACCTGTATTGCTACCTAAGTGTCCCTCTGAAGCCCTTCCCTAACTCACCTGATTAGAGAAATGTGTACTAGGGAGAAAGCTACTTTGCTTACACAAGCATTTGTATGTAAAATCTTAGAACTCTGCAGATGAGCTCAGTTCCTCTTATTAGCATGTAAGCATTTAAAGAACGGTGTAAAGATGTAAAAAAAGCTAACTTGAGTGGGGACCTTCTTATGTACATCCCAGCTCAACCTGATAGAATCCTCTCTATTACTTTCAACTGTGTCTGCCTATAGCTGAAATCATTCTGGACTCTCCACGCTTGGAAGAATTGAGAAATACTCATTTAAGGTCTTGGCTTGATAAAAACTGTGAAAGGTCCAAAACATGTAAAATTAACAATATAGAAAACTTCATTGAGTTTTAATCACTTTAAGAATATACTATTTCATAGCACAATAAATCTTCCTGAAAGCTCTTGCTTAGGTTTATTTGCATCAGAGTAACTCAGGCTATGCTGTGGAAACAAATCAACCTTTAAAGCCTAGGGGTTTAACATAATAAAAGTAATAAAGCTCATACATAAATTTAAGAAGCGCTGTTTTAATGGGAAATTGTAATAAAAAAAGACAAAAAGGAGCTATATATATCAATTCTGTACTCTAGTTGGTAAATTTGTTATTCACAGAGGTGGGGCAAGCAGTAAGTTTGTTATTCACTGAGTTGGGGCAAGGACAGTTTAACAATTCTAAACTTGCTTTACATGTATACTAGGGATGTACAAAAAGGAAATTAATGGTGGACATTTAGTGCTAGATTTTTCACACTGGGGAGAGAAATTGCAGACAAGCAAGGAAGGAAGGATAGAATGAGTTCTGTGGTACTAAATGAGAGCTGAAGATACTAGTATGAATTCATATTTAGCTTAATACATATATACTTGTGAATTGTTACAGACCTAATTATGGAAATGTGTATAAAAGAGTTCATATGCACACATGTATTTGCTAGCCTTTTGCTCAGAGGGCCTGGAAACAGTGACATCTAAGTAGCAACAAGTATATATACCTGGTACCCAAATCTTGATTTCTAAATGACATTTCCCAATAAAAAGAACCAGATCCCAATAAAAAGAACCAGATTCCAGGGCTGGAGGAGAGAAAAACATCAGATGAGCCTAGAGCTATCCGGTAATGCTAAAAAGTAAGGATGTGCTAAAAACACAAAGGGGCCATGCCAAAGGGACATAGAAGCCCACCTGAAAAAACTCCCAATGGACAAAGCTGGATACATTTGAGCAACACGATAAATAATGTGGTATTAAATTACAACCCAAAGTTCAAAACAAATATACATTATTAGTCCATGCTGATGTAAATATTAGGTAGATGCAAAAGTAATTGCGGTTTTTTTTGACATAACTTTTAATGGCAAAAAAGGAGTTCACATGCAATTTATTTTTAAATATGTAGAGGCTGTATATATATAACAAGTAAATTGAATAAATAAGTAAATGGAGAAGAAAGATAAATCGTTCTCATAGAAGAACTCCAAATAATGTAAGTTACATATTCCCTTCACTAGGAAGTGGAATATATCTATATCCTTTCCTCTACCACACTGAGTGTAGGAAAGACTTAAGTGATTTGTCCCAAAGTATAGAGTATGAAGAAGGGAAAAAATAGTAACTTTACAGTAAAGAAACCTGGCACACAACATCTTAACCAAGTGATCAAAGTTACCATCATTAGGATAAGTTGTGTTGATAATATGTATCCTATGATATGATATATGACAGCTACTGTAACACTTATCTAGTACTGAGAAAGCTAAAAAAGTTATGTCTTTTAAAAGTCATTAGTATCTACTAATTTTTCCATTGTGTTTTATTTTTAGGGTGAAGTTTCATCAAACTGTAAGCCTCTCAACTTCACTGATGTTTAAAATATCTATTCCTACATTATATCTGCTTTATCTGTCTGCATGCTGTATTTTTACTTTTTATTAAAAAATATTATTACTGTGTTTTTGCAACTATTCTATCCTTCTTATTCGATATTTTCTGTCTTGCTTTCCTAGGATTTTATTTCTTTAAAATGTCTTTTAAACACCATTTTAGTTATTTCTCACAACTTTTGAAATGTAATTGTTTAATTATTATGCAATTCCTTGTACTTCATAATTTTTATGTGAAAAATGGCAGTAAAATTGTGTAGTTTTATTGGTTTTTTTTCTAAATTACCAACATACATCTTTTTTGCTATTGCTTTGTTATTTATTTCTAAATTTATTAAGAATATATTCATTATTTTCTTTGACATTCATGAAATTTGCTTTGAAGTCTGTTACATGGTTAATTATTGTGATAGTCTATTTGTACCTGAAACAACAGACAGATTCCTTAAAAGAAACTATATAATTCCCTGTGTAGAAATTTAATAAAGTTTATTAAATGTATTCTTCAAATACTACGTGATTTGTTTGGTTTTCAAGCTAGATAAATTTTTGAATAAGTTATCTTAAAAACTGTAAGTATAATTATTTTCATATATATTTTCCCATAATACTGTCAGTTATTATTTTTAAATATGTAGAGGGTATATCTATAACAACATATTAATTTATTAAACATATGGTGCTTCCTATGTCCCCAAAGCTTTTCTAATACTTTACAGTTAATTCATCTAAGTCTTACAACAATCCTATATTAAAGATTATTTTTGGGCTTAATAATCCATTTTTCTTGTACTCATTATTGATTATTTTCATAATCTAAGAACCTAGAACAGGCTTTTTTATTATTGAAGGTTTACATTTCTAGGCTACTAGAAAAGAGCAAATAAACATCTGGAATTATAATAAAAATCAAGAGAAATAAAAACGTTGTTACAGGTGCAGGTTGCCATATGCACTCTACATTTCAGCACCACAAGACAGCAACTTAATAGTTATTTTAATGCCCTCTGATCATTCTAGGTATTGGCAGACAGATGGTTCACTTCCATTAAAACTAAAATTAAAAATTAAACCAATTTCTAATGTATTTCAGAATTCTTATGTAAACTTCTTATCTTAGAGCACATTGCACAGTGAGTATTCTACTTATTTGTGCTTCTCTAAAACAAAAGACTCACTGTTTAAAAGCTTGATACACTGTCATCACAGGTAAATGTCATTTTTTGGTTACATTTCAGAGCAGCCACTTTGTCAACTACATTATTTCAGAAACTTTGGCTAAAATTGCCAGGATAAACAAAAATTACTAAATGTTATTAGGAGAGATCGCTGTCTTCCAATTATTATTGGTTTTGCAAATATCATTCTATCAAAATAAGATTTAATTTTGTGAAAACTTTCAAAATAAATCAATATACTACCACGTTTTTATTATAATTCCATGAGGTAGATTAAATTCTAGGAAGTAATATTTAATGATATAATTCCTTGTTCTTTATGAAACAGTATACTCATTGAAAATCACTTTTTAGCAAACAAAATAATTTTCTTAGAAAATTCAAACTATAGTCTACCAATAGAGTTATGGGAAATTTTTCTAATTCATAAAGCATGAAAATATTTGTTCTCAATATTATTTTAAAATTAATCCATAGTAATCAATGTTATGTTTGTGATACTGCACATATAGAAGATTAACTGGAGATCTGGAGCAAAAACTGGGTTAAAATCCAGTTCTGTTTTGACCTAATCTCATTTACTGTGGCAAATGACTTTATAAATGAAACATTAATTTTCTTATGCGTAAGTGCAGATAATTTAGACCTAGTCTGATGTACTTGACAGTTTTTAGAATTAAAACTTACTATTATAGATATATAATAATGTATTGAGTATGTGTGTGTTTGTAAAGATAAGGTAAATAATTAAGAAGATAATTTTTGACTTAATTATTATGAGCATATTCTTCAAACTGTAAACATTTAGTTATACAAATATTACTTGTAATCGTTTTTCTCCCCAGATAGTATTACTCAAAGGTCTATGATATGTGTTGGTGGGGATGTCCACAGGACTAATTCAATAACAATTTGTATTGTATACTCCTTGCTATGACTTTTCAGTGTATGTTAAAAAGTTGGTGTCTTAAGTTCCAAAATGCAGAAAATATTTTAGTTCTGATACACAGTGCTCTTTACTGACATGGAATCTTGATTTTCAAAATGAAGAAGGAATGAAGGGAAAGGAAAGAATAAAGAAAGAACAGTAAGTAATTTCTCTCTCAATTACTTAAGCTTGTCATACCCTGTTAACATATTTGTATGTCAAAAAACATTTTTACACTTTTGGTTATGTTTTTATTTGCATTCCAAATGACTACATTTATTATGAAATCCAAGGAAAGCAAGCTTCCACAATTTCTACCAATCTATTTAGTACAAGAATCAAAAACAATCCAAGCAGGTAGGTCAACACCCAGGTCTTAAAAGCAGAGGAATCAACACAAGGGTCCCTGAATTGTCCATTTTGGTCGTTGTCAGATTTATCAACATAATCACAACCCAATATTACCCTTTTTCTGCAGCATCTGAGTAAATAAGTCATACGTAGTTCAATGTGGATTCTGTGACTAATCTCTAGAAAAGAGAGGGAAATGCAAAAATATTGACATATAAAGGGCAATTATAACACTATATCTTCAGTACAGTTGGTTCTTCTTATTCACAGTAGTTACTTTCTATTAAGTCACTGAGAACACTGAATTAGTGAATACTGAATCATTCCTCCAAGAGGTTAAGCTCCTTTGAGCCTCTGGTCACATTTTTGTCCATGAATAAATACGTAACCTTGTTTTATGTATGTTTCTCTTTAAGGGTATCTTATGTAATATATATATATTGGATTCATTAACATTGAGCTCACAGCAAATAGCACTATAACTCATGCCTGAACAAAGCTTATCTAACACACATTAAACTGTAAGGTACGTCACAGCCTTCTTGCACTGAAGAACATTAGGCAGCACTTCAGCACTACACTCACAGGAACATTTTAAACCATGAAATTACCAAAAAAAAAAAAAGTATAAAAGTAAAAAAAAAAATGGCATCACATAGATTACAAAAAGGACATGTTTACAGTATGAACTGGAACAGAGAAGACAGAGCATCACGTTGTGTGACCTCAGCTGGGAACACACCGTTTTCAGCAGCTCAATTTGTTTATCCCTTTACACATGTCTGCAAATGACTCTGAAATCATTTTAAGTATTGATTTGGGGGTTAAAACAAATTTTAGCTAGTAGGTTAATTCACTAATATAGAGTCCACAAATGATGAAGATTTACTGTATCTGGAAGAGTAACTGAGATGCCGAGAGATTTTCTGAATGAATCAGAGGCTCAACTATAGGAAGTACCTATATGGTGTAATCTGATAAAGTTCCCCCAAGGCCTGATGTAAAGAAAGGTGGATCTATACTAGTTGATAGCCTTAGCTTTGATATTTTAGGCTACTTACTACTTCTTAGTATCCAAAAGCAACCTTAAGCAGCTCTTCTGAGATCAGACGGCGGTGGGGAGAAGTAGACAGATGAGATCATGTAGTGTATTTATCACTGAAAGAGACAGATTTTGATGGGTGATACATGTTGGAGGTGGAATGGTGGATGAGAACAAACTTTATTCAAAAAGGACAGTTACTTAACAGCACAGTATGGATTGCCATGGGAGCAATTATGATCGATATGTTTCTTTATCTTCCTTCCTTTCTTCCTTCCTCTTTTCCTTCCCTCTTTTCACAGATGCTTTTTGTTTTCTGAGTATTCTTTTTGTTCACTACAAGGTGGCAATCAGATATCTGTAGCAAGCTTGGATCAGTGACGTCTGAGATACCTGTTTATGGATTATTCATCTGTTCTACATAATGACATCTCCACCTCCAGAAAAAAATTTCATAGTATGGTAAGTTCTGCTCTAAGATGATGCATATGTTGCTAAAAATCACATTATGCAAACTAACACAAGAAAAACCATAGGGCTTATGAGAAAAGGGGGCTAGGAGCACAACACTGAAAACTTTTGTTAGTAACACATTAGACAAAAAGATAAGAACCTAACTAAAATAGTAGCACAGTTTTACACATATTAAATGGTTAATAAATAAATAAATAATGCAATAAATGTGGCACCTTTTCTCGAAAAAAGACTTAAATTCCCTTGTGGAAGTGGGCGTCAAAAAAGTTGCAGCTTTTGAGTTACTGTGAAGTGATGGAAGGAAGGTTGACTGAAATGGTGTGGAACACTGTACCACCAGATAGTAATGAGTGCAGCTCAGAATTTAAAACACAGGCAGTGTGCTGAGGTGGCTGGTAGATGTTTGAGGTGAGTGCAACTTGTATATTCTGCATAGTTCAGCTGAGTTGTGTGCAGTTTTTTGCATTCTCTTGGTATTTCTCATGAATAAAAAGTCTGGCATAAGTGTATAAAAAATCTGGCTTGTCCTCTAATTGTTCCTTAATATATCAATCACATTGGAACAACTTCAGATTTTCAACACAAGTATTGTAACAGAACTGACTGTACAATGTTATTGGACTGCAGTATGATTGAATTTTGGTTTCAGATGAACTGGTAGATTTCCCTAGAAATATTCACTGACCCAAACTGTGACAGTTTACATCTGAATCTTGTTTGAGGACCATCCTTCTACCTCCTGAATTGATGCTTCCGAATCTTTCTGACATTAATATGTGTGTTTACTCAGGACTCTGTCTCTTTGTTTCTGTTCACTGGGGCTTGTCATATTCTCAAACACTGAAGAAAGGACATATGACTTCCAGCGGGGTACAAATCAGGTGGTCCCCATAGGAATATCTGACACTGCTCTACATTTATATAAGCAATTTACACAACCTGTGTAATTATTAACACACTGCCTCCACTGCACAAGGATTTTTCCTAATACAGAATCAGTGGGCTGTGTGAGCCTGAATTTTGGCCCAGGCTCAGCGTATTTCATCAACACTGTGATTGCCCTTGATGCATGCCAACACCACAATATCAAAACATCAAGAAGCAGAAGCATGCTTTCAGTATTACAGCAAAGTGACGAAAATTCATGCAAAGGAAGAATCCTTTTTAGAATTAAATTTTTGCCTAAAATACCTTTTCTTCCTCTTGACCTGATTTTGCCCATTCCTTGAGGCCACATTGTTTCACTTCCTCTAATAATTCTTGCTATTCCCACCCTCACTGTTTTCACATACCCCACCTTATCCAATAGGTGTAAGTTCATTGCTTCAGCCCTGTTCTCTTCATAGCGTAGTTTCATCACAGACCTACTTTCCTTTTACTGATTACCAAGAAGGTACAACTGGCTAGCACGGCACCCCGACCCTACTCAGCTTAGGGCTTTATTGTCAGAATCTTCCTTTCTACAGTGTCCCTTGGTTAATTACGAGTACATTTTTCTTTAGTTTTGCTATTTTTAATTTTTTCTACTCAACTGACTTGTTAACTTCAGAAATAAAACAGAACCCACCAAAGTTGGTTCATTTACAAGATGAACTCTCAAGTCTTATAAAGATTTTGGGGCCAGGCGTGGTGTCTCACGCCTGTAATCCCAGCACTTTGGGAGGCCGAGGCGGGCGGATCACGAGGTCAGGTGATCGAGACCATCTTGGCTAACACGGTGAAACCCCGTCTCTACTAAAAATACAAAAAAATTAGCCGGGCCTAGTGGCGGGCGCCTGTAGTCCGAGCTACTCGGGAGGCTGAGGCAGGAGAATGGCGTGAACCCGGGAGGCGGAGCTTGCAGTGAGTCGAGATCGCACACCGCACTCCAGCCTGGGCGACAGAGCGAGACTCTGTCTCAAAAAAAAAAAAAAAAAAATTCTGAAAAGTCAGCCCTGCCAAATGCTTGTCATGCTTGTACATAAACATATTTACTAATGGGGAACTCACTATTTATTGAGGCAGCTCATTTGGCATTTAGTGAACTCTTTTAAGAAATTTATTCTTAATATGGGGCTAAAAAATCTGTCAAGAGTGTTCAACAACTGCAATCCTATCCCTGTAAGACTCTAAGAGTAATACAAAATTTTATCTTCAGAAAAATCTCTGAAATACATTCAGAAAGTAATTTCCAATGCTGAGTTTTTCTTTTCTCTAGGTCTACGTTCACTTTGCCAAACTGATTCTCCAAAAATACAAACATGAATTTTTTTCTACTTCCATTTCCTTGAATATTGAAATTTGTTTATTTCTATTTTAGATCACAGTATCCAGAATTTTATATGAAGGTTGTTTTTTTGTTTGATTTTGCTTGTTTTTGTTTTCACAATACTTTGCACAGTGTAAAACAATAAGTAGATACTAAATGCTGATTGTAAATAAGTAGACACTAAATTTTCTATAAGATGGAATTTGGAATTACCTTCCTAGGAGTCTTTACTTTGTGGTAGAAATAGTTACAGATTATTTGAAAAAAAATTAGACAATTTCCAGGAACTTTCTATTCCTTGCATTTTGGTAATTCTCTATATTCTGTATGCTTATAATTAACTTTCCTGGAGATTTTCTTCTCCATTTTCACTTGTCTATCAGATGTCTGAATGTAAATACCTATTAAACTTTAAAATTGGTAAAATCATTTAATAGTCCCCAATGTTTTGTCATTTGACAAAATGACAAACTGTGAAGATATCCCAATTGGTCTGTTATGTGAAAAGAAGCTAGAGATATACATGCCCCTAAATACCTCTCTGTAGCTCCAGCTTAGATTTCTAGAGTCCATGTGCACCTAGAATGTAACCCAGTTCGGTGACCAACCAACAAGTTCTCATCAAACTCAACTGTAATTTCTAAAAATCTTTGCTGTCAGGTAATTTCCTACCACATTTTTTTTTTGTTCTGAAAATATGACATAAAATGGATGGTCATTATAAAGAGGTTGAGAAATTTCCTTCAAATCCATCAATACCAGTCATGAAGTAAGGCTAGTTTCTTTCACAAAATCCTGTATTTCCTTCTTATGGAGGTAATATTCACAAGACTGGAGTTTCAAATGGATATGCTAAAATTGCTTGTAGCAGATGAAAACAC
Organism: Gorilla gorilla gorilla; assembly: GCF_029281585.2. Lineage (NCBI taxonomy): Eukaryota > Metazoa > Chordata > Mammalia > Primates > Hominidae > Gorilla > Gorilla gorilla. The sequence continues at coordinate 65,987,227 of NC_073229.2, forward strand.
AGGAAGATTAAATGAGACAACACACATGACATGTTTTATAAGTGAAGTGTGCTTTATAAATAAGAGATACTAAAAGTGTATAAGAATTGGCTGGGCACGGTGGCTCACGCCTGTAATCCCAGCACTTTGGGAGGACGAGGTGGGCGGATCACGAGGTAAGTAAATCGAAACCATCCTGGCTAACACGGTGAAACCCCATCTCTACTAAAAATACAAAAAAATTAGCCGGGTGTGGTGGTGGGCGCCTGTAGTCCCAGCTACTCGGGAGGCTGAGTCAGGAGAATGGCGTGAACCCGGGAGGCGGAGCTTGCAGTGAGCCAAGATCCCGCTACTGCGCTGGAGCCTGGGCGACAGAGAGAGAATCCGTCTCCAAAAAAAAAAAAAAAAAAAAAAAAAAAAAAAGTACATAAGAATTTAAGAATGGCCTTGCATGTCATCCATAGTTTTTTTTTCATTCTATCTACCTCGGCTACTTCAACATTTAAAAGTTCCTTATAACTTCTTTAACACAGGCTGGGGAACAGGTAGATTTCATTACAAAAATACCCTTTCACGAGTTCTCAAAATCTTTTCCAGGAGCTTTCATAGAGGAAATGATCAACTCTCAAAACTATTACGTTATAATCCGTTTTTCTGTTCTATGTTTGTGCTGCTGGATGAAATCTGTATTCCAAACATATCGCCTAGCTTTCTGGGTAGAGATTTGATCTCTCTTGAGATGTCAAAATGGGTCAAAAAGGAGTTTATGGAGAAGACTGTACAAAATAACTTTGTTCAGATGCTGTGGTTAGAGTTGAGAGAAGAAGACTTTAACAGTTCACAAAAGAGATATACTCGTTGTTACAAAGAAAAGCTCTATTTCCTGAGTACGTTCTGTCATATGAAATCATAACATATCAGGTATCAATCAAATATTAGACAAGGATTAAAGGCACAGATGTCTTAATATTATGGGCTTTACCAATGTCCCTTATGCATTTTTGTTTTAATATAATGCCATATTATTAACCAATTAGTCTAGAATCATGTCAAGTCGGCAGAGGTACACTGTCTATTTTATGTCAACATCCTCCCTTCAATATATGTAAAATAAATCATTCATCACCAATAATTAATACAACATAGGAAGAAAAAAAGCTAAAAATGGATTTTTTTCACGTCTTTCCCTGAACTCAAAACTGGTGTGTGCCCCCAGTGAAAACGAGCTGAAAGCTTGCTTCTCTTGGGTTATTCTTGTCTGCATATGTTAGACCTTCTGGTTTTGGTGGCTTCAACAGCTTTTTGATGGCTTCACACATGCAATTTATGTTTTCATTTTTTCAGCTTTTCTGGAAGTTTTGCAAGAGTTGTTTGTCTAGAAAATTCCTTTCACCTACATGTCTCATATCTCTCAGAGCATTTTAAATTTTAATTTCACTGATTACAAATTATGATGAGCATATTGACCTTAAGTTGTCATCTTTTGTGAAGGATTGAAATATTTTCTCCATTTTTAAGGTTATCTCTCTTTTTTTAATTGATATGTAGTTCTGTACATAGTCTACTTGTGAGCCATATATTGACTAAAGGAGTCGTAAATTTATTCTCCCACTCTGCCCCTTACATTTTCAATTCCTTAATTTTGTCTTTTGAGTAAGAGCATTCTTACTCATAATGAAGTCCAATTTATCAATTTTTTTCTATATTGTTTATGTTTTATGCTGTCTTTGAGAATTCCCTATCCTACTGATATAAAGATATTCTCCTAGGTTTTATCCTGAAGCTTTATTGTTTTTAAGGATGATGCTTCAAGGGGGTCAATGTTCTTTTTTTAAAATATAAATCTATCAATTGGCTTTCGCTGCATAACAAAGCACCTCAAAACTTAAGCTTTTATTAATTTTTATTTTATTTTATATTATTTTATTTTATTTTATTGAGTGCACTGGTAGGATCTTGGCTCACTGCAACCTTTGTTTCCTGAGTTCAAGCAATTCTTGTGCCTCAGCCTCCCAAGTAACTGAGACTACAGGCACCTGCCACCATACCTGGCTAACCCACTATGACTCTGTGGGTTGTCAATTCACCTGGGTAATCTGTAATCTGCTGGACTCAATCACAGAACTAACAGGATATATACAGGATACGTATGTATATATATCTATAGGATATATATAAGATGTGTATATATATAGGATATATACATAAAATAGGATATATATGGGGTTATTATATATTATATATATAATATATATATAATAGGATATATCTATTCTCTAGAGGTTTTCTAGAGGGACAGAACTAATAGGATATATACAGGATACATATATATATCTATAGGATATAGATAAGATGTGTATATATATAGGATATATATATAAAATAGGATATATATGGGGTTATTATATATAATATATATAATAGGATATATATCATATATTTATCATATTTTATATATATTATATTATATTATTCTTTAGTGTTACTTAATAATACAATTACATATATATTATATATACAATTATATAAAATATATATAATATATATAAAATATGATATATATATCCTATTATATATAATATATGATAAGCCCCTATATATCCTATTTTATATATATATATCCTATATATACACATCTTATCTATATCCTATATATATATATATATATGTATCCTGTATATATCCTATTAGTTCTGTCCCTCTAGAGAACCCTGACTAATACAGTTACCAAAAGTCTGTCCATATGTCTGTTGGTTAACTGGCTGGCTCATTTGGCTTTTGTTATTCAGGAGGATAGGTCAGGCTTGTTTTCATGGTGGTGGATGTGGAATTCTCAAGGTCAACAACAAAAAAAAGAGCAAGCCAGAGTGTACCAGCACTTTTCAATCTGTGTTGACATCATCATGTTTCCCATTTCCCTCTGACCAAGTGAGGCGACATAGCCAACCCAGATTCAAAGGGCAGAGGGGAGACTTCACTTCTTGATAAAAGGAAATTATTTGTAATGGTTTTTGCAATCTATAATATCCAGTTGACCTAGCACCATTTATTGAAGAGACTTTCCTTTCTCCAACATTCTTTAGTGTTACTTAATAATACAATTACTTTTTATTCCAATTTGGCTGGAGGGAGAAATTGAAGCTGAAAGATGTGTTTCAGTCCCTTAGGGAGTTTAAAGTCCTTTCTGTAGTAAGATTCTTCTCTTCGTTTGTATATTCTATGAGTTACTTAGTATCCGTTTTGTAGTGTAGCTGCCTAGATAACATATTCCAGCTTTGGTTGTATACCTGACCAAGACAGCTTTGACATTGCCCTCAGCCTGACCAAACTTCAGACAGATGAGTTAGACATACATAAAGCAAACCTTCATATATGTATGATTATCATATTGTCTTTTTAATGTTTGGAGCTTACTGTGTTATTCCCTTTTTCATTCCATGTATTAGTTATTTCATTATCCTCTTTTAATCAGTCTCACCAAAGTTTTATCAATTTCATTGATAAAACATTATCAATGTTTTCTGAGAATCAAGCTTTGGTTATTTATATATAAATCTGTAGATTTTTGTTTTTTATTACAGTATTTACACTTTTATATTTGTTTCCATTTCTTTGACTTTCTTTAGGTCCAATTTGCTTGTTATTTTTTTCTAATATTTTTTAAAAATTAATGTTTATGTAGGCTATGTTATGCTAGCATAATAAACAACAATAGTTGCAAGCACTATTGTTTTAGCAACTCAGACATCCACCATGAGTTAGTTGGGGACTCTCTTCCTCAAACTTCATTATCTACATTCTGAACTATCAGAGTACTGAAGGGCCAGTGTATCATCATTGTCTACTCTAACTTTTCCTGGAGATGTTTGAATTTTTACTGATATCAGAGCCTCAAGTAAAATCTATCAATGCTTAATTATAGAAACTAAAACATCAGAAAGGATTTGGGGCAAAAAGCTTATAATTTTTCTGAAGTATCCTAAAATGCTGTCTTATGATTGGGGCATACAATATATAGCATATGCAAGTTTATTTATCTTTTGAATTTAGTTTTGTGGATAAATTTCAGATGGCAAGTGCCTGTTTTTTGTCTCCTATTATTTTTCTATGTCCTATGCCAGAGGCCTAGCAGTAAATTTCTGCCTCCTAGAAAATGTCGGCAAATGCTCTGTGTGATTTACAAGCAGAGTATTTCAGAAATGGTAAAACACATAGACAGCATTTTTCAGAACCACAGTGTTAATCTCAAGGGCAAACATTCTTAGGCTTGTGACACTGACAGCTCCTCTGTGAGGGGATTCTATTTTATAGAATTTTAGGTACAACTGAAATGCCTGAAGGGGCATGGCCTATATAAAATGTAATTTTAAGGCTGCAAATTAGTTTTAACAAAACATATAAGATTGCTGAATCTAGTACTCTCTACATATTGCAAAATTAATGCTTTGGGGCTTTCTTTTAAGCTTGGATAAAGCTGGATAGAGACTGGGTTTTCTTCTGTGCAGGACATCATCATAACAATTACTTTCTATTCCAACTTCGCTGGAGGGAGAAATTGAAGCTGAGGGATGTGTCCCAGTCCATTAGGAAGTTTAAAGTCCTTGCTATGGCTCAGAGTTCATCTTTTAGCTTGTACTTTTTTGTTTTGTAGAGACAGGGTTGGCTGGAGTTTTCATGTGAGTTACCTAGAATCCGTTTTGAGGTAAGACTCCTTAGATAACATATCCTAGCTTTGGTATATTAAATGAATTTGACCAAGAAGCTTTTGACATTGTCCTCAGCTTGAAAAAACTTAAGACAGGTTTTTCCCAGACTATAGGTGTTGACCTCCCTTTTCTTAGAGCATTTACTTTATAAAATGTTCTGTTGTAAATTCTTTGTCTGTCCTGTTGCGGGAAGTCAGGGACCCTGAACGGAGGGACCGGCTGAAGCCATGGCAGAAGAACATAAAATTGTGAAGATTTCATGGACATTTATTAGTTCCCCAAATTAATACTTTTATAGTTTCTTATGCCTGTCTTTACTGCAATCTCTGAACATAAATTGTGAAGATTTCATGGACACTTATCACTTCCTCAATCAACACCCTTGTGATTTCTTATGCCTGTCTTTACTTTAATCTCTTAATCCCGTCATCTTTGTAAGCTGAGGAGGATGTATGTCCCCCCAGGACCCTGTGGTGATTGTGTTAACTATACAAATTGTTTGTAGAGCATGTGTATTTGAACAATATGAAATCTGGGCAACTTGAAAAGAGAACAGGATAACAGCAATGTTCAGGGAACAAGAGAGATAACCTTAAACTCTGACTGCCTGTGAGCCAGGTGGAATAGAGCCATATTTCTCTTCTTTGAAAAGCAAATGGGAGAAATATCACTGAATTCTTTTTCTCAGCAAGGAACATCCCTGAGAAAGAGAATGCATCCCTGAGGGATGCATCCCCCAAATGGCTGCTTTGGGGGTGGCTGTCTTTTACAGTCGCAGCTGTAGGGATGAAATAAGCCCGTCTCCCGTAGCACTCCCAGGCTTATTAGGACAAGGAAATTCCCACCTAATAAATTTTGGTTAGACCATTTGTCTGCTCTCAAACCTTGTCTTCTGATTAGATGTTATTAATGACACTGCATGCCCGAAACTTCATTAGCAATTTTAATTTCGCCCCGGTCCTGTGGTCCTGTGATCTCGCCCTGCCTCCATTTACCTTGTGATATCTTATTACCTTGTGAAGCATGTGATCTCTGTGACCCATACCCTATTCGTACACTCCCTCCCCTTTTGAAAATCACTAATAAAAACTTGCTGGTTTTGCGGCTTGTGGGGCATCACGGACCCTGCCGACGTGATGTCTCCCCTGGACACTCAGCTTTAAAATTTCTCTCTTTTGTACTCTGTCCCTTTATTTCTCAGACTGGCCAACACTTAGGGAAAGCAGAAAAGAAACTACGTGAAATATCGGGGGTGAATTTTGCCCTATATCTGGCTGAATTTCCCCCAATATTGTCCCTTTGAGATATTAATTTTCTCCCAGTGCTAGTATCTTACCAGTTTCACAACCCAGGAGTATCTTTCTCAAGGACCTGGGAGCCATTCCTTTGAAATGTAAATATCAAGAGAGAGTTTCCTATTTCCCAGTTTTCGTGGGAGAGTAGGAACTTAACTTACATAAGCAACAATTAGCAAATATAGATGGCTTGATCACATGGCCAACCTCTGGCCTAATGCCCATCAGTACTTTTCTACTAGTTCACTCCAGTGCTTAATAACTTTTTGTGTTAGTGGAATTGAATTCAGTCTCTCTCTCTTATTGCAATAGTCTTGAATAAAGTCTTCCTTGCCTGTTTAACTTTTCTGTCACAATTTTACTTTGATGTATCTCATTTCCGTTTTGTGTAAGTGAAAGTCTTCTGAGGAGTTAAAATAAGAAAACCACCAGCTCATTTGCTGCCTGGTCACAGAGACAGCTATCAGAACAAAGGTGTGATGTGTGTGTGTGTGAGTGTGTAGCAACATAGGTGGCTTGGGGTCTGGGTGGAAAGTCTCTCATTATTTTATGAATTTCCCACATGGTCATTCTCTCTGACAGGTACCAGCTTAGATTTATTGGAGATAGAGTCAGGCTTGGTCTTGAGTGGAGATGTTTGTAGCACATTGCAGAATGATTCAGATAGATCATTACCAGATACCAGATAATGCTTTTGTTTGTTTGTTTGTTTTTTCCTTTTCATGTCTTTGAGGGTGGGGATCTTATTGATCTTTGGAATTGACTCAGGCTACATGACTAAATCCTCACTAAGCCTTTTCAGCAGGAAAATCACACCCAGTGTATTTCACCAGTCAAAATGAAGATGGAAATGTTGGACAAAATATTTGATCCTCATATCACAGGATCAAGCTTATTAATAGTTGTATGCACTTTCCAATCAAACTAATCTACGTTTTCAAACTTCTTTTTCACATCCTTGAAAAAACAGTGGTGCTCTAGGCAGATCACTCTACCTGCTGATAGAATTCTTTGCTTGTTTTGGCCCACATAATTTCTAGTGGGGAGTTTGTGCTGCTTTCTACTTACTTAATTTACATACCTGTGATAAAAATACTTTAAAATTAGGGTACATTAGATGATGATTGATTAAAAGCCTCAATAGTTATTTATGATAGAACTGTTCCATGGCAGCAGAAGCTTGTCTTTAAGATAGGTACCATCAATTTTCTTTTTCCCTCTATACACAAATCCCTATGAAGAGGTGACATCTATTTCTCCTTTCCCCTTACATCTGGGCTGGTCTGAATGACTTATTTGGCTAATAGAATATGGGAAAGTGATGTCTGGCTACTTCTGAAGTTAGGTCATAAAAATCTCTGCAACTTACCCTGGGTATCTTGGGCTGTTTGCTTCTGTAGTTCTTACTCTGAGAGTAGTCAATGTCATATAAGAAGCGTGGCCATGATGTGAGATATTTAAGTTACATAAACATCCCAGATTGATTGAAATGCCATGTTGTGGGTGGAGGGGAAGAGAGAGAGAGAGAATGGAGGCCAAAGAGCAGAGATGCCAGACGTTTGTGTGAAGAGATCGCCTTGAAAGCATATCCTATGGGTAAAATCTCTGCAGATAATGCCAGTTTGGCAAGAGGTAAACTGTCTACCTAAGCCATTCCCAAATTTATGACCTTCAACATCATGAGAAAGTTAAAACAGGTGTTTTAAGTCAATAAACTATGGGGATGGTTATGCAGCATTAGCTGACTGGAATAATATCCAAGTTTCAATTTTAGGTTTTAGAACAAAATATTGCTTCTGCATTTCCATGTTCAAAGCTTCCTGCTCTTTTCCCCAAAATCAACTTTGCTGGAAGTTTCCAAGCAGAAAGTCAGTATCAAAAGTTTGGTGCAAGTTTTATAATAAAATAAATTCCTCTCATTTGTATTCCATTTGTAAAGAAAATTTGCAGAGGCATATATAGAGCCTAAACATTTTTGAGGAAGTAGATCTTAGGTCTATTTCTCTATGATATTAGACAGTTACCTGTGATAAATTAGTGCAGTCTTATACACTTGTAGAATTATATTCAGGATTATAATTGGAAGGTTCCTAAACACTTACTTTTTTGAGAAGAAGGGTTTTGAAGCTGGCAGGCTGGCATTCAAATCTTAATCCTACCGTTAATCTTGGGAAAAATACTTAAATTTTTATGCATCTCAATTTCTTCACCTCTAAAATGAGAATAATAATAATAATAATGCTTTGCAGTGTTTTTTTTAATTAATGATATATAAAATGATGTATCTAGCAGACACTAGATTTTCAAAAAATGCCAATCTCCCATTTCCATTTTCTTCTTTTGCTCAAGCAATTCATTAAGCTGCCTTCTCTGTCTCATTCCTCTGTTTTCAGTTTAAGTAATATTGTTGCTATTTGTTTGTAGGTATGTTTCAGTCCTTAGTCTATAAACTCAGGGTATGTATTTATTTATCTTTGCATTTCCAAGAATAGCTCATACCCTGGCATGCCAAAGATATTTTAAGATATGTACAGAATAGAAATATAAAGTCTCACCTCTCCTATAAAGCACCCTTTGAGCAGCCTACCTCCTACTGATCCCTATTTTCCCTAAAATTTAAAAAAAAAAAAAACACTACACCATCTGATCTGTTCCATCCTTTAGGCCAACATGAATTAGACACTGCATGTAATTTTGACTTTCATGTCAGTTTACTACATACAATTTAAGTCTTCTGTTATAAAATCTTCAAATGGTGGTCCTAAGATCTTTCTGTGAGGTGGTCAGGTATGTTATTTTATTGCTCCAAGCCTTGCCTCAAACAGTGCCTTGTACATGTAATATATCTTCAATGGATAAAATAAGGAAGAGTCTCTGTAGGAGAAGAATGAAAGGTCAACGAGCAAATTAAACTTTCATGGATTAAAATGATCTGGTCTTTCTCCTATAATCTGGAAATTTGGAGTCTTAATATTAGGAAGTATTAGGTGCGTGTTTAGTTTAGAGTGGTTAAATCTCATTTGCTGTAATTTAAAATGGGAACTTCATTGCATTGTGATTGAAACATGGCCTGAGTATTTTAATAGAAAATCAATTCTTGTAAAGCTAGTTGAAAAGTGATTGCTTTTTAATTGGAATTGTTTATAGTCACAGTCCATTCGTTAAAGCTATTTCAGGATTCAAACAAATGAGAACAACTTGAAATCAAGAAACTGCATTAATCACAACAATAGTTAACTCACAATGTTAAATAGACAAGAAAATATTAACTTTCTGGGGGAGGTGAAGGAGTCACTTTTCTTTAGTAAAATCACAATGTAGGATTAAAGTGAGGCCTTATAGAAGGGAAATAATGGATTTCCCAAATGCAAATGTTGATCTATTGACCAAGCAAATTTGCGGTTTAGATTCACTGACTGAAAAGCTATTGCCCTCACAAAGCCTTCAGAAAGCCAAGTTCTTTCCATTTACCATGGAATTTGTTCAATCTGAGGTCCAATCTCTTTGTGTCTAACGATTAGCCCAAACAAGTTTTTACATTTCCTAAGTAATAGTGCACTTAGAATTTCTCAGGGGCATTACTCCACTATTTAGCCAATAACATTGCCAGGAAACCATTACAAATTTTTGTGGAGGTCTTCCATTTGTTAGTTTTTCACAAACCATTTTATTTAGTTAAATAATTCTTTTCCTCCTTGACTTTTCAATCTTCTACTGTACTATATGTCTTATCTTCTTTACAACTGAATACAGCTATAAAACTAAGATTCTTTCCTTGTCTCTCTGCTACTCATTGTATTTCTGTTAGAATTTGTTTTATTTTATTTTGCTACTTAATCCTAAAGAAGTGATCCAGTTTATTTTGAGACAAGAGGGTAGAAATTATTTATTATCACAGTTCACTATTTTCTACAGTAGGTTTGCTATAGTTGGTCATTCATTTTAATACAAAATACACTCATATACAGAACAAAAATTTAAAAATTTAGCATATAGCAAAATCAATGTATATTTAAGCATAAATGAGCAAAGAATTATAAAATTTGGAAAAGATGCCCTCATTTGAGCTTTGCCTAGCTCCTTGTTACTAGTTTTAAATAGACATATAAATAAATAATAATATATACACTTTACTTCCAATAAGACATATCAAACTAAGATATATTCATAGAAAACAAATCTCACCTAGAATCAAAAGGGTATATATTCTTTTTCCAGTATGTGATGGTACATATTGTATTATTATTTTTTTAAATCAGGGTCTCACTCGGTCACCCAGGCTTGAGTGCAGTGGTATAAACATGGCTCACTGCAGCCTGGAACTCCTGGGCTCCAGAAATCTTCTCGCCTCAGCTTCCTGAGCAGCTGGGACTACGGGTGCATGCCACCACAAGCAGCTACTATTTTAAATTTTTTGTAGAGATAACGTCTAACTGTGTTGCCCCAGCTGGTCACACTTTCCTATACTCAAGCGATCCTCCCACCTCAACTTCCCTAAGTGCTGGGATTATAGGCATGAGCCACCATGCCCAAGCTTTATTGTATTTTTTGATGGCTAAGCTGCCATCCATTTTTATTTTTTCCAATAGCCTTTCACCTCTTTCACTGAAGTAAATATGATCTAATATTAAAGTTAAAAATTCTCTGAATCCGGGATGACATTAGAGCATAAAGCAGCTCTCTCTTATTGTGGGAAACATAGACTCCCTGAACAAGTTGTAACAAAGCCAATGTCTACTTTTTAAAGTAATGTTGATGATAATATTGAAAAAAGGCTATCTTTACGTAATGCTTTAAAGTTGTGGTAAAGGACAAAATCATCTTGTCATTTGAATATTACTGCACTGTATTGGATTTGTATTATAATATTCATTATTAAGTATGAAAAGTGACACATGGAGGGCGTCAGTGGCTTTGATGAAGACCACATACCCAGCAATAAGCAGAACTGGAATCTGCCTTTGGGATTCTCATCCTTAGCATAAGGTTTTCTCTATTACATCATATTATTACACTATGTTAATTTATTAAAACATAAATAAGTATAATAATTTTATATACTGCTTGGTGTATAGACTGATGCACAGACTTATGAAAATATATAGAATCATATTTCTTATTTTGGAAATCTAAATTTTCTCTAAGATATAAAACTTAGATTAAGTTGTATTTCAATACAATACACTTTATCAGGGATAATTTACTTAAAATAAAATGCATCCCAATTTAGTGTATATTTTGATGAGTTTCGAAGAATGTGTACAGACAGGTAACTACCATCATTACCTCAAGACATGGAACATTTTCATCACCTGAAAAAGTTCCTTGTGATTCTTCACAGTCAATCCTGTTTCACCCACATTAGCCCCAGTCACAGATCTGCTTTCTACCTATAAAGATTGGAATTCTTTCCTGAGTTTCATATGAATGACTCAAAAGTAACTACTCTTCTGTGCCTGACTTCTTTTTCAACATAATGTTTTTGAGATCATCCATGTTGTGAAGTTGTATCGACGGTTCATTCCTTTTTATTGCTTCTTAACATTCAATTGTATGTTATGCTAACATGTTTATCTATTCACATGTTCATGGCTATTTGGACTGTTCCCAGATTTTGGCTATAGGGAATAAAAAAGCTATAAACATTTGTGTACAAGTCTCTGTGTGGGTGTATGTTTTCATTTCTCTTGGGCAAATATCTAGAAATGGAATGGCTAGGTCAAATGGCAGATATCTGTTCAAATTTATATAAAACTGCTAAAATGCATTTTTCAAAGGCTGTCATTTTATATTCTCACAGGCAATGTATGTGAATAACCAGTTATCAATATTGGTATTGTTAGTCTTGCATTTTAGCCATTCTATTGGATTTGTAGTGGTATCCAATTATAATTTTAGTTTTAATTTCCCTGATGACTAATGATGCTGACAATTTTTCCAGGTGCTAATTGGTCATTTGTATATCTTCTTAAATCAAATAAATATTTACATCTTTTTTCTAACTTAAAATTGATTCTTTTTCTTCTTACTATTGAATTTTAAGAGTTCCTTATATAGTCTAGATGTATTTCTTATATTTCTGTGTTAAATATATTCATTTCCAATATTTTCTTCTACTCTATGACTTGCCTTATTTGTTTATGGGTATGTTTTAAAGAGCAGTAGTTTTTCATTTTGATGTATTCTAAATATGAATATTTTTGTTATTCATACTTTTTTATGTTCTATACAAAATATTTTTGCTAACCAACCTAAAATCATAAAAATGTTTGATCTTCTGAAACTTTAATACTTGTATCTCTTAATTTTAGGTCTATAATCTATTTTGAGTTGTTTGTTGTATGGTGTGAATTAAGAACAAAGTTTTATTTTTCTCCATAAAAATATGCTATTGTTCCAGTCATAGTATTTCAACAGTATAATTTTCTCATTAAATTGACTTGGCAACATTGTGAAAGATAAATTAATATCTATCTGTCTTATCTATGTACCTAGCTAACTAGACTTTTGATTCTATTCTAATGATTTATGTGTCCGTCTTCATAACAACATCAAATTGGCCTGATTATGTCTGTATTTATATTATATCCTGAAACCAGGCAGTGTAAGTCCTCTAACATTTTCTTTAAAAATTAAAATTACTTATTTATTTGTTATCTCTTATATTAGCATATATTTTAAAATAAGCTTCTCAATTTCAACAAGTAATCCTGTTGATTGAGATTGCATAGAGATTTCTCTCAGCAATATTCTTTGTTTGCTTTGCACATATTTTTTAAAGTTTATCACTAGTCATTTCATGTTTTTGATACTATTATGACTGATATTTTTTACAATTTGATTTCTGTTCATTGTTAGTATATAGAGATATAATTGATTTTTGTGTGGAGACCTGATATCTTGCAGCATTTGCTAGCCTACTCACAAATGCCAGTAGCTTTGTCTTGATTCCTCAATGTATATGCACATACACATTTCTGCATATGTCATATGTAAATGACAGATTTAATTCTTCCATTCTAATGTTCATATGTTTTATGTTTTGACTTATTGAATGAATTTATAATAAGAGTGGAAATCATTTCCTTATTACTGATATTAAAGGAAGAACACTAAATCTTTTACCATTAAGTGTGATTTTAGCTGAGAGTTTTTCAACTTGACTTTTATCAAGTTGAATGGGTATTACATGCTCTCAAAGGCTTTACTGCATCTTTTGTGATAATCATAGCTTTTTAAAAAGTATATTAATGTAGTAAATTATATAGGTTGACAGTCAAACCAACCTTGCATTTCTGCTATAAAACTAACTGGGCTATGATATATCACATTGAGGCAGGAGAATAGGACCTGGAGGCAGGGAACTTAAGACCGATCCATGCTGACTTTCTAGAACTAAATCAAATGAAAGCACGTCGGCAATGACAGGACTGTGAATGGCTTTGTAACTTCACTTCCTCCTCTCCATTCATGCCATTTACACTTGGTAACTTCACATTCATCCTTTCCATTTACCTAGATCACACACACCAAATAATATCCTCTCCATTTACAATAGGGCACAACCCAAGTAAATGACTCTGTGACTTCATCTCATCCTCTTCATTTACATAGAATATATGCCAAGTAACCAATGGGAAACCTCTAGAGTATTGAAATTCCAGAAAATCCTGTAAACAGGGCTCTTGAGCCCCTATGCTCAGGCTCCCACATTGTGGAGCGTACTTTCATTTTTGATAAATCCCAGCTTTTGCTTTCCTTGCTTTGTTTGTGAGTTTTGTTCAATTCCTTGTTCGAGACGCCAAGAACCTGGATGCCTACTGGTAACAACATTTGCTAATATTTTGTTAAGAACTTTGTATCTATCTTTATGAAGATATTATGTCCCAGTTTTATTTCCTTGAAGTTTCTTTTTTGACTTTTGTTATCAGGATAATGTTGACCTCTGTTTTCTGAAAAAAAAAATGTGTAAGAATAGTATTTATTTGTTAAACAATTTATAGAATATAACTATGAATGTATGTGGGACTGTGTGTTCTTTGAGGTGAAGTTTACAAACTACTAATTCAATTGCTTATATATTTATAGGGTTAGCTATATTCAGAGATGCTTATTTGAGTTTGTATTTGAAATATGCACTTTTACTGAATATAGATTTTAGGTTGCAATAATATTTTCTACACCTTCTAAGAGGTTATTCCACTAACTTTTTGGTTGTATATTTTCCATAGGCAACACGCATACTTTTTTTGTGCCATGTTAAAGTTTTATTAAGTTTCAATACATAACATTCCAAAAAGTGAAAAGTGATCTATAATACCCAAGTTCTATGTTCAACTACCAGTTAAACAAGGAAAACATTTTCTATATCATTCTGTTTTACAACCAGTATAAACCCAGAAGAATCAAGATCTAATTCTTTTTCCACAAGTCTGCTAGGTCAGTAAACTATTTATCAAACAGGTGTCTGGTCATTTTAACATACTCCTTGCTTTGAACTTAATATTCATTCATAATTTGTACAATCTCTATATCCTATGCTATCTTTAGGATATCTAAATATCTTAAATATCTAGTATATCTCAAGAGCCAAAAAGGTCCTCACAGAAGCTTTAACCCAAGTAATCATAAGAGTATGGAAGGATTGGGCTAAGACAACTATGGAAGTGCAACAACCACATAAATTTGGTCATTACCCATTACAGGTCTGTGATTAGTAGTAGCCTGTCAAATGAGAGTTTAAAATGTTGTACTTACTATCCCAAGTTGCAAATGGCAAAACATGACAGTGCCATAATTACGACAAAAAAATAAAATCTTAGAAGTTGAGTTAGTTCTTGTAATCCAACAACTCAAGTCTGTTTCCTTTGAGAAAATTATACTATTGGCTCTAGTCTCTAAAGCAATAAACTAAAACTTATTTCCAAGATTGGGAGGTAAAGTGAGCTTGTAAAACAATCAACAAAAGTGGCCTACTTGTTTCCAGTGTGCTTGCCATCTTAGCATGTTTGTTACTTTCTATGTTTAACACACACACTTAAATGGTCTTATTCGGGGTGGGGAAAGGGGAGGTTCTTGTGGATTCCCAGGGAAATGTCAGAAAAGCAAAATGGCCAGCATTATCCATTTGCTTTTTTGGATTTACTGCGTGAATAGCACTTTCCTTACATAGATATCTGATTTCAGGTTTTTCATGCTGAGAACATTGAGATTTCAGCTGGAAAACACCCTGAAATCTTCTGAGTAGCAAACCCCAACCACTTTCTAAGTTTTATTCTACAACTAAACTCTGTTTCTGGATAAGCCACCACCAAAAAATGTTTCACTTACTGACAGACATAGACACTTCACTAGACAGAGCTACCACTTATTCATCATTTTTATGATTCAACTTAAGTTCTAAATTGAAGAGTTGTCCCCTTGACTTTATCTAAACAAAATGAAAACCAAAGCTATAAAATCTATGTAAAGGAAGACAAGAACTTTCTGACTACCTCCACTTACCAATTTCCTTAATTACTTCTCCTTTTCCATTTGGTCAATTATTGTTTTAAGTAACTACTACTCACTCCCTAGTTATGAATGTTAATCAACACTGATGCCATCCTCAGGTCCACAGGAACCCTTGAAGGCAAAATCTATTGATTGCACCAAACCAATTCTGACAGCACTTCTTATGTAACTGTAGTGACTTATCGACAATCAGCCACCTTCTGCTTCAAAAACTCTTAGCATTTGATTTATCTGACTGCCAGCTTTATCTACTGTGAATAAATCAGCACTCCACGACCATAATGAGCATAATCCTCAACCATCTTTGCTGTTTCACAGGCATTTGGTGCTTTAAATCTGATATGGAATGCTGATAGATTAACTTTTTAGAAGTCATAAGCCTTTAGGAAGTTGGAGATAACTTTATTGCTTATCTATTTTCTCCGTTGCAATCAAGCTGTTCCTTTAAAAGTGAGACATTACAGAGTTGCAAAAATTTGAAACAGTAAGAGCAGACACCTTTGCAGCTTCACGGTTGGTTTTGGCCAAACTTTTTTTTAGTATTCTGTAGCTGTTTAACACATACTTAAATCATCTTATTCATGGAGGAGAAAGGGGAGGTTCTTGCGGATTCCCAAGGAAATGTCAGAAAGGCAAAATGTCCAGCATTATCCATTTGCTTTTTTGGATCTACTGCGTGAATAGCACTTGCCTTGCATAGGCATCTGATTTCAGGTTTTTCATGCTGTGAACATTGAGATTTCAGTTGGAAGACACCCTGAAATCTTCTGAGTAGCAAACCCCAACCACCCTCTAATAGCTAGCTTGTTTGCATAGGCAGAACGATTCATCTCTTCATTTTACATGGCTAGACGTTTTGTGGAAGATCTTAGA
The DNA here is from genome assembly GCF_029281585.2 of Gorilla gorilla gorilla. Lineage (NCBI taxonomy): Eukaryota > Metazoa > Chordata > Mammalia > Primates > Hominidae > Gorilla > Gorilla gorilla. The sequence continues at coordinate 66,003,593 of NC_073229.2, forward strand.
ATTGCTTGCCTCATTTACTGGGAAAAATCAGATAGGAGTGGCCTCTAGGAACACTTTACTTGGAAAGTTACAACACTAGTACAACAAGTCTTAACACATTTAACATTTGCTTGTTTAAAAGCAATGTCATAAAGTCAGATAAAATTAAACAAGTTTTACTTTTTTCCTCACAAGAACATAAAAATTCTGGAGGGGAACATAACAGGGAATTAAAAAAGGTAACACAATTTTTCCTTTTAGTAGTCCTTGGGTAGCTATGACAGAATAGTTTCACTTTTTGTTTGTTTCTTTGAACTGGGGTTTTGGTCCAAAGTTTTGTTTGCTTCTAGTATCTGCTTTTGCCTCCCCCTCTATCAGATCGGCTTCCTCCACGGCCACCACCTCTTGGTGCTCTGCAGCTTGAACTGCTGTAGGAATCACATGGAGAAGGGTACCCCCTTTCTATAAAAGGGGCAAGCCCTCTTTCTTGTCTGCCAAGCCGATCACAACCACTTGAATGGAGATCACTTCGGCTGCTTGAGTAACTGTCTCGACTTCTACCATATCAGTCACGTGAGCTGCTGTAATCATGATAGCAACTGCTTCCAGCATAAAATGGTGGGGGCCCTTGTGTAGGTGGAGCACTATGTGAGTTATCATAACTCTCATATGAATCTCTGTAGGAACTTCCACTTGGATGATCTGAATAGTCATGATCACGATCATATCCATCTCTATCGCTATAGCCTCTTGATGGATAGTCATCACATGAACTGGAATGACTTTAATCACGGTAAGTATAATCTCGTGGTGGTGGTGCATAATCTCTTGTATTACAAGAACTTGGGTAATCTCTGCTTGAAGAGCTGTCTTTAGTAGACTACACATCATCTCTTGGGGACAAATAAACATCTCTACGAGAGGGTGGCAGTTCCCTTAGAGGTGGACCTCCCTAACTATCTCTTCCACGTGATAAAGGAGCTCTTCCTTCCATTCACTGCTGCTGTGAACTGGTGCAGATCTCTTAGGGGGTGCAGATCTCTTAGGAGAAAGACCCCCACTTCTTGGCGGTGGTCCTCTTTTTACTAGGAGTGGTTCCCTGGAAGAACTCATGTTAAAATGCATGGAATATCCACCATCATCCACGTGTCCTCCCCATGAGGGAGGTTCCCTGGTTACTCCACTTCCTCCTCTTCCACCTCTCAGACTTCTTGGAGGACCTCTACTTCTTGGAGGTGGAGGCAGTCCACGTCTACCACTTTCAAATAATTGTTTGGTGGCTTATTCCACTTTGATGGCTTTTCCATTTAATGACTTTCCATTCATGTCTCTGGCTGCATCCTTAGCGTCTGCCGGGCTTTCAAAGGTGACGAAAGCAAATCCTCTTGATTTGTTGGTTTCACGGTCTTTCATCAAAAGTACTTCCACTATTCACTATTCGTCCATATTTGCCAAATGGTGCTTCAAGAGCTTTCTCATTAGTTTCCATATTAAGCCCACCAATGAAGAACTTTCCTGGGCAATCTGCTTCAACCATTTTTTAAAAAATTTATTTTTATTTATTTATTCATTTTTTTGCTGGTGAGTCAGAGGGGTGACAATGGGTTCAAGCTCCAACGAGCTCACCGACAGGGGCTTCCTACCAGCTCAGCACCAGTGGCGGCTGCCAGGTCTGAGGACCAAATTGCGAAGCCACTAGCACTACTGCGCAACCAATATGCATACATTTTAATCCTTGTTTTTCTTATATAATTTGTCTTTTTTCTCTGGATACTGTTAATATTTTCTCTCTCATAGGTTTTTAGCAATTTTATTTTGATGTGCTTTGTTTTATTTTTATAGGCATTTTAAAATCTTTCTAGGTGTTGAGTTAGCATTGTAACTTTATTTAAATTTGGGAATATAGTAACCTCTATTTCTTCAATTTTTATTTTTTTATTTCTCTGTCCTTACCCTGTTTGGAATTCCTATTCCATATCTGCACATAAATTTATTTTGTTCCATAGGTTACTGAAACAAATTATTTCATTCTCTTTCTTTTTCATTTTTGATAGATTCATTGCTAAATTTGAATATTTACTGATATTTTCTTGTGTAATGCCTTATGTGTTGTTAATCCTATCTAGTTAAAATTTCATTTAGACATTAGTTTTCAACTCTATAAGTTCTATCTAGTTGTTTGTTTTTTAAATTTCTATTTACCCTTTTATTTTGTTCATGTTATTCTTTACATGTTTACATATTTATAATAGCTGCTTAATGTATTTGCTAGTTCCATTATCTATGTCATTTATAGTTCTATTTGATTATTTTTCTCCTGCTTTGGATTACATTTTTTTACTTAGCAGTCATTTTTTATTTTATGCTAAACATTACGGATTTGATGTTGGTATGGCTGGATTCTTGTTTTCTTCCTTTAAAAATTGTTAGGCTTTGTTTTGACAGGAAGTTGGTTACTTATAGATGAGTGTCATCCCTTTGAGTCATTTTTTAAAGCTTTCCTGAGAGCAGTCTAGAGTTGCCTTTATTCCACTGATAATTTGTCCAAATTACTAAGATACCATCGCCTCTGATGAAAAGTTACTCTCTTAAATATGCTAAATAATCAAGAACTCTTCACTCTGGCTAGGTGGAGTTCAATATATGTTGTTAGAGCTTGCCTTGTGTGAGCTCTGGAAATTTTTTCTTATAGATACTTGGTTGCTTTTTTTGCCTGGCCTCATGGAGTTTTACTCCACACTTGCATATCTGAGTATTCAACAATGATATAAAAGGGCACTTTAGTTAGATTTCTGAAGCTCTTGTCTGCATAGCTCTCTCTCTTTTTAAATTTCCATAGGTTTTTGGGGAACAGGTGGTGTTTGGTTACATGAGTAAGTTCTTTAGTGGTGATTTGTGAGATTTTGGTGTACCCATCATCAGAGCAGTATACACTGTATCGATTTGTACTCTTTTATCCCTTACCTCAACTCCCAATCTTTCCCCCAGTTCCCAAAGTCCCTTTTATCATTCTTATGACTTTGCATCCTCATAGCTTAGCTACCACTTATAAGTGAGAACATACTATGTTCAGTTTTACATTCCTGAGTTACTTAACATAAAATAATGGTCTCCAATTCTATCCAGGTTGCTGCGAAAGCCAGAATGCCAATATTTTGTTCCTTTTTATGGCCACATAATATTCCATGGTGTGTGTGTATATATATATATATATATATATATACATATTATATATATATATATATACATATTATATATATCACATGGGATATATATATATATCACAATTTCTTTATCCACTCATTAACTGATAGGCATCTGGGCTAGTTCCATATTTTTGCAATTGCAAATTGTGCTGCTATAAACATGTGTGTGCAAGTATCTTTTTCTGTATAATGACTTCTTTTCCTCTGGGTTGATATCCAGTAGTGGGATTGCTGAATCAAACTGTTGTTCTACTTTTAGTTCTTTAAGGAATCTCCATACCGTTTTCCACAGTTATATTAGTTTACATTCCCACAAGCAGTGTTAAAGCGTTTCCTTTTCACTACATTCCCACCAACATCTATTATTTTTTTATTTTTTGATTATGGCCATTTTTGCAGGGGTAAGTTGGTATCGCATTGTAGTTTTGATTTGCACTTCCCTGATCCTTAGTGATGCTGAGCATTTTTTCATATGTTTGTTGGTCATTTGTATATCTTCCTTTGAGAATTGTCTATTCATGTCCTTAGCCCAATGTTTGAAGTGATTGTTTGTTTTTTCTTGCTAATTTGTTTGAGTTTCTTGTAGAGTCTGGATATTAGTCCTTTGTCAGACGTATAGATTGTGAAGATTTTCTCCCACTCTGTGGGTTGTCTGTTTACTCTGTTGATTGTTTCTTTTGCTGTGCAGAAACTTTTTAGTTCAATTAAGCCCCACCTGTTTATCATTGTTTTTGTTGCATTTGCTTTGGGGTTGTTGGTCATGGAGTTTTTGCCTAAGCCAATGTCTAGAAGGGTTTTTCCAATGTTATCTTCTAGAATTTTTATGGTTCCAGGTTTTAGATGTAAGTCCTTGATCCACCTTGATTTTTGCACAAGGTGAGCAATGAGGATTCAGTTTTATTCTTCTACATGTGGCTTGCCTATTATCCCAGCACCATTTGTTGAATAGGGGGTCCTGTGAAGGAAAACCAATCATATTAACAGCAGATTTCTCAGCAGAAAACCTACAAACTAGAAGGGGTTGATGCCCTATATTTAGCCTCCTTAAACAAAACAATTATTAGCCAAGAATTTTGCATTCATTGAAACCAAGCATCATAAAGGAAGGAAAGTTACAGTCTTTTTCAGACAAACAAATGCTAAGGGAATATGCCACTACCAAGCCAGCACTACAAGAACTGCTAAAAGGACCTCTAAGCCTTGAACTAAATCCTTGAAATACATCAAAACAGAACTTTTTTAAAGCATAAATCTCACAGGACCTATAATGCAACAATACACACACACAACTATTACAACAACAACACAACAACAAAAAAACTCAAACAACCAAGATATGCAAACAACAAATAGCAGGATGAATAGAATAGTACCTCACATCTCAATACTAAATGAATGTAAATGGCCTAAATGCTCTACTTAAAAGGTACAGAATGGCAGAATGGATAAGAATTCACCAACCAAGTATCTGCTGCCTTCAACAGACTCACCTAACACATAAGGACTCACATAAGGTAAAGGGGTGGAAAAATACATTTTGTGCAAATGGACACCAAAAGCAAGTAGGAGTAGCTATTCTTATATCAGACAAAACAAACTTTAAAGCAACAGTAATTAAAAAAGACAAAGAGGGACATTACATAATAATAAAAGATCTTGTCCAACAGGAAAGTATCACAATCTTAAATATATATGCACCTAACACTGGGGCTTCTAAATTTATAAAACAATTACTACTAGACCTAAGAAATGATACAGTGCTCTCTCTTTTCAAGATCTCTGCCCCTACAATTTCCAGCTGCCTCAACCTTCCCTTTTCCCCATTTACATTCCTCACCTCCATGAGGTTGCTTGGGGGCTTTGGATTTACCTCTCTGTGCATGTGCTTTTGAAATTTTGTCTAGGAAGCAAACCAGAACAGTTACAAGATTAGTCTCAACTGCTTCACTTCTCTGAAAAATCAAAGTCCTGAGGGATGTCTTTTAAAAGTCAATGTCTGAAAGACATCTGTTTTATTTTTGTTTTGTTTTGTTTCCCAGCAGGATGGTAAATCTAATCCTTCTTATAACATCATGGCAAGAATGTGAAGTTTCAGATTGCTTTTAAATCCCAGTCTAAAGCCATGTTAAGTACTATAATTTACGGATTTTTAAAAAATCTTCTGGACAATCATATCTATGCCAATGAGTTTACTTAATTGTTAACACCTTTTCTGGAAAAAAAAATGTCATAAACAGCAGAATGGGAGAGACCAGAATATGATTTAAATAACCCAGATGTGCATAATTCAAAAATGGCCTTGACATACAAGAAAAAAATTGAAAATCTTCAATGTAATGCATTTTCACAACTACTTAAGAAAACTTTTTCAATATATAAAAATAAAAAGAAAATAGACTTTAGAACATTTTCAAAGAGTATCCTGAAGTACAGTCAAGAGCAGTTTAAAGGGATCCTTGTTCTCTGTTTGTAAATGTTCACAGGCCCAAAAAAAAGGGAAACAGAAAATCTAAATTGGAAAGAGAAATTACCAACTTACAAAACCTCCAAAAGTGGCTGTATAATTCAAAGAGATTTAGAAGAATATATACCAACTATAAATGATAATGTATGGCTCTCCAGGTGAAATAAAATTGTCTGATTGTACAAGAAGTAAAGGAATATATAGAAAAAGTGAATGTTGAGACTTAAAATAAATAGTAAATCCTTGAGGTAAACTGAACTTTATTTGCCTTGGTTAACAGAAAACACTCCAAGTCTTGAAAATTTGTAACAATCCTTAGTCTCTTTCAGTGTCTTTCCTATAATTATTAATTTTTCAATATTATCAGAGGAAATTTCTTTATTCTCTGTGTTAGAAACCATGTAACTTTTATGCATCTACTTTGGACACTGAGGTTCCAGATGAAACAAACTATGAAAGAATTATTTTTAGAAGGTCCCTAAATATTAACAAATGAGCAGATTATAACCAATCTAGATATCCCATAGTACCCAGACCATGTATGAGTTATGAGTCTAGAATTATTTTCAAATAATCCCAATGTGCAAAAACTCCACAATAATAATTGGAGAACAGAACAAATGGAGAAAACTCATATGAATGTAGATTTATTTTCTAGAATATCAAAAACTTTTGTTTTTATGTATATGCAAAAATTAGGACCCATTGTAGGTATGTAAGATCAGCAACATGGCACACATCAAAATTCAGAAGGATTCTTCCCAAAATTTCATAAATGTTTTTTAAATGTATATGAAAGTATTAGATTATGCTCTACAGGCATAAGCTCAGCAATGTGACACACCCATTGCCTATTACATCCTACCATTTGGATCAGTAGTCAGGGATTATCCTCCTTGCCTCAGAATAATTTTACTCTTGGGTAAATTAATCAGAGTTGTCTTTCCATAATCTAGCCATCTCACCTGTAGTGTAATATGTATTTGTTAGAACAGGCAGATAGTTAGACTGAACAAGAAGGGGAGCCCCTACAAAAGTAAGCTCTGGAAAATCTCATAGCCCAGAGACCACCCAAAACATGCATGCTAGGTATGAGCAGAGAGAAGGGAAATTACCAATGTAAGAAGGAACTCTCCGAAATGCCTCTTAAGATGCCCAGTAACCACTCATTCTATGATTGAACTGTGAGAATGTAGTCAGCTACATGCTGATAAGGAGGGGAAAAGGGCAAAGGGGAAATTCCTGAGATACAAAGGCACAATAACCACAGATTTAACTGCTGTTTATACGACCTTCCTGGGATGTTGGTAATGAACCACACTGCCATTAGGTAAGATTTGTATTGATCCCTGGGCCTGCACATGTGCATCAACTGACAGTAAGGGAGAATCCTACAAACCTGGGGTGGGAACTAGGTGGGGGAAAAGGCAGGGACTTAAGGCAGAAATGGGAAACCAGACACAGACAAAGGCAGAGACTTAATACAGAGGTGCAAACTTAAAGAAAGAGTGTGACATAATAAAAGCCACAACATACAACTCTCAGGGTTGCTGGTCCATTCTCTTCCAAGCAGCCTATTCTGCCTCTTTAAATAATCTCTGCTGACACTTAACCCTTGCTGCTACTGTCGCTGCTCCCAGCCTAGTCAGCTCACTCCTCTCTTGGAGTGTACTTCCTTCAATAAACTCTCTGGTCTTTATTTTTCTTCAATAAATTCTCTGCTTTCTTCGTTAAATTGTTTCTTGGCTGAATTCTTTCTCCCAAGAAGACTAAGAACTGAGGACACCATACTTTCCAGTAACTTACTGAAATATATCAACTTTCTCTTTTGTTGTGTTACAATATCCTTGTTGGTGAAGAAAACGTGAGGGTTGTAATTCTGTAGTTTGAGAAGTACTCATGTCCAAAATAAATATTTGGGGTAATCCAGTACCAAATTTTCATTTCTTTTTTTTAGTTTTATATGTCAATATTAATGATTAAAGTCCTTATGCAAGAACCTCTCATTGAACAGAATGACAAAATCCATGAAGAATATCAAGAATTCTATCACAGGTGCACAAAATTTGCTTTCCAATTCCACAAACAACAGATAGGAATAGTCAGGTTGCAAGGTCTATGAGGGCATGATCTAAGAAAACCACCATGGCTGTCTGACATCATGATCATGGCTATCATGACATCAGATAATCTCAAATAAACATTTGGTAAAATATTCTATGAGACAATCATCACAATAGTGATAAATTGGCCTTCATTTCAAACAGCAAAGCAGAAATGTTCTTAGGAGGTATTTTATACTATTGTTCGTCTGTATGGGCTTTTAGCATATGCTAAAGGGAAAACCCAAAAGGATTAAACTGTTGTCAACAAATCAATAATATTCCAGAAAAAAGCTCAAGAGTATTTGTAAAATGCAGAAAAAAAAGAAAAATAAATAATCAAGAACCCAACAAAGTTGAATTTTCAGTTCTACATGTAATGTAAAATCCCAAGGCATGCAAAGGAAGCAGAAAAATGTGACCTATAATGAGGCACAAAATCACCCCTTTCTGCAAATGCTTATTTTCATCTGGATTATTTTCCATCTACCTGTGGGAATTCCTTTAACATTTCTTGCAGTTTGTATCTGCTTATTGCCTTTAAATTTTGTTAGGCAGGACCGCAGCAGAATTTGACCTATGGCTAATTTTGCTCCACAATTGAGGCACAAATTTTTAACATACTCTACCCGATACCCTGTGAATTATTAGGATTTGCACTCTAGTTAGTGGAAATGACCATTTATTTTTCCAGCCCTGTGTAAGTACAAAGGATTGTTACCTCTGTCTTTTCACACATTTCTTTCTCTGGTCTCAAATTGTTTTCCCATGTCCCTGTGCTGATTAGTATTCGGCTCATGACTCGGGGAGAGCTCTTCCAGATCTCTAGAGGTCTCTGTCTGGGCTGCTCTCTTCTTTCTGGTACTCTGCATTGCAAACTCTATCAACTTTGTCTTCCCTTCTTTCCCTACTATGTCTCTTCAAGCCATAGGCTCTATCTGGTTTTCCTCTTTCGTTGCCACCTGGAAACCTCTTCAGAAAGTATACTGGGACAATCAGAGAGCTCACATTGTTTATTTACTATCTCTGTTGTTGCTGTCATTGTCTAATATCCAATGTCTTCAAAACCTTTGTTTCATTTATTTTGTGCATTTTAAAAATGTTGTGGGCAGGAGCATATATCTAATCCTACTTATTCTATCTTGTTTAGAAGAAGTCTTGAAAGTAGGCTTTTTGATTTGCATACATTTTAATATGTTTAATTTTTGTTGATGAACAAGGAGACATTCTTTTTTTTTTTTTTTTTTGAGACGGAATTTTGCTCTTGTTGCCCACATTGGAGTGCAGTGGTGCGATCCCGGCTTGCTGCAACCTCCACCTTCCAGTTTCAAGCGATTCACTAGAAGAAATTCTTAGTGAAACATAAACTTCCCATTAGTATTATTTCTCTCTCTGATGCTCATTTACTAACATAAATCCCACTGGCTATGAGCCAATTAGACAGCAGATGATTCAGTTTAAATCAATTAAATTGAATGACTTGTACCATAATAACTGGGACTATCAAAGTGCACGTCCAAAAAACACTGTTCTTTTAACAATAATCCTTATGCTTTTGACAGTCCTTGGGGAAGCTCAGCTGAGGTTCACCTTCAACATTTATCAACATTATTAATCTTATAATTTTTATTTATAAATGAGCAGCTAGATGAGTAAAAATATTGTTATTCAGTGTTAATCTTATCAAATGTTTATTATCAGTATTTTATGATTTTTATTTTTGATTTTTTGACCGGTTATATAATTATGGGATACAAAGTGATGTTATCATGTATATACAGAGCATGGAGTGATTAAATCAAGCTAATTAACATATCCATCACTTTAAATACTTAACATTTATTCTTCCTGTCTCATTGCAGCTTCATACCCTTTGACTATTTCCCCACTCTGATAACCAGCATTCAATTTTTGCTTCTATGAGTTTGATTGTTTTAGATTCTACATATAATTGAGAACTTGTGATATTTGCTTTTCTGTGCCAAGCTTATTTAACTTAGTACACTGTCCTTCAGTATACTAAGTATACTTGTCCTATTTTGAAAGGACAAGATTTCCTTCTTTCTAAAGGCTGACTGGAATTACATTATGTAGATATGCCGCATTTTCTTTATCCGTTCATTTGTTAATGGATGCTTAGACTGATACCATAGCTTGGCTATTGTGAATAGTGCTACGATAAACATGCAAGTGCAACTATCTCCTCAATATGTTGATTTCCATTCGTTTGGATATATACTCAGCAGTGGGATTGCTGGATCATATGGTAGGTCTATGTTTTAGTCTTTTGAGGAACCTCCACCTTGTTTGCCTTAGTGACTGCTAATTTACATTCCCACCAACAGAGAACAGGGTTTCCTTTTCTCCATATCCTTGCCAACATTTGTTTTTATATTTTGTCTTTTTGAAAACAGATGTTCTAACATACACCTGGGCCTGTTGAGGGATTGGGGGTGAGGGGAGGAAACCTAGATGACGGGTCAATACGCACAGCAAACCACCATGGCACACATACACCTATGTGACAAACATGTACATTCTGCAGTGTATCCCGGAACTTAATGTAAAATAACAAAAATTTAAAAAAAGAGAAAGAAAATAGCTGTTCTGACAGGTGCAGGTGGTATCTATGGTTTTGTTTTTTTTTTTTTGTTTTTTTTTTTGAGATGGAGTCTTGCTCTGTCACCCAGGCTGGAGTGCAGTGGCGTGATCTCGGCTCACTGCAAGCTCTGCCTCCCGAGTTCAAGCAATTTGCATTTCCCTAATGATTAGTGATGATACATATTTTCATTTGACTGTTGGCTATTTGTATATCTTCTTTTGAGACATGTCTATTCAGTATTCAGGTTCTTTGCCCAGGTCTTTTCATTTATTTATTTATTTATTTTGCTTTTGAGAATTTTGGGTTTCTTGTTTATTTAGGATATTACCATTTTATTAGACATATTGATTACAAATATTTTCTCTCATTCAGTAGATTGTAGATTCACTGTGCTGTTATCTGTATGCAGAAGAATGGAATTGGACCCTTGCCACACACCTGTGAAAGGAAAATAAATCTTGGGGTCCCAAAATCACTAAGCTAAAGTGAAAAGTCAAGCTGAGAACTGCTTAGGGCAAACCTGCCTCCCATTCTATTCAAAGTCACCCCTCTGCTCTCTGAGATAAATGCACATCTGATTGGCTCCTTTGGAGAGGCTAATCAGAAACTCAAAAGAATGCAACCATTTGTCACTTTTCTACCTATGACCTGGAAGCCACCTCCCTACTTCCAGTTGTCCTGCCTTTGCTTTGAGTTGTCCCACCTTTCCAGACCGAACCAATGTTCAGCTTTCATATGTTGATTGATGGCTTATGTCTCCCTAAAATGTATAAAATCAAACTGTGCTCTGACCACCTTGGGCACATGTTGTCACTATCTCCTGAGGCTGTGTCACGGGTGCACATCCTCAACCTTGGCAAAATAAACTTTCTAAATCAACTGAGATCTGTTTCAGATATTCGGGGTTCACACACCATATGCAAATATCAACTAAAAATGAATTAAAGACTCAAATCTAAGACCTGAAACTGTAAAACTACTGGAAGAAAACAAAGGGTGAAAATTCCACAGCATTGGTCTGGGCAATGATTTGTTGTGTAGGACCCCAAAGCATAGGCAACAAAAGTAAATGGACAAATGGGGCTGCATCAAGCTAAAAATCTTTGACATGGCAAAGGAAACTATCACTAGCATTTTCAAAGTGATGGGAAAAAACACATTTTTTTCTACAAGCAAACCTTACTATTTGAATTAATTATAATTTAATTTTTTCCTATGTTTATTCTTGAAAATGTACCAAAAAACAATGACTTAGACATTGCTTAAATAGCCAAGCAATAAAAAAAATGAATAGCTCATGAAACAGCAGATTTTTATACGCTGTTTCCTCTATAAGATAGCAGACCCCTAAAGGTTAGGATGTATGATTTAATTCCTTATCTTCCCTCCACAGTACCCTAGCAAGATACTCTTTTACTATATATATCTAATACCATTATTATTTTTCAGTTGATTAACAATTAAATTAATCCACTTCAGTAGGTATACTAGGTTCAAATAAAAAATACGCAGACAACTAGTCACTAATAAAGGCTTCTATTTAATTTTCTGTAAAGTGAATTTCTGTAAAGTGTAAATTTCTATAAAATAAAGACAATGCTACTAGCACTAATAACATTGTTGTGGGTATCACCTGAGTTATGTTTAAAACTTTTAGAAGAGTATCTGGAATAAAATAAGTACTTAATAAATTATAGCTAAGATTTTAATTATTCAATTATTAATAATAGAATAATTAAACAGTACATAAAATTGTTATCCATCTCATACAAAATGGCACAATTCTCAGATACATTTCAATGTATGAAATGAACCTATTAGTATAATTTTTTCAGCATAGTAAATTTCCAGAAAAATTTTGAATCTTTTTTCCTATCTCATCAGTATAAACTAATTACAAAATTGAATGTATGTTTTTCAGAAGAAATATTGACCATCATATAAAATGTCATATTTAAGAGATTAGTAAAATGCCAAAGTCCTACTGTTAGAAGCAATTGATAATTCAGTATTAAAATAATTAATAAAATATGGATAAAACAATAAAGTTTGTATTGATGTAGAACATATTGAAAGTCAGAAATAAAAGTCACTACCTAATGAGGAGAAAATCAGATTTAATCTTCTTTAGCAATTATACATTATTTATGTTGAGGCTACAAAGATAAATGACAAGTGTTGTCTTCAGGGAGTTTCCAGGCTTGTATCAGGGATGGTTAACAGAAGCAGGTGGTTTCAGCATAATGTTAAGTAAGTGCTATGATAGCATAATCTCTCAGAGAAAACACCAAGCCTGTCCTAGAATTTGAAGAAATTTTGAAAGAGAGGATACCTGGGCTGATCTGAAAGGATGAAGATGAGTTAGGCTAAACAAAGAAATGCGGTAAAAAGGATGGACAGAGGAAAAGAAGCATAAATCAATATGTTGTTTCTACAGCAGAAATTGTGTGGCAAGGAACAGTAAAGGGTGAACCTGGCAAGGCAGACAGGATCCATGGCACCTGGTGTCTCATGCATGTGCAAAGGAGCTGAGCTTTATTTTATAGCAATAAGGAACCACTTCTATTTGTTTGTGAGATTTTTTTCCCCAGGACTTTGTGAAAAATATCTTGGCCTGGAAAAATATAGAAGAGATATAAAAGATAAAAGACAGTCATTACTTCAAAATGCAACCTTTATATCATAGAAATATAGTTCATAAAACTAGAGCAGATATTTGAGATCACTTAATTCTACTGCTTCAATTTACAACTGAGAAAATTTGTCCAGAGGCAATCAGTGCCTTATCAAAGGCACAGAGTTGTATTACAGTTAAGGTCTGAATATACACAAGCATGCTCACATGTGCCCTACATACACTTATGCACGTATTCAACTAAAAAGCCATTATAAAGGGGTAGTGGTATGTTAAAATGTGTCTAAGAGAGACGAAAAATGTATTTATTTACTTTTATTTTTAATTTTAATTTAAATTTTTTTGGTAAACTTGTAGGGAAAGGGTGCCTCACCCCATGTACTGCTGCAGAGATATGCCTTTATTTTTTAATTTTTTTAAAATAGAATTTCAACTTTTATTTTAGATTCATGGAGTACATATGCGGGTTTGCTACATGGGTATATTATGTGACACTGAGGTTTAGGGTATGATTAATCCTGTCACCCTGGTAGTGAGTGTAATACTCAATAGTGTTTCAACCCTTGCCCCCATCTTACCCTCCAACCTCTAGTATTCCCCAGTGTCTACTTTTTCCATCTTTGTGTCCATGTGTACCCATTGTTTACTTCCCACTTATAAGTGAGAACATGTGGTATTTTATTTTCTGTTTCTGCATTAATTTGCTTAAGATAATGGCCTCCAGCTGCATCCATGCCACTGTAAAGAGCATGATTTCATTCTTTTTTATGGCTGTGTAACATTCCATGGTTTATATGTACCCACATTTTCTTTATCCATTCTACCATTGATGGGCACCTATGCTGATTCCATGTCTTTGCTATTATAAATAGTGCTGCAATGTACATACAAATGCAAATATTAATCAAGAACAAAGTATGTGTCAATGTTCTAATCAATATTTTCAGTTATAATCAACTATGCTTTTCAGAAAATTAAGTTGATAGAGAACAAACAAAATGCTAGGTAGGAGATCTTAAAAATTATCTTATAAAAACTGACAAGCTAGTAAGAAATTACCAGGCCAAACTTTAAGAGAAAGCTGAAATTCAGAGGTATAAGCAAAGCAATTTAAGTCAATTTTGCTTGAAGAATAAATTATGAAAGCGAGTTACATGTATGGAAAATAGAGACAGATATCTAAAGTTCTGCTTGAGTTTACTAGACTCTCTTTATTTCAGCATTGAACTTGGACTCTGAGTCATTACTTCATGTTGAAAAAGAGTAAGAAAGGTAAATCCATATTCCACCTCACACTTCCAGAGAATTTCAGGGAGAGTTTACTTGACTCTGAGCAGAATAAGGGCAAAAAGACAGACAGAGGATTTTCCCTTAAGAAAATTTATTCGTTAGTTGATGTTATTCGGATTTGTAGACCTGGGATTCACATCACCGGGATTTAGGTTTACTTTTTTAAGTTGACATATAGTAATTGTACATATTTATGGGGCACATAGTAATGTTTCAATACACACATTGTATAGTGATCAGATCATGGTGATTAGCACCTTCATTGTCTTAAACATTTATCATTTATTTGTGATGAAAACATTCAGCATCTTATTTCTAACTATTTGAAACTTTAATATATTATTATTTACTGTTCCCACACTGATGATGGGGCCTAAGTACCATTGAGAGAAACAAATATAAGTTGTCTATAAAAAGAAGGTACTTTAGCCTAGGTTTCAGGGACTCATCACATGGGTTTTATAGGCGATAACAAAGACATGCTAGTAGATAAACACACAAGGAAACAAGGTATTATGAGTTAAAACCAGTAAAAAAACAGCCTACAATAGAAATAGACCTGTGAAATCTTCAAATTTTGGAATGACTAGACTCACAAAATTACTTTCCTTACTCCATTTAAATAAATAAAGAACACAATAAATGTATCGGCAGGGTAAAAAAATCTATCCACTCGTGGAAGACAGTAGTCCTAAAAGAATGAAGTCGAGATTCTAGAAACAAATATATAACACATAAAAATGAAAACATAAATGGGTTTAGGATTGCATTAAACAGAAGTGAAAATAAAATAAATAGAATGAGAAGACAGTCTGGATATTCCTATAACTGCCAAAATAAGGAGAGGTTTACTCTATGTGTGGAATATTTTAGTTTCTTTCACTCGTACAGAGATACGTGCTTTATTTTATTTTTTTTTAAACATTCCTTACTTTGCACATGATGAAGAGGTACCGAATAACTAGAGGTCCAATTCTTGTGTGATTGGACCTCCCAGCAGGATTAACACTCCCAGCAGGAGCACTCTTAAATCCTTTTTTTTTTTAGAGAGCAGTTATTGTATTTTATCTGGGGAATTGCTTCCCTTCTCTATACACAGGGGAGAAGAGGCAAAGCTGGCCTGCTATTCTGGATGCACTTTTTTGAAAAATTCTTTTTTTTCATTTTATATTTCTTCCATTTCTTGACTACAAACTGAGATTTTTCTCTGAGACAACCTAGGGAAAAACTGCTCTGAATCTTGTCTTTTCTCTGTTTTGAGCTGTGATTCCCTCTACTCTGTTATCTCCAACAAAATGATTTCATCTGCATTCTAGCAATTCCGATGGAAGCCTGGTCACCCTGTGACATATTTTCTTACTTTTTAAGGACTACTATTAATATGTATATATGTGTGTGTGTATATATATATGTGTGTGTATATATATGTGTATGTGTGTATATATATGTGTGTGTGTATGTATATATACATATACATATACACACACACACACACACACACACACACATATATATATATATATTTGTATTTTAACCAAGTGTTAGAAAAGAAAGGAGAAAGTTGAGGATATTTAATCCACCACATTGATCCGGAACGATCCTATTTTGAACCAGGCTTTGTTGAGAACTACTTTTTTCATTCTGCACATTAACACTATCTGGGGGAATTTATATATGTTTTTAAGAGGCTCAAACACAGATAAATTAAATCAAAACCTCTGGGATTGGGGACTGAGCATCCACATTTTATAAAAGCTCCCTAGGTGATTTTAATGTATAGCTAAGTTTGACAGATTCTTCTGTACCTCTTCCTCTGATAAATTATAAAATTCTCAAGAGCAGGAACTTAACATTACTCACTTATCCAGCTGGTGTTTGTGTACAGACATGAAAAGGTATATTAAATTGAATTAACAGTGGTCAGAAAAGATCAGAGTGAGGAAACTGAGCATAATTGCTCATTTTTATTTTATTTTTTGTTTCTGAAATTGTTTTTAAAAATTGAAAAATTCCAGAAAATATATTCACCTTACTTTTCTGCATAAGTAAGCAAAATTAAAAACTTGTAGTACTTGGGATATGAACAAAGTAGTGCATTTTCATGGTTTGTTAATCGCACAAGTACATGCCTATGTACACAGCCTACAGTCATACCCTTGTGCCTTCTCTACCTGTCTTTATAGTCAAACTAATTTAATATTTTTATTTGAGATGTGAATTGTTCAGTTATCAGGGTAGCAGTTTCCGTGATCATGTAGTTCCCAGGATTGTGTTTGATGAATTCCTAAGGATTTTTTTCCTCTTTTATTTTCTTCATATGCTAATAAATCAGTTTAGTTCATGTGGGTCAGTGTGGCACTTCTAATGAATAAACTGACTAACTAGCACAGAATCTAAACCTGGGAACTATGAATCAGCAAGCTATAAATATATACGGAGCTCCTAGAAAGGTGCTGATAAACTACAGAATAGAGTTTTTTCTGTAAGTTGCTGCTAGATCTAGAGGGTGACTCAATACCTAGGTTTAGAGCTTTATCTACTTTTTAATGTAAGAAAAGCAATCTGGGAAATGTAATGTTGAATAAAAATGCTAAATGCAAGATTATTCATGTGCTTTTATACTCCAATGTTGTGTGCCACTCTGAGGAGCTCTGATCATTGAGATCAGAGAATTTTCCTCTAATTATGCTACATTTGATCCAGAATCCTATTCAACTGGCCTGCATTCACATCTTCCCTTTGATGGGTAAGCCCTACAGATAGAACAACTCCCTGAAGTCTGTTGCTCAAAGAGAGATAGACTATCTCCTTAATTAATTTTTTTTCAGTATGGCTGTGGTAACAATTTATTATTATATAGAGCATATCATCTTGTCATGGTGCTGTTCAACAGCAAAAGTATGAATCAAGAAATTATATTCTTACCACTGAGCCCTTTTAAATTTGTTTTATTGTGGTAAAATACACACAACATAAAATTTACCATCTTATTTTTAAGTGTACAGTTCAATGTGCTAACTATATTCATATTATTGTGCAACTACAATATCTCCAGAACTTCTTTGTCTGCAAAACCAAAACCTACTATTTCCCTTTGTCCTATGCCCCTGGCAACCACTATTCTATTTTCTGTGTCTGTGAATTTTGCTACTCTAGATATCTCTTAAAATTGGAATCGAACAGAATTTGTCCTTTGTGACTGCCTTATTTTATTTAACATAATGTCCTCAAGGTTCATTTATGTTGTAGCATATGAGAGAATTTCCATTTTTTTAAAGCTGAAGAATATTTCATAGAATGTATATATAACCTTTTTAAAAATAAATTTTATTTTGCATATTTAAGATACACGATATTATAAAATGCTTATATATTACAAAATGGCTATCACATTTAGTTTATCCATTCATCCATCAATCAACACTGGGGTTTCTTCTGCCTTTTGGGTATTGTGAATAATGCTGCTATAAATATGAGTTTGAGCCCCCTTTTATCAATGTATTTTAGCCTTTCTAAATCACAACTCTTCTCTTTTACAGATAAGCAAATTGATTGAATTCTTTCATCTGGGGTGACTATAAAGATTCATGTGCTCCATTCAAAACTTGCCAAATCAGAAGGTTTTTGCACTTTATCCCAGCTTCAATGATGATTAACATATGTCAATCATCTTAGTTAGGTTCTGTTATTCATGTGGTGGGTACAGAAACAGAATCTGAGATTTTGATAGTCTAGATCTTAAGTCCTGAATCCTAACTCTCAGATCTCAATACTCCATTTCTTATATAGAATAATTTAACTAAATAGAGCAAAAGCCAAAATGGCTGAAAAGTAAAAGCAATCAAATATGGAATAAAACATTAACTGAACAATATTGACAATGAACTATTGAAAAGATATTACAAAATTACATCAGGATAAATGGGATATCTATAACCTCAAGCATTTATCCTTTGTGTTATAGACTATCCAGTTATACTGTTTTGGTTATCTTAAAATGTACAATTAAGTTATTTTTGACTATACTTACCCTTTTGTGCTAGTGAATACTAGGTCTTTTTCATTCTTTCTAACTATTCTTTGAACTCATTAATCTTCCCCACCCTCCCACTACCCTTTCCAGCCTCAGGTAACCATTCTTCTACTCTCTGTCTTTAGAAGTTCAGTTGTTTTAATTTTTAGCTCTCACAAATAAGTGAGAACATGCAAAGTTTGTCTTTGGGAGGCTGAAGGAAGAGAATCTCTTTAACCCAGGAATTCAAGACAAGCCTAGGCAAGATGGTGAGATCCTGTCTCTACAAAAATAATTTTCTAAATTATCAGGGCATGGTGGCATATGCCTGTAGTACCAGCTCTTCTACTCTGGAAGCTGAAGAGGGATGATTACTTGAGCCTGGGAAGTTGTGGCTACAGTGAGCTATGGTTGTGCTACTGCACTGTAGCCTGACAACAGAGTAAGACCACAACCCTTAAAAAAAAAAAAAATTACTTCAAGCAAAAGAAAAGGATACTGGAAAATATTGTGGAGCATGAACGAAGGATTTGTGGATTACAAAAGGCAATGATTAAATGTTAGGAGAAGTGGCAAAGTTTTGCACAATTGATTTATGGCCAATTAAAGTGAAAATACAAGCAACTTCCATAGTAAGATATAGACAAATAAACATTGTTGATAGTACTCAGAGTATGATACTTCCTTAGCTACTAAAAAAGCATTTAAAACTTCATACTGAATCATCAAACAATAGAATTTTTCCAAAATGCTGGAAACAGAATAAGGTGCCTATAGTAAATCATTATACAATATTTCTCTGAAGTTCCTACCATTCAATTACAAAAAATATCAAATATAAGTACTTGGAAGAAACATGTCACGTAATTATTGCTGAGAGCAAAATTTTCTACTTCAAGGCCAAAAAAATAGTTGATTTGCCATTAATACCAAGTAAAGTTTTAAAATGCATCTAGTATTTGATAAAAATGTTAATTGCTTTCTTAATCAGAAATAAAATGGTAGGGAATGCAATGAAAAATAATCCAATTAACCTAAGGGTAAATCTAACAATAACTATAGAAAACCTCTATAAAGTAATGTAGAGTATCTCAATGAAGATAAGTAAACGTATTATTGAAGGGCACAAAAAATACATGACTTATACTAAAGACATCAATATATTTATTTTATATAAAATAATTTTTAATATTCAATACATGTATTTTTATTCCATTAAAATATTAGTAGAAATTAATCATTTAGCAAAGTGATAATAAGTACCACTAGGAAAAGTAAATAAACAAGAATAAAGCAATACCATTTTAAAACTAATGAGTTTGTTAAGGAAATTATCCTAACAATATCAAAACATATTAACAGGGGGGCGGCCAAAATGGCTGACTGGAAACAGCTAGTGTGCACTGCTCTCATAGAGAGGAAGGGAAGAGGTGAGTAAATGCACCACCTTCAACTGAAACATCCAGGTACTCTCATTGGGACTAATCAGGGAAACAACTGGATCCACGGAGAATGGAGAAAAGCATGCTAGGATGATGGTCCACCAGGAGCAACAGAGATAGGCAAATCTCCCCTGCCCAGGGAAGCCGTAAGTGAATGTGCAACCCCAGGAACCCACGCTTCTACTACAGATCTTTGCAGTCCTTGGATCAGGAGACCTCTCATGAACCCAAGCCACCAGGGCCTTCAGTCTGACACACAGAACTACATGGAGTCTCAGGAGAGCAGCCATTTGGGCACACATGGAAATTCAGAAGGCTTAGATACACAGGCTTTCTGGGCTTTCGGGCAAAAGCACCTGCAACTCCAGCAAAGTGGGAGGTTAGACCCTTGTACGTACCCCTAGAAAAGGGGCTGAATCCAGGGGACTGAACAGCAATAGTCTGCAGGCCGTGCTTCCACAGTACCTCACAGGATAAGACCCACCGGCTTGGAACTCCAGTCAGCCACTGAATAGCAGCATTACATCTCCCCGAGACAGCTCCCAGGGGGACGGGTGGGCTGCCATCCTTGTTGTTTGGCTGACTTAGCCATTCCAGTCTTCAGATTTTGGAGAGTCTGAGGCAATCGAGGATTGAAGCAGACCCTCAGTACAGCACAGCTGCTCTATGAAAATGTGGACAGACTGCTTTTTAAAGCAAGTCCCCAATCCCGTTCCTTTTCACCGGGGGGAAACTCCTAACCGGGGTCTCCAGCTACCCCTGTGAGTGTTCTATAGCCAACAGAGGTTTCAAAACTCCCTAGGATAGAGCTCCTAGAGGAAGGGACAGCCACCATTTTTGCTGTTTGGTGACAGTCCTTCCAGCCTTTGGGTTTTGGAGTTTCTGAGGTGACGGGGCTGAAATGAACCCCCAACACAGCATAGCTGCTCTATGGAAATGTGGTCAGACTGCTGTTTTAAGCAGGACCTGATCCCAATCTTCCTCACTGGGTAGGACCTCCTGAATGGAGCCTCCAGCTACCCCTGTCAGTGTTTTCTGGCCAACAGAAATTTCAAACCTCCCTGGGACAGAGTCCCAGAGGGAGAAGTGAGCCACCATCTTTGTTGTTTGGGTGACTTAGGCATTGTGGCTTTGGGGCTTTAGAGAGTCCAAGGTGACCAGGAGTGGAGCAGACCCCCAGCACATCACAGTCGCTCTACGAAAATGTGGCCAAATGGCTTTTTAAGCAGGCCTCCAATCCCGTTTCTCCTCACTGGGTGGGACCTCCCAACCGAGGTCTCTAGCTACCTCCTACAGGTGCATTTGGGCCAGAAACAGGTCTGTATATCCCTGGGATGAAGCTCCCAGAAGGAGGGTCAGGCCACCATCTTTGCTGTTTCATAGTCTTCACCATTGATACCTCCAGGTACTGGAAAATTTGAGGTGGCTAAGGACTGTAATGGACCCCCAGCACACTGCAGCAGCCCTATGGAAAAGTGGCAAGACTGTTACTTAGGTGCCCATTCCCATATATCCTCACTGGGCAGATCCTCCAGGCCTGGGCCTCTAACACCCCTTGCTGGGGCTATTGAGCCAGTAGCAGCTCTGCACCCCAGCAATATGGAATCCCCAGGGGCAACTGAAAGCCTCTCTGCCACTGCCTCTGCAGTGGAACTGCCCTTGCTACACTCAGACTAATGAAGGAGCAAAGACTCTAAGTGTCTTATCCATACCTTCAACAAGCTGCAGTTGACCAAAGGAGAAGAAGCCAGTCTATCTCCCATGGGAGACAGCCACCCTCCCTGCTCATCACCAGAGAGGGAACCCCTGGTTTGGGCCTACCGCATAGACCCTACATCTGGGCTGATTGCACTGAGCGATGCTGACCTGCATCTCTCTGGGGTGCAGCCCCCAGGAGACAAGTAAAAGACCCTTGGGCACAACCACTACTAAAGTCCCTTCCTCTGCTGCCTCCAAGTTGGGGAAGGAACAAAATCCCTGAGATTGCCTCAGCGCTTCAGTGGGTAGCTCCTGAGTGCCAAGCTGTGGTCTACTTCCAGCACTGAAGGCAGAGAGGAGCCCACACTTTCAGAGGATGTTGAGAGGGAAGACAGCTGCAACAGTGAGGAAACATGGGAGCCACAAAACCAAGCAAGAGCCCACCAACTGACCAATATGCCTAAGTGTCACCTACTGGATCACATCCCAAAGCTTCAACACAAAAAATACATCACCAGTATACCACCTTGTGAAACCAAAGACAATATTCAGCTTCAAATAAAGACCCTGCACAAACCCTTGGCTCTGTGAAAATATACAGAAGCCTACTGACTGTACTCAATCTATACTGCAGTTAAAGGAATACCCACACACAGAGATGAGAAAGGACCGACACAGGAACTCCAGTAACTCAAACGGCCAGAGTGTCTTATGTCCTTTAAATGACCACGCCAATTCTCCAATAAGAATTCTTAACTAGACTGACCTGGCTGAAAGGACAAAAATATAAATCAGAATATGGATAGGAATGAAGATCACTGAGATTCAAGAGAAGGGTAAAACTCAATCTAATGAAACTAAGTCACAATAAGATGATACAGGAGCTTAAGCACAAAATACTTGGCATAAAAAAGAATCTAATGGACCTGACAGAATTGAAAAACACAATACAAGAATTTCACTATGGAATCTGAAGTATTAACACTAAAATAGACCAAGCTGAGGAAAAAAAATCTCAGAACTTTAAGACTGGCTTTCTGAAATAAGACATACAGACAAAAATAAAAAAGAATGAAAATGAATGAACAAGACCTCCAAGAAGTATGGGATTATGTAAAGAGGTCAAATCTATGCATCGTTGGCACCCCTGAAAGGGAGAAGGAGAAAGCAAATAATTGGAAAATATATTTCAGGATATTGCCCATGAAAATTTTGCAACCTTACTAGAGAGGCCAAGAGTCAAATTCAGGCAATACAGAGAACCCCTGCAAGATTCTATACAAGAATATCATTGCCAAGACATATACTCATCAGATTTTCCAGGGTTGAAACGTAAGAATTTTAAAGGCAGCTACAGAGAAAGGGCAGGTTAACTACAAAGGGAACTCCTATAACAGTGGACATCTCAGCTGAAACTCTACAAGCCAGAAGATATTGGGAAACTATATTCAACCTTTTTTGAAGAAAAATATCTTCGAACAAGAATTTTATATCTAGCCAAACTAAGCTTCCTAAGTGAAGGAGAAATGAGATCCTTTTCAGATAAGCAAATGATGAGGGAGTTTGTTACCACCAGTCCTGCCATACAAGAGATCTTGAAAGGAACACTAAATATAGAAAGCAAAGACCACTACCAGTTAATTAAAAAAACACATTTAAATACACAGACCCATGGCACTATAAAGCAACCACACAAACAAGCCAGTATAACACCCAGCTAACAACACAATGACAGGATCAAATCCACACATATCAATAGTAGCCTTGAATGTAAGTGGGCTAAATGCCCCACTCAAAAGGCACAGAGTGGGAAGCTGGCGAGAGAAGCAAGACCCAATGTAATGCGGTTTTCAAGAGACCCATCTCACATGTAATGACACCCATAGGCTCAAAATAAAAGGATGGAGAAAAATCTACCAAGCAAATGAAAAACAGAAAAAAAGCAGGGGTTGCAATTTTAATTTCAGATAAAACAGACTTTAAGCCAACAGAGGAAAAAGAAGGGCATTACATAATGATAAAGGATTCAATTCAAGAAGAAGAGCTAACTGTTCTAAATATATATGCACCCAACACAGAGCACCCAGATTCATAAAGCAAGTTCTTAGAGACCTACAAAGAGATGTAGACTCTAATACAATAATACTGGGAGACTTCAACACTCCACTGACAGTATTAGACAGATCACTGAGGCAGAAAACTAACAAATATATTCAGGACCTGAACTCAACATTGGAGCAAATGGGTCTGATAGACCTCTATGGAACTCTCCACCCCAAAACAACAAAATATACATTCTTCTTATCGCCGCATAACACATACTCCAAAATCGACCACATAATTGGACATAAAACAATCCTCAGTAAATGCAAAAGGACCAAAATCATATCAAACACACTTTGAAACCACAGCACAATAAAAATAGGAGTCAAGACTAAGACAATTGCTTAAAAACATGCAATCACATTTAAATTAAACAACATGCTCCTGAATGCCTTCTGAGGAAATAATGAAATGAAGGCAGAAATAAAGAAGTTCTTTGAAACTAATGAGAACAAAGATACAACATATCAGAATCCCTGTGACATATCTAAGGCAGTGTTAAAAGGAAAATTCATAGCACTAAATGCCCAAATCAAAATGTTAGAAAGATCTCAAATTAAAAACCTATCATCACAACCGAAAGAATTATAGAAGCAAGAACAAATCAACCCCAAAGCTAGCAGAAAACAAGAAATAACCAAAATCAGAGCTCAACTGAAGGAAACTGAAGACACAAAAACCATTCAAGATATAAACAAAGCCAGGAGTTGGCTTTTTGAAAAAATTAGTAAGATAGGTCACTAATGAGACTAATAAAAAAGAAAAGAGAGAAGATCCAAATAAAGACAATTATAAATGACAAAGAGGATATTACCACTGGCCCCACAGATACAAAAATAACCATCAGAAACTACTATGAACACCTCTATGCACATAAACTAGAAAACCTAGAAAAGATGAATACATGCCTGGACACATACACTCTCCCAAGACTGAACCAGGAAGAAATTGATTCCCTGAACAGACAAATAACAAGCTTTGAAACAAAATCAGTAATAAATAGCCTACCAACCAAAAACAAAAAACAAAAAACAAAAACAAAAAGAAAAAAAAAGCCTAGGACCTGATGAATTCACAGTTGAATTTTACCAGACATAAAAAGAAGAGCTGGTACCATTCCTACTGAAACTATTCCAAAAGATTGAGGAGGAGGCGATTCTTCCTCTACTTATTCTATGAGGCCAGTAGTATTCTGATACCCAAACCTGGCAGAGACACAACAAAAAGAGAAAACTTTAGGCCAATGGTCTCAATGAATATTGATGCAAAAATCCTCAACAAAACACTTGCAAACTAAATTTAGCTGCATATGAAAAAACTAATCCACCACAATCAAGTAGGTTTTATCCTTGGGATGCAAGGTTGTTTCATCATACAGAAATCAATAAATTTGATTCATCATGTAAACAGAACTAAAGACAAAAGCCACATGATTATTTCAATAGATGCAGAAAGGACTTTTGATAAAATTCAACCTTCCTTCATGTTAAAAACTCTCAGTAAACTAAGCATTGAAGAAACATATCTCAATAATAAAAGCCATCTATGACAAACCCACAGCTAACATCATACTGAATGGGCAAAAGCTAGAAGTGTTCTCCTTGAAAACTGGCACAAAACAAGGATGCCCTCTCTCACCACTCCTATTCAATGTAGTATTGGAAGTCGTAGCCAGAGCATTCAGGCAAGAGAAACAAAGGGCATCCAAATAGGAAGAGAGGAAGTCAAACTACTTCTGTTTGCAGATAACGTGATTCTATATCTAGAAAACCCCGTAGTCTCAACTCCAGAGCTCCTTCCACTGATGAACAACTTTAGCAAAGTTTCAGAATACAAAATCAATGTCCCCAAATCACTAGCATTCCTTTAAACTAAAAACAGCCAAGCCAAGAGCCAAGTCAGGAAGGCAGTCCCATTCACAACTGCCACAAGAAGAATAAACTACCTAGGAATACAACTCACCAGGGAGGATGTGAAAGATATACACAAGAAGAATTATAAAGCACTGCTCAAGGAAAACAGAGGACGCAAACAAATGAAAAAACATCCTATGCTCATGGATAGGAAGAATCAATATTGAAATAGCCACACTGCCCAAAGCAATTTATAGCTTTAACGCTATTCCTATAAAACTACCAGTGATATTCTTCACAGAACTAGAAAAAACTATTTTAAAACTCATGTGGAACTGAAAAAGAGCCCAAATAGCCAAGGCAATCTTAAGTATGAATAAAAAGAACAAAACTGGAGGCATCACATAACCTGATTTCAAACTATACTAGAGGGCTACAGTAATCAAAACAGCATGATACTGGTACAAAAACAAGCACATAGACCAATGGAACAGAATAGAGAGCCCAGAAATAAGTCCACACACCTGACCATCTGATCTTTGACAAAGCTGACAAAAACAAGCAATGGGGGAAGTTCTCTCTATTCAATAAACGGTGCTGGGATAACTGGCTATATGCTATATGCACATGATTGAAGTGTACCCTTCCTTACAACATACACAAAAATCAATTCAAGATAGATTAAAGACTTAAATATAAATCCCAAAACCATAAAAACCTTGGAAGACAACCTAGGCAATACCATCCTGGACAGCAGAATGGGCAAAGATTTCATGACAAAGACACCAAAAGCAATTGCAACAAAAGCAAACTTGACAGATGGGATCTAATTAAAGTTAAGAGCTTCGGCACAGCAAAAGAAACTATCAACAGAGTAAACAGACAACCTACAGAATGGGATAAAATATTTGCAAATTATACATTAGACAAATGTCTAATATCCAATGTCCATAAGGAACTTAAATTCTCAAGAGAAAAACAATCCCATTAACAATCCCATTAAAAAGTGGGCAAAGTACATGTACAGACACTTCTCAAAAGGAGACATACATATGGCCAATAAGCATATGAAAAAAAGCTCAACATCCCTGATCATTAGAGAAATTAAATCAAAACTACAATGAGATATTATCTCATGCCAGTCAGAATGGCTATTATTAAAAATCAAAAAAATATTTTATTACAAAATTTCACATGTACCCTCAAATCTAAAGTAAAAGTTAAAAAACAAAATATAATATTAAAACATATTAACACTTCACAGCAATCAAAAGAACATTTAACTGATACAGAATTGACAAAAAGATAAATGGCAATGGTGTATACTTGTCTAAAATTCTTCAATATCCTTTGAATACAAACAGAATCATTAAAATAAAATTCAGTGAGGTTGAATCTATGGTGTTCAAAGACATGTAAATTTCAGATGATCCAGCTTCTGACTATAGATCTCTGGAAAAACTGGGTAAGTAAATGTGGACTCTGGCAAAGAATTTGCCATAGGGAGAAAGAAGTAGGATTCAGACTTCTCTGAGACAGTGGTTCTCAACTTTGACAGGACAATAAAATCGCCTAGTGAAATTTGAAGAAAAAGCAATACAGAGCTCTATCTCTGATCAACTGAATAAGAATCCCTCTCTCACAGCAGATAAATTACTAGATGGCAATAATTACAATATGATACCTCCACTAGTTTTTTTTTTTTTTTTTGAGACGGAGTCTTGCTCTGTTACCCAGCCTGGAGTGCAATGACACAATCTTGGCTCCTGTAACCTGCAACCTCCACCTCACAGTTTCAACAGATTCTCCAGCCTCAGCCTCCTGAGTAGCTGAGATTACAGGCACCCACCAACATGCCTGGCTATTTTTTGTATTTTTGTAGAGACGGGGTTTCACTATGTTGGCCAGGCTGCTCTCCAGCTCCTGACCTCACGTGATCTGCTTACCTCGGCCTCTCAAAGTGCTGGGATTACAGGCATGAGCCACCACGCCAGGCCTCCTCTAGTATATCTTGAGCAACTTGTAGTTAAGCCACCACAAAGTAGATAATGCAAGTGTTTATTGGTGAATAAATAATTGAGTAGATGAAGGTACTTATATAGACAGACATTCTGACAGGTCAAGTGTGTGTGTGTGTGTGTGTGTGTGTGTGTGTGTGTGTGTGTGTGTGGTGTTTGGCCCACCTAGAACATTTCCTCTGTCAAAATAATTGGAATAATTACGCGGTAAACCTGGTGCATTTGTTTCCAAAACATATACATTTAACTTCGGCAATTTTATCTCCCTGCCAGACTATTCCTATCAAAATAGATAAAATACTTTAGATCTTAAATGGATAGGCTCAAAGTGTCATGTTGGTGATTTGAGAACTATAAATTTATATATAAATATAAATTATTATTATTGTAATTGATAGATACAGTATTAGGTTGAATCTATATTTGCTAATATTAGACAATTTTTGACCCACAAAAATGGAAGCTTTATGTGGATTAAACTTACCCAATTCTGAAAAGAACATGGCAATGAATATTTATCTCCCAGATCTTCAAAGTTTTCTTAACAACACAATTAAAATTGGAAGTTGATTATAAGACAGACAGCACTGAAACAGATTTGTTGGTATAGGGCCATGTAATTTTACAGAAAGCAACAGCTAAAGTCTATTATCTAAAATAGTAATGATATGTATCGAAGGTGTCCTACGAATGACCAGTCTAGGAGGGTATTATATTTAAAAACTAAGAAAAAAAAAAGAAGAAAAGAAGGAAGGAAAGAAAACAATGGAAAAGAAAGAAATAAGAAATTGAAGGAAAGGAAGAAAAGTAAGAGAAGGAGAAATGGAATACAGGATAAATAAAACGGAGGGAATTTGGGGTCAATCAATTGAAACATTGTACATAAGATAATTTTCTGTGACAGTCAAACACTGCACAGGGGTATTTTAAAGATCTACAAAAATTTTCAGGAAAGAGCTGTTTAATTTGGCATTTCCCAAACTGTTTAATCTAACATTTGACCCAGTAATTAATTTTACATGCAATTATTTAATAACTATTCTAACAAAAAGTATTATGTTTATAAAAAGGAATTTCCCGGTATAGTGCCAATATAACATTCTATAAAATGCACATTGATTTATGTTTGTTTTGATTAACGCATAGGATTTTAAGTCACGATCTCTTTGGTAGACATTAGCTTTTGTGAACTCAAATCCCTCATACTTTCTTTATAATAGAAGAAGATATTCATAAAGTTCATATTTCTCTTTCTTTATGGCAGTCCAGCATCTGAACCCTGATAGGTCTTGGTGAGAGTCAGAGATGCCTTCTAGTATAAAAGCTAAATATGCCTGATGTTTGCTTTCCTGGCTCTCTTTACAGCCATGCTATTGATCTGCAAATCAGATGCACCTACTAGGCTTGGCTCATCAGTACATTCTCAATGAGATAGAATAAGGAAAGAAAATTCTGGCAGAGAGTAAAATTGAGTTATGAAGACAGTGGGAGGCAACAATGCTTGCAACAGCATCCTGTGCCCCATGCTAGTGTAGTCATTCCTCTCAGTGGAGGGACTTACCTACCATGTTCTCTACTTGGGCAATGATATGGTTTGGCTGTGTCCCCAGCCAAATCTCATTTTGAATTGTAGTTCCTATTATCCCCACGTGTCACAGGGAGGGACCCAGTGGGAGGTAATTTAATCATAGGGGTAGTTACCCTCATGCTGCTCTCGTGATAGTGAGTGAGTTCTCATGAGATCTGATGGCCTTATAAGGGGCTTTTCCCCCTTTTTGCTTGGCACTTCTCCTTGCTGCTGCCACGTGAAGAAGGACATGTTTGCTTCCTCTTCTGTCATGATTGTAAGTTTTCTGAAGCTTCCCCAGCCATGCTGAACTGTGAGTCAATTAAACCTCTTTCCTTTATAAATTACTCAGCCTCCAGTATGTGTTTATTAGTAGCATGAGAATGGACTAATACATGCAAGTTTTGAACCTTGTTTTTGTTTGAATAGCACCAGATATGGGCCACCATTCTAGGTAATTTTGGGAATTACCTAATATTTTTTAAACATGTTGTTTTTCCTTGCTTGCAGCTAAGAACCCAGGCTGATACTGTGGGCTTAGTCTTACTAATGGGAAAGAATTAAATGTTAGTGGTATAAAGGAGTTGTAACTTTTCTATGCCCCAGAGAGAGTTAATTGATGGGGAAAAAATAGGGAATTCTACAGAAGAGAAAAATAATTTTCAGAAGCATGAAGAAGGCAAATTAGAGGCAGGATCACCATGAGTGGTAGTGTGTTAAAATTTAGTAGTGAGGGAGGGTATTTCTTTCAGAGGAGTGAAACAATAGACCTCTCTGTTTATAATTTATGGCATAATTTAATCTAGCCCTTTCTTCCTTTGGTAACTGTCATTTCTTCCTTTTGATTTCCTTGAACTTAATTGCTTCATAAAAGATTTGTCATTGTACCAGATTGTTCTGAGGTTAATAGTTTAAGAGCTATCATCAATGTACCACCAAAGATAACCTAGTGCAGAAAGCATGTGACAGATAATATTACAATGTCTGAAAACAAAGCAAAATGATCTCTGACAGGATTGTATTGAATCTTTCAGAGATCATAATAAGATATGATATTTGAACTGCTCTAGTTTTCAAAGCTCTGTCAATATATTATATCTGAGGGTTATTCCATAAAATACAGCTCTCCTAATTTTATTATAATCATTTAATGGAAATCTATTTCAAATTAAATAAGCATTTCTTAAACAGGAAAATATTGGACATAATTTAAACTTTTAAGTGTAACTTTACACTATTATAGTGAAAGTAGCAGAAATAGTTTCAGGAAAATTCATTTCTTTCCTTTCTTTCTTTCTTTCTTCCTTCCTTCCTTCCTTCCTTCCTTCCTTTCTTTCTTTCTTTCTTTCTTTCTTTCTTTCTTTCTTTCTTTCTTTCTTTCTTTCTTTTTCTTTCTTTCTTTCTCTTTCTTTCTTTCTTTCTTTCTTTCTTTCTTTCTTTCTTTCTTTCTTTCTTTCTTTCTTTCTTTCTTTCTTTCTTTCTTTTTTTTTTTGAGACAGTTTTGCTCTTGTTGCCCAGGATGGACTGCAATGGCGCTATCTCAGCTCACTGCAACCTCCGCCTCCCGGGTTCAAGCGATTCTCCTGCCTCAGCCTCCCAAGTAGCTGGGATTACAGGCATGTGCCACCATGCCCGGCTAATTTTTTAAATTTTTATTAGAGACAGGGTTTTCTCCATGTTGGTCAGGCTGGCTCAAACTCCCGACCTCAGGTGATTCACCTGCCTTGGGTTCCCAAAGTGTTGGGATTACAGGCATAAGCCACCGTGCCTGGCCTAGGAATATTCATTTCAGTTCAATTTACAATACACTTGTTTGGCCAGCATTATTCTAGGAATAGTGATGCAAAAATAAGCAAAACATGGTCACTGGTTTTAAGGAGCAATAGGCTGGCAGGCAGTACAAGAAATTGTTAAAATTCAAATTCAACAAGTAAGTATGATAAAGAGCTTTAATATCAAGTGTAGTAATTATACTCTCTCAACTTTCTCAGGGTAATTTTGAAGATCAACTTTGAAACCCAACGTTCAGTGTAGAGGGTAGTTAGGATTATAATTGCAAAGCTGCTGCTAGGATGCAGAAAATAGAGAGATGAAAACACATGGGACTGTGTGGTGAAGTAAAAAGGCAGGAGTCTTGAAAGAGAAAAACAGGTTCAAACAAATCCAATAAAACTCTTTATGTTTATCAGATGTACAAAATGTGGGTAACCATCCTAACTTTTGAGTTTCTATTTCATAGTTGGAAAAACTGCAATAATGCCTACTCGGAAAGGAGGCATTGAGAGTTAGATAGAATATTAACTAATCAACTAGTGTTGAGTCTTAATTATTTTATACGGCAATCACTCAAATTTGTAGTCTTAGAGATAACTAGATTGTCACAGTGCCTGGCACATGATCAGCATGCAATCCATATTTGTTAAATGACAAACAGATTAGTATATTTGAGTGTTGACGGTTGGTAGGGCAGGTATTGTTATCTCAGTTAATATTATTGTTCATGCTAGAGTCAAATTTACTTTACATAACAGAAAATGCACTTACATGTCAAATTTAAAGCTGAGAGAACTAATTATATTCTGAACATAAAAAGAGCTTAATATCTGAATAATTCACTTAACGTAAATGCTCTGGGTATTTTTCATTTGTTACACAAATAATAATCTTAAAAATGAAATTTTTAAATGGAAAAAATAACAACTCTTGGCCTGTGGGCTCTACCATTATTGTTGATGAGAAAAAAATCTAAATTGAATTAGTAAACATCTTCTATGGAAAAAAATTTACTTAATTACACAGATTCTGTCTCTGGATGTTAATGTATGAATTTGAAATATATGGATAGTTCCTTTGATAAAGTAGACATCTGCTTTTCATCTATCATTTTATTACAAATCCACGAATTTTAAACAAACTGTAGAAACATAATCAAATGGAAAGTTCAGATATAAGTCCTTTTCACTTTCTGCTCATCATGCTGAAGGGAGTAAGAAAATACAGGAAGACTTAACATTATAAACACCTATTTAAGAATTATGTCAATTCCCGTGTAGCCCATCTCCAATTTACCATTGTATCCCCAGTTTTGCTACAACATGAGCAACTTTTAATGGTCAATGTAGAGACATGGGTATGAACGGCAATGGCACAGGCAGGAAATGTAATGCTCAGATACCTAAAGTGCTTAGGTACATAAAGTAAACTGAATTACTAAGATCAAGTACAAAGCCGCCTGCCTAAAATATCAAGATCGATTAGGAGTCAGAGTGTCAGCAGATTTCTGAAGGAAATCTGATAGGAACTTAAAATGGGCTTCCAAGAAGCAAGGCAATAGGCACATTTATGCTATAACTGAGCATGTTTGCATAGATTGCATGTTTTACCGATCATAAATTCCTGAAGACTCAAGGACATGCCTTCATGCTTGTGATTCTTCTCACCTGCCATGATGTATACACATTATTTGGACATTTACCAACATGGCAGGTTCTAATTGTTTTAATCTTGGCCCCATTATTTTAGTAAATGGTATTGTTATACATAGAAGATAGGTTCCTATATTAGGCATATGTAAGTGACTGGTACAACACCAGAAACACAGTAGGATATCGACCAAATGGTAATTGCTCTTCCTTTCAGAGCCTTTGACCATGACTTCCCAATGCCTAGAATCCTTCTATCCTTGTCTTGCCTGTGGAAATGCTGTTCATTCATGTGGCCCCAAGGACAATGTCCTGTCTTCACAATCCTGGTTTGATTTCCAAGGTAACCCTGGTATAAACCTTATTATTTATGTTTCCATAGGATTTTGTATTTTTCTTATCAAATAAAGCCAATCATATTGTTTATAAATATAGTCAGACATTAGGGAAAGAAAAGAACTATGTAACTATTTTTTTAGATCATGTTTCAGAGCATGTTGCTATGACTCCATTTACTTGATGATTGACATGGAGCAAATGGCTATGAAAAAGTTTACTTGTTCAGGACACTAGGATTGAGATTCCTTAACAACAGGGGATACATAAAAATACTCCCCCAGGCCAAGTAACTCCTGGTTTGAAAGTGAGGTATTCTGTACTGGAGGCAGTGGGCAATGACATGCAGGTGTCCTCTGATGTAACTTCCCTCTCAGCCACTGTCACTTAGCCTTTAGTTACTTATTCAAAGTATTCGCCACTCTTAAATACTTTCTTGTTTATTTCTTTATTCATTCA
This sequence comes from Gorilla gorilla gorilla, assembly GCF_029281585.2. Taxonomy (NCBI): domain Eukaryota; kingdom Metazoa; phylum Chordata; class Mammalia; order Primates; family Hominidae; genus Gorilla; species Gorilla gorilla. The sequence continues at coordinate 66,036,781 of NC_073229.2, forward strand.
CTACACACTCTTTCTCATCCTCAGTGTTACATAAGCTCCATGTAGTCAGTCTTGTATCATTCACCATTGTGTCTCCAGGACCCTGAATTGTACCTGACATGTAGTAAAGATTGGATGAACAAGTGAGTAAATAAATGAATGAATGAACAACACTATAGTTTTGGAAGAAAGATGCAAAAAACATACTGGGGGGTCTAGGGTTGTCAGAATTTTTCTTATTAGGACGGACAGTGAAATATTTTCATTAGAATGATAATTATTACCAACATTTCTTGATTTTCTTTCCCTTGACTATCCCTCCATTGGGAGGAGGGAGTGGTATTGTTCCTGAGATCAGCAACTCAATCCTTATTGTTCCACAAATGATATGAATGAAGTATCTTACTCACTAGATTACTGTAAGAAGATTTTGGTATCTTAATGCTCACTATCTCTACAATGCTGTGCATAATAGAATCACATTCTAGCAGGTGAAACAAGCAAATGTCATAACCATGAAACTGGGTCTTATTTATCTTTATTTTTATGCTTTACATATAGATAGTACTCAGCAAATGTTGAAAAATAAATAAATACAATATAATCAATTATTCAATTATACCTTACTACCATTTATAATACAGGTTCCTAAGGAAATGCATTAAAAGTGATTGTGAACTACAGATGGAAACACACCTCTTTGACCTTTGACATGTATCTGTGCCTTGCCAGCTACAGTAGTGGGAACTTTCAGGTTAGTGGGAGGTGGGGGGAGAAGGTGCTTCATTTCAGTGGGAGAAAGGGGTTTAGGGGCCTTTTGTTGTTCACAGTGTAGTCTGCATCGCTATGTAGCTTATTGGAAATGCAGAATTTAGGTCCTATTCAGGAATTTGCAATTGGAATCTGTGTTTTTATCAAGATCCTTAGGTGATGTGTATGCACATGAAAATTTGAAAAGCAAAGTTTCTAAGAGGTAATATATTATATTTAAGACATCAAAAATGTCTTAAATATCTAAGCAAAGATATTCTACATAGCTTTGTATTGGTAGACAAAAAAATTGCTCTTTAAGTCAATTTCTGTAAGGCTAAGGGGTGTAACCCCCTTCAAAATCCTATTTGTATATTTATCAGTTTCCAGAAAACATAGTCGATGCAGTGTTCTTAATAAATCAATTCAGTGTTTAAATGAGTACATTTGCTGTCGCAATAAAGCATAATAAACAGTTGCTACCTTTCATTTCTGCTTCCATCAAGGAGGAGTTAAAGATATTAAATGGAAACTTGCCATTTTTGTTTCTTGGCAGGAAATTGTTCTCTCTTATACAGAAGTTGGCACAACTTCCAAGTTCAAAGAAACACAGGATTTTACATTCAGAAACATCTGCTTTAATTTGTGCTTGAAATAAAGTGTGAATGTAAACATCTTTCAATGATCTTTCTCTTCTAGGCATTTCTACAGCACTTAGTGTGGGTCACAAAATTAACATAACATTATAGAATGTTTTGCACTAAAGGATGTTGTCTCACAATTAAATTTTAATGATGTCTAAAGAGCACCATAAACAATACGTGCTATAGAAATTCAAAGAAGAAATTTGGATTACTTGGGTAATCTATAAATAAGCTACATGGAGAAAGGTAGATATGAAACCTGCTATTGAGAGATGAGGATGGATTGGATAGTGGCAAGAAATTTCAGTAAAGGCAATGACAATAGCAAAGGTGTAAACAGAGAAAGAGCAAAGCAAGTTCAGAAATTCACAAGGAAATATGTTAATGAAGTGTGGTGATGGGACTCATAATGAGAAACATTGACCAAGGCAGGTTCAGATTAGTGTTGAATTCCAAGTTGAATTACAAAATTTCCTGTAGTAAATAAACATGTTTTGAGTAAGTAACAAAATGAAAAAAATGTGTGTTAGAAAGAAAGTTTAATCAAGCAAAGGTATGAAGCATGCAGGTCTAGTTACTAATGTCAATATTATAATGCTGGATCTTAATAAATGATTGCTGAATTTCAAGTAAATGAATATACAGTGATTCATATAATTTGCAGGGAAAGAAATTAGTTTCTGAAGTCAATTAACTCTTCTTCAATTTGTTTACATGTTTCACAATTTTCCAAAAGGTGGTAGCAACTGACAGAAAGTCATCAACAGACAGGAAATGAATGTAAATATAGGATAGACGCACTTGTCTGAACATGGCTCTAGGAGGGACTCTGCAGCATTTTTCTTTCTAGATACGTCTCTGGATTCCTGGCACTTTCAAACGTATCTCTGTCTTTCTAGTGTGAGAATATCTAATTACCAGTGGAGGTAAGTGGAGAAACTCCTTTTGTCATTCTGTGTTCTGGTGGCTCCTCCTGACTGTTATAGCCAGACACTTACCTACCCATAAGATTTCAAGTATTTGTTTATAACCTAACACATTCTTTATTCATTTTTCAAAAATTGGCAAATAAAATTTTGTATATGTTTATTGTGTAAGCATATTGTTTTGAAATATGTACACATTGTGAAATGGCTAAATGGAGCTAATTAACATATGTGTTATCTTCCACACTTATTTTTGTGCTGAGAACACTCTCATGATCTTACTTACGTGCAGAGTGTTAAAAAGTTGAACTCCTAGAAATATGGAGTAAAAAGGTCGTTGCCAGAGACTGGGAGAAGGGAAGAATGATTGAGGAGATGTTTGTCAAAAGATAAAATATTTGAGTTAGATAGGGGGAGTAATTCAATGAATCTATTGTACAAAATGGTGACTATAGCTAATAAGTAATTATATTCTCGAAAATTGCCGAGAGAATAGATTTTAAGTGTTCTCACTGCAACCTAATAAATCCTGCAGTGGCAACTACAAGGGTGAATTACAGGCCAGTTTCCCAAGCTCAGTTTCTCAGAGTATCTTCCTCTTGCCTTTCCTTATCCCAGCAAGCCCAGGCTTGAAGACTGTGGTATTTTCTAACAGTTACTATGATCATTTCTCTGCAGATGTTGGCCGAACAGTTACAGAATTATCATGTCAAAACTTCCATCCAAAACATTCATTTGTAGAATGGTTATGGTGACACAGGCACCTCTTGGAACAGCACAGTATTCTCAGGGGGTCCCTACTTGATAGACGTTAGGAAGATGACTAGTGGGCTACTAGCCATGAAATGATGCTAAGTCCCCTTGATAAAACTCTGAAGTATTGAATCAGGAGGCTGTTCTCCTGTGAGGAATCTGTTATCCTTGTCAGAGGAAAAAGCAGGCTCAATAGATGTTATCCGAGTTTTTCTTCCTTTCTACAACTTGAAATTATGATAAATTAGCAGGAGAAGAGATGATGGAGGAGAGTACAGGAGATGGCTGTGATATTCCATTCCATTATGTCCAGACAGAACCATCCGAAAAGCAGGCTAGCAATCAAGAGGGGCTAGAAACTGAAATTTTGGATAGGGGAGTAAAATGTCTAATGTCAGGACCCAATTTACAGATCTTAAATTATCTGAATCATTAAATATTGGACTATTGGAAAAGCAACAGTTTTAATCAATCAACAATTCAATCACTGTAAATTATTTTGAGCACCTGTGTTAAGTTCAAAACAGTTCAGTTAGCTTTCATTTGTTTTATATGTGGAGTGATATTACATGCTGCTTCAGTGTAGGAATTATGTTCAATAATGGCATGCTTTGACCACTAGAAGCACACAAAACATACATGTTAATTTATAAAGGTGAACAAGAGCTGAAAGTATTAGTCCAATAGTGATAGGGAGACTTGGGTTTTTCTTACTGCTGAATTGTGTTCTCCATCAGCCTACTCCAAAAGGGCCTTAATCTTAAAGTGAAAATTAAAACAAAGGCCATTAGTGTGGAAAGGATCATATAGGCTTCCTAGAATACCCTTCTATTTAATGTATGGGTCTCCTAATAATCTAAATTTATGTATGCTCATTTGTTCAGTTGAAACATGAAGTGATCTATCTGTGGGATCTGAGAGGCTCCTAGAAGTTGCCACTTCAGGTACAAAAGTGTTGAAGCTATGAGTTTCTAATTTCTGGAGGCAGAGCCATTATCTAAATGACATGAGAGAGAAGAGAATGAACCTGTTTCCACTCACTGATCTCTAGAATTACTAGATCTCCCCTGTACATTGAGGAACTTAGCAAAAAGGCAATTGGATTTAAACCTGACTACACATTAGAATCACCTGGGAGACTTGAACTATATACAAATGCTTGGTCTCCACTCCCAGGTATTTTAATTTAATTGGTCTGGGATGGCTTCTGGGCATTTGCAAATTTTAAAGCTTTTTGCTTGGTTTAAATATGCCATCAGAATTGAGAACCATTGCAGGAGAGATCATCAAGTTGATCTGGTCTCCTGCTCTGACATTCTGAGACTCTGGAAAGACAACAGATCTAGTAAGTTTCCAATGACGGATCAGGGGAGATCTGAAGTTCAGATCACTGTAGCTTTAATCATTTACTGTTACTCTAATAGAGTAACACATGTCACTAATCCAAGAATTCACTCTCTGGAGCTCTTGCTATGAAATTTATGACATTTCTAATGAGCTCAAAGAGCCCCCAATAGAAAAAAAATCATGCCCTTTGTTTATTCAAAACTTTTACCATAAATGGAGATTCCAGAATATTTTTTTCCAATTTTAGCCAATATTATACTAATTATAAAGATTATACACATCAGAATTGATTATTTCTCACAAGTTGGATGAAATTATCTTCTACCTATAACATTCCTTCTGTAAGGAGATAGTGCAATATTTGTTAGTGGAAAATTCTATATAGAGAACTCTTAAATAGCATCTATAAATCTTTGAGAAAACACATGTAATAACATAATTCTAGTGGGTTATTTTCACATGAAGATATAAGCCTGAACTTATAAAATCATTCTTGGCTATGAGAGATAGTTACAAATGTCTTTTGCTGGAAATTGCTGAGGAAATATAAACATGTATTATTATTTTGGATTCTGTTTATTGAAAACATTTTTGGAACTGGAAAATTAATTAGCTGGCTGATTGAATTAAAGGAGACTGGTGAGAACCATCCTTCACAAACTGTAATTTCAAAAAGCTCCACTTTAACCTGAGGGCTGCGGATTTGTTCCTTATTTAATTTGGAGGACCAAGGCTCACATATTCATTCCACTGCTGCTCCCTGTATTTACTGTAGTTAATCGTTACTGGAAGTCTAGAGCTAAATCGAGAATTTATGTTCTTCTAGTGTTTTGAAGAGCTGTGGGACCCTGCCACAAGAGTCTTAGCATAGAGCAGCTTCAGGTTAGAGTAGGATATATATTCCTCATGGGTGAATATTTTCTTCAGTTTTGTTGCCATTTTGTCCTGTGAATGATTGTATTCTTAGCAGAGGCTGAAACAGTTCACTTCTAGCTTGAACAATAGGAGTAAAAAAAAGAAAAAAAAATGACAGGAGGAAAGCTAGAGCAAGAAGTACTGGAAGAGGTAACCAAAGGACTTAGGTTATAGGAATGATGTTCACAGCCTGAGTTCAGTCTTGGCTCAGGCAAGCACCCCACTCTTTGTGGTACAAATTTACTGTATTATCCCATTTCCACACAGCTATAAAGAACTGCCCAAGACTGGGTAGTTTACAAAGGAAAGAGGTTTAATTGACTCACAGTTCAGCATGGCTGGGGAGGCCTCAGGAAACTTACAATCATGGCAGAAGGGGAATCAAAGACGTCCTTCTTCATATGGTGGCTGGAAGGAGAAGTGCCAAGCAGAAAGGGGAAAAGCCCCATATGAAACCATCAGATTTTATGAGAACTCATTATTATGAGAACAGCATGGAGGCAACCATCCTCATGATTCAATTACGTCTCACCAGATCCCTCCCACGACACCTGGGGATAATAGGAACTATAATTCAAGGTAAAATTTGGGTGAGGACACAGCCAAACCATATCGCAGGTCAATTTTGGTTAGTGAACAGTTGTTTAAGAGCAACTCAAGCCAGAGCTCATATCTGACCAAGACGGCAAACACCAGAAAGCCAGTGGGGGAAAAACACTTCTATAAAAACCTCCATGACTGGAGGAACTGAATGTATAAAGGAAGATGGAAATGCAATAGACAGATTTCTCAGCAGGCAGGGAAGAGTAACAGCTGGACCAAAGTTTATATAAATATAAATCTTTAAATAAAACTTACCAGAAGTTTGGTGGGCTAAATAATTGCCCAACAAATATGTCCATGTTCTAATCCTCAGCACTAGTGAATATATTGCTTTAAATGGCAAAAGGAACTTTGTAAATGTAATTAAATTAGTGATCTTGAGATGGGGAGATTCTGAATCATCTTGATGGCTCTAATGTATTCACAGGTGTCCTTATAAGAGGAAGGAGGTAGAATTAGACTCACCAAACATATATGATGGCAGAACAGAGGTTGGACTAAAGCACTTTGAAGATGGACTAAATGGCCACTACATGAGGAAGGCCAGCAGGCTCTAGAAGCTGTAAAAGGCAAGAAAATGAATTTTCTCCTAAAGCCAACCCCTCCAGCACTGAGTGTTTACTCTGTATTGGGTATTGAGCTATGTACTTTTCCATTGTTATCTCATTTATCCCTCATTACAATTATATGAAGGCTTTCGGCATTCCCTTAAGCCCAAGCACCATGGTTTTTGATCTGGGACTTATTTCTCTAGAGGCTCTGCTGTGGATCTTCTCTAGCAATGTCTTTCCTCTTGTCAAGGGGACGTGTCCATCTGGATCTCTACCAATTTCTAGGCCGTGTTCTATGTCCTTGTATAAGAACTATGGTATTCCCTTTTCAAATGGCCTCCAGCGACTTCCCAGTAGAACACAAGCTCTATTCCCAAAGGCGCATCACAACTTCTAAAAATAAAATCCAAAGAGAGGCAGCCCAGGGTTGGCATGGGACCCCACCCCCGGTAAGAAAACCAGATGTTTCCTGTTTTGTTGCTCTGTCTTCCTCAACATATGGCTTCCACCTCATAGCACAAGGACCACTTAAGCTCCAGCCATTTTATTCTTCCTTCAGTCAGAAAGAAGGAAAAAGGCAGGAGAAGGCACATCATTTCCCTTTTATTTCACTTACTGGAAGTAGAACACGAAGCTCCTTATAGGGAGAGGGGCGGGAGATCCTGCTAAAGGCACAGGTGTTTTGTACTGTCAGGCTGGCATATTCATTGCAATTACTAATATAATTTAATTCTGACATTTTCATTTTGTACTGTTCTATTTGTTTTCTTGTACTCTTCCCTCCTCAGTGTGTGTGTGTGTGTTTGTGCATGTGTGTGTATTTCCGTTACCTGTCTTTTAAAATATTGCTTGAGTTTATTATTACATATTTCTTTCTACTTTATTTTAAGGTTTCTATTCTTTTAGTAGTTACTATCAATATTCCAGTGAATATTTATAAAATCAACCTCTTTGCAGAAGACTAGAGTAAAATAACGATCTAGGATGGCTTTAACTCTTTTCACTTTTGTCTGTGAGGCTGGAAAAAACAGAAATGGACAAGTGGAAAACTAGAGCTAGAAGCTCTGAAAGCAGGCTTAAGCAATGGGAATGACATTCAGGAGCCTGGGTCCTTAGGACTTTGCATGCAATTGTTATCTGTTATTTTAACAGCATTGTTACAAGCTCAAACTAATTATTATTATTGTTTTATATCATTAATTTGTTTTTAGATGTATATGATTATTTTCTTTGCTCACCAGTCTCACTTCCATTTCAGATATTCTTTCTGGCATCTTTGTTTTTTTTTTTTTTCTCCTTTTGGTTTATTTAGAATTTCTGTTAATGAGAGTACGTTTTTGGTTATCTGAAGATGTTTTACTTGCTTTTTTTCTTTAAAATAGTTTTCCTGAGCAATCAATATAATTGAACAGCTATTTTCTCTCTGGATGCTAAAGATGTATTTTACTCTCTGCTTGCTATGATCTAAATATTACTTCTTTTTTTTTTTTTTTTTTTTTTTTGAGACGGAGTCCCGCTCTGTCACCCAGCCTGGAGTGCAGTGGCGCGATCTCCGCTCACTGCAAGCTCCGCCTCCCGGGTTCACGCCATTCTCCTGCCTCAGCCTCCCGAGTAGCTGGGACTACAGGCGCCCGCCACCACGCCCGGCTAATTTTTTTGTATTTTTAGTAGAGACGGGGTTTCACCATGTTAGCCAGGATGGTCTCGATCTCCTGACCTCGTGATCCGCCCGCCTCGGCCTCCCAAAGTGCTGGGATTACAGGTGTGAGCCACCGCGCCCAGCCTAAATATTACTTCTATGTAGTTTTTTTTGTTTTTGTTTTTGTTTTTGAGATGGAATCTAGCACTGTCACTCGGGCTGGAGTGCAGTGGTGTGATCTTGGCTCACTGCAACATCTGCCTCCTAGGTTCAAGTAATTCTCCTGCCTCAGCCTCCTGAGTAGCTGGGATTACAGGCACCTGCCATCATGCCCGGCTAATTTTTTGTATTTTTAGTAGAGATGGGGTTTCATTATGTTGGCCAGGCTGATCTCGAACTCCTGACCTTGTGATCCACCGGCCTCAGCCACCCAAAGTGCTGGGATTACATGTGTGAGCCACTACGCTCAGCCTTTTCTATCATTTTTTTCCTGGTATCTATTTAAAATATATTTTGAATCTTCTTGCCCTATTCATAATGTCTCTTACATTTTCACTTTTTTATTACTTTGTGCTACAATATTTTGTGATTTCTTCTGATCCTTCTTCCATTCACCAATTATCTTTGGCTTTCTCAAACCTCCACTTAACAACTAAGTTGCTAATTTTAACTACATTAGTTTTTTTTCTACAACTTTTATGTATTCCTTAGTTAAATATACCTAGTTGATTCTGGTAGCCTTTTAACTCTGATCTTACACTTTCAATTCCATTTTATTTTCTGAAATTTAATAAGCATATCCCTTTAGCATTCTTTTAAAATATTTTTAATATATGAGTTTTTGTAATTCTGTTATTGTTGTTTGTTGTTTCTGTTGGTTCTCACTCATGGATGCTTGTTCTCTCATATGTGTGGCATAATTTTTTATTGAGAATTCATACTTGTTTACATTGTGTGTTGAGTATATATAGTCCAGGGAAAATTTTGGATTGCTTCTTCCAGGTACCTAAGTAAAAAAATAGATCTAGGTCCAATATACATTGCAATTCTTGACTCACATATTTTGAACTGAATGATAGAGTAGATTCAGACCACAAAATATTTTAAGACCAGACTTTGACTCCATAGTCTCAATGAAGGTTTTGTTTACATAAAGACTCCACTTAGCACTAAAGCCAAATTATACATTATACTTTACTTATTTTACGATTTGCCTTTATGGAGCGTCTTTTTCTGTTGTTGCTAAAAGAGCATGTGATTTGTTCAGATGTTTGCTTTTGAAGCTCTAGAAAATGTGGACTCTACCTGTACCCTCAGATTAACTCTTATTTTTAACACTAGCTTAAATTCGTAATCCTTGCTCCCTGACTGCATCTGATCTGAGCTAATTTCTACTATTTTATGCAAGCTCATCCAGCTACTTAAGACTGTTTTAAATTATTTTATCGATGTTTATTAGATGTTACACAGCAGGAGAATTTTGCAATTTCCAGTTCATCATAATGTTGGAAACACAAGGCTCATATTAATCCTTCAGAAAATCGTTCTGTTCTCAGGAGGATTATGTTTTTTAAAAGGAATAAAAATATTATCACTAGGTTCAGATAAAATTCTGTTTTTTGGATGCTTACATTATATAAGAGAGTGGGGGCAAAAATTTTAGGTATGATTAGGTGGTATCAGACAATATGATGTAAAAAAAATTTATCTGAAGCCAGGTTACCTGGGTTTGAATCCTTGTTCGTTCACTTAGTAACTGTGTGATTACCGGGGAATTGGTTAATATTTCCGGGCCCCAGTTTTATTCTCTTTAAAAGGGTATAATATTAATAACTACCTCATATGTTTATCTGAGGAATGAATCTATAGATACATGTAAAATGCTTACAGAAATGTTTGGCATACGACAAGACTAAAAAATCTAGTTATTATGATCATAAATGGTATGGTGATATGAAGTAGTGTAGTGCAAATTAATCACAAGATAAACAGGATTTTTTAAAAAGTAGATGATAGGCAGCAGCATTTAAAATTGGGATTTGTATATTTCATCCTTTATTTAAAAGAAGCTGAGTTGCAAAGCTTACAACAAGTGAATGAAAGACAGATTTAAATATTTTTGTAGGACTTGAGTTAAAGTGTTCATTTGACATATGTCTCTGAGTAAGCATATGAGAAATTGGCCTTTCAAAATGACACACACTTATACATTTTAGCTAATGACTTTCAAAACATATGAGTTTAATTTTTAATAGTGTTTCTTTATGTTAGGTTTATTTAGCATTCAGAAGTGATTTTTGATCACCGTTTTGGAAACAAAGTTTCTAAGAAATGAGTGCTGTTACTAGGATATATTTTCTTTCTATATTTATTCATCTCCTGTTTAACTTTTTAAGATTTTACAGGCAAATAAAGATCTTGCCAATGTCTTGGAAATAGGTATTTTCAACTATGAACATGTTATGAAAACTATAATATTTTTCTCCAGCCTGCGAAGAGAACTGGCCTGAAAAAATATAAATCCATGTAAAAATATGCACCAAGGGTTTGTTGTGGGAGAATTTAAATTCCTTTCTCTTCTTCTCTGAAGAAATATGTAATGCAGCACTTTTTCTTCATTGCAGCTTCAGGGAATTCATGCCTAAAACTATAGAAGAGGTGATTGGGGCAGGAACTTTGTTTAATGATATGATTCTTTGGAAATAAAATAATCCTTCCCCCAATCTGGGATACGATAATTTACTTTTTGATACACCTGCTCTTCAAGACTGAGATTTTGTTTTAGGCATATATGAATTTTGAATGCCTCATATTGGAGACAGTTACAATAAAGGTAAAATTGAGAGTTGGGAACCCAAAATCGAAGTAAATAAAATAAAAAATTAGGATCACAAGCTTTCTCAGTGTGATCTTTTGAGGTGAAAATCAGTCGCAAGAAAATAAAGCTTGGCTTTATAATTCCAAATTAGCATTTGTAGCCAATAGGTACTGAGAGGCTGTTGAAATCAGATAAAAGTAAACTGTTCTATCTTCATGATATAGGCTGGACAGAAGTTTTTACTGTTGAAGCACAGGCTCTGCAATATTCGATCTCAGAGAAGAGTTTTGAGAAACATAGCTATAGAAAATTCATTAGAAAAAAATCAAGTTGATCTAGTGTTTTATCTAGATAAGGACACTTATTACTCATGTTTCTGAGGTCACAATGGTAACCCTGAGGTGGTATCAAGAACTCAGAAAGTCATTGAATCAGCAATGAAGGAAAAGTTAACCCCTATATGTGCCTACTAACTGCAAAATACAAACAGATGTATAAACATCTCATTAAAACTACCTAAGGTAGAAACTAAAATATGTCTATCAACCAAATAAGTTAATTGTATTTATTGGAAGTTAGTTGTATTTATTAGCACTAACATAGATTTGTGAGTTACGATAAATATTATCTTTATTTTTATATTTATACCTGTGAATAACATACTTTCTTAGATTTACCCAAAAACTTGGGCCACTTTTTTTTTCCATAAAGTTTAAAATTGTTCAAACATTCATATTTTCAACAAGGTGGCTTTCTGGAATTAACCATTGCTTTTCAGTCAAGCACACTGTCCATGAATTTTACTTCATTAAAATGAGATTGTTGTTTGCGTCCCTACAACTTCAAGGTTCAAAACTGCCACAGTCTAAGTTTATATATCTGTCTTTATAAACAATATTTTGTGAAATAAAAAGATATAAACACACAGAGATACATTCAAGAGATTATTTTCATTTTAATTTGTATGAACTAGCCAAGATCTAGGAATCTTATTAAAACTCAGCAGGTTCTCCTAAAATGAAAATTGAATGAGATTAGCATTATTTCTTTGTGGTCAGCATCAGGTCCAATGTGAGGTATGCATTCATATAGCAGGTGCTTTAACTAATGAGTTATTTACTTAATGTAACGAGTTTACTGTGCTAGTTTGACTAAGTGAGATAAATGCAGGAAATGTCTTTTTCTTTCTCCCTATATCACCATTTATCAAATAAGAAAGGTTCTTTCTTCCCTGTTCCTGTATTTCAAGCAGGAATCATAGATTTTTCCATCATTAATTATTTTTAAACAATGCTATTTAAAATTATTTAAAAATACAATCCAAAGTAAATCAAATTTTATCTTTTCTTCAGTTTAATTTATCTTTTCTTCAGTTTAAAGTTTGTCTTCTCCACTGAAGCTCCCTGCCTGAACTGCATTGAGGAAGAAAATTCTCACCACCTAGAAAGCCCTTTTCTGAGAATTTCTCCCTAAACACTTAGTGAAAGCCATCTTTGTCTTTTGCTATGTATCAGCGTAAGTATGTGCTGGACTACAATTCTCCAAAATGGTGTGGTTAGCATGTCTGGCATGGAGGGGCTTTAGGATGTGTGATTACCCTAATACCATTCAGTTTCAGTTATTTTATCTCAGGTAGAGTCCCTTTTAACATCTTTTTACATTTGTTAATGCAAAAATAATTATATGCTAACTAATATTCCAGATACTGTATCAAGACATGTTGAAGCTTATATAATTCAGACTTAAGTAGGACAAAGTAAATTATATTAATTGAATAATAATTTTGAAAGAAAGAAATGTGAAGAGTTAGGAGGGTAGGATGAATAAGATTCTGATGATTTTTATTTATTTGGAGGGGGATTTGGTTGTGTCATTCAGTGCCAGGTGGTGCCTTTTAATATTTTATTTTATTTTATTTTATTTTATTTTATTTTATTTTATTCATTTATTTTTGAGACAGAGTCTCACTCTATCTCCCAGGCTGTATGCAATGCCACAACCTCGGCTCACTGCAACCTCCGCCTCCTGGGTTCAAGCGATTCACCTGCCTCAGCCTTCTGAGTAGCTGGGATTACAGGCGTGCACCACCATGCATGCCTAATTTTTGTATTTTTAGTAGAGATGGAGTTTCAACATGTTGGGCAGGCTGGTTTCAAACTCCTGGCCTCAAGTAATCCACCCACCTCAGCCTCCCAAAGTGCTGAGATTACCGGCACGAGTCATTGCGCCCCGCCCATTTCTTTTTATTTTAAAACAATTACAAAAATACAGGAAAATAGGAAGTACAGTACCAAAATGTCATTTTCTGAAGCATTTGAAATTAAGGTAGTGCTCTGATGTCCCTCACCCCTACATACTTTAATATAAAATCTCCACAAACAAGAAATTACTACCATCGAATCTTCAGCCCCATTTAAGTTTTACTAATTTTCTTAGTTATATCCTTTATGGCAAAAGCATTTAGCGCAAGATCATACAATGCATTTAGAGTTCTTTCATCTGAAAAAGTTCTTCAGTCTTCCTGTGCCTTTATTGATCTTGATACTTTTGAACATTACAAGCCAATAATTTTGTACGCTGTCCCTCAATTTTGTTTGTCCAATGTTTACTTGTTATTACATTGAAATGATATGTCTTTGGCAGGCCTATCATGGAAGTGGAGTATGTTCCCCTCCTTGATTCCTCTCAAGAGCACACATTTCAAATAGTCTCATTAGTGACAATGCTCACTTTAACCACTTCATTAAAGAGGTGTTTGCCATACTTCACCAGTGTAAAGAGAAGTGAGACTTCTCTTCTCCAGAATTTGATAGTTTATATACTCCATCATTTTCTTTCCAATAAAACAATTAGAACACGGAGAGGTTGAATTTTTTGCCAAATAGCATACAGGTAATTGCCAGAAAAGCCAGATGGAGAACCCTAGAGCGCCAGACTTAGGGTGTGTTTTTGCTTTCAGCATTTCACTAATCTTAATAATGTAAACCAGTGCACTTCTTGAAAAAATGTTTTCAAAATAAATAGTAGCTATAATCTATTTTCTTTTGTCAATTTTCTATATTCCATCCCCAACACTAGAGGAAAATAAAATGACAAATCCCTACTATTTTTTCAGTTTCCTTACAGTATATCTCATCCTAAATTCTCAGGCCTAGGTGATTTTATGGAGTTCTGAAATATTGTTATTAAGAAACAGATCCAGGGGCAAAATCCTCAAAACTGATGAAACATGTCATGCCCTGAATTCTTGCCAAATTGTAAATGTTCTAATATTTTGTTCTATCATGTTCATGATTTCCTTTCATTTTTCTTCCTGCTTTGGGAAATCTTTGCCTGGAGCTTATATTCTACTGCTTCATAAGGTATTTTAAGTATGTTCTATTTTTCTTAGCATTATATTAATTTCTAGTCAATAAATTACTCATTACTCTCTGTGGAATGCTTTTTTTTCTCTCCTATTTGTTGTTTTTCCTCTAGCAAAGTAATTTTTTCTTATTGTTTCTAACTGACTTTGCAATGAGTCTTCCATTCTCCAAGAGTCTTTCTATTCATGTGGTAAAAATAAGCTGGCAGAAATCAGGAATATAATAAATTAAAGGATTACCTTTTTTGACTCCTGAAACCTCCTAACTTCATGGTTTTCCAGGAGAATTTAACATAAGTCAATAGCATTCAATCAATGTTCATTGATTTTATACCAAGCAATTCCGTATATAAGAAGCATGTAAGTATACATATAATTCTAGATCCCTGCCCACCAAGAAAATACAGTCTAAAGGGAAGAAGACAGATAAGTAATGAGGATTTGCAATCTTTTACGATTAGGTCTATGAAGACAAAACTGCAATGTAATGAAAGGTAGAGCAGTTCTCTTCAAATCATTGTTTATGGGTATGAAAAGACCTTTCCTAGGAGGTAATGTGTGCTCTGAGTCCTAAAGTAAGAAATAATCATGAGAATGACAGGACTGTTACTCAGACAGAGAGAATGCAAGAATAGAAAAAAGAAAAGCAGCAAGGTCTGTTTTGTAAAATTCAGAAGTTGTTCAGGAACTCAGAGACATGACTGATTAGGAAATATGCAGAACCAAGTGCAAAGCAAAAATGTGGGGTCTTTGTTGAAGTATTAAGACTTTCAAGACTGGACACATGCCTGTAATCCCAGCACTTTGGCAGAGATGGGTGGATCGCTTGAGCACACGAGTCTGAGACCAGCCTGAGCAAATTGGTGAAACCCCATTTCCAAAAAAAAAAAAAAAAAAAAAAAAGTAGCTAGGGGTGGTAGTGTGCACCTATGGTCTCAGCTACTTAGGAGGCTGAGATTGGTAAGATCGCCTGTCACTGGAGCCTGGGAGGTCGAGGCTGCCGTGAGCCAAGATCACTTCATTGCACTCCAGCCTGGGTGACAGTGTAAGACACTCTGTTAAAAAAAATAATAATGAGATCGTGACCATCCTGGCTAACACGGTGAAACCCCGTCTCTATTAAAAATACAAAAATTTAGCCGGGCGTGGTGGCAGGCACCTGTAATCCCAGCTACCACGGAGGCTGAGGCAGGAGAATGGCGTGAACCCAGGAGGCAGAGCTTACAGTGAGCCGAGATCACGCCACTGCACTCTAGCCTGGGCGACAGAGCAAGACTCCGTCTCAAAAATAAATAAATAAATAAATAAAATAAAATAATAATAATAATAATAATTTCAAGACAGTGACAGAAGTCTTAAATTAAATGGGAGGCCCTTGTGAGCATGAGCCCTGTGCAACACAGATCACATCCCACGAAGTCGGCCCTGCCCAATGTCCTGGAGTAGAAAGGATGAGTTGGAAGGGATGACTGTAGAAAACGCAGGGCAGTGTGCTGATGAATGACTTAAAGCAAAACCAGTTCAAGATGAGCCTTGTAAAACAAGACAAAAAGTTTGGCATAACCAAGTCCATCTTGTTTGAGAGTATAAGGACATGTGTATCATTTTGTTTATGAAAGATATATGTTTATACTATCAACGACAAATTTTTTTCTTCATAGAAATAAAAGAATGATTTAGAAAGACAAAAAATTAGATAATAATAGTATATACGGCTGTGTGTATACACACACACACACACACATATATGTATATGTATATACAGCATGTTTCCTATACCTAATGACATAGACACTTCTTGAATTCCCCAAATATCTTTCCTATGGTTCTCACATGCTTGTCTTTCAAATCTAAGATTTACTAACAGAATAGTATACTTCCAATGGTTTATTAAACCAAAGGTTTTAAGGAGTGCACATACATTAACGAGTAATCTCATATCTATTACTTTCAAATTCCACTCAGTTTAGACTTAATCATACATCAAGGATATTGTAAGAATGCTGCAGAGTTGTTTTCATAGAAGATTAAACTTGCCATAGCATCACAATCTACCTTTCCATTGTTCTGAATAAAGATATTTGTTAGTAACTGAACTTTTCTCATTATAATTTTCCATTTTTCATTGCTCTTTTAATATTAGGATGACATAAAAAGAAATCCTCAATTGTGGCAAAGTTTAACTTTCTACCAAGTAGTTTTGTCAAAAAAAAAAAAGTAGTTAGGGTTATTGTTACTCACTGTTTTAGTCTGTTTTGGCTTCTATAATCAAAATACCATAAACTGGGTAGTTTATAAACAACAGAAATTTATTTCTTACAGTATGGAGTCTGGGAAGTCCAAGGTCAAGGTGCTGGCAGATTTGGTGTCTAGTGAGAGCCCGTTATTCATATATGGCACCTTCTTGTTGAGTCCTCATGTGATGAAAAGGGTGAACAAGCTCTCTCAGGCCTCCTTTATTTTTTTTTTATTTTTTTCTATTTGTAAACTATTTGGAGAGATTTATTCTGAGCTAAATATGAGTGACTATGGCCCATGACACAGCCCCCGGAGATCCTGAGAATATGTGCCCAAGGTAGTCAGACTACAGCTTGGTTTATACATTTTAGGGAGACGTAAGACATCAATAAATACATGTAAAATGTTCAGTCTGGAAAGGAAGAACAACTCAAAGTGGGTGGCGGATGTCAGGGGGTGAGAAGAGGGGTTCCACATTATAGGTAGATTCGAAGATTTTCTGATTGACAATTGGTTAAAAGAGTATCTAGAAGGGAGTGTCTGGGTTAGGATAAGTGGTTGTAGAGCCCAAGGTTCTTATGCAGATGAAGCCTCCAGGTAGCAGGCTTCAGAGAGAATAGACTGTAAATGTTTCTTGGCAGACCCAAAAAGCTGCCAGACTCTTAGTTAATTCTCTCCTGAATCAGGAAATAGATATGAAAAGGGAAGAGGATTCTCTACAGAATGTAGATTTTCCCTACAAGTGACAGCTTTGCAAGGACTTTCCAAAATATGTCAAAAATTATACTTCGGGCCTGCTATCTGTTATGTTGGTATTTTATTGCTACAAAAAGTCTGCCTTCATGATCTAAGTACCTCCCAAAAGCCTCACCTCTTAATACCATAAACTTGGGGCTTAGAATATCAACATATGAATTTGGGAGAACACCAACATTTAGACCATAACATCCACCATGACCCGCACTCTATTCCTACCACTAGTTCCTGCTCATTCAGCCTCACTCATGTCCAGGTCCTCCATCTGCCCCAGTGGTTCTCAACTAAATCAGTATCTCTGGAGGGTTGATGCTCAGACATTGGTATTTTTCCAGTGCTTGAATTCACCTGCTTTTATCGTCAAATGCAGGAAAAAGACAAATAATTGCAATTCTAGTACTAGTAGCTGTACCCCATTTGTTTTGGGAAATTACCTTCTACGCTATAAAAGGATCCCAAGTATTTTTACTGAGGACTTACTTTCTTCCCAGAACTTGTTCTTGGCTCTGGAGAAACCACAGTGAGGAAGGAAGGAATGTTCCTGCCGTCTTTGAGCTTAATTTCTGGTGGGAAAACAGACAATAAATAAATGAATATAAGCATACACCAATAGTCAAAAAGCATACACTAGAAAAAACAAACAACAAATAAGCACAATAATTGTGATAAATGCTGAGGTTGGAAATACACCATTCTAAAATGTAATAAAGAAGCTAAGTCCTGAAAGCTGAGAAAGAGGCCAGCTGTACAAAGAAATAGCATGAGTTCTAGTTAGGAGAAATAAAGGACAAGCACAATACAATCACGAAATGGGAACAAAATTGTTGTTCCTAGAAAAGAAAGAACACCAACGTGAAAGCACTACAATGAGAAAGGAGACTGGAATGAAAAGGCTATTTGCAGACAGGGGTCAGATCAGTTTATCTGTCTGAACTCCCCTCCCTGCTTGTGTTGTCATGTCTGCAAAAACCCTCACTATAATGTTGGCCTTCCTCATCAGCCTCCATTTCTGTTCATTTTCATCTGTTCAGCTTGACTCTCAGGCTCAGACCTCACTCAAACACTGAACCTTGACTATGTCCTTTTAAGAATAATGCAAAGGAATAAGAATGATACAACGGACTTAGGGACTTGGAGGAAAGGGTGTCAGGGGGAATGACAGATAAAAGACTACAAATTGGGTACAGTGTATCCTGCTTGGGTGGTGGTTGGACCAAAATCTCAGAAATCACCACTAAACAACTTATCCATGTAACAAAACACCACCTGTTCCCCCCAAAAATATTGAAATAATAACTTTTAAAAAGCCTGATACTCTGGAACTTGATCTTATCTTTGCTCCTGAGACTGTTTTTGTCAACATTCTTTATTTTTGTTTTTTTAATTTTGCTTTAAGTTCTGGAATACATGTGCTGAATGTGCAGGTTTGTTACATAGGTATACATGTGCCATAGTGGTGGTTTGCTGCACCCATCAACTCGTCATCTAGATTTTAAGCCCAACATGCATTAGGTATTTGTCCTAATGCTCTTCCTCCCCTAGCCACTCATCGCCCCCTAGCGCCTCATCCCCCAACAGGCCCCAGTGTGTGATGTTCCCCTCCCTGTGTCCATGTGTTCTCACTGTTCAACTCCCACTTATGAGTGAGAATATGTGGTATTTGGTTTTCTGTTCCTGTGTTAGTTTGCTGAGGATTATAGTTTCCAGCTTTATTTATGTCCTTTCAAAGGACATGAACTCATTTTTTTATGGTAGCATAATATTCCATGGTGTATATGTGCCACATTGTCTTTATGCAGTCTATCATTGATGGGCATTTGGGTTGGTTCCAAGTCTTTGCTATTATAAATAGTGCTGCAAAAAACATACATGTGCATGTGTCTTTATAGTAGAATTATTTATAATGCTTTGGGAATATAACCAGAAATGGTATTGCTGGGTCAAATGGTATTTCTGGCTCTAGATCCATGAGGAATAACCACACTGTCTTCCACAATGGTTGAACTAATTCACACTCCCACCAACAGTGTAAAAGCATTCCTATTTCTCTGCTTCCTCACAGCATCTGTTGTTTCCAGACTTTTTAATGATCACCATTCTAACTGGTATGAGTTGGTATCTCATTGAGGTTTTGATTTGAATTTCTCTAATGACCAGTGATAATGAGTTTTTTTCATTGTTTGTTGGCCGCATACATGCCTTCTTTTGAGAAGTGCCTGTTCATATCCTTTGCCCACTTTTTGATGGGGTTGTTTTTTTTTTTTTCTTGTAAATATGTTTAAGTTCCTTGTAGATTCTGGATATTAGACTTGTCAGATGGATAGACTGCAAAAAATTTTCTCCCATTCTGTAGGTTGCCTGTTCATTCTGATGATAGTTTTTTTTTTTTTTTTTTTTTTTGCTGTATGGAAGCTCGTTAGTTTAATTAGATCCCATATATCAATTTTGGCATTTGTTGTAACTGCTTTTGGTGTTTCAATCATGAAGTCTTTGCCTATGCGTATGTCCTGAATGGCATTGCCTAGGTTTTCTTCTAGGGATTTTATGGTTTTTTTGGTTTTACATTTGAGTCTTTAATTCATCTTTAGTTAATTTTTGTGTAAGGTGTAAGGAAGGGATTCAGTTTTAGTTTTCTGCATATGGCTAGCCAGTTTTCCCAGAACCATTTATTAAACAGGGAATCCTTTCCCAATGCTTGCTTTTTCAGGTTTGTCAAAGATCAGATGATTGCAGATGTGTGGTGTTATTTCTGAGGCCTCCGTTCCATTCCGTTGGTCTATATATCTGTTTTGGTACCAGTACCATGCTGTTTTGGTTATTGTAGCCTTGTAATATAGTTTGAAGTCAGGTAGTGTGATGCCTCCAGCTTTTTTCTTTTGCTTAGGATTGTCTTGGCCATATGGGCTCTTTTTTGGTTCCATATGAAATTTAAAGTAGTTTTTCCTAGTTCTGTGAAGAAAGTCAATGGTAGCTTGATAAGAATAGCTTTGAATCTATAAATTACTCTGGGCAGTATGGCCATTTTCATGATATTGATTCTTTCTATCCATGAGCATGGACATTTTTTCCGTTTTTTTTTTGTCTTTTCTTAGTTTCTTGGGCAGTGCTTTGTAGTTCTTCTTGAAGAGGTCCTTCATGTCCCTTGTAAGTTGTATTCCTAGGTATTTTATTTTCTTTGTAGCAATTGTGAATGGGAGTTCACTCATGATTTGGCTCTGTGCTTGTCTATTATTGGTGTATAAGAATGCTTGTGATTTTTGCACATTGATTTTGTATCCTGAGACTTTGCTGAAGTTGTTTATCAGCTTAAGGAGTTTTGGGGCTGAGATGATGGGGTTTTCTAAATACACAGTCAAGTTGTCTGCAAACAAAGACAATTTGACTTCCTCTCTTCCTATTTGAATACTTTTATTTCTTTCTCTTGCCTGATTGCTCTGGTCAGGACTTCCAATACTATGTTCAATAGGAGTGATGAGAGAGGGCACCCTTGTCTTGTGCAGGTTTTCAAAGGGACCACTTCCAGCTTTTGCCCTTTCAGTATGATATTGGCTATGGGTTTTTCATAAATAGCTCTTATTATTTTGAAATAGGTTCTGTCAATACCTAGTTTATTGAAAGTATTTAGCATGAAGGGGTGTTAAATTTTATTGAAGGCATCTTCTGCCTCCATTGAGATCATCATGTGGTTTTTGCCATTGGTTCTGTTTATGTAATGGATTATATCTGTTGATTTGTGTATGAACCAACCTTGCATTCCAGGGATGAAGCCAACTTGATCATGGTGGATAAGCTTTTTGATGTGCTGCTGGATTTGATTTGCCAGCATTTTACTGAGAATTTTCACATTGATGTTTATCAGGGATATTGGCCTGAAATTTTTGTTGTTGTTGTTGTGTCTCTGCCAGGTTTTGAATCAAGATGATGCTGGCCTCATAAAAGGAGGTAGGGAGGAGTCCCTCTTTTTCTACTGTTTGAAATAGTTTCCGAAAGAATAGTACCAGCTCCTTTTTGCACGTCTGGTAGAATTTGGCTGTGAATCCATCTTGTCCTGGGCTTTTTTTTGTTGGTAGGCTATTAATTACTGCCTTAATTTCAGAATTTTTTATTGGTCTATTCAGGGATTCGACTTCTTACTGGTTTAGTCTTGGGAGGGTTTATGTGTCCAGGAATGTATACATGTCTTCTAGATTTTCTTTTCCTTTTTTCTGTTTTGGAGATGGAGTCTCTCTCTGTCACCCAGGCTGGAATGCAGTGGTGTGATCTCGGCTCACTGCAACCTCCACCTCCTGGGTTCAAGCAATCCTCCTATGTCAGCCTCGTGAGTAGCAGGGAGTACAGGTGCATGCCACCACGCCCTACTAATTTTTTTTTTCTGTATTTTTAGTTGAAACAGGGTTTCACCATGTTGCCCAGGATGGTTTTGAACTCCTGAGCTCAGGCAATCTGTCCCCCTTGGCCTCCCAAAGTGCTAGGATTACAGGCATGAGCCACTGTGCCTGACCCCCTTTATCATTTTTTATTGTGTCTATTTGATTCTTCTCTCTTTTCTTCTTTATTAGTGAGGCTAGTGGTCTATCTATTTTGTGATTCTTTTCAAAAAACCAGCTCCTGGATTAATTGATTTTTTTGAAGGGTTTTTCATGTCTCTATCTCCTTCAGTTCTGCTCTGATATTAGTCATTTCTTGTCTTCTGCTAGCTTTTGAATTTGCTTGCTTTTTCTTGCTTCTCTAGTTCTTTTAATTGAGATCTTTAGGTATCAATTTTAGTTCTTTCCCACTTTCTGATGTGGCCATTTAGTGCTATAAATTTCCTCTAAACACTGTTTTAGCTGTGTCCCAGAGATTCTGGTATGTTATCTCTTTATTCTCACTGGTTTCAAAGAACTTTCTTATTTCTGCCTTTATTTCATTATTTACCCAGTAGTCATGTAGGAACAGGTTGTTCAGTTTCCTTTACATTTTGGTATGTTTTTGCAGTGGCTGGTACCGGTTTTTCTTTTCCATATTTAGTACTTCCTTCAGGAGCTCATGTAAGGCAGGCCTCTTGTTGACAAACTCCCTCGGCATTTGCTTGTCTGTAACGATTTTATTTCTCCTTCACTTTTGAAACTTCATTTGGCTGGATATGAAATTCTGGGTTGAAAATTCTTTCCTTTAAGAATGTTGAATATTGGCTCCCACTCTCTTCTGGATTGTAGGGTTTCTGCAGAGAGATCCTCTGTTAGTGTGATGTGCTTCCCTTTGTAGGAAACCTAATCTTTCTCTCTGGCTGCCCTTAATATTTTTTTCTTTGTTTCAATCTTGGAGAATTTGATGATTATGTGTCTTGGGGTTGCTCTTCTTGAGGAGTATCTTAGTGTTGTTCTCTGTTCCTGAATTTGAATGTTGACCTGTCTTGCTAGGTTAGGGAAGTTCTCCTGGATAATATCCTAAAGTGTGTTTTCCAACTTGATTCCATTCTCCTCATCACTTTCAGGGACCCCAATCAATCACAAGTTTGATGGTTTCACATAGTCCCATATTTCTTGGAAGCTTTTTTCATTCTTTTTTTTTCTCTTTTCTCTAATGTTGTCTTCACACCTTATTGCAGCAAGTTGATCTTCCATCTCTGATACCCTGATATCCTTTCTTCTACTTGATTGATTTGGTTATTGATACTTGTGTGTACTTCACGAAGTTTTGGTGTTGTGTTTTTCAGCTCCATCAGGTCGTTTATCTTCTCTAAACTGGTCATTCTAGTTAGCAATTCCTGTAACCTTTTGTCAAGGTTCTTAGTTTCATTGCATCGGTTTGGAACATGCTCCTTTAGCTCAGAGGAGTTTGTTATTACCTACCTTCTGAAGCCTACTTCTGTCAATTTGTCAAACTCACTCTCTGTCCAGTTTTGTGCCCTTGCTGGAGAGCAGTTGCAATCATTTGGTGAAGATGCATTCTGGTTTTTGGAATTTTCAACATTTTTGCACTGGTTTTTCCTTGTCTTCATAGATTTATCTACCTTTGATCTTTGAGGCTGATGACCTTTGGATAGGGTTTCTGTGTGGGTTTTTTGTTGTTGTTTTTGTTGATGTTGATGTTGATGTTGATGTTATTGCTTTCTGTTTGTTAGTTTTTCCTCTAACAGTCAGGCCCCTCGTCTGCAGGTCTGCTGCAGTTTGCTGGAGGTCCAGTCCAGACCATATTTTCCTGGGTATCACCGGTGAAGTCTGCAGAACAGCAAAGATTGCTGCCTGCTTCATCCTCTGGAAGCTTCATCCCAGAGGGGCACCAGCTTGATGCCTCCCAGTGCCCTCCTGTATGAAGCGTCTGTCAACCCCTGTTGGGTGGTCTCTCCTGGTCAGGAGGCACAGGGGTCAGGACCCCACTTGAGGGGGCAGTCTGTCCCTTAGCAGAGCTCAAGTGCTCTGCTGGGAGAACCCTCCTTGTCAGGATCCACTGCTTTCTTCAGAGCTGGCAGGCAGGAATATTTAAGTCTGCTGAAGCTGTGCCCACAGCTGCCCCTTCCTCCAGGGGCTCTGTCCCAGGGATATCGTAGTTTTATCTATGAGCTCCTGACTGGGACTGCTGCCTTTCTTTCAGAGATGCCCTGCCCAGTGAAGAGGAATCTAGAGAAGCAGTCTGGCCACAGCTGCTTTGCCATGCTGTGTTGAGTTCTACCCAGTACTTAGCACTGTCAGGGGAATATTGCCTACTCAAGCCTCAGTAATGGTGGACACCCCTCCCCCACCAAGTTTGATCATTCCAGGTTGACTTCAGACTGCTGTGCTGGCAGCGAGAATTTCAATCCATTGGTTCTTAGCTTGCTGGGCTCTGTGGGAGTGGGACCTTCTGAGAGAGACCACTTGGCTCCCTGGCTTCAGCCCCCTTTCTAGGAGAGTGTATGATTCTGTCTCCCTGGGGTTCCAGGCACCACTGGGGCACAAAACACACACACACACACACACACACACACACAAACAAAACTCCTGCAGCTAGCTCGGTGTCTGCCAGATCAGCTGCCCAATTTTGTGCTTGAAACCCAGGGCACTGGTGGTGTAGGCACACAAGGGAATCTCCTGGTCTGCAGATTGCAAAAACTGTGGGAAAAGCATAGTATCTGGGACAGATAGCACAGTCCCTCACAGCTTCCCTTGGCTGGAAAGGGAGGCCTCCGACTCCTTGCACTTTCTGGGTGAGGCAATGCCTCACCCTGCTTCTATTTGCCCTTTGTGGGCTGCACCCACTGCCTAACCAGTCTCAATGAGATGAACAGGGTACCTCAGTTGGAAATGCAGAAATCACCCATCTTTCACGTTGGTCCCACTGGGAGCGGCAGACTGGAGCTGTTCCTATTTGGCCCTCTTGCCAGATCTCTCAGCCATCTTGCCAGATCCAGGCATTCTTGCTTTCTTCCATACCCTCCTCAAATCTACCATCAACATTTCCTGTGGAATCTAGACCATGACCATGATCTTCAGCCCAGGACTCTTCCACCAATGTGGGTGCTGGTCAGGCACACCAGGGCCACTTTTTCCTCAACTCACTACCTAATGTGCTGCCTGCCTTTAATAATCACAGTAGCCACTGAACACCAGAACCCAAAACATGCAGCTCCTGGCAACTGCTGATGAGCAGCTAAAAAAGGGAGCAACTGTGTCCAACATGAATCATGAAACCTCAATGGAGAGTTGGTCTTATTTTGGAATTTTAGCCAACAATTATTTCTCTTTTAAATTTTCCAAGTCAATTTTTAGATACTGATATCCATTCAAATATTAGTTCATGGTATGAAGTTGAAATAGCTTTCATGTTTATTTCATATTTGTTAGAAAGAAGGGAATTCCTAAATACTGTTGACTGTTAAAAGTGAATAAACTTAATATGGTAAAGCATCTTTTATTCTTTTCATGTCTTTTATTCTTTCATATTTCACTTATTTCACTGAGAATAATTCCATGAATTCCCTTTATATATTTATACATTTCAGGCTTATCAGTTAGATTTCTTTATCCCAATAAAACAGCTTCCAAAGTACACTGACTTCAGTGAGGCCCTTGTGGCCCCCATTAACAAAACAACAGGGAAGCTTTTAAGCTCTGAATTATAATCACTTGAGTTCATGAAAACCATAGATATTAAACTTTGAGTTGTTATGCACGGATAGTGATGATAACTGGATGGAAATTATAGTATATTCAACACCTTCACTGTTATTCTCTTGTTAATTATGCTTATCACCTAAAAGTCATTGATGCAACATATGTATGAGTCAATCTCACTCAATTAATTTGAACATTTTTATGAGTGAAATGTATTAAAATATAATCCAAAAAGGTTGTGCTTGGAAGATAATGGCTTTCAATTATAATACATAAATAAAAGATTGAAAAAGATGTACCAAACCATTTCTTCAACTCCCTAAAATACTTAAATTGAAAAAGAATAACAAAACTTTCTTAGGACCCAGAATAATTATATTTAACTTAGGTTTAGTTATGCTGCTTTAGCTATTATCAGAGATGATCGAGGTATTTTAAAATCTGAATATAAGTGTGGGACAATTAAAAGGCTGTGGATAGCAGGATGCAGTGTCAGCAGTATTATTTTTTAATGCGGTATTTAGGAAAATGTTTAAAATAATAAGAAACATTAGGCATAAGGGAAGTAATCATCACTGAGACACTGATACTTATGAAAATAGGGTGATCAAGTGTCCCGGCTTCCCTGAGTCTATCCAGCTTTTATCCTAAAATTTCTACATCCCAGGAATAACCTCAGGCTTAGACATACCAGGATGTTTGGTCAGTCTGTGTTTAAACCAGAACACGTAAGAAAACAATGTGAACGGAATAAAGAGATCCTATGGAGTACGAAACAGGGTACTTTATTATTATCCAAATAGGAGATCTATTTATGAGTAAAAACAGCACTATTAAAATTATACTGTGACAACATACATAAACTGGAACAGACTAAAGTGGAGTCAGCAAACTTTGTCTGTAAAGGGCCACAGAGTAAATATTTCTGGGAATTTAGGAATTTTAGAGGGCAAGAGAAAGTGTAATGATGATTAAGCAAACAGTCTCATAGAGCAAAGCCGAGTCAAGAACTAGAGGATAAACAAGTTGAGTGATAAGAGTATCTTGAACTTAGTGTTTGAAGTCTAATTTTGAACACCCAAGCCACTATTTCCAAAAATTTTTCGTCTTGTCTTCTATCATTCACATTTATAATCTCAATTGTCTTGATACGAGAACCCCTCTTGTTTTATTCCCATGAGGCTCAATGTGCAGTATCCTTGAATAATTAAAAGGCAACACTGGTGTCCTCTGGTGATTTATTTTATTAAAATCATTAGCCTACTATAGGGAAGAAAGGTCAAAATACTTAAGAGTTATATCAAGATCCCCTATAATGTTGGTGCTGGGGCACAGGGTTAACAACTGACCTATGAAGTAGGTCCAGAGAAAGACAATCTTGATCTTCCAAAGCTGTTCACTATACAAACATTCTTGAAAAGACAGTCAAAATGGCAATCATGAAGCTTACATTAAAGTTAAGGAAAGAAAATAATAAGAAACAGAGAGTGCATTAGGAGGGTTGATGTACTTCCCAGGATACTCTGGCAAATAATAATCACATGGGTCCTTTGAAGCTAAGCAGCTCACTGTGCCTTTGAGGCCAAGTATCCCAGTGTCATAGCTTTTCTGAGTAGTTATGCTTTTTCTAAGGATAAAAAGGTGAGATAGGCAGAAGCATTCATTTCTGAAATTGGCCTGGATTTTACAAGTTTACTTAGCATGTTTAGCCTAAGTGCCATAGAGAGCACTCAGTCTAGCAGTAGTTGCAGGCATGTACCTAGGAAGGGTTAATTTTATTCTGTCCAAAGAGTACTGGGTCTTCAACATGGCACAGTTCTTGCATTGCTAATTATGCCATATTCTGTGGATGGCTTTTGCACTTTGAATGGTTCTCTTGCTACACCAGCATCTGCTGAGTTTCCTAAATATAACTCTTGATGACTCCTTAACTTTTAGTTTCCTATGAGTTCTACAATGAGCCTCTTTTGCAGTTTTTCTTCCTCTTCTAAACATCTAAGGTGTGATAGTAACGTAGTCATTACGTATCTTTGGAATTTCTTATTGGAATCGCACACATTGGCTTTGTGTATTATTCTAAACTCTTTAGTTGAATTATAACTACATATCTGCATAATATCTCAACTTCAGATATGAAAAAGAGTAGATGTTGATTTTTTCTTTTTGGAAAATTCAAAATATTAATTCATCCATTAATCAATATGATTACCAAATAGTTATTAAGTGCTTATTAAGTACTAACATGTACAAATGCATTCCAATTAATTTTCTCTTAATTTCCTATCACTAATAGGAAAACATCGTTTTTGCTTAGGACTTCTCATCTTGCTGCTCAAATAGTGTCCATCTCTCATGGAATTTCCCCATTATAATCTTTCCTAACATTGGTTGATTTATCAATGAAATAAGAAATTATTATTCCCTTTTATCAACAGCATACTTAAGTGACTTACCAATGTTATGATGAAGCTTGGATTCAACAGAGATGCTCTATGTAAGCTTTGTGTTTCTTCTTATCCATAGGAAAAATGGTTTCCACTAGAGGATAGTTATTAACACCTCAAGGATAATTACTGCTTGTGATGACACTACCAAGGTAATAAGTTGCCCTTAAATATTCATGGTGACTCATTTAACAAGAAAATGGACTATATATTATTTTCTGTTTATTACAACTTGTCTTTTTTCATCTTTCTATGCAAATATTGAGTAAAATTAGGTTAACAATTACAATTATAAAAATACCACTTATGTCTATATCTTAGTAAAGTTTTCAGAGGTTTTTATTTATTAAAATATTAGTGTATTTTCTGACCTACTATGTGCCAGTGATGTTTGAGATGCTAGGGATATAGTATTGGAGAAACAGGTAACATTCTTTGCTCCTGTGTGGCTTGTAGTCTACTATCAAAAGAGATGAGCTGAATACCACAGCTAAGTACCACAGCTAGGAAGTGTTTAACTAGAATTCAAAACTGGGTTTGTTTGACCTAAAGTCCAAATTCTTTCCCTTTGCCCTGAAGCCTGGACTCAATTATTAATGTTTTCTACAAAAAAAAAAAGAGTTTTAAACATAGTCTTATTTCACAAATGGTAATAACTCTGTGAAAGAGGTTCTAAGATGTCAGCAGGTATTGTTGAAAGAGTAAACTAGCCACTTGGGCACATCTAAGAGTCAAAACATTTCTGTTCTTATTAGGTTAGAACGTAGACAAACTCTAATCCCTGAGAATCACTCCATTTTAGATTATTATGCAATTTTCTAAAAATTGTACAATATTGGGTAGATCTAGGGTTTCTATACCACAAATACATTCTCCTTGATTTGAGAACCTTTTGGTAAAGCTATTCTCTAAAGACTAACCTCAGGATGGATTATAATCCTAGTTCAAGAGAACAGAGTATAAATCCTAAGAGATATACCTATATGCGCCTCTGAATTCCACAGTGGACATGTTCAGAAGGGTACCAGAAAGATAATAGGGGTTATCAGAGTTCTTAATTTTTTTCCTCCATATCCATAAGAAAATGCACTGGCCATTTTATGTATTACCACCTATGGTAGGTAGCATAGTCCCTCAAACATGTTCACACTCTAACTTCTGAAACCCATGAACATAGACAACGTGACTTTGCAAATGTAATAAAAATTATGGAGCTAGACTATATGGATAGCCCTAATCTAACCATGTTGAGTCCTTTAAAGCAGAGAACTGTGATTACAGAAATACAGCAGAAGGGCAAGAGGGATGTGGGATAAGGGAAATCATAGAGATTCTAACCCTGAGTAGTTTTGATGATCCACTGTTGGCTCTAAGGCATAAAAGCTCACATGCAAAGATGGAAGACACGCCTCTAGGAAATGAGGGTGGTCTCTACCTGACAGCCACAAGTAAATGCATGCTTCAGCCCTATACCTGCAAGGAAATAAATTATAACAAAAATCTGAGTGAACTTGGAAGTGGATTCTTCCCCAGAGCCTCCAGAAAGGAATGCAATTTTTAGCTGAGTGAGAACTGCAGTGAATTTCCAACCTACAGAACTGTGAGATAATAAATGGGTATTACTGTAAGGTGCTATTTATTAATGTAGCAGTGAAAATCTAATGCATTACTTCTGATAATATTTCATGGCCTCTTGTCTAGTCTGTTATTTTGACTTATACATTCTATCTTATCAAATTTCACTGAAAATACTTGGCTTAAGACTTGTTTTTCATCCTTGGCCTCACCCCTTTTTGATTGAAATCTCAGTTCTTACTATTTCTTTCATTCTCATAGCTCCTTTTGGCTTTGGATATTTTCCACAGTTCTTTCTTTGTTCTAAAAAAGTAGTTCATATCAGGCTCACTCTACCCACATGCTTAGATCATGCTCCAGGATATAAGCTAATTTTTCCTTTCCTTTCATAGAAATTTTTCTTCCTATTTTCAGAAACTGTCTTTCTGTATTGCATATCAACATCACCGTACCTCTGTGAGACAGATGCACAAAACTTCCCCTTCCCCACTTCTCCATCTGATTATTTAGACTTTTTGCTTTCAATGGGTTAATACCATTGTATATTTATTCTCATAGTTAGCCACTTCTACTTAGGTCCCATAGTACTAAATAAGTGCACTTGTAAAAAGGCTAGCAAAGTGGCCTTATAAAAGCAAAAGATGAAAATATAAGAGAGCTAGAAGACATCTAAACTTTTTAAAAAATTTTTATTTTTATCTTCACATGTATTTTTGTAGTTGAAACTTTTGGAGTTAATGCTCCAGATTAACTAGAAAATGATTAAAATATTTTCATGAGGCTGTAGTGGCTACAGGGAAGGTTTCTGGGGCAAGCAAGTCTTTAGGCTTGCAAACATCAGTATACTAATTGGCAAATGACCTGGATTCTACTTTATCTGGAGAGTTAAAACAACAGTGGATTTAGAGTTCAAAGAATATGAGAAATTGCAGATTTGGAGGTCCTGGCATAAAATAATGACAATTTTATGACGCAAGTGGTCTCCAAAGATCACCTAAAGAATCTTCTGCCACCAGGGACATGCATGATAACTTATAAATTTGAATGTCTTTGAATTAGATTTAGATGCCAGAAAATACCCAAATAACAGTAGTTTAAGTCATATATAAATTTCTTCCTTGTATAAAAGAAGTCCATATTCAGATAGATTGAAACTGATATAGTTGTTCATGATTACCAGATACTCATGAAATTTACTTCTAACTTACTCTCCATTATCCTAAGACTGTAACTTCTACCCTAAATATCACCTCATGGTTTAAAAAACCACTAGAGCTCCAGTGAGGTATCTGCATTTAAGTCAACAGGAAGCATGTGGAAGTGGGGAGCAGAAAATGACATTCTTCCCAAGTCAATTTCTTCTGAAAATTCTTTATGGAGGTTCTACAAAATGCTCGTTTTAGGCCAGGCATGGTGGCTCACGCCTGTAATCCCAACATTTTGGGAGGCCGAGGCAGGTGGATCACAAGGTTCAAGACCAGCTCGGCCAAATGGTGAAACCCCGTCTCTACTAAAAATACAAAGAATTAGCTGGGCGTGGTGGTGCACACCATAGTCCCAGCTACTCAGGAGGCTGAGGTATAAGAATTGCTTGAACCCGGGAGGTGGAGGTTGAAGTGAGCCAAGACCGTGCCACTGTACTACAGCCTGGGTGACAGAGTGAGACTCCATCTCAAAAAAAACAAAACAAAACAAAACAAAAAAACACAAACTTGGTTTAGTATCATTAGCCAGATGTTATTTGACCAAACATGGTTAAAAGGGAGGAAGGGAAATTAATGATTTTAGCTAAGTAAAATAAACCCTAAGTAAAATCAGTGTTCTGTTTTTTTTTGTTTTTTTTTTTTTGTTTGTTTGTTTTGTTTGTTTGTTTTTTTGGTTTTTTTGTTTGTTTGTTTTTTATTATACTTTAAGTTTTAGGGTACATGTGCACATTGTGCAGGTTAGTTACATATGTATACATGTGCCATGCTGGTGCGCTGCACCCACTAACTCGTCATCTAGCATTAGGTATATCTCCCAATGCTATCCCTCCCCCCTCCCCCCACCCCACAACAGTCCCCAGAGTGTGATATTCCCCTTCCTGTGTCCATGTGATCTCATTGTTCAATTCCCACCTATGAGTGAGAATATGCGGTGTTTGGTTTTTTGTTCTTGCGATAGCTTACTGAGAATGATGGTTTCCAATTTCATCCATGTCCCTACAAAGGACATGAACTCATCATTTTTTATGGCTGCACAGTATTCCATGGTGTATATGTGCCACATTTTCTTAATCCAGTCTATCATTGTTGGACATTTGGGTTGGTTCCAAGTCTTTGCTATTGTGAATAATGCCGCAATAAACATACATGTGCATGTGTCTTTATAGCAGCATGATTTATAGTCCTTTGGGTATATACCCAGTAATGGGATGGCTGGGTCAAATGGTATTTCTAGTTCTAGATCCCTGAGGAATCGCCATACTGACTTCCACAATGGTTGAACTAGTTTACAGTCCCACCAACAGTGTAAAAGTGTTCCTATTTCTCCACATCCTCTCCAACACCTGTTGTTTCCTGACTTTTTAATGATTGCCATTCTAACTGGTGTGAGATGATATCTCATAGTGGTTTTGATTTGCATTTCTCAAAGAAGACATTTATGCAGCCAAAAAACACATGAAAAAATGCTCATCATCACTGGCCATCAGTGTTCTGTTTTAAGAAAGGAGAGAATAGATATTTTCTCCGTATTTTAAATAATACTTTCTGCTTTATTCAAATTTAAAGATTTCTACAAAAGAGAACCTTTATCCATCTTTGTAGTATATGTAGCTTAGAATACAATTGTTCCTTGCTTTCAGAATTTTCTGCAATGCTGTATAAATTAAGCTCATTAAGAGTATATGCAAAAGGTAAAAAAGATGTGAACTGCAATAGGCTTTATAGGTTTTCACTTTTCGACTGAAGACATGCCACTGAATTTTCTAGAGAGCCTATCCTTCCTTCACTTGAAGCCCATTTGGATTTGGCTGGTTGCAACTCCCTCTTATCTCCCAGAGAAGACTTAGTTGGCCTAAGCTAATCACCCATACAATGGCTATGGTGATTCTTACAGGGATAAGCACACAGCCCAATCCTATTCAAGGAGAGTTAGACCCAAGATTTTGCCTGAGTCTTAGAAACTAAGAAACTTACTTTCTCTTGATACCACACACTTACCTGGAAGACTGCATCTCTGGATGCAGCTGGCAATAATCCTGAGACCTCAAGGGAAAAGGCTGTCTGAGAATAGAGTCAATTTATAGACAGATATGTTAACAGGCAGAGAGAAAGTGAAGTCAGATCTTTTGAGACCCTGTATGAATTCCAAAGAAATCATTTCACTTAAGCAAATGTGTGTCAGGTTTTCTGTCCACTTACAGCCAAAATAGTCTTTATCATCATAGAAAAATAGTGTATTTGATTGGCTATTATATATTGGCCACCATGCATTTCATGTTGACATATTTTCTTTCAATAGTGCCCAATAATTAGTCTCCATAAAAAAGGGATAATAAAAACTATATCCTTTGGCCACTCAAAGAAATTTTCCTTGCATTTTCCAAAAGGAAGAAAAGTTTGCTGGATTACAACATTATAGCATTCCTCATTTCTTTTTATCTTTCTTCATATCACCTCTGATTTCTACTATTTGTTCAAAAATTTGTAAAGTTATTTTGGTATGTATGTATAGCTAAAACATAGATAACCAGGGCTAGCTGAGCTTAATAAGTGGCTCTTATTCCATCCAGTTTTATCCTCTTTTTAATTATTCCCCACCATAAACTTAACCACACCTTGTTTATCCTAGTAATTGGCAATTTTGCCACAGACTGTAAAAGGCACATATGATTAAACATCTTCACAAATATTAAGTCTCTGTTAATGTCACAAGGTAGTATTTGACAGCTTTAGTAGGCATGAAATATTATTTTTTAAATCTTTGACTGCCTTGCGTGTTGTCTTTTACCAAACTATAAAGCTATGATTTTTCATTTTTGCAGCCCTCAGGGTAGCAAGTTTATTGCATCAATTCAGAGAAAAGAAGAAGTGACATTTGGATTTCTGAAACAGACATTTGAAGCTTATAGCACACACAATAGTTTTTAGAGAAAAACATTTGGATTTAAAAGCTTGTCTTTATTGTGCATCAAAGGTCAAGGTCTTACTCTCTACACAGAAGGGATATACAGAAAGTTTATTGAGTAAGAAAATAGAGAGAAGGATATAAAAGAAACAAAAGAGTTAGATGTTGGACACACTGCTGTGGGCCTCCTCTTGCTTAAGTTCCCAGCACAAAATAAGAGAGACCCACTTCTCAAGTAGGTTAGGGATATAAGCACAGAGGACACATGTGCCTTGTATCCAGCAGTGGGTGTCTGAGAATATAGCAAGATTCTACAATGATTTCCACACCATAGAAGGAAGATACATAGGAGGAATAGGTATTTTTAATTAGAGGCCTTGAACCAGCCCCCCACCAAGTTTGCTCTCTACTTGAGATAGAAGTAGCTGCATTTTTCTAAGCTCTTAGAAAAAATCAGCAATAGAAAAGAGAGAGAGAGGGAGACCTGCCCCTTTGTAAGTTAATATCCCACAAGAAAGAGAAATTTTGACTAAAATTCAGTCAAATGAAAGTTTTAAATTCTCATGCTCCTGACTGGTTTTCTGTGGAAATCCTACTATTTTGGGTTGAGGATGTGTCTTCTAAGGTAATTTGTATTTGCTCACACCTGAGGCCCAGTCGGAATACCCATCTTAGATAACTCTCAAATGTAAACCCTCATGAGACCAGGCCTATGGCTGTAATTTCCCAGGGGAGCTCCTCCTGCTTTTGTTCCTCTGGTTCAGACTGAAACAGAAAGTCTGGGTGAGCAAACAGATTTTCCTCACCACCTTTTCTGGTGTTAAGTGATTTTTTTCTGGTCTATTCTTGAATTGAGGTTATAGAATTTCACAAGTTCCAATTTTATTTCAGGGCTATAGCTCCAAATCTGCCTGTGTACAAGCCCAAGATCTTGTATTCCATGAGGCACTTAACACTCAAGGCTGTATTTTTACCAGGATTGGAAATATCCTAGCAGCTGCTGTCCTGGCTTTAATATACTGTTGCAACCCTGACTTACTGCTTCCTATTTAGGTTGAATCTTGGGGATTTCTCTTACTTTCCAGTGAAATCAGTACACTTAAAAAGATGCCAGTTATATTCTGTCTCAATATTGTGTAGCAGAAGTTTCATCAGGATGTCTGGTTTGTCATAGATTGTGTTTTTCAAAACCCATTCACTCATGTTATCTCATTTGGGATCAGAGCTTATATACCTTTGTTAAAGATGAGGCAACAGGTGAAATGGAGAGTGCTTATTCTGTGAGAACTGTGTACTCCTTGTTACGGAAGCAGAACTCAAAACCTCTTCATTCTCTCTGATACATCAAGAACATCTCTTTCCCACCTATCTGTTAAAACACCCGGTGCTTCCAGACTCATGCATTTCTTGCCCCCTGGCTTGGTACCCTATTGACCTCGTGCTCACTCACTCTCATCCTTTAAAGACTGTGGCACCTACTTACAGACCCTCTTCTACCACACACGTTACCATCATTCTGGTTCAATTTAGTGAGTGTCCCATTTAACTCTCAGGCCTTATATTTATTCGATATTTTTATTTTTTATTATGTGCCCTGTCTCAAACGTTTAGTCCAGGGCAGCATGAAAATGTTGCATTCACTTGTGTTTTTATTTGTACAGATTTAAGGTGTACAAGTGCCATTTTATTACATGGATACACTTTCCTGTGATGTATTTTTCTCAGTAACTTCAGTCTTGATTTTTTTTTGGACCACACAGCTATACGGAAAACATTTAATCTGAAATAATAAATTCAGCCACTTAACCTTTTGACTACAATCTCCTGATTGTATACCCACTGAGTATTTGGAGTTTTTAGAGTTTTTTTGGATAACTCTAAATATCCATTCCTTGAACTCTCTTCTTCTTAACATTCTGCCCTATCTTGACCTTATTTCCTTCTGTGTATTGCTTAGACTCTGTGGGTCTTCATTTAAATTCTTTTGTTATTATTAACTTTAACAAGTTGTTTCATTTCCTTTTGTACCCAAACAGGAAAGCCCCAAGCATGAGCAAATCCAACTATATCCCTGTATGAAATGTCAAATGTTAAAATCAGCTAAAGGAAATCCACAGCTTCATAGATTACTTCTAACGTAATCTAGATATTCTGCTGTCATCTGGTTTTCCAGCTTTGTTCAGCACACTTTCACTTTTTTCTAGTTATGTATGTCTGCAGTGTTCTAAACCTTTTATTCTTTCTACAATCCTTCAGTTAAATCAACACCATTTTTTTTTGTCCTCTTTTTAAAAAGAAATTTTGTCGGTACATGGTAGGTGTATATATTTATAGGGTACATGAGATGTTTTGGTACGAGCATGCAATGTGAAATAAGCACATCATGGGGAATGGGGTATCTGTCCTCTCAAGCATTTGTCCTCTGAGTTACAAACAATCCAATTACACTCTTTAAGTTATGTTAAAATGTGCAGTTAATTCATTATTGACTATAGTCACCCTATTGTGCTACCAAATAGTAGGTTTTATTTATTCTATTTTTTTCCATCTATTGACTATCCCTACCTCCACCCAGACCCCCACTACCTTTCCCAGCCTCTGGTAATTATCCTTCTACTGTCTATATCCATGAGTTCAATTGTTTTGATGTTTAGATTGGACAAATAAGTGAGACATGTGTTATTTGTCTTTCTGTGCCTGGTTTATTTCACTTAACATAATGATCTCCAGTTTCATCCATGTTGTTGCAAATGAATGGATCTCGTTCTTTTTTTCATGGCTGAATAGTACTGCATCGTGTATATGTACAACACTTTTTAAAATCCATTTATCTGTTGATGGACACTTATGTTGCTTCCAAATCTTAGCTATTGTAAACAGTAGTGCCGCAAACATAGGAGTGCAGATATCTCTTTGATATACTGGTTTCCTTCCTTTTGAGTATATACCCAGAAGTGGGATTGGTGGATCACATGGTAGCTCAATTTTTGATGTTTTGAGGAACCTCCAAACTTTTCTTCATAGTAGTTTTACTAATTGACTTTCCCATCAGCAGTGCACAAGAGTTCCCATTTCTCCACATCCTCACCAGCATTTGTTATTGCCTGTCTTTTGGATATAAGCCATTTTAACTGGGGTGAGAAGATATCTCATTGTAGCTTTGATTTTTACTTCTCTGATGATCAGTGATGTTGAGCACTTTTTCATATACCTGTTTGCCATTCATATCTCATATTTTGGGAAATGTCTACTCAAATTTTTTGCCAATTTTCTGACCAGATTATTTTACTTTTTCCTATAGAGTTGTTTGAGTTCCTTACATATTCTGGTTATTAATCCCTTGTCAGATGGGTAGTTTGCAAGTATTTTTTCCCATTCTGTGGATTGTCTCTTTACTTTGTTGATTGTCTCTTTGTTGATCAAAGAAGTTTTACTAAAAACTTCTCTGATGCACAAAAGTTTTTAACTTGATGTAATCCTATTTGTCCATTTTTTTCTTTGGGTGCCTGTGCTTGTGGGTTATTGCTCAAGAAATCTTTGTCCAGAATAATGTTATGGGGAGTTTCTCCAGTGTTTTCTTACAGTAGTCTTATAGTTTGAGGTTTTAGATTTAAGTCTTTAATCCATTTTGATTTGATTTTTGTGTATGGTGTGAGATAGTGGTCTAGTTTCATTCTTTTGTACGGGGATATCCAGTTTTCCTGCTACCATTTATTGAAGACGGTGTCTTTTCCCTAATGTATGTTCCTGGCACCTTAGTCAAAAATGAATTCACTGCAGGTGTGTGGATTTGTTTACAGGTTCTACATTCTGTTCCATTGGTCTATGTGTCTATTTTTATGCCAGTACCACGCTCTTTTGTTTACTATATTTCTGGGGTATAGTTTGAAGTCAGGTAATGTGATTTCTTCAGTTTTGTTCTTTTTGCTTAGGATGGCTTTGGCTATTCTGGGTCTTTTGTGGTTCCATATAAATGTTAGGATTTCTTTTTTATTTCTGTGAAGAATTTCACTGGTATTTTGATAGGGATTACATTGAATCTGTAGATTACTTTGGGTAGTATGGACATTTTTGCAATATTGATTCTTCCAATCCAAGAACCTAGAATACTTTTCCATTTTTGGGTGTCCTCTTTATTTTTTTCATCAATGTTTTATAGCTTTCATTATAGAGATCTTTTATTACTTTGGTTAATTCCTATGTATTTAATTTTATGTATGGCTATTATAAATGGGATTACTTTTTAAAATTTCTTTTTCACATCGTTCACTGTTGGCATATAGAAATGCTACTATTTTTATGTTGATTTTGTATCCTGCAACTTTACTGAATTTGTTCATCAGTTCTAATAGTTTTCCTGTAGAGTCTTTAGGTTTTTCCAAATATATGATCATATCATCTGCAAACAAGGATAATTCAAATTTTTCCTTTCCAATATGGATGCCCTTTATATCTTTCTTTTGTCTAATTGCTACAGCTAGGACTTGCAGTACTATGTTGAATAATAGTAGTGACAGCGGGCATCCTGGTTGCATACCAGATCTTAGATCAACTTTTCCCCATTCAATATGATACTACTAGCTTTGGATCTGTCATATGTGACTTTTATTATGTTGAGGTATGTTCCTTCTATCTCCAGTTTTGTGAGGGTTTTTATTATGAAGAGATGTTGAATTTTATCAAGTGCTTTTTCAGCATCAATTGAAATGATTATATGTGTTTTATCCTATCAAGGATAGTTGATTTGATTGATATATGCAAATTATCACTGTGACACTTCATATCAACAGAATGTGACACATAGTTATCCAGAGATAAATCCCTCTTGGTCACGATGAATGATCTTTCTAGTGTATTGTTGAATTCAGTTTGCTGGTATTTTGTTGAGGATTTTTGCATTAGTATTCATCAGAGAGATTGGTCTGAGGTTTTCTTTTTTTCGTATATCTTCATCTGGTTTTGGTAAAAGGGTAATACTGGCCTCATATAATGAGTTTGGAAGTATTTCCTCCTCTATTTTTCAGAACAGTTTGAATAGGATTGGTATTAATGTTTCTTTAAATGTTTGGTAAAATTCAGCAGTGAAGCCACTGGGGCTCAAGCTTCCCTTTAGTGGAAAACTTTTTATTATGGCTTTAATCTTGTTACTTGTTACTGGTCTGTTCAAGTTTTGAATTTCTTCATGGTTCAATCTTTGTACATTTTATGTATGTAAAAGTGTGTTCTAGACTTTATAATTTATTGGCATATAGTTGCTCAGAGTTGCCACTAATAATCTTTGAATCTCTGCAGTGTTGGTTATAATGTCTTCTTTTTCATTTCTGATTTTATTTGGATCTTCTCTCTTTTTTTCT
Organism: Gorilla gorilla gorilla; assembly: GCF_029281585.2. Classification (NCBI taxonomy): domain Eukaryota; kingdom Metazoa; phylum Chordata; class Mammalia; order Primates; family Hominidae; genus Gorilla; species Gorilla gorilla. The sequence goes on from NC_073229.2 coordinate 66,075,622, forward strand.
TATTTAGTCTACCCAATGTTTGTCAATTACGTTTAACTTTTCAAAAACCAACTTTTGTTTCATTCATCTTTTGCATTTTTTAAAATTTCAATTCATTGATTTCTGTTCTGATATTTATTATTTTTTTCTTCTATTAATTTGGGGTTTGGTTTGCTCTGGCATTTCTAGCTTTTCCAGATGCATCACTAGACGGTTCATTTGAAGTTTTTCCTATTTTTTGATGTACGTACCTATAGCTACAAACTTCCTCTCTTAAGAGGTACTGCTTTTGTTTTATCCGATAGGTTTTGGTATGTTGTGTTTTCATTATCATTTGTTTCAATACATGTTTAAGTTTCTTCTTAATTGCTTCATTGACACACTGGTAATTCAGGAGCATATTGTTTAATTTCCATGTATTTGTATAATTTCCAAAATTATTCTTCTTATTAATTTCTAGTTTTATTCCATTGTGGTCAGAGAAGATACTTGATATTATTTCAATTTCTTGGAATGTTTTAAGACTTGTTTTGTAACCTAACATATGTTCTATCCTTGAGAATGATCTATGTGTTGAGGAAAAAAATGTGTTTTCTATAGCTCTTAGATGAAATGTTCTGCTTTTCTCAAGCAGAAGGAATTTGGTCTATAGTACAGATTAAGTCTGATGTTTCTTTACTGAATTTCTGTCTGGAAGATCTGTCCAATGCTAAAAGTGGGGTGTTGAATTCTCCAGCTATTATTGTATTGGGGCCTATCTCTCTCTTTAGCTCTAAGTAATATTTTCTTTCTATATCTGGGTGCTCCAGTGTTAGGTGCCTGTCTATTTAAAATTGTTATATCCTCTTGCCAAATTGACCCCTTTATTATTATATAGTGACCTTCTTTTTCTCTTCCTACAGATTTTTGTCTTGAAATCTATTTTGTCTGACATAAGTATAGTGACTCCTGCTCTTTTTTTTATTTCCACTGGTATAGAATGTCTTTGTCCGTTTCTTCATTTTCAGTCAATGTGTGTCTTTATAGATGAAATGTGTTTCTTATAGGCAACAGATCAGTGGGTTTTGTTTATTCATTCATTCAGCCAGTCTATATATCTTTTGATTGGAGAGTTTAGTTCATTTACATTCAACGTTATCATTGATAAGTAAGGACTTACTCCTGCCGTTTTGTCATCTGTTTTCTGGTCATTTTATGGTCTTTATTTTTTCTTTACTTCCTGTCTACCTCTAGTGAAGGTGATTTTCTCTGGTGATATAATTTGATTTATCACTTTTTATCTTTTGTGTATTTATTGTATGTTTTTTGGCTTGAGGTTACCGTGAGGCTTGCAAATATTATCTTACAACCCATTATTTTAACCTGATAACAACTTAACACTATTTGCATAAACAAACAAGCAAAAAGAAAGCTAATAAAAACTCCATGCTTTAACTTCATGCCCATTCTTTAACTTTGTGTTGTTTATATCCTATTGTACCATGTCTTGAAAAGTTGTTGTAGTTATTATTTTTTATTGGATTCTTCATTTATTCTTTCTACTTAGGGTAACAATAGTTTACATACCATGCTTACAGTGTTATAATATTCTATGTCTATGTACTTACTATTACCAGTAAGTTTTTTTACCTTCAGGTGATTATTTATTGCTCATTATTGTCCTTTTCTTTCTGTTGAAGAACTCCATTTAGCATTTCTTGCAGGATAGGCCTGGCATTGGCAAAATCACACAGCTTTTGTTTGTCTGGAAAAGCCTTTATTTCTCCCTCATATTTGAAGGATATTTATTGCCACATATACTATTCTACAGTAAAAGATTTTTCCTTCAATGCTTTAAACATGGTACGCCATTCGCTCCTAGCTTGTAAGGTTTCCACTGAAAAGTCTGCTGCTAGACTTGGAGCTGGGGAGCCTGGGAAGCTCCATTGTGTTGTATTGTTTCTTTTCTCTTGCTGACTTTAGGATCCTTTCTTTATCCTTGGCCTTTAGGAGTTTGATTATTAAATGCCTTGAGGTTGTCTTCTTCAGGTTAAATCTGCTTGGTGTTCTATAACCTTCTTATACTTGGATATTGATATTTTTTCTAGGTTTGGGAAGTTCTCCATTATTATCCCCTCGAATAAACTTTCTACCCCTATCTCTTTCTCTACCTTCTCTTTAAGGCCAATAACTCTCAGCTTTGGCCTGTTGAGACTATTTTCTAGATCCTGTAGGCATGCTTCATTGTTTTTTATTCTTTTTTCTTTTGTCTGCTCCAACTGTGTATTTTCAAATAGCCTGTCATCAAGCTCACTAATTCCTTCTTCTGCTTGGTCCATTCTACTATTAAAGGACTCTGATGCATTATTCAGTTTGCCAACTGCATTTTTCAGTTTCAGAATTTCTGCTTTATTCTTTTTAAATTATTTCAATCTCTTCATTAAATGTATCTGACATAATTCTGAATTTCTTCTCTGTGCTATCTTGAATTTTTTAAAATTTCCTCAATACAGCTATTTTGAATTCTCTGTTTGAAAGGCCACGTGTCTCTGTTTCTCCAGGATTGGTCTCACATTCCTTACAGTGGACTATAGATAGTTCCTTTGGTGAGGTCATGTTTTCCTGGATGGTGTCAATGCTAGTAGATGTTCTTCAGGGTCTGGGTACTGAAGAATTAGGTATTCATTTTAGTCTTTACTGTTTGGGCTTATTTGTATCCATTCTTCTTGGGAAGGCTTTCCAAATATCTGAAAGGACTTGGGTGTTGTGATATAAGCTGTATCTGGTTTAGGAAGCACCACAAGCCCAGTAACATTGTGGCTCTTATAGACTTGTCGATGGTCTTTGACCAGCTCCAGGAGAATTCTCTGGATTACCAGGCAGAGACTCTTGTTCTCTTCCCTTACATTTTCCCAGACATACAGAGTGCTTCTCTCTGTTCTGAGTCACCTAAAGCTGGGGGTGAACTGACATGAGCACCACTGTGTCCACCACTACTTTGGCTATACTGGGTCAGAATTGAAGCCAGCATAGCACTGGGTCTTGCCCAAGGCCTACTGTAACTACTCCCTGTCTACTACCTATGTTCACTAAAGGCCTTGGGGCTCTACAAATAGCAGGTGGCAAAGCCAGCTAGGCCTGTGCCCTTCCCTTCAGGGCAGCAAGGTCCCCTAAGCCCTGGGTGGGTCCAGAAGTGCCATCTGGGACTTAGGGACTAGAGTCAAAAAACCTTAAAAGTCTACTTGAGCTTCTATTGTATTGAAGCTGAACTGAATTGCAGGTTGAGCTATAAGACACAGTCCTTTCCACTCTTCCCGCCCTTTCCACAGGCAGAGGAGCCTCACCTGGTAGCTACCACCACCCCAGGGTACAAGGAGTACTGTCAGTCTACCACCAATGTCCCCTTAAGGCTCAAGGTCTCTTAAGTCAGCTTGTCACAAGTGCTGCCTGGCCTGGGACTCAGTCTTCAGAGCAGTGGACTCCCCTCTGGCCTAAGGCTGGTCCAGAAATGCCATCCAAGAGTCAAGCCCTGAAATTGGTGACCCCAAGAGCCTGCTTGGTGCTCTGCCTCCCTGTGGCTGTGCTGGTAGCTAACCTGCAAGACAAAGTCTTCTTTACTTTTCCCTCTGCTTTTCTCAAGAAGAAGGAATTTTGCCCTGTAGCCACCACAGCTGGTAATGTGCTCAGTTTCACCTGAAGGTAGTAAGTCTCAGAGACCCACACAAGGCCCTCAGTGTAGGACCTGGGTATTGCTGCTGTTTATTCAGAGCCCAGGGGCTCTTCAGCTAGCAGTGATGAATGCTGCCAGGACTGGGTCCTTTCCTTCAAGGCAGCAGGTTCCCTTCTGGTCCAGGGTGTGTCTAGAAATGTCATCTGGGAGGTAGGACCTCGAACAGGGGCCTCACGACTGACGGGTGCCCTATCCTGCTGTAGCTGAGCTGGTGTCCTAGAAGCAAGACAAAATCCTTCCCACTCTGCCCTCTCCTCTCCTAAAGTGGAAGGAAGGGGTTTCTTTTGGAACCTTGAGCTGTGTAGCCTGGGGTTAGGAGAGGCATGATGCCAGCACTCCATTGGCTGCCCCAGATGGGTGTCTCGGTATTTTCTGTGCCCACTCAGTCCACTGTCTCTCAGCCTAGTTCAGCACTAGGAATCACCTAAAGACTTGTAGTCCTTATTGCCTAGACTGCCTTTCACATTTATTTGGAGACACAGAGTGCTGTAGCTCTTGGTGGTGAGGTTTTCAGGTACTCAAGTTCAAACCAATGAGATCTGCAATTCTCTTCTGGCTGGGGCTGGTTTAAATGCTTCCTTTGTGTGCAGGCATCAGCTGAATTTGGTCTGGCTTTTTCTGCTGTAACAGGACAGCACTGAGTTCAGTGCCTCACAGTTGCTGTGTTCTCCCTCTCCCAGTGCCCAGGGATGCTCTATGCAACACATTGCTGCTGCTGGGGGTGGGGGAGGGGTGGCATCTGTGGTTCAGGACTATTTTTTCTCTCTCTTCAGTGCCTCTTTCAGCAATATGAAGTTAAAACCAGGCACTGTGAGTGCTTACCTGATTTTTGGTTCTTATGAAGGTGTTTTTTGTTTTGTTTTTCTGTGTAGATAGTTGTTCACTTGGTGTCTTTATGGGGAGCGTGATTGGTGAAGCTTTTTATTTCACCATCTTTCTCTGCCTCCAAGAACAACACTGTTTTCTCATCCTTCACCACCAGGAAAAGAAACTTTCATCCATCACAAGGAAAATAGAAGTCATTAAGTAACTCATGTTCTTCCTACCCTTACATTTTTAAAACAATGGGCATGTGCATCTACCCTTTTTACCTCTTGAACAGTTACATTGAAAGAGAGTCACCCCTTTGCTCTAGGGCCCATCCTTCCACACATGTAAACCATCATTTTCTAATCCTCCTTAAAATACCCCTTAAGATCTCACTTTGCAGATTTTTATCTCACTGTCTGTACTTTTCATCTCTCCCTCATTGCTAGTACATTTTTCATTAAAAATAATAACAACAAAAACTTAATATGCTCCCTAACCCCATCTAAGGAAATCTTCAGGAATTGCCTCATTATTTCTTTGTTCCCTTAATAGCCAAGCCTCTAAGGAGATATGTAAATGTGTTTGTTCTGTGAAAGGGCCATGTATGCAAAGCAGTCCCCAAATGCCAAAGGAGCCCAGAAATCCAAGAAGGAGGCAGACAAATCCAGTTTGTCAGTATTGGGTGATTTATTAGGGGCGCTTACAGGCAGAAGCGTGGTCTTGGCAGCCTCAAGACAGGTAGATCTCCTCACTGTTCCTCCCAAACCCAAGGTATAGGGAAAGGATCTTATGTGCTCCAGCAAAACAGTTAAAGGCAACCCTCCAAAACCAGCAAGAATCCTGTGTGCGTCACAGCCTCTAATTTATGTGATAACATCAAGGTTGCTTTGATCTAAAAGTAGGAGTACATGTTCTTGCACTAGGGACAGAAAATAAAACAGAAACCAGGAGACATTCATGGGGCTAGGGCCAATCAGAAGTCAACCGGCAGATTAGCATCCACGATAGAGTCACTTTTGTCTCCACAGAACTTTCAGCCTCTATTGCTGCGTTGCTATTTAATTCTTATCTCATTGTCATCTAACTTTCCAACCCATGATGCCACAGAAACTCTCTGGCCAAAGTTCCTAAGAAATTCATTTGGCTAAAATCTAGGACATACTACTTTACAAACTAACTGTTTTTTCGTTTGTGTTCCAAACAGACAGAAAGCTCCTGAGGACAGAAAACATTTGTTTCTTATTCTTACTATGACCGAGCAGGTATTATAGTTCCCAGCCTAGAGTAGATACTCAATAGATATTTCATAAATTAATATATTAACATTATCAATACGTGAAAATAAAAGAATTACAACTTCCTCAATTCTATAGCATGTTGAGATATTATTTTCCAACCCCCCTGCTACAACACCAAATAAAAGTGCATCGAGTCAAGAAGGCATCAGAAACACACAGTGATATCTACCCCTTACCTATTTTAAATACAAATCATTACTTCCTACTTCTAGCAACTGTGACAGTACTCAACAACAACCAAAAAAGTCGTGTGTTTATGAATTCTCAACCACACTTTCAGTCTTATGAGCAGGATCTTTTAGTACACAGTCTTACTTTCTTTGGCTCTGAGATTTTCTTCTGCTGAGCAGAAAGCATTGCCCCCCAGGACATAATTAGGACTGAAAGTATAATGCACAGCTTCACAGAGCCATGGAGTTTGTCAGCCGCACTGCATGTGTCCCTCCCTCTCCTTCCCTGCCAGACTCTGCCAGCTCTTAGGCCATCTGTAGTGGTGCTGCAAGATTGGGTTAATAAACCCGAATTACTCTGAAAGTTTCGCATTAAAATATGAACATTTATCTTAGCCCAGGGAGCCAAGCTTTCTGTGTAATATAAAAGGATTCTGAGATATAGGAAGAAAAGGCCTTTTTAATAGCCCATTCAATCTTTTCTAGAGGGTCACTGACTGTTTACTTTCTTCACCTAAGGTTGATCTGCTAAATTTTCTATGTAAACTTAAAAGTATTCTATAATGGTAATAGATATGCAGTAAATTCCAAACAAACAAACAAACAAAACCCAAGCAAAAAAAGGAAATGGCCTGGTGAAAATCAGGAGAAAGTAGAAATCCAGCTTTTGATATCTACAAAATAATTTGAGAATTAAATGTTCTAATTAATTAATGGAGGAAACAAAACCTTAATAAGATGTTTTTATAAAAATTTTAGCACTAATATTTATTTAATTTATTACTTTGCAAAAGCATCATTTCTATTCTTAGGCTAAAATTGTCCTGCACACAATTTAGGTTGAAATCTTTTTTTTTTTTTTTTTTTGAGACAGAGTCTCACTCTGTCGCCCAGGCTGGAGTGCAGTGGTACAATCTTGGCTCACTGCAACTTTTCCCTCCTGGGTTCAAGTGACTCTCCTGCCTCAGCCTCCCCAGTAGCTGGGATTACAGGTGCATATCACCATGCCTGGCTAACTTTTGCATTTTTAGTAAAGATGAGGTTTCACCATATTGGCCAGGCTGGTCTTGAACTCCTGACCTCAAGTGATCCATCCACCTTGGTCTCCCAAAGTGCTGGGATTACAGGTGTGAGCCACTGCACCCAGCTTAGGCTGACATCTTAATTCAATTTGAATAAATCATTGATGAGATTGAATGAAAATACTAATCTCTGTAGATGTGTAATTTTTAGGTACCATGGTGTTTCATAGTTACTGTTGGACTTAGATATCACCATACACATACACACATCCTTATTTTACACATAGAGGTCTTAGTTTCAGAAAGACACATTTGTTCAATTGCTCATTTATTTATCCTGCTGATAAGTGCCTTCTCTGTCATGAGTTCTGTGTTGGTGCCAATCTTCCAGAAGCAATAACACAAGTGCCCTGCCCTTGAGGAGAAGCTCACAGTCTGGTGTGGAAAATGTAAAGTTAGCCAAACAATTACATTTTAACATGCACATGGAAATATAAGTGTGTCTAAAATAATTTGATGGTATATTAAAACTAGTGATAAATTAGAAGATAAAGAGCATATGTTGCAGGCAGAGGGTTGATGACTTGGTGCCCAATATTAACTTATCAACCTCCTTTCTGTTTATACATTTGTCTTGTAAATAATAAAATCTGTAGAACCTCCTCATACCCACTGCTTTTGACTGCAGTCTCTGACTATGGCCAGGTTTCATGTTTATGAGTATTTGAAAGGAATTCTTCTATCCTAGGAAGCATGAATCAGACATTCTTCTCGACTCTGAGACCACCTTGGGCCTTATGGAATCACAATGTCTAGTGATATTATGATTTCTATGTCACTAAAGCAGAGACCAGAAACTGACAGCCTGTATATGTGCTGTGTATGGCCCAAGTTTGCCCTTTGGTACTTTAAAATACCAAACTTAAATGTTTTGGAATATTGACTGCATTTCCAGTTTACCATGATCTCCACTGCTTCCCGCTGTTGATTATCAGTTGCTTCATTTGTGATATTTGCCTGTCCATATTGGCATTTTAATTTATGATCTTCAGATTAAACTGTGAAAGAGCCAATGCCATTTATCAGTCAAGGGGCACCAGTCAACAAAAGAAAAGAAAAAAGATATTACTAGTTTGTTTTGGGGTGGTCCTATTTAAGCCATTGCTTTCTCTCTGGTAGTTGACTTGCAACTGACGGAAAATAACTCATTAAACAGTTATATTGATAGAGGGTAAGTGGGCACAAAATCATTTAATTTATGGTTCTTTGTAATTAAATCTTTGGGAAAACTGATGTCCCACTTTGTCGTGGTTGAAAAATAACAGGCAAACTCAATGATTTAAAATAAAGTTACAAACTCAGAATTAAGAAAAAGTGTTCCCGTAAATTTTAATGAAAATACTTATCACAAAACTTAGGCACTTTAATTCCCAAGAGAGGCTTGAAGCCAGACTTTGTCATACTATGTTAGTTGTGTTAGCATCACAAACTTAGAGGCTTAATATAACACACACTTACTATCTCACTGTTACTAAGGGTCAGGAAATGAGGTGTGGCTCAGCTGGGCTCTCTGCTTCAATGTCTCTCGCAAGGCTATGGCTGAGGTCTCATCTGAGACTCAGCTGGGGAAAGATCTGCTTCTAAGTTTGTAAGGCCATTGGCAATATTCAGTTCTTTGTGGGTTTTTGAGGACTTCAATATATTGCTAGTTGTTGATTGAGGCTGTCCTCAGTTCCTTGTTATTAAGCCTGTTCACACGGCAGCTTGCTTCACCAAAGCCAGGAAGAAAAATGGTTAATTGATTCTGCTAGCGTGATGGAAGTTATAATTTTATGAAACATAATCATGGGAGTGACATCCCATCACCTTTGCCATATTCTATAGATTAGAAGCTTGTCAGTTCCATCCACACTTAGTGAAAGGGGATTATCCAAATGTGTGAATACCAGGAGGAAGGGTTAATTTAAACTCCTTTTACTGTTGTTAACCACCAATATATAGAGATGGTGGTGATGTGATGCCAGCTAACTTTCACTAGTCTCCTGTTCTCCTGTGTGTGCCAGATTTTCTTTTCTTTCTTTTTTTTTAATTATACTTTAAAGTTTTAGGGTACATGTGCACAATGTGCAGGCTAGTTACATATGTATACATGTGCCATGTTGGTGTGCTGCACCCATTAACTCGTCATTTAACATTAGCTATATCTCCTAATGCTATCCCTCCCCCTTCCCCGACCCCACAACAGGCCTTGGTGTGTGATGTTCCCCTTGCTGTGTCCATGTGTTCTCATTGTTCAATTCCCACCTATGAGTGAGAACATGCGGTGTTTGGTTTTTTGTCCTTGTGATAATTTGCTGAGAATGATGGTATCCAGCTTCATGCATGTCCCTACAAAGGACATGAACTCATCATTTTTATGGCTGCATAGTATTCCATTGTGTATATGTGCCACATTTTCTTAATCCAGTCTATCACTGTTGGACATTTGAGATCAGAGCAGAACTGAAGGAAATAGAGACACAAAAAACCCTTCAAAAAATCAATGAATACAGGAGCTGGTTTTTTGAAAAATCAACAAAATTGATAGACCACTAGCAAGACTAATAAAGAAGAGAGAAGAATCAAATAGATGCAATATAAATTGATAAAGGGATATCACCACCGATCCCACAGAAATACAGACTACCATCAGAGAATACTATAAATACCTCTACACAAATAAACTAGAAAATCTAGAAGAAATGGAGAAATTCCTCAACACATAGACCCTCCCAAGACTAAACCAGGAAGAAGCTTTTTTTTGTTTTTTGTTTTTTTTTTTTTTGAGACAGAGTCTCACTCTGTCACCCAGGCTGGAGTGCAGTGGCACGATCCGTCTTGGCTCACTGCAAGCTCCACCTCCCTGGTTCACGCCATTCTCCTGCCTCAGCCTCCTGAGTAGCTGGGACTACAAGCACCCACCACCACGCCTGGCAGATTTTTTTGTATTTTTAGTAGAGACAGGGTTTCACTGTGTTAGCCAGGATGGTCTCAACCTCTTGGCCTCGTGATCTGCCCATCTCGGCCTCCCAAAGTGCTGGGATTATAGGCGTGAACGTGCCAGATTTTCATTTAGGCATTTTATATGTACCGATTCACTTGTTCCTTCACATTCCACCCCCAAAAAATACAATGCATATATTATTATCATTATCAAAAAAAAAAAAAGCAGCTAGAAAACAGGAAAGCATACTGTTAATATCTTACCCAAAGTCACAGTTAGAAACTTGTGGAACTGGAATTCTAACCCAAGCAGTCCGAACTTATACCCTAAGCTATTTTATTAACAACCTTTTAAAATTTCAGTACTACATACATAGAGGAAAATATACAAACTATATTGGTTTAGCTTAATGAATTATCATAAGTTAAACACACCCATATAACCACCACCCAGGTGAGAAGATGGAGGATTACCAACACTCAATGAACTTCTCTCCAGTCCTTTTCCCAATCACTACCTCTACTCTTCATCTTAAAGGTAACCTGTATCTTGACTTCCAGCTAGTTTTATCTGTTTTTGATTTTTATGTATGAATACATATATACATATAATAAATACTGTTTTATTTCTGCTTCCTTCATTCAACAATGTTAGGTTACTCTATGTTGAATGCAACATCAGTTCATTCATTTTTATGGTGTCTAAAACTGTATTCTACCCATGATCTATAATTTATTACCCATCCCACTGTTAGCAGATACTTGTTTTCATTTTTAAATTATTACAAATTATGATTTTATGACTACCTATATACATGTGTTTTGGTTGATGTATGTACATGATTCTATTTGGTATGTACAAATATGTAGAAGTAGTGTAGGCAATTGTATTAGATAGAAAAATAGATTTCAAAATAGGTAGTATCCATTGCAGTAAATAACACCAGTGGCATATAATAGATCCTCATTAGAACTCAGTATTGACAGTCATTCTCACCACACTCATTTTAATGAACGAGTAATGGTATCTTGTTGTTATATTTTGCATTTCCTTGAAAAGGGTGGATATCTATTCATAGATATTATTGACCATCTTGATATACATTTGCAAGTAGGAGGTTCAAATATCTTAATTAAATATTTAGCCATTTCTTAGTAATATTTAGGAATTCTTTATGTATTTTCAACTTCACAGAATTATAGGTTGTTTTTTCATTTTATCAAAGATGTCTTTTAACAGATATCAGTTTTGTATATCTAAATCATTAAAACTTTCTCACATGGCTAGTGCTGTTTTTTAGTGTCCTGTTAAGAAATTTGTCTACCTCAACATTCTGAAGATATTATTTCCTTTATCTTTTAAAACTTTATTATTTTACTTCTCACATTACATTGTTAATCCCCCATACATGATATACCGAGGAGCATGAATGCTGGGTCTTATTGTAGGAATATGTTTAATTTTGTCTGGAATTATTTTTCATCTGCCTTATTTTTCTTAGTGCTAGTTTGCTGCTGCCAAATTATATTTTGTCTGCAAACATCTTTCATTGACTTTAATTTTTAATGTAATAGTAGCCAAGAAATTTCCAAAACAGACTAAAGCTCTTCATCTACAGACATAAGAAACACTAGAAACCTGAGTATACTAAATACAAATGAAAACACACCTGGATATCAAAATAGAATTGCTGATAACCAAAGAAAAATAGTGCTTCAGCCTTATTATCTCACTTTTCTCTTTATGATATTCAAATTAAATGTATATTAGGTCTTTCATTATTTCCTTTATGTATATCTGATGATACATATGTATCTTCCTATCCTTTAGTCTGAACATTTTGTTCTGACATATTTACCAGTTCCTAAATTCCTTTTTAAATATGAATTAACTTATCTTGAAACCAATACCTGATGATTCCAGTGTCTTGATATCCTGCATATTTATTATGTTTACTCTTTTTTTTTTGCTGTAATGTTTCCTTTTTGTATGCCTGATTAATTTTGCTTGTGTGCTTGACATTGTGAATGAACATTTTTTAGAAAAATTGAAGGCTTTAAATGTCTTTTTCGTTCAGTGAGCATTTACATTTTCTTCTAGGAGGAAGCCTGTTTAGGGACAATCACCTTATTTTATTCATGAGTGAAGTCATTCAAAGACAAATTATTTTTGAAGGATGCTCTCATTCTGTCTTTTTGGTGAGCCCTAAACTTTAATTTTTGACCTTCCTTGCCCTTGAGGCTGCTGAAAGTTATACTCCACTTTTTAGCCTTTTTGTTTTTTCTTTCAATTTTGAAATTGGGAACCACCTTAAGCAGCTACTATAATCACAAATACTCAACTTACCTATTTAGCTTCTGTTTTTAAGCAATTCTCACCCTATAAATTCTTATATCCTTGTCAGTGTTCTAATTCCTAAAACCAGATACTTTTTGGAGGGAAGAAGGGTCACTTATATTTTATTCAGCTTTCTAGTTCACATTAGAAAGTTTTAGGTAAAACAATTAAGTCAGCCATTCCAGGGAGCTGACCTCCAAAGCCTATGTTTGTAACCAAAAGAAGTAAATATTCTTGTCTTAGAATTATCAGTAAACTGATATATAAAGTATGAAGCTCAGTTTTTTATTTTGCACATAAACATGAGAAATGGACTAGATATGAATTTGAAGTTTGTAATACTGATAAAAGAAAACAAATGTATTGACAAGGTTGTGGTTGGAGAATAAGTAATTTAATCAACATTTAGCATGGTATCCAACAAGTATATACATACACACATATGCACAAACACACATTATAATATTTAACCTAATGTAAATTCTATAAGGTTAGAAATTGCCATCCTTCTTTCACAAATGAGGAAACTGAGATTCAGACAGAATAAATAATGTGAATCACAAATTAACCTACTTCTTTTCGATGACTATATATGTGTTATATATGTATACACACAGATATTACATATATTCTAATTTATCACTGTGCATTGATTTTATTCTGACACAAATACATTGAAATATATACTTTAGAAAGCTTTTTCTTTCATAATATGTCTTTTTGAGTTTCTTAAGATTTAATTCTTAAGATGTTGCCCATCCTTTTCTTGAACATTTGCTTACATATGATAGCTAAATTTTAATAATCCAAGAAGCTAAATAAAATACACTTAATGACTTTTTTTTTTTTTTGAGACACAGTCTCCCTCAGTCACCTAGGCTGGAGTGCAGTGGTGCAATCATAGCTCAATGAGCCTCCAATGCCTAATTAGGCTCAAGTGATCTTCCCACATTGGTCTCCCAAAGTGCTAGTATTACAGGCATGAGCCACTGTGCCTGGCCATATTTTCAAATGTGATATAAATCACACTTGCCTTGGAGATATTTCAAAAAATATACAATCAACTGGTGATGTAATTCTACAATTTACACTTAATAAGTTACCATGATCAGATCTAATTTTTCACTGAGGCAGAATACCTAGTGAATTTTAAGCATTGGTGGCTCATGAACAGATAAGTTAGCTTTGCCATGTCCAAATCATTATCAATACGTAAGAAGTATTACCTACTGTTTAAGAGTTCAGAGAGTGCCAGATTTTTGAATTCTTTATCTGGGTTTAACATATTTGTCTGTTGTGAGCCTTATTCTCTTTTCGGATATAGAAAAGCATAGCTGAAATATTAACAGTACATGGCCCACTCTGTTTCTCCTTATCCTTTTTGCTCATTACAACCATAGGATGTCCCTTAAAACAGAGCCAACTTCAGTAAAACAACAAATAATAATACCTTGATATGGCACTTTGTGAAGTGCACCTCTGGAGATTGTTATGTAATCCTCAAGAACGTTATGAAACATAGGTATTAGTATTCTAGTTTTAAATCTGAAAAAAATTGGAGCTCAGAGAGGTTTAACATGTGTCTAAGGTTTTACAATTTGTAAACTGTTGGGTGAAGATTCATGCATGTTTGGGCAGTAAACAGAAAATAAAGAGCGTGGTATAAAATTTATTGGACTTAGATAATAAAAACAGTGTTAATTCAGTGTATCCAGGTGAACATAAAAAAAGTAAAAAAAATGCTTTGGAAAATCAGGGAAAGTAACATTGAGGGAACTGAGAAATGATTATATTTTTGTAAGCAGAGAGTCAGATAAGACAAAAGGACATTTGGAGGCTCTCTGGTTGCCAAGGCCTTTCTATAGCTTCAGCTCATGTGGAAGCCTGATCAGCAAAACTCAGAAAACTTAACAGCTTGAAAATATTTCAGAGTGGGTAGATAATGCTCCCTACCTTTTTTTTTGTTTGATTCATTAATTCATTCAACAAATATTTATTCAAAGCCTATGTTGTATCAGGCACTACTCTAGATGATGAGGATACAGCAATGATCAAAACTGACAAAAATCACTGCCTTTAGGGAGCTTACATCCTAATGGGAGAAAAAGGATAAGCCATAGAGTAATTACATCATGTATTACATGAGAAGTTCTTACGTACTATGAGGGCAAAAGTAAACCAGGCAAATGGGGATGGGGTGATGCAGCTTTAATAATAGCTAAATCAGACTGCAGTGAGAAGGTTAACTCGTGAAAGGGGTGAGGTCTGAGCCTGGTGGATATCTGATGAAGAACATTTCAAGCTGACTGCGAGTCCCCTGAGGTAGAAGGATGCCTGTTGTGTTCAAGAAGTAGCAAGAAGGTCAAAGTGGCTAAAACAAAGAGAAGGAGCGGAAAGAAGAGCATATTAGCCTGGGGAAGTCACTGAGCAGCCAGTGATCCCCTCCGGCCTCCCCATTTAACAAGTGAAAGGTTAACCATTGGCAGCTTCTGAGAAAATGAGTAGCATGATTTTACCTGTAACCAACCTAACAGCAAGGAAACTGGTTGCTGTTTTGAGAACTTATTAGAGAAGTAAGGACGGAAAAAAAATCAGTTAGAAAGCTTCGGCAATGATTCTTACTGCGGCTTAGATGAAATGGTTGCAGTAAAGTTTATAAGTGGCCAGATGCTGGGTATCTTTATGATGGTAGAGAAATAAGATGAATTTCTGGACTTTTATCTCTTGAAACATTGACATTCTATTCTTCATTGAACTATTTTATACACATATTTGTTAAAGGTGGTTGCATATTTTGTCTTAATTTCTGTGTCAAATAGTGATATCGTGAGTAATCTGTGAAGAACTTGTTAGGTACACATTGGAAGTTATTCAAAGCTAAGTGGAGGGCTTGTTCAGAGAGATTTCTCAGCATCCAGTATGACACGAATAAAGGGCATCAAGATATTGATGTATGGTAATTCTATCTATTTTTTGATGATTATCAGTGGTAAAGGGGATAATCACTGCAACCTCAAACTCCTGCATTTCACAAAGTGCCATATCAAGGTATTATTATTTGTTGTTTTACCGAAGTTGGCTCTGTTTTGAGGGACATCCTATGGTTGTAATGAGCAAAAAGGATAAGGAGAAACAGAGTGGGCCACGTACTGTTAATATTTCAGCTATGCTTTTCTATATCCGAAAAGAGAATAAGGCTCACAACAGACAAACCAATTTTGATGATTATCAGTGGAAAAGGCGGCACAGGAGAGTACTCAGTAGATGACATGGGTTATGGATTATGATGCTGAAACTTCTTATGCCTCCTTGCAAATTGTTCATTAATATTATGTCAGTGTCATAATTCTTAAGTGTCATTTCATTACATTGCTCAGAATGACTATAAACACTACTGTAAAAGATAAATTTGATTACACTTTGCAGATGTCAGTTCCATGGAACTAGTAAATAACAACAATAAAAATGTTATGATTGTGCTCTCTTTCTAAAGGAGTTTCCCCTCCATTTTGTACATTGGGGAAAAAATTCAAATGAGTGAGTCTTACAATAAACCTTCATTTACCTTCTTTCCAGAATATCATGAAAGGAGAGTAGAAATTCCAGTGAGTCCTTGTCACTCTTCTGCATGTGAGGGGTTTGTGGCCGACTCCAAATCAATTTTTCTTCTTCTTAGTTGCCAACTTGGAAGCAGAAGTTTCTAAAGTTTAAATGGGTTTTAGGGATTATTTAAGTTACTTAACCTCTCTGACCCTAAGTCTTTGCCTCTGTAATGTGATAAATAAATAGCTCAGAGCTGTGAGGGTAAAATGAGATATTGTCTGCAGTGAGAGTGAGAGGTATTTATTGCACATACTCAGTTTGGACATAATTGGCTTACACTACTGTCTACTGCAGAAAAATTGGAGGCTGAGAGAAATGATATACACAAGATTTCATACTTAGGAATACAACTTATTTTCTTACTTCCAGACTGGTCCTCTGTAACAGGAGACTGTGATGGTTAGTTTTACATGTCAACCTGGCTGGGGCAGAGTGTGACCAGAAATTTGGTCAAACATTATTCTGGATGTGTTTGTGTGGGTGTTTCTGGATATGATTAACATTTAAATTGGTAGACTGAGTAAAGCAAATGTCCTCCATAAGGTGGGTGGTCTCCATACATTCAATTGAAGGCCAGAATAAAACAAAAAGGCTCATCCTGCTGTGAGTATGAAAGAACTCCTTTTTCCTGTCTACCTGCAAACTGGGACATTATTTTCTTCCTGACTTTGTGCTTGAACTGAAACATCAGCTCTTCCTGGGTTTTGAGCTTACAAGCATTGAACTGGAACTATACAATTGGCTCTCCTGATCTCAGATTTTCAAAACTGGAACTATACTGTCAGCTCCCCTGGGTCTCCAGCTTGTTGACTGAAGAGCTTGGGACTTGTTAGTCTCTGTAATTATGTGAGCCAATTCCTTATGAGAAATAACATATGCACACACCCTGTGGGTTCTGTTTCTGTCAACAACAGGTCTCTAATACAGAGACCTGTGCTTGTAACACAGAAAATACAAGTTTTACCCTTGACCTGAAAAAATTTTAAAATATACTCTTATTATATATGCATGTCAAGTGTTTGAAAGTGTGGCTAATTGGGCCAGTTGCAGTGACTGATGCCTGTAATCTCAGTACTTTGGGAGTCTGAGGCAGGAGGATTGCTTGAGCTGGGAGTTTGTGACCAGCCTGGGGCAACATAGGGAGACCTCATCTCTACAAAACATACAAAAAATTAGCTGGGCATGGTGGCATGTTTCTGTGGTCCCAGCTATTGAGGAGGCTAAGGTAGGAGGTTGTCTTGAGCCCAGGAGTTTGAGGTTGCAGTGAGCCCTATTCCTGCTACCACACTGCAGCCTGGGTGACAAAGCGAAACCTCGTCTCCAAAAGAAAAAACGAAAGTGTGGATAATCTATTGTATGATATTAGGATTCTGGCTTACCTGGAACATGTTAGAAGAAACGTGATTGTAAAGAGCTGAAGCAACTTAATTCTGTGTAAAAGAAAAAAAAAATAGACACAGAAAAACCTGAAATCCAATTTTATTGTTTTGCTAATCATTATACTGGTGAGGTACCACAGCTAAGGCCAAGTGGTTGGCAAAATAAGGAGCAGAGGCATATAGAAGAAGAAGGGCCATGAGGAAATCAAATGACTGAAATTAACAAAGCCACAACTAAGACCTATGTTGTCCTGAGGTATGTCTTTGACACCTGGTAGCCACCATGGAACAGCAGATTGCAACTTGAAGATGTCAACACCCATAGTTTCAGGGCATAACTGAGTGGCTCCTGGGAGACTGAGTGACACATCCTGAGACCCTAAAAGGGAATAGAAGGACATATCCTGAGCAAGAGGAAGAAGTCTTATTCCTATTGATTTCTCTCATGGACACTAAAAATACGTGGGTTTCTTTTATTTTCAGTATGGAAAACAAACATACTTTATGCACAAAACTGTAGGAAACACAGAGACTACTAACTAATTCAAAATAAAATGTCTTCTTTTCTGGGAATGAATAGCTTGGTTATACTGATAGCTGATAATGCCATTTGGAATCTGAATAGGAATAATCACATTAGAAGGACGGTCTCCAAAGTTGATGATTTAATGTTACAACTTTGCTGTTGCAGTAACATACAGAGATCAGAGCAGTTCAAAGATTTGATTATCAGTTTCCAAAGACAACAGATTTTAGAAAGACAATTCAGCCTTTAAAATATTAACTTAGTCTAAATATTGTGTCTATTCTTGGCTCCGAGGCAATATTAGCAACTCATTCTTTCTTCCTAAAGCTACTTGCAAAACTGAAATCAACCTACTGTACCATATAACTAATGTTTATGGTTTCTTTTGAATAAACATGGAAATTGACTCCTCCTGTCTTAAAACTTAAGAAAGTTACATTTGTCTTATCTGAGTTTCTTTTTTTAGGAAACCAACCATCAGGCATCCCAGATAGTATCAAGGAGCTGAAACTCACCAGGTTACTATATTAGGACAATGAGATGTCAGATCCCTTACCTGTCATGATTTCCTAACTGACCACCTGCTTCCTATTTCAATTCCTTGTCCTAATTTCTGTTTTCCCACACATGGTTACATTTCTTCCCTGCTATATACATTCCTAATTTTAGTTGGTCAGAGAGTTGGATTTGAGACTGATCTCCCAGCACCTGATTAAAGCCTTTTTCCCTGGCAACACTTGTTGTCTCAGTGGTTGGCTTTCTTTGTGGCAAGCAGCAGGACCTAGGCTGAACCTGTGATGTTTTGGTAACAAAACTATCATGAGTTGGGGTAGAACCTCTTCAGTTGGATATTACACATGCACAAATGGGTCTGTGTTCTCACAACACATTCAGATGTTATTGCTGCCCAATAACAAGGAAGAGCACAGTTTGTCAGAGAAGACATCTTTTAAATTTCCTATTGACACTCTAACCATTGAATCAATCTGCCTGACTCCCTGGAATAGCGTTTTGATCATATTCCAACCCTCTCCCTCTTTTAGGGAACAAAGTTCTTCTCTCCAGAGTTCCCATATTGTACCATACTGACTTGTTGGATTCTGTTTAAAGAGGTTCTATTTGGCTTTGCAAGCCAGCTTTTGAGGTGCTGTATGTTTAGGACCATGGCGAGTACATGGTGAGACCATAATAAATGATCAGGAAAAGATTGTATGCAATGCACATCTTTCAACAAGGCCACATTTACTTATAGGTAGCCAAAGGGAAGAACGATAAGTAAGGTAAGATGGATTGCCAAAAGAAGTTGGAAAAAAAGAGAATGGAGGGAGAGGGGAGTCCTAAATCAACTAATTTGCTGAAGGGATAGATTTTTATTCTTAGGTAATAGGGACCCTGGCAACAGACTAAGAAACAAAAAAACATTTTTTCTATTTTTAATTTTTTTATTAACAGGCACAGGGAATTTCCTATTGAGAAAGGAAAATGGAGAACAATAAAATAAAGTAACTGAGAGAGCTGGTTAAAGAAACCCTGAAAATAGTAGTTTTAAGTTTCCAATTGTTGTTTCAACCTAGTTTGGGAATATAAAATAAGAGTTATCTAAAGGTTAGGAAAATGATTTTTATTATTTCATCTTTTAGTCAAATAGTATTTTTGAATGGAATAGAGAACATACACTAAATAAAGTAGGAAAAAGTACCTTATGTATTGCAGCTTATATGAAAGAATCAAGATAATACATATATAGTATGTAGATAATGCTTGATTATTACAGAAAGGATTATAATCTGAATTATACATTTTATTCTGTGAGAAAAGGCTTCCATTAACACACAGTCTGGATAGATTTTTGGATATGCATACGTATTACAGATTGGTGATTTTGTGAAAAATAACTATAGGTGCATTATCTAAGAATTAAATATGTACCTCAGTGAATGGGAACAAAGAGACATTAAAATTGATTATAGGTTATTCTGACTTTTATCTAAAAGTGGATTAATATAAATCAGAATAGATGAGGATACTAAGACTTATGTAGTATCCACTCTCTATCATGTGTTTCTCGTCGTTTTAATCCACACATTATCTGATATAGTAGGCAACATTATCCACATTTTGAAATGTGATTAAAATCCACAGATGAAATCCACAGTATTAGTTGTAAAGCAAATATTTGGACTCAAGTCAAGCCACAATAATTCCTCAGAAATGGATAAAGGAGATAAGACAAAGGAATGAGTTAGAGATTATTGGGATCAGAGAGGATTTCAGGGAAAACACAGGTTGGATTAGTCTGTTCTTATGCTGCTTATAAAGAACTGCCCAAGACTGGATAGTTTATAAAGGAAAGAGGTTTAATTGACTCATGGTTCTGCGGGGCTGGGGAGGCCTCAAGAAACTTACAATTATTGAGGAAAGGGAAGCAAACACATCCTTCTACACATGGCAGCAGGAAGGATAAGTGCCAAGCAAAAAGGGAAAAAGCCCCTTATAAAGTCATCAGATATCATGAGAACTCACTCACTATTATGAGAACAGCCATGGAGCCCCCAGGATTCAATCATCTCTCACTGGGTTTCTCCAATGACATGTGGGGATTATGGGAACAACAATTCAAGAGAGATTTGGGTGGGGACGCAGTCAAACCATATCACAGGTTATTTTTGGTTTGTGAACAGTTGTTTGAGAGCAACTCAAGCCAGAGCTTATATCTGACCAAGACGGCAAACACCAGAAGGCCAGTGGCAGGAAAACAGTTCTATATCCTCCATGACTAGAGGAACTGAATGTATAAAGAGGATGGAATTGCAATAGACATATTTTTCAGCAGGCGGGGAAGAATAACAACTGGACTAAAGTTTATACAATTATAAATCTTTATATAAAACTTATCAGAAGTTTGATGGGCTAAATAATGGCCCAACAAATAGGTCCATGCCCTAATCCTCAGCATCAGTAAATATACTGCGTTAAATGTCAAAAGGAACTTTTGTAGATGTAATTCAATTAGTGATCTTGAGATGGGGAGATTATCCTGAATTGTCTGGGTTGGTCTAATGTATTCAGAAGTGTCCTTTAAAGAGGGAGGCAGTAGAATTAGATTCAGCAAACATATATGATGGCAGAGCAGATGTTGGACTGATGCATTTTGAAGATGGACTAAGTGGCCTCTAGATGAGGAAGGCTGGCAACCCCCGAAGCTGTAAATAGCAAGAAAATGGATTTTCTCCCAAAGTCTCAGAAGGCAAAGCCCTGCTGGCATCTAACTTTAGCCCATTGAGACTGATTTTAAACTTTTAACCACCAGAACTGTAAGGTGATATATTAGATCGTCTTCAGCCAGGAAGTTTGTGGTAATTTGTTATGGCATCAATAGGAAACTAAAACAAAAAGTATGAGAAACATCAAATTAATTTTTATGCTCCATGTAATTGTTTAGAATTCCCCTGTTCCTAGATGCCTTCTTACAGATTTTATTATTTCCTTATTTGTCTCAAGAAATTGTTGGGAATTAATTTCCTTTTGTATATGAGAGGTAGGACAGGTAAGAAAAAAAAGTTAAAACAATAGCAGAAAAATCTCTGTTCTTAAACCAATAGGAACAAAATAGGAAACTAACAGTTTTGCAATAGTCTGCAGCCTCTTTTTGGCATTTAGATACTTAAGTACTTTTCCTTTCCCCTCGCATTTGTAATTTCATTTGGGTTGTACAGGACAAAAACCCCGCAATTTTTATCTTAATTATAGTACTAGAATGAACTGTATCACTGTCAGCGCCAGGGTACATGGTATTCTGACTTAATCCATTTGTGCTTGATTATGATATCATGTATATTCTGCCTGTTCTGCAATGTCCCACTAATTCTCATACCTTTGGGACCTACTTTTCATTCATATTTTCATTCATTCACTCAAGAACTATTTATTCCATTCTATATGTAAGACATTATGCTAAGAACTGGGATAGATTTGTAAATAGAAAGAACATTATCCTCCCCTTTTATTCCTCCTCAAACTACTCCAGACTACAGTGATCTCATCTACTTACATTTATTCATATTTACTCATATTTACTTATGTCTGCTCCACCATGTTTAAGCACTTAATATAATTTAATGAATATTAGCATGCTTCTCCATCTTAGTTATATATTCATCCAACTTACCTTCTGTTAAAGTGCAGTTATTTTGTTTTCCATAGTATGAAACACTTGATAGACACTAAGTAATTTCTTGTTGACTAGTAGGTATATGAATCACCAAGATTTATAGAATCATTATATCTTGCACTAAGATATTTGAGTAGGTCTTTAGGGTAAGTAAAAATTGTTCAGGTGGTAAGGGAGAAGGACGAGCTTCAAGTGGAGAGAAAGATATGGGTGTTTGAATAGAAAAGAAAAATGTGTGAGGTATATCTAAAAAAGAATGAGTATTTTTGTGTGGTAGGAGCATTTTACATAGCACATCACAAGGCCAAAGAGCCATGCTGGAGTTATATCGAGAAGAACTTTTAGTGTCATAAGGTGTGTGAACGCCAATTTCTAAATTTTAAAGATTTTATTAATCATTTATTTGTTTTTTATTGTGGTAAAAACACATAGCAAAAAGTTTACCACCTTAACTATATTTAAAGTTCAGTAGTGTTAGGTATATTCACATTGTTGTAAAATAGATCTGCAGAACCTTTTCATCTTGCAAAACTGAAACTCCATGTTTTAAGTATAAGGGGATCTATAGAATGAAAAGGTTTGAAATAGATTATTAGAACTCCCCCATTTTTGTTAATAAAAGATAACTTCAGTGTCAATACAATTACCTGACAAAGGGATGAAGGAAATTCAAAAGCCAATTAGCGGCATGATATAATATACTGTTGAAACCAGAGAAGCCTAGATTTAAATTTTGGCTCCAGACTTAATTCCTGTCTTAAGTAAATTTTTAACTATGACATTTTTTCCTTAAGGTTCAAGAATGGGATTTGCTTGTTGATACTCACTTTGATTTGTGTGTGTGTGTGTGTGTGTGTGTGTGTGTGTGTGTGTGTGTGTTTAATCACTGACCATTCTTTTTCTATCTAGGTATTTCTTCTAAAGACTTATAGCAAAACTATTTGAAGGCGAATTGGCTAATAGTAGATTAAATATCTTTAATTTTCTCCATGATTTATATTAATCTATGTCTCCACATTTCCTGAATTCCTAAATGTTAAAATAAATTCTTGAAAATTTTTCTTAACTGCTAGAACATGACTATTTAATCCACTTTATGTTCCAAAATATAATTTAATCTTCACTTTCACAATTAGGGTTTTGAGACTAATATTCTGTGGCAGCTGTTCTCAACCATGACTGCAGATTAAAGTAACCAGAAAGCTTTTGAGAATATAATGCAGGGCCTTACCACAGAAAAATTAAATCACAATCTTTTTGGGTAAGCTTGAGCAGCTACGTAGTTTTTTAAAATTTCCCCAAGTGATTCTAATATAAAGTGAGGGCTGAGAATCACCATGCTACAGTGTGGTATCTTCCAGTGCACTTGTTTTAAATTGAAACCAAGTTGTTCCTTGAGTACGGCTTTCTGTATTTCATCCTGACTTTTTATAAGTATAGTTACTTGGGGAAAAAAATTTAGATGCCCTGTTCTCTGTTGTCATTTTAACATAAATATTTTGTTTTCAAAATTTATCTTATTACAGCCATTAAGTATCTTGATATTTATATAAGTTATGTAATACAGGAAAAGAATCAATGCTTTGTAAGCTCCTGCATGCTAGTAGAAATCTTGATTATATTTAATATCTTAATCAATGAGTTTTCACAAAATTTCAGGAGTGTCAAAACCAATCAATGTGTTGGAGGAGAATCTTTTCTTCTGCACATAATTCCCATCATCCTCTTCCACTGAAAACCACTAAAATGTAAACTATAAACTTGGGAGATACCTTTGGTAGGTAATTACTTTTGGGAGGTAATTAGGTCATAAGTGTAGAGTCCTCATAAATGGGATTAGTTCTCTATAAGAAGAGATGTGAGAGCTTGCCTCTTCTCTCTGTTCTCTGCCATGTAAAGATACAATGAGAAGATGACTATCTGAAAACCAGAAAGAATCCCCTCATGAGACCACAAGACACTGGATTTGCCAGTGCCTTGGCCTTAGACTTCCCAGCCTCTAGAAGTCTGAAAAATAAGTGTTTGTGGTTTAAACGACCAAGTCTACGGTATTGTGCTATTATGGCATCCCAAACTGACTAAGACACCTTATACGATGACGGTAGGCTTTATCCAATCAGTTGAAAGCTTGAATAGGACAAAAAGATAAGCCTTCCAGGGGCAACAAAACATTCTCCAGCAGACTACCTTTGGGCTTCATCAGTAACAGCAACCTTCCCTGGTTCTACAGCAGAAAGTCTTTAGATTTAAACTGGGATATGAGCGCTCTGGTTCTCCAGACTACTGTCCTACCGTGCAAATTTTAGAATTGCCAGCCTTCGTAATCACATAAGCAAATTCTTACAACAAATCTCTTTATACACACACACACACACACACACACACACACACACACACACACCCTATTGGTTCTGTTTTTCTGGAGAATTCTAATATACACTTCAAGAAATGTCTCTTATCCCAGCTTTTCAAAGGAATTTCGTTCCCAAGTCACCTGCTATATAGAAATAGACTTTTGATAATCCTAACTTACTTTAATTCTTCTACTTTGGAAATAATATGTCTTGGAGCTGGTCCATGACCCTATATATTATAGGGATTTGGGATGATTTATTCCAGATGGTAATTAAAAGTAATTTACAAAAAGTCTTTTATTGTTGTTTCCAGTAGAAGAGACCTGGTACTTCCTACTTTGAATTAATAAGATAAAAGGCCATATTGGCTGTTTCAAGTTTCCCCTGTATTCCCGTTTCTTTTGAACGTTATGACCAACCAGAAAGACACAGAAAAGTACTACAGTCTAATGACACAGTCTGCATAAAACCTCTATGCCTTTTTTTCCTGCTTGATAAACTGTGAATTATAGCTCTATATCCTTTCAAGCCAGAAGTTTCCTTTAACTTTTTGTGGCCTTTTTACAGGAAATCTGCTATTTTGCTCAAAACATATTTTTCACTTTGATACAAAACATAGAACCATTCTTAAACCTGGATGCATTCATCTGACAAAATTTTACTGACTATAAATTATTCTATTCCCTTGCGCTAGGTATCAGAGACTAGGAATGATTAAAATATTATTTAACACAAAAGTTCGAATAAAAAGAATAGAAGGTGTCCTAAGGCAATGATTAGTATAGTAACTAAGAAATATAGACATATGGGGTAAAGAAAAATTGCAGGAAATGAATAGAGCTATTGAGATTTAAGCTGGTCCCTAATAAATGTGTACTATATATATCAGGCAAAATTTTTATGTCAAACTCAGTGGAGGCCAAAGATCGCTTACAAAAGGAAAATACTGGATGGCCTCCTAACATCAATAATTCTGTTTTATAGCCCTGTGATTTATTTCACTGGAGGAATAAGCTATTTTCCTTTTGTTACATGCATGTAAGATCCTGGGGTCAATTCTGACCTTACATTATACATCTCATGCATATATGCAGCCACAGGTACTCTGAGAATATTACTTATCTTCTACAGAACATACAAACTAAATGTTATGCTTGCCCCTTCAGCGAAAGAAACACAAACCATGGAAGTGTGTGGAGTTATATATTCTATATAGTGATATATGGTTGATGGAGCATCTAGGGTCTAATGACAAGCTTCTAATCTATAGAATATGGCAAAGGTGATGGGATGTCACTCCCATGATTATGTTTCATAAAATTGTAACTTCCATCACGCTAGCAGAATCAATTGACAGAGAGAGCACAAGCCTTTTGCCATTTACCCCTCTATTTGGAGCTCTCTTTTCTATCAAAACAAAAATTCCCATATTTTCTGACTCACTACTTTCCTATCTTTTCATTTGAATCACTTCCCAAATGACATCAATATGATTTCTGCCCTCATCACTCCACTAAAGGCATTTTTCCAAAGCTCACCAATGATCACCATATAGCAAAATTAAAGGACCCTTCCCATTGGTCAATATACAGTGATGACTCTGCAATATTTGGCACTAATGATCCACTAAGAAATACCTACTTTGTTCTGTGATATACTGCATTCTACTCAATTCTTCATCTCTTTGGATGCCCCTTTACTCATGTTTTGTTTAATTAAAACCATTAAATATTGGAAATTCTCAGAACCCTGTCCTTGATTGTCCTTCCACTCAAACTTTACTCTTTCTTTAAGACAAAATTTTTAGCCTTGGTACTGTTGACATATTGACTATGATTGACTCACCAGACTATTATTTTATTTTATTTGTATCAATTAATTTATTTTCCTTTCAATAGCTTTAGGGTTACAAGTGGTTTTTGGTTACATGGAAGAATTGTACAGAAAATTATTTTTATGTGTTTGTGAGGTGTGTCCCTTATATTACAGGAAGTTTACCGAGCCTTATTCTTGGTCTCTATCCACTAAATGTCAGTAGCATACTCTTTCCCAGTTGTGATAATCAAAAGTATCTCCCACATCGCCAAATGTACCCTTAAAGGCAAAATTGCTTTCAGTGGAGAACAACTGTTCTAGGTGATCTATATCATTGTAGCCCATGTTTTTTGTTTGTTTGTTTGTTATGGTTCTTGTTTTTTATCCATTCTACAACCTGTATGCCACTGGTTTATATCCTCCTTTGGCTGCTATATTGAATTCCAAAGTCATTTATCTAACCGCCATCGCACTGTCTTACTAGTGGGCTTCATATAAAACTTACTATTCAAAAAGTCCCAAATTAAGGTAAGTGTCCTCCCACCATCATACATGCCCCTCTTCCACTTTTGAACCTCAGCCCACCCGGGTACTTGTGCCAGAATCATTGGATTAAAGGACCTAACAAAAATCAACAACTATTTCCTTTTGATTATAATTCTAAAATCTTTTTCAAATCCAACCAGTTCTCTCTATCTCTACTGTCACCAGTTTAATCCAAACCTCCATTTTATCCAGCATCCAGGACTGCAGTATCCACCTCAGACCTCCTCTGTGGTCTCCACGTTGAAGCCAAAACAATCTTTTTAAAAAAACATAATCATGTTATTCTCCTGCTTAAATCTACTTTTAATTTTCTCATAATCTTTCCATTAATGAACAGAAACTATTTCAAAGCCTTGTAAAATCTGGTCCTTGGCAAAGCCTCATTTCTCTTCACTGTCCATTTACCGTCTGCTTTAGCTTTATTGTCCATCTATCACTTTCTTAAATGTGCCACAGTTTTCCTTGACTTAGGGCTATTTCATAGAATGTCATTCTACTCCCACCTTTCATCTAACTAATGATCTCTAGGAAGCAATTGGTTCACTTGTGCGGCACACAGATTAAGAGCTCCCAAATTATGTTTACATCTTAATTCTTATAACTTGTGAATATTCTAGGTTTTATGGCAAAGGGGAATTAAGGTTACAGATAAAATTGAGGTTGCAAATCAGCTGAACTTGCATAAAGAGATTATCCTGGACTCTCCAGGTGGGCCCGATGTAATCACAAAGTTCTTTTAAAATAGAAGGAGGAAGAGGCAGGAGCTCACGGTGATGGTGAGAAGAGCTCAATTCAGCATTGCTGGCCTGTAAGATCGAAGAAGGCGGGGAGCCAATAAATTCGGGCAATCTTTAGAATATTAAAAAAGCAGGGAAAGGGAATTATGTGTAGAACCCACAGAAGGAATGCAGACCTATAAACATCTTCATTTTATGTCATTGAGACCCATGTGAGACTTCGATTTATGGAACAGTGAGATAATACATTTGTATTATTTAAGCCACTAAGTTTGTGGTGGTTTGTTACATCAGCAATAGGAAACTAATACAACCTGTTACTCACATCCATCACACACTCTGTTTTTCTTCCTTACAGTCTTTTGTGTACTGTCAGTTTTATATTCAATGACACTCTGCCTTGTGAGATTGTGTCCAGGTGATAACCATCTTGCTTTTCTCTATTGCTTTTTCTCAAAAAAGGAGGATTCAGAAAATATTCATCGAACAAGTGAAAGGATAATTTGGTTCAGAGTTTATTTTCATCACTTTATTGTATCACATGAATTTCTGCCCCCTGTATCTCGCTGACCTATGGAAAAAATACAGAGCTGGTGTCCTACCTTTTTTTCACAACTATTTTGAAATCAAATGAAATGAAGCATGAGGAATAACTTTAAAAACCTCAAAGCATAATATAAGTTTCTGTTATTTGCAGTATATAGCAAAGATAAGAATTAAATTAATATGTTTAATGAGCAGACACCAAATTTACACTTGCATTTAATTATACAAAATCAGTTAGTGCTTAGAAGTTTTAGGTAGCAAAAATTAACGCCAGGCATAATGAACCCACTTCTCTTTTGAAAACAGACTTCTAGACTGGGGTGGCAGTGTGGGACAAGAAAAGGACATAGCAGTATTAAATAAATATACTGGTAAAAGGGATGTGTCTGGGGAGCTAACACTATAAAAACCGTAGAAAACCCTAGACTTAGTGACAGGACACTTTTCTGTCTCAATACCCTCTAACTCCTTGCACACCATGGGATATATTAGTTGTTAAAAATGTTTTAAAAATAATGTTCAGACTCATAATGAATATCTTTATGCTTTTAAACATTATTTCTTTATGAAAAAAACCTTAATGCTAGAATATTTTTCACTTATTAAAAAAATTTCTAGGCTACAGCCTTCATTTTATCTTGATGTGCTTTCTATTTCTTTCTTTTACTTTATGATGATTTAAAAAATGTATTTGCATGTTTGTTTTGTGTTTATCTCAATTTCTTTATCTTTGAATTCCATAGGTAGGGGACAATGAGTGGATTTTTCACAAGCTATTTGTACTAAGTGTGAACTAGGGCTGAGTTGGTGGCACTACAGATCTACCTCCCACTCACACTATTTTCAAATTCCAGAATACCCTTATTGTTTCATTCTTTTCCTCCGTGTAAAACCTGCCCTTCCTTCCTGGGTCTCCCACTCCCTTTCCTTTCCTGTTCCTCAGAATACCAGGTCCATTCAATCTAATTCTTTGAGCACCTCAGGTGACCTTTATCATTAGCACTTCAAGACCCAACTTGATCTCTGTGCTCCCTGCTAGGTGATTTAGTGTCTAGAGTGAAGGGGGTATTCCAGCTTTTGGAGGGAACGATGTCAAAGACCACTATATCAGGAAAAATAACCTGTGTTCAAAATTATCCCGGAAAATCCTTCAGGGAGATACCTGGGTAGAGAAGAACTACCACATCTCTAATGTAGTCACTAGAACAGGACAGTTAAACAGGACACAAATAATTATGCATGTAGCATTCATTTGATGGTCTTGCAACATGTGAAAATATTTGTTTAAACAATAAAATGACAACCCATATGTCAAGATGATCACACCACAAGAGGAATGCAACGAGCTGACAGTTGAAATTACATAATTTAAATGAGGATCTGATTCCAAAATAGTGTATGAGAACAAAGCGATTTCTTTAAAATAATTTATAATAAACGCTAAGTTTTGAATGTCTAGTGGTCCAAAATATTCAAAAGTTTATTTTATTTATTTCTTTTTAATTTTTAAGAAAGCAATTTGTTTACCTGAATGAGAAGATGGAATCAGCAGGTATTTCTGAGCCTGGGACAATACAGAAACCTCTGGCAACTCTGAATCACTGAGATTCCCCACATGCTCAGGAATTTATAAACACAAATGCACTAAGTGGTGGGTCAGAATAAACACAAATAGATTCAGCTTCCATTTCTCCTGCTCTACTGCCCATATTACAGAAGGTGGCTGGTTCCCCAATTATTTATCAAGTGCAGATTGGTAGGAATCTGATAGCGGGATAACACAAGCTGTGAAACTTTTCGTTAGGCAGCTACTTGAGTTTCCCCAAGTTTCAAACACACACACAAGAGTATCCTTCACCACTGTCCCACAGGGCATGAAAGCCTTTGAGGAGAACCACAGAGCACCTAGTAATTTCATCTCTTTGGAGTTCTAGATGGGCCAAAAGTGCAGAGACCCTATAGCTGTGGCTACCTTCCCTGACATTTGCCAGAGCCACCACCTGGGGTAGCCTCGAAGCAGCTGCTATTTTTGCCTTCTCTTAAGTCACATTACAGCTGATATGGTAATTTGGGGAAAAACTGAGATTCAGTAACTGTTTAATTAGACGGAATATTCCTAGTTTAATTCTATATTATAAATATTCTTTTCTGAACACTTCTTTTTTATATTTTTGTGTGAAGTTTTACTTCATTACCTTTATGGAGCAAAGATTTACCCTCTCACCTCACCCCCTGACCACATACACACGAAATGTTCATCAGGATGGGATTTAAGCTGTCTTTCTGGAATCAGAAACAGCTGGAACTATAGATGGTGTCATACTAGTTCTGAGGCTTCAGTTTCCAGGGACGAGATACTTGGACAGGAAAAGGGAATCTCCAGGAAGGAGTAAATTGAGACATTAAGAAACATATAGGAAAGAGGAGATGTATTTTATTCTGCAACCTACTCATACAACCTTTCTTGTGAATAAGGCCTATTAAGCTGACTGAATTTTGGAAAGGCCCCATTCACACTTTTTTTTTTTATGACTTCTTTTCACAAAGAATAAATACCACAGAGAAACCAAGAGAATGCTGGCTTGGTTATTACCTTTAAAGGTCATTCTGAGTAGAGTACCATATTACTCAATGTTAATGTGACATTTCACCTTAATGCTCCAGGGAAATGTCAACCACAAACAATTAGGGTCAGGGTATACAGGGACTCTCTATTTTGTCTTTGCCACTTTTCTAACTATTCTACAATAAAAATATATTAAAGAATAAAAGTTTCAGGAACCAAAAAATGAAAAGTCATTCTCTCTCTACTTTTGGTAGGAGAATCTGGTGGTGGTGATGATAGCATAGGCAAGGTAGCAATTCTTACTTAAAATAATTGTTATCTTCAGGAACTTAATGCCAGATGGCAATGGGAATTAAAAGGAGATACTATAAAATTTCCATCCAAGTGAAGTTTTCTTTTTAAGATTTAAATTTTTCCAAATGCTATCCCTCCCCACTCCCCCCACCCCACAACAGGTCCCAGTGTGTGATGTTCCCCTTCCTGTGTCTTTGTGTTCTCATTATTCAATTCCCACCTATGAGTGAGAACATGTGGTTTTTGGTTTTTTGTCCTTGCGATAGTTTGCTGAGAATGATGGTTTCCAGCTTCATCCATGTCTCTACAAAGGACATGAACTCATCTTTTTTTATGGCTGCATAGTACCCTAAAACTTAAAGTATAATTAAAAAAAAAAGACTAGATGGAATATCGTGCCTGTTGAGTTTTAGAGACAAAAGGTAACACAGATAAATAAAAGGGAGCTTAATGCAAAAAAAAAAAAATTAAATTTTTAAAAAATGTTGGAGGCTTTTAAAATTAGTCTTTCTCTATGTCAGTATGATTATCTATCTATTTACCCTTCTTTCATTGTAGATACCTGTGGACAAAACTGGAAAATGAATGGGATTAGGATTTATTCTACTAGCTTCCTTTTCTTTCCTCTGGATAAGCCCCTTCATGGCATAGAGTTTCCTACAGTTCCCAGGAAAATTTATCTGGCTGCTCATTTCTACTAAAATAGGGAATATATTTGATAAGATTTCTACATTCAGAGCTTTGCCATTTCCAGTAGGATTTATAGTCTGCTGTTATTATTCATGCAGTGCATTAAAAATGCATGCACTTCTAAGTGCTCATACATTCATTTTTATAGATGTCACTGGGCTTCAGTAGTGTCTCATTAATGGTTTTGCAAGTAATCCAAGACACATTCCAGTTTTTATTTCTAACAGAAAGTGAGACTATCTCTTACATTATACTTTTGAGGTTTGAAAAAGCTGGAAATAAAATTTCATTGAAAAAAATCAAAGAGAAAGGAAGTCTATTCAAATGGTAATGATTTTGCAGTTAAGACAAAATGGTATAAAAAAGATCTATGAAATTTTTTGTTTCATTATAATGAAAGGTTGATTTCCATTTGACAGACTGCAACATATGAAATACAAAGAATATGTGATTCATTTTTGAAGTTGTTCAGCAAGGTCTCTCCATGTAGAGCACTGTGACAATTGTTGTATTAGAGCCTCATTTCTTAAACTCATTCTGTAAGCCAGACTCTGTGCTAAATACTGAGATCCCCACAAAAATCACAGGATAAAGTTACTACCATTAGCCCTATATGATAGAAGAGGAAACTGATACTTAAAATATTATAGAACTAGGCCAGGCACAGTGGCTCATGCCTGTAATCCTAGCAATTTGGGAGGCTGAGGTTGTGGATCACCTAAGGTCAGGAGTTCAAGACCAGCCTGACCAACATGGAGAAACCCTGTTTCTACTAAAAGTACAAAACATTAGCCAGGCGTGGTGGCATGAGCCTGTAATCCCAGCTACTGGGGAGGCCAAGGCAGGAGCATTGCTTGAACTCAGGAGGCGGAGGTTGTGGTGAGCCGAGATTGTGCCATTTGCACTCTAGCCTGGGCAACAAGAGCAAAACTCCATCTCAAGTATATATATATTTGAGAACTAGGAAATAGAGAGTCGAGGTTCTAACCCAAGTCTGTCAGTCACAGAATCTGTTCTCTTATACAATTTCTAGTTGGGGAATAAAAGTTTTAAATTTTGAATAAAATGATATTTGACATATGGAAGCTTACAGTATGAGTAATATGAGTTTGCAAAATAATAATGTGTCTAAAGAAAATTTATAAATTGTCACATTAAGATAGTATGCCAGGCCAGGAATAGTGGCTCATACCTGTAATCTTAGCACTTTGGGAGGCTGAGGCAAGAGGATCATCACTTAATTTCAGGAGTTTGAGACTGGCCTGGGCAACATAGTGATACCCTGTCTGTAGGAAAAAAAAAAAAAAAAGAAAAAAAAAGCTCATTGTGGTGGCATGCGCCTGTGGTCTCAGCTACTAGGGAGGTTGAGATGGGAGGATTGTTTGAGCCTGGGAGGTTGAGGCTTCAGTGGGCTATAATGTGTCATTGCACTCTAGCCTAGGCCACAGAGCAAGACCCTGTCTAAAATAATAATAAAAACTGATAGTATGTCAGTATCAGTTTATTTTTTATTCTAAAATCACAATTTGCTTCTTGCTTTCCCATACTAAATGGAAGTGCTCCTTTAAACACACTGCATGATGTCAAGCATTCTCAGTACAAGGCATTGGAGAGATATTTCAGGAAGAAGGGATTTCCCTTGCAGTTTTTAGAGACTGCATCATTGATTAGTAGCACGGATGTGAGGGCATCTTGTGATTCTTTGCCCCAGCCATGCACATAGGATGCATCGTCTTTTGATGACCTCATAGACCTGGCCTGGCCTAGTGATAATTCTCTTGCAGCTCTCCTGATACAGGCAACAGTTGCTTTAGGCCTCCTGCCCACCGCACTGCTCTGACTCGCTCTGCATGCTGGCTTGCCTGTACACGGGCTATGGCTCATCTGTGACTGAAGAATCTCTCTGTCAAATGGCTGTGCCATCTGTGGCCTGGATTACCCAGTGAAGTTCTCTGATATGTAGTGGGTCGTTAGCACAACTTCAGTGAGATCTGAACTCCTACCTTGGCGAGTGGGTACACCTTTCAAATAGATATCTGAATACAGAATTCAAGGAAATGCCATGACTGAATACCATAATTTGAAGATCGTTGTGTATAGATAGATTTTTAAACCACAGAATTGAATGGCGTTATTTAGGGAAAGAGTTTAGGTACATTAAAATAAATATAAAATAGGGGCATGGTATGGAGCTGTAGGAAACTCTCATAATTAGATGTAAAACATAGGAGTTAGAAACAGCAAGAAAGAGAAAGCAGCCATAATACATAGATGAGATAGAAAATCAGGAGAGGGGACATTACCATGAGAAGGAAAATTTTCCAGAAGGAAGAAAAAATAAACAATGCTGATACTGCCAAGAAGCTAATAAAAGTCATGACATATGAACATTTTATTTGTTGATAGTTCAGCAGAGTAACAAGATGGTTCCTGCAGGGAAATGTGAAGGCAAAGGGAGTTTTAAGTAGAAGATACTGGAATATGTCGTATGCAGTTAGGAATGATTCAGAAGAGAGAGGAAGAAATTAGGATTCAGAATAAAAGGGCAGAGTTAATAAAGGAAATTTCTGGCTAAGACAAGAGGAAACATCTGTGAGACAGAGAGAAAAGAGGCTGTTTCAGAGGAGCAGGGAAGGGAAGACAAAGGGCATAAGAAGAGAGTGAGGGTGTAAGAGAATTGCCATTTATCTGGTTGCTTCTATTTTCTCAGTGAAGCAGGAGGCAAGAGTCATGGAAGTACATGATTGGACTGGTTTTGTGAAAAAGAGAGATACGAAATGACTACTTTAAAAATGGTAATGCAAACCAGAGAAGGATGAATGTGTGTGTGTGTGTGTGTGTGTGTGTGTGTGCATTTTAACAGTGGTAGTTGCTTGAGTGCCAGGGCAGAGTAGGGAGCTAGTAGATTCACCAGGCTTAGGGTTCACCACATGAGTGAAATGGAGTGAGAAGGGAGCAAAGGAGTTAAAGATTTTTTGAAGAGAGTGAGTATAATGATGGGATGTAAACCGTAAGGGGAAAGGTAAGGACATGTGGAAGCAAGGTCAATGAACTTGAGATCTTTATTGAAGGTGAAGAATTGCTCATATAGGAGTACTTATTTAGGTAAGCTGAGAAAATAGAAACAGTTTTCCAAAAACTAAATTCTTAAAATAGTTTTCGTGGTGACAAGGCCACAGATATGTTCATGGTGGTGTACGACTGAGCTGGAATGAAAGAAAAGCCCTTTGGAGATGAGGAGGTCAAGGAACTTGGAGTCCAGAAATTATCCTTAATCTGTCAATTCTCCAAGAACTAGGGATGAAGATATTTAAATAGGATAGAGAAGTACACACGTTTTCAATAAATTTATAGGTTACTTTTCCTCTTCCTGTGAACAACTTTGAGTTTCCATTTCCAGCTTTAGCATAGTCTACCCACTTGAAGTTCTGAACCCTAATACATATTGTATGTGTGTGTTCGGGTGGGGGGGCGCTGGGAAATTGGGAGACATAGTTTGGTGCAAATTTTTGTGGGAAATGTAACACATTAGCAATTATTGGCTATTAATAATAATTGGCGAAATTTGTCAAAGCTTTTATGAAAGTTCCAGTAAGAAACAGAAACCACGTCTAAACCTGTTTTATTTGTTGGATGAAATTTTGTGTTTCATGAGGAAAGGATGAAGGGTGATAAATTATTCTGATATTTCCCAGGCAGGTATAGAGCAGCATGAGTACCTTAGGGTCAGGTCACTGTGAAGTAGGAAACAGCACTAAAAAGAAAGGGGAAATGAATGTCATGAAAAGTTCCTATTGACAACTTTATTTTGTATGGAGACAGGATATCCAGAAATCTCTGTTACATCAGTGTCCTACCCACAGTGAAAACATATAGATAATGATTCATTCCCCACTGA
Source organism: Gorilla gorilla gorilla (assembly GCF_029281585.2). NCBI lineage: Eukaryota > Metazoa > Chordata > Mammalia > Primates > Hominidae > Gorilla > Gorilla gorilla. The sequence goes on from NC_073229.2 coordinate 66,111,055, forward strand.
CTATTTTCTACCAGAATTTTTCTGGTGGATTTTAAAAAGAACCACAAAAATATAAATCTTTAAAAATTCACTTTTATTGTACCATATAATGGTGCTTTTTTGTTAAGGAATCAATGTGTACAATCTAAAACCGGGTGACTGGGGAGGTTGGGACTTTATTTCTGCAACTGGAGAAATTTTCCATAATAGAAGAAAATGCACCAACTTTTTTTGCTGCAGGTTTTCCTTTGAGATCAATAAAATAATAAACCACGAAAATACAGCCATTAAAGTATTGGGTTTTCCATGAGAATATAGCATGTTTATAGGCTGGCCTTCAAGTCCCTTGTCTTCAATCAGGCATATCTAAGGCACCAGAGTTGCAACTAATAACAAGATGATGAGCTGTTTTTTGTTGTTGTTGCCTTTGTTGCTCACTCCTCCCCACTGTGAGGTAAGGGCTGTCCTGGGTTATCTTGTTGTTGTTTCAAGTTTCTTTGCACATTGCTTGCAGAAATCCACCCTCTACTTTTCTGTAAAGGAGAAACCTTTGTGAGAAGGTGGATAACAATTAGATAGAAGAAAGGAATTAGTCATCCATCATGAAGTCACTGCTATTAAGTGCTATAATATAATCTCTACTGCTATTTCTAACTAGCTTTTAGTCATTCCAGACATTTAGTCCTACAAAGCTCCTTTTAAAAAACACTTTATGAAATTATTCGATGACGTTTTTGCAAATACAATACATTCCAAAGTATTAACTGTCTGAAAAATATCCGTTAGAGGAACAGTGTTGTAATTATACCAATCGTATAGGGGTTTTTATCCTTTTCCAAGTCATCTCCATATATTTTAACCATTCTGCATTACCCTATATCAAATATGACTGATGTAAAAATTTCTAAGATAGGACAGTTTAATAAGACAGCCAAAAATGTGTAAGGAATATGACAAATTGTACTATATGCTTTACCCAGCTGGTTGCATTTGTGCCTATTGCTTCATCTAGCCCTATCTCCCCCAGATTTCATCTTCTCTCTTTGCTGCAGGAAAATATATCTAATTGTCCAATCAAAACTGGCTCTTGGCTAACTCAAAGGCTCCTAAATTCAACTTTTTGAAAACAAAATAAATAACCTTAACCTCTTCCATACTGTCTCAGTTTATTTACGTTGCTATAAAAGAATACCTGAAGCTGGGTGACTTATAAAGAAGAGAAGTGTATTTGGCTCATGGTTCTGCAGGCTTTACAAGAAGCATGGCACTAGCATTTGCTTCTGGTGAGGACCTCAGGAAGCTTCCACCCATAGTGGAAAGTGAAGGGTAATAGGCATCACATGGAGAGAGTAAGGGAGGGAAGGGATGAGTTGCCAGACTCTTTTCAACAATCAGGTCTCTTGGGAACTAATAGGGCAAGAATTCACTTATTACCAAGTTATTCATGAGGGATCTGAGCCCATGATCCAAACACCTCCCACAAGGTCCCAACTTCAACACTGGGGATCAAATTTCAACATGAGATCCAGAGAAGACAAATATTCAAACTATATCACATGCCAAAATAAAAAAAGAAAACAACATCAAAACCAAAAAAATTCTACTCTTCCAGTATTTTTTTCTCAATGAACATCATCACTTTCAATTCAACTGAAAGGCAAGAAACTATTTTACCTTTGACATCACCTCCACTTTACCTCTTTGTTCAACCTATCACTGTGTCCTCTTGATTCTACCTCATAGATAGTCCTCAATTCCTTTCACTATTCAATACCTCTATCACCACTGCTGTAGTTCAAACTCTCATCAGTTTTCACCTGGGAAACTGTGATGTCTTCTTAGTGAGTTTCCTTGCCTTCTATCTTGGCCATTCTAGTTGATTCTCTAGGTGGTTTCTGAAGTAATCATTAAAAAGGTAGATATTATTTTGTCATGCCCTTGATTATAACTTTTAAATTGTTTCCCATAGTTCTTTGGATAAGAACAAATTTCTTCACTATATTAAAGTGTTCCCATATAAACTGTCTTCTGTAAGTTTATCAGCATCATCTTTTATAACTTGCCAGTAATTCTAAGAAGTCTACCTTGGCTTATTATACATCCTACAAAATCATGCTTATTTCTGTTTTAGGATTATACATCCTACAAAATCATGCTTATTTCTGCCTTTCCACAGGCCATTCTGTGAAGATTCTAGGTTTCCTTAGGATAAGGACCATATTTCTTTCACTTGCTTTTTATCCAAAGCCCATCAGAATACCTAGTACTTGGAACTCAGTAAAAAATACATATTTATATTTATGTAAAAATGTATTTATGTATATAAATGTATGTATATATTTCCTGCATGAATCATGATTAAGTGAAAAATTATACCCTATTACCCCATTTTTATTTGCCCTCTTTTAAATTCTTAGATATATATGTCCTGGACTAAAATGGAAAGTACTTATTTTCATTGCTACAAGTGTAATTCTTATTACAGTTAATCAACAATAGTTTATCGAGCTCTAATAATGTTCAGATGATTTCATTAACAGCTAAGGATATCTGAAGGCTACCTAATTTTCATAAGTAATATTTTGGTTAAAAAATTAACAAAGATAAGAGATAGGGAGAGGAGAACATAGTTTGAGATAAGACCGCAAAACAAATTTGGGTTGCAGAAGCAGCAGAGACCATTCTGTTTACATTAGAAAGTATGGGCCAATAAGTATGAAACTATAACTTTCAAAATGTCCAGTTAAGCTAACCTGGATGAAGTATTTTCTGATAATCAAAGTCCATCAATTCTGAATCAATTTTTCCCTATTATTTTTAACGTCCGGTTCCATAGAGCTATCTACTAAAATTTGTCTATATCAAAGGAACAGTATTAACAAGGTTAATATATACTGCTAAGGCCTGTCTCCACATAAGAACCTATGGATCTCTGGAGTATGGTGGGGTATTATTATTTTAGACCACTGGCAAATGTAGTGGATGTTGGTACCAGGGAAATCAGTAAAGTATAAAGATCACAAAGGAGAATATATACATTTCCCTAGATTATTTCAGAAGAAGGAAGGGATTTTAGCTCTAACAATTCTGTGAAGCAGATTAAAAGCCAAGTTTTTAAAAAACTATTTAATTATTATAATCATGTACAGGCTGACATTGAAGCTTGAGTTACAAGTCATAACATGACTTTGATGCTAGGCTCATGTTTGAAAAAATTCCATGCAAAGTCCTTAGCACAGTAATATACCCTTAATAGCTTGTTTTAAAACTTTTTTTCCTGTGTGTTAGCAAGCATAATTTTACATGCTAGGATTTTTGCATCCTGAAAAGATTAGAACTATTGGATTAAGTTATCGAGAGGAAGCACCTGGGATGATTAAGAGAAGGAAATGCAAAAAATCAGAGGCAAATATTAAACTTATATACTGAGTGCCTTGTTTTAAAAAGAACAACCCTCTAGATTTTAAAATTTTGTAAGAATTATAATGTTCTTTTTTTAAAAATTATTCTACTGTCATAAAATAATATTTTGAAATTTCTTCCCTTTTGAGAAGAAAAAATTGTACTATTATGAAATACAGGAAATGAATCAGTATGTAATTTTCAAGTCCAGATTATATCCTATACTAGGAACCACCCTGATATTGTAATTTATTTTGTCTATACCCTTAAAAGGTTATTTTCTTTAAATATAAATATTTAAGAGCCATTATGTATGGTATATGCTAAAATCCTAGAATATAGAGTCAAAATGGCTTAGATGCAGAATGTAAAGTTTTTAAATTTAAATTTAAACTTTTAAAGCCATGAAACCCCAGACCTTATTTTTAGGGTTTCTGAATATTGGTCTCCTCATATAAAATAATGATAATATTTATATCTTATAGATGTATGGGATTAAAAGAAACAATGAATGTGGAGTATTTGGAATATTAACTGGTAAATAATAATTGATAAATGGTGACTATTGTTGGTGCTTTTATTATAGTACTAATATTTACATTCAGAGAACCAGAATGTTATAAATAAATCCAATATACCCCTTTGAAAAAATACTTCATAGAGGTGTCCATAAAAAGGGAGCAAAAATGTTTTTGCTACTTCAAAGAATGTGTATAATACATTTATGAGATTTTGGCTGACCAGGATCTATACATTCAACTTCCAATAATGATTTGAAGATCCATCTGTCTCTTCTGCCACATTTAATCCATAAGGTTTGAATAGGATTCCTACTTTCATTCTAGGCAGATGGCATACAATAACTCAAGCCTAGGTTTATTAGTATATGACATTTTTCTTAGCTTTGGTGATTGACTTAGGCTGGGCACTTACAACAAGCACAGCCAATGAGATGGAATTAAGCTTTTGTTGGAATTTATAGGAGAGAAGCTATTTCCCTTTTCCACAGAATTTGAAACTGGAATGATGGAAGATTGGGAGTCAATATAGATGTCATGTACCTACCAGAGGTCTTCCATGTAAAATAAAGCCAAAATGGAGAAGAGTGGAGCTAAGAATCAAACTTGATCCTTATGATAATTGTTTGAGCCCACTGATCATGTCAGGCTTTAAACGTCACTATGATCAGATGTTTATATCCCCCAAAATTCCTATGTTGAAATCCTAACCCCCCAAATGGATTTTTATATCCCCCAAAATTCATATGTTGAAATCCTAATACCCCTGTTTGGAGGTGTGGCCTTTCGGAGGTGATTAGATCATGGGGGCAAAGCCCTCATGAATGGGCTTGGTGCCTTTAGAAAACAGGTCCAAAGGAGCTCTTTCATCCATTTCACCATGTGAGGACATAGCACAGAAGCACCAGCTATGAACCATATAGTGGGCCCTCACCAGACACTTATCTGCTGACACCTTGATCTTGTGCTTCTCAGACTTCAGGACAGTGAAAAATTTCAGTTGTTTATAAGCTACCCAGTTAATGATATTTTGTCTTAGCAGTCCCCAACAACTAACACAGACACGTCATCTGGATTTTAAGGAATCACTGAAAGAAACAAGGAATAGAAATGTGTTCTTGAGCCAGAGCATAAGCAGGAATACCCCTTTGAAGGTGTGATTTAAGTGTTGTAACTTGGAAGACTTTCACTGGTAGTAAGCATAACTTTGCAATGATTTCAAAATAAAATGGAAGACAGAATTTTTGTTTGCTTGCTTTTCAAAACTAGACAGAACACAGTTGATTAATTAGGAAACACAATGCTTATTATACAGATTATTTTTGGTTACATAAAATGTTTTAATTATAAATGTTTAATTTTTGAAATATCATAGATACAAACAAAATTAAACGTACAAAGATATTTGTTTCTGTCCAGCATCCACAGTTAATTTTAGCAGATACTTGTATATAGTGTCTACTTTGAATAGTTGACCTAGGAGTGTCCAAAAACTATTCATAAGTATTGATGTTTTTCTAATAAGACGGTATCATCCAAAGCAATTAAGGTTTGAAAAAATAGTTACTTTATTGAATTTTATTGTCTTTTGTTGTTAAAACACTGGATAAGAAAGGTGCCAATTCAAAATCCTGGGAATAGAAAATAGAAATGGAGAATAATGAAAGAATGGATTTGTTCAGTATTTACTAGCTATTTCCCTTACCTTCATTATATAAGTTATATAAATTCTGAGAATAGAAAAATAACTTGAGTTTTGAATGTGAATTATGCTATTCAGATCTCTTTTGTCTTCATTTTAAAATAACTTCGTAAAGTTGGCTAACACAAATTTTCAAAAAATTACCTTTGAATTGTAAGTATAGCTATGTTGACAATATTCTTAAACAACTTTCAATGACACGTAATACACATAAAGAGAAGTGCACCTATATAAATGTATATATTGCAGGATTTTCACAACTAAACATATCCCTGCAATCAGCCCCCGTATTAAGAGACAGATTATTACCAACACACCAGAATCTCCCTTCTTACATTCCATTTCACTATTGCTATCTTCTAAAACATAGTTTTGACTATTCCTACACTTTGTGTTATTTGAGTCATATTATACGTAGTCTTTATTAACTAACTTCCTTTGTTCAACATTCTCTGTGAGGTCCATTCATACTGTTGGGCATGAGGCTAATTCTATTGGAACTAAAAGTTGAGTATTCCAAATAAAAAAATCCAAAAAAAATTGCTGCAAAATCTGAAACTTCCGGACTGCCAAAGTAATACTCAAAATAAATGCTTATTGGAGAATTTCAGATTTTCAGATTTGGGATGTTCAACCAATAAGTATATATAATACACATATCTCAAATCCAAAAACGTCACAAATCTGAAACTCTTTTGGTCCCAAGCATTTTGGCTAAGGAATACTCAACCAGTATTACAAACAGTGCCACTCTAAATCTTGTAGTATGTGTCTTTTGGTAAGCATATGTATGAATTTCTGTTCGGTATTACTTAAGGAGTGGAATTGTTAGATCACATAAATTGTATGAGTAACTATTTTCAAAGTGGTTGTACCAATTTATAGTCTTACCAGCAGCACATGAGAATTCTAGTTGCTCCACATTCTCACCAGTACTTGTTATTTTCTACCTTTTAAGTTGTAGCCATTTTGGTTGGTATGTGGTAGTACCTCACAGTTTTAATTTATATTTCCTTGATGTGTATATTTTTATTCATTTATTTGTTCGTTTGTTATCACCTTTGGTGATGTGTCAGTTCAAAGTTTTTTGTATAGTGACAGCATTTTTATAACGTTAAATCAGTAGCAGTTACAATATTTGAAGTCAGGATTTTCATTTCAAATGGAAGCTCAAAAATCCCTTTGGTTCATACATGCCTTCATCCATCTCAAATAATATAACATCTGATACAGAAAAGTGTATTTGTTTCTTGGAGCTAACAGTAGGAATTTGCACGTGCTGAGGGAAAAAAAACCTAAGTTCTGATTCTAGCAAAAGAGTAATTATTTTGGAATTTCTCTTAATATTAAAAGTGAAGGCATTTTACCATTATTTTTGTCATTAAAAGTGATGGAAAAACTGCAATTACTTTTGCACCAACCTAATAGCCCTATAAAGTCTTCACCACTCTAAATTAATTTGCAGGAGAGAGAATTGTCATCGATTTAATTATGTGATAAAGTATCTATATTTATAGTAGCTATCTCATTGGAAATGGTTATTCATTTGAAAAATTTGATTTTTTTCGACATTTTTAAACTTGATCTGTCATTCTTTTGGTATTTTCTTTTACTTAGTATATTTAGCTCCTACTATTGATTTGGTGCTCTACCTGACCTATTACATATATTATCTAATTTAATATTCACAGTAAGTGTAGCAGGTAGGATTTCTATTATCTTCATTTTAAAGATGAGTACATGGAGGCTTAGAGAAGAGAGAAACTTACTCCATGTCACAGTGCTGTTAAGAAGTGAGGACAGGATTCAAAGATAGCTTTGGCGTATCAAAACTGATGCTTTATTCCACAGGGAGCGGTGGCTCACGTCTGTAATCCCAGCACTTTGGGAGGCCGAGGCGGGAAGATCACGAGGTCAGGAGATCGAGACCATCCTGGCTAACACGGTGAAACCCCGTCTCTACTAAAAATACAAAAAATTAGCTGGGCATTGTGGCGAGCGCCTGTAGTTCCAGCTACTCAGGAGGCTAAGGCAGGAGAATGGCGTGAACCCGGGAGGCGGAGCTTGCAGTGAGCTGAGATTGCGCCACTGCACTCCAGCCTGGGCGACAGAGCGACAGAGTGACAGAGCGAGACTCCGTCTTAAAAAAAAAACAAAAAAAACCAACCAAACAAACAAAAAAAAAACCCTGATGCTTTACTTCTTGTTATCCCCTATAACTTACTTGGTGTACAGCTCCTCAAGTCTATCAAACAGTATAAACACACGTGTTTTATTTGGGCCTCACTAAGTCAAGTTGGATCTCTGTTTTGCTATATCTAAGGGACATTTTTTGCTCCCATCTTTCTTTACATCACAGCAACATTCTACATTATTGACCACTTCCATGTCCTTTGAAACACACTTTCCTTTGGCTTCCATGAAAGAGCACTTTCCACTCTTTCTGTGTCTTTTTCTAGTGACTGCTTAGACAGGAGACACTGCTTAGACCTATGTAGGCTGTATCCCCTCAGTGTGGGCTTGTCTCTCAGTAGGAACTTCTAATTGAGTGTTTTGTGCATTTGACTGAAAGAGTCTCATTCCACTTTCAATACTTTCTTTATCTTCTTAGCATATCTTTGTTAAACTGCTCTGATGGGGCTGCCCTTGGCTGTTTAAAACATCTACATCCTTCTCTGAAGTTCTTTTCAAATTTTATACTACTGTACTCCTTGTTAGATTCCAAAACTCTCATTTTTTAAAAAAAGTGACTCACCCTGCATGTTGAAAAGTTCTGGTGGTTCTGGCACCTTAGATTTGGCCTCAGAAATTATTACAGTTCAGCCTAAGTATAATTTTTTCCACATTGATTTGATTTATGATGAGCATTTGTTTCACTCTTGTCAAACAAGAACTCATTTATTTTAAATAAAATGACATTCTGAGCCAGAAGACAGAAGGTGTACTTGGCAAATGAAAAGATCACCATGTTTGCTTGCATCAGTAGAAATTATGTTTTTATATACTCTGAGAATATTTTAAGTGTGGGCTCTTTTATTTGATTTGTACCATAAACAAAGAGGCAAGAGAAATGGATCAACATGAGGTAGAAAAGACATAAATTATTAACATCAGAAGAGATTACTTTCAGGATGAAGCAGTAGCTGTGAATTTCATAGATTAATAAAGAAATAGCAGAAAGCAGAAACAAAGTTTCATACACTGAAATTCATTTTGAGGCTCCATTTGCTACATCTTTGCTTTTTGTTAGAGCACCTCATTAGACATCAAATTGTTTGGTTTTTATCTTTGTATTCAGCACATAGAATGCCTGAAAATAGCCTTTGACTCACAAAGAGCAATCTCCATTAGAAAGTGAGTGAGAGGCAGAAGGATGGCCTTGATCTACTATAGCTTCACTAAGAAGTGTAGAGTGAGGCAGCTTCCAGGAAAAGGAGCTACTATGTATTGTGAGGGTTTTAGAGGAAATGGTTCCCAACTGCTTGAGCACTCCCAGGAAAATCAGAAGGAGGATGACAGTTTTATCTCAGCAAGGATGAGCATCCGAATCAAATCTAACATGGCATCCTGGGTGAATGTGTGATTCCTGAAGGTGACTGCATATAAATTAAGAATGGCTGGATGAGGATATCTCCCCTGTGAACACTGATGGATTCTACTTCACTGGTACCCCTCTCCACGTTCTTTTCAATGTGCCCCAAATCCCTTGCTCAATACAAAGCCAAGTTCTACCAGCTGTTGCACACTGGTAACTCAGCAAGACCAGCCTCCGCTCAGTCTTGGTGTTCTACTCAGGGTTATGACTACTCATGATTTATGCCTGAGGCCCCTCCATGTGTTCTGCCCAATTTAGCAACTGTCCCGCATTTATTTTCATTTTAAATAGTGTATCAGTATTTGGGGGCTCCTTAAAATTCACTGGGATGGGTTTAAGAGGCCTCTGCTTTATAGTTGGAATTTCTACTATGTCCTCAACTGTAGTGAACAACTAGGTTCACTGTATCTATAGAGGACAACTCAACAGAAAGTGGACAAATTTTTTTCTGATACCTGCTTTAATCAGAAAGATAATTAGTAAGGGTTTAAACATATCAATATAACCAGGACCTTCCTTTCAAGGGCAGCATGCAAGCCTCAGCTGACAAAATTAACTGCTTGTGGATATGAATTGCTGAAGACAACTAACTCTGTACTTGGGTGGTATTACAGAAGTATTCACTTCTGCTGTCTGTTGGCCACTGGAGTTTCCATCCAGTTAGGCCATTGTGCTTTTTAGTGCCTGAGAGGTACATGAGGCCCCCAGAATCCAGTTAGTAATATCAGTAGAAAGCATCAGAAATTTTACATTAGATATATATATGTAGTATATATATACTATATATATATACTATATATATATACTATATATATATAGTATATGTAGGAAATAAATATTAAGTAGTCCTGCCATACATAGTCTATAGTCCAAAGTTTTTTATTAATTTTTTATGTTAAAATCTATAATTCTTGTTCAATGATGCTGTTTTGTTTTGCAATTAACCTTTTTGACAACAATAAATGTAAAAATATAAACGCATATTTAATAAGAAATTTGTATTACATTTATGCTTTCAAAAAATAGATGATACATGTATGTCTTACAGAAAAGTTGATCAAAAGTTGCCATCCTTTGTGGGTTGCATATCATTACTATCCTTGTGAAACCCAGAAGACACTAATCTATTGGTCAAGAATCAGCAACTACTTTAAAGTTAAAAGTTATTTTTAAGAACACTGTATTCAAAGATGGCAATACTAGCTGTGCAGCTGCAAAAGATGCATTAATATACAACTCTTGAGCATTATTTTTCATTTAGATCAAATGAATGACCTTTTAAGTTAATTATGCTAATTCTTGGTTAGAAATTTCGTGTGTGTAGAGAAAAAGCACACAAGTACATAAGCACACACTTAGATATTGCTAAGTTAAATATCTCAAGTGAAATAGCTGACATTATGAATGATATTATAAATTTAGCTAAAAGTTCAACGTTAATTTTGTTTCAGTGATATTATGAATATTAATTTCATTGTGGTATAACTCCATGGTCAAAACAATTTTCTAACCAAAGAAAAGAAGCCAGGGAGCAGAAATGTACTTTGTGGTACAAACAAACCAATATGTGGTACAGAAACTTGATATAATTCGTAATTATGCTCAAACAAAATGCAATATTCTACCAATAGAAATAAAGTTGTCGAAATTTGTAAATATGTTAGGTATATACATAATAACTAAACCACCAAGGTGTTTTGCTAAGCCTGATGTTGAAAACAAGCAAAAAATTGTATAAGCTCTTTCTTTTTTCTACTCATCAGCAAGTTTATTTTAGAAATACATGAGCCTTTGAAGTGCTATTTTCAAAATCAACCTAACTGTACTACAAAAGGTTTAAATTTTTCTACACAAGTCTACTATGATTTTATATTTGTACTTTGTTCAAAATTAGTTGTAAAACTTTAATCAAAATAATCAATGAATGAGGGCCCTAAATTAATTCTTTGAAGTTTATAGCAAATTGAAATTATAAAAACAATACTTGCAAGCAGAAAGACATTTGAGTTTAGCTCTACTAAAGGAAGGTTAAATTGAACAAAATATGCAATGCAAGTTCAAATAATGTACTGAATTTGGTTTTGAATTTATATAATAATACTTGAAGCATCTTAAACTGTGGGCAACTGTTTAATGTTGTTACTTTTTTTTTTTTTTTGAGATGGAGTCTCGCTGTGTCACTCAGGCTGGAGTGCAGGCAATCTCAGCTCACTGCAAGCTCCAACTCCCGGGTTCACTCCATTCTCCTGCCTCAGCCTCCGGAGTAGCTGGGACTACAGGCCCTCACCACGCCCAGCTAATTTTTTGTATTTTTAGTAAAGACAGGGTTTCACCGTGTTAGCCAGGATGGTCTCGATCTCCCGACCTCGTAATCCAACCGCCTCAGCCTCCCAAAGTGCTGGGATTATAGGCGTGAGACACCGCGCCTGACCTGTTGTTACTATTTTTAATTGGATACATTTACATTTTCAATGGAATGAAATTGAGACTGTCTAACATATTGCAACATCCAAATCCAGCCAAAGACCCAAGAGAGTCAACAGAAAATTTATTGATGAGTTTCTTTTGTAAGAATGAAGCAGGAATGGATGATATTCACATAGATTTGGGGCTCTAAACATCTATATAACCTGGAAGAAGTTGTTAGACTTTCTATTGTTTCAACTGAGCAGATAATGGGTGGGGAAGAAGAGGATTCAAATATTGATAATTTGACAATAACATGGGGCACCCTTCCTTTCTTCCTAAAAATTTATTTGACATACAAAAAGCTGTACATAATTAAAATGTATACAACTTGATGGAGATAAGTTTATATCCTTGAAATCATCATCACAGTTTATGCCATGAACCTATATATCACCTGCAAAACTTACCCTTCTTGTTTTTATTGCTATTATTATTATTGATAAAAGAATTTAACTTAGATCTATACTCTTAAGTTTTAAAATATACAGTACAGGATTATTAACTGTAGGCGTTATGCTGTACAGATCTCTACGACTTGGTTATCTTACACAACTGAAATTGCACTCTTTGACTAATGCCTCCACATTTTCTCTCACTTACCCCAGGCCCTGCGAACCACCATTCCACTCCCTGCTTCTATGAGCGTAACTATTTAGAGTCACTATATAAGTGGTATCGTGTAGTATTTGTTCTGTCTCTGGCTTATTTCACTTGGCCAATGTCCCCCAGGTTCGTCTGTGTTGTCTTAGGTGGCAGGATTTCCTTCTTTTTAAGACTGAATAAAATTCCATTGTATTTATATACTACATTTTCTTTCTTTATTTTTCTGCTAATGAACACTGAGGTTGCTTCCATGTCTTGGCTATTGTGAATAATGCTGCAATAATATGGAATGTAGATATCTCTTAGAGATCCCAATTTCAATTCCTTTGGATTTGTATCCAGAAGTAGGATTTCTGGATTATATGATAGCTCTATTTTTAGTTGTTTGGGGGAACTTCCATACTGTTTTCCGTAGTGGTTACACTAATTTACGTTTACATCAACAGTATAAAAGGGTTCCCTGTTCTCTATATTCTCACTAAAATTTGATATATATGATACATATATCATATTTGATATATATAATAACAGTCATCCTAATAAGTGTGAAGTGATCTCGTTGTTTTTATTTGCATTTCCCTGATGATTTGTGATGTTGAGCACCTTTTCATATACCTGTTAGTGGGGGCACTTTTATACAACTCATTCTTTGTATCCCTTTCACAGTTCCTTCCCATACAGTTGGTGTATAAAAAGTGTGCCACATTTTATAATTCAAGTATTAACTGATACGCAAACGCACACAGAGAGCTGGAAGAAAATTTAGAATTTAAAAGAAATGGCAGAACTGGAAAACCAACAGTATCTGACATCAGACAATTGTCCTTTCAATTTGCCAGATGCCTTGCAGTTGGACTTTATGAACAAACTTGGTAGTCAGTCATTTATGATTTGAGAAAATCTAAGATCTATTACAAGTAAACCTTTCAGATTGGTTAAGAAATTAAAATCTTTACTATAATGCAATCTCATATAAGTATAGTGAGAAACCAAACAAAACACCACTGGGAAGGATTTTGAAAAACATATTTCCTAGGCTCCCAAGCACCTGTGATGCTGGAAAGAGGATAAATGTTTAAACATATCTCTGAGTTGTCAATAGATAATCACCACAGAAACCTTTATATACATGTTTGAAAATAACACAAACTGTCATAGGTTATTCATGGACATATTGATGTTTATGAAAACTGTCATTATGGAATGGAAAGATATCAACTTCAAGAGCTTAGTTATCTATGAAAAAGGAGAAGAGCTTCAACTTTATAAGATTTTTATTTACGAAAAATTCTGAGTGGGAAGCAAATGGTGAAAATGTTCATATTTGTACGATTTCTTCATGGTAATTATATTCTTCTGTCATTTTTATAATTTTGAAATACTTCATAATTATTCGATTTATTAAAAAAAAAGCAGCAGCACAATGGAGATTGGAAGGGAATAAAAATCTGTACCTTCTTGAAAGTGTTTCTAGGTTCAGTCCTAAAAATGCTTGGGGGACATGTCAAACCAAACATTGTTATTAAAACAATATAGTCTCTGCAGTCTGAACTATAGAAGGCTTCACAATACAAAGGTTAATCCTAATTTTAAATCATTGTGCCATATATCTTCATTAAATTAAATAATCTCTTCTTTCTGCAAAAGTTTTGTGATGCTGTGGTAAGATAAGAATCAGTTTATTTTTATTATCACTTCGAGGATAAATGTTTTGCAAATTCTTCTGTATACATTACGATATTTGATCCAGATAACAACATTGTTAGATAGAAAGGGTTGTCCTCATTATCCCACGTTAAAGACTACCATTTGACCCAGCCATCCCATTACTGGGTATATACCCAAAGGATTATAAATCATGCTGCTATAAAGACACATAACATGCACACGTATGTTTATTGTGGCACTATTCACAATAGCAAAGACTTGGAACCAACCCAAATGTCCAACAATGATAGACTGGATTAAGAAAATGTGGCACATATACACCATGGAATACTATGCAGCCATAAAAATTGATGAGTTCATGTCCTTTGTAGGGACATGGATGAAGCTGGAAACCATCATACTCAGCAAACTATCGCAAGGACAAAAAACCAAACTCCGCATGTTCTCACTCATAGGTGGGAACTGAACAATGAGAACACATGGACACAGGGAGGGGAACATCACACACCAGGGACTGTTGTGGGGCGGGGGGAGGAGGGAGGGATAGCATTCGGAGATATATCTAACGCTAAATGACGAGTTAATGGGTGCAGCACACCAACATGGCACATGTATACATATGTAACAAACCTGCACGTTGTGCACATGTATCCTAAAACTTAAAGTATAATAATAATAATAATAATAATAATAATAATAATAATAATGATAATAATAATAATAAAAGACTAGCAACCAAAGCTTTCTCCTCCCTGGTTACTCTGTGAGCACATTATCACACAGCTAATCTGTGATAGGGCAACTGTTAGAAATCAGGATTTCTAACTTCCAGCAACTTGATACTTTTTTCTACGTCACCATTTTGTCCCCCTCATTACATGTCTTTCAAGTTGTGATTTTTCAAATTATCTTATTTTTTTAACCAATAATATTTCAGTCGTGTTAATATGATGATAAAGGATTCCTAAGGAGAAAAATTAAAGAAAACCCTTCTAACAGTTTCTGTAACTCCTAAGTTCTACAATTCTCTACTTTCCTGTAATTTCCCAGCCTCTATGTCTTTAGAGACAATGTGCCATCTTATTATTCATGAGATCCAAGTTGTCAGAAAGAGCCAAAGAAAATAAATGTTATACATATGAGAAGCAAACATACACTTTTAGGCAAAACTCAGTGCTATATAATTTTATTATTTTCAAAAAATGGAGATTAATTAAACACATAGCACATTGATTTAATTTTGTAATATTGTAAACGTTATAACTCTCTTAATGCTCACAAATTTTAACATTAGGAAAAATTTTTAGAAATGTGTATGTATTTTTGGTTTAGAAAATATGGTCATCTCAGTGTATTGACACAACAGCCTAGAATTAAAGGTAAATGCTAATAATAATATAAACATACGTTGAATCAGAAACTTGCAAAAATCTATTTGTTATTAAATTTTTTCATTTTTTTTCTTAAGGAAGGCCATAAGTTTTTTTCAAGTTTCTTTTAACTTTGTTTTCTATTTTTGTGGCTGTCATTTTTTAAATAAAGCTAAGCTCTGAAGCAAATATGTGAAGAAATCAACATTTTCATGTTTCAGTTTTCTGCTATTGTTGCTCTACCTCACCCCAAGAGGCCTACAAACATTTTTATCTCTGCCCTTTCTGAAATTGTCCAATTTCCTTTAATTTCTCTAACTGGAGTGTCATTATTATAGTTCCTGATTCTTACATGTGCCAAGAGACAGGTAATGGGAAAATCTTCCACGAGGAAAAAGGTGGAGACTGAAACAAGGCTTATGACTGAGTTTTATGCTAATTGCCTCTAAAGAAATAAATTAAAGAACTAATTATGGCAACTAAATTTATTCTCCTGAATTTAGTTGAGGAGAAAAGATCGTGAATGACATTGTGGTAACACCTGAAAGAAAAGCAAAATCAATGCATTTGTTTTATTGGTGTTCTATATTTATTACTGCTTATTCTTGCAGCAAATATCCTTAGAGCCTGCTTTCAACAAAGCTGTTTGCTTAGATGATTACATAATCCATAAAAATAATGTTTGATTAGTCTAACAGATAAGAATTATTCCTAATGGGTTTAGGATGACAAATGCTAATTAACAATTGTACAAATGAGACACCCTAAAAAACAAACAAACAAACAAAAATTAGCTTCTATCTATGTCTTTTCCACCTCACTATTTTTGTCCCACCCAGATAGCTATTGTATTTATTTCTGTTTTTATCTTGTAATGTTTCCTTATTACATACATACATACACACACACACATGTGCACACAAAATGATTGTGGAAAAATCAACAACATATTCTCTTGCAAAATTTAAACACTTTATAAAATTTTTCACTGTTTTCCATATAGTTGGTGCATATTTGATACATACACACATAGGCATACACATCTAAAAATTGTGCATACTTTTTTTATATATTGGCATACTATGTCAAAAATGTATTCTCTATGAATTCAAAAATATTCCAAAGGGAAAAAGAACATAATTTCTTAAGTGCTGGAAGGCTATGGTTCTGTGTTATTTGTGACTGTGGTCTTTACTGTATGTCAAATTTGACTTCAGATTTAGTCTAAGTTCCTATATGCTAGAAATTTTCTTATACTTTTTTTTAATCCTTCACAATATCCATCACCATCACTACTGAAAACAGTAGTAACTAAAATATATTGACTCGATATGCTTCAGTGTTCTTTACTTTCAAAAGAGAACAGGTGATCTTGGTCTCGCTACATAAAACTACAATTTTAATGGGGTAAGCGAGAAGCTTGTATTGTAATCTTGGCTGTTTTCTACTGTGCCTTGAAAACTTTTTTTATTTTCAATTAGTGAAGCCAAATGGAGCTCTTTTAGCCCTTACATTCTATTATTACACAGTATGATAATCTTATGGGTAGTATTTGGAACTAAGATGCATAGGTAGCTGATCAATGCTCAATGTCACCCATGAGTATTGATAAATAAGGAAGCAGATCGGTATGAATAGAAAAAAAATAAAACCGTACAGAGAGTGGTAAAGATGAAAAGGATATGTGGCCCCATTCATTCATTCAACAGCCATTTGGGAACTTATTTTAATTGGGCATTATGCTAGGTGTTTAGGAAACATTAACAAACTTAATTATGATCCATGCCTTCTGAGAGCTTCAGGTCACAGTGAAACAGACATTATAAATGGATACAACATAAACATAAGCACATTCATATAGTAAATATGTAATTAATTGAAATTCTGTCAAGTATCAAATCAAAAAAGCAAACACACTTGCAATGAGAAAGTGTCATAGGAGGAAATGCTTAGTGGTGAAAGCAGTTGGAAAAGGCAAAGCTCTTATGAAGAAGTGATTTTCAAGTTGATGTAGCCATAGTTAGAACCGCTTAGAGAGAAGCACAGAATCTGACTTCATGAATCTCCTAATGTTCTCCAGACTCTAGTTCAATTCTTTCACAGGGTCCAGGTGTACTCCCTGATATTCTGGTTTGGGAGATGCTTTTGAGTCCTAATAATAAATCCCCTTTGGTTTAAACTTTAGGAAACATATTTATTTATTTGAGACCAAAGAACCTTCGGTACCATGTGTGCAAAAGCTGCATTTATACTGAGATGAGTCTTTATGTGATAGTGAGTATAAAAATGCATCATTTGAGGGTCTGATCTTCTTTGAATTGATACTCTAGCAGTTAGCATATTAGTAAATTTAAAACATACTGAATATGCCTATATTTTTGAATAGCCTTCTTTCCTCAAAATAACCTATCTGAAGTGTTGATTTTGTAATCAGTTATAAATTTGTAGAATTTTTAGAGACAGAAAAGGCCCTCAGGAAATCGTGTTATTTTGAAGATAAGAAAACAGAAAAGAAAAATAGAAGAGACAGAGATACAGGGATGAGGTAAGACTGTAAAACTGATGTATAGTATGATGTACAGGATGAAGCTAAGTATGATTGCCATTTTAAGGCTTTCTTTAAAAGTATTTGTCAAGTCACTCTTTAAAAATTTATAGGTTTGGCAAAATATATTGATGACTCTTTGATCATATAACAGCTTTTCCAGACAGGGACAAGTCATCGGCACATGATTGCCTACTACAACTACAACATACAATGTTGGGGTAACATTTGAGTGCAGCAAGAAGATCTAGGCAGATTCTTCACCACATTACTGGAATCAAATAATGTTATTTTTATTTATTTATTTATTTTTGAGACAGAGCCTTGCTCTGTCACCCAGGCTGGAGTGCAATGGTGTGATCTTGGCTCACTGCAACCTTCACCTCCTGGGTTCAAGCGATTCTCCTGCCTCAGCCTCCCGAGTAGCTGGGATTACAAGTGTGCACCACCACACGGCTAATTTTTTTGTATTTTTAGCAGAGACAGGGTTTCACCATGTTGGCCAGGCTGGTCTCAGACTCCTGACCTCAAGCGATCTGCCCGACTCAGCCTCCCAAAATGTTGGGATTACAGGCGTGAGCCACCGCACCCGGCCAAATAATAATCTTGATTTCAGTTTTTCCTTTATAGATTAGTAGTACTAGTTTAGCCTGAATAAGATTATGTAGGACTTGGACTACCCGCAGTTAATCACTTAACCAACTTTAAAAGTGGGCTAAGCAGCAGTGTTCTCATGGTCACCACATTGTGCCTAAAATACATCAAAGAGATGCCCCTCGGGCCAGATGATGGCATCAAATTGATTACATCATTCTTTGGCAGTAGAAGCTGAAGGACATTGAAATCACTGCAGCAATGCCCAGTGCCAAGACCTGAACCAACAGCTTGCTGGTCTCTTTCAAATTCTTTTAAAGGAACAACATAAGAAAACTTCAAGCCCACATAAAATGGTTATGTATTGAGTTTATAGAGAATACAAAGATTTAACAATTCGTCATTGCTGCAAAAAAATCACACCCAATATGCCAATCTGCAAATATTTCATGGTATTCATACAAATAAGATTTAAGAGTATGTATATTGGTGGAAAAAGGAAAGCACATTAAAACCAGAAGAATTATTCTGAACATAGTGTTGTTCATAATAGATAAAATTTTCTCACAGGGGAAGAATTTTGTTTGAATATCTAAAGGCTTGCTGACACAGCTGCAAGATAAGTTTCTCAACCAATAAGTTTCAATAAAATCCGTAGTAGACACCTAAATTAGGGCAATTGAGGACAAAAGCTAGGACAAAAGAGGGAGAAAAAAAGAACTTGTTTTATCAGGGTGCGAAAACACTTCTCAGCTTAATATGGATCAAAACACTCACTTTAGTAATATTTAAACTGTGATCCCAGATTAGTGCTATCTAAACTGAGGGCTTCAAGTCCTAATCCTAGGCTTCTCAGCTGTTGATAATTGAATATACCATTTCTGTTGCTTACCACCTTGTGTGGTCATTACCAAACATAAAAACTGCTTGTCTTTGCAATGTGAGGAATAATACACATGATCATACCAAAATCTCAGATAGAAAAGTAAAATCGAATATCCTTTTCAGTCTGTGCTTAGGTTTCTTAAGCAGAATGCCGGTATTTTTTTTTTAAATCTCTTCATACATTTGCAAAATGGTCTATTGAACTTTTCATTTCCAAATAATTACATTAGATTCTCCTAATGGGAACCATTCGTTCCTTGCCTTATGTCTTTTTCTACAATGTTAAAACACATTGTTTTCTGTTAGTTGTTATGAGAATCCTGAACCATGGCTGGGTGCGGTGGCTCACGCCTGTAATCCCAGCACTTTGGGAGGCCGAGGCAGGCGGATCACGAGGTCAGGAAATCGAGACCATCCTGGCTAACACGGTGAAACCCCGTCTTTACTAAAAACAATACAAAAAATTTGCCGGGCGTGGTGGCGGGCGCCTGTAGTCCCAGCTACTCCGGAGGCTGAGGCAGGAGAATGGCGTGAACCCGGGAGGTGGAGCTTGCAGTGAGCTGAGATCGCGCCACTGCACTCCAGCCTGGGAGACAGAGCGAGACTCAGTCTCAAAAAAAAAAAAAAAAAAAAAAAAAAAAAAAATCCTGAATCATATAGTAAAGAAAGAACAGTATCCTGGGTATTTACAGTTCCTTCTTGAATTGGATCAGTGAAAACACATAGAGGCGCACACACACACACACACGCACACACACGCACACACACGCACACACACTTCTTCCAATAGACACTTTTTAAAATAATATTTCTGTTTCTATCACTTAGAAATTAAATAAATTGGAAGTATTCATCACATGGAGTTTATTCATTTTCAAAGCCAACCCTATTATTTAAGTTATTGTAAAAACACACATTTTTAGATTATATTTCTGTAGACTTAATAGTTTTAAAAGTAATATCTATGTTTCTATCATTATAAGAGATGTCATTATATAAACATACATATATATGAAGGCATATCTATAAGTGGATACATAAATGTGTATATCTATGACCAAAAATCAAAGCATGTGTATCTATCCCTGTCTATCATATCCCTCTCCAGCACATAAAGAACAAGTAATTTAAGTTTCTTTTTAACTTATGACATGTCATAAGTTATCGGTTATAACAAGGAATAAGGCCCTATACTAATAATATCAGTGACTATTCATTTTAACACACAAAGCATTTGATAGGCAAGGATTTCTTCTCAGACCAAATGAGAACATGTGTCAGGTATTTTTTTTCCCTTTACCTAATTCCACTGGAAAAAAAATGTTCTTTTTATAGGCACAGCCTTCTCCTCAATCATAAGATGTGAGTGGGTAAGTGGGACGATAGAAAAGTAATAGGATTGGAGAGTTGAGTTGAGTCTAGTGAAATATGGCTTAGGAAAAAAAAATGCCTGTAGAAACTTTTCTCGGAGCTAGGTTTCCTTGACTTATATAGTGGGGAGTCATGCAGCCAATACAACAGAAATGGTGGCTTTCGAAAGAGTCTTTTATTTTTAGCTCCCCTGGATTTCAAAAGAGGAATGTCTACAGGCATAAGGGTCATGGTTGTCATAGAAACTTATTCTAGATACTTCTAAAAACAAGATTTCTTTCTCCAATCTTGGTTTCTGCTCCTTGACCAGAAGCAGAAATAAAGTTAGAAAATATAAGAAGTTATTTTGGAGTTCTATAAGACTAAATAAAGTTAGAACATTAAAAGAAAGTTTAAAGAGAAAAAAATGATTCTAGTGATATGCACAAAACTGAATCCTACTCTAGTGAGGTAAGTATACTGTAGAATACATCATGGATGTATAGCACATTATGTGAAGTATGGTCTTTCTTACTTTTTGTATAATAAACCTTAATTTTATATTTAGATATTATTTAGAATATGTAAGCTGTTTGTGTCAAGGCTGGAGTATCACAATCTCTACTGAAAGAATACGGAAGGAGGTTTGGGCCAGGAGTAAGAGTGGCCAAAACAAAACCAGTACCAAAAGATTAAAGTTCAGATGAAAAAAATGTATGAAATTTAAAGATGGCTAATAGTTTAAGTAAGCTAGCATCCTTGGGAGTGCCCTGTGGAATTGGGTATGAGCCACAATTTCTACAAGCAAGCTATTTTTTTTTTTTTTTTTGAGACAGAGTCTCCCTCTGTCGCCCAGGCTGGAGTGCAGTGGGGCGATCTCAGCTTACTGTAACATCCATCTCCCGGGTTCAAGCAATTCTCCTGTTTCAGTCTCCCCAGTAGCTGGGACTACAGGTGCACACCACCACGCCTAGCTATTTTTATTTTATTTTATTTTTTTTTGTATTTTTAGTAAAGATGTGGTTCTCACCATATTGGTCAGGCTGGTCTCAAACTGCTGACCTCAGGTGATCCACGTGCCTCAGCCTCCCAAAGTGCTAGAATTACAGGCATGAGCCACCGTGCCTGGCCCAAACAAGCTATTCTAAGAGAAAAGATGTGTTTTAACCAGTTTGTCCACTACTGTCAGTTCATAGTAGCTACCTGCATTGCTGTGTTGATATAGCTTCTGAGGCCAGGGTTGGTGCTAGTGATAAATGTAGAAAGAGAAGTAGAAAGTGATGGTGGCATGCATTGCGTGAGCTTGCTATTTCTGCGCTAGGTTTTTGTTTTTCTTTTCTTTCTTTCTTTCTTTTATTTATTTATTTTTTTTAGATGTAATTTTGCTTTTGTCACCTAGGCTGGAGTGCAATGGCGCGATCTCACTGCAACCTCCGCCTCTCGGGTTCAAGCAATTCTCCTGCCTCAGCCTCCCAGGTTGCTGGGATTACAGACGTCCACCACCATGCCTGGGCTAATTTTTGTATTTGTAGTAGAAATGGGGTTTCACCATGTTGATTAGGCTGGTCTTAAACTTCTGACTTCAGGTGATCCACCTGCCTTGGCCTCCCAAAATGCTGGGATTACAGGTGTGAGCCACTGCGCCCAGCCTATTTATTTATTTATTTTTTGATATATGGTCTGGCTCTGTTGTCCAGTCTGGAGTGCAGTGGCAGAATCTCAGCTAAATGCAACCTCTGCCTCCCAGGTTCAAGCTATCCTCCCACCTCAGCCTCCCAAGTAGCTGGGACTACAGGCACGTGCTACCATGCCCTGCTAATTTTTTTTTTTTTTTGTATTTTGTATAGAAGGGATTTCACCATGTTACCCAAGCTGGTCTCGAACTCCTTAGCTCAAGCTATCTGCCTACCTCAGGCTTCCACAGTGCAGGGATTACAGGTGTGAGCCACCTCGCCCTGGCAGAAGTTGCTTTTTCATTGGCCTGGAGTAGACTATTAGTGCAGTTAGTAAGTCCTGCCCTGATGTGGTCCAATCTTTTCAATTTTTGCTGCTCCGACAATGGATGTGTAGAAGGCCAGCAACTTCTGCTTTAGTTGCTCCGTTAACAGCATCGAGACTGCAGCATTTCATGGTAAAATATAGGCAGCTATTTCTTAGGATCAGATGGTGGAAATGTTTTGAAATTTCATTCTAGAGATTGCATTACCCAGGTACTGGAGTTTTATGGGGTATTTTGCAAGAACAGTATTGAGTTATTGGTTTCATATTATGAGAGTCTCTCTAAGGGATTCTCTGTAAATTACTTTTGTGTACAGGTAATATCTACTGAGTGAGGCTACACCAAAAGACTTCCAATTGGAGAATTAAGATTAGTCAAATGAGAAAAAGAATTAAATGAAGACAACTTTTGATGTTATGCCTATTAAAAAAATTACCTCTTTCATTTTATTGTATTTGTAGAAAAGGAACATTAGGATTTGTAAATATTTTGCTTTCTAGTTATCTGAAATGGCCAAAACCAGGTAAAATAGGTGTAAATGGCTTAGAAATTTTACAGATTTTTATTATAAAGAAAAAAATGTTCAGATACCCGAAATAAAAGACAAGATTTCTGAAATCAGGAAGGTGGGGTGAAATATTTTGAAGAAATAATGTTAATCAGCAGGTTAAGAAAGGAAGTTGTATATTAACCAGAGATTGTTATATTAAAATATCAAACCTCACTTTCCACTCACATCTTATATTTCCCAAAAAGCCAGGCATTTCCTTTCTGTCCAAACATAATTTTCCCAAATCCACACATAAATTAATGGGGATGAAATCAGTACCATCTTGCTATGCTACTTCTTGTCATGTTCAGTTCTGCACAGTGCCATGATGGATACATAACACCCTCTGCACTGATTCCACATCCGGGTCTTGTAACTTCACATCATGTATCATTCTTGGGATGTAGGGTTATAGCTCTCTTGGTTTGTGAGGAAGCCACTTCCTAGAGGCAAATTATCTTTCAGAACTTGACTCAGCTCCGTTTCCCTTGTCTTCCATTTTCTTTCTTCCATGCCAGTGATTATCTCCTCCGAGATGTGGAGTAATTGTTTTATGTGGCACATATACACCATGGAATACTATGCAGCCATAAAAATTGATGAGTTCATGTGCTTTGTAGGGACATGGATGAAGCTGGAAACCATCATTCTCAGCAAACTATCTCAAGGACAGAAAACCAAACACTGCATGTTCTCACTCATAGGTGGGAATTGAACAATGAGAACACATGGACACAGGAAGGGGAACATCACACACAGGGGCCTGTTGTGGGGTGGGGGGAGAAGGGGGGAGGGATAGCATTAGGAGCTATACCTAATGTTAAATGACGAGTTAATGGGTGCAGCACACCAACATGGCACATGTAAACATATGTAACTAACCTGCACGTTGTGCACATGTACCCTAAAACTTAAAGTATAATAATAATAAAAAAAAAGAAATAAATCTTCAAAACACACCAATTCTTCTCACAGCAACTCTTTTTTTTTTTTTTAAAGAATTGGGTCCCTTAACTTAACACCTACGTTCGTAAGACAGACAACATTCTATGTTTCCAAAGTGCATTAATGTCCCCACATGTACTCTGATGTTTCTGGTTCATTTATTGATTCAGAAAAAAGGTAGCCCCATGGAAAGGCACAAATCGAAAGCAGTTTAAACATTTTACATTGCTTTTCATTTTAAAATTCAAGAAGTGCTTCAAAAGTTTATCTCTTAAGTACGTCGCTTTTTAACAAGGAAAGGTTAGCAACTGTAAAAATATTGTCAAGAAATGTGGAAAAACAACTTTATCTCCTTGTTATGAGTATTGTGAGTTAGAATATTGTCATGGAATATGTTCCTAGTGAATGAAGAAGTTTCTACATTTTAAAAAACCCTGTTAATTATATAGTTTGAATATATCAATCTAGAAGCAGTGCTTCAGTTCAAAAGAAGTTGTCTGTGGCAAAACTTGGAAATAATTAATCTTGAATCTCATTACTGCATCGTCTTTACTTCAGAGACCTCTTCATTCTCCATTCCTGAACCATGTCATCATATATATATATATATATATATACACACACACATACAAAAGGGCTTACCGTGTGTTTTATTCTCCATTTATGCTCTCTGTCTCTGAGTGTATTTGCTCAAAACTGTTCCTAAAG
This sequence comes from Gorilla gorilla gorilla, assembly GCF_029281585.2. NCBI lineage: Eukaryota > Metazoa > Chordata > Mammalia > Primates > Hominidae > Gorilla > Gorilla gorilla. Next base: position 66,135,937 of record NC_073229.2, read on the forward strand.
AAGTTTTCAAGTGCTACAATTATAAGTTAGTTGCTACAATTATAAGTTAGTTAATAATAAACCTCTGAGATATAATGGAATTACTGTAAAATAGAGGAAAGGTGTGAGAGGTAGATTTTTGGACTGGGCAAAACGTATTGATTAGCACACTTTCTGTAGTGTGGAATAATTTAACTCTTGTGAATAAGAAAAGCTCTAATTTCTAAACGTTTACAACCCTACATAGGTAAGGATGTCAATTCTATCTGGTAAGTTAAAAATGTTTGTTAAAGATGTTTCAATTTAAGTAGAGCTACTTACCTTGTGATGAAACTGCTAACGTTATTAGTTTATTAGCATTCCCATGACAATGAAAATAGATTTGGGCCAGAAGTTCATTCAAGTGAGAAACCTTAAATTCTAAATACACATAGGTATTAGTAGGGCTTAAATTAATGAAGTAATAGCCATTTATATAGTTTGATAGTTTGATCTATAAACATATGTAGCACATTTTTAATGCCAAAGATATTCAATGACTTCAAATTAGTCACTGTTATCCTCACCATAAGTGTTAAGAATGAAGACTGTGTGTATAGAGCCCACCCTTACATATAGCAGTGAAAAAGATCTGCTCAATCATCAAAGTAGAAAACTAAAAAAAAGGTAGCTTTTAAATTACCTTTATATTTTATGTGAAGTACATTTTCATTAAAATGTTATTAAATCACCATTTCACATTATTAAAAATAAACTTAAATTTCATAAGACTAATTTTGTTACATGTCTTAAATTCTGATCTTGAGAAAGTCTGAATAGCATTAAGAGTTGCACTAAACATGTGCTCTGTGAAAGACCTACAGGAGCTTGAGGGGTACCTAAGACTGAATTTTCCACCATTTCAAAGGGATGACGCCACAGAATCAGATTTTGATTTAATAAAAATAAAATACTATGATAACTTCTACATATATAAATGTTTTAAATAAATTTCACATTCCTATTTGAATATCTATTGATCTATTTGGATATTGAAATATATAGATAAATTGGATTTTAGGTATCTATACCAGGGGTGTCCAATCTTTTGACTTCCCTGGGCCACAATGGAAGAAGAAGAATTGTCTTGGGACACACATAAAATACACTAACACTAATATTAACCATAGTTGATGAGCTGACTAAAAAGAAAATTTGCAAAAAAATTTCATAATGTCTTAAGAAAGTTTATGAATTTGTCTTGGGCTGCGTTCAAAGCTGTCCTGAGCCGCATGCGGCCTGTGGGTCACAGGTTGGACAAGCTTGATCTACATCAATATAAATATAAGTGAGATATAGATAATTGTTAGTTCTATATACTTGAATATCTTTTGAGGGGTCAGTATTTAAGTTAAAGGAATGGCATGTGTGCAGTACGACTTTTAATATCACTGTGTAGAGCACACTTGACGTAACTAACTCCATCTTAGAAAAAGACTCCATTTGATATTTCATAGGGCACTTTGTCAGCAAGAATAAGGTGTTTCATTTAATAAATAACAACAACAAAAAATAAAGACTGCATCCAACCAGATAAGGACACAAACAAGCACACTCTTCCATTATCATTTCTCACCAGAGGACTCTGTGATTATAAAAGATTAGACCTCCAGCAGCTTAAAATGGCCATCTTAACTGACACCATTTTGCATTCACTCATGATAAGAACTTGGCATCTGCCACTGAAGGCTCTGCCACCTCAAAGACTCTTCCTTGCAAGGCTTGATGGACTACCAGGCCCAGACCAAGAATCCTTCCTTTTGTCTTCTTTGCATCCCCTGGACTGGTTTGTTACCCTTTCTTCTATCTTTTTTTTCTCTCGATGTGAAATATTACTTTGTGTGTTGTGGCATGCTTAACCTGTAGCATTTATATATTGATTATATATACTATTATGTATGGTTTGCAATATTGACTGACTTGTGGAGTGGCTTGGGCCTGTGTGCCTGCAGCTCTGACTATCGAGTGGATGGGAAGTACTAAGTTGAATTACCTCCTTGGGAACTCCATGTAGCTAGTAGCTTTTGTGATTAACATAGCATCAGGAAAAGCCTGACATTGTGGAAAGATACAAGCATGTACGGACCTGGTTATTTCTAACTTTGCTCTGCTCATGACAATCACCTGTTATGCATTCAGTAGGCCACATTAAAGTCCCTAAAATTATAAATCTTAAGTAGTTGTTGCTTGCCTGGCTTTTGCCTATTTAATTTTGTGATAGTATTTCCCTCTCACCCCAGCTGGCTCAAAGAATATGACTAATATGTCAAATTTCTCTGCCTAAGAATAGCCTTTCCTCTGGTTCGTGTGAGACAAGGGGCCCAAAGGGCCTGAGCTCACGGGCAACAAGTCGAGGAACAAACCTATGACTCAATGTCACTAGTTCTCATGTTACTTTCCCTAGTTTTACACCCCTTTTATTGTTATCACTTACAGATCCTATAAACTGTAAGTTAAAAAGTATTTTAAAAAAATCTATGTCAGGGGATAATTTGACACCTCATGTATGATTTCTCCTCTGTAGTCAAACTGTCCCTGACTTGGATTTTTTTTCTCTTTTATTTAAGTTAAATTAGAGCAAAGATTTTGGCCAATTTTTTGAAAGTAAAATCTTAACATGGTGGAAACTACACTAAGCAAAAAATTCTTAATCTGTTATTCAGCCTCAGCTCTGGTATGTGCTAAATTTATGATCTTGGAGAAATTAGCTTTCTACAGTCAGCTTCCAAATATATAAACTACTATACAAAGGTAAGTTATTCTCATTATCTCTTATTCCTACCTACTTTCAAATGTAAACGAATTCCAACTATATTAGGGTCTTGAGTCCTGAATATAGATTCTAACAGACTTAAGATTTGGGGCATAATCTTAACTGATAAAAAAATTATTTTTAAAAGTCTAATATTTATTTTAATTCATTTTGCAGTTTAATTAACATCTATGGCGTTTTCATGTCCAGTTTTGCTTATAGACACTGCCAACAGTGTTTCCTTATCCATAAAAAATATTGTGTTGATATTTTTGAAAAAAAGGAATGAGATCCCTAAAATTTCTTTGAGGGGTTAATGGAACAGCTATCTCACAGTGCAACTATGTCCAATGAATAAAAACTGTTTCTTAATCTAAAAAGATATTTATTATCTCTCCTAAAAATGGATGAACAACTGGTTTGTAACTACCAGTGAAAACCAAACTTGGACCAATTCAATTGAAATGATTTTTTATGCATGAATGTAAGTAATGTAAAAATTGATTTTTGTACAGTTGAGATATTAAATGTTATTAAGTATCACTAACATTGTCAAATTGTAGAAGTTAAAAACCGATGGTAAGCAGTGACATAAAATATTGTTGGTCCAAAATTATATAAGATCCACCATAGAAATGAAAAGGACGATTATAAGCTAGTGACTAATATCATAAAAGCATTTTGTACAAGGCATGAAATTATTTAAAACATCACTTCCATTTTATTGGGTAAAGGAAATCATAATGCTGAAGTTTATGAGTGCATTTGAATTTGAATTATTGCTACTCTATATAACTGTTCCTGCCATTTCTGCCTAAAAACATCTAATGTGGTAATCTTCATGTACAAAAATGTATGTCAAAATCATAGAAAATAGTGCAAGGAGAGTCCGTTTTGACAGTCTGGTATTGTTCAGTAGTCTATGCACTTTCTCAGCAGTCAATTGCTTCTCTAAATATTTTTAAATTTATCTTTAATATGTACCACCACAACATGGGGACACTATTATTATTTTTTAATTAGTGAAGCATAATTTTTATATTGAGAACTACACATATCTAAATACAGCTCAACAAATCTTCAAAAACTGGTGAACTGAGCACCATATCAAGAAACAGATCGTCATTCACACATCAGAAGAATTCTTGTGATCTCTTTCAGCTGCTACAGCTACTACCTAATCCAAATAAGGGTAACAAATCTGAGGACTTATTAACATCTAGGTTAGTTTTGACTATTTTGTACTTTATATAACCAAAATCACATATTGTGCGCTTCTTAATGACTGACTTCTTTCATCAATAATATCCTTGGGCACAACATATAGTTGTGTTTAGCTGTAAATCATATCACTTATTTATGATAGTCAACTGTATAAATAAATCACATTTTACTTGTTGATTCTACTGTTGGGTGTTTCGTTAGTTTCTAGTTTGGGACTATTATAAATAGGTCTACTTAAAATATTTTAAAAATAACATTTGGTGAATATATGGAAACTTTCCTTTTGGGTGCATAAACCATATGAAATTGCTGCTTGTAAGTCGCAAACAATTGGAAATTAGCAGTTTCATAGGATTTAATCTAATGCACAGTATTAGACAGTTGGGTTACATTGTACACATATATTTTGTTGAGTAGATACTGCAAAAGAGTTTGCTAAAATTGCTGTATCAGTTTATCCACCTGCCAACAGTTTATTATTGTTGGGCTTTGCCACAATCTTTCAAATTTGGTATATATTCGTTTGTAAAAAATTTTAATTATTCCGATAGATTTGTAATTACATATCATTATAGCTTAAATTTTATTTCACTAATAAAATTAAGGCCCTTTTTATAAAATTGACAATTTGAATATCTCTTTTTTGTAAAATATGTTAAGTTCTTTGTCAAATTTATTTTAGTTTTCTCCTTTTCATTTGAATTTGAATTTCTGGTGTGTGTGTGTGTGTGTGTGTGTGTGTGTATTCTTAATCCAATGAGTGCCTTGTCAGATATATGCATTAGGAATGTCTTCTACAACTGTATTGGTTACTTTTTCCATTGCTGAATGGTATTTTTTGCTGAACAGAATTGCCTACATTTAATATAGTCTGATTTATCAATTACTTTTGTTTTATATTTAGTCTTAATGGGCCTGATTTAAGAAACCTTTACCTATTCAAAGGTATCCAAGATGTTCTATTTATTCTTCCAATAGCTCTAGTTTCATGTCTTTCACATTTAGATTTTGATTCATGTGCAATAAATTTTTTAGTATGAAGCAAATGTGGGGGCCAATATACATTTTTCCTTATGGGTATCTACAGTCCTTTATTGAAAAGTTAATACTTTTCCTGCTGAATTGCAGTTTTGTCTTTGTCATAAGTCAGATTATATACATATCCACATTTGTTTCCAGACTACCAGCAACATTCTTTTAAATGTCATAAATGATAGCAAGACTTCATTCATGGGGGTAGACTTGGGATTTGTAAAAAGTCAAACTTTATTTGAACCTGTGTCTAGGAATGCTACCTATGAGCAAACTGGACAAAAATTAAAAATGAGAAAATATTTAAATTGCCAGATTAATTTCTGGTGTGGCATATAAACTTCTCAAGTCAATTTCAACTGAAGAGTTTCAAAAATAGTCAAGCAGCGATGGGCACTTGGGGGGTTGTGTGGTGCAAGGGGAGGGAAAGCATTAGGACAAATACCTAATGCATACGAGGCTTAAAAGCTAGATGATGGGTTGATGGGTGCAGCAAACCACCATGGCACATGTATACCTATGTAACAAACCTGCACATTCTGCACATGTATCCTAGAACTTAAAGTATAATTTAAAAAAAGAAAAAAAATAGTCAAGCAGTATAACTGTCACTGAACTAGCACGCAAAAATAACACTACTAAAAACACTAGATGTTTGTTCAGATAACTCTGTATTTTGTATCTCTATCTTCCAAACAACACTAAAGAATCTTTGATCACTGTCTGTTTTAACATTTGTAGTAATTTAAACAATACATAAACAAATAAACGTGACACTTTTTAAAACAGTTTCAAAGCGATCATATAAACAGATAATTCTGCATTCATTGATGTATTTCCAAATATTGCCATATATATTCGCTGATTTAAGCCTTGGAGACTTCTTGTTATAAAATGTGTGTAATTTACTTATGTATTTTATTTAACTCAAACTTGACTAGATTTTACTTAATATTTTCTTTCCTATTAGCTTCTTTCTCTCTCTTCAACTTTTATTTTTATTTCCACATTCTCATCTGAAGCTCTATCTGGTTGCCATCAGCAGCAGTAAATAAAAATTTAGATTGGCTTAACCTCAGAGTTAACTTTTAAAAATATTTGAGGTTTTTAGAATCCTATGTTTTGTGAAAATTATAGGAAAATAGCTGGTTAAAATGTTAGACTACATCATCAAGTATAAGAGGGAGAAACAAGAAAATAAGCAGGATATATTTCATGTTTATACAAATTGTGTTGAAGACCTGAGTTGCAAGTTGCATGAAAAGTTTCCCTGTTTTTCCCTACTCTCTGACTTTCAAAACCTTTTCTACATTTTTTGAAAGTCTCAACAAATCTTATTTTTGAACTGAGATATTGAAAACAATTATTTACAAATATAAGTTATTAGACAGACAAATATATTTATATCCATTTATTTACCAGATTCCAACTTTCTTAATTCTATAGAAGGGTCTAGAACACTCAGTGGGTTCAACAAGGAAAATGTCCATACATAATAAAGAGGAATATTTATGAGAATGAGACAGCATGTGGTCACGATGGGGCCCTTCAGTGAAGAACCTGGCTGGTTTGGAGGAGAAAGTGTAGTTTGAGGACCCTGAAGAGTTGATGAGTGTGGCAACAAAAGAAAAGAAGACACTCAGACAGGCAAAAGAAAATGCTTGCTACATGTACATCTCTTTTTCCACTTGGCTTAAATTCTGTTCTGCCTCCTAGAGGGGTGGAGAGCTTCCTTATGTACTTGGGGAGGCAAAAAGAGGTCATTTGTCTCTCCTTCAGGTATGAAGGATCCTTCTGTATTTGGTACAGATGGGAACACAGAAGTGATCACAGTGCTTGTTTGACACTCTGTGATTTTCAACAGCTTTATATAAAGAACAAAACCCAATAGAGTTACAGTATAACATCAAGAACTTTTTTTTCTTTGCATAAGCTGCACTAAATACTTCTGCTCAACAGAAAACACCATTAAACAATTGAAAAGCAACTTACACAACTGGAGAAGGCATCTTTAATACATATTTCTGACAAAGCTCTTAGTGTATTTGGAATGCACATGTAAGTGTCCTCAGCTGTTAATACGCAACATGAGTGAAAAGTAAATATTTGTTGTTGAAAGTCAATGAAATTATAAAGTTGTTCGTTAGTTACCATGAGAAATGGTGGGCTATGGATACATCCACAAAGAATCCTATTGAAAGTTAGCTCTATTCATTATTTCAGTACTTTCTCTCATACCAAAGATGGAGAGCATAATTCCACCTTCCAACCCCAAAGTGAAAAAAGTCTCTTTTCTTCAAACCAGTCACTCTCACATCTAGTCTTAACTTGCAGAGTCACTGGAAGTGGTCCACAGGCTCCAAAATGAGATGAACATTAATAGTTCTCTGAACATACTGAGATCGAAGAGTAAAGTAGGTCACTTGAAACTGAATGTCTTTATAACTATTTGCGTCACTTCAATGGCTATAATATTCTACAGAAGTCATGAGTGTTTAATTTAAAAAATATATAATACTTTATTTTTTACAACAGTTTCAGATTTACAGGAAAATTGAGCAGATGGTACAGATGGTTCCTATACATCACTGTGTAGTTTCCTCTATTATTCCTCTACTATTAATATATTCCATTAGTATACTTTTGTTGTAACGAATGCACTGATATTGATACATTTTTATTAACCAAGGCTTATGCTTTCTCAGATTGCCTTAGTTTTTGTGGCTGGGTAATTTGTAAAGAAAGGAGGTTCATTTGGCTCACAGATCTGCTAGCTGAAAGATTGGACATCTGGTGAAAGCCTCACGCTTACTTCCCCTCATGGTGCAAGGCAAAGAGGAACTGGCGTGTGCAGAGATCACCTGGTGAGACAGGAATCCCAAGAGAGAGGGAGGGAAGAGATGCCGGCTGTTTTTAACAATCAGCTCTCTCAGGAACTAAAATAATCCTAGAAGAGTGGGAACTCACTCGTTACCATGAGGATGGCACCAAGGCATTTGTAAGAGATCTGCTGCCATGACCCACATACTTCTCATCGGGCCCCACCTATAATGCTGGGGATCAAATTTTAACATGTGGTTTGGTGGGACAAAAATTCAAACTATAGCATCAACTAATGTCCTTTTTTCTGTTCCGGGAATTCCTCTATAATAGATACCACATTATATTTAGTAGGCATGTCTCCTTAGCCTCTTCTTTACTGTGACAGTTTTGTTGACTTCCCTTGTTTCAGATGAAGCTTGATGTTTTTGAGGAACAATGGTCAGAAGTATTGCAATATGGACTTTTAAAATTTGTCGAATATTTTTCTCCTAAATATACCAGGGTTATGAGTTTTGGGGAAGAAGATCACACATGTAAACTGCCATTCTCATAAAATCATATTAAGTGTATGCCCTAAGATGATTTATGACTATTGATGTTGACATTGATTATCTGGCTAAAGTAGTGTTTATCAAGTTTTTCTACTGTAGACTTAATATTTTTACCCTTTTTATACTGTACTCTTTGGAGGGAAGACATTATGCATAGCACACACATAAGGAGCAAGGATTTAAGCTCCACCTTTTTAGGGTGAAGTGTCTACATACTTTATTTGAAATTCTTCTGCATAGGCTGTCTCTGTTTTCCCATTAGTTTATTCAATCATGTATTTATACAAGTATAGACATATATTATCTATATAAATATCTCATGGATATCTATTTTATACTTTGGTCTATGATCCAATACATAATCCTTACTTATATTCTTGCTTAAATGGTTCCAGCTTTGGCCATTGGGAGCTCTTTCAGTTGGCTTCTGTGTCTTTTTGAAATATCCTGTTATTATGTTTTCTAGAGTTAAAAAAATTGTTTATGTTGTTGTTGTTTCTGTTTGTTTGCTTTTAGAATTCCTTACTTTCTGGCACTATAAGATGCTTCAGGTTCATCTTGCAGATTTTTTGATCTCCCTCTCCAGCCTTAGAATCAGTATTTCTTCAAGGAGACTTGGCTCCATGTAATAGCATTAAACATCAAAGTCTGAGTGATAGATGCACTCGTTGCTACTGGGGTCTCATTTATTTTAGACCTCTCATCTGTCAGAGCAAATAAATATACGTGTGAATACTAACCATTTGTATACACATTTTAATAAATATTTATCTACACAACCAACTTGATTTATATTAAGTTACATAAGAGTTTTTAATATTGTCAAAAGCTGTAATTCATTACAGTATTGATCAATTAAATTTCTCTTCTTGCTTATCTGTAGATCCCCACTTCAACAGTCAGAAGCCTGGTTTCCATCAATTGTCATGTATTTACTTAATTTTTCAATTCCTGTTTCTGTGTACAGTGTTATCAGAATTCTTAATCCTTGCCCTAGTGGTAAAGAATGTTACCAACTAGAGTACAGAAATATGTGTAGTTATTTTGCTTTTAGTCTTTTAAAATAAATTTAATTTTTAATTTTTATGGGTACGTAATAATTGTATTTATTTATGGGGTAAATGTGATGTTTTGATACAGGCATACAATGTGTAATGATCAAATCAGAATAATTAAAGTATCCATTACCTCAAACACTTATAATTTCTTTCTGTTAGTAACATTCAAATTCCATTCATTTCATTATTTAAAAATACATAAGATTTTACCCATACCCTATTCCAGATAGAGTCGCCCTGGTTTCAACACCTCTGACAAAACAAAGATATGTGGTCTGAGAAATCACTCCTGCTTGCTGCTTGGCACCTACAGAAGGCACCTAGACCTGCATCCACCAACATTCCCCACCCAGTAAGACCATGCGCACAATCACCAGCAGGGACCCCTGCCAGCTGTGTTGCCTCCACCATTGTGGTGAACACCCACAGGGAGGCCAGCACCGTGGCACCTGCTAGCACTCTGCCACAACTGCCATATCTCAGGCACCACCAGGGCAGTGGATTCCTAACCTTAAGAAGCCAGAGAACAAAGTCAATGCCCAATACAAGTCCCCCAGAGTTAGAGCATACAGTCTAGGAGTTGGGAGTTCAGTGCTGGCCACCTAAAATCTTCTAGAAACAAAGCAAATTGGCTGAATCCACCTTATAACGGAATCAAACCCTCAAGGTCATCAAATAAGATTAAAAAAATTCATCCAAAAGTCAGAAACCTCAATGATCGAAGGCAGATAAGCCCACAAAGTTGAGAAAAAATCAGCACAAGAAACCTGAAAACTAAAAAAGCCAGAGTGCCTTTTTTTTTTTTCTCCAAATGAGAGCATCACCTCTTCAGGAAGGGTTCTGAACCAGACTGACATGGCTAAAATGAAAGAAATAGAATTCAGAATATAGATAGGAACAAAGATCATTGAGCTACAGGAGTGCATTGAAACTCAATCCATGGAAGCTAAAAATCATGATAAAACAGTGCAGGAGCTGACAAACAAAATAACCAGGATAGAAAAGAATATAACCACTCTGATAGACCAGAAAAACACACTACAAGAATTTCATAACACAATCATAAATATTAATAGCAGAATAGACCAAGTGGAAGAAAGAATATTAGAGCTTGGAGACTGGCTTTCTGAAATAAGACAGTTGGGAAATAATAGAGAAAAAAGAATAAAAAGCAATGAACAAAGCCTCTGGGAAATATGGGATTATGTAAGAAGACAAAATCTATGGCTCGTTGATGTCCCTGAAAGAGATGGGGAGAATGGAACCAACTTGAAAAACATATTTCAGAATATCATTCATTAGAATTTCCCCAACCTAGCTAGAGGCCAGCATTCAAGTTCAGGAAATGCAGAGAACCTCAGTAAGATAGTTCACAAAAAGATCATCCCGAAGACACATAATCATCAGATTCTCCAAGGTCAAAATGAAGAAAAAAATTGTTAAAGGCAGCTAGAGAGAAAAGACTAACAGCAGACATCTCCTTAGAAACCCTACAAGGCAGAAGAGATAGGGGGACAATATTCAGCATTCTTAAAGGAAAGAAATTCCAACATAGAATGCCATATCTAGCCAAACTAGGCTTCACAAGCAAAGGAGAAATAAGATCCTTTTCAGACAAGTAAATGCTGAGGGAATTTGTTACCACCAGACTTGCCTTATGAGAGTTCCTGAAGGAAGCACTAAATATGGTAAGAAAAGACTACTACCAGTTCCTAAAAAAACAGAGAAGCGACCATTGTAAAACAACCACATAAACAAGTCAGCAAAATAACCATGTAAACATCATTATGACAAGATCAAATCCACACATATCAATACTAACCTTAAATGTAAATGGGCTAAATACCCCAATTAAAAGACACAGAGTGACAACCTGGATAAAGAACCAAGACCCTTTGGTATACTGTCTTCAAGAGACCCATCTCACACACATAGGCAAAAAAAAAAAAAAAAAAAAAAAAAACAAGGGATGGAGAAAAATCTACCAAGCAAATGGAAAACAGAAAAACAGCTGGGGTTGTAATCCTAGTTTCTGACAAAACAGACTTTTAACCAACAAGGATCAAAAAAGGTAAAGAAGGGCATAACAGAATGGTAAAGAGTTCAATTCAACAAGTAGATGTAACTACCCTAAATATATATGCACCCAAAACAGGAGCACCCAGATTGATAAAACAAGTTCTTAGAGACCTTCAAAGGGACTTAGACTTCTTCACAATAATAGTGGGAGATTTTAACATCCCACTGACAATATCAGACAGGTCATCAAGATAGAAAATTAATGAAGATCTTCAGAACCGGAAGTTAGCACTGGATCAAATGAACGTGATAGATATCTACAGGACTCTCCACCCAAAACCAACAGAAGATATATTCTTTTCATTGCCATATGGCATATAGTCTGAAATTGATCACATACTTGGAAGTAAAACCTTCCTTAGCAAATGCAAAAGAACTGAAATCATAACAAACAATCTCTCGAACCACAGCACAATCAAATTAGAAATCAAGACTAAGAAATACATTCAAAACAATACAATTACCTGAAAATTGAATAACCTGTTCCTAAATGATCTTAGAATAAATACTGAAATTAAGGAGGAAATCAAGAAGTTCTCCAAAGCTAATGAGAACAAAGATACAACACACCAGAATCTCTGTGACACAGCTAAGGCACTGTTAAGAAGGAAATTTATAGCACTAAATATTCACAGTAAAAACTTAAAAAGATGTCAAGTTAACCTAACATCACAACTAAAAGAAGTAGAGAACCAAGAGCAAACAAATTCCAAAGCTAGAAGGCAAGAAATAACCAAAATCAGAGCTGAACTGAAGGAGATTGAGATACACACACGCACACACATGACATTCAAAAGATCAACAAATTCAGGAGCTGGTTTGTTGAAAGAAATTAATAAAATAGACCATTAGTGAGACTAATAAAGAAGAAAATGGAATATTCAAACAAATACCATTAGAAATGACAGGGAATATTACCACTGACCAGTCAGAAATACAAACAACCATCAGAAAATATTATGACAACTCTACGCACATAAACTAGAAAATCTAGAAGAAATGGTTACATTCCTGGACACATACACCCTCCTAAGACTGAACCAGGAAGATATTGAATCCCTGAACAGCCCAATAACGAGCTCTGAAATTGAGTCAGCAATAAATAGCTTACCAGCCAAAATAAGCCCAGGACCAAATGGATTCATAGCTGAATTCTACCAGATGTACAAAGAAGAGCTGGTATCATTCTTGTTGAAACTATTTCAAAATACTGAGGAGTAGGGATGCCTCCCTAACTCATTCTAGGAGGCCAGCATTATCCTGATACCCAGAGACACAACAAAAGAAGAAAACTTCACATCAGTGTTTTTGATGAACATTGATGCAAAAATCCTCAACAAAATACTGGCAAAGTAAATCCAGCAACACATCAAAAAGCTTATCCACCACAATCAAGTAGGTTTTATCTCTGAGATACAAGATTAGTTCAACATAAACAAACCAATAAACTTGATTCCTTATGTGAACAGAACTATAGACAAAAGTCACATGATTATCTCAATAGATGCAGAAAAGACTTTTGATAAAATTAAACACCACTTCATGTTAAAAAACTCTCAACAAAGTAGGTACTGAAGGAACATCGCTCAAAATAATAAGAGCCATCTATGAGAAACCCACAGCCAGCATCATACTGAATTGGCAAAAGCTGGAAGCATTCTACTTGAAAGTCAGCACAAAACAAGGAAGCCCTCTTTCACCACTTTTATTCAACATAGTATTGGAAGTACTGCCTAGGGTAATCAGACAAGAGAAACAAATAAAGGAGATGCATATAGGAAAAGAGAAAGTCAAATTATCTCTGTGTGCAGATGACATGATTAGATATCTGGAAAATCCCACAGTCTCAGCCCAAAAGCTCCTTAAACTGATAAACAATTTCAGCAAAGTCTTAGGATACAAAATTAATGTGTGAAAGTCACCAGCATTCCTATACACCAACAACAGTCAAGCTGAGAGCCAAATCAGGAACACAATCCCATTTACAATTGACACAAGAAAGAATAAAATACCTAGGAAAGCAGCTAATCTGGGGCATGAAAGATTTCTACAAGCTGAACTACAAAACACTCCTCAAAGAAATCAGAGATGACACAAACAAACAGAAAAACTTCCATGCTCATGCCTAGAAAAAGTCAATATTGCTAAAATGGCCATACTACACAAAACAATTTGTAGACTCAGTTCTATTTCTATTAAACTACCATTGACATTCTTCACAGAACTAGAGAAAATTTAATAATCGTATGGAACCAAAAACGAAATAGCCAAGGCAATCCTACACAAAGAGAAAAAAGCTGAAGGCATCACACTACCTCCCTTCAAACTATACTACAGGGCTACAGTAACCAAAAAAGCATGATACTGGTACAAAAAGAGACACACAGACCAAGGAACAGAATAGAGAACCCAGAAATAAGATTGCACACCTACAACTATCTGATCTTTAATAAACCTGACAAAAACAAGCAATGAGGAAATGATATCCTGTTAAATAAATGGTGCTAGAATAACTGACTAGATATGTGCAGAAGATTGAAACTGGACCCCTTCCTTACACCATATACAAAAATTAACTTAAAATGGATTAAAGACTTAAATGTAAAACCCAAAACCATAAAACCCCTAGAAGATAATCTAGGCAATACCACTCAGGACATAGGAACAGGCAAAGATTTCATGATGAAGATGCCAAAAGCAATTCTAACAAAACCAAAAATTGACAACGGAACCTAATTAAACCAAAGAGCTTCTACACAACAAAGGAAACTATCAACAGAGTGAACAGACAATGTACAGAATGGGAGAAAATATTTGCAAACTCTGCATCTGACAAAGGTCTGATATACAGTATCTATAGAGAACGTAAACAAATTTACTAGAAACAAACCCCATGAAAAAGTGGGCAAAGGACATGAACAGATACTTTTAAAGAAGACATAGAGGTGGCCAAGAAGCATATGAAAAAAAGCTCAGCATCACTGATCATTGGAGAAATACATACCAAAACCACAATGAGATACCATCTCACACCAGTCACAATGGCTATTACTAAAAAGTCAAAAAATGGCAGATGCTGCTGAGGTTGCAGAGAAAAAGGAACACTGCTAACACAAGAGTATAAAACCAAACACTGCACGTTCTTACTTATAAGTGGGAGCTGAACAATGAGAACACATGGACACAGGGAGAGGAAAACTGTCGGTGGGTGGGGGAAGGGAGAACATCAGGATCAATAGCTAATGCATGTGGGTCTTAATACCTAGGTGATGGGTTGATAGGTGCAGCAAACCATCACGACAGACATTTACTTATGTAACAAACCTGCACATCCTGCATGTGTATCCTGGAACTTAATATAAAATAAAATATTTTTTTAAAAAGAAACACTTATACACTGTTGGTGGGAGTGTAAATAATTTGACAAAATTCAGCCTGTTTGTTACTTTGTAAAATATAAATAGATGTTAAAAAATAAAATTTTAATAATATATTCTTCAATGTAATTATTTAAGGTCTATATAAAAACAGCTGGTAGAAAATATTCTAAAAAATCTAAAGAAAAAATATTTTAGTTAAACTTAGGAGATAAACAAGTATGCCAACAAACAATATTGTTGTCAACATTGTCTTGGAGATTCCAGTGAGTACACTAAGGTAAAACATGGAATTACTATCTCAAACATTGACTACAAATAGTTAACCATCTTTGGAATGACCTTAGATGGTATATGCAGAAAACACAATAGAATCTGTCAAACACATCCTTTTTAAAATCTACCTGCTTACCTACGTCTTTATGAATAAGCATTTTATAATGGAAATTTGAAAAATTTTTAATCAGAATATGGATAACTATAAAATACTTAAAATTAAATTAAATAATAAAGTCATAATAATTACATATACAAAATAAAAAATTTCTTTTAGAGAATCAAGAACAATGAATAAATTAACTGACCAACTTAAAAACAAGCCCCAAGCACCAAGACCTGCCTTCTAAGAGCAAATTCTATTATTATAAAATTATAAATACACCAAGGCTTCCAAGGCTTAACATTATTTTTTTTACTTCCAAATTGATCCACAACAAATTGTTTTTTTCTTATTATAAAAATACATTAAATGTATACAGAGGAATAATTGTCCAAGAAAAGCCCAAATATATATAAAAAATGAAGACTAAGAATAAACTTGCTTGCCTGGCATAAAAACAAATT
Organism: Gorilla gorilla gorilla; assembly: GCF_029281585.2. Lineage (NCBI taxonomy): Eukaryota > Metazoa > Chordata > Mammalia > Primates > Hominidae > Gorilla > Gorilla gorilla. The sequence goes on from NC_073229.2 coordinate 66,151,694, forward strand.
ATAAAGCTTTAAGAATCAAATTGATATTTTATCAACCCCACAATAGAGGAAATTTTCTTTAAATAGAGATTACCAGAATAGATTATAATGTATATAAGACAGTAATCTGTATCTCTAAGAATTGTATATTAATTTAGTCAGAAAAAATATATTATGATGACACAACTGGCTATGTGTACAGAAAAAATTGATCTCAGATCCTGTATCTGTTAGAAATGCTTTTGTCCATAAATAACAGGACAAAAGTCATGCATAGGTGTTGACCTTTCTCACTTGGCAAAAAGTCTGCAAGTTGATAGTCTAGGCTGAGGCAGATGCTCTAGGATGTTGTAAGCAATGGGTTTCCTTCTGGCTTTCCACCTCCAGGTTTGCTGAGGAAATTTACATGACTACCACAATGGTTGCAAAATGGCTCCTGAAACTCTAGTCATCCAGGGAAGATATAAAGGAAAGGTACAAAAAGAAAAAGGACTTTCTGCTAGCTATGTTTTGCCATATTTTATTAAAAAAACTGTGACTCTCTAATTCTTTGATTAGAACTTTATTTTTTGGGCTGTGAGGAAAATTGCTGAAAGATAATATATTGAGCTTTCCAGCCATTGTTGTAAAAACAGGCCTGAAAAAAGGTGGTTGAGCATGGAAGTTGAATAAGAAGGTTTTCAGATTCCTAAATTACCATTAATGTATCTCATGCACAAAAAATACATATTCTAGATACATTAAATACTTAACTATATACTATAGAAACCTACAAGCACTCTCTAAAGAGACGATATGAGCCATCTTGGTAAGAAGGAAACATTCTAAACCAAATTCTAAAACTAGAGGCTAAGAAAGAAAATAGAATTTTACCAGTCTCTATAATAAATGAAATATTTTATTTGGCAAAAATAACATTAAGTTGATAAAAATACTATTTTGGAAAAAATTGTAACAAAATTAGCGGTCAAAAGTCTAATATTCAAAATGTTCTCAAAAAAGTACTCTTACATGTTGACAAGAAAATAAATGAAGGAACCAGAGGATAAATGAGAAAGAAACATGTTCAGTTTTTTTAAAGGTAACCACTAAGCTAATTTTCTTTATTCATCTCTTGATGAAATGATCTTAATAAAATTTGTCATAATGCTTATATTTGATCACCTCTAACTCTGAATTCCTTTGGCACAATATGGTTTCCACCCCACTCCACTACTTAAATTGCCCCTTCAAAGGTAACCAAAAACCTCCTTGAGGCTTAATCCAATGCATACTTCAATAATTTGTCTTCTTCTTCACTTCGTTAAACATTATTAATCTTGCCTTTCTTCCAAACATTCTCACCTCACCTTTTCAACTTGTATTGGAACTAATTATAGACTCAAAGAAAGTTGCAAAAATAGCATAGAAGAACTTGTGGACTTTGCACAGCTTCCTTGATGGTAACATCTTATATGATTGTAGTATAATATCAACACTAGAACATTGACACTGAATTAGCACTACTGATTCGACTACAGACTTTAATAAGTTTATAATTTTTCATGATTTGTGTGCAGGTGTGTATAGTTTTATGCAATTTTATCCTGTGTACAGTCTCACGTAACCACTACCCAAACCAAGAAGCAGAACTGTCCTACATGACTACAAAGAAACTTTCTCATGCTACCTGTTTATAACACACACACACACACACACACACACACACACACACACACACACACATATTTATCCCACACTCCTTTTGTCTTATTATGATGCCACATTTTTCTGTTTTTTCTCCTACCTTGATGCTTATCATCCTTAAGCATTCATATTCCTCATAGCTCTGCTATAGGCCCTCCTCTCTTTGTACCTCATGTCAGTACTTCTTAGGCAGAAATTGACTCCTCTCATGCTCAATATTCCTGCCTCTCTCCTACCTCAAGGCATTCACACATGGCATTCTCTCTGCCTGTAACATTTTTATAATCCACCTTAGCCCTCATTCACCTGCCTTTTCCTAATCGCACCTACCATTTTCTCTCTCAAGGGGCTTTTTCACCCTCTGTCCCACTGTACTAGGTTAGGTCCTCTTTTTTATGCGTTCCCATTAAATCTTGTACTTGTTATATTAAAATTATAATATGCTACTGTAATTATTTAATTTCACGACTTCCCTAGTTAAAGATATACCCCATATGGGTAGAGTACAAGTCCATCTTATATTCTGTTGTGTGTCCAACACCTAGCAATAAGTAGCTCATACTGGGCACTTAATAATATCTGTTAAATGAGGTCCTATACTTTTATGAACTGTTGAACCAATTGCTGGTCTGACCTTGAACAGCAGGGTTTTTTGCCTTCATAACCTCTGTTCTAATTTCCACAATTTGTTCTAGTGCCTCAAACCTCGGCTTACACCACAGCAGAACAATATGGAAAAAGCACAAGGCATGATAGTAAGGGGATTATTTGCTTTGTAGAAAGATTTAACCAGCAAAGTACTGGGCAATTTCTGATGAATGAGGTTTCTACTGAGGGAAAAAAAAATTTCCTCTATTCAAGCAATTTTTTTCTAAGTATTGCAAATTTCAGTTAAGAGAGAAATTTCTATCAAAGTGAAGGGAATGAGGGTAATTTCTGCTATAAACCAAAAAACAGATAGCCTAACCACTTCTTAATGAAATTATCTGTCTCTTCTCCATAGATGCACCTCTGACTTGACGCCAAGTTAATTATTCAGGAGAAGCTAAACTCCTCAATATGTAAGGGATTTCTGGCTTGGGTGCTGTTCTCAAATTTTGGTGAGAAGGAATTCATGTGCTGTTTTATTAAGCTTATCAAAAACTTTCCAAATTCTGGCTGGGCACGGTGGCTCACACCTGTAATCCCAGCATTTTAAGAACCTAAGGAGGGTAAATTGCTTTACCCCAGGAGTTCAAGACTAGCCTGGGAAACATAGTGAAACCGTATCTCTACAAAAAATAAAAAATAAATTAAAAAAAATTAGCTGCGTGTAGTGGCACAGGCCTGTGTTCTCAGCTACTCTAGAGGCTGAAGTGGAAGGATCACCTGAGCTTGGGAGGTCGAGTCTGCAGTGAACCGTGATCACACCACTGATACTCTAGCTTGGGTGACAGAGAGAGACCCTAACTTTTCAAATTCTCAAATACATTTTCACTTGTCTTTCCCAAGCTCTAATAAACCTTTCCATTCTTCTCATTTCATTTCCTATTTATGTATCCTCTCTATTTCCTAAAATATCCAATTGTAATGTGCATTCCTTCATTTCTGAAACTCCACTTGTACCTACAGCCCTAAGGTTACACAGGTCTTTGCTTTTTCATTATGCTTGTCATCTATGATCTTTACATATTCTTTGTGTGCACTTGAGTGTGTGTGTGTGCATGCACTCTCTTGCATTTCTTTTCTGTTTACCATTTGGGATTTGTTTTCTAATATTGTTGAGTCAATCTGATAACAGAGGGTGGGATATATAATAGATATCTTATTTAAGGTAAAACTTTTATGTACATCCCTTTTATCCATCCTCAACTGCTTTGTAACACTCACAATAATCTCAAATGGAATAAAAAGTTTGTTATTGCTTATGGTTGTTTTGTTTTGTTTTGTTTTTCATCATTTTAAAATTTCTGTTGTTTTAATTGTTTTTAAGTGCCAATACTCCAATCTTACAACATTATCTGTCAGTTAATCAAAATTTACTTATGGCTTGATGACAAAAGATGTAGGGAGGGAAGATTTGAAGATTAGAGAAATGGACACACTAGTGGCCTCTAATATTTAAGACGCTAATCAGGTTAACTCTGTGCCCTTTATATGAAATTTTTTCTTGTATTTAGTAATAATCTGAGAAAATGCTGTCATTTAGAAAACAAAGAGCATAGTGGTAGGTGACACAATTATAATAACTTTGGAATAATTTTGTAGATCAGTTGATGCAATTATTAAGTAGGCAGAAGATACTAAGAGGATTTTTTAAAATATTGTTTCCAAAACCGAATATTTGTTTTAAAAATATGAGCATATTTAACAAATTTTCTCAAAACATTACTCTGTAAATCCATTACACAGAAATCAAAGTTACAACAACAGATGATTTTGTAACCAAAATGTATAATATTTATAGTACAGTTAGAGATTTTTTATATGAACTAGATAAAAAGTTCATTTGTATATGAACCAAAGAACCTGCTTTACATATTTTTATTTAATTGAACTTTTATAGCATTAACTTGAAATCCATGAGGGAAAAATAAAAACTGAAACTTATATAAAGTATATTTTTGTTGGAAGGCACAACTTATTGCTAAAGGAAATCATTCTCTTGGCTTCTTTATATGGTTTACAATAAACTATTTTTCCTTTACAGACTCATTTTTTAATACCAAAAATACTCTTTCCTTCCATGAGATCTTAATAATTCTCTGATGTTGCCAGTTATCTTCATAATATTCAGTGGCATTAAAATAAAAACCGAAGATTTGTTTTATTGCTAAAGCAGATCGGATTTGTATTAGTCTTTTTTTTGTTCAAGCTTCTGAGTATCAAATGTGAAATTTTCTTTGAGCTTCTCTCTGAAATTGCATTTTGATAAGTTCCTAGTGAGATCACAGAGGATAACACAGAATGACTAAAGATTCCGGGTGGCTTTGAAGATTTACTTAGTTGAGCATATTAAATACATGTGGAGTATATAGAATATACCAAGTATCATGGCACTATAATAATCTTCGTTCGGTATCTTTTAGGAGGTATATGATTTAAAATTCTGATTCTGTAATGTCATTGTTAATGGTTTCTATTGAATAGATTTATCTTTTAGATATATTTTTTAGATATTTAAAATTCATGAATCACATAAGAATGATCATCAGCATTTTATTGATTATAACCCCTACAAATAATACATTTGTGCACATAGCATGGTGGAATTTTTGGACATCAGTAAGACTCAAAACTTCTGGCTGCTTTAAGAAAATGCATTAAAATATGACACAATATATGGCAACTGTATAGCACTAACAAAACACTATCTTACACATACGTTACTTTATTTCACGTATTTGACCTTCACAACTTTTGATTCTATGGTAGATCCTATAGTGTATGCTCCTTGCTGTGTGGTTTATAGAGCACACTGGAGTGAGAATACAGATACCTACCTTGGTTCTATTTTAATGGTAAAATTATTTATGTGTTTGTTTTTAACGGACAAATAATTATTGTGTATATATATGGGGTACAATATAATGTTTTGATCTACGCATACCTTGCAGAAAGACAAAAATCAAGATAATTAATGTATCCATCACCTCACCAGCCTATCTTCTTTTGTGGTAAGAATATTAAAAATCACTATGTTGAATAGGAGTGGTGAGAGAGGACATCCCTGTCTTATGCCAGTTTTCAAAGGGAATGCTTCCAGTTTTTCCCATTCAGTATGATATCGGCTGTGGGTTTGTCATAGATAGCTCTTATTATTTTGAGATATGTCCCATCAATACCTAATTTACTGAGAGTTTTTAGTATGAAGAGTTGTTGAATTTTATCAAAGGCCTTTTCTGCATCTATTGAGATAATCATGTGGTTTTTGTCTTTGGTTCTGTTTATATGCTGGATTACATTTATTGATTTGCGTATATTGAACCACACTTGCATCCCAGGGAAGAAGCCCACTTGATCATGGTGGATAAGCTTTTTGATGTGCTGCTGGATTCATTTTGCCAGTATTTTATTGAGGATTTTTGCATCAATGTTCATCAAGGATATTGGTCTAAAATTCTCTTCTTTGGTTGTGTCTCTGCCCGGCTTTGGTATCAGGATGATGCTGGCCTCATAAAATGAGTTAGGGAGGATTCCCTCTTTTTCTGTTGATTGGAATAGTTTCAGAAGGAGTGGTACCAGTTCCTCCTTGTACCTCTGGTAGAATTCAGCTGTGAATCCATCTGGTCCTGGACTTTTTTTGGTTGGTAAGCTATTGATTATTACCACAATTTCAGAGCCTGTTATTGGTCTATTGAGAGATTCAACCTTTTCCTGGTTCAGTCTTGGGAGGGTGTATGTGTCGAGGAATTTATCCATTTCTTCTAGATTTTCTAGTTTATTTGTGTAGAGGTGTTTGTAGTATTCTCTGATGGTAGTTTGTATTTCTGTGGGATCAGTGGTGATATGACCTTTATCATTTTTTATTGCATCTATTTGATTCTTCTCTCTTTTCTTCTTTATTAGTCTTGCTAGCGGTCTATCAATTTTGTTGATCTTTTCAAAAAACCAGCTCCTGGATTCGTTAATTTTTTGAAGGGTTTTTTATGTCTCTATTTCCTTCAGTTCTGCTCTGATTTTAGTTATTTCTTGCCTTCTACTAGCTTTTGAATGTGTTTGCTCTTGCTTTTCTAGTTCTTTTAATTGTGATGTTAGGGTATCAATTTTGGATCTTTCCTGCTTTCTCTTGTGGGCATTTAGTGTTGTATATAAATTTCCCTCTACACACTGCTTTGAATGTGTCCCAGAGATTCTGGTATGTTGTGTCTTTGTTCTCATTGGTTTCAAAGAACATCTTTATTTCTGCCTTCATTTCGTTATGTATCCAGTAGTCATTCAGGAGCAGGTTCTTCAGTTTCCACGTAGCTGAGTGGTTTTGAGTGAGTTTCTTAATCCTGAGTTCTAGTTTGATTGCACTGTGGTCTGGGAGACAGTTTGTTATAATTTCTGTTCTTTTACATTTGCTGAGGAGAGCTTTACTTCCAACTATGTGGTCAATTTTGGAATAGGTGTGGTGTGATGCTGAAAAAAATGTATATTCTGTTGATTTGGGGTGGAGAGTTCTGTAGATGTCTATTAGGTCTGCTTGGTGCAGAGCTGAGTTCAATTCCTGGATATCCTTGTTAACTTTCTGTCTTGCTGATCTGTCTAATGTTGACAGTGGGGTGTTAAAGTCTCCCATGATTATTGTGTGGGAGTCTAAGTCTCTTTATAGGTCACTCAGGACTTGCTTTATGAATCTGGGTGCTCCTGTATTGGGTGCATATATATTTAGGATAGTTAGCTCTTCTTGTTGAATTGATCCCTTTACCATTATGTAATGGCCTTCTTTGTCTCTTTGGTCTTTGTTGGTTTAAAGTCTGTTTTATCAGCAGGAGAAGGAAATAAAGGGTATTCAGTTAGGAAAAGAGGAAGTCAAATTGTCCTTGTTTGCAGATGACATGATTGCATATCTAGAAAACCCCATCGTCTCAGCTCAAAATCTCCTTAAGCTGATAAGCAACTTCAGCAAAGTCTCAGGATACAAAATCAATGTACAAAAATCACACGCATTCTTATACACCAACAACAGACAAACAAAGAGGCAAATCATGAGTGAACTCCCATTCACAATTGCTTCAAAGAGAATAAAATACCTAGAAATCCAACTTACAAGGGATGTGAAGGACCTCTTCAAGGAGAACTACAATCCACTGCTCAAGGAAATAAAAGAGGATACAAACAAATGGAAGAACATTCCATGCTCATGGGTAGGAAGAATCAATATCAGGAAAATGGCCATACTGCCCAGGGTAATTTATAGATTCAATGCCATCCCCATCCAGCTACCAATGACTTTCTTCACAGAATTGGAAAAAACTATTTTCAAGTTCATATGGAACCAAAAAACAGCCCACATTGCCAAGTCAATCCTAAGCCAAAAGTAAAAAGCTGGAGGCATCATGCTACCTGACTTCAAACTACTACAAGGCTACAGTAACCAAAACAGCATGTTACTGGTACAAAACAGAGATATAGATCAATGGAACAGAACAGAGCCCTCAGAAATAATGCCGCTTATCTACAACTATCTGATCTTTGACAAACCTGAGAAAAACAAGCAATGGGGAAAGGATTCCCTATTTAAGAAATGGTGCTGGGAAAACTGGCTAGCCATATGTAGAAAGCTGAAACTGGATCCCTTCCTTACACCTTATACAAAAATTAATTCAAGATGGATTAAAGACTTAAATGTTAGACCTAAAACCATAAAAACCCTAGAAGAAAACCTAGGCATTACCATTCACGACATAGGCATGGGCAAGGACTTCATGTCTGAAACACCAAAAGCAATGGCAACAAAAGCCAAAATTGTCAAATGGGATCTAATTAAACTAAAGAGCTTCTGCACAGCCAAAGAAACTACCATCAGAGTGAACAGGCAACCTACAAAATGGGAGAAAATTTTCGCAACCTACTCATCTGACAAAGGGCTAATATCCAGAATCTACAATGAATTCAAACAAATTTACAAGAAAAAAACAAGCAACCCCATCAAAATTGGGCAAAGGATATGAACAGACACTTCTCAAAAGAAGACATTTATGCAGCCAAAAAACACATGAAAAAATGCTCACCATCACTGGCCATCAGAGAAATGCACATCAAAACCACAATGAGATACCATCTCACACCAGTTAGAATGGCGATCATGAAAAAGTCAGGAAACAACAGGTGCTGGAGAGCATGTGGAGAAATAGGAACACTTTTACACTGTTGGTGGGACTGTAAACTAGCTCAACCATTGTGGAAGTCAGTGTGGTGATTCCTCAGGGATCTAGAACTAGAAATACCATTTGACCCAGCCATCCTATTACTGGGTATATACCCAAAGGACTATAAGTCATGCTCCTATAAAGACACATGCACACGTATGTTTATTGTGGCACTATTCACAATAGCAAAGACTTGGAACCAACCCAAATGTCCAACAATGATAGACTGGATTAAGCAAATGTGGCACATATACACCATGGAATACTATGCAGCCATAAAAAATGATGAGTTCATGTCCTTTGTAGGGACATGGATGAAATTGGAAATCATCATTCTCAGTAAACTATCGCAAGAACAAAAAACCAAACACCGCATATTCTCACTCATAGGTGGGAATTGAACAATGAGAACACATGGACACAGGAAGGGGAACATCACACTCTGGGGACTGTTGTGGGGTGGGGGGAGGGGGGAGGGTAGCTTTAGGAGATATACCTAAAGCTAAATGATGAGTTAATGGGTGCAGCACACAGCATGGCACATGTATACATATGTAACTAACCTGCACATTGTGCACATGTACCCTAAAACTGAAAGTATATTAATAATAAACTAAAATAAATAAAAATATATTATTTTAGCAATTTTGACATATAGATTATTTTTAACTGTGGTTACCACACAGTGCCTGTCTAATTGAAATTTTGTACCCTTTGATTGACACCTCCCCTTTCCTGAACCCTCCCCATCTCCCACATTTCTGGTGATGATCTTTCTACTCGTTTGTATGACGTCAGCTTTTTTAGATTCCACATATAAGTGAAATTATACGGTATTTATATTTCTGTGCCTGGTTTATTACACTTGGCAGAATGTCCTCCAATTTCATTTATACTGTCACAAATGATAAAATTTCCTTCCTTCTTTAAGGCTGTATGGTATTTCATTGTGTATATATGAAGATGCTCTTCAAATTACAATGGAGTTATGTCTTGATAAACTCATCACACGCTGAAAATACTAAGTCAAAAGGATGTTTCTGCCTTCAGAATATTTCTACATATGGTAGGATAATCTAGGTATAATTTCATCTTAAATTGATGAGTGTACTGAATGCACATAGTTATCACACCATTGTGAGGCCAAAAAATCGCAAGGCACATCATTGTAACTCTGGGAATGTACATATAATATTTTCTTTACCCATTCATTTGTCGATGGACATTTAGGTTTCTCCCATGTCTTGGCTATTGTGAAAAATACAAAAATGAACATGAAAATGCAGATATTTCTTTGACATACCAATTTCAATTCCTTTGAATATATACCCAGTGAGAGTGCTGGATCATATTTTAATTTTATGTTTAGATTTTTGAGAAACCTCCACACTAATTTCCAAAATAACAGTACTAATTTACATTTCCACCAACAGTGTGCAAACATTTCCTTTTCTCCACATCCTTCCAAACACTTGTTATCATGTGTCTTTTTGATAACAGTAACTCTAATAGGTGTGAGGTAATATTTCATTGTGGTTTTAATTTGCCTCTCCTTGAAGATTAGAGATACTGAGCATTTTTCATTTATGTGTTGGGCACTTATATTTACGAGTGAGTCATTGGGCAAATCACTTAACCTTTCTAGCTCTGAAGTTTCTGATTTGTAAATTGAGATGGTTGAATTAGATTGGTGTTTTCTTTTTTGTTTTGTTTTTTGTTGGATTTTTTTTTTAATTTACCACTGGCTATACAGTAGACTCTCATGAGAAACAAAAAAATTAGATGTCCGGCCCCAACCCAAAGAATTTTGGAATAATTGATCTGGGATAAGGATCAAGCATTGTTTGCAACTTCTCAGGTGATTCCAAGGTGCAGCCAGAATTTAATACTACTGGGCTGAAATCTATCTAACATCTCTTTCAAACTCTAATTACATTTTCCTTTTATTGTCAGTGAATTAAATTATAATGCATTCCATTTTTCCTTGACTTATATAATCAATGCTAAAATAGGTTTTCTACTACTCCACAAGACAAAATTACATCAAAAAATATGGACTTTAATATATACTTAAGGGAAAAAGAAAAAATATTTTATACATGACTATTTGGAATTTATTTAGTAGTTTTATGATGTGAAGGATGATTTATTTATTCTTAGTTGCTCTTATGTGTCTCAGGCTGTGTTCTATAAAGAGCCCACGACTTGACCGTAATACTCAGACACTATACTGATACACATCTTCATTAAACCGTCTGAGAAAAACTTCCAGTGACAGACATATTATACTGTCCAGTATGCTAGAATGTCTTGATAGAGCTTTCATGAAACCTGAATTTCTGTACTTAGTCATTTTGTTAATAGAGAGAAAAGCACATATGAGTTTTGGTCAGCCTATACTTAGCACTCAATTTAAATAATTTTTATTTATTTCAGTAAAAAGTAATGTCAAGAATCTTTTCTATACATTAAAAAACCTCACATAAAATGTGTTAAAAATAAATATAAATGTATAAAAATTTTAAAAGCTTTCAAGTAAACAAGTTACCCATCTACAATCTGTTTAATCCAGTAACTCTACATTTCTGCATATTTATTTTCAGTTTGGTCCAAATCATTATTTTGGCCCTAATTTCTCTACTAAGCAACAATTTTAAACTATCTGTGAGATATAAAGACTCAGGTATTACCCTGTGTTTCACAGTGGACAGGTCTGTACGAACCTACCTCAAAATCTGAGGAAGCCAATAGGCCGAGGAAAGATGCTGACAAATCCGGTTTCTTAGGAAGAAACATTTAACTGAGACTTTTGAACAGAAGTTAGGTCTGTGTCTTGAGCAGCAGCAAGTAAAGATGGTGGACCCCATGCCATTAACCCCAGACCTAGGGCATAGATGCCATAGGTGACGGGTGGTTCAGAAGGGTAGGACAGTTGAAGTACAACAGCATCAAGGCTGTTTGACCTAAAAGCAGAATTTAGTGTAAGTACCTGCTCTAACATAAGGAACAATAGATAAATGGAAATCTCAGAGACCTTCCCATAACACGTGTTAATTAGAAGCCAACATGGTGGATTAGCATAGAAGATGGAGTTGCTTTAGCCTCCATACCTTGTCCTCCAAAAAGATCAAAACTGAAATAATTTTTGTTTAAGCTTCAGCTTTACATATATTTTCTATTTCATTTAACAACATCATTATCTTCTCAGAAATAATTTTTATGTAAGCGTTTCAGCTCTACGTATATTTTCTATTTCATTTAACAACATCATTATCTTCCCGGCGGTCTATGTTAGTTATTTCAGGTCAATCTTTTTCTAACCCATTCACACTTCCTCCTAACATTGTATGAGTCATGAACTCTTAAAACAGACTACTTCTCCAAGACTATGGATTCCACTTGGACATTTATAATATTTGTTTCCTTTACACTAAAAATTTATCTATTTAACTTATACTGGAAACAAAGATAAATGAAAAACGACTGAAAGCTAGCTTCAAATCAATTCAATTACTGATTGTGTTAAAAGTTACCTAATTCTACCTTAAGTCTTCAAATTGTTAAGACAAATCCTCCCTGGTGTAAAATAACATAACCCTAATACTCAATTTATCTGTATAAAAATTATACACAGAATGTTAAAAATATTACTGGGGAAAGTTACAAAAAAAGCCATCTAGCAGAAGGAATCTCAGTAACCAAACCAATGGCCTTTGTTAGGAAGGGAAAGGGCTCAACTCAGTAATGGACTGATACAGAGGCTCCTGGGATGAATGTGGGTGGGTGGTTTCTGCCAGCATGAATGCTTAGAGAAATGTCCTTTTCAGCCAGGTGCAGTGGCTCACGCCTTTAGTCCCATCACTTTGGGAGGCCCACGCAGGTGGATCACTTGAGGTCAGGAGTTCGAGACCAGCCTAGCCAACACAGTGAAACCCCATCTCTACAAAAATACAAAAATCAGCCAGTCGTGGTGTCAGGTGCCTGTAATCCCAGCTACTCGGGAGGCTGAGACAGGAGAATTGCTTGAACCCAGAAGGCGGAGGTTGCAGTGAGCCGAGATTTCACCACTGCACTCCGGCCTGGGTGACAGAGTGAAACTCCATCTCACCACATACACACACACACACACACACACACACACACACACACACACACACACACACACAGGAATGTCCTTTCCATAAAAGGAAAATTACTTTTATATTTAGAATACATAGGGCATAATGTGGATTTATTTGTCCTGTAGATAAAATGAAAAACCACTCAGGTAAGAATGCTCTCTCATGGCAGTTTTCAAGCATGAAAATTGTTTCCTGAAAGTATCATCACTTTTCCTTATTAAAGAAGGCTGTTAATTGGATTTTGAGTTCTTACCTCAAAAAAACTTGAATTTTGGCAGGGGAAGTGGGCTCAAAAGATAATATATATTTCGCATTCACATTCAGACCCCACAACTTGGAGTCCAATTTTCAGTATTTTAATTACCTTAATAATACTATGAATGTGAGATAGCGGGATAGAGATCCCAACTTGAAAAAACAGCCAGTGCCTGTGGTAATTTCATGTCTTGTCAAATACTTTTATCGATTGGTTTATATGTCATTCTTGTTATAGAAGACTATGCCTTTTAAAAAATCTTATTAGTAACACTTTCCTAATTTGTATTTTAGAAAGCTAAAGGTCACTGGATTAATAACACTGGGAGGGTTAGAATAAAACAATACATTAATATTGCTGCAAACCTGAGGTGGCATGGGGTGGTTGGAAAACCAGAACTATTTTAAAAACATTAAGCTCCACTATAAATATAACTCACAACTCCTGGCTTTGGGGAGTGGGAGAGCATTGTGTGGGTTTCGTTCAATTTATTGACTAAATAGGCCTTTTTTGAGATTACTGGACCATCGTTAAATGTGTACTGTGAAGAGCTTAATGATATGTATAAAGGGCTTTACTACAGTCCACTAAATAAACACTACTAAAGTACAGACTGCAAACCAAAATGTATCTGTGTTATGACATCAGTTGCAAGTAGCAAGCATGGTGCTAAAGTCTACACCAATGGAATTAGATGAGTCCTATGCATGAATTTTAAAATTAGTTTTCAGTAACAAAAAATGCCATCTAGACAGATGTAAAGATATACCATATTCATGAACTGAAAGGTTCATTAGTATAATGACATTCATTTATCATCTTTAAATTGATCTATAGATTTGGTGGAACCACAGTGAAGTTCTTAGAGGCCAATTCTGGAAGCTAAGGTAATCTTAAAATTTACTTGAAAATAAAAGTGAAACAATTAGCTAACACAAACTTTAAGAACAAAATTAGTGGAGTCATACAACCATATATGGAAACTTACTATAAAGGTGAGGTAACTAAACATTTTGGTATCAGAGAAATTGTAGACAGACAACCATATCAAAATAACACATGTGTAAACAGACCAACACATATATGAACATGCTTTATAACAAAACTGGCATTGCAAAGCAGTGGGGAAAGGAATCATTTCTGTAATTGGTAGCCATAAAAATATCATTACATCATGAACCCTTCCCTAACATGATACACAAATATCAAGGTTTCATACTTCAGTGTGAATGATTAAAAATATATAAAGCTTCTAGAATATAATACTAGTGAATATCTTCATGACTTTGGGATAGGCAATGATATCTTTAATAGCACATAAAAATCAGTTAATAGACTAAATTAAAATAAGAAATGTGTGCTAATCAAAAGATGCCATTAAGAGTGTGGAAAGGTCTCCTACCATCTTCCAGTTTCTAGGGTAGAGAAAAACTGAGTTCAACTATTCAGTTATTTCCTGACTTTGAAAGAATCAGGGAACTGAGGCACACTCATGACAGTTATTATCTCCCAACCACACCCCACCTGATGACACAGAGTAATGTACTCAAGCTTTTCCCGATATTCCATCACCCTGCAATTTTTGCCTCTGTTCTCCAGTGGAGCCAATCATTAATCCATGGTTTGGAACACAATGTGGTGAACCCAATTCTAGTGATTTTTGAGGTTAACTGAACAGAGCTCTCACTTTGTCCAAACCCATATGTTACGTGTCAGAAGCCATATGACTCTGATGTGGAGATAACCTAGCTAGCAGGTGAAAAGCCAAAGAAAGGAAATTGACTTAGGTGTCATTCCTGACAGGAAATACAGTCTTAGGGTAATTGAGGCACTGAATTATAATTATTTGCTATTATGTTTGTTTACTCCACTATCCTTAAAAGTTTAAAAGTTGCTTGAACTCAAGAGTTCGAGCCCAGCCTGGGCAACATGGCAAAACCCCATATCTACAAAAAATTAACTGGGTGTGGTGGCATATGCTTGTAGTCCCAGCTACCAGGGAGGCTGAGGCGGGAGAATAGCCTGAGCCCGGCAGTTCTAGGCTCCAGTGAGCCGTAATCCTGCCACTGCACTCCAGCCTAGGCAACAGAGCGACACCCTGTCTCTTTTTTGATCCTGCAGTGGCGCGATCTCTTTTCATTGCAGCCTCAACCTGCCGGGTTCAAGCGATTCTCCAGCCTCAGCCAGGCCCCCGCCCCAAGTAGCTGGGACTGCAGGCGCGTGCCACTAGGCCCGGCTAATTTTTTGTACTTTTTTTTTCTTAATAGAGATGGGATTTCACTCCTGACCTCCAGTGATCCGCTCGCCTCGGCCTCCCAAAGTGCTGTGATAATAGGCATGAGCCACGGAGACTGGCCAAAAAAAAAAGTTTAAAAGGTGTAGTTCCTTATTTATTATTGTGTTCTTAGCACATCACCCAGAACATGGAACACATTCAGAAATATACATATTTATATACATTTATTAAAATTAATAACTTCCTATTAAGTGTTGACTATTTTTTAGTTTGTTAGTGACACATCCAGATATATAATCGTGTCAAAACAAATAAAATTAAATCATGTCTATACATTCTATGTTGTGATAGATGTGTTAGCTCCTCTAATCCCTGAAATGCCTAAAATGACCAAGGAAATCCATCTGCACGTATGTTGGGAAGGGTCACAAGTCACTTCTTCCACTTAACACTTCATTTACGCCAGTCAAAGAAGCTTTATCCCTAAAGTCTCCCAACATAAGTATCCGTATTCCATTTTTTTTTCCAACCAAGCTGATGAGACATTTTGTTATACTTCCTGACTTGTTTACCTTTCCTTTTGCAAAAGCAGAATTCAGTTATGAGAAATTCTAATACTTACATTCTGACTTTTTTTCAATATGCCCGTAAACATAAACTTTACAAATAGCAATTAAAAACATAAAACTACAGCTAATTGACCAGGATGTAGTCTCC
The DNA here is from genome assembly GCF_029281585.2 of Gorilla gorilla gorilla. Classification (NCBI taxonomy): domain Eukaryota; kingdom Metazoa; phylum Chordata; class Mammalia; order Primates; family Hominidae; genus Gorilla; species Gorilla gorilla. Next base: position 66,167,525 of record NC_073229.2, read on the forward strand.
CTTATTGATTAAGTTTAGCGTTTATTTTTTCAATGTCAGTGGGTCAGAGTTCTGAAACTGCTTCTGTGTTTGTGTGGCTGTATTTATATGTGTAAAAGAGAGGATTTAGGGAAGTGAAAGAAAGAAAGAGAGGGAGAGTGAGAGAGACAGAGACAGAGAAAGGAAGAGAGAGAGGCTGGCTGATGATATTTTATTTATTTATTTATTTATTTATTTTTCCCAGGCCTATGCTTAAAGATGTTTTCTTTTTTTTTTTTTATTATACTTTAAGTTTCAGTATGCAGCCATAAAAAATGATGAGTTCATGTCCTTTGTAGGGACATGGATGAAATTGGAAACCATCATTCTCAGTAAACTATCACAAGAACAAAAAACCAAACACCGCATGTTCTCACTCATAGGTGGGAATTGAACAATGAGATCACATGGACACAGGAAGGGGATGATATTTTATTAAACTGCTTTGAGTGGTGAATGTCAGAAAGAAGCAAGATAACAAATGACAGGGCTAAAGTGCTCTATATGAGGAAATCAGAGATTCACATTTGCTCCTTTAGATGATAGGACATAAAAGAAAGTGTTCAGAGGAAGAAAGAAACAGGAAATGATGGAAAACTTGGTGTGCTGAGTAAAGTGATGTTTCCCATGAGAATCCCCAGGATGGGGAAAGGATTCTGATTTGGAAATATATATATGTCGTTTTTTTTTAATTTTTATGAGTACATTGTAGGTGTATATATTTATGGAGTACATGAGATATTTTGATATTGGCATACAAAGTGTAATAATCACATCAGGGTAAATGGGGTATCCATTACCTCAAGCATTTATCATTTTTTTGTGTTATAAACATTATGATTATATTTTTTTACTTGTTTTAAAGTGTACAGTAAATTATCGTTGACTGTATGTTACTTCATGTAGAATGTGTTTTGTTACCTATCCCGATGACCAACCAACTTAGGCAAGCTACGTACTTATATTTGTAGTTATTTCTACAGAGACGTTGAGGAAACAAGGCAAATGACTCTTCTTTCCCCACCTCCCCATCACTTCTGGTTTCCATCCCTCTCTTCCTCTTACTCCACTTCTGTCTTCTTTTTCCATTTCTTTCCTCCCCCTCTATGTCTTCCTCCTTTTCCTCCTCCCTTGTCCTCTCTATGTTCCCCCTCCCTGACCCTATGGTTCAAAATCTGAAGAGCCATTAAAATGCTACATACCAAGGAAAGTATTATGAATGGAGAAAACTATAGTCAGAATAATCAAGAATTTAAGAAATCATAGCTTTGCAGTTATATGAACATGAAATAAAACATTGAGTCAATTGTATCCAGGTCTCTAGTTACCAGAAAACTTCAGGTAATACTTAGTTGAGATGTGTGTGTGTGCTCATGTATGTCTATGTGTGTATAAATTTAATGTAATGTTGTCATGAAGACATTACATATTTATAATATGTAAAAATATCAGTTCATGTTACTAGTTATAATTCCTAGCATCATTCTATTTTCATGATAATATAATCATGTTTAATTAATTTTCATCTGCTATCACATCATCTAGCATCCTAACAAATATTGTACATTCATTTCACTTTCATTTTCACAAGGCAAAGTCACTCTTTGCCTCGATCTAGGTCTCCATCAAGAAAGTTAATGCCACATCCTTAAATAAGGACTGAAAGTTGTAACAATGTTTATTGGACTTAAATTTAAGAATTGAATTACCTGATATGAAGAGTAATATGAAACTAGCTTGATTATTAATATTTTATATTTGATGTGATTAAATGTGAATAGTTTATCAATTTACTCGGCCCTCTAATGACACCTTTTATACTGGCATCCTCCCAGGTATTTCAACCTCCAGTTTCTCTACTATATCAAAGTGGTTACAAACTTTTGCCCTCATTGCTATTCTTGCCTCCAATTACCCTAAAAATTGAGAGTTTCTGTGTAATACCAACGTACCAATGTTTCACAATAAGATTAAATAAATACAATCGCAGTTCAAGTTAAAGCTTACAAGAGATTCAAAAACTGGTTTGTCTCTTAATAAATCTTTAGGCAAACATTGTCACTTAGTCCTCAATGAACACAGAATTGGCAGTGCAATTTGAAAGTAAAGGGTGTAATGCTGGTAATTGAGATTTATTAAATGCAGGTGGCCAAGTTGGCATTAAATATGTATATTGTGAGAGATACTAAGTGTGGATGTGTGTGTGGTTTAACTGACTATGAATGTTTCTTCTATGCAGGAAACTATAAAACAAGAACTATCCTCTGATGTTTTCCACCTGTTCAAATAAAGTTATAAACTACCCAAGTGAATGTAAACAACTCATACACAGAAAATAGAGCCATAATCCTGATTCTACTGTTCTCAAACCCTAGTTCTACATAAGAATACAACAAAGAAAGAATCATTTATATGTATCAGAAAAAGCACAAGTCTGAACAGAAAATTTAAATGATTAACACTAGGAACTTCCAGTCTCAGCACTGACTGCTAAAGAGCTTGGAAGTAATCACATCTATTCTTACAAAAACAACCAAACAAAACACAACAAAAAACACCAACAAAGTTACTTACAGCCATCAGAGAACTGAGACCACAGGGTAAATCACCAGTTTGGAAAGACAGGCCAACACAGAGAATTATACGTGAGATACCTTACCTGAAGCAGAACCTACTGGATCCATAAACTAACAGGAAAGATTAAATAGTAATTTTGACAAATTTTGGGAGGCTTAAGAGTTCTTGAGGTCTCAATCTCAGGGATACCCCACACTTCCAAGGGTTTTAACTGCAAGAATTACTCCAAATCCTCATGGTGAAGATCTGAGAACAATTCCCTCAAATTGTGAGCCAGGGGAGAGGAAAGCTAATCATGTTGAAATACATTGAAAGTAATATTCACAACAAAGTCCTACTCCCCAAGATAAGCCTATTTCTCAGAGCCTTATCCCACTGGGGGAAGGGCAATTGCCAAGCTGTAGCCCACTCTGGCTCTGTCTCACCTAAAGAGAGGTTGAAAAAGCTGAGAAACATTCTAAAGTCACAGCCTAGGGATTCACTCCCACTAAAATATTGAGATTTAATCATAGAATCATACAATGTTCCCCTCCTCTGCACCTTACCATGGTATCAATAGGGCTCCAGTATAACAGTGTATTAGAACTGAAAGAGCAATAAGACACAGCTTCTATTTAAGAAGTAATACTTATAGAAAAACAGAGGGATCAGGAGAGAAACATAAACAAGGTCAGCAAAGGAAACAAGTCTCTAACACCAATGGCCACAAAAAACATTAATCATTAATACCGTCTAGCTCAAAAACATTAATACAGTCTAGCTCCTAGCCAGAATAACACACCACCTGACACTGAAAGCCTATTTGGCTCAGTTTCTATTATCCATATAATTAAATAATACTTCACACGAAAATGTTACAACAAAATACGAAAAAGGCAAGAGAAAAACACAATCTGAAGAGACAAAGCAAACATCAGGATTGGACTCAAATATGACACAGATTTGGAAATTATTAGATGAAAAATTTAAATTTAATTTGAATTAATACATATTTACTATGTTAAGTTTTCCAATAAAAAATAGACAACATGTAAGAACGGATGGATAATGTAAGCAGAGAGATGGAAACACTAAGAAAGAATGGAAAGAAAATGGTAAAAATAAAAAATGCTAACAGATATAAATAATGCCTATGCTGGTGTTATCAGTAGAGTAGATATGGCCAAGGAAAGAATCAGTGAGTTTGACAGCCCAAACTGAAGTGTAAAGAGAAAAAACATTTAAAAAAACGTATTCAAGAACTAAGGCCCGATGCCAAAAAAAAAAATGTATGACATATATGTAATTGAAATACGCAAAGGAGAAAAAAGAGAAAAAGGAGAAGCTAAAATACTTAAAATGCTAAATGACGAGTCAATGGGTGCAGCACACTAACATGGCACATATATACATATGTAACAAACCTGCACATTGTGCACATGTACCCTAAAACTTAAAGTATAATAATAATAAAATAAAATTAAAAAATAAAAATAAATAAATAAATAAATAAGCATTGCTGAGCCTCTAAAAAAAAGAAATAATGTCCAACAATTTTCCAAAATTAATGAGACATTAAACCACAGATCTGAGAATTTCAGAGAATTCCAAGCATAAGAAATACCAAAAGAATATACACATAGGCATGCCATATTCAAACTGCAGAAAAACAAAGTAAAACTGAAAATCTTAGAAGACGACAGAGGACAAAAAAGCCACATTACATGTAAAAGAAAAAGGGTACATAATACACCAGAATTTTCACCAGAAACCATACAAGCAAGTAAAGAGTACAGTGAGATATATAAAGTGTTGAAAGAAAAACCTCACCAATACAGATATTTTTATCTATTGAAATTACCCTTCAAGGCTGAAGGAGAAATACTTTGTCAGATAAGCAAAATCTTAGGGATTTTTGTGTCAGTACAACAGGCCTGTAAGAAATGTTTAAAAATGTTCTTTGTAGGGAAGAAAAATGATACAGGTCAGAATCTTAGATCAAAGATCAGCAAAGAAGAAACAAAGACAAAGATAATTTTAAAAAATTCTTAATTGTTCTAATATGCAACTGTCTATTTAAAGTAACAGTAGTAATTACATAGTGGGTAATTGTGGAATACATATAAGTGAAATGAATGACAGCAATATGATGAGGACAGGAGTGTAAAATTGCTAATACTCTGGTATAAAGTTCCTGTACTACTCATTAAGTATCATAGTGAGAGTAAACTTAAATTTCTTATAAATGCTTATTACAAGCCCCAGTACCCTAAAATATTTTAAAAGTATAATTAATACGTTTAGGAAATAAAATGGAATTGTATATTATCTGCAATTGAAACTGGAAAGGGTAGAAAAGAGAAGAAAAACAAAAGAAATGAAAGAACTAGTATAATAAGTAGAAAAGCTACAAACATGGTAAATATTAACTATATCAATAATACTTTTCAATGTGAATGGTCTATATGCACCAATACAGAAGCAGAGATCAACAAAGATTTAAAGAAAAGATCAAACTCTATGTTGTCTGTGAGAAATCCACTTTAAATATAAAGACAAAGATAGGTTAAAAGTAAATGAATGAAGAAAGATATATCATGACAACACTAGCCAAAATAAACTTGGAGTAGTTTATTACACTAAGATAAGGAAGGCTTCCAAATAGGTAATATTATCACGGATAAGGAGAGGGGCATACAATTATCAAAGGTTGATTATCTAAAAATACATTTTTTGAAAGAATTTATTTATATATTTATTTATTTTAATTTCAATAGCTGTAGAAGTACAAGTGGTTTTTGGTTACATGGATGAATTGTATAGTGGTGAAGTCCAAGATTTCAGTGAACCAGAAACCCAAGTTGTGTACCTTGTACCCAATAGGTAGTTTTTCATCCCTCCCCCATCACTCTCCCCTCTTCTGAGTCTCCAGTGTCCATTATACCACTCTATATGTCTTTGTGAACCCATAGCTTATCTCCCGCTTATAAGCAAGAATATGTGATATTTGGTTTTCACTTCCTGAGTTACTTCACTTGGAATAATGGCCTTCAGTTCCATTCAAGTTGTTGCAAAAGAAATTGTTTTGTTCTTTTTTATGGCTGACTAGACACACACACACACACACACGTGGAACAGAATAGAAAATCTATAAATAAAGCCAAATATATATATAGATAAAAATGTTCTTTGTCAAGGATCAGTTGGTTGAATTTGGCACTATTTATGGGTTTTATATTCCGTTCCATTAGACCATGACTTTTATGCCAGTGCCATGCTGTTTTGGTTTTTATAGCTGTGTAGTATAGTTTGAAGTCAGATAATGTGATGTCTCCAGATTTGTTCTTTTTGCTTAGGGTTGCATTGGCTACTGGGCTCCTTTTTGGTTCCATATAAATTTTAGGATTGTTTTTTCTAATTCTGTGAAAAATTATAGTGGCATTTTGATAGGAATTATATTGAATCTGTAGATTGCTTTGGGCAATATGGTTGTTTTCAAAATATTTACTCTTCCAATCCATGAGCATGGGATATATTTCCATTTGTGTCATCTATGATTTCTTTCAGCAGTGTTTTGTATTCTCCTTCTAGAGATCTTTAACCTCCTTGGTTAAGTATATTCAAAGGTGTGTTTTTTTTTTAAGCTATTGTAAAAGGAATTAAGTTCTTAGTTGGATTCTCTGCTTGGTTGTTCTTGGTATATAGCAGTGCTACTGATTTGTGTACATTGATCTTGCAACCTGACATCTCACTAAACTCATTTATCAGGTCTACGAGTCTTTTGGAGGAGTCCTTGGCAATTTCTACGTATATGATCAACAAACAGACATAGTTTGACTTCCTCTTTTCCAGTTTAGATGCCCTTTATTTATTCCTGCCTGACTGCTCTGGCTAAGACTTCTGGTACTATTTTTGTCTTGCTCCAGTTCTTAGTGAGAATGCTTTCAACTTTTCCCTATTTAGGGTGATGTTGGCTGTGGGTTTGTCATATACAGCTTTTATTATTTTGAGGTATGTTCCTTCTATGCCTAGTTTTTTGAGGGTTTTTATCATAAAGCAATGCTGGGTTTTATTAAATGCTTTTTCTGCATCCATTGAGATAATCATATTTTCATTTTTAATTCGGTTTATGTGATGGATCACATTTATTGATTTACATATGTTGAACTATCTCTGCATCATTGGAATGAAATTTACTGATCATGGTGAATTATTATTTTTTGATATGCTGCTGGATTCAGTTTGCTAGTATTTTGTTGAGGATTCTGGCATCTATATTAATCAGGCACATTGGTCTGTAGATTGTTGTTGTTGTTGTAATGTCCTTTCTGGGCTCTGGTATCAGGGCAATAGTGGCTTCACAGAATGAGTTAGGAAGGGTTCCTTCCTTCTCAATCTTTTGTAATAGTTTCTTTAGAATTAGTACCTATTCTTCTTGAAATATCTAGTAGAATTTGGCTGTGAATCTCTCTGGCTCTGTGATTTTTCTTGTTGGTAGATTTTTTTGTTGTTGTTTAAATTACTGATTTAATCTTACTGCTTGTTATTTGTCAGTTCAGGATTTCTATTTCTTCCCAATGAAAGCTAGGGGAGTTGTATGTTTCCAGGAATTTATCAGTTTCTTCTAGATTTTCTAGTTTGTGTTCCTAGAGGTGTTCGTAGCAGAGTTGAATGATCCTTTGTATTTTTCAGGTGTCAGCTGTAATGTCTCCATTTTATTTCTAATTGAACTTATTTGAATCTTCTCTTTTCTTGCTTAATCTAGCTAGTGGTCTATCAATTTGGTTTATCTTTTTGTTTCATTGATTTTTTTGTATTGTTTGTTTTTTCTTCTTTTTGATTCAGTTTCTTTAGATCTGCTCTGATTTTTGATGTTTATTTTCTTCTGCTAGCTTTGGGTTAGATTTGTTTTTGTTTCTCTAGTTCCTTGAGGTATGACATTAGGTTGTTAATTTGGCATCTTTCAGACTTTTAATAATTTTTTATTTTAATTCCATAGTTGGTATGGTACAGGTGGTTTGTGGTTACATAGATACATTCCTTAGTGGTGATTTCTGGGATTTTGGTGCACCTGTCAACTGAGCAGTGTACACTGTACCAGATTACGTAGTCTTTTATCCCTCATTCCTCTCCCATCCTTCCCATCGAGTCCTCAAAGTCTATTATATTATTTTTATGCATTTGCATCCTCATAGTTTAGCTCTCACTTATAAGTGAGAACATACGATATTTGGTTTTCTATTCCTGAGTTACTTCACTTAGAATAATGGCCTCCAGCTTTATCCAAGTTGCTGTTATTGCTTTTAATCACAAAGTGATGCTGGGTTTTACCAAATGGTTTTACTGCATCTATTAACATGATCAAATAATTTTTGTTTTTAATTCTGTTTATGTGATATATCACATTTATTGACTTGCATATGTGAAACCATCTCTGCATCTGTGGTATGAAACCCACTTGATCATGATGTATTATCTTTTTGATATGCTATTGGATTTGATCAGCTAGCATTTTGTTGAGGATTTTTGTATCTGTTTATCAGGGACATTGGTCTCTAGTGTCTGTTGTTGTTATGTCCTTTCCCGGTTTTGGTATTAGGGTGATCCTAGCTTCATAGAATGATTTAGGGAGGATTCCCTCTTTCTCTATCTTTTAAAATAGTTTTATTGGAATTGGTAGCAGTTCTTCTTTGAATGTCTGATATAATTTAGCTGTGACTCCATCTGGTCCTGGATTTTTTTTATTGGAAATTGTTTTATTACTTATTTAATCTTGCTGCTTGTTATTGGTTTGTTTAGGGTTTCTATTTATTCCTGATCTAATCTAAGAGGATTGTATATCTCCAGGAATTTATCCATTTCCTCTAGATTTCTTAGTTTGTGTGTGTAAAGGTGTTCATGATAGTCCGGAGTGGTCTTTTGTATTTCAGTGGTATCAGTTGTAATATCTCTACTTTCATTTCTAATTGAACTTATTTGGATCGTCTCTCTTTTCTTGTTAATCTCACTAATGATCTATCAATTTTGTTCATCTTTTCAAAGGACTAGCTTTCTGTTGCTTTTACTTTTTGTTTGTTTGTTTCATTTAGTTCTGCTCTTATCTTTTGTATTTCTTTTCTTCTGTTGGGTTTGGGTTTAGTTTGTTTTTGTTTCTCTAGTTCCTTGAGGTGTGATATTAGATTGTCTATTTGTGCTCTTTCAAACTTTTTGATGAAGGCATTAAATGCTATAAATTTTTCTCTTAGCACTGCTTTTGCTGTATCCCAGAAGTTTTGATAAGTTGTGTCACTATTATCATTCATTTCAAATATTTTTTAAACTTCTATCTTGATTTCATTGTTAATCCCCAAATCATTCCAGAACAGATTATTTATTAGGTTGGTGCAAAAATAGTTGGTATTAGGGTGATTCTGGCTTCATAGAATTATTTAGGGGGGATTCTCTCTTTCTCTATCTTTTAAAATAGTTTTATTAGGATTGGTACCAATTCTTCTTTGAATGCCTGATAGAATTTAGCTGTGAATCCAAAGATTGGTTGGATCCACGTTTGAATTAGGTTGGTTGGTGCCATTACTTTTCATGTCAAAAAACAATTATTTTTGTGCCAGGCTAATAATTTCCATGTATTGGTATAGTTTTGAGGTTCCTTTTGGAGTTGATTTTGAGTTTTATTCCACTGTTGTCTGAAAAGATGCTTTATATAATTTTAATTTTCTTAAATTTATCGAGACTTGTTTTGTGGCCTATCACATGGTCTATCTTGGAGAATGTTCCATGTGCTGATGAGAAAAATGTATATTCTTCAGATTTGGGGAATAATATTCTGTAAATATCTCTTAAGTTCATTTGTTCTAGGGTACAGTTTAAATTGATTTTTTTCTTTGTTTACTTTCTGTCTTAATGACCTGTCTAGTGCTGTCAGTGGAGTATTGGAGTCCCCCGCTATTATTGTGTTTCTACCTCATTCCTTAGGTCTAAGAAGTAATTATTTTACAAATTTGGAAGCTCTAGTGTTAGATGCACATAAATTTAGGATTATAATATCTTCGTATTGGACTACTTTTTTATCATTATATAATTTCCTTCTTTTTTTTTTTTTTACTGTTGTTGCTTTAAAGTCTGTTTTTTTCTTACATAAGAATAGGTACTCCTGCTGACTTTTGGTTTAAATTTCTGTGTAATATCTTTTTCTACCCCTATACTTTATGTTTATGTGAGTCCTTATGTGTTAGATGAGTCTCTTGAAGGCAGCAGATATTTGGTTGGTGGTTTTTTAAATTTATTCGGCATTCTGTTATCTTTTAAGTAGAGCATTTAGGCCATTTACATTCAACATTAATATTGAGCTGTAGGTACCTCTGCATTCATCATGTTAATTGTTGCCTAGATACTTTGTTTTTTTATTGTTTTTTTTTTGTAGGCCTAGTGAAATTTATGCATTATGAAGTTTCCTTTGTGGTGTATATCGAGCTTTTGTTTGAAGATTCAGAACTCCTTGTAGCATTTTTTGTGGGGCTAGCCTGGTAGTGACAAATTCCCTCAGCATTTATTTGTCTGAAAAAGACTTTCTCTTTCATTCATAAAGCTTAGGTTTGCTGTATACAAAATTCTTCACTGAAAATAATCTTGTTTAAGGAGGCTAAAGTTAGGACCCCAATCCCTTCTGGCTTGTAAGTCTTCTGCTGAGAAATCTGCTATTAGTTTGATAGGTTTTAACTTTACAGGTTACCTGATACTTTTGTCTCACAGCTCTTGAGATTCCTTCCTTGGTCTTGACTTTAGATAGCCTGATGACAATGGGCCTTCATGATGATCTTTTTTCAGTGAATTCCCCAAGTGTTCTTTGAGCTTCTTGTATTTGGATGTCTACATCTCTACCAAGACCAGGAAAGTTTTCCTCAATTATTCCCTCAAATAATTTTTCCAAACTTTGAGACTTCTCCCTCAGGAACACCAATTTTTCAAAGGTTTGGCTGTTTTACATAATCCCATATTTCTTGGAGACTTTGTTCATTTTTTAAATTATTTTTTCTTCGTCTTTATATGATTGGGTTAATCCAAAAGCCTTGTCATTGAGGTCTGAAATTCATCTAGTTCTAGTCTTGCTCTAGTCTATAGTTGAAATCTTTCACTGCATTTTATATTTCCCTAATTGTATATTTGATTTCCAGAAGTTCTGATTTTTTTAATAATATATATTTCTCTGGACAGTTTTTCATTTATATCCTGGATTTTTAAAAATTTATTTAAGATGTTTTTTACCTTTCTATGGTATCTCCTTGAGTAGCTTAATAATCAACCCTCTGAATTCTTTATCTGGCATTTCAGAGATTTCTTCATGGTTTGGGTCCATTGCTGGGGAGCTAGTGTGATCTTTTGGGGGTGTTATAGAACCATATTTTGTCATATTACCAGAACTAATTTTTGACTCCTCATTTGGGTAGATTATTTCTTAAAGTTGTTCTTAAATTTTTTATTGGACTGTGTTTATTTTTTATTTTTCTTTCTTATAAATCTAAGTTTAACGTTTATAGTTCATTTTAGGCTAATTTGATTCTTGGTGTTTAAAGGGTGAATACTCTGTATGAGTTTTTTAGTTATAGAGGCTCTTCGTGTACTGACTTTCCCAGATGCTGTTTGTAGTAGTTATGTACTTGGTGTGTGGGCAAGTCCACTGTCTTTTATGGGGTTGAAATGGCAAGAATCTTTTGAAGCTTATCTCATTCTTTCACTGTGTACACTGTATTTATTTATTTAATTTATCCCCAGTATTTTATTTACTGAGTCAATGATTCAGGCATCAGGCCAATAGGGAGGCATCCCTGGGTAGGCAATGGTTATAAATAAGGCAAGTGGGTAGATATAATATCCAATGGTGGGGAGATGTACTAGCCTTGATGAAAGCCACTGGGGGAGCTCTCAATTAGATGTGCTGAGGTTTTATCAGAGTGAAGAGTGGGAGCTACCTTAGCTCCCCTGCCATGCCAGGCAGGAAAGCTATCCACTTCACAGCCTCACTCCTATCCCAGTATTCTGGTTATTCGTATCAGACAGGTACCTCTTTTCATCCTTAGAAATGTTGATTTTCCAAGTAGGGAGAAACTGTGATTCTGCCTTTTGTTCAGATCTGAATCTGGGGAGTGCTCCTCCTGTGGGGTTTCCATCACACTGAAATGCTCCAGAAAGGCTGTCTAAAGGTGTATCCACGCTGTGTTTTTGGAGAGAATCCCCAGCTGTCTCTTCAATGGTGTGCTGCAGAGGAAAAAGTACCCCCTCTTTAAGGCCCTTCACAATCACAGAGATTGCCCGCCTGTTAGGATAGAGGTGCAGACTTTCCCTACTGCACCCAGCACTACAATTGTGTCTCTGCTGTAAGAAACTTCCCACTAGACTCAAGGCCTGCCGTTCAGATTCTTTTGTCCCATGGGATGTTCCCTTGATGCGTTGCCCTCCCTCTTCCCCTATGAATGGGGCTTCCTTAGAGCTGAACTACAGTGCTTATTATCACTCTTCTGGGTCTACCCACTCAGTGGGGCTATCTGGCTTTTCAGGTCTCCTAGCAGCGGATACCAGGACTTGCTCTGATGGAGGTGGCAGGGGAGTGACATAGACTCCGTGAGAATTCTTGGTTGTAGATAGACTTAGTGTGTGGGCTTTCTAGAATGCTGGTTGTTTTAGTAGTGAACTTGTCACATGGACAGAGTTGTTTTAGTAGTGAACTTGTCACATGGACAGAGTCAGGACTTTTGATTAGCAAGCAGTGATGTTAGCTGAGACCCTGCTGCTGTTTTCTCCTTCCTGGGCTCAGTGTTATTCTGACAAGAGGTGCTGTAATTGCCTGAGTTGGTTGGCTTCCAGCCAGGAGGTGGTGCTTCCAAGAAAACACCAGCTTCAGTAGTAGCAGTGGGATTTGAGCTTGCCCCAAGTTGTCCAGAGGATGTATTCTGGTTCCTCAGGTGAGAGGTGGGGCCATAAATCTCCCAAAATTGTGTGTCTTTTGTGTTAAGCTACCAGGGAAAGGTAAAGAAATACCATCAGGTGGGGGCAGAGTTAGGTGGTTCTGAGCTCAGACTCTCCTTGGGCGGGGCTTGCTGTGGCCACTGTGGGGGATGGGGCGTGGTTCTCAGGCTGCTGGGATAACGTTCCAGAGGGGACTTATAACTGCCTCCGCTGTGCAGAAGAGTTTGCAAAGGGAGTGGGGTGTAGACAGCAGCAGTAAGCCTCACCCAGCTCCCATGCAGTTTGCAAGGCTGGTCTCACTCCCACAGTGCCTTGCTAACAGTGCCAGGTTTAGATCCTGGCAGCTTGCACACAGAACTCAGTACTTCCTCAGTCCATAAGCTTCCCCACAGAGATAGCAAACAGGGCTTTCATGCCATGCGCCTCCCCATCTGTCCACAAGGCCAGGAATCCAGCTCCTGTGCTCATGTGTTCAGCACACTTCCAGCTTGTCCCTCAGTTCTGTTCAAGGGAGTTCATCCCCACTTGAAATGATAAAATAAAATTCAGGTGGGAGGTTCTTTCACCCTGTGATCCCTCCTTGAGTTCGTTTGCTGACTTCTCTGAGGTCCCCTGTGACATATAGTCAGGAATGGATTTCCTGGACTTAAGCTGGAGATTGGGAATTCCTACAAGACACTTCCCACTGCTGGGAGTTTCATGCTGCTCCCTAAATCCATTCCAGCTCTGGGTAGGGTTAAGGACTTCTCCCGTGATCTGCATTTTCAGATTCCTCACTGGGGATGTGTGTTTGAAGGCAAGCTCTCCTCTCACACTCTGGAAACTTACAGTTTTTCACCTGTGTCTTGGAGTAGCTGCAGCATGCTGCTTCTTTCAAAGGTTCTGTGATTAATTATGGCTTTCCTGGTCAAGTTCCTTTGGTGATTCTTGGAAAAAAAAAATTACAGCATGAATCTCTACACACTATTCTGTCCTTCCAAGTGGGAGAGCATGCTGACACTGCCTCCTGTCCACCATCTTGAAAAAAAAGAAGTTTCAGTCTTTTTGATGTAGACATTCAGCGCTATAAATCTTCCTCTTAGCACTGCTTTTTCTGTTTCCCAGAGGTTTGGATAATTTTTATCACTGTAATTGCTCATTTAATTTTTTTTTAAATTTTCATTTTGATTTTATTATTAACCCAATAATCATTTAGGACCAGATTATTTAAGTTTCATATATTGTGTACTTTCAAGGACTCCTTTTAGAATTAATTTCTGGTTTATTCTGCTGTGTTCTGAGAAGATACTTGATATGATTTTGATTTTTTCAAATTTATTAAGACTTGTTTTGTGGCCTACTATATGGTCTATCTTAGAGAATGTTCTATGTGCTGATGAGATAAATGTATATTCTTGGGTAGAATGTGTTGTAAATAGCTATGAGGTCTGTTTTTTCTAGAGTGCAGTATATATATATATATATGAAATACTATATATATTATATATGAAATACTATATATATTATATATATGAAATACTATATATATTACATATATGAAATACTATATATAATATATATGAAATATATATGAAATACTATATATATGTTATATATAATATATATAGTATTTCTTTGTTGACTTTCTGCCTCGAGGATCTGTCTAGTACTGTGAATGGAGTGGTGAAGATTCCCCATTATTATTGTGTTGCTGCCTATCTCTTTTCTTAGTTCTACTAGTAATTGCTTTCTGAATCTGAGAGCTATGGAGTTAGGTGCATATATATTTAGGATTTTTATATCTTCTTGTTGAATTTATTATTTTATCAATATATAATGACCTTTTCTGTCATTTTCTACTGTTGTTGATTTAAAGTCTGTTTTACGAAATTTACTTCTCACTTTTGGATTCCACTTGCACAAAATATCACTTTCCACCCCTTTACATGGAATCTATAAGAATATTTGCTTGTTAGGTGTGTCTCCTGAAGACAGCAGATATTTGGCTTGTATTTTTTTTTGTTTCTTTTGTCAGTCTGTGTCTTTTTAAGAGGAGAATTTAGATCATTTACATTCAACGTTAATATTAATATGTGAGGATCTGTTTCAATCATCATGTTGACTTTTACCTAGGAACTTTGTTTTCTGGTTGTGTTATTGTTTTTTAAGCCCTGTGAATTGTATTCTTTCAGAAGTTTCTATTCTGGTGTGTATAGATCTTTTATTTCAAGATTTAGAACTCCTTTTAGCATTTATTATGGAGCTGATCTAGTACTGATAGATTTCCTCAGCAATTGCTTGTCTGAAAAATAGTCTATTTCTCCTTCATTTATTAAACTTAGTTTTTCTAGATACAACATTGTTAGCTGACAGTTATTCTATTTAAGGAGAGTATAGACAGGAGTCCAGTACCTTCTGGCTTATAAGATTTCTGCTGAGAAGTTTACTGTTCGTCTGATAAATATGCTTTCCCAGAAGGACATAACAATTCTTAGCATATATAAACCCAATAAAACAATTCAAAATTATTGAAGCAAAAGCTGATAGAACTGCAAAAAGAAATGGAAAAAATGGGAAACTGAAAAAGAAGCACAATTAAACCTAAAGCAAGCAGAAGAAATGATAAAAATTAGAGTGGAAATCTGTAAAATTAAGAACATAAAATCAATAGAGAAAAACAAAAAAATTAAAAGCTGTTATTTGAAATTAATGAAATTGAAAAGTCTCTAGCCAGACTAAGAAAAACAAAACAAAAACAAAAACATGAGAACACACAAATTTTAGAAATAAAAGTGGGGTCATCACTACTGAATTTGTAGGCATTAAAATGATACTAAAATGATAAAAAATACAAACAGCTTTATGACCACAAATTTGATTACTTAAGTAAAATGGGCCAATACCCCAAAAGACATGAACTACCAAAGCTCACACAAAGAGACGCAGATAATCTGAGTGGTCCTAAACCTATTAAATTGAATAAATATTCAATAACCTTCCAAAACAAAATGCACCAGGGCTGACTGGGTTCAATGGTGAATTCTACTAAACATTTAAGAAAGAAATTATGGGCCGGGCGCGGTGGCTCACGCCTGTAATCCCAGCACTTTGGGAGGCCGAGGCGGGTGGATCACGAGGTCAGGAGATCGAGACCATCCTGGCTAACACGGTGAAACCCCGTCTCTACTAAAAATACTAAAAATTAGCCGGGCGTGGTGGCGGGCGCCTGTAGTCCCAGCTACTCGGGAGGCTGAGGCAGGAGAATGGCGTGAACCCAGGAGGCGGAGCTTGCAGTGAGCCGAGATCGCGCCACTGCACTCCAGCCTGGGCGACAGAGCGAGACTCCGCCTCAAAAAAAAAAAAAAAAAAAAAAAGAAAGAAATTATGTCAATTTTCTACAGTATCTTCCATAAAGTAGAAGTCATAATTACCCTAATAACAATACTAGATAGACATTACAAGAAAACTATAGACCACTATTTCTTATGAACATAGATGCAAATATCCTTAATGAAATATTAGCCACAATTATACACCATGACAAAGTGGGATTTATTTCATGTATTTGAAGTTGGCTCCACATTAAAAATGAGTTAATGTAATTTATGACACCAATAGAATAAAGAAATAAAAAGTCTGCAATCATATCAATTGATAAAGGAAAAGTATTTAACAAAACCCAACAGTCATTAGTGATAAAAAAAATCTCAGCAGATTAGAAATAGAAGGGAACTTTCCCAACTTAATAAAGAATGTCTACTAAAAACCTGCAGTTAATGTAGGTTTTCTGGATGCTTTTCTTGCAACATTAGAGACAAGAATGTACTCTCTTACTACATTTATTCAATGTCATACTGGAAGGCCTAGATAATGAAATAAGATAATAAAATAAATTATATACAGATTATGAAGGTAGTAAATGCACTGTCTTTTTTCATGCATGACATGATTATGTAGAAGTCTCAAAGAATTGAAGAAAAGCTTCTGGCAGTAAAAAGTAATTATGGTAAGGTCATAGGATGCAAGGTTAACGTACAAAAGTTGATTGCTTTTTTGTATACCAACAGTGAACAATTATAATTTTGAAATTAAAAACACAATACCATATTTAGTAGCATAAAAACATGAAATAAAGCACAAATTAAAAAATGTATACAAGATCTTTGCATAGCTAACTACAAAACTCTGATGAAATGAATAAAATAGGATATAGAGATATTTGATGTCCATGAATTGGAAGACTCAAAATTGTTAAAATGCCAATTCTTCCCAAGTTCATCTATAGATTTAATACAATCCCAATCAACTTCCCAAGAAGCAATTTTATGGTATTAACCAACTGATTCCAAAGTTTACTTGGAAAGGCAAAGGACTCAGAATAGCCAACAGAACATTGAAGAAGAACAATATTTGAGAACCAATGATACTTGACTTCAAGACTTATTATGAAGCTATTGTAGTCAAAACAGCTTAGTAGTGGCAAAAAAAAAAAAAAAAAAAGGATACCTAGATCAATGGAACAAACTAGAGTACCCAGAAATAGACCCATGCAAATACAGTCAACTGACCTTTGACAAAGGAACAAAGGAAATTCCATGGAGAAAGATAGTTTTCTCTACAAAACAAATGTGAGAAATTTGGACAACCGTATGCCAAAAAAAAAAAAAAATGAATCTTACAACCAGATCTTACAACTTTTACAAAATTAACTCAAGATTAGTCATAGACCAATGGTTGCCAGGGCTTTGAAGGAGAGTGAGTGGGGTAGGTGAAGTACAGAGAATTTTTTGGATGGAGAAACTATTCTCTGTATTTACTCAGTGTATCTGAATCCACAGCTAAATTCACCCCAAATTAGAGATAGGAAAACTCCTATGAAGGACTGTCCCAAACTGTCCCAAGATGGGGCTAGTTGGAATTCTAAAGAAAGGTAATCTGTTTAAAGCATTATCAGGGGAAGTTTACAGAGGAAAGGTGCTAATTTATATAAGTTGGAAAGAAATGGAGTCTGTAAGACTAAAGGCAGAAAGACAAATACCACGTTTTCTCACTAATGTGAGGGACTAAAAAAAAATTGAACTCATGGAGATAGATAGTAGAACGATAGTTCTACCAGAGGATGGAAAGGGTAGTGGGCAGAAGGGGATATAGTGGAGGCTGTTAATGTAGATAAAAATACAGTTAGATAAAATAAATAAGATCTAGTATTCAGTAGCACAATAGGGTGACTGCAGTTAACAATGCTTTATTGTATATTTTATTTATTTTTAAAAAGTTAACTTTTTTTTTAAGTTCAGGGTACATGTGCCAGTTCATTATATAGGTAAACTTGTGTCACAGGTGATTGTTGTACAAATTATTTCATCACCCATGTATTAAGCTTAGTTCCCATTAGAGATTTTTTACTGATCCTCTTCCTCCTCCCATCCTCCACCCTTCAATATACCCAGTGTGTGTTGTTCCCCTCTACGTATCCATGCGTTCTCATCATTTAGCTCCCACCTAGAAGTGAGAACATGTAGTATTTGGTTTTCTGTTCCTGCATTAGTTTGATAAGGATAATGGCCTCCAGCTCCATCATGTTCCTACAAAGGACAAAATTTTGTTCTTTTTTACGACTGCATAGTATTCCATGGTATAATTGTACCACATTTTCTTTATCCAGCCTGTCATCGATGGGCATTTATGTTGATTCCATGCCTTTGCTGCTGTGAATAGTGCTGCAATCAACATATGTGTGCATTTGTCTGTATAATAAAACAATTTATATTCCTTTGGGTATATACCCAGTAATGGGATTGCTGGGTCAAATGATATTTCTGTTTCTAGGTCTTTGACAAATCCCCACACTGCCTTCCAAAATGGTTGAACTAATTTACACTCCTACTAACAGTGTATAAGCATTCCATTTTCTCCTCAACCTGGCCAGCATGTGTAATTTTATGAATTTTTATTAATAGCCATTCTGACTGAGGAGAGACAGTATATCATTCTGGTTTTAATTTGCATTTATCTAATGTTCAGTGATGTTAAGCTTTTTTATCATATGCTTGCTAGCCATATGTATGCCATTTTTTGAAAAGTATGTGTTCATGTCCTTTGCCCACCTTTTCATGGTTTTTTTTTTTGTAAATTTGTTTAAGTGCCTTATAAATTCTGGATATTAGACCTTTGTTAGATACACACTTTGCAAACATTTTCTCCCATTCTGTAGGTTTTCTGCTCACTCTGTTGATAGTTTCCTTTGCTGCATAGAGGCTCTTTAGTTTAATTAGATCCCATTTGTCTATTTTTGGTTTTGTTGCAGTTGCTTTTGGCATGTTCATTATGAAATATTTGCCTGTTCCTATGTCCTGAGTGGTATTGCCTAGATTGTCTTCCAGGGTTTTTATGGTTTTGGGTTTTCCATCTAAGTCTTTAGTCCATCTAAATTTTTGTATATGGTGTAAGGAAGGGGTTCACTTTCAATCTTGTGCATATGGTTAGCCAGTTATTCCAGCACCATTTATTGAATAGGAAATCCTTTACCCATTGCTTGTTTTTGTCAGTTTTGTTAAAGGTCAGATGGTTTGTAGGTGTGAGGTCTTATTTCTGGGTTATTTATTCTGTTCCTTGGTCTGTGTGTCTTTTTTTTGTACCGGTATCATGTTCTTTTGGTTACTGTAGCCCTGTAGTATAGTTGGAAGTCAGGTAGCATGATGCTTCCTGCTTTGTTCTGTTTGTGTAGTTTTGCTTTGGCTATTTTGGCTTTTTTGGTTCCATATGAAATTTAAATAGTTCTTCTTAGTTCTGTGAAGAATCTTAATGGTATTTTAATAGTAATAGCACTGAATCTATAAATTGCTTTGGGCATTATGGGCATTTTAACAATATTGACTTGTCCTATCCATGAGCATGGAATTTTTTTTTTCATTTGTTTGCATCATCTCTGATTTCTGTGAGCAGTGTTTTGCAGTTCTGCTTACAGAGGTCTTTCATGTCCCTGGTTAGCTGTATACCTTGGTACTTTATTCTCTTCTGGCAATTGTGAGTGAGATTACATTCCTGATTTGGCTCTCAATGTCAACTGTTGTTGCTGTATACAAATGTTAGTGATTTTAGCACATTGATTTTGTATCCTGAGACTTTGGCAAAGTTGTTTATCAGCTTAAGAAGCTTTTGGGCTGAGACCATGGGGTTTTTCTAGATCATGTCATTTGCAAACAGAGATAGTTTTACATCCTGTGTTTCTCTTTGGGTGTCTTCCTTTCTTCCTTGCTTTCTTGCTTTCTTGCTTTTTATTTATTTCTTCCTTTCTTTTCATGATTGCCCTGGACAGTACTTGCAATACTATGTTGAATATAAGTGAGGAGAGAGGGCATTCTTGCCTTGTGCCAGTTGTCAAGGGGAATGTTTCCAGCTTTTGCCCATTCAGTATGATGTTGGCTGTGTATTTGCCATAGATGGCTCTTATTATTTTGAAGTAAGAACATACATTTTCATTATTATTTGAAATACTTTAAATCATCAGGGAAAAATGGAAAACCATATAATCATTTTATAAAGGCAGAATACATTTAATACCCAAATCCGATAAGACTGTCAAACAAGTTGTGATCAAATAAAAATATCACTCTATAAGTAGGATAATCTAAATAAATTCCTAGCAAAAGAATCAAATAATGTGACAAAAATACCTTACTAACATATAAGACTTGTTCTAGGAAGAAAGGATTTATTCAGTAACCAGAATGCTAATATAATTCATCATAATTACAAATTGAAGTTTTTTTTTCTGTAGATTATGTCAATAAAGTCAAGGTAACCCACAAGCCTTGCCAGGTTTTATTACTAGAGAGTTCATCTGTTTATTAGACAAATTTTTTCTTATAAAGATATTACAATGGTCAGAACAAATGAGTATTATTGAGAATACCCCTAAAATTCATAATTATTGGTGGACTTCCACATGTTTGAAGATGCAAGCCATGTTTTCAAAATAAATGTATAATAATTTAAATCCCAAAAGTGATATATATTTTCATTTGAAGCAGCAACGTTTAGTAGCTAGAATGGTAGGAATTGAAATCTAGTTCCTTTACTAACAATCTTTGTGAACCTATGCAAATTACTTAACCTGTCTGTCTCTGTTTCTCATATGTAATATAGTTTCTATCTCATAGGATTATTTATAAACATTAAATAAATTAATATATGTAAATATTTAGAATAGTGCCCAGTTTATAGCAAGTGAATACAAGTATTAGTATCATTAATATTAGCACTACCATTACCACTACTACTCCCACTATTATCAGTGATTCCAAATCGTGATCAAGTCCAGGTACCTTGGTATACAGAGGAGGAAATCAGCAACTAGTATAATTTAAAGAATAACATATACCTTAAAATATTCAATGTGTAAGTTTTCTAAAAATTATTCATAATAAAGAATTGATCTAGGAATTATATACTGAAAATTTAAAAAAGCAGTTTTTAGAAGGAATAAAAGGTGATTAGACAAGCATCAAGTTTAATTTAATTTAATTTAATGGCTTGCTAGCATTTAAATCCATAAGTCTGTGCTACCCAACTGGTGATTTTTTGGATATCCTGAAAAATTTGAATTTATGAATCCTATATATAATTTCAAACATTATCCACAAAACTTGAACAAAAACTGCCCAATAGCCTTCATAAAGGTTCTCTTCTGCTGTTATCTTCATAAATAACTGTCAACATTAAAAATGTGCATGCTGTTTGTTTAAATTGAATAATTCAAATAATACTGAATATTGTTAGGTTGACTATCATGGTAGCAGACATTAAAAAAGAATAGTAGTGTAGATGAGAAGAGTTGATGTGTTTCAGAATATAGCAAATCTCTAGAATTTTGAAGTAAAAAGAGATTGATATCTTATGTGATATAGGAGTTTGTCTTCAATCAACCAACCTCTTGTCCACATTCTTTTCCTTCAGGAAAGTAAATTGATTGTCACTCACATTATATTATTCAAGGCTAATTTGACTCACTTAGTTGTACCTTGACAGCTAAATACCAGATATCTTACTCAGCATCCCTCATTGACACTTCTTAATCACTTTAGTGCTCTTGCTAATGTTCCAACAAGTCCTTTTCTCTTTTCTGGTTTTGAACATTATTGCTCTTTCG
Organism: Gorilla gorilla gorilla; assembly: GCF_029281585.2. NCBI lineage: Eukaryota > Metazoa > Chordata > Mammalia > Primates > Hominidae > Gorilla > Gorilla gorilla. The sequence continues at coordinate 66,189,189 of NC_073229.2, forward strand.
GTTTGTACAGTAGTTAGTCCAAGGGGTTTATTATTGATAGTACATTTTCCTTTTTCTAGTTATATTTACATCACCCATCTAAAACACTGAATTTGAGTAAAAGTGATTGATCCTGTTTCCATTTTAAATTAATTAGGTAAAAAACAGAGAGAAATTCAAACAGGTAGGGCATTCAAAGGCTAAGATTTCTCATTGTGACAAAACTTGTATTTTCAAATATATGAGCATCTAAAAATCTCTGAACCCAATAGACACATTGTGTTTGTGTGTGTGTGATAGCTTTGATGGGTCTTTTGACATTATCATGGAGTGAGATTTAGGAAGAAAACAAATCCAATCTTAGCCGTACCATTTACTAACTTACTAGATACTAGACACTTACTAGATACTAACATTACTTGCAGGACTGCTCTTAGGATTAATAAACGTGCTAAATATAATTACTTGGAACAATGGCCTGTACCACATACACCCTAGGCTGCAGTTCCCTTTACCCTGCTTTATTACTTCCTATTCCTCCATCTACTCTAGTTTCACAAGCTCCAGAAAAATGTCATATTATCTTATCTGCTCAGACCTAACTCCTATTATTTTCTTTTATTGTTGTTGAATATGTATTCCCTTTATTCTTTTATTGTCAAGGTAATGACATCTCAGGAGGAAAAGGTGATAAATGATTATGCCTAATCTGTCATTTTGGATAAACTACTCCATGTTATTTTGTTATCATATAGAATACATTAAAGTAATCTTTGCTAAGTCTCTGAATGCAATATATCTAATTTTTATAACAGCCCTATAAACTGCATATGATTCTCATTTATAGTTAAAATTGAATTTTTAGGTGGTAAAATAATTTTGTTCACTAACTGAACTAATAAATTCAAGAATGAAGATTCAAGCTGACGCCTTTAACTGTGCAAAGTCTGTACTATTTTTGTCTTTTCAAACAGAGGAAACATCAATAGCTTAACTAGAATGCAAGATTATTTCAGCAATTAGTAAGCTAATACAATAAAATGCATTCTTCAGAATACTAGTGCATTGTTTTGTACTTATCATAAAAGAAAACTTGTAAACGTATAAATCACTTGCACAGTTATGTGAGGCTTTTTATTTATTTCAGCTCACCAGTGAGTTTCCCATTATTAAATCTGACAGTCAATTCTGTCTTTATTTTACCTGACCTAAAAGCAAAATTAGAAACATTTTATGATTCCCTTCACCAAGAAATGCTTTTGTTGCTTGGGTTTTAAATGGTCACATTCTCCTCATTTTCTTCCTTCCTTTCTTGCAAATACTTGTTCTCAGTTTCTACCAATATTGGAGGTCCTTAGGATTTAGTCTTTAGACCACTTCTCTTCTGTCTGTAATTATAATTCCTTTGGAGACTCCTGTAATCTCCATAAATACCATATCTTGCTGATTATTTGCAAATATATTTCCTTGATTTCTCTCTTGAAATCCATACTTGTGTATCCTACTGCCTACTTGACATCTCCTCTTATTTCTAATAGAAAGTCTGTAGACATCTAGACATTTCAAAATTAAAATATTTAAGCCAAATCTTAAATCATATTCCCTGACCCTGTTTTACTTACAACTTTTTATGTTAATTGCTGGCAACTTTATCCACCAGTAGTTCCAGCCAAAAATATTTATTTCACCCACATGCTACATTTACTCCAGCAGAGTTAACTCTACCTTTAAAATATATCCAGAACCATCTGCTAATTACCCTTCATTGCTCTATCTTAATTCCAAGCACTAATATCTGGCATTAGCTATTGCCATAGACTCTCAACTGGTCTTCCAGCTCCCATTTTTGTCTCCCTAGAGTTTATTCTCAAAACATCCTATCAAAATGTGTATCAATTATGTCACACATCTCTGCAAAACCCCTCAATGAGATTCCAGTTGTTTTAGGGTAAATATGAAATCTCAATAATGGTATTGGCACCAGTGACAATTCACTGCTACCCTCTTCTTACTCACTCTGCTCCACCTTTGCTGCTCCTTAAGCTTGTCAGGCACACTTCACTCTTGGAGCTTTACATTGTGTTCTCTCTGCTTGGAAGAACTTTTCTTCGCATATCTGCAGAATTTACTTCCTCCACTCCTTTGACTATGTGCTCAGATTTTTCTTTCTCAAAAATGCTACTCAGGTCATTTATCCACAATTTCAGCCTTTCCCATAGTTCTTCCACCTTACCCAATTTGGTGCCATTTTAATTTTTAACCTCCTATTGCACTACACAATATTTTTGTTTGTTTGTTTCTTGTCTTTCTAGCCCCACAAATATGTTAGCTTCATGAGGGCATGGATTTTTGCTCCCCATCTCCCATGAATACATTCTCAGTGCTCAGAACAGTGCCTGGTTTATAGTAGAATCTTAAACGGTATTTCTTAAATGAATGAATGAATTAACACCATGATGGGACTCCAGGTTTTTGAAATAGTGGCCAATTGGAGCCAACAGCCATGAACACATGAGGAACAATGACTTGAAATATCTTCCTTTATTCAAACAAGACTGTCTTTAACACATAGGAATCAATTCCTCAAACATTTTTTTTTCTTAAAATCACTCTCAAATATTGGACAAGTGTAAACATTCCAGTCCCCATGACAGTGAATATTCAACAAAGACCCTCTGTTAAATACATTAAAGTAGTTTCAAAAGCAATAAAGTTGTAAGCATGCAAGACAACAAGTAAAATAATAGAAAAAACACATTTGCTGGCTTAAACTAGTGAAAAAATATTGGACATGATCATTTTTTCCCTCTTATCTCATAAAAAATGACTAGTGTCTTGAGAATATAAAAAAACTTCAAAATAGGTCAACAAGTTCAATGCCCTTCAAGCCATTCTTTAGCTAATGCTCCAGCCCTTAAAACTGTCTGTTCAGATTGCAACTTTTAGAGGCACTAACATCTGTCTGCCTAATACGTCCCCCAACTCCAGCAGGTGAGCCAACTTCCTAAATAGCAAGCCTTGCTCTAAAGAACAGAAGTTGTATCCCCCGGGATGTTCTTTTGGCAGGGCTAGTGGGCTGTTCTCAGCAATTTTCCAAACTTCCATTTCACACTTCCTTAGTTCTGAAAAGAAAAAAAGGTGGGGGGAAGCAACTAACAACTTCAACGTTTTTCTGAAGCAAAATAGAAAATGTCATAGCGTTCAGTGGCTATAAAATAAATTTGTAAGAGCTCTCTTACTAGCTTATTGCGACAAATTATCTAAGATGATACCACTTGTGTTCTATATATGGTTAAGTACTTTCAGCTCTCCTTAAGGTTTAGGTACCTTAAAAAGTGTTCCTATTTTCAGCTTAGAGTTGATTCAAAGTTGTTTTGGAGAATCTGGTTTTGCTTGGATGAACTCTGAGAATTTTATTCAAATAGAGACTAGGTGTCTTCCTGATGTTGCTTGATGTATTTTAGGAGGATAATTTGCATATGTTGTTGAAACTAATCCTGCATTTAACTTATATTTCTTCCAAAGTTCTTTGGTAAATGTTGAGAAATAATGATGTTAATTTTTTTGTTTTCTTTGTGAAGACACTAAATCATTTAATAGTCACCAAAATTAGTCTTAACTTCTTTGTTAAATTGGTAGGTTAGGCAGCAACAACTAAGAAGAAAACAATGAGTACAATTAGGTTTTAGGTTTGACATTGGCAGAAGAGTATACTTTTGTGAAAGTTTCATAGTTACAATTATCTTATAAAATGTGCATTTTCATTATTAATTTGTAGTAGTCAATTCTCACACTGCTGTAAAGAAATACTGAAGACTGGGTAAATTGTAAAGAAAAGAGGTTTCATTGGCTCATGGTTCTGCAGGCTAGACAGAAAGCATGGCTAGGGAGGCCTTAGGAAACTTACAATCATGACAAAGGTGAAGTGGGAAGCAGGCATTCTTCACATGGCCAGAGGAGGATAGAAGTGTAGGAAGGGGTAGTTCTACACACTTTTAAACAACCAGATCTTGTGATTAACTCATTCACTATCATGAGAACAGCAGCAAAGGGGAAATCTGGCCCCATGATCCAATCATCTCTCACCTGTCCCCACCTCCAACACTGGGAATTACAATTTGACATGAGATTTGGGCAGGGATGCAGACTCAAACTATATTGTAATTCAAATGCTCCAAGTACACTAAATCTCTTTCTTTCTCTTCTATTAAATTGTCTTAGTTTCTCATATGAGGGCAAAATAAACTTTTTGGGTCTGTAGATAGTATGTATTAGCCATATCATTTAATAAATATTACTAATTAAACTAAGAAATTACATTGAAAGAAGGGTAATTATCCAGCATTTTAGAATTAGAGAATCTGTGCTTTTCTTATATTCCAAAAATATTTCCCAAAAACATCTTTGTTGGAAATCTTAAATAGTTATTGTTCTGGGAAATATATTTTAGAAGTAAAATATTCTTGAAATGAAAAGCTATATAAGTTATAGTCAAAGTAATTCTTTCTATCATAAATATATATCTGGTTAATCACTCATTATGAGATAATTATTCATCTTCTTGAGGGGTTTTAGTCTTTAATCTTTAGAGTGGTCTTGAGAAAGCTCATAAGGTCTTTGATAAGTTAATGGAAAATAATGCTAAGATTCAATATTGATAAAATAAAGTGTCTTTCTTCATGGAGAGAAGTCAAGACTATTAGGTTTTATAGGCTATATGTTCTATCTCTATAGTATCTATCTATCTATCTATCTATCTATCTATCTATCTATCTATCTATCTATCTACCTACCCACCTACCTATATGTATATCAACCAGGGTAGCTTCTGGAGAAGGCTAGCTGAAATAATAACACTTTCAACACCTGAAATATTTTTTAAAAAACTTCTCCCCAAAGTGTTATTAGTCAAAATATAAATTTTCATTTCATTTTCCAAAATGATTATTATTTCTTCCTGTCAATAATTGAAGGATTTTTAAAATGTAAAAAATATAGGTATTAATAATTAAAGCTAAGGAAATATGGCCAAAGTAGGGGAAATAATAATTTTGACTAGCTGGGGCTAAGAAAGAATCTTTGAAAGTGATCAACGCTTCTGATTCAGCAGTCTTTTTTTAATATAAATGAACTAAGCTTATCTAGTCTACTAGTCCAAAGACATCAACATTCCATTCCCGCAATCAAGTATGTGTATGTGTGAGAAAGACAGAGAGATAGAGACAGACACAGAGAGATGGGGAGGTAATGGACTGAAGGAGAGGGAAAATTTAAAAAAAGATGAGACTTATAAACTGAGAATTATTAAAAAAAGGTTTCAATATTGAATTTGCCTCATTTCTTTATTCTACTTTTTTATTCAGTAATGTATGTGTAGCTCTCTCTTATCTTTTGAACAAACTATACTCAAACTTAAGTGGGTAAGAAAAAATTAGTAAAGTCAACCTCTTACCAGAAGTCTTTACCATCTATCATAAGATCCACCATCTAAGATGAAATAAAATTTATACTAGTTAGATTTTTTCTGAAGAGATCAACTTGGCTTCTTCAGTACAGAACACGTATTGGCCATAAATCTTAGGTTGGTGCAAAAGTACTTGCGGTTTTTGCCATTGAAAGTAAAAGAAAGAAGACCAAGTCATCCTTTTGAGACAATAACCTTATTCGTTAGTCGAATGCCTTCCAAAGTATTATCTCAAATGATATTCATGGGGTTTACTGAAAAGAAAAACATTATAATTCAGGTAGTGGTCCAACAATAAAACCTCACTTTGGGGTGATCCTACAATATTTACAGGTTAACGCCAGCTTGTTAACAGTAGGGAAAATACGCATTTCAGCTAAGAAAATGAATTGCCATAACATTCTGAAATGATGGGCTTACATCAGTAGAAAACAGATGATGTAAACGGAGATAAAAACAACTAAATGTGAGTTGCTGATTACTCACGCTGCATGTTTGCTTCTTTCCCATCCCCGTTTCCTTCTGTGTGGATAATGCCTCACCTTTTTTGTCCTCTACACTTGTCTGTACCACCTAACTCATTATGCCTCTGGGAAGTGGGCTGGTTTATCTGACTGATGAAACTGACCAGAAAAATCTGGACTTCCTCAATTGAGCTCAGCTCTTACATTTCCTTTCTTGTGAACTGCATGTGCCCAACAGCAGGCATTCTTCTTTCCTCATGTAGTAAGTCCTACCCTAGTACCCTTCCCCACTATTGGGAGGAAAAGCTTGTGCTAGCCCAGCACTGCTTATGACTGGCTGGGAAGATAAGTTGACTTCCAGACTTCAGATAGAGAACTCAATTGGACTTTGCATAAATATGTTATTCATTTCTGTTGAGTAAACATATGGAAGTGGTATTTTTGAATCCTAAGATAAGTTTATGTTTTACTTTAGTAGAATCTGCCAAACTGTTTGCTAAAGTGGTTGTACCATTTTCCATTCCCGCAATCAAGCTGTCTTCATATCTTCACCAACACTTAATATTATCAGTCCTTCTAATTTTTTGGTATTCCTTTTTATTTTAATTTTAAATTTTTTACTGACTACTGACCTTGACTCTCTTTTCATATATTTGTTTACAATTTATGTATACCTTTTGGTGAAATATCTATTCAAAATTATCTTCATTTGTTTAATAGAGTTCTTTGCTTTTTATTTTTAAGTTATAGGACAATATATTCTGGATATAAATTCTTGGTCATGTACATGTTTTGAAAACATTCTCTCTCTGTGTTGCCTGCCAATTCATTTTTTAATGATGACTTTTAAAAGGTAACATATTTATTTTGATCTTCAGTTTATAAATTTTTTATAATTGGCTATTTTGTGTTTTTATTAAAAATCAGTTGAACATCTATTTTGGATATATTTCTGAAATATAGTCCTGGCCTATTTATATATCTATCCTTATTCACGTAACATAGCCTTGGTTATTGTATCTATAGAGTGAGTATTGAAATAAGGTAGTGTGTCCTTTACCTTTTTCTTTAAGAAAATTGTTTTGGCTATTATAAATTTTCAAACCAGTTTATTCATTTCTAAAATCAATTGCTGAAATTTTAATTGGTACTATATTAAATCTATAGATGAATTTGGAGAGAATTAGCATCTTAACAAGGTTCATTCTTTTGCTACTTGAACATAGTATATCTTTTCGTTATTTATGAACCTTGGACATAGTATCTATCTCCATTCTCCCTAAAATGTTTTATAGTTTTCAGTTTATAGGTCCTGCACATATTTTGCTAAGCTTATCTCTGCGTATTTTATTTTTTGATCTTGTCAGAAATGTATTTTAAGTGCCAAGCTCCAAATGTTTATGGCTGGTATATAGGAATATAATTGGTTTTGGTTTATTGAAATCTATGAACTTGCCAATACCACTTTAGTGTTAACAGCTTTTTTGTAAATTCCTTAAGATTTTTTGGATAGACAATCATATCACCTGCAAATAAAAATAATTTATTATTTTATTTACAAGACGTATGCCTTTTAATTATATTTTCATTTTTCTCTAGCTAGGAATCCAGGCAAATAATGAATAAAAATATGAGATCAGATTTCCTTATCACATTAAAAGGTCCCCTTCAATTAGCAGTTTGCTGAGGGATTTTATCTGATTAGTTGATGGATTTTCCTGAAATCCCTCTCCTGCATCAATTAAGATAATTGTAAGGTTTTCCCTTTTTTATTCTGTTGACATTGCAAATTACATTGCTTGATTTTTTTAAAGTATTAAACCAGTTTTGCATTCCTCACATAAACCCCACTTGTTCTTTTGTGTCTATATTTCTGGATTTAATTTTCTAAAATCTTAAAATGCATTATGTATGGCAAGTATGGATATGGGATCAAAGAATATTGGTTGGTAATTTTCTGTTCTTATAATATCTTTGAATAGTCTTAATATTAGTGTAATCCCAGCTTCATAAAAGGAAATGGGAAGTGTTTCCACTAGTGTTTTCTGAAAGACTCTGTAGAATTGGTATAATTTTGTTTTCTTAAATGTTTGTTAAAATGTATCATTGAGGGCCGGGCACAGTGGCTCATGCCTGTAATCCCAGCCCTTTGGGAGGCCGAGGCCAGTGGATCACGAGGTCAGGAGATCAAGACCACCTTGGCTAACACGGTGAAACCCCATCTCTACTAAAAATACAAAAAATTCACCAGGCATGGTTGCGGGTGCCTGTAGTCCCAGCTACTCAGGACGCTGAGGCAGGAGAATGGCGTGAACCCGAGAGGTGGAGCTTGCAGTGAGCCAAGATTGCACAACTGCACTCCAGCCTGGGCAACAGAGCAAGACTCTGCCTCAAAAAACAAAACAAAACAAAACAAAAAGTCATCAATGAGGCTCTCTGGGCCTGGGGTTTTCTTTGTAGGAAAGTTCAAAACTAAAAATTCAATTTGTAAATACATATCAAACTACTTAGGCTGTCTATTTATTCTAGAGTGAGATTGGATCCTTTGTATTTTTCAAAGAAACTATTCCTTCGAAGTTATTCAACTCTGACATACCGTTGTTATAATATTCATCTTGTTAGCTACTAACATTGACAGGATCAGAAGTTACACCCCATCGTTAATGTTTCTGTCTTCCTTTTCCTGCTCTCATTTTAACTCTCTGAAAAAGTTAGCTTTTAGTTTTGTTTTTAACATTGTTGTAAATTTTCTATTCCACTTAGTTCTTCTCTTTATTTTCTCCATAGAATTATTTCAAGTTATGGGTAATTTGGTGTTCTTAGAGTAAAAGTATAGATCCTTTATTTGAGGCCCTTCTTTTCTGTAATATAAACATTAAATGCTAGAAGTTCTCTCTAAGTCTGCTGTTAATTCAATCGAGTAAATTTTTCTCTTCAGATATATTAATCTCTATAAATCTTATTTGTGTCTTTTAAAAACATTTGGTGTCTTTCCTCATTGTGCTCTGGCTTTCTTCTACCATCTTAAACATATGAAATATTTATCAAAGCTCTTGAATTGTCCTTGTCTACTCTCATCATCTATTGTTTCTGGGATTATTTTTATTAATTGATTTTTCTGCTAACTATAGATCATATTTTCTTGCATCATTGAATGCTTGGCAATTTCAGATTGGATACTGAACATTGTGAATTTACATTTTTGGTTGTTAGATATTTTTGCTGGAATACAGTTAAATTATTTGAAATCAGTTGTGTATTTATACAACTGCTTTTCTAAAGGCTTTGTTATGGTTGGACCTCTAATCTAGGGCCATGTATGCATGCTATTAGGGAGATAAACTTCTGGAGATCTTACTTGATGCTCCATATTTTGCAGTATCTTTCCATTCCGTTTGGTGGAAAGATAAACCCTTTACAGCCCCTTTGAAGTCCATGAATTGTTGCCTACTTTTTTCTCTTGGTTTTCTTCCTGTTATATTCTCTAAACCTAGGTAGTTATTTTTTATGCAAGTTCAGATTGTTGCTCAGCCGAAAACTCAAAAATGCCCCTCTCTATCTCTGGACCTCTCTGTGTGCACAGTTCTTGGTTTTTGGTACCCTTTTCCCAAATTCTATCTTCCTCAAACTCTAATCTTTTTCTTCTTAATATAATTAGACTGCAAGGCTATGTTTGGGCCTCCCATGGTTTTGCTGCAAACTTGAAAAATGATTCAGAGAAGCATGCGGTGAATTTGTCAGGTCTACCTTGTTTCTTTTTATTCCAGGAGTCACATCCTAGCTGCCCACTATCCAATATCTGAACCATGTTGTTTCACATATTTTCTAAGTTTTATCGTTATGATGGGAGGGCAAGTTCTGTCCCTGGTACTCCCTTTTGGCCAAAAGCAGCAGTTTCCAAAGATGCTATTTTTATCTGCCATCTGCCTGATTCTTTGCCTAACATCGCAAAAGTTTTCAGAAGTAGGTGGGAAATATCGCTGTTATATTTTTGCTTTTTACCCAAAGAATTCAATAATGTCTCTTGAATTAAAAAAAATTTTTAAATATTTTGAGAAATTTTCATTATAAAGCTAGTTAAAAATTAGAGAACTTTAGTCACACAGTGGCAATTTGTGATACCTAAAACTTACCCAGAGAGATCATGAATATAATTCATTATTCTTCCTTAATGAACAATTAGTTAACAGAAAATTAGTCAACAGAAGATACCTTACAAATATGCTCTCTCTCTCTCTCTCTATATATATATATATAAAACACATATATATATGTGTGTGTGTGTGTGTGTGTGCGTGTGTTCCAAAAAAATTATTCTTAGTCTCTCAAATAATTTGTATTGTAAAAAGTATTTTGGAATAAGTCTAGATGTATATAAGTTAATATATACATAATTTTAAATATAAGAGACTGAGAGGTTGCTTAAAGCTAGATGTTGTCTTTAAACTTGAAAATATAAGCATTATGAGAGTCTAAAAAAGAAAAAATATAAATTAGTAAATTCGGATTTTAATTGGAGTTATTTTTCTTTTTTTATTTGTTATTGAGAAAAAGCAACAGTGTTTTATCTGCTTTTGCTGCAAACAAACAACCTCAAAAGTTAGGAACTTAAAATCATAGCCATTTATTTGCTCATATGTTTATGTCTTGGAATATGGAGCAGACTATGGTAGGCTTACTCGTACAGTCATACGTGAGGTTGCCTGGGGCATGATTGGTTTAGAAGGGCCTTGGCTGGCAAACCTAGTTTCTGTTCCACTTGGTTTTTTAACATCCTATTGTGGTCTTTCCCCATGGGGCATGGTCTCTAAGAAAGCAAAAGAGACAGAACTTGAGTGTATGAACACATATCAGGCCTTTGTTTTGTGTCAATTTTACAGATGTTCCAACGGGTAAACAACTTACCTGACCAACCTCAAACTTGGGGCAAGAGGGAAGATATATTACACCCTTTAGGACAAGCTACAAAATTTTGTTCCCATTTTTGTAATCTATCACATAAGGCATACTGTGGTTCTTCCTCTTAAAATTTTTTTATGGCTTACTGTGATCTTCAGGATGAAGATTAACTTCTCTAAGATTGCATTCAAGGCTATTCATAGGCTTGATACTGATCATTAATCTCTTATACATGGACCAAACTCCAAGTTATTTTTCATTCAACACATTAATTAGGTCCATAGTTAAGAAGGGGATGACTGGGTGTGGTGGCTCACACCTGTAATCCCAGCACTTCGGGAGGCCAAGGCTGGTGGATGACTTGAGACCAGGAGGTGGAGACCAGCCTGGGCAATATGGCAAAACCCTGTCACCACAAAAATTACAAAAGTTAGCTGGGCTTGGTGGTGCACACCTGTAGTCCCAGCTATTTGAGGGGCTGAGGTGGGAGTATTGCTTGAGCCTGGGACATCATGCCTGCAGTGAGCTCTCCAGTCTGGGCAACAAAGCGAGACCCTGTTTCTAAAACGAAAAAGAAAAAAAAAAAAAAAAAGAAGGAGAATTTGATTGTAGGAAGACTCGTTTTCATGGAGACTACACATGTGTTTGGGGTAAAAAATTAACTAACTGTTGTAAAGTCATCTTTATCAACACTTTTGGAATGCATTTGATGATGATTCATTTAGTTCTATCAGCCAGATTCAAGCTTTGGGTACTTTAAATCTGAGAGATATATAATTAGAAAATGTAACATTTCAGAAAATTATTTTTTAGAGCCATAATTGCTCTTAGATATGCCCACAAATCCTGTAGGGTTGGTAGAATATGGACTATGGATATTAACAATCAAAAAATAAAACCTAGAAATAAGAACTTTTTATTTAAATAATTATTTATTAAATTATTGCATTGCTGCAATAATTTGAACATTTACAGTATGTCAAATATTATGTTAAATATATAACTTACATTAGTTTATTAATGTTCATAGCAATCATTGAGTGTAAGTGTTGCGTGCCTGTTTTCAGATGAAGACACTAAGAATCAGGGATGTTATCTAAAGTTATACAAATACTAAGTTAGTATAACGATTTGTTATATTGAGATAACAATCTGTTTAACTTTAGGTAACATTCCTGGGGATAAAACCTAGGCCTGATTCTGTAGTATCCGCCGATAACCACTAATTTATAATACCTTTCTGCTCCCTTCCTTTTGGGTTGTATTAGTTTTTTCTTGCTATGTAACAAATTGCCACAACTGTTTTCCTGGTTTAGAAGTCTGGACACCGATCAGATGAGTTCTCTGCTCATGGTCTCACAAAGCTGTAATCAAATTATTGGCCAGAGCTGTAATCTTACCTGAAGTTCAGGGTCTTCCTCCAAGCTATACTCACATATGTGCATTAAAAACAATAAACTAATTTTATTGCAGCATTATTACTAATGTCAAAAGATTGGAAAGGTTGGGCTCAATGACTCATGCCTGTAATCCCAGCACTTTGGGAGGACAAGGCGGGTGGGTCACCTGAGGTAGGGAGTTCAAGACCAGCCTGACCAACATGGAGAAACTCTGTCTCTACTAACAATACAAAATTAGTTGGATGTGGTGGTGCATGCCTGTAATCCCAGCTACTCGGGAGGCTGAGGCAGGAGAATCACTGGAACCCGGGAGGCGGAGGTTGTGGTGAGCCACGATCGTGCCATTGTGCTCCAGCCTGGGCAACAAGAGTGAGACTCTGTTTAAAAAGAAAAGAAAAAAAGACTGGAAACAAGTTAAAAGTAGTTAACAAGGTACTGTTTCAATGATGTATAGTACCTGTCTGTATACAATGGGATGTAGTACGTCTGCTAAAATCACAAGAGAGATCAATATGTGGTAGTGTGAAAAAAGTTTATAAATTACGAATTGTTAATTGGAAAAGGTAAACTTATGGCATAGCATTATGTCATATATTTGTAGGCATAGTACAATTTTTTACAAGTACAAATGGGAAACAACAGTAGTTGCTTTACTGAAGGTAACTTGGAGTCTGAAGTAGGAGGGACATTTATATTTTACTATATATCTTTTTCATTCTGTTTATACTCTTTACCAAGTATATATGTTACATGACTTTTAAAATAAAAATTATTTAGTATGAGAAAACTGTACTTTAAAATAAAAATAAATGTTTTCAAAGAGCATTCAAACAGTGCCTGCAGGGGCGGAGAAGGGCGGTCAATTCAAAATATCCATACCACAGAACAGACAAAAACACTCATTATAATCAATGTGTAAATAACTCATAATGAGGTTTCAGAATTCATTATCTCCCATAGTCAGCGATTCAGGGACGGCATTCTGAAGATGGCTTTTTAGGTGAGTTTTCATGTTGGGGACAGGGGAGGAGACCAGGAGTGGAAACACTAGGAGGAGTGGAGATGATGAAACAAATGAGGGCCATAGAACATGAAGTTATGGATTAGGACACAAATGCCAGTTGATAGAATTCCTTTTCCCTCTGTACAAACCTTAATATTCCTTTGGAATGATTTGCTTATGATGTTTAGATCAGATTGGTGGGGAACATTAGAAACATGAGAAAAGGTAGAAAATGTGCAATGAATTAGACTTTCATATAAGACCACTAGCTAGCAACTAAGAATTTTGACAGAACAGGGCAGATACCTGGAGTAAGATGAAGCTTTAAAATAGCCAAGAGGAGCACTAAATGAGAATGCAAGGGGAATCTATAATCAAATTGTTTCTAAGTTATAACCCCTTGCCTGGGACATGGCCCAGGTTCAGAGTTTAGTCTACCTCATTAGCCATTTGGTTAGTGATTTCATTGCTAGCCCTCTGAGACCAGTGCTTTAGAGTGAAAGGGAAAATCTAGACCTCCACAACAGCGCCTTCAAAGGGAGAACTGCTCTTCCATTAATTCAACAGAAAAAAATGGTAATCAGTAGAAATGTCCCAAGGCTATCAATGCAGCTGTTTTCTACTCAGTCTTGGAAGGACTGCTGACTCTATGACTGTTATCTTTGTTTAAGTTGTTCTTTTGAGAGTACTAAGGCAAACACATGAGCCTCTGGGATTCGTTTCAATGCAAGTTAGCACACAGATGCTGAGAACATTCCTGTACAACACAGGAGAAATGGAAGACAGAGTCTACAACATACTCTAAAAGCTACAAATAAGATCAAGTCCAACAAATACTGTGAGGGCCAAGCAGGATGGCTCATGCCTGTAATTCCAGCACTTTGGGAGGTCGAGATGGGGTGATCGCTTGAGCTCAGGAGTTCAAGACCAGCCCAGGCAACATGGCAAAACCCTGTTTCTACCAAAAAATACAAAAATCACAAGACGTGATGGTGCATGCCTATAGTCCCAGCTATTCTGGAGGCTGAGGTGGGAGGATTGCTTGAGCGTGGGAGGTGGAAACTTCAGTGACCTGAGATCGTGCCACTGAATTCCAACCTGGGAAACATAGTAAGAAACTGTCTCAAAAAGAAAAAAAAGGATTAAATATATATATATATATACAAAATTATACCTTCAAGCATACACTTAGTAACAGATATCCTTAAAACATGAGGCTAGGCTTATATTTAGATGTGACAAAATATGAAAAATTTCACAAATAGATGAACTGTTTTTGCATAATCAATCTTGTCAAAAAAGAGGAACTCACGATACGCTATTAATTATTTAAAGGTATGAATCTGATTATCGAACCACATTTTAATGTTTCAATGGAAATAAGTATAAATTCTTGCAGTGTTTACATCTGTGGTTGAAATTCTGTTCTTTGTTTCATCTTTCATTAAATTTTCCTCCTGAGGCTGGCATGTAAACTGGGACTTAGCTTCTTGCCTCTTAAGAGGAGAACGCTTAGTGTGGTAAAGTAAAACTTCACAGCTTTCTTAAAATCCCATAAAAACATTAATTTGAAGCCAAGATCAAATATCACAGCTGTGGTAGATTAAAGATGGTTATAAATTATTTGCTACTCCTTGCATTAAGAAGTAGAGTTCAATTCCCCTCTTTTTGGATCTGCGCTGATTTAGCGACATGCTTGACTAATAGTATATGGCAGAAGTGACATTGTGGTGCTATCAAGGTCATGTTTTAAGAAGCTTCTGGTTTCTGCCCAGGCCTCAAGGATTACTCTCTTTTAGAGCCCTGAGAGACCTTAGTGTTAGAGCACTATGCTAAAGAAGGCACATACATGTTCTCCACGTGACAGTCAAAATTTATTCTAGCCTTGCAGCATCTTCACCAAGGTGTCAGACAGATCTGTGAAGCCATCTTGGATTCCCACGCCAACTTATCAACCAGCTGATTACGACTGGGCCACTTTAACTGATGCAGAAATATCGCTTTAGTTGTATGGTGCCTGGATTCCTAATCCAAAAAATCTTAAGATGTAACACAAGAACTGTTTTAAGCCACTGAATTTTGGGATAGTTTGCTATGCAACAATAGATAATTTAGACAATGGCTATAATGTCTCTGTGTCCTCGTAGTTACACATTTACCTATGATAATTGTCTACCAATGTGGAAAAATTATATTACTGTTCAGGTTGCTGGGAAAAATTGTAAGGTGAATTAAAATTAGCTATGTTATTTTCTCATTTCTTGATGTCCACATCTTTCAGAAGCCAATGTCATCATATTACTTACCTGCTCATAAAATCTCTGAGACCAGCCACTTCCGTTAAAATGTAATGGGGTATTTGAGTTTTTTTCTACAAGACGCATTTTCCCTTTGAACTTATCTTTTATTTAGGGAATCAAAGAAAAATTTCCCAAGAAGGAAATTTTAGGAACTGGCTGACAAATAATTTCAAAAGAAAGATTTACCCAATAATTATTAGAGAGAACTTGGTGCTGACATCTTATGCCATGACACACCTCCAATTCAATTTCAATTCTAGGGGGCTTTGATTCATCTTGTGCTGCCAATGTTTCACCTGAAATTTCACCACTGTCTTTTCTCATTTGACCTCAAAGTCTTTCATAACATGGCATATTGCTGCCCATGAATGCTAGAATATTACAGAAGTACAGGACAGTTCATGCTTTCAAGAATAATCCTTGAACAATTAGGACCAGAGATGAAATAAATGTTACAGCCTTCTATTCATGTGAACAATTTTGAGTAGCATTCCATACATTTCTCAGAAATCCTGGCAAACTCCTCTCTTTCTCTCTCTCTCTCTCCCTTTCTCTCTCTTTCTCATTATGACTTTTCCTTTTGTCCTTTCTTATTCTCTCATATCTTTATTCTTGCTTCCTGGGAACTCATTCCAAATAACCTTCCTGCACCCATGTCTTTGCCTCTGCTTTGTTTGGAAAGGAAATACAAACTAAGACAGTGTTTCAACATTACATTACTTAGAAGATATTATATATTCCATTTATGCTAAAGCCCAGTCTTCCTACTAATCCAGTATTCATAGGGCTTACAGCAGATATATTTTTCAGGTAAAATGAAACATTTTTCATGTAATGATGAATAATTCTTCCTGACTTCAAATGACAAGACACCTGCATTTCAAATTTCTTGCTGAGGTGAAGACAGCAATATATGCATTTAAACTATAATTGACTAAGTATAAGATGTCAGTCTCATTAACACCTCCTTGCAAATAACTGAAGTAAGAAGTCTGGATATATACCTCCTACTGATGTGGTTCAAAATGTAGTGTTTTGGTATAGGCTACCACTAAGCTTAATAGAGAGATTAGGGGGACTATCATTCAAATGTCAGTATGGACTTAAGCTAACACTGATAGAAAATTATATTCCAAAATTTAATTTAAAAATTAACTAATAATAAAGCATTATGTAATTGCATTAGTCAACAAGCACACTAAAATCTGGCCCCCAACTTACTCAGTTTTAAAGATTTCACTTCAGCCAAGGTCAAATAGTATGAAATCCAATCTAAGACCAAATTAAAGTCACCTGTTTGTTCAGGGTTAGTATACTAACTTAATTAATAGCAGAACAGAGCAGAACAATTATTCTGACACAACAAAAATAAGGACTAACTAAATTCTGAATTTTGTAGCATGCATCAAATTAATTAAAAATGGTTGGAAAAAATGGCAAATATCTCTTTCTGGCAAGGAGTAGGCAAATGCCAACTTATAAAAGAAGCACATGGTCAGTGTACAACTGATTTGCTGAGCAGAAAACCCCTTAAAGCTTGAATTCTTTCAAATATAAAGGAAAATTCTTAAATACAAATATGTACCAGAGATTTCTGTAAACATAACGAATTTGTTCTGAACTATGGTCAAAAGTGATCCTGTATTACTTTTGAAATCAAACTTCCCTGGCACCACATATTTATTCAGCTTGATAAATAACTTCATCCAAGTGCTTCAGAGATGTGCTGTGGACATTATAGTCACATTAAAATTCCACTATCTTTTGGATACACACCCAGCAGTGGGATTACTGGATTATATGGTGTGATATTTTGATCTTTTTGAGGAAACTTCATGCTGTTTTTCATAATGGCTGTACTGATTTACATTCCCACCAACAGTATAGGGGGTTTACATTCCCACCAGTAATATAGAGGGTGTCCTTTATCCTTTATACTATTGGTGTGAATGTAAATCAGTACATCAGTACATCCTCACCAACACTTGTTATCTTTTGTCTTTTTGATAATAGCCATTCTAACGGGTGTGGGGTGATATCTGCACTCTTAGGTTTATGGCAGCATTATTCACAATGGTCAAGATATGGAATCAACCTAAATCTCAGTCAATGGATGAATGAATAAAGACAATGTATTATATATGTACAATGGAATGCTATTTGACCATATAAAAGAAGAAAATTCTGCCATTTACAACAACATGGATGAACCTGGAGAATATTATGTTAAATGAAATAAGCCACACACAGAAGGACAAATAATGCATTATCTCACTCAGATGTGAAATTTAAAAAAGTTGATCTCCCACAAAGCTAGAGAATAGAATGGTGGTTACTGTGCGCTGGGATCATGGGAGTGGAGACATTGAGGAAATGTTGGCCACAGGATACAAAATTTCAGTTAGATAGGAAAAACAAGTTCAAGAGATATATTGTACAACAGGGTGACTATAGTTCATAACAATGTATTGTATTCTTTTATCCCAGGCCCTGAAGTGTCATTTCACTGTTCTCTCTTTAGGCTTAGTCCGGGCCTTGGAATTATATTGTGTTCTTGAAAAATGTGGAGACAGTGGATGTTAAGTATTCTCACAACAAAATTGATAACTGTGAAGTAATTCATATGTTAATTAGCTAGATGTAGTCATTACACAACATATATATATTTTAAAACATCATG
This sequence comes from Gorilla gorilla gorilla, assembly GCF_029281585.2. Classification (NCBI taxonomy): domain Eukaryota; kingdom Metazoa; phylum Chordata; class Mammalia; order Primates; family Hominidae; genus Gorilla; species Gorilla gorilla. Next base: position 66,207,378 of record NC_073229.2, read on the forward strand.
TTGTACATGATAAATACATATAATTTCATCTGCCAATTAAAACGTTTTTTAATTCCCTTGGCCTTCAAGAAAAAATAAGAAACTCAAGCCACAGCTACAGAAAGAAGTCAGAGGTTTTTTTTGTTTGTTTGTTTTTGTTTTTTAACTGTGGCTCTTATTGTGCTACACAAAGAATTAGTTCTCTTATGACAGCAAAATATCCTGTGATGCTCTCTGCAGAACATTCGATTGTAGAAAGCACTGGAACAAAATGTACATTTGCCTGTGTGAGTTTGTGCGGTAAGCGAAAGGGACAGGGAGGAGGTGGAGAGAGGGTAATTGATATTTGAGGAACTATTACAAGGTCTCAAGGACACTATATTAATTACTTAATATACTTATCAAAGCAACACTGAGATAGCTTTTTTAAATCTCAGTTTCACTGAAGAAAAAACAGATTCATCAAGATTTAGAAACAATAAAAGTAACAAAGCTCATACATTATAAAAGCAAGATTCAAATTCAAATGTTTTCTAGATTCTAAATTCTTGTTCTTTAATGCATAGCACACTACCTCTACTGAATTAAGGCAAATTAGCTTCCATATGACAGATATTTTCAGCTGCATGGCACCATTTCCGTAAGGCAAATATTTTTAGCTGAGCTGCATTTCTTTATAAATTAATAGGCATTATCTATATTCTAAAGAAGTATATGGAAAATTCAGCTGGGAAGAGGAAAAATGCTCTTCTTTTTTATTCTGAAATTTCAATATTCACATCTGCCTAATGACATAATATTGCAAGAAGAAAATGGAGTAAATAAGCAGTAAGTGAGAAGATGTGAGAGAGTAGGGGCAGGAGCTGGGCAAAGATACTCCATCTTGTCTTCCCCTTGATTAAATTGTAAATTTCCTAGAGGTCTCTTGAATCTTTATGCAGTACTAGAAGACTGACATCATGTTCAGCAAACAAGCTTGTTGCTGTTATTTACAGATAATGAAGGGCATTTCTCATGCAACGGGGTAGATACTATGCCTCGAAAAAGCTTTCTAATGAGACAGGAAGTTTGAGTTTCCCCTTGCATATTTTCTCCAATGTTCTGCATATACTATATGATATGTAAATGTATACATAGTACAGTTACTGCATGATCTTTTGTCAAACTAATTTGTTTGCCTCTGGCTTGTTTTCTTTGCTCTGCCCTTAAAAGTGAGATTCTAATAACTGCCTTTTCTCCTGCCACTGGCCCAGGTGTACTAGTTTCCTATTGCAACATAACAGACGATCAGCCATAAGCTTAGAAGCTTAACACACTTTTTTGATCTCACAGTTTCTGTGAGTCAGGAATCCAGGCAAAGCTTAACTGCGTTCTTTACTTCAGGATCCCTCACAAAATTAGAATCAAGGTGTTGCCAGGGATGAGGTCTTGTCTGAAGACTCAACTGAGAATGATACATTTCCAAAAATATATCATTTTTGGCAGAACTCATTTCTTATAAATTGGGCTGAGGGCCTCAGTTGGTCAGTTCTTAGCTGGCTCTTGTCTCAAAGCTGATGTCAGTTCTTGCCACAAAGGTCTCTTTAATGCAGTGGCTTGCTTCACCAAAGTGTGCAACCTGAGATAATCATAGAGAGAGAAATGTTGGTAAGATAATAATTTAAGGCAGGATGTGATAAGCACCAAATATGTGATAGGCACACACACACACACACAAACACACACACACACACATACACACACAGAGTCAGAATTCCAAGATTGGAGAGATCACAGGTGCTGGGGAATTCACAGAATGGTTTATATAGCAGGTAGGACTTCAATCTGATATTGAATATATGTAGATAACATCAAATATGGAAAGCAAAGCCATGTACTCAGCCAGAGGTAGCTGCAAAGACAAAAGTATAATTGTATGGATTCAAATGGCATATTCTGAGGAAATGTGGAGCACTGGACTACTTGAAGAAAATGAACTGTTTTGAGAAGTAATGAAAATTGATTATGTTACACACAGCTTTCAATATGCCATACTGCTTTAAATACTTTACCTATGTTAGCTCATTTAATTCTAGTAATAACCTTTTGAGATAGACAATATTATTATTCCCAGTTGGTAAATCAGAATATTAGATCCTAGAAGTTCTTGATAAACTTACACAGCTATCAAACAAAAGAGATTGAATTCAACCAGGTATTCTGACTCCATAACTCATGCTCATAAAGTAGGTTAAAGCTAGTTTATGCATTTTCATAAATGCAGAATCTCTGTAATTTTCTCTGACTTTGCTGCTTATAATTATGGGGCCATAGAGAAATCACAGACATCAGTTTTATATTCTTCAAAATAAGAAGTTGAAGATAAATAATCTTAAACTTTTCCTAAACTTGAAAACTCTGTGGTTCCAATATTTTAAAAATAGATTTTAGCCTACACGAAGCCAGCAATTACAGAAGTTTTTTGGCAGAAAAGAGTCATGAACCAAGGAATATTTTAGGAAACTATTCTGGTAGGAAGTGCTATATAGTCTGGATTAAAGACAGGCTATAGTCGGATGAACAGGTGAAAAACATTGCTCTAGGCCAAGTCGTCACAGACTTCCAGTGTGGTAGCTGAAAGAATAAAGAGATATGTTAAGGAATCACAGAGGACAAAGTTAAAGAATTTACTGAAAGGCAATTGTGGTGATGTGGGAATCCCGTGACAATGGCAGCCAGATTTGGGTTTAATTCTGGGGTCAGACACTTAACTGTGATGCAGGGAAAGTTACTTATATTCTCTAAGCTTCAGCAAGATGGAGATAAGAAAACAGTATTAGGGTAGCATAGGTATGAAGCAATAATAGTTCTCAGCAAGCGATAACTTGGTACAATGCACTTTTATTCCTCTTACACTCAAAATCTGCTCAGGTTCCATAAAACACTCCAGATAGTGGTCTCTATGTGGTGATTAGTGATCCAAGCTACTTTGATCTCGTGGCTCCACATGTCAACCCAAAATCCTCTAGTAACCACAACAGAGGAAGAAAGAGCAGACAAATTCTTCAGTGTTTTTACCAGTTCTTCTTTTTAGGCATTTCCACTGACTGTACACTGGCCAGTAACATATGATTCTGCCTAACATGAGGGTGTCAGAAGTCTAGTATTCTTTATGCTCAGGAATGAGAAGAAAATAAATATTGGTAAACATTAGTGATGTCTACAAAAAACACCCGATTTATCTTAGCATAGAATTAGGCACATCGCATGATGGGTATCCTGGTGATATCTTTCACTTTACTCTTCTTGACAGAATTGGGTAGAGTAGGGTTAGGGAATAAAGAAAGAAAAGTTAAAAATACTCCTAAATACTTAAAGGTATCTTTTTTCCTTTTCAGTCTGTCACCTTCTTCCTCTTTCTCTCCCTTTCTTGTGCATATGTGTGCACACACACACACAGAGGTGCATGCGCACACACACACACACACACACACAAAGGCATACATACGCACACAGAGGTGCTCACACACATACACAGGCATGCATGCACACATGCATGTACACACCATGACTTAGCACAGATAATTCCTAAGTACACTAAATCAATCTGATTTCTCAAATTTCAGCTAAATATCCATGAACCAAGTTAAGATTTGTGGAAGTGATAAATCAACTAGACTTCACAGGTCAGTCCTGAAGTTAACATTTCTATGATGTTTCATTCTTTGTTCTGATATTTCAGGCAGTCTGAAAACCTGAATTTAGGTCTGGGCTTGCTATATATACTTCATTTCTAACATTCCAGATCTATGTGTCTCAGTTATAGAGTGGTTGTTATTTTATGTGGGATAATTTCTTCTTGTGCTGGAATGTATTATACATTTCAATATTTTATCATCTTTGATCCCTGCCTCTAAATTTTTTAAACCCTCTTAATGATTGTGACAAATAAATTTGTTATACATGTTTTCAAATGTCCCTGATTTTTTAGTACTCTTTTACTTGTAAAACACTGTCTAGGACTATGAATTAGACTCTTCATACATCACATACTCTATTAATAAAATGGTTAGTCATGGTATAGGAAAGAAAATAAGAATATCTAAGAAATATTTGATATCAGTCTTAACGCTCAGCCTTCTTTTAACTAAATAAGGCAAGAGACTGTTCCCTTACAATCAAGAAGAGAAAGACTACTATGATTGTAGTATATGTCATCTTTTAGAATGTATCATAGATATGTCATGACATCTTTTAGAATGTATTACAGATATATTATACCATCTTTTAGAATTTATCATAGATATATAATGTTTTGGAATACTTTATGATTTCCTTTTTATTCTCTGTTGCCCAGGCTGGAATGCAGTGGCGTGATGTCAGCTCACTACAACCTCTGCCTCCCGGGTTCAAGTGATTCTCCTGCCTCAGCTTCCCGAGTAGCTGGGACTATAGGCACCCACCACCATGCCCAGCTAATTTTTATATTTTTAATAGAGATGGGGTTTCGTCATGTTGGCCAGGCTGGTCTTGAATGCCTGACCTCGTGATCTGCCCTCCTCGGCCTCCGAAAGTGCTGGGATTACAGGCATGAGCCACCACGCCCGGCCACTTTATGATTTCTTAATTTACTTCTTTAACAGATATTTGTTGACATTTTGTCTCCTGACAGATACTAAATAACAAAGATGAAAAGCATAACAATCATCTATGATAGTAGAAAAGCTTTCTTTGAACATACGTGCAATCTGAGGCAGAAAGAGTGCTGAGATTAAAATGTTAAGCCTTAAACTATACTACAAGTTACTGAAGTTGTCTGAGTTACTTGAAAATTATCAGGTTTTATATTTGTTGCATCAAACACAATGTTTTCTAATGTAGTAAGAAAACCTAGTTACAGGAATAAAAGAGTAAAATTATTGCACATGAATTATGAATGGTCTCTGTTTTTGTTAATAGACTTTACTTTTTAGAATAGCTTTAGGTTCACAGCAAAATTGAGAGGATGGTACAGAGATGTGCCCTATATCCCTGCCCCAACATAGGCATAGCCTCCTCCCTTATTAACATCTACTGCTGGAGTGATACAGTTGTTATAATATAAACCTACATTGATATGTCATTATCACCTGAAGTCCATAGTTTACATTAGGGCTCACTCTTACGTTGAGAATTCTATAGGTTTGGACAAATACATACGGACATGAATCCACCATTATAGGCTCATACAAAATAGTTTTGTTACGGGGTCTCTGGGGTGTTGATTTTTCTGACTGGAAACCTCTGTGGCTGCGGCACCTTTGCCCAGGTTCTTGCCCTGGTTCCAAGAAGAATGAGGTATGCAGACAAGTGAAGGGTGAATAAGCATTTTATGTAACAGCTCAGAGGAGTGGGTAACTCCTCACTGTAGGCAGGTCATCAAGTCGAGTGTTCAGTTCTCAGCAGAGAGGAGGCCCTGGAGAGGGTAGCTCCTCTCTGCAGGCAAGTTACTGCAACGTCTTTGCAGGTCTCTGAAGCTCTCAGCAGAGAGGGTAGCTCCTCTCTGCCAGCAGGTCATCTCTGCAGCTTTCAGTGCAGAGGGTACTTCTCTCTGCAGCTGATCATCCCATCATCTCCAGCTCAGCAGAGAGAGTATACCTCTCTGCAGTGGGTTGTCCCATTGTCATCTCTCTGCCCTTTCCATTCTCTGCCCATCCTCTACCCTGCTCTGGCGGAGCCCAGGACTTTTATGGACCTCCAAAGGGAGGAAGTGTGTGCTGATTGGTCCATGGGCGGCCATAGGCTGCCCAGAAGAAGCACCACTAGCTCATACTCCAGTCCAGGGAACTGGTAGCTCGGCCCCCAGCCTTCAGGCCCTCCCTGGCCCTAATGTGGGGCCTTACTGGGGATCCACCCTCTTCTACCCAGGACTCTGGAATTTTGCCTTTTCCAGAGAGTCATATAATTAGAATCATACATAGAAACAAGCATTTAAGGCCAGGCATGGTGGCTCACTCCTATAATCCCAGCACTTTGGGAGTCCGAGGCAGGTGGATCACTTGAGGTCAGAAGTTCAAGACCAGCCTGGCCAACATGGTGAAACCCCGTCTGTACTAAAAATACAAAAATTAGCCGGGCATGGTGGCACATGCTTGTAGTCCCAGCTACTCTATTTGGGAGGCTGAGGCAAGAGAATCGCTCGAACCCAGGAGGCATAGGTTGCAGTGACCCGAGATTGCACCACTGCACTCCAGCCTGGGTAACAGAGCCAGACTCCATCTCAAAAATAAATAAATAAATAAATACATAAATACATAAATAAAAAATACATATAAAGATATAAGCATTTAAGTTTCCTATGTCTTTCCACAGCTTGATGATGTATTTCTTTTTAGCACTGAGTAATAATCCACTGTCTGAAGGTATCACATTTTATTTATGCATTTACTTGCTAAAAATATCTTAGTTGTTTCCAAGTTTAGATAATTATGAATAAAACTGCTATGAACATCTATGTGCTGTATTTGTGTGGACATAAGTTTTCAGCTACTTTTAGTAAATATCAAGAAGTGCAATTGATGGACTGTATGGTAAAGGTATGTTTAGTTTTGTAAGAACCTGCCAAATTGTTTTTCAAAGTGGCTGTACCATTTTCCATTCCTCGTTGAGAGGCCTTGTTGCTCCATGTCTTCATCATCATTTAGTGTGGTCAGCATTTTGAATGTTGACCATTCAAGTAAGTGTGTTTTAATGATAGATGAGTTTTTTACTATTAAATTTATTCCCACTCCATGGAATTATGTATTGTCTGATTCTGTGTTTCTTGAGAAAGCTTTTGATTGTTTAGCATCCCTTGAAACCTGCAAATAAGGAGGACTAAAAAGGTAGGTTAATGAGTATTTACTGTATTTGATCATTATTTTCTTTTTTTACAGCATTATGCATTTACATTCCTTTGTTATACATTGGTTTTTCTAAAGTTTTCTTAGTGTGAGTCATCATTTTTTAGTCTCATTAATTCTGGGATCCTAAAGAAATTGCTTTTCTGGGCCAGTGACATTGAGAAACAGATATCAGACTGTGATGAAGTCAGCAGAGAGATGTACCTTGTGAAGTATACATCCTCTCCTTGCAAAGCCATGGCCTGCCTGCAGGATTTTTCTTTTCTTATTTTATTTCTAATTTAGTTCAGATTTGTTGGGAGATCTATAACACAATGTATCTAACAGCTGACTGAACAGGCTAATTGAACATCTACAGGCATGTGAAATCCCTGTCCAAAAGGGACTCATCTCTTTTTTTCCCTAGGGTTGGCTGTTTGTTCCCTAGTATCAATTGTATTAGTTATGACTCCATTCTCTAGACATCTATAGCAGACATTTGAGAATCAATCTAGTCTCTTCTAATATCTAATCTGTTAGTTAATTAATCCATCAATAATATGCTGCTGAATCTACTGTTAACCATACTTAGACCATCCCTCCTTTACTACCTCTCTGCTATGAGTATTATAATTCAGGCTATCACTATTGTTACTGCTGGGGACCATGAGCTGCCATACTGGCTTCCCTCTAATTCACCCTTCTCACAAAGGACAAAGTAATTTAAAACAAAACACAAAAACAGGATATAGTCCAGCTTATAATATCTCAATAATTCTTAAAGCTGCCAGCAAAAAAAAAAAAAAAAACATATGAATTTAGCACTTAAGGCCCTTCATAATCTAACTGCTGCCTTCCTTTCCTGCCTCAGTTTCTGCCATTCTCTCAGCACAACTCTTCTTTACCTGCCTGGATCTGATGCCTGCATCCCGTGTTTTTGTAATGGGCCTTATCTTAGCCCATTTTGTGTTGCTGTAACAGACTATGACAAACTGGGAGACTTAAAAAGAGGATAAGTTTATTTCACAGTTCTGAAAGCAAGAAAGTCAGATATCAAGGCGCTGGCATCTGGCAAGAATCTTCTTTCTGAGCTTTCCCATGAAAGAAGGCAAGACAATGAGAGAGGATGAGACAAAGAGGAAGGGGGCAGAATTCTTTATTTTTATTTTTATTTTTATTTTTTTAATCAGAAATCCACTCCAACCATGAGGACATTAATTTATTCATGAGGGTAGAACCCTCATGACCTAATCACTTCTTAAAAGTCCTTTCCCTTAACATTGTATCATTGGGGATTAAGTTTCCGACACATAAACTTTGGGGAACACATTCAAACCTTCAAACTATAGCAGACCCCATAGTGTCAATCGTCTTCATCTGTACTCTGCTTGTCTAGTTTATGAATTCTGAATTCCGAAACATTTACTTTTCTAACTGTGGAACCCACATGGAGACCAGATAAAACTCTGTCAGCCATCTTATGGGATGATTACAGGAATTCTTACATGCTCCATCTTGCCTACTTCAGAGTGCACATAATTCTATGAAGTTTCCTCAGGCAGTCATTGCCACCTTCCCCTGGGTTGAAGGATAAATAGGTCAAATGGAATGTCTAAACCCCCAAAAAGCCCGGAGATTTCAGATTTGACGCTCAGCTCCCCAAGAAACTAAAATTAAGATGCATTGAAAGATATAGCTAATTTTTAGCTTATTTGTTTTGCATTGACTTGCAATAAAATAAAATAAAAACAAAAATAAAAACATATACTTGTATATATTTTAGTATTTTAAGAAACTTAAGCATGCCAGTTGTTTAAATAATTATTTGATTATTGTGTGGCACCTTTCAGTGTAGAGTCCTGAAAGATTATCCACTGTAAGGCAGAAAAGGCAAATCTGAAATGTCTTTATAGTTTTGACTAGATGGTTTATTAGAATAAAGATGAAGAAACATTCCAATAAAATGATTCATATCAAAATTTTCACAATCCACATTGTCTGAAGTTCTGTTTTGTTTGTTTGTTTGTTTGTTTTATATCCTAAAGATACATGAACATCATCTGAAAATCCTGGAAAAAAGGCTTTTATAACATTATGTAATCCTATAGTGTAAAGGCATAGACCTTTTAACTACATAGAAATCAGCAATGTGTTTTTGTGTGCTCAATTGTGTATGTATGCAGACTCAATTCTACTTGTATGTTAGCTTTGTGAAAGAAACAGCCTTTGATTATGAGTTTATATCCTGGCTCAATTATTGACCAGATGAATGACTTTGGAGAATGCTAGTAGCCTTTCTGAATTCCCCCTTATTTTGTATTTATGAATAAGATCTCTCACTTTGTATGGAAGCTCCCTGCCGGAGGTTCTTTGTGATGTTCCGTGATGCGTTCTAGAATAGTGTCTGGCATATAGTAGGTGCTTAATAATTATTTACTGAAGAAACATAGGGATGAATTATAAAATAGATATAGGTTCTAATGGGCATGTGTAGTAGGCCTCTAAACTCTAAATTTTGTAAGGCTGGCCACCTCAAAATTTCCTTGGGTTCTTTATTTATGGAGAGAGTTTCAGTTACTACACAGGGACTAGGGTTCATGGGTAACTTCACCCCCACCCCCATGACTATGCTCTTGAAGAAGGAAGCAGATAAATTTTCCAAAGTCATCACCATAATTTAGTGAAGTTGAGTGGAAATGCCTTTGTAGTGTAAGTATTTCTGAAGGCTTTATTAGGTTTATTCCTAATTGACTTGCTTCTTGTGCCCACTTATTAGTCATGGTGGTCCTATCCTCTGGTTATGTCCAGCTAATTGCTCAACTCCTAAACTTCTGACTCATTTGTTCCAAGTATCGTGACCACAGGCAGATCTCTGTCAGGATTTTGAGCAACTCTTCGTAACTACAGTCGAAAGTTTCACAGATGGACCACCACAGAAATATTCTTCATAGAATCATCACTAAAGATGATTAAGAAATGAGGCTATTATCCCTACCCTTCGCTCTGCAAGAAAACTTGTGCTCTGTGAACCTGGAAGCATTTTCTCAAATGTAACATTCAACTGGGCGCTCCCTGAAATCCCTCACTGACAGACCATAAAAGTGATTTTTCTAAGATATCTGGGGACAAATTGACCACTCCAATTATCCATTGTTCCCTAAGGCACTAAGAACACATTATACAAATAAAGTAAAGTTACCATGTAATAATACAAGAAGCAGACAGAAATAAAATAGTTGAGAACATACATAGTCAATAATGGTAGTAGGTCAACAGATTCTGGAAAAGGTGAAAACATGACATGTAATCGTTAAGAGAAACCTTAGTTGTCCACTATTTCCAAAATGCTTTTTAAATTTAGCAGTCACTGCATGTTCCTAACCATCAACTCTATTTACATAAACATAAACACAGCCATTAATGGGCCTCTGTGGGACTTCAAAATCAACTATTTGAGAGTCTAGAAATATGCATTTTATTTTCATGGTACTGTTTTAATTCCTTCTGCAGCTTTTGGTTTATAGTTACATTTTATTTATTTTATTATGAACAGTAGGTTCACTGTATTGTAGATGTTTGTGCTTTTGTATACAACGGTAAAAATGAAACTGCTTTTTCTGCTAAAGACATATATTTTCCAGTATGTTCTGACCTAGCAAAGAGGGGATAGTGTCATACAGCTGTCATCCACAGAGATGCTAGGAATATATGTTGAAAACATTGCAGTATGATCCTTCTGACGGTGAGAAAAGAGCTACCAGTAAAGGTAAGATAAGTAAAAAGGATGCCTTATTGCCCTTGTACGATACATATGTTGATGAAGTGAGCCAATATCCTTCCCCTGTAGCTGTAAGCCGGTGACTGAGAATAAGAGCCCTGCAACAGATGATTGGCTTATTTTGTAGACTATTTTGGGGACAGTTATTAGGACAATTTCAGGGCTCGACTATTCTAAAAGAAGTTATTTCATATGTAAGTATATTTAGTACGTAAGTTATTTAGTATGTAAGTGTGGATGAAAGAAGTTATTTAGTAGTAAGTGTGGATGAATCAAACTGACTACAGCATGGAATTAAGACCCAAAGAGATAAGGCTTTCTGTTTGTTTCAGGGAAAACTAAGGAAGAAGCCTGTCAGAGTAGTAAAAAAGAAAGAGACCAAAGTAATGTATGAAAGTAAAATTCTCTGGTAATAGTCCAAAGTAGCGAAGCTCAGTAGTAACAATTTATGAGTTGAATATTTCCGAAGATGTCATTGAATTCTGTGTTTTTGTTTACATAAAACAGACTTGGGAAGTATAAAATAGACTTGAAAAAATTTCCCTTTAGGTTTACTGCAGATCAAAATATATGATTTTTCAATTATACCTTGGACTTTAATACTGAATCTTCATTAAGTCTTCAGAATAAAGAGCCCTAAAAATTGGTATCTAAGTATCTCTGAGCTTTGTAGGAAATGAATATTTCTACATGCATTTTTAAGTCATGCATTTAAGGTATGACAGAATGGCACAAGCTGGTAGAGATCTAATGGGAAGGAAATTCAGTTCTTGTTTATTCATAGAAGTAGGGCTGTAATCGAAGTTGGCATAGTGCTGTGCAGCACACTTGCCCTTCTGAGATATTTAACACTTACACATTCTACACACATACATACACACACACACTACATATACAATAAACCTGTGAAGTAAGAACACACACACACACACACACATATACTACATATACAATAAACCTGTGAAGTAAGAAAGGGCAAGTTTTTTTCTTACCTTTGGGCACTGGAGGCCAGTATTCCTCTGTGACTTGCCCAAGGCACACCTTGTATGTACAGTGAAGCCAATATTTGAACCCAGATGCATCTTCATCCAAACTCCAGAATTTTCCACCACCCTCCACTGTCTTTCATATAAAGTTGGGGCAAATATGTATGTCATTAGGCTAAGTGCCTTAGCCATGTTTTAAAGAGAATACACCCAGCGTGTCAGGAAACTCCTGAAGTGGGGCTAACCTGTATCCTATTTCAGGCATCATGTTGGGTCCCTTCCAAGAGAGTGACAGCATCAATGGCACATTTTCAGTAAGTGGCTGCTTGCTGTAGACTGAAAGACTCATGTAACTACTTCAGCTAAAGTATCCACACTATGTTGGATACTGTTTCAGTGCTTAGCAATAAATAACTCCTTTCATAACAAAGTTTATAGTCTAATGTCTATATGCTGCACAGGCTTTGGCACTGTGTGATTTAATTGTTACCACTACAATGGGGACAGTGTAGTTGTCCTCACTGAATGGTGAGGAAATCAGAAGTGTGGAGAAACTGCCCCAGAGCCTGGTTTCCCTAGTTCACCACCCAGAAGGCTGCTCCTGAATTGTTCTAAGGGGTATTTCTTCATATTGAGGGTCTTTCTTCCCCATCTCCATGGTTGTATTCATATTTAGTTCTCTCACTTTTCTAAGTCTCTTTTCTCTTCCTCTCTACCTGTGGAAACCCTACTGTCCCTCTAAAGCTTGGTTTAAAATTCCTTCCTTTTCAAATACTGAAGTATTCACTCTACATTGATCTTTTATGTTTCTTTTTACCTGAAAAACTCATGGGATTTGGTGTTTAGGGCTCAGTTTTTTAAAGAAAATTACTGTTTTCACATATTAATAATTTTTGTTTTACTCCTCTTCTAAAACAGATTATAAAATCTCTGAAGGACAAAGTACATCCCTGCCAAGTGCTGAATTGCTGTGCATGTCAAAGTCAACAAATGGAGGATTGCTTTTAAATTATTTGCATGCTTTATCTATTTGAGAGAGACACATTGTTGAATTATTCACTGTGCTTACCACATAGAAGTTGCTTAATAGTTACTATTTGAATTAAATGAAATTTATGTTTTCTAGTTACTTAATATTAGTTTCATGATATTTAGGAAGCTATCTTCAAGTCTCCAAATAGATCTACTGTTAAGCTTCATTACTTTATACATGTTTTATGTAGCATGAAAAGCTATATAAAAATAGAAATTTGGTGTCATAGTGGTGTAATAATAAAAATCACTGTCTTGCTGATTAAGTATTAATTTTTCTTTACTAGGGAGTAGGATGTAGTAAAATCACATTCTGTCTATTTTTCAAAATACTTCCTTTCTCCTCCAATTGTACAAATTATATTATTATAGTCTTAATTTGATGATTTAAGATCTAGCAATATAATTTAAAAACATGCTATATTCATTTGTATCATAATTTAAAAGAATACAAAATATCTCCTTGCTGCTCTAGCCATGAAATAATACTAAATCAAAGAAAATACAGTAAAAAATGCCCATTAGCACATAGTGTTGTCTTCTTTGTCACCATAAAAATATTCACTGTAATACATTCTCTAATGTGATGAGGAAATGAGTCAGCAGTCTTACACAGAGGGAGATGTCCCAGGTCTACTTTTGTTGATTTACTGTCAGCTTCTATTTGAATTAGACTTTGGGCCAAATACAAAGCAGAACCTAATTCATTCCCCTAATGATCATTTCTAGGATCTCTAGCAGGCTGTTTACTGCTCAGGGCAAGAGAAGACAGATGAAACAGAAAAATGGCACAAAGGACCCTGTAACACACACACACACACACACACACACACACACACACACACACACACACACAGACACTGAAAGCCTGGAGATTCCTGGAGTATATTTAACTATTTTTGGAGGTGTAAAGTCCAGCAGAACTGAATAATGTAAGGAAAGAAAGAGAACACATGCAAAGGTAGTTCCATTAGATGATCCTAGGCTGTCAAATGCACTATTTGCTGCCCACTCTCCTACTGTCCTTATCATAGAAGGAAGTAGAGCCAAGTAGAGTCAAACTAAGGGTGGCACGCTTTATTTCCCAATGAGGACCACAGTAATATTGCCAGCTTCACATGTTCTTCTATATTTTTGCCAGTCTCCTGCAGTATATGAAATCTATTTCTTCTCCCTTAAAACTGGACAGAATTTTGTAGCTGCCTCAGTAATAATAATGAAGCTCATGTGAGTCTGCCTAACTTCCAAGGCTTGATCATAAAACAGGATAGAACGCCCATCTGGATTGTTCTCTCTCTCTCTCTTCTCTCTTTCTGAGTTTTAGAGCTCAGTCATTATCTTGTGAGGAAGTCAAAGATGGCTCCCATGAAGAGATTCAAGTGGAGACAAACCGAGACCACATCCAAAGACATCGACCGTCAGACATGAGTGAATGAGCTTCAAAAGATTCTAGCCTTCAGCCTTACAGTCTTCCAGCTGAAGTCACAGATAATGGGAAGCAGAGAAAAGCCATCTCTACTGATCTGTCCAAATTCTGATCTACAAAGGACAGCATAAGTGGTTGTATTGTTCCTCCACATTTTAGAGTAGTTTATGGAGTCACAGTGAGTGAAACAGATATTGGTACCTGGAAGCACATTATTGTAGTAACAAAACTCAAACACTTACCATTGGAAGCATATGATGGGTGGAAGCTGAAACGAGGAGAATGTTTGTAAAAGTTGAAAGGGCCCCTGCCGTGGTCTGAATGTTTGTGTTCAAACAAAATTCATATGTTGAAATCCTAATCCCTAACTGGTGGTATTAGGAAGTGGGGCCTTTAGGAGGTGATGAGGTCCTGAGGGCAGAGCCTTCATGAGAGGAAATAGAGCTTCTATAAAAGTCGGCCCAAGAAAGACCCCTCACCCCTTCTGACAATGTGAAGAGACAGCAAGCAGGCATCATCTCTGAACCAGGGAACAGGCCCTCCACCAGACACCAAATCTGGGGGTGCCCTGATCCTAGAGTTCTCAGCCTCCAGAACTGCAAGAAATACATTTCTGTTGTTTATAAGCTACCCAGTTTATGGTATTATTCTGTTACAGCAACTCAAATGGATTAAAACAACTTCAAAGTGATTGTTAGGAGAAGTCGTATGGCTTTCAAGAAGCCTGTTAGGGGATTCTTAGAAGAAAGTAGGAAAAAATGTAACAGCAGGATGGAGGAAGAGGGGCTTTTCTTCCATAGCAGTGAGAAGTTTATTTGTTTGCCATAATGTGGAAAATAGAAACTGTACCTAGTAAATTGATGAATCTAGAGAAGGAGATTTTTGGGCAGAATTTAGAAGAGTCTTCTGGCTTCTTCTCAATGACTATGATAAAATGAGAGTAGAGGTGAGCTAAAAATATTGTCCAGTCTTCAACTAATTTTAGAGTACCTACAAGGGAGCAAGAACATACTGGGTTTGAAAATAAATCATTCTTATACTCTGCTCTTCAAGATTCTCAAATTAAGAAAAGCCTTCATGGCAAAGATAAAATCTATGACGTGGCTATAAAATCTTTTGTTGAGAACTCAGAAGGCTATAAAGCAATGCCTGAGAGAGCCATTCTGCCAGACTATGCCCCTCTAAGAATCTTCCAGGCAGGCCTCACGATACTTCTCTAAGAATCTTAAAAACCAAGTCCCATAGCAGTATCACAGGAAGCCCAAGGTGTAGAAAGTCTTTTGTATAATGAAATGTATTATACATTGATTCCTAAGAAGCTGTTAACATTTTTAAAAGAATTATATCACCTTGAATTGAAAGGGACAGAGACACAATGAAAAAGAGGTCTCATGGCCTCCAAACTTCAATAGTTAGTAAATGATTAGGAAACTATCCAGCTTCAAACACTGGCCATTTCTTGTGGGAACAGAATAACAAAAGATAAATCAAAGATCCCAAAAGGCAGAGGCAATAGACCCTGTAGGAAATAAGACTGAAGCCCAATTAAGGAACTGGCACTATGAGTATGACTGAATTTCATATCTACTATGAACCAAGGGCTACTGTGTGTATTCCATTTTTCCTCTTTCTAAACAGAGGCCTCTGTAATAGTTGGCTATTGAATGCCTGTTCAATTACTGTAGACTGGCTGTATGAGTGGAAGATCATTGTTTTTTTAGATACACACTGTATTAGTCAATTTTCATGCTGCTAATAAAGACATACCCGAGACTGGGTAATTTATAAAGAAAAAGAGGTTTGATGGACTCACACTTCCACGTGGCTGGGGAGGCCTCACAATCATGGCAGAAGGCATGTCTTACATGGCCACAGGAAAGAAGGAATGAGAACCAACCAAAAGCAGAAACCCCTTATAAAACCATCGGATCTTGTGAGACTTATTCACTACCATAAGAACAGTATTGAGGAAAGTAACCCCATGATTCAGTTATCTCCCACCAGGTCCCTCCCACAGCACATGAGAATTATAGGAGCCACAATTTAAGATGAGATTTGGGTGGGGACACAGCCAAACCATAAGACATACTGTCAGAATTGAGTAACCGTACTTGAAGAACTGCAACTGAGAAGGTGTTTTTGGACTCGGACCTGGTTTGTATAACAAAATGAATCACTATCCTGAGTTGGATGCCGCAGTAAAGTGATATATTGAGGGGCTTGAGGTAGGGAGTGATTGGCTATGTCCCCACAGGTTGATAAATTTACAGAGAAAATCCCAAACTTCTGCATTTATGACATAACTCTTATTTATTAGTATGTACTGACAACCAGGAGTCACTAGCCATTTGAGGAAAGTGAGTAGCCCAAAGAGAAAGGTAGGAAGAGCAAATATCCATGAACACTTGAGGAAAATAATGATTAATATAAACGAAGAGAAAAACATCAAGAAAACAATGAGTAGAGGGCTCACATAATAGGCATTTCAGAAAGAGAATAGAAAATATAGATGGTAAGAAATAATCCAGAAATATTAGAATGTAAATCCTCAGAGAGGGGTTTGTAAGGATAAAAGCCAGAAAATGTTTAAAAGACTCACACATAGAAATATTGCCATACAATTTTTATATTTTAAGACAAAAGTGAAAACCCAAAGGATTCTGGGAAAGAGGAGCAGAGACTAGGATACCATTCAATGGAAAACACCCAATTGGTACCAAGCGTTCCTGCAGGAGCACTGGGTGCTGGAAGACATTACAGCAATGACTTTAGTACTAGAGTCCTCTAGCCGATGAAATATACAAATGCTAACAAGAGAAAATTAACATAGAGACAGGTAGATGATAGAGACAGATATAAGAAAGATAGGAGGATATATATAAATATAGACATAAATATTAATATGTAAGTACTCCGTACACATCCTTTGAACATTCTCTTAAAAAATAAGTACAGTATTATTCTACAATTTGAAAAGAAGGATGTATTATTCTACAATTATACATTCTCTTAAAAAATAAGTACAGTATTATTCTACAATTTGAAAAGAAGGATGCTGCAACATTCCAGATAAAGTGGAAAACAAAATTCTAGCTTAGAAAAGCAGAATGAAAGTGTCCCAAATATGTGTATGAGACCACCAATTTGATTTATTGTAGGGGACCACAGGATTTTAATAATGTCTTTGAGAAGTTAGAGAATGGCGTCTATCATAAAACATTGTTAAGAAATTGGATGATAATAATAAAATGAAGGCATATTCTTCACTTATTAAAAAATAAAGTAAAATGAAGGTATACAAACTTCAGAGAAAAAAATATTGAATAAACAACTGGTTCATCAGGAGGCAGAAGTTGCAGTGAGCTGAGATCACGCCGCTGCACTCCAGCCTGGGTGACAGAGCAAGATTGTCTCAAAAAACAAAAAAAAAAACTGTGGTTCTAATATGAAAAAAAAAAAAAAGAACTGCAGCATGATTGTAATCACTTGATAAGATGTAAGAAATTTAAATAGCATTTGTTGTAGATGCAGGAAATATTCTTAATT
This sequence comes from Gorilla gorilla gorilla, assembly GCF_029281585.2. Classification (NCBI taxonomy): domain Eukaryota; kingdom Metazoa; phylum Chordata; class Mammalia; order Primates; family Hominidae; genus Gorilla; species Gorilla gorilla. The sequence goes on from NC_073229.2 coordinate 66,224,964, forward strand.
AAATGGCACAGGTTTAGAGATGTAGAAAATATATTCTTATCTGTAACTATAATTTCCATATGTACAGGTACAATTATTCATTCTACAGTGAAAATGGTTATACAATTATGACGTTATAATTGTCATTAATAGTTTTTATATTTTTAAAATAATTGTAAAATGAATTCAGGAGACTTTTAGTTATATAACAAATTAAAATGTTATTATATATATTATATAAATATATATTATATATATTATATATAATCACATATAATACATATGATCACATATATATAATATATATAATCACATATATATATAATATATATAATCACATATATACATAATATATATAATCACCAGCAACTGTTGTTTCTTGTCTTTTTAATAATTGCCATTCGGACTGGCATGAGATGGTATCTAATTGTGGTTTTGATTTGCATTTCTCTAATGATTAGTGATGCTGAGCTTTTTTTCATATTTTTGTTGCCCGCTTAAATGTCTTCTTTGAGAATTGTCTGTTCCTGTCCTTTGCCTACTTTTTATGTTTTTTTTTGTAAATTTGTTTAAGCTCCATATATATATAATATATATAATCACAATATATATAATATATATAATCACATTTATATATTATTTATTTATTTGTTTGTTTTTGGAGACGGAGTCTCTCTCTGTAGCCCAGGCTGGAGTGCAGTGACACCATCTCAGCTCACTGAAAACTCTGCCTCCCAGGTCCCGGTTCAAGCAATTCTCCTGCCTCAGCCTCCCAAGTAGCTGGGATTACAGGCAATCTCCACCATGTGCAGCTAATTTTTTTGTATTTTTAGTAGAGATAGGGTTTCACCATGTTGGACAGACAGTTCTTGAATTCCTGACCTCGTGATCCGCCCGCCTCGGTCTCCCAAAGTGCTGGGATTACAGGCTTGAGCCACTGCGCCTGGCCAAAATGTGATTGTATTTTATTTTGAAATGTAATGCTATATTTAAGATAAATAAGAAAGTTGTGGAAAAGATTTGTAGGCAAAGTATAGTTGTTGATTTCCTCATATTTATAAATGATTGATATTTTTAAAATTGATTAATGAAGAAATAGAAGTTTTAACACATTATTTAAATTTAAAGGACAACCATTTGAACTAACAATTTGAATAATGACAAGGGGAGGAATTTTTAAAAATCTACTAAATTTCTCATTTTCCAATGTATCAAGTCAATAGATTATTTTTTAATAAAAGGATCAAGAAATAGGTATTTGTGTGTTTTGAAAGCAATAAGGTAAGCATCCTATTCTGTAAGGGCATGTAGTTGCCCTTAAAAGATGTGAATAAAGTAGTAATAAAAATAAACATTATATATGCCTTCATTATACCAAACATTATCATGGTAACGAAGCATAAAGCATCAAACACATCATATAATATTGAAGCTTCCTGCTTTCTCTATGCATGGAAGAACTATGTTATGAACACTTTGATAATAACTTTTGTTGAAATGAATCATATTCTTCATGTAAATTGCATAGAGTAAGATAAAGTGGATAAAATTATTGCTTTCCAAAATATAAGCAAATCATATGTGAAGAATACCTGAGGAATTAGAAAGGATATCCATTATTAAATTTGAATTTTATCTCAATATAATTGTTATATGATTTTCATATTTTAAATGAGAAAAATAATGATTAGTTTTATCTTGACCAAAGTCATATAGTTGTTAACTGGTCAAACCTAATTTCAAAGTCCGTCTTCAGATACCAAGGGCTTGTAATTTTAGATAAATACCCTAGGCACATTTTGGTCACCATTCTGTGTACTTCACATTGGAGGAAGAAATTTTCTGTGATACTAAGAAGAGAATTTAAACAATATGTTAATAGAAGACAGCAAAACAAAATGCACTTCCTGAGTTAGGTTAGCATAGAAATATCCGATTATTATGACTAAGCAAACATATAATAAGTTAACCATTGGCTTAGCATTGTCTATTTAATCATAATATTAGAGCCACAAGCTTAAAACCATTTTTGGTGAAATTATTTTTTTAATTTTAATTTTTATCTTAAGTTCTGGGGTACATGTGCAGGATGTGCAGGTTTGTTACACAGGTAAACGCATGCCATGGTGGTCTGCTGCACCGATCAACCCATTACCTGGGTATTAAGCCCAGCATGCATTAGCTATTTTTCCTAATGCTCTCCCTCCCCCCACCCCATCCCCTGACGGCCCCTGGTATGTTGTTCTCCTCCCTGTGTCCATGTGTTCTCATTGTTCAGCTCCCCCTTATAAGTGAGAACATGTGATGTTTGGTTTTCTGTTCCTGCATTGGTTTGCTGAGGATAATGGCTTCCAGCTCCATCGATATCCCTGAAAAGGACATGATTTCCTTCCTTTTTATGGCTGCATAGTATTCCATGGTGTGTATATACCATATTTTACTTTATCCAGTCTATAATATTAGGCATTTGGATTGATTCTGTGTCTTTGCAATTGTGAATAGTGACGCAATGGACATATGTGTGCATGCATCTTTGTAACAGAATGATTTATATTCCTTTGGCTATGTACCCACTAATGGGATTGCTGGCAAGTGATACTTCTGGTTCCAGATCTTTGAGGAATCACCACACAGTATTCCACAATGGTTGAACTAATTTACATTTCCACCAACAGTGTAAAAGTGTTCCCATTTCTCCACAACCTCGCCAGCAACTGTTGTTTCTTGCCTTTTTAATAATTGCCATTCAGACTGGCATGAGATGGTATCTAATTGTGGTTTTGATTTGCATTTCTGTAATGATTAGTGATGCTGAGCTTTTTTTCATATTTTTGTTGGCCGCTTAAATGTCTTCTCTGAGAATTGTCTGTTCCTGTCCTTTGCCCACTTTTTATGTTTTTTTTTTTTTTTTTGTAAATTTGTTTAAGTTCCTTGTAGATTCTGGATATTAGACCTTTGTCAGATGGATAAGATGGATAGATTGCAAAAATTTTCTCCCACTCCATAGGTTGCTTGTTCATTCTGATGATAGTTTCTTTGCTGTACAGTAGCTCTTTTATTTAATTAGCTCCCATTTGTCAATTTTTGCTTTTGTTGCAATTGCTTTTGGTGATTTCATCATGAAATGTTTGCCGGTGCCTATGTCCTGAATGGTATTGCCTAGGTTTTCTTCTACAGTTTTTATAATTTTGGGTTTTACATTTAAGTCTTTAATCCATCTTGAGTTAAGTTTTATATAAGGTGTGAGGAAGGGGACCAGTTTCAATTTTCTGCATATTGCTAGCCAGTTCTCTGGGCACCATTTATTAAATAGGGAATCCTTTCGCCATTGCTGGTTTTCATCAGGTTTGTCGATGATCAGATGATTGTAGATGTGCGATCTTATTTCTGCATTCTCTGTTCTCACAAACTTAAAGTCTTGAATTATATTTGTCAAGAATATATTAAAGTTTTGCAAAAACATGATGTTTCTACATAAATATTTATGACTTTAAAACTCATGCTGAACCAATAGTAATTCACAAAAACCACCACCTCTAAAATCATTGTTATTTTTATATGAGACAATAGCTATTGAACTGATTTTAACAAAGTAGAAGTGAAGAATACGAGATTTTTGTATATGACCTAAAAAATAACATTATAACTAAAGAGTCAAGATGAGGTAGCTCATATCTTTCTGCCCAATAATTTTAAAGGGTTTTATGTAGAGGATATGCTAAATGTAAAAATACTTTGCTCTGATAAGGAGATATTAAATTGCACTTCAATTAAAATTCAAATGGAATATAGAAATTAGCAAGTAATTTTCTCAAACGCATAATCTTAAGATCCTCTTTCTGTTTAGTGATTCAAATTTCTTTCTCAAGTGGTTACAAAAAGGCAAAATCATGAGATATTATAATTCAATGTATTTAGTAAAAATGTATCACATCTCTGAGCATTTAGCTAGCTAAATGTACCCCAACACTCATGCATATCATAAATTTTCCCCAGACCATAAACTCTTGCTGGGCTATTTGACTGATACCTAGGCACTACTTGAGGTTTCTCTGAAGTTTAAGCACCAAGGAATTGGAGGAAATCTTCTCAATGAGTAGAATGCTTAAGGCTTACCCAGAAGCCTAGGAAAATGTAATGATTTCTGGGGTCAAGCCCAGGGTCTCACTACCCTGTTTCTCCTCTGAGGTGCTGCACCCTACATCTCAACAACTCTAGCTCAAGCCTTGGCTCAAAGTACCCTAGATAGAGCTCAGGCCACCACTTCAGAGGGCACATGTTATAAGCCTTGGTGGTTTTCATATGGTGTTAAGCATGTGGGTGTGCAAAATACAAAAGTAAAGAGGGCTCGGCAGCTTCCACCTATATTTCAGGGGATGTATTGGAAAGCCTAGGTGCCCAGGCAGTAGCCTGCCACAGGGGCAAAGCCCTCACAGAGAGTCTCTACTAGGTCAGTACCAAGGACATAGAGTTGGAGCCACCCCACAGAGTACCCACTGTGATACTTCCCAGTGGAGCTGTGGGAACAGGGCCATCACCCTCTAGACCCCATGATGTTACAGTCATCAATAGTTTGCAACCTTAGTGTAAAAAAGCCGTAGGCAACAGACTCCAACCAGTGAAAGCAACCACTGGGGGCTGCACCATGCAAAGCCACATGGCTAGAGCTGCCCAAGGCCTTGGGAGCCCACTCCCTGCACCAGTGGGTCCAGTATGTAGGACATAGAGTCAAGGGACATAATTTTAGAGCTTTAAGATTTAATATATGCCCTCTGGGTTCCAGAATTGCATGGGGCCTATTACTCCTTTCTGTTGGCTGATTTATCCCTTTTGGAATGGGAATGTTACCCAATGTGTGTACCATACCTTTGGTAATAAATATCTTTGTCCCTTGGAAATAAATATCTTTGTTTTGATTTTACAGGTTCATAGGCTGAAAGAACTTGACTTGGAGTCTCAAATGAGACTTTGGACTTTTTGAGTTGATGCTGGAAGAAGTAGAGATTCTTGAGGACTGTTGAGAAGGATGGTTATATTTTGCAATGTAGGAAGAACATGAGATTTGGGAGGTGAGGGGGCAGAATGATATACTTTGGATATTTGTCCCCTCCAAATCTCATGTTGAAATATGATCCCCAAAGTTGGAGACTGGGCCTAGTGGAGATGTTTGAGTCATGGGAGTGGATGCATCAGGGTGCCCTCCCCCTGGTAATGGGTGAGTTCTTGCTGTGTTCATTAATGCAGGAGCTGGTTGTTTAAGGGAGCCTAACACCTCCTCCTTTCTTTCTTGCTCCTTCCCTTGCCAGATGACATGACTGCTCCCCCTTCACATTCTGCCATGAGTAAAATCTTCATTAGGCCTCATCAGGAGCTGAGCAGGTGCTGGTTCCATGCTTGTACAGCCTGCAGAACTGTGAACAAAATCAACCTATTTTCTTTATAAATTACCCAGTCTCAGAAAATCCCTTATGGCAACACAAACAGACCAATACCCCATAGTTCTAGTTTCTGCTTTTATTATATCAAGTCTCTTTTTTTTCTTTTTCTTGTTTTTAATATTCCACATGTAAGTGACATTATGTAGTATTTGCCTTTTTGTGTCTGGCTTATTTCACTTAACATGATGTCCTCCAGGTCCATCCATGTTGTAGCAAATAAAAAGATATCGATCTTTTTTTATCGCTGAATAGTATTCCATTGCGTATGCACACCGAATTTTCTTCATCCATTCATCCAGTTTTGGACACTTGGGTTGATTCCATATCTCAGCTATTGTAAATAATGTTTTGATTTATATCATAGTTCAAATACCTCTTCAACATACTGATTTCATTTCCTTTGGATACATACTCAGTAGTGGGATTCCTGGATTGTATGATAGTTCTATTTTTAATTTTCTCAGGTACCACCATACTGTTTTCCATTTACAATCTCATTAAAAATGTTTAAGTGTTCTATGTTATCCGCATCCTCACCAAACCTTGTTTTCTGTTGTCTTTTTTATTGTAGCCATTCTAACTGGAGTGAAGTGGTATCTCATTGTGGCTTTTATTTGCATTGCCCTAATGATTAGTGTTGTTGAGAATTTTATAATGTACACATTGGCCTTTTGTATATCTTAGTTTGAGAAATGTCTATAAAGTCTTCTCCTTACTTTTTACTTGGGTTACTTTTGTTGTTGTTGTTGTTGAATTGCTTAAGTTTCTTATATATTCTGGATATTAACCCTTTGTAAATTGTATAGTTTGCAAATATTTTCTCCCATTTGGTAGGCTGTCTCTTCACTCTCTTAATTATTTTCTTTGCTGTGCAAAACCTTTTTAGTTTGACCTAATTCCATTTGCCTCTTTTTGCTTTAGTTGCCATGCTTTTGAGGTCTTTTTTTCAATTGCCTGCCTAGATCAAAGTTTTAAAGCATATCTCCTGTGTTTCCTTTTACTAGTTTTTATGGTTTGGGTTCTTAATAGATTTTGAGTTGATTTTTGTATATGGTGAGAGGTAGGGTCTAGTCTCATTCTTCCACAGTTGTATATCCAATTTTCTGAGCACCGTTTATTTAAAAAACTGCCTTTTCCCCAATATGAGTTCTTGGCAATATTGACAGAAATCAGTTTAGGATAAATGTATGAATTTATTTCTGAGTTCTCTATTCTGTTCCATTTGTCTCTGTGTCTGTTTTTATGCCAGGACCATTCTGCTTTTGTTACTATAGTTTTGTAATATATTTTGAAGTCAAATAGTGTAATATCTCCAGCTTTGTTCCTTTTGCTCAATAGTACTTTGGCTTTTTAAGGTCTTTTGTAGTTCCATATGAATTTTAGCGTTTTTGCTTCTCTTCCTGTGAAGAATGTAATTTGTATTTTGATAAGGATTGCAGTTATATCTGTAGATCACTTTGGGCTGAGACTGGACGATTTATAAAGAAAGGAGATTTATTTGGCTCACAGTTCTGCAGGCTCTATAAGCATGGCACCAGTATCTGCTTGGCTTCTGATGAGGGCCTCAGGCAGCTTGGAATCATGGTAGAAGGCAAAGCGGAACTGGCATGTCATATAGTGGGAAAGGAAACAAAATAAATGCTAGGCTCTTTTAAACAACCAGCTTTCATACAAGCTAAAAGCAAGAACTCACTCATCACAAAAGGGATGATGCTAAGTCATTCTTGAGACATCTACTCCTATGATCAAACACCTCTGACTAGGCATCACTTTCAACATTAGGGATTGCATTTCAACATGAGATTTGGAGGGAGTAAATATCCAAACCATATCAGATAGTAGGGAAATTATAAATATATAAATTTTTGCAACCCATGGACATGGAATATAATTACATTTATTTGTGTAATTTGTGTCTTCTTCAAATTCTTTCATCAATGTTTTATAGTTTTCATCTCTTTGAATTAATTTATTTCTAGGTATTTTATTTTTTGCAATTATTGTAAATGGAATTATTTTCTTGATTTCTTTTTCAGGTAGTTTGTTATTGATATACAGAAATACTACTAATTTTTTATGTTGATTTTGTATCCTGTGACTTTACCTAGATGTTTTATTTGTTTCAACAGTATTTTGGTGGAATTTTTAGAGTTTTCCATATATCAAATTATGCCATCTGCCAACAGGAACAATTTGACTTTCTCCTTTCCTATTTGATTTGTCTCTTTCTTGCCAAACTGCTCTGGCTAGGACCTTTAGTATTATATTGAATAAAAGTGATTGAAGATGGCATGTTTTACTTGTTCCAGATAAAAGAAAAAAAGCTTCTATCTTTTTCCCATTCACTATAATGTTAGCTGTAGGTTTGTCAATATGGACCTTTGTGTTGAGGTATGTTCTTTCTATACCCAAATTTGCTGATAGTTTTTATCACAAAGGGATATTAAATTTTGTCAAATACTTTTTCTGAATTTCTTGATCACATGGTTTGTTTTTCATCTTTCTTTTTATTAATGTTGGGTATCACATTTATTGATTTTTGTATGTTTAACTAATTTTTCATCCCTAGGATGAATTCCACTTGGTTATAGTGGATGATTTTTTTAATTTGCTGTTGAATTCTATTTGCTAGTATCTTATTGATAATTTTTACATTTATGTTTATCGTGAATATTGGCCTGTAGTGTTCCTTTTTTTTTTTTTTTTTTTTTTTTTTTGCTGTGTCTTTGTCTGGTTTTGGAATCAGGATAATGCTGACCTCATAAAATGAGTTTGGATTAATTCCTTTTCTTCAATTTTCTGGAATAGTTTTAGAAGAAAAGGTATTAGTCCTTTAAATGTTAGGTAAAATTCAGCAGTGAAATCATCAAGTCCTGGGCTATTTTAGATGAAAGACTTTTTCTCACTGGTCCAATTTCCTCACTCACTATTAACCTGCTCCAGGTTTTTTGTTCATTTGTTTGTTTGTTTTCATTGTAATTTAATCTTGGTAGGTTGTACATGTTCAATAATTCATCTATGCATTCTATGTCTTCAAATATGTTGGTTTATAGGTGTGAATAACAGTCTTTTATTAACCTTTATATTTTTGTGATATCACTTTTAATGCCTACTTTTTCATTTCTAATTTCATTTATTTGTATTTTTTTCCCTAGCCTGGCTAAAGGTATGTCAATTTTATTATCAAAAAGACAACTCTTCATTTTGTTGATCTTTGAATTTCTTTAAGTCTATATTATTTATCTTTGCTATGAGCTTTATTATTTCCTTCCATCTATCAATTTTGGGTTTAGTTTGTTCTTGGTTTTCTAGTTCCTTGTGGTGCATGGTTAGGTTGTTTATTAGAAATATTGTTTTCTTTTTTGACATAGGCATTTAGTACTATAAAATTTCATTTTAGAACATCTTTTGCTTTGTCCCATATGTCTTGGTATGATATGTTTCCATTCTCATTTGTCTCAAGGAATTTTTAAATTTTTGTTTTATTTTTTTCATTGACTCATTGGTTATTTAGAAATGGGTTTTTAAATTTCCATGTATTTGTAATGTCTCTAAAATTTTTCTTGTTGATTTCTATGTTTATACCGTTCCGGATTGCAAAGATATTTGATATGATCTTTATTTTCTTACGATTGTTAAAACTTGTTTTGAGGCCTGACATATCATTGATCCTGAAGAATGTTGCATGTGTAGCTGAGGTGAATGTGTATTCTGCAGTAGCTGGATGGAAGGTTTTGTAAATATCTGTTAAGTTCATTTGGTCTATGATATAGTTTAAGTCTGAGGTTTCTATTTATTCTCTGTTTAGATGCTCTGCTCAGTGTTGAAAGTTGAGTTTTAAAGAACTTTATTATGATTGTATTTCCATCTATTTCTCTCTTTAGATCTAACAACATTTGCTTTATATATTTGTGTGCTCCAGTGTTGGGTGCATATATATTTACAAATGTTATATTGTTGTTTAAAAGTGTATCTTACTAAATAATCATGGTACCAAAGCATTCATTATTATAATGGTGGTCTGTAATGCCTGTTTACTTTAATACAATGACCAAAACATAGCAGTTAATTAAGCAGTTGGACATTTAATTTGTTCATTAATTCATTTATTTAGTACCATAAGAAGTAGGCTGCTTCTTGTTCAAAATGTTACTCAGCTACAGAAAAAAGTTATTTCATTCAAACACTATGCAAAGAAAAGAAATGTGCTATGACATCAATACAGTTAGAGTGAGAATATGTGACCAAAAAGAAATAAATGAGCTCATGAGATAAGACTTAAGATACCATAATTATAAGAAATTATTATTTTTGCTTGTTTTGGGGAACTAACATAATTCATCAGCAAGAGAATGAAGGAGACAACACTTTCTGTAGATGTCAATGACACTCATCAGTTGATAGTCCAACTGAGGCAGCAGTATTTCTTTTCTTAACTGAAAAATTATGCTGGAAAATAAATGGAGTTTAAACATCTTGAGGTGATTGGCTCTTTGGAGAAAAGAGTATCAGTGATGGAGAAAGTGGATAGAACAAAAGAATTAGCATTAGAAATCTTTATTACTTTTTAAAACTTCATCAATTTTTAATGCCTCATTTTAAATTGGAAATAATATATTGGAAATATAACAAAATATTAAACATTAAACATTATATACTTATATGCATATAACATAAAATATTAAACATTATATACTTATTTGGTGAACTAAAATCTATCTACCTGAAGATTAATTCTAAGGAAATGAACCATATGTTTAGTTTTCTTTTTTTATTTATCAAAACTTTAAAAATAGCAAAACTGATTCATTATGAATTACTCATTATTTCCCTTAATTCATCCACATTTTAATAGAAGTACTAATGTCTTTTAAAGAGCTATAAAATAATCTCATCATAAATATGATGATCCCCCAAATCATGATTTACAGAAATAACATTAACTTAGGTAGACTTTTTAAAATTTCCATTTTAAGTTATAAAATATAAAGAAAACACTCCCTAGATATAATTTGGAAAATAAAGTATGAAGTAAAAATAAAAATCACCAACAATATCATACTGAAAGATAAATTATTTAACACTTTAGTTCCTTTCCTTATAACTTTTATATAATGTATTTATGTGCTATGTTGAATACATACAAATTTTGTCACGCACAAAATGTCATTTTTTTCTGTCATTCTCTTACATTTTATTCAGTAGGAAACATTTTTCTGTAGCCACTGGATAAAATATCATCAGAGTGATGACAGTTTGCTCAATCTGAACTAATAGGCAGTCTTTTCAATTTTCAAGCCCAGCCCCTATTCAAAATTTAAATGCCTCCTCTAATATAGTAACCAAAATTCTGGACTTGATTTGCCACTAATTATTCTCCATTCCTTCAAGTCCACTTCTTGTAATCGCACATTGAGCACAGGGGGAGGGGTGTCTTTTCATTCTCCTTGCAAGTAACTATCTGGTCTTAAGCCTCTGGCACTAGGACTTGAAGACAGAGCAGAGGAAAAAAAGAAATATTCCCCACTTGAAATGGTGTCAATGAACACAAGCTCTATGCTTGCTGTAGTCTGTTAGATACCTTAAGACTAAGCTCCTCTCTCTTGTAGTTCTCTTGACTTGAGTGAATACACTGGTAGTCAGTTGGGAACCTTCCTTGAGTCCTGAATTTCATTTGCGCTTCTTGTTGTTGACATCCCTTTGCTTTTCTAGGAAACCATAAATGACCTCACACTTTTCCCTTGTTTGCTAATATATGGTTCATGGGCAACTTGCATGCATTTACATCTCATCTTCAGAAAAGATCTGGTTGTGCAGGTCAATTCCAAAATAAGAACCCTGTCTTGTCTCTGCCCCACAAAAAGTTAGGAGCCTTTATTTGCTTATCTGAACTTCACATTATTGCTTTAGGTACAGGTTCTGAAAACTGGAAGAACTGAGTCATCGTTTCAAAGTCTAAACTTGTATTTTCCTTTCAATTACATATTGAGAATATGAGTTTGCTTTCATTTTCCCATGTGTAATGTCTGACTTTATATTTGTTTAGATTGTGCTCTGATTGAGATAACTAAGTATTAAATCAAACTGTCTTTTGTTTTGTGATTATTCCTTCTTAGAAAGTCATTGGCATACAGATAACAGATAGATAGTCTTCTATATTCCAATGTTTATTTGTTTCTTAAACATTATTTTTCCTTTTCTTGAATAACACCAAGTTCTCTGTTACCTTTCAAATTTTCTTCTTTAACATACTATTTATCTGAGTTTAGTAATTAAATGTTAGAATCATTTGACGTTCTACTTAAGGCCTACTTTCTATCAGGGAATTTTATTTATTCTCATGTATTCAGTTGCAAACCATATATGGAAAATTACCAAATGTATATCTGCATTGCAGAGTTTTCTCTGGACTCATAAAGGTACATTTACTCTTTCTATTTAACACCTGTTTCTGGCCAAATTTTCTAAGAATTAGATGACAATTCCCCACCCTCCCCCAATTTGTTTCTTCTCCAGTGTTTACTATCTCAGCAAATAGCTCAACAAATACCTTGCTCCTAGAGTACATGAAATTTGTATTTGACGCTTTGCTCACTCTTAGCCTCTAGATTCAATTAATCACCCAGACATCAACTTCTTTGTGTAAATATCATGTGAGTTCATTAATTTATTTGAATTTCTTTTGTCATCCTAATTCCTATTATTGTTTACCTTGGTTATCACACCATCTCCTAGACTAGATGAAGTTATATATCATTCTTTCTCTTTCGAGAATATTCTTTTTTTTGTTTTGTTTTGTTTTGAGACGGAGTCTCGCTCTGTCACCCACCCTGGAGTGCGGTGGCGCGATCCCGGCTCACTGCAACTTCCGCCTCCCGAGTACCTGGGACTACAGGCATGGGTGCCACCATGCCCGACTAATTTTCTTTTTTCTTTTCCTTTTTTTTTGAGACGGAGTCTCATTCTGTCACCAGAGTGGAGTGCAGTGGCACAATCTCGGCTCACAGCGCCCTCCACTTCCCAGGTTAAAGCGGTTCTCCCGCCTCTGTCTCCCAAGTAGCTGGGACTACAGGCACACGCCGCCATGCCCGGCTAATTTTTGTATTTTTAATACAGACGGGGTTTCACCATGTTGGCCAGGATGGTCTCCATCTCTTGACCTCGTGATCCCCCCGCCTCGGCCACCCAAAGTGCTGGGATTACAGGCGTCAATTTTTTGTATTTTTAGTAGAGACAGGGTTTCACCGTGTTAGCCAGGATGGTTTTGATCTCCTGACCTCGTGATCCGCCTGCCTCGGTCTCCCAAAGTGCCGAGATTACAGGCGTGAGCCACCGCGCCCGGCCAAGAATATACTTTACATGACAATTAGGGACTTATAAAAAAATCATAGTGATTATTTTACTCTTCTGTCTAAAACTCTCCAATTATTCTCTATTTTTATTAAAGCCTCAGATTATTAACATTGCCCATGATGTGTCATTGTCCAATGAGATAAACCGTGTTTATATCTTGCCCAATTCTTTGTAAGGTACATTCCACCTAGAATGACTCATTTTTTTCTTTTGTGTTATTTCCAGTCTTAATGCCTTTGCATATAACACTACCTTATGTAAATCACATGCTACTAGCCTCCTTCCCACCCACCTATATACTACGTATACATACAGCCACTTTTGCCTCATTAGTGTCACACTTGATGTAACTTAACTCAGGGAAGACTTATGAACATGACGCAAGCTTGATTTTACCATTAATTGTATAAATTTCTTAAAATGCCACTCATTTCTACCAAATTGTTTAATGTGACTCTAATGTTGACTGCAACGGTATAGACAATGTGCATTTTATTCATCACTGTATGTCCATAGTCTTGAACAGTACTTAATACAGGGTAGGTACTCAAATATTTATTAAACAAACCACAGCTTTAACTGTAGTTCATGGTCAATAGCCTAAATGGGCAGAATATTTAAAGAAGTGAAAGAAAACAGTCATTTGTCTAGTTCCCATAGGCTGTTATAGAAAAGTATAAAAAGCTTCCAGAAGAAAGTTTTTGGAAGTCTTTTAGATATTATGTGCTAGGCAACTGGTGAAGTTCTCAAGCCAGAAAATTCAAGTACAACTCTAGTGTCCTTTTCTATAAGACAAATCCTCACTTCACATTATCAGATTTCATAGACTCTTATATGTGTCTATTACTGTATTCATTCAGCTAGATAAATAGGGAAGAGATGAGGAATAGAAGAATATAATAGTTAACAGATGCACCTTTGGGTGATAGAATTAAAAGCACTTAAAAATTATTCCTTGGCCAGGTGCGGTGGCTCATGCCTGTAATCCCAGCACTTTGGGAGGCTGAGACAGGCGGATCACAAGGTCAGAAGATTGAGACCATCCTGGCTAACACAGTGAAACCCCGTCTCTACTAAAAATACAAAAAATTAGCCAGGCGTGGTGGCAGGTGCCTGTAGTCCCAGCTACTCAGGAAGCTGAGGCAGGAGAATGGCGTGAACCCGGGAGGCAGAGCTTGCAGTGAGCCGAGATCGCGCCACTGCACTCCAGCTTGGGCGACAGAGCCAGACTCCGTCTCGGAGAAAAAAAAAAAAACTATTCCTTATACTCTTGGTATTTTACATATAACTATACCCATTTTAATTTCATAATTATGTATACTTAGACATAAAATATTATTAAACAAAAGGCTGTATCAAGCACACATGTCTACATGAATTTAACTAACGTTTATTAAATGTGATGGATGGGTACTCCATTAGTTTTAATTTTACCAAGATATTGGTAAAATTGTTTATCAGAAGTTTCTCATTATTTATCCTCAGTAGAATCCAGGAGACAACACAAGACATTTAGAACTTTCTTTTTCCATTAATACGTCATAAATTGGAGAACCAGAAGTTGTTATGAAGATGTGTATTAGATTGGAAGTTTAGAGATACTGGCTGTCATAGGCTATCATTATTGAAAAAGCAGAGTACATGGCTACCCCAATAGTTTCTTTGTTTTTCATATATATTTCATTAAGATTTGTAATAATATTTTAGGCACAAAGACATCATTAAGTTGCAATGCTTCTCAAAATAGAAGGTGAGCTAAATTTTCTCCATATTGATGTCTGTCCCTCCTAATCATTAAGAAATTTGTAACTCCTAAAAATTAACAAGTAACTACATTTCAAGTATTTCTATGAGCTTTGCAACTTAAATATATCTACAGTTGAGAAGAAAGGAGGACTTGTATAAACCATTCTCTGCTTTCTTAAGTGAAATCCTTCCCTGCCACACAGCAATTATGTCCTCTGGTGGATAAAAAGATGAATGCGTGAGATTACTATTTTAGGATCTACACGCTCTATTTGGATGTAACTCATTTATAAACTCATGAAAAATGGCAAATAAATCATTTCTATTTTCAAATAAAAGCATACATAACAATGAAAATTGTCATAATTATGTTTTTTTCACTCTGTATGCATATATTTTGTAATATTCCGATTTGATTATTTTAAAAATAATAATTCTATCACCATTATCAGCCATGACACTTTTATAGGACTGGTGATATGTCTTATTTACAGTGGTGAAAACTGATTGGTAAATAGTCAATCTATTTCATGTTTTCAATTTTTTTATGCATGTAAAAGTGTTCATAATAGCCTTGAATTATCTTTTGTATTTCTGTGGTGTTGGATGTAATATCTCCTATTTTATTTCTCATTGAGCTTATTCAGATCTTCGCTCTTCTTTTCTCGGTTAATCTTGCTAATGGTCTATCAATTTTCTTTATCTTTTCAAAGAACCAACTTTTTGTTTCATTTATCTTTCATATTTTTGTGTTTCAATTTCATTTATTTCTGCTCTAATCTTGGTTTGTCTTTTCTCTTACTGGTTTAGGGTTTGGTTTGTTCTTGTTTCTTTAGTTCCTATACCTTAGATTGTCTACTCGTCCTCTTTCAGACTTTTTGATGTAGGCATTTAAGGCTAGGGATTTTCCTCTTAGCACCACTTTTGCTGTATCCCGGAGGTTTCAATAGGTTGTGTCACTATTATGATTCACTTCAAAGAATTTTTAAATTCCCATCTTGATTTCATTGTTGACCTAATAATCATTCAGGAGCAGTTAATTTAATTTCCATGTATGTGCATTGTTTTGAAGATTCCTTTTGTAGTTGATTTCCAATTTTATTCCACTGTCGTCTCAGTATCTTGAAATCATTTCAATTTTCTTAAATTTATTGAGACTTGTTTTGTGGCCTGTCAAATGGTCTATCTTGGGGAAATTCCCTTGCACTGATGAATAAAATGTATATTCTGCAGTTGTTGGGTAGAATGTTCTGTAAATATCTGTTAAGTCCATTTGTTCTAAGATACAGTTTAAATCTGTTGTTTCATTATTGACTTTCTGTCTTGATGACCAGTCTAGTGCTGTTAGTGGAGTATTGAACTCCCCCACTGTTACTGTGTTGCTGTCTATGTCATTTCTTAGGTCTAGTAGTAATTGTTTCATAAGTTTGAGAGCTCCATTGTTAGGTGCATGTATTTTTAGAATTATGATATTTTCCTGTTGGACAAGGCCTTTTATCATTATATAATGTTCCTTTTTGTCTTTTTAAACTGCTATTGATTTAAAGATGGTTTTGTCTAATATAAGAATAGCTATTCCTGCTTGCTTTTAGTGTCCATTTGCATGGAATATCTTTTTCTACCCCTTTACCTTAAGTTTTTGTGAGTCCTTATGTGTTAGGTGAGTCTCTTGAAAGCAGCAGATCCTTGATTGACAAATTCTTATTCATTCTGCAATTCTGTATCTTTTAAGTGGAGCATTTAGGTAATTTACATTCAATGTTAGTATTGAGATGTGAGGTATTATTCCATTCACTGTGCTAGTTTTTGCTTGAATACCTTGTTTCTTTTTTATTGTATTTTTGTTTTATATTTTCTGTGAGATTCATGCTTTAAAGAGGTTCTGTTTTGATGTGTTTCCAAGATTTGTTTCAAAATTTAGAGCTTCTTTTAGCAATGTACAGCCCTCCTAGCTTAAATCAGGAAGAATTAGAAACTCCAAACAGACCAATGACAAGCAGCAAGATTGAAATGGCAATAAATTACCAACAACAAAAAAATTCAGGGCCAGATGCATTCACAGCTGAATTCTGTCAGACATTCAAAGAAGAATTGGTACCAATCCTATTGACACTATTTCACAATATAGAGTAAGAAGGAATCCTCCCTAAATCATTCTAAGAAGCCAACATCATCCTAATACCCAAACAAGAGAGGACATCATCAAAAAGAAAACTACAGACCGATATCCCTGATGAACATAGATGCAAAAATCCTTAACTAAATACTAGCTAACTGAATCCAACAGCATATTAAAAAGATAATCCACCATGATCAAGTGGGTTTCATACCAGGGATGCAGGGATGGTTTAACATATGTAAGTCAAACAATGTGATACGCCACATAAACAGAATTAAAAAGAAAAATCACATTATCATTTCAACTGATGCAAAAAAGAACATTTGACAAAATCAGGCATCACTTTATGATTTAAGCCTTCAGCAAAATTGGTATACAAGGGATATATCTCAATGTAGTAAAAGCCATCTATGACAAACCCACAGCCAACATAATACGGAGTGGAGAAAAGTTGAAAGCATTCCCTCTGAGAACCAGAAAAAGACAAGGATGCCCACTCTCACCACTTCTATTCAGCATAGCACTGGAAGTCCTAGCCAGAGCAATCAGACAAGAAAAAGAAATAAAGGGCATCCAAATTGGTAAAGAGAGAAAGTCAAACTGTCGCTATTTGCTGATGGTATGATCATATACCTAGAAAACCCTAAAGACTCCTCCAAAAAGCTCCTGGAACTGATAAATGAATTCAGCAAAGTTTCAGGATTCAAATTAGTAGCTCTGCTATATACATACAGCAACCAAGCTGAGAATCAAATCAATAACTCAACCCCTTTTTACAATAGCTGCAGCATCAATGTATAAAATACTTAGGCACACACTTAATCAAGGAGATGAAAGACCTCTACAAGGAAAACTACAAAACACTGCTGAAAGAAATCATACATGACACAAACAAATGAAAACACATCCCATGCTCATGGATGGGTAGAATCAGTATTGTCAAAATGACCATACTGCCAAAAAACAAGCTACAAATTCAATGCAATTCCCATCAAAATACCACCATCATTCTTCACACAACTAAAAAGACAATCCTAAAATTTATATGGAACAAAAAAAGAGCCCAAATAGCCAAAGCCAGACTAAGCAAAAAGAACAAATCTGGGAGAATCACATTACCTGACTTCAAACTATACTACAAGGCCATAGTCACCATAACAATATGGAACTGGTATAGAAATAGACACATAGACCAATGGAACACAACAGAGAATCCAGAAATAACCCCAAATACTTACAACAACTGATCTTCAACAAAGCAAACAAAAAAACATAAAGTGAGGAAAGGACACTCTATTCAACAAATGGTGCTGGGATAATTGACAAGCCACATATAGAAGAATGAAACTGGATCTTCATCTTTTACCTTATACAAAAATCAACCCAAGATGGATAAAAGACTTAAATCTAAAACCTGAAACTATATAATTCTAAAAGATAACTTCGGAAGAATCCTTCTAGACATTGGCTTAGGCAAAGACTTCATGACCAAGAACCCAAAAGCAAATGCAACAAAAACAAAGATAAATAGATGGGACTTAATTAAACTAATGAGCTTCTGTGCAGCAAAAAGAACAGTCAGAATAGTAAACAGAAAATCCATAGAGTGGGAGAAAATCTTCACAATCTACATATCTGACAAAGGGCTAATATCCAGAATCTACAACTAACTCAAACAAATTAGCAAGAAAGAAAGAAACAATCCCATCAAAAAGTGGGCTAAGGATGTGAATAGACAATTCTCAAAAGAAGATATACAAATGGCCAACAAATATATGAGAAAATGCTCAACATCACTAATGATCAGGGAAATGAGAATCAAAATCACAATATGATACTACCTTACTGCCAAGACCAGCTTGGTCGGGGAGACTCTAACCCAGCAGTGCTAGAGGAATTAAAGACACACACACAGAAATATAGAGGTGTGAAGTGGGAAATCAGGTGTCTCACAGCCTTCGGAGCTGAGAGCCTCAAACACATTTACTCATGTATTTATTAAACACAAGCCAGTCATTAGCATTGTTTCTATAGATATTAGATTAACTAAAAGTATCCCTTATGGGAAACAAAGGGAAGGGCTGAAATAAAAGGATGAGTTGGGTTAGTTACCTGCAGCAGGAGCATGTCCTTAAGTCACAGATCGCTCATGCTACTGTTTGTGGTTTAAGAACGCCTTTAAGCGGTTTTCGGCCCTGGGTGGGCCAGGTATTCCTTGCCCTCATTCCAGTAAAGCCACAACCTTCCAGCGTGAGCATTATGGCCATCATGAACATGTCACAGTGCTGCAGAGATTTTGTTTATGGCCAGTTTTGGGGCCAGTTTATGGCCAGATTTTGGGGGGCCTGTTCCCAATACCTTACTCTTGCAAAAATGGCCATAATAAAAAAATTAAAAGTAATAGATGTTTGTGTGGATGTGGTGAAAAGGGAACACTTCTACACTGCTGGTGGGAATGTAAACTAGTACAACCACTATGGAAAACAGTGTGGAGAGTCCTTAAAGAACTAAAAGTAGAACTACCATTCGATCCAGCAATTCCACTACTGGGTATTTACTCAAAGAAAAATAAGTTATTATATGAAAAAGATGAACACACATGCATATTTATAGCAGCAAAATTTGCAGTTGCAAAAATATGGAACTGAACTAAGTGCCCATCAATCAATGAGTGAATAAAGAAAAAAGTGTGTGCATATATATATACATATATATATATGTATATATATATATATATATGCACCATGGAATATTACTCAGCAATAAAAAGGAACTAATTAATGGCATTTGCAACAACCTGGATGCAACTGGAGACTATTATTCTAAGTGAAGTAACTCAGGAATGGAAAATCAAACATCATATGTTCTCATTCATAAGAGGGAGCTAAGCTTTGAGGATGCAAAGGCATAAGAATGACACATGGATTTTGGTGACTTAGGTAAAAGGGTGGAAGGGGTGTGAGGGAAAAAAGACTACAAATGGGGTTCGTTGTATACTGCTGGGGTGATGGGTGTACCAAAATCCCACAAATCACCACTAAAGAACTTATTCATGTAATCAAATACCACCAGTTTCCCCAAAACCCATGGAAATAAAGAATTTAAAAATAATATTTAAAATTTTTTGTGGGTACATAGTAGGTGTATACATTTTTGGGATACATAAGATGTTTTGATACAAGCATGCATGGAAAATAAGCACATCCTGGAGAATGGGGGATCCATCCTTTCAAGCATTTTCCTTTGAGTTACAAAGAATCTAATTATATTCTTTAAGTTATTTTAAAATATACAATTAAGTTATTATTGACTATAGTCACCCTATTGTGTTATCAAATAGTAGGTATTACTCATTCTTTCTAATTTTTTGTACCCATTAATCATCCCCACTTCCCCTCCAATTCCCCGCTACCCTTCCCAGCCTCTTATAACCATCCTTCTAGTCTCCATGTCCATGAGTTCAATTCATTTGATTTTTAGATCTCCAAAATAAGTGATAACATGTGAGTTTATCTTTCTGTGCCTGGATTATTTCACTTAATATAATGATCATCAGTTCCATCCATGTTGTTGCAAAGGGCTGGATTTCATTTTTGGGGTGGGGGCTGGAGTTACTGATTTAGGAATGCAGCAATAAAAGAGTACACCAATCCACATTTTATAATCCCCTAAGCTGTAGATTTAGTTGTGCACACAGACCTAACTAAGTCTTTTTGTTCAGGGTGGACTGTTCATAGATTGCTGGAAATCCTGGGAACAGACTGTCAATCCCTTTCTCACTGCTGATGAACCAGGAAACTTGTAGTCCTGGAGATTTCTGACTATTATCTTTGCCTACTCAGGGTAACCACCACTAGGATAAGGCAAAATTGATGGGGAAAATGAGGAAATGGATAGAAACAACCAGGGTTTTTGGTAATATCACTGAGCTACAAGATTGTACTTGTCTGAAGCCTTACCTCAGGACATACATTTACATGGACATATAACTTGCCATCTTTGTTAGACAGTTTAAATAAACTAATCTGTTATTTGCATCTAATGCAATTGAACTGATAGAAAACTGAAGTTATTTTTTCAATTTTGGCAAATAGCTATTTTATCTGATTAAAATACGAATGTATTGCTCACCTGAAAAATAAAATAGGTAGTATGAACATATGTAAACAGGATTCCTATCAGATTGCCTCAGGCACAGTTCATATAAGCTTGGCAGTGTTGTTGGGGACACCACAAACTCATCAATTGAAAAGCTACCAAATAGTGAATTTTGACCGAAACATGATTTAAAAAAAGATGGGGAAGAGTGCTTTCAAAGGGGCAATGCTGCAAAGTGAAGATATATGTCATAAGATACACGAAGCTCTAATTATATAACAGATTTATGCTTCCAAAGCCATAACGTCCAACAGAACCACTTAGGAAATGGGCAACAAGATGAAACAAATGGACTGCTGAACTTTGAGGTGCAGTAAACATTTTCCCATTCACCTGGAGCATTCTCACCCAACTGGAATTAGAACTGGCTGCAAGATAAATCATCTAAAATCTAGAGCTCTGAGTAGTGAAGAGATAAACATAAGATTAACTGTTCCATCTAAACTCATTTCTCATCACAAGGCTCAAATAAATCCCAGTGTTTGTTGTATATCAGTCACACTGCCATAAGGAAACCATCAGACTTTATTCTGAGGATTCTTTGTCATCTCATAAAAAATGGGTTACTAACAAGGCAGTTATCGATAGCATTTATGAAATAGACTTTTATATGCACAGTATCCTTACATATTTTTTGCATAAATTAATATAGATAGATACATTTAGTACTAAACAGAATGAGTAGATTTTCTTCGTCATTATTAATTGCACCAATTGGTTAAAAAATTCATTGCAAATTATTAAAAAATTATAGCTGATGATGATGCTTTGGAGATAATAAAATATAGAGATACAGTATAAGATAAAGAAAAGCATCATAAGAATTGACCCACTGAGAAATGTATCCAAAGTTGAAGTGATCAAGATGATCAGTTGTTTCCTTTGTGGGTCTTCCTTGACCCACTGGGGATGGCTAAATTTCTTCCTTTCCTGATGTTAACTTCTCTCTTCCATAAATCGCTCTTGAAAATGTCCTGAGAAGCAAGTAGGCAAAGGCATATAAACATACATGTGAGGTATGCTAAGCAGTGATGGAAAAAAACCCAAAACCTCCCTAGTTCCCTATAATTGTAGTTATCTTATGTAAATAGAAATGATGCATTTATGACATTTCATTCCTTTACTACACTACATTTTCCACCACACATTGAGTGTATATTCACACTAATCAGTAGATCTTAACATTATTTTGAAAATGTAATTTGAAAAATGTCAAATTCCTAGAATCTTCCCCATATTGTTAATAGATAAAAATACTCATATGGGAGATCGAGACCATCCTGGCTAACACGGTGAAACCCCGTCTCTACTAAAAATACAAAAAAAATTAGCCGGGCATGGTAGTGGGCGCCTGTAGTCCCAGCTACTCGGGAGGCTGAGGCAGGAGAATGGCGTGAACCCGGGAGGTGGAACTTGCAGTGAGCCGAGATCGCGCCACTGCACTCCAGCCTGGGAGACAAAGCAAGACTCCGTCTCAAAAAAAAAAAAAAAAAAAAAAAAAATTTGGGGAATGAGACAGTATGAGACAGCAAAAGAAATCATACAACACTTTTACTCAGGTTACATTAGGGAGTCCATACTGTGGTACCAGAAATAGCTGTAGGAAAGCATTCATTGATATAACAAACAAGTATTTAATTTTTATTATGTACCAGGTACTATTCTAGATGATGGGGATGAAACACTAATTAATATGTGATCGTTGACTTTGAAAAGCTTATAGTATAATACAATATTACAAGCAACTACTAAAGTGAAATAGAAACCAAGATAGATGATCCCAAGAATGCTTTACTGGCAATGAAAGTATGTGTTGGAAAGATGACCCCAAACTGAGTCTTAAAGGTCAAATAGGCATTTGCCAACAGCACGGAGTTGGATGAGAGTCAGAGGTGTGGAAAGGTCATTCTAAGAGGAACAAGTACTTGGAGAAGCCACATCTAGTTAAAAGCCAAGAAGATACTATGTATGCGTTCAGGTGACATTGGCACTGTTTCTCATAGAGCTGGGAAATAAGAACCCAGCTGCATACCTGTATCTTAGTTGATAACTCTGTAGTCGATTGAGAGATCATGAATTTTAGTTAATTATTTCTGCCACTGAATTACTAGTTTCTAGGATGGTAGCTGTTGACATACAAATGCAAGAAATAATTGAGAGAACATGCAATGTGAATATTGATGAGAGTCAAAGGGGAAGCACCAACAGTCAAAAACAGTGGTGAAGCAGAGGCCAGAGAAGGAAACTTCAAGAGGAAGAGAGCGATAAGGTGTGAAATGCTGCAGATAAGTCACATAAAATAGGGTGAAAAAAAGCATTTGGTAATTAGGAAATCACTAAAGTGGTACCTGAGTGTAGTATCTTGAAGAGTACATGGAAGACAGTTAAACGCAGCAATTGAGGAAATTTCTCTCTTGAAACTTGTATTTTACAGAAAAGAGAAATATAAATTTGTAGGTAGAGCCAATATAAGATTATTTTTATTATTATTATTTTGCTTGCCCTTCCCCTCTTCATTCTTATATGGAAAATAATTGAGCACTGACAGGCAGCTGTGAGAACGAAAAGATGAAAAATTTAAAAAGATTTGAAATCAGATGATATGGAATAGTATTTGGGCTCTGCCTAGTTAGTTGCTCACCTTGCACAAATCAGTAACTATCTGAGTTTCAGTGTTTGCTTGAGAAAATAGGAACAGTAATATATGTCCTACCTTATTCATATGAACATTTAAATGATTATATATAATAATATATGTGAAAGTAGGTTATAGATCAAATTCATGATTAGCTTTCACTCAAATTAGACCTCTGTAAAATAAAAAGTAAATAATAGATACGTTGATTATCAGACTAAAAGAAAAATACATTTAGATAAAATAATTAAGTTGGAGAGTGAATGTTAACTTGTTTAACTGTAATTTGTGACTCCACTAAATTGTAATTTTTGATCCACTTCCTATTTGAAATAGGTTTATATTTCACAGGGTAGGCGGTATATAAGTGCTAGAAATTCAAATTCATCTTTCAGCTGCTAAGTATGATAAAAGAACGTTCCAATGAACTTAATTCTCTATTTTGGCAAAGACTAAAACTGCAAATAAGCACAATGCAAATGTAATCTATTCTGTTTATAGTCTCACTGTCACTTCAAGGTCCTATTGGGATGCCATATGGGCTGGTTTATTGCTTAGATGAAGTTTACAAATATAAACAAATAAATAATTTGGGGGATTTCTACAGAGTCAAATTAAGTTGGATGCAATGTCAAATAAACAGCACATATATCATAACTTCACAAAGGAATAGAATTTATTATATTTCAGGAAACGAATTCCCAAATTATATTTTCCTGGATATACAAAAATGCTTGCTTGCATCTAATGTATTTCAAATCTGCCACTTATTTAAAGAGTCATGCTTTTTACCACAGTAAATAATACAATTTAAAATGTATTCATATCCTAATGAGTCTGCCTGTTTTCTAATATGTTAACAGATCTTATTTATCCAATTGAATGTTCACTAACAAATTTAGTCTAGCTGCATTTTTTCTTCTTTCCTAAAGTAAAATTCTGAGATGGAGAACAAAGTGATTGTTGACAGAACTAACGTTCAGCTTCTTTAATGGTAAGATATTTAAGAGAAGTCAGCTAATGCTTTAAAATAAATATTAAATTTGTGCACAGGAAAAAAAAATGGTCGGCAACCAACTGGTGTGGAATAATGCTTAAAAATGTTTGCTCATCCTAATATCTTTAAAAAAGCCAATGAACAAACACAAATCAACAAGTCATATAAATATAGAAATTTTTTATTAAATTGAGAATGTAATTCAGGAAAACTATATAATGTTTGGTGGATATCATATTAAAGCATAGATATCTGAACTGTGAATAATTTTAATAGTGAATTCATCTCTACACTTCATCCATTAAGTGTTACTAAAGGACAAATGTGTGTAAGGATCTTCTGATTGACTTATTTATTTACATATTTTATATCATAGAATACCAGTTTTATTAAGAAATATTTTCTTTTTCTATATCAGAGAATTACTCTACATGATGAACATCAGTCATTATGTCATTATCATCAACATTATCATGAAGAATTATTATAAAGTATTTCCAGGAAATGTTTCAATTTACAGTGTACTTTTTGAAATACTGCTGCATTGACTTAGCAAAAAGTTCTGAAATTGAGGGAGAAATCATATCTTTTTTGTAACTTTTAAGTTCAGGGGTACATATGCAGGTTTGGTATATAGGTAAATTTGTGTCATGGAGTTTTGTTTACAGATTATTTTGTCACCCAGGTATTAAGCCTGGTAACCATTAGTTATTTTTCCTGATCCTCTCCCTCCTTCCACCCTCCACCCTCCAGTAGACCCCAGTGTCTGTTGTTCCCCTCTATGTGCCCATATGTTCTCATCATTTAACTACTCCTTATAAGTGAGAACAGGCAGTACTTGGTTTTCTGTTCCTGCGTTAGTCATATCTTCTTCTAAAGACTGGAAACTTGGAAGTGAGAGAGGTAAAGTCATATAGCTTTAAGTCACAAAGTCAGAAGCCATAATTTAGTTTTCGATTTTTAGATGTTGTGTTCTTCTGTAGACCACAATTTGTAGTTTACATTTGCTAACAGTTTATAGCTAACAAAATACTTTCTCAAGTGTTATCTCAGTGAGCTCTTTGTATTGAGCTACTAAATAAGCATCAATATATACATTTTGCAATTGAATGTTCTAACATTGAGAGGAATTGAATGTCCTGTTCAATCTAACACAACTTGTTTGTGCAAATGTCTGTATTGAAACAAAATATATCTAATCTTTTAACTTTGTAATCAATTCAGGTTATACACTGTGTCATATGTTTAACTAGTATGTATAATTAGTATATGTTTCATATATTACTAATTATTTTATTTTCAATTAGCTGGGCTATGATTGCAGAGATTTCTCAGTTTACAAAATTTCTAGGATTTTAGATCCTTATAACCCAGTCCATTCTCTCCTACAAGTGTTTTTTAAAGACTCCACCAAAGGTTTTTGGTAAGGAGACTTCAAGGAATTCCAAGGGAAGTTTCCTTGAATCAATGGGAGAGGAAAAAGTAGAATAGTGAAAATGATAGTGCTCTAGGCATTGAGGCGTGGCATCTATTTATTCATTTGGTCTTGGCTGGTCCACCACACTTACCAGACT
This sequence comes from Gorilla gorilla gorilla, assembly GCF_029281585.2. Lineage (NCBI taxonomy): Eukaryota > Metazoa > Chordata > Mammalia > Primates > Hominidae > Gorilla > Gorilla gorilla. The sequence continues at coordinate 66,250,963 of NC_073229.2, forward strand.
TCCATTTAACCTATATAAACCAAGGTTTTCCATGAGATGATCCTGAGACACGATGCAAATCTAAAACTTCCCAATAAACAAAACTTAAAGGTATATTATTATTTATTTGATGAGTAAACACCAATAAATTAAATGTGATGGAATTCTTTCTATGTAAAATAAATGTAGTAGTTATAGTCTGATATTCAAGTCTAAAATTCCAAATTATGACTATTTGCTTTTATTTACTCTATCTCATGTGTGAAGGCAAGATTTCTAAGGAAACAAGACACAAATTATAACTGCTTTTGTGCTCACTCTAGGCATATCAATTCACACCATCGTAAGATCGTAGTGGTGGAAAATAGGCAAACTCACATCAATTTTGAAACTGTATTAGACAGCTACTTTGTAAGAAATCTCAATTCACAGTTGTGGTAAACATAAAGGTTGCCCAGTGCAACTGTTTCATTACTGAGAAATTAGGAAATAAGCTATTTATTGCTATACACAAGAGCTATGCTTTCTGATCTATGTCTTGTCTTCTGTAGTGGGCTGATGATCACCTCTAAATATAGCAGTTCCCATTCCCTGGAACTTGTAAATGTTACCTTATTTAGAAAAAAAAAAGTTCTGTGCAGGTGTGATTAGATTAATGATTTTAAGATGGGAAGATTATCCTAAATTATCCGGACAGGCCCAAAATATCATCACATGTGTCTTTATGAAAGCAAAGCAGAGGGACATCTGACATAGACAGAAAAAAAGGCAATGTGAAAGGAGGCAGAGATTGAAGTGATGTGGCCACAAAATAAGGAATGGGAGCAGCCTCCAGGAGCTGGAAGAAGTAAGGAACAAATTATCCTCTAGAGCCTCTGTAGAGGGCACATCCCTGCTGACACTTTGGTTGATTGGGGCCTGATGCTGATTTCAGGCTTCTGGCTTCCAGCTTCCACAGTTGTGAAAGAATAATTTTCTGCTTTTTTAAGCCACCAAAGTTGTAGTAATTTGCTGCAGCAGTCATGTTTCCATCCCAGGGGCCTAGACAAATATCCACCAATACATCATTTTTTTTTTGTTTTTGTATTGGCCTGGTAATAGTACAACTACTCTTTCCTGTACACAAAAACTCATATTTCATCTTTGGACATTGTACTAGTTCATTTTCATGCTGCTAATAAAGACATATCCAAGACTGGGTGACTTATAAAGGAAAGAGATTTAATTGACACGTGGTTCAGCATGGATGGCAGGCCTCAGGTTATTTACAATCATGGTGGAAGACAAAGAGGAAGAAGCAAGGCACCTTCTTCACAGGGCAGCAGGAAGGAGAAGTGCAAGCAGGGGAAATGCCAGATGCTTAAAAACCATCAGATCTCATGATACTCACACATTATCATGAGAACAGTATGGGGAAAACTGCCCCATGATTCAATTACCTCCACCTGGTCCTGCCCTTGACATGAGGGGATTATGGGAATTATAATTCAAGGTGGGATTTGGGTGGAGACATACAGCCAAACCATATCAGACATTGAGATGCAGGAGGTGGCTTTGTATACTTTTTAAATAGCCATTCCCATTGCCTCTGTGGAAATAATCAGACTCCCTAATTCTTGTTTTTAGAATGTCTTCTTTGTAATAACAATAAAATTGATGGAGATTCTACTTTTAAGATGTTACTTATAGAATGTATGAATCTATGATAAATTTGTATGGAGAATTAAAAAGAGATTTTCTCTTATCTTTTAATTCAATTAGGTTGATTCTAATCTTCTGGGTTATGTTTCTGATTCCACATTAAGAGACATTAGCTGGACACTTCTTGGTCATTTGGAATTACTTATCAATTGGTCATAGGTCATTGTTTTAATTACATGATAATCAATTAAAATACTTCTTATATTTTATAAAAATGAATTCTTAGTGGCCTTTCTAAATCAGTTGCTAAATGTCACAGCTTTATAAGTGATCATTTGGCTTATGAATATGCATTTAATTAAGAATCGTTACTTGTAGGTGATAAGCTTTATATATGCCCCTGACATGTTAATTGTGGTTCAATGAGTATAAAAGATGAGACCTGATGGTGTTAGTTCTCTTACTTAATGCGTGACCTCACCTAAGTACTTAATGTTACCAGCCCTCACAAAAAAAAGTATTGTATAGGATAATGTTTTCAAGGACTGTAGGAAAGCTGAGATTTTCAGCATATAAAGGTTGACCGTATTTTTCTCTTAGGGAAAGGGACTAAAAACCCCAAGTAAACCCACAGGGTCTGTCTGATTCTTCTTGGACAGTTCTGTGAAAGGTGAGGAAACTATTAATGTTTTCATTGTTCTGGAGCATGTGTTTGGAAGAATATAATAGTGTTTACACTATTTGTGTTAAAAAAATAACAAACTGGAAGTTAACATAGTGCTATGCTAACAAATGGACTATTCACCCTTGTTCTGGTGAATTCCTTTGTAGCCAATAATTAGGGATTTGAATCCATGTTACCCCTTCCTTTTTTTTTTTTTTTTTTTTTTTGAGAGGCAGTCTCGCTCTTTCGTCCAGGCTGGAGTGCAGTGGCATGATCTCTGCTCACTGCAAGCTCCACCTCCTGGGTTCATGCCATTCTCCTGCCTCAGCCTCCTGAATAGCTGGGACTACAGGCGCCAGCCACCACGCCCGGCTAATTTTTTGTATTTTTTTTAGTAGAGACGGGGTTTCACCGTGTTAGCCAGGCTGGTCTACATCTCCCGACCTCGTGATCCGCCCGCCTAGGCCTCCCAAAGTGCTGGGATTACAGGCGTGAACTACCACGCCCGGCCGAGGTTACCCCTTTAGAATAATAATGTATAACATGGATTATATGTGGCGATGACTCACGGAGGTTTTTCAAGAGTTTCCTATAGATTAGTGTTCCCAGTTTCATCAAATATGACAATAAAAATTTATAAAACAGATTTTGGACCATTTTACTAACTTGGAATGACTTTCCCAAGCTGATCTACCTATACACATAATTTTTTAAATTCATTTTTTATTTTAATTTATTTTTATTTTTATTTTTGAGATGGAGTCTCTCTCTGTCGCCCAGGCTAGAGTGCAGTGGAGCAATCTCTGCTCACTGCAACCTCTGCCTCCTGGGCTCAAGTAATTCTCCTCAGCCTCCCGAGTAGCTGGCATTATAGGCATGTGCCACTACATCCAGCTAATTTTTGTATTTTCCGTGGAGACGGAGTTTCACCATGTTGGCCAGGCTGGTCTTGAACTCCTACCCTCAAGTGCCCACCTCAGCCTCCCAAAGTTCTGGGATTATAGGCATGAGCCACTGAACCCAGCCTATCCACATAATTTTTAAATAAATCAGTAGAGTAGTTCTGCTTCCATTTTGTATGTAGAAATCCTCAGTAGAACTTACTCCTTAATAAAAAGTCTGGATAGTATGCAAGGTTGCAAGTTTTGTTCAGCCCACAAAAAATATGAAATTGCTAGCTGACTATGTAAAATAAATTCCAAGGGTGACAGCTCTCTCCTAGGAGAAATAGGTTGCACAAGCTTTTTTCCTTTGTCAGAACACAGCAGGAAGGAGCAGCTGCTATAAAATTGGAGAAGGAGGAAACAGCTGAAAATGTAAGGATTTCTTAAGGACCATGTGTGGACTATCATGGAAATTTAGAATATCTTGGAGTTTCAGATACAAAGGACAGTAAGATTGAAAGGATGGCAGGATACCTAAAATAGTCCCCCTTAGTAATACACAGGTGTGCAAACCTGCCTTGTTTGTAGACGCTTCACTGAGAGAATGTAGGGTCACTGGGGTAAAAAAGGAAATGTTTCCATCCCAGGGGCCTAAGCAAATATCCACAGGCTCTAGGGGAGGAGTAGAAGCAAAAGCTATCTTCCTCATTAGGTGGAGTATCAAATCCCCTTGCTCCACCATGAGCCTCATACTGAGTAACAAGGAATAGCAGCCTACATTCTGTCCCTAGGAGGGACAGGAAACCTTTCTGTCACTGGTCCCAGGTAAAGGTACAATGCTGTTCAGGGAGAAATGGAAGCAAAGTCTGTTTATATGTTTTCTAGAGTTTTTAGATGTAATTAGTGGAAGAAGTAGGCTCTACTGGGTTTACATCCCCATAGTGGGACTAGAATTATGCGTATTAAATGTTCATGTAGTGAAGAAGAAGCATTTCAAATCAATTACCTAAGATTCAAACTTTAAATGTATAGAAAGAAGAGAGAAAATAAAATCCAATGAAAGCAGGGATAAAATAACAATAATAGCACAAATAAAAATTTAAAATAGAGAAAAATTATTGATTATTATTAAGAAATATTTTATTTTTCTGTATCAGGTAATTATACTACATGATGAATCATCAATCATGATTAAAATGTCCATAAAAAAGAATAGAGGGAAATGTTCTCAACTCAGTAAAGGGATTTTCAAAAAACCAACAGCGAATATCATATGCAATAGTAGAAGAGCAAAGCTTTCACCATGAAATTTGAAAAAAAGTAAGAATTTCAACTCCAAGCTTCTATGCAATGATCCGAGAATGTACAAAGTGCTTCTAGACAAAATTAGTGAATTTAGTAAGATTGTAGAATATAACATCAAAATAGAAAAATAACTTTTCTTTCTCTAAACTACTAACAATTGATTGGAAATTGACGTTTTAAAACAGCCACTAGAACATTTATTATTGATAATTTATGTCCTAAATTTATCTGATAATACTAAAAATAATTGTTAAGAAAAATAAACTAAAACCTAAATAAGTGCAGAGATATAGACTTTTCAACTTTTGGAAGATGGGTATTGACAAATATCAGTTCTTCCCAAATTGATGTAGATTAAACACAATCAAAACAAAATTAAAGCATGGTATTTTTAGTATGATGAAATGGTGAATGACTTTTGTGAAAATTTGAAAAAGAGACCAGAGTACCAGTCCCAAACCACAAAAATGTGATGCTTATTTAATCCATGCTAAAGTATTTTAAGTAGTTTGTTGCTATGCTCAAATCATTTATATGTACTTTTAAAAAATTTATGTCCATGAGTGTCTACTGAGACATGGGACAATTTTTTTTTCCTGGTATCAGTGGTCCCACACATTGCAAGATGCTAAACATCCTTTCCTTCATCAGCTATAGACAGCAGTGCCTTACTCAAATATTGCATAAAAAAACAAAAAATCAAACCAAAGCAACTAACCAAGTATACAAAATAAAACAGAATACCATCACACTATTTTCCAAAATATCCCCTACAGGATGATACTGTCACAACTAAAAACTATTGAAGTTTGAGGCTGTAAGTCATGATCGTTTAACAAATGGGTTGTGTAATCTTCAATGTAATATTTGCTATTTGCATAACCCAGTTCTCTCATCTACAAAATGAGGGTAATAATATACTCATGTTATAGGGACTTCATAGTATGGTTGCTAGTTAAAACAAATAATAATTTGCACAATGACTAATACATTGTACACATTCAAATAAGTGCTGGTTATAATTTTTACAAATGGTCAAACTTTGTTTGTCTATGTGTTTGTTTATTCTAGTAAATTGTAGATGGAGTTTTTAGAAGCCTTTAAGAGATTTTTCATTACTATAATTCTTGATTATCATGCAAGCAATGTAATCCTTATTATGTTTCCTGGTTCTTTCTGAACAATAGAAGAAGAAATGATGCATGTCTCTGCCAAGGTACTTACTCTGGGATAGAAAGTAGAGGATAGATATTTGGTTTAGCAAGGAGTTCCTAAAACAGACCACCTATTTTCTCTTTTCCTAAGTGGCATGGAGCAGGATAAACGACCAAACAAATAAAGGGTATGGAAACATGAGAGTGTTAAGAATATTGTCTTGAGAACTTATGAACTAAGCTCTAATGTGTCACTTCTCATTTGCAGAAAACCTCTTCACAGTGATTGTATTTTGAAGCTGTTCAGAAGCATTGTAGTAATGATTTATAACTGGCTTTATTTTAAAAATGCATCCAGATAGAGCATTTCATCACAGCTCTTAAGTGCTTGATGATCTTTCTTACTTGATTTCATCTTATCCTGGATGGCTGAGTTGAAGTTGCCTTTAGTTTTCCTGCCTTGTCAGGAGTCTCAGGCACAGTCATGAAAGTTGTTGATCTTTGCCTTTTCTTTTCCACATGGTTAAGTGATGTACAGAATCTAGGTGTAGTCAGGCCCCATTAGCTCTCTAAAAACCTGCGTCCAATGGGCACTTCTGTGAAAGTGAGACACTCAATGTTTTCAACTCCTGTATGCGTCTGAGCTGAAAGGAATTGTGAATGCATTTTATCTTCACGAAAGCAAGCAGTGAAAAATCTAAATGCCCTATCAAAATACCAACGGCATTCTTTACAGAAATAGAAAAAACAGTTTCCAAAATTTAAATGGAAGTACAAAAGACCCGGAATGGGCCGGGCGCGGTGACTCACGCCTGTAATCCCAGCACTTTGGGAGGCCGAGGTGGGCGGATCACGAGGTCAGGAGATCGAGACCACGGTGAAACCCCATTTCTACTAAAAATACAAAAAATTAGCCGGGCGCAGTGGCGGGCGCCTGTAGTCCCAGCTACTCGGGAGGCTGAGGCAGGAGAATGGCGTGAACCCGGGAGGCGGAGCTTGCAGTGAGCCGAGATTGCACCACTGCACTCCAGCCTGGGCAACAGAGCGAGACTCCGTCTCAAAAAAAAAAAAAAAAAAAAAGACCCGGAATGGCCAAAGCTATCCTGAGTAAGAAGAACAAAACTGGGGAAATCACATTACCTAACTTCAAATCATACTACATTACTATAGTAACCAAAACAGCATGGTACTGGCATAAAACAAACACAGACCAATGGAACAGAATAGAGAACCAGAAATAAATTAATACATCTACAATGAAACTATTTGCAACAAAGTGCCAAGAGTATACAATGGGGAAACACTGTATTGACAGTCTCTTTTTGACAGTTTCTTCAATAAATAGTGCTTGGAAAACTGGATATTCATATGCAGAAGAATGAAACTAGACCCCATCTCTTGCTGTTTACAAAAATCAAATCAAAATGAATTAAAGGCTTAAATCTAAGACCTTAAACTATTAAACTACTAGAAGAAAACTTTGGGGAAATTATCCAGGACATTGGACTTGGCAAAGGTTTCTTGAGTAATACCCTACAAACACAAGGACCAAAGCAAAAATAGTCAAATGGAATCACATGAAGTTAACAAGCTTCTTCAAGGCAAAAGAAACAATCAACAAAGTGAAGAGACAACCTACTGAATGAGAGAAATATTTGCAAACTATCTATGTGACAACGGATTAGTAAGAATAATATATCAGGAGCTCAAACAACTCCTTAATAAAAAAAATCTAATAATCTAATTTAAAAATGGGGAAAGCATCTGAATAGACATTTCTCAAAAGAAGAGATACAAATGACAAACAGGCATATGAAAAGGTGCTCAATATCATTGATCATCAGAGAAATGTAAATCAAAACTACAATGAGATATCATTTCACCACAGCTAAAATGGTTTATGTCCAGAAGACCGACAATAACAAATGCTGGCAAAGATATGGAGAAAAGGGAACACTCACACACTGTTGGTGGGAATGTAAATTAGTACAACCACTATGGAGAACAATTTGGAGGTTCCTCACATAACTCAAAATAGAACTACCACATAGTCTCACAATCCCACTGCTAAGTATATACTCAAAAGAAAGGAAATCAATATATTGAAGAGATATCTGAACTCACATGTTTATTGCAACACTGTTTACAATAGCTAAGATTTGGAAGCAACCTGTGTCCATCAACAGATGAATGGAAAAAGAAAATGTGGGCCAGGCATGGTGGCTCAAGTTTGTAATCCCAGCTGTTTGGGAGATGGAGATGGGAGGATAGCTTGAGCTCTGGAGTTCAAGACCAGCCTGGGCTGTGTGGTGAGACTCCACCATTACAAAAGCAAAAATATTAGCCAGAAGCAGTGGCATGTTCCTCCGATCCTCGCAATTTCAGAGGCTAACATGGGAGGATTGTGGAAGCCTGGGTTATTAAGGCTGCAATAAGCCATGATCACACCACTGAACTCTAGCCTGGGTGACAGATTGAGACCCTGTCTCTAAGAAAAAAAGTACTATTCAACCTTAAAAAGGAAAGAGAACCTGCCATTGCAGCAACATGGATGAAACTGAAGATCATTATGTTAAGTTAGGTAAGCCACTGTCAAAGAAAGACAAACTTCACATGTTCTCATTTATTTGTGAGAGCTAAAAAAAAATAAATAAAACAATTGAACTCATGGAGGTACAGAGTAAAATGATGGTTACCAGAGGCTGGGAAGGACACTGGTGTGGGGATGGGGGAGAAGTGGGGATGGCTAATGGGTACCAAATTAAAGTTGGAATGAATAAGATCTAGTATTTTATTGCAGAACAGGGTGACTACACACTCAACAATAATTTATCGTACATTCTAAAATAACTAAAAGATTATAATTGTATTGTTTTTAACACAAAGAAAAGATAAATGCTTGAGGTGATGGATATCCCATTTACCATGATGTGATTATTATGTATCATATGTCTGTATCAAAATATCTCATGTACACCATAAATATATACATCTACTATGTATCCACAAAAAATTAAAAAATTAAAAAGAAAATCTAAATTTAAAAATGACACAAAGGACTTATTACCTGCAAGAAATTTTCTAATTTTCCATTAATTTCCTTTTGTAGCCTGGCATGTAGTTTATTGACACTGATTGCATTTGGAGGAATATGGAAAGGAATTATGTTCTATCACATGACTACACAAAGATAAAACTGCCCAAGATGCACAGACACTTCCCGCCCCCAACCCTTTGTGTCCCACAGACAAAAACTTCACACACACACTCTTTTATAATGAGAATGTGAAAGATGTTTAAATTTTAATCTCAACTCCTTACTGCTAGAGGAAGGGAGGTAGGAGGGAATACCTGCTGGATATACTATAATGGAAACACACTATCTTTTTTAATTTGGAAAATTAAAAGGACGAAGGAATAATAAACATGTTTTCAGTGCTCATTGCTATTCCAGGCGATTTATATATGTTGCTTCATTAATTCTATAAAAATCATGTTTCTTCCTCTAGTTTAAATAAAATATAGCCAGATTTTGGGTGCCTGTTAATTAATCTAGCTGTTCTAAATAATGATAAGGGAAGTCACATTTATTGAAGGTCCTGTGCATTGCCAAGGAGTTTTCTCACAGAAACCCCAGATCAGCAGCATTATTACACTAATGCAGTAGATGAGAAAACTGGGGCTCCAAGAGGTACCAGTGGTGCCCCACAAGACCTTAAGTGAATTCCTGCGGAGTCCATGATATGGGGAGGTAGTGTGCTACAATATTGCTGCCTGAGAAGCCTGTTTTCTTTTTTTTTTTTACATGGTAAAATACACTATCAAGAAGGTTCTTTTATTTATTTATTTATTTTATTATCATTTTTTTATTTTTATTTTTTTAATTATACTTTAAGTTTTAGGGTACATGTGCACATTGTGCAGGTTAGTTACATATGTATACATGTGCCATGCTGGTGTGCTGCACCCATTAACTCGTCATTTAGCATTAGGTATATCTCCTAAAGCTATCCCTCCCCGCTCCCCCCACCCCACAACAGTCCCCAGAGTGTGATGTTCCCCTTCCTGTGTCCTTGTGTTCTCATTGTTCAATTCCCACCTATGAGTGAGAATATGCGGTGTTTGGTTTTTTGTTCTTGCGATAGTTTACTGAGAATGATGATTTCCAATTTCATCCATGTCCCCACAAAGGACGTGAACTCATCATTTTTTATGGCTGCATAGTATTCCATGATGTATATGTGCCACATTTTCTTAATCCAGTCTATCATTGTTGGACATTTGGGTTGGTTCCAAGTCTTTGCTATTGTGAATAGTGCCACAATAAGCATACGTGTGCATGTGTCTTTATAGCAGCATGATTTATAGTCCTTTGGGTATATACCCAGTAATGGGATGGCTGGGTCAAATGGTATTTCCAGTTCTAGGTCCCTGAGGAATCACCACACTGACTTCCACATGGCTGAACTAGTTTACAGTCCCACCAACAGTGTAAAAGTGTTCCTGTTTCTCCACATCCTCTCCAGCACCTGTTGTTTCCTGATTGTATATCTAGAAAACCCCATTGTCTCAGCCCAAAATCTCCTTAAGCTGATAAGCAACTTCAGCAAAGTCTCAGGATACAAAATCAATGTACAAAAATCACAAGCATTTTTATACACCAGCAACAGACAAACAGAGAGCCAAATCATGAGTGAACTCCCATTCACAATTGCTTCAAAGAGAATAAAATACCTAGGAATCCAACTTACAAGGGATGTGAAGGACCTCTTCAAGGAGAACTGCAAACCACTGCTCAAGGAAATAAAAGAGGATACAAACAAATGGAAGAACATTCCATGCTCATGGGTAGGAAGAATCAATATCATCAAAATGGCCATACTGCCGAAGGTAATTTACAGATTCAATTGCCATCCCCATCAAGCTACCAATGACTTTCTTCACAGAATTGGAAAAAACTACTTTAAAGTTCATATGGAACCAAAAAAGAGCCCGCATCGCCAAGTCAATCCTAAGCCAAAAGAACAAAGCTGGAGGCATCACACTACCTGACTCCAAACTATACTACAAGGCTACAGTAACCAAAAGAGCATGGTACTGGTACCAAAACAGAGATATAGATCAATGGAACAGAACAGAGCCCTCAGAAATAACACTGCATATCTACAACTATCTGATCTTTGACAAACCTGACAAAAAACAAGCAATGGGGAAAGGATTCCCTATTTAAGAAATGGTGCTGGGAAAACTGGCTAGCCATATGTAGAAAGCTGAAACTGGATCCCTTCCTTACACCTTATACAAAAATCAATTCAAGATGGATTAAAGACTTAAACATTAGACCTAAAACCATAAAAACCCTGGAAGAAAACCTAGGCATTACCATTCAGGACATAGGCATGGGCAAGGACTTCATGTCTAAAACACCAAAAGCAATGGCAACAAAAGCCAAAATTGACAAATGGGATCTAATTAAACTAAAGAGCTTCTGCACAGCAAAAGAAACTACCATCAGAGTGAACAGGCAACCTACAAAATGGGAGAAAATTTTCGCAACCTACTCATCTGACAAAGGGCTAATATCCAGAGTCTACAATGAACTCAAACAAATTTACAAGAAAAAAACAAACAACCCCATCAAAAAGTGGGCGAAGGACATGAACAGACACTTCTCAAAAGAAGACATTTATGCAGCCAAAAAACACATGAAAAAATGCTCATCATCACTGGCCATCAGAGAAATGCAAATCAAAACCACAACGAGATACCATCTCACACCAGTTAGAATGGCAATCATTTAAAAGTCAGGAGAAGCCTCTTTTCTTATCTGAATCAACTGAGTTTGATAATTTTAGTGATTAAGGTAATATTTTAATGATTTTTGAAATTTGGGTAAATCTTGTGGCATTGATTTATAATTGAATATGATGAATTTAGTAAACATTTGTTTTATTTTATTTTAATTTTATTGTAAGTTTTGAGATTTTTTTCTTCCTTCAAGTATATAGTAGACCAGTTTTATAAATTAATTGCATTACCTAGGCAGTTTTCTCCATTTCATTTTGACTGTCTCCATTTTCACTGATTGTAAGAAGTAAAGAAGATGAAAGAGATGGAAGAGGTTTTAAATAACTTGCATTTCACTAGATGAAAATTCGATGTGTGTATCCCTGCTCTTCAAAATATTCTTATAGAGAAAAGAAAACAGACAGCACTTTTACTGTTTTGACTGCTTCAGAAATTAGAATGAGCAAAACAATGATTCTTTCTTTTTTAAAAAATAAATTATTGTGGTAAGAACATTTAACATTAAATCTACATTCTTACCAAATTTTTAAATGTACAATGCAATATTGTTAATGTTAGGCATCATATTGTACAGTAGATCTCTTGAACTTACTCATCTTGCATAACTGAAACTTTATGCCCATTTATTTCAACTATCCACTTCTTCCTCCCCTCCAGCCAGTGGCAACCAATACTGTACTTTCATTTCTATAAATCTGATTATTCTAGGTACCTCATATGAGTGCACTCATTTAGCATTCGTCCTTCTGTGACTGGCTTATTTCACTTAGCATAATATCCTCACGGTTCATTTATATTGTCCCATGTTATAAAATTTCCTTTTTTTAAAGGCTGAATAATATTTTGTTACATATATATACCATGTTTCCTTTATCCAGTCATCCATTAATGGACAGCTAAGTTGCTTCTAAATCATGGCTGTTGTGAATAGTGCTGCAGTGAATGTGAGAATGCTAATGTCTTATCACAATTCAAATTTCACTTTTTTTTTGATAATTACCCAGAGATGGTTTTGCTGCTGACATTCTTTTTTTTTTTTTCCTCCTGTTAGGTAGCCTTAAACTGTAAGACTATTTGTGCTACCAATACAATAACTAATTTAATGTATGGATATTTATATGTATAAATTTTTACTTCCAGAATACATAATTTTATATACACTTGAATAAAACACCTTACTAAAACATTCTTCTGCTTTAAGTAAAGCACTCCCCAAAAATGGCATTTTTATTTTTTACAGATATGCAACATGTGAAACTTAAAATATTATCTGAGAGAGAGATACAAGCAGGATCTTTTATTCCATTAAGACTTATATTTAAACATATTCTCCTGTTAGTGTTTAAAATACTATGAGGTGATAGGTCATAACTTAATTTTACCATTTCACAAAGCCAAGCAGATACACAATTCTTCACAGGCTGTTAGTGGACTTTCATACAGCCTAACCAGCCCACTCAGGAACAATATATTCTAGCTCAGCACATCTCAAATTTTAATATGCACAAAAATCTCCTGGGGGTCTTGGTAAAAGGTAGATATCCACTGACAGTAAGAGAGATGGTTAAGAAGTCAGTGAATAAGGATAAGAGATGGAAGAGGTGTTATCTATTTAGATAGCTTCACAATTTCTCATTTTCACGTGTTCTATTTACTTTTTGTAGATGATAACTTAAAAAATAAGCTAATTATTTACTTTAAAAATACTCTTTTTCTTCTTGCCAGTTTGGTTCTTTTATTTAATCTTCAGATATAAACTCGCTAAAGATTTAAGAGGAACAATTTATCATATTTCATCAATTCAAAGACATATGTTTTCATATTTTAACTTCTCCGAAATGATGCTGAGTCTTACAATTAATGGCATTTTACAATGCAATTTATAACATTTTTTCTTTTCTTTTTTCTTTTAAACCTTCTTTATTTTCATGACTTGGGCGCCATGCTTCTTACAGTCCATGGGATCCTAGATTCTAAGAAAAATGGTTGCTGATGGCTGTGTCCTTCATGTCACTGATCAGCTACTCTGCAGGACAGCAGCTTCAGCTTTGATAGCTAAGTGCAGCAGATGATTTCCTGGATTCTGCTACAAGAAGTTGCTGAGCGGGACTAATACCATGCTGGTTATAAAATGTCAAAAGGACAAAGATCTCATTTAGCCTTCTGCATAGACTATTCTTCTAGGGCCACAGGGAATAATCAAGGATCTGAAAACTCAATAAAGGCTTTCTTCTTGATGTTCCTGCTTGAGACTCTCCTGCAAATGCAACTTACACTGTATGGAGAAGGGGATCAGTGGCCAACATTTCTCTTTGTCTAGGAATGGCTGGTGGTTATTCTTCTGCTGAACACACATTTGAAAAACATTTGAAGACATTTTTGGACTTCCATAATAAAGTCTTCTCTGTTATGTTAGGAGAGAGAGAGCTGAAAGACAATGAAGAGTCTCTTTCTTTTCATCAACCAGTGTAGTTCAGGAGGGAGAATTTTGCAGATATTCATGTTTTTAAAAATTAAAACAAATAAAAAACAAAACAACTTAATAATCCTATGAGTAATATAAGACAAGTATTTAAACTTAAAATGAGCAATTTTAGAAAATTACTTATTTTTTAATTTATGATTTCTTTTCACATTTGTCATTTTCAAGCTGTGTTTGTTGAGCATTTCTATACACTAGGAGTAATTAACCTTAGCCACTATCCTTCTGAAAAACCACTGGTAACATTTTAAATCTTTGTATGTTCCTTACAAAAATAGAAGACATAAAACTTGAAGGACATATTACATGCTTCTTTACTCCCAAGAGCACATATAAATAGATGCTCTGAATTCTCTGAATTGGTTTTGTTTCCTGAGAAGGGCAAACTAGGCCTTTATTAAACACTGTTTTTAAGATCATCTGTCATTATTGGTCATAACAGTATTTCAGCTCACTCTAAGTTAAGAGAAACCAATAGCCTAATAGTCTTGGCACCAAAAGTGACATTGTGGTTTAGGGAGATAAAGCAAAAATGTTTTAATGATAAGCTGGAACTGTATACTCCCATGCATAAAAGAACTGTAGCTTATATTTTAAAGTAACAATTTGATAATAAGGAAAAGTAATCAGCAATTAACTGTCAAATATAAGTAAACCTCAGAAGCTATTTAAAATTTCCTTAAAATAATCTGAGCCTGCAATCAAATTTAAGAAAGATTTAATTCCCAGACTTCTTTGTTCACTATTACTGTTTTTTCAACATAATGCAGTTTACTGTATTAATCCTTTCTCTTACCCTGTTATTCATATCACAGTCTTAAATTTTAATGGAAGGACTTCTTTTCATGTAGAAGATGCACTCTTTATTTTCTCGTAGGTACAAAACGATTGTGTAAGACCAGTCACTAACACAAAAGAAAATCCAGTGGCAATTCCGAAAGTTAATTTTCAGTTTTGTACAACTATGTAGTAATGTAAATAATTGAAGCTTTTGTGGTTTTCCTTGCTCAACCTTATATTCAGCTTAATCAAAACCCTGCTATTACTAACTGAGAAACTATCACTTATTTGTTCAAACTTCCCTAACTGAGCCCTCTATTAATTTGTTAGTAAGAACGCTAGCATCTGGAGTAGTATCTCATAGCTGTTGCACTTAGAGAAGAATCTTATTTTTTAAATTTTCTCTACTTTTATTCTAGGTTCAGGGAGTACATGTGCAGATTTGTTACATGGGTCAATTTTGTGTCACTAAGGTTTGGTGTACAAATGAAAGCATAGAACCGAATAGTTTTTCAACCGATGTTTCCCTCCCACCCTCCCATGTCAATCAGTCCACAGTGTCTATCATTCCCATCTTTGTGTCCACGTGTATTCAATGTTTAGCTCCTGATTATAAGTGAGAACATGTGGTTTCTGGTTTTCTCTTCCTGCATTAGTTTGCTTAGGATAATAGCTTCCAGCTACCTCCATGTTGCTCTGTTCCTTTGTGGGAGAATCTTTAAGGTTAAGAAAGTATTTAAAATTTCTTCAAGATTTAAAATTCTGCTATGTTTCAAGATTAAAACATTTAAGCACTTTGAGTATGTGTGAATACATGTGCATATTTTGATTTTTCATATTATTTCATATTTCATATGTATTCTGAGAGTCCAATTGTAATGGAAAACTAGTATTGTATTCCGAGATTCATATGTATTCTGAGAGTCCAGTTGTGATGGGAGACTATTTTTAAATGTAACATTAAAAAATATGTATATCTTACTCTTGAAGTTACAGTGGGAAAATTTCCAGATTCATAAGGACCTTTGGTTTATAAATAAAAAGTGAGTGACAGTGGAAACTGCCTTTCCTCTTCACACCACAAGAATTTTCTAGGGTGCGACTGAGCTAAGGATAGAGAATTTTTTCTGCTAAATGCTGGACAGAGAGAGCCTGCTTTGTATTCCTTCCTGTTGTCCATTCATCCTACAATGGAGGGAAATAAAATACTAGAATGCTGCTCTAAATTTATCTGTGTCTCTCCCAAATAGTTACATGTCACAGGTAAATTTATTTGAGAGTTTATTTGCTTAACATATTAACCATTTGGAACATCTCTGATTGGTTAAAAAGACCAATTCTTCATTCATCGAATTGTTTTTAACACATTTTTATGCTTTGTTTTTCCTATATATTGTCAGGTTTTTCCTAAATAGATCTTATCTTTCATTTTTGTCTAATATCTGGAAAGTAAGATTCAGGAAGCAAATCTAATTTGTCCTAAAATTATGTTTTTTGATGCTTTTACATGTCTTGAGGTTTATGTTCAAATGTGTTAGGGAGTCTACCTCGTAGTCCTTCATGAATATGTTCAAATTTGGCAACACAGGAAAAGCAGCAGATTGTTTATTAAGTCATTTGTTACAATAAACGAATCACTTTTTTCCAAATGTTGAAATATTACCCCAGGCATTTCCAACTTCGTAAACTACAACAAAGTGATTGAGAATAGCTGTGATACATCTGGAAAGTGTTTCATTAAAATAAGGCATGCACACACAGAGAGAGAGAGAGAGAGAGAGAGAGAGAGAGAGAGAGAGAATTACCACGTGACAAATAGGACAATCTCAGGGAACATCAGAAAAAGAAAAACTTCTGAGGGTTTCCACCTGGGCTCACTTAAGTAAATTTTTGCTGCCTCTGTTTTGGACATGCAAAGTGGGAAGGAGAGGAGGAGGTAGAGGAAGATGATCAAATAGAAGCCTCCATTAGTTGTCCTCCCTATAGAAACACCACATTTATATCTACACAAAAAATACATTCATAAGAATCACATATCAGGTAAGCGATAACAGTGCCTGATTTTAACTTCGTATCACTGAAAGAGGAACTTAAGGGAGTAGGAAAGAGCCTTGAACTTCCAACACCACTCCTCCCTCACCCAGCTCCCCTGCACCTGACAGTGGCCAGGTGGCACAAAGAAAGAATCTGTACACTCCGGGGAGGAAGATTGCAGCAACTGTGGGACTTTACATTGGAACTCAGTGCTGCCAAAACTGAGGAGAACTCAGACAACATGTATGCAGGGACTATTTAGACTAATCCCAGCAAGAGGGCAATTGCCCATCCTAGCAGTCAGGCGGAACCTGAGTGTTGTCAAGTCTTGCTACTGTGGGCTAAAGTGCTCTGGGGTGCTACATAAACTTGAAAGGCAGTCTAAGCAGCAAGGATTATAACTCCTAGGCAAGTCCTAGTGCTGTTCTGGGCACAGAACCGGTGGACTTGAGGGGCCCCAACTTAGTGAGACACCAGCTGGGGTGGCTAAAAGAGTACTTGCATCATTCTTCCCCAGTCTCAGGAAGCACAGTTCACAACTCCAAAGCAGACCCCTTCTTTCCACTTGAGGCAGGAGAGGGAATAGTAAAATGACTCTGCTTTGAAACTTGGATACCAACTCAACAGCAGAAGGATAGGGTACAGGGCAGAGTCATGAGGCCTTTATTCCAGTCTCTAGGGTCTGGAAAATATATCTAGACACACCTTGTCCAGAAGAGAACCTACTGCCCTGAAGGGAAGGACCAAGTCCCAGCAGGATTCCCCACCTGATGACTAAGGAGCCCTTGGGCTCTGAATAATTAGCAGCAGTAACTAGGTAGTACATGCCATGTGCCTTGGATGAAATTCTGAGATGTGCTGGATTCAGGTGTGACCCAGCACATTCACAGCTGTGGTGGCTATGGGAAGAGATTCCTTTTTCTTGTAAAAAGGTGAAGGAAATTAAAGGGAACTTCGTCTTGCAGCTTAGGTACCAGCTTGGCCAAAGTGGAGAAGAGCACCGAGAAGTTACTTGGGGACACTGATTCTAGGCCTTGGTTCTTGGATGGCATTTCTGTGCTTACCCTGAACTGTAGGGGAGTCCATTGCCCTGATGAGTGAGTCGTAGGTGTGGCAGCATTCACCAAAAACTAACTGACGAGCCCTTGGGGCTTAAGTGAACATCAGTGGTAGCCTGGCTGTACTCACCAGGGACCTGTGGTGGTATGAATATGGAGAGAGACTCCTCTGCTTGGAGAAAAAGGAGAGAAGAGTGGGAAGAAGTGCATCTTGCAGTTTTGGTGCCAGCATAGCTGCAGGAGAATAAAGAACCAGGTAAATATCTAAGGTTTCTCACCCTAGGCCCTAACTCCTAGACAGGATCTCTGGACCCACCTGGGTGTGGGGGAGCTCGCTGCCCTAAAAGAAAAGACACAAGCCAGGCTGGCACTGCCACTTTATAATTGTAGAGTCCTAGAGCCTTCAATGAAGATAGGTGGTATCTAGGTAGTGGTTACACTGTGCCTTGGGCAAGACCCAGTGCTGTGCAAGCTTTAGGTCAGACCTAGTGCAATCCCAGTAGTGGTGAACACAGGGGTGGTCCTGTCACCCCTCTCCCAGCCCCAGACAGCTCAGCACAGAGAAAGAAAGAGAGATTTCATTTTTTGTGGAGAAAGTAAGGGAAGACAACAAGTGTCTCTACCTGGTAATCCAGATAATTCTTCTGGAACTTAACAAAGACCATAAAGGCCATACCTCTGTGATGCTGCAGGAACTCCAGTGTTACTGGGGTTGGAGTGCCCCCTAATGCAGATATAGCTGCAGTGACTAAAACCTTAGCTCACAACACCCAAGTGCCTTTGAATACCTGAAAAACTATCCCAAAAAGAATGGGTAAAGACAAGCCCAGTCTATGAGAAGTACAATAAATACCTAACTTTAAAATGACTAGACACTGACAAACATACACAAACATCATGAACATGCAGGAAAACATGACCTTACCACATGAACTAAATAAGTCACTGGGAACAAATCCTGGAAAGACAGAGCTATGTGACCTGTTAGAGAATGCAAAACGGCTGCTTTAGAAAACTCAAAGAAATTCAAGACACCACAGAGAAGGAATGAACAACTCTACCAAAAAAATTTAACAAAGACAGGGAAATATTTTACAAGAATCCAGAAAAAATTATAGAGTTGAAAAATGCAATTGACATAATTAAGAATGCATCAGGATCTCTTAATAGCAGCAGTAATCAAGCAGAAAAAGAATTAGTGAGCTTGAAGACAGGCAATTTGAAAATACTCAAGGGAGGCAAAAGAAAAAAGAATAAAAAAGAACAAAGTGTGCCTACCAGATCTAGAAAATAGCCCTAAAAAAGTTATTATCTAGCCTCAAAAGAGTTAATGGCCTTAAAGAGCAGGTAGAGATTAAGATGGCAGAGAAAGTCTATTCAAATGAATAATAGCAGAGAACTTCCCAGACCTAGAGAAAGATATCAATATCCAAGAACAAGCAGGTTATAGAACACCAAGATGATTTAACCCACAGAAGCCTACCTCAAGCTATTTAATATTTAAACTCCCAAAGTTCAAGGGGAAAAAAAGGAGCCTAAAAGCAGCAAGAGAAAAGAAACAAATAGCATACAATGGAGCTCCATTACATCTGACAGGAGACACCTTACCGGCCAGTGGAGAGTGGCATGTCACATTTAAAGTGCTGAAGGAATAAAATTTTTACCCTAAAATAGTACATCTGGTGAAGATATCCTTCAACCATGAAGAAGAAATGAAGACTTTCTCAGACAAAGGAAAGCTGAGGGTTTTTATCAACACCAGACCTGTCCCATAAGGAATGCTGAAGGCAATATTTTAATCAGAAAGAAAAGAATGTAAATGAACAATAAGAAATCGTCTGAAGGTACCAAACTCACTGGTAATAGTATGTGCACAGAATATCACAGAACATAATACTGTAATTGTGGTGCGTAAACTCATATCTTAAGTACAAAGATGAAATAAAGAATTGATCAAAAATAATAGCTACAAGAACTTTTCAAGAAAGGAACTACAGCAAGATATAAACAGAAAGAGCAAAGAATTAAAAAATAGGGAGACGAAGTTAAAGTGTAGAGTTTTATTAGTTTTCTCTTGCTTGTCTGTTGTTTTATTTGTTTGTTTATGTAATCAGTGTTAAGTTGCCATCAATTTAAAATAATGGGTTATCAGATAGTATTTGCAAACCTCATAGTAACCTCTAATCTAAAAACATACAATGGATACAAAAAAAGAAGCAAGAAATTGAAACATACTACCAGAGAAAATCATCTTCACTAAAAGAAAGACAGGAAGAAAGAAAAGAAAAAAAGACGACTACAAGTATCTAGGAAACAAATAATAGAATGGTAGGAGTAAGTCCTTTCTTATCAATAATAACATTGAATATAAATGGACTAAATTCTCTAATGAAAATGTAGATTGGCTGAATGAATTAAAAATTATACAATGTAGATTGGTTGAATGAATTAAAAATTATACCAAACAATCTGTTGCCTACAAGAAACATACTTCCCTTATAAAGACCCAGATAGCCTGAATATAAAGGGGAAGGACAAGATACTTCATGCCAATGGAAACCAAAAAAAGAGCAGTAGCTATACTTGTATAAGACAAAATAGATTTCAGACAAAAACAACAAAAAGAGACAAAGAAGGCCATTATGTAATGATAAAGGGATCAAATCAGCAAGACGATTTAACAATTGTAAATATATTTGCACCTACCACTGGAGCTCCCAGATATAAAAAGCAAAAGTTATTAGAGCTAAAGAGAGAGATAGACAAGAGGAATTTTGGAAACCATACAAACAAACGGAAATAAAACAAAATGCTCCTGAATGACCAGTGGGGTCAATGAAGAAAGTAAGAAGAAAATTGAAAGTTTTCATTAAACAAATGGTAATGAAAACACAACCTACCAAAATCCATGGGATACAGCAAAAGTAGTACAAAGAGGGAAGTTTATAGCTGTAAGTGCCTACATCAAAGAAGAATATAAACTTCAAATAAACAGCTTAATGATGCATCTTAAAAAAAATTAGAAAAACAAGAGCAAACCAAACCCAAAATTAGTAGAAAAAAATAATAAAAATGAGAAAAGAAATAAATGAAATTGAACTGAAGAAAACAATACAAAAGATCAATAAGCAAAAAAAGTTCTTTTGAAAAGATAAACAAAATTGACAAAACTTTAGTCAGATTAACTAAGAAAAAGAGAGAATACCCAAATAAATAATATCAGAGATGAAAAAGAAGACATTACAACCAATACTGCAGAAATTCAAAGAATCATTGTAGACTACTATGAGCAACTATATACCAATAAATTAGGCAGTCCAGAAGAAATGAATAAATTCCTAGACACAACCTACAAAGAGAACCATGAAAAAAATGAAAACCTTATAACAAGTAACAAGATCCAAGCCATAATCAAATGTCTCCCAGCAAAGAATAGCACAGCACCTGATGGCTTCACTAATACATTTTACCAAACATGTAAAGAACTACTACCAATCCTATTAAAACTAATCCAAAAAATAGAGACAAAGGAAAAACTTCCAAACTCATTGTATGGGGCCAGTATGATTCTGTTACCAAAAGCAAAGACACATTAAAAAAAAAAAAAAGAAAAAAAGAAAGAAAAAGAAAAAGAAAAAGAAAACTACAGGCCAATTATCTCTGATGAACATCGATGCAAAAATCCTCAACCAAATATCAGCAAACTGAATTCAACAATGCATTAAAAAGATCATTATTCATGACCAAGTGGGATTTACCCCAAGGATGTAAGGATGGTTCAGCATAAGTAAATTAATCCATGTGATACATTTTATCGACAGAATGGAGGACAAAAATCATATGATCATTTCAATTAATGCTGTGAAAGCATTTGATGAAATTCAACATTTTTTTTCATGATAAAACCCCTCAAAATACTTGGTATACGAGGGACATACCTTAACAGAATAAAAGCCATATATGACAGACCCACAGTTAGTATCACACTGAATGGGGAAAAAACTGAAAGTCTTTCCCTTAAAATGTGGAACACAACAAGGATGACCACTTTCAACATTGTTTTTTAACATAGTACTGGAAGTCCTAACTAAAGCAATCAGAAAGAGAAAGAAATAAAGTGAATTCAAATTGGAAAAGAAGTCAAATTATCCTTGTTTACAAATTATATGATCTTATATTTGGAAAAACCTAAAGACTCCATCAAAAAACTATTAGAACTGATAAATTTGGAAATGTCACAGGATACAAAATCAACATACAATAATCAGTAGCATTTCTATATGCCAAAAGCAAAAATCTGAAAAAGATCAAGAAAATAATCCCATTTACAATAGCTACAAATAAAATTATGTACCTAAAAATTAACAAACCAAAGTAGTGGAAGTTCTCTACAATGAAAATATAAAACACTGATAAAAGAAGTTAAAGAGGACACAAAAGTATTGGCATTATATTCTGTGTTCATAGACTGGAAGAATCAATATTGTTAAAATGTCCATAGTACCCAAAGCAACCTACAGATTCATTGTAATTCATGTCAAAATACCAATGACATTCTTTACGGAAATAGAAAGAAAAATTCTAAAATTTAGATGAAACTAGAAAAGCTCCAGAATAGCCAAAGCTATGCTGAGCAAAAAGAACAAAACTGGAGGCATTACATTACCTGACTTCGAATTATACTACAGAGGTATACTAACCAAATCAGCATGCTACTGGCATAAACACAGACACATAGACCAATGGAACAGGTGACAGTAGTCAATAATAACTTAATTGTACATTTTAAAATAATCTTAAGAATATGACTGGGTCAGGCAAGGTGGCTTACACCTGTAATCCCAGCACTGTGGGAGACTGAGGCAGATGCATCACTTGAGCCCAGGGGTTTGAGACCAGCCTGGGCGACCTGGTAAAACCCTCTCTCTACTCCAAATACAAAAACAATTAGCTGGGAATGTTGGCACATACCGGTAGTCTCATCTAATCAGGAGGTTGAGGTGTGAGAATCACCTAAGCCCAGGAGGTTGAGGCTGCAGTGAGCCATGGTTGAGCCACTGTACTCCAGCCTGGGTGACAGAGTGAAACCCCATCTCAAAAAAAAAAAAAAAATGTAATGGGACAGTTTTTCACTCAAAGGATAAATGCTTGAGGAGATAGATACCCTATTCTCAATGATGTGCTAATTTCACATTGCATGCCTCTATCAAAATATCTCAAGGACTTCATAAATATATGCACCTAGTATGTACCCACAAAAAAATTTTTTAAAAAGTCCATGCACCTAAACAGTAAGCTTATTTTCTACAATGGTGCCAAGAGCATACATTGGGAATAGGACAATCCCTTCAATAAACGATGCTGGGAAAACTGGATATTCATATACAGAAGAATGAAACTAGATCCCTATGTTTTGCCACATATAAAAAGAAAATCAAAAATGGATGAAAGACTTACATCTGAGACCTCAAATTATGAAAGAAAAATGGATAAAAGACTTACATCTAAGACCTCAGACAAGAAAATATTGGGGAAACTCCTCTTCAGGACTGGGCAAAAATTTATTGAGTAATACCCCACAAACACAGGCAACTAAAGCAAAAATAGACAAATGAGATCACATGAGGTTAAGTTTCTGCATGGCAAAGGGAACAATCAACAAAGAGATAACCCATAGAATGGGAGAAAACATTTTCAAACTATCCATCTGACAAGGGATTAATAACCAGAATATATAAGGAGCTCAAACAATTCTACCGGGAAAACTTTAATAATTCGATTAAAAAATGGGAAAAAGATCTGAATACACATTTATAAGAAGAAGACATACAAATGACAAACAGGTATATGAAAAAGTGCTCAATATCATTGACCATCAGAGAAATGCAACTCCAAATCACAATGAAATATTATCTCACCCCGGTTAAAATGGCGCTTATCAGTGAGACAGGCAATAAGGAATGTAAGAATGTGGAGAAAAGGGAACCCTTGCATACTGTAGGTGGGAATGTAAATTATTACAAACACTAGGGAGAACAGTTTGGAGGTTCCTCACATAACTAAAAATAGAAATACCATCTGATCTCATAATCCCACTTCTACGTATACACTCAAAAGCAGTGGTCCCCAACCTTTTTGGCACCAGGGACTGGTCTTGTGGAAGACAATTTTTCCACAGATGGGGGTGGAGGTGGGAGATGGTATGGTTTTGGGATGACTTTGCTCCACCTCAGGCATTAGCATTAGATTCCCATAGAGGTTGCACAACCTAGATCCCTCCATACTCAGTTCACAAGTGGGTTCCAGCTCCTATGAGAATCTAATGCCACCACTGATCTGACAGGAGGTGGAGTTCAGACTGTAATGCTAGCTTGCCAGCCACTCACCTCCTGCTGTGTGGCCTGGTTCCTAACAGGCAACAGACTTGTACCTGTCCACAGCCCAGGGGTTGGGGACTCCAGTCCTAAAGGAAAGATATCAAGATATTGAAGAGATATCTACACACCCATATTTCTTCCAGTACTATTCACAATAGCCAAGATTTGGAAGCAATCTAAGTGTCCATCAACTGAGGAATGGATTAAAAAATGTGATACATATACACAATGGAATACTATTCAGCCTTAAAAAATAACAAGATCTTGTCATTTTCAACAACATGATTGGAACTAGAGGTCATTAATTTAAATGAAATAAACCAGGCATAGAGAGAAAAACTGCATGTTCTCACTTATTTGTGAAAGCTAAATATTAAAACAATTGAACTCATGGAGATAGAAAAATGATGGTTACCAGAGACTGGGAAGTGTAGTGGGGATTGGAGGAGAAGTAGGGATGTTTAATGGGTACAAAAACTAGTTAAAATAATGAATAAGATTCAGTATTCGATAGCATAACAAGGTGATTGTAGTCAATAATAATTTAATTGTGCATTTAAAAATAACTAGGCCAGGCGCAGTGGCTCATACCTGTAATCCCAGCACTTTGGGAGGCTCAGGTGGGTGGATCACCTGAAGTTGGGAATTCAAGACCAGCCTGACCAACATGGAGAAACCCCATCTCTACTAAAAATACAAAATTAGCCGGGTGTTGTGGTGCATGCCCGTAATCCCAGCTACTCGGGAGGCTGAGTCAGGAGAAATGCTCGAACCTGGGAGGCGGAGGTTGCAGGGAGCCAAGATGGAGCTATTGCACTCCAGCCTCAGCCTGGGCAACAAGAGCGAAACTCCGTCTCAAAACAAAAAAAAAGCAAAACAAAACAACAACAAAAAAACTAGAAATGTGTAATTGGATTGTTTGTAACAGAAAGGATAAGTGACAAATGCTTAAAGTGATGGATACCCTATTTATTCTCGTGATTATTACACATTGTATACCTATATCAAAATATATAATGTGCCCATAATTTTTAGGTACATATACACCTAGTATGTACCTAGAAAAATAAAAAATAAAAAACAAGGTAGTAGGAGAATAAAGTCACCATACCCTTAATATTCCATTCCCGGTACTATTCCTTGTGTGGTGTAAGTTTTAATTTTGCGTAAATATTTCCATTCATTGATTATAATATTCTCATGTTTCCCTTTTTTCCACAGCATTCTTCTTATGAGGTAATATGTATCCTATAGCACAGCACACTTGGGATCAATTCACACATATATTTAATCCTACATGAGAAAATTTTATTACAAATTATTAATTGTTGGAAAAACATACATGCATATATCCTCAGGTATTTCACATTTAAATACATTCTTACCATATTCATTTGATTCATAGAGGTTGCACAACCTAGATCCCTCCATACTCAGTTCACAAGTGGGTTCCAGCTCCTATTCACTTGATTCACTGGTCTTTTTTCCTTTATTATTTTATATCTACCCACTCCGAAGCTGCACCCTAACACCTTTGTTCCATTTATCCGTTTCTCTCTCTCTCTCTCTCTCTCACACACACACACACACACACACACACATACACCACTCTCCTTATTTCCCGGAAAAAAATGGGTGTTTTCTTATGTATGTCCATGTTTATTTATGACTGATTTCTTTTATAAGATAATTAAAATTTAACTACAGGGAAATAGAACATTTCTTTAATCAATTATCAGGGAAGGATTAAATTTGTAATATTATGACAAAGGGACAAGTGGTCATGACTTTTTGTCTTTATTTTAGTGGAATATAGGGAGAATTTTGAGGCTTCTTTCACAGATAAGATAAAAATTAAAAATGGCTCATAAAGAAAGGAATTGAGCTTTAAAAAAGTATAATCAATGTGAGGTGTTTTATAAAAGTCAGTCTGGTGGTGCGTAGGTGAGAGGGGTGAGAGACAAATAAAATGAATAAACTACAACATTTATTTTTAACACTCAGTAAAATTGTCATATGTGAGGTGTCCCCATATTTAGAAGAAGTAATCCTCTTCTTCTTGGCAGTTGGTCAAAACTCAGGAAGGCTATTAAGACCTTACTGGTCACTTCTTACCCAAACTCTCTCAAAGCAGAGTGATTTTCAATAAAGTAACATCTAAAGAGAATTTTAATTCTGTATATTCAGACTCCAGGAGATTCTTTTATGAACAACTTCTACCTGTAAAATCAAGGGAAAATATGGTCTACAGGTCTAGAGCAGAACTGCCTTTGATATTATTAGAGTCACATAGATACAAAAATGCAACCACATTAAGACAATAAAATTAACTTAAATAGAGAAGAAATTACAATAAGCAAATCTTACTAAGTTCAAGATGGTGACCCAATGCAACTTCTCACATACATTTTGTCCATAGAGTCATATAGAAGCTCTTTTAAAAATCATAACACTAAAATAGTCTGTGGTTTCATTACAATTTAAAGTCAAAGATTTTAATATGATTTACAAATTAATTAGATAAATTCTGGCAGCATAACAAAATATTATAATGGAAACCATTAAAGTCCATTTTATAGGCCAATTTATTCCCTTTAATGGAGTTATTCAAACCAGCTTAAAATGTATATATTTCTTTCCAAAATATAAGTGATTTACCTTTGGGAAGTACATCTAGGTCAGGTTGCAACCTACCACCCACTCCATCTGCTATACAAGTTCAGATTTTATGCTGTAACGTTCTGGCTAAAAATAATTTTTAAATAACTGAGCCCTTCAAAACTAAGTATTTTCTTTACACTTTACTTTGAAATTTGATATTGTTATGAAACGTTGCAAATGCACATAAAATGAACCTTAAACATATCTAACATGGAAATAAATTAATTTCCAACCACTGGATCATGTTAAAGTGATGCTTTTCATGTTTTTAACAGAAAATTCTCATTGGAAAACTTTTTTTCCCCACATTTTTAGAAAGAAAATTATTTTTCTCCCTCAATGTGTATAAGGTAGATAGATTCACCTTTGGTGAGGGCAAAAGTGTCAGTTGAGCCTTCAGAGAAATTGTTTTTTCAGGCGACATGCTTCTCTCTTTTCTCCCACTCTCTGGTCCACTCTTGCCTCTAGCTCCCAAGAGCCCAATATTTCTACATTTCCTTCCAGTTGTACAGCCCAGAATTCTCTGCCACAGTGCAATACCTGGTTTCACAAACACCCCAAAATGCCACTCTTTCAATGTATCCTTGTGTGGCTTTATTCTGACTAGACATTATAAATGAATCTCCTCATGTCCACACAAACATGGCATTTTTTGCCTTTTGAAGTCCATTATTCCATTTCATCTTCATGAAAGTTCCATGAGCTAAGAACACAGGGAGTATAATCTGTATTTCACAGGTGAGGAAATTGAGTCTCTAAAAATTAAATGTTCATGGTCATTTGAATAGCTTAATAAATGTTGTGAAGCTAGAATTAAAACACATTTATTTCTCTCTCCTAATCAATAGCTTTCTACACAATATACGATTTTGAATGCTTAGTACTTAACATAAAAATGTATTAAGAGTAACTGTTAAAATATTAATATCTTTTTTGTATGAAAGTTCATTAATTTTTCCACTAATTCAAATACATAAATATTCATTTACTGAAAATCAACTTCATTCTACAAAAAGTAAGCATTCCACTTAGGTGTTTGAAATCCAAAGAAGTATGTAAAAAATTGAAAAGGCTTCCTCCTTTGAGGAGCCCTCAATTTGGCAGGAACTATATGTGTGTAATATAGTGGAAGGGGTTTTATGATGAAATGATGTACACAGTGCTTTAAGGTCATGAGAAAAGAGAAACTATAAAAGAGAGGCAATGTTAGATGAAGCTTTACAATAAATTTATATTATGTCTACCCCCCAAAATAAGTGTTTAATAGACAGAGAAGATTAAAGCTATTTCAGATATAGAAATAGAATTTTAAAGGCTTGGTAGGTTGAAAGTGTTAGTTGTGTTTATATAATAGCAAGTTAGGACACATTCTACGTGGGTGAAAAATAATAAGAAAGGAGAAAGGATATGGGAACAGTTTTTGGAGCTGTACTTGTCATGTTAGAGGAATTATAAAGCATCAAGTAAAAAGTATTCTAAAGAAGAGGAGGCACGTGATTCAATTTGTTAATAAAGTCACCTTTGAGGCAGAGTGTATAAATGTTTGAAGCAGGACAGACTGGATGTGGGAAAAGGAAGCCAGAGAAAAGTGGCACGGAAGGTAAGGAAGAGAATGCTTTCTATGGGAGCCTACTCCTAATTGTTAATACTGGGTTGCCATTCTGTGTTCCTGTTTGTGTTATGGCATCCACTTCTGAAAGTTTTTCATATATATGATACTTTTTTCGGGGTGATTAACTTTCTACCCAATATTTTCTATTATTTTTTCTATTTATAACATTTTCCCTTACATAGTCATCTCAGACTTTAAGAATTAGTGCTTTAACACGAATTTTACTGGCTATCTAAAAAATTATTTTAAGCAAGTAAATACTGTGAATACAAAGAAGCTTGGGTCTTACTGTGGAAACCTTTTTTCCCACCGCAGAGATAATTTTCTTGATTTAATGAGAGAGTTTAGAAGTGACGTCACCAAGATGGCAGAATAGAAAATCCCCTTGCATCACTCTTCCAACAAAAGCACTACCAGAAGCCACTTAAAAACTAGAACATCCCCCTGAATTCACCAGGATAGAGAAGACTAGCATTGAAAATCCTGGGCCCACAGAATTTAAAGAAGCCATAACTGGTAAAAGGAATATTCATTTTAGACTGTGCCACCTCCTCTTCCAAGCCAGCATAATACTACCCACATAAAATTTCCCTTGACCCACAGTTTCCAAGGATGGAGGAGGGAATTGGAGGTGGATGTTTGATCTCCGCATTGGTCTGAGAATCTTCATAGGAAGCCCACTCTAGTCCCATCCCACAGAAACATTAGGACTGCCAAGAGGGCCGAACCACCTGGGATGAACTGGGGACAAAGAGCAGGCATTTGATCGCAGCAACTAGTGTGCAGATGTTGGTGGCTACTAAGCACTACAAACAGTGAGGATGCCATGCTAAGAAGACTAGCTGATGCCACAGGGCCACAGGGGGCATGATTCATGGGAATGCCAGAGATCCTGGTCAGATTTTCCACAAAACTAAGAGGTTTACATGGAGCCTTTCCCTGTCTGAGAAACAACTAAAAGACTGCCCAATAATTTTGAAAGCTCACTTCCCTAGAATGTGAAACAATGGCAAGGCAGCAGTTTAATTCTTGTGTAATGCTTAAGTTCCAATTTTCAATATATGTCCTCCCTAGAATGGGAAGAAACAGTAGGCCAGTGATTAAGTTCCTTATTTAAGTAATAAAAGTTTAACACCACCAAACAACACTAGAAAAAGGTCTAAGAGGTTCTCAAATGTACAGGTATCAATGTAAAGATGCAGTGATTGTGAAAACTCAGGGAAATATGAAACCACCGAAGAAACCAATAAAGGATTTAGAAGAACTGAAGATCTATAAAATGTCTGACAAAAAACTCAGTATAATTTTCTTAAAGAAGTTCAAGGAATCATAAGAAAATTCAGGTAAAAAAACATTGAAATTTCATAAACATTCAGGAACAATATGAGACTTTGACAAAGAAATAGGAACAACTTAAGTTCAAATAAAATACCTAGAAATACAGAATACAATAACTAAAATGAAAATGTCTACCAGAAATTTTCAAAGGCAGACTTAATCAAACAGAGGGAAAAAATCAGGGAGCTTAAAGATGGGACCTATAAAACTATCCAATCAAAGGAGCAAAAAGATAAAAGAAATTAAAAAGATTAAAGAAAGATTAAGAAAATTATGAGACATTATTAGGCAAACTAACCTCACATAGTAGCAGTTACAGAAGGAGGTCATAGAGTAAAAGCCCTAGAAAGTATATTTAATAAAATAACAGCTAAAAATGTCCCAAATATGGAGAAGGATGATGACATTCAGGTACAGAAAGCTCAGAGGTCACCAACCAAATTCAACTTACAGAGGAATTCCCCAAAGCACATCATAATCAAATTATTAAAAAATCAAAGGCAAAGAAAGAAAACTCAAAGGAACAAGAAAAAAGAACAATATCAGATTTAACTGAGCCCCAATATAACTTTTAGCAGATTTCTGAGCAGAAACCCTGCAGGCCAGGAGAGAGAGGGATGATATATTCAAAGTATTAAAGAAAAAGAAAATCATCAGATGAGACTAACATACCCAGCAAAGTTATCATTCAAACATGAAGGCAGTGGGGCGGGGGGAACACCTCTTCCAGGCAAAAGCTGAGGGAAGGAATCAACACCGGATGTGTCTTATAAGAAACGTTTCAGTCTTAAAGACAAAATGCTAACATGTAATAAGAAAATATTTGAAGATATGAAACTCAATGTTAAAAGTAAAAATAAAGACAAAATCAGAATACTGTAACACTGTAACTGTGGTATGTAAACCACTTATATGTTAAGTATAAAGACTAAATGACAAAACTATTAAAGACATTAATTACAATGATTACTTAAGAAATAGGAAGTATAAAAAGACGTGAACTGAAATATTGAAAAGTCAAAATGGGAAGGTGGACAATGGTGTTGTTTGGTTTTCGCTATTTTATTTTTCTTTGCAATCAAAGTTAAGTTGTAATAAATTTAAAATAATTTATTGTAAGTTATTTTTTAAGCCCTATGGTAACTATGAAGCAAAAACCTATAATAGATACACTAAAAATAAATAGTACATAATCAAAACGCATTACAGAGAAAAGCAAATGAAGACAGTGAAAGAGAAAAAAAGAAATAAATGACCTAGAAGACAAGTAACAAAACGGCAGTAGTGACCTTTAGCTTTCAACCATAACCTTAAATGTAAATGGATTACATTCTCTAAAAAGAGAAAAAGAAATGTTGGTGAAGATGCAGAGAAAAGGGAATGCTTATACACTGTTGGTGGGAATGTAGATCAGTACAGCTGTTACAGAAAATAGCATGGACATCCCTTCACAAATTTAAAAAAGAACTACCATAAGATCCAGCATTCCCACTACTTGGTATACACACAAGAATTGAAATCCATATGTCAAAGTGATATCTGCACTTCCACATTTATTGCAGCATTATTCACTATGGCCAAGATATGGAAACAACCTAAGTGTCCATCTATGGATGAATGGATAAAGAAAATATGGTGTGTGTGTGCGTGTGTATGTATATATATATGTACATGATTAAATACTATTCAGCTATAAAAAGAGAATGAAATGCTTTATTTGTGGCAACATGAATGAACATGGAGAACATGTTGTTAAATGAATTAAAAACAGAAAGACAAAAACTTCATACCTTACTCATACTTGGAATCTACAAAAGCTAATCTCATCAAAGTGAAATTTAGAATAGTGGCAGCCAGAGGCGGCAGAAACAAAGAGGGAAGAAAAGATTGGAAGAGGTTGTTTGCTGGGTAGAAAGTTACAGTTAGGAGGAGTAAGTTCTGGTATTTTGTTATATAGTAGGATGACTATAACTAACAAAAACGTGTTTATATTTTTGCTAGAAGAGAGGATTTTGAAAGGTATCATCACAAAGAAATGATAAAGGTTTGTAGTGATGGACATTCTAACTACCCCGATTTGATCATTATATGATGTATACATGTATTGAAACATCACACTGCAGCCCATAAACACGTGTGATCATTAGGTGTCAATTATGAACAAAATTAAGAATCTATCAAGTAAACAAAAAATCTGTGTGGAAGAATGTTGTTGAATCAGACTGCCTGATGTGGAATCCTCTGACTAGCTGCACGCCCAGAGAAAGTTACTTAACCTCTTTATGCCTCCATTTCCTCATCTTAAAAATGAAGTTAACAGTTTCTCTCTTAAAGTTTTTTGAGGATTAAATGAACATTATCTAAAAATGATTAGCGCTCTGGCAGATTGGATATGGTTAATATATGTTAGCCACCATAATCACACCACCACCACCACCATCACCATCACCACCACCACCATCAACATCATCATCGTCACCTTGCCAAAAAAAAAGGCTTGTTTCTAAAGCAAGTTCAGAAGACAGGCATTTAAGACAAAAAAGAAATGTGTTCCATCAAGCTTCTCATTCATTTCTCAAGAGAATTTTCAAACCATAGAAGCCTCATTCTAATATAATAATCATGCTATGTGTTATGTAGCTCTTTGGCTAAATATATTAGTTATAAAATTTCTTTGAAAATATGTAATATTAGCTCAGCCTGTAACTACACTGATCACCCTAGATACTTCTAACCACTTATCATACAAATGTCTGCTATATGTTTTCTCACATAAAATTGTGTTTAAAAATAATATTTGACTTTTTATTTCTAAGTATGTCAAGTTTTTATATATAAATGGAGCCACTATTCTCTTTTTTATATCAATGAAAAGTTAATTAATAGACTAAGTAGACTTTCTGCGTGTATTATTTTCTTTGACTTTTCTACAATAGGTCTCTCCTATCTCTGCCAGTATTTTGCTTTCTTTATGCTTCTTTATGCTATCCTAGTTCTCACTTCATCTATTGACCCTCTGTCCTTTCTCTGTATGTTCTCTGCATTGGAAATTTCAATCACTCTTATGGCTTCAGTGTAAACCTCTTTTTAATAATATTCCCAGATAGCCAGCTGCAGCCAAGAATTCTTTCTCTATCAAATTCTAATATTATCACTAATTGTCTACTTGATTGATGTGCGGTCGCCTCAGTGTCAGCATGTCTAAACCGAAAGTCATAATTCTCCACAAACACTCAGACTCTTCTATTATTATCTTAATACTCTGAATCCTGTACATTCAAAACTGTAGGGGACAATGTGATAGCCCTTAAGAGAAGGGCTTTGGGAACAGACACAACAGAAATTGCTTCGCCTCTATCATTAGTAGCTTTATGACCTTTAATGATCTACCTTCCCTAAGCCTTAGTAACCTGTCTAGTAAAAGGAGTTTTATAGGGGAATTAAGTTAAGATGCTTAGCTCAGTGCTTGGCAAAAGCAAGATCTCAATGAATTTTAGCTGTCATTATTAATGCTACCCACCTAGAGTGCCTCTGAATAATAGACACACACTATTATCTCTGTGCCTTTAATGAATCTTCCTCAGTTCCCCCATCGTCTTTGTCATGGTGACATCAATTCACAATGCATATGTCAACCATGACCTCTTTAGCTTGCGTTTGTTTTCTTCAGTTCCCTGAAGCTGCTTCTTTTAGAGACCACACATGCAGAAAATGCAGAATCAGGTCCACTTATGTTGCTGAGATAAAATAATAGAACCAGCAGGTTCATTTGCAATCTCACAATACCCTGAGCTTGCTTTACCCTAGGGATGCCATGTCTTAAATCTCCTTTGCCTTTGCCATGGCCACACTATGGGCCACACTTACGGCCATACTCTCAGCATGAACCTCAGTGTTCCCACTCTCACATGTCCAGTCACCTCCCCCTTTCTGCTACTCCTACTGGGTGATTCTCAGAATTATTTGTGCCCAGGCAACTAGCAAATAAAACCACCGATGCCTATAAATCCCTTTACAGTCCAGGCCTACATTGTGCAAACTTCAGTGTCTCCCCTCAGTGATAAAAATTATTATTCACCTTTCAAAAATGTTGGCCCCGCTCACTATTACCTTCACCATTAAATTCAGTGCCACCACACTTGTCAGGTTCTTCATTTTCTACTGTTCTGTTTCCTGATTTATCTGATTTAGCTAGATTGATGTTTCCTCATTGTTCTCTGTCCTATTTGTTACTTTTCTATACCCTTGATCAAACTGCAACTATAGCCTGGAACATTCACCTCTTTCTCTTTACCTATTTATATAATTTCCCGTCTCCAATGTCTAACTTAAGCCTCCAATGAGACTTCACTAATAATTATAGCTATGGGGTTGTTTCCTGTCTGAATTTATGTACTGGTTTTACCCTTGTTTCTTTGCGTTTTCAGACATTTTACTATATTCCTTTTAAGCACATTGATTATGTATTATGATTCAATACTGGCTAAACTTATGAATTCATATGAATTTGACAGAGCATGCAAGCATCATATTGAAATCAAGACAATCAATTAGATAAAAAGTTTAAAAGTTCGAAATTGACACTGGTTCAGAATTTTTTAATTTCAAATGTTTTCAGTGTAAAATTAATATTCGAATATAAATAAATTTTGAGAAATATATATATGTCTGTATTGGAAAATTTTATGCTATACTATATTAAATATTTATAGCATCACATAGATTTTTAGAACATAATAGGCAACCACTGACATTGTGATAACAAGGAAGAGGAAGAAGAAGATGATGATGATGATGATGATGATAGGTCTGAAAATAACTGCTGTAAAGAAATATATCTTTTGTGGGCATTTAGTGCTATAAATTTCCCTCTACACACTGCTTTGAATGCGTCCCAGAGATTCTGGAATGTTGTGTCTTTGTTCTCATTGGTTTCAAAGAACATCTTTATTTCTGCCTTCATTTCATTATGTATCCAGTAGTCATTCAGGAGCAGGTTGTTCAGTTTCCATATAGTTGAGCGGTTTTGAGTGAGTTTCTTAATCCTGAGTTCTAGTTTGATTGCACTGTGGTCTGAGAGACAGTTTGTTATAATTTCTGTTCTTTTACATTTGCTGAGGAGAACTTTACTTCCAAGTATGTGATCAATTTTGGAATAGGTGTGGTGTGGTGCTGAAAAAAATGTATATTCTGTTGATTTGGGGTGGAGAGTTCTGTCCACTTGGTGCAGAGCTGAGTTCAATTCCTGGATATCCTTGTTAATTTTCTGTCTCGTGGATCTGTCTAATGTTGACAGTGGGGTGTTAAAGTCTCCCATCATTATTGTGTGGGAGTCTAAGTCTCTTTGTAGGTCACTCAGGACTTGCTTTATGAATCTGGGTGCTCCTGTATTGGGTGCATATATATTTAGGATAGTTAGCTCTTCTTGTTGAATTGATCCCTTTACCATTATGTAATGGCCTTCTTTGTCTATTTTGATCTTTGTTGGTTTAAAGTCTGTTTTATCAGAGACTAGGATTGCAACCCCTGCCTTTTTCTGTTTTCCATTTGCTTGGTAGATCTTCCTCCATCCTTTTATTTTGAGCCTATGTGTGTCTCTGCACGTGAGATGGGTTTCCTGAATACAGCACAATGATGGGTCTTGACTCTTTATCCAATTTGCCAGTCTGTGTCTTTTAATTGGAGCATTTAGTCCATTTACATTTAAAGTTAATACTGTTATGTGTGAATTTGATCCTGTCATTATGATGGTAGCTGGTTATTTTGCTTGTTAGTTGATGCAGTTTCTTCCTAGCCTCGATGGTCTTTACAACTTGGCATGATTTTGCAGTGGCTGGTACCAGTTGTTCCTTTCCATGTTTAGTGCTTCCTTCAGGAGCTCTTGTAAGGCAGGCCTGGTGGTGACAAAATCTCTCAGCATTTGCTTGTCTGTAAAGTATTTTATTTCTCCTTCACTTATGAAGCTTAGTTTGGCTGGATATGAAATTCTGGGTTGAAAGCAGGAAAGATCCAAAACTGACACCCTGACGTCACAATTAAAAGAACAAGAAAAGCAAGAGCAAACACATTCAAAAGCTAGCAGAAGGCAAGAAATATCTAAAATCAGAGCAGAACTGAAGGAAATAGAGACACAAAAAACCCTTCAAAAAATTAAAAAGCCAGGAGCTGGTTTTTTGAAAGGATCAACAAAATTGATAGACTGCTAGCAAGACTAATCAAGAAGAAAAGAGAGAAGAATCAAATAGACGCAATAAAAAATGATAAAGGGGATAACACTACTGATCCCACAGAAATACAAACTACCATCAGAGAATACTACAAATACCTCTATGCAAATAAACTAGAAAATCTAGAAGAAATGGATAAATTCCTGGACACATACACCCTCCCAAGACTAAACCAGGAAGAAGTTGACTCTCTGAATAAACCAATAACAGGCTCTGAAATTGTGGCAATAATCAATAGCTTACCAATCAAAAAGAGTCCAGGACAAGACAGATTCACAGCCAAATTCTACCAGAGGTACAAGGAGGAACTGGTACCATTCCTTCTGAAACTTTTCCAATCAATAGAAAGGGAGGAAATCCTCCCTAACTCATTTTATGAGGCCAGCATCATCCTGATACCAAAGCCGGGCAGAGACACAACCAAAAAAGAGAATTTTAGACCAATATCCTTGATGAATATTGATGCAAAAATCCTCAATAAAATACTGGCAAACCGAATCCAGCAGCACATCAAAAAGCTTAATCACCATGATCAAGTGGGCTTCATCCCTGGGATGCAAGGCTGGTTCAATATATGCAAATCGATAAACGTAATCCAGCATATAAACAGAACCAAAGACAAAAACCACATGATTATCTCAATAGATGCAGAAAAGGCCTTTGACAAAATTCAACACCCTTCATGCTAAAAATTCTCAATAAATTAGGTATTGATGGGACGTATCTCAAAATAATAAGAGCTATCTATGACAAACCCACAGCCAATATCATACTGAATGGGCAAAAACTGGAAGCATTCCCTTTGAAAACGGGCACAAGACAGGGATGCCCTCTCTCACCACTCCTATTCAACGTAGTGTTGGAAGTTCTGGCCAGGGCAATTAGGTAGGAGAAGGAAATAAAGGGTATTCAATTACAAAAAGAGGAAGTCAAATTGTCCCTGTTTGCAGATGACATGATTGTACATCTAGAAAACCCCATTGTCTCAGCCCAAAATCTCCTTAAGCTGATAAGCAACTTCAGCAAAGTCTCAGGATACAAAATCAATGTACAAAAATCACAAGCATTCTTATACACCAATAACAGACAAACAGAGAGCCAAATCATGAGTGAACTCCCATTCACAATTGCTTCAAAGAGAATAAAATACCTAGGAATCCAACTTACAAGGGATGTGAAGGACCTCTTCAAGGAGAACTACAAACCACTGCTCAAGGAAATAAAAGAGGATACAAACAAATGGAAGAACATTCCATGCTCATGGGTAGGAAGAATCAATATCGTGAAAATGGCCATACTGCCCTAGGTAATTTATAGATTCAATGCCATCCCCATCAAGCTACCAATGACTTTCTTCACAGAATTGGAAAAAACTACTTTAAAGTTCATATGGAACCAAAACAGAGCCTTCGTTGCCAAGTCAATCCTAAGCCAAAAGAACAAAGCTGGAGGCATCACGCTACCTGACTCCAAACTATACTACAAGCCTACAGTAACCAAAACAGCATGGTACTGGTACCAAAACAGAGATCTAGATCAATGGAACAGAACAGAGCCCGCAGAAATAACACCACATATCTACAACTATCTGATCTTTGACAAACCTGAGAAAAACAAGCAATGGGGAAAGGATTCCCTATTTAATAAATGGTGCTGGGAAAACTGGCTAGCCATATGTAGAAAGCTGAAACCAGATCCGTTCCTTACACCTTATACAAAAATCAATTCAAGATGGATTAAAGACTTAAACATTAGACCTAAAACCATAAAAACCCTGGAAGAAAACCTAGGCATTACCATTCAGGACATAGGCATGGACAAGGACTTCATGTCTAAAACACCAAAAGCAATGGCAACAAAAGCCAAAATTGACAAATGGGATCTAATTAAACTAAAGAGCTTCTGCACAGCAAAAGAAACTACCATCAGAGTGAACAGGCAACACACAAAATGGGAGAAAATTTTAGCAACCTACTCATCTGACAAAGGGCTAATATCCAGAATCTACAATGAACTCAAACAAATTTACAAGAAAAAAACAAACAACCCCATCAACAAGTGGGTGAAGGACATGAACAGACACTTTTCAAAAGAAGACATTTATGCAGCCAAAAAACACATGAAAAAATGCTCACCATCACTGGCTATCAGAGAAATGCAAATCAAAACCACAATGAGATACCATCTCATACCAGTTAGAATGGCAATCATTAAAAAGTCAGGAAACAACAGGTGCTGGAGAGGATGTGGAGAAATAGGAACACTTTTACACTGTTGGTGGGACTGTAAACTTGTTCAATCATTGTGGAAGTCAGTGTGGTGATTCCTCAGGGATCTAGAACTAGAAATACCATTTGACCCAGCCATCCCATTACTGGGTATATACCCAAAGGACTATAAATCATGCTGCTATAAAGACACATGCACACGTATGCTTATTGCGGCACTATTCACAATAACAAAGACTTGGAACCAACCCAAATGTCCAACAATGACAGACTGGATTAAGAAAATGTGGCACATATACACCATGGAATACTATGCAGCCATAAAAAATGATGAGTTCATGTCCTTTGTAGGTACACGGATGAAATTGGAAATCATCATTCTCAGTAAACTATCACAAGAACAAAAAACCAAACACCGCATATTCTCACTCATAGGTGGGAATTGAACAATGAGAACACAAGGACACAGGAAGGGGAACATCACACTCTGGGGACTGTTGTGGGGTGGGGGGAGCGGGGAAGGATAGCTTTAGGAGATATACCTAATGCTAAATGACAAGTTAAATGGGTGCAGCACACTAGCATGGCACATGTATACATATGTAACTAACCTGCACATTGTGCACATGTACCCTAAAACTTAAAGTATAATAATAATAAAATAAAATAAAATAAAGAAAAAACAAACAAAAAACAAAACAAACAAAAAAGAAATATATCTTTTAATTTTTTAATGGTGCTTATACTGTTGAAGTAGATATATAATTCATATTCCATATTGAATACCATGTGATTTATACTATTTGCTAGGCTTCACATAACCTCACTAACCTAACTAACTTTGCATAACCCTCACATAATCATCTCAGAGTTTGCTCCCATTCAGAATTTCCTTTGATGTTATTATTTTCAAAGTGTCAAAATCAACATTTTTTTATGTTTTAAAAAGTGGTATTGTTCTGCAACAATCCCTTCTGATTTTGCTAATTTTATTGAGATGTAGTATTTACAGCAAGAAATATGCCTGTATATCTGAGTGTTTGAAAATGGTTAAGTTTTCAGGGAGTGTGTCAGAATCATACACTGTGCTTTCAATCCTATGTTCCTTGAGATCAAAACCATCTTTTTTATATGCTGAAAGAGGAGAATATTGAGAAACTTTTAGTGTTTCCTAGATAAGTGTTAGTCTCCTACTGCAGGGGTTATTAACATTTCATATGTTGAGAAGACATCACTCTTCAGTAAAAGCCGAACCTTTGGCTTGAGACAGTGTGAGAGAAATTCAGCCAGTGAAGTGGTGAACAATGTTCCTCATGAGTTTCAAGCGGGAGATTCATAGCTACCCCATAGGAATTTATCATTTCACAAGCACTTTACATTATTATTTTTCATGAATAGTCACACATTTGTATTCTTTTGAAATTGGATTGTTACCTCTATCTCTGTTTGAAATAAAGACTGCTTTTCTCAAAGAATTCAAGACACTCATTGATTATATTAATTTATTCACACGTAGTAGGTGCATTTACAAGTTATATGAGATGAATTGAATCATTATCAATACCATTACTGACAGATTTATTCACAATAAATCTTCATTGTTGAAAAGTGACCACCCTTTTCTTTTTAATTAGGTTTATCCAAAGGAAACAACAGACCTAATTCAAGTGAGTAGTTCAACCCTTTGGATTTGGGTTGGAAATATCAGAAGTGAATTAGAAGTGAGAAGGTGTTAATGGAGAGGTGATATGTGAATAAATAACCAAATCAAATTTTGTCATGTGGCCATGTTCTCTACCCCACACATAGCTTTGAGAGTGGCTTGTCCAGGTGCCATAGATATCTCTTCTATGCTATCTTGCTCCTCTTTGGTACAAATATCCTTAGGGGAATATGAACTTTTGCTTATTCTAACATGTGTATGAGCTTCAGTGCCTTCATGAAGTCTTATTAAATGGACTGATGTGTAACTTTCATGTTTCTTGAATTAGGTATCTTTTGGTAAACTGTCTCTGTAACTTGGACATTTATTTCTTGTTTAATTATTTGTGGGCTGTGTGTCTGCTGTGGGTTGGCTGCAGGTCACCTCAGCTCTGCTAAGCTCATCTGGGATTGGTTTCATGTTCTTACAGGTATTCTTATCTCAAGCTGAAGGAAAATTCACCATTTGGGACATGTTTTCTCCAGGGTGTGGAGGAGGAACAGGGGATCCTCAGTCAATCTATAGAACTACATGGAAAACTTTGGCTTGGACTCAGTAAGTACAATATTCACTTACTTCCCACTGGCCAAGGCCTGTCACATGATCACAGCCGTAGTCAATGAAGTGAGCATGAATGCTTCTCCTATAGGCAAGATTCACACAACAGGTAAGGATACATACTCAATCCTATTATAGTGAGGAATGAGAAGCTGGGAACAATCATCTGTCTGTCTCCGTTTTAACCTCTACCAGTAGCAGAAGCCAACACTAAGGGAGTGTGGCAAGCTCGCATTAGGTTCAAGAAAGCCACTGAGGCATGCTGGTGTGATTCCCTCCTCTTGCCCCACCTCACCTGCTTCTACTCTCATGAAGTCATCACTGGGAAGTGCACACTGGCAGCAGGAGGGGATAGCCTAATATCTGGCATGCAGGCTGACAATACAGTTTTGGCATATTATACTGTAAAATATTTCTAGTAGTACTCCACATTCATTGTCTACTGCAGATAGCCAATTTCAGGGGCCAAGAGGAACTTCCCTGTTGAGTAAACACCATGGGATACGGAGGAACAGGTGAGCACAGCAAGAAATGGGGCCATTTGTTGACCCCTCAAAGGAGGATAATTTGTAGAAAATTTTGTATCTACTTTGACTCCTCCTAAGGAAAAATAATAATAATGAGAATTTCCACAAGAAAAAGACGAAAAGTGAAAAATGGAAAAAAAATTATAATAATGTACGTGACAAAGTTCTCTAGCTACTACAAGGAAAAAAACCCTAAAATCTTAGAGTTGGACTAAACCCTAGGGCTCTTGGCGAAAATTTACCTTCCAAGTTTATTTTGGTGTAAAACCTATCGTAACATTTCCTGAAGTATTTTCTTTAGATTGTTATTCAGTTATATGAAGGAAAAAGTCTTGGGAATTCTAGTGAAATCAAGGTTAATGGGTTTCCTTCATTGATGTAATTTTTATTTGGGATGTTAAATAAATATAATACATATGTTTTCATGCCTTTTGGGCCACTTATTTATTCCAGCACCCTTTTTTTAATTTTATTTTTTTAAAATAGAATTTTAGAGAACTATTGTTATACAGATTATACTTCGGGAAAACATTGTCAACTCCGATAATGGGTTCTGGACAACTTGAGATGGAAATGGACTTCTATGTTTTGGTAAACATGCCATATCATTTCTTCTATATTATCCTGGAACTCCAATGGACTATGTACCAACTGATATTATCTCCATTGTAATCCTTCTACGTGTGCTGGAATAACTTAACTAAACATTTAGCTTTCTGTTGTTTCCTTCTGTTTTATCCACATTTCCTTATGTAAATATTCTTCATGTCTAAAAGCATTAAACTTCTATAATGCCATAAAATATTTGTGTAGTGTGTTGTATTTGTAACCCACAATGAACCACACTTTCTAGTACTCATGCCCTGCAGTTTCCTCACTTTGAGTCGCTACTGGCCCTGTGATATGCTTTTACCAATGAAATGTGAATGAAATGATCCCATTCAGTTCCAGCCCTAAACATTAATAAGACTAGGCAATTTCTGTGTGTTTTTTTCTGTTTGTTTTGATTTTTACTTTTAAAAGCCCAGCCTATAGAGCCAGGAATCATACTATAAGGATGCCAAGACTATCTTCATAGTGATGGGATGTGTGGATTAGTCCTTGGTGGATGAGATAACATTTGGAAAGACACCATGAGCAAGAGAAATGAGTTGCCCCAGCTGATAACAGCAAGGCACCAGACATGAGAGAGGCTTCTTGGACCTCAGTTTAGGCCATCCTTGTACTGAATCCAATCGGATGGGGGCTATGTTAGGTATTTCTATCCAATCAAAACCATCAAAATTAATCACACAAACAAAAAAACATTGAGGGTAGCTCAGCTGAAATTCCTGACCCATGGAAATGTAGACAACTAAAAGAGTCATTGTTTTATGCTACTAAATTTTAAGATGGTTTGTTATACAGCCAAAAGTATCAAAACAGAAGTTGTTCCTGTTTTCTAGCTGATGATATGGTGGGGAAGTAGCATAAATCAATACAAAACAATATAATTAAGAGTCACTATGAGGTAGGGGAGATAAAATATTAGAAGGTCAGTATTTATAATTAATATCAAAAAATTAAGAGAGGATTTGTGATTTTTTGAAACTCTAAGTCAGAGAAAATTAATGCATACACACATACACATATAAAGAGACACACATATACATATCCTATCCCAAATATGTAGAATATGTATTTATGCATATACAAAATATACACATATACATACAAACATATATGTATATATCCCAACTATATAGAAAATCTCTATAAAATTTGTATAAATATATGCATATACATGCATATATATTCTAACTATATAGGATTTGTATATGGGAGATATATGTGTATGTACACACACACACACACACATATATATATATAGAACTATGTAACAAATAAGTGTGACTTTATAGGATACAAACATACCAACAGGAAATCCAAATATGCTTTTGTATGCATACCAATAAATTTTTCATAATTTATCTAAATTTTCAGCCAATTCTCCAAAATAGGCATTATGCTCCCTGAATTATAAAAATGGGAATTGAAGTGCAAAATGCTTATATACCTTACTCAAGTTATAAAATATTTTATTCTGAACTAAATAGTTCTTATTCCCTTTTGTTTTTTGTTTTTTGTTTTTTTCCTGAGATGACGTCTTGCTCTGTTGCCCATGCTAGAGTGCTGTGGCGCCATCTCGGCTCAGTGCAGCCTCCACCTCTCGGGTTCAAGTGATTCTCCTGCCTCAGCCTCTGGTGTAGCTGGGACTATAGTCATGCGACACCATGCTCGGCTAATTTTTGTATTTTAGTAGAGACAGGTTTTCACCATATTGGCCAGGCTGGCCTTGGGCTCCTAACCTTGTGATCCACTCACCTCTGCCTCCCAAAGTGCTGGGATTACAGGAGTGAGCCACTGTGCCCGGCCTGTTCCCATGTTTTTATGCTAATCTGCCTCTGTTTTCAGTCAAAATGACCGCAAAAAATATCTAATTGATGTTATTCAGCACAAATTGTAATGGCAGCAAATCTGTACATTTCTGTCTGTGTTGCTCATGGCACTGTTCATGAACTGTGGCCAATCATCCCATCAAAATCATTTCACTGTATTAGAATTTGCACACCATGGAAAGTCAAAACTCATTATTCAAATGCAATAGAGCCAGGCTAGCTCTGGATCAAATTGTCATGTAGATCAGCATTTTCAGACATTAATGTTCCTGTGAATTTGAGATCCTGTTAAAATACAGATTAGATTTCAGTAAATCTTGTGTGAGGCCTGTTGTTTTGCATTTCTAACAAGTCTGTAGATGATGGTAGCCAAGGGCCACTCTCTGAGTATCAAGTATCTAAATAAGGTGATTCTCACATCCTCCATCCCCACCACTATATCTACCCATAGATTACTTCCCAAGCACTGATGACAAGTACGCCTGGTTCAATTGGAATTCAAATATTTTTCTCTGTTCCCCAATCTCTATTAAATTTTAGGTGTGAGCTTTATCTAATCTCAAATTTTTTTAATTGAAAAATTACCTAGTAAAGTAATTCCACACAATGAAAACAGTTTTGAATTCAACCTTTCTGAAAAAAGAAAAAAATAGTTTGCTGTAAAAGAGATTCTCTTTACATTTAGCCAAATAATACAAATAATAGTGAAATATTTGTGCCTGAAATGTGCGGCATTATTTCTGAGGCCTCTCTTCTGTTCCTTTGGCCTATATATCTATTTTGGTACCAGTACCATGCTGTTTTGGTTACTGTAGGCTTGTAGTATAGTTTGAAGTCAGGTAGCATGATGCCTCCCCCTTTGTTCTTTTTGCTTAGGATTGTCTTCGCTATATGGGCTCTTTTTTGGTATAAAATTTAAAGTAGTTTTTTTTTCTAATTCTGTGAAGAAAGTCAGTGGTAGCTTGAAGGGAAAGTATTGAATCTATAAGTTACTTTGGGCAGTATGGCCATGTTCACAATATTGATTCTTCATATCCATGAGCACGGAATATTTTTCCATTTGTTTGTGTCCTCTCTTATTTCCTTGAGCAGTGGTTTGTAGTTCTCCTTAAAGAGATCATTCACATCCCTTGTAAGTTGTATTCTTAGGTATTTTATTCTCTTTGTAGCAATTGAGAATTGGAGTTCATTCATGATTTGGCTCTCCGTTTGTCTATTATTAGTGTACAGGAATGCTTGTGACTTTTGCACACATTGATTTTGTATCCTGAGACTT
Source organism: Gorilla gorilla gorilla (assembly GCF_029281585.2). Lineage (NCBI taxonomy): Eukaryota > Metazoa > Chordata > Mammalia > Primates > Hominidae > Gorilla > Gorilla gorilla. The sequence goes on from NC_073229.2 coordinate 66,295,696, forward strand.
TGTCGAAGTTGATTATCAGCTTAGAGAGATTTTGGGCTGAGATGATAGTATTTTCAAAATATACAATCATGCCATCTGCAAACAGAGACAATTTGACTTCCTCTCTTCCTATTTGAATATAATTTATTTCTTTCTCTTGCCTGATTGCCCTAGCCAGAACTTCCAATACTGTGTTGAATAGGAGTGGTGAGAGAGGACAACCATCTGATCTTTGACAAACCTGACAAAAACAAGAAATGGGGAAATAATTCCCTGTTTAATAAATGATGTTTGGAAAACTGGCTAGCCATATGCAGAAAACTGAAACTGGACCCCTTCGTTACACCTTATACAAAAATTAACTCAAGATGAATTAGAGACTTAAACATAAGACCTAAAACCATAAAAACCCTGGAAGAAAACCTCGGCAATAGCATTCAAGATTAGGCATGGGCAAAGACTTCATGACTAAAACACCAAAAGCAATGGCAACAAAAGCCAAAATTCACAAATGGGATCTAATTAAATAAAAAGCTTCTGCACTGCAAAAGAAACTATTATCAGAGTGAACAGGCAACCTAAAAAATGGGAAAAATTTTTGCAATCTATCCATCTGACAAAGGGCTAATATCCAGAATCTACAAAATACTTAAACAAATTTGCAAGAATAAAGGATATGAAGAGACACTTCTCAAAAGAAGACATTTATACAAACATATGAAAAAAAGCTCATCATCACTGATCATTAGAGAAATGCAAATCAAAACCACAATGAGATAACATCTCATGTCAATTAGAATGGCAATCATTAAAAAGTCAGGAAACAACAGATGCTGGGGAGGATGTGGGGAAATAGGAACACTTTTACACTGTTGGTGGGAGTGTAAATTAGTTCAACCATTGTGGAAGACAGTTTGGGAGTTCCTCAAGGATCTAGAAACAGAAATACCATTTGACCCAGCAATCCCATTACTGGTTATTTATCCAAAGGATATAAATCATTCTACTATAAAGACACATACACATGTATGTTTACTGCAGCACTGTTCACAGTAGCAAAGACTTGGAACCAACCCAAATGCCTATCAATGATAGACTGGATAAAGAAAATGTGGCACATCTATGCCATGGAATACTATGCAGCTGTAAAAAAGGATGAGTTCATGTCCTTTGCAGGGACATGGATGAAGCTGGAAACCATCATTCTCAGCAAACTAACACAGGAACATAAAACCAAACACTGCGTGTTCTCACTCATAAGTGGGAATTGAACAATGAGAACACATGGACACAGGGAGAGGAACATCACACACCAGGGTCTGTTGGGGGGTAGGGGGATAGGGGAAGGATAGCATTAGAAGAAATGCCTAATGTAGATGACAGGTTAATGGGTGTAGCAAACCATGGCACGTGTATACCTGTGTAACAAACCTGCATGTTCTGCACATGTATCCCAGAATTTAAAGTATTTAAAAAAAGGAAAAAAAAAAAGAAATATTTGTGCCTGAGGTAGTCTATCAGAAAACAGTTTTTGTTGCTTTTTTTTTTATTGTTGTTTGGCAGGGGAATATTTTTGATAAATATCTAATAACAGATATTAGGTATTATAGTATTGACTTCTTTTATTATATATAGGACTAGTCTGGGACCCACTTATTAAAATGAGAGGCAGGGGAGATGATGCAATCTATGTTCAAAATTTATAATTTTTTCAATCTCTTCCTCAGCTCATAGGGTCTCAAAGAGATATAAAGGAATTTTCTATGTGTTATATCTACCAACGTGTTGCATGGTAGGATTGGGAGGTTGCAACTGATTAGATTCTTTAATTTTTGGCTAAACTTGAACTGGTCTCATTTTAACTATGAAAAAATTATAGAAATCTATTCGAAGAGAGATTATATTGAATCCTATTTCCAAAAAAATATCTATCTCTTTTACTTGGTAGACACTTGCATAATAGTAAATACCTATAATCTTTTCAAAGACTGTGAACTGTCTTGATTAGATTGTTTCTGTAATAAAAATTGCCTGCCACTCAAGAAAAAGGAATAACATGCACTTTGTAAGCAAGTTTATAAAGGGTTAAAGCTATAAGAATATATAACTGTGTAAGTCCTGAGAACATGAACCAGGCATCCAATTTCATTTTACGAAGATCCTAGCAAAACAAAATAAGTTCTGTCTTTTTATACAGTTATATATGACTTAATTGCTTATTTAACACTTGCTTCTCAGTTGTATGCTCTTTAGAAGTGACACCTGTTTCAGCTTGTGCCTTGACTAATTGCAAAATGATTATCAAGCATCTAAATCCAAATGTATACCCAACATGGCTGATTAAAGAAACAATTCTCCTAGTCACTGGCTCAGGAAAAAATCGATCATTGGTTGTATGAAATTCAAAGAACAAAAAAGTAAATATGTCACTTACCATATATATGCTTTTATTATGGAGGGAGTTGAGTAGGTTGGTTATGACGATGAGGAAGGATTAGGGTTGGGAGACTTATACGGACAGTTCTTCAAATATTTGTTTCCTAAAAATATTAATAATTTTCTACATAGCCAAACTTAATTAAAAATATATCCCCAAATGTTAATTCACTATGTGTTTTTATAGCAATGTCTAGGCATTTATGTGTATTTCATGAAGACTATTGGGTCACTAAGAATCACAGCAAATACCTTTTAGAATCAGTAACCACAATATTCACACCAAAAATTGATACCTATGGCCAGTGTTCTAAAAAGACTGTAATAGCATCAGAAAGCAGAAGAAATGGCACTTGAGGGCAATCAGTTCTATTCACAAACTGTGATGAGCACCAGAAGCACATGAGAATATCATAAACAAAAGATACATCTGAGTTCACCAGGCTTCCTAATTCTCTTCTTTTGCATGGGGCAAGGGAGATAAATTCAAGATAGAGGCAAAGGTCAGGGGACCATGAGTGCTGAGGAATCCAAATTAATCAAAGGAAGTCTGAAACAAGGAGTTTCAGCATTGTTATGGTTTATTCTCCTTCAAAGACCATGTCAGAAACAGTTTAATACCAGATGTAATACCATAATTCAGCTTTTCAGCAGGACAAATTAACCCTATCTCTGGATTATTTGTCACAAAAATATCACTATGCCCGTTAGGCCACCTCCTACTCTGCACTTGAGTCATTAGTTTTGTCTCACCCTATATCTGCTTCTGGAAATTTTCTTCTTTTCACTAAGGGGCTAATATGAGCAGGCTTGGCCATGCTTAACACACTCTTACTGTAACGGTTAACTTTACAGGTCAACTTGGCTGGACTTTAGATATTTGGTCAAACATGATTCTAGTTATTTCCATGAAAGTATTTTTTGGAATGAGATTAACATTTAAATTGGTAGTCATTGAATAAAGCAGATTACCCTCCATAATATGTATAAGCCTCATGCAATCAGTTGAAGACTTCAATAGAACAAAGACAGACCTCTCCTGAGCAAGAAGGAATTTGACCAACGCACTGCCTTTGGACTGGCGCTGCAGCTCTTCCCTGGATCCTCAGACTTCTGGGAAGTTTTCTATTCATCGAGTCTTCTCAGTTGCATGAACCAGTGCCTTAAAATAAATATGTGCATTGTGTGTACTATGTCTATTTGTATCATCTACATCTATATTATCCATATGTACAACTGTATAGATAGATATATAGGTATATTTTTTGTTGGTCTGTTTCTCTGGAGAACACTGAATAATACACTCACAGTAGATTCTTCTTTTACAAGTCTGTATTTATTAGAAACAAAAAAGTTGTAAAGCTCTATTTAGTTATAGGTGGGATTATTCTTTACCATCAGTGTATCAGTCAGGGTTCTCTAAAGAGACAGAACTAATAGGATAGACAGATATATGAAAGGGAGTTTATTAGGAGAACCGAATCATGCGAACACAAGATGATGTCCCACAAAAGGCCATCTGCAAGCTGAGGAGCCAGGAAGCCAGTCCAAGCCCCAAAACCTAAAAAGTGGAGAAGCCGATAGTGCAGCCTTCAGTATGTGGCCAAAGGCTTGAGACCCCCAGCAAATCATGTTTTAAGTCCATGAGTCCAAAAGCTGAAGAACTTGCAGTCTGGTGTTCGAGGGCAGGAATCAACCAGCTCAGGAGAAAGATGGAGCCCAGAAGACTCAGTCCACTCTTTCCACGCCTGCTTTTATGTTGGCAGCTGATTAGATGGTGCCCACCCAGCTTGAGGGTGGATCTGCCTCTCCCAGCCCACTGACTCAAATGTTAATCTCCTTTGGCAACACTCTCACAGACACACCCAGGAACAATACTTTGCATCCTTTAATCCAATCAAGTTGACACTCAATATTAACCATCACAGTAAGTAAAATTCAGAGCTGCTCTATTATGTAGCAGCAAATGAGTCCTTGCTGTGGGAGATCCCCTCATTCTTTTTTCTCAGTTCATAATTTTATCTTTATCATAATTTCATAATGGCCAAGCCTGCTCATAATTTTATCCAGTTCAACTGTGTTGACTCCCATAATGACCCTAGCCACTTGCCCTCATGTGGCCTGTATTTACGCATCAAGAGAATGTGGAAAGCCCTGTCTCTATGCGTTTGATTTATGTCTTGATTGAGACTGAGGATTCTACAAACATCTGTGTGAATGCAGATAGATTGTTTCCCAGAATTTTTTGGTGCCTAGCTGAGAAATTCAATTTCTTCTTCAGAGAAGAAAGAAATAATGATAAAGTCATAGGTATTTAACTAGAAAAAAGCCCACCTTCTCCCATCCGTCAACCTTTAATGTGTGAGTCCCTAGTGGAAAGACATGATCGAAATGGCAAACATCTTTCTTCAAAATGACTGTGCTTTCTGTGGAGGCATCATTCCAAGGCTCTGATTATGCTGATTGAATTAGAACTTTCTCTGTAATATAATGAACTTAATGACAAATGCTTATGCTAATTGTTTGATTTTAATTAAGTCTAAGTAATGGCTTATGTCTATTTTTTTCTGAAATCATATTGAATATTTTAATTTAGGCATAAAATGCCTTTCAAGGAATGAAAAGGATTCATATTGTAGTCATAATTAAAGTCTCAAGGTCTTATTCATAAATTTTCTTAACAAATTTTTATTACCTTATAATTCACCTACTCTAATTTTTTTTAGAGGATTTTTTTTTCTTTTTTTATTATTATACTTTAAGTTTTAGGGTACATGTGCACAATGTGCAGGTTAGTTACGTATGCATACATGTGACATGCTGGTGCGCTGCACCCACTAACTCGTCATCTAGCATTAGGTATATCTCCCAATTCTATCCCTCCCCCCTCCCCCCACCCCCTAACAGTCCCCAGAGTGTGGTGTTCCCCTTCCTGTGTCCATGTGTTCTCATTGTTCAATTCCCACCTATGAGTGAGAATATGCGGTATTTGGTTTTTTGTTCTTGCGATAGTTTACTGAGAATGATGATTTCCAATTTCATCCGTGTCCCTACAAAGGACATGAACTCATCATTTTTTATGGCTGCATAGTATTCCATGGTGTATATGTGCCACATTTTCTTAATCCAGTCTATCATTGTTGGACATTTGGGTTGGTTCCAAGTCTTTGCTATTGTGAATAGAGCCACAATAAACATACGTGTGCATGTGTCTTTATAGCAGCATGATTTATAGTCCTTTGGGTATATATTCAGTAATGGGATGGCTGGGTCAAATGGTATTTCTGGTTCTAGATCCCTGAGGAATCACCACACTGACTTCCACAATGGTTGAACTAGTTTACAGTCCCACCAACAGTGTAAAAGTGTTCCTATTTCTCCACATGCTCTCCAGCACCTGTTGTTTCCTGACTTTTTAATGATTGCCATTCTAACTGGTGTGAGATGATATCTCATTGTGGTTTTGATTTGCATTTCTCTGATGGCCAGTGATGATGAGCATTTTTTCATGTGTTTTTTGGCTGCATAAATGCCTTCTTTTGAGAAGTGTCTGTTCATGTCCTTCACCCACTTGTTGATGGGGTTGTTTGTTTTTTTCTTGTAAATTTGTTTGAGTTCATTGTAGATTCTGGATATTAGCCCTTTGTCAGATGAGTAGGTTGCAAAAATGTTCTCCCATTCTGTAGGTTGCCTGTTCACTCTGATGGTAGTTTCTTTTGCTGTGCAGAAGCTCTTTAGTTTAATTAGATCCCATTTGTCAGTTTTGGCTTTTGTTGCCATTGCTTTTGGTGTTTTAGACATGAAGTCCTTGCCCATGCCTACTCTAATATTTAAAAATTAGAAAGTAAACCAAATTAATTAAAGCAAAAATACTGAATATTTTATATCTATAGAGTGATATAGATATCTAAATTATAATAACAATCCTAAAAACTTCTAATCTCTATTACTATCTAAATTGTAACCTAAGTAAGTACTTGTAATAAATTCCTGACTCCAGCAGTATATCTCAACAAGAAGATAATAACTAGGGACATATCTATATAAAAACATTGTTGACCAACAAGTAATATTTTTTGTCTATTTGTCTTTTATTACTCATATTGAATATTTTGATTCAAGATCAGAATTCAGGAGTCTTTCACTTTTTATTACATATTTTAGCTCAATAATAATATTCTGTAATTAAGTGCCACACCCATGACTTTCTGGCCTAGGAGGCAGGTTTTCCTAAAATAATAGGAAAATGGGAGATAATTTTATATAGTTTTTCTTTCTAGATTTGAAAATGCACATATAAAGCATAATAAAACACAAATATTTTTACTGTTGCTATTGTTTTACATGATATATTTAAAAATTAAGTAATAAAAGAGAAAATACTTTCATACAAGTAGATACTTTGCTAAATAATATTTAAGAATCAATTCCTATTTATTTAAAATATTATCTTCAGGATTTGGTAGATATTAATTTTTTCCATTAATCCTGTATCTCTTTGTGGCTGCAACTCTTTTAGCAGGTGTACAGATATTTCTACATCTAGTTTGAGATCCCTGTTGGTAAAAACTCATAGTTGTTAATAAGCTTGGTGCCTCTAAGCTTACTCCCCTTGCCCACCCCCAAATTTCCTGTGCCTATCCTGATCCAGACAATGAAAACGACCCACCTCAAATAATAAAAGTACATGGTTGAGTATCCACTGTTTGAAGGCTCAGACATTTAATTATCCTTGTTTACTCACTCTACTCCTTTGACTACTTTTTCTCTGTTATAGCTACCTGCTCTTCACTTACTTTCACCTGGCCCTTCCATTCTGACCTCACAGTATGATGTTTCTTACCTTTTGACTCTGAAATGGATTTTAAGGTAGTAATATCATTGATCTGCCTTGGCTTGGAGAGGCCCATTATTTAGCTTAGCCCTCATTTCGTTGTGGAAAAGGTAGAAGGTTCTCTCAAGCCTCACAGTATGGCTATAGATTGAGATCTTGAGCCAAACCAAACCAGAGTGTTGCCAGCCTTCTATTTCCACTATTGTGCCTGCTGGGAAACTCTCCCTGTGGTTCCCCTCTTACCAGAAGAGCCCTACTTATTTGGAAATGAACGACAAACAAACAGAGCTTGAGTTTCCCCCAGCCTTATCCTTAAAGACTTAAACACATTAATTTAAGCTGCTGGAATTTATTTATTTTTTTCTTTTTCACACAGCAGACGCAGATGATGCAACTTCAACATCCTGTGTGAAAAAGAAAAAGGTAAGAGGGGTACCCATTCTTGGCTTCAATCTCTTCTCACCACCTAGACCTGATCTGCCTTCCAGCCTCAGTCCCCACATGTCAGATGAGTAATTCTGCTTTTGCTTAATCACTTCTGGTAACAAAAAATTCACTTCTTCATGTTCGGTTCTTGAACAGTTCCACAGCCAAGCTCGCTATCATGACCATAGCTTTTCTCCTGTGATTTTCCTGGGTTGGTTTTTATTTTACCAGCCTAAAGAGCATAAATGTAAGCAGAATAAATGTAGAAGATTCTGGGATCCAGAAGATTATGTGGAATTTTCTTACCCAAAATGCTCTACTTCATTATTAACTTTTGCAAAATATAACATCAATAGAAGAGCATAACTTCTCAGATGTGACAATATAAGTGCTTATGATTAAGACTTTAATTTTTTACATTGTCTTACTTAAAAAAATAAAAATATATACTTAGCAGGTGGCTTGCTGATCATTTTCTGGCCAAGAAAATCTTTCCAAAAACATGCATTATAGCATCATAGTTAATACGGAGTTTTGAGCCCAGCTATTTGGAAATGAAACCTTTATTTGGAACAGCATACTTTACTTTTATTGCTTTTAGTTAATATAATTATATATTTTATATATTAAAGTGATCTAAGATTATATTTGACTTTTTAATGACGTCTCATACTTTAAGAATGGTGTGTTTAAAGTTAAATAAAACACCTCAGTTTATTTACTCAAGGTATTCTTATATTTGGCAAGATTTATTTATTTTACTGCTTTTCAGTTATTTTATTTAAATAGTTATAGGACTATAATTTTATGATTGTGGAAATGTATTGGGTTTTAATCCAATATATTAGTTAGCATATTTGTTTTTATTTTTTACATGTAAAATTTATAAGCATGCTTTTTCTGCTATTATATGTCATTAATAGCACAACTTAATAGTTCAAGTTCAAAGTCAGAACCCTGAGATAAGAGCTATTAAGTTAGGTCAAGGTGATCTATTTATCTGCTTCCTGTAAATCACATAAATTAACTCATTTCTGCCACATCTATTTGTTTTTCCCACAAGGGTACCACAAGGGGTGCTACTAAATCTGTTCACCATCTTACCACTTCTCAGCTTCATAGCTGTATCTTCTCCCTACAACTCAATTATGTCATTACCGGTCTTGTTTACTGGTCTCACTGCTTCCCCACCCTCACCCCTGAATTCTCTTCTCATTACAGAAGACGTTGTTTAAAACCTAAGTCCAATCACATCACTCCTCTGCCCACAGCCCTCTAGTGACTCCCTGTTTCTCTCGGAGGAAGAGCCAGGATGCTTACTATTTTTTACAATGTCCTACCTGATCTGACTCACAATTACTCTCTGACCTCATCTTTTATTTTCCCCTGTACTTATTCTGCTCAAGGCTTATCTGCCAACCCCCTATCCTCTCACTGTTCCTAAATTCGTACCTTCACCAACAAAGCATGCAATGGCTCTCCCCTCTGCCTGGAACACTTTGCAGTATCTCTAGGTCTCACTCCAATACTTTACCCTTGTTTGTGCTCAAACGGCTTCTTTGTAGAAAATCTGACTTTGGTAAGTGAATGCTAGACTGCTATAACATGATTTTTAAAATAAGATTATGCTTTCTTGTTATATCCTTTCTCCTGATGAGAAAAGATGTACATAATAAATAACTGGACATATTATATCTAGAGTATTAGGGTAGTTTGGTGGCAGACAAGCATATCATAAACATTCTGCCTTGTTTCCATATGTTTGAAAATCTTCCTCTGATTCATATCAAGGACACTTTCTTGATATACTGGCTTCTCCTCCTTTTTTTAGGAGAACGAAAGCAAACAGTTTAAGTTTAGGGTAAAATTATAAGATGGAGTTTCTCATTAGAATTAATTGTCAAAATGATTTCTATTAGCTTGGATAGATATATTTTTATGCAGATTAAAATGGTCAGAATTAACTCAATAATTAGCCAATGTATTGTGAGAACATCAGGCACAGAAAGGTCTGCTATGTTATTACATCTTTAGAAAACACATTGTGTAAATTATAATGATAGTCATATTGATCCAGAAACTAGAAGCAGAGATTGACTTGAAATAAATTTCTACCAACCAAAATGCAATTATAAACAATGTGACTAGATTAGTCCTGAGCATTGCTTCTTTTCTACTATTTTGGCTAAAACACATCTATGCTGTGAAAGCCAACTGGAGAGTTTTGCTCCTGTGGACTGAAATATTAGGGCTTTCTGTGTATGCTTTTGTGATTATCTGAATGAAATATGATAGTGCCATTTTTAGCTTACCATTATCTCTGATGAATGTCATCCTAACACAAATGCTTGTACAGCATATATCAGAAATAAGTCACAGTTGTCTAAAACAGCTACTTCACTAGGCAAATCTGTCTCTTGGTTATATTCCAAATGTGAGTCTCAAAATGCTTTAAAAATAGAACTAAAATAATGTAAAGAACTTTGATTAGAAAACAGTACAGGTATCTACCAGTATCTAAATTACTCCATGTAATTTAGCACAAACTGTAACAAAAATAGTCATCCACATTTACTTCAGCATAATAAAAGGATCAGAAACACTTTTTTCTGTTTTGCTTTGTTATTTTTATTTTGCTTTTTCTTCCAAGGGTTTTTATGTATCCTAGGGACATGGATGAAGCTGGAAACCATCATTCTCAGCAAACTATGGCAAGGACAAAAAACCAAACACCGCATGTTCTCACTCATAGGTGGGAATTGAACAATGAGAACACATGGACACAGGAAGGGGAGCATCACACACCAGGGCCTGTTGTGGGGTGGGGGGAGCGGGGAGGGATAGCATTAGGAGAGATACCTAATGTAAATGTCCAGTTAATGGGTGCAGCACACCAACATGGCACATGTATACATATATAACAAACCTGCACGTTGTGCACATGTACCCTAGACCTTAAAGTATAATAAAAAAAAAATCTATATATATGTAAACTCATTTTCTAAAACTATTCATTTGCAATTCAGGAGAACCTTGATATGTATAGTTGTACTCCTTAATCAGGAGACAGATCCTGTTTAAAACTGTCCAAAATCAAACTGTTTATTTCATTCATTCCAGTTACTGATATTCTTGTGCTAAAAATAGGCTTGCTTAAAAATTTAGACTGTAATTTGAGTTTGGAGAGCATTTTCTTTTTAATAAGTTTCCAAGTTTTCTCCTATTCTTCTCTTTCCTGTTCTGAAATTCGTGGGAACAGAAGGCTTTTGTATCTCCATAGCACCTTTAGCTAGCATTTACTGTGTGATACAGGCTCTATAGCTATTGAGTAGTTGACCGTAGTCATAGGTAAATGTATATTTTCCAAACTATTTAATATGCATCAGTTCTGGCAATCTTAAAATGCAAAAAGAAAAATGACATTCTCTTAAGGCCTTTCTGTAGCATCCTATTGTACATAAACTAAAATAAAAACGTGTCCTTTCGAAAGCTTAAGAGAGCTACTTGAACTATGAGATCCTGTTTCCTTCTTCCACCTCATTTGGTTCATCACTAAGCTCTAAAACCAGTAGTGGCCTTTCAAATATTTGCCTAGCCAAATTCTTTCCCAGCACAGAGATTTTATAAATGCCATTCTCTCTACCTAGGATACCCTTTTCTCATTAAAAAAAAAAAAAGTCTAAAGTCTTTTAGTTTCAGCCTAATATCTTTTCTGTAAGAGTGCTAATTCTATCCCACATGTCTGTCATGTTTAATTTTTCTTTTATTTTTTTAAGATGGTACTCCTCATTATTCTCTATTTCAGCATCTGTTTATTTCCTTCATGGCACAAATAGCTTTTTGCAATATTTTATTAACTGGTTTTTGGTTTTGGTTTTGGTCTTTCTGCTGAAGTAAAATGTAAATTCTATGTCTGTATAGCCTATGTCTGGATGATCAGCATTGCATCCCCAGGTCTGGCACAAATATGACGCTAAATAAATATTTGTTGAAGAAAACAGCTGAAATTTATCTTTATATATTTAATGTTTTAAATTTCTTTTTTAAATGAACAGTTTTGGAAATAATAATGCAATACACATTCTCCAGATTTAAAACCTATCAATTTTTTCTCATATTTGCTTCCACTTGTACTCTTTTATTCTTCTTGTCATTTTCCTTTGATAAAGTAGTTTAAAGCAAATTTTAGACACCCTGTCATTTTCACATGCATAAACATACCCATAATTACTAAACATACTAAATATACCCATAATTGCTCAAATATACTAAAACATACCCGTAATTACTCACATACTAAAACATACCCATAATTACTCAAATTCTCCTCCTAGGGAATGAGCACTGTACTCCAATTCTTGGGAGACAGTTTTGCCAAATAAGATTTTTTATTTGTGGAATTTGATTTGTAGTTCAATTACACCTGAATTGTGGTTGTTTGTATTGTTCGGGTGTCAGAAATTACTCTGAAATATGTACTATTTTTTACATAATTACAATGACATTATCACAACTAATACAAATGAAAACAGTCTTTTGGTAGTATATAATACCTGGTCCAAAGCCATACTTCCTCGCTTGTCTTTTCAATACTGTTTTATGGTGTCTTTGTTTAAATACGTATTAAAACAAAGCCTAGGCTTTACATTTATTTCGCATATCTATCTTATTCTATCATCTATCTATCTATCTATCTATCTATCTATCTATCTATCTATCTATCTATCATCTATCAGTCTCTTTTAACTTAAATTAATACATTCACTCATTTTTTTTCCTGCCATTGATTTAGTACAGCAATGATATCGATGGTCCTGTATTGTGTCCTACCTTCTGCGGCTTTCTTTCTTAACATCATTTAGCTTGTTTTACCCCTTCTACATCCCAAGAATGGATATAATTTCTAAAAGTTGGTTAAAATCAGGTTCCAATTTTGACAAGACTGCTCTACATAATACTACATGGTTCAAATTACATCGCAGCAGGAGGCGCAAAATTATCCTGATGCTAATGTGACTAAAGTGAAAGTTAGATTCGGGTGTGGGCAGCCTGGTTACTCTTCTTACGTTTCCTCACCCAACTTTTCTCCAATAATTTACTTACTGGTGATTGTTGCCACAATTAATAGCTTTTGGGGTGTCAAAATGGAGATTTTTCTAATTCTGTCTTTCCTGCACATTTTTAATTTGACCTTGCTTGGAATGTTATAAGATGGTTAGTGGGACTTACTGTTATGTAGATATATTGATGATATTATTCATGTATTTGTTGTCATTTTTCCTGTTTGTTTTTTCTTTCTTTCTTTCTTTCTTTGTCCAAATTCTGATTAGGTTTGTTTTTTTTCAGGAGGAATTTTGAAGAGATTAAAAAACAAAAAGCCCTACATTGCTGCAGTGATAACCTTTATGCCACCTTCTTGTTTTAAAGTCTTGTTTTACTGTGCCTTTCCATGTACATCTCCAGACTCCATTTTCCGTTCTCTTTTTTCCCTTTCTAAAAATTTTGGGTCCAAGTAGCAATTTTGTTTTTCAGTATTAAAGTAGAAGGGCAGAGCTGATTTTGCATATATAAACTGCAGTTAATTACACAGCTGTGTGCCAGAGTTATATAGGCTCTCCTTTGTGAAAAACCAAGGCTTACTCCTCCAGTTTAAAAACTGTCCAAATGTCATTTTAATTTATGAAGGCACCCAGAATAAGTTCTAATCTCATACTGCCCCAAGATATTTACTGAAGCCAATTCTCTCTTTTATTAATTTTTACTGAAAATAGCACTTTTTTCCTCCCCCGATAGTACTGGGTAATGTTAAAATATCCTCTAAAATTCTTTGGACCTTATTTACATTCTCAAGAGATTTTTTTAAATTTACCAATAAGATGTGCTATTTGAGGAATTAGACTTTAGTTCAGTTGTACATGGATTATGTCTGCTCATATCATACATGTCTCAGTCTTTCATTTTATTAATTCGTGTATGTCTCCTCCACTCTGCTTCCTGTGCTATTCAGCTTGGATAAGAATGCTAGTGACTTAGGGCACAGAGTGCCACCTCATTCATATCAACTTCTCCACCTAGGGAATGAGCATTGCACTGTGGGCTGCTTGTGTCTAAATCAACCTAAGCACCCAATGTGTGAGGCCTAAAACTAGACACAGTGAAAAGAGAATGATTTTATATTTATTTCTACAAGCTGCCTCATTTATAAGGGAATAACTAAAGGCTATTAAAAGAGGCCTTTAGGATAAAGGAAATTCAGACATTTACTTTGAGTCTCAGGACCTTGTCATAACAACCAGAACCACATTTATGCCCCTTCCTTCCTACCTGTCAGAAGCAAGTTGATCTGTGTATTTGAATTTGCAAGGTGTAGATCAATTTCACCAAACTATGCTAAATGGTTCTACAAAAGGCATGAAAATCATCAAAGAATAAACTGAAATTATAGGTTATATTGTCTGTAGAAAATATTGACATTAGAAGATAATCAAAAGCCAAACAGGCCTTCTCTAGTAAAATATGATTTTAAGGATGTACCAAAACCAAATTTATTATTTTATTTTTTTTATTATACTTTAAGTTCTAGGGTACATGTGCACAATGTGCAGGTTTGTTACGTATGTATACATGTGCCATGTTGGTGTGCTGCATCCATTAACTCGTCATTTACATTAGATATATCTCCTAATGCTATCCCTCCCCCCTCCCCCCACTCCACGACAGGCCCCAGTGTGTGATGTTCCCCTTCCTGTGTCCAACTGTTCTCATTGTTCAGTTCCCACCTATGAGTGACAGCATGCAGTGTTTGGTTTTTTGTCCTTGCAATAGTTTGCTGAGAATGATGGTTTCCAGCTTCATCCATGTCCCTACAAAGGACAAGAACTCATCCTTTTTTAAGGCTGCATAGTATTCCATAGTATATATGTGCCACATTTTCTTAATCCAGTCTATCATTGATGGACATATGGGTTGGTTCCAAGTCTTTGCTACCGTGAATAGTGCCACAATAAACATACATGTGCCTGTGTCTTTATAGCAGCATGTTTTATAATCCTTTGGGTATACACCCAGTAATGGGATGACTGGGTCAAATGGTATTTGTAGTTCCAGATCCTTGAGGAATCGCCACACTGTCTTCCACAATGGTTGAACTAGTTTACAGTCCCACCAACAGTGTAAAAGTGTTCCTATTTCTCCACGTCCTCTCCAGCACCTGTGGTTTCCTGACTTTTTAATGATCACCATTCTAACTGGTGTGAGATGGTATCTCATTGCGGTTTTGATTTGCATTTCTCTGATGGCCAGTGATGATGAGCATTTTTTCATGTGTCTGTTGGCAGCATAAATGTCTTCTTTTGAGAATTGTCTGTTCATATCCTTTGCCCACTTTTTGATGGGGTTGTTTTTTTCTTGTAAATTTGTTTGAGTTCATTGTAGATTCCGGATATTAGCCCTTTGTCAGATGAGTAGATTGCAAAAATTTTCTCCCATTCTGTAGGTTGCCTGTTCACTCTGATGGTAGTTTCTTTTGCTGTGCAGAAGCTCTTTAGTTTAATTAGATCCCATTTGTCAATTTTGTCTTTTGTTGCCATTGCTTTTGGTGTTTTAGACATGAAGTCCTTGCCCATGCCTATGTCCTGAATGGTATTGCCTAGGTTTTCTTCTAGGGTTTTTATGGTTTTAGGTTCGACATGTAAGTCTTTAATCCATCTTGAATTAATTTTTGTATAAGGTGTTAGGAAGGGATCCAGTTTCAGTTTTCTACGTATGGCTAGCCATTTTTCCCAGCATCATTTATCAAATCGGGAATGCTTTCCCCATTTCTTCTTTTTATCAGGTTTGTCAAAGATCAGATGGTTGTAGATGTGTGGTATTATTTCTGAGGGCTCTGTTCTGTTCCATTGATCTATATCTCTGTTTTGGTACCAATACCATGCTGCCAATACCAAATTTATATCAAGCTATCTTTTTCTCAGTCTAACACTTATTCTTTCCCTAACTGAAATGCTTATCATCAGGCTTTGTTAGGACCTGCCTTTCTCTCAATGCTCATCTGTAGTTAGTGAGACTCTTTATCTCAATTTTTGGCCAATCCATGTACCTCAGTCATTTTTGTTCAGTTATCAAGATTATATTAGGTTAACCTGCCAACCAGCTGATTAGGACTGGTGCTTTTTTATCTAGGGGAGTTACTATAATATGCATATGTGTGTGTGTGTATAGATTCAGTAGCTTAACCACACAAAAGAAAATTACTTTTAATAAATTTTAAAACAAGTAATTTCACTGTCCCTTCCTGTTGTACCTAAAGATAAAAATAACTGCAATGACATTTTTAACTATTTACTAACAATATTTGCATTGTCAATATTGGTAATGCTGTTATGAAACTATTATATATACATTGTAGGATGAAGCAAATGAGTAACTATGTTAATGGTATGCAGAACCAAGAAAGACAAGAAAGCATACAAGAAAATGCAAGCATACAAGAAAATAATATAATATATTTTTAAGCAAAATTAATCAAAACCTCTCTAGTTTTAAGTGTAAATAGGAAATATCAGTGTCAATTTATAAAACATTTTATCTTCAAAAAAAGATTTACCTATCTTGATGACTGAAAAGGGCCAATTTTCCAGCCCAGTAGTAATCATCACTCTTCATCCAATGAGGACTTTTAATTCCATTTTTCACAGAAAGCAAGCAGAGCTTATCAGATAAATGGCTGATTATCTGATTATAGATTTGGCTGGGGCAGAAAATATACAAGATATTATAATACTAGAAGAAAAAGGATATATCAAATACTCCTGGTTTTGTACTAAAATAAAAGCCAAATTGAAAGGGTGCCTCTGACTAAGATGGGACAATTTGAATATCACAAACAATGATGACTGCAATGAATTGAAACTCATCAAATATGTTCAAATCCATAATTTCAAAAATAAGAATAAAACAACTAAATTAGTCATTTTAGAATTTTACTAGAACATCATTTTCTTATCATTCTAAAAACTGGTAAATAAGGGCAACGGATCAAAAACCTGTCCTGCCTATCCTAGCTCAACTGCTTTTCAGGGCAATCAAACTGTTGATCAACAGTTTCTCTTAGAAAATAATTCGTATTGAATAATTCACATTTTCCCTAAAATAATCCAACAGTAGAGATGGGGAAGTGGGTGAAGGACATAAATGAAGTGAATTTTGACCATCACTGAGAATTTAGTTTGAATTGGGAGATGGGTAAACGTGAGTGTATGTTTCAGTATTTTCTATTTTTTACGTCTGCTTGAACATTTCTATGATGAAATTTTTTAAATGTCAAAAGAACTAGTAAGCAAAAGAAAGAGTGAAGGATTTGGGGAAAAGATACTGATTTTGCCTGTCTGGATGGACATAGTGTAGAGACACCACTGCATTCTATGAGCAGCCGAGATAGCATGAAACCGCTTGGAGAGACAGAGTAAACAGAAACATCAAGAGGGCTCACCATTGTGCCCGTCACATTGGGTGGCTCCAAGTTACTTGTGATTTGAGTGGGTTAAAGACAGAGTAGGGGCAGATATCTTTAGGGGCTTTCACTTTATTTATACACTTTTTAGCCATGGAAGTGTTTTGAGAAATTAATTTAAATATTTCTCTCTGTGTTTTAGAAATACGTTTCTGCTGGTAAAGTGAAAAATCTGAATTAAGAGATAAAATGTTGCTGACAGAGAAATTATTATATTAGAATATTTTTCCAGATAACACAATATGAGTGAATGAACTTATATAATGTAAGAGTGCAGAAGACAATTGGTATGAGAGAAATTGGAGATTTAGAATTATCAAAATGGCATAACTGAATGTGGGAGAGGAGTCAGATGAATTGAGGTATGTTTATTAAAAATCCTTAAGATAAAAGGTATAATTAGCTAGAATTACTAAGAGAGAACTTTTTCTTTTGATGAATGTAACCAGGAATGTGTGTGTGTGTGTGTGTGTGTGTGTCTAACTTCTATTTTTATTTTTTATTTACCCTTCTCATCCACTGTTATGCTAAAAATAGATGAAGAATGAGGTCAGCTCAACATTTGCTTTTGCTCAAGGCTACACCCAACAAATTACTTCTTGCTTCAATTTAGAAGATAAATAAATCAATTACCCTTGCTGAAGGGTGGCTATCTTGAATGATTTTAGGAAAAAATCAGGTCATTCTAAAGAGGTGTCTGAAATGACTGCAAAGAGTTAAGAGTAAATAAGCACTAATTTACTATCTCCTTCATCCCTGTAATGATGTGGTTAATAGAGGACAAATTTCATCACCAGGTATTGTCAGGGTCAAACTACTATTTTAGTGTTTCTATTAATAAAAGTATTACGGGGATGCTACACTGTCTCCGATGAAGGGTGTTTTTCTAAGAGGTTTAGGACTAAACCTTACCAGTAGCATTAGAGGGACAGCAATCTTCATATTAACCCTGAGAAAAGCCCTTTGCATCCTAAATCTTCCTGACATCCTTATTCCCAAATTTGTTAACATATATTATCCTTAGGGGAGAAGCTAAAAGACAGAGGGACAGTAGGTGATGAGCTGATGAAGGACAGAAATATGTTTTATTTATTTCAATAACCTAAGCATCTACTAGCGATTGGTAAGTGTCCAAGGAAGAAAAGATGGATGCAAACAGTTAAGTTAGTTGACATGTAGAAAAAGGTAAACACAGCAAAGAATACAGAGGTGAGAGAAGACATAAATTAAATGTACATTTAACATACATTAGTCTCCTATGGTAGGAGAAAAAAACAGTTTTTAACATGTGCTTGAATGGAGGGTGTATTGGATACAGGTGATTGATGTCTGGACAAGGAAAACTGTAGTCTTAATTATGTGAAAGCTTGAATGTCTGGCTTCAACTCCTGGAAAAGCTAAGAGCAGTGGGATTTATGATGTGCTGTTTAAAATCTGGAACTCCCCTGGAAACTCCCAAGGCCAGTTTGTATATGAATATTTTTTAGCTGGCATAGCCCATTAAATAGTCTGGCACAACCTGTTAAATAGTCTGTCTTGACGAAGTGACATTAGAAGCATAAAAAATCCACTGAGAACTTCTGCTTTAAACTCTCCCAAAGCCAAGATGTATCACACAGATCTTGGTGGTTCAACCTGGAGAGAGAACAGGTCTCTGTGAGAATAAGGACCCTTTATTAGACCTGCAGTTCGGGTCCAAACTTTCTTTCTCTTGTAGCATCATATTTTTTGTCTTTAAATAAAATCTTAATATGAGTATGTCTATGAAGTGTTATGAGTGTTTTGAAAAAATGAAACTTGTTAAAATGTTTGCAAACTGTATTCTTGAAAAAAGGAATGTGAGGCAAGGAGTCAAAAGAGAAAAACCGGGAGAATGGTTAAAAAAAAAAAGGGTGGGGATTTGAGAAAAGATGGCTGTGGTTTAGCTATTGTGGCCTCTGTTTTTAATGGTCTGTCAATTCATGTTTGGTAAACCCATACCAGATTAAGAGCCATCTCTGAAGTTACTAGAAAATACTTATTTACATCTCCTATTTAAAATAGTTTCTTCTTCATTTTGTGCTACACAAAGATAACAGAGTCTTACACATTGCTGAAGTGTGTGGCTGATAATTGATCCAGAAAAGGCATAACATCAAGGATTTTTGGAAAAACAAACAAACAAACAAACAAAATAAAGAATAGTGTAGTTCAGGCTGGTGTGGTGCCTCATGCCTGTAATTCCTAGCAATTTAGGAGGTCGAGGTGGGCAAATCACTTGGGTCCAGGAGTTTGAGACCAGCCTGGGCAACATGGTCAAACCCTGTCTCTACAAAAAAATACAAAAATTAGATGAGCATGGTGGCACACTCCTGTAATACCAGCTTCTTGGGTGGGCGAGATGGGAGAATCATTTGAGCCCAGGAGGCGGAGGTTGCAGTGAGCCGAGATTGTGCCACTGCATGCCAGTCTGGATGACACAACAAGACCTTGTCTCAAAATAAATAAATAAAAGAAAATAAAAAATTTAGGCAGGGCATGGTGTCTCTCTCCTGTAATCCCAGCACTTTGGGAAGCCGAGGCAGATGGATTATGAGGTCAAGAGATCGAGACCATCCTGGCCAACATGGTGAAACACCGTCTCTACTAAAAATACAAAAATTAGCTGGGCATGGTGGTGTGTGCCTATAGTCTCAGCTACTCAGGAGGCTGATGCAGGAGAATCACTTGAACCTGGGAGGCGGAGGTTGCAGTGAGCTGAGATCATGCCATTGCATTCCAGCCTGGTGACAGAATGAGACTCCATCTCAAAAAAAATAAATTAAAAATTAAAAAAAGGTGTAGTTCATGGTTAATGAAGGGGATGAGTTTGCTGCTTCTATGACTCCTCATTACTTTTCTTTTTCTCCAACCAATGCATGAGTTGCAAAAGCAATCTCATTGTCTCTAAAAACAAACAAGAATTAGACCTGCATCATTTGAACCAATAAGCAGAGGGAATCCTGGTTTGAGAAATTCTTATAATGTTGTAACTTGGGTTTAGGTCTAAAATTATAAGTGTTTTCTGTTTCTCTTTTCTGGAAATAAAATAAGTCAAATCTAAAAAAAAACTACATGATTGATGTAGGCTAACTTGTTTTTGAAAAATCAGACTTGATACCACATTATTAATGTTTAAAATCAGATTAACAGATATTCCCTTGTTATGTGTTTAGTGCTACCTACTATTTCATTATGAGTCATAGTTCAGAGCTCTCTACTATTTCATTATGGGACGTAGTTCAGGGCTGTCTACTATTTCATTACATCTTGGGCTGCACATGATTAGACATTGGTCATCACAATTTGTAACAGAGATGTCGCTTTTGTCACATTTTAAATTAAATCAAAATAAAGTCCACTGTTTCCAAATGATCAACTGACAATGCATTAACAAGCATAATTAGAATTCTTCTTTTCATCCTTTGAAGTTATCATTTAGTCAGACAAATATTGACAGTAATGGCAAAAATCACAATTAATTTTCATCAACTTACAGGTGATGAAGAGAGTACAAAATGGCAATACCACTAAGATTAACCTACACAGAAGGCAGAAGGTACAAAAATAATGTTTTACTGATTTACATTTCAAGACAGTGAGCAGAAGCATACAAGCATATAAGTTCTAGGCTAGGAATGAAGACACCATTACTTCTACTGCATTCAATTGGCCAAACCAAGTTACAGGGCAAAGCCAGACTTTTGTTTGGGGGGTGGGAGAGGGTGCACTGCGGGGGAAGACACCATACTGCTACTCATGGTGTGAAAAGCTATAAAGTCACATTACAAAAGAGACTAGGAACAGGAATGAGTGAAAGATTGTGGTCATTTTTATCATTTACCAAACCAGAGAAAATTCAAGTAAAAATTCAATGACATGGGCTTTATAGGATTCAGTCCAGCTTTCCATTTTCTGCATAGAACAAAATTTCTCTTTCCTACTTTTTCTAAACAGGTAAAAAATGTTCAATTTGCAAACAAAAAAAAATCATCTGAAGGAAATTTGTTAGTATACTGGTTAACATATTTTGATATAAACTCAATGCTTACAGCTGCATAGAGAAGTTTAAAATATAATTATATATATTAATGTACCTGACATTCATCATAAAGGGTATTATTATGATCAGCATTTGTTCTGATCTTTCCATTACAATCCTATAGTGTTTAAAGTGTTTTATTATTTCATAAGTTCTATTCCATGTACTTCAATGTAGTTCACTTTTGAAAGGTCATGTATTCTCATTTTTTCACTCACAAAATACCATCCTTGTATGAATAACTTGAAATGTGTGTAATGTTTATGTATATTAATTGGACTTAACCAACTAAGAAGGGTGAAGAGGAAGCTGGAATGAAGATTAAGCTACACGTATAAGATAAGAAGTTTCTGTGTTCAGACCATTGGAGAATACAAAAAATGGACAGGTTAAGAGATACTCATTAGATTAATCATTAGTTGTAGAGCAGATGTAATTGTTGGGGAATATTTATTAGTGACTAGCAACACCTCATTATTCCCAAGAGAGCTCTGGCAGGCAGAGAGCAGGCAGTACCTTAGGAGTTACCAGGACTGCAGTCATCATAGCAGAGCCAATGATGTAAAGCAGTACCTTGAAGACGCAGAGATATCAGAGATTGCAAAGTTGATCAAGGAAAGAAAGAACTGAACACACTGGAAACTGAATGTGGGCCAAGGGATAGATCACAACACTGCTGTTCGAGTCAGTCTCTCTTCTAGCATCAACAATAGAGCTTCAGTGCAGACTAAAATCTTGGGCTGAAATCCTCCCAAAGCGTGCATGTGGAAATGTAAGTGAGAGGTAAGAAGGTTTCATCGTAACAGCCTAGCTGGGGGAAATGATTCATATTTATTCTTTTTTAAAAAAATAGATCTTTAGAAATTACAGACTGTGCATGTTGAGCATTCATATTTACTAATGTATTTACTACACACGTTCACTAATTATGTGACATTTGAAAAGTTACTTAACATTACTCCTTATGTAAAATGAGGATTCTAATATGGCACTAGTAAGTACTCAGCTCAAATGCATTTTGTGAGAAGTGAACTTGTATAGGTATTTGTTTTGGTTATTGAACACAGGGTAACAAATTACCCCTAAAAGTTATGGCTTAAAATAAGAACATTTATTCTTTCATAAATCTGCCATTTGTGCAGGGATAGATCCTCTCCAGCCCACTCAGCATCAGCTGGGTGGCTGCAAGGCAGGGGACAAGAATACTTTGATGTCTCTTTCTTTCATACTTCTGTCAGTGAATGCAAGGTGTCAGTTGAGACTTTAGCCAAAAGATCCACATGTGGCCTTTCCATGTGGCCTGAGCTTCCTGAAAACATGAAGAATGAGATCTAAGGATAAGTGTCCCAAAAGCAAGAACAATCCAGGTAGAAGTGATATCACCTTTTCTCACAGTTCAGAAGTCACAGCATTACACCCACTGCATTTTATTCATTGAGGCAGTCATAAAGTCCAGTCCAATTTCAAAGAGAGTAGAAAGAGTCTCTACTCTTGATGGAAAGGTGGCAAATTTCTGGAAGAGCATGTGAAAACTCAATACTGTTGTGGCCATTTTTTGAAAATACTATCTGCCACAATTATATATGCAGTACTTTTCTAGGCAATAAGAAGTATATAAAAATTTATAAGTTCTTAAGGGTAAAGAGTTTCTGCCAGCTAATAAATAAATGCTAGTTGTTATTAACATTTTTAGCATTATCATTTTCACATAGAAAACTTTAGTGTTGATGAACAAGTATATTCCCTGCCTGCCCATAGACTTTAAAGTAACATTAACAAATGAAATCAGCTTATAGTCATGTATAACTTTACAGCTGAGGTTAAAAACCTCTTTGCATATGAAGTTAAAGGCCTTTGATGTTTTTGTATGGAATGTTTTAACGGATTCAATAAAACTTGATTGATACCCTACTATATGGATAATTATACCATTGAGGTTTACCTATATGTATAGGATCTTAAATTTCTCCTCTCCAACGTATACATTTATTTAAACTTCCCAGAATTCCCACACAAATATTATTAGGAAATAGAAACTACATGAAGTAACTTACTATCTGCCACTAGAATGTGTATTTCAGTGAGAAAAAAACTATATGATGTGCCCACTATCCTAACACCAAAACTCAGCACTTAGAGGATAACAGGCATTGCATTAACTACTTGTTTTTGCTGATGCCTCACCTCCGGTTAGTAGTAGGCTTAGAGATGTGGTTCTGGAGGTTAATGGATTTATGAACTTGATCCTGTGCTAGCTTCGTATCAGAGTCATCAGATAAAAGAAGTCAAAGGATGGCTTAGTGTGTCTTTAAGAATGCCTGGGGCATAGTACTGAACAAATACCTGAACAAGAAAGGACTGAAAATAGGCCTTTAATATATGTGTCTTTGAAGTTATATTAACTAGTTTCTACATATTTTTCCTGACTAACTGGTAGGCATCCAGTTGTAGCTGGAAGTTAAGAAATCATAAAAATAAAACAAAAAAATCTGAAAAAGCAGGAGAATTTTATGTGTGTGTGTGTCATATCCTATGGTACATTCAATCTATGTAAGCCTCGTCTTTGGTATGTAAATCTGCATCTCCAACCTAGATTATGATGCAGTAAATATATATCTTGCCATTTCAGGTGCTATGTCCTATTGTGAGGCTCATTTATGTCCAGTTCCAACTGAATCTTCAAATCAAGCTCTTTCTACTGCCTCTGCAGGAAACACAGATAGAACACTTCCTTTCTTGTTCTTCTCCAGTCACTTTTAAATCTAAAGCTAGAAATCAATTCATGATGCATCATTTATCCCCTTATTCATTCTAGGAAGGAGTTCAGAAATAATAGTAAGAAGTGGTTTATAGCTGAGTATTGCTATATAACAGAATCTTGCTGTAAGCTTAGAAAGTCTTAAAATAATACCTTGAGTGAGAAAAAATATCAATTTCAAATTACTAAAATCTCCCACTTAACAAAAATTTTATCCCTATTCTCTAACCTGGCTTTCTCAGAAGAGTACAAAAACCTTTCTACTCTATAGATTGTATGTCTGATACCTTCCGGCACTACATCCATTCAGGTTATCGACTCCACTGTCATGGTCTTTATTCACCTTTTTCTCCAGTTAAGGTGTAAAACTGATTGAATTAGGAAACTGTCATTTACCCAGATGAAGTGCCTCTCTTTAAACTCACCAGCAGAGCCCAATTCTCAAGGACTATAGATCCTCCCTCTCACTCCCCAAAAAAGATTCCTTATAAGTCACCAGACTTTGCTCTAGATCCTGAACTCCAACATAAATAGTAATATAACTCTCCCAACTTTTTTTTCCAAGTTTATCTTAACTAGATGTAGCCATTTTGAATTTGTATATAAATTCTAGAATGTTGTCAATTTTGATAAAAAGCATATACTGGAATTCTGATTGTGATTTATTTGAGTCTATTGTGAAATTTTGTAATTTTAAATATAGAATTATGAAACATAATTGAAAGAAACATTATAGAATACATTTCTTTTATTAAATTTGTTTCTAGATGTTCTTAGGAGCTGTGATAAATGCTACCATTTTAAAAATTTGCTTTCCTGGTGATTGTTGCTAGACAATTTCTATGAAAATAAAATTGATTTCCACAGTGGTCTCGTACCCAGTGAGTTGGCTAAATTCATTTATTGTTTTTAGTACTTTGTGATTATTTAGCATATTGTTCATACACAATAATGTCAACTACATATAATGATGACAGTTTGACTTTTTTCTCAAACTTTATAACTTATTTTTTTTTCTTATCTTATTGATCTGGCTAAGACTTGCAGTATGAAGTGAAATGGAAGTCATGATAGCAGACATCTTTGCCTCATTTCTGATATTTGAGGGAATTATGTCAAAATTTCTGTATTAACTGTGACGTTTACTTAGGTATTTTGCAGATACTCTGAATTGATCAAGTTTCCTTCCATTTGTTGCTAGTTTAAAGTTTTGATTATGAATTTAGGTTGAATTTTATCAAGCTTTGTTTATGCATCTATAAAGACTATAATATTATTTTTATTCTTTCCTCTAAATATGGTTGTAATACATTGATTAATTTTCAATCTGACCTTTCTGGAGCAAACTCAAATATGTTTTCTATTACTCTTTTACATCACATTTGATATCTTTATTATCTTTCTGTTTAGAATTTTTGTATTTGTTTTTAAAAGAGTGTCCTGTAACTTCCCTTTTTAAAACTATCTTTGAAAAGACTTAGTTGTTTTTTTTTTTAAATTTAAAAAAAGGACATTTCAGGTTACTTTCATACAATACATTGAGAAACATTCTTACTTTTTCTCTCTTCTGGAAACATTTTTCTATGATTAACCTTATTTCTACTAAAACTATTTAAAATAATTCATTGGTAAAGCCACCTGGATTTGGAGTTATTAATCTTTCTGTAGATATTCGTTATATAGATCTTCTATTTCTTCTTGTTATGTTTTTCAAGATTCATGCCAATTGAAAAAAATTTAATTTTTTGTCACAAAGATTTTAGACTACCTTTTTTTTATTTTTAATTCTGTGAGATCTGTAGTATGTTATCTTTTATTTTTATAATATTTCCCCGTTCACTCTTTCTCTGTTTCTTTCCTCTCTCCCACCCATCTTGTCAAGGTTGTATTCATCTTATTAAGCTCTTTAATATTAATATTTGTTATTATTGATTATGGTATGTATTTGATTTCTAACATTCATTTCTGTTTTGGATTTATTGTTTTCACATTTTTATTTGGTATGTTTAATTTCTTATTAATGGTTTTCTAGTTTTTAAATGTTTACTTAGATCATTGACTTTTCACCTTTATTATTTTCTTAGGCAGGTATTTAAGGATATACATTATCTTGTAAATACAATTTTGGTTACATTCTAAAGGTATAGAGATTTTATATTTTCACAATGTATCACTTCAAATATTTTCTGATTTCCACTGTGACATCTTATTTTACTCATGAAATATGAGTTATTTATAAGCACATTTTAAAAATATCCTTACATATGGGAATTTTTAAAATTTATATAATTATTATAATTTTGTTGCTTAATTAAACTGTTGTCAGAAATCATTCTCCAAATAATTGTCACTTTTAGTTTGTGATACATTTGCACTTTTAAAATGAGCATTCTATAGTTGTTGAATGTATTGCTCTATATATGTCAGAATAAATATGTTTTCTAATTTTATTTAGATCTTCTGTATTGTTTTTGTTTACTATATGCTATTGAAAACTTTGTGCTACATTTTTTATGATTGAGGATTTGTCTATTTCTCTTTAAATGCCATTTTTCTTTATATATTTTGAAATAATATTATAAAATAGGTTATAAAATTTCAAATTTTAAAAAAGTGTATTTACATTGGGTGGGAAATTGCTTATATTGTCTCTTATAATCCTTGTTTATAGTCAGTTATTTTGGTTATTGTATAATTACTTTTGCTTTCTTGGGTTAACTTTTGTATTTATATTTTTTCATCAATTTACTATCAAACATTCTACAACTTTATATTTAAGTTTTGTGCCTTTTAAGTTACTTATAGTTTCTTTTGGTTCTGTAATGCATCCTTTACATTTAATTTGGGTATTCTGTACAATTAACTATCACTACTATTACTATTTCCAACACGTTAAATATACCCATATTACTATTTGTTTTTATTAATTGTACCTGTTTCATCTTCAGTTGTGTAAATATTTTATTATTTTCCTTCTAGTACTTCAATAGTTTTACATTATTTACTAGTTTTTAGTGGATATCCTGGATTTGACAACATGTATTTTTCACTCATTAAATTCTAATATAAATTGATTCATTTATCATTATTTAGACAAAGCTTTGACCTTAATATACTTTTGTGTTATTGATTACTTGTCTTTTAATAATTCATATAATTTATGTGCCTTGAAACACATTTTTATTGTTTTATAAAGTCTACAGTAATTTTCCTTATCTTATTTAGGGCTATGTATTAGTTCCTAAATTTCTTTGTTTCTGCCTACAAATTACTTCTTCCTGGAGAACTTCCTAACTAATGCTCTTAATATAATTATTCTGCCAATCAAATCTCTTAGCTTTTTTTTGCCATATATTATGTTTATATTGCCTTTATTGTGGAGGAAGCTCTGTGAGAATAGAATAAAAAGTTAGCAGTTATTTTGGCAGTTTAAAAATCATATTTCATTGTTTTTAGCTTCCATTATTTTCTATTGTCAATTGTTTTCCTTATTTTTTCTTCTATGATTAAAAAGTCTTTTTTTTGCTAGTCACTTTCAATATTTTATTTTTATATTTTACTTTCTGAAGTTTTACTATGTGTTGTGCCTAGTTTTTCTTTGCAGTGATTCATGACTAGGTGGATAAGCTTTTCCTCATTTTCAGAAAATACTTTCCACCTTCTTTTAAACATTGCTTTTACTCTGTCTTTCCTTCCCTTTGGGACTTCAAACACACACACACACACACACACACACACACACCACTCTTTACCTCTACCCTTTCTAACTAGACATTTTCAATTGTCCTGTAATTTAGTTCCAATCTCTTCTTCTGCTACATCCGTTCTGTGGTTAATTCTATTTCATTTAGAATCTTATCATTTCTTTTTTTAGCAATGAGTAGGCAAAAATTCATATTTAGACCATAAAATTTTTCCAACTCCACAGAGACAGCATTCTGCCATAGCTATATTCAATTCACAATACTGAACAGAATATTTACTATTTCACTCTAATGAATATGCATTTGGCTTTTTTTTCATGGTATTAGAATACTGATCAAAAACATAAGCTAATGAACTAAGTGAATAACTAAATAAATGTACTTAAAAATTAGATCTTTCCAGAACAAAAGAAAGTATGCTTTGATGTCTAAATTTATTTCTCACCCAGGAAAGTAGAAACTTTCAAAATGTTCATTTTGGTCTAGCCTTAAAATCTCACCCTTTAAAAGTAGACACCTTGTCTCCTTAGATTATGATGATATTTCTGTGACCCTTTCTGTCATATTTCTTCAAATAATTGAAATTGAAGATTTCCTAGAGGAGCTGAGACTGTATTTCAGGAGTTATATCTTGTAGCAGCTTGTTAATAATTCCCATTAGTGTTTTAAATTAATCTTTTATAAGATGTCAAGACAAATAGAAAATAAATTTAAATAGAGAAATATTTTATTTTCCCTAATCATACAAAAGTCTATATACTCTGAATGTGAATATATACTCCCCATCACTTCATTATGCTTTATGTACCTTCATGAAGAGAAGAGTGTCAGTCACCTGTATTTTTTCTTAATTTTAGAATTAAATTTTAGAAAATAAATATGAGAAAGAGGCTGCAGCCTTAAAGATACAAACAAAAGATATTCTAAGGCAAATATAGCACCTTACAATTTGACTAAACATAGAAAGAAAAACATTGAAAAATATTAAATCCTAAGAAGACAAAAATCAGACTTTATGAATTAGTATTTATTTTGATAACAGAGCTAATTGAGTTGATCATTTTAATTTTGAATATTTTAAAAAATAAATTGAGAGATGATCACAATAATTCTCAAGATAACACAAACGAAATAATTTTTTTTTTAATAAATGCAGTTGTATAACATATAGTACTCAATTTCAACTTCTGGGACATCCTATGTCTTGAGTAGTGCCTTCATCTAAGGGTAATGGATGGGGAGATTTCTCCTACTACTTAGGAATCGGTGAGATAGCCGTGGGCAAGTTCAGATAGAGTTAAGTTGGGGTACTAAGAATCACTAACAGAAAACTGGTTAGACTTGACATCAATGCTAAATACTGGTTTATTTATTAAAAAATATTTATTTAATGCCTACTGTGCACCAACACTTTTGTTTATAAATAATGCTGTGCATCAGAATTACAGAAATAACTCAGGGAGTTTTTTGGGGGTTGTGATAGTAATAGTTTAGGTTGTGTTTTTTATTTGATTGTTTTTAAAAATATGTGCAGATTCTGTCCTCCAGAGGCCAGACCTAAGATAGTTCCCTTGGCTACATATTAGAAAAAGTTCTACAAATGATTTCAAGGTCTACATTTGGTTTGACACCATTACTTCAGTAAATTAGGTATAATAGGGCATACTAGGAAATATAAAAACAACATAAAGTCAGATTATTCTAAGTATTCCAAATGTATCAGTTCTTGAAAGGTTGGTGTTAAACAAGTAAAAGTGTCAAGAATGTTGTTTAAATAATAAGTTTAATCTAATGTTCAAATAAGGATGCTGTGTGAAATGTTATATAATACATGCTTCAGAAAACCAAGCCTATCGGAGCAAATCTAATGGTCTAGCCACAATTACCCTTTGGTAAATGGTTTTCTTTTACGTGTTTTAGAGTCCAGGGGGAAAAAATGTCTCAGGATATTTGGGCTAAAACATCAATAACTGCAAATGCCAGCAATAGTGGGCCAATTGAAATTTTCAAAAGTTATTAATGTCAAAAATATTTGTTGCCAATTATCTCTAGATGAGGAAAAAATATTGTTCTTTCTTCATCTACTTTGGCCATCAGGATTCAAGGTCACAACGCAGAAACAGTCTGTGTGCTTTAACTTTTAATAATGGCACAGATAAACCAAAGTAATCTTTGTATTTTCGCTTTTCAGCTTGCAAGTATCTGAAAACTTACTTAAAAGATGGTTCTTGGAAGTAAAACATATGCATTTTGATGAAATTGTTTATTTTCTACCACTTCCAAGCTTTGCCACACAATACAAGTCACTCAAACTATTGACATGGTGTGTTTCAATTTACAAAACAAAGGTAATAACATTTGTCTTACATAAGTCACAGAGAGTATATAGAACCAAACAAATATTATAAATAGAAGTTATTTTTAAACTGCAATTGTATTAACACAAATATACAATTTTAAGAAAATTCTGTTATGCCAATGTTATTGCATTACAAAGTCAAAAGGGATTTCAAAATTCACCTGGTATATGGAGTTCTGTGCCCAGATCAGAACAGTTGTCCCCATATGAGAAGACAATTTCAATTTAACAAAAGTAGATACTCATTTCATATGATTTAATCATTTCCACATTTTCCCCCAATTTTTATTACTTAATTGCTTTTGAGCAGTAGTCCTCTTCCATTCTCTATATTTTAGAGCAGTGGAAAAATATAGACAAAGATAGGTCAAATGACATTTTGGAAATAAACTTAATTAGAATGAGAGACAAGAGCTTTCAATCAGAGTTGCTATCTCATAATCCAGATATTTGGGTTGGATTTATTAAACTCTGAGAAAAGAAAAATAAGAAAAAACACAATTGATGATAGCTGGCCTAATTCCAAAACTATAAGGACTATCTCTTCTAGACAAAAGATTTTCTATCTATTAACATATTAATATTTTTTGAGATTTTTAATTTGAATGCAAACTTTACTTTTTTTATCACACAAGATTAAGTCAAGGAAGTGGATTCAGTAGGATTATTGATGGGATTAAGAGATTTATTATAGTAAATAGACATTACATGGTTCTGGGAAGAGATGAGGATGTAAAATCCCCAGAATTCCAGAGAGCTGGAAAATCAAAGAAAAGGTCACATTAACCAGCCTGACTGAAGCACTGGCTTGGGTAGGCAGTTGAAGCTTGCAGGGAAATACTGTGAAGCTAATGACTTTCAGCCTCCAAAGTAAGCCCATGACTGGGAAACTTGGGGAGAGGTCTATGGGAAGCTATTACCTCTATGTAGCTACAGCTTCTGTGGGTCTGTTGCCAAGCCTTAGCAGGAGGCTGCCATTTGTCAAGCATACACTAGAAAAAATTAAAGCCAATAACAAAGTCTGACTGGTTTGGCCAGTAGAAATACAAGGAACCTCTTTCAGAACCTCTTTTATTACTTACATAGACTGTGAAAAGAAGAATAACCCAAATCCCTTGTCCTTAGACACCTACAAGAATGGCACCAAAACCAAGAAGCCAGAGGACTGCAATGGATGTTGTGGGATATATCACTGCTAAGGAGCCAATTCTAGCCTGAAGCTAAGAGGTTTTAGTCTACAGCTCTATTCTGAGAGGTTAGGGCAAAAATTCCATTCCTCAACCCGGGAGGTGATGAGAAACTGTCTCATGACAGCCTCCCAGAGGGAATAAGGGGGCGGTTGGGAGACTGACCTCCGAATTGCTTCTTACTGTTACCATCCTTTCATGTTCTAGCAGGATCACAAAGTATTCTGTCAAAATTCAGGAAAGCTGTGGGTCAAGCCTTTCCTTGATGTTTTTTTTATAACTTCATAGAGTGTGCTACACAAATTGCTTACCTGTTCCAACTCTCCTGGGTCCTAAGGAGAGGGATCTGCAGTAAAAGACTGCAAGTCCTGCTGTCTCTGAAATCTCTACAAGAAGTGAGAGATAAAGGAAACCTTACCTACCTGGTGAAGCTTTGAAAAAATAAAGAAGGATGGTATTCCAGAAAGCCAACCTGAGGAGATGAAGAGGGAGAGTGGTGAATGTTAGGAGCAGCTGGAGGGAATGTATTTGCCTTAAACTTAGTCCCTGGAGAGTTTCTGAACTAATTTGGAGGAAAGTTAGCACTTAAAAAGCCCCCCTTGATTGTGATGATTGAAGTAAGAAGAGTAATAGTGATTTATTGCTATTATTTTGTGTCTTCTGTATCCTCAGATTCATATAATTTGGGAATTATGCATGTAGTTCTTTTTCTAAAAGAATAAATTAGGATTTAGAAGTGTTAAACATGGAAGGTGGCACTTGAAAGCTTAAGTAGAATTTTTTATTCAATATTTACATTATCCATGCAAATTTATGATTATTAATGAGAGGATAAAAGTAAAGAGCATGGTCATGTGTGCCAAAGTTGGGCATACACAGGTACCACATGTAAATGTGTGTTTGTAATGTAAGTAGGTCTATCATATCCATTTACTTTGAAAAACAGGCTGAGAAGATTAAACAAGCATAAAGTTTAGTGTTCAAACCAAATAATTTCCTCAAAGTTAATTAACTTGAATTTTAACACAGCTCAACTTTGAAAGAATTTTGGGCATTAGCAAATGGATTTTTTAGTAATAGCTTTAGAGCCTCCTAAGATGATGTACAACCACTTCTATTTTATACCGGTCTTATTTACTAAAATCATCAGCATTCCTTATACTGAATATACAAAGCACAATGCCCATACCATATACAGATGTTCCTCAACTTATAAAAGTTTGGCTTAAGATTTTTTGACTTTACAATAGTATAAAGCAGTAGGCATTCAGTAGAACAACTATTCTGTTTTTCACTTTCAGTATAGAATTCAATAAATTACATAAGGCATTTAACTTTTTGTTTTAATAACCTTTATGTTAGATGATTTTGCCCAACTATAAGATAATATAAGTGTTCTGAGTATATTTAAGGTAGGATAGGCTAAGCTATGATGTTTTGTAGGTTAGGTATATTAAATGTATTTCAATTTACATTGTTGTCAATTTACAATAGGTTTACCAGGATGTAGTGTCATAGTAGTCAAGGAGCATCTGTACTAAAATAGAACTCTGACATGCAACCCCCAGCAACCAACTAGGGAAGCTAAACCACAATGAGGAGCTAAACCACAATCTTCAGCAACCGGTTCAGGAAGCCAAACCACAATCTGCATAGCAAATGCCCACAAATGGTCAGAACTTAATCAGTAACTGACAGCTTCCCTAATTCCCACATCCTAAGCCCTTAACCACCTTTACTTTCCTATTTAGGACCAACCAAAGCCAGTTATCCTAGACTAACAAATCACCTAGGATGTCCCACTTCTAGTTAGCCTGTCTCTAGCTTCCACATGCCAACAGTCTCCAATCAGGGAATACCTGAAGCTTTCCCTTTCAATAACTATAAAGCTTTCACATTCCTTTGCCTGCCTTTGAGTCCCTGCCAAACCAAGTGATAATGACTGACTCCCTGGCTGTAACAAGCTCTGAATAAACAGCCGTTACTTATTGTCATTTGATTGGTCTTCATTTATTTCCACAGTGCTTAAATATACTTATTTAGTATGGATAGTTTGAGTAATTCAAGACTATTGAATGACTTTGAAAAAAAGAAACAAAAAATAGTGGGCTTAAAACCCTTATTTAGAGGTGAGTTGATTTTCTTCTCAAACATCTGAGAAGAATAATTATCAGCTACCATTGATCAAGAGGTAGGCATATTTTAAGCCCTGTGCTAGATGTGTCCTATGGTTCACCTCATTTGATCACATCAGCAGTTCTAAAGAATAGGTATTAAAGATGAAGAAATCAAAGAACATAGAGGTTAAGTTTTCTGCCCAAAGCTAGCTAGGAACTCATATGGCAGGGGAAGGAGGGGCTAAAATGAAACAAAATATATCACAAATATACATGTTGGAAGGATTTGTTTATTAAATCAATAAATTCTGTACTTTATAGTTAAGCTTGTAAGTTTTGACAATAATATGGGTAAAAGGGCAAAGCTAATGGATAGCCTTAGATGATAAACATGAATAAGGGAAGAATAGTTCTGACATGTGTAGTCATCAAAAAACTATAATCATTACATGTATAATCATCAACAATTTAGCAAGTAAATTTAATGGGATGTTCTTTTCTCCCCTGGCACTCAGTTTACCAGTCTCAGGCAATGGTTTCCCAAATATACAAGCCTTCACACCAGGTCTGTAAAATCCCCGATCCAGGAACCTCTTTGCTAATTATAGAGAGGGCATTAAAGAGACCAAGCTTCTAGTCCAGTGGTTCTCAACTTCTGTTGCCTAGGTTAAATTCTATATCCATTAAATAAGAATCTTTGAAAAAAAGGTGGAAACAGCAATAATTTTAAAGCTTCCGAGGTATTAAAATGTGTGCTTAAGTTGAAAGCCACTCTTGATGAGGATTTCTTCAATTGTGAACTATAGATATTTTAGGACAGTTAATTCTTTGTTGGGTGTTGGGTGCTGTGTTATACATTGCAGAATGTTTAGCAGTATTCTTTACTGCTACACATTAGTGGTCAGTATCATCCACACCTTCCCACTGTTAATAACCAAAAATGTGTTCAGATATTACCAAATGTCTTCTGGGGAGCAAAATAGCCTCTCATTGAGAACCACTCTTCTAGACCAAGGTCTGCTATAGGATCTCAAACATCATCCTATTGAGTGGTTCTCATACTCAGCATGTATCAACATCACCAGGAAGGTTTGCTCAAACTCAGATTGCTAGATTCTACCCTGAAAGTGGATTTAGTGTGCCTGGGAAAAGGCTCAATACTTTGATAGTATATTAAATTAGTTGTCATGTTTAAAACCTATGTTTATCTGCTTTGTTCCCAACCTCAAAATTCCAATACAGCCAAGTTTCACACCCTTACCTAGCTATTTCAGAAAGTATCCAAGTCATGTTTAAAAGTGCCCACAGAAGTTATTTCTTCTCTTCCTACCTTGGTGGCTGAGGTGATATCCCTTGTCACCTTATCCTTTGTATATGATGCCCTCCTCTACTTCACTTTCACTATAGATGACTACTTGTCCAGCATTAGTAGTTATTATAAGAATAGGGAAGGTTTCCCTCACCCCAGCCGCACTACAGCCAGTTATATAGGCCAACAGTTGCAAATACCTTGTGAGTACTTAGTTTTACTACCTTATTTTCCTATGGCTGTAACAGGGCTCCCTGAAAAATAGAGTAGGACAGAGAACATTATAATCATTGCATACTGCACAGAATTTTGTCCTGAAGCTCACCCAAGCTTTTTGGATAAAGCTGATACCCCAAATTCTTTCCCTTTCTGTAATGTACATACAATCATTCTTGTGACTCCTCATTTCTCAGAAACCTGTAAGATCATCTCTATAACCCTCTGAATTTCATTTAATATGTGAAATTTGGTTCTCAAGTTGATCAAGATAGCAGGGAAAAGAGAAAAATGAGTAGGAAGGTAAAGCCAACTTTTTTACAACTTGCTGTGGTTTAGCTGTGTCCCCATCCAAATCTCATCTTAAATTCCCATGTGTTGTGGGAGGGACCTGGTGTGAGGTAATTGAATCATGGGGATGCACAGTGCTGAGGTTAAGACTTAGCCCTTTAAAAACTCAAACAAATTTACAAGAAAAAAAAAACCCATCAACTGGTGGGCGAAGTATATGAACAGACACTTCTCAAAAGAAGACATTTTTACAGCCAACAGACACATGAAAAAATGCTCATCATCACTGGCCATCAGAGAAATGCAAATCAAAACTACAATGAGATACCATCTCACACCAGTTAGAATGGCGATCATTAAAAAGTGAGGAAACAACAGGTGCTGGAGAGGATGTGGAGAAATAGGAACAATTTTACATTGTCGGTGGGATTGTAAACTGGTTCAACCATTGTGGAAGACAGTGTGGTGATTCCTCAAGGATCTAGAACTAGAAATACCATTTGACCCAGCCATCCCATTACTGGGTATATACCCAAAGGATTATAAATCATGCTGCTATAAAGACACATGCACATGTATGTTTATTGCAGCACTATTCACAATAGCAAAGACCTGGAACCAACCCAAATGTCCAGCAATGATAGACTGGATTAGGAAAATGTGGCACATATACACCATGGAATACTATGCAGCCATAAAAAATGATGAGTTCATGTCCTTTGTAGGGACATGGATGAAGCTGGAAACCATCATTCTCAGCAAACTATCACAAGCACAAAAAACCAAATACCACATGTTCTCACTCATAGGTGGGAATTGAACAATGAGAACACTTGGACACAGGAAGGGGGACATCACTCACCGGGGCCTGTTGTGGGGTGGGGGGAGGGGGGAGGGATATCTTTAGGAGATATACCTAATGTAAATCACCAGTTAATGGGTGCAGCACACCAACATGGCACATGTATACATATGTAACAAACCTGCACATTGTGCACATGTACCCTAGAACTTAAAGTATAAAAAAAAAAAGACTTAGCCCTTTAAGTTAAGACTTAATCCTTTCTTGATTCCCACTATTGGATTTTCACATGGGAAGAAAGAAGCCAGATACTTTCCTAGCAGAAAAGCATTCTGTGTTTTTCCCCCATCAAAAATGAGTAAAGTATTACCCATACTTAACACAGTGCCAGTGTTTCTTTGCAGATAAGGATTTCTCTAGGGAGAATTTGCACCACTCTGCAAAGATGCTAATGAGGCAGACCAAGAGCTGACAGACTTATGCCAGGTAAGTTACTTTCTTCCCAGGTGGAGGCTGACTTTTTAGTTTTAATGTACTATCTTCTCTTTTTTCTGTTTATTGTTAGCCATGCAGGTGTTCACAGACTTATTCCATTTAAACTTACTTTAAATTTTGAATAGAATTATTTAGAGCTTCTAACTCCCCAAATTTCTCTTTTCTTTAACCTTGTTTTTAAGAAGGCCTTCACCCCGCCCCTCTAATTTTCTACTGAACTGACTTCTTGGTTCATGCAGTGGATAGTAAGCCTTTGGGAGTATAAAAATTGAAAGCCTGCTCCTGGCTGACCTAGTGAAGCAAACGTTTAATAAATATCACCTCGCTAATAGGGACATGTACTTGAAAGAGAAACTGACATTTGTCTTCTCCTTGAAACTAAACAGCTTGGCATTAGCGTATATGGAAGAGTCCCCTTTGGGGAGCTTATTTTTCTCCACAGTCAACATAGTGGGATGGGAAAGTATATAAAATCTTAATAAATAACATTCCTTAGGCACTTAAAGGCCATAGCACAGTGTGCTAACTTCCTTACGTGTGTTGTTTTACTTAATCCTTACCTCAATGCATGGAATTATGAGTTACTTTTGCTGTTCTCACATTTTATAGCTGAGAAACTGAGCCTCATGTAACTTATTCAGCTTTGCAATATACATACTTGGAAGACTCGTAGCAAACAGATGTACAGGGGTTCTTAAACTTGGGCTCATGGACTTCCATTGAATAAAATAACAGTTCAATCAATGACTTTAGTTTGTAATCCTATATCTATAATTAAATGCATTTATACACATTTATATTAGTTGAAAAGATGACCACAGGCTTCATCAGACTGCCATAGTGGTCCATGGCACCCAAGTTAAGAATTGTTGATGGCGATCTAATTTCCATCAGTCTCTCTCCTGAGAGATACCATCTCCTCATCTTGTGAAATCCTTTGTCTTCTTCAACATCTCTGTGTTATTTCTTCAGATTGGGGACAATGGTCTTCTCTAAAGTGGGCTTTCTGTATCATTTTTAAGACAGGTAGTATTTACAGATCAATATGGTTTTTATGTGTGATATCAACAGCCTCTTGAAGTCCTCATACAATACATATAGCAACATATATTCAATTGCAAATAGCATTGATTCCATTTTATTTTGAAGTATACAAGTTTAAAGCATTTCATATACTTTTATTATTCAGGCTTCCAAGAATGGGAACCTTACAGCTATTATCTTTTTAGTATCTCATCATTGATTACTGGAAGATGATACTATGTTACAATGGATCAAAAAGCTTTTGAAAGTTTTTATTCAAAGCCGGGCACCGTGGCTTACACCTGTAATCCTAGCACTTTGGGAGGCCCAGGCGGGAGGATTGTCTGAGCTCAGGAGTTCGAGACCAGCCTGGGCAACACAGTGAAACCCAGTCTCTACTAAAACACACACAAAAAGATTAGCTGGGCATGGTGGCATGCGCCTGTAGTCCCAGCTACTCGGGAAGCTGAGGCAGGAGAATTGTTTGAATCCAGGAGGTGGAGGTTGCAGTAAGCCAAGATCGCACCACTGTACTCTAGCCTGGTGCCAGAGCGAGACTCTGTCAAAAAAAAAAAAAAAAGTTATTTATATGTGGAACAAAAATATTTCAGTCAGAAAATCATCTCTGTTTCTCTATATAGAAATTTGCTCATCCTTCCATTAACTTTTATAACTACTTATCTGCATTTTGTTCAGCAGTTTATCTCTTACTAACTTGTACTATAGTTACTTGAGTAAATCTTATCCCTCTGAGGGTCTGGTCATCATTATGTCTTCTAGTTCCTAGGGTAGAGTCTGGCACACTGTAAAAATCCAGGGAATTTTTGTTCATAAACGACAAGTATTTCTCTACACCCAGTAGACCCTAAGAGCCATAACCACTCTGTTTATGCTCTTAGCACAGATTGATTCCAAAGAGAGATGGAGAGAGAGAGAGAGACAGAGACAGAAAGACAGACAGAGAGATAGAGAGAGAGGTCTTATTCAAATGAAAAGTAATCATGTAAAGGAAATTTTCGGAAATGAAAGAAGTAAGTAACTCCCTCATTGGTAATTCTAATTATATTTGGCTTCTTATTAAGTCTTTTTTTCCTAAGATTCTTATTATTCTGAGATGCCATTTTAATCTATTTAAACAAATAAATTTGTTGAATTTCTACTGAGGAAAATATATTATACCAAGCTTCATAAGGGTTAAAAAAAATTCAAGGAGATTAAAGCCTAAAACCAGAGGTATACATTTACAACTGTAAATGTATTGGTAATCACTCATCCAGTAAATAATCCAGTCAACTCATACAGGTTCTTAGCAGGGTTACTAAGGATGTTACTTACAGTTTTGCAGGTTGTCTACTGTGAAATTTTAGGACAATTCAAGTCATTGTAGATTTATGTATTTATTATAACAATTTTCTAGCAGATAGCTAAAAAATGATTTTTGAGCAAGAAGCACCTTTAACAATCTTGCTCACAAATCTTTTAAATTGACAGTTCTGACATACTGAAATACAAAGCAAATCTAATCTCTGCGTTATGCATCTTACATTCTAAGTGAGATGAGTCAGATAATAAACAAACAAACAAAACCCAAGAAAGTACAGGCATACCTCAGAGCAATTTCAGTTCCAAACCAGGACAATAAAGTAAGTCACAGGAATTTTGTTTTCCCAGTGCATATAAAAATCATGTGTACACTATACTATAGTCTACTAAGTGTTCAATAGTATTACACTTTTTAAAAAATACACATCTTAATTAAAAATACCTTATTACTATAAAATGCTAACGATCAGTGGAGGCTTCAGTAAGTTGTAATGTTTTTGCTGGTGGAGGGTCTTCCCTCAATGTTGATGGCTACTGACTGATCAGAGTGGTTGTTGCTGAAGGTTGGGATGGCTGTGGGAATTTCTTAAAATAAGATAGCAATAAAGTTTGCTGCATTGATTGACTCTTCCATTCACAAAATATTTTTCCGTAGAGCTAAGCGTGATGGATCATGCCTGCATTCCCATGTACTTGAAAGGCTAAAGCAGGATGATTCTTTGAGGCCAGGAGTTAGATCAACTTGCGCAACATAGCAGGCCCTATCTCTAAAAATATGTTTTTAATTAGCCTGGATTTGTGGCAAGTGCCTATATTTCCAAATACTCAAAAGGCTGAGGCAGGAGGATCCCTGGAGACTAGGAGTTCTAGGCTGCAATGAGCTGTGATGACACCACTGCACTCCAGCCTGGGCCATAGAGTGAGACTTTCTTTCCAAAAATAAAAATAAAAAAGAAAGAAAAGTTTTCTTTGTAGCACTTGGTGCTGTGTGATAGCATTTAACTCACAGTAGAACATCTTTCAAAATTAGAATCTCTTCTATCAGGCTCTACCACTACTTTATCAATTAAAATTTATTTAAGTATGAATTTTAAGTTTTTTAGAGACAGGGTTTTATTCTGCTTCTACTTCAGCCTGGGATTATAGGCATGAGCCACTGAGTCCAGCCTATCAATTAAGTTTATGTAATATCCTAAATCTTTTGTTATATTTTCAACAATGTTCATAGCATCTTTACCAGGAGTAGATTCTATCTTAAAAAACACTTTATTTGCTCATTCATAAGAAGCAGTTCTTCATTTGTTCAAGTTTCATTGTAAGATTGCAGCAATTGGCCGGTTGCAGTGGCTCACGCCTGTAATCCCAGCACTTTGGGAGGCCGAGGCAGGTGGATCACGAGGTCAGGAGATCGAGACCATCCTGGCTAACACGATGAAACCCTGTCTCTACTAAAAATACAAAAAATTAGTCGGGCGAGGTGGCGGGCGCCTGTAGTCCCAGCTACGTGGGAGGCTGAGGCAGGAGAATGGCGTGAACCCCTGGGGGTCGGAGCCTGCAATGAGCCGAGATCGTGCCACTGCACTCCAGCCTGGGCGACAGTGAGACTCCATCTAAAAAAAAAAAAAAAAGATTTCAGCAATTTAGTCAAAAATAATCTTAAGCATCCATTTTTAATTCTAGTTCTTTTTCTATTTCTACCACATCTTCAGTGACTTTCTCCATTGAACTCTTGAACCCCCCAAAGTCACCCATGAGAGTTAAAATCAATTTCCTTCAAACTCCTGTTTATATTGATATATCAACTTCTTCCCATGAATCGTGAATGTTCTTAATGGCATCTAGAATTTGAAATCCTTTCCAGAAAGTTTTTAATGTACTTTTCCCAGATACATGAGAAGAATCACTATCTACAACTATAGCCTCATAAAAGGTATTTCTTAAATAATACAACTTGAAAGTCAAAATTACTCCTTGACACATGAGCAGCAGAATGGCTGTTGTGTTAGCAGGCATGAAAACAACATTCACCTCCTTGTACATCTTCATCAGAGCTCTTGGGTGAACAGGTATATTGTTAATAAGCAGTGATATTTTAAAAGGACTATTTTTTCTCAGCAGTAGGTCTCAACAGTGGGCTTAAAATATTCAGTAAACCATGCTGTAAACAGATGTGCTGTTGTCAAGGCTTTGTTCTTCAATTTATATGGCACAGGCATAATAGATTTAGCATCAGTGTTAAGAGCCATATAAATTTGAGATGGTCAATAAGCATTGGCTTCAACTTAAAGTCACCAATTACATTAGCCCCTAATAAAAGTAAGTCTGTCTTTTGAAGCTTTGAAGCCAGGTATTGACTTTTCCTGCCTAGTTGTAAAAGCTGTTAGGTGGCATCTTTTTCTAAAAAAAAAAAAAAAGGGGGTGTTTTATCTCCATTGTATATCTATTGTCTAGTGTAACCACCTTCATCCATTATCTTAGTCTAATCTTCTGGATAACTTGCTGTAGCTTCTACATCAACACTTGCTTCACTTTGCACTTTCATGTTATACACATGGCTTCTTTCCTTAAACCTCACAAACAAACCTCTGGTAGCCTCAAATTTTTCTTCTACAGCTTCCTCAACTGTCTCAGTCTTTGTATAACTGAAGAGAGTTAGGGTCTTCTCTGGATTAGGCTTTGGCTTAAGGAAAGGTTGTGGCTGGCTTGATCTTCTATGCAGATCACTCAAACGTCCTGTAAATCAGCAAAAGTCTGTTTTGTGTGTGTGTGTGTGTGTGTGTGTCTGTCTGTGTGTGTGTGTGTTCACTGGAATAGCACTTTTATTTTCCTTCAAGAACATTCCCTTTGCTTTCATGACTTAACTAACCATTTGGTGTAAGAGGCCTTGCTTTCAGTATATCTTGGATTGGGATATTCCTTCCTCACTAACCTTAGTTATCTCTAGCTTTCGATTTAAAATGAGAGGCCAATAACCCTTCCATCCACATGAATACCTCGAGTCCATTGTAAGGTTATTAATTGGGCTAATTTCAATATTGATGTGTCTCAAGGACTAGGGAGGCCCAAGGAGAAGGAAAGAAACAAAATAATGACTGGTCAGTGTAGCAGTCAGAACACATACAACATTCATCAATTAAATTCACTGTCATATGGGTATGGTTTTTGGTGCCCAAAATTAATTATAATAGTAATTGTAATTCGTCAAAGAACCCTGATGACAGATAACCATAACCAGATATGACAATAATGAAAAAGTTTGAAATATTGTGAGAGTTACCAAAATGTAACACAGAGACTCAAAGTGAGCACCAGCTGTTGGAAAAATGGTACTGAGAGACTTACTCTACACAGGGTTGCCACAAATCATCAATTTTTTAAAAACACAATCTCTGTGAAATGCAATAAAACAAAGTGCAATAAAACAGAGTATGCATGTATGCCAGATGGTGATAAGTATTACGGAGTAAAATAAACAGTGTCAGAGGATAGAGAGTAATGGAGGAGAATGTCTTACTCTATTAAATTCAGTGATGAGGAAGGGCCTCTCCGATAGGAAAGGATGGTGCCCTTCTAGCATAGATCTGGTTGGTGAGAAGGACAATGCATGCAGATATCTGAGAGGAGAGAGTTCCATTTAGAGAGCAGAATACACAACAACTCAGAGGTTTGCATTTGCGATGCCTAGTAATTGGAATATAAAAATGATAACAGATCACTAAGAAGGAGGAAGAAATCAATTCCATCACATGCTTGGTAGCATTTCTTCACCCCTCAATTTTCCCAGTCATCCTCAATTTTCACTGTTGGATAACCTTTTTAAAAAGATAATAGCTTCTGAATGGCTTCTATGGAGTTAAATCTCATAAAGTATAATATATTAAGCTACTCATTACTAATTAAACATTTTATCTTTTAGCAAATATTTATTAAGGCCATCTTAAAACCAAAAAGTTGTTTTGAAAATTTTCGGTTTTATTTCAGTGACAGACCTGAAATGCAAATATTGATTTTCAGCTATTTGTCAAATAAAAGTACTGTATTCAGCTGGACATGGCACAAGCCTATGAGTGGTCAAGGAAGCTTATATTCCTGAAAGACATAGCCATAATGAATAAATACTAGTACTTCAGGCCTGTTACCTGTTAACACTCTCCAAATAAATAATAACTCAGGTCTTCAATTCTAATGAAAGACCAACACTCTTAAAGAAGAGAAATTCAGGCTCTATTGCCAAACTTAAAATGAATCATTGCTTTATTTTCACCTGAAGAAATACCAGAATTCTATGATTTTGGAGTATCAGCTTATTAAGAACTTTTTTAAACATTGCACCTGGGAAAGTGTCAGATTACTTCTCGCAACATGTTCAACAGGTGGTGAGGAACTGAAGCCATCAGTCCAACAACTCATGAAGAACTGAATTCTACCAAGAGCCACTTAGGCTTGAAAGTAGATCTCTTCCTTTTTAAGTTTAATGATTACTACAGCCCAGATGGCAGCTTGATTATAGCCTGTGGGAAACTCTGAAGTAGAGGCTCCAGTTAATTGTACCCAGATTACTGACCAATATTAACTGTGAGATAATAAACATGTTTTGTTTAACCTGCTAAAATCCACAGTTATGTATTATGCAGCAATAGATAACAAATACAAATCATCCACCCCTACAGAGGAATTAGTCTCAACCTGATATCACCAAATGGAGTGAAGCTAGTATTTGTTTTAACAAAGATTTCCAAATAGATCATCACTTTAGATATCTGGATACTACAATTTCTCACTAAATCAAATATTTAAAGCCAAAGTGAAAAACGTGACAGATTGAATACATCTTTGATCAGGGATATTTCAGTGTTGTTGCCTCCAACACAGAGGACTTAATACATGATGTTGCCATTTTGTATATCAACATTGTATTTGCTCTTTTTTAACTTAGAAACCAGGCTGAGGAAGAAAAGAGTCAAATATATGGCATTTTATACATTCTAAGCATCTACAAGTTCCTACTGAT
Source organism: Gorilla gorilla gorilla (assembly GCF_029281585.2). NCBI lineage: Eukaryota > Metazoa > Chordata > Mammalia > Primates > Hominidae > Gorilla > Gorilla gorilla. The sequence continues at coordinate 66,339,537 of NC_073229.2, forward strand.
AGGGTTTGGAGAACTGTTGAATAAATTTTACAATAAGCACACAGATATGTAATTGAGGTCTATTTTATTTTCATTCTGTTCTATACCATAATGGCTCAAGGCAGATAGCAGAAGACAAACTTTGGCCAACTAGTAAATTACTGGTTGACTCTAAAAATATTAGGCTCTCCTGAGCCTGAATCCTTGCTATTGGTTTCTGCTTCGTTTGCTATGTCAGCAAGGGTAAAAACAGAAAGCAAGAAAACGAATTCTCCCATGCATGTCAAAGGATTGTTTATTCAACAGAACTGGAGGCTATCAAGGTAGTCTGATGTTGAAGTGACAGAAAAAGTGACTTCCTATGTTACACAAATCAGAGAAGGAGTCAGAGAAGTCCCTTGCCTATCTAGCACTTGCTTTGTTCATCTTTTTATTATGAGAGGTTATTTTTAAATCTTGAATCCTTTTTAAACATCCCCTATTAAAATGGATACATACTTGGGAGGAGTCACTGTAATTTTTTATCAATAAAAATTGAAGTATTAAAAAAACAGGAATGGTATTAGATAGTCTTTTGGGACCAACCATTAGAAGCAGCAGGCACATAAATATCTACTGTAGTTCATGGCCAAGGGAAAGGGACTGTTTCTATGGTTTAGATGCGGTTTGTCTCCCACCAAAACTCATGTTGAAATTTAATTCCCAATGTGATAGTGTTGGGAGGTGGGGTCTATGGTATTTGGATTATGGGGGAATCATCCTCATGAATAGACTAGTGTCAGCTTGAGAAAGTCAGTGAGTTTTTGCTCTCTTGAAAATGGACTAGTTCTCTCAAGAGAAAAAAACCTAGACTCTCCTGCATCTCTCTTTGCTGGTTTTCCTTTCTGGTTTCTGCACTGAGTTGAAGCAGAATGAAAGCCCTTGCCAGAAGCCTAGCAGACGCCAGTGCCATTCTCTTGGACTTCCCAGCCACTGGAATCATAAGCTAAATAAACTTTTTTAAAAAACAATTACCCAGTCCCAGTTATTCTGTTATAGCAACACAAAATGGACTAAGACAGATGTCATCAACAATAAAAGCACAAAAGTGTAATGAGATCTGGTAACTTAAAATTCTGCTGATATGAATTTTGCAGCTACATCCCATCTTAAGCCTACATTCACATTAAATTCACATTTGAATACCCATGAATTATCCTTTATGGTTGGCTCATTGCTGCAAATCCATTTGCTTCTCAAAAGTAGAACTGGAGAATTCCTTAGAGAAATGTGACAAATGGAAAATACTGAAACATCGATGGTTGTATCCAGAGTCAGATCCTGTAGACTCAGTAAAATTTCTATAAGAAAAAAGGCACATTGACCCACTTCCAGGTTCTCCATTCTCAAATTTATGGGGAGCAAAAAACTTTGTTGAGTACTGATGCTTATGGCTGGTAAGTGACTTGAGGCTATAAAATACAAAATGCTAAGTTTGAATGTGTTCCAATTAACTACGAAGCAAGTTCATACCATCATTTTCCAACCTCTCAGAGTATCTATAACATTAGTTGGATGAATCATGATTTCTATAATCCAAATGGTTATTACCAACTGGTACTCTATTAAAAATTTCCACTGAGTAAGATAACCTATTGCATGTGACTATATCTATAAATGGACTCTTAAGGATCTGATTTTGACTGATTTGCTGAGTTAAATGGCACAATATTTTCACTTTTCAGAATCATTAGTCAAGTCATAATTTATTTGGGGCATAGGAAATAAAGTCTAGATCAGGATTCAGAAATTCTGTCTTTGCCTTGAGGCTTGTCTACCATGTGTATAGCCAGCCTTCTAGGAACTTCAATCCATTCAGGAAGTCATTACCTTCTTTATGAAGGGAGCTTTAGTAAAAAATAATTATGTATCTTTTTATGAGAATTTTTTTAAAGTAAAGCTATCTTAATGAAAACACTATACTGTGTAGTTAGGAGAGAGTATTTGATTTAAAATAATCCAAACTACCATAGCACAGATAGCTCTAAATATGCAGAGGCAAAATAAAATTAAAGTTGCAATCTTGGGAACTAACAAAATGTCAAATTTATTTTTTTGTTTGAGGCTCTCTGCTAACTTGGTGTCGGGGGCAGGTGGGAAATAATCTCCCCTGAGAATCTGTAGCCATAAGCTGGCACATAAGTTTCTGGAGTGCATTAATGTTACCCATGAAATACAAAATGAAGTCAAATAGAGGATTTAATTTGGTCTTCATTCATGCTGTCCTCAAAATCCGAAATACGTCTTAAATGTAGGGTTTAACTTAACACTATCTCAGATTACTTTTGATTGTTGGTAACTAGGAGAGACAATACAAGAAAAAAAAAAGCTTAAAAACATAACCAGGAATGAGAGTCTAAAGAATCAATGTATAACACTAAACATTAATAAAACCTATAGAATTAACCAGCTTAAAAAGTCTGCTTTTAAAGAGGGGTACATATCAGTCACCAGACGTAGAACCAAAACAAACCTGTAGTGCAATGGTAAAAGGACACTTTTTTCAATAAATGTTGCTGGAACAATCAACTATCCATCTAGAAAAAATATATACCTGGATTCTTTCCAGATATTATAACAAAACACAACTTCAGGTGTTTAGTAGATCTAAATGTAAAAGGCAGAACGATAAAACTTCAACCAAGGAGAATATATAAATTGTATTAAAATTGTAAAAGACTTTGAAGCAAGATACAAAAGCTTTGTATTTTATTTTAAAAGTCTTGTATTGATAATGAAAAGAGATCGATAAATTACATTATAATTTAAAACTTTTATTCTCAAAAGATGCTATTATAAGAGTGAAGAGGCATGCTGGGGGAGAAGGTGTCCACAACACATATATCCAGCAAAGGACTTGTATACAAACTATATGAAGAATTCCTATAAACCAAAAAGGAAAATACAGTACTAAACCATTTTTAAAATGAGCTAAAAATTCTAGCAGGTATTTTAAAGTAGAGTATATCCAAATAGATTACTAGTATGGAAAGATGTTCAATGTTTTTTGTCATTAAGGAAATGCAAATTAACTCTATAATGAGATTCTATTATAGATTCATTATGATAGCTAAGATTATAAAGACTTATTAAACCAGTGTGTAAGGGTGTGGAAGGTATTAAAATCTCATACACTGTGAGTGGACATGTGAACTTGTACTTCTGAAAAGTGTTTGGCAGTACCTTCTAAAGCTGAATATGCACATACAACATGATCCAGAAATTTATCCAACATAAATTTATACATGTTGATATCAAATATCACAAATATCAAATGTCATGTACAGAAATGTTTGCAGGAGCATTATTTGTAATAATAATTAAAAATAAGAAAAACTGGAAAGAACCCAAATGTTCTTTCATAGTAAAATTGATAAATTAATTGTTGTACATTATCCAATGAACTAAATTAAATAATGAGAAATAGTGAGTTACTACTACATACAAAAACATAGATAGAACTCAAAAATGCAATATATGACAGGCTAAGCTAAGCCCATTGAGTACATACAATATGACTTCAGTCATACAACTTACAAAAAAGGACAAAGAATAATTTCAAAATTAAACATAATATAATAGTTACCCTTTGAGGGCCGTTTCTGGCTTAACTTTAGGGAAGTTTCTGTTCTATTTCTTGATCAGGGTGTTGATTTTAAGGGATTATTCAATCTGTGACAATATGTTGGGCTATGAACTTAGATCTATATGTTTTGGGAGTGCAAAATATGTTTAAGTAAAAGTTTACTCAAAATTATAATATGTACATAAAAATCCCTTCTAATCACTTCATTCACATCCATCTAATTAATTCTTCCAAATCTGCCAGGTTTCCTTTTAGCTATTTCAACTTAAATAGCTAGATGATCGATGGCCCAATGTACAACTGTTTGGGCAGCCTTGCTTAGAGCAGGACATGAACTGAACAGCATGATATCTGATGTCCTTAACCTCTGCTAACTCTAAGTGTTCAAGGTTGCTTACTCTGATTATCACATTGTTATAATTTCCTTCACCTTACAACCCCTAAATGCATACCTTACCAATGAGCTTTTTACAAGCATTTTCATTTGGAAAATAAATTTCTGCACATATCTTCACAAACCACTAAAAGAATATTAATTTAATTTATATTCATTTATAAACAAGAAGGCTGAGATTCAGCATAATCAAATAGCCTCTTTAAGACCATTCAGCTGATACATGGTAGATTATTTTTCGCTTACTCATGGAAATTTTGTAAAAATTCTTAACTCACATCCTCATATCCCCATCACGTTTCCTTAGTTGGACTGAAAATTCTTCAAAGCGGAGACCATATTTTTTTCCTTAGTGTCCCTCCACAATGTATTACATAGCTGTCAGCATGCAGTAGGTAATTAATAAATGATTCTTGAGAAATGGCAACATTCTTCAGTCTTGTCAGTATTTGAGCATCTAAAAGCACATCATTCTGAGCAAAGACCTGAATGACTAAATCATCACCTCAATTCGATAAGATATTTCATGAGCATTGTCTTCTTTGTGACGTAAGCCTTTAACTAATTAAAAAAGCCAGCCTACGAAGAAAGAATAGATGATGTGTTATCAGGCATTAGGATAAGTAGACTAATCTTTCTTTGCATTAGTGTCACTAATTACTATCATAGGAAAAGTGCCAACATGTGTTTTTTAGTGACTAACCATGATTTTAAAATATCTGCACTTTATAGTTAAAGTGCTTGCACGAAACATCCATGACAATTATCATGTAAATGGGCTCAAAGGAAAATCAGATACAGCAATTCACCAAGAATCTGTGTCCTTATCTAATCGGATTAATCGTCTTTCAATATGATGCTGTAAAAGATGCAAACTGAGCAAGGGCAGAGCTGGTCAGCATTTAAATGAGATTTTTCCAAAGGCAAATTCAAGGACCCAAAAGACTCTGAGAAGGAACGCCAGTATTTTCATTACTGAATCATTTTCCTCTTGAGTATAAGGAGACTTACAAGTGCCCTGAAAGTTATTGTACTTAAAGATGCTTTTTTAAAGGTAAAATGTAAAAGGAACAATGCAGACACATTGGTCATTAAATTTTATGTGGTGTTTTTTCTGAAGGGTATGAAGTTAAAGGCTCATTATCATTAACATAAATATAGTTCATCTTACCCTAAGACCAAGCAATTACAGATGTCATTTTAGAAAATTCATAACACTCTTTTATAATTCTAAGACATGATCAAAGTAAACATCAGACTATTCCAGATCCTTGTCTTCAAAGTATCACAGTTCACTCACACTTCAACCATCTGGGAGTACATAATGGACCTCTATTATTACAAGCAGTTTAGTGTTTCTCTTGAATTACAGCAACTGGAAAATTTAAAATATTCTCCTAATATACAGATTCTTCTAGAATTGGCATAGCTTCTGATTCCTCCTTTCACCATCTCACCCCTTAGAAAAAAATGGTTACACTTTGCTAGAAGCACTTCCAAGTAATAATAGAACTTAAGAGAATCTTTCAGGCAAAGCTTTGGTAACTAGTTCAGGTATCCTTATCTAGATTTTTCCTATAATAGATGACAATGTAGAAAAGAGCCTTACGACAACTAGAAGGAAATACACACACTCTCTCTCACACACACACACACACACACACACACTAGCACTTTCTATGTAGTTTTCTTTGAATTAGTAATCATAAAATTAAAAAATCACATTTTTACCTATAGCTCTCAATCCTAATTTTCCACATAACCCTTGCTTTTGTTTTAAAAAAGGCCAATATGGTATGAATGGCTTTAGTTTTTTTCGTAAAATTTTATTCTGACAAATTTGTACCAGGTAAGTACTTCTTCCTTCCTTCCCTCCCTTCCTCCCTTCTTTGCTTTCTTCCTTGTTTCTCTCCTTCGTTCCTTTATCTCTCCCTCTCTTTCTCTTACACCCTTCTAAAAAGTATTCATTATTTGTGATCTAGAGAAACATCAATGAATTATAAGGAGCAAGACCCTTCCAGCTATTACCCTCTGATCAAAGCTCTTTGAGAGAAAATCAGAAATATGATAGAAACTTATATGGATGGAATTGAAGAGAGTCCCAGAAGAGGAGAGCTTTTAGCAGAGTATGAACTGATGTTCAAAATAAAACAGAATGCTTTCCTCATCTGGGCTAAATGAAAAGGGTTCTAGGAGCATCCTGTTTCTACGCTTAGGAAGATCTGTGTCTCCCTTTCTATATAAATAATGGCTGATCTGCACAATCTCAGTTTTTCTGTATTCTGTCAGTGGAACTAGGGGCCTATGTGTTTATAGCTCATAGAGATTCAAAGTCAGGAAATGACAAGGGTAACAAAATAGCAGGGTAAAAACAGAGGGAATAACAGACAATCTGCAATTACTAACTGGCAAAAAAAAATGATACGAGCATTCTCTGGATCAATTTTATGCTACAGAAAGTAACTGGACTTCCATTGCTTTGACCTGCCCAAGAAGGCAGCCTGCCTGGGCTATAAACCCCACCTGTGAAAGGCTGACGGGGTGAATCAAAGTTCAAGTGCTGAGAAAGATTATAGAAGATTAACCAAAGAGTACATCATTGGTGAATAATATAGTACATGTGTTCATGATAAGGTACTAAAGAACCAAGAAGTGAATCCCTCAAAAACACAGCCAGCATGTGGAAGCCTTAGAAAAAGAATTTTAAGGAACAAGATCAAACTTCATCACTTTTCATCTGATTCCCTCTCCTTTTTTTCTGCTCTATCACTCCCTCCAATAAAATTGGAATTTCACAGATTTCTTTCCTAACTTTTAAAGAACTAACAACAGGACGGTTGTTGAGAAATCAAAGGGCAAGGACAAATGGCATAAAAGAATACATACATCCCACAAGTGTCCTCTGCATATTTCAAGGCATAAATTGGTAGGATTGAAGTGTGAAATTGGATGTGAAATTGATGTTTTGATGTAAATTTGAGATTATAATGAGACCCAAAGTAATTGTATTAGTCAGAGTTATCTAAAGGGACAGGACTAATAGGATATATGTAGATATGAAGGGAGCTTATCAGGAGAATTGACTCATATGATCACAAGGTGAAGTCCACAATAGGCTGTCTGCAAGTTGAGGAGCAGGAAGCCAGTGGTGGATCAGTCCAAATCCCAAAACCTCAAAAGTAGGGAAGCCAATAGTGCAGCTTTCAGTTTGTGGTGAAAGGCCTGAGAGCCCCTGGCAAACCGTTGGTGTAAGTCCAAGAGTCCAAAAGCTGAAGAACTTGGAGTCTGATATTTAAGTGCAGGAAGCATCCACCATGGGGGAAAGATGAAGGCTGGAAGACTCAGCAAGTCAAGTCTTCAAAGTGTTCTTTTGCCTGCTTTATTCTAGCCATGCTGGCAGCTTATTAGAGGTTGTTCACCCAGACTGAGGGTGGGTCTGCCTCTCCCAGTACACTGACTCAAATGTTAATCTCTTTTGGCAACACCCTCACAGACACACCCAGGAACAATACTTTGCATCCTTCTATCCAACCAAATTGACACTCAATCGTAACAATCACAGTAATCTAACCAGAAAGCTATGAAATATGCTTAAGATATTTTCCAGTGGTAGGGAAAGAGATTCCATGGTTCATTTTCAAGCAGTGAAAAGAAAGAGAAAGTTGGTTCCTATAGTAGTTCATGAATTTTAATACCCTCAAGAATCCAATTACACAGTACAATCTACTGATTAAAATATGAGATTAGTCAATCTCAGTATACTTTCCTAGAGTCCCAAATTTAAGAAGAGTTATATGGATACATATTTGGAACATGTAGAATTTAACTGGATTCTGAAATTCAAAGAATAAACAGATTAGGCACCTTTGATTATAGAATAGAAATATAAAGAATTGGCCAGGCATGGTGGTTCATGCCTGTAATCCCAGCACTTTGAGATGCCAAGGCGGGTGGATCTCCTGAGGTCAGGAGTTTGAGACCAGCCTGGCCAACATGGTGAAAACCTGTCTCTACTAAAAAAGAAATACAAACATTAGTCAGGCATGGTGGCAGGTACCTAAAATCCCAGTTACTTGGGAAGCTGAGGCAGTAGAATTGCTTGAACCCAGGAGGCAGAGGTTGCAGTGATCTGAGATCATGCCATTGCGCTCCAGCCTGGACAACAGAGTGAGACTCTGTCTCAAAAAAAAAAAAAAAGAAATATAATGAATTTATTCATGTTAGGGTGCATATATTATAACACTGAAATTGATCAAGGGAATCCCATTGAAGATTGCACCTGCAGTAGCATCACAGTTTCACCCTGGGACATTTAGCTATAGACAAACTTTGGTATATAAAAGAAAAAAAGTTTTTAGTATAGCTACACAACAAAGAGAAAAATTACTGGATTTAAAAATTGAAATTTTTTTTGCTATTACATTGTATGAGTTCCTTATATATTTTGGATATTAACTTCTTATCGATGTATGGTTTGCCAATATTTTCTCCCATTCCTTTTCATTTGGTTGATAGTTTCCTTTACTATGCACAAACTTTTTAGTTTTATGTAGTCTCACTTGTTTATTTTTATTTCTATTGCCTCTGGTTTTGGTATCAGATCCAAAATTTCATTGACAAAGCAAGTTTCAAAGAAATTGTTCCTTATGTTTTATTCTAAGTGTTTTACAGTGTCCATTCTTACATTTAAGTCTTTAATTAACTTCAAGTTAAGTTTTGTGTGAGGTGCAAGATAAAGGTCCAGTTTCATTCTTTTGTATGTTGATACCCAGTTTTTCCTACACCATTTTATTTTTGGCACTCTTGTCAAACATTAGTTTACTATTGATTTGTGGACATATTTGTGGACTCTCTATTCTGCTCCATTTGTTTATGTGTCTGTTTTCATGCCAGTACTGTTTTGATTACTATTACTTTGTAATATAGTTTGAAATCAGGAAGTATGATGTTTCCTGCTTTGTTCTTTTGCTCAAGATTGTTTTGGCTATTTTTTAGTTACATATGATTTTTCTATTTCTGTGAAAAATGACATTAAAATTTTGCTAGGAGTAGCATTAAATATGTAGATTGCTTTGGGTAGTATAGACATTGTAGCAATATTAATCCTTCCAATGAACATGGAATATCTTTCCATTTATTGTGTCTTGTTCTATTTCTTTCATCAATGTCTTTTAGTTTTCAGTGTACAGATCTTTCACACCCTCGGTTACATTTATGCTTAAGTATTTTATCCTTTTTGATGTTATTGTGGATGAGATTGTTTTAATTTTTTCATAGTTTATTGTTAATGTTAATTGAAATTGATTTAAAAATTTTAGCCTCTAAGTCAGGAAGTGGGAAGTGGTAAAAACCTAACACCAGAGAAATACTTTCTTTAGAAATAATAGGTCCAGATCAGGTGATATTTTCTCCTATGATGTATACCCTCATGTTAGATACCTGGTTAGAATTCTACCTCTAACTAACTGTGTGACTGTGAGCAGGTTATTAAATCTCCCTGTGTTCAGTTCCCCCTTCCTGATGTGGTATGTGATGATAGTATCAACTTCAACTACCAACTCTCATTGCTGGACAGGGTAAATGAATGTAATAAAAGTACTTATTATGGTGATTGCAACAAGAAAGCACTCAGTAAATGATAGCTATTGTTATTCCTATTATATCTTTTGACTTATAGGACGATTTTGACCTGCGTCTTTGTATTTTGCTGCATTTATGGTTGAATAAGAATCCATTTATTATTATTACTCTATATTCTCCCCCCTTCCTCCCTGACACATACACATTAGAGATAGACAGATAAATTAGATAGATAGATGATAGATAGATAGATACATATACGATCGATAGATAGATAGATGATCATTCTCTTTGATATAAAAGTAGGATAATTTAATACTACTCTAGTATCAAGTATAGCTTCAGGCATCTAGTCAAATTGAATTTTGAAGTCTTAGAGCGTTTACAGTGTCACAGCACAGGCAATTTTGAGAACTGAGTGTTACAGGTTTGACTTTCATTTTAGGCTCATTTTTCAGGTAAGTTACAGAAAAGTCACATTTTGTAGCAGGAAAGAGCATTAAGGCTTACTGGTGAGTTTCAAATCTCTTAAGACACATGGTAAGAAAATTATATGAACTCTCATCAAGTGTTTGAAATACATATTTGTTTACAAATTACTGTTTATTGTTCAGCTCTAAGTAACAAAATTCAGTCTCTAGCAGTAAAAATTCAGGTACTAAATTTTAAATGTCATATACAAAATCAGATGAAACCCTGTATCTATAAATAAATAGATATACAGACAGATAAATACAAGCTTTGTCTAAAGTGATCTTCCTATATTTCCCATCAGTTTAAAAATGGGTGAACATTTAAGTATATGATACACAGTTATATTGGTGGAATAGTATCTGTCATTAATTATTGTAAAATATTATACATGTATACAAAAGTAATAGCAATTTATAAAAATATATATTTTCAATATTATTTTAGCTAAATTTCAATATTGTTTTAATTAAATTTAAACTTACATTGTATTTTTGCAGTTTTGAAACATCATTTTATTAGTTTCTTCTTACTTTTTAATGAAGTTCTTATTTTAGAATTTATTTAGTTTTCCAGAGAAGTGGGATAATAGAGGTACCATATATTCCACACTGAGTATCCCCTGTGAACAAATGAGCCCATACTGATACATTATTATTAACTAAAGTCCATACTTTATTTACATTCCCTTAGTTTTTATGAATGTCCTTTTTCTGTGCCAGAATCTTATTCAGGAAATCACATTAGATATAATTGTTCAGTCTCCTTGAGCTCCTTGTAGCTGTGATAGTTTCTTAAATTTCCTTTGATTTTGATGACTTTGACACCGTGGAGGAGCACTACTCAGATATTTTGGAGAATGTCCCTCAGTTGGGATTCATCTGTTTTTTTTTAATCTCATGCATACACTGTGCCTATGGGTTTTTGGAAAGATATACACAGGAGTACAGTGCCATTTTCATTATATTCTATCAACTACATACTATCAACATCATTTATGCTTGTTGATGTTGGCCTTGATCACCTGGTTGAGTTAAAGTTTTTCAAGTTCCTCCACTATCATATTACTCTTTTTTTCCCTTTCTACATGCAACTCTTTTGGAAGGAATTTGCTGTGTGATCCCACAATAAGGAGAGAGAAGTTATGTTCCACCTCCTTAAGGACAAGTAACTACACAATTTATTTGGAATCTTTCTCCATGAGATTTATTAATATTTTAGATTAAACTGTAGCCATAACTCTCAAGCAAATCTGTGAAACATTGTGTCTATAGTGCAGACTGGTTGTGGTGCTTGGTTTTAGCCATATTCTGCCCTGTAGCCAAGGGCTAACACACCCCAATCCTTTCTGTCGGTTCTTCAACAGCTTTCATGATGGTTTCTATGGGGAAGTGGAGAGATGGGCTCTCCTGAACATGATTACACACAGGGTGATGTAAGTCATTCTCTCAACATCAGGCTATCCTCTAAATAGATCTGCAGCAAGTAGTTTACTCTGATTCATTAAATTCATATCCTGAGATTGTCTCAAAATCATCTCCTTTAATTCACCTAGAGACTCCTAACTAGGTCAATTAAGTTTTCACTTAAGTCTAACCTAAGTCTCATGTGCTATAATTCAAGCTATTTTTTCTTTTGCTTTCATGTTCAGATTAAATTTCTTGAAAATTACTGGGTGTATCAGTCAGAGTTCTCCAGAAAAACATAACCAATAGGATGTGTGTGTGTGTGTGTGTGTGTGTGTGTGTGTGTGTGTGTGTGTGTACACAGAGAGAGATTTATTTTAATAAGGAATTGCCTCACATGATTGTGGAGGTTGGCAAGTCCCAGGATCTGCAGGTAAGTTCGAAAGCTGGACTCCCAAGAGAGCTGATGATGCAGTTCCAGTTGAGTCCAAAGATCTGAGAAACAGCAGGGCCTATATAGTTCCAGGCTCAAGGCCAGCAGGCTTGAGACCCAAGAATAGCTAATGTTTCAGCTCAAGTTCAAAAGCTGGGGAAAGCCAATATCCCAGTTCAAAGGCAACCAAGCAGAAGCAATCCTCCCTCACTGAGGAGAAAGTCAGCCTTTTTGTCCTATTTAGGCCTTCCAATAATTGAATGAGGCCCACCCACATTCAGGAGGGCAAATCTACCAATTTAAATGGTAATCTAATTCAAAACCACCCTCACTGAAACACTCAGAATAATGTTTGAGCTATGATAATATCTGGGAACCCATGGCTCAGTCAAGTTGACAAACAAAATTAGTCATCATAGTAGGGTAGAGTATTAAAATATTAAGATCCTCAGAGAGAACATATGTACTTTACAAATATATTACAACCTTAGTTATCTTAGATTTCAACATTGGCTTTTGAGAAACTTGGGTGATTTTCTTTCACAGCAAAGAGCTGCAATATAGGTAATAGAATTTATTTAAAAAAAGAAAAAAAATAGATTATTATTTTTATACCAAACCTGGAATCATGGATACTACTCCTCAATGACAAAAATAAGATAAATTGACCAAAAACAAAACAAAATAAGCAAAGGGTAAGAAAGGGAAAGAAAAATATTATGGTGTTGATAATAAGAAAACAAAGACATCTAAAATGAGTCACAAATAAAATAATTTTCCACATTTTATTTATTAATCAGGTCAATAAATACATGCCAAGTACTCTCCTCAATGCTTGAGAGACAGCACTAAACAAAGTATAAGAAAAATCCCTCTTGAAGCATAAATTTTTACAAGGAGAGATGAGCAATAAATAATAAAATTTACTGTTATAATCATTAATATCATTGTTAATTATTATGTAATAATCAACAGTACCTATATTATCAATTATATAATTATCAATACATAATATAATAATATAATTGTATATGATATAATAATACATATTACTAACAATATATCTAGTTTATTGTTAACAATGAATATTATTAATAATATTGTTAATAATTTATTAATATTGATAATAGTGAATAATATTATTCTAACTAGAATATTATAGATATTTAGAAAATATTACTAACATACACAACTTTCAATATTAGTTTAACTAAATGTAAAATTATGTTGTATTTTTGCAGTTTTAAAATACCATTTTATCAGGTTGTTTCTTACTTTTTAATAATGTTTTTATTTTAGAATATATTTAAATTTCCAGAAAAGTAGTATAATAGAGTTCCCATATACTCCATACTCAGTATCCCCTGTGAACTACTGCACCAATAGTCACTTTCTAACTAGTCATCTTCTAACTAGAAGGTGACTTTAGGGCCCCCCACTTCCTCCTACTTGCTGTCTTTGTCCTGAGAAACACAGAGCGCCTTGACAGCTCTGTGAACCAGCCAGCTGCGTGGTTTCCATGCAGGCTTGAACTCAAGCTAGGCCCTTGAACTCAAGCTAGGCCCAGACAATAATTAAGCTGTTTAGGTTGTTACTGAAAACAGTGAGAGATTATTCCTCTTGCTAAATGCATAGAAACTAGCCCTAGCCCTGAACCTCCTTAGACCCTCATATTAATAAACTCCATAAGCCAAATCTCCTTCCCAACTGGTGGGAGACACATCCAGGTCAAACATCTGTTCTGTTGCTGTCTGTCACCAAAAAGCTTCAGCCCTCTGTATATAAGTTCCTCTCCTAAATAGTTAGGATTGATCACCCTGGCATTTACTGCTTCTGTCTTTGGAATTGCAACCAGTGCCAACTCAGGAGAGTTTGAAGTACCCCCTGCAGAAACTCCCCTGCTGCCACTTTTGTGGTCACTCCAGCCACAGGGGATAAATTGGATGGAATAGTGACAAGTACCTGGAAAAAATAAAAGTAGGGCAGGGGAAAAAGTACCATGGACATTGGTGTTGAGGAGAACAATTTTACATATGAGGTGAAATTCGGTCTCCTTGAGAAGGTGGTATTTAGGTAAAGTCTCAAAGGCAGTAAAAGAGGTAGCCATGTGCATGTGTTGGAAGATTATCTAGGCAGAGTGCAGTCAGAGCAAAGCAGAGAACATGACTCACATGTTTGAGGAAATGCCAGAGCGGCTGGAGTGGAATGAAGAAGGACAGAGTTGTAGGAAAAGGTCAGAGAGGTGGCGATAGTGTTAGATGTGCAGGAGCCAAGATCGTATGGATCAATCTGTCCAATAATGGCTTTGCAGGCCATTATTAGGATTGTCCCTTCAATCAAATGTCATTCACACTCAAACTTCGGTGTTTAGTTGACAGTCTGGAGTTTTGCTTACCTGGACTGGTGTTTAGGAACAAGTGATAAAGCAGTTATTACTCTATGTTTGATTTGAGGTTAAACATCATAATGTATCCTGTGGATACAATTGTCATACAAAAACTTACATATGAAAAAAAATCACCATCTATTGGAGAAGGAAGAAAGAACAATGGGATTCTAGAGTTCACAGTGAAGACATGGAAAGCAGTAAGTTGCTCACCCCACATCCTTGTACATAACTGCTACCCATGACTGCACTTTTGCAATGTGGAAAACAAAGTTAGATGCAGAAATCCAATTTGAGTTTTAAGGATACATTTCCACTTCTTAAATAACTTTTCTGTAACTTTATCTTTAACATTTAGGGTTTCTTTTGTGAAGAATCACATAGATGCTTAGGAAAAACATCTATGACAATATGCTGATAATCAAACTGTAAATCAAAAGTAGCTACCATATAATCATATATTTTCTTTTTTTATTTTATTTTATTTTTACTTTTGAGATGGAATCTCTCTCTGTCGCCCAGGCTAGAGTTTAGTGGCGCAATCTTGGCTTACTGCAACCGCTGCCTCCTGGGTTCAAACAATTCCCCTGCCTCAGCCTCCCAAGTAGTTGGGACCACAGGCATGCAACACCATACCCCACTAATTTTTGTATTTTTAGTAGAGACGGGGTTTTGTCATGTTGGCCAGGCTGGTCTTGAACTCCTGACCTCAGGTGATCTGTTCACCTTGGCCTCCCAAAGTGCTAGAATTACAGGCGTGAGCCACCACACCCAGGCATAATCATATGTTTTCTAAATAATAATATAATATCACCAGGTATTTTCCAATATATGAAGTACTTTATATTCACATCTTCATACAAACCTTAATTAACAAATATTATTATTTATGGTTGAGAAAAAGTGACGTGAAAAACAACTATCATTATGCCCCTTTTACAATTATACATTACATATTTTTACCTCCATGATGAGTATTAATCTTTATCTTTCTTGTGCAAGAGTGTTATACTTTGTTGAAATACATTTCAAAAGGAACATAAAAAAGAGTGTATGTTGCTTACTATGCGTAGTTTTTCCACATACAATATATTCATTTTTTTCTTAAAGTGATATTAGAAAATAAGTATTATAATTTCTAGTTTATACATGATAAGAATGATTTGTATAAGCTCTATTCTTTGATAAATGTTACCAAGCTAGTAAGAGTCAGAGTCAAACTACGACCCAAGATTCTCTTACTCTAAAGCTAATTCAGAACATATTTAAAGCGGTTCTGCATTTTAGAGAATAAAGAGAGATATCAGAGCCAACAAGGACTCTGATAATTTATTTAATATCTTTGGATTTTTGTGAGTCCTCTCTCCCAGATGTAAAGTGAGTTTTTGTTCTATAATCAATCTATAATTCTGCATTTAGAATTATATTTCATGAAAATACAAAGCTTACTATAAAGCATATCTTTTTCTCAAAATGTATGAGAATAAAACAATCTTTACCTCTTGTCCTATGTAACCAGTTCTACCATACAATTTCTAGGAGACAGTTTTAGCATAAGGAATGAAGGCTTGACTATTACTAGGACATAAGGCTTAATCCTTTGTAAAATTAAAAAAAATTCCATTGACGTGTTCTACCAAAAATTCTACTCAGTACTTTCCAGTGTCATCATTACCACTTGTGAGTATTTTGTACTCATTACTCAATCTTTTATTTGACTTAGCATCTAAGAGAGCACTCAAGGGTTGGGCTAAAAGTAGACACAGAAAGTAGGCTACTTACTGCAGAGATGAAAAAAGTATGAATTTGGGCCAAATTGGATGCACTAACGGGAATACTTTTTACTCTCTGCAGACCAATACTTTTTTTTAACAAATGAATACTTACAATAACTTTGCTGATGGTAAGGAACATCAATTTTGAAACTCCAATAAATAAAATGTTAATTCAAAAAATGGATTCCATTTTCCTCATTAGTAAACCTATATTACAAAAAAAGTTTTATTTTTATTTTTATTATTTGAATTTCACCAATAAAAATCTTGGGGAAATCTGTTCTCTCATTTGTTATATTACTACCCATACAATATTTTCAAAACTATTATCTGACCCTTCACAGAAAAAAGTTTTCTAACTGATGGGGTACTGAATTTTGATCCTCACTTGAAAACTGGGGATTCTAAAAGAAGTGTTTATTATCATGAAGTGACATCAAGAGTCCACTGAGTTTAAAAACGGTCCTATGTTGAATTGTAGTACAAATAACACAAACTTTTATCAGCATTTAAAAGGCAAGAAAAAAGAAATGTTCAGATTACAAATATTTACAATTTTTTTTGTACTTGATTATGTCATTGCAAAAATGCTTTCTCTGGCTGGATGATGTGGCTCACACCTGTAATCCCAGGTTTTGGGAGGAGTGAGAGGACTGAGATGATTGCTTGAAGCCAGAAGTTTGAGACCAGCCTGGGGACCAAAACAAGACTCCATCTCTAAAAAAACAATAATAATAATTAATAAATAAAAACAAATACTTTTTCCCTAGTTTGATTTGCATCAACATTAAAAGAAAACTCCAGGCAGGTAAACCATTCTTATTAATAAATTAAGAATCCCTGGCACAGTTCATTATGATAGTGACCATTCAGCTGTACAGAATTGGCACTCAGAGCATAACATAGTTTAAATGTTTGTCCTCTCCAAATCTCATGTTAAAATGTGACCAGCAGATTTGAAGGTGGGCCCAATGGAAGGTGTTTGTGTCACAAGGGCAGATTCCTCATAAATGGTTTTGTGCTGACTTCATGTTAATGAGTGAGTTCTCAGTGCATGGATTCATGTGAGATCTAGTTATTTAAAAGGGCCTGGCATCTCCTCCCTCTCACTTTTGTTCTCTCTCTAGACGTGTGATATGCTGACTTCCCGTTAGACTTTTGTCATGAGTAAAAGCTTCCAAGCCTTCACTGAAAGTAGATGCTGGCACTATGCTTCATGTCCAGCCTGAAAAACCATGAG
Organism: Gorilla gorilla gorilla; assembly: GCF_029281585.2. Lineage (NCBI taxonomy): Eukaryota > Metazoa > Chordata > Mammalia > Primates > Hominidae > Gorilla > Gorilla gorilla. The sequence continues at coordinate 66,356,826 of NC_073229.2, forward strand.
CCAAATAAACCTATTTTCTTTATAATTTTTTTTTCTTTATATACTCACACTCTCAGGTATTCCTTTATAGCAACTCAAACAGACTGACACAGAAAATTGGTTCAGAGAGTGGGGTGTTCCTATAAAAATACATGAAAATGTGGAAGCAGCTTTAGAACTGGGTAAGAGAGATTTAAAAATTTTAGAGGGCTCAACAAAAAATACAAAAAGACAAGAAAAAGTTTGGAACTTCTTAGATAAGTTGTTAAATGGTTGGGACCAAAGTACTAACAGAAATAGAGTTAATGAAGGCATGGCTGACAAATTCTCAGGTGGAAATAAAAAATGTATTGGAAACTGGAGCAAAGGTCACCCTCGTTACAGCCTAGCAAAGGCTGCATTGTGTCCATGTCCTGAGGCTTTGTAGAAGGCATAACTTGTGATTAGTGACTTAGGGTATCTGGCAGAACAAATTTCTAAGCAACACAGCATTCAAGATGTGGCAAGGCTGCTTCTAACAACCTAAATCACATATGGGAACAAATAAATGACGTAGAATTAAAACATATTTAAAAGAGAAGCAGAGCATAAAAGCTTGAAAAATTTACAGCCTGGCTGTGTGCAAAAAAAAAAAAAAAAAAAGCATTTTCAGGGAAAAAAATCCAAGTGGGCTCTAAAGCATCCACTTGCTAGAGAGATTAGCATGACTAAAAGGGAGCTAAGGGCTAATATTCAAGGCACTGGGAAAAAGGCCTCAAAGGCATTTCAAAAATCTCTATGACAGGCCCCACTTCATAGCTTCAGAGGTCGAGAAAGAAAGAATGGTTTCAGGGGCCAAGCCCAAGGTCCTGCTGCCCTGTGTAGCCTTGGGACACTGCTTTCCGCATCCTGTCTGCTCCAGCTCCAGCCTTGGCTCAAAGGTCCCCACATATAGCTTGAGCTGCTGCTCAGAAGGGCACAAGCTGTAGGCTTTGGCAGCTTACATATCATGTTAATTCTGAAGGCGTGCAATATATGAGAGTAAAAGAGTCGTGTCAACTTCCTCCTAGATTTCAAAGAAAGTACTGGCAGGCTTGGGTGCCTAGGCAGAAGTCTGCCACAAGGGTAAAACCCACACAGAGAGACCCTACTAGGGCAGTGCTGAAGGGAAATAAAGGGTTTGAACCCCCATACAGAGTTCCCATCAGGGCCCTACCTTGTGGAACTGTGGAAATGGGGCTACCACCCTCTAGACCCAAGAAAGATAGAGCCATCCCCAGCTCATACATTGAGCCTGGAAAAGCTACAGGCGCTCAACTCCAACCTGTGAAAGTAGCCATGGGCTCTTCATCCTGCAAAGCCACAGGAGCAAAGAGGCTCAAGACCTTGGGATCCTACCGCTTGCACCAGTGTGCTCATGTTACGAGGAAAAGAGTCAAAGAATATTATTTTCTTGCCTGCCCTGATGGGTTTCAGACTTGCGTGAGGCATATTGCCTGTTCTTTTAGCCAGTTTATCCCTTTTAATATAGAAATGTTTACCCAACACCTGTACCACCATTGTATCTTAGAAGTAAGTTATTTTAAATTTAACAGGTTCATAGGTTAAAACAAAACAAAAGCCAACAAACAGAAACAAAATGTGTCTTAAGCCTCAAATAAGACCAGACTTTGGACTTTTAATTGAGTTAATGGTAAAACAATTTATGACTTTTGGAGACTATTGAAAAGGGCTGATTTTACTTTATAATGTAAGGAGGACATAGATTTGGGGGGCCAGGAGTAGAATGATGTAGTTTAAATATTTGTCCTCTCCAAATCTCATCTTAAAATATGACCTCCAAAGTTGGAGTTTTGTCTAGTGGAAGGTATTGGGGTCATGAGGGCAGGTCCCTCTTAAATGGCTTGGTGCTGTTCTCATGTTAATAAGTGATTCTCACTTCAAGAGTTCACATAGGATCTCATTGTTTAAAAGAGTTCTAGAACCTCCTGCCTCTCTCTTAGTCTCTCTGTCTCTCCCTCTTGCCATGTGACATGCCAACTCCCTCTTTGCCTTCCACCATGAGCAAAAGCTCCCTGAGGCCTTCACCAAAAGCAGACACCAGCACTATGCTTCCCATATAGCCTGAAAACTGTAAGCCAAATAAACCTCTTTTCTTCATAAATTACTCAGTCTCTGGTATTCCTTTATAGCAACACAAACAGACTAACACAGATCACCTGCTCTATGTGGGCAATTTAGTTAAAATCAGTTCTCTTATAGTAGATAGTGCTCAAACCTGACCACTTGTGCTCACTAGACATCATGCCTGGAGCAGAGCTATTATGTGGTGGGAAGTCACAGTCAGGAAGAAACTGTGAGAACAAACTTCCTGAGTTCCTAGGCTGTGGCCTGAAACTATTAAACAAAGAACAACTTGTCTATCAATGCTGCCATTTTGTTCCACACTAGAACATTTTCACTAAAGGGCTCTAAGAGCAAGAGTTAAAGAAAAATAATTATATAGAAACAACATTGAGGCCTTCTGGGTGAGTAGCTCTTTGCTTTTTAATTTTGCTAAGTACTAAAAGGCAATGATGTAGAAATTGCTAATTAGTAGCAATTCTCAATAGAAAAATATTATAAAAGGAGACTTTCTAGTTCAGGCACAGTGTCTCACGCCTGTAATCCCAGCACTTTGGGAGGCCGAGGCGGGCAGCTCACCTGAGGTCAGGAGTTCAAGACTAGCCCGGTGAACATGGCAAAACTCCATCTCTACTAAAAATACAAAAACTAGCCGGTCGTGGTGGCAGGCACCTGTAATCACAGCTACTTGGGAGGCTGAGGTAGGAGAATCACTTGAACCTGAAAGGTGGTGGTTGCAGTGAGCTGAGATGATGCCATTGCACTTAAAAAATAAAAAATAAAAATAAAAGACTTTCTAACAACAGATCCCTTAATAGAGCTGGACTAGTGTAATCAAAATTTTTTCTATTTGAAAGATATTCAGGCTAATCAGATAATATGTTACCCTGAAAAGACGTATTCCAAAGTCCTGTATTTGTTTTATAGAGTAGGCTGCATTTTTCTTAAAGGGCAGAAACTACCTAGAGTAAAATTATCACCATTGCTGGCATCCACATATCACTTTCCAGCTGACAAGATACTCTATACTCATTTTCTCATCTGAGTCACAGCATCTCCCAGTCAAGGCAGGTAGGATCCCTATTTTACAACTGAATTAACAGAGTCTGTGATTTTCTTAAAGTTACATTGTTTATAGAAGAATAAGCTCAAAAGCAGATCTCAAGTATGTGGGCTCTTTGTCTTATTTTCTTTCTAGACTATTATTCTAATAATCCTCTGATTCTCAGGAGGGAACATTCCAACTCCATTTGACTCAGAGTCATTCATTTCTCTCTCACACCTCTTCTTTGCTCATGTCTTTGCTAAAACACTTTACAAAGAGCCACAGACATGAATATCTTGCCAAAGATAGTAATCTAGTGGTCAGAATTGGTCATATATGCCAGGATAACAGAGAGCCATGAACATGTTAATCCTTGACTATGGAATGTGTGGGATGTTTAGGTTTTTGTTTGTTTCTTTCTTTTTACTCTTTTCTTTTTGTTTCACAACTGGCATGCCTGTGCATACACAATTTGGGGACAATAAAATACTGTGCTAGGAGAATAATCTGTTTCAGAATCACGTGTTGATTATGTGAAATGTACAGTTTCTTGAACAATATCTCAGAACTGTGGAAAAAATATCTTTCCATGTGATATTCAGAAATGTGGATTTTAAACAAATTCTCCAAGAGATTCTTATGGAATTTGAGGTTAAAGAATATTGGGAGAGTTAATCTGGCATGAATATTGAATATTCATACTCATTTTTGCTGGGCATAACGAGAATGCAAGACACAGATAATTCTTTTCTCAGCCATTTCTGATGGTTGTACTTGCAGTGAGCATCCTTAAGGGATGAGATATCTTCATACATACAAAGAGCACGTTCCTATGGAAGCAGTGATACTTAAAGTTTACAGTTTTTTGCAATGCAAACTCACTGCATGCATGGTTTCCAGAATGCCCCCTCTGCATTACTCTGCAGGACTTGGTGGCATGCTTGCTGTGCTTTAAGTGATAAAATCTTTTCTCTCTGATCCTAGAGTCTGTTGTCATCTATCAGCATCCAAGAAGCTGTAATTATCTAATTTCTTAGCTTGTAAGAAGCGTAAAATTCCAATTTCTGATAGAAACCCCTGCATCAGTCAGATGTAAGTGAGTAATGTAGCCAAACTTCATGCCTAACAGAACAGGTAACTAAAATTCAGACAAAGTCAGGTGCAGTGGCTCACACCAGTAATCCCAGCACTTTGGAAGGCCGAGGTGGGCGGATCACCTGAGGTCAGGAGTTCGAGACCAGCCTCAACATGGAGAAACCCCGTCTCTACTAAAAATACAAAATTAGCCGGGCATAGTGGTGCATGCCTGTAATCCCAGCTACTTGGAGGCTGAGGCAGGAGAATTACTTGAACCTGGGAGGAGGGGGTTGTGGTGAGCCGAGATCGCGCCATTGCACTCCAGTCTGGGCAACAAGAGTGAAACTCTGTCTCAAAAATAAATAAATAAATAAATAAATACAATTCAGACAAAATCTTCAAAGGTTTTGTATCAGAAACATGCAGAAACCTGCCTGCAGGAGGCATTTGGCTTTTTGCTCCAACCCCCTACTACAGTCTCATTTTATAATATTCAAAGATAGAAAGCATAACTGGATTTAACCAGCTATTCTCTATTCCTGCTAGAAACCCAGAGGCCGAAAAAAAGCCAAAAGTTTTACTGAAACACATGCACGCACACACACACACACACACACACATCGTAAATATTACAATAACAACTGAAAAGCAAGTAAATCTTAGAGATGGATAAATGAACTTTGATGATACATTTTTGGAAATAACCGACTGATCAGCAGGAAGAAAAGAGGACTCAGATAGTCTCATTGTCCACAGTGATAAACTAGTACCAGATCACCACGGAGCACATGAATCTTTGTCCCTGTTATTAGGGCAAGAGAATTGAAAGCAGACCTTCAAAGCAGGCTCAAGTGGTAAAGGGAAAGTGAAATTCCAGTCCGAAATGAGGGGCAGGATCTAAGGTAGGAAAATCATGATATCATGGGAATTGAGAATGAAAATAAATTTGAGGAGGAAAACAATACAGGCAGCAGTGCCCAGGAAGTACTAGCCTTTAACTGATGGGTCAGACAGGAACTCTGCAGTGGAGCTCCTCCCAGGTCTTGCTGGGCGAATTGTTTCTTCAGCTTATCTGATGATAGGGCTGAGGTTAGAGTCATGATCTGCGTCTGTCTAAAGATGGTGAAAGGACAAAGTTTTCAGAGTCACCAGGAGCTGCAGGAGGTAGAGAAAAAGTCACTAATGGAAGGACCAAAGTAAGAGGTGAAAGCCCTAATTGAATATTACTATTTCCTAAATGTTTACCATTTTTCTGCAAACATTCGTTTCAGTTTCCAGACAGAAGTGAACCAGCAGAGACAGGAGTTCATTAGAATGTGTGGAGAACTGACCGGATGAGTTTTCTTTGCCGCCTCAATTTATATCCTATACCAGCCAATCACTGAGTCTACTACTAGAATTTTGGGACAGACAGATGTTTCCTTTTTATTTTAGTCACATATTAGAAAGTGAAGGCCTATGACAAATCTCATATGCCATTATCTTTTTTTTTTTTTTTTTTTTTTTTTTTTTGAGACGGAGTCTCGCTCTGCCACCCAGGCTGGAGTGCAGTGACGCCATCTCAGCTCACTGCAAGCTCCGCCTCCCGGATTCACGCCTTTCTCCTGCGCAGCCTTCATTATCATTGACACTGAAAAATAAAAAGTTTAACTTTTAAGAGCCCTTCACCTTATTTCTAAAGAAAAAGCAACATAGGATATTCTCACTTTTTTCTTTTTAAAATATTTTCTACTTGCTCAAAAAGGGTACCACATAAGCACAAGTTAGAATAACATCTTTTATGTACGTTAAAGATAGATGGCAAACTTTGTTTTTGAACTGACTGTTTTCCTTATTATGCACCTCCAGAATAACGTGTTCCAGCAGTTTTATTTTTAAATGTCAGTTTTTCGTATAGTTCACCTAACTAGAACCCTGATGCAGACAGAAAATGTAGAGAGAGCCACTAGGGAGGATCATCAGTCATGAAGATTAGAATTAAAGCACACAGATAATTTTCTCCACTTGTTTTCTACCAGCAAACAGACCTCGTTTTTAGTGGAGCAAGAAAATAAGATTAGGATATGCCAGTCATGGAACTATTGACACACCATGAAAAGGTACAGGAATTTTAATTACTCAAGCACATGTCAAGTCTGAGATTTCAAAAAAGGCCTTTAAATAATTAAAGCAGTAGTAAAACTGCCAAAAAGTTTTATATGGGCTAAATTTAAAACATTTTATCACTGTTAAGAAAATCCTTCTCCTTATATTGTAAGGTAAGCATGGGTGTACTGGAAACACCACACTCAGAACCATTTACTCTGAGGAAAAAAGGATGAACTATGATCACTTGTGAAGCTGCTGAAAGAAACTAGACAATCTGAATTTAATTACAACGCATCTCTGTGCAATTGACTATTTAATATGTGCAATGGACAGTAGAAGAGGAATTGAGAATATGATCTCTGTCCTTGTGTGACCTTTAACTTCAGAAGACATTGATGATAAACAGGAAATCATCATTATTTTAAGGTAAGGTAATCTATATCCCTTGCTGAGTAAGCTATACTGGTAATAGCTTACAGAAGACACTGACTATTTTAAGTTGTGAAAGTTAGAGGCTGCTACTTAATGTTAGAGGGGCTGGGGCAGAACTCTGAGGTATTTTGAATATGTAGGAAGAAAATATTGGGAAACAGTATATGCAAAGGCATATTGATGGGAATAAGTGTGCAGACACAACGAACAAACAGACGAAAGAATAATTGTCATATAAGGTTGTATTATGGCATGGCAGGAAATGAGGCTGACTAGAAATGAGAAACATGAAAATGAGAGGAGGTTTCTTTAATGCAGTCAAGACATGTGGCTCTAAGTTTGAAGGCAGGAAGTAGAGATATAGGAAGCATACTATAGAAATATAGTATAGACCTCTGAATTAATAGAAGACTCAAAAGAGAATCCAGAGTCCTGATGTATAAGAAGAGACACAGAAAAACAGAACTGCCAATATATATTTCAAGAGAGTGGATTCAATCTATCGAAATATTAGTTAACTATATTAGTTAACTATTATCTGGGGAAAGGAGTGGTGGTGAAGGATCAAAAAACAAACACCGAGGTATCTAAAGGCAGTAACTGTAGAAAGCACCTAATACACTGTAGCCAGAAAAATAAATGCAAGGCACTGAGTTACCAGAAGCTTGGAAAAGTCAGGTAAGGTGGACCCAGGCCACAAGGATAAGGCATTGTTATCCAGTTTCCACAATTCTCTGTGAGCGAGTATGATGGGGTTGGTGCTAGAAGTGATAAAAGAAGCTGAAGTCTAGTCCAACCAATGGTATTGTGACAAAGGGACACTTGGGTAATGACGCTAGGAACAGCAAGAAAGCAGGAAACAGGTCTTTTCTCTCCTCTTGCCACCCACTGTCCCACTAAAGCCCTCTATTCTTAGAACCTAACAAAAAGCTAGCTGACAAAAAATAAAATAAAAATAAAATAAAAAAATAAAAGTCTGTATAATGTTGTTTGCCATCCCTAGCCCCAGCTTCAGAGAACAGTGTGTGAAATGTTGACCTCGGCTGAAAAACTATGTATGGATAAATACCAGTCATGCCCAACTTCTTTCTTTACTTCCTAACGACTAGATGTCTGATGATAAACTGTGAAAAGCATTAGAAGTGAAATGCATTATCTTCCATTGATATTCATTGCAACTCCGGGAAATCAAAGGAAACGGGCTGTTGCTTCATGGCCTGCCAGAAGCTTCTGATGTGTGTTCAAGGGTTATTTCAGAACAGCAAAACCAAGAAAACCAATTTTTTTAAAATCCCTAACTTACAGATTTTTGCTCGTTTTTCTCCTGCAAACAATATTACCTTCCTCAGTTGGGGAGTATTTCTTTACCTCTCTGACCTCCTTTGCTGTCCAGAAATATGAGTTATTAAAGGGATTGTATGGATTCCTGAATAAGCAGCATGGGTTGTTGACCACATTAGTAGTATGAGCATCAGAGGAATGAAGTGAAAATGGTGGCACTGAGCAATTATAGCCAAGAAGAAATAGCTTATAATTCTCTACATATTTCTTTTTGTTATTTTAGTACAAACACATTAGGTAAATGAAGTATTAATATATAAGACCATTAAACAAACCCTTGTATCTTGCATTAGTCTCTAGAGGAAATATATTATCCCTTCCCTTCCCTTCTCCTTCCTTCCTTCCTTCTATCCTTCCTTCCTTCCTTCTTTCCTTCCTTCCTTCCTTCTTCATTCCTTCCTTCTTGTCTTTCTGCCTTACTTTAGCAACTATATTTAAAGTCCTATTCCAGAGAACAGGAAAATACAAAAGAATGAGACAACACTGATTTTACAATATTATTTGGTTAAAAGGCTAATAATCAGTAAATGGAGAAAAAGTGTTGTTCACACCAATTCCTTCAGTGACATAGACTATGAGACATATGTCTAGGTGGGAGACATGAGATATGGAGGTAATTAGTGAGAAATAAGGCCAAAAGATTAACAGAATACTGGTTATGTTAAATTAGATTTTATCCTGAACACCACAGGTAGTCATTGAAGGATCTGGAGACAAAGAGAGATATAATGAGATTTGCCTTAAGCTCTATTTGAGGGAAGAATGGACCAGATGGAGATAGAGAAGAAGGAAAGATGTCAGCACAAAGACCTTGTGTTCAAATAGGGCTAGATTCCCCAGTTAGCCTCAGATAGGGCTGTATATATGCAGTCAGCATCTAGGACATGTATTTACTTTGTGATATATGTGGTGAGGAAAGGTGCATGGAAGGATAAAGTTTCTTACAAGTATATGGGTGATACATGAAGAGGAAAAGAATTGATAAGGGCAATAATGCATTTCTTTCCCATTTTGTTTTTCAGAGCATTGTGATACTAAGCCCCATTCTAGTAAGAACCAAAGGCAGGGCGATATTGTTTTAAAAGCTCAGAGGTGTCGATACTTGGCTTTTACTGGAAAAAGTATTCTGGCAGAGTGGCATTTTCTAAGAGGAGAAATAGCAGAATACAGTTGTAGCCCTTGATGCCTGGGCACAGAGTAGGCTTGCAGTAGACATGTTAGATTCCCTCCAGAGTCTTGGCAAAAGAGCAACAGCAGTCAACAAAGGAGGATTTCTTTGAGAGTATATATAGGATGTCCTCCGGTGGCTCACGCCTGTAATCCCAGCACTTTGGGAGGCCGAGGCGGGCAGATTATGAGGTCAGGAGATCGAGACCATCCTGGCTAACACAGTGAAACCCCGTCTCTACTAAAAATACAAAAAAATTAGCTGGGCATGGTGGTGGGCGCCTGTAGTCACAGCTACTTGGGAGGCTGAGGCAGGAGAATGGCGTGAACCCGGGAGGCGGAGCTTGCAGTGAGCCGAGATTGCGCCACTGCACTCCTGCCTGGGTGACAGAGCAAGACTCAATCTCAAAAAAGATATTACCCCAAATACATAGAGAATAAGAGTTTGCATTTTAAATAAACAAACATCTCAGATGAGTTTTATGAGTATTAAAATTAGAGAACCACATTTCCATGCATGGTTGACATATTTACTCTTCTTTTGCAAGTACCTTGCCTATTTGTATTACAATAGTAGTGACATTATCTAGGTTTTTTCTGCTGCTTCATGCCTTAACTTTTCTGACTTTTAATCATCTGTTTTCTACTGGAAAGACAATTATATCTGACTTACAACAAGCAACACAGACTATTTTAAGTATCTTTACCTCAATTATGAAACTCCAGCTATGATACCTTTTTTTGTTTGTGTGTGTGTGTGTGTGTGTGTTGGATTTTCACTTTTGTGTGTGTGTGTGTGTGTGTGTGTGTATGTTGGATTTTCACTCTTGTTGCCGAGGCTGGAGTGCAATGGTGCCATCTCGGCTCACTGCAACCTCCACCTCCTGAGTTCAAGCGATTCTCCTGCCTCAGCCTCCTGAGTAGCTGGGATTACAGGTATGCATCACCACACCTGGCTGATTTTTGTATTTTTAGTAGAGACCGGGTTTCTCCATGTTGGTCAGGCTGGTCTCGAACTCCCGACCTCAGGTGATCTGCCCGCCTCGGTCTCCCAAAGTGCTGGGATTACAGGCATGAGCCACTGCGCCTGGCCTTTTCTACTTATTTCTTTAGGCCAGTGACATATGATAATTTACTAAGTGAGCATAGATGGTCTATGGAACTACAGCTAGACATATAATCACATCCCTATTGTTACAAGCATAGTTTTTCACTTAAATAATGTGTCAGGTTTTGCCATTTAACCTCATTTCATCTACTTTAGGTAACAAGTATATGAACTTGATACCTTTACTCTTGGGAAACCCATAGTGGAAAAGTCAGCCCATGTAGTCTAGAGAGAAGGACATGGGTAATAAAGCCCACATATATAGGGCACAGAGCACAGGGCATGTACTTGAAACAACAGTGAGGTCTTTAGCAGTGAGACAAGATGTAAAGAGAGGAAGCTCATGCTCTAGGATTCTTCTGTATCCTCCAATCAACTGAGAAGGCAAAATATTACACAGTTGCAAGAAGAGAGCACTGGTAAACAGTGCCAAAAGTTACAGCGAGTGGAAGATAAGGTCTGAAAAATGTCTATTTATTCAGCAAATAGGAAGTTAGTATTGCCTTGGAATGAAACAGTTTTCATGCAATGGAAAAAATATCAGAGAGAAGGCAGAGATTTAAGAATTTGTGTGAAGGTAGAAACAGCAATTATTTTATTATGTAATGAAAATTTAGACCTGAATTAATAATAATAATAATAATAGATACCAATTCCTGATACTTGTGCCATATTTTCTTTAATCTTTACCACACTCCTGGGACAATTGTACTGTTATTATCTCTATTTTCAAATGAGAGGCAGGAGAATTACAGTTAAGTATCTTGCACATGATCACAAAGCAATAGTGAAACCCCATCTCTAAGAATACAAAAAAATTAGCTGGGCGTGGTGGCACGCGCCTGTAGTCCCAGCTACTCAGGAGGCTGAGGCAGGAGAATGGCGTGAACCCAAGAGGTGGAGGTTGCAGTGAGCAGAGATCACGCCACTGCACTCCAGCCTCGGCGACAAAGCGAGACTCCATCTCAAAAAAAAAAAAAAAAAAAAAGAATTTAATACAGGTGTATCTGAGGTTGTAACTACTATGTCATTGATACCATAAAAAACTGAAGTTGTTCTTGATTTTGACCCACATTAGAAGTTTATTTGCAATTTTCACTTCTCTACTTTGAAAAAAGTTGATTATAATTTTTCTCTCCCTGACTGAGTAGCAATAAAACAAATAGAAAGATTCCCTAAGTCTTTTACATCGAGGTACTTTAATAAATAAAAGCACTATAATAAAAGTGCTGCATAAACTAGAAAAGGAAACACATATTTTCACTCCAAACCCTAATTTTTCTGACAAGAACTTTAATATGAGTGGTGCTTATACATTAATATTCCATCATTGTGTGTCCTTTCCTTGTTAAAAGCTGCTGCAAGTCAGGCATTTATAATTATTTCATGAAATATTAATCCTCCATACCAGAAATGCTCTAGAAAAAAAACCACTTCCTACAAGGAAAAAAAAAGTTTCAGAAGTTAAAGGAAGACCTCGAGTGGAAAAAATTATTAAATTTTTATTTTTAACTAAATACTTTTGTAATTGACAAAGAAAAAATTGCATATAATCTTGTGTATAACATGATTTTTTGAAATATATACACATTGTGGAATGGCTAAATCAAGTTATTTAACATATGCATTACCTCACAGTTATTTTTGTGTGGTGAGAACACTTATCTACTCTATTAGTGATCATAAGTATACAATATATTATCATTAACTATGGTCCCCATGTTTTATAATAGATCTCTTAAAATTATTCCTCCTATATAATTTATATTAAGAAATTGGGAAACTCCATCGGTGCCTCTCCACGATGTGAAAGTTTCAGTCTGTCTGAAAGCACTGATCTTCTGAAAACAGTGTTTCTTATTCTTTCCAAAATAGAAGTCAGTAGCAAAGCAGAACCAGCTTGGCATCAGGAAAGTCAGAGAGAAGAACAGCATGTCCTTTGTATTATCCTTTATAATAAACCAGTAAATGTAAAAGAAAAAAAAAAAGCATGTTTTCTTCAAAACCACCTATTCTTAATGACTAAGTATGGACACACAAATCATAAATATTATCCATTAAGAGAAAACAGAAGAAAAATCTTCCAAACTAAAGAGAAACTAATGGTTACCTAAAGTGAAAGGGAACACAGACAATGGGTACACGACACCTTCAAAACAAACCCAGACAAGCAAAAACAGCAAACAAAACATTGTGATTTCACACCAAATTGTGAATATAAATTTGAATCTCGAAAATACTATTCATGGAAGTATGAGATCATCACATAATTATTTAATCAAACTATCTGATCATCTCAAGGATCCAGAGGAGAAAAGTTAGATTTCCAAAATATCTCCAAAACACTGTCTCATACACAAGTTAGTTGTTTATTATGTTTATCAGTGAAGGAATAAATAAACAAATAAACACAACCTCCCAACAATACCTTAAGACTTGATCCTTTTGTAACATTGTTCCATTTTGTTTCAAAACACCTGAAAATGAAAGAACTTTGATTTTTCCGTGTTCATAGTAAAATATCAAATATAAGTGGAGAAACTTAAGATGGCCTCTAATATTTAGAGTATATTGTTTGAAATTCACCAACCCTTCTTAATTGCATCTGATATTAACGGCTTATTTGAAAAAAAATTAGAATGTAATTTATTATCTTAGAATAAGCCTTTAAATATTATATATTATTCTTTTTAAAGATTATTTTATCAATGGGTACTGATTCATCTTTAAACTAATGTAGTTAATTCCTCTGAAAAACCTTAAGGCTCTAATATTCTAAATCATAAAAGAAGGCAAAGAAACAATAGCCTTTAAAAACACTTTGATTAATAGAGTCTACCTTTTATTAAATCTTAAGCTATATTAGATTGCTAGCATTGCTGAGTGCTGGTAAAAACATCTTTAGATCAATGTGAATTTGTTTAACTTCAGCGTGTTTAACTTCATAAAGTCACTAATTGTGAGATGAATCACATCTGTGCTTTCTTTGATTATGTTTATCTTGTTATTCAGCAATATTGAAATAATTTATCTTTGTCATAGCAGTCAGATGTCAATCTCAAAAGACCCTATAATTTGATAACAATATAATGGCTGGCCATCTCATATATCACTAAGAATCACTGCTTTTCCTGAGTATTAAGTAATACAATGTATGTAAAATACACAGTCTGGGATGTAGCAAATAGTAAACTACAAGAAATGGTGTTTATGAGGATCTACTCTATCTCCCTTAAAATGTGGAAGAATCGGTGGAAGTGAAAGAATCTAATGCGCAAGTGGAGCATGAAAAGGCAGAAGTGTTACAAAAGACTGAGATTAGAAAATAATGTTTTCAGCATCAATCAGGGTGGAATTTAGAGCATCTCTGGAGCACTGGAATAGTATAGTGTTTGAGAAGTGAACAAGAAGGACAGGATGGACAGAAGGACTAACATTTGCTGCTCTTTGAAATCTTGGTAATTGTATAACATTCGGGGCAAGACAGAATGAAAGTAGTTATTTTCAAATTACTTTTCAGCTGCTTGCTTGTGTGACTTTGAGCAGAGCACAATTATAAGCATGGATCAGGAGTACCACAGACTCATAGGGAAATATTAATATTGAGGAATCAAGGGAAGTGCAGATTTTTTGGCTGCACATTTTGTTCTGTTTATGGTAAAGACCTGCACAGAGAAAAGATGGGATATTATGTGAATGTGTCATGTTGTGACATCATGTTATTTCATTCATTCTTTAACTCTTCATGTATGAGAAGAATATTATTTCCATACCAACAATAGTAAATCCGAGGCTTAGAGAGTTTAAATTACTTATCTGAAGTTGCACGGTATATAAGGGACCAGAATTGTATCCAACATGTGTTTGACCATCAAAGCCCATGCTTTCTGTTACATCTGGATCTAGTCACAAAGAGATGGACAGTGTAATGCTTTAGAGAACAAGGAACTTTGACTCAACAGTTTCCATTGTAAGCATGAGATATTCTTTAAAATATTATTTTCTTTTACTGACTTCATGTTTAATAGATGTCCTTATGCTTTTAAAATTTGGATTGCATTATGTAACACTTTAGGCAAAAGGGTGTCAAGTATGTGGTATTCAGTTGTGTTCAGGTATGTTTGTGTAAATGTGTGTGTGTGTGTTCATTTATGTGTATGTATTTGTTTATGTCTATGTATGTCGTTAGTAATTGAGAAATGGATTTCAATACCCTTTAAATCCGGGACTACAGGAGCTAGATGTATACAAATTATCACACTTAATATTTACGAAAACCTCAGAAGTTAAGAAATAATAACCTTATAAGTTAAAAAACACTATCCATCATCTTTTATTAGTTGGAGAAATTTAGAATTAGAAAGATTGTAAGTCAAGATAAATCACAGATCAAGTCAAAGCTTGTGCTTTTTCTCTTATTCCCAGAATGCATGTACCCAGCATATTAACTATGTCCCTACGTTTAGTTTCACACCCAACACAAATTAGAGAGTAAGCCTTAATACCCAAATGAATTAACAAGTAACTGAGATTCCGTGCAGATGGAATGCATATATATGTGGAGGTGTGTGCTTTCCACCTTCAGTTCACCCTGTCATATGCAAATCAATCCTCTCTACCCTCAAGCCTGATACCTACAGACTTGGTGAACACTGCTTCTTTGAACAGAAGGCAATAGACTAGAAATATACCTTGATAAATGATTCCAATATTAAATAAAACATAATTAATACAAATATATATGCAGAGGTTTCTTAAAGTGAAGGAAACAGCAGGCATTACTGAACTTGAAAGTTTCTTTTCCTCCTTATTCTGTATAGTCTTACTCAGGAGCCACGTACATGCAAAAGTGCCACACATTGCCATATTGAAGCTGTTTTATCAATGGATAGCTAGAAGAAATTCAAATTAAGACATGATTCTTCATGGTTTTTTTTCTTTCTTTTTTTTTGAAGAATACAGTTGACTAACTGATAAAAGAATCCAAAAAAGAAAGAAAAAGAAAAAGAGACATCAGGATCAAGCACCAAACACCAAGGCCAACCAGGAAAATATAAATATCTATGTTTTAGAAACAGAAAGGATTTCCAAGAATATTTTATTCAAAAATTTAAGAAGTCAGGATGCTGAAGGAGTCCCAGGGAACAGATCTGTGTGTTCACAGAAAGCTCATGGTAAAGTTAGGGCTAGGCCAAAGAACTTCTGACTCCCGATTCAATTCTATTATCTCTCCTTACCATTGTCAGCAAATTAATTGCACAGTGAGCTCTTTTCTAAAAATTCTTATCTTTGTGAGTCAAGTACTCTACATTTTTATTTCTACAAGCACAGTAAAATGAGGACAAACCATTGTAGACAAAGACTGCCACACTCAGTCAATAAATGCTTATTGACTGGGTAGTTTTCCTTGAGAACAGACAATGACAAGAAAATATATTTTTAACTTTTACTTTGAGTTACATTTTTATGGAAAAACTGAATTCTGTTTCTATTTAACTTTATTGGTTTGACTAGAGAAAAAATAAAATAAAATATTAAAATACAAAACAAATCTTACCCCCTTACTGTCTTATTAGTAGGAAAGAAGAGAAAAAATCAGTATCTTAAATTCAGCTTGAATCAAAACTCAGTGACTCAGAATTTAAGGTTGTCTACTCCCTGGGGACTGTGAGGATGTCCTATAGCATATCTGTACTACAATGATAGTGTCTCCAGCTGAATCAGCATGGCAGGTCTGGAGAACTATTATGAATTTATAAACAATAACAAATGCACTTGGTTTGAAGGAGGCACATCAGGTACTTGGTCAGCAAATTACTTTAGACATTGAACTGCTGGTAGTGGGAATATTCAAAGCTCTATAGCAAGATGGCATAAGACTGATCTAGAATACATATTTTTTGTAATTCTGTAATCTTCTTCAAACCAATTCATGACCCTAGGTTCAATTATTTTATGTGTAAGTGAAATTCAATGGTTAAAATATTTTCCCTACATGTTGCAGAGGTCATTTTGAAGATGAAATAAGGCAATGTATACGGTATGCATACAAATCCCTTTGTAAACTGTAAACATGTAAAAACACAATGGATTAATTATTGTACCAAAATATTATTAGTGATCTGGGATTCAGAATAGCTCCATTTAAATTACGTATTTGCATTAACTTCTGGTATAATTGGATAAGCCATTAATTTCTCTAGACCTCAGTTTTCTCGTTATTAAGTGAGCAAATCTTTTTATTAATCTTCTCTGGTTATGACATTCCTTGATTGTAGCTAAGGTTGTGATTTTATATTTAAAACTCAATTGTCCTTGGGATGTTATATTTTACTAAGCTGGAGAGTATCTTGAAATTTCCTTTTAATTAAATCTCCCCAAGGGCTGTATATTATCTTATATCTTTTCTTCAGAGAAACAGGGTAATTGTATGATTTTCAGCTATAAATAATGAAAGCCTCTGAAGTAGGAAAAGCTGATGTTGAAGCAAAACTAGAGTTAGGTTTTAAAAAGACAAGAGCCAATTATTGCTTAGTTATTAGACTTTTATCTAATCAGAACTAAAATCATAAACACGGGTATAGGCTTTTATAGGTGATACCAAAAGAAAGGTAAATTAAGATTTAGAGAAAAAATGAGGAAGGATAGATCTATTTTCTAAGAACTCATAATTTTCTGGGGTAGTGAAAATGTAAATGGTGTAGGATAAATATGGCAGATCTGTACTGTCTGAATATATATCAAGGAATAACAGAAAGGGAGTTTTGTATTTCAAAGAAGGTATTTGTTATCAACATTGTCTCTAAGAGTGGTAAAGCAAGTCTAGCAAATGTGAAATTTTTACTAAGTATTCATGTTTAGGACTTAAATTTGCATAAACTGCCATGAAGCCGATTAATAATAACCCGTATTTTGCTCTTTTCCAGGAACACTAGCTCGTTTACTAAGTGCCTTTTTCTTTTTTAAAGTAAACATTGCATCATTGTTTAGGAATTCAAATTCCAAAAGAAAAATTTTAAATATACATTTAAGGAGCTATTTTCCGAGCTCCATATTGTTTACCTTATCATTCACTTACTTAGATCTTCCTCACTTTCTTATCTATGAATTTATCAGGCAACTGTCCTTTTGAAGTTAAACAGCTAGGCAACTCCTTTCATCTGAATTGAACATTCGGTGGAGAATAACAATCCATATCTTTATGTAACATCGAATTGATATAATTTTACAACTGCTTCTACATTGCTACCACCAAATATCTAGGTGTCATAAATTTAGCAGCCAGAGTCTGAACATTAGGGTGGCATAATATATCCTATGTCTCCATGTGTTGTTAGTTTATCACTATAAAGGGTAACAGAATTTCTAGAATTGCCTCCAGACAATTCAACCCCACTGCAGTTCTCTGAAATTGTATCAAACATAAGAGGCAGATATTTCAATCACTTGAACTTACATCAGAGGCAAGACCCAGGGTGATGGATTTACTAGCTGTGAGCTCCATAATTCTAAATACATTTAGAAGACTAAATTCCTTTGGGTTTGTTATGGGCTGGATTTTGTCCTCCCACTCCCTTAAATTCATATGTTGAAAAAAAAAACGAGAAGATATTAATCTACAAGTCAAAATGATAGGCCCTCAGAAGAAACCAACGCCCCTGACACCTTGATCTTGAACTTCTGGCTTCCAGAATCATGAGAAAATAAATTTCCTTTGTTTAAGTTACCCAATCTGTATAACTTTGTTATGGCAGCCCAGAAAATTAATACAGGGTTCAAACTCTGGAAGCTTTAAGGGACAGACCTCCTGGAACTTTTCTTAATTAAAACCTGTCCCTCATACCAATACCTATATAACATTATGTATACTTCATTATAAACTCATTTGCCCAAGGCTGTCCTTAAATCTGGGTTTTGTAATAAAAAAATTTCACTTATGTCAATGTTCTGCAGTCAAGAATCACTCAAATTTTGTGAATGCTTGGATTCTCTATCTTACACTTTTTATAGGGTCATATTTGAGATGTAAAGGTTGGCTCATCTTCCTCATTCAAAAGACAGGGACTTGGATCTCATGAGCATTTATTTCCCTTACGAAGACAGAATATAGTTGCGCACAGTTCTGTGAAAATAATAGTCAGTGTAAGGCATATGTAAGGTGATAATGGCTTTCTCCCTCATTTACCATCAAATCATATCCTTAGGACCTAGTATTTCATCTGAAATTGTAAAGACAGGCATTTTTTATTAAAAAAGAATGCCATACTCAGCATGTTACTGAAGCAGTAAGCAGTACTTACTAAAGCAGGGAGAATGAGTGATTTTTTGCATTGTGCCTGAAAGATAATAGAACAATAATAGGCATCAAACATAGAAAAGCAAGACCTTCCTTTGTGTGCCATCTGAAACATCCAACTTTATATCTACGATCTGGTGACTTAATAACTTGTACCATATTTTATAATTCACATTTTCCTGTATTTATTATCTCTGAAATCAGAAGCATTTTACAATTGTTCATGTTTTATAATTATAAATGGCAGCATTATTTCCTTAGAAATCTCTTAAAATTACTAATAGTAGCACTTTAGATTCTATGAAATATGATGACACTATTCCTAAACAGTAAAAATTAACTTGGGTTAAAAGAAAAAAATGTGTGCTTCTTTTCCTTAGTAAAGGTATCTTAAACCTTTTCATCATGAAACCTTTAATACTTCTCTTTAATAAATCATATATTTTAATACCACTTTCTTCAAATACCTCTCAGTGTTAGTGGAAAGGTATTTCTCCAATTGTTAATCAGTCTGAGTAGGAAAAGAAAAACTAGGATTCAGTTTAATAATGATCTGACAGAATTATATTTCTAGCCCTGCTAATGAGGAACAACCACTGTATTAAAGTATTAGGAGGTCATAATGTCTCAATATCTCACATTTTAAGTTCATATGGAAGACTAAATCCATTGGGATTGTTAAGAGTTGGATTGTGCCCCTTTTCGGAAGTGGTCACCTCTTAACACTTATCATTTAATTTTACTTCTTAGCCTCTGACCACTTTTCAGATTATTGATGAGCAATCAATCAGCCCATCTTGAATTTTTGTATTTAAGTGCCTTATAATTACAATTGGCTACATAGCGAGAGTCATTACATGCCCCACAAATCTGAAAGGAATTCACAATGGCATAATTAAGCTCTCACCAGACAACCCTATTCCTTGGGCAATTATTTTATCAATACAATGAGAATAGTTTTTTTGTTTTATTTTTAATACAGAAAAATGTATTTCACAATTGACAGAGGATGGTTAATTCTTAAAGAACTAGATATTTTAAACCTTGTTATTAGGAACTTACAACCCTGTTAAACATAATCTTAGATAAATTTCAAGTAAATAATTCTTCATTTTGTGTGTATTCTCAACATACACTTTAATATATTCACTTACTTTTGTCAGGTTTGTCAAAGATCAGATGGCTGTAGATGTGTGGTGTTATTTCTGATGCCTCTGTTTTGTTCCATTGGTCTATATATCTGTTTTGGTACCAGTACCATGCTGTTTTGGTTACTGTAGCCTTGAAGTCAGGTAGCATAATGCCTCCAGCTTTGCTTTTTTTGCTTAGCATGGTCTTGGCTATACAGGATCTTTTTTCAGGTTGATGGGTGCAGCAAACCACCATGGCACATGTATACCTATGTGACAAACCTGTACATTCAGCACATGTATCCCAGAACTTAAAGTATAAAATACACATATTCACTTACTTCACAGATCTTTACTGAGTATCTAGCAGGTGTTAGACATTAATGACATTTACCACGTCCTTAGTGGATCTCTTGCCATGCTGCTGTCAAGATGTTGGCTGAGGTCTCATCAAAAGTCTCAACTGTGGAGAATCATTTTCACTTCCACATGGTTGTCAACAGAAAGCAATTCTTTATGGGATGGATTGAGGGTCCTAGTTTAAACTAAACTAAATTATTTGCCACATAGGCCTCTTGAACAGAATAGCTTGTTTCATCAAAGCATGCACGCTGAGAAAGCCATAAAAGAGTCTCTTAGCAAGATGGAGGATATAATATTTTGTATTATAATCACAGAAGTGACATCCCTCAGTTTTGCCATCTTATTCATTAAAAGGAGGATGACAATAAGGATTAGGAGTTACACCAGGACATGAATACCAGGAGGCAGAGATCACTGGGCGCTATCTTAGAAGTTTGTCTATTCGGCAAATTAAGTGCATATATATATATATATATGCACTTAATATATATTAATATTATATGCACTTAATATATATATATATAAAATTCTAAATTCATTTAGAAGACTATATTTATATATATGTATGTGTGTGTAAATGAATATATTAAAGTGTGTGTGTATATATATATACACACATGCACACATATATATTTACATATATATGGAAAGAGTACTTCATGAAATTATATTACCAATTTAAATTCAGGGCTAGAGAATTATTATTTATGCTATACTAAATCTGTATGATTTCTTCTACAAAGCTAATCCTGATTTTCCAAAACATAGGAAATAATAAGATATTTTGTTTATCACACATTAAACACAAAAAATTATTATCCACATCAGTATGATTACTGAAAGAAGTCAGTTTTTCTAGGCTCTTCCCATTCTTTCCCCATATTTTAATAATTGTACTTTACATTGTGTGAACATAGAGCCACTAAAAAGGATACTATTTCTCTTTTAACTTTCATGCAGTTTCACTTTTCCAATAAAGTCTCATTTATTGAGTCTCCACCTTTATACCTAGAAGTGTAAACTAATATTTCTGTAGTTACTTTGGTTTTATGCAGCTTGTTCTTAGTCGATTTCTTAGAAACTGTTATGGGAGTCATAATCCCTGAGTTCTTAGATGTTGATAGCAATTTGTCTTTAATACCTGATTGTCAGATGTGTGTGTGTGTGGGTGTAAAATCTTTGGCTCATAGTTTCTCTAATTTCTTCTAGCATAAAATGTTACTGTCAAAGTGTCTGATGATTATCCAGTTTTCCTTCCCTTTTAAGGTATTTTCTTTTTTTGGCTTAGATTACCAAAGCATTTTTCTTTTGTTTAAAGTCCAGAAGTTTTGCAAGTATATATGTTTGAGTGTTGGTTATTCTGTGTTGATATTCTTAGGCTGAAGTGTGCTCTGTCAATTGCTGGTTTGCTATTTTTAGTTTTCCAAAAGTGTTTGGAACAATGCTTTTTTAGTATTTATTACATTATCTTGTTTTATATTTCTTTAGGAAGTATTATAATCCATATGTTGTTTTTTGACTACTTTCATTATTTTTCATATTGAAAAAAATTATTTTTAAATTCTACTTTAAAAAATTAATTCCCTTCTCTTTACTTATTTCGTTTAAGGTCTTACCTATGTTATTTGGTTTTGTGTTTCTTCTGATGTCAAATTTGCCTGCAACTTATTTTTCTATTATTTTTAATTTATACCTGATATATCTTACTTCACTTGTGAGTTTTTATAAATTTGTAAAGTATGTTTTTTAGTATTACCATTTTCTTATTTTACCTCATTCAGAAATAATAGGTAACAGTTTTGATCTGTTTTGTGGGTGTATCTTTCTTGCATGCTATCATTAACTATAGCAGTGTTATTCTGCCCCTTATTCTCTGTTTTTTTTTTTTAATAATACCATTTTATGAGATTGGAGACTTTAAGGCAATATTATTTTACCTAAAATGTTAAAGGCAGACATAGTTCAAGATAGATTTTCTAACTTCATTTAATTTCCTGTTCCATTATTGTGGGAATGTGTTTAAAAACACAGCAACTTCCTTTCTGAGATTTCCAGGCTCTGTTCTTCTCTCCCCTCTTTATCTAGATCTCTATCTTTCCTTCATCTCTCTTATCTCTCTATTCTATTTCATTGTGATTCTACTCCCAAGTTTCAGACTCTGCCCTGGAAAGGAGCTATGTCTGGCTGGTTTCATGAGATTCTGTGACTCAAACTGCTCTAGGACCTATACCCAGGATCTCTGTGCTGTTAGAGCAGCAAAATCCAACTACAGCTGTTGTTTTCAAATTGGTCCAGAGGACCTTAAAGTGAAAATATGTTGACTCTTTGGGATTCTCCTCTTCTCTGACCTATCAGATGTGCTACTGCTTCCATCTATTTATTCCCGCATACATTCTCATATCATGGATGTCATGTCACAACTAGTAAATTGTCATCACTTAAGCTGTTATTCAATTATGTTATATATGCTATCTGTGTTTTGTTTTGTTTTATTTATTTTGTTATATGCAGTTGGCCTTTTTTTTTAATCAGTGGATTCAGAGATTAGCAAAATGTATACCACCGTGACCGCCATTTTCCAAGTATTCACAGGTTTTTAGTTACTGTTTTATTATGAGATTCTTATCTTATAATTACCTGGAAATCCACGTAACGTACCCATGGTCCTTATTCTCAAACAACTTATAGTGTATTAAATGAAAGTAGATAAATGTGCTGAACTCTGTTATAAAACAGAATGTATTCATTCAACAAATATTTATTATGTGTTATGGGTCAGAAACCATTACGGATGCTGAAAATTAAGCAGAGATGAGGCACAGGCTCTTATTCTAATGGGCCTTATGGTTTGTCAAAGAGCATCAAAGTGCACATTAAAAGTGATCATATCAGCCCTCATGAAATACCATAAAAATTAAATAGATCATTTCTTGGCCTTTGGCTATTGTCCAGTGTAAGAATAAAATAGAAATTTTAATTGAGAACAACTGGTGTAGAGTAGTAGGAGGATACTTATGATTGGATGGCCAAGAATGGCTTCTTTATGGAGCTAATAGCTAAACTATTGAATGATGAAAAAAGTTAACCATATGAAAATCTGAAGGTGTATTATTATGGCCCAAAGAATAACTAAATATAAAGGTTTTAATGCTGTAGCAAAGTTGCTACTGCGAGGACCAGACAGAGCATTCTAATCCATATCAATGAGAGAAAGAAGTCAGAGGTAAAACATGAGATAAATTCAGAGATCCAGGTGTGTGTCAGATTACAAGAGGTCAATATGAATATTGTCAATGAGACTGGATTTGATAATAGCTAGTAAGATAAGCCTTGGCAGTATTATGAGCAAAAGAGTGAATTGATCTAATTCTCTCTGAACTCCATGTAGACAATGCAATGCACTAGTGAAAAGTGGAATCAAGTAGACCCACTAGCTTCTTTGATAGGAGTCTAGAGGATAAGAATGGTGGCTTAAGTTAGGGAAGCAGCAATGAAAACAGATGGAAATGGATAGCTTCAGAATATATTTTTGAGAGATTGAGTTTATGGATGCTTCCCAGATTACAGAAAATACCTGTCTCACAGGATATGTTTTGAAATGTATAACACAGAAGCAGAGAAAGTTTGTGTGACACAGTAAGAGAATTAATTATGAATTCTGCATTTGGCATGTTGTTCTACAAGTGAAAAATATCAAGAAAGCAGTTGGAGCTTAGAAGAAAGTTCAATACAGGAGGTAAACAGATGGAAGTCAGTTGTAAGTGGGTTTTTAAAGCCACACCTGAAATTATATCACAAAAGACAAGAGCATAACAAAAAAGAAAATAGGGTCCAGTTCCAACATTTGATAGTACTTCAATATTTATAGTTCTGCAAGCATAAGAGGAACCAAGGGAAGAGAATACGAATCATTACCTCTGGAGCTAGTGCTATGATCTGAATGTGTTCCCCCCAATATTGTCTTAAAACTTAACCCCCAAGGTGATGGTATTAGAATATGGGGCCTTTGGTAGGTGATTAGGTCATTAGGGCTCCAAACTAATGAATGGGAATAATCCCCTTATACAAAAGATGCCAGATAAATGGATAGCCCTTTCTTCCATAAGGTTACAGTGAGAAGACATACATTTATGAAGAAAGCAGACCATCACCAGACATTGAATCTGCTTGCTCCTCGATGTTGGACTTGCCAACCTCCAGATCTGTAAGAAATAAATTTATGTTATATATAAGCTATCCAGTTTGTAATGCTTTGTTATAGCAACCCAGATGGACTAAGACAGGTAGGAATAAAACAAAAAGAATAGTGACATACAAGACAAGAAGAGATAATTTTTCAGAAAATATTCATTGTGTTGAATAATACTAAGAATACATGATAGGTGAACACAGAGATGTAGTATTTGTGTTTATCAAATTGAAGTCTTTGGTAAAGTTGATAAGATCAAATTTGGATGAGTTAGGTAACAGAAGCTCATCTGAGATAGGTGTGACTGTCAAGATTTTATTCTTTCAAAAATTTTGTTGCAAAGATGAGCAAACAGAGAGGTGTGCCTGGACAAAGAAGTGAAGGTCGAGGGATGACTTATTCGTGTGTGTGTCAGTTTTAAAGAAGACAGTTGTAGCTGATTATAATCTGTCACTAGAAAAGGAAAAATGGATAATTTGGATGATTCAATGTGTAATTTCCAGAATAAAATTTATGAGAAATTAAGAAAGAATGTGATCCAGAATGCAAGAGCCTTTGTTAGCTATGTTCTGTATAGTAACAATGAAGGAGAAGGGAGTACGGGCTCAGATTCAGAAAACTTGTGAGGTTTAAGAGAAAGAAGGCAAGGACATCTCATCTGATAGCATCTTTTTAAAAAATGCAATATAAAACAAGGCCATTAGCTGACAGGGAGTATGTGTGCAGATATTTCAATACTTTTGTACAGCAAGTAAGAAGGCTTTTGATAAAATAGAGAAGTAAAAATGGAATTTGGTGTGTAGCATTATGAATAAACTAGGAAAATCATGGTAAGAAATTATGAGCTGCATAGAGTTTCCATAAGGTTTTGTTGTGATTAATTTCAATTGAAGTCACTCATATGTTTTGTGAGTATTTTCTCAAGAAATACTGTTTATCAGATATTTATCTGATAAATATAAACATAATTACTAGATAATGAAATCATGGAAGACCTCATAAAGGAGGTGACACTTGAGCAAAGGGTTAAAATGCAGGAAAGTTTACTCAGAAGGACAAAGAGGAAGGGAAAAATATTTGCTAAGGACATAAGCAGTTTAGGAAAAAAATAACAATTTTATATGATAGCATCAAAGGCCTGTGTGTGGATGAGATAAGAAAGAGGAAAAGTGGAGGCCCAGGAAGCAGTGGGAAAAGTTGTAGCAAATTTCAAGGGTCTAACATATATCATGTTTATGATTCTAAAGTTTATCCTTTAGGTTATAGTAAATCAAAGTATAATTTCAAGCAGCTAAGCAATATGATCATATAAAATAATTAGTATGATCTTCTAATGATCACAATTCAAATACTCTGTAAATATTTTTTAATATCTCTCAAGTTTATACTAATTTATTTTTCCATCCTTACATACCATATTAAGTACAATGCTCTTCATCTGTAGGTTACTCAACCATGTCTCTTGCTTGGTTGACAGACTGATTTCTAAATATATATATTTTTTCCCCTACATAAGGAAGCAGTTCATATAGTCACTGATTTCTTATTGAAAACCTTTGTGGAAAAAAAATATAAATAGATACATCTAAATTATTTAAGAATTCTCAATTGCACAACTCTACTATTCTTATCAGTCTATTAAAATTATTTTCTTTCATTTCCAATCAGGATCTATTCATTTTCAAGACAGCACTTCAGAAATTTCCATTATAAGGAAACTACAAACATAGATATTATTGGCATTCTTATTTTACACGGTACTGAGGAGACTTGTCTTTCTCTTCTAATGCCTTATTTTCATAATTTATCTCATTTTATAGCTTTTTATTATATCTATTTCATTTCTGAAGTATTTCTATTTTAATTACTTAAAAATTTCTCTCATCTTCAGAGAATCGACTGCCTGAAAATATTTCAATCAATGGCTTTTCATATACTCTCTATAAAATTTTTATATTTTAATAAACTGGTAATCCAATAGTGCATTCTTTTTTTATAACTCCCCTCTCATTTCACTTCAAACTTCAAATTTAGTATCTAGAACTTTCTATGAGTCTTCTACTTTCATCAAATATGAAGTCTCTCTCAAGTCTGTATTAAAGTTATTTTTCCAAGTAATCTTCCCTTTTCTTTCAAAAGTCAAGTTAAATAAAGAACAGTTGGTCGTTATTACCTGATTATTCATTCTCCGAGTTCTACAATCATGGCAATGTCTAGGGAAACAAGTCATCACAAAGAAAAATGTAACAGTTAACTGACCTTGTATATATGCTATCCCTCTTTAAACTCTTTTCCACCTTAGCATTCCATTCTAATCCTTCCCACTGTGTTATGGTGTATCTGCTTTATATATCTCATAATTGCAAGTAAATCGATCTCGAAATTTAAATCACACAAAAATAGCAATTCTATAAAGTCCTTAGGAACAAAAAATGTGGAATTAAATTACTGATAAAGAGACTGATAGATAAAGATTTGAAAGAGATAGATGAGTTAAGAACTGGAGGAGAGATAATTGATGAGGATGATGTATTCATTTCCCAGTGCTGACATAACAAAGTACCTACCACACACTGAATGGCTTACAGCATCAAAAACTTATTCCTTCACAGTTCTGAAGGCTAGAAGCCCAAAATTAATGTGTTAGCACTATTGATACCTTCTAGAGACTCAGGAAAAATCTTGTTCCATGCCTCTCTTCTAGTTTCTGGTGGTTTCTGGAAATCTTTGTCATTTTTTGACTTGTAGACTCATCACTCGAATCTGTCTCTGTCTTCACATAGCATTATTTTCTTTATGTATCTATGTATCCAAGTTACATAAAAACAATGCTTCATGTATAGTACGTGTACCTTTAGGTACCTACTTTATCCAAAATTCAGGAAAGATACCTTATGTATCTTTTATGTATCTAAATATTCTTTTTTAAAAAAAATTATACTAAAGTTCTGGAATACATGTGCAGAACATGCAGGTTTGTTGCATAGGTATACATGTCCCATGGTGGTTTGCTGTACCTATCAACCTGTAATCTACATTACTTATTACTCCTAATGCTATCCCTCCCCTTGCTCACCAGCCCCCGACAAGCCCCAGTGTATGATGTTCCCCTCCCTGTGCTCATATGTTCTTATTGTTCAACTTCCACTTATGAGTGAGAAGACGCAGTGTTCGGTTTTCTGTTCCTGTGTTAGTTTGTTGAGAATGATGGTTTACAGCTTCATCCATGTCCCTGCAAAGGACATGAACTCATCCTTTTTCATGGCTGCATAGTATTCCATGGGGTATATGTGCCACATTTTCTTTATCCAGTCTATCATTGATAGGCACTTGGGTTGGTTCCAAGTCTGCTATTGTGAACAGTGCTGCAGTAAACATACATGTACATGTGTCTTTATAGTAGAATGTTTATAATCCTTTGGGTAAATAACCAGTAATGGGATTTCTGGGTCAAATGGTATTTCTGGTTCTAGATCCTTGAGGAATCACCACACTGTCTTCCACGGTGGTTGAACCAATTTACACTCCCACCAACAGTGTAAAAGTGTTCCTATTTCTCCACATCTTCTCCAGCATCTGTTGTTTCTTTACTTTTTAATGATTGTGATTCTAACTGGTATGAGATGGTATCTCACGGTGGTTTTGATTTGCATTTCTCTAATGACCAGGGATGATAAGCCTTTTTTTCGTGTTTTGTTGGCCACATAAATGTCTTCTTTTGAAAAGTGTCTGTTCATATCCTTTGCCCACTTTTTGATGGGGTTGTTTGTTATTTTCTTGTAAATTTGTTTAAGTTCCTTGTGGATTCTGCATATTAACCCATTGTCAGATGGATAGATTGCAAAAATGTTCTCCCATTCTGTAGGTCAATTGTTTAATCTGGTGATAGTCTCTTGCTGTGCAGAAGCTCTTTAGTTTAATAAGATCCCATTTGCCTATTTTGGCTTTTGTTGCCATTGCTTTTGGTGTTTTAGTCATGAAGTCTTTGCCCATGCCTGTGTCTTGAATGGTATTGTCTAGGTTTTCTTCTAGGGTTTGCATGGTTTTAGGTCTTACATTTAAATCTTTAATCCGTCTTAAGTTTTCCCAACACCATTTATTAAATAGGCAATCCTTTCCCCATTGCTTGTTTTTGTCAGGTTTGTCAAAGATCCAATGGTTGTAGATGTGTGGTGTTATTTCTGAGGTCTCTGTTCTGTTCCATTGGCCTATATATCAGTTTTGGTACCAGTATGAAGCTGTTTTGGTTACTGTAGCCTTGCAGTGTAGTTTGAAGTCAGGTAGCATGATGCCTCCAGCTTTGTTCCTTTTGCTTAGGATTGTCTTGGCTATACGGGCTCTTTTTTGGTTCCATATGAAATTTAAATTAGTGTTTTTTTTTTTTTTGACTGAGTCTTGCTCTGTTGCCCAGGCTGGAGTGCAGTGGCGTGATCTCAGCTCACTGCAACCTCTGACTCCCGGGTTCAAGCAATTCTCTACCTCAGCCTCCCAAGTAGCTGGGATTACAGGTCCCCACCACCACGCCTGGCCAATTCTTGTATTTTTATTAGGGACGGGGTTTCACCATCTTAGCCAGGCTGGTCTTGAACTCCTGACTTCGTGATCCACCCACCTCAGCCTCCCAAAGTGTTACGATTACAGGCGTGAGCCACGCATTTGGCCTAAAATATTTTTTTCTAATTCTGTGAAGATAGTCAATGGTAGCTTGATGGGAATAGCATTGAATCAATAAATTACCTTGGGCAGTATGGCCATTTTAACTATATTGATTTTTCATATCCATGAGCATGGAATGTTCTGCCATTTGTTTGTGTCCTCTCTTATTTCCTTCAGCAGTGGTTTGTAGTTCTTCTGTAAGAGGTCCTTCACATTCCTTGTAAGTTGGATTCCTAGGTATTTTATTCTCTTTGTAGCAATTGTGAATGGGAGTTCACTCAAAATTTGGCTCTCTGTTTGTCTATTATTGGTGTATAGGAATCCTTGTGATTTTTGCACATTAATTTTATATCCTGAGACTTTGCTGAAGTTGTTTATCAGCTTAAGGAGTTTTGGGGCTGAGACGATGGAATTTTCTAAATATACAATCATGTCATCTGCAAACAGAGATAATTTGGCTTCCTCTCTTCCTATTTGATTACCCTTTATTTCTTGTAAAGATGTAAGTCAATGGATTTAGGGCCCACTTTGACGTAGTATGACCTCATCTTAACTTTTTTACATCTGCAAAAATCCTATTTCTAAATAAAATCACAGGCACAGACAGTGGTGGGCTGGGCGGTTAGTACTTGGACACATACCTTCCTGGGGTACATAGCTCAACAGCTACAGAAAATGATACAAAACTTCAAAAATAACATATAAATATCAAAATATTAAAAGAGGCCTTAGTAAAATTGACAAAACCTTCATATATAGTTTTTGGCAAAAGTAACTAGTATGTTCTAGCTATCAGAGTCAAATAGTGATTGGTGTTCTTTTGTACATCCACATAGTTTTGTCAGAAAAATTATGACTCTTCCTCCTGCCCTAAATCAATACCTGTTCTCACTGGTTCTATGAAACATTGCAATTATGATGATAATTTATTTTGTTAAACAAGAGGTTTTTTAAAGCTCTCTCTCTCTTTTTTTTTTTTTTTGGTTTATTGTTCAATATATAATCCAGTCCTAACCACTATAACCACTTTTTTTTTTTTTTCTTTTTTGAGATGGAGTCTCACTCTGTCACCCAGGCTGGAGTGCAGTGGCGCGATCTCAGCTCACTGCAAGCTCCAGCTCACTGCAAGCTCCGGCTCACTGCAAGCTCCGCCTCCCGGGTTCACGCCATTCTCCTGCCTCTGCCTCCGGAGTAGCTGGGACTACAGGCACCCGCCACCACACCCGGCTAATTTTTTGTATTTTTAGTAGAGATGGGGTTTCACAGTGTTAGCCAAGATGGTCTCGATCTCCTGATCTTGTGATCAGCCAGCCTCGGCCCCCCAAAGTGCTGGGATTACAGGCGTGAGCCACCGCGCCCGGCGCTAACCACATAATTTTAGACACATTGTCCCTGCTTGAAATTGGTTAATTTATTGTAATCTCTTTCCGTAATAATTGACCTTATAAAATGAGAATGTTTGTACAGTGAGTGGTATTTTATAAGGTGTTTCCTTTTAAAAGATAGACATATTTTCACAGCCGTTTCAATTTGCCTTTTTTTCTATAAAGGTCTTTTATTTTAACACATTAAGGGTTAGGCTCGTCTGACACTTATAACAGATCTTATCATATCAGCTCTTCTTTAAAGAAATTAATAATTATGTAGGAGTGATATTTATTTCAGTGGATGATACCTTCATTTAAACACTAAAAACTTTAGCAGCATTGAGTTATATTTTACCAAACTTCAGGTTATTGGGTGCTGGAGAAACTGGGACACTTGAAACAAATGTTTTCAAACTTTAAAGGAATCATAAACATATTTGTTTTTGGTGTCATAGTATGTGTGAATGTCTACAAAGGGATATTTGGCAAACATGCTTTCAGCTGACTCGAGTACACCCAGTCTACATCCCTAAATGTTTCCATTTTTATTTCTCCTTTTATTCATTTGTCATGATCAAACTGGTTTGTGTGCATGCCTTTTGTGTGTATGCTTCTGATTTCATATTTACTGTTGTCTTCATGTCTCAATTTCGGTGTAGTTTGTGTGTGTTTGTTTTCATAGGAATTTCCTTGTCTTATCTGGCCCTTGTCATTGAGTTAAGGAAGTGAATAAATGTACACAAGAATTTATACTATCTATTTAAAATTAATATAAACTGCATATAAGTACTGAGATGTACAAAATAAGGAAAAAAATTAACGGAACATTAAGTTAGTCACAAAAATTTTCCAAATTATACATGCTGTGTTAAGCTTTGAAATTACGTATTTATGTTTTCTACATAGGGGTCTTGTGTTTCAAAAAGATTTTAAGAGCCCTGAGGGCAGAGGTCTCACCTTCTGGTTCACAAACTTTCACAAAAATACAGGCTACTGTCTTTGTGTGGTGGGTCCTTTCTATTCCTTCCTCTGTGATTTCCCTGTTCAAATACACACCACCCCATTCTTTTCTTGCATATTCATCTCATGATCATTGCCAAAGCCTTCTCAAACTGGCTAAAATGGCCTTCCTACTCTGTTCAGCATTCTCTCTTCCATCTATTTTGCTAAATTCCAAATTTTTATTCTTTTGAGAAATTTCCTTTAAGTAATTAAAAGTGCAGTAATTTTTTTTTTCTAATTTTTAAGTACATAGGTTTCATTTGCTTCTACACTAAACTGTGCTTTTCTTAATGCAGTAAAATATATTCTGGTGTAATTTTAAAACTGCTTCTCTTTGTAATTTCATTTTGTTTATTTAAAAGGGTTATTGGGCCTTCAGATTAGACATCTAACACTGTAAATGTAATGCATCTGAATTTCACTGGGCATTAAAAGAAAACTTTTAATGGTACTTTTTACCCTGTCAAAGGTCTTGTTGATATTTGTATAGTCATGTACATGAATAACACAAAAATATTCTCATTGGAATTTGTAATTGACATAAATAGTCTGATACAAAATAAAGACCCAAAAAGACATTTAACATTAATGTATTATGAAAATAAAAAATTCTTCAGAAAAAATATCTGACTATGGCTTCTTCTGCCTTCTGAGAAGTGGTGATGAGTTGAATGATTACTTATGGAAGAAGATACTGGGTGTCAATCCTTTCTCTTTACAGAGAGCTACAAGAAGGAACTCTAACCTAGAATTTGATATTTTAAATGATATAACTTTTATCCTCAGGAAGTTTTCTCATTGTTAAAACTGTGAGACCCTGTATTGGGGTGTGTGTGTTTGTGTGTGTGTGTGTGTGTGTGTGTGTGTGTATTTTAGACAAAGAAAAAATCAGAGAGGTAATTGTTAATTTGTACTCACACAACATAAGCTCTGAACCAAGCAAGAGGTAGGAGTTAATGTTCATGTTCATTCAATGTACACTTTATCAAATGAATATTCTTCTCACGTTAGAGCTGCCCTTAGTTCACTGATTGTTAGAGAATCCATCCTTTCAGGGAGGAGGGGTCTTACTATCCTTCAGGACACATGTGGCTAGATATGGTGATGAAGGAAAGCAATGGGTACTGAGAGAGGAGATTGGAGCAAGTGCCATCTCGTTTCACAGGGACACACTTATCCAAATAGAGATAACTCAGGTCCTTTTAATCATCGCCTTTCATACAATCTTTTTCCCATGGTGTTTTCCTCTTTTCCTTCTCATTCTCCTTCTTCTTGTTCCTCTTCTTCTTCTTTTATTTTATTTTATTTTAGATTCAGGGGGTACACATGAAGGTTTGTTACATGGGTATATTGTGTAACAGTGTTCATGATTTCTTTTTTAGGGCTGTTCTTTACAACCCTGTTAACAACAAATATCCTGCCTAAATGTAATCCACACTCCATGTCTCCCACGGATGTTTTTCCTATCACAGCATTCTGTAGTAAACCATTCTTAGCTCAATGAACTTGGCTTTAGCTGCTCTTTCTCAAAATACTCTTTTGAGGCAAGAAGATGGAGAGAGTAACACATCACGTTTGATTCTTATTTTTAAAATTTACTTTCTTTCAAGGAGCAGGAAAATACACATTCTAATTTCACTGAAGATGAAATCAACTTAGGTATTCTAAAGGTCTGTTAGGCACCTAAAAGCATAAACTGAACAAGAGCAGAAGCTGAAATCATTTCTGGCAGATAGCACATGAGAATCAAGAAAAAATCTATCTTCAACAGTAATGTCAGGGAATGCCTTCTGAATAAAATCTACGGATTCTTCTTATGAGTCGCATCTGCATTCTCACCTCTAGAAAGCTGGGCTCTGCCCCTGTCAAGACCCACACTGAAGTGAAATATAATTAGAGGCATACTATCAATATTTCATATACCTTAAACTGTCTGAAGACAAGAATGTTACAGTCAGAAAGGAATCATTCACTCTTTTAATTTCAGACCCTTTTGCTTCTTTTCTAGGCTTATATGAAAAGGCTCAAAGAAAGAAGGTAGAATCTTTGCATGAATTGAAGCAAACACAACTGTAAAATAACCAGCTTCCTGGGATACACAATTGTCATAGACAAGAGAAACCAGAAGAATAACTAGATCACTACAATAGCTACTACTCAATTTGGACTGACTGTGGGATCAGAGAGCTGATGTACTACAACAGAAGAAGAAATTAAGGACTAGAACTAGTTTCCATCAGTCACTCCAGAGTCAAAACAACGTAATGTAACCACAGGTGTAAAATTCATCATATTCACAGAACTAAGAATTTTGCAGTATCTGTACACTAAAGGGACAGAATTTCTTTGGGGCTATTGTAGAATTCAGCCTACCATAATTCACCCTCTGGCCCCAAGGATTCATGTCCCTTCCAAAAGCAAAATACATTCACTCTTTCCTAAAGTTTTCAAGGATGTCAGCATCAGCTCAACATCTCAAATATCATCCATATCATCTATATCAGTTTTGGAAGAGGATCCTGGGTGTAATCCATTAACTACAGCTGCTGGAGCAAAATTTCCCTCCAAGTTTGCACTTGTGAAACTAAGAGACAAATTATCTGCTCCCCAAAGTCCCAATATTCAATAGTGGGGCAGGCATAAGATAACACTTTTAAGACATTCTGGTTCAAAAAGAGAAATGGGAAGCACAAATGAATAACTGGTCAAAATATTCCTGAAATCAAGTTGAGAAAACAGCAGATTTTTAAAAATTATATTTCAAGATCTGGGAGTAATTTTCTATGGCCCTCTGGGCTCTCAGCTCCACCCTCTGGGCAATTTCTTCTACCCTTAGAACCATTCTTTCTTCTTGTAAAAGGTAGTACATGTTTCTAGCAAAGAAGTTTTATCAGCCTGCTTGTTGCCGCTCTCTGGCTCTTGCAGTACAAACTGGCAGTATTTTTGCTGATATGGATTTCCCAAGAACCTGTGATCTTGCACGAATTGTACTTGGTTTCACTCCATTGGACAACAGCCATACCCACAAATCTTTTTGAGATAATCCCTCCTCTATTTCTGGCTCCCGTTCATCTGACTGAGGCACAAAGTCCTTAAGCTTCCTAGTAGTCCTCTAAGCATTTCCTTAATCCATGGAATCTAATCCTAGTAGTCTTCTAAGCATTTTCTTAATCTATGGAAAGAGCCAGTTGTATGACAGAATTTTCTGACCTTTTGAGTATTCTGAGGTTTTGGTCTGAGTTTGTACCACCACACTCTCAGCCTTTTCTCTATGCCACCCTGTCTTTAGTGCTCTCATCTTAGCACCTTTTGTCATGTGAATAGGCTAAAATTATCGAAATGACTTTTTTTTTTTTTATTGTTTTGAGACAAAGTCTCACTCTGCTGCCAGGCTGGAGTGCAATGGCGCAATCTCGGCTCACTGCAACCTCCAACTCCCTCATTCAAGCGATTCTCCTGTCTCAGCCTCCTGAGTAGTTAGGATTACAGGCATGCGCCACCACCGTCAGCTTATTTTTTGTAGAGAACAGGTTTCATCATGTTGGCCAGGATGGTCTCAATCTCCTGACCTCGTGATCTTTGATTGTAACTTCTTCCTTTATTTTTATTTTCTTGCATTTTGCTCTAAGCAGCAAGAATAAACCAGTGCTTCCCGTAAACACTTTACTTGGTGGGGGTCGGAGGGGTCCCCTCACCTTTATATCCAAATTAATTGCCCATACATTTTGCTTTCCACAACTTAGGACAACTTCTGCTAAGCTTTCAGTGGCTACATATGAAAAATCTTCCTTTCTCCTGTGTGATAACATGTTGTTGACTTCCTTCTTAGCCCTCCAAAGTAGCCATCCATGTCTATATTACCCCTAAGAATGTGTTCAAGGCATTCTAGAATTTTCTTTCACATATTCCGACTTTTACTCACTTCTTGATTCCAAAACCACTCCTTCATTTTAGCTATGTGTTAAGGAGTCACTTATTTGCAAGTTCTGAAATCTGTATTAGTTTTATATTACTACATAATAAATTACCACAATCACAGCAGCTTAAACCATCATCTATTTGTTAGCTCATGGTTTTGTAGACTAGAAGACTGGCACAATGTGGCTGTGTTCTATGATCAGGGTATCACAAAGCTAAAATTCACGTGTTGGTCAGGAGAAGTTCTCATCTAGAGGCTGCAGGTAAAAGATTGGGTTCAAGCTGACTCTTGCTATTGGCAGAATTGGTTTCCTTGGAACTGTAGAACTGAGTTTCTATATCCTTGTTGACCCTATTTAGAAGCCACTCTCAACTCCTAAAGCTGACCCATATTCCTTGCCATGTGGACCTCTCTATCTTAAAGCCAGTAATGGCACATTGAATCCTTCCTATGCTTTGAATCTCTGACTATTTCTGACCTCTAGACTCAGATTTGCTGGGTGTGGATGATAGTCGATCCCACCTGGATAGTCGCCCTATTTTAAAGTCAATTGATTTGGAAACTAAATTACATATACAACTTTCCTTTTTTCAGTGTAAGGTAACATGTTCATGGGAATAAAATCCATCATATCCACAGGCTAACAGATTACACAAGTTATACAACACAAAACAAGGATCTTGGAGGCTGTCATAAAATTGTGCCTAACTCTGTATCCCAGTGTCACATAGCAGTCTCCAAGCTGGTACTTCCACTGTGCCTTAAACACAATGTTGAAAGTTTAGCAGCCTCTGGGAAGTATAGTATATGATAGAACTAGTGGATTCCACAGTCCTGTGACAACCCCAAATATCTCTAGCTATATAGTAGATTCCTTGGTCTCCATAAAATTATGTAGTATCCCATGTCAGCAGATCCAATAAAATTTATGACATTGGAGAGTGATGCTTATTATGGTTCTGCATACAAGAAGGGCAAAATCACACCAGGAATATAGATGGCTGATAGTCAGAAAGAATTACTGCCCCTTCCAGGATGTAAGGTATCTAATATAGTCAACTTATCACCAAGTACCTTATTTGTTTCCTCTAGAGATTGTGTTATACTAGGGGCTTGACTTGAATATATGTTGGATATTTGGCAATGGCAATAACTAGATCTGCATTGATGAATGGGAACCCATGCCATGGGCTCATGCATAACCTCCATTGCTGCTATCATGACTACTCCATTCCATGTGCCCTCCATGCCAGCCCTGGGCTGGCTAATGATAGAGATTGGCAAATGTCACCTGCAAAAGACATTCTGTCTAATTGGCTATTTAGTGTCTCTAATGGACTAAATGACACACGTGAACTTGATATGTATAATACAAATAGCTTCATATTTTGCATCCATTCTCAGAGATCAGTCTATATGCCTCTTCTCCATATCTCCTTCTATTGGACTGACCCTGTTCACATCTGAATCCCCAAAACATGTGAAAGTTACATTTGAAGAAAAAAGTCTTTGCATATGTAACTAAATATCTTGACATGAGGATATCATTTTAGAGTATCTGGGTGGGCCCTAAATCCAATAACATGTGTCCTTCTAAGAGATACACAGAGAAGACAGAAGAAGACAAGTACGACACAATGTGACCACAGAAGCAGAGATTGGAATAGGTGACTACAATTTAAGGAATTCTAACATCCACCAGATGCTGGAAGAGGCAAAGGATAGATTCTCCCTAGAGGCTTCAGGGGATTTTGGTTCTGCCAACACTTTGATTTCACACTTCTGGACTCCCAAACTGTGAGAGATTAAATGTCTATTGTTCTAAGTCACCAATTTTGTGGTAATATTTATTATGGCAGTCCTAAGAAGCTAAAATGCCTTGTTTTCCTGATCTTCCAACATTTTTAAAGCTCCTGACCAACTAGCCAATCCATTTATTTTCACAAAAAGTAAATGACCAGGTACCCTACTCAAAGCTTTGTGCTTCAGAGAATTTTCCTGCACTAGTCTTTTCAGTATCATTTCTGAGTGGGATAGTAGTTTAGCAGTAATTCATTTTCTATTACATATGGCTCAAGAAGCAGGGCGACTTGTACTGCAGGCTTCTTTCTGCAGACCCATTGTGTTATCTAGTTAATGCGTTAGCATGAGTTTACCAAGGATTGCCCTTCCTTCTTATTTGGTGAAGGTGTGGAATTTAACAATATATTCTTTATTTTGAGGGGGTGCTTTAGCATTTCACAGACTACTGACCTCCTAAAATCTTCCCTGATTGCAAACCCTTATATCTTCATAGGTTTTATCTCCTACTCTCTAGAGTATATAGGTATATTTAGAGGATATGTGTCTTTCTAAAGCCTCCAACAGACTTATCATTTTGTGCTTGTCTTGTTCTAATCATATGATTTATTCAATATACTGTTCCAATTAAGATAGTCCAAGTATAGATGTTTCTGGTCCCCGTAGATAATGTAACAGAGGGCAAGAAAATTAACATGGTACTGGGGCAAGATTATAAATGTATTTGATTTTCCATCTTTCTGTTCCTTTTTCTGATAAGAATGGAAAAGAACACATACACCAGCTCAATGTCCAAATATATACCTAAAGCCATGTTGACTTACCTTAGCAAAGATAACACACCAGCCATAGCAGCTCTGACTTTATGGAAGTTCACTTTCATTTTCCAGGCTCTGACTAAATTTTGTTGTGGCCAGACTCGTAAACTAAATGGGAATAAGATAGAAAACTCTACCATCATATGCTTTAGGTCTGAAATGTTGTCAATGATTTTTATCATTACTTCTAGAAGTGGTATCGTTTTTATTTAATATCATTTAATATAGTTCATTCATACCTTGAAGAGATGAAAAAATTTTCAGTATTTTTCACTTGTCTTTCCCCACTCTAATATTCCTTACCATATGCACCACACAACAAATATAAGGGTATTTTTTTTCCAATTACTAAGTCAGTCCATTCAGTTATACATATGGAGATAGGACATGACCCCCAGCTGGAATTACTGACCTACTATACCCACTGAGTACAAGAGAACATTGATAATCGGTACTCTTATGCCTCCATTTTAAGAAGTGAACTAATGGGGATGTTACAGCTCCCAGGTTATAAATGTCTTGGCTCTGTTCTACTAAGTCCTAAAAATGTTTGCTTATGGCTGGGCGAGATGGCTTTTGCCTGTAATCCCAGCACTTTGGGAGGCCGAGGCCGGCAGATCGCCTGAGGCCAGGAGTTCGAGACCAGCCTGGCCAACTTGGTGAAACCCCGTCTCTACTAAAAATACAAAAATTAACCAGGCTATAATCTCAGCTACTCTGGAGGCTGAGGCGGGAAAATCGCTTGAACCTGGGAGGCAGAGGTTGC
The DNA here is from genome assembly GCF_029281585.2 of Gorilla gorilla gorilla. Lineage (NCBI taxonomy): Eukaryota > Metazoa > Chordata > Mammalia > Primates > Hominidae > Gorilla > Gorilla gorilla. The sequence goes on from NC_073229.2 coordinate 66,395,472, forward strand.
AGTGAGCCCAGATCACGCCATTGCACTCCACCCTGGCAACAGAGTGAGAGTCCCTCTCAATTAAACAAAACAAAACAAAACAAAAAAACAACAACAAAAAAAGTCTGCTTATTAGTCTTTACCTGGTATGCAGTTACCCAAGTAAATTGCCATATGTAACTTTGGGGGAACACTGAGGAATCATTAACCTATGAATACATTTACTGTGATGTTGTAGGAACATTCCTCCTAGGGAGCCTGCTTATTCTTCAGTCAGTGGTTCCACATTCTAGAAACTAAATCAGATCTGGAAACGGAGCAAGGAATTGTGTCTTTTTGCTGCAGTGGCTTTACTCAGCTTCTTGATTACCCATGCATTATTTCTTTTGGATGTAGAGACTGAGCAACACTCATGTTGACTGCCCATCTAATCTGCCTCTATAGATGTCTGCTCCATTAACTATTTCTATAGCTCTCTGTGAGTTAGTTCACAGTTGACTCTTTGATCTTGCTAGTCATTACAATAAGTGCATCTACCTTGTTTCTTTGGGTAAATACCACCATCTTCATTTTGTTATTTTTAGTATTTTATAATATCATTGCAACCAGAGATCCTATTTATGTAACAACATCTCTTACCACAAGCCCTATCTTACAAAGGACAGCCACCACTGAACTTCTCCATGATGTCAGTTCCTTTCTCAGTAGAGCTTTGGTAAATGAGTGTCCTCTAGTAACTCCCAGAGGACAAATCATGTGGTGGCTTTTGTGGCCTTAAGCATAATTACTGGTCTGCTGGCTAGGAGGGGATGTGCAGTGGATCTGAAGGAGAGATGTGTTGTCTTGTAAGTCACAAGCCTTGGTATTGTTTTCAGGTAAATGGGGTATTCACACCTTTAAGAGGGATACATGGGGCAACTTTTGCAAGCCCCAAAACTTACACTGATGTTGGTGTCATTGTTCCATATCTCAGGTTTCACATCTGACAGGGATCTGGATTGAGAATTAAAATATCTCAAGAACTGTGCTACTTTTACTATTAAGTAATGGGCCTAAGATTTTCTTTCTCCATAAAATCCCAAGATTTTTCTATCTTCTGCTTGAAGGAAATCAGAGTCTTTTTAATGCTGTCTAGGAGGCCTTCTACCTTTATTTGTTATTAAGAATTCCTGGCTTTTCATTTTATCTCTCAATATGTCAAATGTCCCAGTTCCATACTCATTATTACAATTTTCCTCATATTTATCAAATGCTGAAAATATTCTGCTTGTCAGTTCATTCTCTTCCACTTGATCTATTACCCCAGTTAACCTCCAGCTGAAGCTGTAAAGTTGCAGCATAGCAATCTGCTATGGGCTAATCATAATGAAAAATTTTAATATTTCCTTATGCTTCATTATGGACTATCACCAGTGGTAGGGTTCTGATTCCTGGTGAGCTGGTGGTTGACACAGCTCGAAATTCCTCTTTTCAGGCCTTTCTTTAACTATTTCTGATTCCAGGTTTCTTAGGAAGCAGGGTCTTACTCAGAGATTTGCAAGTAGAAAGTTCATTAGGGAGTGCTCTTGAGATCAATGTGTTTAGGGAGGTAAAGGAAGCAGGACTGGGAAGAGTGTTAACTGGACTGTGATGAAGTTGAAACAAAGACCTCAGTTGATCACATGAGGTTGATATGAGGCTTATATGGCTGATATTGCTCTTTGAAGTCATCCTGAATTGGAGAAATGGGACAAAAGCTTTATCCCCCTGCATTTGCCAATTATAACTTTGAGTGAGACAGCTCTCTTTAGCCCAGTCCAAGTACTAGAAAAAGACTTAGCTAAAATCTGTCAGCTACCATCACTCCTGAAGCTGCAGTGATGAGTGCATCAATCTTGGGGAAGAAGTGCTGGAGAAACATGAAATCCCATAGGATCATAATCCATGGTTTTATTTTCTGTTTATTCTTTTTTCACTCTCTCTCTTTCTTTCTGTCTCTTGGTCTCTCTCTGTTACCCAAATGTGGTATTTTATTATTATTTCAAAATTATAAGACAATGTTATAGACTGAATATCTATGTCCACACAAAATTTATATGTTGAATTAAGCCCTAACCTCTAATGTGATGGTATTTGAAGATGAAACCTTTGAGAGTCAATTAAAATTAAATGAATTCATGAGGGTAATGCTTTCATGCGGGAATAATGGTCTCAGGAATAATGATCTCATAAGAGGCTTGCACCTACTGAGAAAAGACCATGTGAGGACCTAACAGGAAGTTGGCCACCTACCAACCAGGAAGAGGGCTCTCAGCATGAACTGAGTCACCTGGAACCTCGAACTTCGACTTCCTTTCCTCCAGAACTATGAGAAAATAAATGTATTCTTTAAGCCATCCAATACATGATATTTTGTTAATGGCAGCCCACACTAAGATAGTCAGTTTTAAGACTACGATATAAACATAGAGAAAGCAGTATGGGCATATGGCAGTACAATTGTGAGACAAGCAAGGATGTTGCACAAAGAATGGAATATATCACTCACCATCCAAACAACCAATAGCACAAATTCCACTCACAGACTTCAGCCTCTTAGTATAATAGTATACTTGGATAACAGGCTGGCGTGCCATAACGCCTGGCTAATTTTTTGTATTTTTAGTAGAGATGGGGTTTCACCATGTTAGCCAGGATCGTCTTGATCTCCTGACCTTGTGATCGGCCCACCTCAGCCTCCCCAGAGGGAGGTTACCTCTGAGGAGGAGGTATACCTCTGAGGCAGGAGAATCGCTTGAACCCAGGAGGTGGAGGTTGCAGTGAGCCGAGATAGTGCCACTGCACTCCCGTCTGGATGACAGAGTGAGACACGGTCTCAAAAAAAGAAAAAAAAAAGTATACTTGGGTGACAACTCTGAAAAAAATCTCAATATTTTATCATGTTTAAAATATTATCTTTATCTGGGAACAAGGAAGAAATCTGACTCATTTATGTAAATTATCATTGGAAGGCTAACTATCTGATGAACCTATGAAAATTGTTTTTTTTAATAACTAGAAAAAACCAATCTTCTATTTATCTCTTCTGGTAAATTTAGTTTATATAGTTTATATATACTGCTGAATATAGTTTAAATATTCCCATCAAATTGTTTCTCATACTGAGAACAGAAGAGATCCCAATGTCAAATCTAATTTTAAAATTTAAAGTATTTTTCTGCATTTATGACATGCGTCTGCAGTGTGACATATCTTCAGATGCCAGATGCCTTTTTATGATACTTTTTTTCAATCCCTTTGGCAAAATTCTGAACTCCATATCTTTGATATTTATGCATTTGCCTTTATCCTTGATCTTAATTTATGCTATAACTTGTTTATGTTTTATACTTTCTCATTTTTCACTTTCATACTTCCAAATTAATTAATTTCTGCTAAAAAATGTTTCTTTACTGCTATGGCTCATATATTGATTTCAAAAATGTTCATGAGATGGTCTCTATGATTGAAACAGAAATATATATTAAAGTAAGAAAAAACATTTTAGATTAGCCTTAATCTCCTAAGATTAACAAAATAGATGGTTATTTTTAAGTCCAGGCACCAGATTTGTCAGTAGGTGAGTCTTGAGATGATAACAATGCTCTGACATTGACTCAATTCTGCCTTGAATATCCTCTGGAACTCCAGATATTTGTAGCAGACAAATGTAATCCAGTGTTCATTTCTGAATCCCTAAATATTAGATTCATGACATAATAAAATATTGTTTTATGCTAATTTGCATCAAGGCATAATTAGGGTAAAAAAATAAGATAAATGCTGTTTTCTCTGAGAGTAATAATTATGACAATAGCAAATATTTATTGAGGGTTTAATACGTATCAATCATTTTGCTAAGTATTTCTCATATACTCTCTTACCTAATACGCAAACAACAATCTGATAAAATATTTTTATTTTTCTCACATTTGCTAGAGGAATAAACATGGACTTACAGAAGTTACATAGTGTACAAAGGTAAGTTAGGGCTTGATTGAAGAAACTAGAATCAGCTCTGATGAAATTAATTTAAAAGTCATTGCTGTGGCATTGTAAATGGCTTACAGAATTGTTAGCAGAGAAGCAGACAATCGGTGAAGTTTAAGGGATGAATTCCATATGAAATATCCCAAAACTGGGTTACAGTGTTTTCCCGTGTTTCTTCCCTGACATGGAACTCACTTACTCAATTAGGAAATAATTTTAGAGTTGATGGGTTTAAAACCTCACCACTTCTGCATGTAAAACAGAAGCTCATGCCTTGTCTCTCCTTACTTCAGATTCCTTTCATTTAAGAGCACTTAAAGGTGAAACTTACATTCCATTCAGAATAATACATGCAAGAGAGTCTGCGGCATGTAAGTTTAGCAGCACACTAGAAGGAAGTTGAAACCAATGTTAGTAAACAATCACTCAGTATTCTCAACACTTATGAGTGACAAAACTAGGTTAAACTGCTTTTCTAAGACCATTTCTGGATCCATTTTCTCTTTCTTTTTTATTCTCATGTTCTCTTGTGTGCATATTTGAGCATGCATGTCGCTCTGCTCTTCTTGAAAGACAAATTTGTTCTTTTCTTCCAATGCTTATCATTATCATCATCATCCAATATTAATATGACAAGGAAAAAGAAGAGATATCACAGTAGGCATCTCTTCAACTGAAAATGGAACACCAACCAGCCACCGAGAAACATGGGATCACAATAAATAATGAGCTTGAAGATGAGTACAAATAACCAAGATAAGACATTTTTATTCCTGAACTCCCTGGATAATGACAGGAAAAAATGTAAGCAAGAGTACCCCATCTTGTTTTGTGAAGAAAAACATTTGGCAAAGCGCTAGAGCTTCAGAGCACTTCTGAGTTCATTTAGTTTAATTCCACACATTATAAATGAGAAAACTGAGATGGAGCAAGGGAACACAATTTGACTCAAACTTGGAGACAGAGTCAGAAGTGAGATCTTCTGCTCCTTACACCAACTTTCTTTGCTTCTCCTAATCCCATTTCCTAAACTCGAATATAGCTATGAATCTTCAGAGATAGAGAAGGGTATTTTAATGCTAGCTTTGGGGAAGAAGGATAATAAGTTATTTCCATACAGGTAGCTAGTTTTAAAACCACCTTGTAGATTAAGAGTTACCCTGGTAATCTTATATGTAAAAATTGACTCATTTACAATTTTTATACATTTTATACATTTTATAATATTTTACAGAGGCCTGCAGAAGAGTTTGTTCACAGCATGTTCAAGCCACCAGATCTTACGTGAAAAACTCCAGTGTCCTTACTAGCTAACTCTAAAGGAAATGATGCAGCTGCGTGGCTCTGTGCAAAGTGCCCATCTAGCTCATATTGGACTTCAAATTAAGGTCTCCAATCAAAAGAATCAACCTGTAACTATTTGCCCTCCTGTTAGCCAAATTTCTTTGCCGTTGCTGAAGTTCACTTCTTTCATCTGGACACAACTGATTTTATATATTGTTTTCTTCTCTTTGCATATAAAAATACTTCAATCAAAGTGTGCAGTGTATAGGCAACAGAAACAGGAGAATAGATAATAAAACATTTAAAGTCTTGCCATGTGGTTGTAGGAAAACTTCTTCAAACTTTTTCTGTTTAAGAAAATGTGTCCATGAAAATCTGATGGAAACAGTCATAACAAATAACAAGGTAACCTACAAGCCAGTGAATGTTTTGCAATTATATTGACATGAAGATATTTGTGTTAAGATTTGCCTTTCACCTACTTGCCAGATGTAATGCCTTCATTGTTCCAAAATACCATTAGCATCCATAAACAAATATGATATGAAAGATATTTGGATACATTTTTTGTAACTAATAACATAAATTTTTTCCTGGAAGGAGCAGTGGCTATACTTCTCCATAAAGTTGTTTTAACTTCAAACATGACAATTCTTAAATGAACTATCATTATAGCAAAGCTTTCCATTGTAGAGAATAGTTGAGGATAATTCTCTTCATATGAACTTTACTAAAAATCAAAGAAACTAGATACAGTTTCCCCTTTCTGATTATTCTTGCAGTATATTAAGTAAAGCTCTTCACCTTTCTCCACCACATACTCCATTTATAAAATGCCAGCTACTCTTTTAGCCATCTTTCTGTAAGGTTTTAACATGGCCATAACTGATCCAATATCATAGTACCTGTTCAAGGAAAACAGCAAAACACGAAAAACAAAAAGGGCAACAAGAGGTAAAACAATGACGTGTTAGATCTATCTTGTTCTAAATAACCTATTTGACAGTTTGGGCCAATATTAATATTTTTCCGTGAATTTGTGGATTTGACAGATTATTTTTGCAAATCAAGGCAACAAAAATGATACAACTCTAGTGGTGTAAAGTCAGCTAAATGATACCCCACGACAAGCATGAGACACTAAACAAACATTCAGCAGAAAATCAATTAAGACCTCAAAATCATACAACTGTTGACCATTTGTATGTCTTTTTTCATAAATGTCTATTCAGATAATTTGTCCACTTTTTGATTGGATTATTGGGGTTTTCTTGCTGCTGAGTTATTTGAGTTCCTTGTCTCTTTGGAATATTAGTCCCTTAGATGAATAGTTTGTAAATATTTTCTCCTATTCCACAGATTTTGTCTCTTCACTCTGTTAATTGTTGGGAATGTAAATTAGTATAGCCATTATGGAAAACAGTATGGGGGTTCATCAAAAAACTAACAATAGAATCATTATATAATCTGGTAACCCCACTACTGGGTATTTATCCAAAAGAAAGGAAATCAGTATACCAGATGAATAATTGTACCTCCATGGTAATTGTAACACTATCTACAATGGCCAAAATATGAATCAACCTATGTGTCCATTAGCAAATGAGTGAATAAAGAAAGGGGTTATATATACACAATGGAATACTATTCATTCACAAAAAAGAAGGAAATGTCATTTGCAACAACATGGATGGAACTATAGTCATTATGTTAGGCGAAAGAAGCCAGGCACAGAAAGACAAATATTGTGTATTCTTATCCTTAAGTGAGAGCTAAAAAAATAAAAGTGAATCTCATGGAGGTGGAGGGTAGAATGATAGTTACTGGAGGCTGTGAAGGGTGTGTGAGGGCGTATGAAGAGGTTGCTAATGGGTACAAACATACAGTTAGACAGATGGAGTAAATTCTAGTGTTTGATGGTGCAGTAGGGTGACTTTAGTTAACAATTTATTGTATATTTCAAAATAACTAGAAGAAAAAATTTGAAATATTTCCAACACAAAGAAATGATAAATATCCTAAATACCCTGATTTGATCATTACACATTGTATTCATGTACCCAAATACCACAAGTGCCCCATAAATATCTATAATATGTATAATAATATCAATAACATTGTTAAAGAACTCTTCAAAATCAGTTGTTTGATTTTATAACAAATATCTAGTCATATGTAGAAGCTGTAAAATTAGAGCTCCTTTCTGATTAAGGGAGTGTGCTTTTACATTCCAAGGAAGGATAAGAAGAGAAGGTGTCCTTTAACAGTGACAGTAATTTAGGCAATTATTTAATATCCCTGAGGCTACTCTCCTTTTCAGAGGTTATTGTGATTAAAAAACACTAGATGTTGTATGAAAAACACCTTAATGATGGCTACCACACAGTAGGACATAATTGTAATTCCATTATAAGTATTATTTTTAAATATCTAGAAAAGATACAAAAATAAATGATCCATTGATTTACTCCAGAAGATGAGTATCAAATCTCCACATATCTAAAAACAAAAAAGAATTTGTCAAAAATACACAAGCATACCAAAAAAAGCATCTCTTAAAAAAAAGTTGTTTCAGTTAATGCCTTTCTTATAATCTTCACTGGGAAATTATAATCACATGTACAACTCAAGCATAAATAAACCTATTGTTTCCCAGAATTACCTTAACTTCTCAAGACCCAGTATAAAAAAAATATATATATATAATCACTGATATACATAAAGTCTTTCAGATAATTTTCCATCAGGTATAAAAGAGAAAATACAGTTTATGGTAGAGAGGTTAGGAGGAGATGATGAAATTTCTCTCTATTGACAATGCCTAAATTTGTGGAGTCAAAGCTTAGTTGATGGAACTAAAGAAATAGCTTTTTTTCTCTTCTAAAGGGATAAATTATTCTAGATGCTTGTCATTTCCTTTTACAAGTGTGCTGGAGAACTTCCAAAGGCATATGATTAAACTGCTACAAGGTCTTAAAAAAAAAGAAAAAGAAAAAGAAAGACAAAGAAAATGAAACTCAGTAAAAAAGGGGAAGAGTTCACAATGCATTTGCTTCTTTGGTATATCTGAGAAAAAAGAAAAAAAAGTTTGCCTCAGTTGCATTTAGGCAAGGGGTTCAACATATCCAGAAAATAAATTAGAGATCTAGAGAAAGGTGTTCAAAATTGTGTAGAAATTCACAAATTTTGTAGAAGTCAGGTAAAAGAAAAATTATTGATTGCAGTGATATAAACTTTGTGTTTTCCATAATAGAGTCTTATGCTATAATCTATGTTAACCCAAAATAAACATTGCAATTGGTTTGGGCCATAAGCAAATGGAGAATATAATCCTTCTGTAAGGAACAGCCCAGTTTGTTGATCTTGGATCAGTTATCCGACATACTTTGAGCCCTCAAGGTTTGCCAAGTCTTCGTCATTCTATAAATCTCTTCATTCCTTTTGTGAGGGAGAATATAAGGAGCTTTAATCGTGCTACCCAGTGATTCAGTTATCATTTTTGCTGTGGTTCACTCATTGACCTTCAACCTAGTCCCTGCACCTAAATCCTTACCTCGTTTCTCACTGCCAGAAATTCAGCCGCTGGCTATATCTGCACACCTGTTTTGGTTCTAAGTCCTGTTTTAAGCCGTTGCCTCCAAATCTTTGTGCCAGTCTTTTCGAATGTTTGCTGAAAGCCTGAGTTGGCTTATGTCTTTTTCCAATGAATAAAATCTCCACTAACGCAGCACACACTGGTGTCCTTTGATGTCTCAAATATAATCTATATTCATTTAGTTATATATCAACATAAACATTACTCCATAGGGAAAATTTTTAAATGAATGAATTGGTATAATTTACCAATGATCTTCAACCCTAAATCAAAAATTCAAAAACATCTGAATCAAAATGTAGTTGATGTTAATTGCTTATTAATGTAAAATAAGATGATATTCATATTACTTTGTTGCACATGATATGGATTCTAATACAAACACATACCTCTCTCTCCTTCTCTTTATCTCTCCTTCTCTTCATCCTCTTGATCCTCTTATCTTCCTTGTCCTTCTTTTCTCCCTCCTCCTCCTTTTCCTTCTTCTTGTAAAGCAAAAGATGTAGAAATTCATAGGACTCAAGATAGCTGGATGGTTAATCATTTCACAAAAGCAAATCACATGATTTCATTAAAAAAACAAAAAACATGGGATCTGGGTTCAGGCTGACCCAGATTTAAATCTTAGATGAGTTTTTATCATATTTTGGAAAGCATATGATATTTCCTAGCTATTTTGCTTACTTGTGAAATGGACATAAGCATATCTACCACTCAGGGATTTTGCAAAGATCAAATTAAGTAGTAGGCAAAATATGCATAACTTTGCAACTGTCACAAAGTAGATAGTCAGCTAATTTTTATAATCTCCCTCTCCAAATTTCCTTTTCTTCAATAATTAATTAGATATGGTAATAAATCAATATCTGCACTTCCTTAATTTATGCTACTCAGTTGGCATTCATATTTTCTTATAGACTCAAATACACATATGTTGACAAATATATGCAGAAAAATTCATTACTATATTTCTGTATATTGTTAAGTATGTTATCTGATGGTACAGGGAACCATTTAGCTTTCAGGCAATAAAAATGTATAAAACAGATAGTCCCCTACACTCTCTCCCAATAAACAATACATACCATCATATGAACAATGTTCTCAGAAAAAGTTTTGGATATCTTATTTATGTATTATGTAAGATCAGTAGTGTATAGTGTTTATTGTACACAAGGTCCTCTATTTCTTGTAGTTGTTTTGTATTCTACTAGTAATGTTAATCCATAATGGCTGACTAACAATGTACAAATGATAATGTTAAAGAAAAAAATTCCAAAGAATGAAAAGTTTAGTCAGCTGAATGTTTTTTAAAAAACGAGATTTAGAGCTTCTCAATGTGACTTCAATAAAATATCCAAAAACTTAGAGGACAAAAATCATCAGACTGGTTGAGATGGTTGAAGGTCCTTTCCAAAAACTTAGAGGACAAAAATCATCAGACTGATTGAGATGGTTGAAAGTCCTTTGATGCTATGAAGGTTAGAATGCACATCACTGAAATCCATTAGAATAGATCAGCTCTTCAACAATGCTAGTTGGAAGGACCTACAGCCAAGTAATATCACGAATCCACAGAATTAGAAGAGTGGAGACACTTCTAATTTTTAGTGCTGGAAATACATCTTAAAAATGAGAATTATGAAACAACTCTATGAATTCGTGATGTATTTAATGCACCATTTTCTGGAATGCATCCCATTTTATATCACAGTCTTAAAATTAGAAAGAAACTTGGAGGACATCCAGACAAACTTGCAACCCGAGGGAGAAATTCTTTTCCCCTACATCGTTGAAAAACAATTCTTCATTTCCTGTTTGAAAGATTTTAATGTTAAAGAGCTAACTTCTTCTCACATTAACCTCTGGAATTGTATAGATTAGGATATCAGAAGAAAAGAAACAATACATTCATAAAGGTCTAACTAAGTGAGTTTAATGAAGGTGTTAGTTACAGAGGCATGGGTACTGTTACTAGTATTATTAAGTGATAGAGAGAGGCCCAGTGGTGAGTAATAGCAGGAAAACTTTGCCACATCTGGCCACCAGGGTTAGATGTCCTTCTTGTCCTTGTCCCTAGCCAAGGACATCTCTTATAGTTGTTTTGTACTCTACCACGTTATGCACTCTGTAAATATTTTCGACTTTGAGTATCATGTCATTTGCTGATTCCCAAGTTATTGTGCTTCACTTCTTGATAACAGCTTTAGCTGTTGGCTCTTTGTTATTTTTTCTGAGTTTGTAGAGGAGGCTTCTCACCACTGGCCTCTCAGTTTTTTGAAATTCTCTTCTCCAAAGATTCTGTCTTCCTTCTTCCTCATCCACTCACTCTCATTGTCATTCTAGTCCTTGGCACTAAAAATAACCATAACCTCTCCATTCCCTCAGTTTTACTAACCACCAATTCTTATTTTTCAAAGTCACTGTTTGAATCAACTTAAATAGTATTGTTCCAAACTGGGGATTCCTTTATCTATTACTACAGATGAGTAGTTTGCACTCTCTAAAACTAATCCGTGAATTATCTTTTTAAAATGTAAGGTAGAATGTGTTATTCGTCTGCCTAAAATCTTACAGTGGTTCCTGATATCATTCAGAGTAAATATCAAGTCCTTACAATGGATCAAAATGTGTTAGATGGTTTCACTGCCTGATATTTTGCTCAAGTCCTCACAGGCTACTGTCCGCTTACTTTTTCCACATGAGACACATCAGCCATCATGGAATTCCTTGAACACCTTGAGCACACTCTTACTTTAAGATATTTACACCCACTGTTCCCTCTTCCGCTCTTCCTGGAACATTCTTTTCCCGCATGCCCGCATGCCTCTCTCCCTTACCCCTTTCAAATCTCTGTTTAAATGTCACTTTTTCAATGGGGTTTACCTAATCCCTATTTAAAATGTTATCTTATCCCAATGAACTTATATTCCTCAGCTTCCTTAGCCTTCTCTACTCTTTCTTTCACCCAGCAACTATATAACATACTGTAAAACTGACATTTCGGCTGAGCACAGTGGCTCTTGCCTGTAATCCCAGCACTTTGGGAGGCCGAGGCAGGCAGACCGCGAGGTCAAGAGATAGAGACCATCCTGGCCAACACGTTAAAACCCCGTCTCTACTAAAAATACAAAAATTAGCTGGGTGTGGTGGCGCATGCCTGTAGTCCCAGCTACTCGGGAGGCTGAGGCAGGAGAATGGCTTGAACCCAGGAGTTGGAGGTTGCAGTGAGCCGAGATCACACCACTGCACTCCAGCCTGGCAACAAGAGCAAGAATCCGTCTAAAAAAAAAAAAATCCATTTCATTGTATGTTATGTATGTATAGTACATTTAGTATGCTCTTTATTGGCTATCTCCCCTTCTTGAAAGAAAGATCTATGAGGACAAAAACTGCTGTGTTTTATTTACTGATACAATTCAAAAACCTAGAGTTGCGTCCACAAAGGAGGGACTCAATATTTGTTGAATGAGTATGTGGCTGTTGGAATATGTAAGAATAAATTACTCTCAAAGAGTCCTCTAACTTTCATGACTCAGTGGGAGGTACTAAGGAGAGGGCTGGCTTGTCTTGGGAGTAGGCAGAGAGGAACTTGCTTACAGAGTTTGAAGTACAGAACCTTAGACAGACTACGTATCTCTAAGATCTTGAAGACTTGGTCCAAGGGTTTTCTGTGTATGTAAATGTTTCCAGAAATCTCAGCTTGCTAAAATTGGAGATTCCTAAGAAATACTTCTTACCTATTCAAGCAAAGTACCTAAGTTGGGGCCCAGGAACTGCACTTTAGTGATCCTTTTTAGGGACATTTATGTATAATAACCTCTTAGAAATATAGCCTCAACTCTTTACAAGTAATACTTCACTGGAAAAATATATATTTTAAATGACAGTTTGAGGAAAAATGTAGAAGGGACGGTTGTTTAGGTGTGGGGCAATGAAAAGAAAATAAAACGAACAAGGGAAAATGCTTGGTCTCGAAAGAGAATAGAGAGTCAGAACAAGAAAGAGAAATTATTTTACAGGTTTGTTCCACCCCCACCCAGAGGGATGAGTACAATGTAACAGAGGTTGGAATTTGGGAGAAAATTAGAATCTTAGTAAACAATCATCCTCTATACTAAGTTCTATCCATTTTTCACATAGTATCAGGACTTAAACATACTGATTTTTCACATCTTGCAGGAGACGTGGAAAAACTTAAATCGCTTCTAGTGTTTCTATATATATTAGAAATGTAGTTATAATGTAAATAACAGCTGAGAGTTCAATGAAAGGTCAAATAATTATTTTTCCTATTGCTCTGACTAAATCACATAGACACGCTCATATGTACAGCAGCATCCCTGGGGATTACTACTATAAATGACTATTATATTATTGCCTTGAATTACTCTTTCAAAACCACACAAATCCCAAGCACCTTCCACATTAAAGATCATAAAACTCACCCATTTTAACTGATAACCATTTAGCATAGGAGGCTCTAAATAAGATTGATATCTCACAGGTTAGCAAGTCAGGTAAGAAATTTCTCACTGAATACACACAGGCCATGTAGAGTTAACAAAAAAATATTCTTTTGAAATTTTAAAATGTATTATATTTTTTTCTATCAGGATTAGATATTAGTTAACAGTTTAGTAGAGAATAAGTTATTAGGTAATTTGATGGCATAGAAACATATCAAAAAGAATTGTTTCAGTTTTTGGAACATAAATTGAGAACTGGGGTATTAAAAAGAAAATATTTTAAATGCCTTTGTAGCAAATGTAGCAATATTGTTCATTGATAATGTGATTCTTGTTAAAATAACAAACATTCTGTGTTTTGCCAATTGCAAGTGGTTCTGAACTTTACAGACTTTCATTTTACATGCAGGGGTACATGTGAAGGTTTGTTCCATAAGTAAACTTATGTCGTGGAGGTTTGTTGTACAGATTATTTCATCATCCTGGAATTAAGTCCAGTAGCCAATAGTTATCTTTTCTGCTTTTTTCTCTCATCCCACCATCATCACTCAAGTAGGCACCAGGGTCTGTTGTTTCCTCCTTTGTGTTCATAAGTTCTCATCATTTACCTCATACTTATAAGTGAGAATATGGGGTATTTGGTTTTCCGTTCCTGTATTAGTAGGCTGAAGATAATAGCCCTCTAGCTCCATTCATGTTTTCACAAAAGACATGATCTTGTTCTTTTTTATGGCTGCATAGTATTCTACATACATATGTACCACATTTTCTTTATCCAATCTCTCATTGGTGGGCATTTAGGTTGAATCCATGTCTTTGCTACTGTGAATAGTGCTGCAATGAACATTCGCATGTATGTGTCTTTATAGTAGATTGACTTATATTCCTCTGGGTGTATATCCAGTAATGGGATTGCTGGGACAAATGATAGTTCTGCTTTTAGCTCTTTGAGGAATCACTGTAATGCTTTCCACAATGGTTGAACTGACTTACACTTCCGCCAACAATGTATAAATGTTTCCCTTTCTCCACAACCTCACCAGCATCTGTTGTTTTTTGACTTTTTAATAATAACCATTCTGACTGGTATGAGATGGTAATTTTATTTTGATTTGCATTTTTCTAATAATCAGTGATGCTGAGCATTTTTCATATGCTCCTTGGCCACAAGTATGACTTCTTTTGAGAAATGTCGGTTCATGTCCTTTGCCCACTTTTTACTAGGGTTTTTGTCTTGTACATTTGTTTAAATTTCTTATAGATGCTGGATATTAGAGCTTTGTCAGATGCATAGTGTATAAAAATTTTCTCCCATTCTGTAGGTTGTCTGTTTACTCTGTTGATAGCTTCTTTTGTTGTGCAGAAGCTCTTAAGTTTAATTAGATCCCACTTGTCAATTTTTGCTTTTGTTGCAATTGCTTTTGGCATTTTTGTCATAAAATCTTTGTCCATTCCTATGTCCAGGATTGTATTGTCTAGGTTGTCTTCCAGGGTTGCTATAGTTTTGGGTTTTGCATTTAAGTCTTTAATTTATTTTGAGTTGAGTTTTGTATATGGTGTAAGGAAGGGGTCCAGCTTCAGTCTTCTGCATATAGCTGCCTCATTATCCCTGCACCATCTATTGAATAGGGCATCTTTTCCACATTGCTTGATTTTGTCAGCTTTGTTGAATATCAGGTGGTTGTAGGTGTGTGGCTTTATTTCTGGGTTCTCTATTCTGTTTCATTGATCTGTGTGTCCATTTGTACCAGCAGCATGCTGTTTTGGTTACTGCAGCCCTGTAGTATAGTTTAAAATCGAGTAATATGATGCCTCCAGCTGTGTTCTTTTTGCTTTGGATTGCTTTATCTATTCAGACTCTTTTTTTGGTTCCATATAAATTTTAAAATAGTTTTTTCTAGTTCTGTGAAGAATGCCATTGATAGTTTGATAGGAATAGCATTGTATCTTTACTTTGCTTTGATCAGTATGGATATTTTAATTATAATGATTCTTCCTCTCCGTGAGCATGGGATGTTTTTCCATTTGTTACTGTCTCCTCTGATTTTTTTGAGCAGTTATTTTGTAGTTCTCACTGTAGAGCTCTTTTGCCTCCCTGGTTAGCTATATTCATAGGTATTTTATTCCTTTTGTGGCAATTGATAATAGGATTGTCTTTCTGATTTGGCTTTCTTCTTGGCTGTTTTTGGTTTATAGAAATGCTAGTAACTTTTGTACATTAATTATTTTTTTTAAAAAAAAGCTTCCAGCTTTTGCCCATTTGGTATAATGTTGGCTGTAGGTTTGTCATAGATGGCTTTTATTACTTAGGGACACAATAACAAAAAAAGAAAACTTCAAGCCAATATCCTTGATGAACACTGATGCAAAACTCCTCAGCAAAATACTTGCCAACTGAACTCAGCAGCACATCAAAAAGCTAATCCACCACAATCAAGTAGGCTCCATCTCCAGGATGCAAAGTTGGTTTAACATATGTAAATCAATAAATGTGATTCATCACATAAACAGAATTAAAGACAAAAGCTGCATGATTATCTCAATAGATGCAGAAAAGTCTTTCAATAAAATTCAACATCGCTTAATGTTAAAAGTGCTCAAAAAACTATGTATTGAAGGAACATACCACAAATATATATATATACACACACACATATATATACACACACACATATATATATACACATATATATACACACACACACATATATATATATATACACACACATATATATATATTTGATATGGAGTCTCACTCTGTCACCCAGGCTGGAGCGCAGTGGCGCGATCTCAAGTCACTGCAAGCTCCACCTCCCAGGTTCCCGCCATTCTCCTGCCTGAGCCTCCCAAGTAGCCGGAATTACAGGTGCCCGCCACCAAGCCTGGCTAATTTTCTTTGTAATTTTAGTAGAGACGGAGTTTCACCATGTTAGCCAGGGTGGTCTCGATCGCCTGACGTCTTGATCCGCTTGCCTCGGCCTCCCAGAGTGCTCGGATTACAGGCGTGAGCCACTGCGCCTGGCCAGAAATATTTTTTTAAATGTTATCTTCTGTCCTTTAGTCAAAACTCAGCATTTCACACTTGAAAAAAAATAGTGAATCTTCACATGGCCTCTGAAGATACAGCAGAAAAGGTATTATGAGCAGTCTAATATGAAGGTTATGAAACTACTATTCAGCTGCCATCCTGGTAAACTCAAGACAGTACTGACTTTTTTTTTTTTTGAGACAGAGCCTTGCCCTGTCACCCAGTCTGGAGTGCAGTTGCACGATCTCAGCTCAGTGCAATCTCTGCCTCCTGGGTTTAAGCAATTCTCCTGCCTCAGCCTCCTGAGTAGCTGGGATTACAGGCGCCCACCACCACGCCTGACTAATTATTGTATTTTTGGGAAAGATGTGGTTTCACCATGTTGGCCAAGCTGTTCTCAAAATCCTTACCTTGTGATCTGCCCCTCTCGGCCTCCCGAAGTGCCGGGATTAGGTGTGAACCACCGCACCTGGCCTTGATTTTTTTTTTTTTTTTTTTTTTTTTTTTTTTTTTTTTTGCCACAAATCAAATGGCAAAATAAGCAATAGACAGAAAACAATAGAAGAGGATAGAAACCGTTGTATCTAAATCAAGGACTCCCAGATATGTTCAAAAAGTGTTTGAATCACTTTATTTTTTGTACCCAAGTTAGAAATTAATGTTTCATGTTCTCTTATAATATTTCTAAGTATATCTTACAACATATTCTTCTGTCACAGCCAGCATGATTCTTTTAATCAGATCTCTCTTTGTCATTGTGTTGCTATGCCAAAGGATAGAACGCACACAGAGGGGTCACATGAGGCCTCTTTTCAACAAGTGCTAATTAATAGGCAAGTCAAGACAGAGCCTCAAAAGACAAAGTGCTGAAGCTAAGATCGCTCAGCAAAAACTGAAAACATACCCTTTAGATTTGAAAGTAAGGATGGCTTGCGGGATTTGTTTATTTCTTTGCCACATAAAGAAAGTTTAAAATTAAGGACATTGTCATACAGTAAGGGACCTTGACCCCTGTCTTTCATTTAATGTTGCTAGGTTCAGTGTTCTTGTCAGTAAAATTAAAGGAATTAACCCAATACATGACTCTTATCTATGTTGACAGAGTCCTAGAAAGTCACAGGGGCAGTTGGGGACCAGTGATGAGAAGGATTGTGAATAAAAAAGAAACCAAGGATTTTGTTTTCCTTCTCTTTCTCTCTCTCTCTCTCTCTCTCTCTCTCTCTCTTTAGCTATTACCCTTTTTGGACTTCAAACAATATTTTAAAATTTTTAGTTGAATATTTTAAATAAAATATATTATATATACAGTTAAGCACACAGAGCTAAAGTATCAGATTGACTAATTTTCACAAAATAAACACACACATATGATACTCATTTAGACTTCCAAAATCTCTCATAAAAGTAGCCCTATCATTAACTTCCCACAGAGTAAGCACTATACTGAATTTTATCACCATAAACTAGATTTTTCTATTTTTGAATTTGATAAACATTGACTCATACTATATGTGCTTTTTGTGCCTGCCTTTGTTCAATCAATAATATGACTTATCCACGTTGCTCCATGAAGATTTATCCACGTTGCTTCATGAAGCTATAGTTGGATTTTTATTATGTATTAACCCATTGTATGAATATACCAAAATCTATTTTTTGCTAACACATTTAAGTACATTTGGATAATTTTACATTTTCCACTTTTACACAAAATGTTGCTAGAAATCTTGTGTACATGTCTATTGGTATCAGTAGGTTCATCTTACTATCAGTGATAGGAATGAGTGGAATTACCAGATATATCTTTATCCGTGGACAGTCCTAACAGTGTTCCAAAGTGTTTGTACAAATGCATACACCACTTGTCAGTGTATGAAAATTCCAATTACTCCATGAATTTGCAAATATATGGTACTATCATTTTTAAAAATTTTAGGTATTTTGAGAGAATTATATTGGTATTTTATTGTGGTTTTAGTGTGAATTTCCTTAATGACTAATTTTATTGAGCTATATATATGTGTATATACATACACATATATACATATATACATACATATATATCATATATACATACATATACATACATATATACATATATACATACACATATACATATATATACACACATATATACATATATACATACATATATGTACATATATACATACATATATACATATATATACATACATATATATATATTTACCTATGCCTCATTTCTACTTAGTTATCTGCATTTGTGAAGAGACTATTCAGATTTTTTGATGTTTTTAATTGGACTCCTTGTCACTAGTGATTTGTAGGAATTCTTTCTATATTCCATCAATAGGACCACAGAACCTATAAACATTGAAGGGATACTGAGTGGATATTTTGAACAACTTTATGGAAGTAATTTTTTTACAAAAATAGTGCACTTAAAAATATTATATACATAATTCCAATGTTTTATATATGTATATAATTCCAGTGTTATATATATATTGCATATATATATATATAACATATATATATATATAATGTTGCAAATATCTTCTTCACTCAGTGGCCTCTGTTTCTTATCTTATTTTTTTTGAGAAATAGAATATTTACATATCAACCTGTACCTATATTGCTAATGCTTTTGTTTCTCATTTAAGAAATATGAACTTTCACAAGATCATAAAGATAATCTGTTAATAGTCTTCTAAGTTTTAATGTTTTTCTTGTGACATTTAGATATATTATTCTCTTGAAGTTGAAGTAATTACTTTGACATGGAGAACAAACTTAAAAAAAATGTTCCTAGACACTTTAGCAAGCAACATTTATTGGAAGACTTACCTTTTTCCCCACAGAATAGCAATGGCACTTTACCATAGATGAGATGACTATATACGTGTGCTTTTGTTTCTGGGCTTCCTATACTTTTCCACTGGTCTATCTGTCTGTATTTTTATAGAAGTCTTTATTTATCAAGTCCTGATATATTCTTCTTCAAGAATGTTGTAGCTATTCCTGGTCCTTTGTCTTTCCACATAAAATTTAAAAGTTGCTTTACCCACCAGAAAATGTTGGAATGTAATTAGCCTTGCATTGACACTTTTGATCAATTTAAGGAAAAAATGATATTGTTATAATTCTGAGTCATTCAGTTTATGGCCATGGCATGTTGTTACATTTATTTAGATTTTACTTCATTATTTCAGCCATATTTTATAGTTTTTTAGTTTTTGAAGCCTTAGAATCTTTTATTTCAATGATTATAAGACAATTTCAATGGTAGAAATTTTAACTTTATTTTCTGATTTGTTTTTGACTTTATCTAAAACTACAGAGTTTTGATTTAGTTAGTTTTAGATATCTTGTTAAATTCCTCTATCAATTCTATTAATTTGAACCACATGAGATTGTTGTTATGGTAAGTAAAAATGTTAAAATATCAGCATTTTAATGTGGTTGAACATAACAGTGTTATGTTCTATATCTCTAGTGTCTTGATTTCCTATGTACACAACTAAGCCATCTGTATTAGTCCTTTTTCACGCTGCTATGAAGAACTACCCATGACTGAGTAATTTATGAAGGAAAGAGGTTTAATTGGCTCAGAGTTCCACAGGGCTGGGAAGGCCTCAGAAAACTTACAATCATGGTGGGAGGTGAAGCAAACAGGTCCTTCTTCACATGGCAGCAGCAGGGAGATGTGCAGAGTGAAGGGAGTGAAAAGCCCACTATAAAACCATCAGATTTTGTGAGAACTCAATATCATGACAACAGCATGGAGACAACTGCCCCCATGATTCAATTACCTCCAACCAAGTCCCTCCCATGACACATAGGGATTATAGGCACTACAAGATGAGATTTGGATGGGGACACAGCCAAACCATATCACCATCTGTCACTTAATACAATTTTATTTCTTACATCTCAATACTTATCTTTTAAACATTTATTTTTGTTGCTTTATTGTAGTATGTGCAACCTCTAGCCATATGTTGGGTACAACAGGTGACAGCAGATATCCATGTTTCATTCTCAATATAAGGAAAAACACTGTAACTATTTCACTAAAAAATATTACATTTCCTGTACATTTTAAAATATATCCTTTATCAGATTAAGGAAAGCTCATTTTATTCCTACTTTACTAAAATATTTTTTTAAATCATGGATATATGTTAAATATTATGAAATGCTTACATTATTCTTTTTAAATAATATTATCATTTTCTGCTTTATTTTGTTAATATGGTAAATTAATTATATTGTTTTGATAATTACATAAAACATAAGCTCTTAGAATAAATAAATTTTATATTATCTATATTTTATATATTTCTAGATTTGTTTTGCTACAATATTGTTTACAATTTTTGTGCTTATCTTTACAAGAGGGATTTTGCTATTATTTAACTTTTGTGTGAAGTCCTTGCCAGTCTTTGAAATCGAGGTTATTCTAAACTAATAACATGGAGAGAAGGCATCACCAATTACCAATTGGTATTTAACAATATCAGATATAAGCATTCAGGACCACAAAACCTATAAACATTGAAGGGATACTGAGTGGATATTTTGGACAACTTTATGGAGATAATTTATTTACAAAAATAATGCACTTGAAAAAAATACAACTTCCTGATATTGACATAAGAAGAATTAGAAAACTTGGATAATCCTATATTTATTAATAATGTTGAAACTATAATAGCCCTCCTACAAAGAAAAGTTCAGGAATGGTAGACATCAAGAATGAATTGTTTCAAACACTTCAGAGAGAAGTAATGCCAATATTGCACTAACATTTCCAAAGAATAAATAATTAATTGAGTATACTAGACATTAAGGAGACAGAAACATCAATGATAACAGAAATTACAAGGCTTTAAGCTTGGAAATGAATGGAAGGAAATAGCATATACTGTGTTCACATTTAAAGTTTATTATTTAACAGTCATGCCAAGATAGAAAAATGAAATCTTGCGTGTCAATAAGTATATATACTAATTGTGAATAATGGCTTTTCTGTATTCTAATAGTCAGTTGATTTATAAAAATAGTAGGTCAATTTCAAAGACCATCCAACATTCATTTAGATATTTCCTCTCAGCTTCAAACTTACCCATCCATTATCTGATTGATAATGTTGGGGCTTGAAATCTGGAAACTAAATTTTTATTTTCCAGCTGGCTCTTAGTTAGACTCTGCCATTAGTGAGAACTAGAGAAATCCTGCAAGTCTGGAGGAGAAAGAAGGTACATGCCCCTTCCTGCTTTTTTCTGCCTGTTTATATTCTTTTTCTTTGAAAGTAACCCTGTCAAGTCTTCTTAATCCTGACAGTGGTAATTCTGTCCGGTTGCAGCAGAATTCATTTTTCCATTTACCCAATGTTTTCAGAAAAGATTTAACTTTACTCACCTGAGAGATACTAACATTGCCAATTATCACTCCTCAGAGGTTCAAGTCCAAGCCCCACAGGGCACTTCCTCTGAATTTCTAAGTTTTAATATATCCAGCCTCTACCCTTTGTAACCTAGCTATAGAGAACTTACCTCTTGCAATTACTATCTCAGGTATAACTTAGAGTTCTTGTTTTATCTTTTATAACTTGACATCTAAATACCTACTGAACAATTCCTTATATTAATTCTCTCTGTTCAAACAATAAATTGGCTTCTATCCCCTGGATGATCCTGAATGACAGCCCTGCAAAAGGCAAACATACAATGAAGAGGAGATACGCTGGGCTGTGAAATTGTAAAACTAAATTATGGGATAGATATGTGATAGAAATTAAACAAACCAAACCATATAACTGAAGGAAGTTCAAATAAAATTTTTAAAAGCACACATGTGTGAAATAGATATTACAGAATAAGAGAAAGGAAAGATTGTAAATGTGTGTGTGTGTGTGTGTGTGTGTGTGTGTGTGTGTGAGAGAGAGAGAGAACTGTTTCCACTTCAGCTAACTACTATTATCTTTCAAATGCTTATAATTTAAAGGGCTATTGTGCTCAAAAAGAGTCCGATATTTACAAGAAAGGAAAATGTAACCTAGTTCATTTTTATTTAATTTTCTCTATCAATACAAAAATCCATGGGAGTTATGATTTACTGGAAGTGATATCTCATTTTAAGTAATCAGCCCTCTCTTCAGGATATAATATGTCGTATGCTATCAAAGCAATTGTTCTCAATACGTACATTGCTATTCAACATCAATAAATGTCCTGGTAAAGAAACAGATGCATGAATTTACATTTCTTTTTAAGCGCAAATAAATCAATGACTATCCTCTGATGAACTCTACCAACTTTACTGGCAAAGGCATTACCACTTTCTTTGGCTTTTATATTATGCCATATTTCCTATTGCACTATTGGCTTCTCTGTGAATTTGAATGGCACATTTACTTAATTAGGAAAGCTCTAACCAATGAATTTTAAGAAAAAATTTTTAATAAACAAATAAATAAATGCCTACAATGACAACAAGTCAACTTTAAAATAGGTTTTTTCAGGATACTGGCAATATTTTAGACAATTTTTGTTTAATTAAAGATACATTACTATAGCCTTTATTTTTTTATTTTGAAGCTGCATGTGTTTGTTTCTACCTGGCTTTTTCTCACCTTTCACATCATCCTTCTATCTCGGGTAGAATTTGATGATGGTAATTGTGTTAGTCATCAATGTATTTACTCAACTCAAAATTCACCCTTCATTGCCTGCTATGCAAAAGTTGAAATGGGCCAGTTATATATTTAATATATTTAACCTTTGCTGTTGTCATGATGTTAAGTTTTGCCACTAGAAGGTCCTGAAATAGAAACTATGAGAGGAATAAGCTCTTCTTCTTATTCTCAGCAATTTCTGTTTGATTCTTCACGTGATTGTCAGTAGTATGTGAATGATGTAAGGTAGCGGGGAGGTACCAGTGGACTCAACCCTCATTAAGTATTAGCAGTAGCTGACTGCTTCCCACTTGGGATTGAGTGATTTGCCACAAGTGAATTATTATTAAGGCTTATGAGTGTGCCAGTGGTTGGTTCCCAGGCTCATCTTACCAGCAACCCAAAGAAGTATTTTATTTGCCAGCACTGACCAGGATTTTCTCTTCTATACCCTGAAAGGGTTATTCTTACTTACCCAATAACTAGGAACAAGATCTGACCTGAGTTACCCTGCCACCTTCTCTGCCATACAGTAGTCTGCAATCATACCTTCACCAATGAGGTCTGAATCCAAGCCTTGAGATTTATCTCTTTGGTACACAGCACTCTTTACTCCTTTACATCAAATTCCATTATAGTTAACAATTCTTTATTTTAAATATTCCCTTTTCAACTTATTGTGTGATTTCTGTCTCCTGATTGGATCCTAACTGATAAAGGAATGAACAGATTTTCAAATATTTTCCAAATCCTCTCCATTACTAAATGGAAATTTTATAAATGAATCACATTGACCTGGGAAGTTTGTCTCTTAATACCTTCTTCTTTTGAAATAACATTCCAAAGAGATTCATCAAGCAATGACAACAAAGAAAGAACAAGTAATTATCTAGCTAATGGTCAGAATAATTACATTTATAATTGAACTGAAAGAAGTTTAAAATTGGACTCTATCTTTAGATTTAGAATGTAAGACAAAGTACACACCATCTGAAATTTTAAATAGTCATAAGGGATGGGTGATTTCTCAGCCTAAGGAAAATTATAACTTTCATAAGCATTGACCAAATAGTAAATTGTAGAGGTTGGTTAATGGGCCATTATATTTTTGCCATTTTCTTGATAGTACGATTTTATCACGTAGGTTGGGCAGTACCATTAAGTAAATTATCTATCATATTATCTATGGAAAAATGATTCTTCTTTTGGAAATGGGTCCCCAAGGAAATTTCACATATGCAATCTTCTTATTTTTTAGATGAAAAATCAACAGAAAGATTGCTGGCTTTTTGATGCATAGAAAAATAATATTACATGTCAACCAAGACTTATCAAAATGATGTGCATACTTTGTGGATACAAAGTAAGAATAACATTGGTGTTAATAAAAACAGAAAAAAACATCACTGCAGTGTATCTCCCAAATTCTCTCTCTCTCTTTCTTTCTTTTTTTTTCTTTGTAGCTAAAATTCTAGGAACTGAGAAGTCAGTTTGTAGACTTCTAGGAAAAAAATATTTCTCTGATAAGGCAACCCTCATACCTCCTGTTAATTTCTTTTCCCCCTGGAAAAACAGCAGAGGCTAGAAGGAAAACCCAACCTAATGTTTGAAGAGAATGTTAAGGGGCCATATGGCATGGATTAACTTGTGCAGTTGCGAATTTAGCCAAGGACCACTTACTTCTGGAGTTCTGGTTAGCTCAAGGTATTTGCTTTGTTTCTGTTACATGCAGCCTGGGACAATATAGAGTTATCAAATATCATAACTGAAAAATCATTGCAAATTCTACAGTATACATCAGTGTTTTCTTCATACTTGTTTGCATATTAGAAGCACCTGAGGAGTTTAAAAAATAACAACAGCAGCAACTAATACATAGATCTAAGCTACATTTTGTAAATTAGCTGTGACAGAGCTGATTAATGAAAAGCTTTCCAGGTAATCTAATATTCAGTCAGTATATAGCCTCGCTGGTATTATATTCTGCATATATCCTTGTGGCCTGATGGGGATTATGGCTGTTTCTGTATTAGGTTGAATTTCAAAGAGATTAGGGTGCATAAATGCATCATTTTGCATAAGTTTCTTTGCAACATAATTTTAAAATCTTAGTATTGTATACATGAGTCTAAATTTAAAAAAAGCAAGTACATTGATTTGTGGAGAATATATGGTCACACTCTTTAATAATCTACTATCTCATCTTTTTGTTTATCAGGAAGGTTATTTTTTCACAATGATGTAGAGACAAGCCTCTGGTTTGTTTATTACAGGCCCTAAATCCATGGCAGTGGAGGAAAAGTATTCCTATAATGAAAGTGCCAGCCTCTGAATTGTTTTCCTGTAGCTTCTGGATTTGAAGTCACATAATAGTGACTTCATTGTTAAATTAATAATATTGAATTTTCTAACATACAAGGAGTACATACCTCCTGGTAGATAGCTGAATGTATTTACTACATTGAGGAGATGAAAAGATGCTTTCTTTGAGTGACTGTGGCTGGCTTACTCTACATTATTTTTCCATGAATTTTTGGTCCACACATGAGATTAACCATCCTGATTTAAGCTGCTTTGAGGATCTTTCCTCAAAATCATTCGCAATTCAAATGATTCTTTGAAGCCCTGGGAGAGCTGCTTGTGGGCAATAACAGCTAAAGGGTGAGCATCCAGACTAGTCATGAAAAACAAAAAAATAACTCAAAGCAGTCTGAGCTATGTGAGGCATGCAGAATTTATCAGACCCAGAGAGACATAGCATGAGACTTCAATTATGTCTCCTGCAGCCAAGCCCAGAGGTAATTGTTTAAAGGCATTTTGTTTTTTCTTCTTTTCCCTGTAGTTTCCAGACTAGCTTATACGTTACATAATTGTTATCACAAGTTGCACAGTGTGATCCTTATTCATTATCATCCGGTTCCTAAAATTTTTAACACAAAGAACGATGTATAGCTAATTAATAGCTAATGTTATGAATATCTCAGCTAATATGCTGTAAGTTAATACTGTGCACCAATCTAATAACAAGCTAATATTATGCACTAACCCTGAAAACATAATCTAATACTTTAATGAACCAACGTAAATTATGTAAATTATTAATAAATAACGTCAAAACTGCCTCATTCTTTTTTTCCTTTAAAAACCCACCAGTAACTGCTGGTAATCAGTGTATATTTTCAGGGCAACTTGAACCTATGTCTAATGGGTTGCAGTTTTCAAATTTGGCTGAAATAAAATCTCTAGTTATATTATTAATATAACTAAGGAAGAGATTTAATATAATATAAGGAAGAGATTTAATATATAATCAGAGAAGCAGAAGTTGTAGCTTCATGCTACTTGACTCAGGCCACATAGTCACATTACTCTCAAGGCTTAAATAATGTAAAATTCCAACAGCCTTAGGTTTGCCCTATTTAATTTCACATTACCAAACTGTGAACTTTGTAAGCCAGTTTTAATAGTATATTTTTATCAATTAATTTTGTATTTATATATAATTGATATGCAATAATTGGACATATTTATGGAGTACAGGGTGATGTTTCAATGCATGGATACATTGCATAATTGATCACATTGAGGTAATTACTGTATTTATTCCTTTAAATATTTATCATTTCTTTCTGGCAACAACATTCAAAATCTTTTCTAGCTATTTTCAAATATATACTACACTGTTATTTGCTGTAGTCACTCTACTGTGTAATAGAACACCAGAATTTATTCTTCCTAACTGTGACATTGTACTGGTTGATGAACTCTTTTTAGTGCCCCAACCCTCTTACACTCTCAAGCCTCTGGTAACCACTCTTTTACTCTGTACTTCTATGATTTCAACTTTTTAATTTTATTTATTTTTAGTTTTTATTTATTTTTTGAGACAGGGTCTTGCTTTTTCATGCAAGCTAGAGTGCAGTGGCACAATCACGGCTCACTGCAGCCTCAACCTCCTGGGCTCAAGCAAACCTTCCACCTCGAGTAGCTGGGACAACAGGTACACACCACCAAAGCTGACTAATTTAATTTTTATTTCTTTTTGTAGAGATGGGGTCTTCATATATTGCACAGGAAGGTCTCCAACTCCTGGGCCAAGTGTTCCTCCCACCTTGGCCTCCCAAAGTGGTGAGAGAACAGGTTTCCTCTTTTAAGTTGACAAAAAAGGTAGACTGTCTAGCATGTTGATATTCAAAGATAATGTTATTTAAACATAAGAAAACAAAAGTAGACTGACTTTTGCATCATTGGAACAGCTTTACAGAAATTATTAATATTTCATTCTGTTTTATGGCTGAATAGTATTCCATTGAATATATATACCACATTTTCCTCATTCATTCACATATACAGGAACATTTAGGTTAATTCATACCTTACCTATTGTGAAAAGCACAGGAATAAAATGGGATTGCGGATGTCACTTCAGCATATCACATTTACTTTCTTTGCATATAATGAGATTGCCACATCATACAATAATTCTATTTTTGAGGACTGTCCATACTGTTTTCCATAATGGCTGTAATAATTTACATTTCTCCCAACAGTGTATAAGCATTCTCCTTTCTGTGTGTCCATGCAAGCATTTGTTATTTCTTTTTGTCTTAAACCTGTCATTTTCAGCAATATGAATAAACCTGAAGGACATTATGTTGAGTGAAACAAGCCAGGCACAGAAAGACAAACACCACATTATATGTGGTATCTTAAAAAGTTGATTTTGGCCAGAAGCAGTGGCTCATACCTGTTCTCTCACCACTTTGGGAGGCCAAGGTGGGAGGAACACTTGGCCCAGGAGTTGGAGACCTTCCTGTGCAATATATGAAGACCCCATCTCTACAAAAAGAAATAAAAATTAAATTAGTCAGCTTTGGTGGTGTGTACCTGTTGTCCCAGCTACTCGAGGTGGAAGGTTTGCTTGAGCCCAGGAGGTTGAGGCTGCAGTGAGCCGTGATTGTGCCACTGCACTCTAGCTTGCATGAAAAAGCAAGACCCTGTCTCAAAAAATAAATAAAAACTAAAAATAAATAAAATTAAAAAGTTGAAATCATAGAAGTACAGAGTAAAAGAGTGGTTACCAGAGGCTTGAGAGTGTAAGAGGGTTGGGGCACTAAAAAGAGTTCATCAACCAGTACAATGTCACAGTTAGGAAGAATAAATTCTGGTGTTCTATTACACAGTAGAGTGACTACAGCAAATAACAGTGTAGTATATATTTGAAAATAGCTAGAAAAGATTTTGAATGTTGTTGCCAGAAAGAAATGATAAATATTTAAAGGAATAAATACAGTAACTACCTCAATGTGATCAATTATGCAATGTATCCATGCATTGAAACATCACCCTGTACTCCATAAATATGTCCAATTATTGCATATCAATTATATATAAATACAAAATTAATTGATAAAAATATACTATTAAAACTGGCTTACAAAGTTCACAGTTTGGTAATGTGAAATTAAATAGGGCAAACCTAAGGCTGTTGGAATTTTACATTATTTAAGCCTTGAGAGTAATGTGACTATGTGGCCTGAGTCAAGTAGCATGAAGCTACAACTTCTGCTTCTCTGATTATATATTAAATCTCTTCCTTATTATTGTCTTATAAATGATTGGGAAGGACTAAATGGCCATTCACTTTCCTTAGGGAATCTTAAGTAATCTTCCTTGGAATGTAGCAAGTTGTAACAAATAAAATCATTGTAATGTATGTACTGACCTTATATGGAAAATGTTGTTACCCTGTTAAACTTCCCTGTTTCTGCCTATGTAAGTGAAACCTTAGCTTCTTCACTTTGGAAACTTGATCCCACTTACTTGCAGCCTGTGTTTCCTGGGTGACTGGCTTGAATAAACTCTATACTTAATCATATTTTCTGAATCTCGTTATTTTAGCTTGATAGTAAATAGTTCTAATAAAGAAGATCACTATTACAAAACAAAGAAAAGAGAAAAAAAGTTTTTGTGACATATAGGTTTAGCCAAAGTCAACAAAACTATCAATACATATGAGAAGAATGTCATCAGTCATGTAATATCAAGTTACATTGATATTTTATTGTCAATTTAATTGTTTTGAAAAATGAACTCATCTGTTTGGTAGACATTCAGTTTACGGGGTCCTTGCTTTGATAGTTAGAAAAGCAGACATTCTACTTTGTATTTGAATAGAAGTTTCAATGTATCAGATTATAGTTATACTATATGAAGGATTTTGAAAGTACTACAGCATATCTGGACAGATCAACAGAGTCATTTCAACTAACCTATTACAAGGCCATCACAATAGCCTCCTGAAACACAGAATATTTATCAGAACTGGTGGTACAAACTCATTCATAGAAGGCTTGAGTAATTTATCTCTTTCTCTTGTACACGTGGATCAAAACCTGAGCCAAGGTTGTACCCTGAAAGAAGGGTAGTCATGAAAAACAGGGAAGGGAGTAAAGGGGAAAGAATATCTCTAGGTTCAGGCAGAGGTTGAGGAACATTAGAGTTTTCCTGAACAAGGGAGTGTTCACATAAGCATTCACCATTTGGTAGAGAGAAATTAAAGACACCAACTTAGAAAATGCACTTCCGAGGAGCAAGATTCTCAGATAATCAAGGCAGTGGAATTGTGGTTGGATTTGTGAAAAATGAAAGATACTGAATGACCTAAGTTGGGACTCAGAAATATGGAGTGAGGTTTGAAGAGGAGGGAGAGAACAAAGGGTAAGAATACTCTTCTAAGTGAGTGACATGAAGCAGCAGGAGATGAAGGTATTTTCATCGAAACCCTAAAGGGCTGGGGTAAAAATGAGAGTACTGGGTAAACGAAGGTATGAGGAAATGAGTACTGGGAAGAATATCAAAAGGAATGATATTATCAAGACCTTTTGATAAAGAAAGGTCTTCTGTATTGGGAAAGACCATCCATTTGAGTAGATCATACATCAGAAGTTTAGAGATAGAAAGAGCAACTGCTTAATGGGCTAGAACAGCTGAGTCAACCCTGGTTATCCCTGAGGAAGGCAGAGAAAAGGAAAATAACTAACAAATGTCTTTTTCAAGTTAACGGCCTTCACTGAGAGACTGGAGCTTGCATTGTATTTTATATACCTTACCTTGATGAATACACACATGCTAATAGAATAGGCATTATTATTGCCATTTTACCCATCAAGAAACTATATTTCTCGCATGCTATAGTGATTTCCCAATAAATTCCTACTATGAAGATACCAAATATAGGGTCTAAACCAAATATTTCTCATTCAGATATCCACACTAACTTTCTACATAGCTCTTTCTACCCAAGTTGGCTTATCTTACTGCTTGGCTGAGGGCTGATTTTGTCTTGAATCAAAAAATCCGTTCTACAAGAAATTTTGTTACCGCATTCATATGTATGCAAACCCAGGGAGCAGGAGTAGTGAGCAGCTGAGGGAGCTCTATTAAAGCAGAAGTAGGTTGAATTTGGAAAATTAATTATTCTCCTATGCCCAAAAACTATGACAGTTTTCATAGCCTTGTCAACCCAGTACTTCACAGATATTAAAATTGGCCTTCAGGTGCAAGCCAAAATTATCTTTAAATAAAATTAGTAATATGCCATCTCTGATTCTTCAGGTTGATGACAATCAGATATATCACCACTAAGAGCCCCGTTGGGTATGGCAAAGATAGAGGAGGCGTTCTATCACCTTAAAATTATATATGAACTGAGATCCTCCTTTTAAATAATCAAAAACAAAAAAATCTCCCCTACTATTTAGTTTAATGGCAATCCAATTAATATAGAAAAGCATTACCACTTAAAATATACTAAGTTAAATGTCTACAAAAGTAAAAAAAGATAAATTTTAGACAAAGCTTTCCAGTTATACAAATTTGAGCAATGTCTTAAATGAAAAGAACAGATATATAGTAGGAAATGGGGAAAAAACCTAAAATTCATAGTTTCACTGGAGAAATAATGGTGCTTTTTAAAATCTGAAATACTGGAGCAAAGCACATATTTTGCGTGAAAATAGAAAACATGTAACATTTCCTACAAATGCTTTATCTCTTATCATTCTGACTATGACTGTGATAAATGACTTTTCTACAGAGTATGAAACAACTCAACCCATGCTAGGATAATGGAAAGTGATTCTTTCACACCTTAGTCCTTAAAATAGGTTGTTATATGTGGATTTTCAGAGTCTGTGTATTGATAAGGACTAACCTTGAATAAACCAGAGACTTCATGCAACTAGGGAAAGATGGAAGTCTGGGCCGGACTGTCTTCCCACTGAAGACTTCTTCCTTAAGAACAAGGTCCCAAACCAGTGGTTCTCAAGTCACAGCGTTCTTTTACTAGGCCAACAGAGTATTTTCAGAAAAGTATAAATTTCAATATCTAAAGTAATCAAAGCATACCCTTTCCAATTTCCCAAGTTCTTTACCACTCTGATTTAAAAATGTATTTTACATGCTTGATTCCTAAAGGTATTTGAATTTGAGCCCTTGCATTTACATAAGACAGAAAATATTTAAAGTTATAGAATCATCTGTCAACAGTGTAAAGCTCTGAATATGTCTAGTGCCAGTAGGGGTGTTAGAAAGTATGCAGTGACATAGCTGCTGGTAGGACTACAGATTTATAAAACACTTTTTGAAGGGACAAGTAGATTGGCAATATATTAATCAGAAAGTGAAATACTTTTAATTCTACCTCAGGACTCAGAGAAATGTTTAGATTTAAGAATACTCATTGCAACCTCATTAATCATAGAAAGTATTGAAATTGACTTCAATAACCATCTCTGAGAGACTGATTAAATAACTATGATAGGGTTATATTGTAGGGAATCATGCAACCATTAAAAAGAACATGAACCTAAGTGTGCTTTTTGGAAAATGCTCCAAGATACAAAGTTGCAATAAAAAAACATTTCAGACTAAGTGTATAATATGAGCCTATTCATTTAAAATATGCATGTATGTGTATTTATATGTATGTGAATGTATATACATAGAACATTAACTGGAGAACTAGTGTGACATATTCCAAACTCTTCAGTCTTATGTATAAACTGGGGAGTGAAGTAAAGGAACATTTTCCATATTTAGTCTGAGGATTCAATATCCTTGAAATATTTATAATGATAATTTACTTGTATATTGATTATAGAAAAGTAATGATAGGAATATAAACTATAAGAGGGAGAACAGTAAATGTAATTATTAATTTCCATCATAATGTGCCCGTCTTTTACTAGAGTACTGTCTCCAGGTCTCCACTCCAACTTCTGCATTCCCAAAAAGTTAACTCTTCATTTCATCCGTCTTTCAGACTTTAACACAGTTTTTTCTGCTTGGATACTATCAGCTATATCCCATAAGATAGTACATTCTGTGTTTTACATCATAACTATCTTCTGTATGAGGCTGAAAGTTCAACAAAGTCTGAAACCATACCTTTGTGGTTTTCTCATCATTTCCTCGAGACAATGGGGTCCTGGGATGACTGTGTCCTATTTAGCAGAAGGAACTGTAATGCACACTGAATACACCAGTGAGCTCTATTACTGAGGTAGGAAGGGTCAGTGGGGCATTCTGCCTTTAAGATAACAGGTGAGCTTACTTGTTAGCCAATGGATGCATTCTAGCTGGTAGGAACCTCAATGTGTTTATTGAATGAGTCATTGCATCAGTTAATTCATGAATATATTAATCTTACCTGGTTTTTTCTTCTTTTTTTTTTTTTTTTGCAATTGAAGACAAACTCCTCATGGAAAGGAATATGTAAAATTGTAGGAGAAAATATGAGTTTTGAAAATAAATAGAAGAGCAATGATTTAACCAGTATAACAAGCTTAGATGAAAAAGTTCTTGGACCTTAATTATTTCAAATTATGAACTTCAAATAATTTATAACCCTTTCATGCATGTATTCAAGTGCAATTAAATAATCATTCATTCATGTATTCACTAATACTCATTTAAAGTTTTTCAGATGATGAAGCCTGTAGATAGAGAAAATAATTAAGGCAGTCTGGGATTCAAAGTGGTGCTTCCCTTTTAGGTCATGTATCAGTTTCCTAAGAGGGAAAGAGGAAGCTGGAACATCTTGTCACAACCTTGGAGTTCAATTGATCTCATTTATATTCCAGCGGTTATATTGTTTATATTCATATACTAGTTGCACTAAGTAATTTCATTTAGCGCCCCATTCCATCCTAAAATGTGTTGTACTCTGCAAAACCTATTTTTAATTATTCTAAATATTATATATTTTATTACTGTTTATTTCAAAATTCTGGCAGCAAATTTTTTTTTATTGCAGCTTTCCTGACATTCAGGCACCTGTTCTGTGTTCTTATAGGGTTTGACTATCAAATTATATCTAATCATTCCTGTGGTTTCTTTTTATTCACCACTTCCACAAATGTGGCCTGACTGACAAGTATGGTCAGCCATTCTCATGAAAGCAGATTATCCATGGAACTTTTTCTGCCTCCTAATAGAGCTCATCTAGGTCTCCAGCATGCCTCCAGCTCTTTTGCTAAATAGGACATAGTAGCTAAGGGTCTAGTGTTGTCATCATTAGCATGCATGTCCAAAAGTTGTCTTATTGCAGCTTCTCATAATCTGCATTAAAATATATATAAACAGTTGTTTCCACTATGGTTTTACAGACAAAGCCATATCTATCACTAATTTTTCTTTGAATTGATGGTGGTGATAATCTAGACTTAGTTTATCTATGTACCTATCTAGTGTAATCTATGACTTAGTGTATAGAGTTTTCTCATTTAGTTGACTGACAGAATCCAAATTTAAAGCTGAAAACAAAAAAATGTGAAAATTCTACTAAGATAGTATAAAAGTTTTGCAAATATGAATTATTGCCAACTCATAAAAAGAAAAAGAAAAACAGCCCAACTTTAATAATAATAAAAAAAAGATAAAGTCATGGGGAGATAAAATGTAACCTCTTTAACAGTGAAGGTACAACCTATGTCAGTGCTGTAAAATTTCCATTATCCAAAAGAAAAAATAATTAACAGCTTATAGGATTCAAAAGTTTATGTGATCTTTTTTATTGAGAAATAAAACAAACCTGCAATGTAATAAATTATATCAGAATAGACTGTTAATGTTGATTGAACGTATTATAACATTTAAAACAT
Organism: Gorilla gorilla gorilla; assembly: GCF_029281585.2. Classification (NCBI taxonomy): domain Eukaryota; kingdom Metazoa; phylum Chordata; class Mammalia; order Primates; family Hominidae; genus Gorilla; species Gorilla gorilla. The sequence continues at coordinate 66,429,658 of NC_073229.2, forward strand.
TTTCTTCATTACTTTAATAAATGATAGATACATGAATGTAAAGAAAGCATCGAATTGGTTCTGAAAAAACATCTTCCTTTTCATTGTGAGAGTTCAATAAACAAAGAGGAAACAGACGGAAAATATGAATTGGTGAATGTATTATCAGCCTATTCTTTTCTTAATGTTATAATCTTTTTTGGTCATGTAAACAAATGGAAACTTATCTGGACTAAAATCGTACCAAGAACTGTACTTTGTAACTGCATATATTGGTGTGAATAGTATTTTTCTGCACGAATGTCCTAGTGTAGGTTTTAAATAAAGTTGAGATAAACAGAATAAAATATTGTGTGATAATCAAGCCCATCTTTTGCCTTTGGAAATAAAACTGTGCTGTAATTTAGAATGGCCCTGGATCAACTAATCACGTATTTCCAGGATATTTATTTTCCAATTTAAAAAAATATATTTTGGATTGATTTTATGTTTAAAAACAGGAATCTAGAGGAAATAAGTATACTGTGAAACTACTTATTAATGAACATATGGATTAAACATATGGCCAAATGTGGGAAGTACGATCGATAAAACTAACCTCTTCATAAGAACTCTAGCAGAATACAGAAATTTTGTACTATTCAAACTTTTTAAAGCCCAAAGAATTTCAGTCCAAATATTATCTAGGAAAAAAGTTTGTAGATAACATTCTGTGAAAATTTTGGAATATACTTGTAATATGTATTACTTGAGGAGAAAGGTATTTAAGATCAAATATATTTGGATAAAACTGAGTTAAAGAAAGACAAACGGAGGAGTGTGTGTGTGTGTGTGTGTGTGTGTTCTTTCTTCAGGACTTATCAGCACCCTAAATGTGTTAGTTATGGATCATGTACTTCTTAGGAAGGAATAAGGTCAACAATGTTTTTCCATAGTATCTGATAACAGAAACTCTTTTTCAACAAAATATTTGATAACACTTGCACTTGAACAAGTATATTTTAAAAAATACTGATCCAAATAGATAGTGAACCTTTCTACTCCCTTTCTGTATTTTAACTACTTCTTCATTTGAGAAAGATTCTAAAAGGCAATTGATTGTTTGATTAGGAGTTTGGCATTATGAAGCATTCCACAAATCATTAAGTTTCTCATTTTCATTTGAAATATGGAGACAAGTGGTGAAGTGACTTACCTAATACTATAAATAAATTTAATATTCTTATATTCTAAAATGAATACTCTTTCATATTCTCAGTATTTTTTTGGAAAAGCAGTATACAAACCGTAACTATGAAAAACTGGTAAATATTTTACTCATTTAGTTTTTGTTTAGCTTTTATATTTCTTATGCACAGCTTTTATTTTTATTTTTTGCTACATTGAAGATAGAACAGTATATAATGGCACAGATAGAGTTTTGGACAAAAACAGAAATTTAAATCATTTCCCTTGAAAACCTGTGCAAGTCAAGGATGCCCTCTCTCACCACTCCTACTCAATATAGTATTGGAAGTCCTGGCCAAAGCAATTAGGCAAGAGAAAGAAATAAAGGGCATCCAAATAGAAAGAGAGGAAGTCAAACTATCCTTGTTTGCAGGTGGCATGGTTCTATATCTAGAAAACCCCACTGTCTCAACCCAAAAGCTTATTAAGCTGGTAAACAACTTCAGCAAAGTCTCAGGATAGAAAATCAATGTGCAAAAATCACTAGCATTCCTACACACCAACAGTAGTCAAGCTGAGAGCCAAATCAGGAATGAACTCCCATTCACAGTTGCCACAACAGGAATAAAATACCGGGGAATACTGCTAACTAGGGAGATGAAAGATCTCTACAGTGAGAACCACAAATCACCGCTCAAAGAAATCAGAGAAGGCACCAACAAATGGAAAAACATTCCATCCTCATGGATAGAAAGAATCAATATCATGAAAATGGACACAATGCCCAAAGTTATTTATAGATTCAATGCTATCCAAATTAAACTACCATTGAGGTTCTTCACAGAGATAGAAAAAAACATTTTAAAATCCTATGGATCTCAAAAGAGTTCAAATAGCCAAGGCAACCCTATATAAACAGAATATAGCTGGGGGCATCACACTCCCCAACATCAAACTATATTACAGGGCAACAGTAACCAAACAGCATGGTGCTGGTACTAACACAGGCACATAGACCAATGGAACAGAACAGAGAACCCCAAAATAAGGCCATACACTTACACCTATCTGATCTTTGACAAAGCTGACAAAAATAATCAATGGGGAAAGGACTCCCTATTCAATAAATGGTGCTGAGATAACTGGCTAGCCATATGCAGAAGATTAAAACTGGATCCCTTCCTTACACCATACACAAAAATTAACTCAAGACGGATTAAAGACTTAAATGTGAAACCCAAAACTATAAAAACCCTGGAAGACAACACAGGCAGTACCACTCAGGACATAGGCACAGGTAAATATTTCATGATGAAAATGCCAAAAGCAATTGCAGTAAAAGCAAAAATTAACAAATGGGATCTAATTAAATTAAAAAGCTTTTGCACAACAAAAGAAATTATTGACAGAGTAAATAGACAATCTACAGAATGGGATGGGAGAAAACTTTTGCAAACTATGCATTCAACAAAGGTCTAATATCCAGCATCTGTGAGGAACTTAACCAAATTTACAAGCAAAAAACAACCCCTTTAAAAAGTGAACAAAGGATGTGAGCAAACGTTTTTCAAAAGAAGACAGACATAGAGCCAACAATAATATGAAGAAAAGCTCGACATCACTGATCATTAGAGAAATGCAAATCAAAACCACAGTGAGATACCATCTCACACCAGTCAGAATGGCTATTAATAAAAAGGAAAAACAAACAAAAAACAGATGCTGCCAAGGTTGTAGAGAAAAAGGAATGCTTATGAACTGTTGCTGCTGGGAGTATAAATTAGTTCAGCCTTTGTGGAAGACAGTGTGGCGATTCCTCAAAGACCTAAAAACAGAAACACCATTCAACCCAGGAATCTCATTACTGGGCATATACCTAAAAGAATGTAAACTGTTCTGTTATAAAGACAGACGCACACCTATGTTCATTGCAGCACTATTCATAATAGCAAAGACATGAAATCAACCTAAATGTCCATGACTGATAGGCTGGATAAAGAAAATGTGATACATACACACTGTAAAATACTATAAATCCACAAAGAAGAACAAGATCATGTCTCTTGCAAGAATATGGATAAGCTTGAGGCCGTTATCCTTAGCAAACTAACACAGAAACAGAAAACCAAATACCACATGTTCTCACTTAAAAGTGGGAGCTAAATGATGAAAACACATGGACACAGAGGGGAACAACATATACTGGGGCCTAGTGGAAGGTGGCAGGTGGGAGGAGGGAGAGGATTAGGAAAAATAATTAATAGGTACTATGCTTAATACTTCGGTGATAAAATAATCTGTACAGCAAATCCCCATGACACTAAGTTTACCTATGAAACAAACCTGCACATGTACCCCTGAACTTAAAAGTTAAAAGAAAAAGAAAATATTCACATATTTTAGGGACCTAAATATGTAACCACATTTGGAGTTTGCTTCAATATTTAATCTGTACAAATATAATAAACTATTTTCTATTAAAATAAGATTTTATAACTTTTTCACTGCACTGTAGCTAAAAATCAACTAAATTGACAATTGATACATGGAGAAAATTGGTATGTGGAGAGGCGGAAAAAAAATTAGTCATGAGACCCAACAAGTGCAAAAATTTTCTAATAAACCTGCATATATGCCACCTGTGCCAAGGAAGCACCTAAATCGAATTTAATAATTGGAACTACAATACAGAAGTCAGCTACTCTAGAAGATATTTGTCTTTTCCAGCTGGAAAATGGTACATTTTTACTCTAAAAGAAGAAAAGGGCTTTTCAGCAGAACCTGCTTATTAGGAAATATGCAAAAATCATATCTTACATGCTTGACTGGATGTATTTTTTTTACCTTTGCCAAATCAGCATCTCTGGCAAAAAATGCTTCTCAAGGTTTGAATCAGTATGGAATAATAAATCAGCCACGGTTTGAGGTTATTTTTCCCTATTACTTATGGCAAAGACCTAAGAAATTATGGTGTTGGCTGGGGGCGGTGGCTCACGCCTGTAATCCAGCACTTTGGGAGGCCAAGACAGGTGGATCGTGTGAGGTTAGGAGTTCGAGACCAGCCTGGACAACACGGTGAAATTTTGTCTGTAATAAAAATACAAAAATTAACCGGGCATGATGGTGGGCGCTTCTCAGAAGGTTGAGACAGGAAAATCTCTTTAACCCGGGAGGCAGAGGTTGTGCCGCTGCACACCAGCCTGGGTGACAGAGTGAGATTTTGTCAAAAAAAAAAAAAAAAAAAAAAAAGAGAGAGAGAAATTATGGTGTCCAAGCTTTTTGCTTTAAAGATTAGCAAGTTGAAACCAGAGAATTCAAAATTTATATTTAGGCATACAATTTAGGTTACCTGACTGCCAAGCTACTGCATTTCCCACTATTACAGTTGGGAATAATAAATATCTAATTCCTTGATACATTTAATATTGCGTATTTCACAGATTTTACAACTGAAGGCTCTGTGTCTTACTAACCAGGGACTGAAATCACTGAACTTGAAAGGACAAGCACCGAGTAGGTCTAGAGATTGAGTAATTGTATCCCAATCACTCCGACTTCATCAGCTGGTAAATATTAACACACACCCTCACCACCAGATTAATGGGAAATCCAGGCATTTCCAGGGATTTCTCTTCCAAATATTTTCAAAAACATGAAGTTTAAAACTACAACCAGAAGCTGCCACAGGCCACAGCGTTTATGCTCCTTAACCAGTGAAAATTTCCCTGCTGATTCTTCAGTATGTGATTTGCTCAGAATCAGAGCTGCCATCTACAGGTCCACAGTCTCTCTGAGAGTAGAGATCTCAGGCCATTGACTGTGCTACAACATTGATTCTACCATAATCCACCAAATTCCATACCGTGAACAAGATTCTGCTATTTCTACTAACAACCCCTCTCTACATCTGTGGTATTTCCCCTCTCCAGCCAGTTGTGAATTGATTTTTATTTCTTGTGTCTAGTTCTTCTAGTGCAGTATTTTAGAAAGAGTACATTCATTTGTACCATGATCATCTTTCCTCAGGAGTGCACAGGCATAAGGATTGTGATCACGGATCTCACTCAGGCTCTGTTAGTATCTATTCATTCCAAGCATGCTCTGAAGCAAAGCCTGACCAACCATTCTAGAATTATTCTTCACTCACAGTGATTTTTCTTTCAAAAGACCTATTTTCTGTCCTTATAGTCTTTTTTTTTATGGCACCAGTATTGTTTGCAGATTTTTAAAGGCCCAAATATAAGAAAACCCAAATTAAACTTAAACAAAAAGTGGAATTGATGTCTAACGAATTGATGAGTAGAGAAGTAGGTATAACATCACAAACAGCCTGGTTCAGGGACTCAAACCTAATTCGTTGCTGGGCTCCAATCCTTCTGGATTAACCACATTCTCATTCACTATCTCTATACAGTGGTCCCACAATAGCTCTGTCTCACCTTGCTTGGCTGCAGTATTCTAAGCCTTGTGTCTTTAGACTAACAGTTTGTTTCCACATTCCTATCAGAGGAAGGTTTATTTTAATTGGATGAGTCAAAGTTATATATCCATTCTTGAACCAATTGCTATAAAATGGACACGGTTTGTTTAAGTCAACTAGAATCAACCTCAAAACTTGGAGAGGACATCCCCCCCACTAAAATATAGACTGACACCTTTACTAAGACAATAGAAACAATCTCAGCTCTAGACCAATCTCAGTTCTAGACCAATCTCAGTTCTAAATTTGACTCCACCTTTTGCTTTTCCTGACATCTAGCTCAATGTGACCCTATATTTAGGCCTGATTACTTCAAGATGGCAATGTAACATTAAGTTATCATTCATAAATACTGGTCCTTAAGTGAAAGATACGACACAATTAGTAAGTGCTGTCTAGAAATTTTGATGAGACCAACTAAATGGGAAAAAAGCTTGAAAGGAATTTTACACACAGATATTCCCTTGTCATCACTAATGCAGGATACATAGATAAAATAAAGGTTTGGATATTATAACACTTTTTTTCCTTCAAAGTGTTTTCCCCTGTTTTTGTGTCTAAGGATCTCTTATTCCCAAGGATATTTAATGAAAACTTGTATGTTTAAATGACCAGAAAGAATATTCATACTAGATACATTTGTCAGTTCAATACAAAAGAGTCATTGTGAAGTAAAGAAAATAAGTTCAAGTGCTTAAGCCCTGGGTGAGAATCCTGTTTCTGCTATTTATTTCCCATTATGTCTCATCTCAGTTTCTTCATCTGCAAAATGGGGATGATTAACATGCATCTTATATGGTGTTGGTGAGGATTAAATAAGAGCATTTTTATAAAGAAGCTGAGTGAGCACCTGGTACATATTAGGTATGCAGTTAAGTATTAGTTTCCTCTCTTTCTATCACTCATTGGATATTTTTTCTTCATAAATGAATAATAAGGGATTGCAGAGAAGCTTAATATGCATGAATTCATTCCACCCTTCAATAAAACGATGAAATGTCATATTGGTCATCAGCTTCCCATGTCAAAGAGGACTCCTATGTCTTGGCTATTAAAATTAAAGCTCATACATAAATAAGAAGAAATCTACGCTGAATTCAAACTTAAAAGGTAGGGATAGTGTGATATCAAAAAAAAATTCCACTGGATGGAGTTAAGCAGGAAAAGGAGATGCTATTCAAAACTGTTGACATAGGGGAGAGAGACTGAATTCAACTCCACAGAAACAAAAGATGGAAGCGTTTTTAAGGGCTGGAAAGAGCTGGTGGGAAAGTACCGGAGTATGCCATGAGGAGGTTAGTTAAGGTTATTGAAATCTGCCCAGTTGTCCCATAGAAGAGATGTTTATGGTTTCTTTGAATAAACATAGAAATTGATCCTTCCAGTCTCAAACTTGAGAAAGTTACATTTGTCTTATCTGAGTTCCTTTCTCAGGAAACCAACCTTCAGGACTACCAGATAGTATAAAGGAACTTAAACTTACCAGATCACCACATCTGGGCAATGAAATTCCATACCACTCATTGCCTAACCAACCACCTGCTTCTTATTGACAAACTTCTCTTCCTTACCCCTCCCTAATTCCTGTTTCCCTGCACATAGTTACATTTCTTCCCTGCTATATAAACCTCTAATTTTAGTCACTCAGGGAGATAAATTTGAAACTATTCGTCCTTCTCCTTGGCTGCAGCACCCAATTAAAGCCTTCTTCCCTGGCAATACTCATTGTCTCAGTGACTGGCTTTCTGTGTGGTGAACAAGACCCAGAAAGAACACTTGGCATTTTGGTAATATTATTAGATCATCATTGTTTGCTAACTGCTGCTTATCAAAGTTAGGCTTCTCGCCTCCCACAGAGACTGGGAGATAGATTTTTTTCTTGAGGATTATATTTCAAAGGGAAGGCAACCAGGCCTTTGAGAACGACATTTGCTAGTTGTGAAACTAGCAAGAAGCTGGTAAAAGTTTTATATCTTAGGGGAAGAGAAATAATTTACAATTGCAATCTTTTAAAAGTAAGCATCCTAAAAAAGGGGATATCAGAGGTCTATAGTTAGGAAGAAATCTGTCTAAAATGTAGTTAAGTGGAGGGAAACGTTAAGCCTGTCTTGGTCAGTGACACAGTGCAAGAGGAGTACGGCTTTGGTGACACTTGGGATTGAGCTTTTAGAGAATATGAACATACATAGTTTCGTCTGAGATTTAATCCCTAGATCTTCCAAACAGATTTAAATCTACATTCATCACAAAGTTTTAGGATTATTGTATTTAAATGCTCTTCTCACCAAGAACAGAAGATGAACATATTTATTTACTAGGAAATTAAATTTCATTATGGTATTCAATTTAAAAATCTCATAACCAAAATAACTTATTTAATCACTGATTTTCTTTCAGCTAACCATGTTTTTAGAATTCACAAGACACTATTGTGCCAGAAATCTAAACTAAAGGAGTCATTTTTTGTATGTGTTCAGATACATTGAAAAGAGCACCTGGGTTTTCAAAAATAAAAAACCAAAGAGGGAGATGAAATATTTGAGTAAAAAATATGGTATTTTATCTCTTCTCTGTGAAAACTTCACAGAGATAAAGGGAAAGTCAACGACAGAGTCCATTTCCTTGTATTTTCCTTGGTAATATATGGTAATACACTAAAATAAAATCCTTGCAGTAAATTGGCTTGGAGCAGTTACTATGTTGGAAATTACTATTATACTTTTCCTCAAATAAACTGATAATTCAATTATTCAGTTTTCTATCACCACAATTCTGCCTAAATACTTAGGTTCTTTATTAATAAAACTGGCATATTTATAACTGTTATCTTTATTACAGAGTTAATAATCATTGAAGAATAAAAATAAAATGTAGAGTGAAAAATAATAAACTAATTAGCTTTTCTTAAGGAGCTGATAATGTCCACAGAAGACATAAAGGAACTGTGACTTATGTACTTTATTAGTACTCCAGAAATGACCACATCTTTCTTCTTTTATCTATTGTAGCCTCTCCCTTTACTTTTTCTTGCCTTTCTTGCCAAACTACTCTATAGTTTTCTATCTCTCACATTTCCTCATTGTAGCCTATTTCCTTCTCTCTTGTCATATGTCTGCATATTTGTCATGCGTCAATGAAAAAGATAATTTTGATAATGATGTAAGGAAATAAAAACAGCTTAGCCCAAAAAACTGTAAAATAGTTTCAAATGAAGCAAAAGAATACCTGGTGTATTCTTTCATTGGAATGTTGGTGGCATTTAGTGGGGTATGTAATACCACAGGGGTATGCCCCTTTAATTATCTTTTTGACTGGCAATTTTACAACTTTATAAGTAGTCAAATAAAACAAAACAAAAATTAAGGTGGTTCCTTAACAAAGTTAAGGTAGAATGACTGTATGATCCAGCAATTCCACTTCTGAGTATATATCCAAAATAATTGAAAGTAGAGTCTTAAAAAGATATTTATATACCTGTGTTCACAGTAATATTATTCATAAAAGCCATGAGGAAGAAGAAATCTAAGTATTCATTGATAAATGAACAGATGAACAAATTGTGTCATATTATACTATATTATATTATACTATATTATGTTATTATTATATTATCTCAGTCTGTATATATTGGATGGTTTAAACAACATAAATGTATTTTCTCACTGTTTTAGAGACCAGAAGTCCTCGACCAAGGTGCTGGCCTATTTGGTTACTGTTGAGGGCTTTCTTCCATTCTTATGGGCAGCCAATGTGTGTTCACGTGACCGGTTTCAATGCGCTTGGAAAGAAAAAGCGCCCTGATGTTCCTTCTTATAAGAATATCAGTCATATTGGTTTATTCCTTTATGACCTCATTAACCTTAATTACTTCATCATAGGCCCTATCTCCAAATACAGTCAAATTGGGAGTTAGGGTTTCAATATATAAATTTTGCAGACACAATTCAGTCCGTAACAAGCATACTAATAACTCTGATTTAATCAGTATTTTCCTTATTACCTAATTTGCTGTTTTGTTTCTTCAACACTTCTCCACATGCTCAGATCATGCAAATTTTCTTCTATGTTATTTTTGAAACTTGATTGTTTTGTATTTCACATTTAAATATAATTGATCTGAAATTGATTCTTGTAAGTGTTTTTGTGAGGGATCAGTCATTTTTTTCTATGTAGATATGTGGTTAACACAGTACCATTTGATGAAAATTTATTTCCTGTACCACTTCAAGGCAGTGTCATTTTTGTTGTAAATCATATAGTGCATATATGTGAATGTACACCCACCAGTCTTTCAATGTTGGTCTATTAGTGGGACCATTTTCCAATTTTTTAAAAATAATTTTTTCTTTGGAATTATGACTTTCAAAACATTTTATTTTATAATTTATTTCATTTTAAATTAACAAATAATATTTGTACATATTTATGGGACATTTTAATAGAAGTATACATCAAGTTAATTAGTATATTTATCACTTCAAATATTTATCATTTATTTGTGGTAAGAACATTTAAAATATTCTTTTAACTATTTTTAAATATAAGTTATTATTAACTATAGTCACCAGGCTGTGCAATAAATCACCAGAAGTTTTTTCTATTATTTAACTGAAACTTTGTATCCTTTGACCAATATCTCCCCTTTCCCTCCCCACCAGCCTCTGGTAATGTGATTAACAATCGTTGTAGTTTGTCATCAAGATTGTGTTGGCCACTCTTAGCCCTTTACATTTCTAAATAAATTATATATAATCAGTTTGCCAATTTACCAAGAATATATCTTTGGGGATTTTAGGTGGGCATACATTGGATCTATAAAAGAGTGGAAAATTAATATCTTTAAATATTTAGTCTTCTAAACTTCAACATTGCATACCAATGCATTTATGTGGGTTTTGTTTTATCTCAATATTATATGGTAGTGCTTTTTTTTCTTATTTAAAGTTTTGTACATTTATCGTTAGACTTATACGTATAATTATTTTAGTTATACTATAATGAAATTATTCTTTTTAATTTTAAATTTTGTGTTGTTTTTTGTTAATATATTAAAATGAAAACAATCTAATATTCAATTACCTAACCAAAACATGTATTAATTTTAATATTTTACATGATTCTCTTTCTCTATGTACATAATCATTCTCATTGTAAATAATGAGTTTTATTTGTCTGTTTATGTCTTATAGCTCTATTTTTTTTTTCTTGTAATGGAGGTTAGGACCTCCATTACAAAATTGGTATAAGAAAGTCTCATTCTCAGAATTTGAAGAAAGTTTCAAAAATTGTCAAATATTGAAGATCCAAATAAACACAGAAATTACAGAAATTACAGGGGGGCATTCCACAGACTACAAACAAACAAACAAACAAAAAACTTCAGAAACTACTATGAACATCTCTATGCACAAAACCTAGAAAACCTAGAAGAAATGGGTGGATTCCTGGACACATAAATTCTCCCAAGATTGAACCAGTAAGAAAATAAATTACTGACCAGACCAATACTGAGTTCTGAAATTGAATCACTAGTAGAAAGCTTACCAACCAAGAAAAGCACAGGACCAGATGGATTCACAGCCAAATTACATCAGGCATATAAAGAAAAGCTGGTACCATTCCCACAGAAAATATCCCAAAAGCTTAAGAAGGAAGGAGTTCTCTGCAACTCATTCTATGAGGCCAGCATCATCTTGATACCAAAGCCTGGCAGAGACACGACAAAAAAGAAAATTGCAAGCCAATATCCTTGATGGACATAGATGCACAAATCCTCAAAAAATACTAGCAAACCAAATCCAGCAGCGTATCAAAAGCTAATCCATCTTGATCAAGTAGCCTTCATCCTTGGGATGCAAGGTTGGTGCAACATACGCAAATCAATAAATGTGACTCATCACATAAACAGAACTAAAAACAAAAACCACATGATTATCTCAGTAGATGCAGAAAGGGTTTTCAATAGATTTCAACATTCCTTCATGGTAAATATCCTCAACAAACTGGGCATTGCAGAAACATACTTTAAAATAATAAGCGCCATCTATGATAAACCCACAGCCAGCATCATATTGAATGGGCAAAAGCTGGAAGAATTCCCCTTAAAACCTGACACAAGACAAGGAGGCCCTCTCTCACCACTCCTATTCAACATAGTACTGGGCATCCTGGCCAGAGCAATCAGGCAAGAGAAAGAAATAAAAGGCGTCCAAATAGTAAGGGAAGATGTCAGACTATCCCTGTTGGCAGACAACACTGTTCTATACTGTTCTATATCTAGAAAACACCATAGTCTCTGCCTCAAAGCTCCTTCAGCTGATAAACAACTTCAGCAAAGTTTCAGGATACAAAATTAATGTAAAAAATCAGTAGCATGCCTACATGCTGATAACATACAGGTAGAAAGCCAAATCAGGAATGCATTCCCATCCACAATTGCCACATAAAGAATAAAATACCTAGGAGTACAGCTAACCAGGGAAGTGAAAGAGCTCTACAATCAGAATTACAAAACACTGCTCAAAGAAATCAGAGATGACATAAACAAATTAAAAACATTCCATGTTCATAGATATGAAGAATCAATATTGTTAAAATGGCCATACTGCCCAAAACAATTTAGATTTCAATTCTATTCCTACAAAATCACCAATAGCATTCTTCACAGTTAAAAAAAAAACTATTTTAAAATTCATATGGAACCAAAAAAGAGCCTGAATATGCAAGGCAAACCTAAGCAAAAAAACAAAACAAAACAAAAACAAACAAAACAAAACAAAAAAACAAAGCTAGAGACATCATATTACCTGACTTCAAACCATACTACAGGGCTACAGTAACCAATGCAGCATGATACTGGTACAGAAACAGACATATAAACCAATAGAACGGAATAGGGAACTCAGAAATTAGGCTGCATGCCTACAACCAACTGATCTTCAACACAGCTGACAAAAACAAGCAATGAAGATCTCTATTCAACAAATGATGCTGGGATAACTGGCTAGCCATATGCAGAAGATTGAAACTGGACCCCTTCCTTACATCATATACAAAAATTAACTCAAGATGGTTTAAGAACTTAAATGTAAAACCCAAAACTATAAAAACTCCGGAAGGCAACCTGGGCAATACCATTTGTGGTATTTGATTTTCTGGCAAAGATTTCATGACAAAGACACCAAAGCAAGCAATTGCAGTAAAACAAAAATTGAGAAATTGGAGCTAATTAAATAAGAGCTTCTACACAGTAAATGAAACTATCAACAGAGTAAACCTACAGAATGAGAGAAAATACTTGCAAACTATGCATCCAACAAGGGTCTGAGATCCAGAATCTACAAGGAACTTAAACAAATTTACAAGTAAAAAACAAACAGCTTCATTAAAAAGTGTGCAAAGAACTTGAACAGACACTTTGCAAAGAAGACATACACATATCCCGTATGCATATTGTAAAAAGCTGAAAATCACTAATTATTAGAGAAATACAAATTAAAATCACAATGAGGTACCCTCTATCCGCAGTCAGAATGGCTATTATTAAGAAGTCAAAAAATAACAGATGCAGGCAAGGTTGCAGAGTGAAGGGTCAGCCACTGTGGAAAGCAGTGCGGCAATTACTCAATGAGCTTAAAACAGAACAACCATTTGACCCAACAATCCCATTATTGGGTAAATACCTAAAGGGATATAAATCATTCTATCATAAAGACACATGCATGTAAATGTTCATTGCAGCACTATTGAAAATAGTAAAGACATGAAATTAACTTAAATGCCCATCAGCATTAGACTAAATAAAGAAAATGTGGTTCCCATACACCGTGGAATACTATGCAGCCATAAAAAAGAATGAGATCACGTCCTTTGTAGCAACATGGGTGGAGCTGGAGGCCATTATCCTTAGCAAACCACCACAGGAACAGAAAACCAAATACTACATGTTCTCACTTTTAAATGGGAACTATACAGTAAGAACATATGGACACAAAGAGGGGAACAACAGACTCTGGGGCCTTATTGAAGGTGAGGGTAGGAGGAGGGAGAGAATCAGAAAAAATACCTATCAGCTACTATGCTTGTTACATGAGTGACAAAGTAATTTGTACAGCAATTCCCCATGACATTCAGTTTATATATGACGAACCTGAATCTAAAATAAGAATTAAAAAAAAAAAAAGAAAACAAAATGTTAGTATAAAAGTTCTTTTGTCATTTTTGGAAGATTTCACTTGTCAAACCCATTTCCTGTTATTGTTTTTGAGGAGTGCTTTTAAGTTATGTATTGTATTTATTTAATAGATGTAGTACTATTTCATTTTTTTAACTTCTATTCATTTTGGTGACTTGTATATTTCAAAGAAATGAAAGCTTACATTTTAATATTCAATTTTTTGCCATTAAATTGTTTATACTATCACCTCATTATATTTTTTTACCTTTAAGGGCTGTAGCAATGTCTCCTTTTCATTGTTATGATTTTTATGTTTTCCTCCTGTCTTTATTAGTCTAGCAAGAAGTTTGTTGATCTTACTAGTCTTTCAAAGACCTAATTTATAGCTTTTTTTGTTTCATATATTGTTTTTACCTACATAACTAATTCATTAACTTATTTTCAATAAAAAATGGTTATTATGATGATGAAATTATTAGACCAACTTTTGCTTTCAATTTTTTAAAATAGCGTTTTAATTTTAGAAAGGTTTTAGAGAAAAAATGTGAAGAAAATACTTATCTTCTCAAATACCCCTCACTCCTATTATTAACTTTGACAATAGCATGGTACATGTACTATAATTAATAAATTAATTTGATGTTCTATTGATATTCATATTGATATTTAATCCTTTATTTGGATAGCCTTAATTTTTAGTTAATGATGTTTTTCTGTTTCAGAATTTTATCCAGGACACCACATGTCATTTAGTTGCCATGTCTCCTTAGGTTCCTTTCAGCTATGATGATTTTTCACACTTTTCTAATTTTTGATGACCTTGACAGCTTGGAGGACACTGGTCAGGTATTTTGTACCATGTTTCTTCAATGTGATTTGTCTTATGTTTCTCACTATTAAACTGGGGTTATCCATATTTGATAACAAGGCCATTGAGGTAGGGTACATTGTCAGCACACTACATCAAGGATACATACTATTGGTGTAGAGCTGAGCTGTGCTGGAGAGAGAGAGCTAAGATAACAAATATTGGGGTAGGCACCTTAAACAACAAGCCAAAAAAATGAAAGTGTCAGGCAATCCTTTAATCACTTACTGTGATAGTATCAGCAAGAGGATGAATCAGAGACAGTGGTAACTCCCCGCTGCTCCATTTTCCCTATGAATTAGCACACTGTAGATCGCCACGGACATGTTGGTCTTTTTTCTGCACAGTGAGCTTCAAACAAGAAGTTCCTACAGTTTTACAGACCCTGCAACTGGGTTGAGAGAAAGGAAGAAGGGCTAGGAGTGGGAAAAAAACTGAGTAAGAATGGAAAAAGTAGTTTGAAGGTTCCACAATAAGAAAACCTCCAAGTAGGGGTGCCTCAGCTGAAATTAAGATAGGTATAAGAATATGAACAGTTGGTGGTCCTGAGTCCTTGGCTGAAATTCATCTTAGAGATTGCAATGCTCTTGCAGTGCACCTAGTCTGTATGGGTAAGGCAGCTGTTCCCCATAATGCCGCCCAGGTAAAGCCTTTGTAATTGCTTGTTGTCTGACCTGAAAACACCCAGGTTTTGGGGCCAGTATCTGGACTCTTCCATGACCAGCATCATTTCTCACTGTTGATATTGGCCTTCCTCACCTGGCTGAGATAGTGTTTGTCAAGTTGTTTTGGTGAAGTTACTCTTTTCTCCTCCTTTCTATACTGTATTCTTTGGAAGAAAATTACTATATGCAACCCACCCTTTGAGTGAGGAGTTATGCTTGCTTTCTCATTTTCATGACAGCAGTGTATCTAAATACTTTATTATTTCTATATTAATTTATATAGCTTATTTGGAATGCTTCTGCACAAGAAATTTGCCTATCTGTCCCATTTATTTAATTATGTGGTAAATTAAATTTATTTTATAATGCAAATCAAACTTTCATTCTCTAAAATGAACTCATCTTGGTTATATTGTGTTACCATTTTTATTTATTGGTGAATTTGCCTTGTTAATATATATATTTTAGGTGTTTTAATTTGAATTCATGAGAGTGATTAGTCTGTATTTCTTTATTTCTTGAAATACCTTCTTCCAGTTTTCTGCCTTGAATCATAGTTATTTATGAACAAGTGTTATTTCCCTAAATGTTTATGATCCTGGAAGAAGAGCTCCACAACCTGTTTTGCTATATACATATCATCCTCCTGAATACTCACTTTTTGATCATCATGTATATTACATAGTTGTTTGAGGTAAATACCTGAAAAAATACTTAGAGGGATTTACCCTAAAGTGTAAAACATTAGCTGTGTTGTTTTCTCTAACCATTCCTAGTAATCCTTATATTTTAAAAGAGCATTTCTAAATTGCTAATATTTTAGTGTGTTAATGTTGACATTTACTGCAGTTCATAGGTCTTTCCTACTATTTTCAATTAACACCAAATAAGTAGGTTATGTTCTTTTTCTTATGTCTAATGCTGGCTATAATATCAACAGTAGTAATGAAAGTTGAAATTAAACATTTCCTTAAAGACATGTACAAATTATTCACTGTCTAAACCCATTTTTCACTTTAGTCTCTGATACCTATCAATCTCTCCATTATTGGTAGGTATTCCATTCTTATTTTGCCAATGAAAAAATGTAGCCCAGAAACAGTAAGAACTTGTTGGATGTTACGCAAGCAGTGATTAACAGTGGCAGATTCAAATGACAGGCTTCCTGACTTAGCCATGATTTTCTTTTCCAAACTTCCTTTCCTTAAGATGAAATCATTATTGGAAGTCTTTCTAGCAAGATTTAGAATCTTTTCTTTAGACCAATGAGCATCCTACGCTTATTTTAAAAATTATTTTCAAGAAAATTATAGACCTTACAATATAAGAATATGTTTAATTCATATCTCTTTCAAATGAAAGAATGCACTCATCAGCTGTGAATTGTTCCTTGGAGACGCAGCAAGTGCTAAGTATCAGCAGCCTGACACCAAGAGATTCATGTACCCAGTTATCAGCAGTGTATAAGCTTATATATATGGCAGCAGTGTATAAGCTGAAGAGTACAGGGGTGACCCTTTCAATGCTAGTGCTGTGATGTTGTGACCCAAATCCAAAGCGGATTTCATTCAACATAATATGAAGTTTAAATAACTGCATCAATCTACTATCATTTATTGATCATCTGTTAAGTGTGCAGCACATTGCAAAACTATGCTAGATTTAGGGCTTCACTGCATTCTGTATCTATTCCAACTCTTGTAATACAATATTCCACAAGTTATATCTGTCTTGTCCCAGTGTTGAAATCATGACTAAAAACTCAACTTTCCTTTGCTTCCAGTTGGCTGAACTCCCAGCCTACTTACCCTAGCCATTTCCCTTATTAGGTTCCCTATGCATAACTCTATGGGTACCCGGTGCCATATGGGTACTACGGCTATGGATACCCTTAGTAACTCTATGGGTTACTGAGCATACACCCCAAACATGCCTCCAAACTTCCAGCTTCTGAGGTTCTCACACTCTTTGGCTAGGTACCAGGCAACTAGGGACAGCCCCTAGGCCCTGGGGTCTGTTAAATTGTTCAAGTTAGTCAATATCCACCAGGAGCCCAGGGAAACCTAGCTAACCCTAACAGTATGTCTAAGCCATATATAAGCTGCCTTCCGTAGCTCTGGTTTGCTGTTACCTTAAGGTTGGGTATAACTTTCTGTATGGCCCTATATGGCAGGCTTCTCTGGTTTGGAGCTGTAAGTAAGAGTTTTGCCTTTTATCTATGGATGTGTCAATGTTTGTGTCCTGCCATTCAGAGAATCTTTAAAGTTTATAAAACATTTGGGTTGGCTTCTATTCATTATGTTTTTTGACTCAGTTTGTGATCTTTCTGGCTTTTGGTATATGTAGTAATTTTCTATTGGAACCTAGATATTTTGTGCATTGTGTTAATGAGATTATAGATATTATTTAAACCTTCTGTTTTAAATGGCTTTCTCTGGCACTACTTCAGCAGGAGCAGGGGCTGCCACTTCATTATTCCTATTAGAGTGTAGTATTCTAGGTTCCCTACCTTGCCTCCTTCCTCACTTAAATAGTTGGTTTCGAATTATTGTTGTGTGGGATTGTTTTTCTAGCTTCCCACTAGGACCCTGCTGTCACTGTCGTGAGTGAGGCCTCATTATTTCTAGGTGGTGGTGGAAG
This sequence comes from Gorilla gorilla gorilla, assembly GCF_029281585.2. NCBI lineage: Eukaryota > Metazoa > Chordata > Mammalia > Primates > Hominidae > Gorilla > Gorilla gorilla. The sequence continues at coordinate 66,447,633 of NC_073229.2, forward strand.
TTTTGTCTGTCTACTAGGCATCCTTTGTTAACACTTTATTGGGAAAGGAGGAAGGGATCTTGATACTCCTGGCAAAGGTGGAATTGTAGGCTCCTTATGTGGTCTCCACTGATATGTTTGTGGGAGAAGGAAGCTTGTTACCACTTAGTGGGGATGGAAATCCTGATTCATACTTGTCCTTTCTGACTCCAACCTTGGAGGATGCTTGCGGTGCCTGGTCACAGCCTGATGGAGATGGAAGTCTAGGCTCACAACCAAGCCTTTTCTATTATGGGCCATAGTTGTTTCTGTGGTGTTTGGAATAGAATGTTATCTAAAATTTTCTGTTTTTCCAGTCTGCCCCCCTCCTAGTCCTTTATGTAGAGAGAAAGACCTTTTTTCCATGGTGGGGGTGGTATGTGTGCTTTTTTGCATCTGCTTTCATTAGTGTTTGCAGTTTGCCCACTTCTTCAGGTCTCAGCCTGGGATTATATGGGGCAAAAGAAGAAAACTCCAGGAATTCACCACCATAGCATTCTTTGAGTCCTGAGGTCCCTAGCAGGCTTTCCTTCTTTCCACCATTCAGAATCTTTTTATGTAGATTTTGTTTATAATCCTCAGAACTTCTTGTACTTAGCAGAAAAAAAATGAGGGAAAGTATGTTAACTTCTCTTTGTTCAAGAAGCATTCCCAGAATATTTTAAAAATAATTTCATTTTAATATTATTTCAAGGTTACAAAATTGTGTAGGCATAATAAATGGAACTAATATGTCCTTTTCTAAGACTCAAAACTTATTTTTATTTTGCCCCATTTGTGTGCTCTCTTTTCTTTGTTTTTCTCTTTCCCATTTGAGAGGAAGTTGCAGGCATATTATCTCTTTAATCCTGAATGTATCACTGGTATTTCAGAAAAATGATATTCTATTATACAACCTGGTAAAATTCTCAAAATTAGAAAAGTTAATATTAATATATACTACTATTAGCTAACCCATTCCATATTTACATTTTGTGAATTGTCCTAACATCTTTTATGAATATTTACTTAGTTCAAAATCCAATCTGAATTCACTTGTAGCACATCACTGTTTAAATAGGTTTAGGTGTATTTTTAATCTGGAACCTTCTCAGACTTTCTTGTTCTTTCTGATATGTTGTAAGAATACAAGCCATATATATCATAGAATGCTTCTGAATTTTAATTTGTCTGATGTTTCTTTTTTATTTTACTTTATTTTATTTTATTTATTTTTGAGATGGTGTCTCGCTCTTCTCACCCAGGTTTGAGTGCAGTGGCACGATCTTGGCTCACTATAACCTCTGCCTCCCAAGTTCAAGCTTCTCCTGTCTCATCCTCCTGAGTAGCTGGGATTACAGGCACCCACCACCACGCCTGGCTAATTTTCTTTTGTACTTTTAGTAGAGATGAGGTTTTGCCATATTGGCCAGGCTGATCTTGAACTCCTGACCTCAGGTGATCTGCCCTCCTCAGTCTCCAAAAGCACTGGGATTACAGGTGTGAGCCACCGTGCCCGGCTTGATGTTTCTTTATTATTAGATTCATAAGCATGTGTGGTGGGATTACCACAAAAATGATATGCACTTCTTACTGTATTGTATCGGAAGGCACATGGTTGACGGCTGCTCTTTGTGGTAATTTGATTTAATTGGCAGCTATGGGATGATAAGCAGACTCAGTTTCCCACAGGCATAGTGTTTTTGTTTCCTACTTGTAATTTTTACAGGAGCTGTTCAAAATCTGGAAGAGGCTCTGTCATGGCATCTGGAAGTTGCTTTCAAATGGTTCCAGCTGTGTTTGCAAATTGAAACTTCAATTCAGTCATATACTGTAGACAATTTCTATACTTCGAAGCAGTTTTGTGGGTTGTAAAATTATTTTAGCCACAGAATCAGCTTTTCTTCCAGCAACTTAACCAAATTTAGTGTGATCATGTAATAAAGTGTTTTATAAAATATTTTTTTAAAGTTTCACACTTTGCTAGGAGCTAAAATGTTGGCCAGTATAATATTGAAAAGCAATGCTTCAGAAATGTTATCCCACTTGATAAAATACATTTGATGAGATTTCCATTAGGGTTATAGGCTGCTAAACATTTCCAGAAGCTGACAGAGCCGCTTTCTTTTGATGACACACATAATAATAAGTACTAAATTTTCAAAGAGCTATTTTTCAGAATCATCATAAGCTGCTTGCCCATGTGTTTGAATATTCCTAAAATATTCCAGATTATTGTCTCTGAATTTAATTTATAATACAGTGACACTCCAGCAGAAGGGAAAACAAGTGGAGAAATCTTGGACAATATTTATAATAAGGAAAACAGGAGATATTAGACATAAAGCTATGGAATTTTGCTTTGCTAAGGTGTCATATCAGTTCAGAAGAATGGTAACATATCACAATTTTAGATTTTAGTAAAGTTCTTATTGCCTATAGCATGAATGCTATCATTTTAAGCCTTGCTTATGTAAGCCTTAGTCATTTGGAATTCTGTTAATTTACATGGTTATGTTAATTTGTTAATGGTTTCACCTTATGTGACTCAACTTTTTGGGGAATATCAGTTGTGTCATTATTTCATAAAGACATGCATTAAAGAATAATATAGTTACTAATAAAGCAAGTATTATTATTTAAATGCATAAAACAATGATATACTATGAAGTGTGTAATAGAAATATGGAACATCTTGGAAGTTTTCAACTGCGAGTAACAAAAATGTAGTTATCAAAAATGCATCTACACTTAACATATACTCAAAGAGTTCTCTGACACTCACCTCAAGGGTATCTATTTTCAAACTGTGTAATTGTTCAACTATTTAATTGATTGTCACAAACTAGGAGGGCATTTCTCCATGCAAGGTAGTAGGAGGGTTGATACCAGATAATAAATATCTGCAAGGACTGACTTCTTTTCTCTGTCACTCTCACTCTCATTTGCAAAATGGGTACCACAGCTGTAGGTCTCACATCCTTACATAATGTCATGCTAAGACAGGAAGAAAAGGATAATATTTTCTGTGCATATTTCTCACTTGTCAAGAAAGAAACACTTTTAAAAACCCTTCCTATTCACAGATGTTCTTAAAGATCCCATTGACCAGAATTGTATTATGTGCACATGCCCTTGCTGCAAGGAAAGCAAAGAAAGGACAGACCAGAGATTTTGTTTTAGAAGAGACATAAGATTTCCCAACAAGGAAGAATTATGCAGTAGCGGGGAGGCAAGGGAAAGATAAATGTCAACGTAATAACCAATAATAGCTGTCTCAAAAATTAGATTTTATAAAACCCTCAAATATAGCTATGTTTTATGCTTATTTATTATTTATGAAATGTTTGCAAACAAATCATCTCAATCCCTAAAGATGACTATTATGGACGTTGTATCTACTTCCATTTTATACTTGGCAAAAAGTATTATAGTGATGAGCCATGTATCACAATTTATGCTTTCTTATGTATGGTAGTGTCAGTAGTATAACAACTCAGAGTGAAGGGACATTAATTAGGGAATTTAAGTTCACTTTGTCCATGTACATGCACATACACACACGCGCGCGCACACACACACAGAGTATTGGAGTAATCAACTATAGAGAAAGATAACTCTGGCAGGAAGGTACAGAATAAGCTTTTAGAGGGAAGGACTGAAGCAAACAGACCACAAGACTTAAATTTGAGTGACGATTTTTCACAATTCTTACCTTAAATGAGTTGATAAATAATCAAACAAGAGTGGCGGTAACTGAAATTGTAGAAATTGGTGACTCTGAATTATTTCAGAAGGAAATAAAAAACGGGATAAGATGACATATTATACAGAGGAGCTTGAAGAAAGGGAAAAATTTAAAAAGACTCTTCTGTAAGACAGAAATAGTATTATCACAGCAAATAAGTTGTTGACATAAACTGATTTGGAAAGTCAATGTCAGATTTGAAATAAGCTAACTTGAGGAGATAAGTGAACTTTCTATTACATTCAGTAAAGATCATGTGGAAGTGAGACAAAGGGTAAAGTTCATTAAGAGTTAGCTTTAAATAAATTACTTTTTAGGGAGATGCAAGATAAAACAGGAGAAACATGATTTCAGTATGGCCAAGGATACACTCATGCCAGGAAAATCTTTGGGTTATGTTCTACCTCTATGAGCACTCATTCAAAGCCATCAAAAATCTGTTGCTGATCAGTTTAACATCTTCAAATGTGGAGCTCTAAAAGCTGAAATAAATAAGTATGAAATTACATGGAGATTTTGAAAGAAAGCACGCTTTCTTTCAAAGTAGGTATGGGTACCTACTTCTCTGCTCATCCCACTCTCTGTTCCCACTACATTGCCCTATTTTCTGTTACCTAAAACTCCCAGCTTGTTGCACTTGCTTTTTGCATTTGCTGTTTCCTCAGCCCATATTCTTTGCTTGAATCCCAGCTCTATCAATTCCAGCTGTGTGATCTTAGGAAAGTTACTTAACATTTCTGTGCCTGTTAAATGTTAAAGTTATTTGACATTTCTGTGCAAATTTTCCAAATTTGTAAAGTAAGGCTAATAATATTTAACTTTGTAGTTTATTAGCGTTACCTAAATTAATGCACAAAAAGTTATCAAAAATGCACTTATACTTAACATGAACTCAAAGAATTCTCTGACATTTACCTCAGGGATATCTATTTTCAAATTGTGTAGTTGTTCAGCCTTGAATTGAGGTAAATTTTTTAAAAGTTTAGTAAAATCAAACTCCATGAGAGTCTTTTTTTTTTTTTTTGGTCAATTTGGCATGATGTGTTTGACATCAATTCCTGTCTGCTTCTGGCACACCCACTCAACCCAACCAGTTCTTCCCAATTATTGTCTCATACAAGACTAGCCAGGCTGAAATTGATTCCTCCCACAGCAAAAACCACACCAACGTCCAGAGCCCAAGGCAAAGCTCTGCCTCCTTTGTCAGTGTTCCTCCTTGTTACAAGTAACTTACGTATATATCTCTGCTTCACTTTCCCTGCCTACTCAGTTTCTGCACATTCCCTGGTTCCTGTTTGCTGAGTTCTAACAAAACCATTATGCTGTTTGTTGTCTAGGCAATCTGGTCACTAACTGGTTTGCACAGCTGTTTCTTAACTTTGAACATCATCCTTTTTGTGTGATCTGATTCAGTACCTGAACCCTACTTTGGACCACTTTAGGAGTTGGCATTGACTTCTGCTTTGATGACAGGCTTCTAGTCTGATCTCAGTCCAGATCATAACCCTATTTATTTCTTATCACAATGGTGTTCAACCCTTCTGAGTTTGTTTTTCTGGCTTTTGTTTAGTTATTATCATCATCCTCATTGTTATTTATGTATGTTTAGCTATTGACTTCTCCTCTTTGTCTGAACTCAAGGTGGAACTCAGTATATAAAAGATAAATATACTGCTTTGCTTGAATCTGGAGGATATAATTGCATGCTTTTTGCTTTCATTTTCCCCTACCCCATAGTGAATTCTTCTACCATCCCAAACTATCAAGGGGAGAATTGGCAAAGCCTATCTCACAAGTACTTTAAATGTCATAATGTGCTGGTTTATTCCATTTATATAGAAAAAAATCATATATTTTCAAAGGCACGTTATCTCATTTAATTTTTATAACTACTCCACTCATTCATACATTCATTTGTTCATTCAGCAAATGTTTATTGAGAGCCTAGTACTTCTCAGGCATTGTTCTAGGAGCTGGATATATAATATTGAAACCCTCACGAGTCAGGCATGTAGAGTTTTATTGCCTCCTTTGAGAGATAATACAATTGTGACTCTCAAGTTGCATAACTTGCCCAACTTCATATAGCTAGTGTGTAACAGAGCTAAAAATACAAATGTGTTCTCTGAAGCTGTGCTTTATCCTCTTTGGGCTAAAATTATGATTCAGGACCTTCAAATTCATAAGTGGTTTACATTTGCATTACTGTTAATTCTCCTTTCAAATGAATTGACGTATCAGATACTCATAAATGGTGTAAATAGTAATTGTGTATTTTAGGATAAACATAAAGTCGTTTAGATATAGCATGATTCTAGGTAAATAGTCATATTTACCTTGTATATGACATAAAAATTATAATAACACTTCCTAAGTAACCAAGGGCAATAACAAATCTAAATTTATAATATATGTATCATTCTTCTCTTTATAATTTTAGTGAGATAGCTAACTGATGTAAGTTGTGCTTAAATTATTTTTCATTACTCATTAAAATTATGTATTGTATAAATTAGTTTAAATTTTAACTTATTATTCTTACATTAATAAATAAGAATAAGTTAATACTTTAGAACAGTAGTTCTCAACTGAGACCAATTTTACTTCCCAAAACATCTTTGGCTATGTATAGAAGCATTTTAGTTGTGCTACTGGCATCTAGCGAGAGGAGGCCAGGGATGCTGCTAAACATAACAGTCCGCATAGAAGAGAATTATCCAGCTCAAAATGTCAATAGTGCAAATGGTTGAGAAATCTGTATCTAGAAGCATGTCATATAAAATGTGTGAAAAGCCTAAATTTAAAAAAACAATTTAAACACTTCATTGTTAAAATCTAAACAATTTTAGATTATATAAATAAGGCATTAAAAGAAGGATATTTTGCAAAATAACTCATAATTTCTTCTGTTAAAGATGGCCATCATTTGGCCTTTAGCAAAAACTGGTTTACACATAACAGTTTTACATTTGTTTTTGTTTATTACAGTATTATTAGTGGTGGCATAAGTGGAAACATAATAAATGAACACCAATAGAAATACGCTTGATCAAATTATGATAAAACCACATTATGGACCATCATTCAGCAGCACTTAAAAAAATGAATCTCTTCTGTACTAGCTAAAATGGTGGAATTTTATAGTGCCAATATTTCTTCCTCATTTACTTTCTCTCTCTCTGTTTTTTACTTTTGATTTTTAACTAATTTTAGACTTACAGATAAACTATGAAATATGGCAGAGGATTTTTGTAAAACCCTCACCTAACTTTCCCTAATGCTAATATCCTGCTTTACCATAGTACAATTATCAAAATCAAGAAATTAGTATTGGTGTAATAGTAAACTAAGCCAGTGATCAGCAAACTTTTTTAAAGAAGAGGATAATACATATCTTAGGCTTTTTAAGTCATACAATCTCTGTCACATGTACTCAACTCTGCCATTGAGGAGTGACAGCAGTCACAGACAGTATGTAAGTGAATGAACATGGATGTACTCAATAAAACTAACTTACAAAAACAGACATCCAGACAGCTGACTTTTGATATAAAGGTCTTACTGTAATTTCACTAGGCTTTCCTCTGAAATCCTTTCTCCATTCTAGGATACTATCCAGAATCCTACATTATGTTTAATTGTTATTTGTCTTTAATTTCTTGCTGCATGTTAAAGTTTCTTAAATTCTTTCCTTGAAAGTTTTGAATAGTATTAACCAGTTACTTTTTGTAAATGTCCCTTAGTTTGCGTTTATCTGATGTTTTATCATCATTTTTTTGAGGTTTGTATTTGTGTAAACTTCACAAGAGTATTGCAGAAATCATACTGTGCCCTTCTCAGGACATTATGTTACATAGTTCATGGGGCCATTGTGTCTTATTATTGCTGATGATGGCCTTCATCCCTTGCTTAACGTGGCTTCTACTGGGTTTCTCCTCCTAAAGTTAACTATCTTTCCTTTATAGCTAATAAATACCATGAGGGTAGACTCCCTGAGACTATGCAAATCCTGTTTCTTCTCAAAATTTCAACCCAAATTTTAGCATTCAAAAGTGTATTTTGTCTGAAAAAAAAAGTATTACCTTTGTATTTGCCTAATGCTGATTTGCTAGGTCCTTCATTCCCTCTACATTTATTAATTGAAATTCTACTATAAGTAAAAGGTGTTTTTTTCTCATTCATTTATTTATTTCTTTATATTCAAATTGACTCATGGATATCTACTTTAATCCAATAATATAATAATTCATTTTGTTGCTCACATTGTTCAGGTTGACTTTTGTATTCTTTCAATGAGTTCTCATGTCAAAAATATATTTTCTTTACTTTGTAGCACCACAAGGTATCAAACTTGTATTTGTCCTATCCTGACCTTAGGATCAACCACTTATCCATGGACCCCTGGTTCTTTTTGTTGGAGGATGGTCTTTTGAAACAAAGAGCTGGGCACAAAGTGTTCTCACTGCTTGCTGACGTGTCATGGCTTCTGGGTCTCTAGCAGAGGAGAGACCTCATAGGAAATACATGCAGGTACTCTAACTCACACAAATGTAACCATCTATTGATTTCCATCCAACACCACAGGACTTGCTTTGCAACATTTTTCTCACTTTGTGAGAAACTGGATCTTATTATCAAAACTATATTTATGTATTCAATTCTTGTGCTCACATAAAATAGTTTAAGGATTACTAACACATACCCTTGTGAAAAATACATTTACAAAGTGGATTACAGTATTTATTTACAGTTCTTTTGTCTTTGTTCTTATAGTATTCAAGCAGGGTAGTATTTCTAAGTTATTTAGGTTAGTTCTTTCCCCTCCAATCATTTCAGTGTGGTTATTATTAATTTTTAATAAAATTATATCTATTTATCAGTGTTTACATTCTATTTGTACTATTTTGTGTGTTACCTCCACATCCTAGTTGGTTTTATTACTCTTTTATTTTTCGAATGTGTGAAGGGTATGTGAAATAGTACTATAGTTGAAGAGTTGCAGCTATTTAAAAAGATATATTTAAAAAGTGTCACTCCCTCCTCATCCTTACTACCTATTCCCACCCTTCTTCCTCCCGACCATTTATCCACCTGCCCCTATAGGCAAGCTTTTTAGTCTCTGGTTTATCCTTCCTATATTTATTTTGCATAAGTGTGCATATCTTGTGTATTTTCATATATACTATATTTTATTATGCTAAAGATAGCCTATTACAGATAATCTGTGTACTTTCACTAGCCATTGTTCCAAAAAAAAATTTTGACTCAAAATTAGGTATTGTACTCACTGAGTAAACTGTCCTCAGAATGTGAGGTTATCTTTTTATGGAAGAAACATCTTTTAATAGAAATAGGCCTATGCCTAAGGACAATGGTGACCTTAGTTAAAATTATATGGCAAGCATATCAATTAAAAGATAAGCAAAATATACACAGATACAATTCAAAGAAGAAACAAAAGTCTTAAATATATTTTAAAATTCTCAAGTTAGTCTCAGAAATATATTCTGAAATAGGATTGAGATCTATTTTCTGTTCTTTGATGAGTAAAATTTAAAAGAAAAGGTTGATAATATCAACTTATTGGAAAAATGTGGAAATAATCACTCTTTGCTATTAATGGAATTGCACATTGGCATAATATTTTTTATTTTCAGTTTAATAATATCTATCAAAATTCCTAAAAGTACAAATGCATCAATTTGTCAATTGCACTTTGCCAATCATTTCTAACAATAAGTTATATATGTGAACATAAAGGGGCATGTGCATTGCATCTTTTTAAACATACAAATATTGAAAACAATAAATATTTACAAAGTAAGCTTCTCATAATATTGGTACTATTGTATATCATATAACAGATTAAAAATGGGGTAAGTCTATGCAAACTAACTTAGAAAAGTATTCAAGATATGCTTTTAAGTTTAAAAAATGACTTAACTGCAATGATAGGTTAACAAACAGTAATATAATCTATATGAATAATGTACATATTTAAGTGTAATTTTTTATTAAAAAGTCTGTTAATATACACCTATATGGTTATAGGGTAAGAAAGGGATTGTGAACCGGTATGGAAGACTATTTTTACTTTTTATCTATATCTTTCTGTTTTTCTTGAAATCAGTTTGTATTAATGTATATCTTCTGGAATTTCATGCAAAGAGTCTGTGTCAGCAGGACAGTTTTGACCAAGAAGGTTCATGCCTAGAAGTTTGGATAGACTGACAGAGTATAACTTAAGCCATGATAGTCTGATGTAGAAGATCAGAGAACAGGTAGCAAAAGGTGCGAGGTTGTTTCATACTGAACAGGGAACACAGAAGTGAATTTTAACTTTAAAGGAAAAGGTTAAGGTCCTGGTAGACTTGGTCCAAAGACCTGCAGGTGCAGCTGTGCCAGTTTTATTTGGGCTATTCAAACATCATGAAGAAACAGCAAGGCAGGCACTGTGAATCAGATGCATGTAGCATCTGAGGATACATAGAGTGTCCTGAACCTACTCCATTAAGTTACAGTCAGATCCTTGCAGGTAGACAAGTCACCTACCTCTTTTAGGCTAAAGTGAACAAATGTTTAAGACTTTTTTACCCTGGATTAAATAATATGAAAAACAATGTTGCAAACACAGTGAAGGCAGGAAGCAGGAGTAAGCAACTGATGATGGAGTACATGAAATGCGGCTGGTGGGAGACATGTCCATAGCAGAGTACCAGGAAAAGTGCAGAAACAAGTCGACTCCTCCCTGAGACAGGACTACAGGAAAAATACACTGACCAGGACTCTGACATGTTTTCTGTGGGGGTGGGGAAAAGCTGGTATGACATAAGTCAAGAGAAAATGCGATATTATGAGAAAAGACATCAGCTCTAGTGTAGCAGGAGAGTGATAAACCCAAAGCTTTTGAAGACTTTTTTATTGTCTGAAAATGAGGCATTTTGTTTCATCCCCTGAAGGTTTACCTATGCCTGCTAGACCTCTTCTTTTCTTCTCTACAATCTTCCCCAGTATTTTACCGGGGGCTTTTTAACCTCACAGCATATAGTGCTATATTCAGCTGTCTCCTCTACGCATGTAAGACCCATTGTTAGTGGAAAATTATTCACTCACTGGGAGACTAATGTGTTGGCCAGATGGTCACAATTTACTCTCCGGGTGCTTTGGGGAGCTGTGTATCCTCAGGCATTATGTGGTTTCCACAGTGTTATGATAAGCTGGGTAGGGAGACCACAGTCTTCAACTGAGGTAATTTGGATTTATAAATTTAAATCTCCACCAATTCATGTTTTAGGGTTTAATCTGGGTTGGAACTCTGATAAAAGAAACAGCCATGCAATTTAGCAACTTGTCAATGTCCAGGATATATTAAAAATATTTCTAAGCTATGTGTATTAAATTATGGATATTTTGGTCACCAGATATATGTCTCTAAATTTTGATTTGGTATTTCTGAAAAAAATTAGAGCCTCTACAAGAATATACTGTAGACATATTCTTATAAAATAATGCCATGTAGAAAGGGATAGAGCCACTGGTAACTGATAGTGAGATGTGGATGCTTTACAACTGGATATTACTTCTTATTAAATGATTGTTGAAGATATGATTTAAGCCACATGCAGGTGCAGTTAAGAGTTTTCCTCTTACAACAACAGAGTAATCCTGACCCTATAAGCAACTTCTTCCAATGAACAGGATAAATATTATGCTTAGACTGAGATGAATTTTCAACAGATCGCTTCTACTTTTTGATTCCAAATTTTTCTCAGAAAAGCATTCTAAAATGAGATTTTTCATAGGGACAGATCATAAATAGAAGCAGTAACAAGAGATGTCTTTTTTTTAGTGTTCATTGCCATTGTCTGACCTTCAAGCATATGGAGAGAATCTGTATTTGTGGTCTGTACCTTTTGACATAAACTATGCTGAACACATGGCCTTTCCAAAAATACTGAAGGAAACAGTTCTCTGAGTATCATTCATCATGTCTTTCCACAGTGACATCTCATTGCAAAGAAAGGTGAAAATTGTTGCTATGAGACATTGAGTTGATGGAGAATAAAAGAGAAAGTTAACTTGGTAGCTAATAAAAGCATATATAAAAATATTCTTTAATGATGCTGATATATTTTGTGTATAATCCATGAACCAGAAATTACATAGAAACTAGAGCTTTATGAACACAAACAGGGGCACATCTGCTTCCTCTCTTGTGACTTTGTCATTTATATTTGAGACATTGCTTCCAGTGACAAAAGAAAACATATCCATGAAAATTAGTTTGAGAGTCTTACTATAGATTTCTGTATGTATAAAACACACATCTTGGCAATAAATTAAACAAAAAAATTCACCTACTGCACTAATATTGCTTAGATTTTTCTGTCTTCTCCATGGAAGAAAATAAAGAATTATTTCCTTTTAGCTTAAGCCAAAGATAACTTTATTATAAGCATATTTGAAAAAACCAGATATTTTTGCCTACAGAATGTACAAGTATTTTTGAGTATTATATATGATTTTTAATAGTCATTACATACTTGCAATACTTTTAAAATAGTTGTTACATACCTACATGTTAGTGATCAGTGTATTAAACAAGATCAAAGAGGCTGCTGATGAATCAATAGCTACTAAATTGCAGAAGCACAACTTGAACCGAGGTCTGTTTAGTGGCTAAATCTTTACTCTATTCACAATATCACATGGTGTTAGAAAAGCTTGTCTGAGATTTAGAGAGATGTTTTGGCCAAACACAAGAGTGACACAATAATAGTTGTTAATTTTAAAGGGAACCTCAAAATTAGACGAATCAGAGGGTTCAATACCTGTATCACAGAACATTTTTTTGTTCCTGTAGATAAGCTTGCAACAAAACCATGGCATCAGCAGATCTTACAATTGTTACCTAGGCTCACTTTCTTCTATGGCCTTTCTCCCATTCGATTATACCCATATATACACTTTGTACATACTCATTAATTTCATTTGCAAATGAAGTTTAAATACAAATAATTCTACAATCACCTAGGCGCCAATTTAAACACTTTTAAACAAAGGTAACAATATTGTATTAAATCCTTAAATGCAAACAATTGTTGATGGGGAAGAGATTATGTTAGTGGTATTTTCCCTGGTTCAAGAGGTTGTCAGTACAACTGAGTTGGTAGAGAGTATACATTTAGGCAAAAATGTTAATATCATACTAGTTGATTATTTCCATTAAAAACAAAACAAAACATTTTCTCAATAGAATAACAGCCGTATCTCTCAAGGTCAAGCTTTCTAGTTGAATCATCAATATAAATGGTGATGATCCAGAAACAGTTCTGACTGCTGGTTATGGGGAAAAAATGGTGTTTATAGATTTTTATTCACTATGGGGAGGGTACATAATGAATGGCCAAAAACTTTATTTTTAAGTGACAATTCACAATCTCTTAAATAATGAGAATATTGAGCATTACCCCTGCTTTCACCAAATATAAGCTTTGATATACTAGAGGTCAATAAAGAACACTCTGACTCTTACTTTTTCCAATCAATTTATTCTCTTGGTTTTCCCTCTTGACTACTTAATTATTCAATCAAGAAAGAATGACTAAGTCATATAAAACTAGGAAGTTTTGAGAAATTGTTACAGTCCAGAGGAGCTAGGATAGACATGACAACTAAATGTACTATGGAAACTTAGATAGGATCCTGAGGGAGAAAAAAAGACGAGGGGTAAAAATTAAGAAAATGCATAAATAAAGTAAGAAATCTAGTTAATAACGTATCAATGTTGTTTCATCACTTGTGACAAATGTTCTATTGTTATTTAAGATGTCAAAAGTGGGAGAAACCAGGTGTATGGTATACAGAGCTTCATATTCTCTTCGTATTTTTTCTATAAAACTCAAACTGTTCTAAAATTAAAAGTATATTATAAAAAATAAAGAATAGCTAATCTAGATATAGAAACATGCTGGAAGAAAAAAAGATCTATTCAGGTAAAGCAGAACAAAAATCAATTATTTCACTTGGGAAAACTAAAAACAGATAAACCTTTGTCCTCCTCTTTGAGCTTCCCTCTCTGCCTTCATTCAAATTATGCTGCTGACTCGGCAAATATGGCACATGTTTAATTTTTTCCCCTAATCATGGAGAAAATTTGGTTGTAATCCAATCATTCTCTTAGTCAAGTTGCCTTTTGAGAAATGGTTTGCATATTCAGTGTTCCTGAGATAGACATAGGACAGGATAGGTAGGGTCAAGTGGAGGCAAAAGACTAAAAATAAACCAAGGGCTATGTGGAAGTCACCATTCCTCAAGTGTTTAAAAGGCCTCTAACTGGCTGAGTAAATAAGTAAGCCATTCTATCTTCTTACCCTCAAAATAAATAGTTAGAAAACATTCTATCCCAATCTAAGGAAATTGAAAGTCATGGGCAGCATCGTAGTTTCCTTTAATTCTGCAACTTTCCACCTCTAATGTACCATTTTACTCCACAAAATGGTGGACTTCTAGACAGCCAATTTAATCTTTTTTTATCATTAAAAGTATAGTATCTGGCCAATCATTGTTTCAAATGGCAAACCATCCCATTTCCCAAACATAATTTGACATAAGACAATGTCTTAAATAAGGCACTATGAGGAAAGAGCAAGGCCAGATAGTTCTCATTTTCCACCCAAGATTATTTTTTACTCTTTCTTCTTAAAAAGAGGAAATGTCAGTATTAATCTAAAATCACATTTAATCTGGATGACTTCATATTACTTGCAAATGTCACTCAGAACAGAATGAAAAGTAGGGAAAGTTTATTTCTGATGTTTTCTGACCTCCCCAGACAGGCAATTTAATCACAGAAATGTCTGTCATCCAAAGCCCTCTAATCCTATTGTTTTAGTTTCTGCCTTTTGCTCAACTATTACCCTTCCTCATTATTCTGCCCCCCAAAACACACCTGTTAGCAACATCTAACACTTTCCTCTCACTTTCTTACCAGGACACCTTCAGTTTCAGAAAAACTTACGAAAACCAGAGAGTAGATCATGACTTATTTTTTTCTTATATTGCCTTTCAGTTCTATGGAAACACGTTAGACCACATTTCAAGTCTCATACAACATATATTATAATGTTTCTAAAAGTGATATTTTATAGCAATCTAAACTTCATGATTCGCAATCTGAGCAAGAAGTTCCTGACATTTTAATTTACAGCATCCTAAATTAGGGTGTTCAAAATCCAGATTCATTAATTGTTTTAATATTTTTGTTAGCATAGACAAAGAGCCAAAAATAAGCAGGCAAGGAAGCCCCTGGAAAACGAAGTCCTGGAGATGCTGCCCACTGTCAGTAAGCACAAAGGGAAATGGCTACATTGGTTACATCTGGCCTTGTGGTTAGGCTCTTCCAGGTCTGAAGGGGACTGACCATGCCCTAGCCAAAGATAACCATACTAGGGACTCTCCGCACTGATGAGCATGCAGTCTCCACAAAAACTCACCCTACAGTAGCCTTTTTCTCATTATAGTACTAAAAATTATACCCCTGAGTAAAGATTTTAAATGCTAATGGACATGCAATGTGTGTACTAGTATGTACAACCACAGAGCATGCATGCCCAAAGAGACCTCCTAAAACATGCTTGCAAGTAACACTCCCTCTTGCACCTTCATGAATAATCGCGTAAAATTCTCATAAAGAGAGTCCCCCAGCACTACCGCTGCTGGTTCATTCTTTCAAGCAGCCCGCTCTGTCTTGTGTTTCAGAGTATACTTTCTCTTTAAATACACACTACTACTACTATTTTTCCAGCTGGATAAGCCAAGAACTGTTTTCCACTCCTCTCTGGGAATGCACTTTATCTTTTTTTAAGAAACCCTGCTATTTAACTGTTGTTATGCATCTCTTGGCTGAATTCTTTCTTTAAAATTAGATAAGAATTAAGGATTTTGCACTTCTCGGTAACATTTTATAAATAAATTATATGCATCTCATATTGCCTATATAGGAAAACTATTAATTTTATCTTTGCCTACTTAGATCCTATTCTAGGGCTTTTTAATCATTTTCTGCCTTGTAATCAGCTGGGGTAAATTATAAGGGTAAAGACACTTTGGAACTTCCCCTGAGGATTTGTATTAGATTAGGGTAGAGTGTAGGAATCTGCATTTTAATAAGCACCTGAGGAAATTTTGAAGAAGATGATTAATTGAATGCGCTTTTGGAAATACTTCCTCTCTGATGTCTTAGCAAGACCTAAGGTATAGGAAAATGCTAAACTTTTCCTAAAGAGTTTTACTTAGGCCCTGATGCAGGGGGGAGAAAAGAATAAGAAAAAAAAAGTGAAAAGAAAAGCATAATTATTCTTCTATGAGGAACTAGAAAAAATGGGCAAAATATATAAAAATATTTGCTCAGAAAGTTGGAAACAGGAAGGACCAGATTGAGAACCCTGAGATGATAGAAATGCAATGATCTCTACCATATTTCTACTTTCTTCCTGGAAGCAGTTTCTGGATAGTGGAGCAAGGGACAAAATTAGAGCCCAACAGATCCTGAATCTCAGAATCCTAGGAGACGTAACTTAGAGGTGGGGAGGCTGAGGTGACTGGACATTGTGCTGGAGAGTTCCAGAAACAAAGTGGCTACTTAGAAAAGTAGCTTCAAAAACATGCACAGAGTTCCTTTTAGAATGTGTTGGGTAAAAGGCTGCATATCTGTAGCAATAAAATCCACAAAGCTAAGTAAAGAATAGCGGGAAAGTAGAAGCCAAACAATTCCCACAGCACAGAGAATGAAAACAGTTCTGCTCCATCCAGCCATAGTGGAAAGCAATTAGTAGTTACCTGAGGCACTCAGTGGAGATTCCAGAGGAATCAGTCATGCCCAGGTAGTGGGCCTGAACTGTCTCTGGAGTAGAGACACTCTTGACCCATTTAAACATTGTTTTGACCCAAGCAAACTTCTCCCAGTTTTTGTGCTGTTGGCTACATAACATGTAGCCCCTTGTCTTGGTCCTCCCCGAGAGTATAGTCTACATAATTGTCTCTAAAGAAACGATTTTGCTTTTAAGTCACTATAATAAATTTTATTTCTGAAACGAAGAAATCAGACATATATAGATACTGCTCATTTTCTATAGTTAACTTTATGTTACAGCTGTTTTAAGTGCTTCTGGTGCTTTGAATATATCATGCTTTCTCATGCTTTTATGCTCTAGCACATACAATTCCTTTGCTGAAGAAGTTTCAGTGATCCTTTAAGACATTGATCAAGTATTATCTCCTCTTTGGAGACTTTCTATTCCTTCAGAACTTACGGTGACTTTCCTCACTGTCTTTTCACAGCACTATATATAGATGGCTTTTACAGCATATATTCAATATATATGAAATCTCTTCTTCCTCATAGACAATGAGATTCTGAAAGTGTAGAGTAATATCTTGTGATTTTTGTATTATTATACCTTAGGGACTAGCAAAGGGGATGAAACCAAGTAGTATTAATAGCAGCAGTAGTAGTAGCAGCAGCAGTAGTAGTAGTAGTAGTAATAGTAGTAGTAGTAGTAAGAACAGGAAAAACTCCTAGGCAGTGGACCCAGAGTCAGCAAGGTTTGCACTCTTAACAACTGTATTTATACTCACTTAAACCCACTTTCAATAACATGCAAATTAAGGAGCAGGTTAATGCAACTTAAAGGGCAGGTTGTGTAGAACTTTCTAGAAAAGGGGTGGTAACTTCTGGCTTGTTGCCATGGGAAGGGGTGGTAACTTCTGAGTCATTACAACAGGATTTGTAAAATGTCATGGCACTGGTGGGACTGTCTTATGCCAATGAGCAATAAGGGCAGCTAGGGATCACTTTTGTCAGCCATGTGCTGATTTCTGCAAGTTTCTTCACTTTGTCCTGTCTGGACCAGATCCTGTTTTAGTCTTCAGGGTTGTGACCATAAAACGAGTCCTGCCAGTCTCCTATCTCAGTACAGATAGTCTTCTAAAGCACTTGACATACAATATTATATTATTTAAACCTTGGAGCAAGTCTTCAAGTTAAATATTATTATTATTCCTGCTTTATTTAAAAGGAGAAAGAAAAAGAAGCGTAGATTTACAAAAATAATTTTAGGATAAATTGAAATAGTTAACTTAATACTTAGAATAAGACAAAAATAATTTCTAAGGGCAAAGAGGCTTTATCCTTGCAATGATAACAAATTAGTTATCCATTTTTTCTCTCTCTGCTTAATAGTTGGCACTAACCTATCCCCATTCCTTCCTGACATACTGACCATGTGATGTTCTCTCGTACTTTTGTGAAATAGCACATAACATTTTCTATTTTGAAGGCTTCTTATTGAGGGCAATTTAAACATTTATGTAAAAGCTGGGCCTGAGAACTAAACATTACTATCACTCTTCTACCTTCATGAAAGCACAAAGTTGAATCTACCACCCATAAAAAGAATGAAAAAAAAATATGTCTTTTTGCTAAATAGACAACCAATGCTGTTATCAGTTTCTAAATTAATAACATGGAAATGTATCTGTATGGCAAATAAAAGTTCTATAATATAATAAAATCATGATATCCAAATTACCATTCCAATATGTGCTCAGAGACCAAAAGGAATACAAATTAATGAATTCTCTCTCTCTCTTTCAATTTTATAGTTGAAAGAGAATTTGAATTATATGTTCTGAGCAGAAAAAAAAATCTCTTCTTATGTTTTATGCTCTGGTATCATAAATTACACTGTATTGCTACATATAATACATTATAAAGGAGGCCAATATAATTGTAAAATATTAGGCTGCAGTAGGAAAAAGCAGGCCATGGAGAATTAGTAAAATTAGAGTATGTCATCGTGGATTAGGTATGATTTAATAAATTGACCTCAATATTAAACTCATGGCTTAAGTCATATTTAAGAACAAATGCCATCAACTTCATCCCTTTGGCACAACAGACAGCAGAGTTCTTGAAAAAATTTCAGCTTTTAGTTTTCTTGTCTGTAGATCAGACACACACAAGTGACTTCAGGAGGCTCTAGATGTATTATTAACCAGAATAGTGCATCCAGAAATTATATACAAAGCCAGTAGTTCCTATTCTGAGAATCATAACAAATGTACTGTCAGGAAACATGGAAAACCTTTTGGGGAAATTCCCACAGGGGAGAAAATAAAAGATGTAACTAAGAAAAGTAGAGCAGAAAATTAATATTTTATTTTAGAAGTATTGGTTTTCTTTTCTTTGATAATTTTTACTTGGAAAACCAAGAGCATCTTTCACCATGATAGGCAATTATGTGGAATAAGCTGTCTTTAATGTCTTCAAAAAACGTATGTACTAAATTTATTAAAGTAAAAATAAAGCTTGTTATAAGAATAGACTCAGGGTATACAGGCTTTTAAAATTTTTTCTGAAGACTTAATAATATACTTCTCCAAAAGGAAGTAAAGCTTTACTTGTTCTGAATATATTATAATTAAGAAATGATTAGGAATTGTATCTTCAAGCAGAGCAAACTGCTCATCATATACGGGGTCTTTGGGAAGACTGGAGTTTAAGAATTCATATACTTACAGAGATGTAAGTAGGTTGACATCACCTGTAGATGCATGGTTACTCAGGTGAGAATATTGTTCACTGGCTGGCAATCTAAGACATGATTATTGGTATGATTTTGCTCCTGATTAGTTTACTTTCAGGAACAAGGAGCTAGCATTAATTGGTAGCCTAAAACATCATGCTTGCTGAGACTAGTTGTTGCATAATTAAATACGTTGACAACGAATTCTGAATGCTATTCATTACCATGACTGCACAACAATGTCTTTCCACAAATTTCGGAACACATTTTAAATTTGTAATAGCTTTATGACATAGTTTTTCTTTAATTAAATACTTAATTTCATCTTTTGGTTCACATAATGAGTTGAATGGTGGACCCCAAAAAGACAAGTCTGGTACCTGTTAATGTGATCTTATTTGGAAAAAGCATCTTTGCAGATGTGATTACATTTAGGATATCAAGATGAGATCATCCTGGATCATCTGAGTGGGCCCTAAGTCCAATGTCAAGTGTTCTTACAAGAGGCAAAAGAGGAGACAGAGAGAGAAGAGCAGAAGACCATATAAAGGCAGAGGCAGAGATGAAAGTGACACAGCCACAAGTAACTGCTGTGACTCTGGAATCTGGAAGAGACAGGGAAGAATTCCCCTCTAGATCAAAGGGAGTGCAGGCCTGCTGACACCTTGATTTTGGTCTTCGGGTCCCTAGAATGTGAGAAAATAAATTTTTCTAGATTAAAGAGGCCAAGTTTATAAAAATTCATTATGGCCGCTATAGGAAAATAATGCAATTACCTACAATAAACCTTCAATAAATTTAATAAATCTATTTCCCAATAGAAATGCATGTGTGACATAATTTATAATTCCTCGCATATATAAAATATTTTTGTTATGATTGCAAGTTAAATATTTGATTTATAAATTTAAAAAGGCAAACTGGTGAAATTTCCATAGCAAATACTCCAGATTCTGTTTTGTTGTTATCAAACACGAAACCACAATTTAAGAGCTATTTTGGGAAAAAACTATTCCCTTTAAATGCCTTTAGATGTTGTTCCATGATCTCGTAGTATTAAGTTGAGGTCAATCTGAAGTTTCTTGCTTTAGATATATTTGGTTTCATGTGTCTAAATAGTTCTAAAATTATTTATTTAACTCTCATATTTAAAACTTCACAAAGGTAATTTAAACTCATTTATAGTGCCTGTCATATAGTGAAAATATTATTTTCAGTTCAGAAAGTTTCAGCTATTATGTTATCAATTATTTCATATTTTCCACTCATACAATTTTTCTTTTGGGGAAGAGTATATTATTTGTATCTTGAGCTGCTCTTCTGTAGTCTTCAGAGCTTTCATTTCTGTCTGACCCTTTTAATCACATTTTTCAGTTCCTCTGACTGGTATATACTCTGCATAATTGATTGCCCATTACTTATAGTACCAAATGCACTCTTCATTTCTTACATTATCTTTAATTCTCCAATTGGGTTATTAATTGACTCACACATTTTATATTTCTCACCCAAATTTATTTTTACATTTATTTCCCAGTCATTTTTTTAAGCCATGTTTTAATTTATTATATGCAATTTCTTTTATTTCATAGAAATAACATGAAATTAAGTTAAATTGGTTAAAGTATCCATTTATTTCTGCTTCCTATTATAAATATATATTTTTATAATTTTATATTTGTATGACTACATAATAGTTATACATATTTTGGAGGTCCATGTGACATTTTGACACAAGCATACATTTGTAATAATCAAATCAGGGTAATTGGGATATTCTTCACTTCAAACACTTATTATTTCTTTGCGTTAGGAAAATTACAATTCCACTCCTCTAGTTATTTCAAATGTACAATAAATTATTGTAAAGTAAACATCTGTAAATTAAAATTACCCTATTGTGCTACTGAACACTGGATACTGTTCATTCTAACTGTACTTCTATAACCATTAACCAGCCCCTCTCTATTCCCCGCTTTCCACCACCCTTCCCACCCTCTGGTAATCATCATTTACTCTCTACTTCTATGAGATCATTGTTTTAGCTCCCACATATGAGTAACAACATGTGATATTTGTCTTTCTATGCCTGGCTTATTTCACTTAACATAATTCTGTGTGGTTCTATCCATCTGTTACAAGTGACAGGAGTAAATGTTTTAAAATATGTTCTTTTTAATAAGTGGTTTATTTTTATACTTTTATATTGCAGAATCTTTTCAACAGTCTAATAATCTTTGTAGTCTCTGTTTTACTTTCCGTTTATCTCTGATTAAGGTTATAGATGTTCAAACTTGGCACTTGTTCTTTACATTTTCTTTGGATTTCTTTAACATCTACTCAAATATTCGTAGAAATACTATCTTATGTATTAAGCCTATCTGCTAATTGTTGTTAAGTTTGGTAGTCCCGTGATACAACATCATAAAAAACTTAGAAGATATGCGATGCCAAGAGGATCAGAGATTATTTTGAGTCTGTGTTTTTCCCATTAACTTTGGTAAAACCTTGATCCTGAGGCAAATATTTCATATTTACAGTTCCCTTTGGCTTGGTCTATTCTAGCATGTAATGCGGCTTCTCAGTGCTGAAGCTATGGGCTTATGATAGAGCTCTGCCACACTAAGAAGAATAAACTCAATCCCCTCACTGTGGTACACTTTTCATTTGGAGTACCAATAATTTTTCTTCAGAATCCTAAGACATATTATTTTAAATGTTATTGATTTACAGTGGCAAAGCTGTTATGTGTGTTTCCCGTGATTTGGATACATCTCTCCAATAAACTATGAGTTCCTAGAGAACATAGATCACATCATTTTATTCTTTGGTTACTTACCAGCTAGCATATTGCCTTACACAGATTTTAAAAACTTGGTAAGTGTCTATTAAATGTTAAATGCTGAAAGAAATACATTTTTATTATAAAATTCAGAATTTTTTTTTTGAGATGGAGTCTCATTCTGTCATCCAGACTGGAGGACAGGGGGTTGATCTCAGCTCACTGCAATAATAAAAATGAATGTACAGCAAACTGTGTATTTCTGAGTATTAAAGTTTAAAAACCTATCAGCAACCTCAAAAAAACTCACTCGGTAAAATTAATACATTTATTTAGTTTCAGTTCTAATAACTTTAGTAACAAGTAGGGTAGACTAGACCACCCAGGAAAAAGAAAACTAAAAACAAACTAAACAAAACTAAAACATACAAAAACCGACAAGGAAAGAATAAGAAAAACAAAGGGGAAAAAAGGCTTCAACTGTCTTGCTTGTATTACATGGTCTTAGATTTAACACTGTGAAATTTTTTATTTAAAATATTCTTCCGGTGCAGTGGCTCACGCCTGTAATCCCAGCAACTTGACAGGCTGAGGCAGGAGGATCAGTTGAGGTCAGGAGGTTGAGACAAGGCTGGCCAACATTCTGAAAGCCTGTCTCTACTAAAAATACGAAAACTAGCTGGGAGTTGTGGCGGGTGCCTGTCATCCCAGCTACTTGGGAGGCTGAGTCAGGAGAATCACTTGAACCCAGGAGGCAGAGGTTGTAGTGAGCCGAGATCAACCCACTGCCCTCCAGAGGTTTTCTATGAAAGCCATTCCATCCAGGGTAAGAGTAGATGATACCCATCCACAGTGAAACTGCAAGAGTGAGTAAAGGAAATCCAACCTCCCAAATTCTGTGAAACAGAATTCCAGTTTATGAACTACAGGGGACTCCATAAATTAATTAAAGAGAGTATGGGAAATGAAAGTCATGTGACCTTCAATAATTAGATAGATAGATAAAAATACAGGAATAAAAAAATGCTTACTAAAGGGAAATTCCAATAAAATGAATCTTCAAGTTAAAAGTGAATTTTTACCTATGGTCTATATAGATTGATTTTAAATTGGAATATATATATTTTATAACTTATATGATGTATATATTATATATTTTTTGGAATCTATATATGCAATTGAAAATTGTTTTTGTGTCATCATACCACAAAACAACCAAATACAATATGCATATAAATTAGAATTAGATAACCCACCATGTGAATACAGAACATAACTATTCAATTCATTTATTTATAAATTTATTTCCTCAACTAATATTTAGAGAACACTTATGTGTATAAGTGCTACTTAACAAATAGTAATTCATGATGTTCCCAATTCTGTAGAAGTTATAAAAATAAATAAGACATAAACCATGCTCTCAAAATTCTTACAATCAAGTAGTGGAAATATGATGGATAATAAATGATTCCTATAAAAAATAATTCTTGAGAACTGTATGAGAAAAATGTAGAGTACCACAGTATTTCAGATAGGGTAGATAGCTATAAATTAACGTAGTCAGAAAGAGCTACATTAAGGGCAATAGGGCCAAAAAGGTCTATGAAATTACAGTTTGCCCAAAGGTAAGTACTGGGCATTACAGAAGTTAACATTATGAGTAAAATTACAGAGGCTACTTAGAGAATAATCTATTTTGGATAAAATGTTGAGTTAGTTTTTAGTTATTTGTTTTTTCAGAGTAGATGAGTATGTTTGTTCAGTAACTGACTTATTTGCTCATAGAAGATTAATCAGACAATGTTGTAGTGCTGAACTTGACAGAGAAAGCTATAGATACAATGTTTGTTACATAGTTTTTTAATAGTTCAGCTGTTTCAGAGACAACAAATTGTTCACAATATATATTTTTTATTTTTTTAATGTTAGAATACATCATCTTGGCATATCTTTCTCTAGAAAGAAGACTATACTTCCCAGACATTTTTACTGATAGATTTGACAATGCAACCAAACTCGTCAACAGGGTGGAAGCAGACATGCTGCATCTAAGAAGTGATCTTAGAAAGAGGGCTGCACCCTTCTGCATCTTTGCTACTTTGTGGTATGGGATGTGAGTTTAAAAACTAGCACTTGGAAATCCTTCTTGGACCATGAAGAGGCAAATATATGTGGAATAAGGCAGAGAATTAAGAAATATATTTATGCATCTCTGATGCCATATGGCATCTTACAAGCCCTCGATTGCCTAGTTTGCTTAAGCCATAGTCATTGAGGGTTTATATCTGTCAAATAAAGGTAAACACAATATCAACTGGTATAGTAGGTATATCAGACATATTGAGTTCTTAATTAAAATATTAAATAATATTAAAATAATACTAAATGTTAAAATATGTTAAAATATTAAATTAAATTAAAAATTAAATTAAATATTCAATAAAATATTTAATATACTGATATACCAAATATATCAGACATATTAAGTTCTTAATAAAAATATTTTTAAATTCAATAAAATATTAAATATTTTAATATTAATTAAAATATTAATGAAATGTTAATAAAATAAATATTAAATAAATTATAATAATAAAATAAAATAAAAATGTTAATGAAATTAATTAAAATATTTAATATTTAATCAAATCTAAATATTTGATATTTAAGTAATATTAAGTATGAAAAATAAAAAACTGAAAGAACTAAAAGTTCTTTTAGTTTTTCTAAATAAAAGGTAATATATGGGATATTTTAAAATCTAGAATCTAGAAATACATCTAATTTGTATCTTTTTACTATATATTTCAACAAAACACTGTGCACTCTGAATTAATAATACTATGAAATGATGGTGCAGCTGTGATCTGGTCCTGAGATATTATTTTCTCACATGTACAAGTTTTACCTTCTTTACTGAGTTGGGAGGCGACCAATCCACTGAAACGTGTTTGTGGCAAGTGATATCAGGTAGAAGATAAATCTCAGTTAAAACTAAGCCATGAGAGTTGTCACAGAAAAGTCAGGGTCCTGAAGAATAAGTCATCAAATAGTAGTCTACAGCTGACATTAGACAAATCAAGTAGTCTACAAAGGTCTAGGAATGCATGGCATTCAATGAAAGAATAAGAGGGGAAAGTAGCAGAAAGGATAGACTTTTCCCTAACTTTTTCCTAATGTATTTGTAACCAAGTTGACCTGAAGCAGCAGGTATAAAACATAATGCTTGTTGCAGGGACTGAGTGAGGAGTAGACAATATCTTTTTATTAGTAGGACATCAAGTGTAATAAAAAATTGGCAAATGCTACTTTTCCAATTGTCATTCTGGTGTAAGGGAAATAATTCAATACAAATGATGACATTGTGAGAGAAACTTCTTCATTTTTAAATAGAGAATTTGAGGCACAGATAACAAATAATTACTCAAATATTATATACTTTACTAAAACTATTAGAAGGAAATATATCTTCAGAATAGCTCAGTGTGAAACACTTTCTTTAAAAAAAAAATCACTTTTTCCCTAAAGCATTTTGGCACAAGTTCAGATATTGATAGAGCTTAAGACTCCATAAATGACCTTATGACACCAGATTGCCGACCTCCAGGGAAGAAGTTTTTGATTTTGATCAAAGGCTAGAGAAAGCTGAATTTTGTGATCTATTTGTAACACTCCTGGAAATACTTGGGAGTAACTAGAGTTCACTGTACCTGTAGTTTTGAGACCCAATCTATTGTTACCACAACTTCTTTTCAAGTCTACTGCTCTCTGACCTCATCAGTAGATAGCATGATCAAAGCAGCATTTGAAGAACAGGCTATGTGGTGCCTGACCTGAGTAACAATGGCAGTCAGTAGTGGCCATCTCAGATACGCATTTTGGATTTACTAATCTTAGATGATGTAAGTTCATATAAATTTTGGGACAACTGTGTGAACTGTAATTATGTTATAAAGAACTAAAATCTAAAAGACATTGGGATGAGAACAATTACATGGATATGTAGTTGTTTAACTTCGAATGATGTTTAATGCCTCTAAATGAATCTCTCTGCTTATCTCTAAATGTCTCACTTTTCCTCTAAATAAAATCACAATGTTATAGAGATATGTCTTGGGTGAATGCATAATTCTTGGTATAAAAGATAAAAACACTTGGACTGGGAATGAAGAATCCCATGTTCTAGATTCAGTTTGGTAGGAGGAATTCTAACATGACCTCTAAGATTAACACCTCATGGTGTGCGCACCTTGCATAATCCCCTCCCCTTGAAAGTGATCGGTCTAATCTAATCAGGTAATTCCTTTAAAGAGAAAAACTAGGGGTCAGAGAAGACAGAAGTCAACAAACTGCATGTTGTGGAGAGGGTCTCATGGTTGGGAATAGTAGGAAGACCCTTACTAGTCTCAGATTTTAAAATTCTATAGGATGGAGCCACTTATTTATTACGAGATTGCAGCTCTGGAAGAGAATTTAAAAATGATGTAATCCACCAAGAGTAAAATCACAACCTTGTGCTTATTGACATCTCATGATATCCAAATGAGCAAACAGTGGTGGAATAAATATTGGATCTGATCTCTCATTTGAATATTTAATTGTGCCATGAAAGGCTGATAATAAGCCAGAAATGAACACATAACTCAATATATTAAACTGCCCTTAAGAGTCCATTCATTCTAAATCGTTATCAAGGGAATTTTGCATTGAAATCCCAGGAAACTTTTCTGTCAAAAAGAAATGAAGAAAGTAGTTATGCTTTAACTCATTAAAATTTTATTTTACCGACTGATGTTCTCTGGATAGATTTTCTTTATAGGATACAAATTACATTTTTATTTTTTACTTTGGTCACATTGGGTTGATTAAAAAACCATAGCCATGTTTATGCCCACCTACTGTATTTTTAGTATGAAAAATAAAGAATGCTATATAAATTAAGATTTTTTAAAACTGCTTGATGTTTATAGCATACTAGATACACATATATTGCTATTATTTAATATAAAACAATATATGAACCATATAGGAAAGAGGTTTATCTCAGAATAAATTCAAATTTATTCCTAGGACACCAGGGAACTGAATGGAGCCACTGATTTACAACAAATGAATGGATGGCATAAGGCTTTCCAGGATCAGGAAATATTAGCAATAGAGAAAATATGAAATTTAGTAACAGCTGACCTCCCTTGAAATATATTATAAACCCCACCTGCTTGAGACATCAAATAAAAATGTTATTTACTTATCCAGTGTAGAATTAATTACATGTTAGCCAAAGAACACACCAATGGGCCCACTGAAGTTACTTAATAACTTAATAAACTTTTCTCCAAAAATGAGTACATAAGCTGGAATAATGGAAGCATGAAGCAGAAATGAGAGATTCATTATCCAGTTCTCCAGCTATTTGATTTAAATAAAGCAGTATTTATTTTGCCTTCACTAAGATATGGTCTGAGTCCTAGTGACATTAATTCCAAATGAACAAATATGATGCTCATAAAGCATAATAAAAATTAAGTGACAATTTACTCATTCTATTATTAATTCAATTAAAATTCACATATTGATGGCATTCCATATGTAGATAATTGTGGTACATTCTTGGAGGGTACACAATTAACATAAGATACATTTCTCTCCATCTACAGCTGTACAGTATAGGGGACAGGAAAGTTAGGGTGAGATATGGAGAAGTAAGTTCATTCTTATACATTAAGTGAATTTATTTTGATAGAAAATAATAGAAACCCCCTCTAGCTCACTTCTATTCATTAAAGTGATAGCTAATTCCAAGTTAAATTCACTTGCAGAAAAAGGGAGTTATGAGACTGGAATCGAGATGAACAGCTGGTACTCAAAATAAGCATAAATCATCAAAACAGACAAAATAGATCCTACTATGAGAGAGTATGTTAATTAAGAGAAGCTGTTAGCTAAGAGTTTGAAATACAAAGACATGCATAGGCTCAAAATACAGGGATGGAGGAAGATTTAGCAAGCAAATGAAAAGCAAAAAAAAAAAAAAAAAAAAAAAAAAGCAAGGGTTGCAATCCTAGCGTCTGATAAAAAAGACTTTAAACCAACAAAGATCAAAAACGAAAAATAAGGGCATTACATAATGGCAAACGGAACAATGCAACAAGAAGCACTAA
Source organism: Gorilla gorilla gorilla (assembly GCF_029281585.2). NCBI lineage: Eukaryota > Metazoa > Chordata > Mammalia > Primates > Hominidae > Gorilla > Gorilla gorilla. Next base: position 66,475,911 of record NC_073229.2, read on the forward strand.
CTATCCTAAACATATATGCACCCAATACAGAGCACCCAGATTCATAAAACAAGTTGTTAAAGACCTACAAAGAGACTTAGACTCTCACACAATAATAGTGGGAGATTGTAACACCACACTGTCAATATTAGACAGATCAACAAGGCAGAAATTAGCAAGGATATTCAGAACTTGAACTAAGCTCTGGACCAAGTGGATCTAATAGACATTACAGAACTCTCCACCCCAAATCAAAAGAATACATATTCTTCTCAGCACCACATAGCACTTATTCTAAAACTGACGACATAATTGGAAGTAAAACACTCCTCAGCAAATGCAAAAGAATGAAAGTCATAACAAACAGTCTCTCAGACCACAGTGCAATCAAATTAGAACTCAGGATTAAGAAACTCATTCAAAACTACACCACTATATAGAAACTGAGCATCCTGCTCCTAAAAGACTACTGGGTAAATAACAAAATGAAGGCAGAAATAAATAAGTTCTTTGAAACCAATGAGAACAAAGATACAACATACCAGAATCTCTGGGACAGAACTAAAGAAGTGTTTAGAGGGAAATTTATACCACTAAATGCCCACAGGAGAAAGCAGGAAAGATCTAAAATTGAGACCCTAACATCACAATTAAAAGTACTAAAGAAGCAAAAGCAAACAAATTCAAATACTAGCAGAAGACAAGAAATAACTTGAGATCAGAGCAGAACTGAAGGAGATAGAGACACGAAAAACCCTTCAAACAAATCAATGAATCCAGGAGCTAGTTTTTTGGAAAAGATAAAGAAAATAGACTGCTAGAAAGACTAACAAAGAAGAAAAGAGAGAAGAATCAAACAGACAAAATAAAAAAAGATACAGGAGATATCATCACTGATCCCACAGAAATACAAACTACAATCAGAGAATACTATAAATACCTCCACACAAATAAACTAGAAAATCTAGAAGAAATGGATAAATTCCTGGACACATACACCCACCCAAGACTAAACCAGGAAGAAGTCAAATCCCTGAATAGACTAATAACGAGTCCTGAAATTGAGGCAGTAATTAATAGCCTGCGAACCAAAAAAAGCCCAGGACCAGAAGGGTACACAGCCAAATTCTACCAGAGGTACAAAGAGGAGCTGGTACCATTCCTTTTGAAACTATTCTAAACAATTTTTAAAAAGGGAATCCTCCCTAATTCTTTTTATGAGGCCAGTATCATGTTGATTCCAAAACCTGGCAGAGACAACAACAACAAAAAAAGAGAATTTCAGGCCAATATCCCTGATGAACATCAATGTGAAAATTCTTAATAAAATACTGGCAAACCAAATCCAGCAACACATTAAAAAGTTATCCACCACAATCAAGTTGGCTTCATCCCTGGGATGCAAGGCTGGTTCAACATATGCAAATCATAAACATAATCCATCACATAAACAGAACCAATGACAAAAACAACATGATTACCACAATAGATGAAGACAAGGCTTTCAATAAAATTCCACACCTCTTCATGCTAAAAACATTCAGTAAACTAGGTACTGAAGGAATGTACCTCAAAATAATAAGAGCTATTTATGACAAACCCACAGCCAATATCATAATAATGGGCAAAAGCGGGAAGCATTCCCTTGGAAAACTGGCACAAGACAAGGATGCCCTATCTCACCACTCCTATATAACACAGTATTGAAAGTTCTGGCTAGGGCAATCAGGCAAGAGAAAAACATAAAGCATATTCAAATAGGAACAGATGAAGTCAAATTGTCTTTGTCTGCAGATGACACGATTGTATATTTAGAAAGCCCCATCATCTCAGCCCAAAAACTCCTTAAGCTCATAAGCAACTTCAGCAAAGTCTCAGGACACAAAATCAGTGTGCAAAACCCACAAGCATTGCTATACACCAATAATAGACAAAGAGAGAGCCAAATCATGAGTGAAGTCTCATTCACAATTGCTACTAAGAGAATAAAATACCTAGGAATACAACTTACAAGGGATGTGAAGGACCTCTTCAAGGAGAACTACAAACCATTGCTCAAGGAAATAAGAGAGGACACAAACAAATGGAAAAACATTCCATGCTTAAGGATAAGAAGGATCAATATTGTGAAAATGGCCACACTGCCCAAAGTAATTTATAGATTCAATGCTATCCCCTTCAAGCTACCACTGACTTGCTTCATAGAATTAGAAAAAACTACTTTAAATTTCATATGGAACCAAAAAACCGCCTGTATAGCCAAGACAATCCTAAGCAAAAAGAACAAAGCTGGAGGCATCATGCTACCTGACTTCAAACTATACTACAAGGCGACATTAACCAAAGCAGCATGGTAATTGTACCAAAACAGATGTACAGACCAATGGAACAGAACAGAGACCGGAGAGATAACACCACACATCTACAACCATCTGATCTTTGACAAACCTGATAAAAACAAGCAATGGGGAAAGGATTCCCTATTTAAAAACTGGTGTTGAGAAAACTGGCTAGCTATATGCAGAAAACTGAAACTGGACCCCTTCCTTACACTTTTTACAAAAATTAACTCAAGATGGATTAAAGACTTAAATGTAAAACCTAAAGCTATAAAAAGCCTAGAAGAAAACATATGCAATACCATTCAGGACATAGGTATGGGCAAAGATTTCATGAGTCGAACACCAAAAGCAATGGCAACAAAAGCCAAAATTGACAAACGGGATCTAATTAAACTGAAGAGCTTCTGAACAGCAAAAGAAACTATCATCAGAGTGAACAGGCAACCTACAGAATGGGAGAAAAATTTTGCAATCTATCCATCTGACAAAGGGATAACATCCAGAATCTATAAGAAACTTAAACAAATTTTCAAGGAAAAAACCAACAACCCCAACAAAAAGTGGGAGAAGGATATGAACAGACATTTTTCAAAAGAAGACATTTATGTGGCCAACAAACATATGAAAAAAAGCTCATCATCACTGGTCATTGGAGAAATGGAAATCAAAACCAAAATGAGATACCATCTCACACCAGTTAGAATGGCAATCATAAAAAAGTCAGGAAACAACAGATGCGGGAGAGAATGTGGAGAAAGAGGAACAATTTTACACTGTTAGTGGGAGTGTAAATTAGTTCAACCATTGTGGAAGACACAGTGAAGATTTTTCAAGGATCTAGAATTAGAAATACCATTTGACCCAGCAATTCGATTACTGGGTATATACCCAAAGGATTATAAACCATTCTACTAGGATTATAAACCATTCTACTATAAAGACACATGTGCACACTTTTTTTTTTGGAGCACTATTCACAATAGCAAAGAGTTGGAACCAACCAAATGCCCATTAATGATAGACTGGATAAAGAAAATGTAGCACATATACACCATGGAATACTATGCAGCCATAAAAAAGGATGAGTTCATGTCCTTTGCAGGGACATGGATGAAGCTGAAACCATCATTCACAGCAAACTAACACAGACACAGAAAACCAAACACTGCATGTTCTCACTCATAAGTGAGGGGAACATCACAGACCAGGGCTTGTCAGGGGGTGGAGGGCAAGGGAAGGGATAGCATTAGGAGAAATATTTAATGTAGATGTTGGGTTGATGAATACAGCAAACCACCATGGCATATATATATATATATATATATATATATATATATATATATATATGTATGTATATATATATATATATGTATATATATGTGTGTATATATATGTATATATATGTGTGTATATATATGTATATATATGTGTGTGTGTATATATATATATACATACATACATATATATATATATATAAAACAAACCTGCTCATTCTGCACATGTATCCCAGAACTTAAGGTATAATTTAAAAAAAAATCTAGAGGCACAATGCTTGAAAAAAATGTTCAAATCACCTACTTAACTCATTCAAATTATTTATTAAATTCGATTTCATACTGTAAAATCATATTATTAAAACATAACTGAGCTGGGCAAGATGGTCAACTAGATGCAGCCAGGTGGAACAGCTGCCAACAAGGGGCTAGGACAATTGGAGCTTTCCTAACATATCTTCAGAGGGAAGGCACAGAGAGTGGATGCAGGGAAGAGACAAAAGCTGGGCTGAAGGTGGAGGAAGCCAGGAACCCTGAAAGAAGGATGCCATGCACTGGAACTTAATAGTGGCCCCCAATGGCTCTAGGGGAACAGGTGAGTTGAACTGTCAAAGAGCAACTAACTTTTGCCATGGACCTCAGGAATGCTGGCAGGAGGAGATCCCTCAACCACCACAGACAGTTGAGTCAACAGGGAGAACTGCTCAGAGAAGTGGTAGGGGCAACAGGGAACCCAGATGGTTTGGTGTGAGAGTATCTGTATTGGAGCACAGCCATAGATACCTTTCCCCCAAGGCTTGACTTGCTCCCAGAAGAGGTTTTAGCCATAGGGAAACTTTCATACCTGAACTCTGCAGGGTGGTTCTTGACCATCACATGAGGCTGGTCTGACCTGAGCATCTGTTGGTTTGGTGGCATCTACCAGTGTCCAAGCTTGGCTGTACTTGCTTTCATTGCAGCCTTGAGTATACTAAGGGCCTGCATCATAGCTCTTCTACTTGCTGACCATGTCTGACTGGCAGAGAGTTTTAGCAAGGTGGCATTTGCAGCCATGCACCAGCCTGCCCATTCCATCTCTCAACTGCACAACTACACTTTCCTCAGACCTGTGGCCAAGCCCCACACGGCTTTCCCAGAGCATGTGTGTGGGCAGACCTTGCCTTCCCTGCTCTAACAGCATGCATGTGCCCATGTGCCTGCCCTGCCACTGCTGGCAGTGGGAGTGCATTCGGCCCCCACCTCCCCTGTCATACCAACATTGGAGTCAAAGTTTTGGTGGGCACAGAGCCCACCAAAACCCTTCCTCCACAAGCACCCTGCCCCTGCACCAACACTGCTGCTGGAGTGAGAACAGTGGACCCTCCCCTACCCTAAGTGGCCACCTCTGCCTCTGTGAATGCTCACAGAGGGTGTATACAGTCCTGTGAATGCAATGTCCTAGCCCCATTCAAACACCACTAGCAATGCAACCATATGTACAGTCACCAGTGGGGTACTCCTCAACTGTGCTGCCTCCAATGTTGGGGCTAACATGCCATGGAGGCCAGCACCCTGATACCTGCTAGCACCCTGACACAGCTGATAAGTGTGAACTCTGCCATAGCCATGCTTGCTGCTGTTGACATGTGTGAAAGAGGACAGATCTTGCTGCCACCACCCTTTGGCTGGCATCATCCATTGAAGTGCTGGGACTAGGAATATTCTGACACCCCCATTGGAGTGGGTCCTTAAGGTCAAGGAGTCAGAGAGCAAAGTCAGGGCCCAAACAAATTCCCCAAGCTAGAGCATGCAGTACAGGAGTTGTGAACTGACCCTTAGCCCCCTAAAATGTTCCAGAAATGAATCCAGTCAACAGAACCAACCTTATACCACAATTCAACCCACAAGGTCATCAAATAGGATAAAAGAAGAAAGAAAAACAAAGAGAGCAACTTGAAAGATTGAAGAAACATCATTTCAAAATGATAAGAGAAAATCAGCACAAGAACTCACAACTCAAAAAGCCAGAGTGCCTTCTTTCCTTCATATAACAACACTAGCTTTTGAGCAAGGGTTCTGAACCAGGCTCAGATGGCTGAAATTACAAATAGAATTCTGAATATGGATAGGAATGAAAATCATCAGATGCAAGAGTGTATAAAAATCTAATCCAAGGGGCCGGGCATAGTGGCTCATGCTTGTAATCCGAGCACTCTGGGAGGCCAAGGTGGGAGGATCACTTGAAGTCAGGAGTTCGAGACCAACCTTGGCAACATGGTGAAACCCCATCTCCACCAAATAATAATAATAAATTAGCTTGGAGTGATGGCATGCACCTGTAGTCCCAGGGACTCAGGAGGCTGATGCAGGAGAATCGCGTGAACCCAGGAGGCAGAAGTTGCAGTGAGCCAAGATGATTCCACTGCATTCCAACCTGGGGGACAGTGAGACTTTATCTCAAAAAAAAAAAAATATCCAGTCCAAGGAAGCCAAGAATCACAATAAAACAATACAGGAGCTGACAGACAAAATAGCCGCTATAGAAAAGGATGTAACTTACCTGACAGAGCTAAAAAACACACTACTGGCCAGTCGTGGTGGCTCACGCCTGTAATCTCAGCACTTTGGGAGGCTGAGGCAGGTGGATCACAAAGTCAGGAGATCGAGACCATCCTGGCTAGCATGGTGAAACCCTGTCTGTACTAAAAATACAAAAAATTAGTGAGGCGTGGTATCGGGCACCTGTAGTCCCAGCTACTCAGGAGGCTGAGGCAGGAGAAAGGTGTGAACCTGGGAGGCAGAGCTTGCAGTGAGCCAAGATCACGCCACTGCAGTCCAGCCTGGACAACAGAGTGAGACTCTGTCTCAAAAAAACAAAACAAAACAAAAAACCCACTACTATATATTCATAATGCAATCACAGGTAATAGTAGACCAAACTGAAGAAAGACTCTTAGAGCTTAATGACTGGTTTTCTGAAATAAGACAGTCAGACAAGAATAGAGAAAAAGAACAAAAAAGAATGAAGAAAAAAATAGAGAAAAATATGGAATTACGAAAAGAAATTATACCTAAATCTCACTGGTGTCCCTGAAAGAGATGAGAATAGAAGCAACCTTGAAAACCTGTTTCAGAATATCACCAATGAGAATTCTCCAAACTAGCTATAAATGTCAACATTCAAATTCAGGAAATGCAGAGAACCCCAGTAAGATACTTCACAAGATCAGCTCCAAGAAACATAATTATCAGATTTTCCATGGTCAAAATGAAAGAAAAAAATGTTAAAGGCAGCTAGAAAGAAAGGTCAGGTCAGCTACGAAGGGAAGCTCATCAGACTAACAGCAAATCTCTCTGCAGAAACCTTCCAAGCCAGAAGAGATTGGGGGCCAATATAGAACATTCTTAAAAAAAAAGAAATTCCAACCAAGAATTTCATATCCAACCAAACTAAGCTTCATAAGCAAGGGAGAAAAAAGATCCTTTTCAGATAAGCAAATGCTCAGGGAATTCGTTATTATCAGACTGGCCTTACAAAAGCTCCTGAAAGAAGCACTAAAAGTGTAAAGGCAAAACCATTACCAACCACTGCAAAAACACACTTAAATATACAGACAAGTGACAATATAAAGCAAACATAGAAACAAGTCTGCATAACAAACACCTAACATCATGATGAAGATCAAATTCATAAATATTAATATCTACCTAAAATCATGATGAAGATCAAATGCACAAATATCAATATTAACCTTGAATGTAAATGGGCTAAATGCCCCAATTAAAAGGCACAGAGTGGCAAGCTGGATGAAGAACCAAGACCCAATGATATGCTTTCTTCAAGAGACCCATCTCACATGCAATGACACCCATAGGCTCAAAATAAAAATATGGGTAAAAATCTACCAAGAAAATGGAAAACATAAAAAATCATGGGTCCTTATTATAATTTCAGACAACATAGAACTTTGACCCAACAAGATAAAAAAAGAAAAAAAATGGCATTACATAATAGTAAAATGTTTAACAAGAAAACCTAACTAGCCTAAATTTATATGCACCCAACAAGGAGCACCCAGATTCATATGGTAAGTTCTTGAAGGGCTTCAAAGAGACTTAGACTCCCACACAATAATAGTGGGAGATTTAAACACCCTACTGACAATATTATGCAGATCATCAAGGCATAATATTAACAAAGATATTTAGGAACTGCACTCAGCACCCAAATTGACTTAATAGAAATCTACAGAACTCTCCACCCAAAACCAACAGAATATGTATTCTTCTCATTGCCACATGGCACATATTCTAAAATCAACCACACAGTTGGACATAAAGTAATCCTCAGCAAATGCAAAATAACTGATATCATACAAACCATTCTTTTGAATCACAGCACATTAATATTAGAAATCAAGACTTAGAAAATCATTCAAAACCATAAAATTACATGGAATTGAATAACATGCTCCTGAATGACTTTTGGGTAAATGGTAATATTCAGGCAGCAACCAAAAAGTCTTTTGAAACTAATGACAGCACACAAACCACATACCAGAATCTCTGGGACACAGCCAAGGCAGTGTAAAGAGAGAAATTTATAGTACTAAATACCCACATTTAAAAAATTAGAAAGATTAAATTTAATAACCTAACATCACTGCTGAAATAACTAGAACCAAGAGCAAACCAACCACAAAACTAGCAGAAGACAAGAAATAACCAAAATGAGAGCTGAACTGAAGGAGACTGAGACATGAGAAACCACTCAAAAGATCCAGAAGTTGGTTTTATTTTAAAAATTAATAAAATAGATAGAGTATTAGCTAGACTAACAAAGAAGAAAAGAGAGACAATCCAAATAAACACAACTAAAAACCACAAAGGAGATAATAACACTGACCCCACAGAAATACAAGTAACCATCAGAAAATATAATGAAAACCTCTATGAACACAAACTAGAAAACCTAGAAGACATAGATAAATTCCTAGATACATACCTGCTCCCAAGACTGAACCAGGAAGAAACTGAATCCCTGAACAGAACAATCATGAGTTTCAAAACTGAATCAATAATAAATAGCCTATCAACCAAGAAAATCCCAAGACCAGATGAATTCACAGCCAAATTCTACCAGATGTTTAAAGAAGAGCTGGTACCATTTCTGCTGAAACCTCCATAACTTATTCTATGAGGCCAGCATTATCCTGATACAAAAACGTGGCAGAGACACAACAACAAAAAAAATTCAGGCTAATAATATTGATGAATATCAATGCAAAAATTCTCAATAAAAAATAAATAATAGCAAACTGAATCTAGCAGAACACCAAGCATGGCTGGTTCAACATAGGCAAATCAATAAATGTGATTAATCACATAAATAGAGCTAAAGACAAAAACCACATGATTATCTCAATAGATGTAGAAAAGACTTTTGATAAAATTCAACATCTATTCATATTAAAAACTCTCAGTGAATCAGGTATTGAAGGAACATACCTCAAAACAACAAAATCCATCTATGACAAACCCACAACCAACATTACACTGAATGGGCAAAAACTGGAAGCATTCCCCTTGAAAACTGTCATAAGACAGGGAGACCACTCTTATCACTCGTATTCACCTTAGTAATGGAAGTCTTGGATAGAGCAATCAGAGAAAAGAAACTAATAGAGGCATCCAAATAGAAAAAGAGGAAGTCAAACTGTCTCTTTTTGCAAACTATATGATTCCATACCTAGAAAACCCCATCGTATGAGCCCAAAACCTCCTTCAGCTGATAAATCACTTCAGCAAAGTTTCAGAATACAAAGTTAATGTAAAAAAACCACTAGCATTCTTGTACATCCAAAGCAGCCAAGCTGAGAAGCAAATCAGAAAGGCAATCTCATTATCAATTGCCACAAAAAGAATAAAATACCTAGGAATACAGCTACCAGAGAAGTGATAGATCTGTACAAGGAGAATTAAAATCACTCTTCAAAAAAATAAGATAACAGAAACTAATGGAAAAACATCCGAAGCTCATGGATAGTAAGAATCAATATCATCAAAATGGCCATATTGCCCAAAACATTGTTCAGATTCAATGCTATTTTTATCAAACTACCAATGACATTCTTCATAGAACTAGGAAAAGCTAGTTCAAAATTTATCTGGAAACAATAAAGAGCCTGAATAACCAAGGCAATCTATAGGATCTAATTACATTAAAGAGCTTCTGCACAGCAAAAAAAAAAAACAAAAAAAAAAAACTATCAACAGATTTAACAGACAACCTATAAAATGGGAGCACATTTTTACCAACTATACATCTGAAAAAGGCATAACGTCCAGCATCTATGAGACACTTAAATTTACAAGCAAAAAGCAACCCCATTAAAAAGTGGGCAAAGAGCATGAACAGACACTTTTTAAAAGAAGATATAGATGTGGCCAAGAAGAATATGAAAAAAAGCTCAACATCACTGATTATTAGAGAAATGCCTATCAAATCTACAATGAGATACTATCTCACACCAGTCAGAATAGCTATTATTATAAAGTCAAACAATAATAGATACTGGCAAGGTTGTGCAGAAAAGGAAACTCTTATGCACTGTTGTTGGGAGTGTATATATTAGTTCAACCACTGTGGAAAGCAGTGTGGTGATACCTCAAAGAGCTAAAACCAGAACTACTATTCAACCTAGCAAACCCGTTACTTGGTATATACCCAAAGGAATTTAAATCACTCTATCATAAAGGCACATACATGCGTATGTTCAATGTAGCACTACTCACAATAGCAAAGACATGGAATCAACCTAAATGCCCATCAATGGTAGATTGAATAAAGAAAATGTGATGCATATACACCATGGAGTATACACAAAAATAAAAAGAATGAGATTATGTCCTTTGCAGGACATAGATGGAGTTGGAGGTTATTATCCTTAGCAAACTAACACAGGAAGAGAAAACCAAATACTGAATGTTCCCACTTACAAGTGGGAGCTAAATGATGATAACATATGAACACATAGAGGAAAACAATAGATATGGGGGCCTACCTGAGGATGAAGGGTAGGAAGAGAGAGAAGATCAAGAAAAATGACTATTGGATAATAGGCTTAACATTTGGGTGATGAAATAATCTGTACCACAAACCTCTGTTACACAAATTTACCTATATGACAAACCTGCACATGTACCCCTGAACTTAAAATAAAAGTTAAAATAAGTAAATAATAAATAAAATAAAGCATAACCAAAACAATTGTTGATAAAACTACCATTACAGAAACATAATTGAGAACATTTATTGCAACTATTATATATCAGTATTTTACACTATTTTCTGACTGACTTATTTATCCTAAATAATGAACAGTTCATGAAGTTTGTAACAAAACTTCTGCTATGTTTTATGTGAGTTATATATTATAATATCTAATTTAATTTAAATAAATGAAAATGCAATCTTGTCATATACTATGTTTTCACCATTCTGGGAATCTCTAATTTTGTTTATCTTTAAAAATGAGTATTGTCTCTCTCAAAGATGAAAGTAAAATAAAAGTAATTGTTAATTGAGTTTTAAAATTTGTATTCATAATTAAAATATTATGTAAAATTTGATAAATATTTCTAAAACAAGAAGTATTTCATAATGGTAAAAGTCTGAGTTTTCAAGAATATATCATAATCTCAACTATATCAAATATATAACAGAATTTTTTCTAGTGTGCATAAGATAAAAACCATTAAAATATATTTTTTAAAACTTTAAGTATCTAGTATTATAGCTAGTGATCATAACCATCTCTCTCAGTAACTGATAGAACAAGCAGACAAAATATCAGTATGCATTTCAATAATTTGAAAAAATTGATCTACCTTTCTGACCTGTTTGACCTTTGTCATATACTTCATCCAACATGGCAAAAGGTACACAAAGTGCCTGTGAAATGTTCATCAAGAGTAGTTTCAAGATGGCCTACTAGATGCCATCAAGATGTGCTACTGTCATTTAGAGAGACCAAAATTTTGACTAAATCAACAAAATTTGAACAAATCTGAGAGAAAATGCCAAATGTGGATGGAGGAAAGCTGCAGGTGCCAATTCTGAAGAGGGAGGAGGCTGTGAACCCTGCCTGGGGTGCATGGACACTAGGGCTCATTCCTGATCCTTATCAGCTCCTGGGGAAGAGATTGGGAAGAGATGAGGGAAGGGGCTGTGAGACTGCCCACTCTTGCTGCAGACCTCTGGTATCCTAGCTGCAGGGAACTCCACACTCCCCATCCCCAGACATTTGAACTGGGAGGGGGAATGTCACCAGATATTAGATGGAGACAGGGCTTCAGCAGTTACAGAGCTGGGAATCTTTGTCCATGGGACATCTTCGGCAGAGCCTGACCATGGGTGCCCATTCCTCAGGGCTCCCTGTCTCCCTTTGAGTGGATCCGGCCTCAGCTATTCACCAGACTAGCAGAAAGCAGGACCAGCTTCCCCATGGGACTGGAGCACATCTGTTTTTCAGGCCCACTTTTTGCCAGCCCCTCCCAGGCTTCCTGCCTGGCCACCCTGCAGGAGTGTGTACAGTGTAGTCTCTGCTGCTCAGCCTGGATGATCTGCTCCACCTGAGTGCATTCTGGGAGCCTGGTACCCATCAGATCCCCCAGCACACAGAGAAATCAATGCCGAAGTTCCGGAGGAGGGAATCACAAGCAGGTCCTGGTGCCCCAGGGATGTGGCCAATGGCTTGGGAGTGTTGAGCCTGGATCTTTGCCTGGCTCAAACTAGGAAAGCTGAGGAGGAGCCAACACTTACAGAAAAGTGAGACAGGCGAGTTGTACAGTTTTACAAGCTTCTGTGGAACCTGGGTGTGCCTCACTCCACAGGACTTGTCCAGTAAGGGTGGCCTATCTCCCTGCCAGATCTCTGCCTAAGGAAGCCTGATGGCCCAAAACATCTAATAATTGCAAATATCCCACAGATACAGCACCAGTGATTGGAAGTCACTACCTCAAGAACCAGGAACAGACCTCGTGAGGAGTCACTTCTCACTGAAGAGCACAGCTACAAATCTAAGGACAGGCAAAGAAGCCACCACTGAGTAAGAACCTATCTACCACTCATTGCTCTCAAGGACTATCTACGGGCTCGTAGTCCAAACTACATCACCAAAAAACACTTTGCTAATTTTCTCCACTTCAGAAGAATTCAATAACAAAGAAGATTCTGCACAGAGCTTTAGCCCTCTGAATACTTACAGAAATGAATCCAACTGATAATATTCAAATTAACCACAGTTAGAGGAACACCAGCCCTCTCAGATAAAAAAAAAATGTATCAGCGTAAGAACTTGGCAATTCGAAAAGCCAGAGTGTTCTCTTACCTCCAAATGAGCCCACTAGCTCCCCAGTAATGGTTCTCAACCAGTCTGAAATGACTGAAATGAAAGTCATGGAACTTAGAATCTGGAAGGCAAGGACGCCCATCAAGAGCCAAGAACAAGGTTAAATCCCATCCAAGGAAGCCAAGCCATTCAGTAAAATAATTCAAGAGCTGAAAGATAAAATAGCCATTTTAAGAAAGAACAAAACTGAATTTATTTTGCTGAAAAATTCACTATGAAAATTTTTATAATATAATCAGAAGCATTAACAGTAGAATAGACCAAACTGTGGAGAGAATTGCAAAGCTTGAAGACAGGTTTTTCAAATCAACTCAATTAGACAAAAATAAAGAAAAAATAATTTTAAAAAATGAAAACAGTTCTACTAATATGGTATTACGTAAAGAGACCAAACCTATAACTCATTGATATTGTAGAGAGAGACAAAAAGAGAGAGAAAAAGCAAGGTGGAGTATATATTTGAAGATATAATACATGAAAATTTTTCTATTCTTGCTAGAGACATTGACAAGCAAATTCAAGAAATACAGAGAACCTCAGCTAGATATCATACAAGATGACCATCCCCAAGGCACATAGTCATCAGATTCACCAAGGTCAATACAGAACAAAAAATCTTAAAGGCATCTAGAGAGAAGGTTCGGAAGATATTGGTGGCCTATTTCCATCATCCTTAAAGAAAAAAAATTTCAACTAAGAATTTCACACCCTGCCAAACTATGCTTCATAAATGAAGAATAAATAAAATTCTTCCCAGACATGCACATGCTGAAGGAAGTTGTTTCAACTAGACCAACCTAACAAGCGGTCCTTAAGGGACTGCTAAACATGGAATCAAAAGAACATCTGCTACTGCAACTACTCACTCAAAAACATAGTCCACAGATATTATGAAGCAACTATACAACCAAGTCTATGTAACAATCAGCTAACAAATGATGACAGGATCACAATCTCAACGTCAACTCTAACCCAGAATATAAATGGGCTAAACACACCATTTAAAAACATAGCATGCCAAGCTGGATAAAAAGAAAAGACCCAACCATCTATTGTCTTCAAGAGACTCATCTTGTATGTAACAACACAAACAGAATCAAAGTAAAGGGTTGGAGAAAGATTTACTATACAAATGGAAAACAAAAAAGAACAGGCATCTTTATTCTTAAATAAGATGAACAACTGATTCTCATATCAGTTTAAGCCTTTAACAATTAGAAGGACAAAGAAAGGCATTACATTATGACAAAAGGTACTATCCAAACTATTCTAAATATATACACACCCCAAATTGGAGCACCCATTTTCATAATACAAGTTCTTTTTGACCCATGAAAATACTTAGACAGCTGTACCACAATAGTAGAAGACTTCAATACTTGACTGACAGCCTTAGACACATCATTGAGGCAGAAAACAAACTCTGGAGTTAAACTTATCACTTGACCAATTGGATCTAATAGACATCTACAGACAACTTCACTGGACAATCACAGAATATGTATTTTTCTTACCTGCACCCAGAGCATATTCTAAGATCAACCACATGCTAGATCATAAAATAAGTCTCGATAAACAAAAAAATCAAAATCATACCAAACACAATCTCAGCTCACATTGCAATACATACAGAAATCAATATCAAGGTTTCTCAAAACTATACAAATACATGAAAATTACACAACTTACTCCTGAATAACTCTTGAGTGAACATTGAAATTAAGGCAGAATTTTTTTTAAAAAACTGAAATTAATGAAAATAGGGACACAGCTTACCAATATCTCTGAGATACAGCTGAAGCAATATTAAGAGGAAAGCTTATAGCACTAAACACCTTCATCAATAAATTATGAAGATCTCAAATTAAGTCTAATTTTGCACCTAAAGGAACTAGAAAAAAAAAGAACAAACCAATTCCAAAGCTAGCAGAAGAAAAGAAATACCTACAATTACAGAAAAACTAAATATATTCGAGACACAAATATCCTTACAAAAGATGAATGAAACCAATTATTTGTTCTTCAAAAGAGTTTTAAAAAATGATAGATCCCTAGATAAACAAAGAAAAAGAAAGAGAAAATCCAAATAACACAATCAGAAATCACCACGGCAATATAGCAACTGATCTTACAGAAAGAATCTACTACCAAAAAAAAGCCCTGGAGCAGCTGGATTCACAGCCAAATTCTGCTAAATGTACAAAGAAGAACTGGTACCAATCCCACTGAAACTATTCCAAAAAAAATGAGTAGGAGAGTCTTCTCCCTAACTCACTATATCTAGCCAGCATCTGCCTGATACAAAAATATGGCAAAGACACAATGAAAAAAAAAAATTCTGGCCAATATCCTTGATGAATATAGGTGCAAAAATCCTCAACAAAATATTAACAACAAAATAGAGCTGCACATCAAAAAGTTGATAAACCACAATCAAGTAAGCTGGTTCAACATGTGCAAATCAGCCAGTGTGATTCACCACATAACCAAAATTAGAAGCAAAAACCACATGATCATCTGAATAGATGCAGAAAAAGCTTTCAATAAAATCCAACATCACTTCATTTAAAAAAATCCGTCAACAGACTAGGAATTGAAGGAACAGACTTAAAAGAGTAAGAGCCATCTATGACAAACCTTCAGCCCACATGATACTGAATGGGCAAAAGCTCAAACCATTCCCCTTGAGAACTGTAAGAAGAGAATGACATAGTACTGGAAGTCCTAGCCAGATCAATCATGCAAGAGAGAGAAATAAAAGGCATTCAAATAGGAAAATAAGAAATCAATCTCTCCTTATGGATCATATAATTCTATACCTAGAAAATCCTAAAGACTCTGCCAAAAAGCTACCAGAGCTGATAAATGACTTTAGCAAAGTTTCAGGATACAAAATCAATGTGCAAAAATCAATAACATGTCTATACACCAATAATGTCCAGGCTAACAGTAAAATCAAGAACACCATCCTACTTACAATAGCCACAAAGAAAATGAATTGTCTAGAAATACAGCTAACTAAGGAGGTGAAAGATCTCTACAAGAAGAGCTGCTGACAGAAATCAGAGATGTCACAAACAAATGGAAAAACATTCCATGCTCATGGATTGAAAGAATCAATATAATGCAAATAGCCATACTGCCAAAATCAATGTACAGATTCAATGCTATTCTTATTAAACTGCCAATATTACTCTCCACAGAATTAGAAAAAACTATTTTAAAATTCAATGGAACCAAAAAAGAACTTGAATGGCCATAGCAATCCTATGTACATTAAATCTGGAGGCATCAATCACACTACCCAACTTCAAACTATACTATGAAGCTTCAGCAATCAAAACAGCACGGTGCTGGTATAAAATGAGACACATATAGCAAGGGAACAGAATACAAAACTCAGAAATAAAGCTGCATAGGCCAGGTGTGGTGGTTCATGAGTGTAATCTCAACACTTTGGGATGCCAAGGCTGGAGGATCACTAGAAGTCAGGAGTTCAAGACCAGCCTGGCCAACATGGTGACACCTCCTCTCTACTAAAAATCAAAAACATTAGCTGGGCATGGTGGCGCTCACCTGTAATCCCAGCTACTCAGGAGGCTGAGGCAAAAGAATTGCTTAAACCTGGGAAGTGGAGGTTGCAGTGAGCTGAGATGGCACCACTACTCTCCAGCCTGGGTGACAGAACAAGACTCTGTCTCAAAAAATAAATAAATAAATAAATAAATAATAAAGCTGCACACTTAAAACCATCTAATATTTTACAAGGCTGACAAAAACAAGCAATGAATTTATTCAATAAGTAGTGCTGGGATACTAGCTAATCATATGTAGAAGAATGAAGCTGGGTCCCTGCCTTTCTCCACATACAATAATTAACAGAAATGAATCAAAACTGAAGGCCTCAAATTATAAAAATTCTAGAAGATAACCTAGAAGATACCTTTCTTGACATCCACCTTGGCAAATAATTTATGACTAAGTCCCCAAAAGCAACTGTAACAAAAAACAAAATAGATGAGTGGGACCTATATAGCATAGTCATTACAAGCTAATTACCTGATTATTGGTTTCCTGAGTAATCACAAACTTCCCAACATGTCCAAATGCATTGAATATTCATTCATTTTGAAGGAAGGTTACTGTTCTGCTTAAATTAACTAAGAAATTTAGTTCTGTTTTCTTTTCTTTTC
The DNA here is from genome assembly GCF_029281585.2 of Gorilla gorilla gorilla. Lineage (NCBI taxonomy): Eukaryota > Metazoa > Chordata > Mammalia > Primates > Hominidae > Gorilla > Gorilla gorilla. The sequence goes on from NC_073229.2 coordinate 66,493,091, forward strand.
TTTCTTTTTTTTTTTTTTTTTGAGACGAAGTCTCGCTCGGTCGCCCAGGCTGGCGTGCAGTGGTGCTATCTCGGCTCACCGCAAGCTCCGCCTCCCAGGTTCACGACATTCTCCTGCCTCAGCCTCCCTAGTAGCTGGGACTACAGGTGCCCGCCACCATGCCCGGCTAATTTTTTTGTATTTTTTAGTAGAGACGGGGTTTCACTGTGTTGGCCAGGATGGTCTCGATCTCCTGACCTAGTGATCCACCCGCCTCGGCCCCCAAAGTGCTGGGATTACAGGCATGAGCCACCGAGCCTGGCCAAAACTTAGTTTTGATTTTGCTATAATCTATAAATTCAATACATAAATGATAAATTCAGTAAATAAACAATAACTATTATAAATAAATTTATAATTTTATTCACAAATCTATAAATATAATCCAATAATAAATTCAATATATGAACAATAACACATAAATCCTAAATAAACAAATCTCTAAAAATTCAATAAATAAACAATATTAATATTGTTTTTCTGAAGTCTATTTCAAATTCCTCAGGACACTAATGGCAAACACAATACACTGAAGGAAATGCACACTTATGTTAGCAAAAATGATCTATCTTTTGGAACTACATCTGGCTTAGGATTTCACTCTTCCTATCTTAGCACTTTCCAAGGATGCACAGGATCAAGCATACAAATGGAGCTGTGAATCTACTGGAAGTTACATTTTTCCCTGAAACTTAATCTATCTGAAGTCTGCATGCCTTTTTGCCTGCAGCAGTTCAATTCTGACAATCTAGCCATGAGTTAGAGTGAACAATTAGACTGAAGACTTTATTACACAATTTCTTTACTGTTAATCATTCTGTGTTATTTTTGCTACAACACACACACACAGGATCATTTATGATACACATGATTAGCTTGGGTTTTGTAAAAGGGAAGGTATCCACTTCTAATGTTACACAACTTTCTAGTTCATCAGTTATCAAACTATGATCCAGGGTCTAAATCAAATCCTTGGCCTGTTTTTGTTTGGCCTGAGAGCTAATTTTTTTTTTCACTTTTAAAGGATTGTTAAAAACATTCTAAAGAGAAAAATGAAAAGAGAAGAGGAAAAATAAAAATATACAAAAGAGACTACTATATTGCCTGCAAAACCCAAAATATTGACTATACGGTTGTTTACTTAAAAAGTTTGCCGACTCTTTTGCTAATTTATTATTTAATGGCATATAGTTTTTATTTACATTTAGAGGGTTTTAGCTATTTTTGCATACAAAAACAATTATACCAATTATACAAAATTGTTAGAATTCCTACTAGAGTCATACACAAATTTTTGGAATCCCAATTATAATCATAGCTTATTACTAACAGACATTCAGGCATTCATAGGTACTACAGATACTCATATACTCATATATCAAATTCAAGCTAGGCTGCTGGGAAATATGTGTTTATGTCACCTGGCAATGGAAAGAAAGTCCAGGCAATGTGGAAAAACCATCCACATTCCCAAGTAAAAAAAAAAAAAGTATATACACACACACATATATAATTGTGCATAATATTGTTTTACTTAATGTTTTTCCTCCCACTCATCCCACATTGTCCATCCCCCTTCATCTCAGCAAAATAAGCAATTATCTGCTGAATCTTGAGAATGAGATCACTGTTATTTATATTTCTTTGCTTAAGGTGAGAAATGGAGTGCTACTTCTTTAACTGTCAGAAGCATGCATACCTAGCATACCTTTAATTTAGTGCTGGGATACCACATTAGCACCTTCCTTGTTGTTTTGTACCCTTTCTGAAACTTTAGCACTGAAATAATATCTTCTGGCAGGCGTTTCTTACGCTGACGTTTCTCATTGCCAGATGGGGAAAAGTACGGTATTTATAGCCCTTGCTCACTTCATTGCCATCAGGGCTCAGTGGGTCTGCAGGATCCCCTCAGCCTGGAGCAAAATATTGTCCCTAGGTGGGGAGAGTAGAATCACCCTGCCATACCTCCCAGGGGTGTGCAAGTCCGAATAGAGCTAGGTTTTGGACTGGTCCAGGGGGAAAAGGCTGTTGGCCAGGCTGTGCTGGATCTTGGCCAGGTTGTGGCTGGAGCGACCAGGCGCTCCCAGTCACCTTCGGACTGGAAGCGGTTTAGTAGGCTGAGGCCGAAGGTGGTGGTCAGGATTGCGGGCACGGTGAGGAAAAAGACCGGGTGCCGGCTCACACACAAGCCCAGCCTGTGGCCGATGGACTGGAGCCCTCTGCGAAGCACCTGCCGCAGCATCCTCCACCAGGTCTAGCACAGTGACAGGTGCAACACAGGACCCCTCCACCCCTCACAGTCACCCATCCCCGTCAGGATAGACATACTGTTGACATCGCCCCCACTCTAGAGGTCTGTACCGAACACTCTGCGTTCGCCTTCCTTCAGTTTGCGCAATTGCTGTGCTTTGGCGCTTCCTAGGCGCACCTACCTGCACTCTTTCCAGTTTCTCAATACTGCAACAGGTGCAATGAAACAGCAAATACGAAAAGCAGGAGGCTTCGTAATCCCGGATTCCTTCACTCTCTCTGCCAGAATTCGTGTTTCTTTGCTCTAACCCTTCACCTCAGTGCCCTGGCACCCCCACACACCGCGCCTGTTTCCCCAGCCTCCTTGGTGGAAGTGGCCCCCGCGTACTGGTCGGACTAATGTGAATTCCCTCTCCAGCATGACAGATTGCAGTTCCAAACTAGAACTCTAAAAATGAGACTGTAGAAATGTAAATGTGTCCCTTTAGAGGGGTCTTAGTGGGGATGGAGGGGTGAGAAGGCAGAACTATTTGCTTTTAAGAGCATTTATTTATCTTCTTTAAGATTAGGAGATATACCTAGTGTAAATGACGAGTTAATGGGTGCAGCACACCAACATGGCACATGTATACATATGTAACAAACCTGCACGTTGTGCACATGTACCCTAGAACTGAAAGTATAATAATAAAAAAAAAGATTTTTTTTTCTCCTCACTCACTCCCTTGGCAAGATAATGTAATAGGAAGTGAGGTGAAAATGCTGATGGCCCAATACATTTGGGGCTATTTAGAGCCAGAAGAGCTGGAGAAAGGGGGAAATGAGAAGGCAACTTTGTATATATTCCTGTAACCCTCTGCTCTCTAATTTTGTTTCAACAATTTGAGGACCAGATGCAGAGAAGTACACGCTGTATTTCTAACGATTAATTGATCACGGGCTCTCCGCAATATATCCCTCAAAATCTGCAGTCCTGGGCTCTCTATGAGGCTCCTACGTTCTTCCCAAAGGAGAGAGCTGCCAGCACCAACACCCTTGCCTGTTTTCTTGTATGTGTCTGCCTTCAGTGAAAGTTCAAATGCATATCCTCCACGTGCTACTCCTTTGTAGCCTGCAGTTGTCAAAGTTGAAAGTCAGCACGCCAGCTTACCTCCATGGGTGAAGTGAAAGTCATCTAGGCATGGCATAATGTATTTTAGTAAATGTTTTGTTGCAATAAATGGATTATTTGGATGATGCCAAACTGAAGGTGGGAGGGACAGTTTAGCGGCTACTAAATTCCTTTGGGAAAGGGTGGTAGCTTAAAGAAGTAGAGAGGAAAGAGAATTGAAAGGATGTGGGAGCTATATAGGAGCAAGATGAACAGGACTTTGTGATTGATGAAATGTAAATGTGTACACTAAAAGCCAAGCATGAGATTCTTAAATGTTCAGCTTGCATACATGAGACTAGAAGAGCATTAGTAATATTCCAGGCCGGGCAAGGTGGCTCACGTCTGTAATCCCAGCACTTTGCGAGGCCGAGGCGGGTGGAACACGAGGTCAGGAGATCGAGACCATCCTGGCTAACATGGTGAAACCCCATCTCTACCAAAAATACAACAAAATTAGCCAGGCGTGGTGGCACCCGCCTGTAGTCCCTGCTACATGGGAGGCTGAGGCAGGAGAATGGCTTGAACCCGGGAGGCAGAGGTTGCAGTGAGCCAAGATCATGCCACTGCACTCCAGCCTGGGTGACAGAGCGACACTCAAATAAATAAATAAATAAATAAATAAATAAATAAATAAATAAATAAAATTCCAGCCCTGATTTCAGAGATAGCAGTAATGGAAGGATATGAGAGAGGTGGACTCTGCAAGAAAACACACTTAGGTGGAAACACTTACTCTGATGTTTATGAGTTGTGTCACACAGGCTTAATGATGGAGTTAATTTAATTCCCAGTTTTTCCAGCTGTAAAATGCACATAATAACAATACTTACGTCATAGGGCAGTTGTGAGGGATACAATGAGATAATGTATTTAAAGAACTTATTACAGGAAATGGCAGATAGTGAATACTCAGATATTTTAATTATTTTTATTTTATTTTATTTTATTTTACTTTATTTTATTTTTGAGATGGAGTCTCACTCTGTAGCCCAGGCTGGAGTGCAGTGGTGTGATCTCGGCTCACTGCAAGCTCCGCCTACTGGGTTCATGCCTTTCTCCCGCCTCAGCCTCCCCAGTAGCTGGGACTACCGGTGCCTGCCACCATGTCTGGCTAATTTCTTTTTGTATTTTTAGTAGAGACAGGGTTTCACTATGTTAGCCAGGATGGTCTCGATCTCCTGACCTCGTGTTCCACCCGCTTGCCTCGGCCTCCCAAAGTGCTGTGATTACAGGCGTGAGCCACCTCACCCAGCCAGATATTTTAATTATTTAATATTTTGTTATTGCCTTTTATATACCTAACAGCTACAATGGGAAAAAAGCATACAGTCGGCTCTCCATGTCCACTGTTCTACATCTATGGTTTCAAACAAATCTTGGATCAAAAATATTCAGAAAATTGAAAACAAATACAATAGATGATAATACAAATTTAAACAGCAATACAAGGTGAGATGCAGTGGCTCATGCCTGTAATCCCAGCACTTTGGGAGGCCAAAGTGGGCAGATCACTTGAGGACAGGAGTTCGAGACCAGCCTGACCAACATGGTGAAACCCTGTCTCTACTAAAACTACAAAAATTAGCTGGGCATGGTGGTGGGTGCCTGTAATCCCAACTTCTCAGGAGGCTGAGGCAGGAGAATCACTTGAGCATGGGAAGCAGAGGTTGCAGTGAACGGAGATCTCTCCACTGCCCTCCTACCTGGGTGACAGAGCAAGATTCCATAGAAAGAAAGAAAGAAAAAGAGAAAGAAGGAAGGAAGGAAGGAAGGAAGGAAAGAAAAAGAAAGAAAGAAAGAAAGAAAGAAAGAAAGAAAGAAAAGAAAGGAAGGAGAGGAAGGAAAGAAGGAAGGAAGGGAAAAGAAAGAGAGAGAGAAAGAAAGAAAGAGAGGAAGAAAGGAAGGAAGCAAGGAAGGAAGGGAAAAGAAAGAGAGAGAGAAAGAAAGAATGAATGAGAGAGAGAGAAAGAAAGAGAAAGAAAGTAAGAAAGAAAGAAAGAGGAAGGAAGGAAGGAAGGAAAACAAAGAAAGAGAGAGAGAAAGAAAGAAAGAGAGAGAAGGAAAGAAAGAGAGAGAGAGAAAGAGAGAGAAAGAAAGAAAGAAAAGAAAGGAGAGAGAGGAAGGAAGGGAGGGAGGGAAAAGAGAAAGAAATAAAGAAAGAAAGGAAGGAAGGAAGGAGGGAAAAGAAAGAGAGAGAAAGAAAAAGAAAGAAAGAGAGAGAGAAAGAAAGAGAAAGAAAGAAAGGAAAAAAAAGAAAGAGAGAGAGGAAGGAAGGAAGGAAAGAAGGGAGGGAGGGAAAAGAAAAAGAGAAAGAATGAAAGAAAGAATGAAAGAAAGAGAAAGAAAGAAAGACAGGAAGGAAGGAAGGAGGGAAAAGAGAGAGAGAAAGAAAGAAAAAGAAAGAAAAGAGAGAGAGAAAGAAAGAAAAAGAAAGAGAGAGGAAGGAAGGAAGGAAGGAAAGAAGGGAGGGAGGGAAAAAAGAGAGAATGAAAGAAAGAATGAAAGGAAGAGAAAGAAAGAAAGAAAGACAGGAAGGAAGGAGGCAGGGAAAAGAAAGAGAGAAAGAAAGAAAAAGAATGAAAAGAGAGAAAGAAAGAGAAAGAAAGAAAAAGAAAGAAAGAGAAAGAGGAAGGAAGGAAGGAAGGAAAGAAGGGAGGGGGGGGAAAAGAAAAAGAGAAAGAACGAAAGAAAGAATGAAAGGAAAAAGAAAGAAAGACAACTGTTTATATAGCATTATATTGTATTTGGAATTATAAGTAATCTAGGATGATATAAAGTATAGAGGATAGAGGAACATGTGTGTAGGTTACATGCATTTTTATATAAGGAACTTGAGCATTCCAGGATTTTGTTATCAGCAGGGGTTCTGGAACTAATTTTCTAAGGATACAAAGAGATGACTATATATGTGTGTGTGTATTTATTTGTGTGTGTGTACATGTATTAAGAAGTGCATGTACACGTGTGTGTCATATTTGATACTTAACAAATATTTGATCGAACATTTAATAAATAATACATGAAATATCAAGACAAAAATTGTATAATAGTTACATATAGACATACACAAAAATATTGAGTATGTACTATTAAAAACTTTAGGGTTTGTTTGGAGGCTTTCCTTTCTGGGCAAAGTTTTGAGGACATCAGGTAGGGACTTAAGCTTACATTGGCTAAATGTTTAGTATCTACCAGCACTGTTCCTACTTCATATGCATTACCTCACTTGATCCTTTTCAAAACTCCTATCTTGTGGATATTATTATTCAAATTTTATAGATTAAAAATATTAGATAGGAAGAGTTCAGTTCATTTGTTTATGGGCCTTTAGCCATGTGGGATTCATAACTAATCTGTCTAAGGCCCAAACCAGTGTTCTTTTCACTGTATGAGGATATGTCAATCAAAATAATATTGCTATTATTTTGCAATATTTTGCAAAATAATATTGCAAAATAATATTGCTATCCACCTCTCTCATATCCCTCCAAATAATGTGATAGCATATTATTTGCATATATTTGTATAAAATATTTATTCTCTCAGATACTCTTAGAATACTTGTCCATCTATCTAGAATATTTCCAGGACTCTGCCAGTTTAGCCCTACTTTGTCACAATTGTCATATTTGTGGTTGCCAATCTGCAATGGGTGCTTTTTCAGTCATGACTGAACTCTTCAGAAAGTAAGCATGTCAGAACCACTGTATCAATAGGATTTGACATGAAAACAGAGAAAAATAATAATAATAGCCCATATATATTTCTTACAATTGCCAAGTGTTTTTCTCAGCACATTACATTTGTTAGTGAATGTAGGTCCTTTCCGATTCTATTCAATTTGAACTGCCCTCCAGGGTTTGTACAAAGGAAACAATTCCATTGATTATCAAAAGGCAATTTCACTTTCAACTTTGTAATTACTTTACTCAATGTTTTAGAAAATAGTTTCTTCCAAATCATTTTTTAAATTAAGTTTCTTTTTAATAGATTTTCTTGATTCCTATCAAAGTACAATCAAATAAGTGCATAAAGGATACAATGAAAACTATTGCTTTTCCTCGTCCATTCTCAACAGCCATCCTTGATCCCAAGTGTAAACTTTCTAAATTTTGTGGACACTTCTTTGATTAGTTACTGCCATATCACAAGTAATATTTTTTATATTCGAAACTATACTCACAAATTTAGACCAAATAACTTCAGGACTTTATGCAGTTGATATTTTTCTAAAACATTTTTAAAAATAATTAAAAGCTTAACATCTCTTTCCTGTTGAAAACTTGAGGAAAATGCAGTTAAACCCTATTATGAAACTAATGATTACCATTTATTGGAACTTCATATGTCTGACACTAGAAACTATCACTTTAAATGTATTTTTTCAATTTAGTGCATACATTCAACATGTCAGGCTAGAAACAAAAAGGAAATCCAGGCTGTGTAATATTAGACTAACTATTCCCCTGCTAAGTGGTGGAATCAATATTGGAAAACATTTCCTTCTGATTCCAAGTTCTAGGTGCTAAACCTCTGAATTCAACAGTCTATGAATAAAAGCAAAAAAAGGAAAATAAATATGAATTATTAGCCAACCAACCAAAGGAAAGATTTTAACATGTTATTATATATCCCTCCATGATTTTTTTTTCTGTGCAGGGGTTAGGAAGGGAAGGAGTGGGAGAAGGAGATAAATAAGTGTAGCACCGGATACCTTTAGACCAGTGAAATTATTTTCTGTGATAACATAATGACAACATTACATTATGATTTGGCAAAACACATAGAACTACAAGACACAGAATAAACTCTAATGTAAATTGCTAACTTTAGTTAATAATAATGTATGAATAGTTTCATCATTTGTAGTATTACACGCACCAATGCAAGATGTTAATAAGATAAATGGGTTTGGGGGAAGCACGTGGAAGAGGGAGTATGGGAATTCACTGTACTTTCTGTTCAATTTTCTGTAAACCCAAACTGCTAAAAAAACAGTCTATTGCTTTTTAAAGAATGATAAATTGTATTATGTTGTTAATGATTATGATAGCTAACATGTAACAAGTTTCTAAATTGTGAGCTAGGAAATATGGATGCAGGTATATTATTACTTTCATTTTTAGATTATTATGCTGAAGTGCAGAGTATGCAGTGTTTACCTGCAACCATGAAACTAGTAATTGGAAAGACCTAGACTTAAACCTAATTTGTCTTTCTAAAATTTTATATCTTTTTAATACCTCACTTGTATGATACTATTTCTTTTTTTACTAAATGTCTAAAATCAATGTTCCTATATTTCTTATTTTACTCTACATTAGACTAAGAAATACTTAAAAAGAAACCTACATTTTATCTTGTACTCCACATCTGAGCATTATTAATCAAAATAAAACACTCAGACTAAAATCTAGTTTTAACACTAGTTTATGTCCTAAAATTCCTGGTTTCATTTTGCTTTTGTCCTTTGTAGATTTCTTACTGAAAAGAATTATGAGCAGAAAATATATATATGACACACATATAGACATATATACACACATATATTAGCTATATATGCACTGTATCTCCAGCGCTTGCACTGTAAGGGTCTTTTACAATATCTTCTTTAATATCCTTCCGGAAACAAAAGTCCATCATAAATTTTGTATTAATTTTTTCAAAAACCTGGATATACAATAGACCTTAAATTTCTTACTTAGAAATCCTCTTTCTATTCTATAACCTCAATCAAGCAAGTAAACCTACCCTAAATATGTAAAATAAGAGGAGGAATTTTATGAATTTATCCACAATTGTTACTTTAATACTTGAAATTAATATTTCCGTTCTTCTAGTTTGACAGAATTTGGCATATTTTTTATTTCAAATAATTTCAAACTTACTAATATGTAGTGAAAATAGTATTAAAAAATTGGCACATGTTTTTTACCCAGATTCCCAAATATCAACCTCTTACTACACTTGGCTTGTGTTATTCTGAGTGTGAATATCAGCATATACATATATACATGTATGGATAGAAACATAAATAGGTAAATGTAAATGTAAATATATATTTGAAATGTTTATAAGTAAGATTTAGACAAAATATCTCTTTACCTCCAAGTATTTCACTGTATGTATTTAATAAACAAGAGCATTCTTCTCCATAAACAGATTACAGTTACCAAAATCAGAAAATTAACATTAATGCAGTACTAGTATGTAATCTACAGACTTTATTCAAGTTATATGAATTTTCCCACTAAGGGCTTTAGTCTGATTTGGGATTCAATTCGTTATTACATGATGTATTTCATTGTCACATCTCTTCAATTTCCTTTAATCTGGAACACTTCCTCATCTTTGTTTTTGCTCCATAACTTAGAAAACTTTAAGATTAAAGAGTAGAATTTTGTAGAAAGTTCCTCAATCTGGATATGCTCATAATAAAACATTGGGAGATAGCATAATTGCATTGCTGTTTCAACATTCAAAACGATATTCTGAGTAGGCATTTTAAGCCATGTAATGTGAAGAGAGAAGCCTTTTGGTTACCATCACCCCAAAGTGTCTCATGTAACTTCCCTTCAAACTAACCTCCAACCCCCAGGAGCAACAACTTCGGATCTTTTGCCACAACAGAAAAGTTTTCTCTATAATAGAATTTCTCTTTGGAGAAAGGCTTTTTTTTTTTCTTCACCTACGCTTTCTGTAAAGTGAACTAGAAAAATTAGAAAGTATTCACGTTGTATTCTCAATTTCTGGTTTTTGATGTAATAAATGACTACACTTTCTACCCACCATAATCTCCTGCTAAGTTTGTGATGTTCTTGTTATGTTTTTCCTCTTTTAGGTCAGTACTGGTTATAGGTAGATCCTAATATGCCACTGATAGCAGCTATGCCCAGGTAAATCTGACTTTTCTGATATGCCTCATTAAATAAAAATAGTTTCTGAAACTAGCATAAAAACTTTCATCTTTGAATCTTAAATTATTTTACAAACATTAATTCTTTCAGAACTTTTACAAGATGTGTATTATTGAGTCACAGATTTATGGAGTCTTAGAGATGGATGGGACTTCAGAAGACATCTGGTTTAACTTCTTGGTTTCAAAGATAAAAAAAACTGAGGATCAGTGAAGTAAAATGATTTGCTTAAACAGATCCTTTTACAACTTAGGCTTCAGAATAATAAAGAAAATATGGCAACCCATAGAAAACATTTCCAATGCATATATAAATTCACTTTGTATGCCACTTTCTAATTTGGAGGGTAAATAGACATGTATTTCAAGGTAGGGCCAGAGAATTTGGGGGCTGAGGCATAGTAGGGGCAAGTTGGTTTATACAATAATGGGTCAGTGATTGGTGCTTTGTAGAGTGGTTCAAAAAATCTATTACATATTTAAAAATAGCTAAAAGAGTGAATTTTGAATATTTTCACCACAAAAAAATGATAAATGTTTGAAGCAGTAGATATGCTAATCATCCTGATTTAATCATTTTACACAATGTATATGTGTACTAAAACATCACACTGTGTCCTGTAAATATGTACAATTATTATGTGTCTATTAAAACAAAAGAAAACTTAAAAAGAGTTGATATATTAGCATAAATTAATGATTCAATTTACTTTCCTATATTGCTTGATGATAAAGATAATTTGCTCAAACATCTGTCTTTAACAAATCTCCTCTCATCTCATTCTCAGATTGTTATACCAACATCTCTCCTTTCTTTCTCATCTGCCCCCTGTCACAAACACATATAAGTCACCCAACACAAAACATTCATGAAAGAAGAAATTTTAAAAAGATATGGAAGAATATAAAAAATAACTATCAAAAACTGTTGTGAAAGTAGTTAAAACATGATGAAAATTTTGCATTTCCTGAGATTAAGATAACAAAAATATTACTGAAAAGATAATCTGTACTGAGCTTTCATCTCAAAATTAAGTAATGCTCGGGTCCTGTAATCAAGGCACTGATGATCTACCAGGAAAAAATGGTCCTACTAAAAAGCAGAGTGCGGTGAGTACCAGAATCATGGGGCATAGTGGGTAGCCGTGGAAGGGTGATTAAAACTGGATATATTTGGAAACATTTTAGAGACAGGCTTGAAGTGGGCCCATGAAGGTAGGCAGTAATGTTGGTAACACTGAACTTTGGCCATCTACCTCTCTTTCATTCTCCCAAAGATGTAAATAAATAGAGGCAAAAGCCAAAGAAAAATAACAGGCTGATGAGAAAATCAAATGTCTAATTTAGAAACATAATGAAGAAACTAAGTATGTGTAAACTATTCAGAAAGTACATAATTACATTTTTACATTGTATAGAAATTGAGATTTGGGTGATGATAAAAGAATGAATAGGCTGGGCGCAGTGTCTCATGCCTGTAATCTCAGCATTTTGGGAGGCCAGGCTGGAGGATCACTTAAGCTCAGGAGTTTGAGACCAGCCTGGACAACATAGCAAAAAAACTGTCTCTACAAAAAATACAAGAAATTAGTCAGGCATGGTGGTGTGTGCCTGTAGTCCCAGCTACTTGGGAAGCTGAAGTGGGAGAATCTCCTGAGCCAGGGAAGTCGAGGCTGCAGGGAGCCATGATAGCACCACTGCACTCTAGGAATAGATTAAAGATATGATGAATAAACACTAAGATGATTGACGAGGGAAGCAGTGGATTGTCTAAAAGTCACAGCTGTCTCTAAAATCAAATAAGATTGAACAGAACATCACAAGAGTTACTGTAAACATCAAAATACCATTTGACTCAGCAATCCCATTACTGGGTATATACCCAAAGGTTTATAAATCATGCTGCTGTAAAGACACATGCACATGTATGTTTATTGCGGCACTATTCACAATAGCAAAGACTTGGAACCAACCTAAATGTCCAACAATGATAGACTGGATTAAGAAAATGTGGCACATATACACCATGGAATACTATGCAGCCATAAAAATGATGAGTTCGTGTCCTTTGTAGGGACATGGATGAAACTGGAAACTATCATTCTCAGCAAACTATCGCAAGGACAAAAAACCAAACGCCGCATGTTCTCACTCATAGGTGGGAATTGAACAATGAGAACACGTGGACACAGGAAGGGGAACATCACACACTGGGGCCTGTTCAGAGCATTGAGATGAAACGTGGCTGACACAGTGAGAAAACAAAGGGAAGCCACACAACTGAGCAAAAGTCCACCAACTAACCAATATGCCTAAGTACCATGTATTAGATCAAAACCCAAAGTTTCGACATCAAAAATGCCTCACTAACATACCCCTCTCCCGCCGTGAAACCAAAGACAAGAAGTCAGCCTCAAGTAGACTCTGCACAAAGCCTCAGCCCTGTGAAAACATCCAGAAAAGAGATTGACTGAGTGTACTCAACTACATTGCAGTTAAAGGAACACTCACATGCAGAGAGGAGAAAGAACAAATGCAAGAACTTTGGTAAATCAAATAACCAGAGTGTTGTATGTCCTCCAAATGATTGTTCATTTAGCCCATCTTGTTGGCTCAGAGTGGTGTGTGTCTGCCAGCAGATCTCTGCACAGGTAAGAGTTTTCTGACTGCAGCAGGAGGGGCTGAAGCTGAGACTGGGTCTGCCCTGAATCAGCTGTGAGACAGAGTCCAAAGAGCTCTGTCTAGGCTCAGAGGGGTGTGCATAACCCAACAAGTTCCTGCACAAATATAATAGTTTCTTGACTGCAGCAGGAGGGGCTGAAACTGGGACTGGATCCCTTAAGCATCTGCTGTAGGATGGAGGCTCGATAGCCTGTTTTCATTGGCTCAGAGGGGCACACATCGCCAAGCAAGTCCCTGCACAGATGGAATAGTTTACTAATTACAGTAGAAGGAGTCAGAGATGTCACTGAGTCCACTTAAGATCTGTGTAACAGGCTGAATAGCTTGCGTTGTTTACCCAGATAGACACATATCCCAGCAGATCCCAACACATATGGGATTGTTCCTCACCTGCAGCAAGAGGGGTCAAAGTTGAAACTCATCTTTTTTAAGATCTACTGTGGGACAGAGGTTGGCAAGTCCATAAAGGAAGCTCAGACTCCCAAGCTATGAGATGGGAGTCAGTCTCTGTTTAGGGAAAAACTCTCTAACTGCTTTTTTTCTCTGCTCTCACACCACCACAACCACCATCAACAAAGAAGAAGACTTCTGTGACCAAAAATATGACAGTTTGTCCCCACACACCACTTGAAGGATAAGACCCCAAGACTTCTTCCCTTCAGACATCAGTCTCGTGTCTAGGCCTCCTGAACTTCTGACCTACCTGCTTCAAGTTGGGATTCCTACAACCCCTTCTTTGAGTTCAATTAATTTGTAGGAGCAGCTCAGAGAACTCAGGGAAACATTTAACTTATGTTTGTTGATTTATTATAAAAGATATTACCAAGGATATAAATGAAGAGTTGCATACAGTGAGTTATGGGGGAGGGGGTGTGGAGTTGCCATGCTTTCTCCAGGTGTGCCATCTCATCCTCCAGGAATCTCCATGTGTTCAGCTATCTGGAAGCTCTCTAAACCCAGACCTCTTGGGCTTTTGTGGAAGTTTCATGATGTTAGCATTTTTTTAAACCAGTTATATAGAGTGGGACCCTCTCTGGGGAGGGTCTTAAGACCTACAATCAGAAAGAGGAGGGAAGGCAGGGCGCAGTCGCTCACGCCTATAATCCCAGCACTTTAGGAGGCTGAGACAGGCTGATTACCTAAGGCTGAGAGTTCAAAACCAGCCTGGCCAACATGGTGAAAACCTATCTCTACTAAAAATACAAAAATTAGCCAGGCATGGTGGTGGACCCCTGTTATCTCAGCTACTTGGGAGGCTGAGGCAGGAGAATCTCTTGAACCAGGCAGGTGGAGGTTGCAGTGAGCTGAGATCATGCCACCACACTCCAGAATGGGCAACAGAGTGAAACTGCATCTCAAAAAACAAACAAAAAAAATGAACTAACTAAAAAAGAAAGAGAGGCGAAGATTAGGGTGCTGCCTTGGGGCAGGTGAAAAAAGGGTAAAAGAGATTCTGTAGCCCAAGGCCTGTGCCTGAGGCTTAACATATTCAACATTATAGTAAAAGATTGTAACAAGGGTTATGAGAATTATGAATGAGAAACTATGGACAAAAACCAATACATATCATAGTGCCGCACGCCACCTCTTGGTTTTCAACCATGGGTCTATAACAGCAAAACAAAGATAAACAATTATTAATAATTAGTCCAGTTCATCATACTGTATGAGTTTCTCCTAGGCTGAGTCTCTCAGGTTTGTAGCCCTTCTTTCTACCTTCTCAGGTTCCAAAAGTAGGAGTGGTCTTGGCAAATATATAGCTTCACCCTTTAGGCATCTGGAATAATTGAGCTAAGCAACAATTTCATCTCTTTCTGTGAGATTTCTTAGAGTTGTTAATGTAATATTGAATTATCCTCATTTTATAAGCCATTTATTCATTTCTTTACCCTTGGCTATTATTCCTCCTTTTTGTTCCATTTGTCATTTATTTTTACCTAAACTTTTCCACTTTCAAAAGGGACATGAGGTTTGGCCACTGTGATGGTCCAGATTGCTGGCAGCAATACTAGTCTAGCAAGTGTCTCCCACTCAGTCCATTCCCATTTACATAAGGAAGAGTTACGTAGGTTCCAAACTAGTGAGCTATTTTTACCACTAGACAATATGGCAGTACTTATTCTTAACCCCAGTTTTGCTAGGTGGGGTAAAGGCACCATGTACCTCCATCAGACCTTTAGGAATTTTGACTAAGTTTAAAAATATAGTGACATATTTTGCTTAAAAATCATCTCTACTTCCAGTACTTGTAGTTTCAGTCCTGGTCCTAGGACCACTGCATTAGGCAAGGAAGAAAAAAAAAAGATTTTTTTTTGAGGTAATTTGTGGAAGAAAGTAAAAATATATATAGTTGTTATACCAGTGTATTCATCCCTTGGCAAAAATTGTATAATTGCATAGTCATACCACCATCCTCCCCATCCCTTCTCCAGATCAACAAGAAAAGCAGAAAAAACATCTAGTGGGGCTGCTCCTTTAGTCTCATTCATGTCAGGTGACCGGGGACTGAAGCAGATCCCCAGCATAGCACAGATGCTCTACAGAAATGTTGCCAGACTGCTTTTTTTAAGTGGTCTCTGATCCTATTTCTTCTCACTCAGTGGGACCTTTCAAGTGGGGTCTCCAGATATCCCTGTCGGTATTCACTAGTTGACAAAGGTTTCAAATCTCCCTGGGCAAAGCTCCCAGAGGAGGGATGGACTGCTGTCTTTCCTGTTTGGGTGACTTAGCTGTCCCAACCTTCAGGCTTTTGGGACTCCAAGGTGACCAGGGGCTGGAGCAGATACTCAGCAAAGCACAGCACAGCTGCTCTATGAAAATGTGGTCAGACTGTTGTTTAAAGCAGGTCCACAATCTCGTTTTTCCTCACTGGGAGGAACCTCCCAACCAGGGTCTCCAGCCACCACCTACAGGTGCATTTGGGCAGGAAACAGGTCTGTATCTCCCTAGGATAAAGATCCCAGAAAGTAGAGTAGGCTTCCGTCTTTGCTGTTTCATAGCCTTCACTGTTGATACCTCTAGGTACTGGAAAATCTGAGGTGACTAGGGACTGGAGTGACCCCCAGCATACTGCAGCAGTCCTACAGAAAAATGGTTAGACTGTGGGTGTGTGTTCCCATATTTCCTCAATGGACAGATCCTCCAGGCCTGGGCCTCCAGTCATCCCCCTATCTGGGGCTATTGAGCCAGTAGCAGCTTTTCAATTCCCTGGACAGAACCCCCAGGGGCAACTGAAAGCCTCTCTGCCACTGCCTTTACAGTGGAACTGCCATTGCCACCCTTGAACTAACAAAGGAGCAAAGACCCTAAGTGCCTTATCCACACCTCCAACAAGCTGCCGTCAACCCAAGGAAAGAAGGCCAGTCTGTCTCCCACAGGTCCCACCCACCCACCCTGATCATCACCAGACAGGGAACCCCTGGCTTGGGCCCACAGCACAGACCCTCCATCCTGGGCTGACTGAACTGAGTGATTGCTGGCTGCATCTCTTTGGGGAGGAGCCCCCAGGAGATAAGTAAATAACCCTTGGCCACAACCACTACTAAGGTCCCTTCCTCTGCTGCCTCCAAGTTCAGGAAGAAACATGAACCCTGTAATCTCCCCAGAGCTGCAGTGGGCAGCCCAGGAGTGCCAAGCCACAATCAACAGCCAGAATTCAAGGTGGAGAGGAGCCCACACTTTCAGAGCATTGAGATGAAACGTGGCTGACACAGTGAGAAAACAAAGGGAAGCCACACAACTGAGCAAAAGTCCACCAACTAACCAATATGCCTAAGTACCATGTATTAGATCAAAACCCAAAGTTTCGACATCAAAAATGCCTCACTAACATACCCCTCTCCCGCCGTGAAACCAAAGACAAGAAGTCAGCCTCAAGTAGACTCTGCACAAAGCCTCAGCCCTGTGAAAACATCCAGAAAAGAGATTGACTGAGTGTACTCAACTACATTGCAGTTAAAGGAACACTCACATGCAGAGAGGAGAAAGAACAAATGCAAGAACTTTGGTAAATCAAATAACCAGAGTGTTGTATGTCCTCCAAATGATTGTTCCAGTTCTCCAAAGAAAGTTTTTAAGCAGGTTGAGATGGCTGAAATGACAGAAATAGAACTCAGAATATGAATAGAAACAAAGGTCATTGAGATTTAGGAGAATGGCTAAACCCAATCCAAGGAAACTAAGAATCACAGTAAAATGATACAGGAGCTGAAGGATGAAATGGCTGGTATCAAAAGAAACTAATGGATCTGACAAAGCTGCAAAATATAATACATTACCTTTGCAGTGCAATCACAACTATTAGCAGCAAGATAGACCAAGGAGAGGGAAGAATCTCAGAACTTGAAGATTGGCTCTCTGAAATAATGCAGTCATACAAAAAAGAGAAAAAGAAAAAAAGAGAATGAACAAAACGTCTGAGAAACATGGGATTATGTAAAAGGCGAAATCTATTAATCATTGGTACCCATGAAAGAGAGGGGGAGAAAGCAAACAACTTAGAAAAAATATTTCAGGATATAGTCCGTGAAAACTTCCCATCCTTGCTAGAGAGGTTAACAGTAAAATTTGGGAAATATAGAGAACACAGGCAAGATAGAGTGTTAAAGACAGATAGATAGGAAGAGTAGGTCACCTACAAGGTGAACTGCATCAGGCTAATAGCAGACTTCTCAGCTGAAACCCTAGAAGCCAGAAGAGATTGGGAAACTATATTCAACATTTTTAAAGAAAAAAATATTCAAGAATTTTTTATGCAGCCAAATGAAGCTACCTAAGCAAATGAGAAATAGAAACCTTTTCAGATAAGCAAATGTTGAGGTCTTGTTACCACTAGACCTGCCTTACAAGAGATCTTGAAAGGAGAACTAAATATAGATTAGAAAAACCACAACCCACTAATACAAAAGCACACTTAAATACACAAACCAGTGACACTATAAAGAAACCTTGCAAGCAAGCAAGCATAATAACCAGCTAACAACACAATGACCAGATCAAATCCACACATACAAATACTAATCTTTAATCTAAATGGGCTAAATGCCTCACTTAGAAGGCAGAGTGGCAAGCTAAATCAAAAAGAAAGACCAAATGGTATGCTGTCTTCAAGAGACCCATCTCACACATAATGACACCCATTGGCTCAAAATAAAGGGATAGAGGAAAATCTACCAATAAAATAGAAAACAAAAAAAAGCAGGGGTTACAATCCTAACTTCAAACAAAACAAACTTTAAACCAACAAAGATAAAAAAAGACATAGAAGAGCATTACATAATGGTAAAGGGTTCAATTCAACAAGGAGACGTAACTATACTAAATATATATGCATCCAACACCCTAGCATCCAGATTCATAAAACAAGTTCTTAGAGACCTACAAAAAAATGTAGGCTTTCACACAATAGTAGTGGGAGACCAGTTAGAAAAAAAAGCATTCAATTCAGCCCATTAAGCTTATCTGTTTTTACCTTATTTGATCAAAGTAGCAGCCTTCCAAGTAGGATGTTGAGCATTCACTTTTGAGCTGTACAGCAGGGCAGATAAGCCAATTGACATAGTTTTGCTCTTTCAAAATGACCCTCCTAAGCCTTGGGCTCCACCAGTTAAATAAACTTCTACCTGAATTCTGAGTCTCCTGCAGAGAGACATTTGACTGTGGATGGGTGCAGAATTTTTTTTTTTTTTTGCTATTGTAGGGTGATATGAGTGGGTTACCATCTATTCTGCCATCTTGGTGACATCACTCTATCACCTTTTATTATCCTAAAAGTCTTTGTTTCACCCACTTTTGTGAAGTATAGCTCCACTGAATATAGAATTATGGTAGACTTTTTTCCATATCCTTAAATATTTTGTTCTATTTTCATCTGGCCCTTGTTGTTCTGATGATAAATAAGCTAGTATGTGTATCTTTTTACTTCTTAAGTGTCTTCATTATTCTCTTGTTGCTTTCAACATTTTCTCTTTATCTTTTTTTTATTAGTTTTATTATTACACATGTAGGGGAGGCATCTATATGTTGATTGGTTTGGCAGTTTGCTATACTTTCTGAATCTGTTTATTAATATATGTTTACCAATTTTTAGAAATTTTAAACTATTATTATAACAAAAAATTCTCTGTTTACTTGCTGACCTCTCTGGAACTCCATTTATACCCTACGTTATTGAGACAGTTCATTTATTTATGTTTTTCTCCCTAATTTTCAGAAAAATTTTACTGGTATCTCTTCAAGTGTTGTAGTCTTTTTTTCCCTTGCAATTTCCAACCTGTTGTTGTGTCCACACAACACATTTTTTTCATATGTTATACATTTTAGTTGCAGAATTTCCATTGGGTTCTTCTTTACATTTCCTAATTATCTGGTGAGATTCCCTGTATACTTTATTACTATATCTGCCATTCTCTCTACATCCTTTAATATATTTACAATGTTTTATAGTCTTTCTTTGGTAATTCAACACCTGGATTGTCTCACAATCAGTTTCAGTTGAGTAGGTTTCTACTTACTTTATAAGCCATATCTGTCAGGGTTTTTGTTTTTGTTTTTGATTTTTTTACATGTCTATTGATTTTTTATTACATATTGTAAATGGTGGATATACATGGTAGGAAGTTTAGATAACATTATCTTCCTTTATGCGTGTTATTATTATTATTATTTATATTTTTAGAGATGGGGGTATCATCATGTTGCCCAGGCTGGTGATGAACCTCTGGCCTCATGCAACCCTCCCACCTCAGCCTCTCAAAGTGTTGGGATTACAGACATGGGCTACTACACTCAGCCATGTATTATTATCTTTTCTTACAGCCATAAAGTAACTGGTGATGCTTTCAATCTTATGAAGCATAATTTTCTTTTTTGTTAGGCTGCATCTACTTCAGTTTTGTTCCCAGGCTTAGGGTATATATTAGTCTAGACTGTGGTCATTGCTCTTAAGATATGAACTTCAAAGGCATTCGGATGATGCCAGAGGTGTTCAACATACTGTCTCTTGTGTATCTTGTCTAACAATACAAAGTTTCTCGGCACTGTATGTCTTCACATATCACAGACAAGCAGTGGGTACCCTAGATGCTGCTAGGGTTTCCAAATTATTGTCCTACACACCTAAAACTCAGCCCTGCCCAAGCATGTATAGGAAGTTTACGTACAGACTTTTAACGCCCCACTTAGGTCATTTCACTCCTTTATTTTGCCCTGAAAAGTCTAGCTTTGCAACATCCCCAAACTCCAATCTCTGCCCCCTCAGCTCAGTGAGTCTACCATATCTTCTCAAGCTCTACCTAATTAAACTTGAGTTTAAAATGGGTCTTCAGGCCAAAAGCCAGTTCAAATATGGGGCCTACCTTCTATGTTCCCTTATAAGAAGGATCTTAAGCTTCCTGTTGTGCAACAACTGAAAACTTTTGCTTCGTGTATTTTTGTCCAGTGATTCATTTTGTCTGGACTTCAGTGTTATAAATGCCATCATGATATATATTTCTGACATTTGACTTAAATCAATATGATTACTAGCTGAGTAGAATTCTAAGGATGGCTTTGATAAGTCTTACAGTTTTAGAAAATATTCCCAAAAAAGTAAATTAAAAATTCATAAATTGCTTTTTTAAAATGTGGAAAAAGAAACTTTTTTATTAGACCCATATTTCCTGATCCTTAATTGGTTTATTTTATGTTAAATCTATATTTGATTTTGGAGACAACTGCAAAATATTAAAAATACAATGATTTAGAAGTTACTGAATAGGACTGGCTCAGGAGAGAGGCTGGATATGTATTGACTACACTGACTCATTGAATTTTTTTGTAGGTGTTTCAGTGAAATTTTAAATGGAGGAAAACTGTGTTATATGAATTTTAGTAAACGTTAAAACAATAATAAGAAGAAAATAAATAAAAAAGATTAAAAAGAAGGTAATACAAAAATTATACAGAAAAGTCAATTGAGTGGATAGCTAGTTTGAATAAATAGAACAGTTTTTAAGCTGAACTTAAACTCATGCATAATTCTTCAAAAACCAGCATACTTCCAAATTTGGATTCAGAGATCATTTAGAGTTATTCAGAATATTCAAGTATAGTTAAAATGATAACTATCTTACTCTCTGCATAATTTTAATAGCCTATCATTACTGTCCCAAATTTACCATAAAATACCACTAATGATCTATAATCTGTTTAAAAACTTCTTCAGAATAAGGTGACATCTGGTAACTGGATAAAAAACAAAACTGAGCAGTAAGCAAAAGTTGTTTCTATAAAGTAGAGATCTCCCTTTCCTCAGTGCTCTCTTTTTCTTTTAAATGTAATTCTTTTATTTTATAAAATACTTACTGCTAACTAACTAAACTGGTCTTTGATCAGTAACACAAGATCATAAAAAATAACTGCACGTGATGAAACTGCAACTGAAATGTGCAAACAAATCTTAATAATCAATTGGGAAAACCAGATTTGTTCTGTGACCTTTAGAACTGTCAAAACACTAAAAAATTTTACTACCCATTATGAATGTATAGGAAAATGGAAAAATTAAAATTAGTATTTATTTAACACACTGTTGTTTAAAATTCTAGAAACACTGGTAATTAGTTTTTAATTGGTTTTCAAAAACAGTAGGAGTGAGCATCTTCTCTATGCCTTGGTGAGTTGTTTCCTTACTCTTTTCTAAGTTGGAGTCAATTTTCAATATTTTACCAGTTGAACTTTTTATGCCAGGAAATTTCTCTGAGAGTTCTTTTAAATATAAACATTTTTGCCAGTGTCGCTTCCTCTGGGAAATCTTTAGCTTTTCATAACAACCACTTTTCTCATTTGTATCAGTAAGTGCACATTAACTAAGTTCCTCCGTCTCTATATCTTGTATCTATTAAAGGGAAATGATGTTAGCATTCCTGTTGTCAGTTATTTATTTTGTAACTCCAAATTCATGTTTAATTTGCATTTTATTTGCAGCATTATCACTTTTTGTTTCTCTGATGCACTTTTATTGGCCAACTCTCATTTTCGATTATGCATTTTTGTAAAATATCATGTGGGCTTATCACTGAGAGACAAGAAGTCAATGCAATTGCATGCTTTGCTGTCTGTACATGAACTGAGTAAGAGATCCACAGTGACCAACCACTGACAGACTGAAAATACAGAGACATCTGTGATTCACAGGGTGCTTTGTAGATTGAAGAATTAGCAGGGAAGTTTGTCTTTTCTGTAATTTGTCAGTTAATGTATAGTTGTAACTGATATTTAAACTGTTTTGGGACTGGTGTTAACTAACCAACACAGGTGATAACTAATATTTATGCATGTCATATCAGTGCAAAGTGAGGACTCTGCCTGTACTCATTACCTGTAGGTAATGTGTTTGCAAGGCAGATACACTCCCAGACTTCAGAGGGGAACAAGAAGATATTCAACAAACAAAACTAATTACAAAACACAAATTCTCTGAAGGAAAAATTAAGGGAGATATGAGAGGCTGTACCAATGAGAAATCAGCTAATCAGAGAGGAGATCAGGAAAGAGGTCCATGATAAAGGGAGGACTGAGCCTGAAAGATGAATTTTAATTAACCTCTCAAATAGTTGTTGGAAAAGCATTCCAAGCAGATGGAACATAAGACATGTGAAAAGTTATAAGGAAGCAACTCATTCCACTATTCCTTTTGACTGAGCAGCATGTGCATATGCATGTGTCTGTGTTAGGAAGGGGTGAAATACAAGAGTTGAAGAAGCAGGCAGGGATCAGACAATACGGGATATTTCTGGTATGCTATCAAGAGAAGTGGAAGACAACATGAGAGTTTTGAGCTGAGAAATGATAAACTTGCATTTTTAAAGAAAAAATAATATTTCAGTTCTTTCCTAGACAAAGAAGCTTATTTTCTGACAAAACAACATTTTTTGGAGGCATTGGATTTATTGCTATTTATTGCCTTATTGGATTTATCCTAAGATTTATTGCTATGATTTTTTATGAAAAAGAAGCTCAAGAAATGAACACTGCATTCACTAGGCTTTCTTTTTGAAATTGTTTTTTAAAGCTTCAATTCAAGAAATTAAGGCCCAAACAGTTTCACTCTTGATGGACAAACGTCAAGCATTAAAAATTTAGGAGGTGAAGACATCTCATATTTTTGTAGGTGGGGAAGGGTCAGTGAACTAAAGAGAGAACTTCTATATATTTGACTAATTTATAATCTGTCCCTGGGCATGGAGGCACTCTGGAAAGCTGAGAAGCAATCTGAGAAGCCACAAAAAAGCTAGAGAGATGCTGGAATGTAGGCAAAGCAAGCATGAATAAACATTGAAAACACTCGTTTAGCAGAAACAAGAAAGTCCATGCTGTAAGAGTAAGAACCATACTCTAGGAGTAAAGACAAGACAGAAAGACAAGACAGAAATAGAAAATTCCTTTATAATGCCAAAAAAAGCATTTTGACAAGATCAATTTGACTTGCTAGAAATTTAACTATCTGCTAGAATGAAATTTAACATATTTTTAAGGAAAATATAATCACCAGAGCCTCTAAAATGCAAAAGTCTTGTAAAATTTCTAGCAAACAATAAAAGAAATGAACACTCGAGAAATTTAAAAACTCTGTATGGAAACTTTTGCTTCTGACCTAGATGGAGTAATAGGAACCAGATGGCTCCAAAAACCTGAAGTAATGAATGATTAATTCTGCAAACATACAGAAGAGCTTCACATGTAAAACCACAAGCCATTCCTGAGAGAAATTCAAGAAGCTCTAAATGAATAGAGTAATATATGATATTCATGAATCAGAACATGCATGCTATATTGATAAAATGTTAATTCTTACCAAATCAATCTATTCAATAAAACTTCAATTAAAATCCTGGCAGGCTTTTTAAATAAATCAGTTGAGGCTAAATTTAATACAGATATGCAAATAATATAAAACAGCAAAAACAACTTTGAAAAAGAAGAAAAAAGGAAGAACCTACTGAGGAGCCAAGATGGCCGAATAGGAACAGCTCCGGTCTACAGCTCCCAGCGTGAGCGACGCAGAAGACGGTGATTTCTGCATTTCCATCTGAGGTACCGCGTTCATCTCACTAGGGAGCGCCAGACAGTGGGCGCAGGTCAGTGGGTGCGCGCACCGTGCGCGAGCCGGAGCAGGGCGAGGCATTACCTCACTTGGGAAGCGTAAGGGGTCAGGGAGTTCCCTTACTGAGTGAAAGAAAGGGGTGACGGACGGCACCTGGAAAATCGGGTCACTCCCACCCGAATACTGCGCTTTTCCGACGGGCTTAAAAAACGGTGCACCACGAGATTATATCCCACACCTGGCTTGGAGGGTCCTATGCCCACGGAGTCTCGCTGATTGCTAGCACAGCAGTCTGAGATCAAACTGCAAGGCGGCAGCGAGGCTGGGGGAGGGGCGCCCGCCATTGCCGAGGCTTGATTAGGTAAACAAAGCAGCCTGGAAGCTCGAACTGGGTGAAGCCCACCACAGCTCAAGGAGGCCTGCCTGCCTCTGTAGGCTCCTCCTCTGGGGGCAGGGCACATACAAACAAAAAGACAGCAGTAACCTCTGCAGACTTAAATGTCCCTGTCTGACAGCTTTGAAGAGAGCAGTGGTTCTCCCAGCACGCAGCTGGAGATCTGAGAACCGGCAGACTGCCTCCTCAAGTGGGTCCCTGACCTCTGACCCCCAAGCAGCCTAACTGGGAGGCACGCCCCAGCAGGGGCACACTGACACCTCACATGGCAGGGTATTCCAACAGACCTGCAGCTGAGGGTCCTGTCTGTTAGAAGGAAAACTAACAAACAGAAAGGACATCCACACCGAAAACCCATCTGTACATCACCATCTTCAAAGACCAAAAGTAGATAAAACCACAAAGATGGGGAAAAAACAGAACAGAAAAACTGGAAACTCTAAAACGCAGAGCGTCTCTCCTCCTCCAAAGGAACGCAGTTCCTCACCAGCAACGGAACAAAGCTGGATGGAGAATGACTTTGACGAGCTGATAGAAGAAGGCTTCAGACGATCAAATTACTCTGAGCTATGGGAGGACATTCAAACCAAAGGCAAAGAAGTTGAAAACTTTGAAAAAAATTTAGAAGAATGTATAACTGGAATAACCAATACAGAGAAGTGCCTAAAGGAGCTGATGGAGCTGAAAACCAAGGCTCGAGAACTACGTGAAGAATGCAGAAGCCTCAGGAGCCGATGCGATCAACTGGAAGAAAGGGTATCAGCAATGGAAGATGAAATGAATGAAATGAAACGAGAAGGGAAGTTTAGAGAAAAAAAATAAAAAGAAATGAGCAAAGCCTCCAAGAAATATGGGACTATGTGAAAACACCAAATCTACGTCTGATTGGTGTACCTGAAAGTGATGGGGAGAATGGAACCAAGTTGGAAAACACTCTGCAGGATATTATCCAGGAGAACTTCCCCAATCTAGCAAGGCAGGCCAATGTTCAGATTCAGGAAATACAGAGAATGCCATAAAGATACTCCTCAAGAAGAGCAACTCCAAGACACATAATTGTCAGATTCACCAAAGTTGAAATGAAGGAAAAAATGTTAAGGGCAGCCAGAGAGAAAGGTCGGGTTACCCTCAAAGGGAAGCCCATCAGACTAACAGCGGATCTCTCAGCAGAAACCCTACAAGCCAGAAGAGAGTGGGGGCCAATATTCAACATTCTTAAAGAAAAGAATTTTCAACCCAGAATTTCATATCCAGCCAAACTAAGCTTCATAAGGGAAGGAGAAATAAAATACTTTACAGACAAGCAAATGCTGCGAGATTTTGTCACCACCAGGCCTGCCTTACAAGAGCTCCTGAAGGAAGCACTAAACATGGAAAGGAACAACCGGTACCAGTCGCTGCAAAATCATGCCAAAATGAAAAGACCATCGAGACTAGGAAGAAACTGCATCAACTAACTAGCAAAGTAACCAGCTAACATCATAATGACAGGATCAAATTCACACATAACAATATTAACTTTAAATGTAAATGGACTAAATGCTCTAATTAAACGACACAGACTGACAAATTGGATAAAGAGTCAAGACCCATCAGTGTGCTGTATTCAGGAAACCCATCTCATGTGCAGAGACACACATAGGCTCAAAATAAAAGGATGGAGGAAGATCTACCAAGCAAATGGAAAACAAAAAAAGGCAGGGGTTGCAATCCTAGTCTCTGATAAAACAGACTTTAAACCAACAAAGATCAAAAGAGACAAAGAAGGCCATTACATAATGGTAAAGGGATCAATTCAGCAAGAAGAGCTAACTATCCTAAATATATATGCACCCAATACAGGAGCACCCAGATTCATAAAGCAAGTCCTGAGTGACCTACAAAGAGACTTAGACTCCCGCACATTAATAATGGGAGACTTTAACACCCCACTGTCAACATTAGAAAGATCAACGAGACAGAAAGTCAACAAGGATACCCAGGAATGGAACTCAGCTCTGCACCAAGCAGACCTAATAGACATCTACAGAACTTTCCACCCCAAATCAACAGAATATACATTTTTTTCAGCATCACACCACACCTATTCCAAAATTGACCACATACTGGGAAGTAAAGCTCTCCTCAGCAAATGTAAAAGAACAGAAATTATAACAAACTATCTCTCAGACCACAGTGCAATCAAACTAGAACTCAGGATTTAGAATCTCACTTAAAACAGCTCAACTACATGGAAACTGAACAACCTGCTCCTGAATGACCACTGGGTACATAACGAAATGAAGGCAGAAATAAAGATGTTCTTTGAAACCAACGAGAACAAAGACACAACATACCAGAATCTCTGGGACACATTCAAAGCAGTGTGTAGAGGGAAATTTATAGCACTAAATGCCCACAAGAGAAAGCAGGAAAGATCCAAAATTGACACCCTAACATCACAATTAAAAGAACTAGAAAAGCAAGAGCAAACACATTCAAAAGCTAGCAGAAGGCAAGAAATAACTAAAATCAGAGCAGAACTGAAGGAAATAGAGACACAAAAAAACCCTTCAAAAAATCAATGAATCCAGGAGCTGGTTTTTTGAAGGGATCAACAAAATTGATAGAACGCTAGCAAGACTAATAAAGAAAAAAAGAGAGAAGGATCAAATAGATGCAATAAAAAATGATAAAGGGGATATCACCACTGATCCCACAGAAATAAAAACTACCATCAGAGAATACTACGAACACCTCTACGCAAATAAACTAGAAAATCTAGAAGAAATGGATAAATTCCTGGACACATACGCTCTCCCAAGACTAAACCAGGAAGAAGTTGAATCTCTGAATAGACCAATAACAGGAGCTGAAATTGTGGCAATAATCCATAGCTTACCAACCAAAAAGAGTCCAGGACCAGATGGATTCACAGCTGAATTCTACCAGAGGCACAAGGAGCAACTGGTACCATTCCTTCTGAAACTATTCCAATCAATAGAAAAAGAGGGAATCCTCCCAAACTCATTTTATGAGGCCAGCATCATTCTGATACCAAAGCCAGGCAGAGACACAACAAAAAAAGAGAATTTTAGACCAATATCCTTGATGAACATTGATGCAAAAATCCTCAATAAAATACTGGCACAACAAATCCAGCAGCACATCAAAAAGCTTATCCACCATGATCAAGTGGGCTTCATCCATGGGATGCAGGGCTGGTTCAATATATGCAAATCAATAAATGTAATCCAGCTTATAAACAGAGCCAAAGACAAAAACCACATGATTATCTCAATAGATGCAGAAAAAGCCTTTGACAAAATTCAACAACCCTTCATGCTAAAAACTCTCAATAAATTAGGTATTGATGGGACGTATTTCAAAATAATAAGAGCTGTCTATGACAAACCCACAGCCAATATCATACTGAATGGGCAAAAACTGGAAGCATTCCCTTTGAAAACTAGCACAAGACAGGGATGCCCTCTCTCACCACTCCTATTCAGCATAGTGTTGGAAGTTCTGGCCAGGGTAATCAGGCAGGAGAAAGAAATAAAGGATAGGATAAGAGGAAGTCAAATTGTCCCTGTTTGCAGACGACATGATTGTATATCTAGAAAACCCCATCGTCTCAGCCCAAAATCTCCTTAAGCTGATAAGCAACTTCAGCAAAGTCTCAGGATACAAAATCAATGTACAAAAATCACAAACATTCATATACACCAACAACAGACAAACAGAGAGCCAAATCATGAGTGAACTCCCATTCACAATTGCTTCAAAGAGAATAAAATACCTACGAATCCAACTTACAAGGGATGTGAAAGACCTCTTCAAGGAGAACTACAAACCACTGCTCAAGGAAATAGAAGAGGATACAAACAAATGGAAGAACATTCCATGCTCATGGGTAGGAAGAATCAATATCGTGAAAATGGCCATACTGCCCAACGTAATTTACAGATTCAATGCCATCCCCATCAAGCTACCAATGACTTGCTTCACAGAATTGGAAAAAACTACTTTAAAGTTCATATGGAACCAAAAAAGAGCCTGCATCACCAAGTCAATCCTAAGCCAAAAGAACAAAGCTGGAGGCATCACACTACCTGACTTCAAACTATACTACAAGGCTACAGTAACCAAAACAGCATGGTACTGGTACAAAAAACAGAAATATAGATCAATGGAACAGAACAGAGCCCTCAGAAATAATGCCGCATGTCTACAACTATATGATCTTTGACAAACCTGAGAAAAACAAGCAATGGGGAAAGGATTCCCTGTTTAATAAATGGTGCTGGGAAAACTGGCTAGCCATATGTAGAAAGCTGAAACTGGATCCCTTCCTTACACCTTATACAAAAATTAATTCAAGATGGATTAAAGACTTAAACGTTAGACCTAAAACCATAAAAACCCTAGAAGAAAACCTAGGCATTACCATTCAGGACATAGGCATGGGCAAGGACTTCATGTCTAAAACACCAAAAGCAATGGCAACAAAAGCCAAAATTGTCAAATGGGATCTAATTAAACTAAAGAGCTTCTGCACAGCAAAAGAAACTACCATCAGAGTGAACCGGCAACCTACAAAATGGGAGAAAATTTTTGCAACCTACTCATCTGACAAAGGGCTAATATCCAGAATCTACAATTAACTCAAACAAATTTACAAGAAAAAAACAAACAACCCCATCAAAAAGTGGACAAAGGACATGAACAGACACTTCTCAAAAGAAGACATCTATGCAGCCAAAAAACACATGAAAAAATGCTCATCATCACTGGCCGTCAGAGAAATGCAAGTCAAAACCACAATGAGATACCATCTCACACCAGTTAGAATGGCAATCATTAAAAAGTCAGGAAACAACAGGTGCTGGAGAGGATGTGGAGAAATAGGAACAGTTTTACACTGTTGGTGGGACTGTAAACTAGTTCAACCCTTGTGGAAGTCAGTGTGGCGATTCCTCAGGGATTTAGAACTGGAAATACCATTTGACCCAGCCATCCCATTACTGGGTATGTACCCAAAGGACTATAAATCATGCTGCTGTAAAGACACAGGCACACGTATGTTTATTGCGGCATTATTCACAATAGCAAAGACTTGGAACCAACCCAAATGTCCAACAATGATAGACTGGATTAAGAAAATATGGCACATATACACTATGGAATACTATGCAGCCATAAAAAATGACGAGTTCATGTCCTTTGTAGGGACATGGATGAAATTGGAAATCATCATTCTCAGTAAACTATCGCCAGAACAAAAAACCAAACACCGCATATTCTCACTCATAGGTGGGAATTGAACAATGAGATCACATGGACACAGGAAGGGGAATATCACACTCTGGGGACTGTTGTGGGGTGGGGGGAGGGGGGAGGGATAGCAACGGGAGATATACCTAATGCTAGATGACGAGTTAGTGGGTGCAGCACACCACCATGGCACATGTATACATATGTAACTAACCTGCACAATGTGCACATGTACCCTAAAACTTAAAGTATAATGATAAAAAAAAAGGAAGAACCTACTAAACCTGGTTGCACGACATAAAGTTATAGTAATCAAGGCAACGTAATATTAAAGACAGGTATATAAATCAAAGAATAAAGAGTCCAGAAATATTCATGTTCCTATGATCAATTAATTTTTGATGAAGGTGTCAATGCAAATTATACTATATTGTAAAAAATTATGCTGATCCAAAATAAATGAACCTCGGCCTTTACCTGACACCGTATACAATAATTAAATAAACATGGATCGTAGAACTAATGTAAAAACTAAACCTATAGAATTTCTAGAAGAAATCATAGGTGAAATTCTAAGTGACAATTGACTGACTTGACAAAAATCCTTAAATACAAACTAAAAAAAAAATTAAGTAAATAGATCGGTCTTTATCAAAATTAGAATCTTGCTCTTTAAAAGACCCTCTTAGTATAATAAAAAAGACAAGCTACAGACTGGTAGAAAGTATTCGCAGAACAAATAGTTGACAGAGAAGATCTAACTAAGAGTATACAAAGACCTCTTAGCATTCAACTTTAGGCTTAGAACTAGTTGTTTTAAAATAGGCCAAATTGTTGAATAGATATGTCACCAAAAATATATAAATAGAAAACAATCACATGACAAGAGCTCAGCATCAGTTTTTATTAGAGAACTATGAGTTAAAACCACAATAAAACACCAAAACGCCCACCAAAATGTCTAAGATTCAAAAGACTGAACTTATCCAAGGATTGATGAGAATGTGCAACAAATGGAGCTTTCATACCTGACTGATTTGAATGTAACATCTTAACAGGAATGGATAAAGAAAGAATCAGTGGTGCATCCATAAAATGAAATGCTGTAACAAAGTATCACAAACTAAGTGATACTTTGCTACAGCAGCCCTAGAAAACTATTACAAACATCAAATGTATGTGTTTTGACAGATTTATATTTATTTCATTTTTGAATTTTTCTTTTCTAAGGTTTTAATATTTCCCTAATAAATGCAGAATATTTCGTTTGTCTCATATTAGGACAGGAATTTCTCAAATTCGTAAATTTTTTTGATATTTCAATTAAAAATACTGTTATTTAAAAGGAAAAAAATGAAATGCTGCTCGTGAATACAAAGGAATAAAATATTGTTACACACAACAGCATAGATAAACCTTAGACTAATTAGGCTCAGAAAGTCAGACAGAAAAATGCACGCACTGCATACCATTTATATAAAACTCCTTGATGTCCAAACAAATTCATGTGACAGAAAGATTGGTGGTTGCCTGGAGCCGGAGGAGTGGATGAAGAGGAGAAGCAGAGAGAAAAAAATGTACACAAGAGAAATTTTGAGGCTAATAGTTACATTCATTATCATGATTGTTGTATTGATTTTAAGGGTTATACATAGGTCAAAATGTATCAAATTTTACACTTGAAATATGTACAGTTTGTTCTATGTCAATTATATTACATTAAAGCTAGCTGAAAATAAGGAGAGAAAAACATTTTCTTTTTGCACTCTGATTACAGTGTGGAGACTGGACTGTAGAGAGAAATAATGGAAGAAAAGGGAGAATTTTAGCATGCCTCCAAATTCTTCTCAAGAATATGGTAAGCAGAGGTTATTGATTGTAGGCGTGTATACAGAACTGAGAAATATATTGAGGTAAAGCAAAGGTAAAGATAAAGTAAAGCCCTCAATGTTAGATTGGAAATGGGAGGTAAGGATAAGGGAGAAGAAAGATTAAAGCATGACTCAGATTTGTCTTGCTCAACTGGAGGAATTGGGATTCTTTTCTATGCTGTAGAGAAACCTGGACTAGGACCAAGTTTCTAGGAGGAAACTGTTCAATTCAGTTTTGGAAATGCTGAGTTTGAGGCTTGCTTAAAGCCTCACAATTGAAGGAGTTGAGTAGAAGTTTGGGCAAAGAAGCATAGTTTGGAAATATAAATTTGGGATTCATTAGACATTTGATGGAATATTAAGCTTTAAAAATTAGAGAGAGAGGCAAATGAAAGTTTTCATTAGAAAGAGAAGAGACCCATGGAAGAGATTAGGCAACTTCTAATCTACAAAGAGAAACCGACAAAAACACTAAGAAGTTTCTATAATTTATAGTGACCATTTATCAAATTTGTACTAAATGAAGGAATGAATAATGATTTTTATGAAAAAACATTCAAATCAAAAACATTCCAAATCAAAACCACAACGAGATACCATCTCACACCAGTCAGAATAGCTATTTTTAAAGAGGCAAAAATTAACAGATGCTGATGAGGTTATGGAGGAAAAGGAACTCTTATACACTGTTGGTGGGAGTGTAAATTATTTCAACCATTGTGGAAGACAGTGTGGTGATTCCTCAAGACCTAAAGATGGAAATACGATTCAACCCAGGAATCCCATTACTGGTTACATACCTCCAAAAACGCAAATCATTCTATCATAAAGACACATACATGCATATGTTCATTGCAGCACTATTCACAGTAGCAGAATCAACCTAAATGC
This sequence comes from Gorilla gorilla gorilla, assembly GCF_029281585.2. Lineage (NCBI taxonomy): Eukaryota > Metazoa > Chordata > Mammalia > Primates > Hominidae > Gorilla > Gorilla gorilla. The sequence goes on from NC_073229.2 coordinate 66,525,626, forward strand.
CCGTCAAAGATAGACTGAGTAAAGAAAATGTGGCACATATACACTATGGAATATTATGCAACCATAAAAAATGAGATCATGTCATTTGCGGGGACATGGATGAAGCTGGAGGCCACTATCCTTAGCAAACTAATGCAGGAACGGAAAACCAGATCCTGAATGTTCTCACTTATAAGTGGGAGCTAAGTGATGAGAACACATGGATGTGTGGGGAAAACAACACACACTGGGGCCTTTCAGAGAGTGGAGGGTGGGAGGAGTGAGAGGATCTGGAAAAATAACTAATGGATACCAGGTTTAATACCTAGTTGATGAAATAATCTATACAACTAACCCCCACGACGTAAGTTTACCTATGTAACAAAACTTCATATATACCCCTGAACTTAAAATAAAAGTTAAAAATGATTTTTTAATCAAAACCCTATCTTATCATGTTGGCATTTACTCAGTATTCAAAATAATTTTTAATGCGTATTGGTATTTTTAAGCTTTATTAACCACCCATTGGAATGTTATTCTTCCTACATCTCCATTCATGTAACTAACAATATTGTTAGAGATGACATGTGCATCCAAACAAATGGCAGGTTAGTAGACTTACGAGCAATAATCAATATTTTTTTTCTAATCTGTTCCTGGTAGTGTGCATTTAAAAACAGGAAGTCTTCTATTTCACATCAGTAATAGTAATAATAAAGCTTCAGTGTAAACATTTGTGAGTTAAGGATCCCCGGCCGGGTGCCGTGGCTCACGCCTGTAAACCTAACACTTCGGGAGGCCGAGACGGGTAGATCACGAGGTCAGGAGATCAAGACCATCCTGGCTAACACAGTGAAACCCCATCTCTACTAAAAATACAAAAAATTAGCCGGGCGTAGTGGCGGGTACCTGTAGTCCCAGCTACTCAGGAGGCTGAGGAAGGAGAATGGCGTGAACCCGGGAGGCGGAGCTTGCAGTGAGCTGAGATCGCGCCACTACTCTCCAGCCTGGGCGACAGAGCGAGACTCCCTCAAAAAAAAAAAAAAAAAGAATCCCCTTGGTTTCAGTTTGTAAAAAAACAAAATTTTCTTAAAACAACTGAAATCTTACACTAGACCTACAATTGTGCAATGAACAGAACACTATCTCTTGTGGAAATTTTCTTTGTGGAATTTTCTTTTCAACATTTTTTAAGTTCAGAGGTACATGTGCAGGATGAGAAGGTTTGGTACATAGGTAAACCTGTGCCATGGTGGTCACACTGCACAGTCTTGATGGAATTTTGAAATACATTAGCTCATACTATTGCCTAACAACTCTAAATAAATATTTATCTTTTGACTTTCCTTTTTATAACGTGAACCTCAAAAATATTGCTATAATTAAACTACTTGGCTCAAGGACATTTTCTTACAACTGCATTAAAGTTCTCATAAAGTTTACATCATGTAGCTTTGCATTACAAAACCCTTCTCGGTTTCTCTTGGGTTCTGTATTGCATCACTAAATCTCACTTCATTCTTCCTCTTTCTACTTAAACCCCTTCACTAACAATTAGACATTTGGTTATAAAATTGTCCTAAGACTTTTTTTTAACATTATCCCAATGTCATTTCCAGTTTGAATGAATGTCCTTGTGTGCTGCACAGCCTTGTATCATCAGTATGCACCCGTACTGGCCAACTATGTCAGAGAAAAAAATTAAGACATCAAAGATGGGAAGAATTAAATGAGGGAGGTGGAATTTCCAGCACTGGCAGGGATGAATCTAGTGACTGCCTAGGTTTCTAAGTTTCTGTATTTATACTTTGCCTCCAGGAAATTCTCTAGCAGTTAAGCAACTGACTTTATCCAGGGACACATCTAAAAGACACACACACTGAGGTCGCTTGACTGTCTTTCACAGAGTCTGTAGGGAATTTATCCTCAGCTTATGAAAAAAGTACATGAAGTTTTGGGAAAAGGTAAGTGCTGCAAGTAATATTTAATACTCCAACATTATTATCAACCATGAGGCTTGTGTATCAATTGATATACAAGCAGAACTAAGATGAGAAAACAAAATTTCATTAAAATGTTAATATAGGTCTATTGATTCACTTTGTCTTCTTCCATTTAATTGGGTGTTTTATTTTTTAGTATATAGATCAAGAGAATATGGAACCATGATTTTATTGTAAAATACAGTTCCTTTTTTTTCTTTTTGCTTCAGGTTATTATCAATAGGGCTGTTAAGTTTGGTGGGGAGATAGAAATAGGTTTTCATAGGTGTAGCCTAATAAAGAGGAATTGAAAACAGGACCAGGAACAAGTTTGTAAAACTTACAAAAGGAGATTAATTTTGATATGTCTGTATAAGATATGCTGCAGTACTTCTCTTACATAATATGCAGATGTCTACTACACAAAGCTAGTACACAGCACAGAATTATGTAAGGTGCCTTTAGTTTCATTTATCCCAATGGATAATTTACAGACTATTAATTCCCAAACTAATAATTTACATGGTCCCCTTACTATTTTGAAATAAAATTTATTGAAAATATATCCTGACTACACAGATATTGTCTTAAAATTAATAAAGTCTTAACTGTCATAAAAATCAGAAATAAAAAGAAAATGCCTTAAATATAAAATAATGTGACTTTCAATATGCGAACTTTTGGACACAACTACACTGAAAAATATAGTGAAATGGTGAAATGCAACTACACACAGAACCACCATGAACATTGCATCTATAAAGTACACTGGATTAAGGGTGTTGCATTTAGGAGTCAAATGCCTAGCAACATTAATTTTTCTAATGTTCTTTTCTGAATGGAAAACAATTTAGGAGGAAATTTCAATCAAACCAAAGTATAATCATTTTCAGGGCTTTCATGGAAAATTCACAACTCTTAAACCTGTGAAAATAATTTGCTTTTATAAGCAAAATAGCAGAATATTAAAATCATGGATAATTAGGACACTTCCTCAGTGGTATATGATTGTCTTCCGGATATCTATAATCCCTGACCCCAACAGTTAAATAGCAGTACACTCTTCTCTAATCTACAGGACAAGGAAAGAGTCCACAGATTAAAAAAAAAATGTGTTTAACTATGACAATCCTTTAAGAACCGCTGACTTAAAGAGTCACTATGTGAATTCCCATTTAGCATGTGAATGAGTTTTAATTTTGCTTGTAAGTAGGGGAAACATACTTCAAAGCAAATCTTAAGCATGACAAAGAATTAAAAACTGGATTCTTTCTCTATGGGGAATAAAAATCCAGAGGTCCATCTTCTAACTTTCTTTTTGAGCATTACTCTCCCTATGCTTTAAACCAGTTCTGCCTAACAGTGATATGCCAACTGCTGATCTTATGCAAAATGTTTGTTACCAGTCTGAGGTGATGTACAGAATTTGAGAGTGATCATTTAGAAGTTTCCCAGATATTGAGCTGATTTGTATGCCTGTTGAATCTGTTGATAACAAAGTGGGAATTGAATTTTCTATTTTTATTTCATTTTTTCTCTTAATTCATTTTTATTGTAATTTTCAAAAGTATTGGCCCCATGTACTGAAACACCACATGGTACCCCATAAACATATATAATTGTTATGTCAATTATAGACACAATTTTTTAAAAAACACATTTTACTCTGTAATTACATATAATTATTATTTGTCAATTAAAAATAAAATTTTTTACTGACAGCTTTGGTCCATGACAGATTGGAAATATAAAATGCTTATCATTCATTCCAGCTAGATGAAAAGCCTTGCCCTGGACAGTATCTGTGGCTGCACTTCAGAAAGACCTCCTGGGTATCCACGTAGGAAGTGAAATGACTGCCTTAGTCATATGTACAATCTGAATTTTCTTTATAAGGGTGGAGAAAGGGTACAGAGGGAATATATCTCTTTGGATGTAAATCCATCCTGATCAAAAATAAACCTTAGAAAATAATGGAGGCAAAAGGTCCCATCTATTCTCCCCCTTGTTTTCTATTTCTCTAGTTCTGAGCATTCTCTGTTTTCCTGCTGCATACCTAGAACTGTCTCTCTCCCATTCCCCCATTACTCAGATAAGTGCTCTCTAAGAAGTCACCATACTCCATGATTAGTCTTCAGCTTTCGCCAGCTATTTAATTGGTTATCCCAGTACCTTTAGTGTTAACTAATATCCCTGGTTAATAACAAATCAGATAATTAAAAATCAATAAAACTAAAGTTGCAAATTGCAGTGCGCTTATATTTCTGTAGGTATTTTAAAAAAACCAGTAATGTCAGCATTCTCTAGTATTGTATCTTTATTGGGGCAAATTAGGGGTCTATAGGCTATCAGAAACAATATGTTCAGAAAGCACCCTTAAATGTTACCACTCTAAAATCTCCACATAGGCTTTGTTCTCTCTCCCTACATTTAGGTTTCAACTTGCTTCTGCTTGTCTTTCTGCAAAAAAGTATAGCTGTAGTAGTATTAATAGATGTGCTGTAAAGAATGTTCTCTTTTATAAGTTAGGGCATTAGGAAAGATGAACTTGGTACATCACAAAGGAAAATGGAGATACTGTGGTTACTAATGCATTGCTATTTTTAGAAAGTAACACCCATTTCTATATTATGTTTGGACTTTCCAGGTTAGCGAGTAACATTTTAGAGCTTATAGACTCTCTGAAGAAGGCTGTGAAAGGAAAAAAAAAAAAACAAAAAACAAGAAGAGGAAAAAAGAAACACATTATAAACAACCAACATGTCATAGAATTTTCGAGAATTTTTGGACCTTTGAGACTTACACAGTACATGCATTAAACCAGGCTATGAATGTCTTTTCTACAGAAACCAGAAAGGGAAAAGTTGGCTTTGCAGAGAGAATGCAATGGAAAAAAGAAGTCATCCATTCATAATCCTTTCAAAATCAAGAAGAGCTACATAAAATGTAGATGTACTGCCATTAAGAGCATACACAAAGACCTGCATGCTCCACAGTTCTGTTACTGAAGAAACTAGGCTAAGATAAAAACAATTTTACAAATAGGTACTGTTTAGAAGTAGTGATAGTGAAATGGATATAGGTAAGTCTGTGTAGAAAAAGATGTGCTTTCGAAATGTAAATGTTATGCTTTCAAGTTATTTCTTTTCAAATAAGATGCAAGAACATTTGTGCATTGGTTAGCATAACAATGAATCTGAATCTAGCATTTCACTTTAAAAAGCTTTATTGAGAGTGACACAAATAGAACTCTGGGGAAAATGACAAGATGCATCTTGAAGGCTAGAGATTGAAAAGGAAGAACAAAGGGTTTTATAACGAGAGAATCCTCATATCCTTAACCTATTATTTTCTGTTTAAAGGATGCATGATGATATCACTTCTGGAAGCCCAATAAAACAACAGTGACCCATTTTCATTCCACAAAATGCCCTATCATTTCCGTACAATCAGTGGATGACTGCAAAATTAAACCACCTAAGATTACATAATCTCATGAATCTTACATTAAGAAAGTTGCAAATATCTGCTGAAAGAGGAAGTCCCATCTAAAGAGTTACCTCTGTAATTAGACATTTCAGAAATAGATTTTAGATCTCCATATCACTGTTTATTAAATGTGTGTGATGCGTGATGTGTGTGTGTTTGTCTGTGTGTGTGTGTGTGTGTGTGTTTTGTGTTAGATATTAAAATACTAAGCTCTAATGGGCTTAGCAGTTTGCCAAAGATAACCACTAAAGTTAAGGGAACAAATTGAAGGGGTGTCCAGGTGGGCAAGTAAGGTTGCATGCATATGTTCTTTACACCCACTTTCTACAGGAAATTCTAAGATATTTTATTTTAGTATTTCAGCTTAATCTCCATTATTTCATTGGTACAGGATTAAATCATCCAAAATTGGCATACATAATTTATAACTTACATGACAATTCTCTAAAATTCCAAAGGCCTCTTTCATTCTTAAACCTACCCATTGCAGAAACATAAATCAAATAATATAAGTTACTCAGGCAAGTAACAGGTATTACCTAAAAGTCAACTTTTAATGACAATCAGATTGTAGATTCTGTCATAATACGTCTTACTACTCTCAATTAAATTGTTCCCTATTAATCTTAAATTGTTAATAATTTATATGTGTTGATTTCTAACAAATAAATTAACTTCATCATTAAAAAAGATTATTTCTGCTATGGTTTGAATGTGTCCTGAAAATTTTGGTGTTGAACCCTAATGATCAATGTAATAATTTTAAGAGGTGGGGCCTTTAAGAGGTGATTAGACCTTGAGGGATTCCCTGTTGTAAGTGTTCTAAGACCCTTTTAAAAAAGGTTTTATGCAATGATCAGCTCCCTTGTTCTTTGGCCTTCTGTCACATGAGGACATAACGTTCCTCCTCGGTGGAGGATGGAGCAACAAGGTACCATCTTGGAAGCAGAGAGCAGACCTCAGGGACAACCAAACCTGCTGGCACCTTGACCTTGGACTTTCCAGACTCCAGAATTGTGAGAAAATAAATGCCTCATCTTTATGAATTACCAGTTTCAGGTATTTTTATTGTAGCAGAATAAGAGGACTAAGACAACGCCTTCTCTTTTTTGATCTTTAAATACCAGAGTTCTCCAGAGCTTAGTGTCTGCTCTACTCACTCTCTACTTTAAATACCATCTTTCCTGATCTTGTCCAGTTTTGTAACTTTAAATACCATCTCAATTTCAATAACTCTAACATGTTTGTCTCCTGTTAAGGTTGTTCAATGGACTCCAGATTTATATATGTAACTCCACTGATCATCTTTACCTCACTAGAAGACATCTCAAAATCAGTATGTCCAAAACTTAAATCCTGAGAATCCTTTCAAACTTTCTCACCCACAGCCTCCTCCATTTCAGTTAGTGGCACCCTATCCTCCCAGTGGCTTCGGCCAACTGCTTGACTCTTATTCTCTCATACCTTGAATGAATCCACCATGAAATACTATTGAAATAACTTCAAAATATACCCAGAATCATTTTGCTGTTTTAAAAACTATTTTTTGGTTATTTTCATAAGCCCCTAATCTATGCCATTGTATCACTTACCTTGATAATGAGAATACTTCCTAAATAATCTCTCTGATTTGTTATTAACCTTCTTCAGTCTATACAGAAGAAATAGATTGAGTGGCTGTGTGGTTTGTATTTCAAAATATAAGTTGTATCATCTTATGCCTCTACTCATGTCCCTGCAAAGGCTTCCCATTCCCTTTAGCCTTTCAATGGTGTCAAATGCTTCCTAAGGCTTCCTATGGTCTACCCTATCTCTAACTTCTGTGATCACATTTCTTTCTACTAGTCTTATACCACTAACTCTGCTTGGTCCCACTGTGCTCTTGTCATTCCTTGAACTGACAGACACGTTCCCCCATAGAATCTTGTCTTAGCTATTGTCGTTGTTTAGAAAGCTCTTTAGACATCTGCATGGCTAACTCCATCACATACTTAATATATTTGCTTTGCTTTAATGTGATCTTCTTGCTGAGACTTACCCTAAATACCCCATTTAAAATTGTAGTTTGCATCCTGGATACCTACTGTGCATGTCAAATCACCTCCACCCTGTTCTTTTTCAGTATTTTTTAGTACTTATTCTCTTTCAATTTAGTACATAGCACACTTACTCTGTGTATTGCTCATTGTTTCTCCATACATACAAACTGATATGTAATCTATATGAGGAGAGGGATCTTTTCTCTTGTATGTGTCACAATGATTTCAGACAGTTTCTGCAATAGGAGACACTAAATAAGCATTTCCTACTTAGAACTTTCATATATACCCTTTCTTTTAGCTTAGGGAGAATATTAGGCATTGTGGGAAGGGTAGCAGGAAGCAATGTAAGGGACTTAACTCAGTTAAATGGTTCCGTTTTCCATAGCCATTTTAATGTTACCTAACGAAACATTTAAGGACAAACACTTCAATTTCATGCTTCTGTAACTGGAGTAGGTATGATATCAAAGACTATGGCATGATTTTCAAGAGGTACTCAGCCCACAGAATAAACCTGGTTAATCTCTTGAATTAAATTCATGTAAAATCTCGAATAAAAACATGCTTTATTCCAAAGTAAATATAAACTTGTTAATCGTAGAATAGAAAAATTAGACAAAATTGAAGATTTCAAAAAACAAAGACATTTTACTCTTTAATCTTTACAATCAGACCCTAGTGACATTTAGTTGTCTTTTCTGCCATTAAAGGTATTAGAGACTGAGAACACTCTTTATGTAAGAAAATCTCTTAATTTTGGTATTTTGACTCCTAGCTTATTTTTTGTAAAGAAGAATTATATACTTTATTATTTATTTATATTGTGTCTAGGTTTTCAGGTGCCAGTTAGTGTTTGGTAGACATAAGTTATGCTGGAATGCCTGCTACTGTTAACATATGTCTGCTAATGTTAGCATAATCTCTTTTTTTTTTGAAAATTCAACATTGTGAAAACTAAACATTGGACTAAATAGACTTTGATATGTTACACCTTATTGACCACAAATAAATGGTTTATTGTTGAGCTGAAATGTCTCATATTTTCTTTAATTATAAATAGTTTGAACAAAAGAACAATGGTATTTACTATTATATGCATGATAATTGGATGTATCAAAATTAACATAAATGCAGGTCTTAAAAGCCATCATTGCTCACTACATAAGCATCAATATTTAATCTTAGAAACATTAAAATAGCTTCCTATGTATGAGTAGACAGAAGTGGAAAGTAATATTCAAGCCATGAAATTACCAAAAACTAAATAAAAACAAAGCAATGGGTTGCTGATACTGGCCTTCGTATTATTTTACTTTTAACTCACTCCAATCATGTAACATATATATAATCCACAAAACTGCTGCTTGCCTCTTAGAAACAGATCCTGTTTGAGGGACTACACAGGATTAAGGGTTTAGTTCAGTTGGTTTCACATGTGCCAACTAAGTGTCATAATAATTTTGTACTTTATAGCTTGATGAGCCAAACTGCTCTGACAATTCTTTGCATCTTCAGTCACCAGAGGATTAGACGTAGGCTGTTATCCAAATCTCATTTAGAAAATATGTGTCTCTTCTAAAATAACTCAGCCAAACTTGTTGCACAGCTTTCTTCATCCTGATAAGTAAGAGCAGAATTACATGTGATCTCTGCTCCTCGGGAGCTCACCTTCCAAAACAGAAAAACACAATTAGGCCAATTAAGTAATCACATTTTACAGGACTAGGAAAATCACTTCATATGGATTCCTTATTGGCACTACCGGAGTTGCTTTATATTCTTACAGGAAAAATGTTTTTGAAAAGGAAAAAGGAATAATCATGTCTTACTTCTGCTTATTGAAAGAATGTAACAGGGATTTAGCAGGTTTTCATTGATGAATGGTTTCCAGTTTGTATATATGGACCCCTGAAATATTGTTCATAAAATGTATATGCAGACCATATGTGTTCCATAATACTAATAATGCATCCCAAACATATGATCTTTTGTCATTTTGTGTTTTCCAGTCAGCAAAAGATGGAATACATGCTTGCTCTGAACGTTTTGAAGGTCTAACAGTAGAACAAAAACTCAAAAACTTGAAAGGAAACTGCTATGGGTCCCTGAAAGAGCAGACACTATCCATTTGGTTCAACTTGGAGATATAGACCTTTCGCTGACAAGCGTTTTTTTGTTTGTTTGTTTGTTTTGTTTTGTTTTTGAGACAGACTCACTCTGTCACCTAGGCTGGATGGAGTGCAGTGGTGTGATCTTGGCTCACCGCAATCTCCACCTCCCAGGTTCAAGTGATCCTCCTGCCTCAGCCTCCTGCAGGTGCATGCCAACATGCCTGGCTAATTTTTGTATTTTTAGTAGAGATGGGGTTTCACCATGTTTTCCAGGCTGGTTTCAAACTCCTGACCTCAAAAGATCCACCCACCTTGGCCTCCCAAAGTAGTGGGATTACAGCCATGAGCCAACGTGCCCAGCCACTGACTCGCTTTTTCTAATATGCAGTGTCCATACATGATACAGTTTAAGAATGTTGAAAATTCACCATTCGTAATTTCAAAGGTGTAATTTTTTTTCAATAGTTTGCCAAAGAACAGAGCTGAGAAGAGTATCTTAGACATAGATTGAGGTAAATGAGAAGATATGGAGTCAAGAAAAATAGAGATAAAATTATCATTATTATTTAAAGAAGATATTGAGTTGAAAAAAAATGGCAGACCAAGACAATGTGTAAATAGGACAGGTTACCAGAGACTACATTCTAAAGGTGAGAATACAGATGCAGAGTTGACATCGAAAAGTCAGTGTTATTCTTATATTGCTCAATCATTTTGACTCCATCACTTCATAACAAAATAAGATCAACTAATGATCATGCCATTTGCTCACTTGAAACCACAATATATTTAGAATTTATAACTCATTAAAAATAAGTCAGAAAGTCAATTTCCAAGACCTCAGTACTATAGATAACATTTGCTAAGATTGAACTGCATGTGTGGTTCACCTATATTTACAATAATTTTCTTCTACTTTACACACAAGACATGTATTTTACCTATCACAAATCTTATAACGGTGACTTGCCCATAATAAGATGCTGTAAAATCCTGTTGGTTGACAATTGGAGGGAGAGTTTTGTTGCAGACACTAGAGAGTTCATCAAATATTCCATCTATTTTCCCACATTTCTCCACTCTACCCACCCCCTATTAAGTGAAGCAACAAAAATAGTTCTGAGTAATGGGCTGTGGGAAGAAGTGTTAGGTATCACTTCCATTCCAAAACGTAGATGAAATAGAATGCCACTCTTCAACTGTTTCTTCTCTTGCTACAGCACCGATACCATTGGCATTCTAAATGCTGGGATCATCATCAAACAGGGTCTCTTAAGTGACCATGAGACTGTAGAGTGGAACATCCCCTAAGACACACACACACACATGTGTGTACACCAGCCTTTATCTGGCATATATGAAGAGCAATAAAAAACAGTTGTGTTAAGCCACTGAGATCTGCGGTTGCTGTTGAAGTATAGTCTTGTTACTGTGTATACTTTCCAAGACCATATTAGTGTTATACTAGAAGAGTACTATGTGTTAATTGTTTCAAAGCAACAACTCAAGAGATGTTTTTTTCCAGATAAATTTTACAGCTGAACATTAACTAGGTTAGGGCTGTTTGAGAATAAAGAGATAACTGATAATATAAGTGAATAATATGAAATTATTATTTTCCTTATTTTGCTATCAAATGGATTTCATCAGAAGTGATTTTTGAAGCTGGAGACATCATGCTACCCAACTTCAAATTACATTATCAGGCTACAGTAACTAAAACAGCATGGTATTAGTACAATAACAGGCACATTGAAAAATGGAACAGAATAGGTAACCCAGAAATAAAACCACACACCTATAACCATCGAATCTTCAACAAAACAATAAAAAACAAGCGATAAGGACTCCGTAATCAGTAAATGGAGGTGAGATAACTGGCTAGGCACATGCAGAAGAATGAAACTGAACCCCTACCTTTCATTATATAAAAAATTAACTCAAGATGAATTAAAAATTTAAATGTAAGACCTAAAACTATAAAACTCCTAGAAGAAAACTTAGTAAATAGCCTTCTCAACATCAGCTGTGGCAAAGAATTTTTGACTAAGTCCCAAAAAGCAACTGAAAAAAGAATAAAATTGACAAATAGGGCCTAAATAAACTAAAGATTTTGTGCACAGCAAAAGAAACTATCAACAAAGTAAACAGACAACCTACAGAATGGGAGAAGACATTTGCAAACTGTGCATCTCACAAAGGTCTAATATCCTGAATTTAAGAGGAACTTAAACAAATCAAACAAAATCAAATAACCCCATTAAAAATGGGCAAAGGAGATGAACAGACACTTCTCAAAAGAAGATATACAAGTGGGCAAAAAAAAAAACATATAAAAATGCTTAGTATCATTAATCATCAGGTCAATACAAGTCAAAACCACAATGAGATACCATCTTACACTAGTCAGAATGGTGATAGCCTTTAAAAAGTGGAAGAATAACAATTGCTTGCCAGGCTTCAGAGAAATGGGAACTCTTACATTGTTGATGGGAAGGTAAAGCAGTCCCACCACTGTAGAAATCGGTTCAGAGATTTGTCAAAGAATTTAAAACAGAGCTACCATTTGACTCAGCAGTCTCATTATTGGGTGTACACTCAAAGGAAAATAAACCATTCTGCCAAAAGATACGTGCACACATATATTCAGTGCAGTGCTATTCACAATAGCAAAGACATGGAATCAACTTAGAAGCTATCAACAGTGGATTGGATAAAGAAAATGTAGTACATATACAGCATGGGATACTACATAGCCATAAAAAGAACAAAATCACATCCTTTGCAGAAACATGCATACAGCTGGAAGCCATTATCCTAAGCAAATTAATGCAGGAACAGAAAACCAAATACCACATGTTCTCATAAGTGGGAGCTAAGTATACATGGACATAAAGATGGGAATAATAGACACTGGGGACTACTAAAATGGGGAGGGAGAAAGGAGGGGCCGATAGGGATCTCTACTCACTACCTGGATGACAGATTCTTTCACACTCCAAACCTCAGCATCACACAATATACCCATGCAACAAACCTGCATATGTACCCACTGCTTCTAAAATAAAAGTTGAAATTACTTTTTCAAAAAGAAGTAATTTTTGATTAAGTTACAGAACGGTATACATGTCCATGGATGATGGTGCTTGAAAAGCATCATGGATAGAGGAAGAAATTTAAATCTATATCAAGAAAAAGAAAACAAAAACATTTGCCATAATAATACCTCCATTCCAAGTGTGAAGTTCTATTCATTTTGCCCTAATGTGGAAATTACATTTAGAGCAGCAAGTCCAATTGAAACCGTGTCTAATTAAGTTGATTACCACCTACTATCATTTCTAAGATGCCTAACATCTTTTAGTAATGACTTAATTAGTAGTTCAGAGTGTCTTATTATTATAAATACTGTCGTTATCCTGAATCATTTTTAAACCTTCTATCCCATCAACATCCTCAACTTCAGTGACCAATACATTCACTCTGTTTCAGCCACATGTAAATTGGCATCACCCAGAAATGTTCAATTCAAATATCTATCATTGTTGACACTATATCTTACCATTCTTGTTATTTATATGAATATATTATTTAATTTTTAGTTTTTTCTAATTGACAAAAATTGCATATGTCTACCATGTAGAACATGATGTTTGGAAATATGTGTATATTGTGGAATGGCTAAATTGAGCTAATTAACATTTGTATTACTTCGCATACTTAATCATGTTTTTGTGGTGAGAAAACTTAAAATCTGTTGTTAGCAATTTTTATTTATTTTTTTATTATACTTTAAGTTTTAGGGTACATGTGCACAATGTGCAGGTTAGTTACATATGTATACATGTGCCACGTTGCTATGCTGCACCCATTAACTCGTCATTTACATTAGGTATATCTCCTAATACTATCCCTCCCCCCTCCCCCCACCCCATGACAGGCCCCAGTGTGTGATGTTCCCCTTCCTGTGTCCAAGTGTTCTCATTGTTCAATTCCCACCTATGAGTGAGAACATGTGGTGTTTGGTTTTTTTGTCCTTGCAATAGTTTGCTGAGAATGATGGTTTCCGGCTTCATCCATGTCCCTACAAAGGACATGAACTCATCGTTTTTTATGGCTGCATAATATTCCATGGTGTATATGTGCCACATTTTCTTAATCCAGTCTACCATTGATGGACATTTGGGTTGATTCCAAATATCTGATATTGTGAACAGTGCCGCAATAAACATACATGTGCATGTGTCTTTATAGCAGCATGATTTATAATCCTTTGGGTACATACCCAGTAATGGGATGGCTGGGTCAAATGGTATTTCTAGTTCTAGATCCTTGAGGAATCGCCACACTGACTTCCACAATGGTTGAACTAGTTTACAGTCCCACCAACAGTGTAAAAGAGTTCCTATTTCTCCACATCCTCTCCAGCACCTGTTTTTTCCTGAGTTTTTAATGATCGCCATTCTTACTGGTGTGAGATGGTATCTCACTGTGGTTTTGATTTGTGTTTCTCTGATGGCCAGTGATGATGAGCATTTTTTCATGTGTCTGTTGGCTGCATAAATGTCTTCTTTTGAGAAGTGTCTGTTCATGTCCTTCGCCCACTTGTTGATGGGGTTGTTTGTTTTTTTCCTTGTAAATTTGTTTGAGTTCTTTGTAGATTCTGAATATTAGCCCTTTGTCAGATAAGTAGATTGCAAAAATTTTCTCCCATTCTTTAGGTTGACTGTTCACTCTGATGGTAGTTTCTTTTGCTGTGCAGAAGCTTATTAATTATAGTCCCTATGTTGTACAATAGAGCTCTTAAACTAGTTCCTCTTATCTAACTGAAATTTTGTATCCTTTAACCAATGAAGTATATATGTATACTTTGATATGATTGACTATCCAATCTCTACACTACCCTACCTACTTTCTCATTACATGTAAGTCCCACTTTACTTGACACTTTTCGACTTGTCTACTTAGAGTGTCAAAAAATATAACTGCAGCCAGTTTTTCCTCCAATATCCTGACCTCCTTTGCCCCAGGAAACAAAACATAACAAACTCACACATCGAATAACATCATCTGACTCAACTCCTCCTATGTCTGGGTTATGAGGCATTATTAAAGAAAATAATAAAACACACAGGTAGAGTTGTCTTTCTACAGTTCATGGTCTGCAAATGTGTTTGGGTGTTTAATACAACCTAGAAATTCTTTGATGAGTGCCAAGTAATTTCTTTCTCCATTTCCACTAGTGATTATTTTTAAATGTCTAAGTTCTCGTCAAAATTTTGAAAACAAAATCATGACTCATCTGAAAAATGATTTTTCACTCTCATTCTTAGAGAAGTAATTTAATTTAAACACCTTCAAGTTTATTTTCCACCATAGATAATAAATTGTTTCAAAATCGCAAGGGCATCTGAACTCTTGTTGAGAGGCATTGCATTAAGAAGAGCTACTATAACTCTAATGCCTGATTTAAACAGGTGGATGAGGAGTTTTCCCTTTGTATGTCACTAGCAACATAAAACAAATTAAATATAATTTTTATGCATAAATATTTTTCTATAAGAATTTACAAAGGGTATATATATTATTTATTAGACTATATACAATATTTGGGATGATGATGGTAGTAATCTATTTCTCATTGTGTCTGGCTAAGTACGCCCACAATTTTTTGCAAAAGACAGAGAAACATGGAGTGACTAATGAGTGTAAGGCTTCAGCACTATAAAAAAATATATATATATATATTGTTTCCCAGGACACCAGCTAAGTATAGTGTCTTCCCTGGGGAGGTAATGTGGCATTTGTAGGTGGGCAGATTTGAGTTGGATTCCTAGTTCTACTTAAATACCTTTGGAGTAGTTTATGTTATTTCCATGAATTTCAATATAATCACCTTTTTCTTTTTTTTTGACTGAGTCTTGCTCTGTCTGTGGCCCAGGCTGGAATGCAATGGCGCAATGGATCTTGGCTCACTTGCAAGCTCTGCCTCCCAGGTTCCAGTGATTCTTCTGCCTCAGCCTCCCTAGAAGCTGGGATTACAGGCACCCACCACCTCACCCTGCTACTTTTTGTATTTTTAGTAGAGATGGTGTTTCACCATGTTGGCCAGGCTGGTCTTGAACTCCTAACCTCACGTGATCTGCCCACCTCTGGTGTAATTACTTTTTAAAAAAGAACTAATGACACCTTCCTCATGAGATAGTTGTACAGATTAAACAAATGTACATGCACAAAGCTCCTTCTACACAGTTTGTGCTCAGTACAAGAGAGTTTCTTTTTTTTTTTTTAACTTCAGGTGAAGGTTAAAGTTCAAAGCCAAAGATAAATAATTAGGACATGTTATCTTGGACCAAGATCTTAATTGCAGATCTGATGGTCTAAGAGGTATGCTTTCAAGAATATTAAGGCAAGTACTACAAACTACTTACTAGCACTTCCATATTTTATCAGCTGGGTGAGAACAAAACTTCCACAGTTAAAGGTCCAGTCTTTAACCCTAAGACATTATGTGATACTAGTTAAAATCAGATGGACAACTGTGCAAAATCAGATGTATAAATGTGACAGCATTTATTTTGTGCATGTTCAGATTGAAGAAATAATGTTTATTATAGAAAATTTATAAACTGTGGCAAAACATCAAAATAGATATTTAAATCCACACATGAGCCCTCCACACAATAATAATCATAGCTAACATTTGCTTTACATTCTCTTTTAAAACTGGAATTTAAAAAATATATTTCGTGATTATTCTTCTAAAGACTAGTCACATCTGCATCATATTCCACCACTGCAGTGTATCACAATTTACCAAAATACTATGTTGCATGATTCAGGGTTTTTTTTTTTTAATTATTACTTGTGAAATTCAACAAGAACTAACTTTTGCTGATCTTTGACAACTTATCCAGCACAAAATTATTGGGTTGAAAGATAAGATATTTTTACACTTGTGTTGTGCGTTGCAGCATCTTGACATATTGAAAATACTGGATACAAAGATTTTATTCAGGAAAATGAGGAAAAACAAGAGAACAGAGACCCTAAAGCTTTTAAAGAGTGGATTGAAATGCAATGGGCCATGGGAGAAACTGGGAGAACTCCCGAGGAAATACTCCTATCTGCTTAGAGTCAGCTCATTTGGTTCAAGAACTAAATCACAAACCAGGTCACTAAGAAGCAGCTGTACTTAACATTTTGTTGTTGTTGTTCATTAGCTATCTTGTGTTGAAAATCTTTTCCTCCATTTCTTCTATACATACATCCTCCTCCTAATACTCTTTTTATGTAATAAAAATGAAATATGCTAAATAGATGGCACTAATGATCTGTCCGATAAAAGCTGTGGGTTCATAGAGCATATACAACATGAAATAAAATAACCTTTGCACTGATTTTAAAATTAAGGAGGCTGGAATGTCTTAACTTGTCCTCATTCAATGATCCAGGAGTTTGTGGATCTTCAAATATTACCGTCTTTGGGAAACATGCCCTTATTTTCTGGTAAATGATGGACACTCCTTCCTCTGTACATAGAGAGCAAGGCTTTTACTCCATGATTGCTACTCATGCCATGTATTATGTTTTTCCTGATTTGTGTCTACCTCATATTTATTTTAATTGATAGTGAACAATTATTGAGAACACAGTCCAGATATTGTGATTCTTCCATGCATAAACTTTTTGTTGTCGTTACAGCCTCTAGTTCAGTGCTCAGTACATACATTTTTAAAAATGTAACAATTGCTTGAATCAATAGATAAAGGAATAATGCAATAATACATGAGCTATGATTTTCAAATGCAGAGTGTTGTTTAAGTAAAGAAGCAGGCTAAGGAATGTGGAGCCATTGCATCAATTGTTCTGAAATACAGCTACCTTTAGCTCAGAGTGTCTCTTTTACAAGAGTGTCTGACCATGAGGTGGGTCCTAGTCTGCTCTACAAATAGTATCCTTTATTATACATGCCTCAATGTGAAGAGATTGGAATGCATAACTGAATTTGGAGAATTTCAAGCATATGATTACATCATTAAATTTGAAGAATTTTGTATGTTAACTTTAACTAAAGGTCTGAGTTTGAAGGACTTATTAAATATCATTTTCCAGTAAGTACTGAGTGTGTGTATGATCTTACACATGAATCTCAGGAAACATAGTCTGTACCCAGCGTGTCTATTTCAAGGGGATGTCATTCTCTGCCTTGACAGGAAGTCTCTATATCTGAAGGGGTTATGTCTAATGGAATTGCCAGCACACAGGTAAAATTGTGTTACTACAGGTAAGTGTTGCGTTGGCTGTATGCAAGTTACCAATATTGATGGTATTTAGTGGAACATGATGGCTTTTCCAACTATATAAACCTGTGTCGTTATTTTTGCATGGAACTGTTGTCTTGCAAAGTTGTGAAATAAGGAAGAATATAGCAGATGTTTTATATTTTGCATATAACCACAAGTCTGGTAACACTATGGACATAAAATTAAGAAACAAATGTTCTAATCACTTTTTAAAATTTTGCTCTTAGATTATTTCTCTAACCTAACTGAAACTTAGTAGACTCATCCAGAAGATTAAAGTTGGTCTGAGGATTCTTTCTTTCATTTTTAAAATGCTCTCCTTATGCATAGAAATAGCAGACTGTCCAGCACTCTACTGAACTCTAATAAACAAAACATATTACCTGCGAGAAAGCTGGAACTTTCCAGAATATATGATGAAGCAGCCATTTCTTTTAAGTGATAGTTATTTTCTGATGAAAACCAGAACACTAGTTTATTGAAATAACTTCAGAAACACAACAAACTACTTTAATTAGGAAATAATCTGTCTCAATGTGTCCCATTTGAACTATTATTCTCTATTTAATTTCATCTGGGTCTTATCCATCCAGATTTCCTGTAGCTGATTATAAGTGTATGCCTACAGCTGGTTGTTCTCATATCAGCACTTTATATTAAAAACAACCAAACAAAGCAGAGAGTCCAGGCAAGAGCCCAGATTCTTCTACCCTTGCTACATGAGCTGCAAACATGTATTCAACAATAAGACTGTGGCCGGATACATTTAGTTTCATCGGCATACAGATTTAAAGCTTCTGATAAGTAATACGGTCAGGCACAACAGAAGTCTCCATTTCTCCGTATCCTTCCCATTCCTTTCATTACCCGATGTGCTTCACTCGTCTTTATTATGTGTCTGGTTTCTGAAGTTATTTAATGTTGGGAACTCTGATTTGGCAATTGCATGTGTTTTTTTACTGTTGAATTAGTTTTACTCTATTTATTGTGTAGATTTTAATGATCTTGGCAGCAACTTTCTGACACTCGATAGGTAATAAAATTCTGAAACTTAATATAGGAAACCCTACCACTACCTGCTCATAGTGTTGCATAACAAAGTGAGGGGTGTGGTGCCACTAAACACATGCAGAGTTCCATATTTTAAAAATAACCTGCTAGCAGAGAGAAAATATGAAACCGTTTTCTGCCTTCTACATATAAAAATTTTAAAATATAAAACCTAAAATCTTTTATAGCCTGGCTGGGATTTCCAACTATGAATAGCAATCACCACACAAAGCATTGATGTAATAAAGGAAAAATAACCACCCTTACTTGGTAAAACTTTAAATGTTAACAGTGCGATTTACAATTCATTTACTTCCATCTTCTTATCACAGTCAAGCATATGAGGACACAAAAACCTAAAACAGATAGGTAGTTCAATGAATTTCTTAATCTTTTCTAGCTCTTTATCCTCAAAGGAATTTTAAATTCACTATTGTAATGCATATGTCTTGAGTCAGGAAAACTGGTAGGGAAACATAGGCAAGTTATTTTCTTTAATTGAAGAGATAATCTGTGTATTTTCATATTTCCAGCGTATCTTTAAAAAACACAGCATTAACATTTAGAGCACTTAGAAAGTAATACAATAATCTGGATTTTCTTGAGTTAGCTGGCCTTTCCTCCCAAGGTATTTACAGGGGATTGCCATCTACCAAGTGTGGCTGAATCCCCAGGCAGTCAGACTTCTGAATGCTCGAACGAATAGCTCAAGAGAGCCACCTACTGCTTATATGGATATCCAGTATGGAGAAAAAAATGTGTCTTCAGTATCAAATTACATCAATTTAATGCTTTTGTCAAATGAAAACAAAAATAGTGCTGTGGCTGTGTTAAGAAACAATAGTCAATATATCACTTTTTTTTTCATTCATTTATCTATTGATGGACCCTAGGTTGCTTCCAAATCATAGCTATTGTGAATAGTGCTGCAATAAACATGGAATAAAAAAGGAACACTAAATTAGGCTTTAAACTCTTTGAGCTATCCTTGCCACTTAGTACTTTTTGAGGGACTTACCAAAAGCACAGATTACCAAGTAAAAAATGTATGAAATGGTCTCAAGTTCCAGATTTAGGTGTTAAACTCTTTATCTCCTTTTCATACTATCATAGAGCATTTCCTGTTGCTGTCATTCTAAGAAGAAAATACAAGACAGAAGGTAGAAGTGTGTATCCCGGAATAAAATGTTTAAAAGACCGGCCAGTTAGCCAGACATGTTGCGGGATTGCTCCTGTGATCCCAGCACTTTGGGAAGCTGAGTTGGGAGGATAGCTTGAGCCCAAGAGGTAGAGGCTACATGGATTGGCCGGCATATTGGCAGTGACAGGGTAAACTTGGAATAAAGACCAGTGCTGGGATTATCAATTTTATCCATGCTGCTAATAGCTCCTATTTATAGAGTTCTAGATTACAAAACCATGATCAGATGTAATTTTAATAACTACTTCTTTTTTTGTACTTGAAGAATTTGATGCCCACGAAGAAGGTGAAATAACATATTCAAGGTCATACTATTATCTAGGTCCAGAACATGCTGGAACCCAGGGTTCCCCGAAGTTTTTATCTAACACGACATCACTGTGCCAGCCAGATTCTTCTCAATTACATATCCATTCAGCAGATTTGACCTGTAGCATTACAGGTGAAGTAAGGTTGAGAAATTGATTCAAGTGAGTAATATGTAGCCCTGCACAAAGGGAGTTCCAAGTACCATGGGGTGAAAAACACCCAGATGTGAGTCACACAAAGCAGAATTCAAAGTCCAGACTTCTTTCCTTAACTGACTCAGTCACTTGCTATGATACTTTCATCAAGGGACTTAAATTCGGTGAACCTGAGTTTCCCAAAAAGTAAAATTAAAAAAAAAAATCTATCCTACAGAATTATTTTAAGGATAATATAAATACAGGTTAAATGCTTTGCTCAAGTGGATAGTACATGTGAATTTGGGCTCATATTATTAGTAAATAGATTACCATAACATCAGGTAAAAGAAATGAGAAGCACTAAAAAATGTACTCAATGCTACAGATATATGATATACAAATATGAATATTATAGAAGTATTTATGCTGTGTATGTTCCCCTGCTTAAAAATATAGACTTTCAGACTCAGAAGACATTAAAATTAAATCTAGACACCTTTTGCTGCCATTTCACCATTACTACTCTGAGGCTTAAGTTCTTTTACTCATGACTTACATTTTTTAGAGCCCTAATAATACTTTTCAATAATAGCTTCATTTATTTATCCCACAGATGAAGCAATGAGCAAATTGTGAAATAAATCATCTTTACCTGCAGGGAGTACATTCCAAGTTACTACACAACTTCCACTCTATCAATTAATATACATCACCTCCATTTGCTTGAACACCTTGAAAAAATAACATGACGAATACAAGGATCTATCTTGTGTGCACTGGAAATGCTAATAACATCAATGTTTTCACTCTTATATGCATCCAATATAATTATCCAATACAATATTTATAATTTCAAATTTTCCATTTTGAGGAAGCATGTATGAGATTAAGATTTTTCTACATCAATTTCTCTTCAAGAACAAACTAATATAGAGAAAAATATATAACAATACATGGGAAACTTTTTGTTCCGGTGTCTTTGAGATTTTATTTTGTTTTGTAAATCATCCACTCATAGTTTGTGGAAGATTTAACACTTGATGTAGTGATGTTCTTTATCTCTTGATTGATTTTCTTGCTTTAATATGTTTCTAGCAATATTTTAATAACTATAGAATCACCTTCTTTTGAAGTTTTATTTCTTGCTGAAAATTATTCCTGATAACAAACTTTACATTTGAGGGATCACCATTAGGTTGTAGAAGAACTATTATGAAATTTGGAAACTATTATTGGAAAATTATAATTAGGAAATTATAACTATAAAGTTAGTAACAAATCCTAAGGAGCAGATGTACTTAATATATGACTTTATGTTAAGTTAAAAATTAATTTGGAATTAAAATGAAATTGGATGAGGAGGAGTATTTAGAAATCATGACTTACATTAATGAAACATTCTGGATTGCATTTGTATTACTCTCAGAATGTGTTGAGTGTATTAAATAACATTATACTCAATATCACAAATGATGTTTGGGAAAGAAGACATATGGAGAGAAGGCCGATGACTTTCCTACCATTCATTAGGTGTTTGTTATTAGCCATTACTTATTAGCTATTACACACACACGCGCACACACACACACACACACACACACTTCAGTTCAAAAGTAGAGGTGGTAGTGCTGGTAGGGGTGGTGGGTGTGTTGTTAGCTCAATTCTGCCTCCTCAAATCAGATGAAAAAAACTGGACGTGCTTACAAAATAATTTTGTAGAAGTGTAATTCCATCTAAAGAGGAAAGTGTGGCATTAAAGTAATCTGAACTCATAGTAATTCATACTGTCAATGATAAGTGCCTAGTACAATTTTCTGTGGTGCAAATGAAATCACTTGGACCCATGTGGTTCTCAGATTCTTCTTTTACCTCAAATCACTAATAGAAAATTGATCATATAGTGGTTATAATATATAGCCATCAATCTAGCATTTTCAGTCTTCCAAAAATAGCAACTATATTTCACATGCACTGGAGATCTCTTCGTGCTGAGATAATAGAACCTTTCCTGTCATTATTAAGCATCTTCTAAGCTCTGGGAAAATTTAGAAATAAAAATAGACTAGGGTGTCAATCAAAATTATTGGATTAATATTTTTTGAAAAGTCTAGCAAAATACTAGTTCATTTTGGGCTTTTTGTCTTGTGCAAAATAAAATGTCCTCACTTATAAAGTGAAGAACATAGTTGAGCTAGTCCAAGTCAAGTGTTTAATTATGTAGCTCAAATGTCATGTATCCTGTTCACGATAGGAAATGACGAGTTGCGTAGTGAATATAATTATCACTGTCTTTCTAACCTTATGAATTCGTGACCATATAATAAAATCATAAATGACAAAATACTTTAAAATATTACTTTATACAAGAATGTCACTATGATTTTGTTCTATCGCCTTTCTCAAATTCTTTGTGTGATTAAATACTTCCTAGAGGGTACCATTCACACAGCACTGATACAGGTTCATGAAAAAGAAAAATAAGACTAAAAGGTCTAGTTCTCCACACACATTTTTTTTAGTGGTGTTACTTCTCTCGTAACATTCAAGAAATTTATACATTTATTCCTTTCTAAAAATCTAAAAATCTTACAATAAGAAGTTATCATCAGCTCAAGCACTCAGGCAATATTGTGAGAGAAAATAAATGTGCATATATATATATATACTTATGTGGAATACAGTATACTTATACTGTGTGTGTGTGTGTGTATATATATATACACACACACGTACATACACTTATGCTGTATATATTTATACAGTAATCCAAGTATAGAATTGGGAGTATATATATGTTTAAAATATATAGGCATATATGTGCATTTATAATATGTGATTATACACTTTCATACCACTATCTCTTAAACTACCAATCATGTTTTATACTTGGTTTGCTGTGTGTATATATACAATTTAAATTGCAGATTACACCATATAATGAGATAATTGTAGGTACTTTATTCCTAGCTTGATTTAAAAATGTAGCTTCTTAAATATTGATGACAAAATGTACTATGAATTTTATTTTAATTGTTTCTTTTTTTTTTCAGTCAAAGTGATCTTTCCAACTGAAATATTCTAACTGGAAAATCTGGAATCTTACTGTAGTGTTTTGAAAGGAGAGGCTTAAAATTGAAAGAGATATGCATTTATAATATATGAATATACACTTTCATGCTACTGTCTCGTAAACTGTCAATGATGTTTTATTCATGAGGCATAGAGGAAAAATGCAGTAAGGCAAACGAAAGAAAGAGAGAAAGAAAAAGAAACAAAGAACAACAGAAAGAAAGAAAGAAAAAGAAAGAAAGAAAAGAAAGGAAGGAAGGAAGGAAACAAAACTCTGTAAGAAGTTACAAGAAAGTAAATATTAACTGGCTATGCATCCATCATAAAGAAGTCCACAAATGCATTGAAACCTTCTCAGAAGGAGAATAAAAAGATAAATAAAAGAATAAAAGACTAGCAGACTGAAAGCAGGCAACAGGTAACACCTTTGCAAAAATAGTATATATGATGGTCACAAACAAGCAATATATTTATTTTAAAATTTTAATTTAAATTTTGAATAGGTAAGGCATTTTTATGATTCAAAATGAAAACTATGTAGAAGACATATACAGAAGCCTTTCTTTCTTTCTCTCTCTTTCTTTCTTTCTTCTTTTTTTCTTCCTTTCATGTGAAGATACTTGGATTTAGATAGCTGCCAACATTATTATGGTACAAGAACATTAAACTTAAGAATATATTCTTAATTACATAAATACCCTTGAACACAGTGTCTGACATATAGTTTTTGCTTAATAAATGTTAAACTGTTATCTTAATCTAAATAATTTTGTAATTGTCGTTACCTCTATTAAAAAGGAAAAGAAAGGAAAAAAAACTATCATTGACTCTTCTTACTTAAAAAAAAGAATCCCAGTTTTTGCTATTATATTTTAGGACCCAGAGAATATCATCCAAATTGTCTATACAATCTTATACTCATGTTCTCTTCACAAATCTACTGCACTTAAAATGGTCAATCTATTTTGCTTTGAATGTGAGATATTTTTTGCTACCTCTTTATTTCTTCTCAAAACCCCACCTTTTCTAGAAAAGTCTTTCTCCAGTATTTGTATAAGTTCTACCATTTTGTTATGTTCATATTAGGTTTCAGTTAATCTTGAAATTGTCTCCAACTTTCACATCCTTTAGTACTTTTTCCATTTCATAATTTTAGCAGAACTTAATGCTTAGGTTTCCCATATGAAACTTAGTCTATATTGACAGTATTTTCTAATTCTCATAGATCCTACGCTGCCAAACCAAAGCATCAATGAACACATTGTGACAGCTCTCAACACATTAATGACTACCCAGAACTAAATAACATTCTTTAAAGGCACCTCATTTTTGCATCATTTTCAAAGTCAGTATAGTCTGGAAGATAATTAGTGACAATTTGAGTACTCTTCTATTCCAATTTACAGCTGTTTGAATTTAACATAAGGAAGAAAATATTTTCAATATGGATTTGGATTCAAATTATGAATTTTGCCATGTTAGTATCTTTGTAGAAATTTTTAAGAGGGTAGATTATCTAATGTAAATATTCTATATATTCATAACCAAGAAAATTCATTTTCAAACACATTCATAATGATAGATTTTATTCAGTATTTTGACACTCGTGCATTTAAAATTCCTTAGAGACTGAATACTCATACCATGTCAGGCAAATGCTAAGAAAATACCACTTATCTAAAAAAAATACACAATGAAAAACACAAAAATTATGGGATTTAGCAGAAATGTTAGAAAGACATTAAAATAGCTTTATTTTTGTTGCAGGGGCTTTTAGCTCTTAAAGAACCAGAAATGTGAAAACACAGAGCCAAAAAATTCAGAAATAGAATAAGCATTCTATATAATTCTTGTTATTTAAACTGAACATGCCCTTAACTTGCCATTAAAAAACAGTGAGTATAATTTTAATTGTATTGAACTTTTCCACACCCCTAAATTTTAGAAAAACATATTATCCAGTCTGATTCTGACAAAGGCAAAATCTCACTGGAGATAAAAAATACTATTCATCCTTGTTTTGTCATTAACAATGCTTCAGGGGTAATGGATTGAGTTTATATTAAGGAATGGATTCTTCCTATTATGGACCTCTTCATCAGCCAAGTATGGTGAGAACAAGGGAATTATCTGCTACTTTAAGAATTTCATTAAACCAACGTTTGATATGCATATTGTGCCTGAAAGCTGGGATTGCTGTCCTATAAGTGGAGTCCCACTGAGTCCAATGGGGCTTCGAGATCCTATATGTCATACCAACAGGAAAAATTCCATGACTCTTTATTGGAAATATGGTGTCTTATATGGTAATTATTCCCATATACTAAATTTAATGTGCTATCAAATAAAATTTTATTTTCTTCATTACTGACCAGAGTGTAGCCACCTTGCTTCTATGATGTACCCTTACAGGTGGTATAGTAAATGGTGGATATCCCCTTTTATACAGTTTTATACCTCCCAGAAGCAATTAATTTTCGTTGATACAATAACATTTAATATAGTATCAGTTTCTGCTCCAGATTAATATTTATTTTTTTAAATTATTATTATTATTTTTTGAGACAGAGTCTCACTCTGTCACCCAGGCTGGAGTGCAGTGGCATGATCTCAGCTCACGGCAACCTCCTCCTCCCAGGCTCAAGCAATTCTCATGCCTCAGCCTCCCAAGTAGCTGGGATTACAGGTGTGTGCCACCACACCCGGCTAATTTTTTTTTTTTTTTATAGAGATGGGGCTTCCCCATGTTGGCCAGGCTGGTCTCAAACTCCTGACCTCAGGTGATCCACATGCCTCAGTCTCCCAAAGTGCTGTGATTACAAGCATGAGCCACTGCGCCTGGCCTAGATTAATATTTAATAGCATTTTCACTATTGAGTAATAGACCTGGTTATGAATTTTGGATATCTTACTCAACTATTGTCTGCTATTCAGCCAATTTTCTTGGGTAATTTGAATTTCAGTTTTTATATGAACAAAATGCAGGTAATAACATGTATCTTAGAGGATATTTCAAGTAGTTATATGAAATAATATATGTAAAATGCATAGCACCATGCATAATACATAATAAATACTAGATGAAATCATCCGTTCATTATCTATTCAGTCATTCAACAAATGTTTATCAAACACATATAATATTCCAGCACTTCATTAGACATTGGCGATCTAGTCATCAGGAAAGGTTATGCAATCATATCCAACCATCTCAAAACATTAAGGGAACATAAAAAAAAGGATTGATTTTAGCTCATGCTACTTGTGTGACAATATGCATTAGTATTGCCTGGGGTCCCTGGTCCTCACTGAAGTCACTCTGGAAACCAGAGAGTAACCATTCCATATAATGTTATTAATTTTTACAGGGGAAAAGAGAACCAAGAGTAGTGCATTCAGACCCATAACATTCCTATCTGGAAGTCAACCATGTCATTTAAGTTTATCTTTTATTGGCAAAGCAAGTGACAAGGGGACATCAGCTTTCTATCTGAATGAAGAAGAGTAGTCGTCTTACAACTTGTCCAGTAGAAGGAGAATAGGAATACTTTTAAATGGGCCTAACCACTAACCACAAGAATGAACAAAATAGTACAAGATCCTTGACTTCATTAAGTTCCTATTTTGGAGAGGAGAGATGATAAATAAGAGAAAAATATAAATTACATTAAATGATAATAGTATATTTTAAGGAAAAAGTGTATGTTACTTTCATTAAGGAAAAAATAAGTTTTAAACAACCATCCCTCACATTAAAATAAGTGGAAAACATATAGACAAAATATGTGCATCTGCTAATTGTGAACATGAAAATTGAGCAGCTAAGAAATGAACAAAGATTTTGACAGATTCATGAATTGGGGGATACAATTAGAGCTTAGGCCTCTCCATGTGGAAAGAGCTCTGGTAAATAGCCAGGCCTTCAATTGAAACATCAAAAAACTACTATCTGGAAGTAAAATTTACAGAAATTATATCAGCCCTCACAATCAGTGTTATCTGGTTTTGGATCATTGAGATCACTGGTCCATTTAAATTGTTATGGTGTTGATAAATACATAACTGCCTTCCAGAAGCAAAATTCATCTCTGGAAGAAGACAAATCTTCCAAAGTTTCAGATTATCTCCCCCAATTTTTCTGTCTAACCAGACAAAATAAGCAGATATGTGAAAAATAAGTCATATCTGAAAGAAAAAATTTTCAAAAGACAATCTATACAGCCAATAGGTGATATAGACACTTTACCAGAATATGGATTTGAAGCTTTATTTGTTCAAGGAATCAAAATGCAAGGCTGGCAATTTTAGCAGAGACTGGGAACTAAAAATATTCAAAATAGAAATATAAAAAACTGAAATTAATAGCTCAGTAAATAGATTTAAAAGCAGATTTGCTGTGTGAGAAGACAATTATTGAACTGGAAAGTTAGGCTACAAGAAAAAATAAATACAGGCTGAAGCAGAGAGAGAAAAAGACATGGAAAATATGAACAACAAAAAGGTAAGAGATAGATGTGATGAAGTGATAGGTTCTAATATAAATTCAACTGAAACCCAGAATGACAGGAGAAATCAAATAGGTGAAACAATATTTGAAAAGATTATAGCTGATAATTTTTCAAAGCCCATTAAAGATTTTGGACCAAAGATTCAGAGGTTCTATGAACACAAAATGAGACTGATGCAAAGGAAAATACACTTACACATTTAGGTACATCACACTAAAAGTGCATAATTAAAAAAAAAAGTAAGTGAGAGAGATTTTTTAAAATGTAAACCAAAGCAACACATGCCTCTGGTTGAGTCAGAAAACTTTTCTTGCTAGTGAATTATTTTTTTTCTTTAATTCTCTATGTATTTATTCATTCATTTAAAATTCTGAGCTCTAAATGAGGTCTCAGTTTCAGGTTTCAGTCTCATGTGGGTGGGTCTAAGCCTTCCTTCTTTATGTCAGCAATAAATTCAACCCTCTTAACTTAATACAGTCTAAAAATTACCCCACAGAAAAGTCACAGATTTATATTCTTCTCTTTTCTCTTCATAACCCTCATGATTTCACTCAACTTCTTATAAGGTCAAACATGTATGAAAGGATACTTGTTATATTTTATCTAGTATGGCTGGATATTTTATGAAGGGGGATTTTCCAATTATTTACATAGACATAGTGCTAGAAACAAAAGTTTTTGTTTTTTTTTACTTTAAAAATTTTTGAAGATTGGTGCACAGGGTGTAAAACACTAAATTGCACTTTAGAGACTTTGAAGAAGTAATTTTATTGTCTTCTGCTTTCTATTATTTCTCCAGTGAAGTGAATTGAGTCTGGTATCTTTTCCTTTATCACATCTGATATCTTTTCTTTATAATATTATTTTATATAATTCCTCATTTTTTGCTTCTCTAGAATGGTCTTTATCTTTTTCAATTGTTTCCAACTATTAAGACATCTGCATGATTTTCCTTAAATAGTTTTCAAAATATTTATTTGTATTGTTCTTGTAGAATCAAGAATATGTTGCCCAATAGGGTATATAATTAAGTTAAATATGAAGAAAGTGCTTGATTTTTTTTTTTCACTGACTATGACTAGGGTCAAAAATAAAATCAGATCAAGTTAGAAAAAAATTAAAAGTTTATTGTCATACAAAAAGTACAAACTGCAATTGGGAAGACTTTAACCCAAGTGATAAGAAGCTCACCTTATAAGAGTTACAGCACAGTTTACAAAGCATAAAGAAGGAAGATTTTGACTTTTATTGCAATTGGCTGTTATACATTAGCCTTTTTTCAAAGATAAGCAGAGCTATTTAAGCTGATTTGTCTAGAGTTTAATGTCACTGAGTTATGCTGCAAGAATGTAAAATATGTTTTGCATTTATGATTAAATATAGCATTTCAGGGAAATCAGTATCTCTTAAATTTTGATCACATGGTTATGGGCAGTTGACCTTGGAGTATATCTAATCCGTGGCCTACATTTTTATCTTTAATACTAGTTACAGGATAAGTGGAAGAAAATTATACATAAGAGGTATCTTTGAATGTCCTCTACCTTTAAGCTCAGGAGGAATGAATGATATAGTATGTGCTCAAGTAATTAGTTTATATAATTAGAGAATGAGGAGGATAGGGAAGACAAACTGCCTACACCCTCACTTGCAAAAAGTGTGAATACAAGTACAATGTCCAGGGGAAGATGAACAGAGGCAGTGTTGGTATGTAGTAGTAGTAGGATAGAAGTTTCCTGTGTATGTTGGGCCTCAGTTGTGGAATACAAAATTCTGAGCCAATTCAGTGTTTAAGAATATAAATTTGGAACAGAATTTTTTATTGCCATTTTATAAATATGAAACTGTGAACAAGTTATTTATTCTCTCTGAATTTCAATGTGTCATCTGTAAAATAGAGATATGAATAGTACCTAGCTCATAGTGTTGCTTGAGAATTAAATAAGATAGTATATATAGGTGCTTAGCACAGTGCCAGACTCATGGTAGGTACTTAAATACTGGCTAAGTGTTATTATTGTTATTTTAGGGCAGTGTGTTTTAAGGTAGCTCTCAAGTTTGTCCTGAGATTATGAAAATGAAAATTTTGTACGCTATAATGATCAAGCATAATATTTTTATTATAAAATAATGTAATAGTCCTTGTGCAACTAATCTTATAATCTATTATCTCACTTCTTTTACTGAGACAGTAAAAAGATGGAGACTTTGCATTATACATTTTATTATTTTATTTTCCAAAACCTCTGCGTAAATCTAATTTAAACTAATCTAAACAAATAAGCAAAGGAAAAGTAATTTACATTCTATTTCCAAGTGCAATCTTACCAATGATGTCTATTTTTTAAACCACTACAGTAACAAGCAAGCATATGAAACATTGAAATATATTAGTACTTATTTACAGTTTTAAAAAGGTACTTTATAAATGTCTTAAGCCATTTGTACAAAACAGAATGACCAATAGTTAGACGAAAATCATGAATATCTAGAGACTACTGGGGTGAGTTGGTGTACCTCCCCTTTAATTTATTTTTATAACTGGGTTCTAAACACTTCTGTCATTCCTATTATGTCAATTCAGTGCAACTGGCATGATTATTGTTCAGGCACAGATTAAGGCAATAAAAACATGCTGGGACCAGCCTAATAGCAGTATACTAATTGCTTATTCTTTTCAAGTTGCAAGGATATTCACTGAAACAGAATTTTTGTTATGTGGTGGCTTAGACCTTTTTCTTAATATATAAAAACAAGAGTTGTTACTGACAGTCAAGAACATGCACCATTCAAATAATTGTTTAACGCATTTGCTAATCAAGTACTAATTTATCTCAGCCTATGTTAAAGTGGAGTGACATATGGAAAACAATGATGATAATTTTCCTGAATAACTTAGAATCTGACTGGGGAAATTACACTTGCCTTGAGTAAAACAATGACAAAAATAGTACACCAACCAAAGAACAAATAATACCTCAAATAATCTGCGTATCACAAATGAATGTATTTCCACATGGTCTGCACAAAAGAATTAGATAATATAATGTACTTGATAGGACTGGTCCCCAAAAATTCATGAAAGTTAAATTATGAACAGGGGAATGTTAAATAATTATAAGCCGTAAGATAACACTATAGGCCTATTAGAAGGTCTAAATTTTAGGTTAGTGGGAGAGGGGAGCAAGATGATGAAATAGAACGCTCCACCTATCATCACCCCTCTTCTCCAACAAGGACACCAATTTAACTACTGTCTACATAGAAAAAGGAAACCTTCATATGGACCAAAAATCAGGTGAGCCCTCATTGTACCTGGTTTTAAGTCTATCACTGAAAGAGATACTGAAGACATAGAAAAAACAGTCCCGAATCGCCAATACTACCGTTACCCCATCCCCCAGCAGTGGTGGCATGGTGTAGAGAGTGTACCTGGGTGCTGAGGGGAGGGAGGGAGGGCACAACAATTGTGAGGCACTGAACTCAGTGCTGTTCTGTTACAGCAGAAAGGCAAACTGGTCCAGACTCATCTGATACCCGCCCACAATGGGAGCATTTAAACCAGCCCTAGCCATAGGGGAACCACTAATCCCAGTGATCTGAACTTGAGTTCCCACAAACCTGGGCAGTGTAGGCTAAGTGCTCTGTGCTCTATATAAACTTGAAATGCAGTCTAGGCCAAAAGGACTCCAATTTTTAGGTGAGTCCTGTTGCTGAACTAGGCCCAGAGACAGTGGACTGGGGGAGCAGGTGACCTACTGAGACACCAGCTGGGGTGGCTAAGGGAGTGCTGGCATCACCTCTTCCCTAACCCCAGGCTGCATGGAGCCCCAAAGGAGACCCTTTCCTTCTGCTCGGGGAGAGAAGAGGGAAAAACGGGGAGGATTTTCTTTTGCATCTTGGATACCAGCTCAGCCACAGCAGGATAGGGTACTGGTCAGAGTTGTGAGCCCCCTGTTCCAGACCCTAGCTCCGAAATGACATTTCTAGACATGCCCTAGACAAAAAAGGGAACCCACTGCCCCATAGAAAAAGATCCAGTTCTAGCATCATTCATCACCTGCTAACTGAAGACCGCTTGAGCCCAGAATAACCAGCAGTGATAACCAGGTACTACATGGAGTTACTAGCCACACAGCTGGAAATGTTCTGAGTCTCACCTGAAGCCAGCAACTTTTAGAGGGTGAGAAACAGTGCTACAGGGAGAAATTCTTGCTTGAGAAAAGAAGTAGAAAAGTAAAGAGGACTTTATCTTGTACATTAAGTACCAGCACGGCCATAGGGCGGGTAGAACACAAAGTGAACTCTTAGGATCCCTGATTCTAGGACTTGACTTTTGGAAAGCATTTCTGGACTTGCCCTGCAAGAAAGGAGACCACTGTCCTGAAGGATAAGTCCCAGTCCAGGCAGCATTCACCACAAACTGACTCAAGTGTCCTTGGGCCTTAAGAGAAATTTGGCAGTAGTCAGGCAGTATTCCCCATAGCCTGGGGGTGGTGGCTACAATGTGAGGTTTCTCTGCTTTTAGAAAGGGGACAGAAGGCTGGGCGCGGTGGCTCATGCCTGTAATCCCAGGACTTTGGGAGGCCGAGGTGGGAGGATCACGAAGTTTGGAGAGCAAGACCATCCTGGCTAACATGGTGAAACCCCGTCTCAACTAAAAATACAAAAAATTAGCTGGGAGTGGTGGTGGGTGCCTGTAGTCCCAGCCACTCGGGAGGCTGAGGTAGGAGAATGGCGTGAACCCGGGAGGTGGAGCTTGCAGTGAGCCGAGATCGGGCAACTGCACTCCAGCCTGGGCGACAAGTGAGACTCCATCTCAAAAAAAAAAAAAAAAAAAAAAAAAGAAGAAAGAAAGAAAGAAAGGGGAGGGGGAAGAATTGAGAGGACTGCATCTTGTGGTTTGAGTGCTAGCTCAGCTCCAGCACAATGGAAGACCAGGTAGACTTCTAAGACTTCTAAGGTTTTTGACCCAAGTTCCTACTTCCTGAATGGCACCTCTGGACCCACTTAGGGCCTATGGGAAATTGCCACCCTGAAGAGAAGAACACTGGTCTGACTGGCGTTGCCACCTGCTGATTGCAGAGCCCCAGGCCCCTGAGCAAATATAGGCAGCGGGCAGGGAGTGGTTACAGCAGGACTTGAGTGTGAAACATTGCTGTGCTGGCTTCAGTCTGACCCAGGACAGTCACAGTGGTGGTGGCCACAGGGGTGTTTGTGTCACTCCACCCTGAGTTTGAGGTGGCTCAGAACAGAGAGAGATAGCGAGAGAGAGACTTTATCTGGTAGAAAGTAAAGGAAGAGAACAAGAATCTCTGCATGGTAATCTGAGAATTCTCCTGGATCTTCTCCAAGACCATCAAGGCAATACCACTATGAGTCTGCAAGAACCACAGCATTACTGAATTTGATGTGTCCCCTAAAGCATATACAGTTTCGATCACAACACCTAATTCCTTTCAAATATCTGAAAAGCCTTCCCAAGAAGGACAAGTACAAACAAACCCAGACAGTAAAGACTACAATAAATACCTAACTCTTCAATGTCCAGACACTGAAGAACATCTGCTAGCATCAACACCTTCCAGGAAAGCATTACCTCACCAAATGTAATAAACAAGGTACCAGGGACCAGTCCTGGAGAAACAGAGATATGTGACTTTTCATACAGAGAATTCAAAATAGATATGTTAAGGAAACTCAAAGAAATTCAAGATGACACATAGAAATTTAGAATTCTATCAGATAAGTTTAACAAAGAGATTGAAATTATTAAAAGGAATCAAACAGAAATTCTGGACCTAAAATAATTGGCATGCTAAAGATTGTATGAGTCTTTTAATAGCAGAATTGATTAAGCAGAAGAAAGAATCAGTGACTTTGAAGACAGGCTATTTGAAAATACACAATCAGAAGAGACAAAAGAAAAAAGAATAAAAAACAATAAAGCCCACCTGTAGTATCCAGAAAATTGCCCCAAAAGTGCAAATATGAATCACTGGTCTTAAACAGGAGGTATAAAAAGATATAAGAATAGAAAGTTTATTCAAAGGGATAATAACAGACAACTTCCCAAACCTAGAGAAAGATATCAATATCCAAGTACAAGAAAGTAATAGAATACCAAGCAGATTTAACTGAAGGAAGACTACCTCAAGGCATTTAGTAAACAGGCTATCAAAGATCGAGGACAAAGAAAAGATCCAAAAAGCAAGAAGAGAAAAGAAACAAATAACATACAATGCAGCTCCAATAAGTCTGGCAGCAGACTTCAGTGGAAAACCTTACAGGCCAGGAGATAGTGGCATGCCATGTTTAAAATGCTGAAGGAAAAGAAATTTTACCCTAAAAGAGTGTATCTTGGAAAATATATTTTAAAAATGAAGGAGAAATAGACTTTCCTAGAAAAACAAAAACTGAGGAATTTTATC
Organism: Gorilla gorilla gorilla; assembly: GCF_029281585.2. Classification (NCBI taxonomy): domain Eukaryota; kingdom Metazoa; phylum Chordata; class Mammalia; order Primates; family Hominidae; genus Gorilla; species Gorilla gorilla. The sequence goes on from NC_073229.2 coordinate 66,560,243, forward strand.
AACACCAGACTTGTCCTACAAGAAATACTAAAGAGAGTACTTCAATCAGGAAGAAATGGATGTTAACGAGGAATAAGTAAGCTCCTGAAGGCAAAAAACTCACCGGTAATAATCAATATACAGAAAAACACAGAATAATATAACCTTGTAACTGTGATGTGTAGACTACTCTTATTAAGCAGGAACTCTAAACAATAAACCAATAAAAAATAATTACAACAATTTTTCAAGACATAGTACAATAAGGCATAAAGAGAAACAAGAAAAAGTTAAAAGGTGCGGGAAGAAGTTAAGGTGTAGAGTTTTTATTAGTTTGATTTCTGCATGTTTGTTTATGCAAATAGTGTTAAGTAGTTAACAGTTTAAAACAATGGGTTACAAGAGAGTATTTGCAAGTCTCATAGTAACATCAAACCAAAAAACATACAATGGATACACAAAAAATAAAAAGCTGGAAACTAAATCGTATCACCAGAGAAAAACACCTTCACTAAAGGCAGACAAAAAAAAAGGAAAGAAGGAAGATCACAAAAGAACTGGAAAACAAATTTTAAAATAGCATGAGAATGTCTTATCAATAATGACACTGAATGTAAATGGACTAAGTTTCTCAATTGAAAGACAGGAGTGGCAGAATGGATAAAAAAATGAGATCCATTGATCTGTTGCCTATAAGAAACACACTTTACATATCAAAACACAAATAAACTGAAAGTAAAGGGATGGGGAAAGATATTCCATGCCAATGGAAACCAACAAAGAGTAGGATTAACTACACTTATATCAGATAAAATAGATTTCAAGACAAAAGCTATAAGAAGAGACAAAGAAGGTCACTATATAATGATAAAGGGGTCAATTCAGCAAGAGAATACAACAATTTTAAATATATATGCACTCAACACAGGACCACTCATATATATATATATAAAGCAAATATTATTAGAGCTAAAGAGAGAGGTGGACCAAATATAATAATAGCTGAGGACTTCAGCACCCCACTTTCAGCATTAAGCTGATTTTTCAGATAGAGAATCAACGAAGAAACATCACAGTTAATCTGCACTACAGACCAAATGGATATGATCAATATTTACAGAACAGTTCATCCAATGGCTGCAGAATACACATTCTTCCTCTTAGCTTATGGGTCATTCTCAAGGGATAGGCCATATGTTAGGTCACAAAACAAGACTTAACACATTCAAAAAATTGAAATAATATCAAGCATCTTCTCAGAACACAGTAGAATAAAACTAAAAATTAATAACAAGAGAAAATTTGGAAACTATAAAAATACATGTAAATTGAGCAATGTGCTCCTGAATGGAGAGTAGGTCAATGAACAAATTAAGAAGGAAATTGAAAAATTTGAAAACTTTCCTGAAACAAATGATAATGAAAACATAACACACTAAAACCTATTGAATACATCGAAACCAGTACTAAGAGGAAAGTTTATAGCTTTAAACGCCTACATCAAAAAAGAGGAAAAACTTCAAATAAACAATCTAACAATGCATCTTAAAGAACTAGAAAAGCAAGAGCAAACCAAATCCCAAATTAGTAGAATAAATAATAAAAATCAGAGCAGAAATAAATGAAGTTGAAATGGAATAGAAAAAATTATTAAACAAAAAGTTATTTTATTCGAAAAGTTAAACAAAATTGACAAACCTTTAGCCAGACTAAGAAAAAAAGAGAGAAAATGTACATAAAATCAGAAATGAAAAAGGAGACATTACAACTGATACAGCAGAAATTTGAAGGACTATTAGTGGCTACTATGGGCAACTATATGTCAATAAATTGGAAAACCCAGAAGAAATGAACAAATTCCTAGACACATATGACCTATTAAAGCAGGGTGTTTCCCTGACCTCTTCAGGGGAAGCACAACAGGCCTGACTCATTTACTGAGCCTGTCCGTCTCAACTCCTTGCAGGAGGGAGCGCGTGAGTAAATGAGGCAGGAACTGGAGTGCAGGAGCGCTGAAATCAGCTGGCATGTTTGGCGCCGGGGCCAGGGGGTGGAGGGGGGAATCAAACTCCACTCACTCGGACTGACTGTGTCCCACACTTATGGAAGAGAGTTGTGCAGGTAAGCGGGTGCAGGAGCCTGAGTGAACCCTTTTGGGGGCCAGCAGGGGTGAACTCTGTGCAGGCACTGTGGCAGTGTCCAGGCAGGGTACTTGAGACTCCCGAAGCCCCAGAGGGTGTATTACAGTGCTCTTTTAGCTCTGCCATCCACAGATGGCTTACGTATTAACAGTTCAGTGGATGCTTTGCCTTTTCCCATGTGGCAGCTGCTCTCCACCTAGTGAGTGCGAAAGGCCAATGTGACAGCCTTTTGTAGCCACAATCGTGGCTCCCAAGCTCTTGTCTAGCATCCAGGAAAAATGAGGACACACGAATAATTGAATGATGGTAAACGCAGGGAATTTTATTGCCAGTGAATGTGGCTCTCAGTGGGAAGGGAAGCTGAAAAGGGGAGGGGGTAGTAGGTAATCTTCCCCTGAAGTCCTGCCATCTCCGGCCAGATTCTCCTCCAAAGTTTCACTGTCATCCTGTCCCTCTGAAGTTAAGCTGCTTCTCTCCAATGTCCAGCTGTAGTTCCAACGTTCAGCTGCTTCTCTCTTCTCTGCCAGCTGCATCTGGAATGTTTATAGGTACAGTAAGAGGTGGGGCAGGCCATGGGTAGTTTGGGAAAAGGCAATATTCCAGTAGGAAAACAGAGATAGATGTTCTGACTTTGGGCTGTAGGTTTCAGGATTTTCAGCTTGAGGGTTGGGTTTTGTCAGGGACCCACCTTTTTCTGCCTAGAATTTCACTGCTTCCTGTCTCTATCACTACCAAGATTGAACCAGAAAGAAATCCAATACCTGAACAGACCTATAATAAGTAACAAGATGAAAGCTATAATAAAAATTTTTCCCAATAAAGAAAAGCCCATGACCCAATGGCTTCACTGCTGACTTCTACCAAGCATTTAAAGAATAACTAATATCAACCCTACTCAAACTATCCTGAAAAATCCAGGAGAAGGGAATAATACTTCCAAACCCATTCTGCAAGGTCATTATTACCCTTATACCAAAACCATGGTATACCAAAGTTACCAAGATAAGATATTGCCTTGCAGTTGTCTGCAAGTTGTCTTGTATCTATTGTCTTGTAGATATGATATTGTTGTTTTATGTGGCTCTGTCTATACCAGATGTGTCAGAATAAACAAAGACACATGATAAAAAGAAAACTACAGGCCAATATCTCTGATAAGTATTGATGCAAACAGTCTCAACAAAACATTAGCAAACAAAATTCAACAAAACATTAGAAAGATCATTATGACCAAGCAGGATTTATCCCTGGGATGCAAGGAAGATTCAACATGTGCAAATCAATGTGATACATCATATCAACAGAACGATGAATAAAAAGCATATGATTATTTCAATTGATGCTGAAAAAATCAACAAATAACATTCAGCATCCCTTCATGACAAAAACACTCAAAATACTGGGTATAAAAGGAACATATCTGAACATAATGAAAGCGGTATACAACAGACTCACAGCTATTGTCATATTGAATGGGGAAAAATGGAAACCCTTTTCTCTAATATCTGGGACATGACAAGGATGCCCACTGTCACAACTGTTATTCAACATAGTGCTGGAAGTCCTAGCTAGAGCAATCAGAGAAGAGAAAGAAATAAAGGGCTTCCAAACTGGAATGGAAGATATCAGGTTATCCTTGTTTGCAGATGACGTGATCTTATACTGGGAAAGACCTGAAGGCTTCACACACACACACAAAAATCTATTAGAACTGATAAACAAACTCAGTAAAGTTGCAGGATACAAAATTAACTTACAAAAATCAGTAGCATTTCTATCTGCCAAAGGCAAACAATCTGAAAAAGAAACCAAAAAAGTAATTTCATTTACAACAGACACACATAAAATTAAATACCTAGCAATTAACTTAACCAAATAAATGAAAGATCTCTATAATGACAGCTATAAAACACTGATGAAGGAAATTAAAGAGGACACTAAAATATGAAAAAAAATTCCATGTTCTTGGATTAGAAGAAACTGTATTGTTAAAATACCCATACAACCCAAAGCAATCTATGGATTCAAAGCAATCCCTACCAAAATGCCAATGACAATCTTCACAGAAATAGAAAAAAAAATCCTAAAATATTTATAGAACAAAAAAGACCCAGAATATCCAAAGCTATCCTAAGTAAAAAGAACAAAACTGGAGGAGTTACATTACCTGATTTCAAATTATACTAAAGAGCTATAGTAACCAAAACAGCATGGTACTACTGGCATAAAAACAGATACATAGACCAATGGAACAGAATAGAGAACCCAGAAACAAACCTGCACACCTACACTGAACTCATTTTTGACAAAGGTGCTAAGAACATGCACTGGGAAAAAAGTCTATTCAATAAATGGTGCTGAGTAAACTAAATATCCATATGCAGAAGAATGAAATTAGACTAATATGTCTTGCCACATACAAAAATCAAATCAAAATGAATTAAAGACTTAAATCTAAGACCTCTCACTATGAAACTACTATAAGAAAACATTGGAGAAAATCTCCACTACATTGGTCCGGACAAAAATTTCCTGAGCAATATCCCACAAACACACGCAAACAAATAAAAACATGGACAAATGAGATCACATCAAGTTAAAAAGCTCCTGCATAGAAAAGGATACAATCAACAAAATGAAGAGACAACCCACAGAATGGAAGAAAATATTTGCAAACTACCCCCTCTGACAAAGGATTAATTACTGAAATATATAAAGATCTCAAACAACTCTATAGGAAAAAATTTAATAATCCAGTCAAAAGTTGGGCAAAAAATTTGAATAGACATTTCTCAAAAGGATTCATATGAATGGCAAACAAGCATATGAAAATATCCTCAACATCATTCATCATCAGAGCAATATAAATCAAAAGTAAGATGAGATATCATCTCATCCTACTTAAAATGGCTTATATCCAAAAGACAAGCAATAATAAATACTGGCAAGAATGTGAAGAAAAAGGGATGTGAGAATGTAAATTAGTACAACCACTGTAGAGAGTAATGTGCATGTTCCTCAAAAACTAAAAATTGAGCTCACATATGATCCAGCAATTCCACTGCTGGGTATATATGCCAAAGATAGGAAATCAGTATATTGAAGTGCAGTATATTTGCACTCCCATGTTTGTTGCAGCACTGTTCACAATAGCTAACATTTGGGAGCAACCTCAGTGTCCATAAACAAATGAATGTATAAAGAAACTGTGGCACATATACACAATGGAGTATTATTCTGCCATAAAACAGAATGGGACCCTGTCATTTCTAACAGCATGGATGAAACTTGAGATTTTCATGTTAAGTGAAATAAGCCAGGTACAGTAATACAAATATCACTGTTGTCACTTTTTTTGTGGGGTCTGAAAATCAAAACAATCGTACTCATGGAGATAGTAGAAGGATGGTTATGAGAGGCTTGGGAAAGGTAGTCGAGGATGAGGGAGGTTGTGTAAGGGAGAGGTAGGAATGGTTAATGGATGCAAAAAATAGAAAGAATGAATAAGACTTACTATTTGATGACACAACAGGATACTATAGTCAATAACAGCTTAAACGAACATTTAAAAATAACTAAAAGAGTATAATTGTATTGTTTGTAACACAAAGGATAAATGCTTGAGGGTATGGATTTCCCATTCTTTATGTTGTGATTCTTTCACATTGCATGCCTGTATCTAAACATCTTATATACCCCATAAATATGTACCTCATAAATATATACACCTACTATGTACCCACAAAAATTAAAAATTAAAAAAATTATAAAAGAACAAAAACTTAAAAACCTAATGATACTAGTTATTGCTGACACTATGGGGCAAGTGAAATCCAATATACTAGTTTGGAAAATATAAAGTGATACAACCACTTTTGAAATAGTTTGGCCATTTCTTAAGAAATTAGACAGACTTCTCATTTGAGCTTTGACATGTAAAGGGCTTGTTAGTTGTCAGCCCTACACTTACAAGAAGAAAAGAGCTGAAGAAACTCAAATTAACAACATCTTGTTGGAACCATCAGGGAACTGATATCACAGGGCACTGTCACCCCCAAACCTGGAGAAACAGACGAATACAAAGAATCACAGCTGAGCTCAGCCTACGTGGAACACAGCCACTGGAGTGCCAAACTGGAAAAGACACTTAAATGAAAATTTTGAAAAATTTCTGGAGGCTGAATGTGGACTAGCATGAGAATTAGAAACTCCTGGGCACAGTCTTGGGGGCAGCAAACATTCATGGGTTTTAGCTGCAAGAAACCTAAAGGTTCTCATCATGGAGAGCCAAGAAAATTGCCTTTAAGTATTTGTTGTTGTTGTTGTTGTTTGTTTGCTTATTTTTGTAGTAGTTTGGGAGGAGGAAATAATTACCATTTTGAAACACAACCAAAGCATTCTTCATAACAAAGGCATGTTTTCAGAGGCTAAGCTTTGCCAGAGCCTTATCAGACCTGTGGTCAGAACAATTATCCAGTTCCTTATTAGACCTGTGGGAAGAGCAATTATCCAGCTCCTCTAGCTTTCCTATCTCCCCTAATGATGCTAGAAAATACCTAGAAGGTCCCTCTCTAGGGCACAGGCCCATGAAAAGATTGAAATTTTAATTGTAAACTCATATAAAGGCTCCCCTTCCGCCATACTTTACTACTACAGCAATAGGACTCTAGGATAAAAACACTAAAATATAATATAAAGAGCTGCATACTGTGCAATCTATTTATGAAGGAGTTCTTAAGGAAAACAAAAATAAAAAGACAGAGAGAGAGGGAGAATGGTAAATGACAGTAGTGGAGTTTGAATCCTCTGGCAACTGCAGCTACAGCAAATATCAAACATAGCCAAATGCCTAGCTAAATTATCATAAAACCTCACACTAAAGGCCTATTTACCTCAGTTTCTATTATCTAATACATTTCTTTGCCAAAAACTTGAAACATCCAAATATCTATTAACAGGTGAGTGGTTAAAAAATTATGACCATGCAACAATAACAGTCATCAATTAAAAAGAATGAGCAATAGGGATGATTCTAAAAAATTATATGCTGATTGGAAGACATCAGTTAGAAAGAATATATAATCAATGATTCCATTTATGTAAAACTCTAGAAAAATATGAACTGATCAACAGTCACAGAAAGTACATCAGTGCATATCTGGAGACAAGATGGGAGGAGTAGGAACAAGGCATAAAGATTATAAGAGGTATAAGAAAAATTTGGGGGTGATGAATTATATTATTTTAATTATGATGATAATTGTATGGTTACACCTATGTCAAAACTTAAATAACATTTTACTCTTCAACTTTGGGCAGTTTATCATGTCAATTATACCACAATAAAGCTTAAAAATGGTTTACATGACTCGTGTAGAGTAGTCTGAAGATGAGTAACATAAAATTATTCCTATTACAATTTCAATTTAATGGATGTAAGCATGTTTTAAATATTTAAAGTTTGTCGATTTTCAATATGTGCTGTCATCTCTATATAGATTGTAGAGGAGCAAATACTTCCTGATAAAATAGTGCTGGCCCTCACAGTGCTATATTCTAAATGTGGGTGACACCATCAAAAGTGGCCAGATATACTTCTAGTTTTATTTATTACTTTATTTCTTCAACAAATATTTTTGAACTGGTCTATTTGCCAGAAAAGGTGCATTCCACCACATGTAACAGGCAATAATCTCCAGCTAATTATCTTCTTTCATCTTCCTCCCTTGATTGTTCTACGCTGATGCCAACAGATCTTCCTTGGATAATTTCTCTTCAAGTGACTCAAGAAACTCATGCATGTTGGTAATCTTTTTTCTAATCTGTCAAAGCTGACTGGTCTCCAGAGCTCCATTTTTTTTTGCTTAAAATATAACACCTTCCCTATGTAGATACTAAGCATGTCTTCAAGAAAAGAATGGTAATAATTTTTCATAGTCCACTGCCAAAACTACTTTATTATCCCGGATACATAATGTGTAATTCATTGGGCAGATATAATAAGGTCCTAGACCAATTTGACATCTGCCTTCTTATCTTTTCACTGATATTTCTGGATATCAATCCAACCAACACTGAAAGATAAGCCTTTTAGTTATTTCTTGATACATTATATTATTAAGTGGAAGAATGTCACTTTCCATGATGCAAAGGCAAACATAATTTGTTTTAATTCACAAATTATAGGTTTGTAATACCTGGATAAATAAAGCAATAAGAATGATGGGCACATTTAGAAAATTTAGAGGCATCCATAGTTTAATAAATATATAGCTGGTTTACTAAACTTCTGTGGTACATGCTGAAATGCTTTGCCTAAGTGTTAGTAAACTTAGCGTGTTAGTTATTCAAAAAGAGGAGCTTATGTGAATAAAACTATGGCCTAAAAGCTGAATGAATGAGGACATGTAAAGCAAGAGGTGTCAAAATGAAACTGGAGTTTTGGGGAAGATCAGTAACCAACAGAGACAAATAAAACAGTAGTAATAAGTGGTAAATAAGGAGATATGGAATTATTCTATTGAATTTCATTAGATAGTGACTTACTAGTGAGTATACTTTTAAAAACCACACAGCTTCATCATACATTACCTACTTTATAGACACCCTCCAATGTGTCATACGTGTCATATGACAATTTGAAAAAAGAATCCAATAACATTGACTTATAAATAGAATTGCACTTGACTCAGTAATTCTAGGAACTAATTACAGTTGTCTCTCAGTACCCACAGGGGATTGGCTCCAGGACACCCCCAACCCCAAGAGGATACCAAAATCTGCACATATTCAAGTCCCTCAGTTGGCCTTCCAGAGCCTAAGGATGTAAAAAACTTGCCCCTATATGCGCAGATTTCACATCCTTTTCATACTGTATTTCCAACCTGCGTTTGGTTGCAATATACGGGGATGCAGCGGGACAACTGTTCTTCCTGAAAAAAACCCACTTGTATGTGGACCTGGGCAGTTCAAACCCATGTTGTTCAAGGGTCATTTGTAACTTACAAGATCTATTTTTAATAATAGCAAACCATTTACATTGATATATAAATGTTTTCATAGGCTAATATTGGAGTATGATTGCAGAGAAAACTTTTGACTTTGGAATCACTTGGAAGTTTCAATCAAATTATGAATAAAAAACATAAAATTAATATTTATTACATTTTGAAAAATGGAAAGATTAAAAATGTTCAATGTAATCATAAATGAAATGCTAGAAAGGACTGATGGTATGGAAATTTAAAACTTCTTACTCTACAAATTTACTGAGGAACATTCTTATTTATAATTGTTACTCAAAGGAATGAGTAATGCTTACAGTTACACTTGTCTTGGGAACATCATTTGGAAAAAGATGATGAGGATGATATAGTAGGTTAATTTTTATTGAGTCTCACTGCATGCCAGACACTTTTCTACATGGATCCTCACATGCCAACAGAACAACAAATTTTATGAGGAAAATTCTATGAATTTTTGCATTAAATAAATAAAGATATTAAAGATTCTAGATTTAAATAAGTTATTTGTGGGTATATCAATGGTATGAATTAAAGCCAGTATTTTAAACCTGGCACTTTAATTTTACAACCCACATTTTGAACCAACATTCTATGTTATCTAATTAATTTTCATATTACCTCCAAAACCCATTCAATATTATTTAAAAAAATCCAAACAATAAGTAAGAATAGAAATTGATGTCTGGTATACCTATGGGTAATTACAAACAAATATCTGATTATCAATGCAAATTTTTGTATTACCGCATATACTATAGAGATAACATGACACTACTTATTAATTCTGTTACTTCATTCTTCCACCTACAATTTATTTCCTTTTGTCAACCAGTTTAATATTTTCAATGCAGCAAAAAGACAAATTTTCAGGGCTTGCATCATAATGAAAATTAATATAATACAACAGTGAACTTGAACATAACACATCTTTTGTGAAAGTATTACATTTTTTGTTATTATTATAGATGTTTTTACCATTAAAACCACGAAAGTAATAAATAAATAACTGATCTTAGAAACCAAATAAAATTATTACAGGTGAGGAATGCCATATGTGAACTTGAATTTTAACACCACAGGACACCATTTTAATTGCTTCCTTAATGTCGTTGGTTCAATCTATATTTTAGGGGACATATGGTACATTTTTCTGAGAGTGAGAACTTTTCTAGGTTTTTTACTATTTTTCACTAGAATTCAGAATTTTAAATTAAGCCTTTCTTAATTTAATCCATTGTACAATTGACATCCTATTTTATTGTGACTTTTTAAACCAAAAGTATCATCATCTAAAATGTTGGCATTTAGAGTCATCAGAGATTAATGTCATTTTGCAATGTTATGAGGCAATTATTTTGTAAATTGCATCCTTCCAGAGATTTCTGATTAAATCTCAAGATGAAAATGGCTTCCTCAATGTTATCAACAGAGTAAATTGTCTTCCTGCCAATGTTTGTCATTCCAAATATTATTTCATCAACACTGAAAGTCAATTTTCCTAAGGCCCTTGGAGCAAGCAAAATTACCAAGTGCTTTCACTCTAATTCCATGAGGGAAATGAAGTAAATTCCAAGCAGTCATTTTGAGTGCTTTAATTTCACGTTTTATTTTGGAATTTATGGATCACTTGGCAATCAATTCATAGGAAACAAAAATAGTTTTCTTTGAAAATGCAAATTTCTGTATGCGGTAAGGTTGTGAGAGGTTAGTCCTATTTAAAAATGCATAAAAAATTCCAGCATGTCATTATTACTTTTTGCAAGGCTTTCATGAAATTTAACGTAATTTTGCTAAAACTGCACAGAGAGGAATGATGATGGATTTAAAGTCAGGAGATATACTTTCAAATCACTGTTCATTGTAACCTAATTTCATTCTATTCAGCAAGATAATTAATCTACCTGAGTATCAAATCTGTTATAATAAAATGAGGATACGAATATAATCCTCACGTGACAGAATTAAAGTATAGATTAAATGTGATTGTATATATGAACATGCTCTTTGAACATGGAAACAAATCTGTAAAGATGTTAATCACAAATAAGCATTTCTTGTCTTTGATAGCATTTAATATCCTGTGGCCCATGTATCCTGAGGTATCACCCCAAATGTTTAATAACAGAAATCAGGTTTTGTATGTCTTCTGTCTGATTAAAGTTTTTAATACTTTTTGAAGTTTCCATGATTTCTTCTCCAGGTTTTACGAATAAGAAAGTTGTCTTTAAACTCAGCTCAACTCCCCTGAAAGATAGAATGCCATGAAGTGAAAAAAGTTTAAATGAATTTCTCAATTATCTAACTTGCAAATTATCTTTGCATAATTATTAGAAAGGATATATCATAATTAGATATTATAGCAACTATATTAAGTATATGTGCCTCTCTTTCACTTCATATCCATGACCTTCACAATCAACTAGCCATTTTACCCACTTTAATTACATTCACACTTCATTATTTTTGCAATTCCCAGGAACTTTTAAATTATGGCTAAATGTAGAAGCAAGGGATTTCAGCCAACAACAGGGATAAAGCAGACAATTTTTCTCCCAGAGTTTCCTCAGGACTTCGAACTTTAAACAAATTGCAGTTCTAATATCAATGGTTACCTCCATTAATCACCATCTCCACATCCTTATCATTCCTACTCCAGGAGTATATAAGGCCTATAAGGTGAATAAATCCTACTCTCACTAGTGATATGCCTGGCATAATTCAATACCCACTTCTGCCCATATTTAAAGAAGCAGAGAGAATGATGCGGAACTGAGTCAAATGCAAGCATCTATTTGCAATGCCTCACTGAATGACTAGAAATATTATTTGGACCAATAAGCCAAGGCTAATATCTTAACACCTTTTAGAAAAGACCAGCAAAGTCATACTTAAAGGAGTATGGGTCCCTTAAAGAGCTATACAGATGTGGCTTGGGAGTAGTCAAGAGCAACATACCAAGGTGAAGCTGAAGAGAGAAAACAGAAGGCAGACATAGCTTGCTACATGTATTCATCTCTGAAAAAGAGAGTCATTTGGTGGAGAAAAAATGAGCTGTAGTTTTGGAAGAGAAAGTCTTCATTCAGACAACACTGATAGACATCTAGGGCAGTGTGAGGGATGTGATGAGGGGAGGACATATTATATTAATTTTTATTGGCTGCTACCTTTTGTTTTCTTTTTTTTTTTTTTTTTTTTTTTGAGGTGGAGTTTCGCTCTGTTGCCCAGACTGAATTGCAATGGTGCAATCTTGGCTCATTGCAACCTCTGCCTCCTGGGCTCTCAAGCGATTCTCCTGCCTCAGTCTCCTGATTAGCTGGGATTACAGGCACGCACCACCGTGCCCAGCTAATTTTTGTATTTTTAGTAGAGACAGGGTTTCACCATGTTGCCCAAGCTGGTCTTGACCTCAGGTGATCCACCTGCCTCGGCCTCCCAGAGTGCTGGGATTACAGGCGTGAGCCTGGCCAGCTACTTTTTGTTTTCTAAGCATCATTTTAGATCACTGCAGGGTAGTAATCTGTTTCTATTTTAGGTTCATCTCTTTTGTTTCTGGAACCCACCTTAACAGATTGTACTGTACATCTGATTATGTTTCGGACCCCCTTTTTCTTTTGTTTCTCCTTTTTGTCAGGTGGTTTTGCATGTTTTCAGAGCTTGTGGTGGGAATATGTAATTACTTGATGGTGACATAGATGCAATAATAACAAGAGGTGGGTCTCCGAATTCAGGCCCAAGATCAGTTTGTTGCTTCAACCATTGCCTGCCTTGAGGTGGTTCCAGCATTCTAGGCACATCAAGAATCTATAAGAAATAAAATCATGCTTCTGAAACACATGTATTAAAACAACTATCTTGAAAAAAGAATTTCTACTGGGGAGGTCACTGGGTCTGCGACTCTGTAAACAAAAATTTAATGCTAAGTAACATATACAATCACACTAAAAGAGCCTTCTCTATTGAGGATAGCATTGCCAGAGCCAGTCAACATCTAAGACACTTAGGAAAGATGCCAGAAACTACAATGTTGACCACCCTCAAAGTGCCCAAAATCTTTGCCACCAAATTTTCCAGAAGATAATGGATGTCACCCAACAATAATCATTTCTGAATTTAATTCTCATTGAGAATTTCATATTTGGAAACATAAGTAATATACCCACATCCGAGTTTCAAGAGACATATCTACTACATGCCTTATCAACATGCTTATCACTTCTATCCATTGACACAGCTGAGCCATCCTCATTGTAACAACACTTCTTCCAATTGAAGGTGTTTTGTAATCTCACAATGATCAGCAGAGTTGCCTAGGTCAGTGGCTCCTCCCGAGCTTAGCTCAAATGTATTTTGCCCACAGCTTTCCCTCCACAGTGACCACTGTGATACAGGAAAATTAAATAAACTTCTTCTCATTAAAATTTTCAAAACTTTTCCTATATACTTGTAAAACATCACTATACAACTTAACAATTAGGTTTCTTCAGTTTTTTATATTATAAAATTTATTACATCAACTCAATTGTTTGCTTGCAGGAGATCACCTCAATCCCAAACCTGAATCTATCTTATTCTATCCTAAACTTGAATACAGTGTTACGTTAACTTCGCTATAATATACATGCCAAATAATTGTCCAGGTTAAACTTTTATTTTTGCCTTGATCAGAGATCATAATTATCTTCCTAACATGGCTCAAAAACACATCTACACTTACACCAATCCTAATTCTCACCCTCACAATTAACAAAGAAATTTAATATATCTGTACATAATGATGTCTAAGTATCTTTTGTTGTTGTTGCTGCCCAGGCTGGAGTGCAGTGGCACGATCTCAGCTCACTGCAACCTCCACCTCCCGGATTCAATCGATTCTCCTGCCTCAGCCTTCTGAGTAGATGGGACTATAGGTGCACGCCACCACACCCGGCTAATTTTTGTATTTTTTTAGTAGAGATGGGGTTTCACCATATTGGACAGGCTGGTCTCGAACTCCTGACCTCGTGATCCGCCCACCTCAGCCTCCCAAAGTGCTGGGATTTCAGGCATCAGCCACCGTGCCTGGTTAAGTATCTTTTTTCAAAGGTTAATATTTTTTTCTTTACAGGTCAAATATGCTTTATTTACTAAATAATTATTCGTTATTTATTACTTTCATGTCAATTTTAATTTTTCTGTTGTCTTTTTAAAGCACAGTTCCCATAACTGAATGACATAGTTTTTATTTTTTTTAAAGATATTTAGCATAGTGATGGATACTTTTTAGGTGCTTAACAAACACTAGGATCAAGTTTTTTACTGAAAACTTAATTACTCTTGATGTAGAAAATTATGATATTAATATTAAATTATAATGTGATGGTTGATTTTTTGTGCCAACCAGACTGGACTAAGGGATGCCCAGACAGCTGGTAAAATATGACTTCTGGGTGTTTCTGGGAGGACTTTTGTTTTAATCTGTTTGTGCTGCTGTTACAGAATATCACAATCTAGGTTATTTATAAAGAAGAGAAATGTAGTTCTCTCAATTCTGGAGGCTGAGAAGTCCGAGTTCAAGGCATAGGCAGGTTCAGTTGTCTGGTGAGGAATACATTCCCTGAAAGGGAGGAATACTGTGTCCTCACATGACAGAAGAGCATTATAGCAAGCTATGTATTAAAACACTGAATGAAGCTTCTTTTATGATGGCCTTAATCCCATTCATGAGGAAGGAGCCCTCATTGCCTAATCACCTTTCAAAAAACTCACTTTCTAATACTATTTTATTGGCAACACCTGTATTTTGGAAGAGCGACATTGTTTTAGATCATAGCACTATTCTTGAAAAGATTACCATTTGAATCAGTAGACTAAGTAAAGAAGATCCTCACTCACCAATATAGGTGGGCATGATTCAGTCTGTTGAGACCCAAAGAGAAGCAAAACGAAGAGGAAGAGCTAATTCATTCTCTCTTTCCCTTGTTCTCCTTCTCTCTCTTCTTTTCTTCTCTCTTCTCAAACTGAAACATTCATTTACTCCTGCCCTCATTTGGAGTTCCTGGTACTGAAGCCTTTGAACTCTGGGACTTACTCCTCCACCACGCTTTCTATTACTTCTCTGGCCCTCAGACTCAAACTGAGTTATGCCACTGGCTTTCCTAGTTGCAGACAGCATACTGTGTTCTTCTGGGCCTCCATAATTGTGTGAGCCAATTCTCACAATAAACCTTATTTTATATATCTATATATATGTGTCCTGTTAGTCGTGTTTCTCTGGAGAACTCCAGCCAATACAAGTAGGCTATGCCAATATAACTTGCTCTCTATTTTAAGGTAGATGTGTATATTCTGCATGTCCATCTCAATTTCCTTTTGCAACCTTCCCCAATATTTTTATTTGCTTATTTAAATTTAATTTAAACCACAAACTTTCTAGCAATTTTCATCCTGTGATTTTATGGTGTTTAATGAGGTTTTAAGTCTGGTTTTGCTATATGAAAGAGGAAACATAGAAATGAGATTATATAAATACCCCTGCAAGGGGAGATTTCTTGTATCCATGGCTATCTGGAACATGGTCTGGCTCTACAGACAAAATATACATTCTCATAAAGTTCACTTGTGACATTATACAGTATTTGTAGTCAAGAGAATCTCCTCTTCCCAAGCTAGAACATGCTCTCTGGCTAAAATTTCAATTTCTCATTTTCACACCATGTCTGTGTTCTAGAAAGGAATAATTCAGGCCTGATAGAATGTTGAAAAGGAGGATTTCTCAAGAAATTTAAATTTTTACCAAGAAAAACATATGAAGATTAAAAGATATTAAAAGAAATGTAGGACTTGTTGGGGCAGGAAGCTGAAAGAATTCAATGTATAAGAGAAGGTGAGTGAGCAATGTTGGAAATTATTTACTAAGATACATACTCAGAAAATATCACGTACTATAGCAGCCACACATATTTGAACCATAAAACTGGCTTTAAAAGTGTGGTACCATATTAAAAAAATACAGTATTTACTCCCTCATCCATCCTTATACTCATGATCTGTAGCAGAAGAAAGGTATCATCTCGTGTTTTGTAATTGATGTGAGGAAAAAAAAAAAAAAAAAAAAACAACCAGCAAGGCTATGAAAGGATAGATTCACATGGGAAAACCATGTACTGAAGTAGCTTAAATTAAAATGGTGTTGAATAAGATAATATACTCCAAGGATATTCAACTGTAAAGTGCTTTTAAAATGTAAGGTGTTATAATTATGTAAGAAAGGAAGAATGGCCTTGCGTACATGTCTCATTTCTCTAGTCCATCATCGGGTATTATGCCATTCAGAAGACCATAATAACTTTTTCAGAGCAGAAAGGTCTTATTTCAAAAGCAACCCATTTTATTGTGTACTCTGAAGCTTTTCTAGTTGATTTCATTTACTCAAGGCTTTATATCTCATTATCTTAGGGTATGATGAGGTATTTTGTTTCTTCTTGATATTTCACAAGGTTGTTTTCTTCCACAGTGGCTCACATTTCAAACAAAGAACATGGATTATTCGTTGGTGGAAATAATCTTTTCTTATCCTCCTCCCTTGTTTTTGCAGCTTCAGTATTTCATCATGTGGCTATAGTATGTTTATTCAACTATTTTCCTATGCACGGGCATTCAGGTGATTTCTGTTATTTTGCAATTATGAACAATTAGGCAATGAATAATGTATGCATATTGTTAGAAATATGTTCTTCAGAATTGTAGGGACCAGCCCCACAGGGTCGGTGAGTTTCTCCCTGATGTGCGGCGATGAGAGAGTGTAGAAATAAAGACACAAGACAAAGAGATAAAAGAAAAGACAGCTGGGCCCGGGGGACCACTACCACCAATGCGCGGAGACCGGTAGTGGCCCCGAATGTCTGTCTGCGCTTTTATTGGATACAAAGCAAAAGGGGCAGGGTAAAAAGTGTGAGTCATCTCCAATGATAGGTAAGGTCACGTGGGTCACATGTCCACTGGACAGGGGCCCCTTCCCTGCCAGGCAGCCAAGGCAGAGAGAGAGAGGGAGAGAGAGAGACAGCTTACACCATTATTTCTGCTTATTAGAGACTTTTAGTACTTTACTAATTTGCTACTGTTATCTAAAAGGCAGAGCCAGGTGTACAGGATGGAACATGAAGGCGGACTAGGAGCGTGACCACTGAAGCACAGCATCACAGGGAGACGGTTAGGCCTCCAGATAACTGCGGGCAAGCCTGACTGATGTCAGGCCCTCCACAAGAGGTGGAGGATCAGAATCTTCTCTAAACTCCCCCGGGGAAAGGGAGACTCCCTTTCCTGGTCTGTTAAGTAGAAGGTGTCGTTCCTTGACACTTTTGGCTACCGCTAGACCACGGTCCACCTGGCAATGGGCGTCTTCCCAGACGCTGGCGTCACCGCTAGACCAAGGAGCCCTTCTGGTGGCCCTGTCTGGGCATTACAGAAGGCTCACACTCTTGTCTTCTGGTCACTTCTCACTGTGTCCCCTCAGCTCCTATCTCGGTATGGCCTGTTTTTTCCTAGATTATGATTATAGAGCGAGGATTATTATAATATTGGAATAAAGAGCAATTGCTACAAACTAATAATTAATGATATTCATATATAATCATATCTAAGATCTATATCTGGTATAACTATTCTTGTTTTATATTTTATTATACTGGAACAGCTCATGTCCTCGGTCTCTTGCTTCGGCACGTGGGTGGCCTGCCGCCCACAAGAATAGATTCATAAAACGGGATTGCTGGGTCAAAAAGCAAGAACTTGTAGTTTTGCTAGATATTGCCAAATTCTGCTCCATAAATGTACTAATTTACATTTCTTATCTTAACCAATTATGAGAATTTCTGTTTCCCTACAGACTGTCAACACATTGCTTACTCAAGATGTATTTTTAACTTCTGCCAACTTGATAACTGAGAATCAGTGAAAATATATTTTACATTGCATGTTTCTCATCGTGAAGGAAGTTGGATATGTTTTTAAATGTTTAAAGGTTTTTTGTATTTTTAAATTTTGTGTTAGCAAATTTGCCCTTTATGTATTTTACAAATTTCTCCAACACTTTTAAGCGTTTTTGTATACTGTAGCATTGGAGCTAATATAATAAATAATGGTGTTTGTTTTGCTATGCACGTTGTTTTTCTAGTTAAACCTATTAAACTTTTCTATTACCTCATCAGTACCTTGAGTATGCTTAGAAAACTTTTCTCCACACTTAGGTTACAAAAGAATTCATCTATGCTTTCAATTTCTTACATGTTTTGTTTTTTAGGTTGGATCACTCATCTATTTGAAATTTATTCCTAGATATAAAGTAAGCAATAGATTACATTGTATATTTTTTGTAAAAACATGTCCAATTATGCCAGCATGATTTATTTAAAGGTTCATCTTTACACTAGTGATTTGAGATATACCTTTATAATATAATAAATTTCAATTTATATTTGGGTCAATTACTTGACTTTCAATTCTACGCTTTGGTCTTTTTAGCTATTTACCGAGTAACAAACCAACCTAAATATAGAGGGTTTAATATGTATGTTTTAATATCTAATAAGCTCACTATTCTTACATGTTTTCCTTATGAATTTTAGATTTAAAATGTGTAGCTCCATGAAAGGATTTTGAATACACTTGAATGCATTAGACATATAAATTTAAGTTATAAAAAACTGTTAATTTATGATGTTGAAGTTTTTTAGCCAAGAGCTAGAGTTGCTTCTCTATTTGTTCAATTTGTTTTTATGTCTTTCAGGGATTTTTTTTTCTCATATAGATTCCGCACAATTCTTGACATAATTGTTTCTAAGAATTTAACTTTTGCCATTGTGGTTGTTTTGCTATTGTAAATGATGTTTTCTCCACCACTATTTTCTCTAACTTGTAGTTATCAGTGTGTATTGAAGGGCAATGATTTAATTTTATAGCACTCTAACAATAAATTCTTTTATCATTTGTGTTTGTTTTGTGATTCATTTTCTAGAATTTTCTAGGTATATTATCATATCAAATGCAAACAGAGATAGTTTCAATTCTTTCTCCCTAATTCATTTATATTGTCTAAATCAAATGGCTAATACAAAACATCTTTGGTCATATTGAAAATAGTGGACTTATTTGCTTTGTTCTTAACCTTTGTGAAATTTTCTTTAATGTTTTCTCATTAAGTAAAATGATGACTTGATGATTAATAAATTTGCGTGTTTAAATTAATGTCAAAGAAATATCCATAAATGGCTGATGATTTCTTTGTGCGTTTTTAATCACACATTGTCAAATAAATTTTTTCCACATCTACCAAGATTATTACATGAAATAGTATTAGATCTCTGAGTATAGTTTATTATAATAATGAATTTTTAGTATTGTCCATTTAAAATTACAAAGTATTGCAGGGAAAATAATAAAGATTTAAGTAAATAGTGATGTACATGTTCATTAATTAGAAGACTCAATGTTTTTGACACATCAGTTCTCACATATTTTTATGTATATATATATATATATATATATATACATTCAAAGTCATCCCAGTTAAAATCCCAGCAGCCTACTGTTGTAAATATTGATAAGCTAATTCTAAAATTTACATGAAAATTTAAATAAAGTAGAATATCCAAAACAATTTTGAAAAACAGTAAACTTTGGTAACTTAATTTGATTTCAAGAGTTACAATAATAATAACAGTACAATATTGATGGAAGGATAAGTTTAGCTTATAGGCCAGTAGAACAAAATATAGAATCCTTAAACAGAGCCACACACAATATCAATTGATTTTTGACAAAGATGTTAAGCTAACTTAAAACAGAAAAGAAAGTCTTTCAAATAGTGCTGCAAAAATAAGATATGTATAAGCAAAAAATGAACATAATTCCTTACATAATACTACCCACAAAAATAATTTAAAATGGACACACTTCTAAACATAAATGCCAAAGCTATAAAACTTCCAAAAGAATGTACAAGAAAAAATAATGCACCAGATAATGGATGAATAAACTGATATATTCAGAAAATGTAATATTACTTAGTGATAAAAATTCTAATCATGCAGCATAGATAAAATAAGAAAACATTATGCTGAGAAAAAGAAGCCAGACACAAAAGAGTACAAACTACATGAGCTCATTTGTACAAAAGTTGAGAGCAGACAAAACAAAAATCTAGTGGCAGAAAGCAGAATAGTTGCATGGAGCCAGGAGCTGGTGGGGATGGTGAATGATTTCAAATGGGCTTAACAAAACTTTCTTTTGTAAAGAAGATGTTTTATCACTTCATTGTGGTGGCCAAAATGCTTGAAAGTGTACATTTAAAATGGATATATTTATTATATATAATTATATTTCACTGATGTTCTAATAAAAAGAAAATATTTATTAGGTAACATTTGAGGTGTTTCTTCATGGTATGTCTTTAAGTAAAAAAAAAAAAAAGTGAAAAACGCATGACTGACTCCATGAATGCAAAAAGAAAGAAATATTTAGTGGTAGTTTTTTTTTTTTTTTTAACCTATATTTGGAACTAAAATGAAGTTTTTGTAACATGCCTCAATCAAACGAAACATGTATTTTCTCAAGCTGCCTCTACTCAGTCATACAATTCTCATTGTTGAATCATATTATTTAAATAATTGTTTTTCTGAAAATCTTCTGAGTCAGCTTAAACTGTTTTTTTGTTTTTAATGTCATCTTTCAGCTACTCACTTTTATGTCTACCATTTATGTACTCACTGTTCAGTCCATCTATGTCAAATACATTTGTAATATTTCAAAGTCGTTCCTTCTGTGCACCTCGAAATTTCATGTGCCTTTATGGTTGATAATAATATCACTTATATTTATAATATTTTATAGTTATAAAGGTAATTATTCCAAAAATGTTAAGCTGAAGTTCATGTATATCTTATTAATATGGAATTAAAATAATATGAATACCTTATTTTAATGGGAAGAAATGCCCTTCATAAATTTAAAATTTCAAAAAAATGTTTTCTGTTCCTGATATTGTTCAAAACTTGGATAAAGTCAAATGCAAAGTGATATTCCTATTAGTGTGTCAGGATCAGAAATAATACTTCCAGTATTAGTTTTTTACCTCAAGCTCTGTAACTTTGATGAAATAACAAATAAATGATGGTAAAGCAGGTTATCTACTTATGTTATTTAAACCACTGGGCATTTCTGAGTGTTGATTGGCCACCTGCTGATCGCTGAAGTCCTACTGACTTATACTATGATAAAATATGTAGAGATGGTGTGTGATAATAAGTACTTGCATTCACAGTGGAGAAAAAAAATCCTAGCATTGACTTTTGATGGTAGCTTTTAAGTATTTATTATCTGCATGAAAAAATAAAGCTGGATCTAATCTTTGAAGTCTGTAGTAATATTCCATCAGTTTTTCTTCAAATAATGTGTGTAGCATTGTGAAAACAAAGCATTTGGATGTTTTAGTGTCATGTAAAACATTTTATCTTCAATAGAACACCAGGATGTATTTAATACTTAGGTGGAGTATGAATGCATTCTCTAAAAGAGTTTCTCAGTTTCTGTGGCTGAGATTAGAAACATGAAACATTTATGATTCATAAGTTTCTTTATAAAAGTGAGAACAATAACAAATAGATATAAAGATGGAAGACAAAAATTCTTAAACATGAATTAAGTAGTCCTTAATATTTCCCCAAAATAGTTGGTCACGAGTCATGATGAGACATTTGACAGATTAAAATTTATCCTCAGAGGCTTGATAGAGCTCCATCTGAGTTTCGAAAGCTTTTTTACTTTTTGTTTATATTTTGTGTACCAATTTGGAGACATTGTCATCTTCCTAGAGGAAATATTAATGTTGCATACACAACCTGATAAAATAAGCTTTTCTGGTTATAGATGAAAAGATTTAAGAAACTGATAGCTGCAAAATATGGCAATGCAAAATTAGATGAGCTTTCAATGACATAAAATTTATCAAGTAGCTGCAAACTTTGATTATGCCCTTGCATTCATTCTTTTATTCCACAAATATTTTCTCAACTAGTATACAAAATGTATGCAAAACACTGTGCTAAATATGTGGGCAATTAAATAACTAAGGAGACCCAATCCTTGCCTTGAAATAATTCAATCACATTTACTTAAAGTTTTCTGTAGCAAGTTCTGTCTCCATACAAATTTTAAAATGCGTCCCTCAGAACGCCGTGGTACGGCAGACGCACTGTATTGGCAAAGTGGATGGAACTCTCCCTATTCTTACTTTTTACTGTCCTATTTCAGCCAAAAGCATTCTACTTTTCTCTTTTTATGTACTGAGTCAGCAAAAGTTTTTGCTTGATAAACCTTTGCAACTTCCAATAAAATTATTGACTGTACTTAACTTCAGCATGCTAGCAACAGAATCTTGGTATAGTACTTTCTTTTAAAAAGAAAGTTTAGTCAGGCTTATTCAAACATCATGTATTTATTTTTGTTTCAACAGGTAATTATTGAGCCTATATAAATGGGAGGTAATTATTAATATTTTATATGTTCAGCTAGACCTAAATCCCACCTAATTTCCTAATCTAAGGAAAGATTTGACATTGCTTTATCTATTTCCCAATCAACACTTTAGAATTTTAAAATTCTAAATTTAAAATTTCCCTCCATACAACCTACAACTTTGACATTTACTTTTTCTATTGTCATGTGTATGTGCCTTCTCATAATCTGATACAAATAAAAGAAAAATCAAGGCAACATTTGCTCCACAGCCTTGCTCTGTTCCCTCTCTCTGAATTGCTTCTCCTAAGAAGGAGAATCATTTACTTTTTTTCTGCTATAGGCTCTTCAGCAGTGCAGGTTCTAAGACCAACATATTATCAGATTTTTTTTTTAAATTGCTGCCCTTCAAAATGACAAAGATATATTACCCTTGATGCTAGTCCATTCTGATGCTGACTCAGTTTTAGTAACACGGACCAACTTAAATCGACTTTATAGTGCTGTGCAGATAGTATCTTCACACCTTGTTCCTCTGTTCACAAGTCTGTGTACTCATGACTTCCCAAGATCACAAACCTTCGAGGACTGAGGCTCTTTCCTCTTCTTCCAATCTTTCCTATCCAGGGACTGAAATTACCTGGAGGAGGGTGTTTCTTAATGCTAAATATGACCTGTCTCTAAATTCTCATGTCCTATGCTATATGTTCACCTATGACGAGGTAGATCTCTACTGACATAGTTTCTGGATTTTCTGCGCTTCTTTTCTACTAAACCAAAAATATATATTTTAGGAAAAAATTATTTTCCAAAGAAATCTAATGCAGAACTCAAAAATATTCAACAAGTAGTACTGAAGCTCGTCTGTCCATTTGGCCCTTCCTGTTTTCACCAGCAGTCTTTGAAACATAGATGAAAGCTATTGGATTGGTCTCAAACCCTTTTGTTATTCACAAGTCCACTGAATCCCAAACACATAAGAAATGGCCTTCCAAGTGTCAAGTGGCTAATCTGACAACTGTCGGTCTCTTCAGGTGTCCCAAGGCTAAATATCTCTGAACTATTCTTTTGTTCAAAAAGAATGGGATTATTGTTATTATTTTTAAACTTACAGCCAACTCCATTAGTCTGTTTTTATCCTTTATAAATTGCACTAAGATTTGTGAATTAACTAGCTTTTAAAAATATTCTGCCTAATTTTGTAAGGCAAAGATCCCTAATTTCTTTCTACTATTTTTGAATTACTTCTTTGTGGACCTAGATGGCCCTATTTTTAGAGGATTTATGCTGTCTATAAAAGAATATGATTTTGGAACACATTTTAGAATGTTACATCAAGATTTATAAATAGATATGAGAGGTTTTTCCACAATGAGTGGAAGAGAAGTGCTGAAGTAAATACTTCCAGTCAACTGGGGAAGGCTTGAAAAAGTTTCAGTAGTTGGAATAATCTGCTATTGTTTCACATTTGGTCTGTTTTTCCTTCGATTTTAGATTTAAAAAAATTATTCATGTTTTATTTACCTTGATTGAGGATCAAATTATATTTATACTTTATGATTAATCAAATATCTATTTGGGTTTATTTTTTAATAAAATAGATTTGAGTTTCTACGTAACTAAACATTGAGATATTTTAAGTAATTACTTATCAGTCTCCTGTAATCATCCATTAACTAAGGTCAACAAGCGCCCTCAGCCTGCTAAAACAGCAAATGTAGGGCATTATTATGAGCCTTTTTTGAATAATACGTATTTAATTAAGCTATTGTGGATGGTTCTCAGATAGAAAATCACAAGTAGATGATGCCAGAGGTTCTAATGCTCATACAGAAAATGGCATTCAAGTGAAATATGGAGACAGCGATAGAAAATCATCTACATGTTTATTTAGCTGTCAATTATATTTTCAGTAATTAACGTGTTTCAGCGGGAGGCGGCACTTGGAAGTTGACTGATTTTAATCTCTTGTTAACTAATGTCCATTTTAAGAACATTCTTAAATTATCATGTTTGAAAAAAGAAAAACAGATTTAGTATCTCTTAGGTACTGACTCTTACAAATTCCAATAACTTCTCCATCCTTCTTCTGCAATATCTATGTTCTCACTCCAAAGAAAGTAACAAGTATGAAAACTTTGTGTTGATTACAACCTTGCTTCTTTTCTAATAGTCCCATCTTTCCTTTTCTATTCTCCAAGTGTTTCTCCTTAACCTGAAAAACTCACACAAAACTATCAATCCTGTATTAGTCTTTAAATAGTGATAGATTTCAATAGAAGATGCATTTTTAAAAAAAAAATTGAAAGTGAGCTGTTTATAAACTTAAATGTGTCAGAATCACCTGTAAGGGGGTGGTGGATATATAAATAAAAATGCCTATGCTCCATCCCTTAAGATTTTCACTTAGCAGGTGAGCTCAGAAACATCTACATTAAAAAACCCTTACTTAAAGGCCGAGAAATGTTAACCCAAGACTAGATTTTTGAAAACACTAATTATCAGAAAATTTGGAAGCCCCTGGAAGTCAATCTGTTTTCAAGATCTGAAAGAAATAGGGTTTTCCAACTGTCCTCTTCATCTCATATCCTATAACGGGAGGGTGATTTTCTTATTACATTATTATATTATTACATGTTTTAAATATGTTTTTAAGCAACCTTTCTCATCTGTTGAGGTGGGTACTTGGTAAGCCATTTAAATCTGGAAACAGGGCACTCAATTCTGGAAATATAAAAAAAAATTCTGTGAAAATGTCTTCCCAGTGTTTTGTCTATTTCTGAAATTTTTATTAATTATATATGACATCCTGAGTTGAATCTGAGATTATTTCATTCCTGTCAAACATTCATTTATTTAGTTATACTTCCCGGAAGTTTCAATCAGTTTGGTTTTCTCATTATTTATTGATTTTTAAAAAATTTTAACTATCATAATTTAAATTTTCATGTTTCTTTTGTTCTCTTTAAAACTTTTTTTTATTTTTCATAGAAGCAGTATCATATATTTTTGAATTTTTTTTTCTCATTGTTTCTCCTTCCTCTACTTTTTTTTCTTTTTTTTTTCCTCCTTTATTCTCTCTCTTACTTATTTTTCTTCTTGGAGGCTTTCCTCATGTATCTGGTAACTCATGGCTGACACTTCTTTTGGAGATACTTGCATTCAAATTAGAAGTCCTATTTAATATTTCCATTGTATTCCTTACAGTGAGGTGATGAGATGGCCAGCCCACTTTTATTTGGGGAAAACCTAATATAAGTATTTACCTATCTTTTCTATAGGTAACTTAGTTTCCTCTGCAAAGGTCCTGAGAGCAGAGTATGAGGCTGGCCTGCAGTATTCTGGAGGTGGGACTGGGATGAAGGAGTTTGGCCCTGCTAAGGGAGTATTCACACTTACTATTTAAATTCCTGATTTCATTCCTGTGCCACAGCACTCCCTCCTCTGTGCATGCAGAACCTCCGTATTTTTAAATTTCTGAGAGACTGTCTTTAGAGACTGGAGAGGGGAGAGGAGGTATTGTTTGTCTGATCCATGAGGTGGGCGAGAAATTGGGACTCTCACAGCATTTGAATCAGATGATCCGGCGATCCTTTGCCTAGGTTTTCCTCCAGGACATCTGGTGTTCCCAGATCTTAAATCTTTCTGGGGTCCTGTGGTAGTTACGTTATCTTCACCATCATTAGTACATTCCTCTACACTGCTTGGAGATCTTGTCCCTTTATTTACTCTGCCAGGTTGTTTATTATTCCTACATCTACTCTTAGGAGTTAAAGATATTTTCTACTCTGCTACTTCACTGAAGACTACTGCTCTTATTTTAAAGATATTTTCTACTCTGCTACTTCACTGAAGACTACTGCTCTTATTGAGAAGCTTTCTTCTTACAAGTATTCTTCCAGATTCCATTAGTTTCTTCTTCTCTTTGCCATGTTCAGACTAGGGCTGGTACGTCCCTGATGTTACTAACCAGAGGGCACTGCACTATTCTTTGCTGTTTTTTCTTAAACCTGTGACAACAGCCTCTTTATTGAACTCCCTCAATTTCTCCATCTGAGGGTAACATGTTTTCTGATTACACCCCAAATGTAGAAAATGGCAAAAAAAACCCCATAACTATGATACATTAAATGCTATGTATGTGATTTTACAAGATTTTACAAGAAACCAATCTGTCACAATCTACAATTACCTGACTTAATCCAAAATAATAATAATAATAATAATAGTAAGGCAGATTTAAACAGAACTGACAGAGTTTCAGAGCTGGGAAGACTATAAAAGTTATTCATTGCAATGGTCCAGATGTAATTATTTTTCTCTAAGATCATTAGATGAATGATCTCCCTATTTGTAGCACATTCTGCTCTGTGGGTCTCTTCAAGGCACTTACTCTGAGTAAGTGATCGCAAAGAGCAGGAGCTGGACCAGACCACATTTTACCCAGAATTTCACAGTTCCCATTTACTTACTGACAACATGCAAGTGTGTAAGATGTGCTATTGTGCACCTGAAAACAAAGAGAAAGGCATTCAGAGATTTTGAAATAAGAAGCTATGTGTCATTTCTATCTTGAAAAAACTGAAAATATTTCTAGCATGTTTTATATAGCAGAACATCATAATAGGCTTGGTAAATTTTAACAATACTCAGCAACCAACTTAGGAATTGGGATGGATGCCTGACTACACATGTCAGCCTAAGACAAGTATTAAAAACTGGCCCTCATAACATGTCACTACCACAACATTTTAGTTCTTCTATACTCACTTTCAACAAATTACCAAAATCACATTAATTTACTTAAGTATGTTTTCCTAGAAAAATCGTACATCTTCTGTGTATACTTACTGAGAAAATATATTAAAAAATATTAAAAACCCACATTATTATATTGCAAGTTTTAATTTTATTTTTTAACCAGACCTTGCAGAGTTTTTATCTATTTACTCAGACTTATCTCCAGAACAGTTGTAAAGTGAATCAAATATATGTAGGGCAACTGCTCTTCAAAAAACACCAAGTGCTAACAGATCAAAGCAGTAAAGTTGCTAACTCTTCATAAATTTAGAAAATGTATCTATTGGTGGAAATTCTGCAATATCCATCCAACTTCCCTAAATTGCTCCCTAATCTGTTCCTTTTATATTCAACAATAAATCAAACAATAATAACAATATGCCATAGTCATTTATCTTATTTTCTTTGTTACTGAGTCTTAAAGAATAAGGTCAATTATTAGAAATGTAAATTATTTGTTTGTGCCTTTCAGTTCTTTTGATGTTAAATCCGAATAGATATTCCACATAAGAAATATGCTAACTGATAATTAGAAAGTTGACATTTTAATAGGTTTATATTTAACTCCTTTATTGTTTTTGGATAAATATAGAATTGACTATTTTTCCTATAATTATTATATGGAAAATTTTCTATTCATTTTTCTCCTCTGTACATAATAGAGAAAAATATTTTGCTTTGAAAAACTTTTCCTAACACATTTTGTCTTGTATTTGTTTCAGGCCTCAAATTGCACTTGAGAACAAAGAAATCACATACTTGGCACACAGGAAAGATGTGAAATGATTCCAAACATAAGAGTCTTCTTGTCAATATTCTGTCAATACACTCTCTGGCTTGTTCATTACAAAGTATTGTTATTCTCGTTCCTAAGTATAGTTCTTTCTCTCTACAACTACATGGTGACTCTGAATATTCTACTCTATTCATGAGTAGGCCAGATTTTAGACAATTTGATGAATGCCATTTTCTTTCTAAAGGAATTGGAATGTATTTTAGAACTAAGCATTAATTTTGTAAAATATGTTAAAGAAAGGAAAAATATAATAATTGTGCCTTCAGCTTGCAGGGCAATAAATTAGAACAGTGGAAAACGAATGCAGTTGCTTGCAGGGGCAAATGTGTACAGCGTCACTTATTTAAAAAGATACCTGGAGTAAAGAAAGTCCAAAAATGAACTACTGAGTCATTTAGAGTAAAACTCTTTATCTTTTCAGCTGAGCGGAAACACATTTTGTTCAGGTTACATTAAAAGAAATTGCTTATCTGGCAAAGCTATGAACAGTACCAGTTCTTTCAACTTCTCACCGAAGACCGTCCAGGGAATACTTTTGTGCTCTGCACATTTTCATATCCAAAGTGAAATGAATTGTATTACAGTTTACAAGACATTTCCCTAAGCTGTCAAGTTTGAAGTAGTCTGCCTTTGAAAAAGGCTCATCTAAAAACGTAAGTTCCTGCAGCCCTGAGGCCTTCTGGATGATGTAAGTTTAGAAATTTTAGAATTGAGTGAAATAGAAAAAAGAAACAAAGCAAAGAACCTTCCTAGTGAGAGTGCTATTGCATGGCTAAACCAGGGAAGAAAAATCTGACGCTTGGTTTGCTTGTTTATCCTGTTTCCTATCTTTTTGGTATATCTGCATGATTCCATAAATACCTAAAGGAAATATTTTCTAATTTGTATCCCAGGAAGTGAAAAATAATGTATCTTTGTAAACTGTGACCATAATGTGGTATCTCGTGGATAGAAGACCTACCTGGATTGTTGGAGGCCTCTATCCTTACAACATCTGGAAAAACCAATTTTAAGGGCTGAATGTCCTTTTCCCTCATTGATAAAGTTGGCTGAGTCATAATTGTAATGGTAGGCTGGGCGCCACCTGTTTGCTCATCTGCTTCAAAGTACCAAGGTGGCAGTGCCAGCTTTGGATTGCAGGATATCTTAGAGGTTTTATGATCAATAAACTCAGAGAAAAAGCTGGGGTGCATACATAATAATTTTGAACTTTTTCTTTAATAAGGAATATAGACTGGAAGAAACTTTCTGACCAGTTTCTCTGATGCTCTCCTGGCCTTTTTAATTTTTTTCTTTTTTCTTTTTTTTTTTTTTTTTGAGACAGAGTCTTACTCTGTCACCCAGGCTGGAGCACAGTGGCATGATCTCAGCTCATTGCAACCTCCACTTCCCAGGTTCAAGTGATTCTCATGCCTCAGCTTCCTGAGTAGCTGGGATTACAGATGCCTGCCACCACACCCAGCTAATTTTTTGTATTTTTAGTAGAGATGGGGTTTTGCTATGTTGGCCACAGTGGTCTTGAACTCCTGACCTAAGGTGATCCACCCACATCAGGTGATCCACCCACCACAGCCTGCCAAAGCACTGGGATTACAGGCACGAGCAACTGTGCCCAGACTGATGATTTCCTGGACTTTTTTTTATTGCAACTAAAGAATCTATGTAGGAGATATTTTTTCTCTTAACAGTTTCTAAAACGTTCACTCAGAGAGACAGCCTTTGGCTTATTTCCAGTCTGGATTGGTACAAGAGATTCTGGAGAGAGGCAGGAATATAAAGAGTGTGGTCTATAGGAATATTTTAAGGCAACATTGTATTAATTAAATTTGGGCAAAAAAGCATTCCTAGAAATTACAAGTATGCAAAATACTGTTTTATAAGGGTAAACATAAATATTATTGTCTAAAGTGAGACTCATGTGAAAAGAGACACTGATACATAGATGTATAATTTATTTCTTCACACAATGATTCTATTATATACGGGGTCTTAACAAAATATTTCCATTTAAATATAATTTTAAGAATAAATTTTTTTCATAAAAATCAAAATATATTCATATGCATCAAAGGAAAAATAATTCCTTATATTTATTATTTAAATGTTAAATAATATACAGACTTAGTATCAGAGTTAGGTCTATTAATCAGATTCTTAACAATATCCTTTCACTAGCATTTTTATAATAAAGGTAGTTTTTAAAAATATACTTTTGAATGTACAATATTTTAAATCATTAATGGAAATTATTCTTCTAATTAATGTATTTATTTTAACTGACAAAAAAGTATATATGGTTATGTACAGCATGATGTTTTGAAATGTGTACATTCTGAAATGTCTTAATTGAGCTAATTAGCACACACATTACCTCACATACTGATTTTTTGTGGTGAGAACACATAGTCTACCCTCAGAGATTTTCAAGAATAGAACGCATTGTTAATAACAACAGTCAGCATGTGTACAATAGATCTCTTGAATTTATTAAATTATTTTCAAAATTTCCAGTCTATGCTTTAAGTATTTGAAATAGTTGAAACCCTTATTTAGCTTTTTTCTTCAACTATGATATTTATTTTTAATTGAGAAAATGCTTTATCTACAAGTGCAGAGGTACTTAATAAGTACACAGAAAATTCTAAGTGGAAAATATTCTCAGTTCTATGTTTTCACACTGAAATGTGCCAATATTTCAACTCAGGTATTTTCATAGATACCATTTTCTCCTATCTACGTGTGGCATTTATTTATGAAAATACTTTTATAACCAAAACTTGTTAAATTACTTGCTCCTATTGAAGTTTTTTGCAATTATTTGCTTCATTTAGATGCTGCAAAATTATAGACCAATTAATTTTATTCCACTGAAGTTGAAATTGAAAATTTATATAAACAAAACTATGAACTCAATCAAATATTATTACTAACCTCAAGATATGCCCAAGTACAAGTAACAAAATTAAATATTAAATTTTGTTTTTGTATACCACTTAAGCTCCCACTACTTATTATTTTTCTGTTCTTTCTTTTGAAATAGAAATAAACTTAAAAATTCTCCTTTTTGCAATTTTTGTTTCCAAAAATTATAGAGGCATTCTAAGAAATGTTTTCAAGTGAAAACTTTCAACACTTTCGAAGTAATTTTAAGATATACCATTACAATAGATGCAAAGCAAGTGTATAACGCTCAGTGACTTACAAGGTAATTATTAAAAGCCTCAAGCCTTTCTAGAATCTGATTAATAATGGAGATCAAAGAACATGTATACTGTTTTGTTGAATATTTTTTTCACATTCAGTATCAGCTTCATCACACAATTTTGTAACTTAATTACTCTATTTATGTCTACATAAACATTTGTCAATTATTCTATCAAATTACAGCTTTTTTACTGAACAGTGCAGCTTCTTTGGAGACATTATTTGTGATGTATGAATGTTTCCAAGTACATTTTGTTTCCAAACTTTTTTAATTTGGTGAGAATATTATTTTTACCATGATTATGATCTATCAAAATGCATATGTTGTGATGATCATTGCAAAAAAAAAATAATAAACTTTAATGGTTAATTTTTAAACCGAATTTATACTACTAGTCACAATAACATAAGACCTTTTACCTTTAAATTATTTTAATTTCATTAGTTGACTGAAAAATCTGACCTCTTCTTAAAATTAACTTAACTGATTAATTTAGCTGATTGGATTTTTTAACTGCAAAATTCACCTCAAATTCAAAATGGAATTATTGTAGTAAGAGTTATAACTTCGTTTTACATATTTGCAAAAAAAGAATAAAAAATGAATAATGTTAAATTAGAAAAAATTAATTGAATATAAATGAAAAGTCATGCTTATGGAATGATGTGTAAATACACTTTTCGAAGCTCAGGAAGTAAATTGCCAGCTTTGAAAAAGCCTTCTTAAATAACCACTAACCTTTTTTGTTTTTGTTTTTGTGACAGAGTCTCACTTTGTCACCCAGGCTGGAGTGCAAAGGTGCGATCTTGGCTCACTGCAACCTCCGCCTCACGGGTTCAAGTGATTCTCCTGCCTCAGCCTCCCGAGTAGCTGGGATTACAGTCTCCCGCCACTACAACCAGCTAATTTTTTTATTTTTAGTAGAGACAAATTTTCACCATGAGTCCGGCTGGTCTCGAACTTCTGACCTCAGGTGATCCACCCGCCTCGGCCTCCCAAAGTGCTGGGATTACAGGCTGGGATTACAGGCATGAGTTGCCGTGCCTGCAATAACCACTAACTTTTCAAGAGAATGATATTACACAATCCTTTCTTCTAGTTCTTACATAGTCAATGATATCATTGTGGTCTCCTTGGCTGGGTGATAATTGTCAACATTCTGTGTGAGTTACATTTTCATTAATATTATTTTAATTTATATATATTTAAGATATACAACATGATATTTGATGTACATGGAGGAGCTTCAAAAAGTTCATAGAAAAAATCAAATTAATAGATAAAACCAAAACATATACAATTCATTTCTCAACATGTGCTGTATCAACTTCAAGCCACTTTTGTAAGCAATAAGACCAGTCATTTAGTCCATTTCTATAGAACTGAAAGTTCTAGGAATTTAACCAGATCTGTGTGGTTGGTTGGTTGGTTGGTTGGTTGGTTGGTTTGTTTGTTTTAATTAACTGAAGGAAATGAGTGCCCTTTACAGATTTTCTTTTAAGATTAGGAAACAAAAGAGCCAAACCGAAGCTGTAAGGTGGATGCCTTATGATTTCTCATTGGAACTCCTGCAAAATTGCCCTCGTATGATAAGAGGAATGAGCAAGAACCTTATTGTGGTGAAGAAGGATTCTCTGGTGAAGCTTTCCAGTAATTTTTTCTACTCAAGCTTTGGCTAACTTTCTCAGAACACTCTTATAATGAGCAGATGTTACTGTTCTTTGGCCCTCCTTACAGTCAATAAGCATAATGCCTTGAGCACACCCCAAAAAAAACTGTTGCTATGACCTTTGCTTTTGACTGGTCTGCTTTTGCTTTAACTGGACTGCTTTCACCGCTTCTGGCCACTCTCAGTAGCCATTGCTTGGATTGTGTCTTGTCTTCAGAATCATATCTGTAAAGTCATGTTACAATTATTCAAAGAAATGCTTTAGGATCCTGACCTCACTTGTTTAAAATTTCCATTGAAAGCTCTGTTTTTATTTGCAGCTGATCTAGTTGCAACAGTTTTGGCACACATTGAGTGGAAACTTTGCTCAACTTAGATTTTTCAGTAAGAATTGTGTAAGCTGAACCAAAGAGATGTCATTGGTGCTGGCTATTGTTTGTGCTATTAATCATTGGTCCTCCTCAATTAGGGCACAAATAAGATTTTTTTTTTTCTTACAAATCAGTGTGGGTGGTCTGCCACTGCAGACTTCATCTTCAGCTCCATCTCATTCCTTCTTAAAACAAGTTATTCATTTGTAAACTGCTGATTTCTTTGGGACATTGTCCGCATAAACTTTTCATTAAACATCAATGTTTTCACTGTTCTTCCACCCAAGCTTCATCATAAATTTGATGCTTATTCTTGCTTCAATTTTAGCAGAATTCATGTTGCTCTGTTAGTGACACTTTTCAAACTGATGTCTTATTTTTCTTAGTGCCTCAATTAGAGCCTCTTCAGATATGGTATAACAAGTTAGTATCAGTTTATTTTGGTGCTGCAAAAGAAATGAAATTCATGCATACTTTTTCATGATATGCATTTTCTATGAACTTTTAAAGATCTATGATACACAATGAAATGATATCTATAATCAGGCAAATTAATATATCCATCACTTAACACAGTTCACTTTGTGTTTGTGTGGTAAGAGCACCTAAAGTCTAACCTTTCTTTACATTTTCAATGTAGAATATGGGGGTCGGTGCAAAAGTAATTGCAGTTTTTGCCATTAAAAGTGCAAATTACCTTTGCAGCAACTTAATATTAACTATAGTTCTCATGCCTGCACAGTAGATCTCTAGGCTTATTCATCCTACATAACTGCAACTTTATACTTTTTGACCTACATTTCCCCATTTGCCCCTGCTCCATACCCCTGCTAATGACTATTCTGCAGTCTGTTTCTATTTGACTTTTTAGAAAGTTCCACGTATAGGTAAGATCATGAAATATTTTTCTGTCTGTGGCTTCTTATTTCACTTAACATTATGCCCCCCAGGTTTATCCATGTTGTCCCAAATGGCATATTCTCCTTTTTTTTTAAGGTTTAATATTTCATTGTATACCACGATTTCCTTACCCACTCAATTATTAACAGACACCTAGGTTATTTCCATATCTTGATTATTGTTGAATAATGTTGCAATAAACATGGGAACATGTTGAATAATGTTGCAGTAAATATATTGAATAATGTTGCAATAAACATGGTAACATGGAAACTCTACAAGGTGATAATTTTATTTCTTTTGGGTATATATTCCAAATAAGGATTGCTGGGTAACATGGTAGTTCTATTTTTAATTTTTTGAGAATCATCCGTACTGCTTTCCATAATGGCTATGCCAATTTATATCCCCCCAACAGTGGATAATGATTGCCTTTTCTCCATATCCTTACCGACACTTATCTCTTGTCTTTTTGATGACAATCATCCTAATTGGTTATATGGTGAAAGTTCATTGTGGTTTTGATTTGCTTTCCACGATGATTAGCAACTATTTAATATAGCTGATGGCCACTTGTGTGTCTTCTTTGGAAAAATGTCTATTCAAGTCTTTTGCCCATAATAATTTAGTTGTTATTTATTTATGTTATTGAATTGTATGAGTTTCGCATGTATTTTGGAAATTAACTTCTTATCAAATATTTGGTTTGTAAATATTTTTTCCCAATCAATAAGTTGCTTTTTCATGTTGTTGATTGTTTCATTTGCTGTGTAGAAGCTTTTCAGTTTAATATAGTCCTACTTGTTTATTTTGCTTTTATTTGTATATTTTTATAATATTCTTGATTAATAGAAATTCAGTTAATCAATAAATTCAGTATTTTTTTTTTGTTAACACAAGGTTTCAGTTTTTAGTTTGCTGATGTAAAACCAGTTGTAACAGAACAAAAAGCATTACCAAACAATCAAATGAATACATTATTTTGGTTTTACTACTTTTTACCTTGCTATAAATTTCAAAATCCCAGTAGTTGCCTTGCAATAAATTGCAAAACCCCAGTAGTCAGGTATTCAGACCATGCCTTTTTCTAAGGCAGGGATGCTCATCCTGTCGCTTGAATTTGTTTCACTTAGACCTAATCTATTATTTTCCATCATTTTTCATTCTTTCAAAAGACTGGAAGCCTGGGAATCAGGGACCTAACAGATTTCCACTATAAGAAAGGCACTACTGCTTGTTACACCAAGCAGCCCCCGACACAGTCTAGACTACTTCTCTCACCACCAAAGAAGATTAGAAATAGCTGGTTATCTCACCCCAGTCCTGTTCGAGCACACTTTATTCTATCTGTGTGTCCTCTGAATTTTGCCCTTTAAAGTAAGATGTTAATTAAAATCTGTCTAGAAAGGGTGAAAAAAAAAGACAGGTGACCTCTTGTTGTCTTTCAGGTTTTGCCACATGTTCAAGTATGAAAGTTGTTCATTGCACATGCATCTCAATAATACTAGAAAGGAAACTTGTACAAACTAGCAGAAAAAATATAGGGAGTTAGGCCAAGCACAGCCAGGCTTATTTTAATGCAACCATTAATTAATTTATTTTTTAATCATTTTTACTTTATTTGTAGAGACTGAGTTTTGCCATGTGGTCCAGGCTCGTCTCAAACTCCTGGGCTTAAGTGATCCCCCCACCTTGGCCTCCTAAAGTGCTAGAATTATAGGTATCAGCCACCATGCCCAGCCACACTATTAATAATAATACATTGAAATATAAAATTCTGGCACAAAACCTAAAGTGGATGTGGTTCTTGGCCAACAGGCCAAACTCAGATATATACAACACTAGCTATAGGATAAAATGATAATGGACATTTTAGTTTAAAAAGGAAAAAAAATGTACAAATGCACAATTGTGGGTTCAGGTGACTAGAACTATGTAAATAACCAAGTTAAAAGAATGGTAATTTATTTTTTAAACAAGACTATCAATGAAAAGCCTTTAGTTAAGGTCATTGTTACCTCAGAAGCTCCGAAGATCTCAGTTGCTGTCTAAGCCCCATAAATTATCCCCCTCTCAAGGAGGCAGAACTATTTGACCAAGACATTTGCTGAGTTTGCATAGATCTTCTTGCAGATTCAGTTTCAAACCTCAGTAACTTTTATATCTTCAATCATAAAGCATGGCCACACTTTTTATTAAAAGCAAAATGAACATGTAAATATGTACAGACATAGCTTTAGGCTCAAAGTCTTTATAAAGAAATATAGACATAAGTTAATGAAATAGCATGAAGTAGAAGCAATATATGGCATGAAATAAAGTCAGGATTGTGTACAGCTGGAGAAATGTGAAGTGGGTAGAAGTCAGAATTTCTGAAAAGAGGCAGAGTAAAAGAGTCTGGGGAAAGAGCATCTGTCATTGGAAGGTAAATCACTATCCACCATCATACAATAAATGCAACCAAATGAGAAATGTTATTTTTATTTGATTTAATGAGGATATTTGTGCTGCACTCCATGGGTGCAATGATGTGAGGAGAATACAGAAGATTCACTCAGTAGTAACAATTTCAGCTCTGCATAGACAGATGTGCCCCAGCCTGTTTATCACTGTGACTTTCTTCAGCTATTTTAGAAAATAATTTACACTGGTCTGTGGAATGATTAGCCTGCCAAAGATAACTTATATTAAAGGAGGCTTTTTTCCCTGCTTTGATAGAGAAAATGCACAAGTATTAAATATAAATGTGGTGTTCAGATGTGTAGCCAAATTCTGTTATGTGAGGAGAGTGGTATGGAGGATTAGGTGTGGCGAGTCTGGGGTGAAGCCCTCCCATTTATTGGTGAGTTAACAGGAGGGGGAGCACGCCATGTTCACTTTCTCTATTTGTCATACTTGTCTGACAGTCTCGCTTCACACTGTGACCACTAATGTCTTCCAGTAACAGTGCTAATAACTGTAATGTCAACATATCCTCTTTAAGGATGATGAAGTGGCTATGAATATGAAGAAAGTATTCAGAGAAAGCAATTGCATCAGCTGCTCCCTGCTCACCTACCCTTCTGGTTGTGTTCAGCACATTAAGGGAAAGACAGAGACAGTGATAGTCAGGAATGCTTCTTATGTCCATCACGCCTGACCTTATTATTTTTGAATATGTAGATGGAAAATTATGCTTGAGCTGAAAATTATCCCTCAGGTCTATTACTGCTGAATGGAAAATATTTCTCACTGCCTTTATTTCACAGATGAGCCATCTGAAATTTTTTAGCATGAATAGCAAGGAGTCCACTTAGCTAGATACTTAAACACATGGTAGCTAGCTAGCTAGCTAGCTAGCTAGATAGACAGACAGATTGATGGATGACACATGTATATAG
Organism: Gorilla gorilla gorilla; assembly: GCF_029281585.2. Taxonomy (NCBI): domain Eukaryota; kingdom Metazoa; phylum Chordata; class Mammalia; order Primates; family Hominidae; genus Gorilla; species Gorilla gorilla. The sequence continues at coordinate 66,597,997 of NC_073229.2, forward strand.
GTGCAGGGATTTTATTTTTTAAGTATATCATGGCTGCTCCAGTTTGTGTTCTTGTGTACCAGATAGACAAATATCCTAGAAAATGCTTTATACAAAACAATTAATAGGTTCCTATAGTGTGAAAATTGTAAAGTAAGATGACTTTTCTAGATTTATTAAGCCGATTTGTTAAAGCTGGGTTTAGCTTTTTGTGGCTTAAAGCCTGCTTAGGAGCAGAGGCTGTTAAACAATATTTCCATTTCAGTGCATGGTAACATTCTCCATCCAGCCATGCAGGTGAGACCTCAGGACCTCAGGAGGACTTCTCCATCATCGCCAAATCAGGTTTATTTATAAATTATCTATTGGTCTTCCTATGCCCCTCACATTGTCACTGGAAACTTGGAATCTCTCTTGCTTTAACATAGAGCAATTTATTCTCTACTTCATTCATAGCCTACTTTGAATGTTCAAAAATTCACTAAGAACTTCTGATGAATAAAATCCCTACCTACTATGAAATGTATCTGTTAGGAAATCAGAAGAAAACTATCAGAAACATGTTTTATAAAAATGTATTTGACTGTTTTACTGCCTTTGTCAATAGAAAGAAGTAGCATCAAGATTTAATTGTATCCTATTTTAAATTATGTAACCATACCCTATTAAATTTTATTTTAATAGATTTTTCCTCCATATTCTTTTTTTTTGTTTTTTGTTTGTTTGTTTGTTTGTTTGTTTTTTTGAGACAGTGTCTCACTCTGTCGCCCAGGCTGGAGTGCAGTGGTGTGATCTTGGCTCACTGCAAGCTCCGCCTCCCGGGTTCAGCCATTCTCCTGCCTCAGCCTCCCGAGTAGCTGGGACTACAGCGCCCACTACCACACCTGGCTAACCTTTTTGTATTTTTTTAGTAGAGACGGGGTTTCACCGTGTTAGCCAGGATGGTCTCGATCTCCTGACCTCGTGATCTGCTGGCCTCAGCCTCCCAAAGTGCTGGGATTACGGGCGTGAGCCACCACACCCTGCCCATATTCATTTTTGAAAAATCTCATACATACATATATGTTACATTTTCTCAAACCAAACAAGATCTTATTACTGTTTGTCAGCATGATTCGTGAATACTTTTTTTTAAGAAATGAGATTTCTCTTTTTATACATGCATGACAGTTTTCAAGCATATCTAACATGAAAAGAACTAATAACTTTAATATGTGTAATTTATGATTGTTATACTTCCATTAATGTGATCTGGTATTCCTATCAAAAATCAAATGAGATGATTGCTCATGATACAGATAAGATTCTACATGTACTGCATAAATCATAAGGAGTGCAAATAAAGGGATGGCGAGTTTAGTGTGAAAAGAAATAAAGAAAAAATAGGGAAGATCGACCAGATAAATGACTATTTGTTATTTTTATTCTTCAAGAAAACCTGCTCAATGAATAAGAATTTGAAGCTTATAAGGTTTATGAAAAAGAAAGATGAATAGGGAAAGAAAACCATTCCAATATGAATTGTAGCTTAGGGAAATCCTCAGAGATGCCAGTAAGATGAACAGTTGTAATGCTATAGAGCAGCATTGTTCTGGAAGAGACGAGCACAACTTAGCTGTAGCATGACTTAATATGATGTGTTTTGATGAGAAAGTTTGAAGGAAAATATGAAATCTATTGCCTTGAGATTCCTATCATTTTATCAGATAATAAGATGTATATAGAGGAATAATTAGTTTAAAAAGCTAAAGATTAAGGAAAAAACGATAGGTAAATATTTTATGACTAACCTCATGCATCTTCAATTACTCCAATGTTTATGGCTTCGTTGCATTTTTCTGTTCAATGAATAGAAATTTGCAAGTGGATTTTCCAGTTTATTCCTTAACTAGATCAAAAGCTCACAACGAGTAGGAACTGTGTTTTTTGAAAAAGTGTTTAAAAAGTAGCTCATAAAAATATGTGCAATTAATACTAAATTAATGATTTTCAGTAAAACATTGGACAAAGCTTGAAAAATTATTTTAAGATTTAATTTCTATATTTAAAATTGTATTTGAAAAATATAGCTCATCGTATCTGGATAGGGCCAGATAATATACAAAGGCCTCCACAAAACAGATCAAACACAAAACAAAACTAACTGGATACCAAAGGAGAGAATTAACACCACACACAAACCTCCACCACCACCACCACCACCACCACATGCATTGTTACCATTAAGAAGCCAGCAAAGGGCCGGGTGCAGTGGCTCATGCCTGTAATCCCAGCACTTTGGGAGGCTGAGGTGGGCAGATCACAAGGTCAGGAGATCGAGACCATCCTGGCTAACACGGTGAAACCCCGTCTCTACTAAAAATACAAAAAATTAGCCTGGCATGGTGGCGGGCGCCTGTAGTCCCAGCTACTCCGGAGGCTAAGGCAGGAGAATGGCTGAACCCGGGAGGCGGGCCTTGCAGTGAGCCAAGATCGCACCACTGCACTCCAGCCTGGGCGACAGAGTGAGACACTGTCTCAAAAAGAAAAAAAAAAGAAGCCAGCAAAAAGAAGCAATAATACCAAATCAACTTGGAATCACTAACCAAATATTTCTGATGACAGCAAAACCTATACATTAAGAACATTTCTTTCAGATGTCCTTGGGTCTGCATATCTGTGACATAGTACAACCCCATATTCACATAGTTATCACTTCCTTTTACAGTTTAATCTGCTCAGATCTGTTATGATGTTTCAGTTAGTTCAACCACAAATTAATTAACTATCAATTGAGAATCCTTAACCAAAGGAGAAAAAAATCATCATTAGGTTATCATTTAAATATCCTAGTTTAAAAATAGTCCTCAGTATTCAAGGAAATTATCAGTACTATATTTTTAACCTTAACTCAATCTAAAATTGAGAACAGAATTAAAAATATATATACATATAAAAAAGCCAGCCAGGCATGGTGGCTCACATCTATAATCCCAGGGCTTTGGGAAGCTAAAGTGGGAGAATTACTTGAGGCCAGGAGTTTAAGGCCAGCCTGAACAACATAGTGAGACCCTTTCTCTATAAAAAATAAAAATGAACAATTATCTGGGTGTGGTAGTGTGTGTGGGTTGTCCCAGCTACTTGAGAAACTGGCGCAAAAGTATTGCTTGAGACTCAGGTTTTGAGGCTGCAGTGACCTATGATTGTTCCATTGCACTCCAGTTGAGCAATACAGCAAGACCCTATCTATAAAAATTAAAAAAAAAATTAAAAGCCTTTTAGTTTTGCTTTCTAAAGTCATTTTACATATTTGGAAATTTATAATGTCTGACAATCAGCTATAAATCGTATAAAAATGTATTTATTAATTAATTAGTTTACTAATGTATTAATGGATATTTTGTACTTCAGTTTTTATTTCAAGATAAGGTCTGATGCATTAAAAGGCAAATATTGTATTTTGAGTATATACTATATTTTAAGTATATAAAATGACAAAAGATGCAGAGAGATCTGTGATTTGTATACTAAATAGCAGGGAGTTTAAAGAAACAACATTGAACATGGGAGTCTTTTCCATAAGCAATAATACAAACTTTATGTAGAGAATATAAAAATTTATTGATCAAAGTGAAAGAATCGGAAAAAACAAATACTTCACAGATTAAAATTTTAGGAGTAATCACAATGTTAATGCTTTAGGAATTAGATATAAATAATAAAATATCTGTCAAAGAGGTAGAATTACTAAAATGAAGCATTAGGTAATAATAGAAGAATATTCTCAAAGCAGGCTACATGGAAAAACGATAAGGGTCAGGAAAGTAAAAAAGAAGAGTATGCCAAGAACATTTATGTACATAGATGCCAACAACTATGAGTGCCTTGAAGTGGGAAAATATCATGAAACAATCTTTAATTTAAAAAAGGGAGGAAACATCACCTATATACTATTCTTGCCAAAGATATTTAATCTGTACAAAATCATGAGGAAAATAAAAAAATAAATTAAGAGACTTTTGAAAAACAAATAAACAAAAGTTATCTAAACTCTTCAAAAATGTCATTCAATGATACTAAAGACAAAGGAAGATGGTGACAATGTTCTAGATTAGAGAAAATTAAAAAGGCAAAACAACTACATTTTACCCATAAAATATGATTATCTCATGGATCAAAAAAAACAATAATCAAGAATGCGTTTGGGAAAACTGTAGAAATTTAAATGGGGACAGAATATTATATAATAATATTGAGAGCTGAAGCCAGTTGGATTTCTGGGTGGGTGGGGAGGGGACTCAAGAGAACTTTTTTGTCTTACAAGAGGAATGTAAAATGCACCAATCAGCACTCTGTAGCTAGGATTGTAAAACACACCAATCAGCGCTCTGTGGCTAGCTAGAGGGTTATAAAATGGACCAATCAGCACTCTGTAAAATGGACCAATCAGTGCTCTGTAAAATGGACCAATCAGTGCTCTGTAAAATGGACCAATCAGCACTCTGTAAGATGGACCAATCAGCAGGACGTGGGCAGGGTCAAATAAGGAAATAAAAGCTGGCCACTGCAGCCAGTAGTGGTAACCTTCTAGGGTCGCCTTGTGTGGTGTGGAAGATTTGTTCTGCTCTTCACAATAAATCTTGCTGCTATTGACTCTTTGGGTCCGTGCCATCTTTTAAGAGCTGTAACACTCACTGCGGAGGTCCACAGCTCCAGCGAGACCACGAACCCACCGGAAGGAACCTACTCTGGACGCAATATAGCAATAGTAAATTTCCTGGCAACCATAATGGGATAGGCAATAGATTTCTTGAGTGTGATAATTTTATTAAAGTTTTGTGGAATAATTTACTTGATTTAAGGAAATAAATGCTGTTTTTTAACAGTATGTTATAATGTGTGCCACTTTCAAATAGTTCCATAAAGACCTATGTAAATCAATCTATCCATCGATTTATCAACCTATCATTTATCTATGTGTTAGTCTAGACAGTGTGACTACATCTATTGTTTATGTATCTTATCTATCTAGCTATCTACAGAGTTATCACCTCCCATATACTCAGACAGAAATAAAGTGAATGTGGCAAAAAAGTGGTCAAAGTAAAGAGCGTATGGGTGTTTATTGAAGCATTCTTTGAAATTTTCTGTACATTTGAAAAGCAAAAATCTGGAAAAAAGGAAATACACAACTGAAAGAAGAGTTAATTAAAAACAGAAGATAGCAACATAAAAGAATAGAATCACTTAAGATGAATTTTAAGGAGGCTTTAGTTTACTACTTAAGAAGCCAAAAATAAATTCAGTTCTTTAAAGGTTGATATTGCCTATCAATTTTTCATACAGAGCTCCTCTCCTAGAGTTATAAAATCTTTATTTCTTCCTATTGATATAGGCACTGCTCTCAGAACAGCCGAATCAATCAGCTTAATTATTCAATTATGAATTCCTTTCATGGAGCATGTAACACCTCCCTTTATTGAGGCATTTCCAATTTTAAAAGTCTTGAATATTAGAAATCTGTACGAGCTCATTGGCTGCTTCTTGACTCATCTCAAACTTGTTCAGAGACTAAAACTATAAGAGAGCTTGCTAGGGTTTGACAATACTCATTCAAAAACAGAAGACAGGCATTTTTGTACACTGGTTTTCTCTTTGGCTGGAAATATCATTCTTTTAATTGATTAAATAATTGTCCTGGCTCAGTGGCTCACTCCTGTAATCCCAGCACTTTGGGAGGCTGAGGCAGGTGGATCACGAGGTCAGTAGGTCAAGACCATGCTGGCTAACACAGTGAAACCCCATCTCTACTAAAAATACAAAAAATTAGCCGGGCGTGGTGGCACCTGCCTGTAGTCCCAGCTACTCGGGAGGCTGAGGAAGGAGAACTGCTTGAACCTAGGAGGCAGAAGTTGTAGTGAGCCGAGATCATGCCACTGCACTCCAGACTGGGCTACCGAGCGAGACTCCATCTCAGAAAAAATAAAAATAAAAATAAAATCACTTCTCATTTTTCTTTTCCTGTCTAGAGTGCTAATAAATGGGTAAAATATATTTTGTGAACACTGAGGCCCATATATGAAAGAGGGAATAATGGAAATTAAGGTGATGAGAACAAGACAAAGGCTTAAGATACATTTACTAAGTAAAAAGCAAGAATATTGAATTTTCCTTAACTCCAAGTTAACTATTGATAGTAGTTCTACCATAAAGATATTCTTTTAGGTATCCTTAAGTCAGCTGGGTACCTCTTCCCACTCCTGATTTAAAGGAACCTCCCAGTCTGGGCACGGTAGCTCACGTCTGTAATCTCAGCACGTTGGGAAGCCGAGGGGGGGCAGATCACCTGAGGTCGGGAGTTCGAGACCAGCCTGACCAACATGGTGAAACCCCATCTCTACTAAAAATATAAAATTGGTGGGCGTGGTGGTGCGTGCCTGTAATCCCAGCTACTCAGGAGGCTAAGGCAAGGGAATTGCTTGAACCCAGGAGGCGGAGGTTGCAGTGAGCCAAGATCGCACCATTGCACTCCAGCCTGGACAACAAGAGTGAAACTCTGTCTCAAAAAAAAAAAAAAAAAAAAAAAAAAAAGGAACCTTCCAGGGGAAATGTTCCTAGTCTTCAGAATAATTATAATGCTAATTAGTAACACTGCGAAAGAATATTTTTCTACTGCTCTAGTTAGCTTGGGATCTGCTCTCATTTTATGTGTTCAGTAATGCTTCCTGTCTTTCCATGTATGTTAAAAATTGTGGTCCATATGACGGATATATGAGGTGGTAGGCTATCACTATTGTTTTGGGGATTCTTTTCTATTTTCATAAAAAATATCAAAGCCCCTAAACTCCTACATTTATCTTCAGTATATGGATACTCCTGAAAGGTAGATCTCTTTGCAAATGAAAAAACAGCTTTTTCTAAACTTCAAGCACTACAATGCTCTCAAGGGACACGGATTATTTGTAAAGTATAGTAATTTACAGAGCATCCCCATTTGATCTTTCTTTTTTTTTGAGATGAAGTCTCGCTCTTCTCCCCCAGGCTGGAGTGTAATGGTGCAATCTCAGCTCACTGCAACCTCCGCCTCCCGGGTTCAAGCAATTCTCCTGCCTCAGCCTCCTGAGTAGCTAGGATTACAGGCGCCTGCCACCATGCCAGGCTAATTTTTGTATTTTTAGTAGAGATGGGGTTTGACCATTTTGGCCAGGCTGGTCTCGAACTCCTGACCTCAGGTGATCTGCCCGCCTCGGCCTCCCAAAGTGCTGGGATTATAGGCATGAACTACTGCACCTGGCCCCAATTTGATCTTTCAAATCCAAATTTTAAGGAGTCCTGGACTCCTTAAAGAGTACGAGTGTTTTGTCACAGGGAGTGATTTATATTATAAGCCAGGTTGACTTGCTCAATTTTAACATTAAGAGGACAGATCAGTTCTAAAATAGCAGTATTTATTTATATTAGCCCTCAAGAGGAAACAACCAAAATGTTTCATCAAATGAAACAAAATGTGGTATAACCATACAATGGCATGTTATTCAGCAATAAAAATAAATGAAATACTTATAGTGATACAACATAGACAAACCTTAAAAAACATGCTAATTTACAGGAGCCCGTCACAGAAGACCATAATTGTATGATTCCATTTATATGAAATGTCCAGAATAGGCAAATCTATAGAAACAGAAAGTAAACTGATCTTTACCTAAGGCTTGTGGGAAATGGGGAGGGGCTGATGATGGTTTTAGGATTTCCTTACGGGGTGATGGAAATGCTTATTGTTGTGACTGTTGCACAATTTTGTAAATACATTAAAAACCAGTGAATTATACACTTCAAGTGGGTGAATTACATGGCATGTGAATTATATTGTAATAGGGCTGTTTTTTAAAAAATAAAATAACTTGGTTAAAGGTAATTGTGTATCAAAACTTTTTCCTGACATTGTGTAAATTCAGAGAAAGTGAAAGACCAGGATAAATCTAAGTAAACGATTGTTTAGATAAAGTATGACTGTAGTATGAAAAATGCTTGCTATGATGGATATTTGAGAAATTCCTTTTTGAGTTTGTATATGTAAGCAGTGGTCAAATACATATTTAATTTCTCAAATAAATCACACTAACGAAAAGGTCCTATAATATGTGGTAAACATATTCCTGATTACAGTTAATCAGCTTTCTGACAGTCTGTGGGAATTAAATGTTGCAAAGCTGTAGTACATTATCAGGAATTCCTTATAGCCCAGTCTTATGTTAACACTTCACTTTCTCCCCTTTAAAAGTCATTTTTATTAACAACAAAATTCCTTCCTTGTGATATAAGATTTTTTCTTTTTTGTTACTTTCCTGATTATTTTTAAGGACAAGACTTCCAATTTCTTCTAACTTTATGATTCTCATAAAAATAAATCTCATTTATTCTGTTTTTTAATCCTAAGGATAACTTTAGCTGTTATTCTAAGATACTATTTCTAAGCATAGTGCTTTGGGTTTTGATAAATAACCCAAGCTATACAGAGAACATTCAGATGGATTAAAAGTGAAGAAATAAGAAAAAGCAAGCCAAATAGTTTTGTTTTGTTTTTTTTCTTATCAGCAGGCTTGTCCTCTGGGAATGGCTAGTAAATCACAGATAAAAATTTTAAAATCACTTTATGACTCTCTGGGGAAGAGCTGCTGGAGGAGGGCACTAAGATTGCTGGTTAAAATTATTCCAGACAGATCTGTGGAATGGATGGATGATGCTCAGTTCCATTTGGTTTAAAGTTTCAAAATCTTTGCTCCAGTTAGAATCAGAATGTGTCATGACTACAAATAATTGCTAAATTTACCCCGTTATTTAAGAAACGACAAAAGAATGATTCAGCGTTAATAAGTCATTTTTTCCCAGAGGCCTCCATGAGCTATAACTGAGAAGCTCTGACTCAGACATCATAAGCCACTTTATTGCACAACACCACAAGGTACAGCTGACAGTCTATCAGATCTTGTAGTTTATAAAGAAAGCATCTTATTCCTTATATTCTTTTATCCTAATAGGAATACTCTCCAGCAAATCAAGAACCTAAGAGATGAGGAAATGGAATTTCAGGGTGTAAAGAATTCTTAAAATTGTATGTTGCCTGGGCATTCATTTTGAATACACGTTTTACTTTCTCATACCAGGGCTCAGTCACCATCGACACAGTTTCTAGTTCTATGCCACGCCCAAATGACTCAAGCCACAGATAAGAACTTTAAGTCGGCGCAGGCAAATGCCTCGATGGTTCCTCACAGGAAGGATGGGCAAAAAGGAAGCCCATTCTGCCAGGGAGGAGAGATGACTCTTAAGTTGTGACTGAGTCTTCACTACACCCTAGTTCTTTAGGAGGCAGCCCCAGGCCAGGTTTTTCCTGGAACACTGGGGTGGGGCTTTGGGGGGCGGTTTGAACGAGAAGAGTCAAACTTTGTAAAATACTTGAAGAGATTTATTCTGAGCCAAATATAAGTAACCTCTCAGGAGGTCCTGAGAACATGTGCCCCAGGTGGTTGGGGCGCAGCTCAGTTTTATACATTTTGGAGAGGCATGATACATCAATAAAATACAGTTAATAAATACATTGGTTTGGTACAAAAAGGCAGGACAACTCAAAGCGTGGGGGCTTCCAGGCTATAGGTGAATTTAAACATTTTTGATTGACAGTTGACTGAGTTTGTCTAAAGACCTTGGATTGATAGGAAGGGGATGTTCAAGTTAAGATAAAAGGTTGTGGAGACCAAAGTTCTTTTGAAGTCTTATAATGGCTGCCCTTAGAGACAATAGATGACAAATGTTTTCTATTCAGATCTTAATTAATCTGTTTAGGATTGGGAAGGTCTAGCAGGAAAAGATCTAGCTATGTTAATGAAGATTCTCTACAGATGAAAATTTTCCCCCCACAAAGAACAGCTTTGCTGGATCATTTCAAAATATGTCAAATAAACATCTTTTGGGGCAAAATAATTTGATTTCTTCCTTGTCTCATAATGTTATGCCAGAGTCAGGTTGGAAAGTAAGTCACGATATATAGGACTAAATAAAACCCATCTGATAAGAATTTATGATTTGTAGGGCATGACTCCCCAGGACTCCTAGATAGGAATTTGGGCAAGATAAAAAATCAGAGTTTAGTTCAAAGCGGTGTACAAGGTGAGCTCTCCCATTACCAGAATGATGCTCAGACAGGAATAAACTGATCAGGGGTCAGAGAAGAGCCACAATGGTATCTGCCAGTATAAACAAGTTTTCCGTGTGAGGGGCTCTCTATCTCAGGCAGGACAACTAGGCATTAGGCCTTCTGCCAGGTAAAAAAAAAAAAAAAAAAAGCCTCCCGTGAAAGGCTCACTGTAAACATCCACATCTGGCTCGTTTATTTATGATTAGGACAGGGTTGCTGGCCATGCTGTTGCTCTGGTATTGGAACCCCAAGTGAGCTGGGTACTCTCAAGACACAGAGCTGTTGATGGTACAAGTGTTCTCAGAAGTTAGTCCTTAAATCTTTGTCTTCTGATGCTCAGCAAGGTATCTTTCATTCACTGAGGTTGTTTTCTAGAAAACAAAGTCACTTAATTCAGATGGAAAGTGATAAACTTAGTTTTAGCTGCACATATTCCAAAGCATTTAGTTTTGTTTTGAAATGAATTTGACCAAGTTTGAAAAAAAAAAATTCTTGTTTGATTATTGTTGTTTTGGATTTCTTTTGTATCTGAAACAGTTTGAAAAATAACAATGATTTATTTTTCATTCTGCAGAATATGTTGAATATTCATTTAATAAGTTGACCTCAAATTCTCCATGAAAATAGAGTCCAAATTGGATTTGAACCACGTTTTCAATTTTTGTATCACTGCTTCTCTCAAGAAAGATCACATGGTAACATTTATTCAATAAATATTTATTTACTATTCTTCACATATGCTAGACAATGTTTAGTCCTGGATATATGATAATAGAGTAAGTGAGTCTCAGTCCTTACCAAGAGAATTTTTACTGTGCTTGCAGAAAAGGAAAAATTGAATAAGTCATATAACACAGGCAAACATATTATTTTCCTTTTGGTTATGATACTGATGACCTTCAACACTCCTAAACCTATAACGAGTTCAGTAATCAATTGCCTCTGGCAAGAGAAAAGATGCAACTGACAACAAATCATATTTTGCTTGGTCTCTACTAGCTATACGTTAGAGACTACTAATTTGATCTTTGCCAAGTGAAAGCCTCAGAGGAAGACACAGCTTCTGAGTACTCTACTTAGTAAGAATGAAAGTAAACATATCTAACTCATGTAGGCTAATTTCCCTCCAGTTGGAGAAGTCTCTAATTAACAATTGACTCATAATTGTTTTCCTTATTTGCAAATTAAAGGGCAAGAATTATGGTGTGATTAGGGTGTGATTAGGATATGATTAACAAATAAAGCCAGTGACTTGTCTTAGTGCCAGAAGACAATACCTGCCACTATCTGTTCAAACAATTTAGAGGCTACTCTCATGCCACTTCCACTGCCTCCAGAAGGCTTGGGAGTGGAGTGAGAAATAGCATTTGTGTTATGGGTTAAAAGGCAAATGCGAAAGATGAAAAAAAAGAAGTTTTCATCTGAATGAAGGTCTATGCCCCCTTAATTTTACCTTTAAGAGTAACTTTTTGCTTTTATAAAGCCTTTTTGTTAATTTGCTAGAAGTTTTCTATGGCCCTAATCTATGACAGATGCTGAGCCCCAAACAATGAATAAGGCACATCCCTTGCTTTCAAGGATCAATGGGCAGAGAACAAGATTAGAGTGCATGCCATTTATGTGTTGTGTGAGATAGCTATGGTCACCTTTTCAATTCTAAATGTATCACGTCAAATTTGTGAATAGGAAAATAATGTCATTCCATCTCTGGAAATTATTTACTTAAATTCACAATTTCTAGAAAATTTAAATGCATAATTTACAAAATTGGCATGTACAACACACATATCAAGAATATGATGTTGGCCAGGCATGGTGGCTCACACCTGTAATCCCAGGACTTTGAGAGGCCAAGATGGGTGGATCATGAGGTCAAGAGATCGAGGCCATCCTGGTCAATACTAAAAATACAAAAATTAGCTGGGGGTGGTGGCGCACACCTGTAGTTCCAGCTACTCAGGAGGCTGAGGCAGGAGAATTGCTTGAACCTGGGACATGGAGGTTGCAGTGAGCCAAGATCACACCATTGAACTCCAGCCCGGCAACAGAGCGAGACTCAGTCTCAAAAAGAAAAAAAAAAAAAAAAAATAGCATGCTTGGCATCTTGCACCTGCTCTGGTCTATAAATAAATAAACATTTTAAATATTACAATATTACTTATCAGACATGAATTTAGTAAAATTAAAAGATAGTATTTATTTTGTGTCACTATGTGATCTATCTCTCTAAGACTGTAGGATGAAAGAAAAATATGCCTGCGTTCCGGAGCAGAAATAAATCATGGTGAGTAATCCCAAGCCATCTCTTATTAGCTGTGTAAACATAGGAAGAACATTTAACTCTAGTGCTAAAATGAGATGAATACTTATTTTAGAGGAGAGACTAGTAATACAGATTAAATAATATTGTGGCAATAAATCTCCTAATATAAATCTGTTTAGTGGTAGACATTTTTGGTATGTAGAAATAGATACATATTAAAATATCTAAAACAATAAAGTAGCAATAATAAGGGTAAGTTTAGGTTGAAATATCCACACATATTATTTCAGCCATGTATTTTTGCCAAATACAATTTTTGTTCATCATTTGGCGTCAACAAAACGAATTAATGCATACCTGAGCTAGTCTTGTCATCACCCAGGAGACAATAAGCTTAAATTTCTCTTAGGTGGGGTCTGACAACTGATGGGCTCTAGCATTTTCTGTTCTTGAAGACGACACAAGATAGTACACTGAAGAGCATCTACTTCAATAATTCTTTTCTTGTGTGTATACAAATTTAAAAAAGAAAACAGTAATATAAATATAACTACGAAGGGTCTATAAATCATGTCTTCCCTAGATAGTCTTTTATCATATGGCAGTGATTGGCTGTGATGTTTTCCAGTTACATAATCCTTTGAGTTTAGAATCTGGCCATGATTTAAACAATAACTTATCTAAAACATTATTTAATCATAGAGGAGACAGAAATTTGTCCAAAAACAGGCAGGGGTGTAATTCATCCAACAATGAGTAACTCAATGATATACACACCATAGTTGAGCCAATTAATATTGATCCAAATGCATTTAATCTGAGTTCAGCAATGCCAGCAATCCAATTAAGCTCAAGAGTCCATAAAAGCTACATTTTATTAATCAAATGACATTTAAAGATGTTTTATTTTGTTCTTTACTTTCTTTTTAAGGATGAACAGATTAGAAACTCGGAGGTTTTCCAGTAATTCAAAATATTCAATGTCAAATGAGTTGTTACCTATTGATTTTTTAAAAAGACTTAAACTCAAGCAAAGTATAACATTTCAGAACTCACTTTGAAATAATTAAATACCATATATATTTTGCTCGAAAGAAGCAAAAACAGATGTATTTTTAATTAATACACAATACACACAATAAGCCTAGTGAATCTCAAAAATATATTCTACAGTCTAGAGATTATATTTAATCTTTTAGCCTACATTTTAAACAATGATTGCAGCTTATAATATAGCTTACATTGTAAAGAAAAGTGACACAATTAACTTTATAGTATATATTATATTTAAATATAATATGTGTTAATATATAAAATATATATGTCATATATGTTGTATATAATATATTTATTATATATTATATAAGTATTATATAGTATATACAAATTTTAATTATATTTATGTTTAATAATTTATAATTTATATTTATAATTTAATAATATTTATATAATTAACAGATAAGTATATATTTATATATAAAATAAATATATATTTTATATAAATATATATATTTATATAAATTTATATTTATATATATAAATTTAAATATATTTATATTTCATATAAATGTAAATATATATAAGTATATATTTATATATAAAATTAAAGTATATATATTTTAATTATATATTATATAAATATATATCTTAAATATATAATATATAATTTTAATACATAAAATTAAAGTATACATATTTTAATTTTACATATAATATAAATATATATATTTTTAATTATATATATAAATATATACTTATCTATTAATTATATAAATATTATTAAAATATTAAATAACAAATTTAAATTTCATACTGTTGCAAGTAGTTTCAAAACTTGAAGGAAACTGGATCCAACAAAGCCATACTGCAAAAGATTTTGCATGAGTAATCTTCATCCTTTGGGGTTACCAAAAGTAAATAAATAGCCCCAAGAAGATGAATATCTAGTTGCTTAAATTGCTGAGGTCATAAAACAATAATGATATTAAACTGAGAAATATGTCTTCATTAATATAAAAGTTTAGGAAACTTTTGAGACCTGAGTCTCAGTTCCATGGCTACTTAACTATTTTCACATGTTTTATTCATATCTTTTGATAGAAGTTTGTTTTCTTTTACTCAATTCATGGTGTATTACACTGACAAATTTTCAAATTTTACAAAATTTTGCATTCCTGGGATAGAACCAAAAGCTAGGTTTTAATTTCATTTGTTTTCTCTACTATTTGTTTTCTCTATTATTGATTTCCCTGGTATCTTTATTATTTCTTTTCTTCTACTTACATTAGGTTTAATTTGCTCTTCTATTTTTAGCTCTTTATGGTAGATGCTGAGAAAAGAAAAATGGCTCTGAGCAGCCTCAGCTATATGAAGCATGCAAAACTTATTAAGCCCAGAAAGATATGAGTATGGGACTTCAGTCACAGCACCCCCTCCACACACCCACACTGGGGGTGGGGATGGGGTGTAGGAGGGTGGAGGGGTGTTAGGAACGGGAATTGTTTTAAGGCATTCTGCTCCTGACTTACCCTTTATTTTCATGTTCCTGGAGTTTGTGATACAATGTGTAACCAAACAATAGCCTATATTATTGTAATTTATATTATTTTATATTTTTATAATATAAATTATATTATAATATATATTATAATGTATAATATAATATAAATTACATAAATATAAATTTTATTATTTTATGTTATATTTTATTTATATTATTTTAATGACGATTCTTGGTAAACAACTTAGAAACTGCCTCTCCTTTTTTTCTATAAAACCCACTTGTAATTGCTGCTAACTGAAGTGTATATTTATTGCAATTTTAATATCTGCTCCCTGGTGGCCATTCTCAAGCTTTAGACTAGAATAAACTCTATACTTAATCGTATTTTCTAAATCTCATTATTTAAGGTTAACATTTTGGCAACCATGAAGGGATGGATCTAAAGCCCAGCTTCAGTAATTCCCACTGGTTCATATCAATCAAAACCTTGATACCACCAGGTGTGGTGGCTCACACCTGTAATCCCAGCACTTTGGGAGGTTGAGGTTGGTGGATCACCTGAGCTCAGGAGTTTGAGACTGGTCTGGTCAACATTGTGAAACTCCATCTCTACTAAAAACACAAAAATTAGCCAAGTGTGGTGGTGTATGCCTGTAGTTCCTGCTACTTGGGAGGCTGAGGCAAGAGAGTTGCCTGACCTCAGAAGATGGAGGTTGCAATGAGCCAAGATGTGCCACTGCATTCCAGCCTGGATGACAAGAGTGAGACTCCATCTCACACACACACACAAAAAAAAGCCTTGGTACTAGCACGAATGGCTATTTCACTCAACCTCATGGTAGCTGGCAGGGATCTCTGGAAAGACCCCTCTTGGGATCTGAATCCAGCTGGTTTAGTTGAGAATTAAGACCTTGTTTAAGGCTGGGCATACTGCCACATACTTATAATCTCAGTACTTTGGGAGGCTGAGGTGGGTGGATCACTTGATCTTAGGAGTTTGAGACCAGCCTGGGCAACATGGCAAAACTTTGTCTCTACATCAAAAAAAAAAAAAAAAAAAAAAATGTGGTCATGTAGTCCCATCTACTCAGGGTCAATGAAGTAAGAGGATTGCTTGAGCTCAGGAGTTTGAGGCTGCAGTGAGCTGAAATCATGCCATTGCACTCCAGCTTGGGAAACAGGGTGAGATCCTGTTTCAAAAAAAACAAAAAAACAAAAAACAAAAAAACAAAAAAAAAAAAGACTTTATTTAAGCCATATACAGTCCTACTTGATGGGGTTAAAATTAAGCTGTACTGAAAGGTAGAGCTTCTCCAGAGATTCTGATCATTGCAGATTTGAGATTTTCACTTTTCTCTGAGATTAAACTTTTGTTTGTCTTTCTTCTTAGAGTTTTCAACCTTTCCTTGTACTCAAAATTTGGTCAGGGAAAAACACAGTTTTTCTCTCTAAAAAGAGGAAATAAATGTTTATGGCTTAAGTGTTAGTGGCAGTGAATCCTGTAGGTCTGCAGTGATGTCAATTCTTGCCATATCCTCAGAAGAGATTTGACTGAGGGGCGTAAAGCAGAAGGAGGGACTAAGGAGGGTTTTAGAGCAGGAGTCAAAGTTTATTAAAAAGTTTAGAGCAAGAATGAAAGGAAGTAAAGCGCACTTGGAAGAGGGCCAAGAAGGCGACTTGAGAGATCAAGTGTGTGGTTTGACCTTTGACTTGTATTCTTCCAAGGTCTGCATCTCTTCTCCCTTGATTCTTCCCTTGGGTTGAGCTTTCCACATGTGCAGTGTCCTGCCTACACTTGGGAAGGGCTGTATGCACAGTGTGTTTAACCAAAGTAGTATATATCCCCACTTAAAATGTTCTTCCTCTCCCAGTCGGATGTTCATAGAAGGTTATATACCAGTTAAACTCTGCCAATTTGCTTCTTAGTGTACATGCTTGAACCCACTTGTCCAACTCCTGAGATCTTAGGAAGCTGCTGATTACCAATTTGAGGTTTTTTCTATCTATTGGGAAACTGCCGTTCCCTGGCACCAGCTGCAACCAATTATTATTTTAGAGACACAGTTAACAACAACCTGACCATCACCTGATGGTTGTCTGACTTTCCTGGTTGTGGGAGTTGGGGGCACCCTCCTGCTCTGCTCATGTCTGACTACCTACCTACTGTAACATAAGCAAACTTTGTAATCTCTTCATGTGGTCAGATTCTGAATCTTGGTTCAATTATCTAAAACTGAGTCTTCTTCCTTAAAGAGAGATCAACCATTAGAAACATGAGCTGGGTTTATGTTTAATACTTACAGCACTTCTTCAGGAAACTGCTTAGAAAACTGGTCACATATAACTTGTGATGGTTAAACGAGGTATTGTTGAAACACCTAAATTCATTTATCTGCACACACAATTAGAAAAAGCTGGTTTTAGAACCAGATATACTGAATGGGAGATTTACTTGCAACAATACTTAAATGCTTCCTCAAAAAATTCTAAAAGAAAAAAATTGCCCCCATTGAAGAGGTAAACAAAATAATATTTGAAACTATGTATAAATTAAAAGAGTTTGCAGGCTTTTTCACTTTCATTTTTAACTGCTGTTTCTCCTTCTATCACTGTGATGTGACTTCATCCCTTTCTGCTTGAACCCTTAGCTCTCAGACATCTATTAGGCAGAGATTTTTGGAATTCCACAATGCACACATTTTATTCTCAATGAAGGAAATGTATTTACATTGGGAACAGAGGGAACAAATGGAGCAATGACAGAATGACAACGAAACTACTTAGATTATCAAATACAGATCCCACAATTTTTTTTCCTCTCTAAATGAGAACTAATGAATTGATGCTGATGATATACTGACCCAATATCAGACAATACTCTTTAAATGCCCTGCTGGACTTGCCAGTCCCTTGATGTAAACCTTGTCATGTCTCTGAAATGGTAACAGCCAGGGACTTAGCTAAGCAGCATGCCAGCTGAGACCAAACGTGAAACAAGTTAAAATCTTTTAAATATTCAAACTGCCTGCCTCCAGCAGGATTTGCAGAAGCACTCCAACTTCATGGTTGCAGTCCATGTTTGATTGCTGGTTTGTTTTAAATTATTTGTCTAACTGTTGACCTGTTGGGGTACTCATTTGTAACTGACCCATTTTCTTCCCATGGACAGCTTTTGATTTCTTCTCTTTTTCTGTTTGTGGGGAATACAGGACTTTTGGGCCTTCATGCACAAGTGCTGGGCTGAGAAGTTGAGATCTTAGAAAATATGGCCAGACAGAAATGCGGGTTGTATTTTATTTGCAGCTAGCAAGACTTAGAGCTGTCTTTTATAGGTGGTTCTGGATTATCAGGCCTCTGAGCCCAAGCTAAGCCATCATATCCCCTGTGACCTGCAGGTATACATCCAGATGGCCTGAAGCAACAGAAGATCCACAAAAGAAGTGAAAATGGCCTTAACTGATGACATTCCACCATTGTGATTTGTTTCTGCCCCACCCTAAATGATCAATGTACTTTGTAATCTCCTCCACCCTTAAGAAGGTTCTTTGTAATCTCCCCCACCCTTAAGAAGGTTCTTTGTAATTCTCCCCACCCTTGAGAATGTACTATGTGAGATCCACCCCTGCCCCCAAAACATTGCTCCTAACTCCACTGCCTATCCCCAAACCTATAATAACTAATGATAATCCCACCACCCTTTGCTGACTCCTTTTTCAGACTCAGCCCGTCTGCACCCAGGTGAAATAAACAGCCTTGTTTCTCACACAAAGCCTGTTGGTGGACTCTCTTCACACGGACGCGCGTGACATGGATCTTTTGAGGACTGCTTTGCACCTCTTTGGAGGTGCCTATATGGGAGCCATAGGCTCTTGGCACCCTAAAGGTTTGCTGAAAAAATTACTGGCATGAGGACAATTGATTAATAGGAGAAAAGGCATAAAAATTTATTTAACATGTATACACCGGAACCTTCAGAATGAAGACTGAAATTTCCAATGAGTTACAGAAACTTACTCATCCTGAGCCTACGATAAAGAATGCACAAAGCATGGCCGGAAATAGGTAAATCAGGTTTAGTGGAAATGTTACAGGAAAGGGGTCCCAATCCAGACCACACGAAAGAGTTCTTGGATCTTGCACAAGAAAGAATTTAGGGTGAGCTCACAGTGCAAAGCAAAAGCAAGTTTATTAAGAGAGTCAAGTAGTGAAAGAACAGCTAATCCACGGACAGTGTAGGGCATTGCTGAAAGTAAGAGGAGGAACACGTCCACCCTAGGTACAGTACTTGTATATATATATAGGATTAATAAAAAAGATCTTGGGGAGATGTACTACAAGGGCTTGTGACAAAGGATTAATTTTCTTCATTACTATATTTTGCAAGAATCAATATTTTTATCTTTAAAGCAAAATTCAGAATGCCTTTGTTCTGATATTGGGATATTTGGATGCCCCCAAGTCTGGATCTGTTTAGTAAACATTATTAATTTTTCCCCTTAACTGTAAGCATCTAGAGGCTAGAAATGCCTAACTTTTTGGGAATGCCACCCAGTAAGTCTCAGACTCATTTTCCTAGTCCTCACTCAAAATGAAGTCACTCTGGTTTGAATGCCTCTGATGGAAAGACAGGTTAAGAGAGAGAGAAAGGAAGAAGCTTGGCTTCAAAAATGGCCTTGTTGTATAGATGAAGACTCTCACAGAGAATAGATGGTAAAAGTTTCTTTTCAAACTTTTAAAGGTGTCAGATTCTCAAACTCTGTAGGATCCAGGGAAAAGCATAGAACGGAAAGGGGTCCATGGCTGCATTGATGGAGATTATCTACAGAAACAAATTTTCCCCATTTAGGACAGCTTTGTGAGGCCACTTCTGCATGCTGGCCAAGTGGCAGCCATTGACAAATGTGTCAAATAAATATATTTTGGGATAAAATATTTGAATTCT
Source organism: Gorilla gorilla gorilla (assembly GCF_029281585.2). Taxonomy (NCBI): domain Eukaryota; kingdom Metazoa; phylum Chordata; class Mammalia; order Primates; family Hominidae; genus Gorilla; species Gorilla gorilla. Next base: position 66,617,861 of record NC_073229.2, read on the forward strand.
TTCACCTAGTTAAGCTTTGGTTAAGATATAACCTTGGGTAAGGCTAAATGGCTTTGATGAGTCACTTTAAAAGATACCTTTGGTTTAAAAAACAAAAAGTTGGATAAAGTGTTTATCAAAGATAAGCTCTCAGATAAAGTGAGCTTGCATCTTTTTCAGTGTACCATACTGAGTCCAGATATAGAAAATGCTTTCCTTGATATTCGTTAAAGGGCCCCATCCCAAAGTTAATATAATAATAATAATTAAACTAAATTGAAAAGATTACCTATCTAACTACATTGGCCCCCAAAAGAGGACTTTCTGGCATTTATCTGGCTGTTTGGAAACTCTTTGTAAAAGAAATGCACATCTATAATGTAAATTTCCATTTGTAAGGCCATCTTCCTCTCTGCAGGATGGGGGACATTGGCTTAAAGTTTATATAGCAAACTTTATCTTTGTTTAGGATTCTTTTTCCTGGAAACCATGTCTTGAGTGAACCTTTACCTATACCCTTCTTTGTGTTATCAGACAATGGCGTTCAGATATAAGCTCTGTGCATTTGGGATGCAAACTTTTACCTAAGAGTCATGTCTAGAAGTGCAAATTTAGGGTTGCCTAGCTAACAATTGTTTAGGTCTTGAGAATCTAAAAGGAGGAGGTTATTTGAAAACTGACAAATAAACAACCTTATAAAGCTCTCTTTCTGTGTGTCCTTATGTCTGCATTTTTTGTTTGTTTGTTTGTGTTTCTCTGTTTTTTGAGACAGAGTCTTGCTCTGTTGTCCAGGCTCTACACAGTGGCCCAGACTCTTGCCTTGCTCAGTGTGGTTTTGATATTTATGCTCAGTTTTTAGAAAAACTTAGAAATAACTCCCTTCTGATTTTAGCTAACTTGATTACACTCAAAATTTGTTTCGTAAGATTAATCTTCCACAAACTTTCTACAACATGCACATGTTGAACCAACTTTGCATCCCAGGGATAAAGACTACTTGATCATGGTGAATTTGCTTTCTGATGTGCTGCTGGATTTGGTTTGCTGATATTTTGTTGGGGAGTTTTGCATCTATGTTCATCAAGAATATTGGTCTGAAGTTTTCTTTTTTTGTGGTGTCTCTGCCAGGGTTCAGTATCAGAATGATGCTGGCCTCATAAAATGAGTTAGGGAGGAGTCCCTCCTCTTCAGTTTTTAAGAATAAGTTAGTTAGCAATCCTTCTATCTTATTAATTAAAAAAAAAATTTCTGGCATCATTGATCTTTTGTATGTTTTTTTCATGTCTAGATTTCAGCTCTGATTTCAGTCCTTGTCTTCTGCTGGCTTTAGAGTTGGTTTGCCCTTTCTTCTACAGTTCTACCAGTTGTGATATTAAGTTGTTAATTTGAGATATTTTTAATTTTTTGATGTGGATGTTTAGTGCTATAAACTTCCCTCTTGACAGTCTCTTAGCTGTGTCCCTGAGATACTGGTACGTTGCAACATTGTTCTCATTAGTATCAAATAACTTCTTAATTTCTGCCTTATTTTTGCTATTTACCTAAAAGTCATTCAGGAGCAGGTTGTTTAATTTCCATGTAATTGATTGGTTTGGGATGATTTTCTTAGTATTGATTTCTATTTTAATTGCATTGTGGTCCAAGAGTGGTTGGTATAATCTTAATTCAATTTTAATTTGTTGAGGATTGTTTATGTTTGATTGTGTGGTTAGTATAAGAGTATGTGCCATGTGGCAATGAGAAGAATGTATATTCTCTTGGTTTTAGGTGGAGAGATTTGTAGATGTTTGTTAGGTTTTTTTGCTCAAGTGTTGAATTCAGATTCTGGATATCTTTGTTAATTTTCTGCCTTGATGATCTGTCTAATACTGTCAGTGGGATGCTGAATTATCCCACTATTATTATGTGTGAATTTAATTCTCTTTGTAGGTTTCTAAGAACTTGCTTAATTAATCTGAGTGATCCTGTGTTGGGTGCATATATATTTAGAATAGTAAAATCTTCTTGTTTAATTAAAACCTTTACCATTATGTAATGCCTTTCTTTGCCTTCTTTGACCTTTGTTGGTTTAAAGTCTGTTTTGTCTGAAATTAGGATAGCAACCCCTTCCTTTTTTTTAATTTCTCATTTGCTTGGTGGAGTTTTCTCCATCCCTTGATTTTTAGCCTACAGGTGTCACTGCATATCAGATGAGTCTCTTGAAGACAGCATACTATTGAGTCATGCTTCTTTATCCAGCTTGCCATTCTTTGCCTTTTAGTTGGAGCATCTATCCCATTTATATTTAATATTAGTGTCAATATGTGCAGATTTTATCGTATCATCATGTTATTAGCTGGTTATTATGCAGACTTGTTTGTGTGATTGCGTTATAGAGCCACTAGTCTGTGGGCTTAAGTGTGTTTTCTTAGTGGCTGGTGATGACCTTCTCTTTCCATATCAGTGCTCCTTTCAGGACCTCTTGTAAGGCAGATCTAGTGTTAATAAATTCCCTTACCATTTGCTGAAAGGATCTTATGTCTCCATTGCTGTGGAGCTTAGTTTGGCTGGATATAAAATTCTTTGTTGCAATTTTTTTCTTCAAGAATGCTGAATATGGGCTTCTAATTTCTTCTGTCTTGTAGGGTTTCTATAGAAAGGACTGCTCTTAGCCTAATGGGTTTCACTTTGTAGGTGCCCTGCCCCTTCTCTGTAACTGCTTTTAACATTTCCTCTTTCATTGAGACTTTGGAGAATCTGATTATTATGTGTTGTGGGGATGGTCTTCTTTTGAAGTATCTTGCTGGTGTTCTCTGCATTTCCTGAACTTAAAATTTGGTCTCTCTAGCAAAGTTTGGGAGATTTTCATGGATAATATTCTGTAATATGTTTTCCATGATGCTTGTTTTCTCCCTGTCTCTTTCAGGGACACCAATGTGTCATAGATTGAGTCTCTCTACATGATCTCATATTTCTCAGAGGTTTTGTTCTTTCTTTTTCATGCTTTTTTCTTTTTTTTTCCGACTGAGTAATTTCAGAGTTGGTCTTCAAGCTGTGAGGTTTTTTTTTCCTCAGCTTGGTCTATTCTGCTATTGATACTTTCAATTGCATTATTCAATTATTGTGGTGTGTTTTTTAGCTCTCTCTGAACAGTTTTTTTTGTTTGTTTGTTTTTTATAATGGCTATTTCATCTATTATCTCCTGTATCATTTTATTGTAATCCTTAGATTCCTTACACTAGGTGTCAACTTTCTACTGAATCTCAATAATTTTCTTTCCTATTCATATTCTAAATTACATTTCTGTCATTTCAGCCATTACAGCCCAGTTAAGAACCCCTTCTGGGAGACTAGTGCAGTTGCATTGAGAAAAGAAAACACTCTAGCCTTTTGAGTTGGCAGAGTTTTTGCTGTTTTTTTCTCATCTGTCTGTGTGACCTGGTGTCCCTTGAACTGTGATGCAATTTGGATATAGTTCATAGATTTCTTTTCAATATGTTTTCTGAGGGCAAAGGCTTTGTGCAGCATCTTTATTTATACCTGAATTCTTCCCCATGGTTTCAAAAGGGGGTATTTGGCAGAGTATTTTTGGTGTTGACTTTTTGGTCTTTGATCGAGTAGGTGATGTTTAAGTGAAATGACCAGTTGGTAGACTCTTGCTCAGGCACACGGCCCCTCTGTATTTCCTCATGATTGCAACCCTGCTCCCTCTCACTTCTCTGAAAGTATGAGCTCCTATCCCTCTTGAGTGCTCGCTGCAGATGTTGGCTTGGAACTCCCAGGCTGGATATCACAGCTCTGGGTTGAGCTCAGGCTTTATGTCCCCTCCCCAGCTTGGAGGCAGCAGGGGAAAGAACCTTAGCAGTTGTTGTTGCAGAGGGCCTTTCACTTTCCTCTTGGGGCTCCACTCCAGAGAAATGCAGAGCAACTGTCAATTAGTGCAATTGGCCTGGCATGTGGCATCTGCAATGTGAGTCTAAGGGGGGGGGGGGGTTGGGTTGCCTGTTAATGAGCATGGGGTGGGGAGGGTATTTCAAAGAAGAGACAGACTAGCCTCTTTTCTTTAGAGCATTTGCAGTTTCCTGGAGTTGTAGTTAAAGCACTCAAGATCTTTGCTCCTTCCCCAGTCTTATGGCAGCAAGGACAGCCCCACTACAGTGGCAGTGGGAGAGGGGCTTTTGGTTGCCTCTGGGAGCTTCTCCTCAGGGAAACTAGAAATGTTCAACTAGCGGACGGGGCAACTTCACTGCTGGCCTGAGCTGGCAGCTCTGCTTATTGAGGAGTGAAGAATCAAGAGCTTACAGGGAGAAGAGACTAAATTCCTCTCCAGACAGTGACTGTGGCATGCTGGGAACATAGGTGAAGTCTTCAGGTACTTTGTTTCTTCCCTACACTGAGGGCAGCAGGGGCAGAACCATTGCTGTAGCAGTGGCAGAGGGGCTGTCAGTTGCCTCTGGGAGCCCTTCTCCAGGGAATCTCAGAGCCACTGATACAGGAGCTAAAAGGAAATGATTTAGGCAGTTAAGATAAGAGAGTCCTCTGTAAGGTTTCCCTTTTAACAAAAATCAGCACCCAAATTATTATTTTTTTAATTTAATTTTTTTAATCATACTTTAAGTTCTAGGGTACATGTGCACAATGTGCAGGATTGTTACATATGTATACATGTGCCATGTTGGTGTGCTGCACCCATTAACTCATCATTTACACTAGATATTTCTCCTAGTGCTATCCCTCCCCATCCCCCACCCCACAACAGGCCCTGGTGTGTGATGTTCCCCACCCTGTGTCCAAGTGTTCTCATTGTTCAATTCCCAACTATGGGTAAGAACATGAGGTGTCTGGTTTTCTGTCCTTGTGATAGTTTGCTCAGAATGATGATTTCCGGCTTCACCCGTGTCCCTACAAAGGACATGAACTCATCCTTTTTTATGGCTACATAGTATTTCATGGTATATATGTGCCACATTTTCTTACTCCAGTCTATCATTGTTGGACATTTGGGTTGGTTCCAAGTCTTTGCTATTGTGAATAGTGCTGCATGTGTCTTTATAGTAGCATGGTTTATAATCCTTTGGGTATATACCCAGCAATGGGATTGCTGGGTCAAATGGTATTTCTAGTTCTAGATCCTTGAGGAATTGCCACACTGTCTTCCACAATGGTTGAACTAGTTTACAGTCCCACCAACAGTGTAAAAGTGTTCCTATTTCTCCACATCCTCTCCAGCACCTGTTGTTTCCTGACTTTTTAATGATCGCCATTCTAACTGGTGTAAGATGGTATTTCACTGTGGTTTTGATTCGCATTTCTCTGATGGCCAGTGATGATGAGCATTTTTTCATGTGTCTGTTATTTTTTTTCTAACAAACAGCAGCCTGTAAAATTAAACTGCAGACATAGAAAAAAAGCTCTAGCTTGCACGGGTGAATGCTGGCAGCTATACCAATAGGAAAAGGCTAATTCTGTGCCAGGCATGTTCAACGTGGAGCCTCCATTTTCCCTTTTCTTTGTCAACCACGTGTACAGTAAAGGAACAGGCAACATGGCTCTGGCCAGGTAAAGAACCATCTGCATAATAAAAGATTAGGGTAGGGAGGTCAACTTCTTCACGAGCTATGTAAATGGGTAACCTGGTCCAACCAGTCTTTTGGGCTCTATGTAAATCAGACATTGCCTCCTCTAGCTCCTCTACAAACCTTTTGCATTTCATGACGGAACTGGAAGACCCACTCAGGAGCCCCTCTCTCTGCAGGAGACAGCAGCATTCTCTTTCTTTTGCCTATTAAGCCTCTGCTCTTAAACTCACTCCTTGTGTGTGTCTGCATCCTCAATTTCCTTGACGTGAGGCAAGGAAATTTAGGTATTACTCCAGATGAACAATACCACTCCACACAGATGAACAACACCACTTCACAACTACCAGTGGGTGTGCTCAGCCACGGGTTGGGTGGCTGTTCTACATTCCTGTGCTAAGAATACTGCCTGGTGAAGAGTAGGCGGTGGGGGTTCCCAGGGTAGAGGGACTAAATTTATTTCCATATAGTGGCTGCCGGGTGCGTGAGGTGCCAGCCTAGAAACTATTAAATAGGCCCTTTGTTCCTTCCCCAGCCTGAGGGCAGTTAGGGTGGTACAACTGCAGCTGCAGTGGTGGAGGCCTTGTGGGTTGTCTCTGTAATTTCCTCCTCAGAGCACTGCAGAGCTGCCTCCCACTAAAGTGTTCAGGTAGAGGCAGGTTAGTTGTGCTCTAGTCCAAGGTCAGGAGGCTCCACCTAGTAAAGAGAATTGGGATTAGAGACCCATGTAGAAAATGTCTGACCATTTTTTCCATGAGGCAGCTGCATTGTGCTGGGGATCTACACAAGTCCTTAGACACTGGGCACCCTGTGAAGCCTGAAGGCAGAAGCAACAGGAGTGAGGGCTGCAAGACAGCAAAAATGATGGTTTGCCTCTCCCTGTGGGAGCTCCATCCCAGGAAGTTCAGAGCTACTATCAGCCTGAGAGCCCCAGTGGGGTGTGGCTGGAGTACTGGCTCAGTGGGCCTTATCCTGGGAGGTATAGTAGAGGTGAGGCCTGAAGTCCATCACTGCTCAACCACCCGATTCGGCCCCTTTCGTGGGGGCATACAAGGGAGCCTGACCTCCCCTGTTTCCAGAGCTGCAGCTTCTAATGCCAGGATGGCCAGGGATCCAAGGTTCCTGGGACTCTGCTTATGCTTGAGTGGCAACTCTGCCCAGACTCCACATAGCTCTGCATGGCAGTCTGAAGACCTCATCAGGGTGGCCTCATGAGGTGATCTTCTCAGCCTCAAGTTGCAAAGGTCTGTGGAAGTATGGGTCCCTGGGTATTCTCACTCACTCAACATTTCCCTACAGTAGGGAAGCCGCCTCTGGTTCCATGTCACTCACAAGTGGATGGTCGTCCTGTCTCGCTCCACCACATTTTCTGTGGGCCAATTTGTTTCCTTGATGAATCCCGGTGTGTCCACCTTGATATTTCAGTTGAAGATCTACTGTTTACTCACTACTTTTTCTTCTCTCTGTGAGACTGGTGCCCACTAGCTGCTTCTAGTCAGCCTCCTTGACTCTCCCTCTTTCTGTTATCCTATTTTAATCATGTGTTTTAAAACTTAGTTACTATATTATCAAGTGTTTTACATCTTTAATATTTGACAGACTTTCCCAAATTATATTTCCAATTGTAAAAGTAAATACTTTAATCTAAACTAACTCATACATAAAAAATAGGAACCCCTGGGAGTCCACGTGTTACTGGTGGAGGGTCCTGACTGTGAGTATAGGTTCTCAGCATTTTGAACAAATAATTGGACAAAACCTATAACAAAGCAATGAAAGAATGAAGCAATGAGAGCACAGATTTATTGAAACAAAAGTAGACTCCACAGAGCAGGAATGGGCTTGAGTAGGTGGATCAAGATCCCTGGTTATAGAATTTTCTGGGGTTTAAATACCCTCTAGAAGTTTCCCATCAGTTACTTGGTTTACACATTATGTATATGAAGGAGTGGCTCATGACCAGTCTGACTGGTCATGGAAGGTGACCAATCGGAAGCCGAAATGAGGTTATAAAGTTACACCCCTATGCAAATGAAGACTTGGTCCATGACCAGTCTGATTGGTTGTGGGAGGGGACCAATCAGAGGTACTTTCCATTTCTCATCTGCGATACAGAAAGCAGGGGTGGAGGGGTTGAAAAGGGAGTAGTCTGTGTTGTTTTGTTACTCTGTCATGGAAAGTTGGGGTTTTCCTTTTGATTTAGTTCTAGGAAGACAGTGTGAATTGGTTTAAGGTTCCCTGCCTCCAGATCCTATTCTCCTGCATAACTAGAGAGACAATAGGCTTATTCAGTGTGTAAAAATCATGTGGGAAACATTGTCAGGTAAGAATAGTGTTTAACTTCTTTCACATTATATTTGTATAAGAATGTTATTAATATGACTTCCAAAATTGTATGAGAGCCCTAAAATTATGTTATGCTCTGGTATATATCATCAGTCATAATTATGATAATTATGTTAAACTGTTGTATACCATGCACACACAAAATTTTCTTGCCAATTGCTTCTTTAACCATGGTTATTCTAAGCATTTTTGTCATCCACAGATAATTATTATTTTACTTTGGATCTTCTCAGAAAGCAATTTATAATCAGCTGCTGTCCCAAATTTGCTACTTCTTAAAAAATATTCATAGAAAAGACCCTGACAATTCCTCTTGAATACAGGTTACTAACAGCTTTGGAGATAATACCATTGGACTAGACAAAAATTTCAAGAATTTTTTTAAAAACTGATACTTTTGTAAACATTACTAAGCCAACATCAAGCAGATCAAGATTTAATTACATGGGACTAAAAGATTGGAGGAATAGAATAATTTTGTATGACTTTTTGTTTGAAACATTGCTGATTCTTTTTGTTTCCCAGACTAAAAATTACATTTCTCCTAAGTGTTTTATTTTTTTTTGCAACTATTGTAAAAAGGGTTGAATTCTTGATTTGATTCTCTGCTTGGTTGCTGCTGGTGTATAGAAGAGCTACTGATTTGTGTACATTAATCTTGTATCTGGAAACTTAGCTGAATTCTTTTATCAGTTCTAGGAGCTTTCTGGAGGAGTCCTTAGGGGTTTCTAGGTATACAATCACATTGTCAGCAAACAGTGACAGTTTGACTTCCTCTTTACTGATTTGGATGCTCTCTATCTCTTTCTTTTGTCTGATTTCTTGGGCTAGGACTTCCAGTACTAAGTTGAAGAGGAGTGGTGAGAGTGGGCATCATTGTCTTGTTCCCACTCTCAGAGGGAATGCTTTCAATTTTTCCCCGTTCGGTATCATGTTGGCTGTGGGTTTGTCATAGATGGCTTTTATTATGTTAAAGTATGTCCCTTGTATGCCAATTTTGCTGAGAGTTTTAATGATGAAAGGATGCTGGATTTTGTCAAATGCTTTTTTTCTGCATCTGTTGAGATAATCATGTGATTTTTGTTTTTAATTCTGTTTATGTGGTGTGTCACATTTATTGACTTGCATATGTGAAACCATCCCTGGTATAAAACCCACTTGATCATGGCGGATGATCTTGTTGATATATTGTCGGATTCATTTAGTTAGTATTTTGTTAAGAATTTTAGCATCTATGTTCATCAAGGATATTGGTCTGTAGTTTTCTTTGTTGGTTGTGTCCTTTCCTGGTTTTGGTTTTAGGGTGATGCTTGCTTCATGGAATGAATTAGGGAGGGTTCCTTCTTTCTCTATCTTTGGAATAGTATCAAAGGATTGGTACCAATTCTTCTTTGAATGTCTGGTAGAATTCTGCTGTGAATCTGTCTGGTCCTGGACTTTTTTTTTGTTGGCAATTTTTAAATTCCCATTTCAATCTCACTGCTTGTTATTGGTCTGTTCAGGGTATGTAATTCTTCCTGATTTAAGCTAGGAGGGTTGTATTTTTCCAGGAATTTATCCATCTAGTCTAGGTTTTCTAGTTTATGTGCATAAAGGTGTTTGTAGTAGCCTTGAATGATCTTTTGTATTTCTGTGGTGCCAGTTGTAATATCTCCTGTTTCGTGTCTTAGTAAGGTTGTTTGGATATTCTCTCTTCTTTTCTTGGTTAATCTTGCTAACGGTCTATCAATTTTATTTATCTTTTCAAAGAACCAGTTTTTTTTGTTTCATTTATCTTTTGTTATTCAGTTTGTTTGTTTCAATATCATTTAGTTTTGCTCTGATCTTGGTTATTTCCTTTCTTCTACTGGGTTTGGGTTTGGTTTGTTCTTGTTTCTTAAGAATGTATCTAACAAAGGAGGTAAAACACCTCTACAAGGAAAAATGCAAAACTGCTGAAAGAAATGATAGACGACACAAACAAATGGAAACACATCCCATGCTCGTGGATGGGTACAATCAATATTGTTAAAATGACCATACTGCCAAAAGCAACCTACAAATTCAATGCAATCCACATCGAAATACCATAATCATTCTTCCCAAAGTTAAAAAAAACAATTCTAAAATTCATATGGAACCAAAACAGAGCCCGTATAGCCAAAGCAAGACTAAGCAACAAGAACAAATCTGGAGACATTACACTACGTGATTTCAAACTCTACTATAATGTCATAGTCACCAAAACAATGTGGTACTGGTATAACATAGGCACATAGACCAATGGAACAGAATAGAGAACACAAAAATAAACCCAAATACTTACAACCAACTGATCTTCAACTAAACAAAATCATAAAGTGGGGAAACGATACTCTTTTCAACAAATGGTGATAGGATAATTGGCTAGCTGCATGTAGGAGAATGAAACCGGGTCCTCATCTCTCACCTTATACAAAAATCAACTCAAGATGGATTAAGGACTTGAACCTGATACCTGAAACTATAAAAATTCTAGAAGATAAATCAGAAAAACCCTTCTAGACATTGACTTAGGCAAGAATTTCATGACCAAAAACCCCAAAACAAATGTAATAAAAACAAAAATAAATGGCTGAGACCTAATTAAAGTAATGAGCTTTTGCATGGCAAAAGGAACAGTCAGCAGAGTAAACAGACAACCCACAGAGCGGGAGAAAATCTTCACAATCTATACATCTGAACCAGAGTCTACAACAAATTCAGACAAATCAGTTAGAAAAAAACAAACAATCCCATCAAAAAGTGGGCTAAGGACATGAATAGACAATTCTTAAAAGATAGACAAATGGCTAATAAACATATGAAAAAATGCTCAACATCATTAATGATCAGGGAAATACAAATCAAAACCACAATGCAATACCGCCTTATTCCTACAAGAATGGCCATAATAAAAAATGCAAAAAATAGTAGATGTTATCATGGAAGCGCTGAACATGGAACATGTCTACACTGCTGGTGGGAAAGTAAACTAGGACAGTCACTATGGAAAACAGTGTGGAGATTCCTTAAAATACTAAAACTAGAACTGCCATTTGATCCAGCAATCTCACTACTGGGTATCTCACCAGAGGAAAAGAAGTCATAATTTGAAAAAGGTACTTGCACATGCATGTTTATAGCAGTGCAATTTACAATTGCAAAATAGTGGAACCAACCCAAATGTTTATCAATCAATAGCGGATAAAGAAACTGTGAGCTGTATGTGTATATATATATGTATATATACATACACACACACACACACACACACACACACACACACACACACACAATGGAATACTACACAGCCATAAAAAAGGATGAATTAACAGCATTTGCAGTGACCTGGATGAGACTGGAGACTATTATTCAAAGTGAAGTAACTCAGGAATGGAAAACCAAACCTCGTATGTTCACACTGATATGTGGGAGCTAAGCTATTCCTATGCTAAGGCGTACAAATGATACAATGGACTTTGGGGACTTGCAGGGGAGAGGGGGAGGGAAGCAAGGGTTAAAAGACTACAAATATGGTTCAGTGCATACTGCTGAGGTGATGGGTGCACCAAAATCTCACAAATCACCACTTAAGAACTGACTCATGTAACCAAATATCACCTATATCCCAATAACTTATGGAAAAAAAAAAAAAATTTTCTTTATGAGCTATTTACAGCTCATAGTACGTGGGTAATGTCTACTTTTGTGAACAAAATAGAAACATTTGCCTTTCTCTCTACCTGTTTTGTTAAGAACTTCAAAATTATTTGTAAGTATTTTGTTTTAATTTGGGTCTTTCTTTGTTACCTAGGCTAAGGTGCTGTGGTGCAATCATGGCTCATAGCAGCATCAAACTCCTAGGCTCAAATGATCTTCTCACATCTGTCTCCTGAGTAGTTGAGACTACAGTTGCATGCCACCATGCCTGGCTAATTTTTTTTATTATTATTTTTTATTTTTTAGAGACAGTGTCTCACTATGTTACCTAGGCTGATCTAAAACTCCTGGACTTGAGCAATCCTCCTGCCTCAACCTCCTGAGTTGCAGAGATTACAGGCATGTGCCACTGTTTTAAAATTCATTTTTAGAGGCGGGGTCTTACTCTGTTCCTCAGGCTGGAATACAGTGGCAGGATCATAATTCACTACATCCTTGAGTTCCTGGGCTTGAGTGATCCTCCTGCCTCAGCATCCCAAGGAGCTAGGACTACAGGCACAGGCCACCATGCCCAAATAGATATATTTTTAATTTTTTGTAGAGATATGGTCTCACTGTGTTTCCTAGGCTGGCATCAAACTCCTAGCCTCAAGTAATCCTCCCACCACAGCCTCTCAATGAGTTAGGATTACATACATGAGCCACTGCACCTGGCTCAGTATTCTTAATTCATGGCAACATGTTTATTTGCATAAGCTCAATAATCTGTTTTCTTTTGTAATAGAACAGATTTGGTATATTAGTTTTCACACTACTAATAAAGACATACCTGAGACTGAGTAATTTATAAAGAAAAAGAGGATTAATGGACTCACAGTTCCACATGGCTTGGGAGGCCTCACAGTCATGGCAGAAGGCAAAGGAGGAGCAAAGGCACATCTTACATGGTGGCAGGCAACAGATTATATGCAAGGGAACTTTTCTTTTATGAAATAATTAGATCTCATGAGACTTATTCACTATTACTAGAACAGCACGGGGAAAAACCCACCCCTTTGATTCAGTTGCCTCCCATTTGTTCCCTCCCATAACATGTGGGAATTATGGGAGGTTAATTCAATGTGAGATTTGGGTGGGGACACAGACAAACCATGTAATTCTGCCCTTGGGCCCTCCCAAATCTCATGTCCTCACATTTCAAAACCAATCATGTCTTCCCAACAGTCCGCCTAGTCTTAACTCATTTCAGCAATAACTCAAAAGTTCCCAGTCCAAAGTCTCATCTGAGACAAGACAAGTCCCTTCCACCTAGGAGCCTGCAAAGTCAAAAGCAAGTTAGTTATTTCCTGGGTATAATGGGGGTACAGGCTTTGGATAAATACACCTGTTCCAAATGGGAGAAATTGGCCAAAATGAAAGGGCTACAGGCCCCATGCAAATCCAAAATCCAGCGGGCAGTCAAATCTTAAAGCTACAAAATAATCTCCTTTGACTCCGTGTCTCACATTCAGGTCACACTGATTCAAGAGGTGGGTTTCCATGGTCTTGGCCAGCTCTTCTCCTGTGGCTTTGCGGGGTAGAGCCCCCTTCCTGGTTGTTTCATGGGTTAGTGTTGTGTGTCTTGGCTTTTGGAGGCACATGATGCAAACTGTCAGTGGATCTACCATTCTGGGGTGTGGAGGACTGTTGCCCTGTTCTTACAGCTCCACTAGGACGGGCCACAGTGGGGACTCTGTGTGTGGGCTCCCACCCCACATTTCCCTCTGCACTGCCCTAGCAGAGTTTCTCCATGAGGGCTCTATCCCTGTTGCACACCTCTGCCTGGACATCCAAGCATTTCCATAGATCCACTGAAATCTAGGAGGTGGTTCCCAAATCTCAGTTCTTGACTTCTGTGCACCTGCAGGCCCAACACCACATGTAAGCCACCAAGGCTTGGGGTTTGCATCCTCTGAAGCAACGGCCTGAGCTGTATGTTAGCCCCTTTTAGCCAAAGCTGGGATGCAGGGCACCAAGTTTTGAAACTGCACAAAGCAGCAAGGCCCCAGGTCTGGCCTACAAAAATTATTTTTTTCCTCCTAGGCCTCCAGGCCTGTGATGGGAGGGGTAACTGCAAAAGTCTCTGACGTGCCCTTAAGACATTTTCCCTATAGTCTTGGAAATTCACATTTGGCTCATTGTTACTTATACAAATTTCTGCAGCTGGATTGAATTTCTCCCCCAGAAAATGCGTCTTTCTTTTCTAGTGCATTTTCAGGCTGTGAATTTTCTGAACTTTAAGCTCTGCTTCCCTTTCAAACATAAGTTCCAATTCCAAACCATTTATTTGTCAATACATAAAACTGAAACCTTTAATAGCACCCAAATAATCTCTTGAATGCTTTGCTGCTTAAAAATGTCTTCTTCCAGATACCCTAAATCATCTCTCTAAAGTTCAAAGTTCCACGGATCTCTAGGGAACAGGCAAAATGTCACCAGTCTCTTTGCTAAAGCATAACAAGAGTCATCTTTGCTTTAGTTCCCAAAAAGTTTCTCATCTCCATCTGAGACCACCTCACCCTGGACTTTATTGTCAATATCACTATCAGCATTTTGGTCGAAGCCATTCAACAAGCCTCTAGGAAGTTCTAAACTTTCCCACACCTTTCTGTCTTCTTCTGAGCCCTCCAAACTGTTCCAACCTCTACCTGTTAGCCAGTTCCAAAGTCACTTCTGCATTTTCAGTTATCCTTACAGCAGTGCCCCACTACCTGGTACCAATTTACTATATTAGTTTGTTCTCATGCTGCTAATAAAGACATACCCAAGACTGGGTAATTTATAAAGTAAAAGAGGTTTAATGGGCTCAGCTCCACATGACTGGGAAGGCCTCATAATCATGGTGGAAGGCAAAGGAGGAGCAAAGGCATATCTTACATGGTGTCAAGTAAGAATGTATATGCAGGGGAACTCCCCTTTTATGAAACCATCAGATCTCAAAAGACTTCATCACTCTTACAAGAATAGCATAGGAATGACCCGCCACCATGATTCAATTACCTCCCAAGGGGTCTCTCCCATGATACATGGAAATTATGGGAGCTACAACTCAAGATGAGATTTGGGTGAGGTCACAGCCAAACCATATCAATTGAATGCACTGCTTATTTTACCAAGATTTTGACTGAAAAGACATATTTTCAGATTTGATCAGACTGCTTTGAGGAATTGAAGTTTCTTTATGGAGATGATAAAAAGCCCCTTCGTTAGCCCAGCATGGTGATGCATGCTTGTAGTCCTAGGTACTTGGGAGGCTGTGGCAGGAGAATCACTTGACCCCAGAAGATCAAGGCAGCAGTGAGCTATGTTTATGCCACTGCACTCCAGCAGCCAGGTAATAAAGCAAGATCCTGTTAAAAAAACAAAAAGCAAACAACAACAGCCACCACAAAAATACCTTGGAAACATGGGTTTGCATAGTTCCCTTGCAAGGTCCCTTATAAATAATGCCACGTTCTGACAAGCCTAGGAGCCTAAAGATATTTACAGATATGGGCACAGTCTGATGGCAAATCCTTGTCTCAACTGCCTAGCTTCAAGAGGGTTTTAAAAGTCTAATCTGAGACTTCTTATAAAAAATTTCCACAAACCACCTTTAAAAAGTCTATATGGGCTGGACATGGTGGATCATGGTGGATCACCCCAGAAGTTTGGGAGGCCGAGGGAGGAAGATCACTTGTGGCCAGTAATTTGATACTAGCCTGGGCAACATAGAGAAACCCCATAGCTAAAAAATACAATAAAATATCTTAAAAGCCTATATGGCCAATCAATCTTTTTGTTGCAACAGTAAGAATGATTGCCCATATAGGCTTTAAACAATAATCATGTCAAGTAAGATACCAAAACTTATTTTATAAATAAATTGATCCTATTAAAATGTATCTTTAAAGAAATGGGGAGCTAGAAAGAGAAAAATTGTGTTTCAGCAGAAAACTACTGTGTATCTTTTATTAGATTCCAGCCCTTACCATTGTTTTTGAGATTTTATTATTTTCCTACAGTTGGGACTAGATCCTAAATTATTTCCTGGCTACAATACATCTCTATAGGACTACATTTTAATTTTTTAGTGATGTTTTTAGTTGACTTCCAAATGGAAAAGAATTGTTTTCATTCTGTCATACAAATTCTCTTTTTGATTAGAATTTTTCTGTACATTATATCTCTACCATGTACCTTTTGTTTTTTACTTCATCCAAGAAAACTAAACTCGTGGTATTCCAAAGACTAGAGATGATTCAACAAGTGACAGCAGCTGTATGAATTAGTAACTTTTCTGAGGTCTCATTTTTGCCACCTTGTTATGTCATCCCAATTCAAATTTTGGTGTTCTTAAAATTTCTAACTGAGATGTATTCTCTCCCTCCTACTCCCTCACCATGAGACGGGACCATTCAGAAATTAGCCTTCCTAATGACACAAAACTAAGTTCCTAAATAAAAAAGGAGCCAAAATCATTTGAGTTTATCCAGTATGCTTTCTTTGAAAGATCCTGATAAAAAGGGATGAAACTAAAAAAGAAAAATATCAATTAGCTGGGCCTGGTGGCATGCATCTGTAATTCCAGTTGCTTGGGAGACTGAGCAGAATTGCTTGGACCCAGGAGGTGGAGGTTGCAATGAGCCGAGGTCGCGCCACTGCACGCCAGCATGGGCAACAGAGCAAGACTCTGTCTTGAAAAAAAAAAAAGAAAAGAAAAAAAGTAATCACAAAAAAGAAAAATATCTCAGAGTAATCTGAGCTATCAGAGGTATGTACAATTTATCAGACCCAAAGACAAGAGTATGGAACTTCGGTCACACCCCCTGCTCTCACGCCTGTGGAGCAAATCCTTAAAATTATTTTTGTACTTGACTAGCTGCCTCACTCATTATCTTCATGTTTCTGGAATTTGTGATATAAAGAATAATGTATAGCCAATCAATAGCTTATGTTATTTCCAGGGGAATTGCTTGAACCCAGGAGGCGGAGGTTGCAGTGAGCCGAGATCCTGCCACTGCACACCAGCTTGGGTGACAGAGTGAGACTCCATCTCAAAAAAAAGAAAAGAAAACAATTGTTTATGTTATTTTAATGAAACTTCTTGGTAAACAGCTTAGGAACTGTCTCTCCTTTTTCCTTAAAATGTACTTATAACTGCTGCTAGTCAGAGTGTATATTCATGGAAACTTGAATATATGTTGCTGGATGGCTATCTTTAAGCTTTGGGCTTGAATAAACTCTATACTTTGTCATATTTTATAAATTTAATTATTTAAGTTTGACAACACCTAAATCATTGATTTAAATGTGTCTTACTTCCTCTTCTTGCTGCTTAAGTTTTATGTGGTTTACAGATTACATGTAGTCAAAAGGTACAGTAACTCAAAAATCTCACTATGCACAGTTAGGCTCTTCAAGTTTAGCTTTCCTTCTAGTTTCTGACTTTTTTTTTTTTTTTCTGGGCTTACTTGTATCTCCCATGCTGTTTTATAATAATAAATTGTTAGATCTTTATCTGAAATTCTGGACAGGGGTATTCTAAAGTCCTTGGAGTTTTCTGAGTGATAAGAGTTTATTTTTTAAGTTAGTGAGGTGACTAATGATGTATTCATAAATAGCTACAGGATGGGGGCTGATCACTACAGAGACCAACCATGTAGCGACAGGGTTGGTTCTTGACCACTTATCTCTGGGGAGGGGAAAGGGGATAGAGATTGAGTTCAGTCACATAGCCAATAATGTAATTAATCATGCCTACATAATCAAATCTCAATAAATTTTGAGACACAAAGTCTCAATAGAGCTTCCTGGTTGGTGAACACACTGATGTGTTGAGAGAGTGATTCTACAAGAAGAAGGAATGGAAGTTCTGCATTTCCTCCCCGATCTCATTCTATACATCTCTTCACTTAGTTGGTTCTTGTGATTGTGCACTTTGTAACAAAACTGTAATTGTGAATACAGCAGTTTTCCTGAGTTCTGAAAGTCATTCTAGTAAATTAAACCTGAGAGAGTCATAAGAACCTACAAATTTACAGCTTGTCAGTCAGAAATGCAGATGGCCTAGGAACCCCTGATGAGTGGCTGGAATTTGAAACAAGGGTAGCCTGGTTGGGAACTGCTTGCTTTAACTTATGGGGTTTGCAGTAATTCCAGGTGGTTAGTACCATAATTGAATTGTGATGCACTCAGTTGGGGTTGAAACAGAATACATGTATATGCTAGCTACTATTCAAATATATTATTCATATTTTAGATTTCCTCCCTTCTACAGCTGCCTCATTTTCAGAATCCTTTCTTTAAGTTTCCAGCTGTCCTACTGCTCTAAGTCCTGTCATCTTCCCCATGATCCAGTTTCCCACAGGAAGAGTTATAGAGTGGGGTTGGTGGGTCCTTGAGTGCCTCATGAGAAAAAAATCAGTAAGCCCACAGTTTTTGTAGAAGCAGTAGCACTCTCTTCATAATAATCTCCTCTTATTTTCCTCTCACTTTTCCTTGGGTCACTTTCCATTACCTTCAAATATTTGTTTTAACACTTTTGCCCAGTTTCTATAAGTGTTTTTTCCAGGAAGAATTGTCTAAGGTCTTCATGTCATTTATTTACACCATCAGAAATAGGAGGAACAATTTCCAGAAACCTGGTTATTTTTATCCAATTTTTTTTCTTTTCTATTTGCAAGCTACTTCTATGTTCCCTTATACTTA
Source organism: Gorilla gorilla gorilla (assembly GCF_029281585.2). NCBI lineage: Eukaryota > Metazoa > Chordata > Mammalia > Primates > Hominidae > Gorilla > Gorilla gorilla. The sequence goes on from NC_073229.2 coordinate 66,636,130, forward strand.
ATTTTTCAAAAGACTAATAAATATTTAGGATTTCTAAAAATGAATGCTAGAAAACAGGAATGGTGGACAAAGTTTGCAATAGAGGAGGACATTCTATCCATGGAGATCACTCACTAAGTTGCCCAAACTCTGTCATCTCTTATTGTATCTTCTAGATAATTAAACAATGACCTCCCTCCTCTTTTGCCTAGATATTAACTTAGAATCACTGTGTCTGGAAGAATGGTTCTCCCTAGCTTTATCCGGCACAGAAATGGATGTGGGATGAGACAAATATAAATGTACTTAAGCATTAACTTTTCCCCACTTCATCAAAACTCTCCTTTTGGTAATTCTTTCAAACAAGTTTTCCAACACCATGGAGAGCAGCAGATAATAAAATTACATACAGAAAATTACTTAATGTTCCCTTAGTGTAGCTGAGTGTTCTTATTCTTGTTATATTGTTGTTATATTGTAGTTATGCATTTATAAGCATGCTTTTCATTATTGTTTTATAAAGTCAGTTTGAGTAGAATCCAGGTTTTACCATCTATATTTTTATAGCCCCTGAGACAGAGCAGCTAGCACTGAGGTGCAGAGAAGAAAGAAATAAGAAAAGGAAAGAAGAAAGGAAGGAGGGAAGGAAAAGGAGAGAAAAGCAAAGGAAAGAGAAAGCAATGAGCAGGATGAAGAATAATTGTCTTCAGATGAAAATCTGTAAAGAGTTTTGTTTCAATTATTTATTGCTGCATAACAAACTTTCTTAAAATATAGTGCCTAAAACCAATCAATAATTAAATATTTATTTGCTCATGATTTTCAGTTTCTTCAGGACTCAGCAGAGACAGCTCATCTTTGCTCCATGTCTTCTTGGCTGAGGGCTGATTTGACGCTGGAGAACCCAAGATGGCTTCCCTCACATGTCTGACACCTCAGTTTGGACGTCTGGAATGGTTGGAAGCTGGCTGGACTATTCTCTCTTTTTTTAATTCCATTCTCCATGGCTTGTTTATCTTTGTAGGACCTCTCTCCAGCAGGCTAGTTGTTTTTCTTGGCTATGTGGCTGTTTTCCAAGAAAAAAAAAAAAAAAGCGGGACACTTCAAGACCTCTTAAGACTAAGGACTGAAAATCTCAGAATGTCATTTTTGGCATATTCTATGAATCAAGAGAAGTCACAGGGCCAGCTTGGCTTTAAAGAGAGGAGTAAAAGATTCTCATCTCTTGCTGGGAAGAACAGCATGTCCACGCCAGTATGGGAGGATCTGTTAACAGCTGCCTTTGAGGACAATCTACTACAGTGTTAACAGCCTATTACTGGAGTATCATAGAAAACTATTTCGAAAATTTAACTTAGAAACTATAACTCAGCATGTCTAGTTCATTAGTAATTCCTAGTTCATTACTTTTTAAAGAGCACATTATAATATTTGCTTTAATACTTCAGCTTTGACTAAAAATTGTTAATCAAATGTGTCCTGAAACCATTTCAGATTGCATATATTATGTCCAATGGCATCCATAAACGCTTACAGATAAACTATAAAGTGTTGTAGATAAATTGTGAATTGCCATATCTATATAAAGCTAATCACAAAACTAGATGACCAATGATTGAAATAGGGAGCTAATGTATAAAAAGTACACAGATAGTCCTTTCCTTCTAAGCTTACAACCTTAGCCTATTTTTCTGTAGCACAGAGCTAGCTGAAGGGTTGTGTGAAAGGTCATTTTAAATGTAATAGCATTTGTTTTGTTTTCAAATGTAAGCTATAATCGGATTGGTGTAGATGAATTTTGCCTATATTTAAATGGTGAGGTTTGTAATAGAAAACCTAAGATAAAAAATTGACATCATTTTTTCTCCTTTTATTGTTTCAGTTCATAGTAACAATAAAATTTGCTATATCATTAAAAGGAACTACACACACCTAGGTTTTATAAAGATTTGTAAACATATGCTATGATAGATGCATTTCTATCATCAAATCAGCACTTCAGTCAGAACCAATATAATGTAATAAGATTGACTTTCTTTCATGAGCACATATACCATGAAGGTTCAGGGAATTTATCTAGTATAGAAGACTGTTAAAAGGGAGATGGCAGCCCAGGAATTAATATCCATTACTGGTCATCCATATGGTGACAGTGGATATTAGTTGTGGTTTTATTTTATAATTTAAAAGAGGATGTTAGAAAAAAGTCTAGTAAATTATTTAAAATTGTTTTTGTTTCAGAAGCTTTTTAAATGAGATTTCTGGTGGTAATTTATAAAGATTAAAATATGCTCATTCAGAGCCTGTATTTAATAAGTTAAAGCCATTAAGAAATTAGAAAAGTCTGAAAAGGCTATGTCGTCTCTGGTGATGTAAATGTTTATTAATATGTTTATTTTTAATGCAAAAGGATTCTGCAGATAATTTTGTTAACTTCACTGTTTTTAGAATTCCACATTTATTAAGAAGATATTACTTCAAAGTAAAAGCTTATTCAACAACCTCATTTACATTTTCTTTGCTTTTGGTAACCAAACCACTGAGCAAACAAAAAATAATAGGTTGATAGTACAGGCTATTTCTGCTTGGCTGTAATTGCCCGGAATTTCTATTTCAATTCCTTTCCTCTCAGAGTGTTGCCACTAATGTGACAATCAATCCATCTGTGCTTCTAGTCATTAAAGAGAATCTGACAACCCCTTTAATCAATCACCTTGCTGTGAAAAGAAGTGGTGAGAAGGTTGAGGGGAGAGGTGAATTACCTCAAATCTAAGGTTGGTAATATTGTTTGCAGAGGGGAAGCACCCTGAGGAGTCTGTAACCTAGGGTGAGTTACTATTTGTCTCCTTCAATTTTTTCTTTATTTTGAAATGACCTTGAACACATATCAGATAATTCACACAGTCCCATGAGCAATAGCCTATTTCCTCAAAGCTTTTAGGGTAAGAAGCGCATTCACTCAAGGTAATGCATTTTATTTGTAACTGCTTTCCACAGTTTACTTAGCTTTTAGGTGACCTCTTAACCTATAATTTTTCAAAGAAAGTGTGTGTGTTTGTGTGTGTGTGTGTGTTTTGAAGCACCTTTCCAGCCAGGGGACCTGGATTTTCTTTTGACTTTTCATTTTCATTAGGACCCTAATCACAAGGAATCATGAATATACTTATTACCTGACCTTGGTAACTTAAATGCTCTCATTTGGCTGTCATTGATTCATTGATACTACACTTAACTGTCCATAAATAATTTTATCCACTCTAACCCCCAACACATAATTCTTACTGTAGATGTCCAAGTCTTCTTCATATTGCATATATAATCCATTTCAATTTTCACCCCCTGTATGTCTTCGCTTTTGCTATTCCCCCAGGTTTGCACTTGTCTGAACTCTTTTATTCATTCCTCATGCAAAATGTGCCATTTCTCCAAAGTCCACCTCAGCCTTTCTAACATCACGATCTCTTCCGACGAACACCACAGCTTCCTATCCCCTCACAATATTTACTTTTTCTGAACTAAAGTAATCGAACTCGTTTAACAAATGATCATATAACGCTGTATTTAAGTTTCTTATGATATATCTGTCGGTTTGTCTTTCAAGGTTGTACGTTTGCTGAAAATGAGGACTACATTCCTGCAACATATATTAGGGAATTAGGGTCCCCAGGGTGCTCTATAACTCTTTCTTGATTGATTTCTGCCAGTCACTTAATAATTAACAGAAAATAAATATTTTTTCTCACTATATTTGAGTCCATAACTTACTTTGAAGTGAAAAATGTCTTTCCTCCTATATGGTGGGCAAGAAGAGTTTAAATTTGTTTTTTTGTTGTTGTTGTTTTGTAATAGATCATATTTTAGACATATCACAGGCAAGATCATTTTGGCATATTTATAGATTTATTTCTACTACTGCTTTTGTTTGCCACTATTGTTTTTTAAAATTTTTTGTTGTAGTTGTTTTTGTTTTTGAGACAAGATCTCACTCTGTTCCCCAGGCTAGAGTGCGGTGGTGTGATAGTGGCTCACTGCAGCCTCGACCTCCCAGGCTCAAGCAATCCTTCTACCTCAACCTCCTGTGTAGCTGGGACTACAGGCATGTGCCACAACATCTGACTAAATTTTCAATTCTTTGTAGCAATGGAGTCTTATTATGTTGCCCAAGCTGCTCTTGAACTCCTGGGAGCAAGTGATCCTCCCACCTCAGTCTCCCAAAGTTCTGGGATTACAAACATAAGCCACTGCACCCAACATGCTATTATTATAATGCCCTAATATTTGCTAGACTGTCTTAATTAAATGAAATTCCTATTCCATTATTGGTATGCAAACATTTCAGTGGCTGTAACATCATAGCTTGATCTTTGCTGTTTCTATTAAAAAATGATTTTTATTGCGTATGGACAGTAAGTTGGGATAAGAAGAACTCTGATCTAATTTTAATATTTGTGATTTAACCCACTCTAATTCTGATTCATATTTTCTCTTCTTATCAGTTCTATAAGACCATGAAGTACACTAGCAAAACTGGTAAAAAATGACTAAAATAAAACTGTTCTCTAGGAGAAACACTTCACTCTAGGACATTATGCTATGGTAAGTAAGAAGTCTATTTAAAAATGTGATTGCCATAGCTCTCTAAGTAACACTTTGTAATATAAAAAGGCACTCTGATTTGCTTTTATAAAGCAGAATTTTTCTGGCAATAGGCAAACGGCAACACCAAACACAAAACTGCCCCCAAATTTAACATTCTAGTACCAAACTGAAAATATTACCTATTGCTTGTTTTTAAAAAGCAAATAGCTGTTAAAAGTAATTGTTTTATAAATGTAATTGAGAGCATTACTAAGAGTGGACAATAAAATGTATAGCTGATCACAAGCTTTATGTTTTTGGGTAACAGCCCCAGTTAACAACTCATTTGGATGTCTACAATTAGACATTGATTGGCAGCTGATTGGTATGTGAAGGGACAGGGAAAGCTCATTTAATCAGAAAAATCATGTTGCTTATACTTTCAAATGAAACAATATTTGAGCAGGTTGAGTTCTTGGAATTGATTAGGAATTAGAGCAAATAAATAGAAAATTTCTCAGACAATTAAGATTTAATTAGGCCCTTCATCACCCCACTACACTAATGTGCTTGTCCTTGTTAACTTTGCCCTCCTTCTGCCCTCTATGCCTCATTAGAGTTTTAATAAATATGTGCCACTTCCCAGCTTTAGACTCTGCCACAGTGGTTCTCATAATCCTCATAAGCAGGCATTGGTTGTGTCAATGTCCTCAGGTTAGAATTAAGTATCCATCTTTCTCTGGATGTCCATGGTCCACTCTGATTATGGAAGTCCCTGCAGGTTTTTTGTTTCCTTCCTGCTTTAAAATCTGCTTCTTTCTGAGATGGCTTGTGGGTACCTGCGTACCTTTCTTTCTCAAACGCATTGCTTACCTCCCTACAAAAATTTTTTCTGCCATTTTTTTTTCTTGCACCATAATTCGAACAAATAATTAAGTTCTTTTCTGGTATTAGGGCACTAGCAAAGAATGACTCTGAAGCTATTTTCTTAATATGCATCTCCAAAGCAGATTCTGTCCTTTGGTGCAGATAGTTTTAGGCACAGATGGGAGCCTGGCTGTCTACCTTCAATATTTTGTCTTCCTGATTTAACACCCACTTCTGGAATGGTGATAGAGACCTTTGTTCTCTGTGGATTATAAAACTATGTCACGTCATGCTATTTTTCTACTAGTCAGTGGACAGATATCAGAACTTTTTTTTTCTTTAAATAGAGAAATCTGCCAGGCATGGTGGCTCACGCCTGTAATCCCAGCACTTTGGGAGGCCGAGGCCGGTGGATCACGAGGTCAGGAGATTGAGACCATCCTGGCTAACACCATGAAACCCCGTCTCTACTAAATATACAAAAAAGTGGCCAGGCGTTGTGTCACATGCCTGTAGTCCAGCTACTCGGGAGGCTGAGGCAGGAGAATCTCTTGAACTCAGGAAGCGGAGGTTGCAGTGAGCTGAAATTGTGCTACTGCACTCCAGCCTGGGCGACAGAGTGAGACTCCATCTCAAAAAAAAAAACAAAAGAGGAATCAATACACATGAACATGGAGGAAGTAAGGTGCTATAGAGAAGACTGCCTTAGATTTATTAAGCATCTTCCCGTGTAAAGTTACATTAGGACTCAGAAACCCAATACCCCACATATATGACATTTTGACATGCTGAACTAAAGAAGCCTCAAGGTCTTTCTGACCAACCACCTTCACCATTTCCCCTAGAGAAGCTAAAAGGTTTTTTTTGTTGTTGTTCTTTTTTTTGTTTTTTTGTTTTGTTTTTTTAATCTGCCTAAGATCCAGACCCACTAAGGAAAACAATTATATTTTATTTCCTCTCCCTGTTAGTTCACTATCTACTGCAGATAGAAGACCAAGATGTGAGCACAACTCATGAGAACTTTTCACAAGTACAATAACTGTCTTTAAGGACTATTTAAATTTCAAAGAAAACTGTTTCCAAGTTAATCTCTGTTCTCTGCTCTAATCATTCTCCCTAGCAATTATTTATTGCCCCTCAATAGAATTCCTCTTCTCCTCCCTCCCATAACCTGCGTTACCAGGATAGATGCCTTCATTGTTTCTGTAACCTCCAAATGGTATATAAGTTTCTGAAACTTACTGTGAAGTTGAATCTTTATTCTGAGGGCTCCTGTATATACACGTTAAGCAAATTTGTATGCTTTTTCTCCTATTAATCAATTTACTTCATCCCAGTGATTTTTCGGTGAACCTTTAGGAAGGAATGGCTATGGCCTCTACAGTTGATATAATGAAATTTTCTTCAAGGATTAAGCCAGATGCCTCTCCTATGTCCTCTCTTTAGAGTGTGTCTTTGGAAACAAAACAATCCCAATGAGAGATCCAACCTTTTATAATAGCATGATGGGTTCCTGTTCCCTGCTGCACAGATAGGGCCAATTCAGAGAAAGCAGTATTTCAATCAAGGAAGAGTTTAATAAACTCAGCTAGCCAAATGGAAAGACAGGAGTCTATTACTCAAGTCAGCCATCCCAAGAACTCTGAGGCTTTTACGGATAACTTGGTAGGCAGGGGGCTAGAGAATGGGTGCTGCTGATTGGTTGGGGTTTGGAAAATGGCCCTGATGCATTGAGTCAGCCTCTGGGTGAGGGCCACAGGACCAGCTGAGTCATGAGTCTTTGGTCCACATGGAGTCAGTTGTTCACCAGAATACAGAAGTCTTAAAAAAAAAAAAAAACCCTGAAAGACCAATCTTAGGTTCTACAATGGTGATGTTACCAATACAAACAACTGGGGAAGCTACAAATCTTATGACCTCCAATGCAGTAAACAGTTATAGAAAAGCAAGCTATGCCTACATCTTAGCAGAATTCAGGCCTGTCCCATAATCCTAGTCTTGTGGACTTCAATAAACCTTACAAAAGTGGTTTCAGAACAAGGAGGGGTTCAGTTTTAGGGAGAAACTATTGTTATCCTTGCTTCAAAGTTAAACTGTAAACTGAATTCCTTCTGTGGTTAGCTTGGCCTACTTCTAGGAATGAGTGAGGACAGCCAGCCTCTGAGGCTAGAAGCAAGATAGAGTCAGCCATGCTAGACTTCTCTCACTGTCATAATCTTTGCAAAGGTGGTTTTATTTCTATTTCTCGTATTTTCTGGTCTCTTGACAAGTTCTTTCATTCTCTGCAGAATTATTAAGCTAAGGTAATTTAATTCAGTAAATCCTTCTATCTTTTTATTAGCTATAAAAAAGATTGTGGGGGGAGTTTGAATGAGCTTGCTAAATATTTCATGGATGGTGATTATGAGTGCTTTTCAATACTAAATGACTCTGGGGAGTTTTGGTGGATTTCAGTTATTAGTAGTTACTCTCTGAATGCTCTCTTACATTGAGTTTAGTCAGAAAACCAGAGGGAAAGGCATGCCTACATCTTAGAACTCAATCCTGTTCCACAGTCCTACGCATTAGGATGGCCAGAATACAAAACACTGACAATATCAAATGCTAGTGAAGATGAGAAGCAACAGGAGCTCATGCATTGCTGCAGTCATACTCCTTAGTATCACCAAATAATTTTAAAATGTATGTCCACACAGATAATGGCACACAAATGTTTATAGCAACTTTTTTTATAATTGCCAAAATTTAGAAGCAACCAAAATTCCTTTTGATCAGTGAGTGGATAAACTATAGTACATTCATACAATGTAATAGTACACAGTGATGAAAAGAAATGTTATGAGATCACAGAAAGACATGGAAGAACATTGACTACATACTGGTAAGCAAAAAAAAAAAAAAAAAAAAGCCAGTCTGAAACGGGTGCATTCTGTATGATTCCAGTTGTAAGAAATTCCGAAAAAGGCAAAACTATAGAGGCCATAAGAAGACCAGTGGTTGCTAGGGTAGCAAGGAGAAGGAAGGGATAAATAGGTAGAGCTTAGGGGATTTTTAAGGCAATAAAGCTCTTCTACATGATACTGTAATGGTGGAAACATGACATTATACATTTACCAAAACCCATAGAACTGTGCAACACAAAAGAGTGAACTGCAATGTAAACTATAAACTTTAGTTAATAATGTATTCATACTGGTTCTTCATTTGTAACAAATGTATCTCACTAATGCAAGATGTTAATAATAGGGGTCTCTGTGTGCAGAGGGAGAGGCAGTATGTAGTTACTCTCTATACTTTCTGCTCATATTTTCTGTAAACCTCACACTGTAAGACATAAAGTCTATTAACTTTTAAAAAATGAGAGAGAAAAAGGAAAATAAAAAAGTTAGAAAAATATTGCCTATTGCCTCATCTCAGTGTGAAAAAACATTATTCAACAGTGAAAACTCAAGTGATAGATACATAGTTATTAGCTTGATTACAAAAGTGCACCTTAAAGTATAGTATAGTGACTAGTACCGAGTTTTTAAGGAAGAGGAGGAAACAAAAAAAAGAGAAAACATTAATTTTATCATTGTTTACATTAGGAAGTCTTTAGAGCAACTATAGATTAAATACATACACACACTATATATGTGTGTGTGTATACATATGCTATATACTATGTGTGTTATATGGTAACATTACTGTGTACACAAAATATAAAGTGGTCACAAAGCTAACCCCGAGTATAAATATACTTATTTTCTTAAATATTAGATAATTCAAATACGTGTGTGTGCCTGTGCATACACACAAACATACACACACTACACAAAGAAATGAACCATATTAGGAAAAGATGATAAACATGATCCAAACAAAAAAAAAATGACATAAATCTTGTCTTATTTATAATCTAATGTAAATGGACTTACTTCCTTGATGAAAAATTGGACCGCAAAACAAAATTCAATTCTTTCTATAAATAAAGGTCACCGTCTAAGCAATGTGATTCTTAAAGGTTCAAAATAAAAGGAGAGGCAAGTACACTCCAAGCAAATGCATTTTGAAGGAAAGCAGAGGCTGCAATCTTAATACCAGAGCAGGTGGAATAGCAAATTCATTCCTGCATGAGAATAACAATGTGGTTGGAATTCTCCATCATATAAGAAGATCTATGGTAATTAAGGTAGAGAATTTAGGCACAAAGATAAACAACTATAGTAATTTAATGTAATACATAACCAAGATGCAGATACATGCATATGTAAAGGCTTGATTCATAACTGAGCTGCCACTGAAGTTTATTGGGGAAATGACTGACTCGTCAATAAATTGTTCTGAGAAATTCTGCTATCTACTCTGGAAGAACAAATACCTCTTTCAAAAGGAAAAAATGCTCAAGTGTAAAAGGCAAACTTATAAACTTTATGAAGAAAATGTAAAAGATTATACATATACAATTAGACCAAGAAGATGTGTTCTTTTACACAAGTGAGAAGAGCTTAAACCATTAAAATTAATTCATGAATTTAAATACATTAAAATGGAGAATTTGCTACTTATAAAAAAGTGAGTATTAAAACATGCCACCAACTGAAAGACATTTGAAAAAAATAAACTTTTTAAATCATTGGAAATAAAATAAGCTCCATTTATCTAAAACAAAGTAAAGATTTCTATAGCACTTCACACAAAATACAAGTGAATGGCCAATAAACATAACAAAAAATGATAACTTTATAAGTGACTAAGGAAATGTATATTAAGGTCAAAGTGACATAGCCTTCTACACTCTTTACTTTGATGAAAATTTAAGTCTGACATTGATTTTGGGGATGGATGTTTTTAAAAATGATGTTTTATTCACGACCGATAAGTTCAGTTTTCTTATACATTCTGTTCTTCTTTCTGTGTTCAATATTTAATTTAAAAAATTTGGCCAGACATGGTGGCTCACGCCTGTAATCCCAGCACTTTGGGAGGCCGAAGCGGGCAGATCACAAGGTAAGGAGATCGAGACCATCCTAGCAAACATGGTGAAACCCCGTCTCTACTAAAATACAAAACATTCCTCGGGCGTAGCTGCACATGCCTATAATCCCAGCTACTTGAGAGACTGAGGCAGGGGAATTGCTTGAACCGGGGAGGTGGAGATTGCAGTGGGCCGAGATCGAGATCGTGCCACACTGCCCTCCAGCCTGGCAACAGAGCAAGACCTCGTCAAAAAAAAAAAAAAAAAAGAAGAAATTTTTTTCTTTTTCGATGATGTAAAACCTTGGAACTGAAAATACTGGCATATTTTATATCTCAGAAGCTGTGATAAGTAAAACATTCGGGTGTATTTGTGATTTTTAAATCCCCATTGAATAGCTTTCAATATGGATTTATCAAAATCCATTCTGTATATGAAAGTGCACATTTTCCAAAAAAGTAGCCAGGCGTGGTGGCGGGCACCTGTAGTTCCAGCTACTTAGGAGGCTGAAGCAGGAGAATCCCTTGAACCCAGAAGGTGGAGCTTGCAGTAAGCCCAGATGGCGCCACTGCACTCCAGCCTGGGCGACAGAGCGAGACTCCGTCTCAAAAAAAAAAAAAAGAAAAAGGAAAAAAAAAAAGAAAGTGCGCATGTTCACATAAGCAAAGAAACCATGTGGTGGTGGGAAGAAGTTGGTCAAAGAGTAAAATGTTTCAGTTAGACAGTATGCATAAATTCTGGTGATACAGTGTGGGTCATGGTGACTATAGCTAATAATAGTTACTTGAAAATTGCTAAGAGAGTAGACCTTAAAGGTTCTAATCATATGCACATACATGCAGACAACAAACAATAACTATGTGAGGTGATGGGTATGTTAATGAGCTTGATTGTGGTGATCATTTCAACATGTATGCATATATCAAAATATTCCTTGTATGCCATAAATATGTATAATTTTTATTCATCAATTATATCTCAATAAAGCTGAAAAAAACTTAAAAAGGAAACCATAATTTAAGATGAAGGATTACTCTTGCTACCTGTTAGGCATGCGTACTTGTGTTTGGGCAGGTGTGATTTTTTTCACATATAGAATCCAGCTCTCTGTTGGAATCTGATTTCTCCATAAGAAACAAAGCATTCCTCCTGTTAATATATGTGTCAAACTAACAATAGTTACAAAATATTTGCTATACCTCCATCAAGTAGGTCTGTTTCTTTTCCCTTTGAGTTTGGGCTGCCCTTTGACTGCTTAAGCAATAGAATATAGTAGAATGGTACTATGAGTTGCTAGATTGGTAATCCTGAGACTCCATTTTTGAAGTCCTACTATGCTGCAGGATAAACAATTAGGAGAGGGGCTAAGACTATGGAAAAAGAGAGGGACCCAACCGAGCTCAGTTTCTCAGACGTCTCTGTCAGGTTGGCAGGGAAGTAAGTAAGCATTTTTTAGAATCTTCAAGTACTTAGCTATCAGCTGAATACCACTGAGTGACGCCAGTCAACCAGTCATAGAACACAGTAAGAATCACCCAGTGAAACGCTTCCCATATCCCTGACCCACACGGGGTCCTGTATTTTGTGCTCAGTATAGGAGGTAAAAAGTGGAGCAAAGTTCTCCATTCCCAAGAAGGTTATATTCTACTTGGTGTAAACAAACTAAAGGACACATCAACAAATTAATTTTAAAGAGGTATAAGTGCTATGAAGGAAACATATATGTTACTAAGAGGGTAGTCAAGACATTTAATTTAGATACTGCAATTAGAAAGGCTAAATGCCGTCATCATTGAGATGATTACATTAAATTTGACATTAGATTGGCAAATAGAAAAGTGTGTTCTAAGGAGGAACAGTATAGTACTGATCAATTCCTTGATGTAGGAAGCAATTTGATCAAGTGGGAAACTGAATTGCAGTTGGTCGTCTCTGTAGTATACTTAAGTAAGGATTTCAGTGGCCCAAGTAGAGGGTAAGATAAAGTAGGCATCAATTCTTGCAAATATTTCACCATGGTGTACTAGATGTGGGGATTAATTTTTTCCTATGAGCAATAGAAGGCAATGGATTATCTCAAACAGAAGGACGACATCACTCTAAATACATTTTAAGGTGATAATATATTTGTTATATTGAAAACAGATTGAAAAAGCATGTTGTTTACTTAATAATTACTTAGTCATCCTCCCAAATCTTATAGCAATACTTATGTAAATACACTATTTATATAAATGCATACATTGTGTGGAATGCTTGATTGCAAGTGCAATCAAGTGCAAGATTGATGAAAAATCCAAAGGACTCATATTTTTTCTTTTATTAGTAATTTATAAGGAAGGACAGAGGCTGGTGAGCAATTATTGAAGAAAAATCTTTGCAAAACTTGGCTTTAGAAAAAACATTATCTTAAACCAGTCATAGTTGCAGTAAAAGAATATCACTGAGACAATGAAACTCTCACACAGTGTGATGTAATCTGAATTCGGAAAGGATGTTGATATATTCTAAAAAGATGTTTACCTTGAAATGGGACACTCTCTAAAAAGAAGCTATAATGTACATAGAAGGGAAAAATGAGCTCTAAATTTCATCAAGATATAAATATAAACATGCATTATCACAGGAAATGAATTAGTGCCATAATGTATATCAAATGTCAATTATCTACATGATCTTTTCTCATCTTTCATTTATACGTTTTAGCACAATTTTTAGAATATGATCAATATTGAAATAGTTGTCTTAGATGAATATGTTCTTAAATATGCTTCATAGGCCATTAAATTAAGATGACTCTCATTAGACAAATAGCACGTTAAAATAGGCACTAGCATTTTTCACTGTCACAATCATAATGGACATACAGAGCACTATTTTAACACACAATAATATCATTTGTCTTATTGTGCTGTGTTTTTTTAAGTATCACATACTTATTTTTATTATATTTATTGTCGTTGAACACTTAATATATAAAAGGTCCATCCTCTTAACACATTTTTAAAGGTAAAATAGAGCATTGTTAACTGTAGGCAGGGTGGTGTACAGCAGATCTCTACAACATTCATCTTGCATAACTGAAACTTTATAACCACGAAACAACTCCCCATTTCCCTGTCCCCTTGTCCCCTGGCAGCCACTATTCTACTTTCTGCTAGTCTGAGTCTGACTTTTTAGATACCTCATATAAGTGAAATAATGCAGTATTTGTCCTTCTGTAAGTGGCTTATTTTGCTTAGCATGTCTTCAAGGCTTGTACATGTTGTTGCATATTACAGAATATTTTAAAGACCTTAAAGACTGGTAATATTCTGCTGCCATGTATAAACCACATTTTCTTCATCCATTTTTCTGTCAATGGACGGTTTAAGTTGTTTATATACATTGGCTCATTAGACAAATAGCAAATTTTGTAAATAGTGCTGCAATGAATACTGACATGCTATTATTTCTTTGATGTCTTGTTTTATATTCTTCTGGATAAATGGCTGGAAATAGAATAATGTGGGAATTCTATGGTTAATTTTTTAAAAACTGCCATACTGTTTTCCATGAAAGGTGCATCATTTTGCATTCTCCCCAATAATGTAGAAGAGGTACAATTTCACCATATCCCCAGCAACACTTATCTTTCATTTTTTTGATAATAGCCATCTTAACTGGTGTGAGATGATATCTCACTGTGGTTTTGAATATGCATGTCCCTGAAGATTAATGACATTGAGCAATTTTTCATGTACCCATTGGCCACTTGTAAGTCTTTGGAAAAATGTTATTCAATTATTTAGCCTGTTTTCTATCGGGTTATGAGTTCTGTATGCATTTTTAAAATTAATTATGTATCTTATGTATAGTTTGCAAATATTATCTACATTTGCATAGGTTGCCTTTTACTCTGTTGAATTATTTGCTTGCTATGCTGGAGCTTTTTGGTTCGATAGACCTGACTTAGTTGATAGCTGCAATTGCCTATTTTTACTTTTTCTGCCTATAGTTTTGATGTCATATCTACAAAATCATTGCCAAAACCAATTTCAAAAAAACCTTTTCCTTGTTTTTTTTCCCTAGGAATTTAAAAAATTGAGATCTTATGTGTAAGTGTAAATCTATTTCGAGTTGACTTTTTGTGTATATGATAAGATATGAGTCTAATTTTTGCATGTGGATATTCAGTTTTTTCAATATCATTTATTGAAGAAACTATCCTTTCCCATTGTGAATTATTTACATCCTTGTAGAAAAACAATTGACCATGTATGTATTGGTTTATCTCTTAGCCTTCTATTCTGTTTCATTGTTCTATATGTCTGCCTTTATACCAGTGCCATACTGTTTTAATTACCATGGGTTTTTAATGTATTTTGAAATCACGAAGTGGGTTGCCTCAAATTTGTTTTTCTTGCTCAAGATTGTTCTGTATATTTGTGGTTAATATCTAAAATATGCAATGAACTCCTACAACTTGATAATAAAATACCAAGTAATCTGATTTAAAAATGGACAAAAGACCTCAATAAATATTTTTCAAAGAAGACTTATAAATTTCCAACAGGTATATAAAAAATTTATCAATGTCACTAATCATCATTGAAATGCAAATCAAAACTACAGTAAGATATTTCCTTTTACTTCTTAGAATGGCAATTATCAAAATGATAAGAGATAACAAGTGTTGGCGAAGATGCGCAGAAAAGGGAACTCTTGCATACTGTTGGTGGGGTTATAAATTGGCATGGTCATTATTGATAAAAATATGGAGGTTCTTCAAAAAATTAAAAATAGAATTACTATATGATCTAGCAATTCTATTTCTGGGAATATATCCAAAGGAAATTAAATTACTGTCTTGAAGTAATATCTACACTTCTTTGTTCACTGTTGCCTTTGTCACAAAAACTGTTATAGAAGTAAACTGAATGCCCATTAATGACTGGATGAAGAAATGTGATATACACAGATCATATACATTGGAATAATGTTCAGCCATAAAAAGAAAGAAATCTTGCCCTTCTTTCATTTCACATAATGTCCTGTGGGTTTATCCATGTTGTCACATAGATGAACCTGCAGGACATTTTGTGAAATTAAACAATCCAGACACAGAAAGACATATATACCATGATCTCAATTATATGTGTAATCTAAAAAAGTTGAACTTATAAAGGCAGAAAGTAGAATAGTGGCTGTCAGAGGAGA
The DNA here is from genome assembly GCF_029281585.2 of Gorilla gorilla gorilla. NCBI lineage: Eukaryota > Metazoa > Chordata > Mammalia > Primates > Hominidae > Gorilla > Gorilla gorilla. The sequence goes on from NC_073229.2 coordinate 66,651,710, forward strand.
CATGGGGAGATGTTCAAAGAGCATAAACTTTCAGTTATAAGTTGAATATGTTTTGGGAACCTAAAGTACAACATGGTTACTACAGTTGATATACTGCATTGTTTACTTGAAATTTGATAACAGAATAGATTATAAGTGTCCTCATTCTCTTACACATGCAAATAATTGCAACTACAGGTGGTGTTGGATGTGTTAAATTATTTGCCTGTGATAATCAATACACTGTATATACAGACACACACATATATATACATACACACACACACATATATATATACACATATATACATATCAATGTATGTGTATCAAATTATCATGTTGTACACATTGGGCGTATACATTTTGTCAATTAAGTACGTTTTTTTTTTTCAGAGATGGGTTCTCAGTATATTGCCCAGGCTAGTTTCAAATTCCTGGGCTCAAGTGATCCTCCTACCTTGGCCTCTCAAATTGTTTGGACCACAAGTGTGAGCTACTTTGCTCAGTCTATCAAGACTTTCTACTTTAATATGTTGATATAATTATATAAATTTTTTCATGTATTATGTTAACGTGGTAAGCTATATAGTTTGATTTTCAAATGTTGAACTAAATTTTCATTTTTGAAATAAATCAAGTTTAGCTGTAATATATTATCTTTTTAAATAAAGGACTATATTTTGTTTAATATTGTGTTTAGCATTTTGCATCAATGTTTATGAAGGATTGGTTCTAATTTTCCTTCTTGAAATGCTTTTTAATATAAGTTTTATCCTTCTAACTACAGTAACTTTAGGATCTACAGTGATGTCTCTTTCTTAACTTTAATATTAGTAACTGATAAATGCACTTCTTAGTCTTTACTGGTCTTCCTTACTTTTAAGAATTTTATTGGATCAGCAGTCTTCAACATGTGATTGCAGAACTCTATGGATCCCTGAGACATATTGTAGGAAAGAGAGTTTCTGGAGTGCCAGATGAGTTGGTCTCCCCTGTGTGAGACACCTATGGGGAGCCATGGGCGGCCTCTGAAGAGAAAAGTCTCCTTATTGCCTTCATGTCTTTATGCCCCGAGAGATAACGGCTCAGCGGCATTCCACAGGTTGTTCAGGGAGATAACACTCCCTTGAAGCAGTGGAGTAAAATCAAACATCTTGGCTCCTCCTGAAACCCGCTCCCACCCATTTCAGTCCCAATAAGTTAAAGATCTTAAGTAGTTTAGACACTCGCCTTTGCTCAAGGAAATTCAAGGAAACCGCCACTACTATACATCTTATTGAATGACTCACGAGTTCTCCTTCACTGATTAATTCTTTTCTTCATCCCTTCCTCCCCCTCCCATGTGCCCTAAGAACAAAGAGCTTATAAACCAATACATTGGGTGGAGGCCGAGAGCTAGGGGCCCTGAGCAAGCCTCCGATGCTCCGGTCCCCTTGACATTTTAAACTCTTATTCTGTCTCTTTCTAACTCCTTTGTCTCCGCTGGACTTGGGGTACCCACCGGGTGGTGTGAGGCTGGTTTCCCCAACATCTGGTGCCCAATGCGGGGCTCCACATAATCCCTACAAATAATCTGGTGAAGGAACGCCAGAGCGTGGAAAGTGGAGGACTACTGACAAAGGATGCTTGAGTACGTTTTCACTTCAAGCTCTACCGGTAAGTAGGGAGCTCAGAGAATTCCAGGGTAACCTCGGGAAAGTATGGGTCAGGCTAAGAGTAAGTTTGCTAATTACTTAAGCCTGGTGCGGCCTTTATTGCACTGCGGAGGGGTAATTGTGAGTACCCAATATCTCACATCTTTGTTCCATCTCGTAGAAAAGTATTCTCCTTGGTTCCGGGAATATGGAACCATGAATGTAAAAGACTGGGACAAGGTCGGATCAGACTTAAAACCAGCACAACAAGAGGGCCACGATATTCCCTTCTCCGCTTGGTCTGTGTGGTCGGCAATTAAAACAGCACTGGAGTCCTTCCACATTGAGGAGGAGGAGGAGGAGGAGTTTCAGGATGACATAGATAAGTTTAATAATCAGGAGTCTGATAATCAGCAAAGTGAACCATCACAGTCTAGTTTAAAAAAGGGGGAGAAACGGGAAGGTATATATGCTAACCCAAAAACTTATGAAAGAAACAGTTCCACCTACTGCAGAAACAGTGCCACCTACTATGCCTTTAGGGAAAGGTCCGGAATGGCCTCCCCTGCCTCAGCTGTATGAATTTTTGGAACGGGGAGCCTGAGGAAAGGAGGCTTGCTGCTCTCATGGTTGCACGCCTCGCTGTTAACTATGGCAAAGGGAAGCTTCAGGCTTGCCCAACAGCCAATTACGGTGAGGGAATGATCACAGCTTGTCCACCTGTTAATTATGGTAGAGGAATGCTGCAAGCCGGCCCAAATACAAATTATGGCACAGGGACAATCCAGGCAGCCATTCACCAGGCACGAGAAATAGGGGATTTGGATGCTTGGCAGTTTCCAGTAATTATTTCTTCAGCTGAGGAGCCCGGAGAACATGCTCAAGCACGCTGGGAGCCATTTCCTTTTAAAATATTAAAAGACTTAAAGTAAGCAATTGGAAAATATGGGCCAAATTCTCCTTATGTTCATTCCTTGTTACAATCTGTGGCTTATAACCGGCGTTTAAAACCTCTGGATTGGGAGTCATTAGCCCGATCCACCCTGTACCCCTCTGAATTTCTCCAGTTTAAAACCTGGTGGATGGATGAAGCAACAAATCAGGCACGCAGAAATGTTCAAGCCCAACCTCCTGTTAATAGCACATCTGATCAATTGCTTGGAATCGGACAGGCATGGGGTACTCTCAATCAACAGATGGTAGTGGGTGATGAGGCTGTTGATCAGCTCAGAACTATATGCCTAAGAGCCTGGGAAAAAAATTCACGACCCTGGTACTACTTATCCTTCTTTTAACTCAGTTCAACAGGGTCCAAAGAAGCCTTATCCAGATTTTATCGCCTGTTTGCAAGACACGGCTCAAAAGTCTATTTCGGATTTTCATGCCAGGAAAGTGATTGTTCAGCTGCTTGCTTATCAAAATGCTAATACAGAATGTCAGGCAGCAATTAGACCTATTAAGGGAAAGGCAGATCTAAATGAGGAAAAATCTGAAGTGAATACATTAAAGCCTGCGATGGCATTGGGGGGCATTTAGATAAGGCCAGCCTCCTTGCTCAGGCAATGGCTGGACTAAACGTAACAAAAAACACCTGAATGTTCCCTGGATCTTGCTGTAATTGTGGACAGATAGGACATACAAAAAGAGAGTGTACAAAGAGCCAAAAAAGGCAAAACTCAGGACTGGGCCCCTATACAAAGTGGGGCATTCCCAATTCAGGACTAGACGTCCCCGACTCCAAACGGAGTGTTCCCAGCCCAGTCTATCCCTGTACAAATGTACAGCAATTGTCCCCATCCACAGCTAAAAGTGGGGCAGTAGATTTATGCTGTACTGAAGCCATATCCCTCCTTCTTGGGGAGCCTCCTAGGAAGGTCCCAAAGGGAGTTTACAGCCCATTGCCAAACAGCACGGTGGGACTTATACTGGGAAGGTCCAGCTTAAACTTAAAGGGAATTCAAGTACATACTGGAGTACTGGACTTTGATTGCCAGGGAGAAATTCAAATTGTTATCTCCTCCTCTGTTCCCTGGAGTGCTAATCCAGGTGACAGAATAGCTCAACTGTTGTTTTTACCATATGTTAAGTTAGGAGAAAGCTCAGAAAAAAGAACAGGAGGATTTGGAAGCACAAATTCGGCAGGCAAAGCTGCCTATTGGGTAAATCAAGTCTCTGACAATAGACCTATTTGTATGGTCACTATTCAAGGAAAACAATTTGAGGGTCTGGCTGACACAGGAGCAGATGTGTCGATCATAGCTGTTTATAAGTGGCCAAAAAACTGGCCCCCCAAAAAAGCCCCAGTGTGTCTTGTTGGGGTCGAGGGTTTGATTGTATCTCACCAGGAGAGAATCAGCTTTCTATCTGGGTACCCACAAGACATCTTAAGCTGTGCCACGAGCCGGAGTCCAAGGAAGAGGAGAAGATCTCGGAACGGTCCTGCACCCCCAGTTCATCAGATGGCTCAGATGAACACCTCTGTTGAGCAGATGGAAACCAGTAAAACTCGCCAAGCAACTCAACTGACCTGTGGGCAGATGAAGAGACTAGCTCACATTGCAGAGGAGAACCTGAGGTCTCAGGACAAGCCACTGACTACCAGTAATCTAATGGTAGCTATGATGGCAGCAGTCTCTTTGGTAGTGAGTCTCCCCATAGCTGAGGCAGATCAAAATTACACTTATTGGACCTACATTCCATTCCCACCACTGATTAGGCCTGTTACATGATTATACCCTCCAGTGGAGGTTTATGTTAATGATAGTGGCTGGATGCCTGGACCAAAAGATAACCGAGGTCCTACTCATCCACAGGAGGAAGGAATGTTAATAAATGTTTCCATTCGTTATTGCTTTCCTCCCATCTGCCTGGGGCCAGCAGCAGGATGTTTAAATTATGATAAACAAAGTTGGATGGTTTATGTCCCTGCACATAATGGATCAAAAGCCTCTATTCATGTAATCAGTGGAACAACATTTCAATCTTTGGACACTATTAAGTGCCTTAAGCATGGCTATGTTATGACACATTGCCAGATTAATAAATTTAAACCTAATAAGAAGCCCTGCCCTAGGCAGGCCACTAAATGGTCTGAAAAGCTGGAGATGCTAACCTGGGAAGATTGTATTGCAAACAGCACTGCTGTACTGCAAAATAATTCCTATGGAATCATCATTGATTGGACCCCTAGGGGACACTATGCAGTAAATTGTACTGGACAGAGCGAAGATTGTAGAGACTTCTTTTGCAAATGACTACCCAGATAATGCACCAAAATTATATAGAAGAATTAAAACAAATTACCCTATTAAGTGGGAGGAGAACGGTATGGCTCCTCCAAGCCCAGAAATGATTGATCCACTTATAAGTCCAAAACATCCAGAATTGTGGAAATTAATGATGACTGGAACCCCAATTCGGATTTGGAAAGGAGAATATAAAACAGAGACCCAGGCCAGGCACGGTGACTCACGCCTGTAATCCCAGCACTTGGGGTGGCCGAAGCGGGCAGATCATGAGGTCAGGAGATTGAGACCATCCTGGCTAACAGGGTGAAACCCCATCTTTACTAAAAATGCAAAAAATTAGCCGGGCGTGGTGGTGGGCACCTGTATTCCCAGCTACTTGGGAGGCTGAGGCAGGAGAATGGCATGAACCCGGGAGGTGGAGCTTGCAGTGAGCTGAGATGGCACTACTGCACTCCAGCCTGGGCGACAGTGAGAGACTCTGTCTCAAAAAAAAAACAAAAAACAAAAAACAAAAAACAAACAAACAAAAAACAAAAAACAAAAACGAAAACAGAAACCAGAGACTCATAGTAAAAAACTTCTATTTGTTGTAGCCACGACCTCTAATTGGACAGTCCCATTGCAGAGTTCTGTTAAACCTCCTTTTATGTTGGCAGTGGGAAAAATTAATATCCTACTTAACTCTCAAACCATATCGTGCCTCAACTGTCATCTTTTTACCTGCATTAATTTTACCTTTAATAAAGATAACAGCATTTTACTGGTTAGGGCCCAAGTGAGAGTTTGAATACCTGTTTCCCTCAATAGACCTTGGGAGGCTTTCCCGCCATACATATCATCACTGAAGTACTAAAAGGAACACTTAATAGATCAAAGAGATTCATATTTACTTTAATAGCTGTGATCATGGGCCTTATAGCTGTCACAGCTACTGCTGCTGCTGCTGGTGTTGCTTTGCACTCTTGTATTCAAACTGTGGGCTTTTTGGATAGCTGGCAGAAAAATTATTCTAAGCTTTGGAAATCCCAAAGCCAAATAGATCAAAAACTGGAAAATCAAATTAATGATCTCCGTTAAACAGTAATTTGGATGGGAGATCAGATTATGAGCTTGGAGCATAGAATTCAAATGATATGTGATTGGAATACTTCTGATTTTTGTATTACTCCTATCTCTTATGATGCCACTGAACACCATTGGGAGACAATTAGACATCACCTACAAGGAAAAGAAGATAATTTAACACTAGATATTGCTAAACTGAAAAAACAACTTTTTGAAGCATCTCAGGCTCATCTCACCCCGTTACCTGGAGCTGATATTCTTGCTGGAGCCACTGATGGTCTTCCTAATACAATCCTTTAAAGTGGATTAAAACCGTAGGTGGATCAACCTATTGCAACTTTTATTTTGGTTCGTGTCTGTTTATGCTGTTTGTTTTCAGTCTACAGATGTGGACGGCTCCTTGGGAGAGAAGCCAGACACCGTGAACGAGCCATGATAGCAATGGCATTTATTAATTAAAAAAAAATTAATAGAGGTAAAAAGGGGGGACATGTGGGAAAGAATTTCTGGAGTGCCAAATGAGTTGGTTTCCCCTGTGTGAGACACCCATGGGGAGCCATGGGTGGCCTCTGAGGAGAAAAGTCTCCTTATTGCCTTCATGTCTTTATGCCACGAGAACATAACCACTCAGTGGCTTTCACAGGTTGCTCAGGGAGATAACACTCCCTTGAAGCAATGGAGTCTAATCGAACATCTTGGCTCCTCCTGAAACCTGCTCCCACCCGTTTCAGTCCCGATAAGTTAAAGACCTTAAGTAGTTTAGACACACACCTTTGCTCAAGGAAATTCACAGAAACTGCCACTGCTATACATCTTATTGAATGACTCACGAGTTCTCCTTCATTGATTAATCCTTTTCCTTATCCCTTCCTCCCCCTCATATCTTCCCTAAGAACAAAGAGCTTGTAAACCAATAAATTAGGTGGAGCAGAAGAGCTCTGGGCAATGAGCAAGTCTCCCATGCTCCAGTCCCCTGGACCCGCCTTTTAAACTCTTATTCTGTCTCTTTCTAATTCATTTGTCTCTGCTGGACTCAGGGTACCTGCCGGGTGGTGTGGGGCTGGTTTCCCCAACACATATTTAGTGGACCTGCAAGGTCAAAGTAATTTTCATAGCAATACTAACATATGATTTGCCTTTTTCACTGGTTCACTGTGTTGACATCTGTACTCATAGTGCAAAAGTAATGGTGTGTCATTTAGTAAAAATTATTTCTGTTTACCCTCAACCTTTGAGTATACATCTTTTTAAAATTCTGTATGACAAAACGGGAAGTACATTTATAATGCTTCTGCTGTGTTCCAGAGTCAGATGGATAGCTCAAGGAAAACATTTGTGCAGTTAAGTCATCAGCCGATCTAGTCAATTTTCATGGAATACCACTTTTACTTGAAAGAAAAACATGACAGAAAAATATAATTATTCACACTTAGATATTTGGAAGATAGTTTCCCATAATTGAATGCGGTAAGTTTTTGTCTGTTTGTTTGTTTGTTTGAGATGGAGTCTTGCTCTGTCGCCCAGGCTGGAGAGCGGTGGCACGATCTCAGCTCACTGCAAGCTCCACCTCCCAGGTTCATGCCATTCTTCTTCCTCAAGCCTCCTGAGTAGCTGGGACTATAGGCATGCACCAACATGCCTGGCTAATTTTTTTGTATTTTTAGTAGAGACCGGATTTCACCATGTTAGCCAGGATGATCTCGAGATGCTGACCTCATGATCCTCCCACCTTGGCCTCCCAAAGTGCTGGGATTACAGGTGTGAGCCACCATGCCTGGCCAGTGAATGCAGTAGGTCTTTAACGTCAAAGTAAATAACTGATAGTCTTGTTGCTAATTATAAAATTTCAGCTTTCAACCAAAAAGTAGAATGTAGGAAAAGGTGTATCTTCCACAATGAGCTTGATTGTTTCTTAGTATTTAAATTTTTCCTTGCTGAAGAGATGTTTAAAGGTATTAGTGAATGTGACATATTGGTATTGTATAATGATATGTCTCAGCATTTTAAATTATACATAACTAATGGAATAAATATTTTCCAAATGACTGATGAATGATGTTACAAAATCGTGTATGGATACAAAATCTATTCAATGTTCAATATTGCTCCAGAGATTTTAATTTAAAAGTATACAAAAAATCATTGATAAGGTTTCAAATTCTGTGTGTAAGAAACTAACCAATTCATAAAGATTAGCTTAACTTTTCAGTTGTTTGAGAGTAATAGGAAAGAAAATCCACAATTATCTGAAGAGTATATTAAAATCGTCTTTGCTCTTCTAAATATGTATCTTCCTGAGGCCAAATCTTCTTCAATGCTTCAGTCAAAATAGCATATACAGAAAATAGAATACAGAAGAAAATATAAGAATTCAGCTGTCTTCTATTAAGCCAGATACAGAAGAGATTTTTAAAATATAAAACAATACCAGTCTTCTGCCTGCAGTTTTTTTTTGTTTGTTTGGAGAAAATATAAGCATTTTCATAAAAATATATGATTTATGTTAACATGTAACCAGTTTATTATACTTTTAAACAATTTATTGAATAACTCGTTCTTAAATGTTTTGATTTAATTTTTAATACAGCAGATATCTTCAGTGATCCAATGGAATGCCTGATTCTCTTAGGTCCCCTGCTGCTTGGTAGGTCCTGAACTCTAAGATTATGCCCTAGCCTTTTGGAAATAGATAAATCTGTGCTCATCTTTTCAGCTTCTTGTCTGCTGCTTTCTATCCAAAATATGTACTGTCAGGGTTAATAATTGGCAAATGTCATGATGCAAAACTTTACAGAATATTGGGTTCACCTTTGACTTTTCCTTCTCTGGGAATCTTAGCCTTGAAGTCCTCTAACTTGCATTGATAGCTAACCAATGCCTTCGAACATTAAAAAAAATCTTATGCAGGTGTTCTAGTTTTCCTTGGTGGAAGATTGACCTATGATAAAGTTGTCCTTTATAGACTAAAGTGGAACTCTCTCATGAGCATCTATGGTGAAGTAATAACAGAATATTTTTTTTCAAGTTTCCCCAAATGATTCTACCACATGGTCAATGTTGCAATGGTTCTGTGGAAGCAGTACAGGAATTTCAATTGCATAGGCCTGAATCCAACCGTGTTTATCCAAGTGATGAGTAATTTTATGTGTTGACTGGGTTACTGGGTACGCAGATACATGGTCAAAGTTATTCTGAGTGTTTCCGTGAGATTGTTTTTGGATAGGATCAACATGTCCATTGGTAGAATAAATAAAGCAGATTGCCCTCCCTAATGTGGATAGTCCTCCCAATCAGTTGAAGTCTTCAATAGAACAAAATGACTGACCTTTCTTTGGGTAAGAGAGAATTCTTCCTGCCTGATGGCCTTTGAACTGCATTTTTCCTGCCTTTGACTTGAGTTTCTTGAAGTATTTACTCTTCCTTGATTTCACGCCTTACAGCCTTCAAAAACCATTGGTTCTTCTGCTTCTCAACCCTTCTAACTCAAACTGAAACTACACCATTGGCTGTCTTGGGTATCAGTTTGCTGACTCACCCTGCAGATGTTGGCACTTGCCAGCTGCCATCATCACATGAGCAATTTCTTACTATAAACCTCTTAAAAGATGACTAGATAGAAACATATCTAGCTAGCTAGCTAGCTAGATGATAGATAGATAGGTAGATAGATAGATAGATAGATAGATAGATAGATAGATAGATAGATAGATAGATATCCTGTTGGTTCTGTTTTTCTAGGAACCCCTGACTAAATTCAGTTTCTATGTGGCTTACATATCCTTGCATATTTTAGCATATTTAGCATATTTTTCTACTACTGAACAAAGTCCTAGCTTCTTTGTAAACATATTATGTGGGGATTATTTGGAGTAAACATTATATAGTAGCTATCACATACCATGAAAGACAACCAGTATTAAATACTATCCCACTTACATATTCCTCTGTATCCGAATTTTACCTAAATGTAGAGGTCCGTGAGGTTTTTGAACATTTCAGACAAAAATCCCACTTCATGGTGTTTGCCTTTTTTATCCTCTCTGCCTAGATTACTCCTTTCTAAATATATAGGAGACTCACATCATCTAAGCTATTGTTCAAATGATTCATTCTCTCTGAAGCCTTCCCATACTCCTTAAAGTTGCAAAAGCCCTCTCCCATTCCTTCTCCTTTTCAGTTGTTTTTTTCTCACAATATGGATCAATTTCTAATATGTTTATATTTACTTATCTATTTCATGTATTCCTTCCACAACCACCCCACTGCAACATAAGCTTCATAGGGGCTAATTATTTTTCATTTTTTGTATGTGTGTGTTTATATCTGTTTTGTAATTTTTCTTCAGTGCTTCAAAGTGTACCTTTTCTAGTAAGTGCTTAATATGTGTTTGCTTAATAAATAAACAATCTGTTTAAGAAGATTATAGAAGTTTCTCAATGATCTTCATCTACTCTGGCAGCCCATGGAGAGACCAGTCTCTTGACTTCATGTACAGAAAAGTGGGGAGGAATGGCAACTTACTCAATAAAAATTAGAAGTTTAAAAATCAACTTTTTAAATAGGAAGGTGTGGGGTGCATGATTTATTTACATACTTTCTGATACTGGAAGACTGTTGGGGGACTTAGAGGTTTCAGAGAGTTATTTCCTGTTGCAAGAGGTTTTGGTGAGTTATTTCCTGTTGCACACATTGAAACTCCTTAGAACCCCGATATAAATGTCAGAGGTACCACTTTTAAGACTAAGAAGAAAACACTTTCACATAATACTTCTCAGCTGGTAACATAAAAACAATGTTTCAGTGGGGATGACTTCTAAGGTGGATCATGGAGATTTGGGCAGTCACCAGTTTCTTGGTATGCATTGTAAATCAAGGATTTAAACAACATGTATTACTAATGTTATGCTTGCCTAAACACTACAGGCTCCACGGAAGATGAAATGTTTTTCCTTCTAATGCCTTTCAGTATCAACATCATAATTATCTTCATTATCTTTGTAATAATAAATAACTATTTAGCATTATTACATTCCACGACTTGCTTAGTGCATATTCTTTAACTTAATTCACACAGCTACCCAACTACCCAACATTCACACATGTGAGAATGAAAGTTTTCAATGATTAAGCTTGAACAAGGAATACAATTCTAACTGTACTGTTGTGATTCTATGCAGAAAGAAGTCCTCTGAATACAAATATGATTCAAAGCCGTTTTTAATTATACATGTTATTAAATGTGCTTTACTCATTTCCTTGAGTGATTATTCTAACACTAATACTAATAACATCTGCCAAAATATCCTGCACTTATCAAGTATCTACTATGTGTTAGAAACTGTAAACAGTGTCATGCACAGTCCTCATCCTTAGAGAAATAATAATTCCTCTGAAATATAAAGCAGTTATAAGTAGCAAATAAGTTTAGAGATGAGAGAATCTTCGGTGGGCTATGCCATTTAGTGAAGATGCTATGGGTTGACAGACATTGTAGAGTGAGTGGAATTTAAATGGGTAATGATAAGATTGGCATGTTCTAGGCAGTAGCAGCATATTTAGAAATCATGGGTAAACCAGATTTTCTGAAGCAGAATGGTAATTTTAACAAACAGTAAGGCAAAAACTTGAGGTATATGGGTTAGAGTTAACTCAAAGATGTTAAAAATCAGCAGAAACAGAGTTGATTTGCCTTTAATCCCCAGAGGTTATTCTGATTTGATTCATAATGGATCTTTTTGGAGAATGAGGGTAAGAAGATGGCAGGCTATAACTATGATTCAGATATATAAGGTCTTGTACCTAAACATGCTGAGAAAGTGAAAACGAAAAGTGGTGGGCAGGTATGAAAACAAATCTTATTCGAAAGTTTATTTGGGAACAAGGAATTCTGAGGTATTAGGAAAAAGGTACAGATTGCAAAGAGCTGAGACAACCGAGGGGCTGATTTCTGAGATCAGAATTTTGTAAAGCCATCAGGTCCTCCACAATTGTTGTAACTCGCAGATTTAAACATAGCATAAAGCACTAATGTTATGCCAGCTTGAGCATTATAGGCTCCATAGAAGATTAAAGACTTGTATTTTTTTTCCATCCAGTTCCTTTCAGTGTCAACATTGTAATTATATTCATTGCCCAGGAAAGATCATTCAAGTTGTTAATGACATGAAACTTCAAATGGTGCAGCAAGGTCAGAAAAATGTAAGGTTGCAGTGGTGTGTATAATTCCTGGCCCTACTGTCTTCAGCTAAGGAACTAGGGGGGACATACTCTGCCTGTGGATCCACATAGTAGATATAATACAGTAAGTGAGCTGGCGACATAAAGTCAGGGATACAAAGAAAAGCCAGACCTGATGTGTTTTATGAATTATGACACAGTGAAAGAGTCCTGTAGGAGATGGACAATGGACGGAGTCATTCATTTACCACATCCATATGCACTGAAGACCAGCGATGTGGCCGATTCTATGAAGATAGCCCTAGAAATAGCAGCGACCTTACCAAGCTTCTGCTATATAACTGGTGTTAATCACTTTACAAGTAATATATAATTTAATCTTCATTTAGGCTCTGCACATGTAGGTGTTTTTATAGATGAGAAAATTGAGATTAAAATATTAGAGATTTTCCAAATGCCCCAAAGTTGTCAAATGGTAGTGCCAGGGAAAATTGCAATTCATCTAATTTCAAAGACAGCTCTTAAACACTATACTATAAACTGTAGTTTTGAATCCACATGATTTGGAGAATGATATTACCATTTAGGAAGTAAATTACACACAAAACTAGTTTTGTAAACAAAAGAATGAGTTTAGTTATGCACTGACTTTGTTCTGAAAGTAAAACTCAAAATGGGCAGTAGGTAAAATAATTTGCATTTAGGATAGATAGAAGAAATGCATGAAAATAAATATTTGGGAATCATCTACATAACAAATAATATTCAAAGCTACAAGCATGAGTGAAGTTTCCAATGGAAAGGGTGCACGAAGAAGAGGTCTGGCGGCTAAATGCTGCATGAAGAGTACTGATAGTAAAAGGAAGCAGAAATAGAACAAGAAGCACAGGAAGTGTATATCCTGTGGCAAAAAGTTAAGGAAAACAGTGGTTGAAAAAAAAGTGGTTAAAGGAAAGCTATGTGGCATTTTGGATGTTTAGTTATGAAAACATTATGACAAAAATTTGAAAGTGTGGAGTGTTTTTACTAAAGAAGTATACACTGTCAAGTAGCAGTGCCTTGTATGATATATAATAAACAGTCATGAGAGGAATTATTAGAATTGAGAATGAAGCCTGTGGTCTCAAACTAAGTTAAAAATACTGACACATTTTGGAGCAGAGAGCACAAGTAATGAGAGAGCTAGTGAACCATATAACATAGAGAACAACCCTACATTTTATGGTCATGCTTTCACGCATTGCAAGTTTTGTTGCATAATGTATGAGATGATTGATTAAACACATATACGTTTCTGTTTCTTAAATATCTGTTCTCCATTTTTACTTCTGTGGGAATAAGTTCTATTTTCAGTAAAATAATAATGATAAAGAAAAAAATTAGCTAACTTATATTGAACACTTTATATGCCAGGCGTATTTCAAGTACCGTATGGATATATGATACTTACAAAATCATATCAGATAAGTTGCTGTTACTCTTACTTTTTAGATAAGGAAACAGATATAGAATATTACACAATTTGCCAATTAGATCACACATATACTAAGTGGTAGAGGCATAATTCATAACGCTGTATGTAATTGCCCTATCAATGGAACAAAAAAATTGGTTATGCAGTTGTACTCGAAATTCACAACAAAATCTGAATATCACAGTATTCACAATCTTGCTTCACATTCACATACTTCCTTAAAATTCCTCACCAGAGCCAATTCAAAATAGCTCTTATCAATATGAAATACTATTAAAGCAATTGTTACAAATGAGAGGGCAAGAACTTGGGCAGGGGTGAAAAAGGAAATACGTTCTATATAGACACAATACAAACAATCTGAGGTAACGTAGTAAAAGGTATTTTTATTGTGCTTCATTTTACTCACTTTAGATATACTTTTTTTTTAATTGAAGGTATGTGCCATCATGCATTGAGCAAGTCCATCAGTACCATTTTTTTCAACAGCATGTGCCCACTTTGTATCTCTATGCCAACATTTTTTAGCAATAAGGTATTTTTTAAAGTAAGATGTGTTGTTTAGACATAATGCTATTGCACACTTAATAGACTACAGTAGGGTATAAACATGACTTTTATATGCATTTGGAAACCAAAAAAAAAATGTGTGACTTGCCTTGTTATAATGTTTGTTGTATTGTCATGGTCTGGAACTGAACCTACAGTATCTACAAGGTATGCCAGTGTTGAGTTTTTATAAAAGGGACCAGACACTTCAAACATGGCAGGACATCATGAGAGGGAGCCAAGGGTTAACAACTGGATCAGGCTAGGGAACACTGAGGAGGGCCTTGTTCAAATATTTCCTTTCCCATATTTCTCATCAGACTTTCTAATCTGGTCTCAGGCCTCCATCGTCAGTCAAAACCAATTCCAACCTATCAAAATACACTTTTGATCATTTTCTTCATAAGCTGAAAAATATTAGGTGGTCTTTTTCCACCTGCTATGAAAGATATATTTCAAATTCACAATAATGAAGTCTTCCTCTATGTGAATATCCTTCCTTTCTTTAGCCTCTCAGATTCCTACCTATTTTCCATGATGCATTTTAAATGTCGTTTATTAAATAACATTTTGCCTAACTATCCAGGGAATTTATCCTCAGAGTTCTTCCTCAGGATTATTGAAACACTCTGTGCCTGTATCTTAAGATTATTCTAAAAACGAAATAAAATAATGCATGCAAAAAAATGTTGGAAAAAAGTGTGTAGTGTATACATAGAAGGAAAAGCAACTGTCTTTAAAACTGATGAGACAGTATTTTTGCTCTGGGCAGGGAAGGGAATGAAAGTAGCAATTCTATCTTCAGAGACACTGCACAGAACAGACCCTAAGCAAACTTCCAGCAGAGGCAGATAAGCACTGTTTTACACAGAGCCTCTGGGCCAGTGCTGTCTGATAGACTTTCCTTAGCAAACTAACACAGGAACAAAAAACCAAATTCTGCATGTTCTCACAAGTGGGAGCTAAGTGATGAAAACACATGGACACATAGAGGGGAAGAACATACACTGGGGCCTATTGAAGGGTGGAGGGTAGGAGCAGGGAAGAGGTCAGGAAAAATAGCTAATGAGTACTAAGCTTAATACCTGGGTGATGAAATAATCTGTACAACAAACCCCCATGACACAAGTTTACCGATATAACAAACCGGCATATGTACCCCTGAACTTAAAATAAAAGTGAAAAATAACAAAAAATTAATGATAATAAAAAAGAAATATAATGTGAGCTACCCATGCGAGTATTATAAGTGGTCTCAAATGTTCTAGTAGTCACACTTAAAAACTAAAAATAAACAGGGGAAACTGAATGTAATAATAGATTTATTTAATCCAATAGCTAAATCGCACTTCAATGCATAAAAAGCTTTGACACACATTCTTTATTTCACATGAGCTCTTTGAACTCTGTCATCTATTTTATCCTTACAGCACAGCTCAGTCTTGTTTAATTGGCTCATAGTTCCGCAGGGTGTACAGGAAGTATGGCTGGGGAGGCCTCAGGAAACTTATGATCATGGCAAAAGGCAAAGGGGAAGCAGGCACATCTTACCTGGCAGGAACAGGAGGAAGAGAGTGAAGGGAGAGGTGCCATACACTTTTAAACAATCAGATCTCATGAAAGCTTACTCACTATCATGAGAACAGCAAGGGGGAAATCCACCCCTCTGATCCAATCACCTCCCACCAGGCTCCACCTCCGACACTGGGGATCACAGTTTAACATGAGATTTGGGTGGAGACACAAATCCAAACCATATCAACACATATACAATATTTCATTTGTTTAACGATTTGCCTAGGGCTCCATTGAAGGTCACCTTGCCACCTAATGTGAACATGGCTGTCCTGCATTTTAAAGTATTCCGATGCAGTAAAATTAGCTTAATATACTTCCACATTGAATTTCTCAGATTCACTGAATATATTTTGTTGTTTTTTAACTACATTAATTCATCACAGCAAACATAGACTCAGTTTATTTTGAAAAGCTCAAATATTCATAAAATCCAACTTAGGCTTCAGAATTGTCTAATACAGTAACCCTTAGTCACATATGGCTATTTAAAATTAATTGATATAAAGTAAAATTAAATTTTCAGTTTATCAGTCACTTTAGTTGCATTTTATTGTTCAATAGCTACACATGACTAGTGGTGACTGCATTGGTCAAGTGCAGATATGAAATATTTTGTCATCTCAAAAAGTTCCATTGGACAAAACTGCTTTAGAGGTTCATAGCATACATTATAATGATGCTGTAAATTCAGAGACTGGTAAGTTTTCTCTGACATTAATTTATTGTTATTTTTTAAATGTTGGAAAGCACATTTTAAATGTGTTTTCAATAGCCTCTCTAAAAGAAATAAACTGGCTTATATAACAATCTTTTCTGACTTCCCCTATACTATTCTGTTAGTGTTGCCAAGCATTTATTTAATTAATTTGTAAATCATATTGAGAACTTTGCCCCTAAACTGCAGTAAAACTGCCAACTATTTTAATGTTGCAATTTTTAAAAATCTTTTCTTTTATGAACCTAGAACAAATCAGTAGGTTAGAAGTTGCCATGGGCCAATGACTTGAAGTTAATTTCATTTACTTGCTGATTTTTACTGCTTTTAGCTTGATTCAGATTTCTTAAACCTGCTTTCATTACCTTCTTAATGATTTCATAAGACATAATGATTTCATAAGACATAATTGACTCTGCCCAAGATCTATTAGAAGGCATTTGTACATTGCTTTTACTACCTTGTCACCTCATAATAGAGCCTCCTGGTGTCTTAATCATTTTATGCTATTGTTTTCAACCAAGTTAAACTTATCAATGTAACTATGATTGAGAAATGAGTCGACTTGAAAATGATGCTGGAATACTGTGAGTGGGAACCCATTCTGGCCATGAAGTAACCTGCCAGGTTCATGAGAACTGATTTTTCCATGTATGAAAATATTGTAACATGAAATATTTGTTTTGTTTTCAATAATTTTTGCAGACTGTTTATTTATTTTACTCCTCCTCTGAGGTTTTTTTTGATAACATGTTTCCAATTGACCATTTACCATATTAAATATTATTTCTTTTATTTATGAACATTTTTTACCTGATGTCCAAATGTGCAATAAACAATTCCATTGCCACTAAAGTCTGCAAGAATTCTAAAATGTAATGACAGACAAAAGAAGCACTAGTTACTATAAATTATTTCAAATGTTATTGATAAAAAAAGAAGATTGAAGTAGTAGTTTGTGTGTATTAGTCCATTCTCACACTGCTATGAAGAATACCCAAGACTGGGTAAACTATAAAGGAAAGGGGTTTAATTGACTCACAGTTCTGCATGCCTGGGGAGGCCTCAGGAAACTCACAATCATGGTGGAAGGCAAGGGAGAAGCAGGTACCTTCTTCACAGGGTGACAGGACGGAGTGAGTTGAAGCAGGGGAAATGTCAGATGCTTATAAAAACCATCAGATCTCATGAGAACTCACACTATCAGGAGAACAGCATGGGGGAACTGCCCTCATGATTCAATTACCTGTACCTGGTCTTCAGGATCTGTGGAGATTATGGGGATTACAATTCAAGATGAGATTTGGGTGGGGACACAAAGCCTAACCGTATCATTGTAATTAGTCTCTGTCAAATAATTACAATTTTTAATAAGTAATGGAATATTTACATATATACATATTCTGTTTTAGTAGCTTTATCATGGATAGGTACACATTTGTCTCTATGTCTGTAACTGTATGTATGTGGATAACTATTAAAGAGTTCAAAAAAGATTAAAAATTGGAAAACAGAAAAGCTGTGGCCAAAATAAGTGGTACTAATCAGAATCAGTATAGGAAATCATCCATATAGAAAATGAGTCTAATGGTGTGGCTTAGTAAGTGTTCCATGACAATGGCTGGTTGTGTGGCCTCAATTATTTAACTTCTGAAATATAAACATCTGGATGACCTACTAATTGGAGTGACATGCACCTAAAACATAATTAATGTAAATGCACAAGGTACACACTGGGAAGAGACAGATAGACATGGGAGTGAGAGATGGGTAGTTAGGTTAGAACAATCCACTGATGTAACTTCACGTTCAGAAGCCCAGAACAATAAAAATTTACATGGATGTTAGTCATCTTGAAGTTGTCTTCCAGTAAATTGATCATCCCAATCAATAGTCAATCTATCATTAATCCAGAGAATATAATGTTGACTGGGTTGAGAAAATATCTTTTCCTTTTAGAGCTATGAATATTTCTCTAACCCAGGCAGTTATGTAAATAAATATTCTGCAATTCTAATACATAAAATAAGTATAAAATAAAAAATTAATCAAAAATTATCAATGATTAATAATGTAATTATTTGGCATTGTTTAAAATAAATGAATCATAATGTATTTTAGAATCACTGGAAAATGCATGAAATTTTAAGAAAGTTAAGCAAAACCTAAAATTTATTAAAATATTTAGAGCAACCATTCTCAGTTTTAACTGTATGTTGGAAACATTTGGGAAAGTTGTGAAAATACTAATACACAAAAAATTAAATAAGAATTTATGAGCTCGAGAATAGGGCTTTGGAATTTTTAAAAAAGATTTCATGTATAATTATATTGTGCAATCAGGATTTGATTATGCTTGCAAAAAATTTTTACATATTGAATAGTGCTTGATGTATAAAATGTACGCTGTGTAAGATTTATTTATGAGTTATGTTCTTGCAAGTTCAGGCTGCTATTACAAAATTTCTTAGACTGGGTAACTTATAAACAATAGATATTTATTGTTCATACTTGTGGAGGCCAGGAAGTCCAAGATTAAGGCACCAGCAGATTTGATGTCTGGTAAGGGCCTCTTCCTCACAGATGTTGCCTTCTTTGTTCTCATGTGGTAAAAGGGGCAAACTAACTTTCTTGAGCCTCTTTTATAGAGCACAAATCCCATTCGTGAGGATTCTGCCCTTAAAACCTAATCACCACCTGAAAGTCCTACATCTTAATACTATTGGGAATAAAGTCCCATATAAATTTTCCAGGGACAAGAAATTTAGATCATAGCAAATAGTAATATTAAATGTTGAAAAAGTTAATACCTTAAACAAAGTACAAATTGTAGGGAATGTTATTCTCCATACACTAAAAGCACTTCAGGTGATTAAAAATCCTAGCCACATGCCCAGGACACAATTGGAAATCTACAAACCTTAATCGAAGCTGTCTACTGTCAAGATGTAAAGTCTTAAACCAAAATCATTAAATTTAATTTTTACAAGTCAAGTGAATCACGTAACCTGCCTGACATGGTGTGGTTTTTATATTAGATAGATAGGTAGGCAAGTAGATAGATAAGATAAACTGTGAATTATTCTACATAAGACCTTAACTAACTGTGGTTAAAATTGGGTGACAGATGAAGAGTGGTAGCTGGATGAAGAGAGCTTTTAATGATACAATTTTCACAACTTTTACTTTGATATTATTGTTGTATACAGAGTTATGTGATTCGTTAATTTAAAAATGGTAATCTATTTTGGTCAGAAACCTGTTAACCTGATGTAAGCATATTAAGGGCATAGAACATAATGAAACAGTTATGTGCACTTAAATCTGTGTTTCTGATTATGCGTGTGAATACATGTGTGTGTTGGGAGGACATAGGAGATTTTAGAAGTCCTTTGAAGTATCTTGGCAAAATCTACAAAATGAGGAATTAGTGATAGTGAGAGCATTAAAGCAAGAGAAAAACCAAATAAAAACCTAAGTATAAAAATAGTAATAATAGTAACAGTAGCAATAACAACATTTACTGAAGAATTTCTATATTCTAGTCACTGAATGTGCATAAAGTGCTTTCAGAAATGAAATGTCCATGTAAGGACAACTAAGATTAAAGGTGACCAGAATCAGGGACAATTGCAAAGTATAATGTACAATAATTCAAGAGACATGGACTATAATAGAGTATAGTTACAGGAGCAAGATGCAATTTTTCCAAGGAACCAAGAAGTAAGTGTGTGTGTGTGTATGTGTGTGGGTGTGTGTGTGTGAGACAGAGAGAGAGAGAGAGAAAGAGAGAGAGAGAATCAACAAGATGCCAGAGATAGAAGTGAGATGTCCCCAGAAAAAAAGGAAGATAAATAAGTAACTGTTTAATAATAAAAATACAGATGCTCATCAAGATATTTTATCTTCAAAACCCATGCCAAGTAAGAAGATATTGTATGATATACACAATGTGTACCTGGAATACAAACAAATTGACTTAAGGTAATCCTATTATTGGATAGAAATAACTGTATGTTGAACAAGATTATAAGTGTGCTGTGCTGCAAAAGATATTTTACCTTATAAGAGGGATGTGTTAGAAGAATTACCAGGTGAGACTATATAATCTTGTGAAGTGAGTCATTAAACCAACATCAAGTACTTACGCCTTATAAAGCTCTGTGATTTTTGCACTGCTTTTATTAAAGGCAAAACATTTTGCAGAATTTGAATACAGTTTTATATTATGGATGATAGCAGGAAAATAAATTATTCAAAGCAAATATTGGTGAGAAACTCTGGCTGCTTGAAAGTATCCTGTTTTCCCACTAGGTAATTTCAACTTTATTTGCCTTGTCTTTACGTAATATTTAACAAATGCATCATGGCTATTCTTAGTTGGTCAGTAATGTGTTTAGTAAATTTCCAAGCAATTCAAGTAATATCTCACTATTTAAAAAGAGATGGGTTGTGTCAATGGCACACATTCGTTAATAACAAATCTATCATTTGTCATATTGTGCCAAATCTAAGAACATTTATGAAAGACAAGAATCTTAATTCCTTAGCTTTTTGACATGAAGTTCAAGACATTCAGAAGTGTTGCATAATGAGACTTTCGGAGTATATTATATTACCTTCCTATTTACCAAACCAAACAGAGGTTAAGATTATTCTGATTATTTAGAAAAGGTAAATGATTTCAGAAAACTGAAAGTTGTGTATACACATAGGCAAACAGGAAGACACACACACACAACAAACTAGCAATAAAGATATATATTTAAACTAATCAAGATTAGCTTTTTAAATAATTACTCCTTAAAGCAAATAAGCCATGAAAATTTTTATTATTAATGGGTTCCCATCATAATGTGACAAAGCAATGTGCTGAGAGCTATTTTTGCCATTATTCTGAGTTGAGATTAGGGAGTGGCAGATAGAATTTGCCTGTAATTTGGTTATAATTTAGCAGAGATTTCTTTATCTATGGCTCATCAAGTGCTCCACAAAATCCTGGTTGTGTGAAGATGAGGGAAGGTACAATTTCTGATTGTAATTCAATGTCTCCACTATCCAATCTGTCTACTTAGTTCTGAGAGCTTTAAAATGAGACATAGGAAAAAATGCCCCGTGTGTGTTAACTTCTTTTTCATCTCCCCAAGACATCATCAGACACTCAACAGTCGCAGTGTCTATCAAAAGAACTTATTCATGAACACGAAATATCTTTCCATTTATTTATGTCTTCAATTTTTTTCAATAATGTTTATAGTTTTCAATTTACAAGTCTTTCCTCTCTTCAGTTAAATTTATTCATATTTTTGATGGCATTGTAAATGGGATTGTTTTCTTGATTTCTTTTTCTGATACTCCAGTAGTAGTACACAGAAATGCAGCTGATTTTTATATGTTGATTTTGTATCCTGAAATTTTCTTGAGTTAATTTAGTTTTTCTAAAAGCTCGTAATGGGGAGTCTTTAGGGTTTTTCATGTGTAAGATTACGTCATTTGTAAACAGAAGCAATTTAACTTCTTCCTTTCCAATCTGGATGCTTTTTATTTCTTTGTCTTGCCTAATTGCTTTGGCTAGGAATTGCAATACTATGTGACATAGACGTAGTAAGAAGAGGGTATCCTTGCCATGTTCCTAATCATAGAGGAAAAGCTTCAATTTTTTACCATTTAGTATAACACTCTTTGAAACATCTTTTATAAATGCACTACAGTGTGGTCACCACATTCATTCACTGAAATAACACTGATCAAAGCATGGCTAACAAGAAGCACTCTTACAGACATCATTTATACATTTGCTTTTAAATATTTCACTGTATGTGTGGTGACCACATTCATTCACTAAAGAAAAAAGAGCCAAAAATAATTAGTTCTTAAGTCACAAGTTGTTAAAACATGACACAGTTTATATTACCAAGAAACTTTACCCTCCGGATGTGGTATTATCTCTATTTAAGTAATTATGTGTGATACATACATCAGTAGAAACTAAAACTAGGAGAGTTGTAAAAGGATATTACAGAGTACCAGTTTAACACTAGCAATGTCTTAATTAAGCTAAGTGGAAGTTTGAATGAGGAAAACCACAAAAGCTTTAATTATATGCATATTTTTGTAGCTCAGCAAAATTTCAAATAAGAGAAGCACCTCTGAAATCCCAAATGTGTAGCAACTGATGATTATATAAAATCATTTTTACACACTATTAAGAAAGCCAGTGAACCATTAGCAGTAATAAAATAATACACTGTATTGGTAATAAAGCCTGTGATATGAATGTTAACAAAAAAGATTAATCCAATATCCCTTTGCACCACATTTTGTGAAATGTTGCTTGATAAAAAAATCAAATTTTGAAAATAATAACACCTCATTGTAATTGTAGTTTAAGACACTCTTTAAAATGTTTTTATGTAATCATTGTTCTCGTACATAGTCATATTTGACAGCGGATTTTTTTACTACAATTAAAAGATTACAGTGCTTATTAATTCATTCTTAGGCTGTCATTCAAAAAAAATTCAAAGGTGCAATTCTTTGATTTTTTCCTTAATTTTTTAGTTGTATCTTTACTTCTGAATTGCAAGGTTAATTCTGGGGTTTGGGACCACACGCATTTCTTTTAGCTTAAAGTACACTAAAATATTTGACCCAAAATCACAAATGCCCTGATGGAGCCTAAAACAGAGGATAAATAAGGGCATACTGTAGCTTTACTGGGAAACAAAAAATTTAGAGGATCTATTTACATGTGTTTTGGGAAGGAAAGAAACATAAACTTTAGCCGTCAAAGTCCATCCTCTTCTTTTGACTTGGGAGCAGAGAAGGACCACCATTATCTCTAAGAGGTTAAAAACAAGGGATAAAACAAAGATTGTTGAGATACTGATAGTTATTTTCAGTGTACTCATAAATGCAAGAAAGAAACATAAAAATGACAGTAACGATTCTTAAAAATGGTAAATATTCTACGAAAAATACACCAAGTTCTCTGACCTAATCACACACACACGCACACACACACAGCGTGCTGAAGCTAGCTTGCATGGCTTGCTGGACCTAATTGTTAAATGCTTACATATTTTGCCAACAGTTTGTTTAACTCTTGATAGCTTGAAATTGGCCTTGGTGGGAATATTTGCACCACAGAAATTGTTAAATGCTAAAAATCAGATGTTTTTGTTTGTTTTTTAGTGATTATATTTAACAATACATCATCACCTTTAGGGCTTTTATTTGCTTGGTTTTTTGTCCTTTACTTTCTGTTCTTCAATCTTTTGGTTTATTCCTTGGAGAGGCAAAAATTTGTACCGTTTGTCCTCCTACATCTTCACTTCTTGATGAAGACAAGGAGACTGTGTATATTGTCAATCATCCACTTCATATCCCCTTTTAACAAAGAATACCGCAGATTAATCAATGGCACTTTAACTTTTGCCAATTATGTAGACAAAAAGATAGTAACTAGCAGCCATGCACAGAGAGGCACTAGGCACCAAGTGTCTTTTCTAATATGGCATAAGCTTTATGACGCATATAAAATTTCAGAAAGGAACGAAAGGAAAATAATTTTTAAAGGCACAGGACTATTACTGCTCCCTATGCATTTAAAGGAAAAAAATACTAGGCTAAATATTAAGTAAGATCCAACTCCCTTTTCTCTTACGCCCTGCTTGGATTTACTTCTGCTCTAGTATCACTTGTAACAGACTCTGTAACAGCAGCAATTAATACGAACAGTTGGAATCCCAGTCACCTGACTTTGCACAGGAGAGATAATCAGTGTCAGACAGATGCAGACATGAGTTAAATGGTACATTTCCAATATTGGATGGGCTTTGTAGTTCTTCAGTCATCTTCCTGAGATCATACTGACAGGGACAACAAGAAGGACGTAAAATAA
Organism: Gorilla gorilla gorilla; assembly: GCF_029281585.2. Taxonomy (NCBI): domain Eukaryota; kingdom Metazoa; phylum Chordata; class Mammalia; order Primates; family Hominidae; genus Gorilla; species Gorilla gorilla. The sequence goes on from NC_073229.2 coordinate 66,676,032, forward strand.
AATAATCAGTTGATGTTCTTACAACTACTAATTGTTTCTAGAAAGTGGAATCAATCAAATAATTTCAGAACACACATCCTAATTGGCAATTCCAATGTGTCAGGTCTTCACTCTACCCAATATCTGTGCAACATTTGACATTGCTATTTTATATTCATGCAATGAATGCTGTTTTATTTTGTGTTTACATCTGTGTCCTTGGCCTTCATTAAATAATATAGCTAACGAGTCTAGTATTATGTGTTGAATACAATCAACAGTAAAGATATGTCTTCTCCTCGCTCCTCCAGCTCTCGGTAGTCCTGTTTACTTCCATGGCTTCAAACAACACCAGTAGGAGACTTTGGCTCCCTTTCTCCTGCTCCACCCTCTTTACTGAGCCCTAAACTCACAAAACCAACTGTCTTTTGATTACTCTCTCATTCTCTTCCCTTGCAAACCAAAATCTAACTTCCTAAAAGTAAAATTATTATCCTCATCCCGTTAAAATTTCCGTCCTCCAGCCTTCCCCATCTTAATGAATGTTATCATCATTTTCTTTCTTGTGATGAAAACAAAAAACCTCAAAGACAACTTTGATTATCTCACTTCCTCACTCGGAACTTCCCTTTTATATTTCAAATCAGTCTTTCTCAAATCTTTCAGTCTACTCCTACTGCTATTAGGATATTTTTCAGTCCATCTTCTAAATAAAAGATATACAGAGTAAATAAGACTACATAAATCAATCTTATTTTTCTGATATTCAATTTGCTTCTCATCTGGGGCTACAGAGGCTAGTATATATCTTCAGGCATTCCCATAACACATGAAACAAAGAAATCCATCTAAGTAATGTCAGTAATAGAGCCCCCAAACTGGCCAAATTTCAGCCTATTCCTACTTTTACTGTCTTCTCTAGGCTCTCATACTTCTCTGGGATAATGTTAACAATGGACTTCTAACTGCATTTTCTTAATCGGATGTGTGTGTTTTTCTAATCCATCCCCACCCTGCCACCAGAATTGTATTTCCAGAATCCTCTCTAAATTCTTGAACTCATGTTCTCAAAAGTTTTCTATAGTTCCCCACTACTGATGGAAGAAAGTCTTAGCAAGGCTTTCCGAGCATGCTGTATTCCATCTCAGCTGCATTTTTCAAAATTTCACAGTGACTCCAGTGACACCTCCTCTCTTCAGCTCCTTTCAGAGCACTTCTATTCTGAACCTTTGTTGATACTGTCTCTGCATCCTGGAATTACATCTGTTTGATCACCTACTGAAATCCATGCAATTTTTCAAAGTCCAGCCTCAAATAATTAGCTTAGTGAAACCAATCACACTTCCTTTTTTAAAGAATTATACAGCATTTCTTTCTCTCAAGTTCTCTAGCCTATGCTTGGTAGTTTAGAACTCTGTCATTCTAATAGTTTTTTAATTATTTTTCAGACTTCTATCACCTTTTGTTTCTGTAATTATGTCAGCCATCCCAATGTGGTTTTCTTCTATCAAATTTGAAAGAAGAAAACAATTATTTCTTAATTTTTAATTTTAATGAAAATTAAACTCATTTCCTGGCAAAGTTCTTGACACACACAAGACACTTAATAAATTATACTTCAATAAATATTCTGCATTTAGAATGAGTAATTTGGCTAGTTTGGGGGCTCTATTGCTGTCATGATTTAAATGAATTGTTTTGTTTCATATTTTATGTGAGTGTCTGAAGATATACTCTAGTTTCTGCAGCCCCTGATGAGAAGCAAATTGAACACCAAAAAAAGCAATTTTGATTTATGTAGTCTTATTTTTCTATAGCTCTTATTTAGAAGATGAGCTGAAAAATACCCTCTCAAATCTGCTTTTTTTCTTGGCAGATGATCTATTAGTGATAGATTAGAGTTAAAATAATGCAGATAGACTATAATATTATTATTGATTTTATTTTTTATAAGCCTATGCCAGTTTTCTTTGAATGATCAAATAGCATACCCAGTTTGTCTGGTTGGGAAGATTAGAAAATTTCAAATACTCGATCTAATATAATAATAGCAAGTACACACTGTAGTGTGCCAAACGCTATTCTACATACTTCTCAGAAAATAACATGTTTAATTCTCAAAACACTCACACGTGGTAGATACTCTTAATATCCCCATTTTGCAGAGAATGAGATTGAGGGATTCGATGATTAACTGACTTGTTCAAAACACAGGGCTTATCAGCATTTAGAACCAGGATAGAAACCCAGGCACACTGATCTATATTCCATGATCTTTCGTGCTATGCTGTGCTGTCTTTCATTAACTGATTAGAGGCATGTGCAACAGTAAATACACAGAATCAAATAAAGTGGGAACTGAATTGAGGTATTAAAAAGTTTAGTAGAGGGACAAATTAGAGTGACGAATTTTGACTGGATTGTCAGAAATTGACTCACAGATGAGATGGCCACTTAGGGAACTCACACATGAGTAGGGCTCTGATTCTTCACCACCTTAAAGGCAGATCGTGGACTTGTGGTTCTCACTATTCCTCATACACTTTATCCTGGATTCTAACAGCACCTTTTATTTCCTTCTGCTTTTGCCATCTCACAGTATCATAGGCCCTTCCACACTTTTCCTGACTGCCTAACTATTGCAGTGTATAATTACATCAATAATTATTAAGCACTAGTTGGTGGCATATGTAAAAACATATATTTCTTTAACTTTATAACAAAATGCTATTTACCTAGCATTTCTGAACTCAGTGCATTATTAACTTATAATAAAAACAAACCTAATATCATACTCTTATAGAGTTACATAGCAACCTTGACTTTCCTCAGAAATACTTTAAGCTTTACTACTCATGGTTTTCTGAACAAATGTCAGCTTTTATTGAACATTGCTTGAACTCTAGAAATGATGAAATATTTTATTTTAGCTACGTTAAGTAATAAGTAAGGATATTCAGGAAGTAATGATATTCAGGTAAAACACACACACACACACACACACACACGCACACACACACATGCATTTGCTAATTCATTTATTTTAGCCAGAATCTAAATAATCTTACCCTTCTTTTAATAAATCTTCCAAAGATTACTAACTCTTTCCCTTCTCTGGTTACTATTACACATCATTTGAGAGGTCTTTGACATTGGTGAGTACACATGTTTAAATGAGATGAGGAATGGCTTCCTGGAGAAAGAAGAGAAAGATAGAAATAAAAGATATCAAAATCAGCTTATCTTTGAAAAATTGATATTAAAAACTAAAATTTACCTATTTTGCATTTCCCAGCATGCAAGAGACTAAAAAGAGTGTGTGAGTTTTTGTGTGCATGTGAACAGAGGTGTGCATAGTGGTAACAGTTAATGATGTGTGCCAACTTGACTGAGCCATAGGATACTCAGATAACTGGTTTAACATTATTGCTGAGTGTGTTTATGAGGGTGTTTCTGAAAAAAAAAATAGCATTTAAATCAACACACCAAATAAAGCAGGTGGCTTTCCCCAATGCAGGTAGGCACAATCAAATTCATTAAAGACCTAAACAGAACAAGAAGCTGAGGGAGGTCAAACTCACTCTGCCTGACTCCTTGAGCTGAACATTGATCTTCTCCTGCCCACAACACTCCTGGTTCTCAGGATTTCAGACCTAGACTGGAATCTATACCATTAGATCTCCATTTCTCAGGCCTTCAATCTGCATCACCGATTTTCCTGGGTCCCTAGGTTTCATACTGTGAAGCTTCTCAGACTCCATAATTGCATGAGCCACTACTTTATAATAAATATCTTCCTGGGTATAGATATATCTATATATCTCCTGTAAGACATCACCGTAACTGTGGCAATTTGATATATATGCTTACAATTCTGTACATATTCTTTTTCTTTGGAGAGCTCTGACTAATGCAATGGCTTTTTAAAAAAATTTGGCCCAATGCAGATTTGCAGTGCACTATTAATTATGTTTCCTTTCTCTGCATTTGGAAATATAATTAGTCTATAGCTGTAAGCCAAGCTACAAACCTTTTTATAACTTATTTCACCTTTTTCAAATAGGAGATTTTTAAAATTTTGCACTGTATTGAGAAAAACTCCCAAGTCAGTAACAAAGGGAGCCAGTATGCTTACTGTATCCCTGCAGCTCAGAACTGTGCAGCATGGGGGGTTTTCAGAGAGCAAATGGAATGGAGGAATAATGGGATCAATTATCATAAAATGACCAAGACAAGTAGAGAAAAATATTCAGACTCCATTGACTTCCATAGCTGTGCCTCAGGCCAAGACAAGACAGACCAATCAAAGATGACTTGAATCCTGAGATCTGAGGAAGAATAGAATCAAATAACAAGGATAATCATGGCACTTAGTATAGTTATAAGTGGTTCTATTAGAGTGCATTGATTTACCCTTGGGTACCCTTTTTCAAAGGTAGCCAGTTATAAATCATCCTTCCAAAGCTTGCTTACAACTTAAAATTCGAATGACTGGGTAGAGGTTTTATGTAATGGGCAATGAGCTACACTTCAGAGCACAGGTCTTTGAAGTTTTTATATTAATGTGGTTAAGGTTTTACACTTTCAAATTCTCTGCATGTTCAATTTCTTTGCCAACTCTAGTTGTTATTTCTTTACATTAACTAAAATAACTGTTAATATACATTCAGCTTTTATAATTTATTGAAATTTACTTTAACATACAATATTTGATTAATCATCAAAACAATTCTATGAAGTAACAAGGGCTGGTATTACTATTCCAAATGTTCTGGTGAGACTGAAACTCAGATTAATTAATTCATGTGAAATAACTAGGCCAATATTTGACATCTTTGCTGTTTTTAATACTATGTTCTTTCCAACTTCGGTCTTTCCCTCAGCATTAATCTAAGCAATCATTCTACCTGTCTGGGACAACTTCATTTTCCATTCTGAATACCTACCATATTAAAAAATTATAGCTTTCCTCAAACTTCAAATATATCCTCATCTATCTTAGCAAAAGAACTGACTGTTAACTGCATAGGAAAAATAAATTAAGCGTCTCAGGCAAAAGCATCTTCAGTTTTCTATTGCATTATTTATTTATCCTCACATTCTCATGTCTTTTTACTTAAGTTGCAAAAGAAGTATATATCCTTCCGATTAGCTAATTATTCTGTCTGTGCTTCTAATCTTGTAGTATTTTGCCAATTGTTATTTTTCTCGTGTGTGTGTGTGTGTGTGTCTGTCTGTCATATTTTGAGCTTCCCAGGAAAAGACTTTGAAACTCTGGAAAATGTATTTAGGAAGTTTTTAAAGTCCTTCTCTGAGATTAACATGTATGAAAAGTGAAGCAAGCAGGGTTAAAGAGTGTGATAAATTATATGGCAATGCAGTGGCCACAAAGCTTCAGCTTATTTTGTAGATACTCTAGAGTTGAGGTGGCCCTTCAAAGTTGTCTCAATTGAGGTAAGGGGCTAAATTTCTCCCCCTTATTAAACGATCATGGAATATGGGCTGCCCCCAAAATGAATGTATTCTTGGCAAGTAAACTCCCTTCAGCCAAACACAAATTATGAAGAAAGACTCAGTTTTGAGTTTCAGCAGCCAACACTTTTGGTACCTGAGGGTACACCACAGTGTTTCCTATACTCTCTCTACTCTCTGGGTCCTTATTCCGATTCAAGTCACTCACATATCACAAAGAAAAACAGAGGAAGTTACCTCCATTTTTTTCTAAGTGTCATTCTACTTGCAACACTTTCTCTGTTTTCTCAAATAGCTAATTTTATTTCATTATTCACAGCTTTATTTAAGTTTAGCTGACAATTTGTAATTATATATATTTAAGGTGAACAAACCGCTGATTTACTACACATATACACTGTGAAAATTCACCACAATCAAGCTACTTAACATAACCATCATCTCAAGTAGTTATCACTTTCTTTCCCTTGTCTTTTTCTTATCATTCTCTTTCCCCTTCTACTTCTCCTTCTCCTCTTTCTTCTTCTTCTTTTGTAGTGGGATTACTTAAGAGCTCCCTTCTTAGCAAATTTCTTTTTCTTTTTTTTTTTTTTTCTGAGATGGAGTTTTGTTCTTGTTGCCCAGGCTGGAGTGCAATGGCGCGATCTCGGCTCACTGCAACCTCTGCCTCCCGGGTTCAAGCGAGTCTCCTGCCTCAGCCTACTAAGTAGTTGGGATTACAGGCATGTGCCACCACGCCTGGCTAGTTTTGTATTTTTAGTAGAGACTGTGTTTCTCCATGTTGATCAGGCTGGTCTTGAACTCCCGACCTCAGGTGATCTGCCCGCCTTGGCCTCCCAAAGTGCTGGGATTACAGGCATAAGCCACTACACCCAGCAGCAAATTTCAATTATGCAATACAATATTACTAACTATAGTAATATTATTGTACATTGGATTTTCAGAACTTACCTTGTATAACTGAAACTTAGTACATGTTCACCAACATCACCCCATTTCCCTTTACTTCCAACTCCTGGTAACCACCATTGTACTCTGTTTCTCTGAGTCTGGCTATTCTAGACACCAAATGCAAGTCAGGTCATACAGTATTAATCTTTCTGCATATGTGTTATTTCATTAGCATAATGTTTTCAGGTTAATCCATGTTGTCAAAAATGGATAGCCACATGAAGAAAAATGAAACTGGACCTTTACCACACACCATATAAAAAAAAAATCAACTCAAAATGGATTAAAGACTAAAACTCAAGACCTGAAACCATGAAATTACTAGTAAAAAACAGAGAGTTAAAGCTTCTTGACACTGCTCTGGGTAATGATTTTTTGGATAAGGTACCAAAAGCACAGGCAACAAAAGCTGTAATAGACAATTGGGATTACATCACTATAAAGCTTCTGCACAGAAAAGGAATCAAGAGTAAAAAGGCAAGCTATGGAATGGAAGAAAATATTTGCAAACCTTATTATCAGAAAAGGGGCTAGTATATAAGACTCCTACAATTCAATAGGAAAGAGAAAAACAAGTAACCTCATTAAAAAATGTTCAAAGGCATTGAATATAGATATTTCTCAGAAGAAGGCATACAGATAAACAACAGGCATATTAAAAGGTGCTGAACTTCACTAATCATCAAGGAAATGTAAATCAAAACCACAATGAGACCTCACTCACAACTGTTAGATGGCTATTATTAAAAAGACAAAAGATAAAAAGTGTTGGCAAGGATGTGAAGAAAAGGGACCCCTTGTACAATGTTAGTGAGAATGTAAATAGGGACAGCCATCATGGAAAGCAATATGAAAGGTCCTCAAAAAATTAAAAATAGAAGTACCTTATAATCCATCAACTCCACTTCTGGGTATACATCCAAAGGAAATAAAATCGGTATCTCAAAGAGATAACTGTACTCCCTTGTTTATTTTATCGTTATTGAAACAGCTAATTTTAAGCAAATAATTTTTTTGGCTCTTTTTCCCCTTCCCACTTTTTTTTTTTTAATTTTACTTTAAGTTTTGGGATACATGTGAAGAACATGGAGATTTGTTACATAGGTATACACCTGCCATGGTGGTTTGCTGCACCCTTCAACCCGTCATCTACATTAGGTATTTCTCCTAATGCTATCCCTCCCCTAGCCTCCCACCCCCCAACAGGCCCTGGTGTGTGATGTTCCCCTCCCTGTGTCCATGTGTTCTCACTGTCCAACTCCCAATTATGAGTGAGAACATGTGGTGTATGGTTTTCTGTTCCTGTGTTATTTTGCTGAGAATGATGGTTTCCAGCTTCATCTATGTCCCTGCAAAGGACATGAACTCATCCTTTTTTATGGTTGCATAGTATTCCTTGGTGTATATGTGCCACATTTTCTTTATCCAGCCCATCACTGATGGGCATTTGGGTTGGTTCTAAGTCTTTGCTATTGTGAATAGGGCTGCAAAAAACATACATGTGCATGTGTCTTTATAGTAGAATGATTTATAATCCTTTGGGTATATACTGGGTGTATACTTTCGGTATATACTTTGGGTATATTGCTGGGTATATAATCCCAGTAATGGGATTGCTGTGTCAAATGGTATTTCTGGTTCTAGATCCTTGAGGAATCACCACATTGTCTTCCACAGTGGTTGAACTAATTTACACTCCCACCAACAGTGTAAAAGCATTCCTATTTCTCCACATCCTCTTCAGCATCTGTTGTTTCCTCACTTTTTAATGATCGCCATTCTAACTGGCATGAGATGGCATCTCATTGTGGCTTTGATTTGCATTTCTCTAATGATCAGTGGTGATGAGCATTTTTTCATATGTGTGTTGGCCGCATAAATGTTTTCTTTTGAGAAGTGTCTGTTCATATCCTTCACCCACTTTTTGATGAGGTTGTTTGTTTTCTTCTTGTAAATTTGTTTAAGTTCTTCATAGATTCTGGATATTAGCCTTTTGTCAGATGGATAGATTGCAAAAATTTCCTCCCACTCTGTAGGTTGCCTGTTCACTCTGATGATAGTTTCTTTTGCTGTGCAAAAGCCCTTTAGTTTGATTAGATCCCATTTGTCAATTTTGGCTTTTGTTCCATTGCTTTTGGTGTTTTAGTCGTGAAGTCTTTGCCTATGCCTGTGTCCCAAATGGTATTGCCTAGGTTTTCTTCTGGGGTTTTTGTAGTTTTAGGTCTTATGTTTAAGTCTTTAATCCATCTTGAGTTAATTTTTTTATAAGTTGTAAGGAAGGGGTCCAGTTTCAGTTTTCTGCATATGGCTAGCCCGTTTTCCCAACACTGTTTATTGAATAGGGAATCCTTTTCCCATTGCTTGTTTTTGTCAGGTTTGTCAAATATCAGATGGTTGTAGATGTGTGGCGTTATTTCTGAGGCCTCTGTTCTGTTCCACTGGTCTATATATATCTGTTTTGGTACCAGTACCATGTTGCTTTGGCTACTATAGCCTTGTAGTAGGCTAGTTTGAAGTCAGGTAGCGTGATGCCTCCAGCTTTGTTCTTTTTGCTTAGGATTGTCTTGGCTGTATGGGCTCTTTTTTGGTTCCATATGAAATTTAAAGTAGTTTTTTCTAATTCTGTGAAGAAAGTCAATGGTAGCTTGATGAGGATAGCAATGAATCTATAAATGGCCATTTTCATGAAATGAAGTCTTCCTATCCATGAGCATGGATTTTTTTCCATTTGTTTGTGTCCTCTCTTATTTCCTTGAGCAGCGGTTTGTAGTTCTCCTTGAAGAGGTCCTTCACATCCACATCCCTTGTGAGGTGGATTCCTAGGTATTTTATTCTCTTTGATGCAACTGTGAATGGGAGTTCACTCATGATTTGGCTCTGTGTTTGTCTATTATTAGTGTATAGGAATGCTTGTGATTTTTGTACATTGATTTTGTATCCTGAGACTTTACTGAAGTTGCTTATCAGCTTAAGGAGATTTTGGGCTGAGACGATAGGGTTTTCTAAATATACAATCATGTCATCTGCAAACAGAGACAATTTGACTTCCTCTCTTCCTATTTGAAATACCCTTTATTTCTTTCTCTTGCCTGATTACCCAGTCAAGAACTTCCAATCCTGTGTTGAATAGGAGTGGTGAGAGAGGGCATCCTTGTCTTGTGCCAGTTTTCCAAGGGAATGCTTCCAGCTTTTGCCCATTCAGTATGATATTGGCTGTGGGTTTGTCATACATAGCTGTTATTATTTTGAGATATGTCCATCAATACCTAGCTTACTGAGAGTTTTTAGCATGAATCCCCTTCCCACTGTTGAACTTTCATAATAATCTTATTCTATATGTTGTCTTAAAGACTATTGTGAGTTGTAGTAGCTGTTTTCTATACTTTTATGACTCTTTAATATATATTTTTTTCTGAATAGTCTCTATTGTTATATTTTTAAATGCCAGTTGGGAATCTCTCACTGGACATTATACAGCCTTAAAGCTCAATGTATTCAAAAAATGAAATGGCAGCAGTAATCATTCATTTCTGTAAGCAAACCCCCCCGCAAATATCAGACACCTTCTTCAATGTCCTCATTCATATCTCTGCATGTTGCATAAAAATAATACATGGAGGATGCTGAAATGGCATACTTTTTTCTGTGAATAATCACAGTTCCATAGCTAACACAGAAGCCAGAAGGGTTTGTCTGCATACTTGTTTGTTTAATTTTAATTATGAATCTAATGAGCAGAGGCTGTATCTTTACCCTAGAATATACTGTATTTTCTTATCTGACTACAGTAATGAGAAAATTATTTGACATAATTGAAGCAAAAAGAGGACATAAAAACAAAATAGAATATGATAGTTTTACTAAAATAAGCTCTATTGCCTCAGAAAAGAAATAAATTAAATATTAACTTCATCTGATGACTGATATTATTTTGTTTCGTTAACAGTATATAAAATTAACTTCTTATACAAGCTTTGTTAGTACATAAAATATGCACAAACTAGTGGAGTTAATATTAGATCTGTATGAACGCTCAGGAGCATTCCCTTATTATAAACTAACATTTTTGTGACTGGTCAATGATGAATAAACATTATGTTGAAGAGATATAACATAAATTAATTAATAAGGAAATAAGTCTGTTTTTGATGTTTTTGGGGCCAAGCACTGAATGTGGCAAATCAGTACTGAAAAAAATGCATACATATGTGTGTGCAGGAAAACTGACATATGAAACAAGCAGAACAATCAGTGATCAATCCAGCATTACATTTTACAAAGTATAAACACAGTTGGTTTTTAAGAAGAAAGTGATGAGTATGGGCTGAGACATTTGGAAAAAGCAGAAATTTGAATCTGGGTCTTGGAAGACAAGAATTTATGCAGGTGAAAGGAATAGAACAGGAATATATCTAGGAAACAAAAAAACACAATCAAGAACATGGAAATTGAAAGCATGGAATTTGAAGGGAACAGGAAAGAGAAGCCCAGAATTTGAACCAATTTCTAGAGAGAGATTACAGAGTCTTGTGAAAGGCGTCTAGAACTGGGCAACAAAAATGGAAGAGTTCAGCCTCATCCCCTGCTCCTGTTGTCTTTTTAGTGTGGATCAGGGTACTTTTGCTTCACTGAGCCTGAATTCATTCACTTTCCACTGAGGACAACATGAGCCTTGCCTCTGCCCCTGTAACTGTAGAAATGAAATGAGATAATCCCTATGGCAGTGAATTTGATACTGTAAAGATCTCCATAAAGGGGATATTATTAATGGTCAAAATTAATATTCCTTCCCACATGCAGGATGTGTTACTCCAGACACAATTAGGGTTGCTGCTGCTGCTGCTGCTGTTGTTTTAATTAGCTGCATGTCGTAGGTTGTTACAAAGGTGGGGTAGATCAAATAATTTGAGTGCAATATTTCTCCCTATGTAGAGAAACACATCCAGATCCCTTTATACAAAAACAACCTGCCTACAGAAGCTGCTTGATTGTTTTGGTTGTTTTGTTGCTTGCATCTTCGTTTTATTATATTTTGTATTGCTTGTTTTCCTAGTCGCTATGGAGATGTCCAAGAGAGCATATGACTGATGTGATGGAAAGAAGCCTGAATTCCTGTCTGTTATGGATAAAATTGTGTCCTCCCAAAATTCGTATGTTGAAGTTGTAACACCCTAGTGCCTCAGAATGTGACATCATTTAGAAATAGGATAGTTGCAGATGTAATTAGTTTGGTTAAAATGAAGTGGGCCCCAAATCCAATATGATTAATGTCCTTTAAAAAGAAGAAATTTGGAAACATACACACACAGGAAGAATGCCATGTGAACATGAAGACAGAGACAAGAGTGAAGCAACTACAGGCCAAAGAACACCATAGATTGTCAGAAAACCACAAAAAGCTAGGAGAGAGACATGGCATAGATTCTCTGAACCAACCCTGCTGGCACTTTGATTTTGGACTTTTGGCCTCCAGGACTATGAGACAATAAATTTCTGTTGTTTAAGCCACCTCATTTGAGGTACTTTGTTCTGGCAGCCCTAGGAAACTAATACAACGAAATCAGATCCACATTCAAGTATTGACTCTATTTTATACCTATTGCATAAACCTTGATCAAGTCACACAATAGCATTGAATTTCCTTAAAAGAATGTGAGAACACATGGACACAGGGAAGGGAACATCACGCACGAGGGCCTATCAGGGGGGTAAGGGGCTAGGGGAGGGATTGCATTAAGAGAAATACCTAGTGTAGATGACAGGTTGATTGGTGTAGTAAGCCACCATGGCACGTGGTAACAAACCTGCACATTCTGCACATGTATTTCAGAACTTAAAGCGTAATAATAATAATAATAATAACAATAAAATAATGTGTACTCTTGCTACCTCACAGCTCTGCATGGATCAAGTAGGTAATATTGCAAACAAATTCCATAGATGATTTTCTAGAAAAAAAATCTAAGAGTGCTCTAGGTAAATACTGTGATGAAATTGTATATATTTAAAGATCATAAAAATGCTATAGCATTTTTATGTGGCTCATATGAATAAAAGTAACCAAAACTGCTTATCAATAAATTTCCTTTTATTTGCAATGTTCTGTCACAACTACAGAAGGTATATATTATACATAACCGTGACTTACAACACATCATCTTTTAAATGTGTCAGACACATTTAGGCACACACTTGTAGGCATTCTGTATATTGAAATTCATATGATATAATCTTAATCTTGACACTATTTAACCTGTTTTTTCCAGATGTTGGCATGGGACACATTACTATATGCACTGCAATTGGCTGCTGGGATTAAATAAATTCTTGAGACTCTATTTTATGCTTCAAAAATATGTGTGTGTATACGCTGTATGCCTTATAATATATATATATATATATGTGGGTATAGGTATATATGTATGTGGGTATGTGTATGTATGCATGTGTGGGGTATGTGTGTATGTGTGTGTGCCCCCTTATTATTCAGTTTTAGCCAATGTGTGCTCCTTATTTAATAGTATATTATTGATGCGTAGAGGTGTCATGTCTCTGCTATATTTTCACAAGTGACAAGTGTTTCTGTGACTCTAAGGAATAGAAAATGCTGACGAAAAAAGACAGTTTGTTAGGCCTAACCCAGACAAGAATAAATAGGTCATAACCCTGTGGAGTTCTACAGAAACAACTAAATATTGCCTGAAAAAAATGTACTTATGTAGTATAATCATTGTGCTGACATTAAAAGAAAAGAAAAACTGTCAGAAAAAAAAAATAATCAAAGGTTGCTGACTTCCCTTTGCCAGATATGCAAGCGAATGAGTTTAGCTCCAGTAGCTGTGACTGATGACTAAGATGAGAAACCCTGAAACAGAGGAGTAGGTTCTGGTAGTGGTTAGACTGAAGAATCTAGCTTATTTTTAAGAGATCTGGCTTATTTTTAAGCCAGTGATAGACTTTGACATTATGAAATGAGATTTCTTTATAACTGGAGTTGGCAATAGAAGAGCTACAGTGTGGCTTTTATATGCATGTTATTAGTGCATATTTACTTATATATAATACATGTATATTATTATGGTCAATGGGATCTTTAAATATATACAATTTCATCACAGTATTTACCTAGAGCACTCTTAGATTTTTTTTCTAGAATTGTTATAGTTCAGACCTTTAATCTGTCTTCTCTTTTAACCTTCTTTCTATGACTCTTCCTTTTCTAAGATCATTTCTTGGTTTTCACATAAATAGAGATATTTATTTATTTTTGGTATTAATTCCATATTGTATTTGGTATTAATTCCATATTGTAGCTGCATAACACTTTCCATATTTAAAGTTTGCATCTTATATATTTTTGTGTCATGCTGACCATATGCAAGTCATTTAAAATATCAGTTGATTATTATAGAGGATCTTTGCAACACTGAAAGCAAATATAATATTGATTATATCTTTTCATTTGTAAGAATATATTTACTGGCCTATTTTAAAAAACTAGACAAATAGCATTTAGCAAGTCTACAATTGACTTCCTCAAAGACCTTCAAAGCATTTTTAGTCTCATTGATCCTTATGTCATCCTTAAGATTACCTCTATGTGCAAAATCAATTCAACTGCAGTGATAATCAAGTGAGAAATAAAGCCATTCACTTAGGCAAATACAAAACAATTTTGACTTTCAAAAACAATTCTGAGTTTTGGAAGACTGTGCCAGTATAAAGTCAGATAGAAGACTTATAAGTTAGGCCACAGGATAGGCAAATAAACTTATTTTCAAAAGACAGTAATTGAGAGATCCAGAAATAAGAAGATAAGTATAATAGCTAGTTCAATTTTATGTATTACCTAATAGTAAGCTATTAGATGAGAATCTTCATTCCTCTGCTTTTCAGACCCCATTGTCTCATGTGGCCACTCCACAGATGAATGGGAATGGTTTACATCAGTGCTTCTGAGCGCCTTGACTGGCCCTAGTGCCTTTTCTCCAATTTTGCACAAAGATGCAAAATAAGTTTTGGGAAATATATAATCCATTAAAGGGAAAGACAAGCCAGGGATTAACCAGGGACTATATGCCTTATTTTCTATCAGCTGTTTCATTGATTTCTTGTTTATTTCAACATATATGCTATTCTTCCTAATAAGAAAGACAATTAAATCATTTGTCTCACTGAGGAGTATTAAAATATATATGCCCTTTTTGCCCTCCCCAAAAGGTAATTTTTCATGACCTTTTATTTTAATAAATAATGATGTTTGCCTCATAGAGAAAATTTTTACTATGAAAGTAAAAGTGTCATTTCTCTGCAGAACTAACGTGTTGTAGAAGAAGGATTATTGACTTAGGGGCTAAAAATCCTAAATTTAAATCTTATCTCCCCAGTTTGTAAGATATGTTTCCTTAGGCATTTTATTTTTTATTTTCACCAGGTTCCCTACTGCTTTATCTAAAATGATGCTTATTTATAAGTTATAGGATTGTTTGGGGAAATAGGTTACATAATAAAAGCAAAGCAGTTGGCAAAAGGAATATTTTTATAAATATTAATTACCATCTTTTATACTCATTGCTGCCCATTGCCCATATCCCACACTAAACATAACTTTTCTTAACAGATTCCTATCAAATACATCATATCTGAAAACTTCATAGGACATTACATTCAACTTCTCCAAGAGAACAGATATCCTGTAGGAAAACTTTCAATCACAGTTCATTAAAATAGTACAACCTATTTCTGTCAACTTTGAGTGATGAGCTCTCTGCTGTTCTTTCGATTATATAAAATCAATGGAATCTTTAATATGTATTTAATATCTTCAGGCTCCTCCACAGGTTACCTCTGAGTAAAGCAGTAGAAGTGATTCATCAAGGCATATAGTTGTGTGATTCCAGAAAGACAAGGAGAGTTCAGAGAACTGGTTCTACCTCTAATTCATAATCTGTTCTTTCCTCAGATAATGTGGAAAGTTCTAACATCTTTAATACTAGTCCAAGTCGGTGTCATCCTTTATGGTAAAAAAGGTTGCCCTATGAATAATGAAAATTCCCTGTAGGTTTTAGGACTAAATTGGAATCTAAACGTGCAAGTTGTTTGCACAAAGTCCATTCTCTCTTGTATGGGCCTAAAATTTAGGACCTTTGTAACAAACGTACTTGTCATTTCATTTCCTGATCATTTTAAACTTAGTTGATGGATTCTGGAAAATTCAGCATGGTATATTCATTACTGTGTGGATTTGGAATATTTCACTGTACCTTCCACTGACATTAATGATTAAAACAATCTTAATTATCTTGCTTGAGTTAAGTTACAGTTTGATAATCCAGTTTGGTTTCATGTTATTTTTTTCTTCTGCTTACAGGGAGCCTTCAGAATTGTGTGATCTGGTATGTTTACCCATTCTCCAATTTTGTTTATTTTCTTTATTTTAAAACATTGTTTTTCATCAACATTTACGTAAAACTGTACTTGCATTTGCATGTGACACTTGTCTAATCCATGTGCTGTAAGGCTGTTATGCCACGCTATCTAAAGTAATTTGCGGTATGGTGTTAATGAAACTCATGTCATAATTTGATGCCCTACATAGAACCTTGAAAATAAAATGATAACTATGTTCCAAAGGCACAGACCACAGATGTATCACAGGCACATATTTGATATAATGGAGGTAACACAATGACAATTTTTCATTTTTATCCGAAAAATAATCACGTGTTCTTCTAATGCTGGATGGATAATCAAGTTTTACATAAAGTAGACCATTCCAAAGTAGAACAATGTCAAAGTTTTAGGGCAAGTCGTTTCCTCAAAATGGTATCTGAAATTTCCTTTATAAGACACAAAGACATTAATTACAAATTTAAAGATGAAGTTAAATAGTACAGTCCTCATAGAGAAGAAGCACAGTGAACAAGTCATCTCACAGGGCCACTGATTTTGGACACTTGTCAAACCAGAGAGTGCATAACCACAGAGCCAAAGCACCAGAGGAAAGCATCTCAAACTTGGAGTGAAAAATGATTTTAATGTAAGTGATGTTCAGTGTTTTGAATAATAACCGTGAAAGGATATTCTATTTATTGAATAATGACTCAATTTGCAATAACACTCTTGAATTACTAATGGAAGTATTAAAATCTATCAGGCATTATAAACTAAATTTTAGGGCATGCATGTCTGTATACGAATAGGTATATATCCATTGAAAATGTCTGCTTATGTTCATTGAAATATATGTACAGGAATGTGTCATAAGAGCATAGTATCACCATAATAGCAAAAAACTCAAAACAACTAAAACGTCCACCAAACTTAGAATGGCATATTCATAAAATGTGATAGTGTGTAAAACTAAAATTAATCTACAGCTACACCTAACACTTGGAAAGTTCTCATACACAAAACATTAATCAAAAAAAGAGTCAGATACAAAATAGTGCATTGTTATAAAATTCACAATATCTAAGACTATCCTGTATTACTTAAGGTTAAATCCTTAGGAGGTCATAGCATAAAAAATGATGGTGTGTATTTTCTATTTAATTATATAAAAATGCAGAGGTCAATATACACCACGGAATACCATACAGCCATAAAAAAGAACAAGATCATATCCTTTGCAGGGACATGGGTGGAGCTGAAGGCCATTATGCTTAGCAAACTAACACAGGAACAGAAAACCTAATAGTGCATGTTCTCACTTGTAAGTGGGAGCTACAGGATGAGAACACATGGACACAAAGAGGGGAACAAGACACACTGCGCACTTTCTGAGGGAGGAGGGTGAGAGGAGGAAGAGGACCAGGAAAAACAACTAATGGATACTAGGCTTAATACCCAAGTGAAGAAATAATCTATACAACAAACCCCCATGACACAAGTTTGCCTGTGTAACAAACTTTCACTTGTACTCCTGAACTTAAAATGAAAGTTTAAAAAAAAAAATGCAGAGGTCAGATCACTGGTAATCCTTGTGGCAAGGAAGGGTATTGGTTGGAAAGAAAATAATGAAGAATTTTGAGACTGTGAAGTATTATTTTTCAAGACTTTGTGTCTAGGTGGTATTCACTTTATGCTATATCATTTTGAGCTGAATTCATTTTAGAGAAACTTTTCTAAATTTGTGATATACTTCATATATCTAAAGTTTAAATAATTTTCATATATTTTCGAAAATTTCTTCAGAGCTGAGTATTGGCCTGTACATGATTTGCGTTCACAGAGGGAATATGAAAGTGAATGAGCATACTGTACAGAAGAGCTAGGTATTAAATTACAATCTCCTTCCCTTTTATGTTGTTTAATTGGTATCCAATATTTTAAATATGGATGGATATGTGTGAGCATGGATGCTTATATGTATATATGAATGGAACAACTCAGTACTTTAACAACTGAACAATTTATAGCTTATTGCAAAACCTGAAATTTAGAACTAGGTGCTACCATTAACTTCATCATGTTATAGTAATTGATGTGACCTAATTTTAAATGGTCAGACAACTATCTTGCAAAACTTTCTTAGGAACTAATTTAACATATAAAGAAATCATATTGTCACGATCCCATATTTTATCAAAATTGAAATGGATCTTAATATAATCTTGACATTTACAATATTTTTACATTTTTTAAATTGTTCTTTTTATTATTTGAAAAAAAAGAAGTAGATATGGCTGAGAATAGAAAAAAAACTTAGAAAAATAAAGTCAACTTAGTGTCATGTTTCCCATGATAGAGGGTAGGAGAGCAGTGAGTATCACACTGATATTTCATTCCACTTTGACCTTCCACCACTTATCAGTCGCATCCATATTTATGTCTGTTTGCTTTGCTTCCTCAGGGGCATCTAATCTCTAAATATGGCTTCCCTATCTCAGCATCTCTTATTGACTTTTTACTAATCTTATTATTTCTGCTGATATTTACTCTGCATGTCATTTTTGCTTTCCCAGCAATATACATTGATGTTCCTCCCTGAGGAATGTTTACATTACCAGCCTAAACAAATGAAATTAGAGAAGTAAGGTGGTCAGGCCTAGATCCTCATTGAACAAAAGAGCAAACATCTACTTGGAGGGTAATAGCAAAGAATTTAAACTGGGATCAGCATGTAAAGCCAGTATTGACAACAGTGACTCAAGAGCTGTTTTTGCCATGTTTTGGCATATTTTGATCTTTTAATAAGTTCCCAGGTTAAGCCTTAAGAGAAATCAACAAATAAAAATCTTACTGGGAAATAAAACCAGAAATGTAAGTGCTTTGCTTTGTTTTTAACATTTCAGTGTGGAGGAAAGGCTATAATCTTTGGATTCCAACAAATTTGGAATCAAATTTAAGCTCTTTCATTTAGTAGGAGTTTTATCTTAACATTCATAAACCCTAGTGCATTTATCTGGAAAACAGAGAGAGTAATCCTTGAGACCTTATCCTTAGAATTAAATAAGATTTTAGTTGTAAAGTGCCCCGTGCTTTTTTGACATCAAGTGTTATTAAATGGCTGTTATTACTTTGCCATTAATGACATTAATTAACTGTTATTATTGCCTCTGCTGCTTAATTGCTTTGACACTCCCACCCTCTGTTGCTGCTCTTACATCATCCCTATTTCCACAACAAGGGAAATCACAGGAGTTTCCACTCTCTTTGTCGTGGTTGTAGAAGAGGTATTGGCTTCCTAAGGCTCTCATATTGAATTGCAAGTTTTAATAGAATGGAGGGAGAGTGAGATATGGAAAAGAAAGGAAGGTGAATTTGGAAGAATAGAGGATAGCAAAAATAAATGATATATAGGTAGATAAATGATAGATCAATATTTATGTTAGATGATAGGTTTATGTTAGATGATTGATAGATAGATAGATAGATAGATAGATAGATAGATAGATAGATAGATAGATAATAAAAGCTATATGTGTATCTCCTGCTAAGGAAGGCTTAGGATGAAAGTGGTTTTGCTCCTGTATTTGAAGGCCTACAAATCTCCTTATCCATATTTGTATATGAATTCAGAAAATAATTATAAATAAACTTTTTTTGGATTGTTTTATACATTTCTTTATATATGAGTGAGGATTTTAAGAGTATAACATTGTAGCATATTAAAAATATAATATTGATATGCAATAATGTTAAAGTGATACAAAGTGACTTTTAATGAAAAGTAACAGTTTCTTACCATACTTTTCTCTAACTCCAGTTTTATTTCTCTGTTAAACAAGTTTTTATTATTTTAAATATTTCTTCTGATATGTACTTTAGTATGTCTTAATAGCATTTACATCATGTTTTTAGAGTTTTCAATTTTACTAATGTATTGCCTTCTTCCTACAACTATGTAGGGCTTTGGTCACTTATGATGCCATTCTCACCATCCTTTCATTTTTTTTTCCCAAAATAGTCTTATTGTTACTTTGGGGTACGTTATTGATTATGTCTATTCATTATTTTGTAACTCCCAAGTATTTCAGTTCCTAAATTCTCACTCAACTTTCTACCCAAATTCACCTTCTAGAGGATTTCCTAATAAAAGACATGTAAAGAACCCACTATTTCATTCATTACATACACAAAATACCTGTGATTTGCCTTTATTCGTGCATAACAGCAAGACTTACTATGGAATTCTAAGTTACAATCATTTGTCTCCAGAAATTTGAAAAGCTCCTTTAACTGACTCTTAGTTCCGGTTCTTGTTGTTGAAAATCTTGATGACAATGTGGATTTTTTTTTGAGACGGAATCCCCAAGTGAAGAAATAATCTATACAGCCTGTTGCCCAGGCTGGAGTGCAGTGGCACGATCTCGGCTCACTGCAAGCTCCGCCTCCTGGGTTCACGCCATTCTCCTGCCTCAGTCTCCCAAGTAGCTGGGACTACAGGCGCCTGTCACCACGCCCAGCTAATATTTTTGAATTTTTAGTAGAGACGGGGTTTCACCGTGTTAGCCAGGATGGTCTCGATCTCCTGCCTCGTGATCCACCCGCCTCAGCCTCTCAAAGTGCTCGGATTACAGTCGTGAGCCACGGCGCCCGGCCAATGTGGATTTTTTTTTTTTATGCCTCTGTAGATGTCTTTTATTTTTCCTCTTTGGAACTGCATACAATGTTCCTATTTTCTCATTTTTTCAAAGAAATATATTTAAGGATGTGTTGCCTCCATCCCATTTGCTGGATAATGGTTGGAACTTCACAATAAAAAGACTTAGTAATTTAGCTCTAGAACATTCTTCTGTAATGTTTATAAAATAATGTACCCTCTTCTGTTTTCCACTCTTCATGTTTTTTCTCTTTAAGCAGATTTTAATTAAACATCTTTAATTAGATGTTTAATCCTTAGTGTCTATTCTCTTCCCTATTTTCAATTTCTGCCTTTTTCTTCTGCTTTCTTGGAGATTTTCTCTGCTTTGCTTTTCTACTCTTAGGCATATTTCTTCTTTTATTTTCAGAAATGAATTTTTAATTTTGAAAAGCTCTTTAATGTTAACTGATTGATCCTTTTAATTATATTATATTCTTGTTTTATATGTGAGGTAGAATGGAATTTCTTTGTGTAGACCAATTATTTATGTTCTTGAATTTAAAAATGTATTTTGTTTCCTTTTTTTTCCTCTTCAAATGTTTGAGGAGCTTTGTTTTATGTTTAATAACAAAGGAACAAAAAAAGGAGTTGTAAGAAATACATACATGGGTGAGGTGTTTTTGACTAACAGATGGTAGAAAAGGAAAGCAGAGCATAACAATTTGGAAAATTTGCAGTCAAGCCTTGTGGTAGAGAAAAGGCAGACTGAGTAGCAAACACTTGCTAGAGAGATTAGTACGACTAAAAGGGAGCCAAGTGCTAATATATAGGACAATGGTAAAAAGGCCTTGAAGACATTTCAGTAATCTTTGGGACAGCCCCTCCCATCACAGGTACAGAGGCCTAGGAGGAAAGAGTGCTTTCAGGGGCCATGTCCAGGGTGCTGCCTCCCTGCTCAGCCTCAGGACACTGCTTCATACATCCTGGCCACTCTGATTCCAGCTTTGGCTCAAAGGGCCCCAGGTACAGCTTGGGCTGCTGCTTTGAAGAGTGCTGGCTGATACAAGCCTTGATGGTTTCCATGTTGTGTTAAGCCAGCAGGTGCACAGAATGCAAGAGTGAAGGAGGCTTCTCAGCTTTCACTTAGATTTCAGAGTATGAACGGGAAAGCCTGGTTCTCAGGCAGAAGCCTGTTGCAGACACAGAGCTCCTGCAGGCATTCTCTACTAGGGAAGTGTTGAAAACAAATGTGGAGTTGGAGCCCCAAAACAGATTCCCCGCTGGGGCACTGCCTGGTGGAGCTGTGGGAAAGGTGCCACTGCCTCCCAGACCTGAGAATAATAGAGCCAGCATCAGCTTGTATCCTGAGCCTGGAAAAGTCATAGACACTCATCTCCAATTCATAAGAGCAATCATAGGTGCTACAACCTGCTAAGTCACAGGGGTGGAGCTGCTCAACGCCTTAGGAGCCCACCCCTTGCACCACTGTGTCCTAGATGCGGGATATGGAGTCAAAGGAGATTGCTTTGTAGCTTTAAGATTTAATGACTGCCCTGCTGGGTTTCAGACTTGTGTGGGACCCGTTACTCCTTTCTTTGGCCAATTTCCCTCTTTTGAAACGGTAGTGTTTACCCAATGCCTGTACCACCATTGTATCTTGGAAGTAAATAACTTCTTTTTGATTTTATAGGCTCATAACGATACCTTGAGCCTCAGATGAGAATTTGGACTTTGGACATGGGACATTTAATTTGATACTGGAATGAGTTTAGACTTTTGGGGACTATTGGGAAGAGATGATTATATTTTAAAATATGAGAAGAACATGAGATTTAGGGGGATAGGAGTAGAATGACACGGGTTGAATGTGTGTTCCCTCCAAATCTCATGTTAAAATGTGATTCTCAGTGTTAGAGGTGAAGCCTACTGTGAGGCAATTGGATCATGGGGGCAGATCCTTCATAATGGCTTAGCACCATCCTCTTGGCGATGAATAAGTTATCACTCAGTTAGTTCACATGAGACCTAGTTGTTTAAAAAGAGCCTGGGATTTCCCCAGCTGTCACTCTTGCTCCCTCTCTGGCCATGTGATTCACTGCTGCCTTTTACCTTCTGCCATGACTCTAAGCTTCCTGAGGCCCTAACCAGAAGCAAATGACAGCACCATGCTTCCTGTAAATCCTGCAGAACTTTGAACCAGTTAAACCTCTTTTTAAAGTAATTCATAGTGTAAGGTATTCCTTTATAGCAATACAAGAAAAGACTAACACGTGTGTGTGTGTGAGAGAGAGAGGGAGAGAGAGAGAGACTATCACCACAATCAAGAAAAAGAAAATATTCATCACTCCAAAAACTTTCCCATTGCCCTTTGTAACCCTTTCCTTCCACCATATCCCCAGGCAACCATAAATTAGTCATCACAAAAGATAAGTTTACATTTTGTAAAATTTTGTATACATGGAAACAAACACTCAAACACTATATGTTATTTTTGCGGTTGAAATATTTTGTAATTATTTTGAGTTTCATTTACATTATAGCATGGATCAGTAGTTAACTCTCTTTTATGGTTGAATAATATTTCATCTTTTACCTATTTTTATTCACTTATTGAAAAACTTTTGAGCTGTTTACAGTTTTTAGTTGTCACAAATAAAGCTGCTACAAACATTTTTGTTTAAGTCTTTGTGTGGAAAAAATCTTTCATTTCTCTTGGGCAGATAGCTAATAGTGGGAGAATGGGATCAGATGGTAGCTTATACTTCATACAAAGTTGCCAGAATATTTCCAAAGCGTTAATATCACTTAACATTTTCACCAACAAGGTTTGAGAATCTCAGTTCCTCCATATTTTTGACAATACTTGGTGCATATGTCTTTCTAATTTTGATCATTCTGATAGATGTATAGTGGCATCACTTTGTGGTTTTAACTGGCATGTCCAGACAAAGACATATGTCTTTCTAATTTTGATCATTCTGATAGATGCATAGTGGCATCACTTTGTGGTTTTAGCTGGCATGACCCTAATTACTAATATTTTGATTATGTTTTAGTTTGCATATCTGCCGTTGATTTTTATACCTTGGTGAGGTGTCAGTTCAGATATTTTGTGTATTTTTAAAAAGCTTATTGTTGTCTTATTACTGAGTATATGAACACAAACATACCTGCACACACACATATAAAGTTTATGTGCTTGTATATGTCAGTATATATCAAATGCTTTATCAGACATAAAACGTATATATATTTTGTCCAGTCTGTGGTTGTCATTTCATGCCCTCAAGAGGGTCATTTGAGGAACAGAATTTTAAAAAATGTTGATGAAATATAATTTATCAAATGGTTCCTTTATTGATCATTCTTTTGGTATTGTGTTGAAAAAATTTTGTTTCAATCAAGGTGACAAAGGTTTTATCCTATGTTTACTTCTAGAAGTTTATACATTTATAACTTACATTTAGGTCTATAATAAATTATGTAGTAATTTTTATTTATGGTGTGAAATGTAAATCTAACTTTTTATTATTAGAAATTGTCATATGGCTATCTAAATAGGCCATCAACATTTAGACCATCTTTTGTCCAAAAAAATAATTTTACACTAATATTGAAAGCAATTAACCACACATGTACAGGCCTACTTCTCAAATATTTATTTTGTATCATTGATCTGTTTGTATATCTTTATGCTGATATCACACTGTCTTGATTACTGTAATGTTCACTCTCTAATATTGCCCTTTTTCAGAGGCATTTGGCTGCTTTAGTTTCTTTGCACTTTCATATGAATTTTAGAATTGGCTTGTCAGTTTTTATAAAAATACCTGTTGTGATTGTAATTGAGATCACAATGAACCTATTAATCAGTTTAGAAATAAATAATAGCTTGAATATACTGGTGTCTTTTAACACAGTATTAGAGCTCTCCTTTGATTGAGAGCTGCTTTGCTTTCTTTCATATGTAATTTGTAGTTTTCAGTGCACAGGTTTTTCTCATCATTTGACAAATTTATTTCCAAATAATGTATATTTTGATGCTATTTTAATTGGTATTATCTATGTACTTTAACTTCTGATTGCTTGTGTATAGAAACACAATTACTTTTGGTATATTCACCTTGTGTGTGGTAAACTTTGTAAACTCGTTTATTATTTGTAGAAGCTTTTACATGATTTAAATTAAATATTTACATAGAGGATCACATAATCCATGAAGCAAATCAATTTTACTTTTTTCTTTCCAATCCGTGTTTTTAAAATAAATTTTCTTTTCTTGCCTTATTACACTGGCTAAAACCTTCTATACAATATTGAAAGAAGGTGGTGAAAGTAGACATCTTTAATTTGTTCATGATATTCTGGAGAAAGCATTCAGTTTTTCACCGTGGTATATGGTATTCCCTGCAGGATTTTCTTTTATGCCCTTTGTTGGGTTGAATAATTTTCCTTCTATTCTTCATTTATTAAATGTTTTCTTAATCACTTGAATTTTATCAAGTGCTTTTTTGTATCTATTTATAAACTGATGTTTATTGGGTAGTATGTTGAGTGATATTGATTTGTTTGCATATATAAAAGTAGTCTTTCATTCCTGGAATACGCTATACTTGGTCATGGTATCTTAAATTTTATAATTGCTTAGATTTGATTTTCTATAATTGTTTTTAGAAATTTTTAATATGATTATAAAAAATATTGGTCTGCCGTTTTCTTTTCATGCAATCTGTTTTTCTGGTCCTGGTATTTGGATAATGCAGATTATTCCCTAATGATTTGGTGAATATTTTTTTCTTTTAAATACTCTGAAATAGTTTGTATAGCATTAGTATTATTTATTCATTAAATGTTTCATAGAATTCATTAGTGAAGTACTCTGAACCTGAAGTATTCCTTGTGAGAATTATTTTAAATACAAATTCAATTTATTAAATAGATGTGAGATTAGTCTTGATTTCTATTTTTTAGTGAAGTTTGGTAGTGGTTGTATTTAAAGGAATTTATCCATTTCATCTGTTATTAAATTTATTATCAAAAATTGTTCATAATATTATTATTATCCTAAGTTAATTCTCTAAAGTGATGTCATTGTTCTCATTCTTTATACTGTTAATTATGAATTTTGTCTTTTTATCCTGACCAGTTTGTTTATAAGTTTATTACCTTTATTGATAGTCTTAAAAAACTAGGTTTTGGTTACATTGATTTTCTCTACTGTCATTCTGCTTTCCATTTCATTCTTTTTTTTAGTTATTTTATTTTTAAAATAGCCTTTCTAATTTCATTGTATTTTTTGCTATTATTTTTGCAGGTTCTTAAAGTGAAAGTTGAGGTCATTGATTTGAGACCTTTATTATTAATATATTCATTATTATATATTTCTCTAAGCACTACTTTAGTAGCATCCCATAAATCTTGATTTGTTGTGGTTTTACTTTCATTGAGTTTACAATATTTTCTAATATCCTTCACTTTTCTTATACTCATAGGTTATTTAGGAGCATATTACTTCATTTCCAAGAGCTGGAGAGAATATATTAGGTGTAACTTAAATTCCTTCGAATTTATTAAGACTTGTTTAATGTCCCAGAATACAGGCCATATTTGTGAACATTTCATAGATACTTTAAAAGAGATTTTCTCCTGCTTTGTGGATAGAGTGTTCTATAAGTGTCAATTTTCTCTTGTTGGCTGATAGTGCTATTCAAATCTTTTACACCATATTAATCTTTCTCCTCATTCTAGCAATTATTGAGAAAATAGTGTAAACCAAAAATAAAATCTTAAGCCTCTCCAACCGACTAAATAAACCCTTTCTTGGCCCAGGGATCCCAGAGAAAACCTGAAAAACTGGTGCAGGCCATTATGGAAAGCAAGGTTAGACATGCTTCATTATGCCATCCTCCCTTTGAAGTTTAGGCAAAACTGACCTGAATTAACATTAAAATAGAAGTCATAAGACTGTCAAGACAGACTCTTTGTAGTAAAAAGATACCCAACTCCAACCTGACTCAGGTATAACATCAACGACAGAAAGCAGGCCCTAAAGAAAATAAAAATATTTTATCCGAAAATAAATTTTCTATGATATATTTTGAAATGGTCCTGAAAAGCCATCTCTTGTGAGGGAAATTTGCATTCTGTAGAGATTTTTTGTCACTTATTAGGTCTTTTCTGGAGAATCTGACACCTTTTAAGGTCCAGTGAGAGACATTTATCATCTATTTTATCTAAAGACTGTTACTTAGAGTTTTCGTCTACATAATAAGAACCTTGGCTTTCACAATCCCCCTTAATTCAAGCATTTCCTTATGCTGACTTCAACTCTTCAGGCAAAGTTTGCCCCTTTCAATCAATTGCCATTCAGGAAATCTTTCAATCTGTCTATGATCTTGAAGCCCCTACTTCGAGATGCCTCATCCTTCTTGGCTGAACCAATGTTTAACTTTTATGTATTGATATATGTCTTTGCCTGTAACTTCTTTCTCCCTAAAATGTATAAAACAAAGCTGTAATCCAAGCATCTTGAGCACATGTTCTCAGGACCTTTTGAGATTGTGTCAAAAGCCATATTCACACATATTTGGGTCAGAATGAATCTCTTTAAGTATTTTACAGAACTGAGCTTTTTTTGTCAATAAAGATGTTAAGAATTTTTATAATTATTTGTAGATTTGTCAGTTTTTCTCTACAGTTCTTAGAGTTGTTGCTCCATGTTTTAAATCTTTGCCGTTTTAAGGCATTCTCTTTGTATATTTTATTACTTCACTTTGAATGCCAAGTGAAGTGTATATAAATAACTTATGGCCAAACAAATTTTGCCAAAAAAAATAATGCAAAACACTTTAAAAAAATTTTATTAAAAAATTTAGCATACTGGAGGTTTTCAATATCTACCTAATTTTGGGCAATTTTTAAACTTGTTTAAATAAAAAGTATACAATTACAAACTTTTAATTTGGTTTATGGGACATATTCTCTTACAAGGAAAAAAATTGAGAACATAACATACCTATGTATTTATTTCACAATATTTACCAGCCAAGTTATGCTTCAGTAGTGATTTGGAATGTTTTCCAAATGTATATCCCCCTAGTCTGTGCCCTCTGAATGGTCTCTAACTATTATTTCTACTTCTATTTCTTTGGTGTCATCTATACAGACTCTTGTGGCATGCAAGAAAAAAAAACTTTCATAAAGAATTATTTCTGATAAACTTGAATGCTAGAAAAAAAAATGTCCTCAATAAGCTTAGAGAAACTCATCTTCAACTCATATTACTGTGCTTAACCACATTATCAAACAAATGTATAATAGATAACATGTTCTCAAAAACAAAGATGTAGTAATTTGTCTCATTTGAATTTTTAAAAGTTTAAATGCTATCTGAAAACGGGGTCCCTCTCAAAAAAAAAAAGTGATTTGATACCAAAAACAAATGCTACAATTCAGAGTGGTGAATACAAATCTCATGTTGATAACTCTTAGCCAATTCTTCAGTGAAACTCAATTCAGAGGTTGAGTCCAGTTAAGAACACAGCAGGGTGGAAGAGATCAGGAGGTATGGGGTGTGGATGGTCCTTTTTAGTATGACATAGGGAAATGGAAATATTATATTAGTTGATGTGTTTTTATTACTTGGAAAAAGTATCAAACCAGTCTGTTTCAAAAGCTAAACAAATAAAAAGGAAGACATTATTCAGCAGAATATCAGACTATTTATGTGTGTGTGAGTCTGTGTGTTTGTGTGTGTGTGCACCAGTGTGTGTATGTATCTATCTAGATTTAGATAGATAGATACTAGATTTTCATTTATGAATATTAACAAGTATACTCAGATTTGAGAATATGAGCTACTTCTCCCTAGAAATATTTTAGGAGCAGAGAAAAATAGGTATCTTTTATTAAGTTCAATATTGTGAAAAAGATATTGTATAACTACCTCAAGCCAGTTCAGTGGAGCTCTGTTGAACTGTCACTGTTAAAATTATAAAAAGTTTACTGAAAGTGAATAGCTAGTGAACTATTTGTGTGTATATAGGTAAATTTGTCGTCTGTTTAGAGTAAATCAAAATCAGGAAGGGCTAGAAGATGGGAATGATTTTAAATGGCTGTTGTACTAACCGGCTTGATGCTGACTATGGAGCATTGAGTAACCCACTACAGGAGTTGTAGTGGTAGAAAGCCCATGAAGACTAGGATATCTGTAAGTAAGGTGATCAACATTTTTCTTCATTTAAAGGATAACAAAGAGATGCAGCAGAATTTTAACTATATATTCCATTTCCAATTTAATTTGCCCATCCATAAAACTTTGCCCTGCATTCCTAGGAAACCTATCGCTCACCAAGATTCCTTTCTTCCTCATTGCCTTCTGTTTCTATACAACAGTACCCAAGGTCAACCAAGTACTTATCTTTCTATACATTTAAAGGGCCTGTAAATTTATAATTTAAAAAAAGGAAAGAGGAACCAAAACTTTAGATTCTAGTTATAAAAAAGATTTAATATTAACTAGATTTCAGTTTTAAATGTAAATCAAAAGAGGATTAACTATACATCATGTAGGCTAGTTGTCATTCACATCTCACTGTGGCTTC
This sequence comes from Gorilla gorilla gorilla, assembly GCF_029281585.2. Taxonomy (NCBI): domain Eukaryota; kingdom Metazoa; phylum Chordata; class Mammalia; order Primates; family Hominidae; genus Gorilla; species Gorilla gorilla. Next base: position 66,705,066 of record NC_073229.2, read on the forward strand.
ATTTAAATCTTGTTTCATTTTTGTATGGATACTCTCCTTTTGTACTTGCCCTGCCCCTCCAGCTGAGGTAAATAACCTTGAGTAAATGAGTATTTACTAGAGTAACTGGGGAAATGACTAGGGACAGTATTGATGTCTCTGCATATCAGCAGTAAAAGAGCAGGATATTAGCAATAGGCTGTAGAAAACAAGGAGAAAGGCAGCAGAAAGTTGGTGGAAAGGTGATGGCATGGTATGCCGGAAGGAAAACCATAACATAACTAGGTATAAGTTTTTCCAAAATATTTCCCTAAATTAATTAGCATTCTTCCCCCAAAATGAAGAACTCTTCAAATTCATATACATCAACTTTTATTGCTCCTCAAATAAATTACACAAATCTATAAAAGTAATTTAAGGACAGATTAAACTTAAGACTCCATACTCATTTTGACATCTGGAACTAAGTCAGTTTCCTCAAGGGGATAAATGTAACAGCACTGCTATGGGCACAGAATACTAGATCTTCATTTATACATTTTAACAAGTATACTCAGATTTGAAAATATGAGCCACTTCTCTCTAGCAGCATTTTAGGGGCAGAGAAAAAAATATACATTTTTTATTAAGTTCAGTATTGTAAAAAAGAAGTTGTGACTACCAAAAGTCAGGTCAGTGAAGCTCTTTTGGACTGTCACTGTTAAAGTTTACTGAAAGTGAATAGATAGGAATTAAGGGAAGAATCTCCATCTGCGCTGAGCAGGTGCAGTGCAAGAGGAATGCAAAAGGGAAAATGTGTAATGATACTTAGACTACAATACAGACAGGTGTAGTATAAAATAGAATCAGAGAAAGCAAGAATCAGAAGGAAAAGGAAAACTATCTAAGGAGTGATCAAACTTCTAGGGAACAAATTCAGCTCCAGGAAAAACTGAGAAAAGCTGTGTGAAATGTTTCTTCTCATTTTATCGGTCATCATTACCAAGTCATATTCCTTAACATAAAATGTGTTTTAAAGAGTAAATATAATTTATAAAATTTGTAAATATACAACTTTATAAATTATATATGTATAAGGAATTTAATTTACAGACTTACAGAAAAATACTTTTTTATGTTTAAATATAGTCTTTAATATTTTGTTTTTCCTCAGGTGAAATAATGTGCACTTAAGAATCTCTTTGCTATACATCATTTTATATAGATAATTGCTTTTCTTCTTTCCAAATCTCCATTTCAGTAGAGTGGAGTTAGTATAACTGAATCCCATAAACTATTTCAGTTGCAAATGACTTTTTAAGAGGATAGTACTAGGAGAAAAACACTGATTGAAAGAACTTTTAACTTTGGAGTTACAAATACCCTGTTAAGGTCTATTGTAGCAATTTTTCTAAACAGGTGCTTGCAACACAGCTGATATAAACGCAATGATAAATTTGAGGTTGATGATGATAACTATGAGCCTGAATGTCAAATTGTGTTAATCTTTATTTATGAAAAATTCTGAGGAGAATATCCCTGGCATTTATTAGATTCCTAAATGTCTATGATAAAAAATTTAAAATGTCTATCATACAGGGCTTGACCACATGGCCATGCCGCTGAGATTCACCCCACTTAACTTATTTTCTGCAGAGTTAACAGGTGGTTTAAAAAAAAAAAAAAGAGACCATGGAAGCTTAGCTCCAATCTAGTGCTGCCCATCCACAAGTGGCTGCGTAAGGAACTTCACCTCCCTGAGTTTCCTTTTCTACATTTGTAAAAGGAGTGCTTTGGGCTGGGAAAACATTTTTTACCAGCTCATGTAATTCTAAGGACTATCCATTCTAGATTTTTCTCTTCTTATGTATGAGGGACCCTTAACTCATTAGAATAAGTATTATATTCTTATAAAGCATAAAATTAAAAAGTTACATGGAACAGAAAGATAATTTTAATAGAAATGTTGCTGATTGATATATTGTATAATAATTTGCGGTCCCAAGTATCTAAATTTTTAAAGATAATGCCAAAATGTTGCAAGCCTATGGGTGCTCAGAATTTCACATTTCATTTAAGAAGGAACTTTTAATGCCCAGAGAGTGTTTGTTTGGTGGCATTAATCCTCTAGTCTTAATGTGAATAATTAGAAAGTTAATATGAGCTTTTGGTACTCTTTTCCAAATGGTAAATTAAGGCTACTCTACAATTTTCCCTTTTGGAACCAAATCTCTGGAAATAGTTTTAAAAGTAAATCAATGAGATCATTCAGTATTTGTCTTTCTGTGCCTGGCTTATATCACCCAACATAATGTCCTCCAAGTTCATCCATGTTATTTCAAATTACAGGATTTTATTCTGTTTCACAGCTGAATAGTATTCCACTGTATATAAGTACACATTTTCTTTATCTATGGGCACTTAGGTTAATTTCGTGTCTTGAACATTGTGAATGACATTTCAATAAACTGGGGAATGCAGATATCATTTTGACATATTTTTTTCTACCAGTACTGAGATTGCTTAATTATTTGGTAGTTCTATTTTTAATTTTTTGATGATATTCCATTCTGTTTTCCATAATGGCTGTACTAATTTACATTCCAATCAACAGCGTATGAATTGCCCTTTCTCTATATTCTCAACAGCATTTAACCAACATAGTGCAATTTTTTAAATATAGCAAGTTTTACTCATTATACTCATTTTAAAAATATATTATTTGATTTGTTGAGATTGAGTGTAGATGAGGGTGTGGAAAAAGGATTCTCATATATTGATTTGAGGATAGATTAAAGTTTTAAATTTATATTCTACATATCTAAGCATTTTGAATTCTTTTTCTTCTGTACAGAAATACGTGAACATAATAAGAAAATATGCACGTTTTTACTGAGTCATTTAAATAGAAATTTAGCAACAATTAAATTATCCGTAGGTGCAGCAGTAGATTTTTAAAATATGAAATATGAATAAATATGAAATATGAATCTTATGGATCACTATTTATCAGAAATGTATCTATGTAAAATAACTTTGCAAGATTTCCAGCACATATTGTTGAGTTAAAAAAAAAATTAGACTGTTATGTATAATGTAATAAAATGTAGGTACACCAGTAACAAAATAAGCTGGGGCTATACACACAAAGATAGTTTGAAAGACACAAAGAGAGTTTGAACAGAAGATAGTGGTTACTCAGGAGAAAGGAAGAAGAGAAGTTTGAAGAAGTAGTTAAAAGGAGAACTTTCACCTTATAAATAGTAGTTAAATGGGTGTCTAGTAGGAATGTAATCGATAATTTAGAAAACATTTTTAATTACAAGCTTAATTGAAAGATAAAATTTCAAATCATCCAAATTAGAATATAAACTTTATATTTATTCTAATTATGTAAAATTAAACTAAAAACTAAATTAAATGAGCTACAGTAAATTACATTAAATACATTTAAATACATATGGTTTCTCTTGCTATAGTTTATATTTATCTTTTATATCTTAATTTTAATTTTTCTGGGTGCATAGCAGGTATGTATATATTTATGGGTTATATGAGAGATATTTTTATACAAGCATGCAATGCATAATAATTACATCAGGGTAAATGAGGTATCCATCACCTCAAACATTTATCTTTTGTGTTACAAACAATCCACTTATATATTTTTAGTTATTTTTAAATGTACAAGTAAATTATATATTACTATAATCACCCTGTTGTGATAGCAAAGACTAGGCCTTATTCATTGTTTATAACTATTTTTTGTACCAATTAACCCTCTTCATTTCCCTCCCTCACAATACTCTTCCAAGCCTCTGGTAACCATCATACTCTGTAGCTCCATGAGTTCAATTGTTTTAATTTCTAGCTCCCACAAATATGTGAGAACATGCAAAGTTTGTCTTTTGTGCCTGACTTCTTTCACTTAACATAGTGACCTCCAGTTCCCTCCATGTTGTTACAATTCACAGGATCTCATTTTTTTCTATGGCTAAATAGTACTCCATTATGTATATGTACCACATTTTCTTTATCTAATCATCTGTTGGTTGCTTCACTTAGATTGCTTCAAAATCTTGACTGTTGTGAATAGTGCTGCAACAAACATGGGAGTGCAGATATTTCTTTGACATGCCGATATTCTTTCTTTTGGATATATACTTAGGAGTGGAATTGCTCGATTGTAAGGCAGCTCTATTTTTAGTTTTTTGAGGTGCCTCCAAAGTGTTCTCCATACTGGTTGAATACTAATTTAAATTCCCACCAACATTATACACATTCTCACCAGCATTTGTTATTGCATGACATTTGGATATGAACCATTTTAACTGGGATGAGATGATATCTAATTGTATTTTTGATTTACATTTATCTGATAATCAGTGATGTTGAGTATCTTTTCATATATCTGTTTGGCATTTTTATGTCTTTGTTAGAGAAGTATCTATTCAATATTTTGTTCACTTTCAAGCTGGATTATTAGATTTTTTCCTACTTAGTTGTTTGAGCTCCTTTTATATTCTGGTTATCAATCCCTTGTCACAAGGATGGTTTTTAAATATTTTTCTCCCATTCTAGGTGTTACCTCTTTACTTTGCTGATTGCTTCCTTTGCTGTTCAGAAGTTTTTAACTTGATGTCATCGCATTTGTCCATTTATGCTGTGGTTGCCTATGCTTGTGAGTTTTTACTCAAAAAATCTTTGCTCACTTGTCAATGTCCTGGAGAGTTTCCCCAGAGTTTTCTTTTAGCAGTTTAATCGTTTCAGGTCTTGATTTAATTATTTAATTCATTTTGATTTAATTTTTGTATAAGCTGAGAAATAGGAATATAATTTTTTTTCTTCTGCATATGGATATCTAGTTTTCCCAGCACCATTTATTGAAGACACTGTCTTTTCCCCACTGTCAAAACTGAGTTCACTGTAGGTGTGTGGTTCTCTATCCATTTCCATTGGTCTATGTGTCTGTTTTTATGCAAGTAACATGGTGTTTTGATTACTATAGCTCTGTAGTGTAATTTTAAGTCAGATAATGTGATTCCGCCCAGTTTTGTTCTTGTTGCTTAGGATAGTTGTGGTTATTCTGGACCTTTTGTGGTTCCATATACATTTTAGGACTGTGTTTTCTATTTCTCTGAAGCATGTCATTGATATTTTGACAAGAATTGCATTGAATTTGTAGATTACTTTAGGTAGTATGGACATTTTGAAAATATCGATTCTTTCAATTCATAAACATGGAATATCTTTTCGTTTTTTGTTTCCCCTTTAATTTCTCACGTAATTGTTTTACAGTTTTCCTTGTAGAGATCTTTCACTTCTTTGGTTAAGTTTATTCCTAGGTATTTTATTTTATTTGTAGCTAATGTAAATGGGATTACTTTCTTGATTCTTTTTCCAGATTGTTCGACGTTGGCATATAGACATGCTACTCATTTTAGTATGTTAATTTTGTATCCTGCAACTTTGCTGAATTTGTCTACCAGTTTTAATAGTTTTTTGAGGGAGTCTTCAGCTTTTTCCCAATATAAGATGATACCACCTGCAAACAAGGATAGTTTAACTTCTGTTCCAATTTGAATGCTCTTTATTTCTTTCTCTTTTGTGATTGCTCTAGCTAGTATTTTCAGTACTATGTTGAGTAACAGTGGTGAAAGTCACCATCCTTGTTGTGTTCCTCATCTAAAAAGAAAGGCCTTCAGTTTTTCCCCATTCATTATAATACTAGCTGTGACTCTCTCATATATAGCTTTTATTAGGTTGCGTTATGTTCCTTCTATACCCAATTTATTGAGGATTTTTATCATGAGGGGATGTTGAACGTTATCAGATGCTTATTCAGCATCAATTGAAATGATTATATGTTTTTGTCCTTTATTCTGTTGATATGATGTATCACATTACTTTATTTGCATATGTTGACTCATCCTTTTGTCACTGGCATAAAACCCACTTGGTCGTGATGAGTGATCTTTTTAAAGTATTGTTCAATTAGTTTGATAGTATTTTTGGGGGAATATTTTTTATCAGTATTCATCATTGATATTGTCCCATAGTTTTCTTTTTTTTCTGATATGTCTTTGGTTTTGATATCAAGTGACACCACCTTCATAGAAATGAGTTTGCAAGTATTCCTCCCTCTTTTATTTTTCAAAATAGTTTGAGTAGGATTGGTATTAGTTATTCTGAAAATGCTTGGTAAAATTCATCTGTGAAGCCATCAGGTCTGGGTTTTTGTGTGTGTGTGTGGTTTGGTATTTATTTATTTATTTATTTTGGATGCTTTTTATAATACCTTCAATCTTGTTACTTGTTATTATTCTGTTCAGGTTTCGAATTTCTTCATGGTTCAATCTTTGTAGGTTGTATATGTTTAGGAAATTGTGTTTTCTTTTAGATTTTCCAATTTATTAGCATATAATTGCTCACAGTAGCCACTAATTATCCTTTGAATTTCTGTGGTATCTGTTGTAATGTTTCTTTTTTCAGCTTAGATTTATTTGGATCTTTAGAGTTTAATTTATTTATATTTAATTTTAATATTGATAAGTAAGGACTTACTCCTGCCATTTCGTTACTTGTTTTCTGGTTATTTTGTTGCTTTTCCTTACTCCTTTCCTTCCTTCCTATCTTTCTTTTACTGAAGATTATTTTCTCTAGTGTTATGAGTTAATTTCTTCCCTTCTGTGTGTATTTTAGATTTGATGTTGTGTGTTTTAGATTTTATATTACTATAAGGCTTGGAAAAGCTATCTCATAGCCCATTATTTTATACTGATAACAACTTAACACTGATTGCATAAACAAATAAAAAAGCACAAAGAAAACTAATAAAAACTGTATATTTTAACTTCATTAACCCACTCTTTAACTTTTTATTGTTTCAATTTATATATTGTACTGTCTTTGTCTTGAAATGTTGTAATTATTTTTTATTAATTCATCTTTCAGTCTTTCTACTTAAGCTAAGAGTATTTTATACACCACAGTGACAGTGTTATAATATTCTTTGTTTTTCTGTGTACTTACTATTGCCAGTGAGTTTTCTAACTTTAGATGATTTCTTATTGCTCATTAGTACCCTTTTCTTCTGATCAAAGTCATCCCTTTAGCATTTCCTATAGGAAAGTCTGGTGTTGATGAAATCCTTCAGCTTTTTTTTTGTCTGGGAAAGTCTTTATTTCTCCTTCATATTGAAGGACATTTTTGCTGAATGTACTATTCTAGGGTAAATTATATTCTTCAGCATTTTAAATATGTCATGCCACTCTCTCCTGGCCTGTAAGGTTTCCACTGAAAAGTCTGCTGCCAAATACACTGGAGCTCCATTGTATGTTATTTGTTTCTTCTCTCTTGCTGCTTTTAGGATCTTTTCTTTTCACTTGACCTTTTGGAGTTTAGTCATTAAATGGTAGGCTTCTTTGAGTTAAATCTGCTTGGTGTTTTATAACCTTCTTATACTTGAATATTAACATCTAGGTTTGGAAAATTTTTTGTTATAATCCCTTTTAATGAACTTTCTACCCCTATCTCTTTCTCAACCTCCTGCTTAAGGCCGATAACTCAGATTTACCCTTTTGAGTCGATTCATTGTTTTTTTTTTTTAAATTCTTTTTTACTTTTATCTTCTTTGACTGTGTATTTTCAAATAGGCTGTCATCAAGCTAAGTAATTCTTTCTTCTGTTTGATCAATTCTATTAAAAGACTCTGATACATTTTTCAGTATGCCAATTGTATTTTTCAGCTTCAGAATTTTGCTTCATTCTTTTTAATCATTTCAATTTTTTTGGTTAAGTTTATCTGATAGAATTTTGAATTTCTTCTCTGTGTTATCTTGCATTTCTTTGAGTTTTCTCAGCACAGGTATTTTGAATTATCTGTCTGAAAGGTAACATATCTCTGTTTATTCAGGGTTGGTCCCTGGTGTTTTAGGTAGTTTATTTGATGAGGTCCTGTTTTCCTGGATGGTCTTTATGCTTCTGGATGTTCATCTGTGACTGGGTATTGAAGAGTTGGGTATTTATTGTAGTCTTTGCAGTCTGGGATTTTTTGTACCTGTCCCTTTTGGGAAGGCTTTCTAGGTATTCTAAAAGCCTTAAGTGTTGTGATCTAACCTGTAGTTGCATTATGGCCATTCCAGCCCAATAATGCTGTGGTCCTTGCACACTCATAGAAGTACTTTTTTGATGCTCTTAGGAAAGATCTGGAAGAATTCTCTGGATTACCAAGCAGAGACTCTTGTTCTTTTCCCTTGCTTTCTCTTAAACAAACAGAATCTCTATATCTCTGTTCTGAACCTCCTCGAGCTAGAGGTGGGTTGACACAAGCACCCCTGTGGCCAACATCAATATGACTGTGCTGGGTAAAACCTGAAGCCAGCACAACTCTGGGTCTTGCCTAAGGCTTGCTGTAATCACTACCTGGCTACTGCCTATGTTCACTGAAGGCCCTGGAGCTCTACAACCAGTAGGTGCTGAATCCAGGCAGGTTTGTGTACTTCCCTTTAGGGCAGTGGGTACCCCAGGTCCCCAGCATATCCAGAAGAGGCATCCAGTAGGCAGGGACTGGAGTCAAAAGTCTTAGAAGTCTTCCTGGTGTTCCATTGAACAGTGGCTAAGCTGGCACTTGAACCATGTGACACAATTTTTCCCACTCTTCCCTTTCCTTTCCCCAGGCAGGGGAGCTCACCTACGGCCACCATCACCACAGGCCCATGGGGAGTATTTTCAGGCTACTGCTGATATTCCCTCAAGGCCCAAGTGCTAGTCTGTCAGCTTGTGGTAAATTCTGCCAGGCCTGGGACACACCCTTAGGGGAGTGGGCTCCCCTCTGGCCCATGGCATGTCCAGAAATGCTATCCAAGAGCCAAGGCCTGGAAATGAGGACCTCAAGAGCCTGCTTGGTTCTCTACTCCTCCTCTGTAGCCAAGTTAGTACTTAATGTGCAAGACAACATCCCCTTTACATTCCCCTCTGCTTTTCTCAAGCAGAAGGGGTCTCTCCTTGTAGCCACCACAGCTGGGAATGTGCTGAGTCTCTCCTGAAGCCAGCAAGTCTCAGTCTCACCCAAGGCCCATGGTATATTACCTGGATATCACTGTTGATTATTCATGGCCCAAGGGCTCTTTAGTCAGCAAGTTATGAATCTTGCCAGGACTGGCTCCTTCCCCTCAAAGCAGCAGTTTCCCTTTTGGTCCATGGTGGGCCTAGAAATGTTGTTCAGCAGCTAGGTTTTGGAAAGGGGGCTTCATGACTTTGACTGGTGCCCTATCCTAGTGTGGCTAAGCTGGTATCCAAGATGCAAGACAAAGTTGTCTTTACTCTTCCCTCTCCTCCCTCTAGTAAAGAGGAGGGGTCTCTTTTGGAGTTGCGAGCTGTGCAGCCCAGGGCTGGGGGAAGGCTGGTGCAAGCATTCCCTTAGCTGCCTTGGCTGGCTTGTGTTTCAGTAGGCCATGTGGTTCCCAGGTCTACTAGCTCTGAGCCCAGTTCAGCAGTGGGATATACCTAGGAGTTGCAGTCTTTGTGACCTAGACTGCCTCTCAAGTTTATTCAGAGCCCTACAGCCCATTAGCCAACATTTGTGAATCTTGCCAGAGCTCAAGTTCCAACCCCTGGGATAAGCAATTTCCCTCTACCTAAGGCTGGCTTAAATACTTACGCCATGGGTGCACATCAGCTGAGTTCAGCCTGGTTTTGCTTTCTACTATGACGGGGCAGTACTGAGTTTAATGCAATATCATAATTGCTGTGTATTCCCTCTCCCAAGTGTACAGTTGTTCTCTCCCTGACCTGTGGCCACTTCTGGGGGATGGCAGAGAGTGCCCAGTGCCCAGAGATGCTTTTCATACAATGGCATTGCTGCCAGGGGATGGAGTAAGGATGGTATAGGTGATTCAAGACTGTTTTTTCTATGTCTTCAGTGCCTCTTTCAGTGATATGAAGTTAAAACTAGGTACTGTTAATGCTAACTTAATGTTTGCTTCCTATGAGACTGATTTTTTGGTGTAGATAGATATTAAATTTGTGTCCTTGTGGGAGAGACACATGAATTTTTGAATTTTGAATTTATTTTAAACTTCATGAGAATTCTTCTCACATTGCGATTTGTCTATTTAAAGAGATCACAGGGAGTCCATATAACCATAAGACATTGGGTAGACACAATTGACATTTGTAACACAGAGAATAAATGTTAAATTTAAATACAAAATTTAAAATTTACCTCAAAATATTAAAAATTATAAATTTAAAATAAAATATGCTCAACTTGTTAATTTTAAATTTATGTTAAAAAGCTGAAAGAGTAATCTTATTTAATTTGACATTTTAGGATAGTGGATAGAGTTGTGTATATAACATCCCTTTTTCTGGTTAATTATTCTGACATATCCACAAGGAAGAAAATATCAGACACTTAAAGTGCATCACTTGAAAAAATATATTCCTGATGTTTTATTATCTTAAATGTTAGAAAAAAACTCATTATTACTGAGAAAAATAATTACTAATTGTACTAATAATTAATTACTAATTAATTATATTAATTTGTACTGTCTCTGCTGGGATAGGATAACTGAAAACATGCACCTAATTTTTCCTTCACTGTGCCCTGTTTGCCTTTTCCCTTTGCTGATTTTAATCTGTATTCTTTTGCAGTAATAAGCCATAATATTAATTTTAATAACTTTTTCTGATTTCCCTCAATCATTCTTATGAGTCATCAATCCATAAATGGTCTTGGGGACTTGATATAGGAGGGGATCATAGCACCATTGACACAAGGAAGAAAAAAAGTTGTAGGCATAAGGAAGGATTGCTTCCAGGACCCCCACCAATATCAAAGTCCCTGGATACTCAAATACCTTGTATAAAATGGCATCATATTTGCCTATAACCTATGCATATCCTCTTGTATTCATTGAATCATCCCTAGTTTACCTATAGTACCTAATATAATGTAAATGCTATGTTATGTATATTGTTTTTTATTTGTATTAATTTTAAAGTTGTTAGGTTTTTTTTTTTTAACATTTTTGATCCAGTTGGTTGAGTCTGTGAATGTGAAACCCATGGATATGGAGGGTCAACTCCAATCACAAGTGGCACACTTTAGAGGTTACTCTTAGAATAAAAAAAAAATTTAATAGGTGAGTTCTATAAAAATACATAATCTCTACCTTTTTGGCCTAATTAATACGAACTTTACTTTTTAAAATGATAATTTACATACAATAATATAGATAAATCTCAAATAGAGCATACTAAATAAAAGAAGCCAGCCAGAAACAAAAATGAAAACCTAAAAACTTCTATTATGTATGTTTCCATTTATATGACATTCTTGCAAAGTTAAAACCATAGGGACAGAAAGCAGATTGGAGGTTGTCTAGTGTTTGGTCTTGAGGTGGACATTTGGAAAATTTTAGACATGTTGTAACTGTTTTATATTTTAACTGAGCAATGGATTCATAACTGTAAACTGTAAAAACTCACAGAACTGTACACTAAAAAGTATAAATTATCTGTGTATGAATTAATTCTTAATGTTTTAAAAATTAAAAAAATCAGAGATTAAAAAGGTGAGAGTTCACTCAGTTTGTTTCAACAAATATTTATTTACTACCTTCCATGTGCCAGGTGCTGGTGATATGGTGGTGACAAAGGATGAAAAGCACTACTCTCAGTAACCTGAAAGTGGATTGATGAAGAGATCGTGTGACAGCAACCAGTTGAACTCATCAGGCCTTTAATGAAAATCTACACTGCAAAATGTCTGAGGAGATGAGCGAAAAGGAAAGGGGAAGTCAGATTAGTCATGAAAACTCACGCCATTTATCAATACAATTCAAAGTCCAGAAAATACCACTACTCATTAAAGAAACAAATATTTGGGGAAGAGACACCTCTAGCAAAATCGAGGTATAATTTTAATATTTATGTAATATATAGGTATTATATAGAAAAGTATTAATTTTAAAGAAGTACTTTTTATCAGAATATTAATGTTGACAAAAATGATGGTGTATCAATTCAGTTTTCAAAGATAGATGGTCACCTTCCTGTGAGAATAAATAGCTACTGTTTCAAGTTCTGTGATCTAGGAATCAAGGTTATAATGTTAGTTGTTTTACAATGAAAGTTATAATATCCACTGTAAAGACAGGGATTTTTTTATGTGAACAAGATTATAAAATGGAAATAGATACATATATATCCAAGCTTTGGTCTCCATTACATAAACTGAAATCTATAAAATAAATTTAAAACTCAACTTGAAATATACATATGGTGAATAAAAACATTATATTGCTAGAAAGATTTGAGTCACTCTGTTTCTATAGTGTTTCTAAGCAATTTACTTTTTCTCTTATAGACACACATTTTATATATCTGAGAAGCTCTTGTCTTCCAACATGCCTCAGTAATTTTCCGCTATAGCTAGCTGTCATGAAAATATTTTTGATGCTAAAAGAAAGTTACTGATTTGTCTTATTGCTGAATCAGATTTATGTTAGAGTCATCTTTTCCTCTCAAGTTTCTGATACTCAAATCTTCAATTGATTTTAAACTTCATGAGAATTCTTCTCACATTGTAATTTAAGGCCCATTTGAAGAGATCACAGGGAGTCCATATAACCATAAGACATTGAGTAGACACAATAGGCATTTGTAACACAGAGAATAAATGTTAAATTTAAATACTAAATTTATATATCTAGTATTTAGTATTTACCCTAAGAGGAATATAAGAATAATCATTGTATAGCTTTAAGGATATAATTGGTATAGGCCTCTGTTTTGTGTCATTTAGGCATAAGTAATGACAATTATTGAAAGATATCAGGATTGATATTACCTCTATAAGTTTTATATATATATATATATTTTTTCAATGACTAGTTCTTATCTTTTTATCTCCTGTTCCCTATTTCAGAGACACATGTAATAATAACTCACACATTTAAGATTATACACAATTATTCTAGTATTAGTTTTATCATTATTTTATTTTGTATTTTCAGCCAAGTAACTTAAATTCTCTGGCTTTTTGTTTCCTTCACTGTAAATTGTAAAAATTGAGTTAGATGATTTCTCAGTTTGCCCTCTTTATTAATTTGAGTTTTCTTAAAAGTGGAGCTTGACACAAGCGTATACATGTCAGTAGTTTTGGAAGATGTAATTCATAGAGTAGGAATGAGGAGCAGGAAGAGTGAGAGTAGAAAAGTCTAATTAAAGTGTATAATCAAGATTGCTGCTCTACCAACCCCATGGAAGCTGTGAGTAGTATATGAAATGCTTCCAAGAAATAATTGGGCAATTAACAGTCACACTGGCTCTCATCCTCTGTAGGGTGAGAATTATCCCTGAGAAAGATAACTCTCCCAACACTTCTGGGCTGCTTCTGTGCTTGGGTAGGAGCTGAGCAGGAACTCATGACTTCAGGGAAATCCCTTAGGGAAGAGAGCAGAGTCATACAAAATGGATGGCTTCTATAGGACTCTCACTGGGCACAGAATGGAACTCTTGACAACAGCAGGGCTAATATCGATTTCAAGAGACTGGGATTGTGGCACCATGAGTATCCAATACTCTTTCAGAGGTAAAGATCACTACGATTCTTTAGGTTAAGGATGATATTTCCTAAATTGAATTGAACATATATATGGTCCTGTGGAAAAAAAAAAAGAGTGGGTAACAGGAACCAATGAAAATTATCATGATCCTCATGGTATCTGTAAATAGGGAATGATGCAGTATTGAGTAATTTGTTCATATTCCTTGATAATTTCTGAGAAGAAAGAGATATTTTAATGAATTACTTAACTGTAATTGATAAAACTGTATATATTATCATGTATAACATGATGTTTTGAAATACATATGCCTCATGGAATGGCTGAACTGAGCTAATTAACATATGCATTACCTCAAATCCGCATCATTTTTTAATGGTGAGAACACTTCAAAACCATTCTCTTAAGAATTTTCAAGAATACAATACATTGCTGTTAATTATCATCAACATGTTGCACAATAGATCTCTCAAATATATTGCTCCTATCTTACTGAAATTTTGTATTCCCCTATTTACCCCAGCCAAACCCTAGTACCACTATCTTACTCTATGCTTCTACCTAGTACGTATATTGTAAATAGCATGGTAGTTTGAATTCTGAGATAGAAAAAGGTAACTTAACACATAATGTCACTCTGATGAAAGATTCTTTAAGAACATCCAGTTATTAATGGAGAAGTTCTATCTCAGTAAGGTGCTTTCTAATTAGTGATATAACTTCCTAATGCCAAGGTATTGGAAAAGGGGCGTCTCTGTTAAGTATTTAGCAATATTTCCCATTATAAATAATAAATGGATTTGCTGATACATAAATCACTCTTTTTAGTTTAGTTATTGTAAATCAACCCATAGTGAGATATAACACTTGGATGAGGAAAGAAAAATTGAGTTTTAAAATATTCAGGCCTTAGAATTAAACCCTGCATAATGATGCCATAAGATACAGAACATGTATAGAGTTTAGTCTGGAGAGGAAGGATTATACCCACTCATATAAGCAAACACACTCATATAAGCACACACACTCATATAAGCACATGCACACACACACACATAAGCACATGCATATACACACACATGTTAAACCAAGCATCATCACATTATTAACTTTCAACTATGCTCATCTGAACCTAGAATATGCGTGGAAATGTTTAATGACTGCCACAGGAGATACAGGTGAGGCTCCCAAATGATTTCTTTGTCCTCGTCTATAAAGATAAGAAGAAATACAAAACAAAATAGCAACCATAATAAGTTAATGGCTATAACATGTTAATATGTCACATAAAGCTTGCATCTAAAGACTGCTTTCAGTATATCAAATGAAAGAAACGGCTTATGAAGGTATTGGAAATGAGATCATCGGGAAAAGAGTGCGGGAAGGGGCTTTCCTATCACTCTTGTTTACAACCCAACTTAATAAACACACAGTATACTACTTTCTGCTATTCTTTTCCCTATGTTTCCCAATTATTTTGATAACATGCTTTGCTACTGTGGCCAGTTTTTCTCCTGACTCTTTCACATAAATAAAGTGTCCATATTTCTGAAAAATTTTATGTTTATTCTGGGCTGAGCCAACCTTAATCTTTACCTGATTGCACACCTGATTGTGTCCTTTTTAGCTTCAGATATTTTCTAACAGTTGATAGCAGTGGGAACTTCAGGTAGAAATGGGGGATAAAAACAAGAATGTGGTAGAAAATAAACAAAAAGAAAAAAAGAGGTAGAGATAAGGACTTATTCAAGCGATTCGTATTATGTAGCGTATTTTAGAGGTTTAGTCCATGGTGAGCTAGGAATGTAATATAAATATGATACTATTTAAATACATTTTATAAGAAGAACCCAGAAGATTCAGATAAGATCATGCATCTGGAAGAATTGGTAACTCATTTTTCATAAAATTTATTCTATATTATTGATAAGTGAGTGTGGTATTCTATGTTAAACTATTTCTAATGAGCTATACAATGTTATTCAAGGTAAACACCATGTGTGGTAGTTTGAATGTAAAACCAGAAAACAATTTAAAAACCAGTACTTAATGTGCATTGGGTCACAAGGGGTAGCTACAAAATCATATGACATGTTATAAGAAGCACACCAGAACTTATATATTTAATCAGGTGTTACATGTGACAGTAGTGTCATTGTTAGTGGCTACTTCATTTATTCCATTTAGACCAAGTTTTCCCTGGAACTGTTCCATTTGACTGACTCCTGGAGGCAAAGAGTCACACAAAAACTGTAATCTCATTATTTGGAGAGTTGTCTTATTTTTTGTTTTATTTTCGTGATTTATCTAGCATGCTCTTCACCAGTCTTGAGTCCAATGTGTTTTAACTGTTTCCAAATATCAGTTCTACCTCTTGATTTCTCCCCCCCAAAAATATTGCCATTTTCCAATATTTAAAACTATGCTGATACTTCTCTGAAGTTTTCTGGAATAAAGTTCAAAAATATACTGGGCACTGTTAGAATAACTTTATAGACACATGCACTGAATATGGAAAATAAAGCATCACCCACATTTTCATTACATTTATATATTAGGAAAAACAGTTATCATTCAAGACATCATGCTTGGCACTGAGAGATTCCAGGAGATAATTCTGAAAGTCATATTTCAACAATGCCAGGCTAAAAGTGCTAGAACGACTTGGCAACTCTAATAGTTAAATGTACGATAAAAATTACTACAACTGAAAACAATTTATACTAAATTGCCATGTTTGAAAATGACAGAAATTTTGGCAGTAGCTATAATTCAGAACGTACCCATAATTTTCTACCATTGTAGTTTTCTTTACCCAAGCAAATGAAAAAGGTTAATTTTTTGCACTTCAAAATCTACAAAATATTTTAGGTATCAACTGCTAGTCTGTTATGGCTCTTCTTATACTGATATATTTGTATTTTGTAGTATGCTGGGCACAAATAAGACTGTACAGGAAAAATGGTAAGTCATTTAGCATTTGTTTTCTTATATTCCAAATACTCTTACATAAGTCTCTTTAAATGAAGACAATTAAAAAGCATGGGCAAGGACTTCATGTCTAAAACACCAAAAGCAATGGCAACAAAAGCCAAAGTTGACAAATGGGATCTAATTAAACTAAGGAGCTTCTGCACCACAAAAGAAACTACCATCAGAGTGAACAGGCAACCTATAGAATGGGAGAAAATTTTTGCAACCTACTCATCTGACAAAGGGCTAATATCCAGAATCTACAATGAACTCAAACAAATTTACAAGAAAAAAACAACCCCATCCAGAAGTGGGCAAAGGATATGAACAGACACTTCTCAAAAGAAGACATTTATGCAGCCAACAGACACATGAAAAAATGCTCATCATCACTAGCCATCAGAGAAATGTAAATCAAAACCACAAACCACAATGAGATACCATCTCACACCAGTTAGAATGGCGATCATTAAAACGTCAGGAAACAACAGGTGCTGGAGAGGATGTGGAGAAATAGGAAATGCATTTTACACTGTTGGTGGGACTGTAAACTAGTTCAACCATTGTGGAAGTTAGTGTGGCAATTCCTCAGGGATCTAGGACTAGAAATACCATTTGACCCAGCCCTCCCATTACTGGGTATATACCCAAAGGATTATAAATCATGCTGCTATAAAGACACATACACACGTATGTTTACTGCGGCACTATTCACAATAGCAAAGACTTGGAACCAACCCAAATGTCCAACAATGATAGACTGGATTAAGAAAATGTGGCACATATACACCATGGAATACTATGCAGACATA
Source organism: Gorilla gorilla gorilla (assembly GCF_029281585.2). NCBI lineage: Eukaryota > Metazoa > Chordata > Mammalia > Primates > Hominidae > Gorilla > Gorilla gorilla. The sequence goes on from NC_073229.2 coordinate 66,722,386, forward strand.
AAAAATGATGAGTTCATGTCCTTTGTAGGGACATGGATGAAGCTGGAAACCATCATTCTCAGCAAACTATCGCAAGGACAAAAAACCAAACACCGCATGTTCTCACTCATAGGTGGGAATTGAACAATGAGAACACATGGACGCAGGAAGGGGAACATCACACATTGGGGCCTGTTGTGGGGTGGGGGAGGGCGGAGGGATAGCATTAGGAGATATACCTAATGTTAAATGACAAGTTAATGGGTGCAGCACACCAACATGACACATGTATACATATGTAACAAACCGGCACGTTGTGCACATGTACCCTAAAACTTAAAGTATAATAATAATAAAATTTAAAAAAAAGTAAGGACCTTAGGCTTTAGGTCTGAGACATAAATGAGTAATCAATGTTATGTATGTCAAGAACTAAATTCAGGCACGTAAGAGTACATAATTTTATCTTAGTCTCAAATTCATAATGTACTTGAGAATGGACATAAAATGATTACATTTTAAAATAATGTGTAACCGTCGCCAAGGGGGTGTTCACTTAATTTTGCCTACTGGAAATACCACAGGCTTCTTTGAAATTAAAAAAGAAGGGCTGTAGATGAGGACTTAGAAGTTCAGTGGTTAAATAATTTGTCTAAAGTTGCACTTCAAGGGTAACAAGGGCAGTTTTGAGTTCTTAAATTTATTTTGTAAGGTCTGCTCTTTTGTTATATAATAATGTTTTCTTCTCCCAGGCTGCTCTTCTAAAGGTGTCTGTCATCTCCATTCTTCACGCAAACGCCAACATCATGCATGCAGTTATGTTTCTTCCACTTGGATGTTGCCTTCCCTTTTTGCTCATAAAGTTCTACTTTATAAAATTCCAGTTATTCCACCTCTACTAATCGTTACTTTCCCTGAACCACTAATGAACTTTGGAGCTATACAAAACTGATTAGCACTTAAGTACTTTTTTATTAAACTGTGTGATAGTTTTATATCTCTAAATAGGTTAGGTTGTAAACTCAACCTCTAAGCCTCTGGGACACATATACGCAAAATGCAGAATATATATTGGCAGCACTGTAAACAACTGCTTATTTAATTGTCTCAGTGATTCATTTAGTTATTCATGCAATCATTTCATGCATCTTAGTGATTATTTCAAATTCATATTATTTGTATGTTAAAGATTATACAGAATTTCTCATTCTGGTTATGAGAAGAAAATGGGACCAAAGTTACTCTCTCACGTTACACTAGAAAAACAGAAAACAATATATATAAAGCAATAGGTTATTTTTGTTTGTTTGTTTGTTTGTTTTACATATTGGACAATAAGCAGTATACAACTATTACCTCTGAGAACAAAGACATAAGGACAATCACATGTTTGCCTCTATCTTACTGCGTGGAGGCAGTGTCCAGACCAAAATAAAGGGAAGGGAAACCCAGAGTCAGGCACTCTTGCTAAATTAAGGAGATAGAGATTGAATTTCAGGGAGGTCAGTGTGCCTAGAATTTGTGGGGCAGAATCTCAGAGGGAAGGAAACCGCAAAGAGAAGGATCTCCAGACGTCCTTAGAGGCTTCCCCTTGAGTATTTTTTGATTATCAATTTATATGTGAATGCTATAGTAAGCAGTAAGCAAACAGTTCCTTAAGTTCTCAAAGGGATGGGAACAGTTATGTTTGCAACAGCAAGAGTAGAAAGACTTCCTCACATATAGAGCATTGGGTAGAGCCGAAAAATGGTATTGCCTTAGTAGTGGGGTTAAATTAGCCATATACTAAAAGCTGCTCTAAACCTGTCCTAGCTAATTTTAAAAGCAAGTCTAGAAAGAATCAAATTGATTCCAATACTTAACTACGTCTCAGATAAAATGCAATAATTTTCAAAGAAAAGAACAACAACTACAACAGCAACAAAAAGAGGACCCAACAAAGAAGAATTCACAGTTCTCAGCAAGAAAAAAAGTTATCAGCCTTGCAAGGAAACAGGAATGGATGAATGGATGAACCACAACCTGAAGGAAAATCAACCAACAGAAAAGACACAAAAATTACAGAGTTGATGTTGTTAGTAGACAAAGATATTAGAAGTTTATGCTTAATATAATGTAGAAAAAATAATGTGAAAATTAGGAGAGAAATGGAAATATCAAATAAATCCAAATGGAAAGTACAGAGACAAAACCATAATACTTGAAATCCTACTACTGTGTGTTTTTTGGTATGTGCTTGAAGCTTTTCTTCCCACATATGGATATATAATTGTTTTTTTAAAAAAATGCTAGAAAGACTTTTTTTTCTTTGAATTACTTTTGCACCTGTGTTGCAAATCGATTAATCATATATGTGTGTTTCTATTTCTGGACTCCTTTCTTGCTCCATTGATGTGTGTATCTATCCTTTCTTCGACGCCACACTCTCTTGATAGATGCAGCTTTATTTTAAGATTTGAAATCAGCAGGCTTGAGTCCTTAACTTTGAATGGTGTTTCAATTTTTATAACATTGCATTGTCTTAATGTACAAATGCAAAAAAGGATATATTGCCAGACATAATTTTGGAAAGAAAATGTGATATTTCTCAGCATCTTGATACTCAGAAAAGTCTAAGATTTAAAGAAAAACTTAATTCTGTTAAGAAACATAATAAAATAGCCTTGATTGGAGTGAGAATCTTTCAAATATATATTTGCTGTTCAATTTTTTTCCATACTTTTCTCTCAAGTGAAAAGAAGTTTCTTTTCAAATTCTGTTTATCTTTGAGGTTTGTGAATGTTATCTCTTCACTTTTAATTATTACTATGTATTCCAAGATGATTTTGCACCTTAGTTTTTGCTGTTATTTTCATTACTGAATATTTCATTTAAAAATGTTGAGTTTTATTCTAATTGTTCTCATTAAAGTATCATTCATGTATCTGCTAATTCTTACATACTGTAAGTGCTAAGAAATGAGAAAAGATCACTTGAGGAAACAAAGATGATTGTAAGAAGACAAATGGTCAAATTTCTTATATTAAATTAAAATAAGAAAATGAAACCTAAATTATGGCACAAAGTTAAATTTATGTAAGGGGAAGCATTAAATGACTATGATTGTCATTGTAAGACAAAGAAAGAAATGTGAAATCAACGCTTTTGTTTTATTCACTTTTTTATTTATTTTCACTCAAGGCTTGAGCTCACATTTTATTTATATATATATGAAGACCCTGTTCTTTGCAGCAAATATATTAAAACAAAATCTATTTTCAATCACATTTATATTTGGTCAATTGCATTATCTATAGCAATAATGCTATGTTATGTTTAAAATAATCATTTCTAATTATTCATGAATACAAAAAATGCTGTTCCCAGCACCATGCTTTAAAATAGGAAGCCCTTATAACAACAAAAGTGTCTTCATATTGGCTTTCTGAAAAAGAAATTCTCATCTATTTATCTTAGAAATTAAATTTGTAAGCAGGAAGTATAGCCAAAGGAAAAATTTTCTTCTCAATTATTGTTTATTTGCTTTTTGTCATTTTACGCAACCTCCAAGTTTCTGACCTAAACTTTCAACCATCAACTTAGAGTACTTGCTCATCTTTGAAAAGGAAAAGTGGAGTGATCAGGACAACATTTTTCTTCCTTCATATTGAATATGAAGGATGTAAGACAATAAAATGTTAGAATATGCTTTTCTTCTATGTTGTCCCCGCAGCGAAATGTGAGACTATCAGTTTTCCGAGAGTGTATCTATATGGTAAATGTTCAGTGACCTTCAAATTTCTTTGGCCATTTTATTTCTCTCCTAACATATTGTTTCATATTTACCCTTCTATTTAACTTCAGACAGTTTAGAAGGTTTCTTGTCTGATTTTACCTTTAGTCTCACACTTTTTATATTCCCATAAACTTACAAAATTGATAGAGCACTAGGAAAGAACAATGGACCTTTTGGAATGCAGTGTGATAATTAAAATATTTGAATAGACACCTCTAAAAGAAGATACATATGTGATTAGTAAGCATAAAAAAGATGTCTAACATCAGTAGTCTTCTGGAAATTATAAATAAAAACTTCATTGAGATTCCACTATGCACACATTAGTATGAGTAAAAAAATACCAACTATTAGTAAGGAACAAGTAAAAACAGTAGACACTACTGGTGGGGGTGAACAATGGTACAACCATTTATGAAAATTCATGAAAATTGCTTGATAGTTTCTTGTTAAATTCAATGCATACTTGCAATATGACCCAGGAATTTCACTGCTAGGTTTTTATCTAAAAGAAATAAAATATATACATGTGAGGATGTGTACCTGAAAGTTCACTGCTGCTTTATTCAAAATAACCAAAAACTGAGAACTGTAGCTTAACCATAAAGTACAACACTACTCAGAAATATAAAGAAGCAAACTACTGATATATGCAGCAAGATGGCTAAATTAGAAAAGTGTGTTGAACAAATGAACCCAGGCACAAAATAGTAATTAGTATGTGACTTAGTATATGATTCTATATATATGAATAGGATATTATATTAAATTATAGGACAGGCCAAACAAATTTATAATTTCAGAGAGAAGTAAGATGTTACCTGTGTTGATAATGGGTTGTATCGACAGCAAAGGGGCAGAGAAGACCCTTTGGCAGAAATAAAAATGCTTAATTTACATGTTGATAACAAAGGTAAATACGTTCGTCAAAGTTTACCAACCTCTACATCTAAGTAGATGCACTTAATTTTATAAAATCTATACTATTAAAGTTGAATATTTCATGATAAGCTTGATAAATGATGTTTGACAAAGCCATAGCATTTACAAGGTTCTTGAATGATTACAATATCAAATCAGCCATAAAAATTTGTAAAAGATGCAAGGTAGGACACATTTATACTGAAACAATGGCAGTATAAATGTGTTTTTTGCAAATGTTTTTATATTTGATTCCTATCACATTTTTTAATAAACCTTTATATCACACAAATGGTCAAATTACTTGGATTAAATTGATGCCATACATGGTGGTTTATAATATAATAAACATTAGAAGTGCTTTCCAAAATATCTGTTAAAAATACAGTTTCTTTATTCTCAGTTATTATTCCCTTTATTCTTACATAGTATAAACGTAGCTAGCAGGTTTTTTAAAAAATGACTTTTACTAGAAGCAGATATACCTCATCTTCACTATCTGTTTAATTTTCCTCCATAAATGTGTTGCAAACATAAATGTGTGTCTCATAAACAGGACTGCCACTTAAGTGTCAAATATTGTCCCTGGGTATGCTTTCTAATCTGGTGACTTTCCAAAAACACTCTATTTGGCAACTCAGCCATGTTTAACTGTGAAAAATAGGCATTTCTGGGAAATTTCTAAATTGTCTTTTTAGCCTAAGTGAACCAGAGGATATTTCAAGGATATCATATATATATATAGCTCTTCCTGTCAAACTAGAAAGTTCAGTGAAGGTCTGAAATTTCTTCTTTCCTATCCTTAAGGAGCTGCTGTCCTCATTCTTGAAACTGCAGAGGAGTATATCAGCATGAAAGCTAATCCTGTGCCTTCAGTCACACTCACTGTAATCAGAGTTCCTCTTCCTCTCCAATACTGAGCGCATATGTGATAGGCATCATGGCTGAAACTACAGCAGTAGTGTCCACTGCTAAACGGACATGTTTGGCAAAGAGAGGACTCCCAGAAATACAGTACTTGTCGACTTTGCAGGAGACTGACTAATAAGGATGCTAAATAAAATACATGATGCCCAATTAAATGTGAATTTTAGATCAATGAATGAATTATTTTTGGTATAAATATGTCCCATGCAACATTTAGGACATACTTACTGTGATACTTAATACTGTCAACCTGATTAGATTGAAGGATGCAAGGTACTGATCCTGGGTGGGTCTGTGAGGATGTTGTCAAAAGAGATTAACTTTTGAGCTAGTGGGCTGGGAAAGGCAGACCAACCCTTAATTGGGGTGGGCCTAATCAGCTGCCAGCTTGGCCAGAATATAAAGCAAGCAGAAAAATGTAAAAAGCCCAGACTGTCTTAGCCTCCCAGCCTACATCTTTCTCCCATGCTGGATATTTTCTGCCCTGGAACATCGGACTCCAAGTTCTTCAGCTTTGGGACTCAGACTGGCTTCCTTGCTCCTCAGCTTGCAGATAGCCTATTGTGGAACCTTGTGATCATGTGAGTTAATACTACTTAATAAACTCCTAGGAGTTTTATTAAGTTTAATAAAGTTTATTAAGTTTAATAAACTAATAAGAGATATATATCTCTCCTATAGAATATGTATATAATTATATGTGTGTATATATATATATAATATATATATTAATTCTGTTCCTCTAGAGAACCCTGACTAATACACTTACACTAAAGAAAATTGTTTGTTGCTTAATGGGGCAAATTTATACTTAAAAAGTTATAGCTATTTATCTAAAATTCAAACTCATTTGCATATCTTTCATTCTTATTTGCTAAATCTGGTAAACCTAGACTGGCAGGATAAAAGAAAATCCAGTAAGATGTGTATTATTACTTTTTAAAAAATACATGGGCTATTGAGGAAAGGGAACTAGGTCTCACAGTGAACCCACTATGAACTTCAGAGGCATTGCGGAAAACATAAGGTTCATGTAGAAGTCTTTGTAAAATTTTTATTTAGTTGCCTGAATGTGGACAGCAGATATAAAATTAAGGAACATCTTAGATTTCAGTAAGCCAGATATCACTAAGTTGCTAGAAATGGTACATTCTAATTTTGAAAATTATGTTAGGTCTTTTGTTTCAAATCCTTCTGGAAAACAGTTGCATCGTGATGAGGGATAGTTTTACCTCTTAATTGTTTACAAAACAATCATAGAAATAAAATCTAGCAAGTCTTTTTTATTGTTCAAGTTTGTAGCAATATATGCATAAGCCTTAAAGCTGAAATACTTTGCAATTTCCCATGAATATCTAGAATGAACTGGAACCAGGCTATTTTCTTAATGTCATAATGTACCTATCCAGTATGAAATAGAGTTATCTGGTCAAATTTGAACAATATCTCTAACCTAAATTGGATTATTCCAGGACAAACATTACTTTGGAGATTACATTTTCCCATCTGGTTCTCTTACTGATCATGAAAATCAGAAAATATCCCATTACCCACTTTATTATCACAGTAAGTTTGGGCTCCATACATGCTCTAATTCTTGAAGTGGCATTATTATAAAATATTTCTGCACAAAGGATTTGGGTGGTTTTATCTGTATACTTTATGGATCATCACATGGAGTCAGGCAGAGATGGCATCCATTTCATTCATTAAAGCTATTGTAGAAAGTGGCACTGTGTGTGTTGGGCCTCTAGGGTGAGCCTGCTGTAACTTTCTCCTCAAGGGCCAGGTTATTACTGGGATCAGTCCAGTTTCTGTTTCCATATTTTCTGTATTGGAAAGAGAGGTTCTACCTGGGCTCCTCTCTACATTGACTTTTGTCAGCAGTTTCTTCCCATCTATCTGGCTTTTAGTAGGAATAATTAAGACATTTGTAACTTGGGCTGTTAACACTATAGTTAGGTTTTAGGATAACATACTGCAGGTTCAAGACAGTAACTAGTGGATTCCATGCCTTTGGTGATGGTACAGGCTTTCCCTTCCATTGAAATTCTGTGTCTTCTTTAATGTCACAGTCAGTAGATTTTAACTGTAATCTGTATGGGTCCATCTCTTACTAATGATCCAGCGTGAAATGCTTTAGTGAGATTGGATTTTCTGAGCTAGCCCAGTAGTGGAGGTGTAGTAGATATAGGCAGAGGATGAGGAGGAAAAAGAAGAGGAAGATGGCAGGCTGGCTGTAGCAGTGTGGAAGGAAGTGCAGCCCAGCATTCTGCAGCAGGTAGTTAGAGCACAGACAGGCACATTTATAAGTTTACTACACATGTGACACACTTGACCAAAGCTTGGCAGGAAGAATTTTCTGAAAACGTCTTGATTTGTAGCCTCATTACTTCAATCTCTGTTTCTGTGATCACATTGTGCCTCCTTTTTTCCATGTGTATTAAAGTTGAATTCAAAACTAAAAAAAAAAATTATCATAACAGGGCCACCAGTAAACAGCCACCATTTTGGCATCTCTGAGTCAAAACTTAAGCTTAATGATGTTACAGACATGATTGAAGCATCTGAACCCATACAAGGTCATTTGTGTATAGACCTTGATTGACACTATTGTTTGGATACAACCAGAGAGAAGGAATGCATAGGACAATTTTATAATCTTACCCGTTTGGGTTTTTCTTATGTTAAATCACCTTGGAAGTACAGTTGCATTTAAAACTTCCTGTACAGATTAATGCAGAAAAGTTGGGACATTTGGAGATTAGTTGAATAAAAATAGATCTTCGGTAGAGTTGGAATAAATGAAAACTTTCAAATCCAAATAGATGTTTTACAGATTTGCAATAGTTTACAACTTATCGTATTTGGAAGTAAATACTTAAAAATTGGCTAAGGAGATGCATAAAGGAATCTGCTTCCCTTTCCAAAAGACAGACTGAAAATAACAGCAGAGATTATATTGCAGAATTTAAGAGTAGGACATCAATGGGCGATGATTGAATATTTTTCTCCTTCTGTTGTTCACCTCCTCAGAAACATGTGTGAGACTGAATTTTTTCAAAAAAGAGGAAAGAAGGAAAGAAAGAAAGAGGGAAAGAAAGAAAGAGAAAGAAAGAAAGAAAGAAGGAAGGAAGGAAGGAAGGAAGGAAGGAAGGAAGGAAAGAAAGAAAGAAAAAAAGAAAGAAAGACAGAAGGAAAGAAAGACAGAAGGAAAGAAAGAAAAAGAGAAAGAAAGAAAGAAGGAAAGAAAGAAAGAAAAGAAAGAAAGGAAGAAAGAAAGAAAGAAAGAAAGAAAGAAAGAAAGAAAGAAAGAAAGAAAGAAAGAAAGAGAAAGAAAGAAAGGAGATATGTAAAAAGCACAAAAAAAACCGGGACAGCTATCAGTTCACAAAGACAAAAGTACACTACAAATACTTAGCATCTTGTTGTTAATTGTCACACTATTGCTTTTGGACATTCTTGATTAGAGGAAAGGAAGTTGAAGTCTAGCCTGGCAATGAGAGTATTTTCATTGCAAATCTACAACTTTATGGCTATAATTTTGAAAAATACACTATTTTATAACACCTAAAGCAAAACGTCAAAAGTGTTTCTATAGAAAATTGAAACTTACCAAGGTCTCCACATAGGTGAAAGAGCTTGCAACCTCTTCAGTCATACTCTCTCAGGTTGTACACATTGTTTTTAAGAAAAGAACATTCATATGTGATATAATAAAAATGAAATTCATAGTATGTTCTAAAAAATGTTTAAATACTTAAGAAAAAGAGAAAAAATCAATGTGGAGAAGCTGGCCACTTTTAAAAATCCATTCTTTTGGAAGTGCACTGATATTAGACATTTCCAGGCAAAATAAGATGAATAAAAAATGAAGTTGGTGAAACCTGCCTTCAATATTCTTTCTCTTAACTTTTAACATCATTTTCCTACTTCATGTTGCTCAAGCTCTGGTTTTAACATTTTTTTCTTGTATCTTCCTAGAAAAAACTTTTTGTACCTTGAGATAGCTCAACAAGCATAGGAGACTTACCAATCTTTTCCTTCTAATAGAAATAAAACAAGCAAATTTAGCCTGGGCTTATCTTCTTTTGATGTAGATTTTCTTTCAATAAACTAGAAAAGACCCCCTTTCTAGCAGGTATTAATATTTGAGAATAGGAAAATATGTCTTTTTCATATCATTTCTTACAGAAATAAAATTTATGCTAAGACAGAGAAAATAAAGTGTGTAGGCTATGGTGAGACGGGCTGTAGAAATTACCACAGGTGAGAAAAGATACAGAAGGGCTATAGAAGGATAAACAATTTGACTTCCAGAGTCTAATCTACAATGTTTATTGTCTCTATTCTTTGAAATTTGACATTGGAGCAAATTCTGGATAATGTGTGCCATAGCTTGGCTTTAACTTCCTCACCCTCAAATAAATGTATTTTATTTTCTTTATATCAGTCACCCACAACCATAATTATAATTTTGGTCTTGTTATCTCTCCAGATTACATCACCACTAAAATCTCAGTGTTTTTTGTTTGTTTGTTTGTTTGTTTTGAGATGGAGTCTCACTCTGTCGCCCAGGCTGGAGTGCAGTGGCGCCATCACGGCTCACTGCAAGCACCGCCTCCCAGGTTAACGCCATTCTCCTGCCTCAGCCTCCCGAGTAGCTGGGACTACAGGTGCCCGCCACCACACCCAGCTAATTTTTGTGTGTGTGTGTGTGTTTTTAGTAGAGACAGGGTTTCACCGTGTTAGCCAGGATAGTCTCGATCTCCTGACCTAGTGATCCACCTGCGTTGGCCTCCCAAAGTGCTGGGATGACAGGCGTGAGCCACCACGCCCGGCCTGAAATCTGTTTTAAGCATTCTATTTTCTGACCATAATTCCTAGATTTTCAACTAATGTTTTGTGTCATTTTAACAATCCTTTATCTATACGATATTGTCTCCTACTTCATTGAAATATACATATAAACAATTGGTTGAGTTCCTTTATAGTCTTATACCAACTCTATTAATCTTCCTGTATCTGTACTCAAGATCTGTACTCCTACCTAAAGCCCAAACTTCTTTTGCTTTGAACTCCATCTCCTTTTGTCTTCTCAAGTAATTCTTTCTGCAAATGGTCCATTATTTCCCTGGAGTCATCATTGTGCTTCCTCTTGGATGTTTCTCATCACCAGATAAAAATGTTTTATCAAGTATATAAAAATTTTTAAAACCATCGAACCTAAAACTAAACAAAAATAGACTCCATATTCATCCATTTCCCCTTCAGCTACTATTTTATTTCTGGGTAATTCATTGTGTTAAAACACTTAATATTTTTTAGAATTTCTATTACCAAGTGCTCACATACCACTTTTTCAACCCACTGTAAGCAGGTTACTTTTACCAACACTCTATGGAAATTATTGCTGTTTGAATTAAAGATGACCTGCATGTTTCTTAAGATCACTTCAAAGATCATTGACTCCTCTTTGAAATTATTATTGGTGATCGCTTTCTCTTTTTTGAAAAGCTGCCTTCTGGTACTACCTCTTCTGATTTTCCTTCCTGTTTGGTCTTCTCTGTCTCCCTTGCTAGCTTATTTATTGTTTGGCATCTAAATGTTGGAATGTCTCAATATTCTGTTCTGGTTCCCATCTCTTCTCAACTACACACATTCCTGGTGATTTCCTTCGGTCCTATGGCTTTAAGTGTGGTCCCTAAAGCAATTACTCCAAGGTTAAAATTTTCATCTTTCACTTCTCCACTAAATTGCAGACTTAGTTGTTCAAATTTCTAGTGCTTTGATGTTATGCCAAGTAAACTTTTCAAAATTGTCATGTCCCAAACAGAACTCTCCTTTTTAATAAAAATATCTTCATGAATTCTAATCTATTTTTACTACTATTTTCTGAGTCCAAGCTACTTTCATTTTTCACCAGGAGTACATAAAGTCTCTCCTAATCTCTCATCCTCTTCTAATCTTATCCCTCTATTATCTATAGTATTTTCTTAAGTTATTTTTAATATCAAGAATTTTATTTCCAAGAAATAGTTATTGTAATACTTTTATGCATATATCATCCCATTTACTACATTGTCTATTTACAGGTACTTATTTATTTCAAAAATTTATTTTAAATAAATGTTGTCTGTGATAATAATACCTACATCAAAAGCAAATCTGCTACTATTTGATTAAGGGACAAATTATTTAGTATATTTATGTCAAACTTAGGTTTTCGGTGACCAAATCAACAGACATAACTTACATTTAATTTAAGCATAACACAATCTTCATATCAATAATATGAATATCAACATATACTGAAAAACAAACCTAACCTCAAGCTAAGGAAGTAGATGTGATATTGACATACATAGTTGATTTGCTATAACATTTCTCAGAGCTTTAAAAAGAGAATATGTTGAAATATAACCAAAAGAACTGAAAGCAGGAACTCAGACATATTTACACACTCATGGTCATAGCAACATTATTTAAATAGCTAAAAAGTGGAAACAACAGAAATGGCTATTGGTGGATGAATAGATAAACAAAACTTGATATGTACAGGCAATTAAGATTATTAAACCTTAAAAAATAAGGAAGGTCTGACACATGGTACAACATAGATGAACTCAGAACAATAATGAGTGAAATAAGCCAAATACAAAAACACAGGTACTGTATGATTCTATTTATATGAGGTGCCTAGATTGATGAAATTTATAGAGACAAAATGTAGCATGATAGTTGCCAGGACTTGGGGCAGAGGAGAATGGGAAATTGTTTTCTAAAGAGTACAGAGTTTCAGTTTTGCAAAATGAAAAGATTCCTAGATATTGGTTGCAGAACAATATGAATGTACTCAACACTGTGGAACTGCACACTTAACGATCAAGATGGATAAATGTTTGTTGTGTGTATATTACCATAATTTATTTTTATATGTTATATATATATTATATATATGTATGCTTCTCTCTTTCTAAATATATATCTCAATATTTCACTTGGTGAGACATGCTAAGTTTTATAGTACAAAAATCTGCCGCAATTTATTTAGTGGAGATTTAAAGGGTTCATTTCATCTTTACTCCTGAGGTAGAACTCACATTCCACGTCAGAAGCTGTGAGAACTGTGCGGATTAGGATGTAAATGAAGAAGATTCAGTCAAAGTACACCAAGCTATTTATCAAATTTTAAATGGACTAAGGAATCAAAGTGGGAAACTTTTTCTAATGGGAGAGGGCACTGGGAGGTGCTGTGTAGCAGCAGGGAGAACACTGCGCAAGTAACAGATCAGCAAATCTGGGTATATCTTGCTTTTAAAAACTAAAATATGAAAGTTCTTTTCCTTAAGTGGGGAAATTTAGCTTGTTTTTTCTTATTGTTCTCTCAATGTTATAGAATTTTTTTTCATAAAAAACTGGCACAGTGCAGAGTGATTGGCTTGGTGAAGGATGTGTAACAGTGTCCCTGGGGAATGATATGTCTGAACTGTCTCTTGCATGCTCTCGAAAATTCAGCCTCGGGTGACAAGTCCACTCCACCCATGTAAATGTTCAGATGGTGAAATTCTGCAGAATCAGGCAGTGACAGGGAGGTCTTTCAGTGAAGAAAGGAGCTGAAAAGACTCACTTGTTGGAGACCATAAAACCACTGTTTTTGACTGTCCCTCTGGAATCAGGAAAATGTGGGGGTGTAATATAGGTGCCATACTGTCATGCACTTAAGACATCAAAACTACTTTGCCTTCCAAGTTGAACTGGGAGTTCTGGGCTTGGCAGATTGATGCCTCACTCTGATATGCAAGGTGAATGGTTTTTCTATGTGCCAGCTGAGATTAAGTCTGTTTAGGAAAGGGAACAAAGAATCTCTTATTCTTTTCCTGGATCACTATCCATCCAAACATAGAGCCCTGTTCTTCCATGAGCTTCTTGAAGGCAAGTATGTCTTGTATTATGATGCTCCCCTTCACCCCTTCACCTTCTACTCAGCCCCCAATGTTGTTATATTGGAATGTGCATAAATGATTGGAAGGAAAAGTAGCAGAAGCACATAGAAATGTAGAGAGATGAGGAGAATGCTCCCCACTAGTTGGGAGTAATGGACTAGGGTCCTCTTTGTGCACTAGACCAGAGAAAGGAGCTTTCATTTGCATCCACGTTTTGTTGCATAGTAGCTGTGTGCCAGCTTCTGTTCTTTAAATTCTCTAAGCTTCAGACTTTGGGTTTGTAAAAGAGTATGTCTACTCCATAATTTTGATGCTCAAACAAGATAATGTAAATAAAATTATTTGATAAAGCTCTTTACAAATTTAAAGTATTATTATATAACCCACATTAGAGGTTATCTAAATGTTATAGCTGTATCCCTTTGTGGATTGACATATCTTTCTAATTGAAGTGTTGGGATGAAGTGTCATTCCTTCCAAGAGAGTCATGTAGTCTTCAAAGTTTATGAAATGTTAATAGAGATTAACAGAGATAGTTGGTATATTGGTGAGATTTATCCATATCTCACCAGACCCTAGTGAGCTATCTCAAGACTTGAAAAATGCAAGTATGTTTGCAGTATAGGGAGGAGAGGTTTGACAAAAGATTCTTTTATAAAAATGACAGAATTATGTCAAAATTCACCTAACTGTAGTGAAAAACTACATTAGATGTTAATGTGTCTGAAAACAATTTTAAAATACATTCAGAAACACTTTTATGAAACAAATGAAAACAGACTGGGAGCAGGTTTCAAAGAGTGGAAAAATTATTTTGTGAGCAAATTGTAAAAGAAGAGCATAGATTTAATTACTTACATATTTTGGAAAACTAGAAAGATGGACTGCAAGGAATGCTGCTAGGACTTAGAGACCTTCAGCAGCTGTTGCTTTCCCATTGATTCTTTCATGGGATTTCCTTATGTAACTTTACACTCACTAATGTATTTGCAAATACTGTTAAATCCTAAATTATACGCAGACTTTTTTTCCCCTTTATAGAGAATGGGCCTCAATGGGGAGCTGAGTTTATTATTAATGTATCCAGCTTTCTCTCTCCCTCTGAAAATAGTAAGTAATGGCTAATGTAGAATAAATCATTTCCTGCACTTAATGAGTCCCTGTCCATCGATAATGTTAAATTAACTGTTGACGCAGTTTCAGACTCCAAGCACATAATATTTGTTAACTCTAGTAAGTTTTCGAAGTGAAAACTTCGAAAGGGTGAAAAGCCTTTCCTTTCCTTTTTCCTTTCCCCTTTCCTCTCCTCTCCCCTCCTCTCCTCTGTTCCCCTCCCCTTCCCTCTCTTCCCCTCTCCTCTCCTCCCCTTTCCCCTCCTTTCCTTCCTTTTCTTTCATCTCATTTTTTATTTCTGTCTTTGTTTACAAAACAGGCACATACTCTTGCCCTCATATTTCAAACGAAGAACCTAAGGCTCAGGAAATATATATGGTTTAACTGCCTAAGGGCACATAACTTAGATTGAGAAATCATAATCAAGAATATTTTATTTATTTATTCCTGGATTAGAGAATTCCCATAGATGCCTGGGACCATGCTAAGCACTGGAGAGGAACTGGTGGACAGGAAAGACCCAGGCCTAATCCTCCCCCATAGATGCGTGGGACCGTGCTCAGCACTGAAGGGAGAGTGGTGGCCTCATCCTCCAGCAGGCTAGAACAGCGAACGATCAGTGAGCAAGTAACTGAGAAGTTAAGAAACAATTGTGAAGGAAATTGCAAAATACATTTTAAATGAATGACAATGGGATAAAATTAGGGCTAACAAAGTTACTTTTGAGAAATGATGTTTAAGTTGTGACCTGAAGAAAAGAAGTTAGATAAAAAGTGAATATGGAGAGAGAATGTTAAATCTAAGGTAGCATAAAGAGATAGAGGGAGAAAAATGAAGACCAGCAAATGAGCAGGGGCAGGTCTTTTAAGACATCATATGCTATGGTGATAATTTTGTTCTTTATCTTGACAATAGTGAAAAAGATTGTGGTTAGATTTAAATAAAGAAATAATATGTGTGTTTCTAAAAAAAGAATACTATGGCTTTAATGTGGAATTGGTCTCAAATGGAGAGGAGTGAACGAAAAGTAGATAGTGAGAAATTCACTACAGTGATTGAAATTACAGATTGCAGTGATCTGAGATTAGAAGAATGAAATTCATGGTCCTCACTGGAAAGGGCCTTGTTGTGAAGCTTAACTTTGCAGACAGGAGGGTGCTACGCTAGGTGACTTTTACCCTGGAATGTGTGTTTAGTGTGGTGTTTTGGATAGATGACTCCTACAGTAGTATCTGGGAAGTTAAATCAAGACTTGATTTTAATAATTGTGCCAATTGGAGATTAAGCTCAAGTTTATACAACAAATAGATAGCACAGTTGAAATCTTGATGTCAAATTTAATGTTACTGCCACTAAACCAAGCCACCTGTTTGTTATAATGTTATTGTATAATTAGTACTATACTAATTGTATAAGTATTATACTAATTGTATAATACTAATATGAATATTGCATAATATTAATATTGATATAAAATCAAGTTTTTTTTAGATGCTAAGTTTTACTGTGTACGCATCATCTTATGTATTTCTCACACACGCTTAGAGGTGTAGCTGTCATCGGTCTTCCAGGCTCCAAGCCTAGAAGGCCCATGTCACTTTAGAACGGCCCTCGCCTACTAGTCCCAATCTCTTCTTGAAGTTGGAACTTGGCTGCTTTTGTTCTTTTAACCGGCAAAACTCTTTTATTCGCCTTGTTCTAGGAGATACTCCCTTAGAGGTTTCCTCTGATTCCATAACCTGAGTAAAGTACTCATTCCCTGGCAGTTTGAGTCTTGGAGAATTTGGGGGATTGATTAAACACATGCTGTTGAATTATGTTACTACTTTATTATGTGAAAGCAGAGCTCATAGACAATAGCCTGCGGGTCACATGCAGCCATTCCATGGAGAAGGCAATGGAAGTGCAGAGAAGGAAGATAATATAAAGCGAAGAAAACAAAACAAAATAAACCCTCCACCCACAAAAAAAAGCAAAAACTAACCAAGTTATTTCCGATGACAGAAACTATAATCTTTCCACTATATCACCCTACTTTTATATCCTCTTACAAACATATGTAAAAGTGTAACATATTTTAGAAAAATTGTAAGTTTCAGTTTAAAAATGGAAAGCTTCAATTTTGCTAAAAAAAAAAAATAATTTATCGTAAATGCCTTATTCTCATTCAGACTGGATTATTGAAGAAAAAGAAAATGTTTAAAAACTATACTTTGTGAAAATAAATTTGTATTCATTATGGCAAAAAGAGAGAGAAATCATCCAAAGCAACTCAATTTTTCCATTTTCACGCTAATTAAGATGGTAAGAATATAGAGTATTAATCCTTGCTTACATAACTTGGCTCCTATAGGAAGGCAAGATTTTGATTGTTAGGCAAACCATATTTGCCCTGCAGCTATTTTACAAAATATTCCTCTAACTGGTGATGTAATTCTGCAATTCACACTTAGTGTTTACCTTAAATAATTCTCACTTTCTATTGAGGTACTGGCTACTCACCATTCAATTAGTTCTGGCTCCTTAAAGTCAACATCATTATATAAGAAACATTGACTCCTGCTTAGAGGTCAAAGTAAAAAAATAATTTGGCTCCTGTGCATGTGCCCAAGATAATTAGCTATAAATAAAATTCATCATCTCTTTGATTTGCAAAGAGCAATCATAGCAGGGGTCTCAAAAGCATAGCACAGCCAAGTAAAGTTCAGCAATGTTTGTCTTGTGCAGAGATGCCAGGCCTGCAAAGGGTGTGGGCTAAAATCCAGCCAACACTCAGCCTGCAGGTACCCAGCGAGAGTAACTTTTTCCAGTGCATCCAAAATCTTGCATAGTCTGAGTGAGGCTGATGAGCTATATGACCTTGGCAATACTTTCAAACTCTTTTGAGGCTCAATTTCTAAAACTACAGAATGGAAATAGCAATATATAGGCCTCATAATGCATATTTATATAATTACAAATTATATATTCAGGGACACATGTGATTTGTTCATAATTTTAGTGAAATTTAAACTTTCCCCAGATGTACTCTTATCTCTTCCCTTGAGCAAATATTATTTCCTGTTAAGTATTTTTTAGTAAAATATTATTACCTAATAATTATTTCTTAGTAAATTAAGTTCTCCTCCAAATTTGTTAAAATTGATTCCATTTTAAATATTTTATATTGGCAAATGCTGGTATTATGAATAATTTATAGACAAGTTAACAAAAGAGATTGAACACTTGGAACTTAATTTTAAGAACTTTCGAACATACATATTTAATGTGGTTAGAAGTGAAGAAGCTGTTTGGAAAATATTTTCAAGTGCATACCGTAAAAAAAAAAAAAAAGATGCAAATTTCCATCAATTCATCTCCCACATAACAATGTAGCTTTAAGTGAGCACTTCTTTTTTCACTTTGCATAAGTCAATAACAGACAGTGTATGCTCACATTCCCTGAAATAATCCAGTCAAATGAAAAGCATCTAGCATCAGTGGGCTATGCAAATTTCATTGAAAAGATTGTGATAAGTCTGTAAGAAGATGTTACAAGATGTAAGAATCTCCTATTGTCAATTAGTTTTATCAATCAGAACAATTTAAGTCAATCAGTTTTATTCCATGCAATCCCTTTCCAACCGATTTTTAGTTTCCATCTTCTTTCTCTTAATTCCCCAGACTGCAATGATTTCTCACTTTATAACACAGAACAGTTCGGCAAACCTGTACATCCACACCTATTCTACAGCTGTCCAAGCAAAGATGGACACTCCATTTATCAGGAACCATTTCTGCAAGGGTTGATGACAATTATGATGATGATGATGATGATAAAATCTTGACACTTAGATGTACACATTTTCTTATTTTATTTAGTGGACAAGATTTTGTCAAGTGTTTATTTTTTTCATGCCCATCTGGCAATCCTGCCTAGAGAGGGATATCTCCATATTTTAATGTATTTCTCCTGCTTAGGCTGAGTTAATTCTTCTGTATATAGTGGCTTTTCTTCAAATACTTTAGAGTTAGGCAGTGTGAACCTAGTAGTTTATTTGCAGTGCTCTACAACAGCAGAAGGTGAGATTTTGGAAGTTTCTTCTGTAAACCAGAATGCTCTCTGGAGCACCTGATCTCTTGGTACCTGTCTTAGAAATTTTCCCATATTTGGGCAGTCAGGAAATGTACGTGCATGTAGAGATGCTAAAGGGCATAAAAAACCTTGGTCTTTTTACATCCATCCATGACTTACTCTTTTCTGCAAACGATAAAGAAAAGGATTACTTATGACATTTTACAGACATGCATACTGAGCAGTAAAATTTGAACTAGGTTTAACTTAGGGCATATATGGTGCTGGTGTTGAAAAGCTCTCTCCATGTTATGTATACCCAAAAGTGTGCTTATACACATATCTATGCACAGAAATATTTGTTTTTTAAGAGGGAGAAAAAACTCAAGTCGGTCTTGCCCCAGTAATTCAGGAGAAAATTAAGGGAAGACAGATATGTGTGTATATGGTTGGGTGGGGGACAACGTTTGCAAAATTATGAGACTTTGGGTACAAGAAGAACTGCTTTTTGACCTAAGAAATAATGCTGACAAAGAGCTGAGAAGAAGGCAGTATTTTACATCTAGCATGCAACTCAAAACTCCTCAGCATGGTTGAGAGTATCAAAAGGAAGCACATGTGGCATAAAGAGAATTGGCCATGGTGTAGATTCTTCAAAGAGCTTTTTATTTCATGACGAAAAGATAATAATAGTTGCTAACATTTATTGCGCGAAAGCCACAAGGTGGTCAGGTAAAGAGATCAGCACCTAGAACTTCTGTGAAGAGTGTTAATGTGCGATGGTGATTGGAAGTCCGGGGCATGGGCAGAGTGGGAGGAGGCTTAGATTATATCACTTTCCCTGGTGAGGACTTAGAACCTAAAGTACTCTTACACCTACATCTCCTCAGTTATATCTTCCCAGGTTGTGGTGGCCTGGAAAAATCTGTATTACTTGGGGTTTAGCTAGGAAAATAAACCAGATTTATGAACAGTAAACTGGAAAACAAATATAGTCCATTAGGTAAATGCAACAAATGTGCCTCCTTTTCCTTGGATCCTGTTTCACTGACTGCTGATAATATACTTTATGATTTCAAGATGAGAAATAACCTCAGAAGGAGAAATCGTTTTTACTAAGATTGATGACTAAAGCTTTGGCTGCTGCAGCTGACAAAAATTGAATTTATACAAACAGCCAGGGAAGCAGTTTCTCCAAAAGAGAGGAAATCCAATGAGGGTAATTTCTTGGTCTCTGCTTTTCCATGTACCTATTTAGTAATCATTTTAAAGTTAAAATATTAGGGTTCATTTTTTTTTCTTTATAATTTGCCTACTCTTGAAACCCTAGGCAATAAAAGCAACTCTTTCTCAACTTCTGGAATATGCGTTTAGCAGAAAATGTATAAATTATGGTGATAGGGGAAAGTTATGTCATTCTGAGACAGAAACCTTTTGCTTATTATAATTGACAATTTATTTCTTGGAAGGTAAAATTCTTAAGAAATTATTTGATGTAAGTTTACTATGATTAAAATTTGCTCAGGGAAACCAATCATGCCGTTTATCCATGTGACGTTCAGTCAAGACTCTATAAACCTTTAATCAACATTTTCTCTTGTAGTAACTACCTCAGAAATGTTTTTCCTGACAACGTCTTATCCCAGAAAATCTGTTTCTCAAGGAAAAAAAAAAAAGATTTGAATCAGTCTGTTGTAAAGCATGTTTGTAATAAAACTTTGATATGTCTAACAAACCAAGTTGCCTGAAAACTATTTTTGAACAGTAAGATTTCACTGCCCAACATCACTCATGTACATGTATGCAGGCTGGCCCTGACTCACATTATGGATGGATATTGGTAATCAGGAAGAGTAACTTGGAAAAAAGATGAAGGTTACTCCTTGGAACCCCCGGCTTTCTCCAGGTTTATCCTCTTTCTACCAGAATAGATGTTATCTTTCTTTGTCACTTTAAATTTCCTATTAGCAGGTTTATAATTTGAATCAATCTGTCTAGCTCTCAAAAAAAATTTTAATTATCTCTCCCCATAAAATAATGAAACTGTCTTCTACAGTGCTCCCCAAGTGTCCTATTTACTAATCTGTGAAATCTGGATTTGGAGAACCACTGGAGACTCAGGGAGCCAGCCTTTGAGGAAATGCATTGTTAAAACAAAATGACTGTCTCAATAGGAGGTCATGATACATCTTTATGAAAACACTACACTGTTTACATATCTGTATAGTAAGACTTCTCATAAACAAGTATAATGCCAATGGGGGAAATTTAGTGAAAGAATGGGGAGGGAAGATTAAAAAATAAAGCAGAGAGAAATGCTAAATGAAGCTGTAAATCTGGAGGCACTGATTTTAATCCACAGATAATAGGATCACTGGCCTCAGGCTACAATAACTTATTTCTATAAAAATATAACAAGTTTTTCACACTGATGGAAAGATATAACATATTTTTTTAAACATCATAGGGGGAGTTTTCTGAGACAGCCCTATCAATAATTGATGCCTTGATTCTATTTAGTGTCCAAGCATATCTATTTTTCACCTCCTCATTTAATTAAGAAGGCTTTACGTAACAGGTGGAGAAGGGAGATTTCCTTATTTTAGCAATTACGAATATATCAAGAAAATATAAATCACAATATTCAGTTGAACCCTAATTATTCAGAGATGGCTTACCATTTCTGAGTTATTTGTGCTTCTTTAAAGAATCTCTCTTGTCATTTGATTGTCAAAACAGCATATGTTTTTAAATCTAACAACAGTAGGCAATATTATTCATAGTTTACAGATGAGAAAAAATGAGCCCTTGATTGGCTGAGTCTTGTCAAGGATCTCAAGGCTGGTGGGTAGCAGAAATAAGACTTGAACTCTAGCCTGCTGTTTCCAGTCCACTGGGTGCTCAGGGAGGTGTTGTAGGAGAGCCTTGGGAAAAGGTAGGGAAATCATCCAGAAAAAAAATCAAAGAAGAATAAATTTCTCTATGAAAAGACAGTAAGCGTATGAATCATAGCCAAAGGTGAACTGACCCTAGAATTCATTTCTGGAAAGAGGACAGAATGTAGAGAATCAGAGCAAAACACACAGAGAACTTCAGTAACCTGAAGAGCTTAGAAAAAACACAACTCAAATTAAGAGTTAAAGGAGAGTGGAAATGAGGTACAGAGAGGTTTCTCAGCTACTCAGAAAGAGCAACATGGACAAGAGGGTGAATGGACACACATCATTAGAAAAAAAAATACTCAGAGATATAAAAGGTTCCAAATCAGAATAAACTAATGAGAGTTGTCGCCATACATTCTTTCTGCACATAGTATGCCAAGATACCTGTGCAGCTATGGCAGATTTTATGCCTTTGAGCTAGTTGTTTCAGGCACGTAGTAAATCAATTCCTTGCTACAGAGAAGAGATAAAGTGGATTTAAAAAATAGCAGAAAAAGAAAAATCTATCTTCCTAATTCTGTCAACTCAAAATTGTAGAACCCCAATTTTGAAATGCTCTTTAAATGTAATTTTAATAAATGTCCTTGACATTTATGTCCATGGTTCATTTTCCATTTTTCTATATATGCTCTTTTGGGGGCAATGTTCAGCAAGAAATACATGTTTCCTGTCATCATTAATGCATATTCTTTATGTTGTTGAGTAAGAGAATAAAGTTTTCTAAATTAATCACATGCCATGGAAGATATGTCAGATAATCATATCTAAATACTTATCCTTATTCCCAAACCAGGTTCTACTTTCTCCATAAACTTTGGATAGTCCTTCCTATCTTCATTCATTAATTCACTCAAGAAATAATTTATTGGGCACACAATACATATGGCAGGAACTATGACATAGGATAAGGTGGTGAATAAGACAATCTTGATGCATGTTTTCATGGAGCTCAACCTGGGGGGAAAGATACATTTTTCCAAACTTTCCCATCTAGATCACATTGCTTTCTCTTTCTCTAAACTGTGTTATTTGGCAGCTGATACTGCAAAGTTTAGGATTTACTATGCTCTAATGATTTGTTTGTATTATACTCCTCCCAACTAAATTATGTAAACCAACATAGAGCAGTTAACATATAGTTCTTATTTTAAGTCCCCATGATACCAATCACAGTGCTAATCATAGAAAAAACTCCTGATAATATTTGTTGATTAGTTGATGGACATGTGAATTATTAAGTATTGAATATTCTAATAGGGACCTCTATAAAAAATATTAACTCTTTATTGTAAAATTCTTTAAAACAAAAAGCAGTATTTAAGTAGCTCTTTAAAGGTATGAATTTTCCAGTTTGCTAGGGAAGAATGATTTATATTACTTGCAACAGTTTGGAAGCATGAAATGGCATAAAATATAATTTAATCATAAAATAAATATTTAGTGGCTACTCTGTTCCAGGAGTATTCCATGTGCTTATTTATATTGACTTATCTACTCCTCACAACTACTCTCTAAGGTAGTATTATAAATATTCCAATTTCACAAATTAGAAATTTGAAACATAGAGAGCTTAAGTAATTTACCAAAAGTCACAAAGCTACTAAGTGGCGTAGAAAGATTTTAAACTCAGCAATCCAGTTCCAGAGCCCATGTCCTCATGCAACCTACTATACCACATCTCAGAGTAAAACTTTTTTGGACTTGATTATGTTACAAATAATAAAATATGAAAATAGGAGATAAGTTGGAGTCAGAATCAATTATAATGTACTAAGTATTATGAAAGTCATTTTTCAAAAGGACCAAGATGTGTTGAACTGTTTTTTTAAGGCAACACTTTTGCAAGACTATATAGAAAGAACTGAAGATCTAAGGTGTGAGGAGAGAATTTAAAAACAGGAAGGTAGCATAAGACTTAAAAAGAATAAACTCTGGAATCAGTCTGATGTAGGCTCAAATCTTGACTGACTAATCATTAGTGCTGGTTACTGAAATTTCCAGTTCTCTTTCTTCTAGCCATACCTTTGAATCCCTATTAAGTTAAGCAAGCCCAGGTGTCTCGATTTAACCAAAGAAATGTGAACACAAGTTATATGTATTTTTTATGGGTGGAAGACAAAATATTTCATAGTTTGCTATTTCCCCTATCACTGTGGGGAGAAGTTCACCTTCAAGGTTTTCATTCTCAGAGATTTTGATGTTTGCTGCTGTAGCATAAACTAGTCTATCCCGAGAGGCATACAGGCTTTAGCACTTAATAGTTTTATCTTAAATTATTTAACAACTCTGAGCCTTTCTTTATTTCCTCATATATAAATAATGGGGTAATGATGATATACGATTTTTAATTTTTTGTTGCTCTTTTATTTTGTTTGGCATATTTTTTTCTTAAAGTCTAGCACATAGCTGTTACTCAGCAGATGCTAATTCATAAGGACTGAGATAAATAAATAGCAGAAACACAAGGAACAGATTCTAAAGACAGTCTGAGGCAAAATAAACAGAACTTGAGTCCAATTTGGTATAAAGAATAGAACAAAAAAAGTAAATAGCTAGAGACGATCCCAAGTTTCCAGTTTACAGACAATATGATGGACTGCCACATTATTAACTAAAATAAGACATAAAGGAGGTCAAGTTGAGAGATGATGTCCTCCAAGCCAGGTATATGTATTCAAGTCAGATATTACGAAGTAAAGACAGGGAACTCAAGTGCGCATATAAAATATAGAGGAGTTTTAACATTTTTTTCCTACATGAAGATGCCTAAAATGTTGACTGGTTTTTTGCAGACCACTTGAAATTTAATTGACTGTCAGTATAAATATTCCAGGCACAATACAGAGAAAAATAATTCAATAGGTGAATTTATTCTGTTACAATTTTTGGCTTCCTTTTCAGTGTTTTCCCCCTTGGAATCTTTTTTGGAGTCACACATAACTGACAGTAAGTATAAGAAACAGAATTCTAACCCTGTTTAATAAACTGAATTCATGTGTTACTGAACTCCCTGAGCCTCATGTTCCTTAACTAGGAAAAAAAAATGAAATGATGCCATGTAACTGATAGAGTTGCTCAAAGTTTAACTGTGTTGGTATGTGTGAAATACAGAATCACACAGCAGAAACTCTGTCAATATGTTTCCTTTTTCCTTCCTTGTATTAATCTTAGTTATTCCCTTTCTAGAGGAAGTTTTCCAGGTGACTTTCATAAAATTCTTTGTATTTTATTCCTTCCCAAGATCTTATTGCTGGAAAAGGAATCTATATTTTACTATAAGATTATTTAAAAAATAATTTTTATAAACTCAATTCTACAATTCCATGTTTATCTCCCTTTTATTTTCTTAAAATGTTTGATCTGGCATGATTTAGCTCAAAGCAAAGATGTGCAAGCAATAAGAAAAGAACCAATTTCTAAAATTTATTTTTGCTATAAGTGGATTCAGCTACAATATTCTCATTAATATATTGGTCAGATGTGATAACTGAGCCAGTCAAATGTTATCACTGCTTGCAGAGAGTTTAACCCACTGAGAGTAAGGATTAAGAGCCATAGCATGACGTAAAGTTGGCACAAGAAACATCTCATTTTCACAGAATCATGGAATAAATTTACCTACAGAATGTGCAGTAAAGTAATCCTACAATAGTTAAAATTCCTTTTAAGGCCGGGCGCAGTGGCTCACGCCTGTAATCCCAGTACTTTGGGAAGCCGAGGAGGGCGGATCACAAGGTCAGGAGATAGAGACTATCCTGGCTAACACGGTGAAACCCCGTTTCTACTAAAAATACAAAAATTTTAGCCGGGCTTGGTGGCGGGTGCCTGTAGTCCCAGCTACTTGGAAGGCTGAGGCAGGAGAATGGCGTGAACCCGGCAGGCGGAGGTTGCAGTGAGCCCAAATCGCACCACTGCACTCCAGCCTGGGCGACAGAGAGAGACTTCATCTCAAAAACAAAACAAAACAAAACAAAACAAAACAAACAAACAAACAAAAAAAAACCTTTTAAAATGGACTTTCTGCTGAAAATCTAGAAAATGGTTTAATAAATATGGATACTTTCATAAACATTGTAAGATATAGGTAAGTAGGGGATATCTTATAATTAATTATTTTAATGTTTTAGATCAGCCATTCGAATAGTTTTTATAAATCTACTCTAAATTCCAAAATTAGAAACAACTCATTTAAGAAGAAAACCAAAAGCCAAACTTGATATTACAGGATGGTACAGTTTCTATCAAAAATGCTATTATGATGGATTACAAGAAGTACTTTCTTTTAGGGGAAGAGAAAGGTAATGTAAACATAGTTTTAATCCAACTTTATGATTAGATAATCCAGATTGATTGTAAGCATTACTAACTGAGTAAAAAGAGTATGTGCAATTTCCAGTTAATTTTATTATTTTATAATGGACAAAATACATTATGCAAGATTATCCAAGTGTTGGTGTTGAGGAATGTGATGTTTAAATACATTGTGTAACTTGG
This sequence comes from Gorilla gorilla gorilla, assembly GCF_029281585.2. Classification (NCBI taxonomy): domain Eukaryota; kingdom Metazoa; phylum Chordata; class Mammalia; order Primates; family Hominidae; genus Gorilla; species Gorilla gorilla. The sequence goes on from NC_073229.2 coordinate 66,748,537, forward strand.
AATAAAATGTAAATCAATACATTTATAAAATAGTATAGGTGTTTTCTTAATGATATCTTACTTCTGAACCTCTAAATTTCTCTAGTGTTTCAATAATTTCAAAAACAAAGGGAATCAAAGTAATATCTGTGCTGAATTTTGATGCAGACATGATGTTTGGAAGCTTCCAAACTGAGTTTGGGGTTGATGAAAGGAAGCAGATAATAGTAGGCAACAAGAGGTGTTGGTGACATGAATGCTACATATCCACACTTGAGACCTGCTCACTGAAGAAGGCTTAGGTATCACATTGTGAAGTAATTACAACAAATAAAAGAATTGTATAGTGTATTAATAAACCAAGCACCATCAAATGTAGCCCAAACTTAAAAGGATTCCTGAATCATTTACAGCCTGGTCCCAGTGGGAAGCAGAATGACCACTTTTAATCTGTTAGAAAAGGTAGTGTTCTGGTAATGTTGTCTTTTTAAAGATAACCTACTTTGGTACAGGTGTGAAAGAAGGAAATCAAAAGCATAAAAGGTCAAAGAAGACAGGGATTTGACTATTTTGTCTAACTCTGTATTTTCATCTCCAAGAACATAGTAGGCACTTACAATGTTATTTGTTGAATGAATGAATGTATGCCAACTGACATAGAAGGAAAATGCTTGTACACGGCAAGTGACTGTTTTATGGTGCTCATGTATTTTGAGTTGTGTGACTTTTTAGATTGACCAATTACAGGCTTCAAGAGATTTTTCCAGCATCAATTGCATGAAATATCTTAGTGAATTTTCATTAACACAGCCTCAGATATGTCAAATTAGTAAATAAGATGAGGTCACTGTTCTCAAGTTTATGAATGTCAACCACCAAATCACTCCAGTGAAGTAATTTTGCAATGCACAAATGGAATGATCCATCTATGAACAAGGCTGGCTGCGCGTCTGTGGTAAACTTGGCTGAGACCAAGGATTATGGACCAGGAGATCATACGCTCATACCCAAGAGACCAACTTTGTTCCAAATACTTGTCATGTTCTTGCCCTGATAAATGTCACTTTCCAGAGCATAGAAAGTTTGTGATTTTCAGTTTCGACCACTCAGAGAAATTTTATGTCCTTCACAATATGAGGAGGGGGAGTTCAATTCATACATTAAGTTATTATCTTAGGTACCACACTAAGCAAGGGAGACTTAGCACATCTTAGAGGGTATATACTAAAAGGGGAATCTACAAATTTAAATTTACTAATGGAATAAAACACGAACTTCAGTCGTCAATGTTAATTTCTCCCTCCAGCAGTTATTTCTAAATAGAAAAGGACTGTCTCTATTATTTTCTGTCTATGCAGGCACGCGCGCACACACACCCCTCTAATCCCCTTTCAGCTTTCAAAGCTTAACAAAAAAGCATTACTTTTGAAGTATGCAGAATATTTTAGACTGGGCAATCTTATACACATGATTAAAAGTAATTTACAACCTGAAAATCACATCTTACACAAGATGTGTCCCTCCAGGCTATCTGAGAACACCTAAGATTCTGTCCAATGGAATTGCCTCCGGTTGGCATTATCAAGCTCACAAGCCTCAAAATCATTGCCCTAGGGAGTCACAAAACTGAGACTAGCTGTTCTGGGAAAAAATTGCTAGTTTTAATTATTTTGCTATTTTTGAGATACATTTCTTGCAAATCACTCAAACTATTTCTAAAACTGAAATATTTCTACCAACTGATACAGTACGACTAAAGCAATAGATACTTTGTGTTAAAATATCATCAAATAACACCAAAGAACTGATAATTTGGGACCATGTTCTTCATACTATAGGGTGACTACAAGGTGCTGGGTAGTTTCTCTGTTTTTCTCCCTTAATTCTTACTCATGTCTACATTTCCATACCAGGAATTTACAGATTTACCTTGAGGCTTTGATCTTTGTTAGAATACAAATTCTCCAGGGTTAGTTTTATTAATAATTCATGTGGTTCACTTACTCTTTGTTAGACTTGCAGAAGGAAGACTGGCAAGGAGGCAAGGGAAATAGTTGAGGCTACAAGTACTGGAGACATCATTCATCCTTAAACTGAGACATGTGCCCAGTAGTCTCACAGGGTTCATTTTAAGTTCATCTTTAACAACATATATTGGGCATCTACTGATTAAATGACACTATCTAAGCACTAGTAAGACACTTTATTATATTAGCCTTCAAGAAAAATATGTTCAAATTAGGGAGAACCCAGTTTAATATGTGAGAATAAATTCACGTACCAAATGAATTTCTATTTGTATTTACTCCTCTTTAACTTAAATCTTTAAACATAGTCTGAATCAAAATATTATTTTAGAATTGGTTAAATCCATAAAATTTCTAGAATTTATATGCAACTATTGGAGTTAATCACTAAAGAGACATAAGTAAAAGTTAACATTAGAAACTATATTCTAATGCTTGAGTCTGTAAAATAATCAACCCATATTATTTTTCCAAATATCCTTCTTATTCTTAACTATCAAGAAAAAGTCATTTATTATTTTTAAATAAAGACATGTCATATTATAAACAACAGACGAAAATGCTCTAAATTAGGTATGTTCAGTTTCTAGCCCTGACATATATGTCTATGAACCTGTGTAACATTCCGTAGGTTATTTAGAATTCCTGATCTCTCTTTTACTGCTATAAGTTATCAGGAGGAGATGATTTTAAGGTATCATCTGGGTCTAAGTTTATTTAATAACATTATATTCTATAAAGTTTAAGTTTCAGCTAGGCTGGTTCCCTTGTTAATTATTTTGAATGGATCAAGAATGACAGACTACTGTAAGGAGTACAGGAAAATCCAGGGACCTTTATGTTTAACACTCATTATAGCTTTGTGTAGTGAGTTAGTCACTGAGCTTTGAGAGAGGAAGATGCAAAGTAAGTGAGTGTTTATTATAAGGAAAGTGAGTTTTAACAGAAGAGTTAGATTTTAGGAAATACGTATTTGATACAGTCATGCATCACTTAAAAATGGGGATATGTTCTGAGACATATGTAGTTAGGAAATCATATGAACATCATACAGTGTACTTACACAAACCTACATGGTATAACCTCTCACACATCTAGACTATTTGCTATAGCCTAATGCTCCTAGGCTACAAACCTGTGCAACATATTACTGTACTGAATACTGGAGGCGATTGTAAAACAATGGTAAGTATTTGTGTATCTAAACATAAAAAAGGGACAGTAAAAGTACAGTATAAAAGATAAAATACAATACAACTGTAGAGGGCACTTGCCATGAATGGATATTGCAGGACTGAAAGTCGCTCCGGATGAATCAGTGAGTAAGTGGTGAGTAAATGCGAAGGCCTAGGACATTACTGTACACTACTGTCGACTTTATAAACACTGCACATTTAGGATACACTAAATTTATACAAATATTTTTATTTCTCCAATAATAAATTAACCTCAGTTGAATGTAACATTTTTATGTTAAAAACTTTTTAATACTTTTTATGTTTTGACTCTTTTGTAGTAACACTTGTCTTAAAACACAAACATATTGTACAGCTGTACAAAAATATTTTCTTTATATCCTTATTCTATGAGCTTTATTTATTTATAGTTTTGTTATTATTTTATTTTAAAGCCTTTTGTTAAAAATTAAGACCCATTTTTTTTCCAAGATGGCAGATTGGAGACATTGCTAGCATGCCTCTTCCACTTGGAAAGACAAAATAGTGTGTAGAGAATCACACTGAACTTTTTCCCAAGAAGCAACACAGGAACTTAAAAAAACTAAAAGAAATCACAGACCCTTTGAAAGAAACATCAGGCTGCAGCCTACACTGTGAGCTAGGTGAAAACTGTAAGTCCCCATAGTGTGAGAGGGGGATAAAGTGACTTTGGGATATACTCTCCCACTGGGGAACCTGGCAGTACAGGCCACTGGGAAAGGCCCTAATCCTACCCAGCGCTGGAGGTGAGTTAGTGAGCAGTGGGGAGTATATAAAAATGAATGGCTTTGAGATGGACTTTGTGTGAGCTCCCAGTTTCCAGTGGGGATGTAGGGAACCCATACCTGATCCTACTTTGCAGGAGACTTCATGCAAGTCTGCTAGCAAAGGTTGAGAGAAGCTCCCAACTGAGATTCATGATATAATCTCAAATGGGAATAAAAGACCTTGGCAAAAACCGCGGGGCGAGTGGAGATTGTGCTGCAGCCGCAGGCATGAGAGCTAGACACGCCTGCTTCACAGGCAGACTTGGAGAACATGGACTGAAAGCCTTGGTTTCTGACTCTGCAGGGAAGGCTTGTGGCCTGGGGTGGTTCTGAGTTCTGAGCACACTGCCTGGAACCTAGTTAGTTGCTGCTAGTGGGACACCGCAGGTGTGAGGTCACTTTGCCAAATGTGTGGGAGCTGGGTGGGGCTTACTGCTGCCTGCTGCTCCCCACTCCTCATGTGGTCTCTTCTGTATGGCAGAGGCAGATGTGCTCCTCCCTGGAACACTACCCCAGTGGCCAGAGAACTGCCCTGTGATTCCCACTGGAGCTGCTGTTTGTGCCCACACATGCGGAGCCAGAGTGTGGACTTGCCTGACCCAGCCCCCACCCAGATTTGCCCCTCCATCCACTCTGGTGACTTAACACTAAGGACAGAAACTCTTGGGAGTTCCATGGCCCTGCCTATTGCCTGAGATGCAAAAGTACCTCTCCTGGGTCACATAAGGCAAACACAAATCTTACCAATACCACCACGGCTGGTGTTTTTTTGCAAGTTCCACCTCCTGACAGGAGTCCAAACAACACAGTCCATTACACCATCTGCAGGCACAATAATACAGTGCTTGGAAAAGAGAAAACTTGTGTGTGGCCTCAGCTATCACCATTGCTTACATCATTCTGGCTAACCAGGAGGTCCTGAACCTGTCTGCAAGACAATTTTATTACCACTACAACTAGCATTTGAGAAAGTCAACACACTAAGGCTATTTATAACCAAGGAATCTCACAAGGTATATGCCAATGTCACTCCCCTGCCAATCCCATCAGAGCTGGTGTTGGTAACCTCTGCTGGGAGATTTGAGGACAGGTCACATCACAGAACCCCTTGCAGACATTCCCTAGCACCAGCCTGGAGTGAGGCACCCCCACCGGGTGGCTAGACTTAGAGGAGCAGCAGCACTCACAGTATTCTGGCCCTTGAGATAAGTTTCAAGAGACCTCTGTCATTCCAACTGCACAGAAGACAATGAACCTGATCATACACCAAGCACATTGCTACTACAACTAGCTTAAAGCCATCATACAAAGAATCTATAACTAGGTTACTCATACAGAAGCTTCACCCATGAAGGCACACAGAGCTGTATTAGTTTACAAGAAATTTAAAAAATTAAAGTTACTTCCTCAAGAGGAAGAAAAAGAAAATTTAAAAACACTGTCAAATTCAAAAATAATTCAAAAATAATTAGAAGAAATAGTCTACCCCAAAGAGAAGGAACTAGAGAAAATATTCTAGCAGGATGACAAACAGGGTTCACTAGCTCACCAGCAATGAATCCAAACCAAGATGAAATATTTGAAATACAGATAAAGGATCCAAAATGTTGATTATTAAGCTACTTAAGGAAGTATAAGAGAAAGGTGAAAACCAACATAAAGATTTTTTTTTTTAAATTTAGTATCTAATGAGAAATTTTCTAAAGAAATAGATCTTTTAAAGAAAAAATCAGAACTTCTGGAAATGAAAGGCGCACTTAGGGAATTACTAAATGCTGTGGGAAGTTGTAACAAAAAAATAGACCAAGTAGAAGAAGGAATTTCAGAGGTTGAAAACAAGGCTTTTGAATTAACCCTATCAAACAAAATTAAAAAAATAAAAGGCAATGAACAAAGCCTCCAAGAAATATGGGATTATGTATAATGGCCAAACTTAAGAATCTTTGCTGTACCTGAGGGAGAATAAAAAAATAAAAGTTTGGAAAACTTGTTTGAGGGAATAATTCAGGAAAACTTTCCAAGCCTGACTGGACATTTAGACAGTCAAATACAAGAAGCTCAGAAGGTAGATTTACCTTAAATGGGGAAGCAAAAAATATTTTAAACTTCTTTTTTCTAACTATCAAATTATTTTCTATATAATTTTTATATAAAATCTCCGGTGTAGGATTCTCCAAATATCTATAACTGAAGACGGAACATTCTTAGTTAATCAGTGTTTGTTAATACGTGATAAAATATCCTATACTTCCTTTCACTGTACTATGGAAGATATTTTTTAAAAATCATATATAATGCTGGGTGCTGAGTTCTAGGGGAGATATAGCCAATCTGAGATATATTCAAACATGTTAATACTACAAGAAATTAAGTCTTAATTTTCTGAGCATCTGTTTGGGGAAATGAACAAGTTTAACTTTGCAGAAAAAGGAGAGCAAAACATTATTATTGAATACATGGACTGGATAACAATACAGTTAGCTTCAAAAATTTAGGGATGTACTTGTGGGAAGAAATACTTTATTTTTGTGGCCTTGTGGGCTAAAATTAGAGTGGAAGTATAAATCTTATAGTTAGCAATATTTTAACTCTACATTAAAGACTTTCTTAAGGTATTTTGAAAAGCTAGAATGAGCTATCTCAGTAAGAATTAACTTTCCCTTTAGCATAAATAGCTTAATCAAAAATTTGGTAGGTATCCTGTAGAGGAGGTTAAAGCATAGGGTGATTTTTCAGTTGCAGATAATCCATAACTGAATTGATACTGAATTCAAATAGTAGGGCCCTTGTCTTCCAGTAGCTTACATGTGTAAGAGGTTTACATATCAATGAAAATGATGTGCCAAATGACATCTCGAGGTTATATTCATTGCAAGGTTCTCATTAAATGAATCACAGAAATTATAACCATGCTAAAGGATAAACTTGACATGAAAAGAAGCTTGTTTTAATTTTTTAGGATTACTGGTAGGATAGTATTAACAGTATATCCTGAGTGAGGTGCTCCTGAGGGTTCCTCCCTCTTTCCTGGTCTATTGATTTTCTAAAGATGCTATAACAAATTACTACGAACTTGGTGTTACAAATTACCACAAGTAGCAGTTACGTATTCTCACGGTTCTTAAAGACAGAAGTATCACATCAAGGAGTAAGTAGGGCCAGCCTTTCCATGAAGGCTGCAGAGTGAAGTTCTTCCTTACTTCTTAGCATCCAGTGTTTCCAGGCAGTTCTTGATAGTTTATTGACTTGTATCTTTATCACCCCAATCTTTGCCTCCATCATCACACGACTTTCTTCTCTGTGACTATACTGCCAAATCTCCTTCTTTTTAGGCCCACTCTAAATCTAGAATGATTTCGTCTCAGAATTCCCAACTAATGACATCGGCAAAGACCCTGTTTCTAACTAATGTTACATTCTGAGATTCCAGGTGGACCTGACTTTTTGGGGCATGCTACTCCTAGGGACCTCAACAAACCACTGAGAGGGAGGTGGGTCTGTGATTACATTGTCTTTTTATACTCATAATTCTAGTCTTAAGATTTTTGTAATATTGATTGAGGTGGTCGAACCCCCTCAAGGCCATCAAAGAAGATTGAGGTGACAAATGAATTGAGCCAAAATTTCAATCACACAGTACTACATTGATGTGGTGAATGCTGTCTTCGGAAGTCCTTTTGTGTCCGAATTGGTGGGTTCTTGGTCTCACTGACTTCAAGAATGAAGCCTTGGACACTCGCGGTGAGTGTTACAGTTCTTGAAGGCAGCGTGTCCGGAGTTGTTCCTTCTGAGGTTTGGATGTGTTTGGAGTTTCTTCCTTCTGGTGGGTTCGTGGTCTCACTGGCTCAGAAGGAAAGCTTCAGACATTTGCGGTGAGTGTTACAGCTCTTAAGGTGGCGTGTCTGGAGATGTTCATTCCTCCTGGTGTGTTCGTGGTCTCGCTGGCTTCAGGAGTGAAGCTGCAGACCTTCACGGTGAGTGTTACAGCTCATAAAGGCAGTGTGGACCCAAAGAGTGAGCAGCAGCAAGATTTATTGCAAAAAGTGAAAGAACAAAGCTTCAACAGCGTGGAAGGAGACCCCAGTGGGTTGCCACTGCTGGCTGGGGGCAGCCTGCTTTTATTCTCTTATCTGGCCCCACCCACATCCTGCTGATTGGTCCATTTTACAGAGAGACGATTGGTCTGTTTTACAGAGAGCTGATTGGTCCGTTTTGACAGGGTACTGATTTGTGCGTTTACAATCCCTGAGCTAGACACAAAAGTTCTCCATGTCCCCACTAGATTAGCTAGATACAGAGTGTTGATTGGTGCATTCACAAACCCTGAGCTAGATACAGGGTGCTGATTGGTGTGTTTACAAACTTTGAGCTAGATAGAGTGCTGATTGGTGTATTTACAATCCCTTAGCTAGACATAAAGATTCTCCAAGTCTCCACCAGACTCAGGAGCCCAGCTGGCTTCACCCAGTGGATTCCACACAGGGCCGCAGGTGGAGCTGCCTGCCAGTCCCGAGCCGTGCGCCCGCACTCCTCAGCCCTTGGGTGGTCGATGAGACTGGGTGCCATGGAACAGGGGACAGTGCTCGTCAGGGAGGTTCGGGCCATGCAGGAGCCCATGGTGGTGGGGTGGGGGAGGCTGAGGCATGGCAGGCTGCAGGTCCCAAGCCCTGCCCTGCGGGGAGGCAGCTAAGGCCCGGCGAGAAGTTGAGCACTGCAGCTGCTGGCCCAGGTGCTAAGCCCCTCACTGCCCGGGCCCAGTGGGGCCGGTCGGCCACTCCGAGTGCGGGGCCCGCAATTGTGGCCAGAGTGGGTGCCAAGGCCGAGGAGGTGCCAAGAGCTTTATAATATAAACCAGGCTTAAGAGTTTATTGAAAGACCAAAAAAAAAAAAAAAAAGAAAACCCTTAAGAAAACATTGAACTGTTATCTGTGCTTCAGATTTGGGTGTTGGCTTATATTCCATAGCCAATATTTATAGGACTTTTGGTTACTTCTTGTACCTAATTGCAGAAATAACAGATGTGTGTCAAAGTGAGAGGTGACAGCATGCTGGCAGCCCTTGCAGCCCTCGCTCGCTCTCGGTGCCTCCTCACCCTTGGCACCCACCCTGCCCGTGATTGCGGGCCCCACACTCAGAGCCGCCAGCTGGCCCTGCCGGCCCTGGGCAGTGAGGGGCTTAGCACCTGGGCCAGCAGTTGCTGTGCTCCACTTCTCACTGGGCCTTAGCTGCCTCCCCGTGGGGCAGGGCTTGGGACCTGCAGCCCGCCATGCCTCAGCCTCCCCCACCCCACCACCGTGGGTTCCTGTGTGGCCTGAACCTCCCCAACGAGCACCACCCCCGCTCCACGGCACCCAGTCCCATGGACCACCCAAGGGCTGAGGAGTGCAGGCACAGGGTGTGGGACTGGCAGGCAGCTCCACCTGCGGCCCTGTGCGGGATCCACTGGGTGAAGCCAGCTGGGCTCCTGAGTCTGGTGGGGACTTCGAGAATCTTTATGTCTAGCTGAGGGATTGTAAATACACCAATCAGCACTCTGTATCTAGCTCAAGGTTTGTAAAGACACCAATCAGCACCCTGTGTCTAGCTCTGGGTTTGTGAATGCACCAATTGACACTCTGTATCTAGCTAAACTAGTGGGGACGTGGAGGACTTTTGTGTCTAGCTCAGGGATTGTAAACGCACAAATCAGCACCCTGTCAAAACGGACCAATCAGCTCTCTGTAAAACAGACCAATCGGCTCTCTGTAAAATGGACCAATCAGCAGGATGTGGGTGGGGCCAGATAAGAGAATAAAAGCAGGCTGCCTGAGCCAGCAGTGGCAACCCGCTTGGGTCCCCTTCCACACTGTGGAAGCTTTGTTCTTTCACTCTTTGCAATAAATTTTGCTGCTGCTCACTCTTTCGGTCCACACTGCCTTTATGAGCTGCAACACTCACCGTAAAGGTCTGCAGCTTCACTCCTGAGCCAGTGAGACCACGAACCCACCAGAAGAAAGAAACTCTGAACACCTCCAAACATCAGAAGGAAAAAACTCCAGACATGTTGCTTTTAAGAACTGTAACACTCACCATGAGGGTCCGCGGCTTCATTCTTGACGTCAGTGAGATCAAAAATCCACCAATTCCGGACACAAAAGAACATGGTTAACTATATAGAGCTAATCTGACAGTTTTTTTTAAAGTCAGTGAGTAACAATGAGTTAACTGTATAAATAAGCAATTCCTATGTAGACTGATGAAATGATTTGAAGGATGAGTATTGAGTAGTAATGACTCTGAGATTTGAACACATGTTTAACTCCAAATTCCATACAATTCCTCTTTATATATTGTCTCAAGGAAATAAAGTTTGAGCCAAGAAACATTCTTCAGTGAATAATAATAGCACTGGTAAAGTGTTATGCTTTTGAATTTTACAAAGCTCTAGCAAATTCATTTAACTTATGTTACTTATTATTATACAATTATATTATACAATTATAAGTTACTTATTATTTTATACAATATACTTTATATTGTATATAAATATATTGTATATAAATACAATATTTATATTGTATTATTTTATACAGTATACTTATACAATTATAAGTTACTTATTATTTTAATTTTTTCCCACAAGAATTGACTGTTAGTGGCTTCCTCATATTCTTCTGAAGTAGATTAAAAAATAATACAAACCTAAATTACTGCCTGGAATCCTTTCTTTTTGCCTTATGGAATTAAAGTAAAAATTTGTGAATATGTTCATTTGGTTTTAGGGGATCAGATATTTCATTAATGAATAATATATTAAACAAAAACAATACTTTGTAAAATAGTTATCTCTGCTAATAATATTCAGAAAAGGAATTGTATCTGAAGAAAATTTTCATTAGCAGTTCTTATAAAATATATGCTACATTCCAGAGGAAAATGACAAGAGGCAGGACTAATTTTCAGCTCCCACTCGGACAGACAGAACAGCATGTGGAGATTCTCACATCATGAGTTTTTGCTCCAAGAACTACCACAGGAATATACCAAGAAAGCCGATAGAATCCACAGACCCTTTGAAGAAAGTGAATTGGTGCTGCAGGCCCTGAGTAACAGCTGAAAATCTGTGAGTATCCAAAGTGTGAAAGCATGAAAGGGGGATTGTTTAACCCTGAGCACAAACCCGCACTGGGGAGCCTGGAGGTCCAGATCATGGGAGAAAGATTTGACCTTATCTGGAGCTAAGATAAATTGAGAAGGCCAAGCAAAATACAAGGATAGAAGAAGCAGCGGAAAGAGCCCTGTGGGCTTTCTTGGTCCCCAGGGAAGCTGTTTCTGACTTTATCTCACAGGAGTCCTTGGGGGTGGAGGCTGCCAGAGAAACTGGGAAGACCACAGGGTGAAGGAAACTTCCAGCTGAATTTGTAACAATTTCAACCCAACATGAAGTTTCCTGGACAGAACCTGGGATAGGGTAAATTGGGAGTGCAGACACAGCACAGAAGCCGTGGCAGGCAGGGAGATGTGAATCCTAAAAGACTTGCTTGTTTTATCAGCCAGGAAGCTGGTAACCTGGAACAAGGTCTCAGACCTGCTCACTGGCTGCCTGGAAATAAACTCAGTGCTGTTGAGGGGGCACAGTGTGAGTGAGACTGGCCTTTTGGGCTGTGTGGGAGCTGGATGAGCCCTGTAACTGCTGGCTTTCCCCCCTTCCCTGGCGACCTGCATGATGTAGCAGGGGCAGCCATAATTTCCCTGGGAACGTAACTCCATTGGCCTGAGAACCGTACCCCTATCCCCCACCACAGCCACAGCAAGCCTTGCCCAAGAGTCTGAGCTCAGACACGCCCAACCCTACCCCCACCTAATGGTCTTTTCTACCTGCCCTGGCAGCCGAAGACAAACGACATAACCTCATAGAAGCTTTAGGGCCCTGCCCAACACCTGGTCCTCCCTATACTACTGCAGCTGATACTCTCCTGAAAGCAAAGCCAGCTGGCCAACCATTGCAAAATAAACACAATAAACAAAACTACAACTGAGGACCTTCACAGAGTCCACTTCACTTCCCTTCTACCTCTACCAGAGTAGGTGCTGGCATCGGTGGCTGAGAGACTTGAAGACAGTTCACATCACAGGACTCTGTGCAGACACTCCCCAGTACAAGCCTGGAGCCTGGTAGCTCCACTGGGTGTGGCTAGATCCAGAAGTGAAAAACAATCACTACAGTTTGGTTCTCAGGAAGCCACATCCCTAAGGGAAGGGAGAGAGCACCACATCGAGGGAGCACTCCCTGGGAAAAAAGAATATAAACAGCAGCCCTTGAGTCCCAGATTTTCCCTCTGATGTACTCTACCTAAATGAGAAGGAACCAGGAAAACAGTTCTGGTAATATGACAAAATGAGGTTTATTAATGCCCCCAAAAGATCACACTATCTCACCAGCAATGAGTCCAAAACAAGAAGAAATCTCTGAATTTCCAGAAAAATAATTTAGAAGGTTGATTATTAAGCTAATCAAGGAGGCACAAGAGAAAGGTAAAGTCCAACTTAAAGAAATAAAAAAAAGATACAAAATATGAAGGGAAAAATCTTCAGTGAAATAGACAAAATAAATTTAAAAAAACCACAACTTCTGGAAATGAAGGACACACTTAAAAAAAAACCCAAAATACACTGGAAAGCCTCAGCAATAGAACTGAATCAGTAGAAGAAAGAACTTCAGAGCTCAAAGACAAGGATTTTGAATTAACCCAAACCAATAAAGACAACGAAAAAGATTTTTAAAAAAATGAACAAAGCCTCCACAAAGTTTGGGATTGCGTTAAACAACCAAACCTAAAAATAATTGGCATTCTTGAAGAAGAAGAGAAATCCAAAAGTTAGGAATATGTATTTGAGCGAATAATCAAGGAAAATTTTTCCATCCTTGCTAGAGATCCAGACATCCAAATACAAGAAGTTTAAAGAACACCTGGGAAATTTATCTCAAACAGATTATTACCTAGAAGCACAGTCATCAGGTTGTCTAAAGTCAAGACACAAGAAAGAATCTTAAGAGCTGTGAGGCAAAAGCATCAGGTAATCTTTAAAGAAAAACCTATCATATTAACAGCAGCTTTCTTTTTTTTTTTTTTCTTTTTTTTGAGACGGAGTCTCACTCTATCACCCAGTCTGGAGTACACTGGCGTGATCTCAGCCCACTGCAACCTCCGCCTCCTGGGTTCAAGCGATTCTTGTGCCTCAGTCTCCCTGAGTAGCTAGTATTACAGGTGCCCACCACCACGCCCAGCTAATTTTTGTATTTTTAGTAGAGATGGGGTTTTGCCAATAGCAGCTTTCTTAGGAAAAAAACCTACAAGCTAGAAGAGATTGGGGCCCTAACTTTAGCCTTCTCAAACAAAACAATTATTAGCTAAGAATTTTGTATCCAGCAAAACTAAGCTTCATAAATGAAGAAAAGATAGTCTTTTTCAAACAAATGATGAGAGAATTCACCACTATCAAGCCAGCACTACAAGAATTGCTAGAAGGAGTGCTAAATTTGGAAACAAATCCTTAAAATACACCAAAATAAAACATCCTTAAAGCATGAATCTCAGAGGACCTATAAAACAAAAACAAAATAATAAAAGAAAAAGGTATTCAGGCAAAAAAATAGCATGATGAATAGAATAGCACCTTAGATCTCAATACTAACATTGAATGTAAATGGCCTAAATGCTCCAATTAAAAGATACAGAATAGCAGAATGGATAAGAATTCACCAACCAAGTATCTGGTGTCTTCAAGAGATTCACCTAACACATAAGGACACAAATAAGACAAAAGGGTGGAAAAAAAATATTCCATGCAAATGGACACCAAAATTGAGGAGTAGCTATTCTTTTATCAGACAATACAAACTTTAAAGCAACAGCAGTTAAAAAAGATAAAGATGGACATTATATAATGATAAAAGGCCTTGTTCAATAGGAAAATCTCACAGTCCTTAATATATATGCACCTAGCACTGGAGCTTGCAAATTATAAAACAATTACTACTAGACCTAATATATGAGACAGATGGCAATACCATAATAGTGGGAGACTTCAACACTCCACTGATAGCACTAGACATATCATCAAGACAGAAAGTCAACAAAGAAACAATGGATACTATAATATACCCTAGAACTATACCCTAGAACAAAGGTACTTAATAGATACTACAGGACATTCTACCCAACAACTGCAGGACATAAATTCTATTCATCAGCACATGGAACACTCTCCAAGATAGACCATATGATAGGTCACAAAACAGTATCAATATGTTTAAGATAATCAGAATTATATCACCTACTCTCTCAGACCACAGTGAAATCAAATTGAAAATCAACTCCAAAAGAAACCTCAAAACCATGCAAATACATGGAATTTAAATAACCTGCTCCTGAATGATTATTGGGTCAACAATGAAATCAAGAAATAAATTTAAAAATTCTTTGAACTGAATGATAATGGTGAAACAACCTATCAAAACCTCTGAAATACAGCAAAGGCAATGCTAATGGCAGCAGCAGCCCATCTAGAGTGGTCGCTGCAAAGATGCTGGCTATAGCCAGGGAGGTGCGGCCTGTGCTGCATGCTCCATGGAGCTAGTGAGAGCCAGGAACAGGCAGGAGACCCACCTCCTTCTGAGTTGGTAGGGCAGGAACCCCACCCTCCCAGGTGCAGCAGCAGTTGCCCTGCCACAACTGTGGACCCGAGCATCCCTGCATTCTCAGGAGCCCAGGATGCCCCTCTGCCTCTACAGGCTTGGAAGTCCCTGCTTCCACAGCCTGGCCTCTCCCCTCTCCTCGTGCCTGCTCTGGTTTCAGAATAAAGTTGGGAACCCATATGCTGTCATGACCTAGCCAGGTGTACCCGTGCTTGGGGCAATGCTGACACACCAGCCCCCAGCCACCTAGGCCCCCCTCTGGACTTTAGGTGCCAATGAGCATGAGAGAGAGGCTGAAGTGGGGCTGAGGGTGGCTCAGCATGGGCCTGCAGGTGCCCCTCAGCATGAAAAGCCTGGGTGGCATGGACAACATGATTGATGATGTCAGGAGGTATACAGGCTCCTGGGCAGAAAGGGACAGGTCCTCAGTGAAGCCCCACCTTCAAGTCAGAAGCATGGGGGCCAGACTGTCAGTTCTGGGTGGAGTCTGCAACTGTAGTGAGAATGTAGGGTGCTTTTTCTGGACCCACTCATGGCTGCCCATGGACTAGTCAGCATGCATTTCCTCCTTCTGAAGCCCATAAAAACCCTGGACTCAGCCAGATTCACAGAGACATCAGGACTACCAGCAGTTGGAAGGAGCTATGCCCTTCATATCTCTTCAACTCATCAGGATAAACTGCCTGTGGAAAGGAGCTACCCACCCCAGGTCTCCTCTCTGATGAGAGCTGGACACTCATCGGGAAAGCCTGCCTGTGTATAGGAGCTACCCACTTCGGGTATTCTGAGAGCTGTTCCATCAATGAAGCTCCTCTCTGCCTTGCTCAGCCTCCAGTTGTCCACATACCTCATTCTTCCTGAATGCAGGGCAAGAACTCAGGACTTGCTGAATGGTGGAACTGAAAGAACAGTAACACAAACAGGGTTGAAATATGCCTCCTGCTCACCAAGTTGTGGATGACAAGAAGGAGAGAAGAGCTGCAGCTCTTCAGGGAGCCTAGACCTAGGGGCTCCCTGAGCCAAGGCTATGACACCCTCTTTGGGTCTCTGTGGTTTCTGGTGTCTCCAAGCTTTTGGGCCCCACTGCATTCCCTGGTGCCCACAGTGGAAACTGCTTACAGTACACCCGTCCCAGCCTCAGGCCCACATGGAGCCAGTGCTTGTGTTGGTGCCTGGAGCTGCCTGCCCCACTACAGCCTGCAAGCTTGGCTGTGCACAGTGGCTGGGCCCTGCACTCACTCACACACCTCTCACCACTTGGTGACTGGCTCACCCTTGGCAAGCATGGAATTTGAGCTGGTAGCCCAAGGCAAGTCCAGCCTGCTGGGCAGAGTGGGCAGAAGGTGCCCAGCAGGCCTGAGCAAACTTGGGCAAATGTGCCTCCGGCCACAGAGGTTTCCACAGGAAAAGCGACATCCTAAGGACCCGGTGACAGTGCCAAGAAGAAAGTTCATAGCATTAAATGCCTACATCAAAAAGTCTGGGAGAGCACAAATAGACAATCTAAGGTCTCACAACAAGGAACTAATGAATCAAGAACAAACCAAACCCAAACTCAACAGAAGAAAAGAAATAACAAAGATCAGAGCAGAATTAAGTGAAAGTGAAACAAAAATAATGCAAAATATAAGTGAAACAAGAAGCTGGTTCTTCGAAAAGATAAATAAAATTGATAGACCATTTGCAAGATTAGCCAAGAAAAGAAGAGAGAAGATCCAAGTAAGCTCAATTAGAAATGAAATGGGAGATATTACAACCAATATCAAAAAAATACAAAAGATCACTCAAGTCTACTACGAATACATTTATGTGCATAAGCTAAAAAACTTAGAGGAAATGAATAAATTCCTGGAAATATGCAACTCTCCTAGATTAAACCAGGAAGAAATAGAAACTCTGAACAAACCAATAACAAGCAGCAAGATTGAAATGGTAATAAAAGAATTGCCAAACAACAACAAAAAAGGAGCAGACAGGAACAGACAGATTCAGGGCCAAATTCTGTCAGGTATTCAAAGAAGAATTGTACCAATCCTATTGACACTATTCCACAAAATAGAAAAAGAGAAAATCCTCCCTAATTCCCTCCATGAAGCCAGTATCACTCTAATACCAAAAACAGGAAAGGACATAACAAAAAAGAAAACTACAGACCAATATCCTGGATTATCATAGATGCGAAAATCCTTAACAAAATACTAGCTAACCTAATTCAACAACATATCAAAAAGATAATCAAGCGTGATCAAGTGGGTTTCACACCAGGATGCAGAAATGGTTTAACATGTGCAAGTAAATAATTGTGATACACCACATGAACAGAATTGAAAACAAAAATCACATGATTATCTCAACAAATGCAGAAAAAACATTTGATAAACCCAGCATCTTTTTATGACTAAAATCCTTATCAAAATTGGCATAGAAGGGACATAACTCAATGCAATAAAAGCCATCTGTGAAAAACAAACAGCCAACATTATAGTGAATGGGGAGAAGTTGAAAACATTCCCTCTGAGAACTGGAACAAGACAAGGATGCCCACTCTCATCCCTTCTATTCAACATAGTACAGGAAGTCCTAGCCAGAGCAATCAGACAAGAGAAGGAAATAAGGAGCATCCAAATTGGTAAAGAGAAAGTCAAACTGTTGCTATTTGCTGATATATTATTGTATACCTAGAAAACCCTAAAGACTCCTCCAAAAAGCTTAGATCTGATACATGAATTCAGTAGTTTCAGGATACAAAATCAATGTATACAAATCAGTAGCTCTGCTATACACCAACAGCGACCAAGCTGAGAATCAAATCAAGAACTCAACCCCTTTTAAAATAACTACAAAAACTTATAAATATACCTAATCAAGGGGGTAAAAGACCTCTACAAGGAAAACTACAAAACACTGCTGAAAGAAATCAGATGACACAAACAAATGGAACCACATTTCATGCTCATGGATGGGTAGAACCAATATTGTGAACATGACCATACTGCCAAAAGCAATCTACAAATTCAATGCAATTGCCCTCAAAATGCCACCATTATTCTTCACAGAACTAGAAAAAGCAATGCTAAAATTCATATGGAACCCAAAATGAGCCCACATAACCAAAGCAAGACTAAGCAAAAAGAACGAATCTGAAAACATCATATTACCCAAATTCAAACTACACTATAAGGCCATAGTCACAAAAACAGCACAGTACTGTTATAAAAATAGGCATATAGATCAACGGAATGGAAGAGAGAACCCAGAAATAAAGCCATATACTTACAGCCAACTGGTTTTCAACAAAGCAAATGAAAACTTAAAGTGAGGAAAAGACCCTGTTCAACAAATGGTACTGGGATAATTAGCAATCCACATGTAGAAGAATGAAACTAGATCTGCATCTCTCACCTTATACAAAAATCAATTCAAGGTGGATCAAAGACCTAAATCTAAAGGCCTGAAACCAAAAAAAATTTAGAAGATAACATTGGAAAAACCCTTCCAGACATTGACTTAGGCGAAAACTTCATGATCAAAAGCCCAAAAGCAAATGCAACCAAAATGAAGCTAAATAGATGGAACTTAATTAAACTAGCTTCTGCATAGCAGAAGAAACAATCAGCAGAGTAAACAGAAAACCCAAAGAGTGGGAAAAAGTCTTTGCAATCTGTACATCTGACAAAGGACTAATATCCAGAGTCTATAAGGACCTCAAGCAAGAAAAAATACAAACAAACCCATCAGAGCATGAATAGACAATTCTAAAAAGAAGACATACAAATGGCCAACAAATATATGAAAAAATGTTCAACATCACTAATTATCAGAGAAACGCAAATCAAAACCACAATGCAATATCACCTTACTCCTGCAAGAATGGCCATGATCAAAAAATAAATAAATAATAGATGTTTGCAGGGATGTAGTGAAAAGGGAACACTTTTACCCTACCGGTGGGAATGTAAACTAGTTCAACCACTATGGGAAACAGTGTGGAGATTCCTTAAAGAACTAAAAGTAGAACTACGATTTGCTCCAGCAATCCCACTACTGTGTATCTACCCAGAGGAAACAAACTCATTTTACAAAAAAGACACTTGCACACGCATGTTTACAGAAGCACAATTTGCAATTGCAAAAATAGGAAAACAGCCTAAATGCCCATCAAAGAGTGTACAAAGAAATTCTGATATATATATATATATATATATATACCATGAAATACTACTACATATATATACACACACACCATGAAACACTACATCATGTATATATATATATATATATATATATATATATATATATATATACATGTATGTATACCATGCAAAACTACTCAGCCATAAAAAGGAATGAAATAATAACATTCACAGCAACCTTGAAGGAATCGAAGTTCATTATTTTAAGTGAAGTCACTCAGGAATGGAAAAAACAAACATTGCTTGTTCTCACTCAGAAGTGGAAGCTAAGCTCTGAGGATGCAAAGGCATAAGAATAATACAATGGACTTTAGAGACTTGTGGGAAAGGGTGGGAGGGACAAGGGATAAAAGACTACACATTGGGTATAGTGTACAGTGTTCGAGTGATGGGTGCACCAAAATCTCAGAAATCATCACTGAAGAACTTATTCATGTAACCAAACACCGTCTGTTCCCCCAAAACCTTTTGAAATTAAAAAAAAAGTGAAAAAATATATAAGTTTCAAAAAGGCTGTGTTATAATGTCACAGACATGACATCTGGCCCATGGTGATGGTGAATTCAAATACTGAATACTTAGACTGTGGTTCCTTTAAAGGGACACAACTGAATAGCTGTGCAAAGGGCTAAAATACAGAAATTTTACAATATGAAGTCTGAATGTATTTTAAAATATAAACCTGAAACACTTTTAGGAACAAGAATACTCACCCATATTTCTCAGGTGGGCAGAGACCATTTATTTGCTGTTTTGTTGTGCCTACATTTGTCACCCTAAATGGCATGCCCTCCATGTCTCTTTATATCTGTCATTATCCCAGCTGTTTATTTGCTGGGATTATATTGGTGTTGCAATATAAAAATCTAATGGGCACTCTTTTAGAGTTTGGGATTATTGTGACAACAAATGTCACAAATTATTGTGATTAATGTCCTCCAGAAAAGATGATAAACTAAAATGGGAGCTAGATGCCCACCTGAACTCAACTTTGATGGATTAGAGGAGTTAATATAACCCTGTGTTAAGCCCCTAGAGGCACAGAAGGTGTTTGGCAACAGGGTGAGTGGGTGGCAGAGTGGCAATGCAAGCTTAAAGCTGCAGGAGAACCCTCTGGTGGTGACTTTTCTCTCTTCACTTTGTTCTGGGTAGACCTTTGCCCACTCTCGCTGCTACTGGAGTGGAGGGCAGGCAGCCAGTAAGAGGTGGCAAGGCCATATTGGGCCAATCAGCTGCCCAGCTGTGCTGGGAAGCAGGTACCACGGTGCTGACAGATGGTCAGTTGCCTTTGAACATTACTCCTCCCCATAGGCTCACCCTCCACACAGAATGTTTTAAGGAGGACTTCCTTCCTGTAGCCTGATCATAGATTGGTTTGCCACACCAATTTCTAATCTTGTTTCCCCCTCCCCATTTTCTCTTTCACTTTCTGGTTTATATTATTAATCAGGTTATAATTATACCCAAGAAACAATTGTACTAATTTATGTTTCATTTGTCAGAGTTTTATCTTATATTTGGAACTTAGATATTAGACAATTAGAGGTAAATTCTGTCCTGCTGAGTCCTGCTCACTGTTCTAGTGGTAGAATATAAATTTATTATCATACAAAAGGAAGGGGATCTCACCGATAGGACATTACCAGCCTAAAGGAAACCACTTGTCTGGCATGAGAAATCCATCTTTGTGAAAATCACTGAACCATATCATATGACATGAAATTGTGGTTTAGATCATCCTGTCCTAAACCTATATTACTAGATTTGACTAAAATTTTCTGCAAACGAAATCAAAATAATATTCACCTGAATTTGGATATTTTGATAACTGGAAAGAATGATACATTAGCCAATTTTCACGTTAGCAAAAAGTTGTTCATACAACACAGTATTTAAACCCTCTGTGTGAGAAGGCAAGCAGCAAACACTGAAGTCCTGTTATGGGAAAGGCAGTCTGAGAGGCAGTATTAGAGAAAAAATTGAAAACGGAGAATTGAAAACAAATCACAGAAAGTCATTTCCAACCTAACAACCAGAAAGAAACTGAATAACATAAAGACTCATAAATTTTCTTGAGACCATAAGAGAGTTGAAAACATGAAACTGAGAAAACTGAATCCCAAGGAGTAACGGGCATCTCCAAGAAAATATGAGGAACACAGCTGTTTTGTTTTAGTGAGAGCACCAGACAGGAGAAAGAGATGCCTTCATACAAGCAGGTAAAAATAAATCAACCAAAATATTAACAGATTTTAAAGGCCAAGTGGGTGCTATTGTGTTAATTGGAAAATACTGAAGGATGCAGACCAAAAGAGTAGCACACTTTTAAAAACTCTTTTCTATAGTCCCATCATCAAGGGGATCACAGGAAAGATATAAGGCAGGGTAGGAGATCATACAGTATCCCTCAGTGACAAGGACATGAGAGATGTAAATGAATACTCCTGGGCCAGTTCCCATCCTCCCATAAGAAGAGAAACCCTTAAACTACTGAAGGAGAGGCCTCAATCTGTCTATATCCCAGGCAAGAGAGAGAATCAGACGCAAAAACCATTACTCACTGGAGGAGAGGTAGGAAATCCTCCCACACTAGGTCACAGGCAAAAAATCCATTGTTGTTGGTGAAGTGTAGAAGCAATAATAGGTAAAAGGGACAGGAAATGTTCTTGGGATAGAATCTCATGTCAACAACAAGTAGAGATCTCTTGCCACGGGGAGAAGGGAAAGAAACTACGTTTCAACAGAGATCAAACAGAGGTAAGCCACATAGTTGTTTCAACCAGCTGTACCCACGACTGGAGTCACACCAAAAGCAGCAGCAGGAGAGTCCCTGCAAGGGACTGCCCCAGACTGTCCCCAGATAGGGCTGGTTGGGATTCCAAAGAAAGAAGCACTAGATGCCAAGATGATCAATCCAAAGCATTTATTAGAGAAACTTGCATAGAGAGTGCTGCTGTGGTCCTCGAGACAGATAGCAAGAAAATAAATGTTCTACCAAGGTATATCCACAACAAGGGGGTTGGGTTACGGATTTATATGAGGGTTTAAGAAACTTGGCTCAGGGCCAGTGCTAGTTTTTACATGTTTAGCAACAGGGCTAAACTCTCAGTGTTTCGAGCAACAATTTGAACAAGTTTATCAGTGCCTGGGAATGTTCAAAATCCTGGTTTAGGTTCATGCTTACAGGGAAAAGCATGCATCTGGTTAAACCATGGGGTCATCAAGGTACTCCGTCTTTCTTGGTGAGGACAAAGAAATAAAATGGGGGGCTGTGTGTGGTGGCTCATGCCTGAAATCCCAGCACTTTGGTAGGCCAAGGAGGGTGGATATCTTGAGTCCAAGAGTTTGAAACTAGCCTAGGCAACATGCCAAAACTCTGCCTCTACAAGAAATACAAGACTTAATCGGGACTGGTGCATGTGCCTGTAATCCCAGCTACTTGGGGGGCTGAGGCAGGAGGATCACTTGAGCCTGGGAAGTTGAGGCTGCAGTGAGCTGAGATTGTACTGCCACTGGATTCCAGCCTGGGTGGCAGAGCAAGACCCTGTCTTAAAAAAATTTTTTTTTGAGGGAACTAGGGGACTCTACAAGAGTCTAGTTACCATGAATCAGTGCAGCAGGAACTCTGAGAAACTCTTACCCACAAAACATAATTCAGAGGGCCTAAGAGTGAACCAAGACTGGGACAACAGATTACACCTCCTTATCCTTTAATGGGCCTAGTACTGAGTAAAGAGCTGAAGCAGTAGACTGCTGAGAGAGGGGCAAACTAGGAAAAAAATAGACAGGGACAGTTGAAAGCAGAAGGAAGATGAGGAACACTGACAAAATCCTCTACCTCCCAGCTTGAATTCAAAGCACAACAAAATGGCAGCCAGTTGGTGGAATTTTAACCTGTGTGGCACTAAAAATGATGGTAATGACAAAACACCAATGACGCCCAACTTCCAATTGGGTTGATTTAAGCCCCGCAATGGCAGCCTAACAGAAAAGAAGGCATGTTCATTTCCAAGTGTGAATACCATTTACTTCAACCTCTACTATTCTTCAACACTTAACAGGTATCACATAAAAAATCATGAGACACAAAACAAATAAAAATATTGGGAAAATCAGACCCAGAAATAGTCCAGAAGTTGGAACTATCAGGGACTTCAGCATACTGTGACTAATATGTTAAAATATCTAGTGGAAAACGTGGACTATATGCATGAACAGATTGAAAATTTCAGCAGTTTGTTTTTTATTAACTAATCCTTTTCAGTAATCCTACAATTTACTAAATGTGTAACAAAGCATTTTTCTCTTAGTATTTCTATCTGCATTCTAAATTCATAATCTCATCTTTCAAAAAATTCCATTGTCAAATCAAGTTCACCAAAATGCTATTTTAAAAACATTTTATTTTATCTACTTGCTCTTTTTTGCATCAAAGTTGCTATTGATTTAAACTTCATATTGGATTAAAAGCACTTCCTAGGATTATCACCTTCTCTACTTTTCGCAATAGGTAAACCTAATTGATGCAGTATTAACCTTTCTCTGCTTTCCACTGAAGAATACACCTTCCCTTTTACTCTTGTCTTTCTCCTTTCTTTCTATCTAAGGAACTTATTCTGCAACAGAACTAAGAAATTTGAACTTTAGAAGTAGTTGAAGTTATATATTATCCATCTATACCACTTCTAATCTAAGGAGTTTTTATATTAAATTGTAATTTTAGTTGCTACTTAAGAATTTGGATATACTTCATTGATAAAGAAATAAAAATGTTTATAAATAATAGAAAAAATTATATTGTTTTGTATATTAGATTTATATGTTATAGTATATACATAATAAATATAATTAATAAAGATTTATTATTTATAATTTACTATTTATATTTAATATTATTTAATATTTATAATTATATTTATTATTTATAAATTGTGTTCATAAAAGCAGTCTATTAACTGCTTTTTTTTAAAACATTGAAAAAGTGGTGAGTGGAGAAAGCAGACAACTACATGAAGTATTTGAAAGGCATCTGCTGGTCTCTGATTGTGGACATTTTAGGTCAATCATCAAGCTAATTTGGCAATCAATAAAAGTTAAAGCAAAAATGGATAGTTTTCAGAGAGCTAATGTACCCAATCTAAGTACATTGTCAACCATATATAGTGAATAAGTTTAATCAATAGCACATAAGGAGAGGTGAATAAATGAGAAGGTTATAGGAAACGGAGAAAGAGAAATTAATGGCAAAACATTGATAAAGACTTTTGACATGGCTGTGTGACTTTGGATAAATTTAACCTTTCTGAAGGTCAATGTTTCCAATTTTTAAATAGAGGTATTTAAATAGTAATTTATGAGGATATTTTACAGTGTTGTAAGTTTTTCATTGTGGTTTACAGCTGGATCTATAGTAATAGTTAATGGTTAATAGTTAAATTCCCAACATTATGTTATTATGTACAGCAGGCAAAGAACAATTAGAAAACTCATAATCAT
Source organism: Gorilla gorilla gorilla (assembly GCF_029281585.2). NCBI lineage: Eukaryota > Metazoa > Chordata > Mammalia > Primates > Hominidae > Gorilla > Gorilla gorilla. Next base: position 66,772,894 of record NC_073229.2, read on the forward strand.
TTCTGTTTATGCTTTAGTCCCCAACATTCAAAGTTAATCTTTTTGAATCACTGTTATATTATGATCAAAGTAATTTCCATACAAAAATATTGTCACATTTATATAAAATCTAAAATTATACATATTTTAAAAGAAATAGATTAGTTTAAAAGCAATAAAACCATTTCCTTTATTTACTAGATAAATTGAAGATAATTAATTAGTTCACTAATTCATTTTAATCAGACATTTACCTACACTAAAGGAGTATAATTTTAAAGAGAGTCTTGCGTATCAAGATGAGGGTCAATGCTGAAAGACTTCTAATTCTGTAAAATTCTATCTGGTGAAACTCTACCCCAGTACTCAATGGCTGCTGCTCTAATATTATACCAAAGTAGCCCATCGCAGTTTCAGGTGTGACTGTGAAACAAGAGTAAAGTAAAAAAAAAAAAAAAATGTGTTTGTAAGCCATGATGTTACTATGATTAAAAGCAGTATTTTAACTTTTGAGTGACTGAAAGTATTACAATGTAAATGAAAAGATAATGTTTCATAGCCACATATTACAATATTTAAAAATTAGTTATTATACTCTAGTGCCAATGATTATGGAGTTAATATATGATGTCTCAAATCAATTTTACATGTTGCTTCTAAGGAAGAACATGGTGTTTCTAAGAAAAGGTTTTTTTGTGTTTTTTTTTTTGTTTGTTTGTTTGTTTTTTTAAATACCTAAAGCATGAAAACTAGAAATGCAGTTGCAACTGAGTTAACTTGGAAAAATGTTGTCCTAAATATGTGCCATGATTAGCTAGGCATTTGAAATGGACTTTTACAGATATTACCTGTTTTCTTCCTAATAAGTATTAGTACCAACTCTAGTTCATGAAAGAGAAAAACCAAGTTTGGATCATTTACAGAACTTGGCGACATTACTCAGCTATAAATAATAAAAATGAGATTTAAACCTGCAGGATTTAATGGGCAAGTCCAATGGACCACACTGTCTTTCGGTCATCAAGCTGCTCTGGGACTCAGGTATTGCAGAAGCAAAAGTTCCTGTTGTATATTTCTTATTGAATTATCTCACTCCCACCAACCAGTAAAGTTTATTTCATGGGAACCCTGGTGGCTCCCTTTATCATTCAACTTCAGGGGCTACTGAAAAGTCCTGAATCACCCATATTCTCCTCCACTTGAAATTTTTAGTTCCATCTCTTTTTACAGTTAAACTTTCTTTGTTGTTTAAAATATAAACCTCAGTTAGGGACTTTCATCTGGAGTTCCACTGTGTATTTATTTCATGGTAAGATTGACAGAACCTTCAAAGATAGGGTATGATATGGGATTGTAGATGAAAGAATCAGGCTGAGAGAGTAGGAAAGTAGGAACTTCTAAAAATTAAGGCAAGGTATAGCGCAGGAATGTTTAGGTTTCTGAATATAAATAATATACACTAGAAAATCTTACTAATAATTCTATTTTAATTTGACTCCTAGGTTAGAAAACAGAGTGCAAAACTGAGGATTTCACTGTTATAACATTTCAAAAATTCCATTTTCTCCACAGGAGCTAGTTTTTAAATGCAGGCTCCAAAGATTCAATCTGTCTGGGCGTGGTGAGTAGCCAGAAATCTGATTTATTTATTAAACTCATACTATAGTGCAATATGCTTTAGCAAAAATATCACAGGTAATCTTCACATTGGCTTGTAAGTTAAGTGATTCATTGACCTTATTTTACAGGCAAGGAAACTGTAGCTGAGATAAATGAAGCTACTAGTCTACGGTTTCTAAGCTGGTAGGTAACAAAGCCAGGATTTGGAGACAGAGTTCATGATTCCAGAAGCCTTTTCTTCAACAACTATCCTTAGAACTTCCTGGAGTAAAGAATGGAGGTACAGGGGTGGACAACAGTGTTAATAATGCAATACTGAAATTATAATGACATTAATATAATCATTATTATAGTTAAGAATTGAGGTCTTTCCATTTGTTTTTAACTGTTCTAAACCAGTTATATGTATGCAAAGTAGACATTATAATTACCACATTTTATTGATGAGGAATATGAGACCCAGAGGGATTAATAACTTGTCCAAAGTCAACAGCTAATAGCTGGTAGAGCCTGGATTCAAACTAGCACTGCTTGACTCAGCAAGTTGTGAAATCAAGCTTGATCTATTTAGGTTCCTAATATTGTTAGCAGGTGTGCCTGAGAATTTAAGGTATGTCTGAAAGAAACATACATGAAATTATTAAACGTCCCATTTTATAACTCACAGCGTGTGTCTATATCTAGCCTGTAAAGTACTCAAAATTATAATCACCTTATCTGTAAATTACTGAAGAAAGAGTTAGGCAATATCAAAGAAACACAAAAAGTGATCCTGACAGCCTTACCATCTCCATCAATGTATTTCCCTTCTTCCTCCTCACCCATTAAGGCTGGGTTAATTTTATTTTTAGAGAAGTAGAATCTTAAAGTCATGAATTCTTGTTATAACTTTGCAGATATAAGTCACTTAGGCCTATTTTAAAATGCCACATAGTTCTCATTCTGGAATTGAAACTCTCAGGGGCACACTGCAATGCTTTTTGGCAGAGGTTTTCCTAAAATTGGATTTTCTTCAAGTCCTTCCCTCCTGCTCCTCTCTTTGTGCCAGGTCACCTCCTTCTCCTCTGTTATGTATTCAGATGACAAGGAACTGTGTTCTCTGCCAGGTCATCCCTCCCATGAATCACCCTGACATTAGGGCTTCCCTCTCTTCACTTCTCTTTACTATTTTGTTCAGTTTTGCTGTAATTTTCCAAGGGAAGTGACATTCCCATAATATTGCTATTCACTGAACAATGTTTGTATGTGTTCTGAATAAGAAAAATCCATCTGCTAGGAAAAAATCAGTCCAAGTTTAAAGCAAAATCTTCTTCTTTAAACTAGAACTTTTATACTTAGAAATAGAAGAAAGTTACCCAAACAGGGCTAGTCCCAGGACACATGCCAGCAAGATGCTCATCAAATCTATGTTAATGTGAGATGACATTAAACAACAATCAAATGCTTTGTAATGAATCAGGTTTTCATCAACATTTGCTTACTGTGAAATGTAACATTTTAAAATATGTTTTACAGAAAAAAAGTACACTTTAATTATTGTTGCTAAAATACAATGACTTAAAATGCTTTATGTTGCTATATGAGAAGTGAAGTTTTAAATGTAAAATACATTCTTAATACTAAATACACAGAAATTCAAAGGATGATTCTGGCAAAGCTATTCCTATAAGTCAATATAGTCATCTTTATATCTTTCACTTGCCAGAGATATAATTGCTTCAAAATGAACCAACAAGAGAAATAAGAGTTCTAAGTGAAGTGCTGACAAGTTGAATGGATTCATGTAATTAGCATTTGGTAAGATGTTTTCTGCTTGTTTTCTAAAGGTTATGCTCAAGTAAGTATGGAATAGAAATCTTGTTCATATTTGAGTGGGACTAAACAGCTATTGTTAGAGAATGGACAGTGTATGGACTTTGGAGTTAGACAGATATACAGCAAGTTATTTAATCAATTTTAGCCTCAATTTTATCATTTGTAAAACTGGAATATTAAACTTTCCTTGAACTATTGCCCTAAGTATGAGTTATCCGATATATGAATTATCCCTTATATTGGTTGACACATTGCAGATGGTCAATAAGTATTATTATTAGAAGTGAAAACTTGATTGAAAAATGAGCTATAAGTAATATCTATTTTCAGCTTTTAAACATACATGTAAACAGAGATTAAGTGGGATCAAGAGAGATTTTATCCTCTTAATTTTTACTGTGCCTCTATTGCTGTGCAAATATATGCTGCAATGGTTGGGAAGTTAAATGTTGAGTCAAACCCAGTATAATCATAAATGTTAGTTTAAAATTTTCTTTTTATTTTGTTTGGTATACTGTCCAATTAATTTTTAAAATGAATAAAACCTCTTTCTATATATGGTGGTAGTTTATCTTGGCTGCTGTTGTCTTTTTATTCTCTTTTAAGTCTATGCCTTTTTGTCTTCTAGTTATGATTTTATTACTGACAAGTGCATTACTAGTCTCTGCGGTGGTTCATTTATTTGCTAGTACCTTTACTTCCTTATCGAGAATGGGATAGTTATTATTTCCAGACTCCTGCTGACATTGTTTCTAAATCCAGGGCCACTTCCTCCTGCCATAGCATCATTGGCCAGGTGCTTTGTCTGTAGATTATTTTCATTTTTCAGCTGCTGTTTTCCACCCCATGGAGTTAAATCTATTCATACAGTTTATTTCTGCTTTTACAAAGATTTTCTGATAAAATATGCGAAATGGCTCCTGTGCATAAAGTATTTGCAGAAAGGAAAAAGATGAGAAACATGGCATTAAATTAGGCCCTGATGTAAAAAGAAAAAGCCTAGTTTTTTGAAATAGCTCACACAACAAAATATCTAATTTATCAAATAAAAAAAAAACCCTAATTCTGAAGTTAAATTTGTCTTGGAAGAAAACTAAAAAACAATAATAAAAGGAGCAGAGTCAAAGTGAAATATTTTAATGTATATTTGTGATTCATAAACTAGAGAACAATTATTTTAAGAAAAGAAGTTTGACTTAGTAAATAATATGTGTTCCTCCACACAGAAGAAAATTTTCCATTGAGAAGGGCTATCAAAGCCTATCTTTTAATAGTCTATTGAACTACAGTGGTAAGGTTGCAAACAAATTCTATGTAAGTTTTCTTAAGCTGTGTGTTGTGTCAGTGTTTGTGAGTGCTTGTGTGTGTTTGAAAGGATATACAGAAACGTCATTGAAGAATTTCAAGAAACTGGTAAGCAAAGAGGGGACTAGGGATTTTCTAACAGTTTTAATATTCTTAGAACTCAAGAAGACGAAGATGCCATCTCATGTAGCTCAAACATTTCACTTTAAAGGTGATATATGTTTAGTACAGTAATTTAGATTTACTAGGTCTTATCTAAAATATGACATAATAGCCCTTGCCTGAATGCTAATACTTTTGTAAACGTACCAAGGAAAGAAATATCTTACCCCAGGTGGAAATAAAAATGTTTCTCAATCACTGAGAAGAGTAGTATCAGTGTTTTAGCACAGGTAGGCGGTTTTTCAACTGAAAAGACCGATTGAATGCGAGGGGTGATGGGCACCTTGGCAAAAATAAAGATTCTGTTTCAAAGGTCTGGACTAGGACCTAAGATGCTGCTAATTTGTTGACCACACTTTTAGTATCAAAACTCTATATAATCTGTGTTTCTCATTGCTGCTGGATTAAATTTCAGGGGTTTCCTATTGACCACCTTAATCTCCAAATGCCTCAACATTGTGGTAGAACAGTGGTTCTCAAAATGTGGTCCCTGGACCAATAGCATCAACAGCATCTGAGAACTTGTTGGACATGAAAATTTTCAGCACCTACCACAGTCCTAGTAAATCAGAAACTCTGGGGTGCCCAGAAATTTGTGTTTTAACAAGGTCTCCAGGTGATGCTGATCCCATATGCTAAAATTTGAGGGGGAAAAAAAAGCATTCCAAACGACTGGTTATCCAGCCTGCGGCACATTACAACCATCTGGTAAGCTTTCTAAGAGTAACAATGGTTGGGCCTCACCCCTGTCCAGTTAAACCAGTATCCCTGGGGCTATGTCTAATGTGCAGCCAGAGTCGAAAACTACAGTTGTGTGCTATTGATAGTCTATCTATAGAACTGATTCTTCCCTCCTCATGCTTCACTCTTTCCCAGGGTCACTCCTCCAGGCTCTCTCTTTGCTCCTCTATCTTCTCATGGTATTTCACCTCTGCTTTGTACGGCCTTCTCATTCCTTGTATTAAAACACTTTTTTCCTTTACTCAAAGCCTTCTTTTTGATTTCTATCTCATGTCTCCTAAAGTAACCTTACAAAGGAAATGTTGTTCTTTCTTAAATCTTCATGCTTAATACCACATATTTGTACATACATGATTTTGAGACATTTTTCTCAGATGTTTTAATAAAAAGAACATTGTTTTTCTATCGGGCTCTTAATTTCTTTGGATAAAATATCATATATTTTCTTGCATTTGCAGCTTCAATTGTTTTCAGCACAGATCCGAGGACGCTGGTGATTCTACAACAAGTGCTTTTTAAATTTAAATGAAGAATGCACAATTATGGTTATTCAGTAAGAGCCTTTTTGGACGATTATTTAGAGAAGAAGAGAACAAACACATTTTCATATGTTTATTTAGAGAAAGAGAGAACAAAATAATCAGTTTAGCTGGAGGATTTTTCTTCCCTTTGAATAGATAAAATAATTAATACTGCACTGTTGATTAGCTTGATAAAAAATGTTATTCTCTTAATAATTGTATGAGCAATAATCACGCCTATCTCCACTGATCTAATTCATAAATGCAGATAAAAATTTCTAAGGACTTGTTATGCCAAATCATAAACAAACACCATTATTATTTTAATTATAATGATAAATTTTTCCAGTATTCTATTAAAATACTATTAATGGTTCTCTCCAAATAATTATATTTCTAGTCAATGCTATAAGATAGTAACAAAATAACTCACTCCTCACAAAAATCATTTTCTTGTTTAATATAATTTACATTATAATTAATAGTTTATGGTACAAACATATTTGTGGTGAAAGAAATTATAGCTATAGAGTTAGAATGCAGGCAAAATTACGAAAGCTTGTTTTATTTTATTTGTTTAGTTCAAAATAGCCCTACTGATCTGACATCCCCTTAGGGTTTGGGTAGAGTTTAATGAAAAATCTGAAAAATGAAATAAATTCTTCCTTTGACTGTGTTGCTCTGAAGTATGAATGTAAAGCAATGAGACTGAATGCATAAAACTCATATGTAGGTAAATTGTGTATATAGTTTATACAAAACCACGTTACAAACATGTACAATTTTAAAAATAAATTTTATATTTTAGAATAGATTTAAACCTACAGAAAAATTACAAAGATACTACAAAGAGTTTTCATATACCCCACATTGTATATGTATATAATCCCTGTTATTAACATTTTATATTGGTATGACACATTTATTACAATAAATTATATTTTATTGACACATTATTAACAAAGGTCTATATTAAATTTAGATTTTTTTTGGTTTTTTTCTAATGTTTTGCTGCTTCAGGACCCATCCAAGATGTCATAGTGCATTTAGCTCTCATGTCTCCTCAGGCTCCACTTGTCTATGATAGTGTTTTAGACTTTTCTTGTTTTTGATGACCCTCACTGTTTTGAGGAGTACTGATCAGATATTTTGTAGAATATCCTCAAATGGGATTTTTCTGATGTTTATCTCATGAATTGACTGGGTTATGTGCCTTTGGGAGTGTTCCACAAAGATAAATTGTCATTCTTATCACATCATATCAAGAGTACATATTATCAACATGATTTACAACTCATCATTGTTGATGGTGATGTTGATCACTTGCTTTAGATAGTTTGTGTCATATTTCTCCACTGTAAAGTTACTCTCTTTTCACTTTTTCTATATGTGCTTTTTGGAAGGATGTTCCTATGTGAAGTCCACACTTATGGAGTAAGAACTCGACCTCCTTGAAGGCAAAGCATTTACATAACGCATTCAGAATTCTCTTGCAAAGGAAATTACTGTGCAGAAGAATTGCGAATATTTTTGGGTATTCAGTTATTTAAGTATGATAGTATGGACTCATGGATATTTATTTTATACTTAGGTTTATAATCCAATACTATTTTATTTATTTTATTACTTGAATTAATCCAGGGTTGGCCTTTGGGAGCTCTTTAGATTGGCTTCTGTATCCCTTTGACATAATCCCATTTTTAGCTTTTTTTTTAACTTTCTGGGACAAGATGGAGTATATACTTATCTTGCATATTTCTCACCCCAGTCCTATACTCAGCCATTTATCTAAGGAGTCCTAGCTCCTTTTATTAAAGAACCATAAAGTGTCAAAAACAGCTAGAAAATTGTCTTATTCTCTCTGCTCAGAAATAATAACAACACAATAAATGAGAATAGGTAATACCCTCTTCAAAGATATTTTGCTAAGCATGTTAATCTTTGCTAAAAATGTAACAAGTAATTGTATTAATTATCCTCGTTTTACAAATGAAGAAATTAGAACAGAAAGAGTTAACCTAATGACCAATGTCAATTGGCAGAAAGGCAGCAGAAAAGACATTTGAACCCATGTTATTTTTATTTCAAATGTGCCCAACCAACTTTTCCAAACTCCTGGTTTCATGTCTAATACCTCTACCACTGAGCACCAACTTGCCTCATTCACTTTATATCCCAGTTACTCCCTACAACCGTTCATCCCTGCCAGAGTTCTCTGCTCATCTTCCTCTATATGGGTTGAGAATACAAGATCTACTAGAAATGACTTTTTTTTTTAATCTATACTTTTCTAAACTCTGCTGTCTTTTACATTCTGCATCCTCTGTGAAGCCATCTTTAATCATATAACCTCTCTTCTGAAATTTTATAAACTTATAATTTATTCTAATCATTTGATAGGTGGCATATGATCTTTCTCCAATCAAAAAGTTCCCGAGCAGAATTCTTAGTTATTCAACTTCTCTCCATTTTCAGCAAATGGGTTAGTGCTTTGTAGTCAATCTGTGTAGAAAACATTTAATAAGCACATACAGATTATTACGGTGACAGTAATGATAGTGATTTTCATGACACATAAGTAAATTTCAAATGACCAGAGCCTACATGTGTGCCTGAAGTAGGCTGAGGAATCAGTAATAGATGAGAAAATATTCTATTAGCCGATATTCTACAGGGATACAGAAAGTAGAAAAATGAGAACATCTTTATACTTAGTGCTAATTTAAATGTTCCTTAGGCACCATTAAGAGTTGTAGACTCCATAAATAATATTAATACGCAGAGGGCAAGTATAATAATTTGAAAAGGATTCAAAGAAAAGCCAAAAGATTAGGTCAAAAGTTGGAAAAACAATCTTTAAGAGATTATAAACTCTTCACCTTAGAAAAAAATGAAGAAAAATGTAGAAAAAAATAAGGCAATTCATTGTAAGCAAATTAAATAAAGCACAATTAAAAGAGGAAAAGGTTAATTATTAGTATTTATTTATTTATTTATTTATTTATTTATTTATTTATTTTATAGTCCTGATTTTTTCTTTTCTTTTTTTCTTTCTTTTTTTAACTTTAAGTTCTGGTATACATGTCCTGAAAGTGCAGGTTTATTACACAGGTATACATGTGACATGGTGGTTTGCTACACCTATCAACCCGTCATCTAGGTTTTAAGCCCTGCATGCATTAGGTATTTGTCCTAATGCTCTCCCTCCCATTTTTCCCAACCCCACAAAAGACCCTGGTGTGTGATGTTCCCCTCCCTGTGTCCATGTGTTCTCATTATTCAACTCCCACTTATGAGGGAGAACATGAAGTGTTTGGCTTTCTATTTCTGTGTTAGTTTGCTGAGGATGAGGGTTTCCAGCTTTATCCATGTCCCTGCAAAGGACATAAACTCATTCCTTTTTATGGCTGCATAATATTCCATGATGTACATGTGCCACATTTTCTTTATCCAGTCTATCGTTGATGAGCATTTGCGTTAGTTCCAAGTCTTTGGACTTAGTAGAACGATTTATAATCCTTTGGGTGTATACCCAGTAATGGGATTGCTGGGTCAAATGGTATTTCTGGTTCTAGATCCTTGAGGAATCACCACACTGTCTTCCACACTGGTTTAACTAATTTACACTTCCGCCAACAGTGTGAAAGTGTTCCCATTTCTCCACATCCTCTGCAGCATCTGTTGTTTCCTGACTTTTTAATGATTTCCATTCTAACTGGCATGAGATGGTATCTCATTGTGGTTTTGATTTGCATTTCTCTAATGACCAGGGATGATGAGCTTTTTTTCATATGTTTGTTGGCCACATAAATGTCTTCTTTTAAAAAGTGTCTGTTCATATCCTCACCCACTTTTTGATGGGGTTGTTTTTTTTTTCTTGTAAATATGTTTAAGTTCTTTGTAGATTCTGGATATTAGACTTTTGTCAGATGGATAGGTTACAAAAATTTTCTCCCATTCTGTAGGTTGCCTGTTTACTCCGATAGTTTCTTTTGCTGTGCAGAAGAAGCCCTTTAGATTAATTAGATCCTATTTGTCAATTTTGGCTTTTGTTGCCATTGCTTTTGGTGTCTTAATCATGAAGTCTTTGCCTATGCCTATGTCCTGAATAATATTGCCTAGGTTTTCTTCTAGGGTTTTTATGGTTTTAGGTTTTATGTTTAAATATTTAATCCATCCTGAGTTAATTTTTGTATAAGATGTAAGGAAGGGGTCTAGTTTCTGTTTTCTGCATATGGCTAGCCAGTTTACCCAGCACCATTTATTACATAGGGATTCTTTCCCCATTGCTTGTCAGGTTTGTCAAAGATCAGATGGTTGTAGATGTGTGGTGATATTTCTGAGGCCTCTGTTCTGTTCCATTGGTCTACATATCTGTTTTGGTAGCAGTACCATGCTGTTTAAGTTACTGTAGCCTTGTAGTATAGTTTGAAGTCAGGTAGCATGATGCCTCCAGCTTTGTTCCTTTTGCTTAGGATTGTCTTGGCTATACAAGCTTTTTTGTTTTGTTTTGTTTCATATGAAATTTAAAGTAGTTTTTTCTAGTTCTGTGAAGAAAGTCAATGGTAGCTTGATGTGAACAGCATTGAATCTAGAAATTACTTTGGGCACTATGGCTATTTTCATGATATTGATTCTTCCTATCCATAAGCATGGAATGTTTTTCCATTTGTTTGTGTCCTCTCTTATTTTCTTGAGCAGTGGTTTGTAATTCTCATGAAGAGGTCCTTCATGTCCCTTGTAAGTTGTATTCATAGGTATTTTATTCTCTTTGTAGTAATTGTGAATAAGAATTCACTCATGATTTGGCTCTCTGCTTATCTATTATTGGTGTATAGCAATGCTTGTGATTTCTGCGCATTGATTTTGTATCCTGAGACTTTGCTGAAGTTGCTTATCAGCTTAAGAAGATTTTGGGCTGATATGATGGGGTTTTCTAAATATACAATCATGTCATCTGCAAGTAGAGACAATTTGACTTCCTCTCTTCCCATTTGAATATGCTTTATTTCTTTCTCTTGAGGCTAATTATTTTTAATGAGCCAGAACTTTGCCACATTCCCTCTAATGACCTCAATTATGGCAGAGCTTTTTTATGCAATGGCTTTTCAAAGACTAAAATGGGAGACTTGAAATTAAAAAATGAGTGAAAAGTGTATTTAAAAGCCTTTTTTTCAGCTAAAAAATGGGCAGTGTCCAATTTAAAATAGGACATATTGCACATGTCTGTGTTTCTGATTCTGCAACATTTTTTGTGCTTCCATGTTAGCCTCATTATTCCTTATGAAGGATATAAAACTTACAATTCCAGTCTCAAACACGGATGAGTCCTTATTACCTGCTTCTGAGAAGTTCTGACTAGATTCTGATTCATATTGACATACCTGGCATCTCACACTCACATGGTCACCCTGAAAAAGAAAAAAGGACCCCTCCCATTCCAAATTGGGTTCAGATGTTGAGACTGAGGATACAACACACATACTAAGATGCCATGACGATGTTTATTACTTGCGTAATTAAAGTCTATGGAGAGAGCAGGACAAACTTCTCAAGAATGTACAAAATGGCTTGAGAAATAAGCACATCGTGGCAAATACATTATTTCACCTTGCCTGCCTGTATCAAAATATATTATGTACCCCATAAATATGTACACCTACTATGTACCCACAAATTTTTTAAAAAAATAAAATAAAAAAAGGCTTGAGAGAGCAAGAAGAGAATTCCCCGTGGTTAGGGGCTGGGGCTGGGTTGAGAGTCCCTGCCTGCAGGCAGGGCTTGTATGTCTTAAATGCCTCTAAAGGAGTGGGTCTTATCAGCCAGCACAGATGTGAGGCACAAGGGAGAAGTAAGCTAAAACCTGTCAGCAAACATCAGAAAATGGAGTTAGATTCACCATTAGAGAGACCCTGTCTCTACGTGAAAATAAACTTTAATGATATTATCAAAAATATAGAAGTCATTATACTAATCTTTGATCCCATCTATATAACACCTCAATTTTCATACCTTACTCCAAAGAACAGTTTTGCTGTCCCCTTGCTTGTGCTTTTACTACTAAATCATTAAAATATAACCCAGGCGCAGAAAAATTTGCCTAAGAAATTTTATTATTGGCATGCTATAGTCAGTTTATTCATTCACTTAACTATTTATTGGTCCTTTTCTGTTTCTTTAATTAAGCTAGACATATTGTAGAGTGAGAGACGAGCAGAAGTTAAAGTTACAGAGGTAGACATGACTGCATAGAATACTAACAGGCTGAGATTTTATGTGTTAAATTTTTCAAGTTAAGGATAATTTTTAAGACAAGAATGCCATAATCATATTTAGAAACAGGAAGTTTAGTATGATAACAACAGGAAGAAGCATTAGCAAAAGCTAAGAAGAAAGAGCAGACTTAGAATAAGAAGAATCTATAAGATAATAATGAACAAAAACTTTATTTTGGAAATAAAAATAATAGAATCATGAAGAGGAGAAAGCATTTGACTCTGGGCTAAATTACTTGGCTATTGTTATACATAATTTGTTATATATACTAAATATGTGTGTGTGTGATATGTATATTTATGCATATATGGATATCTATAAATATATACTTATTTCCAAAGCTCTCTTGACTCAGTTTTGAGGCCCTGGTAGAGGCCTATTAGTTCTTCCTGTGCAGTTCATTAAGTCCACACTCTGATCACTCCTCTCATTAGGCTTTCTCACTTTGACCACTATTCACCATCCCTAATCTTCCCAGGGCCAAGTACCAGAAAACTGGGGACAGCCTCTATGACTAGAGCCTGCAATATTATTCAAATAAGCAAGCTCACAAGCAGCCTCAAAAACCTAGCTAACTCTGTGTTGATTGATCTGCATAGGTACCCACTGATTTCAATTTGCTGTTACCCTTTCCCCACATGCAACTCTCTGCGTGGCGCTACTTGGCAACTTTCTTTTTTCTTTTCTTTTCCTTTTTTTTTTTTTTTTTTTTTTTTTGATAGAGTTTCGCTCTTGTTGCCCAGGCTGGAGGGCAATGGCGCAATCTTGGCTCACCGCAACCTCTGCCTCCTGGGTTCAAGCGATTCTCCTGCCTCAGCCTCCTGAGTACCTGGGATTACAGGCATGCACCACCATGACCAGCTAATTTTGGTATTTTTAGTAGAGACGGGATTTCTTCATGTTGGTCAGGCTCATCTCAAACTCCTGACCTCAAGTGATTTGCCTGCCTTGGCCTCCCAAAGTGCTGAAATTACAGGCGTGAGCCATCGTGCCTGGTCAGCAACTTTCTTTCAGTTGGAGCTGTAAGCACCAAAGAGTTCTGCCTTTCATCTGTCTGAGTGTCAGTTTGCTGTGTTCTGCCAACAAAAGAATCTTTAAATCTTATAAAACAGCCATTTACCCAAGTAGGGAACTAAAGAGGGAAAAAAAGAATTAAGAAAAAGAGTATTTATTTAGTTTTTGGTCATGTCATCTGTGAGGTATTTGTGGGCCATCCAGATGGAGATTCATGCAGTTGGATATTCAGTTCTAGATATTAAGGAATACCTGGAACTACAGAAAGAGAATTTAGAATTATTGGCCCATGGCAGTTGAAAACATGAAAATAGACATAATTTTTAGAAAATGAGTTATAAATGAAAAGAAGACAGGACTGAACATTAAATCCTGGGTGGGAAAAGAAAGAATTGGTTACATACTAGATATGTCAATTAGATAATGCCATGTGCACAGCAATTCATACAGCTCTTAAAGGAAAACAAACAAGCAAAGGACAAGGTCACTTAGCACCCAGATGAGCTTGTGCCTTTGTGTCAAGATGAAAAATTTGGAAAACAGGAGTCAACCCTCACCTCCAGAAAGATAACCAATATGTAAGTGTGACTTAAATGTGTTACATATGATTAAAAATTGAATTGGCCTTAGACAAGCTTTTAGAAATTTGTATTGAGAAACATGTAGATTAAGCATTTACTAGAGTATTCTGAAATAGAATAGACAACTAATTGCAATTCCCCCAAGCTGCATTTAAACAACCCAGTTGTTGGAGATGAGATGCCAAATGACTGCGTTTTGATAGCACTGATGTGATGGAGAGATGGGATTGAATGGTTCCAGGGAGCTGTCTGTGTGTGATTAAAATGAGGTATATTAGAGCTTATGCTGAATAAGCAAGAGATAGAAATCAACAAATAGGCTTCTATCTGTAGGCTAGAATAGGCTTTCCTTCCTCTATAGGAAGGAAAATGTGATATAAGATAGAATTAAGAAGGGCAATATGCCCACTCCAAATCTTGATGATTGGTGTTTAGGAGGTTTCATATCCTTTACTGGAGTGACTCTGAAAAAATCATTTCTTCAGTGGGAAGCAAAGTTTTAGTTCAAGTAAAGAAAAATATAAGGTAGAAGAAGGTTTTTATAAGATTGAGAGTATAAAACAGTTGTTCCTGGATAAATGGGAAACTATGAATATCTAGAGGGAGTTTGGTACTGAGGAATGAGAAAGAATAGACAATTGTAGAGCTTACATTTTGTGAGAGTGATCGAGGAGAATAGGGATAAAAGATTTTGAAGAAACTAATAAGTTTCAAAATTCTGAGTACAATTTTGGTGTAGTTTTCCAGCTCTGAAACTACTCTAGGTCTCCAGGTAGTGGAGAGTCACTGCATGTAATCTGTAGCCACATAGGGTTTGGGAAAGTAGGAATTAAAGCAGCACTCTAACTGCTTGGGGGCTATATTAGTCCATTTTCATACTGCTATAAAGAACTGCATGAGACTGGGTAATTTATAAAGGAAAGAGGTTTAATTGACTCACAGTTACACATGACTGGAGAGGCCTCAGGAAACTTACAATCATGGTGGAAGGCACCTCTTCACAGGGCGGCAAGAGAGAGAATGAGTGTCAGCAGGGAAAATGCTAAATGCTTATAAAACCATCAGATCTTATGAGAACTCACTATAACGAGAACAGCATGAGGGAAACTGCCCCCGTGATTCAATTACCTCCCACCAGGTCCCTCCAAGACACATGGATACTGTGGGGATTACAATTCAAGATGAGATTTGGGCAGGAACACAGCCAAATCTTATCAGGGGCATTGGTCATTGTCTATAGTTGACTCAAGTGTGTGTCTTTCTAGGGTCCCTGAAATGCAATACATGACTGGTAAACTTTTTTTTTCCTTATCAGTATTTTCTGCTTTGGACTGGAATATAGCATCCCAAAGCTCCACTTGAATTAAGTCACTAATGATGAGAATTCAAGGGATTAATGATGCTTTACTTGCTGCCACTGGAAGAATTAAGGGAATGATCCTGAAGAAATTATTTAAAGCAGGGCTACATCTCAGACATGCAATACGTATTAAAAAGTTGAAGTTGGGTGACAATAAATATGCCAATAAACAAATGTCTACCCATGCTAAACTTTGACCCTAGTTAAAAAATGATAGTTTTTAAATAAATGTATAAGGCCAGTAAAAATTCCTTAGAAGATGAATTAATGAATAAAAAGAAGTTAAATGACTTTATCATAAAGTAATTAATAACCAATATGTATTATTTGTAAAATGTGGGTTATTTAATAAACTGAAGTAACTATCAAACTTTAGAAATTTTTCATCACATACTTAACAAAGTACTAAATTTAAGGCATTAGAGTGAATAGGCAAACTTAAAACTCACTAAGCTCCATAATTCTATAATCCAATAAATTAGTCCTGCAAATCTGCACAACATAAAAATAGTGCCTATGTTATAAAATAACACAAAAATAAAGATACAACTAGATTCATAGCATAATAATTATTTATTATATTATAAGACTCTCTCAATGTAGAGGAATTCCTAAGAAAGCTGTAAAACTATTCCTGAGTATCAGGTAAGGATCAAAGTTGTAAATTGCTTTAAACTTCATATTTTAATAGGAAATAACTGGATGACAGGACTCAAATACCTGACTCCTAATACTGTTATCTTTCCTAATACAATTATACGTATACTTCAAAATAAATCAGTTGGCCTACCAGTAGCTTTAATATTTTCCTGAGCTATAAATATTTTTAACTTCCTCTTTCAATCATTATTTTCATTTAACCACCTTTTATGGAGCAAAAGCGGTCTTCCTAGCACAAATGCTAGCCTTGGGATCGTAAAGATGACTAATAGATTCTGCCCTCACTGTGCTGGAAGTCTGGAAAAGATAATAACAGATTTATAAATGTAGTTCTATGTTAAAAATCAACAAATTAAGCATATATAACAGATAACTGAGGGTAGTGGACAACTCTACTTGGTAAAATCAGAAAAATCTTCATAGAGAAGGGGCTACTTGAATGAAATGTGATCAAAGTGAGCAAAACTGATCAGCTGCAGTGATAGTGTGTAAGTTGGTTGTGGGTTTGTTTGGGGAGAGCTTGAAGGTAGAGAAAATCTGTTGGATGGCCATTGTAGTTGTCTATGAAAGCATTTTTAAAGATTTTGTTATCTTCATGTTTACAATACTTCAGTGGTTTCCCAAAACTAATGAAAGAAAAGTAATCCTTTTTATGACAACGTGCCAGCTTCTGCATCTGAAAACCTACCTTGCCAGTGTAAACTCTCAACACAATGGCCCTCAAACATCTTACTATCACAATAACAAAATACTTTTTTCTTCAAAACCTAATACATAGATTCAATTCAACCTATAACACGTAGAGAAATATTTCCTATATGTTATAGGTTGAATTGAGTCTCTTTTCCAAAATACATGTTGAAGCCCTAACCACCCGGACCTTGGAATGACTTGAAAATAGGGGCATTGTGGATACAATTAGTTAAGATGGAGTTTACTGGATTAACATAGACCCTTAACCCAATACAACTGGAGTTTTTATGAAAAAATGGCCACATGACACAGAGAACAAGCAGAACATCAGGTGATAATGTAGATGGAGATTGGTAAGTCAAGGAACACCAATATTTCTGACAATAATAGAAGCAAAGAAAAAGGTAAGGAGCAGATTCTCTTGTAGAAGCTTGGAGAGAGCTGGCCTTACCAAGACCTTAATTTTAGACTTCTAAACTCAAAAACTGTGAAAGAACATATTTCTGTTGTTTTAAGCCCTGTAGTTTGTGGGATTTTGTTCAAGCAGCCCTAGGAAAGTAATTCGCTATCCTAACACAACGATAAATATAGAACCCAATATAATAGAGCAAAAATTTGAACAAACTCTTCACACACACATTTATACCAATGGTCATTATGTGCATTAAAAGATACTAAACATTACTGGTATCAAGAAAATATGAGTTAAAAACCAAAGCAACATACCACTATATCTCCACTTGAATGGCTAAAATGTAATAAGATTTAAAATACCAAATGTTAGAGAAGATGTTGTAAAACCAGAAATTGCCAACATATCTGACAGAAGGTAAAATGTTACAACTTCGTTGGTAAAGAAACTTGTCAGTTACTTCAAATTGTTAAATATCAGCTTTAATTATAAGAGGCAAAAATTGCAAACAATGCAGCTATCCATCAACAGGAAAATTGATAAACTGTGTCACTGTCACAAAATAAAATACCACTCCAAAATTAAAAGGAGTAAACTACTGATGCATGCAACATCAATTGGTCTCAAGAGTATTATGCTGAGTAAAAGGAGCTAGACACAAGAAGTGTATACTACATGATTCTATGTACATGAAATTGCAGAATCGGGAAAACTAATCTTTGTTGATAGATAACACATCAGCAGAGGAGTAGATTAGTGGAAAGGAGGAATGAATAAATGTATTGGGGTGATGGAAATGTTCCAATCTTAACATGCAATTATCAAAATTGAATGAAAACACATTTATGATATATAAATCATGTATAAGATATATATAAGTTGTGTATAAATTACATATAAGATGAATAAATAATTAGATAAACCAAAGAATCAATAACTTTTTAAAATAAAACAAATGGATAGAAAGAATTCCATTTTTTTAAAAAAACCCTTAATTTTAGAATTCTAAACAACAGACCAGTGAAAGAGTATATATCTCTCTGTTGAATAAAAGCAAGATTATGTCCAAAGGTGCTAAAATTTTTAAATAAAGAAAATTTTCTGGTTTATAGTGAATTATAAATTACAAGCCTTTGTGAAGTGAGTTTTTTTATGAATTAGGAAGTTTTAAGATGGCCCTATGAAAAGAAATTTTTTCCTGTGTTTGCCTAACATAAACATAACTGTCACAAGACATATAAATATGATAAAATGGTTTTTTTTTATTTTTTGCACATGCTAGCGGTAAAGTGGGAAGAAGAAAGATTGATGTTCTTAGGAGAAAGAAATCATTAAGTATTTAGAAAACTGGAAAAGGATTCAAGAAGAAAATGTACACGGGTAGAAATCAAAAAAGCAAAAATGAAGAAAGAGTACTTGGCAAGTGTTCACCCTTATTACAGATTTTCATTCATAATGAATATAACATTTTGGGAGAACAGTGAATAGACCAGTTTCACTGAGGTAAGAGATTTGTCAAAAGAAGTAATTGAACAAAACATTTAAACAATACAATAGAGTGAAACTTTCGGGAATCAA
Organism: Gorilla gorilla gorilla; assembly: GCF_029281585.2. Lineage (NCBI taxonomy): Eukaryota > Metazoa > Chordata > Mammalia > Primates > Hominidae > Gorilla > Gorilla gorilla. The sequence continues at coordinate 66,791,611 of NC_073229.2, forward strand.
TTATCAAAATATAGAGTTTGGTCATCTGAGGGGCAGTGAAAAATTATTGAGGATTTTTAACTGAAATGATTGTTATAAAGTATTATTTTAGGATGATAAACTAATTTATAAATGTGAAATTATTTTGTATCAGGCACTACTCTATTAATTTTGGAAATGTAGATAATGACAGAGACTTTTGACTTGACCAAATAATACCTAATATAATATGAAGTAATTTATATTCCTTAGCTAAAGATGGATGATCATTATATTAGTCCATCCTTTTGATTTGCTACTGTATGTTGATTAAGTTTAGGTGTCAATTTTACTAGATCAAGGGATGATCAGATATCTGATAAAATATTTTTCTAATTATGTCTGTGAGGATGTTTCCATGATAGATTTGTATGTTTTTTGACTTTTTAGGTTTTGTTTTGTTTGTTTTACATACAGTATCATTTTATTCACATGAATTTCTAGAATGGGCAATCAAATATATGCTAAAAAATAAAAATAAAACATGGCTTCTCCTTATAGGGCATTAGTATGGAGCAGGGGAACTTTCTGGGGTGACGAAAATAGGCTGCATCTTAATACAAATGTGGGCAACACTGGAGTATCTATCCATTAAAGCTATATCATTAGGAAGTATGCATTTTAGTGGATATATGCTACCTTTCAAACCAAAACTTGTGAGAAAAGAAAGAATTGTAAGTTTTCATCTATTTGGTCTCAGTCCAGCTGGGTGGTCATTGTATCTGTGGGAGTCCATATCTTCCATGTTGGACATTATGAACATAACAGTTTCTCTATACAAGGGGTTCGGCTTTCCAGATGAATTAATAAATGCAATGTTCCTGTCGCAGCCACTCTGTGTGTGCCATTGCCACAAGTCTGGAGTGGCCTGCCTTTACACAGAAAACACTGATCTGGATGGTCAGGCTCTCAGAATGGTCACTTTGTAAAGGCCCATCGTCCTGCCACTGTTGTAAGGCAATGGGTCTGTCCTTAGTAGTCAGAGCATCTTAGACATCCATCCATGTTACAGGTGTGCAGAGAGCTCCTGAGTGTGGTTGAAATATCGCCTTTACTTATATGTATCATTCGTAGGATAAATGAAGTTATCTTCCTCCAAGCACCCATCCAGTTGGGAATGGACTTAAGGGCGCAAGCCTATCAGCAATGTCTGGGCAGTTCATGGCATTTGGGAGACTTGAACTTCAGTGCCTACGAGGTGGGATCATGTGCTCTCCAGGTTGCCATAGCTATGGGTGCCCTCTGTCATCTGATTTCTGCCTTGCCGTTTCCTTCCTGCTTCACTCAAGAATCCTTCCAAGATGACTCTGAAGGGAAGCTTCTAAGTTTGTCCTCCAGCCCAAAGGAAGTCTGAAAATTCAGAAGAAAATTAAAAGAAGTCCATAATTAAACTGTATTAAGTGATGAAGTTGACATAGCTTATGCAGTGGTACATATATTCTGAAATCAAAGATGGGAAGAGAAAGATTTGACCTGTCTTTCATGATGCCAATGGAGTATATTATTATTGTTTATTTATTTATTTTTCAAATTTTAGTTTAGATTGAGGAGGTAGATGTGCAGGTTTATTACCTGGGTATATTGTATGATGCTGAGGTTTGGGGTGCCAATGATTCCATCACACAGGTACTGAGTGTAGTACCCAATAGTTAGTTTTTTAACTCTTGTCCTGCTGTCTTCCTCCATTCTTTAGTAGTCACCAGTGTCTATTGTTGCCATCTTCTGTCCATGAGTAACTGATGTTTAGCTCCCACTTATAAGTGAAAACATGCAGCATTTGGTTTGCTGTTACTGCATTAATGCCAATAGTATAATGGCCTCCAGCTGTATCCATGTTGTTGCAAAGGATATAATTCCTTTGTTTTGTGTGAATGTGTAGTATTTCATGGTGTGTGTGTGTGTGTATATATATATATACACACACCATATATATATATATACACACCATATATAGATATACACACACCATATATAGATATATATACACCATATATAGATATATATACACACACCATATATAGATATACACACCACATACAGATATATATCTCTCACATATATATACATATATATATACACCATGTGATATATATATCTGAGATATATATCTCTCATATATATATCTCTCTCACATATATATCTCTCATATATATATCTCTCACATATATGTCACATATATATCTCTCATATATATATCTCTCACATATATATATATCTCAGATATATATCTCTCTCACATATATATATCTCACATATATATACACACCATATATAGATATATATACACACCATATATAGATATATATATACACACCATATATATATACACACCATATATAGATACATATATATCTCACACATATATATCTCTCACATATATATCACATATATATATCTCACATGTGTGTGTGTGTGTGTGTGTGTGTGTATATATGTGTGTGTATATATATATCACATTTTATTCACTCAGTCCACTGTTGATGAGCACCTTGGTTGACTCAGGTCTTTGCTATTGTGAATACTGCTGTGATGAATATGCAACTGCATGTGTCTTCTTGGTAGAACAAATTTCTGTCTTTTGGATATTTATGTGGTTTGGCTGTGTCCCCACACAAATTTCATCTTGAATTGTAGTTCCCATAATCCCCACATGTTGTGAGAGGGACCCACTGGGAGGTAATTTAATCATGGGGGCAGCTACCCCCATGCTTCTGTTCTTGTGACAGTGAGTGAGTTCTCACAAGATATGATGGTTTTATGACGAACTTTTCCCTCTTTTGCTAGGTACTTCTCCTTCCTGCCATCATGTGAAGAAGGATGTGTTTTCTTCCCCTTCTGTCATGATTGTAGGTTTCCTGAGGCCTCCCCAACCATGTGGAACTGTTAGTCAATTAAACCTCTTACCTTTATAAATTATCCAGTCTCAGGCAGTTCTTTATAGCAGAGTGAGAATGTACCAATACAGATATATACTCAGTAATGGGATTGCAGCATCAAATGATATTAATATTTTAGTTTTAGGCTTTTTGAGAAACCTCAAAACTGTTTTCCACAGTGGCTAAACAAATTTACATTCCTGCCAACAGTATGTAAGTGTTCCCTTTTCTCTGCAGCCTCACCAGCATTATCTGCAGTTTTTCTGACTTTTTAATAAGAGACATCCTGACTGGAGTGAAATGGTATCTCATTGTGGTTTTGATTTGCATTTCTCTGATGATTAGTGATGTGGAACGTTTTTTATATATTTGTGGGCCACTTTTATGTATTCTTTAGAGAAGTGTCTGATTATACCTTTTGCCAATTTTTAATGGAGTTTATTTATTCACTTGTTTAAATTTCTTATAGATGCTGGTTATTATATGTTTGTCAGGTGTGTAGTTGGAACATATTTTCTAGCATTCTGTAGGTTGTATATTTATTCTATTGATAGTTTCTTTTGCTGAGCAGAAGCTTTTAGTTTAATTTGGTCTCACTTCTCTATTTTGTTTTTGTTAAGATTGCTTTTAAGGACTTAGTCATAAATTCTCTCCAAGACAAATGTCCAGAATAGTGTTTCCTAAATTTCCTTCTAGAATTCTTATAATTTGAGGTCTTCCATTTAAATATTTAATCTCTCGAGTTCATTTTTGTATAGGGTGAAATATAGGGGTCCAATTTAAATCTTCTGCATATGCCTAGCAAGCTATTCCACCACTGTTTATTGAGTAGGGAGTCTCTTCCCCACTGCTTATTTTTGTCATTTTCAAGAAATATCTGATAGCTTTATTGTGGTTTCTCTATTCTGTTCCAGTGGTCTGTGTGCCTATTTCTGTACCAGTACCAGGCTGTTTTGGTTACTGTAGCTTTACAGTATAGTTTGAATTCAGGTTATGTGATGCTGTTTTTGTACCAGTGCCAGGCTATTTTGGTTACTGTAGCTTTACAGTATAGAGTGAAGTCAGGTAATATGATGCCTCAGATTTTGTTCCTTTTGCTTAAGATTGCTTTGACTATTCAGGCTGATTTTGGGTTCCATATGAATTTTAGAATAGTGTTTTGTAGTTATGTGAAAAATGACATTGGTAGTTTGATAGGAATAGTATTGAATCTGTGGATTGCTTTGGGCAATATAGATATTTTAACAATATTGATTCTTCCAATCCTTGAGCATGGAATGATTTTCTATTTGTTTATGTCATCTATGATTTCTTTTAGCAGTGTATTGCAGTTCTTCTTTTAAAGATCTTTCACCTTCTTAGTTATATGTATTCCTGGGTATTTTATTTTTTTGCAGCTATTGTAAATGGAATTGTGTTATTGATTTGGCTCTCATCTCTCATTTTTATACACATACTCTATTTGTTTATAAAAATGATGCTGATTTTGTAATCTGCAACTTTAATGAAGTTGTACTGATCAGTTCCAGCAGCCTTTTGAGGGATTCTTTAGGATTTTGTAGGTACAGAATCGTATCATATGTGAAGACAGCTAGTTTGAATTCTTCTTATCCTTTTTGCATGCCTTTCATTTCTTTCTCTTACCTGAGTGGTCTTGCTAACACTTCCAGTACTATGTTGAGTAGGTGTGGTAAAAGTTAGCATCAGAAATGCTTTTAGTTTTTGCCCATTCAGTATGATGTTGTCTGTGGGGTGATCATAGATGGCTCTTATTTTGAGGTATGTTCCTTCAATGCCTAGTGTTTTGATGATTTTTATCATAAAGGGATGTTGGACTTTCTGAATGCTTTTTCTGCATCTATATGGTTTTTGTTTTTATTCAGCTTATGTGGTGAATAACATTTATTGATTTGTGTATGTTGAAATAATGTTACATCACAGGAATAAATAAAACCTGCTTGAACAAAGCCTACTTGATCATGGTGAATTAACTTTTTGATGTGCTTTCCTACTTGGTTTGCTAGGATTTTGTTGAGGATTTTTGTCTGTGTTCATCAGGGATATTGACCTGTAGTATTCTTTTTTCATTATATATTTGCCAGGTTTTGGTATCAGAGTGATTCCGGCTTTGCGTAATGAGTTAGAGAGGAGACCCTCCTCCTTTATTTTTTGGAATAGTTTCAGTAGAATTGGTACAAGCTCTTCTTTGTATCTCTGGTAGAATTTAGCTGAGAATCCATCTTGTCTGGGTCTATTGGTAGATTTCTTATTATTGGTCCAATTTCAAAACCCAATTGGTCTACGCAAGGTTTCAAATTCTTCCTATTGAACCTTGGGAGATTGTGTGTTATTAGGAATTTATCCATTTTCTCCAGATTTTTCTGGTTTGTGTGCATAGAGATGTTCATAATAGTCTCCATTGATCTTTTGTATTTTCATAGGATCATTTGTAATGTCATCTTTTTCATGTCTGATTGTACTTATTTGTATATTGTAGAGAGTGTCTATCAATCTTGTTTACACTTTCAAAAAACAAACTTTTGGTTTTGTTGATTCTTTGTATAATTTGGGGGTCTTAATTTTATTCAATTCTGCTCTGGTTTAGTTATTTTATTTTTCTCCTGCTAGCTTTGAGGTTACTTTGTTCTTATTTTTTCTAATTCCCCTAGGTGTGATGTTGGATAATTAATTTGAGGTTTTTCTAACTTTTTGACATAGGTATTTAATGTTACAAACCTTCCTCTTAACACTGTTTTTTATGCATCCCAGAGATTTTGGTATGTTGTATCTGTTTTCATTTATTTAAAAGAATTTTTTAAGCTTAATTTCAATGTTAAATTTGCTGTTTATTCAAAAGTCATTCTGGAGCAAGCTGTTTAATTTTTACTATAATTAGGTGTTTCTGAGTGATCTTCTTGGTACTGATTTCTTTTTTTTTTTTTTTTTTGCACTGTGGTCTGAGAATATGGTTTGTGTGCTTTCAATTTTTTTTTAATTAATTGAGGCTTGCTTTATGGCCAAGCATTTCATTGATATTGGATTATGTACTGTGGGCAGATAAGAAGAATGTATATTCTGTGTTTGATGCGTGAAATGTTCTGTAGATGTCTAATGCTGACAGAGGGATGTTGAAGTTCCTCACTATTGTTGTGTGGTCTTCTAAGTCTTTTCATAGGTCTAGAAATACTGCTTGTACAAATCTGGGTGCTGCAATGTTGGGTGCATATATATTTAGGATAGTTAAGTCTTCTTATTGACTTGAGCCCTTTATCATTATGTAATGCCTTTCTTTGTCTTTTTGTTGTTGTTGGTTTACAGTCTGTTTTATCTGATACAAGAGTAGTGACTCCTGATGTTTTTGTTTGTTTGTTTTCTGTTTGTGTGTTAGATCTTTCTCCAACCCACTACTTTTAGTCTAGGAGTGTCAATATGTGTGAGATGGGTCTCTTGAAGACAGCAGATGCATGAGTTTTTTTTTTTAATCCAACTTACCATTCTACCTTTTATGTTGGGTGTTTAGAGCATTTACATCCAAATTTAATATTAATATGTGAAGTTTTGATCCTATTATGAAGTTGTTAGCTGGTTGCTTTGTAGTTTTTACTGTGTTGTTGCTTTATAGAACCTGTGAGCTATGTACTTAAGCAAGTGTTTCTGGTAGCAGGTATTGTTATTTTGTTTCCATCTTTAGAATTCCCTTAAGAGTCTCTTGTAAGGCGAGCCTAGAGGTAATAAATTTCCTTAGTCCTTGCTTGTCTGGAAAAGATTTTATTTGATTTTTGCTTATAAAGCTTAGATGACAGGTTATGAAATTTTTGGTTGGAATTTCCTTTCTTGAAGAATGCTGAAAATATGCTCGCAGTCTTTCCTGACTTGTCAGGTTTCTGCTGAGAAGTCTGCTGTTAGCCTGATGGGATACCCTTTGTATATCATCTGCCCTTTTTCTCTAGCTGTCTTTAAGATTTTTTCTTTAACCTTGACCTTGGACAGTCTGGTGAGTATATGCCTTGGTGATGTTTATTTTTTATAGAATATTGCAAGTGTCTCTGGATTTCTTGTATCTGGATGTTTACCTCTCTAGCAAAATTAGAAGATTTTTAAAAATTATTTCCTTACATATGTTTTCCAGGGTGTTTTCCCTTGCTTATTCTCTCTCTTGAATGCCAATAATATGTATGTTTGATTGCTTTATATAATCTGATATTTCTCAAAGACTTTGTTCACTAAATTTATTTTTTTTTATTTTTACCTGACTTAGTTCAAAATAAATTTAATGAACACAGATGGAGATGGCCCTCCTGCACCAGAATCTTTGCACAGGAATGCTGGGGCACCTCAGGCTACAAATCCAGGTGAGCTGGTACTCTGAATGCCTGGAGATTTGCCTAGGCATGAAGCAGAGAGGGACTTGCTGCATCACAATCTATGTCCAGAATGTGTGGGGCAACTCAGCCTGATGAACCAGATGAATGGGTTTTCTAAATTCTTGGAAGTCTGCCTGGTTGTAAAGCAGATGTCTGCCTTTGTTGATGTTGGTTGACAGTCTGTTTTTATCTGATATAAGAATAGTGACCCCTGATCCTGCACCAGGATCTCTGCACAGGATGGGCAGGGCAACTCGGGCTGCTAATCTAGGTGAATGGGTTCTCTGAATGCCTGGAGATGTCCCTGGGCATGGGGCATAGTGCCTCCTGCACCAGGATCTCTGCATAGAGGGGGTGAGGTGACTGAGGTTGCTAAACCAGGCAAGCAGGTTCACTGAATGCTTAGAGATCTGCCTGAGCACGTAACAAAGAGGGCCCCCCTGCACCAGGATCTCTGCACAGAAAGGGTGGGGCTGGTCAAGCTGCTGATCCAGGTAAGCAGGTGCTCTGAATGCCTGAAGATCTGTCTAGGCATGGAACAGAAAGAGCTCTTCTGTAACACAGTTATTTCCATGAAGGGTGGAGCAGCTCAGGTTGCTGGTCCAGGCAAGTAGGTGCTGCAGATACCTGTATTTCTGTCTGGAAGTGGAGTAGAGAGGGCCCTGCTGCACCACGATCTCAGGGGAGCAGCCTGGGGAAAACAACAATGGCACGCACACACTGGTTCTAGGTTGCCAAGCTGGGTCTACCTGTAAGTTTTCTGCCCAGGAGAAACTGCAGCTGTAGCAGCTCTCCTTTCCCAGGCTGTGACAGGGAAAATACAATTCCAGCTCCTACTGCTGAGGCACTTTCCAAAGTTCCGGCTATGGAGGCCCCTATCCTACCCCAGAGTGGACATTCTAATCTCTGACCTGAGACAAATATGCTTTTGCATCCAGAAGAATGGGTTGCCAAAGAATGGGGTCACCAAAGAATGGCTGACTTTGTATTCACCTGGATTAAAAATGGTATCCTGCTCTCAGTCCTAGGTCTGGGCCAATGTTGCAGTTTTCCCAGTGTCTTTCCATCATAGCATCTACAAGCTTCTTCCCACACTAGCTCCAGGGCTTGTGAGAAACAAAATGTTCTCCCTCAGCTTGGGTTGCTCGGATCCCCAGTGCAAATGTGAGTCATAGAGAAAGGCTCCCTGCATCTCTTGTGTACTGGCGCTTCACTCACTTTTGTCAGCCAGATTCCATCATAGAGACTGTTTGCCAGCAATCTCTTTCCCAAAATCAGGGTGCCCTTCATGATTCTGGTGGATTCCCATATTCCTTCTTGAATTAATTGAATTTTCTTCTTGAATTTCCTTCTGTCTCTCTGAAGAATCCTGACTAATAAGCTCACAGAGTTTATCTTTATGCACTATCTTGCTGCTTCCAAGTGGCAGAGGCACGCTAAAAGCCTGTAATCTACCATCAAATAGACTGCTATTTGAATCAGTGACTGAGTAATAAAGACCCACCCTCCTCCAGTTGGATGGGCAGGTACCATCCAATCTGCTGAGGGCCTAGATAGAACAAAAAGGCAGAAGAAAGGCAAATTGACCCTCTCTTTCTTTTCTGGAGCTGAGGCACCCTTCTTTATCTGCCCTTGGACATCAGAACTCCAAACTGTTTGGTCTTTGAACTCAGGACTTGCATCAGTAGCCCTGCACCCCCAGTTTTTAGGCATTCGGCCTCAGATTGAGAGTTACACTATTGACTTCACTGGGTCTTAGGCCTTCAGACTTGGACTGAGCCACACTCTAGGCTTCTCTGGTTCTTCAGCTTGCAGATGGCCTTTCATGGAATATCTCGTGTGTGTGTGTGTGTGTGTGTGTGTGTGTATATATATATATATGTTAAGGAGAGAGAGAGAGAAGAGGGGATTTATTAGGGGAATTGCCTCATATGATTACGGAGGCTGAAATGTTCCACAACATTAATGGGATATATATCCTATTAGTTCTTTCTCTCTGAAGAACCCTGACTAATACATACTCTGTTCTCTAATCTGTATGTATCACTTTACCTGGTAGGGTCTGATTTGAAAAAAATAATCTATATTTTTAACCACATACCTGTTTCCCATATTCTTTTGTCTTCTGATCACATTAACTCTAAGTTTTAAATGATTGAAAGAAACTGCTACCAACTTTCCTTAAATCAATTTACAACTCTACCTCTGGCCATGATGACAATGGAGGAGCATATTATAATATGCAAGGAAGTGGGCACTATGAGATGAGGATATACATTTTCTTTACACTGACCATCAGCCACTCTACTCTTCTGCTTCCATGTTGTTTATGGGGAAAGATGTAACAACAGTTAAGTTGTCATTTGCAAGAATGGGTGCTATTTTTTAAAGTATGCAAGGTAAAGCATGCATAAGGATTCATACCATCTTAATATTGCACAATGTGTCCTAATTTAAAAACTTGTTTTGGAGGCAAGTTGGCAGTGCTGACAGTGTATGCTTTTTCTTTTTTAATGTTTCTAAAGAGAAGTAAAAATTTGACTGAATCAGGTGTCAATTATACTACAAAAATCAAAGGTTTGTACTATGTAGTTTGATAAATTCTTCCCATGAACATTGGTAGATATGGTGCATAATGAAATATTTTGACCTTTCTTGTTTCTTAAAATATTACTGGAAAATAATATGAGGATGTATAAAAGAGTCGTCACAGAAAAAAAAAGTCCTTTTTATTTATTTATTTATTTTTCTAAAGGAGCAGTAGTGAACTTAAAGTAAGGGTGATATTTGTTTCCTTCCAATCTCGAGATTTTCTCATTCTAAGGCATGAAAGCATGGATAGTATAAAGTTTGTATGATAAAAGTTGTAAAGGCATTTACTTCATTCTATCTGTCATTATCCTAATGTGTTATCTTGTCTTATTCCTTTGATGACTATATAAATTAACATTTATTTAAAAGCTACTTGGCCATATACCATATGGTAAATTTTTGAAAACATTGTCTCTAGTCTTTAAAATGACTCTTAAAGATACGTCATATCATTTCCATTGTCCAGTTGAGAAAACCACATTCAGAGATGTTGAGTCTTTGTCTAACATCTGAACATCTGAAATAAGGCATGGTGCTGGAATAGGATCCTATAATTCTGAAATTCTAATTTCTGTTCCCTCTGCATAGCCTAGACCCTCTTAGATAGGTTTTGTTCTCTTCATTTGTCTCTAAATCACCTGGAAAAATGCTCTCGGTATAGCAGGTGGTCAGTGAACATTTATCTTGCGTGAACTTAGTGGGGAAATGTAGTTATGCAACCAAGACTTATGGATTCTGTCATAATAGTTCTGTCCCTTATCAATTGTAAAAATGTATCATTATCCCATGGATTGTTTCAATTTCCTCAATTATAAAATGAGAATTTAAAAATGATCAGAATTAAGAGATAGCATGTAGTGTAAAAGACTCTACAGGTAGTGTAAAGCCACTCTATATTCACTCATAATGCCACTTTTCTGGCCAGCTCCAATACAGCACAGAACCCGCCAGGCACATTGACTCATCCTTCTAAACTTCTTCAGTGGGGTAAAATTTTTTATCCATTCTTTTTACATCTGTTCATAGAATAGCAGCTGCAGGGACTTTTCTATAACTGTGGTGGGATGAAATACAGGGACTAGATCTAATCTGTTACATAGGCCCCAGCCTAACATTTGTGTGTGCGTGTGCTCTAATCTGTACTTTTGGTAATTTCCACAGGCAGCAGCATATCAATGAGTTTAAACCATCTTCTCTGTTGCTGTTTGTTTTTGTTTTTTGTTGTTTTGGTTTCTCTTGTTTTTTTTAGTTATTGGCAAATGCTTCTTACCTCAACCCCAGAAGCATTTTCTTAGGCTTGCCAAAAATATTAAATGCCTGGGCAATTTTATGGGATAATAGAATCTGTGTTCTCCCATTTTGATTCTATAAAAGCAGCAAGTGGCTTGCCTGAGCTATATATTGTATGATGCATGGGGATGCTCAGGGTCCTATAATCACAGTGTATAGGGATGGTCTAGATGGCCATCCCCTGTGACTAGAATGAAAGACAGGAGTTACAACGGCAAAGTGACCTACGGGAAATTTGGATTTCTAAATTGCTTACCAAAATGCCTCCAAAAGGTGGTGTATCTATTAAGGGAGGCTGAGAATATACTGAGGGAGAAATTTAACACTTTATATAGTGAAGACCAAGAAAAGCATCAAGCTTCCTAATGCAACCTTGCATGGTGACTTTAAAATTCTTTTCGGGAAAAATGGCTAGAGAATTAAATGTTTATTGAAAATACCCTCCTTTTATATGGTTTCATATCTTTCCCAAACCCTCTGCACTTACATTCTTGACTGTGATACAACATATATGGTTAAAATGTTTTATCTCATAAGGTTAATTTTCGAGATGTGAAACTCTGTTGGTTGTTACTGTGCATGTGCTAGAAACCCCAGGGTTTAAGGTAAAAGAAGACTCTAAATTTGAAAAACTGTGGACAATAGTAGAAACACAGAGGATGATTTTGCATTCATTCCACCTTGACAACTCCACTTTGTAGTTTTCCTCACCTTTGTGTCTGGAATTTTCATACAAATTATGTTTATTTATCAAACATTCCAGGAGATTGGTTTTTGTTCCGGAACTATATTCATTTGATTACCCAGGAAGCATATTTTCTTTGAACACTAATTGGATCCCCTAGTAAAGATACTAGTTTTATTTTCATATTCCTAAAATGTTAAGTTTCAGGGCATTATGATCATGCAGCCTTTTTGAATCCAATGGTTAAGTTATTTATTTCCATACTATAATTTTTTTTAGCTATTGTGGAAGAAAATTTGTTGCTGAGCTAGTTAAAACAAATGTTAAATTAAATATAAACAACATTAATTATGATCTACTTATGCTTTCCAGGCAGGAGTCAAAAACCACATGTGATTTAGAAAGTGTTACATAAATGAATGAAATGGTCTCCAGTAATGCAGTAAGTAGCTGTGAGACTGGTGAACTGAAGAATGCATGACCTGCCTAACAGTATTAAAAAATATGTGAATAAGCCACTCTGCCAGACAAACAAAATCCATAGATAAGCTGAGAGATGCAGAAGGGACAGGAGGAAGGAGCTCTATTTCTCTCTGTGGAAGGGAACGCTGACATGAGGAAAAATAATCATGGTGAGTGAGCATTGACTATGACTTCACTTAGAGCTCTAGGCAGTAGGGAACAAGTGAAGATCAGATCTAACAAAATAAGGCCTAGGGAATGCAAATGAAGCAATTTATAACTAGCGATTGGTTAAAATTGGCTTACTGACCCTGTAGTAACATCAATCCAAGTAAGTACTTTTTTATTCTCATTATGGAGAAGATGTGAGTCAGTGCTTGTTAGTGGTTCAGACCACAAGCTCTAAAGCTTTGTTGTTTAGGATCAAGGACTCTTTCTGCTCCATGTGAGGTATGAAAATGTGGGCATGTTACCAGAACTCACTGCCCTTCAGTTTGCACATCTGTACAACACGGATAATAATAGTACTTACATCAATGGTTACTTTAAAAATAAAATGACTTTATATACTTAAAAGGGCTGGCACATAATATTGCACAAACATTTGTTATTACAAAATAATTGTCAAACAACAAGCATAACCTCATTCAATTCTAATTGTGACTGGTTTTAGCTTTTTTTTCTACTTACTTGAAGATATACTATAGATTCTATTTTCTAGATTTCAGTAAAGCAGTAAATAATCATACCTTTTATTTCATATAAAGTCAAAGATTATTAGAGCCACTAGGAAATTTAAGAATCCCAATTCCAACTTTGATTTTCTAAGTTAAAATTATGTCTAGAAAGAAAATGCCTTATAGTCATACTGTGTAAAACAAAAAATGGCTACAATTCATATCTTCTGTGAACAAGTTTGATGATTTTCCTGAGACTCTCTCTGTATTGTATATGAAATGAAACATGTTAATTTATTCCTGATATTAGTGATTAGTGAGCTAAAAATTGTTCCTCTATTTTCAATGAAACTAGTTCATATAGAGAGATCTACCACAGGCATGAAATATAGGAGAAAGGTTTTGTGATTTACTTAGTATCAAGGCAGTAATTTCCTCCAGTTAACAGCTAACATGTTTTATCCTTTGTGGAAACAGGTGCCTTTAGATGTGATCCTTTTAAATTCAGGGGCTGTCTGACAGAAAAGAAGGGGAAGATCCTCTACAACGTTGATGCCAGGAAAGCAACCTCATCTCCTGAGCTTTATATGCAGTTGTAAACACATTGTCTTCCTGCAGCTGGAAGGAAGTATGTGTAATAAGAATAAAGCCTTTAACAAAACACAATTTACCTGGCAGGAGAAGTAGAAATTCAGGTATAAAGAGGAGTAATGCTATAAGACAATAATTCTCAACCCTAACTGCAAACCACAATCACCTGGAAAATTCTTAAAACTACTGCTTCTCAAATACCACCACAGAGATTATGATGAATATATTCTAGGGTTATAGCCAAAACAAAAGTATTTTTAAGCTTCATGATGGACTCTAATGTAAAAGTATTAGTTAAGCACCATGAACCTAATAATAATCTTCTGTCTGAACTTCTACTGGAATGGCCTCTTCTCTCATTACCATTGTTTTATTCAAATAACCTATGTACACTAGCAATGAACAATCTGAAAAAGAAATCAAGAAAATAATTTTATTTGTATTGGCATCAGAAAGGGTAAAATACCTAGAAATAAATGAAACCTAAGATGTGAAGGATTTGTACATTAAAAACTACAAAACATTGCATAAAGTAATTAAATAAGACACATAAATAGAAAGGCATCCCAATTTTATGGTTTGGAAGAACTAATATTGTTAAGATGGATATGCCATCCAAGCCAATCTAGAGACTCATTGTAATGCCTATCAATGTTTCACCAGCCCTCTTTTTATTGCAGAAATAGGAAATCCAACTCTCAAATTCATGTAAAATTTTCATAGCCAAAAAAATATATAGAAAAAAACAAAGTTGGAGGGCTACACTTCTCAATTTCAAAACATACTACACTACAGTGATCAAAACAGTGAGGAACTGACATAAAGATAACTATATAGACCTATAGTATAGAAATTAGAATCAGTGAATAAATTCATGTATCTATGGCCAATTGATTTTTGGTAAATGTGCCAATGCCATTCAATAGGGGAAATTATATTCTCTTCAACAAATGGTATTCACATAACCAGCCGACAAGTGACAAAGAATAAAATTGGAAAGTTACTTTAAAGCATATAGAAAAAATTTACTCAAAGTGGATCAGGGATCTAAATGTAAGAATTAAGCTCATAAATCTCATAAAAAGAAACATAGGAATAAATCATCACGACCTTGGATTTGAAATGGATATTTAGATACAACACTGACAACATATGAACAAAATAAAATAGATAAATCAGACTTCATCAATATTAAAAACTTTTGTGTATCAAATATATTATTAAGAAAGTAGAAAAACAACCTAAAAATGAGATAAAATATTAGCAAATCAAGTATCTAATAAGAGTCTAGTATCCAGAATATAGAAAAAAAATACTTACAAGTCAATGAGAGAAAGATAAACAATGCCATTATAAAATAAGCAAAGAACTTGAATAGACATTTCTCCAAAAACTATATTTAAATTGTCTACAAATACATTTTAAAAATGCTCAATATCATTAGTAATTAGAAAAATACACTTCAAAATCACAATGTGGTACCACTTCACACTCACTAGAGTGGTTTTAAGAAAAAAAATAGAATATTTAAAGTGTTGGTGAAGATGTAAAGAAATTTAAACCCTCATACACTGATGGTAGAAATGTAAAAAGGCTTATATAGAAAACAGTTTGACTTCTCCATAAAAAGTTAAGCATAAAATTACCATAGGGTCCAGCAATTCCACTCATATGTATATACCCCAAAGAATTGAAACTGATACTCAAACAAACATTTTTACATGAATGTTCACAGCAGCACTATTCAGAGTATCTGCTTTGGACTAAATGTTTGTGTCTTCTGCTCCCCCAATTTATATGTTGAAACCTAGCCTCCAATGTGAGGGTAATTTGAGGTGTGGTCTTTGAGAAGCAATTAGGTCATGAGAGTGGAGCCCTCATGAAAATGATTAGTACCCTTATAAAGGTCTGAGGAGACCACAGATTTTCCCTTTAATCGCACTGAGACATCTATGAACCAAGAAAGTGGACTCTCACCAGACACTGAACTTCCTGGAGGCTTGATCTTGGACTCCACAGTCTCTAAGAGTGTAAGAAATAAACTTACATTGATTATAAGCTATCTAGTTTATGGTATTTTGTTATAGCAGCCCTAAAGGATTAAGACAATAGTCAAAAGCTGGAAACAACCTAATTTCCATTAATTGATCAATAAATACACAAAATGTGACTCATACATTCAATGAAGTATTATTTGGTCATAAAAGGAGTGAAGTACTGATATATGCAACAATGTAGATGAACCTCAAACACATTATGCTAAATGAAAGATACAAGACACAAAATGGCACATATTTTACCATTCTATTTATATGAAATACTCAGAATAGGCAAAGCAGATTCATTGCAGGGGATGGAGAAATGATGAGTGACTGCTTAATGGATACAGGGCATACTTTTTGAGGGTGCAAGGAGTGATAAAAATAATTTGCAACTTTATAGAAGTGGTGGTTGCATAACATTGTGAATGTAGTAAATACCAATACATTCTATACTTTTAAATTTATGTATATTAATTTTGTTATGTGGATGTCACTTCAATGAAAAATAAAAAGAAATAGAGATAATAGAAATTGGTGCCTGCACAATTAAAAGGGTAGTGCATGTACCCATCAACCAGACTAAAAACCTCAAGATTCACAAGACATTAGTAAGAATACACAAAAAGGTGCTGCCTCAGAAGTGGGGAATAATAAGCCTTATAATTAATACTTCTCTATTGCCATTTAACAAAGTGAGACCCAAATGGCATAAATTGTTTCTGAGTAATTTAATTGCAGCTTAGAGTAAAGCTCAAGAATACTTACAGGGATCTAAATAGATACAACACCCAACAAAGATAAAATTAACAATGTCTAAAATCTAATAAAAAATTACCAGCCATGAAAAGAAAGCATGACCCTTATGGAGGAAAAAAAATAAAGTGAATCAAAACCGATGCAGACTGGCACAAATGTTAGAAATAGCAGACAGAATTAAAAAGTGCTATTATTATTATTATGTTAAAATGAAAAGCAATTTTAGATTAAAATAGATTTTAGATTAGATATCTAATCTAAACATTTTAATTCTGACAATATAATTGCATATTATAACAGACTATGTTAGAATATGTGAAATAATTGTGTATCTTAAAATCCTGTTAGAACGTGCAATATGTTATAATGTGCAATTATGTTAGAATTAAAAGCTATAACTATCTTTTATATGATCAAAGAATTAAGTAGATATAAGAAAGGACATAAGAAAAATGCTAAGTTAAACTCCTAGAGATGAAAGTGATATCGCTAGGAGACTGAGATAAAAAATGCGCTAGGTAAAATTAATGGAAAATTAGATATTTCAGAGAAACATATTAATGAATTAAAAACTGAATAATAGAAACTATACAAAAACAGGGAGAAAAGCACATTTTTAAACAGTTAACTAAACATCAATGAATTAAGTGACAGTTTTAAATAGCCTATATACATGTAATTGGACTACTTAAAAGAGAGAAGAGAGAAAATAATAAATATTTGAAGAAAAAAATCACCAAAAATTTTCAAATTTGATTTTAAAAGCCCACAAATGTAAGAAGTTCAATAAAACTGACATCCAAGAAATATTACAAAAATTATACCAAGGCATATGAAAATAAATTTCTAAAAAAAAAAAATCGATAAAATCTTAAAAGTAGCCAGAGGTAAAAGGACATGTTATATGCAGAGGCACAAAGAAAAAGAGCTTAACAGATTTCTTATTGAGGAAAAAATAATTAAGGAGGCAATGGAGCAAAATACCTAGAGTATTGAAACAAAATTAATAACTGACAACATAGAATTCTATATCCACTGACAATATTTTTCAAGTGAAGGTAAAATAAGGACTTATCCAAACATACAAAAAATTGAATAATTGATCCCCAGCAGACTTACACTATATAAAATGTGAAAAGATGTCCTTCAAACAGAAGAAAAATTATAGCTGATAGGAATATGGATCTACACAAAGAGGTGAAGAGTACCAAAAATGACAACTGCATGGATAAATGTAAGAATTTTTTATTATTTAAATTTTGAAACATAATTGATGGTTTCAAACAAGAATAATGTAAATATAGTTTAGGGTTTATTACATAAATTATGTAAAATATATGCTAATAAGTGCACAAAGATCAGAAGAGGAGGAGTGGGAGTGTATCATTGTAAAGTTCTTACAATTGAAGTGGTATACCATCACATGAACATAAGCTCTGGTAAGTTAAGAGCATATACTATGAAAGCATAAAGCTATAAAGTGTAAAACAACCTCTACAATAACGAAAGAGTGACAGTCACTAAGTAAACAAAGAAGATAAAAGGAAATAATAACATGATGACAAAGCATTATACTCTCTGCAGAATGGCTAACAATAATAATTAATAATAATAATAAACCAATAACACAGAGTGCTGCAAAGAATGTGGAGCAATAGGAACTTGCAGATACTACTACTAACAAGGTGTATTGTATTATTACTTTCAGAAACATTTGGCAGTATCTAATAAGATGAACATATACACACTTTGATAGAATAATTTCATATATATAAGAAAGTAAAGTTTTAAGAAAGTAAAAAGTTTAAAAAGAAAAATATCCATTAATATTGAATAGATTAAATGTATCATATTCACACAATGGAATATTATAAAGCAATAAGAATAAGTACAGTATGCTACTTGCAATAACATTAATAAATTTCACAGATATTATTGAACTAAACATAGCACAGACATGGAGTACATTTTATATAATTCCGTGTATGTACAATTCTACTGAGCTAAAATCCTGGCTAGTAGTTATCTTTTGTGGTCAGTTATGACTGGAGTTGAGAAGGCACTTTCGTGATGCTCTTCATGGTCTATTTCCTTAAATGGATGGTGGTTACACAGAGGCATTCACTTTATTGGACTTCATCATTTATGGTTGTGTACTTTATGTATATTATACATACTTTTTAAATGCCTTAAAATCACAGAGTTGAAGTTGTGCATCCACATAGCTAGTGTAGTTTCAACTTTCAAGACCTTCAAGTGTTCAAGGTCTGTTAAATGAATATAGCCTGTATTATCATGTTATTCAGCTTCATGCACATGATGAAGACTTACGATGATGAAGACAGGGTAGGTACAGTGATGAAAATAGTGGGAGAAAATGTTTCTCTTTGTCTAGAGCTATGGTAAAATCATGTGTTTTAAAAATAATTTACAAAAAGTAAGTAAATATTGATATTTCTACCCAGATTAAATTGATATTGATGTTTTTGTTGCACATACTTCCAGAAGTTGTGTGTGTGGGGGAAGGGGGAGGTATAATTTAAATTTATCTCTTTTGTTTAAATAATGAGTACATTGCTTTAAAATGCATATTTTGATCATTTAGTAGCCCATGGTGAATATTTTTCCATGTCAATAATTATTGCTCCTGCCATATTAATTAATTATTTTTATCTATTTATTTATTTTAAAAAAACTTTTTAGAGAGGAGGTATTGCTTTGTTGCCCAGGCTGGAGTGCAGTGGTGCAATCATGGCTCACTGCCACCACAAATTCCTGGGCTCAAGGGATATTCCCTCCTTACCCTCCTGAGTAACTGGGACCACAGAAATACATCATATTAATTAAATAATGAAAACCGAAGCATATGTAATGTGAGGACACAAAGACATCCTCTTAGTATTTCAAAATTAGATGGGCACTAACATAAAGCAAAATAGAAGAGTTTATTTGAGTATTTTAAAAGTCAGCATTCAAAAAATAGTTTACTTGCTGGATACACACACTGAATATGAAGTGCATCATTAGTAATTCATTTGCTTTTTGCCTTCTCTGTTTGATTTGAATTTTCAAAGGGTGTATAAGGCAGCTGTCAAATTGGTCACTCACCTAACAATTTAAAGTGTACAATACTATTTTGTCTGCTTTCGATCTTGTAATAGTGAGGTCTGGGAAGTTAAGTTGATATGTAATGGGAAAGACCACATTCCACAATTTCCAATGGGATTTAGTCATAAAGAAAAATACTTTCATTCTATGTTGACCCACCTGAGAATCGTTCCTTTAAGTTCCCTCAAGAAAGCCTCTTTGGGTTTGCAGAGGTTATTTGGCCAAGTCATGGGGATAACTCTGAAATTGTGTACATTTTGCAAGTGCATCACTATCAAATCTTAAATGCAAGCTAATTATTTGAAAATTATTTTAGTTAAATTCAAATGTGTTGCTCAAATATCTAAGTATAACCCACTTTACCTTTTCAAGTATAGATTGGACTTTTAGCAACAGTATGCCTATCAATGTATAATTAATTTAGTGCTACATAACTTAATCCAGCTGTCTCCTGCTACAGTATGCAGGAGTAGCTATGTATTAAATAAAGTCAAATCATGGTAAACTTTATTGCCCTTGGACAGGAGAACTAACAAAATGTACTTTCTCTGTTTAAGAGAGTTGAATTAAGGACAGTGGGGATCATCTTATTGCATCACTCTTTGTTATTTTCTTTACAAGCTGCAGCTTTCAGATTTCATGTTGCTGGTTCCCAGAGCTTATTTGAGTCACTAACACTTTTTAATGTAAATGCAAAATCTTCAGTCATCATTATGCAAACTACTGTCAGATGAATCGCTATAGGTTTGCATTTTCCATGAATCAATAGAACTAATTTGATAGCATTATCTAACAGCTTACTCAACCACACACACCAACACATATATAAATTATCACTATGAATTCTAATTGATGCTGAAATATAGAAATCACAAATTCATTTACCACAATCTGCTCTCTATAGGGTTATTGCAGTTTTGTTGGGAGGAGAATCCATGCCCTACTCTGAAAAATAATCAAAGAGAATTTTGTTTTTTACAGTGGTCTCATCAGTAGGCTCTATTTCACACTACAATATAACTGGGAATCTTAACATGGAGTTTATAGACCCATTGGGTTGACTTCAAAGGCTTCATGAAACCCATAAAATATCCATAAATCACTCATATTGTTGCTGGCAAATTTTATGTAAAGAAGATCATCAATAACCTCTACAAAATTTTCAAAATATCCTATGATATAGTTTGGCTATGTTCCCACCCAAATCTCATTTTGAATTATAACTCCCATAATTCCCATGTGTTATGAGAGGGACCTGGTGGGAGATCACTGAATCATGGGGGTTGAAATTTCCCATCCTGTTCTTGTGATAGTGAATAAGACTCACAAAATCTGATGGTTTTATAAAGGGGAGTTTCCCTGCACATGCTCTCTTGCTTGCCTCCATGTGAGATGTGACTTTGCTCCTCACTCACCTTCTGCTATGATTTTCAGGCCTCCCCAGCCATATAGAACTGTGAGTCAATTAAACCTCTTTCTTTTATAAATTACTTACTCTCTGGTATGTCTTTCTTAGCAGTGTGAGAACAGACTAATACATGCTATGATCTGTAAGATTTACAAACATAGACCCATTTCTAAACTGGTGCCATTAAAACAAGATCCAGACTCTGACTCCCTTCCCCCTCAATGTACCCATTTTATCTATGTCTAGTGTCCCCTCTCAACTGCAATTGCTGAAAGAGGCCTTGTTTTGTAACAGCTGCAGGGTCTTGAATCTCATGGCTCTCTTATTAGACATAAACGTGTTTTTCATAAAATTCAACAAGAATTTGTTGAATATATAAAATGCATTGACACTATGTTAGGCGCTTTGGTAAACACCTATGTAGGAGGATTTTCAGTACACCTCAAAGAGTGCTATGCCCTAAAATACAATCTGCAATTTCACCTAATTTTA
The DNA here is from genome assembly GCF_029281585.2 of Gorilla gorilla gorilla. Taxonomy (NCBI): domain Eukaryota; kingdom Metazoa; phylum Chordata; class Mammalia; order Primates; family Hominidae; genus Gorilla; species Gorilla gorilla. The sequence goes on from NC_073229.2 coordinate 66,812,972, forward strand.
CAGGAAAAGATTCAGAATTTACATCTTTTATAAGGGGTAAATTTTCCAAAAGAAGAAACAAATTAAGCTGGTAACAAATTTTATTCATTTCATCTAATAAGAGTTTTCCCTTCTCTACAGGAAGCTAAGATTAGTTAACTCTAGAGAAATTGAGAGTAGTCATTCATATAAAGTATGTGGCATAAATAAGAATGGGCAAATTTGAGTTGGATATAAATTAGGAGTAGAAAAGTATGGATCTTGTCAATCACAAGCTGCAGAAAATTTCTAGGCATTCCAAACAAAAATGGCCAGAAGAGAAAAGATGTAGCCAGAAAGAGAAGAACATAAACTGTTTTGGCCTTCTTCATAATTTTGTGAGGACGTAAGTAACTCTGAATACATAGAGAAGTCCATCCTTAAAATGGGCTTTCATGTTGCAGAAGTGACTCTGAGAAGTCATTTTTTAAGCACTTTTCACAGCAGTTTTAGATTCACAGCAAAATTGAGAGGAGATTATAGAGATTTCCCATATGTCCCCGAACTCCACACATGCATAGCTTCCGACGTTAACAACGTCCCCCATTCTCATGCATAGCTTCCCATATTATCAACATCCCCCACCAGAATGGTACAACTTGTTACAACTGATGAACCTACATTGACACATCATAATTAGCCAAAGTCCATAGCTTACTTTCAGGTTCACTCTTGGTGTTGCACATTCTATGGATTTGGAAAAATGTATAATTACATCTACTTATTATTATAGCATCATACAGAGTACTCTCATTGCCCTGAAAATCCTCTGTGCTCTGCCTAGTCATCCCTGCCCCTATCAACCCCTCGCAACCACTGAATTTGTACTGGCCCTATAGTTTTGCCTTTTCTAGAATGTCATACAGTTAGGTGATATGGTATGTATTCTTTTTGGTTTGGAGTTTCCACTTAGTAGTATGCATTTTGGTTTTCTCCATGTCTTTTAATGGCTTCATAACTAGTTTTTTAGCACTGAATAATATTCCATTGTCTGTATGTACCATAGGTTATCTATCCACTTATCTACTGGAGGACATTTTGGTGACTTCCAAATTTTTGCAATTATGTTAGATTATGTGTGCTTATGTATATACACATTATGTGTGTATTTGCTTATGCACACTTATATATAAGTGAAACGAATGACAGCAATAATACAAGAGATGAGAGGAAAGAGTTAGGATTATTTTCTTACCATAAGGTATTCACACTACACTTAAATTTGTATGTTATTTAAAGGTAGGCTTGGATTAGTTGTAAATGTGTACTGCAAACTCCAGGATGACCTCCAAAAACAGTGAAAAAAAATTGTAACTGATATTCTAAGAAAGCAGAGAAAATGAAATAATATAAAATCTAAGTTAAAACCACAAACACCAGAAAAAGAGTGGAAGACAAAAATAAGAATAAAGAACAAAGGCAACAAATACAAAACAGTAGCAAATATTTATTTAACTATACCTATAATCACCCTATAATCTTTTACTGGCAATGATCTAAATATACCAGTTAAAATACAGATTATTAGAGTGGTAAAATCCACTAAAATCCTCTAAAAGTGGCTGTAATAATTCATACTCAGGTTTTTTTGTGAACATAAGTTTTCAATTTTGTTTGGTAAGCACCAAGAAGCACAAGCTGCCTGATGGCATGGTAAAAGTATGATTAGTCTTAAAAGAAACTGCCAAATTGTCTTCCAAAGTGGCTGTACCATTTTGCATTTCTACCAGCAATGAGTGAAATTTCCTGTTACTCCTTATTCTTCTCATCAATTTATGCTGTCAATGGTCTGGATTTTGTCCATTCTAATAGGTGTGTGTGTAGTAGTATCTCATTGTTTTAATTTGCATTTAACATAAAATGTGGAGATTCTTTTAACATAATTCTTTGCCATATTTATATATATATACATACACATATATATGTATATATGTGTGTATATATAGACACACACACATATATATACACACACACATATACACACACACACACGCATATATATATATATATATATATATATATATATATATATATATATATCTTCTTTGGTAAGATGTCCTTTAAGGTCTTTGGCTCATTTTTTAATTGAGTTATTTCTTTTCCTATTGTTGAGTTTTAAAAGTTCTTAGTATATTTGGGGTATTACAAATATTTTGTTTTGTTCTTTTGCAAATACTTTTCCAAGTTTCCGGCTTGTCTTATTCTCTTGACATTGTCCTTTGCAGAGCAGAAGTTTTTAATTTTAAGAAAGTCCAGCTTGTCAATTATCTCATGGATTATACCTTTGGTGTTTTATCTAAAACATCATCACCATACCCAAGGTCATCTAAGTTATTTCCTATGTTATGCTCTAGAAGTCTTATAGTTTGGCATTTTACATTTAGGTCTATCATGCATTTTGAGTTAATTTTTGTGACAGGTGTTAGGTCTATCTAAATTCATGTTTTTGCATGTGGATGGCCAGTTAGTTGCTCTAGCACCTTTTATTAAAAATATTTCCCTTGCTCCATTGTATGTTCTTTTCTCTTTTATCAAAAACCAATTGACAGTATTTATTTGAGTCTGTTTCTGGGCTCCCTATTTTGTTCAGTTCATCTATTTGTCTATTTTTTCCCAATACCACACTGCCTTGATTACTGTAGCTTTATAGTAAGTCTTGAAGTTGTGTAGTGTCATTGTACAACTTGTTCTTCTTCAATATTGTGTTGGCTATTCTGGGTCTTTTCCTTCTCCACATAAAATTCAGAGTCCATTTTTTATATTCAAAAAATAACTTGCTGAGATTTTGATTGGGATTGCATTGAATCTATAGATCAAGTTGGAAAGAACTCCCATCTTGGCATTATTGAATTTTCTTATTTGTGAACATGAAATATCTTTCCATTTATTTAGTTCTTTTAAATTTTATTTTAGTCTAGTTGATCAGGGCTTTACACTTTTGATTACATAAATTTTGTACATATTTTGTTAGATTTATAACTAATTATTTAGTTTTGGAGGTGCTAATGTAAATACTATTGTGTTTTAGTTTCAAATTCCACTTGTTCATTACTGGCATATAAAAATTTCAATTTGTATATTAACTTTGTCTTCTACAACCTTGCAATAATTGCATATTAGTTCCAGGAGTTTGTTGTTGTTGTTGTTGATTCTTTTGGATTTTTCACATAAATGATTATTTCATCAGTGAACAAAGAAAATTTTATTTTTTACTTCCCCATCTGTATACATTTTCTTTTCTTTTCTTGTTCAGCCTGTTGATGTGATTGATTACATTAATTGATTTTTGCATGTTGAACCAGACTGAGATACCCGGGATAAATCCCACTTGGCCATAGTGTATAATTGTTTTTATGCATTGCTAGAGTCCATTTGTTGATATTTGTTGAGGATTTTTGCATCAATGTTTGTGAGATATCTTGATCTGTAATTTTATTTTCTTATAATGGCTTTGCCTGATTTTGGTATTAGGATAATGCTGACTTCATAGAACAAGTTAGAAAGTTCTAACTTTTAATTACTTTAAAAAGATGCTTAAAGTGCTGTAATTTTTTCCTTTAATGTTTGGTAGAATTTACCAGTGAATCCATCTGGGCCTGGTGATTTCTGTTTGAAAGACTATTAATCATTGATTCAATTTTTAAATAGATATGCACTTATTCAGGTTGTCTATTTATTCTTGTGTGATTTCTGGCACATGGTGTCTTTCAATAAATTGGTCCATTTCATTTAGGTTATTAAATATGTAGACATAGAGTTGTTCATAATATTACTTTATTATCCTTTTAATGTTCACAAAAACTGAAATTTTAATAATAGCAATTTGTATTTTGTCTTTTTTTTGCTTGACTAGAGGCTTATTCATTTTATCTATCTTTTTAAAGAACTAGCTTTTGTTTTTGTTAATTTTCTCTATTGATTTCCTCTTTTCAATTTCACTGATTTCTGCATTGATTCTTATTACTTATTTTCTTCTGCTTACATTGTATTTAATTTTCTTTTTCTAGTTTCCTGATGTGGAAGCTTACACTATTTATGATGGATCTACTTCTATTTTACACATCCAGTACTATAAATTTCCCTCAAAGCACTGCTTTTGCTACATCCCATAAATTTTGATAAGTTGTATTTTTATTTTGACTTAGTCAAAATATTGTTTAATTTATATTGAGATTTCTTTTTAATCTATGTGTTATTTGGAAATGTGTTGTTTAATCTCTGTGTATTTTGGAACTTTTCAATTATTTTTTTGTCATTGATTTCTTAGTTTAATTTAATTATATTCTGAGAGAAAACATTATATGATTTCTATATTTAAAAATTTGTTAATCTGTGCGTTTTAATCCAGAATGTGGTCTATCTTGTGAGCTTAAGAGGAATGGATATGCTGCTGTCTCTTGATGTAGCCCATAAATGTCAATTATAGCCAGTATTGTTGAGTTCAACTACGTTCTTACTAATTTTCTGCCTGCTGGATCTATTTCTGCAGATGGATGTTTAAGTTTCCAGCTATAATTGTGGAGTTCCTTTCAGTTCTATCAGTTTTTAACCTCATATAGTTTGATGCTTTGTTGTTAGTTGCATACACATTAAGAATTAGTTACATCTTCTTAGAGAACTTGTCTATTGTGTAATAACCTTCTTTATATCTGATAACTCTTCTTGCCTTAAAATCCACTCTGTCTCAAATTCGTATCATTATTCTGCTTTCTTTTGTTTAGTGTTAACATGATATATTTTTCTTCATTCATTTACTTTTAATTTATTAAGCTTACCAGGGGCATTCTTTCTGTTATACTGTTTTTGATTTCCAGAATTTATTTTGGGTTCTTTGTTAAGATTTTTGTGTGTCTTCATATTTACAGTGGAATTTTTGTGAACAACAGACATAGTTGGGTTGTGTTTTTTAATGCACTCTAAAAAAATCTGTCCTTTTATTAATACATTTAGACCATCGACATTAAAAGTGATTATTGGTATACTTAAGTAAATATCTATTATATTTGGTACTATTTTGTTTTTGTTGCCCTTATTCTTTGTTCTTGTTTTTGTCTTCCACTCTTTTTCTGCCTTTTGTAGTTTTAACTGCAATTTTATAAGATTCCATTTTCTCTGCTTTTTTAGAATATCAGTTATACTGTTTTTCACTATTTTTGGTGGTTGTCCTGGAGTTTGCAGTACTCATTTACAACTAATCCAAGTCTACCTTCAAATAACATTATACCACTTCAAGATTAGTGTGAGTACCTTATAACAAAATAATCTTAATTATTTCCTCTCATGTCTTATATCACTGCTGTCATTAATTTCACATATATAAGCATACATAAACTTAATACTATACTATATTATACATATATACTACATATACATAAGCATACATAAACTCATGTGTTGTCGATATTATTATTTTAAGCAATTTAAATCTGCTGGATCAATTGAGAATTTTTTTAATTAAATTTTTATTTTATCTTCATTTATTTCTTCAATACTTTCTTTTCTTTATTTATATATGAGTTTCTGACCTATATTTTTCTTTTTAGCTCCAAAAATCTTTTAACATTCCTTGCAAGGCAGTTCTACAGGCAACAAATCTTCTCGAATTTGTTTAAGAAAGTCTATTTCTCCTTCACTTTTGAAAAATAATGTTTCAGGGTAGAGAATTCTAGGTTGGTGGATTTTTCTCTCTCAACAGTATTTATTTATTTATTTATTTATTATCTTCCTTTTTTTAAATCTTTGATTTTCCGTAATTTTAAAATGATATGCCTATATTTGGTTTTGGCTCGTTGTTTGTTTCTTTGGTTTTAGCATTTATCCTGTTTCGTATTCTCTGTAGCTTCCTGGATTTATCTTTGGCTTGGTGTTTAACAGTAATTTGGAAAAATTCTCAGTCATTGTTTCAAATATTTTTTTCTGCTCTTCCTTTCTTTATTCTTCTTCTTGTAGTCCCATCAGATGTATTGTAACATCTTTTGTAGTTGTCACACAGTCCTTGAATGTTCTGTTTATTTTTTTTCTTCTTTCAGTCTTTGTTCTTTTTGCTTTTCAGTTTTGGAGGTTTCTATTGGTATGTCCTCAATCTCAAACAACCCTCAGTTAGTCTACAAATAGGCCCATCAAGAGGATTCTATTTTGGTTATAGTGTTTTGGCTCCTAGAATTTATTTCTGGCTCACTTAGGATATGTATTTATCTGCTTACATTGCCCATCTGTTCTCACATTCTGTATTTTATCTGCTAGCACCCTTAACTTATTAATCATAGTTGTTTCTTAAAAAAATTATCTGATATTCCAATATCCCTGCCTTGTCTGATTTTTATGCTTGCTCTGTCTCTTCAAATTGTCATTTTTGCCTTTTAGTATGTCTTATGATTTTTTCTTAATAGCTGGGTATGATGTACTAGGTAATAGGAACTGCTGTAAATAGTTTTCTATTGATGTAGTGGTAAGGTGTGGAAGAGGAGAAGTGTTCTACAGTACTCTGATTAGTTTTCAATCTTTCAGTAAGAACATGCTTCCAGACTGTGAAATTTACAAGTGTTTCCTTTTTTTTTTTTCCTCCCCAGTTAGGTGGAACAGGGAGGCTAGAGTGGGCTAGAGTTGGGGTATTTTCCTTCCCCCAGGTCGATTAGGCTCTGATGGTACCCCAGGAGGTTAGGCTCTGGTTTACTAGTTTCCTTTAGGAGAGGCCTTATTTAGAAGAACAGAGGGCTCTGTTCCTTTTTTCCCCCACCATTCTGGAAGTGTGGGAATTTTTCTCTGATTTTACTATGAGAATCTGGTCAACATCCTTTAGGTAAAACTTAGAAAAGTATGGAGGCTTCTCTATGACTCGATCGTCCTGGAGTTCTAACTCTCAAGATTTGTCTGTACTCTTAGAATTTATCAATCTCTGCTTCTGTAAGCCATGATTTCCTGTATTTGCCTGTCTGTCTCTCAAATTTTGAGGTCAAAGGTTTGTTCTGTGTCTTCGCCTCTCTTATGGATCCAAGATCTGTTGATTTTTTTCGGTCTGTCACTTTTTTGACTGTTAGGATGAGGTGACAACTTCCAAGCTCCTTACATGAAGAACCAGAAACCGGAATTCTGAGCAGGAGTTTAGAGCTGAGCGCTGTGTACGACTCTGTGGTCTTTCTGAAAAGAAAGGATGCAGGAGACAGAGGGCACAGGGGTGAAGCTAGAACACAGGGATCCTGAGGCTCTGTCTTGAAAGAAAGCAGTTCTGCTTTAATCTACTTGTATATTGTCCTTTAGCTTTTTGGAATAATTGATTCTACTATATAAAGACAGATAGAGACATACACAGAGAGACAAGTTATTAGTAGGTAGATAATGAATGGATGGATGGATAAAAAGATAGATGATGCATAGATACAAAGAATATGCCTGATTGCTATTGGTGGAGAAGGCACATAATGACCTTCCAATTCTTGTGCTCTGAATCAGTTTGTTTTGTTTTTATCTTTCTTCAGTCATGGATCTAGAGAGTTTGCTTTAGGTAACAAGGTTATTATTTAAGAGCGATCTCTGAGGATGTCTTGTGTAATCACAATAGGTAGAGTCTTATTTCTAGACCTTACTATCTTGTTTCTAATATTACTTTTAATTTGCCATTGTAAATTCAGCCATTTAACTCTTTCCTAATTGTTTTCAAACTCAACATCTCTACTTAACAAGAACTGAAAGTCTTAAAAATGAATGTTGTAATAAAAACTATAGTCCTACATTAGCTTTATTTATGGAAGGAACTAATGATAAAATCAAAAGTGAGAAAGAATACACAGATATGGGTAAAGTGAAGCTTGTAGGCCAAAGTTTCCAATTAATAAAGCTTTTTATTTCTCTTCTGGGATCATCTACATATCCATTTAGATACCGGCTTCAATACTGAACAAAAACTAATGTTCAAGAACTTATGCAATTGAACTTCTCTGCTTTAAAACTGCCTATGACCTTATTTGGAAGTCAAGTGTAAATTTCTGATTCACTCTATGTAAAGCTGTCAGCTGACCTCAATGTAAATGAATATTTTAGATTTCCTGGTTGTTTGCCTTACCTGCTAGAAAATTCCTGGAGTGAAGAGTAAAAATAAATATAAAGATACCAGTGTGGTTACTTAATTCCTCACCTTGTCAGTAGAAGAAAATTCACATAATTTAATTTCCCACCCTCCTGTCTCTGTATTTTCTCTGCTGTCTGTCACAGGAGGGCAATGTAGATGCATATTAATGAGACCAGGCTAGGCAGACACTCAAGGCATTTTTCTCAATCTGGAAAAAATGCCTCAACAATATTTACAAAAGTCTATGACAAGACAGTTGCATAAGCAATTGTCAAACTTAAAAGAGTTAGGAGGCAAAAGAGAGGCAAGGTGAGATCAAGAAGCTTGTACTAAAAAAACTGTGGCAAACAGTATTTACCTTTTTCCTTGGTCTAAAGTCATATGGTATCATCTAGACTTTGCACAAATGTCCTTGATTTAGATACCATTTTGTTCCAACAATCTTGACTCACAATAACAGAGAAAAATTACATGAAAATATTCAGAAATGGAAAAGTAGCCTATTTGTGAATCACTTTTTATGAAAGACTTTATATTGTTAAATAGAGATATACTTAACAATAAGCGAGGTAGATGAGTGCTGATATAATAGATTTCACACAATCAAGGAATAATCATGAAATGTATGGGTATCCTAAGTGTAAAGAGAGACTTTCAGGATAATGACATTGAAATTGTAAAGAAATGTGTTTTATATATATGCACACACACACATACTCACAAATATACATACATACGTATGTATATATACATCCTTTTAAAAAAATTTTTTTAAATTCCAGTTAAAAAATAGAGATGACCTGCTTATATTGAAAAGACTTAGGAATTTTTCATGAGAAAAAGATGCTTACAATCTATAGTGAACTCCTTATTTGGGCAAAGGAAGGTATTACCATAAGTGCAATAGATACCGTTTTGCCCCAGCCATTTACACATGAAACATTTAGTTAGATTCTAAGCATTTCATTTTAAGAGACAATTTAACATTCTATAGCATGTCATTAATAGAATGATTATGTGTCTGGAATCTACAGCATATAAAGAACTAAAGATGTAGTTGATGATCATCCCGAAAGAAAAAAAATAACAGGAATAAAACAAGATCTCTATCCAATGGTCTCTGACACAGATAAGGGGTTTCATTCGTTCAGCACCAATCCAGTGATATCCATCAGGGCCATTGTGTAAGAGAAGAGAAGAGGAGGCATATTAGTTGTGATATAACCAACTCTGTCACAAACAATATGCAAGCCTAGACTCATATTGAGGGTGGGCTGTAGAAAGATTTCCTGTACTAGATGGAGCTTAATTTTAAAGATATATTTACCAATGAGTCCTAGATGATATATTATTTATATCTTTTCCTAAAAGTTTGCCAGATCCATTCCTAAAAATAAGACTTGTTATAAGTAATTCTAGAATATTCCCTCTAAAATATTCTAGAATGTCATTTAGAAAACAAAGTGTGTCTTTCAAAGCCCCTTTCCACCACGTACCTTTGGTTAACTCTTTGAGTCTTTCTTATTTTCTTCCATAAACCATGATTTCCATTCCCTTCTCTTCTTGATAATAATGTAATTTCATAAAAGTACCTCATATACATATTCAACATAAGTTGTAAATAAATAGTTGCTGGCTAAAATTCAGATAGTTCCTATGAGTTTTATGTGTTTACAGATGCTAAGTTCTTAATGAAGGAATTGAAACTCTAACTTGAAATTTAGGGCAACAACAATCTTAATTTTTTGTGTGGAGAGACTGTTCCAAAGACCCATTAATAGTGCATGAGAGGCTGAGTAACCCACCTGCTAGTGGAAAAAGCATAAAGCAACTATGCTTCTGGGTTGCAGAATAAAGAACCCCATCCAAATTTTCCAAAATATGGTCATTGGGGAACTCACCAGTTCATTCACCTCTGTTAAGTACTTCTAATTTAGAAGAAATAAAACAGTTCAGTGTCCTTGTGGCCTTTTCTTAGTCATCTTTACCAGTTCATTATCCTATCCCTGACCTTTATATTTTAAGTTCCTCAAACATCTTTCCAAATTCCTTTCTCTTCTGGCAGAATCATCTCTATAATCTTTTAACTCTACTATAATCCACGATATTTTCTTCAAATAAAATATGTATGCAATTTTTAAAAAACAATTGATCTCTCTTTCTTTGCATCTATACTCTTACATGTAACTACTTTCCTAACATGTCTAGCTGAGATATCTTAAAGGCTTCTCAACTAAGTATGTCTGAAATTAAATTTATTATCTTTCCCTCAAACCAGCTCTTTTTTCTAGGGTGATACATTTTATGAACAAAGCAATGATTTATATAATTGTGCAAGTCAGAAATCTAGCATTTATCCTTGGTTCCTCCTACTTCTTCACACTCATGATTCATATGTCTTCATTTATTATTAATATCACCTTCTAAATATTTCTCAAAACTGGCTTCTTTAATTCATCTTAATAAGTTCACCCCCACAGTTTTACCTACCTTCCTCTCTTTCTTGGACCACTTCGACAATCAGCTAATGGCTTTCAACTCAGATTACTGCCTCTGTTTCAATCCATTCTACATATGGAAAAAAGTGATCTTTTAAAAATGGAGATCTCATTAAAAAGGCTAAAGTTCTTAGCATGCCCTAAACTGCCCTGCTTATTCTCATCCTGCATTCATCTGCTGTCACTGCCTCTCCCCAGCTCACTTTCTGCTTAGACCCTAGAACTTTATTCAGCTTTCAGAAAACTATGCTCCCTCACAATGAAGGTCTTTGCACTTGCACTTTCTTCCGTCTGCTTAAAATATTCTGTTCAAACCTTCTTTTCATATTAAACTACTCTTCAACTGTTGACTTTCAACACACATGATTTTTCTCTTAAAATAGGCATCCTTGATGTCTCATACTGAGTCAAATCCACTCATAGAATTTCATGACAACTTATACTTTTCCCACATGATACGTTTAAGACTTTATAAGTATATTTGTGTGATCACTTAATATCTACTTCACCCTCTATATTATAGGTGCCAAAAGGGCAGGTATCATGTGTGTTTTGATGATTCACTGCAAAATACATATTTACAAATGTGATAATTAAGTAAATGAAAGAAAGAATACATGAATAAAATAAGACATTTGAAATTTAAATACCTACAAAAGGAACTTCTGGAGTATTGGCAAATTTTGCTTTATTTGTGCTATTTGTATTTAACTTTGTTAATAGTCATCAGATTGTACTGAGGAGCAATATTTTTTGAAAGTTTTCTTTGATGAATTTACTGTAAAATCAATGATGTGGAGGTTAAATTGATGTAGGCATTAAGCAAGATATTTCTTTGAGCGTGTTTAAGATTTCAATTTTCTGACATGTTCAAAGTGATTTCTAGAAACACTTTGAAAATATGCTATGGATTGGATATATAAGCTTGAGTAAAAAATATTTTTAAATTTTTTTTTCAAAATAGTAATTTAAAACATTTGTGCACATTTCTTTGTTCTTTGTGTTTTTATGGAAAAAGAATACCATTTCTCTTCATTCTACTTTTAACTATTCAAACACATTTCTCTAGTGTATTCTCCATTTAAAATATGCAGGCACATGTGCAAAATTGCAGCTGATTCAGCCTGTCTAAATACATGCCAATGTGCAACTTGAACCCGTTTTTGATGTTTTCTATGTTTTTTCCAGAATGAAATATTTAGTCTTTTGCTAGTAACTTCAAAAAAGATTTTGAAATATTTATAAAGTATATAGCATACACATAAAAAGTAGATGCAATAAATTCTTATTATTTTATTCAAATTGCTCTAAGATTCAATTATATTATTTTGAACTCTCTTCTGAGATACTCCTTAAAAACTTGTAAACTTATAATGAAGTATTTGAAGCCACTTCTAGGCAGCTCCTCAACTAAAGAGCCATGGGAAGGTATGTAGACTGACATTAAAGACAGTGAAAGGGATAATGATAGGGACTTAATGTCTGAAAATGCTAGAATTTTGAGTTATTGAGTGTAATGGTTAATTGTATGTATCAACTTGTAGAGTATTTTTTGGATGAGATTACCATTTAAATTGATGAACACTGCGTAAGCAAATTCCCCTCCATAATGTGGGTAGCCTCATTTAATCAGTTGAAGGCCTAACAAGAACAAAAAGATTAGTCTCCACAAACAAGGGGGAGTTTTTCAGTAGACTGCGTTTGGACTTATCTACACCATCACACTATTCACTCCCCTTGGTCTCTAGCCTACCAGCCTACACTGTAGATTTTGGACTCACCAGCTTTCATAATTGTGTGAGCCAATTCCTTATAAGAAATTCCTCTATTTTCTTCTCTCTCTTTCTCTGCCTCTCCATATTATATATGCTATTGAATTGTATATTATAATGGATGAATATTTTGAGATATAAATTAAGTATTAGTAAAGCTCCTAAAAAAACAGAAATAAAAAAGGAAGTTCACTACTGCAATTAAATCTGAGAAGGGTATCTATTTCTCAGCACTCAACCATTTATATACATGTACATCACAGTGAATATATCCAATCATATATAAAATCTGTGAACAATTTTATAATTCCACAATACTCATGGAATGAATATTTATGGAGTATTTTTCTGTTCTGAAAGTTTGTATCCATTTCATCTAATCTCTTTTCCAAGATTTAGAAGTAGATTGCATGTTTTCTTTCTCTGTTGCTTAAGATATTTTCTAGGATGGTAGCATTATAATACTGGCAGAACCAATACAAAGAGAATTGAAACTGGACCCATCTTTACACCATATAGAAAAATCAACTCAAGATGGATTAAAAACCTAAATGTAACACCTAAACCTATAAAAAACCATTGAAGAAAACTTATGAAATACCATTCTGGACATATGTCCTGGCAAAGACTTCATGAAGAAGATGCCAAAAGCAATTGCAACAAAAACAAAAATTGAAAAGTGGGATCTAATTAAACTAAAGAGCTTCCACACAGCAAAAGAAACTGTCAACAGAGTAAACAACCAGCCCACAGAATGGGAGAAAATATTTGCAAACTATGCATCTGACAATGATCTAATATTCATAATCTATAAGGAACTTAAGTAAATCAACAAGCAGAAAGCAAAACAAAAATAATATCGAAAAGTAAGCAAAGGATATGAACAAGCACTTTTCAAAAGAAGACATACGCACAGCCAACAAGCACATGAAAAAAATTCTCAACATCACTAATCATTAGAGAAAAGCAAGTCAAAAACCACAGTGAGATAGTATTCATACTAGTCAGAATGACTACTATTAAAAAGTCAAAAAATAACAGATGCAGGTGAGGTTGCAAAAAAAATAGGGGGAATGCTTACACATTGCTGATGGAAATGTAAATTAGTTCAAACACTGTGGAAGGCAGTTTTGTAATGTCTCCAATAAATTAAAATAGAACTACCATTCTACCCATTAATCCTATTATTGGGTATATAACCAAAGGAATACAAATTACTCTACCATAAAGATATATGCATGCATATGTTCATCACAGCACTATTCACAATAGCAAAGACATGAAGTCAATCCAGGTGCCTATCCACAGTGGACTGGAAAAATAAAATGTGGTACATATACACCATGGAATACTACACAGCCATAAAAATGAATAAGACTGTGTACTTGGCAGCAGCAGGGATGGAGCTAGAGGCCATTATCCTAAGCAAACTAATGGAGGAACAGAAAACCAAATACCACATGTTCTCACTTATTAATGGGAGCTAAACATTGAGTACACAGAGACACAAAGAAGGGACAAATAGACATAGGGGCCTACTTCAAAGCAGAGGGTGGGAAGTGAGTGAAGATCAAAAAACTACCTATAGGGTACTATGCTCCATACCTGGGTGACAGGTACAAGAAACCCACATGACACGCAGTATTACTGCACATGTACCCCTGAAACTAAAGTAAAAGCTAAAAACAAATACTGGCAAGACATTTTAAAAATAAGTGGGACCTTCGAAATTCTTAACGATTATTTTATAGGCAATAGCGTACACTGTTTTATCACAGGCGGCAACACGTGGACAGGAGAAAGTGTCTTTCTCTAGCTTTCTCTTGTAATTGACAGAACTGGACTCAGGTTTGGTTTGCCACATTCCCTCTCCTGTTTTCTGTTTGTTTGTTTGTTTTGTTTTTCCACTCTGAGTAAACTATCTCTTGAGTAAATAAAACATTTCAGGTAGTTTCTGAAAAGGCCTGTCAGAAACTGGCACATTGAATCCCCAGCACTGAGAGAAATGGAAGTAAGCAAAGTTGTCACCTCCATGCCAAATTTACTAGGAACTGAGTTCCAGGTATATCAAATCAAGGAGTTCCACCAGGAGTAGATAAATAATTTTCAGGACCCCAATACAAAGTAAAAGTTCTGGAACCCTTGTTCAGAAATTGCTAAGAATTTCAAGACTGTGAGAGCAAAGTATGAAACCAAGTGTTGTGCCCCTTGAGCGTGGGGCCCTGTGTGGCTACCAGAAAGCATGCCCTGGTTCCAGATATACTTCAACTCCTTACTTTATAGCAGATGCTTCTTTAAGTACTCAAATGATAAAGATTGGCACTCCTTATCCTGAGGTAATGAAAAACAATTTCAGGTGAACATTAGCAGTCTGAATTGGGTATGAGTGAGCAATGACTACCTTTTTACTACCAAGAAAATAACTGCCTCTCAAATAAATGAGAAATGAGTAAGTCTTTAGTTGCAACAGTTAAAGCTAAATAACTGAAAACATTATTTGTATTGAAGCAAATGACTATCGAAATGCAGAAGATATTTTGTGTTTAACAGAAATTTATATCCAATACCTTAGATTTTTAAGAACATAAAACACACTAGTATCTTTGTAAGCAACTCCAATGCCATCATGTTTTGTGATAGAGTGCTTAGGTTAACTCCCATACTTTAAAAAATTTTAATTGATAGCATTTATTTTCAAATTCTTTAGCCATTCTAACAGGATGAGAAGAGGATCAAAATTTTAAAAGCACAGATAAGGACTCGCTTTTGTTAAGATCGTTCACTTTTAGCAAGTATCAATTGTCAGAAGATATACATACTAGACTTTTTTGGATAAGGCGATCTTAATTTCACAGTTGAGAGATTCCTATTTGCCACTTTCTAGCCATTTAGCCAGCCAGCACCTATATCACTTGTTTCACTGCTCTTTTTTTTTTTTTTTGAAACTTCTTGCAATATTTTTCACTTCTTTCTGCAACTGTTCTCTGTTCTCTGTGTAAATCCTTGATAATGTCTGAAAATTTCCTCAACGTTCGTCAGGTCTTGAGATTTTCCTGATACCTAGGAATGCTGGTCGGAGAAATACATTCCAAAAAATAGTTTCCAAAGTATCGTTCATGATTGGACTGGCAAAGTTACCAAGTGGATGTAAACTTTGTACCTGACTTTGTACCTCTCTTGACTTAAAAGATGTTTAAGACATCAGCTCTCAGTTTGGCTTTTCATGCAATTTATTTTCCTCCCTGGAACATTCTTCTTTTTCAGAAACAGACTTTATGGAACATTTTACCCCCTATTTCCTGCCTCAGGGCTTGCCTAGTTTTGTATGAAAGATTTCCAGAAATGTGAACTGTTGGCATTTTCTAATACCAAGATTTACTCTTATTTAATAATTTATTTAAAATATCTTCCTCCCTTGAACTGACATGGTATGTTTTCCTCCATTAAATTTTAAATTAAATATTTTATTTGAAGATAACTGTAGATTCACTTGAAGTTGTAAGAAATAAGACAGAGAAATCCCATATATCCTTTATTCAGTTTCCCCCAGTGGTTTCATCTTGCAAAACTATATAGCATTATCACAAACAGGATTGACAGTGATACAATCCATGGATCTTATTTGAATATCCAGTTTTATTCATACTTTTATATGTGTTTAGTTCTATCCAATTTTATCATTTGTGTAGGTGCATGTATCCACCACCACAGCCAAGATACAGAATAGTTCCATTATCACAAGTAGCCCCTATGTTGGTCTTTTATAACACACTCACAGCCACTTACCTGTTTTCCACTACTATAATGTTGTAATTTCAAAAATGTTATATAAATGGAATCACATAATATGTAACCCTTTAGAATCAGCATAATTCACTCTCATAATTCTTAGAGATTCGTTCATTTTGATGTGTGTAACAATAGTTTGTTTCTTTGTATTACTAAGTGATATTCCATTGTATAAATACACTACAGTTTCTTTAACCATTCACTAATTAAAAATCATCTGGGGTTTTTAAGATTGTGTCTATTATGAATTAAGCCATTGTGAACATTTGGGTACAGATCGTGTGAATATAAATTTTCATTTATTTGAAATAGACCAAAAATATAATTGGTGGGTCGAATGGCAATTGCATTTTTAATTTTATGAGAAACCACCAAATTATTTTCCAGAGTGAGTGTTACATTTAACATTCTCACCAGCTATGTATAAGTGATTCAGTTTCTCCATGTCCCTGTGAGTATTTGGTGTTACCTTTATTGCTCATTTTATCAAGTCTGATAGGTATATCGTGATATCTCACTGCAAGATTAATTTCTATTTCTGTAATGATTAAATGATGTTGAATATTTTTCAATTTATGTATGTGCCTTCTGTGTATCCTCTTCATGTCTTTAGTCCATTTTAAAATTGGATTTCAGACTTTGGTTACAATAATAATTTTCAGAAACTTTGTTGTGTTTTTTAAAAATTTGGCTTGATTTATCTGGTGTCTTCAATCACCAGACTGAAGCTTTCGATGAAAGCTTCAACGCTTTCCTTTTTTTTCTGCTTGTGCAGCCTGAAGGGATGTGTGCTAGGTGGTCCTTGCATTGCTATAACAAAATATCTTGGCCGGCTAATTTATTAAAAAGGAGGTTTAATTGGCTCACAGTTCTGCAGACTATACAGGAAGCACTGCACCTGAGGCAATCTGTTTCTAGTGAGGAATCTGTTTCTAGCATCAGGAAGCTTACAATTATGGTGGAAGGTGAAGGGGGAGCAGGCGTCTCACATGGAAAGACTGGGAACAAGAAGGGGGGTGGCATACAGTTTTAAACAACCAGATCTCATGAAAACTCACTCACTATTATGAGGACAGCACCAAGCTGCCTCTATAACCCAAATACCTCATACCAGGCCACATCTCCAACATTGGGGATTACATGGCAACATAGGTTTTGAGGGGGCAAATATCCAAAGTATATTATTCTGCCCTGGCCCCTCAAATCTCATGTCCTCTTCACATTGCAAAACACAGTTATATCTTCCCAATAGTTGCCCAAAGTCTTAACTCATTGCAGCATCAGCTGAATCAAAAGTCCCAAGACCAAAGTCTCATCTGGAGATGAGTTCCTTCTACCTATGAACCTGTGAAACCAAACAAGTTATTTACTTTCAAGATACAATAAGGGTACAGGCATTGGATAAACATTTATGTTCCAAAAGTGAGAAATCAGTCAAAAGAAAGGGCTACAGGCATCATGCAAGTTCAAAACCCATCAGGGTAGCAATTAAATCTTAAAGCTTCAAAACAATATCTTTTGACTCCATGTCTATCATCCAGGGAACACAACTGTAAGGGATGGGCTCTCAAGGCCTTGAGTAGCCCTAGTCCTGTGGCTTTTCAAGGCTTAGCTCCTGCAGTGGTTCTCCTGGGTTGGAGTTGAGTACCTGCAGCTTTTCCAGGCATAGGGTGAAAACTGCCAATGGATCTATTACTATGGGGTCTGGAGGATGGTGACCACCTTCCCACAGCTCCACTAAGCAGTACCCCAGTGGGTACCCAGTGTGGGGCCTCCAACCCCACATTTCCCCTCCATACTGCCCTGGTAGAGGTTCTGTTAGGACCCCACCTCTGCAACAGGCTTCTGCCTGGGAACCCAGGCTTTCTCACACATCCTCTGAAATCTAGGTGGAAGTTGACAGGTCTCTTTTACTCTTGCATTCTGCATGCCTACAGGCTTAACACCACATGGAAGTTGTCATGGCTTATGGCTTGCATCCTCCGAAAGAGTGGCCTGAGCTATATCAGGGGTATTTTGAGCAGCTCTGGAGGTGGATTAGCCTGTATATGGGCAGTATCCTGAGGCTGCACAGGGCAGCAGGGCCATGGGCCTGGCCTAAGAAATCATTCTTTCTTCCTATGTCTCAGGGCCTGTGATGTCTCTGGGCACTAAAGATCTCTGAAATACTTTCAAGGCCTTTTTCTCATTGTCTTATCTATCAGCACCTGACTCCTTTTAGTGATGCAAATATCTCTAGCAAATTGTTACTCCACAGCCCACTTGGATTCTTCTCCTGAAAATGGGCTTTTACAGCAGTAACCTCTGCAGACTTAAATGTCTCTCTCAGACAGCTTTGAAGAGAGTAGGGGTTCTCCCAGCACTCAGCTTGAGATCTGAGAATGGGCAGACTGCCTCCTCAAGTGGGTCCCTAAACCCCGAGTAGCCTAACTGGGAGGCACCCCCCAAGTAGGGGCGGACTGACACCTCGCATGGCCGGGTACTCCTCTGAGACAAAACTTGCAGAGGAACGATCAGGCAGCAGCATTTGTGGTTCACCAATATCCGCTGTTCTGCAGCCACCGCTGCTGATACTCAGGCAAACGGGGTCTGGAGTGGACCTCTAGCAAACTCCAACAGACCTGCAGCTGAGGGTCCTGTCTGTTAGAAGGAAAACTAACAAACAGAAAGGACACCCACATCAAAAACCCATCGTACATCACCATCACCAAAGACCAAAGGTAGATAAAATCACAAAGATGGGAAAAAAACAGAGCAGAAAAACTGGAAACTCTAAAAATCAGAGCGCCTCTCCTCCTCCAAAGGAACTCAGCTCCTCACCAGCAACGGAACAAAGCTAGACAGAGAATGACTTTGACGAGTTGAGAGAAGAAGGCTTCAGATGATCAAACTACTCCGAGCTACAGGAGGAAATTCGAACCAATGGCAAAGAAGTTAAAAACCTTGAAAAAAAAATAGACTAATGGATAACTAGAACAACCAATGCAGAGAAGTCCTTAAAGGACCTGATAGAGCTGAAAACCAAGGCACAAGAGTTACGTGATGAATGCAGAAGCCTCAGTAGCCAATGCGATCAACTGGAAGAAAGGGTATCAGCGATGGAAGATGAAATGAATGAAATGAAGTGAGAAGAGAAGTTTAGAGAAAAAAGAATAAAAAGAAATGAACAAAGCCTCCAAGAAATATGGGACTATGTGAAAAGACCAAATCTACGTCTGATTGGTGTACCTGAAAGTGATGGGGAGAATGGAACCAAGTTGGAAAACACTCTGCAGGATATTATCCAGGAGAACTTCCCCAATCTAGCAAAGCAGGCCAACATTCAAATTCAGGAAATGCAGAGAAAGCCACAAAGATACTCCTCAAGAAGAGGAACTCCAAGACACATAATTGTCAGATTCACCGAAGTTGAAATGAAGGAAAAAATGTTAAGGGTAGCCAGAGAGAAAGGTCAGGTTACCCACAAAGGGAAGCCCATCAAACTAACAGCTGATCTCTTGGCAGAAACTCTACAAGCCTGAAGAGAGTGGGGGCCAATATTCAACATTCTTAAAGAAAAGAATCTTCAACCCAGAATTTCATATCCAGCCAAACTAAGCTTCATAAGTGAAGGAGACATAAAATCCTTTACAGAAAAACAAATGCTGAGAGATTTTGTCATCACCAGGCCTGCCCTAAAAGAGCTCCTGAAGGAAGCACTAAACATGGAAAGGAACAGCCAGTACCAGCCACTGCAAAAACATGCCAAATTGTAAAGACACTCAAAGCTAGGAAGAAACTGCATCAACTAACGAGCAAAATAACCAGCTAACATCATAATGACAGGATCAAATTCACACATAACAATATTTACTTTAAATGTAAATAGGCTAAATGCTCCAATTAAAAAACACAGACTGTCAAATTGGATAAAGAATCAAGACCCATCAGTGTGCTGTATTCAGGAAACCCATCTGACGTACAGAGACACTCATAGGCTCAAAATAAAGGGATGGAGGAAGATCTACCAAGCAAATGGAAAACAAAAAAAGGCACGGGTTGAAATCCCAGTCTGTGATAAAACAGACTTCAAACCAACAAAGACCAAAAGAGACAAAGAAGGTCATTACATAATGGTAAAGGGATCAATTCAACAAGAAGAGCTAACTATCCTAAATATATATATATATATTTATAAATATATATAAATATATATATATTTATATATATAAATATTTATATATTTATTATATATATATATATATGCACCCAATACAGGAGCACCCAGATTCATAAAGCAAGTCCTGAGTGATCTACAAAGAGACTTAGACTACCACACAATAATAACGGGAGACTTTAACACCCCACTGTCAACATTCGACAGATCAACGAGACAGAAAGTTAACAAGGATACCCAGGAATTGAACTCAGCTCTGCACCAAGCAGACCTAACAGACATCTACAGAACTCTCCACCCCAAATCAACAGAACATACATTCTTTTCAGCACCACACCACACCTATTCCAAAATTGACCACATAGTTTGAAGTAAAGCACTCCTCAGCAAATGTAAAAGAACAGAAATTATATAAAACTGTCTCTCAGACCACAGTGCAATCAAACTAGAACTCAGGATTAAGAAACTCACTCAAAACTGCTCAACTACATGGAAACTGAACAACCTGCTCCTGAATGACTACTGGGTACATAACGAAATGAAGGCAGAAATAAAGATGTTCTTTGAAACCAATGAGAACAAAGACACAACATACCAGAATCTCTGGGACACATTCAAAGCAGTATGTAGAGGGAAATTTATAGCACTAAATGCCCACAACAGAAAGCAGGAAAGATCTAAAATAGACACCCTAACATCACAATTAAAAGAACTAGAAAAGCAAGAGCAAACACATTCAAAAGCTAGCAGAAGGCAAGAAATAACTAAGATCAGAGCAGAACTGAAGGAAATAGAGACACAAAAAAACTCTTCAAAAAATTAATGAATCCAGGAGCTGGTTTTTTGAAAAGACCACCAAAATTGATAGACCGCTAGCAAGACTAATAAAGAAGAAAAGAGAGAAGAATCAAATAGATGCAATAAAAAATGATAAAGGGGATATCACCACCGATCCCACAGAAATACAAACTACCATCAGAGAATACTATAAACACCTCTACGCAAATAAACTAGAAAATCTAGAAGAAATGGATAAACTCCTCAACACATACATCCTCCCAAGACTAAACCAGGAAGACGTTGAATCTCTGAATAGACCAATAACAGGCTCTGAAATTGAGGCAATAATTAAGAGCTAACAACCAAAAAAAGTCCAGGACCAGATGGATTCACAGCCGATTTCTACCAGAGGTACAAAGAGGAGGTGGTACCATTCCTTCCGAAACTATTCCAATCAATAGAAAAAGAGGGAATCCTCCCTAACTCATTTTATGAGGCTAGTATCATTCTGATACCAAAGCCTGGCAGAGACACAACCAAAAAAGAGAATTTTAGACCAATACCCTTGATGAACATCGGTGCAAAAATCCTCAATAAAATACTGGCAAACCGAATCCAGCAGCACATCAAAACGCTTATCCACCATGGTCAAGTGGGCTTCATCCCTGGGATGCAAGGCTGGTTCAACATACAAAAATCAATAAATGTAATCCAGCATATAAACAGAGCCAAAGACAAAAACCACATGATTATCTCAATAGATGCAGAAAAGGCCTTTGACAAAATTCAACAACCTTTCATGCTAAAACCTCTCAATAAATTAGGTATTGATGGGATATATTTCAAAATAATAAGAGCTGTCTATAACAAACCCACAGCCAATATCATAATGAATGGACAAAAACTGGAAGCATTCCCTTTGAAATTGGGCACAAGACAGGGATGCCCTCTCTCACCACTCCTATTCATCATAGTGTTGGAAGTTCTGGCCAGGGCAATTAGGCAGGAGAAGGAAATAAAGGGTATTCAATTAGGAAAAGAGGAAGTCAAATTGTCCCTGTTTGCAGATGACATGATTGTATATCTAGAAAACCCCATCATCTCAGCACAAAATCTCCTCAAGCTGATAAGCAACTTCAGCAAAGTCTCAGGATACAAAATCAATGTGCAAAAATCACAAGTATTCTTATACACCAATAACAGACAAACAGAGAGCGAAATCATGAGTGAACTCCCATTCACAATTGCTTCAAAGAGAATAAAATACCTAGGAATCCAACTTACAAGGGATGTGAAGGACCTCTTCAAGGAGAACTACAAACCACTGCTCAATGAAATAAAAGAGGATACGAACAAATGGAAGAACATTCCACGCTCATGGGTAGGAAGAATCAATATCGTGAAAATGGCCATACTGCCCAAGGTAATTTATAGATTCAATGCCATCCCCTTCAAGCTACCAATGACTTTCTTCACAGAATTGGAAAAAACTACTTTAAAGTTCATATGGAACTAAAAAAGAGCCCGCATTGCGAAGTCAATCCTGAGCCAAAAGAACAAAGCTGGAGGCATCATGCTACCTGACTTCAAACTAGACTACAAGGCTATAGTAACCAAAGCAGCATGGTACTGGTACCAAAACAGAGATATAGACCAATGGAACAGAACACAGCCCTCAGAAATAATGCCACATATCTACAACCATCTGATCTTTGACAAACCTGACAAAAACAAGCAATGGGGAAAGGGTACCCTATTTAATAAATGGTGCTGGGAAAACTGGCTAGCTATATGTAGAAAGCTGAAACTGGATCCCTTCCTTACACCTTATACAAAAATTAATTCAAGATGGATTAAAGACTTACATGTTAGACCTAAAACCATAAAAACCCTAGAAGAAAACCTATGCAATACCATTCAGGACATAGGCATGGGCAAGGACTTCATGTCTAAAACACCAAAAGCAATGGCAACAAAAGCCAAAATTGACAAATGGGATCTAATTAAGCTAAAGAGCCTCTGCACAGCAAAAGAAACTACCATCAGAGTGAACAGGCAACCTACAGAATGGGAGAAAATTTTTGCAACCTACTCATCTGACAAAGGGCTAATATCCAGAATCTACAATGAACTCAAACAAATTTACAAGAAAAAAACAAACAACCCCATCAAAAAGTGGGCGAAGGATATGAACAGACATTTCTCAAAAGAAGACATTTATGCAGCCAAAAGACACATGGAAAAATGCTCATCATCACTAGCCATCAGAGAAATGGAAATCAAAACTACAATGAGATACCATCTCACACCAGTTAGAATGGTGATCATTAAAAAGTCAGGAAACAACAGGTGCTGGAGAGGATGTGGAGAAATAGGAACACTTTTACACTGCTGGTGGGACTGTAAACTAGTTCAACCATTGTGGAAGTCAGTGTGGTGATTCCTCAGGCATCTAGGACTAGAAATACCATTTGACCCAGCCATCCCATTACTAGGTATATACCCAAAGGATTATAAATCATGCTGCTAGAAAGATGCATGCACACGTATGTTTATAGCGACACTATTCACAATAGCAAAGACTTGGAACCAACCTAAATGTCCAGCAACGATAGTCTGTATTAAGAAAATGTGGCACATATACACCATGGAATACTATGCAGCCATGAAAAATGATGAGTTCATGTCCTTTGTAGGGACATGGATGAAACTAGAAACCATCATTCTCAGCAAACTATCACAAGGAGAAAAAACCAAACACCACATGTTCTCACTCATAGGTGGGAATTGAACAATGAGAACACATGGACACAGGAAGGGGAACGTCACACACCGGGGCCTGTTGTGGGGTGGGGGGAGGGGGGAGGGATAGCATTAGGAGATATACCTAATGCTAAATGACGAGTTAATGGGTGCAGCACACCAACATGGCACATGTGTACACATGTAACAAAGCTGCACGTTGTGCACATGTACCCTAAAACTTAAAGTATAATAATAATAAAATTAAAAAAAAAAAAACAGAAAATGGGCTTTTCTTTTATACCACCTGGCCAGGTTGCAAATTTTCCAAATGTTTGCACTCTGCTTCCCCTTTAAATATAACTTACAACTTTAAATGATTTCTTTGCCGTAGCTTCTGAGCATAGGCACTTAGAAGCATCCAGGCTGAATCTTGAATGCCTGATGCTTAGAAATTTCTTCCACCAGAAACTTTAAGTCAAGTCTCTTAAGTTCAAACTTTAAGAGATCCATAGGTAATGTTCACAATGCAGCCAAGTTTTTTGCTAAAGTATAGCAAGAGTGGCCTTTTCTTCAGTTCTCAATAACCTCTTCATTTCATCTGAACCTCTTCAGCCTGAACTTCACTGTCCATATCACTGCCAGCATTTTGGTCATCACCATTTAACCAGTCTCTAAGAAGATTCAAACTTTTCCTCATCTTTGTATTTTCTTCTGAGCCCTCCAAACTCTTTGAACTTCTGCCTATTACTCAGTTCTAAAGCTGATTTCACATTTTCAGGTATCTTTACAGCAATTCCCCATCATTGATACCAATTTTCTGTCTTAGACCATTCTTGCATTACTATAAAGAAATACCTGGGCTGGCTACTTTATAAGCAAAGAGATTTAATTAGCTCACTGTTCTGCAGGCTGTACAGGAAGCATAGCCCCTGCATCAACTTCTGACAAGGACCTCACGAAGCTTACAATCATGGCAGAAGGTGAAGGAAGAGCAGTTTTCTTACGTGACATGAGTGGGAGCAAGAGATAGTGTAAGGGGGAGATGTCACAAACTTTTAAACAACCAGATCTTGTACAAAGTCACTCCCTGTCATGAAGACAGCACCAAGCCATGAGGAATCCATTCCCATGACCAAAATACCTCCCACCAGACCCCATCTCCAACATTAGCAGTTACAATATTATATCTGTATATAATAATTTTATGTATCCCCTTAATGTTCCAAAGTAGTTATTTTGATTATAATTAATCAAAATATTGATTAAAGGCTTTGGTATTAGATTTTGAATCCATTCCACCTATTGGCTGGAACATGAGATGTGGAGGGACAAATATCCAAGCTATATCATGGTGAAAAGAGTTTTCCAAAGCAATTCCCATTCCCTCATGAGAAAGATAGAGGACAAGAGTCTCTGGCTCTTGGGAGTATAGAGGTTTACATAGATGAGCACTTGTAAAAGGATCCCCTTTTCTGTATCTTGCATTTTACCCTGTCTCATTTGGTTCCTTTTAGTGGGCAATGGGAGTTGAAGTCCTGCTTACAGGGAAGAAGAGCTCTTTTCCTTTCAGGTTATTGTTACTGGGGCTCCAGTTGATCCATCTCAGTTGTGTCACCAGTTCACCTGGTGGTATTTGCTGGTTGCTCTGAGGGAGAAATGATCTCACATGGGATAGCCACTACCTCTAAAAGGCACCGAAGATGCAACTTTCCCACAAGGAAACAGGTAAACCCTTCAGAAGCTACACCATTTTTTTCTATATATATGTTAAATACCAGCTTAACCTGGCTTGGATGTGCTTGGCCTAGGAAAGAAGAAAAAAGCAATAGTTAACTCATATCTAAGAATAGTTAACACCATTTCTTAGCCTCGAAATATTTACATAAATTATAACTGTATATAATAAGATTATATATCTCATTAATGTTCCAAATTACTCATTTTTATTATAATTATAGGTTTTGGTATTAGATTTTGGATGTTTCACTTATTGACTAGGAGAAATGAATGGTTTTATCCTGAGTTAAGGGAAAATGCCTGTTTCCCTGAAAGATGGTAGATTAAGAATTAGAAAGATTAAGGAAGTAAAAATACTAGACTAGATATATTATATTACAATGCAAGACAACATGATAACATAATACATGGAAAGCCCATGTATATAAAATGCCATTTGCCAAGACTGTCAAGAATACACTGGCACTGATGGGAGGAACACCAGTGTTACTAACAAATTCAAGGGTGGCTCACCTCCACAGGCCAGAGCTGATGGTAAGAGAGATGGTCCCAGTCCAGGGCTCATTAATATTTATGGAGATAAGACAGATCTGAAATAATAGAGGCCAGGTGGTGATGTTTAGCTGCCAGAAATCAGGACACAATTATCGTAATGACCATCAAGGTCAGAAGAGCAGCCAATAAGTCTTGGCCCACAGAGAGTAATGGACATGGTTAACAGTGTGTGGCATCCCTAGGGGGAAACAGACAGCTAGGCAATAAGGATATGGTTTAATATCTATAACCAAACACGACAAGAATGAAGAAGGAGGAGACTGAGGAGTGCCATCCCAATAAAAAGCCATGCATGATCCCTTGCTCAGTTTCCAGGTTTGAGCCAATTTTCAAATTCAGAACTTGTCAACTAATAAAGTGAATGGGTCCCCAGGGGGATGACTTTTTAAGAAGACTGTGGCAAATATGATTCCCCCAATCCTTTCATTAATTAATCTACAGCCATTTATACAGGTGACTATATAGTGGGGAACAGAGAATATCTAGACATATTGAGGAAAAATATGGCATAAGTTCTGAGCTGACGTTAATATTCAGTGACTCAAAGCATCATCTTGACTCCCCTGTTGGGAGGGAGTTTGCAGGAGCCATGTAATAAAGGGATACCCAGCTAAAACTTTGATTCTATATCTACTTTCACCACTGTTATTCAACATAGTACTAGAATCCTAGCTAGAGCAGTCAGACAATAGAAAGAAATAAAAAGCATCCAAATTGGAAAGGAAGAAGTTAAATTATCCTTATTTGGAGATGGTATGATCTTATATTCGGAAAAACCCAAAGACTCCTCTAAAAAAACTATTAAAACTTATTTAAAATTTTAGTAAAGTTGCAGCATACAAAAGTAACATACAAAAATTACTAGCATTTCTATATGCCGAAAGCAAACAACCTGAACAAAAAATCAAGAAAGTAATCCCAATTACAAGAGCCATGAGTAAAGTAAAATACTGAAGAATAAACTTAGCCAAATAAGTGAAAGATCTCTACAAGGAAAACTATAAAACATTGGTGCAAGAAATTGAAGCAGACACACACAAAAAGGATATTTCACATTTATGGACTGGAAGAATTAATGTTAAAATGTTCATAGTACCCAAAGAAATCTACAGATTCAATGCAATTCTTATTAAATTACCAAACACATTCTTCACAGAAATAGCAAAAAAAAATGCTAAAATTTATATGGAACCATAAAAGACCCAGAATAGCCAATGCCACCCTGAGGAAAAAAAAAAAACAAAACTGAAGTCATCATATTACCTGGCTTCAAATTCTACTACAGAGCTATAGTAACCAAAACAGTATGGTACTGCCATAAAAACAGGCACATGGCTCAATGGAACAGAACAGGGAACACAGAAAAAAATCTATACATCTACAGTGAACTCATTTTTGACAAAGGTGCCAAGAAAATACATAAGAGAAAGGACAGTCTCTTCAATAAATGATGCTGGGAAACTGAATATTCATATGCAGAAGGAGGAAACTAGATTCCATTCTTTTGCCATACACAAAAGTTAAATAAAAATGATTAAAAGCTTAAATTTAAGACCTCAAACCATAAAACTAGTGAAATAAAACATTTGGAAAACTCCAGAACATTGGTCTGGGAAAAAGATTTATTGAGTAATACCCAAAGCACAGGTTACCAAAGCAAAAATAGCCAAATGGGGTCACATCAACTTAAAAAGCTGCTGCACAGCAAAGGATGCAATCCACAAAGTGAGGAGACAACCCCCAGAATGTGAGAAAATATTTGCACACTACCCTTCTGATGAGGGATAAATAACCAGAATATATAAGGAGCTAAAACAATGGTATAGAATAAAAATCTAATAATCCAATTTATAAATGGACAAAAGACCTCAAGAAACATTTCTCAAAAGAAGACATACAAATGCCAAACAGGCATATGAAAAGGTTGATAATGAGATATCATCTCACCCCAGTTAAAATGGCTTTTATCTATAAGACAGGCAACAGTAAATGCCGGTGAAGATGTAGAGGAAAGGGAACCTTTGTACAATGTTGTTGGGAATGTAAATTAGTACACCCACTATGAAGAACAGTTTGGAGGGTCCTCAAAAAACTAAAAATAGAACTACCATATGATACAGCAATCTCACTGCTAGGTATATATCAAAGAAAAGGAAATCCGTATATTAAAAAGATATATGC
This sequence comes from Gorilla gorilla gorilla, assembly GCF_029281585.2. Lineage (NCBI taxonomy): Eukaryota > Metazoa > Chordata > Mammalia > Primates > Hominidae > Gorilla > Gorilla gorilla. Next base: position 66,841,268 of record NC_073229.2, read on the forward strand.
ACTCCCATTTTTATTACAGCACTATTTGCAATAGCCAAGATTTGGAAGCAACCTAATTGTCCATCAACAGATGAATGGATAAAGAAAATGTGGCACATATACACAATGGAATATTGTTCAACCATAAAGAAGAATGAGATCTTATCATTTCCAACAACATGGATGAAACCAGAGGTCATTATATCAGGTAAAATAAGATAGGCACAGAAAGACAAACTTCACATGTTCTCCCTCATTTTGCAGAGCTAAAAATTAAAACTATTGATCTCTTGGAAATAGAGAGTAGAATGATGGTAATCAGAGGGTGAAAAGGATAGTGTGGGTGGGCGGACTGAGGATGGTTAATGGGTGCAAGAATATAGTTAGATAGAATAAATAAGATTTAGTATTTGATAGCACAATAGGGTGATTACAGTACGCAATAATTTATTGTACATTTTAAAGTAACTAAAAGAGTATAATTGGAATGTTTTTAGCACAAAGAAGCGATCAATGTTTGAGGTGATGGATATCCCATTTACCCTGATGTGATTATTACACACTATATGCCTGTACCAAAATATCTCATATACCCCATACTATATATACACCCATTATGTACCCGTACAATAAAATAAAATAAAATTCTGGTTCTATTGTATCCACTGGGTCCACAGACCCACCCAATTGTCATTTAACTAGTTTTGAACTGTATACCTAAAATCTATATACTTAGAAGTAACAGTAACCTCTCTATTGTGTTGCTAGCTTGTGGCATAAGAGTTGTTATGGTGTAAAAGACCAAGGTAAACATCTTAAACTACTCTCAACTGTCCTTGGACCACAGTGAAGTAACTTATGACCTGAACTTCTGGTTATGTATCTGCAAGGAAAATAATTAGAATACCAGATATTGGTAAGTCTGGTGTAGTATATGTGCATATACATATGGGGGTGAGCACAAAGTGTAAAAATTTTGGAATCACACTTTAATACTCACCACAAGGTATTCACCCCAAAAGAGGAATTGAACATTCAAGTAGATCAGTTAATATTAGCCAGTCCTCACCATAGGTCATGTTGGAACTGGTTCAATGTACACATGAACAGGGGGTCCTGGTGAAGAGATGGGAGAAATGTATGGGCCAGCAGCATGGACTCCCACTAACCAAGGCTGACCCAGCTATTGCTGCCTCTGAATGTCAAAATTGTCAGCAACAGCTATCAATTCTGAGCCTCTGATATGGCACCTTTCCTCACGAAGACTAAGCAGTGGCCACTTGGAGGGCAAGTCAATTGCACTGGGCCTCACCTCTTATGAAAGGGTCAATATTTCATCCTCACAGGGATAAATATCTATTCTATCCTAGATATATGTTTACTTTTCCGGCTCAGAGAAATCAGCAGCACCACTATCTGAGGGCTTACAAAATGCCTAATCCACAGGCACAGAATCTCAAACAAAGGCATTGAAACAGGAAACCTACTGTGTAGCAAAGAGGGTATGAGAGTGATCCCATGATGATAGGACCCACTGGTGTTATCATTATAATACACTGCACTTCTCAGAAGCCATTGGCCTCATGCAGTTACTGAAGATACTGAAGATATATAGGTTCTTCCATTTTCTTTCTTTCTTTTTTTCTTTTTTTGAGGAGGAGTCTCGGGCTGGAGTACAATGGTGCAGTATCAGCTCACTGCAACCTCTGCCTCCCAGGTTCAAGCGATTCTCCTGCCTCAGCCTCCTGAGTAGCTTGGACTACAGGTGCGTGCCACCACACCAGGATATATATATATATATATATATATATATATATATATATATATATATATATATATATATATATATATATATTTTTTTTTTTGGTAGAGATGGGGTTTCACTATGTTGGCGAGGCTGGTCTTGAACTCCTGACCTCGTGATCTGCCTGCCTCGGCCTCCCAAAGTGCAGGGATTACAGGTGTGAGCCACAGCACCTGGCTGGTTCATCCATTTTCTAAAGGCACAATTGAAGCTCCACCTCAGAGGCAACAGTCGAAACCAATGAGATGCCACCTTTTAGGATCTAGTATGTACAATAATTGGAGACCTCTATATTGTCCTGTATTCCCAAAAGAACAAAGGCATGAGTCTGGGAGCCAAAGAGGGAAAAGAGGACTGGCCTCAGGTAATTCTTGTTCCACTATACCTGGAATAAATGTATGCAGCAACCCTGAGAAAGCTAGGATTATGGCTCAGACACTTCAGAAATGTCTAGGCTACTTGGCAGCCGCTAGCACAGGCTGAAATGATAGTAGTGGGTGGGAAGAATTTAGATTGGATAATAGGGGCAGATCACGAATACCAGTTGTGACCACAAGGCTAACTGTAGCAACTAGGATTTGTAGTTCATCCCTTTAACCTCTCTCTTCTAAGCTTCTTCTCACAAAGTGAGACCAACAAAGACTCTGGAGGAGCTTCTACAGAAACATGTGTCACGTAAGAATGGTCATAAAATACGGTGGCCTGCAGTGGCCATAAATACTGCTGCTCAGATTTTCTGCTGGGCAGAGCATAGTAGACTGACAGTCCCAGCTGCCATCTCTCTGGATTCTCCATTGTGTTCAGGCATCACACTTCCCTGTGATGCTTCCAGCCAATGACTGAGTACAACAGGGGTGCTGGACCATGACCATTTCTGCAGGACACATCAGTGTTCCAATGAGAACCTTTGCCTCAGGGACTCCCCATTGGCCTTGCTGAAATTCCTTAAACTGTCTGGCAGTGAGACTCTTCTTATCCATTATCTCCTCCTTCCTCCTTTCCTTCCACTGGTGTCAGGCTGCATCATAGTCTAAAGTATTATTCTGCGTACATCTATGTTCACTCCTTCATCTTTAACGATGTATCTCTTGCACATCTAAACTCATCTGATGTCTGCTTCTCAAGTGACCGAAGCTAATACACCTTTAAAATCAATTCTAGTTTGAAGTTGTTGTGGTTGCATGTAGAAAGTACCAGGTTTTTTTCTCAAGATCTCTTTTCATTTGCCCCTGCCAGTCCCTAAAATTTTTGTTGTCCAACTCTTTCTTCCTTTTATTCTTTCAAAAATTAAGTGACAAGAAAATGATATAGATTCAGAGACTGAGTATGAAGAGTAGAATAAGGAAGTGGTGTTTGCATCTTGGGTAAAATTGGTGGAAAGTTTTCCAGATTAAATTTTTTTCAAAGGTTTGAAATTTCTCAGAGCCAACTACTGTTTTTGGATCTCCAAATAAATCTTTTAAAAACATTTTTAATTAATAAATAATAATTATACAGATTTATGGAGTGCATAGTGATTTATTTAATTATTATTTGATTAATAAATAATAATTGTACAGATTTATGGAGTACATATGGAGTATATAGTGATCTGATTAGGGTAATTAGCATATCTATCATCTCAAACATTTATCATTTTTTTGTTGGCAACATTCAACAGTCTCTCTTCTAGCTATTTGAAGATATATATTTTTGTTAACTATACTCATCCTACAGTGCTATAGAACATTTGAAGTTATTTCTCCTATTTAGCTATAATTTTGTATCCTTTAGCAAATCTATCTTGCTTTCCAATTAAATGTTGGTGTTAACTAGAAAAAGTTTCTTATGTATATACATCTGTTTCCTTTTCTTTAAACTGGACTGTATAATCTGTTATTTACTTCCATCCCAAAAATACCATATTCAGTTGGGCTTGGTGGTTCATCTCTGTAATCCCAGCACTTTGGAAGGCCAAGATGGGAAGATCACTTGAGTCTGGGAGCTCAAGACCAGCCTCAGCAACATAGTAAGAACCCCGCCTCAACAAAGAAAAAAAAATTTTTTTCTTTTTTTTAATTAGCCAAGCATGGTGGCATGTGCCTGTAGTCCCAGCTACTTCAGAAGCTGAGGTGGGAAGACAGTTTGAGCCCAGGAGGTCGAGGCTGCAGTGAGTGAGCTATGATTATACTACTGCACTTCAGTGAAACCCTATCAAGACAAAAATAAATAAATAAAGTAAAATATAATAAATAAATAATAAAATATTATCTTCTATACTTGTTAGAGATTATCTCAAAGAATGATCTGTATTTTATGTGTTCGACTGCTTATCTCTTTGTAAGAGTACAGAAAAAATATGAATGTAGTTTTATATTTTCTGTTTTCACACAAAGTTGCCCATATTGTGACCTTAACTAAATTTTTGCAGGATTAGACAGTCTGGTGCAGCAAGCTCATTATTGTGGCTATAGAGGGCAGAGAAAGACTAGTTTGTACAAGTTGCCAGGAAGTGAATCTCAGCTAAACCTGAGGAAGTGGGGTTTGATTATCCGATGAACATGCAGGTTTCGGATTGTTCCATCTTTAACTGAAGATAAGAGCCATTTTTGTATTTCTGTCAGTATAGTCATGTTTCCTGCAAAATCTAAATTCTCAAAAGACAAGCACCTGTCTCTCAGATTCACTCATCTATTCAATTTATGCACAGCCTAGCAGAAGACTGGAAATAAAAAAGGCATGCAAAAAGAAGAAGGAAAAGGAGGAGCGAAAACAGCCAGGGTAGGGAGACTGGAATAACTTTAATAACTTCTCATTCTTAAACCTCAAGAATGTTATAGAAATCACATAGGCCAGGCACGGTGGCTCACTCCTGTAATCCCAGCACTTTGAGAGGCCGAGGCAGGTGATCACCTGAGGTCAGGAGTATGAGAACAGCCTGACCAACATGGCGAAACCCCCTCTCTCCTAAAACTACAAAAAATTATCCCGGTGTGGTGGCACACGTCTCCTCGCTACTTGGGAGGCTGAGGCATGAGAATCGCTTGAACCCGAGAGGTGGAGGTTGCAGTGAGCCAAGATTGCACCAACTGCACTCCAGCCTGGGTGACAGAGCAAGATTCTGTCAGGAAGGAAGGAAGGAAGGAAGGAAGGAAGGAAGGAAGGAAGGAAGGAAGGAAGGAAGGAAGGAAGGAAGGAAGGAAGGAAGGAAGGAAGGGAGGGAGAGACGGAAGGAAGGAAGGAAGGGAGGGAAATCACATAGTACTCACCAGCTCCCCTCCTCTCTCTGACACCTGATACCACTAGTCACCAGAGAGAAAGAAAAAACCCCAAAAAGGCAACAGTATCCCTCACCACAGCAGCCCCATGTCTGACACTCCAGGAGAAACAAAACCACTTGCCTGAAATTAAAGTAAGCTATAAAGATTATCTTCATTATAACATTGTAACTAAAACATTATGTATCTATTTTCCTGGGCATCTTAAATTGTTTAATTAATACTGAGCACTCATATGAATGAAGACTTTTGCTTGGTGTTGTGGCTATTGAGATGCCCTTTCTCCAAATAAAAGGAATGATTTTAATATATGAATAACTTGTTTTTATTCTGCCAATTGGTTTCTCATGCTTGTGATAAGTACAGTGTAATAAATTAAAAGCGTAATTTCTTACTCCTCCCAAGTATGTAGCTAATTTCCTTTCCCAGGCTCTTTCTAATAGCGCAGGGCCATGTCGTATGGCTTTTCTTTGATAGAATATGGTAGAAATGATGTGTGGTACATTCAAGATTGGTTCCTTCAAACATTTGCACTTTCCTAGATACAAGGATACTTCTATTCTCACTCAAATCTTCACAACTCAGAAGCAATTTTTACCATTTCTGCAATGAAATATCATTTGACAAGAGATGGTAGATGGTATTCAGGGAACTGTTCCTAGACATATTATTTGGAAATATCGTATGCTCAGCATTCTTTTCATGAGATCTGCAGACCAGAGATACAGATTCTTTCCAAATCTTTGGGTTAGGGAATGGTAGAAGACCAAAATAAACACACTCCTAATCATTATTTATGCCTAAAATCTCACTTTATGAAAATTTCACCAAGGAGGTTATTTCTCAGACAGCTTGCAAATAGTGGAGAAAAGAATGCTCTGAGCATTTATGTTGGGGTGAGTAAATCTTATTCATAATTTAAAAAGTTACCATAAACAATGAAAATTTCACACGGAAAGTAGAAAAAACTAGATAAATGGCCTAAAGCATTGGAGAAAAGGTATAGATGAGAGAGAGCCCAGAAAGGCAGAGAGCAGGTTAAGAGCTTAGTGGGGCTCCTCCACTGTGCTTACTTCTGTGCCAGGCACTCACATTTAATTTTTTTTTTTTTTTTTTTTTTTTTTGGTTTTGTTGCCCAGGCTGGAGGGCAATGGCACAATCTCAGCTCACCCCGGCCTCTGCCTCCCAGGTTCAAGCGATTCTCCTGCGTCAGCCGCTGGAGTAGCCGGGATTACAGGGATGTGCCACCACGCCCAGCTAATTTTGTATTTTTAATAGAGACGGGGTTTCTCCATGTTGGTCAGGATGATCTTGAACTCCCGACCTCAGGTGATCCGCCTGCCTCAGCCTCCCAAAGTGCTGGCATTACAGGTGTGAGCCACTGCACCCAGCCCACATTTAATTTTGGCAGCCATGCTGGAAACTCAGGTATGATTTTACCAAATTACAAAGAAAGAAAGAAACTCAGCATGTTCACATAATTTTCCCATTGATGGTGGAATTAATATTTCACTCTAGTTCTGATTCTAGTGTTTTTCTGTTTTCAGTTCACAACGTTGCTTACAGTAAACTTTATCCTTGTGCATACAGTTATTGTTGTCACTATTATTTTCAGAAAAATACATTTTTCTTTTTTTTAAATTTATTATTATCATACTTTAAGTTTTAGGGTACATGTGCACAACATGCAGGTTTGTTACATATGTATACATGTGCCATGCTGGTGTGCTGCACCCATTAACTGGACATTCAGCATTAAGTATATCTCCTAATGCTATCCCTCCCCCTTCTCCCCACCCCACAACAGTCCCCAGTGTGTGATGTTCCCCTTCCTGTGTCCATGTGTTCTCATTGTTCAATTCCCACCTATGAGTGAGAACATGTGGTGTTTGGCTTTTTGCCCTTGCCATAGTTTGCTGAGAATGTTGGTTTCCAGCTTCATCCATGTCCCTACAAAGGACATGAACTCATCATTTTTTATGGCTGCATAGTATTCCATGGTGTATATGTGCCACATTTTCTTAATCCATTCTATCACTGTTGGACATTTGGGTTGGTTCCAAGTCTTTGCTATTGTGAATAGCGCCACAATAAACATATGTCTGCATGTGTCTTTATAGCAGCATGATTTATAATCCTTTGGGTATATACCCAGAAATGCGATGGCTGGGTCAAATGGTATTTCTAGTTCTAGATCCCTGAGGAATTGCCACACTGACTTCCACAATGGTTGAACTAGTTTACAGTCCCACTAACAGTGTAAAAGTGTTCCTATTTCTGCACATCGTCTCCAGCACCTGCTGTTTCCTGACTTTTTAATGATCGCCATTCTAACTGATGTGAGACGGTATCTCATTGTGGTTTTGATTTGCATTTCTCTGATGGCCAGTGATGATGAGCATTTTTTCATGTGCTTTTTGGCTGCGTAAATGTCTTCTTTTGAGAAGTGTCTGTTCATGTCCTTCACCCACTTTTTGATGGGGTTGTTTGTTTTTTTCTTATAAATTTGTTTGAGTTCACTGTAGATTCTGGATATTAGCCTTTTGTCCAATGAGTAGGTTGCAAAAATTTTCTTCCATTCTGTAGGTTGCCTGTTCACTCTGATGGTAGTTTCTTTTGCTGTGCAGAAGCTCTTTAGTTTAATTAGATCCCATTTGTCAATTTTGGCTTTTGTTGCCACTGCTTTTGGTGTTTTAGACATGAAGTCTTTGCCCATGCTTATGTCCTGAATGGTATTGCCTAGACTTTCTTCTAGGGTTTTTATGGTTTTAGGTCTAACATGTAAGTCTTTAATCCATCTTGAATTAATTTTTGTATAAGGTGTAAGGAAGGGATCCAGTTTCAGCTTTCTACATATGGCTAGCCAGTTTTCCCAGCACCATTTATTAAATAGGGAATCCTTTCCCCATTGCTTGTTTTTGTCAGGTTTGTCAAATATCAGATAGTTGAAGATATGCGGCATTATTTCTGAGGGCTCTGTTCTGTTCCATTGGTTTATATCTCTGTTTTGGTACCAGTACCATGCTGTTTTTGGCTACTGTAGCCTTGTAGTATAGTTTGAAGTCAGGTAGCATGATGCCTCCAGCTTTGTTCTTTTGGCTTAGGATTGACTTCGCAATGCAGGCCCTTTTTTGGTTCCATATGAACTTTAAAGCAGTTTTTTCCAATTCTGTGAGGAAAGTCATTGGTAGCTTGAAGGGGATGGCATTGAATCTATAAATTACCTTGGGCAGTATGATCATTTTCATGATACTGATTCTCCCTACCCATGAACATGGAATGTTCTCCCATTTCTTTGTATCCTCTTTTATTTCATTGAGCAGTGGTTTGTAGTTCTCCTTGAAGAGGTCCTTCACATCCCTTGTAAGTCGGATTTCTACATATTTTATTCTCTTTGAAGCAATTGTGAATCGGAGTCCACTCATGATTTGGCTCTGTGTTTGTCTGTTATTGGTGTATAAGAATGCTTGTGATTTTTGCACATTGATTTTGTATCCTGAGACTTTGCTGAAGTTGCCTATCAGCTTAAGGAGATTTTGGCCTGAGACGATGGGGTTTTCTAGATATACAATCATATCACCTGCAAACAGGGACAATTTGACTTCCTCTTTTCCTAATTGAATACCCTTTATTTTCTTCTCCTGCCTGATTGCCCTGGCCAGAACTTCCAACACTATGTTGAATAGGAGTGGTGAGAGAGGGCATCCCTGTCTTGTGCCAGTTTTCAAAGGGAATGCTTCCAGGTTTTGTCCATTCAGCATGATATTGGCTGTGGGTTTGTTATGGATAGCTCTTATTATTTTGAGATATGTCCCATCAATACCTAATTTATTGAGAGTTTTTAGTTGTTGAATTTTGTCAAAGGCCTGTTCTGCATCTGTTGAGATAATCATGTGGTTTTTGTCTTTGGTTCTGCTTATATGCTGGAATACATTTATTGATTTTTGTATGTTGAACCAGCCTTGCATCCCAGGGATGAAGCCCACTTGATCATGGTGGATAAGCTTTTTGATGTGTTGCTGGATTCGATTTGACAGTATTTTATTGAGGATTTTCGCATCAATATTCATCAAGGATACTGGTCTAAAATACTCTTTTTTTGTTGTGTCTCTGCCAGGCTTTGGTATCAGGATGATGCTGGCCTCATAAAATGAGTCAGGGAGGATTCCTTCTTTTTCTATTGATTGGAATAGTTTCAGAAGGAATGGTACCAGCTCCTCTTTGTACCTCTGGTAGAACTCGGCTGTGAATTCATCTGGTCCTGGACTTTTTTTTGGTTGGTAGGCTCTTAATTATTGTCTCAATTTCAGAGCCTGTTATTGGTCTATTCAGGGATTCAATGTCTTCCTGGTTTAGTCTTGAAAATGGCATGACATTAAATAGGTCACCTCTTTCAGGTAAAAATCAAATGACTAGCTCCTCCTTCTGGCTCCCAAAGTGACAGGGCCTAACAGGCCCCATGAAACATGAGTTATGATAGTAAGTTTCATTATTCATGCAGTATTGAGAAATCCATTACATTAGAGGGGTCCCACGTCTAAAGCCTTCACTTCAAGTCTACCCTGTAAAAGTGAACTGAAGGGCACAAGGAGAGAATGGAGGACACAGGCCCAGGAAGGTCCTTTCGAAGGGTGTGAGGAGAGCTTTGAGGGACTCTCTTGCCTCTCGTCTTCTGTTTCCAGTTCTGCCAACTGCCTTCTAAGGATATTGACTTTTGCTTGTAATTCCTGATTATATTCAATGATATTAACCATTTCTTCATATGCTTCATCCAAATACTTAGAGGATCTATTCCAACGTAGGAAAATACCTTCCCACAGTGGAAGACTGTGGAGCAACTGAAGGCCAGATGACCAGGTTGTTGGCTTCAAAGAAGGGATTGGTGAATTTACTCAGCTCACTGGGCTGATTGACCCAGGACCACAAAGACATCATCTTCTGCTGTAGCTTTAACTTACATCTTTCACTATTGTTGTCGCCCAGAAATGTCTATCATTATATTTAAATGGTGGTGATAATTCTCATTGACAGTGTTTTCATTTCCTTTGGATATATACCCAGAAGTGGGATTGCTGGATCATATAGAGGTTTAATTTTTAATTTTTTTCAGGAAACTTTATACTGTTTTCCGTAATGGCTATACCAATTTATATTCTCACCAACAGTATACTAGGGGGCCATTTTCTTCACCCCCTCTTTCACCAACACTTGTCTCTTGTCTTTCTGATGATAGCCATCCTAATAGATGTGAGGTAACATCTTATTGTGTTTTTGATTTGCATTTATTGATGATTGGTAATGTTGAGCACATTTTTGTATAAGTGGAAAATGGTCATTCATATGTCTCCTTTGGAAAAATATCTATTCAAGTTTTTTTTACCATTTTTAAGTCAGTTTTATGTTTGCTATTACGACATATAGAAGTTTATTCCATGTTTTAAATATCAATCCCTTATCAGATATATGGTATGCAAATATTTATCTTCACTTTGAAGGTTGCCTTTCCTTTTTGTTCATTGTTCCCCTTGCTGTGCAAAACCTTTTAGTTATATATAGTCCATTTGTTTATTTTCGCTTTTGTTGCCTGTGCTTTTGATGCCATATAAAAAAATTCATTGCCAAGGCCAGCATCAAGAGGCTTTATTCCTATGGTTTCTCCTAGCAGTTTTACAGGTTCTGATACAATATTCATGCCTTCAATGTATTTTGAGTTAGTTTTTTTATATGGGGTAAGATAATAGTCCAATTTCATTCCTTTGCATGTGGATATTTAGTTTTCCCAGCACTGTTTAATGAAGAGATTATCTTTTCCCCATTGGGTATTCTTGGCATTCTTGTAAAAGATTAGTTCATCTTATATACATACATTTGTTTCTGGGGTGTCTATTTTGTTCCATTATCCTATATGTCTGTTTTCATGTCAGTATTTCACTGTTTTGATTACTATATCTTTGTAATATAGTTTGAAATCAGAAAGTATGATACCTTCAACTTTGCTTTTCTTTATTAAGATTGTGTTTCCCATTTTGGGTCTTTTATGGTTCCACACAAATTTTAATATTTTTTGTGTGTGTGTCTATACAAATGCAATTGAAATTTTTGTTAAGGATTCCATTGAATATGTTGATTGCTTTTGGTAGCATGGACATTTTAATATTCTTTGAATTTGTAAACATGTTGTTTCTCCATTTATTTGTGTTTTCAGTTTCTTTCATCAATGTCTGATCTTTTCTGTGTATATATCTTTCATCCATTTGTTAATTTTTTTTTTTTTTTTTTTTTTGAGGCAGAGTGTCTGTCATGCTGGCTGGAGTGTAGTAGCACAACCTCAGCTCACTGCAACCTCTGCCTCCTGGATTCAAGCAATTCTCATACCTCAGCATTCCTAGTAGGTGGGATTACAGGTCCCACATCTGGCTAATTTTTGCATTTTTAGTAGAGATGGGGTTTCGCCATGTTGGCCAGGCTGGTCTTGAACTCCTGATCATAAGTGATCCACCTGCCTCAGGCATCCCAAAGTGCTGGTATTACAAGCATGAGCCACCATGTCCGGCCAAATTTATTCTTAATTATTTTATTCTTTTCAATACCATTGTACATGAGATTGTTTTTTTATTTATCTTCAGAGAGTTTGTTGTTAGAGTACAGAAATGCAACTAATTTTTGTATGTTGATGTTAAATAATACTTTGTTGAATTTCTTTATTAGTCTAACTTTTTTTTTTTTTTTTTGGTGAGTTCTTAGGGTTTTCTATATATATATATCTTGCCCTCTACAAGCAGATTTAGCATCTTTTTGTGATTTTGATGCCTTTTATTTCTTTTTCGTGCCAACTGCTCTGGCTAGGACTTCCACTGTTCTGTTGAATGGAAGTGGCAAGACTGGACAGACCTGTCTTTTTCCTGATCTTAGAAGAAAAACTTTTAGCTTTTAACCACTGAGTATGATGTTAACTGCAATTTTATAATAGATGGCTTTTATTATATTGAGGTACATTTCTTCTATATCTAACTTGTTGAGAGTTATTTCTTTTGTAATTATGAAACAGTGATGAATTTTGCCAAATGCTCTTTCTGCATCTGTCAAGATTATCGCATGGGTTTTGTCCTTCATTCTGTTAATGTGGTGTATCACATTGACTGACGTGTGTATTTTGAATCATCCTGGCATCCTAGAAATAAATTCCACTTGATCATGGTGTATGATTCTTTTAACATACTGTTGAATTCTGTTTACTACATTTTGTTGAAAATTTTTGCGCATATCTTCCTCAGTCATATTGGCCTATAGTTTTCTTTTCTTGCAGAGTCCTTATCTGGCTTTGGTTTGAGAGTAATGCTGGTCTCATAAAATAGGTTTGGAAGTGTTTTCTCCTCTTCAATTTTTGGAAGAGTTTGAAAAGGATTGAAGTTCTTTAAATGCTTGGTAAAATTCCCCATGAAGCCATCTAGTCTTGGGCTTTTCTTTGTTGGGAGGCTTTTGATTACTGATTCAATCTTGTTACTCGTTATTGGTCTGTTCAGATTATCTATTTCTTCATCATTCAGTCTCAATAGGTTTTATGTTCCTAAAAATGTAAATATTTTTTCTAGATTATCCAGTTTTGCTGGCATATAATTGTTCATATTAGTCCCATGATTCTGTAAATTTCTGTGGTATCCATATGAATGATTCCTCTTTCATTTATAATTATATTTATTTGAATGCTTTCTTATTTTTGTGGTTAGACTAGCTGAATGTTTGATTTATGTTTTAAATTTTGTTTATCAGTTCAAAAAATAACACCCTTTCATTGATCTTTTATATTGCCTATTGCCTTTCTAGTCTCCATTTCATTTATTTCAACTCTAATATTTATTACAATTTTAATTTTGCTAACTTTGTTCTTACTTCATTTTTTTTGTAGTTCCTTGAAGTTTGGGCATGCTGTTTTTACTGTTTCAAGATAATTTTTTATTTCCTTGTTAATGTCTTCTTTGACTCCTTGGTTTTCGAGAGTGTGTTCTTAAATTATTACCTATTTGTGAATTTTCCAAAATGCCTACTGTTATTGATCTGTAGTCACACCATTGTCAAGTAGAAAAGGTACTTGATACTATTTCAATTTTCTTACATTTTTTAAGACTTGTTTTGTGTCCTAATATTTGATATATCCTGGAGAATATTTTACATATACTTGAGAAAAATGTGTACTTTGCTGCTATTGGATAGAATATTCTAGTATATGTCTGTTAGGTTTGTTTGGTCTATAGCATTATTAAAGTCCATTTTTCCTTATTGATCTTCTGTCCAGATTACGTGTCTGTTTTTGACACTGGGGTAGTTGAAGTCCTCAACTATTATTGTATTGCTGTGTATTAATCGCTCAGTTCTGTTAATGTTTGCTTCATATATTTAAGTATTCCAATATTGGGTAGAAATATAATAACAATTGTTATAGCTTCTTAATTAATTGTCCCCTCTATCATTATATAGTGATCTCCTCTGTCTCTTGTGATAGATATTGACATTCTGTTTTGTCTGATATAACTATAGCCATTTTTGCTCTCTTTGGTTATCACTTTCATTTTATCTTTTTGCATCCCGTTACTTTCAGTCTATGTATGTCCTTAAAGTTAAATTGAGTCTCTGGTAGGCATCATATTGTTGGATTTTTTTTGTTTTATCCATTCTGTCACTCTGTGTCTTTTGATTGTAGAATTAAATCCATTTACATTTAAAGTAATTACTGGTAGGTAAAGATATTATTTTCATTTATTAAGTTGTTTTTTTAACTGTTTTGTAGTTCCTCTGTTCCTTTCTTTCTCTCTTGTTATCTTCTCTTGTGTTTTGTTCATTTTTAATAGTGGTATGTTTTGATTATTTTCTATTTATTTTTTCATACATGTACTAGAGGTTTGTTTTTTGTCTTACCATGAGGCTTACATAAAATATCGTATAGTCATAATATTCTTTTTTAAGCTGATAGCAAGTTAATGTCATTTGCACACAAACTACAATTTTGCTTTCTTCATCTGTGACATTTTATGCTATGGTATCATACTTTATTTCTTTTTGTACTGTGTATCCATTAACAAGTTATTATAGCTATAATTACTTTTAATCTTCTTGTTTTTAACCTTTATACTAGAGTTAAAATTGGTGTTCATGTCATCATTTTGTATTAGAGTTTTCTGATTTTGACTTATATTTACTTTTGCCAGAGAGCTTTATAATTTAATATGATCTCATGTTATTACTTAACATAATTTTGTTTAATCTCAAAGAACTCACTTTGGAATTTCTTAGAAGGTAAGTGTAGTGGTGATTAACTCTCTTAGCTTTTATTTATCTGTGAATATCTTTATTTCTACATCTCTGAAGGACAGCTTTGCCAAGTACAGTATTCTTTTGTGGCAGAGTTTTTCTCAGCACTTTGAATACAGAATGACTGGAATACATTTGGACAAGTGTGTCACTAGGCAATATGTGTCACTGTACAAACATAAAGTGTCTTTATACAAATCTAGGTGATGCAGCTTACCATATATCTAGGCTATATGGTATAACTCATTGCTCCTGCAATACCAATCTGTACGGCGAGTTACTATAATGAGTACTGTAAGTGACTGCAACATAATGATAAGTATGTGTGTATCTAAACATATCTAAACATAGAAGAGGTGTAGTAAATATATGATATAAAAGATAAAGAATGGTACATCTGTGTTGTCCACTTAACATGAATGGAGTTTACAGTACTGGAAGTTCCTCTGACTGAGTCACTGAATGAGAGAAGAGTGAACACAAAGGCCTAGGACATTGTTGCACACTACAGTAAAGTTTATAAGTACTGTACACTTAGGCTACGTTACATTTATAAGAATATTTTTCTTTCTTCAATGTTAAAATAAATCTAACTTACATTTTTACTTTATAACGTTTTTATTTTTTAAACTGTTTTAAGTAATATTTTTACTTTATAAACTTTTAAATTTTTTAAATTTTTGACTCTTCTGTAATAGCAGTTGGCTTAAAACACTCATTGTAAAGCAGTACAAAAACATTTTCTTTCTTTATATCATTATAAACTTTTTTCTATTAAAAACTTTTAAAAATTTTTCAGCATTTTTTTTGAAAACTAAGGTATGAAAACACACATTAGTCTATGCCTACACAATATCAGGATTATCAATATCACTGTCTGCCACCTCCACATCTTGTCCCACTGGAAGGTCTTTAGGGGCAATAACAAACAAAGAGCTGTCATTTCCTATAATAACAATACCTTATTCAAAATACTATCTGAAGGATCTGTCTGTCTGAGACTGTTTTACAGTTAACTTTTAAAAAATTAGTAGGAATACATTTAAAAATAATGATAGAGAGGGAGGCAGAACAAGATGGCTGAATGGAAGCCTCCAGTGATCATACTCCCTGAAGTAACACCAAACTGAACAACTCTCCACACAAAAAAGTACCTTCAAGTGAACTAAAAATCAGGCCGGTGACCACAGTACAAAGTTTTAAATGATATTAAGGGAAGATGCACTGAAGAGGGTAAAAACAATAGTTGTGAATTGCCTACACCACTCCTTCTCCATCCCTCAACAATAGCCACATAGCCACATAGTACAGGGAGAAAATCTGTGTTCTTGAGAGAATGAAGAGTGCAGTGATGGTGGGACTTTGCATTGGAACTCAGTGCTGCTGTGTCACAGTGGAAGGCAACACGGAGCAGAACTAAGCTTGTGCTCATGGAGTAAGCATGTAGATCATTCCTAGCTAGAGGCAAATTGTCCATCCCGCTGGTAGGAATCTGAGTTTCAACGAGAATTGCCGCCATGTGCTAAAGTCCTCTGGGGTTCTAAATAAACTTGAAGGGCACTCTAAGCCACAAGGACTGCAATTCCTGGGCAAGATTTGGTGTTGTGCTGGGCTCAGAACTAGCAGACTTGGAGTGCATGTAACCTAGTGAGACATGAGGCTGGGAAGCCTAGGAAGTGTTTGCATCACCCCTCCCCCAACTTCAGGCAGCACAGTTCACAGCTCTGGGATAGACTCCTTCCTTCTACTTGAGAAGAGGAGAAGAGAAAGTAAAGAGGACCTTGTCTTGCAAATTGGATACCAGCTCAGCCACGGAAAACAGGGTAACAGGTAGAGTCCTGAGGTCTCCCATTACAGGTCCTAGCTGTGGACAACATATCTAGACACATCCTGGGCTAGAAAGGAACCTGCTCTCTTGAAAGGAAAAAACCTAGTCCTGGCAGGACCTATTACCTACTAACCAAAGAGTTCTTTGGCCTTGGATAATCAGCAGTGGTAGTGAGGCAGTACTTGCCAGGGGCCTTGTGTGAAACTCAGAGCCCTGCTATCTTCAGGTGTTACCCAGGACATTCTCAGCTGTGGTAGCTAAAGGAATAGACTCCTTCTACTTGAGCAAAGGAGAGGGAAGAGTAAAGGAGACTTTGTCTTGCAGCTTGAATACTGGCTCAGCCACAATGAAGTAGAGTACCAGTTGGGCTTTTGGGGTCTCTGGTTCCAGGCCTTGGCTTCTGGGAGGCATTTCTGGACCTGCCCTGGGCCAGAGAGGTGCCCAATGCCTGGGAAGAAGAGACCTTGGTTTTGTAGCATTCACCACAAGCTGACTGAAGAGCCATTGAGACTTGAGTGAACACTGTCAGTAGGCAGGCAGTACTTACTGTGGGCTTGAGGTGGTATTGGCTATAGAAAGATAATCCACTGTTTGAAGAAAGGGGAGGAAAGAGTGGGAAGGACATTGTCTTGTAGATTGGGTGCCAGCCCAGCTGCAATAAAATAAAGCACCAGGTAGCTTCCTAAATTTCCAGACTGCAGGCCCCGGCTCCCAGGTGGCATCTCTGGACCTGCCCAGGGCTTGAGGGAACTGGCTACCCAGAAGGGAAGGAGGCAAACTTGGCTGGCATTGCCACCTACTGATTGTAGAGTCCTTAGACCGTAAGTGAACAAAGGTGGTAGCCAGGCGATGGTCACTGTGAACCTTGGGCAAGCCCCAGCACTGCGCTGGTTTCAGGTCTGATCCGGTGCAATACTAGTCGTGGTGGCCACAGGGGTGCTTGTATCATCATTCCTGCAGCTAAAGGAAGCTCAGCACAGAGAGAGATATTCTGGTTTTTTGGGGAAATGTAAGGGAAGAGCAAACGAGCCTCTGCCTGGTAACCTAGGGAGTTCTCCTGTACCATATCCAAGGTAACTAATGGGGCACGTCTATAAGAGGTCTACAAGAGCCACAAGGTTACTAGGCTTGGGGTATCCCCTAATGCTGATAGGGTGTTAGTGACTGAAGACTTAGGTCATAACATCCAAGGCCTTTCAAATACTTGGGAAGCTTTCTCAAGAAGGATGGGTATACGTAAGCTCAGACTGTGAAGACTACAATAAATATCTAACTCTTCATTGCCAAGACACCCACGAACATCCGTGAGCATCGAGATCATCCATAAAGATATGACCTCACCCAATGAAACAAAGAAGGCATCAGTGACCAATCCCAGAAACACAAATATGTGTAACTTTCAGGTAGATAATTCAAATTAGGTGTCTGAAGAAGCTCAATGAAATTTAAGACAACACAGAAGAGGAATTCAGCTCTGTGAATTCCTCTGTAAAATTTACCAGATAAATTTTACAAAGAGATTGAAATAATTAAAAAGAATAAAGCAGAAATTCTGAAGTAGAAAAATGCAATTGACATATTGAAGAATGCATAACAGGTTCTTAACAGCAAAATTGACCAAGAAGAAGACAAAAATCGTGAGCTTAAAGACAAGACTATTTGAAAATGCACAGTTGGAGGAAAAAAAAAGAAAACAGCATAGAAAAGAATGAAGCATTCCTCAAAAATATAGAAAATAGGCTCAAAAGGGTAAATCTAAGAGTTTTTGGCCTTAAAGAGGAGGTAGAAAGGCAGTAGAAATTTTGTTCAAAAAGATAGTAATATTCAAAAAGATAGTAATAGTAATTTTATTCAAAAAGATAGTAATAGAGAATTTTCTAAACCTAGAGAACAATATCAATGTTAAAGTACAACAAGTTTATAGAATTCCAAGCAGATTTAACCCAAATAAGACTAACTCAATAATAATCAAACTTCCAGAGGACAAAGATAAAGTAAGGCCTTAAAAACAGAAAAAGAAAAGAAACAAATAATGTGCAAAGACATGGCAGACTTTTCAGTGGAAATGTTACAGGCCAGGAGAGAGTAGCATGACATATTTAAAGTCCTGAAGGAAAAAAATAATAAAAAATAAAAACTTCTATTCTAGAATACTGTATCCAGCAAACTATCCTTCAAACACGAGGAAGAAATACTCTCCCAGGAAAACAAATTTGAGGGACTTCAACAACACCAGACTTGTCCTACAAGAAATGAAGTGACATTAAATTTGCCACTAAGCTTTTGGGCTATAACTGTTAATATTTTATAAATAATATCTCCTAAATGTCTAAACTTATATAAGTTAACTTAGTAACAATGGTTTAGCAAAACCAACTTTCTGAAGATTTTACAGTTTGGGATCCAATTTCTGACTAAGACAGTATTTCTGGAACATAGATCCCTATATATAAAACTTTAAGGAATTTTATTAATAGCCTAGTGTAGCTTTATTCTTAGAGGCTAAGTGATAATTCAAATTCATAACTAGGTTACCCTGCCTAGACAAGATTGCTGGATAAAATATAGGACACAATTTTAGATAAACAACATATATTATTTTTAATATAAGTATGTTCCAAATATTGAATAGAAAGTAATTTTAAAAAATTTATTGTGTTTCTATAATTCAAATTTAACTGAGTATTCTGTAATTTTATTTGCTCAATCTGATCACCTTATTCCTAGGTCCTAGAATTTTTGTTATAATTTATGTTATACCTTTAAAATGCAGGTATAAATATTTAGTATATACCTAACTACAGTCCTTTTCTAATAATATTAATTTTACTATACAATCCACTGTTTGTATCACTCATATATGCCTTTCGAAGAGAAGTTCAGGCATCCTATGAGGAATCATCTGGAGGAGGAGAAGCCATTGTTAAAAATTGTACCTCACACTGTTTGAACTCTGAGAATGAATCTCAGAAGACTGAATCCAGCAATCTACATTTCACCAAAGATAATTTTTATGGACAAATAATATTGAGAATTATTATATTAAAGAGATGCAGCAGAGCCATCGAAATACAATATCAAAAATGTTATGGATAGTTACAACCTCAGGCCTAAGAGATGATACCTCTCACTAAGATGAGGAGAGACAAAGCCAATGTGATAGGTGGCTAGGTTGTCTGTAATTCCATTTGCAACTTCAACTTGAGCTCTTCAAAGCAGGTTTCTCTGCACTGACATTTGGAAGACGACTTCCAGCAGCTCCAGCTGTGACTGCAAATGGAGCCTTGGTCAGCTGCTTATGTTGGACAGCCGTTATGTTTCTAATCAATGCTATGAGTCATGAAATTATTTCAGCCACTAAAAAGTAAGCCAGCTTTCCTGCCAGTAATGCTTCCAACATCCTGCAATTATTTAAGAGAATTCATTAGTCTTTCAAGTGACATTGAGTCTTCTTGCTGAGAGCTAAATTGCTGGCTAGGATAGAATCGGAAAGCAATACTTCAGCGCTCTTGATTGCTCACCTGGCAAAATTTATTTGATGCAATTTTTATTATGATCACAGCCTGAAAAACAATTTCTTAAATGCTTATGATGTAGGTGGCTCAAATTATAATAATAGAATTGAGATTAGGTAAGGACTTATCTCCAAGAAAGCCTCACCCATAAATGTGAGTAGTCCTGAGCATATTCTAGGCTAGCATTTCTGAATTTAAATTCACTATGGGCAAGAATTCTGTATATTTCTTAGTGGCGACCCCACAAGTGAAAGCTGTCAGCATGGGAAAAAATAGAGATTAGAGAAAATGTTAATAGTAACCACAATCAAAGGAACAGATATCTGTTAAGTATTAAGCTATAAAACTTTGTTCTCCCATCTGCAAAACTGCCATTGTAAAACTCTTCTACAGAGCAGAGTTTTTCTTTTCGTATCAGTTTTTATTTCTTGCTTAAGGCATGTCTTCTTTCAAAAAAATTTTTTTGAGACAAGGTCTTGTTCTTTAACCCAGGCGAGAATGCAGTGGCAAAATCACAACTCATGGGGCAGCCTCGACCTCCTGAGTTCAAGTGACCCTCCCACATCAGCCTCCCAAGTATGGGACTACAGGTGCATGCCACCATGCCCACCTAATTTCTCTTTTCTATTATATCGTAGAGACAGGGTCACACTATGTTGCCCATGCTGGTCTCAAACTCCTTGGCTCAAGCAATCCTCCTGCCTTGGCCTCCCAAAGTGTTGAGATTATAGGTGCGAGCCACTGTATTTGGCCCCTTCTTTAATTTTTGCACTTGTTTACTTCAGATCTCTGATCTATGAAATTCAGTTAAGCATATTGACATGTAATCTGGATAATGTTTCTTCAGTGCTCTGAGATTTTCTATCTTTGCCTCAAAATAAATAAGAATATTGTCTGCTTCCCCAGCTAACACAAGCATAAGATGAAGAGTAATATAATTTTAAATCAATCTGTGGACATGTTAAGCACTTAATCTGTGCCGGTGAAGCAAATAGTAGAAGGGCCATTACTTAGGATGCCTTTGCCAACAACTAGCAAAATATTAGCTTAAAGAATATAAAAATTAATTTTTTCTCCCGAGATTTGAAAGCAAGGTAGTTTTAGAATTGACGTAGTGACGTCATCAAGTCATTAAGGATTCAGACTATTCTTCTTTATGAGGTAGCATCCTCTGTCTGCTTGCCTTTCTTCTCAGACTTGTATCTTTGTATTTACAAGAAGACTGATGCAACTAGTACAGCTTATAGTCACATAGTCACATCCACAGGCACACACCAAAAAACGGGGTAGTTTTTCTTTGCTTATCTCTTTCTCTAAAGGATGAAAACTTTTCCTCAGACCTTCCAAAGGCCTTTCTCTCAGGTTCTGTTATCCATAATGACTATGTACTAGCTACAGTGAAGGCTGGGGATGTGTTAGATATTTTATCCTCTATACTGGGGGGCAGACCTTGCCGGTCATAAATAAAGGTTTTATGAAAGGTGGAATTCAGAAGACTATTTGGTAGACAACCAACATATAACTTCCATAAAGTGGAAGACTTTCTTTTAATTTCAAAATCTTCCAAGTTGATCACAGTCATCAGACTAATGATTAAATTATACTTTTAGTATACTGACTTACATTTGCAAATTACTTTAGATATGTTATTTCATTCAGTTGTGACACTAATCATGTGAAGTATATGTCATTGCTATCTCCTGCAAATAAGAAAATTGAGTCGCAAAATGAAAAAAGATTAATGAAAATTATAATTTAAGCTTTTTTATATGTCATAGTATAAAAGGTCTCAGTGCTTAGTGAAGGGAGACAATAATAATGCTTTTGGAGTCAATAAATCTGTGTCAGAATGATAGAAGGCAGTTCCTCCAAGGTCTAATCCCTACTATAAAACAGACGCTATTGCAAATGGAAAAAAGAAAAGTGGCAGAAGAGAACCATTGGAGATCAATCAAATGCTAAATTTTGTGGTACTTACTATTAGTAAGTGTAGTGAGTTGAACTGTGCTCCCCAGAAAGATATGCCTATTTCCTAACTCCTGTGAACACAAGCTTATTTGGAAAAATTAGCCTTTGAAGGTGTCAATCCAAGGACAGGGTTCCATATAAGAGAAAGGCAAGAGGGGAATTTGACTCAGAAAGATGCAATGGAGAAAGCCATGTGAAGTCAAAAGGAGAGGTAATTAGCGTTATGCTGCCACAAACCAAGGAATGTCTGAAGCCACCAGAAACTGGTAGAGGCAAGGAAGGACTTTTTTATTCCTCCCTCAGAGAATTTACTGTCTTTGTAGGTGCTGGCCTAATCTAATGTAATTTTATTTTATTTTATTTTATTTTATTTGTTTTATTTTATTTTATTTTATTTTTGAGACGGAGTCTTGCTTTGTCGCCCAGGCTGGAGTGCAGTGGCGCGATCTCGGCTCACTGCAAGCTCCACCTCCCGGGTTCACGCCATTCTCCTGCCTCAGCCTCCCGAGTAGCTGGGACTACAGGCGCCCACTACCACGCCCGGCTAATTTTTTGTATTTTTAGTAGAGACGGGGTTTCACCGTGTTAGCCAGGATGGTCTCGATCTCCTGACCTCGTGATCCGCCCGCCTCGGCCTCCCAAAGTGCTGGGATTACAGGCGTGAGCCACCGCGCCCGGCCAATTTTATTTATACCTTAAGAATTAATCAAAGGAAGTACATAATTATGGTGCAGAAAAAATCCCATTATGAATTCCTTTATGTAGATTTAGGTAGAGCCTTGAGTTTTGATAAGGCTTGTTTCTCAGCCTAATGATATAACTTCAGTGAGCCACAGATCTGGGTTTCTCTGCTTCTCCTGGAAAACGGCATACTAGAGTTTTTTTTATTTTTTATTTTTTGAGATGGAGTCTCGCTCTATGGCCAAGCTGGAGTGCGGTGGCACGGTCTTGGCTCACTGCAACCTCTGTCTCCCAGATTCAAGCAATTTTCCTGCCTCAGCCTCCTGAGTAGCGGGGACTACCGGTATGTGCCACCACACACAGCTAATTTTTTTCTGTATTTCTAGTAAAGACGGGGTTTCACCATGTTGGCCAGGATGGTCACGATCTCCTGACTTCGTGATCCACCCACCTTGGCCTCCCAAAGTGCTGGGATTACAGGCGTGAGCCACCACGCCTAGCCATGGCATACTAGAATTTTAGGTGGACTGCGTTGAACAGGGAACTCAGGGTATGTCTTCATGATACCTAGGGAATCACTAGGAAGTTGTGTCAACTTTTTAGTTCTTCTGGTCTGTTCTATCCTTTGTACTGTGTGGTTATAGGTTCAGATGTAAATTAAAGTGAAAGCAATTTGAAGTAGGTTCAAATCAATACTTATTTTAATCTATAAATTTTGAAACTTGTCTAATCTAGCCTATCATTCATTTGTTGGGGAAGATACATACACGAACAATACACAAAAATAAATATATATTAATATAGGATCTGATCTCTAAAAGACACTTGCAGTCCATATGTTAGCACAGATGTCACCTCCTCAACATGATAGGTTTGAATAGTCACAATACCATCAGCCTTATATAACTATCACATTATTCTGGTTGGTTTTCTTAGTAGCTTTAACTGTCTAAACGTATCATTATATATTTTATGTTTAAATTTAACTATCCTGTTAGAATTCCCGGGTCACAATAATGCAGAATTCTTGTCTTATAAAACTTACATAACACACTACTGTTTTCCTGTGTCTAAAACAAATAATCAATTGGTATAAATGTGTTGAATGAATGGATAAGTGAATTAATGAATGAAACAAATATTATAATAAGAAATACCTATGTAACAATGTTAGCTCTCTTATTACTGAACACCATGCCCTATACCTAATAAGCTCTTTAAATATTTGTTGAACTATTTTATTTTATTTTTGAAATTGATAAATCTATTACCTCAAATGCTCATCTTTTTTTGTGGTGGGAACATTTCAAATCTTATAACCAGTTATTTTTCAAAATACAATACACTTTTTAAACTTTTTTTAATTTTTAATGACCAGGCAACTGACAATAAAACAATAAATTATTAACCAAAGTCACCCTACTGTGTTGTCAAGCAGTAGTAGTTATTCTTTCTATCTAACTGTATGTTAATACTTATTAATCCACCTCTCTTCATCACCATCTTCCCCGACACACCTCTTTCCCAGGCTCTGGTAACAATCATTCCACTCTCCACCTCCATGAGATCAAGTTTTCTAACTCCTGTGTATGAGGGAGAACATGTGATATTGTCTTTCAGTACCTGGCTTATTTCACTTAACATAATGACCTCTAGTTCCATCCATGTAGCTGCAAATAACAGGATTTCATTCATTTTTATGGCTGGATAGCATTTTATTGTAAATATATAACACATTTTCTTTATCCATTCATATGTTAATGGATACTTAGGTTTATTCCATATCTTGGCTACAGTGAATAGTGCTGCAATAAACATGAGGGTACAGGTCTCTTTTTGATATAGTAATTTCCTTTTCATTGGATAACCTCCCAGTAGGGAAATTGCTGGATTGTATGGTAGTTCTATTTTGAGTTTTTTGAGAAACCTCTGCATTGTTTTCCATAAAGGCTGTA
This sequence comes from Gorilla gorilla gorilla, assembly GCF_029281585.2. Taxonomy (NCBI): domain Eukaryota; kingdom Metazoa; phylum Chordata; class Mammalia; order Primates; family Hominidae; genus Gorilla; species Gorilla gorilla. Next base: position 66,865,561 of record NC_073229.2, read on the forward strand.
CTAATTTTCATTCCCGCCACCAGTATATGAGTCCCATTTCTCTGCATCCTCACTAACATTTTGCTATTCTTGTCTTTTTGAAAATAGTCATTTTAACGGGGATGAGATGAAATCTGATAGTAGTTTTGATTTGCAATTCCTTGATGATTAATGATATTGAGTATTTTTAAATATACCTGCTGGCCATTTGTATGTTTTTTGAGAAATGTTTATTTAGATTTTTTGCCCACTTTTTAGTGGTATTCTTTGTTCTTTGTTTTGCCTTTTGTTTTTGCTGTTATATTCTGCATATTGTTCTTTTTATATTCTGAATATTGTTTCCTTGTTAGATAGTTTGTAAATATTTTTCCCTAGTCAATAGTTTGTCTATTCACTCTGTTGATTGTTTCCTTTACTGTGCAGAAGCTTTTAGTTTAATATAGTCCCACCTGTCTATTTTTGTTTTTGTTGCCTGTGCTTTTGAAGTCTTAGCCATGAAACCTTTTCCTAGATCAATGTCCTGAAACATTTTCCCTATGTTTTCTTCTAGTAGTTTTATAATGTTGGGTCTTACATTTAAGTCTGCAATCGATTTTGAGTTAATTTTTCTATATGGTGAGAGATTGGTCCGGTTTTATTCTTCTGCATGTGGATATTCAACATTTAAAATGTACTCTCTCAGCAATTTTCAATTATACAATGCATTGTTATTATTAACTATAGTCACCATACATACATAATGGAATTCTATTCACTATTCAGCCTTTAGAAAAGAAGGAAAATTTGTCATTTGCAACAATATGATAAATGAAATAAGCAAAGCACAGAAAGACACATACTGAATGATATTACTTATATGTGGAATCTAAGAAAGTTGAACTCATAAAAGTGGAGTCCAGAATAGTAGTTTCCAGGAGTTGGAGGTGGGGGGAATGGAGACTTTTTAAGTAAGTGGAAAACTGATTAAAGGAATGCAAACTATAATATATTAAAACACAAAGAAATATGGTATATTTAATGAATTCAAAAAATGGCATAGGAGTAAGAAAAGTAATATACATTTTTTCTGATGCTTCAGAGAAGACAATACCTAAAAACTGGATTTATTTGCAGTGTAACCAGAGCTAATTTAGTGAAAATAGATCTTTGTTTCTTCATAAAATAAATTAAGTGTGCTAATCTTCAGGCCATTGTTAACCCCAATTAATTATAAAAAGGAAATGTCAATGTCACCTTTTAATTTATCCTGTGGGGTGTATTTACACTAACATTAGAAAAATATAGTGCCCTGGATATTTATGGAAGTTCCCTTCGAAAAAATTATTACAGTGAACAAAACACACAAAAGCAGCATCAGGAGGAAGTGGGAAAATGCTCATGTAGAACTCCACAGCTGACTCTGAGCGTATTGAGGGCCAGTGCTGCATTTCTTGGCTGATAGTTGAATAGTTTGTGAAGTTTTTATGTAATTGAGAAATAAAAAAAAAAATGTTTAATCTGAGGAATGAAAGTCCCTTAAATTATCAGGCCCAGAGAGACATTAAACATGCAACAGTAGTCACGTCTCACTCCCTCTTGAACAAAGTAATTGCCTCTTGAAGCCACTTAGATTGCAGTATCTTCAACTGCTTCCATTCATGTCCCAGTATGTTTTTAGCTATAATTTCTGCTTAATCACTGGTTCCAGGTTGGCTTAGAAGCCCAATATGACACAGTTTATTTTCCGGTCCAACAATATTTGATATCTTAATTTGGATTTTATTGACTTTTTTAAATTTTTTATTTTTTTGCCTCTGTTGCCCATGCTGGAGTGCAGTGGCATGATCACAGCTCACTACATCCTCCACCTGCTGGGCTCAAGTGATCTACTCGCCTCAGCCTCCCAAAGTGCTGGGATTACAGGAATGATATATTGACTTATTATTAATTATATGCATCTAATTGATAATATATATAATATATGTATGCATTTTTAGCAGTAAGCTGAACTTTTTTCATAGGAACCTTAAGTGGAACCCAAATATACTATTTATTTGGGATCTGGAGGCCAGACTGTCTGACCATTTGCCTCTTAAGGTAGTCCCAGAGGTAACTCAGTGGAGCTCAGAATACCTCAGAAAGTGCAGATTATAAATAATACTCCCATTAATACTCCTGGCATAATGTTAACTGATCAGGGTTTACACTACATTTAATAGCCTACTACTGACACCATCCTTGCCACTGGCAGTTAGTGTTTGAATCACATCCTCTAGAGCAGGAGTCAGCAAACCTATCCTATAAATGGTCAGGCAGAAGACCTCTTAGGTATTTCACACCAACAGTCTCTGTCACAACTACTTGATTTACTGTTGTAGCACAAAAGCAGTATAAAAGCAGGCACCAGGCCATGTTTGGACCAAGAGTCCTTCTCTAGGGGCATTGTTCTAAAGGTGTCATGTGAAGAGAAGGTTGAAGCAGAACACTTAGTCTGTGCATTCAGTGATTTAAAGCCCAACAGCAGAAACATGGCTGAGAAAGGTGTGTCTTAGAGTCAACTTAGAAGTTCTGTGTACGTATGTTTTAACTAGGCTTTAACTTAGCTACGGATGTCTACCCTTTACAGGTGATTGAACTCAACTTGAATGGTCAGATCACTTAAGGGCTTCAAAAGTACAGAAAAGGCTCTTAGCGACTTGAACTAATGATATAAAACCACTCCTACCTTACTATAACAAATTCTGACTTTTAATACTATCAAGGAACATTTGTGCCTTGTGAAATGCCTGGGCATTTCAATTTGTACTTTAGTTACCCATGCTCTCAAAACACATTTCACTAATTATTTAAAAAAAATGCGCATTTTCAAAAAACCCTCAGAATCACTATCTCATACGATCTAATTGAAAAATAATACCACATGTTCTCCTAAGTAATTTATTCATATTCACATATGATGACTGGAACTTGAGAGCAGGCCTTTTGAAACCACTTTCATCTATATTCCACCTTGCCACACTGACTTTCAAACATGTGCACGATGAATAACCTTTTCATGTGTATTGACATCGTAGTTTTTTTTTGCAGACCATAAATAATAATTATATAAATTCAAACAATTAATTTGGCTGCTCAACAATAATGCACTTCTCTGAGAATTGGTGAAGTACTGGAATTGTCTTGCATCCGCTCAGAGAGCTGATTGTTACATTTTCAGAAATGTTTGAATTTATTGTTAAAAATAGTGATTATAAAAAATAAATTATATGAAATTTCTTAGTTATGTCAAAAACAAAGGTAGTAAATACTCAAATCTCATCACGTTCCAATTAGTTTTCTACATTTTACTATTATATGTGCTTTTGAGGTTTCTATGACTGTTGTATATGTGTGGTAGAAATACTATATAATAGAATGCTACTACATACCTCCTTTCAAGTTTGTGTTCAGTGATATCATGTTGATAGCTTGAAATTGGCTATGGTGAAACTATACTATTGAAATTGGCAAATACTTCAAACTATGATCCTTTGGTGTATGAGTGTGTGTGAGAGAGTGTTTGTATAAAGAATGTCATGTCCATGAATCTACCTAGATTGAATGCCAAGCAATGAAGTGTCCCGCAGAAAATAACAACATGGTCCAGCAGATAATGGAAACATGCACAAAGAGGTACATTTTGGGCTGAGCAGGAGATGCTAAGATGTCTCTTTTCTACCACTTAGCTGTGTTTATCTCAGAAATTTACCTCATTGTCCCAATGATATTACTTTATGAATTAGACAAAAGGAGATAGGTAAAATTTTCAAATCCATAGAGAAATTATAGATTCCAAAACACCCATCTAGTGTTTCAAAATGGATCTGTTTTAGCTTTCTATAAAACCTTTGGTTCTATTTAAAGTTCTAAAGTCCCACCTCAAGAAGTAAACACTGCCTCAGTAATGCATCACACTTTTCTAGTATGAAAGTTATGTAGAGCATTCGAGAATTTATTTTTGGTTTTATTTTATTTTTTTAAAAAATATTTTTATTTGACAAATAATAATTGTGTATATTTATGAGGTACAGTGTGTGATGTGTTGATATATGCTTACAATGTGGAATGACTAAATCAGGGTAATTAACAAATACATCATCTCATGTGCCTATTATTTTTTGTGGGGAAAACATTTAAAATCTACTCTTTTAGCAATTTTGAAATATACTACAATATTGTAGCCAGCATTGTGTACAAATCAAAGCTTTAGGTAACTAAAGGTTTTAACCTTTTTCATAAATTGCATTATGTCCTTATGGTATATACACAATTTTTTTGTCAATAGGGAATTTCCTAACTTCCTTTGTATCTGTTTTAGCTTCAAGTTGCCTATAGTGGGAGTATTTACACCACCAAAATTGGCAAATGCTACAAACCAGGACTACCTGGTGGATGATCATGTGTATGTGTGAGTGTGTGTATGTAAATCGTGCCATGTCCACGCATCTGCCTAGGTTGAATATCAAGCAACAAAATGTCAAGTAGAAAAAAAAAATAGAAGAATAGAATAGGAGAATAAATAAAGAATAGGAGACTATATGGTAAATTAATTAGAATACTATAGTAATTACATTACAATAATAATTATCATTATATTATATATAACATAATTATAATAATTATAATATAATTAAAATAATTATAATTATAGTATATATAATATATATATAATATAATAATTATATTATATATAATATAATATAATATAATATAATAATTATATTATATATACTATAATTATAATAATTATATTATATATACTATAATTATAATAATTATATTATATTATATTATATTATTATATATTATATTGTATTATATATTATAATATATTATATAATAATATATTATATATAATATATTATATAATAATATATTATATATAATATATTATATATTAATTATTATAATTATTATAATATATATAATATATTATATATTATATTAATATATTAATATATAAAATATTATATATTATATATAATATAATTATATATAATATATTATATATATTAATATAATATATTAATATATATTATATATTATATTATATATATATTACATATATTATTATATTATATCATATATATTATATATATGATATTATATATATAATATATATAATATATAATAATTATTATATATACAATTCTATTATATAATTGTAATATTTATAATTATAAGAATTATAATATAATTAGTAAATAGATATATTATATAATATATATTTTAATTATATATAATATATGATTATATATAATTATAGTATGATTATTATATTATATATTATATAATTATAATATAATAATTATACAATATATAATATAATATATTATATATTACATAAGATATAATATAATATATAATATAATTATTATATTACATACTATATAAGTATTATATTACATACTATATAATATAGATAATTATACTAATTATAATATAATTAGTATAATAATTATATATTTATAATATATAATTGGTATAATAATTAATTATAGAATATAGTAATTATAATACAGTAGTATATACTATATAATAATTATAATATAGTAGTTATATTATAATTTTAATATACTAATATAATAATTACAATATAATTACTATATTATAATGTAATATGTGGTATAATAATTGTATTATACTTGAAATTATATTTTTATTTGAAGGAAAATTTAAAATATATTTTTATTTGAAAGAAAAAGAGGGCGTGGAGCCAAGATGGCCGAATAGGACCAGCTCCAGTCTATAGCTCCGAGTGTGAGTGACACAAAAGACAAGTGATTTCTGCATTTCCAACTGAGGTACCGGGTTCATCGTACTGGGGAGTGCTGGAGAGTGGGTGCAGGACAGTGGGTGCAGCACACTGTGCATGAGCGGAAGCAGGGCGAGGCATCACCTCACCCGGGAAGCAGAAGGGGTCAGGGAATTCCCTTTCCTAGTCAAAGTAAGGGGTAGCAGATGACACCTGGAAAATTGGGTCACTCCCACCCTAATTCTGCGCTTTTCCAACGGGCTTAACAAATGGCACACCAAGAGATTATATCCTGCACATGGCTAGCTCGGAGGGTCCTACGTCCATGGAGCCTCACTCATTGCTAGCACAGCAGTCTGAAATCAAACTGCAAGGCAGTAGCGAGACTAGGGGAAGGGCTGCCGCCATTGCCGAGGCTTGAGTAGGTAAACAAAGCTGTGGGGAAGCTCGAACTAGGTGGAGCCCACCACAGCTCAAGGAGGCCTGCCTGCCTTTGTAGGCCCCACCTCCGGGTGCAGGGCACAGACAAACAAAAGGCAGCAGTGACCTCTGCAGACTTAAATGTCCCTGTCTGACAGCTTTGAAGAGAGTAGTGGTCCTCCCAGCATGCAGCTTAAGATCTAAAAATGGGCAGGCTGCCTCCTCAAGTGGGTCCCTGAACCCCGAGTAGCCTAACTGGGAGGCAACCCCCAGGAGGAGCAGACTGAAACCTCACACAGCCGGGTACTCCTCTGAGACAAAACTTCCAGAGGAAAGATCAGGCAGCAGCATTTGCGGTTCACCAATATCTGCTGTTCTGCAGCCACCGCTGCTGATACCCAGGCAAACAGGGTCTGGAGTGGACCTCCAGCAAACTCCAACAGACCTGCAGCTGAGGGTCCTGTCTGTTAGAGGGAAAACTAACAAACAGAAAGGACATCCACACCAAAAACCCATCTGTACGTCACCATCATCAAAGACCAAAGGCAGATAAAAACACAAAGATGGGGAAAAAACAAAACAGAAAAACCGGAAACTCTAAAAATCAGAGTGCCTCTCCTCCTCCACAGGAACGCAGCTCCTCACCAGCAACGGAACAAAGCTGGACAGAGAATGACTTTGACGAGTTGAGAGAAGAAGGCTTCAGACGATCAAACTACTCCGAGCTACAGGAGGAAATTCGAACCAATGGCAAAGAAGTTAAAAACCTTGAAAAAAAATTAGACGAATGGCTAACTAGAATAACCAATGCAGAGAAGTCCTTAAAGGACCTGATGGAGCTGAAAACCACGGCATGAGAACTACGTGACGAATGCACAAGCCTCAGTAGCCAATGTGATCAACTGGAAGGAAGGGTATCAGCGATAGAAGATGAAATGAATGAAATGAAGCGAGAAGAGAAGTTTAGAGAAAAAAGAATAAAAAGAAATGAACAAAGCCTCCAAGAAATATGGGACTATGTGAAAAGACCAAATCTACGTCTGATTGGTGTGCCTGAAAGTGACGGGGAGAATGGAACCAAGTTGGAAAACACTCTTCAGGATATTATCCAGGAGAACTTCCCCAATCTAGCAAGGCAGGCCAACATTCAAATTCAGGAAATACAGAGAATCCCACAAAGATACTCCTCGAGAAGAGCAACTCCAAGACACATAATTGTCAGATTCACCAAAGTTGAAATGAAGGAAAAAATGTTAAGGGCAGCCAGAGAGAAAGGTCGGGTTACCCACAAAGGTAAGCCCATCAGACTAACAGCTGATCTCTCGGCAGAAACTCTACAATCCAGAAGAGAGTGGGGGCCAATATTCAACATTCTTAAAGAAAAGAATTTTCAACCCAGAATTTCATATCCAGCCAAACTAAGCTTCATAAGTGAAGGAGAAATAAAATACTTTACAAACAAGCAAATGCTGAGAGATTTTGTCACCACCAGGCCTGCCCTAAAAGAGCTCCTGAAGGAAGCGCTAAACATGGAAAGGAACAACTGGTACCAGCCACTGCAAAAACATGCCTAATTGTAAAGACCTTCAAGGCTAGGAAGAAACTGCATCAAGTAACGAGCAAAATAACCAGCTAACATCATAATGACAGGATCAAATTCACACATAACAATATTAACCTTAAATGTACATGGGCTAAATTCTCCAATTAAAAGACACAGACTGGCAATTTGGATAAAGAGTCAAGACCCATCAGTGTAATGTATTCAGGAAACCCATCTCACGTGCAGAGACACACACATAGGCTCAAAATAAAGGGATGGAGGAAGATCTACCAAGCAAATGGAAAACAAAAAAAGGCACGGGTTGCAATCCTAGTCTTGGATAAAACAGACTTCAAACCAACAAAGATCAAAAGAGACAAAGAAGACCATTACATAATGGTAAAGGGATCAATTCAACAAGAAGAGCTAACTGTCCTAAATATATATGCACACAATACAGGAGCACCCAGATTCATAAAGCCAGTCCTTAGTGACCTACAAAGAGACTTAGACTCCCACACAATAATCATGGGAGACTTTAACACCCCACTGTCAACATTCGACAGATCAACGAGACAGAAAGTTAACAAGGATACCCAGGAATTGAACTCAGCTCTGCACCAAGCAGACCTCATAGACATCTACAGAACTCTCCACCCCAAATCAACAGAATATACAATCTTTTCAGCACCACACCCCACCTATTACAAAATTGACCACATAGTTAGAAGTAAAGCACTCCTCAGCAAATATAAAAGAACAGAAATTGTAACAAACTGTCTCTCAGACCACAGTGCAATCAAACTAGAACTCAGGATTAAGAAACTCACTCAAAACCTCTCAACTACATGGAAACTGAACAACCTGCTCCTGAATGATCACTGGGTACATAACGAAATGAAGGCAGAAATAAAGATGTTCTTTGAAACCAATGAGAACAAAGACACAACATACCAGAATCTCTGGAACACATTCAAAGCAGTGTGTAGAGGGAAATTTATAGCACCAAACGCCCACAAGAGAAAGCAGGAAAGATCTAAAATTGACACCCTAACATCACAATTAAAAGAACTAGAGAAGCAAGAGCAAACACATTCAAAAGCTAGCAGAAGGCAAGAAATAACTAAGAACAGAGCAGAACTGAAGGAAATAGAGACACAAAAAAGCCCTTCAAAAAAATCAATGAATCCAGGAGCTGGTTTTTTGAAAAGATCAACAAAATTGATAGACCACTAGCAAGACTAATAAAGAAGAAAAGAGAGAAGAATCAAATAGATGCAATAAAAAATGATAAAGGGGATATCATCACCGATCCCACAGAAATACAAACTACCATCAGAGAATACTATAAACACCTCTAGGCAAATAAACTAGAAAATCTAGAAGAAATGGATAAATTCCTCAACACATACACCCTCCCAAGACTAAACCAGGAAGAAGCCATATGTAGAAAGCTGAAACTGGATCCCTTCCTTACACCTTATACAAAAATTAATTCAAGATGGATTAAAGACTTAAATGTTAGACCTAAAACCATAAGAACTCTAGAAGAAAACCTAGGAGATACCATTCAGGATGTAGGCATGGGCAAGGACTTCATGACTAAAACACCAAAAGCGATGGGAACAAAAACCAAAATAGACAAATGGAATATAATTAAACTAAAGAGCTTCTGCACAGCAAAAGAAACTGCCATCAGAGTGAACAGGGAACCAACAGAATGGGAGAAAAAATTTGCAATCTACTCATCTGACAAAGGGCTAATAGCCAGAATCTGCAAAGAACTCAAATAAATTTACAAGAAAAAATCAAACAACCCCATCAAAAAGTGGGAAAAGGATATGAACGGACACTTTTCAAAAGAAGACATTTATGCAACCAACAGACACATGAAAAAATGCTCCTCATCACTGGCCATCAGAGAAATGCAAATCAAAACCACAATGAGATACCATCTCACACCAGTTAGAATGGCGATCATTAAAAAGTCAGGAAACAACAGGTACTGGAGAGGATGTGGAGAAACAGGAATGCTTTTACACTGTTGGTGGGAGTGTAAACTAGTTCAACCATTGTGGAAGACAGTGTGGCGATTCCTCAGGGATCTAGAACTAGAAATACCATTTGATCCAGTGATCCCACTACTGGGTATATACCCAAACGATTATAAATTATGCTACTATGAAGACACATGCACACGTATCTTTATTGCGGCACTATTCACAATAGCAAAGACTTGGAACCAACCCAAATGTCCATCAGTGATAGACTGGATTAAGAAAATGTGGCACATATACACTGTGGAATACTATGCTATGCAGCCATAAAAAAGGATGAGTTCCTGTCCTTTGTAGGGACATAGATGAAGCTGGAAACCATCATTCTGTGCAAATTATCACAAGGACAGAAAACCAACCACCACATGTTCTCACTTATAGGTGGGAATTGAACAATGAGAACACTTGGACACAGGGCAGGGAACATCACACAATGAGGCCTGTCATGGGGTTGGGGCATGGGGGAGGGATAGCAATAAGAGAAATACCTAATGTAAATGATGAATTAATGGGTGCAGCAAACCAACATGGCACATGTATACATATGTAACAATGTACACATATGTTGTGCACGTGTACCCTAGAACTTAAAGTGTAATAAAAAAAGTAGAGGCAAAATTTAATAATAATAATAATAATGATAGAGAGGGAGGCACAACAAGATGGCTGAATGGAAGCCTCCAGTGATCATAACCCCTGCAGTAACACCAAACTAAACAACTATCCACACAAAAAAGCACCTTCAAGTAAACTAAAAATCAGGTGGGTGAATACAGTACAAAGTTTTGACATGATATTAAGGGAAGATGCACTGAAGAGGGTAAAAACAACAGTTGTGAATTACCTACACCACTCATCCTCCATCCTTTGACAATAGCCACATAGTACAGGGAGAAAATCTGTGTGCTTGGGGGACTCAAAACTAGAGCACTTGGGGTGCATGCAACCTAGTGAGACATGAGGCTGGGAAGCCTAGAAGTTTTTGCATTGCCCCTCCCCCAACCTCAGGCAGCACAGTTCACAGCTCTGGCATAGACTCCTTCCTTCTGCTTGAGAAGAGGAGAAGAGAAAGTAAAGAGGACTTCATCTTGCAAATTGGATACCAGCTCAGCCACAGTAGAATAGGGCAACAGGTAGAGTCCTGAGGTCTCTCATTACAGGTCCTAGTTGTGGACAACATATCTAGACACACCCTGGGCCAGAAAGGAACCTGCTCTCTTAAAGGGAGGAACCTAGCCCTGGCAGGACTTATTACCTACCAACTAAAGAGTTCTTTGGCCCTGAAAAATCAGCAGTGGTAGTGCTTGCCAGGGGCCTTGCCAGGGGCCTTGTGTGAAACTCAGAGCCCTGCTATACTCAGGTGTTACCCAGTACGTTCTCAGCTGTGGTAGCTAAAGGGACAGACTCCTTCGGCTTGAGCAAAGGAGAGGGAAGAGTAAAGGAGACTTTGTCTTGCAGCTTGAATATTGGCTCAGCCACAATGAAGTAGCAAGATCCTTGCTTTTATAATTTTCTATCTCTTTAAAGAATTGCCCTTTGTAATTGTTTTTAAGGCCATCTATTGGGAACAAATTCTCTTAGCTTTCTTTCTTCTGAGAATGTCTTGATTTCTCCTTTATTCTGGAAAGTTATTTTCACTGGATGTAAAATTCCAGATTGACAGTGCTTCTCTTTCAAGAACTGAAAACTGTTATGCCACTTCCTTCTCATCTTTATGATTTCTGATGAGAAGTCTTCTGACATTCAAATCACTTCTCCCGTGTAGGCAAGGTGTTATTTCTTTCTCCCTGATTTCAATTTTTTTTTCTCTTTTTGGCTTGATGTGGTTTTCTTTTAAATTATCCTGTTTGAATTCTCTTACTTTCTTGAATCTCTAAGTTTATGTATTTTGCCAAACTTGGTGATATTTTAGCTGTTATTTATTTTGGCACATTTTTAACTGCATGGTCTTTCAAATGTTAGATTAGGGCATACGCTGTTCTCTATATTACATGGGTCATCAGTAACTCCAATAATGTACAATATGTCATATATAACAAATGTTAATCATAAAGAGCCTCAGAAACAACTGGTAATCCTGAAAGAAGGAAATAGAAATTATACATATTATACTTCCACTTCACCCCACATACGTTTTTACCCTTTTCTCTTGGAATATGTTACTTTCTCTCTGGGAATAAATATACCCGTAAGTATACACATAAAATTTATTAAAATAAACTCATATAGCAAACATTATGTTTTATGATTTGCCTTTCCTATTTAGCAATAGTAGACTTTTAACTACTTTCATAGTAAATGCCACAATTATGTTAAACTTTTTTTCTTTGTAAGTCACAAGACAGCATGGCTGGTTGCCTTTGAGTTAGCTCTACTGCTTATTTGCTCTGCAATCATCTTATCTTTTGCTTCAAGCCTGTCTAGGGAATTCACTTCAGATTTCTAAACCCCATTTTTTCCAGATTTCAAGCCCTGCCATTGCTCCCCATAGTTAGCAGCTGACGAACAAATTTTCTTCCCAATATGCTGAGTATGCTTTTGATATCTGCTCTGATGCTGTGTTCTTGATAGAAGACTACAATGAAGGGCAAAGTTGTTTTTCTTTTCTTTTTTTCTGTAGTCCTACAGCACTGAACATGGAATAACAACATAAGGAAGGTGTCCTTTCTCATGGTACAGAACAACTTTCATTAATATTTGCCAATAATTCTTACCAGGGCTGCCCTGAGCTTTCTAGGCTTAAAGGTCTAGAAAAGGGGTCGGGGCGGGGGTTATATAGCAAGTATCAATGCAAACAAGGTTGTAAAATGCCAGTTTCATTTCTTTAAGAATAATTTCAGGCTCTTTATATTTGTTATTTATTTAAAATTTGTCTTTTAATTATGATGACTTATATATTTTTAAACATTAGATCCCTTGATACTTTCTACTTCACACTACTTATTACCTTAGACCCAAGGTCACAGATCCTGGGCAAGTCATTTAGCTTCTTTGACCCATAACTTCTTTATCTTAAAAAAGAGAATAACAATAACATCAATTTAAGAAAATACTGTAAGCTATATACTATATATACCATTTTTAAATGAGTGAAGCTTTACACAAGTGGAAGTTCTTACTAGTGGTAAGCTAGTTCCAGTTACTTTGTACACTAAATGAAATAAACTGTATGTGATTTACAGCTTTATATAATTTAAATTCACTCCACTCTCAATTTTGAAGTAACCCTGCCATCAGAAAGAATTAATAAAATTAAATGCATTTTTGGTAATACAGTTATATGAGTTTCTCTACCATTTCTTTTTATTTTACTTTATTTTATTTATTTTTTTTAGAGACACAGCATCATGAAAATTACTTTATATATAAAATCAAGAGCCTATTAAGTACATCAGAACATAAGGATAGTGCTCTATGGAAACAAATGCATAATATAGCACCACAGATAATAATACTATTCCAACGACAAATGTAAGTCACTGAGTTAATTGCTACAAAATTAGTTTGGGTCTTGGGATATATATATATAAAATATATATTAAATATATACATTATATATAATATATATTAAATATATACTATATATAATATATAGTATATATTTTTATTTATATAATATATATTATATATAATATATATTTTATATATAAATATATTTATATATATATTTATATTTATATATATTAGATATATTATATATAATATATATTTATATATTAGATATATTATATATAATATATATTTATATATTAGATATATTATATATAATATATATTTATATATTAGATATATTATATATAATATATATTTATATATTAGATATATTATATATAATATATATTTATATATTAGATATATTATATATAATATATATTTATATATATTAGATATATTATATATAATATATATTTATATATTAGATATATTATATATAATATATATTTATATATAAAATATATATGTAAATATAAATATATATAAATATAAATATATATAATATATAATAGATTATATATTATATATACAAATATATATAAATATATATATTATATATACATAGAATATATATATATTCTATGTATGCTTCTGTTTAAGGATGAAAAAAGTGGATAAGTTAGTCTTAGCTTGATTCTGAGAATTAAGAATAAGTTTTACTATATACATATAAGATAGTTTGCATTTTATATTGTTATACCATAAATGTAACTAGATCTATGTTTTAGAGGTCACACTTTTTTAAATTATACTTTAAGTTTTAGGGTACATGTGCACAATGTGCAGGTTTGTTACATATGTATACGTGTGCCATGTTGGTGTGCTGCACCCATTAACTCTTCATTTAACATTAGGTATACCTCCTAATGCTATCCCTCCCCCCTCCCCCCTCCCCCCACCCCACAGCAGTCCCCAGTGTGTGTGTGATGTTCCCCTTCCTGTGTCCATGTGTTCTCATTGTTCAATTCCCACCTATGAGTGAGAACATGTGGTGTTTGGTTTTTTGTCCTTGGGATAGTTTGCTGGGAATGATGGTTTCCAGCTTCATCCATGTCCCTACAAAAGACATGAACTCATCATTTTTTATGGCTGAAAATTATTCCCACACAGTAATAATGGGAGACTTTAACACCCCACTGTCAGCATTAACAGATCAATGAGACAGAAAGTTAACAAGGATATCCAGGAACTGAACTCAGCTCTGCACCAAACAGACCTCATAGACATCTACAGAACTCTCCACCCCAAATCAACAGAATGTACATTCTTTTCAGCACCATACCGCACCTATTCCAAAATTGACCACATAGTTAGAAGTAAAGCACTCCTCAGCAAATGTGAAAGAACAGAAATTATATAAAACTGTCTCTCAGACAACAGTGCAATCAAACTAGAACTCAGGATTAAGAATCTCACTCAAAACCTCTCAACTACATGGAAACTGAACAACCTGCTCCTGAGTGAACACTGGGTACATAATGAAATGAAGGCAGAAATAAAGATGTTCTTTGAAACCAACGAGAACAAAGACACAACATACCAGAATCTCTGGGACACATTCAAAGCAGTGTGTAGAGGGAAATTTATAGCACTAAATGCCCACAACAGAAAGCAGGAAAGATCTAAAATTGACACCCTAACATCACAATTAAAAGAACTAGAGAAGTAAGAGCAAACACATTCAAAAGCCAGCAGAAGGCAAGAAATAACTAAGATCAGAGCAGAATTGAAGGAAATAGAGACACAAAAAAACCCTTCAAAAAATCAATGAATCCAGGAGCTGGTTTTTTGAAAAGATCAACAAAATTGATAGACCACTAGCAAGACTAATAAAGAAGAAAAGAGAGAAGAATCAAATAGACGCAGTAAAAAATGATAAAGGGGATATCACCACTGATCCCACAGAAATACAAACTACCATCAATGAATGCTATAAACACCTCCACGCAAATAAACTAGAAAATCTAGAAGAAATGGATAAATTCCTCGACACATACACCCTCCCAAGACTAAACCAGGAAGAAGTTGAATCTCTGAATAGACCATTTCTTTTTAATAAATATCTTTCTCAACACAAAACATCCCTATTTTCCTGAGTATATCATAGGAAAATTAAGTCAGGAACACGTCCAAAACAGCTTAGTAACTGAGGAAGAAGCAAAGTAATGGCGATACATCACAATGGCCCTCTTTATACATTTGCTTTCGATGGTTTCTTATACAGAACTGTGGGAAGGTGTGACTGTTTAAATCTGCAAATTCCTTGGGAGAGTACAATTTTCCTGGTACCTCAAATGCTGCTTCTCATTTAGGTGCCACAGTCCTTAAAAAAAAATGATGATTTTCCTTCCCAAAAGACATTTGTAAATATCTGGATACATTTTGAGTTTTTATTTAGGATATAGTGGGTAGAGTGTAGGGATGTTGCTAAATGTTCTGCAATGCTCTAGACAGCCCCATAATGAAGAATATTTCAGCTCAAGATGTCCATAGTGCTGAGGTTGAGAAACCCTGAACTAGTAGAATCCCTAGATTTATGGTAGATTCTGAATTAGAATTAATGGGGCCTATTCCTCCAGTGCTAGTGCCATCAACTCACTAGCTAGTGCTAGTGGGGCCTAGTGCAGTGCTAGGCCATCAACTCAAAACTGAGAGAGACAGTAACAAGAACGGCAGAGGATCCCTCCTCACCTTTGTTTTTCTGCTAAAGTCCTAACACAAGTGAGCCGATTAGGACTTTACCCATTTTGCCATAGTTGTCATCTCTCTATCATCCTGGCTGTTTCCCATAATCAATCAAGAATTAGCATTCTTACCATCTTGCCTTCTGGGTTTAATGTAGTCATTGCTTATTTTATTTTACATATTGATTGATTGATTGATTTAGACAAGGTCTTGCTCTGTCACCCAGGCTGGAGTACAGTGGTGCAATCATAGCTCAGTTCAGCTTTGAACTCCTGGGCTCAAGCGATCCTCCCAACTCAGCCTCCCAAAGCAACTGGGACTACAGGGGTGCATCACTATACCTAGCTAATTTATTTTATTGTATTTTTTTTTGTAGAGATGCAGTCTTGCTATGTTGCCCAGGCTGATCTCTAACTGCTCATTTTACATGTTTGATTATTTTTTAGAAACAAATGTAATAGGCTAGAATAACTTCAGAGTTAGGGTTAGGGAAAAGTCTTGCTAATATTAAATATTAAGTACTGACCTACCAAAGTTAGATTTCAGACACTATATTTTTCTGGTCTTTTTTAACATTCTTTCATTCCTTGCTGACTTCATAAATCTGATTATAAAGCATTCTTCTTTACTACAATGATGTTTATGCTCATATTCTACTACTTGCATTGTCAAATACAAATTATTTTTTAATAATCACTATTGGTGGTATATAGGATCCTCCTCCCTGCATTTCTTTCAGCTTTGGAATTCTGTTATTATTTGCCATCATCTTTCTAATGAGGGATTATCTCAGGCTGTTAGTCTTTAGATTGTGAGGTTTATTTCAGTCTTGATGTGGTCATTTGACATATTTGTCATTTCCCTCAATTATGAAAAAATATTTTGATTGGCTGACTTCCTGACCACAACTGACAAACTAAGGAAATATAGCATTATAATTAAGGAAAAACTCGAAACCCAGAAATTTCTTAAAGAAAAACAAATTTAGCAGCCTTTTTGACTTCTTTTTAGAAGACAGCCTTTAAGTTACACCAATCTTCACAACGACTGAAGTGTTCTGCCAGATTCACTTCCTCTACAACTAGCTACAGAGTGGATCTTGTCCATGTTTAATCATTCTTCCTGTTAAAAACTGCCTCTATTTCAGATTTTTCAGTTGGATGATTTAAAATTCAAAGCTCAACGTCAGAACCTGCAATTTACATATGCTGTTTCCATATAACAGAGAATGATTTGAGCCTCAGGTTAGATGAAAGTCATTAGGAATGGAAAACTTTTATTCTTTTGCTTAAAAAAAAGTATATTAACATAGCAGATATTGAACAGTGAATTAGAAAATATTATTGAAACACCTTTAAAACTAAATATTGGGCTACAATTTAACAATTTTTAAATATTACATTTTGATTTTACCACTATATTATCACCAGATAAGGAGAAACCTTTTTATTGCATGCTAAATGTGAACTTGGCAGGTTTCTTTCAAAATAAAGAGAGAGTTTTAGGATTTTATCCCAGCTTTGTGTCAAGAGATCTCCCTGGTTCTTTGCTTACAGTTTCTAGTTTGCCCGAGCTTTATGTAACTTTTAAGATCCTTTGTCAATTCTCATCCTAAATCATTTCTTTATCGGCATCATTCAATATTGTTAACTACTTATTTTTGTAAGAGTCTTTTTCATTAGCTTCTATGTTCTGACACTCATGATTTTCCTTTCATGTTTCCATTTTCTTTCATTGTTTTAGGTTCACCCTTCTCTTCTAAGACATTAATTATACAGACATCCAAGGTTGAGTTCTAGGGCCTCTTATTTTTCCAGAGTATTCTCCTTGGGCATTCTCATTCACACCCATAACCCCAACCTGTATGATTTCCAAATATGTATTTCTAGCTTAGGACTCCCATTTGAACTCCATATCTAGGTTGATGTTTTCTCCCATATACTCAAAGGCATCTCCAACTCTGAATGTTCTAAACGGGACCTATAATTGTTTTTTCACAGCCTCACCATCTTCTCTCTTTTGCTATTTCAGTAAATGGCACACTGATTTCTCTAGTTCCATAGCCTCAAAAATAGAGTAATCAAGTGGTTTTATGCTACCCATTTTTCACATCAAACTTATCACACCTGTCTTGTCAGTATTATCTCCTAATTGTCTCTTAATCTGTTTACTCTTCCCCATCTCCATCACTACTTCCAAATTCCAAGCCATCATCATCTTTCCCATGAACCACTGAAAAAGAAGGAAGGAACTGCAGGCCTGACAATCTTTGTTGTGTGGCTTCCTCTCACCTGTTTAACCTCCCTCAATGCCATCTCTCCCTTGCAACTCGTCCACCTTCACAAAGAAAAATTTATAGTTGCTCAATGGAAGATAAAATATCTATGTATATTTTTATATACATCTTACTTGCGCTAAGTTATACTTGTACAATAGTTCAAGAAACCTGGAAATCACTGTAAAATATGATAATTTTCTTTTTTCTTCATGCTTTAGCTGTTAAAAAATGAACACAGTAATGAAATTAAGTGACATGATTTAGTTCAATATAAAATAATAATCTATATGTAGTATATGTTGTCTATTAAATTAATAGGTAACAGCCACTTATTCCAATATTTATACTTTATTCAACATAACATAATTTTCATAGGATTAATGTTTCAATATTTTTTAGGTTTCTTTTTATAAAAACTCAATCTACGAAGGCATGCATACAAATTACGTCAAATGTGACATTTGATAAATCAACATATCTCTCCTTTCCTCCATTTCTTTATCTTCAAAATAAGAAATGTGATGATTTATGAGATCAGTTTAGCTCCTGCAATTAATTTTAGAATTAATTGCAATTTAGGATTCATCTGATATGGAGGGGAAGAAATAGGACAAAAGGGTTGTTCCTGAGCTTAGCAATTATTGAGAAAGATGGTTAATATGCATCTTTTAATGGCAGAGACATAGAACCAATTGTGATTGCAAATTTTCCAAGAAGTCTTGCAATTAAATAGCGCATTTAATTTTGTTTAAGTCAGTGCGTTTTCTGAAAGTATTTGCTCTGATGACCTCATTTTATATACCACAATACACATTATATAACATGATGTATTACATAATACATTTTATATAACACATACCACTAGTTGGGAAATGACAGCTTTATGTTAGGATTACAGCTCTTTGCTCTTTAAATAGTTGAATTATATAAATGTCTTCACATTTTTATAAGCCTAGTTGTTTCAACAAGTCTAACCTGTGTCTGTGGGGCCAAATGAAAGCAATTTCACAGCATGGCCATCTGTTACAAATTCTTGGTATAAAAATTTTCATTAATCTAACTCAGAAGCATTTCCCTTACAGCAAATTAACAGACTGGAAATTCATGGTGAATAAATTCAGGGTCATTCTGCTTCACAGAACAGCTTTCTTTCCAGGGATATTGGGGTCAGTGGGGGCAAGATTCTCTACTGTCTCTTAGTCGTCTCTACCCAAACTCCTGCAATGAGATATCTGAAGGCCAAAGACTTATATCATTAGTATTGTTGCTTGCAGTTGCAAATAATACGGATCCCCAAATAGGTATAAATACAGTTTTGAGCCCTAAATTTGGCTTCTGCACAGTTCAGGGATTAGTGCTGAATTAAACCGCGCCCCCCCACACCCGGCCCCAGAAAAGAAAAACCATATTTTTCCTGCAATTAAATATCTGGAGGCCAAAGACTTAAATCATTAGTACTGTTGCTTGCAGTTACAAATATTCCTGATCCCCAAATAGGTATCAAAATTCTGCTTCCACACAGTTCAGAGCCTAGTACTGAATTAAAACCCTCCAGAAAAGAAAAACTATGTTTTATGCTTCATAGAGGGAATAATTCCTCAAAGTGTACTGGGTGTTTTCTTCTCTATAACTTGGATTTTAGGGTAATATAAAAAATAAAATATATAATGGTATTTTTATTTAAACTACATTTGAGTTTTGTGTATCTGTATTTATTGACATACTTTAGTTGCAGAGTATAATTTTCTAAGTACAACATTTTAAGTCAATGTTGCCAATATATCCTAATAAATTTTATTTTCCAGAACTGTAATTGTATGTTTTGTTTCTCAAAGGAAAAAAGAACAGTGTCACCCTTCAGAATTTTGTAGCAGCCACTAATTAATTTTCCTGTCAGTAATGTTGGCCCCTCTGGTGCCATCACTGTCACAAACATAGTCACATTTCCAAAGCATTCACATCTTGTTTTTTCTTTACTTTTCATATTAGGTGATTATATTGGGGGGGAGGGGGTTATTTAATATGTATACATTAAGCTGGCTAACGCTGGCTGAAAACCTCTTGATAAGCTTATTGGAAGTAAATTTTGTAAGTAAAGGGATCTAATGCAAGGGAGGTGGTAGCTTCGTTCATTTAGGAGAGAATATCAGAAATAATGATGAAAATATTTGATTTTTTTACAATTTAGGAAGCCAAGATCTAAAAAGTTGAACATATTAGATTGCAAATTTCTGTAAAAGACTATGAGATACTCAAATGTTTTATTGTATCCCCATTTTATATCACAATGTCTAATATTTTCTAGGTGCTCAATAAGCATTTGTTGATTAGCTGAATGGATGACTGAATGAATGGCTATATATTATGTGGGAAGATTTACCACCCTTTGATATTTTTTGAAATACCTTCAAGGAAATTATAAAGAAGCAACAGAGGAACCCAGGACTGAAAATTAAAAATGGATATCTTGGTCCAAACCTGATATAGTTTGACTCTGTGTCCCCACCCAAATCTCGTTGTGTAGTTCCAACAATTACCATGCGCTGTGGAAAGGGCCCAGTGGGAGATGACTGAATCATGGGGGCAGGTATTTCCCATGCCATTCCTGTGATAGTGAATGGGTCTCAGAACTGACAGCTTTAAAAATGGGAATTTCTCTGCATGAGCTCTCTCTTTGCCTGCAGCCATCCACGTAAGACATGACTTGCTCCTTCTTGCCTTCTCAAATGATTGTGAGCACTCCCAGCCATGCAGAACTGTAAGTCCAATAAACCTCTTTCTTTTGTAAATTGTCCAGTCTTGGGTATGTCTTTATCATTAGTGTGAAAATGGACTAATCCTGAAGTTAAAATTCTAAAGCCCAAGCATTCAATTTAAAAACTTGAAATCACTATGGAACATCAAGAAAGGACAGTTAGGGTCAGAATCAATATTTTTGTGGATGCAAGCTTCTATTTCTTTCATCATGCCTCTTTCATTAATGGCTGCAAAGAAAGAAAATCAAACTCCTTCCTATTAACCAAGATGATTTAATATCAGCATCACTCATATTGTTTCTTTTCTATATTAGCTTTATAGATTTAATAACTATAATCACATATTCTTCTCTCATTAATTTTTATCTGCCAATCTTCTAGTGAATTTCAGAACCCCAAAATCATGATTTTTAGGTTTCAGTCTCATAAACACTTCAAATATCCTTAGTGCACATATTCTCCCAGTATGTAATAATTGTATTTAATTGAATTACCAATCTAGAAACAGATTTGAAAGCTGAGGAAAACTCAGATGTGAAAGTATTTGCAAAACATAAAGAAATTCTCAAGTGACTAATATTATCATCAATGGTCAAACCTTTTTCCAAGAAAATATCATTAATAGGCAATATTTTTTCCTGTAAAACATTTAAAAAGAGAAAACGGTACCCCTAATGCACCTAACATAAATTAAAAGAAGCAGTGTAAATCAAAACACAGGGACATTGCTATGGTTTACATGTCCCCTCCTAAACATATGTTGAAGTTTAATTGCCATGGTAACCAGCTAGTTCTTATGCTAGGTGTGAAACAGCCAGAGGATCCTATTGTTTCAACATTGGCCAGAGTGTCTGTCTTAGCCCGTTTTCTGCTGCTGTAAAAGAATACCTCCGACTGTGTAATAAATTAAAAAAAAAAAACAAAAAACAGAAGTTTATTTGGTTCATGTTTCTAGAGACTGAGAAGTCTACGAGCAAGACGCTGGCACCTGGCAAGGGTCATCCCATGGTGGAAGGCATCGCTATCTTGTGGGAACTGATAAAATCCACTTGGGAGCAGTTGAGAGGCAAGTAGCGTGTTCTGCCCTCAGGGACTCCACTGTCCACACTTACATCTTGCATGAGTGTAGCCTAATTGGTATGCAGCTTAATAATCATAACAAATTGTACTATTTTATTGATATGGTAAATCAAAAAACAATAAAATGTAAGAATTTAACTGTAATAGAAAGGCTAAATCTCATGAAAGCATACAGAAAATCACTTTCAAATATAGAAAAATCATAATTAAAATTAAAGATTAAAAATAAAGTAAGTAAAGGACAAGCAAAATCTTGAAATAAACAGAAGTTGTAGAGATGAGATTAAAAGATCACATCAGAAGAATTTGTGCTGAGCAAAACAAAACAAAACATGTTTGGAATTGAATTGATTTAAAGATAAATAAATAAGCTAGTCAACTAGATTAAGAATGGGACATATAACTACAGTTTAAAGAGGTGAGACGTGGTTTTTTACTCTTTGTTTTCCTTAGGAAGTCAATATATGAAGTAAAATTAAAAATATTATATTAAATCCAAGTGTGTCTAAATGATTTCGCTATCCAAAAACATATATTAACTGGAAAATCTTAGAGAAAGAGGTTAAATGAATAAATGAATAAAAGAATACATATATGTTCTTGCAGCCAGAGGGGTTAGGTGGAAAATCAAGTTTCTACTCAGCCACGCTAAAACCACAAGGAGTAAGATACACTTTTACCATAAGTGTTTGTCCGGAATAGGGCAGGTGTTGTAAAAAACATTTTCTATTTTTGGCCATCCTGGTCCTGACTCTTTGGCTAGGAGAAACAAGCATTTCCTTGGAGATTTTTTTCTTTTGGTAGTTCCCACTTAGAGGCTTTTATGATGCCCTGTCTAGGTTATGTGGGGAATTAAAACCAGAGAACTCACTTCCATGGCAATCTTTCAGTCTCAAGTTCCCCAGGCTGCCTCGCTTTCCACCTTTCAGAGTCTTTCTCTGTTTTTTGCTGTGCTATGTCCAGGCTTATTTAGTCTTAAGAGGGAAAACCTGGGAGGAATTGGGCTACTCCCACGTGAAGAAACTAGATGATAGTATCAATCTTTTAAAATCTTTAAATTGTATGAAAGAACTCTTACAATGAGAAGTAGATTTGTAATATAAAATATAGAACCAAAACTTATAGGTGAAATGTATATAATAAGACAGCAAGAAGTCTTATTAAATAAGGACCATGACAAACTGAAAAATGTATACATGCCTAAGGGCATTTAGATTCCGAACTGTGAAACCATCAGGCTAGTCAAATGAAATCCAATCTGGCCTCAGAATCCTAAGTTTGAATTCTAAGAGAATGTGTAATTCTTAGGCTCAGTTTCTCTTTTCTTCTCCTCCTTCAATTATACCTTGATTTTATCATCAAAGATGAACTTCCTCAACTTCCCATTTCCTCTTTGCCCCAAGAATAATCGCCAGTGGTGCTTGCAGCTGCAGCGTACACCTTGAGAAAACTCATAGATTTCAGTCCTAACCTTACCTTCAAAGTTTGCTTTTATTATTACTTTATTATTATTTTAGCATCACTCTACTATATCCACTTTGGAAACAAAAGACATCATTCTATTTATAGCGTTCTGTTTTTAGTAATGGTATTTCCATTTACAAAATACAGTAAATCTTGATCACTGAAAACATCACGTCCTAGAAAAAGTAACATTCCTACGCATGATGTTAATTCTGCGGTGAACTTATTGCACTGAAATGGTGTGAAAAAGAAGGAGATGACAAGCTATCGACATTCCACAAAGATACTTTGATTGAAGTGGACAACAGAAATGGAAAGAAGACTAAGAAGCCATCTGCCATTGTGGATTATAACAAGAATATGAGAGGAGTGGACTAGGCTGATCACTTATCCAGCTGAGCACAAAGGCACAAGGTTCGCTATAATTCTTTCTCCCCATTCTAAACATTACAGTGCTGAATCCTGCATCCTGTTCAAGAAAGACAATCCTGAGCACACGATTAACCATGTCAACTTCAGACTGATACTGATTGAAAGACTGCTGGAAAAGCATCACAAACCATGGCAGCAGCATCTTTGAGGTCATCTGTGCTGTGATGATGTCACACCTTTTTGCCTGTCTGGAAGACAATTCCCCAAGAACATATCACCATCAGGGAAAACTAACTGGTTGCTGCAAAGTTTGCTGCTCGCACAACAAGGATGGCAAGATCTGGAAAGAAGTGCAATATTTTTAGTGCAGGATGTGATATTCTTCTTTGTGTTGTTCCATGCTTTATTATTTATTTATTTTTATTTATATATTTATTTATCATTATTATTATTATTTTTGAGACAGTCTTGTTCTGTCACCCGGGCTGGAGTGCAATGGCACAATCTAGGCTCACTGCAACCTCCACCTCCCAGGTTCAAGCAATTCTCCTGCCTCAGCCTCCTAAGTAGCTGGGATTACAGGCACTGGCTACCACACCAGGCTAATTTTTTTTTTTTTTTTGGAGTTTTAATAGAGACGTGATTTCACCATGTTGGCCAGGCTAGAGTTGAACTCTTGACCTAAAGTGATCTGCCCACCTCAGCCTCCCAAAGTACAAAGTGCTAGGATTATAGGCGTGAACCACCCCACTCGGCTGTTCCATGTTTTAAAATTTACTACACACACATTAAAAAATTATTAAATACTGATCATCATATACATTTCTGTTACATTAAGGTTAGAGACAAGTTCTGTTTAGGAATAACTCCAAAAGCAGTTTTTCTAATGTATTTTCATATTGAAAATCAGTCAGATGTGCTTCAGTCTCAAGAGCATGTTTTTGTAATATTAAATGAACACTGGCAACAAGCTGCACTTTTTTTTCTAAACAAAAAAATGGGTGAAAGCTTGAGAAGTAGAAGGTAAATTCACTCTCTGAAGGGTTAAGTTTTTGCGTCATAATATTGGAGACTGAGATGTAGTCAGAGTCAGAACTACAGAAGAGAAAACAATGGCAAAAATATTTAATATGGGTTTTCTTTATTTTCATGCATAATATATTAATTTGTTTGGTATCTTAAATAGGAAAGCATACTTTTATTTTTTAAGTGAACTAGAATATAGCTTCTTCCCAGATTCCTACAAACTTTTAGTAGTTTTCCACAAGAAAGAAAAAAAAGTAAACTTCTAAGCCTTGCAAATATTTTCGTAAGTAAACTACAAGCTAATGTTTGCCTTATGAGTTAAATAAATTTGTAAATTTGAATTTTGTTCTAAAATTTTAGTTCATGTAAAAAGAAAACCTTATTTCTACAGAAATATTCTCCTGGCCTGAAAATTTTCTCTTTAATCCCTTGCAAATATAATTAGTATAGTAAGTAATAATAGATCTCATGTATCTGAGTCTAAAAAGGTAAACTGGCCTAATTACTAATGCATCTAACATTTCCACCTTGATCTCTGTCCATGAAGCTGTCAAGTGTGGACTTCATCATCAGGCTCCTTTGCCTTCTATCTTTTTTTTAGGGTCAATGAGAGGCACTGGCAAAAGGTCAAAGGTCAGAAGAAGAGTAGAGTTGGGGTATTAACTACTCCAGCATCTTCCCTGCTAAGACACAAATTGTGATTGTATTCCCTTAGCCAAAACCAGAAGTCCTATTGGTGACTTTCTTATGGCTTTCTTTCTTATCTTTGTCTTTTGGGGATTGAGCTCCTTTCACCCAATTCCCACAGGCATGGAGGTGTTAACTCCCTCTCTTGCTATCGGGGATGCTTTTTTTTTTTTAATCCCTTTAATTTTCTTTTTTTAACCCGACTAAAACCTTTATTAACTTTTAATTACCCCATTTGAGTGTGTCATTTGTTTTTTGAAAGGCTCTTGTCTGATACAATTACATTCCTTAAATATCTTCTTTGTCAGAGCTCTTTTACACTTCACACAATGAAGACTATCTCAATTTAGCTACTAACAAACATAGTATTAATAGGTTAACAAGCATTTTGTTATAATTGTTATCAATTAAACTCTAGGAAAAATTATAAAGTAAGCAGAATTGGATTGGAGTGTCATCTGTGAAGTCAGCATGAGTTTTGAAGTCAGAGAAGTCTGTGTTTTAATTACATCTTCAGCATGTATCAGCTAAAGAAAGTACAAATGGCTAAATAATGAATGATTAATGTAACCTAGATTGAAACTTGGTTTCCTAGTCTTTAAAATGGTAAGAATAATACTCACTATACTGGGTTGTCATGTTGACTTCACCTGACACAATACCAGCATATTGTGTCCAAGTAAAGCAATTACCAAGTAAAGGAATTATTTTACCCAGTAAACGAATTACCTTCCTTATCTTCCCTTTTTTATGAATAATCAGAGATTATTCCATTATTCTGTGTATCTAGGTATATTCTCCCTCCTGTCTCCCTGTTTCCTGAGCAGCCCTGCAGAATGGATGGCTTCTTGAAAATGGATAGAATTATTATTTTGCCTTAGTTTAGAAAAAAAAAACACACTTTCAGCATGCTCATATTTTTCCTTGGGCTTGCGTCTAATAATAAAAAGGTGTGATTAATTCTTGATTCATTCTCTGCATATCTTTTATTTGTTCATCAAATGCAGGAAGGAAAATTGCTTAATTGGGCATAGGGTCTTAGTGTCTTCTATGAAATTAAAGACTAGAACAGATAGATGATCTTTCAGAACCCTTAAAATTCTAAGATCCTATGAAATATTTATTTTTAAATGGTGCTAAAATCAACCATTGACATCACATAAAATGGATTTCTATTCTTTTCCCAGCCATGACTATCAGGTGATCTCCAGCCTGTTGGTGGTCCAAAGCTCCCCAGTCAGTGTGCTTTCTAGTGTACTGTGTGTACTGTGGGTGGGTGAGTCAACCCCTGTGCTGAGATATTGACTCCATTAGCCCTTCAAAGTTTACAAGGCTGATGACGTGTGCTATAAATCTCTTCTACGTACCCCAATGTGACCTATATTATCACAGGATATTTTGTTGATGGTGATGGTGATTAGTATTAAAAATCCACCTGAAAATTTCTATTTTCTACCTGGTGAGTTTAGTAGAATGATATTATTAGTAGTATTATCATATTGGGACCATGTCTACCATCTTATGACTGTATTTTTGTCGTACTTTATGTTATTTTTTAAAATTATTTTTTTCTTTTTAAAGATCGAGTCTTGCTCTGTCACCCAAGCTAAAGCGCAGTGGCATGATCATGGCTACCTGTAGCCTCAAATTCCTGTGTTCAGATCACCCTCCCGCCTCAGCTTTCTGCGTAGCTGGGACTACATGTGTGCACCACCATGCCTGAGTAATTTTTTGTTGTTTTTAGTTGAGATGGGGTCTTGCTATGCTGCCCAGGCTGTTCTCAAACTCCTGGGATCACATGATTTTCCTGCCTCAGTTTCCCAAAATGTTGGGATTACAGGTATGAGCTATTGCAGCCAGCCTAAAATTTTTCATTAAAAAATTTTTTTGAATCTTTTGCACTTCCATTTGTTAGAATTCTATTTCATTTTAATGTTGGAACTTAAAATTTGCCAATGCCAATTTAACGTAATTAAATCCACATCTCAACCCCATCCTTAGCATTTAACTTAGATATTGATAATCATTATTTTTTGTGAACAATGTTAGTTCACCTCAAATGTTTACCAATTTTCTTTGCTCACCATTCTGCTTATGCTCCAAACCCTGATTTGGGAAAATTTCCTTTTTCTTGAAAGTATATTCTTTAGAATTTTCTTATCTGAAAGTCAGTTTGTGGTAACCTCTCTAAGTTTGCATTTCTTTTTTAAAAAAGCCTTATTTTACATTATCTTAAAATATAATTTTGCTAAATACACACTCCTCTAATCATGTTATTTTTGTTTTTTTATGTTGTAATCACATAAATATATTACTGTCTCATTTTATCTTCTTTGTCTCTGAAACATCGATTTATAGTCACCATTTTGTTAGTTTTATTCTGAATTGTGAGAATTTCTTTAGCTCTACACTTCAGTTCATTTAAGTATCCTACAATTTATTCTGTCTACAATTGTGGCTGACCAGGTGGCAGTCATGATTTAGTTTCATTGTCTGACAACTTGTGGTATCACCAAGTAAGCAGCAGCAGAACTAACGGAATGGACATCAGCAGATTGGAAGAGAACCCTAGGAACAAAGGTGGAGCAGCCTTTGAAAAATACCAGGTTAAAATTCTCATGAAGACACTCCAGAAATGACAGTGGAACATTTTTGATGATTCAGAAAAAAGTATGAAAAACGATGGCTCTAAGTTGATAAGTGATTCAGAAGGATTGAATTATAAATAAGAACAAGTCTAGGATTTTGTAAACCAATTTATTTCATCTATATTTTCCTTCTTAGGTAAGCACGCTAGTGATAGGTGACAAGAACTTATGTCTAAATACTTATAAAAAGTCTCCGTCAATGAGTATAAAATTTTTTTTTTTCTTGCTGGGCACGGTTGCACACGCCTTTAATCCCAGCACTTTGGGAGGCTGAAGTGGGCGGATCATGAGGTCAGGAGTTCAAGACCAGCCTGGCCAAGATGGTGAAACCCCATCTCTACTAAAAATACAAAAATTAGCAGGGCATGGTGGCGGATGCCTGTAATCCCAGTTACTCAGGAGGCTGAGGCAGAAAACTGCTTGAATCCAGGAGGCAGAGGTTGCAGTAAGCCGAGATTGCACCACTGCACTCCAGCGTGGGTGACAGAGCGAGACTCCATCTCAGAAAAACACACACACACACACACGCACACACTTTATTTCTTAATTATACATAACATAATGGTGCATTTACAATTAAAGGCATCTTAGACATGAAGTAATGCAGAATCACTTCTACACTGATAGAATTGCTCATGTCCTTCCAGACCAGATACCATTCTCTTGAAAATGTTGTATGCCTTCCAGTAGTTTTCTTATCTGACATCCATACACAATCTTTTAAAATATGCTAATATCATTGATTCTATTGTGGTTGAGGTATTTTTCCTGTGAGTTTGGAAGACAGAATTTGCTTTCCCATTTTTTGCTAATTCAATTGGTTGGATTCTCAGAACGTTGTTGTTCCATACAATTTTACTGATTATTGGTGCAAACTGAAGTCCATTCAAAAGAAAGTTGAGTGTGCTTAATACTCAGTGTGACACACACACACACACACACATATATATGCTAAAAGAGGGAAGAAGAGAAAAAGAGAGGTGGAGCTAGAGAAAGAGCGTTGAACTGGTGATGTGAGATATTGATCTCAAATCTAGACCTAGATATTAATTTCCTTAAACCTAAGAAGAAGCAACACATTTCAATTGTTGAAAATTTTTGTAATAACAGAACCATGAGCTTGTTTATTCTGTATTCTCTTGTTAGCAAACATTGCTACTTAATAACGAACACAGGTTTCCCAATCCTCACTGTCAATTAGATTTCATGATATTATCCTTCATAGCTTTATAGATAATTGGCCTAACTAAAGAAGAAACGGTCCTTATTGCTTAAATTGTTGTTTGAATGAAGGCTGAGTCTTTTGAGATCTAGATTCATTTTCCATGAGTTTAAGAATATCTGTATATCAGGTGATTTCAGCTCCCAAGATATAAGAAAAACCTGCTTGCACATTGAACAATCAGTCACTGAGTATTTACTTGCAGTGTGATACACAAGGCACTGAGTACTAGGCATCTGAATATCAATAAGATAAAGCAGTTGCCCACAAGTATATAATGCAGACATATTTACAGTAACGGTACAATGATGTCAGTTAGTAGGTTCAACAGCAAGTAATGGAAGTAGATTTCAAGGCCTTAAACAAACAAACAAAATAAATAAGTTCTTTTTTTCCTCACTAATCAGGAAGTAAATAGCTGGTGTTGCTGTCAAGGACCTATGTTCTTTTTATATTCTTTGAAGTACTTAGCATGTTCTTCTTATACTTCTGCCCTTACAATTATAAGATGACTGCTGCATATTTCAACTAGGACCAATTATCCACAAAGGGAAAAACATGGTAGGGAGAAAACAGGAAGGAGTTGGACCTATATCAGAAAGACTTCCTGTGTCACTGTCAACTTCTCTCTCATTTGGCAAAAACTTGGTGGCACACTCCTCTGGTTGTAAGGGCATCTGAAGGAAAGGATTATATAACTGAACATACCGCTAATGAAGACAAAACCTGGAGAATTTTTTAGAAGGAATACTGTGGACAGGAGATTGAATAGGCAACTGGCAGAGGAAAGCAAAATAGAAAAACTAAAGTTATAAGAGAGGGATGCACCAACTGTGACTGCAAAGCCTCCGGGGACTAACTGTTTCTCAAATATCCCCTAAGGTGTTCATTGTTGTTGATGCACTACCTACGACACATTAATTTGGAATTGTATGACTGTATTACTATCCTACACATAGATAATTTTAGATGACTTTATTCAGATCTCATACTTTGGTAAGTTCACATCAGTTGTTCAAATGTAACTGTCTTTCCACAGATGTTTAGCTTTTCGTTCGTTCACTGGAAACAGACTTTTCTGGCACTCTCCACCATGTAACAAAAGCATGTTTAAATAAGACTAAAGAGAATTTTTGCAAATTCAAGTAGAACTGATTTATTTCCACCTGTCTGATATATGGAACCTGTAAAAAAAAACCCATTCAATTATCTGGTCTGCCTGGCATCTTGCCTGTAGCTGCCATTATCTATGCCAAACATTTCCTGAACTTAACTACTCAAGCATTACATCACTAATAACAGAACAGACTCTCAAAGGAGCTGAGATGCAGATGGCCAGGTATGCTTTAACATAGACCAAAGAATTAGCTAAAAATTCTGTTTTGAAAGAAAAGGATGAAAGAGAAGACAGCCATAAATTATTAAAGAGCCTCATCAAAAAGCCCCTTCGTCTTTTCAAATTTGTTGCAAATGCATTTTATCCATCTGTCAGTAGGCATTATCATTTTTGTAGCATTATAGCATTTTGTAGCAATTTATTTTTAATAAATTATTCACTTGACAATTAATTTTATACCACTGCATGCCTCCAAACATGGAAAGCACAAGAAACCCTATTTTAGAGTCTGGGCCATATAGATAATGAGGGTTTTGTCAACTGTTTCATAATAAATCTGACTGCCTGTAGCAGTGGTTGGATCTATGCTATCTGTAAAACAAAAGCACTCAGAATATATGGTCATATTTGTAATAAATCTTATTTTCTAATTAATTTGAATACACATTTACATATATGTCTGGAACTTTTAGCATTATGAAGTAGAAAGTATTCTATAAAATAATGCATAGACTCCTTTTGTGTTTATGTTCAAATAAAAGATTCAGAGTTATTTGTAACTGATCACTCTGCAAGAATGTATTCAGGACCTATACTATCTAAGAGATGAGTCATTGTCTGCCATTAAAAAGTTTGCTATAAGACTTTTTCATTAAATGGTTTTTCAGACAGAACTGGTGATATGCTGCATTAATTGAAATTTCTTTACAGTATCTTGACCAAATAAAAAATTATTTTTGTCTGACATATGAAATCCAAAGATTAATAGATCAGAGCTGGTTCAGTAGCTTCACAGTGTCCTCTATGCCCCAGACACCTTCTGTCTTTCCAAAACACCATTCTTAGTATAGGCCTCTCATTCTCATAAAAGTCTCATGGCCACAAGATGACTGCCCCACTATTAGCTCCTGTCTGTATTGCTTGAGGTGGGAGAACATATCTAGACGGTCCTCATGGTTTCCTTATCAGGAAAGGAAGACCAGCACTTGAACCTTTATCTTATTTGGAAGGGAAACTAGGAATGTAGTTTTGCTTTGTGTTACTTGGTCACAAACTGTGAATAAAAGGTTCTTTTCATAAGCAAAATCAAAAGAATGAATATCGTTAAGTCAATTAGCAGAGTCTGTCACAATAATTTATAAATTTTCATTACGTTAATGTTTTCCTCATCAAATAACAAAATCTCAGCAAAGTGAGTTTAATGATTGAATTGGTTTTTATTAGCAATTTATGAACTAGTCAGAATCCCATCTGTAAAACAGAAAATGTTCAATGAGCCAAGCATAGGAGGTGGGCTTTATATGTAGAAAAGGTTGAAAAAAGCAGAAACAAAAAAATAAGTGGATTTTAAGTAGAGAGGACTTTTTTTATTATGGAGAGGACCCTTTTTTTCAGCTCAGCTTGACTGGGCCCCTTCTGATTATTTGCTGTGATTTTCCTGTTTTTTGTTTTTTTTAAAAATGCCTCATTTCAAAGTTCAGTTTGATTACGTGGCACCTAAAATGAGTGTATTCATTCTGGTTTGATCTGGTGTATTGGGGCCTAGTGCAGGAATGTGGTTCAAAATGATAGACTCCCATAAACTTTATTTAATATACTACATTCTGAAATACATACACCATTTTAGTTTATTTTACTTACAAAATTATTTTATTAAAAATCAGGCCAGGCACGGTGGCTCACGCCTGTAATCCCAGCATTTTGGGAGGCCAAGGCGGGCGGATCACGAGGTCAAGAGATCGAGACCATCCTGGCCAACATGGTGAAATCCCGTCTCTACTAAACATACAAAACTTAGCCAGGCGTGGTGGCGGGCACCTGTAGTCCCAGCTACATGGGAGGCCGAGGCAGGAGAATCGCTAGAACCCGGGAGGCAGAAGTCGCAGTGAGCCAAGATTGTGCCATTGCACTCCAGCCTGGCAACAGAGCAAGACTCCATCTCAAAAGAAAAAAAAAAAAAAAAAGATTCCATAATTACTGATACTTTTCTAAGAAGGAAGTGGTTTTGCATTTGGAAATGGGATTATTGAATAAATATAATCTCTTCAGGGATTCATTCTCAAGACAGTAGCAATTTTTAGTAAAAATTGTGTGAAATAATTTTCTTAATCATTCTTCTAAAAATGTAAAATGCAATCATATAGCCAACAAAGTATAACAATATGTATGCAATACCAGATGTAACAAGATGCAATGCCGGAAACCCTCATATATTTATTTTTGATCATTATTTATGTTACTTTTTTTTTTCTGGACCAGAGAAGTCATCTTTCTCATTAATGGGTGTGTAAAGGTTAGATAAAATGTATTTTATTTTGTATTCCATAAAACGTTGGTTGAAAAACCTCAATTTTAATCTGCCTACAGTTCAATTACAAAAGTGATATCTATAGCTGCATTAAGCATAAGATTACTTTTTCTGACTTAATTGCTTTCTGAATTATGCTAGAAGCCACTTCCAAAATCAGACAACTGTAAGAGACAAACTTCCCGGCTTGATAAATTTTGCATAACATGTGTGTGTGTGTGTGTGTGTGTGTGGCAGAGGAACTAATTTCCACATTAGTTGATTTCCATCATTAATATCTCTTTTACTATAATGTCTATGAAAAGGTGATTTTGAAAGATGAAAATATATAACATTTTCAGTCTCAAGAATTATTGACTTTCTTAAGGAAAAATAAAACAGGCAAAACAGTTGTGCAGTATGCAGGAAGGGTATCTCCCAAAGCCCACTTTAGTTCCAACATTGCAGAATAATAGATCAAAAAATAAATAATTAAAAAGGAAAGAAGGTTGGATTGCACAAATCCAATGACTATAGGGGACAGTGGACAAGAATTTCTTTTATAGAGCAAAACTAGCTGGAAAACTTCATGGCTAGAGTGAGAAGTCTGGTAAGTCTGTCTAACATGAATTTGATAATTGCTATGAGTCAGTGACTCCTCAATTTCCCATTATTCCTTCTTCTTATTTTACCGTGTTTTATCTCCTAAGTTTTAAATGGTGCATGTAATTTGCTTTTTAGCATGTGGCAAGGACTGGACCTCAACTGAGAATGTGCTGGATGCAATGTGAGTTTTGAAAAGATTCTTCCTTGGTAGGGAATAAGTGTGGTCTCTTTATGAAAGTAGGTTGTGTGTGGATATTGGTCTACGTATGTAAGTCAGGATGTAAACATTCCAAATAAGCACAGCCAGCTCCAGAGCCCATGTTACAGTGGAGAATCACACAGAGACAATCAATGTAGGTAAAGAAAAGACAGAACAGCAGTAAAATACATATAAATCAACCCCAGAAAGAGAAAGGGTAATCTGACTTGGTGGATCAGTACACTTGCTTCTTGGAAAGTGAAAACTGAACTTTAAAGGGTGTGGGATCAGAGGGAAGATAGTGCTGCAATAGAGAGAAGGAATTTTTTTTTAAATATGGATTTTAAAGATGTTTAGATTTATAAGGAGACTACTATCTCTTCATGGACCACCATAATTCTACAGAAAGTGAAAATGTACAAGTAAGAGAAACCTAAATTAGCTTGAGCAAAATAGAAGACTTATAAGAAGTAAAAGGAAAATTGAATAGCATCTCTTCATTTGAAAAATAGAAAAAAACCCTACTTTTAAAGAGATGTGTTAGGTTCTAAGAAATGAGAATTCTTGGTGTTTCAATAAATTAAAAGAAAATGGGGAAGTCAGAAGGGATAGAGAGTATTCAGCTCAGATACTGAAGGACCATGTAAAGAATTAGAAATTTTATGCAAAAGAATTGGAAAACCATTGGTGTATGATATGGTTTGGCTGTGTTCCCACCTAAATCTCATCTTGAGTTGTAACTCCCACAATTCCCATGTGTCATGGGAGGCACCCAGTTGGGGGCAATTGAGTAATGGGGTCAGGTCTTTCTTGTGCTATTCTCATGATAGTGAATAAGTCTCATGAGAGCTGATGGTTTTATAAAGAGGAGTTCTCCTACACAAGCTCTCTCTCTTTGCCTGCCACCATCCATGTAAGACACAACTTGCTCCTCTTTGCCTTCTGCCATGGTCGTGAGGCCTCCCCAGCCACGTGGAGTTGTGAGTCCATTAAACCTCTTTTCGTTTATAAATTACTCAGTCTCATGTATATCTTTATCAGCAGTATGAAAATGGACTAATACAGTAAATTGGTACCGGTAGAATGGAGTGCTGCTGTAAAGATGCCTGAAAATGTGGAAGCAACTTTAGAACAAGGTAACAGGCAGAGGTTGGAACAGTTTGGAGGGCTCAGAAGAAGACAGGAAAATGTGGGAAAGTTTGGAACTGCCTAGAGACTTGTTGAATGGCTTTGACCAAAATGCTGCTAGTGACATAGACAATGAAATCTAGTCTAAGGTGGTCTCAGATGGAGATGAGGAACTTTTTGGAAACTGGAGTATTCTTGTTATTCTTTAACAAAGAAACTGGTGGCATTTTGCCCCTGTCCTAGAGATTTGTGGAACTTTGAACTTGAGAGAGGTGATTTAGGGTATCTGGTGATTAAAATTTCTCAGCAGCAAAGCATTCAAGAGGCAACTTGGGTGACATTAAAAGCATTCACTTTTAAAAGGAAAACAGAGCATGAAATTTCAGAGAATTTGCAGCCTGATTGCATTAGAAAAGAAAACCCCACTTTCTGAGGAAAAATTTAAGCTGGCTGCAGAAATTTGCATAAGTAACAGGGAACCAAATGTTAGTCACCAAGACAATGGGGAAATTGTCTCCAGGGCATGTCAGAGGTCTTCATGGCAGCCCCTTCCATCACAGGCCCAGAGGAGAAGGTGTAGGAAGAAAAAGTGGTTTCCTGGGCCAGGCCCATGGCCCCCCTGCTGTGTGCAGTCTAGGGACTTGGTGCCCTGCATCCCAGCCACTCTAGCCATGCCTACAAGGGGCCAAGCTACAGCTTGGGCTGTGGCTTCAGAGGGTGCAAACCTCAAGCCTTGGCAGCTTCCACATAGTGTTGAGCCCGCGGGTGCACAGAAGTCAAGAATTGAGGTTTGGGAACCTCCACCTAGATTTCACAGGATGTATGGAAACACCTGTCAGGCAGAGGTTTGCTGCAGGGATGAGGCACTCATAAAGAACCTGTGCAAGGGCAGTGTGGAAGGGAAATATAGGGTCACAGACCCACACAGAATCCCCACTGGGGCACTGCCCAGTGGAGCTGTGAGAAGATGGCCACCATCCTCCAGATCCCAGAATGGTAGGTCCACCTACAACTTGTACTGTGTGCCCGAAAAAGGCGCAGACAGTAAACACCAGCATGTGAAAGCAGCCAGGAGGGGGGCTGTACCCTACAAAGCCACAGGGGAGGAGCTTCCCAAGACCATGGCAACTCACCTCTTGCATCAGTGTGACCTGGATGTGAGACATGGAATCAAAGGAGATTATTTTAGAGGTTTAAGATTTGACGACTGCCCAGCTGGATTTCAGACTTGCATGGGGCTTGTAGCCCATTTGTTTTGGCCAATTTCTCCCATTTGGAAAAACTGTATTTACCCAATACCTGTACCCCCATTGTATCTAGGAAGTAACTAGCTTGCTTTTGATTTTACAGGTTCATAGACAGAAGGGATTTGCCTTGTTGCAGATGAGACTTTGGACTGTGGACTTTTGGGTTATTGTTGAAATGAGTTAAGACTTTGAGGGACTGTTGGGAAGGCATGATTGGCTTTGAAATGTGAAGACATGAGATTTGCGAGGGGCCAGGGGTGGAATGATATGGTTTGGCTGTGTCTCCACCCAAATATCATCTTGAATTGTAACACCCACAATTCCCATGTGTCATGAGACAGACTCAGTGGGAGGTAATTGAATAATAGGAGCAGGGGAGGTCTTTTTTGTACTGTTCTTGTGATAGTGACTAAGTCTCATGATATCTGATCATTTTATAAAGAGAAGTTTCCCTGGACAAGCTCTCTTTCTTTGCCTGTCCCCATCCGTGTAAGATGTGGCTTGCTCCTCTTTGCCTTCCACCATAATTGTGAGGCCTCCCCAGCCATGTGGAACTGTTAGCCCATCAAACCTCTTTTTCTTCCCAGTCTCGGGTATGTCTTTATCAGCAGCATAAAAATG
Source organism: Gorilla gorilla gorilla (assembly GCF_029281585.2). Classification (NCBI taxonomy): domain Eukaryota; kingdom Metazoa; phylum Chordata; class Mammalia; order Primates; family Hominidae; genus Gorilla; species Gorilla gorilla. The sequence continues at coordinate 66,902,470 of NC_073229.2, forward strand.
GACTAATACATTGTGTTTAAGCAATATATTAGCACAAGGGTTGAAACACTCCAGCCCACTGGCTAAATAGAACCATCCACCCATTTTTGAAAAATTGGCAATATTTATTGATTTACATACTGTCTATGGCTGCTTCTGTGCTACAACAGCAGACTTGATAATTTGGTTTGCCTGTGTCCCCACCCAAATCTCATCTGGTTCCCATAATTTATACATGTTGTGAGAGGGACCTGGTGGCACATAATTGAATCATGGAGTGGTTCCCCCATACTGTTCTCATGGTAGTGAATAAGTCTCATGAAATCTGATGGTTTTACTAGGGAAAACCCCTTTCACTTCACCCTTATTCTCTCTTGCCACACCATGTAAGACATGCCTTTTACCTTCCACCATGATTGTGAGGAGTCCCCAGCCACATGGAACTGAGTCCATTAAACCTCTTTTTCTTTATAAATTACCCAGGCTTGCATAGGTCTTTATCAGCAGCATGACAATGGACTAATACAGTACATTGATACTGGTAGAGTGAGGTGCTGCTGTAAAGATACCTGAAAACGTGAGAGCAACTTTGTAACGGGGTAACAGGCAGAGGTTGAAAGAGTTCAGAGGGCTCAGAATAAGATAGGAAAATGTGGGAAAGTTTGGAACTGCCTAGAGACTTGTTGAATCACTTTGAACAAAATGCTGATAATGATATAGACAATGAAATCCAGGCTGAAGTGGTCTCAGATGGAGACGAGGAACTTTTTGGGGACTGGAGTAAAAGTGACTCTTGCTATGTTTCAGCAAAGACACTGGTGACATTTTGCCCTGCCCTAGAGATCTGTGGAACTTTGAAGTTAAGGGAGATGTTTTAGGGTATCTGGTGAACGAAATTTCTAAGCATCAAGCATTTCAGAGGTAACTCAGGTGCTGTTAAAGGCGTACTGTTTTAAAAGGAAAACAGAACATAAAAGTTCAGAAAATTTGCAACCTGATGATGCAGTAGAAAAGAAAAATCGATTTTCTTAGAAGAAATTCTGACCAGCTGCAGAAATTTGCCTAAGTAACAGGGAGCCAAATGTTCATCACCAAGACACTGAGGAAAATGTCTCCAGGGCATGTCAGAGATTTTTCACAACAGCCCCTCTCATCACAGGTCCAGAGGCATAGAAGGAAAAATTATTTCCTGGGCCAAGCCCAGGGTCCCCCTGCTGTGTACAGCATAGGGGCTTGGTGCCCTGTGTCCCAGCCACTCTGGCTAAAAGGTGCCAGCTTATAGCTGGGGCCATGGATTCAGAGGGTACAAGCTCCAAACCTTGCCAGCTTCCACATGGTGTTGAGCCTGCAAGTATGCAGAAGTCAAGAATTGAGGTTTGAAAACCTCCTCCTAGATTTCAAAGCATGTATGGAAATGCCTGGATGTCCAGGCTTAAGTATGCTGCAGGGACGGGGCCCTCATGGAGAATTTCAGCTAGGGCAGTGCAGCAGGGAAATGTGGAGTGGGCCTCCCCACAGAGTCCCCACTGGGGCATTGCCCAGTGGAGCTGTGAGAAGAAGGCCACTATCCTCCAGACCCCAGAATGATAGATCCACCAATAGCCTGCACCATGCACCTGAGAAAGCCGTGGACACTCAACACCAGCTTGTGAAAGCAGACAGGAGGAAGGCTGTACCCTGCAAAACCACAGGGGTGGGGCTGCCCAAGATCACAGAAACCCACCCCTTGCATCAGCATGAACTGGATTCAAGACCAGGAGTCAAAGCAGACCATTTAGGAGCTTTAAGATTTGACTGCCCAGCTGGATTTCAGACTTGCATGGGCCCTGTAGCCCCTTTTTCTGGTCAGTTTCTCCCATTTGGAACAACCATATTTACCCAATGCCTGTACCCCATTGTATCTAGGAGGTAACTAACTTGCTTGTGATTTTACAGGCTCATAAGCAGAAGGGACTTGCCTTGTCTCAGATGAGACTCTGGACTGTGGACTTTTGGGTTAATGCTGAAATGAGTTAAGACTTTGAGGGACTGTTGGGAAGGCATGATTGGTTTTGAAATGTGAAATGAGATTTTGGAGCAGCTGAGGTGGAATGATATGGTTTGGCTCTGTCTCCACCCAAATTTCATCTTAATTTTAGCTCCCATAATTCCCATGTGCTGTGGGAGGGACCTGGTGGCACATAATTGAATTATGGCAGTGGTTTTCTCCATACTGTTCTTGTGGTAGTGAATAAGTCTCACAAGATCTGATGGTTTTATAAGGGGAAATCTCTTTCACTTTGCCATCATTCTCTCTTGCTACTGCCATGTAAGACATACCTTTCACCCTCCACTATGACTGTGAGGCCTCCCTAGCCACATGGAACTGTGAGTCCATTAAACCTCTTTTTCTTTATAAATTACCCCGTGTCAGGTATGTCTTTATCAGTAGCATGAAAATGGACTAATATAGTTGAGTAGTTATGACAGAAATCATATGACCTACAAAGCCTAAAATATTTACTACCTGACTCTTTAGAAAAAGTTTGCTGACTCTTTGATACATGTATATCTATTTCGAAAAGATCACTCTATTAGAAATATAAAGAAATATAAATTGCTAGTGGAGAAGCAAGAGGTCAGACATACAGACCAATTAGGAGACTGTGGTAGGTAAGGGATGGTAAAGAACTGGATTAGGTTGGTAACAATAGATATGGAATTATGTGAAAAATAAGGTGACATCAACTGAACCTGGTGATGAAGTGCAAATGGAGAATAAGTGAAAATAAGGAGTTGAGGATGTTTTCTAGGTTTTTCTTTTGAAAAATGTAATAGATGGAGGTGATAAGATTAGTTTGGAGATGTCCGTTTTGAAGGGTCTATGAAATATGCACATAGAGATATTGAGACAGCAGTGGAATACATGGCCCTGCATTTCCAGGGATAGACAGATCTAGGCTGGGAGTCAAACATCAATGAAAATTAAATATATAAGAATAGTTGAAAATCCAGGAAAAGTGTGTAGAGGGAGAAATAGGCAAAAGACCAGAATAACTTCACACTCAATAAAATTTTATTAATCTCCATGTGTTTGCATGAAATGCATATTTTGATGGGGTCAAGTTCTCGATTAAATGCTACTTTAGAAATCTGAAAATCCAACTTTTCACATGCCTTACACTTTACTTGTTCATTCTTATCCCACTATGTTACGGCATGACTGTTCACTGAAATAAACTCGAACTGCATTAAAATAGTTTATAATTAAGATCATCTTCATTTCAGTTACTCTAAGTTAGTGTGAGTCAGTGTTTTACTCCTATAATTTATCTCACTAATTTTGAGAGTTTTACCCTGCAATATGATAGCTATTGTTTCTTTAATGCTCACTCTCTATTCAGGCCCCTATCAAAGCAGTATGCAATCTGGTCTTTGTATCCATGGGCTTTGCATCTGTGAATTCAACAAAACATTGATTGAAAATATTTAGGGAGAAAAAAATGGATAGTTGCTTTGTACTGTACATGTACAGGATTTTTTTTATTATTTCCTAAACAATTCAGTACAACAATTATTTACACAGCATTTACATTGTATTAGGTATTGTAAATAATCTAGAGATGATTCATGGTGTAGAGAAAGATGTGCATAGGTTATATGAAAGTACTACACCAATGTATATATAAGGGCCTGAATATCTGTGAGTTTTGATATCCATGGGAAGTCCTAGAACCAATCCCCTGTGGATATTGATGGATGGCTCTATATATGGCTGTCATTTTATCCTAAATGACAGCCATATGGGGAGACTGAGGCTTGGAGAACTTGTTGAGGTAAAACATTTTGTAAGTGGTAGATCTCTAGTAACCTACCTCCAGAATCTTTACTCTTAACCTATAAGATACACAACCTCACTTCATTCACTTCCTCTAAGTCCTGTGCCTTCTATGTATTTACACCTTTAAGTGTGTCTTACAGAATTATTATAATGGAATATATATTCATTGTTGTGTGACAGAAATCATACAAGGCTAAGAGTGAAAAATCCAAATTTCAGAACAGTTTGTGATACAAGCTTTGAACAATGATTTAATATTCCTGAACTTGCTTTCTAATATGTTAGAATATGTTAAAAATATCACTGACCTATCTTAATTAGAGGGTGTTTGAGATTAGGCATATGAAAAACAGTATATATGTGGAGGCACTCTGAAAATATGTATCATTGTTAAAATATTTCTGCAAAATTGGTATTTTTTATGGACCTATCTCTGACGCAGGAGAATCAAGGCCTGGGAAAGAAAGATTAACCCATTTATGCCTGAGGTGGCAATTTTTTGAATTTTTGCAATCAGACCTTGGTGATGACCTTGAGCAGTAGGATATAAATAACTTCCACATGCTCAGCGTTCCAATAATGGAACACTAGGCATATTAAGTAGCTGGCATGCAATTTATTTCTCTCTTCTTTCCAGAAGAAAACTTTGAAGAAAGAAAGAAAACAAGTGGCAAATTCAAATCTTTTAAACATGCTGAAAACAGACCTTGTGTAAATAAACTAATATTTTCTAGCATGATAGTTCTTATTGATATAATACTCTTAGCAAATGACCCTGGTCTAGGAGTGCTTATGATAATCAAACCAGGAATATGTGAATTTGTGGTACATGGTTCTCTGCAAAATGTCATGGAAGCCATGTAAATATATTAATGTATAAAATGGAGATATTTCATAATCTAGATCAGCAGTGGACAAGCGTTTTCTGTAAAGAAGCAGGTGGTATTTTCAGTTTTGTAGGTCATCCAGTCTCTGTCACAAATATCAGTTCTGCCACTGTAGTGCCAAATATGTCATACATTATAAGGAAACAAACCAACGTGGCTGTGTTTGAATAAAACTTTATTTACAAAAAGAGTCAGTGGGCTGGATTTGGCTAAAATCCAAAAATTTGAATTTTCTTGGATAAAGAAAATGTGGTACACATACACCATGAAATACTATGCAGCCATAAAAAGAATGAGTTCATGTCCTCTACAGCAACATGGATAGAGCTGGAGGGCATTATTATAAGTAAATTAACATAGGAACAGAAAATCAAATACCGCATGTTCTCATTTATAAGTTGGAGTTAAATACTGAGTACACATGAACATAGAGAAGGAATAATAGACTCTGGGGTTTACTTGAGGGTGGAAGGTGAGATGAAGGTAAGGATTACAAAGCTGCCTATTGAGTACTATGCTTATTACCTGGGTGATGAAATAATCTGTACACTAAATCCCCAGGACATGCAATTTACCCATATAACAAACATGCACATGTATCCTCTTGAATGTAAAACAAAATTTGGAATAAAAAAGTAAAAAAAGTTTAAATTTTTGTTTAAATTAAAGAAAACAGACAACAGGCCTACTGATACTAATAGTTACGTTCATGACAAGTATTGTATAGTGTATAAAGCCATTGATCAAATGAGTTTCATTTAAAGAGATTTATAATTTAATAATCTAATGGCAAATAAAGGAAATCTTCTATTTTAGTAGAATACAGGATCTTTTACTAATTTATATTTTTAAGAGCTACAGCACCCTCTTGATAATGTCCTTTCAAGAACTGGTAGCAAATTAGAGAACATTTCACTATATCACATAATTCCAAATGAATGATCATATATAAATATGAGATTTCTGATTGAAGCAGATTCATTTAAAATATGTAGGTCCTATAAGATGCACTTGAGATTTAGTCATAAATCATAGATGATATCTATATCATGGAGACAAAATAATGCCAGCATGCATCTGAAATATTCTTTTAACAGACACTATTAACCTGTTATAATTTGTGGGAGAAATCATTCTCCTTCTCCAGTCTTCATCAGCAGAGAGGGAAGAATGAATCTAAAGTGCTATGGTCTCAGCATCCAGCATGATCATCTTTAGTTACTTATTCATAAAGCTTATTTACACAGTAATCATGGTTTTCTATTTAATAACTCCTAAATTAAAAAAAAAACTTTAAAATCAAAGGAGATATATTTGTGTAGTCTAAAGAAAATATGAATTGCTGCAATTTTTGTAATGAGGAAAACAGGAAGACATCTGGCAATGCATTCCAGCCTTAGGAGAATACCCCAGCATACATATTTTTGAATCAATATGAGCTAAGTACATTATTAAGGCCCTTTATGAATCAACCACATACTTTATGTTAACTCTAGAGTTAACAGGGAAAACAAATTCCTGCTAAAAGGCAATACAACTATAACAAAGCTTCTACTTCTAATTATAGCTCAAAAAAAACCTTTACTTTTAAATTTAAAAATCATAATTATTAAATGTTTTCTGACAAAACTCTGGTAAAACACCCTCATTTTTGAAATGAAAACACATGAAAAACATTGTGTTAAACTTTTGTCATTTTGATTCATGCTCATACTCAAAGTTTGTATTGAAATTGCTGGCAAAATCAACATGGGCTCAATGGAGACAATTGATGTGATAATTATCATCCATTATGGATTTAAAAATGCAGTAACAGGAAATATGAAATATTCTATCTGAGAAGAAAAGTTTATTGGTAGAGTTCACAGCTCCAAAAATATTCCTGGTAAGGGGTAAAAGTAGTCAGTCATATATTCTCCTGTTCAGTTACAGTTTTCCAGTTCCATAACAGAAATGTGTAGCTGTTCCAGTATTATGGTCTAGATTAACTAGACTAATTTTATCAGACCTTAGTCTTGTAGATAAAAACAGGTTCTTGTCACATGACCAGAAAAGATTAGGCTCACAGACACACAGGAAGGCGAGGAGTGAAATTTATTGGGCTGAAAGGAAAAACAACTCAGCAAAATGAGATGAAGCCTTGCTAACAGGCTCTCCACCTCACTGATTGAATCCCAGGTCCCCACCCAGGAACAGGAGAGGCCAGGGCCCTCTCCCCTGCAAATGGCATGAATTTCCTGAGGCTCTATCCTAGTCCTCCCAGTGCACAGGCCAGTTGGAGATTCTCTGGGGAGCCCTTTTTACTTGGCTGTCTCATTAGCATTTTTATTTTTTCAAAAATATGAATCCCACATTAACTTATAAGAAAAATTATTGTCAAAGTATTTTCTCTATTTCTCAAAATTAGTATTCTAAGGGAGCTGCCAGGTGTTTAAATTATTAGAAAATAGGGGTTCAGTTATGGTTAGAATGGGGTAGATTAGGCAAGAAAGAGTAGAAAAGCAGCCATATATAACCACTTCACTCTTTTTCAACTAAGATATTTTCCAAGAGAAAATAGTCACCAGAGACTTGCAATATGGTTAGAGTATTTTCCTTAATGGTTTCAGGTGTCTGGACAAGACTAAAATAGTAATTTTTTTTTCTAGTAAACTAGCACAGGTACAGAAGCAGAAAATAATTTGGAAGGGATTTTTAAAAATCTCTCTTTCTCAGCAAATAAGAATCTTTTCTTTCTCAGGAAAAAATATTAACTTTGTATACATAGCTCCAGGCAGAGAACTGCTATGAATGTCACCTCACTTCTAGTGTAGCCAGCACTTATTCTCTTCAGTTAGAGCCTGAGCTTGTTATATCTATAATTGTATTTAAGATGACTACATTTGAAAAGATTAAGAAACAAAAAAAGGGATTTGCACATAAGAGTACTTAAATAATAATTTAAAATACTGTTTTTTCTTTGCTTTTGAAATTTCATTTTACATTAAATCATATATGATTTATATAACTTATGAATTTACATTTTCCACATTTCAAGATAATGCCTTTGGTATTGTTGCAAACTGATAATATTTGATTTGGCCATTTATACTGTTAAGTTCCTTTTAGCATATTTATTGCATCCAATAATAAAAGATGTGTAGATGTTCCAATATGACATTCACCAATAACAAGGACAAGTTATGTGAAAAGGATTTTCATGTAAACTGATATAAAAATAGTACCATTCTGCAAACTCAATGCATTCCCAATAATCTTTCCTTCTAAGCACTGAGACAATTATCTTGCATGAAAGATGTAGTAAAAGCAGACGTAGAATTGTTCCACTGTCAGGATTAAGTCAGGTGACAGCATCCTGTGTAGGCCACTGAACAGAGAACTAGAATCTTAACCAGCACCAGAATCATTCCTACGGAACAAATTCAAACAATTTCTCCATCCATTATGCTAATTAATAAGCCCATTGACACTGACTGCAGATAAACATCATCAAAAATTTTGGTTCAGAACACCTCTGAATTGCTGAACTTTGAAGAGCATCTAACACTCTACCGAAGATTTTGTATTCCAAATTAGGGAACATTAGGGGCTAACTAACCATTGCAAGGGTATAAATTAAAATTAACAAATTGAGATGTTTAAAAATAATTACAGACAAGTTAGCAAGAGCTTAGAATGCAGAGAAACTCAAATCATCATGAAAATGAATGTTTTGCATCCAGAGTACCTATTCGACCCCAATAATGTTGGATAAATGGCTTTTTTTTTTATTTATTTTTATTTATTTTTTATTTTTTTATTATACTTTAAGTTTTAGGGTACATGTGCACAATGTGCAGGTTTGTTACATATGTATACATGTGCCTTGCTGGTGTGCTGCACCCATTAACTCGTCATTTAACATTAGGTATATCCTCTAATGCTATCCCTCCCCCCTCCCCCCACCCCACAACAGGCCCCGGTGTGTGATGTTCCCCTTCCTCTGTCCATGTGTTCTCATTGTTCAATTCCCACCTATGAGTGCAAACATGTGGTGTTTGGTTTTTTTGTCCTTGCAATAGTTTGCTGAGAATGATAGTTTCCAGCTTCATCCATGTCCCTACAAAGGACATGAACTCATCATTTTTCATGGCTGCATAGTATTCCATGGTGTATATGTGCAACATTTTCTTAATCCTGTCTATCATTGTTGGACATTTGGGTTGGTTCCAAATCTTTGCTATTGTGAATAGTGCCACAATAAACAGATGTGTGCATGTGTCTTTATAGCAGCATGATTTATAATCCTTTGGGTATATACCTAGTAATGGGATGGCTGGGTCAAATGGTATTTCTAGTTCTAGATCCCTGAGGAATCACCACACTGACTTCCACAATGGTTGAACTACTTTACAGTCCCACCAACAGTGTAAAAGTGTTCTTATTTCTCCACATCCTCTCCAGCACCTGTTGTTTCCTGACTTTTTAATGATTGCCATTCTAACTGGTGTGAGATGGTATCTCAATGTGGTTTTTGATTTGCATTTCTCCGATGGCCAGTGATGATGAGCATTTTTTCATGTGTCTTTTGGCTGCATAAATATCTTCTTTTGAGAAGTGTCTGTTCATATCCTTTGATAAAGGGGATATCACTACCGATCCCACAGAAATACAAACTACCATCAGAGAATACTATAAACACCTCTATGGAAATAAACTAGAAAATCTAGAAGAAATGCATAAATTCCTCGACACATACACCCTCCCAAGACTAAACCAGGAAGAAGATGGCTTTATTAAATAAAGGTCTTGTGAAGTGTATTAGATTACCAGGCACATGCATTAATAGTTATATTTTCTGTTCATGTATGTGACTGATGATTTGTTTCCCTCCAATGTCAGAATTTCTATAATCTTAGTTCAATTAAAAAAATTAAAGAGGTGGTATTACATCGTTATTGTGAACTAGGCAGGAAGACATGATAAAAGATTGTCAGAAAAAAACAACTTGAAAAATGTATATTCTGGCTGAAAAACGAAGCTTCATCTGAAATGCATACAAATTTACTCAACAATAAAGATATTTTATTCTGTGTCACTACCTTTGTGTAGCTGATATTACAAAAATTAAGTGCATAAACATTTAAGTGTCTTGAAAACAATGTGAACTGAACTGAAATATATGACAGAGTTAGGTCAAATTCAGACAGAATATAGAGAATTATTTCTCACCTTCTGTAACAGAATTTGAAATTTTAAAATATTTATGGTATTAAGGGTTTTTTTAAAGAAAGCCATAAAAATGACAACATTGGTGATAGAGAGGGGGATACAAAAATAGAGTAAAAAATACTTATTATCCAAATGTATTCCAATCTACTAAGAGTAGGCCACGTATAATGAAGAAAAACTGACAACTGTAACTGTGTGTCTCAAAGCCTGATTTAACTAGATCAGAATTTGATAAAGATTTGCTATTCCATGATTATACTTTTTTGCCAAATTATAGGATCATATATAGGCAGAAGAAATAGTAATACTTTCTGTACATTCTTGAAAAATAATCTTTTCTTTTTCCTTTTATATGACAAACTTCTGAGAGGTTTGTGACAGCATCATCTCAGAAATACAAAATCTTCAGAGGATTTCATTATGTATAACTTAGAAGTAAATTCAATTTAGGTATCATTAAATCATGCAAATCAATTATCTAAAGTACTTTAATGATCTTTGATCACTGCCTATTGATTCCAGATAATTAGTCATAAGCTTTTCTTGGATCCCAAGTACTAAATAGAGGTGGTTTAGGCTAAAGGAAAGGCAAAATAGGGAGTAACTGTTCAGCAGGTATAAAGTTTCAGTCATATAAGATAAACAAGTTCCAGATATCTGCTGTACAACACTGTGCCTAAAAATTTTTAAGTGCACAATACAGTATTGTTAAGAGGGTAGATTTCATGTTAAGTCCTTTTACTATTAATACAATAATAATGACAAGAGAATCTGAACATTCTAACTGGATCAATGGCAAAATCAAGATTGTGGCACTGGAGACTCAAATTCAGTGACTCTTAAAGTTCCTGTGTGTTCGAAATAATCAATAATAAGCTTGGATTTGTGTTATACTAGCTTTTTATAATATAAAGGGGATCTTTTTTGTTAATAACAATACTCTGAATATGTGTTTCTTCTAAGTATTTTTGTTTCTTCACATTCATTAGTTTCATTTTCATTACCTTTATGTCTAATTAATGTACATATTTGCATCTGTGACCAAGAGTTATTGTGTTTTAAATAGAACAGATTTTTAAGCCAAGAAATAACATACTCGGAGATAGTTTTGATGATTATGACTAAAAGAGTTTAGTGTGAATTGATTGTCTCACATTGTTTAAGAAGAACCCCTGATTATTTTAAAGCTGAGCTGAAATATGGATGTTGCTTTATTCTGGAGTTGTTCTCATGAAGTGTCCACTAGATTACTAGTTATTATAATACAAAACAAGAGTGTTAAATAGGCATATAGCATATCCACTTAGTACATCTAACTTCAGGTAGATGATGCAAAAGTGGATGTTATTGTAACATTTACTATAATAAATATAGAATAAAAATAAACATTCTTTTCAGTAAAAAAGCAACAAAATTATATTTGATATAATATATATGTATATGTATATTTAAAAGTGAGAAAATAAAACCTGCACCTAGGGATTTATTTGTTATGACCCACCATCCTATCAGTTAATTTCTTAGTCAAAGCTGTCCTATTTATAAAGTGCAGATGACTAAACAAAGAAAGAAACAAATAGAAAGCACAGGAGATAATACTGTCTCTCCTTTTGTGCTGCTGCTTAACATCTACATTAGGCATGAACATCTTCATGTTTATCTGTTTTGTATAAAGGGGTTCTCCATGAAATTCTCAATGGCATACAAAGTATTTTATGAGTCACTACTATGGTGCTATATCTTATCTCTTGATTTTGTTCAAAAGCCAAAAACTATACATAGTACCCTTGGATGATTTCCTTTGTCATAAATTATTTTTAAAGTTATTTTACTATTTATTTATTCATTTACTTAACATTTATTGAGCTTCAATTATAACAGAGGTTATCTGATATTTTGCATTCAATGAGTCCTGAGTCCTACCTAATTGCTTTCTCCCTTCCCTAGCAAAGATTTTAAAACTTTTCCAATTCTACAATCAGGGCCTTGAGTAATAACAATCAGAATCTTCTACCACCTTCTCTGTGCACATGCATTCTTTTGTTTTTTGCTTTTTATTTTTAAATCGTTTTAGGCATAGGAAAAAAATGGCAAAAATAGAGATAATTCTCAGATACTCTCAACCCATTCTAATACTAACATTCTATATAACCATAATATAATATTCAGAAGTAAGTAATTAACATAAATGACACTATTGTTAACTAAACTACAGACCTTATTTGAATTTCATACAGTATCCTTTTTCTGTTTCAGGATCAATTCAGGATCATACACTGCAGTTAGTTGTCATGTCTTCTTAGTCTGCCTTAGGCTGTTACACTTCCTATGTCTTTTCTTCCCTTTTATAACCTTGACACGTTTGAAGATCGTTGGTCAGTTATTTTGTAGAATGTTTCTCAGTTTGGATTTTCAAATATTTTCTCATGATTAGTTTGAAGTGATATATTTTTTACAAGAATAATATAGAAGGAATGTGCTCTTCTCTGTGAATCACATCAGAAGCACATAATGTCAATGTCTTATTACTGCTGATGTTACCCTGGATCACTTGAAGATTTTTTGCTTCTTTGCCTGCAACTTACTATTTTGCCCTTTGTAAGTAACAAATACCTTGGGGGAGATTGTAAGTAACAAATACCTTGGGGGAGATACTTTGAGAATATGCAAATATACTTTTTCTTCTTAAACTTTTATCCTCAAATTTAACATCTATTGGTAGATTTTGTCTGCAGCAATTACTACTGTGGTGTTTGCTTAATGGTGATTCTCTCTCTCTCTCTCTCTCTCAAGACAGAGCCTCATTCTGTCTCCCAGGCTGGAATGCAGTGGCACAATCTCAGCTCACTGCAGCCTCGACTTCCCAGGCTCAAGTGACCCTCCTTCCTCAGTCTCATGAGTAGCTGGGACTACAGGCACGTGCCACCACATCCAGCTAATTTTTGTATTTTTTGTAGAGATGAGTTTCGCCCTGTTGCTCAGGCTGGTCTCAAACTCCTGAGCTCAAGTGATCCACCCTTCTTCGGCCTCCCAAAGTGTACAGGTGTAAGCCAGCACACCAGGCCTTTTCTCTTTTTTTTTACTTGTATTATTTGCCTGTAAAGAAGAGCTGTCCCTTCTTCCCCATTTATTTATTCAATTATTTATAACAGTTTTAATTCATAAATATTAAATTTATTCTGTGGGGCATATTCCAACATTACCACTGTTTTGTGACCCAAATTGTTCCACCTTTGGATCTTAGGAGCTTTTTTAGGTTAGTTCCTTTTGAGATGCTCCTGTCCTCTTTGAGCACATCTCACTTTTTGGCACCACAATATATTGCGGGCTTATTTTATATTTTCCTGCTCTGATTTTCCTAGAATTAACTACTTCTCCAAGAATCCTTGATTCCTTTTACGAGGGAACAGTGATTACAAACCAAGATGTGGGTGCTATGTGTGTTCATTGCTACTGCAGTATAATTGTTACTAGCTCCCCTTCATGAACAAAACTTGAAAGTATACCTTTGTATAACAAAACATGTACACACACCTTTATTTCTTTATCTGTGTGTATGTGTGTGTATGCATATGTGTATATGTCCGTGAGTTTACACTAATACATTGGATTCTAATTCAACACAGCATAGATCATTTAGGCTTCTCCTTCTTTTCCTTATTCCAACTTCATCTGAAAATTCAGATTCATCATTCACCACCAATGAAACTTAGCTATCATTATCTACAATACCTTTACTTATTTGTGTAACTTAGGATATAAGTAAAGTAGTTTCAGAATTGCTAATCATACCACTGGGAAAAGAAATTTATTGACGGGATTACAGTGCTTCCATACGGATCTTTTTTTCCTTAGTCTCACAGTAGCTAGTAACCAGTTAAGATATAATTTTCAGATTTACTTAGCCTATTTTTTTTCTTCCCTAGCCCCTGCGGTTTATTTGCCTTAGGGCTTCATCCTGAAGTCAAATCCTGTGCTATTTAATTTCAGGTTGGTTCAAGTACCCTGCTGTTCTCCAACAGGGACAGCCTTAATGTGAAAAGAGAAAAGCTGAGGGGATCCTCACCAGAGGCCCCTGGTGCTGCTTTAATAACAACTGTAGCTACCAGGTTGCCTTCAGCATCTTGGCAGAAATTTTTCTTATGGATGGTGAGCTGCAGGTGGGCTTGATAAGAAGAATGTAAATATGTTTCTAAGAATTCATATTTCTTTACCTAGAAACTATTCCTTCACTACAGTTGTAGTTAAATCTCGGGATATTCTCTCTCAAAGACAGTGCCCTTTCTGTATTGATTTCTGTGAGCCTGTCTTATCTTTTTAGATGCAAATTCCTCCCTAGATGACAGCTTTGCCCTGAAACCTACCCTTTATATGAGGATGCTCAGTGAATACCTGTCAGTAACTACCGTGCCTCTGAGCATGCCTGGCCAACTAACTAAATCTTCCTACTGAGCAGTGTTGCTGCAGCTTGCGCTCAGGTGTATCTTTTCTAAGTATCTGAATATGCTTGCTGCTCACCAGGCTCGATTTCAGCTTCGGTTCTCTTTCTGTCTTGCTTGCATAGGCTTTACACCCCTTGTGAATTTTAAAACTAGTTGCATCTACAATGAAATAAGAACATCACCCTCCTGCTCACTGGCAAAAACCTTTGAAAATGACTTTCAAAGGTTATTGAAACTATTCAAAATAATCAAACTTTATTTCTTAACTTCCCCAATTCCCTCATCCTAGGTGATATGAGGAAGTAATTTTAAAGCTGAGTTAGCTGCAACCATGAGCAAACAAAGAGGCTTGAGATGAAATCCAGTAATCACAGAGAGTCAGTGGAGATGGAGCATCCCTGGTAGGAAGAGCCCTGAGGACCCTATGCACTAATATTCTGTTAATAGCTACATTGAGGGCAGCTCTGAAAGAAAAATCATGAGAGTGAGGCACATGACCATCTGTTGAATAAAAAAGAGGACATGATCATATCTGCTCATTGATGAAACTCCTTCCTGATAAATGAAGTGGTGAATACCATCATCTCCTCTTCCAACACTAGTGTTTTTCCTGAGTTTCTGTATTAAGCTCCTTGATTTTGGGAGGAAAGGGAGGCCTTCCTCCTACCAGCTAGGATCCAGGGAAAGCATCTCATCTATAGTGTCTCATGGAAGGTTCTGAGTTGATAAGAGACTCCTCTGGTATCCATGAAACAGAGGAAGGGCACTTCATCAAGTCTTTGCTGTAGCCTTTCTCTTTGACTCATTTGCCAATTTATACTTATGAGTCTGAAGATTATTTTTTAATGCCTGTCCTTGATATTGACCTATGTCATCAATTCTAATACACATTTTATTCACATTTTAACGTCTCTAAAATTTAGATAAATGTGCAAGTCAATGCCATTTTTTTTCAAGAGGTATGTAAAATAAGGATGTATGTCAAAATAAAGTCATTTTACCTTTGAAGAGGTACAATAGCCTATTCAGTATGCTCTCTTGGATGTATCAAAGGAAATTCAGACATAGTTGGTCCAGGATCAGCCTTATGATCCCCTCTTCAACTGTGATTATCCCCTTTCAGTATTTCTTCTCCCAGTTAATGGCACTACTATAACTCCAATCAGGCAAGCCCTAAATCTGTAAGTCATCCTTGACAGCTACCTCTTCCTCAGCCTTCACACCTATCCATCTCCTGTTACTAGCAGCTTTACCTGTTCAATACCTAATGTTGTCATTATTATTCCTAAGCGTTTTAGTTTTAAAACCACTCTTTGTTTTAATCAACTGTATTGAGAATTAATCTACATTCATGCATTTGTTTTAGGTGTACAGATTGTTGAGTTTTGACAAATGCATGTAGTTATGTAACTGTTACTATGATCAAGATAAAGAACATGTCTCAGCACTGAAAAGATAGCTTTAGATCTATAAATTATTTTTACCTTCTAGAATTTCATGTGAATAAAATCATATAGTATGGACCTTCCTTCCTTTCTTTCCTTTCTTTTCTTTCTTTTCTCTCTTTTCTTCTTTCTCTCTTTGACAGAGTCTCACTCTGTCACCAGGCTGGAGTAGAGTGGCGTGATCTTGGCTCACTGCAACCTCTGCCTCCCACGTTTAAGCGATTCCTGTGCCTCAGCCTCCTGAGTAGCTGGGACTACAGGTGTGTGCCACCACACCTATCTAATTTTTGTATTTTTAGTAGAGATGGGGTTTCACCATGTTGGCCAGGATGGTCTTGATCTCTTGACCTCGTGATCCGCCCACCTTGGTCTCCCAAGTGCTGGGATTACAGGCGTGAGCCACTGCTCCCAGCCTTGCACTTTTCTTTTTAAATTCTACTTTAATTTCCAGGATACAAGTGCAGAAATTGTAGGTTTGTTATATAGGTATACGTGTGCCATGGTGGTTTGCTGCACATATCAACCTGTCATCTAGGTATTAAGCCCTGCATGCATTAGCTATTTGTCCTAATGCTTTCCCTTTCCTTGCACCCCACCCCTTGACTGGCCCCAGTATGTGTTGTTCCCCTCCCTGTGTTCATCTGTTCTCATTGTTTAATTCCCACTTATGAGTGATAACATGTGGGTTTAATTCCCACTTATGAGTGATAACATGTGGGTTTAATTCCCACTTATGAGTGATAACATGTGGTGTTTGAGTTTCTGTTCCTGTGTTAGTTTGCCCAGAATGATGGCTTCCAGCTTCTGCCATGTCCCTGCAAAGGATATGATCTAATTCCTTTTTATGGCTGCATGGTATTCCATGTTCCATATGTACCACATTTTTTTTTAATCCAGTCTTTCTTTGATGGGCTTTTGGGTTGGTTCCATGTCTTTACTATTGCAAATAGTGCTCCAGTAAACATACATGTGCACGTGTTTTATAGGAGAATAATTTATATTTTTGGGGGATACATACCCAGTAATGGGATTGCTGGGTCAAATGGTATTTCTGGTTCTAGATATTTGAAGAATCACCACACTGTCTTCCACAATGGTTGAACTAATTTACATTCCCACCAACAGTGTAAAAGCATTCCTATTTCTCCACAGCCCCACCAGCATCCATTTTTTCTTGACTTTTTAATAATCACCATTCTGACTGAAATGAGATGGTATCTCACTGTGGTTTTGATTTTCATTTCTTTACTGATCAGTGATGTTGAGTTTTTTTTTCATATTTCTTGGCCGCATAAATATCTTCTTTTGAGAAGTGCATGTTCATATCCTTTGCCCACTTTTTGATGGAGTTGTTTTTTCTTGTAAATTTGTGTAAGTTCCTTGTAGATTCTGGATATTAGACCTTTGTTAGATGGGTAAAAATTGCAAAAATGTTCTCCATTCTGTAGGTTGCCTGTTCACGCTGATGACCGTTGTTGTTTTTGCTGTTGTTTTTCCTGTGCAGAAGCTCTTTAGTTTAATTAGATTCCATTTGTCAATTTTGGCTTTTGTTGGCATTGCTTTTGGCATTTTGGTCATGAAGTCTTTGCCCCTGCCTATGTCCTGAATGGTATTGCTTAGGTTTTCTTCTAGGGTTTTTATGGTGTTGGGCTTTATGTTTAAGTCTTTAAACCATCTTGAGTTAATTTTTGTATAAGGTGTAAGGAAGAGGTCCAGTTACAGTTTTCTGCATATGGTAAGCCAGTTTTCTCAGCATTGTTTATTAAATAGAGAGTCATTTCCCCCTTGTTTGTTTTTATCAGGATTGTTGAAAATCAGATGGTTGTAGATGTCTAGTCTTATTTCTGAAATCTCTGTTCTGTTCCATTGGTCTATACCTTGCTGCTTTGGTTACTGTTGCCTTGTAGTATAGTTTGAAGTCACATAGTGTGATGCCTCCAGCTTCGGTTCTTTTTTTTTTTTTTTTTTCTGCTTAGGATTGTCTTGGCTATATGTGCTTCTTTTGGTTGCATATGAAATTTAAAGTAGTTTTTTTCTATTCTATGAAGAATGTCAATGGTAGTTTGATGGGAATAGCATTGAATCTATAAATTACTTTGGGTAGTATGGCCATTTCCACAGTATTGATTCTTCCTATACATGAATATGAAATGTTTTTCCATTTGTTTGTGTCCTCTCTGATTCCCTTGAGCAGTGGTTTGTAGTTTTCATTGAAGAAGTCTTTCACATTCCTTGTTAGGTGTATTCCTAGGTATTTTATTCTCTTTGTAGCAATTGTGAATGGGAGTTCATTCATGATTTATCTCTCTACTTGTTTATTGTTGATGTATAGGAATGCTTGTGATTTTTGCATATTGATTTTGTATCCTGAGAGTTTGCTGAAGTTGCTTATCAGGTTAAGGAGTCTTAGGGCTGAGAAGATAGGGTTTTCTAAATATAGGATCATGTTGTCTACAAAGAGAGACAATTTGACTTTCTCTCTTCCTGTTTGAATACACTTTATTCTTTTCTCTTGCCTGATTGCCCAGGCCAGAACTTCCAATACTATGTTGAATAACAGTGGGGAGAAAGGGCATCCTCATCTTGTGCCGATTTTCAAAAGGAATGCTTCCAGCTTTTGCCCATTCAGTGTGATATTGGCTGTGGGTTTGTCATAAATAGCTCTTATTATTTTGAGATATGTTCCATCAATACCTAGCTTATTGAGGGTTTTTAACATGAAGGGATGTTGAATTTTATCAAAGGGCTTTTCTGCGTCTATTGAGATGATCATGTGGTTTTTGTCCTTGGTTCTGTTTATGTGATTGATTACATTTATTGATTTGCATATGTTGAACCAGCCTTGCATCCCAGGGATGAAGCTGACTTGATAGTGGTGGATAAGCCTTTTGATGTGCTGCTGGATTTGGTTTGCCAGTATTTTATTGAGGATTTTCATATCGATGTCCATCAGAGATATTGGCCTGAAGTTTTCTTTTTTGGTTGTGTCTCTGCCATGTTTTGGTAGCAAGATGATGCTGGCCTCATAAAATTAGAGAGGAGTCCCTCCTTTTCAATTGTTGGAATAGTTTCAGAAGGAATGGTATCAGCTCCTTTTTGTACCTCTGGTAGAATTCAGCTGTGAATCCATCTGGTCCTGGGCTTTTTTTGGTTGGTATTCTATTAATTACTGCCTCAATTTTAGAACTTGCTACTGATCTATTCAAGAATTTGATTTCTTCCTATTTTAGTCTTGGGAGGGTGTATGTGTCTAGGGATTTATCCATTTCTTCTAGATTTTCTAGTTTATTTCCATAGAGGTTTTTATAGTATTCTCTGATGGTAGTTTGTATTTCTGTGAGGTCAGTAGTGACATCATCTTTATTACTTTTTATGGTGTTTATCTGATTCTTCTCTCTTTTCTTCTTTATTACTCTAGCTAGCAGTCTATTTTTTTTAATTCTTTCAAAACACAAGATCCTGGATTTATTGATTTTTAAAGGGTTTTCTGTGTCTGTTTCCTTCAGTTCTGCTCTGATCTTAGTTATTTCTTGTCTTTTGCTAGCTGTTAAGTTTGTTTGTGCTAGCTTTTTAATTGTGATGTTAGAGTGTCAACTTGAGATCTTTCTCACTTCCTGATGAGGGCATTTATTGCTATAGAGTTCCCTCTTAACACTGCTTTAGCTGTGTTCCAGAGATTCTGATATGTCGTCTCTTTGTTCTCTTTGGTTTCAAAGAACTTCTTGATTTTTGACTTAATTTCATTATTTACCCAGGATTCATTCAGGAGCAAGTTGTTCAATTTCCATGTAGTTGTGTGGTTTTTAGTGAGTTTCTTAATCTTGAGTTCTAATTTGATTGGATCATAGTTTGAGAGACTGTTGTGATTTCAGTTCTTTTGCATTTGCTGAGGAGTATTTTACTTCCAATTATATGGTCAATTTTAGAATAAGTGTCATGTGGCACTGAGAACAATGTATCTTCTGTTGATTTGGGGTGGAGAGTTCTGTAGATGTCTATTAGGTCTATTTGATCCAGAGCCAAGTTCAATGAATACCCTCGTTAATTTTCTGTCTTGTTGACCTGTCTAATACTGACAGTGGGGTGTTGAAGTCTCCCACTATTACTGTGTGGGAGTCTAAGTCTTTTTGGTGGCCTCTAATAACTTGTTTTATAAATCTGGGTGCTCCTTTATTGGGCATGTATATATTTAAGAAAGTTAGCTCTTCTTGGTGAATTGATCCCTTTACCATTATGTAATGCCCTTCTTTGTCTCGTTTGATTTTTGTTGGTTTAATGTCTGTTTTGCCAGAGACTAGGATTGCATCTCCTACTTTTTCTTTGCTTTCCGTTTGCTTGGTAAATATTCCTTCATCGTGTCTTGTAATTGGGTCATTTAGCCCATTTTCATTTAATATTAATATTGTTATTTATGAATTTGATCCTGTAATCATGATGCTATCTGGCTATTTTGCACACTGGTTGATATAGTTTCTGCTTAGTGTCCTTGGTCTTTATATTTTGGTGTGTTTTTGCAGTGACTAGTACTGGTTTTTCCTTTCTATATTTAGTGCTTCCTTCAGGAGCTCTTGCAAGGCAGGCATGGTGGTGATGAAATCCCTCAGCATTTGCTTGTCTGGAAAGGATTTTATTTCTCCTTCACTTATGAAACTTAGTTTGGCTGGGTATAAAATTCTGCACTGAAAATTCTTTTATTTAAGAATGTTGGATATTGACCCCCACTCTTTTCTGGCTTGTAGGGTTTCTACTGAGAGGTCTTCTGTTAGTCTGATGAGCTTCCCTTTGTAGGTGAGCTGGCCTTTCTCTCTGGCTGCTCTTAACATTTTTTCCTTCATTTCGACCTTAGAAAATCTGATTATTATGTGTCTTGGGGTTGATCTTCTCTTGGAGTATCTTAGTGGTGGTCTCTGTATTTCCTGAATTTGCATGTTGTCTTGTCTTGCTAGGTTGGGGAAGTTCTCCTGGATAATATCCTGAAGTGTGTTTTCCAACTTGGTTCCATTCTCCCCATCTCTTTCAGGTACTCCAATCAATCATAAGTGTGATCTTTGTATACAGTCCTATATTTCTCAGAGGTTTTGTTCATTCCCTTTCATTCTTTTTTCTCTAATCTTGTCTGCATGTTTTATTTCAGCAAGATGGTCTTCAAACTCTGATATCCTTTCTTCTGCTTGGTCGATTAGGCTATTGATACTTTTGTATACTTCACGAAGTTCTCATGTTGTGTTTTTCAGCTCCACTGGGTCATTTACATTCCTCTCTAAACTGGTTATTCTAGTTAGCAGCTCCTGTAACCTTTCATCAAGGTTCTTAGCTTCCTTGCTTTGGGTTAGAATATGCTCCTTTAGCTCAATGGAGTTTGTCATTATTCACCTTCTGAAGTCTACTTCTGTCAGTTTGTCCCTCTCATCCTCTGCCCATTTCTGCACCCTTGATGGAGAGGTGCTGCATACACTTGGAGGAGAAGAGGCACTCTGGCCGTTTGGGTTTTCAGTGTTTTTCCGTTGATTCTTTCTCATCTTCATGAGTTTATCTAGTATCAATCTTTGAGGCTGCTGACCTTTGGATGGGATTTTTGTGGGGAATTTTTTGTTGATGTTGTCATTGTTGCTTTCTGTTTGTTTTTCTTGCAATCATCAGATCCCTCTTCTATGGGGCTGCTGCAGTTTGCTGGGGGTTCATTTCAGGCACTATTCATGTGGTTTACTCCCACACCTGCATATGCACTCCAGAAGGCTGGAGAACAGCAAAGATGGGTGCTTATTCCTTCCTCTGGGATCTCTGACCTCGAGGGGCACCGATCTGATGCCAGTAGGAATGCTCCCCTATAGGGTGTCTGACAACCCCTGTTGGAGGGTTTCACCCAGGTGGGTGACCTGTTTAATAAATCACTTTGTCCTTTGGTGGATGGGGTATGCTTTGCTGAGGGGAAACCCACTGGTCTGGGCTGCCTGGATTCCTCAGAACTAGCAGGAGGAAAGACTAAGTCTGCTCGTCCATGGAGTCTTCAGCCACCTCTGCCCCTAGATGTTCAGGACCAGGGAGATCAGAGTTCTGTCCCTGAGCCCCTGGCTGGAGTTGGAGTTTCTGCAGGGAGGTCCCACCCAGTGAAAAGTGATGGGTCAAGGTCAGGCCTGAAGAGGCACTGTCCGCAGTCTGCCACAGCTGGTGTGTTGGGCTGTGAGGGATACCTCTTGGGACCAAACCTTCCAGCCTCCTTGGCTCCAGCAGGGGAAAAGTGTGGCCTGGAGCTATAGAGAGGCATGTCGCCCTTCCCCTGCCCTGGGAGCTTAGTGTGTTAGATAGTTATCTGTCCCCTTGTTGGTTGTCACCTCTCCCCCAAGGAGCTCAAATGGCTTAGACAGCAGCCACAACAGTGGTGCTGGTCACCCCTCCCTTCTGGGAGCTCAGCAAACCTAAGCAGATTCTCGCTGAATGGCTGTTGAGAATCTGCACTGGTCCGTGGTTGGGACCCTAGGCCCTGATGGCGTGGGCTCACAAGTGCAATCTTCTGATCCATGGATTGCACAGTTCCAGGGAAACAGCACGTTTTCCCAGGTTGGGTAGCACACTCACTCACCGACTCCTTTGGCTGGGGGGTGGGGGCTCCCCGCCCCATATGGCTCTCAGGTGGGCTGCCACACCACACTGCTCTTCTTTCCTCCCTGTGGGTCACACCAGCCACCTAGTCAGTCCTCATGACAGAACCTGGATACCTAGGTTGCCGGTGCAAGATTCACACGCTGTTACGGTTCTTTTTGATGGGAGCCTCTGATGGCCCGTTGTTTCTAGTCGGCCAAATTCGCCCCGCCTCTCAGCATGGACTTTTATGCATCTGGTTTCCTTTACTCAGCATGATATTCTTGAGATTCATTACATTGCAGCGTATATCAGCAGTTTCTTTCCTTTTGCTTCTGAGTAATATTCTATTATGTGTCCATATCACAGATTGTGTTTATTTATTCACCTAGTAATGGACATTTGGATTGTTTTTAGTTTTTTGCTATTAGGAATAATGTTGATATAAACTTTTATGAATAACTCCGTGTGTGAGCATATGTTCTCAATCTCACGTTTACATACCTAGAGATGGAATTTCTGGGTCATATTGTGGTTGTATGTTTAACTTTAAAATAAACTGTCAAACTGTTTTTTTAAGTGGTTATACAAAATCATTCTCTTTTGAAATATATTTTATGTCATCGTTTTGTTCCTTTTTTTCCCAACTGTTAATCGTTTAGCTCTATCAGATCCTCACTTAGCAATGTCTTTTCTATTATCAAAGTTCTCCAACACCACTTCCACAGACTTCATCAGAGTCTATATTTTTTGCAAGATGAAAAAATTTACCCTGAATTTAATTCGTTTCTTTGATATTCCCAGATATTTAAAACACTTCAAATTAGGACTGACAATCAAGAATTTTGACCCAATAGATCTACTAATAAAGAGTTTGACTTTTGGTTTCGCCATTGACAACTCCCTAGTTCCTCCCATTTCCCTTTCGCTTTTGCTCCACATCTGAGTAAGTCAATAGTTATATCTATACCCTTCCTGTCTCGGTTTCACAGGAAAGTTCAAACCACTATGCAAACTCCATCCTGTATGTGGAAACCCTAACATGTATACCCCCTGTTAGCCACAGTAAAAACCAAAGCCAATATACCAACTCCTTCATTAACACCATTCTGAACCAGCTTATACCAGTTCTCTCCATAGAAGTCACTTGTGTAATAAAATTTTTCTCAAATTTCCTTGGTATGTGGGGTCTCATTAGTCTCAACACTCAAACCACTGAGATAATCTACAATATAATGTTTTCACAGGAAGACCAAAAGCATCTAGGAGCTAGGGTTAAACTCAGGAGGAATGTTTCAATATAGAATAAAAGTATGTCCAACTCATGTCTTTGTGTTATGACAACATTTTTTTTTGGCATTTGCATGACTTTAGTAATACCAAATAATTATTTGTATTTATTGTCTATTTCACAAGAAATTTTCTGGGTAAATAAGCCATAATGTGAATTCCCATGAATTGAAAGTGGAAGAAATACAAGAAGGTGCGTGCTTGATAATAAATGGTAAGAAACTTGGAGAAAAAAGTAGCTAAACATATGAGAATATAAAGATAATTAAGATCAGAAGTCTTCTGAGCAAAGAAAAGTTACACAAGCCAGTGCAACTTAAAGTGTAGTTCATAAACCATTATCAACTGTGAGTTTGTTAGAAATGCAAATCCGTAGGCCCCACCAGCTCCACTGAATCCGAATCTTGGGAATGAGGTCCAGTAACCTGTGATTTATCCAGCTCTCTTGATGATTCTGTTGCATGCAAAATATTAAGAACTGCCAAAACAACATAAAAAGCAATTGACTGGCTGAGAGTTGCAAGCGATAAAGCCTTTGCACACAAGAGGTTTATGTCTCCATAGGCATTCTTTCAAAATACGATAGATCTCATAAAAGCTGTCAAAGAAAATAAACTATGTAAATAGGCATTAAGAAGAAAGACTGTCCTCAGTAAAAGAAATTTAATACCTATATATTAAGGATCAGAGAAAGTCAACAAGGGATATTTATGTACACACTTACTTCTGGAGTGGAAATTTCTAAAAAATTATTTGTACAAGTGAATAACAGTGATTATTAAAAGTCGGAAGGGAGGATAATAGACTAATCAGCACGAAAGTAGATTTTTTAAAATTAAGTAGTTTAAATGTTTTAAAACCAGTCTATGTATATATTGCTTTCTTACTACAAATATTAAATCCTGAATTATACATTTTCTTTTCTATTTCCACAGCCATTATCTGGGTCCAAGCCAACATAACTCTTGCCTGATTCCTGCCATGGTATCCAAACTAGTTTTATCAATTCCACCTTCGCTCTTCTCCAATCCATTTTGCACACTGCACTCAGTGAGAATTATATCATGCCAATTCCTCACTTATAACCCTTCCAAATTTTACCATTATATGTAACACAAAATCAAAACTTCTTACCATAAGCGAAAGTGTCCTAGATTACTCAGCCCCTGTCTACTTTTCTGATCTTACCTTATATATCTGTCTCTAATGCAGATATATCTCTTGTCTTTTCTTATTTTGTGCCAACTACAGTGGCTGTCAGCCTACTTCTCCATCATGGTTCACTTGTTCCAGCTTCAGAACTTATAT
Organism: Gorilla gorilla gorilla; assembly: GCF_029281585.2. Taxonomy (NCBI): domain Eukaryota; kingdom Metazoa; phylum Chordata; class Mammalia; order Primates; family Hominidae; genus Gorilla; species Gorilla gorilla. The sequence goes on from NC_073229.2 coordinate 66,927,431, forward strand.
GCTTGCTATTCGCTCTGCCTACAGTGCTTTTCTCTCAGATTATACATGGTGGGCCCTGCTTATCATTCAAATCCCAGTTTCCACGGCATGTTTATAAAAAGAACTTTCCTGAACTCAATCCATAACACATCAGTCATTCCAAATTATATTATTATTTTATTTTCTTCAAATACTTATAAATATAGCAGAAGCTATTTCTGTTTTTTTTTTTTCACTTATTGTGTCTTATACCAATAGAATATAAAATCTAGGACAGCCAGAACCATGAACTACTTCCTCAGCATGTAAAATAGAATCTGGTACATAAAAGTTGTTTGATAAATATTTCTTGAAATATATAAAGATTTATTTTGTCACTCTCTTTTTGTTATTCACATGTCCACATTCCCCAATAGATTAATAGTTCTTTGAAGATTGATGTCATGACATTTTTCTTCTGTGTGTCCCAAACCTAAAAATAATCTAGCATAAAGTTCTCAATAAATTGATCATCATAGACAAATATTTAGCATTACCCAATGAGTGCATTTACTTGTCAAAAAAATCATTTGAAAATTATATATCACTAGTCTTGGGACTTTAGAAAAGCTTATTTACTCAGCTGTAAAAGAGTTCTAATAAAACTACATTATTTCCCTTACAGAATATTTGTGATAATTAAATTAAATGCATTGAGGGTTCAGTGAATAAATATCATTATCTATTTCCTCTTCTCTATTTGTCAGACCTAAAAATCATTATTTTATTACCTATTTCTTTGATCAAGGATAGCAAAATACAGCCTGCAATCCAAATCTCAAGTACCACCTGTTTTCATATAACCTGCCAGTTAACAAAGGGCTTCACATTTTTAAACAATTGAAAAAAATCAACATAAAAATAAGGATACATGAAAATTATGTGAAATTCAAAATTGTATTCATAAACAAAGTTTTATTAGCATACAACCACATTCATTTGTTTTACATATATTGTTTACTTTATGACTGCTGTTGTGGTAAATTGGTAAACGTGAATATCTGCAACACAGACCATATGGTCTACAAAGCCTAAAATATTTACTACCTGGTCGTTTACAAAAAAAGTTTGCAGATCCCTGGGAGCACAAACATCATACATATCAGTCTGCCCTTTGCATTTTATGCTGATCTCCACAGCAATGGCTGCGGATTGATCTGTATTGACTCTTATAATACACTGTTCTTTGTGAACATTACCCACATTGTGCTCTATTAAAAGGTTGTGTTTCATTTCATTTTCTCTCTCAGACTATACACTTCACAAAAAGAGGAGGTGGGTGCTGAAAAACTTAGCACTTCTTCATTCAATCTTTCCACAAATATTAATTAATTAATTAGCAACAACAATGATCATATGAACATGCATTTAAGATATGCAAATATGCAAAAAATAAGTAATCTCGTCTTTGCTATTTTACCCAAGGCTAACTTTAACAGGGTTTTTGTACATTCTTCCCAAGAAGAAAAGATATCTTGCAACTTAAAAAGTTAAACATTCTCCTTTAATTATCAGCATGGCTATTTCATTATAAAAAGGAATTTTGAGTTTCCTTACATCAATATAACTATTGCACATAAAACAGAGTTAAGTCCTGAGAGCTTTCAACTTAATTTCTCCGTCGTGAATTCCATTCATATAGATGGGGCATTTATTATCTCCCAGTATTGAGCCATTTATAATGACAAGACACTTGAATACAAGAACCAGGAATGGGCTAATTCATGGGTCATTGATTATTTTGAAAGATGCTCAGGGGCTTAAAGTTAAGTCTCAGCAATAGAAAAACAATCCAGTGAGGCCTGCAACCTGCTGTTCTTTTACTATTGTTATTACTCCTCATTCTTAGAAGTAGAAATATAATTATTTCAGTTGAAAACAGGATCGAAGCTTACTTAGCCTTTCTTTCTCTACCCAGAATGATAATTATTAGTGAGGGACCATTCAGAAAATGCTAGGGTTCATTATTAAAGGAAGAGGTGAAGAAAATAAACAGATTAAATTATTTAATCAAGAGTCAAAAACTGAGATAAATTTACTAAAGAACATGCAGGTAGGCATGTTGAAGATTTCTTAAATTAAACCAAGATAATGTATAGTACTATTATTCAGATATTTGTCTATGTCACCTCACAAACTATCTTGCTCATGTCTATACTACATTAGGTCTTGGATTTGTCTTTGGAATTTCTGGGAAATACTTAGTGAAACTCTTAATTCTTCTGGATATGCTGGAGCCAATCTATTTGGTCCAGTCTGTGAATTGCTAGATATAGTGTAAGATTTTTTTTCTTATGTTTTGTTTAGCATGGATGAGCTTACATTCTTTCTTGCTCATCAAAAATACTAATATTCTCATCATTTATAAAAAGTCTAAACTCAGATATGTATACAAGGATAAATAAGATGTAAGGCCATCATGATTACTATTAGTTTAATAGAATTTTTAAAGTATTTCTGTTTTTTCCTAATGAGATGAAGATACTTGAGCCTCATGACCTACTTTTCTGAATAGGTAAGCTGAGCACTAATGCTATGACTTCAAACATAACACAACCCAAGTGACACCAAACTTTTATATTGTATTGTGCCAAAAGAGTTGAATCCAGTAATGCAACAAATCTGAGTGATGGTCGTGCCTCAAGAGGTGGAAACTAGCATAAAAGAAACCTCATCTCTCAACGCAGAGCTTAGCCGTAGGCATGATTACAAGTTTGTGGGACATGAAGGATTCAGTTTATTAAAACCTCAGAAGGTATAGACATGCCTTATATCAAAGAGGCCAAATCATTTCCAATAACAAACAGAGTGTGAACCAGAACTCACAGGGATTTGCTGCTTCAAATAAACTTCAGATCATAGAACTATGAAACTAAAGTGAAAAAGGATTTATTGATCTGCTCAATATTATACATACATACGTCTAGTAGTTACATGACTCTGGGCCTACTCTCTGATGTTAGGAGGCCAAAGAATCAATCTCTCTTTTCAGACATTTATGAGTTTTTTGAAATATTTGAGACAAAGAGACTACACACTTAACCATGAGCTAAGGATTGGTAAAGCTGAAGGTCCAGGAAAACTTCAAAATCTCCTGTATTTTAATCTGTATTTTAAGTCAGTTGCCAAAAACCCATTTTTCTAGATACTCAGAATATGAATGCTAAAATTATAAAGATGCTTGGAGATATCAATATAGACACAAATGTGAAAAAATAGACCAAATTTAATATAAATACATAGTTTTTTTCTCCCCTAACTCTCTGGGAAAAGTTACGTAGTTCAGATAAAGGCATCTGCCTACAAATTTAGTTTTACAATGATAGGCATTAAATAAATCTATAGAAAAGGGAAAAGAGAAAATCTAATAGTTACTAGCCAAATAAATTGATAATACTGAAAGCAATTCCTTTGATAGTTATTTGAAAAGTTTCTCTCTCTCTCTCTCTGTGTGCGAGTGTGTGTGTTTGTGTGTGTGTGTGTGTCTATGTCTGTGTGTCTTTCATTTTACTGCATAGGCAGTGATCTCATGATTCTTTATTGGAAAAGATATCTTGCATTTCAGAAGCCATGAGATCTCTGATTGCATTTAATCAACAGTCAGTGAGACATAATTGTTGAAAGTCCTATCATTTTAACAGAAGTCTCACAGAGGATTGATTCATTTAACAATTCCACTTTAAAACATATGGAAAAAAAATGTTTTCACTAAGTTCCTTTCCTGTATATACAAAACTCTTGAACATTCCTCATTAAGTCTACCTTTATATATTTAAGGACTATACAACCCTGCCCATTTACACAAATTTCTTTTGTTAAACAAATTATTTTAAACAAAGTCTCTCTAAGGAAAATCATGAAAACTAGAGGCTTTGGGGGCAGACTTACCAAGAATAAAGTTTAAAGAAAACTGGGAACTTATAAAAATGCACTAGAAATAGGAGCATTTATTTTCAAGTCTCTACCTTGTAGCAAGACTTAGAATGTTACAGATCATTTAGTAGAAGAAAAAACTGGGATACAGAAAAATTAGTGGATTATACTAAGTAACACGTCTAACAATAAAACTTGAAATAAAACTCAGATTTTCTGACACCCAGATTCCTGATTTTCCCATGAAGCAATACTAAGTAATGTCTGATATTTTTGTAGTATCTTATAATTTATATAGGTAATTTAACATATTTATTTTTAAAAAATTTACATAAAAACTGCAGAAGATAGTCCAGATATATCAATAATAGAATTGAATTTTATGAGCAGGTTAAGTGGCAAATGACACATAAGAAGCGCACAAGCTAGAACAATTTCGTTCTATTTCACTTCAGCGTTGTCAGTTCAGTGTTTGAAAATAAATACTGAACATGCACCTAGAAAGCACTTGTTGTATTGGAAATTAATCTGCTTGTTCTAATATTATGCAAGAACCACTACTTTGAACGTATTGAAGCTGATTTCTCCCCACCTTCCTTGAAACTGCTTTAGAGAACAAAAAGCCCCACAGAGTCAAAGGAAAGGAGCATTTGCCCATTTGATAAGAGCAGCAATTTCTGCCTGACTGAGTTTTGATTTGAAGTAAGATTGATGGAGTTTTTTTATCTCTTAATATTTTAGTTATGCTTGTTTCATTTGTTGTTGTTGCCCCTAAGAAAGTTATTTGTTTTCCTAATATCATTTTGTAAGAAAAAAGCTACTGTTGGATGTGAAGCCTGGTTCTGCCTCTTGCTGATTTTAAAATCTTGGAAAAGTTATTTACCCTCTTTAAGGTTCATTTGCCTCATTTACAAAACATGTGTGTGGCTGTCTCAAAGTTTTTTATTTATTGGGAGGCCGAGGCGGGCGGATCACAAGGTCAGGAGATCGAGATCACCCTGGCTAACACGGTGAAACCCCGTCTCTACCAAAAATACAAAAAATTTGTCGGGCGTGGTGGCGGGCGCCTGTAGTCTCAGCTACTTGGGAGGCTGAGGCAGGAGAATGCCGTGAACACGGGAGGCGGAGCTGGCAGTGAGCCAAGATCGCGCCACTGCACTCTAGGTTGGGAGACAGAGCAAGACTCCGTCTCAGAAAAAAAAAAAAAAGTTTTTAAATGTGAAGATATATGAAAAGCCCACACTGTAAATACCAGATGAGTAATCAAGATCCGAATGAGAATGAAAAGGAGAACACACAGTACTTGATACACAGATATTGGAACTGTGTAGGGTGTCTTTTCCTCCCTTCTATCCTTCCCTCCTTTCCTTTCTTGACATCCTAGATTTGCCTGCTTCAAAGTGACCTCCAGCTAAAACTAGAATGCTCATTTCTTTCATTTAGATAAATAAATCAGGATCTAAATTGGAAGTCAGTAGATGTCACGCGTGTGGCCCAAAAACTATAGAAAAAATGCAAAAGCAAATATATCAGAAAGGAAACTTGTCTTCCTTGGACAGCTCACAAAATGTTTTTGTCAAAGCACTCGTTTATAAACGACTATAATTTCTCAAAAATTAACAGGATTGTTATTGTTCATTAACTTTCGGCCAATGGTTTTTAAATGTCCTTGCGTAAAATAAAGTGAATTTAAATAGCAGTTGAATTGCTAAAGAAATCTGTTAACTGGGGATTTTAAAAGTTAATTATAGCCTGTGGAGTATTTTAAAAACTCATTTGTTCTCCTCAATTGGAGTAAGGAGATTTTTGTCTGCTCCATAATATAAATATCCCAGAAATATGTTTTCAAATGCTTAGGACAAAAAAACTACAATATATTACACATTATTAGATAGGCCCCCATATTATTGATGAAGCAATATAAAAGAAAATGAGCAAGTGTGGTAGGTGGACTTCTCAGATGCCTCCTAATAACCCTAGCCTCTCACTAGTTATCTTTTTCTATTAAATATTGACTGTTTCTTTCACAATGTTTGCATAATAATAAATTTAGAATGCATTTTAAAAGCATTTTTATGTAGCACTGTAAGTAAAGCTGATTTTAAACTTTTATTTGAGGAAACAATGTGCTGTATTTGAATATGAAAAATAAAGAACCGTTATTTTTTGTGTGTATATTTATCATATATTATAAATAAAGACATATGGATATGTTTGTGGTAATAAGATAAATGGATAATTCAAAATGAGAAAGTTAAAGGACAAAACTCTTTTATAGTGTTAATATATATATCAGACTGAATTAAGAAGAAAAATAGGAATGTATTCCAAATGAAAAGAAAATAAAGTAATTCAGTCAGAGGTTCCTAATTCTAGTTTGCTAAATTCCATTATGTTTTCTCTTAAGGGCTATTTTAATTTTCCTGAAATTCCTCCATATCAAATGAATTAAAATTCATTTTAAATTAGAATGTGTTCAAAAACCATGGAAATGTTTAATGGAACTAAGGCCAGGATCACAAAATCAAAATGTCAGAAATAGGAATTCTTTCTGTAAATGAATGTGCAGAATGAATGTCCTGTGATAGCAAGCCTACCTACACTCTTCTCATGCACATGTTATTTTTTTTAAGTATTCAGAATTCCAATTATGAAGAGCTCCTTTTGTATATTGTTCCTGGGCTGTAAGTAGTGAGTGAGTTGTCTAGTGATTAGATGTTTTTTTCAATCACATTCTCAATAGAGTTTGCAGTAGATGTATTCATTCATTTTCACACTGCTGATAAAGATATATCCAAGACTGGGCAATTTACAAAAGAAACAGGTTTAATAAGGTCCAGGCTGAGGTGGTCTCAGATGAAGATGAGGAACTTGTTGGAAACCGGAGCAAAGATGACCCTTGTCACAGTCTCTTACAGTTCCATATGGCTGGGGAGGTTTCAAATCATGGTGGAAGCCAAGGAGGAGCAAGTCATACCTTCTTACATGGATGGCTGCAGGCAAAGAGAGAGAGCTTGTGCAAGGAAACTCCCATTTTTAAAACCATCAGATCTCATGAAACTTATTCACTATGATGAGAACACCACAGCAAAGACTCACCCCCACGATTTAATTACCTCCCACTGGGTTCCTCCTAAACAAATAGGAATTCAAAATGAGATTTCAGTGAAATAATAGCCAAGCCATATTATTCTTCCCCTGGTCCCTCCAAAATCTCATGTTCTCCCATTTCAAAACCAATCATGCCTTCCCAACAGTCTCCCAAAATTTTAATTCATTTCAGCATTAACTCAAAAATCCTACAGTCTAAAGTCTCATCTGAGACACAGCAAGTTGCTTTTGCCTATGAGCCTGTAAAATCAAACCCAAGTTAGTTACTTCCTAGATACAGTGGGCTTTTAGGCATTGGGTAAATAGAGCTGTTCCAAATGGGAGAAATAGACCAAAACTAAGGGACTACCGGCCCCATGCAAGTCCAAAATCCAGCTGAGCAGTCAAATCTTAAAGCCCCAAAGTGATCTCCTTTGACTCCATGTCTCACATCCAGTTCATGCTGATATAAGCGGTGGGTTCCCATGGTCTTGGGCAGCTCTGCCCTTTTGATTTTGCAGGGTACAACCTCCCTCTTTGCTGCCTTCACAGGCTGGCATTGAGTGTCTGTGGTTTTTCCAGGTGCACGGTGAAAGCTGTAGGTGGATCTAACATTCTGGAGTCTGAAGGATGGTGGCCCTTTTCTCACAGCTCCACTAGGCAGTGCCCCAGTAGAGAATCTCTGTGGGGGCTCCCATCCGACATTTCCCTTCTGCACTGCCCCAGCACAGGTTCTCCATGAGAGCCCTGCCCCTCCAGCAAACTTCTGCCTGGACATCCAGGTATTTCCATACATCCTCAGAAATCTAGGTGGAGGTTCCCAAAACTCAAATCTTGACTTCTGTGCACCCATAAGCTCAACACCACATGGAAGCTGCCAAAGCTTGGGGCTTGCACCTCCTGAAGCCACAAACTGAGCTGTGCCTTGGCCATTTTAGGAATGACTAGAGCAGCTGGGATGCAGGGCACCAAGTCCCTAGACTGCACACAGCATGGGGACCTTGGGCCCGGCCCATGAAACCACATTTTCCTTCAGGACCTCTGGGCCTGTGATGGGAGGGGCTGCTGTGAAGACCTCTGAGATGCCATGGAGACATTTTGCCCATTGTCTTGGAGATTAATACTCAGCTCCTCGTTATTTATGCAAATTTCTGCAGCCAGCTTGAATTTCTCCACAGAAAATGGTGTTTCCTTTTCTATCTCATTGTCAGGCTACAAATTTTCCTAATTTTTATTCTCTGCTTCTCTTATAAAACTGAATACCTTTAACAGCACACAAGTCACCTCTTGGATGCTTTGCTGCTTAGAAATGTCATCTGTCAGATACCCTAAATTATCTCTCTCAAGTACAAAGTTTCACAGATCTCCAGGGCAAGGGCAAAATGCCACCAGTCTCTTTGCTAAAACATAACAAGAGTCACCTTTGCTCCAGTTTCCAACAAGTTCCTCATTTCTATCTGAGACCACCTCAGCCTAGACCTTATTTTTCCTATTACTATCAGCATTTTTGTCAAAGCCATTCAACAAGTCTCTAGGAAGTTCCAAACTTTCTCACATTTTCCTGTCTTCTTCTGAGCCCTCCAAACTCTTTCAATCTCTGCCCGCTACACATTCCAAAGTCACTTCCACATTTTCGGGTATCTTTTCAGCAGTGCCCCACTCTACTGGTACCAATTTACTGTATTAGCTTGTTTTCACACTACTGATAAAGACATACCCAAGACTGGGAAATTTACAAAAGAAAGAGGTTTAATGAACTTACAGTTCCACATGGCTGGAGAGGACTCACAATCATGGCAGAAAGCAAGAAGGAGCAAGTCACGTCTTACATGGATGGCAGCAGGCAAATAGAGAGAGCATGTGCAAGGAAACTCTTGTTTTTAAAACCATCAGATCTCATGAGACGTATTTACTATCATGAGAGCAACACGAGAAAGACCCGCACCCATGATTCAGTTACTTCGCACTGAGTTCCTCCCACAACACATGAGATTTCAAGATGAGATTTTGGTAGGGACACAGCCAAACCATATCAATAGGTTTGTCATCTAATAGAGATGTTATTTCAAAATTGTTGAGTAACAGGGGAGGGAGGATCTGACCCAGAAAAGCATGAGATGTAGTCAATCTTGTCCATTGGTGACTTTATGATATGCACTTCAGATAAAAGCCATTTTAGACTGAACCCATTTCAGATTGATCTACAGACACTTCATCTATTCTCAGCAATGCAAGTAGATAAATTAAGCTTGAGTCCGTGAAAGAAAAAAATGCTTTATTAATCAAATGTATTTAAGGCTGTTTTATTTTATTATCTTCCATTTTAAAAGATATTAAAGGTTGCAATCTTGAAGGCTTTTACTGGGCATGGTAGCTCATGCCTATAATCCCAGCACTTTGGAAGGCCAAGGTGGGAGGATCACTTGAGGTCAGGAGTTTGAGACCAGCCTGGCCAACATGGTGAAACCCTGTCTCTAACAAAAATACAAAAATTAGCCAGGTCTGGTGGCAGGTACCTGTAATCCCAGCTAGTCAGGAGGCTGAGGCATGAGAATCACTTGAACCCTGGAGGCAGAGACTGCAGTGAGCCAAGATTGTGCCACTCCACTCCAGCCTGGTTGATAAAGCAAGACTCAGTCTCAATAATAATAATAATTAATAATAATAATAACTCCAGATGGATCAAGGACTTAAATATAAGATCTGAAACTATAAAAATTCTAGAAGATAAGATCGGAAAAACCCTTCTAGACATTGGCTTAGGCAAAGACTTCATGATCAAGAATCCAAAAGCAAGTACAACAAAAACAAAGATAAATAGATGGAACTTGATTAAACTGAAAAGCTTCCACACAGCAAAAGAAATAATCAGCAGAGTTAACAGACTACCTACAGAGTAGAGAAAATCTTCACAATCTGTACATCTGACAAAGGACTAATACCTATAATCTACAAGGAACTCAAACAAATCAGCAAGGAAAAAGCAAACAATCCCATCAAAAAGTGGGCTAAGGACATAAATAGATAATTCTCAAAAGAAGATACATAAATGGCCAACAAGCATATGGAAAAATGCTCAACATAACTAACGATCAGGGAAATGCAAATCAAAACCACAATATTATACCAACTCACTCCTGCAAGAATGGCCAAAATTTAAAAAAATAAAAAATAATAGATGCTGGTGTGGTTGTGGTAAAAAAGGGAACACTTTTACACTGTTGGTGGGAATGTAAACTAGTAAAACCACTATGGAAAACAGTGTGGAGATTACTTAAAGAACTAAAAGTAGGTCCACCATTTGATCCAGCAATCCCACTTCTAGGTATCTACCCAGATGAAAAAAAGTCATTATGCAAAAAAGGTACTTGCACATGCATGTTTACAGCAGCACAATTTGCAATTGCAAAAATATGGAATCAGCTCAAATACCCATCAATCAATTAGTGGATAAGGAAAATTATATATATATATATATATTTATGAATAATACTCAGCCATAAAAAGGAACAAAATAATGGAATTTACAGCAACCTGGATGGAGTTAAAATTATTATTCTAAGTAAAGTAACGCGGGGTGGAAAACCAAACATCATATATTCTCATTCATAGGAGCTAAGTTATGAGGATACAAAGGCATAAGGATGATATAATGGACTTTGGGGACTCAGGGGAAAGGGTGGGAGGGGAATGAGAGATAAAAGACAGTGCATTGGGTACCGTGTACATTGCTTGAGTGATGGGTGCACCAAAATCTCAGAAATCATCACTAAAGAAGTTATTCATGTAACCAAACATCACCTGTTCCCTGGAAACCTATTGAAATAAAAAATAAATTTAAAAATATTTACTAAGTCAGTTCTGTGGCAAAACTCAAATTAAGGATATAGCCTTTTCAGCTGTGAATTTGCATGGCTTATAACAACCGGTGAAAAAGAAAAAATCAAGACAGAGAAGAAGGAAAGAAATCAATGAAATATGAGAAAAAAATATACAGGAATGAACTTGAGTATGCATAATTGTACATGGAACTATGTGGAAGGAGATAAAACCCAAATAAGTATTTGAGGGAATTTTATTGATAGAAAAAACATGCACAAACTTAAAGCAAAGCTTATAATTGTTAAAGCCTCAAAAAAGTCTTTGCACCACAAACATATTCAAAATTCTCATGAACAGGATATAGGTAAAAGCTGTAGAGCCTACAAGAGGGGCCTGTTCCCCTTCTGATATTGGCATGATATCTTAGATATTGATCAAACTCTGATATTAGCATGAGGGGCAGCCAGACTATTTTTAAAAAATAATTTCTATAGTGCAATATCACAAAGAAATACCTGCAGGTGTGGGGAAGAGAGCCGCACATTTGTCAGGTAACTTTGGGCCTCAATCCAGCTGCACTTAACTACATGGGACTTTGGAGGATAACTCATAGAAAGAAAATGAGGGTGTTTTAGTCTAGGGAGAATACTAAAATGGTAGGTTGGGGCAGAGTCTGGACAGTTGATCACAAAATAATTTTCATTCTCTCCTGGACCACAGCTCTAGGCCACATTTCCCCTTCTGCCTTACAGCAAAATGAATTCTTTTCACTGGGATGTGGACTGAAGTAATGTATACCATTTCTACATCTGCCTGTAATGTCCCCGCATGTTCTTCCACGCTTTTCCCCAATCTCCTGCTGGATGTTAATGACCAGAGTGACCTTAAAGCTAAGTGCTAAAGATACCAGAGATTCCATCAGTTTGTGTCCTTAAATGATTGTGTGGAATACAGCATCCCCACACCCACCCCAATCACCAGTTGCACTTTATATTAATGGAAAAATTTTATTGTTACACTTCTAAGATTTAGGTTTGTTTTTTTGTTTGTCTGTTTTGTTTTGATTTGTTTTTTTGCCTAGTGTCAGCTTTCTTCACCAGAATTATCAGAATTAATTTTTTTAAAGTCATTTGCAGATATATATGTCTGAAATGTTTTATCTCTATGACTATTACTTTTTCAGTGTGTGTATGTATACAGATTGAAACATATATTTCAGTGTGTACAGTGTGTATATTTCAGATACATTTGCATATATCTGATGTATTTTGATTAGCTATGGTTCTAAATTTTGAAATAATTGAATTAGTCAATCTTTTCCTTAATAGCTAATTTTCTTTTGTCCTAACTAAGAACTATTTTCTTAACCTAGGGTCATGACAATATTCTCTGGTATTTTCTGAAAGATTTTCATATGCTCTCTCCTAGTCTATTTGGAATTTATTTTTGTGTGTGGTATTAGATAAGTAATAAAAAATACATGTATTCCATATGTATAAAGAATTTAACCTGTGCTATTTATTTTAAAGGTAATCCTTTTCTTATACTGATCTGTAGTATATCAATTATCTATCCATGTTTGACTTTTCTGGTTTTCCATTCTCTTATGTTTAACTTTTTTATCTGTTTCAAAGCCAATACTACACTGTTTTATATAACATCCTTACTATAGCCTTAATATGTGGTATAATATGTCTTCCATCCCTTCTTTACCGTTATCACAGTTCTTGAAATATAGCAATTCTATATACACTTTATTATTTATTATTTTATTTTTTAATTGATGTATTATAATTATACATATTTATGGGTACAATTTGATGTTTTGATACAAATATATGTTTTATAATGATCAAATCAAGGTATTTAGTGTATTTATTACCTCATGCATTTATCTTTTTTTGTGGTGGAAATATTCAAAAGTCCTTCTTCTAGCTATTTCACTGTTAACAATTGTCACACTATTGTGCAATAGAACACCAGAACTTATTCCTCCTATCTAATTGTAACTATGTACCTGTTGACCAAATTTTCCTCATCTTCCTTTTACTTTTCTGCTCCCCAGTCTCTGGTAATCATTGTTCTGCTCTGCTTCTATAATATCAACTATGTTTTTTAAGAGTTAGATTATATTTGTATTTCTGATTCAGGCTTATTTCACTTAATATCTCCAGGTTCACCCATGTTGTTGCAAATCAATAAATTTCATTCTTTTTTATGGCTGAATAGAATTCATTTGTATATACACATAACACTTCCTTTGTCCATTCATCAGCTTGTGGATGCTTAGGTTGACTTCCTATCTAGCCTATTGTAAATAGTGCTGCAATAAACATGGGAGTGTAGATATCTCTGCAACCTATTGATTTTATTTCCTTTGGATATATACTTAGTACTGGGATTGGTGGATAATATACTACTTACATTTTTAAATTTTATTCTTCTATTTTTATTTTTTGTAATGGTTGTACTAATTTATGATCCTACCAATGGTGTGTAAATCTTCCCTTTCTCCACATCCTTGCCCACATTTGTTTTCTTTTGCCTTTTTGGTAGCGGCCATTTTAACTGGAATGAAGTAGTATCTCTCATTGTGGTTTTGATTTGCACTTCCCTGTTGGTTAGCGGTGGTGGGCATTGTTTTACTGTACCTGTTGGCCATTTGAATGTCTTCTTTTGATACATGTTTATTAAGGACATTTGCTCATTTGCAAATTGGGTTATTTGGTTTTTTGTTTTTGTTTTTGCTGTTAAGTTTTCTGTATATTCTAAATAGTCACCCTTTGTCAGATGTATAGTTTGCAAATATTTTCTCCTACTCATTTTCTCCTCTTCCTTCTGCTGTTTCCTTTGCTGTGCAAAAGCTTTGTAGCTTGATGTAATCTCATTTTGCTACTTTTGCTTGTGTTGCTTCTGATTTTGAGGTCTTATTTTAAAAGTCTTTGCCACTTCATGTTCTGAAGCATTTCTCTTGTTTCCTTTAGTAGTTTCATTATTTCAGGATTTACATTTAAATTTTTATCAATTTTTAGCTGATTTTCTTAATATGGCAGGAGGTAAGGGCCTAGTCTCATTCTTCTCCGTGTGGATATCCAACTTTCCCAGAACAATTTGTACATTAGGTTATCTTTTCCCTCACGTATGTTCTTGTCCTCTTTGTTAAAAATCAGTTGGCTGTAGGTGGATAAATTTATTTCTTTAGAGTTTTCCATATAGATTATGTCATCTGCAAATAGAGAAAATATGATGTCCTTCTTTCTAATTTGGATGCCCGTTATTTCTTTCTCTTGCCTGATTTCTGTGACTAGGACTTCTATTATTATGTTCAATAAAGCTGGTGACAGCAGGCATCCTTGTCTTGTTTCAGTTCTTAGAGAAAATGCTTTCAGCTTTTCCTCATTCTCTATGCTATTAGCTGTGAGTTTGTCATGTATGGACTTTATTGTGTTGAAGTACATTATTTTTAAACCTATTTTTTGTAGAGTTTTTGTGAGTTTTTATTATGAAAAAATGTTAAATCATCAATTTTTTTTGGCATCTGTTTAAACAATCGTATGTTTTCTGTCTTTCTTTTTGTTAGGATGGTGTATCAAATTTGTTGATTTGTGTATATTGAACTATCCTTACATTCCTGGGATGAATCCCACCTGTTTATATTAAATTGTCTTTGTATTGCGCTGTTGAATTTGGTTTGCTAGTGTCTTGATGAGAATCTTAGAATCTATATTCATCAGAAATATTGGCTTGTAGTTTCATTTGTTGTTGTTATGTTCTTGTCTGGTTTTGGAATCATGGTATTGCTAGCCTTGAAAAATAGTTTGGATATATTCTCTTCTCTTTAATTTTCTTCAATAGTTTGAAGAGAATTAGTATTATTTCTTCTTTAAATGTTTGGTAGAATTCAGCAGTGAAGCCATCAGGTCCAGGGCTTTTCTTTTATGGATCACTTTTTATTACTAATTTTATTTCCTCAGTCATTATTGGTTTGTTCAGATTTTCTCTTTCTTCATAATTTAATTTTGATAGGCTATATGTGTTCAGGGAATTTATAAACTTCTAATGTTTTTAATTTTTTGACATATAGTTGTTTATAATAGTTTCTTATGATCATTTTTATTTTTATTTCTGTGGTATTAGTTGTTATGTCTCCTTTTGTAATCTCCTATTTTATTTATTTTGATCTTTTTTTATTTTTAGTTTCACTAGTTTTGTTAATTTCATTTATCGTTTCAAAAAACTAACTCTCCATTCTGTTGTTGTTTTGAATTTTTTTATTTCTTTCTTCTACCATTTTGGGGTTTGGTTTGTTCTTGTTCTTCTGTTTTCTTGAGGTGCATAATCAGGTTGTTTATTAGAACCTTTCTTCTGTTTGATGTGGGAGTTTATTGCTATGAACTTTTCTCTTAGAATTGCTTTTGCTGTGCCTTATAGGTTTTGGTGTATTCATTCTCATTTGTGTCAATTTATTTTCCTTTTAACTTCTTCATTGATCCATTGGTTTTTTAGTGGAATATTGTTTAATTTCCTTGTATCGGTAAGATTTCCAAAGTATTTATTGTTGTGATTTATAGTTTAAACTTCTTAAATTTGTTAATACTTGTTTTGTGGCCTAATATGTTATTTTTCCTGGGAAATATTCCATATGCAGTTGAGAAAAATGTTTATTTTGTAGCTGATGGATGAAATGGTCTGTAAATGTTTACAGATCTATTTGGTCTATGGTGCAGTTTAATTCCGATGTATCTTTGTTGATTTTCTATCTAGATGTTCTGTCCTTTGTTGAAAGTGGGATGCTGAAATCCCCTATTATTATATTACAGTCTACCCCTTCCCTCTTTTTAGATATATTAATAGTTGCTTTACATATTTGTGTGTTCTGGAATTGGGTACATAGATATTTACAATTGTTATGTCCTCTTTAAAGTGACTATTTCATTAATACATAATGGCCTTCTTTTCCGTTCATAGTTTTTTACTTGGTCTCTTTAATCTCACATAAAAATGACCACTCCAGCTCACTTTTGGTTTCCATTTGCATGAAATATCTTTTTCTATCCCTTCACTTTCAGTCTATGCCCACCTTTAAGGGTGAGGTGAGTCTCTCGTAGACAGCAAATAGGCTTTTTATAATCCATTAAGCCGCTCTCTATCTTTTGATTGAAGAGCTTAATCCATTTATATTTAAGGTTATTATTGACCATAAGGATTTACTACTGTCATTCCATAAAAATATGATTTTACTTTGATAAAATGATTTTTTATCTCATGAGCTTGTCTGACCAAAGTTGTTATGTTAAAATATGAGAATAAGAGAGGAGATACCAGCATAGATACCAGATCTATTGCTGGTAATTCATATGGTGTCAATAATTTTGATTCTTTTTAAAATTCTATTTCCCCTTCTTTCTCTTTCTTTCTTTCTTTCTCTCTCTTTCTTTCCTCTTTCTTTTCTTTTTTCTTTTTGATACAGGGTTTTGCTCTGTCACCCAGGCATGATCACATGTACAGTGGCATATTCACAGCTCACTGCAGCCTTGAACTCCTCAAGTGATCGTCCTACCTCAGCGTCCCAATTAGCTGGGACTAACCACAAACACATCTAGCTAATTCTTTATTTTTTGTAGGACAGGGTCTCACTGTGTTGCCAGACTGGTCTTGAACTTCTGGGCTCAAGCAGTTTTCTTACTTCAGACTCCCAAAGTGCTGGGATTACAGGCATGAGCCACAGCATCAACCTTATATTTCTTTTTTTTTTCTTTTAAGACTTTTGAAAATCTTACAACACTGATAAAATTGCCTCATCCTTTCACAAGCTGTTCTTTATTTATGGAATATTTATTAGTGTTTTATAAAATATTAAATACATGCTCTATTGAAGCCTGTTTGTAATGAGATTAAAGCAATTAAGTAATTAGAAAAGCATGTTTGAACATGCTGAATAAACTTTGCTGAAATAAATAATTTATTTATTTTTATTGAATATATTATATATGAATATGTAGCTAATTTTTGTCAACCTCACTGTTTTTATGTATTTGACAACATAAATTTATCTGAATGTTAATATACAAGGTAAAGTGGTTCACCATCCTCAGGTCCTCATGTATTTAATCTCATTTCAAGTGCTCCTTTTTTTTTTTTTTTTTTTTTTTGCTACTGAGTAAGTGATATACAAACAGAAATAAGCTCTTGGTACAAACACTCAGTCTTAGTACTTCAAGTCCTTTCTTCCAGTTTATTACTGCCAAAGCAATAAGAAATCTATGATTCTGGTTGTTAGGTAGAAATAAAGGCACTCAGCTTTTCACCATTTCCCTGTGGTGAAGGAAAGAGGGTATGGAGAGGAGGTGGAGAAGTAGCATCAAATTGAAGACAGTAATATTGTTTATGGGAAGAAGTATAGCACAACTCTACAACTCTATAAAGTACAGAAGCTTTTTATTATTCTCTTTGCCCTTTCTCATTTCCTGAAATAACCCTTCTGCCCACATCAAAGTCCACCTAATCCTAGAAGCCACAGCCACAGTCTATTTATTTATCTCTCTCTCTTTTTTTCTTTTTTTTTTTAATTGACAGAGTCTTGTCTCTGTCATCCAGGCTGGAGTGCAGTGGCTCGATCTTGGCTCACTGCAACCTCCACCACCTGGGTTCAAGCAATTCTCATGTCTCAGCCTCCCGAATAGCTGGAATTGAAGCCATGTGCCACCATGCATAGCTAATTTTTGTATTTTTAGTAGTGACAGGGTTTCACCGTGTTGGCCAGGCTGGTCTCGAACTCCTGACCTGCCTCTGCCTCCCAAAGTGCTGGGATTACAGGCGTGAGCCATCGCACCTGGCCTATTTCTTTAACTTTCTCACCAGAACACACTAAAGTATTTGATACATTAAGAAACCAATAACTCATTTTTTTGTTTGTTTATTTGTTTGTTTGTTTGTTTTGAGACAGAGTCTCGCTCTGTCGCCCAGGCTGGAGTGCAGTTGGCGCAGTCTTGGCTCACTGCAAGCTCCGCCTCCTGAGTTCATGCCATTCTCCTGCCTCAGCCTCCCTAGCACTACACCCAGCTAATTTTTTTCGTATTTTTAGTAGAGACGGGGTTTCACCATGTTAGCCAGGATGGTCTGGATCTCCTGACCTCGTGATCTGCCCATCTTGGCCTCCCAAAGTGCTGGGATTACAGGCGTGAGCCACCATGCCTGGCCAACTCATGTTTAAAGGATAAAGTTTTTGTTTTCTGGAATGGTTGAAAGCCATGATAAAAAGGGATATACTGTCGTAAAGAAATGTGAGGTAAGAGCATTTTTATGTAAAATCTTCCAAAATATCGCTTCCTTGGCATTTCTACGAATGGAAAGATGAATATGTTTCTATTTAAAATGATGATCTACATAAAGTAAAAAATAAGGTCATTTTCACATATCACTGGAATTCTCTATAAATCTTAATGAAGAAATATCTGAGTTGATTGAGTTCTGGGGAATGGTTATGAAACTTTGAAGGTAAATATAAAACATGATTTCTTCAGCTCTAGCAGCTGTTCTGTCTGATGCCCATTACAATCCACAGCCCTCAAGACCAGTCACATAGTGAGTCCTGGACCAAGCCTGACAAAGGCAGGATCCATCAACGTTACAGCCCTAACTTCTCATCAGGCTGCATATTAATGTATTCATTCAGATTTGGTGCGTGCTGACTGATATTTATTCTCTTGGGCTTTGTTTATTTGCCTTATAAAGGGAAAATTACTTAGAAAATACTAATAATTCCTGAAAAAAAAAAAAACCTGGAACTGTATTATGACCAAAATAGTCTGCCCTGGTCACACCCCATCCCAAATATTCTGTTAAGGGTATTATGTATTGAAGGATATTCTAAAACCAAGTTTTGTTCCTACTTAAAGTAGAAAGGTTTAGTAAGTCTAGAATATTATGACTGCTTATCACTGTTTTTTGAAATTTCTTCATTTTACTAGAGGTTCAGATACAATTGTATTGTCTGTGAAGTCTTCCTATCAAATTGAACCTAGAGTAATGGCTTCCATTTCTCAACTGCTAAAGCACATTCTGTCTCAATCTTTAATTAGATATTTACTAAAGAGTTTTCATTAAATTTTTATACATGTATGTCATCTCAAAAGTGAGACAAAGTCAGTGCTAGTTTTTATTATTTCATTGTATGTGTCTTAAGACTTTCATGTAACAGGCATTTAATATAGATCTAATAAATGAGTAAACATTTTTCTATTATGCATTTAAATCCATGACATTTCATTCCCAGTTCTACTTACTAATCCTATAATTAAGAATGCATGTGGATATTATTTATGGGAAGTCTATTCAAATTTCTGAATTTAACTCATTTTGTAATTAATAACAAGATAGAAAAAGAAGATAAGACTGGTCATGGAGGTGAAAATAAAGTCATTTTGAAAGTGTCAACAACATAGTTCATGGTGGCAAATTTTAAAAACGCCACAAGCCCAGGATTAAAATCTTCACAGCAAGAGACAATCACTTTTAAGTTTGTATATCCTATTTCTTTCTGGTTCCAGGCTTTTGGTTATTTCTTTGATTTCAGCAGGAAAAGAAAGAAAGATAAAGTGTATTTATAATTTCACTGTGATTCTCAGAGAATCATTCTTTTCATGGCTACGTTTTACCATGAAAGACAGTGCTTCTCAAACTTTAAAGTATATAAAAATTCCCTGAAAGATTGTTAAGATCAAATTCTAAGGTCTTACCCACAGAGATTCTGATGTGACCAGTTGTTGATGGGGCCTGGAAATCTGCATTTAACAAGAACCTGAGAACTAGCCCATTGGTTTTTGACCCTAAACTACTTCCCTAAATGATATCACTTCATATATAATTGAATTGGCTGTACCACTACTTGCATATGCCAGAAATTATATAGATACAGATACAAACATAGATATAAATATATGTAATGATAGATATAAATATCAAGGATTTTCTTTGGTTACCTGTAATTCTTGGTGTCACCCATGTGCTCTAACTTTAACAGATCAACAATACTGTTTTGTTCTGTTTGTTGACGTTTACTTGCCACATAGTTTCCTACCGAGAGTTAAAACTACATCATGGGTTTTGAAGAGGTTTGAGGAAAGTGAGACAGTTTATAAGAGCTATATAGAGTTGTAATTCTTTCTGAGGCTCAGATGGCTATCATGGTGTAAGTATGAAATAAAAAAAAATGAATGTACAGCAAAAAAATGCTTTCTAGTTATTACAGTGTCATTTTTTATTTTTATTTTTATTTGACACAGGGTCTCTCTGTGTCTCCAAGGCTGGAGTGCAGTGGCGTGATCATAACTAACTACAGTCTCAAACTCCTGGGCTCAAGGGGTCCTCCCGCCTCAGCCTCCTGAGCTGGGACCACAGGTATACACCACTATGCCCTACTATTATGGTGTCACTTTTATATAAGACATTGATATTTTTTCCTTATATAAAATAGATAATAACTACACTGCCTGGGTTGTTGAGACTAAAATGAAAAAGTGTATGTGAATAATCTTGTGAATGCAAAATATACTTTCATCTACAGCACTGTGCCTTCCAAAAAAAGATAGTTTGTGTCTTTGATTGACAATTGCAAATCTAAAGACTAAAACATGTTTGAAAATTAAACAAAGCATGAGGTCTGAAAATGTTCCAGTCTATATTATCTCACCAACTATTGAATATTTTATATCCAGGAAGTTTCTTATTACATTTTTTTCATTTGAGTAGCTCTTATGTTAGAAAAAAAAACTCTATAAATTGTGTTCCTTTGGGGAATTTGAAATAATATACAGTTTATCTACGGTTATATTTTTCCATTTGGGAAAAAAAGACATAAACTTCATCAACCTGAAAGAAATATTCTCATGTGTTAAAATAGAGGCAAACACAGAATTCACAGGAATTATCTAAACCTAATTCTTTAATCCAAACCATCTCCCTTAGGGTGTTTGCTACAATTTGTGAGCAACTTTAAATAATTTTTTAAACTATGTCACCAGACCATTCAGTGCATAGCTCAGAGCACAGAGGTGTGTGCCTGAGGTAAGTTTAGACACGTGTCATCCTTTTTGAATGTGGCATGCCTAATGTGACTGCTCCCTCAAGGTAAGGAGACTTCATATTTCAGTATAATTAAATATGAGAACTCATCTAAACATAAAATATAAGCCCTAAACAATGTGAATATTTATGGCCAAATATAATTATATCGCTTCTCAAAATAAATACTTTCACTCAGAACTTCTAGATTTCCTGTGGTGCTATAAGTGATAATCCTGGAAGTGTGATTATTTTTAAATAAAACTTGATTTTTATAACAATAAAGGAAATAAATTATGTACTCCAGCTTCTTCAAGGTTTATATTGAACTCTAATACCGCATAAAGCATGTTGTACCACTGATGTAAAATACAAAGCATAAACAAAGTAGACATTTATAGCCAAATATAATTCTATTGTCAAACAAAAACAGTTGTTTTTTATTCAGCACTTCTGGATTATTTACCAAGCTCATGGCTTTATGATTATATTCAAAGTGTGCTCACTGTATTGAATTGAATTAATTATATCATCACTTCCTTATTCTGATAATATGCATGTCTGGAGACCATGTTATCAGGCATTGATGAGAATTCAAGCTTTCAATCTATTCTCTCAGTCTGATTACTGAGATTACTGAGTGCTATCCCAGCTGTAGATGTATTAGAATAAAAAATATTAATTTTTTCAAAAAGTTAATGATCATGGAACATTCGGGGGTGCTAATGACATTGGAATATGCTGAGGCAAACATTTTAAGGTACATGTCTTAATGGTAAAACGCTTTATTAATTCTCGAAAAGTTAAAGCCTTGTCACGGTAAATGCCAGACCATTCTGTGACATCCATGAAGGAGCCTGTGAAATTCTCATTAGTTACAGTGGAGCATTTCTAAAAACACGATGAGTCTGAAAGTGACATGATAGGGAAACTGCTTACTACCTAGCCTCAACAAAGCAGCACCGTTTAACATTTTGAAAGTTTCCTAGAGAAGTGGCTTTTAGAATGGAGAAACCATGAACAGCTTCAATTATACCCCCTAAACTTTTACTATATGACCTGAGTTAAGGTCATTGAAGCACAGCATTCAAAAGCAAACAAGAAGAAGAGGAAGAGGAAGAGGAAGAGGAGGAAGAGGAAGAGGAAGAGGAGGAGGAGGAGGAGAAAGGGGAGTAGGAGGAAGGGGAGGAGGAGGAGGACGAGGAGGAGGAGAAGAAAATAGCAAATATTTGGAATAAGAGCTGGTTTCAGGGTAAGGTTGTTTGTGACTTCAGCCACAAAAACAGAAGCTTTAACAAGATTTTACAAGACAGTAAGTTGATGGGAGGACACCATCTCTACCTACAGATGAGAAAAAAGAATCCGAAGATATTTACATTTTTATCCAAAAATCAAAATATGATTAGTGATTGATATCTCTTGAAGCTTTGTCTTGTCTTCTGTAAAGGTAACTAGAAACTGCCCAGGAATTCGCTAGTTTAATTTTGACATTCTGAATTGTTTAGATGAAAATTATTTGAATTCTACTTATCATACAGCTTTTACACAATTTAGATTCACTAAACATGCTCTATTAGAAATATCAAGCGTGGGTTGTAGAGTCAGAAACTTCTAGATTCAAACCCCAAAGTCTCTGAAACAAAGCTTTAGTTTCCCCATATGTAAAATGAACTCAATAATCTCTATTTTCTGGCATAATTTTGAGGCCTAAGTGAGATAATATATGTGAAAACATCTCGATCAGTGCCTGGCTCATTGCAGATAATACACAAATGATATTTTCTCATTCTCTAGCTAATAGTAATTATATTATCAGATACAGATTTATGTCAACATATTCTATTACAATGTATAACACTACTGAAGAATATCAGAAAAACAAAAATGCCCAAAAGTATTTAGGAAACTGTGGAGAAACATTCAGTAAATAGGACTCAATGTAGTAAATATTTTTTTCTGAAACTGAAACATGAGTAGTGGGGAAACAGCTGATCTAGATAAGTTGTCTCCATTATGTAAAAATTCACACAGCATTTCTGACCCTCAGCTTCCCTATCCATAAAACATTAATAATAATATTTACCAGTGAGGGCTATTATCCATCCTAAAGAAGAAAGTCTTTATTGCTTGGAGAATGCTATATTAATCTGTCAATTTTACCCATAATTTCAAACAACGCTCAACAATTTGAATTTAGGTAAAGTGGAGTAAATTTCTACATTTTACGTAGACTCCGTAATTTTTTCTTACCTTCCCTTTTTTTTTGTGGGTTTCTTAGAACTGTAAGAGTAAAACATTAATATATTTTAGATTATATTTTATTACATATTACTGTAGCACTTTATGTTATATTTAAGTTTGCACACCTGTGTATCTCATTCACTCTATTTCACACTCTTAAGATATGTGGCCACAGCAATAACTTTCACCTTCACATGTTCCTGTACACTGTGACCTTGACATAGCCCTGTCAAGAGGTTTAACCCCATCCACTTAAATCTGGGAAGATTTGTAACTACTTTGAGCAATGTGGAAATGACTCCATGTGATTTCTGAGACTAGGTCATTAAAGAAAATATGGCCTACTTTTTGTCAGTGAGAATATTGTTATTATTTTCATATTATAAAGCAAATTCCGGCTGGGCGCAGTGGCTTACTCATGAGAGCACTTTGGGAGGCCGAGGTGGGCGGATCACGAGGTCAGGAGTTTGAGACCAGCCTGACAAACATGGGGAAACCCCGTCTCTACTAAAAATACAAAAATTAGCTGGGAGTGGTGGCAGGTGCCTGTAATCCTGCTACTCAGGAGGCTGAGGCAGGAGAATCGTTTGAACACGGGAGGCAGAGGTAGCAGTGAGCTGAGATCACACCACTGCACTCCAGCCTGGGTGACACAGCGAGACTCTGAGTCAAAAAAAAAAAAAAAAAAAAGCAAATTACAAAAACACCTTATTAATATGAGGATAAATTAGATTAATTCTAAAAATCTTCCAAGCTTGTGCTTCTCGGTTACATGTCAACAAGGCTATGGTACTCACCAGTAATGACATTTAACACTGAGCTTTATTAGTTGCATTAAGACCAGATGAAGTAAAATAAAATTATCTGAATTATTTACTTAGTATAACAACAGGGAAAGGAAAACTAGGCCAATGCCTAAAGTCTATTTTTTACTCTATCAATTTAAATATTAATTCTAATATGCTAACAAATACATTCTGACTTCTTTGTAGGGTCAGAAAGCTAAAAACAAATGGGAAATTTGCAGACTTCTCTCTCCTCTATATAGGGTAACAAATATTTCTTATGTTAAGCCCTGAGAAATTTGGAATTCACAAATATCTATGAGATAAAAACCAAATTTCCTACAATTCAGTTCAACTACTGTGATTCTCCTCTGTATTAGCCCGTTCTCACACTGCTATAGACAAATACCTGAGACTGGGTAATTTATATATATATATAAAAAGGTCTAATTGTCTCACAAATCCTGCAGGCTGTATAGGAAGCATGGCTGGGAGGCCCCAGACGGTAGAAGGCAAAGGAGAATCAGACG
The DNA here is from genome assembly GCF_029281585.2 of Gorilla gorilla gorilla. NCBI lineage: Eukaryota > Metazoa > Chordata > Mammalia > Primates > Hominidae > Gorilla > Gorilla gorilla. The sequence continues at coordinate 66,951,852 of NC_073229.2, forward strand.
CATCTTACATAACCATGACCAAAGCAGGAGGAAGAGAGGGTGAGGGGGGAGATGCCACACACTTTTAAACAACCAGATCTCACAATAAACCACTATCAGGAGGACAGCACTAAAGGGGAAATCCACTCTCATGATCCAATCTCTTCCCCTGAGTCCCCACCTCCATCACTGGAGATTATAATTTGATATGATATTTGGGCCAGGACACAGACCCAAACCAAATTATTCTCCCAGTACTCTGATGAATGACCGTTCCACAAGAGATTATACATGCAGTTGCTGAGATAAATCCACAAACTAAAAGATAACATTCACCTTGGTGATCACTGGACCATAAAGGTTGTGGTGGACTAAGAATACGCAGTTCCCTTGGAATAGCCTGATCATATTGAACTGTTTTCATGCCTTAAGCATTAATTAACTCCTTAAATGCAAATATTTAACACTTGCAGCAATTGTGTGTGCGTGGTTTCTTCTCGTTCTTTTTATTATTTTTAATAGAGACAGGCTCTCACTATGTTTTTTGCCCAGGCTAGTCTCTAACTCCGGAGCTCAAGAAACCCTCCTGCCTCGTCCTCCCAAAGTGCTGGTATTACAGGCATGAGCCACCACGCCAGCCTTCTTGTTCTTTTTATTTTTATTTTTTTGAGATGGAGTCTCGCTCTGTCACCCAGACTGGAGTGCAATGGCATAATCTCAGCTCACTGCAACCTCGCCTCCCGGGTTCAAGCGATTCTCCTGCCTCAGCCTTCGAAGTAGCTGGGATTACAGGCGCCTACCACCATGCCCGGCTACTTAGAATACTCACTTCTATCTATTGAGTCACAGGCCACAGTAAACTCTGTAAGACTCCCACAATTATTGATTTTGAGTGTTGACTAGATTAAGAGATACTCATATATTTGGTAAAGCATTATTTATTCTCAATGCTTCAGTAGGCATTCAGCCCATCTTTCTTCTGCTGAAGGAGAAACCCAAGTGGTTTTGCTTTTGATTAGAATGACTGGGCTGCCCAAGATGTACCAGTGAAGCTGGTTCCAGAGGAACTCAGCATGTGTGTCAGTGGACTGAGTGGAAATGATCCACTCTCAATGTGGGTGGGCACCATTCAATCAGCTGAGGCCAAAAGAAACAAAAAGACAGACAAAGGTGAATTATTGGTACGTCTTCTGGAGTAGGAATTCTCTTCTCCTGCCCTCAGACCTCCAGGTTCTCTAGCTTTTGAAATTTGGGAACTTTGGGAACTGAGCCATCAGCCTCCCAAATCTCAGGTCTTCAGGCTCAAACTTTGAGTTTGCCAATGGCATCCTTGGTTCTGAGGCCTTTGGCCTTGGACTGAGCCATGCTGCCAGCTTCCCTGGTTCTCCAGCTTGTTAGCTCTCTCTCTCCATTCTTCTGTCATTTGAGGACAGTGTGCCTCTCCTCTGGAGAATGCAACCCTCACCAGACAAGTGAACCTACCAGTGCGTTGATCTTGGACTTCTCAGCCTCTAGAACTGTAAGAAAATAAATTTCTGTTCTTTATAAATTACTTAGTTTTGGGCATCCTGTTATAACAACACAAACAGACAAAGACAGCTCCTTAATTATAATATGGTGTTTAAAGCCTAAGCTGCTTAGGAACATAGTGATTTTTAAATTACATGCAAGAGAATAATTTTTATATATTATGCATTAAGTGAGAAACTAAATGAAAAATAATTGGATTTCTTTGTAAAAATAAATTGTGTTCATTTACCAAAATCATCTATCCTAAGAAATAAAATAAGATACATCTTATAGTAATAGTAAGTATGCTAACAACATCAACACCAACAACTATTAATACTTTTCTCAACATGTACCAAGAAATCTCCTAATCACATATTCATTTCCTACTCTCAACAGCTCTAGGGGATAAGTGCTGTTCCAACCCATGTTCCATATATGAGGAAACTGAGACACAGAGAAATTAACTTGTACTATGTCACTCAGTTAGTAAATGGTATGGCATATTTGATTTCAAGTAGTTGGATTTGAGACATTACGTGCCACATGGCACTGCCTCTTAGAAAAAAAAATGTAAACTAACAGATATAGATGCTTATTAGTTTAAAAAATCAGTTGCTAAGGAAAACTGTGCAGCATTTCTTAATTGGAATTGTTATTCCTTGAGATAATTAAAGTCTAAAGCCCTAAGTTAATGTTTATGTAATGAAATACCTTCTTTCCTATGCATTTAGAATGATACTAATTATGTATCATCTTTGGAATAAATTGAGAATATAGTCATCCAAATTACCTCCTGTGTTCTGTGACTCAGACAAATATTCCTTATTAAGAAAGTTAACAGGATCTTTTGAATCAACTTATAATTCCAATCCATCTTTTTGACTGACATGTGTCAGTAATCTTTTACTTGCAAGTGACAAAAATCCAAAGGAAAATATGCAAAGCTGGTAATTATTTGGTTCAGATAGAAGGGATGAATATAGTAATTGATTACAGAATTAAATGTAGAAATACAATATCCAGAACTTTTGGGTCTGAAATGAGAAATGTAATTCAAAAGAAAATTAACTCTTTCCCACCATTTCTCATTCTCCCTTGCCTCTGATCCTTTATACGTTCTTGGTAATTTATTGTGTTGTTTTCACCATAACCTGAGATCAGGAAAAACAGTTACACCTACTGTAGAGTATCATTGTGTTTACATTTTTGTAGACATTTTCAAAGGTCAAGTTTATTTTTACAATAAAACAATACATGTTTCCTTGTAAAAAAATATGGACATCAAAAGCAGATGGAAGAAGTTGTTTAGGAACATTCTATTTGCTATGAATTCATAACCTCAATTAGGCCAGCACAGTTCCAAGTAATGATAATGCTTCCGTATAACTTCAGTGCTTTCTTGCCTGTAGGTTCCAAGAATAATACTATTTCCACTGATAAAAGTTTTTTTTTTTACAAAATTTACTGTGTAAGTCTACATTTCTTGTAGACTTATAAAATATTCACTTTTATAAGTTTAATATGCTGAGGTTTATATCTGAGACTATGGAAAATAGTGGTTGACAACATTTTAGAAATTGAGAATTTGTTTATGCTGAATGATTACAAAGGGCTTAGTTTGATTAGTATCTGATATGTGTAATTGAATAAGTTTAACATTGATTAGAAAAAAAATTATGTTGTCAGACCATCTACTTGTGACTCTAGGGAGGCTATGAATAAACAGAATAACATATATGATACAAAAAAATCAGAATAAAACAGAGCAGATATAAAAGTAGACTGCTAGAATAGCATAGAGGCATTAGAGATGAGGGATAGATGTAATCCTGGACCTTGAAGGAAATTGTTTTATTCTATCCAGCTCCAAAATATAACTCTAATTGGCTTAGCATTAACTCTCTATGTTTGCTCATTTCAATTCATATTAATAGTATTTAGGAGAAATGACTCAGCATCTTAAATCTTTGTAAATTCAAAATAGTAAATAGATGATACTTAATAGAAGGTAAATAATAGAAGGTATTTTTTTCTACTTAGAAGTAGAAAAAGTAGAGTTCTTGCACAATGCCTCTGGTATAACTAATATAAAAAATACAAAATAAACTAATGACAAGGAAATTTTATTACAAATTCCTTAGAACAGTGGCAGTGTGGCACCATCTACCTAGAACAATGTAGTTTTTGGAGCACCTGAACTATTTTGTTTAGAAGGAAATTGCAAGCTTGTCACAATAAATTATCTGTTTATTACTAGAGTGGATTTTGAAAGATGGCTGTTCTAAATTGGCATTAACTATAATTGATAGGTATTCAGCTTAAAATACAAAGAAGTGAGGACAACCTACTTTGTCATGTACTTCCTTCCTTCAACTTGTTTCCAGTATACATTATATTTACAGTTCTCTAACTCATTACTACCCTCTATTTCAAACCTATGGCACTCCACACTAATCAATCATGGTACGCTCATTCCAGAGAGAGCCTTATAATTTTTTTTTCCAAAATTGTTAGTAAGAGCTCAGCAAAGTGTCTATGGAGGTACCAAAACAATCAAAAAAGACAATTAGACTAACAAAAGGGATAACACATAAATGACACCTTCAAAAAACTTAATAACAAAGTATCCCCATGAAATCTAGAATAGGGAAAAGAAGAGCTAAACTGCCCTCACATTCACCAGTTTTGAGCAAGGCACATAGAAGTAAAACAATGGGACTTATGATGATTCTTACAGCTGGATACTCAAACATTTTTTCCAAGTTCTTATGCCCAAAATGAGAGGATCCCCCATAAACTGTTAAGGGCTTAGAAGAACTGTCTCAGAAAAAACAGATAAAACTATAAGTGGTCTCTACCAAGCAAAAATCTCTGAGGTTATAGGGTGCCCTGGACATAACTAGTCTTTAAGGTATCCAGTAAAAACAAATAAACAAGCAGCATTACATTGATGAGAAACTTCTTGGAGTAAAACTCAAGTTATTCAGTCATTATAAGAATATAGTCACTATAGGGGTAAGTAAGGGAAACTTCTCAGATATAAGTGGACATATGTAAGAACCAAACAAAGCAGATTTCAGAAAATACAAGAAAGTCAGAAGTACCAAGAAACATGCTGGAAACATGTTTATATATTAAACAGAAGGTATCCCAGAGCTGCAAAACTAGGAAAACCATCCTAGTATATCCTCTACCTCTACATAGCCCTTATCTCCTAAGAGTATGAGAAAACCAATCTCATTTAAACAATAAGAGTAAAAATTCCACACAAATATATTGTATGAAAAAAGATGATAGCAATTAACAAAATAATGTGCCCATAAAAGGATAAACACATGATTTTTAAAAAGATAGATATAAATCAGAGAAAAGCTGTTATTTAATATTATAAGTGTAATAGTCTTTTCTCATGCTGCTAAAAAAGAAATACCTGAGCTGGGGTAATTTGTAAAGGAAAGAGGTTTAATGAACTCACAGTTCCACATGGCTGGGGAGGCCTCTAAATCATGGCAGAAGGTGAAGGGGGAAGAAGACATGTCTTATATGGCAGCAGGAAAGAGAGAGCTTGTGCAGGGAAACTCTCATTTATAAAACCATCAGATCTTGGGAGCCTTGTTCAATACCACAAGAACAGTATGGGGGAAACCATCTCCATGATTCAATTATCTCCATCTGGCCCCACCTATGACACATGGGGATTATTATAATTCAAGGTAAGATTTGGGTGGGGACACAGCCAAATCATATAAATAAGCTAAAGGATCAACAACAACAAAAAAAATAGAAATAAGAGCAGAAATCTATAAGATGATGTCTAGACAACCAGGGGAAATGAAAATGAGACCATAGAGCTCAGTAAAAGAATTAGAAATACAATAAAAACCTAATTAAAACAGGAGCAATACAAAAGTAAATAGATAAAACTACCCTCATAAAAATAAAAATAAAGTATTGAGGTAAGTAAAAAATTAAAAGTTAAACAGAAATGAAAAGAAACACAGAAACAATCCACAGAAAGTGATAGACAGTAAATAAGAAAATAGCCAATCAGAAGTCTGGGGCAGGAGGATCGCTTGAGCTCAGGAGTCTGAGGCTACAGTGATCTATGATTGTGCCACAGCACTCCCGCCTGAGTGACAGAGTGAGACCCTCTCTCAAAAAAAAAAAAAAAAAAAAAAAAAAAAGTCAACATCTGCATAATAAGAGTCCTTGAAGAAAACCAAAGCAATCAAATAAAAGCAATACTAAAATCGGTAATCCAAGAAAACTTCTCTGAAATAAAAAATGGCTCATGATTACATAATGAATAGGCATGTGAGGTACCTTCCAAAGTTGATTCAGAATGGTCAACACAAAGATATATCATAGTAAAACAATTAGACATTAAAGTAAAAAAAAAAATCAAACAGAAAAAGAAGTCTTTGAGGAATTGAGGTAAAAAGACCAAGTGACTTATAAAAGAATATCAGATTGGTTTTAGACTTCTTAACTGCAACAGCTTGGATCAGATAATAATGAAGTAATTTATTTAAGGTACTTAAAGAAAGAAAATAAGAGCCAAGAATGCCATATCCAAACAGATTCTCAATAATAAAGACCAAAGACAAACAGTTATGAATACATAAGAACTCAGATAATAGTTTTACCACGTTTTCACCTTGAGAAATATACCAAAGAAAAATCTTTGGACCACTAAGGAATAAGAGACACTTGGCAAAAAGTTCAAGCAGTGAGCACTGATTATATTTAACTCTAGAAATAAGAATAAATAATGTACAAAAAGATGACAGAAGAGAATAAAATTGGTATATAATAATTATGGTAAAAATACTACCCTCAAATTGGAAATAAAATGGCAAAGCATAAGGCAAGTAGAAAAAGTATGCCACTTGTCTCCTTAGTATAAACTGAGATTAAGGGATATTCCTTTAAGACAGCCACTCTGAAAAAGGGAGAAAAAATATTTTAACTTATTTCAATATTGATGCTAGTTTGGAACCACTGCCTAATAAAAACTGAACCAAAGGCATTACATAAAGGTGTTGGTACACAAATAACCCCAAATTTTAATATAAATAAGTGGAATGCTGAAGGTAGAAGAAGAGAGAGTGAGAGCAAGCGAGAGAGAGAGAGAGAGAGAGACAGATGACATAGTGAAAGTTTTTATGTAGGAAAAAAATCATAACTGAGATCAAACCTTTATCTTATCAATGAAACTGAGTTGGCTTAATTCCCCTGTTACAGGGAAAGATTTGCAGAATACTAAGAAGAATATAACTCTATGCCATATACAGGGCTCACATAAAACAAAGTGAATTAGAAAATGGTTAAAAATAAAAAGATGGTTTAAAAATCAGGAAAAACACTAAGAAAAAGCAGGAGACACAATCTTTGCTCCCCTTCCCCTACCTCCTTCTTCTTCTTTTTGTTAGAGATGGGGTCTTGCTATGTTGCTATTGACCAGGCTGATCTTGAACACTCCTGGCCTCAAGTGATCCTCCTACCTTTCCTCCCAAAGTGCTTGAATTACAGGCATGAACCACTGCACCTGGCCTTTTGTATTTTTATAGACAACAGAAATTAGAGAAAAATGGAGATGGAAGGAGAAATAAAACAACAACATCAAAAACTGAATAGTAGTTTTTAATCCATATCTTCCCATTCAAGGCAGATTAAATGAACAAAACTTCAGTAAAGACAATAGAATATCTAAATGATGTATTCAGTATGGTAGTACTATTAGTACATATCAAGTTTTGAACTAATGCAATAGAATAGCTAAACGATATAATCAATGGGAGAGTGCATGTATATATATGTATATATTTAATATATTGGCTTATATAATATATATTCCAACAAAATCTCCCTTTTAGTATAAACAGTTTTAAAAAGTGACTACATTAAAATAAACTTTATTAAATTTCAAGAAACAGAAATAATTCAAACAGCATTCTCTAAACACAGTGCAATAAAACTAGACACTAAGTTTTATAATACCAAAAAAGAAAACACATCCAAAAATGCTTTCTTACCTACAATTAAAAAAACTCTCTTAATAAAAAAGTGAACACATTACCTATAATAATATATTAGATAAAATTATAAAGATATCAGGAAAATTTTTAGATCAAATTTCTTCACTGACTATATATGTCTCTGTGTGTGTAGACATATACATACATACATACATACACACACACACACATTCTTCAAAAAGCAAGAAAAAAGAAAAAGTAAACCAAAATAAAGCAAAAAATAAGAATTTAAGAAGTCAAAAGTTAGAAACTAATAAATATAAAACAAAAATAGAAAAATGCATAAATCAAAAAGCTTGGGTATTGTTTATGGTAGCAATGTAGACAAATCATTAGCTATATGGATAAAAGTACATCTAAGGAGCACAAATACAGAAATTTAGAGTAATAACCATTAGAGGAAATTTTTAAAATCATAAAAGATTACCTTGTTTCAGTGGTTTTTAAACAAAAGCAATTTTACTCTCTTACCCTCATCTGAGAACATTTACGAATGTCTGGGATCTCCTAGGAAGAGGAAGGAATGCTGCTACCCTCCTTCCATACACAAGTAGTCCCCTTAAACAAAGACTTACCAAGCCCAGTGTGTGAAAAGTGCGGAGGTCAAAAAACTGCTTGGCATAATGATATGCAAATGAATTTGAAAATTGAAAATTTCAATAATGTTCTGAGAAAATTGATTTATAAGATTTTACTTCATTAGAGATAGGAGATAAAGTCCATATTTTTCTTACTTATTTAGCAATATCAAAATTCTTAGTAAATAAAGTAAGACATGATAAAGCAATGACATAAAACTTGGAAAATAACAAAAAAAAATTTCCAGAAGACATAATTATTTAGAAAATCTAAAATAATAAATTTAAAAATAAATAACTTTTTCTAACAATGAGAAAATTTTATAAATATCAAGATACATTTCAATACAAAAATTAATAGCATTTATATAATAGCCATTTTGGAGAAAAATAAATGTGTAGATGCCATTAAAACAAAAAAAGCAACAAATGCTTAAGCATTAAGTTTAAAAGAAATATACAAAACCTAGATGAGGGACTCTATAAAGCACTTTTAAATATTTAAAAAGATATAAACAAATACATACACACCATATTTTTGAACAGGAAGACTTAAAATCACAAATATGTCAGTATTCCATAGGTTTATTTATAAATTTAATACAACCCAAATAAAAAAATCATCAGGTTACCCTCAACCCCCTAGCCAGCCAGTCAAGTTGATTATGAAATGAAGATAAAAATAAAAATGAAGTATAACCATTAAAACCCTATAAATAAAACAAAATGGCAGGACAAGCATTATGAGCTACTAAAACACATTATATAGATACTATAACTTTAAAAGTGTGATGATATTTCAATCGGAAGATAAAAAATGAAACAGAATAGACATCCAGAAATGTACCTAAGTTCATATGAAAATTTAGAGTAAAAAATGTTGGCATGTCAAATAATTGAGGAAAAATGATTTTTTAAGTAGACTTGTCTGGAGGCTGAGGCAGAAGGATCAGTTGAGCTCCAGAGATCCAGGCTGCAATGAGCCAAGATTGCACCACTGCATTTCATCCTGGGTAACACAGCAAGACCCTATATCTTTAAAAAATAATAATAATAAATAAACTTAGGACAATATAAAGCTTTTGGGAAAAAGATAAAGGTGGTTCTATTCCCCACATTGTATATTCAGAGACATTTCAAGAGGGTCAGAGATCTAAAGGTAAAACATGAAATCATATACATGCTAGAAAAAAGTATCATGAATTACTTACATATATATGTGTATATATTTACCCAAAGAATATTAAGTATGTTATTAAAAACATAATTATGGTTAAAATATAAAAGAAAATAATTAATACATTTGACTACATAAAAATATAGTTTAAAATGCCCTACTGAGGAATGCTTCCAGAAAGGCAAAATAAAAAAAAGAATCTCTGAAATTTCACCCCTCCATAAAAGTAGTCGGGACAATAGCAAAAATTGCCAAAATAAATTTAATGAACTCAAGAAAAAATTGTGAATTTCAGTAAAAGCAGAGAGCTTTCTGACATTTTAATGTGCTCTATCCTCATCCTCCTATCTTCAGCTTCATGGAAGGTTTGAAAACCAGCAGCATTAGAACTATGGTAGCTAAGGAAAATCAGCTGTCTAACAACCATTGGAGTAGGAAGAATGGATTTTAAGCTCCCTAAAAAGCCCTATCTTCACAGACTATCACTGTTTGAACTGTTTGGAAGCTTCCTGGATAAATTCCATTCTCACGGTTAGTCAATAATCTGACCTGACTCAGGTCTTGTTCAGTGGAAAAAGCCCTACCATCACAGCATTTGCTGAAAATAAGTATTGGCATTTGCTTAGTGTTACAGCTCCTTGAGGTAGTGACACCATTTGGGACAACAAGAAGCTGGCCACAAATTTTAAAATGAAGATATGTGTAATGAAATATCCATGGGGGCTTTGAAAAGCTTCAGTATATTCTAGGGGGCCTAGAAGATTATGCACATGTCCACAACTCTGTAAACACCCAAAAAAAGACCTGAAAAGGCCCTGCTGTATAATCTCTAGCTGACCTTGAGGACCAATGTAAACACAAACTAAAGATGAAAACAAAGTTTTAAACTGTTAGACGGTTGAAAATATGCCCAACACATACTCCTACCCTTTGCTGAAAGTCCCTCGGCCAAGAATAAGCAACATATTTATTCAAGACATTTAAAGAAATCTCAGCAAATAATAGGCAACATATTGATTCAATAAATTTTTAAAATCTCAGTGTCTGCCCATGACACACACACACACACACACACACACACACACATACAGATTTTACAGAATCGGTCAAGGAAAGTGTTCCATAGACAACAGCAACAGAAGCAGCAACAACAATAAATATGAAAAACAATAAAGCCTGGAGGTAGTGGAAACTTATTTCTGGAGTTACCACATTATATTATTTAAAATGTCAAATATTCAACAGCAAGTTTAAGATACATGAACAGAAAATTATGGCCCATACAGAGGAAAAAACTAGTCAATAGAAATTGTCCTTAAGGAAACCAGTATGGTTCATTTTGGACTTACCAGACAAAGACTCTAAATTATTACAAAATGTTTAAAAATCATGTCTAAAGAAATTTTTTAAAGTATGAGGACAATGTCACACCAAATGGCCTGATATTATTAAAAATAAATAAATACATATTATAAAATTGAAAAATACAATAACTGAAATGGAAAATTCACTAAAGGGCTCAGTAGCAGATTATGGATTATAGATTTTAAAAACTCAGCAAACTTGAATATAGGTCAAAGTCTTAATTATTAATATTTTAAAATATAATTTAAATATAATTAAATCTCAATTGAGATTTTAACCTATATTCAAGTTTGCTTTGTTGAGTCCAAGCAACAGAAAGAAAAAAAAAGAATTAAGAAAATTGAATGAAGTCTCAGAAGCCTATGAGACACTATCAAGCATAACAACTATGCATAATGGGAGTCCCAAAGGAAAGGAGGGAGAAGGAAGCAGAAAGAATATTTCCCCAAAAAAGTGACTAAAAGTATTATAAATTTAATGAAAAAAATTAGTCTGTAAATACAAAGAACTCAACAAATTGCACATAAGATCCATACCTAAACACATCATAGAAAAACAGTCAAAAGCCAATTATAGAGAGTGAGTCTTGAATGCAGCAGAAAAAAGAAAAAAAACAAACCTTACTTATCACATATAGGGACTTTCAATAAAATTAAAAGATGGCTTCTCAGCAGAAACCATGGACGACTGGAGTCAGTGGGATGACATAGTCTGTGTTCTGAAAGAAAGAATGGCAAACAAGAATATTGTGTCCAGAAAAACTATCTTTCAAAAATGAAGAAGAAATTAAAATAGTCCCAGATGAACAAAAACAGAATTTGTCACTAGCAGACCTGCTTTGTAAGAAATACAAAAAGTAGTTCTTTAGTATTCTCTGAAGTGAAAGTTACTACACAGTAACTGGAATCCACAGAAATAGAGTACTGGCCGGGTGCGGTGGCTCACGCTTGTAATCCCAGCACTTTGCGAGGCCGAGGTGGGCGGATTATGAGGTCAGGAGATGGAGACCATCCTGGCTAACAGGGTGAAACCTCATCTCTACTAAAAATACAAAAAATTAGCTGGGCGTGGTGGCGGGCATCTGTAGCCCCAGCTACTTGGGAGGCTGAGGCAGGAGAATGGCGTGAACCCAGGAGGCGGAGCTTGTAGTGAGCCGAGATCGTGCCACTGCACTCCAGCCTGGGCGACAGAGTGAGACTCCATCACCAAAAAAAAAAAAAAAAGAAATAAAGAGTACTGAAAAGGCAAATATAAAAACCAGTACAAATGTATTTTCGTCTATATAATTTAAAAACCAACTACATAAAACAATAATTATAAAACTTTCTTGATAGGCTTATCATGTGTAAATATGATTTAGATATATTCTTACACGGTAAGAACTTTTCATAAATTTTTATAAAATCATTACACAAAGGATGGGGGAGAGAACAGAGCTATACTGGAGTTCAGTTCTGGTAATATTGAAGTTAAGTTATTATTATCCAAACGAGATTGTTTGAAATTAAGATGGTAATTAAATTCTGTAAGGGAACTACTAAACAAACAGTTTTTAAAATATATTGTAAAAGAAACAATAAGGGATTTAAAATGCTACTAGAATAATGTCTATTTAACAAAAAGAAGGCAGTAATGAAGAAATAGAAAAATAAGACAAAAGACATGTAAAAAACAACTAATATGATTGATAGACATAATCTCTATCTTTTGTAATTATATTGAACATTAAAAGATAAATATTTTATTCAAAAGACAGAAATAGGGTTAATGAGATTTTTTAAAAAGCATTATGCAACTTTGTACTGTCCACAAAAAGATGTACTTTACATTCAAAGACAAAAATAAGTTGAAAGTAAAAGATGAAAGTAATATACAAACTGAAAAGAAAGAGAACTAGAGTGGTTATACTAACATCAGACAAATTAGAATGTAATATATATATTATAAGAGACAAAAAAAGATACTACGTTTTGATAAAAAGGTCAATCTACCAAGAGAGCATGTCAATGACAAATATATATGCACCTGGGAGTCCCAACATACATAAAGCTAAAACTGATGCAATTAGAGAAATAGCCAATTAAACAATAATAGTAGAAGATATTAAATAATAGTAGAAGATATTAAAATACCATTTTCAATCCTAGATAGTGTATCCTCACCATAAGGAAACAGAATACTTAAAAAGCAGTATAAACCACCTGGACCTTACAGACATGTGTAGAACATTCTATCCCAAAAATCAGACTAGACATTCACGTACACATGGAACATTCTTCAGGATAGACTACATATTGGGCCGTAAAGCAAACTTTATTCATTAAATTTAGAAATAGTGTATATACAGAGTATTTTCTGACTATAATGATATGAAATTACAAATCAATAATTAAAGGAAGTTTGGAATATGTGAATATTAAACAGTCATTCCCAAATAAAAAATGGATCTAAGAACAAATAACATGGGAAATTAGAAAATATTGTGAATGAATGAAAACAAAACCACAACATACCAAAACTTACGGGATGCAGAAAAAGTAGTGCTCACGGGGAAATTTATAGCTGTGAACATGTACATTAAAGAAAGTTTTCAAATCAATAACCTACTTCCAGTTTAAGAACTAAAAATATAAAAGCAAACTAAACTCAAAGTTAGCCGAAAGAAGGACATAATAAAGAATACAGCAGAATTAAATTTTAAAAAGAATAGAGAAAATTTTAAAAAACAAAAGTCGGTTCTGTGGAAGGCTTAAGAAAATTTTCAATGTTTAGCTAAACTGATGAGAAAAATCAATGAAATTCAAATTGCTAAAATCAAGAATAAAAGAGAGGATGTTAATAGTGACCTTATAGAAATAAAAATAATTTTAGAGAATACTATGGGAAATTGCATGTCAACAAATTAGACAACTTTGATATATAGACCAATTCCTAGGAAGACAAAAATCACCCAAACTAACTCAAGAAGGAATAGAAAAATTATCTATAACAAGTAAAAATATTGAATTAATAATTTAAATACTTTCCATAAATAAAAGCCGGAGTCCAGTTGATTCACAGATAAATTCTACCAAATGCTTAAAGAAGAATTAATATCATCCTTTCTAAAAATTTTCAAACAATAAAATAACAGGGGACATTCTAATTCATTCTAACGCATCATGCTGATCTCTATCTTCACATGGTGTTCCCTATGTGTGTCTGTCACTGTGTCTGAATTTCCTTTTTGTAAGGACACAGTCAGATTAGGGCCCACCATAATGACTTCATTTAATCTGATTTCAACATCTTTTAGGGGGACACATTTGGCCCATAACATTAGATACTCACTTGACTATAAAAATCTAAAAGTTTATTGTGAATAGTTTCAAAGTCCATTTTTCAGAGACAAGTCCATATTTAAAGAGTAGGGCACACTGCATTTTATTGCTGCTGTGCTTGCATCTAGCATTCACAGTAGTAAACAGATTGGTAAATCAGTTTGTGACAACCTGCTAAGTCTTTCTTCTTGATTTTCTAATCGGGTACCCTATCTTTTAACAGATTCCAAGCTAATCAAGGTCACAGCAGGTGAAACTTTTAATGGAATTTCGCTAGCATAAACTCAAGTACACTAAAATCTTTAGGCAGAAATGGCCATATTAACATTACATTTTCATGAGTGCATGTTTTACCTTGAGTATGAAATGTACACATAAGCACCCCAGAAGTTACTGGTTACTGTAGCTGAATATGTCTACTCATAAGTTAGCTGAAAAATGAGTAACTTCAGAATTTAGATGATTAAAATTCATGTGGATATTTTCTTCAATCTGGAGCCATTTATTACAATACTAAGTAGGTTCACTTATGTTTAAAAAGAAAAACTTATCTTTCCAGCTCTCCAAATAGGGATAGAAAAAGTATTTTGTCAAATGTTCATGAAAAGCTTACTCTTTAATCATTCTGAGATTTCCTTATTTAACTCTTATGTAGTAAATCCATGAAGTTCCCCATTTCAGAAGTTATTATAGGAATATGGCATTAATCTCCCATTCCTCCAACCAACATCTCCTGCAAGAAATGCTTAACTTGCACTGGAAATGTGGATGGGCAAATATACAAATCTGAAAAAAAAAAAATTCTTTCACTTTGAATATTGATAATTGGCTGTAGCTTATTAGTGGGTATGCATTTATGGTATTATCATTATAATGCAAAGAGAAGAGAAATTATTCTTTTAAAATCTACTGCATTGTCCCAAAGATCACAAAATCCAGGAGAAAGCTGAAATTTTTAAAAAGTTCTTAACCTTAGTTATCTAGGAAAACTCATTGTATTTGATTTTTATGAGTTCAAGTATTTCCTGATTCTATTCCTAACCATTCCTCTATGAATGTGTCTAGTGAGAAATTATCTTTTCTAAATTAGAATGTTAAAAAATATACCCAATGTGTAGTCATGCTGGGCATGGAAATCTTCATTATTCTTAAGGTAAATTTTCTCATACCAACTAGAACATTTTCGTTTTCTTACTAACGTTTCTTTGTCCCCCCCTACCCCCAAAAGCTCCCAGTATTTAGAATAATAATGTAATACTGAAGCTGGAACTTGCATAAAAATTATCTGTCACAGTATTTCTGTTCCATCAGGAAGTGTTCGCTCATTGTATAGTCAAAATCCATTTCCAGCTAATGTCTATTGATTTAGCCAGGATATTTGACCACCCTTCCATTATTTTTAAATTGGGAGTGAGAGTGCAAAAGCAAACTACAAAAATGTAAGCTCGTATTTATTCACTCTAATAATGAGAAAAAGATCAGACAAACCCAAATTGAGAGGCATTATACAAAATATGTAACCAGGACTCTTCAAAACTGTCAGAGTCATGAAAAACAAGGAGAGGTTCATAAACTATTAATAAGCGAACTAACAAGACATGATGACTAACATAAAGGGACATACTGGATTGGATCTCTGAGCAAAAGAAAAAGGATATTAGTGAAAAAAAGAATGAAATCCAAATGAAGTCTTTAGTTAATATTATTGTACCAATGCTAATGTCTTAGTTCTGACAAGTGTATCATGGTCATACACAACGTTAACATAGTGGAAATTGGATGAAGCTTATAGGAAAACTGTGTACTATTTCTGCAACTTTCTAGAAATCTAAAAATATCCCAAATAAAAACTTAAAAAAAAAAAAGAAGTCCACACCCAAAGTTTCTTCAGAATCCTAAGAATGCCATTACTTTTCTTTTGCTCTAGATATTTATTCCCATAAAAAGTATCAGGTTGTTGCAGATCAAACAGATGGATAGAAGATGGGATAATGAGCAAAAGGTAAGTGTTCAATCTTGTTTCTACTCTGCCCAAAAATGATACACTTATTTTTAGGCCTTTACTCTTACAACAATATGTTATTTTTCATAGAAAAGAGGAGATAAAAATTCTAGATAGCTCAAAACTATCATTATTCCTAAAAAATAACAAAAGTAAAATGCAAGCACTACTGATAGTAGGCTTGGAATGTCATCTGTATATGGAAAACACAGCATCCATTCATAATATGAGAAACAACACGTTGGGAGAAATTTTAAAATACAATTCCCGAAAGGACAGAAAAAAATCCCAAAACGCTGGGAACAAATGCATGAGCACATAACAGGATAGACCATCTTTATTGTTCACAATTATCTAACGTAAGATTATTATTACCAAGAATTATGGGAAGACGACAGCAATGGTTTTGTTTTTGAATCTTCCAGAATACCCGCACATTTTTAATTTAACAACCAGATTGTAAAACTAAAAAAACTATGGACAACATTTGCAACAAAATTTGGTGACAATATCCTCATGAACACCAAACTGCAAGTGGGTGAGACAAACTACCAATAATGACAAGACCTGTGTCGTATTGGAATCTGCTCAGATGAAGGCAAAGGGAAGAAACAAGGTGGAATGAATCTGAGAAAAAGGGAAACAGGATGGAGGGGGATCCTCTATCGTTGAAGGAGATGTAAAAGAAATATCAAAAACCCCAAACTGGCAAGACTAAATTATAGTACTCAGAAATAGATATTTGTGTGACAAAACCATAAAGAAACATATGGGAGTGATTACATGTGGATCAGCAGAGGGCTTACTTTGAGAGAAAGACAATGGGGCAGGGAGAGGAGTTGGGGTGGCTGGTAAACAGAATACAATCTGGGTGACAGAGAGACTTAAGGTATAATTTATTTTGTGTGGTTTTTTATCTATGTTTTATTTTACAGTAAAAATGTTTAAAATTTAATTCCTATTGATCTCTGTTTAATTTAAAAAATAAAATTTATAGAATAGAAATGATGGGTATTTTTTTGGTCCTGCCCAACTCCAGATTTTAGGAGTTGTGACATAAAAAACAAGACCCACTGTGTTAAAAAGGTATGTGCAATGTTACATAGATAGATAAAAGCAGGCACAAACCTTGTTTCCAGTTCTTGCTTCAGGGCTTTTCCGCCTGCCTCATGTTTCTCCTCACTACAACCTTACCTTGATAGGCAAAGAAAGATTTTTATGCTGGCTGGTATGTGAAACTGCCTCCAAGTTCAGGAAAAACACACCAGGCGGGAAAATACCAAGGGCGGTCACCCACCACTGATCACACTGGCACACTGGAAAACCCAAAGGGGTATTCTAATTCTGCAGAGCTCAAATCAGCTTCACAGACTAATAGAAAATGTGTAGCTGTTTTAGTCTATGTAATCTCTGAAGCAGGACTGTACTATTTGTGCAAAATGGCAACTTTGCAGAGAAAGCGATTTCCACAGGTCAGTAGGGGAAAGGAAATATATAAATAGTCATCAGGGAAAACATGAGTGAAATAGGAAGTGAATGAGAAAATGCTAGATGGTTGCAGTTTAGTAGCTCTAAAACTTATTTTTAATTTATTTTTATTTTTATTAAGGTTTTGGTAAAAGACTAATCCCAACCCCCTAATGTGGTGATTTGCATTAGTCTCCAGATTCTCTGTAATAATGCACAGATGCTCAATTTCTTCTGTCTTTTCTGAAAATACCTGCCCTTTGGAATTTATCAACTTTCCTATATCCCTCTGTTTGTATACCAAGAAGAGTACATGATGATTTCTATGGTAACCCTTGAAAATCCACTCTGAGCCAGTCGATTATACACTTCTACCAAAGCATAAATACTTGTGTGGAGTAAACTGTTATATTTCTTATATAGCCTATATTACCTTGCACTATTATTGGAAATTAGAAGGTGCCTCATAAATTTGTACTAGTTTTATTTCAGTAAATATTTAGGAAAAAGTGGACATCAAGAAATACTAAGACTAGAGCAATAACCCTTCTTTCCTGAGACAACTCCTGGTGGTTTCATTCACATAAAGAACTAAATGGTTTCCACCAGAAGGTGCACAAGGGCCTGCTCCTGGTTGCCTTCAGCTATCCCCTCCTCCTAGAATAAATCAGCAGGTATGCATCAGTCACTTCAGCCTGGATCCTGATTCTCACTGCCATCCGAGTGCCTTCATTTCTAAACAAAACTTGTCTTTCCTATCCTAAAAGGCTTCATTTCTGTTCATTGCATAAAACATTTTTTTTCATTTCTTTGGTGTAATTTTCTATCTCTTTTTTCTTCTAAATCTTTGCAGATTAAATATGTTTTATGTGGTTTATTTGATGCCTCTCACACTTTTAGCACTGCCTCTTACTGTCTTGACCCATACTTGCAGTAACTCATACATAAACTTTTGCAGACTTGCAGTAACTCACACATAAACTTTTGTAATTACGTTCTCAAGTACCCCTGCCTCCAGCATCCCATCAAACCCCAGGACTTCCCAAATCATTCCGCACAAAGTTACCAAATTAATGGTCTGAAAATGTTTCAGTGTTGCATTCTAATCTTGCTAGAATATGAAAGTGGTTCCTACAAAAGTCTTTGTAACTATGGAATATTTTAGATTTTAGAGTCTTCCATGTTTACCTACAAATTGCCTTTTCACGTTTATTCTCTAGTACTCCCTTTTTCAATCTATCTGGTTCGTCACACTAATTTTCTTGTGGTCTCCAGGCACACTGTAGTCATTCTTATCTTTGCCCATGCCCCTTTTCTGCATCTCTGCTTATCAAAAGCTTTATCTTCTTAGTATTCTACAATGCAAGGTAGTCTATGTTAACCTCCCGGTTCAATGGGAAGTATGTTTCATGATTCATTGAAAGTACAGAGCAAAGACTAGTATCTTGCTTAAATGTGGACATTTAAAAATTTAAGTTTTTCTTTTCCATGGATGAATAAAAGGCTTTTTCCTACCAGATTTATTCTAGATAAATAATATAATTTACTATTTTACAATTACCTAGAAATCTTGGGTGAGTATTATAGACAGGAAACATATAGCTTTGGAAACTTATAGTCTCTTATCTGTGACTTAGTCCTTAGTTAATTGAAGCTGAAGAAGTCATCCTATATGGATAAAAATGATAAAGTAAAACATGGAGAAAAGCAATGATTTGTTTAACTCAGCTACTTAAATCATTGCCATTGGAATCCATTCCTATAGATAGCCTTCAAGAAATAATATTCCCACATAGTCTACAATAATCAGTTGGATTATAGTAATTCCTAAACCTAATTTTTGATGTCCTGAAAACTTTTTGAAATGTATCTCTTCAGCTATTTGAGTCAATTCATAAACTACCTGTCATGACTTTAAAAACTCTTCTCAGGTATGTATATATTCACCAATATGAATATTTATTTGAATGTGTGTAACACATTCAAAGTAAAAGTGGGCGTATATTCACAAACCATATATTTATGAGAATTGCAAGAGTGTAAAAAGTAATTTTCTCCTTCTTAAAGAAACTATTCTGAAGGAACCAGAACATAAAACAGACCCAGAAGTGTGAGCATCAAATTCAGTAACTACCATCAATGGGCTATTGGCTATTTTCTTATCCAAAGTTCTTATCCATAATAGTTTGACCAAAATGGTTGTTCTTAGTTTCATGGGGATCAAGAATACCTTTGAGAATCTATTGGAAATTAAGAGTCTTTCTGCCCAGGACATAGTAGGCCTTCACTTATGCAACATTTACATGAAATTTCTGAGAATTACTGGAATTAGCTTAAAATTGTCTTCTCTATTTTTTATTCTGCTATCTTATGACTAATAGTGATATATTCAGGTTAACCATGATGGCAGGAGTTCTATTCCCTAACAATGTAAATTAATTAGGACTTAGAGCCACTCAAATTGTCATATTTATCTTTTAAAAAAGGCAATTAGATCCTAGAAAATTGACCTCTGTGATCTACTCCTTTCCCCAATTGTATTTAGTGATTCACCAACCATTGTTAATGGTAACCAGAAATAGCACTGAAGACTGCAAAATGAGAAAAAAAACCGAAGTTATTCTGAATATAAGCTAAGTATATTAAGGCCATGTTTTCTTTGCAACATAATGAGATTTGATGTATACTCATTGAGAGAATACACTAACAAGAAACATGAACCCACTAGGTGGCATGATAGCAAATGTCACTACTGAAGGTCAGAAAAAAATAGATTATATTACCCAGTGTTAAGTATCTATTACTTTTGAATAAATAATGCTATTCCTGATGTTTTGGAAGATAAAATAAGTATACAGGAAGATAAAACCATCACTAAGTCTAACAATAAAAAATGTAAAAAGAATATAAAAATGCAAACAATATATCCAATGGAAGCTGGCTTACCATAGGGACAAAAGTCTAATGCCAGTTAGTCATATTTTGCAGACATGTAATGAAATGTCAGCAAAATAGATTAATGGTTCTCATTACAAAAATAGCATTAAAAGAGGATTGAGAAAGAAGATATGCAGTGATTAAAGTAAAAGCACAATTAAAATAGCAAATGAGTCAGGACGTAACATAAAAAAGCTCTGAAGAGGGGCAATGATTGAAAATTATGTTAAGCCCCTCACCACTCATTATAAAAATGTTCTTGGTAATGAGTAAAGATTAGAAAAGCTAAATTAAAAAGAGCCAAAATTTTACAAACCACACACAACTATCTTTAAATAGAAGTCTTAAAAATGCACAGATTAGATATACAACCGTGTTAACTCATCATCATTAATAGATAATTGAATGTTTGCAGAAAAAAAGTGAGGGAAGGAAAAGGAAGGAAGAAGAGTTCAATTCAGTAAAAGGTTATTAAAATCTACCTTATTTTCAACAATGCTCTAGACAGGAGTATCATGCCTAACTTGTTCCTGACTGTCCTTATGCCTAGCATAGTGGTGGCCTTAAGTGTGTCCTTAATAATTCAGTGAATGAATGCACAAGTAAAAGGAGTTTAACAAAATGAAAAGCTATGGACTGTGCTCTCAAGTTGTTTACAGCCTTGGCATCAGAGCACTTAAGGTAACACCCTGATAGATTTATTTGCACAGTCGGTGTCATTCCTATCTTTGACATTTTTCAAACTATGTGCTCATTTTTGTAAATCAGAGTTCTGAGCAGTTCAATTTTAGCTTTTCAGTTTTAAGTTGATTTCAAATTTTCTATTCAAATTTTTCAGAATGCTGATATACATATATATTTTATATAATCATTGATGAAGAAATATTAATTGTTAAATTGTCTTGCTTCTTGGATGCTGTGAATACCACGTGGTCTTAGGCCGCTATCTACTCTTGCATCTAGGGATGTGCTCACATTTCAGGCAGAACCAGCAGTAATCGCAAGGAAATAGCTATCTGAAATATTTTGACAAATTACTAGTGTTCTTAAAACTGCTTCTACTTTGGGTGATCAATAAATGAACACTGACTTGGTTGATTACTAGTGTTCAGAAAAAATGTTGCTGCTTTGGATGATCAACAAATGTACGTTGACAAGGATGTCCTACTAATCCATTATCTCCTGTCCAGAAACAGGATGATCTAAATGATTCTGATA
The DNA here is from genome assembly GCF_029281585.2 of Gorilla gorilla gorilla. Classification (NCBI taxonomy): domain Eukaryota; kingdom Metazoa; phylum Chordata; class Mammalia; order Primates; family Hominidae; genus Gorilla; species Gorilla gorilla. The sequence goes on from NC_073229.2 coordinate 66,973,445, forward strand.
CCCACCTTCCCACGCTGAAAACCACTGGCTTACGTGATGCCTAAAGTCCCTTCCTTGGAATGTGGGTTAAGAAGGTAGATATCCTAAAACTCAGTTTAGCATATTTTCCTTAATAACAATGTTGTGATAGTTCCCAAAGTTTAGGACTTTCTACATCAGTAAAACTCCAGAGAGAGAGGACAGAGAGAAAGAGAGAGAAAGAGAGAGAGAGAGAGAGCGCACGAGCAATCTTTATATTATATTCAAAACACCTGCAAAGGATTTAGGAAATATTACTTTCAAAAAAATTAAGCTCAGTCTTTTTAATAGCTTCTCATGAACAGGTTTAGAGCCCACAAAATAATGCAAATATTTCTAAAGGAATTGCTAGGATCAAATGAGAAACATAATGGTAATCAAAACTGTATCTTTTGATACCCAGATGCAGCACATAACTACTGTGTCACTTCTCAGCTACAATGGCTCTTGGGCTCTTGACTTGTTTGTTCATTTTTGTTTATGCTGATTCAAGTCCTCTGAAACTCTGAAACAAGGTAAATTGGAAAGGGACATAAGAAATGGGTAGAAATACATTATATTCAACAAAATTTTACTTGTGTTCTCAAGTGTTATATTCAATATTTATAAGTTCTAGATCTTATTCTATTCTTTCTGGTAACAGAAAAAGAAACACATATGTAATTTATGTTTCTCATATGAAACAGTTTCCAGGTACAGAAGTATCATAACAATAACAAAATTAGATTATTTTGTTGCAGAGCCCAGTTTGGGGAATTTTAGTAGGGCTAACATTCTTCTAAACTAGCTCCAGAGGACTCTAAGGGCTGCCTTCCAGGTGATCCTGGGCCTTCTAGTTGTCCCAGAACATCTAACATTTTCCTTTTTCTACTCCTGATGTTGCCTTTGTAGGCGACTAACCAAGAAGTTGCTATGCCTTTATCATTCTCACATTTCCTTTCTCTCTGTGATTCAAGACATATCCTGCTACTCCTCTATTCTACGTCTTAATTTATTGACTTACTTGAGGCAGAGCAAATGCCATCCACCTCTATTTATGTAAGTGGCTGAGAAAGCAACATTGCCCAGATCACTCAGATCTTAAGAACATACCAAAGATGTGGCTCTTTTAGTCTTCTCTGAAGTATCCTCACCTGAGGGCTCAGGAGTAGATCAGGGAGAGCTGGAATAGAAAGTAACCCAAATAGCACACTCTTGTAGTCAACATCAGTTCTCCTCTTGGCTAATGGTCTATTGTTCCAGGCCAAGCTTATATGTTTCCATTCTGGTTCAGAAGATGTTTCTTATAGAATTCTCATTCTTTCATAAAATAAATGACTAGGAGTTGTACCCTAAGAGTCTTCCAGGTATCCTTCGAATTTACAGTGAGTGTAGCTTCCTTCCTTTAATATATTTCAACATATTTCTTTCAACATATTTACTCCTTTGCATATACAGCTGACAGAAAAATAACACTGAAATAAGCCCATTGCCTAGCGATCCTCTAGATATTTAGATTACATAATTTACGTCCACAATATTATCCTAGCTGCATTAACCAGCTAAATCTAGAAAATTGAGCTCTGGTCCGATTCTAAATACTGATCTTCCATACATAATAAACAGAAAAAAAAACCATATAAACTTAACTACAAAGCAAAATAATAAGCTCAATTTCTAAGAAAAAAATCTATTTCTGACAAAAACTTACTGTAAATATAACTTAAATGCTCACAAGCATTTGGATAACCAATATATCAATTTACAAAATAGCCCCTGGCTTGCATGAGATGAGATCGGATAAAGCACAGAGACAGATATTTTACAGAAGGGTCAGGAAATATTTTTTCTTGCCAAACAACTTAAGAATCAGAAAACACTGATATGTTTCAGCAGTGTGTGAGGGGAAACATCAAATTGTTTTATTTCTGTGGCAGAAATGGCACAAGACATCAGATTTATTATTGGACATCCCTAAAAATAAATAATATCACAAATTTCTATAACAATTTGACAAGAAAGGAAGACAAAGCACAGTTTTAAACTTATGACCCAATACCTCTCTGCTTTTAAATATCAATTATTGTGATACAAGCTTGGTTTTGTGTGTCCTTTGAATAGAATAATGTTTTTAGAAACAAAAATATTTTAGAACAACTGTAGTATAAAAGATATTTCTCTTTTCCTCCATCTTGTCTTCTTTCTTTCCTTTCTTCCTCCTTTTTTTCTAATTTTCCTTGGTTCTTCCCTTTCGCCTTCCCTTTACTCTTTCCTTTTCTTCCTTTCTTGTTTCCATTTTTTCTACCTTATTAGAGAAAGAACACAAAAAATATGCAAAGGGGATCAGATTGCATAATTGAAAATGCAAGAAAGATAAAGGAAAAAAATAGATATAAGTTTCTGGCTCTGCATAAGAGTGAGTACACATGACCCTGTCTCTCCCAGTGGATGTGCAAACCAAAAAGTATGAGATGAGTCTCAATCGATTTAGAGGTTTATTTTGCCAAGATTGAGGAACTTCCTAGAAAAAACGAACACAAAACTCATGCTTTTTTTAAAGGATTGGGGGACTTCAGTATTTAAAGGGAAAAGAGTGGGCAGTAGGAGAAAGAAGAAAGAAAAAATGTGGGAGGGTAGATAAAACAGTATAGGGTTGCATTCTTCTGAGGCTTTGATCAACATACACTGAATCCATATTTTACAAGTGAAAGGGGGGCAGTAGAGGAATAGTTAACTAGATTTGTGCTCAGTGAATCTGCATTTTTACATAAAATAAAGTAAACATTCAGTAGATGAAGTAATCAGATATGCATTTGTCTCAGGTGAGCCTGATCAAGGGATGACTCTCAGTTCTTTCTTTGTCCTGTACCTGTGAAGATAAACTGTTAAACTATATTGTCAGGGTGAAATTCAACAGAACTGTTTTAGGATAAAAATCTTGGAGCTCACAAGATATATCCTTGTGAGCAAATTAAGAGGGAGGCCCTCTGAGGAGATATGTAGCCTTCTATCTTTGTAGCTATTTATTTAGGAACAAACTGGGAGGCAGTTTTGTGTGACTCAGTTCCTAAGCTTAACTTTTGTCTTTGGCATAGTGGTTTGAGGTCCTGAGATTTTTATTTTACTTTCATAGATACAACCATAATAACCTTGAGATAATGCTTGAAGCAGTAAAGTGAGGACTGGAAAATAAATCATGGTAGGTGGATTGGTGAGGAGCAGAATTCTAGGTACCACAATAGGTGTGGTGTGCGTAGTGTTGTCTTGTCTTGTCTTTTAATTCTTTTCTTTTCTTTTCTTTTCCTTTTCTTTTCTTTTCTAGTGTCCTGAGGCTTCCACTCAACACATGCTAAAACCTCAAAGCAGACATCAGTGTCAACAGAGATCCTAGAGCAGCTTTTTAGAGCTGACTTGAGGAGAAGGTGAGGGGTCTCTTAATACTAATAGAGAGTGGGGGAAATCTCATTTATTTTTTTTTCCATTCTCTAGTGCCCCAGTCCCCAATCAATCTTTTGGTGGTAGCAGTAGTGGCAGCAGCAACAACAAAGATACACAGGTATGTAAAACAATAATGAAGGGAGTGGGTTCTTTCCTTCTGATTAAAACAACTATAATCCCAGGAGAGCAGCCTGAAACCACATTTCCCGTGTTTCTCTCTTTCTTTCTCTTTCTTTGCCTACCTCACTCTTTCTCCTCAAATGCTTCTCTCCAGCAAAAAGGCCTTTCACACTAGATGAGTTCTGACTCAGCTTAAATACAGGCAGCATTGCAAATGGGGTTTTCCAGGGAACCACTAGACAGATCAAGTGATTATAATTTTCTGGGAAGGAGGCACTGAACTAGCTCAAGTTTGGTTCCTCTCCCTCCAGTGGCTTCCAGGCTGCTCATTTTCACCATGAGTGTTGGCTGTTAGTACTTTAGGCTACTGAAAAATCTGAAAATGGGATGGAACTAGGGCTGGTTACAACACCACAAAGCTCATTGTGCAAAGATGCAATTATGCTGACTATAACAACAGGAGGCGGCCAAATGCCTAGGCAGATAGGTATGAGTATCTGGTGAAGCCCTACCTCCAAGCCAAAGACAGTTTAAAGCCTGAAAGCCAAGCTACAAGTTAAATCCTTGGACCAGTTTGAGAACCTATCTTCCTGTTTGATGTGCTTTCCTCTGATTGATCCTCACCCTTCACCTATTTTACATATACCTACCCTTTCCTAATTAGTTTTCTATGCTGTCCTGCCCACCTTTGATTGGTGGCTTTGCTTTAACCTTTTGTGCATACTCACAAACCAATCAGCATGCATTCTCCATCCTGTGCTTATAAAGAACCCAGACTCATTCAGTAGAGGAGGAGATGGCCTGACTTCAGGGAAGAGACAACCTGACTTCAGGGAAGATGACCTGCACTTTCCAACCCCTCTTCCAGTTCCCCTCTCTGCTGACAGCCATTTTCATCACTCAATAAAATTCTCCACCTTTACCATTCTTCAATTGTCCACATGACTTCATTCTTCTTGGATGTGGGACAAGAACTTGGGACCCACTGAGTGCAAGTACTCAGAAAGGCTGTAACACCAGCCCTTTGCCTTTGTTGGAGGAAGGTAGCCACCCCATGTGACGAGGCAGCACTGAGCTGCTAAAGGAGCATCGTAACTCCCCCTCTAGGGCTTCGGGGTCACAGGCACCCTCACCTGGGCACTACTGCATTCCCCTCTAAGTGACACATCTGGTCTCGCTGTGGGCCCTGCATGGAGTTTGCTCCTATGTCAGCACCCAGAGAAGCTGGCCAGATCCTGCTGAGAAAAATCCTACATCACCGATGCAACCAGTTTTCTTGAACAGATTCTGCCTAAATTGTTACAAGCTTTTGGCTAATTTCTAAAGTTCTGATCAAGTTGAATTTTATTATATTTGCAAGTTTTTGTTGTTGCTTTTATGGAGGAAGAAATTTTTAGACATCCTTCCCTAACCATTTTCACTAACATCACGTAACTAAAGATTTATATCTGCCATATAATTTAATGTTTTTATTTACTATAATTTGTCTTTTTTCTTTTTTCCCTTTCTCTCTTCCTTCTCCTTTTCCTTCTCTTCCTCTTTTTCTTTTCTAGTTTCTGTTGCTTGATTGAAATTTCTTCCAATAGCTCAAAATTTACATATGATTTTTTTTCTTCTGGTGGTTACCCCTAATTTACCAAGAATCCACAATAGGACACTGTTTTTCTGCCCTTTTGCTAAAAGTTTTAAATGTTCATTTCTTTCTCACAAAAAAATGACAAATGTAACACAACTATATCAAACTATTCTTGTCAGCTGACTCCTGTCCCCAGATATTCTCATATAATGTTGTTCACCTGGTGGGACACTAACACTGACTACCTGATTAAAACTATGCCTATGTAGTCACTTGCATCACTGAAAGCTCTAGCCTAAGCCATCCTCTTTGACGTTCTTTCCCACCACCCTCTTCTTTACTCATGGCACTTGATCACATTAATATTCCAATTTGATGGCCAAACACATTTAGTTCTTTACTCCCTCATGATTTTTACACTTCTTTTTCTTTTCTTCTTCTTCTGTACTTAAATATTTTTCACTATACCACTGTTGTCTTACTACATGGTTCTGTTACCTATTTTAATCCTGAGGTCTGACAGTGTTTTTGGAAGGTGGAAATTTCTCCATTCATTACACTTAGGTAATAGCACCATGTAAACCATAAGATGTTCCATGAGATATAACTGAGCTCTGTGGGTTTAGTTACATCCTGCATGAAATAGACTATTTCATAGTTACTTTGCTTAAAAGATTATTGTTATCAACATCATGTTTTCAATAAATTTTTGCTTAAAATTTAAAAATATATTTAATTTGTTCTGTATCACCAAGATGAATGTCTTGTCATATAATAAATCTGATTTCAGCCTCCTAAAATTGGAATAAACATTTTTATGACTTTTCTCCTTAAAATTCTATAAGAAACTGAAGCATGTATCTTTTTGGGATACAACTTGGTTTTAAATTCCAGACAATATAGATTATTTTCCTCTATTCATTTTTTAAAACTTGATTATGAAACTAGAAAAAAATGCAGCTGACTGATATAGTCTTCTCTTGACAAATGCACACAAACAATAATTAACCTGAACGAGAGATATATAGCTACATCCAGAGAAGATAATTCTTTCTATATATCAGAGAAATACAAATCCTGCATTATTTAGAGTCATCTCTCTATTTTTTTAAGATCCTGAAAACATTAATTGTAAACACTAATGGGAATTGCTAGAATGCTCCTAGATACAGAATAAGTTCCAAATTTAGTCTTAGCAGCTGTAAGCAATCATCTAACCAAATTACCTGGAGGAAAATGGAAACAGGGCAGATGCTGGCCAATTACCATAAACTAATTGTAGCAGGGCACCTGGTATGGAAAGAAGAGTAAAGCTTTTATTAGGCTGGAAAAAAAAAAGCTATTATTTGGGGGAAATTCAGGCTGTTTCTGTCTACCAGGAGGGAAACTAAAATTTGCCTTCAGGAAAGACTCTCATATTCTAAAAGGGCCCTTACAGTAATGCAAGCAAGTACCTACTTATTATTTGGGGGGAACTTTCATATACAGTGGAGAAGTCTAAATATGGATGCTTCCGAATGAGCTTAATAATATGAACTGAAAATGTTTGACAGAACTGTGACACATTAGAGTTATAGGTTTGTTTTTTCAAACATGGATTATAACTTCCAATTACATTAAAATTATGACTTGTTCTTGATAGGTCTGTGATTTTTGTCCAAGAGAATTATTCACAAGAGATCAGAAATACAGATAGTGGAAGGAAATATAAAATATACTTGCCTTGACACTGAAGAGTCTAATTGCAATGTTGTCATTGAAGGCTGAATAACTTGGATCTGTGAAATGCACCTCAGTGATTATTCTGTCTGGGTCATTGGGAACTATCTCACAGTGATGGATGAGGTGTAAGTTTCTCTGAGAAAGAACAGATATTTTATTGTCAGTCATCCTCAGAAAAGTTTGATTATAGGCCATAAAATAAAGTGAACATTGAACTAAGAGAGAAATTAATTTCTTTTTTGTTATTGCTGCCTGGGAACATTTTAGCCAATACTCTTGGATGTAGACACATTGGAAGCATTCCTGACTGTTAGAGTTTGCTGACCCTCAACTGAAAGCAAAATAAGAACAGAAAGGGATGTAAACTCTTAAAGTATTCCAAGGTCAGTGTATGAGTACATTTTCACTCTGCTGATAAAGACATACCCAAGACTGGGCAATTTACAAAAGAAAGAGGTTTAATGGACTTACAGTTCCACATGGTTGGGAACTGTAAGTTAACAATTATGGCAGAAGGCAAGGAGGAGCAAGTCACATCTTACATGAATGGCAGCAGGCAAAAAAAGAGCTTGTGTAGAGAAACTCCCATTTTTAAAACCATCAGATCTCATGAGACCCATTCACTATCATGAGAACAGCATAGGAAAGACCCACATCCATGATTCAATCATCCCTCTGGGACCTTCCCACAACGTATGAGAATTATGGGAGCTAAAAGATGAGATTTGGGTTGGGACACAGAGTCAAACCATATCATTCCACTCCTGGCCCAAATCATATATCTTATATCTTCACATTTCAATCTTATATTTTATATCTTCACATTTCAAAACCAATCATGCCTTCACAACAGTCCCTCAAAGTCTTCACTCATTTCAGGATTAACTCAAAAGTCCACAGTCCAAAGTCTCATCGAGACAAGGCAAGTCCCTTCTGCCTATGAGCCTGTAAAATCAAAAGCAAGTTAGTTACTTCCTAGTTAAAATGGGGGTACAGGCATTGGGTAAATACAGCCATACCAAATTGGAGAAATTGGCCAAAACGAAGAGGTTACAGGCCCCACGCAAGTCCATAATCCAGCAGGTTAGTCAAATCTTAAAGCTCCAAAATGATCTCCTTTGATACCATTTTCCACTTCCAGGTCACACTGATGTAGGAGATGGGCTCCCACGGTCTTAGGCAGCACCGCCCCTTTGGTTTTGCAGGGTGTACCCCCTCCAGGCTGCTTTCACAGGCTAGCATTGAGTGTCTGCGGCTTTTCCAGACACATAGTGCAAAGTTGTCAGTGGATCTGCCATTCTGGGGTCTAGAGGATGGTGGCCCTCTTCTCACAGCTCTACTAGGTGGTGCCCCAGGGGCTCCCGCCCCACATTTCCCTTCTGCATTGCCCTAGCATAGGTTCTCCATGACAGCCTCGCCCCTACAGCAAACTTCTGCCCGGGCATTCAGGTGTTTCTATACATCTGAAATATATGGGGTGGTAACAACACCTCAACTCTTGGCTTCTGTGCACTTGCAGGCTCAATACCACGTGGAAGCTGCCAAGACTTGAGGCTTGCATCCTCTGAAGCCATGGCCTGAGCTCTACATTGTCCCCTTTCAGTCATGGCTGGAGCAGCTGGAACTCAGGGCACCAAGTCCCTAGGCTGCACACAGTACAAGGACCCTAGGCCGGGACCACAAAACCACTTTTTCTTCCCCTGGGCCTGTGATGGGAGGGGCTGCCACAGAGGTCTCTGACATGCCCTGGAGACGTTTTTCTCATTGTCTTGGTGATTAGCGTTCAATCCTCATTAATTATTGCGAATTTTTGCAGCCAGCTTGAATTTCTCTTCAGAAAATGGGATTTTCTTTTCTATTGCATTGTCAGGCTGCAAATTTTCCAAACTTTCATGTTCTCCTTCCCTTATAAAACTGAATGCCTTTATCAGCACCCAAGTCACCTTTGGAATGCTCTGCTGCTTAGAAATTTCTTCCACCAGATACCCTAAATCATCTTTCTCAAGTTCAAAGTTCCACAGATCTCTAAGGCAAGGACAAAATACTCCCAGTTTCTTTGCTAAAACATAACAAGAACCACCTTTGGTCCAGTTCCCAATAATTTCCGCATTTCCATCTGAGACCACCTCAGCCTGGACATTATTGTCCATATCGCTATCAGCATTTTGGTCAAAGCCATTCCACAAGTCTCTAGGAAGTTCCACACTTTCTCACATTTTCCTGCGTTCCTCTGAGCCCTCCAAAATGTTTCCACCTCTGCCTGTTACCCAGTTTCAAAGTCACTTCCACATTTTCGGGTATCTTTTCAGCAGCACTCCACTCTGCTGGCACCAATTTACTGTATTAGTTTGTTTTCATGCTGCTGATAAAGACATACCCGAGACTGGGCAATTTATAAAATAAAAGTTTATTGGATTTACAGTTCCACATGGCTGGGGAGGCCTTACAATTATGGCAGAGGGCAAGCAGGAGCAAATCACATCTTACGTGGATGGAAGCAGGCAAAAAGAGAGCTTGTGCAGAGAAATTCCCATTTTTAAAACCATCAGATCTTGTGAGACCCATTCACTATCACAAGAACAGAATGGGAAAGACCCGCCCCCATGATTCAATCATCTCCCTCTGGGTCCCTCCCACAACATGCGGGAATTATGGGAGCTACAAGACGAGATTTGGATGGGGACACAGAGTCAAACCATATCAGTCAGGTTTGGCCTAGAGGGCCTAAACATTCCCCTTAGCTTGGCTAAACCTTACACAGGCTTCTTCCTAACTCTAAGTCGCTCTTCTCCCTTTTCTTAGAGCATTTTCTTTAGAAAATTTGTGATCGCCAATTCTTTTTCTGCCTCTTTGTGATGTAAATCTTCTTAAAAGTCTCTTACCAGTTTTGTAACAAAGAACTGTCTTTCATAGGTCCTTGAGAGCCGTTCCTTTGAAATGTAATCATCAAGAGAGATAGCCCCACTTTCTACCAGTTAGTGTGGGAGAATAGAAACCTGACTTAGATTAGCTCCTTGCTCATGGTTTTACAAGAAACTTCTGTCATGAAGATGAGAAAAAAAGTTTACTTTTCCTTTGGGTAAGGTCAGTTAGCAAACACAGATAGCCAGTGATCCTTTTCAGTCCCAGACACACACACACACACACACACACACACACACACACACACGCACACACACACTCCTCTTCTACCATTTGTTTCTGTGGAGTTGAGCTCAGACTGAGCTCTGGTGTTTCTATTCTATTGCAATAGCCTTGAAGAAAGTCTTCCTTACTTGTGTAACTTTGTCCACTGCAATTTTTGCTTTTGACACAGATACTTGAAGAGGCAGGGATTTATAAAAGTGCCTACCAGTGCCAAAAACACCTTTTATCCAAAATTAACAAAACAGAAATTGTTTCCCATTTTGTGGGGTTATTCTTCCTCTGTCCTTGATTGAATAAACAATTTTGTCTGTTATTATTAATTTCCTTTCTTTGTAACTGAGGGAGGTAATTTATAAAATAGGCCCATGTTTAGTAGTATAAGAGGGGTGTATGAATTTTGCTAATTCAGGGGGCATACCTATAGTTTGATCATGCCTAAAATTTTCTTAGTAATGTCTTTTCATTTTGTAGTATGTAAGTAGTTAAAGGCATGATAGATTTAATTTTTAATTTCATATACTACTCATGTGTCTGATTATTTTCAGCAAGGCATGATATTCTCTATATTTTTAAAAACTGAGATGCAGAAATTTTAAACATTAGGAGGCTCAATGAAATTGCATCATTAAAAATATTTATATTTTTAATAAAGAGCAAAAGAACGCTGCATTTGTTATTTTGTTTGCAAATACAGTAGAAAAGTACAACATACTAATTTATTTCGGAGAAAATATCTTACAATAGGATTTCAAGTTTGATGACTGAGTATTTAACTCCTCTCTACTGATATATGTATAGAAAAAACATGAATTTAAGAGTATAGCATAAGGTGTTAAATAAGATGTAACCTGAATATTGTGGGAACCATATGTGAAAAACATTTGACAAAAACTGGAAGAAGAGAAGACATAGGAAGAGTGGACATAACAGATAAATTTGTTCAGTGTGAACACAGATGGTCGAATTAAAAGAAATGAGTTTAAGTTATAGGGAAACAGATGGCAGCTCAATCAAGGAAGAAGAAAGGAAGACGAAGAAATTTTTAACAGAATTGTCCAAAAATGGAAAAGGCAGTCTCGAATGTTAGCAAATTTTCATACATTTGCTAATGAATTTGACAGAGGTAAAGGTGTTCAAGCAAAGTCTGTATCGCTGCTTATGGAGAAGATTCAAACATTCTGGGTAAGAGAGTGTTAAACTTACGTTAGCCTTTTAACAACCTCTCAGGCAGGGTTACCCATGTTCATTTGTGCAATTGCCCTGAAACCTTTTCTCCCTGTCTTGGAGACAGTGATGAAAGATCTTTGGGCCTTGCGTTTCATCTGAGAAAGAAGAAATAGCCTTGGGCAATTTAAATGGCAACAGATTTACCATCTCCCTTCTCTGCTCTCAACTGCATAATTTCATGTCTCTTGTGATATTTTCCATTCCTTTTCTAATTAAGGAGTGCCCTGAAAATGAATTAGTGCAGTACCCATAGTTTGGCAATTAATCTAAAGAATAATTTAGATTATTCTTTTTAAATAGAATAAGTAGATATCAATTCCCATACGAGCTGCAAGTGGCGTGTGCTACTTTTAGAAATGACTATTGGTCATACATAAGCCCAGTATATTTGATTGTCAGGTTCACCCAAACCTGATCCTTAGACATGACCCACGTATCCTGTTGTGTTCCTCACTCATCACTCTCTATTGCAGTTCTCTTCCTTTCCTTTCCTTTCCTTTCTGTTCTTCTCTTTTCACCCTTTTACAAGTTCATACTTTATACCAAGAAAAATATATAGGAAACATATTTCTTCCTACATAATATTCCATTTCTGGCTCATTTTTCTCCTTCTCTATTTATGCTTCTTCACAATTCCTTATAGCTTTTCCTATACTGGATCTTATTTCCTTTCTTTCTACTTTCTATTCTTGAACACTTACTACAACCTTTTAGACACTTAAGGCTAGAAATTGAAATAAAACATGGCTTCATCTCCCAGGAAGATCACAGTGCCTTTTTATTTTCTCTGTCTCCCTTCTGTGAAGAAATAGTTCAAAAAGTTTAGGATGTGAAGAAGCAAGCCTACGAGTAGCAAGGTCTGGGCTGACATTCTAGTACAACAAGCAGTGATTAGCCCCATGCCTGCCCTATAAAATAATTACTATTTTTCATAAGAATCATCATTGTGTCTTTCCTCAGAGAAGTAAGTTCCATGTTGAAAGTACAAGATAATACATTCTGTGCTTAATTAAAAAATTATTTTAGAGTATAGCAGATATGTTAACTTACTGCCTGCCCTGTTCTTAACTTTTAGATCTTTTTAAGATGACATTTATTTATTAAAATCACTAAGCTTCTTTTTCACTAAGATGGTGGATAGCAGTTTTAGCATGCATCAGCCACTTATAAACAGAAAAATGTGCAGAAAAATTAACTCTGAGAGTTTTACTTCAAGAAAGAAGACCGGAATTCACCAGAATAGCAAAGGACAACCAGACCTAGAGAGGAGAAGGAGGGCAAACAGTCCCTATGACAACATTTGGGTAATAGAAGTAAGTGAAACACCAGTATGTGAGAGGGGCAGTCAGTCTCTCTCTGTGAATCACCTATCCACTAAGAATCTGTGCAACCCAAGCAAAGCGAGAGCACCCTATTTCTCTCAAGCCCTGGAGCTAACTTGGGGAGAGGTAAAAAGATGGAAAGACCCTGGGGAAAGCTGCAGGCATTTTCCTAGACTCAGGAACAAGAGGAGGATTCCGTTTTTAATCTGGCCTCATACAACCCCAGTCATTGTTTGGTGATCTGACAGTGGCAGCTAAGCAGGCATTTTAGTTTCAAGCCGTCTAGACTACAGAAAGCATGTGTAGGCACAGGCCTCATGAACTCTATTAAACAATTCCACAATCAAAGCTACAAAGTAAGTAGCTAGCAAACCTGCAACAGGAACAAAGCCTCACATAACAATATTAACGTTGAATGTAAACGGCCTAAATGCTCCACTTAAAAGACAGAACAACAAATTAGATGCAAATATATGACCCTTCCTTCTGTTGTTTTTCTGACCCATCTCACATGTAATGACACTCATAGGCTCAAAGTAAAGGGATGGAGAAAGACTGTCACTCAAATGGAAAGCCAAAAAGAGCAAGGGCTGCTATTCTTGTATCAGATAAAACAGACTTTAAACCAACAAAAGTGAAAAAGAACAAAGAAGGACATTACATAATAATAAATGATTCAATTCAACAAGGTTGAAATATCCTAGATTTACACACACCCAAAATTAAAGCACTTGGATTTAAAAAAATAATAATAATTGCTTGTAGACCTGAGAAAAGACTTAGATATCCACACAATAGTAGCGGTGGATTTCAACATCCCACTGACAGCATTAGAGAGATCATCAAGGCAGAAAACTAACAGAAATTCTGGACTTAAATTTGACATTTGATTGGACCTAATAGACATGTAGAGAATACTCCACCCAACAACCACAAAATATACATTATTCTTATCTGCACATGGAATGTCCTCCAAGATTGGCCACATGATTGGTCATAAAGCCTTGATAAATTCAAAAAAATCAAAATCATACCAAGCATCTTCTTGGATCACAGTGAAATAAAAATAGAAATCAATACTAAAAGGAATTCTCAAAACCACAAAAATACATGGAAACTAAGCAACTTGCCCTTGAGTGGCTTTTGGGTAAGGAATGAAATTAAGGCAAAAATAAAAAAAAAATTTGAAACAAAAGAAAGCGGAGACATAACACACAAAAACCTCCAGGATACGGAAAAAGCAGTGTTATGTGGAAAGTTTATAGCACAAAACACTTATATCAACAAGATAGAAAAATCTCAAATTAACAACCTAACCTGTAGTTAATAGAAAGAAAATAGAGAAGAAAGTGGAAAAAACAAAAACAACCCAATCTGAAAGCAAGAAGAAGAAAAAAATAACTAAAATCAGAGCAAAATGAAATGAATTTGAGATTAAGAAACATACCAAAACATACATAAATGAAATGAGAAGGTGGCTCTTTGAAATGATAAACAAAATTGATAGACCACTAAATAGACTGACAAAGAGAAAAAAAGAAGATCCAAATAAGCATAACCATAAATGACAAAGGTGACATCACATCCCATCACACAGAAATACAAAAGATCCTCAGAGACTACTATGAACATATCCATGCACACAAACTAGAAGCTCTAGGGGAAACGGACAACTCCTAAAAACACACAACCTCCCAAGAATGAACCAGGAAGATATAGAAAGCCTGAACAGACTAATAACAAGTAATGAAATGGAATTAGTAATTAAAAAAACCTACCAACCAGAAAAGCCATTGACCAGATGATCATAGCCAAATTTTATTAGACATTAAAAAAATAGCAAATCCAGCAGCACATAAAAATATAATTCATCAAGATCAAATGGGCTTTATTCCAGGGATGCAAAGATTGTTCAACATATGCAAATCAATAAATGTGACTCACCACATAAATATAATTAAAAATAAAACTCATATGATTATCTCAATACATGAGGAAAAAGCATTCAGTAAAACTCAAAATTCCTTCGTGATAAAAATCCTCAACAAACTGGGCATCAAAGGAACATAACCCAAAGTAATAAGAGCCATTTATGACAAAGCTATGGAAAACATCATACAGAACAAGCAAAAGTTGGGAACATTCCTTTTAAGAACTGGAACAATACAAGAATGTCCACTCTCACCACTCACATACAATGTAGTGCTGGAAGTCCTAGCCAGAGCAATCAGGCAAGAGAAAGAAACAAAAGGCATGCAAAGAGGAAAAGAAGAAGTCAAATTATCTATCTTCTCTGATATTATTATACGCCTAGAAAATCCTGCAGATTCTGCCAGAAGACTCCTAGACCTGGATAAATGACTTCAGCAATGTCTCAGTATGCAAAATCAACATACACAAAGAAATAGCATTTCTATACACCAATAACATTAACACTGAAAGCAAATCAAGAACACAACCCCGTTAACAACAGCCACAAAAGAAACTAAATAAATAAAATACCTAGGAATATGTCTAATCAAGGAGGTGAAAGATCTCTACAAAAAGAACTACAAAACACTGATGAAAGAAATTATAGACAATACAAAAAAATGGAAAAACATTCCATACTCATGGATTGGAAGAATCAATATTGTTAAAATGGCTACACTGCCCAAAGCAATTTACAGATTCAGCACTATTCCCATCAAATTATTTATGTTATTTTTCACAGAATTAGAAAAAAAAATTCTAAAATTCTCATGGAACCAAAAAAGAGCCCAAATAGTCAAAGCAACCCTAAGCAAAAAGAACAAAGCTAGAGGCATAGCTAACTTCAAGCTGTACTACAAAGCTACAGTAACCAAAATAGTGTGTTACTGATACAAAAATAGGCACACAGATCAATGGAACAGAAAGAGAACGCTGAAATGAAGCCACACACCTACAACCAACTGATCTTTGAGAATGGCAACAAATAATAAATGGTGCTAGGAAAACAATGCTGAAGAATAAAGCTGGACCCCATATACAAAAATTATCTCAAAATGGATGAAATGCTTAAATGTAAGCCCTCCAACTATAAAAATCCCAGAAGAAAACCAAGAAAATACACTTGTGGGCATTGACCTAGGCAAAGAATTTATGACTAAGTTCTCAAAAGCAAATGCAACAAAAACAAAAATTGACAATTGGAACCTAATTAAACTAAAGAGCTTTTCCACAGCAAAGGAAACTATCAACAGAGTAAACAGAAAACCTAGAGAAGGGGAGAAAATATTTGCAAGCTGGGCATCCAACAAAAGAATAATATACAGAATCTCTAGGAACTTAAAAAAAAATTTTAAAATGACCCCATTAAAATGTAGATGAAGAACATGAACGGACACTTTATAAAAGAAGACATATAAGTGACAAATAAACATATGAAAAAAACTAATCATCAGAGAGATGTAAATCAAAATCACAATAATATACCATCTCTCAACAGTCAGAATGACTATTATTAAAAGTCAAATAAGCAACAAACGTTGGCAAGGTTGTGGAGAAAAAAGAATGCTTCAGACTATTGGTAGGAATGTAAATTAGTTCGGCCACATTGGAAAGCAGTTTGAAAATTTCTCAAAGAACTAAAAAAAAAAAAAAAATACCACTTGACCCAGAAATTCCATTACTGGCTATATACCCAAAGGAAAATAAGTAATTCCACCATTTGCAATAGCAAAGGCATGAAATCAACCCACATGCTCATCAATAATGAGTTGGATTTAAAAAAGTGGCACATATGCACCATAGAATACTATGCCAGCCATAAAAAAGAAAAGAAAATCATGTCCTTTGTGGCATCATGGATTCAGCTGGAGGCCATTACCCTACAGAAAACCAAATACTGCACATTCTCACTTATAAGTGGGAGCTAAACATTGGTCAACCATGGGCATAATACAGGAATGAAAGGGATAAGAAAAAAGGGGGTATGGGTTGAAAAACTACCTATTGGGTGCTATATTTGTTTTTTGTTTTTTTTTTTTTTTTTTTTGAGATGGAGTGTCACTCTTTCGCCCAGGCTGGAGTGCAGTGGCGCAATCTTGGCTCACTGCGAGCTCCGCCTCCTGGGTTCAAGCCATTCTCCTGCCTCAGCCTCCCAAGTAGCTGGAACTACAGGCGCTCGCCACCACGCCCGGCTAATTTTTTGTATTTTTAGTAGAGACAGGGTTTCACCATGTTAGCCAAGATGGTCTCGATCTCCTGACCTCATGATCCGCCCACCTCAGCCTCCCAAAGTGCTGGGATTACAGGTGTGAGCCACTGCACCCGGCCAATATTTGTTATTTGTTAGCATGATCAATAGAAGCCCAAACCTCAGCATCATGCAACATACCCATGCAATAAATCTGAAAATGTACCACATGAATCTAAATTATAAAAATAATTTAAAAATTAACAATTGCTAAGCAGGGTAGTTAAACTATTTTTATCCTATACCAAAGAAATAATTACATTGTTAGACATAGCCTTGAGCAAAAAGACAAGTGTTAAACTGCCCTGGTTTTCTAGCAAAATGGAGGGTAAATAAAATCCCAAGACAGGGTTAAAGCTCATTAGGGAAAAACCTTCACTTTTATTAACTTTAGTATTTGTCATTTTCCTAGTAATGAAATATTTTGTTTACCTTCCACATTCAAAACTCACAAATTATAATGTGTCTTCCTCTCCAACTTTTTGGGTTTCCATTCCCTTTTCTTCATTCCAATTTATGTACTAAATTATCTTCACTGTCTCAGTTCTCTACACAATCGTTTGCATTACTAAGAAATCTAAAGTGATACCAGTGCTGGAATATTTCATTCTAAGCACAAAATATTCAATGATTAGTTGAGATATACAATTATAGGTCAAAATCCCTTACAATATTTATATACTATTACTTCAACCCAGCAAATATTTATTGATCATTTTAATAACTGTCTCACACTGTGCCAGTCCAAGGTAATACAATAGAGAGCAAAAATAGACATTATGTCACTTGCAGCCTAATTAGGAAACAGACATTAAATAATTGCAACATAAAATTCAACTAGAGAAAGAGCTATGTGAGTTTACAGTAGGAAAATTGGACTTAGGAAGGTTTTCCTAAGGAAGTTATGCTTGAATTTAGAGCCCAAAGATGATTATGGGTTACACAGGGCCAGAAGAAAAGAAAAGAATTTTCTAGTATGAGGTTCCATCACACTGCACACTAAATAAAGTCTCCCACCAACCCACCTAGAGCTCTGGAGCAAAGATTATTTATTAAAGAAGTCCTGCATTGATAGAAATGGTAAGACTCCTATACCACCTCCTTATTCAGTATTAGCCAAAGGCTGCTCCCAAGAAGAGTGGCCCATGGCCCCAAAACTGAAGTAGATTCTAAAAATGTAAACATCTAGAGGAATGACATCAGCAAAATTGAAAAATATTAGTTGTCTACCATCATCTGTCCACAGTGCACCAATTTTGAAAATTACTCATAGACAAGGGAAAAAAAAACCTGCCTGCCACCCAAGAATGCTATTCCTAGCAAGAATATCCTTCAAAAATAAAGGAGAGATAATGAATTTCCTAAACAAACAAGGTGAGGAAGATCATCACCATTACATCTGCCTTACAGAAAATGCTAGAAGTTCTTCAAGTTGTAGTGAAAGGGCACTAAATAACAACATGAAAACATATAAAAGTATACAACTTATTGTAAAGGTAAAAACTTAGTCAAATTCAGAATATTTAATCCTATAATGGTTGTACGTAAATCACTTTTTAACCTAGTATGAAGGTTAAAAAGATGAACTATTAAAAATAACTATAGCAATAGTATTTTGTTAATGTATACCCAATATAAAAAGAAGCAAATTCTGACATCAAAAACACAAAATGGACAGGAATAGAAATGCAGAGATTTTTTTTATGAGATTGAAGTTAATTTATCAGTTCAAAGTAGACTGTTACAACTATATGAAGTTTTCTGAAAATCACATGTTAAAAACAAAGCAAAAAGTAGATACAAAAATAATATTGAGAAAGAAATCAAAGCATACTACTACAAACAATTATCAAAGTACAAAGGAAGACAGAAGTTGAGGAGGAAAGGAACACAGAAACTATGAAGCAGTTGGAAAACAATAAACAAAACGACAATGCTGTCATTACCTATTAATCATTACTTTAAATGTAAATGGACTAAATTCTTCAATCAAAAAACATAGAGTAGCACAAAAGATTAAAAAACAAGACCCAACTATATGTTGCTTATAAATGACTCATTTAGCCTTAAGGACTCACATTAGCTGAAAGTAAAGGTAAGGTAAAAGATATTAGATGCAAATGAAAACTGGGGGTAGCTATACTTATAACAAACAAAATATATGTTAAGTCAAAAACTGTAGCAAGAGCCGAAAAAGATTATTATGTAATGTTTGAGTGGTCAATTTACCAAGATAATAAAACAATTGTAAATATATATATTTACATATCTATGCATCCATAAATGCATCCACATATATATACACCTAGACATCATATATACCTATGTGTGTATACACACATATATATGTATATATTATACATATAGGTATATATTGTATAGACTACACACACCCATATATACATACATGGAGATATATATACACACACACATCATATACATATATCATGGATGCGTATATATGCATATATGTGTGGGCATATATATATGATGCATGTGTGTATATGCACTCATCACTGAAGCACCTAAATATAAATAACAAATATTAATATATGTGAAGAAAAAGATAGAACAGCAACACAATATTAGTAGGGAATTTCAGTACCCTACATTAAATAATGGACAAATCTTTGAGACAGAAAATCAATAAAGGAACAGCACACTTGAATGATTCTATACACCAATGAACCTAACAGACATACACAGAACATTTCATCCAGTAGCAGAAGCATACACATTCTTATCAACCACACACAGAACATTCTGCTGTATACATCATATGTTAGGCCACAAAACAAGTCTTAACATATTTAAGAAAATAGAAATTACATCAAATATCTTTTCTGACCACAGTGGTATGAAACTGGACATTCTTAAAAGTAGGAAACTGGAAAAATTACATATGCATAAAAATTAAACTCCTGAAAAACCATTGTGTCAAAGAAGAGGTCAAAAAATACTTTGAGACACATGAATATAGAAACATGAGATACCAAAACTGATGGAATGCAGCAAAAGCAGTTCTAAGAGGAAAATTTATAGTAATAAACACCTAAGTTAAAAAAATTAAACAGAATCTAGAAAAACAATGAAAATGGTCAACAGAAATAAGTTATTTTGTAATAAAGATAAACAAAATTGGCAAGCTTTTCGCTAAACCAATAAAAAAGATCAAGTAAATATAACCGGAAATGAAAGAGAAGACATCACAACTGATACTGCAGAAATAAAAGGATTGTAGAGGACTACTATAGACAATTATATGAAAGCAAATTAGATAACTTAGAAGAAATAAATAAATTCCTAGACAGGTACAACCTAACAAGAGTGAATCATAAAAAAAAAAAGAAAATCTAAACAAACCAGAAATAAGTAAAAATATTGACTCAGTAATCAAATATTTCCAAACAAAAGAAAAGCCCAGGAAGAGTAGCTTTACAGCTGAATTCTACCAAACATTTAAAGAAAAACTAACACTAATATTTCTCAAATGTTTCCAAAAAATTGAAGAGGAGAGGACACTTTCCAACTCATTTATGAGGCTAGCATTACCCAAATACCAAAGCCAGTTAAGGATATTACAAGAAAATAAAATTACAGGTCAATAATTCTGATAAATATGTATGCAAAAATGCTTAGCAAAATACCATCAAACCAAATTCAACAACACATTGAAAGGGTCATACACTGTGATCAAGTGGGATTTATTCCTGAGATACAAAGATGATTCAACATACAAAATCAATCAATGTGATATACCACATTAAGAGAATAAAGGACAAATCCATACAATAATCTCAATAGGTGCAAAAAAAAAAGCATTTGACAAAATTTAACATTCTTTTATGTTTAAAAATAACTTTCAACAAATTAGGTAGAGAAGGAATGCACCTCAACAAAATAAAGGCCATATAAGACCACAGATAACATCATATTCAACAATGAAAAGCTGAAAGCTTTCCTCTAAGGTCAAGAAGAAGACGAAATGTCTGCTTTCACTATTTCTATTCAACATAGTATTAGCAGTTCTAGCAAAATAAATTAGACAAGAAAAAGAAATAAAAGCCATTGAGATTGGAAAGAAAGAAGTTAAAGTGTCTTTCTTCGCTTGCAATATCATCATATATGTAGAAAATTTTAAGGAGTTCACCATAAAACGGTTAGATCTAATAAATGAATTCAGGAAAGTTATAGGATACAAAATCAAAATTAACATATAAAAATTAGTTATACTTCTATACATTAACTGAATTATCTAAAAAAGAAATTAAGACACAACCCCATTACAATAGCATCAGAAAGAATAAAATAATTAGGAATAAATTTAACCAAGTAGGTGAAAGAGTTGTACCCTTAAAAGAATAACATATTGATACAAAATTGAAGACAGAAATAAATGGAAAGATAGCCCATATTCATAAATTAGAAGAATTAATATTAATAAAACATCCATACTACCCAAAGCAACCCACAGATGCATTGCAATTTCTATCGAAATTCCAATGGCATTTTTCACAGAAAAAATAAAATAAAACATTTTAAAATTCACATAGAATTACAAATGACCCTGAATAGCCAAAGTAATCTTCTTCCTGATTTCAAAATATATTATAAAATTTCAGAAATTAAAAGAGTATGGTATTGGGGAAAAAAAACAGGTATATAGACCAATGAAACAGAATAGATAACCCAAAAATAAACCCACTGATCTACAAAAAGTGGGCCAAGAATCCCCAGTGAGGAAAAGCTAATTTCTTCAACAAATAGTAAATGGTGCTAGGTAATTGAATACCCATAAGCAAAAGAATAAATTGGACCCTTATCTTAAACCTTAAACAAAAATCAACTCAAAATGGCTTAAATACTTAAATGCAAGACACGAAACTTTGAAACTCTAAGAAGACATGGTGGAAAATCTAAATATCAGCCTTGGCAATGAGTTTTTGGATGTAACACCAAATGTGAAGGCAACAAAAGCAAAAATAACCAAGTGAAATTACATCAAACTAAAAAGTTTCTGCCCAGCAAAAAAAGGAAACAGTAAACAAAATAAAGAGACCACCTTCAGAATGGGAGGAAATATTCGTAAACCACATATCTGATAAAGGATTAATATCCAAAATATATAAGGGACTTACACATCTCAAATACACAAAATCCAAAGAACCCAATTAGAAAATGGGCAGAGGACCTGAATTAGACTTTTTTTAAAGGAATACACACAAATGGCCAACAGGCATACGGAAGGGTGTACTAAGGCTCATTAATCATTAGGGAAATGCAAATCAGAACAACAATAAGATATCATGCCTCCTAGGAAGGATATTAGCAAAAAGTCAAAAGATAACAAGTATTTGCAAGGATGTGTAGAAAAAGGAACTCATACATGTAGGTGAAAATGTCAAGTGGTACAGCCATCATGGAAATCATTACAGAGATTCCTCATAAATTAAAAATAGAATTACCATATGATTGAGCAATCTTATTTGGGTATATGTATCCAAAGTAAGTAAAATCACCATCTCAGAGAGATATCTGCACTCCCATGTTCATTGCAGCATTATTCACAATAACCAAGATATGTAAATAACCTATGTCCATTGATGAATGACTGGATAAAGAAAATGTGGTGTGTGTGTATATATATATTTACTTTATAAAAAAGTAAAACAAATATATATATATGAAAGACTACATATATATATACATGAATATTGTTGTACCTCAAAAAAAAGGAAATTCTGCCATTTGCAACAACATGGATGAACCTGGAGGACATTATGCTAAGTGAAATAAATCAGACACAGAAGAATAAATACTGCATGATATCTACTTACATGTGGAATCTAAAAAAGTCTAACTCACTGAAACAGAGAGTAAAATGATGGTTTCCAGAGGCTGGGAATTGAGGGAAATAGGGAGATGTTGGTCAAAGTGTACAAACATTCAGGTGTAAGATGAATAAGATCTGGAGATCTAATATACAGCATAGTGACTATAGTTATTAATAATTTATTATATACTTAAAATTTGCTAAAGTAGATCTAAAGTGTTCTCACTACTCACCAAAAAATGTAATGTGAGGTGACAGATGTATTAATTAGCTTGATTGTGGTAAACATTTCATAGTATATATGTTTATCAAATAATCACATTGGACATATTAAATATACACAATTTTTACTTGTCAATCATGTATCAGTAAATCCAGAAAAAAAATTTTTAAATGCTAATAGCTGGAGGCTATTAACCACACTCCTCATAGCTGGGCAAGGAGTCTGTTTCTAGAGGGATCTGGGCGGTATTTTTCCATGTCGACCCCAATCCCCAATAATATAAAATATAGAGAGTAGTAACAACATCTTAATAACATAATAGATGTCTGTATAAATAAAATGAAAGGCATAAATCATTTTTAAATATCATATTTACTAGTAAGTAGAAAGAACTCAAGTCTCAGCTTGGGTCTACATCATGCCAAGGTCCATGCCCTTTCCACTGTTCAAATTCAATGCATGGTGTCTCAGCACCTGTTTGCTTTCAGACTCAGTTCTAGACATGGAGGATGTCACAGTGAACAAAATAAAAAAAGAGCCTGAAGCTAAATATCTAGTAGTTCAAGATAATGAAATAACTTACAGACATGTGTAAAGAACCACCATTAGCAATAATCTAGAATCCATGAGGAATAACAGTGTAAGTTGCAGTTGTTAAATATCCCAATTTTCATAGATTAAAAAATAAATGAAGTTAAACAAATAAACTTGACATCTACTCATGAAACTATTTTAGAATGCATTTTAAAATGCATTCTAAATGGTAAAGAGCATAAGATAATAATTATTAAGTGAAAATAGTATTTTATTAAGGACAAATCATTTTTATTTACCCTGTCAATTTCTTTTTTGGAACAGTAAAATATATGGAGAAAGTGTCTGCATTTCAGAAAAATATTTGAGAAGGATGTTTGTAATCTCTTGAAGAAGAGTAAATAAATGCTGAAAAATATTACACTCAACGAGGTTTACAACTGGTGATAACGCTGCTCTTCATATGTATTTATTAATAGAAATTTGATCTACTTGTCAGAAGCTTTTCTGCTACAGGCTGAAAACATTTGTTACCGATCTTGCTCAATATCTTCATTCAAATAGTAATGATAAGTATAAATTATGCTTACTACACAGGCAGGTGACACAGAGATGAGAGGAATGATTAGCCGAATCATCACAGAACAAAATAAAGCTTCAAAGTAAGCTCAGTGGACTGGAATAATAAGTCCCAAAGCATAGAATGAAGTAGGTTCTCCCATGGCAACCAATTTTCATTATGATGAATGGATAATATATGGATTCGCAAAATTCATGTGGGAAAAAATGTGCTCTAGAAGGTTTAGTTAACCACAAGTATAAGCTAAGGCAACTTCGATATGAGCACTAAAGCACTGAATCTAAAGCTGCACTCTTAACAGTGTGATTGTGTCTTGGTGGTTGCATTTGGAAGAGATGATTCCCGTGTTGTTGAAAAGGACATTTCTGAGCTATAAAGCTCACAAAAACCCTCTTAAAGAAGGATTTACATATATCTCACAGGGGCAAAGAAAGAATTTACAATTATAAGTTTATAAAAGTAAATGTTTTAAAAAAGGAAAGAGAAACATCTTTCATCATTTTGAACAGGAAGAATTCAGCGCTTTTCATAAGTTTTTATTTGTCCTTACAGTTGATTACAAATGTATATAATACACTTTAATGTAATTTCCTCATTTTTTATATTTTCCTCCTTTCTTTTTAATTTCAGTAGAAAAAAAATGATTCACCATTTCCCCCCTTCTTACATTTCTTCACATTTTTTCACATTTTTTCAAACCAAGGGTGGTTTTTCTTTGGGGGGTGGACATAATACCCTGCTTTGAGGGAATAAGAAAGGACATCATCTCTTACTTTGCTAAAGCGTTCCTCTGGGCCCTAAGGTTTTTCCTCCACAGGGTTGTTCCTCCTTGCTGGGTGGCTACATGCAGTATAAAGGTATGGGTTATTAGGACTCTTTGACAGTATAGAATGCCAGTGATAAACTGTTACAGAACAGGTTATACTATGAACATGTTTGCTTGATGCCATTGTTTTCTTCCTTATGAGATTCAATGGACAGAAGCAGTAGTAGAGTGATAGTGAGTGACGAAACAACCATGACTACGGGTTCAAGAAGCTTTCACAGGCTGGGCGCTATGGCTCACTCCTGTAATCCCAACACTTTGGGAGGCTGAGGTGAGAGGATTGCTTGAGTCCAGGAGTTTCAGACCAGCCTGGAAAACATAGCAAGACCTTGTTTCTGAAAAAAATAAAAATATTAGCTGGGCATGTTGTTGCATGCCTGTAGTCCTCACTACTCAGAAGGCTGAGACTGGAGAATTGCTTGAGTCCAGAAAGTTGAGGCTGCAATGAGCCACGATCGCACCATTGCACTCCAGCCTGGGTGATACAGAGATTATCTCTTAAAAAAAAAAAGTAAAATGAAAAAGAAGCTTTCTTAGATCTGAAATAAAATTGCTGAAAGCTTTACGGGTTGTGTTTCTTTGTTAAAAAAAAAAAACTTATTTTGACAGAACATTTACTCTAACTTTGTTCTGAGCTTGCCCAGTAGACACCAATAAACTGACTATTTTTCTTATTAAGGAAAAATCTGCAGAGATTAAGGAACGCAGGGAATAACAGAGGTAGGTTTAATACTGAAAAAAAAAGATGTACTGACATCAACATTTTTACATTTTAACAAAAATTTCTTTCTTGAAAATTTTTGTGGGTACATAGTTGGTTTATATATTTATGAGGTACATGAGATGTTTTGATACAGGCATGCAATGCATAATAATCACATCATGGAGAATGGGGTGTCCATCCCCTCAAGCATTTATCCTTTATATGACAAACAATCCAATTACACTCTTTTAGATATTTTTAAATGTACAATTAAGTTATTGTTGGCTATAATCACTCTGTTGTGCTATTAAATAACAAGTCTTATTTGTTCTAACTATATTTTTGTCTCATTAATCATCCCCAACTCCTCCCCACAGCCCCCTTGCTAGCCTCTGGTAACCATTCTTCTACTCTCTGTGTCTATGAGTTAAATTGTTTTGATTTTTTCAGTCCCACAAATAAGTGAGAATATGCAATGCTTGTCTTTCTGTGCCTGGATTATTTCACTTAACATAGTGATCTCCAGTTCCATTTATCTCATGCAAATGGCAGAATTTCTTTCTTTTTATGGCTGAATAGTACTCCTTTGAGTATATGTTCCACATTTTCCCTATCCATTTATCTGTTGATGGACACAGGCTGCTTCCAGTTTTTAGCTATCATGAACAGTGCTGCAACAAACATGGAAGAGCAGATATCTCTTTGATATATTAATTTTCTTTTTGGGGGGTATGTACCCAGCAGTGGAATTGGTGGATTATACGGTAGCTCTATTTTTAGTTTTTTGAGGAACTTCCAAACTGCTCTCCATAGTGATTGCACAAATTTATATTCCCACCAACAGTCAGTATACAAGGGTTCCTCTTTCTCCACATCCTTGCCAGCATTTGTTATTGCCTGTCTAACGGATATAAACCATCTTAACTGAGATAACATGATATCTCGTTGTAGTTTTGGTTTGCATTGCTCTGATGATCAATAATGTTGAGCACATTTTCAGATGCCTATTTGCTATTTGTATGTCTTCTTTTAAGAAATGCTTATTCAAATCTTTTGCCTATTTTTTATTGGATTATTAGATTTTTTCCTATAGAGTTATTTGAGCTCCTTATTTATTCTGGTTATTAATCCCTTGTCAGATGGGTGGTTTTCAAACATTTTCTCCCATTCTGTGGATTGTCTTCACTTTGTTGATTGTTTCCTTCAGCTGTGCAGAAGACTTTTGTTTGTTTGTTTGTTTGTTTGTTTTTGAGACGGAGTCTCATTCTGTCACCCAGGCTTGCAACCTTCACCTCCCTGGCTCAAGTGATTTTCCCACCCCAGCCTTCCAAGTAGCTGGGATTACAGACACCCGCCATCATGCCTGGCTAATTTTTGTATATTTGTAGAGACGAGGCTTCACCATGTTAGCCAGGCTGGTCTTGAACTGAACTCAGGTGATCTGCCCACTTTGGCCTCCCTCGGTGCTGGGATTACAGGTGTGAGCCACCACATCCTGCCTGTGCAGAAGCTTTTTAACTTGATGTGATCCCATCTGTCCATTTTTACTTTGGTTACCTGTGCTTTTGGGGTATTGCTCAAGAAATTTTTGCTCAGGCCAATGTCTTAGGAAGTTTCCCCAATGTTTTCTTCTAGAAGCTTCATAGATTGATGTCTTAAAGTTTTTAATCCATTTTGATTTGATTTTTATACATGATGAGAGATAAGGGTCTAGTTTCATTCTTCTTCATATGGATATCCAGTTTTCCCTGCACCATTTATTAAAGAGACTGTCTTTTCCTCAGTGTATGTTCTTGTTGCCTTTGTCAAAAATGAATTCAGTATAGGTGTGTGGATTTGTTTCTGGGTTCTCTGTTCTGTTCCATTGAGCTATATGTTTTCACGCCAGTACCATGCTGTTTTGGTTACTGTGGCTCTGTATTATAATTTGAAGTCAGGTAATGGGATACCTCCAGTTTTGATGTTTTTGTTTATGATAGCTTTAGCTATTCTGGGTCTTTTGTGGTTCCATATAAATTTTAGGATTCTTTTTTCTATTTCTATGAAAAATGTCGTTGGTATTTTGACAGTGTGTGGGCTTATTTCAACATTTTTTTTAAGTTCCCAGATGAATGTGCAGGTTTGTTACACAGGTATTCATGTGCCATGGTTTGCTGCACCTATCAATCTGTCATCTAGGTTTTAAGCCCCACATACATTAGATATTTGTCCTAATGCTTTCACTTCCATTGCCCCCCAACCCCCAACAGGCCCGGTGTGTGATGTTCCCCTCCCTGTGTCTATGTGTTCTCATTGTTCAGCTCCCACTTATGAGTGACAACATGTGGTGTTTGGTTTTCTGTTCATGTGTTAGTTTGCTGAAAATGATGGCTTCCCACTTCATCCATGTCCTTGCAAAGGATATGAACTCATCCTTTTTCATGGCTGCATGTATTCCATGGTGTATATGCGTCACATTTTCTTTATCCAGTCTATCATTGATGGGCATTTGGGTTGGTTCCAAGTCTTTGCTATTATAAATAGTGCTGAAATAAACATACATGTGCATGTGTCTTTACAGTAGAATAATCCTTTGGGTATACACCCAGTAATGGGATTGCTGGGTCAAATGGTATTTCTGGTTCTAGATCCTTGAGGAATCACCACACTGTCTTCCACATGGTTGAACTAATTTACACTTCCACCAACAGTGTAAAATCATTCCTATTTCTCCACAGCCTCAGAAGCATCTATTGTTTCCTGACTTTTTAATGATCGACATGCTAACTGGAGTGAGATGTTATCTCATTGTGGTTTTGATTTGCATTTCTCTAATGATTAGTGATGATGAGCTTTTTTCCATGTTTCTTGGCCACATAAATGTCCGTATAGCCAAGACAATCCTAAACAAAAAGAACAAAGCTAGCAGCATCATGCTACCTGCCTTTAAACTATACTACAAGTCTACAGTAACCAAAACAACATGGTATTAGCACCAAAACAGATATATAGACCAATGGAACAGAACAGAGACCTCAGAAATATCACCACACATCTACAACCATCTGATCTTTGATATATATGACAAAAACAAGCAATAGGGAAAGGATTTCCTATTTAATAAATAGTGCTGGGAAACTGGCTAGCCACATGCAGAAAACTGAAACTGGACCCCTTCCTTACACCTTATACAAAAATTAACTCAAGATGGATTAAAAACTTAAATGTAAAACCCAAAACCATAAAAACCCTAGAAGAAAACCTAGGCAATACCATTCAGGGCATAGGCATGGGCAAAGACTTCATGACACCAAAAGCGATTGCAACAAAAGCCAAAATTGACAAGTAGGATCTAATTAAACTAAAGATCTTCTGTACAGCAAAAGAAACTATCATCACAGTGAGCCAGCAACCTACAGAATGAGAGAAAATTTTTGCAATCTACCCATCTGACAAAGGTCTAATATGCAGAATCTACAAGGAACTTAAACAAATTTACAAGAAAAAACAACCCCATCAAAAAGTAGGCAAAAGATATGAACAGACAATTCTCAATATTTCCAATTTTTGAATGTTTTAAGACTTGTTTTGTGCCCTAGTATATAGTCTATTTTTGAGAATGATGTATTTGCTGAAGGAAAGTATATGTATTCTGTAGCCATTAGATGAAGTGTTCTGTAAACATCTATTTGATCCATTTGGTCTATAGTGCAGATTAAATCTCATGTTTCTTTGTTGATTTTTTGTCTGGAAGATCTATCCAATGCTTTAAGTGAAGTGTTGGAGTCTCCAGCTATTATTATATTGGGACCAGTCTCTCTCGTTGGGTCTGATAATATTTGTTTTATATACCCGGGTGCTCCAGTGTTTAGTGCATATATATTTAAAATGTTATATCCTCTTCTTTAACTGACCCCTTTATCATTATATAGTGACCTTCTTTGTCTCTTTTTATAGTTTTTGTCTTGAAATCTATTTTGCCTAATATAAGTATAGCTACTCCAACTCTTTTTTGATTTCCATTGGCATGGAATATATTTTTCCACCACTGTATTTTTAGTGTATGTGTGTCTTTATAGGTGAAATATGTCTCTTGTAGGCAACAGATTAATGGGTCTTGTTTTTCCATCCATTCAGCCACTCTGTCTTTTCATTGGAGAGTTTAGTCCATTTACATCCAATGTTAATATTGATAATAAGGACTTACTTTTGCTATTTTGATATTTGTTTCCTGGTTGTCTTGTGGTATTGCCCTCCTTCTTTCTTTCCTTTCTGTCTTCCTTTAGTGAAGTTGATTTTCTCTGTTAATATGATTTACTTTCTTGCTTTTTACTTTTTGTGTATCCATTGTAATTTTTTTTTTTTTTTTTTTTTTAGTTTAAGGTTACCATGAGGCTTGCAAATACTACCTTTTTTTTTTTTTTTTTTTTTTTTTTTTTTGTGACAGAGTCTTGCTCTGTCACCCAGCCTGGAGTGCAGTGGCACAATCTTGACTCACTGCAAGCTCCGCCTCCCAGGTTCACGCCATTCTCCTGCTTCAGCCTCCCGAGTAGCTGAGACTACAGGTGCCTACCACCATACCCAGCTAATTTTTTGTGTTTTTAGTAGAGACAGGGTTTCACCGTGTTAGCAAGGATGGTCTCAATCTCCTGACCTTGTGATCTGCCTGCCTTGGCCTCCCAAACTGCTGAGATTACAGGTGTGAGCCACTGCACCTGGCCGAGGCTTGCAAATACTATCTTATAATCCATCATTTTAACCTGATAACAATTTAACACTCTTTGCATAAGCAACCAAGCAAAAAGAAAACTAATAAAAACTTTATGTCTAACCTTTGTCTACCTACTTTTAAACTTTTTCTTGTTTCTAGTTATATGTTATTGTACTGTCTACATCTCAAAAATTGTGCTAGTTGTTATTGTTTGATTGGTTCACTGTTTAGTCTTTCTACTTAGGATAAGAGTAGTTTACACACCACAGAAAGAGAGCATTATAATATTCTGTGTTTTTATGTGTACTCACTATTACCAATGAGTTTTGTACATTCAGATGATTACTTATTGCTTATTAACATCATTTTCTCTCTGATTAAGGTACTCCCTTTAGTATTTCTTTTAGGACACGTCTGGTGTTGAAGAAATCCCTCAGCTTTTCTTTTTGTCTGGGAAAGTCTTTACTTCTCTTTTATATTTGAAGAATATTTTTATGGTATACTATTCTAGAATAAAAGTTATTTTCCTTCATGACTTTAAATTTGTCATACCACACTCTCCTGGCCTGTAAGGTTTCCACTGACAAATCTACTGCCAGACATACTGAAACTCCATTGTGTGTTATTTGTTTCTTTTCTCTTCTTGCTTTTAGGATCCTTTCTCTATCTTGATCTTTGGGAGTTTGATTATTAAATGCCTTGAGGTAGTCTTCTTTGGGTTAAATCTTCTTCGTATTCTATAACTTTCTTGTAGTTGTATATTAATATCTTTCTCTTGATTTAAGAAGTTCTCTGTGATTATCCCTTTGAATAAACGTTCTACACCTCTTTCTCCACCTCCTCCTTAAAGCCAGTAACTCTTAGATTTGCCATTTTGAGGCTATTTTCTAGAACCTGTAGGTGTAATTCATTGTTTTTTATTATTTTTCTTTGGTCTCCTCTGACAGTGTATTTTCAAATAGCCTATCTTCAAGCTCACTAATTATTTTGTCTTCATCCATTCTGCTATTAAAGAACTCTGATGCATTCTTTAGTATGCCAATTGCACTTTTCAGCTCCAGAATTTCCACTTGATTCTACTATTTCAATCTCTTTGTTAAATTTATCTTATAGCACTCTGAATTCTTTCATAATCAGGTTGTTATGTTGAATTGCTTTGAGTTTCCTCAACACAGCTATTTTGAATTCTCTGTCAGAAAGGTAACATATCTCCATTTCTCCAGGATTGGTCTCTAGTGCTCTATTTACTTCATTTAGTTAGGTCATGTTTTGCTGGATGGTGTTGATGCTAGTAGATGTTCTTCAGTTTCTGGGCATTGAAGATTTAGGTATTTATTGTTGTCTTCACAGTCTGAGCTTGTTTGTACCCGTTCTTCATGGGAAAGCTTTCCAGGTATTCAAAAGGACTTGGGTGTTGTAATCTAAACTGTATCTGCTTTGTGGGGCACACCAAGACCAGTAGCACTGTGATTCTTGCAGACTCATAGAGGCACCACCTTGACCATATTGGACAAGATCTGGGAGAATTCTCTGGATTACCAAGAGAGACTCTTGTTCTCTTCTTTTACTTTTTCCCAAAGAGAGTCTCTGTCTCTCTGTTCTGAGCCATCTAAATCTGTGGGTGGAGTGACACAAACACCCCTGTGGATACTATCACTATGACTGTTCTGGGTCAGACCTGAAGCCAGCACGGCCGTGGGTCTTGTCCAAGGCCTGTTATAACCACTCCCTGGCTATTGCCTATGTTCCCTCAAGGTTCTGGGGCTCTACAATCAGCAGGTGGCAAGGCCAGCCAGCTCTGTGTCCTTCCCTTGAGGATGTCAAGTTCCCCCAAGCCCTGTGTAGTTGAGAGGTACCATCCAGGAGCCAGGGACTAGAGTCAAAAAACAAAGAAGTGTTCCTGGTTTTCTATTGTACTTGTAGCTGAGCTGGCACTCAAATCATAAGATACAGTCCTTCCCAGTCTTCCCTCCCATTTCCAGAGGCATAGGAGCCTCCCCTCATAGGCCCTACCACCACAGGCAACAGGTAGTACTGCCTGAATACCACTGATATTCCATTAAGGCTCAATAGATTTTAAGTCAGCTTGTGGTGAATGCTGCCTGGCCTGGGACTCACCATTTAGGTCAATGGGCTCCTCTCTGGCCCAAGGCATGTACAGAAACGTCATCTGAGAGTCAAGTCCCAGAACTAAGGGCCCCCTTGGTTCTCTACCCCACTGTGACCATGCTTGTAACTAAAGTGCAAGACAAAGTCCCCTTACTTTTCCCTCTGCTTTTATCAATCAGAAGTAGTTTACCCCATAGCCACCACAGCTGGTAATGTACTGAGTCTCAACTGAAGCCAGCTATTCTCAGGGTGTCACCCCAAGTTCCTCAACATAGTACCTGGGTATCACTGCTGGTTATTCAGGGTCGAAGGGGTCTTCAGTTATCAGGTGATGAATGCTGTCAGGACTTCATTCAACCTGTCAGGATGGACCCCTTCAAAGCAGCAGATTTTCTTCTGGGCCAGGATGTATATAGAAATGTCCTCTTGAGAGGTAGGACCCAGAACTGGAGCTTCACAACTCTGACTGGTGCACTATTCTACTATGGCTGAGCTAGTGTCCAAGATGACAAAGTCATCCCCCCCTTCCATTTTCTCTCCTCAAATGGAAGGAAGTGATCTCTTTTGGAGCTGCGAGTGTGCAGACTGTGTTTAGGGGAGGAGTGATGCCAGCACTCCCTTAGCTGCCCCCTCATTGGGTCACATGCCCCCTTAGTCCACTGTCTCTGTGACCATTTCAGCACTAGGACTCACCTAAGTGTTGCAGTCCTTATGGCCCAGATTACCTTTCATGTCTACTTAGAGACACAGATCACTGTAGCCCTTGATGGCGAGGTATGCAGGCATGTAAGTTTAGACCACTGGGATCAGCAATTGTCCTCTGGCTAGGGCTGGTTTAAATGCTCCCTCCATGGGCATCAGCTAAATTTGGTCTGGTTTTCCTTTCTACCCTAACAGGCCAGTACTGAGTTCAATGTCTCACAATTACCTGGAGAGTATCTCTGGGCACTGGGGAAAGGAAAGCACAACAATCGTGAAGCAATGAACTCAGCCTTGTCCTGTTGAGCAGAAAGGGAGGAGGAGGTTCCAAGGGAGGGGTTAGGGGATGGAATTGACAATTCAGGACTGTTTTTCCTACCTCTTCAGTTCGACATTCAGTGATATGAAGTTAACACCAGGTGCTATGAGGGCTTACCAGATTTTTGGATCTTATGAAGGTGTTTCCTGTTTGTAGATAGTTGTTAAATTGGTGTCCTTGAAAGGGAGACTATGAGTAAAGCCTTCTATTCTGCCATCTTGCTCCACCTCCTCTAACAAATATTTCTTAAAATAACGTTTCTATTTTCTGGTTCAAGGAAAGAAATAAAAATACATTAACATATTTAGAGAATGCTTTCTTTTTATTAAGGACTATATTAAGACTGCTTTACATATGTAATGTCATGTAATCCTTACAGCAACTCTGTGGACAAAATACTATTATTTCAATGTTACAAATAAGGAAATTGGACTTTGAGTAACATAATCAAATACAAGCAGTAACTGTAGAAGTAGGAATTGAACCCAAAATTATCTTTTCATATTATGTACTATGTTAATTACCACCAGAAAATCCTTCTTTAGATAAAAAGTATCCCACAATGGAATGACCCCAAGGTATAAATTATTCTATTGCTTAAAAGGAATGCCATGCTATTTTTCTACAAGAAAAAAAAATGTTCAAACTTGTTATGGTCAATTTCATATTTGTGTAGGACAGCTATCTTTTGTCTATAAAATCTGTTCCTCCAGAAATAATTCACTGTAGTATGAAGATTCTGCTCCATTAGTCAGGGAGATCAAGTTCCAACTGTGTTCTGACATGAGTATGATGAGTGACATTTGACTGACTACATTAACTCTCTGTGACTGGTTCTTTGCAAAATGATGAAAATGAGCAAGACTTCGGTATTTTTCTGTTTTTTTATTTTGTTTTTTACCCCTAGATGAGTCACCTAGAAAGCTTTTACAAAGTACTATGCTAGGTCTCAAGCCAAAGCTATAAAATCAGAAGCTCTGGT
Organism: Gorilla gorilla gorilla; assembly: GCF_029281585.2. Lineage (NCBI taxonomy): Eukaryota > Metazoa > Chordata > Mammalia > Primates > Hominidae > Gorilla > Gorilla gorilla. Next base: position 67,007,711 of record NC_073229.2, read on the forward strand.
GGCGGGTTGTAGGCATCATATGTTTTAAAAGCTCTTCAGCTTTTGCTATTGAGCAGCCAAGGTTGAGAATTATTAGGTGGCTTAAATAAATAGATGCATGATGGATGAGGTCATTTTCAGTAGTAACAATTTATAATTCTATGACCAACCCAACTATACCCTGAACTATTTCTTTTGTCAGGATAAATTTATTGAGTGCTTATTTTAAATCTGTCAGTGTGCCAAATAGGGAAGACATAAAGATAAACTTTCCATGCTCTCCAGGTTAACTTACAGTCCTGAAGAAACTTATGACTTTCCATTAGCATAGACGGTAAATCCTATGAATATACATTTTTTATTGAACTCTATTAGGGAAGATGCTAGAGGTCATTACACCTTGACATCAATTTATATAATTGTTCTGCTGCCAAAAGACAAGAGACAGAAAAAATTCCTTCTTCATATCTTTACATATCAACTTTTAAAGTAAATTATTTACTTTTTTACTGTATTTTTATCAGTGATAAATTTATATCCTTTATCCACACTGACGTGAAAAATTTAACCCAAAATATTGCTTTGATATGGCAGGTATTTAGAAGTCATTGGTTCAATTCTTCCATCAATGAACAGATTAGTAAAGTGATTTGAGTGATTTGCTTACCATCATACTTATGGCTTTTACCTTATTGTTATTGACAGAGTTCAAGTGTTGTGTTCTCAGCTCAGTGATCATCCTACTAGAGTCACTATTTCATCCATCATATTTCACCCAATATATTCACGTAGGTAATATATTGTTTGCTTAAGTGTCAGAAGATGTGGAATGGTGTGTTATGTTTGCTTGATGGCAAATCATAATACTCTTTGTGGTAATAATAATAAATACATTTCAATATTGTTTGAGAAATCACTTCTTTTCAGACATTTATTTGACCTTGAATTTTAAATAGAGTAACATTTTAAATCAAGGAGGAAATATTACAGATATTGGCATTCCTCATGGGTTTTCTTTATTATGCATTATATTTTATCTCACTAAATTGATAATATAAATTTTAACTTTTCTTGTGCAAATATATGTTAAAAAGGGACTAATTATGATTCACAGCTACCAAAGTAAACCTTCTAAATTTGCACTTCTTTTTTGAGATGTCTTGAGTTTTATAGGCATACTCCTATCACAGCAGGTTAAGAGGTAGATAAACAAATATTTTATTTATTTGTGGGTTTTTTTTTCTACTTTGCAATTAACTTTTTCTCCAAATCACTGTGGAAGATGGTTTTGTAGCTTGGCACATTAAGTTCATGTTTTGCCCATTAAAGTAATTTAACTCTTAACATCAATGATAACTGACCTGGGAGGTGTAGAAGTAGCAGCGAAGGAGAATGCAAAGGAGAAACTAAAAATATTGGAGGAAAATAGTAAGTTGAGACCTTAGAACTGACCATTATTTTTAACAGTGACTTCACTGGTGACTTTTGATGGAGTGCAAAAAAAAATGCCCCAAATTATGGCTCACTGGCATTTGAGAAAACAGAAAAGGCAAGGTCTCTCTGACCTTTTCTTGCTGTTCGTTAAAGCAGGTCATAAAATCTAGGAAGGTTATATTCTGACTTCCTTCCTCCTTTTTCTCATGAAGACCCTAATGTGAGAGTTGTGATCTTTTATACTGGAAGTAAAGAATAAAAACACAGAGAAGAATCTGAACAAACAGCCTTACTATGTTCACTCCAGTTTATTACCATTAGATCATACCCCTTTTTTCCAATAATACTTCTATGCAACTGTCCATTCTTCACTGCATTTAGGAATAAAACACAGTTTTGGGGGTCTTCATTTCTGAAGTCTCCTGTGTCACAAAAAACTTTTGAATACATTTGTATACTTTTATTAATCTGTCTTTTTTAATAAGAGTGTCACCATGAACTTTGCAATGGGTGAGAAAAATAGCGTTTTTTCCTCTACACCTTGATGAGAATATTTTCAACTGAGTGCTGGGTTCAAAGATTGATCAGAGTGGGTTCAAGAAGAGAGAGTTGATTATAGACACCTATGTTGAGGTGCTTTGCTACAATGGGGAGCAAATGCATGGAATAGAAATTGGGGGAAGAAATGGTGTAATGAAGGAGAGGTTTTGTTTGTTAGTTTTGTTTTATTGTTATTTCAATAGTTTTTGGGGAACAGGTGGTGTTTGGTTACATGAATAAGTTCTTTAGAGATGATTTCTGAGATTTTGGTGAACCCGTCACCTGAGCAGTGTACACTGCAACCAGTGTGTGGTCTTTTATCCCTCAAGCCCCTCTCACCCTTCTCCCAGAGTCCCAAGAGACCATTATGTCATTCTTATGCCTTTGAGTCCTCATAGCTTAGCTCCCTCTTATAAATGAGAACATACGATGTTTGGTTGTCCATTCCTGAATTACTTCACTTATAATTTCATTTCCATTCCTGAGTTACTTCACTTATAATAATGGTATCCAACTGCATCCAGGTTGCTGCAAATGCCATTATTTCATTTCTTTTTCTAGCTGAGTAGCGTCCTGTGGTGTATATACACACATTTTCTTTATCCACTCATTGGTTGATGAGCATTTAGGCTGGTTCCACATTTTTGCAATTGTGAAGTATGCTGCTGTAATTATGTTTGTGCAAGTGTATTTTCCAAATAACTACTTACTTCTTTTCCTCTGAGTAGATACCCAGTAGTGGAATTGCTGGATCAAATGGTAGTTCTACTTTTAGTTCTTTAAGGAATCTCTGTAATTTTTTTTTTTTTATATTTTAAGTTTTAGGGTACATGTGCACATTGTGCAGGTAAGTTACATATGCATACATGTGCCATGCTGGTGCGCTGCACCCACTAACCCGTTATCTAGCATTAGGTATATCTCCCAATGCTATCCCTCCCCCCGCCCCCCACCCCACCACAGTCCCCAGAGTATGATATTCCCCTTCCTGTGTCCATGTGACCTCATTGTTCAATTCCCACCTATGAGTGAGAATATGCGGTGTTTGGTTTTTTGTTCTGGCGATAGTATACTGAGAATGATGATTTCCAATTTCATCCATGTCCCTACAAAGGACATGAACTCATCATTTTTTATGGCTGCATAGTATTCCATGGTGTATATGTGCCACATTTTCTTAATCCAGTCTATCATTGTTGGACATTTGGGTTGGTTCCAAGTCTTTGCTATTGTGAATAATGCCTCAATAAACATACGTGTGCATGTGTCTTTATAGCAGCATGATTTATAGTCATTTGGGTATATACCCAGTAATGGGATGGCTGGGTCAAATGGTATTTCTAGTTCTAGATCCCTGAGGAATCGCCACACTGACTTCCACAACGGTTGAACTAGTTTGCAGTCCCACCAACAGTGTAAAAGTGTTCCTATTTCTCCACATCCTCTCCAGCACCTGTTGTTTCCTGACTTTTTAATGATTGCCATTCTAACTGGTGTGAGATGGTATCTCATAGTGGTTTTGATTTGCATTTCTCTGATGGCTAATGATGATGAGCATTTTTTCATGTGTTTTTTGGCTGCATAAATGTCTTCTTTTGAGAAGTGTCTGTTCATGTCCTTCGCCCACTTTTTGATGGGGTTGTTTGTTTTTTCCTTGTAAATTTGTTTGAGTTCATTGTAGATTCTGGATATTAGCCCTTTGTCAGATGAGTAGGTTGCAAAAATTTTCTCCCATTTTGTAGGTTGCCTGTTCACTCTGATGGTAGTTTCTTTTGCTGTGCAGAAGCTCTTTAGTTTAATTAGATCCCATTTGTCAATTTTGGCTTTTGTTGCCATTGCTTTTGGTGTTTTGGACATGAAGTCCTTGCCCATGCCTCTGTCCTGAGTGGTAATGCCTAGGTTTTCTTCTAGGGTTTTTATGGTTTTAGGTCTAACGTTTAAATCTTTAATCCATCTTGAATTGATTTTTGCATAAGGTGTAAGGAAGGGATCCAGTTTCAGCTTTCTACATATGGCTAGCCAGTTTTCCCAGCACCATTTATTAAATAGGGAATCCTTTCCCCATTGCTTGTTTTTCTCAGGTTTGTCAAAGATCAGATAGTTGTAGGTATGTGGCGTTATTTCTGAGGGCTCTGATCTGTTCCATTGATCTATATTTCTGTTTTGGTACCAGTACCATGCTGTTTTGGTTACTATAGCCTTGTAGTATAGTTCGAAGTCAGGTAGTGTGATGCCTCCAGCTTCGTTCTTTTGGCTTAGGATTGACTTGGTGATGCGGGCTCTTTTTTGGTTCCATATAAACTTTAAAGTAGTTTTTTTCCAATTCTGTGAAGAAAGTCATTGGTAGCTTGATGGGGATGGCATTGAATCTGTAAATTACCTTGGGCAGTATGGCCATTTTCACGATATTGATTCTTCCTACCCATGAGCATGGAATGTTCTTCCATTTGTTTGTGTCCTCTTTTATTTCCTTGAGCAGTGGCTTGTAGTTCTCCTTGAAGAGGTCCTTCACATCCCTTGTAAGTTGGATTCCTAGGTATTTTATTCTCTTTGAAGCAATTGTGAATGGGAGTTCACTCATGATTTGGCTCTCTGTTTGTCTGTTGTTGGTGTATAAGAATGCTTGTGATTTTTGTACATTGATTTTGTATCCTGAGACTTTGCTGAATTTGCTTATCAGCTTAAGGAGATTTTGGGCTGAGACAATGGGGTTTTCTAGATATACAATCATGTCGTCTGCAAACAGGGACAATTTGTCTTCCTCTTTTCCTAACTGAATACCCTTTATTTCCTTCTCCTGCCTAATTGCCCTGGCCAGAACTTCCAACACCATGTTGAATAGGAGTGGTGAGAGAGGGCATCCCTGTCTTGTGCCAGTTTTCAAAGGGAATGCTTCCAGTTTTTGCCCATTCAGTATGATATTGGCTGTGGGTTTGTCATAGATAGCTCTTATTATTTTGAAATACATGCCATCAGTACCTAATTTATTGAGAGTTTTTAGCATGAAGGGTTGTTGAATTTTGTCAAAGGCCTTTTCTGCATCTATTGAGATAATCATGTGGTTTTTGTCTTTGGCTCTGTTTATATGCTGGATTACATTTATTGATTTGCGTATATTGAACCAGCCTTGCATCCCAGGGATGAAGCCCACTTGGTCATGGTGGATAAGCTTTTTGATGTGCTGCTGGATTCGGTTTGCCAGCATTTTATTGAGGATTTTTGCACCGATGTTCATCAAGGGTATTGGTCTAAAATTCTCTTTTTTGGTTGTGTCTCTGCCCGGCTTTGGTATCAGGATGATGCTGGCCTCATAAAATGAGTTAGGGAGGGTTCTCTCTTTTTCTATTGATCGGAATAGTTTCAGAAGGAATGGTACCAGTTCCTCCTTGTACCGCTGGTAGAATTCGGCTGTGAATCCATCTGGTCCTGGACTCTTTTTGGTTGGTAAACTATTGATTATTGCCACAATTTCAGCTCCTGTTATTGGTCTATTCAGAGATTCAACTTCTTCCTGGTTTAGTCTTGGGAGAGTGTATGTGTCGAGGAATTTATCCATTTCTTCTAGATTTTCTAGTTTATTTGGTAGAGGTGTTTGTAGTATTCTCTGATGGTAGTTTGTATTTCTGTGGGATCGGTGGTGATATCCCCTTTATCATTTTTTATTGTGTCTATTTGATTCTTCTCTCTTTTTTTCTTTATTAGTCTTGCTAGTGGTCTATCAATTTCGTTGATCCTTTCAAAAAACCAGCTCCTGGATTCATTGATTTTTTGAAGGGTTTTTTGTGTCTCTATTTCCTTCAGTTCTGCTCTGATTTTAGTTATTTCTTGCCTTCTGCTAGCTTTTGAATGTGTTTGCTCTTGCTTTTCTAGTTCTTTTAATTGTGATGTTAGGGTGTCAATTTTGGATCTTTCCTGCTTTCTCTTGTGGGCATTTAGTGCTATAAATTTCCCTCTACACACTGCTTTGAATGTGTCCCAGAGATTCTGGTATGTTGTGTCTTTGTTCTCATTGGTTTCAAAGAACATCTTTATTTCTGCCTTCATTTCTTTATGTACCCAGTAGTCATTCAGGAGCAGGTTGTTCAGTTTCCATGTAGTTGAGCAGCTTTGAGTGAGATTCTTAATCCTGAGTTCTAGTTTGATTGCACTGTGGTCTGAGAGATAGTTTGTTATAATTTCTGTTCTTTTACATTTGCTGAGGAGAGCTTTACTTCCAACTATGTGGTCAATTTTGGAATAGGTGTGGTGTGGTGCTGAAAAAAAATGTATATTCTGTTGATTTGGGGTGGAGAGTTCTGTAGATGTCTATTAGGTCTGCTTGGTACAGAGCTGAGTTCAATTCCTGGGTGTCCTTGTTGACTTTCTGTCTCGTTGATCTGTCTAATGTTGACAGTGGGGTGTTAAAGTCTCCCATTATTAATGTGTGGGAGTCTAAGTCTCTTTGTAGGTCTCTAAGGACTTGCTTTATGAATCTGGGTGCTCCTGTATTGGGTGCATATATATTTAGGATAGTTAGCTCTTCTTGTTGAATTGATCCCTTTACCATTATGTAATGGCCTTCTTTGTCTCTTTTGATCTTTGTTGGTTTAAAGTCTGTTTTATCAGAGACTAGGATTGCAACCCCTGCCTTTTTTTGTTTTCCATTTGCTTGGTAGATCTTCCTCCACCCTTTTATTTTGAGCCTATGTGTGTCTCTGCACGTGAGACGGGTTTCCTGAATACAGCACACTGATGGGTCTTGACTCTTTATCCAATTTGCCAGTCTGTGTCTTTTAATTGGAGAATTTAGTCCATTTACATTTAAAGCTAAGATTGTTAAGTGTGAATTTGATCCTGTCATTATGATGTTAGCTGGTTATTTTGCTCATTAGTTGATGCAGTTTCTTCCTAGTCTCAACGGTCTTTACATTTTGGCATGATTTTGCAGCGGCTGGTACCGGTTGTTCCTTTCCATGTTTAGCGCTTCCTTCAGGAGCTCTTTTAGGGCAGGCCTGGTGGTGACAAAATCTCTCAGCATTTGCTTGTCTGTAAAGTATTTTATTTCTCCTTCACTTATGAAGCTTAGTTTGGCTGGATATGAAATTCTGGGTTGAAAATTCTTTTCTTTAAGAATGTTGAGGCCGGGCGCGGTGGCTCACGCCTGTAATCCCAGCACTTTGGGAGGCCGAGGCGGGCGGATCACGAGGTCAGGAGATCGAGACCATCCTGGCTAACATGGTGAAACCCCGTCTCTACTAAAAAAACAAAAAATTAGCCAGGCGTGGTCACGGGCGCCTGTAGTCCCAGCTACTCGGGAGGCTGAGGCAGGAGAATGGCGTGAACCTGGGAAGCGGAGCTTGCAGTGAGCTGAGATTGCGCCACTGCACTCCAGCCTGGGTGACAGAGCCAGACTCCGTCTCAAAAAAAAAAAAAAAAAAAAAAAAAAGAAAAAAAAGAATGTTGAATATTGGCCCCCACTCTCTTCTGGCTTGTAGAGTTTCTGCCAAGAGATCCACTGTTAGTCTGATGGGCTTCCCTTTGAGGGTAACCCGACCTTTCTCTCTGGCTGCCCTTAACATTTTTTCCTTCATTTCAACTTTGGTGAATCTGACAATTATGTGTCTTGGAGTTGCTCTTCTCGAGGAGTATCTTTGTGGCATTCTCTGTATTTCCTGAATCTGAATGTTGGCCTGCCTTGCTAGATTGGGGAAGTTCTCGTGGATAATATCCTGCAGAGTGTTTTCCAACTTGGTTCCATTCTCCCCGTCACCTTCAGGTACACCAATCAGACGTAGATTTGGTCTTTTCACATAGTCCCATATTTCTTGGAGGCTTTGCTTGTTTCTTTGTATTCTTTTTTCTCTAAACTTCCCTTCTCGCTTCATTTCATGCATTTCATCTTCCGTCGCTGCTACCCTTTCTTCCAGTTGATCGCATCAGCTCCTGAGGCTTCTGCATTCTTCATGTAGTTCTCGAGCCTTGGTTTTCAGCTCCATCAGCTCCTTTAAGCACTTCTCTGTATTGGTTATTCTAGTTATACATTCTTCTAAATTTTTTTCAAAGTTTTCAACTTCTTTGCCTTTGGTTTGAATGTCCTCCCGTAGCTCAGAGTAATTTGATCGTCTGAAGCCTTCTTCTTCTATCAGCTCGTCAAAGTCATTCTCCGTCCAGCTTTGTTCCGTTGCTGGTGAGGAACTGCGTTCCTTTGGAGGAGGAGAGACGCTCTGCGTTTTAGAGTTTCCAGTTTTTCTGTTCTGTTTTTTCCCCATCTTTGTGGTTTTATCTACTTTTGGTCTTTGAAGATGGTGATGTACAGATGGGTTTTCGGTGTGTATGTCCTTTCTGTTTGTTAGTTTTCCTTCTAACAGACAGGACCCTCAGCTGCAGGTCTGTTGGAATACCCTGCCATGTGAGGTGTCAGTGTGCCCCTGCTGGGGGGTGCCTCCCAGTTAGGCTGCTTGGGGGTCAGGGGTCAGGGACCCACTTGAGGAGGCAGTCTGCCTGTTCTCAGATCTCCAGCTGCGTGCTGGGAGAACCACTGCTCTCTTCAAAGTTGTCAGACAGGGACATTTAAGTCTGCAGAGGTTACTGCTGTCTTTTTGTTTGTCTGTGCCCTGCCCCAAGAGGTGGAGCCTGCAGTGGCAGGCAGGCCTCCTTGACCTGTGGTGGGCTCCACCCAGGTGGAGCTTCCAGGCTGCTTTGTTTACCTAAGCAAGCCTGGGCAATGGCGGGCGTCCCTCCCCCAGCCTCGCTGCCGCCTTGCAATTTGATCTCAGACTGCTGTGCTAGCAATCAGTGAGACTCCGTGGGCGTAGGACCCTCCAAGCCAGGTGTGGGATATAGTCTCGTGGTGTGCCGTTTTTTAAGCCAGTCTGAAAAGCGCAATATTCGGGTGGGAGTGACCTGATTTTCCAGGTGCATCCATCACCCCTTTCTTTGACTCGGAAAGGGAACTCCCTGACCCCTTGCACTTCTCAGGTGAGGCAATGCCTTCCCCTGCTTTGGCTCGCGCATTGTGCGTGCACCCACTGGCCTGCGCCCACTGTCTAGCACTCCCTAGTGAGATGAACCTGGTACCTCAGATGGAAATGCAGAAATCACCCGTCTTCTGCGTCACTCACGCTGGGAGCTGTAGACCGGAGCTGTTCCTATTCGGCCATCTTGGCTCCTCTGTACTGTTTTTCATAGTGGTTGTACTAGTTTACATTTCCAACAGCAGTGTAAAAGTGTTCCCTTTCACCACATACATGCCAACCACTATTTTTTTCAGACTTAAAAATAGACAGATTTTTTCAGCATAGTAATACATATGACTTTTTATTTATTTATTTATTTATTTATTGTTACATGAATAAGTTCTTTAGTGGTGATTTCTGAGATTTTGGTGCACCCATCACCCAAGGCTTGTACTCTGTACCCAATGTGTAGTCTTTTTTCCCTTACCCAGCTCCCACCTTTCCCCCTGAGTCCCCAGAGTTCATTGTATCATTATTATGCCTTTGCATCCTCACAGCTTAGCTACTACTCATAAGTGAGAACATACAATGTTTGTTTTTCCATTCCTGAGTTACTTCACTTAAAATAATTGTCTCCAATTCCATCTATTGCTGCAAATGCCATTATTCCATTCCTTTTTATGACTGAGTAGTATTCCATGGTGTATATATATAAATTATATATATATATATATATATATATATATATATATTCCACATTTTCTTTATCCACTAGTTGATTGATGAGTATTTGGGCTGGTTCCATATTTTTGCAACTGCAAATTGTGCTGCTATAAACATCAGTGTGCAAGTATCTTTTTTATATAATGACTTCTTTTTCTCTGTGTAGATATCCAGGTGTGCAATTGCTGCATCAAAAGATAGATCTACTTTTAGTTCTTCAAGGAATCTCCACACTGTTTTCCATAGTGGTTTTACTAGTTTACATTCCCACCAACAGTGTAGAAGTGTTCCCTTTTCACAACATTCATGCCAACATCTATAATTTTTTTATTTTTAGATTATGACCATTCTTGCAGGAGTAAGGCAGTATTGCATGGTGGTTTTGATTTGCATTTCTCTGATAATTAGTGATGTGCATTTTTTCATATATTTGTTGGTCATTGGTTTCCGTTTTTATTTCTCTGGGTCCTCCTTGAGTAGCTTAATAACCAACCTTCTGAATTCTTTTTCTGGCTATTCAGAGATTTCTTATTTGTTTGAATCCATTGCTGGAGAGCTAGTGTAATCGTTTGGTGGTGTTATAGAACCTTGCTTTGTCATATGACCAGAATTACTTTTCTGGTTCCTTCTCATTTGACTAGACTGTTTCAGTGGAAGGATCTGGAACTCAAGAGCTGCTGTTCATATTCTTTTGCTCTACAGGGTTATCCTTTGATGTGGTGCTCTCCTCCTTACTCTAGGGAAAGGGCTTCCTGAGAGCCAGATTGCAGTTATTGTTATTGTCTTTCTGTATTTAGTCACCCAAAGGGGCTACCAGGCTCTGGGCTGGTGCTGGAGAATGTCCTGTGATGTGACCCATCTTAAGGTCTCCCAGCCATGGGTACCTGCTCCTGCTCCAGTGGAGGTGGCAGGGGAGTGAAGTGGACTCTGGGAGTCCTTGGTTGTAGTTTTGTTTAGTGCACTGGCTTTCTCAAATACTGATTATGCTAGCAGTGAAGTTGTCATGTGGACAGACTCAGGACCTCTGGTTAGCCAGGGTGTTGCAGGAGGTGGAATTAGCTGTTGTTTTCTCCTTCTCTGGAGGAGGCTTGTTCTATTATGAGTTGCTGTAACAGCTTGAGTTGGTTGGCCTCCAGTCAGGAGGTGGCACTTTCAAGAGAGCATCAGCTGCAGTAGTAAAGGGGGATATAATCTTACCCTACTTTGGCCAGGATGCATACTCGTGTTTCTCAGGTGATGGGTGGGGCCATATAGCTCCCAAGAGATTATGACTTTTTTCTTCAGAGTTTTTCAGCTGTCTCACAGCACTTGGCAGCAGCAAACCACTTTTTTCAAAGGGTCTGTGAATTCTTTCAGTTTTCCTGTTTTATTGCTGTGGTAGTTCTTGGAGCAAAAGTTCACAATGTGAGTCTCCAGACGTGTTTTTTTTTTTTTTCTGTCTAAGTGGGAGCTGCATATTAGTCCTGTCTCCTATCTCCCATTTGTTTTTATAGACATTTTTGTTTGTTTTGTTTAGGATAATAAAACTAGCAGTATACTTATAATCTGATGATTTGGTAGAGAGAAAGAGAAAACAATGACATAGGCGACAGAGAAGAGATTTGCTGGAACGATGACCTGAATTGAATGTGAAAACTTGTAGGATTTAGATAAGGGCAAGCTTATTAATCTCTGTAACACCATAGAATGCAAAGTCTATAAGGGCAGATTATGGTAGAATGGTAATGGAAATCTGTGGAAGTTTTCTTCTGATTGTTTCCATTTTTTTAGGTAAGTAGAAAAGAAGACCATCTTCTGAGAGAATGATTGTGAGAGAAAGTGTCAGAACTTTAGAAGAATGAGACGGTGTGAAGCTGTACTAGGGGAATACAGTATGATTGTCATGAACTGTAAGAGCTCACTTGACACGTCATAGTCATGAACTCAAACAGACATCAGTAGGCTGGTTTTATGTTTTCCAGCAACCTGTCTACACAAGCACAAGAGCAGAGTTGATGGAGAATCGAATAAAATTGTGGTTATAATTTTTGCCAACATAATACAAAAAATACAGGGGCAAGGTTGTTGATAGCATAGGCAGTGGAGTAACTATAGTAATTGAATATGAACTTTACACTGGGTAATTTGAAAACAGCACATCAGGTGAGAGGCATTAAAGGCGTGATCAGATCACAAGATTGGTAGTCCTATGAAATTGAAGTACTGCTAAGATAGCGGTATTCAAGGCAGTAAACTGGAAAGGCACGAGGTGTAAGTAAGAGAATAGGACACACAAAATTGAAATTTGGAGACTTTGAAATTATTGGCCTTGGCAGTGTCTGAGCCATAAGATTGAGTGGCTGAGGTTGAATGAAAGACAAGATCATTCGAGTACAAGATATGAAGGCTGGTGAGGAAGGTTCATCCACCTTCTACTGAGAATTTACATTTTCAGTGAAATCAAGAATTAACACAGGAATAGTATTAAAGAAAATAACAATGAGTTTTAGGAGTTAAAACCTTGGAGAGCTACAGGAAGTGACTTGGATCAGTACATGACTGTAAAAATGAGTGACAGTAGTTGATTTAGGAACTAGGAGGGAATAACAGAAACAGTAAAGGGAAACAAGAATATCATCAATGCTACCTATGACCAGTAATACATAAGCTGAAGAAGAAAAGTATAGTTATACTTGAGGGGATTACAGGATAAGAAGTATCCTCAGAAAAAATCCAGGCTTCTGTGAGAACAAGGAGCTTTCCTTTATAGCTAAAGGACATTGGAGATTTTGCTGGTAGTGGACAATGAATTTTTAAGGGCAACCAAAATGTGTTTTGGGAGTTGGGTACATATGAAAGATGGAGATAGAACAGGGCATGTGCAGAGCCCTATAGGAAATAGAATCCCAGAGATGAGAGGTGACCTGGGATTCTAGGACTTTCTACAAAAACTGGCATAAACAATAATATGATGGTGGTCCTGGTAGAATCAAAGGTAGAAAAGGACAATGCTGTGAGTGATTGTGGAGGAGAGGAAGAATGAGAGGGCTTGTAAGGATGCCTCATGACTCCTATAGAAAGAGATGGAAGCTTTGTGGGGCAAGGCCTTTCTCAGAAAAGGGCCCTTGGTGCTGACCTCTCCAGAAAAATCAGTAGGCCTGCTCATTGATTTATTCAATGCAGTTAGGAACCTGACATTGCCTAATCTGGATTAGGGTATGCAACCTCTTTTGAGCTTTGTAAATTTAGTAATCACATAAATTTGATTATGTCCTTGCCCACTTTAAAATATTGAAATCTTCTCTAATATCATCCCAAAAGGATAATTTTCCATTTTTAGCATGGCATGTACATTCCCCAATACTAATTCCAGCTCCTCCTTTTCTGTTTACCATTATCTCCCCCTCTAGATTAAACCATCTTAAAGGACCTGTTGCCATCTAAACAATTACATTCTTTTACCTTCCCAGTATGCTTCCCAGAGCCACAAGTCTGCCAGCACCATGTATCCATCTGGAAGTCCCAGTCTCTCTTCTCTGCTTCTCAAACATACTTTTCTGTAACATGTTTACCTACCTCTCCCAAACAGTCAATCACTCCTCCGTGCTCACTAAGCGCTATGCACACAGTTCTATCATAAAACTTACCCATTTCTTAATAATTATTGTTTACATGCCTAATTCCATCACTAGACTCTGGATTCAAGGGAAGAGTTCTAATTTTATACTTCTTTGGATCCTCAATGTACAACATGACACCTGACACAAAGCAGCAATTCAATTATTGTTTGTTTAGGTTAGTTAATGGTTAATAATAAATTCTAAAATGATAAATGAAAACATAAATTTTAATCATAAAATGAATTTCACCAGTTGAAGATTCATTTAGTTTCCAATTCTTTGTAACATGCAAAATCCTTTTGAAGTTTTAAGCATATTAAATATTCATTACTGAAAATCATGTAAAGCACTCAAGATCAGCAGAGAAGAATAACTGTATTCTAATTATAACTATAGCATCTACTGATGGAAATATGATGTTAAAAATTCATATAACTTTTTGATTCAGTTTTCTCATCTGTACCAGAGAGAGACAACAGTATCTATCCTGGTATGTAAGGTTATTGTGAGACTAAAACAAAATAATACATGTGAATGTCCTTCATTAAACATGAAGTGCCATATACATGGCAACACTGGGAGACTTACTTCCATGTCTAGCTGGGATCAGGTCTTTTAAGACATCAGAAGTTAGAGGGGAAAGAGGATGCTGATGAAGAAAGGTATTAGAATAATAGGAATTTCTTTAAAAGAGGCCCTTCAAGGGAAGTTAGATCCACATCACGTGTGATCTAGGGTAGCCTGGCTCTGGGTTGTTCAACTACAAGCCACTGCAAAATCAAGGGCCCTGGGGAATAGAGGAAGAATGGAAGAAGGAAGAGCAAAGCAGTAAAGAATGAGCAATTTCATTTGTTTAGCAATTTTGCCTAGATGAATATGGCTGTTTCACATATTAATTTAGTCTAATATATTTCAGGAAAATATGTTTTTTAGAATCTCACATAAAAATTGAACTACTTAAGAAAATTTCTGCATGTAAAAAGGAATACGATGTTAGTTGAATATTATCTTAGTTTCAGATATTTACTAAATAAAATTTTTTAGTATTTTTTACCAGCATTAATTCAAACTGACATATGTGGAAATTTGTTTTGAAAGGTACAACTGTTCAATAAATGTCATTTTAAAAAGAATCTCAGCATACAATTTAAAGTTGCTAGCAGATACAGAAAGTGGTAGATCTTTGAGAGGTTCAGATTTATTCTCCCTTCATAAATAGTTTTTGTTTTAAAGAACCACATGAAGGCTTTGGCTATGACTTACATAACTTCTATAAAAGAAATAAATTTATAGGGTGAAATTCACCCCCAATATTTCACGTAGGTTCTTTTCTATTTTCCCTAAGTGTTGGTGGGTCTGAGAAATAAAGGGACAGAGTACAAAAGAGAGAAATTTTAAAGCTGGGTGTCTGGGGGAGACATCACATCTTGGCAGGTTCTGTGATGCCTCCTGAGCCATAAAACCAGCAAGTTTTTATTAGTGATTTTCAAAAGCGGAGGGAGTGTACGAATAAGGTGTGGGTCACAGAGATCACATGCTTCACAAGGTAATAAGATATCACAAGGTAAATGGAGGCAGGGCGAGATCACAGGACCACAGGACTGAGGCAAAATTAAAATTGCTAATGAAGTTTGGGGCATGCATTGTCATTGATAACATCTTATCAGGAGACAGGGTTTGAAAGCAGGCAACCAGTCTGACCAAAATTTATTAGGCGGGAATTTCCTTATCCTAATAAGCCTGGGAGTGCTACTGGAGACAGGGCTTATTTCATCCCTACAGCTGCGACCGTAAGACAGCTGCCCCCAAAGCAGCCATTTCAGAGGCCTACCCTCAGGGACGCATTCTCTTTCTCGGGGATGTTCCTTGCTGAGAAAAAGAATTCAGCGATATTTCTCCCATTTGCTTTTGAAAGAGGAGAAATATGGCTCTGTTCTGCCTAGCTCACCGGCAGTCAGAGTTTAAGGTTATCTCTCTTGTTCCCTGAACATTGCTGTTATCCTGTTCTTTTTTCAAGGTGCCCAGATTTCATATTGTTCAAACACACATGCTCTACAAACAATTTGTGCAGTTAATGCAATCATCACAAGGTCCTGAGGCGACATACATCCTCCTCAGTTTACGAAGATGACGGGATTAAGAGATTAAAGTAAAGACAGGCATAGGAAATCACAAGGGTATTGATTGGAGAAGTGATAAGCGTCCATGAAATCTTCACAATTTATGTTCAGAGATTGCAGTAAAGACAGGCGTAAGAAATTATAGAAGTATTAATTTGGGGAACTAATATATGTCCATGAAATCTTCACAATTATGTTCTTCCTCCATGGCTTCAGCCGGTCCCTCTGTTTGGGGTCCCTGACTTCCCGCAACATAAATTGATTGATAAACATGGCTGGATTTTGCTTGTAATGTTCTATGAGGATTGCCAGAAATTTATTTAATTGTTCAAATGTTTGTGAATCCTTTGAAAACACTGGTGTTAAAGTGATAAGCAAATTCAAACTATTTTAGCATTATGAGTTAAACAAATTTAAATAATCTCAAAGGCAAATAATTATCCAAAAGAGGCTAATTTAATGTTCTTATTATGCTATCTTTTGATTTCGGTTGGTTTTAATGTCATCATGATTCTATATGTGGGGTGGGGGAGACAGAGACAGAGACAGAAACAGAGTCAGAGTAAGAGTGAGAAAGAATTGAATCTGCCAGACCATATTAAATATAGCTCTGCCCTCCATTATTGGATTTCCACATTTTATCATGTGGCCTTATCATCAAAAAGTTCTTGAACGTCTCAGTATTGGAAACTTTACCAAAGTTTAAATTCAATAACATTGGAACGATTAAGGAAATGTCATATGTTTATAAGTATGTGAGGGGAAAAATATCCAATATTTTCTGAGATATCTATTCTAATGCACTGGAAGCCTCTTTTCCTGTATCTAGGAATAGTGCAGTCTATGAGATATTTGTCTTATTTTAAACATGGAATTTTGTTTTTTAACTAATTTTTATTCCATATGGCAAGTTATCCATTTATGCCTACTGTTAAGACCAACCTTTGTATGTTCAGTAGTGCTCCTTCTACATTTGGTTTATTTTTCACCTCTTAGTCAGAGAATGGAGGGATGATCTACCAATGACATGATAGAATGAAGCTGTCTTTGGGGCTGAAAGCTGGACTTATTAAGTCACTTCCAATCCTAAGAAACTTTGCACAACATAAACACAAAACAAACTTTAGTAACAAATTTTCCTATACAGTTGTATAACTGATCTTAGACTATGATGGTTGCCAAATCATTCTTGGTATCTTAAAAAGAATAAATAAGATCCTGTTTTAATTTGACCTTTTGCCAAATACACTGTGAATACTACTAAAAGTTTGGTTATAATTATTTTCTCTCTCCTGAGTTGCAAAGTCATGAGTAATAGTTATTAATGTTATATTGAGAAGTTTCATCATCTTTCATAAGCATTTGGATAATTTATTCCTTATATATTTTTAAATTATGTATCCTTTTCTTTTCAGAGACAGTGTCTTACCCCTGTTACCCAGACTAGAGTGCAGTGCCATGATTGTAATTCGCTGCAGCCTCAAACTCTTGACCTCAAACCATCCTTTCATCTCAGCTGCCTGAACAACTAGGACCACAGACACATGCCACCATGCCTGACTAATTTTGATTCTTTTTTGAAGAGATAGGGTGTTGCTATATTGCTCAGATTAGTCTTGAATTCCTGGCCTCAAGCCATCCTCCTACCTTGACCTCCCAAATGTCTGGAATTACAGACACCAGCCACTGTGTTGGGCCTATATCCTTTTATTCCCTCATAAAAACACAATCCTGTCATATTTTCTTCCATTTCAGACTATGTCTATCTTGATCCTTAATAAGCAAAACCAAAACCAAAAATGTTTCTAGCATTTCAGCTTCTAAGAAGATGCAATAGATGTGGTATTTTGCTATTCTTCCCACTGAGTACAATGGAAAAAAAGAAAGTCGGATGTTATATATAAAACAAGCATAACAAGACTGTTAAAGATGAAGAGAGAAGGACCTCAAGATACATGGAATAACACATGAGTAAAATCTTTCTGTCATCTTTTTGTCTCCTATATTCCAGGCTTACAGCTGATGAAGATGACAACCCAGAAATGCCAACTATCATAGACAAATAAAACCCCAAGAATAGACTCTCTCTAGCCAATACACCAGGAAAGAGGCAGGCTAGCAAGACAGAACTTTTAGACAATATACCTCTCTACTGCAGCCAACCACCACACCAAATGGTCGTCACACCCACACCATCAAAGGCTGAGTGAGGAGCCTAGATTTCCACCATCGCTGGTCTATAATGATGCACCCCAATCTTTCCACCAAGCCAGTGTCAGAAAAGACCTAGCAGGGAGCCAGGATGTTCATCTCCATCAACAAGTAACAAGAGTCCCCCCTCATGATGTATGTGGAACACTGGCAACCACATGGGGAGCCTAAACTCCCACTCCCTCCCAGTAGTAATAAGGTGTCCTCTGGCTTGTCTTCCACTGGAGTGCTGTTGGAGGAGGCACAGTGAAGAAGCAAAACTTTCACAACTGTTCAGCACTAGTGAAACCATCCCCCTCAGCGTGCTATGAATAGAGGCTGGGGAACAGTTAAAAGACACTGTTGCACTTTCTAGCCAGGGTAATAGCAATGGAAGCTAAGAAGGAAGCTGAAACTCCCAAACTCGCCAAGCAATCATTACTAGCCCCACACCTAGAGTGTCAATGGAGGTCAAGTGGAGAACCTGGACTTCTACTTCACATGGCAGTAAGAAGGCAGTGCCCACCCCCTCCATCCCTGGAGCAGTCTCAGAGGAAGCCAGCTAAAAGAGAAGGCTGAACTAAGATTCAGAGTTTTCTGGTATAAAATTTAAAATGTCCAGGTTTCTATTTTTGTAATTATAATAAAATGTGGTATTTATACACAATGGAATAGTATTCATCAGTTTAAAATATTCCTATCATTAGTGACAGCATGGATGAACTTGGAGGACATTACATTAAGTATATGCCAGGCATTGGTTCACTCATATGTTGAACCTAAAAGTGTTGATCTCATAGAAGTAGGGAATAGAATGGAGGTCACCAGAGGCTGGGGTTCTTGCAGGGTGGGAGGTGGGAAGATGTTGGTCAAATGATACACAATCATAGTTAGATAGGAGGAATAAGTTCAAGAGATCTGTTGTATAGCACAGCAACTATAGATAATGACGATATATTCTTCAAAAACGCTGAGAGAATAGATGTCAAATGTTCTTATCACAAAAATGGTGACTGTGAGGTAATGCATATATTAATTATCTACATTTAGCCTATGACATTGTATATATCAACACTGACTGTACAGTTGGAAACATCGGGGCAGGTGTGGTGGCTCACGCCTGTAATCCCAACACTTTGGGAGGCCGAGACAGGTGGATCATGAGGTCAATAGATCGAGACCATCCTGGCCAACATGGTGAAACCCCATCTCTACTTAAAAAAAAAATAGCTGGGAGTCGTGGTGCACGCCTGTAGTCCCAGCTACTTGGGAGGCTGAGGCAGGAGAATCTCTTGAACCTGGGAGGCAGAAGTTGCAGTGAGCTGAGATCATGCCACTGCACTCCAGCCTGGCAAAAAAGCAAGACTCGGAAAAAAAAAATCATGAAATACATAAAATTTTATCTGTTAAGTTAAAAATTAATTTAAAAAATCATCATGTTCATTAAAATGTCACCATGCTAGGAATTAGGAAGATGAATGACAATAGATTCATTCAAGATTCATTTAAGAAGAAAGACAATAGATTCCAACACCAAGATGACAGATAACAGAATTATGTGACAAAGAATTTCAAAAAGCCACCATAAAAATACTTTAATGAGCAATTATAAATGTGTTCATAATAGATTTAAAAAATAGACTGTCTCAGAAAAGAAATAGTAGATATATAGAGAGTAATGAAATGAAAATTTAGAATAGAAAATGTACAATAAATGAAATTAAAAACTCAGTAGATGGGCTCAGCAGCAGAATGGAGAGATCAGAGAAAAGAATAGAATCAGTGAACTGGAAGATAGAACCATTGATATTACTCAATATGGCACATATGAACACAAAGAAAGGAACAACATACACCAAGCCTACATGACGGTAGAGAGAGGGAGGAGGGTGAGAATCAAAAAACTACCTAGCGGGTACTATGATTATTACCTGGGTGATGAAATCATCTGTAAGCCAAATCCCTGTGACATGAAATTTATCTGTATAACAAACCTGCACATGTATCTCGAACCTAAAATGGAAGTTAAAAATAAACAAGTATAATAAAAACTAGATGCTTTTCAGTTTTGCTATGAAGAATACATTATACAACATGAAAAATAGAGAAAAAGTAGACTAAAACTAAAAATAAACAGAGCCTCAGCGGCCTGTGGAGCCCTGATGAAAGCCATACACCTACAACCATCTGACCTCTGACAAAGCTGATAACAATAAGCAAGGAGGAAAGGACTCCATATTCAATAAGTAATGCTGGGATAACTGGCTGGCCATACACGAAACACTGAAACTGGACCGCTACCTTTCACCATATATAGAAATCAACTCAAAGTAGATTAAAGTCTCAAATATAAGACATAAAAGTCTAAAAACCCTAGAAGAAAACCCAGAAAACACCATTCTGGACCTAGGACTTGGCAAAGATTTCATGATGAAGTCTCCAAAGGCAATTGCAACAAAAACAAAAATAGAAAAGTGTAGCCTAATTAAACTAAAGAACTTCTGCACTGCAAAAGAAACTAGCAACAGAGTCAATAGACACCCTACAGAATGGGAGAAAACATTTGCAAACTATGCACCCAATGAAGATCTAATATTCACAATCTCATAAGGATCTTAAACAAAGCCCAAACCAAGCAACCTCATTTAAAAATGGGCAAAAGACATAAGCAGACACTTCTAAAAAAAAAAAAAAAGATATATACATGGCCAACAAGCATATGAAAAAATGCTCAACATTCCTAGTCACCAGAGAAATGCAAATCAAAACCAGAATGAGATTCCATCTCACACCACTTAGGAGGGCTACTTTTAAAAAGTCAAATAATAACAGATGTTGGTCAGACTGCAGAGAAAAGGGAATATTTATACCCTGCTGGTAGGAAGGTAAATTATTTCAAGCCACTATGGAAAGCAGTTTGAAGATGTCTCAAACAACTATAAATAGAATTACAAATCAAACCAGTAATCTTGTTACCTGGTATATACCCAAAAGAATATAAACTGTTCTACCAAAAAGACACATGCATACCTATGTTCATTATAGCACTGTTCACAATAGCAAAGATAAGGAATCAACCGAGATTCCTATCAGTGGTGGACTGGATAGATAAAAATATGCTACACGAGCACCATGGAATACTACACAACCATGAAAAGGAACAAAATCACATCCTTTGCAGCAACATGGATTCATCTGGAGGCCATTATCCTAAGTCACTTAATGCAGGAACAGAAAACCAAATACTGCATATTCTCACTTCTAAGTGAAAGCTAAGCATTGCGTACACAAGGACACAAAGAGGGAAACAATAGACACCAGGACTTACTTGAGGGTGGAGGCTGGGAGGAGTGTGAGGGTTGAAAAAGTACTTATCTGATACTATGCTCACTACCTGGGTGAAAAAATCATTTATACACCACACCCTCATGACAGGCAATTTATTCATGTAACGAACCTGTACATGTACTGCACACAGCCCCCCCACCACCAAGCCTAAAATAAAAGTTGAGAAAGAAAAAATAAGATGTAATACACTTGTCCAAACCAGAGTCTGTGAAGAAGAGGAGAAAGGTGATGAAACTGAAAAAGTACCTGAAAAAATAATGGCTAAAAATTATTCAAATTTAACAAAAGATCTACATGTAGACATTCAAGAAGCATAGTAAACCCCAAAGAGAATTAAAGCATAACAAGATATATGAGAATCAAAGTTATGAAAAGGCAATTTAATTAGAAAATGGATGAAAAATATGAATAGGCATTTCACCAAATAGGTGACACAGATGGCAAATAATCACATGAAAAGATGCTTAATGTCAATGGCCATTAAGAAAATGCAAACTAAACCTATGGTGAGATTAAAATTACTCACCTATCAGAGTGGCTAAAAAAATGTTTAATGACAAAAAGAAATGCTGCCAAAGATTCACAAAAACTGAATAATTCATACATGACTATACAATTGCACAAGCACTCTGAAAAACAATTTGGCAGTTTCTTTAAAAATTAAAAATTAAACATGCACCTACCATATGACCCAGGAATTGCACTTCTGGACATTTATTTTAGAGAAATGAAGATTGTGTCCATGCAAAAACCTGGACAAAAATAGCAGGCTTTTTCCCTGGTAAAATACAGAAATTAGAAACAACCCAGACGTCCTTCGGTGTGTGAATAGTAAAACAAATAGTGGCACATCCATACCATAGAATACTACTCATCAATTAAAAGAAACAAACTATTGATAACAGCATTAACCTGGATGAATCTCCACAGAAATTTACTTAGTGAAAAAAAGACAAACCCAAAAGGTTATATGTCGTATGATCTCCCTTATATAGCATTCTTGAAATGTCAAAATTATAGAAATGGAGACCGGGTTAGTGGTTTCCAAGGTTTACAAAAGGGTTGGAGGCAGAAGGTACGTTAGTATGGCTATAAAAGGGCAACCCGAAGGTCCTTGTGGTAACGGAAATGTTCTGTATCTTGACTGTATCAATGTAGTACCCTGGTTATGGTGTTGTAGTTTAGTTCTGCAATATATTACCAGTGGGAAAACTGGGTAAAGTGTACGTGGGATAACTCTTCACTATTTCTTACAACTGCATGTGAATTTACAACTACCTAAAACAAATTTAAAAGAATCCCTTCCTCTAAACAAACAGAAATTTAAAAGAAAAACTGATATCTGAACATTCTTTCTTTGTCTGCAAAACTTTTTTTCTCAAATATCTAACATAATTTTAATAAGATATATGCACTAATAGAAAATTGAGATGAAAGACATTGGAACCAGGAACAGATGGTTGGACAAGGAAATGAAGAGGAAAGCAAGAGTTCCAAGTAAAAACTTAGACCCAATAATACCATAGAGAAAACAAGTTAGTTGTAACTATGAGAAATCCAGTATAACACCCAAAGACCCAGTCCAGACACTGCAACAATGACTAATGCAAACATTATTCTTTTTCTGTTCAATCAAATTTATTGAAATCATAAAAATAAATGATTCTGTTACTCCCAAGAAGGTACAAAATAAATTTCTATAGTATAAGGAATCAATTATATTTAGAATTCATGTTTTTTAAACCTGAAGCATATGTATAAAACTGAATTTTGTGAGTATTGTCATGATTACTGTTTATCTTATCTAAGTTTATGCTGCAAAATACACTTAGGAAAAGTTGGATATAAGACTGACACTTGTAATTTCAGAACGAATCTTAGCACTTTGGGAGGCCAAGGCAGGGCCAGGAGTTAAATACCAGCCTGAGCAGCATAATGAGGTCCCATTTCTTTAAAAAAATAAATAAATGAATAAATAAGTGATTTTTTTTTTGTTTTTTTGTTTTTTTAATTAGGATGGTGGTGTGTACTTACAGTCCTGGCTACTTGGGAGGCTGCAGCAAGGGGATCTCTTCAGCCCAGGAATTTGAGGCTGCAGTGAGCTATGATCACGCCACTGCACTTCATATCGGATGTACAGAGCAAGACCCTGTTTCTTCAATTAAAAAAAAAAAGCTTATAATTTTATTGACATGTTTTAAAATATTTAACTAATCAAGTTGATAATATTTAAGTTCTTGATTAATTTAACTTTATAAAATATTTGTTTTTATTTATTAGTTATACCAGCAGTATTAAATACTTACAGGAATAATTTCAGCTAAAATACATTGAGTATCAAAGCAAAAACAAAAAGTCAAAAGCCCTTTGGATGTTTAAAATTTCAATAATATGGCAAAACCAGCCAGGCGTGGTGGCTCACACCTGTAATCCCAACACTTTGGAGGCTGAGGTGGGAGGATCACTTCAGGTCAGAGATTTGAGACCAGCCTGGCCAGCATGGTGAAACCCTGTCTCTACTAAAAATGCAAAAAAAATAGCCAGGTGGGGTGTCACGCGTCTGTAGTCCAAGCTACTCGGGAGGCTGTGGCAGGAGAATCCCAGTGGGTGGAGGTTGCAGTGGGCTGAGGTTGTGCCACTACATTCCAGCCTGGGTGACAGAGTGAGACTCTGTCTCATAAATAAATAAATAAATAAATAGGAAAAAAACAAAATGGCAAAACCAAGATTAACACTCCTACCTGCTGAGAGAGCATTTCTAATACCCTGGGTGCCTCTTTTCAGGATTGAATGTCTTGTGTACAAAATTAATAATTTGTATTTCTTCAAGTGTTAGTATCAGAGCCAACATAGCACCTGGCACAAAGGAACTGCTCAATAAAAGTTGTGAAATAGATTATTTTACTTTGGACATGAAATGTAGCTGAGCTTCTTATTTTGAACTAGAACTTAAAAATGCCGTAGGTGCTTCCCACCTAAACATCAGTTATGAGGACTTTTTCTCTGCCCTTCATCAATATGCAGCCTGTGAACAGTGTCTGGGAAAGTAGTGGTCATTGGTTGCATAATTTGATTTTAGGCTTATGGAGAAAAGGACCCAAGTGACTCTGATGTTTACAAAGCACCTATGAAACCCTGTACACACCTGGTTCATAATCCTCATAATTTATCAACAAACACCAAAAAATTGCAATAGGTGCATAGTATTCCATGGTGTATATGTGCACATTTTACTTATCCGGTCTATCATTGATGGGCATTTAGGTTGGTTCCAAGTCTTTGCTATTGTGAACAGAGTCGCAATAAACATATGTGTGCATGTGTCTTTAGAGTAGAATGATTTATAAACCTTTGGGTATGTACCCAGTAATGGGATTGCTGGGTCAAATGGTATTTCTAGTTCTAGATCCTTGAGGAATCACCATAAAAAAAGGATGAGTTCATGTCCTTTGCAGGGACATGGATGAAGCTGGAAACCATCATTCTCAGCAAGCTAACACAAGAACAGAAAACCAAACACCACATGTTTTCACTCATAAGTGGGAGTTGAACAATGAGAACACATGGACACAGAGAGGGGAACATCACACACCGGGGCCTCTCGGGGAGTGAGGGGGTGTGGGAGTATAGCATTAGGAGAAATACCTAATGCAGATGACGGGTTGATGGGTGCAACAAACCACCATGGCACATGTATACCTATGTAACAAACCTGCACGTCCTGTATATGTATCCCAGGACTTAAAGTATAATTTTTAAAAAAATGCAATAGGTGGGGAAAGTATTATCACTGTGAATCAAAATGTTACGATTAGCATTGTGTGGTCAAAAGTTACTCCTGTGATAAAACGTAAAGGCAGAAATAATCAGCTTGATTCTGGTATTATGCAAGTGAACTACAGTTCCATGAATTGTTCGTTTATTTTGGCCTTGTAGTGTAATTCGAAGCCAGGTCAAGGGATGGCTCTTGCTTTGTTCTTTTTCCTTAGGAGTGCTCTGGTTATTCAAGACTTTTTTGTTTCCATTTGAATTTTAGGATTGTTTTTTCTAATTCTGTGAAAAATGAGGTTGGTAATTTGATAGGAATTAAATTGAATCTGTATATTGTTTTGTGCTGTATGGTCATTTTAATGATATTGATTCTAGTAATCTGTGAGCATGAGACCTTTTCTCATTTATTTGTGTCATCTGTGATTTCTTTCATTGGTGTTTTGTACTTCTTCATGCAGAGATCTTTTGCCTCATTAGTTAAATGTATCCCTAGGTATTTTATTTTTTGTGTGGCTATTGTACACGGAATTGTGTTCTTGATTTGATTTTCAGCTTGAACATTATTGGCTACTGATTTTTGCACATTGATTTTGTATCCTGAAACTACTGAAGTCATTTATCAAGTCTAGGAGTCTTTTGGAGGAGGCTTTAGGGTTTTCTAGGTATAAGATCATGTCATCAGCAAACAGAGATAATTTAACTTCCTCTTTTCCAATTTGGATTCCTTTTATTTCTCTTTGCTGCCTGATTGTTCTGGCTAGAACTTCCAGTACTACGTTGAATAGGAGTGATGAGAAAGCAGGGACCTCCTATGCCAGTAACTGGGAGCGAGTAAGTTCATTATGTACAGTTGTGCACAAGTCTAGGCAACTTCAAGTACTGTACACAGTACAAATTGCAGAGACAGAGCTGGGGGTGGGGAGTGAGAGAGAGAGAATCCCTAGCTGGATGCTGGAGGTGAGAATGGAAATAAGAGAAAAAAAAAAAAAACAGTGTTTTTTTAAAAAAGAGTTTAAACCTGAATCAAGTGAAGTAAATAACCTGAGACTGTACCATTGTAACTCCCATTATCAACCATTTGTCCTCACACTGAATTAAAAATTAAATGTGCATTGGCATAGCTTCTGAATGCCCAATGGAAGACGACAAAGATGAAATTACTGTGAAATTTGTGCCCATCTTAAATCTTAAATTGGAATTGTCCTAGGGACGGAATCCCAAGAGTAAAATGAAGCCCTCAGCTGACCTCCTCTCCCTGTAAATTTGCATTCCTACAAGAGCCAGCAAAAAGTTACTTGAAATAAATCTGGTGGAATCTGGAGGAAAAGCTTTCTGTCTCCTGGCAGCCCTGTGAGTGTAAGAAGATAATTCCTAGTTTATTTACCTTGTGTTATGAGATAGTTACAGATGTATCACAGCTCTTCTCAATCACCTAGCCATGAGTTTATTAACTTTCAGCAGCTGGAGTGATATCTCACTCTTTGAGAAAGGGAGGGGATGTGCTAGTGGTTAAGTGACTTAATAAATAATCTGTCACTTTTCACGGTTTACTAAGCCGGAGCACATTTATGAAAGACAAGGAAGTAGATTATTTAACATATTTGATATAAGGCTTTTGAGAGCTGAGTAAAGAATAATTACAGGGTACCTCAGGTTCTCTTCCTGATTTACATTTACTCTCTGATAAAGTAGAGAGAGATGAGGCCTATTTAGAAAATAGGTCCCATATTGGCTATTGAGCAAATAAGGAAAATAAGAAATCATATACACTCATATTTCTTTTTATTTCTTTTATTGTCTTTTATTTTTGTTTTTGAGACGGAGTCTCGCTCTGTCGCCCAGGCTGGAGTGCAGTGGCGTGATCTTGGCTCACTGCAAGCTCCGCCTCCTGGGTTCACGCCATTCTCCTGCCTCAGCCTCCCGTGCACTCACATTTCTATTACACACACACGCACACGCATGCATATTTTATCTGAAGTGTTAAAAATGAAGAAACTGGCCGGGCGCGGTGGCTCACGCATGTAATCCCAGCATTTTGGGAGGCCGAGGCGGGCGGATCACGAGGTCAGGAGATCACTACCATCCTACTAACATGGTGAAACCCCGTCTCTATAAAAATACTAAAAATTAGCCGGGTGTGGTGGCGGGCGCCTGTATCCCAGCTACTCGGGAGACTGAGGCAGGAGAATGGCGTGAACCCCTGAGGCAGAGCTTGCAGTGAGCCGAGATCGTGCCACTGCACTCCAGCCTGGGCGACAGAGCCAGACTCCATCTCAAAAAAAAAAAAAAAAAAAAAGAAAAAACAGAAGAAACTATTGGTTTTAGCTAAGAGGAAACTGCTGGCCCCAGACTGCTCAAATCCCAGCTCTGCCTGTGTGACCCTGAGAAAGTTATATAAGTTCTTAAGTTTCCTTCTTCATAAAATTGGATTAATAGTAGTACTTACCTTTTAGAGTTATTGTGAGGATTAAAATTTTTATAAATATTTAGAACAGTGTCTGGCATGTGAAAACACTCAGTAGGTGGTAACAATTTAAATTAATCAAAGCTGGCCCAAATATTAACTTTGTTAGGCAACTTAGCGTTTAAGTAAATTTACCATTAATTTGTGCCCATTGAATAGGAGAAGATTTATTTATTTACAACATCCTTGTTGCAACTGTACTACTCCTCTGTGATGGGATAGACTGGAACAACAGGAACCGGATTGGCTCTATCAATAAGAAATTATCAGGGAATCTCCTCTGCTTCTTTCTGCACCAGAAGATCCTGATAGTGTGAAGTCAAGAGAAAATACAATATTCCACTCTCTCATACTCTTTGGTAAACCAGGATTTTTTACAAATCTGCTATCTTTGCTGCAACATCTTTGTGAGTCAAATGAAAAAACAAATCTTTCTTTTTAGGCACATCTTCTCTTTTTCTTTCTTCCACAATTGAACTCTGTTTGCTAACACAGAAAGAGCTGAAATAAGGAGTCTCCAAATTATGACACCTCTTTGTTTTTGTAAGGATATTTTCCTAACATTGACAACCATGAGGATTTTAAAGCTGGTTTCAGTGAACACATTGGAGAATCTCAAGGATCTAAATTAAGCTGATTGTTAGTTTGAATAAGAAAAAATATTAAAAAACTATTAATCATATACATTATTTCCTGCAAAATTTCCAGCTGAGTTGTAAAAACACTGCTGGTTGTCCTTTGGGACTATCCTTTTTCACCCAGAATGTGGTCAGTACATCACTTGAAGCATAAAATTCTTCACTATGCTAATTGCAGAGCCTGTGATATGAATGCCAATGTAGAAAATAGGATCAAAATAGCATTGCAATGTCTCATGTTGCATAAAATGTTGATTAGTGTAAAACTAAATCTTGAGAGTCATATTATAAAAGACGATGCCTGTCTTTTACAGCCAACTTAAAATCACCATGTTTTTTGTGTTCATCTGCATTTGACGATTCCTGACAAATCTGTTACTCATTGATACTTATTGCTTTGTTGTTATTTCGTAAAATTCAGATTATTTTATGAAACACAAACCTTAACCACTTTCCCAAATTCCCTTGATTCCAGCAGCCCCCTTGATACTGGTACATGTCTGAAACTGCCGTGAAAGAAGTATGCTGGGGTCATTTGATGCATCTGTCTGGGGCCAGCCAGGTCCTTGCTCTGGAAATGCCAATGTTTGTACCCTTGATTGCCTGTGCGTAGCCAGGCCAATGTGCTGCGTGACCAGATTTTCTGCCTCCTTCTCCCACTTTCCAATTCAGATGAGATATCATGTCACAGGAAGGGATTTTACATCTTGAGTTTCTACAGAAAGAGCCAAATGATACATCCCAGAATATATTGGAATTAACTCCCACAACTATTCCTTTCCTTACCTATGCTTGCTGAGCTTTTTATTTATTTTTTTTTTTGAGATGGAGTCTCACCCTGTCACCCAGGCTGGAGTGCAGTGGCACAATCTCGGCTCACTGCAAGCTCTGCCTCCTGGGTTCATGCCATTCTCCTACCTCAGCCTCCCGAGTAGCTGGGACTAATTTTTGTATTTTTAGTAGAGACGGGATTTCACCGTGTTACCCAGGATGGTATTGATCTCCTGACCTCGTGATCCGCCTGCCTCGGCCTCTCAAAGTACTGGGATTACAGGCGTGAGCCAGTGCGCCCGGCCGCTTGCTGAGTTTTATCTTCAAATTGCTGCATTATCATTTTTGTTCTTGCCTCAGAGTTTCTTTCCTAGTGAAACTGGGCAATGACAATTATGTTTGTCTTGTGTTTTGAGACAGGGAGTCCTATCTTATCATTTTATTATTTTTGTCTTCTTAAATAAAATTGCTATTTTTTAGGATTAAAAACATTAGGTTTTACAATGTCTAATAAAAGTGAGCTAAAATATTGGTATTAGCAATATGAACAAATAATTTGATAGGGCTTGGTAAAAGACGATTAACTAAATGTCTACTTTTATCTTGTAAAGGAGTTCAAGATGGCTCAAAGCAAAGGACTGCATCTATTTGTAATTAGGAGAAAGGAAAAATACAACTGGCTTAACAAGGCTCCTGCTTTTTATTTTCCAAGAAACACAGAAAAAGGCTAACCTTCAGAGGTCAGTAGGATAGTTGTTGAGGCAAGGATAATGACTCATAACATAATGAACCCACCAAAGGCAGAAATAGAACATGTGATTCTTTTCTGTTGTTAGAAAAAAATAGTTTAATTCATGAGAAAAGTATAACAAATTTGAATGATTAAGCTTTTACAAACTTGTTCTCAAAATATTTGTGGAAAAAATTAATGAAGATATAAGAAAAATGAACAAATTTACCATTATAGTCTGAAGTTTCAACGACCCTCACAGTAACTAACAGCTGAAGCAAAATTAGTAATAGTAATAGTAATGATAGTATATAAACAACATAAACAAATTATCATACACAACAGGACATGTGGTTCTTAAGGGAAGTAAATATTTTTTATGGAAAAATTAGTAAGTCCAATTTACCGACTCTATGACAAGAGACTGGACTTACATAAACCTGCAGGAGTTTATTTGCTTATTTATTGTTTATTTGTTTCTTCTGTTTGTTTCTGATTTATTTCAAGGGAAGGGAACATAATGGGATTTGCAATCCTCCTTTCTGACAACTTCACTTCTTGAAGAAGGCAGGAGATTCTTGAATATGGGCTTCATCCCAAACTGTCCACTCCCCCATCCCAACAGAGAGGGCCTATAATAGAGCAGCGCAACAATGACCTTTTAAAATATTTCAAAAGTATGATTTAAAATGGGATAAATAAATATATCTTGAATATCAACTCTCTTGATAGTCACAAACTATAATGAATCTCAGAGAAGAGCAAGAGGCAAACTTTTTGGATTTTCAGGTCCACATTTGTTCCCTACTTATCTAATAGGCAGCGACTCTGCTAAATGAGAAAGGTTTCATTTCCCTTCACCTTCTCCCCAGCATGACTTGACTCCTGCTCAGCACTGCTTGTGACAGAATCAGTGACAACAGCTGCTAGTGTGAGGAATTGGGATCCCCAGCAGCTAATCTGCATAGAAGAGAAAGTAATCAGTTGACACAGGATGCTGCAATCAACAAAATATTCTTTTCCAATCCTGCGTGGGCTGTTTAGCACTAAAGATGATCTCGTGGTTCCAGACTGATGAGGAGAACAACAGAGATATAAAAGAGAATAGTTAGCCTACGTTTTCACATAAAAACAGAATATGTTTCTAACCATCCTAAATAATAAATACTTGGTCTTCATCCTAATGCAGTATTTGATACTCCTTGCATTAAAACGTTTTGCTTTGTCATCAGAGAGGTTGTCCTCTCCTACATGCTGCTTCTGTCTGCACTCATTTCATTCAGCAAATGTGAGTTTTCTTTAGGTCTCCAATCTTCATCTTGTTTAAATAACATCAATGAAGTGTCTGTCACACCTGTACTGTGTCTTAGTCCATTCAGGCTACTATAAGAAAATACCTTACACTGGGTACTTTATGAATAATATAAACTTATGTCTCACAGTTCTGGAGGCTAGGGAGTCCAAAATAAAGGCAACAACAGATTGGGGGTCTTATGAGAGCCTGTTTCCTTGTTCATAGATGGCACCTTCTTGTGTCCTCACATGGTAGCAGGAGTGAATGAGCTGCTTCAGGCCTTTTTTATAATGACACTAATCTTATTCATGACAAAGAAGCCCTTTTAACCTAATTACCTCCCAAAGGCCCTACCTCATAATACTATCACCTTGGGGGTTAGAATTTCAACATATGAGAGGCAGGAGAGGCAGTAAATATTCGGAGTATACCCAACTATGTAGACCATAAATAAGGTCTTCCTTTCCATCCCTTCTCTTCAGGCTCTCCCCTCTCAGTCCTCAAAGGGCTTAATCACCACCAACTATTCAACTACCACCTCCTTGAGGAGCCTGCAAATGTTTCTTCGGTACCAAAAGCTCTATCAAGGCCCAGGCCCCTAAACGTCTTCTAGACACTTTCTCCAAAGCTTAAAAGTCATGTCAATGTCAAATTCCACCAAACTGTAATATTTATCCACACTGAGGCAGGAAAATAGGGTCTGGAGGGAGGGAACTTAAGGCCAATTCACACCTCAGCTATGACAGGAAATATCCTCCCCATGGGGCGTAGGCCAAGTTAATGACTTTGTAATTTTACTTCATCCTCTTCATTTACATAGGGCATATCCCAAATAACCAATGGAATCCTCTAGAAGGTACTTAAACTCCCAAAAATTCTGTAACATGGCTTTTGATCCCCTATGCTCAGGCCCACTCCCACACTGTAGAGCGTGCTTTCATTTTCAATAAATCCCTTCATTTTTTCCTTGCTTTGTTGTGTGTTGTGTCCAATTCTTTGTTCATGACACCAAGAACCTGGACACCCTCCACTGGTGACACCCACTCCCTTCAGAACTTTCCCTCTTCTGTTCTCCCTATAGCTATAGAAAGGGTCATAATTTTGTTGCCACTAAACTCTAAAGATTAATCCCTTTTTATGTTCTCTTGTTTCTTCTTCTTTCCTTTTTTTTTTTTTTTTTAACTAGTACTAATCTACTTCTTTGGTGAGCAATTTCTCACCAGGACAGTTTCTCCCAACACTTACCCTGCTTTCTGTCTTCCTCAAATCCAAGGTATCCATCCCCATTGACCAGAATTACATTTTTATAATTCTTTTCATATCATCCCATGCTCAGAAGTCATCTATAGGTTTTAATTGCCAGCCACACCGGATCTGTACTTACTATGCTTGATACATCTGTGTCACAGCACCATTGTTGATGCAATTTATTCTTTCTAAAAATACCATTTTTCTAACTTAATAAAATCTTGTGTCACCCTTGAAGCCCTAATTCAAATTTCTTCTTTTCGTTGAAACTTTCCAAAACTTGTTGGCTTGGCCATAGTTTACAACTTCTTTCTCTCTATTTCTGTGGTGATTCATTAAACTTTCTGTTGATTTGAAGACATTTATACAATTAATGCATTTCAGTTTTCTTCTTCATGTTCATCATCAACTTATTATGATTACAACCCTTACTGTACTGTTAATATCTCATTGGCCTGTGACCAGTCTCCTTTCCTATGTTAGCTCCTTGAGAGAAAAGGCAAGATCCTTGACGCATTCTTTTGCTCAGTGTCTGCATCTGACACCAGTACTTTGGTTACAGGGAGTCCTGGTAACACTGTTTCTCAGTAAGCTTTATTACACAGTGAGCATCTCACTTACTTTTTGGTAATTCCTCTTGATTGCATGATTGTGTATTTCTTATTACTCGCACTTGGAATATGCAGACACCATTCTTTCTAGCCCACATGAGAAGCAATTGAACTTTATGTATATTGAGGAAGAATATCAATTTAATTGATCATAATCCATTGTCTCTTAATTGGAAGATGGGCTAAAAATACTTTCCTGTGCTGATTTCCTGTTGTATTTTTTTAATATGATAGACTAGAGCAAAAAACTGACAGTTAAAATATTACCTATTTATTTCCTTACCTAATTTTATTAAATATTTTCAATATTCCATACACTTATTGTTGTGAGAGTTAAAGCATTCAAAGACAAATAAGTCATTGCCCCTATTCCCAAGAGTACAGGCTAGTACAGAGCCCAATATATAAACAACTAAAATTCAAAGCCAAATAAATCAAGTCATAAATAGAGGTACAAGCAGTGCTATGAAAGGTCAAAACTGAAGAATTAGTTCATCCTAAGAGACTAGAACATACTTCATGAAGAAGCTGGCCATTTACCTAACCAAGCCCTGCCTCTTGGCCCATTTATAGCAGTGATTGGTTCACTTTGAATTATTTCATTGAAGTTGGTTCTGTTTCTTGTTGTTGTTGTTGTTTTCCTCAAACAACTTACTTATTTCTCTTTCACCCATTCTGCCATCTCATAAGATGGTAGATACTTGCACAAAATTTTTAGCTGTTAATTGTTGTTTAGCTATTATTGAATACAGTTATTTGAGGAGTTAGGCACTATTAAGCAGCACTTAGCAGGATATATAGAGCTTTCATCAAGTTAATTCCCCACAGCAATGCTGTTAACCCAGCATTTCTCAAATCAGGGTCATTTGCAACAGCTGCCTGGAAATAGTTCCACAGAAACACTGCACATTTCATTGATCATGTTTCATGAACAAATGTCAGTTTTCCTCATGAATTCTTAGATGTTATTAAATTTCTAACATTGTTTTGAAGTGGTTCAATCCACCTCAGTAAATATATGATACCAATCTGGAAGTAAAAATTAGGTATATGTAAAGAGATATTTATTGATTGATTATATTTGGAATGTTAATGAACTCACCTTTTTGTAAACTATCTAAAACTGCTATCCAAAAGAAAAAGAGAAAAAAATACAAAACAGATTTCTCTAATGCTGATTTTAAAAGCAATTAAAGTATTTAATAGTGAAAATATTTTGTATTTTATGCTATTAGTATAAGTATATACTAATGTTTTAGAATGTTTTAAAATATCTCAAAATACTTACAAATTCTTCCCTACATCCCTGACACTCTCCTAATTCCCGCAATATAATTTACAACATTTTTTCCTAAAATTAATGAACTTGGAGCATCTCATTATTAGAATAAATTTATTCTTAGAATAAACTAAAATCTAGAAATTTATCAATGCTCATGTAGTTACTACATTTGTAGAAGCAGCAGCCTGTTACAACCTTGAAAGAATAATCAGTGTAGTGGAGAATATGAAGAACAGGAAAATTATGCTGTGCCCTCCAAGTGTTCAATTATACATTTTAAGCCCCTGAAATATTAAAAACATTCTCTGTATCATTAATGTTTTTAAGACAATGAAAGGTAAACACATAAACTTCCTAGACAACACCTCCTACCCACAAGCAATATAAAGCATATAAAATAAAACATTAACTTTTCAGTAGAGGCAGTGTTGATTAATAGAATTGTTGTTTGAGTCTCATTTAATAATTCTGTATGATTCGGCAAGATATATTACCTCTCTGCCTCAGTTTTCTTAAACATAAATAATACATACAATGTTTCCAAAAATTTTCCAAGAGTGTAGCACTTTGTATTGGTTTTCTAGGAATGAGTTGTGAGTGATACATTAAATTAGAGGTCATGCCATTTACAATAACATACTTTACATTTTTTTGTTTCCACATATTCTATGCATTTTGAACCCTCCTTATAAGCTTTGGAGAGCTTGGGGTAGAAAGGAAGGAAAGGTGCAACTTATGAATTATTTCCTGTACCTTACATCAGTCACTTGTGCTTTTTGTCACCTCATTTAGTTGGAGAAAACAGTAGAACAAGTAATATCCTATTTTCCTTCTTCACTTTTCACAGACCAACAAGAATCAAGAAACCTAGGGAGTATTATACTGCTTCCACAGAGAGAATGCAGAATCTGTGATCTCACTGCTAATGAGAAAGCTTCTTGTTGGTTTCCACTGGCCCTGCTATCAACTCACTGCTATCAGTCTATCTGGCTCTAATGATGGTAGTCAACATTTATTGAACGTTAGCTTTGCACCGGCATTGTGCTATATACTCTTTTCTTCCCTTTGTAAGCTGCTCCCAAAGTAGACATCATTAGTATTCCCATTTTAACCTCATTTTAGAGATAAGAAAAATCACTTCAGGAGATGTCATTTACCTACGTAATGTCACAGATCAAGTAAGTTAATAGCATTGAGACTGTAGAGTCTAGGAGCTTATATATCCAAGACGTTCTTACCTGCCAGAAGGTCCTGTCCATTGGCCCCATTAAACTATTTCTATAACTTCACATCATATCTGGTTTCAATTCTCTAAAACTTGTTTAAAGGTAATATCAATGACAACGGTGGGGCAATGTTGTGAGCACTGTATCCATCAACCCTATGCTTTGTTCACTCCTAGCTTCCTGCTTCCTCCTTTTCAAATGGTACTTTACTAGCAGGCTCTTTCAGACTTTCACATACCTGGTGGAAGAGGAGGAAAGGCAAACAATCTCTATTTCCTTTACTGGAGCTCAGAAAAGAAAAGTAGAAAATCAGTAATAAAAGAAAAATGTAGTCAAGTTTGTATCCTGATATTCCCACTTTTCATGCTGTCTATTCTGAATTACATTTTCCTAGGATGGCAGCAATATTAATAACTTAAACAAAGTCACAGATAAGGTTACAGGGAAAGAGAGAGACAGGAATAGAATGCAGTAGGCCCAATCTTTCGTACTCTCAGCTGTAAGAACATTCCAGAAGAAGAAAAAAAGTCCATTATCTATAAACCATTATTCTTATTATAATCTATATTTATAAGGCTATAAGCTTCTGCAAATTATTTGAATTGGGGTCATTAGTTATCATTTTTAAAATTAAATTTGAAGATAAATTGGGATATTCAAATTTCCTAGCTAACCAAAAGTTAAACAAAGGGAAATAAATTTTAGATGACTCAATTTTCTGTTTGATCCATTTGTCTTAATCCTGGAGAAGAACCATCACCTAGAAAACTAGAATCAACTTGTGACATTAACTGAAAGGAGGGAGAATGAATACCTCCCTTAATTCAATAATTTTTCATATTCATTTTGAATTAGTATCTTGAGATGTTTCAGAATAGGAAGTATAAAATGCATAAAATTATTATCTGAAT
The DNA here is from genome assembly GCF_029281585.2 of Gorilla gorilla gorilla. NCBI lineage: Eukaryota > Metazoa > Chordata > Mammalia > Primates > Hominidae > Gorilla > Gorilla gorilla. The sequence continues at coordinate 67,043,525 of NC_073229.2, forward strand.
CTAATTATTCCCATACTGTGGATGAGAAGGCCTATTAGAAGGGCATATGATTTGACTTTCTGCATTCTTTTTGTTATTGTTGTTGTTGGAGACAGAGTCTCACTCTGTCACCCAGGCTGGAGTGCAGTGTTGCGATATCAGCTCATTGCAAGCTCTGCCTCCCGGGCTCAAGCAATTCTCCTGCCTTAGCCTCCCAAGTAGCTGGGATTACCAGTGCACATCACCACACCTGGCTAATTTTTGTATTTTAGTAGAGACAGGGTTTCACCATGTTGGCCAGGCTGGTTTTGAACTCCTGACCTCAGGTGATCTGCCTGCCTCAGCCTCCCAAAGTGCTGGGATTACAGGCATGAGCCACTCTGCCTGGCTGACTTTCTGCATTCTTATATGTTCAAAATATAATCTGATTGTCAGTATGCATGAAGAAACTAGGATGATGTGACGGATAGAAAGAAGTGTCAATAGCTTTGAGTGGTACCAACTGTCTACATAGCAGTGCAGTTTCTAATCCTGGACAAAGTTTATTCTTACCTAAACATGAACCCAACGTTTTCTTTAATATAATAATTTGTTCTCAGAATAATAGCTCTTGATAACTGCCTGCCTGTTCTCTACTATCAAGGCTAAGGCCTGTATGAAGCTACCCATAAGTGAGTGAGTCAAGTGCAATTCAATTTATCTCTTTTCACAGGTCACCAAGTGCTCTTACAAACAATGAAAGAAGAATAAAAGTTCATATATGTATGTATTTTTATTTTTAGCATTGAATATAATTATACAAGAAACATTTAAAAATGATGGATTCTAATTACAGATATTTTCATTACTTGAAGGAGAAATAATGTAATAGTTACAGACAAGTGTCCTAGTCCAGAAATTCATGGAATCATAGACAATTAGAGCTGTATGGGACCACAGGGATTATCTTCTGTCAACCCCTAATTTCATGGATAAGTCAGTGAGAGACAGGGGAAGTAAAAGAACACGGGTAGGGTCAAAAACTTTACAGGAAGGATTAAAATGATAATCTCTTGGCTACAAAGCAGTGCTGCTTTCATTATACTACCTTTTTTAACTTCTTCAAGAATGCCATTCTGGTAATGCCTTAGTCTAAATTACGTAGGATTCTTTCAGGTGGCGCTTCACCAGCTGGAGACCTCCGTGACCAGGGGTGCCTCTGCTAGAGTTTCGCTCATGACCACCCAATCTGACCAGCAGGCTGTGCTCAGCGCCAGGCTCACTGGCCCAGATCTCACATCCACCACAGACAACCCTGGCATGGAGCAGTGAGGGGTGTGAGAGTGATTCAGTGCAGGGTTCAGCCATGGTGCCCAGCCAGTTGTGCCAACTGCTGTGGTGGTGTGGCTGCTCCAGTCACCAGCTCTGTGCAAGGCTGTGGCTGAACCAGGTGTACTGCAAAGCAGCTTCTGCTTTAGGCGCCAGCATCTAAACGAGGGGAATGCGGTGGAACCCAAAAAACTGAGATATGCCAGCCACCCCAGAGCCCCAAAGAGGGTGTTACAGCATGTTACAGTTCTAGCTAGGGTAGTCCCGAGGTCTGGGCCCCAGAAGCGCTGCAGCTCGTTCATGTTGCAGTTCATTCATTCCTGCCATCCACAGCCTTTCTTTGGCAAACAGGGGCATGTTCCAGCTTGTTCGATCCCATTGCCCCACTAGGCCTGCAGCACCTGGGCTGGCCAAGAGCCACCGCCACTTCCTGTCTTGTGGGGCAGCCACCTGTTGCCAACAGAGTACGGGAGGACTACAGCTTTACAGCTTCTTTCACACCGGCTGTTGTGAGTCCCAGGATTTTGTCCCATGTCCAGAAGAATGAGGTTACATGGTAAACTGGAGGGTGAGCAAGGTGGAGAAGAGTTTTATTGAGTGACAGAAGAGCTCAATAAATTGTGAGTAGCCCCGACCTGAAATTGGGTAGTCTCAAAGCGTGGCTGAGTCTGGGGATCATATATGCTCAGAATGAAGAAAGTGTGGGCTGTAGGTAACCTTGGAAAAGGCAACATTCAATTGGTTAAAAAGCATTGTTCAGAAAGAACCAATCAGGAAAGAGTGGGCAAACAGGAATAGAAGTTCTCACTCTGGTTGCAGACTCCATCTGGAACTGGCAGCCTGGTTTTAAGGCTTCAGGCTGTTTTTGGCTTGAAGGTTTGGTTTCACCGGGGACCTGCCCCTATCTGCCTAGGAATTTGCCTCCTGCTACTATTATGAACAATAGCAAATGATTTTCTTGAAATATTTGAAAGACTCCTGAAGGAAGGAATAGATTTGAAGTACCCTTGCCATGTCTAAAGCAAAGAAATTAAGAAAACATTACGTGTGAATGTGTGTGTGCGCGTATATATACATATATATATAAATAATTTTAATCAAATAAATATGCTAATGACATGGAAACAGAAAGACAACTCAGTGGAACAGAATCCAGAAATAGGTCTTTCTATATACGCTAATTTAATAAATGGTAAGAATGGCATTTTAATTTGGGGAAAAAGATAGATTACAGGACAAGTAGTCATAGTCCTATGAAGAAGAAAATATATGTGGGACCCTGAACCTGTTAGGATTGCTTTCAATTTTAAGTGACAAAAACTTTGTAATATAGTAGCCTAAACATAGGAAGGTTTGTATTTTCATGTAAGTCTAATGGAGTGTGATTCAGCCCAGCCAACTGCTCAAGGACACTTTCTATCTTTCTGCTCCATCGTCTTCAGTGTGTGATTTTTCATTCTCATCACTGCAAGATTGATGGAAAAACTGAAACCATAATGTCCATATTTCATTCATAAAGAAGAGAAAAGATTGTAGGGAAAGGGAGTCTCATGAGCCTTTTCCTTTGTTTTTAACAGGATTTTGTTTTTACTTAGAAAAGGATGTTTGCCCTATAACCCAACCAGGGTTAGATGACCTCAAAACTGCAAAGAAGTCGGAGATCTCATGTGTTAGTTTCTACCCTTGTTAACAGAAAAATACCAGGAGGGCAGGATTTGGGGCAATTGTAGAATAAGCCAACCCACAGAATCTGCCACATATAAAAAAACAAGCTAGGTGTATTAAGGCATTAAATGTAATATAAGCTAAAATAAAAGCTTATAAAAATGTAGGATATTACAAGCCCATTAAGGATCTGGTAACACATTCTTACATAAGACTGGAAAATTGTATACAATAAAGGGGAAAAAATTGCTTAACAATATATTTTATTTACAAAAGAACCACAAGCAGAGTTAAGTGAGTAAAATATTCAGAAAAAAATTCTGTTATGCAGGTAGTAAGCATAGACACATGTACCAACACACGTGTGTGAATACACACATGCATGTGCACACATACACAACACACAGATAATTTTTATAAATTTACAACAAAGATAAAAAGCCCAAATGAATAAATAGGCAAAGTATATTCATTGAATAATTCCTGGAACAATAAATTGAAAGAGCAAAATGACATAAAAAGATGCTCAGTTTCCCTAGTCATTGGCAAAATGCAAATTAGATTAAAACTAAATTATTACTATACATTTATTAGACTTGAAAACATTTTCTAAAGAGAGAGAGAGAGAAATATATCTCCTATCATGAGAACCCTGGAAAATAACACATTTTTCCTCTGGTAGTGGAAATGTCAAGTTTTACAATCTTTTCAGAAAGCAATCTGGCAGCATCCTTTAAAATCCAAAGAAATAGCCTTCCTAGGAACCTATCCCATAAAAATAAAGGTGGTAGTATACAAAGATATAACTACAAAATTATTAATGGCAACATTGTTCTCAGTGGCAAAAAACTGGGGAAAGTTTAATATCAATCAATAGGAAAATGGTTGGCTAAATATGTATCTCACTATAAAAAAATTAAAATTTTTTAAATTTAACTAGAAGGATTTCTATAATTTTTTCACTGAGAAAAAAAATTTCACAAAAGACAAATATGATCATCTCATTTTGAAAAATAACAAATATATAAAGAGATAGATGATTGATTGATAGATAGGCATTTATGTATGTTCATGCATATGTTTCCATGTGATTGAAACCAAAGGGTTAATTTGATCAGATCTGCCTGCCCTGCTTGCTTCTGGTTGCTTGATTGTGTAATTCTTTTGTTTCCTTTTTCATGAAGCTAAAGGCCATGGTAGCTGATGACTTCCCCACTGAATGCTGAAATTTTACCTTCACTGGCCACTTTTATAGACAGCATTCATAGGTCACCACAGTAATAGTTGATTAAGCTGTTTTTCAGGAACTTGGGCCAGCTCCTATCCAGTTCAAATTGGTTGGACCACCTACCGTTCAACTAGGGTGGTGCAAGTGCTGGAGAGGTGGCCTTTTGTTGTCAGGGGGCCCAAAATTCCACCCTCATATCACACTAACGCTGCCATTTTCTATACATGTGTCCTATAAAATGCTGCAAACCCAAACTACACTTGGTCAGAATGAACCAATTACTTCATTTCTCCCTACTGCCAATCACTTTTCCTCACGCATTACACCACTCCATTTCTCTAACACATAAATATCCCTCAACCTATCTTCAAGGAGGTGGATTTGAAAGCATTTTCCCACCTCCTTGCTTGGTGGACTTGTGAAAAAATCTTTTCTCTTTTGCAAAACCCATGTCACGGTGATTGAATTATTGCACAGGGGTAGAACAGACCTGGACCTGACCAATAACATGATTACATTAAAATGAGAAAAAAATGTAGGGATATACGCTGCATTGTTAACATAAGTGACAGCGTTGGAGAGTTGGAGGAAGGGTGGGAGGAGATGGAGCATAAGGAGCCAAGCAAAAAAGAAAAAGGAAAAAGTGCACCAATAACAATATCACAACAGATAAAACCTGCTACTAATTGTGCATTCATATAAAATTACGTTTGTTCATACAAATATTTGTAGAAACATTTAAGTAAAAACAGCAACATGGCCACTTTGGTATAGAATAATGGTTGTGACCACGCTTGGAATATTGTGTGTGGTTCCAGGCAAATGTCAGAGACAATTTAGAAAATGCAAGAGAAGAGACTCTGTCTCAAAAAAAAAAAAAAAAAAAAGAAAAGAAAAGAAAATGCAAGAGAATTAGTAGAGCAACTCAAGTCATCAGTGAGTGGAGAAGCTTCAATTTGAAAAGTCTAGGAAAGTAAAGATGAAGATGGACAAGCTTCCTCCTTTTCTCTTCAACAAGCTTCATAGTCTCTTCCCCCTCAAATTCAACATATGACTTTACTACCTGTTCAACAGAAAAAGGAAATCAATAGACTAAAATTCCTCAACTTCCCACTGTTGTGCCTATACAGTTGAACCTGTCTGCTTCCACACGTTCCTCCTTCTCGCCTCCTAACTGTAGTTAAGCCCTCATTCCAGGATCTGGGATTCAATACACAGCCCTCTTCTCAGAAAAGGCCTCCTATTGGCTGGGCGCGGTGGCTCACACCTGTAATCCCAACACTTTGGGAGGCAGAGGCGGGCAGATCACCTGAGGTCAGGTGATGAGGACCAGACTGACCAACATGGAGAAACCTCGTCTCTACTAAAAATACAAAATTAGCTGGGCATTGTGGTGCATGCCTGTAATCCCAGCTATTCAGGAGGCTGAGGCAGGAGAATCGCTTGAACCCCGGAGGTGGAGGTTGCAGTGAGCAGAGATCGCGCCATTGCACTCCAGCCTCGGCAACAAGAGCGAAACTCTGTCTCAATAAAAAAAAGAAAAGGCCTTTTATTTATTGTCTCTCCTTTCCCTTTCACATCTTCAATGTCTCCCTCTTTGGGCTTTTTATTTATTTTTTATTATGTGCTAAATATAAATCTTTTATTTTAAAAAAGTTATTACAGGTCTGGGCTGGAAAGTGCAGAAAATGTGTCTATAACATTTTACAAGTCTCAAAACAAGAAAGTCATCAAAGACTCCTGAGGCTTTTGTCAGAATGACTCAGTAACTTAAAGTGCTTTATATGAGTCAGGTGTGGTACAATTTGAGAATCAGTAGGAATAACCACTGCAATGGATAAAATTTGTCAAATAATTTTTAATTATTGTGCTCACAATGATCATTTTATAAAAACAAAAATTAAAAATGCTCTGGTCATCTTTGAAAGATGTCTGGCAATTAACTCATAATTGTGACAACAGTCAATAAAAGAAACTAATCAAACATTTATCTTCTGTACAAATTGTACTTAAGAGTAACTAAATAGTTAATGAGAGAAAGCCTTTCTTTATAGACTTACTCCAGCTAATGGTTGAAAAAGGAAATACAGAATTGGAATATTGCATTTTGCAGCTGTTTATGAATTAACAAATCTAGGGAATGATTCTTAATCACTACTAATTTCCCAATAATACAGACAACCAGACACTTTGTGCCTTCAGATGAAAGAACGAACCACTGTCTATACAGCAGTCTTCAAAAAAATGGAACTAGACTAAAATCAAGATTATAGATTTAAATACCAATTTACATAAAATATGAAGGATATAGGAACACATTAGACAGTACTGTTCAGCAACCAGTAAAATTCAAACCACAACAAACTCTGCAGGGCAAATGATCCAATTCTTTGAATAAATCAATATAAAGGAAAAAAGTGGGTAGGAAAGAGGAAACCTATACTGCAGTTTAAAAGAGATTGTGAGATACGACATTCAATCACAATGAATTGATTTCAATTATTTCAATCCTGAATTGAATAACAGTAACCTTCCTAGTCCAGACCTAGGACTTCTCTTTGCATTTTGTATCAATGGTGGAGGTTTTTCAAGGAATATACTCGTAACCCTCCCATCAGTCTGAAATCAGAATCTTATCTCAGGGCATTATCATACTCTCTTCTTTGCTTAAAACTATTTTCAATTTTCCCTCCTATTCTTCCTACACCTTACTTAGAGGCTTATTAAATACTCATATTGCTTATTCAATTATATTTTTCATTAAATGTGTATGAATTCTCTGAAACCAGGAACCTTCTCTATCTTCTGTGTTGCAGAACCTGAGCTCCTAGCAGTACTACCTATCTTGGAACAGTATCCAAAAATATTTGTCAAATGAACTGTTTGACAATTTGTTGGCCCTGGACAGAAGTGACTTTTCCTGTGTTTGTGTTGTATTTCAATCCTGAATTGAATAAATTAATGGTAAAAATATCTATGGAACAACAGTAAAAATTTATATACTAACTAGGTATTTAGTAATACTAAAGATTATTGTTAATTTGTAACTAGGATAATGGTATTGTGATTAGTTTAAAAAGAAGATTTATTTCTTAAGGATACATGTTAAAATATATGTTGACAAATTTGTGTGGTATTTAGGATTTGCTGCAAAATAATATGGAGGAAGAGAGGAATTGGTTTGGGTACAAGTGAAACAAAATCAGAAACTTGATAACTGTTTGAGCTGAATGATGAATACGTGGAGTTTATTATGTTGTTTTCTCCTTCTTGGTTTATAGCTGAAATTTTCCATATTGTATTTTTTAAAAATCTTGCCTTGATTCCCCTTACATGTTCAGCAAATGTCCTATATCCCTCCCTTTTTGTCAAAACAAAATTTCAAATGTTATCCAGACTAATATTATCATTTTCTTACCATCAATCTCTCTTCAACCCACCATGACCTGGCTTTTACTGTTACTATCACACTTAAACTGCTGTTTCTAAGCTTAGCAAAGACCTGAGTTTACTGAAATTCAGTGATGGTTTTTAGTCCTTATTATGTTTAACTCTTTTCTTCATTCACTCTTATTCATTCCCTTCTATCCAACATTTTCTCCCCTTAACTCTGTGACATTCTACTCTCTTGGCTTTTCCCACCTCACATGGAGGGTTCCTTAACTATCGATGACTTCCTAGTCCAGACTTAGGACTTTTCTTTGCATTCTGTATCAACAATGGAGATTTTTTTCAAGGCATATACTCCTACCACCTCCCATCACTCTTTGAAATCAGAATCTTACCTCAGGGCATTATAATATTCTTATTTGCTTAAACTTCATTTCTAATCCTCCTGCCTACCCTTACTACACACCTACACAGGGACTCCTACATACTATTCTTGTCCTACTTATGAATCAAACCTTTTTTCCCACAGGAAGTTTCCCTTTGTTTATATTCAATTAAATCTTTGTGCTCTGTTCCAATAAGAGAATATTATTTCTCTAGTAGTAAAAATTGTCATGCACAACTTGATTGATTATTAAGTTATCTTTTTCTCTAAAAGATTATGGATTCCTTGAAACCAGGTACCTTCTCTAACTTATTTGTTGCAGAATTCTGAGCTCCTAGCAGTACCTGTCTTAGAACAGTAGCCCAAAACATTTGTCAAATAAGCTGACTCGTTCTTGGCCTTGTTGGCCTGAAATGACTTTTCTTGTGTGTCTTTTGTTCTTTGTTCCAGTGTCCATGGAAATTCATTTTTACTTGTATTCAAAACTCCTGGCTCAAACCCAGTAATGCTTTAAAGAAAACCAAAAACTTATTTAAATAACAAATTAGGGCAATGTTTTAAATTGCAGCCATACTCCTACACATTAGGGGTTGTTGGAGTCAATTTAGAGAATTTTTAAAGAAATATAATAGAATGTAAAATATCAAGATGTACTGAGCAAAGAGTAAACATTACTTTTAAATTTTAAAATCAAATGTGTAAATTTTCACATGTATGTACATGTGTGTATCTGCATGTATGTGTATATTGGATTAAGATCTAAAATGTACCTTCTCTTTTCTGTGAGTCTCAAACAAAATAGTCATCCACTTAGGATTTAAGCAACTAGGGACATTAAAATAAGTGTGATTTCACAGCCAGCTGGTATACCCCCAGTGATGGCAAATAACCCCTGCAGAAACAGTCCTCTCTGAATATGGATTTTAGTGAAAGAGATTGTGTCTAACTAACGTGGTAGAAATAGGTGACATATGCCTTTAAAACCCACCAAGGAAAATTTAACATGCAATTTCCTTAAAAGCACTTTGACTCTAAAAAGATGCATTTCTTACTTGAGGGCAAATTAACTATACAGAAGAGACTATATACGAGTCTATGCCTAAACGCTAGTAAGGATGTTCATCATGAATGTTGTCAGACCTTTTCCAGAAAGGAATTTTTACAGTGTTCTGATAAGCTTCTCATAAGTATGTAAAATTTTTCTACCCCATTTTCAATACCATCCTAATCATATCTTCCTGTTTCCTCAAAATCATTAATTTAATCCTCTTTTATTTTTTTCATTTCCCAAGCCCCACTTCTATGTATAGACCTATTGGTCCATGGTTTTTTTTTTCTACCCTGGTCTCATGACTTTCAAATTCTGACGTTATTCTCTCTCAATCATTTGAATCTAATCATTTTAAAGTCATCTTTCTGGGGTTCCAATCAAACATGGACTGACATCAAAGGACAGATGAAGAGAAAGGACACAAAATCAAATGCCCTGCCCATGGTAACTTTTTACTAAGGTTATTCCTTAGTTATTTTTAAGAATGCAAAAGAATCACAAGTAACAAGGAATTGCAAAGTACTCTCACAATTACAAGGTTCGAGTTATTTTTTCAGCTGTGATAATTAAGCAAATGCTGCCTTCTTACCTGACTCATTAAAATAAGTATTTTGTTGAAAGAAAAATGGCGGTTCATGAAAACCATTTTATTACTTTTATTATATTTTATTATATGTTGAAGGGAAAAAAAGTCCCCAACCTAAGAATTGGGTCAAATGTGTATTGCATCTTTGTGGCTTACGCAAAATCGATGGCAATTACCTGTTAAAAATGTCACCTTGTTACTTCTTTGGAGCTCTGCTTTTGGCTTCATCTTGACACTGTTTCAACACTTGACCTTTGTTGACCCAATAAGCAGGAGAAACTGACCTGAATTATTTTTTTTAGAAGGTCATTTTTTGCAAGCTAAATATAAAAAACAGAGGCAAATGAACTTTAGCTTCTTAACACATTTAATGTCTTAGCACAGAAACTAAACTGTTAATGTTTTGAAAACCTCTAACACAAAAATCAAGGTGAGAAGGCCATGTTTTAAAACCAAAACTTATAAAATTCATGATTTAGGTAGAAATTGTTTTTTATGTGAACTATAAAAAGAAGTACCATAACAATCACTCTGCATGTGTTTATAGCATATAAACAGGATGTGACTTTTATGGAAATCCTAGGACTAATGGAACGTGTTCAGTTTGCTACAAGCAACCTCTTCAGAAGCGGCAGAATAGTGGCAGGATGAGCCCATTGGGAACAACTAGTGGTTCCAGCAGTCCTACCTCAGATTCTGCATCTGTACAGAGAGCAGACACCAGCTTAAACAACTGTGAAGGTGCTGCTGACATGCCATAACCTTGAAATCTACGAAATGAGACAAACATATCAGAAATATATCTATGGTGAAATCACCATTTTGTTTTGTCAAAGGGAAGTTATTTCCTTGGTTTCATATGCTGTTTATAACCAGTTTTCATCTTATGGACATATTCTTAAAGCTGCTTTTGCCTTGCTGGCTTCTGACCTGAAGGACTTGCTGCTTTTAAAACAAATTCACAGTTTTTTTATCCCTGAAACAAATTCTTATTAGAGAGTCCTGTCTTTCATGGGTCAGATTGTCAAACACTCACTGTCCTTTGAAGATACAGGATGCTCTCTTCATATTACATGTTGACGTCTCTCCAAAGACATCACAAGAAATAACAGAATCACAAAGGATAGACACCTCAAAGAGTTAGTGTAGCATTTCAAGAAATAGAAAGCACGTCTAACAAACTGCATAAAGACTGCCATCATGGGCACTAAATGGTCTTCATTCTGTATACTGCATGACATATTTGATTTAGACTTCTGATTCAGTAGGAGTCCAATTAATGATTTCTACTGATATTCTTACCTTTAGAAAATAATTAGTTACATGAAAATTATCAATATTTTGCTTGATGTCTTATAAATAATGCATTTACATATACAACATGATATTTTTCTTGTGGAACTTATGGTCTTCCCTAAGCTTTCTGAGCACCTCGCAGATACATAAAACTATAAATGAGGGTCACATGGCAAATTACAAGTTAAAACTTACCTTTAAAAAGTATCTATTTGGCTTAGGTTCCAAGATGGCTGAATAGGAACAGCTCCAGTCTACAGCTCCCACTGTGAGCAATGAGGAAGATGGGTGATTTCTGCATTTCCAACTGAGGTACCAGATTCATCTCACTGGGGCTTGTTGGACAGTGGGGGCCGAAGCAGGGCGAGGCATCGCCTCACCCGGGAAGCACAAGGAGTCAGGGAATTCCCTTTCCTAGCCAAGGGAAGCGGTAACAGACAGCACCTGGTAAATCGGGTCACTCCCACCCTAATACTGCGCTTTTCCAATGGTGTTAGCAAATGGCACACCAAGAGATTATATCCCGTGCCTGGCTCAGAGGGTCCCACGCCCACAGAGCCTCGCTCATTGCTAGCACAGCAGTCTGAGATCGAACTGCAAGGTGGCAGCGAGGCTGGGGGAGGGGTGCCAGCCATTGCTGAGGCTTGAGTAGGTAAACAAAGCAGCCAGGACACAATTATGTGTCTTGGAGTTGCTCTTCTTGAGGAGTATCTTTGTGGCGTTCTCTGTATTTCCTGAATTTGAATGTTGGCCTGTCTTGCTAGACTGGGGAAGTTCTCCTGGATAATATCCTGCAGAATGTTTTCCAACTTGGTTCCATTCTCCCTGTCACTTTCAGGTACACCAATCAGACGTAGGTTTGGTCTTTTCACATAGTCCCATATTTCTTGGAGGCTTTGTTCATTTCTTTTTACTCTTTTTTCTCTAAACTTCTCTTCTCGCTTCATTTCATTCATTTGATCTTCAATCACTGATACCCTTTTTTCCAGTTGATTGAATTGGCCCACCGAAGCTCAAGGGGGCCTGCCTGCCTCTGTAGACTCCACCTCTGAGGGCAGGGCATAGCCAAATAAAAGGCAGCAGAAACCTGTGCAGACTTAAATGTCCCTGCCTGACAGCTTTGAAGAGAGTAGTGGTCCACCCGGTATGGAGTTTGAGATCTGAGGACAGACTGCCTCCTCAAGTGGGTCCCTGACCCCCAAGTAGCCTAACTGGGAGGCACCCCCCAAGTGAGAGGTGACAGTGTGCTGGCAGTCCTCACAGCCCTCACTCACTCTTGGCACCTCCTCAGCCTTGGCGTCCACTCTGGCCACGCTTGAGGAGCCCTTCAGCCTGCCGCTGTGCTGTGGGAGCCCCTTCCTGGGATGGCCAAGGCCGAAGCCAGCTCCCTCAGCTTGCGGGGAGGTGTGGAGGGAGAGGCATGGGCAGGAACCGGGGCTGCGTGTGGCTCTTGTGGGCCAGCATGAGTTCCGGATGGGTGTGGGCTCCGTGGGCCCTGCACTCGGAGCAGCTGGCAGGCCCTGCCCGGCCCCGGGCAGTGAGGGGCTTAGCACCCGGGCCAGCAGCTGCAGAGGGTGCGCCAGGTCCCCCAGCAGTGCCTGCCCACTGGGGCTGTGCTCAATTTCTTGCCAGGCGTTAGCTGCCTCCCCACGGGGCAGGGCTTGGGACTTGCAGCCCACCATGCCTGAGCCTCCCGCCCCGTGCCATGGGCTCCTGCATGGACTGAGCCTCCCTGATGAGTGCCGCCCCCTGCTCCATGGTGCCCGGTCCAGTTGACCACCCAATGGCTGAGGAGTGCAGGCACAAGGCGCAGGACTGGCAGGCAGCTCCACCTGCAGCCCTGGTGTGGGATCCACTGGGCGAAGCCAGCTGGGCTCCTGAGTCTAGTGGGGACTTGGAGAACCTTTATGTCCAGCTAAGGGATTGTGAATACACCAATCAGCACTTTGTGTCTAGCTCAGGGTTTATAAATGCACCAATCAGTGCTCTGTGTCTAGCTGATCTGGTGGGGACTTGGAGAACCTTTATGTCTAGCTAAGGGATTGTGAATACAACAATCAGCGCTCTGTATCTAGCTCAAGGTTTGTAAATGTACCAATCAGCACTCTGTGTCTAGCTCAGGGTTTGTAAATACACCAATCAGCACTCTGTATCTAGCTAATCTAGTGAGGACTTGGAACACTTTTGTGTCTAGCTCAGGGATTGTAAATGCACCAATCAGCACCCTGTCAAAACAGGCCAATCAGCTCTCTGTAAAATGGAACAATCAGCAGGATGTGGGTGGGGCCAGATAAGGGAATAAAAGCAGGCTGCCCGAGCCAGCAGTGGCAACCCACTAGGGTCCCCTTCCACACTGTGGAAGGTGTGTTCTTTTGCTCTTTGAAATAAATCTTGCTGCTGCTCACTCTTTGGGTCCGCACTGCCTTTATGAGCTGTAACACTCACTGCGAAGGTCTGCAGTTTCACTCCTGAGCCAGCAAGACCACGAACCCACCAGAAGGAAGAAACTCTGAACATATCCAAACAACAGAAGGAACAAACTCCGGACATGCCACCTTTAAGAACTGTACCACTCACCACGAGGGTCCATGGCTTCATTCTTGAAGTCGGTGAGACCAAGAACCCACCAATTCCGGACACACCAGCAGGGGCAGACTGACACCTCACATGCCCCAGTACCCCTCTGAGATGAAGCTTCCAGAGGAGCGATCAGGCAGCAGCATTTGCTCTTCAGCAATATTCGCTGCTCTGCAGCCTCTGCTGCTGATACCCAGGAAAACAGGGTCTGGAGTGGATCTCCAGCAAACTCCAACAGACTTGCAGCTGAAGGTCCTCACTGTTAGAAGGAAAACTAACAAACAGAAAGGATATCCACACCAAAAGCCCATCTGTACGTCACCATCATCAAAGACAAAAGGTAGATAAAACCACAAAGATGGGGAAAAAACAGAGCAGAAAACCTGAAAATTCTAAAAACCAGAGTGCCTCTTCTCCTCCAAAGGAACACAGCTGCTTGCCAGCAACTGAACAAAGCTGTACGGAGAATGACTTTGCCAAGTTGAGAGAAGAAGGCTTCAGACGATCAAACTTCTCCGAGCTAAAGAGGAAGTTTGAACCCATCGCAAAGAAGCTAAAAACCTTGAAAAAAGATTAGACGAATGGCTAACTAGAATAACCAGTGTAGAGAAGTCCTTAAATGACCTGATGGAGCTGAAAACCATGGCATAAGAACTACATGACAAATGCACAAGCTTCATTAGCCAATTCAATCAACTGGAAAAAAGGGTATCAGTGATTGAAGATCAAATGAATGAAATGAAGCGAGAAGAGAAGTTTAGAGAAAAAAGAGTAAAAAGAAATGAACAAAGCCTCCAAGAAATATGGGACTATGTGAAAAGACCAAACCTACGTCTGATTGGTGTACCTGAAAGTGACAGGGAGAATGGAACCAAGTTGGAAAACATTCTGCAGGATATTATCCAGGAGAACTTCCCCAGTCTAGCAAGACAGGCCAACATTCAAATTCAGGAAATACAGAGAACGCCACAAAGATACTCTTCGAGAAGAGCAACTCCAAGACACATAATTGTCAGATTCACCAAAATTGGAATGAAGGAAAAAATGTTAAGGGCAGCCAGAGAAAAAGGTCGGGTTACCCACAAAAGGAAGCCCATCAGACTAACAGCAGATCTCTTGGCAGAAACTCTACAAGCCAGAAGAGAGTGGGGGCTGATATTTAACTTTCTTAAAGAAAAGAATTTTTAACCCAGAATTTCATATCCAGCCAAACTAAGCTTCATAAGTGAAGGAGAAATAAAACCCTTTACAGACAAGCAAATGCTGAGAGATTTTGTCACCACCAGGCCTGCTCTATAAGAGCTCCTGAAGGAAGCACTAAACATGGAAAGGAAAAACCGGTACCAGCCACTGCAAAAACATGCCAAATTGTAAACACCATTGAGGCTAGGAAGAAACTGCATCAAGTAACGAGCAAAATAACCAGCTAACATCATAATGACAGGATCAAATTCACACATAACAATATTAACCTTAAATGTAAATGGGCTAAATGCTCCAATTAAAAAACACAGACTGGCAAATTTGATAAAGAGTCAAGACCCATCAATGTGCTGTATTCAGGAGACCCATCTCACGTGCAGAGACACACATAGGCTCAAAATAAAGGGATGGAAGAAGATCTACCAAGCAAATGGAAAACAAAAAAAGGCAGGGGTTGCAATCTTAGTCTCTGATAAAACAGACTTTAAACCAACAAAGATCAAAAGAGACAAAGAAGGCCATTACATAATGGTAAAGGGATCAATTCAACAAGAAGAGCTAACTATCCCAAATATGTATGCACCCAATACAGGAGCACCCAGATTCATAAAGCAAGTCTTAGGGACACACAAAGAGACATAGACTCCCACACAATAATAATGAGAGAGTTGAACACCCCACTGTCAACACTAGACAGATCAATGAGACAGAAAGTTAACAAGGATATGCAGGAATTAAACTCAGCTCTGCACCAAGTGGACCTAATAGACATCTACAGAACTCTCCACCCCACATCAACAGAATATACATTCTTCTCAGCACCACATCGCACTTATTCCAAAATCGAACACATAGTTTGAAGTAAAGCACTCCTCAGCAAATATAAAAGAACAGAAATTATAACAAACTGTGTCTCAGACCAAAGTGCAATCAAACTAGAACTCAGGATTAAGAAATTCACTAAAAACCGCTCAACTACATGGAAACTAAACAACCTGCTCCTGAATGACAACTGGGTACATAACGAAATGAAGGCAGAAATAAAGATGTCCTTTGAAACCAATGAGAACAAAGACAAAACATACCAGAATCTCAGGGACACATTTAAAGAAGTGTGTAGAAGGAAATTTATAGCACTAACTGCCCACAAGAGAAAGCAGGAAAGATCTAAAATTGACACCCTAACATCACAATTAAACGAACCAGAGAAGCAAGAGCAAATACATTCAAAAGCTGGCAGAAGGCAAGAAATAACTAAGATCAGAGCAGAACTGAAGGAGATAGAGACAAAAAACCATTCCAAAAAAATCAATGAATCCAGGAGCTGGTTTTTTGGAAAAGATCAACAAAATTGATAGACGACTAGCAAGACTAATAAAGAAGAAAA
Source organism: Gorilla gorilla gorilla (assembly GCF_029281585.2). Classification (NCBI taxonomy): domain Eukaryota; kingdom Metazoa; phylum Chordata; class Mammalia; order Primates; family Hominidae; genus Gorilla; species Gorilla gorilla. The sequence goes on from NC_073229.2 coordinate 67,059,580, forward strand.
GAGAGAAGAATCGAATAGACACAATAAAAAATGATAGAGGGGATATGACCACCGATCCCACAGAAATACAAACTACCATCAGAGAATACTGTAAATACCTCTACACAAATAAACTAGAAAATCCAGAAGAAATGGATAAATTCCTCGACACATCCACCATCCCAAGACTAAACCAGGAAGAAGTTGAATCTCTGAATAGACCAACAATAGGCTCTGAAACTGAAGCAATAATCAATAGCCTACCCACCAAAAACAGTCCAGGACCAGACGGATTCACAGCAGAGTTCTACCAGAGGTACAAGGAGGAGCTGGTACCATTCCTTCTGAAACTATTCCAATCAATAGAAAAAGAAGGAATCCTCCCTAACTCATTTTATGAGGCCAGCATCATCCTGATACCAAAGCCTGGCAGAGACACAACAAAAAAAGAGAATTTTAGACCAATAGCCCTGATGAACATCGATGCAAAAATCCTCAATAAAATACTGGTAAACTGAATCCAGCAGCACATCAAAAAGCTTATCCACCATGATCAAGTAGGCTTCATCCCTGGGATGCAAGGCTGGTTTAACACACGCAAATCAATAAACGTAATCCAGCATATAAACAGAACCAAAGAAAAAAAAAACATGATTATCTCAACAGATGCAGAAAAGGCCTTTGACAAAATTCAACAACCTTTCATGCTAAAAACTCTCAATAAATTCGGTATTGATGGGATGTATCTCAAAATCATAAGAGTTATTTATGACAAACCCACAGCCAATATCATACCAAATGGGCAAAAACTGGAAGCATTCCCTTTGAAAACTGGCACAAGACAGGGATGCCCTCTCTCACCACTCCTGTTCAGCATAGTGGTGGAAGTTCTGGCCAAGGCAATCAGGCAGGAGAAAGAAATAAAGGGTATTCAATTAGGAAAAGAGGAAGTCAAATTGTCCCTGTTTGCAGATGACATGATTGTATATCTAGAAAACCCCATCACCTCAGCCCAAAATCTCCTTAAGCTGATAAGCAACTTCAGCAAAGTCTCAGGATACAAAATCAATGTGCAAAAATCACAAGCATTCTTATACACCAATAACAGACAGACAGCCAAATCATGAGTGAACTCCCACTCACAATTGCTTCAAAGAGAATAAAATACCTAGGAATCCAACTTACAAGGGATGTGAAGGACCTCTTCAAGGAGAACTACAAACCACTGCTCAAGGAAATAAAAGAGGACACAAACAAATGGAAGAACATTTCATGCTCATGGATAGGAAGAATCAATATTGTGAAAATGGCCATAATGCCCAAAGTAATTTATATATTCAATGCTATCCCCTTCAAGCTACCAATGACTTTCTTCACAGAATTGGAAAATCCTACTTTAAAGTTCATATGGAACCAAAAAGAGCCTGCATTGCCAAGACAATCCTAAGCCAAAAGAACAAAGCTGGAGGCATCATGCTACCTGACTTCAAACTATACTACAAGGCTACAGTAACCAAAACAGCATGGTACTGGTACAAAAACAGACATATATACCAATGGAACAGAACAGAGCCCTCAGAAATAATACCACACATCTACAACCATCTGATCTTTGACAAACCTGACAAAAACAAGAAATGGGGAAAGGATACCCTATTTAATAAATGGTGCTGGGAAAACTGGCTAGCCATATGTAGAAAGCTGAAACTGGATCCCTTCCTTACACCTTATACAAAAATTAATTCCAGATGGATTAAAGACTTAAATGTTAGACCTAAAACCCTCAAAATCCTAGAAGAAAACCTAGGCAATACCATTCAGGACATAGGCATGGCAAGAACTTCATGTCTAAAACACCAAAAGCAATGGCAACAAAAGCCAAAATTGACAAATGGGATCTAATTAAACTAAAGAGCTCCTGCACAGCAAAAGAAACAACCATCAGAGTGAACAGGAAACCTACAGAATGGGAGAAAATTTTTGCAATCTACTCATCTGACAAAGGGCTAATATCCAGAATCTACAAAGAACTCAAACAAATTTACATGAAAAAATCAACCCCATCACAAAGTGGGCGAAGGATATGAACAGACACTTCCCAAAAGAAGACATTTATGCAGCCAACAGACACATGAACAAATGCTCATCATCACTGGCCATCAGAGAAATCCAAATCAAAACCACAATGAGATACCATCTCACACCAGTTAGAATGGCGATCGTTAAAAAGTCAGGAAACAACAGGTGCTGGAGAGGATGTGGAGAAATAGGAACACTTTTACACTGTTGGTGGAACTGTAAAATAGTTCAACCATTGTGGAAGACAGTGTGGCAATTCCTCAAGGATCTAGAACTAGAAATACCATTTGACCCAGTCATCCCATTACTGGGTATATGCCCAAAGGATTACAAATCATGCTGCTGTAAAGACACATGCACATGTGTGTTTATTGCAGCACTATTCACAATAGCAAAGACTTGGAACCAATCCAGATGTCCATCAATGATAGACTGGATTAAGAAAATATGGCACATATACACCATGGAATACTATACAGCCATAAAAATGGATGAGTTCATGTCCTTTGTAGGGACATGGATGAAGCTGGAAACCATCATTCTCAGCAAACTATCGCAAGGACAAAAAACCAAACACCGCATATTCTCACTCATAGGTGGGAATTGAACAATGAGAACACATGGACACAGGAAGGGGAACATCACACACCAGGGCCTGTTGTGGGGTGGGGGGAGGGGGGATGGATAGCATTAGGAGATATACCTAATATAAATGTCGAGTTAATGGGTGCAGCACACCAACATGGCACATGTATACATATGTAACAAACCTGCACATTGTGCACATGTACCCTAGAACTTAAAGTACAATAAAAAAAAGAAAAGAAAAAAGTATCTATTTATATTTTATCATAACATATACAATAGTATAATAGTATATAGTAGTATATATTATATATTAATATAGTATATTTAGTATATAGTATGATATATATTATATAATATATACTTACATATTATATACAATTATATATTATTTTATATTATATAAAATAATTATGTTATAGTATATATTTATAATTTATGTATTACACACCGTTATATATTTAATATATAATATACTTATGTATATTATATAATATATTATTAATATATATGTGATATTAATATATGATATATAATAGTATATATTAGTATTATGTTACTATCTATATTATTTTTACTTCCCAAGCCCTACTTCTATGTGTAGACCTTTTGGTCCGTGGCTTTATTTTCTACTTACTGTGGTCTCATGAATTTCAAATTCTAACATTGTTTTCTGTCTCTCTCTCAATCATTTGTTATATTATTAGTAGCATAAAATATTTATACCATATAATATTATACTACATACTAATATATATGCTATTATATTATATATCAATGCAATATCCATAATATAAATGTTATAATATGATATCTATAAATAATATACTATATATTATAGATATATGATCATTAATTATATTATAAAACTCATAATATTAATGATATATATGAAATATATAATATAATATTATCATTATTGTATCATTATTAATGATATACTAAAATATAACTTTTAATATACAATGATATATAATACTAATTAGATATTGTAATAATAGTATATAATACTATCATATTAGAAAAAATTGTGTAATTATAAACAGATAATATATAATATAATAATACACATTAAATTTTATTTAATAAATATGAAAAATAATTAGTATAGTATACTACTATACTATACTATATATTATTGTATTATATTGTAATATAATATAAATGCAGCTCATTGTAGGCAACAACCAAAATAACACTGAACATATAGATATTTGTTTCAACTTCTTGTTCAGTACTTTACATAAGTTGCAAATAGGAATGGTACTCTGATGTGTTCCACACCACTACTAAGAATTATAAGCAAATCATACCATAATAAAAAATACCTTTATGAAATATATAAAATATGTAATCATTTCACATTAAATCTAAGAAGTCTATCTACCTTTCATAGTTTTGTGAAATATATTCTTATATATCTCACAAAGTCTGAAACTATGATCTGGGAAGAAAATAAAATTGTATTCATATAAAGAGCTACAGCTCCTAAAATAGTCTAAATTTGTAGAGCTACATCCTTACTATGTATTTCAAATATATTTACATTAAAAATGATACTCATTTTACTTTAAGGAATAACTTATGTTCCATTCACTCCAGAACTTAAAGCAGGAAATTATGAAGAAATTACTCTAGTGGGGTGGATACTTTCATTTTAGAGTAGTGACATGCTCTAAAATAGAAGTTTCTGTGGTTATTTACTCCTTGGACCAAGTTATGTGTGCATAGGAAGCTATTCCCTAGTTTGAACCTGTCATAGGCCAAGGTGACAGTTGACTAATGATAATCTCTTGTTATTTAAAATTCACCTAATTTATTTTAGTGCCCATACCTTCCAAGTTCTCCATTTCTTAAAATTAAATCAATTTTCTCTCTTCTACCCTGATCATTCCAATCCACCAAAATGATTCTTTATGGAGGTGGTGAAGTAAGAGAGTTTTTCATGTTAACAGAATTTCATTTTTTCCTTTTCATAGAATTTTTCAGACTGAATCTTCTAAGAATTCTGGCTTCTTTTACAAAATGAGAAATAAGTTTGAATTATGGCAAGTTAATGACAATTAAGTTTAATGTTACCTCTGTCTGAAAACCTTTGCTTTAAAGCATTTCCAGATCTCAGATTTACAGAAGAATTCAAGTGACAAGTTTAAGCACTGGGTCAAGGTATGAACCCATTTATGCCTAGTGTTACATTATTGGAACACTAAGCTTGTGGGAGTTATTTATATACTATGGCTCAAGGTTATCGTTAAGCTCAGTTTTTTTAATTGTTTATCCAGAAGGCATAGAGATAGAGTGGATAGATAGATAGATTATAGAGATGAACATATATGAATATTCAGACACTAATCAATTCATATTCATATATTCATTCCATTATCTTGGCTTCAATATAAATATATATGTTTTTATATATTATGATAATCCACAAAAAAATAAATTTTCCACTAAAGGGAATATTTAAAGTCTATTGCAATAATGCTTTACAAAAAGGTCATAAAAGTTTTGAGGCAATAATAATGTGTTGAGATTGATGCACAAATTTCGAAAGGGAAAGCTTTTAAGTGTGACAGCACTCATAATTTCTGCTATGTTTATAAAATTGATTTCATTCAAGACTTGATGATAGACATTTTAAGGACCCAGGGGTGCCTTCTGAAAGCTGTAATTCAACAGTGCCAGGCTAAAAGTACTCAACTGACTTGTCAAATACAACTTGCCCTGCTGTAATTGCTATCATTATGACATAAATCAGTATGACCAAAAACAATTTACATTAGTTGGTTACATTTGGAAAGGACACAGGAATTATGGATAACAGCAGTAACTGTGAATATCCCTATAAAAACTTACATTATGGCTTCTTCCCCTATCCAATAAAATGGAAATGACTGGCTTTCGCATTTCAACTGTTATACAAAAGCAATTCCTGGCTGTTAGCAACCAGCTGGTAATGGCCTTTTTCTATTTTGTGATATAATATAGTTTAATTTTAGAATAATAATTATGTTTTATGTCACTTTTCACCATTAGTTTTTCCCTCTGGCCCTCTTCAATCTAGGTAATTCTTATGTAAAAATCTACTTAAAATAATGGCTTACTATGTAAGACATAAATGTAATATTATTTACATGCTATAGAACATTAATCATTATTAATAATTATTAATTAATTCTATGTAAATTTTACAATAATTATATTATTCCAAACACAGAAAGCTTTAGATGTCTTTGATATATTATGTCTTCCTTCATTTAATATTTGGCTTCGAATTCCAGGTCTGTCCTAGAACACAGGACCTAGCAATAGAGTTCACTGTTTTTGCCTCTACTTATAACTTAAAATATCTGAGTCAGCTAGATAAAAATAATAATTTATTTTTAAAGTTTTATTTTATTTTTGATTTATACATAATAATTGTACATATTTATGGGTTACATTGTGATGTTTTGATATATGTATACATTTTGCAATGATTAATCAGGGTATTTAGCTTATCTATCATCTCCAACATTTATTATTCTTTGTGATGAAAACATTCAAAAATACTTTCTTCTAGTTATTTTGAAATATACAATACAATATTGTATATTTCAGAATGCCGAAAGTTATTTATCCTATCTAAATGTAACTTTGCACTTGTTGACCAATCTCTCTCCATCTTCCTCTTTCTAGACTCTAATAAACACTATTCTACTCTGAACTTCTGTGAAATCAACTATTTCCGATTGTGCAAATGAATGAGAACATGTCGCATTTGTCTTTCTACACCTGGCTTAGTTCATTTGACATAATGTCAGCCAGGTTCATCGGATTTAGGAAATCAAAGGATTTCTTTCATTTTTAAGGCTGAATGGTATTCCACTGTGTAAAAATACCACATTTTCAAAAATTGATTTATCCATGATGAACTCTTAGGTTGATTTCATATCTTGGCTATTGTGAATACTACTGGAATAAACATGAGAATGTAGATATTGCTTCAACATACTGATTTCATTTTCTTTGGATAAATAGCTAGTAGTGGGATTGCCAGATTATATGCTAGTTTCATTTGTAATTTTTTGAGGTTCCTCCAGACTTTTTTTTTTCATAAAGTTTGTACTAATGTAAATTTCTACCAACACTGTAGAAGGGTCCCTATTTCTCCTCATCCACATCCATGCCTATTAAAAAGACAGTCAATAGCATGTATTGTTACTTTGGTAATAGCCATTCTGAAAAGTGTGAGGGGATATATCATTGTGATTTTGATTTGCTTTTCCCTGATGATTAGTAATGTTTTTTGTATACAAGCATACTTTGGAGGTATTGTGGATTCAGTTCTAGACAACTGCAACAAACCAAATATGGCAATAAAATGAATCAACAATTTTTTTTGGTTTTCCAGTGAATATAAAACTTTTGTTTACACTATATTGCACTCTATTAACTGTATGACAACATTATGTCTTTAAAACTGTACATGCCATAATTTAAAAATACTTTTTTGCTAAAACATGCTAATGATCATTTGAACCTTCAGTTAGTCATAATCTTTTTGCTGGTGGAGGATCTTGCCTCTATGTTGATGGCTTCTGACTGATCAGGGTGATGATTTCTGAAGTTGAGGTGGCTGTGGCAGTTTCTTAAAATAAGATAATAATGAAGTTTGCCAAATTTATTGACTCTCTTTCACAAAAAAAATTCTTAGCATCTGATGCTGTTTGATGGCATTTTACTCACAGCAGAACTTCTTTCAAAATTGGAGTCAGTCTTCTCAAACCCCGCTGCTGCTTTATGAACTAAGACTATAGAATACTCTAAAACCTTTCTCATCATTTCAATAATGTTCACAGCATCTTCACCAAGAGTGGATTCCATCTCAAGATACATTTCTTTGCTTATCCATAAAAAGCAACTCTTCATTCATTCAATTTAGTTATGAGATTCCCATAATTCAGTCACATCTTCAGGCTTCACTTTTAGTTGTCTTGCTATTTGTATCACGTCTACAGTAACTTCCTACACTGATATCTTGAACCCCTCAAAGTCATCCATGAGGGTTGGAATCAACTTCCAAAATCCTGCTAATATCAATGTTTTAACTTCTTTCCATGAATCACCAGTGTTCTTAATGGTACCTAGAATGATAAATCCTTTCCAGAGTTTTTCAATTTACTTCATCCACATCCATCAGAAGAATTACTATCTGTGACAGTTATATCCTTAATGAAACATATTCAAAATTACTCCTTGATTCACAGGCTGCAGAATGGATGTTGAGTTAACATATATAAAAACAGCATTAATCTCCTTGCATATCTTCATAACTGGAGCGCTGGGGTGACCAGTTCACTATTCACTGTTAGTGAACAGTTAGTGAGCAGTAATATTTTGAAAGGTATTCTTTTTTTCTGAGCAGTGGGTCTTGACAATGAACTTAAAATATTCAGTAAACCATGCTGTAAACAAACATGCTGTCACACAGGCTTTGTTCCATTTTTAGCTAATAGGTAGAGTAGATTTAGTATAATTCTTAAGGGTCCTAGAATTTATGGAATGGCAAATCCACATTGGTTTTATCCTAAAGTCACCAGCTGCATTAGCCTATAACAAGAGAGTCAGCCTGTCATTTGAAGCTTTGAAACCAGGCATTGAATTCACCTTTCTAGCTGTGAAAGTCTTAGATGGCATCTTTTTCAATATAAAGCTGTTTCATCTACATTGAATCTTTTGTTTAGTGGACCTACCTTCATTAAATATCTTAGGTAGAGCTTCTGGATAACTTGCTACAGATTTTATATCTGCACTTGCTGCTTCACCTTTCGTTTTTATGTTATAAAGACAGCTTCTTTCCTTAAACCTCATGAACCAACCTCTGTTGGTTTCAGACTTTTCTTCTGTAGCTTCCTCACTTTGCTCAGCCTTCGGAGAATTGAAGACAGTTAGGATCTTGCTCTGAATTCGGCTTTGACTTATGGAAATGTTGTAGCTGGTTTGATCTCCTACCCAAACCACTCAGACTTTCTCCACGTCATCAATAAGGCTGTTTTACTTTCTTATCATTCACGTGTTCACTGAAGTAGCATTTTTGTTTTCCATCAAGAACTTTTCTTTGGCATTCACAGCTTGCCTAGCTGACACAAGATGCCTAGTATTTGGCCTTTTTCCATTTTCAACAAGCCTTCCTCACTAAGCTTTATCATTCCTTGATTTTGATGTAAAGTGAAAGCCGTGTGACTCTTCTTTTCACTCTTGAACACTTAGAGGACATTGCAGGGTTATTAATTGGCCTAATTTCAATATTGTTGTGTCTCAGAGAATAGGGAGGCCCAAGGAGAGATAGAGAGACAAAGAAGCACTCAATCAGTGGAGTAGTCAAAACACACGAAACAAACATTTATTGAATAATTTTGTCATCCAATATGTGTATGGTTAGCGGCACCCCAATACAATTACAACATTAACATTGAAGATCACTGATCACTATAACAGATAAAGCAATAATTTTTTAAAGTTTAAAATATTGTGAGAATTATCAAAATGTGACATAGAGATACAAAGTGAGTGCACCCTATTGGAAAAAATGGTGTCCAAAGACTTGCTTATTGCAGAGCTAACAAGAAAATTCAATTAGTAAAAAATGCAATATCTGTGAAACGCAGTTAAACAAGGTGGGCCTCTACCTATTGGCCATTTGTATATCTTCTCTTGAGGAATGTATTTAGATCTTTTGTCCACTTTTTATCAGATAATGATGATGACGATGATGATGATGATGATGTTGATTTTATTATTGAGTTGTTTGAGTTCCTTATATATTCTGGATTTTAACCCTCCATCAGATGCATGGTTTGAAAATATTTTTTCCATTCTGTGTGTTGCTCCACTTTGTTGATTATTTCCTCTGTCATGCAGAAGCTTTTTGGTTTGATTCCATTTGTCTATTTTTGCTTCTGTTACCTGTGCTTTTGAGTTCTTACCCAAAAATTTCTTGCCTAGAACAACATTATGAAGCATTTCCCCTAAATTTTCTTCTAATACTTTTATTGTTTCAGGTCTCACATTTAAGTTTAATCCATTTTGAATTGATTTTTGCATAAGGTGAGAGGTGAGCATCTAGTTTCATTTTCTGCATGTGGATTACCAGTTTTCTTTCCCAGCACCATTTATTGGAGAGACTTTTTCCTTAGTGTATGTTCTTGGTGCCTTTGTTAAAAATCAGTTGGTTTTAAATGTGTGGATTTATCTCAGTTTTCTCTATTCTGTTCCATTGGTATGCGTGATTGTTTTTATGCCGGTGCTATGCTGTTTGGTTACGATAGCTTTATAGCGTATTTTGAAGTCAGGTAGTGTACAACTTCCAGCTTTGTTCATTTTGCTCATGGTTTCTGTGTATAAAAACACAAGCTCAGGAAATGCACTGATGTTGGTATTGTCCCTATAAAGATCATACAGTTAGTCAAAGTTCTTTTCAAAGCATTATGAAAAACCAAGCTGCTTTTTTTTTGTATTTTTTTCTATCCAGATGATATTTGTAGTTTTTCTTTTAATTTTTTTTAAGTTCCAGGGTAAATGTGCAAGATGTGCAGGTTTGTTACGTAGGTAAACATGTGCCATAGTAGTTTGCTGCACCTATCAACTTTTTACTTATTTTTCTTCTACTGCTAATTTTGAGCTCAGTTAGTTTGGATTTTTTCTTGCTAATTCCTTAAGATACAATATTAGGTGGTCTATTTGAGATCTTTCTAATTTTTATTTATTGCTATAAACTCCCCTCTTTGAAGTGCTTTTGCTGTATCCCCTAGGTTTTAGTATGTTGTGTTTCCATTTTTATCTATCTCAAAAAATTTTTAATTCATTTTCTAATTTATTTATTTCCCCATGTCATGCAGAAGTATGTTGTTTTGTTTCTATAAATTTTATAATTTCTAAAGTTCTTCCTTTTACTGGTTTCTAGTTTTATTCCAATATGATCAGAGGAGGTATTTGATATAATCTTGATTTTACACTTCTGTAGATTTTCACCTAATAAAAGGATCCCAAAAAATCCCCCCCAAAAAGATGAGTTTTCAAAGGTACCAGGGAAGCCAAAAGCCTGGCACACTTCCATGAGATAGTAATCAGCATTATTAATACTTATTAATTGTAATTTAATTTGTTCCTCCTGTTTTTTTTTTTATTTTTTATTTTTTTAGACGCAGTCTCACTCTGTTGCCAGACTGGAGTGCAGTGGTGCGATCTTGGCTCACTGCAATCTCCACCTCCTGGGTTCAAGTGATTCTCCTGCTTCAGCCTCCCGAGTAGCTGGGATTACAGGGATGCACCACCACACTCAGCTAATTTTTTTGTTTGTTTGTTTCTGTATTTTTAGTAGAGACAGGGTTTCACAATGTTGGCCTGGATGGTCTCAATCTCCTGACCTCGTGATCCACTCGCCTCGGCCTTCCTAAGTGCTGGGAATACAGGCATGAGCCGCTGCCCCCGGCCTTCTTTTGTTATTTTTAAAAGAGATTTTATATGTTATTTCTCAGGGTAAAGCAGAATATATAGCAATGTGTGGAGAAGACGTATATGTAAAGAGAGATTGTTTATAGAGTTGTAGCCCATGCAAAAACTAAGGCAAACATATATTTTACATAGAATACTTTGGAAGTCTCTATGTTCATTAGAGCATTTCTACAAGAGGAGATAGAGTAAGACTCTATTTCTGGAAACACTGGGAACTAGAATAGGAATTGCAGTTATTACGCTGTAGATTTCAGGAAAAGTTTCTCCTCACCTATTTGTTATTCCCTTTCTCAAAAATATTCCACATGTTTATAAAGTAAGGAATGGGATGTTACAAGCAGCAGGGAAGGAATTCTAAACAATGAAACTCAAAAAAGGGAGAGAAAAAAGCAGCAACAATAAAATTGGCTTACCATTTTGTCATTAGTTGAAGTAGTAATGTCTCAGATATGCCTATTAAGAGTTGAGGAAATAGTTAAACTTTTTGAAGCCTTCATTATTTTATTAATCTTGAAGATAAAATTGCAGTGAGAAGTTGGCATATTTACTTCTAATATGGAAAATATTCAAGGTATCCAAATAAAAAGAGGTTCCCCATCTCTGCAAGACTCTCTCCTACAGAGTCCTGTATACACGTTTTTTCTTCAAGGAAAAAGAGATATGCACACACATTTACAACGTAAGCATATACAATATGAGAGAAGTTTGAAATTCCCTAAATTTTTTGTGGTTCTCCTTTAGTCTTTCACAGAAACTTCTGTAAATAAAGCAATTAAAAGGAAAATAAAAGTAAATTCCTGACTTGCAGAATTTATTTGGTTAATTTTAGTGATTTTTTTTTGTTTTATTTCATTTTGTTTGTGTTGGTCCAGTTATTTTAAAGACCTCTGAGTTTCTTTATCACAAGGATTTTCTTCCAATAAAAAACCTTCTGATGGGCATGGTGTATTACCTCTTTGGATCTTTGTACCTATCCATCTATACTGTTAGGAATATCCCTGACCCTTAATCCCACCTATAAATATAACATCTTTCTTATATTAATTCCTATATATAGGAAATTTATGGTGAATTTAGATCCAAACATGGGCAGACACAGAAAGTGGATACTCATAGTTAATTACAATGGGGAACAGAAAGTAAATGAGGAAAGCAGCACAGACTTTTTCATTTATATCTACTCATGTCTCTTAGGAAACAGAGTGGGGTCCTTGTTTTCTTGACCTCTTCACTACCGATAAAATGTTCTTCCATTTATGTCCACAGATTACCAAAGATTATACAACCTTGCCTAGCAAACTTATATATTTCCTTAGTATTGAAGCAGGAAATTTTCCCTGACTCCTTCGTGGGTAGGAATTGGAGTGCACAGGTGCCAGCAGGGGCAAACTCCACTCACTTGACCTGCTGTGCTCAACCCCTCGTGGAAGGAAGCATACAGGTGAGCAGGTACAGAAGCCAGGGTGATGGCAGTAACAAATTCCACACTAGCCCCACAACAGTGTCTAGGGGGGTGCCCACAACCCCTAAAGCCCCAGAAGGAGTATTACAGTCAGTGCTTTTTTAGCTTTGCCATCTGTGTATGGCTTAAGTGTTAACAGCACAGTGGAGGGTCAGTGTGACAGCCTTTTGCACCTACATGCAAGTTCTTGTCCAGTGTCCAGGAGGAACGAGGTTGCATGAACAAATTGGATATGGCAAATGTGGGGGATTTTATTGCTGATGACAATGGCTCTCAGAGGGAAAGGGAGCTGAAAAGGGGAAGAGCTGGAAGGTAGAGCTACACCGTCATGCCATCCCTCTGAAGTCAAGTTGCTTCTCTTTGACATCCAACTGTAGCCTCCAACATTCAGCTGCTTCTCCTCTTCTCCTCCTTCTGCCAGTGGAGCCTGGAGTTTTTATGGGCACAGGATGTGCAGCAGGGTGGGCCATGGGTGGTTTTGGAAAAGGCAACATTTGATCAGGAAAACAGGAATGCATGTTCTCACTTTTGGCCATAGCTCCAGGATTGATGGTGGGGCCCATGATGGGGACCTGCCCTCTTCTGCCCAGAATTTCCCTGCCTCCTGTCCCTATCAATATGTTTAATTTTCCACTGTCCAAAATGATTATTTCACACTTTCTCTTCTGTAGACAATTCTACCTCTCAAACCCTCCTAGCTAGCAAATGGCTTTACCTCTTACTTTACTAAGAAAAAAGAGACACCGCTGCAAGTAAGCACACATCTAGCAGCTCATATGCATCTCTGCATCTGTTAACAGCTGTGCTTCTGGGCTATCTTGATGAGTGCAGGGCCTTTGCTCCTCTCAAAGGCCCACACATCCTCTCTAATTAGAATCCTATTTTTTCTCACAGTATCTCTCCTTCAGTTATCTCCCTTATATCCTACAACACTAATTTCTGTCTCTAGTGAATCATTCTGAATGGCAGCATATGAACTTACTAGCTCCTACCTTAGAAAAAAAAATTGTTTAAATGTTCTTCCATATCACATTTAGCTACCATTTCGATTTTTCAAAATGATTTTTTATTATGATGAATACAGGTAATTGAAATACCTTCTTCTGCAAGATTTAAGGGCATCTCTGCTGGTTTTCATTGATCAACTTTGCCTCCTTTGTCACATCCTCCTCTGCTCTATATGATATTGTTGGGGTGTGTCCAGACTTGTCCTGGGCTTCTTTTTCTTCAAACATGTTGTTGCTTCTAAGGGAGCCTATCTAATTCTCTTATTTTAAATGTTGGCCATGTGTCAATGAGCCCCAAATTATTCTCTGCAGTAATATCATATATATACCCACTATAATGTATCATTAGTAATTCTATATTATTGACACTTTAGCTGATGCTTCATGTGGATATATGCAAGCCAGATGGCTCCACCCATGCTTGTCCTGGAAAGTGGAATGAAGAGGACCTGAGATCACTCTAGAGGGTAGAGCATGCCACTCCCATTAAAACTCTCAAATACACTTTCATCAATGTGTTATAATTTTTATAAAACTTCTCACTCGATACTTTTATTGAAGATCTAAGATATTTCTAACTTAACATGGCCAAATAAGAACTCTCTCCATCATCAACAAGCAGTATTCCTTCCTGCTCAATAAATACTATCACTTACATGCAGTGTTTTTAGCCAAATATGTATCAGTTGTTCTTGATTTTTCCTTTTCCTTTTCCTTTACCTTATTTGCATGGTAAAGACGCCTGGTTAATTGAACTAGACTGCAGAAGAGCTTTATAAGCAGTTTTGGGCCAAACTAGAGGCAGGCATTAGGCTTAGATTAAAATCAGACTGACTAATACTTTTGGCCTCTTTTCCAGGCCATTCCTCTAGTATAAATCTTTGCAATACTGCCATCATGATGTGAGGAAGTGTTAATAAATGAAGATTGCAAGGAATATTGCACTAAGTGGAGGACAGTTCATTTCTTCCATTATAAGCTCATTCATTATAATATATGTATCACTGATAATTCAATATATTATTGCTACTTTCAGCTAATGCTTCATGTGAATGTACGTAAGCCAGATGGCTCTGCCCATGCTTGTTATGGAAAGTGGAATGAAGGGGGCCAGAGATCACTCTAGAGCATAGAGCATACCATTCCCATTACAATTCCCCAAATACACACATACACACACACACACACACACACACAAGCACATGCCACATCTAATATTTTAAGTTCATATTTTAATAGTATTTGCTGTTTCTAGGTTGTTTTGTGTGTTGGGCAGAGTAGTGGGAGAGTACATGTTGTCTCCACAATATTGCAATAAACTAAATATTATAATATGTTGGCTTTGATTATTCTGTGTCCTAAAATGCGCTTATTTTCTATTCTTTTTTTGTCCTTGTTTACATTTAAAATTATACAACTGTCAGTGTTGATTTATAAGATAGAATGTACATATAAACTGGATCTCTGTCTCAGAGTAAGGAGGTGGAAAGAAAACAAAGAAGTCTGAAAGTTGTATTTCTGCCTCTGTATAGCACCAACTACTTTAAAGAATGAAACTGTTTCCATGTCTTGGTTGTCTCATCTTTGCCTTAAGGCAAAGTGAAATAAAAAGGAAAGACATAAGTAAAATGTGTCAACATAAAGATTTGTATTAAGATTGCCATAGGAAAAGGCAACATTTGTTTTCCTATATGCCCTGACTCCAAGAAACCCAGAACTGTCCTAGTTCTTTAAAACCAGGTCAAATTTGGGGACATATTTCCAAAGTAGAATGGAGAAGAGGGTGGAAGTCATGGGGACTTGCAGTGTCACACATAGGCATGTTTCATGTTCACCATCTTAGTAAAAATATGACAAAACCTTTGTATTTAACATTTGTTATGAACTTAGAAAATTCTTAAGTTCAGTGAATGAGGTAAAAAGAAAAAAAGAAATGCATTTATTTATTTAGAACAAACTGTGACTCAAAGCATATTTTGTGGTTTGGTATATTTTATGAATTATTTGTGTTACCACTTTAATACAGTTGTCTAACATTGTACATGCTATTTAACTTCTTAGAGCTATGAATTCCTCATTTGTATGTACCCTTATTAATAGTTTCTACCCTGTAGGGTTATTGTGAGATTTAAATGTGATAACGTACAAGGAAGACTGTACGTTAGACTCTTAGACTTCAAATATTTCCTGATGTAAAATAGGAAACATTAGTCTTTCATCATACTGAAATAAAGCAATTTGTAGACTTTTTAGACTTCCTGTATTTTAAATGAAAGCCATTCCAATTTCAATGTATTGTTTTTGTTTCCCTTATGTGATTTGTTCTTACATGCATTTCAATTTTCAAGTTTTTCAACCTCAGGAGATTAAAACTGTATGAAAAATTCTGTCAGACTAAAAGAGATAATGTCTTTTAGCTTATTTGCAGTAATCATCAATGAGCTATTTTAAGACCCAGTGTCATCTGTAAAAGCAAAAGTCAGAATACTCAAGAGTGGATGTATTTTTAATGCACTCTATGAATGATAATGATTGACTCAATATGCCAGAGGGGAAAGTAGAAATCTCAGCATTCCCTTCCTCATGTTGTTTATCTTTGACATTATCATGTTTACATAATTTTTAAAAGGAGAATGATAAACACTATTTTTTATTTTAAGAGTATAATACAACCAGTTGAAATGCTCAATATTTTTCAACTTTGGTATCACAGTGACACAAAGCTAAGAGTAATGATCTAGAAGTATTTCACAGATAACTGCTTGACTTATTTTCTCTGTCTCTATGAAAGCTAAATTTTATCTGCAAAGTAAGTGTAACATCATCAAATTATCTCTTCATATAAACGGTTCTTGAATAGTAAGCTTTGATAGGTATTCTAGCAGCTGAATTTGGAAAAGATCTAAATCTCAACAATTTTGAGGAGCAACTGAGCAAATTACATGCTTCTGCTTATTTCATGTTATATTTCAGTGATTTAAATCTTGAATTAAATCTGATTTATACGCAAGCCATTTAGGTTCATACATTTTAATCTCAAATATTTCAAGATTTATGAAATACATACATATATATGCATAAAATATCAACTCATGACCAGATCTACAAAACTACTAACTTATATTTAAGTCAAGATAATATGTAATTCCTGTATAATCCCTATAAAAAAAGTGTCTATGTAACAAATATTTTTAAAATTCAATTAACTCTTCAGGAAAATATTGATGACTTTTAAATACTAAAACAGCTGCAACCAGAGTAGTTAACTTACTTCAATATACAAAGAAAGAATATGAACCTTCTGTTAGCCACTAAAAACTATTTCAGAAATTATCCCAGTTACAAGTTACTAAGAACTGAAAGTGACTTGGGTACTAAATTACAAAAAAATTAATTTAAATTTTATTTTATATTTTTATTCCCCATCAAACTAACAGGAAGATTTATTTAAGTTTTGCACAGTACTGATCTGTTCAGGTTTTCTGTTTCTTCATGGTTCAATCCTGGTAAGTTGTATATCTCCAAGAATTTACCAATTTTTTTTCTAGTTTTTTGCTAGGTTTTCTAATTTGTTGGCATATACTTGTTCATAGAATTGTAATGATCCTTTGTATTTCTGTGGTATCGGTTGTAATGTCTTGTTTTTTATCACACCTATTTTATTCACAATAGCCAAGATATGGAAACAACATAAATGTCTATATACAGATGAATGAATAATGAAAATGTGATAGGTAGCTAGATAGACATGAACGGAATACTATTCAGCCATATAACTGAATGAAATTATGTCCTTTGTGGCAACATGGATGAACCTGGAGGATATTAAGTGAAATAAACCAGACACAGAAAGATAAATACATAGAACCTAAAACAGTTGATTTTATAGAAGTAGAGAGTAAAATAGTGCTTACCAGACTCTGGGGAGAATAGGCAGGAGGAGGTGACTGGGATAATGGATACAAAGTTACAGTTAGATAAGAAGAATTAAGTTTCGGTGTTCTGTTACACATTAGGGTGAGGTTTATTGGACAGTGATGGCAGACAGGAGGCAGGACTAAATTGCAGCTCTGACTCGGACAGACAGATTAGGGTACAGAGGCTCACTGTGAATATCAGTTCCACATCAACTGCAAAAATGAACCAGGAATCCTGAGAGGACCCACAGTCCCTCTGAAGGAAGTGGACTGCTCCTGCAGGACCCGGGAAACACCCCAAATACTCAGCCGCAGCAAGACCTGCCCAAGGAGAGTCTGAGCTCAGACATGCCTAGCCCTGCCCCCACCTGATGGGCCTTCCTTATCCACCCGGGCAGGTGAAGACAAAGGCCATATAATCTTGGGAGTTCTAGAGTCCCACCCACTGCCAGTTCCTCTCCATATTACCACAGCTGATGCTCTCTGGAAAGTGCCACCTCCCAGAAGGAGGCCAATCAGCACAAAAATAGAGCTTTAAATCATCAGAGCTAAGAACCCTCACAGAGTCCACTTGACTCCCTGGCCCCCTCCACTGAACGCGTGCTGGTATCCACCACTGAGAGACCCATAGATGGTTCACTTCACAGAACTCTGTACAGACAACCCTCAGTACCACCCTGGAGCCAGGTAGAGTTGCTAGGTGGCTAGACCCAGAAGAGAGAATAAAAACACTGCAATTCAGCTCACAGGAAGGCACATCCACAGGAAAATGGGGCAAGTACTACACCAAAGGAACACCCCATGGGACAAAAGACTCTGAATAGCCTTCAGCCACAGACCTTCCCTCTGACAGAGCCCACCCAAATGAGAAGAAACCAGAAAAACAACTCTGGTAATATGATAAAGCAAGGCTCTTTAACACCCCCTCCCTTGCCCCACAAAAATCACACTGGCTCACCAGCAATGGAACGAAACCAAAAATAAATCCCTGATTTACCTAAGAAAGAACTCAGGAGGTTAGTTATTAAGCTAATCTGGGAGGCACCAGAGAAAGGTGATATCCAGTGTAAGGAAATCCAAAAGTGATACAAGAATGAAATAGATAGCATGAATAAAAAACAATCAAAGCTTCAGGAAACAGCGGACCCACATATAGAAATGCAAAATGCTCAGCAATATAATTGAACAAGTAGAAGAAATAAATTCAGAGCTCAAAGACAAGATCTTTGAATTAACCCAATCCAACAAAAACAAAGAAAAAAATAAGAAAATATGGACAAAGCCTCCAAGAAGTATGGGATTATGTTAAATGACCAAACCTAAGAATAATCAATGTTCCTGAGGAAGAAGAGAAATCTAAAAGTTCAGAAAACATATTTGAGGGAATGAATGAGGAAAACTTCCCCAGCCTTGCTAGAGATCTAGACATCCAAATACAAGAAGCATAAAGAACACCTGGGAAATTCATCACAAAAAGATCAACACCTAGGCACAGTGTCATCAGGTTGTCTAAAGTTAAGATGAAAGAAAGAATCTTGAGAGCAGTGAGACAAAAGCACCTGGTAACCTAAAAGGAAAACCTATCAGATTAACAGCAGATTTCTCAGCAGACACTCTACAAGCTATAAGGGATTGGGTCCCTATCTTCAGCCTCCTCAAGCAAAGCAATTATCAGCCAAGAATTTTGTGTCCAGTGAAACTAAGTATCATATATGAAGGAAAGATACACTTGTTTTCAGAAAAACAAATGCTGAGAGAATTCATCACTACCAAGCCACCACTACAAGAACTGCTAAAAGAAGCTCTAAATCATGAAACAAATTCTGGAAATACATCAAAACAGAACCTTTTTTAAAGCATAAACCACACAGGACCTATACAACAAAAATACAAGTTAAAAAGCAAAAACAAAAAAAACCAAGGTACACAGGCAACAAATAGCAGGATGAATGCAATGGTACCTCACATTTCAATACTAACATTGAATGTAAATGGCCTAAATGCTCCACTTAAAAGATACAGAACTGCAGAATGGATAAGAACTCACCATCCAACTATCTGCTGCTTTCAAGAAACCACCTAACACATAAGGACTTACATAAACTTAAAGAAATGGGAAAAAGCATTCACACAAATGGACACGAAAAATGAGCAGGGGTAGCTATTCAGCTATTCAGACAAAAAAAAAAAACTTTAAAATAACAGCAGTTAAAAGAGACAAAGAGGGACATTATATAAGGGAAAAAGGCATTGTCACAGATTAGAGTGACTATAGCAAATAACGTTATGGTGTATATTTCAAGATAGCCAGAAGAGATTATGTTATGTGTTGTCACTGCAGATAAATAATAAATGTTTAAAGTGATAAATGTGATAATTACAACAATTTGATCATTATACTATGTATTCATGCATGGAAACATCACATTGTACCCCATAACATTGTGTCAGTTGTAAATTTAAAAATTAAATACAAAATAAAGTCAGAAACAACACATTAAAAAGCAGAAAGGAGTAAAACATGGCTACAGCTGGAGTTAGTTTATTCATTTGGTGACAGTTTAGACTTATTTTTCACTGCTTTGTAAATGATTTTCCCTTCCAATTGCCACTAAATAGAAAGTTAAAATATTATTATGCACATATGATGAAATCTTAGCAGGAAGGCTTCAGGAAATTAAACAAAAGCTGACATAACAATTTTCGATGAAAGACTAAATGCTCTTACTTTAACATTGGATGAAATAAAATATATTATAAAACTAAAAGCACAATTATTCACCAAGGCTTTTTATTACTGCATTACAAAAAAAATTAAATTGGGAAAAATTAAATTAAAGGCTACAATTTTCTATGTTTACTGAAAAGCCAGCTTTTCAGATGCTTTAAATTTATTATCCTCAACAAAGAGCTTTAAGACTGAAAACTGATTGTTTTAAGATACGCTTTCATTTTTTATTAAAGCCCTCTGAAGAACAATCAAGAGAAAACATTTGTAATCTATGACTGATGGGTTGTACATTGTGAAAATAAACCCAGAAAGATTCATTACTTATTCAACACTGTCTAGAATATATAACCCTTTATGTCTTCTTATGCTTTATTTTTTGGCTAAAAATGGAAATAATAAAATTCACTGCATTGTGTATACTGCGGAAAGGAATATTTCATATTCTCAGAGCATCGTGTGGCTGTACGGATGCATGAGATATTCCAGTTAACAAAAAAATGTTGCTTTATGTTTCTGGCATGTGAATGACAAAGAGAAAATTGCTTCCTCTGCCAAAGAGAAAAATCTTAGAAAATAATAGAATTTAAAACCTCAGGATGTCATTAAAACTCTCTACTTATCAGAAGATGTCTAAGACTTTAGATTTCAGCAAAGCAATCATTTAGAACTATTCATCAGATAGTGACATCTCAAATCCCAGCTCCAACACACAGCTATGACTAAACATTTCAGGGGCTGCTGTGACTCCTTCTCCTTTGATAAGCTGTAGTACCTATTTTTCATATCAGTCAAAGGCAGAAATGCAATTAAGAATATAGACTCAAGAGGAGTAGTCCCTAGGTTTGCCTTCTGCTCCAGAAACTCATAGCTGTAAGATATTTCTGTGCCTCTGTTCTTTCATATGTCAAATAGAGATATTAATATATTTACCTCAGAGTGTTGCTGAGGATTAAATTGGGACAGTAACTGATGTATAGCAAATGCATTTAATAGAATTTAACCATTATTTTTAATCATGATTTATCATCAATTTTCTTGTGCCAATTCTCTCATTTTTATGTATTTGCATTTTTATGTTAAATCATCTCTCACATCCTGAAGACAAATATTTTCTTTCTTAACCACTTCAAGCTCAATACACATGGAGAATACTCAGCAAAACATTTTCTAAAAAAATACTCTTGGGTTTAGAAACCTTACTATGTTTGGTAAAAAACAATAAAATAAAACTTTTTACACAAACAGGTTTACTATAAAATAGACTATGAAATGTTTCAAGGAATATGGTTTTCATACATAGTGAGGTAAACACTAGTTCCAAAATGCCAAGAGTTAAGAGAGGCAGGTCACAGAGCAAAGAAAACTGAGGGTGAGAATTTTTGCAAACTTTCGACTTTAAAATATAGCATATTTTTCTTTAACTCTCTACTTGGCCAAAAGTTCAGGGAAAGGAAACTTGAAGCAGAAAATAATGTGCTTATACTGATAAATTTCTATGTCAGGAACATTTAAGTATTTTCTGGGAGAAAAATTAAGATAATCAATCGCTTTCGAAAAACCTTTGAAGAAATTTATCCTGAATTTCTGGAAAGTGTTATGGTTGTGGATACATATAAAGATATTTTCTTTTTAAGGTAAAAGACATACAGTCAGTTAAGTAGAAGGGCTGTAGAATTACCTCTAGCTTTGTTCATATAATTTTGTTTGAATTTTAGACAAACTATATTTAAAATTAGATGTAATATAGTTTTTATCTATTTCTTACATAATTATTATATAATCTTTAGATAATCCTTATGATACAGTCCTCATGAGAGAATCAGGAAATCACTTGGCTGCCATTTATAAAATTACCAGTTTAAAATAAGAGAGGGTTGAAAATTAGTTTCACAAATTTAAATTTGAATCTAAAGGTAATAACATATTCTAAAATTTGAATGAATGAAACCAATTATACATTTGCAGTTTAAATGTAGATCTATTGTCTGAATGTTTATTTTCTTAATTATACCTATACGATAAATCATGGAAATGACTAAAGAAAAAGGCTGTACTAATCATTTTACTTTCAAATTTGATCTTCTGCCTTTGGCTATACACATACCACTTATATTTTCACATCATAATTGTTTCAAATCATTAAAGAGGCATTGGATTTAAAAATTGATCCTAAAGAGATAGCAAAATAAACAAATATGTAAAGTTACCATTCTCCTTCTTTTAGGGTGAAAAATTTCATGTCCCAAACTCATTCCTTGCAGTTTATCAGTGGTAATTTCAGCATTTACAACTTTATACTTCATATTTTATGAAATCTTTAAAATTGCCTTTGTTCTCGTTTTAGTGCAACCGTTTGCATTGAGACATTATTGAATACTAGCATGGGAAAGAGATTAAAATATTCAAATAACATTAACAAATCATTGGTAATTTCAATACAACCAACATTGCCTTAAAAAAAAAATCTCGTAATTTCAATACTTAAGTCTTGGTTGTCTTTCAGAGTCGAGCAGGTATTTTTTAAAAAACTGTTTACTTCCCTCACCTTACTCTACTATATGCATTGGAGACAAAATTCTCCCATGTTACAATAAGCATGATTATTGTTCTTCAGATGTAGCTGAACACCATGTTTATTACAAGAAATCTAAACACCTCTCTATAGCACACCATAGAATGGCCCTATAATTATTTAATGATGTAATTTGATTAGAGCAAAAATTATGTTTTGTAAAGAATGGTTATTGATACTCTTATTAAAAATTCTTTTCTTTTTTTTTTTTTTTTTTTTGACGGAGTCTCACCCTATCGCCCAGGCTGGAGTGCAGTGGCGCGATCTCGGCTCACTGCAGGCTCTGCCTGCCAGGTTCACACCATTATCCTGCATCAGCCTCCCTAGTAGCTGGGACTACAGTCACCTGCCACCACACCCGGCTAACTTTTTTTTGTATTTTTTAGTAGAGACGGGGTTTCCCCGTGTTAGCCAGGATGGTCTCGATCTCCTAACCTCGTGATCCACCCACCTTGGCCTCCCAAAGTGCTGGGATTACAGGCGTGAGCCACTGCACCCCACCAAAAATTCTATTTTTAGTGCTATCAGAGTATACCAGCAACTTAATTGAAGGAAATGGAAATTAGCTTTAAAATATTTTTCTCAGAAATGCATTCCTGTAGGTTTAGAAGGTACTCCTTATTCAAAATTCCTACATAAAATTTCAGACAATTGTATTCCAAGCAGAACTTTAGATACCTTAAGCAGTCTTCGTTATGAAAACAATTAAAAGTGCAAATAATTCAGCAAAAGGAACTGTCAATAGAGTAAACAGACAAGCTACACAATGGGAGAAAATATTTACAAACTCCGAATCTGACAAAAGTCTTAATATACAGAATCTATATGAAATTTGAACAAATCAACAAGCAAAAAACAATCCTGTTAAAAGTGAAGCAAAGAACATGGGTAGATACTTCTCAAAAGAACACACATAGGTGGGCCATAAACATAAGAAAAAATGCTTAACATCATTAATCATCAGAAAAATGCAAATCAAAACTACAATGAGATACCATCTCACACTAGTTAAAATGGCTTGTATCAAAAAAGTCAAAAGCAACAGACGTTGATGAGGCTGTGGAGAAAAGAGAATGCTTATAAATTATTGGTGAGAATATAAATTAGTTCAGCCATCATGGAAAGAAGTTCGGAGATTTCTCAAATAACTAAAAAAAGAACTACCATTTGATCCAGCAATCCTATTACAGAATATACACCTAAAGGAAATTAAGGAGTTCTACCAAAAAGGCACATACACTCATATGTTCATCGCAGCACAATTCACAATAGCAGAGGTATGGAATCAACCTGGGTGCCCATGAACAGTGGACTGGATAAAGAAAATATGCATATACACCATGGAATACTACATGAATACATAAAAAGGAATGAAATCATGTCTTTTGCAGCAATATGACTTCAGCCGGTGGTCATTATCCTAAGTCAATTAATGCAGAAACAGAAAACCAAACACCACATGTTCTCACTTATAAGTGAAAGTTAAACATTGGATACACATGGACATAAAGATGGGAACAATAGACACTGGGGACTCTAAGAGGTGGAAGAGACAGACAGGGGTAAGGGTTGGAAAACTACCTATTGGGTACTATGTTCACTACCTGGGCAATTGTAACCCAAACCTCATCATCATGCAATATATCCATGTAACAAACTGCACATGTACCACTGAATCTAAAAAAAAAAAAAAAGTTACTTTTTCTAAATGTAAATAACTATTATAGAATCGAGAGTTAAAAAAAAAAATGAAGTTTCTGTTTTGATGACCACATGTGACATGGGAGACCAAATATAAAGCCTGAGACCAACAGGGTCAAGATCTAATAAGATCTACAAATAAAGCTGGTAATTTTGGAAAAGAATAAAATAAACTAGAAATAAGTTGGCATATGGAAAGATACTCCAAATAAATTCAGTTTAGATTTAGGCAGCAGAGTATACTGAGGGGTGGAGTCTCCCTTGAGCATCAGAAATCTTGCATGTTTGTGGCCTAAAATTATTTATATTACTTGTGCAGTCCTATCAATTTCAACCACAGAATTCATCGTAAAAGAGTTTAGAATGATTGTTTTATTTTGCTCCTCACCTAACAACAAACAAATAAACAACAACCCATAAGTTTTCTTCATTAAAAAGGATGTTGAATTAAAACTACTTAACACATTTTAAAAAGTCAATGTCCTTTGAAAAAACGTACCTTCTAAAGAAACTTTATAAAATGATAAAATTCCAAGGGACCACAATAAAATGTACATATAAAACATATAAGGAATCAGGGTATGAGGAAAAAAAAACTTTCCAAAATAACTAACAACAGAATCAAGTCTGCAAAAATTTAGCATTTAAATTACCACTCAAAGAATGCCAAGTAAATATGTCAAATATACTTAAAGAAATAAAACAGAAAACTA
Organism: Gorilla gorilla gorilla; assembly: GCF_029281585.2. Taxonomy (NCBI): domain Eukaryota; kingdom Metazoa; phylum Chordata; class Mammalia; order Primates; family Hominidae; genus Gorilla; species Gorilla gorilla. The sequence goes on from NC_073229.2 coordinate 67,084,822, forward strand.
TAAACATAAGTAAGGAATATGTAACTATAAAAATTGACCAAACATCTTTGAAAAATAATGACTAAAAATTAATATTTTATTTGAAAATAAAACGAATAGGATAAATGCCAGAGGGGAGAAAAATTGAAAGAAATTAATAAATAGGAAATTCAACCTGAAGAGATTGAGAGTGCAGTAAAGAAAAAAAAAAGTGGGATGGAAGAAAATGAAAGGGTACAAAATAGGGCAGATAGTATAAAATGTTCTAACATATGTTGAAGGAGAGTTCAAGAAAGTGATAATAAAGAAATTGAGAGATACAGAATCTAAATAGATAATAATTAAGAATTTCTGAGAAGAGATGAAAGCACTGATTCAAGAAGTTGTCCAAGTGAAAACAATTTTTTTTTTTTTTTTTTTTTTTTTTTTTTTTTTTTTTTGAGACGGAGTCTCGCTTTGTCGCCCAGGCTGGAGTGCAGTGGCGCGATCTCGGCTCACTGCAAGCTCCACCTCCCGGGTTCACGCCATTCTCCTGCCTCAGCCTCCCGAGTAGCTGGTACTACAGGCGCCCACTACCACGCCCGGCTAATTTTTTGTATTTTTAGTAGAGACGGGGTTTCACCGTGTTAGCCAGGATGGTCTCGATCTCCTGACCTCGTGATCCGCCCGCCTCGGCCTCCCAAAGTGCTGGGATTACAGGCGTGAGCCACCGCGCCCGGCCTGAAAACAATTTTTAAAATCCAATCTAGAATTCTATATCTAGAAAAAGTATTCTTCAAGAATTAGGGTGAAATAAAACTTTGTAGAGCTACAAAAACTAACTTAGTGAACAACAGAACCTCAGTAAAAGACAATGGTGGAGGAAAGGGGTACAAATCAGCACCCTTAATTCCAGAAGGAATGTTGAGCAAAGAAACTAGGGCTTCCAGTTTCTGGCCTGACATGTAAAGAACTCAAAAGTCAGTCCTGCTCACAATAATAATAATAATAATAATAATAATAATAATAATAATAATAAATAATTTGGGGAAAAAAGAGAATATAAACAACCATTTTTAGATTGCCCAGGTTACTGGGCAAACAACTGTCCTGAAAGCTGGGGAGACGTGCGGATAAAGAGAATCACAGCTCACCAGAAGCAGAAAGAAACAGAAGCTGCTGCTAGAGCCAGCAGCTGGTAGGAACACTTAAAGGGTAACTGAATAATTGCTGGAGAAAAAGCATGGACTATCTTGAGAGACAAAAATTGCAGGCACAGCCTCAGAGGACCCCTCAAATTCATGACTTTCACATCCAGGAGCCCAAACTACATGCTCAGGGTAAAGATCAGAGAAAGATTCCTTTTGTGCTTCTGACAGGAGCAAGCAGAAAATAACCATTTTTAAACAGTCCCAGAGCGTTCTGTTCTCTTTAACAAACACCTACCCTCAAGAGAAACTATTTATCACTGACTGATTTGAGTTTTACTAAAGCCTAACTGATCTGGAAGATGACAAATACTGAACTGTAGTTTCTCTAGTCTTCCTATCTCATCTAAGAGGAAAAAAAAAAACAAACTCAGAAGCTCTTGTGAAGATCCCAGCCTAGGATCCCAATAAAAGACTAAAACTTAATTACAGAATTAGAGGACATTTTCCCTCTCCCCACAATTTACCAGCACACCAATCAGGATCCCGTAAAATAACAGGGAATTACATCGTAAGAACTGCAAGGCTGAGACCCAATTTAAGAAGGGGTCTCTAAAGAAATTCAAAGACAACAGAGAAGAATAAAACAAAGACACTAGAGAAAACTTAAGCCTCTGGCACCTGTTATTACAGCAAACAGTAAACATAGCCTAACTCCTAGCCAGAGAAACATAAAACTTCACACTAACGACCTGTTTTCCTCAGTTGCTTATAGCTGATATGCCATGTCCATATTTCAACAGAATTTTTTTAAGGTTGTCTCTGAAATCAATCATGTTCAGCTCAGATCTAGATACTGGTGCCAACACTGTAGTGAGTGTACCTACATCCAAGGACCTGGGCATCATGGTAGTTTTGTGTGCCTCAGAGCCCAGGAACCCAGTCCACTGTCATTTTGAGTGCCTGCAACCTGAACACTAGCACTACTTCTGGGAGAAGTGTGCCTGGGCCCCAGAATTTGTGCTGTTATGGCTGCCTGTGTACCTGCACACCAGAGTTCACACAAACAAGTATCCCTGCAGCTATGACTTCCCCTGCAGGGGTTAAAAAAAAAAAAGAGAACCACAGCAGCCTTTGCCACTTTTTCAAACAAGGCTTGCTACTGCCACTGCTACAACAGACACCTACAGTTTAGAGTGTTGAGGACACCTCAATCTTTGCCAATGCTGATATCAGGTGATGGAGTTATACATAAACTATGCCACAATGCCCTTTCTGAAACCAGACTTGCTGTATCCCACCTAGTTGGTGCCTTCACACTCACCTGCAGGTGAAAGTCTTTCTCTACCAAAGCCAGTATATAATGTCTCAAGGAAGTGACTGCTTTCTCAAAAGCTCATTCACCAACACAAAGCCACAAGAAACATGAAAAAGCAAGAAACATGACACCATCAAACACAATAATTTTCTGGAAACTTATGAATTGCCTGAAAAGAAATTCAAATAAATTATTTTAAGGAAGCTCGGTGGCATATAAGAGAACACAGACAACTCAACAATGTTATTTTAAAAACGAAAAAAATTAGAAGTTCAAAAAAGAAATAGAATTATAAAAACTGAACTAAACAGAAATCCAGGAGGCAAAATATTCAATAAATAAAATGAAAATGTAATAGAGAGAGTCAACAGCAGAATAAATCAAGTAGAAAAAGAATCTGTAAACTCGAAGACAGGTCTTTTGAAATTACCTAGTCAGAGGAGAACAAAGAAAAAAAGAAATGGAAAGAGTAAAGAAAGCCTATCAGACTTATAGGACACCATTAACAGAGAATAGAGAAAAGGGCTGAAAGCTTATTTAAAGAAATAATAAATGAAAAATTCCCAAGAGATATGGACATCTGATACATGAGATCAAAAGTTCCCAAACAGGTGCAACTCAAAGAGAACTTCAAAAGACACATTATAATTAAGTTATTCAAGTCAAATACTATTAGACTATTTTAAAAACATAAAGAGAAAAGTAACTCACCACATATAACGAAATTTCCATAAAGCTATCAGCAAATTTCTCAGTAGAAACCTGCAGTGCAGGAGAAAACGGGATGATGTATTTAAAGTGCTGAAAGAATAAAACCTTTTTTTCTTTTTGAGCTGGAGTCTTGCTCTGTCACCCACGCTGGAGTGCAGTGGTGTGATCTCGGCTCACTGCAAGCTCTGCCTCCTGAGTTCATGCCATTCTCAGCCCCCCGAGTTGCTACGCCTGGCTTTTTTTTTTTTTTTTTTTTGCATTTTTGGTAGAGAAGGAATAAAACTTTTAACCAAGAATACTTTAGCTGGGGCACCTGTGCTTCAGCAATAAAGGAGAGATGAAGACTTTCCCTGAAAGGTAAAACCTGAAGGAGTTTATCACCACTAGACTTGCCTTACAAGAAAACGCTAAAGGAAGTTCTTTAAGCTGAAACAAAAGGACAATAATTTGTAACAAAATATATACAATTGATTGGTAAAAGTAAGTATATACTTAAATTCAGAATACTTGAATACTGGAGTGGTGATGTGTAATCACCTTTAAATTTAGTATAAAGGTTAAAAAAAGTATTAAAAATAGCCTTAGCTACAGTATTTTGTTAATGGAAACATAATATAAAAAAGTAAGTTATGACATCAAAAATAGAAAATGTGGGGAAAGGGGAGTGAAAGATTCCTATGCGATTAAAGTTAAGGTGTTAGTTTATAGTAGACTGCCATAACAATATGATGCTTTCCAAAAGCCTCATGGTAACCAATAAGCAAAAACTTATGGTAGATACACAAGAGATAAAGAAAAAGCAATAAAGCATACCACTAAAACAATGTTTAAATAACAAAGGGAGACAAGAGAGGAAAAAGAAAGAAAATTGGTACAAAACAGTCAGGGAACAATTAAGACAATGGCAATAGTGGGTTTTTATCTATCAAGAATTACTTTAAATGTAAATGGATTAGAATGTCCAATCAGAAGACATAGAGTAGCTGAATGGATAAATAAAACAAGACCTAACTCTATGCTGCCAATAAGAGACTTACTTTATCTTCAAGAACTTACATAGGTTGAACGTGAAGGAATGGAAAAAGATATTCCATACAAATGAAAACCAAAAAAGTGCTATACTTACAGGAGACAAAATAGACTTTAAGTAAAAAACTGTAACAAGAGACAAAAAGGGTCATTATATAATGATAAATGAGGTCAGTTCATCAAGATGATATAATAACTGTAAATATAGATACACTCAATATCAAAGCCCATAAATATATAAAACAAATATTAATAGATCTGAAGACAGAAATAGCAATACAGTTGTTATAATCATAGACTTCAGTATCCCACTTTTAACAATGGACAGATCATTTATATAGAAAATCAGCATGTAAACTTCGTACTTGAACAAGATTTTAAGCCTAATGTACCTAAAAGACGTATACAGAATATCCATCAACAAGCATCAGAATACTCATCCTTCTCAAGAGCACACAAAGAATTCTCCAGGGCAGAGCATGTGTTAGGCCACAAAACAAGTCTTAATAACTTAAGAAGACTGAAATCAGTCACATAAAGTATCTTTTCTGACCACAATGGTATGAAACTAGAAATTCATTACAGAGGAAAAACTGGAAAATTCACAAATAGGGAGAAATTAAAGTACATAGTCCTGAACAACTGAGGAAAAAAATAAAAGAGAAACAAATATCTTGAGACAATCAGAAATGGAGACACAAAATACCAGAACCAATGGAATGTAGCAAAATAGTTCTAAGAGGGAATTTTGTAGTAATAGATGCCTACATTAAGAAAAAAAAAAAAGATCTCAAATGAGGACCCTAACTATACACTTCAAGGAACTAGAGAAAGAAGAACAAACTGAGACCAGAGTTAGCAGAAGAAGAAAATGACCAAGATCTGAGAAGAACTAAATGAGATATGAGAAATAATAGAAAAGTCAATAAAACTAAGAGTTGCTTTTTGAAGAAATAAACAAATTGACAAGCTTTTAGGTAGTCTAAGAAATAAAAAAGAAAGAGGGCTCGAATAAATAAAATCAGAAATGAAAGAGGAGACATTACAACTGATACCATAGAAATACAAAGGATTATAAAAGGTTACTATAAGCAATATATTCCAATAAATTGGATAAACTAGAATAAATGGATACATTTCTAGAAATGTACAACCTACCAAGATTGAATCAGAAATAGAAAATCTAAACTGAAAAATCTAAACCAAAAAAAAGTAAAGAGATTGAATCAATAATATAAAGTCCCTGATCAAATAAATGTCCAGGATCAGATTTTTAAAATAACTGAAACCAATCTTTCTCAAAAGTTTCCAAAAAAATGAAGGAGAAGAAATACTTCTAAACTTATTTTACAAGGCGAGGGTTACCCTGATAACAAAGCCAGACTATGACACTACAGAAATGAAAATTACAGGCCAATATCCTTGACAAACATAGATGCAAAAATCTTCAACAAAATATAACTGACCCTCATATTTATGGGTTCTGCATTCATGGATTCAATCATAGATTGAAAATATTTGGGGAAAAAAGAATGAATGCATTAGTACTGAATGTGTACAGCTTTTTTTCTTGTCATTTTCTCCTAAGCAATACAGAATAACAACTATTTACATAGTAATTACATTGTTTGAGATGTTTTAAATAATCTAGATATGATTTAAAGCATACAAACCAAAACATACAGGTCATATGCACATACTATGTCATTTTATATAGAGACTTGAGCATTCATGGATTTGGGTATTGACAGAAGATCCTGGAACCAATCCCCCATGGATACCAAGGGACAACTGTACTAGCAAGCCAAAGTCAACAGTACAAAATGCAAATCACTTTGTGATAATAAAAAAACTCTCAACAAACTAGATGATATAGAAGGAATGTACCTCACCACAATAAAGGCCATATATGAGAAGCCCACAGCTAACATAATCAGTGGTGAAAATTTAAAAACTTTTCCTCTAAGATCAAGAACAGAGCAAAAATACCACTCTATTTGGCATGGCCCTGGAAGTTTCAGCCAGATTAATTAGGCAAGAAAAGTTAAATAGAAGGCATTCAGTTTGGAAAGGAAGAAGTTGTCTCTGTTCATGGATGGCATGATCATATACACAGAAAATCCTTAAGTTTCAACCAAAAAAAAAACCTGTTAGAACCAATAAACAAATACAGTAAAGTTGCAGGATACATAATCAACATGCAAATGTCATAGCATTTCTATCTGCTAACAGTGAACTAACCAAAACCATCAAAAAACTCTCATTTACAATAACTACAAAAAAATGAAATACTTAGAAATAAATTTAACTAAGGAGGTGAAACTGAAAAATAAAGTGTACACTGAAAACTATAAAACACTTATGAAAGAAGTTGAAGAAGACACAAATAAATGAAAAGATACACCAGGTTCATGGAGTGGGATAATTAATATTACTAAAATCGATAATTTTATAATAAATCAATTATTAATTAATTAGTTATAAATTATAATTAATTATACTATACAAAAAATCTACAGATTTAATGCAATCCTTATCAAAATTCTAATAAAATTTTTCACAGAAATGGAAAAAAATTTGAAAATTTGTAGAGAGCCGCAAGACTCCAAATAGCCAAAGCAATGCTCAGAAAAAAGAACACAGCTGAAGGCATCACATTGTGTCCAGAACTGGTTCCTTCCTGTGTGTCCTTGGTCTTGCTGACTTCAAGAATGAAGCCGCAGACCCTCATGGTGAGTGTTACAGCTCTTAAAGATGGTGTGTCCGGAGTTTGTTCCTTCAGATGTTCAGATGTGTCTGGAATTTCTTCCTTGCCATGGGTTTGTGGTCTCGCTGACTTCTGGAGTGAAGCCGCAGACCTTTGCAGTGAGTGTTACAGCCCTTAAACGTGGTGCATCTGGAGTTGTTTGTTCCTCCTGGTGGGTCTGTGGTCTTGCTGACTTCAGAAATGAAGCCACAGACCCTTGCGGTGAGTGTTACAGCTCATAAAGGTAGTGCAGACCCAAAGAGTGAGGAGCAGCAAGATTTATTGTGAAGAGTGAAAGAATAAAGCTTTCACAGTGTGGAAGTGGACCTGAGCGGATTGCCGCTGCTGGCTCAGGTGGCCAACTTTTATTCCCTTATTTGGCTCCGCCCACATCCTGCTGATTGGTCCATTTTACAGAGTGCTGATTGGTGTGTTTACAATCCTTTAGCTAGACACAGAGTGCCGATTAGAGCATTTTTACAGAGTGCTGATTGGCGCATTTAGAATCCTTTAGCTAGACATAGAACACTGATTGGTGCATTTACAATCCTCTAGCTAGAGAGAAAAGTTCTCCAAGTCCCCACTCGATCCAGGAAGTCCAGCTGGCTTCACAGCTCAACATTACCTATCTTCAAAATATACAACAAAGCTATAGTAATCAAGACAGCATGGTACTGGCATAAAAACAGACAATAGATCAACATTGCAGAATAGAGTGTCCAGAAATAAATCCACACATTTAAAGTCAATTGATTTTCAATAAAGAGGACAAAAACATGCAATAGGGAAAGGACAGTCTCTTCTTGATCTTGGGAAAACTGGCTATCCATATGCAGAAAAAAGAAATTATACTGTCATCTCACATCACATATGAAAATCAACTCAAAGTACAAAAAGACTTGAACATAAGACTTGAAACTGTAAAATTACTAGAAGAAAACATAAGAGAAATGCTTCATGACATTGGTGTAGGTTATGATTTTTTTGGCTATAACTCCAAAAGCACAGACAACAAAAGCAAAAAATAGATAAATGGAATTATATCAAACCAAAACACTTTTTCACAGCCAGTGAAACAATCAACAGAATGAAGAGATAACCTATGTAATGGGAGACTGTAGTTTCAAGCCATACATCTGATAAGGGTTAACATCCAAAATATACAAAGAACTCAAACAACTCAATGGCAAGAAAACAAATAACCAGATTTAAATATGAACCAAGGACCTAGATAGATATTCCTCAAAAGGAAACATACAATGGCCAACAAGTATATAAATAATTTTTTCAAAATCACTAATCATCAAGGAAATGCAAATTAAAACCACAATGAGATATCACCTTATACCTGTTAGAATGGCTATGAACAACAACATCATAAAAACCAAACGTAAGTGTTGGCAAGAATGTGGAGAAACAGGAACTCTTGCACACTACTGTGAGAATGTAAATTAGTGCAGCCATTATGGAAAACAGTATAAAGATTTCTCAAGAAGTTAAAAATAGAACTACTATATAATCCAGCAATTCTACTACTGGGTATGTATCCAAAGAAAATAAAATTAGTAGATATCTGCACTCCCATGTTCATAGTAGCATTATTCACAACAGCCTAGACATGGAATCAACTTAAGTGTTCATCAATGGATGAATGGATAAAGAAAATGTGATGTATATATACTCAATGGATACTATCCAGTCTTTAAAAAGAAGGAAATCCTGCCATTTGCAACAACATGAATAGATCCACAGGACATTATGTTAAGTGAAATAAGCCAGGCACAGAAAAACAAACCTGCATGATCTTACTTACATGTAGAGTCTAAAAGTCAAATTCATAGAAGCAGAGAATAGAATAGTGGATACTAGGGTCTGGGATTAGGAGTAGGGATAGGGAGATGTTGGCTAAAGGATACAAAATCTATTATAAAGGAGTATAAGTTCAAGAAATCTATTGTACAATGTGGTGACTATAGTTAATAATATTTGTATCCTAGAAAATTGCTGAGAGAGCAGATTTGAAGTGTTCTTACTACAAATAAATATGAGATAGTTATATGCATATATGTAGTTAATACATATGTTAATTGGCTTGATTTAGCCATTCCAAATATATATACATTTCAAAACATCATGTTGTATACCATAAAAATACACAATTTTTAGTTGTCAATTAAAAATAAAAGAAGGAAAAAGAACTGCATTGTCTTCAAGTACTTTCAATAACCAAATCTGATATAACAAATATTGCCTACTATGTGTTACCAAGGGTCCTGCTTTGATAAGTAAATGTGACATTATAGTCACAAAAATTGGGAATTTAAACTATGGAAGTAGATAGGCTCATCCAACGTATATAGATAAAAATAACAAAGGAAAAATTTAAGGCAGAACTCTAATTTTAAGCCTGAATATAAGGACAAATAGTTGATTACCTCTAAATTTATATTTCTAGGCTTAACTATTTCCTCTGCTCCAACTGAAAACATTCATCTGGATTTCTGCAGGTGCATCAGCTAAATTATTTCCCAAATTTAATTAATTATCTTACATGCCAAATAACTCCTCTTTCTCTGTGCCCTATTTCAGGGGTCGAAACCTCTATAGACAACCTTACCTAGGTTCCCTTGCCTCCTGACTTCCTGTTGGGCTTAATCAATAGGAGTCTCTAAGAGGAAATCAAAATATGAGAAGAGAGAGGCTGAATATTTACTGATCTGCATCCCATTCTACTCAGAGTTTAATTCTGGCAGTGGCTGCTGCAACTTTAGCTCCTTCCTGCCTAGCAATTGTAACTGCCTTTCTTGTTGATAGTGTCTGGCTGCCTCACCTATGTCTTACTGGTTTGCTTCACCCTGGAAGCACTTTCATACATAGCTTTTATTAAATTATTTCTAAGTAAATCGTTTCTAGGATGCCATCTGTTTCCTGCTGGGTCCTGACTGATACATCATCCATAAATTCCAGATGTACATCTTAGACAAATACAAAGGTAGTCATGAGCATTTAATAAATAGAAGCTAGCAGCCAATCTTCAAAAATAAAAACATAGTATTATTGAAAACAGGAAATTTTTCTAACTGGGGGGCATAAGTAATTTAGAAATTATCCTTGAACAAGCAAGTTCTCAGTGGCAAACTGTCATTTATATTCTCTTGATTTTTCCATACGAGCTTCAATAGAATAATGTTACCTAGTACCCTTTATGTGGTCTGTTTAAGTAAAAGATAAAATAGTAAAACAGTCTCCTGATGTTCACAGTCTTCTCATTTCATCTCTAAAAGATGTGCATCTTTGAATAGCAATTGTGAACACCAAGGTTATCTTCCATGGAGTTCTATTTCTTTTAAACAACTATCTCAATTTTTTATTCTTTATGTTGTTCATTTCTCTTTCTCAGTGAGAAACCTCGGTGCCATTTCTTTTGGAGAAATAATTTATTTCTAGTCTGCCGTCAGGACCCTTATCAACTGTTGAGTGAAATCCATGCCTCCCGTAAATCAACTTGATTTAAAATTCCCCTCTGTTTGCTTTCCTTTCTCTTTGCTTCTTTTCTTATTCTTTTTCTTATCTTCCTTTTTCCACCGTCTTATCTCCTTTTGACTATTCATGGAATAGGTACTTAGACTGGCCATAAACTTATGTGTTAAGGATAATTTTTCCAAGCTGAATTATATTAGCCATTCAGTGTGATATCCCCAAAGTTCTAACAAGGCAGCACCTCAAAGTCTTGTTCACTAGCTCTATCAGTAGAAGCATGATAGGTCAACTATGTAAAATCCTCAAGACTTCAGAGTGGCTTATTTGTATTCCTTTGGGAGTTGGAGATAATCAGAGCAGTTTTTGGAGATATAGGTAGATTGGCTCTGATTACCACCTGCCTGTAGGAAAATGCCAAAAAAACAGAATTGGACTGGCCTACTGCACTGACAACTAGTCCATAAAAACAGAAGAAACCTGGAGAAAGGCTGCGAACATTTAGAGAGCTCTGTTATCTTCCCTCTAAGGAGAAAGAATTTTTCTGTTATTGGGTAGTATCCATTTTAAATGCACACATCTGAAAATCTAACATCGAATAGATAAGCATTCTACAAAAACTCACAATTCTTCTGTCAATTAAATATTGCAAAGGGACAGAATTGATCATTTTTATTGCCTAGGAATTTAACAGTAATGCAATATATAAGCCAATGAATTTGAGTGCTTTAGTTGAAGCCTTTACTGACATGGTTATGCCTTTAGATCCACAGAAGAAATACACACCAGAGGATACCATCGTACATTCCAGACTATTTGTAACAAAACCCTTTGCTGGTACCTACAGCTTTAATCATTAATTCTGTTAAAAGTGATTTTACTTCTAAGTTATTTCTCATTCTAAGATTTCAAAAGGCATTAGTATCAATGAGCAAGAGTCATATTTGTTGCATTTAATAATGGTTTCATATTGTTTCCTATTTTTTGAAGGATAATTTGTGATTTTCTCACCTAAACAAATTCATCTGTCTTATGTCTTCCTCATTTCCACTGCAACTTTGGAAATTATGACTGTAATGACATGAATCTTGTTAATAGTAATTTGAGGTTCTGGATACCCAGTACAGAAATCAATAGAAACAAAGTCTTCATTTCACCCTGCAGAAGCCCTCCTACCCCGGGCAGAGACTCAAGATGGAGCAGCCAATCTCCTGGATTGATGTTAAAATCTTCCACTGTTGCTGGGGAGGCAGACATCCTTTCCCTGCATCTCAGTACCCTAAGGTCTGTTGTTCTGTGATAGCTCCACCATGATATGGACTGACACTGGCATGGTTTTTGTTTATGTAATGACTTTTCCAAGACACTCACGTGATTTCTTCAAAAAGTTTGCCCACGTGCCATTTTTCTTTCCTTATCACCTACTTTATTCTAGCTGAGTGGTCTTGGCAGTATAATGGGTTTTGTCACAAGTCCAAAAAATGACCTCTTAGTTTCTTAAATGATAAATGTACAATTCTTTTTATTGACTCTTCCAGTGTCCAGGCAAATAGGAGCTGCAGACACATCTACAAGGGCTGGACCAAAGATCAAAGCACAGTGGCTCTTTCAAGAGTGCTGTTTTTACTTCCAATCAAGGAGTCATTCTGGATAGAAGTTTTCCTAATCCCATAGCCTCTGGTGATGATTAGCTAAGATAAAAATAAAACACTTAGCCCTTAACATATGGTAAATCTATAATAAATATTATTATCATTCCACATGTATAATTTACTTATTATAAATAGCTTGTTGTAAAGATAAGAATACTGGATTTAAATCAAGATTTTAACTCTGCTCCCCATGAAATAATATACAAACCACTTAATCTTGCTTTTTTCCACCCTGACTCTAATCAAGCTTCACCTACAGAAATATTTTAATAGTTTCCCCTGACACCACAGTAAAAGTCCAGATTCCTATGTATGGTGTATAGGACCCTTAAGAATATGAGCCCTGATTTTCCATTTGTATACCCCTGTGACATATTGCCACCAACCCATCATGCACTCTAAAATGCAAACTCCATGCTGTTTCATATCTATGACCCTCATGGCATCCCCCAGTTAAAATGCCCTTTTACTTTCCTTTTCAAAATATAATCTTAGTCACTAAGAACCAGTTGAAATATTCCATGACACTCTATTGGAATCCCCTAGTCAGTTAGTACCTCTAATATGCTCAAATATAATTCTAGGACATTTATATTTTAGTAACTATGTTGCTCTGGGCATGTTTATTTACCATTTATATCTCTACCAAAGTTAAGGTTTTCACTTCAGGGTAGAGATTTTATCTTGCCATTTTTATAACCTCAGCAACTGGTACTTTTTATAGCATAAAATCATCCTAAACATTGGTAGGAGAAAAAAAGTGAGTAAATAAAATGCATTGTTCCAGGCCTCAAAACTCTCATTTGCAAAATCAGGAGGTTATAGCTATGATCATTTAGGTACACTCTATGATGTCACTTTCTTAATAGTTTTGTTTTAAAAGAGAAATGTTTCAATTTGATTATAATCCATACTTTATTCAACCTAAATAGATTACTAACACACTATATTAATTTTATTACATTCACAATGTTATTACTGCAGAACAAGCAAACAATATTGAGAACATTTTTAATAAAGGTGTTGATTTAAATAATATGACCCACAGACCTTCCACTTCAAAGTGGGATGAAGTAGTTTGTGACAAACTGAAACTCTTGGAAAGAGTGTTAATTGTACCTGCAAATAAATCCAAGTACATTTTAAGAAGTCCTTAATTTCAAGGCACCATTGAGCAACAGAAGCAGTGAGTAATGGAGGATCTAAAATTACAGAAAAGAAAAGCTTTAAAGAAATTATCTTAGGAACAGTTACCTTTTCCCTGTGGGCAGGCATTTGCCAGTTCTGAGAATGGGCTGGAATCTGAGATTCAGACTTTGGTAGGAATAGAACTGTGTGTAGGGGACATAAAACCCAACAAAGCTTTGGTGATCGTGTGGAGCCAGAGTGACTTAACTGCAGAATTCACAGATCTGAAGACATGACAGGCTTCTTGAGAAATCTGGTGAATGTTTAAACTATGCAGAACAAGAATTAAAGAATTGAGCTTGAACACCTCTGAAAAGCAGAATGGAAGCTTCTACAATCCCACAGGACTAAAACAAGACTTTCCAGGGAAATGAGCCCTAGTTACCATACCACATTATCAGTTGGATCCTGTGGAGGGCTATGCTCTGAGAGCATGGAATGAAACAAACATAGGTTGAGTCTTACTATAACCACAATCTTGCTTTAATTCAAGCCAGCTCCTGATTGAATTAAGGTGGTCAACCTCCCTTCTTTCTGCCAGAAGGATAGTGAATCCTCCCTGGTAGAAGATACCATCTAGATTCACTACAGTATTTTATACTTGTTGTTCAGCATTCAATCAAAAATTACCACCCAGCCAAAGAGCATGAATAGACATTTCTCAAAGGAAGGTATACAAATGGCCAAAAAAAATATGAAAAAGTGCTCCATATAACTAATTATCAGGGGAATGCAAATCAAAACCACAATGTGATACCACCTTACTCTTTCAAGAATGACCATAAGTAGAAAATCAAAAAAATAATAGATGTTGGCATGTATGTGGTAAAAATGCAACACTTTTACACTGCTGGTGGGAATGTAAATAAGTACAACCACTATGGAAAACAGTATGACTATTCCTTAAAGAAGTAAAAGTAGATCAACCATTCAAAGTAGCACGTCCACTACTGGGTATCTACCCAGAAGAAAAGAAGTAATTCTAGAAAAGACACATGCACACACATGTTTATAGCAGCACAACTTGCAATTGCAAAAATATGGAACCAACCTAAGTCTTCATCAATCAACATGTAGTTAAAGAAAATGTGGTATATACACCCTATGGAATACTACTCAGCCATAAAAATAAACAAAATAATGCCTTTTGCAGGAACTTAGATGAAACTAGAGGCCATTATTCTAAGTGAAGTAACTCAGGAATGGAAACCGAATATTATATGTTCTCAGTTATAGGTGAGAGCTAAGCTATGAGGATGTGAAGTCGTAATAACGATATAATGGACTTTGGGAACTCAGGGGGAAATGGAGGGGTGGCAAGAGACAAAAGACTACATATTGGGTACAGTGTACTCTGCTCGGGTGCTCTGGGTACACGAAAACCTCAGAAATCACCACTAAGAACTTACTCATCTAACCAAAAACCACCTGTACCCCCAAAAGCTATTGAAATAAAAAATAAATAAATGTAGAAAAAATTACCACTCATGATTTAGAAAATACCAGATATACACCATATATAAAATGATTCATGTATTGGCACTAGCAGTCAAGGACTTTAATTATGATTGGTAACGCAAAGAATATAGAGACAAATATAGAGAAAATAGACAAAAAATGGACAGTGTAAGAGAATTGAAATCTGTAAGAAAAAAGAAGTAGACATTCTAAAGCTGATTTTAAAAATATATTGATTTAACAAATCAATGGATGAGATTAATAGCACATTAGATATAAGAAAGATTGGTGTTACCAAAAATTAATAATTAAAAAGTATTAAAATAAAAGACAGAAGTACAAAAATGAATAACACATTAATGTAAGCAATATGTGAAATAAAGAGAAAAGATCTAGCATACCTATAATTGGAGTTTCAGAATGTGAGGAAAAAGAGAATGAAGCAAACACAATATTTAATATAAAATGGCCAAGAATTTCCAAAAGCAGATGAAAGACACTGGCACAGGGATTCAAGAAATTCAGCAAAATGTAAGTTTAATACATAAATGTAATATGACTACAGAAAAAATAAAATCACATTGAAGATTTCTGTCTCCTGTCTTTCTTCCCTCTTTCTCTATTTTCTTATGTTTTTCACCAGATTATTTTTATTTTTTATTTTAAAGTTACTCACGTATTTTAATCCCACCAGACATTTTTCAATTTCAGTTTAAAGTTTGAAAGACTTTAAGGGTAAACAATCAAATGACCCTCAACATCCAATCAAATAGCTATTAACTAAAGCAATTACATTTTATGCCCAGTATTCTTTCAGAACACTTAGAAAGCTAAATTAATCAATATATAATAAGTGCTAACATTTTAGTTCAAAACTTTTGGAGTAATCCAAGTTTATTAAGACAGTTTTGCAGCCCAGCTACTTATGATCTACAAGTTGGGGTAGGCTGCAGGGAAAAAGAAGGAGAGTGGCTAAGAAACTGCACTCCCCATTTGAAGTTGATAATTATGCTTACAGTTCTGAATATCTCTGTATTAGTTCATTTTCACACTGCTATAAAGAACTACCTGAGACTGGGTAATTCATTAAAAAAAAAGAGAGAGAGAGAGGTTTAATTGACTCACAGTTCTGCATGGCTGGGGAGGCCTCAGGAAACTTACAATCATAGCAGAAGGCAAAGGGGAAGCAAGACACATCTTACATGATGGCAGGTGGGGCAGGGACAGAGGTGTCACACTTTCAAACCATCAAATCACGAGAGAACTCACTGACTATCGAGAGAACTCACTGACTATCATGAGAACAGCATGGGGGAAACCGCCCCCATGATCCAATCACCTCTCACCAGGTCCTTCCCTCAACACTTGGGGATTACAATTTGAGAAGAGATTTGGGTGGAGACACAAGGCCAAACTATATCAATCTCCTATGGGGACAATAGCAGAGAGCAGAGGAAAATCTCAGTGCTAAAGGAAGTGAGATTACTTCATAACATACCCTGATGATGAGAGGTTATATTGCATCAACTTCTTAACTTATACATGTAACTGAGTGATGACACAAAGAAGCAAATGCCATTGAAAGAAAGTTTTTAATACTCACCATTTCCCCTGGTAATGAGAGGCATAGCATACCAAACAGGCTACCCAAAGTCTGTCATATGCATGGGTAGGAAAGCAGACAAACAGAGGAACTGGGACTATACCTGTATGACAATCGTGGTATACAGTAACTAGGTGGAAATGTTCCCTACTGGGAACTAAGAGGAAACAGGCAGGTCAGGGTTAGTGGTTGGGAGGATTGTAATACAACTTCTGCATGTCCATGAAAGCTAACTTGCAGTAAAGATGTAAACAATATTGGTTGTTAGTTTGGCCCTGTGATCCAGCAGGCTTATGGAGAGGTTAGGAATAATAGATGTCAAATAGTCAACACAGAATCTGAAAATATGGTTAATACAGGAGGAAATGGCTCACATTCCAATGTTCATGATGCATGCTTTCTTACTTCTTCCTGATTTTGTCAGCTTCCTTGTGCATGCTGTAGAGAATAATGAGTTTGTCCTTAAAAGGAGAAAGGTTTCACAATATGTTCGTGGTGCTTTACTGATAAGGTCAGCCCTTTTTTTGTGTATGTATAGAACATTGTAGTTCTGGTATTAGCGACCTTCATTCATTAATTCACTTATAAAGTATTTATTAAAACCTGCTATGTGTTAGACATTGTGCTAGATGCCAGCAATACAACAGGCTCATAACATCACTCCTGCTTTCAAAAAGCCTGCTATCTAGTGAGACTAGAGATAGGCATACAGGTGATTAGCTTATAGTTTGGTTAAGTGGTGAAACTTAGGAAAAGAAAAATTAACTTGTAGAGGCCTTTGTAAAAGTACTTTATGAGAATTGCTGGGGTTGGATCCACATTATTATGGGCTAAATATTTGATGGTCATATAAAAGTAAAAAACTTAAAATGCAGATAGTTTTGGCTATACTCTCAATCACACACTGTGTATTTGTTTCCACAATATTGTTGATCAGTTGTAATCTCTTCTAATAGTGGTCTTGTTCATGCTAGTTTGAAGTCTTTCAAAAAGCTTACATATAATGAGCCAACCATAACACAATATGAATCATAAAATATGTAAAGTGAAAGTGCTACAGAAACACAAAAGATAGAACTATCGTATGACTATGTCTTTTGCTTAGGACTATAAGAAATCATCCCATATTTTTTATGAGTTTTTTGCAAGTCTCTGCACTAGGAGGTAAATTGATAGATTTTATTTCATCCTTCATTCATTTTAACCAACTCACCTGAGTTGATATGTTTTGCAGTGCCTAGACCAGCTTGCTCTGCCTAATGAGCATGATTTTAGGTGGCCCTATCTGGTTATCAGAGGGACTTTCATTTTCAGCTCCAACATGTAAACAGTTTCAAAGCTGTCACTCCCATTATTACAATAAGAAAAAGGCTGAACAAACTTGAAATCAACAAATTTTCCCAGATGCATCAGAGAATTGAAGTAACAGGGCAAACCCCAGACTCTGGAGAGATTGGAGAATACAGAGATTCATAGCCAAATACAGGCAATCACAGCCAAGATCAATTTAACAGGAACAGAACTGTTAGGCCACAAACTGGTGTGAATACTTAAATAGCAATTTTGATGAATTGCTGGAGACTAGTGTGAGAGTGACAATTCCGAGGATTTCAGTCCTAGAGCGACTCCCACATTTTCACAGGTTTTACCTAATGGAGTCTCACTCTATAAAGATTTTTTTGAAATCCTCATATTTATGGCAAAGGAAAGAATAAAGTAACCATTTTGAATAAAATCCCAGGGCATTTTCCATAAGAAAGTCCTACTCTCAGAAGGAAATCTTTACCAGGTCCATATCTGAACTGGGAGAAGGCCAATTACCCAACTCCAGCTCCATTTAGCCTTCCTACCTCATCTAAGGGGTGGAAAGGAAGCTAAGAAATATTCCTGAAAGGCAACAGCCCAGGGATGGAGACACACAAAAAGACTGAGTCCCAATTACAGTATAATAGAACACTTACACACACACACACACACACACACACACCCCTTACCATCACATCAACAGGACTCCTGTATAATAACAATGAATACAACTAAAGGAACAGCAGATCCTAAATAAAGCTCAGATCCTAAATAAAAAGGAGTCTCTATGGAAACACAAAGACAACAGAGGATACAAAAACCAGGACTCTAGAGGAGTCTGACGCTCTGGCTCCTACAGTCACAGCAAATATTGAAAACAGCCTACCTTCTAGCCAGATAAACATAACTTCTTATGCCAAAGACCTATTTACCTCAGTTCTTGTTACCTAATAATCATACCTGGCTTTCATAAAAAAATACAAGACATGCTAAAAGGCAAAAAAAGCACAATCTGAAGAAACAAAGCAAGCATCAGAACCAAACTCAGATATGACACAGAATTATCAGATAAGGATGTCAAAATTACTTTGATTCTTATATTAAGATCTCTAATGGAAAACATAAAAATAGATATGCAAGAACAGATGAATAATGTAAGCAGAGAGATGGAAACTCCATGAAAAAAAAATGGAAAGAAAATTCTAGAGATCAAAAACCCTGTAACAGAAACAGAGAATGTCTTTGATATGCTCATTAAAAGACTGGACATGGCCTAGAAATGAATTAGAGAGCTTAACCTATTTCCCATTTAGGAAAAAAAAAGTGCAGCTTGCTGCCAGCACTCATTTAATTTTACATAAACACGATCTTTGAGGCTGGAGCAGATCTGACTGATTTTCAATGTGAAAATAATGTATAAAAACTGTTTTTGGAGTTATTTCTAAACAGAACTTGTCTCTAATCCTAATATAACAGAAATGTATATGATGGTTACAGACAATTCTTGGAGCAAATGGAAACTGGGTTAAATATATGTCTGTATAAACTTGCCATACTGGATATTATAATTGCATATCCTCAATCAGCAACGCTAGTTCATGGGCCCAGACAAAGAACTTAAAAGAAATGAACTGGACACAGATTTAGTGGTGAGAGAAAAGAAGAAAAAGCAAAATTGGCAATTAAGGGTATAATAAGGTTAAAAATTTGGGAAATAATATAAGATTAAATCAAGTTGGGCCGAAATGGTATTTATATGAATAATTTGTAATAAAAGTTAAATGCACTAGGTAATTATACAAAATACTACTTCACTTCTTTGGAGAAATGAGCCTAAGCTAATCTTTCTTAGATGATAATGTCAAGGCATTACACTTTAGGCCACTGAAAAATATTCTGGATATGTTATCTGTTGATGGCTAGGAAACATTTTTTAATTTATTTTAATTCTGTGACATGTTGTTTCTGGCAGAGGAAGAAATAAAGTAACCATTTCGAAAAAAATCCCAGAGCATTTTCCATAATGAAGTCCTACTCTCAGAAGGAAATCTTTACCAGATCCACATCTTTCTCTCTCTCTCTCTCTCTTTCTCCTCCCCCTCTTTCATTCTTTCTCCCTCTCACTTCTCTTTTTTCCTTTTTGCCCTCTCTCTCCCATTTACTCCCTACCACCAAAGAAATTAGGGGTTTACCTTCATAAGACCATACCTCATTTTCTCCTCTTGTACTTTACATTGTTGGGCTTTCAAATACTCAAAAGCCCTATTTTCTAGTTCTTCACAGTTAACAATAAAATCTTAATTATACATATAAAGACACTAAGAAACAAAGAGATAAAAATAGCCTCATTAAGATTATACAACTGTAAATAGAAAAGCTAGGACTCAAACCTAGGAGTCTTCATATAAAATTCATGTAATTTTTATCTTACTATGTTGCATTTCATATCTGCAGGGTTCCTCCTGCCACTTTATCATCCTCAGTATCATATACTAAATATAGATTTCAATATGCATGACTAGTAGAAATGAATTTTTAGTTTTATGTTATGAAACTCCAATCAACCTGTATAGCATAGCTACAAAGTCAAGCATTTCTTGCTATGTTGAAA
This sequence comes from Gorilla gorilla gorilla, assembly GCF_029281585.2. NCBI lineage: Eukaryota > Metazoa > Chordata > Mammalia > Primates > Hominidae > Gorilla > Gorilla gorilla. The sequence continues at coordinate 67,105,026 of NC_073229.2, forward strand.
AAGTTTATTTAACCTTTACTAAATACTGAGTTTAACCCAAAATCCTTCCTGTACACTAAGACAGCCTAGATGACTCCTCCTCAGTATAAAGGACTGGGCATGTTTAACATCGCTAGGACAATGCTATTTAGAGTTTAGGAGAAGCTAGCAGGACACTTTGACCTGGTGCCGTCCACCTTCCAAACACACTCAACTATTTCATATAGACAGAAATATAGTTTTAACCCTGAACTAGTGGCCACATCTCTTCTCTCCTGAGGCTGAATTATGGATCCCTCACATCTTATTTGAAACACGTTTTTACCACCCTTTGTTCTGCTCAATTCCTCACTTTCTCTATTAAACTATTTATTTCAGTTAAGTATATCACAATTTATAGGCTATATTTTTCAGTTCATCTTGACCCAGGGTCCTGGAGAGTTTCCCTTATTCATTATTATTTTATAAAACACTCACTATATTCTATACCCTGGGCTCAGTGCCGTGTAGAAAATACAAACAAAGCTCAGCTCTTGCCCAGAGAGGTCAAAATCTGCTAGAGAAAGTGGGCATATGCATAGATAATGCTAGTACTGGAATATAAATTTCCCAAGAGAAACAGAAGAAGAACTCAGAGTTTTTCCCCGAACGTTCTTATTTCCTTCACTTTAATATTTACTACCCTTGATGGTACCAAGCTTAATTTTACATGCAAACATGTTTGGCTATTTCAGCATCAGAAATTATTTAGTAAAAAATAACCATAAATAAAAACCAAGTGACATTTTCAGTATTTCACTTCTTAACCAGAATAATCTTCATCCACATAAGGATGTTACAGAGAGAAAGATACCATATAAACATCACATTTAAGCTTCAGAAATGGTTTCAATTAAAGAAATGCTATTATCTCCTAAGCCCAGCCATTTAAATTCTATCAGAGAGTCTTGGCATTGTTTTGCTTAATAAACACAGTTTCTAAAATAGTGCAAATTAATTGAGTGTATTTAGTTTATACATATGTTGCTGCAATAGAACTTCACAGTAATAAGTATAATTAACAAGAAAATAGCAGCAAGGCATAGAGAACCCGATAATTTCCAACCACTTGTTATTAGTACCCATAAGAAATACCTCAAAGTTCATTATCTCAAATTTTCATGAAACTAAGTGATTATAATTAAGAGCTCAACAGCTCCTCCATTTGTTTGTTAAACAGGGTCTCATGAGCCTCACTGAAAGAGGTATGATTTAAGAATGTTTTATTGGAAAAAATATCAGGCTGAGCAGAGTTTTATACCCAAAGTATTCAGAAAGCATACATACCATGTGCAAAAGACAAATAAAAAACTAAAAAGACAATGGTGTTTTGCTAATTTTAACTTCATTAACTATTAACTGCTACTAATATCTAAGATGTTCCTCCCTTTGAAAAATATGAGTATTTTCAAAAGAGGTCTGGACTCAGCAAAATTTGTGCATTGTATATTATTTGAGTTAACACACAATGTTTATAAAACTGGAAAATTAACGAAATAAAAATTCAAGGCTCAAATTCGGCTATAAGACAATGGCTTTATTGGAGATTCATGACTAATACTTTGAAATGTATATGGTCTTTCCTCATAACTCATCTTAGGTTTCAAATGTGTTGTGTTTCTGAGGGTTGCTCCTGGACTATTCCCATATTCAAAAGATGCCATTGCCTCCATATTGTGATTGCTGTTAAGCTAAAGACAAAACAGTCAAAGAAGGGACAGACCAGCAAGCAAAATATTCAGGAAAGTGCATGACTGGAAATCATGGATGAGAAGCAAAGAGGTAAAAATAACCTTTAATTATAAGTATATATACACACACAAACAAACATACATGCAACTAGTAAAATGAAAAACCAAGGCTCAAAGCCATAAACCTGAATCCAAAATTCATATGACAGTCTCCTCAAGGATGGCTCCCAAAGATCTTTGCCAGTTAGGATTTGTAATCTTGTTCCATCCCTGCTCATATTGTGGCAAAGTTGGTCTTTGTGATCAATAGAATGTGGCAGAAATGACGGTATATCATTTTTGATAATAAGTGTTAAAAAAAAAACACGGTCCCATCTTGGTTGCTCTCTTTCTCTCTCTCTCTCTCTCTCTCTCTCTCTCTCTCGGATTATTTACACTGAGAGAAGCCAACTGTCCTGTCATGAACAGCCCAGTAGAGAAGCCCATGTTGTAAGGAACCAAGGTCTTTAGCCAACAACAGCATAAATGATCTTCAAAACAAAGCAGATCCTCCCAGTCCAGCCAAGCCTTCAGATGACTTCAGCCCTGATCAGCAGCTTCACTGGAACCTCATCAGAAACCCTGAGCCAAAACTATGCAGTAGCCACTCCTGGATTTCTGACCTGCAGAAACTATGAGATAATAAATATCTATCACTTTAAACTTCTAAGTTAAGGGAAAATTTGTTATGCAGCAATATATAACAAATAAGATAACTATGGGCCAAATTTTAATAAAAAGCTCTAATAAATGTGCTGGGTGATGTTCATATTATATACTAATATTAGAAAAACAAGAGTTTTAAAGACAGAGCTAAGACTGGTCTCCAGGGTACTGAGCCACATGGGAAAACATGGGCAAGAACCAGTATTTGCAGACTTAAATTCAAGCTGGGAAATTGAATTTGTTAAGTGGATTCTGATTATAAGAAAATAGATCTAAGTTTTATGTTCATAGGAGATGAGGAATCAGGCATGGAGAGGTGTAGACTAATCCTTTTGGAATAGCATGATCTTGCTCTGCGTAGAAATCCAAGCTTATCTCACGCCAGGTCTCTCTCAGTTCACCCCGTTATAGTCACATTGGGTTTCTATTGTTTTTTAAGAAAGGCCAAGCCCATTCCTGTCTCAGGACATTTGAAAGACTCTACAACCAGCTCTTAGCATAACAATCCCCTTTCCCAACCACACTCTGTGAGTACATCCCCATGCTAGTATTCCTCTTCCAAAATTTATCACAATTGTTTGTATATTTATTTACTTGCTTCTTAACTGTTATTAAAAATTAATGAAGGCAGATATATTTTCCCTTCTGTTTACTTCTATATTCACTGAGCCTTGCATATTTCCTGGCATGTTGAAACTACTAGGAAAGTAACTGTGGAATCTTATAACAGGTGATTCCTTACAACCAAAGGTATAATAATTGCTAATCTCAAAAATGGGGGGTATTTGCCCTTGGCCTGCACTATAATACTTTATGGGAGCAAATGACGTTAGCAGGTAATGTGTTTCCCAAATTCTCCTGTGCTGAGGATTTCAAGGGAGTACTGTTTTCTCTAAGGTAAGGTAGTGGTTCTCAAATGGTAGTGTGTATCAGAATCACCTGAGGGGCTTGTTAAAACACAGATGACTAAACACCATCCCAGAGTTTCTGATTCACTTGGTCTGGCATGGAGTTCCATGAATTTCTATTGCTAACAATTTTCCCAGTGATGCTAATGCTGCTGGTGCAGTGATCACACTTGGAGAACCACTGATCCAAGGAACCTTCACCATACCCAGTAATATTTACATATGTTCTTTATTACTCCCATACTTGTTAAAATGGAGATAAGCAAATAGTAACACCATTTACACAGCCACAACTTATGCTTTCTTCTTGCTAAACCTGGAAAAATTAATGGATCTCTGAAAAAGGAAGATGTGGAAAAAATGTAACTAAGCCAGGAAAAAAATGTTCACAGGCTATCTCATCTCTCAGTAAAATAAATAAAACTCATATTCCAAGAAAGTAGCTTACATAGAATTGATATCATGCCTCTTGGAAATGCCAACAAAAGACATCTGTGAGTCATTACGTGACCAAATTTTGTGTGGGATTCGGAATTTGGGTAGACATATGTTACAGAAAATTCTACACATTTCTTTAAAACCTATATTTCTATGTCTTCTGTTCTAATCGTTATGGAGATTTTATTATTATTAAAATTTAGACTTTATTCATCTTTAAGTCCTTGGTCCTTAACACATTTTTTTGTTTATTTAGTGGATTACTTGTTTTATATTTTAATTGATAAAATTCTATATTTTATAGGGTATAAAATTAAAACAAAATTATAAATTTACAGTTATACTAAAACAGGAACACTGGGCACAGTAGAAATGTGAGTAGGACCTCACACTTTGTTAACTAAAGTTAAACAAACTTTAACAAAGATAAAAGAATTCAAATCAAAATCAAAAAGGTATGTTCAGTGACCATTATATCAGTAATAAGCATAGTCTTAGACATGAACCACTAAGGATAATAGGGATAGTAATAATGTTAATCTTACACATGAACCATTCTGTAAATGCCCATTGTTATTATTTCTGGGGTCTCTAAGGAGAACCAATAAATAGCATACATTTTCCCTTTCCAAATTCTGAAAAAAAGAAAAAAGGGAATCTGGTGGAGGCCAAAATCACTGTAATAAATAATAAAAACAAAATTAGAGTGGAGAGCTTAATGTGAGCAAAAAAAAAAAAAAGCCCTTCACACAAAAAGAACCTGCTCAGGTTAAGATTTACTGGATAGATGATTAGCGGATATTCACTCCTGGTTTAACCTTATCACAAACTTGCCAAAGATAAGCCACCCTTTTACACTGGAGTAGAGTAAGTAAAAAGATGGGAAGAAAAACAATGTTGCACCAATTCAGTCCCTTCAGCAAGAAACATGAGAAGAGAGAGGTATCCCCACCACTGATACTGCTACTAGTACTGTACTTTTGAAAGTAATTCATCTCTTTATTTGAAGAGACATTTCTGTGTTTAAAGGTTAAAAAAATCTAGCCTCAGTAGTTGATACCATGATATTTGTTTCCCAAAAACTTCTTAGCATGCATTCAAGGTTCTTCATGATCTCATCCCCATTTACGTCCCTAATGCCATGGCTCATCCTTGCTGTGTTCCTTCCTCAGGACCCAATGTCTCCTCCCATTCCAGGTCTCCTCACCAAGGAACTATAGAAAAGCTTGATTGACCTTCCCCCGGCTGAAGTATCTGTATGAGCCTCACACTGCACAGTCCTACATTTCTTTAAAATAATAGATTTATACAAGTCCTCATGCCAGCTCCAATCTTGTGAGACTCAACCTCTATAGAAAGGTCCAGAAACCAGAAGTAGAACAGGTCTATCAACTGTGGTTCTGCCACATTGTCCCACCACTCGAAGAGCTTACAATTTATTTAAAATATAAATCATGAAAAGTTGGCTAACAGTACTAGACTGTAACACCAATGCTTCTCTACTATTAATATTATACTGTGTAATGAAACACATTAATCTTATCAACATAAGGTCCGTTCCATGACATTAGCCCATTCTCCTATTTTAGAGTTTCCCACTTCTTATATCTTGTATATTGCAAATTATTTTATGGGTTCTGCTTCATAATATTGTTATAATTGCTTTCTGTAATTTCAACATAGTCTAGAACAAGATGAAAATTCATATTTTCATCAAGCTTACATGGAATATTCTCCAAGATATATTATCTTCTGGACAATAAAACAAACTTTAACAAAGATAAAAGAATTGAAATCAAAATCAAAAAGGTATGTTCAGTGACCATATTGAAACTAAACAAGAAAACAATACAGAAAGATATCAGAAACATTCTAAAATACTTGGAAATTTAAATAGAAAACAACTTCTAAATAACCTATGAGTCAAAGATAAAGTGTCTGGGAAAATAAGAAAGTATTTTAACTGTAAAATAAAATAAAAATAAAAATAACATATCAAAATGTGTGAGAAGGAGATAGAGAAGTACTTAGAAATTTATAACATTAAAGATTCTAAACATTTAATAATTATAACATTAAATGTTTAGAACATTATAAATGTATCAAACAATCTAAAATTCCACATTAAAAAACTAGAAAAAGAAGAACAAATTAAATCCAAGCAGTCAGAGGAATGATACTACTAGCAGTAGAAATAATAATCATAATAAATATTAGAGGGAAAATCAATGAAATAAAAAACATAAAACAGAGATCTGGTTCTTTGAAAAGACTAATAAAATTAAAAAGCTTCTAGCCAGAGTAACCAAAAAAAATAAAAAATAAAAAGACACAAATTACCATTATCAGAAACAAAAAAGAGACTATTGCTACATACCACATGGACATTAAAAGAATAATAAGGAATAAAAACTGTGAACAACACAATGCTGATAAATTCAGCAACTTAAAAGGAACGTACCCATTCCTTAAAAATTGCAAACTACCAAAATACATTTATGAAGAAATGGGTAACCTGAATTTTTCTATATCTATGAAACGAAATAAAATTGAATTAGTAATAAGGAAGTTTCCACAGGAAAATTTCAGGCCCAGATAGTTTTTAAAGGTAAGAAGGAAATAACACTAACACTACATAATATATTCCAGAAAACAGGAGAGGGAACACTAGCCAACTCATTGGTCCAAGATTGCCCTGATACCAATATAAGACAAAGACATCATTAGGAAATAAAACTACAGACCAATATTGTTCATGAACATGTATGCAAAAAACCTCAACAGATGTAGAGTTGAATTCAGCAATAGAGAGAGGTTAAAATACTGTTGCAGGAAACAAGAGACCAGAGAGACCAGATGGGTGGAAAAGGAGGATTTTATTTAGGTGGCCACTGGCTCAGCAGATTAATATCCAGAGGCTGAGCAATTAACGAAGAGAGGGCTTGACTTTTATTCATGCAGCTGAAGCGGGGTGGCTTGCCACTGGCACGAAACTTGTAGGGCAGGGAAAGCGAGCTTACAGAAGCAGAACAAAGGCAGTTAATCAAACTGTGAAAGGTTCCTAACTCAGGCTTACATATGACTCTTGCTATGCAGGCCAGGTGGCTGCTATCTAGGTTTGTTCAAGATGCCTGCACAGCCTTATCTCGTGTCCTTCACTAGGTGCCCAGATGGCTGCAATCTAAGCTTGCTCAAGCATGTCTCATGACCTCCACTGTGCTACTCAGATAAAAAACAGACTTACAGACACTAGTTACAGAAAACAGGAAACCATAAACTCATAAAAACTTGCAGAGCAGGGTACAATCTCATGGAGGGGGTTGGGATTCGAGGGGGAAGCTGCTCATACCAAAGGAAAGAGGGAAAATTTGTTTTTCCTCCCACATCTCCTGCTTCAATATCACAACCAAATAGGATATATCCTAGGAATACGAACCTAGTTCAACATTTGTAAATCAAATATGTAATTAACAAACTAACAAAGAAAAACCAATCATCAAAAAACAGACAAAGCATTTTACAAAAGTCAACATAATATTCTGGTTTCTCTTCAGATCGTATAAATCTTTTGCCTTTTACAGAAGTCAAAATTCATGAGAAAAAGTCTTAGCAGCTGGGGATAGAAGGCAACTTCCTTAACCTGATAAAGGAAATCTAAAATTAACTGCAGGTATTATATTTAATGCTGTAAGACTAAATGTTTTCTAAGACTGGAAATAAAGCAAGGATGTCTACCCTCAACCCTTCTAGTCATCATCATACTGAAAGTCCTCATCAGCACATTAAGGTAAGAAAAAGAAATAAAATCATGTATATTAAAGAGGAAACAATAAGCATCTTTTTTACATAAGAAATGATTGTCCAGGTCAAAAATTCAAAAGAAATTTTTTAAACTTCAAAAATGAATGAGTATGTTTATCAATATCATAGGCTATAAGATCAGTATCCTAAAGTATCTAAGCTAAAAATCATAAACACAGAAAAAAGAATCAAAGATCTAAGTAAATGAAAATATATATAATTATCATTGATTAGAAATCTCAATATTGTTGAGATATCACATGTTCCCAAACTGAGCTGTAGATTCAATACAATCTCAACCAATATCCTAGTAGATTTCTCTGTAGATATATACAAGGCAATTATAAAATATATGGACAAGTAAAGAAACTAAAATACAAAAACAATTCTGAAAAAGAAGAGTACTGTAGGAAGACTACAACTACCTGATTTCAACACATACTAAAAAATTTCAGAAATCAAGACAAGGTGGCATTTGTGAAAAGAGAGACAGATAGATCAATGGAACTGAAGAGGTCCAGAAACTGACTACCTTTTAAAAAGTTACGAAAGTAATTCAGTAAAGAGAGAATAACCTATCATTCAACAAATGGTGCTGAAACAATTTGACATTCATAAGCAAGAAAAGAAAAAGAAAAATATCTTAACGTATACCTCACACCGTATATACAAAAATTAGCTCAAAATGGATCACAGGCATAAATCTACAAGTTTCATAGAAATATAAAACTTTTAGGAAAAGAATGTAGAGAAAATCTTTGTGGCCAAAGTATTTTTAAGTACAACATCAAAATACAATCCATGAAAGAAAAAAATATATGCATTGACTATCATAAAAAATTAAAACATCTTATGCTGTGAACAACTCTGTTAAGAGCAGAGAAAAACATGTCATAGGTTAGTAGGAAAATACATTTATGTCCATTACCTGACAAAGCACTTGTATCCAGAATATGTAAAGAGCTCTCAAAACTCAATAATAAGAAAACAATACATATTTTTTAAATGGACAAAATATTAAAAAGCCACTTCAGAAAGGAAGATATGTGAAAGTCAAAAAATAAATACAAAGATGATCAATGTCATTAGTCATGAGAAAAATAAAAATGAAAATCACAAGATATCACTATACACACATTAGAATGCCTAAAATTAACAGCTAAAACATTATGATACCAAATTTTTGTGCAGATAAAGTGTGGTGAACTCTCAAGACATTGCTGGTATGAATGCAAAATGAAACATCCACTTTGTAAAGCAGTTTGGACATTTCTTTTGAGGTTAGACAAGAAAGTTCAGAATTTAGTGTCTAATTAAATGGTGAAAGAAAAAAAGGAAAACTAAGAAAGTAAAGACTCAAAGACATTTCAGTCACAAGTTACTATTAAGATATAACAATAATACAGGAGTTTTTAAAACATTACTTTTAGGCAGCTAGAAAGAGTAAAAGAGTTCTGGGTGGAATTTTCCTTTAATAAAAAGCAGCCCCAAATCATTTCTTCTCTAACAGAAAGCAGCCTGGAGAGTCAGGCATAAATATGCAAACTAGAAGCTTTTATATGTAAATGTCGGCAGCTGTACCTGGAAGCTAGGTATATTCAAAATGGTGTTTTCCACTCTCTTTTCCTTGTCACCACATGTGCTAGTATTATGGCACCCACCAAGTAAAACCACATGTTCAGGCATCATGGTGACTGCCAGATAGAGGTCGCATTTGCATAATAATAACAAAGACTAGTGTGGGAGGGCTAGTCTTTACACAGGATATGTAAATGTACACCTGGTCAAACCAATCCCCTGGGCCCTATGTAAATTAATCACCACCTCCTCAAGCATCTGTACAAAATCGATTGCCTTCCACCCAAACCAGAGAACTTCTCTTGGGAGACCCACTTCTCAGCCTGAGGAAGCCCTTTCTGTCTCTCTTCTTTTTTGTCTATTAAACTTTCTGCTCCTAATTCCATTCCTCATGTGTGTCCATGTCCTGAATTATTTCTCAACAGAAACAAAGAACCAGGGTGTATACCCCAGACGATGAGCCATTTTAGCAAGATGTAATAGGAGAAACATGAACTCAAGTCCTGCAGACTCCCTCTTCCTTTAGGTGTCCTTGGCCACACTGTGCCTATGTTTTTATGTCTACAAAGTAGAACTAATACTACAAGCTCCAAGAATGTAGTAAGTTTCAAATAAGTTAATAAATTTTAAATACTTTCAGAGGATTTTATAATCAAATATAGACTTATACTGCATATATGATTATATTGAAAAAGTTGAAACTCTCTCTAAGGAGAGTCAGTCTGTGCCACTGAAATAAGAACGTGATTTATTTTAAAATGTACAGGGCACAAAATGGGTACAGATTTTGTTTTCTTCAGAAATATTACTTCATATCCATATCCAACGTTGTATGTTATCAACAACACCATTGGAGTAGTATAGAGGGATTCTTTGTCATGACATGTAATTACTTAATTCTATTCAATTTCGTATTGTTTTTCTACCTGCCAACTTTTCTCTTCTGACTTAGTGTATGTGCGTGCATGTGAATGTCTGTGTGTTCATGTGTGTGTGTTTATATTTGAATGCATCTTCAGTCATGGTACTGCTACTGGAAAAAAATAAGCAGCTGAATTTTCTGTATACTATGACACTATGAAACCAAATATTCTTATACCTTCAATCTACCTATTGTGAAAATAAAACAAATTTTCTATATTTAGAGTGCAAAGTAAAATATAGTGGAAGAAATATAGTGCATAAAGTGGACGAAAAGAAAGAAATGTAGTATATATAGATCATGTCAGTGGCAAAGATGAAGGAACAGGAACACAGGGGATAGTTGATAAGTCAAGAGAAGAAAGATGTTTAGTCAAACAACAGAGCTTGTGAAAAAAATTATATCACATTAACAGACAGAAAACTTTATTACATCTATTACACCTTTCTAACAATGTCTATGAATAACTAATGTAATATTTTTAAAGACTTTAAAATGCTGCATCAATTAGAAAATGTAAAAATAGATTGGACAAATAATCAGAGATGAATCATGAAGACGAATCTTTCCTTCAACCTCCAGATCTTATCCTCTTTGAAGATAACTTTATGGTGTGAAAACTGGGGCCCACAAATCACTAAGCTAAAGGGAAAAGTCAATGTGGGAACTACTTAGGGCAAACCTGCCTCCCTTTCTATTCAAAGCCACCCTCTGCTCACTGAGTTAAATCCATATCTGATTGCCTCCTTTGGAAAGGCTAACAGAAACTCAAAGGAATGCAACCATTTGTCTCTTATCTACCCATGACCTGGAAGGCCGTCCCCACTTCGAGTCTTCCTGCCTTGCTTTGAGTTGTCCCGCCTTTCCAGACTAAACCAATGTTCATCTTGCATATGTTGATTGTCTCATGTATGCCTAGCATATGTTGTTTGATGTCTCATGTCTCCCTAAAATGTAAAACCAAACTGTGCTCTGATCACCTTCGGCACATGTCGTCAGGACCTCCTGAAGTTGTGTCATGGGCATGTGTCCTCAACCTTGGCAAAATAAACTTTCTAAATTAACTGAGACCTGTCTCAGATTTTCAGGGTTCACAATGGTAACTGCTTTTCAGTTAGAAAACTTAAGCTGCAAGCTTTCTTCATCAGTGGTTCAGTTAATGTATGTTCTTTATCCTAAGTTTATTTGAAATGCAAAATTTCCTCCCCAAATGCTTTCTTTGTAATTTTATCTTAGCTAAAACAGTGTCCTCTTAGATGAAATTAATATTTTGTTTCTCATTTCACCGTAAGAAATAGCTATTTCTCATAATTAAGTCAGTTTCTTGATTTCAAGATTACTCTCATTTATCTAATCCTAAATTAGTTTAAAATTAATCACTACAAACAAAATGAAATTTAATTAAAAACCAATTTAACCACTTCTTGAAGAGCTAACTATTCATTAAAATCTCCAAGCTAGATTTCACACTATAATACAATACAATTTTTGGTCAGTGACACTCAAGTGATATTATACTTCAGTGTATCCAAAAAATAAAAAGTAAAAATTGGGCAGCAATGCACCTGCTTAATAATAAATATCATCGCTTCAAGGTATTTAATCTCTAAGTAAACAAGAGTGCAAATTATTTTAACTGATGAACATTTAAGTCCATGACCGATTGTAATATCCCATCCAAGTCCCTCTTTTATTTTTTTAGAAATGCTATGTATATTTTCACTATTAGGCAAGGTGATATAGTTTGGCTGTGTCCCACCCAAATCTCACCTTGAACTGTAATAATCCGTATGTGTCAAGGGTGGGGCCAGGTGGAGATAGTTGAACTATGGGAGTTGTTTCCCCCATTCTGTTCTCATGGTAGTGAATAAGTGTCATGAGATGTGATGGTTTTACAAATGGGAGTTCCCCTGCACAAGCTCTCTTGCCTGGCGCCATGTAAAACAAGCCTCATTAGCCTTCCGCCATGATTATGAGACATCCTTAGCCATGTGGAACTGTGAGTCCATTAAACCTCTTTTTTGTTATAAATTACCCAGTCTCAGGTATGTCTTTATTAACAGCATGAGAGCAGACAAACATACAAGGTATTGGATATAAATAAGGTTTACCCTAAAGGAGTTTATAATCTGTTTGGGAGACATGACCTACACATGAAAATTCAGAAAGCAAGAGCAAAATTAAAATTAAAGAAATAGGAAAGGCAGTATTGTAAAATAAGTGGTAGAGAAAGAGTAAAAAGCTAAAAAGGGTAGAAGAGTTCTAGGTGGAATTTTCCTTTAATAAAAAGCAGCCCCAAACTATTTCTTCTCTAACAGAAAGCAGCCTGAAGAGTCAGGCATAAATATGCAAACTAGAAGCTTTTATATGTAAATGCTGGCAGCTGTACCTGAAAGCCAAGTACATTCAATATGGCGTTTCCCACTCTCTTCTCCTTTTCACCACGTGTGCCCGTATCATGGCGGCCTCCAGGTAATACCACACTGTGCATGCATCCTGGCAGAGCTCTAGGCAGTGGCACATTTGCATAATAAAAGACTAGGATGGGAGGGCCAGGCTTTTCCCAGGCTATGCAAATGGCATACCTGGTCAAACCAATCCCCCCCGGCCCTAGTAAATCAATCACCACCTCCTCAAGCCTCTGTACAAAATCGATTGCATTCCATCCCAAACACATACATTTGAGTTCAAAGAAGAGATCCAACTGAGCTGGAGTGTCACAGGGACACCTGTGTTATGCCAGCGTTTGTGCTATATGCTGGGAACAGAAAAGAATGAGACATATCCTTGTCTGCTAGGTGCTTGAAGTCTAGTTAATGAACTAGAAAACGTGACCAATAAACCATATGAGCTGAATCTAAAAGTATACGTGTAACTTAAATATGTATACAAAGGAGAGAGGCGCCTGGCAAACATAAAGAATGGGGAAGGAGAGTAGTGTTTTTGAACAACTATGGGCTCAGCGCTTGACATATCTCACTTTCATCTCCACAATACTGCAAAGTCATCACTACTATTATCCCCTTTTTCTAATGAGAAGACAAGTTAAAACAAGTGAAAGAACTTGCCACAAATTATTCAGCTTATAAAGTGGCAGAGGTAAGATCATAATTTGAGCCTATCTGGCTACAAATCCCCTCTCACAGGTATAAATATTAAGAAGGGAGTCCTTCTCCACACGTTTTATGTGAGCAGAAAGTTTGTAGTCACCTCTCTTGGGTACAGGTCTGTGATTATAAAATCCCAAATATCCTATATTACTTGTGTATTCATTTCTTTTAATTATTGTATAACAAATTACCATAAATTTAACATTTTAAAATACATTACTTGTTTATTTTAGATATATTTTATTTATTTATATATTTTTTGAGATGGAGTCTTACATTGCTGGAGTGCAGTGGTGCGATATCAGCTCACAGCAACCTCCGCCTCCTGGATTCAAGTGATTCTCTTGCCTCAGCCTCCCAAGTACCTGGGATTATAGGTGGATGCCACAAGGGCCAGCTAATTTTTTAATATTTTTGTAGAGACAGGGTTTCACCACGTTGCCCAGGCTGGTCTTGAACTCCTGACCTCTAGTGATCCTCTTGCCTCAGCCTCCCAAAGTGCTGGGATTACAGGCATGAGCCACTGTGCCTGGCCCAACACTTTAAAATACTCCATTTATGTGAGTCAGGAGTCTGGGAACATAACTGGGTTCTTTGCTGAGAGTCTCACTGGCTGCAATCAATGTGTCAACCAGGCTACAATCTCATTTGAAATTAAGGGTACTCTTCCAAGTTCGTGTGGTTGTTGGCAGAATTTAATTTCTTACAATTGTAGCACTGAGGCCCTCAGCTCCTAGAAGCCGCCTTTGGTTCCCTGCCACCTGGCATTCTCCATGGCAGTTCACATCTTAGCTGCTTGTTTCTTCAAGGTCAGCAGGAGAGTTTGTCACTCAGGGAAGGCCCAGTCATCTAGTCAAGGGTTTTCACCTGATCTCTCCAGATAACCTCCCTTTTGATACTTCTAAACCACTGGTTTGGGGACCTTAACTATATATGCAAAATTTCTTTACCTTTGCAATATAACATAACCTAATCAAGCGGCTGACGTGTCATCTCATTTGCCCTATTCTACTGATTAGCTAAAAGTCAAGTGCCTTGTCCACATTTAGGAGAAGGGGGTTAAACAACATTATAAATACTAAAAGGCAAGGATAATGGGAGCTCACCTTAGGGTCTGTCTGCCACACCTTCCTTCACAACTTTGTGCACGCTATCCTTCAGTGTTTCTCTGCAGAGTAAATACAGGAAGAAGAGGAATAAAGGATCATTCTGGATGCATAACTCCTGCTTGTCAACCTTTCACTAGGAAGTAGGTATGAGAGAAGGAAATAGGAAGCATTTACCAAGGGCAGATATCAGGTAACAACTATGTTTTAAGTCCTATACTTGAAACTTGGGCACTGAGCAGATCCCAGACATCATCTAATGAAGCTCTTATCACACAAGTACTGTAGCATATTAATTGAGCATCATTCGAAGCACCAGAGATTGGAATGCCACTAGAAATAATGCTATGTGGATTCAAAAGCAGTAATGGTGAAAACAGTTTGAACTCCCTACGTCTACTAGAAGAGATAGCAAATGAGTAGCTATTCTTTAGAAAACTAGTTTTATTATTAATGTTTTATGGGTTTTCCAGTGAAGACCAGAGAACTTGCTAGACAAATTCTAAAAGAGCTGTAACACTGGATAACTTGTTTTGATGGAGGCATGTGGGAGAGAACGATTGATTGATTTGGAAAGAAAATTCACATACTGGATGATCAAGTCATATGAAGCTTATATGTTTTAAATGGTGTTTGAGTCTCTAGTGTGACTAATGAGGAGGCCTAGAGGATATTTTCCACCATTCACTGGCTCAGTGCATGTCTGTCACCACAGCTTAAGTGAATCCAAACAAACCAATGAGCCACTATATCATAATCATGGAAGCCCATTTCATGGCAACTCACAGACTTCATTCTAAAACGTGCAGCAAGATCCATCCAAGATTAAGGCTGGCTACATCCCAAGGCTGGCTACATCCAAAGATCAAGCAAAATTGAGTCAACAATGACTATGTGACATGTTTAACACAGGCCTGATCATCATTACTTTATACCCAAGACACTCAGTTTGCTCTATATTCATATCATGTATTTGCTCTGATAAATATCTCTAATACAGACAGCAGAGTGGTTGTTGACTTTCACTTTCAACATCTAAGAGTAAGTTCACCCTCCAAGGATAGGTCTGGTTGGCTTTCATCAGGATCAGATGTATTACTTAGGAAGCCACACATACCAAGGAATTCCAAGTACTCCACAAAGAGAATGCAAGCTGGAGGAATTAGTGCAATAACTAAACTACCTACTGAACTGGAGCACACCCACAAACTTCAATTTCTCTCTCTAGTTACATATCTACTGTTGTAATAATGTTTTACACCAAAGAAAGCTTAATCTCTAACCCAGATGTTTTTACGCCACAAACATTAATTTTCAAATGTGCAGAGAATATTAGACTCAAATACCCTACAGGCTTTGTTAAACCGAATTTAAAACCCTAAAATTACAACTTATTCAGAACTTACCCCTTCAAGCCTTCCAGATATACCTAATACCCTGTCCAGTGGAATCCGCTTACTGAAGAATTAATAGGCTTATGAGACTTTGAAATAAAGTTTGCCATAGGGAGTCACACTACTGACTTAGTTATTATGAAAAAAATGCTGTCTTTATATATTTCACTATTCCTCAAATACTCTTCTTGTAAATCACACTGAGCATCACTGGGTTTTATTAGGGAATGAGGATGTATTGCTAACCTCCAGGCATCATAGAAAATAACCACCTTTTCCCACCTAAATTCCTTCAATAAATCAACACAAAATTTTAAAATGTGAAAGCCATGCATCTTGTATTATGCCACAATCTTAGGCCAATTTTTTTGGGTGAGTTTTCTCTCAAAATCCTCTCTGGTACCTGAAGTTTTGTTATCATAGACTCATAACTTAAAGCTTTTATCATGGTTAAAATGCAAATCCTTCCAGAAGAAACCACCTTGTTCTAATACTTCATTTTCTCAATGTTTTGTAGGAACAGAGACACGTTTCTGAAGGTAGGTGACAGGAGACAGCAGAAGGATAAAGGGTACAGAATGAGAAGACGATTTATACCAGAGTTGTCACTTAAGTATATTTAGAGGTGGACTTTACAAATCCAAAGAAATTCATATTCATCATAATCATTGATACTTAAATTACAGTAAATGTATCATTGAGTTCATATTGTTTGAAATTAGCACTGAGGATGAACTAGAATCTAATGCAAATATACCCATGTATCAAGTGAATACCTAAAATCAAGTCAATTTGACTTCTCTTTATCTCAAATGTTTAAAAAAATCTGAGAAAAAAAATTCCAGAGAGATAAATTGAAATATTAGAGATAGAGTTGCTGATTCATTAATTCATCAAGGTAACGTAACTAGGGGTTCACTAGAGCCATTCCTTGGAACATATGCACATCATATCAAAACCACAAATCAATTTTATTTTTTAAAAATCCATCAAAACTGCCATTTGCAGCAAGTGTTTTGAGCTAGAGGTATAAAAAAGTACTCCACACAGAGAATATTTATAATACTATATAAAATATTAAAACAATCTACCTTTTTGTCATGGATGAGTTTATTTAAAAATAGGGAATAGCCTCAGAGGTAAGTAAGAGCAAAGAAAAATTGATTCCAGAGAACTATGCAGCACATTAAAGCAGGCATTTTCCCTAGGTTGGCATTTCAGAAGCCCCTGAATACAGGAGATAAATAAAGTCTAGAGACAAGCAAGATGGAAGATCAAAGTGAGCACCTCCACACAAAAGAAGGCTCCCTAAAGGGAAGGGCAATACCTTCAAAAGGTCTATTAGTTAAAAAAATGTTCCATAGGCCGCGCACAGTGGCTCACACCTGCAATCCCAGCACTTAGGGAGGCCGAGGTGGGAGGATCATGAGGTCAGGAGATCGAGACCATCCTGGCTAACTTGGTGAAACCCCGTCTGTATTAAAAATACAAAAAATTAGCCGGGCGTGGTGGCACGTGCCTATAGTCCCAGCTACTCGGGAGGCTGAGACAGGAGAATGGTGTGAACCTGGGAGGCAGAACTTGCAGTGAGCCTAGATTGCACCACTGCACTCCAGCCTGGGGTGACAGAGTGAGACTCCGTCTCAAAAAAAAAAAAAAAAAAAAAAAAAAGTTCCATAGAAGAAGATAAATATGGTTGCCTCTCCCGAACTTCGCTCTAAGCAGAGCTAGAAATATAAGAAGTTCTGCTGGCTAGTCCTAATTCTGGGTCAAAGGAGGAAGCACTCTACAAACTGTCTCCTCCATGGAACGTAGCTGGGGCCCAAGGCAGCCCAAAACATGGAAGTGGCAACAGAGAGAGTTCTAGAAACCCTCAAGTTCTCTCCTGAAGACTCGGAAAGGTTTCCCGACACTCAGAGAACGTGGAGGGAAATTTCCCCATTTGTCTCTATTTTTTTTTTCTTTTCTCTCATGCCCTAGCCTTCAGGTGATCTCACAGTAGTGGTATAAACGAGGAATAGTGGCACCAGCAAGGTCCAAGAGGTACCTAAAATTTGAGGCAAGGGAAACTTTGTTTCCAATAGAGAAGTGGTGATCTAAAGAGGATAGGTGCTTATTTTCTTTCTCAGTCTTCCTGTCACTTGACCCTAGACATGAGCACAGTTGCAGAAAATGAGCTGCAGAGCAGAATACCTAAAACTTGAGCTTCAGGCCAGAGGACCAAAATGAGGAGTACCAGAAAATCCTTTAGGACACTAAGAAATGAAGGGAACTTTCTTAACCTGAGAAAGGGAATCTACTTTTAAAAAGAAAAGGTAATTACACTAAAATCACAAAAAATCATGGAGTGTTGAAAGTATCATATTTTAAATTTAAAAAGCTAGGTATGCCACCATCATCACTTGTCTTTCTTAAGATTAATAGCAGGTACATTGGTATTTGCCTTATTATTGTAACTATTATTATTGCTACTTAGTCTGTACATTGGTTGTGGATACTTTTATGCTTAATATATATTTTTTTCCAAAAGAGTGACAAGTATTATAAAGCAAACAAACAAAAATGTGTATTCATTACTGTATATATAAAGTCCATGTTGTAATTAGAGAAATACACTACATAGAAAATTTTAAAACAAGATTTCTAGCTCTACTGTTACTATGTGTCTTGCATGAGTCATTTAACACTTCAGATCATTTATTTATTTATTTATTTATTTATTTATTTATTTATTTATTTTTGAGATGGAGTCTCGCTCTGTCGCCCAGCCTGGAGTGCAGTGGCGTGATCTTGGCCCACTGTAACCTCCACCTCCCAGGTTCAAGCAATTCTCCTGTCTCAGCCTCCCAAGTAGGTGGGATTACAAGCACCCAACACTAATTCTTGTGTTTTTAGTAGAGATGGAGTTTCACCATGTTGGTCAGGCCGGTCTCGAACTCCTGACCTCAGATGATCCACTCACCTCAGCCTCCCAAATTGCTGGGATTACCGGCGTGAGCCACCAGGCCCAGCCCGTTGATTTATTTTCTAAAAAATTAACTGAGTCAGACTCAGTATCCTTTAAGATATGGTCACACACGCTATGATTCTTTTAAACTAACTGATGATCAGGCTCTAGGTTTTCAATCTAACTTGAATATTTCTGTGTAATTATGGTACATTTTTTCATTCTGACAAGGAATAACAAAATGAAAATTATATAAAATTCAAATTTCAGTGTCCAGAGATAAAGTTTTATTTAACTAAGCAGTACTCATTGGTTTATGTATTCTCTATGGCTGCCGAGTTGAGTTCGTGAAACAAAGACCTTATCTGGTACTCTCATTACTTTTCACTGCTATTCAATTGACAAATCACAATGACATAGTTATAACTTGACAGCTCTTCAAATAACATATATATCTCCACATTGCAACTTTATTTTTTATTATCACTGCATACCCATTCTGTGAAAACAAGAAAAGTGGGCTTTGCACTTAAAGGCAGAATCAAGTGTGGATATTGTTATCTTAATTAACAAGAATTGTATTTGTTATATGATAACAATATAGCTGTACTAAAAGATTATAATGTATGTTGATATTACCAGATTCAGCATTTATCACAATATTGATCGTTACAGAAAAGGAAATGTGTTCAGAGAAAGTAATCTTGTTTAGGACTATTAGCCTTTCTGCAAGAACAGTTGTTCAAAGAGTTGAGGACTTTAGGAGAAAAATCAAATAATTTTTTTAAAGAAAAATGATTTAGAGTGCTTTTCCTTGGTCGTTGACAAATTGAGGGATATTACTAACACAGTTGGCCTGCTGTATCCATGGGTTCTACATCAATGAATTCAACTAACGGCCATTGAAAATATTTGGAAGGAACGATAGAAAAATAGCAGGCTGGGTGCGGTGGCTCACACATGTAATCCCAGCACTTTAGGAGGCCAAAGTGGGTGGGTCACCTGAGGTCAGGAGTTTGAGACCAGCCTGCCCAACATGGCAAAACCCCGTCTGTACTAAAAATACAAAAAATTAGCCAGGCATGGTGGCAGTGCCTGTAATCCCAGCTACTCAGGAGACTGAGGCAGGAGAATCTCATGAACCCGGGAGGTGGAGGTTGCAGTAAGCCGATATCATGCCATTGCACTCCAGCCTGGGCAACGAGAGTGAAACTCCTTCTCAAAAAAAAAGAAAAGAAAAGAAAAGAAAAGAAAAGAAAAAAATAAAGCAATACATAGGCTGAGGGAGGGGGTTCCACCCTGAAAACAGTCTCACAGAAAACCACAGCACAGGTATCTTCCATGGCTCTTAGCTACACTGAGGGCTGAGGTAGATGACAGTGTGCATTTGATGTGAGAGTCAAGAGCCCAGCACAGGGGTGTGATGGGGACCCAGACTGCATTCCTGCCTGTCTTGGACATAAAGCTAGCACAGCCCACTTACCTCCAGCAGACATCCTCATATTTCACCAGGAGCTCCCTGAGCCACTCCCATCAGGATTATTTCCTGTGCTCATCACTGGAATATTCATGGGCAAGCCAGGTGATCCAGGCCTGCCCAGCTGTGTCACCAGAATGCACCACACAGTAAACAAAGATCTAGTACATACCCATCTGCTTTTGCCATAGCTGGCTCTTACCTGTTAGTGTCATCTACTGACCTGCAAGTGTAACTGCAAAATCTGATATAAAACTATGACAGAAGTGCACAGGGCAATAGAAGCAAAGCCAAAAGACTCTACCCAACATGCTCTACAGTCACACCAGCAAGTGAGGGGAAAAACCCCCATCCAAATGAAAGTAAATTCAAACATAAGAATCACAACCTCTGAAAGATAAGCAGGAACCAGCCAAGAACTCCAGCAACATGAAGAAACAGAATGTTGTGACACACCCCCAAAAGAACCACACTAACTCCCTAGCAATGGATTCTAACCAAAATGAAACATTTTAAATGACAGACGTAGAATTCAAAACATAGATTATAAGGAAGCTCAATGACATCCAAGGGGAGGTTGAAAACCAACATAAAACAGAAAAACAATTCTTTGGTTGTTTTTCACATGTATCTTTAAAAACATATCAACAACAGAGAGAACTTCTGGAAATAAAAATTCATGGACACAATTTCAAAACACAATTGAAAGCTTTAACAAGAGACTAGATCAAGCAGAAGAAATAATTTAAGACCTTGAAGACCAGTCTTTTGAATAAACCCAGTCGGAAAAGATAAAGGAAAAAGAATTTTTTAAAATGACAAAGCTTTTGAGAAACACAACATTTTATAAGGCAACCAAACTTGTGATTCATAGCCATTCCTGAAGGAGAAAAAGAAAAAGTAAGAAGTTTAGAAAATAATTACTTAAGAAAATAATTCAGGAAAATTTCCTGGATCTTGCTAAAGATGTAGATATGCAGATATACAAAATCCAGAGAATATCTTGGAGATACTATACAAGATGAACATTACCAAGTTATATACTCACCAGGCTATCTAAGGTTAACGTGAAAGAGCAAATCCTAAAAGTAGCCAGAGAAAAACACCAAATCAGCTATAAAAGAAATCCCATCAGACTATTAGAGTTTTCAGCAGAAACTTTTGGAGCCAGAAGAGATTGAAGCCCTATTTTTACCTGCCCAAAGAAAAGAAAAAGCCAGCCAACAGTATATCCTATCAAAATAAGCTTCATAAATGAACGAGAAAAAAGTATTTCTCAGAGAAGGAGATGCTAAGAGAATTCAACACCACTATACCAGTCCTACAAGAAATGCTCAAAGGAGTTTTAACATGGAAATGAAAGTAAAATACTCACCAATATCAAAGCACACATAATAGAAAGCTCACAGATTCTATAGGTAATTACAATTGAGATTCCAAGGCAAGTAGCTAACAAACTATGACAAGAACAAAATCCCACATATCAACATTAACCTTGAATATAAATGGCTTAAATTCTCCACTTAAAAGACTTAGACTAGCAAATTGGATAAAACATACGATCCCACCATCTGTTACCTACAGGAGATCCACCTTATAGCTAAGGACACTTACAGGCGCAAAGTAAAGAGGTGGAAAAAGATATATCATGTAAATGGAAAACAAAAGTGAGTAGAAATAGCCATTCTCATATCAGATATGAGAAACAGACTTTAAACCGCAACTGTAAAATAAAGACAAGGGAATTATATAACAATAAAGGGTTCAATAAAACAAAAAATTATAACTATGTAAAATATATGCACCCAACATTGAAGCACCCAGATTCTTACCATAAATACTTCTAGACCTAGGAAAACATATTACCAGGAATGCAATAATAGTAGGGGACTTCAACATCCCACTGACACCACTAGACATATCATCAAAGCAGAAAATCAACAAAGAAACTCTGGACTCAAACTAGACTGTAGGCCCAATATACCTAACAGACATTTACAAAACATTCTACCCAACAACTACAGAAAATACATTCTTCTGATCTGATCATGGAACATTCTCCAAAATCAATCATATGCTTGACCTTATATAAAGCAAGTCTCGGCTGGGCGCGGTGGCTCACGCTTGTAATCCCAGCACTTTGGGAGGCCGAGGCGGGCGGATCACGAGGTCAGGAGATCGAGACCATCCTGGCTAACACGGTGAAACCCCGTCTCTACTAAAAATACAAAAAAATTAGCCGGGCGTGATGGCGGGCGCCTGTAGTCCCAGCTACTCGGGAGGCTGAGGCAGGAGAATGGCGTGAACCCGGGAGGCGGAGCTTGCAGTGAGCCGAGATTGCGCCACTGCACTCCCGCCTGGGCCACAGAGCGAGACTTCGTCTCAAAAAAATAAAAATAAAAAAAAAAATAAAGCAAGTCTCAATAAATTCAAAAACTTGAAACTATATCAAATACTTTTTTAGAACACAATGGAATAAAATTAGAAATGAATACCAAGAGGAATTCTCAGAACTACACAAGTGCACGGAAACTAAGCAACTTACTCTTGAACAACTTTTGGATAAACAAGAAAATGAAAGTCGAATTCAAAATTTTTTTGAAATGAAGGAAAATAGAGGCACAATGTGCCAAATCCTAAGGGATACATCAAAAGCAACGCTAAGAGGAAAGTTTATAGCACAAAATGCCTACATTAAGCAGGTGGAAAGATTTCAAATTAACAACATAATGTCATACCTCAAGGAACTAAAAAAACAAGAACATACCTAACCTAAAGCTAGCAGAAAAAAAGAAAAAACAAAGATCAGAGCAGAAATAAATGAAATTGTGACCAAAAAAAAAAAGGATCAATGAAATGAAAAGCTGATTTTTTGAAAGGTTAAACAAAACTGACAGTGCTACTTAGATTAACCAAGAAAAAAAAAGAGACGATTCAAATAAGCACAGTCAGACTTGACAAAGATGATGTTACAACTGATACCATAGAAATATGAAAGGTCATTGGTGATTACTATGAACACCTTTATGCACACAAATTAGAAAACCTGGAGGAAATGAGTGAATTTCTGGAACAATATATTATCCCCATATTGAACCAGTATGAAATAGAAATCCTGAAAAGACCAGTAATGAATTATGAAATCAAATCAGTAATAAAAAAAACTTCCAAAAAATTAAACTCCAGGACAATATGAATTCACAGCCAAATTTTACCAGATGTACAAAGAAGAGGTAATACCAATCTTACTTAAACTATTTCCAAAAATCAAGAAGGGGCCCTTTTCTAACTCATTCTATAAATACAGTATCACCCTGATACCAAAATCAGGCAAGGGAAAACACACACACAAAAAAATTACAGCCCAATATCCCTGATGAAATATGCAAAAATCCTTAACAAAATATTGGCAAACAAAATTTAACAGCACATCAAAAAGATAATTTCTTATGATCAAGTGGGCTTTATTCTAGAGATGCAATGATGGTTCAACATATGCAAATCAATAAATGTGATTCATCACATAAACAGAAACTAAGAAAAAAACCATATAATCATCCCAATGGATCCAGAAAAAGCATTTAATAAAACCAACATCCCTTCATGATAAAAAAAATCTCAACAAACAAGACATCAAAGAAACATACCTCAAAATAATAACAACCATATATGACAGTCTTACAGCCCCCATTATACAGAATAAAGAAAAGTTGAAAATGTTTTGCCTAAGAACTGAACCATCACCACTACTATTCAATATAGCACTGGAAGTCCTAGTCAGAGCAATGAGGCAAGAGAAAAAAAAAAAAAAGCTTCCAAAATGAAAGAGAGGAAATAAAATTATCTATTTGCTGACAACATGGTCATACATCTAGGAAAAAAAAAAAACCCCTAAAGCTTTCTCCGAAAGACTCCTAGATTTGATAAACAACTTCAGGAAAGTTTCAGGATACAAAATTAATGTACAAAAGTCAGTAGTATTTTTATATAACAGTAACATTGGAGCTGCGAACCAAATCAAGAATACAATCCCATTTCTAATATCCACAAAAATGTGAGAATACTTTTAACCAAAAAATGAATGATCTCTGCAGGGAGAACTATAAAATATTGATGAAAGAAATGGTAGATAACACAACAAATGGAGAAACATCCCATGCAATGGATTAGAAGAATCAATATCATTAATATGACCATGCCACTCAAAGCATTCTAGAGATTCAAAGCAATTTTTATCAAAATACCAACAACATTCTTTATAGAATTAGAAAAAAAAAATCCTAAAATTCATATGGAACAAGAACAACAAAAAGCCTGAATAGCCAAGGCAATCCTAAGCAGAAAGAACAAATCCAGAGGCATCATGCTGACTGATGTCAAATTATTCTACAAGGCTATAGTAACTAAAACAGCATGGTACTGGCAGAAAAGTAGACACATAGATCAATGGAACAAAGTAGAGAACCCATACATAAAGCCAAATACCTGCAAACAACTGATCTTCAACAAAAGTGACAAAAATAAACAATGGAGGAAAGACACTGGGTTCCATAAATGGTGCTTGGAAAATTGGTTGGCCAAGTGCAGAAGAATGAAACTGGACCCCTATCTCTCACCATATACAAAATTATCTCAAGAAGGATAAAATACTTAAATGTAACACCTGAAACTATAAAAATTCTGGACAAAACTCTAGGAAAAACTCTTCTGGACATTAGCCTAGGCAAATAATTTACAATGAAGGACCCAGAAGCAAAGGCAACAACAACAACAAAAATACAAATGAGACTTAATTAAACTAAAAACTTCCATGCTGCAAAAGAAACAATCAGCAGAGTGAACCGACAGCATATAGAACAGGAGAAAATACATGCAACTTATGCGTCCAGTGAAGGACTAATATCCAGTATCTATAAGGAACTCAAACAACTCAACAAGAAAAAGCAAACGACCAAACTAAAAACTAGGCAAAAGACGTGAACAGGTATTTCTCAAAAGAAGAAACACAAGTGGCCAACAAACACATGCAAAAAGGTTCAACATCACTAATCACCAGGGAAATGCAAGTTAAAACCACTCTGAGATATCTTACACCAGTCAAAATGGTCATTATGAAAAAAGAAGTAAAAGACACACACATGCACAACAGATGACATGGATGAGAAGAAAAAGGAATTCCACTGTTGGTGGGAATGTAAATTAGTTCAGCCTCTAGGGAAAACAACATGTAGATGTCTGAAATAACTACAAATGGAACTACATTCAATCCAACAATCCTACTATGGAGTGTCTACCCAAAGAAAAAGAAATCGTTATATAAAAAAGACACCTGCACTAGTATGTTTATCTCAGCACTATTCAAAGTAGCAAACCAATAAAACTAACGTATGTCCATCCACAGTGGATTGGATAAAAAAAAATGTTGTATATATACACCATGGAATACTATGCAGCCATTAAAAAATAATAGTCATGTCCTTTGCAGCAACAAAGGAGAAAGCTATTCTCCCACGTGAATAACTCAGAAAAAGAAAATCAAATATCTCATATTCTCACTTGTAAGCAGGAGCTAAACAGTGGGAATATATGAACATAGAGATGGAAATAATAGACACTGGAGACACCAAAAGGTTGGGGGGATGGGGTAGGAGGGGGTTAAGAGTTGAAAAGTTACCTATCAAGTACAATGGTCATTATTTGGGTGATGGATACACTAGAAGCACAAACCTCACCCTTATACTATATATGCTGATTTTAGGGTGTCTGTAATCTCAGCTAATCGGGAGACTGAGGCAAGAGAATTGCTTGAACCCTGGAGGCGAGGTTGCAGTGAGTGACTTGGGTGACTGTGTGAGACTCTGCCTCCAAAAAAAAAAAAAAAAAGAAGCTGGAATTCTAAAACCAAAGCAAAGAATTAATATAACTGAATAAGTCTAGAAAAACAAACACGGCAATCAGAAAGAATTAAAAACCCACTCAACTTATCCAACAAGGTTAGCACCAAGGGCAAGGGCATTTTTTTACACTGCATATCTGTCTGTGTGTGTTAATTATCTCAATGGCTATTTCGATCAATTATTTTCTTTTGACAATGGAGATTACCCCCAGCAAAACTTCTTAGTTGACAAGTTACTTGGATGACCGTAATTACAACATCTATTGGACCATAAATGAATTTAAAAGATATTAAGGGAGGGAGAAACCAAGTGGTAAATTTTATTTAATTTTCTGGGTTAATTTTAAGTTCCTTGGAAAACGTGATTTTCTAGGTTATTTCTTTTGTTCAAAACTTTACAGTGTAAAAATGCTGTTTCCAAATATTAATCTTTCTCTTCAGCTTAATACTTTGCCATTCAATATCCTGAAATGACTAAAAAAAGTCTGGGTGAATTTAGATTGCTTATTAAGCACAATGTAAATCAAAATTCAACTAAAAGGTCTTTTTTCTACCTTTATCCCCTGCTACAGTTTTTAGTGTGCTACCATTCTTCTGTACTTTTAAATAACACTTGGCTTAACCATAACAAAACAACAACAAATACATTCTAATGCATTAGTTAAAAAAAAAAGAAAAACTGTCCAACTGTCCACATGGTAATCTACTGCTAAATATCCATCTAGACACATCAAAAACTTTTCTACTTGATTAATAGAAATGAGCCAATTTTAAAATTAGATAATTTCAGTTACAACATTTTGCTGTTTTTTTTGTAAATAAGAAATCAATAACAAACTCATTTTTTAATTTGAGAATGTCATAAGCTTTCATTTGACTTTTTCACATTTTTGTCTGTGACAGAAGGAGTTGATGGTGGCAGTAAACAAATATTGAACTTCTTTTCAAGTTCTTCTATTCCTAGATGACTCTTTTTCAATGAAATTTAGCCATCTGGGAAGTTTGTTCTTTGTAACTTTCCTCTGTAGGAAGAGCATGCCTGTGAAATTCAGCAAGAAATTAAGTCATAAGAAGAGCAAGTAATTCCACTGCTAATGAAGCCAGAGATATCACTTTTGTGACTGAACTACAGGGGAATTAAAATTGCCCTCACCAAGCTGAATTTTATCAGTTATAAAAAATCGTAATTTTAAAAAAATAGCCATGCAACGTATATGGTAAAGATAATTTCTCTGGTTTAAAGAATGATTTTATTTGCATGACATTAATCAAAAGGTGAGTTTTCAAGGTTATCTAATAGGGAATCATTCTTAACATAATAATTTGTTCATTTTAAATCACTATTACACATTTGGCAGTTCTGTTAAGGAGATAATTTGGCAACCTCTTCATTGAAAGTGGCTCCTCTCATAAAAATGGGCACCTAGAGAGATATTTACACATACTCTAACTCTGCCTATATGCAAAAAATTACTGTAGAAAACTGCATCACCAACTTTTTGGTGTTTAAGTAGACAATGATGTAAGTCCATAAAATCTAGCAATGGTGGGCATAGTTTGAGGAAGAAAGGTAAAATAGTAGGATGTACTTACAAGCAAAAATCCATTTTGTCAGAACCACTATTGCCTACCTAATATCTATACTCCCTTTCATTTTTACAGACTTTATACATACTCTCAATAGGCCAACTAAAATCAACATTTATCAGCCTCTCTTGCATCTATGTGGCCATGTGTATTAGTCTGTTTTCACACTACTATAAAGATACTACCTGGGACTGGGTAACTTATTTAAAAAAAGAGGTTTAGCTGACTAACTGACACAGTTCTGCATGGCTAGGGAAGCCTCAGGAAACTTACAGTCATAGCAGAAGGTGAAGGGGAACCAAGTCATGTCTTAAATGGCAGCAGGCACAAGAAAGAGCAGAGGGGAAGCACCAGGCACTTATCAAACAACCAGATCTCAGGAAAATTCACTCACTATCACAAGAACAGCATGGGGGGAATCACCCCATGATCCAATCCCCTCCCACCAGGTCCCTACCTCAACATGTGGGGATTACAATTCCAGATGAGATTTGGGTGGGGACACAGAGCCAAGCCAAATTATTCCACCCTGACCCTCCCAAATCTCATGTCATTTTCACATATCAAAACCAATCATGCCTTCCCAGCAGTCCCCCAAGTCTTAACTCATTCCAGCACCTAACTGAAAAGTCCAAGTCCAAAGTCTCATGTAAGACAAGTCAAGTCCCTTCCACCTATAAGCCTGTAAAATAAAAAGCAAGTCATTTACTTTGAAGATACAATGGGGGTACAGGCATTGGGTAAATGTTCCCATTCCAAACGGGAGAAATGGGACAAAACAAAAGGTTTACCGGCCCCATGCAAGTCCAAAACCTAGCAAAGCAGTCATTAAATCTTAAAGCTCTGAAATAACCTCTTTTGAGTCCATATCTCACATGCAGGGAATGCTGATGCAAAAGGTGGGCTCCCATGGCCTTGGGCAGCTTCGCCTATGTGGCTTTTCAGGATACAGCCCCTAAAGCTGCTTTCACAGGCTGGCATTGAATGCCTGTGGCTTTTCCAGGGTGCACTGCAAACTGTCAGTGAACGTGTCATTCTGGGGTCTGGAGGATGGTGGCCCTCTTCTTACAGCTTCACTAGGCTGTGCCCTAGTAAGTACTCTGCATAGGGTCTCCAACCCCACATTTCCCTTCTGCACTGCCCTGGCAGAGGTTCTCCATGAGGGACCTCTGCAGCAGACTTCTGCCTGGACATCCAGGCATTTCCATACCTCCTCTGAAATCTAATTGGAGGCTCCCAAAGCTCAACTTTTGTCTTCTATGCACTCGCGGGCCCAACACCATGTGGAAGCTACCAAGCCTTTGGGCTTGCACCTTATGAAGCGATAGCTTGAGCTGTACTGTGTCACCTTTTAGCCATGGGTTCAGCTGGAGGGCCTGGAACACAGGACACCAAGTCCTGAGGCTCACAGAGCAGTGAGGCCCTGTGCCTGGCCCACAAAAACATTTTTTCCTCCTAGGCCTCCAGGCCTGTGATGGGAGGGGCTGCTGTGAAGATTTATGACATGCCTTGGAGACATTTTCCCCATTGTCTTGGCTATTAACATTTGGTTCATCACTTATGCAAATTTCTATACCCAACTTGAATTTCTCTTCAGAAAATGGGGTTTTTCTTTTCTAACACATGGCCAGGCTGCAAATTTTCCAAACTTTTATATTCTGCTTCCTGTTTAAACATAAGTTCCTCATCTCCATCTGAGACCACCTCAGCCTGGATTTCATTGTCCATAACACTAACAGCATTTTGGTCAAAACCATTCAACAAATCTCTAGGAAGTTCCAAACTTTCCTAGATCTTCCTGTCTTCTTCTGAGCCCTCCAAACTGTTCCAGCCTCTGCCTGTTACCCAGTTCCAGAGTAACTTCCACATTTTCATGTTATCTTTATAGTAGTACCCCACTTTGGTACCAATTCTCTGTATTAGTCAATTTCCACACTGCTATCAAGATACTACCTGAGCCTGGGTAATTTAAAAGAAGAGGCTTTATTGACTTACAGTTCTGCATGGCTGAGGAGGCCACAGGAAACTTACAATTATGGCAGAAGGCAAAGGGGAAGCAAGACATATCTTACATGGCAACTGGCAAGAAAGAGAGCTCAGGGGACACACCAGACACTTACCAAACAACCAGATCTCATGAAAACTCACTGACTATCATGAGAACAGCATGAGAGAAACCACCCCCATGACCCAATCCCCTCCCACCATGTCCCTCCCTTGACACTTGGGGGTTACAATTCAGATTACAATTCCAGATGAGATATGGGTAGGGACACAGTGCCAAACCATATCACCATGCAATACATTGTTGCTCAATGAGATATAAGCCATATTCTACTCAGGGTTCCTGGAAATGTTTTGTATTACTAAAACAAAATTTTCATGCTCTTTCTTGTTTCTTCAGTTTTCTTTATGCCTGCAATGTGGTCTGCAATTGTAGCAACTATCATAAAATCATCAGAATAAAAGCCACATACCAAGAGGATAAAGCTATAGGAAGACTAAAATATGGATGTTCTCAATGGACTGCCATCTTAGACCTGGACTACTTGCCTCAAAAAATTCTTACATTATGCAAAAATAAATTCCTTTTTGTTTAAGCCGCTGTAGCTAGAATTTTGTAACATCATGCCAAATGATAAGTGATAACCATCCCTCATGTAACTCAAAAAACTATAACAAACACCTTGAATGTGGACAACTACTCATGCAGGCATCCATCATGCATCTTACATCCTGTTGGTGGAAGAAAAGTCTTTATATAAAAATATTATGAACTTCTGAGATAGTACTATGCTCTGATTTTTGTGGAAAATCTTATAAAATCCTTTATCTAATAAATAATGTAGCCTGCCCCTTCCTCTGGGAGCTCTGTGCTAAACACCCATAATGGTAAGCTAGATAAAGAAAATGTGCTAAACATACAGCATGGAATACTATGCAGCCATAAAAAAGAATGATGGAGCTGGAGGCCACTTCCTCAGCAAACTAACACAGGAACAGACAACTAAATACTGCTTGCTCTCATTTATAAGTGGGAACTAAATGATGAGAACACATGGGCACATTGAGGGAAACAACACACACTATGGCCTTTCAAAATGTGGAGGGTGGGGCTGGGCGCGGTGGCTCACGCCTGTAATCCCAGCACTTTGGGAGGCCGAGGCAGGCGGATCATGAGGTCAGGAGATAGAGACCATCCTGGCTTACATGGTGAAACCCCATCTCTACTAAAAAAATACAAAAAATTAGACAGGCGTGGTGGCGGGTGCCTGTAGTCCCAGCTACTCGGGAGACTGAGGAAGGAGAAAGGTGTGAACCAAGGAGGCTGGGCTTACAGTAAGCCAAGATCATACCACTGCACTCCAGCCTGGGCAACAGCGCAAGACTCCATATCAAAAAAAAAAAAAAAATCTGGAGGGTGGGAGGAGGGAGAGGATCAGGAAAAATAACTCATGGGTACTAGGCTTAATACCTTGGTGATAAAATAATCTGTACAACAAACCCCCATGACACAAGTTTACCTGTGTAACAAACCTGCATCTCTGAACTTAAAAGTTAAATAAATAAATACAATAGTATAAGTTAATACAGAGTGAGAATGCCTCCCATGTGCTCCCTAAGGTGCACCATGTGCAATGAACATTTCCAGGACTTTATGCCTGGAATGTGATCAGGAACTGTAGCGACCATCATAAAACACCCTCATACAGAAAATTTTTGGCTCCCATACAGAGTCAAAGAAAGAAAGGAACATCCTTAAAAAGCATCTTAAATAGTCGTAGCTGACATTCCTTTCACTCTTTTTCATAAAATCCTTCTTCAGTTAATTTTTTAATCTTTCTTCATACACATGTGACAATCGTCTGGATCTCAGAAGCTCTGAGAGTCTGTCCTAACACTAATAATGCAAATGCTTGTCTGAAGTCCTGGGAATGTTCATCATGGATGATGACATCTAAAAGGTAAATAGCTCAACTTTCCAAGTAGCCAGATGGATATGTTATGATCTCTAATTCTCAGTCAGATTGGAATCAACATTTCTTACTGCATTGGCGGCAACCTCCCTTAAGTCGTGTTTAAAACTTCTCTTGTTTTTTTTGCCAACTCTGGAAAACAAGTCCTTACAAATTATGTTACAATTCATAAATAAAAGGCTATTCATTTATAGGTAGCCACATGTCTTTTGAGCCATTAGATCAGCCTTACTCAAATTTGAGACACATCTGTCCATAATCAATCAAATTATCAAATATACTTGTTATTTGTTAACTTGAAATGGAATAATACAAACAAAGAAATGAACCTCTTAGGGAATATTTAAGAGTTATTCTTATCTGTGGGAGTTTTGTTTTGATAATTTTTTTTGAGATAGGGTCTGGCTCTGTTGCCCAGGCTGGAGTGCAGTGGCACAATCTCAGCTCACTGCAACCTCCACCTCCTGGGCTCAAGCGATCCTACCTCAGCCTCCCAAGTAGCTGGGATTACAGGTGCGTGCCACCACAGCTGGCTAATTTTTGTATTTTAGTAGAGATGGGGCTTCACCATGTTGGCCAGGCTGGTCTTGAACTCCTGGCCTTAAGTGATCTGCCTGCATTGACCTCCAAAGGTGATGGGATTACAGGCATGAGCCACCATACCCAGCCTGCTTTGGTAACCCTAAAAGGAAAAAACAGTACAATTTAAGCAGAAGCCTCAGTTGATTCCACAGGGAGCTCTTTATTTGGGGGCTTTCAAAGTGAAATTACATTAAGGTGAGGGGTGGGGCTTTACCTCTACATTTACTAGTAATTGAATGTGGTCTGCCCCTGGACAGGGAAGCCATCCTTGAGTGAGTCAGTTCTTATCATTCAGGGTAATTCTAAGAGAAGGAAACAGCCATGATTTATCAGTGGTGGCCAACATAACCAGTAGTTGGGGTAATGAGGCCCCAAACCTGAAGGAAAATCTGGAAAGAGTGCCTTGGAGACCCCTCTAGTCAGTCGTAGACCTCTGATAAACATTTGTATGGGATATAGATAGATCTCATCACACTCTCTATACCCTTACTATATACCCCTCATCCCTTGTAAAGTTTACAGTATTTGTTCTTTCCATATTCTTGACCATTTGAGCAATATATTAGCCTCTGTTCTTAAATCTGTAGATTTGTATCTCAGGCCTTCTTCCCACTTGAAGTAAATGACCAAAGGCACAATCTAAAGCGCTATTTAAAGGATTTCCTCACTACTTCCTGGATCAACTCTGCTAATATACAATACAGTTACAGATAAAAACTAGTCCTAATTCAAAGATATGAGTGGAGAGAGAAGCAATGAAGCAGTAGAAAGTAGTACCATGACAGTTTGAGTCATCTGCTTTTATTTTTCTATCTTCTGGATTACCTTCTGGATTTGCTCAGATCCGATTACATAAGCACCATTTCCACTTTACACTGGAATACTGCTGTGCATGTTGAGCTCCATAGGTCTGTCAAACAGATAACCACCATTTTAATATGGACATGATCACCTGACTTTTTAGCCTGCCAGAAGCTGCTTTTTAGTTGGTTGGAGGGGATAGGAGAGAGGTTAGGAGATTCTCCAAACTTGCAGAAGATGATGATAATGATGATCCATATCAAACAATATGAGTGGTAAAAGGAGAGATTTGTCAAGTGAAACAATGTGTCAGATTGAAAGCATGGGTATAAAGTTGTTTTGAATGCAGTCCTCATGAATCTTTCACAGAAGACCAGTTGCCACTGAGAAGTCCATTCTTTCACAAGGCTGCATAGAAAGTGGAGAGGGAAAATGGAGCAGTTGCATAGGGAGTCAGAACCACTGTTGTTATCCACAGGGAAGAGAAAGAAAGAAACAAAAAAAATGGTTTTAATCTTTTCCTATCCAGTAACATTTATTAAGAGCTATGTGCTGGCCCAGTGCTGGGTGCCGTACACATTCTATCTCATCTAATGCACACAACAAACCAGTTTTTATTAGTTGACCAGAAGTCATCCACAAATGGCTGAGATGAATTGGCAACACAGACCCACCCACTGACTTTGAAGTTAACACTGCCCCTACAGGTGACTCTCCCATCCAATTTTACCAATTTTATGATTTTATCCACAGGTAAAATATTTTTTAATCATAAAAGACACTCTGTAAGAATTCTTGTTATTATCCAGTTATCTAGGCAAATCTAGAAAGAAGCCTGGGGAGCTCATTAAAGTAGGTATGCTGAGATGGAGAAAATTAAATTTTATCCCTTACTTCCTCTGGCTAAGAAAGTTTTTAAGGCTCCTCAACAGGGAAAGAATTGGGGTGCAAAGCAGGAAAATGTATTCATTGACATCAGTAACTTGTCCAGCTGTTCCTCATACTTATGGCTTTCAAATATGTCAATGATATAGTTTGGACTAGGTTTGGGAACAATAGAGAGGAAATGTTCTAGGCTGGGAAAACATTCATGCATTGAAAGTAATTTTTTTCAAATAATCTACAAAACAGTCCTACTTTTCAATGTTTTGAATGAATTGAATTCAATCAATTCATAAGACAGAACACCGTCATTTGAAACATTATATTATGCTTCTACAAAACAAAAAGGAATAGAATTTTTAAAAACTCATCAGTTTCATGGAATTTTACTGGAAAGGTAATTAATCCACTTTCTTAGTTAATATGCTGGATCTGTACAAAGCATTATACAGAGTAAGTATTATTAAAGTGTTTGTTTCTTTTATTTCATTTTATTTTTGAGACCGAGTCTTGCTCTGTCGCCCAGGCCGGAGTGCAGTGGTGCAATCTCTGCTCACTGCAACCTCGGCCTCCTGGGTTCAAGCAATTCTCCTGCCTCAGGCTCCCAAGTAGCTAGGATTACAGGTGCACACCACCATGCCCAGCTAATTTTTGTATTCTTTTAGTAGAGACAGGGTTTCACCATGTTGGCCAGGCTGGTCTCTAACTCCTGACCTAGTGATCCGCCCTCCTTGGCCTCCCAAAGTGCTGGGATTACAGGTGTGAGCTACCGCACCTGGCCATTTGTTTCATTATTGAACATGCAATTTAATTGAAGCATAATAGATCCCTTTAAATATGTATTATTTTTCCTCTATTATGTTGATTGACTGCTCTAGGAGTAAGAAAAAATTTACCACATGCTAAGATGTCAGCAAGTGAAATTCCAACCTCACAATTCTTAACAAGGAATTTTCATATTTGTGGGTGCAGCAGCCTGATTCAGAGACAAAGCCCACTTTCTGTATATGAGATGTTGGATGGACAGCCAATTGTAATGATTTAAGGACAATGAACAATTGGGACCAGTAATCTTCTTCTTGAGACTCTTTACTTCCGTGAGTTCCAGCTGATGGACTCCAGCCCAGGTCTGTATTGCATTTGGCTGTGGTGGTGTTTGAATTTGAATTTGAATGTCTCCATACTAGGCAAGCCCTCTCTACTTTGGCACAATACCTACCACTTTTTATTTTTTGTATATCCTGATCCAAACAATGATACTACCTATTGAATTATAAAAGCAGTCAATTTTGTACAGAAGATGCTTCCGATTTCAGAGCCCTCTGTTAAAAGTTTAAAGATAATTATATTTAGTTTGTCAAGTGTGCAGAAAATGTACAAGCTATCCTTGTACATTTTAGCTAATAAAAAGTCTTCTTGTAAAGGAGTAGAATTTGGTTATAATAGCTGTCAAATTTTTAAAATTTGTACTTTGAAGCTGTAATTCTAATTCCAGAAACTTTTTTCTAAAAAATTACTCATACAGATGCAAAAACTTTTGTGTGCAAGAATATGTTTGGCTGCATCACCCAAAATAAAAAAACCTTGTAAACAATCTAGATGTGCATTTATACAACAGTGGTTATAGAAATCATGATATAGTCAGTATATATGTAACAATATCTCACACATCACATATATACTATATATGAATTCATGAATCATACGTATTAATATTTATGAATTTATATATTCACATATCATATGTATATGAATGACATGTGTACATAAAATAGATGAATAATGACTATACATACTGGCAGGGAAAGTGTTCAAGTCATACTGTTAAGTAAAAAAGCAAGTTGCAAATTGCTGCATATAGTATGAAACCATTTTAGAGAAAATAAAGTGTGTGTGCATATGTATGAAATTTATGTCTTAATGCATAACAATGCAATAATAAGTATTTTTAGGAAATTGAGATAATGATTTTCCACTCACAATTATAAAATAATGTATATAATTATACATTTTATTATATATTTTTAACATATATAATTCTAAGCTGTTTGAATTATAATGAGAAAAATTTGTTAGATCACTTATAATACAGTCAAAGAAGGGGAAAAGTTCTCCATTAAAATAAAAACAATCCTTGAGAAAATACGATATAATTCATTAATAGGCAAGTATTTTAACATGCTTCTTAGGCCCTACTCTTTGTGACCTTGGCCTAAAACACTCTCCATAAATTATTATGAATGCCTGTTTCCCCAAATAGCTATGATCTGCTAATTCTTCAGCTCTCTCTCAGATACTATATTCTTATGAAAGTCTTCCCTAACCAACCCAGTCATATGTTCTCACAGAAATCATATTGTTCCATAGCACATGTGATGATTAATACTGAGTGTCAACTTGATGAGACTGAAGGATGCAAACTATTAATCCTGGGTGTGTCTGTGAGGGTGCTGCCAAAGGAGATTAACATTTGAGTCAGTGGGCTGGGGAAGGCAGACCTACACTTAATCTGGATGGGCACCATCTAATCAACTGCCAGCGATTATAAAGCAGGCAGAAAATGTGAAAGCCTCCCAGCCTACATCTTTTTCCCATGCTGGATGCCTCCTACCTTTGAACATCAGACTCCAAGTTCTTCAGTTTTGGAACTTGGACTGGCTCTCCTTGCTCCTCAGCCTGCAGCAGGCCTATTGTGGGAACTTGTGATCGTGTGAGTTAATACTTAATAAACTCATTAAATACCTAAGAAACTCTTTTATTCCATTAATTCTGTCCTTCTGGAGAACTCTGACTAATACAGTATACATGATAGTTTATAATTATATACTTATGTATTCATTTAGGAAATTATTTATTTTATATACAATTCCTAGACTAAGCTATGAGCTCCATGAGGTCAGATATCATATCTGTTTTTCTGACTATTAAATTACAGACACCTGAAACAGTGTCAAGTCATGATAGATACTCAAAATATATTTATTGAATGAAGAAATCATGAGTGAGTTTATTATTTAGTTGCATTTTTGAAAGTTCAGGATAAGTCTGGTTTTTTTTAAAGTCACATACAATGGATAAGGGAAAAATAGGCCTTGAAAAAAAGGATGGAGAGGAAGCCTAACAATTTCAACTAGTTTGCAATCTCACAGGCCTTGACAAGCTAACTCTTACAGCTAATTAAAATTACACCTGTGTATAGAGAGTAGGCATTCATTCATTCATTCATTCATTCAGTTTGTTCATTAATATTAATCTGCTAAGCTTTCATTCCCTTTATAAAGAGAAAGTCTTAGATTCAATGTGATGTTTCCTCTTTAATTCATAATCAGCTACCTAAGAATATTTTAAAAGGCCTCTGTTTTCAACTTTTAAAACCAAGCATTTCAGTTCTTATGAGCTTCATTCAAATTCTTGCCTTATTTTTTTCCCGCTAATAGCTCTACTCAATCCAAAGGTATTTTACTCAGTATATCTCAGATTTTATTTTCCCAGTTTCCTTCTTTTCATGCTGTTTACTTGAAGATTTTTTAAAAATTTTCAAACTGACTTTTTATTGCTATTTTTCTGGCCTCAGTTCTCTATTTGATGTTTTTAAAGAATTGTGTCACTAGATAGTAGTTAAATACTTACCAATTTTTCTACTTAATCTCAGAAAATCTGCTGCCATTTTATAATAAATACAATACCATGCCACTCATGGAAGGTCAATGCATGAGTGTTGGGTAAGGTCACTTGACTTTTTTGAGACAAGATCCCTCACTTACTCACACCACCCTCCCATTAAAAACTAACCGTACATCTGAAATGTTGGCCAGCTTTCGTTAATAGAGAGGATGTGGCCTAAGGGCCTTTATTCACAAAATTAGTTTGTGCCTGATGCTCTGAATTATGCTATTTTAATAATTTGCTAGAAACATGATCAATAAGAAGTATTCATTTCCTGTTACCCTGTAGGTAAATTCTTTGCCAGTATTAATACTTCCTTTGACAGATTGCAGAACTCATAATGATGGTATTGCATACTTGCAAAGCTCTTTATGATCTGCAAAATAATTTCACATTTCACTGTGTCATAGCTTTTCACCTCTGATTCTAGTTAGATAATTCAATTATATAAAATAGTCACTTGATGAGGGACTCCTGTTAAGCATTATACCAACTCTTCAGACACTATCAAAAGAAATATATGTAGTCTCTTCATTTGCAAATCATTGAAAGCTTGAAAGTGGTGCATTAGAAACAAAGACTGTTATAAAATTGTAGGATATCACAACTTCATGCAATTTAAAAAAACAGTGAGTTCCAACCATGATCAAAAAGGATGGATTTATATTTGTCTGGAAATTAAGAAAAATGGCTAAAGAAATGTCAATCTGACTGCCTTGCTTGTTGGCTGTAGGCCTTGCTATCTTGAATTATATTTGCGATTACTAAATTTAATTCTTGCCTAATATCCTACTTCCACTTGAATATACTCTCTTGCTTGGATAATGATGTCAATTCTTAATATCTCTCTTTAATATTTCAATCCCATGTTTCTCATTTGTCTCTTAATGCCCAGTGATGCATGATATGGCACAAGGTTGCAATGCTGGTAATATTTTTTTCAGAAAATCATCCTTCCTTTATCATCTGTTGACACCTTTGTCGAGCCATTTAAATGCGCCCAGCATTATGCTTGACTGCTAAGGTTATACAGTTGACACCCTTAAGGAGTTTACAGTAATTCAGTTTGCAATCTATACATAATTAATTAGACATTTTTCATCAATTAAAAACATACAAGAATTTTAAAAATATATAATATAATTTTCTTGCAGTCTTTATTGCATGAAAGAAACAAGTACTATCCCTTAAATTAGATATGCATAACCTATGAAGATATCAGATTAGCCAGTTTACTAGGTGTGCAATAAATAAAATCCCAAAGTATCTATTCTTGATTGTGGAAAAAAGATCTGAAGATATAGAAAAGTAAAGTTTCTATGACAGAACACATCATAGACCAGCATTGGAAACACACTAAAAATAATACTAATCAATTGTCAGTCATAAGCTTGTCAGAAGCCTGACATAATTGTTCTTCCTCAGAGAGAAAAATGTGCAGAGACTTAGAGAAAAAAAATTCATTAGAATAATCTGTTCACCTTGATTGAAAGTTGATAAATGTACTTGGTAATTTCAAACAGATTGTGAATTTTAAAAATCTATGCTAGAACTCATTTTTATAAATTTCTAAAATTAGGAAGGAATTGAGGAGAAAACTCTTATCAAAAAATTGCAAATTGTGGCTTTATCCAGCCTGTCAATGTTAGACTGGATAAATTAAATGTAGTACATATACACTATGGAATACTATGCAGCCATAAAAAGGAACAAGATCATGCCCTTTGCAGGGACATGGATGGAGCTGGAACCCATTTTCCTTAGCAAACTAACTCAGGAACAGAAAACCAAATACCACATCTTCTCACTTATAAGTGGGAGATGAATAATGAGAACACACGGATACACTGAGGGGAGCAACACGCACTGGGGCCTGTGGAAGGGTGGAGCATTAGGAAGAATAGCTAATGGATGCTGGGCTTTATACCTAGGTGATGAGATGATCTGTGCAGCTAATCGCAATGGCACATGTTTACTTATGTAACAAACCTGCACATCCTGCACATGTGCCCCTGAAATTAAAAGTTGGAAATCAAAAAAGGCCAATTTTTAAGATTTTAGGACAAAAAGAGGTTACTTATGTATTTAGATATTACAGATGCAATATTCTTCCTTGGGTTTTGTATATAGAAGCAATTTTTCTTGAGCAAAATTATACAAATGACCATTCTTCATAACTGAAAACAGTGAAAGTATCTTGTGGGCATCAGAACTTCCAGTGCAGAGGATGATTAAAGTTGAGATAATCAGTTAAGAAACATGCCATTTCCAGCTCCTTCTTCTTTCATTGAGAAGAGAAGGAGTGGAAGGAAGACTCCAGATTGATGAACAATTAATTTTAGTCTATTAATTTTCTACAAGGAAAATGACTAAGATTCACTTTATGGAAATTTAAAATGCATGCAATTTGGACATCATACTGTAAAACATCACCAAGGAATATAGCTAAAGATTAGAAATGTTGCTGAAATGGAGCAGCCCTGAAATGATTTGGGAGAAGCTATTTTATTAAACTCTTTTCTAGCTTAATGAATTTCAGTCTTAGTACTTTCTAGTCCATGCTTTTTCAAACTGCTGTACATGGAGCATTCGTTTCTGAGTGATTTTAAAATGTATTGTGCAAGTAAAAAGAATTTTAGGAGAAATATATTGGAAACCTTTGGGTTATACAAAGTTAAACTCATTTCTTCAGGACCTTGTGAAGTCTCTAATGTACTACATGTGTTCTGCCTCCTGAGAAAGAGATATAATGAACAATGTCTTTCAGACACATTTGACTGTAGTAAACTTTTCTTAAGATGACTGCTCCCAAATGCATGCATGAGAACAATTACTTTTAGTGAATGATATGAAACAACTGACTATATTTTTGCACTTTCACTCTTACTGTCACATTATTCCTAAAGGACAGATAGTTGTGCAAGAAGAATATTGAATCCAAACAGGTTGTTAGAAATCACGTAGTAGTGGCCAGTAGCAGTGGCTCACGCCTGTAATCCCACCACTTTGGGAGGCCAAGGTGGGTGGATCACCTGAGGTCAGGAGTTTGAGACCAGACTGGCCAACATAGTGAAACCCCATCTCTACTAAAAATACAAAAATTAGCCGGGCATGGTGGCGTGTGCCTGTAATCCCAGCTACTTGGGAGGCTGAGGCAGGAGAATCACTTGAACCCAGGAGGCGGAGGTTGCAGTGGGCGAAGATCACACCACTGCACTCCAGCCTGGGTGACAGAGTAAGACGGCATCTCAAAAAAAAAAAAAAAAAAAAAAAAAAACAGAAGAAGAGAAAAGAAATCACGTAGAAGTGAAAGTCAACACAGCTGCAAAGTTTAGAAAGATGTCTTCCAACATGAAAGAAAATATTTTCTTTAAGAAAAAATAATTTCAATACTAAACAAGTACTTACAAAAAATAGAGGAGAATAAAATACTTCCAAACTAATTTTTTAAGCCAGAATATTCCTTATACCAAACACTGCAAAGAGCATTACAAGAAGAGAAAATGAATACTAATGTCTCATAATAAATATTAGCAGTAAACTCTAACAATGTTCAATCATGACCAGGTAGGGTTACTTATAAGAAAGTAGAGTTGGTTTAGTATTTAAAAATCAACCACACAAATTCCCATATTAACAGAATAAAGATTACAATAGTATATATAAATAGATGTGAAAATTGTTTTATTAAATTTAAAATCCATTCATAATTTTTACAGAGAACTTTCAAACTAGGAACACAGTAAGACTTCCTTAGTCTGATTTTTTCTTTTAATTTTTTTCTTTTAATTGAGACAGTCTCGCTCTGTTGCCCAGGCTAGAGTGCAGTGGCGCAAGTTCAGCTCACCACAACCTCTGTCTTCTGGGTGCAAGTGATTCTCATGTCTCAGCCTCCCAAGTATGCTGGGATTGGAGGTGTGCTCCACCACAGCTGGCTAATTTTTGTATTTTTAGTAGAGATGGGTTTTCACCATGTTGACCTGATTGGTCTCAAACTCTTGGCCTCAAGCCATCCACTTGCCTTGGCCTCCCATCGTGCCAGGATTACAGGCGTGAGCCTCCATTCCTGGCCCTTAATCTGATTTTTTAGAAAAGTTTAGGTCAGGTGTGATACCAGGCACCTGTAGTCCTAGTTACTTGAGAAGCTGAGGCAGGAGAATCCCTTGAGAGGCTGAGGCAATATAATCACTTCAGGCAAGGAGGTCAAGCATTGATCACACCACTGTACTCCAGCCTGGGTGAAAAAGGGTGATCCTGTCTCTATTTTTTTAAAGAAAAAGTCTACAAATAACCTACAGCTAACATTAGACTCTCTGCAAAAAATACTGAAATACCTCTAGAATCAAAAATAAGACAAGGATGTCCACTTTCCACACTTTTCATTCAATGAATGTGCTGGAGGTCTTAGCCTATTCAATAAAGCAAAAAATAACAATAATAAAAAACACATACAAAAGTTCAAAATCAAAATTCCTGAAGGATTTCTAGTAGAAATATTTAAATTAATTATTAAATTTATATGAAAAGTGGGGCTAGGTGTGGTGATTCATGCCTGTAATCCCAACACTTTGGGAGTCTGAGGCCAGCGGATCGCTTGATGCCAGGAGTTCGGGACCAGCCTGGCCAACAGATGGGAGAAAACCTGTCTCTACTAAAAATATAAAAATTAGCCAGGTTTGGAGGCGTGTGCCTATAATTCCAGCTGCTCAGGAAGCTGAGGCAGGAGAATCGCTTGAACCCGGGAGGTGAAGGTTGCAGCGAGCCAAGATCACACCACTGCACTCAGGCCTAGGTGACAGAGTGAGATACTGTCTCAAAAAAAAAAAAAAAAGTATATATATGTGAAAAGCATATGACATAAAATAGTCAAAACAATTTCAAGGAAAAAACCAACTTGCAGGACTACAATTTCTAGATTTTAATATTTACTATAAAGCCACAGTATACAATATAGTACTAGCAAAATGATTCTATAAATCAATGATATTGGCAAAATTACATTTTTCATGCCTTAATAAAACAGGATGCAAAGTTCAGAAATAGACTTACACACATATATAATCATTCATTAACAAAGGTTCCAAAGCAATTCAATGGATAAAGGATATCTTTTAAACAAATACTGCTACAACAATTGGACAATCATATGCAAAAAGAGAAACCTCAATTCATATCTCATGAGGTATAAAAAAATGGAACATAGACCTAAACTGGTAAACCTATAGAAGAAACCACAGAAAAAAATTGTGACCTGCAATAAGCTAAGTTTTGTTAGAGAGAACACAAAAAACTAGAACCATAAAATAAAAAATTATAAATTGGGCTTCATCAAAATTAAAAACTTTCACTCTTGAGAAAGGCATTATTAAGAAATGAAAAGACAATCCCTAGACTAGGAAAAATATTTGCAAGATATATATCAGATATATGACTGTTAAAAATATATATATATATATAAGCAATTATCAAAATGTAATAAGACATCTCCATAAATATGTGGGGAAATAATTTTAACAGAAACCTCACAAAAGAAAATATATGAATAGCAATCAAGCACATGAAAAGATGTATAATGTCAGCATCAGTGGTCATTAAGTAAATATAAATGTAAATTAAAACCACATAAATATGCTGCCACATACTTATTAAAACTGAAAATACCAAGTACTGACAAAGATGCAGAGCAACTGGAATATTGCTGAGAGGAATGTAATGCAATTCAGCCATGAAAAAATGGTTTGGTAGTTTCTTATTTTTTAAATTTAATTTTATTTTATTTTAAGTTCCTGGAGACATATGCAGGACATGCAGGTTTGTTACATAGGTAAATGTGTGCCATGGTGGTTTGCTGCACCTATCAACCTATCACCTAGGTATTAAGCCCCACATCCATTAACTCTTTATCCTGATGCTCTCCCTTCCGCAACTCCCCCAACAGAGGCCCCAGTGTATGTTGTTCCCCTCCCTATGTCCGTGTGTTCTCACTGTTTAGCTCCCACTTATAAGTGAAAACATGCCATGTTTGGTTTTCTGTTCCTGCGTTAGTTTGCTAAGCATAATGGCTTCCAGCTTCATCCATGTCCCTGCAAAGGGCATGATCTCATTCCTTTTTGTGACTGCATGGTATTCCGTGGTGTATATGTACCACATTTTCTTCATCCAGTCTATCATTGATGGGCATTTGGGTTGATTCCATTTCTTTGCTATTGTGAATAGTGCTAAAATGAACATACGTGTGCAAGTATCTTTATAAGAAAATGATTTATATTCCTTTGGGTATATATCCAGTAAAGGGATTTCTGGGACAAATGGTATTTCTGCCTGTAGGTTTTTGAGGAATCATGCCTGTAGGTCTTTGAGGAAAATTCTGCAAGGTTTAACTTAATTTTTTTTAAAGCAATTTGAAATTCCTTTGCAATCTTAAATGACAGATGATAATGATGAAACAGTACAGACTCGGATCATTTAAATGAAATAGAAAGATGCGTAAAAAATCTTCTAAATTTTGGTAATTTGGGTAATCTTACTCTTATCTGTCTTATACAGAAATAATTTTGTGTATAGTA
Organism: Gorilla gorilla gorilla; assembly: GCF_029281585.2. Classification (NCBI taxonomy): domain Eukaryota; kingdom Metazoa; phylum Chordata; class Mammalia; order Primates; family Hominidae; genus Gorilla; species Gorilla gorilla. The sequence continues at coordinate 67,149,078 of NC_073229.2, forward strand.
AGAAGCCTATTTACCTTTTGAAATCTATCATATAAAATAATTAATTAGTATTGGCAAAGTCTAGAGGAGCTTTTGTTATTATTTGTACCATTAAACACGGTATTATGGGCTGAATTATCCTCTCCACCCCTGCCAAAATTCATATGATGAATTTCTAACCCCCCAGTGCTTTAGAATGTGACTATATTTGGGACAGGGTCTTCACAGAGGTAATTAAGTTAAAATGAGGTCTTTAAGTTGGGCTCTAATCCAATTCAATTGGTATCCTTAAAAGAAGAGATTAGATATACAGGGGGAAGACCTAGTAAAGACACAGGGAGAAGACAATCATCAACAAAGCAAGGAGTGAGACTTCAGAAGATGTCAATCCTGCCAACACCTTGACCTTTGACTTCTGGTCTCCAGAACTATGATAAAATACATTTCTGCAGTTTAAGCCACCCAGTTGTGGTACTTTGTTATGACAGCTCTGGCAAAAGAATACACATAGTAAGAGATTATGTTTGGACTGACAAATGAAATATGCTTTAAAATTTGTTTTCTGGTTTTGAGGAAGTAGCTTAAGCCAAAGAGAAACAAAGCCATGATTTGCTTTTTAGTTACTGTGTAGCCAAACATCATCTAATTGAGTTTTTGAATATGTGGTCTAAACTGGGAAAAGATTAAGCTTACTTATGAGTCAACATCCTTATTCTTTTGTATTTTGTTTGCATTCTTCTCTTGGCAAATAATGATATGCTTTTGCTTTTCAGAAAAGTATACGCGGATTTTGGGAGGTGGGAGGGTTAACTTTGCATATTGGGGCGTATTTATTACCTTCATATATGAAAGAAATAGTCCAAATTCATTCTGGAGTTAGTGGTAAGAAAGAAAGCATTGCACAACATCCCAGATGTTTCTGTGACAGTTGGGAATTCCTAATGTGGCTCTGACTTCTATGTGGGAATCAAAGAGGTTTCAGTGACTTTCTTTGCTTGCTATTTCTAGTCTTCAAAGGCCCTTTGAGTTATGTACTATACAATAAAATATTCTCTTTGACATTAAAACTTTGATCCATCAGTATTTTCAACCAAAATATATTATACCCCCTCTGAGTACAGTGCAGAGAAACAAAAAAATAAATAAAAGGACCAGATTCTGGCTTTGAAAGAAATTCCTAATCCAAACACAGAAAAGTCTGGCAGTATCCTTCATCAGTAAGGTAATGGCAAGCCGAAGAGAAACCCAAGCGAGGAAGAATGGAAATAGAGGAAGGAAGGAAGATCCTCTTCCATCTTCCACTACCAGAGAGAGAGAGAACAAGCCTAGTATCTCAGATCTTGCTCATATGTTTCCTACCGATTCATGTTTAGCAGAACACAAACCAAACAGCAAGAATGGAAAGAAGAATGTGAATCCTTTGTCCCCAGTGATATCCTCTGCTTTGTGCTGAACCTGCAAAAGAAACACGCCGTGGAGCATCTGGGAAAACAGCACTGGACACATTCAACTCCACCACAAGACCTTTGCACAGAATAAGACACCCTTCTCTCCAACCCACTCACAATGAGAATCTCAGTGAATTCATTGAAAGTGAACACAAAAAATGTGAAATTGACAATTCCGAGCCATCATTCCACTTTATCCTCAATTGTTCCTCTAAACCACCTCCTTTCTTAACTTACCTGTGACATATTTATGAAAACAATAATGACATGTGCGGTTGAGAAAAAATTGATTTATTAACAATAAGACATGCTAGAGAAACATATGTAACCGTATTGTCTCAATGAATTATAGCATCACTAATTCTGAGAAAAAGATCATTTTGAATTGAGGAAAAGCTGATTTATATGATGCTTTAAAGAAAAGTATAATTATACTTAAGTTCATACAGCAGTTGGGACTAAGTAATATTGTTTATACAATACTTCTCAGTTTTTATAGATCTTTCAATAACCCTATTATGAAAGAATTATTGTATTCTCTCTTCACAGTTGACAAAACTAAGACTCAAAGACTAAATGACTTGCCCCAGGGTACTCACATAATAAATATTGTTCATATTTTTGAGACTATATTAAGAGTGGTCAAATAGAAGTTTTTCAGTGGCCCTCAATTCTGAGAAGAGTAAATTAATACACAGATTATAAAATATGCGTTTAAGATATATGCATATATATAATGTTTTGAAATAGTCTGCCTAAAAGACATGAAAATTATTTTTTCTCAAGAATCTAAACTATGCTTTTCTAAGCATGTATGTGTGATACTAATTTTCTTTTTTAAAAGTTTTTTTAATATACTATGAAAAATAAAACTTCGGCCCTGTTTCTGCCTGAATTAGTGTAGACTTTCAGCTAATCAAGTCAGTTAATGACTTTTTTAAACTGTACATTAAAGAGGTAACATTCTTTTCACTGTGTTCTGTTTTAAGTGCCACAGTATTAAAAAGGGCAAGGGGTTGGGAGAACGAAGTACAACCTCATTCTATATTTAATTTTTTTTCTACAAGGGTCCAGCAATACAGCAGATTTTAAAAGTGACATTTATAGTTCAGGGAACCAAGTGATACACTGCTATCATAGGGAGTTACAGCCAAATCCAGGGAGGGGGTATAGAAAGAGAGAGCACATACTGCATTCTTCTGGGGTGCCTTGAAAAGGGAAACAGGTGGAGGAGCCAAGATGGCCCAATAGGAACAGCTCCGGTCTACAGCTCCCAGCGTGAGCGACGCAGAAGATGGGTGATTTCTGCATTTCCATCTGAGGTACCGGGTGCATCTCACTAGGGAGTGCCAGACAGTGGGCGCAGGTCAGTGGATGCGTGCACCGTGTGCGAGCAGAAGCAGAGCGAGGCATTGCCTCACTCCAGAAGCACAAGGGGTCAGGGAATTCCCTTTCCTAGTCAAAGAAAGTGGTGACAGATGGCACCTGGAAAATCGGGTCACTCCACCCAAATACTGCGCTTTTCCTATGGGCTTAAAAAATGGGGCACCAGGAGATTATATCCCGCAATGGCTTGGAGGGTCCTACACCCATGGAGTCTCCCTGATTGCTAGCACAGCAGTCTGAGGTCAAACTGCAAGGTGGCAGCGAGGCTGGGGGAGGGGCGCCCGCCATTGCCCAGGCTTGCTTAGGTAAACAAAGCAGCCTGGAAGCTCCAACTGGGTGGAGCCCACCACAGCTCAAGGAGGCCTGCCTGCCTCTGTAGGCTCCACCTCTGGGGGCAGGGCACAGACAAACAAAAAGACAGCAGTAACCTCTGCAGACTTAAATGTCCATCTCACAGCTTTGAAGAGAGCAGTGGTTCTCCCAGCACGCAGCTGGAGATCTGAGAACGGGCAGACTGCCTCCTCAAGTGGGTCCCTGACCCCTGACCCAAGACCAGCCTAACTGGGAGGCACCCCCCAGCAGGGGCACACTGACACCTCACACAGCCCGGTACTCCAACAGACCTGCAGCTGAGGGTCCTGTCTGTTAGAAGGAAAACTAACAAACAGAAAGGACATCCACACCGAAAACCCATCAGTACATCACCATCATCAAAGACCAAAAGTAGATAAAACCACAAAGATGGGGAAAAAACAGAGCAGAAAAACTGGAAACTCTAAAAAAGCAGAGCGCCTCTCCTCCTCCAAAGGAACGCAGTTCCTCACCAGCAACGGAACAAAGCTGGACGGAAAATGACTTCGACGAGCTGAGAGAAGAAGTCTTCAGACGATCAAATTACTCCGAGCTACGGGAGGACACTCAAACCAAAGGCAAAGAAGTTGAAAACTTTGAAAAAAATTTAGAAGAATGTATAACTAGAATAACCAATACAGAGAAGTGCTTAAGGGAGCTGATGGAGCTGAAAACCAAGGCTCGAGAACTACATGAAGAATGCAGAAGCCTCAGGAGCCGATGTGATCAACTGGAAGAAAGGGTATCAGCAATGGAAGATGAAATGAATGAAATGAAGCGAGAAGGGAAGTTTAGAGAAAAAAGAATAAAAAGAAATGAGCAAAGCCTCCAAGAAATATGGGACTATGTGAAAAGACCAAATCTACGTCTGATTGGTGTACCTGAAAGTGATGGGGAGAATGGAAACAAGTTGGGAAACACTCTGCAGGATATTATCCAGGAGAACTTCCCCAATCTAGCAAGGCAGGCCAACATTCAGATTCAAGAAATACAGAGAACGCCACAAAGATACTCCTCGAGAAGAGCAACTCCAAGACACATAATTGTCAGATTCACCAAAGTTGAAATGAAGGAAAAAATGTTAAGGGCAGCCAGAGAGAAAGGTCGGGTTACCCTCAAAGGGAAGCCCATCAGACTAACAGCGGATCTCTTGGCAGAAACTCTACAAGCCAGAAGAGAGTGGGGGCCAATATTCAGCATTCTTAAAGAAAAGAATTTTCAACCCAGAATTTCATATCCAGCCAAACTAAGCTTCATAAGTGAAGGAGAAATAAAATACTGTACAGACAAGCAAATGCTGAGAGATTTTGTCACCACCAGGCCTGCCCTAAAAGAGCTCCTGAAGGAAGCGCTAAACATGGAAAGGAACAATGGGTACCAGCCACTGCAAAATCATGCCAAAATGTAAAGACCATCGAGACTAGGACGAAACTGCATCAACTAACCAGCAAAATCACCAGCTAACATCATAATGACAGGATCAAATTCACACATAACAATATTAACTTTAAATGTAAATGGACTAAATGCTCCAATTAGAAGACACAGACTGGTAAATTGGATAAAGAGTCAAGACCCATCAGTGTGCTGTATTCAGGAAACCCATCCCACCTGCAGAGACAAATATAGGCTCAAAATAAAAGGATGGAGGAAGATCTACCAAGCAAATGGAAAACAAAAAAAGGCAGGGGTTGCAATCCTAGTCTCTGATAAAACAGACTTTAAACCAACAAAGATCAAAAGAGACAAAGAAGGCCATTACATAATGGTAAAGGGATCAATTCAACAAGAAGAGCTGACTGTCCTAAATATATATGCACCCAATACAGGAGCATCCAGATTCATAAAGCAAGTCCTTAGAGACCTACAAAGAGACTTAGACTCCCACACATTAATAATGGGAGACTTTAACACCCCCTGTCAACATTAGACAGATCAATGAGACAGAAAGTCAACAAGGATACCCAGGAATTGAACTCAGCTCTGCACCAAGCGGACCTAATAGACATCTACAGAACTCTCCACCCCAAATCAACAGAATATACATTTTTTTCAGCACCACACCACACCTATTCCAAAATTGACCACATACGTGGAAGTAACGCTCTCCTCAGCAAATGTAAAGGAACAGAAATTATAACAAACTCTCTCTCAGACCACAGTGCAATCAAACTAGAACTCAGGATTAAGAATCTCACTCAAAACTGCTCAACTACATGGAAGCTGAACAACCTGCTCCTGAATGACTACTGGGTACATAACAAAATGAAGGCAGAAATAAAGATGTTCTTTGAAACCAACGAGAACAAAGACACATCATACCAGAATCTCTGGGACGCATTCAAAGCAGTGTGTAGAGGGAAATTTATAGCACTAAATGCCCACAAGAGAAAGCAGGAAAGATCCAAAATTGACACCCTAACATCACAATTAAAAGAACTAGAAAAGCAAGAGCAAACACATTCAAAAGCTAGCAGAAGGCAAGAAATAACTAAAATCAGAGCAGAACTGAAGGAAATAGAGACACAAAAAACCCTTCAAAAAATTATAAATCCAGGAGCTGGTTTTTTGAAAGGATCAACAAAAACTGATAAATCGCTAGCAAGACTAATAAAGAAGAAAAGAGAGAAGAATCAAATAGACGCAATAAAAAATGATAAAGGGGATATCACCACTGATCCCACAGAAATACAAACTACCATCAGAGAATACTACAAACACCTCTACGCAAATAAACTAGAAAATCTAGAAGAAATGGATAAATTCCTCGACACATACACTCTCCCAAGACTAAACCAGGAAGAAGTTGAATCTCTGAATAGACCAATAACAGGATCTGAAATTGTGGCAATAATCCATAGCTTACCAACCAAAAAGAGTCCAGGACCAGATGGATTCACAGCCAAATTCTACCAGAGGTACAAGGAGGAATTGGTACCATTCCTTCTGAAACTATTCCAATCAATAGAAAAAGAGGGAATCCTCCCTAACTCATTTTATGAGGCCAGTATCATCCTGATACCAAAGCCTGGCAGAGACACAACAAAAAAAGAGAATTTTAGACCAATATCCTTGATGAACATTGATGCAAAAATCCTCAATAAAATACCGGTAAACCGAATTCAGCAGCACATCAAAAAGCTTATCCACCATGACCAAGTGGGCTTCATCCCTGGGATGGAAGGCTGGTTCAATATATGCAAATCAATAAATGTAATCCAGCATATAAACAGAACCAAAGACAAAAACCACATGATTATCTCAATAGATGCAGAAAAGGCCTTTGACAAAATTCAACAACCCTTCATGCTAAAAACTCTCAATAAATTAGGTATTGATGGGACGTATCTCAAAATAATAAGAGCAATCTATGACAAACCCACACCCACTATCATACTGAATGGACAAAAACTGGAAGCATTCCCTTTGAAAACTGGCACAAGACAGGGATGCCCTCTCTCACCACTCCTATTCAACATAGTGTTGGAAGTTCTGGCCAGGGCAATTAGGCAGGAGAAGGAAATAAAGGGTATTCAATTAGGAAAAGAGGAAGTCAAATTGTCCCTGTTTGCAGATGACATGATTGTATATCTAGAAAACCCCATTGTCTCAGCCCAAAATCTCCTTAAGCTCATAAGCAACTTCAGCAAAGTCTCAGGATACAAAATCAATGTACAAAAATCACAAGCATTCTTATACACCAACAACAGACAAACAGAGAGCCAAATCATGAGTGAACTCCCATTCACAATTGCTTCAAAGAGAATAAAATACCTAGGAATCCAACTTACAAGGGATGTGAAGGACCTCTTCAAGGAGAACTACAAACCACTGCTCAAGGAAATAAAAGAGGATACAAACAAATGGAAGAACATTCCATGCTCGTGGGTAGGAAGACTCAATATCGTGAAAATGGCCATACTGCCCAAGGTAATTTACAGATTCAATGCCATCCCCTTCAAGCTACCAATGACTTTCTTCACGGAATTGGAAAAAACTACTTTAAAGTTCATATGGAACCAAAAAAGGGCACACATTGCCAAGTCAGTCCTAAGCCAAAAGAACGAAGCTGGAGGCATCACACTACCTGACTTCAAACTATACTACAAGGCTACAGTAACCAAAGCAGCATGGTACTGGTACCAACACAGAGAGATAGATCAATGGAACAGAACAGAGCCCTCAGAAATAATGCCGTGTATCTACAACTATCTAATCTTTGACAAACCTGAGAAAAACAAGCAATGGGGAAAGGATTCCCTATTTCATAAATGGTGCTGGGAAAACTGGATAGCCAAACTGGATCCCTTCCTTACACCTTATACAAAAATTAATTCAAGATGGATTAAAGACTTAAACGTTAGACCTAAAACCATAAAAACCCTAGAAGAAAACCTAGGCATTACCATTCAGGACATAGGCATGGACAAGCACTTCATGTCTAAAACACCAAAAGCAATGGCAACAAAAGCCAAAATTGACAAATGGGATCTAATTAAACTAAAGAGCTTCTGTGCAGCAAAAGAAACTACCATCAGAGTGAACAGGCAACCTACAGAATGGGAGAAAATTTTTGCAATCTACTCATCTGACAAAGGGCTAATATCCAGAATCTACAATGAACTCAAACAAATTTACAAGAAAAAAACAAACAACCCCATCACAAAGTGGGCGAAGGACATGAACAGACACTTCTCAAAAGAAGACATTTATGCAGCCAAAAAACACATGAAAAAACGCTCACCATCACTGGCCATCAGAGAAATGCAAATCAAACTACAATGAGATACCATCTCACACCAGTTAGAATGGCAATCATTAAAAAGTCAGGAAACAACAGATGCTGGAGAGGATGTGGAGAAATAGGAACACTTTTACACTGTTGGTGGGACTGTAAACTAGTTCAACCCTTGTGGAAGTCAGTGTGGCGATTCCTCAGGGATCCAGAACTAGAAATACCATTTGACCCAGCCATCCCATTACTGGGTACATACCCAAAGGACTATAAATCATGCTGCTATAAAGACACATGTACACGTATGTTTATTGCGGCATTATTCACAATAGCAAAGACTTGGAACCAACCCAAATGTCCATCAATGATAGACTGGATTAAGAAAATGTGGCACATATACACCATGGAATACTATGCAGCCATAAAAAATGATGAGTTCATGTCCTTTGTAGGGACATGGATGAAATTGGAAATCATCATTGTCAGTAAACTATCACAAGAACAAAAAACCAAACACCACATATTCTCACTCATAGGTGGGAATTGAACAATGAGAACGCATGGACACAGTAAGGGGAACATCACACTCTGGGGACTGTTGTGGGGTGGGGGGAGGGGGGAGGGATAGCAATGGGCGCTATACCTAATGCTAGATGACGAGTTAGTGGGTGCAGCACACCAGCATGGCACATGTATACATATTAACTAACCTGCACATTGTGCACATGTACCCTAAAACTTAAAGTATAATAATAATAAAAAAAAAAGAAAAGGGAAACAGAAGCACAAAATGGGATGCAAAAAAAAAAGTTTAAAATTGAAAGCAATTCATAGCCTATTGTTGAGGAAAAAAGCAAAGTCACAAAAAGTAATATTTAATGTGAACCTATTTATTTACGAATGCATCATATATAGACATGGATATGACATATCTATGTAAATACAGCAGAGAAAAATATCAATACTACAAGATGTCAACAGTGCTTAGAGTATGGTTTTCTTTTGTCTTTTTGATTATCTGTAATTTCTGAAGCTTATAAATACATATAACTTTTGAAACGTTTAAGTTTGTGCTTAGATAATTTTGGATAGTCTAATGAAACATGACACGTGTATATAGGCTTGCACTGTGTGTGTAACTCCAGTAGCACACTTCACATTACAGTAGTCAACACTTGTCATCTGTCTTCTTCACTAAACTCTGAGCTCCTTGAGATCAGGACAGGGTCTTGTACTTCCGGATACTAAATTCCTAGAAAAGGAAAAAGAATGAAATTAATGTATATGTATATTATCAAACTGAATTCCTATAACAACATCGTAATCATTATCATCTCCATTTTACAGATGAAAAAATTAAAGCTTAGCAATATTAAGTAACTTAGCTAATGTCCTTCCATTAAGAACTGATAAGAGCTTAGATTCAGACACACATCTGCCTGAGCCCAAACTGATATTAATCTTAAGTGTTGATGTGAGTTAAATGGAAGAAAGGAAGCAAGAAGCGCGAGCCATGCAGACCTAGGAAATGTTTAAAGTTTGAATGTAAAGCAAATGAATAGAATATAAAATAAAATATACATTAAGCAATTACTTAAAATATGTATATAAAATACACATAAATGATCTAGAATGTTCTCCCTCACTGGGACATCCCTCACTGGTTCAATTAAGAAAGTTGTAGAAGAGATTTCTGCCCTGAGAGGAGATGCTGTTAGGTGATACCATGGCCTATCCAACTTGTTTCTCCTCCAATATTTTATTAGGATCAGTCTCCCCATTTTTTTAATGATGGCCTCAGGTGATTTTAGGAACAAACTTGTTTATTTCCTTTGGCATGTTCTTCATTTGGTGGCAATGCATCCTGGGGTCACATAAATAAAAACAGCAATTAGAGGAAGTTTAGCAGCAGTGAAAGGACAAATGAAAAACAAGAGAAAGGCTCTTTGTTGCAATGCATCAGCAAAATTCAGTCCCACAGGTTTCGTGGGGTGTTTTTTAATAATTGAAAGTTATGCCAAAAGTGGTGTCTCTGGGACTTTATATTTAACTATTATGATACCTTTAATTAAAGAAGATATACCCATAGGTAAATGCTTAGGGCATACTAAGAAAATAGGACAGGCTCAGGTTATCTAAAAGTGTAGAAGATGTAGTGGATTTCCTCTCTGAGATTCATATTTAGAATAAGCTTGATAAAACCAGTCACCAAATAACTCAAGAATATAGATGTAAATGAGAGAGGTCTAACAAGGAGTGCAATTTAGAGCTGCCAGCTACCTACCTTGTCCAAGTTCACACATTCTTTTTTTTTGTTTTTTTGAGATGGAGTCTCACTCTGCCGCCCAGGCTGGAGTTCAGTGGCACGATCTCGGCTCACTGCAACCTCAGCCTTCCAGGTTCAAGCGATTCTCCTGCCTCAGCCTCCTGAGTAGCTGGGACTACAGGCGTACACCACCATGCCCAGCTACATTTTTTTGTATTTTTAGTAGAGACAGGGTTTCACCATGTTGGCCAGAATGGTTTTGATCTTCTGACCTTGTGATCCACCCACCTCAGCCTCTCCAAGTGCTGGGATTACAGGCATGAGACACCATGACCAGCCCACACATTCTGAATTTGTCCCTGACTACAGGGTAAATCCTAAGGCATGAAGGTTGGGCTAAAAAATGGAAAATTCAGGTTGTTCATTCTTTGAATGTTTCTCAGGCACATGACCAAAGAAAGTTGCTCCATTCAGAAAGTGGAACTTGATTTTTCTCCTAGATTATGAGTCACATGGACACTAATATTAGAAGTAATACATAGAGTATTTAATAAATAAAATGTCATTATGTAATAGCTGTAAAGTTTTGACATTCCAGAATGATATGGTTTGACTGTGTCCCCACTCAAATCTCATCTTGAATTGTAGCTCCCATAATCCACATGTGTTGTAGGAGGGATCTGATGAGAGGTAATTGAATCATGGGGGCAGGTTTTTCCTGTGCCGTTCTCTTAATAGTGAATAAATCTCATGAGATCTGATGGTTTTATAAAGAGCAGATCCCCTGCACATGCTCTTGCCTGCCACCACGTAAGACATGCCTTTGCTCCTCCTTTGCCTTCTGCCATGATTGTGAGGCTTCCCCAGCAAGGTCAAACTATGAGTCCATTAAACCTCTTTTTCTTTATAAACTTCCCAGTTCAGGTATTTCTTCATAGCAGTATGAAAATGGACTAATACACAGAATAAAACAAATATCTTGGATTCTCATAATGTAAATTTGTAGAAAATAGAAAATCTTTTTACCTATTTTATTTTTTACTTAATCTCTCAATTCTTATTTAGGACCTTAAAGCTTATAATCCTTATAAGTAGCACAAAATAAATACAGTCATGCACCACATAACCACATTTTGATTAAGGACATTTTGGTCAATGATAGAACACATATACAATGATGTTCCCATAAGATTATAAGACCATTGTTTTCCTATACCTTCTGTATGTTTAGATAGTTTAGATACACAAACACTTACCATTGTGTTACAATTGCCAACAGTATTCAATACAGCACTATGCTGTACAGGTTTGCAGCCTAGGACCAATAGATCAGACCATATAGCCTAGGTTTGTGGTAGGCTGTACTATCTAGGTTTGTGTAAGTGCACTCCATGATGATCACACAATGGCGAAATCACCTAACAATGCATTTCTCAGGTATTCCTGTTGTTATGCAATGCATGAGTGTATGTCTGACAGAACTTTGTCATTATCAAGTTCGAAAAGTTCTGGCAGAATGAGACAAAGAAAGACAATCTTTTCCTGAGAAGTGTTTTTGGGAGATCATAATAAAGGATTAACTACATTGATATTCCAGATACTGTTCAGGGCTACGGGAATACAAAGATAAATAAATAGCTCCAGATCACAAAGAATGCATTGTCTGTGAAGAATGTGGACTCATAAATAGATAATTATAATATTATGAAGTAGGTGCACTAATGGAGACGTGCACATGTGCTATGTGTGCACCAAGGAGTGACCCCTAACTTAGACTGTCACATAATGGAAGGGCTTCCTAAGTATCTATTTGAGCTGAGATCAAGAATATGTGTAGGTATTAACCTGACATAAGGGTAAGGATGGTGTAGAGTAGAGCAGGGAAGGACATGATGGGCAGAAGGGGCAATACAGGCAAGAGTAACTCACTGAGAAAGCACAGTGGGAAACTCTAAAGGCTCTAAATTGCTAGATTATACATTATAAAGCAGAGAGTTAAGTGATATGGATCTACTCAAATGTCCATCAATGAGTAGAAAAAGAAAATATGATGTGATATATATATATGTATTAGAATACTACTCAGCCATAAAAAGGAGTAAAATAATGGCATTCGCAGCAAGCTGAATGGAATTGGAGACTATTATTCCAAGTAAAGTAATTCAGGAATGAAAAACCAAACATCATGTTCTCACTCCTATGTGGGAGCCAAGCTGTGAGGATGCAAAGGCATACAAATGATATAAAACATCGGACTTTGGGGGCTAGGAGGAAGGGTGGGAGGATGGTGAGGGATAAAAGACTACAGATTGGGTACAATGTATACTGCTTGGGTGATGGGTGCACCAAAATCTCAGAAATCACCACTAAAGAACTTATTCATGTAACCAAACACTACATGTTTCCCCAAAAACCCATTGAAATAAAAAAATTAAAAATTTAAGCAAACAATAAAACAAAATAAAGAGATATGGGACTACAGAGTTAGGCAGAGAACAAATAATAGAAAAGAATATTTACCACATAAAAAATTTATCCTTGAGGAGTTATTGAAGGATTTAAAGCAATCACATGGTATCATCACACCCAAATTTGAAATGGATCACTTTGGTGGTCACTTGGAAAGTGTATGTGCAGACTAAGGGCTGTGGCTTGAATGAGAAACATAAGGAGAAAGGACATTTTTTTTAAAGTGAAAAAAGAAGAACTCACACAAAAGTGTAAAGGGAATAGGCAAAGAAGTATCAATAGAAGCAACAGACTGTTGTGTTATGATTGTCAAAGAAGTGAAATGTCCTTTTGAGAAGTCAAAAGAGAACAAAAGCAGCAAATGAACAAGATCAATCCAAGAAGACAATTCCTGAAAGATATCTGATAGAATTATAATGAGGAAATCATTAATGCCTTTAATCTTTACTAAGAGCAGTTTCCTTTTAGCAGTAAGAGCAAGAAACTAGAGTGTCATGGTTCATGGAGAAAAAGAGGGATAAGGAACAGCTAGTGATAGAATGAACATTTAGAGAAGTTGGTGTAAGAAGGGGAGAACTATTGGATGACAGAGAATGGATCTCTCAGCAAGGGCATGGATGAAGGCGAGTGAAGCAAGCCAGTCAAGAGAGAAAGATTAAGATACAGAAACTAGAGAGAAGACAATGGCTCAGGGGAAGTGTAAGAAGATGAGATCTTAAAAAGTAGAAGAGTTGAAGGGGCAACCAAGCCTCCAGAAATGGGATTAAGGAGCCACACATTTATATCATCAATGTGAAAGTAAGAATTTGAGTAAAGTAAAATAAGGCTTAGAGCCCCATGTTTGTTTGTTTGTTTGTTTGTTTGTTTGAGTTGAAGTCTCACTCTTGTCCCCCAGCTGGAGTACAATGGCGTGATCTCAGCTCACTGCAACCTCCACCTCCCGGGTTCAAGCGATTCTCCTGCCATAGCCTCCCAAGTAGCTGGGATTACAGGCACCTGCCACCATGCCTGGCTAATTTTTGTATTTTTAGTGGAGACAGGGTTTCACCATGTTGGCCGGGCTGGTCTTGAACTCCTGACCTCAGGTAATCTGCCTGCCTTGGCCTCCCAAAGTGCTGGGATTTTAGGCGGGAGCCACCGTGCCCAGCCTAGAGCCCCAATTTCTTAATGAAGAGGTGACACAAGTATAAGGATTGGCCTGATGCCAAAAGACAACTTTGGTTTGTTTGTATTGTCTATTCTTTATAGAACAAAATATTAGACTGGTACAATACATTTATGTTAACAATTTCAAATAGCATCTGGATAATCAGTCTCTTACCACTAATCTAACCACAACTTACATCCTAAGTGTCTGAATATGCAACTTCTCTTCTCTGGGGAAACATGCTCATCAAATTCAATACAAATTCGTGCCTTCATCACTGGATCTTTGTGAATGCCCAGCACACCTGTGCAGTCATCTTCTGTATTAAAGCTTGACATGCTGTCAGTAAGTCTTGTGACAAAGGGGAATGTCAGGTTTTCCCTCCTCGAGGGTACTGTTAGAAAGAACAGCTCGCTCTTGTTTAATTAGCATTGATTTTCTTGAAACTGGCTATTACCCTTAAGTCTCAATTTTTTTAATTCCTTGAGATGAAATAACACTTCATTTGTTAAGTCTTATAAAAGCAGCATTCTTTCTAATGTCTTTGGCTAATTGAAGATTTTGCTACTTGTTTATATCTCATTTATTTTGTGTTTAGGTCTGAGCATTTTTCTCCTTATCAGAAATCTTTAATGTATGATATCAATTCATAATGGAGACAAAAGAGTAGTATTAATAAAATCTAGAGTTCCTCAAACCAGCGAATCCATATATCACGTCATACTCATCCTCTATCTTCTTTTTTCTAATAATGATTATATCACATTACACCAGACACCACCATACATACCACCATGGAAATGAATGAATTAAACACGTGATAAAATGTGCCACTTCTAATCTGAACATTCTTTTTCCATGGATGCACCAACCTCTCACTGCTCTGTTTGGAGCCCAGTGCTGTATATACTAACTGCTACATTCAAAAGACAGTCCAACTAAACCTCACTTCACAGTGGCACAGGGTTAGTCTTTGAGGAGTCATTGAGAAGCCTGAAAGATTATTTGATTTTGGATGCTTTATTAAGAAATCTAGTAATAAGCAATGTTCACATACCTTTCCTACCCCAAAATTATGTCTTTTGGAAGATGTGTATACTCATTTGAGATCTAGTTTTCTGTGTTCCAGGCACTGCCCTAAAGGATTTGAAATATTCATGCAATCTATCTTCACAACAGCCCTGCGTTATATTTATTAGTCACATTTTCAAGAAAAACAAACTGAAAAGGTTTAGAAATTTATGTAAATATCCATAACTAATTAGTGGCAAAGGAAGACCCTGGGAGTCCAGATGACCAGCTAACTAAAGAAAGAGCCAAACATAAAACTCAAGTTCCTGGCCGGTAGTCTTGTGTCACCACAGTAGGGAACCACAGTGGGCAAAAATAAACATCCAATTCCCTAATAGACTTATAAATTTGAAATCTCCAAAGAGCATTTGTGGCATTGATTGATACTGACATTTTCAATACTGAGGCTGCACTGTCTTTCTTCTCTGGAGACTGAATGCTCTGAAGTTTGAAAATGATCAACCACAGAGTGTCTGGGGAACCTGAGTGATTATGCCCAAAACTGTGCTGTTCCAAGATCTCTCGGTGATAAGCGTTCATGCCCACTCTGCTGACAAATATAAATTCTTCCCCTTTTCGGGGTTTTCACTTCCAGAATATTTTCAATCACCTCACCTGCGGAACACTTATTCCCCAGCAGCATTGGCTGTGGCTTATGGTACCTTCCCTCCAAGAGTCCTCCGTGTGTTTTTCTCATAGAATCAGAGTTGCAGTTCCTCTGCACCAATATCTGCTGTTGCTCTGCTGATCTCAGGTCACTGAATACATTGCTTACTGACCTTCTCAGAGCCTGGTCATTTCCCTACCAATAGTCTTCAGCTATTGATACCTGTTCCTATCTCTTGTTTCCTCTCTCTTTCTTTCTCTCTCCAGCCATAGAAAACTTCACAGCAGAGCTTGTGGACTCCTGAATAAATCAGCTTTTTATTCCGATTTGCCGCTCCCATGGGCAAGGGGAAGTGATGTACGAAGTACGATAGGTGCTAGGATGTTCTAACACAGTCATACCAGTCTCTACAGAAGCTATGCCTCATGTGTCAAGTGCCATTTTCAATTATAGTGGCTTTTATGGTTATTTTTTTTCTCATTTACCTTATAATTTGTTTTTGCATTCTAACTACATTTGAGCCCCTTATCACTTAGGAACATTTCACATATGAAATAAATAATTACATAAATAAGTGTGACAGCCTTCATCAGTCAAACAAAAAAGGTGATTTAATTGCTCCTGTCAGATATCTGACTTCAGGCACCAGCTTTATCTGGAATTCCAAAAACATCTTCTGGAATTTACCACTCGATTCTCCTTCTGCAGATTTGACCCATTCTAGGGTTCTACCTTATGTCTCCACCCAGCAACTCCGGGGTCTTCCCCTCTAGCTGCAGCACTTCTACGCTGCTTCTCTCAATATCAGAAGAATCTCATCTTCATCATTTCAAATAAATTGTTTTAGACTTACATTGATTGGACTCTTTTAAATCAATTACTCATCCGTAGCCAATTAGTGTAACTGTGGAGAGGGCTATCCTGATTTGTTCAAACCAATCAGAATCCATTCCTGAAACTGTAAGTTTGAGGACCAGGGCCAGGGGCTAAGGAGTTTTTCCCCAAAAGAAACCTGGGATATTACTACCAAGAAGCACAAGAAAAATGAATGGCAGACAACAAAGTGTCAACTGCAGCGTCCCAACTGTCCTTAGGCACAATTGTACCTGTCAAACCCCACTCCTAATAGAAAGCATTGCCTAACTCAGTACATCAACTAATGGAGTCTTGGCTTCAGCCCTGCAACCACTCTTTGTTGCAATTCTAATTTTAAAATGTAGGTGTGAAACTTGTCCTTCTTTTAGTTGTCCATGATAGCCACATGTATATATTTCAGTCTGAGGTCAGTTAAATTCCTATATCCTTGATTCCGACACTATTCTAGGTTACCACTATTAACTGCTTATCTAAAAGTTTGTATTTAGTGGTGATGAGACACTTTTCTATTTTATAACCAATACTTTAAAATTTGTAAACACAAGTGCATCTGGCCTAGAAAGAAATGAGGTTCCAAAATTCATGTATACATATATTCCCTGGACCTATCGGTGCCTCAAAGATCAAAGTAATACTACCAGGGACACAGGGCATTGTGCCAGAGCATTAAAATAGTGACTCACGGTCGGTCCTTCCACTCTCACTCTTGGCACCATAAAAATCCCTCATACAAAAGAATGATTGGCATGAACAACACAGAGGGTTTTCTCTGAATATTTCATAAATTATCCATCAAATCTCCAGATCAAGTCTGATAAACTTATTTGATAGCAACTGAACATTACATCTGAGTATATTTCCTCACCTCAGCCTGCTCACATTTCATCTCTGTTCATTAGCTTCAATTCATAAATTCATAAATCCCACATAAGACTAAATTAGTTTAGACGTGCCCTAAATTACCAACAAGTGTCTCCCAATAACATACTCATCTGAATCCAATATCAAAGAAGTTGCATGTTTCCTACTCAATTTATCAAATAGCATATCACACAACATCCTTAGTTCTATTTACATAAAATCTCAGCCAACATTTTAAATCTTATATAATTACAAAGAAAACAAAATGGTATAGTGGAGAGAAGAAGTTTTAGCATCAGATAGACCTGAGTCTTCCGAATACAAAGCCTGTATTTTGCATGCTGGGGTGAGAAAGTTTTTCAACTTATCCCAGTTTCTATAACTACAAAATGGTGATAATTAAAACATACCTCTTTAAGTGGTTGTGAGTATTAAATGGGGTCACAAACAAAACAGACCTAACCACATGTTCAATGAATGTTGGTTCCCTTACAGTCCCCTCAGATGGGTACCTGCTGTCCTCTACATCAACAATGATTAGTCATGTTGACAGTGTGTACCCTTGATTTTATTTGATGAAACTGACCTTCATCTCTGGTGCTGCTCCCCAAAATATGTAACCTCAGTTTAATCATGAGGAAAACATCAGACAAATCTCAGTTGAGGAACATTCTAAAAGATATCTGTATAGTAGTCCTCAAAGGTGTCAAGCTCATCAAAAATAAGGAAAGTCCAAGAAAATCTCATAGCCAAAAGGAGCCTAAAGAGACAAGGGCATTATGTAAAAAAAAAAAACAAAGGAAATGTGAATAGAATACAGATTTTAGTTAATAATTATGTATCAATATTGGTCCATTAATTGTAAAAAATGTACCATACTAATGTAAGGTGTTAACAATAGAGGAAATAGGAGAACTCTCTGTACCGTTATTTCAATTTCCCTGTAAATCTAAGACATAAAACAAAAATTGTACTTAAAATGTCCTTTGCAGCAATATGGATGCAGCCATTATCCTCAGTGAATTAATTCAGGAACAGACCAAATATCTAATGCTGTCACTTGTATGTGGGAACTAAGCATTAAGCACACATGGACCTAAAGAGGGAACAACAGACACTGGGGCCTTTGATGAGGGAGGGTTGGACGAGGGTGAGGATCAAAAAACTACCTAACTGGTATTTTGATGGCTACCTGGGTGACCAAATTATTTGTACACCAAACCCCAGTGACATGCAATTTACCCATGTGACAAACCTTTACATGTACCACCTGAAACTAAAATAAAAGTTGAAAAAAAAATTAACAAATAAATAAGAAAACTGCAAGTTTAAAACAAGGGATTAAGCAATTCCTCTGGAGTCACCTCCGTTCTCAACCCATACTGCTTCTTCTTTCTTCCTTTTTCTTTCTCCAAACTTAAGTGCTCAGAGTATTGCACTTTAGAAGATACAGGATTAAAATATGAGTTTCTTACGGCCCGTGGACAAGAATCCATGGAGGAAGGGCATGCTAAATTCACACAAAAGAAGAGGCAGGGTGTCCATTAGGGAGGATCAGTATTCAGTAAAGCTCTAAATAGCTACTATAACAAGTGCCAGGTACTGAAATAGGTACTTGACATATGTTATCTTGTTATGTTTGTTCTTCCAGCGCATATATTGATACAGATATTGTTATCATAATTTGCAGATGAGGTTTAGTTTATCATGATCCCACAGCTAGCAGGAATCAGAGTTAAGCTCCGTACTCCAAATTCTAGAGTCTTAAACACTGTTTATACTGCCCCCCGAAATCACAGTGAAATGATAAATTTGTCCTCAGTGGACTTCAACTTCCGTTTTTATATATGTCTCTGTCTTTAGGTGTCCAGCAAGAACTGATGCCTCCTAAGCCACAAAGCCATGCCTCCTATTTTATTCGGAAAAATGTGAGTGGGAGAGTATGAAAAGGAGAAAGGGAAAGGGGAACGTAAAATAACTAAAATTCGCTGAGCAGCTACTGTACACCAAGACACTTACTAGATACTTTACCTACTTTAATTAATTAAGCCTTCACGATCTCTTTCTTTATGAGAAATTAATGTCTATTTTTAGGTACATTGTTAGTGCTTTTACCAGAGCTGTCATGAAGGGAAATTTTTTTTTTTTTTATAGATTCAGGAGGTACATGTGCACTTTTGTTACATGAATATATTGAGTAGCAGTGAGGTCTGATTTATTAATGCAACCATCACCCAATAATGTACATTGTATCTATTAAGTAATTTGCCATTCCTCACCCACTTCCCACCTGCCCACATTCCAAGTCTCCAGTATCTATTATTCCACTCTGCATATTCGTGTGTACACACTATTTAGCTCCCATTTATAAAGTGAGGACATGTGGTATTTGACTGTACGTTTCTGAGTTATTTCACTTAAGATAATGGCTTCCAGTTCCATCTGTGTTGCTGCGAAGATGTGATTTCATTCTTTTTTATGGTTGAGTAGCATTCTATTATATATATAAAATATTTACATATTTATATTATATATATATATTCAGCACTAAATACTGAAATATGTAGTATTCCATGATATACATAGTATATCGCTATACATATAGTGTGTGTATGCACACTCATCCCCGACATTTTCTCTATCTAGTCATCTGTTAATGGACATTTAGGTTAATTTCATATCTTTGATATTGTAAATAGGGCTGTGATAAGCATATCAGTGTATCAGTGTAGATATATTTTTAATATAATGATTTCTTTCCTTTGGGTAGATACCCAGTAGTGGGATTGCTGGATTGAATGGTAGTTTTGGTTTTAGTTTTTTGAGAAACCTCTATACTGTTTTTGATAGAAGTTGTACTAATTTACTTTCATACCAACAGTGAACAAGAAATAATAGTATTTCTTGACTTTCTAATAACAGCCATTCTAACTGGTTTAAGATAATATCACATTGTGGTTTTAATTTGCATTTCTCTGGTGATCAGTGATGTTGGCTATTTTTTCACATGCTTATTGACCATTTTTATGTATTCTTTACAAAATTTCTATTCATGTGTTTTGTCCACTTTATAATGGGGTTATTTTTTTTTCTTGTTGACTTATTTGAGTTCCCTGTAGATTCTGGATATTAGTCCTTTGTCAGATGCATAGTTTGCAAATATTTTCTCTCATCGTATAGGTTGTTTGTTCACTCTGTTGATTATTTCTTTTGCTCTGCAGAAGCTGTATGGTTTAAGTCCTACTTGTCTATGTTTGTTTTTGTTGCATTTGCTTTTGAGGTCTTAGTCACTAATTCTTTGCCTAGGCCAGAAGAGTTTTTCTGAGGTTTTCTTCTAGGAATTCTATAGTTTCAGTTTCCACATTTAAGTCTATAATCCATCCTAATGGGATTAAATGGAGTTGATTTTTTTAATATGGTGAGAAACATGGGTCCCACTTTTATTCTTCTGCATATAGCTGTCCAATTTTCCCAGCACCATTTATTGAAGAGGCTGTCCCTTCCCCCAGTGTAAGTTTGTGTCAATTTTGCTGAAGATTAGTTGGCCATAGGTGTAAGTCTTTATTTCTGGGTTCTCTATTCTGCTCCATTGATTTATGTGTTTATTCTTGTACCAGTACCATGCTGTTTTGGTTACTATAGCCTTGTAGTATAATTTGAAGTCAGATAGTGTGGTGCCTCCAGCTTTGTTCTTTTTACTTAGAATTGCTTTGGTTATTTGGGCTCTTTTTTGATTCTATAAGAATTGTAGCTTTTTTTTCTAATTCTGTGAAAAATGATATTGGTGTTTTGATAGGAATTGCATTGAATCTGCAGATTATTTTGGGCAGTATGGTCATTTTAATGATATTGCCTCTTCTAATTCATGAGCATGGGATGTTTTCCCATTTGTTTGTGTCATCTATGATTTTTTAATCCAAGTTTTATCATTTTTCTTGTAGATATTTCACTTCATTAGTTATTTAGTTATGTATCATCTATCTCTCATCCACACACCAAGGAAACCCTATGTTGTAGATGCCAATAATGATGTCTAAAATAAATTAGATAAAACAAGTGTTTCAAATTAAATGGAGAAAACCTGACTACAGTTTTACATGTTACTTTTCCCAGGAATATTTGCACTTTAAAAGAGCACAACTAGAACATATAGGTACTATGAACAAGTCTAGAGATCTAATGTACAACATGAGGATTATGGTTAATAAAATTGTATTGGGGATTTTTGTTAAATATGTAGGTTTTAACTGTTCTTGTCATAAAAAAGTAACCATATGAGATGATATATATGTTAATCTGCTTCACTATGGTAATCATTTTACTATCTACATTTATCCCATAATATCATGTTGTAAGCCTCAAATATACATGACAAAATTTATTTTTAAAATAATAAAAATGCTTTAAAAGATAAAACATTAAACAGCATCACTGGAGAGCTATTCCTGAAATCCCAAAAAATGGTTCTTACTGGTGGTGTTAGAATCACTAATGATAAGCTAATGAAGTTTCACAGAGTTCAAAGACCTTAAAATCTCATTTCATAAACACACTCCTCCTATTAGCCTAAACATGAACTTGGATCTGTTTGCAAAAAATTTTAAATAACTTTAAAAGGGTTTGCACAGTCTCCCACTTCGCTATTCTGTGCCTCAGGATGTGACAATGCTTATAAATCCCACAATTTGTCCTCAGAGGGTGTCTTGATCAACATCTCTCTGCTGCCACTGGCACACTCCTGGCTCAGTCATGATCCCATTCCCCTATTCCAGCTTGTTGACTAAATCCTCATCTGATGTCTCTCCACAAAAATTCAGAAGCATTTTCTCAGATAAATATTTATTCAATCATTTTAAATTAATTTCCAAGAAAAATGTGGGATTTAATTTAAAATGTAAGAGTACATTTCTCTTGCATTTCCCCTGTAATCAAAGAGTGAGATCATCCACTTGCATAGCACACTTGGAGACAGGCTGAATGTTGAGTAACATTATCCTGTCACAAATAGAGTAACGTGTTCAATTATCAGTGATGCCTCGCCCTCAATAGAGTGTAAGCTGAAGGGTAACCAGGAGAGATCCTCGGTTCCAGGGCTGGTAGTTTTGTGACCTAAACTCAAAAGCTAATTCTGCTTGGCACAGTGTAGAGTTTCCTGCTCCCTCCCTGCTGCTCTAGAAAGGCAGGGCTGTGTTAAATCATGGTGCTTAAGGTAATCAATTCACAAGCATGGATGAGCACCTCAATTCTGAGGAGCTCTCACTGTGCTGGAAGAGCTAGGGTTTGGCACTTAACCTCCTTCTGACTCAGCTTCCAAATCACATGCAGGGATTTGTGAGGCCTTTACACTTGCTTTGCCAGTACACTTGTGTGTATGTGTCAAGAGTTGAAAGATGGTATGAACAGGAAGAATTAACACAGAAGCATGAGAACGGAGTAGGGCGAAAAGTGACTTCTGACTTTCCTGAGCTGGGTTGTTACCATGTTCACCCAGCAGAAGGCACTGGCTTTAAGAAGAAAAATAGAGAAAAAGGCTCTTCAGCACTTAAAATATATCACACCAAAAATCACCAAACGTGTTCCCAATGGCATCTGTAACTTAGGTAGTAAACCTCTCACCTTGCCTACATTGTTAGCCCAAAGACACCAAAGAGGCTGCACATCAAAGTGAAAATGCAAAGCTGGGAATGATTCAATTTACTTTATAAAATAAAAAATCCTGCTGCCCTTTCATGAAATTATACTGTGTGCTTATAAATATGAATGTAAATGTGTAACATAAAACATGAATGTTTGTATGGAATGTTGTAATGAACATTTGTCATTTTTGGATGTCTAGCAAATAACCATTTTTCCTGTTTGAGAAGTAACCTAAATCCTAAAGTAAAGGTGAGATTCAGGCTCCATTTCTTACTACCTAAAAAACAAGAAAGACTGTGTTCTTCAGCCCTCTGGCAGCTAGCAGTGGGTATCAGGCATAGAATCAACCAATAGATGCCCCAAGTGAGATTTTGAACATTGGAACCTTCAAACCTTGAGAGAATGATACAAGTTTAGAGAAAATTAAGACTTTAATAAAATACCAACAGAATCAGCCACAATATATAAAAAAATTTTACACCATGACCAAGTAGTTTAAATTTGAAAATAAGTGTAATACATCATATCAGTAGAATAAAGGACAAAATCCACATGATCATCTAACTAGATTCAGGAAAAAAAAGCATTTTACAAAGTCTAAAATTCCTTCATGACAAAACACTCAATAAACTAGGAATAGTATACAACTTTCTCAATCTGATAAACAACACCTATAAAAACTAAGCTAACATCATACTTATGGAGAAAGACTGAATGCTTTTTCCTAAGACTAGGAAGAAGACAAAAGTGTTTATTCTTGCCACTTTTATTCAACATTGTATTGGCGGTCCTAGCCAGGATAATTTGCAAGATAATGAAAGGTAACCAGATTGAAAAGGAATGACTAAAATTATCTCCATTTTCAAGTATCATTATCTTGCATATACAGAATCTAGAAAAAAATCACTAAAAAATTAATTTGAACGAATACATTCATTCAGCATGTTTATGGACTACAAGAAAATAAATTTTATTTCGATACACTAGCAATGAACAATCTGAAAATGAAATTAAGAAAATAATTGACTTACAATAACATCAGAAAGAATTAAACACTGAGGAATAAATTTAATGTAAGGGCAAAATATATACCTTAAAAACTACAGAAATATTGTTGAAATAAATAAAGAAAAAATTAGTGTTTACTCAGAGCAGCTGTGATAAAGTTGAGACTCAAGCAATAGCAGAGGGTCTAAGGATAAGATGATGGTGGCAATAGGGACTGATGTCCTGGAAACCACATCCAGTGACAATGGAGCCAGCAGCAGCATCAGCAAACTTTTCACAGGGTGAAATTTTGGCTGTGACATCATTCCAAATTTTGGTCCACCTCCATGTCTATCTCTTCAGCCATCCCTTAAGTTCAGAAAACTATGTATTGTCCTGTCAATAAATTCCATTTAGTCAGAGTTGTTTGCTTTGTTTTTTGTAACCCAGACCCAGACTTCTATAGGTATCACTGCTCAGTTTTCTCCTTCTTCTAACGACTTGGCTTATTTCCATTTTGTTAGAAAAGGAAAAGTTCTTATAATTTCCAAAAAATATTTTTATCAATTTATACGTACCCATTGGTTTCCAAATGTTTAACTCATTTCCACAATAACCTTATAATTTAGTATAACTTTGTAAAGTACATATTATGAACCCTATTTTAATATGTGAGAAAACTCAAGTTAAAAGAAGTTACATGATTCCTTAAAAGGAGGTAGACTCCAGATGGAAATCCAGATCTACTGAGTATAGATCCCAGGCAATATCTACTGTAGTAAGCTCCTTGATTTTCTGGCCTCAAAGCACAGAAAGCATATTAGATTGCCTCTTCCTAAGGAGAATGACATCTCCCAGAGTTTTATTTTCTTTTGTTTTTGTTTTTCAGTTGTTTGTTTGTTTTCATAGTAAGAACACTTAATATATGGTTTGCATATATTTTCCTTTTGAACCTGAGATCTACCCTCCTAACATTTTGAAGTACATAATACAGCATTGTTAGCTATAGGGACTATGTCATATGGCATATCTTTATAATCTGCTTATCTGACGTAAGAGAAACTTTATACTAATGGAACAACTCCCCATTTCCTCCACCCCTCTGGTCTGGGAAACCACTATTATATTCTCTACCTCTATGAGTTTAACTATTATAGACATCACACATAAGCGGAATCATGCAATATTTGTCCGTCTGTGAGTGGCCTGTTTCCCTTAACATAGTGTGCTCCAGGTTTATTATGTTGTGCAAATGGCAGGATTTTCTTCTTTTTTAATAGTGAATAATATCTTATTGTATGTATATACCACGTTCTTAAAATCCATTCATCTGTCTATGGGCACTTGTGTTGCTTTTTTATCTTGGCTATTTTGAAGAACACTGCAAGGAACATGGGAGTGCATGGTGAACCTGATTTCAGTTTTTTTGGATATATATCCAGAAGTAGGATTCTTGATTTATTTATATAATAGTTTTATTTTTAACTGTTTTGAGGAAACTCCACACTGTTTTTTGTAGCTGATGCACCATTTTACATTCTCACCAACAATGTGCAAGAGTTCCAATTTCTTCACATCCTCACTAACACTTATCTTTTGTTTATATATATATATATATATATAAGGCATTCTAACAGGCATGAATAATATCTCATTATAATTTTATATTAATTGCTCTAATGATCAATAATGTTGAGCATCTCATATACCTGTTGGCTGTTTATATGTCAATAGGAGAAATTTCTGTTCCAGTCCTTGCCTATTTTTTTAATTCTTTTGTGTTTATAATCCTTGCCTATCATTTAGATAGATTATAATATAATATATATATGGCATTTAGTGACAGGAATTCCCTACATTTCCTTACATATTTTGGAAATTAACCCCTTATCTGATATATTGTTCACAGATATTTTCCTTTTGATTTCCTTGTAGCTATCACAGTTTTTCTGAAAATCCAGGAGTGCCGTCATGTACTTCTGATGCTGACCTCTCCTGGCCATTTGTGGTATAGCAGCTCCTTCAACGTAGCACACAATATTGAGGCAGCTGTCATCTGTTCACTGTTACAGATGAGCTGAAATGACCAGAGGCGCCTGAGAGGCTAACACTGCTAGGATGCACGGCCAATAATTCTAAATTCCCTTTACACAACTCTTGCCGTTATCCAAATCCAAGTTTGTAATAGGTGGTGACTCCTAAGAACTCTCTCACCACTCAGCCTGAGGCAACAGATTCCTCTGTTGTGGATACCTTTAGACTCAGGGAGTTTTTCCAAACTCGGTTTCCATCATTGATTCGAATTCTCTCATTCTCATCTGTGTTTCCTGGTTTCACACCTTTCTTTGCCTAATTTAACAATGTGCCTCGCTTTGATAATTGTGTCTCCACACTAGATAATAAGAATATTAAATTTGGTAGCAATATCAATTCAGAGAGAAGAAAAGCTGAACCCTTTCACATCTGAAATTCCATCTTTCACTTTAGGGAACTTTTAAAGTAAGGAGCTCTGTCCTAATATCTGAAATGATAATCCAGCTGCAGTTGAAAACAAAGCCTTCATTTTGGTCGGGTACCGTGGACAATAACGACACTACTAAGAAATTTCATGGTTCATAAATTTTTTTAAGCCACTGACAACCAGCCCAGTCCAATTACTTGATAAGTGCATTTGACAGTCATTCAAGCTCTATTTTCTCTTCATACTAAGAGTTAATTGCTGGATAGGATATAATCAGAAAGCACAGCTTTAACATGAAGATTATCCAACGTATTTGTACCATTTATATTATGGTTGTAGCCTGATAAACCATTTTAGATGGATTACTTGGGTAACACAGATTTTTTTTTTTTTTTTTGACAGAGTCTCACTCTGTTGCCCAGGCTGGAGTGCAGTGGTGCCTTCTCAGCTCACTGCAACCTCGGCCTCCCGGGTTCACACCATTCTCCTGCCTCAGCCTCCCGAGTAGCTGGGACTACAGGCACCCGCCACCACGCCCGGCTAATTTTTTGTATTTTTAGCAGAGACGGAGTTTCACCATGTTAGCCTGGATGGTCTCGATCTCCTGACCTCGTGATCCTCCCACCTTGGCCTCCCAAAGTGCTGGGATTACAGGCATGAGCCACCGCGCCCGGCCGACACAGGTTCTTAATAATAGGCTTGGAATTTTTCCAAGGGAAATTTCCTTAAAAAGCATACATATGATTTTGAGCATTTCTGAGTATAAATGTGGTCAATCCTATTGACATTAAATTATAATATAGGTCATTAAATTATGTAATTTGATACATTGACCTCAGACATGAGAAAGAGAAATGAGGGAGACATTAGCACAATGATGGGAGTATGAGAGCTATTTACCCAAGAGGTCATGAAGCTTTGCATTTTTACCAGTCACAGAGTCACAGTTAGAAGCTGTCCTCCATCACAGTTTTCATTTGTATTGACTCTTTTTATCTTGCCTATAGTATTTCTGCTTTCAATTTAAGTCTTGTTTATTTCAGGCCTTGCGTCTGTGGCATCCTGATAATGACACGGTCATATAATCTTAACAATCAATGTGTCTATGTTTTCTTGGGGTGTAATTTCTTTGCCTTTGCAAGGAGTTGATGAATATTAGTACCCATTTTACAAAAACATGAGAAGAAAATAAATAGAATTATAATCAAACAGGGAGTACTTAAGAATCTAATCTTGGCCTTGACACTGTGAAGGATATAATAGAAGTAGAATCCTTTGGGGTTCAAGGAACAGAATATGCAGCTTAAAAGTGATTTAATTGATAAGACCAGTTATTTTCTTCTATAACAAAATTTCTGGAGGCAAAGAAGTTTCAGGGTGTAGGTAGCAGTTCAACAACAGAACAAGAGCCCATGTTCCTTACACCTTTCCACTCTGCCACACTTAGGTAACTGGCACTCATTTTTGGCTTTTCTCTTGGGGTGGCAAGATTACCATCATGGTCCCTGGCAACCACAGCAAGACAGAAAACAGAAAATTTTATTTTCATGCATTTAAAAAAAACAGGAAGCAAAATATATCCCAGAAATCACAGAGCGGGTTTCCACTCAGGACTCCTGGGCCAAAATTGAGTCCACTGCCCATGTTCTAGCTGCAAGTGATACAGGAGAAAGAATATTAGACATATTTAGCCCCTACTGTGGGATCAATATTCTGCTGGCAAAGAAGTACGAAGGAGCATGCAGGGTGCAGACAGCTGGTAGATGATTAGTAGGCACAGTCTGCCACACAGTAAAAGGTATATTTTAGATGACATGGGTGGGGAGGAGCCAAGATGGCCGAATAGGAACAGCTCCGGTCTACAGCTCCCAGCGTGAGCGACGCAGAAGACGGGTGATTTCTGCATTTCCATCTGAGGTACCGGGTTCATCTCACCAGGGAGTGCCAGACAGTGGGCGCAGGCCAGTGGGTGCGCGCACCGTGCGCGAGCCGAAGCAGGGCGAGGCATTGCCTCACCTGGGAAGCGCAAGGGGTCAGGGAGTTCCCTTTCCGCGTCAAAGAAAGGGGTGACGGATGCACCTGGAAAATCGGGTCACTCCCACCCGAATATTGCGCTTTTCAGACCGGCTTAAAAAACGGCGCACCACGAGACTATATCCCACACCTGGCTCGGAGGGTCCTACGCCCACGGAGTCTCGCTGATTGCTAGCACAGCAGTCTGAGATCAAACTGCAAGGCGGCATTGAGGCTGAGGGAGGGGCGCCCGCCATTGCCCAGGCTTGCTTAGGTAAACAAAGCAGCCGGGAAGCTCCAACTGGGTGGAGCCCACCACAGCTCAAGGAGGCCTGCCAGCCACTGTAGGCTCCTCCTCTGGGGGCAGGGCACAGACAAACAAAAAGACAGCAGTAACCTCTGCAGACTTAAATGTCCCTGTCTGACAGCTTTGAAGAGAGCAGTGGTTCTCCCAGCACGCAGCTGGAGATCTGAGAACGGGCAGACTGCCTCCTCAAGTGGGTCCCTGACCCCCGACCCCTGACCCCCGAGCAGCCTAACTGGGAGGCACCCCCCAGCAGGGGCACACTGACACCTCACATGGCAGGGTATTCCAACAGACCTGCAGCTGAGGGTCCTGCCTGTTAGAAGGAAAACTAACAAACAGAAAGGACATCCACGCTGAAAACCCATCTGTACATCACCATCATCAAAGACCAAAAGTAGATAAAACCACAAAGATGGGGAAGAAACAGAACAGAAAAACTGGAAACTCTAAAATGCAGAGCATCTCTCCTCCTCCAAAGGAACGCAGTTCCTCACCAGCAACGGAACAAAGCTGGATGGAGAATGACTTTGACAAGCTGATAGAAGAAGGCTTCAGACGATCAAATTACTCTGAGCTACGGGAGGACATTCAAACCAAAGGCAAAGAAGTTGAAAACTTTGAAAAAAATTTAGAAGAATGTATAACTAGAATAACCAATACAGAGAAGTGCTTAAAGGAGCTGATGGAGCTGAAAACCAAGGCTCGAGAACTACATGAAGAATGCAGAAGCCTCAGGAGACGATGCGATCAACTGGAAGAAAGGGTATCAGCAATGGAAGATGAAATGAATGAAATGAAGTGAGAAGGGAAGTTTAGAGAAAAAAGAATAAAAAGAAATGAGCAGAGCCTCCAAGAAATATGGGACTATGTGAAAAGACCAAATCTACGTCTGATTGGTGTACCTGAAAGTGACGGGGAGAATGGAAACAAGTTGGAAAACACTCTGCAGGATATTATCCAGGAGAACTTCCCCAATCTAGCAAGGCAGGCCAACATTCAGATTCAAGAAATACAGAGAACACCACAAAGACACTCCTCGAGAAGAGCAACACCAAGACACATAATTGTCAGATACACCAAAGTTGAAATGAAGGAAAAAATGTTAAGGGCAGCCAGAGAGAAAGGTCGGGTTACCCTCAAAGGGAAGCCCATCAGACTAACAGCGGATCTCTCAGCAGAAACCCTACAAGCCAGAAGAGAGTGGGGGCCAATATTCAACATTCTTAAAGAAAAGATTTTTCAACCCAGAATTTCATATCCAGCCAAACTAAGCTTCATAAGTGAAGGAGAAATAAAATACTGTACAGACAAGCAAATGCTGAGAGATTTTGTCACCACCAGGCCTGCCTTACAAGAGCTCCTGAAGGAAGCACTAAACATGGAAAGGAACAACCAGTACCAGCCGCTGCAAAATCATGCCAAAATGTAAAGACCATCGAGACTAGGAAGAAACCGCATCAACTGACGAGCAAAATCACCAGCTAACATCATAATGACAGGATCAACTTCACACATAACAATATTAACTTTAAATGTAAATGGACTAAATTCTCCAACTAAAAGACATAGACTGGCAAATTGGATAAAGAGTCAAGACCCATCAGTGTGCTGTATTCAGGAAACCCATCTCACCTGCAGAGACTCACATAGGCTCAAAATAAAAGGATGGAGGAAGATCTACCAAGCAAATGGAAAACAAAAAAAGGCAGGGGTTGCAATCCTAGTCTCTGATAAAACAGACTTCAAACCAACAAAGATCAAAAGAGACAAAGAAGGCCATTACATAATGGTAAAGGGATCAATTCAACAAGAAGAGCTAACTATCCTAAATATATATGCACCCAATACAGGAGCACCCAGATTCATAAAGCAAGTCCTGAGTGACCTACAAAGAGACTTAGACTCCCACACATTAATAATGGGAGACTTTAACACCCCACTGTCAACATTAGACAGATCAACGAGACAGAAAGTCAACAAGGATACCCAGGAATTGAACTCAACTCTGCACCAAGCGGACCTAATAGACATCTACAGAACTCTCCACCCCAAATCAACAGAATATAGATTTTTCTCAGCATCACACCACACCTATTCCAAAATTGACCACATAGTTGGAAGTAAAGCTCTCCTCAGCAAATGTAAAAGAACAGAAATTATAACAAACTATCTCTCAGACCACAGTGCAATCAAACTAGAACTCAGGATTAAGAATCTCACTCAAAGCCGCTCAACTACATGGAAACTGAACAACCTGCTCCTGAATGACTACTGGGTACATAACAAAATGAAGGCAGAAATAAAGATGTTCTTTGAAACCAACGAGAAAAAAGACACAACATACCAGAATCTCTGGGACGCATTCAAAGCAGTGTGTAGAGGGAAATTTATAGCACTAAATGCCCACAAGAGAAAGCAGGAAAGATCGAAAATTGACACCCTAACATCACAATTAAAAGAACTAGAAAAGCAAGAGCAAACACATTCAAAAGCTAGCAGAAGGCAAGAAATAACTAAAATCAGAGCAGAACTGAAGGAAATAGAGACACAAAAAACCCTTCAAAAATCAATGAATCCAGGAGCTGGTTTTTTTGTTTTGTTTTGTTTTGTTTTGTTTTGTTTTTTTTGAGACGGAGTCTCGCTCTGTCACCGAGGCTGGAGTGCAGTGGCGCGATCTCGGCTCACTGCAAGCTCCGCCTCCCGGGTTCACGCCATTCTCCTGCCTCAGCCTCCCGCATAGCTGGGACTACAGGTGCCCGCCACCACACCCAGCTAATTTTTTGTATTTTTTAGTAGAGACGGGGTTTCACTGTGTTAGCCAGGATGGTCTCAATCTCCTGACCTCGTGATCCGCCCGCCTCGGCCTCCCAAAGTGCTGGGATTACAGGCGTGATCCACCGCGCCCGGCCCAGGAGCTGGTTTTTTGAAAGGATCAACAAAATTGATAGACCACTAGCAAGACTAATAAAGAAAAAAAGAGAGAAGAATCAAATAGACACAATAAAAAATGATAAAGGGGATATCACCACTGATCCCACAGAAATACAAACTACCATCAGAGAATACTACAAACACCTCTACACAAATAAACTAGAAAATCTAGAAGAAATGGATAAATTCCTCGACACATACACTCTCCCAAGACTAAACCAGGAAGAAGTTGAATCTCTGAATAGACCAATAACAGGAGCTGAAATTGTGGCAATAATCAATAGTTTACCAACCAAAAAGAGTCCAGGACCAGATGGATTCACAGCCGAATTCTACCAGAGGTACAAGGAGGAACTGGTACCCTTCCTTCTGAAACTATTCCAATCAATAGAAAAACAGGGAATCCTCCCTAACTCATTTTATGAGGCCAGCATCATTCTGATACCAAAGCCGGGCAGAGACACAACCAAAAAAGAGAATTTTAGACCAATATCCTTGATGAACATTGATGCAAAAATCCTCAATAAAATGCTGGCAAACCAAATCCAGCAGCACATCAAAAAGCTTATCCACCATGATCAAGTGGGCTTCATCCCTGGGATGCAAGGCTGGTTCAATGTACGCAAATCAATAAATGTAATCCAGCATATGAACAGAGCCAAAGACAAAAACCACATGATTATCTCAATAGATGCAGAAAAAGCCTTTGACAAAATTCAACAACCCTTCATGCTAAAAACTCTCAATAAATTAGGTATTGATGGGACGTATTTCAAAATAATAAGAGCTATCTATGACAAACCCACAGCCAATATCATACTGAATGGGCAAAAACTGGAAGCATTCCCTTTGAAAAGTGGTACAAGACAGGGATGCCCTCTCTCACCACTCCTATTCAACATAGTGTTGGAAGTTCTGGCCAGGGCAATTAGGCAGGAGAAGGAAATAAAGGGTATTCAATTAGGAAAAGAGGAAGTCAAATTGTCCCTGTTTGCAGACGACATGATTGTGTATCTAGAAAACCCCATTGTCTCAGCCCAAAATCTCCTTAAGCTGATAAGCAACTTCAGCAAAGTCTCAGGATACAAAATCAATGTACAAAAATCACAAGCATTCTTATACACCAACAACAGACAAACAGAGAGCCAAATCATGAGTGAACTCCCATTCACAATTGCTTCAAAGAGAATAAAATACCTAGGAATCCAACTTACAAGGGATGTGAAGGACCTCTTCAAGGAGAACTACAAACCACTGCTCAAGGAAATAAAAGAGGATACAAACAAATGGAAGAACATTCCATGCTCATGGGTAGGAACAATCAATATCGTGAAAATGGCCATACTGCCCAAGGTAATTTACAGATTCAATGCCATCCCCATCAAGCTACCAATGACTTTCTTCACAGAATTGGAAAAAGCTACTTTAAAGTTCATATGGAACCAAAAAAGAGCCCGCATTGCCAAGTCAATCCTAAGCCAAAAGAACAAAGCTGGAGGCATCACACTACCTGACTTCAAACTATACTACAAGGCTACAGTAACCAAAACAGCATGGTACTGGTACCAAAACAGCATGGTACTGGTACCAAAACAGAGAGATAGATCAATGGAACAGAACAGAGCCCTCAGAAATAACGCTGCATACCTACAACTATCTGATCTTTGACAAACCTGAGAAAAACAAGCAATGGGGAAAGGATTCCCTATTTAATAAATGGTGCTGGGAAAACTGGCTAGCCATATGTAGGAAGCTGAAACTGGATCCCTTCCTTACACCTTATACAAAAATCAATTCAAGATGGATTAAAGATTTAAATGTTAGACCTAAAACAATAAAAACCCTAGAAGAAAACCTAGGCTTTACCATTCAGGACATAGGCATGGGCAAGGACTTCATGTCCAAAACACCAAAAGCAATGGCAACAAAAGCCAAAATTGACAAATGGGATCTAATTAAACTAAAGAGCTTCTGCACAGCAAAAGAAACTACCATCAGAGTGAACAGGCAACCTACAAAATGGGAGAAAATTTTCGCAACCTACTCATCTGACAAAGGGCTAATATCCAGAATCTACAATGAACTCAAACAAATTTACAAGAAAAAAACAAACAACCCCATCAAAAAGTGGGCGAAGGACATGAACAGACACTTCTCAAACGAAGACATTTATGCAGCCAAAAAACACATGAAAAAATGCTCATCATCACTGGCCATCAGAGAAATGCAAATCAAAACCACTATGAGATACCATCTCACACCAGTTAGAATGGCAATCATTAAAAAGTCAGGAAACAACAGGTGCTGGAGAGGATGTGGAGAAATAGGAACACTTTTACACTGTTGGTGGGACTGTAAACTAGTTCAACCATTGTGGAAGTCAGTGTGGCGATTCCTCAGGGATCTAGAACTAGAAATACCATTTGACCCAGCCATCCCATTATGGGGTATATACCCAAAGGACTATAAATCACGCTGCTATAAAGACACATGCACACGTATGTTTATTGCGGCATTATTCACAATAGCAAAGACTTGGAACCAACCCAAATGTCCAACAATGATAGACTGGATTAAGAAAATGTGGCACATATACACCATGGAATACTATGCAGCCATAAAAAATGATGAGTTCATGTCCTTTGTAGGGACATGGATGAAATTGGAAATCATCATTCTCAGTAAACTATCGCAAGAACAAAAAACCAAACACCGCATATTCTCACTCATAGGTGGGAATTGAACAATGAGATCACATGGACACAGGAAGGGGAATATCACACTCTGGGGACTGTTGTGGGGTGGGGGGAGGGGGGAGGGATAGCATCGGGAGATATACCTAATGCTAGATGACGAGTTAGTGGGTGCAGCACACCAGCATGGCACATGTATACATATGTAACTAACCTGCACAATGTGCACATGTACCCTAAAACTTAAAGTATAATAAAAAAAGGTATATTTTACTCTCAAGAGGCTTACAATTTACTATTACTAATAACACTATGATGTATGGTGATTGACAATTCATAAAGCACTTTCAAATAAATTATATCACTTAATCTTTACATTACCTTGCAAAGTAAATTACCTTTTTCATATTTTTTTAACAAGAGAAGTTAATCTTGGTAATGAAAAAGACTAGCAATGTAGCACAAATGAAGCTTTCTTCAACTTTGTAAGTCTAGTAGTATACAAATTTAGAAATCACAGACAACAGTTAGAACTAGAGTGGACATTTAAGACTGGAGACTGAGTCAAGAAAACCACGTGCTACACAGCAGAATCACCACCAAAAATTAGCTAATCATCGAGGAGGACATTAGCAAACAAGAAAAAATTAGCACCAAATGAGCATCTAAACTCAAAGACAGGGGCTATAAATGCAAGATCAGCCAAGAAGTTTAGTCCCACAGAATTTATTGGGCACCTACTTTGTGCAAGAGTTAGCCTGTGGAGAAAGTCAGGCTAAATTAGACTTAGTCTTTGCCCTCAAAGAGCACAGTCTAATAGAACACCAATTCATAAATGCTCTAATAGGAATATGAATCCCAGTATTCCATGGGCACATGGAGAAAGATGGAAAAACACAGGCAGATTTTAGAGAGGAGGTGGCATGTCACTTAACATTAAAGAAAGGATTGAGATGAGGAGAGAGTGCATTACAGGTGGAGGCAAACATTAGCAAAAGCAGTAATATTGAGTGCGTGTTTAGAAGGGTAAAGAAGGGAGCCTAACAGAGCAGGTAGAATGTTGGGATAGGTGGGAATCGATGAGTGAGAAAGGATGAAGAATGGCATCTGAAGTGCAAGTGTTTGAGAAGTGTCCATTCATGCCCTTTGCCCATTTTTTAACGGGGCTGTTTTTTACTTGTCAATTTAAGTTCCTTATAGATTCTGGACATTAGACCTTTGTTGGGTACATAGTTTGCAAATAATTTCTCCCATTCTTTAGGTTACTCTGTCGATAGTTTCTTTTGCTGGGCAGAAGCTTGTTAGTTTAATTAGGTCCCATTGGTCAATTTTTGCTTTTGTTGCAATTGATTTTGGAGCCCTCATCATAAAGTCTTTGCCTGGATTGACGTCCAGAATAGTATTTCCTAGGTTTTCTTCTAGGGTATTTATAGTTTTAGGTTTCACATTTCAGTCTTTAATCCATCTTGAGATGATTTTTGTATATTGCAAAAAGTAGGGGTCCAGTTTCAATCTTCTGCATATGACTAGCCAGCAGGCATATGAAAAAATGCTCATTATCACTAATCACTAGAGAAATGCAAATCAAAACCATGATGAGTCATCATCTCACCTTAATCAGAATGGCCATTATTAAAAAGTTAAAAAATAGCAGATGTTGGCTAGGTTGCAGAGAAAAGAGAATACTTATACACTGCTGATGAGGATGTAAATTAATTCAGCCAATGTGGAAAGCAGTCTGGAGGTTTCTTAAAGAACTTAAAATAGAACTACAATTTATTTGAAACAGCAACGTTATTATTGGGTATATACCCAAAGCAATATGAATTGTTCTACCATAAAGACACATGAACACATATATATTCATCACAGCACTATTCAAAATAGCAAAGACTCAACCTAGATGCCCATAGTGGTAGGCTGGATAAAGAAAATATAATACATATACACCACAGAATACTATGCAGCCATGAAAAATAATGAGATGATGGCCTTTACAGCAACATGGATGGAACTGGAAGCCATTATTGTATGTGAATTAATGCAAGAGCAGAAAACCAAATACCACATGTTCTCACTTATAAGTAGTAGCTAAACATTGTGTTACAGATAGACACAAAGAAGGAAACAATAAACACTGGGACCTACTTGAGGGTGGAGGGTGGGAGTATGGTGAGGCTTGAAAAACTACCTATTAGTTATTTTCTCATTACCTGAGTGACAAAATTATCTGTACACAAAATCCCCACTACATGCAATTTACCCATGTAGCAAACCTGCACATGTACCCCTTGAACCTAAAAAAAAAAACTTTTTAAAAAGACCTTTATAATGAACCACTTTCACTTAATGAATAGTAAATATATTTTCTTTTCTTTATGGAAAAAAATAAGTAAAGTGCAAGCGTAAGCAAAACGAGGAGGCAAGGAGGCCGGCATGTGGCAGGGAGCCTGGATGGCACCGTGAATGCCTGAGGGCCACATGGAGGAGCTGTGGGAATGAGGCTGAATGGGCCTTAAGGGGCCAGGTAATGGGGGAAAGAGGAGATCCACATATAAGTAAGTGAGCATTCATAAGACACAGTAGTTCTGAGTGGAGAAATGTCATGATCAATGTATTATCCAAAAATAATGAACCTGGCTGAAAGATGCAGCTTGTGCTGGGAAGGGTGAGTCCAGATGAGAGGCCATGGCAATGGTCACTATGACACAATGCCTAAGAGCAAAGATGGTAGAAGGACTGGAAATTGAATAGATGTGTGCCTCTGATAAATATGTCAGAAGGAAAAAAAAAAAAAAGACAAAATCAGATGACAAAAGAAATATGGGGGATTAAAGAAAAGTGAAAGAAATTTCCAAATATTCTAGCCTGACATACTAAAACAATGTTGATGTCACTAACAGAAATGACAGCAGTGAGATAAATAATTTGTTTGGAAGCTAAAATAATGTCTGGTTTCATATACAGTGATTTTTTTGGAAACGGTAATTTGGAATGGAAATTGGAATCCAAAATGGAAATTTTGGATAGGCTCTTAATATTAGTGGAGTAAGATTAGACCTAGAATTTTGGAGTGTTAGCCATAAGAAATCAGACTTGAAAAATAGCAAATATGACATTGATCTTGCAGGAGAGTAGAATATTAGGAATGTCAGCGTGGAAGTGCTGGTAGATGATTTAGACAAATATCCACTCACTAAAATAAGAGTGAGATTATCAGTAGGAATTCCAAAAATGCAACTGTCTAAAAGCAAAAATTAGTCAGATTGTTTAATGTTTCATAGTTTCCTGCACTTCTCCCCCTTATCCCTTTTCCCCAAGCCACCTCCTCTAAAAGGACTTTTCTGGCCAATCTAATGTTTTTGTCTCCACACCCTCATCCCAGTGCCACCTATTAACATTATGTCTGCTGTCTGCCACACTGGACTATAGAACTGCTTTGGTCAACATTTAGTACAACTTAGTGCTATAACATTGATGCATAACATTCACATCACCCTGAAAAAACAACTAGAACTTCCTCCTTTCTAAAATTTTTCATAGTATCCTGGCCTTTCACAGTGCTTCAGTCAGTTTCTTGTGTCTCTTCTTCCCCTATCTCCTGAGGGACTTCTACCAATTCCATTTAGGCAACTGAATCGGTGAATAAATGCTTTATTCTTTTTTTGCCTCTAAACAGGAAATAATTTTTAGTTTGGGATAAAGGGCTTTTGGTCTAAGTCATCTGGAGCAGGTAACAAGAGAGGGCAGCAGCTGAGCAGTCCTTATGTACCAGAGGCAAATGGGCAGTTGAGGTGATGGGTATCACAATTACTCTGATTTGATCATTACACATTGTATGCTTGTATAAAATATCACATGTACCCCATAAGTATGTACACCAATTATGTACTGATAAAAATTAAAAATTAATAACAATAAAAATCTAAATTGAGCAGAAGTAGCAAAAACGGCAAAGGGACAAGTGTCTCCGGCTTCTGCTGAAATAGCCTGGCTGGGGCCATGGATGCTTCTCAGGAAGAGCATGGGAGTTGCATGAGAATGAAGCTGTCAGCTACAGAAATGGAGCAGACTTTGGTGATATCCCTGGTATAAATTCTTGTCTCCACCACTTGACTGAAAAGCCATTTTAGTACTCTGGGCCCATTTCTCATTGGGAATCATGACACGTTCTTTTCAGGGTGATTGTGATAGTTAAATGTGAAGTGGCCAGCACAGTCTGTGCAGATGTCACTTGTCTTACCTCTGATCCGATTCATCCTGTTTCCTCCACACCTTTCCTTTCCTTTTTTAACTGAGGACTTCATCTTTACAGGATACCACAGTCTTTTATTCAGCTTTCTTCTCCCTCCATATTGGATGTTCATTGCTAATGGAAATTTACACTCTTACCACATAACTATTTTGATGCCCAGATCATTTGACATGAACACTAACCAATCAGTGTGCCTTCTTTTTAATGCTCCAAGTACTTTTGGTAAGAACATTTGTTAGGAGAACCACATTCCATGGTTTCAGGTAAATCCCTTGGAAGACAATAATGAGCAGGTCAGGAGAGTCCTTGACTTCCATTTGGTAAGATTTTTTTTTCCTCTATAATCCTTTATTTCTCCTATTCAGATCAAGGGTTTTTTATGACCCAGTTCTCATGTTCTTAATAACCATGGAAATCAACACGTTAAGATATAAGGTCCATCCAGAGTTCAGCCTAAAATATATTTATTAAACCCTAAATCTGGTTTGGTTCTTCTTTTGTGTTTGGTTTTCTTTTAATCTATACTTTTAGGGAATGCTGAGTGAATTTGTTCCAGAAATTCCTTATGAAAAAGATGCAAGTAGAAAAGTAGAGAGGAAAATGACAGGGAATTTCATGGAAAATAGACAAAGATTTCTATTTACATAATGCCATGTAAGAGCTTAGGAGTTGCCCCTATGTTCACTATTTTTTAATAAAATTAACTTGACCTGCTTTCACAAAGGAACTTCTAGTCTTAAACATTTGGAATGTGCTCAGTTGAATAAACTCTCAAACAATTTCTTTTTCCTACTTAAAGTTATTCTGAGATATACAACATTCAGTGGAACTTTTATAAGAGAGGTCAAAAGCAGAAATAATTTCTAAAAGGGTGAAGGAATATTACTGACATTGTCTGACCTTCAGGCAAATAAAGCAAATCTGCATTTGTGATCCTATGAACTATGCCATGAACATGGCATTTTCAAAAAATATTTTATGGACCAGTCCTCCAAGTGTTATTTAGCATCTCATGCAACAATGAGAACTTATCATATAGAAAAGTGAAAATTGTTGCTGTGATGTGTGCAGTTGATAGAGAATAGAAATAGCCTTCTCAGTAGCTAATAAAATGCCATCTGGAAACACCTTTCAACACTGATGTTACATTTTATTTTTTTAATGCACCAGAGACTGCATGGAAAATTAGGTTTTTTGAAAGCTAGCAAAGTGGCATGGCCATTGCTTTTCCTTGGGAGTTTGTCATTTATATTTATGATATTGTTTCTAAACTGACAAGGTGACTCAAATCAAATCTATTTGCAGGACTTACTTTGAATGGGCTGCTGTAGATTTCTATATATCAAAAATCCACACCTTGAAAACTGACTAAATAAATATCACACCTTACTAGTGTCCTCTGATATCTTTGGTAGTCAATGTAAAATAGAAGGTCAGATTTTGTTTTCCTTCCAGTCTTAATGGAGTAAAAATTTTGCCCATTGTATTATTAGATAACTCATACATTTGTTTTCTCTCTCCCTAAGGGAAGTAAAATGAGCATGTCTTCAGTTTACTCTGTCTGAGACACACATTCATGCAAAGAGCATTTAAGGAAAGTATTAAGGTATTAAGAAACCTGAGGCTAAGCAGGACAAATAAAAAAAAAAAACTTGCCCAGAATCCAACAGCTGGGAAGGGGCTGAAATAGAGGTACAACCCAGGTCAGCCTATTGCCCAAGTCCATGTTCTTTCCAAAACTCAGTATGTTCACAGAATTCAGCTGAGATACAAAGTCCTAGATGTAGAATAATAAAAGCCTACAGAGGAAACTTGATCAATGCGACACAAAGAAAGAGAAATTTGTTTTCAAACTGAAGTCAGAATCTTAGAAATGGAAGGCATTATACCCGTCAATACCCATGATTAGATTACTTCCACATCATCTGCACACACACACATGTGCACATGCGCAAGCACACGCACACACACACACACAAATATTCACATGCATCTGTGTTAAAAATACTCCAATTATTGAATACAAATAAACTGAGAGAGGAAATGTGTCTATACCAAGAGGTGTGCATGCAGCATTTCTTAGCACCCTGCTTTCTTTCCACTCTTGATTACCTATGGAGTGCAGAGTTCCTACTGACATTATCCTAGGAAGTATACTATCACACATATATTGATATTTCCTGATTCTTGAATTAAGTTTGACCTCAGTAAAGCCATATTTGCATGGAAGATAAACAGTAGGGTAGTAGAGTGAATGACAGCCTACATTGCACACAAGTAACTAAAAAATATTTTTGCTGCCAATTTCCTATTGTTTAGGAAAACCCATTGCAAGAACGTGCCTTAACATCATTTCCTCTTCCCTATTCCTTTCCCCATTCCATTACTCACACAAATCCCCTTTTCACATTATCACCTCCTATATAATCTCTCCTAGATCAAAATGTATGTGTGTAAATGACCTAATATGGAAGATCTGTTAACATCTCTATCAGAGCTATTTAGTTTACTCTGAGTTCTAACTGAAATTAAAGATGTCTACTGTTAAAGAAATGTCCAGCACAATGTAGGATGCAGGAAACTATTTTGGGGCAGCATCTCTGAAATCATATGAGTTGATTTTTTGTTGTTGTTCTACAATTTATTGTCCCACTGAATAGTGACTTTGAAGAGTTTCAGAAATTTTAAACTAGTAAAACTGCTATTTAATATCATGTCTATTATGGTAATCTCAAGCAGTCACATCTTCAGAAAAAACAATAGAGGAAAGGTATTTCACATACTATTTTTACTCTGCTCAAGAATGGTTCATATGCACAGATTGACTAACAATTGGATGTTTAAAGAACCCTTAGCTGGATTCTTAGCAAATGGAAGTGTAGAATTATCCCAAATGCCTTCTATAGTAAAGTATGACATTTGGGAGGATAGAAGAAAATCATTTTGAATTTTGGCACAAAAAAATTCTTTCTTTTCCTGGATTATTCACCTTATGATCAAAATAAATCTTAGTCAAAGAGCTTAGTTCTTTGGGAGAAGTAGCTTTCTGTGCCAAATAGGAAGTGATTAAATTTTCTCACCTAAAAAAGGCAGTAAACACAGTTTATCTCAATTATTTAGCCTATTGCAAACATCATCTCTATGATCCACTTTATATTAATGATGCTGTCAATCTAGATACATATAAGGCATGTCTGAAAAGTTTTACTCCCCCAAATCATAAAATCGTTTGCCAGTAGTCTAGTTATCAGATTCTTTTGTGACCAATAACATATTTAGTACAACCACCCTGGGTCTGAGTAAGGATTTTACAAAATGGATTGAAAGTAAGGGGTCTATTGTGAGCTAACTTATGCTTTTAATAAGCAATCCTAAAGGATTTCAAAGCAGATCAACCATATGCCGTGACTTAGGAAGTATCTCTCTAATCACAGAGGCCTTGGCCAATCCTAGGCAAAAAAGAAATGCAACTTGAAGTTAGTAAGCTAATTCAGTTTTTTAAAAAAGATATCACAGTAACATGTTAATAAATGATAAAATTCATACCCTATATTTTCAATCTTATCTCCTTTTGTGAATTTCATGCTCTGTCCATTTAATCCCTGTCATTATTTAGGCTCCATATATTGTCTGTTTTTGAAGGTTTTATTTCTCTCACAGAAGAAAATTAGGAACCTGTTTTATCTTCTCCTCAAGGAAAAGAATCACGTGGTAAGCAAAATTTTGTTTTCAAGGGTTAGACGTGAGACTGTTACAAAGTATAATAATAATTTCTATAGCAAACATTTATTGTGGTTTTTACCACATGGTGCACAGTTCCAAAAAGTTACATGCATTGTCTCATTTAATTCTTGTAACAAACATTTGAGCTCTATTATTATCCCTTTTTTAAGACAAAAAACTGCAGCACTAAATATGCAGGACTACAACAGTGCATGTCGACAAAGTAAATGGCTCTCTCTGGGGTTGGACAGTGTATGACCCATGCACAATTAGCAATGGCCCTTGCAGTCAATGTTTTTAGAATTAAATTTAAATGTTCTGGCCCGGCACAGTGGCTCAAGCCTATAGTCCCAGCACTTTGGGAGGCTGAGAGGGATGGATCACTTAAGCTCAGGAGTTCAAGACCAACCTGGCCAACATGGTGAAACCCTGTCTGTACTAAAAATGCAAAAATTTGCTAGGCCTGGTGGTGTGTGCCTGAAATTCCAGCTACTCGGGAAGCTGAGGCACAAGAACTGCTTGAACCCAGGAAGCAGAGGTTGTAGTGAGCTGAGATCATACCACTGCACTCCAGCCTAGGTGACAGAGCAAGACACCATCTCAAAAAAAAAAAAATTAAATGTTCAACTTAATATTAAGCTTTCTCAGTGTATTTGCAATTTTTTCAAATAATATTTTTATAGGCATAGGTACCCTAAACCAATGAGAATATGTTACAGGCAAAGAGGGCCATCTGCCTACTGTCCTTCAATTCTTGATGTCTATATAACCATCTTATTCTGTTTGACAAAAAATTGCCACTAATATTGCTCTGATGACCATATGGTCTGATGAGAATGACAAAACTAAAAAAAAAGGCAATAGGACAGAATGCTTAAAGTCAAGTCAAGATGGTTCAGAAAACCTGAGAATGTCATCAGTGTGGCTCTACTTTTCTATCCCCTTAAGCAAGCTCAGGGCTCAGCTTTCCATTCACAGAAGGAATTGAACAGCAAAAATGTCTCTTTACTAAAGAGACATATAGCGTTTACTGGGCATGTGTAGCTCTGCAAAATCACAGGAAAATCTTTGTTTTTATTTTCTAAAAGTAATAGCATATTAAAATTTGGCAAATGATAGTCAACCATTAAAAGTATATGGTATCATGAATTCATAGCATTTGTCTGAATTAATATTTTGCCCATGGTTTCAGAATCAAAAGGGTATTGGAATAATCCTGCCAGAAGTTATTAAATTCTGCCTTTCCCTGTTTTTCAGGACTTCAGGGGAATTATGGTAAATAGTAAGAAGAGCTCAGTATAACAATAAGAGGTTTGAATGTAAATGGAGGAAACAGTTCATGGAGAATTAGTAACTTAAAAAGGAGTCTATGTGAGTTAGGGATGGATTCACAGAATATAATTCAGTATTAATCTCATATTATTCTAGTATGACATGCAGCACAGTTCATAAACAATTATCAACATTTAATTTTATTGACCACAGATCAGAATCACAAAGGGTGACCTTAGGAGCATCTAAGTAAATTATTAAA
Source organism: Gorilla gorilla gorilla (assembly GCF_029281585.2). Taxonomy (NCBI): domain Eukaryota; kingdom Metazoa; phylum Chordata; class Mammalia; order Primates; family Hominidae; genus Gorilla; species Gorilla gorilla. The sequence goes on from NC_073229.2 coordinate 67,192,815, forward strand.
CAGACATGCTTTTTCTCAGAGTGTTTATAGCACCTAAGGGTTTCTTGGATGGGCATCATTTCAAATACAGTGTCAGGAAAATAGAATAATCCTGAACTTAGGGAGACACCTACAGGTACAGTAGAAAAAAAAATAATAAAACGAGGATCTGAGAACCAGAAAACAATAGCATTGTGTTTAATTAGGAAAACCAAAATAGTTCTTCCTTGAAAACATTTTTGAATGCTTAGAGCATTTTTCATAATGATAAGCACAACATATACAAGGATATCTTAACAGCAAATATATGGTTTTTCAATTTTATCTCTCAACTTTAGGCTACTTCTAAAATCAAACTTTGTCTAATGGCCTAAAAGATGACCCACAGTTCTTTGAAAGTGAGTTAGGATTTACTTATTGGTAGAAATAACATTAGTTGTCATCATTGTCATTATCATCATCATCATCTTCATTATCATTTTTACTGAGTGTCTACCAAGCAGCAATAAGTATATTTAGATATTAATCACTTTGGTAAGTTTTTTCTTCAGTTAAAATAAAAATATTTCTGGTAGAATAAACATATTTTGCATTAATAGACATTATCACCATAACATATATGGTTTTATTAGATTCATTTTTAAGAATAGGTTTTTGACTAGTATGAAGTGCAGAGGAGTTTAAGGATGAGACTGGAGGGTGGCAGTGACATGCGGCATAATTTTGTTAGCAAATAGACAGATCTAGAGCTTTTTAAAAGCTTCTCCCCTCACCACCCACCCCCCATTATATGAATTCCCATTCTGTGAGATGAAAATCAAAGGAAGGAGTAATCATCCAAATTTTTTTGTTGTTTTCTGTTACTTTAATTTAAACCTCCAGTTCCATGCAGATTTTGCTCAGAAAGGACACCTCTCCAAAGCTCTGCTTCACTTCCTGTACTTAAAATATTTATACAATAGTTAAATTTTCATTACGTTACAGGAAGAGAATTTTCATGCCTTCAGTGCCCCCTAAACACATCATTCTGGTGCCCTTCTGATGCCAGAAAAGCTCAGAGAGCTCTAGTATGGACACAAATTATCACTGAGAAAAAATTCCCATCATTTTACCTTTTCCTGATTTTGACATTATACCAGTGTATTCAGTCATGAAATCACTGCACATCAAAAGAGGTCCACAGAAAACAACCAAAATGGGTGAGGGGATATAGCAGATTCCACACAGCAATACCTAAGGATCTAGAGACTTTTTTAAAAAAGATAAAATCTAGTTTCTGTCAAGCCAATCTTCCAAAATAAAATCATATCCTCTCCATTTCTGACGTCTCTCATCAGCACCTAAGCAGATAAGCTTAGATACTTTGAATTCTTTATTATATCACTATAACAGCCTTTTAATTCTTTTCTCCGTCATTGCCTACATAAAAAGCCATATTCTATCTGCTGTGCTGAAACAATCAGATTATTTCTCTGGTTAAAACTCTTATATGGCTCTCTATAATCTTCAGGATAACAATCCAAATTTCTTAACGGCATAAGCCTCTAAATAATCTGTTCTTCGCCCACCTGCTTGGTTTCACACCTTAACATTCATTATTTCTATAAAATAATAATAATAGGAACACTAATACAATAATAACAATATAATAACTAATATTTACAAAGCCTGTATTATGTGCCAACCACTGTCCTAAATATATTGTTTTTATTTTGATAAAATATTTATATAACATACAATTAATCATATTAACCATATTTCAGTGTAGAGTTCTGTGGACTTAAGTGCATTCCCATTGACTTGCAACCATCACTGACATCCATCTCCAGAACTCTTTTTCTCTTGCAAAACTGAAACTCGGTAGCCACTAAAGAATAACTTCCCCTTTTCCCCTCCCCTCCCAGCTCCAGGTGACCACCATTCTACTTTTTTCTCTGTGAATTTGGCAACTATAGAAACCTCATACAATTGGAATCATACAATACTTGTTTTGTTTTTTTTTTTAACTGGCTCATTTCGTTTAGCAAAATGTCTTCAGGGACGCATGTGCATATTGTAGCATGTGTCAAATTTTCTTCCTTGTTAAGGCTGAATAATATTCATTGTAAGTATATACCACATTTTATCATGGACACTTGGGTTGTTTCTACCTTTTGGTTATTATGAGTAATGCTGCTATGTGCTATGAACATTTGTGTCTTTGTTAACAAATTACCATCGACTGCATGGCTTAAACAACAGGCATTTATTTCTGTTATTCCAGAACAGGCAGTTCTGGAGGCTGGGAAGTAGAAGATCAAGATGCTAACCAGTTCAGCTCCTGGTAAGGATTCTCTTGAAGATGGCTGCCTTTGTACTGTATCTTCACCTGACCAGGAAAACTCTGGTCTCTTCTTACAAGGGCACTAATTCCATCATGAGGATCCCATCCTCATGACGGCATCCAAACCTAATTACCTCCCAAAGATCCTATCTCCAAATACCATTACACTAGGGGTAAGCACTTCAGAATAAAAGTTTGGGTAGTCACAAACATTCAGTTCATAGCAATTAGTGTATAAATCTGTTTGAGTCCTGCTTTAACTTCTTTTGAGTATATATCCAGAAATGGAATTACTAGATCATGTGACATCAGAACTTTAAAAATGGCACTAGGATAACAAGGTCAGGAGCTCGAGACCAGCCTGGCCAACATGATGAAACCCCCGTCTCTACCAAAAATATTAAAAATTAGCTGGGTGTGGTGGCACGTACCTGTAATCCAAGCTACTAGGGAGGCTGAGGCAAGAGAATTGCTTGAACCCGGGAGGTGGAGGTTGCAGTGAGCCAAGATCATGCCACTGCACTCCAGCCTGGGCAACAGAGTGAGACCCTATCTCAAAAAAAAAAAAAAAAAGAAAAAAGAAAAAGAAAGGCACTAAATTAGCCCTACTGTAAAGGCTGTTCTTGACCCAGACTAACAGAGCTTAAAAGCAAGCATAGAAAAAATAAAAATGAACTGCAAGTAGTTTAACTTTCTGCAAGGACATAGTTCAATACTCTTTGAAGGAATGCAACTGATATGGTTTGGCGCTGTGTCCCCACTCAAATCTCATCTTGAATTGTAATCCCCACTTATTGGAGGGACCTGCTGGAAGGTGACTGGATCTTGGGGGTGATTTCCCCCATGCTGTACTCATGATAGGGAATGAGTTCTCACGAGATCCGATGGTTTAAAAATGTGGCACTTCCTCTCTTTCTCTCTGCCCTGCTGCCATGTAAGACATGCCTTGCTTTCCCTTCACTTTCTGCCATGACTGTAAGCTTCCTGAGGCCTCCCTAGCTATGCAGAACTGTAAGTCAATTAAACCTCTCCTCTTTATAAATTACCCAGTCTCAGGTAGTTCTTTCTAGCCATGTGAAAATGGACTAACACAGCAAACTAACACAAAACTTACAATATGTCATCTAATGATCAATTACCAGGTCTACAAAAAAGCAACATAACCCACAACCAGAAAGAAAAAAAAATGAATGCATACTCCAAAATGACAGAAATAATAGAATTGTCATGCAAAAACCTTAGCATAGCTAATATATTACAAATATGTTCAAAAATGTAAAGAAAAATGTGACAAATAAGAGAAATAGAAAGCTACAAAAAAAAAAACCAAATGTAACTTCTAGAGTTGACAAACACAGTATCCAAATGAAAAATATGTCACTATTGTTAGGCGAACAGCCTCCTCACTTTTACTTAGGAAACATATGATACAGAATTTTTGAATGACTTAACTAGCACTCTATTATCAGAAGACTATTAATTGGAAACATATTTTCTGGATTATCCAGTCTGGAGTTCTTTTTTTCTATATTTTATATATATTTTCTATATGTTTTTCAACAACACTTTGTGCAAGACTTTGAAAGAGTCCAAGGCTAAACAAATGAACTTCCCTTCTCCAGATTAGCTTTTTGATAGAACACTGCACATAGATAAGATGTGATGCCACTAGCCTACTTATAATATTGCTAGAAATACTTTGTTTGCCTTCGCTGTAGTTATGGAACTCCACCTATTATAGCCAGAAGTTCCACTTGAGTCTATTTACTCCTGACTCATTTGGGAAGAAGAGTCAATAGTGTCTATAATCAGAGCAGTCTTTACAGTAAAGGAAAAGTAGTGCCTGCTTTGTATAACAATTACTGTTAGTTGTTACAGTCTTGGAAAAGTCTTACATATTTACTAATCCCAGTTGACATATTCATTAATAACAGAAGAAGCTCTGAGAATAATTTTTTTAAAGACTGGTTTTGAGAAAGTACATCCTCAGATACCTTTGATGCAAATGTTTGATTCAATACAAAAGTGATTCTTCTTCAAATTTTTTGTCACCAACTATATATGTACTGACTCTAAATTTTGGACCTTTCTGCAGAATAATGAATAGCAAATATGGGTAGTTATAAATCTTGATAATGTGGTTTTCCTCAGATATGAATATGAAAACTGCTGAGTCTGGAGCCAGCAAACCAGGCTCTAGACATACTATAAATATCATGCCATCTTGGTTAAATCTTCTTCTTTTCTCTGCATCAGTTGCCTATACATAAAGTGAGGGGATATGATGATTTTGTAATGTGTAATGTGTCAATTTAGCTAGAATGAACTACAGTCTCCAAAATTCCCTTTCTAGTATATCTCCAGTTAGAATGAGATACAACGGATAAGATATTCCCTCTCTTCTGTGGATTGGAGGATGGAAAGGAGACAATCCTTCTGTAGCACACACACAAACACATTCCCCCAGTTGATCAAACACTAATCTCTGAATAATGCTGGAAAGAAATTTTGTAGATATAATTAAAGCCCCTAAACAATTGGCTTTAATCAAAATAGAGATTATCCTGAGCAAGCCATCTGACTTAATCAGATAAAAGCTCACTAGATAAATAAAATGTGGCACACATACACCATGGAATACTATGCAGCCATAATAAAGAATGAGTTCATGTCCTTTGCAGGGACATGGATGAAGCTGGAAACCATCATTCTCAGCAAACTAACACAGGAACAGCAAACCAAACACCGCATGTTCTCACTCCTAAATGAGAGTTGAACACGTGGACACAGGGAGGGGAACATCACATACAGTGGCCTGTTGGGGAGTTGGGAGGCAAGGCAAGGGAGAACATCAGGACAAATACCTAATGCATGCAGGGCTTAAAAAACTTAGATGATGGGTTGATGGGTGCAGCAAACCGCCATGCCACATGTATATCTATGTAACAAACCTGCATGTTCTGCACATGCATCCCAGAACTTAAAGTATAATTAAAAAATACAAAATAAAAATAATAAAAAGGGTTTGAACCTTTCCTGAGCCCAGACTCCAGTCATTGAATCAACAATTGCTCTCCCTTCCGTCTATTATCTTCCTTCCTGACTGGTTCCCTGAAGAAAACAAGCTTCAGCTTATGCCTGTGGGGTTCCAGCCGGCTCATAAACACACACACACATACACACACACGCACACACACACACACACACACTCACACACATTTCTCCTACTGATTCTTCTTCTCTGAACCCTGATTGGTAAGAGTTTAAGTTAGTTAATGCCTGAGTTCCCTATTTCTTCAGTTCAGGTGTGGATATGTGTATGTGATGTGTTTCTCACAGATGAACTCTTGATTCTTCATTAGCCTATAAACAAAGCAAAGGTATCTAGATCACACTGGCTATGAACGCAAAATCTTCTTCCTATCTCTGTCAGTTGCCTCACTGGCATCATGCATCATAAATATAATCTTATCAAAGATGAAATAGCTGTAACTAAGATTGGGCACTATTAGATTGATGAAGTGCTCACCTGTGAAACAACACATATAAGTTAAATTGCTTTGTGCAGTATGTTTTGGTTGTGCTGGAATCTTCTATTTTGAATCAGATGTTTTCGATGAAAGGAAATGAGGAAAGTAGTTGTCTTCCTGATCCATTAATTATTTTCTTGTACTATTTGGTGAATATGGGATAGCTTATCTGTATAAAATATCTATCCACTTTTTTAATATACTTGGTTATTTTCCTGATCATTTCCAAAAGTCAGCTCATTGTTGGGCATACAAGTTTTCATCCAAAAATAAGGATAGTAATAAAAGTCAGATGAAATTTCTTTTGGAATCTTTTGGAATCTAAATAACACTAAAGTGTTTAAGTTTTAACACTTTCTCGATTTAATAATAATGAGAAAATTTAATCTTAGAGTCAGGCCAGATTTCATTTCTATGAGTTATGCCACTGGATATTTCAGAAAATAGGTTTTCAATAGTAAGGTTATTGGAGCCAGTACTTCTGACTTCGGGTAAACACACACACACAAACACACACACACACACACACAATGGATGTGAAATTTGGTAGCAAGTGGCTGCTATTCTTCCTCCCAAAGTAGTCTACTCAAAAGATACTGTCAAGAGCTGTAAATTCCTCAAGGATGAGTTTATTTCACATGTCACCCAGCACGCAACTGAACACATCACAGAAACCAAATACTTACTAAATTAGTGTGCATTGCTTTACAAGGAAAAGTCAATAAAATGGCATAGTGAATATATCATTGGACTTGAAGTCAGTGTTCATCTGAAAATGGGAACAATAATCATGACAATACCATTCAGAGAATCATATTCTGAAAATTAAATATATTGTATTACAATGAGTTTGTAAATTCTACAGTAATGTATCTATAATACTTTCCAAAAGACTGCTCTCTCATCTAATACAATAGAAATTTATTTAAAAAGATAATTATTTATGTTATATTCATGTAATGGATCATGTTAACAATAAAGGACAACTTTCCTTTTTTATTTAAATTTTATTTATTTTACATTCTGGGGAACATGTGCAGGATGTGCAGATTTGTTAAACAGGTAAATGGCAACTTTCCTTCTTTAGTGAGCAAATCTTTCAGTAAGCAAAGTACAGGTGTTCTCTGTGATATTTTTATTTTTGCAATCTATGTTTAAGGAGCAAATCTATGCAAGGTAGCATCTTTCTAGATCTGGAAAGTTGAATTCTTTCTATATCATAGACCTACACTCACAGTTGACATCACCATTCTAGACAAAGCCATAACTACAACCTAAGCACTTTTATTTAAAGGAATGTTCATAAACATCCACTCTCCTTGGTCTTGAGCCAAGCCCAGAAATAACAAGGTCAGATGGCCATGATCAGGAAGAAAGTAAACTCAGACTTGAAGAAATATACTGTCAAATTCCCCATACTCCAACCTGCTGTGCTTGATTTTAATACTTCTTTTATTAAGGTGATTCTGGTAGAATTTGGCTGAGGACTCCTCCCAAAATCTCTTTTGCCACGTAAATACACTCCACTAGTTTTTCAAGATAGGGTTTTATTAATATATGGATTTTATTTTCTGGCGCTCAAGACAATGTAATGCTAAACTGACAAATGGGAATAGTCAGAGTTTTTTTAGGTACAGTTTAATTCTTAATATAAAAAGTAAACAGATTTATAAGAAACATTCTAATAAATACATCACCATGATTTTTAAAAATAATACCATTGTCCAGAGTTCTTGATAAAGTATTGTTATAGAGAGTTTTTAGGGATTTTTTTTAATTTTTGAAGTGAAACTGTATGTACATACTTATAGCATGACACCAGGCCTATAAGTAAGGTATTTTAAAGTAAAGCTTTCAAGGAAAGTACAAATCAGGTATTGAAATTAAATTGAAGACATAGCTTTACTCTCTTCTTTGATCATAACTAAAATAATATTTTAGACAAAAGCTAAAACAAAAAGAGGATATTATACAGATTGCTGCTTCTTTTCCAAACACTTCTCAATATCATCAAGCACCTGAATGGCAGCCTTTGGAATTCGAGTCCCAGGACCAAATACATTGGAAACACCAACTTCAAACAGAAATTCATAATCCTGTTGAAAGAATGTGTTTAATTAATAAGAGCCACTATTTCCATTTTCACAGAAATAAAACCCTATCCTTTCTTCTTTGTCACTCAATTGCCCAAAACCTTCTCAACTGGTATACTACTGGCATTTGGGGCTAAAAAATTCTTCCTTGATTGGGAGTGCTACTAATAGCCATCAGCACCAGCCTCCCAGCCCAAGTTATTTAAAAAACAAAACACTCCGCCCATTTTCTAAATGCCTCTATGTGTTGCTTGTGGTAGGAAGCTGAATATCCTGACTGAGAACTTCTGAGCCTTAAGCCATAATTTTCTCTCACCTAAATTTTCACTAGTTGTCATTATGTGTGTTAAATTTAGTATGATATGATAAGTTTGAGCTTAAAAAACTATTTTCTCCTAGGTATTTTGTCTGCAGTTAGTGAATGATGGCACTTTGAATTTGGACAACTGATAGATTTTCTATAAATGAAAATAAGCCCTTTTTTTTTCATTCTCTGTTGCTGTTGCTGTTTTTTTAGTTTATTTATTTGTTTTATTTACTTATTTATTTTTGAGATGGAGTCTCGCTCTGTTGCCCAGGCTGGAGTGCAGTGGCGCTATCTCGGCTCACTGCAAGCTCTGCCTCCCGAGTTCACGCCATTCTCCTGCCTCAGCCTCCCGAGTAGCTGGGACTACAGGCGCCCGCCACCATGCCCGGCTAATTTCTTATATTTTTAGTAGACACGGGGTTTCACCACGTTAGCCAGGATGGTCTCAATCTCCTGACCTTGTGATCCGCCCACCTCGGCCTCCCAAAGTGCTGGGATTACAGGCATGAGCCACCGTGCCTGGCCTTTTTAGTTTATTTTAACAGTCAAAGTATGAGGGAAAAGATATCAAGGGCACAAATAATACTGCAGGATTTAGACTGTTATAACATCTGAACATTTGTAGCTGCAATATCGATTGAGGTTAGGATGTGCTACAAGAACCTGATCATTATCCAGTAGGGTGATCATATATGACAGGACAGTCTGATTTTTGTTTATTGTTGCAGCACCCTTTTTAAGAGCACCCATTTCTATTCTCAAGTGATAAATTATATGGTCATGCTGATTACTCCCCAACTACTACTTTTCTGTCTCTATTATATACTTGTAATATTCTTATAATACTATAATATTGCAACAGAACTTAACACATCTCATTGAACTTGTCTCTTTCTAGTCTGTGAAATTCTGAGAGTAGAGATCATGTCCAATCTGTTTCCCCAGTACTTGACACATAAAAGTGCTCAAAACATGTCATTGTTCTTGAGCAGATGATACAGAGTTTAAGAGCTCATAAGGGAACTGAATGAAACATGTAATAATAATCATCTGTAAATTGGAGATGTCAGATTAATAGGTCTTGTACTTCTCTCCTTCCTAAAAATCCCGTGTACCATTTGTCCTGACATCTGAGTTATGGATTTAGAATGGAGGATTCAGCTGGAAGAGAACTGCAAGATGTTGCAACTGAAAAAAGGGTATGTGACTTATCTAACTCTTTCTTACATAAGCCTTGTAAAATATACCTTTGTGAGGGGGTTGTATACAGATATTTTTTGTACTATTTTTATTTTTGCAACTTATCTGTTAGTTTGAAATTATTTCCAAATAAAAATATATGTTTGAATGTCCTCCACTTAGCTGGGCCAGGGATAGCACAGTGCCTGCTTCATGATGGAAGCAGGCATTGTGAGTCTACTCAACTTGCTGAAAAAACTTGGAGGCGACTGCTGCTAAGAGAGTGAGAAAATGCTGATCGTAGTAACATACTGATGAGGAAAGACCGCATTTATTCATTTAATCAGACTGCAGAAACTGTTAAGCTCCACATGGCAGAAGCTGTATCTGTTTGATTAGCCACTAGATATTAGTGCCTTCTAATTTAAAACTAAGTGACCTTTAATTGAATAATAGCAACATTTTACATATTCACTGCAAACAAATAGTGAGAAAATACAAGGGTGTTAACTGCTATAATTATATAATACCCATATTCACACAAAAGTATAACACAGAAAATGGTCCTTATCCTTAGTTGTTAAATTCATGGGAAAAATCACATGGCAAACACCTAAAGATGTTCTAAGTAATTTAAATATCCAGAGAATTAATACAACTTATTTGAAATATAATTCTTGAAAATGTCAGCTCACTTATATAACAGGCATTTTTTTTTTCTCAACATGAATTCCAATTCCAATGTTTTCTACTGGCTAATTATTTTGGTCCTTACATTTTAATATCATGCCTAGGTATCACAGACTCTAAAACTGCAACGCTGATAGAAGCGTTCTGTAGACAGACTGCAATAAAGAATAACTACCCTTTATTTTCTCAAATAATGACCTATTTTATGAATATAATAGGCAAGCATATTAACAAAAAGAATTTTGTGTTGATTATATCACATTAAATAATGCGTTGTTGGAAAGAAAATAAATATGTAGTTTGTTCAGTAGCCCCACTTTATTACGAATCTCACAACTTTATTCATATGAATTTTCTCCTTTCACAAGTAGTATATGAATGTCCTATTCTATATTCTGAGTATTAATGGAGGAAAAAAAAACTGTAGAGCTGGAAACAAGGTCACATTTTACTGATGGATTCCTGCTATCGTGATGGGGCCTTTGCAGCTAGCATCTATGAGTCATTTACTTACGACAGCTTCATATACAGTTCTTCTAACTTGACATTTTTTCCATTCTCAGTAAAAAAGAAAATCTTGATATAATTGAGAACTGGATTGGAAACAGAACCTATTTGTATCTTAAATAACTATTTTAACTGGCCAGTAATGTCATATGTGGAAGGTGTCTCCCTACCTCATTAATAAATTAACTGATATCATTGTAGGTAACATCTGTTTCTCCTCTCCTAAGAGGACTCGCAGTTTTGTTCATGTATTCACCTCCTCCCCAATCAGCCTATAATTTTCAAGACAAGCTGATTCCGTTTATGTCTGCAATAGGATATTTTTGGCTCCCGAAATACCATGCCCTAATCAGATTAGCTTAAATAATAAAGGGTTTTATAGGACCATGTAAATGATATAGCTCTGAGGTAAGATAACATTTAGGGATGGGACCATCCTGGAGGAAAAGCACAAGGTAGCTCCTTCTAAATAGAAGCAAGCAAACTAAAGGACTCATTTCACCCCCCAGGACAAGGAGTACTCACTATATCTCTGGCTAGGTTTTGATATATTCACTGTGTATTTACTACCACTGTTCTCTACTCCACTTACGAGTTTTATTACTTTTATCCTGTTCCTTCTCCATAACTGTTTATTGAGAATGAAGGTAAACATCTAGCATAGGTTACTGGTTTGCAAGGAGGTAGTTCTCTCATTGAAGCTTTGTAAAGTGTTAAATTATACATAATAAATTGCAATATAACTTGAATGCAAAACAACACTGTCCACTTTTAGACCTTGTAGAATTTATTTAGTGAAATCACCAGGAAATAATATGTTCCTAAATCTACAAGTTTATCTTTAGAACCACAAATAAGCTATCATTACTCAAGATTCCCATCACAGTACTAGAAAAATAGAGATGAAAAATACCTGAGGTGGTATCACCCCTCCACACATGACAAGAATATCTGGCCGTCCAAGGGAGTTAAGTTCTTTGATGAGTTCAGGAACTAGGGTTTTATGACCAGCAGCGAGGGTGCTTACGCCCACAGCATGCACATCTGCATCCACAGCCTGCTGGGCCACTTCACGAGGAGTCTAAACAGTCAGAAAGTAAAGATAAATCATTGTTTATTACTAGATAATGACTATAAAAACCCTGGAAGACAATCTAGACAATACCATTCAGAACATACTAATGGGCAAAGACTTCATGATGAAGATACCAAAAGCAATTACAACAAAAGCAAAAATTGACAAATGAGATATAATTAAACTAAAAAGCATCTGTACTGAAAAGGATACTATCAACAGAGTAAACAGATAACCTACAGAATGGGAGAAAATTTTTGCAAACTGTGAATCTGACAAAGGTCTAATACCTGCATCTATAAAAAAACAAATTTACAAAAAAAAAAAAAAACATTAAAAAGCAGGCAAAAGACATGAACAGACACTTTCCAAAAAAGACATACATGTGGCCAACAATCGTATTTTTAAAAAGCTCCAAATCACTGATTGTTAGAGAAATGCAAATAAAAACCCCAATGAGACACCATTTCACACCAGTCAGAATGGCTATTATTAAAAAGTCAAAAAATAACAGATGCTAGCAAGGTTGTGGAGAAAACGGAACGTTTATACACTGTTGGTGAGAGTATAAATTAGTTCAAACATTGTAGACGACAGTGTGGTGATTCCGCACAGACCTCAAAACAGAAATACCTCCCAACCCAGCAATCCCATTACCGTACATATACCCAAATGAATAGAAATCTTTCTATTATAAAAACACACGCTTGCAGCTGGGCGCGGTGGTTCACGCCTGTAATTCTAGCACTTTTGGAGGCAGAGGCGGGTGGATCACTTGAGGTCATGAGTTCAAGACCAGCCTGGCCAACATGGTGAAACCCATCTCTACTAAAAATACAAAAATTGGCCAGGTATGGTGGCACGTGCCTGTAGTACCAGATACTCATATGGCTGAGGCAGAAGACTCACTTGAACCCAGGAGGTGGAGGTTGTAGTGAGCCAAGATCATACCACTGCACTCCAGCATGGATGAAAGAGCGAGATTCTGTTTCAAAAAAAAAAAAAAAAAATACAGATTCACATGTATGTTCATTGTAGCACTATTCACCACAGCAAAGACATGGAATCAACCTAAATGCCCATCAATGATAGACTGGATAAAGAAAATGTGATACATACACACTAAAGAATACTATGCAGCCAGAAAAAAAAGTGAGATCGTGTCCTTTGCAGGAACATGGATGAAGCTGGAAGCCATTACCCTTAGCAAACTAATACAGGAACAGAAAACCAAATACCACATGTTCTTTCTTATAAGTGGGAGCTAAATTATGAGAACACATGGACACAAAGAAGGCAAAGAGGGAAACAACACACACTGGGGCCTATCAGAGGGTAGAGGAGCAGGAGGAGGGAGGTCGGAAAAATAACTAATGGGTACTAGGCTTAACAACACAAGTTTACCTATATAACAAACCTACACATGTACCCCTGAACTTAAAATAAAAGTTAAAAAAACAAACAAAAAATAATATTTTTTTGAATACTAAAAGAATGTTTCCTCAAATGTTGGGGGTCTTCCTAATGTAATGCCTACAGATATCAGAAACTTTTAAATTTAATATTCATTGTTACATTATTTCCCTCAGAGAACTTTGTTCTGATTATTTACATTTTTCATCAAATTTTCTGAAAACAATAACTCAATCCCTAATTTTTAGTGTTTGCTGATTTTTATGTTGTGAATATTCCAACCATAGCCAATTTCACCCTATTAACATGACATTACTAAATGCAAAGCAGAAAAAAAGATGCACAATAGCCACACAATTATACAGTATCACTACCATATAGATAAAATAGATGGAAATAACCTAAAAAGCAGATAATAAAATATATAAGTATAGGGAGTGATAAGTTTTTAGTACTTATCACCTTTGGTTTTAGGCAATAGTAAAAGGTCTAATCTCTAGAATCTACAAGGAACTTAAACAAATGAGACACCGTTTCACACCATGAAAAACAACTGGCTTTTGAAATTCTTAAAAATTTAATTCCTGGAGGCCTCATTATTCCTTAGTGGTTCTATCAATCCTGCCTACATATCTGTAAGCAGTCCCTCCATTAAATTTTCTTCAAAATCCTAGCTGAGATTTGGTTTCTCTTGAGATCCTGACATTGCCCTAGTTAAGGTCTTCATTGTTTCTCATTGTTTTTCTTCACCGTACTCCTTGCATCTAGTTGCAGCTCTCCTCCATCCACTTCAGAGAGTGATTTTACTAGAAAGTGAATGGCACTGTGCTTCTGAAACAAACATAAGTTTTAAGGATCAACAAATATAAGTTTCTGGGTTTCTTGTAACAAGTGAGGTGCCCTCCTTGTCCATATTTTAGTTATAGTAATTTTATACTATAGTTATAGTATAGTATAAAGTTATAGTAATTTAGTTATAGTAATTTTCATACTATGTACGAAATAGTAAATTTCATACGATGTAATTACAAGTAAGTAAATCTCTCTTTGTTAGGAGATTGTAACCTCCTTGAGGACAAAATTGTATCCTACTCAACTCAGAGCCTAGCATCTGGTAGATGATCAATACATATGTAGTAGAGAAGGCTTTTCATATAAAATTATTACAATGTACTTTCTAGTCAAATTTTTTTGTATTATCATTCTATGGAAAATGTCAGTGTAATTTATCTCCTGCAAACTATTTTCCTGTCTAAGTCTAATATTCTGTGACTAAGTAACATATTAGTAGAGAGTTAAAAAAACAACAACAAAAATAAATGAAAATAACCTTACTTATGAATTGAGTTTATATTGCTATTTGATTTCTTTTTCAAAACACTTTTCACCAATCCCATGTGGGCTATCTTTCCCACAAAATATTAGTCAAATCTCAATAAAGAGTACAATAAGATCTTTGAAAGTAATCTTCATAGTTCCAGAGGCATAATCAGTTTTAGTTCTGAATTGACACTTTTAAAAGTCTGAAAGATTAATTATATTTTATTTTTATTTCTATCATAATTAATTGGACTATATGTGTTATGGTTAATACTCAGTGTCAACTTGGTTGAAGGATACAAAGTATTGACCCTGAGTGTGTCTATGAGGGTGATGTCAAAGGAGATTAACATTTGAATCAGTGGGCTAGGAAAGGGCTAGACCCACCCTTAATCTGGGTGGGCACCATCTAATCAGCTGCCAGGCGTGGCTAGAATATAAGCAGGCAAAAAAATGTGAATAGAGAGACTGACCTAACCTCCAAGCCTACATCTTTCTCCCGTGGTGGATGCTTCCTGCCCTTGAACATTGGACTCCAAATACTTCAGTTTGGGAACTCAGACTGGCTGTCCTTGCTCCTCAGCCTGCAGAAGACCTATTGTGGGACCTTGTGATCATGTGAGTTAACACTTAATAAACTCCCCCTTACATATATATATATATATATATATATATATATATATATAAAGGCTGAGGGAGAGAAGGCAGGGTGGCAGGAGTGGAGACCGTGGGCATTTGAGCTACTTTCTCATGTAACTTACTTGTGCCTTCAGGACCTGCTCAAGCTGGACCACATATATACCACTTCCATTTGATGATGGAATGCTGCTGGGCAAGACCCACTTTATAGTTAGATGGGTCAGAAAGCACCCAGTTCATGATAGGCAGTTCTGGTCGCATGGTGACTTGATGACCCACAGTCAAACATTCAGTTTCCACCAAAGCCCAGTAACGGGCTAAGAGCTGTCTCTCAAAAGGAGAGTAGTTATCTGCAGAAGACGGCAGGGCTTTCCTCCAAAATCCTAGAGGCCTCTGCTGTGACTCACCTATGGGGGCCTGCCAAAGGCTCCAAACGTCATTGCTATCTGCCACTGACACCTCAAGCACCATTGGATCTGCTGGGTCATACGGCCCAAGTGGCAGAGCAGCTTGCACAGCAGCCTGGACCTGTTGCAGAGCCTTCTCCTATTCTGGACCCCACTCAAAACTGGCAGTCTTTCGGGTCACTCGATAAATAGGCCAGAGTAACACAGAGTAACACATTCCAAATGAGGAACGTGTTGCTTCCAAAAATCCAAATAGGCCCACTAGGCATTGTTCCTCTTTCTTGGTTTTAGTAGGAGACAAATTCATTAATTTATCCTTCTAAGATTATCCTTAGAAGGAATATCTCAACAAGTCCCACACCACTGGACCCCTTACTGAGGGAGAAGGTCCCTGAATTTTAGTCAGATTTATTTCCCATCCTCTGGCATGCAAATGTCTCACCAATAAGTCCAGTTTGTTTTCTACTTCTTGCGCACTGGATTTAATCAGCATAATGTCATCAATTAATGGACCAGTGTGATATCTTGCCGAAGTGAAAAGTGATCAAGTTCTCTCTGAATAAGATTATGACAAAGCCAGAGAGTTAATAAACCCCTGCAGCAGGACAGTAAAGGTATATTGCTGGCCTTGCCAGCTGAAGGCAAATTGTTTCTGGTGGGCCTTATGGGCAGGAATGGAGAGAAAGGCATTTGCCAAGTCAGTGGCTACATACCAGTTACCAGGAGATGTATTAATTTGCTCAATGTCTGTCATCATTTTACTACATTTTCTAAATGTAAGTGACTAGTAAATACTTTTGAAATTCCCCCCAACAGTTTTTAGTACCTGGAAAAGAGGGCCTATGTCCACATCAAAACCAAGATCAGCAAATCCTGTAGCAATAACTTTTGCTCCTCTGTCATGGCCATCTTGTCCCATTTTTGCTACAAGAAGACGAGGTCTGCGACCTTCACGTTCCATGAATTTATGAACCCTGAAAAACATTTACAAATATATCAGTAGTTAGATATTAATTTTCCAAAGGTAAGATATAAAAACTAATTTATTCACAGCAAATCTTTCAAGTTTATTTAAAAACACCTAATTTGTTTACTTGTATTTTGGGTTTTTTTTTTTTTTCCAATTGTTATTTTACATTCAGGGGTTAATGTGCAGGTTTGTTACATAGTTAAACACGTGCCATGGTAAACAGCTGCATAGGTCACCCCATCACCTAGGTATTAAGCCCAGCATCCATTAGCTATTCTTTGTGATGATCTCCCTACTCTCATCCATATTTTGTTAATACATCTATTTTACATTGAGAGCTCCATTAAAGCCATCTCCCCCTTAGAGGAAAGTCTGAAAGATGGCACAGACTGTAAGCACATAACATTGAGAACATCACGGTGAACTAAGACAAAAAATGACAACCTCCCACCTTCGTGAGCCAGGGTACAGAGTACAACATGCAGAAAGATTTAAATATAAACTAAAAAGTGACTTCACAGTCATTTATACATATATGTGATAGACTGGCTGCTTTGAATTGTCCATATCTCATCTACCCTTCATAAGTGTGAACTCTCCCAAGGTAACAGCAATATGGTTTCTTATCATGCTATATAAATCAAAATGCTTGCTTGCTCCACTGACAAATTTACTTCCAACACAAAAAAGCACTTATCTTTGTTAAAAGAAAAAAGTTCCATTTTGATGACTTTCACCTTGGCTGTTTTGATATTTATCTAGTGTACAAGTATGGAAATTCAGTTTTTAATTGGAAGCTTGTTACAGAGGTTGGAAAGACCAATTATCAAAAAGCTAGTTTTTACACTTGAGAAATATGATCACATTAATATATATTTCCAAGTCATGCTGTGGAAATAAATGTAAGTTATTATCAGTTCAATAAATACTGATTGCAATGTATGCATAGATGCCAACTAAATGTTTACTTTCAATTACGAAAATTAAGATTTTATAATTATTCAAGCAATGAAAAATGTAAACAACTTCAAAAAATATGAAACTCTACCATAGTAAGCAGATTGAAATATAAATACCTGGAGGATATGAAGCAATATTATTGTTAGCTAAACATCTGTTTGACATGAGAAATTCCTGAAGGGGACTATGGTGAAAGTTCAAAATGGTATTAATTATATGAAAACTAATATTAGTTTCAACATTTGATATTTATTATTAAATATTATCATGTACATATTAAAATGATAGTATAGATATATAATATGTATCATGTATATTTCTAATTATATATTATATGTAATGAATAAATTATATATTATATAGTCTATATATAGTCTAAATAATTAATATTTAATTTACTATTTATTATTATAAAATTCAAAAATTTTCTCAGTTGTATGTAAGGAAATTAAGCTCCCAGTAGATTCAAGGGATTGTGTTAACAGAAAAGATGAAATTCTGGCCTAAGAAACCTTACATATTACCTCTTGATAGCAGATGTTATCTCTTTACTTTCTCCAAATTCCTGGCGATATGCTCCACTCACCATTCGATCATTCGCTTTATGTTCACCAAATACCTTTTTCAGGGCATCTGTGATTTCTCCCACTGTACATCTGCAACATGAAATGGTGGTTCCATTAACTTCATTATTTTGTGATAAAGATATCTGTTTACCATAATATTCAATATAATTAAACATTTTATTACATAAGTAAACGACTGTAAAAATGTAAAATAAGAATGTTTTTAATGCATTATGAAAGCATCTCTTCTGAAAATACTTAAGAAAAATTTATTCTGGATGCCTTTATGCATCCAATTCTCTTTTCAACATTTGTCAACCAAGAAATGACTGAATGACCTAATAATTATATATATAGACAAGTACCTGAAGGTTGCTGAATAATTCACCACTTAACACAAATGGATAAACAGCAACACTCCCATAAATATTTTTTGATAAGAAGTAAATCTTTTAGCATATTCCATCCATTTGTTCACTAACTCATCCAACATTAGCTGTGTGCCTAATGTGTGCCAGATATTACTATATCTCTATATCTACTATAGCAATACAGTAATAAATGAGACCAAAGAAAAAGTACTTGTTCTTATAGACATTAACATCTGTAACATCTAGTCAGAGGATGCAGATGATAAACAACTAAATAAATAAACTAGTAAGACAATTTCATAGGGTAATAAGTACTACAAAGACACTTAAACCACGCAAAGATGGAATGGGGTGTCTGGAAGAACCATTTTAAAGTTATTGAAGATGTGAAGATATGACTTTTGAACTAAGATATAAATTATAAAAAGGGGGATCCCAAGGGAACATAAAACAGTAAGAGTGTTTGAAAAAGGAAGCACTAAAAGCAAAGGCTCTGAGATGTAGGAAAATATGTTCTATGTTCTAAAAATAGAAAGAAGGGCATTAGGAACACGGCATAGTGAGGAAAGTGGTATAAGATGAGGTCAGAGAGATGGGCAAGAGTCACATCTAGCACATCTTGCAGACTATCGGAAGATTAGGTTTTAATCTAAAAGGAATGGGCAACCATCAAAGGACTTTAATAAAAGTCATCTAATTTTTTTTAATGAAATTAGTAGTAGAAAAAAACAGCACATACTAGTTATACTATACCTTAACCAGTTAAAGCAACATTTTTTTTAAAACTTCATTATATTAAGAAATAAACACTTAAAAGCAAAAGTAATCATTTAATGATACTGCCATATATTGGGAGAAAATTTTCCATGGGTCACTTGCTTTTCTGCACATCCTGTGGAGCAAAGCACTGACAGCTTTTTATTCTGGACTATCTTTTCAAAGATGTCTGTATAGTGAATCGCCTTAGAAGACAGAAATATTGGCTACCTCCAGAGCAAAGAGTAGGTATGCTTTCTGTCCAATATAATAATGTCTTCCTCTAGAACAACGGAGGCCATGCTTATTACCCATTACAAAAGATTCCGAATCCCTAAGCTCAGGCTTCCTCTCCTTGAATGTAACCCAATGCACTGTACATGAGGTATCATCTAGCAGTCCTTTTCACATCACTCACATCAATTGGGCATCAAAGGAACTAGCCCAAAACCTGCTGATGTTATGGCTATTAGTATGGTAGTAACAAACTGTCATTAGGTTCTGATCCAGGGATCTCATATCATCAACCAACATCCCACTATACAGGATAACTTGTTAGCTTGCAAGAAGGGTAATATTTTAGACTCCTTCTGGTTCTTAATATAACAAATTTATTTATATATTGATACATATAATGAGATAATTTTTAAATAACAACAAATAGAAAAATAATAAAAATTAACACATTAAGTGCCATATTCTGTTCCAGGAACTATTTTTAATGACTTACTGTCTTCTCACAAAAATCCTATTAGGTAGCAAGTACAAAAAACTTTACCTTGCCAAATATCGTGTTTATGGGAACACAGAAGCAGATGTAACATGAGATTAGATTCTGTTTTTCACTCAGCCTTTTTTAAATGCAGGATGACAAAAGTTAGGAGACAAAGGAGCATGTTAAGGGTTACAAAGGCAAAACGTTTCAAGAAGGAAGAGGTGGTCAATAATGTTAAATACTGTAGAGAATTCAAGATAAGGACTAAAAATTATCCACAATATCAGACAAAGAGGAGGTCTCTAGTGAACTTAGTAAGAGCAATTATATTACAGTAGAAAATCAAATGCAGTAGACCAAAATGTCAACAGGAGATAAAAGACTAGTAACAATTAATAAGTATTCTACTCCTAAAGGAACACATGGCTCTAATAACAAGGGAAGAAGGACTGGGAAGGGGGTGTGGGGAAGTTGGTTGCTCTTCCGGTTGCTTCATGGTTAAAACTAATTCAAAAGCAATGGGATGACAAGTTTTTCCTGTAAATTCTCAGATTAATGTTCCCCTCCCCACCCCACAGCCATTTTAACTGGTAAAATACCAAGGTAATAGGCATAAACCTGGTGATATACTTGAGAGTCCAACACATTTCAACCTGCGAATCAGTGAAATGGATTCATTTCAATAGTTTCAAAATTCCTCAGCCACAGTAAAATACACAATTATTAATACAGTTCACTCAAAACATATGAATGTTTTAAATACAGAAATTTTAAAATGATAAGAATTAAATTTATTATGGATGCCATTATTTTCTTTTGGGCTCACTTGGTTTACGGGATCAACCTTTTATTTAAGTATACTCTGAAAAGCTAAACTGGTCAACTTTTAGTCTTTGGAAACCTCCAAACTTATATATCTTTACCTTGCCCGAGATGCATCCACTGCAAGAGCCAGGATATTTCCATCTCCGCTAGCAGCACATTTGGTTAGTGCAGCAAGACAACGTTCAGCCAAAGCTTGATCTCTGCTGGATTTGATCTATGGAAAAAGTCAAGGAAAGGGACAATTTACATGAAGAGAGAATAAAACAGAGATCAAGAGATTAGACGCTGATGCATACCATATGGCATTTTTTTCCATAATCCTAACTCCAAATGTAAGAGGAAAAAATTGAAAAGAATAATATATAACCTAGGAATTTTATTCATTCAATTCATTCATTCACTCAGGATTTCCTAAAATAATATTACATTTGGTATAATCCTAACAAATCAGAAACATGAAGGGCAATAATAGTGCTGACCTTCCCAAGTAGCACATGTTACTTAGGCTTTTCTAAAGTACCAAGACATTGTAAACAAGTGGGTCTTTCATATGAAGTATTTTGAAGGAACACTAAAGATTAATAGCGACAAGAAAAAAAATCAAAACTTAGAGAATATTTTAGTTATATTTTAAGTTTCCTTTAGATAAATAACAATGTATTGATAATAATATGCATATTGCTATACTTTTATTTAAAAATAATCTCAAGAGAGAAAGAGGGACTAAGAAAAAGATATACAACGAAAAGCACAGTAAAAAACGTTTTCCCTGGGTCCTAACTCTGCTCTGCCAATAATTTGTCAAAATAAAGTTGCATAAATCCATTTTTTTACAAATTGTACCACCTGTAAAAGAGTCTAAAATATACTGCTCAAGATGCCACTAGTATTATATAGCATATATAAGCAGAGGTTGTACAGAAAATTTATACAGTCATCCCTCAGTATCTGTGAGTGATTGGTTTCATGACCCACTGCCCACCCTATCCACAGATACCAAAATTCAGGGATGTTCAAGGCCCTTATATAAAATGATGTAGTATTTGCATATAACCTATGTACATTTTCTTGTATACTTTAAATCATCTCTAGATTACTTATAATTCCTAATACAATGTAAATACTATATAAATAGTTGTTATACTGTATGGTTTAGGAAATAACAAGAAAAAAGTCTGTACATATTCAGTACAGACACATCCATTCTTTTTTTCTCAAATATCTTCAATTCATTATTGGTTAAATCTATAGATGTAGAACCCACAGATATGGAGGTCCAACTATATTTAGAGCAAGAAAAAACTCCAAATTCTCCATAAAAATGCCCATTTTTCTTTATCTTTTATTGGAGAAAGAAACAATAAACACATACAATTTAAGAGAAAAATAAAGTAAATCGAGTAAATAACGAAGTGATTTGGCACAAGGTAGTAGGGTGCTATTGTAGATATTGGATCACTGTAAGCTTCTTAGATAAGCTGACATTTGAGCAAAGACTTAAGAAGTACACCTTTTCTGGTTTACTAGAAAACTAGTCATCCTTAGATTAGGTAGTTTGCTATAATTATCTCAACAACAGATTACTAAAATTCAGGGAGTGAAAACACATGCTAAAATTAATTAGGGCTGAGGGTTACAGAAAAATAATTTAATATAAAATTACTGTTGAGATAGTTCACATTTTTTTAAAAATTACCACCACAGGTAAAATATTGTTAAAACCATAGGTAAAAGGAAAGCATAAGAAAATATAAACTTGAGTTCATCACTAAAGAGAGCTCAGAGTATTGCAGCAGAAATATATTTTGCTATAAAAATATCTGATTCTAGCTATGAAAATTAATTTTTATAATAGAAGAACTTTAATTTGGTCATGGTCCTAAGAAAGTTCAAAACTAGGAAAAAGTTACATCAGAATATCCATTTCTCCTAAACTGGCTCTAGAGTCAAAAAGCCTGCATTCAAATCCCAGCTTTGTCACTTATACTATAAACTTGAGCAACGAAATGAGACTCTCCAATCATTAGTTCCCTCATCTGTAAATGGAAATAAAAATAGTAACTACCTGTTAAATAAAATAATACACAAAAACAACAATTCAAGAAAAGGATTTAGTACAGTATGGGTACACAGTAAGTGCTCAATAAATGTTAACTATTATTGCTATATTGTCATTAATGAATTTCTCTCTGTTGCCCAAAATAAGGTTTATCATTATTTATGATAAATGAAATCCCTCAGGCTATGAAGATATAAAGTTAATAACCTAAAGTATAACAGAGAAGAAAGGGTTTTCCAAAAATAAATACTATTAGATTTTTATAGATTGAACTAAAAAAAAAGCCATACATTAAACAATCTCAGGAAAAGTAAACAAAGAAAAACCATTAAATGTTTAAGCTTCCTACCTTGGAAAAAGCAGTACTTACAAATGCCAAAGATTAAGAGGCCAAAGTAGCTTCATACAACAAAAATATATAGGTTACAACAGTGACAATTAATTTGATTTATCTATTTCAGTATTTCATATGCTCTGGATCAACTCAGTGACAAACTAACAATAAGAAGGGAATACGATACTCTAGTTTCAATCAAAACAAATAAAGGTTATTGTAAACTGTACCTTACTAAAGCACTACCAAATATAGTTGAATTTTAAAAATCAAAAAGCAAGTAATTATTTCAAAGTAGTATCAGATGCCATCATTCTGGTGAAAGAAATTACAATAAGAAGCCCTGGGTTCAAATAATAACTCTAAACTTTATTCTGTTTTTAATTTTTAGTAAGTTACATAATCATCTAAGCCTTGGTTTTAATCTATAAATTATGGAAGGTATTATTATTGTAGTGTGGTTTTTAATAACAACTTATAAGTTTCACAGAGGTAGATATCATGGTTTAAAACAAGTTTTTGGTGTCAACAGACTAAGACTGAGTCCTGGTTGTCTAATTATTTATCCTGAGCAAGTTTCTCAATGCCTTATTTTTAGTTCCCTTACATTTGAAATGATGGAAATTAATACACACCTCATGCTGTTGTAAGGATTAATTTAAGCAGGACAGTTTAAGAGCTTAGCCAGAGCCCAGAACACAGAAAATACTTAAAAAAACAAAAAAGCAAGCTATTAATACCTTCTTAAGTTTTTCAATCTGCCTGTTTCGCACTGAAGTATTATCAATTGCCAGAACTTCTACAGCGTCTTCTTTTTCCAACTGGTACTTATTTACTCCAACAATTACTTCAGAACCTGGTAATTTCCCAAAGAAAAATTTTATTCACAAATAATTACCTAATTGTAATGCTCTGGTTATGATGTATTTTCCTTATAAATTTAATATCTTTAAGTAGTATTCTTAATTCTTAATGCAACTTCAATATAGATCAGCAAATCCCAATCTGAGAAGGGGGTGTGAGAGGAAAGTAGAGGTATATGTCAGAGTCTCTGTAAGGAAGGACTTTCATTATTCTACCAAACTATTAATATACACTTTCCCACGGTTTCTAATAAATCTTTTAACACTTCAAAATAACAATCAGAGAAGCTGCCATCTAAGATTTATAAGGTAGAGAATGAATACCCAGTAGCTTTTCTAATATTTTTTTGAATTCAGCCAGTCACTTTTAAACAAAAAAAGAACCCTTCTATAATCTATTAGTAAATTAAAATTACAAAGATACTTCCTTACATGATAAAGAATATATTTTACCTCAAACTACCAGATTATTACCCTTATATAAAACTTCCCACAACCCCTATCCCTGGTTATACTCCTTCATATTTCCTTCATAGCACTTATCATGATCTATAATTCTTTATTTACTTGTTCATTTTCCTCTCTTTTACTAGAATGTAAGATTTTTGTGCATAGAGGTCATAGAGGTCATGTCTGTCCTGTTCACAGTTATATGCCCAGACATAGCAAGTGCCTCAAACAAAATAAACTAAAAAAGTATTCATTGAATGAATGAATACTCCAATGCAGAGAACACTGTGATCATCAACAGTGTCATCTTCAAAATGTTAATGACATCTACCCACAAACATGTACATATATACAATGGTTAGACATCCACACACACTTTGTACATATGCTTGCCTGTGTGCATCCATGTATGCGAAAATACATATATAGATAGATAAAAGTATATGAGAAAAAATTTACCCAAGTTCCATTTTTCATTATTTTTGTTTTATTAACTATACATGTTATCTTCAAACAGAAATGAATTTCTTTTTAACTACTGGATTTCATATATGAACTTTCTCACTATCTTACCAGAATCTATTCTAGCTTGTCTTCGGGCAGCACATTCTTCAATTCGAAGTTTAGGTATTCCCTCAGCTACAGCTTTGGCCATTCCACCCATTTCTTCAATTTCATTAATGAGCTAAAAAGAAAAACATTAACAAAACTAAAAGAGAATACTAAAAATGTGTGTAAACTATATAAATTTGTTATGAGTGTTATATAATTACTAATATTAATAAAATTATAAGCTAAATGTTGATGTTTCATAAGAACAGAATTAAATAAACATCAAAGGCATTAATTAGAATTTGTGTGTTTATAGTTACTTGAAAAGACAACTAACAAGTATATTCCAAAAAACACAAAACCTCTTAAGTCTTGGGAGAAAATTAAAGCAACATCAATTCTCTAATCTTTATTTTTAGGTACATAAAGTTTTCATAACTACATAAAGTCTGTAAGAAAAATATATTTTAAAATGCAATTTACTTTTGATTTGAGCTGCAGAGAAACAATGTAACCTCATCTTTAATGAAATCAGGAAACATTTAAACCTTCAATCATAGCTTCATATATGAAGGCAGAAAACAGACAGTGGAATGATATATGACTTAGCAGAAAGGATCAAGGTCAACCTGCTTTTCCCTGATGAATTCAAGAAAGAAGAATCTATATTGGATTCTACGTAAGTGTAAAATGAGAAGCTAAAAAGAAGAAGACAATTTGAGAGTCTGCGACCACCCCTCTCTCATTCTGTCAGGAGAACCAAAGTTTACTGTCTACAGAAAATGAACTCGAGACGCAATGAACTATCAAATACCAAATACAGAGAGAAGTAAGGGTAAGATGTCTTACTGAAATAAAAGCCTGTACTCTGACTAAAGACTAAAAACAAAAAGCACAGAGAGAAAACAGAGACAATACAGGATGCAAAAGAAAACTTCAGAAAATATCATGAATTCGGAATATAAATGGATTCTGTACTAATGAAACAAATGAAGATGACATTAATTATAAGGGGGAAATTAGAAAACAAAAATGAGCTCTACGAATCAAAAATATAATACATGAATGTAAAAATAAGTAGAAATATAAAGTTGACAAATCTTTAAGAACACAGAAAAAAAGGCAAACAGATATACTATAGAAAAGATAAGAACAGGCAGGGAGCAGTGGCTCACGCCTGTAATCCCAGCTCTTTGGGAGGCCGAGGTGGGCGGATCACGAGGTCAGGAGTTTGAGATCAGCCTGACCAACACGGTGAACCCCCGTCTCCATTAAAAATACAAAAATTATCCGGGTGTGGTGGTGTGTGCCTGTAATCCCAGCTACTCGGGAGGCTGAGACAGGAGAATCGCTTGAACTAGGGAGTCAAAAGTTGCAGTAAGCCGAGATCACGCCACTGCACTCCAGCCTGGTGACAGAGTAAGACTTTGTCTTAAAAAAAAAAAAAAGATAAGAACATCAGCACATCAGAATATTATTTAAGGAGGTCCGTAGCTTATGACTAGGAGTTCTAGAAAGAGAAACCATATGAAAATGACAAGAAAAATACTGTCAAAGAAATAATACAAGAAAATTTCCTAGAGCTATAAAAATATTTTTTTAAAAAAGGTGAGATGAAAAAGACCCAATAAAGGTTCAGTACCATGTAGGAAAAAATACACCAAGTTATACATCAATACAAAAAATAAAGAAGAGGTCCCAATACTTTCAGAAAGAAAGATCCTGAATGAGAATGGCATCAAATTTCTGATCAGAAATATTGAAAGCCAGAATAAAAATCTAGAATAAAAAACAGATCAATGCTTATAAACTTGCTTATGAATTTCCTGAATGGAAATAATGTCAAGCTTAATCAGGCTATTAATCAATTATAAAAATAGAATAAAGACATTCCCAAACAGGAAAAGTTTCAAATAATTTATCTCCCATGCACCATTTTTAGCAGGTTTCTATGAGATGTACTTCCAAATAACCAAGAGATAGACATGGGATTCAAGATTCAGAATTAAACAGAGGAGAAATGAAAATATATTCCTACTATAATGGCAAAGAGGAGTCAAAGAACAGCAATAGTGAGCAGAAATAGAGAAAAAACAATTTAAGTCAAATGAGAACATTAGAAGAATTCAGAAAAGATTACATTGAGATATAATTATATTGGTAGTAAGGGAGGAGGAAAAGTAGGGGTATGAATCAGCCAAAATCTAAACTATCCTACTAGGAAAGCAATAGATAGTGTCTAAGGTCTCACGTGTAATGTCTACAGTTGATAAAATTAGACGAAACAGTATACATGTGATTTTAAACTACGCAGATAAAAACAAAAATAAGCAAAGAAGTATGTATCTTACTCCAGGAAGCAGGAAAAAACAAGTGGATGATCAAAAACTGCTGTTCTTTGTATGAGCTTTTTAATACTAGCTGTCTTTTTAATTATTTTAATAAAATACTTTAATAGAAATGTATTTTTAAATGGACTGTTTTGAAAACTATAAAATCAAATCTGAATTTTTTTTGCAAACATCATTTAAATTATTATATAAATCTGTAAGTGATTTGATTTATAAATTTAAAATCTATAAATCTTGACTTGTAAGTTTTAAAATCTATAAATCTTTACAAATCTGTAAATTCTGAAAACAAAGTTGCAAAGTGGAAAAACTTACCTTTAAAGCAGCATCATAAACATCATTTGTGAGACATTCCATCATGTAAGAACCTCCCCAAGGATCAGCCACTTTGGGAATCCCAGATTCTTCTTGAATGATGATTTGTGTGTTCCTGGCAATTCGAGCACTTTTCACAGTTGGCAAACCCAAAGCTTCATCAAAAGAATTTGTGTGCAAAGACTGAGTCCCTCCAAATACTGCTGCCATTGCTTCTATTGCAGTACGGACAATATTATTGTAAGGATCCTAAAATATTTGATAAAAAACAAAAACTCAAAGAAACAGGTGATAGATATTGCAACTATAAACAGCAACATGATTAAACAGCAACTGTTACATATTTTCTATGTCAATTTCCATATTAAGCTTCAGAATAGCAAATAAATTCAGACAAATTAGTTTAGAAGCCAAAATTAGAAGAGTCAGAGTCAGTGTTTAGTGCCTCTTATAATCCTCTGAAATATCAGATATTGTTGTGCTTACTTTTATATTGCCTAAATACTTTTCTATAAGTATATCAACAATGCATTCTTTTTCTAGTTAAGATTATATAGTCCTTCATTTCATAATTCACTCTCTGCTGATTATTTTGTCTACCTCACAGTATCTACCACAATGATGTGTACAAAACAGGCACTGAATAAATGTTAATAAAATAGATGAACAATGAACTGAGATATCGGAAATTTGAGTTCTAGTTTATTGTATGCCTAATTGTGATTTGGGAAAGTCATTGGATCTCTCTGAACTTCAGTTTCTTTAGCTGAAAAAATAAGCAGGTTAAAATAAAAATGATTATTAAAGTTCCTTCCAACCCTAAAAATCTCTTATTTCTCCATGTATTTATTTATTTTTATTTTATTTACTTATTTATTTTGAGACAAAGTCTCGCTCTGTTGCTCAGGCTGGAGTGCAGTGGCGCAATCTCGGCTCACTGTAAGCTCCGCCTCCCGGGTACACTCCATTCTCTTGCCTCAGCCTCCTGAGTAGCTGGGACTATAGGCGCCTGCCACCACACCCGGCTAATTTTTTTGTATTTTTAGTAGAGACGGGGTTTCACCGTGTTAGCCAGGATGGTCGTGATCTCCTGACCTTGTGATCTGCCCGCCTTGGCTCCCAAAGTGCTGGGATTTACAGGCGTAAGCCACTGTGCCAGGTCTATTTCTCCATTTATAAGAACCTGAAGTTTTATTTCATACAGAGTATAATAGTTATTATTCAACATTTAAATGTATAAAAGCAATGTAACTTTGCACATATAAATTATTTTTAAATGTACCAAAATAATTTCATATGTGAAGAGAACATGTATAAAAACAAGGCCATAACTATACAATTTTTAAGAGAACAAATTAAATTACCAAGTAAAAATAGTCTTTAAACAGTCTGCTTGCATGCTTGCTTAAATACATAACTTTAACACATAAAATATGTATGTATATATAATTAATTTTAAATAGGCAGTTTTATGTTAAGAATTATAACTCTTACAATTATATGAGAATATTAACTTATGTCTTTTGCTTCTTTCTCATCATCAAATTCTGTTTTCTTTTTTTTTTTTTTTTTTTTTTTTTGAGACGTAGTTGTGCTCTTGTTGCCCAGGCTGGAGTGCAGTGGCGTCATCTTGGTTCACTGCAACCTCCGCCTCCCAGGTTCAAGTGATTCTCCTGCCTCAGCTTCCCAAGTAGCTGGGATTATAGGCATGCACCACCACGCCCAACTAATTTTGTATTTTTAGTAGAGGTAGGGTTTTGCCAGGTTGGCCAGGCTGGGTGCCTCGGCCTCCCAAAATGTTGGAATTACTGATGTGAGCCACCTCGCCCGGCCTTGTTTACTTTTACAAGTGTTTCAGCACTACAGGGAAGCTAGGATGTAAGTGATTTTATATTGTTAACCACTAGAGGGAGACAATTTTTATTTATTTATTTATTATATTATGTATAATTGCAAACCTAAGTATACATTATGCTTCAGAATATTTATTATTTCAAATATTAACAGATAGCTTCTTAAATCTATTTCCTGCTTGTGCCACATTGCTCAGAAAAAAATATATATAACTTTATTAAAATTCTACATTTTAAATTATATACATACCTGCTCAGTAAGTGACCATCCAGATGTCTGACAATGTGCTCTTAGAAGAAGAGATTTTGAGTTTTTAGGCTGAAACATTTTCTCTATTAAGTGAGCCCAGAGTCTTCTACCAGCTCTCATCTTTGCTATTTCCATATAGAAATTCATTCCAATTCCCCAGAAGAAAGACAACCTAAAATAGTAACGTTAGGTCCAGAATTTAATTAAACTTAACAATATAGAGCAGAAAATAAAACTAATTGTATCACACACTAGAAAATCAAGGTCTATATTTTAATTTCAAACAACTTAATTTGAATTAAGATCAGTACACGTACATTTATGTAACTTTAAATCTAACATAAAATTACAGTTTTATGCATATGGAAGAAATTTTGTTTCAGGTAAGAATTATTCACTTTGTAATTGGTTTTCTTAATGAAAGAATCTCCTCCTATGCCCTTCATTAAATAAAGATTCAATTTATTTAAAAAATATATATTTTAGGAATACTCAATATGTAAGACAGGAGTCACCTATGAATGAAATAAAACAGCAAATTTGCTTTGTTTAGCCAGAAAAGTGTTTTGTAAAAGAATGATTGTGCACTGGTCTAGGCATATACTTCTCCAATTTGTGCCCTTCATCTCTCCCTTTTATCTTATATTCTGTGCTGATTTAAACATTTAGGTTACTTGCCTGTCTCTAAAGGCACAAAGCTTGCAAATCTACTTCTGACACATTTTTGGAAGTTCTTTTTTTCAGACAGAGTCTTCTTCTATTGCACAGGCTGGAGTGCAACGAAGCAATGTCGGGTCACTGCAACCTCCACTTCCCAGGTTCAAGCGATTCTTGTGCCTCACCCTCCCAAGTAGCTGGAATTACAGACAAGCACCACCATGCCCAGCTAATTTTTGTATTTTTAATAGAGACTGGGTTTTGCCATGTTGGCCAGACTGGTCTTGAATTCCTGGCCTGATGTGATCTGCCCGCCTCGGTCACCCGAAGCACTGGGATTACAGGCATGAGCTACCACACCCAGCCTTGAAAGAAGTTCTTAACACAGCAGTTTTCAAATATTTTGATCTCAGGTTCCCTTTTTACTCTTAAAACTTACTGAAAATTCCAAAGAATTTATTTCTTTATTTGTATAATATCTATCAATATTTTATTTACTAGTTCATTCAAAAGTAACAATAAGGAAGGGCACAGAGGCTACTGCCTAGAATCTCAGCACTTTAGGAGGCCAAGGCAGGAGGATAGCTTGAGCCCAGGAGTTTGATACCAGCTGGGCAACACAGGGAAACCCCATCTCTACCAGAAAACTTAAAAATTAGCCAGGTATGGTGGCACACACCTGTAGTCACAGCTACTTGGGAGCCTGAGGTGGGAGGAACGCTTAAGCCTGGCAGGCTGAGGCTGCAATGAGCAGTGATCATGCCATTGCACTCCAGCATGTGCAACAGAGCAAGATCCTATCTCAATAATCATCAAATCAAATAAAAATAAACCCACAACATGTTAACATTAGTAACATTTCTTATGAAAAATAAGTATGCTTCTTAAAAAATATATATATATAAAATAAAATCATCATTGTTTTACATTTTTGCAAATCTCTTCAATGTATGGCTTAAGAGAAAACAGCTGGAGTCTCATATCTGTTTCTGCAATCTGTTGCAATATCACATATCGTGTAGCTTCTGAAAAACATCACTATAAATTCTTGAGAAAATGAAAGTGAAAAAGGCAAATAAAGCTCTAATATAAGCATAAAAACAGTTTTGATCTCAAATATCCCAGAAAGAGTCTTAGCAATGCCCAACTGTTCTTAGACCACACTTTGGGAACTGCTGTCACAGTAAGTACACAAATCCCTGGTACAAAGGAGCATTTCATTAGTCTATAAACACTAAAGGCAGAAGCTATGTTTTCTACATGTTGTATTGTCAGCATATAGGCTAGTGTTTGGCACAGCAAAGCTTAGCAAGTGATTGCTGTACTGATTGAACCACTGAATGACTTTCGACTTCCAAATTTAAATATTTCATAAACTTCATTTAAGTTTTCCCATATTTTTCATACAACATTATTAAGAAACTGTTGTGAAACAAATGTTTCAACAGCACAGTGGATCCCAAAACATTACATTAGATAGTGCAACAGAAAAAAAATAATAATAGATGAGTTCTATATTCTAAAATGGAAAAATTAGAAAAAACTGTCTCAACATTATGTTTACATTTTAATGTAATTTGTTAAAACATGCAACTTAATTGTGTTCTCTAAATAGCTGGAGACAAGATATTCCTCGAATTTACAAAGAAGTACAGCCAAATTTAATTCTATTTTTTATTAGAAATATTGGCTTTTTCTCTCATTATCACTCAGATAAAATACAAGAAAATCTAAATCTAGCCTGACATTTATATTTATAAATTCATTTTATCAATATATAAAATGGTCCTATGCATTTCTTAATGTTGAAACAATATCTAGGTTTAATTTACTCACCTTGGTGCAAATTCATCAATTGTCAGGCCAGCCTGGAGTCCAGTTCTAGAGTACTCCAATCCATCTGCTAAAGTATAGGCCAGCTCCAGAATGGCATCAGCCCCTGCTTCCTGCATATGGTATCCACTAATTGAAATTGAATTAAATTTTGGCATGTGCTACATAAAAAAAAAAAATTTTAACAGTGAATAAGTAAAAATATTAAAAAGTTCTATTAAATCCACTTTCTAAGCATAAATATTATTTTAAAATGATGTTAAACTCAAACTTGGTAGTTCATAATGTTAACAAAATATTTAATGCTTATTTGTTACATTTAATTTGCTTTCCAATTTAAATGGTTCGTCCATGAACCATCATCAGGACTGTACCTACTTTATTTTTCTGGTGGACAAGAATTTATACTAACCATTCTGAAAGTTTAAATTGTGGAATTAGCTAGCTGAGGTTAGGAATGTAACCTTTGGCCTGAGAACTAAATGAGGCATTTATAATTCCAAACCAATGACTGGGACCTCATAAGAGGTTGTAGACCCAAACCTTGGGTTAATCTGCTTAAGATGTATAAATTTATTATTATTTACTAGTTATTACTTTTCTAATTTGAATGAAGGCATCAAACATGAATAAGTACATAGTAGGAAAAAAAATAAAATGATTTGATTCTTAGTACTATATGTTGAAACAAAATGGGATAAAATGCATGGCTTTAAAAATCAAATATTTCAGTTTGATTTACTGTGACATTTAATACTAAGCATATCCCAGACAGGTTCTTTCCACCACAATCACTACAAAAACTGTATTTCCACTATTCCCCTAAAATTTGATGTTAGGTAGAGTACATCACACATATCCTGCACAGCCAAGAAAAACTATCTTTACCAAGAGTTAACCAAACATACAAGGCTTGCTACGCAATGCTTGCTAGAGTTTGGAGATAACAGTAATTACAAGGGTTGATAGAGATAAAAAGGGTTGATGACGATTTTCTCTGTGCCATGAAATAATGATCTAACTTTAACGTAGGTAAGGAGAAGCAGCGCATTGCTGGTAAGAAGCAAAGTGTGAATAACGGGGGGAAATATAAACAAATTGCTCACAGGAAAATGAAGGAGGAAAATGTGTCCCTATGGAAGGACTTTTCCCATCATTCTTATTGGGAAAGATGAGCCTAATTCGGGGCGAATATTAGGGACCTCCTTGAGGTTGCAGATATGAGTGATAAGTGATATCTTCCAATTCAGCTATTAGCAGAAATAAAGCTGATATTCCAATCCCCATTTGTCTAATACCAGTGTCTACTTCACAACTGCATCTGAATTTTGGAGGGAAATTTAAAAATGTAAGTAGAAGACCTCCTTGAATCTAACAATTATCAGAGTTAAATTTTAGGAATAAAGAAAACACAATAAAGATCTGTTGCCCAGATTCCTGCAAGTAATCACAGAACATAAAATTAGTACATTAAAAACAAAAAGTAACAATAACAAAACATTCTAAATTTATATTACTCAGACTAAATTTTTAAATTCAGTTATAGCATGTTGTAAAAATTCCTACATTCAAGGAACTATAGAAAAACCTATAATAACCATGAAGTATACCTTTGCTGTATATTCAAAGATGTCAGCAATAATTTTCATGGATGGTTCTGGAGGAAAAATGTATGTATTTCGAACCATAAATTCCTTTAGTATATCATTTTGGATGGTACCAGTAAGTGTCTCTTTAGGTACACCTTGTTCTTCTCCAGTTACTATAAAATTTGCAAGAACTGGAATAACTGCCCCATTCATAGTCATGGAAACTGACATTTTTTCTAAAGGAATTCCATCAAAAAGAATTTTGGTATCTTCCACAGTGTCAATAGCAACTCCAGCCATTCCAACATCACCACGAACTCGAGGGTTGTCTGAATCATAGCCACGATGTGTCGCCAGATCAAAGGCAACTGATAATCCCTGCTGACCAGCTAAATACATAAAGAAAAATAATGTAAGATTCAAGAGTCTGGAATCAAGGTAAAATGATTTACTTTAACACTACTAAAAATGTTGATTCATCTCATAACAGTATACTTTTATAACAACTATTTTCATGCTCATACATGTCAAAACCAACTTAAATAAAGATACTTCACTTCTTAAGAGAGTCAGTTGTTTCCCTTGTGCCAAAATGCACAAATTTAGTTCCAGACCTCACTAAAGGAAAGAATGGAAGAAACAACAAATCTCAATCATCTCGTGTCTATCTGAAGATATGGTACTTGATTGAAATATTTCTAAAATTCATGAAAAGATCTGGCTGTTCATATATGGTAAAAATAACTTAGCATTTGTATGCTTGCTTACTATTTTGTTCTTTTATCTAATATGGTCACAAAGGATTCCTGGCTATTCAAATATTCTGGAAAACAGAATTATGACCATCGTACAAAATTTTTAAATAACTAAAATAGTCTATACTAAATGTAAGTTCAACCTTCCATGGGCAATACAAACTTATAAATCTACAAGTTTAGTATTCAAACAGTACAATTTTATTACAGCTCAGAAAGAAGAAATAATAGTTAAGATAATTTTCAGTGAATGAATGCCAGGTTGCACTGAATATGTTTGTACCACGTTATCACATTTACACTTTCTTTGGGCATCATCTAAACTATCTTCCTCTCCAATCGCTATCCCAACAATGTTAATTGAACATTTTTCGAAGGCAAAGCTAATGTGTTCTTTTCTTCATGCAACTTTACCTCATCTAATTCCTTTTAAACAACGTGCATGTGTTGTTTTCTTTCAAAAATTTAGCACCTTATTCTAATTCACTTATCTTTTTGACCACAGAAGTTAAAAAAAATCCACTTTTTTCAGAGTATAGTCTTTAACTACAAAATTATAGAGTGAATATCATCTTTACAGAGATTAACCCCCAAAAAATAAAAAAACTAGGAGGTATATGACTTATCATAAATATTATGTCTCACATTAAAATCTCACCCTTAATGTTGTCCTTATAGAACTTATTGCTTTCTTCCACAGTACTAAAACCAGCATACTGGCGGATGGTCCAGGGCCTAAAGGTATACATGGTAGGATATGGTCCACGTGTGAATGGCTTCACTCCTGGAAGTTCTTCAGGTAAGTCCATAGTATCTCTCTTGGAATACAAGGGTTTTATAGAGATCCCTTCCGGGGTGTGCCATATTAGGTCTTCTGGGTTTTTGCCTTTCAGCTGCTTTTTAGCCAGGGCAGCCCATTCTGGGTGAAGGGGCTGTTGCTGGTGTAGAAGTCGTTGCCGTATGAGCCTGGAGCCTGATGATTCTTTTACCTGCCTCAGGTAGTGAGGTGAAAGTAAAAAAAGCTGATTCTTAGCTCTTAACATGGTGGAGCATGGAAACACCCAACAGAAATAAGAACTGACCTAGAAAAAGAAACATAGAGTAAAAACATTTAGAAGAGGGGGTGGGAAATAGGAGCTACTCATAAGAAAGGAACAGAAAACAAAGAGGATGTATTAGTCTGATTTCATTTCTTCCCCTTTTCTGCTTCCTGCACCTGATATTTTATAACTTTGGCCCCTCTTCTTCACAATTACTATCAGTCCTGTAGTTCCAGTCTTTTTCCTCAGTAGCCTCTTAGCTGGTCTTACTGACCAGTCTTACCCCCCTTCTACTCCATTCTATACGAATCCCTTCCATACAATGACATCAATGTAAATATGACTATGTCACACTCCTCATGGAATTTTTCAAAGACTCTGTATCATGTGGAAGATATACTACAGCCTCCTAATTAATTTTTTCATTCAAAGTGCTTTTATTAAATATCAGTTTATGACCGACATTATGTTGGGTAATGGAGAAAAAAGTGATGAATAAGACAAACAGGCATTCAAGGCCTTCATGAACTGGTCTCTGTTTCCCCCTCAGACCCATCTCTGTCTTTGTTCTCTTTATGCATTTTGTGCACTAGAAATACTGGATTACCTACAGTTGGCTGCACATATGTCAAAGTTTTCTGAATTTGTTCTTGCTCTTCCTTCTGCCTAAAATGTTCTTCTCTGGCTAATTCAGCTAAGGCATTATCTCCAATTTGCATCGTTTCTATGTGCCAGTAACATAGAAGGCTATAAAGACATCACAGAGAGTAGCAATTTTAATCTTTACAATACCCCTAAGAGGTAGGTACTATTATTATCCTTATTTTACAGATTAGGAAACTGAGGCACAGAAGAGCCAGCATTGATTGGTAACCTATGCAGCCTGTTTCAAAGTCCTTGCATTTAACTAATACGCTCACAACTCATCCCAGAACCCATAAGGTGAGCTAAATGGCCTCTTCAGTAATCTACTTCTGTGCTAGTTCATAAACTGCTCCAACATTAGAGCTGCATATTCTGGATAACTAGCATAGACTTTTATACTAGGTTGCTGGGTTCAGCGTCATCATTTTCCAGATGTAGAAACTGAGGCTCAGAGAAATAAAGTCGCTTGATCAAAATCCCACCTCAAAAAGCCGTAAACTGTTTACCTGCATTACTAAAACTTGTCAGAGTCATACAGCCTAAATATATAGAGCCCATTGTTTAAAAAGATATTGAGATACAAACATTAATATATTCACTATACTATGTGTTTTATACTGGATAAGGCAACAAGTAAAGGGAGTTTTAAGTTTTATTTTCCATACCACTTCTTACCTATCAGTTTAGTAAAGCTTAAATGAAATCAATACTCAACACTTATTATGGGGTCGTTAAACAAGAGACATAAACCACTGGTGACAGTATTAACTATTTTAACTACTTTGGAAAGTAAATTGTCAATATACATGAAATGAAATGCTTCAGAAATGTTTATGCCATTCCACTGAGGAACATCACTCCTGGGAAAGCTTCTGTAGTAATATATAAAATAGATGTTTCCTATAGTTTTATTTGTAATAGAGAAAACTTAGGAAAATCATAAGTATCTCATAACATATGAATAAGTGAATTACAGCATATACAAATGATAGAATTTCATGTAGTTATTAAAATATGTTTAGAAAGCTGGCAAAACTAATCTTTGATGTCAGAAGTCAGAAGAATGGTTACTTAATGGTTGCTAGAATACGACAGGACCAAGAGAGGGGCTTTTGGGGGTAATGGTCTTGATCTGATTGCCACTTACATAGATATATTCTGTTTGTG
Organism: Gorilla gorilla gorilla; assembly: GCF_029281585.2. Lineage (NCBI taxonomy): Eukaryota > Metazoa > Chordata > Mammalia > Primates > Hominidae > Gorilla > Gorilla gorilla. The sequence continues at coordinate 67,230,153 of NC_073229.2, forward strand.
GAAATTCATCAAATTATACAGTTATGTTTTATGCAGTTTCTGTAAATATATGTATAAGTAAAAAGTTAAAAATGTGTTATGCATAGTTTCCCAAAAAAAGAGAAACAAACTCAAAAAGTAGTAAGTAAAAGACTCAAGACACATAATTGTAAGTGCAATAGGTTCAACTATGTAAAAAGTACATAGAACAAAGTCTAAATGGAAACATAACAAAAAAGAGGCTGGGCATGGTGGTTCACGCCTGGAATCCCGGCGCTTCAGGAGGCCGAGGCGGGTGGATCATTTGAGGTCAGGGGTTCAAGACCAGCCTGGCCAACACGGTGAAACCCAGTCTCTACTAAAAATACAAAAATTAGCTGGGCATGGTGGCGCACGCCAGTAATCCCAGGTACTCAGGAGGCTGAGGCATGAGAATCACTTCAACCCGGGAAGCAGAGGTTGCAGTGAGCAGAGATCGTGCCACTGCACTCCAACCTGGGCAACAGAGAGAGACCCCGTCTCAAAACAAAACAAAAAAACCTTCCATTTTTTAATACTAGCACGATTTTTATTCTTTAAATCCATGGGGTCCTTGTCATCCATCTTTTTGCAAGCCATCCACTACATTTACTAGCTTAAAAGGTGGATGAAAAAATAATGAAGCTACAACTAAACTGTTTCAATAGTAATCCTGTAAAAGGTAATTTGAAAACCACCTGAGACTAAACTGTTGGCAGGAAATATCACACTCATTTCACGTGGGCTTTCCTAAATCTGAACAACTAATACGAAAGAGCCCCGTTTAAGTGCCTTCCTGAAAATCACATGTGAATTGGTGGAGGCTGGAAACAGACACCATTTTTAGATAAAAACACAACTACTGCGGATGGCAATACGACCTCTGAATTTTCTCAGAAGACCATCAAGAGAGGCCTCAAGCATTCAAAGAAACAACATGCAAAGCAAATATGTTACTGACAACTAAAATGAGTTAAAGAGCAATGATTAATCCCACCCCCACACCTCAAAAACAAATCAGTGAGAAAAACATTTCTTGAACCAGTAAGTTTCAAGCTTTGGCTGCTGACGTATGATTGCACATTAATACTTCAAGAAGGTACTTTGATGTTCAACCAGTTGGGTTTGGAGATGGAAACATAGGGCATGAAAATTATATTTGATATTAGCATAAGTACACCATTAAACACAAAATTATATTGGGAGAAAATCATCAAGTGGTTTAAAACTTTACACACATACGTTATCCAGGGCTTCGAGCTTCCCTAAGACCACCTTCTTTCTAGATAAAACTGAGAACGAGTTAGTAATGTAAGCTCTTATGTCAATTTAGACCTGTCTTTTCTATTCTACTTCTCACTCTTAACACTGTTTACACTCTTAAGCCTGTTTACACACAGAAAATCACTTTTAGTCCCGAAAACTCTTAGAAAAACCCTGACAATAACATAACCCACAACCTAGAAGGGAGGCAGCCATGAAGCAGGCGCATCCCTTTGGAACCATACAAAAAGTGACCTCTGCCAACGGGAACAGTTCAGGGTGCTTAAGTGGCCAAAGAAGATACCGACATGGCCCCTAAAGTATTAAAAGCACCTTCTTTCCAGAAGTACCTCCGAATTGCCAGGGACTTCCCCCAAAACGAGAGGTTTGTCGAAGTGAAAATCTAAACCTAAGGAGAAGGCAGAGAGTGGGATCCCGTCACAGTAGGAAGGTAAAGAAGACAGAAGTAAAGGACAGAGCGGGAGAGAAAGGACAAAAGTTCAAAATACAGGGGTAGAGGAGGGACAGGAGCCAGAAGAATGGAGCGATCTGAAAGGTGTACGTCCTACTCACTGGTAGGCCTGTTTTGGACTCCGCTGTGGGAGAGGGCGGCTGCACTTCTGCGTCCCCCGCCTCACCTGTCACACATCCACACAGCCAGGCCTCCCCGCCCTCACCAAGCCCACACAAACCGCTCCACCGCCAGCGTCAGCCGGAAGACTCTGGGGGCGTAGGCCGACACCGCCCTCCCTCCAGCCAATCTAATAGCGCTCTCATGGGCGCATTCCTGATGACGTTTAGGGGTAGGGTTAGATGCCCGTTTCCGCTTTCTTCCCGCCCACTTCCGGGTCTCCTCTGTTTACGAATGTTTGGGCGCGAATTACTCTAAGCGCGGCTCCCAGAAGGGTGCAAGAAGAATCAGTGGTGAGTCGTGATATCCTTAACCGGCTGGGTGGATCTAAAGTTCAGGGATGAGTTTTAAAGCCAACGCGTTTGTGGCAGACTCCGCAGTTTGCATTTGAGGATAGCGAGGGGGGATTGCTCACGGAAATGCCCGATGTCCTAAAAGGTCTGCCCTTAGGATCCTGAGATTGAGATGTTTGATTAGGGGGGAGGGAGCAAAGCCATGAATACTTCCTCCCTATTTCTCCCGAATCATCCTCATGGCTCATCCTCATTGCTAAATTTCTCCCGCGGGCACTAGTGAAGTCAAGTGCAGCCTTGGACATTAGTGTCTGTGTTTCTCCAGGAGTCCTACTCACTCTTGTGCCCACATAGAGGTCTAAATTGAGATAATTGAGCCCCATGAGTATCAACAAGCTGGTAAGGAAAACAAGACAACCTAGAATGCCTCCCTCTCTCCTAAAGCATATAGTCTGGCGGCAAACTACTGTACTAGCCTTATTTCTTTTCACTTCTCTTATACACATTAAAAGCCTCGCTGGATTTTCCTGTCCCTGAACACGCCAGGTTTTTTGTTTTTTGTTTTTTTTTTCCGAGCTTTCCGCCGTCCGAGTTTTACTGTTTTCCCTTGGATGCTTCATTTTTCTACTTTTTGGCTAAATATTTCAACATGTTATTAGACTAATACTTTTTCTATGAATAATGTACCAACATACTTCCGAGATATTGCGGGGTCGGTTCCAGACCAATAAAGCCTGTCACACGAATTTTTTGGTTTCCCAGTGCATATAACAGTAGTATTTACACAGTATTGTAACCTATTAAGTGTGCAATAGCATTATGTGTAAAAAAAAATTACATGCTGTAATTTTAAAATATTTTATTGCTAAAAAATGCTACCAATCATCTCAGCCTTCAGCAAGTCCTAATCTTTTTGCCGGTGGAGGGTCTTGCTTGATGTTGATGGCTGTTGACCAGTCAGGGTGATGGTTGCTGAAGATTGGAGTTGCTGTGGCAGTTTCTTAAAATAACAAAATAATGAATTTTGTACAGCAGTTGACTCTTCCATTCACTAAAGATTTCTCTGTAGCATGCGATGCTGTTTGAAAGCATTTTACCCACTGTAGAACTTCTTTCAAAATTAGAGTAAATCCTCTTAACCCCTACCATTGCTTTAGCAACTAAGGTTTTGTTATATTCTGAATTCTTTGTTGATATTTCAAGAATATTCACAGCATCTTCACCAGGAGTAGATTCCATCTCAAGAACTTCGCTCATTCATAAGAAGCAACTTCTTTTCCACTAGTTTTATGAGATTGCAGCAATTCAGGTACATATTCAGGCTCCACTATTTCTCTTGCTATTGCCACCAGATCTTTCATCACTTTCTCCACTGAAGTCTTGAACAAAGTCATGACCTTTACAAAGTCATCCATGAGGGTTGGAATAAACTTTTTCCAAACTTCTGTTAATGTTGATATTTTGACCTCCTCCCATGAATCATGAATGTTCTTACTAGCATTTGGGATGGTGAATCATTTCCAGAAGTTTTCAATTTATTTTGCCCAGATCCATCAGAGGAATCACTGTCTAGGGCAGCTATAGCTTTACAAAATGTATTTCTTAAATAATATAACTTGAAAGTCAAAATTATTCTTTGATTCATGGGCTGCAGAATGGATGTTGTGTTAGCAGACATGAAAACAGCATTAATCTCCTTGTACATCTCTATCAGAGCTCTTGGGTGACCAAGTACGTGGTCACTGAGCAGTATTATTTTGAAAGGAATCTTTTTGTGAGCTGTAGGTCTCAAAGATGGGCTTAAAATACTCAGTAAACCGTGCTGTAAACAGATGTGCTGTCACTCATGCTTTGTTCTTCCATTTCCAGAGCACAGACAGAGTAGATTTAAAAGAATAAGAGCTCTAGGATATTTCAGAATGGTCAATGAGCATTGGCTTCAAGTTACCACCCATATTAGCCCCTACAAGAGAGTCAGCCTGTCTTTTGAAGCTTTGAAGCCAGGCAATGACTTCTTTCTAGATATGAAAGTCCTAGACAGTATCTTCCAATAGAAGGCTGTTTTGTCTTCATTGAAAATCTGTTGTTTAGTGTAGCCCCTTCATCAATTATCTTACCTAGAACTGGATAACTTGCTGCAGTTTCTGCATCAGCACTTGCTGCTTCACTTTGTACTTTCATGTTATGCAGATAGCTTATTTCCTTAAACCTCAGGAACCAACCTCTGCTAGCTTCAAGCTCTTTTGCTACAACTTTCTCACCTCTCTCAGCTTTCATAGAATTGAAGTGAGTTAAGACCTTGCCATGAATTCGTCTTTGGTTTAAGGGCGTGTTGTGGCTAGTTTGATCTTCAATCCCAGACCACTCAAACTTTCTCCCTATCAGTAATAAGGCTGTTTTTGCTTTCTTATCATTCATGTCTTCACTGGAATAGCACTTTAAATTTCATTCAAGAACTTTTCCTTTGCATTCACAGCTTGGCTAACTGGTGTAGTTTCCAGCCTATCTTGGCTTTTGACGTGCCTACCTCACCTTGCTTAAACATTTCTAGCTTTTAATTTAAAGTGAGAGAGGTGTGATTTTTGCTTTCACTTGAACACTTAGAGGCCATTGTAGGGTTATTAAATGGCCTAATTTCAATATCATTGTGTCTCAGGGAATAGGGAGGCCTAAGGAGAGGGAGAGAGGCAGGGAACAGCCAGTTGGTGGAGCAGTCAGAACACACGCAACATTTACCTATTAAGTTCTCTGTCTGATATTGGCATGGTTCATAGTGCCCCAAAACAATTACAGAGTAACATCAATCACCATAACAGATATAATAATGAAAAGGTTTGAAATATTATGAGAGTTATCAAAATATGACACAGAAACATGAAGAGTGAGCACAATCTGTTGGAAAAATGGCATCAATATAGTTGTTCAGTGCAGGCTTGCCACAAACCTTTAGTTTGTAAGACAACAACAACAAAATACAGTGTCTGCGAGGCTCAATAAAGTGAAACACAATAAAAAGAGTTATGCCTGTACATTCTTACCCATAGCACAAACCAGTTTAAGACAGTCATTCGCTCACTTGCCTCTTTATAACATTTATAAATATACATAGTAATTATTTTCATATCTGTCTCTACCTGTGCACTATCACTAAGCTGTGGTTTCCCTTGGATCTAAGAACGGGACAAAATACCTATTCATTTTTATATGCACTGCGAGTAGCCCAGAAGTGGTAGAAACAATGTCTTTTGTTTATTGGATTCTTACTGTGTCTCAAATACTGTTCTAGGTGGTTTATATATTCTTTGTTAAATCATTTTTGCTTTACAAAAGCCTTTAATGTTAGTACTTTTATTAATCATTTTACTAATGGGGAAAATGAGTTAATTTACTTGCCCAAAGATATACAGTTAAGTAAGTGGCAGGGCTAGATTTGGAGCTTGAACAATTTACCCTCGTTGCAGGACTGCTCTTAACCATTATGGTAGTGTTCTCAACCTGGGTTGATTTTGACCCAGGAGACATTTGGCAATGTCTGGAAACAATTTTAATTGGCTCTACTCAGGGGTTGGAAGTATTCTAGCATCTGACGGTGTACGTAGACCCAAGCATGCTGCTAAACATCCTACAATACACACCACAGTCTCCACAACAAAGAATGATCCATCTAAAATGTTAATAGTGCTGAGGTTGAGAAACTTTGTGCTATAGTCTAGTGCCTCAAGTAGGTTTCATTGTTAACAGTACTTCTCAAACTCTGTTAGACCAGTTTTGCTTTTTATTTCTAATCAGTCATAACTGATACTTTTGTAAAATGCAATTAAAAATCAATTATTAGTCAAACTCCCTTGTGGTATAATACCAGGAGTGAACTCTGATGTAAACAATGGATTTTGGGTAATATGATGTGTCAACAATTACAGCAAATGTACCAGTTTGGTGTGTGATGTTAATACTAGAGGTTGCAGGGAATGGGGAAGGGCAGGGATTATATAAGAAGTTTCTGTATGTTTTGCTCAATTTTCTGTAAACCTAAAACTGTTCTGAAAAAAGTCTTTTTTTAAAAAATACTAATTACTAGAAAATGATATGGCAAAGACAAGGCTAATTATTTTATGATAAGGTTCAATGTGCATAAAATTACTCTATCAAATTGCTATAAAAGTTTCTAAATGATTACCTTCAATTTCCACACTTGAACGGATTATGGCAAACAGTTTGAATGAGATTTGGAGTAGCACTAAATTACATGTTATTTTAATAAAGAATATCAAGAAGAAAATGATTAATGGACCCAAGCTATAAATAAGTACCAAATGAGACAGAGCAAAAGACCCACAGACTTAGAGAGAAATGAAGTAGAATAGTTAGGAAGATTTTGAAAAGAAGGTGGCTCATTATCTGAGAGGGTGGGCAGAGACAGAAGAGAGCTGCTCAGGTGGAAGGTACAGTGTATGTTTGGGAGGCAGAATTACTCAGAGTGTGTTCAGGAAATCATCAAATCTAGCTAGAGAGGGAGATTTGATTAAGGAGTAGTAGGAGAGAAGTATGAAAAGGTAGGCAGAGTTAGGTTGTTAAGGACTAAAAATGGCATGGCAAAGAGTTTGAATGTTCCACAGAACGTATTGGGGTAAATTTTTTACTCAATTAATTTGTTCCAAAATTTGGGATTGGGAGGGACTAGGCAGCGCTTGCTCATGTCTTGTCCACGCAGTGTGGGCTGCAGCATATTGACTTAGGTACATGTACCAGACTGGCAAGTTGGTGCTGGCTCTTGGCTGGGAGCTCAGCTAAGACTTTCCTGGGGTTTCAGTTCCTCTCGGTGTTGGCCTTCCTCCTATGGTGGTGGCTGGGTTATAAGAGCAAGTGTTGGCCGGGCTCAGTGGCTCACGCCTGTAATCTCAGTGCTTTGGGAGGCCGAGGCAGGAGGATCACTTGCGGTCAGGAGTTTGAGACCGGCCTGAACAGCATGGTGAAACCCCGTCTCTACTAAAAATACAGAAAATTAGCTGGGCATGGTGGCGGGTGCCTGTAGTCCCAGCTACTCGGAAGGCTGAGGCAGGAGAATCGCTTAAACCTGGGAGGCAGAGGTTGCAGCAGTGAGCCGAGATCGCACCACTGCACTCCAGCCCAAGCGACAGTGCAAGACTTCTCAAAAAAAAAGCAAAGTGTTTCTAAGCAAGAAGAAGTCAAAGTTGCCAGTCTCTTCATGTCTAAGCCAGTAAGCTAGAACAGAATCACTTCTACTATATTCTACTGCTCAAACAGCTTCAGAGTCTGCCAAGATTTAAGACAAGGGAACATAGACCTCACTGCTCATTAACAATCGTGAGAAGGAATGTGTACCATTTTTAATCTAAAATCTCGGCTGTTCCTTGTCCCTTCACCTGGATGCTCTTATTCAGTGAACAACTTGAACTATTGTACATGTCAGCCCTTCCAGGAGAGATCTACAAGTGAAATTCTGTCATGTGGATGGGTTTTTAAGTAGGGGAAGTATAAGGGTGTAGATGTAAAGTTGAGGTAATTAGGCATTTTAGAAATTGAACACAAGATAGAGAATGAGTGTTTGGTAAGGTATCACATTGTTCAAGAGCAGGGTAAAGTGATATTTTGACTTCCACTGCTTTTTGTAACTGGTGTGATATGTGGTTGCTAAATGTAGTTTGTGATCTTTCTGTTAATTCTTTCCCAGTTTTTTTTCCAGTCTTGGGTGGAGGGGAGTTTGAAACTTTTAACGTTTGAGAGGATAGATTTATCATTGTCTTTCTCTAAATCTGCACATATATTTAAACTGTATCAGTATAATAATTCTGAATGTTTAGAAAATAAATGATGAATAATTTATCTGTATATCTAGCTATGGCTAATATGTGTATATGTTTATATGTGTATATATATATTTTCTAGGCATATATAGCTAATATGTGCATATACATATTTCCTTGTATACTGCACCTAACTTCTATCCACTTCTTATGGTGTAATGCAAGAATAAGTATTTCATTCTTCTGTTCCTTTTATCAGAAATGAGTTTGGTAATAAAAGAGGGAAAATTACTCTAAATTTTATCAACATCCCCATTTCCAATCCCATGTCTGTTTTGTAATTTGTGGGAGGGCAGGGTATTCAGTACATTTCTGTACTCGTGTTAAAATGCACATAGCCCAGATAGGATTGCAGTTTAAATTCTTAATAGTGTCAGACTAACACATGAATTTCCACATAGATTGATGGTATAATCCTAAAAAGTGTCTCCTTCCATTTTTGGCAAAAATTGGGTAATGGTAAATTTATTACTTAAAATAACAAGACCTAGGCTTTACTCCTTGAACTGACATTATCTGTGACTACTTTATATTTCTATTTCCTTGGACTTAAACATGGAGAGGATGTTATCATACGATAGAGTATAAAATAAGAGATACAAAAGCATTTTTAAATGATTTTCTAAAATCCATACAAATGGAAGTTAATTTCTAGGAATGAAATTGAATTAGATATCCATATTCTGATAAGAGTGAAAATTATTTCTTTTAAAAAATGCTTGTTTAAAAGCATACAATACTATCCCCAAACTTTTATTATGATTTTTCTTTAAAAAAAAAAAAAAAGAGAATGTGGAACATTTATAGGATAGTTTTTTAAACAAAGCATTGTGCAAGGCTTTAGCTTTTTTTGTATTATTTTCATCTTTACAGATTTTCTTTTTTTTTTTCGAAGCACTGTGTTTAGATCAAGATGTCTGGTAAAGCAAATGCTTCCAAGAAAAATGCTCAACAGTTAAAAAGAAATCCAAAGAGAAAAAAGGATAATGAGGAAGTTGTGTTGTCAGAGAATAAGGTAATGAAAATATCAAGTTTCTCATTTAGAAATCTTCGACTGTGGCCAAGCACTATGGCTCATGACTGTAATCCCAGCACTTTGGGAGGCCGAGGTGCGTGGATCATGAGGTCAGGAGATCGAAACCATCCTGGCTAACACGATGAAACCCCGTCTCTACTTAAAAAAAAAAAAAAAAAAATACAAAAAATTAGCCAGGTGTGGTGGTGCGCACCTGTAATCTCAGCTACTCGGGAGGAGGTTGAAGCAGCAGAATTGCTTGAACCCAGGAGGCAGAGGTTGCAGTGAACCGAGTTTGTGCCACTGCACTCCAGCCTGGGCGAAAAGAGTGAGACTCCGTCTCAAAAAAAAAAAAAAAAAAAAAAAGTTTCAGGTTTTACCCTACTCATTAGGCAATGCCTATATTTGTTTTGGAGGTAAAGTATATAACATTATTTCATAGGCAAAGTGAGTAATTTGACACTGTATAAAATTCTGTTATTATCATCATTGTCAAGAATTGCTTTAGTACGTCCTCTCTGTGATAAATATACACCATTTTTCTTTAGAAGTAGCAACATACATTTTTTCTATGTACTAGAAATTATATGAATACTCTTTGACATGTATAAAAATCTATTGTAAAAGCAGGATCCTTTTATCTGATGTTTAATTCTGTTTATGTTTATGCATGTGTTTTTCCCTCTAGGTTAGAAACACAGTGAAAAAAAATAAAAATCATCTGAAAGATCTGTCTTCTGAAGGTATTTCTTTTCTATTACCTTGTTTAACCTGCTTCTATATCAAGCTATATCTACATTCGTGAAAAAATGTTCAGCATCTTGTTTATGAGTTCTGCAAAAGATACTAATAAACAACTACATTTGCATTTTTGTAAGAATATGTAGTAGTGGTTAGTTATTTTGGTCAACTGAAATTTTACTTAGCACCTCTGACGAAATACTGTAGAGGCTTCAATGCCACTGAGTTGATAGGAAATAGAGAAAATCAAAGTGGCCCACAGCCTGAATTATTAGTGATCTGTGATATAAATACAAACGTATGAATTTTTCTTCAAGACAAATATGCTTTCTGTTCTGTATAGATTAGTTTGGAACCATTATTATAAGTTTGTTTGGAGTAAACTAGTTTAGAGTAGTTGCCTTTGCTTAAACATCACTGTTTCATGGAAGGATTCTCTACGTCTCCTCAGCCAACACTAGGTTAGGTCCTCTGGTTTTATACTGCCATAGTGTACAATACTTTTTTTTCCTCTTGTATGCTTTGCACACCTATAATGTGTTCAATATCCCTTCTCTCCAACACTCATTTTCATGAGATCCAGTACTATTTCTTCCTTTTTTTAATACCTAATAAGTAGAACAGTACCAACAGCATAGTTGACACTATCTATTTGTGGTTTGATTAGTCTGTTTTGTTCCAGTTGCCATCCAACATTTGGAAAATAGTTTCCTGGTCCTCTCAATGAAATGTTTAAAGAATTTAGGCCATTTCTGAGAATGAAACTTTTCATAATTAAAGTTTGATTCTTCATTTAAAATTATTTCTATTATCACTTGGTAGTATTTCTGTTGACTTATCAATAGAAAGCATATTCATATTCAACACCTGGGATGTTACAGCTGTGTGATAAAAAGTAAATTAAACAGTTTATACAGCTTTATAATATTTTGTTCTGCTAATTTCATAAGCTTTTTTAGATGAAAACATTCCGTTTTTAAGCAAAAACATGTAAAACATCTAGATTGATCAGAGCCTCTTCTATTACTAACGACAGGACAAACAAAGCACACTAACCTAAAACATGTAAAGATAGCAGCCAGCAAGAGAAAAACCTGGCAACCTCTGTCAAAGAGTACCAGAGACCATTTGCAAACTATGATGGAATCAGTAATAATGTGAGTATAAAATTTTTCCATTTCATTCTTTTGGTTCCCATTTAGGTGTTTCCTATGGATATTATTCTTTTAAATATTGCTATCTATTTTAAGGTAATAGAGTATATTTCTATTTCGGAAGAAGATAAAATTAATGTGACGGTATTTGCCTTCAGCAGAAAAGTCTTTGTTAATTTTAGAAACCTGAAATTCCATTGGTGAAATAAAAGCAAGTGTTTGTGGCCTGACTTGCTATCAATAAAATTTTAATTTTTGTCAATAGAGATTCTTTAGGAAGAAGTTGAGTTCAAAGTGACACTTTACATAGAAGCTACCACACTGGAGGGGATACAGAGAAAATAAGACAGAATTCTGCCATTGTGGAGCAAATTCTATCAGAAGAGCCAGGCATATAAATTATTACAGTACAGTGTGGCAAAATATATATATAAGAAGAATTTTTTTCATTGTACTTCTGTTTAAAGTGTCTTTAATATGAAAGGAAAAGTGATTGATTTTGCCTGGCTAGTGGGGAGGGGCACTTGAGAGAAATCAGAGAGAAAAAGTACAAAGAATGTATGATTTGTGCATCAGACTACTATTTATTCCATCTTTTTTTCTTTTCTAGGACAATTTTGAGTAACAGTATTAAAGAAAAAGAAGAAATACAATACCATCTCAACTTCCTGAAGAAAAGGTAATACTATTGCATAATTAAAATGATTAAAACATAATTTTTAAAAACCTGACTTCTTTCTATGTTGCCAAACAGACACTTGTGGAATGTAAGTTTTTCTTTTTTTTTAAAGAAGGTGAACAACTTGGAAGTATATTTTCTCTTTTTTCTAAACTGCTGCTCCACATGTTTCTCAAATAAGTTTAAGGGGAACTTACAAAAAAAACCCTGAAAATCACGAAATTCTGTTTCCACGGTTCACTCTTCCATATCAGAATTTGAAAACAGTTTTGTCAACTTGAACTCCCTTCAACTTCATTTTTAATAATTTGAAGTTAATAGTTCACCACTCTTATCTATCTGATATTTACCCTATTGCTGTGTTTTTCCACTTCATATTGTCTTAAATTATTTGCATGAGCAACAAGTATAATTTTCTAAGATGTTATTGCTCTTCATCTTATGGTAAATCACCAATGGAGATTTCTTCTCAGGAGTTCTTAAAAGGCACACCACTGCCTGTGATTTTCAATAATTACTTTTCTCTAGTATTTACACAACTTTTTCTTTTTATAAGAAACTAAGCTTCATAAGTGAAGGAGAAATAAAATCCTTTACAGACAAGCAAATGCTGAGAGATTTTGTCACCACCAGGCCTGCCCTAAAAGAGCTTCTGAAGGAAGCCCTAAACATGGAAAGGAAAAACCGGTACCAGCCACTGCAAAAACATGCCAAATTGTAAAGACCATCGATGCTAGGAAGAAACTGCATCAACTAACGAGCAAAATAACCAGCTAATATCATAATGACAGGATCAAATTCACACATAACAATATTAACCTTAAATGTAAATGGGCTAAATGCTCCAGTTAAAAGACACAGACTGGCTAATTGGATAGAGTCAAAACCCATCAGTGTGCTGTATTCAGGAGACCCATCTCATGTGCAGAGATACACATAGGCTCAAAATACAGGGATGGAGAAAGATCTACCAAGCAAATGGAAAACAAAAAAAGGCAGGGGTTGCAATCCTAGTCTCTGATAAAACAGACTTTAAACCAACAAAGATCAAAAGAGACAAAGAAGACCGTTAATAATGGTAAAGGGATCAATTCAACAAGAAGAGCTAACTATCCTAAACATATATGCACCTAATACAGGAGCACCCAGATTCATAAAGCAAGTCCTTAGAGACCTACAAAGAGACTTAGGCTCCCACATAATAATAATGGGAGACTTTAACACCCCACTGTCAACATTAGACAGACCAATCAGACAGAAAATTAACAAGGATATACAGTAATTGAACTCAGCTCTGCACCAAGCGGACCTAATAGACATCTAAAGAACTCTCCACCCCAATCAACAGAATATATATTCTTCTAAGCACCACATTGCACTTATTCCAAAATTGACCACATAGTTGGAAGTGAAGCACTCCTCAGCAAATGTAAAAGAACAGAAATTATAACAAACTGTCTCTCAGACCACAGTGCAATCAAACTAGAACTCAGGATTAAGAAACTCACTCAAAACTGCTCAACTACATGGAAACTGAACAACCTGCTCCTGAATGACTACTGGGTACATAACGAAATGAAGGCAGAAATAAAGATGTTCTTTGAAACCAACGAGGACAAAGACACAACGTACCAGAATCTCTGGGACACATTTAAAGCAGTGTGTAGAGGGAAATTTATAGCACTAAATGCCCACAAGAGAAAGCAGGAAAAATTGACACCCTAACATCACAATTGAAAGAACTAGAGAAGCAAGAGCAAACACTTTCAAAAGCTAGCAGAAGGCAAGAAATAACTAAGATCAGAGCAGAACTAAAGGAGATAGAGACCCAAAAAACCCTTCAAAAAATCAATGAATCCAGGAGCTGATTTTTTGAAAAGATCAACAAAATTGATAGACCACTAGCAAGACTAATAAGAAAAGAAAGAAGAATCAAATAGATGCAATAAAAAATGATAAAAGGGATATCACCACTGATCCCAAAGAGATACAAACTACCATCAGAGAATACTATAAACACCTCTAGGCAAATAAAATAGAAAATCTAGAAGAAATGGATAAATTCCTGGACACATACACCTCCCAAGACTAAACCGGGAAGAAGTTGAATCCCTGAATAGACCAATAACAGGCTCTGAAATGGAGGCAACAATTAATAGCCTACCAACCAAAAAAAGTCCAGGACCAGACAGATTCACAGCCGAATTCTACCAGAGGTACAAGGAGGAGCTGGAACCATACCTTCTGAAACTATTCCAATCAATAGAAAAGGAGGGGATCCTCCCTAACTCATTTTATGAGGCTGGCATCATCCTGATATCAAAGCCTGGCAGAGACACAACAACAAAAAAAAAGGAATTTTAGACCAATATCCCTGATGCACATGGATGCAGAAATCCTCAATAAAATACTGCCAAACCGAATCCAGCAGCACATCAAAAAGCTTATCCACCATGATCAAGTGGGCTTCATCCCTGGGGATGCAAGGCTGGTTCAACATCAATAAACGTAATCCAGCATATAAACCGAACCAAAGACAAAAACCACATGATTATCTCAATAGATGCAGAAAAGGCCTTTGACAAAATTCAACAACCCTTCATGCTAAAAACTCTCAATAAATTAGGTATTGAGGGGATGTATCTGAAAATAATAAGAGCTTTTTATGACAGATCCACAGCCAATGTCATACTGAATGGGCAAAAACTGGAAGCATTCCCTTTGAAAACTGGCACAAGACAGGGATGCCCTCTCTCACCAATCCTATTCAACATAGTGTTGGAAGTTCTGGCCAGGGCAATCAGGCAGGAAAAAGAAATAAAGAGTATTCAATTAGGAAAAGAGGAAGTCAAATTGTCCCTGTTTGCAGATGACATGATTGTATATCTAGAAAACCCCATCGTCTCAACCCAAAATCTCCTTAAGCTCATAAGCAACTTCAGCAAAATCTCAGGATACAAAATCAATGTGCAACAATCACAAGCGTTCTTATACACCAATAACAGACAAACAGCCAAATCATGAGTGAACTCCCATTCACAATTGCTTCAAAGAGAATAAAATACCTAGGAATCCACCTTACAAGGGACATGAAGGACCTCTTCAAGGAGAACTACAAACCACTGCTCAACAAAATAAAAGAGGACACAAACAAATGGAAGAACATTCCATGCTCATGGATGGGAAGAATCAATATTGTGAAAATGGCCATACTGCCCAAGGTAATTTATAGATTCAATGCCATCCCTATCAAGCTACCAATGACTTTCTTCACAGAATTGGAAAAAAAAACTAAAGTTCATATGGAACCAAAAAAGGGCACACATTGCCAAGACAATCCTAAGCAAAAAGAACAAAGCTGGAGGCATCACACTACCTGACTTCAAACTATACTAAAAGGCTATAGTAAACAAAACAGCATGGTACTGGTACCAAAACAGAGATAGAGACCAATGGAACAGAACAGAGCCCTCAGAAATAATACCACACATCTACAACCATCTGATCTTTGACAAACCTGACAAAAACAAGCAATGGGGAAAGATTCCTATTTAATAAATGGTGCTGGGAAAACTGGCTAGCCATATGTAGAAAACTGAAACTGGATCCCTTCCTTACACCTTATACAAAAATTAATTCAAGATGGATTAAAGACTTAAATGTTAGACCTAAAACCATAAAAACCCTAGAAGAAAACCTAGGCATTACCATTCAGGACATAGGCATGGGCAAGGATTTCATGTCCGAAACACCAAAAGCAATGGCAACAAAAGACAAAATTGACAAATGGGATCTAATTAAACTAAAGAGCTTCTGCACAGCAAAAGAAACTACCATCAGAGTGAACAGGCAACCTACAGAATGGGAGAAAATTTTTGCAATCTACTCATCTGACAAAGTGTTAATATCCAGAATCTACAATGAACTCAAACAAATTTACAAGAAAAAAACAACCCCATCACAAAGTGGGCCAAGGATATGAACAGACACTTCTGAAAAGAAGACATTTATGCAGCCAACAGACACATGAAAAAATGTTCATCATCACTGGCCATCAGAGAAACGCAAATCAAAACCACAATGAGATACCATCTCACACCAGTTAGAATGGTGATCATTAAAAAGTCAGGAAACAACAGGTGCTGGAGAGGACGTGGAGAAATAGGAACACTTTTACACTGTTGGTGGGACTGTAAACTAGTTCAACCATTGTGGAAGACAGTGTGGCAATTCCTCAAGGATCTAGAACTAGAAATACCATTTGACCTAGCCATCCCATTACTGGGTACATACTCAAAGGATTATAAGTCATGCTACTATAAAGACACATGAACATGTGTGTTTATTGCAGCACTATTCACAATAGCAAAGACTTGGAACCAACCCAAATGTCCATCATTGATAGACTGGATTAAGAAAATGTGGCACATATACACCATGGAATACTATGCAGCCATAAGAAAGGATGAGTTCATGTCCTTTCTTGGGACATGGATGAAGCTGGAAACCATCATTCTCAGCAAACTATCACAAGGACGAAAAACCAAACACCGCATGTTCTCACTCATAGGTGTGAATTGAACAATGAGAACACCTGGGCACAGGAAGGGGATCATCACACACCGGGGCCTGTCATGGGGTGGGGGGAGGGGGAGGGATAGCATTAGGAGATATACCTAATGCTAAATGATGAGTTAATGGGTGCAGCACACCACATGGCACATGTATACATATGTAACAAACCTGCACAGTTGTGCACATGTACCCTAGAACTTAAAGTATAATAAAAAAAAAAAGAAAGAAAGAAAATGTTCTGCTTCTCAGTTTCAAGTTTGCCTAGAAATATTTGTGACCTATTTTAAGGAATTCTTTTGAGTACAAATTCTATTTAGTTTTTCTTTAAATATAATTTTCAACCCATAATAGCCAAGTAGAAAGAATGAATCAGATGGGTTGGGTTGGGGTGGGAGTTTGCTGAGAAAGGTTTAACAAATTAAAAACTGCTAGAAGCAGGCTTGTAAATTGCTTAAAGGTATAGCAGCCTATTATTAAAGAAGGAAGAAGATATTAAAAAGATAATAAATAAGCTAATACAAGTATAATGAAAATGTAGCTGTTTAGGATCTTTTTAATATAGAACAAATACTAATGTTTAGTTTATGAATGTGACTATTACATAATAGTTGCTGTTCATAGTGATCACCTTGGTTCATTGGAAAAGATTATATTCAACAGGTAGGCAGTCTCTTTGTCATGTAACGGCTATGGAGTACATAGATTTCAAGGCCTATTTCCTCCCTATTTTTACTTTCACAGCTTGCTTTCTTTAGTTCCTGAAGTCACCATACCCAAGATACAGTTACTTCTACCAATACAACAAAGTACAACATTAGCAAACTGATCCTAATTGGAACTCTAAATACATTTTTCTGTAGCAGTGTTTCTCAAAGTATATTTGAAACAGTTGGTCTTACAGATATTCTGTGGATAAAAGTAACCTATGGTGAATTATATTTGGGTACCTTAGCATGTAAGAAGCCCTGCAGTAAATAAATCTATTTCATTTTCTTTAAGCTAGCATCTCCCAAATTGCTATTTCTGGGAACTCATTTTCATATAAATCTATTTCATTTTCTTTAACCTAGCATCTCCCAAGTTGATATTTCTGGGAACTCATTTTCATATATTAGTCTCATCTCTGCTTTTGACTAAATGTTAGCTTCATTATTTTCATTTTTTAGTTTTCAGTTCTTACTAGATTACAGCTATAGTCATAGGCAGCTTCCTGTGTATATCATTTTAGCCTGGAGAAGAAAGAGGAAAAAGACGATTCTTACCCCTTAGCTTCAGTTAGAAAATTCTAGGAGATTGTTTCTGATTTGCTGAGCTTAGGTGATATACACCTATTCTTGGCATGATTTTGTGACAAGAGCTACCATGGATATGATTGATATAGACTGGATTATATACCTAGCCCCATGATTACACAGACAAGTTTGCTAGGCAAACAAACCTATTCGCCATTACAATTCTAAAGGAACATACTTCCAGAAAGTCTGCCCTATAGAAACAGTGGTATAAGTGGTGATTAAATGTTGCTGATACAATAGGATATATTCAAGCCATGGTTTTAGTTTCTAAGAGTTAGTGAGACTCTTGGAAATCTAACTGCTATTTAGAACATTTGGAGCAGTGAATGACCCTTCCACATAATTGGTTTAATAAACATATAGAAGAAACTTCATAAATAAAATATTTTTGTTAAGAAAATAAAAAACTTATTCCTCTTAGGAAAGCTTAGGCAGATAGTTTGTGTTTAAATGTGATAGCCTAATGATGATTTTTCTAAATAACTAGAGTTTGTCTTAACAGTTTAATGAGAATTATGATTTGTGGAGTTTTTGCTGCCTACTTTTTTCTTTACAAAAATTAAAATTTTATTTGCAAACAATGCATCGAACAAAGGTCTGTATCAAGACTCTATTAGAAACTTAAACAAATTAGCAAGCAAAAAACCAACAATCCTATTAAAAAGTGGGCAAAGGACATCAACAGCCACTTTTCAAAAGAAAACATACATGCGGCCAACAAACATGAAAAAAACGCTCTCAACATCACTAATTACTAGAGAAATGCAAATGAAAACCACAATGAGATACCATCTTAAACCAGTCAGAATGGCTGTTATTAAAAAGTCAAAAAGTAACAGATGCTGGGAGGTTGCCAAGAAAAGGGAATGCTTATAAACTTCTAGTGGGAATGTAAATTGGTTCAACCATTGTGGAAAGCAGTTTGGCAGATTCTCAACTTAGAACTACCATCCAACCCAGCAATCCCATTAGTGGGTATATACCTGAAGGAATATAAATTGTTACAAAGACACATGCACACTTATGTTCACCACAGAACTATTCACAATTGCAAAGACCTAGAATCAACCTAAAGGCCTATCAGTGGTAGATTAAAGAAAATGTGGTGCATATAAAACTTGGAATGCTATGCAGCCATAAAACAATGAGATCATGTCCTTTGCAGCAACATGGTTGGAGCCAGAGGTCATTATCCTAAGCAAACTAACACAGGAACAGAAAACCACATAGTGCATTTTCTCACAAGTGGGAGGTAAACATTGAATATATATGGACACAAAGAAGGGAACAAAGATACCAGGGCCTACTTGAGGGAGGAGAGTGAGGGTTGAGAAACTACCTATCAGGTACTATGCTTATTACCTGGGTGAAAAAATAATCTGTACACCAAAGCCCCACAACATTTGCCTACATAACCTGCATATGTATTCCTGAATCTAAAATAAAAGATTTTTTTTTAATTAAGATTTTTAACAAGATCTCAAAAGTGGGATAGTGGGTTCCACTATTGTTCAGATTTCTTCAAATCTTAAGTAGTAGAACTTTTTAGAACCCAAAGATACTGCTGTTATAAAGGGAATCAAATTTAGCTTTTCCTCCTCATAAAATTCAAGAACCAAATCTGGGAAAGCTATTTTGCAGTCTGCCAGATGTGACGATAGAAATAGATGTTTCTACTGGTGATCAAATCAACTCAAATTTGTAAAAGAATTTTTTAACTTTAATATTAAATGCCATTCATGTTTATAGTATTTTCGAGCAATGCACTTTAATCTTAGTGTTTTATTTGCCTTAAACTCTATAGAACTCAGTTTTCTTTGAAATCATTTAGAATAACTAATGTAAATCTTCTCTATTTTTTATCACATTCTCTAAAATAATTGAGATTTGGGGTCCAGGGTCATAGTTAAGACTTCTAGACTAGTGTTCTGTCTCTCAACCAACAATTCACAATGTATAATAGACTCATGTCGTGTAATCGTCTAGAAAACATCTGGATGATAAAAGGAAATTTTGGTTTTAAAATGTATATAAATTGTCAAATGTGTAAGATAGAAAATTTTCTTTTAGTAAAGTAGCCCCAGTGTCCCTTAATTTGAGGTAAATCTTAATAAATTGAAAGGCTAAATGATGATTTGTCAGGGCTTTTAGAGGGGGAGACTTACTGGCAATGTTACCCAGTGGAAATAAAAGAATATTGTACCCTTAAGAATATGAGGACAAGAAAAAATGAGGACTGTTTTAAAATAATAATAGTACTCAAAAATAAACAAAATAATTGTTTTTATTTTATCCTTAAGATTGCTACAACTGTGTGAAACTCTGAAAGTCCCTCCCAAAAAGATGGAAGATTTAACTAATGTATCAAGTCTACTGAATATGGAAAGGGCACGAGACAAAGCTAATGAAGAAGGTCTGGCATTACTACAGGTATGAAATTTGAATAGGGAATCCATAATTAGAGAGTTAGGGAAAGGGAAAAAGACCAAAGTTTTTAAAATTATCATGATGTTCTTCCAGTAGTGAATACTAGATCTTGAACCAGGATTTTTCATTAAATTGTTTTTTTTGTTGTTGTTTTCATTAAAGCAAAAATTTGTCTGAACTTGGCGCCTCTAAAGTTGAAGTATTTCTAATATATTTGTGGTTAAGTAGTGTGTCCGGAATTGGTGGGTTCTTGGTCTCACTGACTTCAAGAATGAAGCCGCGGACCCTCGTGGTGAGTGTTACAGTTCTTAAAGGTGGCGTGTCTGGAATTTGTTCCTCCCGGTGGGTTTCTGGTCTCACTGGCTCAGGAGTGAAGCTGCAGACCTTCGCAGTGAGTGTTACAGCTCATAAAGGCAGCATGGACCCAAAGAGTGAGCAGTAGCAAGATTTATTGCAAAGAGCAAAAGAACAAAGCTTCCACAGCACGGAAGGGGACCCAAGCGGGTTGCCACTGCTGGCTCAGGCAGCCTGCTTTTATTCTCTTAACCGGCCCCACCCACATCCTGCTGATTGGTAGAGCCGAGTGGTCTGTTTTGACAGGGTGCTGATTGGTGTATTTACAATCCCTGAGCTAGACACAAAGGTTCTCCACGTCCCCACCAGAGTAGCTAGATACAGAGTGTAGATTGGTGCATTCACAAACCCTGAGCTAGACACAGGGTGCTGATTGGTGTGTTTACAAACCTTGAGCTAGATACAGAGTGCCGATTGGTGTATTTACAATCCCTTAGCTAGACATAAAGGTTCTCCAAGTCCCCACCAGACTCAGGAGCCCAGCTGGCTTCACCCAGTGGATCCCACACTGGGGCTGCAGGTGGAGCTGCCTGCCAGTCCTGTGCCGTGCACCCGCACTCCTCAGCCCTTGGGTGGTTGATGGGACTGGGCACTGTGGAGCAGGGGGCGGCGCTCGTCGGGGAGGTTCCTGCTGCACAGGAACCCTCGGAGTGGGGAGGCTCAGGCATTGTGGGCTGCAGGTCCCAAGCCCTGCCCCACGGGGAGGCAGCTAAGGCCCGGCGAGAAATCGAGCAGCGCCGGTGGGCCGGCACTGCTGGGGGACCCGGTACACCCTCCGCAGCCACTGGCCCAGGTGCTAAGCCCCTCATTGCCCAGGGCTGGCAGGGCCAGCCAGCTGCTCCAAGTGTGGGGCCTGCCAAACCCACGCCCACCCGGAACTACAGCTGACCTGCAAGCACCGGGCGCAGCCCCGGTTCCCGCTCGCGCCTCTCCCTCCACACCTCCCTGCAAGCTGATGGAGCCAGCTCCAGCCTTGGCCAGCCCAGAAAGGGGCTCCCACAGTGCAGCAGTGGGCTGAAGGGCTCCTCAAGTGCCGCCAAAGTGGGAGCCCAGGCAGAGGAGGCGCCGGGAGTGAGCGAGGGCTGCCAGCACGCTGTCACCTGTCAGTAGCAGTCCTATTTTTTCATCAGATTTTAACTGAACTATCTTAGTATTTTAAATTATTAATTTAGAGGAGCTTATCACTAAATACTGTGGAATTTTAAAACGTGGAAATTTTTCTGACCTGTATATGGCAAGAAAACACAGTTATCATTAGAGTTAATATGTACTGGGGACTTCCTACACTCTAGACACTGTTCTAAGCACTTTATAGTTATATCCCTTAATCCTCACAATGACTTAGAGTATGACCTAAATTATTCTATTTTTATAAATGTGATAAAAAGACATAATGCTGTTTCTAACTGAACCTTAGACAAGTTGCTTAAAGTTGAGATGCTAACTTTGTCATTCTGACAGTAGCACATGATTCTTGATCACTGTGTTGTATGGCATCCTGTGGAAGATAATAGGAGGTAACCTTATCTATCATGGTTAACTTCCAGCTTTTAATGAATGGATATCCAAACAACTAAGACCAAGCAACCTTGAGGAGCTTATTAGATAATTATAAAAACTAACACATATCAGACCATGTATCTCTTAGACATTTTGAAGTAGTTTGTAGATGTGGTGCATAGATTTTAGTTGCAATTTATTAAGTACAAGGTGGTAGTAGTTTCTGAAGGAATATATTCCCAAAATTTATAATAATTCAAAGGTAACAATTCATTCCCATTTTTCCATAGGATTGAGAATAAAGTTGAAGGAACAATTTCTGAGCACAAATCTATACGTATTTTTAGTTAATAGGGTGGCATTTTTTGGTGGCTGCCTCACTTTATTCAAACTGTGATTATTATATTTTATTTCCATCCCAAGGTTCCTACTTTTTTAGGGCATCTTTTCAGTATTGGCACTAGCTTCATCACCTAAACACTTAGATGATGTTTATTTAGGTTATTTTAAAAGGTTTGAGAGTATAATCATGGAGAATTTTAACATTTAGTATTTATGCACATCAGTTAAGGGTGTTCTGAAGTCATAAATGATAGTGTGATTTTTATGCTACTGGTAAGCATTTCTGGCCTCCAGCTGAAATTTGACCTCCATGGGACATAAGCATAATTACAATCTATAATTTGCTTGTTAGTCACTCAGAAGAAGCACCGCTGGCATTTGGGGCAGGAGAGTTCTCCATTGGCATAAGAAGATCTTTGGACTAGCAGCTTGTAAACTCTATCTGTATTCATTAGTTTTCTCCTCTGTGCCTTAGAACCATTGCTTTTTCTCACTGCAGCCTAGAGTCATTGCTGGTGATGATCTTCCAAAACCTGTAATAGTAACAGAAATTTTATTCATTTAACATTTTCATCGTGCTCTCACTCAGTAATGGTGCTGGGGAAACAACAATGGTGAACACCATCTCGGAGATTCTGGGAGGATGGCATTAGAACAGCTGAAGCATAATTTTTTAGACTCCCTTGATCTTGTCATAAAAATGGAGCCATAGGATTTCAGAATCAGAGTTAGCATAAGAAAATATGACAATAAAGACCAAAAATAACATTCCTGATACACTGAAAGCATACCAAAAAGACACGTGCCTAGAACAGATAAACATTTACCTAATTTATCAAGTGAACTGAAATAAATTCAGAAAAAATGATAGAAAGTATAGGGGAAAAATTATAAATCGGAATTAGAAATACTGATAAATGAAAGTAGAGAATTCAGGAATGAATGAGACATAAAAGAGAAAACCTTTCAGATATGTAGACTAAATTAGAAGAAACACTAAAGCAAATAAACAACAGATAATGCTTATGATAAATAGAAGATAAAGAGAAAATTTTCAGAATCATAAAAACATTTTTAAAAGGAATTGAGAAAAAAAAACCTCAAAGAAGATACCATATGAGTATGGTAGTAATACCCAAAGATAACCAAAGCAATGGAACAAAATAAATTTTATAATGAGAAATTTTAATCCTTGTTATATTTAACCCTTTTGTTCATTCAGTGCTCTTATACATTCCCTTTGTAGTGGGTTGAATCTAGGAAAAGGGTCTTGTCCGATATAATTAAGGATCTCAAGATGAAATCATCCTGTATCGTCATGGGTATGTCCTAAATCCAATGACAAGTGTTCTTATAAAAGACAAGAGAAGGCACAAAGACAAAGAAAAAGCCACGTGAAACACAAGAGAAGGCATAAATAAAAAGCCACGTGAAAGCAAAGGCAGAAACTAGAGCAATGCGGCTACAAAGAATGCTGACAGCTACCAAAAGCTGAAAAAGACAAGAAACCATTCTCCTCTCTTGTCTTCAGAGGGATTGTGGCCCTGCCAACACCTTGGTTTTGTACTTCTGTCCTCCAGAACCATGACAGAATGAATTTCTGTTATTTTAAGCCAAGTAGGTGGTACAGCAGCCACGGGAAACTAATATATGTGGTTTGCTTTATATTTATATTGGACAGCACTCTGTTAGATCCAACAACCAATTCACAGAAAACACAGGGCTGAGGAACCAGTTAAACTTCACCAGGGAATACAGTTCACAAAATTTAGCCCATGGGAAATTCCACAGAGTTAACTATCTAATCTCCACAAATAAATTGAAATGGAAGCCTCCTATGGATGAAAAGAGACTTAGACATATCAACCAGTCACAACCAGCTTGGAACCTGATTAAAACAAAATGTAAAAAAAAAAAACTCCAATTTATGAGAAAATTGAAAATGTGAACACTAACCATATGTTTGATATTAAGGAATTTATTGAGATTTTTTTAAAGTGTAGTAATGATATTGTACTCTTATGTATCTTTAAATCCTTTAGAGCTGTATACTGAAATATTTATAGATAAAATGATAGGATATCTAGGATTTGAAATAGCACAGGGGAAGCAAGAGAAGCAGATGTAAAGGTGTGACAGGATGGCCATGGGCCAGGTGTGGTGGCTCACGCCTGTAATCCCAGCACTTTTGGAGGCTGAGGCTGGTGGATAACCAGAGGTCAGGAGTTCAAGACCAGCCTGGCCAACATGGTGAAACCCTGTCTCTACTTATAATACAGAAAAAAAAATTATCTGGGCATAGTGGCAGGTGCCTGTAGTCCCAGCTACTTGGGAGGCTGAGGCAGGAGAATCACTTGAACCCGGGAGGTAGAGGTTGCAGTGAGCCAAGATAGTGCCATTGCACTCTAGCCTGGGCAACAAGAGCAAAACTCCATCTCAAAAAAAAAAAAAAAAAAAAAAAAAAGATGGTCCTGAGTTGATAATTGAAACTGGCCAATATGTATATGGGTGTTCATGATAACATTCTCTCTAACTGTATGTGTTTGAAATTTACTATAATAAAAAATAAAAACAGAGTCTGTTCCTCCATGGAGTTTAGATTCAAGTGAATAGAGCTCACAGTCCCAAAATCTTAGGCATTCAGGGAACAGCACATTCCCAGTAAGGGGCCAGACAACATTTTAGCCTTTTTGGACCACATATGGTTGACTGTTTTGTTGCATATCCTTTTGTTTTGTTGAGGTTTTGACCAATCTTTTAAAATGTACAAACAATTCACAGTTCTTGAACTGTACAAAAACATCCCATGGGCAATTGCTGACCCCTGCAGCTACCCTTTCCAAAAAAAAAAAAAAAAAAAAAAAAAGGTCATTTAGAAGCCAAAATATATTTATTGAGGAAGACTACTCTCCCAGCAACAGTTCTGCATCCAGTATTTGGAAAAGACATAGATGTAGCATCAACTTTATTGCTGAACAAGATCTAAGAGTTATTACTTATGTATATTTTCTGTGTGGCTTATTTACTTGTTCCCCAAAGCATACAGGCAATGTTATCATTGACTGTTGCTAGGACCATATTTGAAAGCAGTGCCACGTTTAATACCCTTTAGAAACCTGGAGTCTTGCTAATTTTAATTTTATACTCAGCCTGCACACAACACATCCTTGATGTGTTGTCCCCATGCTTGTTTTATTCATTTCTTATTTTCTTTTCATCTTCCTCTCTAAATTATATATTCCTTTAATGTGGGAAACTGTTACTCTTTTTTTTTTATTCTCCCTGCTCTAATGCCCAACATGACTTCCTTTTGACAAATTAAAATAGCAGGCTCTTAAATGTTCCTAAATAAATGAAAACAATTCAGAATTTCTCCACTACATGAAGTTTTATGCTGCTTAAGGAAGGTTGCTGTATTTGTTGTCATCAGTTCTGGGCTCTGCTAGATTTACACTTGGATCTTCCAGGATCTCTGACCCTACCAGCGTTGGTAAGTTTTGAGGAAGTGTTCATGTACATCTCCTTATTCCAGGGAAATTAGATATCCTTATAACACATTAATACCTTGATATACCAGCTTTCCAAGAAGTCTCTTTTTTGAAAGAAACAAAAGTAAATTCACCAGTTGCTTCTAAAAATGTTTTAAATATATATGGTGTTTTTTAAAATGTGTATGTATAAGAATATCTATTAGGATTTAATATAATAATGTGTTTAAGTTAAAATTTTTTTTTCTCTTTCTGACTCAGGAAGAAATAGATAAAATGGTAGAGACCACAGAGTTAATGACTGAGAATATTCAGAGCCTAAAGAACAAAATTCAGATTCTGGCAAGTGAGGTGGAAGAAGAAGAGGAGAGAGTAAAACAGGTAATTATTTTAAACTGTATTATTGGAATTTGGATATAATTTTTAATGGTTAAATTATGCCAAGACAACTTTCGAGTATAATATGATGAGAGAAATCAGCTTTTTGAAATAATCTGTAGCTTTCTTCTACTTTAGATGCATCAAATAAATAGTAGTGGAGTACTCTCTCTTCCGGAACTTTCTCAGAAAACTCTCAAAGCACCCACACTTCAGGTAAGTGCCTATTTACCATATTGATTACAGGCATACTTTAGAGATGTTGCAAATTTGGATTCAGACCACAGCAAAAAAGCAAATACTGCAATAACGCAAGTCACACAAATGTTTTGGTTTCCCACTGCATATGAAAGTTATGTTTACACTATACTGTAGTCTAGTAAGTGTGAAAAAGCATTATTATTTTTTTTTTTTTAAAAAGGGACATACCTTAATTTAGAAAACGCTTTACTGCTAAAAAATGTTAACAGTCATCTGCACCTTCAGCAGGTCGTAATCTTTTTGCCAGTGGAGGGTCTTGCCTCAATGTTGATGGCTGCTGACTGATAGCGTGGTGATTACTGAAGGTTGGGATGCATGTGGCAATTTCTTAAAATAAGAAAACAATGAAATTTGCCACATCAGTTGATTCTTCCTTTCACGAAAGATTTCCCTGTAGCATGTGATGCTGTTTCATAGCATTTTACCCACAGTAGAACCTCCTTCAAAATTGGAGTCAGTTCTCTCATTCCTTGTCACAGCTTTGTCAGCTAAGTTTTTGTCATATTCTATATCCTTCATTGTTATTTCAACTATGTTCATAACATCTTCATCATGAATAGATTCCATCTCAAGAAACCACTTTCTTTGCTCATCCATAAGAAGTAACTCCTCGTCCATCCAATTTTTATCATGAGATTGCAGTAATTCAGGTACATCTTCAGGCTCCACTTCTAATTCTGGTTCTCTTGCTGTTTCCACCACATCTTCAGTCACTTCCTCCACTAAAGTCTTGAACTTCTCAAAGTCATCCATGAGGATTCAAAATTGAATCCATTTTTTCTAAACTCCTGTTATTGGTATTTTGACTTCCTCTTGTGAATCATGAATGCTCTTACTGACATCTAGAATGATAAATTTATTTTAAGATGTTTACAATTTATTTTGCCCAGATCCATCAGAGAAATCACTACCTACGGCAGCTATAGCCTTATAAAATGTATTTCTTAAGTGATAAGACTTGAAAGTTGAAATGACTCTTTGATTCATAGGCTGCAGAACAGATGTGTTAGCAGATGTGAAAACAACATTAATCTCCTTGTATATCTTCATCAGAGCTCTTGGGTAACTGAACATTTTCAATGAGCAGTAATATTTTCAAAGGAATCTTCTTTTCTGAGCAGTAGCTCTTAACAGTGGGCTTAAAATATTCAGTAAGCCATGCTCTAAACAGATGTACTGTCATCCAGGCTTTGTTGTTCCATTTACAGAGCACAGACAACACAGATGTAGTTGATTTAGTAGAATTAAGGACCCTGGGATTTTCAGAATGATCAGTGAGCATTGGCTTCAACTTCATGTCACCAGCTGCATTAGCCCCTAACAAGAGCCTAACAAAAGCATCTCCTTTAAAGCTTTGAAGCCAGGCATTGCCTTCTCTTTTCCAACTATCAAAGTCCTAGAGATAGCATCTTCTTCCAATAGAATGCTGTTTTATTTACATTGAAAATATGTTGTTTACTATAGCCACCTTCACCAGTGATCTTAGCTAGCTAGGTCTTCTGGGTAACTAGCTGTAACTTTTCTATCAGCACTTGCTGCTTCACCTTGCACTTTTTATGTTATAAACACAGCTTCTTTCCTTAAACCTTATGAACTAACTTCTGCTAGCTTCAAACTTTTCTTCTGCAACTTCCTCACCTCTGTCAGCCTTCATAGACTTGAAAACAGTTAGGGCCTTGCTGTGGATTAGGATTTGGTTTAAGGGAATGTCGTGGCTGGTTTGATCTTCCATCCAGACCACTCAGACTTCCCATATCAACAATAAGGCTGTTTTGCTTTCTCATTATTCATGTATTCACTGAAGTAGCACTTTAAATTTTCTTCAAGAACTTTTCCTTTGCATTCACAACTTGGGCGTTTGGCACAAGAGGCCTAGCTTTTGGTTTGCGTGGCTTTTGATAGGCCTTCCTCACTAAACTTAGTAATCTCTAGTTTTTGATTTAAAGTAAGAGACATGATTCTTCTTTTCACCTGAACACTTAGAGGCCATTGTAGCATTATTAACTGGCCTAATTTCAATATCGTTGTGTCACAGGGAATAGGGAGGCCCAAGGAGAGGGAGAGAAACTGGGAAATAAATGGCCGGTTGGTGGAGCCGTCAAAACACATAACAATTACCAATTCAGTTCACTGTTTGATATGGTTGCAGTTATGGCACCCAGAACAATTACAGCAGTTCCATCAAAGAACACTGGGCATAGATCACCATAACAGATACCGTAATAATTTTTAAAGTTTGAAATATTACAAGAATTACCAAAATGTGATGTAGAGATACAAAGTGAGCATGCGCTTTTGGAAAAATGGTGCTGATAGACCTCCTTTGCACAGAGTTGCCACAAACCTTCAGTTTGTAAAAAACGCAGTGTCTGGGAACACGGTAAAATGAGGCATCCTGGTATATCATAGACCAGTTATACATTACATATATGAAAACATTATGTCCTATTTCATTCTTTAAACAAATGGAACCTGATATAAACTGTTTGGCAAATTACTTTTCTCATTTGACTGTATAGTTTGAACATCTTGTCAGTCACGTAGATCTCTCATTTTTGTTGATAGCTATGTAACATTCCGTTGCATGGAGGTCATATAATTTGTAAATTACTGATGGAAATACATAATTTTTTTAATACAGGTAAGACTGGGTACACCCTTGTACATATGTCTTTACTGATTTGTTTAGTCATAATTGTAGGATACATTTCTAGAAGTAAATACTGACAGTTTGGTTTTTTTAATGCTTCTAACAATAGCATGTAACTCCTTATAAAATAGTACTGTCTTATTTGTAGTAAACTATTTCTTCCAAGGGCTCTAGTAGACATTGTAGTGTAAATGTTTGTAGCATTGGAAAGTCTTCATGTTTTCTCAAGAAGTAATTTGAAATTTTCCTATTGGCCGGGCACAGTGGCTCACACCTGTAATCCCAGCACTTTGGGAGGCCAAGGCAGGCGGATTGCCTGAGGTTGGGAGTTCGAGAACAGCCTGAGCAACATGGAGAAACCCCATCTCTACTAAAAATACAAAATTAGCCAGGTGTGGTGGCGCATGCCTGTAATCCCAGCTATTCGGGAGGCTGAGGCAGGAGAATTGCTTGAACCTGGGAGCTGGAGATTGCAGTGAGCCAGGATTGCGCCATTGTACTCCAGCCTGGGCAACAAGAGCGAAACTCCACCTCAAAAAAACAAAAACAAACAAACAAAAAAATCCTATCATTTACCAGTGGTGAAAGGAGCAGGATGGGGAGAGGGAGAGATAGATTTGAAAGAAGAATAGTGATTCGTTGACAATTATTGAAGTTGGATGATAGATACTTAAGGTTTATTTTACTGTTCTCTCTAACATACATTTGAGATTTCTCATAATAAAATGTTAACAACTACATTTAATACTATCTTTCCCACAGAACGAAATTTTGGCGCTAATTCCAAACCAGAATGCTCTTCTAAAGGACTTGGATATTCTTCATAATTCATCACAGATGAAGAGCATGTCAACCTTCATTGAAGAAGCCTATAAGAAACTGGATGCATCTTAAGGAGTGTTTTTTTTTTTAGATTGTTCCATATTAATTTAATGTTCGTGAATTTGTAAAACTGTTAACCTATGATTATATGTACAGAGGCTAAGGCTTCTGCAGGATTTATTATCTCCTGATATGCACTTTAAAATTAGTCTTTGTAGTTCTATCATTAGCATCTAATGTAGTTCTGAAGACTGTTTTTAGCAGTTGCCGAATCTAGGAAACTAACGTTTATATTGCTGTATCTATAAGTATTTGCCTAAAACCATAAAATAGGAATCGCCTTAAGGATCTAATAGTTTATAATGCCTGAATGGAACTCATTTATTAGTTAACAGCTCATATCAGGAGCTGTGATAAGTAAGTGTTTACATATACTGTCTAGTGCATAAAAACCTTAGTGTTTGCTATCATTCATTCTGTAGCCAATGGCTTACAGTTTCTGTCTGGTCATCTGGAACTTGAAAAATCCTCAAATGCCTTCACTCTTTTACCTAACTCCCTAGTCTTTTTGGGAAATAGTTAAGATATGCCTGCTATCTTTAACTTTGGAGGTAGTATCAAAATTTTACTTCTTTGGTTGTTTGGTGAATTAATGTTGAATATTTTCTACTGTCATCAAAACATATTCCCAAAAAGTATTAAAAAGGAACCTTAGCACATTTATTTTATTAAAACAAAAAAAACCCAAAATGTATAAACCTTTTCTTATTATGGTAATAAGCTTATATATGTGAATAAATTATAACCTAGTGTATAAAAAATTATTTCTAACAAACTACAGTATACTGTCTTGGGTTTTTTTTTTTTTTAGTCTGTAAAATAAAATGACTGCAATTACTTTTTTATGTGACCTATAATATCAGTTAATTTGGGAGATGCCATAATTCTGTTAACACCCTTCAGGCAGAGACCACTGGGAACAAACCTGTAGTTAAACAAGTTGGGTTTTTAGTGTAGTGAGGAGATCACACATGAGGACCCTGGGGCAGCTCAAGAAAAGGGTCACAAGCAATATCCTCATAGGAATAATGGTAAAGAAGGCCTATTAATAGATTTTGGAGGAAAATGAAATCTCAAAGAAAAACCTGGCAAAGTGACTAAAAGTAAAGATTATTTCAAAATGTCTTAAAAACCCTTCACTTGGAAACTTAAAGCTTCATGTTTTTAGAATGAGTAGTAGAGCCCTAACTCAGTGATTTTTAACACTAATGTTATAGTAGCTTTTGGTGGGGAGGGAGGAATTATGTATGCCGTTTCTCTCAGGGCATCTGTTTAACAGATAACTGATAGTTAACTGGGATTTTAACTTACCATTGTTGCTGAGTGATACAGTTCTTCACCCTGTGTGAACTGGCCATGCTACTCTTGTAGCTTTGAAGAGTTTATAATCTAACTTTAAGAGATCTACAATATCTTCTGGTAGGTAGCATCCAATCCAAAACATACACAGTATTTTCTTTAAATAAGACTGCATTTTGGTGTACTCTTTGGAAAGAATTTAAGAATTAATTACAGATCTGTTATGATTTGCCTAGGGTTTATTTGGCCCCACCAACCTCATGTTGAAATTTGATCCCCAACATTGGAGGCGGGGCCTGGTGGGAGTTGTTTAGATCATGGCATGGATCGCTCATGAATGGCGTGGTGCCATAGATGCTGTTGCCATGCTTCTTGTACAGCCTGCAGAAACATGAGCCAAATCTCTTCATTAATAAATTACCCAGCCTTAGATATTCCTTTATAGCAACACTAAACATACTAAGAAAATTGGTATTCAGGAGTGAGGCATTGCTCTAAAGATGCCTGAAAATGTGGGAGTAGCTTTTGAACTGGGTAATAGGCAGAGGTTGGAAGAGTTTGGAGGGTTCAGGAGAAGACAGGGAAGACAAGGGAAAGTGTAGAACTTCTTAGAGATTGGTTAAGTAGTTGTGTACCAAAATGCTTATAGAAAAAGAGACAGCAAAGGTCATACTGAGGAAGCCTTAGATGGAAGTGATGAACTTATAAGTTACTGAAGCAAAAGTCACACTTGTTACACCGTAGCAAAGAACTTGTCTGCATTGTGTCCATGCTCTAGGGCTTTATGGAAGGCTTCATTTAAGAGATGGCCTAGGGTATCTGGGAAAAGAAATTTCTAACCAGCAAAGTGCTCAGGCTGCTGCATGGTTACTTCTAACTGCTTACAGTAGAGACCAGAGGAAAATTGGAAAATGTGCAGCCTTGCCTTGTGTTAGAGAAGGAAAGAAGAGTGTTTTTAGGAGAGGAATCTAAGAGTATGACCAAGCAGCAGCAATAGTTTGCTAAAGAGATGAGCATGACTAAAAAGGGCCAGGTGCTAATAAGACTATGGAAAAAATGTCTCAAAGCTACTTCAGAAATCTTTGCCACCCCTCCCATCACAGATTAAGAAGTTTAGAATGAAAGAATGCCTTTTTGATGGGGCAGGTGATACTGCTCCCCACACCCCAGCGGCACCAGCTCAAAGGGCCTCAGGCTGCTGCTCTGGAAGGTGTACCCAGTAAGCCCTGGGGACTTCCATGTGGTGTTAAGTCTGCAAGCATGCAGAATGCAAGAGTAGTGGAGACTTGGCAGCTTCCACTTACATTTGAGAGGATGTATTAGAAAGCCTGGGTGCCCAGAAAGAAGGCTGCCACAGGGGCTGAGAGCCTCTACTAGAGAAGTGCCTAGTGAAGCAGATGGAGCAGGGGCACCACTCTCCGACCTCAGAATGATAGAGCCACCAACAGCTTACAGTCTCAGCCTGGAAGAGCTGCAGGTATTGGATTCCAACCCACGAGAGCAGCTATGTGGGCTGCACCCAGCAAAGCCATGGGGATGGGGATGCCGGAGGCTCTGGAACCCACCCCTTGAACCAGTGTTCTTAGGATGCGGGACATGGAGTCAAAGCAGATTATTTTGGAGCTTTAATATTTAATATCTGTCCTGATAGGTTTGGGACTCACATGGGGCCTATTACCCCTTTCTTTTGGCCTATTCCTCCCTTTTGGAATGGGAATGTCTGCACCACCACTGTATCTTGGAAGTAAATAACTTGTTTTTTTATTTTACAGGTTCACAGTTGTAAGGAACTTGCCTTGAGTCTCAAATGAGACTTTAGACTTTTGAGTTGATGCTGGAACAAGTTAAGACTTTGGGGGATGGAATAATTGTATTTTGCAATGTGAGAAAGACATGAGATTTGTTTTTCATGCCACCAAATCTTATGTTGAAATTTGATGCCCAATATTGGAGGTGGGGCCAGATGGGAGAAATTTGGGAACAGATCCCCCATGAATGGCTTGGTGACATTCTCCCAGGAGTAAATAAGTTCTCTTGGTTCCCATGAGAACTGCTTGTTAAAAAGCCTAGCATCTCCTCATCTCTTTCTTGTTTTCTCTCTCACCACATGATCTGCAAATGCCAGCTCCCCTTCACATTCCACCATGAGTAGAAGCAGCCTGAGTCCCTGGCCAGAAGCAGATGCTGGCACCGTGCTTTTTGTGCAGCCTACAGAACGATGAGCCAAATAAATCTCTTTTGTTTATAAAATACCCAGCCTCAGGTATTCCTTTATGGCAACACTAAAGAGACCCAAGACAAGATCCAAATAAAATTAAACTGCCGGGCGCAGTGGCTCACACCTGTAATCTCAGCACTTTGGGAGGCTGAGGCGGGCAGATCACCTGAGGTCAGGAGTTCGAGACCAGCCTGGCCAACATGGTGAAACCCCGTCTCTACTAAAAATACCAAAATTAGCCAGGCGCAGTGGCGGGCTCCTCTAATCAGGAGGCTGAGGCAGGAGAGACTCGCGTGAACCCGGGAGGCAGAGATTGCAGTTAGCCCAGATAGCGACACTACACTCCAGCCTAGGTGACAGAGTGAGACTCCATCTCAAAAAAATAAAAATGAAGAAATAAATAAACTTTGACTATACATGGTCCCAATAATTCAAATAACAGTCCTCCTCTGTAGTGTCCTCAGCCATCTAAGTTCTCCCATGCACAGCCCATGCCAACTATGATACATCTCTTCTCTAGTGACTGATAAATGCCAATGCCAGAAACTTAAACAATAACAAAAAAAATACACTTTTGAGATAGAGGATATATTGTATTAAAATGTAGCATATGATAAAGATGGCATTTCAAATGAAATACAGAAAAATATTTATTAATCAATAAATGGTCTTCATAAAACTGGCTAACTACATAATGGAGGGTGAGAGGATGTTTAATATTCCTACTTTATGCCTAAATACATTCCCAGTAAATAAAGTTAAATATAAAAATAGAAGCTAAAAAGAAAGAAATGAACAGTGGATGTCAGGGTAGCAAATGCCCTATTATGCATATAAGCAAAAGTAAAATCATGAAAGATTATTACATAATATTTTGAACTTTTTGAAATAAGATTTTTAAAAATACAAAACCGGCCGGGCATGGCAGTTCATGCCTGTAATCCCAGCACTTTGGGAGGCCGAGGTGGGTGGATCACCTGAGGTCAGGAGTTCGAGACCAGCCTGGCCAAAATGGTGAAACCCCGTCTCTACTAAAAATACAAAAATTAGCCAGGCATGATGGTGCATGCCTGTAATCCCAGCTACTCAGGAGGCTGGGGCAGGAGAATCGCTTGACCCTGGGAGGCAGAGGTTTTAGTGAGATGAGATCGTGCCACTGCACTCCAGCTTGGGCAACAGAGTGAGACTGTCTCAAAAAAATAAAAAATAAAAATAAAACCAAATCAAGCCAAAGACACATCACAAACAGGAAAATATCTACAATATAAATAAAGAAATAAAACTTTTTTAAATAAAGAGCTCTAAAATATCATTAACAAATAGGTTAAATACAAATAGGAAAATGGGCAATTCTCAAAGGAAAACATCCATAAGTATCTGAAAGATGATCAACCTTAACTTCACCATTTAAACGCAAATTAAAACATATTTTCACCTATCAAATTGACGAAGACTGGAAAAAGCTGAAAGAAAATTGCTGAACATACTGAAAAATGGGCACCGAGTACTTGTGCTAAAGGAAGGTGAATTGGTAGAACTGTTTTGAGAGGCAGACTTTACAGATATGTTGCAGAACCTTAATGTAATGTCGGCCACTTAAAATTCTTACTTTATATGAGCCCTTTGATTTTCCCCAACTCCCAGTTGGGCATATGTTCAACAAACAGGCTTTGTTTAAATATGAGCCACCTGCACTGGAACCTAAAATTAAAGGATTTACTTTTGTTTATTTGGTTGGATAGAATTTCTTGGCATTCCCTGTTTACCAAAAATATGCAGTTGCACCTGTCAAAATTAGTATTTGAATTATACGGGTTGGCTTAGTTTCTAAACATAAGTCTAAATCCTCTCATGTTTCATTCATTGTTAAGAAATATTTAGCTTTGAGAGAGAGAAGGGAAAGAAGGCAAGCAAAAGCAGAGAGAAATTTTAATTTCTCAGTTGAGTTTTATTATGTCAAAAAGTGAGCTATTTTTGTTTTCTAATTCGCAATTTTGGTTAAGAGTTGTTACTAAATGTGTTTCTTCACAACTAAGCCACCATAGAACCAATTTTTCTTGACTTAGGTGTTTGCTGTCTTATTAAAGTAGCCTCTGTTCTTATCAGGGCTGTGAAGTTGCTTTAGCAACCATCTCCAAAATTGGATATAGTAGTTGTTAAAACTAGACAAAGAAGAAGATAAAAGAGGGACATTTTCTGAATTCATTAGAACTACAATAGAGCACATTTTTAAAATTAAGTTGTTCATTTTTTTTAATACTTTAGGTTCTAGGGTACATGTGCACAACGTGCAGGTTTGTTACATATGTATACATTTTTAAACTAATAGAAATAAATGTGCCTTAGCCAATTTTGCCCCATTTCTACCCCCTAGAGTTGTCCTTAAAATTACTGTAAGTTTTCAAATCGTACAACAGGGATATAAGAAAGTAAAAGCAATGAGAAAAATGGCTGACATTTATTGAGTGCTTGCTACATGCCAGGTACTAGTCCAATCCCATTACCTATATACATGTATTTATGCCAATGTTTAATCTTAATGACAACCCTATGGGAATTAAACCTCATAACATTCATTATTATCTCCATCCTGCAGGTGAAGAAACTGCGGCACAGGGAGGCTAAATAACTTGAGATCACACAGATAGTAAATGATAGAACAAGGAAGTGAAAAAATAATTGAACCTCTTCTTGGGAGTTTTCTGATAGACTACAAGTAGAAGGGGCTGGTGAATCTAATGAGTAACCCCTATTACAGCAAAGTACAATCTGATGTATTTTTCTGAGTAAAGTGATAATATGTATTGCGGATTTGTTCACCTGGGTTTTCAGAAGACAATTCCTTTAAATTAATCTTACATTGGGAATCTCCTTTTTTCCTCCTTTTTCCGTTAATCTCAGAGTTAAAAGTTTGCCTTAGCCTAATATATATAAATATCTCAAATTTAATTACCTTCAACCATACTTTCCAGGAAAAGGAATGTTTTGCCTTTTTATTATTTTTTTCTTCAGGCAAAAATTAGTTCCAATTAGTTCTGATGTTTTATAAAGAATAAAGAGCTCAAATTTCTGCTTTAAATGCACTTGGAAACAAGACGTAATCTAAATTTGGGGAGACTTTTACATGTCTCAGAGTTTATAAATAACCAGACCCCAAACTTTTTAAAGTTTCCCCTAGGATATTGCACTTACTGTCTAAAGGAGTTCCTGTTTTGCAAATAAAAAAAAAGCTTAACTTTTAAAAAATCTATTTTACTCAGTTAATATTTAGAAAACTATATTTATATAGGCTCCTTAGGGCCAAGAGTAGGTATACTTTGTTCTCAGTAACATCTTTTAAAAAAGAAGTTATCAATGTATACAGCAAGATCGAAAACTCTTATTTTGACATCTAGTAATTGACATCTAATACAATTTCTCCACTTGCTGTCAACTACTAGCTGCCCATTGTATTACAAAGCTCAGTGTCCTCTAGTGAAGAATGCCCTACCTTACCATTTTATGAGACCTAAATGTGGTAAACAGAATCCTCCCATCTGACCACATTCAAATTGAAGCACTCTGCATATGCCGTTGAGACATTTGTGTTGCATATTATTTCAAGATGTAGATATTGAGTGCTGAGATGTCCAAGTAAATACTTACATGGTGGTTAAAATTGCAGTCTTTTGAAAGAAGTGAGTAAACTCTGAATGACTTTTCATTTAAAAGAATAGGCTGAAGTAATTAAAATTCTTGAAATTAATCTCATGTACTTATGTATCCTCTGTAGAGATTACCCCCTTTCAGCCTTGGAAGTTTAGGGCAGCAAAATCATTTTCTTCAGAATATATAAAAAATAACTAAAGGGTCAATACCTTTATATTACTTTCTTATCGTACTACCATTTGCCTGGGTTCCTTTTCTTTTTATTCTCCTTCATGAGATACTGATTAATAGACAGGTTTTATGGCTAGAAAATACCTATCTCTAAATCAAGATTAGTATTCATTGGCTTTTACACCATAAGGCTAAATGTGATAAAAAGGAAGAGATGGAGTGGAAATGCCTGTGCTCTATGTGAGATGATTTTCACCTGATCAACATCATAAACTCCTCCCCCTCTACAGGTGTGGGCACTTTTTTTTTTTCTCTCCCTCCTGTTTCCACTAAGGGCTAATTAGGGAGGTAGCCTTGAAGAATAAACTTGCCATTTATATAAAAGGGCTACTGGACTGATACACAGCTGAAAACCCTCAGTTCTGGACTGAACTCCCAGCAGGTAAACATTTATTCACTAATATAATACATTTCAAGTCATAGTTTATAATTGCAGAAAGGGATGGGAAAAATAGAGAAGAGATGAAATCCAACCTTATACAGAACGAATACATTGTAATTAGGTTTCAAGGAAAGATATATTTTGTTTTGTTTCTTGGCCTGTTTTTGTTTGGGGTTTTTTTAATTCTTAAATTTTGATATGAGGAAAATTTTTACTCTTAAATTTTGATGTGAGGAAAATAAGTATTACCAAGTACAAATTTGTTTGCATTGTGATATGGGCACAACTAGAGCAACCTCTCTGAACAAAAATCCTAACATATGAAAAATAATTACTAGCATTGGATTCCAAGTGCTTAAAAAAATGTATTTCCTCATTAACAAATGCCCACCATTATATTGTAAATATTGTATTACATTACAAAAACAGAGATCTTATGTTTTATTGCTTATAAGACTTAAAAGTCTCCCATGCTTTCATTGTTATGATAAATATTAATGAATA
Organism: Gorilla gorilla gorilla; assembly: GCF_029281585.2. NCBI lineage: Eukaryota > Metazoa > Chordata > Mammalia > Primates > Hominidae > Gorilla > Gorilla gorilla. The sequence goes on from NC_073229.2 coordinate 67,268,185, forward strand.
AAATATTTTAGATGCTTGCTCTGTGCTTATAAACACTCAAATGCCCCCAAAGAAACTTCAGTTTCTAAAACTTACATGAGCATAATTCTTTTTCTTGACAAATACTTTCAAACAGTGAGTCTATTGGTTATAATTTGGTTAAAGGAGTTACCAACCTTTAACTTCCAATTCCAGAACATACTGATTGTGGACAGTAGTAATCAAGTGGTAAGGATATGACATTCTGCTCTTGTAGCTTTCAGAGTTAATTGTCATTATGACTCTCTAACATGTTACAAAAATGTGTGGAAAATATTTTCTGCATCAATGAGAATTTCTGCTCTACCTTGTGGCATTAAAAAAATTTCTATTTAATGAAAGAGCCTTATGAAATGAATCACTGTTTACTGAAAGGGTATTGTCAAATGTAGATTAATTGTAGTGTCCTCTCTGCATGAACCCATGGGGGAATGTCTCTGATTTTAGTTTGTCACCCTGAGTAATTTGTGAGTTGCAAGAGTATAGTCTAGAAGGGTAAGTTGAAGCCAATTAAGTAGAGGTTTTACTATTAAGAAGCTGGAGGCCAGGCAGGGTGGCTCACACCTGTAATCCCAGCACCTTGGGGGGCCAAGGCAGGTGGATCACATGAGGTCAGGAGTTTGAGATCAGCCTAGCCAACATGGTGAAACCCCCATCTCTACTAAAAATATAAAAAAAACGAGCCAGGTGGTGGTGGTGTGTATCGCGGGAGCTGGCCAGCAGCCCTCAATGCAACGGGGCTCTCTCTTTGTTCCTAGGTGGATTGGCAGGTCAAGAAATAAGAGACTCACACAAGATAGTGAAAGCAGGTCCTGCGGTGCCGCTAATGCACTGACTATACCAGCATGTATTATTAAGTTTAGTGAGGGCAGCGGTAGGTTAGTGAGGGATTTAGGGTCATTTGATTATGAGGTGAGATGGTCACATGGGGATGAAGTAATTCTTTAACATAATATCTGTATGCAGAAGTACAGTATACAGAGATAAGAATTTACAATATAGTGTGCATCAGTAATTTCTAACAGAGCCTTAAAACAGAAACACAGTCTTTCCATAACCTATGATTAGCAGGATATTAATCAGCAGTAACAGTTGCAGCAAAAGCTGGTTACAAACAATCCGTAGAAACAGGATGTGAAGCTAGACAACTGGTTAGACCAGAAATCCTCAGAAGGAAATATGTCTTAACCCTAAAGAGGCCTAGAAGAGCTGTGGCAAGATGAGCGTGTTATAGCCCTATCTTATCCATGTGGACAGGCACCCCTCATTCGTCCATTTATAGGCCATCCACAAGGGTCGCATTCCATTCCCAGAGCTATGAACATCTGCTTTTCTGGGACAGGAATCTTGGTGATGTGAAACCTCCCTGAATGCACGTCCATTCATAGGCTCTCTGCAGGGGGAAGCACATCACGTGCTATTGGCTCATTCTGGCAGTCCAACCTGGCATTGTCTTTACACAATCCTGCATGCAATTTTGTATTTACAATAATCAGGAGCATTTCATCTTTTATTCCATAGCAATAGCTTCAGGGGGTCTCCCTACATCTCCTCCTTTTCTCTGATTTAAATGAACCATAGCAATCATAGCTTGGCACTGATCATGATGGGATTGAAGAATATTTTTTCCAATTTTGCATATGAACAATAAACCAATAGCACAAATTATACACAGAACAAAATTAACAATAGTGGATCCTCCCAAGGATTTTACCCATTGAATGGGGTTAAGATTAGATAACCCCTCAGAGATACCGTCTAAAACTTCAGCACTGGGTAAAGCAGTTAAGTGTGCTTGAGAGGCCTCAAAAATCTGTGCTTTTAGCTTGCTTATGTCTAAACTTAAATTATCTTCACTTCCTTATAAATGGCATTTTACTGATTCCCAATTGTGAACAGACTCATTACATTGAAACGGATTTATAGAAAATCAGAAGTATTCCAATCACATTGCATTTGAAATCTATGTTCTAAACTTATAATTCTATCTCCCATCCACATAACAGTTTGTCAGGTTATTAATTTGATTGGCCAATTTTTGATCAATACCTGACTGAGAATTCCACATCCAAGTAGAATCTTTTTGCCATTTATCCACAAAATGAACAGTTTGAATAGATTGATGTAATGCAACTCCAGCAGTAGCAGCAGTCGCAGTAACAGCAATCAAACCATTATTACTGCAATTAATGTAAAAATAAATAATTTACTCCTTTTAATAATTTTTTGTAGAATATTATTAATAACATGGATAGAAGGGGAAGATTCCCAAGGCCTATGTAAGGCTACGGGAAGCCAAATACCTTCTCTGGCTCTGACTATTAAAATACTATGATATTGATTAAAGGATGAGTCAATCCAAGTATACAAGTAACAACTAACACATGTAATTACGTTGGTTTTTGAACTAATATGCATTTTTCCTACTAATAACATATATGGTGGTTTAACACAACTTTTAAGTGGTATAGTTTTATTGGACTCCATATAGATAGTATATTTATTTTGGGATGGTACTCTTTTTGTGAATGCATGGTGGGGGGAATAGGTTGTATGAGAGGTGGTGGGGGGACATTAGCAAAGGGGGGGGATATAAGTCCTCATCATCTTTACTGTCCCATCTTTGAATTGACCTTTTGACGATTGCCATAGTGATATTTTTGGCTGTGTGAAAATAGTAGTGTAAATCAATCTGTTGTCTTAGTTTTCAAGGTGACAAGGTGGATTTACTTATAACACTTTCTCCTGCCCAAACTCTCACACCAGTTATAGCTATGGTTAATCTCCATAATTCTGAATGTTCACGTCCTAAGTGGGGAACAATGAGCCTTGGCTTTGGAGGGGCAACCCCTGCCCCTTTCCACTTAAAAGGAAAAAAGGAGTTAAATCTATGATATAATAGGGGAGGGTTGTCACTACTTTTTTGATAAGTAATATCATAGAGAAAGTGTTGACAATCTCTGTGACCTTGAGAGCAATCATTAGTAATATGACCTTTAGGAGCCCAATCAACAACGGTGTAGTGAGAAGAATTAAATAACACACTCCTTCTGAACTAACACAATCCTTCCATATTAATTTGTCAGCATCTGAAGACAAGTTGAGAGGACACGCAGGTCCTAAAGGCTTATATTGGGATGTGTGAATATAATCAGAGATTCCTGTTTTGATCTGTCTTAGAGGTTTTAATGAGAGCCCTGATACCAAGTGTCCTAAAGAGTGACCAGATGGTAGTGTGACTGCCCAAATTTGAATATCTAATGAGAGACATCCATTTGTGGGTCCCAGGCACAAAAGTGGATACCTAAAACCTAAAGTGGTATTGAAAGGAATTCCTTCTTCTGAAGGTTGGGCAGGACAACAATCGTCTACAGAACAAGGTATCCAAATACTATCATTAACATAGACCTTGATAGGAGCATCCATCCATGTCATGGCTCGAATAAGAGGAAGAAAAGGAATATAGGCCCAATATTCATAGTTTTTAACAGTCTGTGGGGTCACAGAGGGTATCAGTGTAATCAGGAGGAGGCAGAGGTTGAGCCAGACCTGGATCGCTGGAGGCAAGTTGTTCAGGATGGCTGACTAGATTGTCTGTTGTAAAGGAGTTAGCATGGTTATTTTTTTCTTTTCTTTTTTTCTTTTTTTGATGGTTGGATGTGTTAGTTGTTTTTGCTGTGGTGTTTTTTCAGCAAATTTCTCTGTCTCGTTGTTGCATGCATCTTCAGGACAAAATTTCAGGTGTCTAGCAGGAATCCAAACAGGAGATTGATATTCACCTGGGGAAACACAAGCATAGCCTCTACCCCACGTTAAAATAGAGACTTTTGACCATATATTAGATTGAACATCTTTCCACCATACTTCCCTTCCTTGGTTTACTGTGGGACAGTTACCAGAGAAATGTTTTTCGGCAGCAGTAACAGAACTAGATTTAGGAATATTAAGAAAATTTAACGTGAGCAATGCCAAGTTTAATTGTATGTGAGGGGTAGACAACTCCTTATCCCCCTGTTTTTGTTTAAGTAATTGTAATTTTAAAGTTCTGTTACTTCTTTCTACAATAGCTTGGCCTTGTGGGTTATAAGGAATACCAGTAATATGTTTAATATGCCACTGATGAAAAAAATTTTTAATAGCTTTACTGCAATAGGCTGGATCATTGTCTGTTTTGAGATCACTAAGAATTCCCATAACTGCAAAACATGAAAACATATGTTTTTTAACATGAGAAGTGGCTTCTCCAGTTTGACAGGTAGCCCAGATGAAATTGGAAAAGGTGTCAACTGTGACATGCACATAAGCTAATTTTCTAAAAGAAGGAACATGAGTAACATCCATTTGCCAAATAGCATTAGGAGAAAGGCCTCGGGGATTAACTCCGGGAGATTGTGTGGGTAAGAGAAGAACCTGACATTGAGAACAGTGTTGTACAATTTGTTTAGCTTTTTTCCAACTGACAGAATATTTATGTTTAAGACCTGAGGCATTAGTATGAGTGAGTTGATGAAATTCTTCTGCATCTATAATGGCTAGAGAAACTAGAGTATCAACTTTATGATTACCACTGGATAAAGGTCCAGGTAAATTAGTATGAGAACTAATGTGGGTGATGAAAAAAGGGTGGTTTCAGTTTCTGGCAGTTTTTTGTAACAAAGAGAACAAGGAAAATAAATTAGTGTCAGTAATATTTTTGATGGTAGCTGTTTCTATTGCCTTAGTGGCATGGACTACATAAGCTGAGTCAGAGACAATATTAAGAGGCTGATTAAAATCCTGTAAGACAGAGATAAGAGCAAACAACTCGGCTTTTTGAGCAGAAGTGTATGGAGTAGAAATGACTTTATCTTTTGGTCCTACATACCCTGCCTTTCCATTACTGGATCCATCAGTAAAAATGGTAACGGCTGCCTCTCATGGTGATGAATGAGTAACTTTTGGTAGAATCCAGGAAGTATTTCCTAGAAATTGAAAGAATTTTGACTTAGGCAAATGATTATCAGTAGTGCCAAAGAAGTCAGCCAGATTAGTCTGCCAGCACAAAGATGTAGAAAAGGCATTTTAAACTTCATTTTTTGTCAAAGGGACCACAATAATGTTTGGATCAAAGCCAGAAATTTTAGTGATACATTGACATCCTAACCCAATCAAAGTGGCCATTTGATCAAGATATATTGAAAGAGTCTTAGAGGCTGAATTAGGAAGAAATACCCATTCAACTAGATAATTATTTTGTACTGTAAGTCCCATAGGAGAGTGGATGGAAGGAAAAACTAAAAATTGTAAAGGCAAATTTGGGTCAATACGAGAGACTTGTGCCTCTCTCACTCGTTGTTCTACAAAAGACAACTCTTGTTTTGCTGGTTCAGTTAGAGAATGAGGACTGTTTAGATCTGTATTTCCTGATAAAGTAGCAAATAGATGAGATAATGCATAAGCAGGGATGCCTACGGTTGGTCTGAGATAATTGATGTCACCTAGTAATTTTTGAACATCATTTAAGGTGTTTAAATTGTCAGTACAAAGTTGGACTTTTGGGGGCTTAATGGAGTGAGCTTCTAGCTGCATTCCTAAGTACAGAAAAGGAGTGGCTTGTTGAATTTTATCAGGAGCAATGTGGAGTCCTGCATTGGCAACAGCTAATTTTAAAGAGGTAAAAAATTCATCTTTAGTGGGGGCAGCAATTAGTATATCATCCATATAATGAAGAATGTAATTATTTTTAAAAGTCTGTCGGATAGGTTGTAACAGTACCAACAAACAACTGACAAATAGTAGGACTCTTAATCATTCCTTGTGGTAAAACTTTCCATTGATATCTAGCTGCAGGAGCTGAATTGTTGATGGAAGGTATAGTGAAAGCAAATTTTTCACAGTCTGACTTGTCTAAAGGAATATGAAAAAAGCAGTCTTTAGGTCAATGATAATTAAAGGCCATTCCTTAGCAATCCTGGAGGGGGAGGGCATACCAGATTGTAACGCCCCATAGATTTAATAACTGCATTAACAGCTCTTAAATCTGTTACCATCCTCCATTTTCCTGACTTTTTTTTGTACAACAAACACAGGCGAGTTCCATGGAGACAAGGAGGGCTCAATAGTGTTTGCTTGTAGTAAATCATTAACAATTTAAATTAAAGCCTCCAATTTGTGTTTGGAAAGTGGCCACTGCTCTACCCAAACAGGTGACTCACACATCTATTGTGAAGGGGCAGAGGAAAAGAAGGAGAGTGAGGGCACCAGGACGTGGACTAGGGGAAAACAGGATTCTAAGCCTCTGAAAGAAGGGGTCCTGGAGTGTTGAAAGAAACAGTAGGCTTAGAAGAGGGGAGAGGTCCAAAAGGATGATGGGAACGAGAAACAGGCCATTCAAATGAATGCCACACATCCTCCTCTGGCAGAGGGGGCAACTGCTTAGTAGAAGAAGAGTTAATATACACAGGTTCCAAGATAGGAGGCAGAGGGTGGGGATCATCAACAGGTTCCTTCTTTTGGGGAGAAACCAAGGAGAGATCAAATTCTTCCTCATCATCAAAAGGAGGACTAGTAGGGGGGTCAGCTACCCAAGGTAAAGGGAGCAGTTCATCATCCACGTTAACTTGTGGCAGTTGAAGAGGATCACCAGATGGAAAAGGAAGTAAAGCAACATGAATAAGAGCCCAGTCAGTCCAAACAGAAATAGGAAGTAAAACACCATCTCTCATGAGCTGGTGGAGAGTGGCACCAACTCTATCCCAGTCTAACAGGTCCATGGAATCTTTGTCAGGGAACCAAGGACAATATTTTTCAATAGTCTGAAATAAAAGAATAAGGTTACTGGAATCAGCCTTGATTCCACCCTGTTTAAGAAGAAGTTTAATAAAAGACAGATAAGCCTGGTGTTTAGACTGTGATTGTCGCATAATAACCCTGGAATAATACTCGTCGACAAACCTGAAAAGAGGGGAGAGTCGGAAAAGCATACTCAGGGACCTTACTGTCAAGACTGAAGACTAGTCATCATGAACCTGCATTCGGAGTGCACTGAGCCGAGGAACAAAGAAGGCCACCTTGGGCACCAGATAGTGCAGGATCTAGCTAGCAGCCTGCAATGCAACGGGACTCTCTCTTTGTTCCCAGACAGATCAGCAGGTTGAAAAATAATAGACACACACAAGATAGTGAAAGCTGGGTCCAGGGGGGTCACCACCTTCTGGTCCTGCAGTGCCACCAATGCACTGAATATACCAGCATTTATTATTAAGTTTAGTGAGGGCGGGGGTAGGTTAGTGAGGAATTTAGGGTCATTTAATTATGAGGTGAGATGGTCACACGGGGATGAAGTAATTCTTTAACATAACATCTGTATGCAGAAGTACAGTATACAGAGATAAGAATTTACAAAATAGTGAGTGCATCAGTAATTTCTAACAGAGCCTTAAAACAGAAACACAGGGAGGCTGAGGCGGGTGGATCACAAGGTCAGGAGATCGAGACCATCCTGGCTAACATGGTGAAACCCCATCTCTACTAAAAATAAAAAAAAATAGCCAGGCGTGGTGGCGGGCACCTGTAGTCCCAGCTACTCGGGAGGCTGAAGCAGGAGAATGGCATGAACCCAGGAGGCGGAGCTTGCACTGAGCTGAGATCGCACCACTGCATTCCAGCCTGGGTGACAGAGCGAGACTCCCTCTCAAACAACAACAACAACAACAAAAACCAGAAACACAGTCTTTCCATAACCTATGATTAGCAAGATATTAATCAGCAGTAACAGTTGAAGCAAAAGCTGGTTACAAACAATCCATAGAAACAGAATGTGAAGCTAGACAACTGGTTAGACCAGAAATCTTCAGAAGGGAGTACGCCTTAACCCTAAAGAGGCCTAGAAGAGCCGTGGCAAGATGAGGGCGTTACAGCCCTATCTTATCCATATGGACAGGCGCCCCTCATGCATCCGTTTATAGGCTCTCCATAATGGTTGCATTCCTTTCCCAGAGCTATGAACATCTGCTTTTCTGGGATAGGAATCTTGGTGACATGAAACCTCCCTGAATGCATGTCCATTCATAGGCTCTCTGCAGGGGAAGCACATCACGTGCTGTTGGCTCATTCTGGCAGTCCAACCTGGCATTGTCTTTACACAATCCTGCATGCAATTTTGTATTTACAATAATCAGGAGCATTTCATCTTTTGTTCCATAGCAATAGTTTCAGGAGGTCTGCCTACAGGTGTGTGCTTGTAATCCCAGCTACTCAGGAGGCTGAGACAGGAGAATTGCTTGAACCTGGGAGGTGGAGGTTGCAGTGAGCCAAGATCATGCCACCGCACTCCAACCTGAGCAACAGAGCGAGACTGTGTCAATAATAATAATAATAAATTAATAATAAATAAAAATAAGCTAGAGTATTGGACTTTAGAGATGGCATAAGTGAAAAAACAAGTAAATGTTAGAAGAAAGAGTGTAAGGAGGATAATTTTCTGGGCAAATTGAATCATGAAACTAATCATATTTGTTTCTCTTTATGTTAGAAAGTTTAGTGTCAAAAGTGGCCTCTCACCTGCTGCAAGTACAATTGATTCTCATTGTGGTAGTTATTCTCAATAAAATGATACCAGACACTGACTTAGTCAATACTGAAACATTGTTCCAAGTAGAAATACAGTTAGGTTCCTGTCAGCCTCTGGTTATGGTATTTTCATCAGCAGGTCAATAGTAACCTTGTTTTATATGTGTTTTTGTTGAAAGACACATTAATATACATTGTTGATTCAAGAGCATTGTAACTCATGTCCAAACAAAACTTACCTAACACGTGTATTTCCTCCATTATTCACATCACAGCCTTTTTGCACTTAGAAACACCAGTACAACCAATAAGTGCTATGCTTTTGGTCCATTTTTAAACAGCAAAATCAACACAAAGCACAAAAACTTGAAAAACTTAGCACTAAACAGACCATGAAAAGGGCACTTGTTTACAATATGAGAACAAACAAGAAGACAGAGCATTCCCTGTTCAACCTTAGCTGGAAACATGTGAGTTAGGAAACCCAGTTCTTTTTGCTGCTCTATGCATGACTGCAAATGGCTGTAAAAGTGCCACGAGTATTGAATTGGGAATTACAAATAAATTTTAGCGAGCAGGTAAATTTTCAAATATGAAATTCATGATTAAGGATGATCAATTGTATACATAGGATTATGTTCCATGCTCCATACTTTGCATATTAACCTCACTTTTGACTCCATATTACTTTGTCCCTCTATTTCTCCTTTGCCAAATTTTAATTTAAACTTATTTTTCTTGATATATATTTATGTGTTTTCTTTCTCTTTTTCTTTCTTTCTTTCTTTCTTTCTTTCTTTCTTTCTTTCTTTCTTTCTTTCTTTCTTTCTCTTTCTTTCCTTCCTTCCTTTATTTTTTTTATTTATTTTTTTGACGGAGTTTTGCGCTTGTTGCCCAGGCTGGAGTGCAATGGCATGATCTTGGCTCACCACAACCTTGCAACCTCCGCCTCCCAGGTTCAAGCGATTCTCCTGCCTCAGCCTCCCTAGTAGCTGGGATTACAGGCACGTGCCACCACACCTGGCTAATTTTGTATTTTTAGTAGAGACGGGGTTTTTCCATGTTGGTCAGGCTGGTCTCGAACTCCTGATCTCAGGTGATCCACCCGCCTCGGACTTCCAAAGTGCTGGGATTACAGGCATGAGCCACCATGCCCAGCCTATGTATTTTCATAAATGGCTTTAGATCCTTCAGGGAACAAACCAGGTAATAAAGGAGCAAATTATCAACAAATATTCTAATTCCTACTCTTTGCATTAGCTACTTCAGTATTCAGGCATAAAAAGATCTCTAGACATCAAACCTGATTAAGAGGTTCACATTCCACTGCCCTTTGAAATAATTTTGTTTCATTTTCTATTAGGATATATTGAATTAGAATAAATAAATGTATTTCAAATAAGTATCTATTACAAAGTTAAAATTGTATTTAGAGATGACACAAATGAGTGAAAAGTTAAGCAGATGAAAAAGTGAAGAGATGATGGCTGTACTTCTTTCTTTGCCATCCTGAAGTCTGGAAACTAGATCTTTTCAAAGTTTCTAATATTGGTCCATACTGGGATTCAAAAGCCTCTTAATGTTCGGGTGCTGCCCTGGCCCCTGCAATCTCTTCTGACTCCTGCAGACAGCACAGACACCTCAAGTGTACCACTCAGTGAACTAGAGCCCACAGGGCTTGATCATATGCTTTCCAGAAGTTCAGGCTCACATAAACCTCATGATAGAATTTTACAGCAGATTTTAGGTAGATTACAATTGAATATTCAGGGTATCTTGTAATCACAGGGGTATGCCACATAGAGAAATTGAGTAGAATTTTCTTTACCTGGAAAATATGTTGTAAAGGAATGATCCCAGCTCTCCACCACAACCCCAGAGGCACCATGTTCTCCTGTCTAGCTGAGTTCTCTTTGCCATCCTAGTGCCTGTCTGCCAGATGTAAGTTGATAAGCTCTGCTACATTGAATGTAGGAAATATTTTTTTTCTTTAATTCAGTCCATCCCTGATTGGAATGCCAGAAAAAGTTTTCTTGGGAACAAAGCAGGCGAGGTGAAGCCCCCAAATCTAAAAGAAAATCTAATTGCATGAGAACAGATGACTTTGCATGCATTATATTTAGGCCCTTCTTTTTTCTTTAATTTTATCAGGCTAAAATGAGTCTCAGCCTTTGACCACTTCTGATTCTTCATCTTCAGTCTAGGTATTTCTCTCCAGTTTTTCCTCATAACGACCCGACCCACTCAAGTCTTTCTCTAGTCTTTTCCCCACATTGTGAAAAAGATGTTTTCCAACTTAGCTCAAGGTTCTTACCCTGAGCTTCATATTTTCCATTCATCAACTATTTAGAATGTCCCTACTGTGTGCCAGGTCCTTTGGCAGGTGCTGTGGATACAGTGGAGCACAAAGAAGGCATCGGTCCTACCTTCATACAGCTTATAGGTTACTCAGGATGGATTTAGATCAAATAAAACACAAATAAATACAAAATTACAACTGTTATACATGCTCTGAAGACAGAGTTTAGAGTACAATCAATGTATATAATAGACTTAACCAAGGATAGATACTCACATCTGTTTGGGATTAGGTCATTAACACTTCCCATGTATTCTCCGGTTTACCCATCCCAGTGCCTCCCCATCTTCCCTTTTCCCTCTTCAGGGGGAGCAATGGCAGTCAGAATTATACCCAATGAAAATAGAATTACAAGAATACTCCTAAATAGATCCAAATATTAACAGGCAAAAATTAAATGCCTACCTTCAAGTTTCTAATTAGGTGTGGAGTTGCAAGAGCTCTGGAAAAGATGTTGGTGCTAAACTGTTCTACCAAATTACTGATACTGGAGAAAATGTTGAAGAGTTGCTTTCCTGAATCACTCAAGGTACCATAAAATTAATAATTTTATTTTATTTCTTTATTGTGTTAATCTGTAAAATAATGTCAAACTTGTGGCTATTTTCCTTTTTTTCTGATAATAAGACTCTCTAGGAGCATTTGTTAAACATACAGCTTCCCAGCTCCCTCCTGCTAGAGACAGATTGAATAGACTGTGGATAAGGCCCAGGGAATTATACTTTTTTTTTCCTTTCTTTTTTTTTTTTAAACTTTAAGTTCTGGGATGCAGGTGCTGAATGTGCAGATTTGTTACATAAGTATACATGTGCCATGCTGGTTTGCTGCACCTATCAACCTATCATCTAGGTTTTAAGCCCTACATGCATTAGGTATTTGTCCTAATGCTCTCCCTCCCCTTTCCTCTCACCACCTGGAAACTACACTTTTCATAGTCACCTGGATGACTCCTAAGGAAATTTAGGTAATTTCTAGATTATTTCTAAATAAATTTGAGTTCTAAAGTATTTTAAATAGCAGAAGGGTATGGACTAGGTGGCACTGCAGTTAAGAACACAATCTAGTTAAAATAATAGAACTGAGGTTTAGATCTTGTTATAAATGCAGTGAAATTGCCTTTAAGAGCTGAATTTCTTGAGCAAGGAGACTGCCCTATGCCTGGTTTTCAAATGTGAGTGGCATGCAAATCACCCATGAGATAACAAAACAAATAAGAATTTGTGAACACAGAGACTTGCATTTTTACCAAAGACCCTATTTAATCCTTATGTACATTAAAATTTGAACAAAAGTGATCTAGAAGGAGTCCTCTAATGCACTATACTGTGTGAATTAAATCTGGCCATCTTGCCTTATTGATTGTGCTTAAACTGTATGTGGTAACGAAAATGTGAATAATAATTTGGAATCATTTGGCTAAAAAATAAAATGTACCAAATTGACAATCTGACCCAAATTTTTCCAAGATCAGTGCTGACACTGAAGTGAATTAATGGAATGAAATGGTAGGCTACTTTGCTTTAATAATATGTCCAAATAATTATTTTTCCAGAGATAATGAAAAAAATTTCAGTGACCTTTACAGGATAATAAAAGGTGTTAGAGAATTAAAATATTAAAGAAAATATAGTTTCATTTATTTACACTTCCTCTATTTTTTGGAGTTTTTGGCTATGGATTTTGTAACCTCAGCTTAGTTTTTAAGTGATTAAATATCCTTCCAAAATTCCTTCATAAGTTCTCGTCTCATTCCCCCAACACATTGACATCCTTCTAGCCACACCCCCTCAACTCAACATTCACCCTTTGAATAAATAGCTATTGGAAGAGTTTGTATTTAACCAGTGTCAAATATTTCAGTTGGTTCCAAATCCTATACAAATAAGTTATGTTTTTTCTTTCTGAATCTGAATATTGAAAGGGTTTTTGCCTTTTAAGATGCTGAGCATTCCAATCATATTTAGGTTACATTCTTGAATAAGAATGTATAGTTTCCTCATGTGAAACTATATTAATAAACATTACTCTGTATATGCAAGATGAGCAGCCACATAATTTAATGATTAACAGAACAAACATGACCCTTCCAGGTTACTTTAGATCTTGAATTTTCACTAAGGGTGATCCATGTTACACAATAATATAAGCCGAACCCAATTTGGAAAGACTCCTTCTATGAGGATATGTGAATGAGGTCCAGATTGGGTAATATAGAAGAAAGTTGTACAATTCTAGGCATTGAAGAAAATGAGTGATTTAGATTACAATAGTGATAAAGTCAGGTGCAGTAGAAAGCTTGTAGTCCCATCTACTTGGAAAGCAGAGGCAGTAGGTTCATTTGAGCCCAGGAGTTCAAGGCCAGCAAGGTCCCATTTCTTTAAAAAAGTTGTTTTTAATTAAACAAAAAAGTGATAAGGGAGGTAAATGTAGGTTCCAATGTCCTTATAAACAAAACAAAGCAAAACAAAGTCCATTGAAATCTAACACATGCTAGCTACAAAGTGCACACAATTTAATTATGTAGCTCAATGAATTTTCATAAAGCAAATGCCTACATAACATCCACTACTACAGAGAAAGAAAATTACTTTTGACGTCACTCCTTCCCACCTGCAATGCCCCTTTCCAACCACGACCTCTCCCTGTTCCCTAAAAGTGACCACTATCCTGACTTCCAAAGCCATAATTTAGTTTTGCCTGTTTTGAATGTAACATAAATTGGATCACACAGTAAGTATCTTTTTCATATCTAACTTCTTTTGCTCAACATTATGTTTGTGAAATTAATTTCATTGCTGTTTTGTAATCTACAGTACCAATGTGCCACAATGTACTTATTCATTTCACTGTTGATGTGAATGGTGGTAAAAAGGATTCCTATAGTTCAGCAGTCTTTGTTACCACCAACTTTGTCCAACCTCTACAAGCATACATGTGACATATGCAAGCTATTTTGTAGGACAGTCATCTTTCTTAGTAGAGAAAAATATGTGGCTGCATATGGTGGCTCATGACTGTAATTTCAATACTTTGGAAGGCCAAGGTGGGAGGATCACTGGAACCCAGGAGTTCGAGACCAGCCTGGGCAACATAATGAGACTCCATCTCCACAAAAAAAATTTTTTTAATTATCCAGGTGTGGTGGTGCTTGCCTTAGTCCCAGCTACTCAGGAGGCTGGGGTGGGAGAATTGTTTGAACCCAGGAGGCGGAGGTTGCAGTGAGCAGAGATCGCGCCACTGAACTCCAGCCTGGGTGACAGAGCGAGACTGAGGAGTTCAAGGCTGCAGTGATCTGTGATTGCCCCACAACACTCCAGCCTGGATGACAGAGTGAGATACTGTCGCAAAATAATAATAATAATAAAAGAAGGGCAAACTTTAAAGAAAGAAAAGAAAAAATGTGAAAGGCCACAGAAAGAATTATAATATTATTCCAGTTTGGTTGAGTCACCAAGCATTCAATCATCTATGTCAGGCTCCATGGACATAATAATGAATGAGACATCGTTATAGCCCTCAGGGAATGCTTATAGAGCCTTGCTCCATCAAATCTAAAGTGCAGTTTTTGTTTGTTTGTTTGTTTTAATTTGAGTTGGTGTCACCCTCTAATGATGTCTAATTGTAATTTAGGGTTGAAGAAGTAGTTGCATTTCACAGGTTATTTTCAAGTAGTATACTGGGCTTGAAAAGAAGCTGAGCATCAAAATTATTTGCAGAAATTTTTAAATATGCATGAACCCTAAGTGCATATGTTATCCTGATTCATTCAGCAAGTATTTACTGCTGACCTATGTGCCAAGTACCCACCTAGTAAGCCTATGAATTTGGTACCTCTCACTGCTATCCTATAAAAAACTAGGTTTGGAAAGAATTTTTATAGGATTTCATAGACTTTTTACAAGTTTTCAAGTGCACTGATAAAATAATAGAAAAATTAATATACGTGTCTATTATGTGTCTGAATGTATGTATACATATATTTATAATTTCCCCTCTCGTGGACATGATTACACAGTAGAACAAGAGGTAAAGAAGATAATATGTGAGTGAAACAGCTAATAGTATGATTGGCTTGTCTCTGGGTTATCTGACTCAGGTTTATGGAGCGGTGATGAACATAAATCGTGGGAACCCCTTTCAAAAGGAAGTGGTGTTGGATTCATGGCCGGATTTCAAAGCTGTTATCACCCGACGACAAAGAGAGGTACAGTTTTGAAAGGTAAAAAGTTTAAAAATAATAAGAATTGGAAAGAAAAACTAGGTAATGGTATTTTATAATCATAGTAGCCATTTACATTAGCTTACAACACTATCTGTTTCACCATTCATTTCTTTTCTTTCTTTCTTTCCCTTCCTTCCTTCCCTCCCTCCCTCCCCTCCCTCTCTCCCTCCCTCTCTCCCTCCTCTCTCCCTCCCGCTCTCTCTCCCTCTCTCTCCCTCTCTCTCTCTCTCTCATTCTGTCACCCAGACTGGAGTGCAGTGGCATGATCTCAGCTCATTGTAATCTCCACTTCCCAGGTTGAACCGATTCTCCTGCCTCCGCCTCCTGAGTAGTTGGGATTATAGGCACCCACCACCATGCCTGGCTAATTTTTGTATTTTTAGTAGACACTTTAGTAGAGATGGGATTTCACCATGTTGGCCAGGCTGAATTGAAACTCCTGACCTCAGGTGATCCGTCTACCTCGGGCTCCCAAAGTGCTGGGATTACAGGCATGAGTCACCATGCCCAGCCTCAGCATTAGTTTCTAATTTGACTGGCTTCAGAGTGTCAGGAACTTGAAAAACCTCTAGTCCAAACATGTTCAATAAAGTGGTTCCTTAGTGTTTCATGATCTCTAGAAGGATGAAGCACAAATGGCTGACTTATAGATACTAGCTTTTTCCCTGGGTGAATGATTCCTTATGACTGATGAATTTGGTCATGTGGGTAGTTGGAAGAAGAGTGAAGACTACATCTGCCCCATTCCGCCCCGAGACCAAGGAGAAGCTCATGTGGCCAAAGAGGTACCGTCCTGACCACATTAGGAAGATTCTGAGAGTTGTAATTCTTGGAGGTGAATCCACTGAGTTATATACCCTCTTTATTTTTATAAATAAACAAAATCCTAGAAAAATGTGAAATAGATGTCTTAAAACCTTCCTAGCCAGATGTGGTGGCTCGTGCCTATAGTCCCACCTACTTGAGAGGCTGAGGCAGGGGGTTTGCTTGAGCCCCGGAGTCCGAGACTACAGTCAGCTATGATTTCACCACTGCACTCCAGCCTGGCCAACAAAGCAAGACCCTGTTGCTAAAAAATAAAAAATAATTTTTAAAATTTTTAAACAAAACAAAACCTTTCCTAATCCCAGAAGAAAGAATCAAGAAAAAATCAGCTGGGCGTGGTGGCTCATGCCTGTAATGCCAACAGTTTGGGAGGCCTAGGCGGGCGGATCATGAGGTCAGGAGATCAAGACCATCCTGGCCAACACGGTGAAACCCCATCTCTACTAAAAATACAAAAAATATCTGGGTGTGGTGGTGTGCACCTGTAATCCCAGCTACTTAGGAGGCTGAAGCAGGAGAATCACTTGAACTGGCTCACTGCAATCTCTGCCTCCCCAGTTCAAGTGATTCTCCTGCACTCCAGCCTTGCAACAGAGTGAGACTCCGTCTAAAAAAAAAAAAAAGAAGAAAAGAAAGAAAGAAAAAGAAAAACTCTTTCCTAATCCCAGAAGAAAGAATCAAGCAAAAGCTACACAAATTCATTTTCCCCTCACTACAGCATATTAGCCCCATTCCCATTTAGCCATTTGCTTTATAGGGGGCTAATTTTGTTAGCCACCTATAAAAATTAGCTAGACATGTCCAGCTAACGGTACCTAATCTACCTAAGATTTGGATTATCCAGATAATACACTTATGTTTTTGTGATTATGTCTTCTGTCCTAGGCTGAGACAGATAACCTTGATCATTATACTAATGCCTATGCTGTGTTCTACAAGGATGTCAGGGCTTATCGACAGCTATTGGAAGAATGTGATGTTTTTAACTGGGACCAAGTTTTTCAAATACAAGGTGAGGTCAAGTGCAAGACTTATATTACACAGTCTTTTTTTTCCTCCTTAGCATATATCCAGATAGATATAGATATTTCATATATATGAAAATATATAAATTATCTATACCCACATGTATGTATAAATACATACACATACATTTTATGCATTTACCATTTCTATATTCTAGTGTTGTAAGAACACTCATTTGTCACTTCTAATGAGGCATGCATGGCCTTCAGTGTAAAAAGAGACCATTTAAATGGAGCTGTTCTTAGGTGACATGTTTTTTCTACTATTACTGTAATATGGATGGATATCAGTGAGAACCAGAGAATATTTTTCCTCATCGGTTTTAATCCTTTTCTATCACATTTTTAAAATAACTATAATTTAGGTCTTAGCCAATAGGTAGGCCTTTTATTTTTTCTGAAGCAGATGATTCTGGAAAGAAATAATCGATTGATCTGCAAAAAATGTCCTCAAATGACTGTTTTTTTTCTGAGTCAAGGTCTTGCTCTGCAACCTAGGCTGGATGCAGTGGTGTGATCATAGCTCACTGCAGCCTTGGACTCCTGGGCTCAAGGATCCTCTCTCCTCAGCTTCCTGAGTAGCTAGGACTACAGGTGGCACCATACAGGGCCCTTTGTTGTTGTTGTTGTTGTTGTTGTTGTTGTTGTTGTTGAGACAGGATCTTACCATACTGACTAAGCTGCTAAAATGATTTTATACAGAAAGAGTTTATATGAGCTGTGAGGAGATAACGGCATGGCCATCAGGGCTTGGGGCAGAACTTTATGCCAGGAGAGAAGAAGATTAAGGGTTTCTGATAGTTTAGATGAATAGTTTCCGCATCAGTGTACACTTACTCTTCCAACTTTTCATAATGATTAGGTGTTGGCACAGGCAATAATGTTGTTGTTTATGATTGTTCCAGTGAAATGAGTTCCTTGATCATTTAACAGGAAAGTAGGGAACCTCATATTGGAAATCTAAAGTCTAGTATTTTTTTTCAACTACAGAAAGCTGAGGTCCTCCAATAAGGAAAAGCTTCTATCCACCTGGAAAATTTACAAGTAATGATTAACACAAGGTCATAACCCAAAGACTTCAGATGTCATATAAAATTTATTCGTAGTCAGGTGCGGTGGCTCACACCTGTAATTCCAGCACTTTGGGAGGCCGAGGTGGGTAGATCGCGAGGTCAGGAGATTGAGACCATTCTGGCTAACACGGTGAAACCCCGTCTCTACTAAAAATACAAAAAAATTAGCTAGGCGTGGTGGCGGGCGCCTGTAGTCCCAGCTACTCAGGAGGCTGAGGCAGGAGAATGGAGTGAACCCAGGAGGTGGAGCTTGCAGTGAGCCGAGATCTCGCCACTGCACTCCAGCCTGGGCGACAGAGCAAGACTCCATCTCAAAAAAAAAAAAAAATTATTCATAAATGCGCAAAAAGACCTTATGCAGGAAGCTCTAAACTATCTCTCACCTTTACGGATTTGCCCCAGTCACGCTGGTTAGAAATGAGACATGATTCTATCACTTCCACAGCCAATTTAGGAAAAAATGTTCTGACCGGTATTACTCTAACATGGAAATGAATAAATTTCCTCATTGGTGTGAAAAATCATGGTAATAATTGGATGGATCTTGGTGCTAGAGGCCTATTATCACTAAGTCACCTCAATCCATCATTATACAGAAAAAAGTTATATAATTTCCAATATCCTTTTCAGAAGGCTGAGCTGATAGCTGTGAGTAAGTTATAGTCATCTAAATTGACCCAATCATTCTTTCTGAAGGTTTGGTGGGGACAAATGTGAATTAGTATCACCTAATATAGCTGGAGTAGTAACGGTCCCTCATTTAGCACATAAGTCAGCCTGGATATTACCTTTGGCTTCTCCTGTGGTCTTTTGACTACAGACTTCTGTGGTAATAGCTGTAATGTTCTTGGAATACTGAATACCTTCTAAGAAGTCATTGGTATGTTTACTATTCTTAATTGGAGTATCCAAAAATGTCATAAATCCTCTCTGTTTCCATAACACAATTCAAAAAGCCTACCTGCGGGCCATATACATGATCAACATTTGCCACAGTGCAGGCTCCAGTCACAGATACTAGTTTGGCTACTGGGTAGATCAAGCATTAGGTGGTGGAGCTGCTTCAGGACTTGATGTCCAGAGGAATGACATATCCTGCATAGGAATGCCTTTGTCATTTTTAATCTGAGAGCCATTAATGAACAATATTAAATCATGTTTAACCCAACAAGCTACCCAGAGTAGCTAAATCCCTTTAGTTTGCCATATGAAAGCAGGAAGTGAAAAAGTATACAGCTACCCACACAGGCCAGGCTCTTCTGCTTACTACTGGTTGCACTGACGTGAAAAAGATTATCTACATGTGTACTAACCTGAGAGTTTCAGAAGCCTGCTTATTGGTAACTAGTCTAATAAATGTCCTGAATTCTGGCTTATCCAGTTAGCCACTCTTCTCATGAAAGGTAGGTAGAAAGAGGCAGAGCAAGATGGGAAGTTCCTTTCACTTGTGGGAAAGGAGAAAATCATTTGTTAAAAGTCGTAACTTGTAAAGAAGACAAAAGGACATGATCAAGAACACCATGAAGAGGCAATCAACAAAATCCAAGACTGTGAAAACTGCACAGCAAACACCTCGGTGTTTTAAACAAATAAACTGAAAGAATCAAAGAGTGGGGGTAGGGATTGAAGGAAAACAGGTAGATTAAAAAATTTGAGACCAAAATTAAACTATAATGTGTTTAAGAACATACATTTGAAAAGTAGGCACTGCCTCCTTTTTTCTCATAGTCTTTTGAATTACTTAGATGGAATTCAGTGTTATAATATGAGATACTAGCCACAGCATCTGTAATTTTAATAACATTAACTCAAAAGCCTACTTATCTTTTCTGAGGCTTAACTCCCTGAGGGAGGAGCCAAGGCTCCGATACCACACTGTGTTCAATACACCTTCCCACTCATGCATTCTTCAAGAAGTCCCAGGCCCACACTGAAGAGCCTTACCAGAGGGGAAGAAACAAGCCATTAGTCATGGGAAGAGGGGAAGTCAGTTTGCAGAGAATTCAATCCAACAGGACACAGACTGGAAAGGACAGAGTAGATGGGGATTTGGAAAGGTGGAGAAAGGAATCATACTATAACCTCTCTAAGAACAAAGACCAGGAAGGGCCAGGCATGGTGGATTATGCCTGTAATCCAAGCGCTTTGGGAGACCAAGGCAGGAGGATCACTTGAGGCCAGGGGTTTGAGAACAACCTGGACTTATAGGGAGACCCCATCTCTACAAAAACAAAACAAAACAAAAACTTAAAAAATAAATCAGCCAAGTGGTGGCACACACTCAGGAGGCTGAAAGAGGGGGATCATTTGAGCCCAGGAGTTCATGGTTATAGTAAGCTGTGATCATTCCACTGCACTCTAACCTGGGCAAGAGAGCAAGACCCTGTTTCTAAATAAAATAAAGAATAGAAACCATACCATTTTTGTGTACCACTATGAACATTGTCTAGTACAGTGCTTTATATATATACAACACCTACTGAATCAAGATTTATCAAATAACTATGACAAGTGGAATCTGGGTGAGGTAAGTTCAGGGTAAATCTCACCAACACTGAGTTACACCTTGCGTTCTGTAATGGCAAGCTGTAATAGAGAGTCTTTGAAGTTGGTTTGCCACGCCAAACAAATCTAAGCTCTTGTATACTTCATAGACTTTTAGAGCTCTAAAATGTCATCCTTTATTTCGTGGAGCTTAAGGTTAGTCCGAGAGTCCAAAGTATCATTATTCTCCCAAGAAATTCTAAAGTCCCGTGAGATATTCCCGTCATATGTTTCTATGAAGATCGTGATGAGTGGTCCCAATGGGCAACATCATGGGAATTTGAAACTCCTACAAAAATTTGAAACTTAGACAATAGCTGTAATAATTTAGATGTAAATATACAGTGGTTAGGATAATACAAGGTGGCAAACTGCTAGTATTGATGATTCTCAGTATAAAATTACTGCAACAAATTTCCTTTTTGCTTTTTCAACTAAAATGCCCACATATTAAATTATGTCTTTCTATACACAGGGCTGCAGAGTGAGTTATATGATGTTTCCAAAGCGGTTGCCGATTCAAAGCAGTTGAATGTAAAGCTAACTTCCTTCAAGGCTGTTCATTTTTCTCCTGTTTCAACTCTGCCAGATACCAGTTTCCTGTATGTAAACCAAGTTTTTGCATTTGGGGCAGGACTTACTGCTATAGAAGTACACGTAGCAGTAACTGGGGTACTTAGTATCACTATGGAATATCCAGGCACTTTGGATTTCAACCATTGAGCACAAACGGGGGTGTGTGTGTGAGTGTGTGTGTGTGTTTACTCTTCTCCTCTCTCCTGTGCTTGACTGCTCATAATTTCATTGAAAATCAAATCAGTATATTTGTCCATAGTTATAAATGAACTCAGAATTCCTGTGTTTTCATAGTATCCATGGAAAAAGCATTCCTTGGTGTCCTTATCCCTCAAATAATTCTAAATAATTTATACTGTCTGAGTCCAAAGTTGTTATTGATTTTGCTGTTTCAGGGATGGGGGTATATAGCTGACTTATGTTGCGCTCTTATGTGTCAGGGACTACATATCTTAAATATATTATCCCATTAGTTCTTTCCACAACCCTGTGAAGTAGGACTATTATTATTGCCCCTCCCACCCCCACACACCTTTTTAAACAGAGATGAAGTAACACACAAGGGTAAATTATAGAGCCAAGAAAGAATCCCAAGTCCAACTCCAGATGCAATCTTTCAAAACACTGATTAGTTTGTATCTGCATTTATTCTTCTTTTGGAGTCCCTGCTCTGTCATTTACTAATTACCTTTCTGAGTCTCAATTTCTTCTGAATTCGTTCCTTTAAGTGGTTTTTAAATTAATATCATTTTAAATCAACACATAATAATTGTACACATTCATGGGGTACAATGTGATGTCTTGATAAATGTATATACTGTAGAATGATTAAACCAAGCCAGTTAATATTAAAAAAATTGTTATAATATTTTCCTGACACGTTGTTTTGCAAGAGACTGAAGCAAGATAATTAAAAATCACCCACCTCAATGAATGTTAATTTTCTTTACTCCTACAGTGAATGTTGAAGAAATTGTTGAGCAAAACAGCACTAAACCTTAAGAATGTACATTTTAAGTCATAGGAAAGCAACTGGATTTTCTTTTATTGTATTTCTAATTATGAAAATTTCAAACACACATAAATGTTTAAAGGATAGTATAAAGAACCTCCCACCAATACATAGCTGACCTTATTTAATTCATACAACTATATATTCTTTCCACTTCCTGGATTATTTTGAGGAAAATGTCCCAGACATTATCCTTAAGTATTTTAACATGTAACTCTAAAAAATGAGTCTTAAAAAAAAACACCCACTATACGGATATTACTCCTGTGTCCGAGGTCCCCAAGAACACCCACAGGTTCTATGGTTCACTATGTTGACATACAGGACTCAGCAAATATACTCATGGCTATGATTGATTACAATGAAGAGATAAAATGCAAAATCAACAAAGGGAAAGGGAGCATTGGGTAAAGTCCAGAGGAAGACAGGCACAAGCTTCCAAGAGTTCTCTCTCAGTGGAGTCACACAGAATGTGCTCAGTCCCTAAGCAATGACCTGTAATGATATGTGTAAAATGTTTCAAACTCCTGGCCTCAAGCAATCCTCCTGTCAGGGTCTCCCCAGATGATGGGATTACAGGCATGAGCCACTGTGCTCTGCTAAAAGTTGTCTACCACGGAAACTTATTATTAGACACTCAGTGCCCAGGATTTTATTGGCAGCATCCCCTGCCTAGCACAGACCGATTTCCTAGACTCGCAGAAGGAAAGCCAATGTTCAGCAAAACCCACACTATTTGCACAACTTAATCACAGTGAGCCATTTATGTGAGTCCTGGAAATGGTAGCCCCCCTCCAGCTCCACATTCCCAGACGCCAACCAAGGGTCAATCTTGCAATTAGGACTTTTTAAGGGCGATGGCCTCAAGCCTTCTATGTTAGTCTTTTCTGCACATTTCCTTAAAGTAAAATAACAGTATTCATATTTCTGATATTGTCGTAATATTTTTAAGTTTGTTTTGAATCAACATCTAAACAAGGTTCATACATAGACCTCTTTAATACATCTGAAGTTTCCTTTGACTTATAAGTTCCCCTTCATCTTTATTTTTTGCACTACTTTTCTGTTGAAGAAACCAGGTTATTTGTTCTTTGAAGCATCCCATAATCTGTTTACTATTGTATGCCTGAGGTATTATTTAAAAATTTCCTCTGTCCAGTCAAGCCTTTTGAAATGGGGTTTTAACTTGATCTCTTTTGCATACAGTTAGACATTTTGTCTTTTTTTTTTCTTAACTTCCCACACAACACTGATGCAAACAATTTGCCTTTAACACCTAAGTCATTACTCAACTGCGTGAACTCTATTTTGAACACCCAGCCCTTTGGAAACAAGGTCAGAGTCTCTAACACAACTACTCCTGAAACACTTGCCTTAGCAATGATTTTATTTGCAGTGATATTTCTGCCTGAAGCTTCTTTGCTCTTGCTTTAAAGTTCATTTTCAAAAACTCAATTGAAAATTCCATTAGGCCAGCTAATTTTTTCCCCCTGCTTAGTGGATAGATGACTGGCCCAGTTCCATAGCTGATAATATGCCTGAAATGTGCAATAACACTACACACCTCTAATTAAAAGAAAACACAAATTTTTACTTTATAAAAATGATGACAAGAACATTATCTCTCACCGGTCACTGGGGATAGTCTTATGATATTAATAGCTTTAAGACTGAGAGCAAATTCTGACGCACTGTCAGCCTCATAGGCTTTCAACTAAGTAATCCATTTCAGTTTTTAGAAATTGCAGCAATTGTTTTTCTTTATCTTAATATCAGGGGCTTTATATAGTAAATTAATAAAAACTTTCATACTATTAGAATAAATACAGTGAAAGCTAGTGGCCTATACAAATGCTGCCAATGGAAAATTTGAAGGTTGGTACTATTTAACCTAGAAAACAGCAGGCCTAGGAGACAGTTTTAAAGAACAAATATGGCCAGGTGCAGTGGCTCACACCTGTAATCCCAGCACTTGCTGAGGCGGGTGGATCACCCTGAGGTCAGGAATTCGAGACCAGCCTGGCCAACATGGCAAAACCCCATCTCTACTGAAAATAAAAAAATTAGCTGGGCATGTTGGCACGCGCCTGTCATCCCAGCTACTTGGGAGGCTGAGGCAGGAGAATCGCTTGAACTCAGGGGGCAGAGGTTGCAGTGAGCCACTGCACTCCAGCATGGGCAACAATGCGAGACTCCTTCTCAAAAAAAAAAAAAAAAAAAAGAACAAACATTTCTAAAGCATGCAGATATGCTTGGCATATTAAGAGATTTTATTTCTTTTTTGGCCATGGATGCATAACCACAGAAGTTCTCTTCTAAATTTTTTTTTTTTTTAATTGAGCAAAAGATTAGGGCTTCAAGAATCTGGACTTACCAAGGCCTCAGAGAGGATTTCAGCAGAGTCAGGACTAAATAAAAGCAATTCTGAGGGTTTTTGTTGTTGTTGTTGTTGTTTACAGAAAGTGTTAACAGAAAAACTTTAGACAGATTAAATTTAGCAACGTAAGTCTGGGTGCAGTGGCTCACACCTGTAATAATCCCAACACTTTGGGAGGTCTAGGATGGTGGATTACTGGAGTGCAGGAGTTGGAGGCCAACCTGGCCAAAATGGTGGAACCTTGTCTCTACTAAAAATACAAAAATTAGCCAGGCGTGGTGGCACACCTGTAATCCCACACACACGTGAGGCTGAGATAGGAGAATCGCTTGAACCGGGGAGGTGGAGGTTGCAGTAAGCCGAGATTGCACCACCGCAACTCCAAACTGAGAGACAGAGCAAGGCTCTCAAAAAAAAAAAAAAAAAAAATCAGCAACGTTTATTTGAGCAAAGAACAGTTCATGAATCTGGCAGCACTCAGAATGAGAAGTTGAGAGTTACACCCACCAGTGGGAGATTTTATACGCCAGACACAGAAGCAAAGTAGGTAAATCCTCTGATTGGCAACAGTTAGGTATATTTGGCCATGGTCTGCTCACTTACCTGCCTGTGATTGGCTTATATAACAAACTCAGCCGTTCATTATAGTCCTAGGGTTGGTTTTGTGTCAAGTTAGGTTGCAGTTCAACACATGGGGACTCAAGGTATGGAGGGAGCTGCAGGCCAAACTTAATTCATTTAACAACAGAAACACTTTCCTTAACCTGTGCTGAAGGCAAAAGCAAGTGAACATAAAATTAGAAGCAACGACTTAAATTTGGTGTAATAAGTGTTTTGTCTTCTCAGAAATGAAACCCGGAAAGGTGTTTGTAAATCGGGAATGGTGGATTCTAACTCACTGAAAATCTTAGGTGCCCTCTCAGGGATGGTTTCTCAGTTTGAACCAATATGAAAAGAGTAGTTATAGGTCGGGCATGGTGGCTCACGCCTATAATCTCAGCTCTTTGGGAGGCCGAGAGGGGTGAATCACGAGGTCAGGAGTTCGAGAACAGCCTGGCCAACATTGTGAAATCCCGTCTCTACTAAAAATACAAAAATTAGCTGGGATGGTGACGGGTGTCTGTAATCCCAGCTACTTGGGAGGCTGAGGCAGGAGAATTGCTTGGGAGGCTGAGGCAGGAGAATTGCTTGAACCCAGGAGGCAGAGGTTGCAGCGAGCAGAGATCACGCCACTGCACTCCAGCCTGGGCGACAGAGCAAGACTGTGTCTCGAAAAAAAAAATGTGTAGTTATGTATAACCACATGAGTCTGAGGTCCTATTTGTTCTTGTGTCATTCTGGTCTAGCAAGGGGCCTTCCCCACGACTAACCTACCTGAGTGTTGCCGATGCGGATCTACTCAACCGGACTTGGTCGCGGGGAGGCAATGAACAATGTCTCCGGTACATCGCCAACCTCATCTCCTGCTTCCCTAGTGTGTGTGTCCGGGATGAGAAGGGAAACCCGGTCTCCTGGTCCATCACAGACCAGTTTGCCACCATGTGCCATGGCTACACCCTGCCAGAACATCGCAGGAAAGGTTACAGCCGGCTGGTGGCCCTCACGCTGGCCAGGAAGTTGCAAAGCCGGGGATTCCCCTCTCAGGGGAACGTCCTGGATGACAACACGGCGTCTATAAGCCTCCTGAAGAGTCTCTATGCTGAGTTCTTGCCTTGTCGCTTCCACAGGCTTATTCTCACCCCTGCGACTTTCTCTGGCCTGCCTCACCTCTAGCCCAGTGAAAAACTGCAGTGGTTTTCTTACTTTCCCTGAGCATACACACACTCTTGGCTGCCAACGAGGGGAGAGTTAAAATGGGAATCAGGGGACTCTTGAGTTGTTGGAAAGGGTCTGGAGAATATATACAGGATCCACTTGAGAAGCCTTAATTTTTCGTATCTCAGGTTTCTCCAGTAAATAGCTGTGGGGGTGAAGAGTAGCTGTGGCTGAAGACTGAGGACGATTGTCCTCCTGTAGGATCCACTGTAGGAGAATAGGTTCTAAAGCCAGCAGTTTTAGTGTACTAGGAGAAATTACTGCATGAGAACAAATGATTTAACAGAGGACCACGTGGCTACTGCTTTTTGATTGCTGCTTGGACCTCTGCTCTGTATTCTTAAAGCCACACTGCTTCCCTGCTGCCATCATATTCCCCTGTCCCCACTGCTATGTCTCTTCAACCTCTGTTCCTAACACCTCTGCCACCAAGTTCTCTGTAGAGTAACCTCCTTTTTCCCCTTTAATTACTTGCTCTTTACTTCTGCCTAGGACTCTAGCCTGTAGTTCACTGCCCTGGGAAAGTTCAAATGTAGTGGTTCTTACATTTTAGTGTTTATCAGAATCACCCAGAGGGCAGGTTGCAACACACATCACTATGCCTCTCCTAGGAGGTAGGGCCCAAAAATTTGCATTTCTAACAGCTTCCCACTGCTTATTTGCCTTGGATGAATGACAATATGGGCATTTTGATGCTATAAACAAATGCTGTTACCATAGGACTAGACTTTACCTATAATCTATTTCAGCCCCCTTATTTATAGTCTACTTTCCCATATAAAGCTAAGATTTATATATAGGGGTGTTTGGGGGTATGCAAATGAATATATAACATATATGCATACACATATATACATTCTATTCATTTCTTCTATAGGTATAGGTATATACTCATAGAATTTTGATAAGATAATAAATTTTAACCCTCTGATTACATGTGAAAAATTTGAGGACCAGAGAAAAGAAATGACTTTGTCAAGATTATATTCTTTATAATCAGTACTGGAGGCAAAGCCAGAATGCTGCCATTTTAATTCCAATCTGTTATTTTCACTAAATCATGTATCCTTTTTTATAATGAAAATTAAAATGCTTACATAATTAAAATATTAATTTTAGTTTTCTTTTATTCTTGTCATTATTTCTTAATTTGGGTTCCAATTGCTTGTGTATGTATAGCTTTCAAGGGCAGTAAAGAAAGAGATAAGCATCACCAGCTGTGTTCTCCATTTATAATAAAAGCAGGCACTAACACTAGTTGGATTTGCCTTGTCTTGATAATGTTGACTTAGCTATATAGAAAATATTGGTTTCTTATCCCCAAGGAGGTCACAAAATTCTGACTACAAAGATAAGGGAAAATCCAACTTTTAGGCATTTATTTTGAGAAAAGGAAGAAAACTGGCTGAAGTAAAGCACATTTTAATTAAAAAAATAGGACTCAGTAAGAGTAAATATATGCTTAGTTCATCCTGAGCCCACGGTTACCTGGAAACTTATCTAGCCTTGGATCCAGAGAGGAAAGCACCAAATAACCAGAGTCCATAAACCTCTTAGGAGAATATGCCCTAAGGACGCTAACTATCTTTAGCATCACTTAAGCATGAGTTACTCCTGCTTGATATATGGCAATATTATTATAGCCTTATTTTCTTCCTAATGATAATTTGCCTGACATTTAACATTTAACTATGTGCTAATAACTATACCAAATATGAGATGTATATAACTTAATCCTGGTGAGGGATAAGGTATTGCTTTGTTGTGGGAATTCTTGCTTAGAGGTGTTATGAGTCACCAAAGTCATGCAGGCTCTAAGTGGCCAAATCATGATCAGAACATGGGTTTGTTGGATTGCAAAGCCTATACTACTAGTCATTATGCTAATTGGCCTCTTAAGCAGCTTGGAACAGTTTGTAAATAATTATTGCCTTATCTCGTTACATTCTGAATTTTCTACCTTCACCCGCACCTCCAAAACAGACCCCATATTTGAAAGATTTTTGTTCCTACCAAATTGCTCTTATACTATTTTCTTACTTTCATCTTCCAGCTAACTATGTTGGATATAATTGCTCAACTTTTAACACTGTTTCTGACCCTTTTAAGGCATGTGCAGAGAAAGTCTGGAGTAAGGAGAGGACAAGGAGAAGAGAAAAACTCAAGAAGTAGAAACGGGGCCAGGCGTGGGGGCTCACACCTGTAATTCCAGCACTTTGGAAGGCCAAGGCAGATGGATCACTTGAGACCAGGAGTTAGAGAACATCCTGGCCAACATGGCAAAAACCCATCTCTATTAAAAAATACAAAAATTAGCTGGGCATGGTGGCACATGCCTGTAAGCCCAGCTGCTTGGGTGGCTGAGGCATGAGAATCACTTGAATCCAGGAAGCAGAGGTTGCAGTGAGCCAAGATAGCGCCACTGCACTCCAGCCTGGGCAACAGAGCCAGACTGTGTCTCAACAAAAAGAAGTAGGAAGAGGCTTGATTAACATAGGTTTTATTTGTTGATTCAAGGAAATTCTTCAATGTAATATAAAAACCAAAAAAAAAAAAAGCCTTAAGCAGCGCATTAATCTGTTTGGAAATTAGTTGGGAGGCTATAAGCTAAGCAAAAGGTGGTGGTAGCTTGGATCTGAATGCTAGCAATGATAATGGTGAAAAGTGAACAGTTACTTAAACTATTTAAAAGGAAGAGTTGTCAGAACTTAATAATTTAGTGGCTGTAGGGTATGCTGAGAGAGAAATGTCAAGGATGACTACTGGGCTTCTACGTTGTGAAAGCCACAGCTGGTGGTAGTTTTCACTGAGACCAGAAACCCTGGAAAAATCCCAGATCTGGAGCAATTTGTAGCAGGGAAAATTGTTTGTTCAGTTTTGGGATGTTGAGTTTTGAAACATGCAAGTGATGGGACCAAGTTGGATATTTGAGTCTAAATCTCAGAGAATTTATTTGGGATAGATGTATTGATTTAGAAGTATATAGATGATAACAGAAGCCATGAATTTAGCTGAGGTTGTCTAGGACTGAACCTTAAATGCATCAACTATTTAAGGCAAGGGAAAAGAAAGGCTCTGGAATAGGAGAAGGAGCAGCCAGAAGATAGGAGGAAAGCCAGGAGATGACTCCCATGGAAGAGAAAGAAGAAAAATTTAAAAATGGAGGAATGGTGAATGGTGTCAAATTATGCTGAGAGGTCAAGAACACATTAGGAATGAAACATCTTCATTCCATATTTCTCTCAAATATTTTAAACATATGTACCAAAAAGAAGCCAGAATCTGCATATTGCATAATCCTGTTTCTATAAAGTTTAAAACCAGACAAAATGAATCTATATCTGTAGAAGTCAGGAAGGAATTACCCTTCAGAAGGATAGTAAGTAAAACTGGACATGAAATGGCTTCTGGATTTCCAGTAATATTCTGATTCTTGATTTGGGTGGGTTACAAAGGTGTGTTCACTTTGTAACACTTTGTTACACAGCTGTGTTCCACTTGGTAACACAAGTATGTTCCCTCCAGCCCTGACTTAGCCAGGCCCTTCCCTGCTGGGCTCAGTCTTTCCATAGGCAAATCTGCATGATTAACCACCTCCTCCTCGCCCCCTGTGAGTCAGGGCCTAGAGCATATGATTATCAAGCTATACAATTATGATATATCTACTTTTCTGTATGCATGTTATACTGCAATAAGGAATATTCGTTAATAGAACACAGGCCTGAAATCTGGAAAAAAAATGCATATTTCCATTACATAAAAATCCCACTTTTTAAAATTTGTCATATTGGTATAATATAAAAGTATGCAAAGATTTATATAAAAGGATGTTTATTACAGCATTGTGTGTAAAGGTGAAAAAACCTAAATATTTTAAGTAATTCACTGGTTAAATATAGTACAAGCATTCGATGAAATTTTATGGAATACTAGAAAACTAGGTTTGGTGATACGGAAAAGATGTACATAATAACACTAAATGCAAAAACAATTACAGAAAATATGTGTAATCCATTTGAAATTCAACTCTGAAGGTAAAGAGGGAGCAAGTATGTAGGTAAATAGTTTTGAAGACAGTTTAATGGGTTTTATTAAAGGTAAAAGTTGGTAAATGGTGGCACGTATTTTATGGTGTGGCTATGGTTAGATATAATGATAAAGGGAGTCAGTACAGGCAACATGCTCAGCTTCCTGAGACGTGTGTTTCTCTGTTTGGGATAAATCTTGACTAGGTTTTGTAAGCATCTGTATATTTTAGCAAGAATGAGTATTCAGTCTGCCTAAGATTCACTGAAGAGACACAGAGGGGAATAACTGAGAATTCAAACTGCTCAAACTTTGGGAGCAAGAGAGGGAAGTGCAATTGTGGGGAACATTTATACAGCCTCTAAAATAGAATCTCATTTATTAATACAAGATTTGATTCTGTTAATTCTGCATTTTTTTAGTCACTAAGTTTTGTTCAGTGATTTGAATTTTCAGAAAGAACATGATATAAATATATATTAAATTTCCTTAAGCTGTCCTTGATACACCTCAAATTTTGTATCCTTTTTCTAACCTCAATAAATACTAGGGGCAAGGAAAAAATGACAATGAAAGTAAAAGGTAGCAGATGGAGTAACAAAACATGGGGTACAAATATTATTTCTTCCTTCTTGCCTGAAATGGTTGGATTAAAATTATTTGTTTCAGTGGGGAAAATGAAGATAGTAGAAACGTAAAATACAGATTTTTTTTTCTACATCAGTGTGGCTAGTTAACATTTCCTAAGCTTCTCATAGCCCAGGGTTCTCAATCCAAGCTCCAACAATAAAACCTAATCGTTAATAACACTTTGCTTTTTCTGATCTTGGCCCTGAAGGATGGAATAAAAGAAGGAAGATAGTCATTCCTAGTGTCTCCTTTTTTCCTTACCCCCTCCCACCTCAGTGGTTCTAGTGTCATATGTGTTCCCAGGACTGTCCCAATTTTGTTCACCACTTGAGGAAATTTTTTCCTTGAGACAACTTGTTCACTTCTTAATCTTGCTCTAGTGACTTAAAAAATTACAAAACGCATAGCTGATGTCTGAATTTTCCTCTTACTAATTTATGTGCAATTTTCCCTTCCACCAACAGGTGTATGTGTTTCCAAGGCAAAATATGCTTTAGGTTTTAAACACTGTTTGTTACAAGACATTGCTTATGATAGGACTACGAGACATTCAGTTAATACTATGTAGTTATTGCAGTGAACACTAGATGTCAGATTTTACTTCCAGATTATTTCCCAATAGAGGGCGCACTTGAATTGTTTCTAAACATTTCATTAGAATTTTTGCCGCATTTTGAACTATTTCCTTTCAGCAGATTCCTATAAGCTTAACTACTACATCAAAGGATATGAACATTTTTAAATCTAAACATATAATGTGTAACATTTGTTTCAAATGATTGTGCCAACCTATCCCATTTGACCTCACTGTCCCAGAGCTGAGTAGTTCTTTTTTCTTTTTCTTTCTTTCTTTCTTTCTTTCTTTTTTTCTTTCTTTTTTTTTTTTTTTTTTGGTGGTTGTTGTTGTTGTTGGTTTGTTTCTTTTTTAAGGCAGAATCTCGCTCTGTCGCCAGGCTGGAGTACAGTGGCGCGATCTTGGCTCACTGCAATCTCCACCTCCTGGGTTCAAGCGATTCTCCTGCCTCAGCCTCCCATGTAGCTGAGATAACAGGCATGCACCACCACATCCAGCTGATTTTTGTAGGTTTAGTAAAGACGGGGTTTCACCATGTTGGTCAGGATGGTCTCGATCTCCTGACCTCGTGATCCACTCGCCTCGGCCTCCCTAAGTGCTGGGATTACAGGCGTGAGCCACCACACCTGGCCAAGCAGTTGTTTTACATTGTAAGTGATGGATAACAAGATCTTGCTAATTTGTTTGGGAGGGGAGCACTTATGTTTACTGGAATTTATGGGTCTTCGATTTTTAGCAAGATTATTGTCATCATTTTTAATACTCTTTTGCAATGATACAAATTATTTTTGTATACCTGCTAGATTCTTGCTGTATTTTTAAACGATTAACTACAAGAGACTGTTTACCTATTGAGAATATAAGGCCCTTTGTTATTTGCTTCAAAAATTTCAGACTTTTAGTCATGTAATAGACTAATATTCATGTAATAGAATATTAGATATGATGCTTCTAAATCTTTTAAATATTTGACATTTCTATCAATCTTTTACTTTTATTTTTACATTGCTTTTATTGTAAAATTTAAAAAGTTATTTTAAAATGTCATGAAATAAATCTTTATTACAAAAATTGAAATTGAACAGTATATAACTACATACATATAAAGTATACAGTGAGTTTGTAGTCTCTCATCTCTCATGCCTGCTACTTTCCAAGAATAACAATTGTTAATAGTTCATATATCCATCTAGAATTCTCTCAATATGTGTTTGTGTGTGCATATTACATAATAAAAACACATAAATATACTTTGTCACTTATAAAGTGGAATCGCATCATATATTGCTTTGCAACTTAGTTTTCAACTCAACAATATAGCTTGAGTATCTTCTCATGTTAGTTCATGCAGATTTTTCTTATTTTATTTTAGATTCAGGAGCTACGTATGCTTGTTTGTTACATGAGTATATTGCATACTGGGGAGGATTGAGCTTCCAATGTACCCAATACCCAAATAGTGAACATTTTATCTGATAGGTAAATTTTCAACATTATCCCTCCTCACATTCTCCCTACTTTTGGATCCCCATTCAGTTTTTCTTTCTTTTCCTTTTTTTTTTTTTTTTTTTTTTTTTTGAGACAGAGTCTTGCTCTGGCGCCAGGCTGGAGTGCAGTAGCACGATCTCAGCTCACTGCAACCTCCGCCTCCCGGATTCTCCTGCCTCAGCCTCCCGAGTAGCTGGAATTACAGGCATGTGCCACCATGCCCGGCTAATTTTGTATTTTTAGTAGAGACAGGGTTTCACCATGTTGGCCAGGACGGCCTGGAACTCCTGAGCTCATGATCCGCCCACCTCAGCCTCCCAAAGTGCTGGGATTACAGTCATGAGCCATTGCCCCCTGCCTCTTTCTTTTTTAATGATTATGCTAAAAAATGTATTCCACTCAAGATTCAGTGACTTAAGTCTTGTTCTAAAAATCTAATTGTTTGATTTTTTTGCTTTTCATTATTATATGTAAATTTAGTGGTTTGAAGTTTTGTGTTTAATTAAATACATAAGAAATGTATTTTGGTTTGTGATGTGAACTGGTCTAATTTTATTTATTAACTATTAAGAAGTTTTCCAAGCAATATTTATAAATAAGAGACATGAGCCTTTTTAATAGCAATGACTTAAGTATTAACATATGTGTTCAAGTCACAAATGAGTTCATCATAATTAGTTCTTACCTATTTATTAAAAGATATCCAAGGTCTTATACTGAAGCGGTTCTACTTTGCCTTACTTGCTGGTTTTATTGGTAAAAGTAGAAAAATGATGTTTCTTTCAAAGTGTTCCATTATTTGTGGAAATATCTTCTTTTGAATAGGGCACTCAACATTATGTTTATCTTTATTATATGTCAATTGTATGGGGAAAATACAAGTTCTTTAATTTTTGACTTTCTGGGGCTAGATAAGTTTATTCTAGAGTTCATACGTAAAATAAATAGGTAAGAGTAGCAATACAGTCTGAAACAGCAAGATAAAAGAATAGGTTAACCTCACCAGTATTAAAATACACTATAAACCTTCCATAATTTTAAACAATGTAGAATGGTACATGATTATGCAGAACAGTAATACAGAAAAAAAGTTCAGAAATAACAACAAATAGCTAGGAAAGTTTAGAGAAAGATAAAAGTGTAATCTCAAATCACCTGGGTAAAAATGCGATTTTAAATAAATGATAATGAGACAACTGTACAGTAATTTGAAAAAAGTAAAATAAAATTGGATCCATAACTCACACTCTATATACCACAATGAATTCCAAATTAATCCAAGGTTTAAAATAGTTAAAAGCCAAGCAAGGTGGCTCATACCTGCAATCCCAGCATTTTGAGAAGCTGAGGCAGGAGGATTGCCTAAGCTCAGGAGTTCAAGACCAACCTGGGCAACATAGTTAGTTAGACTCTAGTCTCTACAAAAAAAAATTGTTTTAAAAAATTAGCCAGGTATGGTGGTGTGTGCCTGTAGTCCTAGCTACTCGGGGGGCTGAGGCAAGAAGATTGCTTGAGCCTGGAAGGGAGAAGCTGCAGTGATCTGTGATTGTGCCACTGCACTCCAGCCTGGGCAACAGAGCAAGACCTTGTCTAAAATAAAAATAAAAATAAAAATAAAAAATAGATAAATACTTTAAAAAAGAAGTCACACATTTACTAGAAGAAAACATGGGTTTGTTTTATTATAACCTAGATATGAGGTTATAATATCTAGGTTATAACAAAAACTACAAACCAAAACAAATTTAGAAGCAATAAAAGAAAAAAATTAAGCTCAGTACATTGAGTAGAAATGTATGGTGCATGTATGTAATTGTTCAATTGCAAAACAGCATAGCTACAGCAACAATACAAATGACAAACTAAGAGAAACAATTAGCAACTTATGTCAGAGATAAAGTGCTATTTTCTACAACATGTAAACAGTCCCAAAAATTGAGAGATGAAAAATATTTAAAACCGAACAGAAAAATGGGCAAGTGACATAGTTAATTCACAGAAAAATATAAACAAAGTGGCTGCTCAGCATATGAAAAGACGCTTAAATTCACTCAACAGAAAAATGCTATTTAAACTATAATGAGATACAATTTCTAATCTATCAGATGGCCATAGTCAAAAATCTTGAAAATTAAATACTGATGAATTGTGGAAAATTGGCCTATATATACATTGGTACTGAGCACATAAAGTATTACATTTCCAGTGAGGGGAATTTAGTAATAGCTAATAAAGTACGTATGCATTTACTCAAGCAATTCAACGTCTAGGAATTTACCCTGAGATTTCCCCCGTGAATATAAAACAAATGTTTGCACAAAGTAATTCATGCTGGTATATTATTTGTAGTTGCAACTTTTGGAAACAACCTAAATTCCCAAGGTTAATAATCTAGTTGAATAGATTATGATACATGCACACAATGGAGCACTATTCTCCATGATATTTTTAAGTATGAAAAAAAACTAGGTACACAAGAATAAGAAACACGTACATCAACATAGATCTCTACTTATTTTGCAAATAGCAACTCAAAAAAATTAAATCAGAAACTTTTAACAAAAAAATGACCTATAAATAGTGGACATTGGACTAAGGACACACTCCCTTGAATATATCTCTTTTACATAGTTTTGAACAAGGTATAAACCTGTGATTAAAAATAATATCAGGCTGGGTGCAGTGGCTCACGCCTGTAATCCCAGCACTTTAGGAGGCCAAGGAGGAATGATTGCTTGAGCCCAGGAGTTTGAGACCCACCTGGGCAGCATAGTGGGACTCTGTCTCTAAAAAAAATTAAAACAGAAAAACAAAAAAATAAAAATAATATCTACTCCCTAGTTCTATCCACTGAAAAGACCTACAACTACTCCTGAGAAACAATGACCATTCCTAGTATCCAGATCTTTGTTTCTAATACATGTTAGGAGGAGTAAGACTTTTGATAAAAAGTCTACTTCTAGGTCCCTGGCAAGGAAAGATCATCTTGGGCAAGAAAGTAACAAAGTGGGGGCCGGGGCGCAGTGGCTCAAGCCTGTAATCCTAACACTTTGGAAGGCTGAGGCACGTGGATCACCTGAGGTCATGAGTTCGAGACCAGACAAGCCAACATGATGAAACTCCGTCTCTACTAAAAATACAAAAATTACTTGGGCATGGTGGCACACGTCTGTAATCCCAACTACTCAGGAGGCTGAGGCAGGAGAATCGTTTGAACCTGGGAGGCAGAGGTTGCAGTGAGCTGTGATCGCATCACCGCACTCCAGCCTGAGTGATAGAGGGAGACTGTGTCTCACAAAAAAAAAAAAAAAGAAAGAAAGAAAAAGAAAAAAAAGTAAAGAAAGAAAGTAATGAAGTGTGTGGACTAAATGTGATCTTGTCAAAAGTAAACAAAACTGGTGTAACAGAACTCTAACTTGCCAAATTTAGTATAATTTGAGCATCAAAAATAACAACAATGGCAATGAATAACAGACTGATTTTTAAAAAATACTTATGTCCACAATGATATAAAAGCAGGGGTAGGATAGGTAGCAATCAAAAAACTTCTTTTCTTTTATAATTTGGAGACGGGTTTTTGCTCTGTCGCTGGGGCTGGAGTGCAAGGACACAATCACAGCTCATGGCAGCCTCAACCTCCCAGGCTCAAGTGATCCTCCCATCTGAACCTCCAAAGTAGCTGAGAGTATAGGCACTGCCACTACTCCCTGGTTAACTTCTGTATTTTTAGTACAGATGGGGTTTCTCCATGTTGCCCAGGCTGGTGTCAAACTCCTAGGCTCAAGCGATCTGCTCACCTTGGCCTCTCAAAGTGCTGGGATTATAGGCGTGAGCCACAGCACCGGGCCCAACAGCTCTTCTTTATAGAAGAATATCTACTAAGAAATGAAGAAGAAATGACAAAATTAGAAAATTCCCATTTCAAAGAACTCAGTTTAATAATTGATTCAGGAAAGGATTATCAATGGATGGTTAAGTCAGTGTATGAGTGGCTATTGGGAAACAGGATAACATAGTGTCAAACTCTAATCTCACAGGTTATTTATTAATTGCAAAGGGTAAAATGTACCTTTATAATGGGATATCTAGTAATTATCATCTTAAACAAGTATTCAAATTAGCATTAGTAATGGTAGAACAACCTAATACCGTGAGTTTTCTGATATGATGCAATGAGAAGTGCCATATGTTGACTATGTAGAGTTCTTGTCTAAAGTGTTTAAGCAGAATCTAATCAGAAAAATTCAAAAGGTGGAACATTCTATTAGACAATTGGCCTGAACTCATAAAAATAGTCAATGTCATAAAAAATTGAATGCTTCCTTCATCCTAGATTATAGGGAACTAAGGATTCTTAACCAACTATAATTTATAAACCTGCAGGAGAATAAAATCTAAAATACACTTTTTGGGGACCACTGGAAAAAATTAAATATGGACTCCATATTAAATGATATTCTTGGATTAGTGTTAACTTTCTTACGTATAATATGGTAGTGGTTACATAGAAATTTATTTTTTTAATTCATCCTTGTGTATTTAATGGTAAACGTGGCATCTGTAATAATTTCAAATTGTTCTTAGTGAAGGGATGTATACATGGTTGTATGTGTAAGGGAGGGTGGGAGAAGGGGAGAGATGTGAAATAAAATATTTTAATGATAAAATATTAATAATTAATGAATCCAGATCAATGTTATAGAACTATTTATTATATCATTATTTGAACTATTGTTATGTTTGAGCCAAACTAAAGCTATTGATAAAAAGTAGCAGATTAGTATGTACAAAAGACTGAAATAGAAGTCATCACAAATGTAATATAAAATAATACACTAAAAATGGTATTTTATTTTTAGTTTTCCTTGACTAAGGAGTTCTTCTTTCTCTATCTCTTCATCATTAACCTTATGACTACTAATTATTAATAAATATTGACTTTTTAATGTTTTATTCTATTCAAAAACCTTAAACACAGACATAAAAGAAAAAGTGTTAGCAGTAGATGATAGAAACCTAAGAAGGAAAAATTGCAGTAGAACAAAGATGAATCACAGAGGAAAGAGGAAGCAAAGCTCCAAAGAGAAAAAAAATAGTAAGATAAATACGATAGAAATAAGGAGGAAAGTGACAAATTAATTAATTCAACAATGGTGTCAGGCTGAGTGCTGTGGCTCATGCTTATAATCCTAGCAATTTGGGGAGGCTGAGTTGGGAGGATCACTTGAAGCCAGGAGTTTGAGACCAGCCTGAGCAACACAGTGAGACCCATCTCTACAACAAATAATAATAATAATTAATAATAATAATGAGGAAGAGAAAATAAACAATTGTATCAGGCACTCTTCTAAGTATTAGAGATAGAGTGATAATGGTTAAACTGCAGTGAACAAAAGAAACAAAAATCCCCACTTACGCTCTAGGAAAAAAAAGGCCTACCTAGGCACTATTCTAGGGGCTTTACATTTATTATCTCACTTTATGAGATTTGTACTCTTCTTCACCTACTTTTTCAGGTGATGAAACTAAGGCAAAGAGAAGGTAAGTATCCTGCCCACGATTACGCAACTAGCATGTAGCAGAGGTAGGAATTGCATCTAGGGAGTTTGGCTCTACCATTCACTATTGAATTCTGCACTACACCACATTAGGAAGTAAGGAAGGGATTGTGCTGTGGTTTCAATGGGTCCCCCAGAAAGTATGTGTTGGAAATGTAATTCCCAATGCAACAGTGTTGGGAGGTGTGGCCTAAGAAGAGATGATCAGGCCATGAGGGCTCTGCCTTCATGAATGGATGAATGTTCTTATTGAGGAAGTGGGTTTATTATTAAAGAGGAAGTTTGGCCCCCTGCACTCTCCTCTTTCTTGCCCTTCTACTTTTTCCTGTCGGCTGATGCAGCAAGAAGGCCCTTGCCAGATACTGGCCCCTCAGTCTTAGACTTTCCAGCCTCCAAACCATGAGCCAATAGATTTCTATTAATTGTATATTGCCTATTCCATGCTGTTCTGTTGTGGCAGCACAAAATGGAAAAATGGATTAGGAAGGATTACATAAAAACTAAAATAAATAAATAAATAATAAAAATAAATAAATAAAAATGGAGGAGGAGGGAAGAGTGAGAAATTACAGAGAAAGAGTAAAAAAGATGTAAATCACATCCAGAGGAAAAGATTGCTATCAGTATTTAACTGAGAGAGGGCTAATTCCATGGTTTTCTTAATAAAATTGTAGTATAGAAAATAAGAAAATAGCTGTGTGCAGTGGCTCCTGCCTGCAATCCCAAAACTTTGGGAGGCTGTGGCAGAAGGATTGCTTGAGGCCATGACTTTGAGACCAGCTGGGACAATATAGGAACATTTTATCACTACAACAAATTACCTGGGTGTCATGGGTCACACCTGTATTCTCAGCTACACAGGAGGCTGAGGCAGGAACACTTGAGCCTGCGAGGCCAAGGCTGTAGTGAGCATGACAATGCCACTGCACTGCAGCCTGGGCAACAGAGTGAGACCCTGTCTTTTTTTTCATTTTTTTTTTTAAAGGGACAGGGCACGGTGGCTCATGCCTGTAATCCCAGCACTTTGGGAGGCTGAGGTGGGCGGGACACAAGGTCAAGAGATCAAGACCATCCTGGCCAACATGGTGAAACTCCGTCTCTACTAAAACACAAAAATTAGCTGGGTCTGGTGGCATGTGCCTATAGTCCCAGCTACTCAGGGGGCTGAGACAGGAGAACTGCTTGAACCCGGGAGGCGGAGGTTGCAGTGAGCCAAGGTCATGCCATTGCACTCCAGCCTGACGACAGAGCAAGACTCTGTCTCTAGAAAGAAAAAAAATGAAAAAGGAAAAAGAAAGAAAAGAAGCAAATAATACAAGTTTATCCTTAACAAAGAGGTTGAGAAAGAAGGAGGAGTAGAAGTAAGGAGCAGAATTGATTAATGACCAACTCAATGACCACAACTCAGCCTGCCTTGCCATTTTTCCCAAGCCTTGCCCTTGAGGGGTGAATTATGAAGTATATATAAGATAATGAAGGATTATTACTAACAGTTTCTTTGACTTCATGGACATTCCAGATCAACTTGTTTGCAAACTTGCCAAACAACAGACAGTATTTTCCACCCACCCACTCTTTGCTTTGTTGATATAACATAGCACATTTGTATGTCTTCACGTGGAGCTAAATATTTGGAAAATGAAGCCTCTGTGGATATAATATATTATTGAAGATTCCTCCAGTTGTTATAACCTAATTTGATCTTGTACATTGATTATGTAATAATATAATTGGAGGAAAAATTGCCTTGATCTTTTAAAAATTTTTAAATTATTATCTAATCCAGGTTTGATATTGATTGTGATCTTTTCTTTATAACTATAATGAGTGATTGTTTTATTTGAAATATTTAATATTAACTGATATTGAGTCAAAGATTAAATTCTGTCTATTGGAGAGGTAAACTTTTGTTTGTGCTCAAGATGGATATGGGCTAAAGAACATTGGTTTTTTATTATCATCATTAAATGCTGACTCAGTTACTGGTGATGCAATTTCCTGTTTAGTAATTTGCTTATTCAAACTCAGTCAGAGAGCCTCATCTTAAATCTTGTTCTCTGACAGGAGAGAATGATGATGAATATACTTTAAAACTTTGGATAATGCAGGCAGCTGACACGGAATTACACTTTTAAAATCCCATTAAAGCAACAACTAATCAGAGTACTACATGAGTCATCCTTTGCACTTATCTAGCTAACCTCATATTCTTTGTCTTTTAACCTGCAATTTCAAAATGTCTTGCCAACATCATTTAGGAGTTGCCACATCTCTTTGGAATGAAAGTGCTTTTGAGAGAGAAAAAAGAGAGAGAGAGAAAGTCTCAGGGCCACATGCTAAGTAAACTTAAGCCTCTTTTATCTTTTCCCAGGAAAAAAGAAAGATATTAGTCACTCAAAATTTAAGCTGAAGAAACCTTTTTAAAACAATTAGTTCACTTTCCATTTAATCTCAGACCACTGGGGATATTTACAGTATTGCCACTCTCCCTCTTTTCCTTTTTCCCCCTAAATTTATAACTTCCAACATTTTCTCTTCTATCCAAAAATTACGAGTCTGATTCTCATTATCTAGCTTAAGTCCTTGACTTCTACATCTTTCCCTGAGGACCTCATCAAAAACTATGCTTTGGGTCCACAATTCTAAAGAACAATGAACTTTAAAAATTAAATTTTAAAATTTGTTTACAGGTTTTATAGTTTACAAAGAGTTATCAGAAGAATTGTTTCATCTGAACTCCATAATAACACTGGGAAGAAAGCAAGGCTGGTATTCTTTATACCTCAGAGATGAGAACATAGGGAGACTTGCCAAGGTAACATGACCCGTTCAAGTCTCCTGACTCAGTCCAGAAAAACAGCCAGGTATTTTTCTTTGCATAGGCTGTGTTATCCAGGTCATGAAAACCTTAGTTATAAGAGGAAATATGATTAAGATCTCATTTTAAAGGCTTGCTGTTTTTAATGTCTGTCCATAATCAGGTTAAATTTTGTTTATTTAGAGTAATCTCACTCTATCCTCAAACCTGTGCTTTGTGTTCATTTAGGCTGTTTGTTTATTCTTTTTATTAATATTTATTCACCTTCAACCATATTTAATAACCATTTAGGGTAGGATTATGAAGCTCTTTTATGCCATGTCTAAAAGTTTGACTTTATTTTTGTAGCTTCAGGGGTTGGAGAAGAAGGGATAGAAAAGAAAAAATATTTTACGGCTAAGCACAGTGGCTCATGCCTCTAATCCCAGCACTTTGGGAGGCTGAGGCAGGTGGATCTCCTGAGCTCAGGATTTAGAGATCAGCCTGGCCAACATGGTGAAACCCCATCTCTTCTAACGATACAAAAATTAGCCAGGCATGGCAGTGCCTTCCTGTAATCCCAGCTACTCAGGAGGCTGGGGCAGGAGAATCGCTTGAACCTGGGAGGCGGAGGTTGCAGTGAGCTGAGATCATGTCACTGCACTCCAGCCTGGGTGACAGAGTGAGACTCCATCTCAAAAATAAATAAATAAATGAATAAATAAATAAATAATTTGTAAGTGGGATCTACAGCACTTGGCTTAATATTAGATATATGGGATACAGATAACCTCTGAGAGAAAGGGAAGATCATACAGTTTCCAGTTATGTAATTTTTGAGAATAAGGAATGCAGAAAGAGAAGACAAATTTAAGTAATGATAAATTCAATTTTAGAGATTTTGGATTTAGAATGACTGCAGAACCCTCAGAAAAGAGTCCAGTAGAAAACTCAGTGAAACATTTTTCGCTATATTAGACTGTGATAAGAAACAATCCCAAAATTTCATTGGTTTTCAACGACAAAAGTTTACTTCATGCTCAAAATACATATCAGCTGCTGCAGCTTCATGATTCTACTCAGCTTTGTTCTGTGTGTTGTCTTCATTCTGGGATTATGGCCAAGATAGCAGCCGTGATATGGGGCATTCCCAGAGCCAACCTTGCAATGACTCTTTAAACTTCTGCTCAGATGCATCCAATGTCACATCTGCTTACATCCTATATGCTGCAGCAAGTCACATGACCAATGTCAACATCAGTGGAATGGGCAAGTGTATTTTTATAGAGGAAG
Organism: Gorilla gorilla gorilla; assembly: GCF_029281585.2. Taxonomy (NCBI): domain Eukaryota; kingdom Metazoa; phylum Chordata; class Mammalia; order Primates; family Hominidae; genus Gorilla; species Gorilla gorilla. Next base: position 67,310,947 of record NC_073229.2, read on the forward strand.
CATTGCAAATCACATAAAAAACAAGCTCATAAGTATGATCCTCCTTCAGGAAGAGGAAGTAAATAATTGGAGACAATAATATAATCTACCACAAGTCTAGTCTAGAGGTAAGCGGCATGGTCTAGAATAGAAATATAAATTGGAGAATCATCAGTGTACAGGTTGCAGTTGAAGCTACTGAGATAGTTAAAATCATGGAGAGTATTTTAGATTTATGATAAAAGAAATATCAAGAACAAAATTGCTCTATTCATATGCCTCCATTGCATCATAGCTTAAAATGTTGCTTTGTTCAGAATACCTTATTTGTCACTTCCATATCCAAATTCTACTTCTAATATATTGTATGGATTTGTTGTTCAGCTGAGTGCTTTTCCATTATAGAAGCCAAAGAAGTCCCCAAAGTTTTTTTGATTATATCTTTTCTTTTATTGTCCTGTATTATCAAAGGGTAAGCAGGTGGTATAAACTCAGCCAAGTGGATACCTCTGAGTGGGATTTTGTTTCCTAAATGCCTCAAGGACAAGTGAGAGAGTTCAAGTTTATTTATTGGGCATGGTGGTTTATGCCTGTAATCGCAGGACTCTGGGAGGCTGAGGCAGGTAGATCACTTGGGCCTAGGAGTTTGAGACCATCCTGGCCAACATGGCAAATCCCTGTCTATGAAAAACACAAAAATTAGCTGGGCATGGTGGTGTGCACTTTAGACACAGCTATTAGGGAGGCTGAGGTGGGAGGATTGCTTGAGCTGGGGAGGTCGAGGCTGCAGTGAGCCACGATAGCGTCACTGTACTCCAGCCTGGACAACAGAGCAAAACCCTGTCTCAAAAAAAAAAAAAAGGAGTTTATTCAGCCTAGTGATGGAATCTGCTTCCACTGCAGAGACTTCTCCTGCAATATTATCTGCAAGAACTTTCCTTTTTACCTATGTTAAAGTCTGCTACATCTGCCTCCCCAACAAACCTGTGAGCTACTAATATCCTTATGTAAGTTAAGTCTATTTTCCTTAACTGAATTAGAGTTGGTATATTAGCTCAGGCTGCTCCATAATAAAATACCATAGATTGCATGGCTTAAACAGCAGAAATTTATTTTCTCACAGTTTTTGGAGACTGGAAGTCTGAGAGCAAAGGGTCAGCATGGTTTGGGATTTTCTTCCTTGAGAACAATCTCTCTTCCCCTCTTCTAAGGTCACAGTCCTGTGGAATTAAAGTCACTACTCTTATTACCTCATTTAACCTTATTATCACATTAAAAAAACCCTAGCTCCTGATACGTTCACACTGAGGGGCAGAGTTTCAACCTAGGAACTTTGGGGGGTTATCATTCAGTACATAGCCTTTGGTTTCTGTAGCTTCCAACTAAAGTATCCAAACCATACAGACAGAATTTCCCTGTTTCCAAGAAGCCTGTCTCAACTACTCTAGCTCTCACCACTTTCTTTCCTTTACTAAATTTCATTACTTTAAATTCCCTTTAGTAAATTGTGGTCCCAAATATACATGTTGTTCTTAATTTTTCCTTATTTAATAACCTTAAAGGTAATCTAATTTGGTGGTTGTCAGACTTGGTGGCATATTAGAATCATCTGAGCAGATTTTTAAAATGCCAGTGTCCTAAGGTCCACTCCCCGCCAATTACATCCAAACCGCTCAGAGGAAGCCAAATAACATTTTTGTTTACAAATATTCCCCTAGGTGATTTGGGTGCACAGCCAAATGTGAAAATTACTGAAGTAATTCAATCTTATTTACAAGTTGGAAAATTTGGCTGTTTTATGTCTATTAGTTTTGTTCCCCCAACCTGATTATAAACTCTAGTTACAGAAATTTTTGCATTTACTTAACAAGAATAATGTAGTTATATAGGATGGGTGCATATCTAGCAATCGATTAATGAGCTTCTTTATGCAAAGAAGGTTTATTATCCAGTTTTTTTTTTTTGAGGTGGAGTCTCACTTTGTTGCCAAGGCTGGAGTGCAATGGTGTCATCTCAGCTCGCTGCAACCTCCGTCTCCCAGGTTCAAGTGATTCTCATGCCTCAGCCTCCCGAGTAGCTGGGACTCCCAGTGTGCACCACCACACCTGGCTATTTTTTTTGTATTTTTTAGCAGAGATGCAGTTTCATCATGTTGGCCAGGTCGATCTCCAACTCCTGGTCTCAAGTGATCTGCCCACCTCGGCCTCCCCAAGTGTTGGGATTACAGGCATGAGCCATCACACTTGGCCTATGAAATGGTCCTTAATCTTAGTTACACGTTGATCATTTCAGATGGGGTGGTGCAAAAAATGGTCTTGCCTGCACCCCCTCATTCAGTCTGATCGAATAGTATCAGGTGAGGCCTGAACTTCATGTACAACCACAGTTGAGAACAACCACTAATCTATTTCTTGATGAAATTGATATGTGAGTGAGCACAACCTGTCATAACATGGCAGGCTCATTTATCTCTAAAGATGAAAAATATTATCTGAATATATTTATTTATCAACTGACCTAATAAGAGTAAGTGGGCCTAAGAGTCTTTGCTGAAAGACTCTTGTCTGAATTGTGAATTCTGTTGCCAAAAGCACTAATGGACAACTAATCTGCCAATATTGTATAGACTCATAGAGTGTCACATTAACTCTACAACCAGATACAGAAACAAAAACTGTAGCTAATATGTTCAAATAGAAGAGTTTTTCTTTGTCCTTCTACTTGCTACAACTCTGTATTTCCCACTTAAAAGTAAAATCCTATTAATGTATTATTTTATTTGATTGATATATGTATTCAATTGATGCATTGCTGCATTTCTTAATCAGCCACTTCAAGCTGATTGTAACCAAGTAACTACAAATCCATTCCTGCTCCAATGTGTCCCCCTCACTTTCTACCCACAATGTATGTATCTACTTCATTTGGGAGTACAACATTATATGCTTTCTAAATTGACAAGTTTTACATTTTAGTAAACAAAGACCAGCAGGAACACTCCTGTACTAAAGAAAAATAAGTTAGGTTTATTTTTCTTGCTTCAGCAGCTAAGAATGCACCCTTGAGTAATTATGGGATAATTCACTAAGTGGATTTGGGAGAGGCTTTGTATCGGATTTGGACTAGAGATGATAGTCCTAAATAAGATTTAAGGAAGCAGGAGCCAGTGCTGCATTAGATGTTGTCAAGAACTGGGATCAACTCCGTGATAGGGTACCTTGGTGACTTTTATCTAGGAAAGGAGAGGATTAAAGTAGATGTAGACCAGAAGTATCATTAGTAAAGGACTGATAGTCACTTCTGTTAGCTATAAGAGGGGGATGTTTAATCTTCTTTACGGTTTTTAGTGTTCTTGTCTGTCTTGTTCCAAACATGGTCACAGAGTGGTTTTATATAAACGATGCTTCTACTCTGAGTTTTGATAATGTTCAGTTGGGATCACCATGGCCTGGCCACCTGAAGGGCCACTTTTTGCTTTCTCAGAAGTTAAAAACTGGTGAATAGACAAGTTTTTCAACTCAAGAATGTTATATCTGATTGGGGGAAAAAAAGCTATGAAATATTGCTACAGTTGTAAATTAAAGGCAGAGGTCTGCAAGTGGAGAGTAAACCTTCGAAAGGCAGAATTGCTCAAATGACTGAGAGTGTCGTAAGTATGTAAAATAAGTTCTAGTTCTAAAAGGCAAAATAAGAAGGACTGGTCTTTGGTTAGATTGGGCTATTAATTAAAGTCTTCTTCTTTTGGCCCTACCAGGGCAGAGCGTGTGCTGATGATCCCCAATAATTTTACAGATCCCAGGAATATAAATTGCTTTATTACCCCTCATTGGCCTGCATATTTGCAGCTATAATGGGCACATCAGAGAGGAAGTAAATGGGTTCACTTTAGTGTCCTCTATCAGTCTTTTAGGCACTTTGAGATATTAAAGCACAACAGACACCACTATCCTTGATGCAAGCTGCCTGGTTTTCTGGTTGATATTCTTTTTAGACTTTACCTTTTTGAAGATTGATTTATTTAGCATTTCCCCTTCATGTTCTTTCATGCATTAATACATAACTTCTTGACATCTAGAAATTCAAGTGCAATATGACAAATGAGTCTGCTTCATTCTTCAGCAAATAACTTTTCCTCTTTTCTCATCCCCCTACTCTAATATCTCATGCAATCCACAATGGCAAGAAAACTATTTGAAAGCAATAAATGTTGTGGTTTACATTATATTTCCCTTAAAATACAGATACCTTATTGGAATTCTCCCAATATTCTTCAAGGAAAGAAAATATAGTATTCTTGTTGCAACTCTAAATAAGCAAAAAAGTGTTAGAGTTTATCTATACATATTTTTGGAAATGCTTCTCATAATGTCCATAAACCACTAGGTTAGAATTACTGAGGGATTTGCTAAAAATCTGTATCCTAATCTCTACCTCAAACCTATAAGAACAGAATCTTTGTAAGGAGGGTAAGACTTGAGCTGCAGGTAATTTTCATGTATATTAAGGTTAATTGATTATCTCCTAGTTCTGAACAGAGGATTGATGTATGTTACTGCATATATAAGAATAAAAACTTTAGGCCGGGTGTGGTGGCTCACGCCTGTAATCCCAGCACTTTGGGAGGCCAAGGTGGGTGGATCATCTGAGGTCAGGAGTTTGAGACTAGCCTGGCCAACATGGTAAAAGTCCGTCTCTACAAAAAATACAAAATTAGCCAGGTGTGGTGGCACATACCTGTAATCCCAGCTTACTCAGGGGGCTGAGGCAGGAGAATTGCTTGAACCTTGGAGGTGGAGGTTGCAGGGAGCTGAGATGGTGCCATTGTACTCCAGCCTGGGCAACAAGAGTGAAACTCTGTCTCAAATAAATAAATAAATAAATAAATAATAAAATCTTTAAGAGGATAAGCAATTTGACTTGTTCCTCCAGATGTCTCTATCACCTAGAAGAGTAGCATATAGTTAGTAATTAGTGGTTATGTAAATGAATAGAAAAGAACATGAAGTCACAGGCTTAAAATATGAAGGTAATTTAGAGGTCATTTTGGAGCAAGCATTTAAATAAGTTAGAATCTTGGCTCCACTGTTTATTGGTGTTTGACCTTGGGCACACACTTAACCTCTTTGTGTTTCAAAGATTTCAAGGAGACCAAGGAAATATTACTACTTTCACAGTTTATTGTGAAGAATAAATGTGTTTAAATATATAGAGTGCTTAGAACAATTCTTGGCTAAGACACTCAAAAATTTGAGTTCATTGTGATTGAGGAGAAACCAGCCCAAGGTCAGGCATGTATATTTTTTGGTTGTTTTTGTTGTTGAAGAGACAGAGGTCTCACCATATGGTGCAGGCCAGATTCCAACTCCTAGGCTTAAGACACCCTCCCACCTCAATCTCCCAAGCAGCTGGGATTACCAGTAGGCGCCACTGTGCCCACTAAGGTCAGGCTTCTAATCACCCAGGTCTGACCCAGATTTTCTCACTCCTCCTCTATCACTTTATTTCTTTATATGATTTGGCAGATATCAAAAGTCCTCCCTTTCCAAATATCTCACTATACTACTTTGTTTTTTACATATGGGCAGAATTTTTCACCATTGCACTCATTTTTCTAAATCAGGCAGGATTTAGATTTCTCTTTCTTTCCTTTCTTTTTTTTTCTTTTTTTTTTTTTTTTGACAGATTCTTGCTCTAACACCCACACTAGAGAGCAGTGGTATGATCTTGGCTCACTGCAACCTCCCCCTCTCCCGTTCAAGGGATTTCGTGCCTCAGCATCCCAAGTAGCTGGGATTACTTACATGTGTGTACCACCATGCCTGACTAATTTTTGTACTTTTTGTAGAGACTGGGTTTCACCATGTTGACCAGGCTGGTCTCAAACTCCTGGCATCAAGTGATCTACCGGCCTCAGACTTCCAAAATGATGGGGCTACAGGTGTGAACCACCACACCCAGCCATCAGTGGGTTTTTTTTTTATAAAACAAACAGCTAAGGATGAACTGGCAACCACAAACTGAGCTCTTTTTCTATGACCTAGCCTCCCCGGTAAACCTTAGGCAAAGAGTAGTGGTCAGTGGGCCTGCCTATGGGTAAATTCTAAAAGCCTCGCCAGAGACACTTAACTTTTTTTAACCCCTGTGTTTAAAGAGGACGGGTGGGTGCAGAGGGAATTTTATAAACGACACAAACACGAACAATTTTAAGTCCTGAAAAAATTCATTTGGATGTTTGTTTTGCTTCTGTTTTATAGCTTGTTTTAAATCAAAGACTACACCTTCCTGAGACAAGCGTTGATCACACACAAAATGAAGACTGGCCAGGGACGTGGCTCAAGCCTGTAATCCCAGAATTTTGGGAGGCCCAGGTGGGTGTGTGGGTAGGGTGGGGGATCCTGGGTATCTCGTAAGCCCAGGAGTTCCAGACCAGCCTGGGCAATATAGGAGAGCCCCACCCCTACCTCTCTTAGAAAAATAAAAATTAAAAAATTAAAAAATAAATAAATAAATAAATAAATAAATAAATAAATAAATAAATAGAAGCCGGGCATGGGGGTGCGCGCCTGTAGTCCCGGCTACTTGAGGGGCTGAGGTGGGAGCCTGGAAAGTCGAGGCTGCGCCACTGCACTCTATCCTGAGCTACAGAGCGAGACCATATCTAATGTGGGGGGGTGGGGGAAGAGGTAGGGGGAGCGGGGAGAGGGAGAGAGAAAGAGAGAGGGAAAAAAGAAGGAGGAGGAAGAGGAGGAGGAGGACACAGGTGTGACCATTGTCCTCCAGAGCTACAGATTCTGGCATTCTAAAGAAAGAAGGACAAATAAACCAAAACCAGTTTCTCCAAGGCTTCAACTTTTCAGTCTGACCCTTTGATCTACATTCCATTATTTTGGCAGCATGGTGAGAGTGGATTCGGAATGGACAAAAACCCTTTTCAGAATTAGATCAGATAATTAAAATGCACACAAACTTCTTTGTTCCTTCACCTCAAGGAGCGTCCTTGGAAAGCAAACATACTTCGGGGCATTTCAGTGAGGGCGCAGTGCGAGGGTGTCCTTTGAGCCTCAGCTCCGGAGAAAAACGAAAGGTGGGTGGGAAACTAGGATAGAGGTGAAAAGTAAGAGGGGACTGAATCAGCGAATGACAAAGGGAGCAGGGCTCCGGCCAGGGGTAGGAGGAAGAAGAGGAGTGACTGGGGCTTGTATCAAGCTTCTGAATGGCTAGACAGCCGCCAGGTGGGAGAGGCGGAGGGTGAGGAGGCGGGTTCCGCACGCGGTTAGCCTGGGGCTGATCTAGTCTTCAGCTTTCAAGGGCTGGGAGTCCGGAGCTGCAGCAGAGGCCACACCCAGGGCTTGGTGGTCCCGCGCTTTCCGGAGCTCAGCAGGCGCTTGCTGCTTGAACCGGTCAAAGAAGGAACGAATGAATGACCCTTTTGCCAGGATGGAGACCCGGGGGCCTCAGGAAGCTGCGAATCCCATGGACTCCTACCGCAGCCTGGGGGACCTCGGGCCTTTTCCGAGGGAGGTAGGGCGCGGGGCTCCGCTAGCTCCGGGCGCCCGGAATCCCGCGACGGCAGGGGCGAGCCGAAGCCAGGGCGGCGGCCACGAGGACAGATCGGCAGATCGGGCCCTCGGACCTCGGGCCGGGGAGGAATTGGACCGTGAGTCCTGGGTCAGAGAGAAAGTGCTCTTTCTCCTGCACCCAGAGAGGTGGTTAGGGACTCGAGGGGACCCTGCACGGGAAGAGGTGGCCGGTGCAGAGGACCTTCCTCATGCGGGTGGAGAGGACCACGGCGAGGAGCCCAACTACCCTTCTGTCTTTCAACGAGAAAAGCGAATTTCTGGCAGGCGTGTAGCCCCGCCGCGGGACGCAGCAGACCCGCCCAAATACGTGCTTGTGCGGGTGGAGGATTATCAGGTAACACAAGAAGTGTTGCAGACCTCCTGGGCCAAGGGTCGCATGACCACGAGGACTGAGGAGCACTCCGTGATCGCGCTCACTTTTCGCAGCAGTAGAGAGGGACAGCCTGGGGAACGCTGGGGCCCTGCTGAATCCCGGGCTCTCCAGGCACGAACAGGGGCACCCCGCGTCCACGCCGCGGAGAGGAGGGTTTCACCGTCTCCAGGGACTTGGCTCGAGGAAATTAAACTCTAATGAGTAGCCCGAGAAATGTTCCGGGATGGTGGATGAGCGATCATCCTTAAAAGAAAATGCTATTCTGGGAGCTCCAACCTGCAATTAACCTACAGAAGGAAGCTTTTGAGAGGCTGGTGCAGCGCTTCGGGGAGGCAGATTAAGAACTGTAAGCAGCATAATACCTCCTTTGTGGCTTGAATTCCTTCGCTGTCTGGGAACCTAAGTCATTCAGAAGAGGGGGAGAAAAGATATTTTCAGATTGGCAGAATGTGGGAGTTTTGAAATGAGAAAACCTGTTGTTAATTTGCATTTTGGAATAACTCTCAACTGATCTCTTTTCTGTTCCCCCCACCCTCTTGTTTCTCTTTAGGACCTAGAAACAGAAGTGAAGTTTGAAGTCTGCTCTCTGCAAAGAGGGTGGGAGTGGGTGGAGAAGAGGCTTGTTTTAAAAGCCAAAAACAGAAAGTAAAAAGAAATGGGAAAGTAAAACCAAAGCAGCAAGTGACTCTCTTCTGATGTGCACTTTTCATTTTTCTCCCCCACATTTCAGTGTTAGAAAGAAAAAGAGAGGAGCTAGGGAAAGAAGGAGTTGGGGACAGAAGACTAAGATTTCAACATGAAATTCCATTTACAAAGGCTTTACCGCAAACAATAGCTAATTTAGTCCTGTAAACATGCATTTATCATACATTTTAATTTTAATATTAAAAATACTGCATGTAAATGTTCTGATCTAAAGGTAGATAACGATATGTAGTTTGCCATAAAATGAATGCATGTCTTATTCTTTTCCATAGTTCTTCATTAATGAGACTTGTAGTCAAGAATAGATTGAAAATACCTTTCTCCTGGTGTAGTTAAAAAAAATCTCCTCTGGTACTACTGAAACAACTAATTTTTCTTATTTTGTTTGTTCCTCTTTATTATTAAATACTATCTGAATTAACTCTTTAGTAGTTGGCCTGGTTGAAGCTCTGTGAGGAGCAAAGCAGCCCTCTCCAGGTGAACTGCTTGACTTTACCACCTGAAGGAGTATTTACTGCAAGAATTAACAAAGCAGGTAGGACTCTGGCTTTTGATGAGCAAATGGTTGAAAAGTGCCTCCTTCCCCAGTCTTCCCTTTTGCCTTCATTTTTAGTTTAGAGCTTGAAGTGTTCTCAGAAGATCATCTGATCTACCTCTTGCCTCCTGGCAGGCCAGATAGATAAGATGCCCCTGTTTTACTCATGAGCCAACCTAGGCCTAGAGGTCTTGTAGCATGTCTAAGTCGCACAGCTAGTAATTGCATATGCTTACTAAGTGGATGAAGAATGTGATAATCTCCCTCCTAAAGGTTTGGGGTGGCCTTTAGAGGATTTATTTGACCCTTACTTAGGGGTCAAAAGATGCCTGAGGATATCCTAGGTTTTCTTTCTTTTTCTATTTTTTTCTTTTTTTTGAGACAGAGTTTCTCTCTTGTTGCCCAGACTGCAGTGCAATGGCACGATCTTGGCTCACCACAACCTCTACCTCCAGGGTTCAAGCGATTCTCCTACCTCAGCCTCCTGAGTAGCTGGGATTACAGGCATGTGCCATCACCCCAGCTAATTCTGTATTTTTAGTAGAGATGGGGTTTCTCCATGTTGGCCAGGCTGGTCTTGAACTCCCAACCTCAGGTGATCCTCCTGCCTCCGCCTCCCAAAGTGCTGGGATTACAGGTATGAGCCACCATGCCTGGCCAATATCTTAGGTTTTCTAACTCATGTTTATGAGAAGTACTAGAATCACCTTAATGTTCCTGAATTCTGCAAGGCCTCTTGGCTGGAGAATCATCACTAGCAGTTCTTAGGCCTGTGAGACCCTCACTTGGGAGAGGAATTCAGCATCTGAGCTCATCTGTGTTTAAAACTGCTTGACAGGTAGAAAAGATTCATCCCTTAAAATGAATCTCTTTTCCTTAACAACCCTCCCTGACTCCAGTAGGAGATTAATTTGCTTGGCATGTAAGTTTCAGACCTGAGCTTATTAATTTGGCTGAATCATCACATGTCCCAGGTGACTAATCATTGAATATAGAGAACAAAAAAAGTCTCTTTCACAATAACCAAAAATGGTAAGTAGCATCACTCAGCTGCCTTCTCTGGAGGCAATTTCTGGAGTTTAGCTGCTTGGGTTCAAAACTGGCTCTACCTCTTTATTAACTTGTGTCCTTGGGCAAGTTGCCTTATCTCTGTGTGCCTCTGTATCCTGATTTGTTAAGTGGGGACAATAAATAGTATCAACTTCATAGAGGGTTTTTTTTTTTTTTAGGGTTAAATTAAATGAAAATACTTAGAACCCTGCCTGTCATACAATAAATCCTCAAAGTTAGTTACATTTTTTATTATTAGCACGGTTATTATTTAGTTCACTTTTCATCCTAACTAGGCTTTAGTCTTTTGTTTAGTAACAAAGAGCAGAAATTGTATAACACAAGAAAGCTAATGAAAGTCAAACCGGTGGTTTTTAATAAGACTCTTCTCTACTCCTGAAAGAAAGGACTTATTTCTAGCTTTTCCTAACCTTTAATGGATCAGTAAGTATATTTCTTAAATTCTTTAGAAATGACCTTCACATCTTCTGTAGGGACTCATGGTAAAGCTCAAAGGATTAAGGTACACTATGCTTAACAGTCACTGAAAAGAGTTTACATACCGCCTAGTTCTGGGCAGATGGGAGCTTTGAATACTTTCTTTGACCTGTCAGGTTAGTTTGTTTTCCCTCTGGGATTTTAAATCTGATGCCCTGTTGTCTAGAAAAGCAGAATAGACACAATTTGTTTTCATTTTGTCTTTCAGCCAAAAATGTATTTAGTCAAGTTAGCTTAACTCCTTTAAACCAAATATGTTTGAGTTAATTTTGTTTTGTTCTTGAGACAGAGTCTTGCTCTGTCGCCCAGGCTGGAGTGCAGTGGCACGATCTCTGCTCACTCCAAGCTCCGCCTCCCATGTTCACACCATTCTCCTGCCTCAGCCTCCCGAGTAGCTGGGACTACATGCACCCGCCACCATGCCTGGCTAGTTTTTTTGTATTTTTAGTAGAGACGGGGTTTCACCGTGTTAGCCAGGATGGTCTCGATCTTGACCTTGTGATCCACCCGCCTCGGCCTCCCAAAGGGCTGGGATTACAAGAGTGAGCCACCACGCCCGGCCTGTTTGAGTTAATTTTAAGTGATTTTTTTTTCCTTTTCTCACTGTTTCAAGCAATGAAAATTTATTTTTAAAGTGCTTACTCAACTTCCCTATTAACTGCCTAGAACATGTTTATAGATTTCATTTAATATAGAGTTCCTTTTCATTGGAAACAAAAAGTAGTAAGTCGAAATACTGTTGAATTTGCTTCACAGGTGTTCCTGATCCAAGCAGAACCCTGTTATTTGAAGAGCCTGAGAAATCTTATCCCGTTTACAAATGTCCTGGGAGTGCATCCAAAGTGAAACTTGGGCATCCTCAATACTAAGAAATCTCTGAGAATGACTGGGTCTTGGCTCTTTGATCTTACCTCTACTCCTCTGAAAAACATGATTATCTAAAATTGTGTTAGGTGGATGAACCACATCAAAGACTTCCAGAAGCCACTCCAGTGACCATAAGATAAATGTCAGAATCGCATAACCCCCAGGATCAGGCAAGTGTTATCCTCTCTTAAAACTCTTTGTTTACAACCATGATCTCCTTTTGGGAATCATTACATTTGACTTACTACTTATTTTTGTTGGATGTTACCAGTGTTTGGTGATAAAACTTGATGTGGCTCTTTGCTTTGAAAAAGAAAAAAACTTTTTATTAAAAGAAACAGTTGTATACACTGCATAAAAATTGGGAAAATATTATGAAGAAAAGGAAGATATAATAAAGGAAACAAAAATTTACAGATGACCCCAAATCTCTTTTAATATTTGGCAAGTTTCAAGCATGAATTTTTTATTTTGTTTTGTTTTTGTTTTATAGAGACAGCACCTTGCTATGTTGCCCAGGCTAGTCTTTTTTTTTTTTTTTTTTGAGACGGAGCCTCGCTCTGTTGCCCAGGCTGGAGTGCAGTGGCGCGATCTTCGCTCACTGCAAGCTCTGCCTCCCGGGTTCATGCCATTCTCCTGCCTCAGCCTCCCGAGCAGCTGGGACTACAGGCGCTCGCCATCACGCCCAGCTAATTTTTTGTATTTTTAGCAGAGATGGGGTTTCACCACGTTAGCCAGGATGGTCTCGATCTCCTGATCTCGTGATCTGTCCACCTCGGCCTCCCAAAGTGCTGTGATTACAGGCGTGAGCCACCGCACACCTGGCGTGCCCAGGCTAGTCTTAAAATCCTGGACTCAAGCAATCCTCCTGCCTTGGCCTCCCAACATGCTGGGCTTATAGGCATCAGCCACCATGCCCGGCCAAGTATGGTTTTATTTTATTGTATTTTCATGTGAATATACCTACATATATACATACATCTTTCTAAGCATAAACTATATAAAGTAGTATTAATGTAACCTCTGTATATTTTCTGAATATTATCTGTATATAAACAAACATATACTGATGCTACTCAAGATGGGCATTCTGTGAAACGGCAGCATGGGCATCTCCAAGAAGGTTTTTAGAAAAGTAGAATCTCAGGTCCCATTCCAGATCTGTTGAATCAGAATTCGCATTTTGTCAAGATCATTGGATGATTCACATAATTTGAGAAACACTGACATATTCTCATATATTTAGTTCTGTATCCTATTTTGTCACTTACCAAAACTGAAAAGTTTTTTTATTCTGTATTCCCAATTAATTGTTAACAATGCCATGAAGATAATAATTCATAGAGTTTTGAACACAGTTAAAGATTAGAGGAAGGTGAAAGATAGAGGATATGAATGGGTAAATTGGCGAAGAGATCTCTATGAAGCTTTATAGTGTCTTTTTTAAAGAGCCTTATTATTTCAAAGTTTGTCCTAATGAACCATTGACTCATCATTGAATTTCAAACTATTTCAGGAATATGGCTATTTTGTTGTCTAGGAATATGAAATAATACATTATGAAAAACTCCTGTAAAGGTGAAAAAGCAGGAAGTCATTAAGACATTGCACAATTGCAACTCTGCAGGCTGAGTCAGAACTTGTCAGCCACTTGTGATGAATTGAGAGGGGTGGGGAAAAGGTGGAGCCAGAATTTGAATCAACTGATTCAGATAAGTAAACAAAGGGCTGTGACTCTTGAACACCATGACATCTCTATAACTGCAGTCAGTACTTTGCTCTGTAATTAGGGAGGGCAAATCTGTGAATTTACTTCTCTAGATGAAGATAAAGTCCAGATTACTTTGGAGAGAGTAAGGAGTTATGATTGGTTTTCAGGCATTATGCAGCCAATAGTCACAAACAAAACATTAAGACTTGGTTATCTTCAAAGCAAGGAACTAACCAAGTTCAAACTTACATTTCTAACCTTAAAACAGAACAAGAGGCCAAGCGCGGTGGCTCACGCCTGTAATCCCAGCACTTTGGGAGGCCAAAGCAGGTGGATCACCTGAGGTCAGGAGTTCAAGACCAGCCTGACCAACATGGAGAAACCCCATCTCTACTAAAAATACAGAATTAGCCGAGGTGATGGTGCATGCCCATAATCCCAGCTACTCAGGAGGCTGAGGCAGGAGAATCGCTTGAACCCGGGAGGCGGAGGTTGCAGTGAGCTGAGATCGCGCCATTGCACTCCAGCCTGGGCAACAAGAGCAAAACTCCATCTCAAAATAATAATAATAATTAATAAATAAACAGAACAAGAGTATTTTGAGGAGACGGCAGCCCTCCCCAAAATAGAACAAACAGAGGCTGTGTTTGCAGAGCTTGCTATAATAAGAGAGTCAGCCAACATCATTTGTGCTTGGCAGGAAAGCGAAGGCAGGTAGGGCAATAGGAAAGCTTTGTAGTGGCCAAGATGATCTTACCCATTCCTCAGCTTGACTAAATTTTAGATAAGCTTCTTCTTGACTTAGGTCCCTGACTTTCCTTTTCTTAGAGCATTTACTTTAGAAGACTTTCAATTGTAAATTATTTCTCTGCCCCTTTGAAATGTAAATCTAAGAAAGATCCAGGTATGTCTTTCTTGAGGACCTAGGAGCCATTACTCTGAAGTGTAATCACCGAAAACAAACAAACAAACAAAACTCAGAGGTCTCTAACTATCAGTCTCTGTGGGAGGGTGGAAGCCCAGCTTCTCAAAGTGCCAATCAGCAAACATAGATGGCATAATCACATTGACCAATGTCCCTTTTAACATTGTCTCGTAGTTTTTCTCTAGCTCACCTTAATGCTTAAAACATTTCCACCTTTTGTTTCAAAGGAATTAAGTTCAATCTCTCTCCCCTAATGCAATAGTTCTTGTTTTTTTTGTTTGTTTTTTGAGACAGTCTCACCGTGTTGTCCAGGCTGGAGGGCAGAGGCACAATCTTGACTTACTGCAACCTCCGCCTCCCGGGTTCAAGTGATTTTCCTGCCTGAGCCTCCTGAGTAGCTGAGACTATAAGTGCATGCCATTACACTCAAATATGGTTTTTTTTTCACTTTTTTTTTTTTTTTTAGTAGAGACGGGTGTTGGGCATGTTGGCCAGGCTGGTCTCAAACTTCTGGCCTCAGTGATCCACTTGCCTTGGCCTCCCAAAGTGCTCGGATAACAGGTGTGAGCCAACATGCCCGGCCTCTAATGCAATAGTCTTGAATAAAGTTTTCCTTGCTGTTTAACTCTGTCCCATGCAATTACTCTTCAACAATAGTGGAAAAAGAAAGGCTTTAGTTATGTTCTGCTTGGAGCCTATTGGCATGGGGGGAGCTGGAGGCAGGTGATCTAGGACAACTTCTTACATGATTAGTTTAGGGATTTCTCAGGTAGGCCCTGAGTTGGAAAAAAAAAAAAAAAAAAAAAGAGAGAGAGAGAGAGAAGCTGGCAGTCACTGACCAAGTCCTGACCTTTTGAGCTGATTGCTCCAGAGGCTGTGTTTTGACTTCCCAGGTTGTGACTTCCTTGTCACAAAACTTGTAGGTTGGAATTCTGTAATAGGTGGTATCAACCTCATAAGTTTTTTTCAAGGATTAAGGTGAATAAAAAATTCTTAGAACAGTGTCTGGCATATAATAAATACTCAAAAGTAACTATTATTATTATAATTAGTATTAGTGGTAGTGGTAGTGTGTTCAGTTTACTTTTCGTATTTTTTTTGGGGGGAGGGCGGGATGGAGTCTCGCTCTGTTGCCCAGGCTGGAGTGCAGTGGCACGATCTTGGCTCACTGCAAGCTCCGCCTCCTGGGTCCACGCGATTCTCCTGCCTCAGCCTCCCGAGTAGCTGGGACTACAGGTGCCCGCCACCATGCCTGGCTAATTTTTTGTATTTTTAGTAGAGACGGGGTTTCACTGTGTTAGCCAGGATGGTCTCGATCTCCTGAACTCGTGATCCACCTGCCTTGGCCTCCCAAAGTGGTGGGATTACAGGCATGAGCCACCATGCCCAGCCTTCAGTTTACTCTTCAATCTAATTAGGCTTTAGTCTTTAATGACAAAGAGCAGAAGACATACAGCACACACAAAACAATCAAATCCAAACCAGTGGTTTTTACTAAGACTCTTTTCTGTCTTTTTTCATATTTTACCATATATGATCTGGTCATTGTCCATATATATATATATATATATATATATATATATATATATATATATATATAGTCAGTCTTTCATTTATGTTAGACCAATCCTAAAGACAGAGTTAGAAACTGAAAAACTCAGTCATAAAATTCTGGAAGATTTAGTCACAGATTTCTTTTATGGAGATAATCACATTATACTTGTTTATTAGAAACATCCAGAATGCAGCCTTGCAAGTAGCTTTTTTCTGGAAGTGAAATATGCTTTGGCATAGTTTAATCCTGTTGACATCCAAAATGCTATGTAATGGATTAGTGCTACTTACTGAAAGCAAAGTCAAGTCTGCATAAGTCCACCTAGGCATGGGGTATTATCTAGTGGTCACTGGGGTTATAGCATACATAAGCATTACCTTTAGACTGCGTGACTTGTTCCTGGCCCAAACCCCTGAGTGTTAAATTTGCTTTGTGTGACCATTGGACCATCCTTAGGCCATTTTCTACCTTCAAAACATCTTGTGACTTTGAGCTTATTTGGAAAGGCCATGAGGTCCCTGGAAAAGTGGGCACAATTGGGTATCTTGAATTCAGCTTACTTGGAAGAGGAAAAAGGAGGCATAAGGGGTACCACATAATTTTTAACAAAGCTAGAGAACTTTCAGGGAGAACTTTGGAATGCAGTCAGCTTCTGTAAGGATTCTCTAACTGGTGTCCCTGTGTCAGGAAAAGCCCTAAGCCAACCTATGGACTTTCCAATCCAGCCTCAATGTTATCCCAGGCTCCTGAGGTTATAGGGTTTATCCTACAGTCTTTCTATCCTAACTGGGTGGAATAACGTACAAAGTTACAAATGAAATAAGCTTATATTAGAAATTGATCAGGCTGGGTGCGGTGGCTCATGCCTTTAATCCCAACACTTTGGGAGGCTGAGGTGGGTGGATCACCTGAGGTCTGGAGTTCGAAACCAGCCTGACTAACATGGTGAAACCCTGTCTCTACTAAAGATACAAAAAATTAGCCAGATGCGGTGGTGCGCACCTGTAATCCCAGCTACTCGGGTGGCTGAGGCAGAAGAATAGCTTGAACTCAGGAGGCAGAGGTTGCAGTGAGCCGAGATTGCGCCACCGCACTCCAGCCTGGGTGACAGAGTGAGACTCCATCTCAAAAAAAAAGAAAAGAAAGAGATTGGTCATTTTTCTCCCTGTTTGGGATTCTGTTGGAGTGGAAGAAGGGATTCTCTGACCTATATATTCAGTGGCATGCTAAGGACCAGGCAATGGGTGGGGTTTGCTCAGGAGAGAACAATAAGCAGTGCATCGTCATTAGAGATTTTAAAACAATGATAAAGCCAGACTAAAAGTCTTTCTGCTTTCTTTTTTTAGTCTGTTGCCCAGGCTGGAGTGCAATGGCACGATCTGAGCTCACTGCAACCACCTGCCTCCCGGGTTCAAGCTATTCTCCTGCCTCAGCCTCCTGAGTAGCTGGGATTACAGGCGCCTGCAACCACACCCAGCTAATTTTTGTACTTTTAGTAGAGATGGGGTTTTGCCTTGTTGGCCAGGCTGGTCTCGAACTCTTGACCTCAGGTGATCTGCCCGCCTCAGCCTCCCAAAGTGCTGGGATTACAGGCTTGAGCCACCGAGCCTGGCCTCTGCTTTTTATTACTGTCATGTAGTTAGTGATAAAATGCTTCTATCTGAAAAAAAATTTGTTGTTCTAAATTCTAAAAAATTCTCATGATTATTGCTTAAATTTTAATAAAGCAGATGTGATTTTCAAATTACCACATTTTTATTTTTCTTTATTTTTTCTGTGTGGAAGGTCATTGAAAAGCCTCTGTGTTGTCCCTCTAATATCTCTGTCTCTCCGTCACTGTCTCTCTCTCTCTCTCTGTCTCACACATAAACTCAACTAAATGCATTCATTGTGAGAGTAAATTTTTTTTTTTTTTTTTTTTTTGAGACAGAGTCTTGCTCTGTCGCCCAGGCTGGAGTTAAGTGGCACGACATCAGCTCACTGCAACCTCTGCCTCCTGGGTTCAAGCGATTCTCGTGCCTCAGCCTACCAGGTAGCTGAGATTACGGGTGCGTGCTGCCAAACCTGGCTAATTCTTGTATTTTTAGTAGAGACGGAGTTTTTACTATGTTGGCCAGGCTGGTCTCGAACTCCTGACCTCAGGTGATCCCCCTGCCTTGGCCTCCCAAAGTGCTGGGATTACAGGCATGAGCCACCGTGCCTGGCCAGGTTCAGAATCTTTAGAGCTCGCTTTGAGTGTACCTTGTGTCTTCAATCCTTATATATAAATACCTGCATTTCAAGAACAGATTTAACACAAACAATACCACAGCAATTCTGGTGTCTGAGGAAGAGAACTTGAGTTACTTCTATCCTGCCATTATATATGACTTATTTATGTGTAACATTTAAAATAAGAAAACAGCAAAATGTATTATTTTTGATAAGTGTTAATTTATTTCACAGCTGAGCTGTTTTACTGGATTTGAGTGAATGTCTTTAATTAAAATTTATTCTTTTTTTAAAAAAATAGAGATGGAGTCTCGCTCTGTCACCCAGCCTGGAATGTAGTGGCATCATTGTAACTCACTGCAGCCTGAAACTCCTTGGCTTAAGTGATCTTCCCACCTCAGCCTCCCAAGTAGCTGGAACTATAGGCACAAGCTACCATGCCTGGCTATTCTTTTTTGTTGTTATTTTTTTTTAAACTAAGGAATGAAGAAAGTAAAACATTACATGACTGGTACAATTTAGTTGTCTTGATTGTTTCTTGATATCGTTTGGATCTGTGTCTCTGCCCAAATCTCATGTTGAATTATAATCCCCAATGTTAGAGGTGGGGCTTGGTGGGAGGTGATTGGATCATGGGGGTGGTTTCCCATGAATGGCTTAGCACCATCCCCTTGGTGCTGCTCTTGTAGTGAGTGAGTGCTCACAAGATCTAGTTGTTTAAATGTGCGTAGCACCTCCCTTCTCTCTTGCTCCTGCTCCCACCATGTAAGACAGCCTGCTCCCACTTTGTCTTCCACCGTGATTGAAAGCTTCCTGAGGCTTCCCCAGAAGCAGAAGCCGCTATACTTCCTGTACAGCTTGCAGAAACATGAGCCAGTTAAAACTCTTTTCTTTATAAATTACCCATTCTCAGGTATTTCTTTATAGCAGTCTGAGAATGGACTAATACATTTCTTTTGCAGACATTTCAGTTTTATTAAAATTTTCTTATTAACTTGACATTTACATGAAATATTATTATCAGACTAACCAAAAGAGCAAAGTTATTATTTGCCTTACTTTATGATTATTACTAAAAGTTATTTTCTCATATTAATGTAAAAATTGACCGCTTCTGATGGCAGATACACTAAGTACGTCACTGCCAATATATAGTCATAGAGTCCTAAATACGGAAGGAAGATAGGGTTGCAACTAAAATTAGATTTTTTTTTTTTTTTTTTTTTTTTTTTTAGACAGTGTCTCACTCTGTCACCCAGGCTGGAGTGCAGTGGCACGATCTCGGCTCACTGCAACCTCTGCCACCTGGGCTCAAGTGATCCTCCCACCTCAATCTCCCAAGTAGCTGGTACTACAGGCTTGCACCACCATGCCTGGCTAATTTTTGTAGTTTTAGTAGAGACAGGGTTTCACCATGTTGGCCAGGCTGGTGTCAAAGTCCTGACCTCAGGTAATCTGCCCACCTCAGCCTCCTGAGTAACTGGGACCACAGGTGTGTGCCACCACACCCAGCTACTTTTTTTTTTTTTTTTTTGTATTTTTAGTAGAGATGGGGGTCTCACCATGTTGCCCAGGCTAGATTTCTTGATCTTTAATTAAAGCTGTTTCTATTCCCTGCAAGAGAAAGTAGTCCACTATTTCAGGGGTCTCCACCCACCAGGCCACAGACTGGTATTGGTATGTGGCCTGTTAGGAATGAGGCCACACAGCAGGAGGTGAGCAGCAGCAGGCAAGTGAGCAAGCTTCATCTATATTTACAGCTGCTCCCCATCACTCAAATTACTGCCTGAGCTCTGCCTCCCGTCAGATCAGCAGCAGCACTGGATTCTCATCTAGGAGCATGAACCCTATTGTGAACTGCGCATGCAAGGGATCTAGGTTGCGTGCTCCTTATGAGAATCTAACGCCTGATGATCTGAGGTGGAGCTGAGGCAGTGATACTAGCACTGGGAACAGCTGCAAATACAGATTAGCATTAGCAGAGTGGGTTGACTGCACAGAGACCATAATAAATCAGTTGCTTGCAGACTCGTATCAAAACCCTATCAGTGCGTGGTAAGTGACAATTAACTTGCATTTGGTAGCAGGCTTTATAGTGGCAAGTGAGTTGTACTTCAATTGTACAGCTGCATCTGGTGGCCTTAAGTTTGTTTGAAACAACTTCAAATCTCTGTATGTTCTGGATCAAAGTCAAGGTGGAATATCCTAAGATTCCCACAAAAGAAAGCACTGAAAAGCCTGCTTCCATTTTCAGTATCTTATCTTTGTGAAGCAGGGTTTTCTGCAGTGGCTGCAACCAAAATGAGATTACAGAGTAACCTGGACATATGGAACACACTTTCAATGTCACTGTCTCCCATCGCCCCCAGATGGGACTATTACAGGAAACAAGCTCAGGGCTCCCACTGATTCCACCTTATGGTGAGTTGTATAATTATTTTCTTATGTAATACAATGTAATAATAAGAGAAATAAAGTGCATAATAAATGTAATGTGCTTGAATCACCCCAAAACCATCTCCCTCCCCACCCCTGGTTCATGGAAAAATTGTCTTCCATGAAACCAGTCCCTGGTGCCAAAAAGGTTGTGGACTGCAGAACAAATTTTGACTTTGGATTAAGAATTAACTGATATGTTATTGAACACCATTTGTGAACTAAGTGTAATTCAGAAAATGGAACTACCCCTTAAATGTGTTCAAACAACGAACTAAGATTAGCAGCTTCCATTTTTTAAATTATGTACAGTTTCATTTAGTTCAACTGGGAAGTCAGGGAACCAGAGTATTTTCCAATGGACTTACCTAATTCACACTGTATGCCTGTACCAAAACATCTCATGTACACTATAAATATATACACCTACTACATACTCACAAAAATTAAAAATATAAAGTACAAAAAAATTAAATGCTTTATAGAAAATACTGGTTGGGGATGACCAAGATCACCTAATGTTCCTCTCAGCTTAACTAAACTTTAGTTTTTTGGGAAAATTTTTGTTTGTAAATTCTTTCTCTTCTCCTTTGAGATGTAAATCTATCAAAAAGTTTGCTAGTTTTACAATCCAGAAATGTCTTTCTCAAGGGCTTAGGAACCATCTTTTTGAAAAGTAGTAATCAAGGGATAAAACCCTCCTAACTCCCAGTCTCTGTGGAAGGGTAGGAGCCTGATTTGAACGTGAACCAATTAGCAAGCACAAATAACCTTATCACAGGGGAAAATATTTGTAAATTTAGGAGTAACACAATGTTGTGGGCACATCCTACTGATGAAACTCTCCCTAACCTCCTTCAGTACTTTTTCATAGCTCACCCCACTGCTTTAAACCTTTCTGCTCTTTGTTTCAGCAGAGTTGCATTTAGACAATTCTGGCCTCTCTCCTCTGTTGCAATAGCCTTAAATAAAGTCTTCTTTGTTTAACTTTATCCAGTGCAATTTTTCCTTTGACAAAAATCAGCTAACAGCAGGGGAGAAGGAATTATGTTGATGATGGGGAAGTATTTGATTTTATAAAGGCTAAAGATGCTTTGTGTCTCCAGGGAACTGACAATGATTTCTTTATGGTGCTGATAGGAGTCCCTTGCTCATGCCTTCGCTGGGACTTCAGAGCACTGAAAACAGGGACGTGGGGGTCTTGAAGTTCCAACTTTGCTAAAAAAAAGAGTGAATACTTTTTTGTTGTTGTTGAGACAGAGTCTCACTCTGTCACCCAGGCTGGAGTGCAGTGGCACAATCTCAGCTCACTGCAACCTCCATCTCCCTGCTTCAAACAATTCTCATGCCTCAGCCTCCAGGGTAGCTGGGATTACAGGTGCGTATGACCAAGCCTGGCTAATTTTTATTTTATTTTTTTTTTGTATTTTTGGTGGAGACGGGGTCTTGCTATGTTGCCCAGGAAGGTCTTGAACTCCTGGACTCAAGTGATCTGCCCACCTTGGCCTCCCAAAGTGCTGGGATTACATGCATGAACCACTGTGCCCAGCGAGGAGTGAATACTTTTGATCTCAGCAAGCTGGCTGTATGCCCAAACAATTCTCTGTTATTAACCATTGTTTTTTAGTTATTCACAGAATAAAACCATTGCCTCATGTTTAGTATGATGTGATCCTCACTTAAGAGTTGAATTTTCTTTATTGCAGTTTTTTTTATTGCCATTTTGATGATGTCCATGATCTCAGGACAAGGTGTTATAAAGTACCTTCCCCTCACAAACACACATCAATTATAACTACTGATTGGTGACAGAAGGACCAAACAGTTTCATGTTTGAAAGACAAAACCCTAAAGCTCTAAGTGAAGGTTCTATTTGTGAAATGTTTTATTTATTTGTTGGATGGAGGATGGCAGTAAGGATGTTTCCACTACAGCAATTAGCATAGGAACTCATTCTGATGTGACATGAGAATGCTCTGTGATGGTGCAGCTGACCACCTAAATAATCTCAAACCGCTTGGCAGAATACTGTGGCTGGCGAAGTGCAGGAAGGAGAAATTCATGCTATGGACAAGATAACAGTGAGAACTGAGGCTCCGGGGCAAATGCAGAGCCTAGGCCTGGGCAGAGCATAGGTCTTATGAGGCACTGGTCAAGTGGTGAAGCCAACGTCCAGGCTTAGGTCCAGGTCCAGATGGGAGACTCCAGGGAGTGGCTGGAAGGTGAACTTTGCAGGAGGCTGGTGAAAAACAGGAAAAGCTCCTTCCTGCGAATGACTCACCAGCACACATCCGGCGACCTGGACACAGACATGCTGGGGGGTTATAAAACATATTGGCACAAAAATCTGAAAAACAATCTAGACAAAGACAAAAACAGTCCACATGTGATTTCTTCTATTTTGGAATGTGTAGATCACTCACTTAACTTTCCCTGAGCTTCATGAGCTCTGCCTTCCAGTTTAAGCCCTGGAAATACATAACGAAGCACAAAAGCCAGCTTTGCTTTATGAGCTCCATGGAAAAGACACACAATAAAATGGTCATATTTTAATGTGAAAAATGTTAATGACAAGTAAAGCCAAGTGTGTTAGGGGGACATAGTAAAGGGGCCTAATGTGGCTTGGAGAGTCAGGGAGGACTCGTGCTTTGTACAAGGGCTTTGTATCTAAACTCTCATACAAAGGGTGAGAAGTTGGCCAGGCAAAGATGGGGAATTTGTGGAAGGGGTCATGATAGATTTGAGGGCTGGAAGAAATTTCACTCTGGCTAGGGCATAGAGCACGAACTAGGTTCTCAGACCTGAAGCCAGAGGAATGAGTAGAAACTACATCACGGGACCTTGGAAACCAACGTTAAGAAGCTGCCAAAGCACCTTGAGGAGAAAGACTTGATTAGTATTATTTTGAAACATGAATTATTTTGGAAATGTCAAGGTGTCTGAGAAGTGGAATGAGTTAAATTTGAGGAAAGAAGCATTCTAGGTAAGTTTTTATTAAAACAACTGTGGTCTTAATGATTATACATATGTATTTCTTAAGACATTGTGTTGAGAATGGTATTTTTTTTTTTTCAGCTTAAGTTTAATGAGCTTTGTGGTTGTTTTACAGAGCAAAGATAGCCTACTGCACTGAAATGTAGTATTATTAAAAGTTTCTACTTCCACTCCTTCGGAAGGCCCAACCAGGTCTTTTCGTTTCTGCTCCCATAGTCTGTAAATCCTAAACTTGCTGCTTGCTGCTTGTCAGTAAAATGTTGCATATAATTTAGTTAGATTTCATGTTTTTGTTTCTTTAATTTACAGGGTAAGTGTGATAAGTGTACTGAAGACTTCAAAGCTCAGAAAAATATTTAAAAGCAGATACATTGACCAGGCGCAGTGGCTCACCCCTGTAATCCCAGCACCTTGGGAGGCCGAGGCAGGTGGATCACTTGAGGTCAGGAGTTTGAGACCAACCAGCCTGGCCAGCATGGTAAAACCCTGTCTCTACTAAAAGTACAAAATTAGCTGGGCATGGTGGTATGCACCTGTAATCCCAGGTACTCCAGATGCTGAGGCAGGAGAATCGCTTAGAACCTGGGAGGTGGAGGTTGCAGTGAGCCAAGATCACGCCACTGCACTCCTGCCTGGGTGACACATGGAGACTCTGTCTCAAAAAAAAAAAAAAAAAAAAAAATTAGCATTATTTATATAGGACTTTCAGCAAATAGATTAAGTCCAAGAATGAGAAACATTTTCTCACTACGTCTGATAACAAAGCAAGCTTTTTGGGAGGTGAAGGGCTGCGGATAGTGCCTGGAAATGCTTGTTAAATAAGAGCTAACCATTCAATTCACAAATGTATGTTTCATAGCAACAAGATTGATATGTTTAATGTCAATGTCGCTTGAGCTTGGCTCTGAGATTTGCTCTCAAGGGGTTTGCTGTGTGATAGGTGAATCTTACAGTAAATAGGTAGTTTTTTGTTGTTGTTGTTGTTGTTGTTGTTTGTTTTTTTCTTTTGGAGACAGAGTCTCACTTTTTCACCCAGGCTGGAGTGCAGTGGCACAATCTCAGCTCACTGCAACCTCCGCCTCCCTGGTTCAAGCAATTTTTGTGCCTCAGCCTCCTGAGTAGCTGGGACTACTGGCATGAGCCACCACCCCCCACTAATTTTTTGAATTTTAATAGAGACAGGGTTTCACCGTGTTGCCCAGGCTGGTCTTGAACTCCTGAACTCAAGCAACTTGCCTGCCTTAGCCTCCCAAAGTGCTAGGATTACAGATGTGAGCCACTGTGCCCGGTTAAATAGTTAAATTACTGATAAATAATTTTTATCAGTATAACAAGATAGAGTGCTGGGGTTGCCCATGGAAGGAATGCCTAATCTAGCTTTTGGGTTAGATTTTCCCACTTGCCCAGAAATAAATGCATGATTGAGCGGTGTCATCCAACTGGATGATAAATAAAGCAGCTTAAGGTGTATATTATGTACCCTATGTTTAGGCCTTATTCAGTTTTATGGCAGGAGTCTAGCTATCCAATAAGATAAATCACATATTATTATTGTTTATTCTTGAGAGTAAGGGAAGACAGTAGGATTATCTCATTTATTTTTTTAATTAATTACTTTTTTTTTTTGAAATGCAGTTCTGCTCTTGTCACCCAGGCTGGAGTGTAAAGGCACAATCTTGGCTCACTGCAATCTCTGCCTCCTAGGTTCAAGCGATTCTCCGGCCTCAGCCTCCCGAGTAGCTGGGATTACAGATGCCCGCCACCATACCCAGCTAATTTTTGTATTTTTGGTAGAGGCAGGGTTTCGCCATGTTGGCTAAGCTGGTCTCGAACTCCTGACCTCAGGTGATCCATCTGCCTCGCAAAATTTCTATCTGAATGCAGTAAGTAATAAATGTTAAGGAAATAATTGAAGAAAAGAGTGCCTTAAACACTAGAGGAATATGAAGATTTGAAGAAATTGTGGCATTCATGATTGAAACACTAAGTTAGTTTTATAATATTAATTTTTCTCACTGTAACAGTTTAACGATGGTTGTATTTTAAGAATATTTCCAGCTGGGTGTGGTGGCTCACATCTGTAATCCCAGCACTTTGGAAGGCCAATGTGGGTAGATCACCTGAGCCCAGGAGTTTGAGACCAGCCTGGGCAACATGGTGTAACCCTTTCTCTACTAAAAATACAAAAATTAACTGGGCATGGTGCCATGCACCTGTAATCCAAGCTACTTGGGAGGCTGAACTGGGAGGATCGCTTGAGCCTAGGAGGTCGAGGCTGCAGTGAACTGTGATCACGCCACTGCACTCCAGCCTAGGCAACAGAGAAGACCCTGTCAAAAAAAAAAAAAAAAAAAAGGAATATATATGCATTTTTGCCTAAAATAAAAATAGTATTATTACTGGATTTTCTGGATTAAAACAGAAAAAAAAAGGTCAAGTATAACTAGGGAAGTTTAGAATTCCTGAAGTAAACAGCAAAATCCTTTGAGAATAAGCCAGTCTGAAAATCTGGACTATTGTTACTTGTCTCTTAGTACAAAGAAACCTCCAGGTCCAGTTGTGTAAGAAACCAGGAAGAGCTTATATACAATATTGATTAGAGCTCAAGAGACAAAGTAAAAGAATTGTTGTTCACAGTGAAAAGGGAGTGTTAAGAAAAACATAATTCCTTCCCTCCAAATACTAACAGCAGTAAGTCCAAGAGTCTGGAAAAGAGTCTGAAAAAAAAAAACTTTATGCATGAAAAAATTATTGCTCCATGTCTTCTCTTACAAAATGATGGCTCAGTGTCAGATGTTGTTAACGTGCGCTCCAGAGACCATTGTTTATGTTTCCAGGCTCTTTTTCTTTTGTTTTTTAGAAAAAACAAAATGTTGTTTTGAAATGTTGAGAGATATTGAGTTTATAACACTGCAAATTATATGCAGATTGTTTTTCATTTTTTTAAATTCTTGTTCCAGGTGTGATATTACATTTTTTACTTGAAAGTCATTAATCCAGGTAATATTTTCTCATGTATCCTCGTGTGTGTGTGTGTGTGTGTGTAAAAATCAGGAGACTGAATTATGCTGTGTATCTTTTATTACTTAGTTACCAGTAGGTGAAGAAAGACTATTCTTGGGTAGCTGCTGTTTATCCATCACTGAGTGGATATCTGGAGTGAATGCTAAGCCATTGTATAAGCAGAAAGGCCAAAATCACAAACTGCTTGTGGTGCAGCTTTGCTGTGACTCTGCTAGGAACAGAGAATTTATTTCAAGTTCTTAGGCTTCAGACATTTATGGAACAAATTCATTTCGTTCTCTGAATTTCAAAATTTACACTAGTGGAAAGCTCTTTCCTCCCACCTACCTTCCCCAAAGAAATCCTAAAAACAAAACAAAACAACAACAACAACAAACTTCTATTAACACTAGTGGGAATCTCTTTCCTCCCACCTACCTTCCCCAAAGAAATCCTAAAAACAAAACAAAACAACAACAACAAAAACTTCTATTTACACATATTAAGGCAGAACTTTTTTGGTTGGGGTAAAGTTGCTGCCAATTGTCTTTCTGTTGCTTAACTTTCTCCTCAAACTCCTGAGGTTCTACCCTAGCCTCAGCCACAAGGAGTCTTCAAAGATTCCCTTAGAAAATGTTGCTTTAGTGCCTAATGTTCCACAGCCAATTTAGAACCAGTTCTGAAGTTTAGTGCCGTATGGAAAAGTACGAAACCTTAGCACAGTCTTAAGTCTCTCCAGATTTTTCAAACCGCCTTTCTCAAGTAAGATACATTACCCACTGAAAGGGCAGGAAGGCTTCTCTCTTGATAAACTTGTCCTTAGAGTTGAGGAAATGCTCAGGATTAAAAGTGTCTGCTTTTTCCCACTGTGCTTGATCTCTACTGAAGCCAGCAAGATGATAACCTCAGTGCCCTAGAAATAAAAATGTTCGTATTAGTAACAGAGATTAAATTTCTTCCTAAAAAGGTCACTCTCTAAAGACATATCATGATCTTGGTTGGCAATTATTCAGAAACAGGGTGTTCTGGAAGGAAATGGAAGAAGGGGAAGCCAAAAGGTGGCAGGTCGACTTGAGGCTTAGTGTGGAGTATTCGCTTTCCTAACCACATGTTTATTCATGTGCTTACTAAAAAACTCAAGCCTTGGACTCAGAACTGGGAACAAATTCTTACTTAGCCATGTAGTGGCTATGTGATAACAGCATGTCATTTAACTTTTGATAAACCCCACTTTCTATATTTGTATAATGAGAGTTAAATAGTCTTCATTTGAGACTGAGCCTTAGAGGAAAGGGTACATGTGAAAGAAACTGGCACAGTTCCTGGAAGGTTTGGGGGCTCTGTGAAGGTTGGCTTTTATCTCCGGTGACTATGATAGTGGATATTAAATCAAACAAGCCCATCCAAACATTCTCAAAAACAAGTTTCCCTGCTTCCAGAGCTTGCTGCATACTGGGAAACAACTTTCTACAAAAGAGAAAGTAATTTTAATTGTGATGTGGGAAAGGATATTCTGAGAACTAAAATAAATAAAATAAAATAATGATAAAAAACAAAATCTCTCCCCCAAATTAAGAACAATATTCTCTACTTCATTTTGGTTCATTACAGTTGCCTCTTTTTAAATTTTATTTATTTATTTATTTATTTTGAGACAGAGCCTAACTCTGTTGCCCAGGCTGGAATGCAGTGGCACGATCTCAGCTCACTGCAACCTCTGTCTCCCATGTTCGAGTGATCCTCGTGCCTCAGCCTTCTAAGTAGTTGGGACTACAGGTATGCGCCACCACACTCAGCTACTTTTTTTTTTTCGGTATTTTTAATATCATAAAGAGATGGGGTTCACCACGTTGGCCACGCTGGTCTCGAACCCCTGGCCTCAAGTGATCCACCCACCTCGGCCTCCCAAAGTGCTGGTATTACAGGTATGAGCCGCCATGCCTGGCCCTACAGTGGCCTCTTTAAGAAGGCTTTGTAGTACTATCTTGGTGATTAGCTGTTTTACAACATGAATCTGTATAGTTTTTCAAATTACAAAAAGCAAACAACTGCTTTAAAATGTTCTGTTTTAAAACTTTAGGCTGGGTGTGATGGTGCACACCAGTAGTCCCAGCTACTCATGAAGCTAAGACATGAGGATCGCTCAAGTCCAGAAGTTCCAAGGCTAGCCTGGGGCAACATAGTGTGACCCTATGTTTAAAAAAATAATAAAATAAAAAACTATCTATCTATCTATTTATCTATGAGTGATTATTTGTATCCTGATATTGTACAGACTTTC
This sequence comes from Gorilla gorilla gorilla, assembly GCF_029281585.2. Taxonomy (NCBI): domain Eukaryota; kingdom Metazoa; phylum Chordata; class Mammalia; order Primates; family Hominidae; genus Gorilla; species Gorilla gorilla. Next base: position 67,339,650 of record NC_073229.2, read on the forward strand.
TCCTCCTCATAGCAACTGTGCTAGTTGTTTCCATTTCACAAAAAAGATGATTGAGGCCAGGCATGGTGGCTCACACCTGTAATCCCAGCTCTTTGGAAAGCCGAGGCAGGTAGATCACCTGAGGTCAAGAGTTTGAGACCAGCCTGGCCAACATGGTGAAACCCCATTTCTACTAAAAATACAAAAAATAGCCAAGCGTGGTGGTATGCACCTGTAATCCCAGCTATTTGGGAGTCTGAGGCAGGAGAATCGCTTGACTGGGAGGCAGAGGTTGTAGTGAGCCAAGATCCTGCCACTGCACTCCAGCCTGGGCAACAGAGTGAGACTCCATCTCAAAAACAAAACAAAACAAAACAAAACAAAACAAAACAAAACAAACAAAAAAACAAAAAAAGAGATGATTGTGGCTGAGTCTCTGTAGCAAATAAGTGAGACCCCCTGTATCTTCCTTCTCCTTCCTTCCTCCCTTCCTTCCTTCCTCCCTTCCTTCCTTCCTTGACAGGGTCTTGCTCTGTCGCTCAGGCTGGAGGGTAGTGGTGCAATCATGGCTCATTGTAGCCTCAAACTCCTGAGCTCAAACAATCCTCTTGCTTCGATCTCTTAAGTAGCTGAGACTACAAATGCATGCCACCACATCTGGCTATATTTAAAATTATTTTTGTAGAGACAAGGTCTTGCTATGTTGCCCAGGCTGGTCTTGAACACCTAAGCTCAAGCGATCCTCCTGCCTTGACCTCCCAAATTGCTGGGATTATAGGCGTAAGACACCATACCTGGCCCCCTTTCTAATACAATGCTCAACCTAGCTCACAGCAAGGTAAATGGCTGGAACTACAATCCTGCCACTATTACTGTTTCTATGGTCTTTAAAAATTCTTTTGACATAGTTTATATTTGTTTTCTATTTCATTGCTAATCTCATTCATTCAGTCCAACAGTGTTTAATGTGTGCCCAGAAGAGAAGCTCAAAGATGGATGTAGTCTTTTTGTCCCCACAGAATAGGAAGTGATAGTGAGGGGAGAGGCCCATATAACCAGTGATTTTGTGGATTCATGCAGAGGTGGGCCCAGAAGCAATGAGGAAACTAGGTATCAAAAAAAAAAATTAGCACTATGGGTATACCATGTAACTTTATGCCAATTTCTGCCTTCAGTTAGGAAATATCTACACATAATTCCTCAGTTTACCAGGGGAAATCAGAGGGGTGCATCTGGATATCTCAATGTTAGGAAGCAGAGGGCATGAGAGTGTCTCTGTGAGAGGACGGAAGTGAAGCCTGGAGGTAACCCTAGTGAGAGGACTGTGTGGGGAAAGCACAGGCTCTGAGAGGAGCACACCTTACCTGGGACTCTGGCTCCCTACAGACCAACCTTGCATTCCTGACACTTGCTGGAACTCTCTGAACCCCAGTTTTCCCAACTATAACATAAAATGTCATACTGTCTTATAAAGTTTCACAGAATAATTATCATCCTTAATTATCCACTAATTCATCCAATAATTATCACACATGCATACACAGACATACAGTTACCTTTTGTTGAATGATAGGGAAGGAAGCAGAGAGAGGGAAAGAAGAAGGAAGGGAGGAAGGGAGGAAGAGGGGAGGGAGGGAAAGGCATGCTGGGATTGTCTTTGACAGTTTATCTCAGTGCTTCTGTGATTGTAAGCATCAGAAGTTCTCTCCCCTTACCTCCCCTTCTTAAGCCTTACCTTTGGAATGCAGTAATTTTTAAATATATTTGTGGTTGTTGCATGGGATAAGCTTGTGGGCAGAATGTTAGCAAATCTTTGTACTTCATAAATGACAGCATCTGTGTGTGTTATTTGAGTTCGGTGTGCAAGTCAAGGTTGGGCCGATACCACAACTTTGGTGATCTCATTGTGGACCTTTTCTGGTTAAAAAGGAATTAAACTGTTTAGAGTCTGGGCTGGGAGTGGGTGTTGGAACATTTTCTTTACTTGCAGAAATTAAACCCAGTGTTCTTCCAATTTTGGTTTATTTTTTCCCTGCACTGCTTCCACCCCTCGGCCTCTATTCCTAAGGCTCTTCTGGGAACCTGCACGTTGTGGTGCCTTCAGAGCATCTTAGGATGCTTAAAGAGCAAAATCTACTTTCTTATATCGAAGGGAAACTAAAGATACAGACTATCCTCAAGGTACAGATTACAGGTTACCCTCTGTGATCATAAAATTCTGCATTTGTCCAGTCCAAGAGATTTCTGGTTTCTCTCTTTCAGACAAAGCTCAGAATCTCAGGAGACTTACTCTGGACCTCAGGATATCTCATCACGAGCAAAATTCCCCAGTGCAATGTGGAGGCTGTGGTCTCTGTACCTGTCGTGAACAGATTATTAACAAGTGTCACCAACTTTTTATCACTGAAATAGTCAGCAAATGTGTCATTCTCCTGAAAGAGTAAAATGAACCACCGATGAAATAATTTTGTAATGGATAACCATAACAAGTACCTTATCATTGATTTAAAAAACAAAGCATTACGTTTTCTCATCAACTGAGTGGAGTTTTTTAATTATACAAATATTGTGAAGAATTTTAGGATAAAGCACATTCCGGAATATATAATTCTAAAAATGAGCAAGGCTGTTTGCCACTTGGAAGGTTGGAAATTAGTTTTAATTGAATGATTAGAATATTGCCAGCACTGTTTCTTAAACAAATTTTAATTAAATAATTTTTCTCAGGTTTGCCAATTTAAATGTTTCTCAAGGCTGAGAAAAAAATATTAATTCTAAAAACTAACACATGTGAGATCTCCTGTATGTTTTGTTTTTTTTCACAAAGTGATATAAAATGTGGTGGGGAATATTCAAGAATGTAAAATGTAATAAATAGCATTATTTGGAGTGTACAAATTACCAGTAACTTGAGTAAAGTAATCTTTCTTCAAAAGAAATGTTTTTCCTTCAGATGCTATTAAACCAAATGGTAAACAATAGGCTATGGAAACCTCTAAAGAAAAAAACATGAGCTCCTGCTGTGTGACCAAAAAGGCATCAGTGAAATTTCTTGGATCATTTTTGTCCAGTTTATCATGGTGATCTAGAAAGGCCATCCTTATAAAAGAAAACAACTCATCTCTATTTCTGAGTATGGTTTTATGACTTTTTAGGAGAAACTCCAAAACAAGAAACATATTGAAAAGCTAAAAGAATAATTTAAAAAAGTAATTAAATATACATATGTACAACTTGTGACAATACAAAGAACATTATTTCTGAAAGGATTATAGAAATAGCACCTTGAATTTTACCTCAACTATTAGGTTGGAGCAAAACTGCAATTACTTTTGCACCAACCTAATAACAGTGGCAGACTGAACTAGATGAGATTTCCTCAATTTTTGGAATTAACTAACCTACAATGAATATTGATATGGCTTACACTAAGTTCTATGTACCCAGAGTATTTTGTATGTTATTCCTGTGGCAATAGCTCTAATTAGAGGTTAGATGGGGCATGAAAATAATATTGGCTTTATGTTAAGAGCTATAAATCCAAGTGTTTTTCTTACAAAATCCTGGGTGATTGCGGGTGAACAATAAAACTATTTTAGTTGTACATAACACAATAATCTTACCACTACTGTCTTCTGTAAGATCACAAAAACTAAAAAGTTTATAATAGACTTACTATTCACAGGTCCTATAGAGCAGCACTACTTAATCTAATATTCACTGATTCTTAAAAAGTTCAGGAAGGACTTTATTGTTTGCTAAATTTTGTGTTTGTTAATATATTCAGTTTTGGGGAGATAGGGTCTATATACTTAGTCGTATTTAGTCATATTCTCAAAGGAGTTCATGAGCCTTCAAATGACTTAATAAACCGACATAAAATGTCCTATCTAAAATTAAACAGTATAATTGTCTGTTTCAGGGTTGCCAAGCACCTGTATTTAGAGTAAGTCTATATTTATAGTAACAGAGCATAATTATTACAAAGTGAAGTAATATGGTTGTCAGTGATGCTATTCAAAATGAAATCTATTTGAGAAGGCTCTTTTTTCCTAGATTCTAGAAGACAGTGACTTTATCACTCACAATGATAAAATATTGAATTTTAGCACTATTGTGAACTTCTATAGCTCAGAATAAATACTAAAGTTTTATTTAGCACTTATGGTTTTTTGTATTTGGTAGTTGTCGGGGATCAGAAAATAATACCCCGAAATGAAGGCCTCAGAAGCAGCCTCAGAAGCAAAAGTTTTTCTCTGACCGTCTCCTATCAGTCCCCTTCTCTCTTGAGCCTAGCCATAGAAACTAGAACCCCTTTTCCCCAAAGCCAGAGCACCTCAGGATGCTTGAAGAGCAAAATCTACTTTTTTGTGTGTGTGTGCCCTGTCACTCATGCTGGAGTGCAGTGGTATGATCTCGGGTTCGAGTGATTCTCGTGTCTCAGCCTCCAGAGTAGCTGGGATTACAGGTGTGCACCACCACGCCCAGCTAATTTTTGTATTTTTAGTAGAGACAGGGTTTCGCCATGTTGGCCAGGCTGGTTTCGAACTCCTGACCTCAGGTGATCCACCCACCTTGGCCTCCCAAAGTGCTGGGATTATAGGCGTGAGCCACCACATCTGGCCCAAAATCTACTTTTGGTGGGAGAATTATCAGATGTGTTAACCAAACAAGCCCTAAACCTAAAAATATTACTCAAATTTTCCCTCTGCCTTTCTGTGTAAAAGCTAGCCATAAAGAAATTATCTGACTCATCTTGTTTGACTGTAGGTCATAAGACTCCCATTCTAGAGAGGGTCCTGCCTATATGCAGGAGGAAGGAATGCTGCTCAGAGAGGCCAAGAGGAGTCTAGACAGGCCTGTTGGGTTTCCTCACTCTGCATGTTAGCATTAGAACACACTCTTATTGTATCTCTCTAATAATTATTGAACAAAATCATAAAAATGGACAATTTCTCCTGTGTCTTTGGGTCTTCTTTCTGAAGGCACCAGTGTATACATGTTTATGCGTTTTCTCCACAAAATCTAGTTTTTTAGGGTTGATTTTTCAGCAAACCTTCAGAGAGCAAAAGGGAAATTTTCCCTTGGCCCATACATAAATCGTACTTTTTATTTCATAAAATTCACTCTCCTCAGTGAATTCTATTGAGTGTTCCTTGTTCACTCATTGCTTTTACCACATTCTGTGCTTAACTAGCAGTATAGGTAGAAGGTAGGTAGCCAGAATTATAAGAACTTACATGTGATATTGGTGGGATTCACAATCCCTGTATCATAATTTACTTGATGTACTATTTTATGATGGGAGAATTAGCAGATGTGTTAGCCAAACAAGCGTATCACTTCTGTGTACTCAGAATGTTCCAAACAAGCATACATTTGTGAAATAGCAATTCTCTAATGCTTTTTCATAGTCACTTTTAACAATCAAGTGTACCTCAGAGAAATTAAAAGTGAATAGCAATGATACAGTTACTGCAATTCTAAGACCTCCAGTGAATTTCACATTTTCACCAGTCAAGGCTAAGAGTCTCAGGAACTGGGAGTCTTGTAGTCAAACCATTTTCCAAGCAACACTAACACAATGATGTTAGCAACAGAAGCATTCATTATTGTTTTGATTTCAAAAGGCTTTCCTACGAGATAACTCATTAATCAAGTTAGGAATATTAACATATACAGTATTAAACCAGTTCTAGACTGATTGGGACATATTGTCAAGGAAAGGATTTTATAAAAGAAAGGGATTATTGATGACTATAATTTTCAAGGAGAGATGAGACTTGAACAGGCCTTGAAAAACACCCAGAATTTGTTCAAAAGATTGCCATGAGGAAAACTAAAACTATATGTCAAAGGAAACCCACATTTGGTTTAGCTAAAGAAACAAAAATGTGCCAGGTGAGGGCATTTTAGTGCCTGTGTAGTGTGTGTGTCTGTATGCAGCTTGTGTGTGTGAGTGTGTGTGTGTGTGCATGCATACACGTGTGTTTGGGGGCAGATGGGTAATGCATAATATCTGGGAAAATGTCACTTCAAACTAATAGGCTGCATTCAAGTTTAAAATAGGACATCTAGAGGACTGAAATGGTTTCATTTAAAAAAACTTCATCCAGGGCAGTTCCCTGTTTTAATTTCCCCTGTTACTGCATCGTGTTTTTCTCAGCATCATTAAAGACTGTTTAGATTACTTAACATATCAGTGAATGGGGATACATTTGTAAGTGAAGAGCATTGTAGTTGCTGAGATTTACTCTTAAAATCATCACCTGGGCGGTCACAGCAGCTCACACCTGTAATTCCAGCACTTTGGGAGGCCAAGGCATGTAGACCATTTGAGGTCAGGAGTTCGAGACCAGCCTGACCAACATGGCAAAACCCCGTGTCTACTAAAAATACAAAAAATTAGCCGGGTGTGGTAGCACATGCCTGTAATCCCAGCTACTCTGGAGGCTAAACAGGAGAATCACTTTAATCTGGAAGGCCAAGGTTGCAGTGAGCTGAGATCATACCACTGCACTCCAGCCTGGATTACAAGCGTTGAATTCTATCTCAAAAAAAAAAAAAAAAAAAAGGGAAAAAAAAAAGTCATCGCCCACCTTAAATGTAGAGGCTGAAAGCCTAGGGGAAGTCTAATGGAGAATACATTTTCTTTTTCAATACAAATGGGAGAGCTTGGGGAATGCTGTGTAAACCAAGCCCTGAGGAATTAATGTGCATTAGGAGTTTAACACTGGGGGAGGAATAGTCATTTTTTGTATGTAATTCCTCCAAACTGCCAAGACCCACTCTTTCTAAACATACAGGTACTGCTAATTTAACACATGAGTTCTTGAGTCCTTTGTTTCTCATCTCCATGTATTCCCAGGTTGTCCACCTTTGATCATTTCACTTCATATTAATTCTTGCATCAAATTAGCTCATTTTGAATAAGGAATGAGCTCAGTTTAATGAGGAAATGAGTAAAACTCTTGACATGAAAAACGAGATTTTTAGATTGTTCCTCCCATATATTGCTGAACATAATATGGTATTTGATATAGTTTGGTTGTGTTCCCAGCCAAATCTTGTCTTGAATTGTAGTTCCCATAATCCCCACGTGTCGTGAGAGGGACTCAGTGGGAGGTAATTGAATCATGAGGGTGGTTTCCCCCATGTTATTTTTGTGATAGTAAGTTCTCATGAGATCTGAGGGTTTTATAGGGGGCTTCCCCCTTTACTCTGCTCTCATTCTTCTCTCTCCTGCTGTCTTGTGAGTAAGGATGTGTTTGCTTCCCCTTCCAACATGATTGTAAGTTTCTGGAGGCCTACCCAGCCATGCTGAACTGTGAGTCAATTAAACCTCTTTCATTTATAAATTACCCAGTCTCAGGTCTTGGGTGTGTCTTCATAGCAGCATGAGAATGGACTAATGCAGAATTAATTCCCATTTATTATGGAAAAGGATCAGAAACACACTCATTACTGAGGAATTGTTCTAGATTAAAGGAGGGAAAAGAAACATGACAACTGAATGCAATCATAATTTAAGATTTCCTTTTGTTCTTAAGAATACTATTGGGACAATGGCAAAATCTGCATAAGATCTGCAGATTAGGTGATAATATGTTAATGCTAATTTTCTGATTTTTGAGAATTGTATTGTGTTTGTGTAGGAGGATGTTTTTACTTATTGTTAAGAAATATTAAAGCATATAGGAATAAAGGCAAAGTATTTCTTCAAAGTACTCTCAAACAGTTCAGAAAAAATAATATAGATTACATAGGTAGATACATAGACCAAGAGTGAGAGAGAGAGTGAGAAAGAGAGAGAGAGAACATGTACAAATGTAAAATGCTGATGTAGAGGATATTGGAGAAGAGTAGAATGGTAGTTGGGGATTATTTGTATATTCTTGGAATTTTTCTATAAGTCTGAAATTATTATCTTGACAAAATAAATAATTAAATATATCTTTTGTTGACTTCTTTCTGATGAAAAATAAGACATGGTTTTATTTACCCTACACACCTCTGTGAAACTCAAAGTTCTGTATGAGATTCTGGCATTCCTCTATAATTGTGTCTTCTATGATCCACTCACCCATTCCAAAATTTCGTAAGGTGGTCAAGCTGAACCGTCTCATAGTTTTCCAGGTTTCACCATGAGAGAAGGCAATTCCTTATAATGAAGGAAATGTCCTTAAATTATTACTTCTAAGCTTTTTAAAATTTAATTTTTAAGTACAAGTAAAAATTAAAAATAAGAGGTAAATTCTCCCTGTTGAAAATAAAAGAAGAAACTTCTCCCTCTCTCCTTTCTTTACTTAGAGCTTTTACTTTAAAAAACTTTGCAAGTACTTTCTCTTCTCTTTGAAATGTTCATAAATCCTTTTGAAAACAAGATAGATTTTTTATCAGCTTTATGACCCAAGAATGCCTTTCTCAGGGACTTGGGGACAATCTTTTTGAAATATAGACATCAAAGGAGATAGCACCCTATTTCTCAGTTTCCGTGTGAGGTTAGGAGCCTAACTTCAGTGGGTACTTCCTCAAGTTGCAAAACTACCTCTTGTCACAAAGAGATGATACATTTATTTTTCCTTTTTATAAAGCCAATTAACATAAATGATCATCCCAATTGCCAGGTGAATCTAGAATAAATGGTGTGACAAATAGTGCGGTCAAGTCCTCTTATTTAAGGACTAGTTTTTGTCTATCTTGAGAACATGTATCTAATGGGTTGCATCTGATTGGCTATATGAAAGGGTGAGATTTCTTTGTGTTTTTGCAGTCTTTTAGTGGATAGTGATACACATTATTCTGGTTTAGTGCTTCTTCCATAATGAAAGTGTTTTCTCTCTGTATTACTCTTGTGGAGAAGATTTCTGGGTTGGGAGAAGATTTTGTTTTTATTTACATTTTCTCAACACATTCGATAAAAAATTCTTGATTACCTGCTGTATGCTTATATTGTGCTAGTTGCAGTTAATCAGTTGATGAACAATAGCAAAGAAAGTAATTTTTGCCAGGGAAAAATGCAGTCTAGCAGACATAAGATCACCCAAGTAAAAAGTTAGAAATAAATAATTACCAAGAAGTATAGTCAAATTTCTACATCAGTGCTATACATACTAATATCTAGAGAAACATTGTTATAGCACATAGATGCTCAATAAATATTTATTGAATTAGCAGATATGTGAATCTGTGCATAGCTAAAGGAAATAAAAATGATCACTCAAGCAAAGTTTCTCAGAAAAGTGGGAGCAGATGCTAACACTTTATAGAAAAATAAGGAAAGAGAGTGTTGTTAAGGTTGTTAACATATTTTCATGACGAAATTTGTGGTGAAAGTGACACTATTCCTTCTGTGTCAGTCCTAGCCCCAGATCTTCTTTCATTTGCATTTTCCCACATTTTTCTATAGAGTTACAAAAGACATGGGAGGATGTTTTAAATTTGATTGGTAACCAGAAATAGAAAACTAGAATAGACTAAGGCAACTTAGGTGTTAGAAATGGGGTAATATGGTCTCAACATGAAGGAATAGAAACTCCAGAGTTGCTGTTGCCACCTCATGTCAGGTCAGGCCTTACTTTGAAAGGATACCAATGAAGGATTAGATTCTGCTCTCATTGAATTATTGGATTAGTATAATATTACTCTGTGAATCATGTATTATATAAAACTCACATAACAAATATGTAACTCTTCAGACTATCTCATCTTTATATTTAAAATTTTACATTTTAGAATACAGTATTAGGACATTAAGGGCCCACAGAAGTCATTGTATCGTTCAGAGAATAAAATATTCATGTAATCACAGAGAACATTAGTTTAGTATCATGAAGGTTTGAACTTCTTTTAAATATTGGCAAAGAAGCCCTCAATATATTTAAGATTTTTTGATTATCCTCATTATTGGTTGTATTTTATACTTCTTTGCATACCTGGTAATCTTTGATTTGCCATCAGACATTGTGAATTAAACTTTGTCAGGTACTGAATATTTTTATATTTATATAACTATTCTGGCACTTTATTCTACAATGACATTAAATTATTTGGAAACAGTTTAATTTGGGTCTTGTTTTTTATGATTTGGTAGTCATTTTCAGAAATGTCTTAGTCTTGGGCTAATTTTTTTTTTTTAGACGCAGAGTCTTCCTCTGTTTCACAGGCTGGAGTGCACAGACACCATCACTGCTTACTTCAACCTTGACCTTCAGTGCTCAAACAATCCTCCTACCTCAGCCTCCTGAGTAGCTGAGACTATAGGCATGTGCCACCATGCTCGGCTAGTGTTTAAATCTATTGTAGAGATGAGGTGTCACTATGTTGCCTAGGATGGTCTCAAATTCCTAGCCTCAAGCGATCCTCCCACCTCAGCCTCCCAAAGTGTTGGGATTACAGGCATGAGCCACCATGCTTGGCCATCTTGGGCTATTTTTCACCTCTGAGACAAGACCTTTCTCAGTATTTTACACAATACCCCATGAATTATGAATTTTTCTTCTGGGTGGTGGTTACAGGCACTATTATTTCCTGCCCTGTTAAATATCAGGCACTAATCCCTCTAATTCTTTTTGGTAGTGCTTTCCCTGGCCTCAGGTAGTTCTTTCCACATGCATACACTAAATAGCATTTTGCTGAATACTTGAGGGACTCTTATTCATAAGGGTCAGAAGGGTTCTTTCTGTGTACAGTTCTCTCTGGTTATCTGTTTTGCACACTTCAACTGTACTGTCTCCCTGGATTCAAAGTAATGCATTCTCAGCTCAGGAATCTGCTGGGCTGCCACTTCCTGCACCACAACCTAAAAACTCTCATAAGGCAGTAAGTTAAGAAAATAGTAGACCTTACCTCATTTGTTTCATATCTTTCATGGATAACTGTGCTTTGTTACCTGATGTCCAATGTCTTGCCATATATTATTTTCCTATTTTTGTTTGTTGGTTTGGTTCAAGTGGGAGGGTAAGTTTGGTTCCTACGAATACATTTTAGCCAGATGTGGAAGTTGGAAGGCCTGTAAAATATATTACGTGAAAATATAAACGATAGGCAAAAGAGGGTATAGTTTGATCTCAATTACACAAAGGAAATCAAACATTTGTTTGTTTATGTATACTTTTTAAGGATCTAACTAAACTGTAGTCGTAGCAGCATCTGTTAGTGAAGAAAAGGGCATCAGTCTGGTGGTAAAGGAAAGGGAAGCTATCACTTGTCATTTTGAAAAATAATTAATACTATTAGAATTTTTGCCATATGCTTGCCATATATGTGTATTATTTTCATAATTAAAACAATTGGAAATTAAAAAAATCATCTCAGAGTTAAGGAAGCTGTGAAGAAAACTTGTTTGTTTTTTCTTTCTAATTCATGCTAAGTTAAGAACTTGCTTGTGTTTGTGTGTGTGTGTATGTGTGTGTGACTGGGGTGGGGTGGGGTGTTAATTCTGGGGAGAAGTTTAATTTGTCATGCCTGCAAATTAATGGAGCATGGAGAGTAATCCTTGAGACATATAGTTTTGATAACATGCAATTTTATTGTTTATATTAACATACTACTTATGAGTTTATCACATACTTGCTTATTATAAGTACTTATGTGTATGTACAGAATAAACACAATAAGCCTATGAGATTAGGCATTGTTACCATCATCCTTGGTGAGAAAATGGAAATAAGTAAACTTTCTAAGGTTACGTAACAAGTAAAAGACAGAGTTGGGATCCAATCTAGGCAGCCTGGCTCCAGAATCTGCACTTTGATCACAACATTTTACTCTTTTCATAGTTGTTTAAGTGTCCTTCATGACAACCATTTTATCTTGAATTTAAGTGATAATCACTTAAGGTGCTATGACTAGAATTGGCTGCAATGTCAGGACGTAAAATGAGCAGTAACTGGCCATGAGCTTCAGTGTCTGAAGGTCCAACCCAAGAGACTGATTCTGCAGGCAAAAATGGATTTTAAAACTATTCTAGGGCCTGGTAACCATGGCACCATTATATAAGTTTCTAAATAGGTAGGGGAAATTAAAGCAAGAAGCAATAGGCTAAATATACATAAACCTGGTAACATGCACGATTGGAAACAGGAGGCAGTTGGGAGAGCCTGGAGAATTCCTTAGGTCAGACAGAGTATACATTAGTTTACTGAGTCTGTCAAAACGAAGCGCCACAGATTGACTGGCTTAAACAACAGAAATTTGTTTTATCTTAAGTCTGCAGGCGAGAAATTCAAGGTTGAGATGTCCACATTGTTGGATTCTTCTGAAGACCTCTCTTCTTGGCTTATCCATGGTCCCCTTCTCCATGTCATCAAATGGGTCATTTTTCTGTGTGTGCTTCTATCCTAATTGTCTCTTCTTATAAGGATATCAGTCATATTAGGTTAGGACCCAGACATATGACCACATATAACCTTAATTACCTTTTAAAGACTCTGTCTCCAAATACAATTACAGGAACATTCTGATTACTGGGTGTTAAGATGTCAGTATATGAATTTTGGGGGAATGCAATTCAGCTCATAACAGGATGGTTACTGAAAATTAAGGCACAGGCAGGTAGAGAATGATGGAGGTCACAAACCTGTTTGGGCACCAACCACTGAGCCAACATTTTTTGGGCTGAAGTTGATGAGAAAGAAGATGGTTTATTATTCTAATTGGCCTTTTTCATACTTTTTTCCTCAAAGAAAGGTATGTGAAAGTGATCTCAAAATTCTGTTTGCACTTTCTTTTCATATTTTAAAACTATGCCTTAATACTAATTATACAATTTTGATTTATATTAATATATGCAGTGCTTGATTATAGATATATATCAATCACAACTGCTTCTACAACCTTAGATGTTACAAACATAACCTACTGCCTGGATTATTGAAGTATGATCCCAAATTTTTTTCCCTTAATCCCAAAATATTACACCATGGTAATTAATATCTAGACCTAGGAAGGGTCTGATTCAGCATCATAACTAAAACAATGTGGCCTTTGGCACCAAAAAGATCTGAATTTGAATTCAATTTTGCCCCTTTTATTATGTTGCTTGTAGCAAGCTACTTAAACTCTATATGACTCAATATGTAGTATTACTCATCTAGGGAATTTATCAATACTTATGTAAATACATGTTTATATATATATATATCTGATTTCTTGGCCAGTTGTCCATATTTGTTAATGATTGGGCATGTTTTCTGTAATTATAGGGCATTAGATGACCAAAATTCCAACTTAAAAGCTGGGCAATTTGATCTCCAAAATTTGACCTACTTTGGTAGATTTGCGGATAGAAATTATTAGGTAAATAGTTGGTTCTCTCTCTCTCTCTCTCTCTCTCTCTCTCTCTCTCTTTCTCTTAATCAGAGTCTCATTCTGTCACCCAAGCTGGAGTGCAGTGGTGCCATCTTAGCTCACTGAAACCTCCGCCTCCCAGGTTCAAGCTATTCTCCTGTCTCAGCCTCCCAAGTAGCTGGGATTATAGGCACTCGCCACCACGCCTGGCTAATTTTAGTATTTTTAGTAGAGGTGGGGTTTCACCATGTTGGTCAGGCTGGTCTTGAACTTCTGATCTCAAGTGATCTGCCCACCTCAGTGTCCCAAAGTGCTGGGAATACAGGTGTGAGCCTCCATACCCCTCCAATATTTGGTTCTTTACAAAATGTGCTATTATTATTATTAATCTCTTTCTCACTACATCCAAGAGTATCAGCCATGATTCTGTAATTGTTTTACTTAAGAAGTAACTTCAGTATACCATCTTTCGGACACCAGAATACCAAACTTCCTCATGAATATTTCTTGGGGGTTACATATAATTGGAATCTGGGTTATAAAGTAATCTGTAAATACAGAAAAATATGCCCATTATTCCCCAAATTGGTGATCTTGACTCCTGTATATTTTATTTAACTCTGATAAAACCCCTAGATGAGTAAAGTATAGTCTCACATCATCTCCTGCATAGGCAGATGTGATTTTGTGAAATATTTATTTGGTCTTCATCCCCATCTCCTGGTATACAACTCCTAAATCCCTCGGAATTTCCAAAGTAATCAGTGTCCTTTTGTATGTTAATGAATTGACTGGTGGCTGGCAGTCCCTGGGTAGCTTCAGAAGGAGGTATGGTCACAGGAAAGACCAAGGCTATGACTAAAGGGTTGGAACTTTCAACTCCACCTCACAACCTCCATGGAGGGAGAAGGGCTGAAGGTTAAGTTGATCACCAATGGCCAATACTTAATCAATTTTGCCTATATAATGAAGCTTGCATAAAAACAGAAACGAACTGGGCTGTTTGTTTGTTTTGTTTTTGAGGCAGGGTCTTGCTCTGTTGTCCAGGCAATCATGGCCCACTGCAACCTCAACCTGCTGGGCTCAAGTGATCCTCCTGCCTCAGCCTCCTGAGTAGCTGGGACTACAAGTGCAAACCACCACATCTGGCCAATTTTTTATTTATTATTTTGTGGAGATGGGAGTCTCACTTTATTGCCCAGGCTTGTCCCAAACTCCTCCTTTAGGAGGCTCGAACAATCCTCCTGCTTCAGCCTCCTAAAGTGCTGCATTACAGATGTGAACCAGTGTGCCTGGCCTTGAATTGGACTTAGCTTCCAGATAGCTGAACACGTGGAGGCTCCTGGAGGGTGGCATGCCCAAAAATGTGTGGAAGATTTGCTCCCCTTCTCCCATACCTTGCCTTATGCATCTCTGCATCTGTGTCCTTGTAATATCCTTTATAATGACCCAGTAAACATAAGTGAGTGTTTCCCTGAGTGCTGTGAGCTACTCTAACAAGGTAATCAAACCCAAGGTTGAGGTCATGGGAACCTCAATTTGTGGTCAAAAGCAAAGGTAAAACAACCTGGGGCTTGTGATTGGCACTGGAATGGAGGGCAGTCTTATGGAACTGAGCCCTCAATCTGGACATAACACTATCTCCATGTTGACAGTGCCAGAATTGAACTGAATTAGAGTAAACCCAATTGATCTCTGTTGCAGAATTGAGTGGTTGCTGGTGGGGAGAAATCCTCACACACTTCTTGGTGACCAGAGGTCACGGAAGTCTTCTGTATTGATTGCTGTGGTGTGATAACAGAGAAAAAACTTCTCCTTTTTTTTTTCTTTTCAGCATACTCTCTTAAATTGTATAATGCGTAGCTTAAAGTTGTTGTCAGAAACAAAGACAGGTAAAGCCTTGTTATAAATAAAGTTTCGGTGCTGCAAAAGAAATAGTACTTGAATATAAAATTTTCTTTTTAGTTCTCAGCAAGGCAAGTTACTTCTATAGAAAGGTGTGCCCTTACAGATGGAGCAATGGTGAGCCACACTAGGACAAGGGAGGGGAAGGGGTTCTTATCCCTGATGCAACGTGGCCCCTGCTGCTGTGTCGTTCCCCTATTGGCTAGGGTTAGACTGCACAGGCTAAACTAATTCCAATTGGCTAATTTAAAGAGAATGACAGGGTGAGTGTTTTGGTGGGAAAAATTGTTATGACAGAACAGGTAATCGGAATGAGTCAGGGTTGAGTAGGTAATCAGAATGAGTCAGGATGGAGCAGGTAATCGAAAAAGGTTGCTTTACGAGGAAGTTAAGTTTAAAAGTAGAAGGCAAAGAATTGAACATGCTGACATACTGATTCTTTGAAAAGAAATTCAGAACTTATATCTAACAGCCTGAAAACAAATCCATTTTCACACCACTATCTGTAATTATAGTCAATAATTATAAACTAATCACTCAGATTTAAATTTAAATCAAAAATGACAAAAATGTTAAGAAATAGGTCATTCTCTGAGTTGAGTTTAAAATTTTTAACCAGATCATCCGATCAATGTAAATATTATTGCCTTAAATGACTTTAGAA
This sequence comes from Gorilla gorilla gorilla, assembly GCF_029281585.2. Classification (NCBI taxonomy): domain Eukaryota; kingdom Metazoa; phylum Chordata; class Mammalia; order Primates; family Hominidae; genus Gorilla; species Gorilla gorilla. Next base: position 67,355,488 of record NC_073229.2, read on the forward strand.
TAGGTAAGGCACAAACATGCCAAAAACATTCTTAGAGGGCCTGCTAGTTGACTTAGGCCTCAGGGTTCTTCCTCAGGAAGAGAGGCTTGATGTTCTACGCTCAGGCCTGAGATTACAAGGGTGTGGAAAGAGTAAGATGGGAGTAAGGGGAGATAGTATTTTCCTGACAGCTGGGCAATAACAAAGAAAAAAAAAAGAAGTAGAAATGAAAGAAAGAGATGCTTTCTAGTGCAATGAAAGAGGAAAAAGAAGAGAGAAAGGAAGAATGTTAAAAAAAAAAATGAGGTTGAGTGTGGTGGCTCATGCCTGTAATTCCAGTACTTTGTGAGATTGAGGCAGGAGGATCACTCAGGCCCAGGAGTTTGAGACCAGCCCATACAACATAATGAGACCTGATAAAAAAACAAAACAACAACAACAACAAACCCCAAAAAACAACTTTACAAATTGGCCAGGCTTGGTGGTGTCTGTAGTCCCAGCTACTTGGGAAGTTGAGGTGGGAACATGTCTTGAGCCTGGGCCGGGGTGACAGAAGGAGACCCTGTCTCAAATAAATAAATAAATAAGATAAAAAGGAAAAAATGAGAAAAGACATAAAAAAAATTCTATATTCACAGATAGCCATACCATATGTCGGGGCTCAGAAACAAATACCCTAAAATGAAGACTACAGCAGCAGCCTCAGAAACAATAGTTTTTCTCTGAAGTTCTCCAGGCCTCCTGTCTCTCAGTCCCATTCTCCTCTGAGATTGGGACTCCTCTGAGATTCTAGTGGGGTCCCAATCTCTCTTCCCCAAAGAAACAAGAACGCCTTTTCCCGAATGCCAGGCATAAAACCTAAAATTATTCCGTGTAAAAACTGGCCATAATGAAATTATCTGACCTACCTTGTTTGACTGTAGGTCATAAGACCTCCATTTCAGAAAGGGTCCTGCCTCATACTCAGAAGAAAGGAATGCTACATAGAGAAACCAAGAAAAATCTAGACGGACAGGCCTTGATGGGTGGCACTGTTTGGACGTTTGTTCCCCAGGTCTCATGTTGAAATATAATCCCCAATGTTGGAGATGAGGCCTGGTGAGAGGTGTTTGGGTCTTGGGGGCAGATCCGTCATGAATAGCTTGGTGCTATCCTATGATACTTGTGAGATCTGGTTGTTTAAAAGTGTGTGGCCCCTCCCCACTGTCCCTCTTGCTCCTGTTCTCACCATATGATGTGTCTGCTCCCCTTTCACCTTCTGCCATGAGTAAAACTCCCCCAGGCCTCACAGGAAGCTGAGCAGATGCCGGTGCCATGATTGTGCAGCCTGCAGAACTACAAATCAATTAAACCTCCTTTATCGATAAATTACCCAGTCTCAGTTATTTCTTTACAGTGATGCAAGAACAGACTAACACACTGGGTTTTCCCACTTAGTCTGTAAGCATTAGATCATGCCTTTTTTGTCCAATCATATTTCTTCATGGCCGTCAATACTTTGTTAAACCTAAGCATAAAAATGGAAATTTCCCCCGTAGCTTGCCACCAGCAGCATAATAAAAGGTGCGAACTTGAATTCAAATTCAGATCTTTTTAGTGTCAAAGGCCACATTCTTTTAGAATGTTGGGTCTTCATTCTGAGGGCTCCAGTGTATACATGTTCAACAAATTTGTATGCCTTTTCTCCTATTAATTAATCTGTTCCATGTCAGTGATTATTTTTTTAGCAGGCTTTTAGAGAGCCAAGGGCCTTGGCATCCACACACATATATGGTATCTTTAGGTTCATGAATATTCGCCACACATACATACACACATTCATCCTAAAATCACCCCAGAGTTTTTCAAACAAATGGGTGGGAGTATGTCTGGATCTTCACATTCGTTTTTGAATTTTACCATATTTTTCTTGCCACATTCTTCTTTAGTGTGAATATTAACTTAAATTAATTTATATATAAATATGCCCCATAATCTATATAGCTTCAACATTCAGTAGAATCTGTCAGATAAAAATAAATCCAACGTAGTAAGGAGAGGCTTTAACTCCAAAGGATTATTGGCAGAGAGGAAAAGCGACTATTGCAACAGAGTAGGAGAGACTCTTGAAATATGGAAAATGCTAAGACCATAGGTCTATTACTGTCTTAAGGGTTTGGAGAGGTATAAACAAGGCCAGAAAGAACTGGCTTTGGAGAAGTGGCATAAAAGAGTGGCATGATTGGAGAGAAGATCAGAGAATATTTCACTATGGGGCAGTATATTCTCAGCAGAGGTTCTATGCTGGTTAGGCTGAGGGTGAGCCAAAGTTCAGCAGCCTAGGGGGTGGAAAGAAGCTTAACCAATTTGGTTAACATGCATTTTTGTTCAATTGATAAGTAAAAACAAGTAGTTCAGCTAAGCATTTATACAGTAAAGCATAGAAATTTGGAGGGTCTGTGCTTGGCCTTGTCATAGGTAAACAAGGGGGTATCTGTGAGTCTTGTCTAAGTCATGTAGGGAAGGGTGCTTTCTTGCAGTAAGCCATATTCTGGAACACAAAAGGGTGTGTGTATGGTGGCAGAGGGAATCCCTTTAACCTTCACCATTTTCTAAGAGCACAAGGCTCAGGTAAATTAAACAGTGTCAAATCTCCGCTATTTAGTATTTGGCGTGTTAATTGAAAAACTTGTTTAAAATGAGAAAAAGGATTTATTGAACAAAGATCCACACATATGCATTTATTCAAAAACCTTGTATTATAAGACATCTTGATGTGTTTTACCACAGGATAGACAGCTTGGCTTAATTCCAGGAGTTTAGTAAAATGCATGTCAGTAAAAAAAACAAAAAACTTTTGTGTGCTGGTTAAAAAAATGATAAGACCATTTTGCCTGATTTTGCTCACTTCAGACACATGAATTTTTAATATCATTGTGTATAAACATATGATGATATCTGAAAGGAATATATTACCCTGGATTTTTGAAGATGTCTAATGGGCTTGAACAGAGTGACTGAAACTGCAAATCATAATGCAAAATTTTACAATTCACTATGTGCATGAACGGTCAATACACTAAAAGGAATGCATTTTGTGATCTGATATAAATTCTCATTTCTTTTTTTTTCTTTCTTTCTTTTTTTTTTTGGTGGTGGGGGGACTGTGGGCAGAATCTTGCTATATCACCCAGGCTGGAGTGCAATGGCACAATCTCAGGTCACTGCAACCTCTGCCTCCTGGGTTCAAGCGATTCTGCTGCCTCAGCCTCCTGAGTAGCTGGGATTACAGACCTGGCTAATTTTTGTATTTTTAGTAGAGACAGGGTTTCACCATGTTGGGCAGGCTGGTCTCAAACTCCTGACTTCGTGATCCACCCACCTAGGCTTCCCAAAGTGTTGGGATTATGGGCGTAAGCTGCTGTGTTTGGCCTAAGTTCTCATTCCTAGCTCACTAAAAAACTAGTGATTTTAAACAAACAAACAAACAAACAAAGTGTTTCTAGGAGACTAGTTTTGGATTGAACTAGATTCTTTGTAGGTCAAATCCTAGAGATCCTCCTATGTCTCCCAATTGTTTCTTCTTACACTATTTTGCTTTAGGATATTTTGCCCTGAGATTTTAAATTTAGCCTTCATTAATTAAATAAATAATTCACTTATTCAAAGAATATTGGAGAGGTGTGCATCAATGAATGTGTGTTTTGTTTTTCTCTGTTATAAACTAAATCCTGACTGTTTGCTGGTGAAGTCAACAAACAGACAACCAGGATGTACTGGAGCATCATAACAGCTCACTGCTTATGTGCTCTGGTGCCTACATACTTTTCCTCCCTCCTTGGCAGCATTTTATCTGTGAAAGAAGTATGTTTTATATGATTTTATCATGGACATGCAGAACTCACTTTGAACTGAAAAATCACTTTCTGCTTGAAATCAAGGATAAAATGAATTTCCTTAACGCATAACACATTAAACATCCACAATTATTAAACCACCAGTTTATGGAGCAATACTTTTTAGTCATTTTATGCCCCATTTTGTGTATATTCCACTGGAATTTTGGAAGAAAGATGGCTAGGAATTTGTCCCCAGCTCACTCCTTCAAGAAGAGTAAAAGACTCTTCCAAAGTAAAATAGAGCTAATTCCGTAATGCAAGTCCAGGAAATAGAATTCTCCCAGAGTGATAGTTCACTACTCTTTATTCCTCTGCCCAAAATGGCAACTCTCTTTCTTGCTCTTCCTCTCTCATTTTTTCTTTTAATGAACAATTCGGTTACATAGCCATTGAGTTGGGTAGAACTAGGTAGGTGTCCACACCTGGTGATGAGGGGATGTGATGTTTGAGATCACGACATGTTGGAGCCTGAGCAGTGTGAGGAATGTGTGCATGTAAAAGGGCTGCTCCCTGGGGAGAATAACAGCCAAGAGGCGTGAGAAGGGTGACCACAGGGAAGAGTGGTCTGGTGTGCATTGTCATAGCCTTGTGCAGGGTGAAGTGGCATACACACAGGGGAAACCCTGGTTATGGAGCCTGATTGTGGGTGGTGTGGAAGCCATCTGCATGGAGAATGGGGCAACAGTAGCGATAAGAGATTGGCTACATACAGGAGCTTGATCAATTAAGTAATTATAGTAAGGATGATAGGAATCTGATTTGTCACTGTTGGAGAAAGGAGCTCCAAATACAGAAAATGAGAAAACCAGAATGAATCTTTGAGTATTGGGTTAGAATTAGACGTCTTGTGCAAAATTATAGGTTTTGTTTTTTGGTTTTTGTTTGTTTTTTTTTTTTTTTGAGACAAGGTCTAGCTCTGTCATCTGGCCAGTTGTACAGTGGCATGAACATGGCTCACTGCAGCCTCAAACTCTCAGAATCCAGAGATCCTCCCACTTCAGCCTCCTGAGCAGCTGGGACCACAGGCACACCCCACCATGCTTGGCTAATTCATTTATTTTTGTAGAGATGGGGTCTTGTCATGTTGCCCAGGCTGAGCTCAAGCAATCCTCCTGTCTTGGCCTCCCAAAGTATTAGGATTACAGGTGTGAGCCACCATACAGGGCAACAAACCTATGATTTTGGATAGAATCAGTTCTTTTATAACATGACATGCTGATTACTTAAAATTGTTGTGCCATGCAGAATTATATAATAAAACCCACAGGGCTTATGATAAAATAATATTGGAGCACAAAACTCAAATACTTCATTATTGACACACACACAAACGATTGAAACTTAAAAATGATAGTACAGTTTACACATGTGAAGTGGGTAAGAAGTACATAAATATTATACTAAATATGTCATTTTACCTTGAAAAGGACCTGAAGTTTGATTGTGGAAGTGGGGAACAGAAGAATTACAACTTATGCAATGGTGGAAGAGGTTTACTTTAAATCAGACAGAAAGCTGTGACATTAGATGAGATGGGCATAGCTCATAGCACATGAGATGAACTGAGGTAATGTAGAGATTTGTGCATGTGTGTATGTGCATATTTTGTGTCCAGGCTTGGTTCAGCTGGATGCAGTTTTCTGTTTTCATCTTGTGTTTCTTGTAAACAAAATAATGCATAAGCAAACACAAAATATATGCTATGCTTAATTTGTTCCTTAATATCTCAATTGTACTGAAACAGATTCACATTTTCCAAACAAGCATTATAGCAGAACTCATTGAATATTAAAATATATAGATAGATATAGAAATAATTGTAGATGCACATATATGCCTTCAGAGACATTTATATTCCCTATCTCTCCAACTGAGAGGGCTGGAGAAAGGCAGCATCCCAATAGCAATGAGCACACCTAGCTTGCAGATCTCAGACTGTAAATACAACTAAAAGAAATCAGAGGCCAGGTGCAGTGGCTCATGGCTGTAATCCCAGCACTTTGGGAGGCTGAGGCAGGTGGATCACCTGAGGTCAGGAGTTCGAGACCAGCCTGACTAACATGGTGAAATCCTGTCTCTACTAAATACAAAAAATTAGCCAGGCTTGGTGGCGGGTGCCTGTAATCGCAAGTACTAGGCAGGCTGAGACAGGAGAATCGCTTGAACCTGGGAGGTAGAAGTTGCAGTGAGCCGAGATTGCACCATTGCATTCCAGCCTGGGCAACAAGAGCAAAATTTTGTCTCAAAAACAAACAAACAACAAACAAACAAACAAAACAAAAACAAAGAAATTAGGAATTGAGAAAAGAGCTAGAACAGGAAAAGGATAAGATGAGCACATCTCAGAAAGACATAGGAACCAGCATGAATAGACTTGCACTGGCAAATCTGGGACAATTTCACCGTCACAACAAATGTTTTTATAATGTATTGTAAATAATTTAATAAAATAAAAAAAATCATGAATCTATAGGGATATAAGTTAATAAATGAATTCATTGAAAGATTAAGGAGGAATGGGACACAGACATAGGGATGTGGAAGATTTCGTATTGCTTTCACACAAAATAAAATGAATTATAAAGATAAAAACAAGAAACTTTAAGGCGGAGAAACACGCTCTCCATCAATGATTGAAGTGAATAATCATTAATAATGGAACAAGTTCAAAAAGAATTCCACCTGGTAGGATGCAATTCAGTATATAGGCTCACTTTTGTGATATTGCTCTTAAAGTTGTATAACCTAAATCTAATCATGGGGAAACATCAGCAAAACCCAGAGTGGGGACCTTCTATGAAATAACTGCCTACACTCTTCAAAAGTGTCAAGGTCATGAAAGTCAGAGAAACACCAAGGAACTGTTCCAGACTGAAGGACTAAAGAGGCAAGAAACTAGGTATAAAGTGGAATCCTGAACTAGATCATTTTGCTATAATGGAAATCATGAAAACATTTGGCAAAACTTGAATGGGATACCAGGATCAGATGGTTGTTATAGACTGAATTGTGTGTCCCACCCCATCCTCAAAACAACTCTGCAGAGTAGGTATTATCTCTTTTTATAACTGAATAAAGAGGCTCAGAGAGAAAGTATTTTGTCTAAAGATACTTAAATAGTAAAAGATTAAGAAGAGATTAAATTCAAGGCCAAAAGAAGGGAGAATGACTTTGTTCAAAAGAAGATCTGATATAATTTATATATATATATATAAATTATATCATTAAATATATATATATATATATTTTTTGAGATGGAGTCTTGCTCTGTTGCCCAGGGTGGAGTGCAATGGCATGATCTCGGCTCACTGCAATCTCTGTCTCCTGGATTCATGTGATTCTCCTGCCTCAGCCTCCTGAGTAGCTGGGATTACAGGTGCATGCCACCACGCCTGGCTAATTTTTGTATTTTTAGTAGAAGAGGGGTATTACCATGTTGGCCAGGCTGATCTCGAACTGCTGACCTCAGGTGATCTGCCCGCCTCGGCCTCCCAAAGTGCTGGGATTACAGGTGTGAGCCACTGAGCCCAGCTTGATGGAATTATACTTTCTATCAAATTAATTCTTGGAAGTGTCTGTCTGGTTAACAAAGCTAGGGTGCACTATAACTGCTCTCATTTATGTTAGATGAAGCTGGAATGGAATACATACTATTCTGAGAGATTTTCAATGGACACACATCAAAATAAGGCCAATATAAAAGCCAAAATTATTAGGTAGAAAAGACTAGATTTTATACTCCTAAAATAGAAGGGAACTTAGGTCTGGAGTTGGACAGGGATAGAGGTAGGTGGCTCAGGAAGTAAAGTGAAGAGTGGAGAGATCTGATAGTTCATGGGTTTGCTAACTCCTCCCATTTGCTAATCTCCCCAACTGACCTACTCCACGTTAGCACTCACACTCACACAGAAATAACTTCTACCTTCAAAAAGAGAAGAAGAAATTGATTGAGCAGACTTTCAATCTTTCATTTCATGAGCAGGGTGGTTTCCAGGGAAAAGAATATCGGTTTTATTTTCAGTAGAATTCGTTCTTAATCCAGTCTCTGCTTAGCTGTATGCTTTCTTTATGTCATTTTGAATTTTTTTCTGGCAAGTTTTCCTTGAGTGGCTGAATTTGATTTAGGTTCTTGTCTCCTCCTATGTATACTACTCTGTGTTTGCTACCATAATAGAACCTGTCGGTATAGACACTTTAGTATGTCACTGATCCACCAGCTATATTCTAGGGTATCTATATCTATATCTATATCTATATCTATCTATCTATATATCTCTCTATATATATATCTCATTTATTCAATAATAATTCATTGAGCACTGGCTAAGTTTGACTCTGTAAATACAAAGTCATATAAGATAAAGCTCTTGATATATATCCTAGATATATATATCTAGGATATATATATATATCCAGGATATATATATCTCGGAGATATATATATATATATATATATATATATATATATATATATCTAGGAGATATATATATATATATCTAGGAGATATATATATATATATATCTAGGAGATATATATATATATCTAGGACATATATCTAGGATATATCTAGGATATATATATATATATCTAGGATATATCAAGAGCTTTATCTTATATGACTTTGTATTTATAAAGTCAAACTTAGCCAGTGCTCAATGAATCATTATTGAATAAATGAGTAACCAGATAAATTTAAAAAAGGGTACCTTTGCTTCTTTGAGGCTGATTGCCTTGGTTTGTTCAAGTCATTCAATTACTTATCAATTCATCCACTAAACAAGCTTCCTAAAACATGTGCTCTATTGAAGATGTGAGGGTTACAAAGAAATAAATGAATTGTGTCTGCTCTTAAAAGAGCAGACTTTAAATGAAACATGTAACATTATCGAGTTGTAAAATACATGGAGTGACATCTTTATAGCTTATTTAAGTGGGGAGATGGGAGCTTCAGTGTGTCCCTCTTAACCTTGTCCACAATTAAAGTATAGGACCTCTCCTGAGCTGAGCATTAACCAGGACTGAAGGATGTGAAACCTTTAGATTCTGGGAAGACACCAATGACAAAACCTACAGAGAACTTCCCTCCTGTATGTTGGAGGAAAGTCTGGAGGCAGTAGTAGAGTCATGGGCTAAGGATGTGGGTACGGCTGGTTTGCAGAGATTTGTGAATTCCCAGTGGATCATGATGTAGCTTCTCAGTTGAGTGTTCCTGAAATGACAGTGGGTCTTTCTGGTCTCCCATAGGTGGCAGGAGGGCTTAGCAGATACATTGAGCTACTTTTAGCCCTGATTCTAAGATAATGCAAAGCTTTAGCAGCTGAAAAAACAAATGAACAAAGAGATTTCCTTTGGGTGCCAATCCAGGGAAGTTCTATTTTGGCATCTGGCAAAACTTTAATCCATTCAGCCAGAGATTACTGTCCCTTCCTTCATTTTTAAGATTTTTGTCACCCAAGGTATCTCAGCAGCTGGAATTTAACCCTCAGTGAATAAACAAAAAGAAAAAGGACAATCCACCTAATGCTTCCAGCACTCAAAGTGAAGAGAATCAAGAAAACACACAAAGTAAGTGGCTTCTAACAAAATGCAGCTACTAGAAAAGTCCGCCCACAACTTTCCTCAGCAGAGTTCTCTTGTCTTGTGCAAGAAATGGGTTACGGACTATGGAAAAAAGGGTTGGGGAAGCCTGAAGATTTCAGCTTTCACCAAACTGTCTGAAATTGCAGTTAGTGATTGTAAGTCAATCTTTCAGATTTAGATAACAACAAAGAATAACAAAAACTTCCTGGAATTGATCATGTAAGTACAACTCGAGATTTCTAATCAAATCAACCAATTATCATAGGTAGAGTATTAGTTAACATCCTAGATGTGTGTGTGTGTGTGTGTGTGTGTGTGTGTGTGAAGAGATAAAGTATGATGTTATTTAAGTTTTGCAGACAGATTTTGAACTTGAACAAAAATAGCACCCATCTCCAATAAACAAAATTATAAAAGTAAGGAAATTCAAGCATAGCACATGTACGTGCATGCACATGTGAACACACACACACAGATTTGCTGGACCTACAAAAATGGACCATGATTTACAACAGTGAAACAAACAAAAATAAATTGAAGAAATAGATGAATGGAACTAATGAAATAAAGATCGGGAAGATCTTGGATAAGAGACCAAGCAGACTTTCCATATGAATAACAAGAGTGCCAGAAAAAGAAAAAATTAACAGTTGAAGAAGACAAAGTTACTAAATAGTAGAAAAAAATGTAACTGAACAGAAGACTCAAGTATTACAACTAAAATGCTTCACTAAATTCCAGGCAAGATAGATAAAAAACATTATTCTACTGTGAAAAGAAGACCACTATCTCAGAATTTGAAAAATAAGGCTTTATTACTTATAAGAACTGCCTTGCAGGAAGGCAGGAGAGAGTGTTTACAAGCCAAGGAGTGATGATGATCATGAGCCAGTTCCTTGGCACATCAAAATGATAGACTTAGTTATATTCCTGAGTATACCCAAGACCCTCCAAGATTTGCTTTATGATCAGCAGGGAGGGGAGGGGGTCTCATTACCCTGGTAATGAAAATGATTCTTTTTAAGGATCAGAAGGGAGAGAAGAGTGGACTTTATAAATGAGCACACTCCAAAACACCTATTTGAAAGAAGTTCTGACTTGTGTTTAAAAGAAGTCAACTAGGGGGCAGTTCCAAGATGGCCGAATAGGAACAGCTCCAGTCTACAGCTCCCAGCATGAGCAATGCAGAAGACGGGTGATTTCTGCATTTCCAACTGAGGTACTGGGTTCATCTCACTGGGGCTTGTTCGACAGTGGGTGCAGGACACTGGGTGCAGTGCACCAAGTGTGAGCTGAAGCAGGGAAGTGCAAAGCGTCAGGGATTTCCGTTTCCTAGCCAAGCAAAGCTGTGTCAGACGGCACCTGGAAAATCAGGTCACTCCCACCCTAATACTGTGCTTTTCCAATGGTCTTAGCAAATGGCACAGCAGGAGATTATATTGTGCACCTGGCTCAGAGGGTCCCATGCCCATGGAGCCTCGCTCATTGCTAGCACAGCAGTAGGAGATGGAACTGCAAGAAGGCAGGGAGGCTGGGGGGAGGGGCACCCGCCATTGCTGAGGCTTGAGTAGGTAAACAAAGTGGCCAGGAAGCTCAAACTGGGAGGAGCCCACCGCAGCTCAAGGAGGCCTGCCTGCCTCTGTAGACTCCACCTCTGGGTGCAGGTCATAGCTGAACAAAAGGCAGCAGAAACCTCTGCAGACTTAAATGTCCCTGCCTGATAGTTTTGAAAAGAGTAGTGCTTCTCCCAGAATGGAGTTTGAGATCTGAGAAGGGACAGACTGCCTCCTGAAGTGGGTCCCTGACCCCCAAGTAGCCTAACTGGGAGGCACTCCCCAGTAGGGGCAGACTGACACCCACACGGCCGGGTACCCCTCTGGGACAAATCTTCCAGAGGAATGATCAGGCAGCAACATTTGCTGTTCAGCAGTATTCACTGTTCTGCAGCCTCTGCTGCTGATACCCAGGAAAACAGGGTCTGGAGTGGATCTTCAGCAAACTCCAACAGACCTGCAGCTGAAAGTCCTGACTGTTAGAAGGAAAACTAACAAACAGAAAGGACATCCACACCAAAACCCCATCTGTATGTCACCATCATCAAAGACCAAAGGTAGATAAAACCACAAAGATGGAGAAAAAACAGAACAGAAAAACAGAAAATTCTATAAATCAGAGTGCTTCTCCTCCTCCAAAGGAACGCAGTTCCTCACCAGCAACAGAACAAAGCTGGATGGAGAATAACTTTGACGAGTTGAGAGAAGGCTTCAGACGATCAAATTTCTCTGAGCTAAAGGAGGAAGTTTGAACCCATCGCAAAGAAACTAAAAACCTTGAAAAAAGATTAGACGAATGGCTAACTATAATAACCAACACAGAGAAGTCCTTAAAGGACCTGATGGAGCTGAAAACCATGGCACGAGAACTATGTGATGAATGCACAGGCTTCAGTAGCCGATTCGATCAACTGGAAGAAAGGGTATCAGTGATTGAAGATCAAATGAATGAAATGAAGTGAGAAGAGAAGTTTAGAGAAAAAAGAGTAAAAAGAAATGAACAAAGCCTCCAAGAAATATGGGACTATGTGAAAAGACCAAATGTACGTCTGATTGGTGTACCTGAAAGTGACGGGGAGAATGGAACTAAGTTGGAAAACACTCTGCGGGATATTATCCAGGAGAACTTCCCCAACCTAGCAAGGCAGGCCAACATTCAAATTCGGGAAATACAGAGAACTCCACAAAGATACTCCTCGAAAAGAGCAACTCCAAGACACATAATTGTCAGATTCACCAAAGTTGAAATGAAGGAAAAAACGTTAAGGGCAGCCAGAGAGAAAGGCTGGGTTACCCACAAAGGGAAGACCATCAGACTAACAGCAGATCTCTTGGCAGAAACTGCCAGAAGAGAGTGAAGGCCAATATTCAACATTCTTAAAGAAAAGAATTTTCAACCCAGAATTTCATATCCAGCCAAACTAAGCCTCATAAGTGAAAGAGAAATAAAATCCTTTACAGACAAACAAATGCTGGGAGATTTTGTCACCACCAGGCCTGCCCTAAAAGAGCTTCTGAAGGAAGCACTAAACATGGAAAAGAACAACTTGTACGAGCCACTGCAAAACCATACCAAATTGTAAAGACCATCGATGCTAGGAAGAAACTGCATCAACTAAAGAGAAAATAACCAGCTAACATCATAATGACAGGATCAAATTCACACATAACAATATTAACCTTAAATGTAAGTGGGTTAAATGCTCCAATTAAAAGACACAGACTGGCAAATTGGATGAAGAGTCAATACCCATCAGTGTGCTGTATTCAGGAAATCCATCTCACGTGCAGAAACACAAATAGGCTCAAAATAAAGGGATGAAGAAAGATCTACAAAGCAAATGGAAAACAAGAAAAGGCAGGGGTTGCAATCCTAGTCTCTGATAAAACAGACTTCAACCCAACAAAGATCAAAAGAGACAAAGAAGGCCATTACATAATGGTAAAGAGATTAATTCAACAAGAAGACCTAACTATCCTACATATATATGCACCCAATACAGGAGCACCCAGATTCATAAAGCAAGTCCTTAGAGACCTACAAAGAGACTTAGACTCCCACACATTAATAATGGGAGACTTTAACACCCCACTGTCAACATTAGACAGATCAACAAGACAGAAAGTTAACAAGGATATCCAGGAATTGAACTCAGCTCCGCACCAAGTGGACCTAATAGACATCTACAGAACTCTCCACCCGAAATCAACAGAATATACATTCTTCTCAGCACCACACCACACCTATTCCAAAATTGACAACATAGTTGGAAGTAAAGCACTCCTCAGCAAATGTAAAAGAACAGAAATCACAACAAACTGTCTCTCAGACCACAGTGCAATCAAACTAGAACTCAGGATTAAGAAACTCACTCAAAATTGCACAAATACATGGAAACTGAACAACCTGCTCCTGCATGACTACTGGGTACATAACAAAATGAAGGCAGAAATGAAGATGTTCTTTGAAACCAATGAGAACAAAGACACAACATACCAGAATCTCTGGGACACATTTAAAGCAGTATGTAGAGGGAAATTTATAGCACTAAATGCCCACAAGAGAAAGCAGGAAAGATCTAAAATTGACACCCTAACATCACAATTAAAAGAACTAGAGAAGCAAGAGCAAACACATTCAAAAGTTAGCAGAAGGCAAGAAATAACTAAGATCAGAGCAGAACTGAAAGAGATGAGACACGAAAAATCCTTCGAAAAATCCTTCAAAGAATCAATGAATCCAGGAGCTGGTTTTTCGACAAGATCAACAAAATTGATAGACCGCTAGCAAGACTAATAAAGAAGAAAAGAGAGAAGAATCAAATAGATGCAATAAAAAATGATAAAGGGGATATCACCACCAATCCCAGAGAAATACAAACTACCATCAGAGAATACTATAAACACCTCTACACAAATAAAATAGGAAATCTAGAAGAAATGGATAAATTCCTGGACACATACACCATCCCAAGACTACACCAGGAAGAAGTTGAATCTCTGAATAGACCAATAACAGGCTCTGAAATTGAGGCAATAATTAATAGCTTACCACCAAAAAAAGTCCAGGACCAGATGGATTCACAGCCGAATTCTACCAGAGGTACAAGGAGGAGCTGGTACCATTCCTTCTGAAACTATTCCAATCAATAGAAAAAGAGGGAATCCTCCCTAACTCATTTTATGAGGCTAGCATCAACCTGATACCAAAGCCTGGCAGAGACACAACCAAAAAAGAGAATTTTAGACCAATATCCCTGATGAACATCGATGCAAAAATCCTCAATAAAATACTGGCAAATCCAGTCCAGCAGCATATCAAAAAGCTTATCCACCATGATTAAGTGGGCTTCATCCCTGGGATGCAAGGCTGGTTCAACATATGCAAATCAATAAACGTAATCCAGCATATAAACAGAACCAATGACAAAAACCACATGATTATCTCAGTAGATGCAGAAAGGCTGTTGACAAAATTCAACAGCCCTTCATGCTAAAAACTCTCAATAAATTAGGTATTGATGGGACATATCTCAAAATAATAGGAGCTATTTATGACAAACCCACAGCAAATATCATACTGAATGGACAAAAACTGGAAGCATTCCCTCTGAAAAGTGGCACAAGACAGGGATGCCCTCTCTCACCACTCCTATTCAAAATAGTGTTGGAAGTTCTGGCCAGGTCAATCAGGCAGGAGAAAGAAATAAAGGGTATTCAATTAGGAAAAGAGGAAGTCAAATTGTCCCTGTTTGCAGATGACATGATTGTATATCTAGAAAACCCCATCGTCTCAGCCCAAAATCTCCTTAAGCTGATAAGCAACTTCAGCAGTCTCAGGATACAAAATCAATGTGCAAAAATCAAAAGCATTCTTATACACCAACAACAGACAAACAGAGAGCCAAATCATGAGTGAACTCCCATTCACAATTGCTACAGAGAGAATAAAATACCTAGGAATCCAACTTACAAGGGATGTGAAGGACCTCTTCAAGGAGAACTACAAACCGCTGCTCAACGAAATAAAAGAGGATACAAACAAATGGAAGAACATTCCATACTCATGGGTAGGAAGAATCAATATCATGAAAATCCCATGCTGCCCAAGGTAATTTTTAGATTCAATGCCATCCCCATCAAGCTACCAATGACTTTCTTCACAGAACTCGAAAAAAACACTTTGAAGTTCATATGGAACCAAAAAAGAGCCCCCATTGCCAAGTCAATCCTAAGCGAAAAGAACAAAGCTGGAGGCATCACACTACCTGACTTCAAACTATACTACAAGGCTATAGTAACCAAAACAGCATGGTACTTTTTACCAAAACAGAGATATAGACCAACGGAACAGAACAGAGCCCTCAGAAATAATACCACACATCTACAACCATCTGATCTTTGACAAACCTGACAAAAGCAAGAAATGGGGAAAGGATTCCCTATTTAATAAATGGTGCTGGGAAAACTGGCCAGCCATATGTAGAAAGCTGAAACTGGATCCCTTCCTTACACCTTACACAAAAATTAATTCAAGATGGATTAAAGACTTAAATGTTAGACCTAAAACCTTAAAAACCCTAGAAGAATACCTAGGCAATACCATTCAGGACATAGGCATGGGCAAGGACTTCATGCCTAAAACACCAAAAGCAATGGCAACAAAAGCCAAAATTGACAAATGGGATCTAATTAAACTAAAGAGCTTCTGCACAGCAAAAGAAACTACCATCAGAATGAACAGGCAACCTACAGAATGGGAGAAAATTTCTGCAATCTACTCATCTGACAAAGGGCTAATATCCAGAATCTACAAAGAACTTAAACAAATTTACAAGAAAAAAACAAATAACCCCATCAACAAGTGGGCAAAGGATATGAACAGACACTTCTCAAAAGAAGACATTTATGCAGCCAACAGACCCATGAAAAAATGCTCATCATCACTGGTCATCAGAGAAATGCAAATCAAAACCACAATGAGATACCATCTCACACCAGTTGGAATGGTGATCATTAAAAAGTCAGGAAAGAACAGGTGCTGGAGAGGATGTGGAGAAATAGGAACACTTTTACACTGTTGGTGGGACTGTAAACTAGTTCAACCATTGTGGAAGACAGTGTGGCGATTCCTCAGGGATCTAGAACTAGAAATACCATTTGACCCAGCCATCCTATTACTGGGTATATGCCCAAAGGATTGTAAATCATGCTGCTATAAAGACACATGCACACGTATGTTTATTGCAGCACTATTCACAATAGCAAAGACTTGGAACCAACCCAAATGTCCATCAATGATAGACTGGATTAAGAAAATGTGGCACATATACACCATGGAATACTATGCAGCCATAAAAAAGGATGAGTTCATGTCCTTTGTAGGGACATGGATGAAGCTGGAAACCATCATTCTCAGCAAACTATTGCAAGGACAAAACACCAAACGTCGCATGTTCTCACTCATAGGTGGGAATTGAACAATGAGAACACTTGGACACAGGAAGGGGAACATCACACACTGGGGCCTGTTTTGTGGTGGGGGGAGGGGGGAGGGATAGCATTAGGAGATATACCTAATGTAAATGACGAGTTAATGGGTGCAGCACACCAACAAGTCACATGTGTACATATGTAACAAACCTGCACGTTGTGCACATGTACCCTAGAACTTAAAGTGTAATAAAAATTATATATATAAAATAAAATAAAATAAAAGAAGTCAACTATGTCAAGTAATATACATGAATAAAATATAAGTTATATAATTTTTTTCAAGGAATAAAATATTAAATAATCCACTCTTAGTTATAATTTTTAAGTTCATTCAGAAGCTGGTGTTCTGTTAATTATGGTAGGGCTGATTTCCTTGTTGATACCTAGATACATCCTGGGAAGATTTCATGACTCCAAGGCTAGAAGAAAAATCTTTAAAAGCTTCCAGATAGAAAAAATAAGTTATTTGATTTTCTTAAAAATGATTTTTTGACGATGTCAGTTATCTTTTCTAAAATTTAACTTTTTACAACATTCTATAATGAGACATTCACTTGATTTTTTAAAAATAGCAAATACATGATAAATATTTAAATTGAGTGTGGACTAAATATGAAGTGTGTGTGTGTACACGTGTGTGCTTGTTACTGACATGAATTCCAACTACCAAAGAAAGGAGAGTCAAAGACTGATGTTTTATTTTATAACAATATTTAATTATTGGACATTTTATGCAAAATGGACTTTGATCAGATAGCATTTGAGCTCGTTGCAAATAGTCAACATGCAAAAGGAATTAAGAATAATATTCATGCAAGGATACAACATTACTAACTAGACTATTTTTAAAATAAAAAGCACCACCTAAAATCATCATATTACTACTTTACACACATGCATTTCTTTAATTTTTTTTTTACATAGATTTCTCACATCTATTCTTGCTTCATGGGTTTCAGTTTTATAATTTTTGGGATTGAAGACATAGTGTCTACATTAAGAAACTGACATGTTTACTCTGTATTTACTCACTGCCAAAAGCATTTTGGGAATCCTGGAGAAGATCTATTTGATTATCTGTTTTATGAGTTACATCCCCTCAATTAATCATTGAAGAACAAGAGACAGCATCAGACATAAGGACATTTTTACACTGGCCATTTGGGACTTAGGATCTATTCACTCTGGTCCATACTCTCTCTGGTTACTCCCTTTTTGTTTATTTGGACTTGATTCTGGATAATGGGAAAGGAAGCTGGAGAGCAGGAATGGTGTTTAGACTTCAGGTTCCAGCTGGCTGTGGTCATCATGTCCATGGAACTGATTGTCAAGTTATCTCGCCTTAGGGACCTTTAAAAAAACAAGTTTGAGGGCACTTAATAGTTTATTTCACTGTTCTTGTCAGAAATTAGTATTGAAACAAAAATATTTTTGGTAATTATTATTCAAGCTTGGAAAGAACTGGGAATAAAAATTGTTTGAGTTGAAGAAAAATAAAAGAATAAAACATTTATCTCACCCACCCTGACTACATTCCCGCTTTTCCAAACTCATTCTCTCTGAAATTTTGCTGAAAACACCCAAACATCTATCCCTCTCAAGCTTTGCGGGAAATAATTTGGGAAAAAGTATCAATAGAGTAAAGAGAAACTGGAGGATAGAAAGAGGCTGATATTTTGTTATTCATAGGACCTCTTGATGTGTACTCACTCAAATTCTTCAACCTTATATATTTCACTTGCTTTTGACTACTTTTACGTATAGCATAGTTTAAAATTATGTTAAATTTCTTTTGTTTTTTTTTTTGTTTTTAACCAAATAAACCTGTGGACTATATATGGTATAAAATCTCACACTATTTCTGAGAATTCGTATTATTTTTACGAATAGCTTTTTATGGCTCTCAGAGGAGTGAAACAACATTTACTAACTAAATTCTTTTCTTTCTTTCTTTCTGTCTTTCTGTCTTTCTTTCTTTCTTTCTCTTTCCTTCTGCTTTAGAAAATACCATAACTTCTGATTTTATCTGGCTAGGCACATCATCTCAATTTCTCTCTATAAATAGGTAGTTCATTCAGTTTCTTTTCATTTATTTATTTTTTCTTTCACACTTGACATCCCATTGAAAGAAAAATTTTAAATTTATTATTTATAATTTTTGTAGAGAGTTGCCCAGGCTGGACCCAAACTCCTGGCATCAAACAATCCTCCAGCCTCAGCCGCCCAAAGTGCTGAGATTGCATGTGTGAGCTACCTACCATGCCAGGCTAACTCAATTTCATCACACCTATGCACACAGATATCTAGGCTTGAAGTGAGTAAAGCTTTCACTAATGGAGTCATCGTTCACATTCTTGTTTAGAATACTGTACAGTACCTTCCAATAAACAGAATCATCATAGCAGTCCTGGTCAGATGGCTGTCCCCAGAGAGGCAACTTTAGAATTAAACCTGTGACGTTAGAGGGAAAATGAGTCATGTTGTGACGCTGAAGAGGAAAATCTACTTGCATAGTAGTTTATATACCATTATAAAATCATCCCCTTTAAATGACATAATTACTGCCAGAAGTTTAGAACATTTTTGAATTTAGCAATTGACTTGCTCATTAATTATCTTCTGTAAATAATCTGAGAGCATAAGATACAGGGAAGTGTTCACTTTTTATGCTGACCTGTCATCAGACCTCCAACAACTGCTGTTCCGATAGAGGAACCCAGTGCAGCCGCCTGCATGGCCATAGACCTAAGGAAGCAAACAAAAAAGAATCAGTGTCTTTCCTGGATCTCAGCCAAAGAAAGTCTCGCTCGCTGAGGGTGTGGATGACTGCCATCTTCAGGCTAGAGTGTAACATTACACAGCAGCAAATTAAGCATTTGTTACAATTTTTCTTTCATATTCTTATTTTCTTTGAAACTCTTGAGCAGTGTTAGAAAATTCTGAGATACACCTTAAAGAAGAGAATCATCTTTTAATGTAAACTTTGAAAATAAGACTTTCCTTAGGGAGGGTTTAGCACTCTCAAAAAATTGATACCTGATCTGATTCATTTAATAAACATTGAGTATCCACTCTCTGTCAGTTTCTTTTCTAGGAACAGAGGATAGAGTAATATATAAAACAACATGAGCTACTAAAACTAATTTCAGCATATATTGTAGAGATAGCTCATTGAAGATATTCAAGTATATCTCTATATGTCATCTTAGAAGTCATTGCCTTAAACTGAAATTAGTAAAAAATACTTTGTAATTTTGAGAATGAAAGAATGTGATAAAAGGCCATTGAAGTGCATAAAGGTGTTATATGAATGACAAATGACCTAGGAATGTGGGGATCTTCTTAGCACAGCAGCTTACTCATAGCAGACAATAAAGAGTTGTTGAAAGACTGAATGAGTGACTCCAAAGAATAAAACAATTGGAAAATGAGAGTTTTTTTGGTCTTCCAGTCTCATCATCCAAGGGAGAGGATGCACTAAATTCAGATTCCTTTTTTTCTCCTTATCTGAAGGGTTTACATATTTTAATATATAAAAAAACTGCACAAGTAACATATCATTGTGAAAACATTAGAAACTGCAGATAACAAAAAGAAGCAGAAAAGTTTAATATCCCTCAGATTGTATCAGAATAAAAATGTAAAATAAAAACATGTATTTTTATAAAAATGCAATCTTACTATATTACTTATTTTCACATTAAATATGTTTTAGGGGTCCGTTTATGTGAGTCAGTGTAGATCTGGACCATAGTTTGAATTGTGCAAAGTATTGGTTGCTTCCAGTGTTTCATATTTTTAAAAATGCTGTGAGAACATCTCCTCTGAACATGCTTATGAACTTGTCTGATTATTTTCCTAACATAAAACCTATCTAGAAATGAGAATATTAGTAAAAGGCTGCATAAACCTCTTTTTTTTGAGACGGAGTCTCGCTCTGTTGCCAGGCTAGAGTGAAGTGAGGTGATCTCAGCTCACTGCTATCTCCTCCCCACATTCAAGCAATTCTTCTGACTCAGCCTTGCAAGTAGCTGGGATTATAGGCACCCACCACCATGCCGGGTACTTTTTGTGTTTTTAGTAGAGATGGGGTTTCACCATATTGGCCAGGCTGGTCTCAAACTCCTGACCTCAGATGATCCACCTGCCTCGGCCTCCCAAAGTGCTAGGATTACAGGCTTGAGCCACCGCGTCCGGTCTATATACTTCTTAAGAACTTTTCCAAATAGAAAATTGTACAATTTATATTCCAATTTTTTACTTTAGCCATTATTCAGTATTATTATTATTATTAATTCATTCATGCTTTATCACTTTGATAAGTGAAAAACTGGTAGCTTGTTTTAATTTGCATTTCTTTGATTATGAGTGAAGTTGAGTATTTTATATATACTTATTTGATTTTCTTCTTTTGTAAATTTCCTGTTAATTTTACAGGAATTTGCCAAGATCTTTTACAAGGTCGTAAAAGATATTTTTGATAACAAGTGTTCTGTGATCAAATAAACTTGGAAAACACTGACTTATACAAAATTAACAGCATTACTAGAGTTATGCTGCTATAATTTGCAAAAACATCCCTTAAGAATATTAACTTTCCCTTGTTCTATGCTTACCAAAACCCTAATTTGCATTTTAATATTCTGAATAGACACATGTAAGTAGTTTGGTTCTCAGGCAGTATTTTATTTGGTGTGAGATATGTAAATTTTACCGACGTGAATGCACCTTCAAGGCTTGCCCCCCTTCCCCTCTTCTGATATTCCTCTGCCTCCTACCCCCACCAACGAATAAATTGAGATGTTTCTAAACCTGAATTCCCAAGGACCAGACCCTCAACCATGAGACTTAACCAATGTCTGACCACCCAGTGAGGCCTCCTCTTTGAGAGCCAGATAGACTTGTTTTATTGCATCTGTGAAACTGGTCTAGGCATGATGCTCAAGAATTCTTAATCATAGGCACCTCTTAGGGTGTTTGCACAGTGTATGCACACTCCATCACTGAGGAGTTGAGCTCATTCACACATGCTTTTATCATGCTTACTTTGCATTAAAATATTTTAGTGTTTGATCTCTACAGTCTCAGGAACTGAAAAAGATGTGCATATTCTGGAGCTGTCCTCTAAATTTGCAAAAAGGGTTAAAAAATACAGAAGAAATGTGTCAACTGTACACATGAAGAAGGAAGCAAACTACTTAGTAGGAAATATGATTAAATGCATTTTTCAAGTATTTATTATTATTGATCTCAACAGGGTTAAATTTTAATCTGCTAAAACTGAAGATAAGATTTTTCTTTTTAAATTATGCACCTCTAGTTAGTGATCATTCAGACATTTCTAGACACACATTTCCCTCTTCTTCATGCTTTCAATTGGATTTAAAAATTGAGCATTCTGCTATGCAGCCATAAAAAAAAATGGGTTAATGTCCTTTGCAGGGACATGGATGAAGCTGGAAACCATCATTCTCAGCACACTAACACAGGAACAGAAAACCAAACACTGCATATTCTCACTTATAAGTGGGAGTTGAACAGTGAGAACACATGGACACAGGGAGGAGAACATCACACAGCCGGACCTGGTGGGGGTTGGGGTACAAGGGGACAGAGAGCATTAGGACAAATACCTACTGCACACGGGGCTTAAAACCTAGATGACTGGCTGATGGGTGCAGCAAACCACCAAGACACATGTATACCTATGTAATAAACCTGCACATTCTGCACATGTATCCAGAACTTAAAGTACACACAATTTAAAAAAATTAAGCATTCTGATTTCTCTTTATTTACTCTGTGTGATCTGGACTCTATGATCTTCTCAGCTTTTTCACATGGATGACATTCATACCAAATTGCTCCAATATTGTGGCATCCCTTCCATTCTCTGGGGTTTGCTTGATAGTTGTTTTTCCTCTGGTCATTTAAGTAAACATTTATACCCAACTTAGGAAAGAATCTACGTCTGATAGAACTAGAAGGGATTTTGGAGAATAAATACTCCAATCTTCTTATTTTACAGAGGAGAAGACTGAAAACCAGAAATGCTGAGTGATACCTCAGAGGTCACATAACTAGTTAGTAGCAGAGTTGGGGCCATATACCAGTGTTGTTGATTCTGCAGAACCAACTGCTTTCTGTATTACTCCAACTCATCCTTCTTTGTGTGGATTGGATGGAACTGACTGTTCAGCTCATCATATGTGCCTCCTCCTCTATTTTGGAGAGATCAAGAAAAAGACTAAACCTTCTATAATCTGACTGTGATTATCAAATTTCCCTGTCTGCTAGGAGACAATTGTTTCTGGTAAAGACATTTAAAATAACATTGTTAATTTTTTTAAATTAACAATTTCAGTTAAGATGCCTCTTCCAATATAATTTTATTCTAATGATCTTCTCTCACGTGAGTCTCTTTGGCTCCAGTAAAGACAATACAAACTATGGCCAGAACAGCTAAAATGAAAACTCTCCCATTTCTCGGAGTGAGAGAAAACATCATGGGACCACAGGGGCTGAAAAACCCATTCTTTTACTCACGTGTTGGAGGCGCCCATTGCTACTGCCACAATGCCTGCAAGGCCTCCCACTACACCAGGTAAGCCGTGGAGGTTATGGACCCCACATGTATCATGGATCCTCAGTTTAGTAGTAAAAAGTGGCTAAAATTATAAAAGGAGGAAGGTTTATTATTTAGTTAAACATATAGAACTCTAGAACTGAAACAGAGCTATAGCTGGGCTCTATTCTTCCTTGGAGAAGAATTATTTTATAAATAATTTTTTATGTACATTTAAGGTATACAACATGATGTTATGAGATACATATAGAGAGAAAAAGGTCACTATAGTGAAGTATATTCACGTCTCCAACATCTTACATAGTTACTTTTTTTTTGTTTTTTTTTGTGGTAAGAGTAGCTAAAAATCTCCTCATTTAGAATAAATTCTATGTACAGATATACAGTACAATTTTACTACCTATAATGCTCATGCTGTGAATTAGCGCTCTAGGCATATTCCTCCTGTATTTCTGCTACTTTGCATTCTCTGAACTACATCTCCCCATTTCCTTCTCCACCCAGAAGAAATTTTATGTAGAGCACAGTTCTCCATCCATATCTGAAGTCCACTTAAAGTTAAAGGATTTGAATATATAGTTGTGGCAAAACTGCCCATTTCAGTCTTTAGTGGATGGGTTTGAAGGGAGTCATTTCACATCCTACTCCTTCTCACCTACTGATGACATCCTAAATCTCTCTCTCTTTTTTTTTTTTCTTTTCAGACGGAGTCTCACTCCATTGCCCAGGCTGGAGGGTAATGGCGCCATCTCGGCTCACTGCAACCTCCGCCTCCCGGGTTCAAGTGATTCTCCTGCCTTAGCCTCCCCAGTAGCTGGGATTACAGGTACCCGCCACCATGCCCAGCTAATTTTTGTATTTTTTTTTTTTTTTTTTAGCAGAGACGGGGGTTTCACCATGTTGTCCAGGCTGGTCTCGAACTCCTGACCTCAGGTGATCTGCCTGCCTCAGCCTCCCAAAGTGCTGGGATTATAGCTGTGAGCCACCATGGTTGGCCGACATCCTAAATCTCTTGAAAGAGCAGAGTCCTTAATTACATAAGACAAATAACAACAACAACTTCAGTGGAACAGTCCCAAAGGAAAGTAATGCCCATGTACTTAATATTTAATTCAAACTGAATTATAAATAATTGATACTGGATTCTTTCCTGTTACACAGAAGTCAGGGCAGAGTAGAACCACTGAACCACTGAAATGGGAGTGGTATTTCCAAAAAGAAGGCAAATGGCCTCCAAATAATAATGTTTATAAAATAAAACTCAGTAGCTTTTTTCTGCTGGTGGGA
Source organism: Gorilla gorilla gorilla (assembly GCF_029281585.2). Classification (NCBI taxonomy): domain Eukaryota; kingdom Metazoa; phylum Chordata; class Mammalia; order Primates; family Hominidae; genus Gorilla; species Gorilla gorilla. Next base: position 67,379,848 of record NC_073229.2, read on the forward strand.
CATGTGAGAAAAATGGTGCAGATTCAGAGTTTGACTCAGAACATCTGCTGTACTTACAGTCAGGAACTTGTATCCAAGCACAGAGACCATTCCTGCAATGCTCCCAATAATCATAGAACCAAATGGGTGAATTGCCATATCCGCACAAGTGCCCACAGCAACTCCTCCAGCAAGGGTGGCATTCTGAATGTGAACCTGTGTGAGCGGCAGAAACATAAATGAGGTGAGCTGGATGATGGAGAATTCAGAAGGATCAGAGGATTCTAGAGTTCAAGAGACCCACATCACATTCTTCAGTTGAAAGGGCTATTGGTTCTTTTTTAGAAAGAGGGTTGTTTGGATTTATAGAAGGCCTTTCTTTCAAGAAGTTGACATTTGGTATCTTTCTTGCCAGTCACTTGGTAGTGAATGAGTAATCAGCTTAACTCTTTAAGGCCAGTGGTGGAAGGCATTTGAGAAAATCAAAAGATGTTGTAGTGGGAGGGTAGGAGTGTTTAAAGCAAATATTCTCGCAATGTTTTGTCTATTTATGCAGTTTTCGGAACACATTTGTGGTTATCATGAACCAAAAGATGACTATGGCCACCTTGTGTTTTGTAGTCTGTGATATTCCAATATTCAAAGAGGAAATGTAGAGACATTGAAATGTACACATTACATATGAAAGACAATAGTTTTTGCAAACGTCACTGGATTGAGGACATTTGAGGATGAAGGAAAGAGGAATTGATTTTTTTTTTTTTTTCGAGATGGAGTCTTGCTCTGTCTCCCAGGCTGGAGTGCAGTGGCGCGATCTTGGCTCACTGCAACCTCCACCTCCTGGGTTCAAGTGATTCTCCTGCCTCAGCCTCTCTAGTAGCTGGGATTACAGGTGCACGCCACCATGTCCAGCTAATTTTTGTATTTTTAGTAGAGATGGGGTTTCGCCATGTTGGCCAGGCTGTTCTGGAATGCCTGACCTCAGATGATCCACCCACCTTGGCCTCCCAAAGCACTGGGATTACAGGCATGAACCACTGTGCCCGGCCAGGAATCAATTTTTGTTTAGCAGAATTTCTCAGAAAAATTGCAGTCTGGCTGTTCTGTCTGAGAAGCAGAGGTCATCAGTACTTTTAAAAGAGAAACACTGAACTGTGCGATTTTTCCTTTTCATTGTTTTTAATGACCTCTCATGAGACAATTTGTGGATAAATAAGATACATGCCCTCAGCTATGCTTAAAAAATAAATTACAATAGCATTTTCCTCCCCAATCCACCCCACCTGCCCCACCCAGCTAGAAGGGTAGACTGGCTGATCTGAGGGTTACTCCTTTACTGGTGTTTCTCTAGCTCATAGGCAAGAAACTCAAGAGACCAATTTGGGGGAATTTAAAAAATATTTTATTTTGAACTAATTGCAGACACATAAAAGTTGTAAAAATGCTACAGAATGTTTCCATATATCCCTCATCCAGTTTCTCAAATAAGATGTTAATCTTACATAAACATGGAAACGAAATTAGCATTGATAAAATACTGTTGAAGACATTTGAATTTCACCGTTATTCTTACTGAAATTTTTTCTAGTATCCTATTGAAGACCCCACATTGCATTTAGTTGTTATTTCTTTGAGAGGAATGTTTGCAGTTGGGAGAATAGAATCAGTGTGCATCATCCCACTCTCTTTTTCTGCTGTTTGATAAATCTTGTTTCTAAGAAATCTTTTCTCAGAACTTGGGAGCAGTTAACTCTATTATTAAAGAAATATACCTCAAATCAAAGATTTTTACAAGACTACCTTCATTCTCTACTAGACTGTAAATTCCTTGAGAACATTTTTTAATCTTCCAGGATAAAAAATTTTTTTTCTTTTTTTTTTCTTTGTGAGATGGAGTTTCACTCTTGTTGCCTAGTCTGGAGTGCAATGGCATAATCTCGGCTCACTGCAACCTCCACCTCCCAGGTTCAAGTGATTCTCCTGTCTCAGCCTCCCGAGTAGCTGGGATGACAGGTGTCTGCCACCACGCCTGGCTAATTTTTTTTTTTTTTTTTTGTATTTTTAGTAGTCACAGGGTTTCTCCATGTTGGCCAGGCTTGTCTTGAACTCTTGACCTCAGGTAATTCCCCTGCCTAGGCCTCCCAAAGTGCTGGGATTACAGGCATGAGCCACTGCGCCCAGCCCAGGGTACAGATTTGATGAATAAGTGAATTAATGAATAAATGTTGCTGTTTTTAAAACATTGTACAAGGTCTGCTTCTGATTTGTCTTGAGAGTTCAGCAGTGATGCAGAAATTACCTACTATTTATCTGAGCAACTGTCAGTGTTGTGATGCAAAATTTCCATGAGGGCTAAGGCGGCACTTACCATGTTGAGCTTGCCTCGGTGCTCCACTAGGCTGGAGAAGGCAAAGGCTGTGAGCACACAGGCAGCGAGAGAGAAGTACGTGTTTACAATGGCCTTGCACTGTTTGTCTCCAGGTTCAGCAATGGCTGAGTTAAAGCTGGGCCAAAACATCCACAGAAAGAGAGTCCCTGTAGTGAACCAAAAGAGGGGATATTAGTTCTGAATATGGAAGACAGTCCAGAGGATGCAGTTTGCTTTATTTATTTATTTATTTGTTTGTTTATTTATTTTTGAGATGGAGTGTCCCTCTGTCGCCCAGGCTGGAGTGCAGTGGCTTGATCTCTGCTCACTGCAACTTCCACCTCCCAGGTTCAAGCAATTCTTCTGCTTCAGCCTCCTGAGTAGCTGGGATTACAGGTGCAGACTACCATGCCCACCTAATTTTTTTTTGTATTTTTAGTAGAGGCGGGGTTTCAGCATGTTGGTCAGGCTGGTCTCAAACTCCTGACCTCGTGATCCACCCGCCTCGGCCGCCCAAAGTGCTGGGATTACAGGCGTGAGCCACCACGCCCAGCCTGGAGGATGTAGTTTCCTTTGGCCACTGACAATGTCTCTGTTTAGTCTTGATTATCTACAGTTAAGAGAAAAGAGGAGAATTGAGCCAGCATAAAGTAGTATGCAAAAGATGCTCATTTTTTCAAAGTTTAATTGAATTTATTATTATTATTATTATTATTATTATTTAGAGATGGAGTCTCACTATGTTACCCAGGCTGGACTCAAACTCCTGGGCTCAAGTAATCCCACCTCAGCCTCCTGAGTAGCTGAGGCTACAATCGTTCACTACCATGCCTGGCTTGGATGTTCTTTTTGAGCATCTCACACCCTTGTTGAAGTTAACCTTCTCTGGTGCCTTTTCAAATAGATAAGATTCAAGCAACTTTATCCACACTCACCAATCATTGCAAACAAGTCTGAGTAGTATGCGGACTCTTCATTTTTATGCCCCTTTCTCAGTCCAGATCGATACAAGATGCCTGCTACAGCCAAGCCAAAGTAGGCCCCAAAGGCATGGATCGTCATTGATGCTCCAATGTCAGAGGCCTGAGGGACAAAATAGCATTCATATAAATAGAGGTGAACCTGAGACTCATTTATGGGAGGAAAGTCAATGAAAGAATTGCATTGTTGGTTAAACAACTTAAAAAAATTAAAGAGGGACAGAAAGATTGTGTCAGAGAAAGGGGGGTAAAACAGGGAGTAAAACAGAAATAGCACAGAATTTGGAGCCATACAGAACTGACTTTCAATCCTAGGTCAGTTACTTTCTTGCAATGTGACTTTAGACAAATTATTAAACATCTCTGATCTAAGGGTTCTATAAAATGGGGAAATATTACCCACTCTCAACAGAGTTTGTGGTGAGACTTAGATAAGAACATATTTCTAAAGTGCTAGTTCCCTGGTGGGCACACAAGACATGCGAGGTTACTTCTCTAGGTGATGGAGATTTTGAGTGAAATATGTATTGTTCAGCCTGGCCTGGTGGTGCACCCCTTGTAGTCCCAGCTACTGGGGAGGCTGAGGCAGGAGAATGACTTGAGCCTAGGAGTTTGAGGTTACAGTGAGCTATGATTGTCACATTGCACTCCAGCCTAGGTGACAAAGCAAGAACTAATCTCAAACCAAAAAAAAAAAAAGATACTGCTTGTGATACAAAACGAAGATGATATGTTCACTTGAAATTGCAGTTAAAGCTCACTTAATTGTAACTCAAGACTTGAAACTTCAAAAAACCAGAGTTTTTACCCATATTTTTTAAATTCTGCTCTATGATGACATGAAAACCAGCTGAGGTCCCAGATTCATTTCAAGAGATTTAGATTCCTCTTTAGGATATGATGTGGATTTGACCCAGTTTTCTACATTTCTTTCCTCTAGAGGGAATACTCAAAGGGTCAAATTGTACTTATAGACAGTAAGATGACACACATCTATTTATGAAAGATTTTCAAATTTAAGTAAAAAGGTCTTCTAGTTGTTGTTGCTTTGTTTACTAGACATAGACAGACCCAGTCCCCTTGAAGATCCACACTTGGTTGTAATGAGTCAAATATCTTCCCAGCATATATGATCTGTCTAGCAATCTTTAGCCTCCCAGCAACACTTAGTCCCTTCCCAGCTGGGAAACCTTGCCTTGCTTCACCAGGTGGCTTCAGGAAGATGGGAGGTGGCTATTAATCATGCTTGGACTTTCCAAATACCATGTGAGTCTGTGCCTATCTTGAAATGCTCACATATTTGTACGCAAAATAACCTTCTCTGTTTTTCCCTTTGGAACCATCAAATAAGTCTTCATTCAGCTAGCACACAGAGTTTACAGAGTCTTTATTAATCTGACCCACTTACTTTGGTGGTTTCATCTGGTATCAGTCAAGTCCTTTCACCTTACTCTAGAAGTTTTCTTTTAGTTCCTCATCACCAATTCAAGACTGGTTGTTGTTACCTTGGCTTAAAGAAATTTTCTCCCCATTAGTTACTTGAAAACTTCTAGGTATCTTTTAGGTCCAGTGTAACTGTCACTTACTCAGGGAACCCCTCCTTGATTCTACAATCTAATCTTCCAGTTACACTTTCTCATAGACCTACCCTACATATTTTTCGTAGCATGTATTGCAATTTATAATAACATTTGTGTGTTTGTGTCTTTGGGTGGGTGGATGAATGTGTAATTATTTATTTGGTTTCTGTCTCTCCCACTAGAGTGTAAGCTCTATAAAAACAGGAACTTTCATATTTTGTTTGTCATTGAGTCCCCAACATCTAGAAAGTTATCAAAAATATTTGCAGTTCAATTAATGTTAATAGAAATATAAACACAGTAACAAAGTACTAGAGTGCCCCTAAATGTTCTTTATTTATTTATTATTCCTGGGGGGAATCAATGAAATATTTGTGGAGAAAAAAGTTTGACTGAGGCCTTAACAAAAACCACTACAAGGTTTTACATAGGGCTATTCACCTAGTAGTAAAAATATAAAAAAGGAATTCATCATTGATAGGCAAAAGAAGAATTGAGGAATTAGAAAAATCTGGAGGTGAATTCAGACTCTGGCAAGCCATTCAGCATCTGTGATAATCAGTTTTTATGGTGTATACATGATAATAAAAATAATACCTACCATGCAGTGTTGTTGTGAAGATGAAATAAAATAATGTTTACAAAACTCCTAGTTTACAGTAGGCACTCAGTAAATGATGGTTATTGTTACTATTTGCTATGGTATCACTCTCACCAAGATTTACTCCCATACACCATAGACACACATTGTTTTTTTGTAGCCAGAACTGATGCCCAAAGCTAGGAAAGTATAAATTTTCTAACTCTTACCTTAAATATTTCACTAACCAGGTATTCATTGTGGGCAAAGAAAACAATTTCTAAAATTGTCATGATCAGCATTTGGGAGGGGCTCGTTTTTCCCAGGACAGCTCCAAAAGATATCAGAACTGTGGCTGCACTGAAGTCTGCATTTATCATGCTGAAGGGAAACAAGAATAAATTGAAGAGTAATGCACACCCAACATAAAACTGACCAAAGTGCAATCCCATCTCCCACCAGGCACATCCAGTGCTTCCCAGGCTTACTCATCATCTCCCACTTCCTTACGCCTCCTCTTTTTGACCAGACACTCTTTAGTTGCTCTAATGTATATATTTTAACTCACCTTTTATCTCATTTAGGGTTTTACTTTATATTCGTTGATCTAATAAGTGAATTATTTCCTGGGGTGTGTGTTTACTTTGCACAACAAGAATACATGTTTACATTTTAGAAACAATCTGAAAAATAACGAACGGGAAATTTTTGCTCCCTGTAGCTGAGATGGAAGGAATAATACTTTTATGGAAGAGGGTTTCTCATATCCTCAAAGTCAAACTAGAGAGGTTACAGACATGAGTGTATTATCCAGCTCAGTAGAGGAAGGCATTGATTCAGATTTTTGAATTTAAACAATTTTCTGTTGCATAAGGGAGGCAATTTGCCAGCCAGTACAGTAAATGACAGGGGACTACCAGAGAAACGATTGATTTGAAAATGAAATGGCTGATAAATAAAGAATTGTCTTAGTCTGCTTGGACTGCTATAACAAAATACCATAAACTGGGTTGTTTATAAATAACAGAAATCTATTTCTTATGGTTCTGGAGGCTGGGAAGCCCAAGATCAAGATGCTGACAGACTTGGTGTCTGATGAGGGCTCCCTTTCTGGTTGGTAGATGGTGCCTTCCAGCTGTGTTCTCACACAGTGGAAGGGGTCAGGAGTCTCCTGTGGACCTCTTTCACAAGGACACTGATCCCATTCATAAACACTCTGCCTTCATGACCTGGTCACCTCCCCAGTCCCCCACCTCTTAATATCATCATGTTGGAGGTTAAGAGTGTAATATATGAATTCTGGAGGATGCAAACATTCAGCCCATAGTAAGGATGCTCACTTTTTGATTCCAATGTTAAATTTCTGTCCCTGGCTTTGCAGGATTCCCTGTACAATAGTGCCCCACTGGAGGCCCAAAGCAGCAATGAGTAGGTTGAAACCCACACTGCTGAAGCCATATTTCTTCAGGAAGGTCATGAGGAAGCCAAACCCAACAAATATCATAACATGTACATCTTGGAACACTGGAAAAGAGGAAAGGAAAAAAATATCTGCATTAGGAGAGCATGAAGAAAGTACTGCATCATAGTATACCCCACTTATTAAGTGCTACCACCTTTGTATAACACACTAGGAAAAGAGAGCATTTAACTGGGAAGCAAAAGTCTTGTTCCAATGCCAGCTTGAGTACTTACTAACCAAGAGACTTTGGCAAGTTATTCAGTGTTGGAGCTTTTTATTGGGAAGACTATGCACTATTACAACAGTGTGTCTTTCATCCTGTCCCTGAGGAATTCTACATTGTTTTCCACCTGAGGACAGCGTTACAAAGCACAGAGCAAGCATCACCCCTTCTTGAAGACTTTCCCAATACTCTCAGGAAACAGAATTATTTTCTGTTTTCATTTACATAGCTTTGTGTATATACTTTAGCTTTATCATTGTCATGCTATATTAGCATTTATTTAGCATTTGTCACACTGTAATAGTCAATAAGGTGTCCATCTCCTGCACTAGATTGTGAACTTCTTGATTGAAGGGGTTTGGAACCATTCATACTTGGCTCTCTTTAACTTGGCATAATAGCTTGCATATCAGAGAAGAAGTAGTACGTTTCTTTGATGGATGAGTCTCCATTTATCAAATATGTATAATAGCACCAGCCACGAAAATCTTACCAGATCATTATTTGGGTCAAATGGGATAATTTCTTTGTTAGCACTTTATGAACCATGAAGCATTAATAAACATAAAGGCTGTATCCTCTTGAGTAACAAATATTCAACTTGGTGTCTGGGGATATGGGCTCAGGTACCTGAGTTCAATCACATGACTGTGTGACCCTGGGCAAGTCACTTACTCTCTATGAGCTTCAGTGTTTTCATCTGCAACATTGTAAAGGTCCTATTTCACAGAATAATCCAAGTGGGATCACCTGTGTAGGAGGATTTGCATACGGTAAAGTATTATGCCAATAAAACATATGATCAAATGCAAGATAGTGAAAACATGAACTCTTCCTTCAAGAAACTGACAGTTAAGTTGGTAAGACATACATATGGATAAACCATATACGAGATTGACATTTTTGCATTGGAAATAGTCCTTCGATCTGAAGCAAGGATCTGGGCAGTACATAACAGCATCCACTACAGTGGACAAACCTGAATGGGGTACCATAGTTTCTCTCTCTCTCTTTTTTTTCGGGGGGAGACAGAGTCTCGCTCTGTCTCCCAGGATGGAGTGCAGTGGCATGAACTCGGCTCACTGCAACCTCCGCCTCCCAAGTTCAAGCAAATCTCCTGCCTCAGCCTCCCAAGTAGCTGGGATTACGGGCGCATGCCACCATGCCCGGCTAATCTTTGTATTTTTGTAGAGATGAGATTTCACCATGTTGGCCAGGCTGGTCTCAAACTCCTGACCTCAAGTGATCTGCCCGCCTCGGCCTCCCAAATTGCTGGGATTACAGGTGTGACCCACCATGCCCGGCCCCATAGTCTCTTTTTAATTAAACATCACCATTGTGGCCAGAGGTTTAAGTGGAAATAGGTATGAGGGAACATGTGCCTGGAAAATATGTCCCAGAAGAAACCAACATTAAAAGTCCATTAATTTGCCCAAAAGATGAAGTCAGGATTTGAACTCCAACCTGACTTTCCTGATTTCTCCATTCATTGAGCACTGCAGGGGTATAAAATAACCTAAGCAGAGCTCTGGCTTCTGAGGCACACAGAGACGTTACTCCTTCTTGGCTCCTCTCTACTTCTGTTCTGCCATCAGGCTCAGGGGCTAGTGTGTTGAGGGTAAGAGACTGTGGTACACTACTCAGGCTTGTCTACTGCAGTGGATGCTCAGATGCGCTGCCCAGATGCCCCCTTCAGATCAAAAGACTTATTCCTCTCATTTTTCCCTGGCGGTCAGGAGTGCCACCAGATGAAACCCTAAGCTCTCAATTCTCTCTGGAAAATGCTCTTCTTTTGCTCAAGATCATAGCTCTTCCTTCGGGTAGTCTGGACACAATAACTGATTCACATGAGCAACCGCTTGTCTCAGAAAAGGACCACCTAAAACTGGATAATCCTAGCTTCAGAGCCTCCTGCAGGGTCAGCTGAGGCCTTCTCCTTCTCTGCCCAAATTCTTTTCCCTCAGGTGTTGATCCTTAAGGTGTTGATTCCCATCCCATACCTACCCATGGTACCCTAGAACTGAGATTTTACCTGACTCGCTGATGGGCGTTTGTCAATTAATATCAACCTGTTTCCCTTTTTGCTTTTTGAAGTAGAGATAATCACATATATTCATTTTTCTTTACACATTGATTTGTCACCCACCATTTAATGTTTGTATGTAAAAATTTGATCTAGATCATAGAATAAATTGGACAGGAACTTAGGGGATATGCATGATTCTTAGTATGGTTTTAGTAAACCTTTATGGGACTCAGTTATCTTTTAAGGAACACTTGGATTACATGATGTCTAAAGTGTCTTAGCTCTACAATTTATTTTATTTTGCATTTAGGTCAGGACACTGAGACACAGAGAAGTTAGGTTACTTGTTTATAGTCACAAACTAGAATAAAAATAAGGACTCAGTTTTTTTCATTTTGTTCATTTTTTTTAATTACATAAAGTTTTTCCTAACATTCTTTTTTTTTTTTTTTTTTTTTTTTTTTTCTTAGAGCACTCTGGTTCTGCCCGTAATTTATTGGTTTTAAACTGTGCAGTTACCAACTGATATGGTTTGGCTCTGCGTCTCCACCCAAATCTCATCTTGTAGCTCCCATAATTCCCATGTGTTGTGGGAAGGACCTGGTAGGAGATGACTGAATAATGGAGGCAGGTCCTTCCCGTGCTGTTCTCTGACAGTGAGTGGGTGTCACAAGATCTGATGGTTTTTTTTTTTTTTTTAGACAGAGTCTCATTCTTGTCCCTCAGGCTGGAGTGCAGTGGTGCGATCTTGGCTCACTGCAAGCTCTGCCTCCCGGGCTCAAGTGATTCTCCTGTCTCAGCCTCCCAAGTAGCTGGTGTTACAGGTATGGGCCACCATGCCGGACTTGGTACTTTTAGTGGGGACAGGGTTTCACCATGTTGGTCAAACTGGTCTCGAACTCCTGACCTTGTGATCCACCCTCCTTGGCTTCCTAAAGTGCTGGATTACAGGCGTGAGCCACCGCGCCTGGCAATCTGATGGTTTTAAAAACAGGAGTTTCTCTGCACAAGCTCTCTCTTTGCCTCCTGACACACCATGACACCCAAGAGGTGACTTGCTCCTCCTTGCCTTCCACCATGATTGTGAGGCCTCCCCAGCCATGTGGAACTGTAAGTCAAATAAACTTCTTTCGTTCGTAAATTGCCAGCCTCGGGTATGTTTTTATCAGCAGTGTGAAAAGGAACTAATACACCAACTAATTTAAGAAATTTTTTTATCTAATTTCATAATCTCTGTTAGTGGAACAATTATTCTGCAGATTTTACCCCCCTTCCCCTTTGATGGAAAACCAGACTTTTTTTTTTTTTTTTTTTTTTGAGACGGAGTCTCGCTCTGTCGCCCAGGCCGGACTGCAGTGGCGCTATCTCGGCTCACTGCAAGCTCTGCCTCCTGGGTTCACGCCATTCTCCTGCCTCAGCCTCCCGAGTAGCTGGGACTACAGGCATCTGCCACTACGCCTGGCTAATTTTTTTGTATTTTTAGTAGAGACGGGGTTTCACCGTCTTAGCCAGGATGGTCTCGATCTCCTGACCTCGTGATCCTCCCGCCTCGGCCTCCCAAAGTGCTGGGACTACAAGCGTGAGCCACCGCGCCCGACCATTGAGACATTTTATATTGGGGTAAAGAAATTTCATATATTAACTGTGCTTCACTATTTTTCCCTCTTCTGATGTAATTCTTGTTACTGCTTTTCGCCACAAGGGGGCTTAAGAACCTCATTTATTATTTAAATTAATAAGAGCTTAAAAGTTGTGGAGGCTCTTGACAGATAATGATTCCGTGTGAAATATACGAATAAAAAGGTTTATAAACAACTAGGATTATTGCATTATCATTTATCCTGCTTTAAGAGTTTGTGGGTGGGGACCAGGGAGAGGGCCACAACTATAGTTGTGTGGTGCAAGGCTCTGCCACTAAAGGAATACAGTGCCCATTTTATAGAAGAAAAGGAATTTCTTTAGGGGTTCGCACTTTGGAGAAATCTTCCAACAGGTTTTAAGGATTGTCAAGTCTTGTCTAAATCAGTGATTCTCAACAAGAGGTAATTTTAACCCCCAGAGTACATTTGACAATGTCTGGAGACATCTGTGGTTGTTGCAACTTGAGGAGGTAGAGTGGTGCCGCTGATGTCCTGAGGGTACAGACTAGGGATGCTGCCAAACTCCCTGTGGTGAATAGGACAGCTTCCCACAAGGAAGTATTGGGCTCAAAGTGTTAAGGGTGCTGCTGTGGAGAAACCCTCATCTAAATCAACTATGCTTTTAAGGATTCATAGTAAGCGGTGTAAAACTTTCATTTTCTTTAAACGTTTTAGACCAAAACAGAAAATGCTGGCTTGATTTACTTAAAAATTTCTGCCCAGCAGCACAGCAAATTTTGCACTCTGTTTTGGGCCAAGATAGCAGCGGGGAGGGAACCAGGTGCCTACATTTTCCTTGCTCCCTTCTCCCATTCCTTGCTGTCCCCTGAGATCATAGCAACTCAGTGTTTTTATTTCAAGCATTTTCCTGAAAGTTGTTAACAGAAAATAAAAGAGAATAGTGAAAAGTATAAAAGCGAAGAAATTTCAAGGCATTAGAATCCTACACTGTTCTTAGCGTTCCCATCCCCCTGGCTGTGATAAGTTGTGTTTTTCACATTTACTTATTTATTACTTATTATTTTTATTAATTAATTAATTTATTTTGAGATAGAGTCTCACTCTGTCTTGCCTAGGCTGGAGTGCAGTGGCACGATCTCAGCTCACTGCAGCCTCTGCCTCCTGGGTTCAAGCGATTCTCCTGTCTCAGCCTCCCGAGTAGCTGGGACTACAGGCGTGTGCCACCACACCTGGTTAATTTTGTATTTTCAGTACAGACAGGGTTTCACCATGTTGGCTAGGTTGGTCTCGAACTCCTGACCTCAGGTGATCCACCAGCCTTGGCCTCCCAAAGTGCTGGGATTATAGGCATGAGCCACTGTGCCTGGCATCTTTCACATTTAGAGAGGCATCACACTGATCAAAGACACTGTGTTAGCTCTATGCTAGCTAGTAGTTTATATTCCATTCTAATTGTTTACTAGCTGTGTGTCTTTGGATAACCAGTGATTTCCTCATCTGTAAAATGGGACTAATACTTCATAAGGCTCCATGAGGGCATTTGTTTTATTTACCTCCTCATGTCTCCAGTATCTGGTACAGAGTGCATGTGAAATATATCCAGAATAAACATGTAAACTGTGATGTACATCTAACATCTAACACACTTTTATGTTTTGATATTCGTGTATATTAAGGACTATCACATGTAGGATCAATCTTCAGGGAGACCACAATATTTAGCCATTTTCAAATAGCCAAACCTGTTTCTTTGCTATTAGTTGATGACATGCATAAAACCCCCCATATTATCAGTTGTGTAAAAAACAATTTTATCTCTATGTGTAAATATGTGTTTGTCTGTATATATCTTTATATATTTTAAGCTCACAGTGCCTTATCTTGGAAAACATCAGCAATTGCTTTGAATTCTACAATTTTTGTTTAGAATACAGGGATATAAGATCACTCACCTGATGTTTTCACTGAGTGAACTCATTTTCCCACAAATAATATATTCTCACCCTTTAAAAGTTGACTGATGTTAGTGAAGACCAAGAAATATTTTGGCAAATCTGTTGGAGACAATCAGTCCATGTAGACAAATGTGGCCTAAATTCCTACCTGATAAACAATGCTGCCTATAGAATGTAGTGGTTAAACACAGGTTTTGGAGGCAGACAATCTGGGCTGGAATCTGACTAAGCTCTTTCATTTACTAAACATTTGACCTTGGGCAAATTGCTTAATCTTTTTAAACCTCAACTTTACCATAGGTATTTCTTCTTAACATGTGTATTCCAAGGGTAGTTTTGAGGATTAGAAAATAAATACACGATAAGTTCACACAGTGCCTATGACAAATTAAGCATCATTATAATCAGTGGTTTTATTATAATTTAAAATTTGTTCTACTTTTCTGCTAAAAATAAATTTGGATTTGAGGTTGGTAACCAGAACCTGACAGGATACAATTTCACCATCATCATCACCATCACCACCACCATCAGCAGCAGCAGCAGCATCCTCAGCATCATCTCATTCATTAGTAGAGTTTAATTTATGTTGTTAATTTTGTTCTATTCTATTTTTATATCTTGCAATAGGATATCTTGCAAGCCCTAATGTGTTACTCTGTTCTCACAGTTCTAATAAAGATATACCCAGGACTGGGTAGTCTGTAGAGGAAAAAGGTTTAATTGACTCACAGTTCCAGAAGGCTGGGGAGGCCTCACAATCATGGTGAAAGGCAAAGGAGGAGCAAAGTCATGTCTTACATGGCGGCAGGCAAGAGAGCTTGTGTAGGACAACTCCCCTTTATAAAACTCTCAAGAGACTTATTCACTATCATGGGAACAGCGCAGGAAAGACTGGCCCCAATGTTTCAATTACCTCCCACTGGTTCCCTCCCACAACACATGGGAATTATGAGAACTACAATTCAAGATGAGATTTGAGTGGGAACACAGATAAACCATCTCATTTCGCTCCAGCCCCTCCAAAACCTCATGTTCTTGCATTTCAGAACCAATCATGCCTTCCCAACCGTCCCCCAAAGTCTTAATTCATTACAGAATTAACTCAAAAGTCCACAGTTTCATCTGAGACAAGGCAAGTCCCTTCCAACTGTGAGTCTGTAAAATGAAATACAAATTAGTTACTTCCTAGACACAGTGGGGTTATAGGCATTGGGTAAATACTCCCATTCCAAATGGGAGAAATTGGCAAAAACAAAGTGGCTACAGGCCCCACGCAAGTCTGAAATCCAATGGGCAGTCCCTAAATCTTAAATTTCCAAAGTGATCTCCTTTGCTTCCATGTCTCACATCCAGGTCACACTGATGCAAGAGGTGGGCTCCCATGGCCTTGGGCAGCTCTGCCTTTGTGGCTTTTCAGGGTACAGCCCCCTTTCCAGGCTACTTTCACAGCTAGAGTTGAGTGTCTGTGGCTTTTCCAGGGGCACGGTGCAAGCTGTCAATGGATCTACCATTCTGGGGTCTGGAGGATGGTGGCCCTCTTCTCAGCTCCACTACACAGTGCTTTAGTAGTGACTCTGTGTTTGGGCTTGCACCCCACATTTCCCTTCTGCACTGCCCTAGCAGAGGTTCTCCATGACGGCTCTTCCCCTGCAGCAAGTTTCTGTCTGGATATCCAGGCACTTCCATACATCCTGTGAAATGTAGGCAGAAGTTCCCAAACCTCAGTTCTTGACTTCTGTGCTCCCACAGTCCCAATACCACATGTAAACTGCCAGGACTTGGGGCTTGCACCCGCTGAAGAAACAGCCGGAGCTGTACATTGACCCCTTTTAGCCATGACTGGAGCTGAAGCAGCTGGGATACAGAGCACCATGTCTTGAGGTTGCATAGAGCAGGGAAGCCCTGGGCCTGGCCCATGAAGCCATTTTTCCCTCTTAGGCCTCGTGGCATGTAATGGGAGGGATGGCCATGAGGGTCTCTGACATGCCCTGGAGACATTTGCCACATTGTCTTGGTGATGAGGGAACATTTGGCTCCTGGTTACTTATGTAAATTTCTGCAGCTGTCTTAAATTTCTCCCCAAGAAATGGGTTTTTGTTTTCTACTGCATCATCAGGCTGAAAATTTTCTAAACTTCTATGCTCTGTCACCTCTCGAATGCTTTGCTGCTAAGAAATTTCTTCCCAGATACCCTAAATCATCTCTCTCAAGTTCAAAGTTCTGCAGATCTTCAGGGGAGGGGCAAAACTATGCCAGCCTCTTTGTATAGCAAAAGTGATCTTTACTCCAGTTTCCAACAAGTTCCCCATCTCACTATCACCATTTTGGTCTAAGCCATTTTAACAAGTCTCAAGGAACTTCCAAACTTTCCCACACCTTCGTGTCTTCCTCTGAGCCCTCCAAACTGTTTCAATCTCTGCTTGTTACCCAGTTCCAAAGTTGCTTTCACATTTTCGGGTATCTTTACAGCAGCATCCCACTCTACCTGTACCAATTTACTGCATTAATCTGTTCTCACACTGCTAATGAAAACATACGTGAGACTGCGTAATTCATAAAGGAAAGGTTTAATTGACTCACAGTTCCACATGGCTGGGGAGGCCTCACAATTGTGGTGGAAGGCGAATGAGGAGCAAACTCATGTCTTACATAGTGGCAGGTGAGAGAGCTGGTTTAGGAGAACTCCCCTTTATAAAACCATCAGATCTTGTAAGACTTCCTATCACAAGAACAGCACAGGAAAGACTTGCCCTCATGATTCAATTACCTCCCACTGGGTCCCTCCCAGGACATGTGGAAATTATGGGAACTACAATTCAAGATGAGATTTGGTTGGGGACACAGCCAAACCATATCACTTAATAACTCAACATGTTAAAATGTAACTGATTATTCTAACACTCTCTACCAACCAAAAGAAACAAAATGAAACAAAACTCTACTTTTCCTCTATTTCCTATATAGATATGTATATATGCCAGGTGCTTGGAATGATGTCCGCTCCATCTCACACCCAACACTTTGTGTGTGTGTGAGACACACACACACACACACAGAGAGAGATAGAGAGAGAGAGAGAGAGAGAGAGAGAGAGAGAGAGAGAGAGAGAGAGAGAGACAGAGTCTTGCTTTGTTGCCCAGGCTGGAGTGCAGTGGCATGAACATAACTCACTACAGCCTTGACCTCCTCCTGCCTCCGCCTCCTGAGTAGCTGGGATTACAGGTGCACACTACCACACTCAGCTAATTTTTTATTTTCTGTTTTGTAGCAACAGGGTCTCACTATGTTTTCCATGCTGATCTCAAACTCCTGGGCCCAAGTGATCTTCTTGCTTCAGCCTCCCAAAGTGCAGGTGTGTCCGGAATTGGTGGATTCTTGGTCTCACTGACTTCAAGAATGAAGCCGCGGACCCTCGCGGTGAGTGTTACAGCTCTTAAGGTGGCGCGTCTGGAGTTTGTTTCTTCTGATGTTCTGATGCTTTCGGAGTTTCTTCCTTCTGGTGGGTTCGTGGTCTCCCTGGCTCAGGAGTGAAGCTGCAGACCTTCTCGGTGAGTATTACAGCTCTTAAGGTGGCGCGTCTGGAGTTGTTCGTTCCTCCCAGTGGGCTCCTGGTCTCGCTGGCTTCAGGAGTGAAGCCGCAGACCTTCGCGGTGAGTGTTACAGCTCATAAAAGCAGTGTGGACCCAAAGAGTCAGCAGTAGCAAGATTTATTGCAAAAAGCAAAAGAACAAAGCTTCCACATTGTGGAAGGGGACCCGAGCAGGTTGCCACTGCTGGCTCGGGCAGCCTGCTTTTATTCTCTTATCTGGCGCCACCCACATCCTAATGATTGGTAGAGCCAAGTGCTCTGTTTTGACAGGGCGCTGATTGGTGCATTTACAATCCCTGAGCTAGATACAAAGGTTCTCCACATCCCCATCAGATTAGTTAGATACAGAGTATCCACACAAAGGTTCTCCAAGGCCCCACCAGAGCAGCTAGATACACAGTGTGGATGGCTGCACTCACAAACCCTGAGCTAAACACAGGGTGCTGATTGGTGTGTTTACAAACCTTGAGCTAGATACAGAGTGCTGATTGGTGTATTTACAATCCCTGAGCTAGACATAAAGGTTCTCCCGAGGCCCCACCAGAGCAGCTAGATACAGAGTGTCCATTGGTGCACTCACAAACCCTGAGCTAGACACAGGTGCTGATTGGTGTGTTTACAAACCTTGAGCTAGATACAGAGTGCCGATTGGTGTCTTTACAATCCCTGAGCTAGACATAAAGGTTCTCCAAGGCCCCACCAGACTCAGGAGCTCAGCTGGCTTCACCCAGTGGATCCCGCACCAGGCATGCAGGTGGAGCTGCCTGCCAGTCCCGGTGCTGTGCACCCGCACTCCTCAGCCCTTGGGTGGTCGATGGGACTGGGCGCCATGGAGCAGGGGGTGGCGTTCGTCACGGAGGCTCCGGCGCACAGGAGCCCATGGAGGGGATGGGGGGCACAGGCATGGCAGGCTGCAGGTCCGGAGCCCTGCCCCGCGGGAAGGCAGCTAAGGCCCCGTGAGAAATCGAGCGCAGCGCCGGTGGGCTGGCACTGCTGGGGGACCCAGTACACCCTCCGCAGCTGCTGGCCCTGGTGCTAAGTCCCTCATTGCCCGGGGCCGGCAGGGCCGGCCCGCTGCTCCGAGTGCGGGGCCCGCCAAGCCCATGCCCACCCAGAACTCCAGCTGGCCCGCAAGAGCCGCACGCAGCCCCGGTTCCCGCTCGCGCCTCTCTCTCCACACCTCCCTGCAAGCTGAGGGAGTGGGCTCCGGCCTTGGCCAGCCCAGAAAGAGATTCCCACAGTGCCCCGGTGGGCTGAAGGGCTCCTCAAGTGCCGCCAAAGTGGGAGCCTAGGCAGAGGAGGCGCCGAGAGCGAGCGAGGGCTGTGAGGACTGCCAGCACGCTGTCACCTCTCACAGGTATGAGCCCAGCCCCAATACTCCTTTACCTGAAAATCTTCTAGATACCTTTTAAGAATCATTCTCTGAGTGTTACCCATGTTGTGCATATCCCTCTTGTTTTATTTCGTTTGTTTGTCTGTTTTGTTGCTCTGTGTGCTCATTTGTCAGTTATTCAAATAGACTTGATGGAACACTGCCAGTTAGACACTTTTGCAGGAGAAAGTGAATGCAAGTCTGAAGATAGGAGTCATTAGGTGGCTTGTCTCAGAGAACGCAACAGAAAGTCTGCCACCTGTAGCTTTTTAGGAACTGCCTGAATTATTCATAAATAAATAGATTACTGGTGAGGGCCAGCTTTTTAAGTGGCTCAAGGCTGGCAAGGTAGTTTGCTATACATATAACTTTTTGGCAATCTTTTGAATCAATGGGGTTGTATTCTAAACTCATCTTTTTTGAGAGAATAGTATCCTTAGGGCAGTATCTTCCTTCCTCCCTCTAAATATATTATTGTTACATATTTCAAATATTTAGAAAAGAGAATACAATAAACACTTACATACTATTCACTCAGATTTATCAGTTATTAATATTTTCACACTTGCTTTCTGTTTGTGTGTGTGTGTACATCTCCTAAGTAAAATACCATAAAATTCTAAATACCATAATATCAGCATCACATCCAAGAAATGCCAACATCGGTATAATAATATGATCTAACATAGAATTATATTCAGATTACTCCAACTATCCCCAGACTGTCTTTTTATAAAATTTCTGGATTAATTATTCACTCAAGTTTCATACATTTTCTTTGTCATGTGTCTTTAAACGCCTTTGATTTAGAGCAGTTCTCTTACATGCTTTTCATTGCTGGTATTATTTCATTATTTATGTAGAATGCCCTACAATTTGGATTTGTTTGATTGTTTCACCATGATTAGAATCAGACTAAATATTTTTGGCAAGAATATTATACAGATAGTATTGTGTACTTCCCACTAGATCACACGAGGAAGCACATAATTTGTTTTTCCTGTTACTGATAATGGTAGGTTTGACCACTTGGTTAAAACTGGTGTTGCCAGACCTCTCCACTATAAGTGTAACTTTGACCCTGTAAGTATCAAGTAATCTCTGGGTGACTCTTTCAGAACATGTGAATGCCATGTTACCCAATAACTTTTCACCCAATGATTTTAGCTTCCATGATGAACATTGCTGAAATGAATTATTACATTGGTAATTTCAAAATTGTAATTTTCTATGTCTATTCTCCTTTATATTAATTAGTATTCTTCTATAAAGAAGAGCTTCCTCCTTCTCCTCTTTTTCTCTTTTATGCAATATTTCTATGAGCTTATTGAATCCCTTTTTCCTTATTTGAATTTCTATTACCATTATGTCATTATTATTTTAACACTCCATGTATTCCTAATTTGGCCTGTTGATGCCCCGTTCAAGCAGGATCCTGTGTCCTTTTCACATGGCCCTGTTAGTCTTTAAGCACTTGGGTTACCTTGTGCTTTCTTTGCCCCAACCTGGAACCAGCAATTTCTCCAATGAGTCCCTGAGTGGGGAATGATATTTCAAATCCAAGGTCTTAGTTCTATTTGTGCCCATGGCTTGCAGGCCTTTTAAGTAGGCAAAACTGTCCAATTCAAAGGCATCACATCGGTTCTGCTAGAGACTAGTATCTTATTGTTAGGTCATATATTACAGACAGTATATTAATTCAGTTATCATGACAATTCCAGGTAACAATGCAGCAGCAAACCATTTCCTAGGAATTGTTTACACAGTACAAATCAGCTACCTTTGTTTGTAACATGAAGATTTGCTGAATCTTTTGGTGAAAGTCATGAAATGATTTCGAGTGATGTGTAGATCCTTTGCCAGTTCACCTCTATCTTCAGTGGTTCCCAAACTGTGATCCACAGATATCTGGGTGTCCTGCAGACTGACTTTCAGGGAGTCTGAGAAGTTAAAACTATTTTCATGACAATTCTAGGATCGTATTTGCCTTTTGTGTATGACATGTCTTTTTAATACATATGAATCAGCCTGGTGAAATACAAATATATGTAAAGCACTACTGAAATGTGATGGTATCTCAGAATAAAAGCACTTCTGTGATTGGTTGAGTTGCTAATTGAACAAGAACCATTTTAATAAGATTCCATTGTTGCTTGAAAGAAAGACTGACACATACATTGTTGCTTCTCAGACTTGAGTGTCTGGCAGATATTTTCTGAAAAATGCATGAAATGAGGCTATCATCTCAATTTAAAGAACTGACAGTATTTATAGCTATGATATATTCTCAGTTTTTAAACAATTAGAATTTCAGAAAATTTGTGTCTGCTATCACAAGCTTATCAACTTCCTGATACTTGGCAAGGCTTTTCTAGAGAGACTGTTGATGATATTAACGAATATTCTTTTTTATGTTATATATGGAAATATGTCAACATTTGGAAGACCTGTATAAGTCAGTGAATCAATATTTTTCAAATGGACAGTGTAACAGTATTACAGTGTGACACATGAGTAAATGAGCCAATCAAAGTACAGGATAAACTAACGGATTTTTAATGCCACAGAGTATAAAAAAATCATTTATATGATTTTAATGTCCCCTAGATATTAAATACCTAGCATCTGTGGAATCTCTAATAAAATGTAAGCAGTCCCCAGAGAGCCTTCTCTTTAACCTTAATTTTCTCTAGTCCGTCTACATGTTAGCAAGGATTAGCTGACAGACACAGTCAAACTTCAGTGCTTGTTAAATTATTTGACTCAATAGGGTGACCAGCACTTTGATAGGTACTATGGAAGCCAAAAACCATGGAGTATAGCTAGTTTATCAAGTGAGTATCTCAGGGGTTATTCATGGCATGAAACATGATATTCAGGTACATAACATAGTTTCATGATTGTGCTTAGGGTTGTGTGCAAATCCAAGTGTTCTGTAACCTAATTCCCTTCTCTACTGTTTAAAAAAGCACGACAGAATACAAGTGATGAGAATAAATTTGTATTTTCTGTAGTTTACTTAAAATGTAGATTAATATACAATTTCATTTATTTTTGAAATACTCAAATCTTTTACCACACTACAATTGAGAACTATCATAATGTACTGTGAACTTCTTGGGGAGGAACCGAGCCTTTTCTTTGCTTGAATCCCTGCACTGGCACTGGGCATGGAACTAGGTAGGCACCCAAAATGTTTACTCATTTGACCTGAACATTGTTTTCTATTAATGAATATTAACTATCTGTTCTCCATTAACTTATACCGTTACATAAACTTTGTGTAAGTCAATTATTTGAAATGTAGGGAAATCCATATAGCATATATATGTATATAACACCTCAGTCATGTACTTTCTCAGTCTATTCTACAAACAATTTTAAGCAGGAATAATATAACTGAACTGGAAGATGAGAATTTTCCAGAATTTTGAGTCTTGAGATCCACCTTTCCTGAAAAGAGAACTTTTAATTGTGAATAGACTGGGTTATGGACAGCATTTTGAGTGAATGATGGCTACCTTTCATGTAAAATTTCACTTTGTGGCATTCTAGGTGCATAGGAGACAAGTGAATTAATTGCACGCAATGGATGCCTTGAGTCATTAGGATTTTGTTCTCTCACATAGCCCTGGTGGAGAGAGGCTGAAAAAACATCTCTTGTCCAAATGCATTTATGTCTCTAATCTTGCTTCGTTTACAGCCATGGCATTTTTTTTTTAACCATCTAAATATATGGTATACATTTAGACATTCAGATGTGTCTGGTCACACATCTCCTTGTCTGCCTTTCCCTGTGGAATGTAAACTTCCTGAGGACATGGACTTTGCCCATTTTGTCTTTTTTTCATTTTCTTTTCTGTTTAAAATTGACACATAATATTTATACACATTTACGGGATACATGTGGATGGTATTTCGATAAATGCATATGAATTGTAATAAGCAAATCATGTTATTCAGGATATCCATCACCTTGGACATTTATCATTTG
The DNA here is from genome assembly GCF_029281585.2 of Gorilla gorilla gorilla. NCBI lineage: Eukaryota > Metazoa > Chordata > Mammalia > Primates > Hominidae > Gorilla > Gorilla gorilla. The sequence continues at coordinate 67,401,560 of NC_073229.2, forward strand.
TTTGTATAAGAAACATTTCAAATCTTCTCTTCTAGTTATCTCAAAATATACAGTATATTGTTGCTAACTACAGTCACCTTACTGTACGACAAACACTGGAACTTTTTCCTTTTATCTAACTGTATATTTGTAGCCATTAACCAAACTTTCTTCATCACTTTCCCTGTTCCAACACCCTTCCCAATATCTAGTAATCATCATTCTACTCTCTACCTCCATGCAGAGGAAAGGAAATTCTTACACACTGTTGGTGGGAATATAAGTGATAATGTAAACAATATGGAAGTTTCTCAAAAAACTAAAAATATAACTATCACATGAACCAGCAGTCTCACTACTAGGGATATTTCCAAAGAAAATGAAATCAGTATATTGAAGAGAAAGAGATATCTGCACTCTTATGTTTATTGCAGCACAATTCACAATAGCCAAGATACGTAATCAACCTAAGTATCCATCAGTGGATGAATAGATAAAAAAAATGTGGCATATATACACAATGGAATCCCATTTTGTTTGTTTTATTCACTATCTAGTGCCTACAAGCTTGAGAGAGTTGAAGATTGCTTATGAGAATTGGTAGCTTAATAAATATTTTCTTCATGAATCATAAAATCAATAAATTTTCATGTTTTTACAAGTAGTGTAGAAGAGCAATGTGACTACTAAACTATATTTTTAAACAGATTTACTGAGATATAATTGACATATACAATTATATACATTTGAGGTATACAACTTGACATTTTGATATGCATATACTTTGTGAAATGATCACTACAATCAAGCTAGTTAACACATTCATTACCTCTACATTGTTATTATTGTGTGTGTACACCTGTGTGTGTGTGTGTGTGTGTGTGTGTGTGTATACCTGTGTGTGTCGGGGGGGTGGGGCGAGGGGTGATCAGATTAAATTGAAGCAATATCCACTCAGCAAATTACAAATATCCATACGGTATTGTTAACTATCATCATTATGCTGCACACTAGATGTCCAAAAATTATACATCTATAGCTAGGCTACTGAAAAATGACCATGTTTAGTGACTTTCCTTCAACCTGGTGTTGATCTCAAATTGTGAATTGAAATTTTACCTAGAAGCTTTGATGCTGGGACTTAGAAAGTTCAGCTTGAATGATACAATTATTAAGCTCTTAAAGTCTTAAGATAACTTTATTTAAATCATATTAATCTTAGATCATATTTTTGGCATTTTTAACATTGTATTGCATCTCTTTGTTTACAAGTGTATCAGATAGTGGAGTCTTAGAATAAAAGAATCATATTTGTTTTATTTTTTAATAAATTTGCTGTAGCACATGCTTGGTGCTTAATAAAATATGTACTAAATGAATAAATGGATGAATGAATGAAATGTACAAAAGCATACATAGATGAACAGAATTTTTTCTGTTTTATTCTCTAACTTGCAAACTATAAAACTTATTTAATCAAGAACCCTCTCAGACATCTATGCAGTGTAAAGACAGCTAGACTTGGAGTCTAGTTTCCTCTGTCTTATTACCCTAACTCTGTCCTTAGCTTTCAATTTTATATTTTTCCTATGTCACTTAGCAACTCTAGGCCATTATTTCTACATGTGAATACCCCCATCATATTAATTCCCTCAAAAAATGTTGGAATAAAAAAAAGAGTGTCAAATTGTTTTTTAAAAAGCTTAGACATATGCTATGAAGTATAATAAACATTATACCTTTAAATAATTTTTAAATTTTTTAGATTATTTGAACCTTACTTAAGAAAAGCAAATAGTCTATATAATAGTGACATACTACTGTCTTCCTTCCTGGCTAATGAGGTAATGGATGTGTTGGTTTATAATAAGGACTCAGTAAATGGTAGTTATTGTTATATTAACTATTTTACAGCCTAGCCTTCCAAACTTGAATTAAATTTCTCTCTTTGCTCAATCATCATTCCCAAGGAAGGATTTTGTTTTTAAAATATGTTAAGTATTCACACATTTCTTTTCATCTCAAAGTAACAAACCGACTTCCTTTCAGAATATTGTAAAACTCTGAGTACACCTTTTTGATTAAAACTCCGTTAACTTCCTACATCATACTAAATACCCCTTCTTATTCCTTAGGGTCCTCACATGAAATCTAGGGTTCCCTTCTTATAACTCCATTCTTAGAACTCTCTCTCCTCCAAAGTTACCTTTGGCCCTTTCAGTGGGGAATGCAAAGGAAGCGTGATAGTTTTCTTTGCAGAACTAGTGACCAACTGAAGGAAAAAGGTCATTTAGCAGTAGATAAGCAATACAAAAGGCATCAATTATTTTAATTTTCAGCTTCTTGTTCTGATATTTTAATAGGAAAAAGTTCTAACCAAGCACCTTAATCACAGAGAAGAAGACCAGATGTCACATCACAAACATGTAATATCCTTAGCACTCATAACCATCATATAATTCTACAAAGAGCTCAAGGGTTTATAGTATTCAATTGTTTTACATTCTGAGAAACCGAAGAACCGAAAAATGTATAGTAAGTAGTAAATTGCCTACTCACGAGGATATAACTCAAAGAATATGCCCATGTCTGCTGGCTTGGTGATGTTGAGCTGCTCGAGAACAGTCTGATCCGTTTCATACTCAACAAATAATCCAAATAAAACAATCATGGCAATTTCCAGGACTATAGCCATGAGAGGGAATGTGAACCTCATGTTTGTGGCAAAGGACAGAGGCACACTGAGAGCTTCACAGGCTGTGAGATGTTGATAAGAACAAAGGACTGCTCTGTGTGTGGAATTTGACTGCATGTTCAAGGCACCCCAATGACATCACAAGAAAAAAAAATGGGCAAGACTGATTAAAATGCCCCACCCATTGGGGAAAATTATGCTCTGTAATCTAATTGTCGTTCTAAATGTTGATCTGAAGAATATGCAATGAAATTGTGAGAACCTGGATGATGCCAACAATCTATTGCACAGGCCTCTAGAATCATGTTTAACTTAATTCAGTAGACATTTCTTGAGGGCTTATTGTATACCAAATATTGTGGTAGGCTTTGTAGAAGGCATGAATCTAAAGCAATATATATAATTGGTCTGTTAACTTCTTGAGAAAATTAAGAATCTAGTTGGGAAAACATAAATATAAGTGAATGATTATATAAAAACAAATATGTGATATAATAGTGGTTATAAAAGTATTATAAAACATAAATAAGGCAGTGAAACTTTTTGCCTTAGGCCAAGAACATTAGCATATAAAACAATATGGATGTGAGAACTAAAACATAAATAGGGTTTTGCAAGTAAAACAGATAGAGGGAATGATATAAATCTTGGAAGAACATGGCATGTTTTGGAAACGGCAATCAGTCAAGCAAAGCTGGAATGTAAAAGAGATGAAGAGAAAAGGAGGAAGTGGCAGAGATAATGTTGTCATGGAGGTGGCTGTGTTGTAAAGACCCTCACATTCAGTACCGAGGATGCTAGATGCTAAATATTATCCCATGAGCAATGGGGAATATATAGGACTGTAAGCAGTTTTATGTATTTATGAAGTTTTTGACTCCTTACTCTGATTTACACAAGTGAAAATATGGAAATACACAAATGAGTTGTGATATATCTTTTAGTCTTAAATAGGAAGAGAGTAAACTTAAACAGGAACATAACTAATCTATCATCCTTATAGATAGTCAAGTGTAAATAAGATGCTAAGCAATTCAAAACTACCATATAGGTGGAGGAATTCTTGTCTCCTCTTTGGAATTGTTCTCGTGGCAGAATAAACCTGTTTTTGAGAACTAAGAGCTACCAGTTAAATACAATTTCTTTCATGAAGCCCAATTTCCAAAAGATTCTATGCAGAATTTGGAGAGAGAGTGCAACTGACTGCCAGGATACATACACTGTAATAAATATTTATAAAACAAAGCAGCAGTATTTTTTGGTCTTTCTGGTATGATTTTCCACAGTAGAACATGATATGTTAGGACTAAGTGATATTTGAAATTTTATAAATATACAGATACTTTGAAAAATGACTATTTCCATTGTTCATTACAGCATAGTACAAGAGGAGTGGGTTCACATGCTTAGCTATGAAAATACATATGTACATCTCACACTTTAATTTTTGGTTTTGCAGTAGCCTAAAGAGTGTTCATGAGAACTCCAACAAATCCTAAATGAAAAGTGTATATGTTAATAAACTATGCATAAACTTGTGAAAACCAAGTATCAAATAATAAATTGCAAGAACATCTAAACAATATCATAAATCAATGCGGTTTTAAACTCTTTAATAAAAAGTGACACAGTATATTAAACAATCCAAGACCGATGGCATCTCTCTTTCTCTGGGACATTTCCAGCAGCTCAGCAACCACTCAACACATGGGGAATAGAGGATTCTACTCATATAGGTGATGGGACTATGCCAGGACTTGACTTCAGCCTGTTCAACTTCGAGGAATTCAGATTTTTTGCCTTATTCTGAATGTAGACATTTGTATTGAAATAAGCTGCATTGTGTACCATCTGGGAAATTATTTCTCTTGCTCAGTTCTTCACATAAGCTTCTCTTTCTAACTGGAAATCTTCCCACATATTCTCTGCTCCCTGTCCTATATACTTCATCCATCATTCTTCAGTTTTCAGATAAAATGATACTTCCTCAGAAAAGCCTTCATTGATCTCCTATCTTGAACCAGGTTTCCACTATTATCTCTCACTGAATTGTGGTCTTTTCTTTGCAATTAGTACAGTTGGCTGTGTGTGCTGTATTTATGTAGTGTTTGTATTTATATGTAATTTTTAAGAATGGCCGTTTCCCTTACTGGCCTGTTAGCTCCAGGACAGGGGCTGTGTCTCTTTTGCACCTCATTTGTTATCTAGAATGAATAATACCATGTCTAGCACAATATATAATTGATAAACATCATTTGAGTGAATTGAATTAAGGGCAGACTTGAAGGGAGAAACACTCAGCAGGCAGGTCAGCGGTGTGAGGAAGGGAGAGAGGAACAGCTTTACTCTAATAAATTTCATTTTAAATTATAAATATTTAGAATCCTGACAGTAGCTTTCATACTGCTGTCTACTCTCTCATTATTTCAATCAGTGAGGGCTTATCATCAGGTTCTCTGCGCCTGGAACAAAAGGGAGGATCAAGCTCAAGCCATGAAGCTTGGGAGGACCAAATTCCTGGCAGACCAACACATGGTAGTGTGAACCTGAAGATTTCAACAGCTTTTTAGAAATCTCTCTCCTGACAGTTCTGAATCACAAAGACAATAGGCTGAGGGTGTGGGTGTCCTAAAGTGGAAATGATTTATCTGTTGCCTTGTCTGCCTATGAAACTACAGGATGGCTTTCTTCTAGTGCCTTCAGTAAAAGAGGTAAAATCGGAAAGAATCATGAATGGGTAAGCCACGTTCTCGTGCAAACCAAACCAAACAAAATAAAACACACACCAAGCAAATGAACCTTCAACTTCCCAGCTAAATACACAGATACAAACGAAGTATTCCTGGGTTAATGCAGGAGCCAGTGGGCTACACGGGATCTTAGACTGATCCTCAACTTGCTGTGTGACTTCAGGAAAGAAACAGTTTCTTTGTCTTATTTTCTGAATATATGTAAAACGTAGCTAATTGTTATTATTTGGAATTTTAATTTGAGTTTGCTTATTTTTAATAGCAAAGAATAATTGAAACAGGACCACCACTGTTTTAAACTGTCTCTTTCTCTCTACCTTTGTGTATTTGTAATGGTGGCGGGAGGGTGGGAGGTATTTAGGAAGATGAAGGTACTAAAATACCTTTAGCATTTTCTGTTCTGGACACTGTGTTAGGTGGCTATTTACCCACCTTGTTTAGTCCCACTGCAATTTTATACACACACACACATATTATTATTATTTTTTTGAGACAGAGTCTTGCTCTGTTGCCCAGGCTGGAGTGTAATGGTGTGATCTCGGCTCACTGCAACCTCCACCTCCCAGGTTCAAGTGATTATCCTGCCTCAGCCTCCCGAGTAGCTGGGATTACAGGCGTGCACCACCACATCCAGCTAATATTTGTATTTTCAGTAGAGGCGGGGTTTCACCATGTTGGGCAGGCTGGTCTCAAACTCCTGATCTCAGGTGATCCACCCACCTTGGCCTCCTAAAGTGCTGGGATTACAGGTGTGAGCCACTGTGCCCGGCCTGCAATTTGATATATTTTTATACTTTGCAAACATAACTTGCTCCATTGGTTTATATGTGTAGCTACTTAAGCACCCAACTGCCATACTGGTATGAGGTCCAGTGACTCTCTTTTTGTGCTTCTTTAATGTTTTCCCTCCAAAAAGAGACCATGGGTTTTATTTAGTCTAATAGGATGGCCAGTCCAACTTCTCTTCCCAAGTGAGGAGCAGACACAAACATTTCTTGCTGCCATAGGGGATCTGGTGAAAAAAAAGGTCTTTCTTCCCATAAAGGTTCTTTGCAACTTCTCGGATCTATGGTGGATGGCCCTGTGCCCTCCCCTAGGGCTTTCTTTTCAGCTACCTGGTGGCACTCAGCATTATTTCACAGAACACTGGAATTGAGCAGGGTTACGGGACCAGAGAAATCAGCACCAGCATTTCCAAAGCAGCTGCCCAAGGCTTTGGAACTTGCCTTAAGCTAGGGACCCTTAACATTTTTGTGCTATGGACACTTTTGGCACAAGCCTCTGAATCCCATATCAAAATAGATTTTAAATGCACAAAATAAAATACATAGGATTACCAAGGAAACCAGTTCTATTGAAATACACCGATCAAAATACTGTAATATAAAAGAAGCACCTATACCCAACTGTCTGATATAGGTGCTTCTCTATAATGGATGAAATAAATCTTGTGGCATGTCTAATAATGAGCATAATTTCCAAGTTGAAGTAATGAGTGTAAATAATATTTTGAGATATCTGAAAAAAGTAAAATAGAGAAAATTATTTGTGATTTATATTAGTGGCAGTTACCAATACTATTAATGATGCTGTTGTTTATTTTCTACATTCACAATAGAAAAAATGTTACATTTCAGTTAAATGCACTGTTGTTTCCCTATTTAAATATATGGACCCATCTGAATTATATTTATAGAACTCCAGGTTAAAAATGCCTGTTTTAACTATGGCCAACAGCTTTATTTCTCTTTTTATTCAGTCTCAGGAGGCTTCCTATCATTTCTTGCCCCTGGTAATTCTCACGGACATATTAGTTTATGTCTATGAATTGTGTTAACTCTGAATTCCAGGGAGATGTTGAAGAATATCAGTTAAAATCTTCCCAGGAGGCCCCTGTATTCTTTAGACAAGTTGATTTTTCACCTTTCATGTGATTAACTTTGCAGAAGAAGAGCTAGAGCACCTCTGAAGTAATCTTTAGCAAAGGCAACAAAACTAACTCCTCCAAGTTAAAAGAGAACTCTATAGAGAGATGATAAGCTTGAGGCTCAGAGAGTTTCAGCAACTCGTTCAAAGTTGCACATCGGGTAGATGGCAGAGCCATAATGAATACAGGTTTGCCCAATTTCCTAAATTTAACTTCTTTCAGCTATACCATATTGTTTTTCTTTTTATAACCATTTATTATTTATTTATTTATATGGCTACATAATTGCTTGTAGCAAGATATCTCATATACCCCATACTGTTTTTCTATGTGAGATAACTTATGCTCACACTGATCTCAAGGTACTGACAATATCAAAGAAACTTCTGAAACATAAAAAGGGAATTAAAACTTTTAGAACTGGCCGGGCGCAGTGGCTCATGCCTGTAATCCCAGCACTTTGGGAGGCCGAGGCGCGTGGATCACGAGGTCAGGAGATTGAGACCATCTTGGCTAACACGGTGAAACCCCGTCTCTACTAAAAATACAAAAAATTAGCCGGGCGCAGTGGCGGGCGCCTGTAATCCCAGCTACTCGGGAGGCTGAGGCAGGAATGACGTGAACCCGGGAGACGGAGCTTGCAGTGAGCCGAGATAGCGCCACTGCAGTCCGGCCTGGGAGAAAGGGTGAGACTACGTCTCTAAAAAAAAAAATAAAAAAAAAAAAAAAAAAAAAAAAAAAAATTAAAACTATTTTCTGTTTACAGTTTTTTATTTTACTTTAACTTGGAAAGTACTATCAAATGATGATATCAACTTTTCTACTTGGAACACTCTTTTTCTCAACTAGGAGAGATCTACATCATAGAGAAACTTTGTGTGTCTCCATTTAGATAGTCAATAGATAGTCCCAAACTTAGTCTTAATTACAGAATCCTAAAATTGATATGAATGTCAAACTTTGTAGACCGAGAAAAAATATATGTATGTACTTTTAGAATTGAGAATATTGAAACTACATCTTTTTTCTGTTGGGGACTGTTATATGTGTATATGTATATTATATATAACATGTTACATATTTAAATGTAATTATATATGATTATATATAATTGTATGCACATATATATGTAGTTTATCTGCTGGAAAGAGATTCACTCTTTACCTCCACATGCATATTAAATGAACAAATGCCATCAACCAAAGATCAGGCACAAAGTGTTTTCAAATATGATCATCACGACGTGTAAGTGTTGAGCTAGAGTTTACATTCTGTAAAGGCATGCCCTTTTTTGTGGGTTACTCTTCACTATTTACACTTCCAGAATTTTCAGAATGAGACATCTTACCTGTAGCAAGGATGAACAGAGCCTTGAAAGTGTCAGGATTGTGCTGAAGGTAGTGTTTCATTAAGTACATGGCTAATATTTCCTTCTCTCTTTTCTTTCGTCTTGGTCTGGTGTTGTTGAACTGCAGAAATGGGCCAGGCGTGGTGGCTCAAGGCTGTAATCCCAGCACTTTGGGAGGCTGAGGTGGGCGGATCACCTGGTCAGGAGATGGAGACGAGATCAAGACCATTCTGGCCAACACAGTGAAGCCCCGTCTCTACTAAAAACACACAAATTAGCTGGGTGTGGTGGTGCATGCCTGTAGTCACAGCTACTCAGGAGGCTGGGGCAGGAGAATCGCTTGAACCCAGGAGGTGGAGGTTGCAGTGAGCCGAGATTGTGCCACTGCACTCCAGCCTGGCGACAGAGCGAGACCCCGTCTCAAAAACAAAACAAAAAACAGAATTGGATCTTCTATGGAGCATATGTGTTGCTTTCCTGCTTTGAAAATGGGGATAATTGCCTGACTACTCAGCTGATGATTTATATTACATGTAAAAAAAATTCATGGTTTAAGAATTAGAATGTCTAGACCACAGTTTTTACACAATTATTAATTACTTCATCTATTAGATTTGAGCATCATGAGTTATTCACTTATTTTTATTTCTGACTTGACTCATTGTGGAAAATAATGTTTTAATTTTAATTATTCAAAACAACTTTATTGAGATATAATTCACACACCATGCAATTCACCCATTTGAAGCATACAATTCAATGGTTTTTGGTACATCCACAGATATGTTTAAGCATCACCACAGTACATTTAAAAAATTCTCATGTATTTATTAGGCATTCGTGTTTCTTTTATGAATTATGTGTTTGTAGATTTTGCCCATTTGTCATCTTATTTTTTTTCCCCAACATTTATTTTAGGTTCAAGGGGTACATGTTCAGGGTTTTTACAAGGATAAATTGAATGTCATGGGTGTTTGGTGTACAGATAATTTTGTCACCCAGGTAATCAGCATAGTACTTGATAGGTAGTTTTTCAGTCCTCACCCTCCTCCCACCCTCCACCCTCAAACAGATCTTGGTGTCTATTGTTCCCTTCTTTGTATCCATGTGTACTCAATATTTAGCTCCCACTTACAAGTGAGAACATGTGGTATTTGGTTTTTGGTTCCTGTATTAATTCATTTAGGATAATGGCCTCCAGCTGCATCCATGTTGCTGCAAAGGACATGATTTTATTCCTTTTTACAGCTATGTGGTATTTCATGATGTATATGTACCACATTTTCTTTATGCAGTCCACCATTTATGGGCATCTAGGTTGATTCCATGTCTTTGCTATTACCACAGTCAATTTTAGACATTTTCATCACCTCAAAAAACTCCCATACTCTTTAGCAATTCCTACACGCTTTTCCTAGCCCTAAGCAACCACAAATCTACCCTTTCTCTATCGAGTCCCCTATTCTGGACTATCATATGAGTGGAATCAAATAGTATGAGGTCTTTTGTGATAGGTTTCTTTCACTTAGCATAATGTTTTTAAGATCTATCCATTTGTAGCACCTATCAGTACTTATTTACTTTTCATGGCCAAATAATATTTCATTATATGGCTATAACACATTTGTCTATTCATCCTTTTCTTGGCAGACATTAGGATTATTTTCAACTTTTGGCTATTATAAATAATGCTGATAGAAACATTCATGTATAACTTTTTGTTGTAGACATATGTTTTCATTTTTCTCGAATATATAGTAAGTAGAATTGCTGGATCCTATGGTAACTTGACAATTAATCATTTGAAGAACTGCCGACAATTTTCAAAAGTGACTTTTCTCTTTATCTTCTCACCCAAAGTGTATGATGGTTCTGATTTCTTCACCTCCTCATGAATATTGTTTTTTTAAATTTTAATTCTAGCTATCCTGGTGGGTGTAAAATGATGTGTTCTTGTGGTTTTGATCTTAATTTCCCTGACAACTAATGAAGTCAAGCATCTTTTGTGTGCTTTTGTCCATTTGTATAGTATATCTTTCTTGATGAACTGTCTATTCAGATTCTTTGCTCTTTTTTAAAAAAGTATTATTGAATTGCGCCAAACCATGTTCTCCTTAAGATTGTCACTAACTCATATACCATAAAGTAAATCTCTTAAACTGTCTTTTTCACTATTTTTCTCATCCTTAATGTGGCAGTGAGGATTCTTGCTTTGTCCACCTGAAACAGGTGTTGTAAGATTAGGTGAGAGAGTGTATATAAAGGCACTTTATACATTTTAAAGAGATAAAAAAATCTAAGTTATTAAAGAGAAATACGGTGATAATAGATGGGGCAGTGTTTTGGATTAAAATTAAAGCCTTTGTATAAGTACAATGAATTGTGAAAATGAAGAAATACTATTTAGGCAATAAAGTCATCAAAACTGGTTATAGCTCATCAACTTCAGAAATCAAGCCAGGCACGGTGGCTCACTCCATAATCCTAACACTTTGAGAGGTTGAGGTGAGAGGATTGCTTGAGCCCAGGAATTCAAGACCAGACTGGGCAACATAGTGAGACCCTATCTCTACAAAAATACAAAGAAAAACGAAAAAGTGGTGGCACACACTTGTGGTCTCAGTTACTTAGGAGGCTGAGGTGAGGACCAATTGGGCCTGGGAGGTGGAGGCTGCAGTCGGCTGTGATTATGCCACTGCACTCCAACCTGGGCAACAGAATGAGACTCTGTCTCAAAAACCAACCAAATAAACAACACAAACAACTGCAAAACCCACAAAAAACCAAAACATTAGCAATCAGACAACATTTTTAAATGTTTTATTTTGAATAATTTTAGATTTACAGACGAATTGCAAAGATAACAGAGAGTCTCTTATTGCCCTATGTTCACTTTCCTGTAATGCTAACATCTAACATAATCACAGTATAATGATAAAAATCAGGAGATTAACATTGTTATAATACTATTAACTAAACACCAGACTTTTCACTAGAATCCCTTTTCTGTTCCAGAGTGCAATCCTGGGTCCTACACTGCATTTAGTCACCACAATTTCTTAGTCTCCTATATTTTATGACAGTTCCTCAGTCTTTCCTTGTCTTTCATAATCTTGACTCTTTTGAAGAGTACTAGTCAGATATATTGTAGAATATTCTTTAGTTTGGGTTTGCTGATGTTTTCTCATAATTGGACTGGGGTTATACATTTTTCGGTTGACGATTACAGAGGTGGAATGCCCTTCTCATCACATCCTATCGGGGGTACTTAATATAAATATGCATTACTATTGGTGACATCAATCTTGATTACTTGGTCAAAGTAGAGAAGAGTTTTAATTTTGAAATATTCTCTCTACACAGCCTTGCCAAGAGAGGATTATGTCCCAAACATATATTCCTAATTTTACTAATAATAAATGACTGTGGTAACCACTACACAAAATAAAATAAAGAACAAAAGAGAAGAAGGAGCTAGAGAAGGGGTAGGTGGTGGAGGAGGAGAGCGGGGGGCAGAAACCTGTGTGTGGGTTCCAGAGAGATCCCGCCTGATTAGTGTCCTGGCAGTTGGGCCCATGGGAGTACACAGCTTAAGTGAAGGGGAAGTCACATAAGTCAGACATGGTCTTGAGCAAGCTGCTTTTCAAAGATAAGGTTGGAATTGAAGAGCTTCCCAGAAAATATGACAGATCTTTATTTCTTTTTTTTTTTTTTCAGAACTTGGTCTCATTCCCCACTATAGTTTATCAGCATGCCTCAGCTTGCTGAGCCTTAGGCACAGATGTGTCTTCAGAGTAAGCATTTGGTGGCATTTTTAACATCTACTGGCATCTGATACCTGCCAGACTCTTTACCCATGCTAACTATAATCCTTAAAACAGTGCAGCAAGATAGGGGTTTTTATTTTTTTCTCTTATTGTCATTATACAAATGGGAAAACTAAGACATGAAATGGCTGTTGAAGTCTAATGCCATTTAGAAAATTCCAGTATCCACATTAAAATGAAAGTCAGTCAGTCTGACTCTAAAACTGTGTCATTCTTTTTCTTCAGCTAAATTGGTTTTAGTGCTTTTCTACTGTCTTTCAGGTATTACTTACATCCTAGAAAAACTGCTTCTCCTAATAGAAATATAAATAATTACATATATTCATAGTTTTTAGATGATAAAATCTAAAGTTTTTTTAACTTATTCATACTGTACAGAACTGTGTAAAGTAAGTATGAATGTCCACCCATTCACTCTTATGCTCCTGGCAATAGTTTGATATTCATCTTTCTGGTCTCCCTCTAAACATTTATACATAAATATGTTCTCATATACGTATTTCTGATTTTATAATATCAATGTTATAATACTTCAAAAACTTCACCACGTGTCTTGGAATATCAGTTTTACCTTTTTAGTTTTAAAGGTGGTAAACATATTTCATGGTATAGATGGGTCACTTGTATGGATATTTTGATAGATCAATAAAGGTTTTTATTAGAGGATTACAACCATGCATGCTGAATCTTCAGGGATTATAACAAGCAGGGAAGGGAGATGTTTAGGAGTATTTTGGAGCCTTCAGTATAGATCAATGCTTAGAGCCTCAGACCTTGAATCCAGACTGCCTAGTTTCCTATCCTAACTACAGTGTTGACTTGATGTGTGAATCTGGGCAAGTAACAAATTCTGTAATTGGTTTTATTCTCTAAAACATTCAAATAATAATGACTTTGCAGAATCATAATGAAGTCACAGTAAGGATCATAATGTTACTGAGTAAAAAATTACAAACAAAGCCTGAGACACAGTAGGGACACAGTAAGTGCAATATTACTTTTATTTTGTCATTTTTGGCTACCCACATCCAAGACTCTATTTTGAAGGAATTTTAAAATAAGAGCCTTGTTTCCTACTGTTGAGTCTCACATTGGGGCAGATATTTCCAATCCTTGTCCCTAGCCATTTGCCAGGTTAAAGTCTATGACTTCGGCTTGATCAGTTGGATTCTCATATCTAGAACTTAGAGAATTTCGAAGGCAGTTATGCAGAATGCATGGGAATTGAAAACTTGGGGCATGTTTGTGACAGCAGTAGTGGCATTTTTATAAACTAGAATATTCTTATGGTATTATTTGCTTGTGACATCAGCTTGCTTTGGTAGGATTTGTTTCTTGACTTTGGGTTTCAAGGCTGAAGTCGATTTTGTGAGCTTCCTGGTACCCTCCCCAAAAATGCCATTTTCTCCATAGATATTTCACTTCTGCAGTTTGTAACTAAGAACCTTGGTGATTCAGTATCATCTCTGTACCCCCTGTAATCTCATTATTCACTCAAAACATTTATTGAGGACTTCCTCTGTATTGGAAAAAAAACTGCAGTATATGATATTGCTCCTCCTTAACAAATTCAGAGAGGTTGAATTTGGGTGTTTTTGCAAGTCAGAATCAAGAGATTGTTTATCTATAAACACACACTTCTGGATAAAAGAAAGTCATGTTAAACTAAACAAAAAATTTTGTCTGTTGATGTTTTTTAAAAAGTTTTTTGAGTTCAGTAATTTTGTTTCACAATCATTTTGCATGTAGGAAAAGCAAATTAGCAGGTATTATCCAGGTGCAATAACTGCAATTTCTGGTTTTGATTGAATTTCTGTGGAGACTCCCTGTCAAATTGGCATTGAATTATTCTTATGGCTAGAACAGTCTGTCAATTTACAGTGGCTTCTGCTGACACAATGCATCAGCTTAAGACTCTTTCCCTTTTATCTGACTCAAACCCAACTTCTCAACTACTGAAAGGAAACCTCAGGTTTTATGTGAAAAAGTGATATTAATTTATCCATTATGTGTCCTCTACTTTTTGCTCGTAAAGATCACTTCCTTTAGAGTTTTTGTGGTCCATTTAATGCTTCCCTGTACAGTTATTATAAAGTAGATTTTATCCATGTTCAAATATTTGAATGAAAGAAGTCAACACACTGGTTGACTTGCTCTGGTTCCCACAGTCTGTAGAACTGGCTCTAATCACAGGGTAAAAATTATACCAGTGATCAATTTGATTATAATTTTTTGGTGGTAGGATTATGGATTATAATAAATGTGATTCTTATATTTTTATATTTTCAAATTTTCTTAAACTTAGATGCATTATTTTTATACTAATGAAGACATAAACATTTAAAAACATTGATATATTAGAGGAACCAGTAGGGATATAAAAAGAAGCTAAAATTTTTGCAAACTCTAACTCAAAAGGACGTTTTATTTCTCATTGGTGATAAAAATGAAAGGCCTTGGAACTAAAATCATGAAGTCACATAAAAATACTTAAAGATCTTTATGTGCCTTCTTTAGCCCAGGGATGTGCCTAACTTTGAAACAGCTCCATGGCTTGCAGTACACCTTAATTCATCATCTATTTAACAGTGTACCTATTATACCTGTAGGCAAACACAGGAAGTTACTCTTTAATATTTAGGCTTGTGAATACATAACATATTGTGTTTCTTGAACTGGGAGAAAACAGATTGTTTTAAGTTAATGAGTACATTTATGGCAGACCCCTTTAGATGCAAGTCACCATGTGACTGAATCATCATTAATACAACAATGGATGATAATGGCTGTTATTTAGGCGAATGGAATATCAGCAAAATAGATGGCATTTTTTTTATTTTAAGCAAATAAATCTCTATATCTGGCTTTTAGCTAGTATGGAAGAGAGTCAACTACTTGGAAAAGAAATACAAGGGCCACGTGGAATAGTGAAATGTTTCTGGACAATTTGTAAGTTGAATAAAAATCAGGGAGCACAGATTTACTAAACAAAAACTGCTCTTGCTTATATGTACCATTGATTAATATTTTAAAAGTCCATTTGTCAGATCTATAACTAGCAAATAGTTATTTATGAGTTTATCTTTTCCCCATCAAGGTCTACAGTTATCCTCAATTTAAGTTGAAAACGAGAGGCTAAATATATTGTTTTGTTTCCTAACAACAACAACAGCAACAACAACAACAACAAAAACAACAACAGAGAATCAGAATGGAAACATCAGAATTCTTCATCCTTTGACTGTGTCAGGTTCTTACCAAGTTTAGTTAATTTATTCAAGCTATCAGAAAACTTAAAAGTTAAAGAAAATCAAATTCATTATTTAAGAGAACTATCAAAAAGGTAAATACATTATTATTTTAAAATTATATTTGTTTATATCTACAACCATATTGACCTTTTTGCCCAAATTGGCTGATTAATTTAAACAAACCAGTAATTTACTCAGAATTTACTCTGCTGAACTCAATTTACTAAACCAGTTGAAAGGATCAACATAATTATAATCTGTGACTCACTGTTTTTACCCACAGGCCCAGCTAACAGAGAGATAGCAGCATTGGGAGGCAGGGATTACGGGAGAAGAAATTGGTTTCAGTAACATGTAAGAAAGAAAGAAAGAAAAGAAAGATAAAAAGAGAGAAAAAAAAAAGAAAGGGAGGAAAAGAGGAAGGAAAACCAGCTGTTGTGGGTTAAATTGTGCCTCTGTATCCACCCCTTAAGATAGGTTATTTTAAAGTTGAGAAAGTTTAACTTAAAATTAAGGAAATTTGGGTGATACATATGCGTTTTCTAGAAAAGGTATTCAGTCTTTTGGGAAAAGTAAATAACTTAGGAAACGTTCAAGTATAGAAAGGTTATGCACAAATACATAATGTTTGGCATGGATTGTATGAGAAATCTTTCCTCCTTTTCATATTTCCTTCCTGTGGGATTTATATGCCATCATCCTACAAGAAGACAACTGTTGTATGTTCCTTTTATCAAAAAATTTGGAAACATCAATACAATGATAATGATGGGGTAAGAAACCAGGAAGAAGATAGACATGATCAATAAGAAGGTAGAGACACTAAGTGCACAATCTTTTAAATGGCAATGAAAATAAAGAGAATAATGGAATATTAGAATCAGCATATTTGTAGGAGGAGAGGAAAATTTTTCAAAAAGGAAGATACTGAGAGTAGGAGGTGCTGGGGTGCTTATTGATGGCTTATAGTCCTAATGTGATCAAGAGATAAAGGTAGAGAATAATCTTTGAAAAGGTGCAAGACAGTGGTCTATTACTCAAAGTAAGCAAGGCAGGAGAAAGAGATATGAATGAAGTTATTAAAACATTTGAAGCTGCAGAAAAAAAAGAGACGGTTTAAAACCTTAGTTTCATGGTTGTTTTTAAACTTTTGAACACATGATAATTTAATCTTCTGAAAGCTGATATTCTGTCAAGGTGGGGGACTTGAGAGGAAAGGCAAGGTGACTTTTGGATAATGCCACATAATATTCACAGACAAAACAGTAGTGTTCTTTTACTATTCTGGATGATATCAAATGTTGGGACAAGGCTTTTTTTAGTATTGCTTGACTCCTGGATGTGTGTGAAATCAATGGAGAGTTACACATCCTCCTCCAAAAAGGCCTTTTTTCAAGGCTTTGTTAGTGATCTGCAGCATACAGTCCCTTGGAGACTGCCATCACTTACAGTCAAGTTGTCTTTCAACTGATGAACTGTTTGCCATCTTACATGTATCTGCTATACTCTGAGCTGATATAGCAGCTTGAGGACTCTAAACCTTACAGAAACACATAAATGTATTGCATAATACATTATATACTGGATAAATTATGAACACTCCTGAAAAATGCCACTCTCTTAACTTACTCCAGACTTCCCTCTCTCAGGAATAATTGTTTATTCTTCACATTCCAACCATGTTCTTTTCTCTTAAATACTGTTTTTCCCCTTTACAAGTCTTGTGTTCAGCAACTTCTGCTCCTTAACACTTTAAGCCAAAAATTATTAAGTATTATAATGAGCTCCTCAAAATCTAGATCTTCTCTACCTAGTCAAATCATTATACCTATCTTAAGTGTGCTCTTCACAATTAAGCTAGGCCAGAGTCACTTCTTTTTTCCAGTGACTTTTGTTTTGGATTTAAATCTTCACTTCTACTGTCTAAGAGGGCCATCACTGTCCTCTCAAAAAACTGTCTTCCATCTATTTATCATTGTCCCCACTCAATTTTTCTCCTCTGCAACAGCTTTCCTAATTACAGTCTGTTCTCTGTATCTGTGGGCTTGGCATTTGTGGATTTGAAAATATTAAGAAAAAAATTCCATGTTGAATCTATGCAAATGAAATGAAGTGTAGGCATTGTATTAGATATTACAAACAATCTAGCAATCATTTAAAGTTTATGGGAGGATGTGCATACGTTATATACAAATACTAGGTTATTTTACATAAGAACTTGAGCATCTGCAAATTTTGGTGCCTGCATGGGTCCTGGAACAAATCCCCATAGACACCAAGGGATGGCTGTGCTCCATTCCCCATCCCCTTCAATGACTTACTACACCCTTACCCCTTTTATATTTTCCTTCAATTTTAACATTTAATCATAATAATCATAATCACTTGATATAGTTAATTATTTTGTGTATATATTTA
The DNA here is from genome assembly GCF_029281585.2 of Gorilla gorilla gorilla. NCBI lineage: Eukaryota > Metazoa > Chordata > Mammalia > Primates > Hominidae > Gorilla > Gorilla gorilla. The sequence continues at coordinate 67,419,755 of NC_073229.2, forward strand.
GTGTTCCAACTCAGTTTAAAGCCTTTGAGAGGCAGAATATGTGCTATGCATTTATCTTGCTCATGTTGAACTAGATAATAAGTATAGCATTCCAAGGAATGCTAAAGCATTTTTGCATTTCTCAGCACTATTGCTTACACCAATCCAGACACAGGTGGGAAAATTTGTAAAATTAGGCTAGGCCAGAGATTTTTTAACCTTTTTTGTGTCATAGAGCCTTTTGAGAATCTAATGAAAAGTTTAATTGCTTTTCATGAGAAATTGTCAAACATTCATATCTGCAGTATTTTGCATGCACTATCAAAGGATTCATGAATCTTTCAGAGTAACCTTCCCATGAACTTCAGCACAAAAACCTCTGAAACAGAGCATATGGTAAGTAGTTCTTGACTTAATAATCTTCACAATTTTATCCATATTTTGTCTATTCAGATATGACAATTTTCTCTATATTTTTTCTCTTCAGATATGAATCATAGAACTTGCTTTGATGCAAGATTGTCTCAGATCTAGTTTTCAGAGACTTTTAAATACCACTCACGAATAATTATTTAATAACATTGATTATGAAAAACACTCCTCCTTGTAGGAACGCTACAGACTGTAGATGCCTTGGGACATTGCCCATTCATAAAAGGTTGCCTGAGGAAACTGTTTTTCAAGGTGAAATGACAACCAGTGCCATGTGAGATTAAAGTTTAAGAATAATATGATAATTTATTGAGCATTTATAACTCTGTTAGCTGATAAGCACTTTTCCTGTATTCTTTCACTGAATCCTCCCAATCACTTGATTTAATAGGCATTATTTTACTCTTTTCTTAAATAAAGAAACTCAAGGCCCAAGAAACTAAGGAACTTGACCTAAGTCAGTGCTAGTAAACGTTGGAATTAGAATTTGAGCTCATTGAATAGTCTCTGGAGCCTCTTCCCATAATCATGTTGCTATATTACCACTCTGATTTTGAATGACTCCACACTCAGAGAACATGTGTTTGGACAGAAAGTGCACTTTTCTTTACACACCCCTTTCCTTTTGACCATCTTTTATTCTGGAACCAAATATACAGGAAATTTTGGCATAACCATTGTATCTTGAGTACCACGAAATGCAATTCTATTTGTTTAGGCAGAAGACATTTTTTCCTTAATCTAGCTCTAGCTACAATCGTTTACAGCCCTCAACTTAATCAATATTTATAGAATAGCACTGTTATTCCTACACTCAAACAGTTTTTTGCCATTGTGAAAGAAGCAAGAAGACCAGCAACTTATCTCAGGACTCCTGAAAGTTTGTCAGTGCCCTTTAGTACCAAGTATACCTTTCATTTTAAAAGCACTTTGTAGTTTTCCTTTTCTCTTGTGCAATTCTGTGCAGGGAATTTTACTGACTCTTATTTCAAAAAGGAAAAAGGTAATGGATAATTGAAAGGACAAAGACTTCTGGCTCTAAATTTAGCATTCTCTGTATTTTATTCAGTATTACCATTCTTGCAGGCTTTGAAAGTTATGAGATAGTCCCAAGCTCTTGTTAGAGTAAAGCAGTAGGTAAATGGCTGTCTTTAAATATATTATAAGATTTTGGGATATTCAGTGAGTTATTTCCGTGCCCAGCTTTGGTTTTAAAATTAATAGCCATTAAGTCTTCAAAAAAAATAAGTTCAGGTCATCATGATTCAATACATTTTTAGATAACCTATTCTCTAAAAGTAATATTCCTTCTTTCCTTCTTTCCTCCCTTCCTTCCTTCCTTCCTTCTTCCTTCTTCCTTCTTCCCTCCCTCCCTCCCTCCTTCCCTTCCCTTCCCTTCTCCCCTCCCCTCCCCTCCGCTCCCCTTCCCTTCCCTTCTCTTCTCCTCTCTTCCCTTCTTTTTTCTCTTTTCTTTTCCTTTCCTTTCTTTTCTTTTTCTTTTCTATCTTTCTTTCTTCTTTCTCTCTCTCTGTCTCTTTTCACCATGTCCAATTCCTTTCTTCTTCTTATTTTTCTTTTGTAGTGAGAATACTTAAGGTCTACCCTATTAGCAAATTTCAAGCATACAACACAGCATGGTTGATTATAGTTACCATGCTATATATTAGATCTCCAGAACTTACTCATTTTGCTTAACTGATACTTTGTACCTTAAAACAACTTCTCCCAGATTTTTTCTCCTTCTCTCCCTTGGCAACTACCATTCTACTCTCTGCTTTTATGGCATTGACTATTTTAGATTCCACATGTAAGTGAAATTATCCAGTATTTCTCTTTCTGTGTCTGGCTTTTTTCATTTAACATAAGGTCCTCCACATTGATCCATGTTGTCACAAATGGCAGGATTACCTTAAACCGAATGATATTCCATTGGGTTTATATTCCACATTTTATAAAACTGACAATTTTAAATTATCAAGTAATTAAATAGGAACATCATTGCTAGAAAGGAGGCAGAAAGCCAGGGATGTAAAATTACTCCTTTCAGGTAGAATTTCTGAATACTTGGTTTAAAATCTAGTACTAAAGTATAGTACTAGATTTAAATCTATACTTTACTACTAGATTTAACTAGTTTCATAGTACTCCGTATACATATGTGTGTGTGTGTTGCATATATTTTGTGTATATATAGGCCATATGTATTTTGCTTGCTATTTTAAAATATCAATTTGTACATTTTCATCCTTTCTTTCTTGACAGCTTTCTTCTTATTTCTCTTCACAGATTAATAAAGTATGCTGTAAGAATTAGGAGATGAGAAGACATCTATAGGGGCTTCCCACACATTCAGGGGGCCTTGTGAAGAGACAGTTTCAATCTGTTTTTCTGTGTTATATTCATAGATCCTACCTGTTGCATGGAGTATTGAAGAACAGAGAACACACATAGCAGCAGATGGAGTAGAGACATCCTTAAAAGAGGGGGGAAAACCCGGTTTTTAACAATTGCAATTATTTTGCACCTCTCCCAGAGTGACTGGTTTGTCATCTCCCAGGAACAAGCAGCGACAGTAGCCTTCCTCCTTGCAGAGCCTCTGTCACTCAGTTTAACCCCACAAATGACCTCACAAACAACTCATCTCATTATTCTTCTCTAATGAGAAGTACACTGATGATGATGATCATCATCATCATTTTGATGTCAGTCTAGTACTTACCTCTTCTTAGATACAAACACTAAAAGTAATAATCCTTCACAACTTATAACTTTTTTTCATCATTTGAGTCTCACGATCTTATTAAACTATTATCTCAGTTTTGCTAAGTATGGTGTTTCCCAAAGTATGATCTGTAGAGAACCTACATCAGCAACATTTGGGATGCTCGTTAAAGTACAGATTCCTAGATCTTACATAATTAACATTTCTGAAGATGACAAACATGAATTTTAAACAAATTCCTCACATAATCTTTATTCATACTCACGATTGATAGCTACTAGAACAGTACATTCAGATATCAATGTGCTTACATCCTCCCATGGCTTCTCCCTCAACCATGAGAATAAATTTATTATATGTAATTTGAAGCGATAAATCCACAATACACCTGGGTATGTTTTGGATTGTTAGAAGTTCTGAAGCACACTCTTTCTGATCTAGGTTTTGTTTTCTTAATTTAATTTGTTTTCCAAGTCAATATATTTTTCCTAACTATATTTCTTGAACATTAGCCATGTGCTAGAAAGTTTTTTGAAATAAATTGTATTCTCCATTCTGGCAAACAATGGCACTGTATTTCTGTGTTTCTGGAAGAAGACAGAAAATTATTTGAGGGACTATTTTCTCTATTCTCTTATCTTAGATGCATAAAAGTGAGGTTACTTTCTTATGTATGATGAATGCCTTAAGGCAGCGGTTTTCAAACGTTTTGGTTTCAGAACCTTTTTATACTTTTAAAAATTAGTGAGGATTCAAAGAGCTTTAGCTTACATTGGCTTACAGCCATCAATATTTACCCTATTAGAGCTTAAAATAATTCTATTACCTATTTCCATATTTTAAAACTCATTAAAATTTATGTTATTCTCAGAACAGATCAGAAAGACCGATGTCATCATATGTGTTTACGTATATATTATATATATTTATATATATAATTGTTTCTTAGCGGCTGATAAATTTGTGATCTAAAAATTGTGTCATGTTCATCTTTGCAATTCTTATAAAATATGCACTCAATGAATATTTGCTAAGCTGAATTGAAATAGCTGAAATAACAGTAAACTGGTTGAAAAAGAAATTACTTCCTCTAAAAATTGTAGTTGCCAACACTTCCTGCTTAAATTTAAAAAAATACTTCTAGTGGCATACTATTGGAGAGAAGATTTTAAACATCATTCAGATCACAGGCTAATACATTATCTTCTGTTGACAGCACTGAAGACTCACTCTAAAGAGTCTTCAAATGCTCAACAGCAAAGAGACAGATTATGCATAAAGCAGAATCTTCCTTTATGATCTTTGACATTTTTGAAAAATTAATGACAAGTATACTATCAATGTGTAACTTTCAACTATCAATTTGCTATCAACGTGCAATTTTATCCTCCTTAAGCCCATATGCTAATGAAGATGAATATCAGTTCTAAATGTGCAGCAGATAGATGGGTATAATTAGAAAAGTTCTGAACTGGAACATTTAGATTTGAGTTTCAGCACCAATACTATCTGGCTGTGTGATATTTTAGAGTCAGCAACCCTGAACTTTAAATTTTTATCTTTCCAATTAAGAGGTTGAATTATTATAATTCTGAAACAAGGTTGTGGTAAAATGTCAAAAACTGGAGACTATCTCTAGCAGGTTATTTTAATTTTAGGAATTATCAAAAAGTCTCAAGAGGACACCCTAAATACTCTCCTCACTTTCCTATGATACTATTTCCCTGAATACAGTTAGAACTTTTATTGGGTTAAAATGATAAGCCCTTTACTTTTAGCTGTATAGCAAAATATTTTTACTTGCACAATTTTTGGAGGCAACAGCAGGAAATTTATAAACATTTCTCTTTGTTTTTTTTTTTTTTTTTTTTCTTTTTTTTTTAAATTTTTTTTTTTATTATACTTTAAGTTTTAGGGTACATGTGCACATTGTGCAGGTTAGTTACATATGTATACATGTGCCATTCTGGTGTGCTGCACCCACTAACTCGTCATCTAGCATTAGGTATATCTCCCAATGCTATCCCTCCCCCCTCCCCCCACCCCACAACAGTCCCCAGAGTGTGATATTCCCCTTCCTGTGTCCATGTGATCTCATTGTTCAATTCCAACCTATGAGTGAGAATATGCGGTGTTTGGTTTTTTGTTCTTGCGATAGTTTACTGAGAATGATGGTTTCCAGTTTCATCCATGTCCCTACAAAGGACATGAACTCATCATTTTTTATGGCTGCATAGTATTCCATGGTGTATATGTGCCACATTTTCTTAATCCAGTCTATCATTGTTGGACATTTGGGTTGGTTCCAAGTCTTTGCTATTGTGAATAATGCCGCAATAAACATACGTGTGCATGTGTCTTTATAGCAGCATGATTTATAGTCCTTTGGGTATATACCCAGTAATGGGATGGCTGGGTCAAATGGTATTTCTAGTTCTAGATCCCTGAGGAATCGCCACACCGACTTCCACAATGGTTGAACTAGTTTACAGTCCCACCAACAGTGTAAAAGTGTTCCTATTTCTCCACATCCTCTCCAGCACCTGTTGTTTCCTGACTTTTTAATGATTGCCATTCTAACTGGTGTGAGATGATATCTCATAGTGGTTTTGATTTGCATTTCTCTGATGGCCAGTGATGATGAGCATTTTTTCATGTGTTTTTTGGCTGCATAAATGTCTTCTTTTGTGAAGTGTCTGTTCATGTCCTTCGCCCACTTTTTGATGGGGTTGTTTGTTTTTTTCTTGTAAATTTGTTTGAGTTCATTGTAGATTCTGGATATTAGCCCTTTGTCAGATGAGTAGGTTGCGAAAATTTTCTCCCATGTTGTAGGTTGCCTGTTCACTCTGATGGTAGTTTCTTTTGCTGTGCAGAAGCTCTTTAGTTTAATTAGATCCCATTTGTCAATTTTGTCTTTTGTTGCCATTGCTTTTGGTGTTTTGGACATGAAGTCCTTGCCCACGCCTATGTCCTGAATGGTAATGCCTAGGTTTTCTTCTAGGGTTTTTATGCTTTTAGGTCTAACGTTTAAATCTTTAATCCATCTTGAATTGATTTTTGTATAAGGTGTAAGGAAGGGATCCAGTTTCAGCTTTCTACATATGGCTAGCCAGTTTTCCCAGCACCATTTATTAAATAGGGAATCCTTTCCCCATTGCATGTTTTTCTCAGGTTTGTCAAAGATCAGATAGTTGTAGGTATGCGGCATTATTTCTGAGGGCTCTGTTCTGTTCCATTGATCTATATCTCTGTTTTGGTACCAGTACCATGCTGTTTTGGTTACTGTAGCCTTGTAGTATAGTTTGAAGTCAGGTAGTGTGATGCCTCCAGCTTTGTTCTTTTGGCTTAGGATTGACTTGGTGATGCGGGCTCTTTTTTGGTTCCATATGAACTTTAAAGTAGTTTTTTCCAATTCTGTGAAGAAAGTCATTGGTAGCTTGATGGGGATGGCATTGAATCTGTAAATGACCTTGGGCAGTATGGCCATTTTCACAATATTGATTCTTCCTACCCATGAGCATGGAATGTTCTTCCAATTGTTTGTATCCTCTTTTATTTCCTTGAGCAGTGGTTTGTAGTTCTCCTTGAAGAGGTCCTTCACATCCCTTGTAAGTTGGATTCCTAGGTATTTTATTCTCTTTGAAGCAATTGTGAATGGGAGTTCACTCATGATTTGGCTCTCTGTTTGTCTGTTGTTGGTGTATAAGAATGCTTGTGATTTTTGTACATTGATTTTGTATCCTGAGACTTTGCTGAAGTTGCTTATCAGCTTAAGGAGATTTTGGGCTGAGACAATGGGGTTTTCTAGATAAACAATCATGTCGTCTGCAAACAGGGACAATTTGACTTCCTCTTTTACTAATTGAATACCCTTTATTTCCTTCTCCTGCCTGATTGCCCTGGCCAGAACTTCCAACACTATGTTGAATAGGAGCGGTGAGAGAGGGCATCCCTGTCTTGTGCCAGTTTTCAAAGGGAATGCTTCCAGTTTTTGCCCATTCAGTATGATATTGGCTGTGGGTTTGTCATAGATAGCTCTTATTATTTTGACATACGTCCCATCAATACCTAATTTATTGAGAGTTTTTAGCATGAAGGGTTGTTGAATTTTGTCAAAGGCTTTTTCTGCATCTATTGAGATAATCATGTGGTTTTTGTCTTTGGCTCTGTTTATATGCTGGATTACATTTATTGATTTGCGTATATTGAACCAGCCTTGCATCCCAGGGATGAAGCCCACTTGATCGTGGTGGATAAGCTTTTTGATGTGCTGCTGGATTCGTTTTGCCAGTATTTTATTGAGGATTTTTGCATCAATGTTCATCAAGGATATTGGTCTAAAATTCTCTTTTTTGGTTGTGTCTCTGCCCGGCTTTGGTATCAGAATGATGCTGGCCTCATAAAATGAGTTAGGGAGGATTCCCTCTTTTTCTATTGATTGGAATAGTTTCAGAAGGAATGGTACCAGTTCCTCCTTATACCTCTGGTAGAATTCGGCTGTGAATCCATCTGGTCCTGGACTCTTTTTGGTTGGTAAACTATTGATTATTGCCACAATTTCAGCTCCTATTATTGGTCTATTCAGAGATTCAACTTCTTCCTGGTTTAGTCTTGGGAGAGTGTATGTGTCAAGGAATGTATCCATTTCTTCTAGATTTTCTAGTTTATTTGCGTAGAGGTGTTTGTAGTATTCTCTGATGGTAGTTTGTATTTCTGTGGGATCGGTGGTGATATCCCCTTTATCATTTTTTATTGTGTCTATTTGATTCTTCTCTCTTTTTTTCTTTATTAGTCTTGCTAGCGGTCTATCAATTTTGTTGATCCTTTCAAAAAACCAGCTCCTGGATTCATTGATTTTTTGAAGGGTTTTTTGTGTCTCTATTTCCTTCAGTTCTGCTCTGATTTTAGTTATTTCTTGCCTTCTGCTAGCTTTTGAATGTGTTTGCTCTTGCTTTTCTAGTTCTTTTAATTGTGATGTTAGGGTGTCAATTTTGGATCTTTCCTGCTTTCTCTTGTGGGCATTTAGTGCTATAAATTTCCCTCTACACACTGCTTTGAATGCATCCCAGAGATTCTGGTATGTTGTGTCTTTGTTCTCGTTGGCTTCAAAGAACATCTTTATTTCTGCCTTCATTTCGTTATGTACCCAGTAGTCATTCAGGAGCAGGTTGTTCAGTTTCCATGTAGTTGAGTGGCTTTGAGTGAGATTTTTAATCCTGAGTTCTAGTTTGATTGCACTGTGGTCTGAGAGATAGTTTGTTATAATTTCTGTTCTTTTACATTTGCTGAGGAGAGCTTTACTTCCAACTATGTGGTCAATTTTGGAATAGGTGTGGTGTGGTGCTGAAAAAAATGTATATTCTGTTGATTTGGGGTGGAGAGTTCTGTAGATGTCTATTAGGTCCGCTTGGTGCAGAGCTGAGTTCAATTCCTGGGTATCCTTGTTGACTTTCTGTCTCATTGATCTGTCTAATGTTGACAGTGGGGTGTTAAAGTCTCCCATTATTAATGTGTGGGAGTCTAAGTCTCTTTGTAGGTCACTCAGGACTTGCTTTATGAATCTGGGTGCTCCTGTATTGGGTGCATATATATTTAGGATAGTTAGCTCCTCTTGTTGAATTGATCCCTTTACCATTATGTAATGGCCTTCTTTGTCTCTTTTGATCTTTGTTGGTTTAAAGTCTGTTTTATCAGAGACTAGGATTGCAACCCCTGCCTTTTTTTGTTTTCCATTTGCTTGGTAGATCTTTCTCCATCCTTTTATTTTGAGCCTATGTGTGTCTCTGCACGTGAGATGGGTTTCCTGAATACAGCACACTGATGGGTCTTGACTCTTTATCCAACTTGCCAGTCTGTGTCTTTTAATTGGAGAATTTAGTCCATTTACATTTAAAGTTAATATTGTTATGTGTGAATTTGATCCTGTCATTATGATGTTAGCTGGTGATTTTGCTCATTAGTTGATGCAGTTTCTTCCTAGTCTCAATGGTCTTTACATTTTGGCATGATTTTGCAGCGGCTGGTACCGGTTGTTCCTTTCCATGTTTAGCGCTTCCTTCAGGAGCTCTTTTAGGGCAGGCCTGGTGGTGACAAAATCTCTCAGCATTTGCTTGTCTGTAAAGTATTTTATTCCTCCTTCACTTATGAAGCTTAGTTTGGCTGGATATGAAATTCTGGGTTGAAAATTCTTTTCTTTAAGAATGTTGAATATTGGCCCCCACTCTCTTCTGGCTTGTAGGGTTTCTGCCGAGAAATCCGCTGTTAGTCTGATGGGCTTCCCTTTGAGGGTAACCCGACCTTTCTCTCTGGCTGCCCTTAACATTTTTTCCTTCATTTCAACTTTGGTGAATCTGACAATTATGTGTCTTGGAGTTGCTCTTCTCGAGGAGTATCTTTGTGGTGTTCTCTGTATTTCCTGAATCTGAATGTTGGCCTGCCTTGCTAGATTGGGGAAGTTCTCCTGGATAATATCCTGCAGAGTGTTTTCCAACTTGGTTCCATTCTCCGCATCACTTTCAGGTACACCAATCAGACGTAGATTTGGTCTTTTCACATAGTCCCATATTTCTTGGAGGCTTTGCTCATTTCTTTTTATTCTTTTTTCTCTAGACTTCCCTTCTCGCTTCATTTCATTCATTTCATCTTCCATTGCTGATACCCTTTCTTCCAGTTGATCGCATCGGCTCCTGAGGCTTCTGCATTCTTCACGTAGTTCTCGAGCCTTGGTTTTCAGCTCCATCAGCTCCTTTAAGCACTTCTCTGTATTGGTTATTCTAGTTATACATTCTTCTAAATTTTTTTCAAAGTTTTCAACTTCTTTGCCTTTGGTTTGAATGTCCTCCCGTAGCTCAGAGTAATTTGATCGTCTGAAGCCTTCTTCTCTCAGCTCGTCAAAATCATTCTCCATCCAGCTTTGTTCCGTTGCTGGTGAGGAACTGCGTTCCTTTGGAGGAGGAGAGGTGCTCTGCGTTTTAGAGTTTCCAGTTTTTCTGTTCTGTTTTTTCCCCATCTTTGTGGTTTTATCTACTTTTGGTCTTTGATGATGGTGATGTACAGATGGGTTTTCGGTGTGGATGTCCTTTCTGTTTGTTAGTTTTCCTTCTAACAGACAGGACCCTCAGCTGCAGGTCTGTTGGAATACCCTGCCATGTGAGGTGTCAGTGTGCCCCTGCTGGGGGGTGCCTCCCAGTTAGGCTGCTCGGGGGTCAGGGGTCAGGCACCCACTTGAGGAGGCAGTCTGCCCGTTCTCAGATCTCCAGCTGCGTGCTGGGAGAACCACTGCTCTCTTCAAAGCTGTCAGACAGGGACATTTAAGTCTGCAGAGGTTACTGCTGTCTTTTTGTTTGTCTGTGCCCTGTCCCCAGAGGTGGAGCCTACAGAGGCAGGCAAGCCTCCTTGAGCTGTGGTGGGCTCCACCCAGTTCGAGCTTCCTGGCTGCTTTGTTTACCTAAGCAAGCCTGGGCAATGGCGGGCGCCCCTCCCCCAGCCTCGCTGCCGCCTTGCAGTTTGATCTCAGACTGCTGTGCTAGCAATCAGTGAGATTCCGTGGGCGTAGGACCCTCCGAGCCAGGTGTGGGATATAGACTCGTGGTGCGCCGTTTTTTAAGCCGGTCTGAAAAGCGCAATATTCGGGTAGGAGTGACCCGATTTTCCCAGGTGCGTCCGTTACCCCTTTCTTTGACTGGGAAAGGGAACTCCCTGACCCCTTGCGCTTCCCAGGTGAGGCAATGCCTCGCCCTGCTTCGGCTCGCGCACGGTGCGCGCACCCACTGGCCTGCGCCCACTGTCTGGCACTCCCTAGTGAGATGAACCCGGTACCTCAGATGGAAATGCAGAAATCACCCGTCTTCTGCGTCGCTCACGCTGGGAGCTGTAGACCGGAGCTGTTCCTATTCGGCCATCTTGGCTCCTCCCTATAATTCATAATTTTATATAGCTACTTTTTCATCTTTATTTTAGAGACAGTGTCTCACTCTGTTGCTCAGGCTGGAGTGCAGTGGTGCGATCATAGCTCACTATCAACATTTCTCTTTGTTGAACAGTTTTTACCTTCTAGATCAGGAGAAAAGGCAAATATTGTCCAGATTGTATTTTAAACATGTTCATTCTTAACTAAATTTGATAGTGTGGGCATTTGGGAAAGTTCTTTCCAGTATCTCAGTTCTCAAAGGACAAAAATTCTGCCCATGTTCTTTAGAAATAAAACTTTGCAAAGATAGTTTTATTTTTACTTACCAATATGTTATTTTTCACATAGTATTACCCATCGACAGGCAATTTACATAGTAAAATAATTTACACCAAAATATCATGTTTTTTTTAATTTTAAATGCATAAAAATCACAGGTAACTGTTCAGAAAAGGATTATTATAATTGTCACTTGCACACCCCAACCTTCATATCTTCTTGAGTTAATGTATACCATAACTTGACTGTAAGATTTTTACCAAAGAGGCCAAACCTATTTGTCACTAGATAATCTATACAACTCTTCAACATTATTATGACGTAGTATGTGTTCAATAAATATCTATGTGGTAATGATAGTAGAAAAAATGAAATTAATGAGAGATTAGAAAACAAAAAGACACTATCCAAAATACAATAGAGTTAAAAAGAAAGTCTATAAAATTTAATAAAGCTAATGATAAAAATTAACAACAAAACCTTAATATTTTTCTTATCTTCATGAATTGCCAAAAAGTATTTTTAGGTGGAAATAACTTTCTGTGCATTTGAGATTTATACAGATTCTATTTCTGTTTCTTTGTTTCTGTCACCACATGAATTATTTACAATATTTCCCAGAATGTCTATTGTCCCACATTGTCTATTGTTTCTGTCTTTATGTTCACATGTACCCAATTTTTAGCTGCCACTTATAAGTGAAAACATGCAGTATTTGATTTTGTTTCTGTATTAATTTGCCTTGGATAATGGCCTCTAGCTGCACCCATGTTGCTGCAAGGGACATTATTTCATTCTTTTTTTATGTCTGCATAGAATTTTATAGCACATATGTAACACCATTGATAGATACCTGGGTTGATTCCATGTCTTTGCTATTATGATGAGTGCTGCACTAAACATATGAGTGCAGGTGTCTTTTTGGTAGAACAATTTGTTTTCCTTTAGGTATATACCCAGCAATCCCACATATACAGAATATATACCCAGTAATGGGATTGCTGGCTGGAATGGTAATTCTATTTTTAGTTCTTTGAGAAATCTTAAACTGCTTTCCATAGTGGCTGAACTAATTTGCATTCCCACCAACAATGTATACACTTTTCCTTTTCTCTGCAACCTCACCAACATCTGTTATTTTTAGACTTTTTAAATAAAGATCATTTTGACTGGTGTGAGATGGTTTCTCATTGTAGTTTTGATTTGCATTTCTAGAATGATTAGTAATGTTGAGCATTTTTTCATATACTTGTTGGCTGCTTGTATGTCTTTTTTTGAGAAGTGCCTGTTCATGTTCTTTGCCAATACAAAGACTGTAAAAAATATCTCTGGGAGGGGTGATACAGCCAACAATTTCCCAACAAGTTCTTAGGCACCTAGCTGATGTGGGACTGGAACCCTGAAGCTCCCAGGTAACTGGTTGAGACAAGGCAGATGAGAGAGCCTCTGAAAAGGAGAAGGATTTTTTTTTAAGAGATGAGAGAGAGAGAGGATATAAAGTAAACTTTATTAATTTAATTGTTTTACCTACAACTATATCTGATTAGGCATTTGGAAATTTGGACGTTTCTAGAGAATTAAGTCAGCACCAAGGGTCCCGCATCTTTGGGCATTAAATCAGACTGTCAGTTCCCATACAATTTCCATGGTTAGTTTCCGTTAGCTATTAAATTTAGAAAATAATACCACTGCTGGGTGCAATGGCTCATGCCTGTAATCCCTACAGTTTGGAAGGCTGAGGTGGTCGTATTGCTTGAGCTCAGGAGTTCAAGACCAGCCTGGGCACCATGGCAAGACCATATCTCTAGAAAAAATACAAAAATTAGCCAGGCGTGGTGGTGCATACCTGTAGTCCCAGGTACTTGGGAGGCTGAGGTGGGAGGATGACTTCAGCCTGGGAGGTGGAGTTTGCAGTGAGCCGAGATAGTGCTACTGGACTCCAGCCTAGGTGACAGAGTGAGACCCTGCCTGGAAAAAAAAAAAAAAAAAAGAAGAAGAAGAGAACTACTTATATAATTACTTGATACCCAATAATATACATTCAAACATTTTACTACAAACATTTAAGAAAGAGCTGCTATTAAAATAGTTATCTAAAAAAGAATTATCCTGATACTAAAGCAAAACAAGACACATCAGGAAAACAAAACTACAGAGCAATACATCTATAAATATTGATGCAAAAATCTGCACAAAATACTGACAAACTAAATTCAGCAGTACAGCCAAAGGATTATACAACATGATCAAGTGGGATTCATTCCTGGACAGCAACAATAGTTCAACATACTAAAACTAATCAGTATAATATGAAATATAAATAAAATGAAGACAAAAGTAAGTATTGTTATTCATTTAAAAAAGCATTTGACAAAATTTAATTCCCTTTTATTAAAAAATTTAAAAATCTAGGAATAGAAGGAAACTACTTCAGCATAACAAAGGCTATACATGAAAAGCTTATAGTTAACTTCATACTGAGTGATGAGATACTGAAAGCTTTTTTGCTAACATCAGGAACAATGCAAAGATGCCCACCCTTGCCACTTCTATTCAACATAGTATTGGAAGACCTAATCAGAGAAGTTAGGCAAGAAAAATAAATAAAAGGCATCTGAATTGGAAAGGAATAATAAAATTATCTCATAAGATGACATGGTCTTACATGTGGAGCACCCTAAAAATAGAACACACACATAATAAAATCTGATAGAACTAACAAGTAAATTCAGTAAACTTTCAAGACACAAAATTAACATGCAAAAAAACAATTAAATTTATATACACCAATAATGAACAATACCAAAAGGAAATTAAGAAAACAATTCCATTTAAATGGTATCAAAAAGAATACTCAGGAATAAACTTAGCCAAGAAGACAAAAGACTGTACACTGAAAACTACAAAACGATTCTGAAAAAAATTAAAGAAGATGCACATAAATGGAAAGATATCCACAGGAAACTTCTCCAGGCAGCCTTGAACCAACCCAGTTCTTCCACTATTCTCACTTGTAGTTCTCAAGAATAACTGTAGAATGCACTGGGAATGCAACACACGAATATAGGAGGAAGTGACTGGAAGGCTCTGTTCCAGTCTCCTCTAGACACAGGATGTCCTTCAATGTTTTAGCCTCACAAATTCTATTACCCTTAGAGTGTAAAACCAAAGATGAACTACTCTCCTGGGCCTCTCACCCGCGGTACAAATGGATTATGTTCTGACAAGATTCCATCTTCCCCCAGGCAGCTTTCCTGAGCCTTGGAGCCTGGGTTGTAATGACTCCCAGGCTTCCGTTGTCCTTTCCTGCCTATTTGTAAGTAATAATAAGCCTGCCTCATGTAACTTGTTATGTGTATGGGTGTTCTGTCTCACTGGACTCAGACAAGTTGGTAACAAGTGCATAGTGAATTTGCTTCACAATATCAGTATTTATGGATTGGCCAACAATATTTCTGAGATGTCAGTAATACTCAAAGTGATCTATAGATTCAGCGCAATCCCTATCAAAATCTCAATAATGTTTGTGGCAGAAATAGAAAAATTCATCCTAAAATTGATGTAAAATCTCAAGGGACTCTGAATAGTCAAAACAGTCTTCAAAAGGAACAAAGTTGAAGGCATCTCATTTCCTGATTTCAAAACTTACAAAGCTACAATAATCAAAACAACGTGGTACTGGCATCATGACGGACATATAGACCAAAGGAAAAGAATAGAGTTCAGGAATAAGCTCTCACACAGATGAGCAAATGATGTCCAACAAGGGTGCCAAGACTATTTAATGGGATAAGAACAACCTTTCAACAAATGATATTGGGAAAACTGGATAGTCATATATGAAATAATGAAGTTGAACCCTTACCCCTATATAAAATTAAAATGTAACACCATATAAAACAAACTAAATATAAGAGCTAGAATGCTATAAAACTTCAAAGAAAACACGGGAAAAGTTTCATGACATTAGATTTGGCTATAATATATATACATTTTTGGATTACACCAAAAGCACAGGCAGCAACGACAAAAAATAGATAAATTGTATTTCATAAAAATTTTTGTCTATCAAAGAACACTATCAACATATTTTTTTCCCATGGAATGAGAAAAAATATTTACAACTCATCTCTGATAAAGAATTAATATCTAGAATATATAAAGAACTCTTACAAATCTACAACAAAATCCCAAACAACCCAGTTGAAAAATACACGGGATTTTAGACATTTCTCCAGAGAAGACATACAGATGGCCAATAAGCACATGAAAGATGCTCAACAACACTAATGATTAAGTAAATGCAAATCACAACGACAATGAGATACCACCTCATACCATTTAAGGTAGCTATTATCAAAGCAAAATGAAACAAACAAAAACCCAGAAAATACCAAGTGTGGGTAAGGAAGTGGGAAAATTAGAACACTTACACATTACTGGAGGGAATGTAAAATGGTGCCGCCACTTTGGAAAATAAAAAATTAAAAATGGAATGTTGGTATGTTTAATATGATAGTTCTTCAAAAATTAAACATGAAATTGTAACACGATCCAGCAATCCCACTGTGGGTATATACTCAAAAGAAATAAAAGCGGGAATTAGAACATATATTCGCACACAAATGTTCCTAGCCGCACTATTTACAAAGTCAAAAAGTGGAAACAACCCAAATATCTATCGATGCCTGAGTGGATAAGCAGATGTGGTATTACATACAATGGAATATTATGTAACTTTAAGAAGGAATGAAATCCTGACACACTACAATGTGGATGAACTTGGAGGACATTATGCTGAATGAAATAAGCCAGCGCAAAAGGACAATTTTGTATGTATATTATTGCATTTAGATGTGGTATCTGGAGTAGTCAAATCATACAGACAGAAAATGGGTGGTGGCCAGGAGTTGGAGGGAAGGAGGAATGAGGAGTTATTGTTTAATGACTATAGTGTTTCAGTTTGGGGAGTCGAAAAAGTTCTGGAAATGGTTGATGGTGGTGGCTGCATGACAATGCAAATGTACTTGATGCTACTGAACTATACATCTACAAATGATTAAAATGGCAAATTTCATGTTCTATGTAATTTACCACAACTTTAAACTCCCCTCCCCTGACAGCAATTTGCTCCATATACCTTCAAAATAGCTGGAGGTATCTTCTGATCACAAGCAGAGGTTAAAATACTCACATAACTCAGCATTTTGTCAATAATTAATTTAGCACATTTTTCTCATAATAGTACTGTCTCAGGCTGCAAAATAAATCACCCCCTGTCACCTTCTGGACATAGTCTTTGTTAATGACAGCTCTGTTTCTATCACCTGTCAGAGCTTCCATTAATGGCTCCTTTATTTCAAAAGCCCAGATAATCCCATGGAAGCAGGCTGCTGGTGTCACTCCGTTCTTTCAGTTTAGAATTTTTTTCTGAAGAAAATAAAAATTTTCAACAAACCACTGTCTCACATTAGGAAAAACTGTCACCAGCAGTGGAGCAAGGGATTGTGAAACTTAAAAAAAAGAAGAAGTTTTGCAATTTGAATTCTGCATCAAGATGGCTTTCATAATTAAAAAAAATTCCTGTGGCATTCTAAATTTGATGGTTTTAAGAATCCTATTGGAATGGTTTTTTATCATTCATCACTCATGTGTGTCATATCATTATGACAACTCATTTAAGAACATGTTTCCATTCCAATAAAAAGAACTGCCTAGTATTGGCTATTTTCTCACTGTGTTTAAGTTTTTATCTTTCTTTAAGTTATTTCCTCCCTTTTGGGAGGAATCCAGCATGTAAACAGAACCAAAGACAAAGAACCACAAGGAAAAAGAAAGCTTCCTTCGCTCCCTCCATCTGTTTTTACTGCCTGCCTGCAATTGTCTTCCTTTAAAAAATAAGATGGGCATAGTTTGCACAGCAAAAGATTACATTTAACTAAATAAAGTGTTTTGGGACGTTATGATATTAGAATTTTAAAGTGGAGTGGATTATCATTTTTAAAAGTCACATTTTTTCTATATAATTACTGTACTATGCATTTTACTCTACAGATACTATATCAAAACATTCAATGAACTGTTAAGGGAGAAATTATCTTGCTAAGCTCTGAAAATATGAAATGTAGCTTCTTTTAAAATGACATTTAATTTTGTTTTAAAGATGGTACATGACCCATACAAGTGTATTTGTTATTTAAAAAAGTAATAGAAATTATAATGAACTCTTTAAAATATATCAGCCTCTCTGTAAATATTTTTGGTTTTTTTAAAATAGTACTTTAAGTTCTAGGATATATGTGCAGAATGTGCAGTTTTGTTACATAGGTATACACATGCCATGGTGGTTTGCTGCACCCATCAACCTGTCATCTACATTGGGTATTTCTCCTAATGCTATCCCTCCCCTAGCTCCCCAGCACCCAACAGGCCCTGGTGTGTGATGTTCCCCTCCCTGTGTCCATGTGTTCTTATTGTTCAACTCCCACTTATGAGTGAGAACATGCAGTGTTTGGTTTTCTGGTGTTTGGTTTTCTGATGTTGACAAATAGGAATTCTTTTACACTGTTGGTGGGAGTGTAAATTAGTTCAACCATTTTGGAAGACAGTGTGGCGATTTCTCAAGGATCTAGAACCAGAAATACCATTTGACCTAGCAATCCCATTACTAGGTAATACCCAAAGGAGTATTAATCATTCTACTCTAAAGACACATACACAAGTAAGTTTATGGTGGCACTGTTCACAATGGCGAAGACTTGGAACCAACCCAAATGCCCATCAATGATAGACTGAATAAAGAAAATGTGGCACATAGACACCATGGAATACTATTCAGCCATAAAAAATGATGAGTTTATGTCCTTTGCAGGGACATGGATGAAGCTGGAAACTATCATTCTCAGCAAAATATTTTTGGCTTTTCTGGCCTTAAAAACATTATTTTCTCTTTTTCTCCAAGGTTCTTTGTTTAGTTGAGAGAATTGTGTTTGGCCATAAGATTGGCTATAAAATTTTAATATGTACTCCAAAGGAGTATTTTACTATTTATACATTTGAATAGTCAGTTAATGACTTAAATTTTACCCATTGAAAATAAATGTGCCTTTTAATAAATTACCTTCCTAGGAGAGAAAATGAAATAGTGCTTAAAATTAAATATACAATTTGAAGAAAATATATTTTATATTAATCTCCAAACCTCCATGTGTTATGACCAGGATTATTTAAATAATAAATTTAGGAAGTTTTCAACTAATATCATCCTTTGTTTGATTCTGGTATTAGTGTCCATCATTTATAAAAATGCTATTCATGTTACCTTTATGAATGAAGCAAAAATTCCTTGAGCTCCTCTGGAAAGTTAGCATGAGTTGGCTGTTTTCTGTTTCTGCAACTGTGTATATATAGCATATGGGATTCTTTATTTGAAACTGCATTTAAAATAAAAATAAAATTAAAATTAACATTGAATTCTTTCCAAAATACTTACTAGGATTTTTCAAAACCACAGTTGATTACATTGGCTCAATTGTAATTGCATCTTTTTTTATTCCAATGTACAAGAACTTTCTGTTCTCCTGCTGTTTATAATAGTAATGCCATAGGAGCAAAGATTGCAGGTACATCGTGCCTGTTTCTGTTGTCATCACCTATTTGGCTAGGGAATAGGGAGAAATAGTTGATGGTTCTGAAACCTCTCCTACGACCATGTGAGGTAAAAAGGTATGGCTATGCACATCCTGGGACTAGGAAGAGTTTTATCTTTTCCTAACCTCTTCTATCTCAGGTTGCTATTGGAAATTTTTTTCTTAGAGTATAAACAGGGGGCAGACTAATGTGGTAACATATAGAATTGTCTGGGAGACACTTTATTTTAAGAACACTCAAGTAATAGACAACCATTCTGCCCCTTGCTGGACCATCCTGAAGAAAAAAAAATGTCCAAGTAGAAGATCTCCTGCCCTACGAATATTAACTTTCCTCTTTTCTTTTCTGAAATCTCTGAGGATGGTGTGAGAATGCTTTCTGATGGGGCTGGTTAGCTCTGAGTTTTAGAATGATACTGAGATGAAGCTAAATTCTATGAGTTCTTGTGACCTTTGACTCTTCCTGTGACACAGGATGCATATTCAACACAGTCATCTTATATATGTGTGTTATAGCATTTACACAGGAAGATTATCAAAAAAAATTGTTCAAAATTTATGTCCCATATGAGGAAGGTGAGTGTAACATTTTTGAACACATATGAATACAGAGTCGAAATCCACCAGAGAAAAGCAAATGTCGGTTCGTTTTGTTACTGACCCTTCTTGTCATTTCATGTAAGTAATTTCTCTAATTTGTGCCTCAGTTTTCTCTCCTGACAAATCATGATAGTTATATAAGGAGGTAAGCCTTCTTAATTTAAAACTCTTAAGATATCAATTTGGGAATTTACTGGTTTTGAAAAACTTGGACAAGTTAGATAACTTTTCAGAGTTTTATAATTTTTTAAGCTGAGAATACTTACATTAATAAAAATAGAAAAATGTGGGAGATGTTCCACTGTTGTGATTGTCACAAAATAAGTTGTCAGTGGATGGTAATTTTCATTATTTTTCCTAGTATGCATTTTTAGTGGTCTCAAGAAAACACGAGACTATAATATATATATATATATATATTTTTTTTTTAATTATACTCTAAGTTTTAGGGTACATGTGCACATTGTGCAGGTTAGTTACATATGTATACATGTGCCATGCTGGTGCGCTGCACCCGCTAACTCGTCATCTAGCATTAGGTATATCTCCCAATGCTATCCCTCCCCCCTCCCCCCACCCCACCACAGTCCCCAGAGTGTGATATTCCCCTTCCTGTGTCCATGTGATCTCATTGTTCAATTCCCACCTGTGAGTGAGAGTATGCGGTGTTTGGTTTTTTGTTCTATAATATAATATATATTAATCTACTTGGAGAACCAGAATTAATATTGGACTGATATATCAATAATGAAAACTGAGATGTATTTAAATTAATTCATTTATATATGATGTCATGACTACTCCTATTGAAAACAAACAACTAAACCCAAATTGGTCAGCGTAACATTTTTAGCTGTATTAATGTTGAAACAATACAAACAAGAAAACCAAATCATGTGAAAAGGTGAATTAGCTCAGTAACTGAGTGCATATTAGTATGGCTTCATTGTATAGATTCTAAAAATACTAATCATTAGCTGATCACCACCATTTTGAGTGTAAAGATATCTCCTTAATGTTAAAAATATTCACCGACCTATATACAATATGGTAGTTTTAGGATTTATTGATTGAGAAAATACACAGTAACAAAAAACAAATGAGGGTTCAATTTCACTTTTCTGTGAGTTTGCATTTTAATTATTCTGTCATAGGAGTATATGCACAAGTTGTATATCCAAGTCTGCCTTCAGTGAAACTGGGGCTCATTGTTGAACATATCTAAATTCTACAATTTAGAGGCAAAATGGGGTGAGAACTGTTTTTGTTATTTTTTGTACAAATGTAAACCTATTTTTTTCCATAGTGCATACAAAGTCATGGAGGGAGATTTGAGATTTAGAATGCAATAAATTATCATTCGTTTCTTCATGAATTCCTTCACAAACTTCTCCAGTGAGCCTGTGTTATGAGCCAAGGGGGTGGGGATACAACAGTGAATTAAGACAAAGATGCTATCTTCATGCTATTGCCACTTACAGTTTTGTGGGCAAGAAACACAACAAACAAACATTTTATAATATAATTTTGCAATAATAGTGACAGAAGGGTAAGGGGCAAGAGAGTGAGAGGGGTGTGTGAGTGTGTGTGTGTGTATGTGTGTGTATGTATGTGCCTGTGAGACAGAGAATGTAACAAGGAAAGTCTGAGGAGATAATTAACATTTGAGGAGGCTAACATTTACATATTTGGGGGAAGGTATTTCTGGCAGTGGAAATAACATGTCCTAAAACAGTAAAGAAATTGTCATGTTAGAACAACATAAAGAGGACAAACTAGGCTACAGGAGGGTAACCAAGGAAGGGTGATAGGAGGTGAGGTCAGAGATTTAGGTGGGGTTTCATCATCGAGGGCCTTGCAGGGCATGACTGCTATCAGACAAGTTTGCCTCAGAGGTAAAAGCAGTTATGACAACTCCTGAAAAATAAGATTTTTCCTGCCTAATCTTTTCCCACAAGTTTGCAAAAATTAATACAGCTTTCTAACTTCTGAATTCACATTTATATCTAGGAAACTAAGTGTTATTCTTTTCTTCACGTGCAGTTAGAGAAATGATCTCTTCCTGTCTTTGACTGCCCCTCAGAACTTTTTATTAATAATTCTGTATTAGTAGTGGGCAGGGGAAATTGCTTCCTATTTTATAAAACTCAGACTTCTGGGGCACTTGAAACCGGAGTTTATCTTTAATTTACTTTTGGTTCCGGTTTCTAGAACCTCAAATTTCTTGTTAGTATGGGGTCTTTTCTTCCACAATCAGAGAAAAAATTAATTAAATGTGGGTATTGAGTCATCGTTGTTTATGAAGAATGGAATTATATCTGGGTGAGATGGAAAGGTAGATGTTTAGATTATGACTTTTGTGTAGTTTGAATTTTTACAAAAAACCTGAATTCTTTTCCATTTAGAAAAAAGAGAAACTTGTAGTTCCTTATCATTTCAACATTTTCCTTTCTCCTCTCTATAGGCTCACTTTATCTACTTCTGTGATTTTAATGTAAAAACCTAAATTTCCTGTTCTGCCATTTCTTTTGAGGCCCAGAGTCTTTTGTCTAATTAACTACTGAATATTCTGCAGACAGTTAAAACCTAGGGTATCTAAAATCAGTCACCAATTTTCTGTCCCAGACCTGCTTCTGCTCCATATTCCCAGTCATAGCTGATGGCATCCCATTCCGCCTATTCTCCCAAGTTAGAATTCTGAATCATCTTTGCTCTTTTTTCTTTCTCCCTCATCCTCAGGTCACAGCACATTGTTCTACTGTAAGGTTATTTCCCAAATAGCACCTTGTCTCCTTTCCAATTTACTACTGCCTCTTACCTAAACTTGTGCAATAGCCTGTCAGTTTCTTCAAATCTGTTCATCTCCCATTCTTCTTAATGGTGTGCTTATAAAAATACAGTATGTAAATGACTTTTACTTGTTCCCAATGGTCTATAAGATATGCAAAAATTACTCAGCATGCCATGCAAGTCTATTTACAATCTTTTAAGTTTGATATCTGGCCTCATAATTTAGGGTCTGGCTGCAACAAAATACTTGTCATTCTTCAAATATTTGCTCAGGCTTTTCCCTCCTATGGTAATGTTACCTTCACTCTCTAAGACACACATAGATCTTTCATTTCCTGGTAAATAAGCTGCCTCACACCGTTCAATATTAAATGTGGTTTTCTTTGTGAGTTCTTGCTGTTCTCATGGTTGCCCCTTTCTATATTTCTAAGAATTCTCTCTTCTCTGTCCCTTTCCCTATCTCACATTTTGTTATTATTAGCTGAAAATATGTCCATCTCTTTTATAATACAGGAACAGTCTAAGAGCAGGAGCTATTAATATGTCTATCTCATTTATCTTCATGTCTACAGAACACACCACAGTGTCTGTCTTATAGTATGGGTTCAATTAATGTTTAGTGACATTAAAAAAGGAGGAGGAAAAGAAGAAGAAAAATGCAAATAAACCCGGGAGAGAACACAGTGTCTAAAATGTTACTGTGAGTATTTTTGGATCCTTTATTGAGAATATTAGGTTACATAGTAAAGAAATTTTGTGTTTGGTCTCTTACAACACAAAAGCACTAGTAGTCAAATACCAGAGAGAAAGGTTTTATACACAGTTGAAAAAAGGGCACAGAGAATATTGGTTTGAAAAGTTGTATGTGAACAGCTCCTTCTTCATCATATTGCCCAGTGATGATTATTACTTCAAAGGTTGGTCTGGATAATATTGCTTGAAATCAGTTGTGTTCACCTTAGCACATGATCAGAACAACCTGTGATTATTACGTCAATTCTGAAATCCAAACCCCTCTGTTTAAGTGTGAAGAAACTGAGACACAGAGGAGTTGTGAGGCATATCTGCGTTTCTTATTATGGATATAATTTGATTCTGTGCAAAGCCTAGAGACTTCCAACCCCCATCATCTTTTATAGCTCCTTTTAGAGAAAATTGCAAATTCTTAAACCCCTAACATGGGACATACACCAATAAATTTAACACAATTGGTTTCATGGGTTAAATTTCCCTCAATTGGGATACTAAGTTGTACAACTAACTTGAACTAAATCAAGATCTGCAATCTTTTATGAATGCTCCATGTGTCCTATTCTGTAATTTTTTTATGAATGCTCCATGTGTCCTATTCTTTAATTTTCCTCTAGTCCTCTCCATCATGAAATAACAATTCCTTAGTTCTAGTTGCTTGGTTCAAAACTCTTAAATGTAACCTTGATTTTTCTTTTTTGTCTTACATTCTACATCAGATCCATCTGCAAATCCTGATAAGCCTCCATTCAAGACATATTCAGAATCTCACACTTTCTAGTTACTGCACAGCAACTACTTTCTCCTAGGTACTTTCATCCCTTGTCTATAATATTTACCATATTTTATTGTCTCCTTACTTCGGCTCTTGCCTGAACATAGCCCAATCTTATAGTACTAGAATAATTCTATGAAAACATCAATTGTATTATGTCATTTCTCTGTTTAAACCCTCCAATGGCTTCCATTTCACTGTGAAACCAAGCCAAAGTCCTTACAAATGGCCCTCAAGGTTTTACATGATTTGCCTTCCTCCCTCTAGTTCTCTAATCTGCCACTATTTTCCACCTTACTTACTGTTCTCTGGCCACACCAGCCTCCTTGCTTCTTTTAATTGTGGGCACTCTCCTATCTGAGTATTTTAGCCCCTGCTGTTCTTTCCCTGGAGCATTCCTCCAAGGAATTCCACATGGTTCATTGCTTTATCCCCCTTCAGACTTTTCTTCAAATGTTATCTTTGCAGTGAGGACTTCCCAGGATATCCTGATACTGTAACTTCCTCTCAGACCACAGGTATCCCCTATCTCCCTTACCTGTTCAATTTTTCTCCTTGGGGCTTATTACCATGAATCACATATTTTCCTAATTTATCCTCTTAATTGTCTATCTCCCTCAAACTCCAAAGATGAGAACCACAAGGACAAGGATTTATATATGTTTTGTTCAGTTATAAATTCTTAACATTGGTAACAGTGTTTAACATGTAGCAAATACTAAAAAAGTGGCTGAGGGAAATAATGAAGGGTTCAAAGCAAAATACATAAAAAACTGCAACAAAAACTTTTCGTGTGTCAAAATCCTTCAAAAAATCAATGAATCCAGGAGTTGGTCTTTTGAAAAGATCAACAAAATAGGCCGCTAGCAGGACTAATAAAGAAAAGAGAGAAGAATCAAATAGATGCGGTAAAAAATCATAAAGGGGATATTACCACCAATCCAACAGAAATACAAACTACCATCAGAGAATACTGTAAACACTTCTATGCAAATAAACTAGAAAATATAGAAGAAATGGATAAATTCCTGGACACATACACCCTCCCAAGACTAAACAAGGAAGAAGTTGAATCTCTGAATAGACCAATAACAGGCTCTGAAATTGAGGCAATAATTAATAGACTACCAACCAAGAAAAGTCCAGAACCAGATGGATTCACGGCCAAATTCTACCAGAGGTACAAAGAGGAGCTGGTACCATTCCTTTTGAAGCTATTTCAATCAATAGAAAAAGAGAGAATCCTCCCTAACTCATTTTATGAGGCTAGCATCATCCTGATACCAAAGCCTGGTAGAGATACACCAAAAAAGAGAATTTTAGGCCAATATCCCTGATGAACATCGATACCAAAATCCTAAAAAAAATACTGGCAAGCCGAATCCAGCAGCACATCAAAAAGCTTATCCACCAAGATCAAGTTGGCTTCATCCCTGGGATGCAAGGCTGGTTCAACATGCTCAAATCAATAAACGTAATCCAGCATGTAAACAGAACCAAAGACAAAAACCACATGATTATCTCAATAGATGCAGAAAAGGCCTTTGACAAAATTCAACAGCTTTTCATGCTAAAAACTCTCAATAAACTAGGTATTGATGGAATGTATCTCAAAATAATAAGAGCTATTTATGACAAACCCACAGCCAATATCATACTGAATGGGCAAAAACTGGAAGCATTCCCTTTGAAAACCAGCACAACACAAGTATGCCCTCTCTCACCACCTGTATTCAACATAGTGTTGGAAGTTCTGGCTACAGCACTCAGGCAAGATAATGAAATAAAGGGTATTCAATTAGTAAAAGAGGAAGTCAAATTGTCCCTGTTTGCAGATGACATGATTGTATATTTAGAAAACCCCATTGTCTCAGCCTAAAATCTCCTTAAGCTGATAAGCAACTTCAGCAAAGTCTCAGGACCCAAAATCAATGTGCAAAAATCAAAAACATTCCTATACATCAATAACAGACAGAGAGCCAAATCATGAGTTAAATCTCTTTCACAGTTACTACAAAGAGAATAAAATACCTAGAAATCCAACTTACAAGGGACGTGAAGGACCTCTTCAAGAACTACAAACCACTGTTCGACGAAATAAAAGAGGACACAAACAAATGGAAGAACATTCCATGCTCATGGATAGGAAGACTCAATATCGTGAAAATAGCCATACTGCCCAAAGTAATTTATAGATTCAAGGCTATCCCTATCAAGCTACCATTGACTTTCTTTACAGAATTGAAAAAAAATACTTTAAAGTTCATATGGAACCAAAAAAGAGCCCGCATAGACAAGACAGTCCTAAGCCAAAAGAACAAAGCTGAAGGCATCATGCTATCTGACTTTAAACTATACTACAAGGCTACAGTAACCAAAACAGCGTGGTACTGGCACCAAAACAAATATATAGAACAATGGAACAGAACAGAGCCCTCAGAAATAACACCACACACCTACAACCATCTGGGCTTTGACAAACCTGACAAAAACAAGCACTGGGGAAAGGATTCTCTATTTAATAAATGGTGTTGGGAAAACTGGCTAGCTATATGTAGAAAGCTAAAACTG
This sequence comes from Gorilla gorilla gorilla, assembly GCF_029281585.2. Taxonomy (NCBI): domain Eukaryota; kingdom Metazoa; phylum Chordata; class Mammalia; order Primates; family Hominidae; genus Gorilla; species Gorilla gorilla. Next base: position 67,446,211 of record NC_073229.2, read on the forward strand.
GATCCCTTTCTTACACCTTATATAAAAATTAACTCAAGATGGATTAAAGACTTAAATGTAAGACCTAACACCATAAAAACCCAAGAAGAAAACTTAAGCAATACCATTCAGGACATAGGCATGGGCAAAGACTTCATAACTAAAACACCAAAAGCAATGGCAACAAAAGTCAAAATAGACAAATGGGATCTAATTAAACTAAAGAGCTTCTGCACAGCAAAAGAAACTATCATCAGAGTGAACAGGCAACCTACAGAATGGGAGAACATTTTTGCAATCTACCCATCTGACAAAGGGCTAATATCCAGAATCTACAAAGAACTCAAACAAATTTATAAGAAACAAACAACCCATCAAAAAGTGGGAAAAGTATATGAACAGACACTTTTCAAAAGAAGATATTTATGCAGCCAACAGACATATGCAAAAATGCTCATCATCACTGGTCATCAGAGAAATGTAAATCAAAACCACAATGAGATACCGTCTCACACGAGTTAGAATGGTGATCATTAAAAAGTCAGGAAACAACAGATGCTGGAGAGGATGTGGAGAAATAGGAACACTTTTACACTGTTGGTGGGACTGTAAACTAGTTCAACCGTTGTGGAAGATGGTGTGGCGATTCCTCAAGGATCTAGAACTAGAAATGTCATTCGACCCAGCAATCCCATTACTGGGTATATACCCAAAGGATTATAAATCGTTCTACGATAAAAACACATGCACATGTATGTTTATTGTGGCACTGTTCACAGTAGCAAAGACTTGGAACCAACCCAAATGTCCATCATTGATAGACTGGATTAAGAAAATGTGGCACATATACACTATGGAATACTATGCAGCCATAAAAAAGGATGAGTTCATGTCCTTTGCAGGGACATGGATGAAGCTGGAAATCATCATTCTCAGAAAACTCTCACGAGGACAGGAAACCAAACACCGCATGTTCTCACTCATAGGTGGGAGTTGAACAATGGGAACACATGGATACAGGGAGGGGAACATCCCACACCAGGGCCAGTCAGAGGGTGGGGGTCTGGTGGAGGGATAGCATTAGGAGAAATACCTAATGTAAATGATGAGTTGATGGGTGCAGCAAACCAACATGACACATGTATACCTATGTAACAAACCTGCATGTTGTGCACATGTACTCTAGAACTTAAAGTATAATAAAAGAAAAAAAAACTTTTTGTGTGTCTTGGCTTTGCTTGTATATAAAACTTCTGTTGAAAACACCCTATCTTGGATCACCAAAGTGTCCCCTTAATGACTTGAAATCATTAGGTGTTATATTAAATATAGGCTGACATCTTAGAACATAATAATGATGTAAGAGTGAATATGTTTAAAATGTAATGCAATTACTAAAAATATAATTTTAAAAAATGGAAGGGTCACATGTTCATGGATGGCCTAGTTTATTAATGCTAGACCATTATTTGTAAGAGCTGTGACTACATATAATAATTAGTCTCATAGAAGAAAGAAGCCCATTGCTTCTTGGCTCCCATGGCTCCATGGTTGTGTTTTCTAGGAAGTCTGAGGCAGCAGGATACTGAACCCCATGCCTGTCCTGTTAGATCAGTTAACATGGATTGGTGACCTTTCTTTTTGTCCTTTAACTAGACAGGGACACCTCAGTTTCTCAGAATCAGTAGAATGTTGAACATACTCACTAACCCATCTTGTTCTCTGCCATCAGTCTTGTGCCCTGTCTAAAGTGTTGAAAGGCTATACTGCTTCACCCTTGAGTTAAAGATCTTATTTTTTTGAAGTCTGGCCTAGGGAGGCTGGGAGATGACATTCAATCTGTTTTATTCATTCCATGCTGCTGTGTAAAAATCCACTCACTGAGAAGATAAATATCTTGCTCTTTGTTTCATGTTTAAAATTACAGGTTTTTAAATAAGATTATAACATAATGTTCAGGTAAATCTAATATATGGAGGAAGACAGAATCAATAGGACCACAGAGAAGAGAATCTGGTGACTTGATGATATTGAAAAGTTTTGGCTCCAACAGTGTGCCCACTTTGGGACTTTTTAGTCATACGAAGTCAGAAAAAGCTCCTGGTTTGTTTAAGTCATTTGGAATTAAGTTTTCTGATTTTTATAACGAGAGCATTAATATATCTATGTAGTTAATTAGGAGCTTACATAAAAGATGATATTTTGAAATTGTACACTCTGATGAGTAAGATTAAAATTCACATTTATAGACTATCTATTACAGATCTTGGATTTGGCATGCATGTATTAAAAGCAAGTTATGTTCTAGGTGTTGGTGACATCAAGAGGAAAATAAAACATCGTATCACTCCTTTGAGAGATAAAGCAGAAAAGCCTGGAGTACTACAGCAAGAAGAAACTACTTATTCTTACTATGCCATCTGATAGGGACTCTGATGTGGTTTTGTTCTGTGCTCCCACCCAAATCTCACCTAGAATTCTAATCCCATTGTGTTGAGGGAGGAACCTGTAATTCCCATGTGTCGAGGAAGGGAAGTGATTGGATTATGACGCAGTTTCCCCCTTGCTGTTTACATGATAGTGGGTGAATTATCACAAGATCTGATGATTTAATAAATGGTAGTTTTTCCTGCATGCTCACACTCTCTGCCGGCACTTTGTGAAGAAGGTGCCTGCCTCCCATTCTGCAATGATTGTAAGTTTTCTGAGCCCTTTCCAGTCATGAGGAACTTTGAGACAATTAAATCTCTTTTCTTTATGAACTATCCAGTCTTGGTTACTTCTTTATAAAAGTGTGAGAGAGGATTAATACAGACTCCCAAATTGTTGCATTGGGAACTATTGGGAAGGGGAAAAGGTTGGGAATAGAGTTTATAACCAATTTATGAAAGATCATAATATTTCCAGTTAAATGCTGTATTCTATAGGAAAGATAATGTTTTGGAGGATTTTTAAGCAGAAAAGAAACACTTAATAAGTATGACCCAGGAAGAATAGTTTGGTAGCAGTGTACATGATGAATTGAATTGGTGGAGATAAGACATTCATAATTAGTAGACAGGGAATACAGTTTAATGAGATTTGCAGATGGCTCTCAGATTCTTACAAATCCAATCTTTTCCCTTGTTTCAAGAATTTGTAATAGGTCATGGTTTTCAAGTATTTTCTCTTAAGTCATATTTTATTAAAGACTCCCATATATAATCATACTTTAGAAAATAATATCTTCATGTAGTCTAAGCAAAGTAATAATGATGTCTAATGTTTGCATAATGTTTGCCATCACAAAATATTCAGAAATATAATGTTGTGACATTACAAGATTCTGAAGTAATGGGGCAGGAATTTTTATTTTCTCACTTAGAAAACTACGACTCAGAGAGTTAAGTGATTATATTATATGATGTGTGAATTCACATAATGGGAGCAGATGTAGATTGTTATTCTCTAGAGCTTTTTGTTTATTCGTATGGTGTCACAGGAGGCAGAACTGGACTAGTGCCTACTTTTTTCCACCAAACAAAACGAAATTAATTTAGTTTTTCACCTACTTTGTCACCTTGACTTAGTGACCTGAATGTATACAAAACCAAAGTCTTTTTCTCTACTTTTTTTTTTTTTTTTTTTTTTTTTTTTTCCTGAGACAGGGTCTTGCTCTATTACCCAGGCTGGTGTGTAGTGGCATGATCTTGGCTCACTGCAGCCTTGACTTTCTAGGCTTAAGTGATAATCCCATCTCAGCCTCCTGAGTAGCTGGGGCTACAGCTGTCCACCATCATGCCTGGCTAATTTTATTATTATTATTGTTCTTAGTAGAGATGAGGTCTCACTATGTTACCTGGACTGGCCTCAAAATCATGGGCTCAAGTGATCCTCCCACTTTGGCCTTCCAAACTGCTGGCTCTGCCCTGTTAACCCTGACTTTAAGATTATTTGTTATCCCTGACAGCTGCAGTTCAATAAAAAATTTGGCAAGTCAGCACCCTAACTCATCACTTCAAGTTGCCAATAAAGATGATAAACTGAATTTGCATCCTTATTAGTAATGATCACCTCCAGTAAATGGAGATCTTCATTTTGGAAGATAACATAAAATCTATCCACATTGTTTTAATATATTGAGACTAGTATCTTCTGTGAAGTCTAATCAGCATTTACAAGACATATTAGAGTGTCAATATATATTCAATATATTTTTAAATGAAAGACTATATTTTGTTTGCCAGAGCTAGGCATAATCTGCTGGTTATCCAGTCTGTGTACAATCATAAATATAAATTTTGTATATCAATGTCCACAGTTGCCTTTTAATTTCTGTGTTTTTCTTACAGGACTGCCAGGTTTGTATGCTCATTGTGCAGCAATGGACCAATACACTGAGGCAGCAGGGTTTACAGCCGAGAATGAGTTTAATAATCACAAGGCCTTTGAACTAGGAAATGAGAGGAAATCTCAAGCCACAGATTTGCTTCATGAAGGGGTCCTTTAAGGAGACTGTGGAGGATGAGAAACTGAAAAATTAGGATTGTTGATTGGTCAGGGTAAGGGGGATGTAATCATCAGGATGTTGAAACTGCATTCCTCCATGAGTCAGCTTTTTCCTAGGTCCTTCAGAGCAGCTGGCATCACTAGTTTTGTTGGTGTGTGGAACCTAAAGAATAAATTCAAAAGCAAAGATTATCATCTCACAATGCCTTAGATTTTATCTATGGAACAGAAAAGGAACAAAAAGTCTTGTGACAAGGGCTACCTTATACTGGGATAGTAAGCAGTGACCAGCTACAAGGAAGAGGACGAAAGGGCAAGCTGGCTTAATGATTAGTGCTGATTGTGCTGCCAGCTTAGGTGAGCTTTATTTTTTTCCTTAATCAACTTTGGCAGCACCACTGGTGTAGTGGTAATCATGCAAGAGTCTCTTAATCAATTTTATAAAGTTATCTTGGTGATGGTTTCATTCTTGTTGATCAAATGTATTGTGATATGTTCTTTCCATTAAGTTTTTAGATATTTTTACTTTGTCTTTCAAATTTACATGCCCCAAGCATTTAGGATATCAACTTACCATATTGAAATAAAAAACACTGTATTAACGAGAGAGAGAGAGAACATGGCATTCAACTAAACTTTTATGATTCCTTGTATTTATTATGTTTCAAAGGGAAGTTGGCTCTTATTCCTTCCTCCCATAGAGTTGATGTTTCATGTTTACCAAAGGAGCACGGATGACAACTATTCTCTTCTTTGTTTTTAGTAGATTGAAAGGCAGGTAGTGTTATTTCACATACACTTATAGCAGGAAATACATTAAGGATTTCTTTGGCAATATGAGTAGCTTCTTATAATGTCCATCTCACAAAATACAGTCCTGTGGGCATTATTGTTGTTTTCATTCCTTATTTCCTTATGTATCTATTCATTAAATTATTACTCAATAGCTAACGTCAAGTGGAGTACTGGGTGCAGGATACTAAACAGAGGACTAGCTAAACACACAGCAAGCTTAATAATGAATAAACATACACTTAAGGAAGTCTACGGAAAGCCTGAAGGACAATTTTTTTAAAGGACTGGAACTTTATAAAGAAATAGGTAATGAAGGCAAATATGATTATAATGGATACATAAGAAATAATGGTATTCAATTATAAATTCTTGATATGATCACTGAAACTGGAGTTAGAGAAACTGGGTTTAGGATCAATGTTAGACTTGCAACTCCTACTAAAGATCTCTGCAACCTCCTCTGCTGGAGTTCCAGTGTTTCTGTCTCTCAGAGTGAAGGGCCATGGAACCTCAGAAGGACTTCTGAGCTCTGAGATAACATACTTGCAGGGTGAGTACATCCAAAGAACTGCATTCAGAATTATAAAACAAAAATAATATCTAAAATAGAATACTAGGCAGGTGTTCAGAAACAATTCAACACAACAAGTATTCCCTGAACATCAGTATGGATCTACAGGGTGCTAAGCGCTTTAGCGGGCACTAGAGAAAAATCATCCATTACTCCAAATAGCTTATATAACCTGATTGGGTTGATGAGGCATGCACAGCTCACATGAGCAGTGTTGTGTCCCCATTTCAGCATGGGTCCACATTCCAAGAAATGCCATTCTAACTCTAGAGGCTTAAATAAACTCCAATTGCTTTTCTACAGTGTATGGTTTTTCTATAAAACTTGGGAGAAAAAATTTCCATCTTATTACACTTTCCCAGACGAATCTGTACAATGGAGACAAAAGAAAGTTATTTATAACCAGTGCAACTTGCTGTCTCATCTCTTAACTAGTTCCCCCCGACTCCCTGGCTTTCTGTTTCTCCGGTGGGATTGGGATATTTGTAATTGCAGAGAGTGTAAATGTGATAGCATCGGGATTTAAATTGAAGGAGGTAAAGAGAGCATCTCTAGCCTGATGCACTCATGTGTTTTACCATTAGAACTAGTCTTTGCCCACACGCTTCTGATCACTGTACACTAAGCAGGAGCAGCATCAAGTTGATACGGTCTCATCTGAATTCCTCCTACAAAGGTCTTTCACCTGCAAAAGAGGTTAGGTGGCCACTTAATATTCCACAGTGCCAAAAACAAAGCAAGCATAAGAATGTCCCTGACTCCTCAAAATGATCATAGCTACTTATGTCTGTTGTATGCCACAGAATTGGTGTCCCAGTTGGCTCTGTGGGATGTCTTAATGAATGGGACAATTTTGATACACTTTGCCTCCCTATCACTATACTTCAGACACCAGTTCAAGTTTTCTGTTAACATTTAATATCAGAATAAAATATAATGTTCTGCTTATGTTCTGCACAATGCACTTTAGAATGAGACTTTTATTGAGTGAACATTTTCCTATAAAGGCAATTTATATTTGCATGAACGCATTGGTAGTCTTATCACACTGTTGTCATAAGTCATTTTTGCACTTAAAAAAGCTCTAAGTCTTCGTCATATGAGATACTTATGCACCAAGTATTGCTCAACTTGTTCTTTTACAATTGATCTTTAACCTAAATTCCATCTTAGTTACTACTGCATTCTAGCTTTTGATGTTTGCCACCCTTGAGTCTGTCAGTTAAGGTACAGTATTAGCCACCTGTTCAAGATTAGGATGATTCTGTTCCCCTTTAAGGACTCCTCTTTTTATCATGACAAGTTATTTAGAAAGCTAAGCAATGTGATAAAAATGTTGTTTTTTGAACTTAAAATGAGAGCAAAGGGAAATGGTTTTGAGAGGAATTTTATTCAGCTCACAATAAGGTTAATGGAAGAGTCCTGTCCTGGGTGGAATATTCTCCCCTAATGACTGCACTGGAGTCTGGCAAATTTGGTGTCTGCCTTCCATATTCCATGCCTTAGGTCAGTCAATCACAAATTTTCATAGTTAGAACACACATTGCTGAATCTTACCCCAGTTTCTGATTCAGTGTTTTTTTTTTTTTGACATTTATTTATTTATTTATTTATTTTTGAGATGGAGTATTACTCTGTCACCTAGACTGGAGTGCAGTGGCACGATCTTGGCTCACTGCAACCTCTGCCTGCTGGGTTCGAGGGATTCTTGTGCCTCAGCCTCCCAAGTAGCTGGAATTACAGGCATGTGCCACCATGCCAAGCTCATTTTTATATTTTTAGTAGAGACAGGTTTTCACGATGTTGGTCAGGTTGGTCTCGAACTCGTGACCTCAGGTGATCCACCGGCTTTGGCCTTCCAAAGTGCTGGGATTACAGGCATGAGCCACTGCACCCAGCCGACTTTTATTTTAAATTAAGGGTATATGTGCAGGTTTGTTACATAGGTAAAGTTGTATCATAGCAGTTTGTTGTACAGATTATTCCATCACCCAGGTATTAGGCCTAGTATCCATCAGTTATTTTTCCTGATCCTCTCCCTCCTGCATCCTCCACCCTCTGATAAGTTCCAGTGTGTTTTGTTCCCCTGTATGTGTCCATGTGTTCTCATCATTTAGCTCCCACTTATAAGTGAGAATATGTGGTGTTTGGTTTTCTGTTTCTGTGTTAGTTTCCTAATGATAATGGCCTCCAGCTCCATCCATGTTCCTGCATAGGACATGATCTCATTCTTTTTTGTGGCTGCATAATATTCTATGGTGTATATGTACCACATTTTCTTTTTTCCAGTCTATCATTGATGGGCATTTAGGTTGATTCCATGTCTTTGCTATTGTGAATAGTGCTGCAATGAACATATATGTGCATGTGTCTTTATGATAGAACAACTCATATTCCTTTGGGTATATACCCAGTAATGGGATTGCTGAGTTGAATGATATTTATGACTTTTAGGTCTTTGAGGAATTGCCACACTGTCATCTACAATGGCTGAACTAATTTACACTCTCACCAACAGTGTATAAGCATTCCTTTTCTCCACAGCCTTGCCAACATCTGTTATTTTTTGACTTTTTAATAACAGCTATTCTGACTGGTGTGAGAAGGTCTCTCATTGTGGTTTTGATTTGCATTTCTCTAATGATCCATGATGTTGAACTTTTTTGGTATGATTGTTGGTTGCATGAATGTCTTCTTTTGAAAAGTGTCTGTTCATATCCTTTTCCCACTTTTTAATGAAGTTTTATTTTTTCTTGTAAATTTAAGTTTCCTGTAGATGCTAGATATTAGACCTTTGTCAGATGCATAGTTTGCAAAATTTTCACCCATTATGTAGGTTGTCTGTTTAATTGTTGATAATTTCTTATGCTGTACAGAAACTCTTTAGTTTAATCAGATCCCATTTGTTAATGTATGTTTTTGTTGCAATTGCTTTTGGCATCTTCATTATGAAATCTTTGCCCATGCCTATGCCCTAAATGGTATTTCCTAAGTTGTCTTCCAGAGTTTTTATAGTTTTGGGTTTTACATTTAAGTGTTTAATCCATCTTGAGTTAATTTTTATATATGGTCTAATGAAGGGGTCCAGTTTTAATCTTCTACATGTGGTTAGTCAGTTATCCCAGCACCATTTATTGAATAGGGAGTCCTTTCCCCATTGCTTGTTTTTGTCAGATTTCTCAGAGATCAGATAGTTGTAGGTGTGCTGTCTTAGTTCTGGGTTCTCTATTCTGTTCCACTGGTCTGTTTATCTGTTTTTGTACCTACCAGTACCATGCTGTTTTGGTTACTAAGCCCTGCAGTAATTTTTCAACTAGATTAAGCATTTTTTCAACTAGATTAAGATATCCATAATAATATTAGTAAATAGACCCACATTTGAGCAAAGTATTTAATGAATTCTGCTGAAACTTTAGATTAAATGTGGGCAATAACATATAGATTTATAAAAGAGAATCAATTTTGATTTATATTTATAAACTATCAAAAAGAAACAGATTTAGTGTAGCAAATTTAAAAATTATATTTTACTGTTTTACATATAATATCATGGTTTAAAACTGATGAAATCACTTTAAATTGGAGGAATTTCTCATAGATTAATGCCAAGGTTTTCTTTTATTTTTTTCCCAGGCTGGCCTCAAACTACTGGGCTCAAGCAATCCTCCTATCTCAGCCTCCTAAGTAGCTTGGATTCCAAGTGCACACCACCATGCCCAGCTTCAAGATTTTTTTTTGCCCTTTCCATTTGTCATATGTTAATCAATATATTGCTTTCCCCCTTGTCATTATTCCTTGTTAACTGACAGTGATCTCATGATCACCTTGAAATGTTTTTTAATATTCCCCAAGCATTTAAATAATTATTTACTATGTCCTCACAGGTTAGATCATTCTTTTTCTCCTTCAGATAATTGTGCCAGGCTGTAGAGTTTAAAGATCCATCTCCTTGAAATAAAGTAATAAAAAATAAAAGTTAAATAATCATCTGTCTCTCTGGCATCTATACTATACTATTTCATCCTTTCCTCATCTTCTTGTTTTTGACACTTTTGGTGGACCTTTGCTCTTATTTTCACAAACTTTTTTAAATTCTGGGATTTAGCATATTGTTTCACTTACTTCCCAGGAATCTCAGGTGGTATTGTGGCTTTAGGTGCTGTCTATACAAATATGATTTTCAAATCTTTATCTCCATTTTAGACTAAATCCCTCCTTATATATTCAACTGTCTTCTCTATGCCTACACTTTCAACATGTCCAGACTGAACACCTGATTTAGTTCTAGCAACCATATAACATACTCTAGTCATCTATTTATTTTCTTTCTCTCTTTCCCTTTCTTCCTTCCTTCTTCCCCATCCTCCCTCCCTCCCTCCTCCTCCTCCTATTCCTCCTGTTCCTCCTCTTCCTCTTTCTCCTTCCTTCCCCCCATTCCCTCCATCTTTCTCTTTCTTTCTCTCTTTCTTTCTTTTCTTTCTTTCTTTTCTTTCTTTCTTTCTTTCTTTCTTTCTTCTCTCTCTTTCTTTCTCTTTCTTTTTCTTTTTTCTCTTTCTTTCTTTTCTTTCTTTTTCTCTCTTTCTTTTTCTTTCTTTTTTCTTCCTTCCTTTTCCTTCCTTCCTCCCTCCCTTCCCTCGTTCCTGCCCTCTCTCCTTCTCTTCCTCCTTTCCCTCCTTCCCTCCATCCCTTCCTCCCTTCCTCCCTTTTCTTCCTGTTTCAAGTTGAGGCTACCAGGCACAGTGGCTCACACCTGTAATCTCAGCACTTTGTGAAGCCGAGACGGGTGGATCACCTGAGGTCAAGAGTTCAGAACCTGCCTGGCCAACATGGCGAAACCCCGTCTCTATTAAAAAACAAAAATTAGCTGGGCATGGTGGCGCGTGCCTGTAATCCCAGCTAATCTGGAGGCTAAGGCAGGAGAATCGCTTGAACCCGGAAGGCAGAGGTTGTAGTGAGCTGAGATCACGCCATTGCACTCCAGCCTGGGTGACATGAGTGAAACTCCATCTCAAAATAAATAAATAAATAAATAAATAAATAAATAAATAAATAAATAGAGACATGCAGTGTATACAATACAGCACACAAAATCTTAATTGCATAGCTTATTTAATTTCTACACATGTGTGTACCTATGTAAATAGCACTCTAAAGGGCTCCTTCATGTTCACCCAACCAGGACCCTTCAAGGTTTAATCCATTTCTTGTCACCATTTTTATAATTATGGACTTTTAATATAATAGAAACAGCCGGGCGCAGTGGCTCATGCCTGTAATCCCAGTACTTTGGGAGGCTGAGGCAGGCAGATCACGAGGTCAGCAGTTCAAGACCAAGATGGTGAAACCTCGCCTCTACTAAAAATACAAAAATTAGCCGGGCACGGTGGCAGGCGCCTGTAATCCCAACTACTTGGGAGGCTGAGGCAGGAGAATCACTTGAACTGGCGGGATGGAGGTTGCAGTGAGCCGAGATCATGCCACTGCACTCCAGCCTGGGCAGCAGAGTGAGACTCCATTTCAAAAAAAAAAAAAAAAAAAATATATATATATATATATATATACACACACAGAAGTTAATAGGACTAAGTCACTATGTAATTTATAAAGACATATTCTAAGCCTGACTACCATTGAACTAAAGGTTTTAAATGTCACATTGTCAAAAGCGAACACATTTTCATGAATATAGAACAAGTAATCTACCTAAGAGCTTTATATAAAGGAAATATTTATTTTCAAATTAAATGTCCAGTTTGAATATATTTTTCATTCAAGCTATGAGCTAATTTTAGTTTTCATCAGGAAGCAGAATTGTGGTAGTGCTTAAAAGTATAAGACTTTGAGTCCTACTATATCTGTATTGAGTACATGCTTTGATGTTCGTTGGCTGATTGTGGTATCTGGGCAAAGTACTTAATCTTCCTATCCTTGTTTCCTCATCCGTAAAATACAGAGAAAGGAATATTGGGAGGATAAAGTGCAAAAATGAATATAATCGTCCCTCAGTAGCAATGGGGGATTTATTCTAAGACCCTTTGAAGATACGAAAATCCACTGAAGCTCAAGTCCTTTATATAAAATGGTGTAGCATTTGTTATGACCTACACACACCCTCCCACATACTTTAAAACATCTCTAGATTGCTTATAATACCAGATACAATTTAAATCCTATACAAACAGTTGTTATATTGTATTTTTTAGGGAATAATGACAAGAAAAAGTCTGTGCATGTTCAATACATATGCAGCCATCTGTATAGTATTTTTTTCCTACTATTTTTGATGATCAGTGGTTAGTTGAATCCATGGACGTAGAACTCACAGATAGGGAGGACCGACTATATAAGGAATTCAGCATAGCCCCTGGGATACAGTATGTTTTCTAATTAACTTCTGCAGTGCTAAGGGGAAGCAGAGAAGAAAATTAAAATGTATTGAGTATCATTAGTACCTCTTACTCTTGAATATCTTACATACTTAACGGAAAAAAGAAATCTACTTAATTTGAAATAAATCAATATCCAATGGCATTAAAATTTTAACATGTAAATTAGGGGTATCTTATACAATGATATTTCTCAACACCATGGGTTTTAAGATCATTCTCATTGTTTTATATGTGGATGTGTTTGGATTTGTGTGCCACATACATACACACACATATATAGTTTTCCCCTCTACCTACTATTGAAAGGGACGGAAAGTCTAAACTTTTCAGTCAGTTAGTACTGGGTATCCTTTGGCTCATAGAGACTTTTTGCATGCATACTAACAGAACTTTCATCTCCTCTGTAGCATATCCCCTTTTGTTACTCTCTACTCCAGCCTCTTTCACAGCTCTGGGATGCTAAGGACTCTGATGCCTAGGAACTCTGTGAGCACACTGCCAATAGTTCCAGGTCTCACAAATGAGTTTCTGTTTTGGGATCCCCGGATGCCTCCCATGGCTGCCATTGCCTCATCAGCCCCCATTGCCTTTGCCACTGGCCACCAATGCTGCAGTGATAAAGATGGACACTTCATATGAGCAGCATGAAATGGTGTTTTCTGAAATTTCCTCTAACTTAAAGTCACACTGTGCTCCTTTAGAAAGTCGTAAGACAGCATTTCCGCCCTTTGGTGTTACATTGTATCATTTTATGAATCATTTTTATGATCCTAAGGAAAGGTTGTCTCTGCAGTGACTGGAGATGTCTATGTCCTTATTTCCTACTTCTAAAATTATCAACTGATGAAGGCAGGGACTCACTTTGTTCGCTGATATTTCCCTGACAGCTCTGTTTATCTCTGTATGTTAAAAACCATAAATTCATACCGATACCACCAATTTCAATAGAACACCACAGGGTTTATTCCTACATTCTCCTTTCTCATATGTTTAAATCCCTTCTCTAATAGTGAGAAACCTGGTTCTCATTATTCATAATGTATTTATTCGTTTGTTCAGTTGTAACATATATAGTCAGTTTCAGAACTACTAACTCATGTGTCTATGGTAAAAATAAACACAACTTTATTGACTGGAGTCAAACATTTGTTTGCAGTTTTTATCTTTACCTAGAAGAAATATGGCATTATAACACTCGTTAGGTCGGCTATTTTTTCCCCCACTTTTTATTGTGATTATTTATTTGAAATATAGTTTGTTTTTTGTTTCTATCCTGTTTTTGGGCTTTCTCCCACTTCTTAATTATATTAATTATACTTTATTTTAATGAGTATGTAAGACATTAATATAATTCACAAGCTGAAACTATACAAAGAGGAATACCCAGAGAAATATCACTCCTCCCAACCATTTTTTCTTACACCATTGTCATCCTCCAACCAGCCCACCCCATTCTCAGCCACCCATAGTATACTAGTCTCACTACTTTCTAGTATACTCTATGTTGCATCAACATTTTGCAAAAACGTGAAGCCACATATTTTTTGTATTTATCATTTTTTAATACAAAAAGTAGAATACTATAAAAATATTTTGCTCTTTGCTGTCTTTCAATTAGTAATATATACTGAAGATAAGTCCATATCAGCTCATAAATATCCTTATTATTCATTTTAAAAGCTGTATAATAATCAATTGTGTGGATGCATTATAGTTTATTTAACCTACCTTTTATGTGTGTATAGATTATTTCCAATACAAATAACATTTTAATAAATAATCTTGCACATATGTATTTTCATATTCTTGGAACAACAATATGAAATTGCTAGAAGCGAATTAATGATCATTTCTAAAGGACTGGTAGAGTAAAGGATAAATGCACATGAAACTTTGTTAGATATTGCCAAATTTCCCTCTCTGGTTTCAAAATGAAAATACCAATAAAAAACCCACAATGAGATACCATCTCACACAAGTTAGAAAGGCGATCATTAAAAAGTCAGGAAACAACAGGTGCTGGAGAGGATGTGGAGAAATAGGAACACTTTTACACTGTTGGTGGGACTGTAAACTAGTTCAACCATTGTAGAAGTTGGTGTGGCGATTCCTCAGGGATCTAGAACTAGAAATACCATTTGACCCAGCCATCCCATTACTGGGTATATACCCAAAGGATTATAAATCATGCTACTATAAAGACACATGCACACATATGCTTATTGTGGCACTATTCACAATAGGAAAGTCTTGGAACCAATCCAAATGTCCAACAATGATAGACTGGATTAAGAAAATGTGGCACATATACACCATGGAATACTATGCAGCCATACAAAATGATGAGTTCATGTCCTTTTTAGGGACATGGATGAAGCTGGAAACCATCATTCTCAGCAAACTATTGCAAGGACAAAAAACCAAACACCGCGTGTTCTCACTCATAGGTGGGAATTGAACAATGAGAACACATGGACACAGGAGGGGAACATCACACACCAGGGACGGTTGTGGGATGGGGGGGAGAGGGGAGGGATAGCATTAGGAGATATACCTAATGCTAAATGATGAGGTAATGGGTGCAACACACCAACATGGCACATGTATACATATGTAACAAACCTGAACATTGTGCACATGTACCCTAAAACTTTAATAATAATAAAATTTAAAAAGCCTTTAATTTTTAAATACAATTATCAGTACTGTCTATAAGCCTAAAACTTTAATTTTAATCTTATACTTAACAAAAAATACAATGTATAAAATATTAAGTGAAATGTTTTATTAATGTATTAGCGTATTCAATAAATAAATATGAACTAGCATATGTAGTATAAACATTGATAAAGCATGAATCATTCTCAAGCTACTAATAATTTCTTTTTCTTACATCACTTTCTGCCAGGAGTAATATTATCTAACTCTTCCTGTCCTTTGACATCACTGGAAGCATCACGTTGAGCTTCTAAATTTTCTATGCAGAAACTTTTCATTCCTAGAATCTTGAAATGCAGTGTTCTCATACAAAACTCTTGTCACGCAAACAAGGGCAAATGACCACACAGTACCCATGCCAAAACTGCTGGAGTTGGGATTACTGGGGAAAATTCATAGAGGGGGGGTCAGAGGGTTAATCTGTTGTTCATCACCATTTGGGTCAGTGTGAAGAGATACAGTAGGTTCAGTCGTGAGACTGCTAGAGATTTCCATCCTTGAGCCCTGGAGCCTTTAAGTTTCACGATCACACAACGTGGGTTTCTCCTCTCATGTACTCAGGGGCTAGAATCAGAAGTGAAATGAACCTTGCTTCAGTTCCACTGTGGTACCTCTGCTTTCTGGATTGGGGCAGGCTTGGGGGACAGTCACCCCTCCCCTGATGCAGCAGAGGCCTGGGATCTAAGCTGGATGGTTAAAGTCATATGGCGTAACAAATAAACAACAGTATTAGGCACACCTGTGTTCACAACTGGGGAAATACCAGCCCTTCCTTTGATATGCCGAGGGACTGATGTTCAAGTTTTGAGAAACTATCTCAATCACTGGGCCATAGCTTGTTTCCATGGAGCTTTGAAGGATGTCAGTCCCATCTCTGGGAGGTCAACCTGCAATGGATGAGTCTTAAGACAAGCAAAGTCTCACTGTTCACTCTTAGTTTTACATCTTTAAAACAAATTAACGAGACTATGGTTCTGAAAAATTAAGTGACATGCATATTTACAGTTGGAGAAAAGCTTGAACAGGATTCAGTTTTCCTTGTATTTAGAAAAGCATGTTTGTTTTTGTGTTATGTGGTGCTTCTTCTGTTAATACTAGAAGACTTTAAGATAAGGATGTTTCTTTTTTATTTTTTAAGGCTAGTCAACTGGGAAATATACAGAATATAAATACAAATAAAATACAAAATAAAAATGCTTTTTTTTTCAATTAGGAAAATACATTAAACTATTATCTGCCACAAATGATTCACTGGGCATTTACTAGCAACCTAGCTGGTAACTAATTGGGCTTTAAGGTACAGGCCAAAAAGCCATTATATTGTGATGAGAAAATATTCCGAAAACAGATCTTACTCTGTTAATGTTACCTGTTGAGTGGGGATTGCCTCTAAATTTTGTAGAAAATGTTGAATACCATTAATGTCTATGTTGAGAGACTCTTTCCAAAATGACTGCTTTACATTACATTATTTTCACAAAAATGCATTTTTGAATCTCATTACTTTCATTTAAAAAGTCTCATATTGATTAAGGTATTATTAGTTGAAATATTTGTAGCAGTTACATTACCTTTATAGTTTGCTCTGAGTAAACACTAGCTGTACACCCTGGATTATGATTTTCTCTTTTCTTTTCTTTTATTTTTTTGGTGGGGACTGAGTTTTATTCTTGTTGCTCAGGCTGGAGTGCAATGGCGCCGTCTCAGCTCACTGCTACCTCCACCTCCCGGGTTCAAGTGATTCTCCTGCCTCAGCCTCCTCCCAAGTAGCTGGGATTATAGGCACCTGCCACGATGTCAAGCAAATTTTTGTATTTTTGGTAGAGATGAGGATTCACCATGTTGATCAGGCTGACCTGATCCTGACCTCAGGTGATCTGCCCTCCTTGGACTCCCAAAGTGCTGGGATTACAGCTGTGAGCCACTGTGCCCAGCCTGGATTATGAATTTCTGATGAAAGAAAATGACCATTCCTAAAGCATAATTTAAAACCACCACACATATTTAGACAGCCCCTTTTATACTAGCATATTTAAAATTATATTACAGACATCAAAACATCCCAATCAAAACCAAATTAATATATACCTCTAGCATGGTATTTATCATATTAGGCTATAATTACTTATGTTTTTATTATTTTTTTGCTTATATGTATTTTAATGCTATAAAATGGCACTGAGTTATTAATCTATTTTACTGGAATATAGCAGAGTCCTGGATGATAATAACATTGTTTATTAATCACTCATTATGTGCCAAGCAGTATTTTAAATAACATACTACCTAAACAACTCAAAATATTACTAAAACTAATTAGTTTAATGAGATGACTGGATATAAAATAGGTATAAAAATGTCTTTTTTAAAAATAATAACAATAACGCATTAATCATTAAAAATTTACTCCATAACTTTTACATTTTTAGGAATAAGTTTTATTAAAAAGGAACAAAATGTACATTAAATATTTTCAAATGTTTTCTAAGAACATAAAATATACTCTGAGTAAATGGAGGAACTTATCGCATTCTTAGATAGTATGGGTTAATCTAAGTTCTAATCAGAATCCCCCTCTCCTCACTATTCTTAACAAAAAGGTGATAAATTCACCCTCTTCCACATCACTCTTTCCAGAGAGAAACCAAGTTAGAGGACAGTGGGAGGGTTTTCAAAGCAGAAGACAAAAATGAGTATATTAAAAAAAAATTCTCAGCTGTTTATAAAAGCATCTTCTATCTTTAAAATTTCTATATCTGCTTTATTGGAATTAATAAATATCAGTCAGCAATTTAAAGAGAACTTGCATTTGGAACATAGTTATGGATTTTCCTAATGTAAAATTCATATCGTTTGCTTATCAAAACAGTTTTTAATATTCTGTACCCTTAGGTATCTTGTCTCCTATTTAGTCAATACCTGATTGAGAACAGAATTGATGATAAAGACATCTCCATTCACGTGGTAAATACTGAATGATAGCCTACCATATGTACACCATATTGTGCATGCACTGCAAGCCATAGGAATAAATAGTCACAGGTTTCTCCTGGGGTAACTTAATATTTAATAGAGAAAGCACGTTTTCACGAAAGAAACCCAAACAAATCCTGTGTGATCCAAGAGGAAGGAGTAATTTCACATGAAACATTTGACTGAAATTAAAATTAAATACGATTCTGACCAGATTAAGTAAGAAAAACTAAGATAAACAAAAGCAAGGAAGTATGAAAAGAAATAGGCTGAGGCACAATCAAATGACAGAAATCAATGAATTATGGGAGCATGAATGTAGAAGGAAACACAGATTAATAGTTAATATATGACCAAATGAAGGAGGAAATTGAGTTAGCAATGATATCATAATGTCCACTGCAAATGTTCATTTTGGAAAAGATTCAGCAAAATCTATAAAATCAAATGTTTGTGGGTATTTGGAGTATTTCTGAAGACATTTTACTTTAGATTTGGACATTTTCGTTGGTTAAAAAGTATATATCAAAATCGTCATTAACATTTTGAAAAATTAAATAACTATACAGTATCTAAGAATTTACTATTATTATTGTAGAATGAAGGTAAGCTTAGTGACACAAATTCAATTATATAAGACAAAACATACATTACTAAAACAACTGTTCAGTTTAGTGGGAGAAAAAGTGTTTTGAGTGTAACTCTTAATTAGCAATTAAATGTTAAAGATTCTGGTATAGAGGGTTTTTTTTTTTTTAACCAGTCACTAGAGTTAGATAAATTTTAAGAATGCTATGAGAATAGCAAAGATTTTCCTACTACCTGAAAGCATTTATAAAGGTTATTTTTTAGTCACTTCTGTTAAGGACCAGATCAGATCTTCCACCCACAAAGCTAACTCTAATCTTAAAATTTTAAAGAAAACTCTGTATTTAAAACCTTTCAAATGCCACCTCAATAACGGAGTGCTTCATACGAGAACCACTCAAGTGGAATATTCTGTTTGCTTCTCTCTCGCGTTGTCACTCTACCTCAGTGCTCTTGCAGTTACAAAAATAAATATTCCTTTTCTCTCCTAAAATAGGCTTAAATATTTTAAAACATAGTTTGTAAGGCACTTGAATTATTAAGATTAGGATGAAGAAACGCTAATCTTGTCGAAAAATCAATTTCCAAAGAAATTCGTAGGGAGCTATATATACAATGAATATATTCTATAATAGGCAATTTATCTTCTAGACACAGTTTAATTTTGATTTATTCTTGTAGTTTGTTTCAAGTCTGTGTCAGGGTATATTTTCCTTTTACTATATTGCTGATACATTTACTAAATGTTTGTTTAAAATTTTTTCATCTATGCTCATGATAGCGATAGATCTCTCTCTATATATTTTTTCCGTTGAAATGTCTTTAGTTTTAGTACTAAGATAATACTATCTCAAAGACTGAATTAAGAAGTATTTTCTCCCATGTAATTTTCTGGAAGAAACTGTAAAATTGCTATTAATTATTCTTTTAAGTATTTGACAGAATTATGTGGTGAAACCATTTGGGGGCCTAGAAATTTCCTTTTTGGAAGCTTTAAGATTATTAATTCAATTTCCTTAATGGTTATAGGATGATTCAGATAATCTGTTTAATTCTGGAGGTATTAGTAGCTCATGCTATTTCACCATCTGTCTAGCCAGATCTACTTTCTGGTTTTCAATAACCTTTCCACTTTTAAAAAAAGTTTTAGTATATGTTTTCTCATCTATAAGATGGGCTTACTTCACCCTGTCATTACCAACCTAATATTGATTATTCCACTTGTTTGTTTTCTTGGAAGGCTGTATTTGTATATTTGGTTAAATTATGTCCTCTTTTCGTTGGCTTTAAAAAAATCAACTAAACCAGTAGGGAGATCAAAATATCAAAAAGGAGAAAGCAAGTAAGGGTAGAACTGATTCATTTTTTGTTAAAATTTAACTTTATAGACAACTATTTTGAAAATGTTGCTCTGTTTTATCATTTATCTCAGATGAATCTAGCTGGAGTTAATTATGAATGGTATAAAATATTGCATAAGAATCATATCATATGGTTGCTTAGAAAAGCTCTTTGTTCGAAAAGCTGATTACTTTTGTTTAAAAGAAAGGTCATTAAGACAACGGCAGATGTAAAGCTTTGAATTTATTGTTTATGCAAGTAAAAACTCAGGTAGTAGGAATGGCAATGATGTTACAGTCTTCTTCTTTAGCATGTTTCAGGAAATATGTAACGCACCATTTTGATCCAAAGTCCTAGTGACCTAAATCCTATGGTTATACAGTTTTCAAAATCCTCAACCTGATTCAGTTCGTTATAAAGCACTAAATTTATGTCAGAGTTCACAGTTGTCATCATCTACTATGCTACCTTTGTAAATCATTGCCTGAAAGTGATTTCTGTGATGATCTGGGGGAGAAGATGCATTGCTCTTTGAAATCAAATTTGTCACTAACATACATACAATTTCCCCTGGTATATGTCAATTAAATGATGCAGCCCTTATCCATGCAGTCTTGCACAATGCTCACTAGGCAAATCAGTAAATTTTGTTCTCACATAGGCAAGTAGCCTTGCACTTTTCCTTGAGTAACTCATGTTCACAGCCAGCTGTATTCTTCAAGGAATCACAGTTACTTAGGAGATCTTGATACTGGCAACTATTGGCTGTAACAAAAACAGATTAGTTAACTCATTATCGTTTTCCTCAGTAAGAGCAAAACCATACATTCAAAGTGTGCGGGGAGGGGGTAGGAGGGAACAAACAAGTTAGCATCGCTTACACTATAATGGGTCTTTCATGTCTTTATGGCTGCATAGTATTCCATGGTGTATATGTGCCACATTTTCTTAATCCAGTCTATCTGGATCCAGGGACATATGAGGTGTCTTAGTTGAGCTCACTGATAAATCCATCACTCTTTAAATTCCACATTTAGTGATATGTTTCTAAAATAAATTGACCTATTTTTCCCCCTCAGCAAGCAGAATAATATGAATATAATTAAATCTTTCTATGCCTACACAGCCAAATATGGGAGCCATTAGCCACACAGAGGTATTTAAATTAAAATTAAAATTTTAGTTTCTTAATCTTGTTAGCCACATTTCAAGTGTTCGAAGTGTGATTAGTAGCACATGTTGATAGAGGCTCTTTCCATCATATCATAATATTGGGCAGCATGGCATTACAGTCCAATGCTTTTTTTGAGTAAATAATCTTTATGGGTGGATACAAGTGTAAAACAAGGACAATAGGCCCTTTTCCTTTTGATGTTTCTACTTGGATGTTCCCTAGGGACCTCAAACTCAATAAAACTCAAATTAAACTCCTCGTATTAGCTAAAAGGCTGACAATTCTCAGCAGTGATCTCCCTGCACCACCCACAATCTAAGGGAAATGAAGAAAGTTCATTCTTTTTCCTTCTCTTTTTCATATAGCCTGTCTTCAAGCTCACTGATTCTTCTGTTTAATGAATTCTGCTGTTGAGACCATCTAATGTTTTTTTTTTCAGTTTATTTATCATATTTTTCAGCTTCAGGATTTCTGTTTTTCTAAATGTCAATCTCTTTTTCAAATTTCTCTGATAAATTTCTAAATTGTTTCTCTGTGTTTTATTGAAGTTTGTTGGGCTTCCTCCAAACAGCTATTTTGAATTCTGTACCCTAAAGATTACACATTTCCATCTTTTGAGGGCTGGTCACTGGTGCTTTACTTAGTTCTTTTGATGAGGTCATATTTTCCTGAATGTTCTTGAAACTTGTGGATTACTATCTCAATATCTAGGCACTAAAGAATTAATTATTCTAGTCTTTGCAGTCTGGGCTTGTTTGTACCTGTTTTTCTTCAGAAGGCCTTCCAAGAATTTAAAGGAGCGAATAAGTCTCCTAAGATGGCAGTTATTTCATTATTAGATGATGTTCTAAACCCAGGTTTGCTGCAAACTTGGTTACGAGAAGGGTGACATGGACAATTCCCTGGATGCCACAGCTGGCACTGTGCCTTGATGCATCTGAAGCCCATGGACTCTCAGACTAGGACAGAACCAGGGCTTGCCCAAGGCCAGCAGCTGTTATGACTTTCCAGCTACTACAATTCATTTGGGGTCTGAGGCCATTTTAGTCTCAGACCAGTAGTACTGGGACTTGAGTCTGTCCCACTGGGGCAGTGGATTCCTTTTTGGTGCTATGGTGGGTCTAGCGGCCCACCAATCTGCATACCAATCTGCATACCAATCTGCATACCAATCTGCATACCAATCTGCATACCAATCTGGATTTAGGAGCTGTGGGTTTCTTACTGGTGTGTGTTTTGTTGTGGCAGTCTCAGTACTAAATCCAAGGCAGAGTACCCCACACACTTCCTTCTCTTTCCCCCAAGTGGACAGTGTCTCTCTCCCCTCTGTGTTACCTAGGCTTTATGAGAGGGGTGATGCAGGCAGTCCCATGGACACAGCAGCTGATACCAGCTGATACCACGACAGATGAATTCCAGACTTGTTAGCAAATAGCATTCAGCAAAATGTATAAGTATTCAACTATTTTTTTCTTTTCTTTTTTTGAGACAGCCTCGCTCTGTTGCCCAGGCTGGAGTGCAGTGGCCGATCTCGGCTCACTGCAATCTCCGCCTCCTGGGTTCAAGCGATTCTCCTGCCTCAGCCTCCCGAGTAGCTGGGACTACAGGCATCCACCACCACACCTGGCTCATTTTTCTATTTTTAGTAGAGATGGAGTTTCACCGTATTGGCCAGGTTGGTCTCGAACTCCTGACCTTGTGATCCGCCCACCTCTGCCTGATTTATAGCTTTGGTATCATTAATATTCTGAAATATAGCTATATAACTGAGTCAGAAAAAATGCTTAGTAAAGGTGAATGCATTGAAGAGGTAAAAATTTCAGTGATTGTGTCAACTTTATCATTCACAATAATTTTAATAAAAGTATCCCAACTACAGAAAACCAGCAGCTATTTTTACTTCTATTCATGGCAATTTATTAAATGAGATATATGGTATTTATTTCATTTTCTCCTTTTACAAAAATATGTGCACAGGTTCTATGAGCCAATATTGTATATAGATTGAGTTTTGTCATAAAAATGTACACAAAACAATTATGAAATTATAGGGCAAGTAATCATTTATTAAGGCAAACACTATGATCCTAATTATACTATAAAAAAGAAGTGAGGAAATCAGCATGACAAACACATTAGCACAAATAAACAGTAATATTTGGCGTGCCTGTCTAGACTGAGCCATAATGTGGTCTCACACTTTAGATTTATACATTTTGATTCCTTTAAAATACCACTTTTGGTATAGTGATATGAACTTTGAGAATTGAACTATTTACCAAAACGGTATATGGTTAATATTAAATGGCTCTGAAGAGCCACAAAAACACATTGATGATAAATATTCCATTATGTTACATACGGCAATATGCTTTTCATTACAAATAATATGTAGCTCCTGCAGTGTGTAAAATGTTTGTTTAAGCATACTTTGTTGAATAATTTTGGGTTTTTTCACCAATACATTATTTCAATTCATTACTTTAGGAGATTTGTTAAATTATATAAAGAAAAGAAAATATCAATTCTATAATAAATAATAGCAAGCTAATCACTTCAAACTTACTGCATAGTCCTTTGTCACAGTCATCAGGGCAACTGGCACAAGGTGTTCCTTGTTGGTAAGGGGTATTCTTTCTATTCATATTATTACCACTGAAATTTGAAATACATGTCAAATATTTTTCACTTTACTGTTTATAGTCTAAGGGCAGTATCAGTCATCAAATATACATAAATAGTTATTCAGTGTTTTTAGTATGTTAACAAAACTGAAAAATTACAATTCCCAATGTGTATTTCAGATAACAATCCAAATTAAGAAAATGCTTCACACATGGACATATCTTCTTGACCATAATTTCACAGGCTGGGTAACTAAATTTGATGACAAGAGTCTGAAATTTTGAGAGTATATTCAGTGTGGCAACACTATCTTTATCTCCCATTATATTTAGTCAAATTACTAAGGCAGTGTACCCCAAGGTGCCAATTAGGGGTAGAACATCCTGTAGAGGGAAAGGAGAAGATCCTAGGAGTAGCAGGTTGTAGCAGGAAATGAATATGCAATGTTAAAATATCATTTTCCATTTGAAAAATGGAAAAAAACTCCATAGTATCTCTAACAGAAACTATGAAAAATATAGCTCCAGAGTATTTTTTTCTTCCAGATGGAGGTTGCGATTTTTCAGTAGTTAGTGGTGTGTGTGTTTGTAGGAGTGTGCTTAAGAAGGTTTGTGAGCTTCTAGAGGTGGCGTGTATGAGATTTTTACATTTACCAAAATGGAATATTAGTTTTTGTTATCCCAGAACTTAAAGTAAAAAAAAAAAAAAGAAAAAAGATTAAAGTTTTGATAAATACTGATATCCAGGATATAATAGTTTTGCAATGACTAACCGTAGGATAATGATGATCATTATTCTATTGGCCATTAAATTCATTTAAAATTACGTGGGAGTCCAAATCTCAATAGACCAAGTGGGGTAAGGACCCAAGGAAGTGCAGCTGAATCTCAGTCTCTGCCTAGAATATAGCTGTGTGTGTATGAGCTCTTGGAAAATTGTGAAACAGATATAAAAGGATTTTAAAAGTTCTAGTTCCCTTGGCTTCCCTCATGATCTATTCCAACTGTCACTTCTGACACCTGGCTGCTGATGCTTCCCTCTGAGGGCCAGTAAGTGAGTTTGGATACATTCTCCTAGGGCCTTTCAATTCTCTCTACTTGAATCCTAATAGGTACTTGAAAGAAAATGACTTTGGAGGTTATACTTCTCAAACTGGAATCCTACATCATCTTCGCTATCTACAGTCTCGAAACAAATCCTGTAGTTGTACCCCCCACCGCAGCCTCCAGTGGTAAAGAATTTCAAACATTAAATTTGATATTGTGAATATCTCCTTAAAATATCCATAGGATTTATTGTGGATAACCCTAAACATATTGTTTAATGAAGAAGCATGTTTACTGCTACAAATCAAACCTTACAAGATGGTTAAAGAGCTTTCTGTGAACAATTCTGAGAATCAGAGAATTAAGATGTTATCTTTTCTGTATTCTGAAATAAAGATGTCCTGAAAAGCCATTGAAATCCAAATGAATGAATCATTTGTAATGGTAATTGTGTGTGTGTGTGTGTGTGTGTTTTACATAAGCAGAAGTAGGAATATTTGAGCAGAAAGGGCCAAAATCACAATCCATCTTCCATTTGCAATCTCACCAGCACCCTAAAGCATCTATACTCCTAGAGTATGAAATTAGCAAGATGTGATGATACCAATTCTAGAGAAATACATATTACACATGCTCACAGAGTAACCCTAAGCTGAGGGAAGGCCAATTGAAAGAAAAGACATTATTCTATTAATGAGGAATGAGAGCTTCAGTTTTTATACCTGAAAGCGAGAAGTTGTTCTCCTCTGAGAAGTTGAAAGTGTCTCAACCTTAAAAAACATTTCCAAACATTTATCCCCTCCCTTTTATTGAGATATGTTTTCATTCTGGTTTAAGACATGAGCATTATTAAAAAATAAATTGCAGATAGAATTATTGCCATTAAACTCTAAACAGTCTACTTACGCAGGACAATATTGGCAAACGTAGTAGTATTTTAGACTATCTTGATTGGGACAGTAGGCAATTCCACAGCCTACCTGGTAAGTCGAGTACCAAACAAGCTGCAAATTAACAATGGAATAAATATATAAAAGTGCATTAGAGAAGATGAAAAATATTTTTAAAAGTAGCAAATATAAAACTGAAAAATGTTAGTTTTAGTTTATAGACATATACCATAAAAATATTTAAATTATTGAACCAAAGTCATAAACTTTAAAAATATTTAATTTTCATGTACATTCATCACTTTAAAATTTATAATGTAGGAACAATACAGAGTCTGCTTTCCTACTAAGAGTTTGGCTGACCATGGACAAAAATGACAGCTCTACAACAGCCAAATGCCAAGACTGTATTCTACCCACTTGGACTGTTCTCCTAAATTGAACATTACAGTGGTCATAATTTGGAGAAGCTTTCCTCTATTAGAATATCTGTGACATAGGTATTTTCATGCATTCTTCTTACCTGAGTATAATGTCCAACAACTGCATTGGGACTCTTTGGTCCTACACCATAGACAAAATCTAGGCTCTCGTCATACCAGCTTTGGATTGCAGAAGACCAGGAAGTAGGGTCACTTGACATATAGAGATTCTCACCACATCTTGTACCTAAGGGGCAGATCATTCATGAGCAAGGTAATAAACATGCAATGGTAAAAGAAATTGACTACACAAACACAAAGATGTTGCCTTTCAAACCCAGAGTCCAGCAGATGCTAACTGTTCATTAATACATAAAGGAGTGCCTCAGTTCCTTATCAGCTATAAAGCTGATTAGAACACTTAACTGCCTGACACACTGAGGTTGGCCTGACCGCATAAAACTTTGAGTAGGTTAACACTCTGCTCCTTAAAAATCCTTGCATGCTAAATTTTCCACATGTGTATGCCTTGAGTGTTCCCAGCTGTATATGGTAAGCTTGCTAAAGGCAGTGACCAACTTTTATATTCTGTTTTCTGCTCTAGTAACCCTCAACAGAGATTTTTCAAATATAGGACCCTAAATAAATGTATAAGACTTTGTGTGAAACCTGAAAAAAAGACTTTATAGGCTGTCTTTAAGAGTCCCAATCAAGAGAAAACTGACACCAGGAAGGATAACAGTTTTCAAAATTTATGGGTTTTTTCTTAACCAGGAAATCAGATATCACAAGCTGAAATCCTTGTGAGTTTGTCAAGAAGTGCCTTACAGCCCAGAAACACTTCATAAATTATCTGGGCATTTACTAGTTTTTATAATCCTTGATATGTCTTTTTAAAACTCGAATATAGTATTCTGTGCATTGTAGGTATCCAGTCCACACAAAATACTTGCTAGCCTGATATTAAAAATTAATATATTAATATATTCAAAAATATTCTTTTTAATAGAAATTTTGAATACGATAAATTTAAATCCACTTTATCCACTTTTATCCACTTTAGAGCAAAACTTAGGAATAATTCATCATAAGTTCAATATATTTTATGGATACAAAAATAGATTTCAAAACATCAGACAGCTACATAAATTAACAAAAAGGGCAGTGGGTTAGAAATCAGAAAGCTTGGTTAAAAATTTCTAGTATGACACTGTTTCAGATTATGTTCTTGGGTAAGTCACTTTTCTTTCAAATTCTGGCTTTCTAATCTTTAAACTTACAAAAAGAAAGATGATATAAAATCTGCTGTACTCATGAGCTGGTTGCAAGAAGCAAAATTATTTGCATAATGTACACAATAAAAAAACACAAAATTGTTCTTATTGTAAATACCCCTCTGTATACAGATACTTTGACTTCAAAAAGACAGCAGTATAAGTAACATTTATTTTCAAAGTCTTCTTAATATAGAGCATCCTACAATGCTCTATTATTATTTTATTCATTTATTTATTCAACAAATATTTACTAATTTACATACTGGTTTTGCGGTCCTCTGGATCACTATGTTGTAAAGTGCACTTGTTTGCCCACCTTTGGGCATTCGTTGTTACCTCTCTGCTCCATTCCTAAACGTCACAAGAAAACAAAATACACTTAATGATTCAGCCACAATGAAACATACACTTTATAATCTGATTTGTAAATACTTTAAAATTTCTGTAGATGTATTCTCTAATACTACTGTTATTAAAATGTTTTTAAGTGTTTTTATCTGTTCTGGTGCCAGTTTACACATGATGGGTAGTCCATAGGTAATATACCTAAAAAGCAAAATAAGACAATAATATGTGATTATTTATGATAGCAAAGCAGCCATACCTAGGATATTTATTAATGATGCTAGTCTAAATATTGATAAGCATGTGAAATATTCTAATTATATTTTAATAGTAATAAGATGGCCAACGTTATTTCCAATTCCATTTGTTTTCATATATAGGCCATTGCTTTCATATCGGAGATACCAGTCTTTCAGGGACTGTGCCCTGGGAAGTGGGCTTTTACTCACAACAGCTGACACATATCCTGAAGGAAGGGGGATTTCTTGATTGTAAACCAGAAAAGAGAATTAACAAAAAGTGTAATGGCTTAACACTGAATGCCTGAATATTTGACTTCCAATTCTGCCTTCCAAATTTAAAAACTCTGTATAATTGAGTTTTTTTAAACCAGTTTTAAAACAAAAACAAGAATACAATCCTCTCCATATAATGGTTCAAATAAAATAACAAAACAGAGACACAACTTTGTAAACCACAAAGTTCTTAAGAGATGCCAGTGGCCAGCCGTCGGCTCCTTCCACAGCTGGTTCACACCCATCTCCTTACAGCACTGCCTCTTACCATCTTTAGCATGTTACTGGCAGGTGGAGAGACTGCTTTCCTTAGTTCATTGTGTTTATTTACAATCTCCCTTTGCACTTGCAACTGGGTGGTTAACAAAGCAGTAAAAGCGGGATCCTAAAAGAAAATAAAATTGGAATTATTATTTAACAATGTTGTAAATTTCATATAATAGTGAATAAGTTAATTCAAGAGAACAAAGCTCACTTTAAAAAGTGCAAAATAGGCCAGGCGCGGTGGCTCACGCCTGTAATCCCAGCACTTTGGGAGGCCGAGGCGGGTGGATCACGAGGTCAGGAGATCGAGACCATCCTGGCTAACATGGTGAAACCCCGTCTCTACTAAAAATACAAAAAATTAGCCGGGCGTGGTGGCAGGCGCCTGTAGTCCCAGCTACTCGGGAGGCTGAGGCAGGAGAATGGCATGAACCCGGGAGGCGGAGCTTGCAGTGAGCTGAGATTGCGCCACTGCACTCCAGCCTGGGCGACAGAGCCAGACTCCGTCTCAAAAAAAAAAAAAAAAAAAGTGCAAAATATTTAGCTATCATGTACATATATTAAATACTAAAGTTATTTAAATAATAAAAGCCAATATTAGTTGTTAAGCATTGCCACTAAATCTGAGTTGAAGATATAACTTTTAAATAGTAAAGTAGTAGACTGAAACATTTAAATAGGAAAGTAGTAGATTAAAGCTTTGGGAATTGTGAGTAACTCATGGCATGACAAACTAAAAACCCCTCTGAGGCCACAAATGCCGATTTCTGGTTTCAAGGGAACTTTTCAAAAAATAGTTTTGGGGGAACAGGTGGTAAATTGTTGCATGAATAAGTTCTTTACTGGTGATTCCTGAGATTTTGGTGCACCCATCACCCCAGCAGTGTACACTGTATCCAACGTGTAGTCTTTTATCCCATGCCACCCTCCCACCATTTCTCCCAAGTCCCCAAAGTCAATTGTATCATTCTTATGCCTGTGCATCCTCATAGCTTAGCTCCCACTTATTAGTGAGGACATATGATGTTTGGTTTTTCCATTTCTGAGTTACGTCACTTGGAATAATGGTCTCCAACTCCATCCAGGTTGCTGCAAATGCCATTACTTCATTTCTTTTTATAGCTGAGCAGGATTACGTGTGTGTGTGTATATATATATATATGTGTGTGTATATATATATATCTGTATATATATATATGTGTATATATATATATACACACACACACGGTATATATATATGGCTTTTATGGCTGAGCAGTATTACATGTGTGTATGTGTATATATATACACACACACACACGGTATATATAATGCATACATATATAATGTATATATAATGTATATACACACGGTATATATAATGTATACATCATATATGTATACATCATATAATGTATACATATATGTAATGTATACATCATATGTGCATACATATATGTAATGTATACATCATATGTGCATACATATATGTAATGTATACATCATATGTGCATACATATATGTAATGTATACATCATATGTGCATACATCATGTAATGTATACATCATATGTGCATACATCATGTAATGTATACATCATATGTGCATACATCATGTAATGTATACATCATATGTGCATACATCATGTAATGTATACATCATATGTGCATACATCATGTAATGTATACATCATATGTGCATACATCATGTAATGTATACATCATATGTGCATACATCATGTAATGTATACATCATATGTGCATACATCATATATGTATACATCATATAATGCATACATCATATATGTATACATCATATAATGCATTCATCATATATGTATACATCATATAATGCATACATCATATATGTATACATATATGTATACATTAATAATGTATACATTATATTTATGTATACATTAATAATGTATACATTATATTTATGTATACATTAATAATGTATACATTATATTTATGTATACATTAATAATGTATACATTATATTAATGTATACATTATATATGTATACATTATATTAATGTATACATTATATATGTATACATTATATTAATGTATACATTAATAATGTATACATTATATTAATGTATACATTAATAATGTATACATTATATTAATGTATACATATATATGTATACATTATATTAATGTATACATTATATATGTATATATTTATATGTATATATTATATATGTATATATTTATATGTATATATTATATATGTGTACATATAATATACATTATATGTATATATTATACATTATATATGTATACATTGATATAACATATACGTTATATCAATGTGTACATATATAACGTATACGTTATATCAATGTGTACATATATAACGTATACGTTATATCAATGTGTACATATATAACGTGTACGTTATATCAATGTGTACATATATAACGTGTACGTTATATCAATGTGTACATATATAACGTGTACGTTATATCAATGTGTACATATATAACGTGTACGTTATATCAATGTGTACATATATAACGTATAATATATACATATATAATGTATATTATACGTATACATGTGTATATACACATATATACATATACATGTGTGTATACACATATACACATATATACATATACATGTGTGTATACACATATACACATATACACATATACATGTGTGTATACACATATACACATATACATGTGTGTATACACATATACATAATATATACATTATATAATGTATACATAATATATAATGTATACATATATAAAGTATATATTAATGTTATATATAATATATAATGTATACTTATATAACGTATACGTTATATTAGTGTATACTTATATAACGTATACGTTATATGTGTATACTTATATAACGTATACGTTATATTAGTGTATACTTATATAACGTATACATTATATTAGTGTATACTTATATAATATATACATTATATATGTATGCATATATAATGTATATATTATTATGTATGTATGTATTATGTATTATGTATATATGTATACATATAACATTTTCTTTATCCACTCATTGATTAATGGGCATTCGGGCTGGTTCTATATTTTTGCAATTGTGAATTGTACTGCTATAAACATACGTGTGCAAGTGTCTTTTTTTCATATAATGACTTCTTTTCCTCTGAGTAGATACTCAGTAGTGAAATTGCTGGATCAAATGGTAGATTTACATTTAGTTCTTTAAGGAATTTCTATACTGTTTTCCATAGTGCTTGTAATAGCTTACATTCCCACCAGCAGTATAAAAGTGTTCCCTTTTCCACATCCACACCGGTATCTATTATTTTTTTAATTAAATTATGGCCTTTATTTTAGGAATAAGGTGTTAGCCTCATTGTGGTTTCAATTTGCATTTCCCTGATAATTAATAATGTTGAGCAGCTTTTCATATGTTGGTCAGCCATTTTTCTATTTTATTTTGAGAACTGTCTACTCATGCCCTTAGCCCACTTTTTGATGGGATTTTTTTTTTCTGATTTGTTTTAGTTCCTTGTAGATTCTGGATATTAGTCCTTAGTTGGATAACTAGTTTGCGAAGATTTTCTCCCATTCTGTGGGTTTTATGTTTACTCTGATGATTATTTGTTTTGCTGTGAGGAAGCTTTTTAGTTTAATGAAGTCCCATTTTTTATCTTTGTTTTTGTTGCATTTGCTTTTGGGTTCTTGGTCATAAGACATTTGCCTTGGTCTTAGACATTTGCCTAAGCCAATGTCTAAAAGAGTTTTTCTGATGTTATCTTCTAGAGTTTACATGGTTTGGTCTTAGATTTAACTATTTGATCCATCTTGAGTTGATTTTTGTATAAGGTGAGAGATAAAGATTCAGTTTCATTCTTCTACGTGGATCTTGCCAATTATCCCACCACCATTTGTTGAATAAGGTGTCCTTTTCCCACTTTATGTTTTTGTTTGCTTTGTTGAAGGTCAGTTGGCTGTAAGTATTTGGCCTTATTTCTGAGTTCTCTATTCT
The DNA here is from genome assembly GCF_029281585.2 of Gorilla gorilla gorilla. Classification (NCBI taxonomy): domain Eukaryota; kingdom Metazoa; phylum Chordata; class Mammalia; order Primates; family Hominidae; genus Gorilla; species Gorilla gorilla. The sequence continues at coordinate 67,478,591 of NC_073229.2, forward strand.
GTTCCATTGGTCTATGTGCCTATTTTTATACCAGTACCATGCTGTTTTGGTGACTATAGCCATGTAGTATAGTTTAAAGTGGGGTTATGCGATGCTTCCAGACTTGTTCTTTTTGTTTTGTTTTGCTTTGGCTATGCAGGCTTTTTTTTTGGCTCCATATCAATTTTAGAATTGTATTTTCTAGTTCTGTGAAAAGTGATGATGGTATTTTGATGGGAATTGCATTAAATTTGTAGATTGCTTTTGGCAGTATGGTCATTCTTACAATGTTGATTTTATCCATCCATAAGCATGGGATGTGTTTCCATTTGTTTGTGTCATTTATAATTTCTTTCAGCAGTGTTCTGCAGTTTTCTTGTAGAGGTCTTTCACCTCCTTGGTTAGGTATACTCCAAAGTATTTTATTGTTTTTTCAGCTGTTGTAAAAGGTACTGAGTTCTTGATTTAATTCTCATCTTGGTTGCTGTTGGTGTATAGCAGTACTACTGATTTGTGTACATTGATGGCTAAAGATAGGACCACAATCCGTTCTGGCTTATAGGATTTCTGCAGATAAATCTGTAGTTAATCTGATAGGTTTTCCTTTATAGGTTACCTGATGCTTTTGCCTCACAGCTCGTAATATTCTTTTCTTGATCTTGACTTTAGATAACCTGATGATTATGTACCCAGGTCATGATCTTTTTGTGATTAATTTCCCAGGTGTTCTTTGAGCTTCTTGTATTTGAATGTGTAGGTCTCTAGAGAGGCCAGGAAAGTTTTCCTCAATTATTCCCTCAAATATGTTTTCCAAACTTTTAGATGTCTCGTCTTCCCCAGGAACATCAATTATTCTTAGCTTTGGTGATTTAATGTAATCCCAAACTTCTTGGAGGCTTTGTTCATTTTCTTTTTATCATTTTTTTTGTCTTTGTTAGAATGGGTTAATTCCAAAGCCATATCTTCAAGCTCTGAAATTCTTTCTTCTACTTGTTACATTTTATTGTTGAAACTTTCCAGTATTTTTTGCATTTCTCTAAGTGTATCTCATTTCCAGGAGTTGTGATTGTTTTTTATTTGTGATATTTATTTTTCTGGAAATGTTTTCATTCATACTTGTATTACTTTTTAAATTTTTTTGAGTTGGTTTTCACCTTTCTCTGGTTCCTCCTTGAGAAGCTTAATAATTAAACTTCTGAATTCTTTTTCCAGCAATTCAGAGATTTCTTCTTGGTTTCAATCCATTTATGGTGAGCTAGTGTGATCTTTTGGGGATGTTATAGAACATTGTTTTGTCATATTACCAGAATTTTTTTTCTGGTTCCTTCTCATCAGGTAGACTATGTCCAAGGAAGGATCTGGGGCTCAAGGGCTGCTGTTCGGGTTCTTTTGCCTTGAACCCTTGATGTGGTACTCTCCCCCTTCTCCTAGAGATGGGGCTTCCTGAGAGCCAGACTGCAGTGATTGTTATTGCTCTTCGGGGTCTAGTGACCCAGCAGAGCTACTGGGCTCCAGGCTGGTACTGGAGAGTGCCTGCAAAGAGTCCTGTGATGTGATCCATCTTCAGGTATCTCAGCCATAGATACTGGCACCTGCTCCAGTGGAGGTAGCAGGGGAGTGAAGTGGACTCTGTGAGAGTCCTTGGCTGTAGTTTTGTTTAGTGCACTGGTTTTCTTGAATGTTGGTTATGCTAATAGTGAAGTTGTCATGTGGACAGTCTCAGGACCTCTGGTTAGCCACGATGTTACAGGCAGTGGAATTAACTGCTGTTTTGTCTTTCCTTGGAGTAGAGTTGTTCTGTTATGAGTTGCTGTAACAGCTCGAGTTGGTTTCAAGACAGCATAAGCTGTGGTAGTATGGGGGGATACAAGTTTGCCCTAAGGTCACCTGGATAAGTATTCAGGTTTTTCAGGTGATGAGTAGGGCTATAGAGCTCCCAAGAGTTTATGTCTTTTGTCTTTGGCTACCAGGTTGGGTAGAGAAAGACCATCATGTGTGGGCAGGATTAGGCATATCTGAACTCTGACTCTCCTTGGTGGGGGCTTACTGCAGCCACTGTGCAAGATGGGGGTGTGGTTCTCAGGCCAATGGAGTTATGTTCCAAGGGGGCTATGGCTGCCTCTGCTGCTTCATAGAGGTAACCAGGGAAGTGGTGGAAAGCCAGCAGTGACAGGCTTCACTAAGCTCCTAGTCAGCCAGCAAGGCCAGTCTTACCACTGCTGTGCTCCCTCAACGGCCAATAGAGCTGAATTTATATCCAGGCCTCTGTTGTGCAAGGCTGAGATCTTGGTTCAGGCTACAAGCTCCCCAAGGAGAGAGTAAGCAGGGCTTTCAGGCCTTTCCCCACTTCCCACCTACTGCAGCTTCTGTACTCATATCTGTACTTCCCATTCACAATCCCAGATCTGCCCAGAAAAATTTGCACTTGGTCAAAATTATTACAAACTTCAGCTGGAAGTCTCCCCCCTGTGGCCCTTCTCTAATTCCACTGGCTTTCCTCTTTGAGGATCTCTGTGAGATAAAGTCAGAAATGGCTTCCCTGGGCTTCTGTGGGGACTGGGAGTGCCTACAGGGCTCTTCTCACTGCTTCTTCTTTTTTATTTTGCATGGCTCTCTAAATTCATTTCAGCCTTAAGTAAGGTTAAATCCTTCTCCCATGATCTGGATTTTCAGCTTCCTCAGTGAGGATGTGTGTTTAGAGGCAGATTTTCTTCCCTCATGCTTTGGGCCCTCATAGTGTTTCAGCTATCTCACAGAGTTTGTAGCGTCAAGCCACTTCTTTCAAATGGTCTGTGAATTCTTTCAGTTTTCCTGCCATGCTCCTGCAGTGGTTCTTGGCACAATCTCCACATATTGTTCTGTTTATCCAAGTGGCAACTGCAAGTTAGTCCTGCCTCCTATCTGCCATTTCCCCCAGCAAGGGAACTTTTAATATGATTTGTATAGACATATGAATAATAATATTTTATAACTACAAGCATACAAATTTAAAACCTTGAGATATATTCATTCACATTTGATCAGCCTGCAAGGTAGGGTAAAGCTGGAGCCCATGATTCATCCTAAATTTTATGGGGCAGTTTTCCTTGACATGGTATCTGCCTTTAAGGAAAAATGTTTAGGCCCGGTTGAAGTGCATGTCTGCATTCAGTACTATAGTGAAACCATTATACCTATTATGTAGCAAATTTTATGGGTTGCTTAAAAGATAACTTTGTAATACTAAAAAAATATTTAAAGCAATTTGGAGGGATCAAATCTATCTAATGAATGGACTATTGCTGACTTTGTTCCTTTTAGTAACAGAAACATAACTGATAAGGTATTAAATTGGGTGCTAATATGTTTGGTTTATCTTTGTGGTTGTATATTTGTCTGTGTGTATGGTATGGGGCCTGCTAAGCCTGGAGGTGGAATAGGATGTGAAAATTTCTGGGTAAAGGTCCAAGCATTTGATGACCTAAATTTACACAAGAATATGATGTTATATAGGCAAGATTTTGAAGTATAAGTCTGAAAGGAACAGGGTCCCTCATAGATTTTTTCTGACACCTTGCAATAAGTTATCCTCCTCTCCCCCCATCCTGAGTTCATTTAAGTCTCTCAAAATACTTACACCATTGGTCTGAGCATGTTATTGCCATTATCTACAATACGTACATTTCTCTTTCCTGCTTTTATGTTCCTAAGAACAGGGACTGATCGTGGATGCCATTGTACCAATAAATATGGCAAAGTTACTGACTCATAAGTTAGAAAGGATGTGCATATAAAATATCAGTAAAGGCAGATTTCTAAATCACATCAAAGCATAAAATAACATCCCTGGATATTTTCTCTTGACCTAAAAAAATCTGGTTTTTGTGGTTTCATCTCAAAACACATAAAAAGTTAATTTCTAAATTATTTCCTGCTTCTTACACCTTTTTGCTTTGTAGATAAAAATTGTACTGAAAAAGAGATGTATTTTTAAATGTGTTAATAAAGTTATTACATGGCTAGAAATATTAAACATATCAAGAATAAAATAAATATGGTATCTATCCTTAAAGAGTTTATATTGAATAGGTGACGTGACATAAGTAAAAATTACTATACACATGATAACAAAACTGATCTTAACGATCTACAAGATAGAGAGGAAGGAGGGATCAATTCTTCTTTGAAGTCAGAGAAAGCTTCATAAAATGTGATTCTGGGGTTCTGAAAGATGAACAGAGTTTTCTAGGCATCTTGAAAACATCAGAAAATCATACTGGGCAGAGTGTTTATAGAGCATCTGATTTCAAACATTTAGTGGTGCCAAAGACAAAATGACATCTCACTTTTTAATAATTTTATAAATGAAGACCAGGAGATGAGCTGAGATGTTAAAGGGGATTGGAAACAGGTATGAAAGAAAATCTTTCAGGGAAAGAAATGAAAAGAACAGCAAATTATTTGAATGAGGCCCTAGGTGATGAATGAATTATCTGCACATTGATAATTTAATTACAGTAATACAACGACTATATTTCTGAATGCCAAATGAAGTTTGAACTGAGTGTCAGAGTCCTCCAGTCTAAAAAGTCCTAGCGAGTCTGATGTGCACAGAGTTAATGGAAGATACGACAAGAAACAGCAATGCCAAAGCTGTTTCAGAGGCTTCCTGGTCAGGAGATACACACTGCATGTGAGCACTGCACATTTTATCATTGAAGATTGCTGACCATATTATGGGGTCAATTCAACAAAGTAGCATATTAGAAATAACTCTAGGACCTGAATTCAAAATCCTCTTGGCCCTTCACATACTAACTGTATTATCACTACTAAACAAAGCACTAAGGCTTTTAGAGTTAGGGTTTTTGTTTTCTTAATTAAAAATATAAATCGAATTATTCTTATACCCTAACTATAAAAATTAAATGTGTTAATATAGTGGAGAAGTTGTGCTACTTTAATATTATATAAGTATATTGTTAATTTTGTATAGGGATCTCATTAAAAAGAAATAAAATTAAGGAAATCAGAAAATAGACTGGAGCAAGAGGACTATCATCAGATTTCTAACCCCATAGACCAGTGTTTACTAGAAAAATAATTTAAACATGATACGCAATTTTAATTTTTAAGTGATATTAATTTAAATAATATATTTTATTTGTAATGAGTTAGGTGGTAGACTCCAAAAAAGACATGTCCATATCCTAATGCTCAGAAACTGTGAATGTGTTCTTATTTGGAAAAAGTCTTTGCAGATGTAATTAAGTTAAGGATCTCAGGATGAGATTAGCCTTGATTATCCAGTTGCCTCTGAATGTAATGACAAGTGCCTTTATGAGACACACAGAGAGGAGAAGATAATGTAAAGATGGAGGCAGAGATTGGAGTGATGCAGCCACAAGCCAAGGAATGCCAAGCAGTGGCAGAAACCACCAGAAGGTGTGGAAGGGCATGGAACAGGTCCCTCTTAGATCCTCCAGAGGGAGCTCAGCCCAGGAGATAATTTGATTTTAGATTTCTGGCCTCCATAACTGTGAGAGAATAAGTTTTTGTTGTTATAAGCCACTTAGCTTGTGGTAATTTGTTGCAACCACCCTAAGAACCTAATATATTATTTAACGGAATATCCAAAATATTATCATTTCATCATGGATGCAATATTTAAAAAATGAGATATTTTCTTCTTTCTTTGTTCTAAATGTTTGAAATCTAGTGAGTTTCTTACCATCAGAGTACATCTTGCCTGTTCAAACCTCATTTCAAGTGTCCAGTAGTCACATGTGACCAGTGGCTAGCATACACATGCAGAACACATACAGCATAACCCTGGCCTTTCATCTCAATAATTGTGTTAAGTGCTCTGAGAACTCTGAACCAGTGGAAACTCTGACATATCAAACTCTCTTACCCCCCTTTACTTTCAGAATAGCCTGCCATACCACAAAGTTGCTGGATAGCTCTGAAAAGATTTTCCATTTTAACCTTACCTTTCCTTCTGCAGGTAAAGATGGAAGCAGCACAGTAACCAGAAACAACACCGGTAGTAAAGCCATTGCTGGAAACTAAGTCAAGAAAAACAAAGGTCTGCATTGAAATAAGTAGTTTAAAAACTTCTAAGAGGGGGAATACCAATATAATGATCTCGATTATCTCAAAGGAACTGTGATTCCCAGATTCATTAACAATGGAACAAAAGAAGAATTGCCCTATGGTACTAGTAGAATCGTAATGAGGCCAAACTTGTCTTTGACAGTGACAATAAAGAAAAAGCTGAAGAACTCTACTGATGCCCTTGAGGTACATCTATAAAAGAGAGAGACATACTCCCGTCTTTCTGCCTACTTCTGCTACCCTTACGCCATCAAAAAGAAAATAGATTCCTTAATAGTTAATTATAGTACTGGCATTCATTCTTCATCTCAATTTTTGGAGGAAAGTTTATTTTCAATATGTACCATCTCTCAATTGGCTATTCTATACGAAAAGTAAAACAGTTTGTCCTTTTATTTATACCAGACTCTAATTAAGATGACAAGGTTGTGATTACACAGATATGGTTGTGCAAATACTTTATTAGCGGTTATTTCCCTAATGGAGTAACTAGAAGTTATGTCTATTTTCTTCCTTATACTTGTGAATATTTTCAAATTTCTCTGTATACAAAAAATACAATTAACACTTTGAAAATACAGCTTATTCAAGTTTACTCAATCCATTATTTGGTAAGAAGATTGTTTCATATTTTCATTATCTCCTAAAAAGACACTCAGCATTTTGTTACCCATGTTGTCCTTTCTCAATATGTCAAAAAGTCTCACATCCTTCAGATGAAACAACAAGACCACTTAGTTTCGGAAACACTCACCTTTCTGTCATTAGTCATATAAATTGTTTAATTTGTAAATTAAAGTTATGCTGCCTAGATTTGTTTCTTGTGTGTGAGACTGGCACTCCGAAATTCTTGGAGAGAAAGAAAATTCCAAACAATTTATCTGTGATGCTTCTCAGGCTTCACTTACTGTAAATAGTGTATCATTGATACTTGTTCCATCCATTGCCTTTATGCTCAATTATGTGCAAAAAAGGGATGGGGGATGAACAATTATTGACGGTTCGTGGAAAATGATATACAATTTCACTCCCATACCTTACTGGGTATTACTATTTATATTGTATGGATGATGTAATTAAGGCTTAAGACAGTTAATTAACCTATGCCAATGCTACGTTCTTAGGTAATGCCAGAAATTAGTCTTCATCCAATTATGACTTCGAAGTCAATGACTTTGAAAGAGACATTGACTCATTGAAAGAGACACAGTTTTAATTGGGAAAAGGCAGACATTGTTGCAGCACAATGGAGACCCTTTATTTTTACTTTAATAATTCCCTTATTAATACATAACTGTATATGTTAATAGTAAAATCATTAATATGCCAGCTTATACAATATACTTAAACAGCCATACTTTTCCATTTTCCTATTAAAGGTAGTTCTAGTATAATTGTTTAAAGTCACAAACATGAGAATTAATTCCATCACTTATTTTTAGAATAAAATGTAAAAAATTTTTACATATCAAATTATTTTTTTGTTTGTGTAATATTGCTGTAATTTACCTTCTTAACTGTAAAAGAATAAAATTAACTTGAGGTCATTCTCAGTACAAATTTATTAAAGTTTTGAAAATCATGGATAGGCCAGGCACAGTGGCTCATTCCTATAATCCTAACATTTTGGGAGACTGAGGTGAGAGCACATAACTTGAGCCTGCGAGTTCAAGATCAGCCTGGAAAGCACAGTGAGACCTCATCTCTACTAAAAACAAACAAACAAAAACAAAACATAATTAGTTGGGCATGGTGGCAAGTGCCTGTAGTCCCAGCTACTCAGGAGGCTGAGGTGGGATGATCATTTGAGCCTAGGAGTTTGAGGCAGCAGTGAACTATGATCACAGCACTGCATTCCAGCCTGGGTGACAGAAAGAGACCCTGTCTCTAAAACAAACAAACAAACAAACAAACAAACAAACATAAAACAAAAAAATAAAATCATGGGCAAACTCATTAATCATTTTACCCTTGACAACATAAAAATGATTGGCATGATAAAATATTCACATTAAAATCAATGATTTAACACTTACTGTTGGTTTTCTGAGCAGGATGAAATATCTACTTTATCTTTAGAAAGAAAGAAGGTGGAAGGTTTAGAGCAGCATATATATTACACATACTCCTGTTTTGTCAAACTCTGGTTTTGTTAAATAAATCTAAGTCAACAAAGTTCTGAAGTAGTATTTTTCATACCAGTAACCTTAAACTTCATTCCCAGTTGTCTGATAATGCTTTTGACGTTATTTGCTTCCCACATAGTTTTTAACATGAGTAAGTAAATCATGCCCTCCCTTTCTAATCAGTCCTCCCTTCTCCTTAGGCACACGATAATCTGGATGTGGCCTTTTTGGACTAGTATTTCTATACTGACAACCCAAGACAGGTTAATTACTGTGAAGGTTACCAGGATTCTGCCTTATAGCTGAACTCTCATAGTTCAGCTGTCTATGATTTTTACTTTCTAGTTATCAACTACCTGTAGCTTATTGGTTACGGGTGCATTCTTTGGAAACCATCAGGTCTGGGAAATCTATGCCAAGCTTCAGTGTTTTTCTTATGTAAAATGTAGATTTTTATATCACAGGTTTTTGCTTTGAAGACTGGAAGGGACAATGTATGTAACACCTCTAATACAATAAACACATTATGCACATAATACAAATAAACGGAAATTATTCATGTTTTTATTATCTTTTGCAATGCCTGCTAGTTTGTTGAGCTCATAAGAGCTTTCTATAAACATATGCTGTTTGATTGAATTGCTAATTACTAAGTGTTTAAGAGACATGTGTTTCCTTCCAGGTGTTATAGGAAAATATAATCAGTATAATCTAATTCGAGATTCACATGTTCAAGGCCTGGTTCTATTAGAGACCTTCTGGCTAACTTTAGGAAAATGCTCTAACATCTGGGCTGTTGTATCCTCATCAGCTCATTGAAAGCCATACACAGGAGCCTGAAGAGTTTTGTATAGCTCAATCACCCAGTGTATGCATCTGATGAGCCAGAATTCTACAACAGGCCATGATGCGATACTCTCCTCTTTGCTGCTCTTCTCTCTCATAACCTCAACCATTTAACCTATAATCATCTTCATTGAGTCAATGAAAGCAATGTCACTGTTGGTGAGAGTATATTCAAGGAAAAATATTTTTTTTCTATTCCATATAATTACATTTTATTCCTTTAAACCCATATTGATATATAGTTGAAAAGTTGGCTACCATTTTTTTTTCTTTGCTACTTACTAATGGTGAAGTACTGTGCTCTTTCTTGCAGGTGTTTTAAGATCAGGATAACATGGTTTTCCTAGAGTGTCTTTAGAAGGGCCATGGTGTATAATTTTATAACCCTAGAACAAGGAAACAAAATATTTAAAATAAAGATGTGAAGAATACCCTTATAGATAGTATCTATAATCTTTGTCGCAAACTTAAATTTTGACTCAATTGTTTAGTATTGTTTCTAATAATTTACTGTATTTATTTGATCTCAGCGTTAAGACCATATTGTCCTTCTGAGGTCAGATTGTATTTCAACGTCCTGATATTTCCTTCAAACACTAACAAAAAAGTGGACTTCTTGAAGTTCAGTAACTACTAGTTGGCTAACTTGCCTGGAAAATTGCAACCTATTTTCAAGACTCCCAACCCCTTATCTAGGACTTCAACCCATTCTTTAAAAGATCATTTCCATAAGCAGTGTCCCACATGGTAAGTATTAACTACGTGGATTTGGGGGTAACAGCTTTGTCTCTTCATTTTTTTTTTTTAAATTCTGGAAGCCAATAGATGATATAAAGTCCAGCAGAGTCAATAACCCCAACTCTAATTGTTATTACAGTTTCTAATAACTGTACATTCAAAACATCAATTAGAAACTAAGAGTCTTAATTTGACTTCGTAAAAAGCAGATTGAGAAATGACTTCAGGCTTCTACTATGATTCAGTGGGTCTTACGTACTTAGAATTATTTCTCTTTTAAGGTAGGTAAAGAGTTTCAATAGACTAAACATAGAGAAGCATGTTGAAAGTTATGGTAGGTCGGTGCTAAGCAACAAAATTGAACTCTCAGTCTGCCCGGCATCAGCTATGTGCCCTCCAGATGCCGGAAGAGGAGCGAAGGAGGATCAGAAGCCCCCTCACCTCAATGATGGTTCTCTCCCCTGTGCTTCACCCCACCTCCCCGTCACTAGCCATTTCTAGTCTCCAATCCGGGTCTTACATTTACCCTGGCTCCAGAGCACAGACCTTCCTGCAGTTGGGCCGGAGCGTTGCCCGCTGCGGCGCGCCCCTCTCACCGCGATTGTTCACTTGCCAGGCGCCACGTGTGGGCGACGTCACTGGGCTTTATGCTTTCATCGCCGCTACCTGCCTACGTGGGCTGCTCTCCTCCCATCGCCTCCCCGCCCCTACTACGGAGAAAATCTTGCACGTTTTCCCTTGTGAAAAGCAGAGTTCTCTTTTTCTCATTACCACCAGTTGATGAGGAAAGAAAATGTCTGTTCGCATACCTGCGCCGTACTAGGAGGAGGAGGGAGGTCATATAAGGATTCGGATTGCCCAGGCGGTGGCTTGAAAAAGGAGGCGTTCGCATTCAAACAAGAATGCCTGAATTAATGTAGTTCAATTTAAAGAGCTAATTAGGAGTCCACAGGTGCTTAAGTTTGCAGTGCGCTGCCAGTATCATGCCAACGACGCACTCTAGTTACACAGGTTGTCAGTTTCAGGCTCTCTCATAAACATTTCATGTTCTTGCCCCTCTTCCCCCGTTGGCAACAGTTTTATGGTGAGAAAATTCACGAAGAGTAACAGGAACAACTCTTATGAAAATACCCAGAATTCCTGACCCAAGGCTACTGGCTGCAAGTTTAGCATACGTATCAAGCATGGGTTAAAGACATGTTGCCTCTCTCAGAAGGCGGATGAGTAATAGGTGCATTTTCTTCTATTCACAGTTGTTTTCAAAGTGAAAAGGAGTGAATTCGTTTATGACCTAGAGGAAGAGAGATGGGTCAAAAGATGTCAAACCAAGGATTAATATCCCTCATACCTTGGTTCTCTGTAAGCCATGCAATAAGAGGCTTGAGATTTCACCAACTCTGGAGACTCACTTGGGCACAACTGAAACTATAACAAACTTGGTGCTCAGTGCCATTTTCCTTTGGCAGTGTTACAAGGTAATTTCAAGGGATCAGCACACAGACATTGTTTTAGTTTTCTTTTGCTGTTTATTTCAGTTCATGCAGCACTGAATTCCAAAATAAAAATTTTGGAATTTAGACTGCTTAACGCTTATATCTACATCCAATATCAAAATTCATTACTGACAGTTTGCCTTTCTAAATATTTATGAAATCTAGTCCTCAATCTGTCTCTCACTTCTATATTCATGTTTTCACCATATCTTGCTTAAGTTATTAATTGGACATTTCAAATACCTATATGCACAAAATCCCTGCCTACCTATTTGTTCTTTCTTTCTAGTGCCAAACAATTCATTCTCAGCACTATAATAGTCTATCATTTACTACGAATATCTTATTTTTCATTTTTGGAGAATAGTCATTCCTGTAATTATTACTTGTTCCCATATTCACATTGATGATATCGGAATGAGAGCAACTTGAGCGCTGTGGTGCCAGATATTGTTGGTGAACCTGAATTTCAGAAATTGGCTATGTCTGTCTTGATTATTGCTGTATCTCCAAAACTAACACAATACCAAATATAGGTGGTAGTTTGTAAATATTTGTTAAGTGAGTAAATATTGACCCGACATAGATTCTTAGAAAATACAGAAAAAAGGACATAAAATCTCTTTCTTCTAAGACTCATAGTACTATGAGAGAAAGGAGTATGTATATGAATAAGTAAAGAATACTATTAGGTAGCATAGTTTAATGCTAAGTAGGGCGACCAAAAATATATACAGTAATTGAGAGTTCTGTGAGTTGATATGATCTGGGTAAAACCTAGGAAAGTTTTGACATTTGAACTGTTATTGAATAATGTGTATGGCTTGATTTGAAGGGAGAAAGAGTTGAATAACAAAAGCAGATAAATCATTATATCACAAGGCATATTCAAGACAGAAAGACTGTTGAAAAGGTTGGGGAAACTTTGTATAGAAGTCTAAGGAGATTTGCTTCTCTGTATAACATGGGAAAGTAATTTCATTGACATTTTGGAGGGTTGGGAAATTCTTTGATCAAAAGAATGTTTCATAAAAGCCACCTGATCTCACTGCATGGGGTGATTTACAGAGCTGAGAAATTGATGGCAGCAAAAATAAGTGTGGTGACAATTCCCCATATTAATTTTGTAGTAGTAGAAATAGGAAAAAAGGGTGGAATATGAAGAGATTTTTAAAAAGTGTTGACAGATTTTGTATGAAGGGCAAATCCAGAATAGAAGACTTGTAAGTTTGGTGCCTGAATGTGTTGGAGAGCACATGGAAAGTAGATCTCCATTACTGAGAGGAATAGTACAGGTACTTCTAAGAACATTGCCAGGAGTCCTTTGCTTTTCTAGAAGGGCATCATTTGTTAGTTCCTTTTTCTATGGTTTGGAGTAAAAGAAGCAATGATTAGAAATGCATTCCTCATAGTAGGCTCTATAGCAGATTCTACTGTATAGGATATAGTTAAATACCAGACTTTAAATTCTCTTGTGAAAATTATGATAGAATTGGCTGAATAGAGAAGTATCTGTGCAGCTGCTGGCACTTGCGGCCTATGGAGAAATACATCAGATGAAGACTATAGAGATTTAGCTGTAGAGGATAAATGAAGAGATTGCTTAGTTAAGTAAGTAGACTCTTTAGCTCATTTTTTGATCTATTTAATTTTAGGTGGTTTGGTTTATGGGTAACCTGGGTAAAGAGCATACTCCAAACTCTTGGTATTATCCTCCCGATAGTCATAATAATAGTTTCCCTGGTACACTGTATTCTCTCAAGGGTTTTAAATGCTTGCACGCAGCCATTGCTAGAATGTCAAATGGTCTCTCTTCAATTAGAATGACAAGAGCTGAAAGAAATGTGTGACCACGAGGACACCACAACCTATGAATGATGTGGTGAGACCAGAAACCCAAAATAATGGTAATTGAGAGTGGTGCTAAGGCCCTAAGTTTTGGTCACACTCTCACCTAAGTGAGAACCTTATCAAAAAGGGGGGAATTTTCTTTTTTAAGCAAAAGCATAGGAGGCAATTGTTTTGGACTGAGTTCATGCACTAGGCCCCAAAAGACCAAACCAAACCAAAACAGAGTAGCTTGTGCTAAGACATTAAGGAAACACATAGATCCTAGAAAAGACCAGGTTTTGTTTTTCTCCTGCAAATTTCCATAACAAACATTGCTGAAAGAATAGGTATCCACCCCCTAAAATTCCCATTAAATCTTTAACGCAATTCATTTCCTCTCGCCTAGAGACCATTAAGCTTTAGATGATCATGTGACAAGGGTTCCAGCCAGTTCCAGTTGAAGATGCCTCCCCTGGCCATCAAGGAGCTACCCTTCCTTCACTAGAGAGAGCAAGGCAAGAGGTCTGTGATCCCCACACCAGCCATAAAGCATTTACAGAAGAAAGACCATCGGTTGTTCCACCTCCCATAAAGACTTATGGAGATCACATCTTTCAGGGGGGAATTGAGGCAGGAGAATAGGGCCTAGAGGCAGAGAACGAAAGGACTTTCTAGAACTAAATCAAGTGGAAACACTTCTTCTAGAAATAGTGTATTGGTACAGAAAAAATTTCTCAAGTGAGCATGTGTACCACTCCATTAAACACACTGTGCATGAGGCTGCTCCCAAGTGCTAGCAGGCTACTGCACATGCAGATGGCCTAATCCAAGGGAAGAGTAATGCAAGACCCTGGAAGTATGCCAACATATAAAACCCCAAGTCAAAAGGTCAAATTGTTAGAGGAAAGAATGGCTACTCCATAGGCAGAGCAGCCTCAAGGGCTGCTGGTTGCCAATTTTTAGGGTTATTATGGTTATATACTAAACAGAGGGTGGATTTTTCATGTCTCCCCTTTGTAGACCATATAGGGTAACTTCGTGACATTGCCATGGCATTTGTAAACTGTCACAGCCCTTGTGGAAGTGTAGCAGTGAGGACGACCAGCAGTCACTCTTGTTGCCATCTTAGTTTTGGTAGGTTTTAGCTGACTTGTTTACTGCAAACTGTTTTACAAGAAAGGTCTTTATGACCTGTATTTTGTGCCAAATTCCTATCTTATCCTTTTACTTAGAATGCCTTAACTGTCTGGGAATGCAGCCCAGTAGGTCTCAGCCTCATTTTACCCAGCCCGTATTTAAGATGGAGTTGCTCCGGTTCACATTCCTCTGACATTTCTCCTCTCCCTTTTATAAGAGAACCCTTAATCCTAACAGTTGCAGAAGGATGAAGATTCATCTTCTTTAACTTCTTCAGGCTGAATGGGGCAATGATATTTCTGTGTAACTATTAGGGTCTCTTGTGTTCAGGGTACAGAGGAGTTCAGTCAGAATGCATTAGTATGATGAAGGCCATTCATAACTCTTGAGTTCCAAGAAAAGGTGATATCTGGAAGATTTTTTTAAAAAGTTGAGTAAGTTTATCCTCTATTCCTACGCAAAGAGCACAACAGCAAGATATTTTAAAACAGTAAAGCAGAATAAGCAAAATTGTCCTAAGTTAACTAAATTAGAAGGCTTTCCATGAATTGGGCAACTATTGAAACCAAGCTGATATGGGGTCACTAGCTGATTCCAGTGTGCCCAGAATTGGAATATTGATTCATATTTTTACATTACCCATTCCTTCATTTTCTTCTGAGTGGCAGCCAGAGATTGCTGGTTGGTTCACAGGAATAAGCAGGGTTAGTCTAAATTGCAGAAAAAAACTCAAAACAACTGATGAGACTAGAATCTAATAGCAAGTACACCATAGTTCTTGAAACATAATTGTCTCTCCAGTTTCCCATTTTTACAAAGGACAAATAATGGTAAAACTGACTTGCTTTATTATGCTTGGCTGGATTCTTTGTATAAAGTGTAGCAAGAATAATTATTTTTCATGTAAGCTTTTTAAAAATTGGCTTTGATGGAACTCTGTTTCATAAAAGGAATCTCAGATAAGGTTTTTTAAAGCCAAGCCCAGCCATGGGTTTTTTACCCTCAAATACCTAACAGTCGGCTAAATTCCTCTACTCTTGAGGTTTCAGGACAATTTGGGGCTTTTAGGCCTGTCAGAAAGTGACATTCTTTACTTACCAAAGGTGAGGAACCCTGTAGAGGGACTGTGTAGACAAGGTATGAGGCCAGTTTTCTGAAGGGGCCTTTATTGGCTTTACTAGTCAGGTTTGATTCCTTAAAGGAAAGCACAGCCTTCCAGTCAAAGCTTTGATAAAATAAACAATTTCTCCAATTGTGTCCCGTTGCAAAAGAAAACCAATTCTTATTGCACTTATGCAAATAACTACATTGCCATAAATTAAGAATACCCACAAACCATTTTTAAATTCTGGATAAA
Organism: Gorilla gorilla gorilla; assembly: GCF_029281585.2. Taxonomy (NCBI): domain Eukaryota; kingdom Metazoa; phylum Chordata; class Mammalia; order Primates; family Hominidae; genus Gorilla; species Gorilla gorilla. The sequence goes on from NC_073229.2 coordinate 67,494,193, forward strand.
TCAGTAGAGAGAAACAAATGTGCTCCTGATTTTGTTTATAGCAGCATACTTTACCTAATTGTTAAAAGCTGTAAATAGCTTAAAATAAAATTTTCTAGACTCTGAAAAACAAAACAAAGGATTAGCAACATTTTAAGCACAGTCAAAAAGATTATTTTTTTAGTTTAGTCCATGCAGTTAACTCCTGTTCTGAAAAATAGTCATAAATATTTCAGCTCTTCATCAGAGTCCTGAAAGTTTTTTCCTCTATTCTAATGTCACAATTTCCAAAGATATCAGGAAACCTGCATTTAGCACCTGTGAAAGTCCTATAGTTGATCATAAAACCACCTTTTTAAGAGGGTTAAAACAAGGCAATAATTGTCTGTGGATGACAAAATGTTTTAGGGCAACCACAGTCAAAAACATGATTGACAAAGAAATTTGGTTACCTTTGTGGTATACAATGATTTTATGTAACAATTATTAATAATATACACTAAGTCATATCAAAATTATAGGAGATTTTTATAATTTTGGAACACATACCAGTAACATACTAATACAAATACAGCCCAAAGAAGGCCAAACACCATTTCATATTTGACAATGCTTCCTGTATGACTTTTATATCAAATAAACCAAATTTCACTTCTGCATTAGTGTACTATTAATGTTAAATCCAATTTTTAATAAAACCTTATAGACAAATCTATCCAATTTTAATGTCTGACCATAAGGTAATATTCTCTTAAATCTTTTATAACTCTTTATAAATTTTTGTTAAATGGTAGATCAGTGCTCTCAGAAAAACCTGTTGTGCTTTTATTCCAATGTTTAATTTTTAGAAAAACTGAAATAATACTGCTTTAACTTTAGTCAATATGTTCACACCCAGAATTTCTTTTACAATTAATTTTTCACAAACCTTTCACAACTTGCTTAAAGCTTCAGCTTCATCTGAACTCAAACACTCCTTTACCCTTTAGGCAAAAAACAAGTCACATTCCCATGACTTCTTATAATGTATTTTAAACTGAAAACACATTTTATTTTCTTTGTACACCTTGCATGTAAAACTTTTTCTTCAGTAGTCTCAATTACATGTTATAATGTTAATTCTTATCAATGTTTACTTTTGGTGAAAACCTTGGTAAGTTAGGATTTTAATTGTTTACTAAGTGTAGAGCCTAGGATCCAGATAGAAGTGCAGATAAGGTCTGACTTTTTCCAATGTCTAACTCCACATGTCTCAGGCTTTACCTAGCTGTAAAGTAGGTAAGTTGTACAGTTAAGGGTCATAGTGGCATTTTATGAAGCATTTAAGAGGCCTCGCCACCTTTAAATTGCACATTTCTTTCATAAATTCTATTTTATAAATTCTTTCATGACTTAACCAGACCGTCTATGAAGTGCTTGGGCTTTCTGACTTGTCCTAAACATCCCTCTTTTTAAACAACCAGTTATTTTACTTTAGACAAGAATTTACCATACAAGATATTTTCTTATATAAAATCTCTTTTCTTTATAACCTTGTTTACATAGATAGGGGACATGGCTAATTTTACATGTGCCCAGGCTTTTTGTTTTTTTGTGTTTTTTTGAGATGGAGTCTCTCTCTGTCACCCAGAAGGGGGTGCAGTGGTGCGATCTCGGCTCACTGCAACCTCCGTCTCCCGGGTTCAAGCAATTCTCCTGCCTCAGCCTCCTGAGTAGAGGGAGTACAAGCGCATGCCACTATGGCCAGCTGATTTTTTGTATTTTTATTAGAGATGGGGTTTCATCGTGTTAGCCAGAATGGTCTTGATCTCCTGACATCATGATCTACCTGCCTCGGCCTCCCAAAATTCTGGGATTACAGGCGTGAGACCCTGCGCCCGACTGCATGTCCCCAGGCTTTATATAGAATCTAATGCTCCAAAATAAATTGAACAATTTTTGAAAGTTGAAGAAGCAGTTTATGACCTTAAAGCAAACCTAATATCTAACCTGTATAATTTAGACCAAATGTTTACATTTTGAAGATATTTTTATTTTACCAATAATGTTTAAAACTGTCTTTATTTCCCAAAGATTACTTAAGTCACATGAACTAAATAAAAGATATTACACTTTTTACTTTTCTGACAAAATATTCTATTTGAGCTCTTATATTAAACCAATTAATTAAAGCTCTTTTATGTTACACACACAACATACATAAATACATAGACAGAATAAGATAAAGGACTCATTCCCTAAGCTGGGAATTGAACCCTGAACCTGGGCTACCATTGTGATGGTGGAGACCAAGAGAAAGTACTGCCACATGGTTACAAGGTGACATTCCCAAGGACATACAAGACAAGATAGAAACCTCATCCAGGTTTTTTTTTTTTTTTTTTTTTTTCCAGGGACTTGCAGCAAAGTTTGTAACTGACGAGTTTGCTGGGTCATCTTGAACAGTGGGCTTATGGGAATACTAAGCCCACATTCTATCCTAAGGTACCACTCTTTTATGACAGAACAACACAAAAAGACACACAAAGCACACCATATTTATTATAGTTTAAGACTAGCCTCACAAATCCTTTTTCCCATTAATCAAAACTTTAAAGAGAAAAGAAACACCGATTTTTACCATTCATTCAACAGGTTTGCACAGAGAGAGAAAGTAAGGGGAAGGGAGAAAAGCATTGCTTACAGCAGAATGGGGGAAGTGAGGTGCTCAGAGAGGCCAGAGAAAGACCCACCCATTGCAGCTGGCATGAATCAAAAGTTCAGGCAGCTGCTTGTCAGTCGAGAAGGGATCTTTTCCAGTATTCCCTTCGGCAATCAAGTTTCCCCTTTTATGGAGGAAAAAGTTCCCCATGTCCCATGATCCTTTACATGCCTAATTCTGTCACCCACAGCTGTCACCAAAAAGTGCAAGGCAGATTAATACAAAGAGAATAGTGGTTAACATTCCTAGTGGCAAACCTGTTTTTAGCCAAAAGGGACTTTACTAACAGTGGCCTCTAACCCCTTTCATCTTAGGAAGGACTCTAACCTTCCTAAGTTGGGCCTTGAACCCAAGTTCAGTCAAGCATCCTTACTTTTATTAAGAGGAGCCTTTTAACCTACTCTGTCTTAGGAGAGACTCTAACTCCGCTAAGTGGGCCTCTAATGCAATCCCATTCTTTACCCAGGTATATGCGCCCCACTTACCTAAAGTCAGCCAATCAATGCTGCAGTCTATTTCCTTTGGGTTGGGAGTCTCCTCAGTATTATCTCTTCATGGTCACTGGAAAGATGTTACAGGAAAGGGGTCCTGATCCAGACCACAAGAGAGGGTTCTTGGATCTCAGAGAAGAAAGAATTCAGGGTGAGTCTACAGAGTAAGTGAAAGCAAGTTTATTAGGAAAGTAAAGGAATAAAGAATGGCTACTCCATAGGCAGAGCAGCCATGAGAACTGCTGGTTGCCTGTTTTATGGTCATTTCTTGATTATATGCTAACCAAAGGGTCGATTATTCATGCCTCCTCTTTTTAGACCATATAGGGTAACTTCCTGATGTTGCCATGGCATTTGTAAACTGTCATGGCGCTGGTGGGAGTGTAGCAGTGAGGACAACCAGAGGTTACTCTTGTCACCATCTTGGTTTTGGTGGCTTTTAGCTGACTTCTTTACTGCAACCTGTTTTATGAGCAAGATCTTTATGACCTGTATCTTGTGCCAACCTCCTATCTCATCCTGTGACTTAGAATGCCTTAACCATCTGGGAATGCAGCCCAGTAGGTCTCAGCCTCATTTGACATAGCCCCTATTTAAGATGGAGTTGCTCTGGTTCACACACCTCTGACAAAACCATGCACTTGATCTCTCAAGTTGCCTGCTTGGCCTTCTTCCAAGTGTACTTTACTTACTTTCATTCCTGCTTTAAAGATTTTGAATAAACTTTCATTCCCGCTCTAAAACTTGCCTTGTTCTCTCTTTCTGCCTTATGCTCCATTGGTCAAATTATTTCTTCTGAGGAGGCAAGAATTGAGGTTGCTGCAGACCTGTATGGATTCACTGCTAGAACAATACCAGATATATTTAATGCATGTGGAAAGATATATAATCTTATTTTGATGAATATTGTTTTCTGTGCATTGAAAGCTATTTGGATCAGAAGGCATTATTGAGATAATGCCCACGTATGTAGCACAAGGCTTCTTTGAAATCATTATTTTCTCATGTTTAGTTTCAGCTGTACAATACCATCATTGTAGATCTTATCAACAAAAGTGATGAGTGAAGTTTGGCTCTTGATATAGAATAAGAGAGTTAAAGACACAGAGTCCTGCCATGTTCTGTGTCACAAATCTCTAAATCAGTTCCGATCTATATTTGTTGCCACCTCCCCTGGCATACAGCAGTAAAAACTGTGATCCTCTTTATCATTATCTTGGTTTTTTCTTTTGCTTGCATGGCTTGCATGGTTTCTAATGAGAATTCCACTGTAATTCTTATTCTGTTCCTCTATCAGTAAGATACCCTCCCTCCTTTTAATCATGTGACCTTGCTAAACTTACTAGTTCTAGTAGCTTTTTTGTTGATTCCTTCAGATTTTCTACAAGATCATTTTAATTTTCAAATTAAGGCAGTTTCTGCCTTTTTAATCTCTATACCTTTAATTTTTTTCCTTTACTTATTGCATTGGCTACAATTTAAATAGTGAACTGTAAACCAGTAGTAAAATTCAAAGGTTCTCCATAATCATCTGAATGGACTCTCTCCTTGGCTAGGGCACCCTGAAGTTTTACCTGAATGACTGTATCAGGCCATGGTGGGAAGTGGGGGTCGGACATGCCTCATTATACCTCTCTAGCATTAACATCAACACAGGCCTTAAGCCTGGTAAGAAACATTTACAGTCTATTCTCTCCAAAGCCTGCTACTTGGAGGCTTCATCTGCATGATAAACCTAGGTCCCCACGACACCCTAATGTAACCCAGACATTGCTTTCTACTGATAATAAGTCTTTCAACTAATTGCCATTCAAAATATGTTAAAATCTACATATGACATGGAAGCCCTCCTGCTTCGAGTTGTCCTGCCCTTCCAGATTGAACCAATGTAAATCTTACATGTACTGATTGATGTATTATATCTCCCTACAATGTATAAAAGCAAGCTGTAGCCCTACCACTTTGGACATATGTCGTCAGGACCTCCTGAGGCTGTGTCACAGGTGCATCCTTAACCTTGGTAAAATAAACTTTCTAAATTGATTGACACTTGTTTCAGATACTTTTTGGTTTACAGAACAAAAGTGGTACAAACTAACATATTTGCCTTATTCCTGATTATGGATTCCAGATAAAAAATGATGCAATCATCTTTTCAATGATAAGTAATAAAAAGAAAAAAACATTAAAGACTTAAACGATAGTCCTAAAACCATAAAAACCCTAGAAGAAAACCTAGGCAATACCATTCAGGACATAGGCATGGGCAAGGACTTCATGTCTAAAACACCAAAAGCAATGGCAACAAAAGCCAAAATTGACAAATGGGATCTAATTAAACTAAAGAGCTTCTGCACAGCAAAAGAAACTACCATCATAGTGAACAGGCAACCTACAGAATGGGAGAAAATTTTTGGAATCTACTCATCTGACAAAGGGCTGATATCCAAAATCTACAATGAACTCAAACAAATTTACAAGAAAAAAACAAACAACCCCATCAAAAAGTGGGCAAAGGATATGAACAGACACTTCTCAAAAGAAGATATTTATGCAGCCAAAAAACACATGAAAAAATGCTCATCATCACTGGCCATCAGAGAAATGCAAATCAAAACCACAATGAGATACCATCTCACACCAGTTAGAATGGCGATCATTAAAAAGTCAGGAAACAACAGGTGCTGGAGGGGATGTGGAGAAATACTAACACTTTTACACTGTTGGTGGGACTGTAAACTAGTTCAACCATTGTGGAAGTCAGTGTGGCGATTCCTCAGGGATCTAGAACTAGAATTACCGTTTGACCCAGCCATCCCATTATTGGGTATATACCCAAAGGATTATAAATCATGCTGCTATAAAGACACATGCACAAGTATGTTTATTGCGGCACTATTCACAATAGCAAAGACTTGGAACCAATCCAAATGCCCAATAATGGTAGACTGGATTAAGAAAATGTGGCATATATACACCATGGAATACTATGCAGCCATAAAAAAGGATGAGTTCATGTCCTTTGTAGGGACGTGGATGAGGCTGGAAACCATCATTCTCAGCAAACTATTGCAAGGCCAAAAAACCAAACACCGCATATTCTCACTCATAGGTGGGAATTGAACAATGAGAACACATGGACACAGGAAGGGGAACATCACACACCAGGGCCTGTCATGGGGTGGGGGGAGTGGGGAGGGATAGCATTAGGAGATATACCTAATGCTAAATGATGAGTTAATGGGTGCAGCACACCAACATGGCACATGTATACATATGTAACAAACCTGCACATTGTGCACATGTACCCTAAAACTTAAAGTATAATAAAAAAAAAAGAAAAAAAGGAAAAAACATTCACTCATTCACTATTAAGTATAAGGTTAGCTCAGGGATTGATTTTGCAGATGCTCTGTGTTAGAATAAGAAAGTTACTTTCTATTCATAGTTTTCTGAAAATTGTTTTCATTAAATGCTATTAAATCTTGTTAAGTGCATTGATTTGCATTTTTTGAGATGATCATATTATATCTTTATTTTATTAGTATGATATATAATATATATCTATATACACATACACACATATATTTATAATTTAGTACAATTTAACTTAATTTCTTTTCTAGGGAATAGCCTCTTTTTTTTTTTTTTTTTTTTTTGAGACAGAGTCTTGCTCTGTCGCCCAGGCTGGAGTGCAGTGGCGCTATCTAAGCTCACTGCAATCTCCGCCTCCCGGGTTCACGCCATTCTCCTGCCTCAGCCTCCCGAGTAGCTGGGACTACAGTCACCCGCCACCACGCCCGGCTAATTTTTTTGTATTTTTAGTAGAGGCAGGGTTTCACCATATTAGCCAGGATGGTCTTGATCTCCCGACCTTGTGATCCGCCGGCCTGGGCTTCTCAAAGTGCTGGGATTGCAGGCGTGAGCCACTGTGCCCGGCTGGTAATAGCATCTTAACTGATGTCTTGCTTCCATTCTTGTCCTCTCACAATATTAGACCTAATAATATCACTCTTTAATATACTCTGATGATTTGCCGCCTTAATTATAATAATATCCCAATTCTTTACCTACCCTAGAGGGCACCATACAATGAGATTCCTGCCTAAGTTTCTTACCCCTTTTTAAAATTTTCTTTACCATGCTCCCTCTACTCCAGCTATTATGGACTTCTTGCCTTTAATAAAATATGCCAAGTTTATTCCTACCTCAGTAACATTTTACTCACTATTCTTGCCTGAAAATCTTCTTCATCAAATTATCTATTGGTGGTTCTCTCACTTGTATTGTGCTCTTGTTCCATAAAACACAATTCAGATTTTGTCACTCTTCTGTTTAAAATCTTACAATTGGTTGTTCATTACTAAAAGGATAAATTCAAAGCTCCAAATAGCATTTAGCACTTTAGAGATGATTTACCTGATAATCTTATTTAAATTAACATTTCTCCCTCTCAGCCTATCCTCATTATGCTCTATCCTCTTCCCAAGTTTAGTTGATAGCATTTGTCATTTCCTGACATTGTATTAAGTATTTATTTGCAAGATAGTTTTCTTTCTCTTTCCTCTGCTAGAGTGTGAACTTCATGAAATTTGGAATTAGGTCTGTCTTGCTAATTGTTCTATTTCAAAGTGCCTAATTGAATACTCAACACATAAGTGTCTTCAATAAATATTTGTTGAGCACAGGAATGAATTATTACACACTGTGATGATTACTATAAGAAGAAATACAGGGAGCTCTGAGAGAAAATGGGGGGAGCTTCCCTAGATTATGTGCTCAAAAGAATCTGTTGATGAAATAATGTTTAATGTGAAGTAGCAATTCTAGCAAATAATACAGTGATCACTCTTCCAAACAGAGCAAATAGCAAACACAAACACCATAAGGTAAAAATAATCTTGAGGAATTTGACATAATTTAACGGGCTCATCCTACTGAAGCAGAGGAAATGAGGGAGGGTGGAATGAAGTGAGATTGGAGAGGGAAATATAAAAAACATTATTCAGCTTCTTGCAGATCAGTTTAAGATCATGAATATTATACTAATTACTTCTGAAGCCTATTGAAAGGTTTTGAATGGAGACTAATTAGGAAATTTATTGCTTAAGAGATTAAGAGATGCAGCCAAAAATAGCATCTAGGGGCTGCATTGGTGGTCTTGCACCTTCCTGTTTTCCTTTGCCTCATGATTACTTAGATCCTTGAATTTTTTACTGAAGTTTGATACTGGATAAGCATGTCGATCTGATATGACAACCCGATCATTGATATTACCTGAAAGGACAAAATCAAACATATAGCACTGGGATAAAGGAGCTGAAGGTTAAAAGTCTAGGAAAGAATAACTAGATAATCTGAAGAAAAGCTTTGATGCATCATGGAGTCAAGAAAAAAAGTTCTTGTATTTTTTTTCAAGATACTTTTTATTTTGCATTGCTTTCTTAGACTTACCGAAAATTTGGTAAGATAGTACAGAGAATTCCTAGATAGCCCTCACCCAGTTTCAGTTTCTCTAATGTTATCATCTTACATTACCCTGCTATATTTGTCAAGATTAAGAAATCAACACTACTGTTAAAAATACTCCAGATTCTATTCAGACTTCATCAGTTTTTTCATTACTGATCTTTTTCTGTTCCAGGATCTGATCTAAGAAGCACATTGCATTTGGCTCACATGTCTCCTTAGTCTCATGTGGTCTGTGATTGTTTCTCAGGATTCCCTTATTTTCCATGATTTTTACAGTTTTGAGGAATACTCTAAAATACCCCAGGGATATTTTGTAGAATGTCCTTCAACTTGAGTTTGCTGGATGTTTTAGCTCATAATTAGATTGAGATTATGAATTTTTAGAAAGACTATCTAGAACAAATCTGCATGACTTATCACTGGTGACGTTAATTTTGATCACTTGGTGAAGACGGCATTTGTCATTTTTCTCCCCTGTAAAGTTACTATGTTTCCCTTTCCATACTCCACTCTTTGGAAGTGAGTCACTGATTTTAGTGAAGACTCACAAGGGAGAGGACTGAGTTCTACCTCTTTGAGTGGAGGGTATTTACCTATACTATCTTGTATTCTTTTTTAAGGAAGTTTTGTCAAAGAGAAGAGAGGTTTAAAAATGAAGGTTTGATCATATTCTACTGTAAAATTTATGCAGATAAAAATTTCAAAGGATTGTATTGATTTTGGCAAAATAAAAGTCAGGATTGTTTTAGGAGGAACAGCTTCAACTCAATTGTGAGGATGCCAGCCAGATGATTGGGAAGAAGGGTGAATGAGTGAAAAGAATTAAGACAGCATATGGGAACACGTCTTTGAAGATGCTTAGCCTTAGAGTGGAGCTAGGGAAGGCAACTACAGCCAAGGATTCGTGTGAAAATTACATTGTTCTTTTTGTACATTTTGTTCTAGGAACATAATTTTTCACTTTCAATCCACGGTTTTAGTGAACTTAGTCATATAAGAATACAACTTTCAAAATTTTCACCCTAATTAAATTCAGTAAATTTAAATCACAAAGTTTATATATAAAAATCCAAAGTTGTTGTTATAGATTTTGTTTCTTTTTAACCATTTGTATCAAAAAGATTTTTGTAAAATAAAAAGCAGATCCAGAAGAAAAACATTTGAAATCAAATGTGTATCAAATATGCCTACAATTTCTCAGCTAGTATATGTTAAATCTAAGTAGATGCCAAATCTAAGTAGATAATCTGACTCCTCTCTACATAGCCCTGCTTGGTGTGTAATGCGTATTTAATAAATGCTGTTTGAACAATTGCAGGAGGCCTTGCAACTGTCCCTGACCAACCGATGTTTACAGGTTAATGTGAGCTTCAAACTTTTACAGTTACTATAGAGATCTTCGTACTTGCAACCATTGGCTGGAATAAAAACAAAGAAATTAGTCACTTCGTTATCATTTTCTTTCATAACAGCAACACAAACAGTACATTTTATATGAGTGGAGAGTAGGGAAGTGAGCAAACAAGTTAAGATTATTACACTAAGATGGCCATTTTATATCTTGAGGGACACATAAGGTCACTTAGGTAAACACGCTGATTCTTTTTTAAATTCGAGCTTTTGGAAATGTTTCTAAGATGAACTGACATATTTTCCTCACTCAACAAGTGAGCAGAGTAAAATTAATTTAAATGAATTTCTCTAGAACTGCAACATCCAAAATGGTAGATATTTGTCATGTGGTTGTTTAAACTTAAATTAATTAAAATTAAATAAAAATAAAATTAAATAAAATTAAAATTTCAGGTCTTTCCTCAACAACACCAGTTATATCAAGTGTTCAGTAGCCATGTGTCTAAGGGCTACTTTATAGGAACATTGAACATCTTCATCACTGTAGAAAGTTATATTGGACACAGTTGTTCTAGACTCTAATTCCCCCAGTCTTTCTCTGAGGTCTAAGTAATTATTATAGGAAGACGTAAATGTATAATGTAAAAGGTGGAGAGAATGTCATTATGATTATTGGACATTTCTACTTGGATGTCCTTCAGTGGCCACAAACTCAATAAATCTCAAACTAAATTCATCATCTTATCTACAAGCTTGACATTTCCTTATTATTTCCCAACAACTGTTCACTTCGTTCACCCAGTTTCAGAGAAATGGCACTCCCAACTATTAAACAATTCAAGCCAGGAGCCAGGAATCAACTGGAACTTGTTTCTATTTTTTGTTTTTTTTGTAATCAATACTCAACAATACCAGGTAACAACCGACTGTTCTACTTTCTTCCTATTTTTCATACCTGTCTATTTTTTCATTCATTTTGCCCTAATGCAGTGAAGATACCCATTTGTTTTTGAGTGTGTGTTTTTCCAACAGTCTCCTAGCTGACTTTCATCCAATTGCTTCTTCCTACTACTGTCGGGAGCTCTTTAGAAAACACAGTTCAGATCTTATCATTCTTCTGTTTAAAATCTTTCAGTTGGCTGATTATTACTAATAAGATAAATTTCAAGCTTCTTAGAAAACAGCATTTGGCAGTGCTGGAAATATTTGGATTTTCCTTCTTTAGTTGATTTATAGCTTTGGTATTATCAGTATTCTGAATTATAGCTACACAATTCAGTCAGAAAAAAAATGTTACAATTCAGTCAGGTGAATGCATTTGAAAGGTAAAAATCTCAATGAATGGGTCAACTGCATTGTCAGTAATAATTTTAGTAACTTATCCTAGTTAAACAAAAATATCATCTCTTTGTACTTTTATTTATAAAAGCACAAAATGAAATTGTATGAGATATAAATTTATTTACTCCTTTTTGCTAAAATATTTTTGAGGCTTCTGCAAACTAATACTACATACAGATTTGATTTTGACTTTAAAAATGTACACAAAATTATTAGCAAGCAGAAGTGCAAGTGATTATTATACTAAACTTGATGATTGTAACTACACTATGGCAAAAATGAGGAAGTTAGTATAATAAATTCATTGGCATATGAGGAATTGCAGTATTTGGAGTCCCTGTCTGGATTGAGCCATATTCTATGGTCTCATACTCTTAGATGTATATTTGTTTTCCTTTTTTAAAATAATGCTGTATTTTGTATAATGATATAAACTTTAATGAGAATAAACTTCCTTTTTAATTACAATATGTTATTTCCACAGACACATTTTCATATATGCCAATATGTAACATGAATGGTAAGTGTTTCAACAGGTTACATATGATAACAGGCCAAATTTTACATTGCAAATAATACATAGATACTGAACAGTGTAAAATTTTCACTTAAAAATACTCTGTAAGGCTGAGTGTGATGGCTCACACCTGTAATCCCAGCACTTCGGGTGGCCGAGGTGGGCAGATTGCTTGATGGCCAGAAGTTCGAGACCAGTGTGGCCAACATGGCAAAATCCTGTCTCTACAAAAAGTACAAAAATTAATCAGGTGTGGTGGCACGTGCCTGTAGTCCCAGCTACTCAGGAGGCTGAGGCACGAGAATCACTTGATCCCTGCAAGCGGAGGTTGCAGTGAGCCGAGATGGCGCCACTGCACTCCAGCCTGGGCGACAGAGCCAGACAGACTTTTTTTTTCCTTTTCGTCCTTTGCATGAAGGCATTGCTTAAGTTGGTTGTCTTCAGATTTCCCAATTCTTAGAAGAAATGTCAGATCATTTTATTTTATTATCAAGTTAATCACTTCAAACTTACTGCATAGTCCATCGTCACAGTTATCTGGGCAACTGGCACAAGGTGCTCCTTGTTCATAAGGGACATATAGTCTATTAGCCCAATTACCACTGAAATTTGAAATAAAAATGTCAAATACTTTTCATTTTTATGTTTAGTTTATGTTCCAAGGTTAGTATCAGTCACCAAATATACATGAGTATTTATTAAATGTTTTTAATTATGTCAAATAATTAAAAATATAATCTCAGAGTATATTCAGACAATAATGCAAAGTAAGAGAATAATTCACACATTCATTCACTTTCCTGACCATAATCTTGCAACCTGAGAAACTGAAATAGGATAATTAAAGTCTAAAGTTTTTAGAGTATATTTCAATGTGGCAACACACTTCATCTCCCAACAGACTTCGTCAAATTGCTAAGATGATGTACCACAAGGTGCTGGCAAGGGGTAAAACATATCCCCTAGAGAGATAAGAAAAGTTCCTGAAGCACAGAAGGTTGCAATATGAAAAATAACATTTAATCTTAAATGTAACATAATTAAAAATAAAAAATACCATAATTTCTACAATATGAGGTAGGGTAAGTACAGTTTCGCCGTAAATTTTGGCTTTTAGGTGGGGTGGTGATTTTCACATGGTTTTTGCTGTATGTTTGTGAAAGGGTATTGGGCTTGGGAAGGTTTGGGAATGTCTAAAGGTGGTGTGTATGAGATGTTTATGTTTGCCAAGAATGGGAATGTTAGGGACAAAAAAGATTTAATTAATACTAATCTCCTCCGTGTGTTCATCTTACAGTGACTAGCCAGTACATCATTGATGATTATTTTCCTATCGGTAATTATCATCTGAAAATACAAGAAAGTCAAAGTCTTAATTGCACTAAGTAGGCTAATGGTTCAAGGCTATGTAGCTGAATCTCGGCCTTTCTTCACAGAATATAGCTGTAGGTGTGTGAGCACTTAAGAAAATGTGAAATAGATATCGAAGTGTTCTGGAAGTTCTCTTTTCCCTGCTTTCTCTCATTACTAATTCCAACTCTCACTTCAGATGCTGACTCCAGATGCTCTCCTCTCATGACCAGGCATTTGGAGGCAGTCTCCCAGGGTCTTTCAATTTTCTGTATTAACAATGATAATTCTTTGCTGAAAAATGACCTTACAGGTCATATTTCTCAAACTGGAATCCTACATCACCTGGGATATCTACAGCCTCAAAATAAGCCATGCAGAAAGCTGAGTTTGGGGAAAACCCCTCCCACTAGTGGTGAACAACTTCAAATATTAAAAGGAAATTAAAGCTAATAGATAGGTTGTGAATATATCTTCAATATATCCACAGATTTTTTTTCGTGAGTAGGTCAACTATATTGCTTGAGAAAAAAAAGTGGACTTTCTGCAGAAAACCCAAGATAATTAAGAAATTAGGATCTTAATGGATGGTTCCATGAAATTTTTTTTGTGGTAAATTCTAAGAAGCAAAAATTTAAGATATTATCTTTTCTTGGCTATTTGAAATATATTGGGAATCTCTTAAAAGTCTTTGAGGTCCAAGATTTAATCATTTCTTAATGTATAATGTGAAATTTTCTGATAAGCAGGAGTAAGAGCATTTGAGCAGAAAGGACTGATATTACTAAAATGGGTCGTTCCTTATTTGTTTGTTACCTTACTTTATCCCTGGACTAATTATCAAGCTTCCAGTTTCTCGTATGTAAACTTAGCATGAACTGATAAAATTATATTTAGATAACTACACACTACATGTACTTATGAAGTAACCGTAAGCATAGCAAAAGGCAATTGAGAGAGGAGACAAATTATTTTAGGCATGAGGAAAGACAGCTCCCTGTTCAATAATACTTGGAACTGGAACTGAAAACTTTGTCTTTCTGAGAAGTTGGTTGAATGTGTCTCAACTTTAGAAAACATTTCTAAAGATTAATCTCCTTCACCTTTACTGAAATATGGTTTTTAGTTTTTTTTTATTAAATGTTAAATTGTATTTAGCATTATTGACAATAAACGCTAAAATATATACTTACGCAGGACAATATTGGCAAACATAGTAGTATTTTAGAACTTTTTGATTGGGACAGTAGGCACTTCCACATCCAACAAGGTATGAAGAGTACCAAACAACCTATATATAAACCAATAAGTGAAGGTATGAGAGCACATTAGAGAAGAAGGAAATACCAAAAAACAAATAGTAGGAAATACAAAATGGAGAAGAATGTTACCGACATATTTTGTTTTCATATACCTTATGGCTATATTTAGTTAAATTATTGAATCAAACTAAAACACTTTAAAATATTACATTTCCATGTACATTCCTTTTTGAGACTGTTGGACAAAGATTATGCTTCCCTACCATGATCCTGCAGTCTATTGAAAAATGACAGCTCACAGCTGAAATACTCACCAAATGCCAGACTATTCTATATTCACTTGAAATTTCCCCCAAATTCAACTTGGAATCAGTCAAAATTTGAAGAATCCTTTTTTTTTTAGGGCACTTATAAAGGAGATGGTTTTTCATTTCTTCTCCTTACCTGTGTATAATGTCCAACCACTGCGTTGGGAGTCTTTGGCCCTACACCAAAGTCAAAATCATTGTACTCATCAAACCAGCTTTGGATTGCTTGTGACCATGAACTGGGGGCACTTGACATGTAGAGATTCTCACCACATTTTAGACCTAAGAAGGAACAGACCACTCATGAGGAAAGCAATAAAGCATGCAATGGCAAAATACACACACACACACACACACACACACACACACACTACACACAGCAGAATCCCTGCTTTTTAAATACAGTCCCCAGTACCCATCGTTAATGAATATTCACTAATACATAAGGAGGGTGCCTCAGATCCTTATCAGCTATAAGCTGAATAGAAGCCAGATTTGCCCAATACTTGAGGCTGGTCTCAACATGCAAAACTTTGAGTAGATGGAGAAGCCTTTTTTCTTTAATATCTGCTCTCCCTGGATTCATTTATTTACACATTGAATTCTTCACATGTGTGTGCCTTATGAGCTTTCAGCTTTGTAATGTGAGCTTGCCGAAGGCAGAGATCAACTTAGTAATTCCTCTCCTGCTCTAGCCCATACTCACCAGAGATTTTCATATATAGGAATCTGAATAAGTGGTTAGAATTATTATTTTGTGTGAATTTTTAAAAAAGTCTTATGCTCAGTCTTTAAGAGCCCTAAACATGAAGCAAATGACACCATAAAAGACAATATTTTCACAGGTTACAGGCCTCCTCCTCTTAGCAAATCAGAACATCACAGGCCACACTCTGCTCAAAAAATAAGGAAAAAAGTGCCTTGCAGCCCAGAAATGCTTCAACACTTTTTCAAGCCCTGAAATTAATATTTATATTTGGATGGCTTAACAAGGAATGTCTACATGCTACTTAAAGAGAGTATAAACTATCTTTGTATAGCTCCTTTGAGAGGGAAAGAAAGAAGCTAAGATTTTAACAATAGATTGGGATTTTCAAGACCATTTCTTTCAATCTTCTCGTGACCATAGTTACCCCCTTTCATAAATTTATTATAGTTTTATATCAAAAATATAGATAACAGTGGCAGTCCTATTTTCAAAACAAGCCAGTTATTTACCACTTGTAAATTTGGCTTGCCTTTACCTATGTTATTTTTGATAATTTAATAAGTATTTTATCTGATAGCTCATCCATATGATATTTTATCTAATTGTTTTTATATTTATTGATGTGTAGGTTATGCCTTGCAGGTCATTTTTTTAGTTTAATACAGTATGCATTGTAAACATCCAGAAAATATAAAAGACATGGCTTACTGTCATCAAAAATTCAAAAGAAAATAATAAAAGTGAATGCTAATGTTAAATACGTTTTTCGTAAAATTCAGGAACAGTTTGACAAAATTTAAAATATTTTATAGAAAAAAAATTAAGTAGGTTTCAAAACACAAATAGGCTGCATATTGTCACCAAAAAGGGTACTGATTTAGAAGCCAGAAATTCTAATTCCAAATTTCCTATATATGACATTAATTGCCAATCATCATTTTCTTCCAGGCTGTTGGTTTTCTAATCTCTGTAATTGGGAAAGAGATGATTTGTAACCTGCTTTACTCCTGAGCTGATTGAGAGGTACAAACGTGATACTGTGTGAGACAATTTTTGTAAAATTTATATAAAACAGTAAGCACAGATGGTGCTTCTCAGAGTTATCTCTACATGTAGATAGTCCATACTGAAAAAGGTAGCATTAGAAGCAAAATTTACTTACAAACTTTTCTTAATGCAACATCATAACATGGTTTGTTATTTTACTTGTTGATTTATTCAACAAATATTTCCTAATTTACATACTTGTCATTCGATCCTTTGGGTTACTGTGTCTGTAATTGCACTGGTTTGCCCACTTTTGGGCATTTGCTGCAGCCTCTTTGTTCCATTCCTGAAACAAGGACAGAAAAAAGATATCCACTTAATGTCTCAAACCTCAAAGGAGCATAAGCTTTATAATCAGGTTATAGGTTGATTTACATCATCATAAAATTTCTGTACAAGCATCTTCTGATTTTTATAGTAATCAAATGTATATATTTTTGATGTGCTTTTATCTGCTCCACAAAGAAATATAGGTAATATGCCTACCCTAAGTAATCAAAAAATCTGGGTTTATGGTCCAATTATTTATCACAGGACAGCAGAAACACCTAAAGATTTTTCGTAATGGTCCTATTGTAAATATTGATAAACATGTGGAGGTGCTGAGATTGCTTTTCCAACAATGAAGTAATTAGCTGGCTTACTTCATTTCCAGTTCTTTTTTTCTTTTTTTCCCCCTCACTGAATATGTTTGGGAGACATGTGGCCTTTGGTACAGGGCCCAGAAAAGTAGATTGTTATTTACCCTAAATGGCATTTATCTTAAAGGGAAAAGGTCTTTCTGATCTTAGATTAGGACAGATAAGATAAGGAGCAGAAAAACATAATGGCTTTTCACCATATATCCAAAGATTAGGTTTTAATTCTGCCTCCATAATTTAAATAGCCCTATGAATTTGACGTTATGCAACCATTATAAAGAGAAGTTAAGAAATTCAGCTCTGCCCATTACACAGCTCAAATGAAATAAAAAAATACAGAGAGAACTTTGTAAACTTCAAAGTTATTAAGAGATCTTAGTTGCCAGCCGCCTACTCCTTCCACAGCTTGTTCACACCCCTCTCCTTTGCAATATCACCTCTTACCATCTTCAGCATGTTTCTGGCAGGCGGAGAGACTGCTCTCCTCAGTTCATTGTGTTTATTCACAATCTCCCTTTGCACTTGTGTTTGGGTGGTTAACAAAGCAGTAAAAGCAGGATCCTAAGGGAAAATAAAATTACAATTATTTTTTAACATTGTTGGAAATTGCACATAACAGTAACTATGTTAGTTCAAGGGAACAAAGACCATTTTTAGAAAGTGTTGCCAATGCTAGGTAAACATTGTCAATGACTGCCAAAGCTGTGACTTTTTAATGGAAAAGTATTACATGAAAGTTTTCAGAATGGGGATATAATTCATGGCATGACAAACTAAAATCTCCTCTGAGGCCACATATACCAATTTCTGGGTTAAGAGAGGTCTTAATGTGATTTTTCTAAATATATGAGTGATAACATCTTATAGTGACAAGGGTACATGATAGGAATTATTAAGACATTCACACTCAGGCTGCAGCAAAGAAGTTGTAAGGATTGGGGCATATGATTTACCCTAAGACTCTAGGGGGAATTTCTGCCTGAAATGGTGTCTGGTATTTAGAAAAAATGCTTAGGCTTAGCCTAAGTGCATGTCTAACATGCAATACTCTAGTAAAAGAGTTTTATGTATTGCATAGCAAATATTATGGGATCACTCAAAAGATAGTTTTACCACATTAAAAAAAATCCCCAAGGCAATTTGCGGGGTGGAGCAAAGTCATTTAATTAATGAACTTCAATACCCTCATGTGGCTAGGGGCTACCATATTGATCACCACAGCTTTAAACATAATTATGTTAACTACCTTGAGCTACTAATGAGTACTTTATGATGTACCAGACATTCTAGATCTTTTCACTTTTGAAGATTGATCTAGTAGCTTGCTATCCCTCATGGTTGCCTGAATTTTTCTGAAGATTTTTGACTTCAACCATACCTTATCTTCATTTGCTGGAAAAGATGGAAGCAGCCCAGCAACCAGGAACAACAGCACTGGGAATAATGTCATTGCTGGGAAAACAAAACCGGTGGAACAGGGATCTGCATTAAAACATGCTGTTGAGTAACATGGGGGTGGGAGAAACGTAATGACCTCCATTATCCCAAATTCATTATTAATGTAACAGGAGAAGACTTGTCACATGGAGCCAGCAGAATGACAGTGGATTCAGCTTTCAAAGTATGCATTCAACTGGGACTATAAAAAACAAACCAAAATTCCCGACTGAAGCCCTTGAAACATGCCTATAAATGCTAAGGACTTTCTACCTCCTTCTTCCGCAGCTCCGCAGTCTTCTCTGTGTAACTACTGTTTTTAGGTTCTAGGAGTGGATTCTTCACAACAATAATTCAGTAGCTTCCAACTGTGTTTATTACTGGGATACTACTGCATTAGCCCTTGCTGATTTCCTTAAGTGCTGTCTACACTTTTATAAATATAACCTTATTAACATTTCTTCAAATTAGAAGTTAGCATGTGCCAGTTCTTTTCCGTCAGGGATCTGGCTCATATACTTGCCATTCCTCAAACCCTAGAAAGTCCTCTACGTATATGCTTTTCATGCATACCTTTAAACTACTCTCTTCAAGTTTACCCATGCAGCCAGCATCCTAACTCCTTTCCTCTCAAAACTTTCTTTAATACCACGCCTCAAATTTAAAAAGGCAACATTTTTTTTCCTCTGGATCTTAAAACAAAAAGGTAATGATTTGATTCTCATGTTTAAGGGATTACTAACCCTATCTGTACTAATATCCTTAATATGTTCACATTCTTTATCTCACAATTCAACTTCTTGGAATTCTACTGAAATTATAAACTATACTAAAAAGTTTTAAGCATAAAATTTTCATCACATTATCATTTATAAGGGTTAAAACATTGTAAGTTAATTACATGCCTAGCAATAGGGAGCTATAATGTCTAAGTAAATGAGAATACATCCTCTTATGGCAGTATATTAGACATAAAAACCACTATACATTTATGGTTGTTTTGTAACCTCAGAGAAGAAGCTTATGCTTCAGTGTTAAGTTTAAAAACAAGAAAGCAGAACAAATAGTATATGGTAGATCCTTAGCCTTCTGTTTTGGACTGAATGTTAATAGAAGTAGTGACTCATCCTACAAAAGCTCTTCCTTCTTAGTTATTCACTGGTTCCTCCTGAACCTCAGCTCTTGGGGGCTGGGACTGGGTCTCCCTTAGACTATGAACTTAGCTAACACCAAATCCCCACAGAACTCCCAGAGGAAGAGCTTTCCACGCCAGACTGGTTCCCAGCACTAAATTCAGCTTTCCTTTCTCCTAACCAGCACCTCTGCACCCCACCACCCCACCCACTGTGAATCTAAGTATTGGGATGCAGCCTGATATACACTTGCAAAACCCATTTTCATGCTATTAAAGTCAATGTCACAAACCATCTCGTCCCAGCATCACCCCACAATCACCCCGCAAATATGGGACTTTGCTGGTATCCATTTGTGTCACTTTTTCAAAGATATTTCCAATGGAAGAACAAGAAAATGGGAGCAGGGGAGAAACACTTTTGATAACAAGTATGGTTTTATTTTGTCCACTGCATTAATAAATACACTTGAAGCCTGAAAAAAAAAAAAAGAATCCACGAAAAATGATGTTGCCAGAATGCAGATCTGGAACTCCAGAAGATTTCAAACTACTAGTGTTATAGACCTTGAAACTCACTCAAAAATAACTTAACCTGGCCCTGCTTCCACTTCTAAATCAATATGTTGATGCCCTAACTCCTAGTGTGCTGTATTTAGAGATGGGTCCTCTAGTGGGTCTCCTGCAGAATTTGAGAGCAAAAGAGGAAAAACAGACTCTTATTTTCATTTGTAAGTCAAAGACAATTAGGTATTCTTCTTTCCTTTAGGAGACATTTATCAAGTTTTGTACACTCTATTCAGGATAACATGTTATAATATTGCTGCACATGATCAAGTGAACAAGACTTGGTTCTTGCCCTCAGAGTCCTGGTATATAATTACGGGAGCTCATCATTCAAGTACCCAGAGTGGGAGCTGGTTGAATTTTCTCATGTGTGCAAAAGAGGAGGGTAAAATTTTATTTCCTTTTACAGTGATCCATTCCAATGCTTTATGGAGAGAGATGTGGAAGAATCTAGCGCAATTCAGGGCTCAGGGAGTAAACAACTTGAATGAGATAAATATGATAAAGATGTAACATCAGCTTTAAGACCAATAATGGTGACAGAGAGTCGCTGTAATATTCCACTCCATCCCCACCTCTCCTCCCAAGGGACTACTGTAAATAGCAGGTGCAAGTGGAAAATGATTTGTTTGCAATTCCATTTAGTAGTAGCGTCACATAGAAGGTACTAGAAAGAATGAAAAAAAAAATAGCCTCTCCTGTCATTCACTTCCATGAAGCAATTTCTAAGTGTATTAGTTATACATTATTTTCTGCTATTTCTTGGAAACAAGCAGTAGATTTCTCTTAATTCATTTCACTTGAAAGAGTTATTTTGCTATGTGTAAGTCACTGAGTCCTACCTTTTATATGGTTTTCTGTTCTGTTCTGGTTTTCCTTTTCAAAGAAATTAATAATTTATCTCAAGTGTGATTAGAGAAAAACCAAATCCCTGGATTTCAAAGATTTATGATTTCAAATAGTGATGGTTTGCTACTAATTCCAGATCTACAGCAGAGCAAATTGTGTCTTTCTGAAGCATAAATGTATATAATAAAATTAAACTGTAACATACTGTGCCTTCTTCACACTGATGTTAGGACCACTGGTATGTTTGAAACACTCCCTTGGAAAAGGAAATCATTTTATCAAATGACCTGATATCACTGCATATTGACTGACAACATATATCTACAAAAACTTCTATAGGCATATCTGGCCTTAACAGTCCATTTTGTGGAAATAATGATTTGCAAATTAGGAAGTAGGACAAATTTGCTTAGTGCTAAGAGAAGAATTAATCAAATGGTTTATTTATAAAGCAAGCCTTTGGCTTTTATTCCAGGCAGAATATCAAAATAGGCAAGCTTCTTGCTGCCACCCCAAAATTAACTCTGAAAAAATTATAGAAGCAAGAGGGAAACAGGGATTCCAAGAAAATACTGAAAAGATAGTGAGAAAATCTGAGGAGAATAAAGTCTCTCATGACTTCTAGAATGTGTATATGGATGTGTGTGTGTGTGTGTGTTGTGTATAGTGAATGTGAAGGAGAGGGGAGTGCTGCATCCAACAGCAGTGGTTGGTTTAAAGTAATGCCTGTTAGTTTCTACTCTTGCCTCAAAACAATCATTGATTCCTCTTTATTTGCAAAATTCTGCAACAACAGAAAAACGCTTGCTCTAGTGCTATGTGTCAGCAAAGTAGCATCGAGGAACCGTAAGACCCATCCTGTGTGGGGCTGGGTGCGGTGGCTAATGCCTGTAATCCCAGGACTTTGGGAGGCCGAGGTGAGCAGGTCACGAGGTCAAGAGATGGAGACCATCCTGGCTAGCACGGTGAAACCCCATCTCTACTAAAAATACAAAAAATTAGCCGGGCGTGGTGGCGAGAGCCTGTAGTCCCAGCTACTCGGGAGGCTGAGGCAGGAGAATGGCGTGAACTCGAGAGGCAGAGCTTGCAGTGAGCCGAGATCGCGCCACTGCCCTCCAACCTGGGCGACAGAGCGAGACTCCGTCTCAAAAAAAAAAAAAAAAAAAAAACGAAAGTACCATCCTGTGTGAAGAACCAATGATAATAAGGTCATGTGTGATAGCACTCTCCAGTGCTCTTATACTCACACCTTCTTACTCCCTAGTGTTGTATGGTTCAAATTAGCTTGACTACTTCCTCCCAATGCTGTTTTTTCCTGAAATGTAATCTGAGGAGTGGATATAAATCCGGGATTGACTCATAAAAGACATAAGAATAATAGTAAATAATACATAAGCCCACTTCATAAATGAATTGCAAGAATCCTAACAAAATATTAACTCATCAATTTCAAAAATATATTAAAAATATCATGACCAAGTAAAATTATATGAGGACTGCAAGAATAATTCAAAATTAGAAAATTCATTGGTAAAATTCATCACATTAACAGACTAAAGCAAAGTAATATGACAAAAAATACGTCATTAAATTCAACCCCTGTATGTAGTTTTTTTTTTTAAAAGAAAAAATAGAAGAGATCATTACTTTGGTAGGAAGCATATACTGCAAATCTATACCAAATATAATGGTTATTGGAGAAATTCTAGGTGCATTTCACTTAATATTGGGAACAAGAAAAGAATGACTAACACTTTTATTTAACACAGTACTGGAGAGATCCTAATCAAAGCTGTAAGAAAAGAAAATATATACATATACATATATATGTATATAATATATACAAGTAATGTAAAGTATACATTATGTTATATATAATAATATAAAATATATTATTATATATAAAATATTTGTAACTTTTGTAAGAGAAGACGTAAAATTGTTATTGTTTTCAAATGATAAGATCATCTATCTGGAGAACACACCAAAATTAACAATTTTGCTAGATGCACTATCAACTTACAAAAATATCATTTCTATTACTGGAAACACTCAACTAGAATATAAGATTTAAGAAACACTTATAACAGTTAAAAAAACTATACAGTATCTGGGAAACAACAAAACAAATTTAAAAATCCTTTTTGGAGAAAATCTTAAAACTTTAATAAAGAACATAGCAGAAGTTCTGAATAAATTGAGAGTTTTGTAATGCTTTTAAACGGTACATGTTAGCATAAAGATATCAATCCTAAACTAACCTGATACTTGTTTACTTTAATTCCAATACAAATTTTAAGTGGTTTATGAATAACTGAGTAAACTTTTAAAAGAAGAATTGCTTGGGGGCAGTGGCTCATGCCTGTAATCCTAGCACTTTGGGAGGCCAAGGAGGGTGGGTTGCCTGAGCTCAGGAGTTTCAGACCACCCTGCGTAACATGGTGAAACCTCATCTCTACTAAAACTACAAAAGTTAGCCGGGCATGGTGGTGCATGTCTGTAATCCCAGCTACTGGGGAGGCTGAGGCAGGAGAATTGCTTGAAACTAGGAGGTGGAGGTTGCAGCGAGCCGAGAGTGTGCCACTGCACTCCAGCCTGGGTGACAGAGCGAGACTCCATCTCAAAAAAAAAAAAAAAAAAAAAAAAGAAGAAGAAGAAAAGAAAAAGAAAAAAAAGAAAGAATTAATTGGGTTATCTTTTCATATTAGTTATTAAGATAGACTTCAAACATTTGTTGACAAAAATTTAATATTATTGTAGGAACAGATAAATCAACTGGCGGAGGAAAATACAAAACTTAAGAGACAAACATCGTAGCATTAAAAAGCAAAGGAGGGAGAACAGACTATAGAAATATTTTAAAGGATTACGTGGATTAGAAGAGATGTCAAAAGCATTAACACATGTGAGTATAATGTGTGCACTATAGGTATAGACACATTTATAAACTAGTCACAGCACAGAAGAGTATTTCATGCAATATTTTCTTACTTAAAATTTAATAGTTAACCTTTATTCTGATCACTTTCTTTCATCTTATTATGTATCTGTGATACAGAAAGCAGCCTATGCCAATATGCAAAGTTTGCAAAACTGCTAGACTTCATCAAGTAAGAAATTCGTAAAGATATCCAAATAAGAATAGCTGCCTTGCATTTCTTGAGAAGCACTTTTTTTTCAAGGACAAATTCCCTCCCTTTTACTTGAATTCAATAAATAACGTAACTGAAATTCATAGCAATTATCAGATTTACATTACTTGAGAATTCTGACACTCTTCCTCCCAGTTCATCCCTGCCTGTTACAAATCAGAAGCCCCAATTTACCTCATAACTTATCAGTGTAGGGTAACTCCCAGGCTTGAAACTTGTCATCAATTTAATTTCTTTTGATCCACTTTCAGAGGTCTTAGTCATACAGGCAGACATTCTAGATTTGGTTTTAACTAGCAGAAGAGGCAACACCGGATCTTCTATGGCTATTACAAATACTCCCAGAGTTTCCTGGATAGCATTTAGCCACAGGGAAGAAAAGCATTTTACTTTAAAATCTTCTGTCTAGTGGTAAATAACCCCTTTCATGTTGTCATTAGGTGGTCTTCTGTGGTCTGTGGTCTCCTACTATCTGACTCTTCAGAATCACTTCTAATATGCTAGGGAAGATAAAGCCGTATGTGGAAATTGCTTCCTTAGATGAAATATGGACGATAGATATTATATTTAAATTACCTACATAAACATGACTGAGTAGACTGACTTTTGACTGAAAAACTTCTAAAAGTCTTTTTTTTGTTTTTGATCTGAGTGCATTTCATGAGATAAATTGCATTTTATGTTGATGGTCTTTAATAAAATACTTTTTAATCTTGAGATCAGTGCTATAATTTTGTTTTGACCAATTTAAAACTTTTGCTATGGCATCCCATATAGCTGTATGTTTTAATATTAGTAAAAGTTACTGATGTGAAAGTATGCACACACATATATTCATAGTTTTTCATTTTTCTATTAAAAATAGTTCTAGTACAATTGTTTCCAAAAGTCATAGACATGGGAATTAATTATATTACTTTAGAATGAAAGGTAAAAATTTATTTAAATTTCAAACTGGATAAAAGTGCTTTTGGAATAATAAAGCTGTCTATATATTAGCTTCTCAGCTTAAAATGAATATATTAAGATAATTACTCTCATTAAAAGTTATCAGTAAACTTTGGAAAATTGTAGATAAAATATACGAATATATCACTTTATCATTGATAAGGTATAAATGTGTTGTTCACCTTAAAATAAATAATGTTCACCTGGAAATAAAGGAGTTATCACTTACCAGTGGTTTCCAGAGCAGGATGAAGTATTTGTTTCATCTATTGACAGAAGGAAGGTGCAGAGAGAGAAGGTTAGAGCCGTATATATGAAACACCTATTTCCTGTTTTGGCAAATTCTGGTTGTGCAAGTAACTCTAGATCAACAAGGCCTGAAACAGGATTTGTCATACCAGTAGTCTCAAATTTCATTGCTGGTTTTCTAGTCATGATTTTGAAATTATTTGGTGATTCCTCAAATGGCTTTTAAAAATAAATTGATATATCAAGTTTTGTAATTGTGCATTTATTCTTTGAAGTTCATATACTACAATTTATCCATGTTTTTGCCAGTCAATAGTTTGAAAATTCTTAGCCCAATTATTAGCATCACAACATTAGAGTTTTCAGAATTACTTCTGTTGGATTGAAATTAAGCTCATAATTTTCATGAACTCTAGAGAACACAATGTTTTTTACAGCTATCTAAAATGTTTATTAATAATCTATTGGACATTACTGTTTTGGATAATAATTTTATCTTTAATGTTTGTAAATACAAGGCCACAGTGACTTTCAGAACTCAATGGCCAAACACACCATAACTCATTGGTATTTCTATGTTCAAAGATGTGCTGTATTTACTTTTATTTTCTGGTTGTATAAAATTAAATATAATATTGATCTCCATGCTAAATTATCATTATTTGATTCTGTTCATCTATGGAACATGTCAATCATTCCAGGCTTGTTTCCATAGCACAATAATGAAGTGGGGTGGACTAACAATTTCAGATTTCCTCTACTTCTAAAATACAATAATCTTAAATATTGAGTTTATATAAATAAAGAAGTATAAATTAATAAATCACAAGTAGCATATACATAGCACGCAGACATTTCTGCATGCTCATATTGGCATATAGATTGCACCTTGTGGTGCATAATTCAACAGTTTCTGTTCATTTTCATTTTTATATTTAGCTTTATTGATCAATGTGACAAAATGTATAATCACAGATCAATGTCTACACAATAGGCACATTTTAAAATTATAGTTAATTTTGAGTTCAAGAATTAGATACTTCTAAATGTCTGTTATAAGAGAGTTGAGAACTCAGAAACTCAGGTTGGATTTTACCATTAAAAAATGGTTAACCATTTGCTGCCATGTCTCCAAGTAACTCCTAGAATCTGTTTACTTTATGAACATGTGAAGTGGAAGCTCTCAATAAACCAAATCAGCTATGTGGAAAAAATCACCATGGAACAACCTTCTACACAATCCTCTTTCTGTGGCAAAATGTATTTTGTGGGGAACGACCAGACCCAGAAGCTCATTCTCTTTTCTACTTAGTGGTGTAGAATGTTGTTAAAAGCTTGATATTTCTGTTTTAATGGAAATGGGCTAAATTTCTATACCAATGTGTATTGGGAAATTTTTATATTTTATTATTTTATTTTATATCATATTTTATTTTATTTGAAGCAGGATCTCACTCTGTCATCCAGGCTACAGTGCAGTGGTTAGATCAGAACTCATTGTAGCCTTGAATTTCTGAGCTCAAGGGATCTCCTATTTCAGCTTCCCAAGGAGCTGAGACCATGGTGTGCACTACTATACGCAGCTAATTTTTTAAATTTTTTTGTAGAGACAGAGTCTTGCTATGTTGCCCAGCTAGTGTCGAATTTCTGGCCTCAAGAAATCCTCCTGTCTTGGCCTCCCAAAGTTCTGGACTTACAGGCATGAGCCACAGTACCTACTTTATTAGGAAATTATTATTCTGATTGTAAATTTTCATATTTATCATAAATGGGAATAATATTAATTGTATTTAATTGTGATACATAATATATGTAAGCTGCCTGCCATGTAGTAAGAATTTCCAGTGTTAATTCTCTCCCACTTTATGCACTTTTCTTCTATATCTAGACAAACCTACCCCTAATATTTGTAAGCTGTGGGATTGCACTTGAGTTTTAGGACATGGTTTGACTTACTAAGCTATAGGCAGTTCTGTGAGAAATTACCATAAGTAGACACAAAACAGTATAAAAAGGAAAAATATTTTTGCCTCATTATTCAAACTTGATAGTTTTTCTCTAACTTTTTACTGAGTTATGACTAAATGACCACTAGATGCACCATGATGTAGAAGGCATTTTGCTTGTCAAATATTGGTACATTTATTATTAAGCTAAATAAGTATATGTGGTCTTTTTGGGTCACAAAATACCATACACATGTTGGACTGACAGACTGACTTCAATCCGACCTTAAGTGTCCAAAATGGCTGTTTCTAGTCACCTTTGTTCTCTCATTTCCCATGATTAGGTTTTCTTTTCTGTATTTACGTGTCCCAAGGTCATTGCTGGCCCTTCACGATCCATGTCTCCCAATTTTAGCAGTGAGTGTCTTCCAGCTCTTATTTGGATATCTAAGTTCCATCTTAAAAGAGCAAATAGTTTGTTCCTGTATATACATTTTAATCTATTCCCACTATTCTATTGAAACTTATCAATGAGTCTCTTAGCGACTGTTGCTATTAATCATTACATTTTGTTTTAGGAATGCTCCTTTTCTTACTCTTTAAAATTATTCTTCTATTCCTATGCTTTGACTAGTACAGTGTAACCAGATTGTCTATAACATGAATAAATAAAGCACAGCTTCCATCTCTTCCTAGTCAGCCCTTCTCTCATCTTAGATACAACAACATCTGAATGCTGCCTTCCTGGGATTTCTACGCTGACCACCCAAAACTGATTAGTTATTACAAGGGCAACTAGGATCCCTGCCTTACAGCTGAACTCTTGACCCAGCTTTTTATGACTTTTACTTCGCCATTATTACCAACTACCTATAGTTTACTGATTACAGTCTTTGGAAATTGCCAGGTCTGAGAAATCCTTTCTGAGCTTCAGTTTTCTCTTCTCTGAAATGTGAATTTTCATATCATACGTTGGTTTTAATGACTGAAAAGCATAATTTGTATATAAAAATGTACTGAATACATAATTAAACTATTAGTGCGATGCTTGGCATGTGACACTCAATAAATGGAATTATTAACATTTGTATTATTATCCCTTCCAAAGCCTGGTATTTCCTGAGTACATAAAAGGCTTCCACGAATGCATTTTCTTTGATTGAACTGCCAATTCAGGAGTCTTTATAAGAAGTCTTTCTTGTTTTAGGTATTTAGGAAACATCATAGTTTAACCAGAAATTCAAGTGTTTAAGGTGCAGTTCTATCAAAGCCTGTCAGGGTGACTTTAACAAAATGATTGAGCATCTCTCATTTTCTGTATCCTCACCAATAAATTAAGGAGCACAGACTCAGGTGCATTTTAGAATTAGAATTAATTTTACTCTACTCTCATTAATAAATAGCAGATTTATAAATCAGTTGTTGTTCTGTTGAATTATCCTTTAATATAATGGTTTAATTTAGTGACTTATTAATTTCCAAGAAAGGTATAGTCTGTGTGTCAATTTATTTGCATTGTTCTCTTGCTTCTTCAGTCCCTTTGGTTAATATCCTGATTCCTTTTTGTCACTCAATGCCTAATTATATGAGTGAAATATCAGAATTGTAAATTATTTATGAGTTTCACCATTCAGTGTATTATCTATTACACACACACAAACACACATGCACACACCCATATAAGATCACACGATCTTAGGTCAAGTTTCCAAGAAATACACTGAGACACAAATTACATTGGCTCTGATTTATTGAGGAAGTATATCGCAGCAGAAAGGAAAAGAGTGAAGCAGGTCAGGGAAGGACAAAGGGCTAAAGAGGAATGTGTTCTCAGGTAAAATCTAGTCTTCCCTGATTAATAGAGGCAGTGCTGCAGACAGCCTTTTCAAACCTATGAACAGTCAGTCATTAGTAACAGTGGGGAGATGACAAGGTGGTTCTCCTCTGCCAAAGGCAATTCTCTTGAGAGGGGGCAGATGTGGGCACAGTAGCTAATTCTCACAACATCTGGGGGACAGAAGCATTGCCTCTGGGATGGGATTTCTGTGCAATACCTAAACAGCATCCACCATAATATGGGATAATATTTGCATTATTACAATAGTTGTGTATTATAAAGATGATGTAAAAAATAGTGAAGGCGCTTATCATGATCGCATGATTCATTTATCTCATTTTAAAAGTGAAGGAGCAGACAAAATAACTTAAAAACTCCTTCCATATTTAAAATTATGTATGTCCCTGTTTAAGGAAAAGGGAAAACAAGGCTCTGTCTTGCTTCTTTCACTAATTGGATGTATTTGTTTGCTAAGTCCTTGACTCTTGCTAGTCTTGGTTTTAATCCAATTCTGTTTTCTTGCCTGTAAAATAGAGACAAAAATAATACCTAGTGTTGTGAGGATCAAAATGTTGGTGTGTAGAAAACATTTTTTGGCTGTACTAA
Source organism: Gorilla gorilla gorilla (assembly GCF_029281585.2). Taxonomy (NCBI): domain Eukaryota; kingdom Metazoa; phylum Chordata; class Mammalia; order Primates; family Hominidae; genus Gorilla; species Gorilla gorilla. The sequence goes on from NC_073229.2 coordinate 67,524,087, forward strand.
CCTGAGTGCTAAGAGAACTGAAAAATTCTGTCCCTGAGTTACTGAAGCAGTAAGACTAGCATGTGAAAAAAAAAACTGTAGAACAACATATGAATCCACGTGATTGGTGATAATATCTGTATTGCCCATTGTAATAGCTGTAAGAATTCAAGTAGAGGAATACACTTTATGGGTAAATAAAAGATGTCTATATACCAAAAATTGGAGATGAGTTGGTATTAATGGATAAACAAACTTTGGGTTCCAATGAAGTTAACAAATCCAACTTTGATTTTTTCAAATGTACTTATTTATTTTTAAAATTGACATACAAAATCGTATGTATTTATAATGAACAACATGTGTTGTAGTACAGTAAGTCCTCATACAACATCACAAATAGGTCCTGGAAAATGATGCATAAAAACAGCGTTTTTTTCTCATTGACATTATAATGAAATGATGTTGAACAAAACGATGTTATTAAAAGATGCGCTGTATGTTGTTTCACTTAAAGTCGCAGTTTCCAAAAATGTATTGACTGTGTTAAATGAGGACTTACTGTATAAATACATTGTGGAATGGCTAAATCTAGATAACTAACAAATGTATTACTTTTCTTAGTTTTTATTTTTGTGGTGAGAACACTTAACATCTACTCTTCTAGCATCTTTTCAAGAATATAATATATTGCCATTAACTGTAATTGCTATGCTGTAAAATAGATCTCTTGAGCTTACTCCCCTCCAAAGTGTAAATGTGTGTTCTTTAACCAACATCTCAACATGCCTTCTTACGTCCCACCCATAAGTTCTAGTGCCCAGCTTTCTACTGTTTTCTTGACATGAAGTTTTTTAGATTCCACATATGAGTTAGATCATACAGCATTTGTCCTTTGTGTCTAGCTTATTTCACTTAACATAATATCCTCCAGATTCACTCATGTTGTCACAAATGGCAGGATTTTCTTATTTTTATGACCAAATAGTATTCCATTGTGTGTGTATGTGTGTGTGTATGTGACATGTATATATCACACATAAAATGTGATATATATATATCCCACTTTCTTTATCCATATCCATAAGGTTGCTTCCTTATCATGGCTATTGTGAATAGTGCTTCAATAAACATGGGAGTGCAGATATCTCTTCAACATACTAATTTCACTTCCTTTGGATATAGATCCAATAGAGGCATTGTCAGATAATATGGTAGTTCTATTTTTAATTTTTATAGGAATCTCCATAATGTTTTTCATAATAGCTGTACTAATTTAAATTCCTACCAACCAACCCAACTTGGTTGGTAGTAATAGAGTCCTAGAGAGGAGTCTATTATTAACAGAAAGGTTACTGTTTGTTTTCAGTTTCTTTACAGTTATACTTGGAAGAGAGGCGGTCTCTGGTACATGGAGGCTTATATTAGATATTTGCTAATGATAAGTCAGTTAAGATGAAAAAATGTGACACTGCATACATAATTAATTCCAATGTATCTTAAGCTAGTAGAAACATCATATCTCTTGGTTTATACTATATTTTAAATAATTCTGTTTATATGTTTATTTGATATAATCAACCAGTTTGTGACAATTTTCCTCTTCAATAAAATGATTTTTAAACTTTTATTTTAGATTCAGGGGTACATGTGCTTTTGGTGTCTTCATCATGAAATCTCTACCAGTTTCTATGTCCAGAGTGGTATTGCCTAGGTTATCTCCCAGGGTTTTTGTAGATTTGGGTTTTACATTTAAGTCTTTAATCTGTCTTGAATTGATTTTTTGTATATGGTGTAAGGAAGGGGTCTGGTTTCGATCATCTGTCTATGGCTAACCGGTTATCCCAGCACCATTTATTAAATAAGGAGTCCTTTTCCCATTGCTTGTTTGGTCAGCTTTGTTGAACATCATATGGTGGTAGGTGTGGCCTTGCTTTTGGATTCTCTATTCTGTTCCATTGATCTATGTATCTGTTTTTGTACCAGTGTCATGGTGTTTTGGTTACTGTAGCCCTGTAGCATGGTCTAAAATGGGGTAGTGTGATGCTTCTAGCTTTGTTCTTTTTGCTTAGGATTACCTTGGCTATTTGGACTCTCTTTTGGTTCTGTATAAATTTTAAAATAGTTTTTTCTAGTTCTGTGAAGAATGTCATTGGTAGTTTGACAGGAATAGCATTGAATCTGTAAATAGTTTTGGGCAGTATGGCTATTTTTATTATATTGATTCTTCCCACCCATAAGCATAGGATGTTTATCCATTTGTTTGTGCCATCTCTGATTTCTTTGAACAATGTTTTGTAACTCTCCTTGTAGAGATCTTTTGCCTTCCTGGTTAGCTGTAATCCTAAATATTTTATTCTTTTTATGGCAATTGTGAATAGGGTTGCGTTTCTGATTTGGTTCTCAGCTTGACTCTCGTTTGTGTATAGTAATGCTAGTGATTTTTGTACATTGATTTTTGTATCCTGAAACTTTCCTGAAGTTGCTTATCAGCAGAAAAAGCACTTGGGCCAAGACTACGGGGTTCTCTAGATATAGAATCATATCATCTGCAAAGAGGGATAGTTTGACTTCCTCTCTTCCTATCTGGATGCGATTTATTTCTTTCTCTTGCCTGATTGCTCTGGCCAAGATTTCCAATACTATGTCAAATAAGAGTGTTGAGAGAGGGTATCCTTGTCTTATTCTGGTTTCCAAGGGGAATGCTTCCAGATGTGGCCCATTCAGTGTAATGCTGGCTGTGGATTTATTATAGATGGGCTCTTATTATTTTTAGGTATTTTCCTTCAATACCTAGTTTATTGAGAGTTTTTAACATGAAGAGATATTGAATTTTATCAAAAACCTTTTCTGCATCTATTGAGATAATCATATGTTTTCTGTCTTTAGTTCTGTTTATGTGATTAATCACATTTATTGATTTGCATATGTTGAGCCCATCTTGCATCCCAGTGATAAAGCATACTTGATTGTAATGGATTAGCTTTTTGACGTGCCACTGGATTCAGTTTGCAAGTATTTTATTTATTTATTTTTTATTTATTTATTTTTTATTTTTTTGAGTATCTCACTCTGTCACCCAGGCTGGAATGCAATGATGCGATCTCAGCTCACTGCAACCTCCACCTTCCAGGTTCAAGCGATTCTCCTGCCTCAGCCTCCTGAGTAGCTGGGATTACAGGTGTGCACCACCATGCCCAGCTAATTTTTGTACTTTTAGTAGACAAGGGGTTTCACCATGTTGGTCAGACTGGTCTCAAACTCCTGACCTTGTGATCTGCCTGCCTCGGCCTCCCAAAGTGCTGGGATTACAGGCATGAGCTACCGTGCCTGGCCACAAGTATTTCATTGAGGATTTTTGCATCAATATTCATCATAGATTGAATATTTTTCTTTGTTGGGTCTCTGCCAGGTTTTGATATCAGGATGATGCTG